>NC_059472.1:89336876-94336876 GCF_018139145.2 Gymnogyps californianus | reverse complement strand
TGAGGGTAGGAGGAACCTAGATGTGATATTAAAGCAGTGGCTTAAAGACACTACTGTTTTTTAGAAAAATTTGTTTCTCCTTCTTGCTTGTTTTGATTGTTTGGGATTTTATTGGAGCGTCTCTCCCCTTTCTATTTGTTTTACTTTTTCTGTTTTTTTTTCTCTTCTCTTCTCTTCTCTTCTCTTCTCTTCTCTTCTCTTCTCTTCTCTTCTCTTCTCTTCTCTTCTCTTCTCTTCTCTTCTCTTCCCTCTTCATTCCTTCTCCTCCTTCTCTTCTCCTTCTTCTCTTCTCCTTCTTTCTCTTTTTCTTCCTTTTTCCTTTTCTGACATTTGTTGTAGTTATTCATAGTGATTAATAAGGCATGGTCCCAGTATGCTAACACCCATCCCCAGGCTGCTTGCTACAATAAGGCTTACCTCTGCTACACAGCTACTGTACTTGTGGCTTCCAGCTCAAATTTATTTATCAACCTGTCACAATTATTATACTTCCAGGGCTGGCATTGAAATAGATTCTTTACCCTTTGTATGAAAGAGTGTATCTAGGTAAAACAAATGAACCTAACAACAAAATTGTTAACCTTCCTGTGTGTAACGTATGTCTCAAAGGGAGACAGATTCCTCGACTCCTTTAAAAAACAATCTTCTAGGGAGGGTTCCTAAAAAGACTATTGAGAAATAGCTTTGTTCACCTCCCTCCTTTCTGAGGTATCCTACTTCCATCAGGGAGGAAATGTCCTCTGAAGCCCTCCCTGCCAAAAGTAAAACATGTACTCGCTTGTGTAGGGCCTATCCAAGAGCACGTGTCAGTCCCTCCACTGGCTGTGCTAACAGCATGGCGCTAATTCAGCAGTGGCATTTAGGAGCTGTTTAATGCACGCGCATACAGCAATGTGTATGGGGATCAAGGGAAAAAGTAAACTAGATGGAGATAGGGGCTTCCAGGGACTGGGCAGGGGAGGAGGAGGAGAAGGAATATCATCTGAGCAAGCTCCGGTCCCTGTTAGTCACTTGTAAGAAACAGCAGCAGAATTGGATAACTGGAGGAGGAGCGCTTGTGTTTTGCCGGCTGAACTTGCTGTACCTATCTCTTGCTCTCCCTCTGTTGCTGTAAATCCCTCTCTGGTGTGGCAGTTCTACCCAGAATTAAACACAGCTTGCCTCCGTGCCTGACGGGCCTGGAGCTGACATGCTAAGGAGCTAAGGCATATGTTAAAAATAACTCACTCTGAATGCATGTGTGTGTGGCCACAGTTCTGAGTTTTAGATGGCTCATTCTGCTGCTGCTGCTGTGTAAATAGACTTTGGCAAGCTTTAACAAACACTGCACTCTGCTTTTTGCCCCTGTAAAGTGTGTGTGTGGCGGGGGACATCCACAGGCTTCAGTCATGGTGCATTTTGCCATGTAGACCTTCACTCATGTTTATTTACTTTCAAAGCCTTGTGATGCAGCACTGAGGGAGACCTGAGCTCCTTTTATAGCAACAGCAGCTATTTTGCTCCTCTTTTCCTGGGTGCCTGGAAACCCCAGGAGGTGTAAAGCTGAGCTGAGCTGCAACTGAAGTAAGCAGGAGCTTTAGGAGCCCAGCTTGGATAGCTACAGAAACCAAGGTGAGATAAGAAAGGATAAGAAAGAAGTATCAAAGGGTTGCAGGCCTGTGCACTGTGCAGCAGGAGAAATAGATATGTTTGTGCCATTAATCTTTCTGTACTAGGGAGGTTTCTGTAAAAATAACGTCTTCTGGCAGTATCATAGCTCAGTACCTAGCATTGAAATGCAGAGAGTTGGAGGCCCATGAAAGAGTGTCACTGTGAATTCTGTCCTGTCCTCTCCTGCCTCGAAGGCAGGACAGTCAGCAGCCCCCATTCAGTGCCTGATATCTTATAAGCTGCAAAAGGAGCCTATAAAAAATTCACCCTGTGCCTGGTGGTAACAGTGCAACAACCTCTGGGCTTTCTGAGTTCTCAGGCTGGATTTTCCCATTTCTGTGTGCTGTTAGAGCAGACAGGGACATCCCAACAGCGTGATGTCACGCAACGACTTTGTCTTTCACAGAGCAATTGGCTGTGAAATGTCCTCGTGTGAGGGCCAGGGCCTCCTACACCCAAAGCACACGTGAGCATCAGGGAGTGAGGCAACCACAAAGAACTGGCTGCAGAGTGTGGTTCAGGCTGCCAGCTCCTGGAGCAAATCAGAGCAGGAGAGATCCTGAGCCAGCTGATGCTGCTGGCAGAAGCACCCTCCTGTCAGCATAAAAAGAGTTTATCTTCTCTACATGGCTCCTGGTCCTGACATGCACCCAAACACCCTCCTGCTTCTCTGTGGGTTGGGTTAGCACCAGAGACCCTGCAGAGAGTGCTCTGCCAGGCGTTCGCAGGCTTTTGGTAATGAGCCTTTGGATAACATCATTGAATCTTCTTCCTTAGAGACTCTAACCCAGAGAATGAAATCACCACTGCATGTTATCCCTTCTGAGAAAGGGCTGACATTACAGATATCCCAACTATGAGCCAAAGTTGGCCCTACTTTTCCACTGCAGCCAGAAATGTGTGCTCAAGATGTAGATAAAAGTCAAATGGCCAAGCCATCCTGAGAGGACTTCCCGACGATGTTGATAAACATAGTACTGAACCTACGTAAGGATTATTTTGCCAGCAACCTTAGCATGTAATGCCAATGTTACTCAGCTTTATAGTGCTCTAGTATCAAGACAACAGATGTGTGTATATGAGACTAGTGTGGCTGGTGCTGTCAGGTGTCTAGATGTGTGATTACAATTCAGCTCCACAAGCTCCTGCCAGAAGTAGCAATTCCCTTGCTCTTCCATTTGCATTTCAGTTTTTGTTTCAGAAGATTAGGTAACCTGTCCTCTCTTCAAAGAAAACATTGGAGATTGCTCACTGCTCTTGAGGGCTCTGCCCATCTTCCCAGGCTTCCTCGTGGGTTCAGGATTTACGCAACCATTAGTGAGCACCGAACCCTGCTTGGCTGTCAGAAGCAAACGATGTTCTCTTATATTTACTGTTCATAACATCTGCAAATTATCCTGACTTCTAGGATATCCCTTCCCTGGCATCTCTGCTATGTCTGCAGGGATGCAGGCAACACCCCAGAGTGCCGTCTCCTCATGGGTGAGCAAGATAGTGCAGTGACCTTTCTCTCTTACTGTGTGGGAGCAGCTGTGTGGGGCATGCACGGGCTCTGGGCTGAAAGGACCTTGCATACTCCTCAGCAGCAGCTACAGGTGCTCCCTTATCAAGCGACAGGTATATTAGGGTGTATTGTGGCTTTGTATGTAAAAGGGACCTTTGTTTGGAAAGGCAAATGGAGTTTTGTGTGTTAGGGCTTCAGAAAAGTGAGAATACCAGAGGCTTGGTACTTTGCTGAACCTGCTATGAGGTGCCAGTGACGGGGTTTCCGTAAGGATGTCTTGCAAAGGCCTCATGGCCTCTTTGAGATCCTATCTGGTTCCTATAGGCAGATTTGCTGGGGAGTGATTCTGCAGCCTCCCCATGTGCACATGGTGCACACGGACCTGGTGGTGCCAAGTCCCCCCACAGCACAGCTCCTCCTGTCCCCAATAGGCTCCTGCACTGACGTGCAACTTCCAGTGAAGATAACAATGTCAGTTCCTAACCATGTTAAAATAGTAATCTCTCCCCCCTCCCACCTTTCTGAAGGAGGTAAGGGAGGTATTTTTAAAAGTAGCACTTGTTAACGGTTTTCAAGGATGTCAGTTCAATTACTTGGTTTGCTCTGCTGCTTTGTTTGCGTGGACTGCTTTTTAAAAAAAAAAAATTATGTCAAAACTAGAAGCAAAATATCAACTGTAGAGGCAAGCTGGGTCATACCCAGTTGCACTACAAAGAACAAGAATGTGTTCAGCTCTCAGATCGCAATTGTTAGCAGGCGCAAGACTCTCATCTCTGTTACCTCTATAGGCTCTTCTCTGTAGACTGGCTTTCCTTTGATGGCTTATATTTGAAGTGTCCGGTGCTTTATCTTCTGGTGTTTTCTATTGATTTTGCTCTCTTATTCTAGTCCTTTTTTCTTCTGTAGGTCTTTCCCTTCTCTTGCGTCCCTCACTGATCTGAATGGGTTTCATGGGTTACAGCATCCCTGGCCAACCGGGCAAAGTGGGCTATTTATGTGCACTGAACATCTGCAACATGGAAATTCATGTGCACCGAATAATCTCTTGGATGAAGCACACTAGCCCCAGATTTCTTAGAAACACGAATGTCGTGGCAGCTAGCATTCAGATTCAAAACTGGAGTTGTCCTTTCCCAGAATGTAGCAGTGTTCAGATCTGGGATTATCTCTACATCAGCTATATAAAAATAAGCAAGCAGAAAAATCAACGCCCTTGTGAGTTTAATTTTGAAGTTCTTAAATAGTAGGAATGAAAAATATAGAAGTCTGTCTCTCTGTCTGCTATCGTTGCTTTTCATTACCCTATTTTTGAATAAGAGAGTCTGACTTTCAGCCTAAAATATGAAACGAAGAATAGATTTGAGAATGAGATAAGGAACTCAGCCTTCTCACAAGTGTCTTTTTCTGTCTACGCTGCTGGTTGGCTTCCAGATATAGTTTGGCTCTACCTCAGGCTCAAAGGGTGTATCCTCACACAACTTTGAATCCTGGCAGTGTACATGTTTACATGTAGCCTATCTGCCTAGATGCTTTTTATAGTTGGCAGAGTAAAATAGGCTTCTCTGGGGTGTGATTTGTCTTACTATGAGGTAGACTATCACATGCGGTACTTTGGAGGTGTGTCGTACTTCGGAGGTGTGTCATACTTTGGGACCCATTGCTTGCAGAGAAATTGTGGCTATCCAGCCCAGATGTGCTCCTCTATACTCTGGATGACCAGAGTTGGTTCCCACTCCATCCATGAGCAGTGGATGCTCGAGAGGAACTAAGCATTGGGTATCTGCTGGTGGACTGACTTGTATTTCCTGCATCTGTGTGGATTTGCATGAAAGAGTGCTTGGTCTCGGCTTTTTAGCGCAGTAGTGCAGTGAGAAGAACGAGGTTCTGCCCTGCTAAAAAGCCCCAAAGCCACTGTCCGTGCCCCAGTGGGCACTTGCATGCTAGAGACGAGGGTGATGGGTGCCTCTGACCTGAGGAAGGGGCTCTTACCTAAACTTACCAGCAGTGTAGCTGACATCAAGGCAAGGAGCAAACTGGAGTGCAGCTTGCTGCACTAGGATAAACAACGGTGAGCAAGGAAAGCCTGGGACAGCCACTGCTCATGCTGCCAGGACTACACTCCTGGCAGTGCCCAAGCCAGAGGGACTGAAGCTTGCTGAAGCGAGATGGATGGGGGTGTCTGCGCAGGCTGCCTGCTGGGAGGTGTTGCATGTATTCATGCGGCCGTACTGCCAAGTGACCAGGCACTGTGTGAAGCAAGGAGGGAGGGAGGTGGTTTCCGCCCACTAAAACTTGCCACCTCCGTTGAAAATAGACAAAGGGATAGAGGACTGCCAGGAAATGAAGAGACTGTCAAAACAAGGTGAACCTCTTCATGGAGTTATCCCCTCCTCTCTCTCCAGGTCGCTACCCACAGCAAAACAAAGGCACCTACATCCCGATCCTAGTAGGTGATGTGCTGAAACCCGGCGAATGGGGAGCCAAGATTACCCACAAGGAGAACAACTCCATTCACCTGTCCATCATGTCCTCTGCCACCTGCATCGTTGGGAAGTTTCGCCTATATGTTGCTGTCCTGACTCCCTTTGGCATCCTCCGAACACAGAGAAACTCGGCAACTGACACTTATATCCTGTTCAATCCCTGGTGCCAGCGTAAGTACCTTATCAGAATTAAAGGTTCACACTTTCTGCTGCCGGGCTCACTGGGTTTTGGGAGGGGGTGGTCCAGGAAGGGGAGCTTGGTACCAAGGAGGTTGAAGACAAGTCAGTTTGGGTCTGGAAATTATATAGTAACTCTGCCAAGAGGCAAGTCTTTCAGGCTGGGTAATAGCCCTGTGTGAGCGGGGCTCCGTGCTGCAGACCTGTGCCTCTGCTGTAGCTGCACTCTGCAGTTTTATGAGGCCAAGCCTGTGTTTACCAGCTCAGGCTCCATTTCTCGTAGTAAACATACCCCAAGGCTTTGCTCTGACTTGAAAAGGCATCAGTGCAAGCCTTCTGCCTGCCTATGTGTGCCTTAAACTGACAAGTCAAAACGGGCATGTTTTTTTCGGGGATTCAGTGTGGGGCAGGATGTGGCAGTGTCCCATACTCTGTTGCGTTACATTGCCACGTTTAGGATTGAACATCTGCAGCTGAAAGCCTGCAGGAATTCAATGGGAGCTGCTGCTCCTGCACAGGTTGGATGGAGTCAACCTTCTGTGGCATCACTGGTGATGCCTTCCCGCTGCTACACGACATTTGCCCTTATAACTTCCCTTTTAGTGGTGACTAATTACCAGCAACTCTGTCCTCTGTGAGGAACAGAACATTTTGCAAATAAGCCTTTTTTTTATAATCCAGTGGGTTGAAGAACAATTTATTTTTTTTAAATCTCCCTGGATCCCAGGTAAAATCAGCCCTTATGCTGACAGAATAGTATTTTACCCAATGAACTCTATGTGTGGCTTTAAGGAGAGGGCAAGGAGGACTGGAGAGGTTTGGCTCAGCCTTCTGACAGGCTGTAGCACTGTGTCTCAGCTTCCAACACTTATAAGGCTCCAAGTCATACATATTGTTATATATATTAGGTCACCAGCTAACTTTAATATTCTCCTGCCACCCTTCCTTCATCTTTCAATTTTTTTAGCAGAGTATTTGCATCCAATAATCCCATACGAAGCAAGGGCCATCCTACCAAGTGACGAGTAAGTTTAGCATTATTAATAGAGTCCATTATTCAGCTGCACTACTGTCAGTACATTGAATGATTTGTGCTGAATCCATTACTTGCCCCTGGTCCAAGGGAATATAAGCGATGATTAGCTTATGCATTATTTAGGAAGATATATGTTAATGCTGAGTAAAGCGGAGTTAGTTAAGCGGGAACAGGAGGGAAGGGCAGGGCCCAAGGCCCCGTAACACCATGAGATACTTCTGAAAGCAGCATAGAGGTAGGTACCTTAGAGCAGCAAGCTAGAAGTTTAGTCTGGGAGAGGAAGGAGAGTGTGTAAGAGAAAGATAGGAATCATTGCCAAAGATATGACCCACTGGTGAGCAGACAAAACTGCTCAAGGTTTGTGAAGGCATCATCAGCCTGTCACAGCTCCAGCTAGGGAGGTGCAATTCTCCACCCCAGGGTAGAGCATCCCTTGGCCTTAGTCCTGGGTATCGCAACAGCCAGTTTGTTAGCCAGCATGGTGACTCTGCAGTGGCTCAGCACATCTTTGGAAAGGGATAAACTCCAAAGAAAAAGCTTTTTAAATTGCCTCAGGTTGCCTCACGATTACCATACAACCAGTTAGGGCTGCATGCAGCCCTAAGGTAGAGAAGAAATGCGATGTGGGGGGCTTGGCTACCCCACTGTGCTGTGACTGGGACCACATAGGCTGATTCAAGGTGCTAGTCAGGGGATGGGAATGGGAAAATCAATCCCTTCTTCACACCTCCTTCCCCACCAGCCCTGCGTGCTGACTGGTCCATCTCTGTTCATGGCACATGGGCCCTTTGCTCTCCTATGCCCTCCCTCCCTCACACCTGAGCTGAATGGGGCCAAAAGCCAACAAGATTAAAACCACAGCATGGGAGCAAACCCGCAGGGAGCAAGACATGCAGCAGTTGCCTCCAGCAGCAGCCATCAGCAGGGCCGATGGAAAAGCTCTGCTTCAGGAAAGCAAAAGAGAGTCTCTGGGCAGCAAGGATGTGCTGTGTGCCCCCAGGCCCAGGGGAGGCAACTCGGGGTCACCCCTGGAGGACCACGTTTTTGTCTCCAGCTTACATGTTCAGGTGTGTCTCAATGACTTCAGGTCCTGTCCCTTGCTGACTATTGTACTTTTTGTTTTCTGCATGTTTCATTTGGATTTGGATTTGGATTTATTCTCATTTCTTGCCCCTACTTTTACTCCTAGGTAGTTTGGGCTAATTGGCTCCTATATCTGCCTTTTCCCCATTTCCTTATGTTAGAAAACCAGGGACTGTTCCTCCACGCTTTATCCCTGGCTGGAAAAGATTTTTCAGTGGAATGACAAAAGGGTATAAAAACTCAGGCAGTTAAAGTGCAGAGAAAACAATGGTTTGAAAATCTCCTAGACTTGTTTGCTGGGTTAATAGCTAAGCAGAAAAGTCTGAGTGAAAAGCCTCATTAAAAAGAGAGAAGGCTGATGCTAGGAATGAATGGGGATTGTTATAGCAGGGAGCAGAGTATGGGCTCTGTCAGTGTCTAGCGCAGCTTTCTGACTCATCATTTTGGAGAAACATCAATGTGTCAGTATGAGCTTTTCTTTAAGACAGAGGCATTTGTGCTCTTTCTTATTACTCCTTTTCTCGCTGTAGTTCAGTTTTGACATATCTTCCTAGCCAGGGATGGGGGTTTTTTTCTGCTGTTTCAGAACAAGTTTGAATACTTTACCAGTCCAGCTACAGAGCACTTTGCTTTCAAAATCATCAGATGCTTTTGTATGTTTTAATCCCCTTAGCTACATTTAAAGCTGATCACCAAGAATACTTTAAAGATGCAGATGCAGGGCCTGATCCTGCAAAATGATATACACCAGTCCCAAACATCTGGGAATTCAGCAAGCTAGTGGATCGAGATTTCAGATACTCAGGTGAAATTTGCATTACTTAATAAGCAAAGTAAAGCCTGTGAGGAGAGGCAGTATCCTTTCTTCAGCCAGCTGACATAGTTGGGAAAAACAGATATGCTTTTGGGCATGCAGAGCCCTCTTCAGTTCTGAAACAGAAGATACAAAAGGCAAGTAGTTAAGGATAACTTCTTGGAGTTTAAGTTAACTCTTAGCAGTATCAGACTACATGAAAGCAGAGAAGGGCTCCTTTGATCTGGATATTGTGAGCTCTTTCCAAGGAGGTGCTGAGTCCCAGCCACTTGCTGCTGGGGAACACTCAGTGCTTATCAGGAAAATACCTTGCATTGGCTTGTGTGGCTCTCTCACAGGTGGAGATGCATAGTGTATCTGAGTAAGTTGCAGACTCTGTGGGCTGAGGTGTGCGTTTCATTCACCCAAGCCTCTTGCTAAGTGCATTATATTTAAACAATTAAATATATTGCAACTTATTGCATAAGTCAGTTGCACATTTCTTCTGCTTAAATGTCCTAATACAGTTTGAGGATTAGTAACGTGGTTGACTTTGGACTCCTGTCATGTGTTACCAGTCATCCAAATTTGGCCCAATAACATTTTCTTGCGTTTATAGCTAAATCTTACATTTGATCTCTTGTATCATAGATTCCATGTGGGTAAAATTCACACAGAGCTTCATCTTTCTGCTACATTAATGTAGGCAAGCACTAGCAGTTGCAAGGCAGCATACTGATCTTGGTCCTGGGTGGAGTGGATTTTGTAGATAACTGTATTTAGCTCTTGCAGCTCTGTGTTTGCCACAGCGCTGTCCTCTTCCCAGCAAGAGGCCTGGGAGTTTTGTGGTTCCAGTGAGGCCCAGCCTTGCATTCCTGGATTCCCACGGGACCTCATCGAAGGGAGGCTGGGTGCTCAGGGCAAGCCTGCCACCTCCTCCTCCACCCGTCTGCTGGTGCTGCTGTGCTCAGCGGTCACTGTCTGCACGAAGAAATAACATTTCCAACTCCAGGTGGTTGCTGTGCTGGGGATGGGGTCCCCCCATACTGGGTAGCATCCTCTCATGCTTGTTCACCTTCCCAAATCAAAAGGGCGGCTCTGCACTCCTCATCTCTTTTGCAAGGAGCCTGTGTTCAGTGGGATTCCTCGCCTGCGGTACTGTCTTCACGTGAAGTGTGCTTTCACCTTATCCGTCTTCAAACAGAGCATAGAGGCTAATTTGCTTCTTTGTAGCATTGCTAGTGTCTTAGTAATTTCCCAGGATAAAAGAAGTGAGTAAAAAAACCCCTAAACTGCTAGAGAAAAAGAACAAACAAACCCACCATATTTCCGTGGAATTCTTCTGCTTGTCAAATGTGAGCCTCCACTTGCACAAAATAATTAGGAGTTGTACTATGTAGAGCATGCTTAGCATCAAAGTAGTCACAAATGCCTTGTATTTTCTTCTAAACAGTCTCAAGGGTAGTGAAAGCTGTCAAAAATCAAAGCAGCTGGCTTCTCTGTGAAACACAGAAGCCCTTTTTACTTTATCAAAAAACACAAATATTTTAAAATAATTGACAGAGAAGTTAATCAATTTTCATCTGATTTAGCAAAGATCACGCAGTCTCGAAATAACATAAGCATCTCAATTGATACCAACCAGATCAATATTGATATTTTTAATTCCCGAAAGAAAACAACAGCTGTCAAGAAGGCATATGCACACACTCCACTGAATGCATAACTCTACAGAAGAGGTGTGAGTTCTCCTTTAAATGTGTTCTCTGTACCATTTGTATGGACATGCTTTAATAAAATCCAAAGCTCAGTGAGAGAATGCATATAATTGTTCAATCAGCAAATCAGGTAGATCCAGCCGAATGAAACAGAGCCTAGATGATCTGTAACAGCTGAAATATTTTTGGTAGGATGTTATGATTTGTTTAGGGCTGGGAGTTGGACCTCAAAAAAGTCATGTAATATACAGTTTCATAAGTATGAGAGTCCCTGCTGGCACAAATGACTGGCAAAACCCTTCACCTAGCTGAAGCCAGTGTGAGTTTTGCCATTGATTTTTTCAGAGGGCTCAGATTTTAGCTTATTTTCAGCCAAATTGCAGTTTTATGGGCAAATGAAGAAGCTTTTGAGGATGAGGTTTACAAGGAAGTACAAATCTGATTTGCATTTCAACAAAATACAACAAATCAATAGGCTTTTAAAAGTGAAATGATCCTCTAGTAATTTGTAGTGGGATGCTGAAGAAATCCACTATGGCAGTAGTGAGTGGTAGTTTTGTGCTCGCCCGTATCAAACTATCAAAGGTTATTGCTTCCCTTTAATTTGCTATCTGGTACCGCATTACTGATTTCCTCAAATTAATTAATTCCCATACTATTAATTGTTAAGCTGTATCTCTTAGTCTCAAAATACAAGCATTGGCACAGGAAAGAAATCCTCAACTATTCTAGTGTGACAGATTCATGACCTGCTTCATACTTACCTGTGAACATCTGAATAGTTTCATGTCATTTAGGGTTGTTTATGAATGTTAATAATGGGTTATTTACGTGTGTGAATCATGTTTGCAGGGTGAGGGTCCACACATATGCTCTTGACCCTTGATATAAGACCAATCTAGGATATACCCTTTGTATATGTTTTGATAAAGATCTCTTCCAATTACTTCCAGTTTTCACTTGGACACTTGAATTTCTCCTCAAGCTATGTGGGGGAGGGATACTCCAGTCAATAACTTACGTACAGAAAAAGCAATCAAACTCTTCTGTTAATACACTATAAAAACTGTATTGCATTTTTTTTAATGCACTACAGATTTTTCTTTAGATCTCTTGGCTTGAACTGTTTTCCATTAACATTAATAGGTTTGAAATTGTTCTTTGATCTGTTTGTACAGATGCAGAATTGCGTCACGGTGCTCCAACTTTTAAATTAGTGGTACACAGTAATCATAAAATTCTTGATAAGATGTGACATTTTAATCATACTTTGCAGATCCTGAGAAAACAGGCAGGAATTGTCAGCATTTTTGCATCTTGCATGCTTTTAAGTTGTATATCATATTCCTAACTGGGGTCACTACCTCCTTATTCTTGTACTCTGTTGAAGCAAGTAATGCTTTGTTTGATGGAAGAAGGATACTTTTCATCAAAGATGACTGTACTATATGCTAAGATTTTTTATCTGTCCTATATAAAAACTTAAGTGACTGCGTTAACATTTATTTTTGGTAAACTGATGCAGAAGATGCCGTGTATCTGGATGACGAGAAGGAAAGGGAAGAATACGTCCTGAATGATGTTGGTATTGTTTTCCATGGAAACATCAACGACATAAAACTAAGAAGCTGGAGTTATGGTCAGGTGAGCTATTTAGACCTTCTCTGGCTGCTCCCAGCAGGACAGCAAGTGAATTTAATTGACACTAGACTGTGGTTGAGACTGTGGGCTCTGGAGTGCATTATTGATCTCTCCTTCGGAAAGACAAGGGGCATAGTTTTAAAATTGTATGAAGTGGGTATACGCCTAATCCAGAAAAGCAATGTTATAATAGCTAATATTTAAAGATCTTGTTTTAGGGGCATATTTCAGATACTAAGAGGCTGCCTCTTGGAAGTTAGAATCATTAGCTGAGGTTTCCACAGTGCAGCAGTATTTCTGCTGCTACATTATTTCTGCTTCAGGATCAAACCGATTTGGTGAAAGAGTAGAGAGATGATTTTTTTTTTTTTCCAGCAATAGGTTGTGTTGCTTTTTGACTCCTTCTTTTAGTTCTAGCAACTTGATGGAAATTATTCTCATCTGTGGGGGGGCGTGGGCGTGGGGGTGGGGGTGTCAGCTTGTCACAGGGTTCCTGTGGCAAACTGGGATTTAATCCCAGAGTTTTAAATTTCCTTGCCACAGTGACGAAGTGGGGGGGAACCTCTCCCTTTGCTGCCTAGACTTGACAACATCAGTCTCCAGTAGCCTCTTGCAGCCTGTGGGAAACACCCCCCGCCAGGCTCGTGTGCAGTATTGGTGTGCCTTCGATAACATCAGACTCCTATTGCTTGCTTGCCTATTTTACCTCAATCTGTTTGTAAGCACTAACCAGCCTGAAAATCCCTATGGGATGAAAGAGTTAAGTTGTTGTGTGAGAATGGAAAAAAGGCATTAATGAGCAGAATCAAAATGAGCAAAACTAACTCTAGCTGTCACTCAGAGGGGCTCCAATGGACAGTTATTGGACATGGTGGACTCTGCTCACCTCACCTCCTGGATTTTCACAACAGCACAATTAAGAAAGTATTGAAATATTTCCTTAATGATATGATGATGGATCCATTCCGTTTTTGTGGCACCTCCCCGGCACAGCCTTGCAGAAGGGGCCTTCTTGCTTTGCTTTCTTTCCCTCAGCTAAAGACAATCTCAAAGCTTGAGCTGGATGGATTGCCAGTGTGCTTGCCCTGGAGAGCTCTTTGAACTCACATCTCTCTTGTTTCCTTATTTAAGGGTACAATTTCATCTTTTTTCCTGCGGCAGCACTGCCTTAGGGAGTTCCTGCCTCGGCACCATTCCTTTGGTTGTGTCACTGCCGTTGTTTGCGGGGTCTGACTGTCATCCTGACTGAGATAAAAATAACCCTTAAATAAGGTGTGGGGGGGAGCAATTCCATAAGCTGATGGCGCCTCTGATGTAAGAGATGTGGAACCAGATCCTGAGGCCAAAGCTAGGTGTGCATTTAAGTTGACCAAAAATGCCCCCTCCTGGCCCTTACTTCCCCCTGCAAGTGCTTGTGCAGCCGTGCAGTGAATCAGGCTGGAGAGCTGATCTAGCTGAATAAGCATCTCCTTGATTTTTTTTTTTTCCCACCTGGGTTATTTTTCGGGCTTGCTCTGTTCCTAGATTTGGGATTCACTCTGTGACAGATGTAAGAGGGAGGGAGAGAGAAGGGAGAGAGAGGAATGAGTGGCTGGAGGTGGAAGGTGCTGCTTAAACCGGCTGCTGGATTTATGTCCTAAGATGCTGAATTTATGGCCTATGGCAGCTTGGCCTGAGGTGCTTATATTCTGCAAATCTGGCACCTTCCTGACACAAACACCAGCCTCCCTTGAGAACCTGCATTATTTATTTGGTTTTGCTAGGAGGTAGTTCTGTCTGGGAGGTTAGGGCTGTTCCATAGCCCTTTGTCATGTACTTTCATTCCTGTGTTGTCTGAAATTGGAGGACCTGATTTCCACACCGTGCTGTGGTGCACCTTTTGCTGTCACTTGCCCATGTGAAAACTGAGTGAGGCAGATGCATCAAAGGGGCCCAAGCCAAGAGTTTTAATGGAATCAATAATTTTGTATGGGTGTAACAGCCATCTCAAACTGCAAAGCAATGGAGAAATATTCTTCTGGTTCCCTCACTTTCAGTGAGATGGAAGATGTGATGTTCCTGATCTTACCCTGACAATTTCCAACCATTAAAAACATGCATCTCCCTCATTTTCAGCAATCCTGGATGTTAAGAGCATTGCTGTGAGTGAGTGAAAATACTAGCAGCAAGGCCTATATTGTGGATATATCATACAAGTATGCATTTTGTATTTATGATATATAGCCCTGTATAACAGTGTAAGTAAAAAGCATAAGGCCACATACAGTCATAGAAGTGAAAGGTATATGGTCATATACAAAAATACAGATAGACTTGTGCATGGTAATATTCTTAGGCTAAAAAATTGCTTTGAACAATGACAGCTGGAAGCTTTAACTCAGGTTGTAAATTAAAAAGGAACATACAGTTCGAAACTGGGTTACTAGTGGGAGATGATTCTCACAGCTGCTGCGAGAATGTCTTCAATGAGCAGCATCAACATGAGAGGAGGAAAGACAAGCAAAATAGACCAAGGAAGAAAAAACAACAAACCAGTTGAAACATGGCTGTAATGAATGAGGATGGAGGTGTTCCTTGTAACATGACTGTGATTCCTTTCTTCTAAGAAAACTTAAATAGCCAGTCACTCAGAAAAGCCCACAGGGGATTCAGGGGAAATTTGGCTTTGGAAGAAATCTAGGCACATAGGAATTCTCTAGCTGAGAAATGTCAGAAGTTGGATGCTATATTGATCATTCAACCTTGGGTTTTTTTGTGAGAAAAATAAAATAAAGGCATAGAGTTCTTGTTGCCATCGTGAGTTGTCTCATGTCCACACGCTGAGCTGCATTAGCTTTGCAGCCCACTGTGCAAATGTAATTTTACGGCACGTGCATTTGGTCAGATCAGACCATAAGCAACATGAGATCACATCTGCCTGCAACTGACTGTGAGAAATACAGCCCTAATTCAAACAGTGCAAAAGCTGATACAGCCCCTCTTACTTTGATTTAGATGGAAGGTTATCTGTTAGAAACATGGTAGCATGAAAGAGGATGCCCAGTGAAGGCCAGCCCGACTAAATGCATTGCTCTGTAACACAACGCACGTCCATGTGCAGACAGAGTCCTTTTGCCTGTGTGTTTTCTCATGCCTTGTTTTCCATCTGCAGTCTTTCCCAGGTGGCTCTGCCAAAGTTTCTTGGTCCTGAATTTGGTTTATTTCCATTTCAGCTTGTGTTGAGCAGGCAGTGCCTGTGCCTGGCCCAAGTTCACTCACCTGTCCTGGCTGCCTGCTGCTGCTCTGGTTTCTCTGACATTTCAGAGGTGTTCAGCCTTACAAGTGCTATGTTTCTATTCCACTTCCCTCTAGATAGCATTTTCATACCAAGAGTGAGAGCAGGAAACTGATTTAGTTTGATTTAATGTTTTTAAATCCCTGGATAGTGAAGAAGGGCAAAACTGGCTTTAGAGTTAAGGCTACTCTGCATCCTACATTATTGCAACAGTGTAAGGCAGCTAGACTTTACAGCTTGTCCTATCTCTTCTCCTGCTAATCCAGTTATTTCACATGCATTCATGTCATTTTGTAAATGCTAAGGTGGAAGGCAACAACCCTGATAGCAATTTCTTTCCTCTTTATTATTTCCATATGCGCTAGCAAGATTGACAGCGTCTCATAAACTGTAGATGAGAAAGATTTAATTTGCAGGGTAAACTTTGTATTGATTTAACTCAGGTCTTAGGCACTGCTGATGACTTGGAGTGCAGAAAGCAGATTTTGATCCTGGTAAAAGTGATAAATCATTGGGCCAGACCAGAAGAAAAGTGAACTTGAAGCAGGAGCAGGGAGGACGACTATCAGGGCCCAGAGTTTACATTATCTGTTGTGAGGATTCTCCTTGGGAAGGAGGGTCCCCACAGCACGGTCATTCACCCCAGATTATTTACATCTCATACCAGTGGAGTGGACTGGAGAGTCTACTGTGCAATTATTCAGCTTCCCAGGGATGATACAATATTAGGAGTAGGTTCCTGGGAAACACTGATCCCTCTTTCCCTATTTGACAAAACACCATGAATTCAGTTTTGCTCAGATTATAAGGTGTTACTCGCTAGTGAATGTCTGCTCCAGAGAAAGTAATTCAATGCAAGTGTGGCTGATGATGAGAGAGGTGTGCTGCCTTGGAAGACGTTTGCTGAAAAGGATCCATACAGCCGGCTGTGGTACCCTGAGCAATGAGAGCCAGGCAGGCTCGAGGCAGAGGCAAAGAAAAGGACTTTCCTTGGCCAGGAAATGGCTGAGGGTGGTGAAACATGGTGGTGCCTCCGCTTTCTTGGCTTATGCCAAAGCTTGGCTGCTGCCTGGGATGTCACCCCCATCCCTCCCATTTTCCCTGAAGCATCAGCAGCAGTCTTGACTCTTTGGGGCTTCCTTTTCAGCTCTCTGGCCTCACTCTTCCTTCTCCTCTGCCTCTCCTCGGGCTGCCAAAGCAGCAGCTTGGTCTGGGCTCTTGCTCACTTTCTTCACGAGGCAAAACTCAGATCACCCTTATCTGCCAAGGAGCCCTGAGCCAGGCTGGAGACAGCTGCAAAATCAATCCAGCTCTAGTAGCAGCATGAGAGCAAAAATCCTGTTAGCGTGAATCATATCTTTAAGGATGCAACCATAGAACATAAAACTTAACACGGCAAGGGGACAAGCTCCGTGGAGTTTCTGTTGCAGCCTTGAATGTTAATATAAGATTGTGTGTCTAGAAGATACTTGTTTTATTAATGTGCGTTTCCCTGTCTCCTACCGTTTTCCGGGGGACAGAGGTATTTTCCTTTGCTATGCAGTTTCTCCTAAGGAAAATGAAATACATTGCAGGGCAAGTTCTGTGACAAATGGTTTCTGGTCTATTTAGGCACCTCTGCCCTCAATTCATTCTTGTGCTTGTTCATGCTGGATCGAAGAAATTGTACCTTTTCACTCTATTTTTGAAGAAGACTACTTTAGGTCACTTGGTATTTTTGATGTCTAAGTTTCGTAGACCAGGATTAATCTATATAATCAGCTTTTGGCTTGTCAATTTTAAACAGATTTTAAAATTAATTTTAAAATGAAAGTGTCTTAAAATTAACTTTGGAAAACCACTTATTGTTCAACTTCCCAGCATTGCATTGGCTGTGTCAGAGAAGTCCTGAAATTAACAGGTCTGGAATCTGTGAAGGACATGAAGTCCTTCATGAGCAGACTAGCTTCTTGTAGTTATTATTATAATATCTTCCTATTATATACTTGTTAGCACTTAAAATTTTATGTCCTGTCAGAAAGGCTGTGTTGTCATTTCAACCTTCTGGAAACCGGACTGAGATTGAGTTGAAAATTACACTCTCTTTTCCCTCACAGCCTCTCACATTTTTTTGCCATACATGGGCGATTATTCTAGAAGAAAACTTGTATTTTTAAACACAGAACTTTGACTTGACTGGCTAATTTTGAAGCTGATCAGCTATTATAACAACAATGAAAAATAACTTTGCCTTTGCTTTCCAGAATAAAAAGTGACTCAATTTTCCCTCTGTTTCCCTTTTTATTTTCTTTTATCTAGTTTGAAGAAAATATTCTGGATGCTTGCCTATTCCTGATGGACAAGGCAGAACTGGAGCTCTCTGGGCGCGGAAACCCAATCAAAATCTGCCGTGTTGCCTCTGCAGTGGTATGTAATGGATGCCTAATATGTGTCAGAAGCGACTCGTAAATCAAAGCCAGGCTGATTTAACTGGCCCTCATGCCCCGATGTGCTCAATCCAACAGGTGCCAGATCAATTGTCCATTCTGACCTCTGGGGTCTGGCATTTTATTTCGCTCCACTAAAACTGAAATATTTAAGTCGGCTCATCGCCTTTTCCTGAGAATGGTACCTCACTGGTAGGAAAGCCACTTTTAGACTTTGCACTCCAGGCATGATAGCATTTCTTGTGACACTGTGCTCACTTCCCGGTAGCTGAGATAATTGAGAAAGCTATTTCTGCCATGGACAGTAAGGCGGCATGATGGGTGGTATTTGGGATGGGGAACTGAGAGACTTTATGTGGACTCCAGCACTATCCTCAACAGGATCTTAAGACACTGCAATGGCAGGTGTTACTGTATCTGATTTTTAAGCCCCGAATGGCCTAGTCAGTCTGAGAACATTTATGTGCGCTACCTTGGCCCCAGAAGAAAACACTGTGAGGGCTGTCCTCTTAAACATGGACTCCACAAAACTTACTGCACTCAGAATGGAAGTACCTAAAATAACCAGAAGCAAAGAGTAAGGAGGAGACTTTCCACATCTCCATTCTTTCCAGCTGCTAGGCACCAGGACTCATGCTATGGGTGCAAGAGCAGCCCCATCCCTAATATTCAAGATGGAAGTCTCATCCAGGATGTGGAAGGCAGAGGCTGAGTCCTCTCCTCTGCCTTATAAAGGTCTGAACTGATGCCTTCTGCTTCCCAGAATAATACTCCAGTCATGGAGCTAGCATCGTTAGATGTTCTCTCAAGTCAGCTACTAAAATAGACTGTCCACAAAACATGGCTGCTGGAGATGGATGATCCTTTAAGCCACTTGTTACAGCATTTGCCCAGGCTTTAAGAGAATGAGCTCTTTGTCTTAGATGACATTGAAATGGGATCTCCAGCTTCTCAGTGCCACATGCTGAATCTTGCATAGCATCATGTTAAATAGGATAGCTGCAGCAAGAAGTATTGAGAACATCCCCACTTCTCTTTCTTTTTAACCTTTTGGCTAGTTCTTTCATCCCAGGCGTTAGAAATATGGCTTCAGACCTTCAGATAGAAGTAAGAATTGAATGTGGTTCCCTCATCACTGGGCTAGTAGATGTAAAGAGTCCCTTGTGCAGGGACCGTGGAAGCCCTAAGGGGAGAATAGCACAAAGTTTATGAACCCAAAAAGGGCTTGGATATTACTTAGGTTTTGAGCCACTCAGTCATTTTAGGGAGGTGGAGAAGTTCACCATTGGAAATCCAGGAGTCAATGGACTTTAGGTCTAATCTGCAGGATTAGGTCATAGCTGGGTGGGAGTTTTGGCCGTCTGAAATCTGGACCTCAGTAAGAAGTGGCCAAGAGGTGCTGAAGTCCCACCTGTGTTCCCTACCCTCATTCTTGCTCAAGTTGAAATGTGATAGAGCTGAGCTCATCTGAGGAGGTGCCCCCATGCTATGATCTTTCTGAGGCTTCTTGATGTTGCAGAGCAGGTAGAGTCACCTCCTTCTTCCTCTCTTTACAGCCAGAGGAGAGCCTGAAGATCAACATGCTGCCCTGTCCTTGAAGTGCCTCTTTTCTTGGCATGTCTCCCACAACGAGTTGGGCACAACCCCTTAACCCTTTGGTTATGACTCTGAATACTTATCTTTATTCAGTCCTAGGGTTCACAGGAAGTTGATTTGCTAATTATAAAACAGTAGTTAATCCAGCCAAAAGCTTTTAAATGAGAATTGTGATTTATTTGGCTGGCGTGTAGCTGTTCCACATTAGCATAATTAAAAGGTACAGAGCGAATGAGCTTTTTGCACAGCCTCAACTGATTTGGTTCAAATTGCAGCTAGGAGATGTATTGCTCGTTAATGCCTATCAGTATAGCCATTAGTCAGCAAAACTCCTTGCTTTGTATAATCTTACCAGGGGAAAACTTACACAGCAGATTCCTTCTTGTTTTCATGTGTGCTGGACCGAAGAAATTAGTTTCTACTCTAAAAATAACAGTGGACTGCTTCTTCTCTCAATCCGCTGTAAATCAGGAGTGATTTTATTAAAATCTCTGGGCTGATATGGGCAGAAAAAGAGACGATGTTAGGAAAGAATCTAGCTTAATATTTCTGAGGCTTGCTTATCAGTGTATAACTGATCATGTTTATTAAAAATACATAGCAGTAAGCATGTTCAATATTAATAAAAATTACTAAACTGACAACATGGATGCTCAGCATGGTGATTTAATTTCACCATTATTTTTAAGTGTCTGACCTTCATTCAAAATTGTTCAGTGATAGAGAATCCATGGCCCATAGCAAGATTGTTCTATTCATCTCCTACCTTCATAATTAAATATTTCTGTCTTACTTCTAGCCTAAACTTGGCTATATTCAGTCTCTCCCATCCTATCTTTGTCTGCTGGGTTAAAGACCTCTTTATTATTCAGTCTCTGACATCCCTAATGCTCATTTCCTTTGTCTTTAGATCAACTCCAGGGATGACAATGGAGTGATTGCTGGATCCTGGGACAATACATACACTTATGGTGTCGCACCTTCAGCCTGGACAGGAAGCGTGGACATTCTGTTGGAGTATTACAGTTCTAAGCAACCTGTGCGATACGGCCAGTGCTGGGTCTTTGCTGGTGTCTTCAACACATGTAGGTATCAGTGAGAAAAGCTCCATGCTGCTGTGCAATTCTTGCATAATAGAGAGAGCTTTTAGGTTAAACTAACTGAAATACTTCCTGCCTCTGTGGAGCTCAGGTGTAAATAGTAGAGATGATACTTAAAAATACATGGCTAAAATACACGGTCTTTAAATAAACCTTTGGCATCTCCTTCAGTTCGGCTACTCTTCCACACAAATCTGTTAACTATTTATTTGTTCAGTAAAATGTGTTCAGTGACTCACAAGGGTAAGTTTGGGAGAGAGAAAGTTAGTCTTTTGGCACAGTCCACATTTCTGTTAGGAAATCTGTGATGAACAGGAGCCTTGTTATCTAGACCTGCAACATAAAACTATTACCCAATATGGGATATGTGATGGTGTTTCTGCTCCAGAAAGGCCAAATCTCACCTACCGAGGATTGTTCCTAGCAAAACTGATGTGCACTGTCCCAGCATCTGTCTGCTCAGCACTGTTAACATTTTCTATGGGGTTTGTGAGTCAGAACAATGAGGAAAATGCTGGCCTGGTTTATGAATTGTCTAGCACTACAATGTTAAGTCTAAACACACTTGCTCAAACTAGAGTTCCAATGTTGCAGCAAATGGGGTGTTGCAGGTTGTAAAACCTAGTAGGGAAAGCAGTGTCGGATTGGTCCCATTTTTTTACTGTCTAGCACTTCCTAACAACATCATCTGCTAATACACTGGAACACACTGCAGCGTATTAGCGGTCAAGAAAGACTTTGGGAGTGTAAAAAATGTGCATTATACAGATAATGGGGGCCAGACATTGGAAGCAATGCTTATGTCAAGTGCCAATGTAGAGCCAGTCAAGCAGTTCCTCTGCCTTTGGGACCTGCCAATAGAAGAAGCTGAATGGAAACTAAAAGTGTCTGTCTTAAGCCCAGATGATCTTCCTTAGAAGCACTTACAACATATGCCTTTAAGTATCAAACTGGGAGGGACCAGATCAGCTTAGGACTAGGGGGACACAATGGGTATTTCTGCAGGCTTGGAGCCTACTTTTCATCAAGTACTTTTCAGCCACAGCTGAAGGTCTAAGCTTTGGTCCTTGTATTTAAGATGTGAAAAGGAAATTACAGAAAGACTCTCCATGAAACCTTTCCCTTTTTCATCTGTCTCAATACTGTCACATGTTGCTGTCTCAAGGAATCGCACTATACTTCTCTTTGCATTATACTTCTATCAAAAATTAAGAATATTAATCACCCATCTTCTGCAGCAAACATGGAAATTGAATAATTAATGACAAGTTACAAGATTGGTTCTTCAACCTCAGGCAGCCCTGGACATCTCTGCATTTTCACTTTATTTTTTCCTGTTCTGTACATGTATGTTGCATTTTGTATACAATTTTCCTCCAATCTGGATAATTGAATTTCATAACTCATTTTGGTTACCTGAGGTAGTTCAAAAGCTATTCAAAACAGTAAGGACCTTGGAAATAAAGCTGTCTTCTGACCACCTAGCCTTCTGCTGGCACACACTTCTCACAGCTGCGGCGGGGGATGCAATTTCAGGTTTCTCTGCATCTCTTCCATATATCTGGAGAGGTTCGTGTTTTGATTTGGGGAGGTGCTGGCAGGTGCTCTGTCCTTCGACACATGAAATGGTTCATTTTATTCCTGGTGCAGTTGGATAATGAGCAATTACCCACATCCAAAGAACCTGAGAGATGTCTACTTCCTTCGCTGAGGTCTGCAGTCTGTACTTGATGCTCCTCAGCCTCTGCGCAACGCAATGTGTTTGAAAAGACTCTTGCAAATGTTTCCTATGGATGCAATTCCTCACAGTGGCTTCTACAGGCCACTTTGTCTTCTCTGCCCGCTGCCTCATCTGGGTTTCTCTAGATCACAGACAGACACACACATCAGTTCTCCCACCTTCCCCCCGCACTGGCACTGAATCACCACTACGCAGTATTTTGCCTGCAGGCCACTGTGAAACTGAGGCAATGCAGCAGAGGCCCAGAGCCTGCTGTGTTAAAAGGAGAGGTGTATTTCTCTGGGGCAAAACTAGACTCGGTTTGCTGACTAAGTTAGTCAAGTCAGAGACCTGGCACTTTGTACTGCTGCAAGGATTGCTGAAGTATGAAGTTTGTTGAGCATTATGAAATGAAAATGTTGTCCAGTGGCTGATCTGATATGTGGCCACTGATACGTCCAGCTGCTGACCACTGCACAGAGAGGACAGCAAGGGTCCAAACAGCTGTGTGCAACTAAAAGGATTGTTTTGAGCTGAGTTTGAGTCTTTCTCAGAGCTGCTGATGTTCTAACATTGTGACCAGTCCAGCTTTCCAAGGTTACTATATTGTACACTCTGGATAGTCATCCGTTAAAAATGCTAAAACATTCTGAAAAATGGTCATTAATCTTGAAATTGTCAGACAAATTATTTTCAATGAGCCCTGATGGCTCGTGCTGGAAGCCTGGGAGGGCACTTGAATTAAGTTTAATCAATAGGTACATATGGTATTGGATGCATCCAGGTAATTTGTCATCCAGGAACTTGAGATGAATGTGCAGCATTACACTTTATTGGGAGTCACAGTAGTGACACTAATGAATATACAAAACCCAGCAGTAGCAGCAAGGGCTGTTCAACATTGCAGCATCGGAACTATTTTTAAATAGGATTTTCAATAAATATGTTTTCCCTTTCCAAAAAAACCCCCTGTTTTCTGCAGAACCATGTTGGCAGCTAAATTGGAAAACAGGAACTTTTTTTGGCTGAGAGACAAAATATTTCATCTGGAGAAGCTGAGATGATGTGTCACCCTGCAGCCCCACTCCCCCCTCGGGGCCATGCTCCATGCCTATTTATCAGCCAGGGTGCACCACAAACACAGAAGCCTAATGATGCACTACTGCACTGCAGACGTAGCCATAGCGTTTCCACATTTCCCAAATTTACCACTTGTCATATGGGGAGAAGAGTCATCAGTGCTACATTGTGATGGTCCGAGATTTAGGGGTAGGGGCTTTTTTTTTTTTATTGTATTTTAAGATCCTCTATGGGAAAGGACTATTGACTCCAAAATACTATTACTTAGCAATCAATACAAAATATGTAATGCATTTTCTTCAAACTCTCTAACTCTGACATTTCACTTGCAAATAATGCAGCTTTTCCCCCTTGTTAGCAATAATTTTCTGCTTTATTCTTTGTGTTCTCCAGATCCCTTCTGACGGCAGATGTCAAACAGGAAAACTCCAAATCAACCAAAAGGAGATACTTTCTATTAGTTTTCCTTTTAGCACAGCCTCCTGATTCTCCTGGGTTACTGATACTAGGAGACCTAATATATTTTGTATTATTTCTTGCAAGCTCAAACTTATTTTTCTTTATACCACATTTGGTCATGCAGTTGACCCATTGCACCCAGATTTGCCTTGAAAAGCTACAGTGCTGTCACTATGCAAGACTGTTCTAAAACTACTGGTAATCAGCTGCTTAGGTTATAACCATTATACCATTACATATCTTGAATGCTCATCATTTTGGGACCAAATAAGATACTTAACCTATTCTGTATAAGGACAGATAGGAGGAATTATTTGTGTTGACTTGACTGAGTTTTCCCATTTTATTCTACTTATTAATAGTTTGTCTCCTCTCATCCTGTCATCCATAAGCACAGTCTTCATATTTGTCCTTCTCATCACACTTCTCTCTTTGCCACAGTTCTGAGATGCTTGGGGATACCTGCAAGACTCGTTACCAACTATGCTTCTGCCCATGATAACAACGCCAATTTACAGCTGGACTTCTTTCTGGATGATGAAGGGAAAGTGGACACCAAAATTACAAAAGACTCTGTCTGGTGAGTTCTCCTGGCAAATGCCTTTAATGTGTCAACTATATAAGTAGTAAAAAACATGACAGCAATGCCTGTGGTATATTTATTTCTCTGGACATTAAAGAACACTGCTAGCTTATGTAAAACAGAATGAATGGATTGTTAGTAGGCTGACTAATATGAAGTGCTTGTCAAGTAAAGAGACAAGCCCTATGGGATCCCACTACTAATGTTACCATACAGTGCACATTTAAGCACATTGGAGGAGAGCTGGAATGGGTTTGTGCTCCTTAGGGCCAGGCCGTTTCTAAAAATGGAAAGGGGTAGGGTGGGCACTTCCATCAGTCTGGAGCCACGCTCAAAGGGATACCTCAATATCTATGGAAAAACACCCTTCTTGTCCTGCTTCTGCCCAGTTCCCACATTTGTAGGCTGGTTTTACATTGTGTACATGTAGTCACTGTCGCAAATAGATACTTTCCAAAATAAATCCAGTTCAACTGAAAAAGAAAAAAGCCAAGGTATCATACAAGTTACTGAAATGCTATCGCCAGATTTATAAAAAGAAAACTCCCTAGGAACAAGAAATGGAGTCTACGTATTCTTTTGGAGAAGACAGTCCTCTAACTTGCTCCTCGAACTCTTACTCTCTCCTGTCTGACAGGAGAAGTGTAGCATATATTGATTATATGCTGTGTTTCGTAGAAATGACGTGTGAGTTATTGAGCATCAAGCCTCTCCTCCTCAGAGTGAAGCAGTGAATGTGACCTCTATATTCCTATATTCAGGAGATACTTGTCCTGTTCAGTGTTAATATACCTGATTTGTGTCAATGATATCTTCAACTCATCAGCATAGCCGCTCATCAGCATGTTTCATTAATAACTTAATCTCTGGAAGTCTTTATATTAAAACTGTAATAAACCCATTCTGTGGTGGAGGAAATGACTGAACCTGTTGCTGTAACCTCTCTTATGTGATTTCCATAATCTGTTACCAAGAGGGAATCTAAGGAAAACAATTAGGTTCATTTACATCTGAAGCTTGTATCACAGCATCACAGAGTAGTCAAGACTGGAAGTGGCCCCTGGAAGTCATCCAACCCCCCTGCTCAAAGCAGGGTCAGCTACAGCAGATTGCTCAGGGCTGTGTCTAGCTGGGTTTTGAATATCTCCAAGTGGACCTGGGGGTGTTGGTGGACAGCCGGCTGAATATGAGCCAGCAGCGTGCCCAGGTGGCCAAGAAGGCCAATAGCATCCTGGCTTGTATCAGAAATAGTGTGGCCAGCAGGACTAGGGAAGTGATTGTCCCCCTGTACTTGGCACTGGTGAGTCTGCACCTCAAATACTATGTTCAGTTTTGTGCCCCTCACTACAAGAAAGATATTGAGGTGCTGGAGTGCGTCCAAAGAGGGGCAATGAAGCTGGAGAAGAAGGGTCTAGAGCACAAGTCTTATGAGGAGCGGGTGAGGGAACTGGGGTCATTTAGCCTGGAGAAAAGGAGGCTCAGGGGAGACCTTATTGCTCCCTACAACTACCTGAAAGGAGGTTATAGCGAGGTGGGTGGCAGTCTCTTCCCCCAAGTAACAAGCAATAGGACAAGAGGAAATGGCCTCAAGTTGAGTCAGGGGAGGTTTAGATTAGACATTAAGAAAAAATTCTTCACCGAAAGGGTTGTCAAGCATTGGAACAGGCTGCCCAGGGAAGTGGTTGAGTCACCATCCCTGAAGCTATTTAAAAGACGTGTAGATACGGTGCTTAGGGGCATGGTTTAGTGGTGGACTCAGCAGTGCTAGGTTAACAGTTGAACTTGATGACCTTAAAGGTCTTTTCCAACCTAAAAGATTCTATGATTCTATGATTCTAAGAAAGGAGTGATATTTGCTTTCTTCCAGTTCTCAGGAACCTCCCCCAATCATCATGACCTTTCAAAGATAGATGTGAGTGGTCTTACAATGACATTGGCCAGCTCCCTCAGCACTTTTGGGTCCATCGTGTCAGATCCATTGGACTTCTGTGTGTCCAGTTTATTTAAATATTCTCTAACTTGTTCCTCCTCTACAGATGGTAAAATTTCATTACTCCAAACTTCAACGCTGGTCTCAGGGGCTGTGATTCCTGAGGGCAAATCTAGCAGTAAAAACCAAGGCAAAGAAGACATTGAATACTTTGGCCTTTTGTTAGTCCTTTGTCACCAGGTCCCCTGCCCCATTCAGCAGCAGATCCACATTTTCCATAGTCTTCCTTTTGATACTGATGTGCTTGCCTTTCTTAGTGCTCTTCACATCCCTTGACATACTCCATTTGATCTGGGTTTTGGCTTTCCTAAAACTATCCCTGCATGCTTAGAGAGTGCCTCTATATTCCTCCTGGTCACCTGTCCCTGCTTCCACCTCTTGGGCACTTTTTTTTATGTTTGAGTTTAATTGGGACCACCTTGTTCACCATGTAGGCTGTGTGCCACTTTTGGTTGATTTCCTGCACACAGGGATGGACCATTCCTAAGCTTGGAGGAGGTGACCCTTGAAAAACAACCAGCTCTCCTGGACCCATCTTCTATCCAGAACTGCCTCCCATGGGATTCTTCCAAGCAGGACCTTAAACAGGCCAAAGCCTACTCTCCGGAAGGCCAGGGTTGTGGTCCTGCTATTTGCCTTGTTCCTTCCTGTTAGGATCCTTGGGGGTTCCCAGTTTGCTAAGCTGCATCTGGTCTATGTGACAGCAGGACCTCAGTACATCTCATGGGGCTGGTCCTTCTATGGCTCACAGAGCTGTAAAGGAACAGTCACTCTTCTGAAGCCTCCTCTGCCTATAAATGATGTGAAACAAGACCCAATGACTGGCTGCCTCACTGCTCAGTCCATATACACCCAGTAATGGATCATTGCCATGCTTCAGACTTTTCACTGTCTCATCTCTTCTCCCCTTCTCCTAACCTGATGTATGAAACCCACCTCTCACCCACTTTTGACATTTCCTTTTACTTCCCCACCTCTCCTTTTCCCAGATGTTTCCCAAGACTTTTTAATTCAGTCCTGTGTTTTTCCATTCTTTTGGGACAGGGCCAGATCATCCAAAATAATCCTTGCTCCACTGAAATCCATATGCAACTTCACACTAGCATTTCATCCTCCCATCCTACGTTTGCTTTTCTTTGGCTTGATTACTTTTTGAACTGCCTTGTTCATCCTTTTATCGTCCTGGTGCATTTATTAGTACATGGTGCACATAACCCTTTGGGCATGACTTAATATATTACACACCTCTTTTCATTTCTCCTCTGTGTCCTTTCTCTTCATTACTGTGTAACACTCCACGGTAGCCTACATGCCGACTTTAAATGGCTTGTGTCTTAACCTTGATTTTATTTTTAATGTCTCTTTTATTTCTTTTCTTTTCTTTTTTTTTTAAGAGGACAAGCTCAATGTATTTATAATGATTTTTTTAAATGCATTTCTCACTTTTATTTATAATCCCCTGAAAACTGGAAGCTCTTTTTCTTTAAGCTCTTTTTCTTTATTAATATATCATTTCTATTGCCTTGTACTGCTGGAGTTGATCTGTCTTCAGTTTTTAAATACTCCTAGACTTCAGGGATACTTGGAGCCAGGATTTTTAGTCTAATCAATCTCTGAGTGTGGGGCTCCCTCTGAATGTTATCTGACATTTATTTATTTTTATTAAAGATCATCTTCTCCCTCAGGATAGGAAACGACGACAACAACAAAGCACATATACAAAATTACACAGACTCTGCAAAAAGTTATTTATATAAAGCTGGCCGGATTTGGGCCCATCAGTACTGCCTCTGTCCCCTTACTTTGTTCTCCTTGTCTTTCTTAATGATGATATAAAGACACTTAAAGAATATTTCTCTTGGATGGGAATCAAGACTCACTCCCACTGTGAGGTCCAGGCAGACCGACGTCAGTACCTCAGCAGAAACTTGCTTGAAGTCACCCGGCCCCATGGGGGTTCATCCATGTCCAGGCCTGTCCAGAAAGCCCTTCTGAGACCTCTGCTCTCCCATTCACTTCCAGCTCACTTTTCTCTAATTTCTCAATAATGTTATCAGTGCCTCTCTCAATCCCAATGCCTGAGCTTATTAGCTAATGAAAGGGCAGCAGCTGTTTTCAGCATGTGCCTGTCTCATAAGTAATACGAAGTACCCTTCTTAAATTGTCTTCCAGGCATAAACCCCACCTGATCATCTTTTATTAATTTCCCCATCACTTTGTTTAGTCTATTCGTAATTATCTCTGTAAATATTTAATGGTCACTACATTGATCTGTATAGCCATTCTTGCTTTCTTTAATGTCTCAGGCTTGCTGTAGAATACAAGAACTACAGAATCAGTTTAACAAATTATGGCTGAGGAGCCAGCTTCTCAGCTGTGCTCACTTCTACCAGGGAGAAGTTTCTGCTACATTTTGGAAAGGCAAATGTTCCCCTCATCCTCCTTTCCTTAATGCTGATGTGCTTTACAAGCAGTGTCTTTCTGTCCATTCACATTCAATATCCTTAAGTATCTGTTATTTTCATGGCAGCAGACCTAAAGAGATTGCCATCCTGTTGCACCCAACACTACACCGATAGAAACCAGTAAGAAAGGTCCTGTCCCCTAGGATGAATATAGAAAAAAATATAGAAAAAAATGCATTACCTAATTACAGAATTGAAGCAGAGCTGCCATTTTCCACACTGTTATCCCCCCCTTGGTTTTATCATCCTTCTCTCCTGCCTGCTCTTCAGGTTCTTCGTTCGCAGAACACAAAGCCAATGACACATCTGAGTTTGATTCAAAGTGAACCAGTGAAGGCTTCAGGGCAGGGATTGTCACATGTTGGCATAACAGTTTTCAAAAACCCACCTACCACAAAGTGTGTCCCCATTCTCTGGTAGCCCTCAGCAAAGCTCTGCAAGCATGATTCAGCATTGACTACTCTCAGCAGCATCAAAAATTCTCTGAGTGTGCGTCATTTTCCTTGAATAATTCCTTTTTCTGTAGTGCTGCTTCATTAACTCTCCTAACTGACAAGTTTTACCCTGATCCAAGCTTTCATTTCCACTTTGAAATGTCTTGTTAGACAAGCCTCAGATCCTTCCGACTATGCTCCATGGCTGGTTTTCACCTATTATTAATGAAATGGTCAGAGTTTAACAATCCCCATTTTGGTTGCTAATATCATTACGTGTACTAGGGGCTGTATCAGCGACTTACACAGATGTAATTTTGTTCATACCTGCTGTAGGATATATATAATTTGCAAGCAAAATTGCCCCCTTCTCTACTCCTTCCTTCTTTTATTTTTTGCAGTAATGAAATTCAAACGCTTTGCTGGCTTTACTACAAGACCCTCTTCCTAGACTGTCTTTTTTCCTTGCTTGTGCTCTCTCCCTTGAGTGCTGGTAGCATTGCAGGAAGTTACAAGTGAGGGCATTTCAACCCTGAGCACCTGGATGAACCACTCTCAGAAATTCACCTTTCAGCTTACTGTCCTGGGCCCTAAAGGCAAGACTTGGCCCGCAGTGGTTGTAGGTGGGTTTTATGGAAAGCTGTATGTTCTAAGAGATCTGACCTCCCTCTGGTCATGACACACTGGGAAGACCTTATAAGGAATCCACAATGAAGATGATAGTCTTATAAAGCCTATGCAGGGTCTTTTTCTTAACCAACATGGAAACCGGCTAAGCATGTTCATTTTGAGCCATGAAACAAAGCTACACACTGTACGTTATGGAGTTGATCCTGAAACCTCTTCAGAAGAGGCACTAAAGCTTCAGTCTTAATAGCTATAAAGCAGACCATGCTTCCATGGCTTGAAGAAGATTCAAAGCTTGCTTTAGCAGGCAGACTGAAGTGGAGGTGTCTGGCTGGAAAGGGATTGTAGTTTGTGTAGCTCTTCATATACCCCAACAACCTCCAAGCACTGAAAAGTTTTCTGAGGCATTTGCATTCAGAACACATTAGAAGAATCAAAAAGCTTCTTCAACTTGCAGTCAAGAAACTACAATGAAGGATTGTGGCCTTCAGGTTTTAACAGATAGATAGCAAACTTTTAGACCTAAAAATCTATTCTCTAAAAAGAGCCGACTTTTTCACCCCTAAATTGGCAAATGTTATTATTGAAGCAATGGCAGGACATAAATACACACAGGTTTATTTTGGTCTGTATGCTTCTTTCCAAGAATTTAATATTCTGGCCCCATCTCTTGTCTAAGGAACTATCATTGCTGGAATGAAGCTTGGATGACCAGACCTGATCTTCCTGTTGGTTTTGGAGGATGGCAGGTTGTTGATGGGACACCCCAAGAAACCAGTGATGGTAATATTGCTTGGAGTCCTCCTTAGCTCTCTTTCCAAAGCTTGGGTTCTTTGTGGCAAACAATGAGCTGATAATAGCTGAGCCAGTGGCACCATATGGCTGCTGACAACTTCTTGCACCAGGTAACCACACTCACCTGTGCTCAGGGCCTTCTGATTTGTTTTGAGCTCTAAAATAAATCTGTCCTTATTGTAACACTGCTCATGATGCATGTGCACAAAATCCTGCATGAGATTGGTACAGAAGAGATGTAGTCCTGTTGCCAAAAGATGGCTTCTAAAATTATAGAGAACCTATACAGGAGCCTGATCAAATTAACTCTCCTTCATTTTATGGCTGCAGCCCTTACTAAACTTCCTGAGCAGGCGGTAGGCAGGAGAGAAAAAGTGAAAAGCCACTGCTATGTCTTCCCAGTCCTTAATTTTCCAGTTCTTAAAAGACATTCTTAGCAAATTTGCAGTGAGATCTTTCTTAGTCTGTGGTATAACTGAGCCCTCCCAAAATTATCTGCTTTAACCAAAACCAGCTGTAACTGCGTTTCAAGCACTTGAGACTTACAGTGCACTTTACAGTGCCATTAAGGTACCAAACCATTAGGTTGTTTCAGACTTAAGTCTGTGTTGTCTAGAGGGCTGGTAACAGAAATTAAGCTTTTCACTTCTTGGTCAGGAGTTCCTGTAAACTATTAAAAGAGTTCACCAAACCCCAAGAAATCTTTTTCTTTGAGAAATTATAATATTTTGACATGTTTTTTAATTAATTTAATCTCTCGCTTTATCTCTCTTCTCCCCATAGGTATGTACAGGTGTGGCCCAGCCTCAGTTCAAGCCATTAAACATGGTCACGTTTGCTTCCAATTTGATGCTCCCTTTGTCTATGCTGAGGTACATACCTGAAAATTTTTAGTGCATTGAGTGATATCAGTGGGACCATAGGTAAGACAGAAGATAGGGCTCCGCTGCATATTGTGGATTGAGAAGTTACTTCACATATACTCCACATCAAAGAAAAATCTCATAATTATATTTTGACATGCAGGCCAGTAGGTGTGATATGGCTCTAATGAATGACAGAGATTTCTCTAATGTATGCTCACCAGTGTAATAAGCAGAAAAAGCTACTCTGGCTCTGATGAAACTTCAGGCTGTGGTCATTTATCCTTCCCAGATTCCAGCTATGCTAACAAATGAGTCACTAGCTCTAGCTGCTTATCATCATCCCTTGTTAGTTGTTACCTCCTTCTCAGGCTTGCCAGCAAAGCTGCTTATGTTAAGGCTCCCTTGCTTATTTCAGTCAAAATGGATGCAGTGATTTTAAAGAAGTCTTTGGTCACCACGTTCCTTTTGGCTGCAGTGAGTCAAGGAGAGCTCACATGGGTGGTTTGACTGGCAGATCTAAGAGGGAAATACCTCCATGAGGAGTGAGGGGACTGGTCTGGAGTTTTAACCTCTTGCACCACCAGAGCTGGTGTGCCCAGAACTGCAGCAGCTGTAAAGCAAGTCTCTCTCTAATTGAATTGTATATAGCCTAGGACAGAAGAGAATAAAGATATTTTATCTATGAAGCATTCACCTCTCTATGGTCTAAAGCTTTTTGGTGCAAGGAATGTGTAATCACACTCCCCAAGGCCGAACAGTATCTCTGTAGCCTACTCAAGTGTACGCTGTCTGTCATTCTGGAGCTGCAAATAGTAAAATGCATCTAGTCATTATTGTAGCATATGACTAATTTTAAACACAGGACTTCAATGCGAGTAATTAGTGGGACTTCAAGTCAACGTGTCATTGTTTTGAGGGGAGATAGGCTGGCTTCCCTTCCTCTCTCTACTTCCACGTATCTCAATCCTTTTTCATTTAATTTTATAGGTGAATAGTGATATTGTTTACTCAAGAAGGGAGAAAAATGGAACCCAAATGATAGAAAAAATTGACAAAACCCATGTTGGGCAGTTGATTGTGACCAAGGAAGTTGGGGGTGATGGAATGATGGAGATTACTGAGGAGTACAAGTTCCAAGAAGGTAACCTGAAATGGCGTGGGACCATACCGATGTAGATTTACCTCAGTCAGATCTTGGATGGTAGATTTACAAACCTCTGGCACTGAGGGAGCTTGATGAAAAGCTGCCAAGGTGCCCTCTGGAACTTTTTATTTGTAACTCCATCCCAGAAACACTGCAGATACCTTGATGAGAGCACAAACTTTGCTACTGAGAAATGCTTTGGGCTGAATAAGCTGCAGTGAAAACAAAGGGTAGTCATGGAGTAACTCAAAGCGTTCAAAACAATTCAAGTCTTTCTGTACAGCTGTTTAGACATTTCTTACTCAGGCCAGACGTTCACACAGAGTAAATCAGTGTAGTTCCATTAATATCAATTAAGCTACATCAATTTATCTGATATGGCTTGAATCTTTAACACCAGCTCACTTGGAAGCTGCGAAGTTCTCCTAATATTAACCTTACCACAGGAAGGTTCACTGTCCTCATCCATTCATTTCAGCTACCACAAACTATGGAAGATGCACCCTTGTGATCGGTGAGTGGGCTAATGCAGTACCCCTGTTTCTTTTCTAAATTTGATTTTCATTCATTTCTAGGCTCAGAGGAGGAGAGACTGGCTCTTGAGACTGCTGTGATGTATGGTGTCAAAAAGCAAACTACCCAAGATACCGCGTATCAGCCACAAACGGATGTTGACGTGGACTTGCAAGTGCAAAAGGCAGTCCTTGGCAGTGACTTTAAAGTCACTATAACTTTCAGGAACAAAAGTCGCAACTACTACACTGTTACTACCTACCTTTCAGGCAACATAGTGTTTTATACGGGAGTCACAAAAAATGAATTCAAGAAACACTCTTTCAGTGCAAAATTGGAACCCTCTTCATGTAAGACTTGCATAGTTGTTTTCAAACCTGCTAGCTTTTTTTCTTTGTGTCATTAACTGTCACCAATGTCTCTACCCATGGGTAGAGGCAATTCTGGTAGCTAGGGGTAGGATACTCTACTGGGTATCAGGAGGCTCCACTCCCACCTCTGGCCCTGCTACCAGTGTCATTTAGAGCTGAGGCTGTTTTCTTCAGGCTTTTGCTCCCTGCATAATGCTCTCTTACACCAAGCTGCATGTCTGGGAACTGTTAATTTTTCTTATTTAGTACAAAAGAAAGCAGAGGAGTACAGGTATTAAGCTGCAAGGTTTTGTTTTTCATACCTTTAGTCTCCTAGCAGTATCTCAGCAAGTGAAGGAAAAGTTCTCCTTCCCCAGGGTGTCATTTACAGGGACAAAAAGGTAAATATCTTGTCTTACCTGGTAGAAGCTGACAAGCTCTGAGTGGGTTCAAGTGCACATCTGGCTTTGGAGGACTGGGTGGTTCAGGATTTTGTATTTACAGTGATTTAAAAGTTTATGTGTAACTAGAATGTGCCACTATAGAGCAGGGGCATTTGTCAGCTGGGCAGGCACCCCAAAGGTGAGTTATTTTCACAGTTGCGGCATTTGCTTTTCCTAGTGCCCTCTGGACTGCGGTGGGTAGATCCTGCCTCCCTCTTCTCATGAGAAAAGCAGTTCCTGGCAGCCTAGCTCACGTGGCTGAGGGCAGGATTTTGCACTGCACAAAGTAGGGAAAAGGGACGTTCTCCTTTTTTATTTTGGACATAACCAATCTATTTCCTGTCAGCCATGGCAGCCCCAATCAGAAAACAGTCAGCAAGTGCTGAGGACCTGTTGTACTCCAAAGTGCTATGGAGCAGGCTGGTTGTAGATCCCTGGCTTCTCCAGCGACAAGTGACTGCCAATCACTTGTTCTCCTGACAGGCCTGTGCTCTTGGATCAGTGCCTCCAGCTCAGCAAAAGTGATGAGAACGTGCTTTTATGGAGGCTAAGTCAGAGGATCCTCCACTTGAGTTTCCTCCTGGGAGAGTCAGGAGCAATGATTTTGCCTTCTTGACGCTGCTACTGTGCAAAAGCAATCTCTGCTGAGCGCAGCAGGAGTGGCAGGACTTTGGGAGGCCAAAGGATGGGCCTCCTGATCTGGGTCTGGTGCTGGATCACAGCAACCCTGGCTGACCTCTGAGCTTTCTCATCTGTCTTGTCTATCTCATCCCAGCTCAAAAGACACTGTGAGCCCTCTCTCCTCAAAGAGGACAGGTTTTGTCTCGGTGAGAAGCCTCCATGGAACCACAGTTCCCGCCATGCTGTGAAAAAAAAATCCTCTGCTTTCTTCCTCACTTTGAGCATCATCTAAAACTGCACACATTTTTATTTGGAGCTGATTAATCTCCGTAAAGTAAGAGTCCACTTATAGGGATCTACAGGTGAAGGTTAATAAAAATTCTACCTCCTATCTATAACAAAGCCCTGACAGCTGCTTCCTGGTTCTTTCGAACTCCCCGACTCATTTGTGGGGGGTCTGGAAATGGGCCTTGGGTTGTTCCAACACAGTCTATCAAAACACAGTGTGGGGGTTGATAGTGGCTTGCATCAGTTACTAAATACTTGATCTGAAATACTGCAAAACTTCTGGAGACTTGGTACAGTAAAAAAATCAATTTCAACTGCTCAGTCTAAATTCTATGCCACTTCTTTGATGGGGGAAAATTCAGTCATCTTGTAGGAGATGTGCAAATACCTGCTACACTTTCTGGCTGTGATTTGTACTTGGTTCCAGGACTTACGTCTGCTCTTGCATCAAAGGTCTGTGTAAGGTATTATTATCTAAAACACAGCTTCTGCAGTGCTTTGAGGTTCATCTAGCTCCTCTGTGCAAGAAATGAAATGAATAGATGTTTAAGCATCACTGAGCCTCATAATTCATTTTTTCTAAGTAAATGGTTTGTAAAAAGCTTCTTGAAACCATACTGGAAACTCTGAATTGACTGATGGTGAGTGGACACAGACTAGAGAGAGGCACCTGAGAGAACAGAACATGGATTCTTTTGCATGTGTACCAGAAGTATGTCCCCATCACTGCTTCTGGCCAAGGAGACATGTTTTAAGGTATTACCACCTTTCAAGGTGGAAATTAACTTATACCCGAGCTAAAGCCATCAACTTGAGGAGCACTTTGTCCCGCAACAGGACAAAAAACCCTCACAAGTTACGCCATCTCTGAAGGTGATACATAAAACTTGAGCATTAATTCTTTCACCTTTGCCTTGGAAAAGAGTACGCATGCAATCAGGAGTGGTGTCTGAGCAGATGGGCAATGTGAAGGGAGGCAGCGTGATCAGTTGCAACTGCATGAGAATACTTTGTCAGGGGTGTGATGGGAGGATACCTTCTGAGGCACTCAAGCAGAATTTGTAGGCCTTATTCATGGCAAGAAGTGTGTGTATATATATATATAACTGGAAATAACAAAAAATTACATTACAATAAAGACGTGTCAAAGGCATTCTTCCAGCCCATGCTGCTGAAAGAATGAAGCAAACTAAGTTTTCAAACAGGAAGCGAATGCATGATTTTCAGAATAATGATTAAAGGAATTGTGTGGGCTGAAAACATCTTTGAGGATTTGAATAGCTTAAACCTTCCAGTGCCTTCAAAGGTACTCTCACGTCTACTCGGTTATATTTAGTTTTCTCTATTTTTTTGAAAGGCTGTAAGGCAGGTCGGTGTTGTGTCTCCCTTGGCTTTCCCAGGTGCAGTAAGTGGTACTGGCAACTTACCAGCACAGCCAGTGCTAAGGAAGTGGAAGTCTATTATTCTTTTTTTTCCTGTGGTGATTAAATTTAGACAGAAACGTTTGTCTTTCCTTACACTGTAAAGTAAATTTCTCTTCGATTGTAACTAATTTATTTATTTATTTATTTATTTACTTTACACAGATGAGAAATACCTTGCCTGATTTATAATTTACAGTTTGGGGCATTATGGGAAATTCTTTTACAAGAGATACAGAGTGAATGGGAGGGAGAGAGGGAGGGATGGGGAGCACATCAAGTAAATTTAAGGCTGGCCTGGTAAATCCAGGTCAGGTGGTCACCAAGGGAATAACTTTGAAACCAAATCAAGGAACTGGTTTTGATGTGAGCGGATCAAAAGAGCGAAAAGGGGTGAATGTCATTTACCCAACTGAGTTCAGTTATCTCAGTGTGTACAGTGTATGTCACAAATACAATACAAATAATGGATAACAATAATAATCATAGTTAACAGATGGGAGATCTTGATATGTTTACTAGGGTTATAATGAATGTTTATAGAGGCAAGAGCTCCAGGTCTATATATTCTGCCTAGCCACTTAGTTAGCAGGTCTGCTTCTCTGCATCACATTCTCACACCATTGTTGGCCTGGGAATTGCAGTTCAATATGGTTAAAATTAATGATTCCCTGCATCTCAACCATCTAGCCTAGGGGGACTTGTTCCTTCCAATAATTATTGTCAGGGAGCACGTGAAAGCTCTCTGGAGGGCATGCTGGTGACAGGAGAACCTTCTTGCTAAATTTTGCAGGCAAGTCCAGTGTAGGACAAAGGCAGATATCCAGACACGTCCTGGAGAGCAGGTGGTCTCCCAGGTAGCCTGCATGGGCTCACACCCCGCAGTGGCTGCTCTGGTGGTGTCCCTGGTGGCATCCCTCTGCCAGAAAGAGAGGCAGAGAAAGCACAGGAATAAAGTGAAAGAGCAAACATTTACAGAGGTGACACTCAGAAGGTGGTTTGGACCTTTGTGCCCAGTAGCTATTTATTGCCAGTCTTCCTTCTCACTTACTTTGTGGTAGTGCCTAGAAACCTTCAACAGTGAGCCGGGCCCGTGGTGATGGGCACTGGGCAGAGGCTGTGCACAAACCCAGCCCTTGCCCTAGGGAGCTCACAGCCTAAAAGGAAAGAGGGCAAGCTAAGAGGGGGAATGGTGAGGTAAAGAAATGAAGATAGTTTGGGAAAAAAAATCATTCTTTGGTGATGGGCTACCTTTTTTCCAAGGCACTCGTGTAACTGGCACTGGCAATGATGGGAGGAGCAATTAGCCATTAGATTGCTTCAGACACCTTTTTTCTTTCCTGTTTCTCCCCTCAGCCAGTGCTTTTGATGTTGTGATCAAATCAAGCGAGTACCTGAGTGACCTGCTGGACCAAGCCTCCTTTCATTTCTTTGTGACGGCGCGGATCAATGAAACAGGGAAGATTCTGGCCACGCAGAAGGCAACAGTCCTGGAAATTCCCACCCTGAGGATCAAGGTAGCTCAGGGTTGGGGTGGAGGGGAGCAACCACCATGCTGCACGTGGGCTGTTCTCTACAAGGCTGTCATGTTGACTTCTGGGAGGGAGGGCTGTATGTGTGTGTGTGCACATTAGACCTTCAGTCTAACATGGACCTTATAAAGCAGCAGCTGGCTGGAGTGTACAAGGGTGTATAGGTATGCTATGTATTGTACTGAGTATCCCTACGTTAAAGACTGAGACTGACAGCATCACCAGTACTAGAGAGCTGAAGTGATCTCAGTGGAGGAAGGAGGGGAAAAGATCTGAGAAAACTGGAGAAATGCAAAGGGTATGAGAGGTTAGTTACTCAAGCCACTCAAGTCTTTAACTAAGTCAGAAGTCTGTTATATTTAAAGCAACACAGCACAGAGGCCTCTTGCTGAAGAATGAAGGACACTGCTGTTGAGGTGAATTTGCTTGGAAAGCTCCTCCAGGTGTTATGGAAAGTTCCTCCAGACTTGGACGGGCAGTATCCATTTGGGACAATGCTTTCAGGATTTCAGTGCTTTGCTGCCACTCTGTGAAAGTACTGTCAGTGGATTTCCCTGAAAGTTCAAGCATTTCTACGGACAGTGGCATGGTACCTATGAAAATGTAGAAGTGTTTATGATAGGACAAGGACCCTATGTCATATGGCAAAGGCAGGGCTGAGATTTAGAGTTCTCAATTTGTAACTGGGCATCCAAATAAATTGCCTCATTTTCAAAAGCACTCAGCTTTCATCTGCTTTGAATGATGTCATTTGGATCTGCTTTTTTCCTAATACTAAAAAAAAAAAAATCAGAACACCTGTTCAGGAAGCTTTATATAAACATGAATGCAGCTCCCTAAAATTCAGGACCTTGAAAGAAATCTAAGTTTATAGACCTTTTTCCCCCTGTATATTTATTTGAACCAATGTTCAGGTTTCCATATAATAATTTATGTAGTAACCGCAGCCTTCTGCAGAAAAAGCTTCTTAAAAAACGTAGATCAAAACTACAGTGAAGTTTGCAAAAAAATCCACTCCATTTCATGGTCTGCAGAAATGTCACGATGATCAGATCAGATTATTGCTATTTTCAAACAAAAGTTTTTTGGTTTACTGAGCATTCTAGAGAGGAGGTAAGCAAGACAGATAAACTCTACTTCAAATACCTGCCTTCAATAACCAAATTTTAAAAGTAGAGAGTTCTTTCAATTTAGTACTTAAACAGAACATCTTCTACAGCATCCCCAATTTCAGCTTCAAAATAGTTTATCCTCCATCCTGTTATGAAGAAAGGATGTTTAGTATATAGGATAGGTTGTTGTCCAATAACGACGTTTTCTAGTAAAACTGAGTTTGTCTCTCCTCTGCTTCTTTGTTATGTGTAAAAATACACTGAAATTTTAATAGCTGGATTTTTTTAAGAGTGTGTGTGTGCGCATGTGTATATCCCTATGTATTTATATAGGAAACTTTGATTTATTGCTTTTTTAAGAAATCTGAGGAAGCTTATCTCCCTAGTTTTCATGTCAGATTTCTTCATTGAATGTGACGGGCAGACTGGAGTTCTTAATGTGGGAGTAAGAGAGAAGAATGAAAAAATGTATTTCCCCTCATGTCTTCAGATACACCTTTGATCTTTCTCTGTTGCTCTAAGGAGATTGTCAGAGTTAACAACTGAGGAAATTACACCATATTCTAATTTAACTTGAGACCAGGTTACAAAAATAAGCTCAGCCAATACATATCATGGTCTCAGTTGCATATGTGGGAGTTGAGGATGATTTTGAATCCTCCCATGTAACAGTGATCTTAAATGGGCAATTGAAATAAGGAGGACATAAGACCTCTAACTGGGCTAGGACTTCTGAAAATGCCACTGATGTCTTTTTGCAAATTCAGGTGGCCAAATGCTGTTGAGAGCTTAGCTGTGAGTATCTCATCCTTTACTCCAGTCAATATATTGGTATTTGGTGCAGAGTGATCCCTTAGACCAGAGTCTTTCCAGTTTTTTGCAACTGTCACACTCCTTAAAAATTTGTAGTAGGGCTGCAGACCCCAGCAGAGCACTTTAAATTTATTGACAAGATACTTGTTGTTCTTAGTTACCTTTCTCAAGGCCCTTTAAAGTAGTTCATGGACCAGATAGGATCTGCTGACCATAAGTTGAAAACACTTGCCTGAGCCTTTTATGTTCTGTGAGAAATGTTGTGTTTCTAGGGGAAAAAAACCAAAATCCCCATGCATGTAGTCTTTGTTTGAAAACACATTCATTTGGAGGTGTTTTCCAGGCAGCTGTACTACCGGCACTGATCTGAAGGGACAGACAGATCCCTTCAGCTGTGTACTGTAATATGCATGGAAATCAATGCGATCACTGTTCATTAGTCTCGCAGTTTAATATTTTCCAGTCCAAAATGTATTGCTTTTTTCCTATGTAAGGGTTTTGGAGGACAACTGGCTCTCAGGCCTACGTAGAGCACATGCGCAGGGTTGGAAACCCTTCAGAGCACAGGAGGCGGTTGCAAGGCAGGGGAAAGATGGGCACAACACTTTTGGAGGCTGCAAGCAATGTGACCCAGTGTTTCTAATTTAGGGTAATAAGACCTGCCCTTCTCTTCTGGAGCTTACGTCCTGAGCAGGCCATGTACTTCAGTGCTGGTGGGGAGCCTGGGGAGGGGGGCAGAATCTGGGAGAGAGGCCCCCTCAGCTGGACACTCAGCTCCAGGACTGTGCATGCCGATTTCTGGTTTTTCTATGGAAATGAGGGCCTGCATCTTGACCTGCCACGTGGCTTGAGGGAAAATTGCAATGGGTAGAAAAATCTGCAGTGGTACCTATGGGCCCATCCAACAATTTTCTTCTGACTAGGCTTTCCCTGCCTCATGCTGTTTTGCTGCGTGCTCCATTCCCCCTCCTCTCCTTTGCAAGTACTGTGTATTTTACCCTACAGATTCCACTGTGGGGCATTTTATTATTATCAGCTTGTGGAGCGTTGTCCTTTCCTTGTCTTGCAGACCCAAGGTAAGATGGTAGCTGGTAAAGAAATGTCTGTGACTGTGGAATTCACCAATTCTCTGAAACAAACCCTGGAGAACGTCACGCTCCGCCTCGAGGGACCAGGCGTGCTGAGAACGATGAAAAAGGAGTTCAGGTAGGGAAGAAAGCACAACTAGCTGGGAGTTCATCCCCAGCTTGCTCACAGGAGGAAGCTCAGAAGAGACACTTAACTAATGCTGCGCTGAGTAATTCAATTCAGACACTCTCTCCTTACTTCAAAATTCAATACACAGGGGAGCTATAGGTCTCAATAGCCAGAAGAAGTCAGGCTGTCCAGAAAGACTGTGCAGAGCGACTGTGAGAGCATTTCATCTGTTCAGTACCAGTGCTGGAGGAAGGGGTAGTGGCTGTGGGTAGTTGCTAATGCAGCCTGAGTTTACTTTTTCACCGTATTACATTATTTTTAGCGCTTGACAATAGCACCTATGAGCCGCTATCACAGAAAGAAAGACAGATTTATCCTACACATGAAGTGTTTACTGCCACTCACTCGGTATGTGCAAATCAAGTCCTGTGCTGTTTTTCAAAAAGGGCTTTTCTCCACTCATGTTAATCATGATTATACAAGACTTTCAGGTACCTGAGATGATCTTTGCAAGCTTATGTCAAGCTTATGTCAATTTTCCACACACAAGGAAATGTGTGTCGGATGCAGCAGAGCCCGCTGGGACGGCTGCAGCGTGTGTGCGAGCATACAGCTCCCCCCGGTAGCACCACTGCACAGGGCTGCCCTGGCACAGAGGCTTGTTCCCAACATAGGGTGCTCCCAAGCCTGAGGAAAAGGAAAGCCACCTTCATTATGCTCAGAGTTGCACCTCATGCTGACACAGTGGTACCTGTGCACTAAGCAAGTTGTTTCCTAAACCCTCTTTCCATTTGAGTTCAGTGTTATAAGCTCAGCATTAGCCAGTTCCAGGATATATAACTGAGATCCTTGGAAAATTTTGCGGCCAGTGCTTAGTCTTGGGCAGCCAAAGCAACGTTATCTATCATTACCTGAGCTGATGGTCCCCAGGTGTGTGTAAACGGAGTTTGAAAAATTGCCTGTGTTTCAGCAGCTGCATAAATTGTCAGCATTATCTGCAGCTGGTAGGGGAGGTCTGAGCCTGCCTGCACCTGGGCCAGGGATAAAAAGATCAAAACCAGTCTCCAGAGTGGAGCTGGATAGAAAAAATGACTGTGAAAGGGTATCATAGTGTGCTTGCTTTGTGCATGTGGTATGTCACAGATGCTGCTGAACATGACTCAGCATGGTCCACACGAGTTACACAAGTTGCAGCAGTAGCCCTCATTGCTGCCCAGCCATGCCAGCCTCCCTTGTTCTGCATCCTTCTCGATCCAAAAGCTGCCGTGGGCTGCTCTCACCTTCAAGGATGCAGAAGTTGTCAGGTGCATCAAAGGCACAGGAGTTAGGGAGAAATATGACTCACGGAACAGACGTCATTTTCCTTCAAGTCACCATGTTTTCCCCTTTTCAGTAGTGCCCTTGGCATCATTTAAAATGGAAATGGATCAGCTTAGTCATTTTAAGATTTAACTTCTCTGAAATGAATGAAGGCTGCAGGTTATACACACGGAGGACAGAGCAGGGGGCAGTTGTAGTTTATTTAAATAATAATCACATTTTCCTCCATGCATTCAGAGTGATAAATGGCTCCGGTGTGGTGATGGCTCAGCGTATTACGCAGAACCATTCATCACCGAATTCTCTTTCAGGAAAATCAGATTAGGGTGGCTTTACTCCATTTGCAAAGAGAATTAAACCTATTCTAGGCTTTCCCCACCCTTCCGCTGCTTCCCTGTCCATCAGAGACTGTCACATATGGGATGTGGCTTTTGCAATTCTTTGTGGGGACGAGACTTTTGACCTCTCTGTATTTTAAGGTAGCTTTTCTGTATCACTTGGGTGACTCCACAAAACAGGTATGTGTGATCCAGCTGACACAACGTTATTCTGGGAATGAAGTGGCTTGGGGTCTTCAGTCTTGACCATTCATAAAGGAGGGGGGTGGGGTGGGGATTTAGCTATTAGCCTCAGACAGATGAGGAGCATGACTTATGGAAAAGCCTTTGGCAGCAGCAATTCCTATATGGGGCATAGTGTTTGCATGACAAATGAGAATTAACCAGGCAGTGACTGATAGTGTTAAAAGGATTTTAGCCAAGCATGCATTCACACTAGCAGGTAAGTCACTTAGGATGTTTCTACATGTCAAAGCTCAGCTAGTATTAGCATTTGTAGAGAGAAGCAAGTTGTTTTAGAAGTAGGACAGTAGAGAAACAGGAAAAGGTGGATTTGGTTTCCCAGCACAGCTGTTGTCTTCCTGCACACACACACACACACACACACATATATATGCAGAGATGATAGCACTATAAATCAGAGGTGGTAGTACTACCCTCTCTCACTGGGGTACTGCGAAGCTGTGGTCTGGAAACCTTCATCCTTAGAGAATCTGGCCCCAACTGCTCAAGAAAGTAGACTGAACCTTGCTGCACAGCAGACTTGTATAATATCTTCTTCACTTTCCATACAGATAATCCCTTGCAGATCATTCCCATAAACTCTAAATTTAAAAAGGTATTTAACCTTGTGCAGCAGTTGAAGTCATTGCTTTATCATGCTACTATTTTAGCGGGCATTTGGTGGAGCAGGCAGGCCAGCTGAGGGGAACAGAATAACTCTCATTAAGAACAAAGATAAAAAGAGGGAAAACACTTGCTGGAAGCAGTCTGCACATGCTCACACCAAAAATATGATCTCCCTCTGCTTTTTCTTTTCTAAAACTGAGTATATGCCCCAGGGTACCTATGACTGGATATGCAAAATGCAATGCAGTGCCATGTAGAGATACCGAAGCTAACCTCTAAGGAGCTAGAAAACCTCTCACTTTAGCAGGGGGAGACTTGCAGTGAAAAAAATATTCAGGTGGGAGGATCCCAGGCTAGCTCATTTAGAGCTAATTAAGGTTTCTTGTCTTGTGGCAACTTGTGCTAAGCCTGGGCAGTCATTTCTGTCCTGACCCTGGCATAGGACATGGCATCTGAGAGCCAAATCCTACCAGATGAGAATTTGAAACACTGACTAAAGTTTAGGCTTACTATACTCTCACTTTATTCAGTTATTTGCAGAGTACCATAGCCATGTGAGAAGAGAACACTGGCTAAATTCATAATCCTCTTACTTGACGCCGAGGAGAAGAACATTTGTTTTTATAAATAGCTCCCCACTATGCTACCTTCTCCATTGGTGCCTTTGGAGCAGCTGTGTCCTGACATCCCCCAAACATGATCAATCAATCAATATCAGCCTTCAAAATCTGCACACAGAACATACTGAAAGTACTAAGAAAACACAGAAACCCAATACTCGAGGCTCTGCATGCATCTTAATCGTAGCAAAAATTGAAAATCAAGAGCAGCGCAGAATACAGTTGCTTTATAGTATGAGTTATCAAGAGTCATACATAATGTAAGAGAGTAACTGCTAACAGCAGGACTCCCAAGAACACTTTGTCTTATTTGTATGGACATGAAGAAGTTATCTGAAGTGGGCAGTGAGGAGATCTGCTGATGTTACAACCGTGGCAGGGTGGTTCAGGGTAGGAGCTGGCGGAGGGGCTCAGCGTCTCATCAGCGCTACATCGGGTTTGCATGGGAATGCCCTGGACACTTCATAACAAGGACTTATTTAACCATTTAAGGAATCACCAACAGGCTATAGGCTATAATAAACAGGTAAAATGGAATTATAAAGTAGAAAAAGTATATGTTAGCAATAAAGAAGATCATTCTGAAAGTGATTGTGAGAGGAAGTGACAGGAGGCAGAAGAAAATGGATTCATTTTGGAAATTTAAAATTAGCCTGGAGGAAAGGCTAGAAAAGGCTTTGACAGAGTCTGTTCTGAGAGGAATAGAAGATGGAGGGAATAATTTATAGGACACTTATGAGAATGAGTGAAACATAAAAAATTTGAGTTGTGTTATACTGTCCACCTTCAGTTTCTCCAGTTGTGGGTCAGGTTGAGAGCACTGGCTGACTGATCACAATATTGTTACTTTCCTGTTTCCCTACAGGCAAATCCCAATGAACTCTACCTTGATCTGGGAAGTAAAATGCATCCCAAAACGACCAGGGTTACGAAAGCTGATTGCAAGCCTGAATTGTGATGTTTTGAGGCATGTGTATGGTGAGCTGAACGTCCAGATTCAGAAACCGTGAACCAAGGTGCTGCCTTCGTTTCTCTTTTAGCTTTATTTCAAAATATCGGGGCGGGGGGGGAGAGGGGAGGGGAAGAGGTAGAAATCTGCTTATTGTTATTTTGGTCATCCTTGTGCTGAACGAAATTTGATAAAGAAAACTAATTGGTAAGACTGGTGAGAGCATGAAAAAGCACCTGGATGGTGAATGATTTAAAATTAGATACATGTAATTAAAGGCAATTCTAGACCATGTTATTCCTATAGTTCACTTGTATTTATGGTCTTTTGCATTAGTGCTGCAAGGGAATCTGAAAAGCTCCATTCACCAAAGTAGTCTGAACTTTAGTTTTAATTAAGGCCTGATATTTCACTGAAAAGGAAAAAGAAAAAGAACCCAGTGTTATAAATTCTTAGACTGAATTACACAACCCTATGGTAGATCATTCAGACTGCAATAAAAACAGGTATTTCTAGCTAAAGGGACTGCTTTATCTTACAATGTTATAATTTTCCAGTTCATGGAGAGCTCACTTTGCTGGAAGCATCTCTCAGGATGTGTTATCTCCAGAATATTCCCAGCTCCTTGTTTCCTCTTGCTGCTTCCCTACGCTTTTTCTCCTACTCTTTCATGCGTGCAAGCACCCACACATACTCACTCCTGTATTTCGTGCCCTCATCCCACCCTGTATGCTGTTGATAGGCTGTTCCTCTCCTTTGCTTGGTGAAAATCCAGAGTTTTTCATGCCCCTGCTCAGAGTTCATCACACCAAACTTGCATTTCCTGGCCACATCTCTTGTGTATGGTGTGTTCTCTCTTCATCCTTTTCTGCCTTTTGTTCTCTCCTGAACCCACCCTGTAGCCCCATTTCCCACGTGTGTGTGTGTCGGGGGGGTTCGCTGCCCCAGGGCAGTCCAGGCTCTGCCAGACGGTAAATGGGGTGAAGGAGAGAGGAGTGGAGGGGGCAGCCTGAGGGTCTTCTCTTGCCAGCCCCACAAGCCTAGCAAATATTCTGCACTGGAGCTGGGGGTGAGTTTAGATTAAGCACCTGGGGATGAGTTTAGATTAAACCATGCCTGAAAGTTCCCAGGAATCACGGCTACTGCAGAATGAAGTCCTGTTACATGAGCAACCCCGGGAATATACAGGGACAGAAGCTCAGCTGGAAAAGGAATAAAGATGCATCCTGAGAGTGAGAAACTCCACAAGCTGGATCTGCTTCCCGCCTTTCTCGCAGCATATTCCTCTGTGAGCTGCAGTGGGGTCTCCCAAGACATCGTTCCTCCCCTCAGGACATTCTGGCCCAGCAGCCGCTCTGAATCTGTGGTTTCCATTAGTCTTCCATGCAGGGTACCGCTCCATCCTAAGCCATGTACCCCATTGTGCTAGGACAGCAGGGGTGTGTGTGTGTGTGTGTTCATTTCTCATCTCCCCTGAAATTCTTCTCGGGATCTTTTTCCACGAAGCAAAGATGCACGTGCCACAGGCTGCGGCAGCTCCTCTCCACTGGCCACAGTGTGTAAGAGCACGTCCTGTACTAACAGCACAGGTGAGCTAACAGCTTTCAAAGAAGTTAAAAGGAGCCTCCTGCTCATTAAACACTGGGGCTTTATTGTACTGTGAATGGTCATGTCATTTTGTGGTCTCATTAGTGAGAAAGCAAGGGAGATGACTTGCCTTCTGCTCCTGTTCTTCCCACACATTGCCTCCTGCAAAACCTGTGACCAGCTGTTAAAAATAAGGAAGTGCTGGGAGGGGAGAAATGCAGGCTGCTCTTTTGCTAAAGTATGTGGAACAAAGCAAAGATTCATACCACCTCATATGCTCAATGAGTACCTGAACACCAGGCTTTTGGGGGCTTTCACTTCAGGCATGGGCACACACTCATTTTGTACAGCTTATGTGACCACATTAGAAACTCCGCAATGTCAAAATCTCCCATGTAAATCCTCTCGGGTACAAGGGACTGAACAGTGTGTTGTAAATACAAGGTGATGATCTCTGTTAAATAATTAAGCACTCCTACCAGAGTCTACATCTTCTAATAAAATTATCCATTTTTTGCTCTTGCATATGAACCTACTTTCCATTCCAGACTTTTTGTAACTACAGTGTAATAAGAATTTAAAATAAAGCATGCCTGATTGCACTTGTGTCTTGTGTTCTGTATTTTGATCAACCACTTCTTCTACATAGTAGCACTATAGACACCACTTGCTGCATCGTAATTGTAAAAGTTAAAAAATTTGCTTCTAAGCCATGCTGATAAAGGTGCCCTTTTTTTTGGTGCTAAGGAGAAAGCCCTATCTTTATTTAAACAAACAAACAAAAAACCAACCCAGGCTCAGTTTAACTATTTGCTTTTGTTTTTCCTTCTGTTTTAACAACTGACCACCTAATGCATTGGAGAAGGTGACAATTTCCAGAGCACATCACAATGCCAGCAAAGAGAATCCCCAGATTCCCCTGGAAATAGCTTTAACATGTCAGAACCCATTAAGTGGCCAGTATGCTCATAATGAAACCTTACCTACATCCCACTTCTAACGTGTGCTTCTCTCAGCTAAATATTTCAAGGCATTTTACTAACAGTCGTTAAGCAGAATGATATTCACCAGGAGACAGGAAGTATTTTTATTGATAGTTTATAGAGGGGCATATTGAAGCAAACAGAAGTGATGACTGGGAATAGAGGCCAGGGATGTCAACAGCCCCTGGCATCACCAGCCCGCTCACTCTGTACAGAGCTGCTCACAAAAACCTAAGGACAAAATGAGGGTGGCCTCCAGGATTTCAGCCACTCATCATCCTGTGGATGGGCTGTCACACGAATCATGGGTAAAATCTGACTGAAGAAGCAGTGATTGCTGTGATAGCGCTCTATGTATGCATAGGAAATAATCAATCAATAATAAGGTCAGATTGGCAACCCCAGATCTGGAGGATCTTTGAACCTGAAGAGGGTGGAGTTCAAACTCTTCAGCTGAGGGTCTCTTCTGAGTGGGGTGAACTTGTGTCCTCAACCCAGCCATCACATCTCAGAGATGGACTGGGGAGGAAAAAGTCCAAAACCAAACCCCTGCCTCCACAGATCTCACACTCCAGCAGCTCAGAGAAGTCAAGTACAAACTAAAGTCTGTGCACTCCTGAAAGCACACCTCATTTGTTACCAACTTGTTACATCCAAGCTACAGAGCAGGTTGCTTCAATTCCTATCAATTTGTCACGTTCAATATCTTGTTATGATCAGAAGGAAACACACCTTACAGGCAGACCTAGGAAGAATATATTGTTAGTCTTGTTAAAAATAGTCTAATCAAACAATTATTATTATTAGCTGAGATAATTAGGATGGAATTATATTCTTGCATTTTTATTACAATGATACTAACACAGTCCAAATTATATCAGGTAAAACTAATACAGTTTATAGATAAAAAAGTTTATCTTTCTAGCATACTCCCCTTTCTCTGCTTTTATGTGCACCGCTACACTGCCCCTCTGATGTCTTCATGCTGGGGTGGGGGCATGTGTAACAGCAAGTCATCGGTGTCCCAGGTCCTCCACCAAGCAGAGTCTGACATTAGTGGGGAAAGTTTCTCTTCCTCTTTGCTGGGATAAGCACAACTGGAGCATTGTTGTTGCTGGGATAAGCAACAACATTCTCACCTTATGATCCACCAGAGGTCATTTTTACATGCTGACTAATGCACTCCACATCTTGTTCTTTCTTCATTGGTTCACAACTCCACAGTAGATCCAAATTTTCTATATGTGATGCATTTTACATGTGTTGGGTACTCGTTTGTTCTCTTTTGTTACATCTAAAATTTGTCTTACCTACCTGCTATGTTGCACCCTTTGATGACCAGTAATTAACCACTGGTGAGCTATTTGTAGCCTGAGGCCTCCAGCATCATCCTACACCTGTACTGCCAGAGCCCCTGTTATTATCCCATGCTAGTGAACCTTTATGCTGCATTTTATTTTGGGGTCATAAATAGCTCATTCTACACAGAACAACTACCTGCTATTACTGTCTACTAGTTACAAAAAGTACATAAAACAACAAACATTTTGCCATGCAATTGGATAAAGCAAAGCAAAAGCTGAAACAAAGTCGGTAGTAGACATTAGGTCATTAGATAATTGCTCTTACAGCTAAACAAAGCACAGAAAAAGCTTGACAAGTCCTGATGCCTGTGCTGCTAGCTTATCACCAAGCTGTGACCTTTCACAAGCAATGGCATCTTATTTGCAGAACAAAATCAGAGAATGTGGCTGAGCATTAGCTTTTCTACTGACTGGTACTACCACTGATAATTGGTTTGAACTGAAACTAACCAATAAATGCTCTGCCAAATGGGTGACACCCCTGGGCCCCCACCCTTTTCTCCTGCTGGGGACTTATATACTGCCCTTTCCTCAGCATAATGCTTTCATGTTTGTCCTTGTTTTCCCTGAAGAGAAGGAGGCTGCTGGTGCTAGCTTTTTGACTTGAGTGATAGTGCAATGGAGGAAGATGACCAGGTCAGAGGGGGTGGGAAAAGTGTCTAGGCTTGTTCAAACCAAAATTAATAGCCTGATTTTGAAAGAGGAAAGTGAAAATATACTGAGTGTTGATGGAAGGAGAGGGATTGTCCTGTATATTAGAGCTGGCATGATAGCTGGTACTGAGTAGGGATGTGATATGTACATTAGAGAAATGTATATTGGAGTAGCACCTGTAATGGAAGACAGTGCCTGAGAGAAGCTAGAAGGTTTTGACATGCAGGTGAGAGGGATTTACTCAGTGCTTAAAAGCATAGTTGAAAAGGCTGAGTTGAATATTGAAGAAAGAAAACAAGGACTGCATGCTAAAGAGGGAAAACATAGCCAAAATTATGCAAAGGGAAGATTCCTGGTGGGGAGAGGTGTGGGGAAGAGAAAGCTGTAAGAGAGGAAGGCCCCGAGGCTGTGTTGCCTAATGTGGGGAATTGACAGGAGAGACTGGCAGTGGTGGCAGAAGGCAGATCTCCTGGCTGTCACTGGAGCTGGACATGGGCTGGCAGCACAGGGATTCACCTCCTCCGCAGGTAGGTCAGTAAGCCTATGCTGAGGCCCAAGGCTAGGCTCAGGAGCAAGCTTTGTCTGCAAGGCTGGCAAATCATGGGGAAGGGAAAGTCAGAAGGTGGGTTGGGTGATGGAAACCTGGGCACGGCGAGGCAATCAGCAGTTGCAAACCAACTGCATGGCTGAGTGTGCACTATGGGCAGATCCAGGCTGGGCTTGGCATTTTCCTTAAGTCACCTGCAGCCCAACCCAAACATGGCTGTGTTTATCTGGCCTCCACGCTATTAGTCTGGGAATAAAAGGGACCCCTTGTGACTGCTCACTCAACTCCTGCTCAGGTTTCGGCTGACACACAGCTCACTCTAGGGCCTGATGTATGCTGGGAGCAGTGCCATTAGGTCAAAGCCAGAGCAACATGTAGGCAGGATGCGATGGAGAGGAAGGGATAGAGGTCATACAGCTGTTATCACCTGCAGCTTGCTGTCTCCTGCAGCCATAATCCTTGCGTATTGATTGTATGACTTTTTTTTCCCAGAATCCCCTAACTTATGGAAAAGGTGTAGATCAAACTTCCAAGCTGGAGGTTATAAATACATCAGCTTACCCAAAAATCTTTTGAAGTGGATCCAACAGCAGCCATACTGCTGAGGCTTTTGTGCTTCCAGGTGTGATACAGGGGACACCCGCAAGGTGATGGAGGAGGAAGAATGAGCACTCTCACTGTCGACTAGGTAACTGTTTTGCTCATAGCTGCATGAGTTGTGAGTTATGAATTAGAGAACTTGTGAGGTAGAAACATCATGAATTAAGTGATGAATTAGTGAATTTGCATATTAGACTAGTCTGTACAAAGGGGATTTAGACCTTGTTTGAAGTGTTTGTTTTCTTTCCTGGTGTGTTCATAAAATAAAGTTTAATTTACAGAGTATGTTGTCCCATAAATTCGAGCAATCCAAATGCATCATGATATGCCTGATTGTGAGAAGTAGGAAACATCTAGTCTAGTGCAAACTGGTAGCAATGAGTGGTATTGCAGATGCAGGCATTTTGCTTATGCTACAGGAGCCTCCTTATTGGGCACAAATGCAATGTAGTCTCTCTGTTTGGTAGATTTGGTGGCTTTTTCTTTTGTGAATTTTTGCAGCTTTGTTAGCTTTTAACATCTACCACATGCTTGGGCAAGGAGTTCCCCAGGTGTGCTACCAACAGATATGAAACACCTCATATTTACTTTGAACCTCATTCTCCTACTGACGTCCTTTGACACCATATATCTCTGGTACTGGAAGAATTGAGGCAAACTTCCCTCTCCAACATGCAGTCTATAATTTTATAGACTTTTGTACTCTATTTCCCCCAAATCACATCTTTTTCACACTTAGGAGTCCTACCTTAGTCACTTTGTGCGTGGAAACTGTTCCACACCTGTGATCAGTCTTGTTTCTCTCCTCTGAACTTCTCCCAATATTAAGTCACTTTAACCATTTAAAGCCAATATAGCTGTTTTAAGCATCTGTAGTTCGAAAGGACACTGCTAATGAGTGAATGGCCTACCTGTGCAGGGAGAATGTGGGCCTCTTGGGATCAAGATTCATTAGGTTAAACCTGGACCCAACTGTGGCTGAAACAGATTCAAAACCTGCCCTGGTTACAAGCTCCGTACAGTCAAGGTTGAACACATTTTATTCTTTTGCATGCATTGTTTCATGAAATCCCTCACTCTCTCATATAACCACCAGTGTGACTGCCCTTGAAAGACCATGGGTCATCTTTCTACAACAATCTACTGATAAGGAGGAGGGCATTAACATTTGAAAACCAGCTGATTTTTTCATATTTCAGATTCATAGGGTTCTGAGATGCTCTTAAATGTTATCTGCATTCTACCTTTCTTCAAAGTGAATATGTCTCAGTATCACAGTGGTTATGTGGTGCCCTTCAGGTTGTTTTATCTGATTACAAAATTCCTCTGTTTGGAAGTAACCTGCAGAATAATAGTGAAATGCTGCTGTGAACTTCAGACAAGTTAACAGCCAAAACCTCATGGAGTAAGGGGTAAATCTAGTGAGCTGTAACTCAATTTTAGTATTCTTCAGCTATATTTACATTAGTCAGTTTAACAACAGCCAATCTGAGAGTGAAGCAGCTGGTGTCAAGTACCCCATAGTTACACTGTATTTTGAAGGGTTCATATTGGACTTGCCCCTCTCTGGTCTGAATGGCTATGAGCACTTGGAGAGCCTTTGGCGCACTCTTCAATCCCCTCTCAGACAAAACTGAGTTGGAAAAATGTGTGCTCCAAGACCACTCTGATGCGAACCAAAGCACTGTAAGCTGTTGTTTCAAAAACATGTTCCTGGTCAGAAGATGTGAGGGATGGCCAACAGCTCAGCATCTGTGACAGATGCATGGCAAAGATCTGCCTGGGCAATGCGATCTGAGAGCATTGAAGCATTCGATATTTCCCTGTGTAGGTGTCCCAGTACAAAAGTACTCACACCACTACTGCTCACTCCTATAGGAGGCACAAACAGACTGTACACTGTAAGCAACAGTCAAAATGCACCTTCAGAAGTAATAGTATGAACTCTTGAGAGTCCAACTTTAAGGAAAAAAATCTCTAGTCTCCCATAGGTCTGGTTTCTTATCAGCAGGAATTCCTGGTGCCCTCTACAGAGCAGCACACTCTGATCCGGTTTGATCACTGAAAGTATCTTTACACTAATCTAGCTGTATCTGTGTTTGTGATTGTACCAAAATGCATGTTTTGGGAACTTGTCTCCTTTTAACCAAATGCAATGTACATCATTGGTGATGTACACTGGCTCCAAATCCCCTTTGCAGCTGTAAAAGTTTACCCTGCTGTTTGCTTAAAAGTTTGTTGGGTTTGTTGTCCTTTATAAAGCAAACAACTTCAGCTAATTTAGGTGCTGTTATAAAGATGATGTTCCAAAGCCTCTGCTGCCTAAACAGTTTAGTTTATAGGAAGACATTTTCCTGTACTAAGATAAGCTTTGCACAGGGCCATTAAAAACCCCACTGCAACATGCTAGTGAATTATTTTCTGCCTTTCAACTGGTTAAGTAAGGTAGCCACAGTTTTTGCATTATAAAACAATACTTTGTGCTCCAATCAGCTCGCTCTGCAAGAGCTTTTAACTAATAAAACTTATTCCCAAAGCTCTGTTGGCCTCATCAGCATTACTGGTGCCCAAGAAAAAAATGCCTTTGCGTTCAGAGACACTTAGCATTGGGGAAGTGTCATCATCAAACTGCAAATTAACTTGCATCCAACTGTGGTTACAACTGAAGGTGTGAGGTTAGGCAAATGGGAAAAGCCATCATTTTGAGGAAAAGGAAAAAAAAAGCAGACTTCAGACTGTGGGGTGTCAGGAATATAAGAAAGTAAAATAAATATTAAGCGTCTTATTGCTGTCTTTCTAGTGAAGCTGGGTAACACCAGGATGTTCTTGTAAGATATCAGTTTTTCTGGGAAACAACATTCAGTTTGTTCAGCCTTTCGTTAGCTGGACTTCTGAAAACCCACTGAGCTAATGGACCAGGTGAAGACACTGCATTCATCTTTGCCGTACTTCGACTCCTTACTAGTGCAGACAAAGATACCAGCTGCTTCTCTCTCCGTCATCATGTTTTCCACAGCTCCCTCCATCCCTAGTTTGCCTCTTCAGTGTGGCCCTGAGGCTACTCCAGTATTACGCGCCCTGTGCCATGTTTGCCCTGGAGCACAGTGGGCCGTGCGTGCTGGGGGTGTCCTGAGTGCTAGTGTACCTATCTATACTTCCTCACACATTTTACAGCTATTCTTAAAGAAGCATGACCTCAGTGCTTCATAGAAGGAGATCCTTCTCACTGCCTTTTTGTCAGTAATCAATTTCTGACTGTCACCGTATGCTAACCTATAGTCCCAACCAGATCCCTCCATGACCAGCCAATTTTTAAAGTCCCAAGAAAATAGTTTGTGTTGTAGGCTAGTTGTTGACATGTATGTTTCTCATATTTGGCAGTTTGGCTGTTACATCCTATAGGGCACAACGCTGAGAATCCCTGCATGTGATTTTTAAGTACTAGACATTGATTGCCAGAGAACAAACAACAATTGTTTGTCCCTACAACAACTAGGGACAATAATGAGGGAGAGGGGCAGAAGAGGCTGTATCTAGAACAACATAGATATGCCAGCAGGCAAACCGATTATGCAGTTTTCTTTCTGACATCTGTAATTCCTGTCACCAAGTGGATCTTGGTTCCTTTATGCCACTGCTCAAACAAACAGTGGTCGAATACCTCTCTCCCTGGAGCGGGAAAGGGACTTTATGGCTCACACCCCTTCTTGTGTAGCAAGAACATCTCTGTTGCCTTCTGCCCTGTTCAGTCCATCCTTTCTACAAAATGCTGTAGTAAGTGCTTTATACAGATGACATTATGGGTTTGGACTGGGAATGATGAGAAATTCTCTTTCCCTCCAGCCTTCTGGAAATGCCTAGGAACTTATCATCTACCCTGGCACTATCATTCTTCTCCTTGGTCAGAGCTGGACCTCCCCTCTAAGGAGAGGTACTAGGCAGCTGCCAGGACAAAAGCTCTGATATCAGCAATTTATTGGATTCATATTTCTGGACGTTGGTGTGGGGATTAGCTTCAATGGCTCTACAGTCATTGGAGCTGCCCAGACTCCTCTACAGAGAGATTTTCCTCCCCTGAGAAGGGCTGGTTTAGGTTCATTGCAGCCAGAAGTGAGCTATGCTTTGGGAAGTCCCAGATCAGGCATCCAAGTTGCCAGCTGTGCAATATTTGGGACAGATACAGAAATCCTATTTCACACATTTCAGAAGATGCAACTTCTGGCCATCCTAAACTAAATGCAAATCTTTTAAGAACAATTTTCTCCAAGTAACTTGTACGGGGACGAATTGTATTAAGGTGAATGCTGTTTCATTTTATTTCAGGTTTCTTGTACTTTGTGCAGAACCTATGTCATAACAGAGACAATATTACAGCAGAGTAGCAAAACCCATGGAATGGACTTGCTTTGCTTTCAAGCAGATCAGCTGCAAGCTCTTGACCAGATACCATTACCAATAGCTGGAGTATTTTAGTGTGTTAGAGCAGTGTGAATTTGTTCTATCACATCTTCTGTATTGAACATGGAATGGATATTACCTGGCCTCTAAGCAAAAACTGCCAAGAGAGGCCACTCTGGCTTTTGGAGCAAGTGCAGCACTATACAATTAATGAGAAGCACACACAGCAGTACCTGTGGTATCACATCTCAGTAGCCCAACCTGGACTGAAAAGAAAGTGGGGTTTATTTTTCTTATTTTGTCTTTGTGAATGCCTTTCCTTGACAACAATAATTTTACATAGCTTTTCTTTAGCTACTTTTCATGATTCTAAGCAAGCCTGTGTTTGGGAACTCCTGCAACAGATTGTATAATTTCTGCTTCTGATTTTTTTCTGGGTTTTCTGCTTCTGATCTGGTTTTGCCACTGTGTCAAAGAAACTGATGAGAACCCAACTTGTACCTGCTGATCAGGATGCCACTGCGCAATTTACTCAGTGGGTTGATTTGTCAAATAAGGTGTTGCTTGATCAGATCTTGAACAATTAAGCAATTATGAAAAGCAGCATTTAACGGTATTTGAAGAAAGAATGAGCTAAGACCTCGTAGAAAAAAATGAGTGTGCAGAGGAAAAGTGTTGCATTTCACTCGTCTGCTTTGATGGCACTGCGGTCTGCAACGTTGCTCACATCTGAGTATCTCCTACTGTCCCAAAGGGCCTGATGTTAAGAACACTCCACAGAAGCACAGTTAACAGTATTTTTCCAAGCTGGACTGCAAGCCTTGGGAAAAGTGTTCTCCCTGAACATGCTTATAGCAACTTAGAGCAGTGGTGGCCAAGATGGGAAGGTGACACATCACCTTGCAGTGCCAGAGGAGGGCTGGGTACAAGGTAGCCACCCTCCTTCCCACATCACCCAAAAGCCTTCTGTCCTCTCCACTGCTTCAGAGGTACTTCACATGAGTTTAGGGCCAGAACTGAAAGGCCTTGAAAAAGGTGATATTTGAAGAGGCTTTCAGCCTCTACAATTTGTTCAGCCTATAGGTCTTTTTTGCACAAAACTTGTCCCTAAAAAAGAGGTGCTTAGAAACAAACCATGGACTAAAATAATAGTGCTGGCAGGCCACATGCTGCCCATTCAGCTGCAGGCTAAAGCTGCAATCTTTCCGAGATTTTAGCAGCTGCATTCCCCCTGATTCTCTGTTTTGTGCGCGGTTGGCAGCTCTGACCTGCAGGTCCAAGCATGTAAAGACAGTCTGGGGAATTTGCCCTTCCTAGGTACTCGCCTTACCCTACTCTTGCTGGGTGTATGTAGAAGACATTAAAAGGTCACAAAGTCAAATGCTCAGAAACAGGAGTGCATGACTGATACTAGGTCAGCCCCTTTGCAGGGCAGTCATCACCATTGTATATGCCAATTACACACTTTTTTCCACAGGAATAGTCCCTTCCTTGGCCAGGATGGATGGTGCGGTGGGGCAGGAAGGAGGACTGTGAAGTGAGTGCAACCCCTGCCTGCTGGATCCCAGTCTCATCTCCTGCAGGAGTGGGCAAAAATGTAGTGGATAAGGGAAGGGATTAGCGGAAGAACAAGATGAGGGTCATGACTGTTTAGGCTGTGTATGCCCTCATTGGCGCTGCACTCCTCGGGTGGTGGGCTGCTGGGTTTGTCTGGGATGAGTAATTAGGTGTTTGCAGCTCTGGATGATTGATTGCAGGCACAGGGCTCCTGTGTGCCGAGGTAGCATACTCATTGCTGCAGGAGAAGTTAATGAGGGTCACACGCTGAATCCATAAAATGCAGCAGGAAATCTAACTCCTCTCAAATATCAGCTATTAATTGAGCATCCTGATTTTCCAGGTAACTTCTAGCTTCTCACCACTCTGTGCGTTACAGGCCTTACCGGGAAAATGCAGTCATGGTGTACAACAGAAAGCCTGTGAAGAAAGAGTAACTCTGCTTTCTGAGCAGGGCTTGAATAGCCAGTGGGGAGGAAAAGCAGGGCAAGCTGGGGCTTGTGGTGCTCCTTGACCCCTTCAGCCAGCCCTTGCTGAGGCTCCCTCTCTCCTTCCTTGGCCTTACTGAATTTAGGGCAGAAACTTCAGGCACGTTGCAGTGCCCACAAAAAAACCAAAAGGAGGGGGTGTCATAGAGCTGAAGGGCAGAAGGCAAAATTCCTGGCCAAGGTGCAGGGTATCTGTGGACATCATACCGGTGGTGGGATCTCCCCTTTCAGCCCTGAACATCTGCGGTGGCACATGCTTGGGGTAGGCTGTCTGTACTAGCAGCTTGAGAGTGGGAGTATCCCATGCTGCTTTCAGGGGGACAATAGTGGCTGAAACGATGGGCCACTGCAATAACTAACTTTACAAGAACTTCATTGTCCAGTTCTTATAATTTTTTATTTTAATGATTTATTATATTAATTGATGTTACGTATCCAGACGGTTGAACATTTTTGTCTTCTAGTAGGATCAGGACTTTCAGGCAAATCCTGGCCTCGGGAGCTTCCCTAGGGAAAGTCACCACCAACAAGGCTGCTGGACTTGCACAGTCTGGATGAGCACGTGTGACACAGTCCAGAGGCTGTCAATCCTTCAGTCCCACAGTGAGCCTACCAGCTTGGGGCTTTGGTGCAACACAAACCCAGGGTGATGGAGTTGAAGCCTGGACTTAAAGGTTGATGTGGCTGGGAGGTAACCGAGATTAGTTTAACAAGCACCTGTAGCAGCAGAGATCAGAAATCTATTTCTCTCCCCTTTGCTTGGCCATGAAGACCCACCACAGTGATCGGTGAGGGGAGAGAGAGATTTGATTTTGTGCTTCCCTCTCTGTCCCTTGAAAATAAAATAAGAAACATGTGAAAACACCAAATAATTAAAAGACAACGGTGTTTTTCCTCTTCCTTCTTTATTTCTTGTGCTTCATGAATTTTGAGGCATGTTGTTGATGTCTGGCTGGGTTACAGTAGATCCATTCACTATTGCAATCCACCCTAATAGGCTCCTGGCAAAGGACATGGGGCAATGAAGTCAGCTCCAGGAGTAGCACTGGTCTTCCTAGGGAACACCAGAAAAGATCAACAATAACCCAAAGAAGAGCTGGCAAATCATCTTCTTCAGAAGTCTGGCTGTTGCTTCTCCTGTTGTTACATACGTCAACTTTAGGGGATTTCCAAAAATTAACAGGAAAATCAAGGGGAATAATGGGAATAAAATCAAAGAACCTGAACAGGGACCATAGCTCCATACTATAGGGAAGAACTGAACCCACTGCTGAAGCCAGGAAAAGGGGGAAACATTTCTGCTGATAAGCCATTTGCCAAGGGAGGCAATGAGGCCAACCAGACAGAGGTGGAAGGTGATTCACGATAAATTAGCTCTGCAGCTGATTTTTGGGCATCCTTGTGCAAGTCAGTTCTCTGTTTTGTGTCCTGATTTTACAGCTGGGAAGGAGTCATACTGCTTGCAAACATTGCCTGGAGCCAAGGACCAATGCTGAGCCGCAGACTCCAGAAAGTGATCCTCAGAACAACCACTGATGGTTTTTTTACAAATACTTCACACTTGCAGGGAAACAAAAAATGGGGAGAAATAATAAGAATAAACAAACTTTTGAAGTATGGGCTTATTCTTACTTGGCTTCAAATGAAAAACTGTGTGATTGTCAGAAAGTTGGGCTTTTTTCCCAAAGACTTACATGGGCTGTGGATTTTAAAAAGTCTTAGAAACATGGTATTATTACACTAGATTATTAGAAATCCTGTATATAATGTAGAATTAGGTAGAGGAGTTAAAGTTATCCTATATATAACATCTCCAGCAACAAATGCCCCAGATGGTTGCTTTTGGTGAGGGCTGATTTGCAGAGAGGTACAGAGCTGTTTTTTAAAGGTACTGAGTAAAAAGTGCTTGGCTCCCACTGACTTCAGTAAAGCACATGGCCCCTCTCAGGAAGAGACGTGTCTTACCAGAACACATACAAGAGCATTGATAATGTGCCAGCTTTTAAAAGAATCGATATTAACTATGTTTTGTTGTGTTGTAAAGACAGGTAAAAGTAATACCAAAAGCAGCCGTTGTGTCAGAGTTGGACTAGCTTACATCAGGTCTTGGTTTGGCTTTGTGCTCTTTATTGACTAAGAGGTAGTATTTGACTGCAACAGAGAGATCTACTTTTAATTAGCCCAGGTTGGATGCTTGTATCCTGAGTCTTTGATAAATTTAATTTGATACTAGTGCAAACACTGAACTCGACACTGCTGTGTCATCTTTGACTCAGAAATTTCTCTTCGGAAGTGCATCAATCGAGCTTTGCTGTGTGATGAGCACAGTGAAACGTCTACATACTCTAGCCAGGTTTTCTTTTTTCATCGGAGACCAAAATTTTTACTACTGTGTCAGCCTTCAAAACACTTTTCGCCTGTTTCCTCTCTCAATGTATTTGTAAGTCATCTTAAGCGTCTCACTACGCTGAAGGCTGGTCCAGAGTGGCTCAAGAGTGATATGGAGCAACAGAGTGATACAATTTTTTTGGCATCCTAGAAGGACATCCAGTGACGTTTTGATGCCTTTCATTCAAAATTAGCCACAGCTATATCTCTGTAAAAGCTTGTTTCATTCTATTGCTACAGCCTTGATGGTTTTCTACCACCTTTGAGTCAGTCACTTCAGTTGATATTGATTCTAAAGCATTACTAATTGTTTTCCCTTTAAACTGACCTACTGATTTTTGAAATATTAACAGATATACAGACTGTTGACGTGAAAATGAATCAACTTTGTGGTAAAGTACATTATATATCCTGTAGCTTGAATGTTAGCCTGGTCCCCTGGAGGTTTCACAGGAAGATTTGTAATACCTTTGAGCTCTGAGCCTGGCTCTGTTTGACTCAGAAGCCTTGAGTACATTATTGAGTTCCCAAACAACTCGGAAATCGGGCACTGAGATGTGAGGGCAAGAGCACCAGAAGCCCAAGGGTCAGTGCTTCTCACTTGCCTTCTGTCCATTGCCAAAACTGTTTCCCTGCATTCATTTTATCTTAGGCAGCATTTCAAGTCATTCTGGTTAAATGTTTGGTCACCGTCTACCAAAATGCCTTCAAGGTCTCCACGCACATACATGCACGCTCATCTTCAGGCATCTCCAAAGCACTCAGATGTCCAACAGTTTTGAACCCTGGCCCTTTAGGATGTCTCAAGTTGGTAAGAAAGCAGCTTACATTTTTTTTATGTCTCTTCATGAACATGTAAAGGGCTAGTCAAGAGCTACTGCTAAGAAGTAATCCAATTTAACACATGGCAATAATCAGGCTAGGTGCTCATAGAAGCAATACCAGGATCTGACCACTTACTGCAGGGTTAAATTTATTCTGTTAACTCCAGTCTATACAACGGGCTTTGCTGACCATTCTTCCTCTTTCTCTGCAGTGCAATTGTTGCAGATGTCCCTGTCCAATCTCTCCATGCGGCCCCAGGGGTACACTTAAATACCCCTTGCATGAGAATTATTATCTGGGATGGAGCCCTTTGGGTTTGGTACTCATTTGCTGGATTCCCTATGCTAGTGAATGTAATATGCAGAATGCTTGCCTGTGTTTTAAAGACCTGCTACATCTTAAAAATAACTTTTTAGAAAACAATTCTCCTTTACCTTCTCCCCTAAGCCAGACAATTCACTCATGTCCTGAGTTACATACATCACTTTTCCTCGTGCTTTCCTAATAATGGCAATGGTATTTTTCTGGGAAAAGCTCTTTATTATTATTATTATTAACCATTCCTCTTCTACTGCAGCTTATTTCCTCATTGGGATCACAATTCTCTGCAATATCTTCATTGATTTCTTCTGGAAATGTTAATAAAACTCAGTTCTTTATACATAGTGATCTGTAAATGTAAACTGTCAGGATTTTCGAAAGTGACTAGCGATTTTTGCAAGTTCAAACTGAGATGCTGCAAGAAAGCTCGTTTTACCAGAGAATGTTCCTCTGCCTTCTGAAAATAAGTTTTGCCCCTCTAAAGTGGTTCAGGTTGGATGCCCATAATGAAGTGACCAAGAAAATGGATGCCTGCTACCAAGTAACTACCACTCACTGGCCTACGGGCCTGAGCGTGGAGCCTCGTATCCAACTCAGCATGCTGGAAATACCCACAGTGGTCTCTACCAAGGCTGTGCCCCCAGTCCCCTCCACTGCTGGCACAATTGCTGCATGAGTCTTTGCAAGGCTACGTCCCCAACCTGACCCGCCCCCCACCTTCTCATCCTCCCATACAAAGCCTTTAACACTTAACTTTCAGCTGGTGAACCTGCCAGCAAGGTTCCCAAACAGATGGCAAGTCTTGCGCATGAGAAAGATTTCTATTTCTAGCCCTATTTTGCAGAACACAAGAGCTCAGGAAGAGGCTTGCTCACAGCCTCACAATGAAATCACAGAGCTGGGATGAGAAGCCAGATGCTCAGACCTCCCAAGCGCCTTCCTCCAGCCTCGAGGTCAGGGTGGGACCTGCCTTCTTGCCAAGAGACCTGCTGCTCTTTCAACCACTGCTAGCCGGCCGCCCCAGGAATGCAGGGCTTCAGGCAAGCCAACAGTCATGCCTGAAAAAATTGAGTGGCCACAGTCCACGAGAGATGAATTTTCAGGCTGTGTCTGACCTTCAGCCCTGGGTTTCATATCCCTGCATTAGACTACAAACATGCAGCATAAAGGAATAAAGAGTGACTGGAAAGTACAACCGAGTACGCGTTGTCTGGAGAGCTGGGCTCTCCTCAGATTTTCAGGCATTTCTTTTGTTTTAATCTGGCTCTCTGACACATTGAGAGGGTCTTGCTGTCAGGAGCAGCGGTCTTCTTCCCTCTTGGAAAGGGAAAGGTTGTCGGCACTGCACAGCAGAGTGACAGCTTCATGCTGCCTCCATTGCCTGGAAAGTTGTTTTCTGTGTGGAGCTGGGCAGGTGATGGTCAACTTTGACAGCCAGGCTGGAAACCAGTGAGAGGAGGTCCTCGGTCCAAAGTATCACTGAGACCCTCAAAAGAAAGGTGGATATCCTTAGCCTCTCTGTACAGCCTGAGTGGCATGAGAGAAAGGGAAATGCCACACCAGAGCCGGGAGAGACTGTCCTACACATCAACCGAGACATCTTCCATTTCTTCAGGCAGAGAGCACAGCAATGTAGATCTGGAAAGGAGGGTGGATTTAGAGTTGCAGGTGCAAGAAGCTGCTGGAAGAGCCTAGAACAGAGCCGTTAAAGATCTCCTGGGTAGGCAAGACACACACACTGCTGATTGCTTTGGCCACCACAGGTGAATGGGTCTACTGGTTGGACAGTCCAAGCATGGGAACTGTTCCCACGCGTGCAAAGCAACACACCTGTACCACGGTGGTTTTGAAGCAGGTGTCTCGTGGGAGTGGATCCTTCACAAACGAGTTTTTCCTAAGCTGTTTTAATAAATCAAGAAAGAAAGCATATTCTGACCAGCAATTCCTTGTTATTATTTCAGCTAACTGCGAACTCTCCTACTATTTTGGCTCAGCCACCTGCTCACAAATCTTCGTTTGTTGCTAAGTGTCAAAATACCCTAAATCAGAACTGGTGTCTCAGCTAGCAACCAAGCAGCAGTCACACTAATGAGTCTGCAACATGATTTACATACAGGATCTCAGTGCCTGCTACTATAAGAAGAGCAACTATTGAGACTGGTAGGTCTGCGTGAGCACAGACATAAAAATCTATCATGATTGTGGTCACTTTTTTTTTAAAATACATATTCAAGGGATTTAGAACATTTTAGCATCATAGATCCCCTCATGAATTACTGAAACTTTATATTCATGCTATGTAGGAAGTCCTAACTCAAGTCAGTATTTTTCAGACATATTACAGAAATCGTTTTTGGACTTTGTAGGGGTTTTTGTTTTTCTGTTTTTTTGACCAGAAATGAGTATTTTGACACAGGACAAAGCAAAGGTACAGGTAATTTTGAAGTATTTGACTCTAGAAGTGTTATGGTCAGCAGGTCAGAATTTGGCTATCAGGATGTTTGGATTATGGCAGCGTGCTGCTTTGCTCCCGCTTGGTTTGCTCTGCTTGGCTCTGGGTATGCTCTAGTCAACAACGATTGGTTGCGAAGCTCATTAACATTGCTGGAAAATGTTCATGCGTGCAAGGGGATGAGGCTCCAAACATCCAAAGACTCATGAACAGTGACTCAGAGACCAGAAGACATCATTAACTCATAACAACGCAAACCATAAGGCTGATGTTCCCAAATGCAATTTGAAGCCTGGGGTGGCTGGGGGAATTCATTACATAAGCTAGCCACCGTGGGCCAGCACCACTGAGAGTTGAGCAGTGGGACCCGCAGGGTACATGGGACATCCGCAGACTCTCACCTGGGGTTCCTTTCCCTGGTGGCACTTGATAATGCGCACAGGAAATGCTGGCATTCGGTTTTGACCTTCACTATTTGAAAGCACAGAGGGAGAACTGGGGAAAAAAAAGGATAATAATCTCTTTCCCTTTCTTTTCCTTTTTAAACCAACAGGCTTGACCCAGCAGGCTGCCAAACAGTACAGGCCTGCTTTTCCTCTTCTCTCTCTGCCCCAGCGGGAACCATCAATACCTCAAACCGTGCCGTGGTGGGAGCCCTGTCTTCTGGCAAGTCAGCTGCTCAGCAGCATTTGCAACCTATAGGCCTGATTCAGAGAGGCTGGAAGAGCTGCCAGAGACTGGCAGGATCAGGGCAGAAGGGGCAGAGGGTCTCCATCTAGGAAGGAGGGATGACAGATCGGAGCAGGGGAGAGTAATTTGCAGCACCCAGAATCGGCTTGCTGGTACTCTAGCAGAGGAAAAACTACATCTCATAGGGACACTTGATGCTTCAGTTGTAAAACTACATCTGGTTCTGGTTCAGCAAAGCATGACAGCACTTGATGATGTCTACATATGAAGCAATCATTGCATGCATGCCAACAGAGTGAAGCATGTTCATCGTGCCAGGTGTATGTTGAAGAAACAAGGCCTCCTAGGAGGAAAACTTCATATCTCCAATAATGCCTCTGCTATTTGCCTGCTGGATGGGGAAACAAAGGAAAGAAAGGAAAGGAAGAAAGAAAAGGAAAGGAGGAAAGGCACGGCAAGGCAAGGCAAGGCAAGGCAGGGAAGGGGGAAGGGAGGAAGAGAAATCAGTCCTTTGGGGTGGAAAAGCAGTTTCAAGAACGGGAAACAGTGTGACTTTCATCTGAGAATGGCTTTTGTGGAGGTTCTCCCAGTCTGAGATCATTTCCCATGAAGGAATCAAAAAAAGGCCAGCACACTGTTTAAATCCATTAAAGGTGGTGGAAGTAAGCCATACATCAATATTGCACTTACCCCCTGCACAGAGGAAAGGGGGATGCATAGCCGGGCAAATTAAAGCCTAGGTCCAGTTTGTCTTCAAGTTTAGGCAAGCAAAAAACCCAAAACAATTAAACAAAAAAACCCTCAAATTGTAAAGCTGTGGAGGAGGAAAAGAAGGAAGGAGGAGAGAAATCTAGAGTCACTCTCCTAGGAAAGGTGCTCCCTTGCATAGGGAACCCAGAAAGTTTAGCTCCCATAAACAGTACTGATCAACATAAGGAGATACTCAAGGAGAAATCCTGTTCCCACTGAAGTCAACTTCACTGCTGCTTTGGACTTCAATGATGCCACAATTTCATGTGTTCTGTTGCAAATGAAGTACGTGAAAATTCAGTGTATAAATCCTAGCACAAAAGAATGGGCCAAGAGTATAGAGGGCCTATTCCTCATCCCTTTTTAAAACTGGACACTCTGCACTGCAGAAACACAGATAAGTACATTTTTGGCATGGTGCTCAGAAAGATAGCTTCAGATATAGCCATCGGTGAAATAAAGAATATTAATAATGCCAACTCTCTTATCCATAAAAAGCCTTACTGTAAGAACAGGAAGCTAAATAAAATACATCTACTACCTCCTTTCTCCAGCACCACATGATGTACAGTACAAAGGTATTTAAAACAGCTATAATTGGATATAGTGTAGCTTGAAAAAGTCCTGAAAGGGCATAATTGCAATAATCAATGCAATAATGTGGGATGAGACCTTGTATTATAACTAGACCTGCACCTTGGTTCAGAGGATTTTCTCTCTAAAGCGGAGCCCTGAAATCCAGGTTGTTTTGCTTTCCGAGGCTACGGCTGATAAGCATGTGAAGCAGCAGTTCCTCCACCACTGCTCCGTTTCAGATGTTAAAGTCTGGCCCCCTGTCAGACCCGCATGCAGCCTCACATGTTGTGGTGAGGAGCTGGAGAAAGTGCATGGGCTTCCTCAACAGAGCACTCTTCATTCATAACAGTCATCTGTACAACCCACATCCATTAGACAGAGTTTGTAACACCAGGCAGAAAAGCAACTACCTAAAATTTTCATGAACTGAGATATTGGTCCTTGAGACATGAATGGAAAGAGAATCAGAAATGCACTTGTGATGATGAGTCATGGATTTAAAGGGATGCTGCCAGGTAAATATTTCTTTCCAACCTTCCTCATCCGTGAAAATCTGCAGGGCTAGATCCTTGCCTGGCAAATGCCAGCTGAGCACCCCAAGCCACCATTCCCTGTCGCCCAGTTTTAAACAGGCGGGAGAGCCTTCCTTTTGCTCTCAGTCAGGCCCAGGTCCAGCCACGTTGGTCAGCCATAGCGAGTCATCAGTCACCTGCACAGGACAGTCTTCAAGCTCTGGGGGAGTGAGGGAGGTGAGGCATTCGCTGGCACAAAGCCTAAATAGTCACAAATAGGATCGAGACCACAGCATTGCCTTTAATGAAAAGGATACTTCACCACCAGTCCAGTGGTGCTTAGCTGTTCTGGCTGGGCACACCATACACTTTGTTCCAGTGGTGGCAGAAGGGCACCCATCCACCAGCTACCCAAAGACTGGAGAACATGTAGGCATCATGGCCCATGAAGGGTCCATTTTAAGGAGGGACTTCTACACCGAAGCATGGGGTGGCCCTGCAAGCACTTCTCTCATGGCATGAGCTTGTAGGAAATCAAGAAATGCTTCAACAAAGGTCCAAGAGAGCAAATTACATGTAAAGCTACCTAGGTTTCCAGAAGTATCTGTATGAAGACATATACAGAAATTCATGTAATTGTCTAATCAGCTACCCACCAGTGATGGAGGCTATATGAAGGAGCCAAACTGCCCGGTTTCCTGCTCATCCTTATGATGGAGTATCTACATGAAGAGGACCAAACCTACATTTCAAAGTGTTGGCTGGGGAGAGGGATCTTTGGATGTCCCAGTCAGTCAACAGTAAGAACTTTCTAAAGGTGAGGTTATGTGTGATCCCCTAACCTTGATGCAATGAGGGTGCCGACAAGAAAGCTGCAGCTAACATTTCCTTTGTGGCCTGCAACTGCCAGAGGGACCTTCCTTCCACAACAAGTGCAGAGATCTTCAGAAATATCTCACCCCTCCCCTCACCATGGCATCCATGCAGGTCTTGATAACAAACAAGTTTCATTATTTTGGAGTTCTGTGATAATTCAAGGGAAAAGATTTTGTCACATTCTTTGCATGAGTCCCAGTACCACTGTATTCTCCAAAACGTTGTGCATAGCTGTGTGAATGTCCAGCTATGTCCAGTTCAACAAACTATCCATTGAACGACGTCAGCTATGTGCTGGGCACCACCAATGTTGTGTAGCATGAAGGCCTATTCTCTGAGTGTCGCTGGACCGTGACATGATCAAGGGACTACTTGAGTTAAGCTGTGAAGACTCTGCTACAACTCGCACCTGTCTCCAGACGATGCGCAGAAGATGATAGAAAATAGAAAAGCACATTAACTAGGGCTGCTGAGCAGGCCTTCAAATCTGGGAGGTATGTATGTGAGGCAAGAACTTATATTCTGTTATACTGGTGCTGGGCTAGTCCCTTCCCTCACCGCATTCAGCCTTGACCGAGCCAAAAGCTCAGTTGTGACCTGATTATACTAGCTTGAGGTAGAAGGTCAGATCACATTTGATTATGTTTGGATGATTCAAGCAGATTCTGTCCCTCTTGACATGGACCTTTATGTGGCAGGGAAACACATCCAGATCACGGCAAACTGTCATGCTTGTCCTCCAGGATGGGTACCACGGAGCCTTTTTTGAGGGAGAGTGAGGGAGGGTAGGGCAGCGGGTCCTCACAGTTTGGAGCTACTCCTCCTGTTTCAGACAATGAAGAGTCTGAAAGAGAATTAACATTTTTTCTCATAGAGAGAGGATTTCAGTGAGAGAGGCTGGTGAATCCAGCCAGGTTAGTGGGGCAGGGACAGGAGAGTCTGCCACATGAAAAGAGAGGGAGCAGAGAAGGGAAAACTATTAGAAGGGATGGAGTTGGAAGTGGTGGAAAGAGAGAGAAGCATCTCAGGGGTAGGCAGTAGCATAGGTGTTACTAGACATGGTGCAGAGTGATATAGAAGGTTATGGAGACAGAGGACTCTGCCAGTGTATGCACAGATAGCGTCATGTTCTGCTTGTCCCTTGTGGGAATCACATTCACCAAGAGCAAGGAGCTGCTGACTTCTGCTGCTTGGGTTGTCAGGCTCCCTACTACCTTGGCACAGATTGAGTGAAGGACCTGGATGGACTCAGGAGTACTACTGGCCTCCTCCAACCTAGCGTCAAGCCCACCATCAAGGTAGGCAGCACTGAGATACACCAAGGCTACCACGTGCATGGCCAGTATGGCCAAGGTGTGTGCATAAATTTCCTGCACCCATCAGTGGTGTCCCACTGTGCGATGGAGCGGTAATCACTACTGGAGAGGATAGTGTGTCCCACTGGTGGTCCCAGCACAATGGGGTGTGTCATACCTCCTGCATGCTATAGCGTCACTCTAGATATCTTTAACAGCCACAACTTGTGGCTTGACCAGCCAGTGCATGGCTTTGCAGATCTCTGAAAATTTCACCTGCCCTAGGACCCAGAAGAGGACATGAATACACATACTTACTTCCCAAAGTGGAGACCACAAGAACCTCTGAAGGCAACCTTTCACATCCAGACATCAGTGGGCCACTGTTAGGACTGTGCTGATTTTGGCTGGGATAGAGTTAATTTTCTTCACAGTAGCTAGTATGGGGTTATGTTTTGGATTTGTGCTGGAAACAGTGTTGATAATACAGGGATGTTTTCGTTACTGCTGAGCAGTGCTTACACAGAGTCAAGGCCTCTTCTTCTCACACCACTCCACCAGCGAGTGGGCTGGGGGTGCACAAAAAGTTGAGAGGGAACACAGCCGGGACAGCTGACCCCAACTGACCAAAGGGATATTCCATACCATATGATGTCATGCTCAGCATGTAAAGGTGGGGGAAGAAGAAGAAGGAAGGGGGGGATGTTTGGAGTTATGGCATTTTGTCTTCCCAAGTAACTGTTACATGTGATGGAGTCCTGCTTACCTGGAGATGGCTGAACACCTGCCTGGTGATGGGAAGTGGTGAATGAATTCCTTCTTTTGCTTTGCTTTGCTTGCGTGCACGGCTTTTGCTTTACTTATCAAACTGTCTGTATCTCAACCCATGAGTTTTCTCACTTTTACTCTTCCAATTCTCTCCCCCATCCCAACATGGGGGGAGTAAGCGAGCGGCTGCGTGGTGTTTAGTTGCCGGCTGGGGTTAAACCACGACAAGGACACATGCTCCTACAGGAGCATGCAAGGTGCTCATTACAGAACATCAGGATGGTGTAGCAGGTGACAACAAAGTTCTAGATGCCCCCATCTCCTATATCTCCAGCAGTGACCCACAGATACCAAAGGAATGCATATGGTCAGGGCAAATGTATATGACATTTTCTACTGACACCTCCCCAGGATTCAACTATTTTTTTCTCATGGCCTTTCTGAGCTGGAGGTTTCTATGTGTATTTAGTAACCTCCAACAGTTATTAAATGGTTGCCTCAATCTTTCATGAACTCAGGTAAACCATAAGGAGCTTCAGCTTCCGTTGGCAAAGAGTCCCCCAGGTCTAGTTGCTGCTGCATGAAGAAGTGCCCCTGCTGCTTGGTTTGACTCTGATTTGCACAAAGCTGACAAGGCACGGTGGGTATCAGCACCTAACACCAAGCAGACACCATCCAGATGCCGCATGTTAACACAGTGGTAGCAGTGGGCATGCTGAGGGGCAGCATCCAGGCCCGGTACTATAGGGAGCTTTCCAGAGGTGGTGTAGCATAGGGCAGGGGCATCCTCAGCAGGTGTATCTTGTGATGTGCAGTGTGGATGCACTTGGGGCAGACATCTCATGAGGGATGAGGACACAGGCAGAGTGGTGTCAGTGGGCAGCCCTGTGTAGAGCAGTGCCGAGATGGTTACGTTGACCCCTGTAGACATTTAGTTCGCTGTTCCCCACCTGCCAACAACCACGCATTATCTCTCATCCTCTATTGAGACAGCAGGTTCCTGTGGTTGGGACCCCCTTCATGAACTGTGTTTTGTTCAATATCCAGCACTGCCATGTTGTGGTCCTTGACTTCTTGCTGGGAGATGAGTGGAGTTGCAAGGCCCCATCACTGAATGGTAACTCAGCATAGATTAAGGGGCAGGGGGGAGGGGGAAGCATTTGAAAATACTGATGTCACATCCCTCCCCTCTTCCTCAGGTTCTGTTTTCACTCTGGCTCCCTAATAAATACATTAAGCTAAAAATAATATAATAAAGAAGCCTTCCACATTGACATGTGAAACAATCTTTGCTCAAAAGCTGCAAGATATCATCAGCTTGTGGAGCCTGTCAGCAGGTCAGCACTGTGACTGAAGTTTATTAGCAGGGCTGACAAGGTTGTGCCAGTCTGTCTGTGCCAGCAGCAGATCACAAGGTTTCTAATTCAGAGCCTCTTATTAACAACAGCCCCTGGTCCTTGTTTTTATTTGTAGGACTGATTGAAGGCACTGTAAATCTGTAAGTGAGCAGTCCAAGGACTTGAGTTAGAGTCCGGGGGTCAGTCTCAGAGGAGAACAGCTTTATAAGTATGTGTGCTGCCCGTGATTCCCCTGGTTTACTGAGATAGAGGCTCCGATAAAATGAGCATGCAAACTAATACACAAGAGAAGTAGGTTGCCCACAAGTTACTGGTATTCTTATGCTCTCTTGCCTCTAGAGAGTTGCACTCTTGGAAATACACAGCTGTCGTGCAGACCTTATCAGATAAAAGGCAGTTTGCCTGAAAAAAAAAAAAAAGAAAATTGCTTTATTTATTGAATTCTGGTGCTTTGTACCAGATGACTCATTGTCACACTTCTTTTCCCTCTTCTCACTGAACTAGAATCGTGTAGCATGTTACTTTCATCCATTGTGGCTTGTTGATAAGATGAAAGGACAAATCTTAAACTTTAAGATTTTTCTTATTCTATCAGAGATCGGGAACATTAAATTTTTTCCTTTGGTCAGCTGGATGGCATTTGGAGCTGAGGAGAGCCATTTAGTATTAGTGGCCTCACACCTGAAATTTAAATATTTTATATAGTTCTTTGCATTGGTTCTGGGACCCTCAAGGTGGAGGAATGAAGGTTGTTTGAAGTTACCAGCTCTGCTTGTTGGATTTTAGCCAAGGATATTTGCATAAATATCTTCCTTGGGTATGATATTAAAAAGTCACACAAATTAGAGTTTTGCCCATTGTTTCCCAGAGTCTGATCTAACTCTCTAGGAAGCTGGCAAGAGTATTCTTTGATTTTAATGAGAATTGGATAAAGACTCAGAATAGAATGGACCAGCTATTCATTTAGCATGAAGTCAACAGAGCACAACTGGCTTCAATAAGGATGTGCCAATTTACAGCATGTGAGGAACTGGCAACATATTGTTCCTTAACAGCTAAAAAATATACTAACTTTACAATCACAGGTTGATGTCAGGGTTTTGGTGTCAAAACATTTGGATTTGAGCCATTTGGGGCAACAGGTGGGGTGAATAATGAAAACCAAGTGAATATTTTTTCTTAATAAGTAGTTCCACCTCTGTTATTCTTTCATGTTGTGTCAAAATCCCAAATATTTGCATATGAGACATTTCGGTGTGTGCTAATCTGAAAGGAACACAACCTAGCACAGACCTTCTAGTAGAGCATATCCCCCAGCTTTTAGACCAGAAGCAGTAATATAAGTGTATTTGGCAGATTATGAAAGCTAGGCAGACAAATAGACCAAGCTCTTAATTACCTCTCCTGGAGAATTTCTAGATCCTGTTAAATTGCTTTATTCTATTTTTACTAAATGAGAAAAAGGTCCACATGTGGGAGGCTGAATTTGTATAGAAATAAGATAGAAGATTAAGATAAGAGCACTACTTTATTATGTATAGCTGCTTTCCTTAGGAAAAAAAGGTAATTAGTTAAATTAATTAATTTAATTATACAGACCCATTATAATAGCTTTTGATCACGTTAAATAATGACACAACGCTTATGAGGTAAAGTTCACCTAAGAAGAGTCAACACGGGTAGCCATTCAGGCTCAAAGGGGTGGCTGCAGTTAGCGCACAGCAGGATTTTATGCAGATAGAATTAGGATAAAGAAAATTGATTTTTAACCAACCGTGAGGACCACAGAAAGACATTACCACATTTCTTGAGGGAACAGAAGTGCAGTCACCCCCATGGGAAGAGAACTAGACTTCATTTCTCAATGAAGCTGAATTTCACCGAGATTCAGTAATTAAACTTCTTTCTTTAACAGTCAGGATATTTGCAGCCAAATGAATGTTTCTTCCTGTTTAATTGATAGGAAGGCACATTTGCATTCAGTGTTCGCCAGGGCTAAATTACAGCCGCATCATGCCATTGTCTACTTAGAGGCCAAAGACTGTGGAGATGAATCTGAGCGCTCAATAGAAGCTGCAGGTCAAACCCCACCTCCTCCACTCATGTTGAACCCTAGTGCCTGTTCCTCAAACAGCGCCATTAATCGCAGCAAGCCCTACTTGACTAGCTATTCTCATCAACTGAAGGGAAATTTTGAGTTAGAAATGGCAACTCCTTCAAGGTTATGTGTTTCACAGGCAGCTTATCTGTATTAAGTTACACTGGTGTATGTTGAAGAAAACGTTTGCCTTGGGCTCTGAGCCAGTTTGATCTTAGTTATTAGGGCCTGGACAAGCTGTCACAGGGAATGGACCGCTGTCACACAACAGCTGTGTGTCACAGGGGTGTTATGAAGAGCTACAAGGAGTGGGGGGTTGGAGACATTTGAGATTGCTTGGGATTCATCCAGAATTTACAGCATTCTCCAGGCAATCCAAAGGCAATCTCTGCGATGCTCCTTTCCTCCAGGTTTTAGGAATTAAAAATAGAGCAGGTCATTTGCACTGGGCTCTGCCCCGCCACCACCACCACCAAACCTCTGAGCTGTTGCCAGCTGGCTTCTTCTGGGATACAAAGAAGTTGGTCCCAAAGGGGACACCGGCTGCAATGCCAAACACTGCCTGGGGCTGGCTGGCATCCCCAGCTGCCGCCTACGGCACCCTGATCTCCCGGTGCAGAGCAGAGCCACTGGTTCAAGCCCTGCTTGCACCACACAACAGGGCTGATCAGGCCACCGCTGACCACAAAGCAGATAGGGCAAGCCTTAAGCAGAGGAGGGAGGAGAGGTGAAACAGCAAAGACTGGCAAAAGGAGTGAATCTGAGGAGAGAGAAAGAGAAGAGGAAGGAAAGGAGCAAGGAAGGACGTGAGCCAGTTATTACAGCATTTCAGTGGATCAGTAAGGGGGACAGTAACTGTGTCTGGGAAGAATTACATTTGCTCACTCCTTTCTAAATTAAGACTTGTAAACTAAAGTGAAGAAAATAATTGAGGAAACAAGATGCAGGTGCAAAGCAGGAGGCAAAGTGTGGCTGGTAATGAGGAAGAGGATTCTCCTTTGTCATGGGGAGGAAACACTAGGGCAACGAGGGAAGAACATGCTGCTTTCTGACAGCTTGAGTGAAAGGTAATGTCAGCAAAGTCAGGAGGGGACAAGACTTGACACTTTTTATGGGTTTTCAGTCCCCATAATGGCCTTTTTAATCATATTACAAGATCATTTGAACTGGAGAAAAGAGTGAAAATGGATGTCTTGCTGCTTGTGCGTGGAGGACAGCAGGGCAGCAGCCAAGTGGAGGGGCTCTGATGGGTCCCAACTGGAGGCAGAAACACACTAGTGTGAAAAGAAATGCCAAATGCTCTCCCACAGCTTGTGTACAAGCAAAATTGCTCCTCACCTTCTCAAGACCCCTTGAAAATTTGAAACATTGGAAAATTATTTTCTGTAAGATAAACAAGAACGCTAGTTCCCAAATGGGAATCTTCATGGAAACAGACTTTAGACAGCTGCTTAAGAGAATGTTTCCTTCAAAACTTTAATTTATTATAAGATTATATGAAGGAACTGTAAGTTTTGTTATTCCTTCAGAAATGCCCTGAGCTGTGTGAGGGGACTTGCAGCTCCCCTAGGTCTTCCTGCCCCATGTTCACAACTAATAAGGCAGTGATTGACAGACGTTATGAAGAGGAGGCTGTTTTGTAGCCCCTAAGAGAACAGACTATTAGGTATTAGCCAAGCTGCAGTTGCAAAGCACCACCATGACACCTACTGGACCCATGGCTGGAATAGCCACCAATTGGTCTTGTCAATGAGAGGTGAAGCAGCGAACTTGTAGCTGCAAATTCAGACTCTGATGATGTCCTGTTGGTCCAGCTGCATGAGCTTCCACGCAGACTCAAGGCAGCGGCACATACAGAGATGGCAATTACTTTTGCATGGAAGTTGTCCAAAGCCTTTTTGTGGCAAAGCTTATATTGGAAAGCTTGCCATGGAGCTGCCCATGTTCTCTCTATGGGTTACTCATGATATTGCTGTGTTCAAGAGCAAACTCACTAATCTCCCTATCATCATAAACCACAAGGGAGATGGCTGAGACCCCAGCTTTGGGAAAGAGCAACACTGACTGGTTGGACACAAATTGGATGAATCCTCAGGTCATGGAGGACTGACATTACCTGCAGACATCAAGATTATCTGCAGAAAAGAACTTTATCATTGAAGAGGGGAGGCTGCAGAGGCATAACTCATCTTAAAATGCTGCATCTTTGATTTTAGTCTGGGCCTCAATGTATGTCTGTGTCTAACACTGTCCTCAGTGGAGCTTTCTGTACGTAGGTACATGCCTATGAAGAAGCCAGTTCTCAAAGTAATGGAAGTTAAATTGAGTCTGATACATGACAATGTTTAAAAAAAATCAGTCAAGACAAAATGCATCAGTGTAAAGTGGACTTTTAAAAACACCACAGATCAGACAACACCCTCCTGGGCTTGACAACGTCAGGGCTTGACACGAGTCAGAAACTCTGAATGTATGGATTGATTACATTAATGGGATGAAGCTGCAACACTTCTTGGAGGAGCATTATTTATTTCAAGGCCACTGAAAGTACAGTGTGGCCTTCTCCCAGAAGCAAACATCACCACCCTGGCTGCATCTTCCAGCAGTCACCAAGACATGACTACATCAGGTTGGCAGCACCACCTGCAGCAGCAGCTAGAATATAGCTCAATGATTCCTGCAGCCACTCTCTCCCTCCCATGTCATTTTCATTCACTGCCTTATTTCTCTTCTTTTATATATTGCTTTTTGTGCTTGTTAGCTAATAACCAGCTAAGACAAAGTCATCTGTTATCATGTGTGATCCAAAAAACATCCTAAAAGTAATACCTGGAGCAGTGAAACATAGTTAGCAGTTTGCCAGATCCTAGAGCAGCTGTTATGAATCCGTGTTTCTCCAGACAGGTTGTTAGAAAAAAAATCACTGCTGAAGACAGTATCCTCCATGATGGGATTTACTCTGTTTTTTCTCACTTTGTATGTGGTTTGCATGTTGTCTCTTTAAAAGAGTAATCAGAATGATGAGCCACTTCCATAGGTCAGGAAGGATATCCAACTCTTCCCCCAAAGCAGGACAGTGCAAGACCACCCCTAAAATCATCAACAATATAATAAAATCTAAAATTTTCTCTCTAACTGATAATGGAGCAGGAAAAAAGATGTTGATACAATAAAATTTACTGCCTTGTATTTCAAGTGCTTTAACCACTTGCCCCTGCCTTGTTGTGTCTTCACTAAGAAGCTGAAAAGTTCTTTAATGGTGGCTGTTACTACAAAAGCAAGCCAACAATCACTTGCTATAAAACCCTGAATCAAAGTTGATTGTTTAATCTTGTAGCAATAAACCCAAGCCTTTACATAAGATGTAAACCTGATTCCTTCTTTAGCCCAAGACACTCCTTTATCATCAATGCATATGCATCAAAAGGCAAAATTTAGCCTAGAGTAGCTCTTCTTTTATGATCTTCCCCATAAATATTACTTTTCTATCCCCTGAGGCCATCCAGATATCCTGAAGAAATTAGAGACAAAGTTAGAGCAATTCTCAGCTTGAGGGATTAAATCAGCTTGTTGGAAACCCAGGATCAAGGAAGAGCATTTCCTGCCTCCCTCTCTGAGCTCCTGGCGGGCTCAGCTCTGGGGCAGGAATGAGCCACTACCCAAGTCCTTCATCACAACTCCTGAGAGGTGGTGTATGTGTTGTCTGCTCCGTTGTATAGTGGTACAGCTCCCAGTTACAAAAGTCCAGACTAGTTTTCTCCTAAGTTTATCAGACTAATTTAGATTGCGCTAATTTAGATCTCACTTAAAAAAAAAAAATACACCCCTGTGTGCCATGACTTTACACGATTTTCTTCTCTTTAAGAAAAACCAGTATGTTAACAATTCAGCTGGCACAAATTTCACTTAGTGTCTGAAATATCCAGAATGTATTTCAAAATAAATTCTTTACTTCTGCCTAATTTTCCCCAGATCTGAAGAATAATGAACAGTTTTATGTCCCCCACCAGCTCTGTGGCTCCTCAGTGGAATTCTTCTCTCCAGCTTTCCAAGTTCAGCCACTTTCTCAGGATGCAATTTCAAGCTAATAAGACTAATAGTTCTGTGCCTGGCAGTCCGCTACAATCAAGGACCTGGAACAGGATACACAGGAGAGATGTTTGTTTTGGGTTTGTTGTTGGGGGTTTTTTTGCCTCTTGTGGCAAGTGTCATCAGAGCCTCAGAATTTTCTTAAGTTTGTGAAACTGTTTCTGGGGTTTGTTACACTGCTGTCTTCTAAGTCTGTGCATCTACGGTATCTTCACCCTTATACACTTTGCGGAGCTCATTACATTAATTGTTTGACCTTTCCTATAATGAAGTGAACGTTCTGCTGCTCGCACTACTGTCCTTTCTGTGTGACACTTCCAGATCTATGGCGGGAAAACAGATCCTGTTGGAAGAGCTATCAGGAGAGCTTTTAATCAAATGGAGTCCAGGATGGAGAGAGGTTCCACATGGATCCCTGTGAATGGTAGCAGATGCCCTGTTCTGGTCCAGTCAGCCCACACGTGAAAGGACATTAGGGACCTCTGATCGGTAGCAGCTGCTGCCATAAGGAAGCGCAATACAGTGAGTGAAGCTGAAGATGGTTCCTTAAAAACCTGTAAGTGTTAAAAAATAATGCATAAATCATAAACACAGTCACAATTTTCAACCCTACTAATTTAAAAAATGTTGCTATGATTGATGTGAGATGGGAGTCTCTTGGCCTGAAAGTCACGCTGGGTTTAGCAGACCAGAGTTTAAGCTCCATGTTGGAGAGAGATGGCTGAAACAACCTGGACCATCACCCAAAATAGACTGCACACTGTGGCCAGTGAAAAGCCACATGGTGTGGCTGGCAATGCTTTATAAAGTGCATTTTGATCAAGTACCTGTCTATGAAGAGAAGCAGTAAGAAAATAGGAAGAGGAAAGGAAGAAAATATCATAAGTGTTGGAAGAGAAGCACAGGAAAGAAAGGGGCATAAGTAAGCAAAACCAATTATTTTTAAAGTAAATTTCTGAGTGGGGAAAAAAAAAACAACACAGAGCAGAAAAACGGAAACGTTATTTCCTGTTGGTGGATTCTTACTGTTCAAGGGAAAACAAGATGTATTCCCATGGTGGATATCTGTTGGATCACATGAGAGAAACAACCAGCTCCATCAACCATTCTTCTAACAGGCTGAAATCTGGGATGAAACAGGTAACAGAAAGAACTAGGGTGATATCCAGGGAGATCTGTTTTTTAAAGCCCAGGAGCTGCAAGGACAAGAAATACAAGGTTAAATGTAGGCCAGCTGCAGAGCTGGAGGAGTCCCCAGTGAGCAGAGCATGGACTAGGATTTGAGAAATCTGATAGCACTTCAGATTTATCTTCCACTTCACTGTGCTGTGTTTTAGTCCCACCGATGTGAAATAGAGCTCTTTCCTACCTACCAGAGTAAGCAATGAGAAATAAAGTAATTTAGCACTCTGATGATACTGGTGCGGTTCGCTGTATATCAGTTGGGTGATGAGTTATCACATAAGTGACAAACCTAAAGAAACTCTCTTTTTCCAAGATCCTAAAAAAAAAAAAGAAGAAAAAATCCAACCCCCAAAAAACAGCCTGAAATAATCTGTTAATAGCCTTTGGAAGCTGCCGGCTAGACAATAGCTGAACACAGAGAAGGAAAGGCCAACTAGGTTTTCATTTTGTCTGGGACTTCTCTGCTTGGATAGCACCTGCAAACCTCCTACCACTTACAGCTCTTGAGTCCAAATATACTTGCAATGCCAGACCTGAGTCACACCGGAGCTGTTAGGAGTGCGGTCACCTGGGCACGCACTGAGATGAAACAAGCCATAAGGTGATGCTGGTGCAGTGCCATGAGGTAATGCTGGTGCTAATAATGCCAAGCCGTCTCCAGCCCAGCACCGTGCCTGCATCAAAGGCTTCTAGCAACAGGTACGGTAATCAATAAAATGTATAACTAAATTATTTAGATAATAGAAGTAGTATTATATAAATTATATCATTAAATCTTATTTGTGAACTAGGAACTCCAGCATGCACGTGAATTTGACTGTCCAAGGGAGCAGGGAAGGTCAACTCCCCTTCTCAGCCAAGTCCCAGAAGCACCAAGACACATCTCATGTTCCTCACAGGTTTGAGAGGAGGGAGAGTTTCCTTCGTTGTCCACAGAGAGGAGACAAAGACATTTCCTCTGTGGTCTCTTCACGGTGGGGCCTGGCTGCATCTGACACAGGACCTCATGACAATCTGCTGATAAGAGGCCCAGCAGCCCTTGCTGGCTGGCATCGTCCCACCATCTGAAACCCACCATCACCCAACACTGAAAACACCAGCATCGCCCCCGCGCCTCTCATCTGACACAGTCCTGGCATGGGGGACACTCCATAACCGGGCACACACCACCAAGGCTCCCAGCTATCGGTGGCTACCTGTACCACCACATCTAGCAACACCAGCCATACAACCTGTTTAACTAGGAATAAACTACAGAAAGCAGTAAGAGAAGGAAACAAATACGGATCTTCTAGGAGGTTTTACACTGCTTGCCCAGCTTTCCCTAATTCACCTGAGGTTTTCTTTTCATTCATAAAATTCTGGTATAGACAGAAGAAGGTTTCCCAGCCTGCTTTGCTTGTAAAGGCACAGCACCTTAGCAGGTAGGTAGACTTTTTGTTTAACTAAGAGCATAGGTTGTTGCTGATGTGCAGCAGATTAAAAGCAGAGGGATGCGTTAAAACAATTACACTGCAGAATTCTTCAAATTAAACAATGCCCTTGTTAAAATATTTATAGAGGAATAATTTTTCAGGGAAAAAAGCTAAATAATCACATTAAAGGCTTCCATGCCTTGAGTTTTGAGATAGGATGCTTTAAAATAAAATTTAAAGAAACCCTGAAAATCCTGTACTAACAGGAAACTCTAGTCTCAATTTTCAGGCTCATATCTCTAAGATTCCTTGTCAAATTAACCTCAGACTTTACACACACAGAAATCCTCCTCTGGCTAGAGAAAATAATTGAAAAATTGCAAGGAGAAAGCAGCTTTTTTGCAGAAAGTCAGAAAAATGAGGCTTAGCATGTAAAACTAGGCATAATCTTCACAGTGGAATCACTGGAGGCTTCTTAATATATGAAATATTTTTGGTTTTAAGCTCTATACCTCATAGTCTCACTGTATTGTAGTTATAGACTATCAGACTGCTAGACTTCCTATGGTTTTTCCTGATCCTTTTTTTCTGTTTCGAGACCTTCTTTTGAAGAACAGCGGAATCCAAAACCAATACAGCTGTAGTAGGTGAACAGCTGTCTCACTTTTGCGATGCACGGTGCGGCTCTATCCTCGAAGGTGCTCAGTGCTGACTGATGCAAGACATTCCCCAGGTGTTCACATCCAACCTTCGACCTCTCAGGAGCTTCATCGTTGGGGGACAAGGGCATTAGCTGTGGGACTGGGCTGGAGGGCCTGCAATAGCCTTCACCTCCTGGCCTGAAGGTCTTGCTGGCAAAAGATACACTGAGCCACAACCACTGCTATGAGCTGTGGCAAATGGCTCTGCTTTTGTTTTCCCAGAGAGAAGCCCAGTCCCACCCAGTTCTTCCCAACAGTTTGTGAGTATTGCCCTGGTGCTTCTGGTCTTGCCTGGCTTCTTCAACCTACTCAGCTGGTTAGAGGCTTCCCTTTATCAGAAGTGCAGAAATATCACCTGTTCCCTTCCAATGTCAAAATCAGCTTCGTGTTACTCTGGTGCAGGCTTGGCAGAGGTGAAATCCATGGCCTTCCCTGCTGAGCTCGGAGGTGAGTTAGCAAAGCGTGGACAGTTAGCAAGAGAGATGTGTCAAAGGTTTGCCCAAGCAGGTCACAGGCCTGCTAACCCAAAATATTGCCATTTCCTTGAGTTTCGTTTCTTGAGCTAGCCAGCTCAGCCCCTGCTTTCAGTAACAGAAATTCTTGGACACATTTTTCCCCATTAGACAGAGTGCTTGGATGCCAGTAACTTCATTATATGTATCATATTGCAACACAACACGCTGCTTTAGTTCTTGTACAACGTTCAGCGCTTTCATGAATTATATCGATTCTAGAAGAGTCTGATCCTGCTCGTATTGAAGTCAATGACAGGACTTCCATGAAACCCGATACATGCTCACTATCCATTTAATCGCTCCTCAGAAAGCAATGAAAATATCAAGTGGCAGGAGGTAGGCGAAAGAAACGTGTTGTGCTGGCTCTGCAGCAGCCAGTTCTTGAGATCAGCCCCAGCATTGAAGCTGATCACAGCCCCAAAATGCTGTTTTGGCGGTGTCGTGGTTCAACCCCGTCCGGCAACCAAGCACCACGCAGCCGCTAGCTCACTCCCTCCATGCAGTGGGATAGGGAAGAGAATCGAAAAAAAGTAAACCTCGTGGGTTGAGATAAAGACAGTTTAATAGGACAGAAAGGAAGAAAATAATAGTAATGATAATAATGATAATTTTAAAATGACAATAATAATAATAATAATAACAGAATTAGAATATACAAAACAAGTGAGGCACAATGCAATTGCTCACCAGTTGCCGACCGATGCCCAGTCAGTTCCCAAGCAGCAATCCACCCCTCCCGGCCAACTCCCCCCAGTTTATATACTGGGCATGATGTCATATGGTATGGAATATTCCTTTGGCCAGTTTGGGTCAGCTGTCCTGGCTGTGTCCCCTCCCAGCTTCTTGTGCCCCTCCAGCCTTCTTGCTGGCTGGGCATGAGAAGCTGAAAAATCCGTGATTTTTAGTATAAACACTACTTAGCAACAACTAAAAATGTCAGTGTGTTACCAACATTATTCTCATACTAAATCCAAACCATAACACTATACCAGCTACTAGGAAGAAAATGAACTCTATCCCAGCCAAAACCAGGACAGGCAGCCAGGATCAACAGTGTGGTGGGGGTGCAGTGGCTGTGCTCCCTTCCCCCAGGGACCCCTGGCAGCTCCCTGCGAGGGGTCACTCTTTCCACTCCACCAGGGATTTCAGCCAGGAGGTCAGCTTTGCCGTCCCCTCGCTCCGAGGCACAGCTCACAACACACATGCAGCCAGCTTAGCATGTAGTATGAAGTCACTGCCAGCCAGCTGTGCTACATGGGCTAACTCCGTTCATCCTCCCCTCCCATCTCCAACACAAGATCAAATTGATCTGGTGTCTAGTACCTGCTACCGGGGATACATATTTATTAAGGGTAGAAGCTGATCTCACCGTGATACATGGCATGCACTGCTCTACCTAGTGCCATGCACCTAAATTTCCCTTAGCCATCCTTCCCTCCCCCGCTCAGCCTGGCAATCTCAGCTGAAGAATTCCCCTCAAGACCAAAACAAGCTGTGCATTGCAGGGAACCCCATTATGATAACGGAGCTGGGATCTGGGTGCTGCCTAAGACTGCTAGCATGAATTTGCTAGAGAATTTCCCAGATACCTTCGTAATTTATTTTTTTGACATTTTGGGGGAAGTAGGGGGAGAGGCACTGGAAAATACACACACCCCTCATACAGTTCTAAGTAAGAGTGAACACCCGGGTACGTTCACTGATATGTTTAACAGGTTATGTAGGAAATTGCTAGCTGTTCAAACATGTAATTATATGTTAACATGCCTGCCTAACAGGGCAAAAAATAGCAATGATTAAATAATTGGAGTATTGAATGCTTTTCTTCCTTGTTTCCCTGCAGATTGGAGGCAGCTTATGCACCTTTATCTGTCTAAGTTAAAAAAAAAAAAAAATGACCTTTTAGGAGCCCTTCAGCAGCTTGGCAATTGTGTCATTCTAGTTCTTTCAGCAGTCAGATAAACTCAAGAACAATGTTATTTCCTGGCCAGGGGAGTATAAAGTAGGCTATGGTTTCTCACATAACCTGCTTCCTTGTGCTCCTGAAACTCATACTGCACAGGCAATGCTTTTCCCCGATGACAATTCAAAGCCTAGAGAGCTTTGTTTTTTACCCTATTTAAAAATAAATACATGCTAATTATAGGACAAAAATAAAAAATCTCCATTCTACTGTGCTGTGCAATTCTGCTACTTGGCATGGGCAGAGGGTTCAGTGCACTGTTGCTGTGAGCAATGGGGAGGGCTGAAAAGGAAAAATCAATGCCATTTCTTGTTCAATTAAGTTCATTGTGATTCAGAACCACCTCCTCACACTGCAGAGCCTGCAAGAGATCAGTGCTGCAATCACTACCTTTTAGCAGCTTGCTTTCTCCGTCTGGACCTGCACAAGCCACTCACTGGCAGGGCATCACACTTTGCTCTGAGAACAAGAAAGAATGGGAAAAAAACCCCATCCTTACGGGACCCTCTGAAATACATTGTCATAAATCACGGGTCTTCAGGTGGGTATGTCACAGAGGGGGAGAGAGGGCAGTTTCCTCAATGAGTCATTTTATTTAGATGTCAGAACTACCGCTGTCTTTTTATCCTTCAGTTAAAAGTTCGATCTCCTTGGTGCCTCGCCGAGAAATATCTGCAATACGTATCTTGCTGCTTGGCCTTGCTCAGGCTAAGTAGTGTGATGGTCTGACTGAAAGTCTTTTGGAAGTCAATGGAAAGATGCTGGCAGACTCTGCTGGACTACAGATCAGATCAGACACCCATATGCCCAAGAATCAGGGGTTAGTAGTCACGGCTATCAAGAGGTCATGACAAAGGATTTTTAGGGTCCCTCCCACCCCCTCACCCACTTTAGCTATTCTATGGCAATTGTAAAACAAAAAAAAAGATGCGTTAGCAGTACAATGGGTTAACCTGGAGAGTTTCTGATCCCAAGGCTCAGCCTGCTGAGGATGCCAAGGTCTACCATGGTGCACGGTGCCCCCTCAGTGCCAGCACCAGCACTAGCACCCCACAGGCCTGCTCAGCACCTCCCAAAAGAGGAGCCCAGGATGCTTGTGAGCATGTCTCACTCTAGTGACAGGACAGACAAACTACAACAGCCTACCACTTTCCAGTCTGCCTTTAATGGCTACTGCCTGCTCCCCAGGTGGAGGGGGCTTGTCCAAGGCCCTTGGGGTTCAGTCCCAAATTACTAGGGTCTAGCAGAGCAAACAGTTCATTACAAAACCCGAAGGCAAGAATGATCAGGGGTGGCACAGGCAAAGAACAACATGAGAAAGAGACATAACTCCTTAATGTTACTAGGCAAAGGCCTTTGGTGCTCACAAAGGTGGGGTTAGATCCTGGATATGTGCTAGCTAATGGCAATGGGTAAGTGATGCATGAAATATCTTAGTCCACAGCTCTCCACATCACTTTCCAGATTCTTTATTGCACTGCTAGATCATGCTGAGGAGCAAGACAAGTCCTCAAGGAGGCTGCAGGCTGTTTAGTTGCTCCATGCACCTATGAACAGCAGGCGTGGAAGTGCTCTTGACTTTTCCAGCTGCAATCACCTGCATGGCAGCTGAGACATGACAATGATATTTGAGTTAATTATGCCAATTGTGGCACACACAAGACAAATGTGGCCCAAATGCGGGTTCTGAAGAAGGATGGTTTTTAATGAATGTATATTTCTGCTCAAGTCATGCCTTTGTGAAACTAGTTCCCGGTTCACATCAAGAAGAAGCTTTCTACTTAGATTCATGGGACTTATCTCTGACCTTTCCCAGCTTCCAGTGTCATAAATATGTTCCTAAAGCTAATAGAGGAGAAGGAGGGAGATGAAGAAGTTGCATGTCCTCAGCATCTCTGCAAATCAGATTGCAGATGCATGCACAGATCCATCCTGCTTTTCCTTGTCACAGAGCCCTTTTCACCTTTGTATACATTCTTCCTCCCAGATTTCATCCTTCCTAGGAAAGTGAGATCTCACTTGAAATTCTTGCAATGCATGTGTGACTGGCAGAACACCTGTCCTGGCAATGTTCTCATCAGCCCACAATTAATTAACACATCGTTTTCCTGCTCCCTAAATCCCCAAGTTCCCCTGAAACTTTGGTTTTCATGACTAAGGATTGATGAAGAAAAATTTGAAATGTAGAAGCAGCATCTTCCCATGATAGCTGGAAATCTGATATGGCTGGTTCTTTAAATATGTATTTATGTTTTTTTTCTAGAACGAATCATATTGACTGCCAAAAAGAAAACTCAGAGTGGTATTTCAGTTATTGAAGTCCTACTGTAACTGAAGGTTAATAGCTGCTGTGGCAGTAGATAAATCTCTATAAATCAATGGAAGAAACATGTGAATCAGAATATCACCCCACTGAGGAATGTCCCATCTCACTGTGGTCAATAGAAGTTGTGGTGCCAACGTCCATGGAAGCAGGAAACGTTCACATGCCAGCAACTTTTAGGACTAGTTATTGATACATACTGAGGATAAAGGTTTTATGCAGCTAGTTTGTGTTCTGGCAATGGAGTTGTTCTTCCAGACTCAGAGCTTGGTTCTGAACCAAGATCCAGAACCAAGATCCAGAACTCGGTTACTGGCATTTGCAACCAGAGAAACTGAAATTATCTTAAAACCATGGGAATGCATTCAAGGTTATTCTCACACACTCAGGATGACTGGTATCTGGACCAAGGTGTCTATTAAGGATGTCAGAGAGTGATCAACAGCTCTGGCATGATACATACAGCTCATCACAAACCTTCCAATTCCTTATGTGGCGTTGATTTCACCATAATGAAGCAATCACTGGAACAACCTCCCCAGGGATGTGGTAGAGTCCCCAGCACTGGAGGGGCACATGTCACAAGACATGACTGGATAGGGTGCTAGATAATCTCATCTAGGCTCCCTTTTCCATGAAAGGTTGGACCAGATGATCTCTGGAGGTCCCTTCCAACCTGGGCTCTTCTATGGTTCTGTGTTCTATGACAATAGTAAGCCTGGATGCCAGGAAATCCACCGATATCAGCCTTTTCACAGCCATTTTCCAGGTCTGTGTACTTCCCTCCAGCCTATGATGAAAAGTGTACAGACTGGCCTTAGGTTTATGTTTCTTGAAGGAAAATTTCAGTGGTAAAGATGCGAAGGATTGATACTGCTTTCTTCTGAGACTGCTTTACTGAAACCATCCTACTCTTAGAAACATCCACAGGCACCTTAAGCAAATCATGTGTTGCAAACATAATTGTAGTGGGTGTGAACTCCATCTGGCTAGAGCAGTGCAGGCTCGCATACCTCCCCTCAGCTTGCCTGGGCTCAGCAGCAATGCCAGTGCCACAGTCGATATAAAGGGGTCATGCTAATACGACGCAGCATTTCGAGTGCACACACAGGCACCCTCCTAAAAATATATCTCTGAGTGCAGTTAAATGCAAACACTACTGTTTCTGTAATAGCTGGTGCTTTCCTTACCGGATTGGCTGGCACGAGCTGATCATGGTCAAGTGACATCTTGTTTTTTTAAGACTGCTTTTTAAAAGAGAAAATTACTGAAGAATGAACATAGAGGCTGAGCTTTTCAAATGAACCTAGTGAAGTCTGGCATTCTGGTTTTCCCCTTTGAAAATCCCAGAAGCTGAGACTGAAGATTGCATTATTCTAATCGCTTTCTAAGTTTATAGCAGATCATTGCTTTCTGTGTCAAATAGGTTACAAATACCTTACCCAGCATTTTCCTTTTTTTAAAGATTTTGTATTGAGCAATCACTTCCCTTTTACATCCACTCAGCCATATACTTTTTTCTTTCCCAATTTTATATTTGGAACCACAACAACAGTTTATATTTTCAGAAATACATTTTCACAGACGTCAAATGACAATGATTTTCATGGTGAACGACATGCATTATTTCAGCACTAATTTCTAGGCAGATGTGGGGCAAATTCTGGTCTCGGGTACATAACTTCAATTTTTTTCTGCCTAGCTAAAGTCAGACACATCCAGCCAGTAAGGAACCCAGATGTCTGATGAACAAGGCCACCCAAAAAAGCTTTAGAAGTCTGGCCGTTATCGAAAAGTATTTCTTTAATCCCACCTGTCACATTTTCAGTGTGTTCTCATTATTTTTCTACTTAAATAAAATCTTGGAGGATCATACTGTGAACAGCTATTCATTTATCAGCTAGGTTTGATATTTGCATGTATTTTTCTGGCTGGCCACCTTCCTCTAGGGAAAGCAGCAGCTGAGGGCTGGGAGCCACAGCACGAGCAAGGACAGCCACCTCTGCAGGACTGTAAAGCTGTCAGTCTGTCCCCCCTTCTCGGGGGACCTGCGAGACGGGAGGGTACGGAGACACAAGTCACTGGCTCCTGTTTCATCTCAGCTTCGTTAGGGCCAGATCTCAGGCTGATGGTGAGGGAGAGTAAAAGCAAACAGTCACCTCCTGGTAGAGGCGATGTTACTGCAGGATGAGCTAAGAGCGAATACGTTTCTCACACCCCCATAGGAGGGACTGCTAAATATCACCGTGATCACTGGACCCTCCCATCCAACCTAAGCCGATGCTTAGAATAAATCAGTCTCTGACTGACAGCACCAAAGATTTAGTTTTTATCCCTATTACTAGCCCGCAACCGTGAACTGAGGAGCCCATGGTGTGAGCTGTTTGAAGAGATACTTTGCATTAAAAAAAAAAAGGATGAAGGGAAAAAGAAATGCAGAGATGCAGCCAGCTTTGCCAGGGAAAGCAGCTCTCTGCTACCTTGAGCCGGCTGCCTCTTTTGAGGTTCAGCCATGACAGTCAGCCGAAAGCTAAATGAGAAACACATCCGCTAAACGCGGTGGGTCCCCTTGTGGTAGATGATTTAGATGGAGCTGAGCTCGCTTTAAATCAGCTGCCCAGCATGCTGCTCTCCGCCCGGCAGTGACAGCGCAGGGCTGCCCACCCAAATACTTACCCAGCCACTCCGGCACACGGTGCAGCCCACGCTGCACTTGCTGCTATCTCTGGCAGAGCTATATCTGGCCAGCAGTCGTGGGCTCTGTCCGTCTGCCTCCGCCACGGCAGCGATCACACGCGGCTGTGGGATGACAATGCTGCCAACCCTAACAAGCGGAGCATGAGGCTGCCGTGAGGACGGAGCCCTTTTTCTCAAAAACAAGGGCAAAATCGTGCTGGTGAGCAAGTTGTCCTAACAGGGACTGAGCAAGGCACCATCAGAAGCGCCTCTTCTAAAACATACATGATGTCTCTCAGAGACGTGCTGATATTCAAGCACCTTCTAATACAATGGGGGGGAGGGGGGGAAGGTAGTTTGATAAACAACTGTCCCCACTTCATCCTGCTCCCCGGCTCCCAGCAGAGCTGAGAGTGCTGCTATTTGAGATGGGCTGAAACCGCTGGCTTTTGTTCAGAATCTATAGCGGGACGGGCCCCTTCCTGGGGCACGGAAGGTGGTAAGGCTGGAGCCGGGCTTGAATTTCAGACGGAGCTGGACTGCCCCAACAGTCAAGAACATTTAGAGGAATTTGGCCAGGCCCTTTTTGCCTCTGTAATTGATGCCTCTAGCTGTTAGATCTTTTGTTGTTGTTGTTTGGCCAGAAATCCCCCAGAAACGCCTGTTCTTACGAGATTTGTGGCCAGATTGCCAGAGGCTCCAGTCATTTCAGCAGTGATGGACGTACCAAAAGCCAGATACTAAACTTTTCCTGATTGTCCATTGGAAACTGCCCTGAAGTTCATTCCAAAGCAGATTTACATAGTGTAATGTCAAAGTCACGTTCAATGCAAGCCTCTTGGAGCCAGCCCAACCTTTAACCCGAAGCTATAGCTTGTCTGCCCTCAGAAAAAGATGTAGCAGACAAAACCATAGCAGATATGAATGTACAAATAAACCAATACAGTTATCAACAGGGCAGAGGAATGAAACGAGAAATTCCTCTTGCTGCAGCCTCCACAACCTGGTGCTCCTGCAAGGGTGCCTTGTCCTTCTTAACAGCAAACACAGCCACAAGTGGCCGAGCTGCCAAGAGCTGGTAGGTTCAGTGTTTATATCCATGTACCTCAACCCACACTCCTTTCATCCTCTTCCTTTTTTATGCTGATAATGCACTGACTGTGAGACATAAAAGGTCTTTTGGGCTATCTAACTTATCCTTCTCGGAAAAGGACAGGGCTCCACATTTTGATATCCACTTCAGTCTCCCTCTTGCACTACAAAAGCACCCATTACCACAGCAGCAAAGAGCTGGGTAAAAGCGTTTGGCCTTAGCTCTAGCTTAAACCTTTCATTCCTTTGAAAGAGAACATAGTGCACAGTCCAAAGCCTAGCCTTAGCCTCCTTGCTGCCACCAATGTCTTCAGGAGTGTGTAAAAGACAGCTCTACTCTAGGCTGCATCTTCATGGCTGAGCAAATGGAAGGGCAAGCTGCCAGGGGACACAGCACCCACTGCCTGTGCTTCGCACTGCGTTCACTACCACGTGTCCACATGCTGAGCTGGCTCTCGGAGCTGCCTGAAAATGAACTTTTGGTTTTTTAATTCCTCACGTTAGCTTTCAGCCAGCTCTGTCCTCTAATCCGGCTCACCATCCACAGCAGAGGTCTATAAATAGGAAGAAAAAGTGGAACAAAAAGGAATAGTGGGAAGGTGCAGAGGAGACAAGCCAGCGTTTTTCATCTGCAGGCCCCAGCTGACTGCTAGCGTAATTACCCAACATTATACCTGCTTTCCACTTGAAGAAACAGGGGTTGGGGTTTCATGATGGCTTTAAGAGGACGTGCATGCAGGCTGCCTCTGCACGCATTAGGCAGACCTAAAGAGGCAATGGCATTCACCTGCACTATTTTGTGAATGGAGCTCTCAGCAAGGAAGCTTTTCATCTTGCCCTCCAGTTTTCTTAACTTCCAGTTGCACTGATTCATTGACCCCGTGCAATCCCTGTCCTCGCCTGGTGGGCTTCAGGCATTTGCAGCCCATGGGGATCATGGGGACCCAGCCTGGCAGCTGCTGTCCCTCTGTCACTGAGGTCTGAGGATTGTCACAGGTGGTTTGTAAAAGAGAGGGACCAACTGGTAACCCAGGTGGTTCAGGGCTCCGCAGCACTGCCAGCACAGTGGGATTGCAGAGAGGCAGGGACCTGGGACCAGGAGGAGTGAAGGTCAACAGTAGTTCTCACTCCGACCAGTCCCCCTTTGGCTCTTGGAGATGCTACAGATGGCTGGTGAAGGTCAGGGCTGAGCTGGGGGGGAATAACTTTGCAGTGGAAGAGCCCCGGGGAAAGGCTGTAGGATGGGTTTTGGCTGGTTACTTTGCACCGGGAGAAGCCCATGCCAGCACGTTTACGTTCCTCTCAGGCTGCTGGAGGGGATGGCCTTGAGAAGGGTCCCAGGAGGGCATCAGGCTGTAGGAACACCCCAGACCAAGCCCTGTCCTGGGCAGGGCTCCGCGTAGCCTTGCCCAGCACCATCCCCTCCGCCCAGCCCGGCCACACCTGTGGCCTATCCCCAAAGGATGGGGTGCGGCGGCCCCCAGCCACAGACCGGCCCCACTGCGGCTCCCAAGGGCTACCCCACGCGTGACCCCTTTCCCCACGCCACCCTCTGCAGTCCCACAGCCGGGCTGCTGCCACCGGGACTGAGCACAGGCCGTAGGGCCGGGAGAGACCAGCTCCCCCCCGCCCCCCCACCTCAGCCTGGGGGATGACGTCATGGTGGGGGAGGGGCGGGCAGGGGGAGGGGACCCCCGCACCTCCCTTTCCTCTTCCCCGCTCCGCAGCGCGGGGGCCGGGCCGGCCAGCCCCGACGGGGCGGCCCGGGGCGGGGGGGGTTTCTGCCGTGCTATCCCCACCCCCGGGGGGGCGGCTCCTCCGTCTGCGTGTGGGGGAGACGGGGGGGGGGGGGATGTGCGTGTGCGTGTGTGTGTCCCCCCCCGCCCCCGCATCCCTCCCGTCCCGGGGGACGGTCCCGGCTGCCGCCCCCCCGCCGCTACGCGGGGCAGGAGGAGCGCGCGCGGGGGGGGGAGTTTCTCGGCGATTAATGGGGCGGGGGGACACGGGGAGAGCGGATAAATCCAGCCTGTGATGCCTATAAATGGCGTTTCTCTTCCAAGGTGCACATTTAAAAAAAAAGAAGAAGAAGAAGGGGAAAAAAACCCGGTCCGTGTCATCCCCCCGCGTCAGGGCCGGTGGTGGGCGTGAGGCTGTACTTCCTCCGCCCCCTCCTAATGGAGCGAACCATTCCCAGCTAGTCCTCCTCGCCCTCTCCCTCTGCCTCCCTCTTTCTCTCTTTCTCCTCTTGTCTCCCCCCCTCTTGTCTGCAAAGTCCTCCGCTGCTCGGAACTTGTTGGCAATGCCTATTTTTCAGCTTTCCCCCACGTTCTCCAAAGTAACTATTTAAAGATCTGCAGCCGCAAATGGTTTTACTAAATGTAGGATGGGACTTAAGTTGAACGGCAGATATATTTCTCTGATCCTTGCTGTACAGATAGGTAAGTGGACTGCCAAATTCGGTATCAAGTTGTGTGCACCAAAGCCCGGCTGATGCATGCAGAAGCGGAATGTCGAAATAACCTGCGCTGACGGCCGCGGTTTGGGGCGGCGGAGGGACCCCCGCTCCCTCTGCCTCCTTCCCGGTGGCATCTTCGCGGTTCTTCACGCTGTCAAGGCAGGGGGGGTCCGCAGGAAAGGGAGCCGATTTCTTATTCGTCTTAAATCACTTTTGTTGTTCCTTTTCCTAAATCAGTGCATGCTCATTCGTACCTCGCCTTTTTTTTTCCTCCTCTCTTATTCTTCCTCCTTTTTTCCCCTCCTGTTCTCTCCGTCCCCACGAACGACTGCGTTTGTATCTGCTTTTCGGATATCCCCTGCATTCCTTTCCACCGACAATTTGGGGACTCCAGTGCTAAGAAATCTCTCCCCCTCCCACGAGGGACAGAGAAATAAGAACCGGCACAAAATGGCTTGCGAGAGATCTAGCTGGAAAGTTTTTTTGCAGAAAATCAGGGGACAGGCGAAGGGCTCCCTTTGGGAAGTTGGAGGCTTTCCCATTTGCAGAGCAGCCTAAAACCAAACAAAACCCATCACTAACTTAAAAAAAAAAATCCACCCGAATGTGGGGATTAAACAAATAAAAATTATTTTAAAATCGCAAAGTCCCACCGCCCGATCGTTAATTTTGTACTCGGAGAACCGCTGTCAAAAGACGAGCGGGTCCAAAAAATTTCTATGCATGCTAAGTTACTTAAAATAGAACAGGTTTCCCTCCACGCCGGTATGTGTTTTTGTGTGGTCGTTGCTGGTTTTGTTTAATATCCTGGGGTTTTCGCTGGTTCTTTTTGTTGGTTTGCTCTCAGGTTCATTTTATTCAACATTTCTTTGCTGAAAATTTTTCGAATTACAGACATTAAACAATCTCCAAGTTAATTACCACTTTGGTCCTGTACAGGCAAATTTTAAAGATTATATATTATGTATATTCCTGAGCATGATCCAAAACCGGGCTTCAAGGAAAGAGCGATTAAAGCGCGTCTTTTATTATCCAGATTGTCAGGTGTGAAGAGACCTTTGAAAATATTTGCCTGCAAAGGAATTCTGCTACAATAAAAAAAATGCTCGGCATTGCTATTTAGAGATCCTTTTGCTCGGTCACCCTCCTTTCCAGACAATCTCTGCAGCATTTTGTGGGTACCAAAAGAAAGAAGAGGGACAAAAAAAAGAAAAAAAAAAAGAAAAAAAAGGAAAAAAAAGAAAAAAAAAGAGGGAGGGAGAACAAGAAAGGGAGGGAAGAAGGAGGCAAAACGCCTTGAACATTTCCTCATCGAGAAAAGAAAAAAATAAGAAATATTGCGATGAAATGTTGACCTCTGGAAAATGTGGATATACGATGCAGACCCCTCTATTCGTATTACCATTCCATTTTAAATGAGGCTGAACTCTTCAGAAGGCCATTTTCTGTACTGTCAGAGAATGAAGGGGGAAGGCATTATTTGGATGTTGTTCTTAATTTCAGTCCTTGCATTTTTTGTTTGTTCATTTGGAGGAGGAGGATTTTCTCTCATTTGTGTTTATTTGATTCAACCGAGGGAGGATTTTATTCACGGCGAAATTTCAAAAGGTAGCTAGAGTCGCTGGGAATCGCCGTCCCCGGGCTGGCGTGAGCATGAGCAGTCATTTGGAAAGTTACCCCCAAATATTGCTGCACACCGCGGAGATGGTGGCGGTGCGGTCGCTTTGCGGTGCCCTGGGAGAGGACGGCTTTGAAGCTCGTGGAGGGCTTTTCTCCTCTCTGCTCCTCCTTCGGTATTTCGGGTAACCTTCCCCCCACTTCCCCCTCCCCCGAAATCAGCTTCTGGTTGTCGGTGTGGGGTTTGCAAAGGGCCGTCTGCCTTTGCCCCGTCCCCGGTAACGGCTCGTGTGAAACGGATGTTCGGCTCGTTCCCGAAATGTCTATGCATCGGGACTTAAAAAAAAAAAAAGGGGAAAAAAATATTTATTTATTTATTTATTTGGGCAGAGGGGATTGGAGCTGTCCGAAATCCCTGACATTTCGGGAGGTGACGGGGCGGGGGGGGTGGGGGTGGGGATGGGGAGGGGGGGGAGGACGCGGGGACTGAGTCTCCGCGGAAGGCGCCCAGGGACAAGGAGGGACGGACCAGGCGCAGCTAAAGGGCAGGCGGAGTGAGAGGACGGGGAGCGGGTTTCGGGAGGGGGCACGGTCCGTTATGGATGGCTCCTGCGGTCCTGCTGCATTGCAAATTGCTGCACACTCTTGTCTTTGAAGGGGGCGGGGGGGGGGGGGGGGGGGGGAAGGCCGGGGCCGCGGCAAAGCGCAAGCGACCTAGTTCAAGAGAAATCCCGCTGTCGTTTAACCGGACAGGACCGTGCTTTTCTTTCTTTTTTTTTTATTGGTGAGGTTTAGGGCGGCTCTGGACTGGGGGTACCCTGTGCGGAGGGAGCGGCGCGGGCACACAGGAGCAGGCCGCCCCTCGGAGGGGCGGGATGCTCTGAGCCCCGCTGGTCCCAAATCTGACCCTCTACCACACTCCGTCCCCTGCCCGAGGCAGGGCTCCGCTTCGGCCCCCGTATTTTCAGCGCAGCCCGTCACGTTTTTGGAGAAATTCGTAGCAAATTCCCCTCCCCTTCCCCGCTGTAGCTGCCGGAGTGGGATGGCGCGGATTTTATAGGACATGGTTTTACCCTCGGGATGGTCCTCAGTTCTTCTCTATTTGTTTGCCTGGCTTTTTTTCCAACCGTAGCCGATGTCTGTAGCCTGCTGGGGGTTTGATGTGACGGCTGGTGCTGGTGTGTGTGTAGAGGGGAGTGGCCACCAAGTCATGTTCGCGATGAATCAAACGGCAAGAGGGGGATCTGGGTTGAAACAGCCTCTTTTGGAGTCAGCCATTTAGCTTGTAACCAGTGCCCGGCAGGGAAACACACACACACACGCATCCCGCCACAGGCATGCCCTGGGGATACGGGTCGGGAGGGGACCCCCACCCCAACACACCCCGCCCCCCCCCCCCCGGCTGTGTGGGCGGCCGGGGCCTCCTCCGAAAGGGAGAGGGGCAGCCCCCTCCCGCCCCCGCTGGCCGCAGCGACATCCCAGCTGCGCTGCCCGGGGTCGAGCCCGGGCCTAGGGACACCGCGGCGTCCCCAAACCCCTGTCACTGGCAGGAGAGCGGTTAGGATCAGCACCCACCGCCGCTCCCCCCCCCCTCCGCCCCGACTGCGGCTGCGGCGCGGGGTGCTGCGGCCGTGTGCGCGGTGCGGTGCGGCTGCACAGGCCGTGGCCTGAGTCCCGCGGGCCGCGTCGTGCAGCAGCAGTGTCCCCGCGTCCCGTCCCGTCCCGTCCCGTCCCGTCCCGTCCCCCGGCGGGGCCTGGCTCGGCAGCCGCGGACACCCGGGGGAGGGGGTCGGGGGGCAAAAGCCATCTCCCGCACGCCGTAATTCATTTTCTTTCCCCGTTTGCAGGCGGTTGTTCTTGGGTTTGTTACTATTGTATTTAACCGAGCGCCGTTTCCTAGCGCAATCCCGAAGGATGCCCGAGGCAGCAGGTTTGAGGGAGCGGGATTCATCCCTGCCCCTTCCCGCCCCGCTGCTCCGAGCCCAAGCAGCCGCGGGGCCGGCGCCCTCGCAGCTGCGTGCGTGGCTTTGGGGTCCCTTCTTTTCGTGTCTTTATGGCAGGTCTTTCTCGTGATTTTTTTTATTTTTATTGTTTTCTTTCCCGCTGCGTCTTGCACGGTATTTGCCAAGCGACCTGGGCAATAAGGAGCCGTGTGTGTGCGTGTGTGTGCGCCAGTGTTTGTACGGAGAAACGCGCCTGCTGCTTCGAGGTGGAATTTTCTAACAAAGGAGCAAGTCCAGGGAGAAGCAGGCAGCCCACCTTCACCTATCCTCCCTCCTCCTCGCCCGTCAAAAAAAAAAAAAAAAAAAAAAAAAAGAAGAAAAAAAAAAAAAAGACTGAAATCAACGCCGTGACTCCACGGGCACCGAAAACCCCTGTGCTAAAAAAGCAAAAAGGGACTCATGTCCCCGAGTGCCCGATGGCGACCCTGGCTCGGTCCCACCGCCCTCCTCCTGCCCCAGATCGCCGCTGCCCGGCGGGGCGCGCCTTTAGCAATGGGGGGGGGGGGGGGGAGAGAGGGAGGGGAAGGGGCGAGGTGGGGGCGGCGGAGCGGGGGGCCGGGGCGGGCGGGGAGCCGGCGGAGCTGACCTGTGCCCCTGCCCCCCCCAGCGTACCTGGTGCAGGCGGTGAGAGCGGCGGGGCGGTGCGATGCGGTCTTTAGGGGCTTCTCGGACTGTTTGCTGCGGCTGGGCGATAACATGGCCAACTACCCGCAGGACCTGGACGACAAGAGAAATCTCCAAACGATCTGCGCGTAGGTCTTTCCTCTCTCCTTCGGGGCCGCGGGGGGGAGAACGGGACGAGGGGGTCACCCAGGGCCGGGCAAGGGGGGCGAGGTTGGATGGTGGCGGTGGGAAGGGAAGCAACAGAAGTAACGCGGGGTTTGGTGCTTTTGGGGTTGGATTCTCTGCTCCAGGGTCCCTCCAAGCGCACTGCCATGGGGACAGGCCGGGCTTGGGGAACAGTGAAGTCTGGAGGGAGTTTTTACAATGTCTTTTTTAGTTTTTTCCTCCGTGAATCTGGGTGGGTTTTTTTCTTTTCTCTTTCTTTCTTTTTTTTTTCTTCCTCCCCTCCTTAGCTCCTCGCTTGTGTTCTTTCCCTTCTCCTGCTTTACACTGGGGTGTTGACATTAGCTGCACGGGGGTTGTTATCCCTTTCCTTATTGCTGCCTTTGGGACCCACGCTCACTAGCAGGCTCCGGGGTCCCCCCGGGCGCTGAAGGCAGAGGCAGGCCGGGGGGAGGCAGCTCACCCCGGCCGGGGACAGCCGGCGCTGGGGAGGCGATTCCTCGGAAAACAAAATGTAATTAAAAAGAAAAGAGCCCAGCCACAATATTAATCACCCAGCGGCAGAGGGATGGCCGTCCCAGCGGCCGCTCTCCTCCACCCCCCTGCGCCGCTCGGCCCCCCCCCCCAGCCCCCGGGGAAACTCCTTTTCCCCCCAGTTTAGCCCCGCTCCTGGCACAGAGGGGAGGAGAAGGAAGGGGCAATGATAAAGGGGAAAAATAATGATAATAAAAAGGAAAAAAACAACAACAAAAAATAATGAAGGGAGAAAAAGAGCTCGCCTTGCAAAATCGGCTCCTGCCTCCCTCCTTCCCATTTCCTCTCCGAAGCTGGAGAAACTGGGACAGTTGGAGGAGCCCTAAATTTGGGGTAGTTTTCCCCAGAGCTCAGGGCAGCGGATCTTAGCAGGGGGAGGGAAACCTGGGGCGGCTGCCGGGTCCCGCCAGCTCCGGCCTCGCCCGCCCCGCTTCGGGGTCTCGCGTCCCGGGCAGGGAGGCAGAAACAGGCATTTTCAATACGTCTGGGGGGGGGGGGGGGGGGAGGAAATCCGGCTGCACAGGGTATTCTCCCGTCTCCCCATTGCTGTTTTCCGGCGCAAAATCCGCCCACCGAAAAAAACAAGCAAACAAAAAAAAAAAAAAAGGAGAAAATCATATTTAGAAACGAGATAAGGTCCTTAGACATAAATATGTTTGGAATAGTTTTTTTCTGCTTTTGCTTCGCGAAAATCAGAAAACGAAGGACATGAAATGGGAAGGTGAGAGGGAAAGGAAAGGAAAGGAAAGGAAAGGAAAGGAAAGGAAAGGAAAGGAAAGGAAAGGAAAGGAAAGGAAAGGAAAGGAAAGGAAAGGAAAGGAAAGGAAAGGAAAGGAAAGGAAAGGAAAGGAAAGGAAAGGAAAGGAAAGGAAAGGAAAGGAAAGGAAAGGAAAGGGGAGAAGAGGGGAGAAGAGGGGAGAAGAGGGAGAAGAGGGGAGAAGAGGGAGAGGAGAAGAGAGGAGAGGAGAGGAGAAGAGAAGAGAAGAGAGAGAAGAGAAGAGAAGAGAAGAGAAGAGAAGAGAAGAGAAGAGAAGAGAAGAGAAGAGAAGAGAAGAGAAAAGAAAAGAAAAGAAAAGAAAAGAAAAGAAAAGAAAAGAAAAGAAAAGAAAAGAAAAGAAAAGAAAAGAAAAGAAAAGAAAAGAGAAAAGAAAACTCTGTAACCCCCCTCTCTTCTCTTCCTACCTAGGGATTTCTAAGCCAAGCGCCTCCTAAGGCTGGCACCTCGCTATAAATGCTGGGTTGTGGTTTACCTTGTGTTCTGCATGAGGAATAAATACCCAGGGGCAGCAGCGTCCGAATATGATGTCCTTTGGCCCTGAAGTGCCGGACCAGAGGTGGTCCCGACCTGTAAATAGTACCTCTTTTCCAAGCAAGATCCTTTTCCCGATCACCTCCCACCACCCGATTGCTTTCGCCCTGTGCTGGGATGTGTATTGAAAGAAGATGGGGAAAGATTTAATTTTCCTTTGGGAGATGCAATTACAGCAGAAATACTGCAGGAGAGGCACACTCTCAGACTCTGCCTTCTCAGTATCTCATTATTTATTACAAATGTAGCAAACATTGGGAGTCTACAACCAGCTTAGAGTGCTCATAAATTAGAGGCTGTAGGACTACTTTAAAAAAAAAAAAAATCAAGACCCAAATTTGCAGGCGCCTGCCTTGAGGCAAGGGGGAAATAGGAAGCAGAGGGCAAATTCGGGTTGATTTTCGATAACCCAGACGCGGAGAGGAAAGGCCTCCCGTCCCCCCAGGTGGGGCAGTGGGACGCGTCCTGCCCCGGCGGCAAACCCCGGTCCAGTCCCCGGGAAGAAGGGAATTAAAAGAAAAAGGAAAAACATGTGGGAACAGCTGGATATTATCCTGGGGAAGGAGAAATCCTTCGCTGCCTATAGACCCCTGGCCATGGATGAGGAGTCTCTCCCGCTGCTCCCCGCCCGCGGGCCGGTGCGGGGCGCCCAGGAGGGGAAGATGCTCCTTCCTCCTTCCCCTCCTCCTCCTCATTCTCCTCCTCCTCTTCCTCCCTTCCTGCCCCTGCAGTCAGGGCCCGCTCCCGCCCCGGGGGATCCCTCCCCAGGGTTTCTAACGCCGCACCGGGACCCTCCAGGATACCGCCTCCCGCCTAGGAAAAGCCATGCCTTTCCCGCCCCTATCTGCCCGCTCCCACCGGTGACGAAAAACCCTCGGGACGAGCCCGTGGGCTCCTAGGCTGGCGTCTGCCAGCCGACGGGTGCATGCCGTCTCCCCCCGTCGGGCAAAGGCCCCCTCCGGCAGAGACCCAGCAAAGCAATTTTTGCACCATCCCGCCCAGCCCGGGAAAGCGAGGGGCCAAGGATCCCTTCCAGAAACCGGTGTCTCGGGGGGCGGGGGGGGGGGGACGGGACGGGACGGACAGGGGCCGGGTTTTAGGGCGGGGGACGCGGCGGCTCCTCCCCGCCGGGCGCCAGCCCCCCTTTAAGGCATGCCTCCGCTCAGCTCCGCCGTTTTGGGGTCGGGGGCGGCGGGCCCGAGGGTGCGGCCCCCCCCTCTCCCCCCTCGGGAAGGTGGGTGCGTGCCTGTTTTGATGCCGGCTGCTCTCCCCTCCTGCAGGTACTGGGATGATTTCCACGCCTGCACCCTCACAGCGCTCACCGATTGCCAGGAAGGAGCGACAGACCTCTGGGAGAAATTGAGACGGGAATCCAAAAACCTCGATTTCCAAGGCAGCTTATTTGAACTGTGCGGAGGCGGCAGCGGCGCGGCACCGTCCCTCCTCCCGCCGGCTTTGCCGCTGCTGCTGGCGGCTCTGTGGGCCGCGCTAGTGACCTGGCTGCCTTTCTAGGGGGGGGCGAGCACACTCACACCCACACCCGCTCCATGTGCTGGATCTATAGAGGAAGTGTCCATCCGTTGCTTTGGGGACGTTGTGCTTTTCTGTGGTTGATGATGATGGTGGTGGTGGTGGTGGTGGTGGCTGATGATGGTGAAACACCCATGTAGGACTGTGGAAGCGTTCTCCCTTTATTTTTTGTGTTTTATTTGCCAAATGTTACCAAACAGGCAGCGGCGCGCCGCCCAAATCGGACCTCAGCTTTACTATCGTTTCGAATCAAAAATAGGAAAAAATAAAAATACAAACTCGAGCCCTCGTTGTGCAAAAGCAATCTCAGGAACGGCTCTGGGCCACCTAATGCTAAGGTTGTAATCGGCCGGGGTACCACCCGGCGGGCCACGGGCTCCTCTAAAAATGTGGCAGTGTGCGAGGCGAGAACAAAAACGCAGACAAAAAAAAGGCACTGGCGATGAATCCAAGGTAGATGTCCACGTGTGAAGCATATGGTGAATAATTCACAATCTCTCATCTTTCCTCCACAGTCGCTTGTTTTTTGGTCATTCCACTGCAAAAAAAAAAATTTAAAAAAAAATTAAAAAGAGCATTTTTCCTCAAGGGGAAAAGAGAGAGAGAGAGAGAGGGAAACGAACAGTTAAGGAAGAAAGGAAGGAAGCAAGGAAGGAAGGAAGGAAGGAAAGAGCGAAAGAAAGAAATGTGTCTAAATGCCCGGAGGAGTGAAGGAATGCTGCTAACAGATCTCTGAGAGTTTACCTTTACTTGCTGTTCGAAGGCATCTTTCCGAATTCACTGCCTTTAATTTTTTCCTCCTCTTTGTTTTAGATGTTACACATACCAGTAAAATACCTGAATATCCAACCGTAGAGATCACAAAAAGGGGGCTTAAATGTAAACCTAAAGAAAAAAAAAAACAAAAAACCAACAACAGCAAAATGATTTTGAGAAAAAGAGCCTTGATTTTAAAAGAGAAGAAAAATGTAATTTAAACAAAAGTTTATTATAAAGTCAATTCAGCAAAAAAATAACAAAAAAAGATTTGCTACAAAGTATAGACAGAAGTATAAAATAAAAATTATTGTTTGAAATGAGGGTGTCGTCCTTTTTATAAAATGTGTCTAGAGTATCTTGAAAAGGACAGGGCTTTTAAGGCAAGGAAGGCTGAATCCCGAACCGATCCCTTGATGAACGTGGCAATTTCAGTTCAAACAAGGACAGGGCGGCTGAATTGTTAGTCGGAGCCTGGTTTTTTTTTTTTTTCTTTTTTCCCCCCCTCCTCATTTCTTTCTTAAAAATATTCTATAAATCCTCCCACCCTCCTCCTCCTCCTCCTCCTCCCGAAACCCAGAAACGCGGCACCCCCGTTTCCCAGCTGCCCGGAGCCGCCGAAGGAAACCCCGCGCAGCGGCGGGCGGCGTGGCGGTCCCGCGGGTGCGGGCGCGGAGCGGTGCGGAGCCCCGGCGGAGGGAGGAGAGCAACCACCATTAAGGAGGAGGCTGCGGAGCCGGAGCCGGGGCGCAGAGGAGCCCTTTCATAATTAATAAGGCAGCTCAGCCGAAGGAGCAAGGGGAAGGGGGGACGGGGTATTGATTTCGCAGCAGAAGCTGCTCTAACCTCGGCTATTTATAGGCGCCTGATGCCTTTATAAAGAAATACACATCAAAGAGTAAACACGTCCTTTTTACTTAGAAGGCGAGAGCCCAGCTGGCGACCGGGGGTGGGTGGGTGAGTGGGTGATGGGAGGTAGGGGCCGCGAATTGGTTTGAGGTGATTTATTCCGGTGGGGAGCCGTTGCCTGTGCAATAGCTCTCCTTTGCCAAGGTGTAGGGTGGCAGGGTCTCTCTCTCTCCTTCGCCCCCTCTCCCTGCTCCCCTTCCTTCCCAAGGTTCGCAATGTAATGTGTAAGCAATAGCAAATGTAACAGTTCATAAATCAAACAGTGGGTCGCAAGCCAATCTGCATTTCCCAAACGGATTGAATCCCAGCAACGAATGCGCTCAGGAACTGGAGCCAGGCGCCTTTACCACTGGAAGCAATGTTGATTTTTTAATGATAAAATACATTATGCGTGCGTTCGGGGGGGGGCTTTGCAGAGCTCAGCCTCGCTTCGCCAGACACAGGTCTGCTTGCATTTCGTTTTCCTTTGCCCTCCCTCTAGACTCAATCCCCACCACCACCAAAGAAAAAGGAAAACCCTGGAGAGCAAAGCCTTGTTTAAATGGTTTGGGTTATTTTCCCTCCCCACAGAGGATCTAGACCTAAATTGATTTTTCTCTGCACATCTCTCTATTCATGAGGTCAGGCGCTGCTGTTATGATTTCCTGTAGCACGAAATGCCAGCTGCCGAGGAGAGAGGGGAGAGAGAGACCTTGCTGGGGTGCGAGGGGCTCCGCAGCCTGCTGTCTCCGCCGCCTGGGCCCCAGGGACCTTTCGCCGGCGGCAGGCAGCCCGCTTCGCCCCGGGATGCCCGGGCGCCGGTCCCGCCCGCTGCCGGCATCCCCCGGCTCGGCGCCGGGAGGCAGCCGGGCGTGCTCCCGCCGCGGCCCCCATCTTCCCGGCTGCTGGACGATGCCCGTCCGTCGGAGGACGGTGGGAGGGGAGCCTCCCAGCTTTTCCTCACCCCTCGGAAGAAAGCTGAAACTCCGTAATAAGGGGGCGATTTCCAGCTCGTTAGCGGACTCGAGTTATCTTCGCGTGAGGTCGAATTACTAATGGATAATCTCTGCGTAATTAGCACATCCCCCAATTAGCCCTCCGTTGAGGTGAATGATAAAACGGTGGCAAACCGGAGAAAAACAGCCGAGTGGGTCGGGAGGGGGCCGGCGGCGGCAGCAGCAGGGCGCCCGGCGGTGCCGGTAGCCGTGCCCGAGCCTCTTCCCTCCCCTCCTGCCGCCCCCTGGACACCTCCCGGGGAGTCTCCCGTTTCGGGCTCCTAATTGTCGGGCGCCCATCCCCGGGGCGCAGGCCGGCCACGGGGCATCCCGGGCGAGCCGGGGCGCAAGGAGGCATTTGGTGCTCAAAAACCTGCATTGCACCTCCGGGATTCCCGCACAGGCGGCAGGGACGGCAGCAAACCCCGGTCCCGCCGGCTCAGCTCCCCCCGGGCAACCGGCAAGCGAGGCTTTCCCCGCCGGCAGCTGGGTATTTTTTTCGGGGAACGCGAGCAGCCAACAAACTCCCCTCCTCCCCGCTGTTCATTTTATAAGAGCCCCTCAATGCGCAAGGCATTGGTTGATGCCCTTTCTGCCCCTTTCAGGGGTTATTTCTGAAGCCTGAGTGCAATGGTCGATTTTTGTTTAACCCAGGGATGATTGCTCTGTCTGGCCTTGTTTTGTGGCCAAGGAAACAGGAGCTCTCCCCCAAGTCCCAGAAAGGGACTGAGCGTACTCGGTTTGTCTCCCCTGTAGGGTTTGTATGGGTTGGCAGGAGAGGGCTGCGGGGGGAGGCTGGGGTGTCGCTTGCCGGGCTGGTCCCACTGCCCCAGGCAGTGGCTGCTGTAGCAAAAGCTGGAGAGGTTCAAGCCTCTGAACACCCCTTAACTCCTGGGCAAACTTGAGCTGGTCAACTGGGGAGGGGGAAAACGAAACAGAAAAGCATTAAACGTCGACAGTAACCACAGTAAAATTATCACCTACTTAAACAAAAAATACACACACACATACACACGGGGGGGGCGGGGGAAGCATAAACGCAGACCAACAGGGAAAAAACCCACAGCTGAAACAAAAGACAAGCCGGTGCCTTTCTAGCTGGCTGGATAATCGGAGAGGGTTGCAGCCATTGCGGCTCTGCCTGCCCTAATTCCTGTCCCCAGCTCCGACTGAGCAACCGCAGCCCCGCAGTCCCCGGAGGGCCGCAGAAAGCTGTCTCCTTCCTTCCCCGTCAGTGCGGGGTGAAGCCGTGCTTGGCAATCGGCTGCTCCCTGCCAGCCTCCACCTTTTAGCAGCCTGGCTCAGCCCTGGAGGGAGGGCTGCGCCTTGCTCCCGGCTTGGGCTGCCCTCCGAGACTGCGCCAGCACTGGGCTGAGGTGGTGGCGGTCGATTTTTTTGCTTTAAAGGGAAGGGGGGAGGGAAAAAAAGTCCCTTTCCCATCTGCTCCTGTTCAAAGGCTGTAACAGCTAGAGGGAGCGGGCCTGTGCTGGGAGCAAAAGCTTGAGCCAGGACACACAAAACTGAGGAAAAGCTGTCTGAATGGTAGTGAGGGCAAATGGCTTGGTCCTTATGGAGGGAGCAGGGAGGGATGGTATGGATGGAGCAGGGTAAAAGTAAGGTGCAGTACCCATTTCCCACAGGACTTTCTGGCAGCTACATCTACACCTCAGAAGAAGCAGCAAGATGCTGTTGGTCCCCGGCTGGTTCGCACAGTCTAGGGACAAATGTATCAGTGACTTTCCCAGCCCTCTTCTCTTCTAGAGCCCTGTTTAAATCTGTGCAGTTGCTTTCCTGCCCAGTGAAATCCAGTAGGCTCTGTGATGGGCTGACAACTCAAGGAGACAAGAGGCCAGTCCAGCCTTCCTATTCATCAGGGCTGATTCATTAATAATTAGTGCCATTAGGTGCACTACAGCAGTGCCTGAGGGTCCCAATTAAAGGAAAGTGAGCTTGTTAAATCCAGAGAGCCAGATTCTCCCTCTGTTACTCCCACCTGTGCAGAGGTGGTGCCTCCAGGGTAGGCAGCAGGAATAGCCCTGGCTTTCTAGGTATGCAGTCTCTCTGCCTTCCCCCTCCCTCCTCCTCCTCCTCCAGGTTTTCTCTCTCCTTCACCTTAGCTGCAGATCCTGCAGGCTGCTGCAGAGCAAGGCTGGTGCAGGAGGTGGCTAGCAGGACTTGCAGGAGGAGGTGGCAAATCAGGTTATTTTTCAGAGCCACTTCATTCTTCATCACAGGGCAAAGGAGCGGGTTTGGGGTTTTTTTTTTGCAGGGAGGGGGGAGCGGGCAAAGTGATGGGGACTGCAGAGGAGTCTGTTACAAAATCAGATGCAATTTTAGCTGTCCAAAAGAGTTGCTTTAGGCTACGGGCAGCTGATGATCAATGGTGCTGTCGGCAAATACGGTTCCAGCTGGCTGCTGTCTCTCCTGGGGGACAGTTTCAACCCAAGGCCCATTGCAGTGGTGGTACAGCAAGGGGCTTTCGTTTGCTTTGGGCTAAGAACCTTCCACTGCCCAGTTCCACCACTGAGAAGAAAAGCTGGAGGTGATGTGGGAGAGAGACGCAGCACTGTCATGGGTGAGTTATCGGCTGTTCCTTTCTCCTCAAATCCCCACGGTGGGTCTGTGTTAGGAGATCTTACTCAAAGCCCCATACTGAGCTAAGGGTTTGCTAATGGATGGTCAGGCTGTGCTGGCATAGGCTTTGCCTTTCAGGAGATACTGCAGAAATAATAGGTTTAAATGATTTAAAAGATCAGAAACCCAGCCTGTGGCCTCTGCCCTAGCTTTTTAGTTTTTATTTTTTGTTTTATTTTGTTTGGCTTTTTGTTTATCTCCTAAGCTGATACGAAGGAAAGATGGAAACAGCCTGCTGAAGGTCAAGGTGAGACTGACCATCAGTTTACCTGAGTGCTGGTATTCACCAGCAGAAATCCATGCCCACAGGTGCTGGAAGTCTCCTCAGCAAGAGAAACAGCATTGCTGCAGGGGACAAACAACTAGTCCTGACCTTCTTTACACAGCCCTTCTCTGGGAAAAAGTACCCCCTGAAGTCAATATGCATTCTGCCTAGGTAAGGATTTTGAATGCTTAGTTTTGCCTCTGACAGGGATGCTATCCAAATGTGAACTCCAGGTTCATGCCACCAAAATATGAAGTGCTTGTGTGTGCATCGTACTTTGTGCCTCCAGGTTTCTTGCCTATGATATCAATTTATTAAGGACTGTGAAAAACTTACTAAATCTCTCAAGCATCAAAGATCAAATCTGCAGGGCACCTTTTTTGCTGTGAAGCAGCAGACTCAAGAGTGAATGGGCACTGCATCCTTTAATACTGCTTTAATACCACCAATTTTTATAACACTTTGGAAACTACTGCATATTCAAACTGATGCTCCCTAAGGCAGGGACTAAAAAAACGAAACCCCAGCAACCAAACAGAAAAAAAAAAACCAGAAGAAGGAAGAAAACATAAGAAAAAAATCATCACTGACATTGATAGGAATGTTTTAGTCCGATTTATCCCTCCTTAAACCACCTGTTTTGCTGCAGACACTATCAGGAAGTTTGCTTCAGGACCGGCTAGGTACATGGTCTAATTCTTCACCTCTTCAAGAGTCAAATCATGTGTCTAGTATAGCGTCTCTCCTTGCCAGAACTTCTAATAGTAGTATTTTAAATACGAGAAGTTTTGCAGTAGATTAGTAGTTTGGTATTTATGCTCCTTTTAATGCATTTTATTTTGACTGGGTGGTGAAAGAGGTCTTATTCATTCCTGTGCTGCTTTGGGGCACTTTCAATTTTCCAGTCCTCTGGCACAAGCTGCCTTTGCAAAGGAATGATTCCTGTAAAGCCACTGCCCCATTTCATTTCCCATATTCCAAGAAATCCCTAAATTATGTTGTCAGATGAAAAATCCAGAACATATTTTCTTAGCATGGAGCATTGGTCACATTAGTTTCGCTACGCCTCATTTAAGGATCCAATATGTCAGCAAATTGTCCTAAGCTTTGCTTTTTATTGAGGCTTAATAGGCGCCCTTGTCCCTTTTACTAGACCTGTGATGCAAGACTTGGTTTTGTTCTGTTGCCAAGACATTTCATTTGATCTCCCTCACCCTTACTTCTACTGTCTATTAAATGGGAGTAGCACTTTGAGATCTTTGGTGGGTGAAAAATGCTACATGAGGAGGTAGGCATTATTAATTAGAGTGATCTTATTTTATCTTCTAGCTTTCATCAGAAGAAAAACGTCTGGATTGAAATGACAACAACAAATAATAGGTAAAGGATGCTTCCCTTTGGCTTCATAGATCTGCTGTGTAACAGAAAACATTCAGCCCTGGGTGCACAAGAGTTGTGGTTCACGTCTCCCTCTGAAGAAGCCTCATTTTAAAGAATGCTGTAGCATACCGACGTAATGTAGATGCTGCGCTGCAGGTGTTTCAGGCTGCGAATTTCAGCCTGTGCCCTTGGCTAGGCTGTCGAGGACAAGTTGTGATACTGTCCTTCTTGCAGAGGTCCCAGTCCAACTTCAGCCATGTCACTCACTGCTGGTGAGCTCCCTGTTTTGCTGTGCATCAAAGGTTCATTTCATTCCCTTCCCTCCCTTTTCTTCAGGTGTCAGTGACTTGCGCTCTCTCCACCTAAATCAGAGATCTGGCACATCAATACTTAGAAGGCTTAGGAGAAGAAGAAAATGTCAATATTTCACTGGACACACAAAGTTGCACAACTCCCCAGTCTCCATTTTAATGTCAGCTGTGGTTAGTTTGGGGTTTTTTCCCCCATAAACTGAGTGATTTCAGCTTCTCTTTGAATCCCACCTGTGCAAATAGCTTGGTTTTCTCCATTGCTAGTGTTAACAAGGAACTGTGAGGAGTTTGTTCAGGCTCACTAGTCAGGCAGTCCTGAGGTGGCTGACTTCTAGGAAAAGCCACAGCAGGAATAAGTGAGAGCCAGCCTACGCACCAGGCACAGCTTTTGCTGGTCTTTAGCTTATGCTCCGACTCATGCTCATGTTAAATGAAGTGCCATTAGCAACTGTAATATAGACAAATGGAAAGAAAAACGAGCCAGGCGCTTAGTCATGGAGCTGCGCTTAGAAAAGATGGCCCATTGTAAGGCAGCTTCACCGACTACAGCGGAGCTGTGCCAGCTCACAGCAATTTAGGACTTGCTCCGCTCGTGTTAGTCCGCCGTCTGAAGTTTCCGATCTCGTCCTTTGTGTGAACTAGATCATGCAAATGGGGGTACCGGAGTCACAGGGAAGTCGAGCAGAGTTCCGCATGAGTACCAGCGTGAGAAGGAGCAGCAATTAGCTCTAAATTCACTCTGCTGGCCTGTCGTTTCTGAGCTCTCCCCCTGCTACTCTGTAACTGGAAGCCCTGCGCTCTAGAAGAAGGGGAGAAGAACATTTTGCTCATGCTCGTATTAATCAAGTCATCTTGTGAGCTGCTGAATCTGTGAAACTGTATCTCCCGTGGTGTTCAGTGGTAATGACTGTTTCCTATGTGGACTCTCTGGTGTCTAGTCATACAGTTGTGTTTCTGCAGTGGATGCACTCCCAGGGTTTTTCTCCTCTGCCTGCCTACTTCCACAGCATCTGTAGGCAGCTCAAAGCTTTGAGACTTCCATCCCCTGTCAAGTTTGATCAAACTCAGCTCATAGGCTCAAAAAATTATTTAGGAGGGACTGACTGGCACTTGCACAGACAGTGTGATCTCATAAGCTTCCTTTCCTTGGGAAACTAGGCTACCAACCTAGCAACGGGGGAAAAAAAATGCCAACCTGCTAGCGAAAAGGACCTAAACACTGGGAGGAAAGAGGGAAGGTGGGAGAGGAAAGTGAAGCTGTTTTGAAGGGAAAAAAATCACTGCCTTGTGGCTGCAGAGCTCAAACACACTTGAAGGGCCAACTTTGGAGAGGCATGCTGGAGAAAATATTCTCCAGGAGATGGCAAGATCTCTTGAGAAAATTAGTAGGGGAGAGAAATCACCTGAATTCATCTCACCACCAGGCATCCTAAATGAATATTTATATGGTAAGGATTGTCTCTGCATACCTGTTTCTCTCTCCTGACTAGAGGAAGACACAGACACAACTAGCGTGCAACCCATGTGCCTGCAGTATCGGAAGTAAGGTGGGTCCTATCCCAAAGGGAATGATCCTCTTACCACTCTCTCCTTCAGACCAAAGTTTTCCATGGTGCTGCTGCAGGGTTTGTTACTCCATGTACCATGTTTGTATTTTAGAAAAGCTGCTGTGTGTCTTAATAGCTGCAGATTTATGCATGCTTTTACTGGGGCGTTTATAAGCACTTACCCTGTGTGCACTAAAACCTTTCCTGTCCTTGTATCTTACGGAATAAAATCCTTTAAGTGAGCTTCAATGATTCTTGTACTACTTCTTTACAAATTAGAGAGCTGTCATACTGTTTTTATTTGATATCACACAATGTTTGAGGCTGTCAAAAATATTATAGTGCATACTCATATAAATTGATATTTAATTTCAGTAATTATAATGTCACTAATTGTATTTTTGCACCTGATGCCATTACTGACATTCAGCTCTTGAGCTCTGCTTTGTTCTTTCTAGATTTAGGTGTTCCTTACTCTTTAATCTTCCCCACCTACGGTAGATTGTACACACAATGAAACTCGGAAATAAAAGCTCAGACCTTCCTATCAATTGCTGTGTGCCAAATGCACAGGATAGTTTGAAACTCTGGGTGTACCCAGAGTGCAGGATTTGCTCAAAACCCCACTCCCTATTACTATGTCATTTTTATGAGGCTTAGAGGGGGTTGTGTTATCCAAATGTTGCACGCTGCTTAAGTGCTTGTACTTGCCTATTGCTAAAGGCCTTCCATTTGCAATTTTTAGAGGGCTTTTTTGCTTGTAGCCTTTCACTTAACATACCCTGGGGCTGCTGTGGCAGCCCCTTGGCCTGATATCCCAATGCTCTTCTCCTCATGGGCTTGCACCGGTCCATTTGTTACGTTGTATTTCCTGAGAAAGGGCTTGCTTCCTACCCCTCAGCCATCCTGCTGTCCTCTTCTCCTCTACCTTCGCATTGCATTGCTGTCGAGTCGTAATTTGTAGTCTGCACTGAGGTTCCCACGCCCTGTCCACTTGGTGCCTTCTTGACTGATGACTGCATATTAGAACAAATGTGACAGGTAAAGAGTAAATAATAGTCATTTTAATATATGATAAGTATTACCTAATTACAGATGTATACAAGGCTTAGCAGCCAATTAGCGTGCAACATTTGTACCTAATTAAGCATAATCCAGTCAGTCCCAGTGTTGTCATCAGACAAAGATCACTGAAAGGCAACTTGAGCAGGCTTTAATGAAGGGTATAATTTTACTGGGGGAAAATTATAGGGGAGGGTTGCTGATATGACTGTGATCCCCTGCTGCACTGGAGCAGACACTCAGGAGAGGACGTTCACTTGAGGACTCCCGACTGCATCTCTTCTTGGCTGGCCACTGGGTACAATTTTCCTTTTAACCTTGAACTTGATGTATGCCATCAGCTACAAAACCGGTGAATAAAGCACGTGCTTTGTGCCTGTCAACCTGCCTCAACTTTCTTTGTGTTAAAGCACAAAGTAAAAAGTCATCTGGGCCATGGAATTCCTGCTCTGTCCCAGCGGAGTTTGAGGTCAGTGATCCCTCTTCTCAAAGATACCTAAGACCCATTGGCCTCTGGGTTATAGTCCACACAGAAACTTGTTTTGGTTCAATTTCATTAATAGAAAACCTTTTGCGGACAGTACATCTCTATTATTATTGCCATATGTCAACATTATTGCCATCTATTATTTCACTTTAGGAGTGGCTTTTATTATTTTAGCTTGAAAACTGTTCCCAACTGTCTTAAATTAAACCGACATAAATTTAATTTAACCTGAAGGGAATGATTACCTCCCAGACAATTGCTGTGCCTCTCTCTGCTGCTAGCAGTACATGGTGCAGCAAGGTTTCGTGTGCTATGACAGAGCCATGGCTGCTCCAGGCTGGAGTGACCACGTGGCAATGAGCACTGACTTCACTTAGTCGTGCTGTTTTAGCTGATCTGCAAAAACAAGCCCTCTGACTGAGTCACCAAATTCACCACTTGGTACAAGTGCACATACTCTATAGACCAGATCATAACAGTGGGGCCTGAGCTGGATGCCCAGTGAGTGATGAAGTACCATGACAGTGGACAAGTATTATGCAAACTGCTGCTTGTACCGTTTTGCGTAAACCCTTATGTTCCAGCTTCTTTGGAGCAAAGATCAAGAGGTCTGCAGAGATGTTATCTTGGGAGAAAAAAACTAAGACAACAAGAGAAGATAATTTGCACTGAAGTGTCTGGAGAGCTCAACCTTAACAACAAGGTGAGTAACCCAGAAGAGGACCTACAGCCCTTAAAACAAACACATCTGAACAAAAAGAAATTCGACCTGCTTACATCAAGACACTCACTGCCCGAACGTCCCAAGCAGTGTCTCCACAACAGGCATCCAGGCAGCCATCAGAAACATGGCTTATGTCTAGTGACTTAAAAATCACCAGTGAGGGTGATTCCATACCTCCTCAGCCTCTGTTGGTGCTGCACTTTCTTCACTGTCAAAGACATCTTTCTCCTAAGCCCAACCTGAATTGTCCAGCTTTAGAGGTGACTATGAACAGGTTGGCCAAACATCTATCAGAAGTGACATAGACCAGACATGGGCATCAACATCTCTTGTGGGCCTCTCCAACTCTCTTTCATGGCTTTCTAGAATTCCAGCGTGATAAATGAACAGCTACAGGAAATACTTGTTCTTTTAAAATATTTGCTCTTCGCAGAACGTGTTCTTTTGATTAAATAAACAATATTATTTGGTCATCAATCATTACCAGCACTGAATTTATGAAAATGTTTGCTGACCCACATAAAACCAGGATGGGTCAGCTTTTCTGAAGTCTTACTGGGGCAAAGACTTCCAAACAAATACATGAGGTTGCTCTTGCACTGGGAAGTCAGCATATGTTACTTTGGGATCAGAGAGATGGAAGAAGTCCCAAGACATGAAACTGTGCTGGACATTTGCACACAGCCTGCTAAATATGCAAAACAACCAGCACTGAAACAGTTAGCAGTACTGTCATTTAAACTTGCCATTATTATGCTTCAGAGTTAACCCAACCCAACCTTAGATACAACTACGCAAGGAGAAGGTGTTACAAGGAAGCCAGTGACTGATCTTGCTGACATTTGGAATAAAACCTGTCTAAACTTACTGTTCCTTGGGGCAGCTTATGCTAGTTGGGGACAACGTGTCAAAACCATTTTCCACTCTTCAGGCTGGCATCCCCAGGCTGATGTCCAGGCAGGAAAAGCAGGGACCTGGCATGCTCAGAGATGTGCAACGTGGGTGCTTCCTCCAGAGACATGCCAGCCGCTGGCTGCTGCTGGCTTATGGCAGAAGATAGAGTAGCAGAGACGATACCCAACCTGCTGGGCAGTCTGACCTGTGCCAGGACTGACTGTGAAACATTTCTCCACTGGTAAGTGTTGAGAGCTTCCCTGTGTTTATGCAATATTAGCAAATACTCCAATCTCTCATGTGCCAAAGGGGACACCAAAAAAAGCTGTTATGGTATCACTTTAGGTACCAGCCATACAAGCACAGCCTCCCTCAGGCACCGGCTCTCTTCTTGCCAGGTAGCATCCATTCTCTACAAGGTCAGACAAACATCTCTAGTCCAAGAGGACAGGTGGTTGGTCTCTCTCAGCTCCTGGCTTGGGCAGAAGGAAAGTCCTCTCAGTCGGGTCCACCATGTCCTCAACTGCCCACCCTTCTCTCCCATGGCTTTTTTGCAGCACACCTTTCCCCAGCAGCTTTATAAACTATATTCCCCTCACCAACCATAACTGTGGTCAGCTGAGCTCTCCAAATGTCAAACCCTATACTAGGGATAGTGTCTCCTGGCAGCACGTCCTGAAGAGCTGATGGACTCCCAGCAAAGGGAGCAGATTATAAGGCAGTGGAGCTTTAGTATTTTTACACTGTGACAGGCAAACTTTTGTATCTTGGGTTACTTACAGAAGCTGCTTCAGAAGATGAAGGTGTAGGAGGAAACACAGTCAGGAGGAAAAGGCTTACCTTGAATATTTCCATTCAGTGTACAGGAAAGCTACTTGGTGACGTGCAGAGGTTTACCACAATTTTCTGTGTAAACAGCGCTTGGCTTTAGCATGTGGACTCAGCACCTTGCTCAGAGGAGCTGGGGTCAAAATTGACCTGCACACGCTCCGCATTTGGCACTGAGAAAATAAAGTCCTTTGGGCTGTGGAGCCCTGAGATGGAGCTTTAAGTATGTATTTAAAGGTCATACAGCAGCTTTGGCAACACATTTTAGTTCTTTTCCTCTGACATGTTCCTAAAACGGGCTTAGTCTCTGGATGCACCTGTTAAAGAGTACAGTGAGAACAAAATCTTTTATGATCATAGAAGTAGAGTTCCAAGTCACATTATAACTTTGGAGAAATATAGCTCTGGAAGATAAATTTAGAGCAAAAGGGTACACTGACTGCAGCTGAGTATTGCGTTTGGTAGTGGAGATGACCATGTGGAAGCTGTCTGAGGAATACACAAAATACATATTCCATGTATTATTTTCCAGGTCAGTGAAACTCCAAATACAAAATGCAACCATCAGGAAGTTTCCTTGGGTTTGTGGCACTGATGGAAATTCTGAGTCTCTCTGGGCTTGATTTCAAAAGTACCAGACCCTCTCATTTCCTGGTGTTATCAACTGGAGCTGTGGTTGCTGATCTCTAACTTAAGCAAAGGTTGAGTTAGAGACTTCAAGACACTAATGAAATACTTTGTTCTTAGCCTGCTGTGCAGATATGGGTCAACTGTAGCTTTTAGTCCCATGTCTTAACTGCCTTAGGGTTGGATTGATGGGAAGGTTATTTTTGAAAGAAAAAAAAAAGATCACGTAGAAAAGAACACTGTGAAAATAATCTTAGGCCATTTTGGGTGTGTTTTTTGCTGTATCCCGTCACCTTTACCTGTCCTCCTTGAAATGCAGGCTTGGTTGTATGCACTTGTATTCTCCGAAGCTAGTTTTTGTTCACAGACTTAGCCAGACTCCCTTAGGTAATGTTTTTTCAGTTGCATTGCCAGGCAAACTCCGACAGGGCTCTTCAGCAGGCAGAGGGGCTTGTTCTGAATCTCCCCTGAAATCAGCTGACGGGGCAATGCTAGATAATGCAGGTCCTCAAGCAAGTTTCAGACGCAGGGCTGTAAATTATTCCTCAAGAAGATTATCCTCCTGTTCTCCCTGCACTTGCTACCCCATACCCCAAAACTGTTCTGCCAGCCTGCCTCTGAAGCCCCCCCTTCTGTGCCCTCTCTTGGATGCTCAGGTCCCCAGGACAGGCTGAGCCCAGGTGACAGATGCAGTGGGGCAGGAGAGACCCTCACGCAGTTACCTTCGGCCAGCTGCCCCCCAATAGTGGCCCTCATGCTGGATCCCACCCCACAGCACACGAGAGAGAGACTCGCCACCCACGTCCGGCTGACGCAGGTCTGGGTGGGACAAGCCCGCCTGTCCCTCACAAGCACAGAGCCCAGCCTGGCATTGCCTCCTGGAAGCACCTGCTTTTCTCTGAGCATCGACCAGGAATGCTCTAGAATTGTCTCTGTAGATACCCGCGATGGCCTAAAAGGAACAAAGTGGCCAGAGATGGCCTGAAAGCGTGAGTAGTTCCCACAGGCACTTTAATCACGGCAAGGGTAGGGTATTTTTCCACTCCTGCATATAAATTAGAGACCAGAGACCTAATTCCCTCACACCTTTCCTTAACAGGCTGGTAATTATTTTTTTAAAGTGTTTTGAGTTAGGCCAAGAGCATGAAAAATATTGAGGAATGCCAGATTCTGAGCTTTTTGGTTTTTTTTCTCCAAGGGTATCTTGCTGAAGGACGCCTGAGGAATGCCTGCTGCCCTTGGCTGCATGAAGGGGGCAGGCACAAGTCAAAAGAGGTGAACTGCTTTGGCAGTCAAGTATGAGGTTATGCAATGATAGATCCTCCCGGAAGGCTTGTCAAGTACCTCTACTGAGCAGGGACAATTACAGAATAAGGGCAGCATCACTCAATAAAATTTGCAAAAGTGGAAGACAAGAAGAGAGCATTTGCAACCCGCTAAATGTTCCTTCGTAGCTTTGTTGCCTAACAACAACTTGGTCGAGCAGCAATACTGTCACCAGTCACAGCCTCTTGTGGACAAGTCTCATCTAGCTCTGGGCTTTCATTTGCAGCTGGAACATTTTGTCAAACGTCTTTTAATTTGCTTGACTGCTCAACAGGCAAACACACCAGCCTTTATTCTTAGCCATCCTTTAGCAAAGCAGATATAGCTCAACTAATATTAATAGTTGAAGCTAACTGCTGCTTACCTATTGCAAACCATGGTACAGACTTCAACATGTACAGTATTAATTGAAATCATCCATAGGAGCTTCAGCAGCGCTTGCCTGAAACACTCTCCTACCGTCGGCAAGGGCAGCCGGAGCCCTCTGGGAGAGGTTTAAGTGAGTGTGGCTGATTCACCTACGTCATGCCTCTGCATCGAGTTGTTTCCAATCATCTATTCCTGATTAACACCCTGTGTGGATGCTGTTATTGCAAAATCAGAGTGCATTGTTCCTGCTTAACTCAACCCTTGAGCTGCTCTTAAGAAACAGCAATGGCACTTCATATTTGCACCTTACCTTAATCAGTGATAACTTTCAAGTGCAGGCAAGTCCTGGGATACGTGATTCATTATCTTAGAGGAGTGAGAGCAACGCAATGAATATGCTGAGCGTCCTAAGGGAGGATCTTCTATCCAGCCAGCTCATGGAGGGGATCTGAAATGAATTTTACCTTGGAGGTTTTGGGAAAGAGAAACAGGGTTGTTTTTTCGCTTGATCAGTAAAAACAAAGGAAAGAAACCAAAGGAAACCAAACCAGTGTTTTGATGGGATACGCTGTTTGCATTGTCCTTGCAGAACAAGTTGGGGAGAATACCTTTTCACCCTCGTATAGATTGTGTCCTACAGATGTTGCTCACTGCAGAGTGCTGCCTGATTTGGTGGCATCCATGTCTATGGCAGCAGCACTCATGGAGAGCAGCCATCCATCAAAGCTGCAAACGAAGGAGGAAGATTGCCAAGTTACACAGGCTCTCATCAGTCAGACTGAAGATGGGCAGTTAGATATTCACTCACCTATGAGAAATAAATTGTTCTGGACCAAATCTCTCCTATGTCCAGTGAGGGACAAGCACACAGAGGAAACTGGCACTTCTGGGAAAAGAAAAGAAGCCCAATGCAATAATGCTCCTTACCAAGTGTGTGTGTGTGTGTGCATTGGCTCCCTGAGAAGGGCTACAAGCATCAGGCTTCCCTGGCCCTTTCCACTCTAAATAAGCTACACTGCTAATATCCTTATTGCCATGGGAAGGCATTATCTGGTGTTTGACCCTCATTTTCTTCTCCACAGTGATAGGACAGAGAAGCCAGTGCTATTCCTGTGAGGACTGCAGAGTGTTGCAAAGGAGAGATCCTTTGTGCAGATGGACAAAAGCCATAGGTTGTGTGGGCTGGGGAAAGTCTGCTGCTCTTCAGTGCACCAGAGCAGGGTGAACAATACAAAATCACTGGCATTTTGGAGGGGTTATTCCCTCTGTGCTTTGTTTTGTTTGCAAAAGGCGCTGGGGGACCTTATGGCAGCCGAGATGAATTGTTTGCCTCTCTTGCTTTTTTGAGCCATGAGAGTGTCCATTTTTATGGCTGGACTGGTTTCTGAGAGCTGGCTCACATCTGGACTATTTTCTGATCCATGTGGGGACTCTCCATGGCAAGCTCCATGCTCCTATACAGCTAATGTCCTTATGTCCTTCTGCTATTGTGGCTGGGGGCTTCTCCCCACTAGCCTAAAGAGATCTTGTGCTGCAGCAGATTTCTTTTCTGAATACCTCTGTACTGCTGATGTAGCCTGAAAACTTGAATGGAGAGCTCTAGCCCTTGTGCTCAGAGTGAGACTCAGTGCCCTAACTCATTCATCAATCCACTAAAAATCAGCCAGCCAGTCTGCAAGGTGAGTCTGGAAGGCCCTGTGATGGAAAGGTCCTTGATCTGTGCTCAATCTGCAAATCCCAAACACTGGTGTGTGAAAGGACTCTGGTCCCAAGAGCTCAGGAGCAAACCGTAGGCTCAGTAAGATGGGTCAAGCCACAATAAATGAGTTGATCATTGACCTTGTGTCTTTTTCCTGTTTGTGAATTACCCAAGAATGCACTTGCTGTTTGCAAAGGGTAGGTCAACCTGTTCTAACTAAAATTTGTGTTTCTTGGCTTTGCTGTTTTTAATGCCTAGCAGGAAAAAACAGGGCAGCGGGAATAATAAAGTGGCATGACCACAAACACCATATAAAGCTCTAGTGAGGAATCATGGCAAAAGACACAGCAAAGGTCAAACTCCACTGTGCTTTTTTAATCTAAAATGGGATTTTTTTGTGTGTTTTTAACTGACCTTTGTTTTTGTAATGATCTGTCTCAGAAAAAACCTGAGTGCACAGTGGGCCCAAAAGCTCTCTCACTGTTCACTCTTGCATGCCAGAAAGTCAACAGAAGTGGCCACTGCAAAACAGGGCATAGTGGGCTGTGGGCTGGTGGGGGCAGACAGGGCTAACAATACCAGCATCACACATTGCCAGATCCTGCCATCCATTCCCACCCCTCTCATTCGTGCTGAGGTGAGTGCACAGGACCTTTGGGCTGATGACATCCAACTTTGCAGGTGCAATGTCACTACCTTGATTTACATCACAGCACTGTCTAACAGTTTTTCAGCACAACCAGGGAGGTGGACATGCACAGCAAAGGGTGGAAATGGGTTTGGTACTGTCACTTGGGACAACATCTCACCAAGCACAGCTTTAACCACAGGAACTTTTCTCATGGATGAGCCCACCGCTCCATTCCCTAGATACTCTTTGATGGGATGTACAATCTTGTTCCTTTTCCAAACACTGCTCCCTCCCACACAGGCATACACACCATAGAAATGTAGGCAGGACTTCTAGGTCATCTACGGCCACCTGCTTTGGGCTGCACTGTTAGGATCAACAGTTCAGAGAGGGCACTGCAAACTGGAAATATTTCCCTAGCAGAACAACAAGGTAATTTGTGATGTCAGAAACCACTCACTAATCTTTTTCATAAAATATCCTGGATCCACATATGACATCTTTAATCTAGCAGATGTCAGCTTTCTGCCACATGTTAAAATTTAGTTTGGCTGTGCTTAGCTAGTTGGTGCAAAGTAAATTAATTCTTGTTATTTAATAGTATGACGATGAAATATGGGTTACTCCACACTTGACTCTGTGTCCTAGATAGTAACGCATGAATTTTTTAATAGGATCCACTTTCCTTATGTTCAAAATCAGTCATGAGAGAGATAAATGAGGCTAATAATAAACAAACCTTGCGAAGGCCTTTGGGATCTCACAGAAACGAGGTTCAGATGGCTGCACAGTGATGGAGATTCCCCACAGCTCACGTAGACGAATGACTGTCAAGTGTTAGCAGTCACACAGCAGCAGCTCCCAAAGGGCATTTCTCCACAATGGCAAAACAAACTCAGTTGAGGGGAAGGTATGCAACATCCAGGTTAGGAAGCCCCACAGCTTCTCATTGTTTGATATTAAGATGTTCTTTCATGAGAAAAATTACTCTACACATGCCTGATATTCATATTCTGTCTCCCTGTGACACTACAATGGGCCATAGTTGAAGACAGACTACTGGGACTATTAGCCCAATCAGCTACTGCTACTACAACTATCAGATGAAATCAAGGAGGCAGAATAGCAGTCTCCTTGTTTTTAAGGTAATTAGTGACGGAGAAGATTTATGGCCACTGCATTTATCGACTGTTTAATTTATTGGGCAAATAGCTCTGTGATGGAAACAAATGTAAACTGGGTAGAAGTATTCCAGTGAAAGATCAGGCTGGAAAACGTCTTTCAAATAGTGACTGGAAAGTCTTGCATAGAGATGCAAGACTTTATCTTGCAAACATCTTGTTCACCACTTACTTTTGTAGTAGCTGACGGCATCCTGCATGTCATATAACCCTGAGTCTGATCAGGCAACCATGGATTACAGGGGACTCTGGATCAGGTTTTAGGGCTTTAGTGCATACTAAAGGCTAACCTTCCTCCTCAGAAGTGATCGGGCAGCTCAGAGGGCAAGACTATAGATCCCCAGTCATTATAGATGTAGAGAAAATAAGGATCTAGAATTATTAGAGACCATTAATAATTATTATCAAGATCCCTTAAAAAATATAGGTGCAAAGAGATCTCTTTCCCCAGTCTACAGTGCTGCAATGCAGCATTCCTCCATCACAGGTCTAGGGGAAGGCTGAGGGAAGGACAGGCTACTGGCTCCAGCCCCTTCAGGCTGTGGCCTGGCATGGTGTGATGGATGGAAACAGAGGGCAGATTTCTCCTCCCATGACATTTTACATGTCCCTTCCCACCAGCCCCTAGGGCTAAGATGGAGGGAGCATCACAGGAAGCTCACTCAGCAGCTGGTGCATACTTGTGAGGAAGAAATGACATTTTGGAGCCAGGCATCTGGCAGTCTGGGATTTAAAAACATGAAGGGGTTATTGCAGGAAGTTCACAGGCACATGTCATATACAATGTGGAAAAGATGTCACAAGATTATCGATGAGGCTAGGTCATTAGCCAAGGGTGACATGTATTTTGGTGGATGATTCCCAACTGAAATGACCATCTGTGTCAAATCAAATGAAACTGGCCATCAGTACACTTGTCAGCTAAAAATAAAAAAATCAAGGAAGAAAGACTTTATTTTCTGAACTATCAGTTCAGTTCTATAACCCTGAAAACCTGGGCTTACCACCAAGTAGGTGGTGAGCACACACTTAACTTGCAGCATTCAGGCCATCTCTACAAGGCTGGAGAGCTATTGATGTGCTCAAAATTCAGAATAAAGCTAAAATGCTTTTGTTGGCAGTATGCTTGACAGTTGGCAGGATCAAAATCTCTCTGACTATTTTTAATATCTAATTCATGTCTATGGATGCACCCAGTTAAAAATTGGTTTTGCAAGGAAAAGAAATTTTTTCTTCTAAATTTTCTCATGAAAAAAAAAATCATTAGTCTCAATGCAAAATATCCCACCTCATTAAAAAAAAAAGCTAAGCATTATTTTAACAAAAGAAAATTCTGTTTGGGGAAGGGTTCTAATTTTCTTTGACAAAGACAGAGGACATAGCTTTGTGATTGTTCTTAATGGAAAAAAAACATGTCCCACCTGCTCCTTTTTTGACTGAAGTTATTTCAGCCATCTCTACCTGAAAATGCCTTTTTCTGTGAGGAATGAAACTGGAGGATGAGGTGTGCCAGCCTAGTCCCCGTGCCCTGTGCCAGCCTAGTCCCTCGAGCCTCATGCTGCTGTTTATTGCTGTGGCTAAGCAGAGGCGCTACGGAAAGGGAAAGACTGCATAGTTCATTTTTCCACCTGAAAGACGGGACTTCCCAATTGTCTCTTGGCCTGAGGAGCTGTGCATGGTGCTCTCTGTTTTGTCTCATGCAGTGAGGACTCCCCATCCTATCACCACCTTTTCCCAGAGTACTAGGATTAAGGTAGCTTGATGAATTTGCATACGTCAGCCAAACTTCCTTCAGTGACATTTAAACTAATGTAATTTGTGTCACAGTTGCTGTGGACTAATGCACAGATCAACTCCTGTTGTTCGCCTTATGCCTGGTAGTAGGCATTAAGTTGCTGCCATCAGATGCTGTGTCTGAGCCCTCAAGCCCTGGGGAAGCAGCCCCAGTTGCTGTGCTGAAGTCAGCCTGTTGCCGTCTTGTCCAATATTATCTTGCCAAGAGTGGCCAGGTTGAATACCTCTGTGGAAAAAAAACCCACCCAAAAACCTTAGGTATGACACAGACTGCCTCTCCTACAGATCTCATCCTATTCTACTGAAGTTTAAATCCTGAAACTTATGATTATCTTCTTTTCAGTCTTCCTCCTCCATTTTTCAGGATTAAATTTTCTCAGTCCAGATATCCTTTTTCATCCTGGAAATATCTTCCTCATTAATATCTCCAACCAAAGGAGACACCCCTGAGAAATGTGGGCCATCTGTCCTTGGCCACCAGCTAAGCCACTGTTTGGGCACAGCTGGCTTTCAACAGGCTTTCCAGGGGTTTACTGAAGTCTCAAGTTAGAGCTTAGCCCAAAATTTAAAAAAAGTGAAAATCAACAGGTATGAATGGAAACTCTGCCAACTTAGGTCACACTGAAATCCTGATGTTCTCCTATCTGTCTTGGGTGAGTACATTTATTGACCCCTTTGATTCTCCTGACTTTGGAGGTCTATCATTTTGGTGGCCTGTGTGGGTGTACTGGGTTTGTGTGGCAAGGTTTTGGTAGCGGGGGGGCCTACAGAGGTGGCTTCTGTGAGAAGCTGCTAGAAGCTTCCCCTATGTCCAATGGAGCCAATGCCAGCTGGCTCCAAGTCGGACCCGCTGCTGGCCAAAGCTGAGCGCATCAGTGATGGTGATGGCGCCTCTGTAATAAGATATTTAAGAAGAGGAAAAAGAAAACTGTGCTACTGCAGCTGAAGAGAGGAGTGAGAATACATGAGAGAAACAACTCTGCAGACACCAAGGTCAGTGAAGTGCTCCAGGTGCCAGAGCAGAGATTCCCCTTCAGCCTGTGGTGAAGACCATGGTGAGGCAGGCTGTCCCCCTGCAGCCCATGGAACTCAACGGTGGAGCAGATATCCACCTGCAGCCCTTGGAGGACCCCACGCCAGAGCAGGTGGATGCCCGAAGGAGGCTGTGACCCCGTGGGAAGGCTGCGCTGGAGCAGGCTCCTGGCAGGACCTGTGGACTCGTGGAGAGAGGAGCCCACGCTGGAGCAGGTTTGCTGGCAGGGCTTGTGACCCACAGGGGACCCACGCTGGAGCAGCCTGTTCCTGAAGGACTGCACCCCGCGGAAGGGACCCACACTGGAGCTGTTCATGAAGAACTGCAGCCTGTGGGAAGGACTCATGTTGGAGAAGTTCATGGAGGACTGCCTGCTGTGGGAGATACCCCACGCTGGGGCAGGGGAAAAGTGTGAGGAGGAAAGAGCAGCAGAGACAACGTGTGATGAACTGACTGCAACCCCCATTTCCCATCCCCCTGTGCCACTGGGAGGGAGATAGAGAATTTGGGAGTAAAGTTGAGCCCAGGAAGAAGGGAGGGGTGGGGGGAAAATGTTTTTAAGACTTGGTTTTATTTCTCATTATCCTACTCTGATTTGACTAGTAATAAATTAAATTAATTTTTTTCCCCAAGTTGAGTCTGTTTTGCCTGTGACGGTAATTGGTCGGTGTTGTGGCTTAACTCCAGCCAGGAACTAAGCACCACACAGCTGCTTGCTCACCACCCCACCTCAGCAGGATGGGGGACAGAATCGGAAAAAAAAAGTAAAACTCGTAGGTTGAGATAAAGACAGTTTAATAGGGAAAGCAAAAGCCGCACACACAAGCAAAGCAAAATAAGGAATTCATTCACTACTTCCCATCGGCAGGCAGGTGTTCAGCCATCTCCAGGAAAGCAGGGCTGCATCACATGTAACAGTTACTTGGGAAGACAAACGTCATCACTCCAAACGTCCCCCCCTTCATTCTTCTTCCCCCAGCTTTATATGCTGAACATGACATCATAAGGTATGGAATATCCCTTTGGTCAGCTGGGGTCAGCTGTCCCAGCTGTGTCCCCTCCCAACTTCTTGTGCACCCCCAGCCTACTTGCTGGTGGGGTGGGGTGAGAAGCAGAAGAGGCCTTGACTCTGTGTAAGCACTGCTCAACATTAACGAAAACATCCCTGTGTTATCAGCACTGTTTCCAGCACAAATCCAAAACATAGCCCCATACTAGCTACTGTGAAGGAGATTAACTCTACCCCAGCCAAAACCAGTGCAGTGAGTGATCTCTCCCTGTCATTATCTCGACCCACAAGCCTTTCATTATATTTTCTCTCCCCTGTCCAGCTGAGGAGGGGGAGTGATAGAGCGGCTTTGGTGGGCACCTGGCATCCAGCCAGGGTCGACCCACCACAGTGGGAAATTGATGTCCTGGTAACACAGATCCCATCAGTGGAAATTTCACTGCAGTTGCACTCCCTATAGCAAGTCAAACCCTGCATAACAACCAGCTTCCCACATCTGTAAGTATTTGCTTTGGGGCTAAAACATTTCACACTTGGTGCAAACCCACATGCAGTTAGAAAATTGTAGGCAGCATTCCCACAAATATCCAATGGCAGTGCTCATTTTGTGCCAGCTCTGAGGATGAAAGCCTCTCTTCTGCAGAGGAGTAGTGCAACAGCAGCATGCCTCTTAACCTAGGAGGATATAGGGAGTGTGAGAATTATGAGATTCATTCTCTGAAAATACTCAGAAATATACTTCTGGGAGAGTACAGTGAAATATATTTTCACATAATGTCTATGAATATTTGCTGAAATTGGATTTTGAATTGACTATCACAAAGAGTCAGACAAGACACCTAGCTCTTGGTGCTGATCCCATCCAGTCAGACAACACAAATGTAACATTCAAGTGATGTTGGTCCATGCAGTTTGAAGTACAAATATACTTAAATGCTTGCAAAGCAATTAACAGAAAAATACTCCTGGGCTAGATGGGGGAGATTAATTTTCAAGAAATTATTCATATGATAAAAGAATCATTAAAAATTAGGCTACCACATCCAATCACAAAGTGCTTCTTTTTAGGCAGTCAAGAAAAGAAGAGAAGGGGAATAATTCTCATTACAATTATGGCAAGAAGACTTTGAATGATGATGCACTGAAAAACTTTACATGTTTCTGTACGGTCAAAATTAGTCTCACCTTTTCCCCCTGCTCTTTCATGATTTAAAACTCACTTGCTTTTAAAAGTTCAAGCCTGTCATGTAGTTAATCCTCACTGAGAGCTAGTGTAGATGACTTGTTTGAAAATAATTGGTTTTAGGAATAAGAACATTATCAGTGCTGAAATTCCCTGTCTTCTTTTAGTGTTATCCAACTCTCGCAAGTGGATTTAGTAAAACATGGCTCAAAACAATCCAGTTATAATTTGACTAGAAAATCAACTCTTTTTTTATTGTTAGCTTTTATTACCTACCACTATACAAACTGTCTATTATATTAGTGGCACAGCATCACTGATGAAAATCTGTTTCGATTGACCATTCTTGCAGCCACCTCAGCATTACTACAGTCGAACACCTCTCTGTGTTAAAAGAACCATAAGACTGAAAACTCAAGCACTCGAAAGTTAGAAAAGTTGAGGAAAAGTTAGAAACTGTATCTTTATGTTAAAATACAGACTTCAATTACGTGGTGACACACTATATTTTCAAAAAAAGTGTTGTCCAAATACACCATTATTCAATATTTCTTTGAAGGAAAATAAAATATGCAGCACACATGACAAAACGCCAAACAGAAGATTATTTAATTTTCTCCTGGATGTTTCTAACACACTCTCACCTTAATACTTGAGCAGAGCTAAAGCAATGATACATTTATTTCCACAGCACTGCTAAGGAAAAGTGGTAGAGGCAGTAAAGCCTTGCTTGTGAATTAAGTGATTTTGAACACCCAAGATGAGATATCTACAACTTCAGTATTCACATATTGTGTTCAAATTGTAGTTCCCATCTTAGAAATGCAGCCCTGGAAAGGACCTCCTAGATCATGCAATCCAGGGTCCGGCACTTGCAGGCAATGGCTTTTTAGGCTCCCCTTCATCAATCGCTCAAGCTTCACCTTAAAGCTAATTGGGTTATTTTGGCTTCATGGCACCCTGTGAAAGCCTGTGTGAGGACCTCATCACTTCGATAGCAGAAAGAGCTTCTCATTTCCAGTCTAGACTGACTCCCAGACATTTTAAAACCATTTGCTATCATGCTAAACTGACTTTTTTAAGAAACTCTTTTCCCCCTCTGAGGTATTTACAGATAGCAATTCTAGCTTTTGTCAGCTTTTTCATTGCTAGGCTAAACAAGACAAATTCAGTCTTCTCTCAGAAGACAGCCGGTCTGCTCCCTCTGTTTCCAGTGGTGTCCCTGCCCTGCTCCTGTTCCACTTGAAAGGCATTACTCCTCAAATGGGGTAACCAGGTCTGGACCTGTGAGCCCATCATACGGTCATCTTCCATAAAATGTATTATGCTCAGGCTAAGTTATAAAGAAATGAAAACAGGAGTTTAGTGTGGAAAGGGTCAGGAGGACCTTGAGGTGGAAGGACCAGTTTCACAGGTAACACCACAGTTCCAGACCGAGGATGGAGCCTGAGTCTCTGCTTGCGGTGAGGCTGGGCCACTGACCGGAGATTCACAGAGACATCCAGTAGCTCAAGGAGCCAACTCTGACCCCAGCTGAGGGGAAGGGGTGATATCTCCACCTTCCGTTTATGCTCTTGGTTCTTCTAAGTAAAGTCAATGGGTCTGTGGATCTGGGGTGGGGGAGCTGCTGCAGTTTGGGGCCTTTTTCTGTTGCCTGCATATGTTTCCTGACAGAGGAGAAGTACAGGATAACATATTGTATGGCACAGGACATGAAAAATATCAGCTGGAGAGAAAAAAGCGTTCCTAGATGTTACAGTCCTCTGGCCAGTCCTCTGTCTTTTTAGCATCATCCATACCTCAAGTCAGTTCTCCAAGTAAGTAAATGCTTTACTCTGTCTGTGTTTTTTTTCCCTTTCTACACTGCTTTTGTAATGTTGTCAAAAAAAGCAGTCAAGCTTTGGGGATGTTGGGAAAGCAGGGTAACACAGGCACAGATGCATCTGCTACCACTATCTCTGTGAGGCCCCAGCAGCTTTTACAGCTCAGACAATTATCACAAGTTTGGCTGTTGCCAAAGCTTCTATTCATCATTTTCAGTATTTCAAATAAGATATGCATCCAAGGAAACATAATATCCTCCAGGATATAGGCACACAACAATCAAAGATCAGTGACTAGGTAGCCAGGAAAGCAAACCTTTCTGGAGATGCTGCTATGCAGAACAACACATAAACTCAGTTGAAATGTCTGACACATATAAAAGTTTCCAGGAAAGAGTCCCAGGCACTGATACAGTTGCTATAGCCAAATCCCTTCTCTGAACATCTGTTCATAAAGGTAGGTCCCCAGCTGCATGAATCGTTGCCCCAGGAAGTGAAAGATGCATTGCAGAGATGTTGATGCGGATAGGCTGTTGCTCACTCCCTCAGCATCATTCAGTGCTGTTAAAAATGCCCTACTTCATCCCGGAGGTAGTGGATGAAAGAAAACCTGTGTCCATCATGTCCACATTAGCTGTTTATGAGTTTGAAACATATATAGGGGCTCTTCTGAGTGTACGTGTATGGGTATAAATATATATACAGGTCTTTGTATGCATGTGTGTATGTATACACACGTGGACTTATGTAGTATGCATTATAGACATGAGTCAAGTTTGTTATAAAAATTATATGCAACAATTAAGAGGGGAACTACAAGGAACTACAAGACTCTGTATTAGACTGAGTAATGCCAAATAAATGTCAGCAATGCCAGTGCTGACAGGTTGATGAAAATAAAGGTGTCTCAGTCACTGAACTGGACTTTCAAGTATCTACCTGACTATCTGTCTAGCTGTCTATCTAGATATGGACAAATTAAATAGGTCAACAAGTTACTTGTAAACCCTAATAGCTTCGACATGGCAAGCATGCACCTGACAAATGCCTAATCAGAATACTTGCTGATGGAAAGCATACGTTTTGTAGTCAATTAGCGAGAACACAATGCAATGGATTAGAAAGTGTACTGCATACATTCTGTATATATGTCTCAAATGTATGTATTCTATAAGGCGTGACTCATAGTGTTTGGGTTCTTCCTGCTGGACAGTTAGACCTCACTGGCAATTTTTTGACTAGCAATATAGCACAGTTCAAAAGTTTTGATGCTTGCTACGCTACATCTCTGATGGTGAGCTGAGTCTCTAGCCAGACAAGTCAGAAGGAGAGGTAGATCTTGGAGGAAAAGCCAGACACAGCCCTGCTCCCTGCGGGTGGGTGTTTGTAGGCCACTGCTCTAGCCCATACACTGGAGTTACTCTGCTGCTCCTTACCCCAGAGATGCAGGTTATGGAGATGGGGGAGAGGGGCAGAAGGATTTCACCTCCTGTTCTTCTTGTGAGTTTGTTATCCCTGTTACTCACTGAGTTCCCACACAAGATAGCAAAAGGCACAGGTAACGGCAATCTTCTCCTGCAAATAATGCAAGGCATATATTGTGCCTCAAAATCCATCAGGATAGACTTTGTGCCTCAGACAACAGATCTCCTACCATGGCACCTCAGGGCAGCCTCTCTGACCATTTCCATCTCCTCAAGATATTTTTCCTTTCTACCGGAGCAGCCACAATATTTGTAGTTGGTGAAAGACAGGGTAAAGGGCTGCCGATACCTGCAGATGGGTACATGAGTTATGGCACAGAGCAAACCAATCAGAGAGATATCCACAGCAGATTTTATTTTCCCACCTGTGAGATGCACATTGGGCTCCACATTCCTGTAAAAGAAAACATTAAAACTACCCACTATTTCTGGAAAATTGCTGAATGACAGCATGGGGGAAAGGGTGTTTCTCGTTGACAGGGCTGTCTATTAAATAAGAAGTAGCTCCAGTCAATGTTACCTGTGCTAAACAAGAGTGGACGAGTTGACTATATATGTGTTTGCACCCCCATGGTGAGGTGTAGCTCCTGGGCCCTGGTGCAAGGAAGGAAATGGGATTCCCCTATCCAGCTGTTTACATATACCCTTCCACCTTCAGCCCAGCACCTGAGCCCCCATGTCCCTAGGCCACTGTGCAGTTGAATATCCCACACCTGAAAGACACGTTGCTGTTGGGGACACATTACGCTAGTCTGGTAAAATCAAGCATTTCACAAAATAACTGTGGTGCTCGGGCTTCTTACCATCCAACCTTTTTGCAGGTACCACTATGATGTGCTAGAGCTGCTCTTCAAGGGCCTAATTTTTCAGAAAATGCAGAGCAGAGAGTGCAAAGGCCTTGTTGTCCCAAAGCAGATGAACTCACCTTCCACAAATGAGTCCTCTGAAAAAACGCCGACCATGTTACCTCAGATCCTCAAATAAAATTACCGTTTTGTGGAAGCCCTGATAACTTTAGTGATTTCATGAGAAGCAGTACCTACATAAGCACACACATATGCACCAGCCGCTCTGCTTAGGGGTATGTGTACACATGCGTATGTACTCACAGCTAGTGCATACATCTATACATTCATATGCTATAGATAGCTACAACACCTACATGTAGTCTCATAGTTAAATGAGCAATTTTTAATACGCAGACGTAGGTGTGGATAGTATGTTTGTCTCCCTCCCACGGGCATTTGTAACTGTGTGCCTCTCTTCGCACGCATGCACAGCCTGGATCTGCATAAAAAGGCTAGAAGTCGGCATCAGCAGCATTCTGCTCTTCCTGAAGGAAGAGCTGATGTGTGTAATAGCTCCAACAGGAGCAGGAGCGGGCAGCTCGTCCCAGCAGTACACCACAGTTTCCTAGGTAACTGAACTTGAAATAAGGTGATGTCTGGAACCGGGTTTTATCAAATCAGTTTGCTAAAGGTGCATACATGGGGAAAAAAACCCCAAACATGAAGGATCCTACTCACTGTAAGAGCCAACAATATACCACTTATTTATTTTGGTAATTGAAGAGTTTTTTGTCTTTTAACGATCAGCAATGACATTTTCCCATTGAAGCCATCTGTGCGGGCAGGGACGTGTAGAAAATACGACTGTGCATGTTATGCATTATTTATACAAGGCCACAGCTATGTGCTTTGCAGACAAATGAATAAAAGACAGACCCCTGCCCTGAGGAGGCTGCATGATGAGCACAGGTCCCACCTTGCCTGTTTCTGGTACCTCGCTTTACCCATGTGAGCAGCCCGAGTATAGCAGCCAGACTGACACAGGCTAAGTTTCTTCCTCTGTCATAGACTTTGCAAATGATGGTGGGGCCACATGGTTGGGGCAAGGTCCACAAAAATATCTGTGTGCTTACCTAGAGTGTCTGGATGAATCTGATATCAGTGGGAGGGAGAGCAGTATCTGTAGGAAAATGAGATGTAGCTTCTCTGGGTATACCTCTGCCCAAGAAACCTAAATGAGATGAGGGCATGTGCCTAGGATCCGGAGCACATTTGCCTCTACTGTTGAACTACATCCATCATGCTCTTGGCTTGTGCCAGGTAGCACTTAATCAAGCAATTCCTAAGCACTGTCTGAGCGTGGCATGGGCCAGGTAACGTAGGAAGTGATACAGAATGTGCCACTTTGGTATGTCCTCCTGCTCTGTCCTCCAGCAGAACTTCTCCTCATGCAACCCTCTTGCTCTCACACTAGTCCTCAAATCACTCTGAAATCAGCATCATCCTGTTAAAAAAACCTCACTAATAGGAGCTGGTTTTTGCCATTTTTTTTACTAGACGAGACAACTGCACTTGGTCATACCAGGATCATGGGAGCAATCAACATGGCTATTCTTATTGCAGCCTAAGAGGGACTGAGTTGAGCAAGAGTGGTGGAGTCTCTCACTACCTGCTTTTAGACTGAGGGAAATGGAGGTGAGACTTCCACAAGCCTATTGCCCACAGTAGGGACAAAAGAACCCAGCTAAACATGGCTTACATGCAAGTGTTGAGCCAGACCCACCTATTCACTAGGAATCTGACGCTAAACAGTTCCAGCTCTGTGAGAGAGGGACTGCCACCATGCCCCTTAGCAAACCTGGCCCAAGACCAGAGATGCTGCCCGTCCAGGTTCAAGCACCCCTCTTCGTAACCCTTGTGAGGAATGGGAGCCCTCTACATCATGAGTGTGGATGCAGAGGATGCCAGACGCAGCCCACCATTTCCTCGACTGATGGTCTTCCATACCAACTGCATCAGACAAAACAGCAGTAGCTTGGGATCACATCTGCCCAACAATCCACTGTGTCACCAAGCTGGGAACCACTTCCCGCCCATGCCCAGCTGGTACATGGGGTAAATAGGATGTCTTTTCCTGGCTGGACATTGGGGAGAATTTCCCCTTCTCCTTCCCTTTCCCTTTCCCCTTCCCCTTTCCCTTCTCTCTTGTTTTTATTTTCCCCAAAAAGTAACTCTCACAATGAGAACTGATGTATCCCATCAGCTATGGACCCTGCTAATACATCTTTGTGCATGTGAATGTCTCAACATCCTTTGTTGCAACAGCTGGGACACTGGGCTTCTACTAGTGCATGATGTTTAAGGCCATCCAAAGGAGATACTTTATCCTTCAGGCGATAACCTACCAACATGGGTAGCCAGTAAAGAGCAGAGCAGCCCAGCACTCTTCAGTGTGGTCAGGCAGCAGCCTTGCACAGAACAACCTGTGCTCCTCTGAAAGCATCCTCTGCTTGGTGATAGCAGCAGTAGGCACTACATCCCCTGTCTGTACAGCACAGGCTGCAAACAGTGAGAGCACAGTGACCTGTTCCAGGAAAGACAGCCTGACTCCATCCCAAACTCATCTTGAGACCAGTTAAGTGGTGCTGAGGGAAGAGGAAGAAAACCCAGAGCCTTGTGGAAGGTATGAGTCTGAGGTGACCGTGGCCAGTTAAGGAGAGGACCTATTTTGTGATGATGGCCCACAGAGCAGTTGTGAGGGAGCAGTTTGTCAGACAGCCTCCAAACCCCCCACCCCACTCCAACCTACCTGCTGACCCCATGCTGCTTGTACCTAACCAGAAGGGGTCACAGACTGCTAGTCTCCAGAGGTGGTGTCTCTCTTCTCTGCTGGGATGGCATTGATCTGACATGGCCAGCAGTGGCTCTGCTGGCTCCAACCCAAAGGAGGCAGCTGTCCCCTTCCCCCTGGGCCTCAGGAAATAGCAAAAGCATCAAAGACATAATCTTTTATGGGCTGCAAAAGGAGATGCAGCACCCACCTAACCAGAAACTGCTAACCTGGGGGTGAAGCCTGCAGACCCCAGTTTCACAGCCTGAGCATGTCATGGTGCCTCATATATGGGGCAAGGGAGAGGGGACTGGGGGTACGTGCAAGAGGCATGTGGCCTGCGCCGTGGACATAGTTCATGCCACAGCCTGTGCCTACTAACTTGTGGTCCCCTTCAGGGACGCTGTTAACTGTCACAGCCCACATGGTGCTTCCAGCCTCGGAGGCACCAGGCAGCTCTGGGAATGTTTGTTACTATTATTAACACCAATGTGGTGTCTATACCCATCTACAGCACTTCCCTTGCCTCACCGGGGTGTTGTGAGGACAAGTACCTTAAAAGACTGAGTCAAATGGGGCATCAGAGTAATGAAGATCATAAGAGCACTGGTTATAACAGCAGACGATGATGACACTTCAGTGCCTATCTTTCCATCCTGTTTTATTTAGTCTGATGTTTCTAATACCTGTGACAGACCCATGTCTAGGACAAAGGCACCTGAGGAGGCTGGTACAGCAGCACCAGGAATGCTTTGTGCTGTTGCCGCCGCTGCATTCAAAGGGACACACGCAGGCTTTCAGTAATCTGAATATCCCACTTTGGTCTGAACACACTCTGCATTTAGCCTCGGCCTTTTCTTAGTGTGCCTGGCAGTGGTTTGGGGTGCAGAGCAGTGCTGCAGTTTGGGCTTTGGCAACTGCAGGACAGAGGAACTTCCAGAGCATCCCAGAACATGGCCTACCCTGCATCCCACGCACCGTGTGCCCCATAACTGCCTGACAAAGCAGTTCCCACATGCTGGCAGGCAAATTGCTGACATGCTCTGATATGGGGTTCCTGGGTGCTCTGGGGGGCTTGCCCATCATGCTCGCAGGTTCAGTGTCTCTACAGCCCTTGAGTCCAGTATCAAGGACAGATGGCCTCAGGGCTTACCTTAGCTTGCAGCATCCTCCAAAGCTACCCAACACCCCAGGGTGTAAGAAGTCTTTAAAAGACAGGACACTAACCGAGTTTATCCTGTGGCAAAGCAGGCTGGAGCAGCTTAGCAATCTGCAGTACCCATTAACAGAGATGCTATGTGATTTCCAAGGATGAATCCATGTTCCAACAGCTTCTTCCAAACTAAATTAGCTTTGGGATATATGATTGCAAAACCGCAGCAATTAGCAGATGGCTCAGGATCAAGTCTGGGACCTGATGTGACTGCAGTCAAATGTGGAGGACGACTTCAGCTTCCAGTTTGGTACTGTGTCATCTTAATGCAAGTGGGGTTTTGGTTTTGCTTTTAACTGATGTCTAAACCAAAAAAGGAGGGATCTATTTTTATTTAGCAAGATATGCAGAAGCATTATCAGCAAAAATATTGCCTGCAGTGTAGAGATGTTACATTTCATTTCAGGCAAATGCTTCCAGGGCTGCCTGGGATGTGACAAAACATCTGACTGATTGTTCTCCAAGTGCTGCTCTGTAGCCCTTGGAAAATCAACACATTAAGTTTTCACTATAGGCAAGCAATTAGGCATAGAACCATTCAAATGAAATCAAAATCAAATCTGGAGGGAAAACTGCAGAACATTTGCTTGTCATTTTACCTCAGGAAGTTTCATTACTGCTGTGCTCAGCACCAGCATGACCGGCCTTGGGACAGTGCATCGGGAGATGGGGTCCACAGGGCAAGGCTGAAATCCTAGAGCGGGTTCAGCGATGAACCTGAAAAGATGTTCACAGATTGCTGAGTGTTCGTTAGGGTGTGATATTCTGTGCATCCACCTAGCCCACCTCGGGTACATATCCTGCGGTACACTGTAGGGTCCTCGTCCCCTTCACATTTCCCCTGGGGAGACAGATGAAGAGGCTTTCTGCCCAGTCAGTTCACCTGGGCTTTACTGGTGCAGAATCAGAGGACAGAGAGCAGTGGCAGGGGCAGGCTGTGTGCACCTCCATGTGAAATCAGGTCACAGCCCAGGGACTCGCCCAGAATCAAGAGTTAGAGAGTGCTCACAGGTCGCGTGGTTCACCCATAGCTTTAGGGCTCAAGGGAGTTAGTTAGCTTAATAAATGAAAAATCTATGCAGTGCCTTTAGTGATGCTCAGAGTCCCATGCCCAGGGAACAGACTTAGGATAACAGTGTACCCCTCTAGCCAGAATATCAACACAAAATAAGTCAGACTGTCAGGAGCCAAACCAAGACAAATAAGAACAAGTAATGTATGTTTAATAGAGAAGGAACAACTTACTGAGGGCAGTGGTGGATTCTCGCATTACATTCTCCTTCTAATATCAAGTTGGGCAGTTTCTCTTGAAATACATGCTCTAGTTCGATCACAGCTCTTGCTCTGAAGCAGGAATTAGTTCAGCGAAGTCCTGAGGTCTGTGCTATGGGAGAAGTCTGACTGAATTGCCGTAATGGTCTCTTCTGGCCTTAAAAGTATGGATCACTACATTGTCCTTTCCCTTTCATCCAGCCTCATATTTCACTTTTGTTTCTTTTCAAGTCGTCTTATGGCACTCATATGAAATATCTGAGTACCTCACAAGCTATGAATCACTTCTGATTCAGATTCCTTTAACGGCGTCTGCCATCCCTTTCTTTCACATGCAGAACCAAAGCCCTGAACATGCAACTTCCAACTTGCACCAAAATTCTGGGTCGGAGCTAAGGAGAAAACCTCAGCCTGTGCCATCTGCTCCTGCACCGCCACCCCACCAGTGTGCCTCCAAATTAGCACATCTAACTCTGCGTTTCCCCTTCAAAGAAGACATTGCATAACAAACTGAACAATTTATGGTTTTTAATTAGGCAGTGTCTCTTCCTGCCTCTTTTCACAACCTGTTGGTCTGATCAGAGACTGCTCAGATGCCCATTTACCTCAGACAGGAATCAGAGAGGGAAGGCAGTTCTGCACCTTCTTTGCTTATCCTATTCCTGGACCTGGACAAAGCTTTGAAAGAATAAGAGGGTGAGCCCAGCGGAGTTGTGTGAAACATGCAGCTCAAGGGAAGCTATTGCAAAGTAAGCGGAGATACTGGCTATGTGGAGCCATCTTCCAGTAGGCTGGTGCAGAAACCATGCCATATTCACAGTCTAAGAAACCCATTAAGTTTGAAGAAGGGACCCCTGTCTTGCAAGCATGGGAAGGAGGTAAATGACAGGCATGAAGGTGTCGACTGAAGCCAGCTGGACTTCCACCAGAGTAAAGATGTGTTTGCCTTCATCACATTCAGCTGTGCCCCTGTGCTCCAGGTTTGTTTATATCCACCTTATCAGCTGCAGTGGTGCTCCTAGAGAGAGAGGTTTTCTATTTATAGGCACCAGCAGTACATCCCTTGACTGCAGGGCAATATGCACTCTCCAGCTTCTCCTGCTGCTGACAATTGCTTCTCCACCTGGGCCAGAGACACAGGCACTCCTGCTTCTGTGCAAGGAAAAAAGAAAGGGTTTTTTTTCCCAAGCCCCAACCTCTATCCCTCTCTGCAGGAGGATGAGCCATAATGGTTATTTCTATTTTCCTCTTGTTTAAACTCATGTGATTATACTTAATCTAGCAAGTAAACATCTATGGTTGATATGCTGAAATGCACTAGTAGCTGATCAAGATGCTTAAAGCATATGGAAATATTTCATGTCTGAATAAAAAAGAATTCTCTTGTAGAGCAAGGGGTCTCAGCCTGAGCTCTAGACACTTGAGTGATGTCAGGGTGTGCTGAGGTAGTTGCCACCTCAGAGTGTACATCTGCACTAAACTGAAACTGTCTTTCCACTTTTTTACCCCTCGCCCATTTCCTGAGAAGTCACTGGGAGCATTCAGCTAACCAAGTCCCACTTTAGCTCATTCTGAGGGATAAATACACACAGTTGATGTTTCTGAAAATCTTATTGAGGATCAAAGAAAAAAGTCTGGAGATGACCTTAACGGGTCATCTGTTCCAGCTACCATCTCCTCACAAAACCTGTCCCAGTGCTTCACTGCCACCAACATTGGCAAGCTTTTTTCTTTTGTCTAACATTAATCTCTCTTGCTGCAATTTATGGCTATGACGTCTTGTCCTATCCGCCACAGAGGTGACAAATAGATTATATGATGAAGAACTGATAAAGTACAGGTTAGAGAAGGGGACAGTGAGATGAACTGAAAACTGGCTGAACTGCCAGGCTCAAAGGATTGCAATCAGAGGCACGAAGCACAACTAGAGGCCAGCCACCAGTGGTGAGCCCCGGGGGCCAATGCAAGGGCCTGGACTGTTTAACACTTCATTAATCACCTCGACGCTGGGACAGAGTGTACCCTCAGCAAGTCTGCAGATGACACAAAACTGAAAGAAGCAGCTGATACACCAGAGGGTTGCGCTGCCATCCAGAGGGACCTCAACAGGCTGGAGAAACGGGCTGACAGGAATCTCATGAAGTTCAACAAAAGGAAGAGCAAAATCCTGCCCCTGGGAAGTAATAACCCCATGCCCCAGTAGAGGCTGGGGGCTGACTGGATGGAAAGCAGCTTTGCAGAAAAGGACCTGGGGGTCCTGGTGGACACCAAGTTGACCTTGAGCCAGCAATGTGACTTTGCAGAAAAGAAAGCAAAAAGCCTTGTGTTCTGCATTAGGAAAAGCATTGGCAGTAGGTCAAGGGAGGCGATCCTTCACCTCTGCTCAGCCCTGGTGAGACATATCTGGAGTGCTCCGTCCAGGTCTGGGCTTCCCAGTAAAAAGATGTGGACGTCCTGGAGCAAGTCCAGTGATGGGCCACAAAGATGATTAAGGGATGGGAGCATCTGACATATGAGGACAGGCTGAGAGAGATGGGCCTATTCAACCTGGAGAAGAGAAAGCTCAGAGGGATCTTCTCCATGTGTATAAATACCTGATGGGAAGGAGTAAAGAAGACAGAGCCAGACTCTTCTCAGTCATGCCCAGTGATAGGACAAGAAGAAAAGGGAACAAACTGAAATACAGGAAATCCATTTAAATATAACAACAAAACCTCTCTAAGGGTGATTGAACACAGGCACAGGTTTCCCAGAGAGGTTGTGGTGTTTCCATCCTTGGAGATATTCAAAACCCAACAGGACATGGCCCCGAGCAACCTGCTTTAGCTGACCGTACTCATAACAGATGCTTGGATTAGGTGATCTCCAGAGGTCCCTGCCAATCTCAGCAATTCTGTGGTTCTGTGACTGTATTTCCTTCCCCTCACAGCAGCCTTTTACATTCTTGAAAGTAATTATCATATATACCCCTCAATTTCAGTTAGTTCAACCTTTCTTCAGAAGACATATCTCATTGCGGGTTCCTGGACCTTCTTCAGTCAGTCTTTGCTCTTCCCAAAGTGCAGTGTCCCACACAGGACACAGCACTCTAGCTGGACCTGAATGACAACAGTAAGTTTCAGAGTTAACAGGCCACAGAGAGAATCGGGTGAGCAGACACATCTGAAAGAGAGAGAAGAAAAGGCCAACAAGCAGACAACAGCTGTTATTCACCCACTCAGTGCCAGCAGACAGTTAAAAAATTTCTGTTCTAGGTATTATAGCTGAGATATCTTCAGAAATTTTCCAGAACTTTATGTTATACCTGTTTGGGAAAGAATGTGTTTGGTTTGGTTTTCCCCCCCGCCCTGCCCTTTTAAGTTCTTTAGTTGTTCTCTTTTTTTTTAAACAAGGGATGGAGCATCAGCCTTGGCTTTCCATATTCATTTTGTGCCATCCACTCCCTTGAACCCCCCAGTGGGAGTTGGCAGCCCTGACACCTCACCTGAGACCTGATTCCCCACGTGTGCCCAGCAGAGGACTAGCTTTTCAGAGGGCAGACGATGCCGGTGAGCTCCCCTGCACTGCACCTGCGAGCTTGGCAGGGGTGGACTCTTCCCAGTACTCCAGAAGCCAGGACGGGAGCCAAGAACCAGGAGCAAGAGAAGCCAAAACAATCAACTTCAATGTGCTGTACTCTAAAAAATATGAGCATGTGTCAAAGTAGGAAGGCTCACAACAAGGGCCTGTCTTGGGCTGGCTTGTTTATGGTTTCATTCCTCACCCCTGCCTCCTTCTCCCTTGTCTCTGTTGCCAAACGCAGGTACGTAGCCCGTTTCAAAATACAGTAGAAACTAAGGGAAGAAAAAATTCTTAGAGTTGTACAAATACGAATTCCTCCCTCATAAAGAAGGCCACCCTCTTAGTACGCTGTCAGCCTATTATGCACTGACAGTTTTCACCCCTGCAGAGCAGGCACCAGATGGGTAGAGGAGGGAAGAAGTTGTGCTTTTCCTTGGCTAATAGCTTTATTCTGAAAACCTAAGGAGGTTGTTTTGAGCTGCTTGATGGTTTCTGCCTCCTGTATTACTAAAGAAAAGCCGGTGAACAGCACAAAAAGTATTAGGCTGACAGATTTCAAAATGAAGTTATAAACTGAGAGGATGAGTTATAAGCAAGAGAGGATGCTGCCGGCAGAAGATGGCAGTAACCAGTGACCCCCAAGCACCCCAAGATACTTACATATGAATAAACCTGTGCCATTTCAGTATAGTCCAAAATTCTACTGCCCTATCTAACCCAGAGAAGGTTTTCAAATCTTCTAGCCTGCTTGGGCAATATCCCTTCAAACCAAAGAGGCCATTCCCTGAGGCCAGCTGCAGCAAAGCCACTGTTTTTTTGGGGTTTTTTTGTTTTTTTTTTTTCCACAAAGAGACAAAACCAGATATCTCATTGTTTAGAAACCATTTAGCGATATGTTTGCAAAATTAGGAAGGGGGGGAACCTTAACTGAAGTCTGATATGTATACTCTGATATTGCATGTATTTTTGTTTCATGGCTGGTTTTCGCTGCAATTTTTCTCTGTCTATTTATTCTGAATGTAAATATCTGGGTGTAGTACCAATGTGTACTTGTATAATACAAGAACATAAGATCTAAATACAATGTGGATATAGGAATCAAGAAAAAATGTGTCATTATTCTGAGTGAAGCACAATAACAAAATCAGAATTTAAACCCCGTCTTCTTGTCCCAAGTATGAAATGAAGAATTCAGTTTTAAAGTTTTTTTCCCCTCCCTGATCTTGCAGGCCTATTAGTGAGCAAGAAGACATTTGCTAATCTTTCATTAGAAGGGGTCTCAGCTTTTCATCTGCTTGTTTGGTGACAGTGACAGCACTTCAAGGGGGCAGGGGGTTGGCAGCACTCACTGCTAGAGATCCGAGGTGCTGGTAGAGACCTCTTGAGGTTTGTCCTGCAGAGCAGACCATCAGTCATGTCAACCTTATTCTTTGATGTGTAAACCGACTTATGGACTTTTACTTTCTGGTTCAAGCTTCCATTGCACTCCACAAAGCAGAAGATCACAGGGACCAGCTCTGGTGTCCTGGATGGATCCAGGGCCCCACGTTACAAGGATTATCGCTCTGCTCTGCGGGCTGCAGAGGACAGGACCACCTCCTTGGCTTCTCCTCTAGGTGAGATTATCTCTGTAGAGGTGTAGGTGATGCCCCGAGTCTTCAGCTTCCCTGAGAGCACTGGTGATGCTGCAGCTATTTTTTTTTCTACTAAACTTTCCCAGCTTTATTGAGATCTGAACTCTGAGAGATGGTGATAAATGTAAGTCTGTCCTCCTCGCTTTCCTTCCATTTTTACAGATTGCAGGCTAGGTACTCCTGAATTAGGATATCTATTTCCAGAACAGCAACAATGGATTTCAATCTCTGATGTATTTAATGAGAAATTATAAATTAATAGTCCTTCTTCACAGAAGATCTATGCTAAGTCCATGTGGGATCCTTAAGAACTAGATAGTCAAAATAATTGACTGGCTGTACAGCCGTAATAAACACAATTTAATCTAGGAATATCAGGATGGTCTAAAATGTAAAAAAAGCACTAAAATCACATGGCAAAAGGGTTTAATGTGTCCTCAGCAGACCTGGCTATGCCAAATTTAATTAAGGAGTTCTATTTGTGTCAATAAATTATCATCCAAGGTAAAATAAAAGTCATTCAATTTGTTAAAATTCAATTTTATTTAGGTGCACAATTAGTGGGTTTATCCTATTGCAAAATAATTCAGCCAAGAAATCAATTTTAGCACCAACAGAGTACAACTGAGTCTATAAACAGTCTCCCAATACTAACTGGATACAGCTATGGACAGGATGTTTTATATAAATGGCATATTTCTCTTTCACATACACACACACAGACAAATAGGTATCTCTGTAACCATTTCCTAAAAATCATTAACTGAATGCTGCTGTAATATTACTAAAACTAATCACAGTATTTTCTTACAGAAATTGCTGAGGCAGCTTCAGGAACGAGATGAAGTAAAAAAAAAATACAGCGTTCATAATCTTGTGTGTCTACAACTCTCTCTTTTTGAAATGTTATGCCTTAGTCCTATGTTTGTTTTGTAGCGGTTTCCAGTGAAATATGGATGAAATCAGACTAAGAAAATGGTACAAAGAACAAGTCTGAAGGACTCTTGCAAGTAAGCTCTCCACCATTGCATTGCTGCAGCAAGGATGAAAAACATTTCCAGTGCTGCCAACCACACCAGGATGCCTGCTAACCTCTCGGTAGGAGAAGCCTGGTTGTGGAGGATGGGCAAGATGTGCTCTTGCATATTTTATCTAGGAGGCCTTGATAAACCCACCAAAAAGTGAATTGCAGCCCGGAAAGATAATTGCTGTCACTGGGAAATTGTCACATCACCTAAACTGAGACACCCAGTAGGTAATTAAGGTAGTAGCTGCCTAATGTGTCTGCACTGGCAAATCCGGTCACTCCTCGTTTTGTCCCGCTCCCCTGATTACACATCCTGTATGCATATTAGCTCCCTTTGGGAGTGAACATCCAAGAGGAAACTCAGGCACCTCGAGGGGACAGCATCTCCCAGGGTCTGAAAAGAGAGGGCACTTGGAAAGCAAGAAATTTGGCTGCCTCCAAAGGAGACACTCCTTCAACTCTGTCTCAGCAGACTTTGCTCTCTAAACCTGTCTTCTTAGGGAGAGGGAATGGCATGCCCTTCCTGTTACAAAAAGCCCTTCTCTGAAGGCTGGAAGAAAAGCCATATCATTAATATATGCATTTTGAACAGAGAAAAGCGATGTATATGTATGTAAGTGTACAGATGTGTGAGCGTGTGTTTTTAATGTTTCAGCTGCTATGCAGGGAGGCTGTAGTCAGTCCAGAGCTTGCTAGGCTTGAGTGGTCAGGAATTAGCCCCTCCACACCTATTTGCCCCGGGATCTTTGCCTGATGCCATCCACAAAGACAACAGACCTAGCAACAGCTATAAGAGGCCAGTTCACTACAGAGTACATCAGGACCCACAGCTTTAGGAAGGAGAATGATGTTTGTAGGTGTCACATTCTCTTCACTGTGGTTATTAGCTCCTCGGATACAAGGAGGGCCGGTGGTAAGATTTGGGTTTATGGTAAAGATATATTCCAATGCTCAATTTCCTTCTGGATTCTACAGAGCCCCCAGAATTAGGCAGAACGATGGCATCAGGGACCAATTCCTTCTTTTCATTTTTATTGTGGTCCTCTTGCCACAGTTAAGGATACAGTTGGGATCAGAATTAGGGTGAGGACAGTGACACTTTCTAGAGGCCAGTCTGTTCTAGAGGGCACGAAACACTAGGAAAAGGACTGGTGGTGCTGTGACCAAGGCCATAGGCTCTCTTTTCCCACAGGGAATAATCCCTTGTCTATCTGCAGGCACAGGGGATGGGGTGGGCTTGGCTTCTGTAGTTCACTCTAATGAGGCATACATCGTTGTAGGGCTTTCAATAATGTAAGGACAGCTGGTGTTAGCAGAGGTAAAATTGTGTGCTCCTTTAGGGAGGGGGGGTCACCTCCTGTCTGTGAATAACATTATGGTTTGTGTTGGGATTATAGTTATAGCTTGGAGAATATGTAATATCAGAAGCATAACTACTTTTTGCAATATGCAAGGCCTACAGACATAGTGAGAGGATTTGTGTTGAGAAGAGGAAATTCTCTTCAAGCTCTTTTACAACACAGATTGGTTCACTGGCTTATAACCGTAATCAGGGTTTGAAGGGTTTGGAAACCTTCATGAGCCCAGCATGTTCCTGAATGCTACAGCATTTATACAGCTACAAAGAAGACAAAAGTTGGCAAGGGTCCTTCCTCCTTTACATGCTCTTTTACTGCAGGGATTGGTCCCCTGACATCAGAGTTAGGGGTGGGGATAGGGTCTGCAATTGTCCGCCACAAGTGCCCCATATTACCACACTCTCCACTGCCCAGAGGTAGAAAGCAGCTGGTTTCTGCAATGATCCATACCTTTCAGAGTAGGAAAAAGCGCAAAGCCTGAAGCATCAATGGACAAGCCCGTTCCACATGTGGCAAGATGAGCTGAGGAAAAGAAACACTCCGGTATTGTCATGACTGGGCAGGGGCAGGGGCCATTAGGCTTTGCTCTCTTCTTCTGCAGGGACCAATCACTTGGGGTAGCAATCGTGTGAGACAATTTATATTTTTTAAGAGCCCTTGCTGTGTCATGTGGCCCACAGTCACAGTAAAAGTAGAGACCAATGCTCTCTTTTACTGTGGGGATTGCTGCCCAGGGTACAATTAAGGTAAAGATTTGAGCTGGGTTTATCTTTTCTCTCTCCCCAGCTTGTTTCCAATGCCTTCTGCAGCGCCTGTGTGGCAGTTCATTCCTTCTGGAGTAAATCAATCATCTCGCTCCCAGAGGAAATCTGAGCACAAGTGATGGGGGAACAGTGCAGACAGACATTGTGGCCACAGATGCCATCCTATTCAGCTCTTTCCTCCCAGGACAAGCCCCAGCAGTGTCCTAGCAAGCCTTGCAGCCTCCCCCCTTGTCCCAGGGGACAGATCACATGCCCGTCACGCAGGCACCAACCGAAGAGTCTGTGACACAACCACCCCTGGCACTTAAAGCACTTTGGATGAAACACCCACACACATACATAATAGTGATCTCTATGTCTCAGAGTCACAGGGGTTGCACAGTGGATCAGGGAAGACTTTGATCAAGGAGTGTCCTGGCCACTCAATGCCAGGGGTGCAGCCCTGAGCACCACAGACGCAAGCCACACTGCACCAAGCAGTGACACTTCTCTCCATCGCGCCTTGCAGAAACAGCAGTGAGACAAGAATTTGAACTGCTTAGGGAAAAGAAGCTCTAGAGGACTTCCTTCCTGCACTGACCACTGAGCCTACATTTGATGCTCAGTCAGGTGTTATAAATGTCTTTCTTCCCACAACACTTCCTTCCTTCCCACAATTCCTGATTTTATTTGCTGGTCCATGGTTAGTTTGGTGACGCAAAACCATAGGACAGTCTACGTAATGGTAGGATAACTTGATCCAATAGAAAAGAGGGAAATAATATTACTACCGCCCAAAAAAGGAAGGAAAAGAAAGTGATTAAAATTGTGACATATTTGTAATCGTTTTGAAGTTAAAACAACTCAAAACATTTCTGTGCACTGAAAAAAATCTTCATTTTTACTGTAATTTCTGCCCCAAGTCTTCTGCATGCTTATCACGCATGAAACACATATCAACTCTTAACACCACTTCATCTGTAACACTGCATGACCGAGAACAACTAATATCAGGCATTTGTATAATTTTCCTCAGATGAGCAGTATCTTAACTCGTTAAGGACATTCACACATGAGCAAGATCATACAGATGCCTTGGGGTGAAATTCCAGCCATGGGTCAGAATCTCCTACTAACTGTAGCTGCTTCAGGATTTCACCTCATACCACAGACACAAAACCATGATGCAATAAACAATCCCGAGTCCAACAGACACAAAGGAGTTTAGGATCTGTTGAGACCAAGAAATGAAGTTACTTACCAAAGCTCATGAAGGAAGCTTGTGGCACAACCTGAACACCGGTGATGCACTTCTGACATTGACATTTTGTGCTTCCAGCCCCCAAGCTGTCTTTTGTATTGCTCTTAGACAGCTGTCTTCATCTGCATGGCAAAGAATGGATGAGTTAAGGTTTATTCTGGTTGTAAACCAGTTCAGTCGTCTGGGGTGTTGGTGACACTGGTGAAGAGAAGTTGTCTTTGAACACTAGGGTAGCTTTGTGCATGCAAATATTCTTGATTATGAGCATTGGTTGAAAAAGAGTAAAACCTTACTAGTTCATTCCTGCTTAAACCAGCTATCTTGCCACCCTACAACATAAATCAACATATTGAGGAAAAGACACAACATTTACTAAGCTTTACATTCAACCAACCTTTGTGTAATAGGTAGCTCCAGTCTTTTAGACCTTACACAGCTTTCTTGAATACTGCTGGGCAGGAGAGGTCATTGCAACAATTCAGCAACGGGTGCAGCTGAAGCAAGAACCTTTTATCTCTTCATCTCCATAGGCAAATGTTGCTTGGATATGCAGATAAGTTACGTGTCTCACATTCAGTTGCATTCAAAATCCTTTAAAAAGGACATTGGCATCTAAGACCAGAGTCAGTCTGGAGGAAGCTGTCTGGTCACAAACGCAAGAAGCACAGATACATTTTTATTTCTCTTTTAAACACTGATTACCAGGAAGCGGAAGTGTTTTTAAATACCTTGGTTCCAGCGTCCTGAGGTTTTTAATGGACAGTGAAAATTATGAAGGTCACGTATTGATATTTCATTGACCACCAGTCAAAACAGGTTGGCTGGCGAATGTTTTATGCCTTCCCACCTGCGCAGAATTGCCATTGCCCTCCATTAAGGACCTGATTCCCATTAGCTTCTTCCGATTGATGGGGGGAAGGGAAACATGTTGTGTGTGCAGTGCTGGAATAGGGAATGAGATTTTTGCAACCTTTCATTTAAAAAAGAAATCCTCGGGGGTCTGTGAATGGCAGGTTGTACTAGTGATCTCTCAGAGCCGTTCAGACCTAATGGCACGATGACACCAAAGCTAACCTTTCTTCACCAGCCTCCTCTATGTCAAGGATTGACATTGCTGATTTCAGAAAGCAATGACTGCTTCTCCCTTGGTTTACTCTGTTGAGGAAAAGGCTGGTCGGAAATCACTGTTTACTGTTTTGATTGAAGGCATCAGGACTCTGGATATTTCTTCTTTCTTTAAAGGCATACATTAGGATGTTGCCTATCTGGAGCTTACTATGGAAAATATTCTAGTTGGGGTGGACTGCCTGCCAGGAAAGACTGATGGTTTGCTTCAGTAAAGGAAATTAAACTAAAATAAGATCTGAATCTGAAGCTCTGGCCACAGCCTGAGTTGAGATGTATTTGTGTTTCTAAAGGACTCCTAAAGAAACTTAATTTAATCCTAAAACCAAAAGAAAACATTTTGTATTTGTGCTTATTTTTTTCTGATTCTGGCTTAGATCAGAACAAATGACATCCACAAAATGACAGTCGGAGATTTTTGTCTTAAAGGAAAGTTGGAAAAAAATACTAGCTCTTTCCAAAACAATTGTGCTTATGAGGCTGTTGGGCTAATTTTGCAGACATGAGAGCTGCAACTAATCACACTAAAATCAGACTGCCTGATGTGAATCCATTGCTATGTCAGACACATGTTGAGGCCTTGAAACCGTAAGGGTAGGCGCTTACCCAACCAGAAATGTTTTCAAGAAGAGTCAAGCACCTATGCGAAAATCACACAACTTTCTGGATCTGAGTTGCAGGAGTTTGCCCAAGGTTTGCTTCACTCAGCCCTTTCACAGCACTCTCTGGGTACCTTTCCCCGTCCTTGCAGTCTTTGCTCATGTTCTTGCAACCTTTCAGTACGTCTCTATCCCTTTCCAGGAGTTCATCAGTTTGCCGTGACTCCATTCCCTCTGTCCAGCTTGCTCATATGCACTACCAAACAGCTTTTCCTCCTAGGAACATCCCTGCGCAGAGATCAATATGGAAAAACTCTGCTTTCTGCAACATTACCTTCTAGGGTTCATCCACACCATAAAGGGATGGATGATGACAAGTGACACGTAGGAAGCTACCTTTACATGGCTCCAGAGAAGACTGTGCCACAGAGAAAAGATATGCTACGAAGAACTACATTTTCATAAGGATGCCCCCAAAATTACCATGTACTGTGTTATGAATCTTCACAATAATTGGGTAGTCCCTACCATCTCCACAGATTAAACAAACAGTGCTTTAAGTGAGGAGTGCAGGCAGAGGATATTTTGCCTTAACATTGTCCCATAGGTTTTCTACAAAATATTTATAAGCAATAACACTTATGCAACAGTGCACAAGAGTATTAGCACAGGGGTTCGGACAAGAAGTGGAAAACACCTCTCACTTGAAACTCAAAAGAGTACCTAGATCAGAAAAATAAGTCTGAAAAGTACATTTATTTGCCCCAGAAAACATTCACATCAGAACTGATTGTATTATTATTTTTTAAAATAGATTAATAATTGGGTAGAACGGAGAAAAAGGGGACAGCTTCTCAAACATCTTTAATGCTAGAAAATGAGGGAGATAGCAGGGGATTCATCCATCTAACTGTTAGGGAAACAGAAATAATGGGGAAAAAATCTATAAAAGCTTTATTTTTATTGTTTTTCTAACCTCATTTCCAGTAGTCTTCCCATTACCTGCTCTGTTCAGAGAATCACTCTGCTGTTCCTTAAGATGTTTTTCCCCATGTTAGTTTGCATCATATATTTTTATTAAATCAATTACCATGTAATTTACATCATATTGCTTAATTAAGGGGAAATTGTTTTGCTGAGGAGCCTGTTGGAGGATGAATGGAATCAATCAACTTTAATATAAGACTAGCCTCTTCATAAAGCTATTCATTTCCAAGTTTAGTCCTTGGGAAACAATAAATGGAATGCTATTATACTGCCTAGAAAATATGACACTATGGTACATCTTAAATGTTTACGACAAGTCCACTGCACTAAGCTGGAACAATTTTTTTTTATAACTCAGGTGAAAAAAAAAATAAAAGAGCCTATTTTAACAAGGGCTGGGATGCTAATAGGTGGCAATTCATTGTCCACAGATGATTAAGGGAAAAATGAGGCAGAAGAAAAAGTTTCCAGTCCATCACTTCTGCTGGGAGCATCAGGATTTCAAACACCAGTAGGAGTTAGAAGAGTGTATTGATGAAATAAAAAAATATTTTATTCATTTCCCTCCACTAAGATGTCAACTCTGCCATACTTACTGCAGTACAGCAGTCGTGCTGGAAAACTGGTAATTATACTTCTACCAGTCCTTAGCATTTTACGAGTACCAAGTATAATTTGTTTCTGTGGTATCATGCAATGCTAGGCACTTGTAGATAAATGCATAGAGTGCTGCATTCCTAATGTGCTTGTTAGCTGCACTCTGGGGTACCCCGATGATAATTGCTTCCAGAAGAGGCATCATGCTTAATATTGCTAAAAAGTGATGGAATAGCAGCTTTAAACCTGTTTTGGACAGGGAGCTCCCAAAATCTTTGCATATTCCTCCCTTGCTTCCTCCAAAATTCCTATCTCCTCCTCCCTCCCCTTCTCTACCATGTACTCTATAACAAAAACCTTGACAAGACCATTCCTTCTTACATTTAGAAACACAGGGGAAAAAAGGATGTTCCTCTGTTGTCTGCTTCCCACCTCCACTCTGAAACCTTAAGAGAGAAAACAGTTTAGATGACTAGTTTGGCTCCTGTGTACGAATTTTCCTGGTGATGTTGGAAATGAAACTCGTGATAAATAGCACAATACTATGACCCTCTATTGCTCTCCAGGCAAAGGAGAGTGAAACCACGCATGGCTAAAAAGCCACGGTGCAGACGGTGTGGGCAGGTGTTCAGGTCCATGCAAACAATAGCAACGGCACTGGTGTTGAACATGGGGCTGGGACACTGCCTCGGGAGCCGCCTTTCTCATCATCCTTCACACCACAGTTTTGTCTTAGTGGTTTGTATTGGGTCGGGCTGAGATGGAGTTAATTTTCCCCGTAGCAGCCCTCATAGTGCTGTGCTCTGTATTGGTAGCTAGGAAGGTGTTGGTAACACACCAGTGTTTTGGCTGCTGCTGAGCAGTGCTCCCACAGCATCAAGGCTGTCTCTCCAACATTGCGCCCCCTCACCAGTAGGCTGGGGGTGGGCAAGATCTTGGGAGGGGACAGATCCAGGACAGCTGACCCAAACTGACCAAAGGGATATTCCATACCATATGACGTTTGCTCAGTATAAAAGCTAGGGGGAGGAGGAGGAAGGGGGGCATTCGTTTGTTTACGTTTGTCTTCCGGAGCAACCGCTACGCGTACTGAAACCCTGCTTCCCGGGAAGTGGACGAACACTGCCTGCTGATGGGAAGTAGAGAAAAAAATCTTTTGGTTTTCTTTACTTTCATGCACGACATTTCCTTTTGCTTTATTAAACTGTCCTTATCTCGACCTCCAAGCCTGTCCTGGTTTCGGCTGGGACAGAGTTAACTCTCTTCTTAGTAGCTGGTACAGTGCTGTGTTTTGGATTTAGTGTGAGAATAATGTTGATAACACACTGATGTTTTAGTTGTTGCTAAGTAGCGCTTATCCTAAGTTAAGGACTTTTCAGTTTCCCATGCTCTGCCAGCAAGCAGGTGTGCAAGAAGCTGGGAGGGAGCACAGCCAGGACAGCTGACCCAAACTAGCCAAAGGGATATGCCATACCACAGAAAGTCATGCCCAGTATATAAACCGGGGGGAGTTGGGCGGGAGGAGTGGATTGCTGCTTGGGCATCAGTCAGCAGGTGGTGAGCAATTGCATTGTGCATCACTGGGTTTTTTTCCCTTTTTTTTTCCCTCTTCTTTTTTTGTTATATTCCTTTTCATTACTATTATTTTTATTATTATATTTCATTATTATTATTATTGTTAGTATTATATCTTACTTTAGTTATTAAACTGTTCTTGTCTCAACCCACGAGTTCTACCTTCTTTCCTGATACTCCTCCCCATCCCAATGGGAGCAGCGGGGGGAGTGAGGGAGCGGCTGTGCGGTGCTTGGCTGCTGACTGGGGTTAAACCACGTTATCTCCACCCACAAGCCTTTCATTATATTTTCTCTCCCCTGTCCAGTTGAGGAGGGGAGTGATAGAGCGGCTTTGGTGGGCACCTGGCATCCAGCCAGGGTCAACCCACCACACGGTTTCACTTACCCTGTAAAACCTTTCCCATAGGTTGCTTTTCTTCTTCTTTTTCTTCTTCTTTTCCACCCTTTCTCACCTTCAAGCCATTTATTTGCTGGGGTAGTGAAAGTGTTTACTTAACGTCAGAGAAAACAAGATTTTTTTTGGCCTAATGACAAATAGCAATTGGTGTTCATTTTGAAGGCAATAAAAAGAATGAAAGGAAAGGTGAGTGAAGCCTCAGTAGCCGCTAATACCTCATAACCATTTTTTTACTTTGATAAATTAGCTTCAACAGGCACTTGACTAAAACAGCCTGCAATCTGATTTTGTAGCTTCTGCCTGGTACCTTAAGGAAGCACTGACAGCAGAACAAAGTACAGGCTACACTGAAAACAGACACTCCTGAATTACGCTCAGCTGCATATTGATAGAAACAGCACATCATAAGTAATGTGGAGTTTGGTTTTACTTCCAGTTTCTTTGATGACGTTAACTCTTTGGGGCTTTATTGCTGAAAAGACGACATGCCTGATTTTGTATCATTTGTATTTCAGTACACTATTTTTTGATTTTGCAAAGACAAAATGGGAGTACTCAAGAATTTTCCTTGCCTTAACTAAACGTCTTGATTTCAGTATCTTGATCAGTTCTGGACACATTTTTTAATGTTTATTAATCATGAAGGAGAGGTTACATTTATCACAGTCCCTATAGGCAGTATATAAAATCCATACTAATCATGTTTGCCTGCAGTCCCTGAGCAGGAAAAGAAATAAGTAAATTAGCTTCCTGGAGCATCTGCCTCCCTCCTTGCCTGGGACTCCACCCATGGGCACATGATGGGTGAAAAGAAACTCCAGGACAGACTGTAGTGTCAGCCTGTGTACTGTTTTTTTGAGGAAGCCTGTGAGTACCACACATGCTTTGTGCTCTGGCAGGGAAGAGAATAGCAACGATAGCACATCTAATATCCAGCAAAGGGTTGCCTGTTAAAAGCCTGAAGCTTCCCCACCAGCTAGCTGGGAGATGCTGGAGCCAACAATCATTTGATGTGATTAGGTCATGACCCAAAATAGCAGAAATGGTGTTTTCTCGCCACCAGAGAATTTAGGCACAGCCTATGAAAAGACCAGACTGTGGGTTTTAGAAAACAAAGAGAAGAAAATAACTTTTCACATGGGATAAGGTTCACTCATGGATCTCATTGCCATGGACACTAGCAGGGTAAGTGGGTTCAGGCAGGGACTAGACAAACTCACATGAAAATGGGTCTATGAGTGGCTCCAGGCACAAGGAGCAGGGAAGAAGACCATCTTCTGCTGGCTGATGGAGTCGGCCTTGGGCACTCCTGGATGAGAGGCTGCGTATGCAACGTTTCATGAAGGCATTTGCTTGCCTCTCTGTTGTGAGAGAGACACATACACAGAATACAGAGAGTCAGGTAGATGCTGCAAACATTACGTTAGCCCTGAGTTTCTGGGTTTCGCAGCGAGGGGGGATTGGTTTGAGCTGACCTGTGGCTGTAGATGACACTCCTCAAGCCAATGCTTCAGCTGGGAAGGGTAGTCACTTCCTCAGCTGACTTGCCAGATGTCTGACAAGATATATAAGGTGGTGAATGTTCTCTTTTAAACCCTTGTAATGATCCTGCAGCGAAGCCAGATTCCACATTTTTGATGAGTGTGCTCTGCCTGGTGATGGATGAATTCAGAGGGAAAGCAAAGGCTTTCCCCTCTGGGGAAATATCCAAGTAAGCTGTTGGAGCATACCATGATATACTGAACCCAGAGCCAGTCTGCCCAAATCTAATGCTGCACTGAGTCAGGGGCTGCTCCCCCCTGCTCCCACAGGAAATACGTCTGTTTTTAATGCCTCCTTTTCTTTCCAACAGGTGTTTAGGCAGGGAAGAGGAGGAGAAAGGAAGGGGAAAAAAGGAGGGGAAAACCCCCCAATGCTGGGGGATTCTGGAGTCACTTGTGTGAAAGGGGAAAAATGTCAGTGAGGATGTCAGGTCAGCTGCAGGCAGTGAAACAGCATGAAGAAGCATCTGTCCAATGCCTCCAGTTGAAAGGGGCAACATTGAGGAGGTTTTAGTTTGCTTATGGGTGAGAGAGGAGGAGACGAAGACAAGAAGGGCTCTTGCTTCACTCAGGGAAAGGGGCAGCAGCAACTGGGTTATTTGGGACTTTCCCAACTTTCACCTCCAGGTATGGAAATTCCTTCCCCTTGCCATTACCATGCCAGTGATTTCTCAAAGGTTTGAGTCATCTTCCCCACTTCCTTTAAAATGCACAGGATAGGCAAGGCATAAATTTGGACACCTGCCCTAATTCTGAAAAACTGTATGAAGAAAATTTTGAAAATTCAGATTTTGGGTCAGCTACAATCATTTCCTACTGTCATTAAGGGCTGGAAAGCTGTGTGTTAGTGGGCCAGCAATTGTTTAGATATTGCTCCTGTGAAACTGTTGCTCAAAACAGAGCAGGCTTTGCAAAGGCTCAGTCTGCTGCTAAAGACACAACACCTTGTTCTCATCCAGGTAATCTGATTAGGCTCTGAATTTACAGAGGTTGAGGTATGTAATAGCATAATCATACCATAACTCAGGTAGAAAGGGATCTCCGGTTGTCATCTTACCCTACCCCTCTGCTCACAGCACAGCCAGCTTTAAAAGTTAGGTCAGGGTACTCAAGGCTTCAGCAAGCTGAGTTTTTAATATCTCTGAGGATGGAGATCCTGCAGTGTCTCTGGGCACCCACTCCAGTGTTTGATCAACCTTGTTGTGAAGTTTTTTCCCTTTAAGAACCATTTGGAATTTTCCAAGTCCCAGCTTGTGTCTTGTGGCCTCTTGTCCTCTCACTGCGCGCCTCTGGGAAGAGCCTGGCTCCATCTTCTCTACACACTCCCATCAGGTAGCTGCAAACAGCAATAAAGTTCCCCTTCTGCCTTTTCTTCTTAAGGCTGAATAAATCCCATCCCCTCAGAGCTACAGCTGGAGCAGGGCTGGGAAGGGTCTGCGAAAGGAAAGGCAGGAGCTTCAACTAACAGTATCCTGGGCTGCATTAGGAGGAGTGTTTCCAGCAGGTCAAGGGAGGTGATCCTTCCCCTCTTCTCAGCACTGGTGAGGCCGCACCTGGCGTGCTGTGTCCAGTCCTGGGCTCCGCAGTACAAGAGAGACATGGAGTGACTGAAAGAGTCCACCAAAGGACCACAAAGAGGACTGGAGCATCTCTTATACGAAGAGAGGCTGGGAGAGCTGGGACTGTTCAGCCTGGAGAAGAGAAGGCTCAGAGGGATCTCATCAATGTGTACAAATACCTGAAGGGAGGGTGCAAAGACAGCGGAGCCAGGCTCTTTTCAGTGGTGCCCAGTGGCAGGACCAGAGGCAATGGGCACAAACTGAAACACAGGAGGTTCCCTCTGAACGTCAGGAAACACCTTTTTACTGTGAGGGTGGCTGAGCACTGGCACAGGTTGCCCAGGGAAGTTGCGGAGTCTCCATCCTTGGAGATATTCGAAAGCTGTCTGGACATGGTCCTGGGCAACCAGCTCTAGGTGGCCCTGCTTGAGCAGGGGGGTTGGACCAGATGACCCACAGACATCCTTTCCCACCCCAACCATCGTGTGATTTTATGAACTCTCCTCTGAGAAAACTGAGACTCTGAGTGGAGCAGAGTTTGCAGCCTGTCAGGGAGCAGCAAGAGCACGGCTGGTCCCTAAGGGACAGGAGAAGTGAAAGCACAGAGCTATGGTTATATGGGGGCTGGCAGGAGGACACAAGAGGAAAATGAAAGCTGGAAAAAGCACCCTCTGCTGAGGAATGCTTAGTCTGTGGGAGGGCTGGGATGTTGTTTTTAAGGCTCAAACTAGGGTGAGGGCCAATGTAAAGGAAAAGCGAAAGCCTCCAGCCTCACTGGACATGTGTCAGTGGGCCTGAAAGAAGCTGCCCAAGGAAACGGAGAGCTGATAGAATCCATCTCTGAGGAATACTGAGTATCTGGACAGTGGGGACCCTGTCTTACGGCTAAGTCAGTGGCTAGGGTTGGGAAGTCAATGGTCAGGGTCGAGAGAGAGAAGGAAAAAGCTCAGAGCTACATTTGATGTTGGGCTGGGCAGGGGCTGCCACAGGAACCTGAGGGTGGCAAAAATGATCATCCCTGAGGAGCTTTTAGTTGTTGAGAGGATGGGGTGCCTACTTTGAGGCCCAGAATAGGGTTAGCATTATTGTTGGGGTTGAGAGAAGGGAAAGATTTACTTTGAGTGGGGCTGGAAAATTATGCCCCAAGTAAAACAGGGGGCTGATGCTAGACGCCTGTTCTCATTGAATTTACTTTATGATTTACCACTGACATTTTTGCTGTATGCATGAGGCCCTAGTCAATGTGATCTTGCTTGAGATTTCTTACTGAAAATCTAGAATACTCCTGCTTCTACTCTCCAGGCAAAACTCACCTTCTCAGCCACCTGCCGCTGCAGGGAGGGTTGCGTCCTGGTGACGCTGGGACCCTTCCATCTTCCTAGTCTCTGCATTAAGCTCCCAGCTACTCTGTTTGACATACGGAATAAAAAGAAAACAACATAAAGGAATCAAAACACTTTAAAACATACCCTTAGGGCAGTGGTAGAGCATTTATGCAATAATGTCTTAAGTCAGAACAAAACATTAAAATAAATATTAGGGGTGGGAACTGGAGGCTCAAACCATGATTTTCTCCTAGCACGTACAGTGGCTGCTGCTGTCACCAGCTGTGTGCCTGGGGGAACACGGGTCCCTAACACGCTGAAAGAGAGAGGCCTCAGCAACAAGGGACTGAAGCATCTGTGCCCTGCAGGTGAAAGATAATTTCAAGAGGTTTCGTAGAGTTATAGGCCAACATTTTACAGTGTGGATCCCTCTATTGAGCACCTGAATTCAAATCGGGTGCTATATCCTGCAAGCCCTTGCACACAAGAGTAGCTTTGTGCAGGCGAGTGGGCTCACCAAACTCAGCAGGAATGCCCTCAGGGGTCTGGGACCAGATGACCCTTGCAGCAGGAATGTGGTGACACCAGATGTTAGTGGCCCTCAGATGTTTGTTAGCACTCCAAGGGCTCTCAGCCGCTGTGCAGTGGTGGCTGTGGCATGGGAGGTTGGAGGTCTGGGTGTTTTCTTGTAACTTGAATGATTTCAGGGACCAGGTTTCCAGCCTGGCTGGAGAGAAGTGCCAGGGCACTGGGAACTGCAGCACAGGCACCAGCAGGAAGGAAATATCCTGAACTGCTTTTCCCTCCAGGGAAATCTGTCATGTCACTACCACCTGAGCCCTCACCTCTTCTGCTGGGGGCTTTTTTTCCTTACCTCACCCTCTTCTGCTTCTTGTTCAAGCTGTTTGGATGCCATCCAGAGACCAGGGACATTATAGTGACTTCCTCTGGAATTTAATCCTAATGACTCCTAACCCACCCGGATGGGGCAAATCCACATGTAGTATTAATAATTAGTACAGATTAGCTCGATACTTGTCACACTGACTGTGAGCTATAACGTATTGTCAGGTAGATGTACCTCACTAACTAGCCTGTTGCCCTTGGGATGGAAACAAGAGTGATGTCGAAGCAGAGAGCTGCATTTCTGTGGGAGGTCCTATAGCTTTCAGTGCTCCCCCTGTACTGCAGAGTAGCTGCCTTTGACTATCCCTGCTCCCAGCCATGACAGTGGTATGCAGCTCCTAGCTCAGCTAACCAAACTCAGCTGGGAAGCTCCTTCCTAGCTGAGATGACCTTGGTGAAAGCTGGCTCCAGATTAGGATTTTCCTAAGGGTGTAAATCGCAGGAGAGCAAATGTCCAACTAGTGTTCAATAGGACCAGCGGCCCTTCATGGGCTGTTTCAGAGTCCCACCCTCTCCCTCATGTTTCTTCCAGCTCCCCTGTGTTGGATCCAGAGACTCTGCAATTGCACTGGGATAACACCACTGGAAAACAAATCTTGTCAGGGGCATGGGGGTGTGTTTTCAATCACTTGATCTCATTAGCGGTTGCATCACGGTTCAATTAATGCAAGGGAGTTGGCAGAAAAGCAGCAGTGGGCTAAGGGGGAAGGAGAAGGACACAGCTGTCCTTTCCACAGCAGTTAGCAGCTTGGTCAGATTAAGTATGCCAGCAAACAGGAGACCCTAGAATTAGGGGTCTTCACCTAAGAGTTTCTGAAAATCCTAACCACTCTTTTTTAAATATTTATTTTAACTGATCACTCATTTTTTTCAGGTCAAACTCCTACTTACAACAGTCAAATGCTGACTCAGAGAAGGGTAAGCAAAAATTTGCCTTGAAACCCCACAGCAGGTTTTTATGGATCTGGACTTGGAGGTTGTGTTTTGAGAAACCTGAGGGAAAGCCAAGCTGTCACTAACGTCAATTAATCTTTTCAAGGTTGCCTTTTACATCGTTTTAATTAACTTCTATTGAGTGTTGATGTTCATCTTCCAAATGGAAATATGTTCATTAGCACACTTATTAAATACCTCTGCTACACCATCACTGAAGGCTGTTAAACAGGAAGGACCCTGAGCCCGAGCTCTAAGTAGGGCTGTCAGGGAGAGCTCTGCCGGTGGGTGGGTGCCTGCCTGACTTCTCCAAACCTTTCTCAATTACCTGCGCCTGGGCTAATGCACAGCAATGCATCTCCAAGGAGAACCGTTTCTCAACTGGAGTTATAAACCCTGCAGAGGAGGACTTTATTTTTTTGAAACAGTGGGTTCATACTGTACTGGGAAGAATAAGATTTAAAATTAAGCCTTGTTATTAGAGCAGCACCAAGCGTTAAAATAAATAGTATGAATTTACTTGGTGTATTACCACACTGAGCAGTCACTGAACAGGGTGGAAGAGCCAGGCTGGTGGGAAGAAGCAGGTTTCACTGCAGCATCTCCCAGGGCTGGTGGCTTCCAGCCCTCTCCATGACCTGTGTGACAGTGTGCCATGAAAATGCAGCCTCTAACACTGAAGCCACAGAGTGAGAGGCCAAAGGGAGATTAATTTTGGGAGGTGACTTAAAGATGGGGAAGTTGCCGGTGACCATATCGGCCCCATGTCGACAAGCTGTGCCCTCACAGGCATTTCAAACCATCCATCTTGCCCCTCTGCTTCACTCTGGTGAGACCCCACCTGGAGTACTGTGTCCAGCTCTGGAGTCCTCAGCACAGGAAAGACATGGACCTGTTGGAGCGGGTCCAGAGGAGGTCCACAAAAATGATCAGAGGGATGGAACACCTCTCCTATGAAGAAAGGCTGAGAGAGTTGGGCTTGTTCAGCCTAGAGAAGGGAAGGCTCCGGGAAGATCTTATTGCAGCCTTTCAGTACTTAACGGGGGCTTATAAGAAAGATGGGGACAAACTTTTTAGCAGAGCCTGTTGCAATAGGACAAGGGGTAATGGTTTTAAACTAAAAGACTGTAGATTTAGACTAGATAAAAGGAGGAAATTTTTTACAATGAGGGTGGTGAAACACTGGAACAGGTTGCCCAGAGAGGTGGTAGGTGCCCCATCCCTGGAAACATTCAAGGCCAGGTTGGACAGGGCTCTGAGCAGCCTGGTCTAGTTGAAGATGGCCCTGCTCATTGCAGGGGGGTTGGACTAGATGACCTTTCAAGGTCCCTTCCAATCCAAACTATTCTATGGTTCTATGATCTAAATTTCAGAGAAGTGGTGCGCACTTTTCGCCGCAGAGGTCACAGAAAACAGATGGGGCACGAGCAGCAGGCAAAAAGATGTTCAAGGAACCAGTCCCCAAAGGTCGCTGCAGGGTGATCCAGGGATCACCAGGGTTTGGGTTAGATTTCAACGTGCAGGGTGCCTGCCAGCATCCTCCACCACTAATTGCTCTCTGCTATTCCTCCACAGCCCCTGAAGTTTCATGCACTTGGTCTTCAAAGGAGAAGGGACAGCTCGCCTGTGGCAGCAGGAGAGCCCGGGCTGGGGAGACCTCTTGGCCTCCCAGATGTGAAGGAACAACATGGCTGAGATTTCCTCTGACAGGTTGGGGGTTGAATGCACTGGGCTGGGACCAGGGGGTCCAGCAGGGCTAAGCCTGGAGCTGCTGGTTGAGCGACACTGGTGAAGGGTGATAGGGAGTGCAGGGACCAAGTGGGCTTCCCCAGACTTGCACCAGGGATACTGCATAGCCCTGGGCCACTCCTCTTCTCAAGGATGGCTGGTACGATTTATCTGGGGCCAAGCACCAGGACAGGAATACAGGTAAGCTGGATTATCTGAAATGGTAAAGTCATGCCATGCAGAAGTTCCCATCAAAAGTGGCTTCAGGAGAATATAAGGCAATTTCATTTTCGATTGCGCTGCTAGAGAGTATTAACCTCTAAGTTTGCCATGTACGTCTGAGGTGACAAAATAGGAAGTTTCTTGAGAGCCAGAGCTTCCTCAGAGCCCCAAAGACAGAACCAAAATGACTGACCTTTTCTCATACTCTCTGTCATGCATTTCGCAAAAGCAGCATAATCCAATCACCTTTACCTGGTATCAGGAGAGAAGGAATAGCCTATATAATAGGAAGATAAAGAAAAACTGAAGGACTTACAAAGGACATTGGTGAATCCTGAAAACCAGACGGTGTTCATTATCAGTGCATCAAGACGCTCTCAAGACACACATCCTCGGAGGGGAGCACATTATGAACACTGTTGGGAACAATTAAATTCAGAGCTCTAACTCACCCTGATTTAAAAATACCTTGCAAGAGTTTGTGGAGGTTGTGTCTTTCTTTCCATTTTGATTTGCGAGAAGAGACCGATGAAGTTATGAATCAAGAGTTGCAAGACTTATCTCGATTAAGTAATATCGAGTGGTTGTGTGACCTGATATTCTCAGCTGATGTTTTCAGTTCTTTCAGCAATGACAGCTCCAAAGTCCCAGAAAATTCATATCTCCTCTGCTTAACTGTGTGAATTCATCTGAAGGAACATTGAAATGCCTGCAAAAGTCTCATTCAGGCATGAACAAAAAAAGATGGTACACTCCCTCTGTGCCTTTGTGGATGGATCATGTTACCTAAAGATACTTCTTGCAAACTAATTTTGCCATCCAGGCCTTACTTTTGTCCATTGTATGACACTGCCTGAATGACATTGTGAGCACTCCCTATTCCAACATGACTTAGCCACCCGCTTGCTTTCCAAGGAAAATTCCAGTATACCTTATCACTAACTGCTTCATACTATCCTAAATTAAATTAAATGAAAATAAAATTATTCATCTAGGTTGCACACTTGTATAGACTAACCAAAAATATCAGATTTGGAAATCTTACCTACAGGAACAAAGTTATTTCTATTTTATGTCTGAGGAAATCCTACTGGACTCAATTCCTAAACCTGCCCCAACTGAAGTCAGTGGGAGTTTTTCTGTGTCGTTTAAAGAGCCTTTAATTACTCTTCCATTCCATAGGACTTCCTTGTAAGCATAAGGAGGTTAATTACTTCCTGAGTAGTATCTGCTTCATATTATTATTAATTATTTAGCAATTAATTATGAGGCATTGCCTCTCAGGGATGTGTGTGAGCTATAACAGGCACCAATAAAGACAGCCTCTGCCCCAAAGAATTTCTGATCTCTTCTTTTTATTTGTATGACCAACAAGATGTGGCTTCATTTAGACAGTAGCTTGACCAAAACAAATGGAAAAAATAGCAATTTGTCCAAGACTGAGGGACCAGAGGTTTACAGGATGGCTAACATATGCGCTTTTTGCATCTAGGTGACATGTTCACACCCCAGAGACAGGGAGCAACTACAAATATTCAACCTCAGATGGCTGTTCTCTGAGAAATACACACCTGGCATTTGCTCACAGAATCTGCCTCCCCAGGTGGCTGCCCTAAAGGGAATGCCCAGCCGGCACAAGTGGAATTGAACCTGGGGACTGAAAACCAGACCTCTCCAGACTGAGACCGAAAGATGCTAGCGGGGAAAATTGCTGTCCATCCTACATCCCTGCTACGGCTCTGGATGTGAGCTCTGACTGCTGAAAGGCTGTTAAAAATATATCTCATTCTGAGGAGATATAACAGAAATAGCTTCCAACTATTCTTCAGCTTCTGCCAGTCTGCGCTGCAGTCACACGGGGAGCTTCCGAGCAGGGGTTCTGCTCCACTGCCTACTAATGCCTCTCCATTGCCTGCACCCTGATAAACACAGAGGGTGAGTAGCATTCCTGCTATCAGGCCACACCCTGAATTACAGAGAAGAGGCATCCCAAGGGCTGTTCTTCTGCCTCTGAAAGTGGTAGTGAGGAGAGGGGAGTTCAGATGTATCAGAGCAAGACAGTATGCAGCAGACTGTCAGACTTGACACCAGCTAGGGATTTCACTGTTTAAATCCTAACTTCAGATTCAATCTGTGCAGCAACAGGCTGAGAATGAAGCAGCAGGCAGCTTTTTCCAATACTTCCAAAGTCCAGGTACCCAGCTGTTACACCCACTTGCTGGTCTTCCCTATTTTTTCTTCTGTGCAGCAGACAAGCAATTGAAAACAGCATCACAGCTTAAAGGCTTCTGTGTAAAAACAAATCTGCTCTTCTGCACAATTAGGAATTCACTAAATCAAAGTCACACCTTCATGAGTCTGATGCCCTTTTACAGGGTCTAGCAATGCTACTCCCAGGTTCGGCACCCCTGTGAAGCAGAGACTTTTCCTTGGCATCACGACTTATGCAAAGCAGCGAGCAGCCGCCTGTGCAAATGTGAGGCTGCCCTACTTTCTGCAAACGACTGCCCCTCAACCATCTTCACCAGACAGTCTGATTATATTTCTCATATTGCAACACAGCTGTTCATAACTTGTCATCTGCACCAAGAACGCTGGCCAAGTATTCCAGCTGTATAATAGCTTTTTATTGTTGATTGAAGAGTCTCAATACAAATTGCTTTCCCTTATATCCCTGGAAATCACACAAACATTGCATGAGGCAGAGAGTGATGTATTTAGAACCACCTCTGCGAAGTGCCACAGCAATGTTTTAATGAGGGTTGGCTTCCTCCAAACGCTTCGCAGCTCCCATTTGCCAGAGCTCCTTTTGCCGAGAAGATACATGAGAGATGCTGTTGACACATCATTGCTGGGCACACTTTTGGATTTGGAGGATCCTGCTCTCCTGGTTGGGAATCCATGACAAAAGGCAAGTTATTCTGTGATGACTTGATGCCTTTAATTCTAAAATCAGTGATGCTGAGTACAAGGAGATTGGTGGGATAACAGAAAAACCTGGAAAACCAGCAACAGAAGAAATGGATGCCTTTGTAAGGGGTAGGGGTTGATTAGTCATCGTCCCTCCCAGGATAAGAAGCAGGGGACATTAAGCAAAGCTGGCAAGTTCAAAACAAACATGAGGGAGTAGTTTTCACCAAGTGCCTAACGAGGCTGTGGAACTCCTTGACATGGGATGCTGTGGATGCTAATTTTCACATGGCTCAAAAAAGACTGGATGAATACTTGGGAGATAAATCTGTTGAGGACTGTTAAATACAAAGACAATACATCTGACCTAGGAAACGTCTGACCTGCAATTTGTTGGAGCCTGGGGTTGCATCCCTGTATGTTTTCCCTGTTCATCCACTATTTCCACACTATCTTCTGTTGGCCACTGTCAGGAATGGGATACCAGACTAGATGCACTTTTCTTGTAATCCTGCAAGGCAATAGTTTTTTTCTTAATGTGGATAAATCCACTGAACATTTAAAAAAAAAAAAAAAGCGTAACTCTTAGCTCACCTAAGTCTGTGGTGCTTACAATGATGACAGGATCCAATGTGCATTTCTTCTTACAAACTATAGCCACCAAGAACTAAAGTACAGTTGCTGGAGCTGGCTCTGATGCCATTTGCTGAACTCCTGGCAGATCACACTGCCAGCAATGCGATTGTGTCCATCACCAGGGACTGATTTCCTCAGCTCTAAGAAGAGTTTGCTTTGCAATTCTGCTCTGTGAAAGTGATACCTGTGGAAATACAGGAGCTCGCCCAGAAACATCTGCAATGCAACTGGCCCAAACTTTTCCCAGAAATCCCCTTGGGATTGAAACACTTCCTAGCAACATGTCAGAGAGCTGCTTGGGCACGGCCATCAAAGATATTTTGATAATGATGTTTTATATAGTTCACAAGGATTCTGCAAAATGTGTTGCTGCACCTTTTTTTTTGTTGGCAGGCCAAGCTAGGATGGAGGAAACCAAGATCTGTTCCACTTCACTCTTCTTCAGTAGCTTTACCACCACTGAAAGCTGAAGGTTTATTTCTCTAGCCAGGATGAGACAAGAGTATATACTGTTATCCAGTACGCTAACAATTAAGGCTTTGTGTATCCTGCCACCTACCCTATTTCAGCAAGCCAAAAAGCACACTTGTACTGCAAATTTTTAGACTTATTTCCTAAGGAAACTAGGTCCGCTACTACGCTCTCTGATAATGTGTCTGTGTTTCTGTCACAACCAGTCCCTTCCACAATCACTTTTGAAGCCGTTGTCCAGTTGACAGAGTGGGAAAGATTTAAAAAATCTGAAGTTCCTATATAATCAACAGATAAAAGTCACGGAGTAGTGAAAACAAGCATTATTAATCACCTCACTAAGGGGAAAACAGCAGTGCCAATACAGCCCTTACTAGACATCAGAGTTCAATCTCTAGACAGGTCCTTAGGAAACTACATCTCATTGCTTCTGCTGCTTATGGACATACTTTTTATGACTTAAAGATAGTGCATTTCACCACCTGCAATCCAAATGAAAAAGACCCCACCAGGCCTTCATTAATATTACCCACTGATTATATGATGAAATGAGAAAGTAGCAGCAAGGCTAGATCAGGGGATAAGCAGGGAGAGGGGGTCTCACTGCTGTACAGAAGGCAGAAAATGATTTTGCCCTGAAAAGCATAACAACATCTTAAGTGAAACACTGGAGGACATCTAATAAGAAAGAAATCAGACAGAGTAGGAGTGATTGAAAAAGTTAATTTAACCAAGGCAGAGTAGGACAATTGGGGTAAGATAATTAATGACAACTCTACCAATTGTATCAAAAGCCTAGAGTAACCTGTGCTAAACAGAGTGTTGCTGAGACATGTACATGTTGTATATGACCTGGTCTGCTTTTTGACAGTTTATCTGGGGCATGACATGTGCCAGAGACTCTGATGCTTTGGCTCTGATACGGATCATGACATAAGAACTCTCTAGCCCTCCATCAGTGCTTAACCTCTGCAAGTCCTGCACGTTTGCCTTTCCAACCTGTGGGTCCCCGTTCAGCTGCAAGCTGGTACACATAGTTGCTTGGCCACTGGTGGATGACAGAAGAAATGGGGCTTTCATTATTTCTTACCGCTCTCTCTGCGGAACGGGTGTCTGGCAAAATAAAAAGAGGCCATCAGTCATGTGAACCTTGCCAAAAGAAAATTGCTTGAGAATGCTGACATTTTGCTCCTGGTTTTGCACCTTCTCAGGCAGGAGGACTCACTGTAACCACCCCGGGGAGGCAGGAGCAGGCTTGGGTAGCACTTCTCCCTGGTGGCACACATCGCCCCAGCAATGCTGTCCTCCTCCAGCTGCAGACAAGAGGTACCCCTCTTCGGTTCCTACAGGATGCTCAGTACAAGTATAATGGCAAGGTCTTTATCCCCCACTTCTGTGGCTTCAGTGTCAATTTTTCAGATTTTCTAAAGTCTGTGCCTTAAAATGCGCTCTGGTTTATCTGCAGTTTTCAAAAAAAAGGTAATTCAACTAATGGGTTTAGGTGTTATCCCGCTTCACTCCTGTGAGACTCAGATTTTTTTCTCCAATAAAATTTCTTCTTCCTCAGGCCAGTAGTACTGGGATGAGGACTCAACAAAACTGTCCAGCAATCACCCACCAGCTATAATATCCTCTCCACTTAAAGGGTACAGTCTTCCCCTTGTTTTAACTCCCCCATGGATATAAAAGATAAACTTCCCCACGATGAAAGTAGGCACACGTTCGCTGCACTGTGGCTAGTTTTACACTGGATTAACCCGTTCAACAGGGATGATTGAATTCTGATTACACTGGTGGAAGACCTGAACCAAAGTCTTTCACCCTGTATACTTCAATGCAGCAAACCTGAGCACCTTTACCCCCTCATTTATGCAGTATGAGACTGCAGTCCAGAGACTCCTTCACTAGTGTCCTTTGGAGCCAGCCACAGCCCCAAGCCTCAATTAATAAGACTTGCCTCTCAGATGAGCTAGTTGGGTCTTAGCTGCCACAAGCACACCATTTTCAGTTCCTGAGGTACCTTAAGGGGTTTTGCCCCTCACCCTGCTGTCTCCAGGGGCTTTGTTGGCTGTGCAAGGGGTCTCTGGCAATTCTAGGGATGCCATTTATTTATGGCTGGATGTCTCAATGATTAAGTCATCCAGGTGTGAGAGAGGAAAATGAAGCCGAACCTTGAAAGAATTCCTGGACAGACACCACAGAGGGATGACAGGAGAAAAGGGCACATCCAGGGCCATTTACCCCACGGAACAGAACTGATAATCAGGGCTGAAATAATGGGAAAAATATTTTATAAGTCAGCCAACTGAGTCTTTTGAAAAGGTGTTGCTGTCAGAGGAAAATAGAAGACTTCAGGTGCAGGTGAACCTATTTGCAGAGAATCCATGAGTCCTAAAGCTCAGTCAAGCTTAGAAGGAGTGTCATGAAGGCCTCAGGGAGTCTTCTCAAACAAAAATGCATCTCTCTGCTTTCCCTAGTTTCCTGTGTTTCTGGACATACATTTATTACCTTTCACTGACAAATATTTTCTCCTAACCTCCTGTCACATTTGTGTTTGCAGTCCTCTCCTGACTTCAGTGTTTAGTCCACATCCCCTATCTGCTTCATGAAAAACTTCATTTCCATGGTCCCTGGAAGTATCTCTTTTATGATGAATTCAGACCCTTTGCACAGAAGATGGTGTGTGGCTACCTCTGTGTAGCTGCATTTTTAGTCCCAAGCTTTGACTGGTTTGCATGAAGTAATTTGTAAAAGGACAATAACGAGCATGATGAATTCTAATGCTCTATGTGTCATGGTGCTTAGATAGCTCATAGATAACTACATCACCAATATTTCACAAAGCTGCAGCAACTCAACTCTCTTTAAAAAAAAATAACCTCACAAAAACAACACTTTATCATAATATTCGTGGACAGGTACCAAAAAAATCAATGGTTGAGGATCTACATCTATCACAGCTTGCAGAAAACCCTCTGCTAATACCGGGTCAAGGGAAGCTGCTCTAATTGTCTGGATTCCTATGTCAGCTCATATTCACCCGACACCACTCACTGGCATTAAAATAGATTTTCAGCCCCCTGCTTCATGCATCATAGGCAGCACAGAAAATAAATCAGCTCTTTTAGAGATAGTGTTCATGACAATGAAGCTGGTGCCACAGAGATGTTCCCTCATTAGCTGTCTCCCTTGCAACTATTGCATTTCAAGTCCTTTGGGGATCATTGAGATCCCAGAAGGACCAAGGCACCCTGGGAGGTTGGGCAGGCCCTGGTAACACACCCTGATATCACTGACACCCTGATATTCATTCCTTCCCTTCCAACCCGGGAAGGTAGCATGTCCTACAAGGTTTTGAGGTATTGAACTGTGCTGTAGCTTTGCCAACAGATGTAAGTCAGCCTCAGCACCGGGAAGTCACCAAGCATCACAGAAAACCAAGGGTTAAACAAGAACTTATTATATAAACATTATTATAACTAAAGCTTAATAGCAATTATATAATAATAATAATAATAATGTAGTAATCACAATAAGTACATATAACAAACAATGATAACAGTATAATAAAGACTGCTCAGTGGTCCTCTCTCTGCAGCGAGTGGTGCCTGCTAAGTACAACGGCCAGTGAAAAGGGAAGGCCTCCCGTACTCCAGAAGTAATCATACCTCAGGCACCTAACGCATCCGATATTTAGTGGGTGCTGGGAATAATTTCTGTCAGTAAAATGCAGACCATAAGTCCAAATGGAAAGGGACAGACCTTGGAAGAGGAGCAGACTTGTAGCTAGTGGCAGCAGCTTTACCCTGCTGTGATGATGCATTCACTAGCCTAGCTCCTACTGAAGGTCGTGAGGTAGTTCGGCCTCGGTCTTTTCACACTAAGGGGGACTGCACTGTGGTAATGACAGGGTGAACACAAGAGGAGCCACCCCATGTTAGATCAGACATCCATCTGCCCAAGTCTCCCCCAGTGACCGAAACCAAATGCCTGGGAAGGAGCATAAAAATGAGTCAAGCATAGAGTGATACTACTTCAAATATTTTCTAAGCCTTCAATCACTTGCAGCTCAGGGGCTTCTTGGACTTGAGGCAAAGCCTTTGTATGTAATAACTCTCAATGGATTTCTCTCTGTGAACATGCGTCATGATCCCTTGAGCCCACAGAAACTTCCAGCACCTGCACCCTCCTCTGGCAAGGAGTTCCCACAGCCTGACTCTGTGTGGTGTGAAGAACTACCTCCTTTTGCGGCCTTTGAGCCTGCCACATGCTAGCTGATGTGTATGGCCCGTAGTATGAAGGAAGGAGTGAGGAACTGTCTGAAACAGTTGCAGCTCTCTCCTCCACACCATTCAGGCTCCAGCAAGCCTCCACCCTACCTCCTTTCAGTCTCTGAGGCTGAAGACCCCCAATCTATTTATTTGCTCCTGTTGAGGAAGCTGGTTCATATCTCTGATCATCCTTGTCATTTGTGCCTGCTGTGGTGCCCAGTCCACAGTGTCTGGAGCCAGGACATGTCCTCTGGGAAGGAAAAAGGAGAGGAAAATGAGGTAGGACGCACTCTGGTAAAAGGCTGGTGCATAGACAGTCAGGGACCAGCTCATGTCGAAGGCAAAGAGCAGAACAAAGACCACAGCAAACACAGCCTTCATCCTCTGGGATGGACATGGTGGAAAAATCCACATCTGAATTTGAAAGAAAGTGCAGGAGACTGATGGAGGAGGATTAAAAAGTGCATTAGGACTCTCGAACATGTCACCACAAGTGCTCCATTGACAAGTGCTGTCATGCTCAGCTCAAACAATGCTTCAGGGAAGCCAGGGCACACTTCTGAGGAAGTGCATGAGAGCCCTGTGAGATCCCTCTGTTTAATACATTACAATGAATAGTTAATGACAGGGCACTTACAATAAATGGCAATACCCACTTCACTGTGAAGCATCCCGTGGCGCGGAGGGAATCCATTGTCTCCCCGGCAATCTCACCTGGCTCCCCGCTTTGTTCCTCCTGTGGAGAGAGACATCTCACACCGCAGAAGGTGCTGCTGGAAGACGACACTCATTTCAATAGTCACGTAAAGGCAATTCCTCATGAAATATCTCATTTGCCTATTAAAAAGCAGCAAGGCTCTAACCTCAGGTCATTTCACCCCTGCAATCTGAAAGCTAATTTTAACCTACAAAGATTTTTATTTTCCTCCCAGAAAATCTAGACACTTACTTCTATCTCGAGGCTCTCTCTGCTTAATAAATAGCTCTTTACAGAAAACGCTTAACATCTCAGCACATACTCTGGGTAAAGACTGTTTTAGCAGTGGAATGAGGTGACAATGTACCAGCAGCACCAAAATCTGCTGCCCCCCAAATACAGTTCGTCTGGCTAATATTTCCCTAGTAGATATGCCACTACGCAGGAGTGACTTTTACTAGGGCGTAGAAAAGGGAGAAAGGATTGAAATTCCAAAACTTTCTCAACTGATAAGATGCCCACAAACAAACGTGCAGAGCTAATGGTATCTCAAGGCGTTGAAGTCCCTACCATTTTTTAACCCTCCTTGCGCTGCAGCTCACTGTCCCTGCAGCTCAGCTGTTGCTGAATCACGAGATCATTTCTTGCCCGCTTTTGTGCCAAGTCTTCCAGGTTATTTAAATCACCATCAGACACATCTTACCTGTCTTTGGGCTGGTGTATTAAGAGTGCTCACACAGTCTGCTAATGGACTGTAGCTGCTGGGACCGGTGTGGTCTAGCTGGCTACAAGCAGCTGCTGGTATGGGGGGCTACAGCCCCCAGCCACCATTGCTGGTACACCCATGTCTGCAACATGATAGCCCAAAGGTCTGTGCTTTTCCAGTTGATTTGCCAGTAATTATGGGTGTCTCATTTGATACTCTAGCTGCAGGACACTGAATAGGCCATCCTCACTCATTCTCCCTTTCACATCTGAGTGTTGAGAGTGCCAGGTAGGTAAGGCTTTTGCTCTTTTGACAGACACCTAGCCAGAGGATAAACTGGCAGCAGCAGTAGAAAGCTGTGAGCAGCTTTAGGGGCAACGCCATCAACCATAGGGATCTGCTTTTTCTTCTCTCTCTTTTTTGCTGCTCAGTGTTAATTACGCTTCTGTCACCATGAATTTTGCTAGGCAAGAAAACTCCTCCGTGGCTTCTTTTTGTCTTGTAGCAGTAAGTGCCTTAACTAATTCTAAGTGCGAAGAGCTGAGCCAAGCCCCTGTTCAGCCGGGCCCGGAGTTGGAGAGTTGCCTGGAGTCAATCCTGAAGTCGCTCTAGCGAAACTTTGAAGGATGGCACCACAGGGCTTTGTAAGTGTCCCTGAGTTATGTGATGCTCCTTGCCCATGAATCAGAGGATCATAAAGGACATTGCTCCTAAGTACCCAGATGATGACTTGTAGCCTCTCTCACTTAGCAGGCTACGCTCCAGGTATTGGGGGCTCCCATCACTCATCCAGGCAGCCTTCTGCCAGCGCACGCGAATTGCCTCAGCCTGGCTGCTGAGTTTTAAATTAAGCTCACGCTCCTTGAGAAAAGTCTGATATCCTTCATCTAAATGTTTGCTTAGCAATGCAGAGTCCTCCGGCTTACTGAGTGCTTCTCTCTCTATAACGCGCATCCAGACACACATGCACACACTCCGCCCGGCAGCTGTGGGGAGCAGCAAAAGGGCAAGAGGGCCAAGGATGAGCTGAGGGAAGAACAAACTGGCTTTCCTTCCTTCCCTGATGGTCACAGCGACCTTACATATTGCAGCTTTCCAATATTTGTCGGCAGAGGGGTACAGTGTTCTCTGATGTCTCACTTGTAGAGTCAAACTAAACCCCGTGCCTTGGCTCCATCCTCACTCTGCATTCAAAGGTCAGGGCTTACCTGTTTCTGGAAGAAGGAAAAAAGTGAACTTTCAGAGGCAGAACTGCAGTCTTAGCTTTACACCTCCTTCCACAGGAGTCGATATAAAATTATTCCAGGTTTGCTGAAAGCAGGGCACAGAGCGGCTGTTGGCTCAGGGCTGCAGAGGGAGGGTGTCGCAGCTGCACTGCTTGTTTGGAAGCAGGGGAGGCACCGGCATCACCAGCACCTCTGCCTTCCTCCCGCACACCGGCACCGCCTGCGTATTGATCGGAAAGGATTTGCAGTGAAGTGGATGAAAACTGCTGGTGTAAATCCCCCTGCAGCCTGGTGAGAATAAATCCCTCCCTCCTCCCCTCCTTTTTCACAGCCGGGAATGATATTAAGACTGTGGGACTGATGATTTCCAGATTTCAAACATTAAAGTATTTTAACTGCACTTCAGGGTAATTCAGCATGGAGCGTATGAAACATTGCAGGCAGAGAAAATAGCTACTCTGGAAAATGTCTATAATTTTCAGGGATTCCTTTTATTGTTGACTGCATCCAAATATTTCTGCCCTTGACTAAGTGCTCCCCGTTCCCCTGCATCTCTTAGCAGTCCCTGCAGCGACCAAACAGAATAGCGCTAGAAAGAATAAACAGCCAAAGCACGAACATAAAATCCCTCAGTTAATGAAGGGGGCTTCTCTGCTCACTGATTTAGTACAAATAGGGCTCCTACCACAGGCTCAGGCAGAGCTGGCCGCCTGCATGGGCTGAATTGCAACAGGGACATGGAATTTGGGGGAGAAATGCCCCTAATGCAATGTATGGCTTCCCACTCCACGTTTCCTCCCTTATGGCTTTCACGCCTCTGAGGGAAGCCCCTGCTCAGTCTGAATGTTGTTATTCATTATTTATGGAGTGATGCAAACATGTCTAATGCAAGGATTATTATTTTTTTCCCCTAGCACCTTAGGGGCTGTCAGAAGCAGAAGCAACCAGAAACTAACTCCCCTTCTGATTTCCCTCCCTCCTCCTACACACTGGGCAGGCGCAGATGCAGCCCTTCACTTGCCGAGGCTCATATACTGCTTTTCCTAGCACCGTTCAGAGGTTGCCTTCTCAAGCTTGGCGACTTGGGCTCCCACTTCGACAGGTTAAAATGTCTGTAAACACTGGTCTGGGCTCTTTCTAAATGTTTGTGTTATAGCCATTTGACATTTATTTTAGACTGACCCCACGGTTTGGTGCAAATCTTTGTAGCATGGTAGCTTTCAGCTCCGTCCTCCTTGAGACAACAAGGATGGCTTTTGACACGGGTTGACTCATGGGTTAATCCTCGTGTAGATGGGGTAATTTATACTGTAGCTGGCAGCAGCTGGATAAAACAAACCCAGAGGGCCAGGCAAGGCTTACCTCAGCTGGCTGATGCATCTTAGGGACACGGTTTGTCTTTTCCACACAAAGATGTACAAATCTGCTAACAACACCTTCCATCCCAGAGAAGACAAAGTTTACGTGGCCACCAGATTACTCCTGCAATCACCCTGATGACCCTAAGTATGTGACAATTAATGAACTAAAGTTTACACAAACATGCGCACACACATGCATGTGCACACTCTCAAGATTTACCCCAGGGAGACTGCCAACCAAAAAGCATTTAGAAGAGGAAAAGGGGACATCCCCAGCTCAGTCTCTTTCCAGTATGGGCCCGCAGACATCACCAAATACACAGAGGTGTAGGTAGTGCCCTCTAGGTAGCAAAGGGAATTATTTGTGGCATGATTTCCTTTACACTAAAATTAGCCCTGGGACTAATGATTTTTCTGCAGCACACAAGGCCCTCCCTGTCTTCTGTCCCAGATGACATGGCTCTGAATGCTGGAGCTGCATTTCTCTGAAGCCAAACCATGCCCCTTACTGACAGACATCCTCCTGCAATGAGACGCGTAGGAACAGAGAGCTCCTGACACGGGGCAGAGCAACAGGGGATGTCCAGCCATCCCTGTGTGCCGGGGCAGGATTAATATATATGACCTGTCTCTGGCAGACCTTCATACACTGTGTTTGAAGAATATTATTACATTTCCCCTGCCCACAGCTACTTCTTGCCTTTTCCGCACTAAACAGTTACCAGAACCCTTTCTTCTCTGTCAAGTTTCTGAAACTGTTAAACCAATATGCCCTGCTCTTCTTTCCCATATCTACCAGGCTTGTCCTTCCCCCCATTGTTTGTAAGTAAGTGAGTTGTAGTCTGAGCTATTTATTGGATGCCTCTAGCCTTGGAGCCAAGGAGAGGAAAGCTCACATCCGTATTGGTCCTTTGGGGCAACTCTTATCACAGTGAAAACGGAGCCCTTGCCTTCCCCACTGGCTTCCCGCAGCCATTCATCAGGCAATGGGAGGCCAGATTACGTTACTCCGTTGTCTGTTGCTCACAGGATTCACATCGTTCTCACAGTGCTGTGTTTTGGTTTGTGGTTTTTTTTTTTTAAAAAAAAGGAAGTACAGGCTACTAAAGGGCACGGAGGACTCCTAGCACTGGCCTTGACCCATGTCAAGGCAGGTGATTTCTGCCTTAGGATGGCAGTAAGGCATCTGAGCAAAGAGGAGCTGAGGGCTCTGAACTGCAAGAAGGGGAAGACGGGGAGGGTTGCAGTAATAAAAAAATAATAAACTGATTTCTCCGCCATATCCATTCAGTAAGCTCATCATGAATAAAATAAGGCAAAATCCTTCCTCTCTAAGCCAATGTCCATCATAGTGCGCAGTCCATTGTATTCTATGCATATAAAACATATGTTTATATGTGCATGTATATGCATGAACATACACCCACACATAAGAAATTATGACCTTCATGGCATCTCCTATTACGTGGTGATACAGAAATCCTGTTGCTACCACCATGTTTGACTTGCTCTTCCTCCAGTCAGGTTTGCGCCCAGTCAGATGTACAGGGCTATGACGCCTACTTCTGGCTTGTGCCGTCATGTAAGATTAGGAAATGTTTAACAGAAATTATTGCATCTAGCTACTTGCAAGAGAGCACTCACACTGCAAGTTCCCAGCCATTTTCCCTTCTTATCATTGCAATGCCTTCCCTCCTAGAAGAGCTGAGTACCTGGAGTTTGTTGCATGCCATGGAAGAAGGTCCTGAAGCTGGAAACAGGAGATTTGGCTTGTGTTCTTCCCTCTGTTACTGATTTCCTATATGACCTTAGGCAAGCCATTTAATGGATCTGTAGCACACTTTGCCCACCTGAAAAGGAGCTACAGTAAGAACATCTGTACAGCCCTTTGATAATGATTGATGAAATGCACTACTAAGCCTAAAAATAAGAAGATAAAAATATAAGAAATGTCTGACTGGCCCGGAGCAATGGTCTATGCAGAGGAGCGCTCTGCCTCTTACAGTGGCAGTAGAAAATGCTGTCTAGTGAGAGCTGGTCAGCCTGGCCACCGTCTGTGGCCTATTATCCCCATCCATCCCCAGCATTGTAGTCATCAGACCAGAGGGGTTGGAGGGCACATCTCTGCCTATTTCCGTTTAGTAACTATTTATAGATATATTGTCCACAGATGTGTGCCACACGGAGAGTTGGCAGAGCTGCTTTAACGGGACACGTTGCCACAGACCTGAGACATGTTTCAGCTGACGTCCTTCTTCCTCATCATGGTCTATACCTTGCTTTCCTCACATGCACTGCACCAGGTAGAGGTGCGGGCAGGAAAACCCCTTGGCTGTGCTGAGGATAAGCGGAAATCTCAAAAAGGTTCATGGGTTTAAGAAACCAAATAAGTAGTAATTAAAAATAAGTGAGCAGAGGTTGTACATTCCCTTGCCCCATCTGGAAACGTAGTGCTGGATTTAGTATGCCAATATTGACATTTTAATTAATTACTGCTTCTAAAATGCTTTGTGGGTGAAAGCCTAACAGTCAAAATTATTATTAATAATAATACTTCTAGTAACATTTCACTTTTTATTATTACGTTATCATGCATTAATATTATATAAGATTATTAACAATGACAATAGTCTGTCCCTGAATATGGGAAGGGGCACCTTTAGCTCTTTCCAGAATAAAAAGACCAGTACTACTTATTAAAGGCTTTCCCTATATTTTAGCCAATAATCACTTTAAAATTTTATCATTGAAATTAACCACATAGTCACAGGCTGGGACAGTCATAATTAACAACAACAGAAAAAGAAATACAATGCACTCCAGTAAATAGAAGCAGCCCTCTCCTCCCCCCGCCCCCAAATGGTGCAAAATACATAGGGGACCCTGTTGTCATGGTAACTGGCATTACAGCTTGCTTTCGATAATTAATGGAGGGCTTTGCTATTACAGTATTCTTGAAATTTCACTTTCCCCTGTGCTGCACTGCAGAATGCAGTATCATTTCCCCATTCATAAATATTTCATTACCACAGTCTGCTGTGTTTCATCATCACTGATAACACTCAGCCTAATCCACCCATTGCTGAATTCATGTAGCCCTGTCGGTAGAGCAACTTTCATTTCCTCCTTCCACTTCTGCAGTCTTCATTTTTCTTGTTCAGTGTTCTCCTGCTGCAAAACTGTCATCGTAGGCTAAGTACAGAAACCTTTATTTTTCTTACTCTGAAAAATAAACATGAGTGGTAAAAGCTCTGCCCAAGTAAATAGCACACAGACACATGCACGTGCAATGTTTGTTTCACAGATATAATTTGGATGTATCACTAAATGGAGATATTTTGATCAGCGATGGAGAGGAGAAATGCAATATGTTACCAAAGAAGGAAAGTCAGAATCTGATTCAACAAAATATAGCGGTACCTTTAGACACACACCTTGTGCCTCTGATGACAGCTGTAAGCAACAGAAGTGATACTTTCATCCAGAGGACCAGTTGGGGCATAATATATTTTGTAAATAACATACTAGTAGAGAATACCCAAAGCCAGTGAGGCAAATAGCTGCGGTAATACAGATGGCAAGGAGAGAAGAAACAGAGAAATAGTTTAATTTTTTTCCTTAGTATCAAAACTGTCAATCAAATTAACTCCGACGTGTTTACATACATGGTTTCTACTGATATCCATGCACAGAGCACTTCAGTTTCCTTGTTGAGTCTCGCTTGACTTATTTTTCTTCTTTTTTTTAATACTTTTTAATGTTGCTATCTCTTTGAAACAAGCTGGTAGCTAAAGACTGAGAGACCTTAAAGAGTTAGTGCTGGCCTCTCTAATGCCAATTGCAAGGTCTCTCTCCTGTAACTCTGTGACAGACTTGCCTTAGACTGCCTTTACAGAAGAGGAGACTAGGGAGGCCAAAGGGAAGGCAAATGCCACGTGTAACCTGTTAGACAGAACGTTGCACAGGATCTGGCCTGTTTTGTAATAGGTATCACAGATGTGATGTAGTTTTCCTCCGGGAGGGGTTAAATCCTGGATAAGGAATCATGGCGCAAATGAGCATTAGTGGAGACCACTGCATGCATCACTTGACAGGCACTATATAAATGTACAAGGAAAATTTGTTTCATCTATTCTGCATGTAGCAGAAATAGCTAGGTAAAAAATTGCACAGCCCGTGCAATAAATAGCAGTTATTTGCCTATGCCATGCAATTTGCAAGACCTGCTAAGATGTCATTTATGTTGACACATTTAAAGAGAGAAGCACTGCAAATCCATTTTCTTCCAAGCATCATAAAAAAACCCCTACATTTTTTTCATGTATTTTCAATTCAGACTCAGTAGTTTCATGTAGCGAGAAGGGAACACTGGAAGTGGATTGAGGGAATCTTGGGTATTATTTAGCCTTTTGCAAAATAAAATAAAATAAAATAAAATAAAATAAAATAAAATAAAATAAAATAAAATAAAATCTGCTAATACAAATTCCATTCCTTGCCAGGAACCATAATGATCTTCTCTTGCATACTCTAAGTTCCCGACCATTAGCCAGGAATGAATATACAGAACACAGGAATCCACAACAGTCCAGGGAATTTTTTTCCTCTCTCCATGGGACATGACTCTGATGAACAAACTTCATTTTTAAATGAGCTGGTGGAGTCTTTCACCCAAGCGTGTTGGGATGGAGAGCCTCGTGGAGCCAAACGAACACCAGTCAAAGCCAAGAGGGCCTGTGCCAATACCCAGCAGGGAAGTTTACAGAATCAGTTAAATACAGGACAAAGACCCAAATTGCCTGTAGTTCACTGCGTGAATCTTCAAGCGTATGTTAAGAGATCATCCCCGGAAAGGGAGAGTCTAAGCACGCCTAGCGTGGGCCCAAGGTTTTGCTCGTGTAATCCAGGCAGGCTATGCTGACCTTACCTGAGGATGTGATGGCCCCATCTCCCTAGAGACACCCGAAGTCCGGCCCTTCTGAGCAGAGTATTAGTGCTATCGCCAGCTGCGTGGAGGGACGGCACAAGTTTAAACCCAGCTGGCAGCCACCCGTCTTCATCCTGCCGCGTGAAATCGCTGTGCAGCCCGTACAACCAAAAGGCCTCAGTCTTGTGGGGCGTCCTACCCCCAAGCAAGAGCAGCCAGCAGATTATTTTCAACAATGCTACTTGCAGGCTGAACGTGAGGGATAGGAAACCCCCCAGCTTGCAAAGCATTTCGGGAGTGAAACGCGCAGCAGAGCTGCAGCCAGGTTCCCTGACATCCCCAAATGCAAAGGGGTATCGGCTAAAAGCCATTCCTGTGAGGAGAAGTGAGCCCTGGTTCCCCACACAATCACCCTGCTGCCTCCTGTTGCATTAGTGGCATACAAATAGTTGTGTTCAGCCTTCATCCATCCAAGAGCTGTCAGCATGCAGCTCTTCAGCTCCACAGTTCACAGGGGCCTTTTTCTTTTGTTTCGCTCAGGTTTAGAAAAGGAAGAAAGCAGGCGGACGAATTTTGTGCAATATATCCCCTTGCTCTGAGAATTTGTTGGTAGTAACACATGAAGAGAAATTACTCTTGACAATAAAGGCTATGATGTCTTTTCCCTACTATTTCGGACAGAAAGATGTGCTTGAGTGCGTGGGTGTAAGAGAGAAAGCAAGAGAGTGAGTGCATGTGTGGGCTTAAATGCAATTGCCTTTTTATGTTGGTTTTCTTTTAAGTTTCCCCATGCTTTCCCTAGTTTTTAAAGAGATTTCCTAGACCCCTCTCTTCTTCCTCCCATCTTCAGAAGTTCAGTCATACTTTCACCAGCAAGTGTGGCCCACAAGGCATTTTTCATCATTTCCTTTATAAAATCTATGGCCCCCACCCTGCAACCATGTCCATTTGTATGATGCTTCATCAGCAGGAAAGTTCTCAACAGTTTTTCCTCCAAACTGTAAAATAAAAGCAGCAGAGAACAAGTTCATGTCACTTAACATAGCACCCTCCAACCGTCAACCACTTGGCCCTCTCTCCGTCTCCAAAGTGACCTTTCTTGCACCTCCCAGCTTCCATTGAAGCAATTTTTAGCATCTGCCTCTCACCAGCTCTGTCACTGCCAGCAGACCATTCAGTGCATTCTTCCAGGCAAGATCCCAGTCACACAGCCCTGGGCCACCAAGGAAAAGGCTTCACGTGCCCATCAGGATGCGGCACCAAATGACTGCTGCATCTCCCCAACCACTGCCCCTGGCTGGAGAACCTGCTCCCGGCAACCGACTGCAGATGATCCCGAAAACAGCAGAAATCACCCAAGAGCGGGGCCCATGTGCAAGAAGCTAACATGCCATTGTGGGCCAGGGAAGTCACACCTGATGGCACAGCGGAGACACACAGCCGCAGCAAGCTGCTGTGATGTGGAGGCTTCTCAGAGCCCCTCCAGCGGTGAGCGTGCGTCGTGCTGGGCACGTGGGCTTCAGGTGGTGGGTTTACCGCTTCGCCATGATGGTAACGTTCATGCTAGGAATGTTTAGCACAAAAGGGCAGCGACTAAAAGTTACCCACTCAGCACCCGCCCTGAGAGGAGCAGCTGAACTACCTGGACCCTTTAGCAGCCAGTTATTAGGCAGCAATTCATCATGTTGAGCTGGTTCTAGCACAAAGTTTCCTTGGTTACTGCTGCATGTTTCAACAGGCCTTTGGCAGCTGAGGTACCGCTGTTCCCAGCCCTTCCTCGGTGCGGGGGCACCTGATTTTGGCTCTGCGCAGCCAAGCTGGCTCCTCCCTGCCTGTTTGTAAGGCCCTGGCTAAAGACGATGAAACCCTTAATGCACACCACACCACAGACGTCAGGGTACTGCCCTCCTTCCCTTGCCAAGCTTACTCAGAGAAACATGGACAACGTGAATGAGCCCCTCTGGGGTGGTATCAGCTCTTGCTAGTCCTCTCCCCAAGGACTTCCTCCCATTGCACCAGGTGCTTGCTGCAAAACCCACCATGAGGGTTTGGGACCAGGTCCCCACAAGGCATGGCAATGCCGGAGCCCACTGCACGGTGCAGAGCAAAAGCCTTTCTCCATCTGAGGAGCCTGAACAATGAGGGCATCCCTCCCTGCTCTCTGCTCAAGGCTCTGAGGGTGACTGGTGCCCCTGGGGCTGGCTGGAGGAAAAGTCCTTGCACTAGAAATGTAGCTGACCCAGGGGCTAAAGGAGCACCTGGCAGCCGCATGTACTAAATGATGGGTAGAAAGTAAGCCAGCAGATGGTATTCATCAGCTCTTGACACCAAGTCCTTGCAGAAGGGCTTCAGAGATGCAGATTCCCCTCCCACCCACCCTATCAACAAAAAAGCCAAGGGAAAGCTACCCTGCAGTTCTCTCACCATCGTGGTTTTCCATTTTTTGGCCCATATCTGTTCATTGTAGGTGAGCTGGAGAAGAGGATTCAGGGAGAGGAAATCCCAGAGCTCAGCGATGTGTCCTGCAAGCCCAGACCCAGAAAACCAGAGATATTTCAAAGTGCAGCCTTGATGCCATAAGTTATCCTTAACAGAATATATCTCTTTTCTCTTTCCTTGCTGTGCTAAGCTGTTCTGTTGCCATGGCGACCGGCTGAAGTTCAGGGACCGTTTCCTGAGTAGCCTTTCTCACTGTACTGCACCAGATACTGTAGATGGTTCCTGTACGACTGGGATGTGCTGTGATGTAAATGCAAACATCGTCTCGTTAAATACTCACGCTAATAAAGTGGGCTTATGCAGTGTGTTACCTCTGGAAGTCTCAAAACATGTGGCAAAGGAAAACTGACATCATCATTCCCATTTTACAGACTGGCAAACTGAGGGGATGTGACTTCTTCATGGTCTCACTGGTCAGTGCTGCTGTGGGAAATAAAAAGCAGAGCATCCAACTCCCTTTTCAGTCAGTCACACAATTTATCATGGCACTTAGACCTCCTTGACTGGTCAGGATCTGCCCTATGCCTGGACTTCGGAATTACATCCCTCCTTTTACCTAATATGAATTTAGCATTTAAGTAGGAAACAATGATCTCTGATTCACTCATGTCATGGTTTTGCTGCTAGATCCCAGATGAGGTGCCTTTCCATCCTTTTCCATCCTCCTCACACCAGCAGCCACCGAGCAAACAGAGGGAAGGGATCTACAGCCTCTTGCCAGAGGCCATCCTTCTCCCAAAACAAGACAGTATACCCACACTGAATGTTATATCAGGTAACAGCAGCTGATGAACAACCCACAGCTTGAGAGCTTTTCTATTGTGTTATTAAGACAGGTAGGATTGCTAAGATGCCTAAATGAAAAAGGAATATAAGTCCTGTTCACAAAAAAAAAGAAGTCTAGAAACATGTGTCCTACTGAAAGTCAAATACTAATCTACAGTCTAAGTCCTGGGACTAGTTGAAAGTTTTTAGACAGAAATTTGCAATAAGATGGTCTAGAAAAAAAAATCGAGCCATTTCAGAGGAACCTTGCAATTTTGGCAGCTCACGTGGTAGAAGTTGTTGGTGTAACCGTTTTGTCAGCTGCCATAACACTAAGAAGCTGCAAGCCCTGGGAACCCCAGATCATGAAGGTTTACAGTGGCTTTCAAGCTGACTTCTCACCAGCACATAAGGAAGGAGCAATTCCTCTAATATCTCTGAATGCCTCATTAATCTGGGGGGGCGGGGAAGGACTATCACATCAGTTGTTTTTAAATAAATATTTTTTGGAAGCATGAGAGTGGCAGGATTTTGTCTCAGGCCTGAATGTGTATTTTGTTTTGTTGAAATGCTAAAATTTCTGGTGGATAAAGTAAGAACTCTAACTCCAACCAATCCCTATGAATAATAAAAACATTCAAAGGAAAATTTTGACTGATTTATGCATGACTAGCTAACAGCCAAAAGAACTAAATCTGTAGTGACTATTGAACAAAAATCTTGAATATTGGATAAATCTGTCTAAAACATAGAGGTAGTCAAACTATACAGTACCTCAGCTATTAGGTAGTCAATGGCACTTTATACAGGAATGTTTGCCACCTTCATTAACAAACGGATAGTGTTTGATTAATTGTGAAGCTAACAAATATTACGTTAAACGTAGTGTTGCAGAGAGCGTAAATGAGAACAAACAATTTTTAATGTCATGTGAGTCAGTTCCATGGTGAGCATGTGGCTCCAGAAGGATGACATGTTCGACACGCAAGTTCTCACCTAGCTCATTTCCTTCCTCTTTCAACTGAAATGACTCCTCAAGGCTGTTGTCTAAGAAAGTCTAATTTCATGGGGGATGAACAATGCAAAACATCTGTATTCTGGCCACTTTCTAACTCTTCCTCTTCGATTTGTGACTGCTTATTTAAAAAAAAAAAGGAAAAAAAGAGTTGTTCTCCACATGAATGATAACCAACACGGTTCACTTTAAAATGACAAAATTAAAAACAGTTAATATTATATTTAGGCTTTTCCAAATTGCCTTTTCTGGTTCCATACACAGATCTTACTATTTCACATTTTCACACTTTTCTTTTCTAATAGGGCTTCCTTGTTGTCTTTGCTAAAATAAATGAGAGTCCCCTTGTCCTCCAGGAATTCAGAGTCTGGAAGTCAGGACTCACAAGAAGGAGATAAAAACTACACAAAGAGGCAGCCTTTGCCCATAGCAGCCACATTCAGGCATCAGGCCCAGAGCAAGATACTACTACATGAACCAAATGTCTATGGCCAACAGCCTGGAAAATACAGCATCTGCAAGAAACCCTTCTTGAAAAGCCTCCAAGAGGTAAGAGTGTGAGGGTGACATGGGTCAACAGAACAAGCGATGTCACGACCAGCGAGAGTGACCTCGTGCCCATCCTTGATGCCAGTCCAACGTGGCTTGGCTCAGGGTCATGCTAGTTCAGCAGATTTCTCCCTGCCCACCCAAAAGCAACCAGGGAAGCCAGGTCAATATTGCCAGACCCTGCTGCCTTAAAAGGAAAGACATGGGAAAAGGCAGTTGCAAAAGAAACTCCTGCCTAGATAATTCATCAGTTAATGAAATTCTGCCAAACCAAACCAATTCTCTTACAGTTTCAATAAGAGAAGTTATTCTTTATATCCCATCTCAAACTGCTGCCCTGCATTGCTGTTTGCCATTAAAAGAGGTTGTTTCAGTCCAGTGGTTGCTGCATTTCAGTGTCAGCTGCAGCAATTTTCCCATTCCATGGATGCACACGTGCACACCTCCAATCTGAAATGTGCTCTTGGATCCTTCTGGACTACTGGGGCTCTATAAAAATAAGTCATTACCATAATCACTACCAATGTAACAATTTTCACTTTCCCATTTGCAATGCTATTTTTGAATAGCACCATTGGCCTAAGGAACTCTCAGTCTGGCACTTTCCATGACTATTAAACAAACCTACTGTTTTTTCTTAGTTCTTATTGTTAATCTTTTCATTCAGTTTTATCTCACTGCTACCCTCTGAGCTTAAAACCAGTCAAAACTTGTTACAGAGAATATCATATCATAGGAGTTAGAAATGGAAAGGACCTATTACATCACCAGTTCATCCTCCTGCCAATTAACGCTTGCTCTCTGGAGTACCTTTCCTAATGTTTTGTCCAGTCTGGCTTTGAAAAGGACCAAGCAGTTGGCCTCCTGCCCCTTCCCTCGTGAGACTGTTCCACAGCAAAATATATCTCACTGTCAGGAAATTTTACCTTACATTCAGCCTGACTGTCACACTATTAGTCCTGGTTATATCCCTGCGTGTCACGCTAAAAATTCCTCTCTCGCGCTCAGGAGAGTGGGAGGGTGTTCGTACTCATCAGAGCGCTACATGTCTCACAAACCACACATTTGTTAGTCATTCCTGAGCTAAGCTCTGCATCGTTTTATATTTGAACTCATCTACCTGTACTTCTACCTCTCCTGATCAGCTTTGTCACTCTCCTCCAAAAATTTTCCAGATTTGTCAGTACCTCTCTGGTTATCAAGGGCCTGGTGTTGACTGTACCAGCTATTTTGGGATTTGGGACACCAGGTGAAGCTAGATGGCAGGTTCAAACCAATCCAAAGCATGCTTTCTTTTTAACACAGCTTAGTTAAACTGAGCTCCTTGCCACAGGACGTGAATGACAGAAGTTTGCATGGGTACAAAGGGAAACAGAATAAGTTAACGGAAGAAAAATAATGCATTGAGAGCTCCTACATACATGATCTTGTATTTAAGTGCCTGGACTGCCAAGCTACGCTCATCATATTGAGACAAGAAGAACAAGATGCTATTCGATAACTCAATGAAACGCTTTCAAGTATGCTTACCAGCCTTTCACAAGAGGAAATGTGTTTCAGTCACCTATAAAGATGCGTCCGAGTTAAGTCGCCCCGATGCAAGCATTGGCGGTGCACACTGGCCTCGGTGCAGGGAAGGACCAGAGGGAGGAGAAGCACTGTGGTTCTCTGCACCGTCATGTCTGGAGTGATACCCCTGCAGGGCTAAGCCTTACCACTAAGCATTTTATCTCCCTCCTTACAGCAGATCCAAGGTGCCCAAGAGCTCCTGATTGTGAACGTTAAATCTTCTGGCAGACCAGGCACGCTAAAGCTCCAGGCAGCAACTGTGTAGCTCCTGACATAGCTTCAGTACCCGCACCAGACTGAGGTCCTTGCAGAAGACACATCCACAGAGGACCAAGGTCCTGTGAACGTGCTGCCAGTTGCCCCCTTAGCCTCATCCAACATGAGCTTTGAAAAGGAGAGCTGGTTAGTGAAGAGTGGGGAAAATTAAATGCCTTGTGACCCTCCTCGCCTCCCAGTTTCCTTCCTTCATCCTTTGTCTCTCAGCCACTGTAACACTTCTGGTTTGATTTTGCGAATTCAAGTGGAGAAATCACCCAGTGTAATTTATTAAACACTACTGCAATGCAGAGAAGCAGAGTAGTGAAGTGAGGCCTAATCCTGCCCAGCGCTGCAAGGATCAGGTAAAGCACTAAGGTCCTCTCTTCCTTCATTGCTGAGGGCATGCACCACCTACAGAACGGGACTCTGGTATTGGATCAGAGGGGACTCTGGGACACCTGGATTCAGGACTTAATCTGCGGCACCAGCCAAAACCCTCAGCCTCTCCAGCCTTCAGTTCATGTGTCTAATAAATGTGTATGCTTTGATCTTCATTTGAAAAACATTTCAAGATCCTTAAGATCTTGTGGGAAGGCTCAGGGTTATTGTCACTATTAAGAAAAAGTCTCACATTTATGGTCAAATTTGCCCCTCCTTTTTAGGTCTGTCACTAAGTGAGGGGGTTTCATAATAAGCCTTCTCTACCCCATTTACAGGGCGTGCTTTTCCAGAGAGCTTTCTGGATGGCACCCCATACACCGTGCTCTGGCTTTCCTTACAAAATAACTCAATGACCATGTACGAAGGCCACTAGGATCACCATGGCCTACTGTGGAGCCTTTTAACTTGAGTTTTTCCAAATCAGAAAGACTGCGAGGAGGTTCTTGGTTTGCCTCAACATCAGCCTGGACTGTAGAGGTGGTTTCCAGGTGGAGAAGGCTGTGCATGATGCCATCTGCATCTGCATCAGACAAATCACCTCTTCCCTAGCAGCATGTAACAGTTGCTATCTGAATGCAGGGCTGACTGTCTCATGTGGGTCATCTCACATCTACTCACCACTGGGGAATTTCAGTACTTTTCTTCCTGTTCATCATGTCTCTATTGAAATATCAGTGACAGGAGAGGCATCGCTGTGCCTGGACAACCTCTCCTCCAGCTGATCTCCTTCATAGCCCAGAGAAAGTGGTAGCAATCAACAGGCCCCGCAAGTTAAGAGCCACTTTCCCATCTGTTGCCTGTCCTCTGCAGAGCCTTTTCCTCTTGGCAGGTAACAAGGTTCCTTTCAAGGATGTAACTGACAGATCTTACAGTGGCTGTCCTGAAACACACTGAACCCAAGGTAGGAATTTCTTCTCCCTGTCCCAACCATGTGTTGTCATCCTTGGCCTTAAAATGGATCTCCCTCCAGGTGTCATGGGCAGCCCACCCAACCGTCTGGGCAGAAACGCGCTCACAGATGCGCTGGTTCCTGCTCAGCTTGGCAAACCCGTGCCCACGCACAAGAGCCCTCCAGAAGTCTGTGTTGCTCCTGCAGAACAAGCTCCGAGCTGCAGGCTGGGCTGCCTGGGCAAGGTGGCTGGGCTGGCGGCTGTCCCAGCTGCACAGGAGCGAGTGAGTAATGCGGAGGGCACCCCAGGAGCTGGGTGCCTTTGAAGTCCTGACCCCCTGGTGATATATTTCACAGTAGCCCTAAGGATGCTTAACAACTCCAACACTGTGAACAGTCGAGGAATCCAATCTGTAATGTACCACAGGAGGTGTTAGGGAATAAGCAGGGAAGGTGCAGCCAACGACTCCAGATGTGTGACCAAATAGAAAGGAAGCCAGAAAACTACCAAGCAACTTTCCAAACATGAATGAAAGAGCCTTCAGTGGCAAAGCTGTCCTCTCATGGAGCCTCAGGGGCTGCACTGATGTGGAAATGTTACCACTGCACAAGCCTGCCCTCTAGTAAAGATCAAAACTGACTTTTATTAATAACTTTTAAAAGGCTAGGATTTTTTTTTTTAAATTAGGGTAGGACATTTAAGTCATTCAAATTTCTTTTATAAAGTTGGCCTTTCTATTAAGTCACCTTTCTTCCCGCAAGGTGGAAAAAGGCCTGCATTGTCACCAGCAGCAGGTGTTGCACAGGAGCTTAAAACAGATGCCAGAAAGTCTTTCAGGCTGAAAGGAAAATGTCTCAAGTGAGAAAGGGAGTTCTCTGCCCAAAATTCAATTGCTCTTTGAAGGGCGAGTGCTCAGAAGACTGTTGGCTCTCTGACAGCAGGAGGCATCAGAAAGTATTGAATTTTTCTTGGAAAAAGGTGATTTTCTGTGTATTGGAGCAAAGCAGCAGGAGAGAAAAGTCTCTAATCACATGGAGTATGGGGAACAACAACTCTGCTTTTGTATCCACAGCACAGAAATAAGGCTCACATCACCCACTCCAGCTGATTTCATATGTATGTGTGTGTGCAGCACACGAATAACACAATTTGGCAAGGTGCTGAAGATCTCCTTAGCAATGCTGGGCTGCCCTCCTTGTTCAAAAATAAGAGGTAATGCTACAAGACCAGGAACAACAGGAAATCATTTCATTCTTAACCAAATTCAAATTTTTCAGTTTCTAGCAAGCAGAAGGGAATGAAAAGTGATGCAGAATATACAGCACAATAACATAGCAGCTTGTAAACACACACAGACGGCTGCTGTTACTATTTATCAAAAATACATTTGTAATCATTTTCTGGAAGTATGTGCAGGGGACCATGCTGGGCATCAGGTTCTTACTAATATGCTGTCTCCCCTGTCTGAACTTTAAGTCAGGATACACTTATTTATGCCGACAACCTTCTTTACAACCCTGCTATTTCTCTGTCTAATCTTCTTAAGGAAGCAAGGGTGTGTGCAATAGTGATGGGTGTCCATCCTTCCACTGTCAGTGACCTTTGCTGACTTTTGAACCCCTTGGAATAAACCCATCCACGCTGGACTTCAAGGTGAGGGTCTCCGAGGCATGATGTTCTGGCAAACTTTGTGAAAAACAGCAGCTGTGCTGAGAGGAGAGACTCAAACATTAACGCATGTGCACAGGGGTCATCAATCCAGTTTGCTTGGCTCCTTGGCCAGCCAGTGTGAGAGCCCTCCGAGCAAGCTTCTGGCAAGGCACTGGGCACTGAGCGGGGCACTGTGGTAGAAAGGGGTGAAGAGCTGAGGTTTGGGGTCATGGGAGGAGTTTAAATAGCATTTAGGAGATTGCAGAAGCAAGGAAGTGTTTCAGGGGAGGGCCCAAGGAGGTAGGCTTACGCGTATTGTGAGCATGGGACAGAAATTTGAAGGCAATCAGGCTCCACCGGTGTTGCTGCGTAAGGCACGACGTGTGCTCAGAGCCCCCAGTGCCCAGGCAAGGGCTTCCTGAGGGACACTGGGCAGATGTCTCTGGAGAGCTGTTTGGTGATCTCAGATGGCCCCATCCCTCCTGAAAGCAGCCACCAAGCTGCTGAACACCCAACAAAAAGGGCCTCGGAGCGGGTACATGAGGTTAGACCTTTGACTTGAGTTAAACCTCTGTCAATCCCCTCATGATCTGGAAGACACAAACCAACCTACAGACCTACACTTCCATTCCCACACTGATATATTCAATTCCTATACTGAGATCTGTCAATAAAGACCCTGTGAATGACTATTAGTTTCTCTACCACCAGTGAGAAAAGATTTGGCATGAGAATCAATAATTGCTCAAATTAATAATCAGTTACAACAATAACTGATGACCAAAAAGCCTGGCCATGCGTGCTAATTATTTACTATGTGCCTATGCAAAGGCAGACAGCCAAACTCCCATCCGTGCCTCCCGGTAGCATGGTGGGAGGGAGGGTAATTCAGCACTTTGAGCCCAGGACATGAGAAGACAACTCGTGCCGCCTTGCTGCTCAGCTACCCTGTGATCTCTTGCTAAACCTGCTCCCCTCTCCCAAAACGACATCAGTGTCACCACGATCACTGAGTGCCGGGTTATAAAATGTTTCAAGTGACTAAACATTTGGACAGATGCCTAGTGGGACTTTCAAACCTGCACAGACATCGACAAAATCCCACAAGCAGTTATCTGTACCTGTCGAGGTCTAATAATTTTTTAATCCTGACCCTTGGTCTCAACGCACCTCACATCTGTAGATGCAGATGGTAATAACCATTCACGAGCACACAGCGATTCTACTGAAAAATGGCTGCACAGGCACCACATCACGAGATGCATCTAATTGATGCTTAGCTGCAGCAAATACCAACACAACGCTTCTGACTGTATCATACTGTGATACAAGTGAAGCTGCAGACGCTAAAATAAAAAGAGAACAATCCACTGCCCATTTAAGTGGCAGCTGCTCTGGATGACTGCGGTGCTGCCCAGCAAATTACTGAGCAGGCAGAGGCACAATTCCCTGGCCCGCGTGTTAATCACCTGCATCCAGAGGGTGAGCACAGAGAGACCCTGCAGTAATGCGGCGTGGGAGCACAGGCTTTAGGCTGTGGTATAATAGATCTCCCTGCCTACAGCCTGACACTGTTTCTTCACCAAAGTTATATCAAACTTGAATAGCAAGAACTGTAAGAGACGGTAAGCAAAACTGAAATGAGAAAGCTAGGTCATGGCAGAAGTGATTTTAGGCACAGTTTTCCAAGTATAAAAGGCAGGCTAAAACAGACTCTACTTAGTTAACAGTGGGCATAAATAGAATAACAGAGGCCATCTGACAAAAGCACAAAAGCACGAAAACTGCCAAACATGCAAGTGCATCAGATGTTAATGATGATCAAACCTTATACAACAGATTCTGGAGAAGTCAGTGCCTTCACCTAGCATATGCCAGCGCTCTGTGTTGAACTGCAATCGTCTCCTCTGAGATACTCAGCTTAAAATTCAGATGCAATTGCAGCAATATTTAAAAGCAGGTAGTAAGTGCCAATGGCTGGTTTCTTGTGTCCCCTACAAATTTGTTCAAGGTCCTCACAAGATTGCTTCAGTTCTGGTAGCCCTTCAGAGACAACGTTCACATACCTTAAAATTGGATCAGGATGTGTGTAATTAGTCAATATGGCCTGTTCTACACAGAAAGCAAATTTGTTTTACAGAAACAGTCTTCTCTTAGCAAAGACGCACAGCAGACATATCTGAAAAGAGCTCTGAGCTTTAAAAATATGGCTACTTATTTCAGAGCTGAAGTACAAACCCATTTTCTCTCCCAGATGGTAACAATTCTGATGGAGATAGTTCAGTGATACCAACTAGCAGGCCTCAAATACCCAGCACAACCATTTTATATGCTCGCACTGAATTTGACAGAACCTCCTTGTGCATAAAACTACTTGTGTGTGTGTTTGGGGTGGTGGTGGCAAGACACAGAATGCTTTCAGACCTTGGCTTAAATAATGAGCACCAGCCATCCTTCAGTCAACCCACAGTGAAGACAAGGTTCTTTAGTTTTACCCAAATATGAACTCAATGAGATGGAAATAGTTCTGCTTTTTGGGGCAAGACTCCCCATGTTTACTTCAATGGACCACCAAAGAGTCCTGTCTTGGCCATGAGTTTTACCTGGGACAGCTGAAATGCATTAGTCACTGCAGATAAAAACTACCAAACAAACCAAAAGCCCACAACTTTTTTTTTTTCCCATTTAAAAAAAAAAGCTAACTGCTACATGAAATTATTCAAGGACTGAGACCAATTTGTCAGTACTTGAGAAATTCAGTACAGCTGCACAGAGTAAGAAGACAGTAAATTCAGTACTGAAGTATGGCCACCAACCTGCAGAAAGGACAGGAGTAACACTCTCAATGGAAGGCAAACGACCACCACCAGTGATTTACTAATCTAGTTTGGATTCTCAGTACAAAACTGCTTTCAGATTTGTGCAACTGCTTGATCGTGCCTGGCAATACTATGGCAGAGGTCACTGAAGTCTCAAGGGTAAAAACACAGAGCAATTTACTGCTTATCTAGCTTGCAACACTTTTCCATTGCAGTGAGAACATCAAAACCAGGTAAGTCTCAGTGCACTGTAAATTTGCTGTTAGTCTACTGGGAAGATTCCAAACTGGGTGTTAAAGCTAAATCTTTAGTTTTCCAGGAATCGCAGCTAGCTTGAAAACCAATGGCAACTAGGAACAAAACCAGCACCCAGAACACTAAAACAGTACATACTGTTCAGTCATAGAAATCTCCAGCCAGTTCTCCTGGGGACGGGTAGCTTCTTTTGCTACAATTGATTTTTTTCTCTTTTATTAAAGCATGCTGATATAAAACCCAGCGGCACACAAAAATAAACACAGGCAGTTGACAAAAACAAGAAGCAGACCCTTGTGCCCGTCACTACGCTAGTCAGTCAGCATGCACATTAATTACTCAAATGCTGCTCCCCTTAATATTTCCACATGGCATGGTATCACTTTGATATTTGATATCACGGCAACTCATCCACCTTTACTAGACTTGTAGCCCATCCAAGACTGAGGGATGTTCACGAGACAGACTGTAGGGTAGCAGAGACTAGCAAGTGAACTTACCTTGGCAGCTATGTTGTTCTTGGTCTTCAAGCTAGTTCACCTACCTTTGTGCTAAATGTGTCTTAAGAAAAGCCAAGTGACAGCTAAGGGTAGCCCTTTCTTTGACAGAGTTGTCAGTGACTGTACCAAGGACCTTCCTCAGTCAAGTTTTCTATACTCCCACCAAGGCTCAGCCCAGTCTCTGAGATACTGTTAGCATCACGTGTCTCTGATCAGCGGTAAAATAAAACATGGCTATTACACCCTTAGATTCTCATGGGCTCTCTGTTGGTATCCACAAGGGACCATACAGTTTGAGAGTCTACTACTGCCCATAGCAAATTTCCCCAGTAAAATTAAGGTCAGGCTTTGAAGGGAAAGTCATATTTTCCAAAGGCTAGTAGCATAAAAATGCAACTCTGATGCCTTTTGATTTGAGGTCTGCTTTGCTAGTAGTGGTGAAACTTTGCCAGAACAATAGGTCTTTAGAGTAGATTAATCCTAGAATATATATGACAAAGGCTTACCTTATCTAAACATACCCAAGTATTCATATTATGCTCACAGCCAGCCCATTTGATTTTGCAGGCCTTAAAATCCTTCATATTGAATCATGCTTGCTCCTGAAGAAGCTGTTAGGTTTTTTTAATCTTAATGGTTCACATTTTTGTCTGAAAGTTGCTGCTATGAAAACACCTACTCCAGAAGATGATCCCATGGTGTCAGGTCAACTTCAGGGAAAGCTTTGCATTTCCCCCTTATCCTATTAGCACATGAGGTTAATCTTTCAGGTTTCAAAGAATAACGTTACTCCACCAAGACCTGGCTGTTGCAGGGAGCCCCTCCTCACCAGAGTGCAGACAGTTCACAGCCACACACATCAAACACAACTGATGTTAGCGGCTGGAGACTGGCCGATTCAAGAACACTCAAGTTTCCTCACAAAGCCGGACATGACAGTCTGTGGCTGCACTGACAAAGGCTCATCGTCCAATTTTCTCCTCCTTGCTTTCCCCAGATTTCTATGCCCCCAAAGCTGGCTGATCAGAATGAGAGAAGAACTGAAAGATTTGGGGAGCAGAAAAGGGAAACTTCACTAACCAATAAATTAAAAGGGGAATCTTGCAATCTACTCCACCCCAGATAGTCTCTTGTTTTCCCAAGAGACTTAGTTCTTTCATACAGCAGGCAGGTTTTAGTACTCTCTCCACAGGCAATCCCATCAATTAACATTCACATAATTTGCTGCCCCATGTGGCAGCATCAATCAGGCCCTGACTTGGAACAACTACTGCTCAGTGCAGTTCAGGGGAGTGCTCCTCCTCTTCAGTGGTCCTCGCTGAGAAACCTGAAATGGCAAAGGATGAATGAGACAGAGAAACATCAAATGGGCTAGGCTGTATTTATGGATCTTAGTAGATCATGGTTTAAAAATAAACAAGTAGGCTTTTTTGGTGCCTAAATGGCACCCATTCTTTTTGCCTTGTAGAAAGTCTAGCATATTGTTTTCCTAATCAAATTATTGGGATAACACAACAGCGATTTAGATTAGGATTTGTTTACACAGCTAAATATGTTGAGTAATGAAATTAAAATGAGCTCTCTGCTTCTGTCACATCTGCAATAGTAACTGGCTTATGGTTGAGTACAAGCCTGCTGCACAGATGTTTCTTGATAAGGTATAAATCAGTGTTAGATGCTGTTTATTGCAGTGCTTTTACTGCCTTCTTCCCTGAAGGAGGGAATGTTACCTGCAATGTGACCAGATGTGACCTGCAAGACTGTACGAAATACCATTACAAGCAAAAACAGGTCCCATATTCCATATCAGCATCTGCAATGGCTCATCAAGTATTTATCAGACCATTTGAACACTTCTACAGGTCCTAGCATCATACTACTGCCAGAATTTACTTATTATAACCTGCAATGAAAAAGCCAAGCATCCTGTAAAGTGACTGGTGCCTGAAATAGTAGGAGACACCATTTTAGCTTGGTTTCCTGCCTTAAAGGTCAAATTTCTGAGCAGACACTGCTGCTAGAAAGTAAGATACTGTGAGAGATCAAGGCAGCAGGTTTTCAGGGCACTGTAGGGAAGAGTTGCTCTTTTCTGCCATCCTGCCCCATGTGGATATTAATCCTTTGATAGTGACAGGGGAACAGACTTATTTTGCACTGGTGCCTATGGGAGGAGAACTGAGACCAGGGAGCTCCTCACCTGGGGAAGGTGGCACAGCTTGGAGCGCCTTGCTAAGCGGCTCTGCTCAGCTCTGTGGGAGCAGGGGGATCCAACAGGACAGGCTCATCAATGACCCAGCATTTGAAGGCAGCCAAGCCTGGACCCAGAGCCACGCTGGCTCCTTCTCTGTAGCAGATGAAAGCAATACCCGTGGGCTCTGAAGGTAAGAGAGCCAAACTTCGCAAGATGTACTTCTTGGAAGGTTTCTTGAAGCAAATCCTGACATTTCTTATTTAAAAAAGAGGGAGGGATGGGTTTTTCTTCCCTGAGCTAATCTGTGTCTCTGATTTGCTTCACTCGTTACACGGACAGAAGATCCTGTCAACACAGAAATAATGCCAAGTATTTACAGTTTAATGGAACCCAGGGACCAATTAACAACACAGAAAACCACCAGGCAGTGTATTTCTTATTGTAACAGGAGGGAAATCTTACATTACCGCTGTTCCCCCATTTCTTAAAATAAAGCGCCAGTGCTTTGTCAATGATTTCTCAGTAGTAATGTTTATTATCTGGTAGTTTTACCATTGCCCATTTATCAATCATTTTCCATGTGCTAGGTTCAGTCACAAAACCCATCTCTTTACTTGTACCCCCCAACCCCAAAAAGAAAAAAAAAAAGAGGGAAAAAAAAAAAGGAAAAAGCAACTGTCATTAGGGCTTCAGACCAGCGATGCTAGAACCTGCCCTCAACCCCAAGTTCTCGAACTGCTGATTCTTCAATAGCCTGATGGATGTGATGCACCTCATCCTGCGTTAAAGTCCTCTCCGGGTGGCGGTAAATAATACGGTAGCAATGGCTGACCTTCTTTGTCCTACAAAATATAAACCAAAAGAGGACTCATAAATACATGTTCCTACAAATGCAAATACATGAGGCCAAACACTTACCCTCTGGATCATGTTTTATTTGCGGTCTAATTTTGTTCCTGTTGCTTGAAAATCACCTTAATGCTAAAATACACAGTCCGGAGAGGTGGAACTGAGCTGAATTTTAATTTTGGCAGAGGACTTTGCTGAAGTCCACCTTCTACCTCAACTTGTACTGCGGTGTGGTAGCTTCTTACCAGAGCAAACAAGCCCAGGAGGAGGGCTATGCTAACACCGCTGGACTGCTGCTGACACCACAGCTCTCTCATTTTGGCGCTAATGGGGCTACCTTGAGGGAGCACTGTGCACACATACCCACCTCACACCAGTGGGGCTGGTGGTGATGGGCATAAGGAAAATACCGTGCAACCTCTGCGCGCTGGAGAGCAATGTTGCTAGCTAATTGTTGTCACGAGCCTCGCCATCCAGGCTCCAGCCTGGGGGAGGAGACCGAACACACAGCTGCAAAACAGAGTGAAATATTTATTTTTCAATTCAGGTGACTCCTTTGCCTTCGCTGGAAATTAGAAACAAGGGCAAAATGCATCTGAAGTCTCCATTTGTGGGAGAAGGACAGTGATGCAGGATGAGGGTGGCCATCACTCCCAAAGCAGAGCACCAAAAGGCAGCGCCTGGGCACTGGCTGCGCTGCAACCGAGGTGCAGGAGCAGCCCAGCAAACTTGGGAAGAAATGGGGTGAGACATGACAGCAGGCACACATGGCAAAAATTCTTACCCTTTGCTGTGGAAAGGAAAAGGCAAAAGAGAACAGGGAAAAGGAATAGAGAAGAGGGAATGATGGGGAAAAAAAAGTATTTAAGAGTTGCTGAGTTAGGCAAAGACAAGTTAATGCAAAAACAGGAGCAAACCAGTAAGTTGAATAAGAGAGCAAAAAATCTTCTTGCTCTCCATCAAAAACAGGCTGGAGTACATAGCTCTTGCAAGGGCGTCTCTACAACTGCAGTGCTTGTATTACTGAATTTAAATGGCAGTTATGGCATCCTTTTTATTTTTAGTTTCAAATGGAGCCCACACAGCTTCTTCTTTCAAAGGTAAACACTCACTTCAGTGAAAGAAAGAAAATCTGAGGGGAAAAACAACAGGAAACCAGAGATCAAGTACTAGACAGAAGGATCTCCCAGACTGGCAGAACTCTGCATTTAATGGCACGCAAAGGCATGGGTCATCTCTCTCCTGAAAATTGTTTCATGTTAGAAACCATGTTTATTATGACTATTTGGTTAAAACTAAGGTTATATGTGCCCATACACAAAGATAACTCTCAAGACACTAATTTCAACCTCAAATCCTACTAGAAACAGGCATGGTAGTTTTTCTCTCAGAATAGCTATTTGATACCAACTTTGTCCCACCCAACAGGGGTGGGGAGCTTGCCCTGCTCCCACTGGCAGTTTGCAACAAAAAGGTTATTTCAAATTAAAGCGTTCCTCCTTTTTTGTGTGCTCTGAAGATAAAGCAAGTTAAATCTGACTAGCATAGGAAAGGGCAAACTGCATTTCATAAAGTGTTAAGCAGACTGCAGTTAACTGCTAAAAACCAGCCAAGAGCTTTCCCTGGGTGCAGGTTAAATGCTGTAGAAAAGTGATCTTCTTGAAAAGAGGGGGAGGTGTAACTGCGGAGAAGGTGTTGCTCTGCTCTGTTCCACCTCTGCAAAGCAGTCGAGAGGACACACCTGGGACAAGCAAGGAAATGGAATAACAAGGGTTTGGCCAGATGCTACATTGTAAGAGAGAAATTTGAATAAGAGAGAGGGATAATGAATTGGGGCTCAACAGAAACAATTTTCAAAATCAGGTTGGCAAACACCATTAACAGCTGGTAGTATTTCAGCTTTTAACGGTGCTACAGCAACTCACCTGATCAAAAACATTTGCAAATTGCTTTGGCTGAAAATCTATTTAGAAGATGTACGGTCACAGACTTGATCCTGAAGTCTTGTATATACTGGGAATATATCCCATGATGGAAAACTCATTACCACCATTTAATGTGACATAAACACAACTTTGCTTAACATATTTAAGCTGTGGCAGGGGTAGCTACAGCACTGTTTCTTCACTGGTCATGGTTAACTGAAGGTAACAATTTCTCTTGACCCACGTGTTTATGTATCCCTCTTCCTTCATCGTAGTGAGCAGTTCATTCATGAGGCAAATTAAATAGGTCAGAATAGGATGCAATAGTTTCTTGTGGGTGTTGTGGAAAATCGGCATCTTTAGGAGGCATTTAAATTAGGAAAGGGTAGAGGTCTTACAGAGCAACACTGGACTAGAGTTCTGTTAGCTGCAGCTGAAGTTAAGCATTGGTGCAGGAGAAATAAAACAGAGATTGCACTAAATATAATTAATCTAATTTTAATTATAGCCAAAAAATGATGTAACTACTAATACGCATGGCTGGCTACACATTCTCCCACCTTCTAGCTACGTTTATTTGCATCTTTGTTACTAATTAGAAAGAAGTATAATGGTTCAATGCTATTTCAATAAAAGACACACTGCAAGTTTCAAAACCTTAAGCATTGTTTTCAGAGTAGTATTAGCTAACTTTTCAAGGGAGATGGAGAAGAGTACTTCTTGGCACTTACACCCCCCCTTCCCCCCCCAATAAAATACTAAGACAATGTGATTAATCACTGCCATCAGCTGCAACTGGAAACAATTATTGTCAGCAAATAATACATGTTTGCTGATTCCCTTTCTTGCTTTCCTTCTGTTCTGCAGAGTCACAGAGTGTTTGCCTACCTTAAAGATGGCTCTGCTAATGCATAATGAACTCTCTGCTGCATGTCATGCTGCAGCCTGACGATACAGAAGCAGTAGCTCTCTGTCCTGAGCAACAGAAAATTTGAGGCCAAAACCTAGAACAGCTGCTTCACCAGGTAAAAAAAAAAAAAAAAAGAGAAGCTTAACAGTGAGCGCATTGGGCTTTATTTACCTAAACTGCACTGCCAGACAAGTCCATGCGGTTCGCAGTCACGCGGACTCCTCTCCCATTAGACTTCAGCTGATCTTAGTGTCACAAGTCTCCTCTGCACCAGCCTGCAGCTTTCAGGTAATGAAACACAGTGAATACAGTGAAGCACTGCTCAAAGGGAAAGGGAAGACAGGGATTTATTCTGACGCTGGTTGAGGAAACAAGAATATGGTCCGTGAACAAACACTGGAGTGAAACAATGCTTAATGCTCTTTCATACGTTTTTTGGAGGAAACAGCTTTGCCTCGTGATTTTCAGGAATTGGCATGCAGCTGCCTCCACGTGCTAGGGAGCTGCTCACTGCCAGGTCAGATTCACTGCATGGGGCCAACCTGAAGGTCAGTGTATACGTTTCGATATTTCAGCCTGATATCTGAGCAGAGCAAGAAATTAAGGGGCCTTAGTCTGCCACTAGTGTAATAAAACAAACATGAAAGCAACCTGACACAGGCACCAGGGCTAGAATGAAAGGGTATGTTAGGCGATAAAGATTAATACCTGTGTGTTAGCTTTCCCTGAACGGAAGTCCACAGAAGGATGTTTTAAATACAGCTTGGCTAGAAAGGTGATCCCAGAAGCTACCAACAGCAAAATACCTAAACATACTGGGGAACCTATCTCAAGATAAGATGAAGACACAGGGTCATTTGGTAACCAAAATGTTGCCTAAAGAATAAATGCTTGGTATTGGCATTTGTCTCATCCACATGCAATACCATAACAAGAATGAAAATTTCTCCACCTTGTACTTGAAGAGGGAGATAAAAGGGGTAGCAGTGTGTGGGGAAAAAAAACACTTTTTAACTGTGTTCTACTTTCCATCTGTCTTAAATAAAGCACGGAAGCACAGAGACTTCTGCAGGGAGATTACCCCTGCTCTTATGTGGTGAGCATAACACAGAACCAGATATTTTTCTAGAAAGCTGGATTTATTTTGAGGAACAGAATAGTAGAGAAGACAATCTCCCACAGCATCAAGAAGCAAAAAAGAGTACCATCTCTTTTGTACTCCGAGCAGTGCACTAAGCAGTACTACTCACCACCATATCTATATTGCACCTTTTCCTACAGAATATTACTTAAAATTAAAGATCTACACACATGGTAACACAAGTATTTGAGATTATTTTCTTTCTGTTAAGTGAGTTGTGTTAATGACGTTCTTTGAGGGACTCTCAATTCCTGCCATAGCAGTTTGTATCCTATATCCCCCCAAAAGATTCATCGTGTAATTACGTTAAATAAACCTTCACACAGTACTCAATGACAACTACACGCTTCACAGAGATCATGTCATGCTCTGAGTATGCATGGAATGACCTCAGGGAAGAGAAAGGCTTGTTTGGTTTGCAACAATGTCCTGAAAGGGATGATGATGGGAAGAAATGAAAACACTGTCTCATGTTACTAGCATCATAGTTGCCAAAGCCATGCAGAGAGCACAGCTTTGGTTTTGCTTTGTGGCTCCAACAGTTCCAGAATGGTTCATGTTGTAAGTGGAAATGGGGAAGAATATTAAACTGCAAGAAGAAGAAGAAGAAGAAGAAGAAGGAGAAGAAGATGTAATTACCTTTTCCTTTTTGTTTCATGCTTTCAAACCACATCCACCACTATGATAGTAGGCACAACTGCTAAATGTCATACTATAAATTTTAAATTGACAAATAGCACTCTTTGCTAGGAACCACATCATGGAAAATGGCAAAAGGCTTGTGCTATATACCTTACTGTCAATGGCAAATAATTCAATTACCATGGTGATATGCACGTAGAATATAGCAGTAATTCTCTGAACAAAGGCCTTTCTGAAAGATGCATTCTCATCAGTCCTTTCAAATGCTAATACTCCATTTCTCTGGAAGAGCGTATTATATACAACAGCCTATTTTAAAAAATGGACATGTTTTTGTTTAAGGTGATTTTGATGCCAGTGAAAGGCACTAGATCACCTCCAGAAGAAAGAATTGTTTTAAACCCACAGAAAGCAGGGAATGGTCATTTCTGCTGCACATCTTTTCCAGCTGACACCTGGCAGAAGGATGGTTCAGCTTCAAAGATAGTTCAGGTCAACATAACCATGTTGAGACTGTCAACATTATTTGACCACTGTGGATTTTTTTGGTGGTCACTTTAAAAGAGATGCATGTTCACTGACAGACGGTTGGACCAAAATATTGTTCTTTTATTTCACAAAATTGAGACAGTAATGGACTTTGTGCTCTTTTCTAATTGGACTTGGTGAAATCTGTATCTGAATACCAAACTCTGAACTTGCTTGCCCTTTCATTCTCTCTTTCTTTAATATTAATTCCATTTTAAGCTTTTCTCGTAATGTAGGAAAAAAAGTCAAAATTCTGTTAATAGTCAGCTTATTGAGAGAGATAAAGAGCATGGTATGGGATGCAGTGGCAAAGGACATAAATAACACCTGCTAGTTAAGATAATGAAAGATACGTTAAGACGAAAAATGAAAGCACTCAGAAACTTTTCAGCTTCTCAGTCACTGAGACACTGTTAAATAGCCATAAATAGGATCTAAGCCATTGTCAAGTATCTGAAAACATTGGACTGGTTAGAAAGTTTTAATCATGATTTTCCTTTTCTACCTAAATCTATCACCTAATTTCTTACATGCAGGAAGAGATACAAACAGATATATACTGAAAAAAATAATTCATAAGCATCACCTGAAAGAGAAAGTCTCCTGGCTGTTAGATGTACTCACTAAATGTTTAGTGAAACAATTCAAGCAATTACTTGTGCTTTGGCTCACCACTTTGGCCCCTAATGACCTTTTCTCATTTCAACAGACCACGTTGGTTTGTTGATACATGCCTGCAAAAGAACAACTAACGTGAGCGGCGCAGGGCTCTTTTTCTCTGCCAGCTCCCAAGCAGAGGGAACTCTTGTAAACAGACTGAGTTACACAAGAAACTGAGAGAGTATTTCCCCTGTGCACTGTTACAGTCGTCTCAGTAACCAGCCAACGATACAGTCAACCCATCTCAGATCCAAGCACTTCCCATTAAAAAGCTCTTAGCCCTCACAGCATCAAAAGTAATGGAATCCATTACATGCAGGCAACGATGAAATATCACTAGGGTGAAGAATAAGGAGAAAAATATCATTCTCCCTTATACCAAAAGAAAATCCAAAGTCCCCACAGGATCATAAGCTAACTGTGACACAGACTTTTGCTGCCACGGAAGGCCAGAAAAAACTGCAAAGCCTTGGGGTTTGGGATTGTGGCTTTTTTGTTTTCGTTTTTAAGACTGACTCATAGATACCTTGAAGAAAGCAATGATCAATGGTTGTAAAGCAGGTTCTCAAGGGGATAGATTCCAGCATCAGTGATGACTGCTTGTCCTCCAATCTCCCTCTCTTTGGGAAAATCATCTATCAAGCACAGGTGACAGAATTCCCATCATATCTGATCTATGCCAATACTGAGGAATCCATTCTACATGGATTTAAACTTCAATGTGACTGAGAGTTGTCCCTCTTGTAAAGACAAACTTTGTGCTCTCAGTTCACACTGGGCCTCCTCAATTTTTAGGGGCTCACCACTCCATCTAGTGAGTCAGTTCAAAATCCTGCTCTAAATCCAGGAAGAATCAAGAGTAGGCTAGAGGCTGAATATCTTCAAGACTTGCCTTGCTGTCAGCATAGTAACCCTGGAGCACTCATCATGCCAGACAGATGCAACATTATGCACTTTTAATGGAATGAGTCTCTCAACTAACCAAGGCTGAGCCTTTCAGGAATAAAAGAAAGCTATGCAGTGGGCACGCACACAAAGATCAGAACATGTGCAAGCCTGTGAGGCTCAGAATAGGGTATGAAAACCTACCTTTTCTTCAGGTTTATCACTATGACAGATACAAGGACTGCAGAGGTGGAATAAAGATAGGAAAAGGCAAACTTTCTGATACAAACACACACATACAAAATCCGGTGAAATAACTTCTACCCATTGCAGTGGCAAACGAGAGAAGGTCGTTTGGTAAAACACTTGAGACATTTAATTTTATGTTCTAAACACAGAAAAATAATTGGATGGTGAAAGTAAGAGAGAAAAAGCGATAGTCCCAGCATCAGACAGGACAGAATACCTGTTCTGTGTACAGCACAGGGTTTTATTTCGCTTCACTTTCCTTAGGTTTGACTGAAAAGGTTCTGCGTCAAATGCTTTTCAAAGTCTAATCGTGTTTTCGCCAAAACAAAATGCAAGGGGTAATACTTTTTGGTATTTGTTGTTTAAAAATTGACCACTAGAGGCTTAAACATTCTCCAACCCAGCAAACAAAAGACCAAAATAACTTGATTTAGATATTGTGTCTCACGGGAACTGCCATCTAAGCTCCTTGACTTTCTTCTTCCCTGTGTAGTTCAGAACCCATGGCAGGACTACATTTCCCATGAGAGGCCAAGGCAAAAAATTCCTATGATGGATCACCTCCTCTCTCTGGAAAAGAAACTTGGCTGACATAGCTGATGAGGAATCAGAGCATACTGAGGAGAACAGAAGCATGCGATACCTAGAAGTCCCGGCAGTGCTGGCAGCTGAAGCGTTTTGGCTGCTAGCCAGAAAATTCTTACAGAAAAATTTACATTTTCAGTGAGTAAAACCACAACAAATTAACGTATTTTCTGTCATTGCTGGCTCTCCCACTTTTTCCACATTTCTCTTGACCTCCTAAATCCCTAGTAATTTAGTGGTAGAATGAGGCAGCCCTGGCAGCAACAGGCTCTGTGTGTCTGGCAGAACTTCATGACTTAGATATCTCATTCACAACCCCTTGTGCCCTTCCAGGGCAACTGGCTAGTACTGGAGCGGGTCAGGGACACAACCTGTTTGCAAAGAGTAACTCTGGAAGACACACTGTATTTGCAGAGTCGTTGTGCTTCTTGTGCGAAGACATTATATTCATGTCCCTCTGAGTCACAGCGTACAAGTAAGAGGATGGAAGAGGCTCTGGTCCTACTTCTGTCAAACAGCAATATTAATGATTCCATCACTGGTCATTAGCCACAAGAGTATCGCTCAAAAGTTTCCAACCATTGGCAACTGAAATGCCATCTGGAAGCACTTAAGAGTGACAACCTATCTCAATAAGCTGAACAAATCCAACACGAGAGGTGAATTTGGACTCTCTCAAATGCTATCTAAAATATTTATAGTAAAAATGTTAAGTGTGATACCTTTTCAGTTCTTCTGAGTGAAAGATCAAAGAAAAGAAGTATAAATATTTAGCAGTTTTTTCCCCCAACTAGATGTTAATACTAAAGGCTACAAAAAGTATTACTAAAAATAACATTGCTGTCAAATTAAAACATATTTCATAATTGAGTAAAAAGGGAATTTATATGAGAATTTAAAGCAATTCATTCTCCTAAGAAATGAAGATGGATGGGAGTGACAGCTGGTTCAGATGTATCTCCACTGAGTACTAGCAGAAATCAGGGTCTACTAAGTTAAATGGCAGACAAGTGCATGGGAAGGACCGAATGCTGTTTCAGGTACTTGTATAGATTTCACCACTGAGATTAGTGGTTTTGTCCTCACCACGCCCAGGAGCTAGGTATTAAAGTTCTCTTTACACTTGCTGAGAGTTGATGTAAAGAGGAACGTGGCTCTGGACTCAGATCAAGAACCTAAATGATTTTTCCAAGGTCACACAGCAAATTGATAAGACAGGGGGGACTTGGATAAATGCAGGCAACAGACTCTTTGAGTTACCCGTCTTTCAGGTTATTCTTCCCACGCACACACACTTCCAGTCACCCTTCTTTTTTTGCAAATTGTACAGCAGCCCTGGAAACAAAACAGGCTATGGCAGGAAAAAGCAACTCATCCCATATACAATGCACAGAGCAGGGAGAAGTGCAGAGCCAACATCAGGATAACCAAATGTGCTGTTTGTTAACTAGTTAACTGACAAACTAATCCCAAATCAGGAAAAAACAGGATGGGGAGAAGAAGAGAGCAGGAAGAGATGAGTTAGCCTGAGACCAGAAGACAGGAGAGACTTAAAAATTAGGTTTTTAAGGTTAAAGGTTAAAAGAAATCTCTTGCCCTTTTTTGTGTAAAAGCAACACATTAAAAGCGCCTGCCCCCCTGGGCAGCCTGCAGCACTAGAAGGCAAATTAAAAACATTTGTACCTGTGTTTGTGCAAATATAGGGGGTTTCTCAATGGGGCTGCTTACAGTGTCTGATAAACCTGGTGAAAATTCTGTGGCTGCTTGCACAATTAAGTGTTGTTTACTATCTCCTTCCAGTCTGTACATTATTTTTCCTTTGAGAATTATCAGGTTTTACGAGCCTTAATCTGGCTAACCGGATTTGTTTTGGAGATGCAGAAATTCCCCACTTTCCCTCCCTGAGGGTAGTGTGGTTCCACACAGACAGTCACAAGAAACCCGTTCTGATCACTTTTCTGACAGTTGCTGCCTTGGGAAGACAACTCAGAAAAAGTCCTCAAAGTAAGGATAACTACTGGCCAGCAGATTAAACCACTGTTAACACACAGGAAAACTGTCTGGCTGTTAAACATTTCTCTTGCTGGGAGCCTGTGTCTTGTAGGTGAGATTTGCCTGGTTATTTTGAATATAATGATGGGGAAAATGTCACAGCACCATTGAAACTAGCCAAATGATGACAACATATACCAATGAGGTGCACTGGCCAGAACTTTCACAGCTGTCAAAATGACCGTTAGTTTGGAAAACTCTAACTGCCATGTTTGGCATGTTGACCCCTTAATATTATGGCTACTCTTTATGAAAAGACAAAAGAAAAATGTGAATGTGATAGGATGTATGCATAGTGAACACCTCCCACAGTAAGATGATATGAGCATCACGCAATAAAACACCATGTGGGCATGAAGACTAAAAGGTCAGGGCACAAAATGAGATGCATCATTCTGTAAGTACGATGAAATTACTGGTCTGCCACTCAAGAAAGGAAAGAAAGCCATTGAGACGTTACACTAGGAAGATCAAAATACCATTTTTGCTAAGACTTTACTAAAAAAGGCCAACTGATCCTCTCACTAGCAGGAATTAATACCAGCAAAGAAGGGATAAGATTTCAGCCCAGAATGGGGAATAGACAGGGAGCACTAGAGTAAATCAAATGTTCTCAAATTGTCCAAGAGATGAACTTTGCCCTAAGATACTTTAGGAATGAGCAGAAGAAATTTCAGAGCTGTTATCAGTTGTCTTTGAGAGTTCATGGAGGACAAGTAAGGTACCAAATGTTTGGAAAAGGTCAAACAGAGTGCTTATTTTTGAAAATGGAAAAAAACGCTAGGAAGCCATAGGAGCTATAGACCATTTGCTTTTACTTTAAATTCCCAGAAAGACTCTGGTGTAGATAACCAAACCACCTGTAAGCACACAATGGAAATAAAAAAGACAAAAAATAGAAAACATGGATGTATCGAGCAAATCTAGTCAAAACAACCTAATTTCCCTCTATAAAGGGGTAACAGGCTAATAAATCAATAATCAATAAATGAAACAATAAATGGCAGGAAGTAGCAAACACCATAAGGGGCAGGTGCGTGTGTACGGGTGTGTATGTGCATATGGCACATATCTTCACAGTCAGCTAAACCAGGTAAGAAAAAATGGTCTAAGATCAATATGCCACAAAACATGGATCCATTGGCAGTTGCAAGCAGTTTCAGACAAAGTTGAAAAATCTTAGGAAAAATTTTTAAAAGTTATAACAAAAAGTGAAAAAAAAAGAAGAAAAATACTAAATTCAGTTCATAAAATTAGGTAGTACAAAATCTGTGTTCCTGAATGTTTCACTTTGGATGGAGTTGCATGAAGGTAGATGAGAAAACTGGTGATCAATACGATTACTACTAAAAGGTGATATTCCAAATAGCTGGAGTAGCTGCCAATAACTTATTGTTTCTGCAAGCAGTTATCCACAGTTCATAGCCAAATCTGAAGGATTGTTCTTGTAGGGTTCTTCATCCTGGCTCCTGGATGATGGAATATTTTCATTAATGGAATAGGTGATGCAGCAGAAGTGTTTGTGAACTGGCAAATTACATTAAGCTGGGTAAAACAGTAAGTATAACTGAGGACAGGATTAGAATAATCTTGATAAACTGGAAAAGCTGAAGGATACAATTCAACCAGGACAAGTGTAAGCTTCTGTATTTAGGCAAGAACAACTAGCTGCATGCACAGAGGATGGGGAACAACTGGGCACACAGCAGTGCTGCACAAAGCATCTAAGGATCACACAGAATCACGAGCTGAAGGTGAACCTGTGATGTTGTTGTGCTGCTTTAAGCTAAGCAAGCACCACTCTGGGACCAACTGCTGGAATGCAGCCGGAGTGACACCCTTCTGCCCTACTCAACACGGCTCCTGCCTCAGCTGAAGTTCCCTCTCCACACCTCAAGAAAGATGTGAGGCAACCGGAGGCAGATCACTGGGGAGCAATGAGAACAAGCAGATGTCTAGATAACACAAATTACAAGGAAAGACTGAGAGAACACAGGTTGCTCAGCCTAAAGAAGAGAGAGCATGAAAACACCCTTCAAATACATAAAATGCTGTTGCACAGAATTAGGTAACAATCTGTTCATCAACGTTCACAAGCAGCAGGAGACGAAAGTAATGAGCTCATATTGCAGAAATGTTCAGCTTGAAAATTCGTTTGGAAAGGTGGTGGGGTCCCCATTGCTGGAAATCTTTAAGGACTGGTTACACAAGTGTCTGTCAGGAATGCTATAAGTAGAGCTCATCCTGTTTTGGAGTAGGAGGATGAACTAGGTGGCAGTACTCTTCAACTCTTTAGCATAAAATAATGTAGCGGTCTTTAAAATGCAGAAAGTTACTTGAGTAGCAAAGATAGCTCCTTGTAGCTCCAACTGAATACACATCGTGTATTTGGTTATCCCATGGCATTAAAAGGAGATGGGGAAAAAAGCCCAGTTCAGGAAGCCAAGGAGGTAGGAAACACAAACCATTGCTGCTATACCTGCCAACAGAGCTCTGTGTTACCAACACTAGATTCCCAGGAAATAAAGCAAACGGAAAAATTTTTGAAGGGGAACAGCAGAGACCAACAGACTGAGAGGGAAAAGGAATCCCCTGAAAATGACGTAACCTCTTTAGGACAGCAACCCTTTCATTAGCCTTGTAGGCCAATGTTGAAATACAGCAGATAGGAAAGCAAAGTGCTGCTGAGTTACCTTTCACTTCCTAAAGCCAATAAAAAAAAAAAACAATAAACCCAGAAAAGTCCACTCTGTAAGACAGCATCCCAAAGGGAGAATGTCACTCAGCTGCTTGTGCCCTTTGCTTCAGGGCTGAGAGATGCCTTAGGAAAGCTCTAAGGAACAGCCACAGAAGATGCTGTATATCCTTGATAGGCTCAACTGCGTCTTTCTCTTTTATGCTTTTCTGAGTTTATATCAAGAGGCTTTCAGCTTTCCAAGTTCACATTCAACCCCAGGCGATCTTAAAATAAGGACGAAGTCTTTCTTCTAACAAAACAATGTTGCAAACAAGCCTGTTGGAAATCTGCACTCCAAGGCAATTTGGGGAAGTCCAGGGACTAGGAGACATCTGAGACACCAATCCTTGAACGAAGGCTGGTTGGCCCTGAGGAGGACAACAACTCTGGAGACTATGGCCTTTTGACTTAGAAGCTGATTATACCCTGTTGCAGGTAGAGAGACTGAAAAATACAGAGGAAATGACATGTCCAAGGACATACTGCAGATCAGCTAATCTCATAATAGAAATACATAGAAATGTAATAGAAATCTCATCTTATGGAGCCTCAATATAATGCTCTGAATAATCAGCCATGTTTCCCTTGTATTCGTACATGTTATCGTGGCATCCCCATTCTCACTCACTTGCTGTTCTGTATTCATGTACTGTAACTCTTCCTTATGTATTCAACAGCTGCGAGGAAGGAGCTGCCTTTCATTTTATCTACCTACACTGCCTTTTGCAGCAGAGAATGAGAGGCCATGACTCTGCTACAAGGAAAAATAACCCCATGTACTTGTATAAGAATATATGTATATAAGTATATATATACATTTATAGCCATTGCTGCAAAGGCTAGTTTTTTATTAACGTTTGCAAGGTTGCTTGGACTGATAAGATCACCAGTTTTGGGGAAATCTTGATGTTTACTAAATCTTTTTCAGGGATTAAATGTTGATCTCATAAAAGTTCCATTGCATATGTGTTCTTTCGTTCTTACATGAAATACGAAGTTGCCAAGGAACAAATAAACTATTTATGACTTATGCCTGTACAGTAACGAAGAATGGCTTAATGGGGGCACGCACTGCTTTGAAAGTACTGCAGTCTGTTGTTCCCTGAACTGGAGACGCTCTTAAACAGGTTTAAGATGTATACTCTCCTTTCTCCTCAAAAAAAAAGATCAAATTCTTGACAGGATTGTCTAAGTCACAACAGAAAGACTCATACATGCCAGAGGCTCCCGCACCACAGTCCCACATACCTGCCTTACTTGTAGGTAATTCAGTGTAGGTTGCACACAGCTGCACCAGGAGAGCAACTATTAATCCAGATAGCTAACTGAAATGAACTCAAGTTATTCTTACATTACTGACTTTAGAGTTATAGAAGAGGACACTGGTATTTATTATACATAAGATGCAGCAATTTGGTGGCACGACCTCAAACACCATCATCTTTGCTAGCAGATCTTCTTCACTTGAACTACAGTAACAAACAAGGAAGGAGGTGCTCCTTCTGAGATTACAGGTAGCTACACCTGAGCAGTCACCTCGCCAAGTGTCACCGGAAGGTCACACCATTAAGATCAGCAGAGTTTGTTCTCTATTTTGCCTAATTCTTGTCACACCTAGCCAGGATGGCTGGTGTCCTAAAATTGTGTTTTGAAACATACACAGTACCAAAGAATATGAAAATTATTAGGCACCCACTGGTGAGAGGGTTGCAATGCTACTCATGCTCCCTTCTGAATCATCTGCATCCACCATGTCTCTCTACTGCACTCCCATGCACAAACTCTTCTCCCCAGCCAGTGACACCATCTCTCTGCAGAGATGGCTGAACAAACACAAGCGCTGGGTGTGTGGATTCAGTGAGGGAATATACCTCCTTAAAATGGAAGAGATGACAGAGGAAACACGGCAGCCCTTACAGAGGAAGAAGAGGGAGACTACAATATCCCTGTGACATTTTACACTGTAGTCTCTACCAAAAGGTGAAGACACAGAGACACAGTTTGGACAACCCAGTAAGATCAGATCTCTGAGCAGCATGAAGTAAAGGGAGAGAGACATCTGCAGATCTCACTCCTGAAACCCACACACTTTTCATCCACAGGATTTAATCAGTATCATGATACTTGATGCTATTGTGATTTTACTTTAGCATCCATATGAAGAAAGGTTAAAACGATCTCACCCTTCACGAGGATAAACCCACAACAGAAGCTGAAGCATCAGTCCAAAGCATGGGTTGCATGGGACTTGGACAGTTATAGGACAGTCAAAACATTTATAAGCACTTCTGAGCTGGATGAGCGCTTTCTTATATTGCTAGCACATCTGCACTGGCAGGGACAAGCTTAGTCTCTTGTATCTCAACAGATCTGAGTTCTGATTCTGTATATCCCACAATACATCACAGAAACTCCACAGGAAAGCAATGAAAGAATCTGGATCAGGTTCAGCATTCACCTACAAAGCCCATGCTTAGATCCATACTGTGTTGGATCAACCTTTGAGTCTTTTTTTTTTTTCTTTCTTTCTTTTTTTTTTTTTTTTTGAAGCCTGTATCTATTTCTTTTCCCCAAATACTGGGTGAGCATTTCAGTAGCACATGGGTGAGTCAATAAAACTGAGCAGCAGTGCTGTTTGCACAAATCCTTCTCCATTCCTGTCTCCAGGTGCTTCTCCCCACTTCTCAGATTTGCCCTACTGTACTAAACCAGCACATCTGCCTGAGTGGCTGCATGTGTGATGAATCACACTAGCGAGCTGATGTGGTTGAAAAATGACCAGGTAGAAAAAGAAAAAAGACTTAGATTCCCAATCTGGTTCACTGAATGGCCACACCAGTCACTGTGCCAGCACTGTGCAGGGGTGAGAACAGCACAAACCAAGACTTACGCTGCCAGGAGAAACACATGTGGAAACAGGGGCTAAAATCACAAGCCAGTAATTCACTGAATCCACATAAGCACTAAAGCACATCCTCCTTTTTTTCCCCCTAAGTTCATGTAAAAACGTGTTATACATTATGTCCAAAATGAGAGTCAGATATAAGGGAGAGGAAAAAAACCCGTCTGGCTGTCCCCAAATGCTGCTGAGTCCAATCTCCTGACCTATTCCCACTGAAGGCAATGGGATGACATCTCTTTCTGCCAACTGAGGATTCAGCTGACGTTTTACAAAACAAGAGGGACAGGTCCCTGGGTAGCACTGTTTTTAAAACTGATCAGCAGAAGCAGCCAGTTGCGTCCTCTTCTTGAAAATGATGATACACCAGTTTAGTTAGGAAATGAATGAATGTGTTCAGGACAGCATGAGAAGAGGTAAGTGAAAACAGCTATGACTGCTGAACTTTGCAACAGTGCAAACTCTTTTGCCACCAGTTAAGCCTGAGGTCAGTGGTCTGAGCAGACCTTATGTGTGGGGGGTCCTTTGTAGGATCTCTGCTCTAGCACAAATTTAATTCTATGCAAGCGAAGTTCTCCCTTCTGGCAAACGTAATACAGATCCTGGGAAGAGAGACCTGTGCTTGTAAGCTCTCTCTCTCAGTACTTCATCAAATATAGCAGCAATGCTTAAGAGGTTACTGCCATTAAAGATGAATCTGTTCAAGATCACTGCCTTTAACTACTCCTCTGTATTGTGGGACATCAGCCCAAGCTGACTGTTTGGCTTTTGGATATTAAGAAGCAAGGCTGGATAGAAAGAGAGTGTGGGGATCAAGAGAAAGAAATACTAACGGTGAATCACTCCTTTGCTGATAGAAGGCATGGCTGCCTTTAATGAATAGTTACTTGGAGGATGTGAGATAATCTAAGTGGGACTGTTATGAAACTTAACTATGAGATACTTTGAGTAACGATCTATAGAGCTGCTAACTGGATTCAGTAAGTTGTTGAGTCATTACCATGTAAGACTGGGTTGCTCTGAATGGCATATGAAATCCATATGGCTAGAGACATTCAGTGATTTGCTTTTGGTTAGAGAAGAAGATGGAAATGAGCATACATGTACATGGATTTTCAAGAATAAAAAATTAATAACAAAAAAATTAGCTGCAATTATATACCATCCACACTAACATTATTTTGTCATTTATCTTTTCATTAAAGACACCCTGTGATTGAGAATTAGCAGGCATGGAATTAGCATGGATTTTTAATGTTTTGGGAAAAAAATACAGTACATTCTCTGCACTGATGTATCTGTTATGACATCAACTCGAAGTAAAATGAGGACTGGGCAGAAGGACGCTGGGTACTACATATAAGTCACTGATCTTTCACCTCTTAGAATATTTTCGCATTCAGACTGAGATGCTAAATGAGCTGAGCACTTAACAGAAAAAAGAGAAGAACTTGCGAAACCACTACTATGGATATAATTCATTCTGGAGTAACTACTCAAGCAAAGACCCAGGGCTGAGCTAGTCAGACAACTCTATTATCTTTCACCTGAAGAAAGTGTGATTAGTGGAGGAAATGTCACATTTATACATAAAAATGGTTTCAAAGACAACTTGTATCTTTTGGCAGAACTCAGCCATTTAAAAAATATTCTAAGAGAGAGAGGCAGAGACAGCAAAGAGCACTCCTTTTTATGATTTCTCACCCTTGTATTAAGCCACCGAGCTTAGCTTGAATATTCAGTATCTCAGCAGTTGGCACTTCCCAGGCAGCAGTGCTGAATTGCTCTCCGCTGATCCCCAGGGATGCAGCGCCGGGGCTCTTGGAGACGAAGGCTCCTCGCACAGTGCCCGTGCAGCGCCTACCGCCCTGTGTAGCATCAGCCTGCGGTGCAGCACAGAGCGGCAGGACAAGGAGCAAGGGAGAACTGCATCTTCTTCACTCCCTCTGCTGTGAAGGGGGAGAAGTGGTCTCTGCAGCTACTCTAGAGCATGTGGGAAGGGGACAAAGGCAGTCAAACTGGATGGGGGAGGAACGTTTACTAACAAATAAGCTTCTCCAGTGATTTTCCTTAAAGGTGACATTGACAGCACTGCATATAATATGAGCGTCTCTTCTGAAGATGTCCTTGCACACTCACCACAAGAAGAATCAGAGCATTACTCCCAACTGCAGCGTGGTCTTAAGCAGTGCAACATTCATGACCATTACACACTCTACTGTTCTTACGGTTTTTTTGTTTGTTTTTTGTTTTTAAATGGCAACTACTCTCAGTCTTCTTTTTCTGGCTTTTCACTCTTTTTTTTCCTTCTAGTTTCTTTTTGGCTTGGCATTTGCTGGCATTGAGCTGTGAATTCTGTACATGGAGCCAACTGAAGTTACTTGGGAAATTCAAAGGAAAGGAGACGTAAAAACTACCTGAACACTACTTTCAGCACAGAGGTACCAACTTCATGGTCACCCTCACTTGTAACCCCCTGGAAACACCACACAAACCATAGCAGCATAGGACAGACTTGGAGAGGACTCACAATTCCATCTCTCTGCTGTGTTTGTACTTGGCATCTCTCTTTCAGCTTCGTATCAACAGCACCTTTGATGTGCCTTTTTTAACTTTCCAACCCTTTTAAGGACCCTTGATAAAGGGCACATTTTTTCCTCCATTATATATCTCAAACAGAATACCACAACATATCAAGTTGATCTAGATGAACTTGATCCATCCATACTGAAATTCTGATGGCAAATGATCATAACAGTTAAATTTGGCTTATGGCATAAACCCCTCCCTGCATTACTGGGCTACAGACATCCCAGATGAAGTGTGTGGCTTGCAAAGTTTACCACTAAAAGAATGAATGGACCAGGATGAAATTGTATAGATTTGTTTTAATCAGGAAATGAACCAAACCTGTGCCTTGCTGAAAATTTACCCTCGCTAGTGTTATAAACATACTTATGCACACACAGTAACCATGATGCTCACTAGCTTTGCCCTTTCTATTCAGGACAAGCACGCCTGCCTTCTCACTGCTTTCTCCAACGAGCAGAAACTAGGCACACTTGGTTTTAAGAGGTAAAAAGCAGCACTGAAAGCAGGCTCAAGGAAGCAAAGCACCAACAGAAAGAACTTGCTGGTCTTTTGCTAGAAACCAAGAGGAGTATCTCAAGAATTAGAAACAATGCCAAAATTAAATTTAAGTGTACTCACATACTGTGATGCTTGAGCTACAGAGAATTACTGAGTTACCATTCATCAGCTGAACTGCTGAAAGCAATGATGTCCATGTTTCTTTCCATACCAGCAATACAATAAAATACATTAGCTTAAACTGCTCCAGTAAAAAATATTTAAGAATGTGAAAACTTCCAGCCTATGCAGATGAGTAGAGAGGTGGCAATTCATTCAGCTACGAAAATGGGATCAATTCCAATTACAAGTTCATACCTTATTTATAGCAGCCTGGCTTGCCTAAACGAACATGTTCATCTCTGACAAACATCAGACGTCTCTGACCATGGCAGGATATCAGAAGGGGAAGCAGGGCTGAGAAGGACAGTGAGTGACAAGGACTTGCTGAATGTCATTCAATGAATCATTTAACCTCTTCGCATGTGAAAAGAAATGCAGGCGCCTCACTTAGCCTTCCTAAGAAGCTCAATTCAGTAGAAGCTCCTGTCCAAATAAAGGGCTCTGAAATCCTTGAAGAATGAAATGTAAGCATTTGACATACCTGGATTTTGTGTGCGGGACCATCTCTGTGAATACCTGTAGTCCTTCTGCAGGACTGCTCACCTCTTACGTGAGACAAGGTGGCTTCTCAGAGGTAATCTGGCAGGGTGGAGTGGCAGCACATGCTAAGACAAAACTCCTACTATGAACCTTGGAAAATAAGGAGGGTAAAACTTTGTGCATAAATGCTTTAAAATATATTTATTGAAGTAATATCTTATCTGTTTAAATTTCCTCTTCATCAGATATTTCAATACAGAATAAAGCAGTCTATTATGAAACATCTGAGCAGACTAAATGGGCGGTTTATTAGACTTGTGAGCAATGACAGCAGATCTGTCACCCTCAAGCTTAACACGTAAAAAAAATCTGTTTCCCCTCATCCATCATGGTGAGGAGAGCAGTAGGTCCAAATACAAATATGATTAGTCTAAACTGCAATCTTTGATGTAGCAATGGCTGCAAAGGTTACCTGCAAAATTGAAAGGCAGTAACCAACTATTTTTGCATGAAAAGGACAGTCTCCAAGAGAAGGTAAAGGGCATCTGTGTGACTTCTCTGGTAGACATCCTCCAAAGCCACGGATTATTCTCTTCCCACAGCAAATACCACAGCCTCTTCCTCTGGAAAGAGCAGGCAGCAAGGTCTTCAACAGCAACAGCAGCTGAAGCAGCCCTTGCCCTGCTCACTCCTGTGGCAGCACCAGCCCTGCTTTGTGGCCACACAGCCGGTTGTGCAGACAAATGATACCCATGCGGCTGAGGCACAACCCTCCCCCCGTGCTTTTTTTCGGAGGACAGATTTTCAGCTAGATCAGTCCCCTGATTTAGTTCACTGATTTGGATGCCATAACACAGGGGATGGCACGAGTGCAGGAGTGAAGACCGGGGATGGTTAATCAAAATACAAGTTTTTGCCACAGCCTAAGATCACAGTTCCAGGACCAAACCCAGACAACCTGCCAGCTCAGCTTCTACCTGCTTTGGGCTCTCATAAGCAATTGCCAATGCAAGATGTGGTATCTTCAGTGGGTACCACCTAGGAACAACACTTGAAAGTCTTAACCTGGCCTTTCTTAAGTTTGACTGAAAACATCCTTCATATCACTCTAATGTCAGTGTGAGTTATTGCAATGCAAATGATACTGCTTGCTTGTAACTCGTATGAGAATCGAGAGAACACTGAAGTTGCAGAGATTCACGGGAGAGCAACTAGGGGCTTGTGGGATTTGGGATGTTTGTCTGGCTGGAGGCATAAGAGAATCTGATTCATTCGTGTTTCCTTTCAGAAATGTGACAGCCATCAAACAATCACAAAATAGAGCCATGATTAAAAAACTGATTGCAGGTGAGCGTGGGGATGCCCCCACACAGTAAACCTGCCCTGCTTCCTGGGAAAGTCTGCAGCCCGCGCCGGGTTCTGTACTGCTGTGTTACACTGCTCCCTGTCCTCAAACTAGCTCATGCACAGGCTTTCTAAAAGCAAGGCAAGCCTTTTATTTATATCTTCCATTTGCATTTACTTTTTTAAAGAGACAACTGTGATTTTCCAAATAATTAATTAAAAGAGCACAAATAACCCATATAAATATTGGAATTGTATTTGGGGGAAACAACTACGTATCTTGGTTTAACTTTCATACTGGTAGATCTTTATACTGAAAAGCAAAGTAAGTGTAATTGGGAAGACGGAAATACAGTTCTAACTGATGTGTGTTATTTAGTACATATATTCTATAATACAACTATATATTGTTATATTTAGCAGAACAGTGCTCAAATAGAGTTCAGAAATAAAAAAAACCCCAAGTACTTCCAATACTTTTGTGTTAGCTGAAAATTGCCAATAATTTTTGTTGCAAAAACATTTTCTTTGCACTTTCAACGTTCCTCTGAGACAAGAACAAAAATACTTTAACTGTGAAAATGATCCATTTTACAAGTGTCAAACTATTTTTAAACCCTACTCTTCAGTCTGCTTCTCTATGCCTATATCATCAGTAATTTATCTGTGAAATTCCCCGAGGAAGGGAATTTGGAAAGAAAAGGTAGGTGGGAAGCAAAAAAAGCCCTACATATATATATATATTCCCTAGAGGGGAAGTTACGAGGTGCCAAATTCTGACACCTGACACAAAACAAATATCACCTTAATATTAGCATGGTTCTGTTGAAGTCAATGAGAAGCCCAGTACTACCATGAAAAGCAGAACCAAAATGTAATGCTGAACATTCAGAATATGAAGGGAGCAGCAGACCTAGCAAAGTGTCGCATCCATCTATCCCATGACATAAATCACTGTAAGGTCACAGAGAAAAATCAGACAAGGTGTAAGTAGGAGGGCATGTTCACTGACTTCACTTGAGAGGAAAAGGAGTAACACCACAAAATCTGAAGGTGCAAGTAGGTAAACTGGTAAGGGAGATGTGGGATGGCATGAAAGAGATCACTTGAAGCACTCCCTGAAGCTGGCAACCAATATGCGCTTAAGTCTTAATTTGGGAGAAAATCCAAGAGGGATACGCTTTGATTCCTGGACTGCAGTCCTCCCCTATCCAACAGAGCAACATCAGGGGATACTGCAAGCCTTCCTTTGCTGTCAGTGGAGGAATGACTGACAGATTTCAAAAGCTGCAAGCCCACCAGGCTTTGCTCCTTCCGTGAACCTCTCTTTTTTTCTGGTGTACTGAGAGAGTGGGCAGCCTTACAGCTTTCCTCCTGCTCCTTTACAGTGGGACAGTGCTGCAGGCAGTATCCTTTGTGATGAGGAATTAAACATGTACTCCTTCAAAAGGCACAAAACTACTACAGGATCAATAGCTTAAAGACAACTAATAAATCTTTAATTCTTTTTTTAGTGGGAGACTTCTGCAGCTATGACACTATATACAGGTGCAAAACAAGTAAACTGCACTTCTGAACACCTGAATGACTCCAGGTGCACCTACTTTATGCACGCTTGCCAAATGTGGGTGTTGCAGGACTTGTTAAGAATTCCTGCCTGCGTAAGGTGTTCCCCGAAACCCAGAAGGAAAATATTCTTTTAGTGCAGTACAAGTCCAAGCTCCTGTTTAAAGCAGAAATTGTTGATCCCAATTCAATGAAGCAGCAGATTTTCATTACATGGAGCACAAAAGAAGGAAATGCTTGTCAGATATGTCTCCTGAAAATTTGCTTACAGGAACATGTCTGTGTGCACATGGAGGAATGGCCTCCCTATGTTTGGGAAAAGGGTGTCCCCTGAAGGTTTCATACATCTGTTTTGATGAACTGCCCTGGAGATTTTCTCTGTTGGTTTTCCAGAAGAGGAGGTTGTACAAAGCACTGCAAAGCTTGCCTTTCTGCAAAGGCTGCTACCTCTTCTGGAAGAAGACAAGCACTGAATGCACATTTTAATGTTACACAAGACACAGTTTAGACTATGGCAGCAAGAAAGGCAGAGAGACAGACATTTCAGAGCCCACGCTCTCCTTTACAAAGGCAAAAACCAAACTAAAAATTGAAGAGCCACCTCTGCTGAGTTCTCCTGCAACATGAATTGTGGCTTTTCTGTTGGTGCCTAACAGAATGAGGCATGAAAACACAAAATCAAAGCAAATAGACCTGTTGAGAAAAGCCGTGGAGAAGAAACTTGCTCGCATAGACTTAGTCAGCTCTCCGACTCCAAAGAGAGACTTAAACCATCTTTCTTCCACCTGTGAAACTTTCAAAATCCCTGTCCAGGGTTTAAGGCCTGGCCTTTGGGGAATGCCAAGCCCAGAGCCTTGCACCCACATGGTGTCTAGAGGAGCCTGGTCTCAAAACGTGAGTAAAAGCAACTTCCAGTCATGCCCTCTTCACATGAAATTCACTCAGGCAAAGAGTCACCACCCTTCATCCACCACAGGCGGCAGGTTACAGTGCTGGCAGTAAGCGCCATCTCACATTTTTCTGCTTCCCTCCTGCAACTAGCTCTCTAACAGGCTGCTGTTTTAGAATGCTCTCTTTGTGGAGACTGTATCTTTTTTTTTTAGAAGATCACCAGGAATACTTTTCCACAGTTTGTTGTGGAGACAGAGGACAGAGGGGAAATGGACAGTTAATGTGAGAATATCACCTGCTGTTAGGATGGGCTTAGTGTGCATCAGGATATAAAGTTTAGGCACAAACTTGTGCTGGTTGCTTCCTGCACTTCAGCTCATCCACTTAAGCCCGTAGACATAAGAACATATTTACATGGATGTCCAACACTTGCACGCTTTTCTCCCTGCCTGCCATCTATCCCAAAGCTGTTTTATTGGCTCTAATGACATAACCTTCCTACTTAGCCATGCAAGGAAGCACACGGGCTACAAAATCGACTTTCACTGCTTATTTGGATTCTTCTGCTAATTCATACGGTTTTTAATTCCATACCCTTTAGGTCTATAATAAATATCACCCTTGATAAGCCGGAGCAAGAATTAAGCTAATATTGAAAGAATCTGTCGGACTACTTATTTATTGTTTTAATTTTATGACTGTCTTGATGTAAATCCTATCAGACATTGGCTAGGTCTAAACAGAAATCCCTAAATCACCCAATGTACTAATTCAATGGAAAAGCGGAAAAAGTAGTATATTAAGTATGTTACAAATGAAGTTGTTAAATCATTCATTACTCACTGGTTTTGAAATGCTTTTTGTTGAGTAACGAATAAAACAAAAACCCTATCCAATAATGCAATGTATATTTTTCAGGACATTTACTATGTTATATGTTGGGCTTACCTTCTGCACAATGGAAGCATTCATTTATTAATACTTAGATAAAGCTTATCTAACATTTTCCATGCTGCAATGTCTTTGTTAAATGCTTAGCTGAAGAAATATAATTGTATTTGTATTCAGGAAGAATTTACTTTCTGTGAGCGTGGAATTTACCTTCATTGTCGACACTCTGCATAAGAATCTGATCTGCAACTTGCAACCATCTTTATCTCCCTCTAGGTTCACTAAGAGCTGAACACATGTATCGGCTCACAGGATCAGACCTGGAGCTGGACTGGGAAAATTGTTAAGAATTTTCATTTTGTTATGATTTAATGCGGTAAACCCCCAATATTTTCATTTGTAAAACAAAAATACCACTCACCTAGGGGAAAATTTTCTTTGCAAATCAAGTGGATTTATTGAATTCAATTACAGATGATATTTCTGATTAGCCAGTTTGCCATCCTATGAACCCAACAAGGATCAAAGGACTAAGGAAGGAAAATAGATAAGGCTGCAGGTTGCATTTTAAATGCTCAGCTGCTACAGCTATTGATATTCAGAATGTCCTTTTGATGAGGTCAGCATTGATGAAAATTCTGTAGTCACATTTGTATGCTAGTCAAAGCTGAATTACATTGGTAACATTTAATCTCTGGGGGAAGAGTCTTTTCTCTTGAACACTTTCATGAGAAGGAAGGAGGGAAGGAGGGAAGGAAGGAAAAACCCTTCAAAATGCCAGAGCTTTTTTCATAAGTCTCTGTGCTGGGTTTGTGTGGCGGGGTTTTGGTAGCGGGGGAGGGGCTACAGGGGTGGCTCCTGCGGGAAGCTGCTAGAAGCTTCCTCGACTCCAAGTCAGACCTGCCTCTGGCCAAGGCCGAGCCCATCAGTGACGGTGGTAGCACCTCTGTGATAGCATATTTAAGAAGGGGGAAAAGACTGCTAAAAAACCTGCAGCAGAGAGAGGAGTGGGATGTGAGAGAAACAACTATGCAGACACCGATGTCGGTGAAGACGGAGAGGGAGGAGGTCTGCTGGAGCAGAGATTCCCCTGCAGCCCGTGGAGGACCCCATGCTGGAGGAGGTGGCTGGGCCCGGAGAAGGCCGTGGCTCCATGGGAAAGCCCATGCTGGAGCAGTTCGTGGAGGACTGCAGTACATGGAAAAGACTTGTGTTGGAGAAGCTTGTGGAGGGTTGACCCCTGTGGGAGGGACCCCACGCTGGAGCTGGGGAAGAGTGTGAGGAGTCCTCCCCCTGAGGAGGAAGGAGCAGCAGAGACAACGTGTGATGAACTGACTGCAACCCCCATTCCTGCCCCCCTGTGCCGCTGGGGGGGAGGAAGTAGAGGAATGGGGAGCAAAGCTGAGCCCGGGAAGAAGGGAGGGGTGGGCGGAAGGTGTGTTTTTAAGATATGGTTCTATTTCTCATTATCCTACTCTGATTTGATTGGTAACAAATTAAATTGATTTCTTTTTCCCCAAGTCGAGTCTGTTTTGCCTGTGACCATAACTGGTGAGTGATCCCTCCCTGTCCTTGTCTTGACCCACAAGCCTTTCGTTATATTTTCTCCTCCCTATCCTGCTGGGGGGGAGGAGTGAGCGAGCGGCTGTGTGGTGCTTTGTTGCCGGCTGGGCCTAAACCACGACAGTCTCTTTTTGCTACCTAACACAGAAACAGTGGCCAATCCCCGTTCCAGCTGGACCAAGGGGAACCCCCCAACAGGAGACTCAACTTTCATCTGTAAAGAAGAAAAAAAAAGAAAAAGAGGAAAAAGACACCTAAAAACTTTCTTTGTAATCAAATGAGAAAAACTATTCTGTGATCTGTTAATACCTCTGTCCTCCTAGAGAGAGGATAGAAAGTTATTGAAGAAGTTTCAAAACTTCTCTTTCACTGTTGCACTGGGGATCATGTGCTCCGACTTCACTGGCAGTCCCTTCAGTGAAAAAAGGAAAGCTCATCCTGTCATGTCCTTGATGGCATGCTGTTCTCAGAAGCAAGGGACAGCACAGGATTCCAGTCTAAAAACACAGACCCAGATTTTCTCCTTTCCAGATGATACTGAGACACACTCTTTCAAAAACGGACTTAATCGTGGGAGAATCCTTTCACTGGGAAGCACCCTGCAGTGAAGATACTTTTTAGGACTCTGGGACAGAACATGACAGGGGTTAAAAGGCGCAGGTAATCTCTGTCATATTAATGGCCTTCACGGAGGCCAGTGATGGCATGAGCAACAGCATTACTTAGTGCAGCTGTCCCTATTGGCCTCACTAACCTCACAGCAATGTCAGAGGAGAGGAGGTAACACTGAAGAGGAGACAGCTGCAGCAGTGAGGCTGGGAACTCCCAATTTAAAACACTCTCGAGGTTGCTCTATTTACGCTAGATCCCTTCCTCAGCTGAAACAACCCCAGCTGCTCACGTGTCATGTGCTCGAGACCCCTGACCATCTTGGTGGCCCTTTGCGGGACTTTGTTTGTCAATGTCTTTCTTGTACTGTCAAAAATCAAAGTATTTGATTGAGCCTACCTTCCTGTGAAAAGGTATTTTAGGTTGGAAAAAAACTCAAATTCTGCTTTTCATTTCCATACAGCAGATGCTTCTGTATTTGAAAACCCTGTTTGGCCTTTATCAGGGTTTCCATTCTTTCCTGCTGCAATGGGGCGCCTTTAGGCTCTGACTCTAAATTCAGTATAATGTGGGAGCTGTGGCTGTGTTTCCTCAGTTTGTATCCTTGCGCTGTCCACTATTTTCACATCACATTAATCTTTGGTTCCATATCACCTTAATTGTGCAAAAAAATGCCAGCACTGTAATTTGCTACTTCTGCAACTGCTATTCATTGAACAGCTATTAATTCAGTACAAAAATAGCTTCTTCCTGAACAACCTCAACCTAGCTAGTGTTTCTGGTAATTTTATTGACTACTGCGAAGTTACCCAAAGATAAATCTACCTCTCTCAGTTAAATTTCAAACAAGAATTGTGTGCTTCTTTGATCTGCAGGTAGTCATCTGCAAGTGAGTTGAAAATTAGTGTTTTGCTAACCCACAGAAAAAAAATCAAATAGCAAGAGGTGAAATATGGGGACTGAGCCTTAAACAACTTACAGTAACAGAAGGATTAGTCCTGCAAGATGGATCAAGAGCCCTCTGGTCCTTTCAAGCATCCAGTACCAGTTCATTGAGAAAGCAGTCCCATGCCCAATAAAGTATGTTTCTCTGATAACAAGCCAATGGAGGAAGATTTTTCTCATCCATTAATGACTGGGCTTATGTACCAAAGCAGAAAGATTTCATTCATACATTAGCCTAATCTTCTTACAAACCCACTAGAGCTCTTTTGCTCAAGAGATTCTTGTGTCAGTGATTATTTATGCACTTTTGTCATAAAAGATTTCCTTTTAACTGTTTTGAATGTGGTGCCTTCTAATTGCATTGGATGTTCTTGTTATATCTGCAAATCAGTAAGTATGAGCATGCAGCCAGCCTTCTCTGCACTATTCATTATTTTTACATTCTGCTATCATGTCACCTGTTATCTGTTTCCTCCCCAAGCACTTCTAATACATTTCTTTCATCCTCATGTCTCATGCATTTTCACATCTCAGACAACTTCTGCTGCCTGGATATTTTTTTTTCCTGATGTTTGTCAAGATGCAAGGACCAGCTATGAACACACCTTCTCTTAAGGGGGACAGACCCACAATTTATGTAATAGCAGCATAATACTTACAGCCGCATGCAACCATGTTTCACTTCATTTCCTTTATGAGAAGAAGGAAGAATCAAATGGATAAGATATTAAATCAAAGTGCAGGATATATGACTTCATCTTCAGCTGAGAAATAGTTCTGCTTAAGGACTGTCAGTAAGTTGAAAAGACTACTCCCTCCTACATCAGCAGAACTACCTACACATACAAGCACTTGCAGTGTTATGTAGCATCCTTCTTTATGTCAAAGTCATAAATTATAGCAGTCCTACTTCCTAGGCCACCAACAACAATTTGTTCCTAAAGTTACTCTGTATATTTAAAATTCATCAACATCTGCATGAACTATAAAATGTTCCTTTCTGATAGGCATTTATCCCTCTTTAGCCATGTTCCCCAATAGATTTTATTGTTGTCATTGCTCTTCTTCCCCGCAATGAGTTTAGCTCATTCTAAAATAAGGCTTAAGGGCTTGTAGGTTGCACAGGAGCTGAATTTCACAAGGGATTATATATTTTCATTATCAGCACAGTCACTTTATTCAGTCTGAGATTTGTTCAAAAATCCTAGCAACTTGCTGCAATTTACAGGCTCATATTGCTCCAACCTCCTTCCTTCTCAAACATGTTTAAGCTTTATTACCCCTCCCAGAGCTACTGTTTGCAGGTATCTTTCTAATAGATGGCACATCTGCACTACAGAGAGCAGAGCAGTGCAGAGGTGTCTGAGCTAGCGTTATTAGACCTAGGTTTGGAGCAGAAGCAATCCAGCTGCAACAGCACAGTACCTGGCGCAGGACAATTTACCCTACTTCTTCATAGGTAGATCAACCTACACATAACCACAGTCTTTAGTGGCTAGGCTATTTCCAGAACAAGGTGACTCATTTAAACCTGGCTGAGGTACCCGAGGGACTCGGAACCTGATTGAATTGGATCTCCCACGAGCAAATCAGTTAGCTATTCTGAAATATCCACTGTATCCTTAACGTCTCCCTGCTTTGATGGCTTACAAAATTTCAGCGGCTTTTTGTATTTTCATCAGTCTTACTAACACTGTATGTACGTATTCAGACACTCATTCTTCAAAGCCCCTGTCACACTCTCCCTACTGTCAGCAGACTTTACAGGTGAAACGTCAATCTTGTTGAAGTTGATAGCGAACTGCTGCTGACTTCTCTGGAGCCCACATTTCATCCCATAAGGTCAGGAAATTGTTCAGATTCGTGATGGTACCGGTTCTTACAGCTCTCCCCCAAGAGACTAATGGGCGATATGAAGACACGGGTATGAAGCAGGTTTGAAAATCAAGGCATCCAAGACATCTCCAAACCCTTGCAACAGGCTGATACCAGAGGTGAAATCGGAAACAAACAGTAATGTTCCTGCAGCCCAGTGCCCTCAGCAGCATGGCTAGCTGCAGCCGGGTTGCCATGGAAGAACAAACCAGCTCTGCAGACTCTTGCCCAGTGTCCTCAGAGCCCGTAACCAGCAAGAGAGAGTCACAGGGAGGGCTGATGCTCATTAATGCAGAGGCTATGATTTCCCTTGGCCCCATGGAAATTTTACCCAGGAAATTTTTATTGCTATTTGTAGTAGCCAACATGGTTCAGCTTCTTCTGTAAGAGCAAGACAGATGGTGCTTTTGAAGACAGCACATGCTGCCTCTTCTTAAGTGTCCTTTTCAGGTAAATTTTAAAAATTGACCAAGCTGGCATCTGCAGGTCAAACTCTGCAGTTCCTTCAAAATCCAGGAAAACTAAAGCATGCCACACACACAGCTACTATAATTCCCCAGGCTGGCACTTAGTCATCAGTCAAAGCTACTCTCACAGCACAGAAGTAGATTTCTTTCCCCTCCAATGCTCTCTAATGTTATTGAAATAAAAATAGACAGAACTGTGATTTTTCACATCTGATGTTGAGTCCTTGTCTAAGCACTAAACTTTGGCTTCTTTCAGAAGATGTGTCTTCTATAAAAATACACTACATCTGTGCTGGAGCTTTCTTCATAATTCAAGCAAAAGTTCGCAGCTGTTACAGCCCGCTACACACACACTGACCTACTTCATGCCACTTACCACAATGAAAGGTTCATTCACACCCTGTATTTGCTTTATGAAATAGCCTCAAATTCTTTTGCCAACAGCAACAATCATTTTGAACAAGTCAGTCTTTCTTCCACAGTCGTACATTTTAGCTTAAGAAAGTACCCACAGTTCAAAACTTTTACAATGCAGGGGAGACACTATGGGACACAAGCAACTGCAATGCTCAAAAACCTCTCTGATCCTTCTAGCCTTACCTGTTCTGCAAGGCATCCAAGTTTCATTACGTACAACACAGAACATGACAGCTTTGTTGGGAAAAATATATATAATGGGGTATGATTCTGGACTTACTGAAAATGGGTACATTTTCAGAAGGCCCTCTGAAAGCTTAGGACAATCAGGCCTGCTTTCAAGGAGCCTGAGGTCCAGATGCACAGGAATGTGCAAGTGCCTACATTCAGCTGACTTCAGAAGCATGAATACCATCGCTGACCTAAGCTGACAGTAAACTCACTTTGGAAAGTTTTACTCAATATCTCAAACGTAATTATTCCTTCAAAACATCATTTGTTTCCAAGCAAGTAAAGTACACAATTCAGTTACCTACACCAAAGTTGTTAAAAACCAGTACATCAAATAGAAAAATCACTTAGCTTAGACGCTACTAATAACGCAACAGCTTGATGAATTCTGCAGTGAAAAAAAAAAGTTTTGGCAACTTTTTCATAAATTTAAATAACTTTTCGAGAAAATGTGTTTATGATCATTTGGGAATCATAAAAACAAATACATAAATAAAGCTTTCGCTTATAAATAAATTAAATTTAAATCAACAAATAATATTTAGGGATCATAAATAAATAAATAAACCCCTAATGCTTAGGTTTCAGTTGAAATCTGCTCTAAGCTTTTTTGAGTTTCCTTCTTTGCACAAGACCCAGGAGATGTGGACCCGTGTAAACGGGAACAAGCTTTACATGACTCCCCATGATCCGAAAACACCATGTTTTATTCAGTGTCATAAATACTGGTAATATTAATGTTTTGCCTGGTAGACACATTTACAATATTACAAGGATTTTATGAAATTATATCACTTTTTCCTAACCAATGACGCTTAACATTCAGTCTCAAAAATGCATTACTTTATATTCCTTGAGTCTCCCTCATAGCCAATGATTTTTCCTCTTCATTGTTGCCAGTTCAATCTGTGAATTTAATTTGTACTAGCTACTATAGTGACACACTTCATTTTAATTTTACAGGTACGTGTAAAGAGTTACTGGTTGGAGGCAGTTTGTCATAGAAGCGTATGAAAGCATTCAGTGAAATGCTACAGGCATTCAGGAGAGAAACACAGCCAGACACAGTGGCTTCTCCTCTATGACCTGAGGGATCACAATTTGGTCAGCATGTACTAGAAGGACATTTTGAAAGATCATGTTGAAAACTGACAGACCAATATTCTGACACAGCACCTCCCATGGTAAGATAAAGCAGCACCTGTGTATGTTGTAGAAAACCAAACCACTCTTGCCTTCTACATGGTTCATTTTGTTTATTAATTTTAACATCTGCTGTCTGCCCATTCTCCTTTTTCTCAGGGATGCATCAACCTAGTCCGGCTTGGTCTTTGTGAGGCCCAAACCATGACCTCCTCTTAATTACGTTCCTGCTTCTCATACTGTAGATTTCTTTACACCTCAGTTTCTATCTGAACTGGCTGCTTACAGATGCACAGCCGATTTCTGTGTCAGGAGGCTGCCATGGCAGACACTTGTACAGGTGGTAACATTCTGGCTTGCCGAATAAAATCTCACCCTAAGTTATTTCAAGTGCACCTCTTTGGCTCAACTTTTTGCTCATTTGCTCATTGACAGGAGCATTTTAATTAAGATGTGAGAAAAAAAGAGCAAGGCCAAAGCTGTGTGCATTGGAAACACTAACTGCAGTTTCCAGGCTGGGAAATCTGGCATTTCCAAGGCTTCTGATACCATATGTTGTAAATGCTAAAGAAACAAAGATCACTAATTATGTTGAGCCCCTGGTAGCCAGGCTCTTAATACTCCATGGGTCTGCAATGTTCCAGCCTCATATTTTTCTATCACCAATGGGACTGCATAAAGTTCAATCTGTTTCCCTTGTCTTTTTATTACCTAGAGCTAGAGTTTCCCCATCTTTCCTCCTCTCTACTCCTTTTTGCCCATGTGCCCTTTGTCCATTTTGATATTTGTACAATTTATCTCACAATGAAGACCTGCTCTTGAACACCATCTTTGGATGTTATCACAACCCCATTTATCTCCACAGCCTGGATAAGAGAACCAAACTCTCCCTCTGTGGAGTTCCTGATGGAGGGAGGGATCCCCATTCAACTGTACCACCATCCTAAGACCGATCAAAGACTTCCCCCCATGCAAGCAAACACTCAGTAAAAGCTGCGCAGAATGAATACGTGATGGCGGATGGCACGATATCAAGTCTTTGTCCACATGGGGTTGGTACGCAGAGTCTGAGCCTGGCGTGTTCCCACAGGAACACAGGAAGAACATTCAAGTCCCTGAGAATGAATAGCTCAACAAATGAGTTATTAAGAATTTAACTACACAAGTCCCAAGAGAAAACCATTGAAGCCTATTAAAACTGAATTTGAAATTGCTCCTTTATATGGAAAAGACACTAAATGCCAATGTTGCAGGACCTCCTTGGATTAGGAGAACATGTTTGTGGGCCACTGGGAAGTTTCTATTCCAGGAAGCCTGAGATGGCATTACTGAAAGAAGAACCCACTCTGCCTTCAGACGAAAGTGCCAGACTTGGAGCAACGCCCCCTGAAGTAATCCACCAATATCAGCCAAGTTCTTCTCGGTTTAAACTGATCTTACTAACGTAAAAATCTGGCCCATAATAAGCCACAGTTTAAGCAGCTCAGGAGGCATATCAGCTTCTCTGATTCTGGAAGCAGTGCTTGCTGGCCAGGCCAATCCACTTGGGGTTACTGCTGTGTGTCAGCCTTGGGAGACGCCAGACCTATTGGGGCTGAAAAAGTTGATGATGCCAAGTGCATGGTGTACTGTCTGGTCCCTGGCACACTGCTTGGTATGTAGGCATCTGCAGAGGTACACAAAAACCTAGCCCACACCTTCAAAGACAGCTTTTCTGTAGAAATAGAATGAAACCACCTACACTATACGTGGCGCTTCTCTCCAGCTAGTGTTTTCTGGGAGAACGCATCATTCACATACAGGCACTGTACTTACTTTTCCAACCTTTACTTTTTCTTTCACCTCAAAATAGTTCTGCTTGAAAATGGTCTGATTACAGGAATGCCTAATTACATTCTGCCACTACACTGAAGACCAAGACAAGTGCTCTCTGTGTAGTGGACTTCATGCCCTCTGTGTCACTGTTAATGCCTTTCTCTCTTGAACAACCCACCTCTGGGACTCAAGGATCATCTGGGGGTTTGCTTTGCCTTTGGAGTGGCTCAGGCTGTGATGGACTTCTGTATCTTACAACAGCTTCCTGAACAAGACACCTAGGTCCCCTGACAAAGTTCTTTCTCTGTCCATTTTAAAGAACGCAAATTGAAGAGTGCAGTGTCCTGTAGTGTATTTCTCAGGAACAATGTGCAGACATTTCCAGCAAGTGCTCTTAATGGAAGCTTCTTTGCCAAGTATTGCCTCCTTCCCTAGTTGTGGTTTTGAGAAAGCACATTTGTTCGCAACAGGGAACAGCAGAGCAGAACTTTCAGTCCTGTACACTTAATCACCGTATCCCCTGGTAGATGAACTAGAAGGGTTTCTTTTTTCTCTATAGGGTCTACACATGTAAATATTTAGTACTGAGCTTATACCTGCCAGTCAGGATGGTAAGGTACCATTCAAAGTGAAATTCGAATCAAAATCATTGAAAGTGATAGCACTAGACCCAGCAAGTTAAAATCAAGGGCCAAAGAGATTTAAGTGCAGCAGAATCACTTTAAAAAAACACAGGAAGAGCAAGACAGAGCAAGGGACAGAGGGGTTAAAATAGTGAGACGATCAGAATATAGGAAGCAGAAAAAAGTGAAGCTCCTAGCCGGATTCCAGAGCAGACTTTAAAATGGCCTGTGCTGCAAAACAAAAGATAGGCCATTTATTTATTTACCCAACTCATATTGATTCGGAAAACTAGCAAGAGTATTGCAAAATAAAAACAGCATTAGAAAAGCCTACATTTTGATTAGCTTGTGCTGCCATAATTTGCAGAAGTGCATTGACATTATGTGTGATGGGACTCAATAAACAAAATTAATATAACATGGCTACCACTCATAATTTCCATAACGTTTTATGCCTTCACACCGCTTTGCAATATAAACTTAATAAATTAATCTCCATAAGGTAAGCAAATCTGATCAGCCCTATTTTACAGATGAGTTAACTGAGGCTTGGCAGAAGTGATGTCACCCAAAGTAGCACAGAGAGTTGAGGGGAAAGAGTAGCAATTAGTAGAGCAGTTTGGGGCCTCATAGACCTTGCCATTCCTTTGGGCCAGTTATTGTACAGGACTCCCTCATTCCTACCGCAGTGTAAAATTTAGAGATCTGCCCATCTGTCTGTTAGCATTTCCATGTTCCCTCAAAGCATTATTAATAAAAGAAACACACACATACAATCTGAGGGACCTGGTTTCTGCTGCACAAACCCACACCAGACCCTGCAACCCTCTAGCTTAGTCTGCCAAATTAACCTGGACACAGCGAGAGGTGTCCTGACCTGCTCTAGCCAGTAGAAATCTAGGCAGTCCCAAAGACACATAAAAAGGAATAATCCCCAGAGGAGAAGAGAAACGGTACCAGCAGCAACCCATCTCCTGCAGACTTTCCTCCCGTCAGACATCACGGTGCGCCATGCCCTCCTTCACTGGAGGCACTTACACATGTTCCCCTCTTACTGCTTGACTTTTGTGCTGGTTTTGGCTGGGATAGAGTTAATTTTCTTCATAGTAGCTGGTATGGGACTATGTTTTGGTTTTGCGCTGGAAACAGCGTTGACAATACAGGGATGTTTTAGTTATTGCTGAGCAGTGCTTACACAGAGTCAAGGCCTTTTCTGCTTCTCACACCACCCCACCAGCGAGTAGGCTGGGGGTGCACAAGAAGCTGGGAGGGGACACAGCTGGGACAGCTGACCCCAACTGACCAAAGGGATATTCCATACCATGTGATGTCATGCTCAGCATATAAAGCTGGGCAAAGAAGAAGGAAGGGGAGACTTTCAGAATTACGGCGTTTTGTCTTCCCAAGTAACCATTACGCATGATGGAGCCCTGCTTTCCTGGAGATGGCTGAACACCTGCCTGCTGATGGGAAGTAGCGAATGAATTCCTTGTTTTGCTTTGCTTGCATGCACGGCTTTTGCTTTCCCTATTAAACTGTCTTTATCTCAACCCATGAATTTTCTCTCTTCTATTCTTCAGATTCTCTCCCCCATCCCACCGGGGGGAAGTGAGCAAGCATCTGTGTGGTGCTTAGTTGCTGGCTGGGGTTAAACCACGACAACTCTCCCACTGAAAAGTGTGTTTGAAACAATGACAGCTGCTTTGCCAGTCTTCCACCCAACCACTGTGGAGCCACCACTTTCTGGATTCATGAAGGTGTTTCAGTTTTCCCTGAAAGATTTATTTTGCTATTGGCATTTATTTTGACTGGATATCATGTCACATCAGTTCAGTGGAAAGAAGATAGGATTCCTCTTAGCAGTGGCATTTTCTATTATGCTAGAACAGCTGTCAAGGGGAAGCTACATCCAAAGGGTAAAAGGGGGTCTTTCTAACAGGCATTCAAAACACCTAAATTAGTAGTGACATAGAATGACTTACCCTCATCCAAATATACATTTCCAGATTTGCACCTTTTTCTACAGGTACTAAAATTCTCTACAAGCCTTCAGGATATAAAAATGTCAACCACTATTATATTAGTCCAAAAATATGATAGAAGTGTCACTCAGGAAGTAGAAGTAAAAAACCTGCAAAGAATAGGGTTTGTGAACAAGCTCGACATAGACAAATACAACCTGAGTGCACCTCGCAAAACTGGCTTGTCTACTGGCTGTATGACACAAACCATAACAGGTGGGTAGTCAAGTAAGCACATAACTATCTGCAGTATCATTATTCAGAAAAGCAAACAAGAAATAACAACATGGTCCTGAATTTTGTTTTTCTGCCCTTCTTCCCCCTCCTAAAATTTACTGCATTCTGTTACGGCAGCACCTCTTCCAACTGCTGCATTGGAGGCAGGGAAAATGTGTGTTGCACACTAGTGCAGTAAAGGTGACTTCTAAGAGCACAAGAACACTAAAACATATGTTTTACCTAGATTTTCCTCTACTCATGTCCCAGGTCATCTGGTTTTGTGACATTTTAATGGTAGTCACATAAGACTGGGGCTTCACCTATGTCCCCAAGGAAGAAAATGGAAAGAAGTAGATCCAAAATCTTCCTTCATTTGAAAGACCCCTGTTTTAGGTAGAGCAGGTGATTTACTGGAGAGCTGATAGAACTTGTGGACAGATGAATGGAGTATCTGCACATGCAACAGGGATAAAATACCACTATAAACCTAAGCTTACTTCCACTCGATCTCCTCTCTCTTTAGATTTGACTGCTGACATTGGTACAAAACAGTATCTATTTGACAAAAGCCATGTATTTGGTCATGGAATCTCACCGGAATGATCCTAAATGGAGACAAATGTTACCTGAGAAATGCCAGTGGAATGTTACAATTGCTGATACACTTCATACATACACCCACACAAATATACCTTAGCCTAGAGCAGACAACCACCACTGTCACTATTTGAACATGTTAAAATCTAAAGTAGGAGCTTAGGGGTAGTCTGAAGTCATGTATACAATATGTATTATGAAATTCCCTTCTAGTATCTTCAATATGAAAAAGTCAGAATTGAAAAGTTGTATCATGGATACAGTGGAATATGGACAGACTGGGCCATTTACTGCACACTTGAAGCAAAGGTCACTGCAAAAGAGAATTTACTTCAACAGAGCCCAAAGTGAACAAGTATAAGCAGCTGAGACCAGCACAGCGATGGAAAAAAGAACAGATTGGATCAACTACCCCCATCGTAAAGAGCGTACCTCAAAATATCTCATTTGCTGGAAGTGCTCTGATCTGGAAAGAAACTGCTCCACTCAGACCTAGGGGACCAGACCACCACTCACACGACAGACTGCTGAAAAGAACTTACCCATTGACCTTAGGTCAATCATCTCAATAAAGAAGCAGAGGCAGTCTCTGAGCTGGTATTCAGCTACATGAGTTACTCTCAAAGAGGTTTAGGGAGACACTTTGCTTGTCTACTACGTTTTTTTTAATTTCACAAAGAGATTGGTCCAATTCAGAGGACCAGGAACTGGTCGTTAGGTGTCAGGCAAGTCCAGTTATTCTTTTATCTTTCTGCAAACTTTGGAATCTGCACTCCTCATTTTTTTCAGAGCATGGTAGAGTTTGGTTCAAGCTAATCTCTAGGACATCCCTTTTGCTCTTCTATAGTCCCCCCTAACATTCAGGGGCCTTGTTTATTTATTTGCTTTGATTTTTCTCTGCCCCTGGAAGCCAACAGTAGTTCCCAGATGATCAGCTGAGAGGCATGACTGCCCCCCAAAATGCTGGGAGAAGGACTGGTTTGGTTTTTCTACATGATGAAACTCAAAAAAGAATAAAGGTTTGAAGTTTGCCTGTTAGGATAATCTTTTCTTGAGGAGCTTATGGCATTAAGGACACACTCACTCAAACAGCATTTCAAATGTCTATTCACAACCTGCAGCAATTGTTAACATATTATAAATCAATTTGTGACTTAAAGCTATAGCAAGCAAAAATGGCTTGAGTGAACTGAAAAAATCTCAAAACAGCTTGCTCTTCCCTTCAGCCTAAAATAAACTTATCCTGTAGCACATTGGTAGATTGGAAAGGTGCTGCCATATGACTTAAAAAGAAAACAAATCCAAACCAGTGCTTAGCGCTTTCCTGAATCTTTTGATGCAGACCTTACCTGACGTGAGATGTGCTTTATGTCTTCAAAGTGGCAGTACAAACTGAGTAATTAATCCTCACAACGTGGGACAGGTCAGTAGTATCATACTGAGATAGATAGGTTAACATTATAACTTGGAACTACCTCAGTGCCTCAAACAGCATCCACGGCATCCTGGGCCCTTCTGTCCGTGTCTTAAAGGCTTCAAAATCAAATGCTCGTTTTGCGTGTAATAAAATTATTTGGTTTTGTGTTTTAAAAGCAGCTCAAAAAAATCTCTGAGTGGGCTTTGAAAGAGAGAGAGGACTGCTTTCTTCTTTTTGTACATCCATCCTGCTAATCAAAGGTATGGAAGTCGTAACATCTGTCTTGCTACTTTGTTTTCAGATTATGTTCTCAACAGAACTTGAGCCGCACAACTTTTGGTACTTAGCAGTCTTGAACACCAGGCCACTTATTTCTGAAGGCTGAAAATTGCAACTGACAGTTTATTGTAAATGAGAAATTTGTGCCAGGCAATGATGGGATGAACATTTCTCCTTTTAACTCATGACAGGTTTTTTTTTCGCTCCCTTCAGGCAAAGTGTTAAAGTGCTGCTCTGCTCCTACTACCAACTCTGAAGTGACACTGCAGGATTCCAGTTTTGATTCCATCATTTATTAATTTGTCAGTTTGCAAAGAAAGACATTTTGCCAAATGCCAGGCTCGTCCTGGAGCCTCTTCAACATTTGTGTTATCTTTTCACATATCTTTCCCAGCAATCCTGCCACTAGAGGATGGTACCGCTGACAGTGCACAACAAACAGGCTCCAGCTCATCTTCCCATAGCTGTGCCACCTCTGCAGCACTCGCCACATTCAAACTAAATTACTGCAACATCAAGTCTGGGCCAATCCACTGGTGAGGAAAGTGCTGTTTTCAGACAGCTCAATACCAAGCCAGGCCAGGGGAAAGAGCTGCAGAAGAGGCTGAGTGAGTGCATCCTGCATTGGAAAAGAAAGCATAAAATTCTAAAGCAGTGAATTCTGCAGAAAACTAAGACTGGCATGATATCTCCGGATTGACTGCAGGGAAGGGAGAACAAAGCCAAGGACTCGATCCAAGAGAAACTGCTGCAGAAGCTGCTAAAACAGGGCCCTTGGGGAATTCAGAAAATTTCCTACAGTTCTGCCTGGACCATCTTTCCTTGAACTTGTTGGCTCCTGGCTCTTCACTTTGTGCCCTCTTCACTTCAGCTTCACTCTGCCTCAGAGTGCTTTAAGTCATTTTAGTGTTTGTCTTCTTCTTGTGCGCTTGGTCTTTAGAAAGCTTTTTCAAGCATACTTTCTTGTTGCAACAACTACTATCATAATGAGGCCCTGCTCTCAGTTGCTCTTCAGGCACTATTGTGTTATGTGTAGTCACTCATCAACATGGGTACTGATAACATAATTTTTACAAATGGATATGTAAGTGTTAAAACCACAAAGAATGGCATAAATTAAAAGATAGCGCTAAATGCTAAAGAGGGCTCATGTCAGCCAGGGCATTGGCCAAGATGTTCCTGGACTGAACCTTCTCTGGGTATTGCTTGTGCAACCATGCATATGCTGAAACAAAAGGGAGCATCCTGGGATGAGACTCCTTGGAAAGGCAGTGGTGCAGTCACCATCTGCCTGTCTGCTGGGGAGAACTGCACATCCAGTTTGGTAGGCCTGTTCATTATGGGGGACAGCATCGTTTGAAAGAGACCTTTTCTTTCATCCTATTTCTTGCTTTAGGTTAAAAACTGTTAGCTGGTGTCCTGGATACCTGCTCAGATTCCCTCACCCTATTGCAGAGTGAGGGAAAGGATCATGCCAAATACCCCAAATTCACTTTTTTAAAGCATTGATCATACTCTAGAAATAGGAAAAGATGGCTCGGTCAGGAGATTGACAGTGGGACTATGATTTTTTTGGCTCATTCACGTACTGACACAGTGTGTCTTCAGCAAGGATGCCGAACCAGCTTGGTTATTCATGGTCCTTCAGCCCAGCAGAATTGCTTCAAAACTGAGCCCTGGAGGTAGCTTCTGAGGATGGGGGAAACTGGCATTGGCTGTGCTGAGCATGGCATTTTGACTGCCTCCTGAATTGTCTTGCCTGACAGAGGCTGAAGATCCTTCACATTCCCACTTTACTGGCCCTCTGCTGATCTTTAGTGTGTCACGCAGCCTCATTCATAGCTATTACTACCTGTCTGTTTTGATGTGGTCCATCAAATCTTTGAGGCTGTTGATTCAGACCTACTGAGGTGCACAGTTTACTTATTCTCTGTTCAGTCCATTTGTTGGCCTAAAAAGACATCTCTTTTTAAAAAAAATACAAATAGAAACATTATTATTGATCTTTTGCATTACAAAGCCTAAATTTCCAGCTAAATTTCCCACATGGTACAAAACTGAGCTGCATGGTTCAACATAGACAGTGATTATTAAAAAAAAAAAAAAGGCAACCACATTAATTCCAATTTAGACTTGGCAAACATAAAACAACCAGAAAAATTTATGTGGATCCACATATGTAGACTAATGCACATTATCCTCTTTGGCCTCCATCCTCTCACATGCACTATTTGCTCTGGGATTTACTGAATCTCTGCTTTCCGTATGTTGGTGAAAGCAGAGCTATCATTTTAACCTCTGATACAATGCTTAGTGAAACTATTCCCAAGGTTACATTCACCATTTTCACACTATAGCCATGCAGTGATTTTCATTAACTGATTAGACAAACACACTCATTTGCTTAGTCCATGTCATTTCCATCTGTTTAAGTATCTGTTCTTCTTGGGATATATCACTTTACAAACAGTGCTACCATCTAACCTAGTAGATTGATTCAGTTCTATTTTAAATTCTTCTTACGGGAATACCTTTTTGCAAACTGTCTGGTACCGGTAACCACTAAACAACTCTGGTATAACCAGTCTCCTCGCACCACTACCCTCTCCGACACCATCAGTACACCAAGCAATGTAAAATCCTAAAGAAAATGAAGCAACAGGTGAGAGAAAAGTAAAGATACTGACAGCTCTCTGTGGGAATGCTCCTATGTATAGGTACATTACCTTGGGAATATTAATGCCATATATGTGTTTCTATATATAAATGCTAAAAAATAAAAAATAAAAAATGGGGTTGAAAAACCACAGAACATCAGAGAATTCATTCTGAATGTGAGTAATTTTATGCTCCATAGAAATCTGAAGTTATAAACTCTATACATAGGCTGAAACTGTGACTTCAAAGAATTACTACAAATTCTGTCTCTGACAGCACACTTGGTTTCCAAATCTGGGTAATGCCAGCGTGCGGTTCATTCTTCAATAGATAATGAAAAGAGTGGGTTTTTATCAGCAAAAGCAACATCATCCTACAGTGCTGGAGCTAGGCACATGCTGCTAACTCAAGACAGGGTATTGACAGGAAACTGCTGTGACAGATTTGTTTCCCCAAGCAAATATGACAACAAGGTGATGATATCAAGCACTGCCTGATGCAGGGGAGTAAGGAAAACAAGGGAAGGAAAAACAAAAACCCAACCCAAGAACAAGTCCAAAGAATTGGGAGGTGTTCACAGGCTCCACTAGCTTTTCTATTTTAGGCATGTTTAGGTTTTTTTTAAATTTGCTTTTATTCCTCAAAAGGCTTTGATTACAGCTAAGATTGCTTTACTCAGCACTCATTATATTTCATCTTCTTTCATCTGAGGATGAAAAATTCTGCAGCAAATGCATTGAAGGATGAAACTCTAATGCAGCTTCTCCCATTACTGCTTCAAACTCTTCTGAAATGCTGGCTTGTAGTTTTTCCTGATCATCCTCTCAACTGTAGATCAGGGGAATTGTCCCTACCACTTTCCAGTTTCCGATGCTGAGGTTCCCCCTCTACTCAGTCAGGATCCTCCTCCTCATCCTTATCCAACTTAACAAGTCCCAACCTGAGGGCCCAGAGCTAGAGGGATGCTCCTCTCCCACAGGGAATTAAAACCAGCTCCACTAAATATGCAAAATAAGTCAGAACCAAAAGCTACAAGTACGGGCCTTTTGTGCATTAAACAAGATCATAACCCACGAGATCAACTAATCTGGGCTGCAGAAATGCCTAAACTGGGCCATGCAAGCAGACACAGTAATTAGCAATTTGCTCAGTCCAAGAGCTGAGGAGGCAGATGGTATGGTTGAAGTCGGGGGATCCCAAGAAGAAGTGGGGCTGCAAGTTAACTGTGCCACAGATGGAGAGACATCAGAGCTGGCCCCATGTCAGCAGCTCAGGCCCAGATGGATTTATTTGCTCAGGAACAAGACAGCTGAATGCAACTTCACTGCTTTCAGGGCCAGCTCGGCCGTCTCGGGCAGCTCTGGGTGTTAACAAGCCCTTGCAGACCTGAGCTGGCTCTGCTCTGCACAGCAGTCCCCACAGGGTGATCAGAAATTGTCTACTGTTTGAGGTGCTTCTGTCTCCAGAGCCACAAGTAACAGACAGCTGGTTTTATACTCAGTTCATTGCATTGCTCCCTCCCCTAAACAGCTCGACCAGGGAACAGAAATGCTCCTGACCACTGGGAAGACTACTGTCCCTCTTATAACCCTTTCTTCAAAGTTCTTTAAATATTTTTTAAAACACCATTTTAAAATAAAAAGTATATACAGCAATATAACTTTGAAAAATGGTCAAAATGTGACTACAAGCACTCCTACTCTGCTCTATGCTTCGAAAGCATCAGAGTAATAAACATGCTTGTACCGTGTCTTCAGCAAACTAGCAACTGGGAGGAGTGCACATATTAAACAGCAGAGCCCAAACCCTACAGCTCTTAACCCTTTTTGAATGCCTCCTGTAGAACAGGTCCAAGGGTGAAATTAGCCCAGCTGTCTGGGCAGATGAAATGCCATCTGTGCCATGAAACTAAGCCTTTCATGCCTGGGGCTAATAGCTTGAGTAGTAAGTAATGCTTGTGCAGAGCAGGAGAGCTTCCTGCCTAGAAATTTTGTGCTTACCGTAACGTGGAGCCTGCCTTCCCTCCTTGCCCACATGATTTATATTCCACCTTGGAGAAGGGAGGTCTTGTTCCTTCCTGAGAAATAACTACGCCTTTCTACACCTTTGATAGACTTACATTAATCACACAGCTCAGGGTTTTCTGACAGTAACACGTGAAAAATAATTACATGCCCACAGGCCAGGTGAAAATAAAAGGAATTAATGGGCATTATCTGCCCCCTGGGCTGTGTATTTACTTTCCCTGCTCTGCCCAAACAAAACACTGAACCGCTCAGATTCATGCACGTGGAAGAGTGAGACTATAGCTAAATAAATAACTTAATTTTTCATAATCATAAAAAGGTGCCAGTACTGTCTATAAAAGTAGGTAAATGCAGAAAGCATAAAAGATAAACATACATCATACACCAAATATTTATTTCTTCTAATTTGACCATTCCAGGTTTCTTACTGGTTGACTTCCAAGTTCAACTTCACTATGGTTCAGCCACAAAGATTTCAAGTGCAGAAGCATCAACAGGCCCCATATTGCAAATGCTTGGGTTAATTGAAAACAAAGCTTGCCATCCTCTGGAGAAAGTATATCACTCCTTTCTGTGCCTTAAGACCTAGAGGCGCAGATTAAAGTCTGTCTTCCCTTGCTCAAAGTACTAAAATACATGTTACTAAACTAAAAGAAAAACATTTTGAAAATGAAAGTAAATTAAATCTGCCGAGGGACAGATCTATTTTGCACTCTGGCAATTTTCCTGAGGTTTTACTTTTAATGTTTATTGTTTAACTTCATAAAATTGAGTAACTAGCATAACAGCACCTCAAATGCCTGAGAAACAGCCCATTAAAATACGAAGCATCTTGTTAATAAAATACACTCATCAGAACGCACCACAATTCCCCATAAGCTTGTATAGTTTTAAGGCTAGTAAACATTTCTAATGATCATCAGCAAACCTGAGTTTTCTTCAATGGTTCGTTACATCATTTCTCTCAAAAAAGGTCTTGACATCACAGTTAAGCAAAAAAGCAAAAGAGAGAACTTCAAATACGGCCAAATTATTTCATAACCTTCCAGGGGTTTGTAGAGTGAAGATGCAAGAAAATCAGGGCCATAACACCATGGCCTTCCTCCTCTTATTGATGCTAGCTTCTGCTACACCAGCCTGGGAGGCACAGGCAGAAGAGTTTCATCAAGTACAAGGCAGAATGGGAGAAATGCACAGTTTAAAAGAGAAAACAAGCATCTCAGTTTTAGGTAATATGCTCCAGCTACTGGTGAACCTTTTGAGGAAAAAGAGGGACCAAATACACTAAAAAGCATATTTTTTCTTCTCTGCTTGGTTACCTCCAGATCTGATGTGCAGCACCGACGAGATGAGAAAAATTCTTACCTGTACCACATCTATGATGGACCAAGAAGACCCTTGCATAGATGCTCTTAGTTTCTTTCAGGTTAGCAGCTTCATCAGTTCGCCATTACAGATTAATCCAGCAGACTGAAAGCTTTGTCTCCAATGAAAACACACTTCCAAACATTTCATTTTTGTTGCTATATAGCAAATGTCTGCTAAAGATGAGGAATTGACCACAATTCCCATTTTCAGGACACCACATCTTCACAGTCATCAGACAGACGCCTTTTCTTCCTCACGGGCTTCCAAGGAACAATATTGCACAGGGTACCAGCAGAGCACAGAAAAATAAATCACATGTACTCACTGCAAGTTTAAGATACTAGACCCAGAGAGGGAGAAATCTATCTTCTTCCGTTGACTGAAGACATAGGCTGAAATGTCTCTAACATCAAGGCCCAGAAGTGAAGCATTTCATCACAAGATTGTAAAGACTCATTAACAGATTCCCTGCATGTCTTTGGTTTGGATGTCAAAACTGACTTTTTTTTTTAAAGGTCTTAACTGTCAGAGGTCTGCTGCTCTTCAGCCTTCTGGGGAAAAAAGAAATCAGTCTTTTTAGTGTCAGCAGCATTTAACAAGTTAATTTACGAGATGGTTCCTGAGGTCTTTAGAAAACAAGAGTCCTACTCATTATTGATCTCCCTGTAGAAAGTTATTCCTTTTTCTTCTTTCTGGTTTATTTTATATAGATTGCTACAATTACTTTTATCATTCCTCCTGGAGTCATTTCAGGTTAACTCACTTTACTGGCTACACTTGCTTAAATACAGCTCACATTTGAAGGTCTTCTTTGAACATGGGCTGGACAGAGAAATTCAGGATGAAAAGAGCAAAACTTCAGAAAGTTTTGGATTCAGAATAGGTTGTCTTAGCAACAGGGTAATTGTTTTTCTGAAAATGACAATCTTGTATTGTGGACTCTATAGTTAATTGCAAGAGCAACCTTAGCTAAGCCTCATTCGTTTTATGCATCACTCTAAGTTTTTCTAAAATACTGTGGTGGGTTGACCCTGGCTGGATGCCAGGTGCCCACCAAAGCTGCTCTATCACTCCCCCTCCTCAGCTGGACAGGGGAGAGAAAATATAATGAAAGGCTTGTGGGTCGAGATAAGGACAAGGAGAGATCACTCACCAATTACCATCACGGGCAAAACAGACTCGACTTGGGAAAATTAGTTTAATTCATTGCCAATCAAATCAGAGAAGGGTAATGAGAAATAAAACCAAATCTTAAAACACCTTCCCCTCACCCCTCCCTTCTTCCCAGGCTTAACTTTACTCCTTATTTTCTCTACCTCCTCCTCCACAGTGGCACAAGGGGGCGGGAATGGGGGTTGCAGTGAGTTCATCACACGTTGTCTCTGCCGCTCCTTCCTCCTCAGGGGGAGGACTCCTCACACTCTTCCCCTGCTCCAGCGTGGGGTCCCTCCCATGGCAGGCAGTCCTCCATGAACTTCTTCAACGTGAGTCCTTCCCATGGGCTGCAGTTCTTCACAAACTGCTCCAGCGTGGGTCCCTTCCGCGGGGTGCCGTCCTTCAGGAACAGACTGCTCCAGCGTGGGTCCCCCATGGGGTCACAAGCCCTGCCAGCAAACCTGCTCCAGCGTGGGCTCCTCTCTCCACGGGGCCACAGGTCCTGCCAGGAGCCTGCTCCAGAGCAGGCTTCCCACAGGGTCACAGCCTCCTTCAGGGATCCACCTGCGCTGGTGTGGGGTCCTCCATGGGCTGCAGGTGGATATCTGCTCCACCGTGGACGTCCATGGGCTGCAGGGGGACAGCCTGCCTCACCATGGTCTTCACCACGGGCTGCAGGGGAATCTCTGCTCCGGTGCCTCAAGCACCTCCTCCCTCTTCTTCACTGACCTTGGTGTCTGCAGAGTTGTTTCTCTCACATATTCTCACTCCTCTCTTTGGCTGCAGTAGCACAGTTTTCTTTTTCCCCTTCTTAAATATGTTATCCCAGAGGTGCTACCACCATCGCTGATGGGCTCGGCCTTGGCCAGCAGCGGGTCCGTCTTCGAGCCGGCTGGCATTGGCTCTGTCGGACATAGGGGAAGCTTCTAGCAGCTTCTCACAGAAGCCACCCCCCACTACCAAAACCTTGCCATGCAAACCCAATAAAAATATGCTATTTCTCCATCTGAAAGTTACTTTTCAGCAAAATGACCTTGACTTGAAATCTGATCTTCAAATTAAGAAAACTTTTATTTAAAAAACTCACACACAATAGTGTAAATGGCCAGTAAGCCTCCCCACAGAAAACTAGGTAACTTCTCAAGAATAATCTCTCAGTATTGTTTTTCTATAATCCATTTGGCTAGGACTTTTTTTGTAATCCACAAAATTTGTTTGAGTATTCAGGATAATGTTTTGGCTCCATTTCTGAACAAGTATGAAATGTGAAAAGGAATGATACATTTCAGGGACATATCATATTCCAACTAGAATTCACCCTGAAATTAGCCAGGGACTTTATATTTGAAGTTTGCAAGTGAATGTAAATCAGGTTCAGTGTGAGTATGATATTAAAATGAAGATTTAAAGACACTTCAAAGGATAATTGAAAGCTGATTAATCTAAATTTTGTTTCATGTTTTTTTCCTTTGTGCACTGAAAGCCATCACAGCTTCCTGCAGTTGCTGCTACACAGGTGTTTTTCAAGAACATATTTCTCTTAGCTAAATTTTGCAGTTAGCACATAATTACACAAGTAGTATAAAGCAGTATAGGCTGTTGCAAGTTTTCTCTTCCAGACATACTTGCAGTTTACAACCAGCGCACTTTAGGACAGATTTACCAGTAATATCCTATTCTCTATCCATCTCTGCAGCCCTCTCACCATCACCTGCTGGAGCCATGTGCATGCTCTGGCCATTTGAGTGAGAAGTTCAATATAGTACAGCCCCATCCTGCACATTGCCTACATCGCCAGCTATGCTTCCTCATTAGAAAAGCTTTTCTGATTAGGTCAGGAGGCTTTAGAGCACTATCCATCCTACACACAGTTGTTCATAAGGGTGTATTTCATAAGCCTTAAGTCCAAAACCACCATCCTAGGGTCCTTGTCTAATCTCCGTCCACAGCAGACAACAGAATTTCACCCAGTGGTAACTTGCTTTGAAATCATTGACTTAATGGGTTATACCAAAACATTATCTTTCAGATAATATTCAAATTTGGGTAACAGTTCTTTTCTCTCCGCTAAGCTTATTTTAAAATATATAGTTGCCCTTTTCCTTTCTCCTTGTCCAGTTGCTTGATATTGGATGCAGGAACTTCACCCATTTGCCACTGCCTATAACAGCTTTTAAGAAAAACTGGCCACACAAGATCTCTTTTTCTGATCTAATTAACAAAGGAAAAAAAAATTTGTAGGCTTGCATTGGTTTTGGATTCTCTTTTCTTAGAGGAAGGTGTGCTACCTAGTACTTCATGGACTCTCTACAACAAAAAGAAGCAAACTTGAGTAGAGTTTTTTTCCTCCTCTGCTACGTTCAGGTAGCCATCCAGAGCCCTGTGCTGTACAGCTAAGCGTGCAAAGGGTAATTTTACCATGTGTCTTCTATTCACTAACTGATCCCATAACAAGTGGCGTGTTTCAGAGAGGCCACAAGAGCTCCCTGAGTTGCAGGGCTGAGTGTTCACACACAGCCACACCTTGCGTAACACCAGTGAACACCATGTCATTTGTCCAGTTTTTACAGATACTGCAGCTGAATACTAAAAACGGAGTCAAGAAATCACCTGCTTTTGTTTGCAATTTACACACACATATATGTACACACAAATAGAGTATACAGGCAAACAGTCAATAAAATAAATACATCATATAGCAATGCAAAGTGCAGAGCCGGCCACATGAGTCAAATTATTATCATTTAAAATGTTTCCATCCTCAAAAGGATCTGAAAGAAACAGAATGCCGTAAGACTTTACTAACGGGATAAGTTCCCTCAATACAGAAGGCTTTTTTCAGCTCCAGCTTCTTTCTTTATTAGTGCTGAACCATCCAAGCACTTGGTCAGCTGTATCACATTTCTGACTGTGTATGTTTTTTTCCAATGTACATCACATTCAACTACCAATAAGCCACCTGACCAGATGTGCATTGCCAGTCCATCTTTATTCCCTCGTTCCCTGCCCCAATTCTTCTGCAAAGGTTACCTGAGCAGCAGAAAACATATAAGCAGGACACTGTCTGCAGTTCAAAATAATCACTGTCTAGTTCCTGCAATGCCAAGACAGTAGAGTAACAGAATACTCATTTGTAAATGAAAATTGCACTCTATACTGCCCTCTTAGCACAGAATAACGGCAATCTCGGTGCTTTTCCCAGCATGACTGTACAACAGAAGCGAGGCAGGAGCAGACCAAAGCACTGATCACCTAGAAGAGAATATAGACGGGATAGGGCAGAACCAGCAAACAACTGCTATTGAGAAGATTTATACAAATTGACATGTCACCCGTATTTATGCATCTCACTATCTACTGCAGATCAACAAAACCCACATAGTTAAAATACATACACAGTGCTTACTGAATATATAGTATGTGGAATTTACCACTCTGATCCACTTTATAAGATGCCTGTGAAAAAATATTTAAAATTTATTTAAAAAGTAAATGATTATTTCAACAGCAGGATTTTGTATGGAGCCTCAAAAAAATATTTTTTTTGACAAACTACTTCATTCCTCCACAGCAAATTCAGCTTTATTTCAGTAGAGGCTATTTCACAAATGCAAAGAATAAATGAATCCCAAAAGCACTGCAAAACTTCTGCTGTAAAAATGTAAATGGATTATCCCTCCATTAATATCTCACTAAACAGCAACACTTTAGAAACAATCATTCTTCTGTTGCTCACAACATAAAAGCCAAATGATATTTTCTCCATAAATCATCTGGCTATTACAAGATTAGTGTAAAAAGGGGTTGGGTCTAAGACAATAAAGTCTTTAGATCATCTTGCAAGCAGGTTTATAAATGCCACACTAGTGTTTTCATCTCTTCTATGCTGGAAGTAACGTCCAACATTTGTTCATATGACTGTTTTAGAGAAGAGCAGATTTCTGCACTAGATTTTAAGTGCTACCACCAGCTTGTGTCTACTTGATTTTCATATAATAGTGATTGAAAATACAAAATAACTTTTAATATTCTTTTATTACAACTGTCCTGTAGCACATCTTTATGGAGGTGTTGGGCCTCCTGCTAGAGTGGAACCAAGCTTCAAGACCAGTAAAGAGAGAATGAAGAATAATGGTGTTTTAAAATGTATTTGTGATTCTTTGAGGCCAGCACCAAGACAAATTTCTTTACAGAAGCATCAGTTCCAGCAAAAAACAAGAGGTGTTTCCTTAAACATAAAAGTCCCACAGTGGACAGGCAGATGTTTATTTCTAGGACTAGACCAAACTATATGCCCCTCCAATGTTAATTTTTTCCCCTCCCACAGTGAAATGAAAAGGGCAATCTCTTTTCTTCCTATATAATTGATCTAGTTAATTTCTGATCACCCAACTTTCCACTTCAGTAGTATTTTTTCATGCCTATGCCCAAAATGAAGACACACATTTTGTGTTTACTTTGAATTGCATTAACCATCTCATTTGTACATATTGTGTCCTCTTCTCCCTTTATTTTGTATTGGACTTCACATCCATGTTGTATTGCTAGGTTCAAAATTCACCTCATTTATAACAAAGGCATTACTTTCCATAAAGTTGTGGCTGACGTGAGGATGTTTAAACATGTGTCACTTCACTCACATTTGTGTATGTACAAACAGCCAATTAATACACACAGATACAAGTGTGCAGAAGCCTCTGCCTCCATTGGGAACTGTTGCCTTTCTTCGCTTTTCTAGATTTTCACAATCCTCAGCTCTACCTTCCCACGCAGCAATTAAAAGAGGTAAAGTATTTCAGGATCTAACTACTTGGAGAGAAGCCATAACACTTATTAATTACATCAGTATCCAGCTGAGGTCTGTGCATACTCGGTTTTACAGAAGTATCAACACGATCACCTCGACTCCAGCACCACAGATATAGGTCCTCTGCTGTAATTACTGCAAAGCGGCTCAGAGTCACTCTGTTGAGGGATGAGGGACCAATGCTGGCCCTTGGCCACCTGGGCACCTATCCAGTCATGGCCTAACTGTGCCTGGATCCAGTCTGCCAACATATGTTAGAGCACCATGGATACTGCTCTGACTTGCACCAGCAGGCAGAATCAGCAGAACTAGGGAAACCTAAGCTATGCTCTCTCCCCTTATTCATCCTATTAACACAGGCCATGTAAAGAGGAACGTGTCCCAGACATGACAACAGAGGCTCTACACTATCAGGGAAGCTGCATACAGATAACATAATGGAGCAACCTCCTAGGAGCTGACAATGTGATAACATATTTGTTATTTGATTCTTGTATATCCCTAGTGGCACACTTAAAATACTAAACACTTTAAGCTTCCAATCTCTCTTGTTTATAATTTCTTTATAGCCAGAGTAGTATAGTTTTGCCCAATGCTAAGCGGTATCTTACCATGTAATATAAAACTGCTGATCATATCTATTTACTAGGTCAAGAAAGCTAAGTTACTTCTGCTACAAATGCAGCACTACATCAGCCATACAACATTATAGTTGTATTTTCATCTGCTTTTATGCATCGGTCAAAAAACTGTTCGCAAAGTTTTGAGTACAAAATATTTGCTGATAGTGATGCTCAAAAAGAGGAAGAAAGCACATATGTTGATTTTAGATCACAAGTTGACTGTGCAGCATAGGGAATTAGAAATTGTCTCTTCCTTTAAACTGAGCAAATTTGATATGCAAGTCATTGAGAGAGAACCTTACAATGTCATTTTTACAGTCACTGTTTCCTGACTCAATTTCATTAGACAACTGCAATTCTCTTTATACCATATGATCTTTCAGATCAAGTTTGTGTATTTGGAACTCTCTTCTCCTTGGAAACTTACGTTTCAGATCCTTGAAGCACTACAAACTTTTCCTAGATTACTCTTTTTACTAATATTTCTGGACTATCTGAGCCTATTCTCAAAACCAGGCCCTTCTAGAGATGCGTTCTGATGCTCTTACTCATGCAGAATAATTCTTTATCCATCAGTGGCCTAGTGCATTCATTCAGTGGGGAAAGCTAAGGCATCAGTGTCTGACCTTCAGTTGCCGCTAATACTTCAACTGACCACCACATCTTTGCATTCCAAGGTCCATGTGATGAAGCAACAGAAATCTCCATTTTGAGCAGTAATTTTTTAATGGTGCAGGTTCAAAACAGGTAAATGCTTTCAAAATTCAACTGCTTCCTTACTGATAAAGCAAATTGGTCCTCCTCATCCCCACAGCGCTCTCAGCCATCACTGGATCTGAACTGGTAATCTCAAAATGAACGTTTTTGTGCCAGTTCACCAACTGATTGGTGTGGTTCCCTGCAGTGCTGATCAGGTGACGGGGCTGCTCCCCTGACTCCCACTTAATGACAAACTTTGAAAAATATCAGATATAGAGAGACTCCTAAAATTTTAAGAGAATTGCTATCCAAGCACCTTAAAACAATCTGAGCACTATAAAGACAGGCTGACTTGCTCTTTAGAAACCTGGTGTTATACAAGGGTAGTAGGCTGATAAGAAGTAACAGATAGTCTAGTCCAATTCTGTCTGGAAAGAGGCCTGAACACAGGAATGCTAATCTGAAATGTTCCAATATATAATCTCTCCTGAGATTAGGACAGACCTATCATTACACAGTCATACACAGTCTACCTCTGCTTAAACATACCTCAGTGCCCTCCCTGAACCTTCAGTTCTAATCCTAAGCCACAACCCTTTCCATATTTTAGTATCACACTAGGTACCCTAGTTTCTCTTCTAGAAAAAAGGGATTCCTCTTTTAGACAATACATAACTAAGGCTTTATCAGTTAAAGGTGTACCCAGCTGCATAGCAGGTCAACCATTCTGCAATACTCTACGCACTGTATACAGCATGTCAACAGTGTGCAAACTGCCCTGCATAATTTTTTGGAGACTCTTTCCTTCTAACATGCTTCCTCAAGCCACCAGACTTCTGCAATCTGGACTGCAGTTCTGCCATTCTCAATGAGATGTCCATGAAATCACAGTTGGAGTGACTAGTTTCCTGCAGTCTTAGGCTGGTACTCTTACAAAGGATGAGGACAGCGGAAAAGAAGATGCTCCTTCTCAGATCTGCTCTAGCAAAGATGCCCTGCCATTAGCTCGACCTGGCAACTCCGTGTGCCAGCAATGGATTGTTTACATTCTGTTGAGGGCTGCTGTGAGACAGGCAATTAGAAAACAACATCACATCCCTTCTTCATTAGCCTCAGTGGATTTTCTAGTGCACATTACCTTCATTCATCCTAGTCAGGCACACTGTCTCGTACCACCACGCAAGCTCTGTTACACACATTGCCACTTTACTCCTTGCTCTACTCTAGAAGCAACATCGATCCAACACCCAAAATAGGTTGGCCATAGATTGGATCCCAAGGGAACAACAACCAGGAGCACACTACACAACTCTAGCAGCTGGCAACGTGCACATGAACATGCATAAAGTTAAACAGCAGACCTGATCTCTAGCACATGCCTCAAAGGAACCATTCCCTTCCCTCTATTCTCTCTAGACATAGGAAAGGTCACCTTACGTGTACAATACAATATAGTTGCAGGCAGTGCCTATTACACAGCAGATGGATACAATTTAATTTTGTATTCTTCTGAATACATGTCCACATGCATCTACATATGTTCTCTGTTTGCTTGGTTTTATTTTTCATGTTATGGATTTTAACATCGGCAGCCTGGAATGCATGTTTGAGACAGAAAATTGACCTCTTTAGTACAGACCACTTTGGTTTCATGTAAACAAGTTATGTGATCTGGGTTTCATGACAGGCAAACGTCTATCTAAGGTGAATGATCAGCATTAATGTTTAGACCGTATTTGGCCACTTGCAAGCCTGTCAGTGCTGACTGGAGGAAACCGCAGATTTCCCAGAATACAGGATATACCAATATCAGTGTCGAAGACTCAATCACCCAGGCCAGCTGGAGTAGGTAATTTTTAATGGGATCTTTGGGTTAATAAGAGCTTGCCTTGTTACTGAAGACTAAATGTACAGACTAAATCAGATTAAGTGCTTCTAAAGAATTCAACAGACAATTTAGCAAAATGAGATTTTCATATTCAGAAGTGAAAGTCCAGCTAGAATATTTCTGTATGTCCTAAAACGTTTCCTGTAAAACTATGCACTAAATCACCTAATGCATGGTAATAAGGCTTATAACTTACAGGTCATTCTGCCACACAGGCCTATGCACGCATCCCTATATTACTAGCTACATACCATTGAGCTGCTTTATTTATAGATTTCTGAAATTAGGCAAACTTAAGAATGTTGGACTCTGTGAAACTACATATGAATGCCACCCAAACGCACAATTTTTGCAAGACTGGACACAAAGGTGACAACTGTGCATAGACACTTGGAAATACTTAACAGAAAGTCTGTGAACACTCCTAAGGACTATCCATGCCACTAAAGGTACCACGTGCAGAAATCTGCAGATTGGAGACAGCATGTATTCGTACTGTGTGAGCCTACTGCTTTCTGCATATACCAAGTTTTATACTAGCAGAGCTCCATTTCATTCAGGCATCGCTCCTCACCCCCTTGGGACTCAGACCTGGCAGCTGGGAATGAGGCTCAGCAGCCCCAGGAAAAGGCATCAGCGCAGCTTCCCTCAGAGTCCTTCAGATACTAACTGCCAAGTAAGTGCTGCATATATAAATCTCATCTAGCTCAGGAGTAGGAAAGTCAGTTTAGGTAAGACTGAAACATAACTGCCAATGATATTGCCACGTCTTGTGTTTGGGTTTTTTCCCAAATCCTGTTATTCAAAATTTTTAATAGGTGATTTGGTAGAGAAAACAGATTGTAATTATCTGATGAGGTATTTCCAAGTCAGAAGCAGATATAAAATTAAAAGCGTATTGTGTGCTCTTCGTCAAATGAAGGGGCACATAATTCTTATTAGATTGTCTACTGAGATTTTTATTAAGAAACTCCCGAAACTAATTGGCATCATTTCCAAATGGAAGTTTAAATTTGCCATAATGAAAGAGTTGTGAAGTTTAAAATAACGGAGGAGTACATTTAACACTTGCTGAAGGAAGTTAAGCAGCTGCAGAATAATAATCTTTGTTTTTACAGAATTGGTAAGCGTGTGACAGGATGAATCAAATTTTGATTACATCTTTATCAACAAAGATTCTCCCTAAGTCCTGATGAAAATGTTTGCAGTCTAACACCTCAAGGAAAGAAAAATAAATGCTGAAGTTAGAAACTTCATATTCAGTTATTTTTATGGAACACAAGTCAGACAAACAGCGAGCCAAGTTTTTAGAAAACTGATTCTGTACTTTCACACTTGGAATTTTAGAGTTGGCAAGACTCTCAAAAAACACATGCTAAGTTTGGATGGCCATAGTAAAAGAGCTCTGGAAAAAAAAAAATCTGTTGATAAAACTGGCTGGCAAATTATGCCATGTAGGAAATCTCCTATGAAAGTGGAGATTAAACCTCCAGAGTAAAGAAACAATCTTCTCTGAACATGACTTGATTTAGTCTAACACCTACCATTGTCTACAGAACAAAGGAAAGCGAAATTTTGAGGTCAGAATCTCTCCAGTGCCTCATGGATGCGCAGCTGGGAGCAGAAGCTTGTTTTAGCACATACTCATACAAGTGGAAAGAACAGCAAGGCAAGTGAAAGGTGAAGGAGCACCAAGCCTTCTGACTTCTGCTGTTTTTTTTTTTGTTAACCATACATGAAATTTGCAACTGAGGCACAGCAAGATGGTTTTAAATCCACAGTACTGTATGATTTTCAAACAGGTTGTCAGGACCGAGTCTTTCTGTCTGAGTAACTATGGTCTGTCTTAGGCCAAGAACTGGTGAATACCTGTCCACAAAAATACAGGAAACAGACATTGATGCTAGCCACAGTATCGAAAGAAGTCCTAGAGGCACAAACCACTGCAGAAGACTGCGGTGTACAGACCTTTTTTGTTTTTCCTTGTAACAGGGAGATTCATTGCATAGGAAACATGGGGAATAAATCTACTGCCGCCTTAGCCATCTCCCCAAAAAAGGGAGGTTTTGCAGGTAAAACACAGAACTAGCAGTCCCATCCCTGGAAGTCTGCACTACAGATTGTCCCCAGCAGCGCATGTCCTGCAGTAAAACGGTTTTCAAATTTGTAATCTGATTTGGACAGACCTGCGATGGATTAACATTAAAATGACTCATTGCATTGCTATTCAACTATTAAAGGTACCTAAGTGAGAAGAGAAGGTTTCTTAAGAAAATTAAAGACAGATCCGAAGTCCCATTCAAAGCAATAACAGTAATCACAGAATCACACCTGGGAGTCTAATTTACCCCTGAATTCATAAATAAAATTATTATTCTTTCATTTAGCAGTAATCTTTATTAAATACCACCATTTACAATTAAAAGCACCATCGTAACTGAAGAGAAAAAGACCTTTAAAGTAAGATCTGGAGATAAAGTGCTATTCAAAGGCTGTGAGGGGAAAAAAGCCATAAGAGAGAATTTTTGATAGCTGAAGAGCCTGAGTAAACAAACCCACTGCCGGAGTGAGGAAGGGGAAGCCAAGAGGAGAAAGAAAAGTGTGAGCTGGTAGCGGAGTAGGGACACGCTGGGTCAGCAAGACAGTGGGAAAAATGCATAAAGAATTTTGAAGAGAAGATTTAAATAAAATTTTAATTTTAAAGAATTTTATTCATCCTTTACAAGTTAGGTGTGTTTGTTAGAAACTGATTAAAATAGGGGGATATATAATGGAAAAGATTATATTTCAATAGTTTGATAGGTTGTTGCACAGGCAATATATCCATTAATTATTTGAGCACTTTCAATCCAAGATTTTATGCATGAAATAACAGAGTTTACATGGTTCACAGAAACAAAGATATACCTAGGCAGATGCAGAATACAAAATACAAAAAATGCACCAGAGAAACCTCAGCATTGTGAGTGAGCCACCAATTAACATGCTGTCACTTTAAAGGTATTTAAAGTCTCTTTCTTCCCCATGCTACTAAAGGATTTCGCACAGTGCTTCTGCAGTAGATCAGCTGAATTTCTGGCAAGATCAAGGCCTTTGCCAATAAAGTATATCTATATCAGTACTAACTCAATCATTCTTCTTAGTAGAGCAGTAAGTATATTTTCATCTTCTGCTAACTACACTGCCTACATAACCAAACCTCCATTCAATTATGTGGACAGGTGCTAAATAAAGTTGAGAACTTGACAAAAATGCAATAGCTTCTCCTAGGTTTGAGATTGGAGTTGAGTACGAGGGGTGGGTGTGGTCAGAAGCCTGAAAGGAGAGAACTCAACCAAAATCCAAACTGCAGACCAGAAAGCCTGGGGACTTCTGCTCTAGAGAGCACTATGGTTTCTGCCTCCCTTCCTCATATAGAAGACAGACAGACTCACACACACATACGTTCCTTTTATGTAGCAATCTATTGTATAACCATTTATGGGTCATTCTGAAGTACATTTTTGATCTTACATCAAGATCATTCATCTTGATAGAAGAAAGAAATTTTTTTACATTGAGAACAATCATTTACTGGAATAACTTCCCCAGGGATGTGGAAGAGTCCCCATCACTGTAGGTTTTCAAGATGCAATTGGACAGGGTGCTAGATAACCTGATCTAGGCTCCCTTTCCCACAAAAAGTTGGACCAGATGATCTTTCAAGGTCCTTTCCAACCTGGGCTGCTCGATGATTTTCAGCAAAATAGGAAATTTGCAAAATTAGAATGATAAGAGATGGTTTTGCAAAGGTAAAGTGTAATTATTGGGCTGATAAAGATGTATGGGATGATCAATGCAACCTGCTACAGGACTTTGAGTTAGAAACATGCTATTTCTACCTCTTGTTGAGCTCTCCATTTGAAGCAGTCATTATTCTCATTTAATACACTATGAGGATTAGAATAATGTTGATAGTTATTTCTCTCATAGGATGTTGTGAAGACTGATTTGTACACATACATTATTTCAAAAATGCAAGGCAGAAGAATAATGTTATGCATTATTAGCACTGGTAGAATGATTATACAGTTTTATATTAACTCAGTGTTCCACATGCAGCTAGTAAATTGCTACTCAAAGGTCTCTTCTCCTTCCAACGTTCCTCCCAGATTTCTTCCAACTCCCAGGCTGGTTATTGAGCAAGTTGTAATGTCATTTTAAAAGACTAACAGGCTTCCCTAGGGGAAGAAAAATCTGAAGACAAGACATCACAAGCAAGTTCTCCCATTAAAACACTTCTATGCAGAGATACTTAGAAAAGCTGAAACAAAATGACAGTAGAGACAATGGCGCTTCTGGTACATTCTCAACTGTGCTTAAAATGACCAAGAAATGTAACCCTATATAATAAAAGAGGCCAGCTTTACAAGACTGTCTCCTGATTGAATTAAAAAATTCATTTGCCTACTAATGAAAATCTATAAAATTGCAAAAATGATTTTTTTCCTCACATGTAACATATTTTTCAAGTAGAAAACACAAAAAATCACGTGCCATTAAAACTATCACTGTAATAGGTAATTACCTGAGCATCATAACCAATAGATTTCTCTGTGTCATCAAAAGAAACAGAAGACAAAATTAAACCTACCATCTACCATAATTTAGTGTTTCATGATTAAATTTATTGAGCCTTTTTTCACACTTGATTGATATATTTTGATTTCACAATTAAAGAAAATTAAATTATTTGAAATGCTAAGCCATTTTCTCCACAGGAGTAAACTGGTGTTGTCACACTGTTTATTGTCACCCTGTTCAGGCTGGTAGAGAATTTGTGCTATGGATTTCCTGATCCATCTGCATCCTTCTAGTTCTTGAATAAAACTGCAGCCTTATGGGGAAAGGATTAAACATATGTGCCTTCAGCTCTCATACAATGGTTCAATCCCTCATTTTTAAGCCAGCTGGGCTCCTGTTTCATTTTAATCACCATCACCTCCTCCACCTATGGTGAAACCAGGACACAGATGACCCCGTGCCCAAACAAAATGAACTCTTCCGAAACCAGGACAGTCTTCTGATCAAGTATTTTATTTACATCTCATTAAATTAAGAGGCATTTCGGTTCCCATTCAGTTCTCCCCAGTTTTTAACATGCTGCACCATGCTGGTAACGCTAACAGTCCAGCTCAGCTTGCTGATCTAGCCAGCAGTGCCACCACTCCCCCATGCCTGGTGCCACAGGTTTGAAACATGACAGAAGTGTTGTCTTTAGCCACAAAAGTTCCAGATCATGCTCTCTGTAATGATGGACTGATCTGACTGATCAAAAATGTTGACTGCAGAGAAAAATTCTCAGGTAATTGGACACAGAGATCAGCACGAAAGGCAAAAAAATATATAGAAATAAAGATAAACTGGGTAGTGATGGAGAACGTAAGGAAGATGGAGGCTGGAGCACAGGCCCTGTGAGGACAGGCTGTGGAGCCTTGCTGGAGGGGGACACAGCTTGGGGGACCTAATAACCTCCTTGTAGGTCCTAGAAGGAGGTTACGGAAAAGACAGAGTCAGCCTCTTTACAGTAGTGCACAGCAGGAGGATGAGTGACAACAGTAAATCAAGATTAACTGAGGCTCAGATCAGATGTTTGGAAAGACTTTTTCACCATGAGGACAGTCAAGCAGTGGAGCAGGTTGCCCAGAGAGGCTGTGTGATCTCCATGCTTGGAGGTTTCCAAGACTAGACTGGATAAAACCCTGAGCGACCCAGTCTGAAGACAGAATCAACTGTGCTTTTAGCAGAAGGTTGGATGACAGAACCAAAATCAGGAACGGGTCTGTAGCCTCAGGGCATGGGAAAGGCTGGAAAACAGGGACATGGGCATGTGCCTCCTACAGCAACATACCTTCTGGAAACAGGGATTTTATCTAGTTTTGAAGGAGTAGGAAGAGAGAAACCTTGCATAAACAGTTTGAATAGTTTAAACAACTTACTTTAAAGGCAATACAATTTTAAGCACTAAGGAATAATCTCGAATTCTTTAGAATTTTATTAGGTACCAAAATAATGAAGTTATAGAAATGTATCAATGTTCAAAGGTAATCACTTTAAAGAGTCCACAATTTAATAAAAAATGTAATACAAAAGTTTACTATATAATTTAAAGTCATTGTTTATAAGTCTGCTTTTTTGCTGTGTACATTCTACCTGAAAAGATTATTTTGTCTAGAGAATTTTATAGGAATTGTACAGAAAAATCTCCTTCAGCCATGTTTTTCTCCCAGGTCCATGAGTGGCTAACTTGCACTCACACAACAGTGTCCGTTTCAAAAACATACCCACCAAATTTTTCAGGCATCAGAGGTGGCTCTTTGTTTTTCTATGCAATAGTGCTACACTGGAAGTTATTAATAAGCATCATCATACACAGACTGCGGTTAAGGTGATAACATAAACAGATTTCTTTCAGACTGAAAGCATCAGGCAGTGGAACGCTCATCTGTGAAGTAGTGGTTAAAACAGTAAGAGGATACTGCTCAAAGTGAAGCACAAAGTGAAATTTATCTTATAAATTCTGAAAGCTGTAGGTTTACTTAATGCTTGAAGAAGCCAGTAAGCTTTTTCCTGGAGTTCATTTTTCTCCAGTGCCAGTACCAGTATCCCCAGTTCCTCAGGAATGTTGGGATATGAATCATTAATAATTTAAGGGAGAAGGAGGAATTTTGTCAGGTAAAGCAGGAGGAAAAAAAACACTGATTCACTCATTTTATTATGTTCAAGAAATGCACATGTCCATTTGGATGTTTAGAAGAAAACTGCAAGGGAAAGTGATTCTTTGGGGGGGGGGGAAAGGATTTCCAGTTACATTTATGTTGTGGTTTAACCCCAGCCAGCAACTAAGCACCACACAGATGCTCGCTCACTTCCCCCCAGTGGGATGGGGGAGAGAATCGGAAGAGTAAAAGTAAGAAAACTCTTACTTTTATGGGTTGAGATAAAGACAGTTTAATACGGAAAACAAAAGCCACACACGCAAGCAAAGCAAACCAAGGAATTCATTCACCACTTCCCATCGGCAGGCAGGCGTTCAGCCATCTCCAGGTAAGCAGGGTTCCATCATGCATAATGGTTACTTGGGAAGAGAAAGCGCCGTAATTCTGAAAGTCTCCCCCTTCCTTCTTCTTCCCCCAGCTTTATATGCTGAGCATGATGTTATATAGTATGGAATATCCCTTTGGTCAGTTGGGGTCAGCTGTCCTGGCTGTGTCCCATTCCAACGTTTTGTGCACCCCCGGCCTACTCGCTGGTGGGGTGGTGTGAGAAGCAGAAAATTGACTCTATCCCAGCCAAAACCAGGACAGTTTAAAATACAATCTATGCCATTTAATCTTTTTTCATAGGTGCTCCTGCATCACTGAGCAATAGGATTGCAACGGGGAGTTAAGTGTCGGGGAGGAAAAGGGGACAGTGTAGGGACAACTACTCACTGTTACGACAGCTATTGATCTTGAGAATACAGGCATGACAGCTGTATACAGTATTTTTTGGGCGATGCAGTTCATCCATCATTTACTCCTCAATCTATCTCCAAACATACTGCCATTACCCAATTCCCATCAAGCTGTGCTAAATGACTCTTTCCACAGAAGCTTACAGGGCGTGACCTGCTCCTCCTCTGCCGGCACCATAGATGTGTCTCTGTCTGTTTGTAGCCCTGACAGCTTTCTACAGCCATCCTTAGCATCCTTTCAAACCATATTCTTTCTGTCTCCTTTGGAACCGCAGGACAGGCAGACAACAGGGAAGTGGGAAGATGCTAATTGCAAATTAGCTGTGCTGCAGGTCTTCCCCACCTCACTTTTATCTCATCAGTACCTTCTCACCTCTTGCTTTTCTGGCTGCACTAAACTGTCTCTTGATTGAATTCACAAAAACGTTTGGAATTGGAACACATTACTGGTGTGACAGACAAACAGCAACCATGTTCTTAGCTTGAAAAAGCAATTTCAAGTCTCTGTGTCCTAGGCATTTCTCAATTAAAGGAGCACAAAGTGGATTTAAACAGTCCCTTTACAGCAGCGGATTTTAATGCAATCAGGTTTCAGGAGATCTGTTTTTTAAAAATCAAACAACTGATTGCAAATATGGGGATACAGGGAAAAAAGGGCAATAGCCTGCAGCAAAAATGCCCAGATTTCAAAGCCCTGAAAAAAAATATCTCAAGTTACTGAATTACACCATACAACAACACACAAACAGCTGCTTTGGGCCAGACCAAAGGTCTATATAGCCCTGTCCTGTCTGCAACAAAAAATATCCCACCACCACACAAACCCAGACACACAGTTAAACAGTCTTGATAAGTGGATACCTTAAGTTAAAAACCAAGCCAATGTGCATGTGCATTAGCACAAGCCTCTAATACTCTCCTGGGCTCCAATCCGTTTTCAACACAAAGCATTCCTGAGATGCATGTTGCTTCTATGTATTTTTCATGTCTCAGTATATTCCTCTGCATTAACTCATCCAGTCTCCCCACATGAACTTTTGGCATCTCTGTCACCCTCCTGCAAAGAGTTCCTGCTTGCTGTGAAGCTGGTTCCTAGTAGTTTCATTTGAAGCGTGCTGCCTTCTGTACTAGAAGCTATGAAACCATCCTTCTCTACCCATCCTCTCCAACCCACCCATGATTTTCTAGATATCTATCATATTCATCCACCAAATCATCTCTACCAGAATTGGTTTTCTCAATCATTCTCTTGCTCTGATTATTTCTGTCAATTTTCTCTGAACTTCCTGCATATCCTTGTTGAAATGGAAATCCTAGACAGTGCGCAGCTTTCAGCCTACACACAAAAGGGAGCATGAAAGCCCACAGCTTCATTGCCCTTCCCACATGCCATCCAAGGACTGGTAAGGCGGCAGTAGCATGGTGGAGCCACAGCTTCCTATTCTTGCCACTGGGTATCAGCTTTCCAAAGATGAGAGTGGAAAGAACGCAAAGCTTACTGCATAGTCATGTCAAGAGCAGCACAGAGTAAACAATCCCTCTGACAGGTCTCAAGGTGGCCCAGCAGGGATTTGGGGCTGCCCTCCAGCCCTCCCTCTCCAGTGCTAGCCTGCTGCAAGGCACCAGAAGTGCCAAGCATGCTTTGCAAATGCATCTCTGTTCCAGGGACAGGGCTGTATGCACGCATGTCTCTCTTACTGACTGTGCATCCAGATCTGTCTATAGATCAGTAATCATGTTTGTTTATTTCAAATGAAAATTCCAATTACAGCACCAAATTATTCTGAGGGGGTAACAACAAAGATGCTGCTTTTGGTCCAACATGGATTTATTTCAAAGCGACTTCCAACATGCTGCTAAGTTGTAGAATTGTACAACACAAGGCGGGCTGCCAACACTGAGCTCTGCTGCAGCTGAGCAGGCAGAAGTTCAACATAAACAAAAATAACTGAAAATGAAAACTGGGGGGAGAGGGAGGGAAGGGGGCTAGACAGACAAAGAGGCAAATGCCAATGCTGAGAAAGAAAACCCTAAAACCCACAAAAACGTTCTCAGCAAGGAGGGAGTATACCCCCTATTTAAAACACAGCACAAAGAAGCATCCCAAAATGGGCTTGTCCCAGCACTGCTAGGAATTGTGAGAGTCAGCAGAAGATGTTTAGACTCAGCTGCAGCTCATATGAGCTACTTTACAGGCTTAGAAACTGGCCACATATTTTCAGAAGGTAGGAGCTCAACCATCAGTGTGGCTAAAACTGAAGCCCTCTAGAAAGCAGGAGCAGAATTAACAGCATATTTTCTAATTCTTATTAAAAGAACAGCAGTTAGCTCACAGAGCTAATTGCTTAAAAATTAAGAGAAACTATTTAGTCACCTTTGCAACTTTGACTCTGGCCTCTCAGGTGTCTGTGCCACTCACTGGGAAAGGCCACAGAACTGTAATTTCAGAGAGACTTTGGAATTACGAACTCGTGTGAGCCACACCAACAAAGTGGCAAACTAAAGTGGAACCGGTCAGGCTTTGCAGACAATTTACTTGGTTTATTTACTTTGAAAACATCTGCTATGTTGATACTGTAGTCAAAGCTAACAAAACAAGTGTTTGCTAGAGACTGCTCCTTGATGGGTTCTGTAGCCACAGCCCAGGGAGCAGCGGTGGAGAATCCGCTGCTGGAAGCCCTGCTGGAAAAGATGGAGAGGTGGACTCTTCAGGCTAACACTGGGACCAAGGGCTGATCTGGGGTGGTCACAAAGAACCAAGCTCTTTTCAATGCTCCCAAGCCAGTGGACTAACTGCTTTGGTAACTTAAGGACAGTTTTTACTGAGCTGTTATCATTAGTTGCTATTTTGTGGCATTAAAGCATTGCGCCTCAGCAGAAGTTCAATGGAATTTGAGGGATAAGGCACCTGAAAAGGCACTACTGCAACTGAGGAGCCAGGGAGCGCTAGAATGAAAGGTCTTAGGTTGCCTTACAGAGGTGGCAGGAATTTCTCTTAAAAAATGTCAGGTAAATATATTTTATTATGGCTTTGCTACTAGTTCCATGTATGATTTAGATAGTGCTTCTCAACCTGTTGCCCACAGACCACTGAAATGGTATGTGCTTACTTCTACGCACACAGGAACAAAGTGCGAAAGAACAAAAATAACCCACAATTGAGTATTCAAAGTATAGTCCATACTTTTTGTAGACAATAAATGAAAAAAAAACCAAAACAAAACCACTTGAGGTAACACTACCCAAGATGAATGGTGGCTTTATCTTTTCTTCGCGTCTCTTGATCCCAACATCTAGTCCAGCCTTTGACTAAGAGTACACAAGAAGCACTGGTAAGAAAGATACGGTAAATAACCAGATTACAAAATTTACTGCTGAAAAAATAGGTAGAAATAAAATCCAGCAACATAATAGAGAGTTCATTGCAGAAAAAGCCATCACACCATCCCCCAAAAGATCAAGAAATTTGCTCAGCACAAACATGGTAATCAAAAGCTAGAATCTTCCCAAAGGAACAAGAAAATCAAAACAATTAAAATATTATAATGCCAGCATAAAAGTCAATGTCATGTGCTCACCTTGGATACAGGCTCACTCTGATCTCCACGTCAAAAAAATATATGGAGGTAATAAAGGGTCCTAGAGTCAGGCAGCAAAAGTTATTAGTCAAAGAAAGAGAACTGAATTAGGAATGACTGACAAGATCGGGGCTGTTTATCTGAAAGATAACAACAGGACTGAATAAATACATACAATATAGTGGAAGTTAATTAGGAAGTACTTTTTACTTACCCTCCTAATACAAAGTCAAACAGAACTAAATCACTTTTCAAATTGATACTTTGTTTTAAAAACAACGGATGGATAACCTGTGGAACTCACTGCCACAAAATACTAGTGATGCCAAGAATCAAGAGGATTAAACTGCAATTGGATATGTATACGAATAATCCCTGCAGTTCCACCATAAGCAATCACTAACAGACAGAGATTAGGGAGACATTCTGTAATGGAGATATCATTTCCTAACAGTTTAGGGAAGGATTTCATACACCACCCTCTGTAGCATCCTGGACTTGCTACTGCTGGCTACAGGACACCCAGCTAGAGGGTCACTCATCGGATTACTCCAGCACTCCCTGTGTTTCCAGGGCTGTTCTGCTACCAGAACTGTTCAGTGGCAGCAGGTACCAGGTGCATGCCAGATTTTACATCTGAAAGGATGTGCATATCCTTTAAGGCATGTTTGGGCTGTTATCAAGCTGCCTTGATTAGAAAAGTCAAACTTCTGCAGTTAAGGTAAACTTTTTGTAATCTCACTTACAGCCCTTCCTAATGCTTAAGCAAACTAGTCCTCACTCTTTAGTCTTCTAAGAGTTTATTTTCCATTCTATCACTACATCTTTTAATTTCATGTAAAAGTTATTAATCTTGTTATTTTTTTGAGACCCAGGAACAGACTGTAGATAAGAACAAAACCAAGAACAGTACACCTTGATCGCATCTTTGTGATACTACATAAGTGAACTCACAGAGCCTGTTCCAAAGGAAATACATTCCTTTTTAAGACAGGCTCTCCTAAAGGTAATAAGATTCTTTGTAAAAGGGGTATCCTTCAGTAATGGAAATGCTGATAGCCCTATCAGCACCCCTAAATGCCTGTCAATGGCAAACAATAAACCAAACAACACGATGAAAGAACCTGTTTTCTAGCCAGACAAGCCAGGCATGATTGCAATACAAAGTGAAAGTTCAGCTTGGCAAAGTCAAAGTCAGCAATGGCTAGTTACCTCCTCCCTTCCTTCCTAGCTGCATGCTTGCAAGAGTTGATATTGTCATATCTAGGAAAAAAAACCTTCTTAGTTACAGCCTTAGTTGCTCTTTCATGTTCTATACCGGGTTGGTCTGGCGCTACAATATGAGAAAATTTGATAATGAATCTGTATTTTTATTTGTCCTTAATAAAGTTGGGGATGATTGATTTTTCAGTCAGAAGTGAGTAGTTTTCACAACGCATAAAAATGTGGCTAAGCAGAGTGCAAGTGTATTGCTACAACATCTAGGTGCCTTCTGTAGTTCCAAAATACCAGAAAACTGGAAGGACTTCTGAATGCAACTGTAATGCAAATCTCATTATTAACTGCCACTTTACTCTACTGAGCAAATATCAGCACGTCCCTCCTGAATTAACAAGAGTATTTCTAACAGCAGTCATCGTATTTCTTAATGGAGAACTGAATTCACTGGCAATAAAGTCCAGGTTCCCGGAAGAGAAATGACTCTGCCCTCTGTAGACAGATTGGGTTTTAATGAGCAAGGGAAACACAAAGGGCCTGATCCTAATCCCACTTAAGTCAATGGGATGGTTTCTACTGACTTCAGTGGGCTTTGGATGGAGCTCTGAGGTCCTGATTGTGCACTGTTTGTTACACTCCCAGCTTCACTGAAACCAGCAGGGAGTTTCAGTGCCACTCAAAGAAGAACGGTTCTTCAACAACTAATATTATCACTTTCTCCAACATGTAAAATGCCCCATTATAAGCAGGAAAAAAAAAAAAAATCAATTGCTGAGAATTTCAGATTGCATTTTCAAAAAACAGAACTCTTTGGGATGACACTCAGTAGGCTCATCTTGTGCCAACCCTGATTGTGAAGAAAGGTCAGTTACGTGCTCCAAATGTATTATAATCTTTTCCACTATCACTTACAGGTGCCTTGGTGATAGCATATTTTATTTTCAAGTCTACTTATTTTAGTAATCGTGTTTTCCAGCACCAGAATGATCTGTTTGTGTGGAACCGGTGGAATGTGTTGGAACAAACTAATAAACTGGAATAGTAACTTAGCACAGATGACAGGCTACACAAGACTTTTTAATTTACAATCTATAATACACAGTTTAAAAGACACATCTTTTTCCCGCCTGTATGGTATTTTTCTTTCTACTGTTGTGCTTTGCAAGCCATTACTTCAGTGTATGCCTGACCTACTCATCAAGTAAGTTCTTTAATGACCTTAATAAATTACATGTAAGCTTTGAGTTAAGGACACAATTCTTCAATTAAAACCAATAGTCATGATTGCAGCATCTCTCTATGGTGCTGCTGCACTCTGTTGGCAGTACACTATGCAAACACAGCTGGGGTCAACAAACAAGTGTTCTTCAGAACTGTTTCACAGCATTTCCTCCGTTCAATAGTCTGACCAGTCACAGATTTTAGCTCTTGCCCATCATACTTGCAACAGCTTTGGCTACTTGGTTATCACAGAATATGTGCATATATATTCTTTTCCTGTGGATGCTTCTTTTTATTCGTAATTACAATGAAAATGACAAGCAAACAGTAGATATTCTCCATAACAGGATTAAAGAATAAGTCCAATTAGTTTGAATTTACAAGTCAAAGCAGATCTATTTTATAAACAGGATTCCTGCCAGAAATAATCAATAAATAAAAGAATAAGAAAGTCAGAGACTAACACATGTTAACTTCAGACTGCTACAATCTCCAGGCCCAGCAATCTTCAAGTTTCTGGAGTAAAGTATTGTCATACTGAAATCCATAGCAGAATTCCTGATTTAAGGACCAAGATTTATCTCCTCTGAGCTAGAGCACATTCTTGGTGTGTAGCGTGCTGCTTGACAAGACTGCTCACCCGCTGCAAGTTGCTCCACTGAAGAGAGGAATGAAGCACAGAACAGAGAATATCTGGGTAGGCAGCAGCTCTGCAGGGACAGAGGTGGCACCTGAACACATTCGGAAGTCTAATTACGTAGCTAAAATAATGTGCATGAATTGTGGTCGCAGTTATTTCTCATATGCACATTTTTAAAACTCTCAGCCAAGATTTTCAAAAGGTGTTTGGTGAATTCTTCTTTGGTCTCATTTTCAGAAGTGCTAAACATCAACTTCTGAGAATCATGGCCCTTTAAAGATTCTTAATTCAGTTATCCAGAAAAGTCACCAGTCATGTTTGAAGATATTGGTCTTTTTTAGTTACAGTGCTTTTTCCCTGTTTTCTTTTTTTTTTCACCTTTGCTTTCCTTCAGCTTTCATTCCTGTCTTGCCCAATGCTCCAAGCAGAACTCAATAGCGGCAGAAATACTGCTTTTAAGGCAAGAAATTTCACCCTGTGAACGCACTGCCATACGCAAAAACAAACCTGCAAGTTGACAGGCAGTGGAGAACCACTCTGAATCCCTGAATCATCCTGAGGCTTCAGCTAGCTTGCATTAGTGGATAGGATCATTTGGGTTTTTGGACCTTTAAAAAATTAATACCATTAGTAACAGGAGAACCTCTTTGCTTTAACTTCTTCCACATATGGACGCTGTTGCTTCAGCTAGAAATCAACCATCTTACATACTGCTTTCTGTGTGCTGCTACAAGGATTGCAGATGAGGAAAACAACAGAAAGAGAATAGAAGTTGAAACTGAATGTAGAAAAAAAAAAGAGTGAATGGGGGAAGAAATATTAATTACACAGAAGATAACTTTAAAGCAGGTATTGAATCCATGTTACATATCGATTTTCCATTCTGTATTTGCCTAGGTTGATAGCTCTCCCTCTAATACACAGAAATGTTCTTTTCTCCAGAGAGATAATACACTGTATATGATGGAACTGACCTCATGTGATAGAGGGAAGATTAAAGAGAAAATAAGCATAGGTTCCAAGCAGATTTCAAATCCAGTAGATTCATAGCATATATAAAACTAGCACAATTATACACTAGTCAAGCACATTAATTTACTTGTACCAAACCAGCTTAGAAACTTATCTCTAAAATATTCTCCACTGAGCTGAAAGTGGATTTACTTCAAAGACAACACAAGGAACTCAGTTAGTAATCAGGAGAGTAGAAGACCTTGAATTTGTAAAGTTAAACATCTACCACTTTAGAATTGCGTAAACAGACATTCAGCTTGGTGGCCCATAATGGCTATTATCATGATCTACTAGGTTAATATTCAATTTCACAACTGGTATATAACTGTAATTCCTATTTAGAAAATGGACTGTAAAAGCCCAAAAGGACCCACTCAGGTCCATTGAGAAAACTACTGTATAAAAAGGGAAGTTTGGGATTGTATAGATATTCTATATATTTAAACATAGAGGAAATAGATATTGCCATACTAAGGTATAAGATGACACCATTTAATCTAGTATCCTGCTGATAGAATTGTCTAGTAACAGATGTTTCAGGGCTGTATGAAATACAACAGTAATTTTATAAATACTGCAGGTCCATAATTCATACTGGGATTTCAACATGACCCCAGGCAGATGTCACTTATGTTCTGAAGCACAAGAATTGACAGCCTTTGCAATTTTTGTGTAACCATAGAGGTTTATTTGCCTGAAAGATACCCAGTACTGCAGACTTATTACACACCATGCTGCACATTTTAGATAGCTTTTTGAATGTTTCCTCTTGGACTAATACAATGGAGAAAGATGGTCCTACTGGTTTCTTTCATCACCTTCAATTTTTTTTAAATACCTCTCATGTATTCTCTTCTCTTTTTTCACATGAAATTACATTACGTTCAATGACCTTTTTTCTCCTCACATCAGAGTATCGTCTTCCTCCAAAAGCTGCATATTGAAATAGTCACATATCTTCACCTCTTAAAACACTTTGAACTTAAGAATTAGCATTATGATCAAAAATAGCTAACAAAGCACAAAAGACGTGAAGGTTGATTTTTCATAGTGTCCCATCAAATTGTGGGCATTTTGGTTTTTTTGGATACTCTATGAATGACAGCAAGGGCGTGGTTTGGAAAGGTTGGGAGTTCCTACAGTACCCAGTGATTTCAGTGGGAGCTGCTAACACTCAGAAGCTCTGAAAAGGACTCATTTTATAAAGCCAAACCCAGGAATACCTGCATTAGCAGACACTAAGAAAAATGTCTGCCTAAGTGACACAACCCACAGTTAAACACTTGGCTTTGTGTTATTGAGCCTAGCCATTTACTTCAAGAAAAACTTGAATCCGCTTGATTTTCACTTGCTCAATACACATCCCATCTACCCAACACAACTGAAGGCAATGTTCTGACCTAAACTGTTAAATTTCCATTGTGGCTTGTCAGACATGTCACTCAATACTTTGGCCTCCTCTGTTTCACTGGTCCATGGGATGAGGGTGGCAATCTCTCAGCTGAGAACCATGAGACCTTCATATATAAAGGTAATAAAAAACTCCACAAGAACTACATTAAATCAGTCTTCATATATCTCCTTTCTGGTGTTCATTCACAAAGTATGAACACAAACTATTCAAATGTTACAAGTACGAACAGTCATTCATTTCCTTACTACCCATCTGTCCCACACGTGTACTAATAGGCATGAAAATACTAAAACATAAATCTTTTCTTCATCCTCAGAATAATTTTTAAAAGGCACCCTTCCCTTGCATTTCTGTGTGATGCCTGATAAATAATAGATCAGTTGCATGGTGCTAGTGTTAATATTAATGTTACCAGACAGTGTTTGAGAGAAGCAGGACAGAAACCTGAATTCCAGAGGAATTTGGAACAGCAGCAGTCACCATCCAGATGTACATTTTGCAGCTCAGGTCTATCTCTATAGTATACAGATCTTATGGGGTGCACAGTCCCATGAATTTCTATTCAATTTACCAAGAGATGAGGATGCTTAGCACTTGATAGAACTTGGTAACAGTTTTCTTAAATGAATTATTTAAAGTTAACTGGTAGGTTAAAATAAAACATCCATCAAGCACAAAACAAACAATGGGAAGACACTGTGATCTGTTTCAGGAATGCTGCCATTTGTTTGTTCTGAAATTAAAGAAAACCTTGTTTCCTCAGCCTAAATGTTGACATTTTCCAGCATGGAGATAAATAACCTTTGAGCTGCTTAATGCTTTGACTCAGCTTCAAGAAATCCTTCCCAGCTATAGGGGTTTTTTCCCTACAAAAATGTGTTCTGGATCCATAAAATATAAAGAGCAGGATTAATTATTTAGTGCTAAATCCATCTCTCTTCTGTGCAGTAATACTAGGAAGTGAAGAGGGGCATATAAAGACTTTTTCTTCTCATCTCCCACCTTGGCAGCTTTACAGGATGTACGTTTGGCTGAATCTAGCCTAAGAATTAGGGGCCTGGCCACCATATTACCAGCCTCAACACAGTTCTGTGAAGGCCTTGTCAAGAGATGAGTGCAAATGTGTGCAGGCACCGCACACATGCAATTCTCAACACACAGAGGACAGCAATGTCCTTCATCATCCTAAGAAATGCTTGGTGTGGCTGTCTCAGTATTGTGGCCGCTTTCTGTGGCTAGAAAGATTCTTGTAAGAGACAAACAAACGGTACCATCTGTACCTTCCCATGCAGATCTCCATTAAGAATTCAAGAGAATTTGAGAGAAACTCAGGATCAGCTACAGACATGTGGCGGCTTCACACTGCTAGGACACTACAGAAAACAAACATACCATACTTTCATGCTAAAGTTCATTTAAAAGCTGATTAAGGAGGAGTGGGACAAAAGTTATACGAAGGATGTGCCTATTGTTTTAAAGAAAAACTAGTTTCAGGCACAGATCTGAGACCTAGCCAAACCACATTTCACTCCCTCACCCATATTCTCTTGCAGGGATTCCCAACCTGCAGCATGGGCATCCATCACTGGTGGCCTTGACAGGACTGGTGGTCCACGTTGACCTCCTAGCCTGCTGGGGTAGGACGGCCAGCTGTGGTGTTATCGTGGGAGAATGGATGGGGCAGGGGTAGAGACCAAGAAAAGAGGGGAGGGGTATTGCATCCCACTCTCAGGCAGAGAGCAGAGCAGAGCGATGAGCGTCCCAGGCAGTGGCAAGCAGAGACAGAGCAATGGCAAAAGCAGAGAAAACCATTTCAATGTGAAGTGGAAAGAGAAGGACAAAGCACCAGGTGAAAGAAGGACTCTTCGCCTCTTACATGTAGTGAATTCTTCCCTCATCCTAGCTGCTGAGTCGAGCACTTTCAAAAGGCGCTGTAAGATTAAGCTGATTTCAAGCTCTTCAGAGAACACAGTATTTACCATCTAACGAATGTGATTACAAAAGCTTTCACTCTATCTCTGACATACTCACAGCCATTGCAATGCTTCTCAAACTCTAATATGCTCACAGTTATGCACTATGAAAAACAGTTCTGCACAGAAGTAGTCTCAACCTCTGGTCTACAAGGACAGCAGTTCACTAGGATTTCTCTGAACTCAGAAGCACTCACAAGCCTATTGCTATCCCCCGTGCATCCTGTGGCAGCTGACTCCTTTAGCCATTTTTCATCGGCCCATTGCTTGTCAATAAATCACTGTGCTAATTCCTGTGACGCCTCCTGTGAAGTGCTTTGGGAATTGTGGCAAAGATTTCTGGGCTGCATCTGAGAACTGGTGGTGAATGGCTGACTCCAGGTTGACATGATGAAGAAAGGTTAAGCTCTTCAGCCGAGCAGCCTCTTAGAAAGATTCATTGTGACTCCAGCTATCCCTTTTCTATACAGCAAGACTATCCTCTGCATCTGCCTGAATACATAAGGGAGTTGACATTTGTCTTCTGTGTGGCTCATGTACTTAAGTTTTCCTCTCTTCTCATTACCCGTGAAGGGTGATTACATTTCCTATGGAATATCACTGGTGATACATCACACTTCAGGGCTGTGTTTCCCCCCCGCCCCTAATGGGAACCCGTGGTTACATCATCTTTTTCCTTTCTTGAATACCAATCCTCCCACAAGCCTGCGTGTTAGCCACCAGCCTCCCACCAAAGAAGAATAATGGGACTCCTACTGAAGCTCATTAATAGTAAATTATTTTCAGTTAGCAAAGGCAATTTTCTCAGTGAAGTCTCTGAAGAGCCAGGGACGGTACAGCAGAACACTGTCTGCCCCACAATTGATTTGAATACAGTGGTTTGAAGGAAACCTCAGACTTCAGTAGCGAGCCATTAAGAACAGCTATTTGTATGGTGTGTGTCTGAACACTGAGGGTAGGAGGGAAGGTAAAGTCTGTCTTTCCTGATCAGTTGATTATTCTTTTTTTTTCCCCACCAGATGGTCTTCAAGTAAACACTGGCATCAGAGGTCTGAACTGGCAGTCACAAGCTGTATAAAAAGCTGTAAGTCACCAAACTCACACTTCATTGTATAAAGCAAGGATTTTTTTTTTTTTTAATTTTTTTCTTTTTTGTAAAACAAAGTCAAGGCATTTACTAGTATTTTTCAAGTCCATCTTTCTGGCAGATGAAGCAAGAACGGCCCAGCATAAGCAGACGCCGAACAGTTCAAGGGCACGCTGTTCCTTCAGGACAGACTTCTCTGTCCCTCCTCTCATAGTTCTTTATGACACTCAGATTTGGGCAGGGAACTGCTATTTGGGGGACTTTCAAAGCAACCCGAGGGAATTAGGTATCTGAATCCACACTGGAATTCAAAAGCTCTAGGCCAAGCATTTAAAAACCGTTGACAAGGATGCTTAACAAAAATATGCAGACAGATTCCAAGTCTAACAAAAATATGTGCATACTTACTCATTTCTCTACATTCATTTCAATCTGGAATGTTTTTGCTGGGGAGAAAAAGGAGGAATTAAAAGCTTTTCAGTTCAATTTCCTCAAAAATGAAAACTAGCAGATGGCTGCCCTGTGCTCCATGAATGCCTCTACCACTGCGCAGGATATCTGGGAAAGCTAAACTCTGACAGTCTCAGTCCTGGTGGGGGACAGCAGGGCATCAAGATTGCTAGAAAGTGGGAAGTGCAAGACACCCTGGAGTCATGTAACAATCAGCATGGCAGGGTTACCTTCTAGTTACAGACACAGAGCCCAAGTCTGGGCTCCTTTAAACCTCTAGGCAGCCGGGATGAAAACCTCACCGTCTCGGCCCTCAGGTGGCAGATTTTCTGGGCTCTGGTGGGACATGAGCAGAACCCATATGTCTTCATAAAGCATCTCTCTCTGGGCAGCCTAGTCTTTACACCAAATGAATTTGGCCAGAAAGTCCCTGACCACCTCTAAGCAGGAGCTGCTACAAGAATGGAGCTGCTATTTCTACAGAGCTGCTGTTCAAAGGAGAAAAGGCAGGGAAGAGGAAGAAACTGAAGAGTATTTGGGGCCACTCCAGCTGTGAATCAGGCAAATACCACTGGCCATTGGGTTGGTCTGGGGCACAGGGGAATGCCTGACATGTACACACCAGGAGTGAAATGCAGTCAAAAGCATGCAACCTCCATTACAGGTATGTTTTCTAAGCTGAAGCCCATAAGGCAAAAGAAACGACAGAAAAGGTTCTCATTCATGAGAGAAAACAGGTGGCACTGCTCCTGGTTGGGACAAGAGAGGGAAAAAGAGAAGAGGGACTGGAGGTACTACTGTAGTGCTTTAACTAGCCACTATATAGTCATGTTCTACAGCGACAGCTGAAGAAAGGCTCAGAAGTCAACCAGTATCCACCGACAGAGCCTCCCATGAACAGTTAATCTATTGCAAAAATATTAGTCTTACAGTCATTTGACCGAATGAGAGAAAAAAGATCCAGAGCTGGAGAACACAGTTCATTAATAGGAAACAGATCCTGTGCTAGCTACTATCAAAAGCAGCTTGTGGGTTGCTTTTTCTGCAGAGAAGCTGCTGCTGGGACTTTGCCAGTTCAGCAGTTAAAGGTAATCTCAAAGAATCCCTCAGCAAATTGTAAAGTGCTCAGGCTGAAGAACAACAAGGTGTTCAGGGACTGAACTGATTGTTTTAATTTGCGTAATACTAGCAGCAAGCAGCACTTCAGAATTATTCTGCTTAATTCACCTGTTCCAGAAGCAAGACAAAACCAAGCCAGCTTCAATACATAAACCAGACCTAACAGTATTTGATTTCATCTCCATCTAGATAAGCAAAAAGTGCAACAAATCTGGCAATAAAAAGGAAAATTATGTTATTACATTTTTTTTCTACATACTAACAAGGAGCTAAGGGTGAACATTGACACAACACAGCAGTCGACAGGATCTGACTCTTCACTGTCAGATCCGTTCCTTTTACTATTTGGAAAAGAAGAGACACAGGTCATCTGAGTACTCCCCAAGTCTCTAAAGATGGTGCCACAATGCACCTACCTTCCTCCTTCACAGCAGCCAATACATTTCCTCTCGCTTCATTTAACAGACTGTTACAAATGTGAAGATCTCACCCAAGAAGTGTGCAAGTAATTCACTCAAAGGCAAGAATAAACCCTTTCTTACCTATTCCCCACTTATATTTTTAACAGCATAGCCGTCAAAATGCAGCAAATCAATTTTTTCCCCATTACTGTCTCCACACTGCCTTTTCAGGGTATTTTTAGTTGTTCTGATTAAAAATTTACCTCTTAAGTACCACTGAGGATACAGTGCATTTCTTGATTAGTTTTGTATACTTTTTTCAGCCTACCTACATATCTTCCTTACAAAGGAAGATGTGGAGGCATATCCTTCCTTCCTTCCCTTCTCTTTCTAATAAAAAATAAATTTTAGTATCAAACTTTAAAAAATCTGGTCCCAGATCAGTAGGAAAACAACCTCTCTGCAAAATGCAGAAAATACGTTTTCAGAATGAGGATGTGAGGCCATCACGCCTGACAGGATTATGCAAGGTACCTAGGAGAGGAGACACGGCATGCTAAGCTGAAAAAAAACACTTGCAGGGCTCACCCAAAGCAAAGATAAGCAGCCTCGGAATTTCTGGATTCTCTTTGTGGTGCTGCTTTGTAGGGGACAGGTACTCATCCCTGGACTCTTCTCTCTGTCTGTCCTCTTTATCGGGGACAACTCAGGTCAAAAACGTATTCTGCCACTTCTACCACATATTCTACCACGTGTGATTAGCCAGTATTTCCTCTGTTACTTTGGACAGGTATGCTTTCATTACCATCCCTGGAATTCCATGTGTGTGCGGTCACAATACTTACCTAAATGTCTCAGAAATGCAAGACACTGCTCTTACTGGGATTCTCTGCACGGCAGCAGTTTTGATTTGCTTATTTGTAGTGGGCAGAGACCTTTCTACCTTTTGACTGCCATTCAGCCAGCCTTTCTTTTTCCCTGTGAAACCTGTTTCTTTTCTAAAACTGGAGAAGTCTTGACCACTGAAAAGGAGACTACTTCCTGATTTAACTTCTGAAGGTCATTCATATTGATTAGACAGCTTAGACAAGTTGAGATACAGACGGTACAACAGCCATTGCAAAAAGTAAGGGAAAAAACCGTGACCTTCTTTTCTCCCTTCAGTATCTATATAGTCCAGAATATTCTTTGTTTTTGCAAATGTTTTTTCACTAGAATGTTCCAAAGGGAAAAATGTCAGCCACAAATCCTCACTCATCATGTATTTGCACAGCAATGCTTAAATGTCCTTCAAGATCTCCAAGGATTTGAAAGAAATAATTCAGTCAGGTGGCAGAAACAGTGCCACTGCCTTCCGGTGGCTGCTCGCATGGCTCACGCTGCATAGAACAACTCAAGGCAAGTCACAGTGAACTGATTTTACAGACCATGCGCAGAAAAATATGTTCCACAACCCAAACGATTGAAAACCTAAATGTTTGCAGCTAGTGCATCAAGAAAAGAGAGCTTAAATCCACAAGATGGACTGTGGAAAACATTTTGCTCACTGCAAAGGGCCATTTCTTCTCTATTCTGCTTGCCTTACAGATACCCTGCTCCTGTTCTTGCCATAACCGCCGTAGTTTCACTCAGTTTCCTTGGCATTTCAGCAAAGCCACAACTTTTTCTTCGTATCTGCTGATTTATTATTTATATGCCTAAATAATGTGTGTGTTACAGCCACTTTTTGCGTTATTCATCTCGGATGAAGTTACACCCTGTCTGTGTTATCAGGACAAGTCTGATACAACATTTAGATTCCAAGAATATCCTAAAAATCAGGTGACAGTGGGCCTTACTTTCCCATCCATATTCGGTTGTACAGGTCTGTGATGGCCTTTTATGCTACGGGCAATGGGAAGGTATCAGCAGCTGACAGTCTTATCCTCTGACCTGTTCAGTCTCATGCCTACTCTCTCTCTCCCCCAGTTACGTGTTCTGAATGCAAAAGCCATATCTCACACAGGTTATGCTCCTCTCTTGTTCAAGGATCCCCTATTCCCAGATTTACCAGTCTGACTGCGAATCTAAACCCCCTGAGAAGCTGCCTCGGGTCCCAAGGGCTGCTTGGCAGCTGAGATCCACAGCCCATCTCCTCTCATGTGATACTGTGTGCAGACACCCATCTGTAATGTGGAGAGGTGAGTGGGGATTGTAGACACCTGAAAAGTCCATGTTCTCCTTTTAGTTCGACACTTTTGACTCAAAAGGAACATTTGTGACTGGTGGACCTGTTTGGAATCGCTGGGATGAAAGCAAAGGGAGGAAGTTCTTGTGGATCAGAGGACTCTTGCTGAGCATCCCTACAGTTATCCTGCTTTCCAGAATCACTTTATGCAAAAGCTACCTAACTCGACTTAGTTGCTAAAACTCAGTTCTCTGCTTGGAACAGAGCACATGGATTTCTTTGCTCTGTGAGGTCTACCTGTTGCACTGGTAAACAGGAATTTAGAGGAATGACAAAATTCACGAGAAGTAAATACAGAAATGTCTATACGTCCTAACTACTGCTAGTACATTATTTTCTAATAGGGAATGCTTATTTTTTCACCGCAAAGTAACATGTGACTGCAGTATGAAATAACCTTCTGCTTGAAACATTTCACAATTGATCTAGTCCCACTAGGCTAGCATCCATTACAATGAGCTTCTTCTGTAAGGAAAAGAAAATAAAATTTTTGCAGACTAAACTGAACCAAAAAGTTTATTTTCTGGAAAGCTTTCTTCACATGTTGCACATTACTCAGTTTACCTCAATGCTGCATCTTGTTCAGTTAAGTTTACCTAAGATGCATTTAGGCTGGAACAGTTCTTAATTACCCTAGCACAGTAATTTGGCATTCTCCTGAATTTGTGCTTTTCAGCAATGAGACTCCTTCCTGTTGTATTTTTTAATTGCCTGTGCTTTCCTGGAAGATGTCTCAACATTATCATCTTACAAAGCAGATAATCAAGATTTACTTTTTTTCCCAGACATCTCTTCCTTGTTTAAACAATTACGTGTCTCATGTTTTTTTCCCCTCCTTTCCTTTTCCCTGTAGAGGAATACATTTTCACTGCTAATACGCACCATAATTGCAATGTACTGGAGCATGGTTATCAGTCCAAAGCCCAGTGGAACCTTGAAAGGTTTCTGAACCACAGAAAAGCCTGTAAGGTAACTACACAGTATCACACAGACAGCCTCTGTAAAGGATCTTAATTAAAAGACCTCTTTCTGTGTTCTAAATTAGTTTTATTTGTATAGCATTTTCTGTTTTCCAATCTTTATAGTACTATAACTAAGAAAGGTAGTTTAAGAAGGAAAATAAGACTGCCAAATGTCCTAATTCCTCATGAAACTGCTATTTTTAAAGGATGAAAAAAGTCTGAATTTTAAATTCTAGAAGTGATTAATTACAAGCATGAACTTATTAAGCTGTTTGTAAGTAACTAACATTCAAGACAGCAGCACTGCAGGCTTCCCTATCCTACACACTTTTCTCCCATCCTCCACACCAGAATCACTACAAATTCAAGATAATGATTACAAGCATCTAGATCTGTAACATACAGATCCATAGCAACACTGAGGACCTCTTATGCTAATTTCTGTGCCCAGAGGCTTTTCAGCAACACTGAATTAAAGAAGCCACTGTATCGTTCCTGTAAAAAGACAATTATCTTGGAATTAAGACTAAGCAGAACACTCTTTTCAAAAAGTCAGTCTTCCAAAGCCTTTAGAGAACAGACAAAATGACTTACACGGCTTATGTCATCGGTCTGCAAAAGTTACATATCTGCATACACCCTGTTCTAAGAAGAAAGGGCAAAGTAACCATTATGTTATAGTCTTTATCTATAATTCTTTTTTTAATGACGTAGATAATCTCCTTGGAATTACTGTTTTTTAATGGGTCATTTTAAAAGATTTCTTTTATTGTTGTTGCAGTTGCACAAACTAACAGGACTACAACATCACTTACCAACAATCCATTAGTGTCACCACCCAAATTCTTCAGACATGAAGGTGAGAAATGTTTCCTCCTTGTAGTGTCAAAACATATTTGGATGTCTGCTGAGCGAGGGTTTAACAGCTTTAGAGAACAATACTAGGAAAGTCCTAAATCTGTGTGACAATTCTCAGCGAGCAGTCATCCTTCCCATCTATTTGCAGAAGTCACAGAGGGAACCAGAGGTGTATTCCTTGCAGAGGAAGAAATGATTTTGTACTGAACAACTGTCACCCCTGGTATATGTTCAGGATGTGTCAAAGCATATCAAAGGAGAAAACACATACAGTAGAAATCCAGAGTAGTGAATCCTGTCCCTACCTCACTACTCTCTTAGTATGGAAGATAATATTCTCAGTAAAGAAGGGAAGCATGAGCCATGACTGATGCAGTGCTGCTGACGAGACCTCCCAGTGTATGTGGATTCCTCCAGTAAGCTGCAAGAGTAATCACAGAATAATACTGCCTCTGTTTGAGGGAGCAGGGAACAAGATTTCTTCAAACCTTCAGCCTTGGAAGAGCTGCTTATACTACACACAGGATTTTCCCCCAAGAGAAGACATAACAACAAAGATGATGGCATGTTTGGTATCACCAGAAGAATGTAGACAAAAAGTGGCAATGAACACAGAGGTGTTATACATACAATAAATATTCAGCATGAATGAATGGAAAGGACCTGTTCCAAAAATGGGTCCAACATCCCAATTTTTACAAAAAATGTTGATTGTACTGTATCAGAACCATCATGACAGAAGACAATTAAATATATTTTCAGCAGGATCTGTGTGAGCACCCTTCAATGTCTATGCACTTGCACTAACTCATACTATGGTGCAGTCCAAGTGACAATAAGAAGTTATTCATACCCGCAACAAACTTGCTTTCGAATTTCTCTGTAAGATACAGTCTTCTTGTTCTTTATAACGAATAGTACTCATTATCTTATCCTAGCCTCTATTTCTCTGCTGGACACACCATTTTGAGTATAGGGTTAAGATCCTTTTGCATGATTTGCATGTGAAGATCACTCAAGAATTAAAGACTCAAAGCTTTCAGATGCCCACACAAATTCCATTGGCATTTCTGTTTCTTCACACAGCAGAAACAGTCTCATATAACACCATGCCAAAAGGGTAAAAAGGAAAAAAAAAAAAAAATCAAATAAATATTAATCCACTGAACCACCATGAAAACTAGGCCATAGAGTAATCTACCCATCCAATCTGCAACACACATCAAATTCAAAAGAACAATAGGGTCAAATACCTGGATGTAGAAAGAAAAAAAAAAGATCTATAGCTGTTGGAGCACAAGATGGAGCATTTTCCTATCATCTTCAAAAAACACTGCAGTTAGGTTTACTACCTGCCTTTCTACAGCACCAAAAAAAAAGTCTCAAAGAAGAGAAATTATTTTAAAACCCAGTTTTAGAAAGTTGGGTAGCGAGCAGCATATTTACTTCTTTATTTGGAAACAACAAATTGAAAAACAGTGCATATGTAATAGCTGATACTTGTCAGTTTTTGAGACAACTGATAGTATCAGTTGGACAAGTAACCTGTGCACCCAATGGTCGTGTCAGTGCTACTATATCCATAAGAAGGTATTCCGAAGCCTGAGATATTGTTCAACAGCAGAAATAAGTGTTGGAAAGAAAGGAACTAGAAAAAGAAAGGAAAAGAACAAGGAGACAAACACCAGTCACTCAGTGAAGAGCAGGACTAGAATATCAGACATGTTATGGATAAGAGTGTCACGCACTAGTAGATTATCGAGGAAGGCAGTCGTTCACTGCTGCTGTGATTAACTGCGCACAACTCATTGGGGTTGCAGTCCGAATACCAGAAGCTCAGTACTAGTACAAAATTGAAATATAAGATAATGTCTTTAAGTAAAAATATTTATTCTTGAAAGTCTTGTAAAAATATTTTGGAGCTAAAAAATGAAATGTGCAAACACTGTAAGAATCAAGAATTTCTTGGTATACAGAACTAAAATATTTATAAAATATTTATATACTGACCACAGAAAAATGTGTTAAAACTAAGTTTTACTTACTTTGGATGGGTAAATTCATCCACTAGGACAACCTTTTCTATCAGGTCTCCACCGATGGTTCGAGCCAAATCATAGAAATCATTCTTAGAGTATGTCTCAGAAGGCAGCCAAAAGGAGATGTCATTGATCAAAGGTGGATATCTGCTGAGTGGCTAAAAAAATTAAAAAACATACCTGTATAAATGGCTGGACTTGGTAGATATACCAAAACTGTTTTGCACTTGTATAACACACACAGCACACATTTTAGAAGCTTTCTGAAATGCTTTTTGAAGTGCAAACTGACCTCGTAAACAACTGAGATGCAAGATTTTATACTAGGAAATGTCTTTTAAAGATCCCCTCATAAACACTTTCATTCATTCATTCAGAAGAAAAAACTTGCTTTGTTTGCTAAAATCAGCATTTGTAAGCCTGAATACACTTTTGAATCAGCTGTTTAAAAGGAAGAGATCATTTAAACATGATTATTCACTGGATAAAATTGCAATTTTTAAAAGCATTTTTCAGATTTTTTTACAGATTCAAAAATTCTTATCACATTCATGTATAACATTTATATGTATGTTATATCATTCTTATATAGCATGATATGTTTATTATTTGTACTGTCCAATTTCTAAGAAAGTCTTATCAATAGGCACTTTCTTATTAAAAGGTTACAATAAGAAACACACTTTGGCTTAAAAAGAGGGATCAGTTCACTTCCCAGTGGTTTTTATAGATATCCAAATATCTACAACAACAAAAAAAGTATTGCTGTTAGCATCATTATTAATTCCACAAGTACCACAACAGACCCTTAAACATAAAGGGGTATCTTTGCTGCAGACAGAAAGACCTCATCTTGTGGTCAGAACAGTGTAACTTGTTATTTGCAAAAACAGGAAGACAAAGAGAACAAAACAAGACAATTATTAATTTTTCAGTTTTGATGAAACTTCCCTGGAGTCAATGGGTTTCAGATCTCGCCTTTGCTGAGATGTTTCCCCCTTTGAAGAAAAGAAAATGGTAATGCTCTTCTTTCATGCCCTCTAGGTCATGCAATATCTTACTCCTGCCTTCCATTAATACACTGCAGTTGAAATAAGTACTTCTGCACAAGATTGTTGGGGTCTGCACGAGAAAACATCTTTCCTTATTTTGCTTATATGTATATGACAGCTGATGTATACAACTTGGTCTACATAGTATATTATCTCACTCAAAAATGTATTCCATGCCTGCGAATGTTTTATGATTGAGCAGCGAAATCCTAAGTGAATACCTGCTAAAGCAATAAACCTGTTAAAAAGGCAAATTTACAGCATGCTGATTTACTCAAATCCTGTTCTGTACAGTGTAAACTAGTCAATAAATATCTGATAAGGAATACAGTGCAAGTTTTAAATTAATAACCCAGTGAATAAAATTGTGAATCACAAATGATTATCCAACTTGTTAAAGGAATAACCTTGTCAAATGAATTCATATCCTGTACACAAAATTAAAAAAACCTTGCACAATAAATCCATCACACAAGAGCTTTTGATAAAACACTAATGAACAAAATGTAAACATCTTCTCTGCTATACAAAAGTCACAGCTGCAAATGCTGGAGATACGCCTCAGTCAACCACCTGATACATGTGTTAGTGTAAATAAAGTTATAATCCTGCAGTAGACCCCTATATTCTCACCTCACCCCTATCTACAACTATATTTACTACTGCTATATTTCAGCAACCTACTGAACACACTTCAAAGCTTGCTGGGGACTAATCCAAAACCCACTGAACCCCAGCTTCAGGACATTCAATTATTCAACCAGAAGATGTGGCTCACGAGCCTAAGCATGACCACTCTGTTTGGGCAGCTGCCTACTTTCATTTCCACAGGTACAAGGACACTAAAGAAAAATAATTACATGTTCAAGTCAGTCAGTAATATCCTAAACCCTGAAAGGAGTAGAGTACTCAACAATTCGTAGTGAGTGAGTATTTCCTCTCAATTTCAAAAGAAGCAGGATTATGTCAGGCACATGAAAACAGCACTCTTTTTCCCACTTAAAATGAGATGTACACAAGGACCCAGTGTGGTCAGATCTTGCAAATGTACCTGGAACAGTCTGACTTACATTATCAGCGTCATCAAATTCCATGTGAGCAAAGTTACTCAAAGATGTAATAAACTATAGAGTCTGGCCCTCCTGGATTATCAAGTCTATAAGAAAACTGTTTCTTTGACTCAATCCATGGTGTAACTAGCCTAGATACAGAATTGTTGTAATTTTGTTTGTGCATGCATGTGTGTATGCTTGTGTGTGTTAAAGACTGGAAGGACAAATGCTTAAAACAGTAAGCATAACTTTTTTATTATTAGCTACTAACCTTTTCTCAGAGTCTCATAATGCAGAAAAATCTTTTATGGTAAAAGGCAAGGCAATAATCCCATATTATACTGTCCCTTCACCACCTGCCAGCAGTCAATATCATTGCAGTATTACATCAACACTAAAGTTAGCATAAGGATAAAATTCCTAGTTCTCAAATGTATTGATCTGTTTGTTGTAGAGCTGCATGAGCTACATCATTGTTTATTAGCTACAACTAAAACGTAAACAGGATAGAACAAGAGTCTCCAACTGACAGGTAAAAATGAAGTTACTACGTTTGTATTCAGGCACCCCAGCAAACACATACTGTGGTCCAACAGATCCCGTTGCCATCACTGTCCTCCTTTCTAAACTCTCCTGCCCTTTAACAACAGAGTGGTCTAAAGCCCATTGACTTTGATCCCTTTCCAGGTTCAAGGCAAACGGCAGCCCAGAATAGTGTTTCTTCATGAATTTACAGACATATTAGAGGCTCCCCTTGAGAGCAATGTGTTTTTCCCACTACATTTTCTGCTCTACTGTTACCTCCAGCCACCACTTCCAGCTACTTCCTCTTCACAACTTAGGTGTGCTCCAGCACAACACTTGGAGAAGCTAACAGGACACTAGCTGGCTCTGCTGCCTGTGTGCTGGCTGACTCCCAGCACGCTGCCCAAGCCTGGAAGCCCCGCCGTCCCTCCTTCCACTGCCTGACCACCCCCCTTAGGTTTTTGGGGAGCTGAAAAGAGGTTTAGGAAAAGGTAGAATTGATCCTACCCGCAGAGCACTGCTGTGAGGCGCTGGCCAGGCCTGGCGAACAGCACTGCCAATGCACAGACAACTCTGGACCACTTCTTTGGTCCCATCAGAGCTTTGTCACCACAGTGCTACTTTAAATGTTCTGCTTACTTTCCATTTCAAACACTGCAGTGCACTATCTTTGACATTTTTCAACAGTCTCGGAAAACAAGAGTGCATTCCCAGTAATTACACTATCTATAGGACTCCACTGAGCCCACGCTGTAGGGAATATTGCAAATAATGACATTGCATTTTTCAATCACCCAAGGTGAAAGCATTTAGGAGTTCTGAATTACTATAATTTTTTTAAATAATAAAATGGAAGCTTATGATGATCTACCCTCAATGATACATATTTACTAGCCATTAGTCACACTTCCTTCTCTGGTTAATAAATAAGCCAAGTACTTACTAAAACTGCAAGCTTTTCCCTCTCAGGATGCTCATTTTAGTATAGAAATGAGTAGCTGGACACCAGTGCTGTACCCTGCTCTGCCAGCCTGCCTCGCCCATGCCTAGATGTACCTGAGGAGTACATCACTGAAAACTCAGGGCTCTGACTCTTCTACATGGGTTTGTGATAGTTTAGGGCATTCCTCATCCCCAGCCCTCTGCTCTACCTTTCTGCCTGAGACTACTGCCCCTGCAGCAGCTGATAAACACACACATGCCTGTTCCTCCACCACTGCAGTTCACAGCCCGCTGTAGAGAGCCGAAAATTGCCTCTCTCCGTGGTTTATGCTAATATACACTGGATGAAGTATTGCAGCAGCTTGAGGCATTGGGGGACAGCTGTCTTAAGCAGCAACAGGATCCACCAGAACTCATCTGTCAGCATAAAATAGCAAATACTTGGGCTCTGTGTACATTGCCACACCAGGGCGCTAGCTCTGGACACCTTGGCAGCAGGAATCAAATGGTCACCGTAAGAGTAGTCTCTGTTCGTCTGCACACGGCAAAGGATCATCAGCTAGCCTAGATCCAGATACCTCACAGCTGCACAGGAGAAAAGAATAAAATACATGGCAGAAACCCCGACCCCTGGAGGAAAACCAGCTGGGGATAATGCACAGCCAGTGCCAGTGAATAAGCCAACGCAAGGCCACAGAGTGTCTTTAGCCCAGAGTCCTGAAAAACAGGATGAAACTCAGCACTTTCCACAAATACTTGGCATTAGTCAAAAAAACCCCAAACCACGTTTTCCCAGTTGCAGTTACCGTGAGTGCAACATGCCGAGGGGACAGGAGAAGTTTTGTGCTGTGGCTGTTCACTTGGTTCCCTCCCTGCTGTCAGCTGCAGGTGGGGGGACAAAATGAACAAGCGACAAACATGGCTGAGGAAAAATCTGTACTTGTACTTTGACAGTGGCACCACAAACGCAAGGTTAATGACGACACGTACCAAAAACTGGATTAGCAACTCCACAGCAGCCAAACTATTAAAAAGCCAGCCATGCTTTACTGCCATCACCAGTCTAAGTCAGAAAAATATGAGACTTAGCAGCATCGCAGCTGTCAAGCTTTAACAGTCCTGCATTACCCATGTTTTGGAGAAATATGTACATGCACTATACAGTTTTAATGCAACGTCATATTCTCATCGAAATGAAAGCTACAGTTCTGCAATAGCTAAGCCTTTCTTAATATATTCCATGGTGAAACTACATTAATTCAGTGTTATCATAGGAAATTTAAACACGTAACAGGCATGAAATTCAAATTTGCAAATTTATAACTGTAACTTAGCCCCCTTGCACATAATGAAGTTTCCTGTATTAGTGTGTATGCTCCTAGATTTACACTTTCATATTTATGACCAGCGTAGACAAATTACGGTTGCTGCAGGAAACATAATTTTGAATTTCTTGGCTGTCATGGCTTAAAATTCGCAGTGACAATATTCCATTATGATAAGTTTTCTACCTTTCCCTTCACCAAATCAATTTTTTTCTTAGTAATATATAGTAAATTCTATATATTCATACATGTATACACACACACACATATACATATATGTGTAAACACACACACGCATATCCAAAGGAGGAAATGGAGAAATTTCAACAGAGAACTTCTATAAAGTCTGATAAGCAGATATACAGATATGTTCTGAGATTAAGCTCTTAAAACCAAAGCCAATGGACCAGTTTGGGATTGATGCACTGCTCTGTCCTCCTGCAGGGAACAGCAGAACGGCATTAGCCTCCAGTGGTGCTCCAAGCTTCTCAGGGAATGAACACACAAGTATGATCAGCCCTTTTTGGACAGGAGTCTGCTCCCCCAACAGAGCTCTTCACCTCTGCAAGCTCACATACAGGTACAGGGAACACCATGTCTCCATGGGAACATCATGTGCTCCCTGGATTTCAGGTACTCTGCTTGTACATGGACCATTTTGAGTGGAGGAGGTTTTCTTCGTGCATGGGTGAGAATGTTCTATCCTTGGTTTGAATATCATCTGAGTGCCTTTGAGTGTCCCAAATGGTTTCAAACCATTAATTCATTCAACGTGGAAAGGGAAACACCCTTCACTATTTCTCACAGAAGCAAGGGGAAAAGAGGAGAGAGAGCAAGGGAGGCATCAGGTTTCAAATGAACTAAAGGGTCCATTTTTTCCACGCTGTGCATACCATAACTAAGGACCTGTTACATGGAACCAAAAGGGACTAAAGAAATTCATGGTGGACAGATCCTCTAGTCACTATTAAACAGGGCGATCCAACTGCATTTTTGGTTCAGCAGCTCTTGCATGTCTTTAAGCAGGATCAGTAAAAGTAGAGAAAGATCACACTGTTTTCATACTTGCTCTGCTGTTCTGCTGTTCTCCAAGCACTTGCTGTTTGCCATCATGGGAGACAGCATACTTGAGCTAGATGGTTAGGTATAGCATAACAGGTCTTTTCTCGCTAAGAAAATGGCTTCTTTCATGGCATTCTGGTAATGCAATATTACCAAACCAAATCTCCTTTCTTTTTCTAGTTCAGTGATTTCTCATCTTAAAGCAAGTATGAAGGACAGCATAAAGACATTGAGCTACTGAAGAGAACTGGGTGTACACCACCTTAGATACAACTCCTCTTAGGCATGGCAGCAGTACTATGCAATCAAGTCTTCTAGGGGCTCTAGGGCTAGTGGAAGGGGAAGGATTGCCCAAACATTCCCACAGCCATCCCCATTTTTCTCCCTTTTTACTTTCTAACCAGCCTGGTTCCTTTCCATTCCTAAAGGTTTTAATTTATCATGGTTGATGGAAATGTTTGATTTCTAAGCTGAGTTTGGGAGCCCTGGTTCTGACCCTGCTCTTTTGTTTCAGACAAGAACCCCAGCAAAGCTACCACCTGCCACAAGGAGTATTTGCCTCCAAATACTGCAGCTGACCGGACTTGCCAACACACCCCCACAGGTCAAATCAATCAAATAATATCCCAGTTTCCACTCCAACTAGTGCAATTCACAGCCCTTCATGGGGGTGAAAAAGGGGAAGGGATGTCAGACTCCCCTCTAGAGATCAACACCTTGAAGAAAATCGTATGTTTGTCAGAAAGACCAGCTTGTTTATCAGCAGCAGCCTGCACAGTTAAAACAGCACAAGTCATTGCTGTTCCTCATCTTGGCAAAGCACTCTCTTTACCTTTACCTGCCTCATCCCTGGGGAACCACAATCATGGAATTATGGAAATAAAGGAAGTACCTTGAGGAAAATATAAGAAAGAAAACAACGTTATCAAAAAACACAGTAAATTAAACTCTTCTTAAAGGTGAAACACCCGTTCTAGACCTAGGTTGAGTAGGGAGGTGCCATGGGGCACAGACTGACTTTCTAGCTAAGTCTCAGCCTTCAATGTGGCATGAAGCAGCTGCAGCCTCAGCAGGAGCTCTAGCTTTGTGTCTCACCAAATCTGTGGACCAGATCCCTCTCTGCTGTGCGGTGCACACCACCATCCGAGCTCTGTCCCCTTCCCACCTAAGCTAAGCCCTATGGGGTCTTGTTGAAGGTAAGAGTTTATCTCTTGAGCCATATTACAGGTTCCCTGAAGGTGCAAAACAAGAAAGAGTTTAATTGCTTATATTCTGCCTGAATGGTCACCAGGTAGCTCTTCATATAATCTCATTTAGTCACCTTTTCCAATGCTAGTGAAACACCTTTGAATAGAAAAAACCCCATAGACTCATCACAAATGCATGCACATGTGCACACACACACGAACAAATATAACCTTTCTTGCATGCTAAAAGTTACAGCTTATTATAGGGAAGCCCGCCTGACAAAGGAAAGTCGATACCTAATATGACACTGAAAAATTAAGATGAGTAACAGCCAATGAAAAGATTAAACTTTTTAGATAAGCTGCTCCACCTTTTCCAAGCACCGGGAAGAATGCACAAGAGGACTGGTGCTGTGGCAGAATGAGCAAGTAGAAAGCTTGCCGTTAAATACGTTCATCCAAAAGTACTGCTACTTATTAAGACTCTGCAGTCCCACTAGAAAGGGACACTGTGTTCTTACAGACAACATTGTTTTAAATTACAAGCATTTTATTTTAAAGTCAAGCTAATTTAAATTTGTCATGGACAATGCTCCAAGTTTAAAGCCACAATACACTTCACTGAGTGCAAATATGTATTTTAAAAAATGGTAAAACAACTGAAAAATAACACATGGCTTTTGAGATGCTTTCCAGATACAAAAGAATCACTTCTATTGCCACTGAAAAGGTTATTATACGGTTAGTAAGGAATTGAAAGAGTGCAGGAAAGACAAAAAAAGAAAAAGAAAGGATTGACCTAACCCTATGAAAAGCAGGGTTATTGCAGTGTTGCAGTGTACACAGCAGAAGTATTTCCAGATACCCATGCACTTGGCTATCTGGATATGCCTTGCCACTTGTGATCTGATTATAAAAATCAGCAAAAAATAAATATGATTCCTAAATACCAGTGATGGACACTCTACTCTGTGCTTGACTACTCAAAAATAATTTCTCATTCCCATAGAACAGACAGGACTCATAGGAAGAACCACCAAAGGGAGATCTCTCTACTACTCACTCCCACATCTTCTCAGCTTCTTACAATCCCCTTTTGAAAGCACTAGGGTGCAGAAGAGATTAGCCTGACATGTTCCTATAGCAGCTATAGGTCTACTTGTGGAAAAGTATGTGCTCTCCTCATGCTTCTTCCCCAGCATCCCAGCTGATGGTCTACTGAGCTAGCTGGTTTCAGGGCACTATTCTCCCATTTCAAACACACATATATCACTGCAAGACAACTAAAAGCAAAGAAATGCTTTTTCTGGTATCACTTTTCCATTTGAGCAGTTCCTACTAGAGAACTGTTGTGACACAAAGGGGATCAGATGGAACAATCTATTTATTATGTTGTGGTGTTATCTATAGAAAATGAGCAAGCTTGTGTCCCAGAGAATGAATCCAGTGGATCTGGAATCACCAAAATGGTAAAGTGGATTCTCACACCAAACCTAATAATCAACACCTAGGACTGCCTTTTGCACAGGCTGTCCATATTCTGTCTATCCTTCCTTCCCAAATCTCCCACCCCACAGGCAGAATCACTCTTACCAGGTGTTGTGGTTTAACCCCAGTCAGAAGCCAAGCACCATGCAGCCGCTTCCCCCCCTCCCCTCCCAGTGGGATGGGGAGGAGGATCAGGGAAAAAAGTGAAACTCGTGGGTTGAGATAAGAACAGTTTAATAACTAAAGTAAAAATAAAAATACACTACTAACTAATAATAATTGTAATGAAAAAGAATACAACAACAACAACAAAAAAAGAAATAACACCCAAGAAAAGACAAGTGATGCACAATGCAATTGCTCATGACCCGCTGACCAATGCCCGAAGAGCAATCTGCCCCTCCTGGCCAACTCCCCCATTTATATACTGGGCATGATGTTCCATGGTGTGGAGTATCCCTTTGGCTAGTTTGGGTCAGCTGTCCAGGCTGTGCTCCCTCCCAGCTTCTTGCACACTCGCTTGCTGGCACAGCATGGGAAACTGAAAAGTCCTTGGCTTAAGATAAGCGCTACTTAGCAACAACTAAAACATCAGAGTGTTATCAACATTATTCTCACACTAAATCCAAAACACAGCACTGTACCAGCTACGAAGAGGAGAGTTAACTCTGTCCCAGCTGAAACCAGGACACCAGGTTTTTTGTAGCAGGGGTAAAAAGGGCAGAGAAGACACGGACCTCAGAAAACAAACCGTCAACAAATAAAGACTGTACGTACAAATCCTACACTTTTCTAAAAAAATATCTACCATGCCTGCAAGGAACAGGTGATAAACTGGTATAAGTCAGCAGAAACCCAGCTTCTCGGCAGATACTAAGAATTTCTTCTTCAGCAGTGCTTAGCACCTGCAATTCCTGCAGAAGGCATTGGTTGCTGCAGGCATTCAACGTTTGCCAAGCTCAGAAGTCAGGTTTCCTCCTTTCTGATGGTTTGGTTTGTATGGTTTTTTTCATTATGCTTAATAATAATGCTGAGATGAATAGCTCAGTGGGGTAAAATACTGCACGCATCAACAATTCATATAAAAGATTTATATCTAAATAAAGAATGCAAGTATTTGGAAAGAGACTACAGCAATATGAAGATGTATTTCTTCCGAATACATAGCATAACAATGGAAAAAAATTGCACCCAATATTTTATTTCAGCTTAGATGAAAAATCTCATATAAAGCACTGTTGATTAAATTTCCTTTTCTGCTCATTAAATCCACCTTTCTGCAGAGTTATTGTTTAAATAGCAGAATCTCCCGAACACCTGAATATGACTTACACCAAAATAAACTAGCATCACAAGTCTTACAGGCACACGCAACACCTGAAAAAGTCCTTCTTCCTGCCTAACAAGGTGTATTTTTTTTTTCCTCTCTCCCTCCTAAAAAGCATAGAGATTTCCAAGACAACAGTAATGATGCTTTGTATTTCTTGGCCACATACAACTTCACATAATGCCCTGGACATTGCTATGCTACAAAGGAATGCCCTCATCTTTCTACACTTCTCAGAGTTATGAGCTAATCTGTATCGTCTGGGAAATGCTACTGTAGATACTGCATCACAAAAATCTGTGCTCCCTAGGAAATTAAAAGATCCCAACTGCCATGTATAGCAATTTACCTGAGCAGATTACTGGTGGTTTTGAAATATTCTTCAAGATTTCCAGTGCCACTAAAATAGCTGGGTTTCCTTCTTCCCTTGGGGAAACTGCCCAAGTTGCAATGACTCTTGGTGAAATCCAGTACTTTAGTTTCCAGAATAGTCAACTTCACTTTTTTCCCCCCCTTAAATACTAAATTCATACAAATCCCAACCTCCAAAGTGCAAAACCAACAATAAAACACCAGGGTAGTGTAGCAAGCTAAAAACAGTATCTAACTTTAAAGAACAGTAGGTAAGCTAGAAAGAAACAGAAATGAAAGGCTCTACTTACTTGTCCAACACTCAGAAAAGGGATAAAAGCCTTTAATTTTTCCTTTCAGGCAGACCCTGAGCATTCCTAAAGCTATACTCTTGTTAAAGAGTATCAACACTTAGAAGCAGAAAACTACAGAGAAGCCATAAGCTGAGAACAGATCAAGCACAAAAAGTACACTAAGCGTTTAAGTATGCAATGACAAAATGTAAAGAACATTTAAATCTCTACAAGCAGAATCCTTGTGCAGAACAGGTATTTCTTTAATGCCTTTCCTTATTTTACAAGAATCAGAAAATGGGTTCACTATTGCTGATTTAGTAGAACAGTTTACATGTGGGAATAGTTATGCAAACTGGATTTAACATGTGTGCAGGAGCAGGAGGATGCAAGCAATCCTCAAAAGAGGCCATTTCTTCCCATTATTAATTTTTAGAAAACTGCAAAAACAAATCCTCTGCAGCATACGCATCCCAAAGCACTACTTACTTGTCACATTTTGGTTTAGGCTGTCACTACTATGGTCCATGTGTCTCTCACACTAGCAAGATGAAGGAAATTGAGGACGAGTATGTTAAGAATAATACAGTTCTTCCCAACTATGCCTTCTGTTGTTTGACTATTCTCTGTAGCCTAATTCATATTCTGATCAGAGAAGTGGTAGCTGAAAATCAGGGGTTTTTTATTAACACCATGTACTTGAAAAGGTGCTCCTGTTCACACATATGCACACATGCACCCAGACTTTTCTCCCCAGCGCTCATTTCCTAGGGACACTCTACAGCTGAGCTGCAATAGCTAATCGTGATGCAGATGATAACTGTAGGGGTTTAGGCATGATTTCAGAGACAACTTTATCAAAAGCTCTTTGCAAGATGTATCTTTTGCGTGTAAAACATTGGCACAAATGTTAAAACAGCTATCAAGTAAACTCATCTATGACAAAACCCATCCTTTTATCCAAAACTGGTAAAAAGAATTAGAGCGTATTTCCTACTGGTTTCAAGATCTCTTTTTCCCCCCACCCCGTCCTTTATATTTCTGTGGTTGCGTATGCATACCAAAACATACTTGTATGTCTGAAGACAAACGCTTGTATAGCATAAGTGCTTAAGCGCATTTTAAATAGGAGTTTATTCTTACATCAAATGCATAATGTACACTCACAAAGATGTATTTAACCCTGCTGTAGGCATGCAGATACTCGGATTGTGATAATTACCTAGGACTGCCAGTCAGAAACCAGGGTCCCATTAGGTAGACAGAGCACAAAACAATAGTCCCATCCTGAAGAACTTTCTGCCCTAGGATAGTATTGGAGAAGACATGCTGAGGCAGGAGGTACAAGACAACTACAACTGTAAACAGCATGGAAAACAGAATTATTGAGTAGGGAAATTGAGTCACTTCTCAGGTGAGGGCCAAAGACTAAAGTCAAGATAGTTACTGCACCATCCTCCTAGCCAGAATTCTATTCACCACATTGTAATTAAACCAATATTGGAAAAATATTGGCAAAAGCGTAAGGGTTACCCTCCTTACTAGCTACATACTTTTGTAGACAGTAACACTGAAAGCTCTGAACATCTGTGGATTCCTGCCGAAACCACCAGCAGCTGGTTCTCATAGCTTCACATAACCAATACAAAATCTATTGTTATTTTAGATTTCCAGGTTTACTCCTTCACCTAATATTAATTTAATGTGGGTTTCAGCATATATATATATATATATCACTGCTGGAAGTTGCTCCATGGCTTATTTAAGCACTTTGTATAACCTTTGTATATAATATATATACTTCATCTTTTGGGATGCAATAAAGATCAGTTGATATATTCAGCAGCAGAATTACTCATTTGTGAGCTATTTGTTTTAAAGAGTCTCAACCAGCCAAACTGCAAATATATGAGGTTTAGAGATCAGAGCAAACCACAGTAACACATGCTTTTTGAAGCTTATTGCACTTTTTGCTAAGTAATCATTTAAAATAGTATCAGGTGTACTTTGACTGGGTTGCATTGGCTTTTGCCTACAAAAAAAAAAAAAGACATCAGCAGCAAAATGATTCTACTGACAATAACTGTACATTGCAGCAGCATTTGCAACTGGAAATTCATTTTTTATTTACGTCATGTTGGGATGAGCTAAAAATTCAGCCAAGGCTACAGTTGCTCCTTTTTGATTAAAAACAAATTGGAAGGAAGTCCCTGGTGGCCTGTTCCCACTTGCTGGGCATCTCTTTCATTTGTATTGATGACACACCTGCTGGGTATACCACATTCTCTACATATTCACCCATCACCCTCTAAACTAACAATGTGCTCTAAATTCAGGCACACCTGAGATGGACATTCTTGAGATACTATTTTTTTTTCTTTTGCTTGTGCCAAAGCCTTTCATGGGATACGCTGTGAATGTTATCACTCTTGAAGACTTGTGAGAGGCTTTTCTTAGTGTGAAAGCATTTTTACATTAATTGCATGGAAGGACATGCCAAACACCTGTTTGGGAAGATATGGAGAACCCAAATTGAAATCCAGAGGACACATCTACAGACTCAGTGGCCTACTAGATCTCACGAGCGTTGCACAGTTGTGTTTCACTTGGGATGCCACCATTGGAATCTAAGTGACAAAAAGCTTTCAACAAGAGCAGCTGTATGTCTTCATCCAAGTTACTCCATCTTTTCTTCTCTAGTCCTTGACTTTTCTTTCAATTACTTCTGGACTCCTTCCTTCTTTCCTCCAGGACTGAGGTTCTGGACGTCCAAGGTACATGGAAGGACAACGTAGAAGACTCCCAGCTAGCAGAGGCTCCTCTTTCCACCCAGGCTGCTCACTTCCCTCACTGATCCATGACCTTTCCCTTGTGCTGCTTATGCATGCAGGCCACAGTGTTGTGGCACACTATCCAGTGGCAAAGCCACCTTACAGGTTTTAGTCCTCCCATCTTTCCCTAGTCACTCTAGTTTTATTCTGCCTCCAAAAAGAAAAGTGCCGTCTCCCCAGTTGCGCTGAGGACATGGGGCAACACTGAGAAGTGGATCAGAGAACTAATACAGCTTTAAGGAACTGCAGAGAAAAAGGGTCCCTCATCCACCTCACAGTGTAGCCACATAAGTAGCTGCTGCGGTACAACTGGAACAGCAGAGCAGAACAGCACATGGGAACATGGGAAAGAATAAAAAATTATGCTTCTCATCCTGATACTGTGAGAACCAAGGCTCTGGGAACAAGTGGTACAGAGCAGTCACAAAACCACCAAAATCCTTCAAATGGAGAGAAGTTTCAACTGCTGTCTCTGACTGGACCTGCAGTCAAAAGAGAGGACATCTTCCAGGTGGACATACTGGTATTTCACATTACAAGCTTCCAAAAACCGCAGTGGCACAGTCCAGATTTGTTAGTGAAGACCTGGACCTCGACATAGCTGAGAATTTGAGGAAACACATAATTACATCCAGGTTTTAGAATTACCTGCCATGTCATAAAAACTCTATTAGTGATTTGACTGTGTATTAGCATAGAAAACTGAAAGTAAGGATGAAGTGTTTTGCTCTTTGTACATATATACACATATACACACATACTCCACCCCCTCTAAACAAATTCCAACTGGGACAGTTGTGTACAAAGCAGAAAAGTCATAACATCCAGAAAGAACAGCTCAAACCAGCTATTTTGCCTCAAGTCACCACCAGCAAGACCAAATCTTGGCATGTGACAACTTAACAGAGATGAACATGAGACTCTTCAAATATTCTAAGACTGTGAAAACAACCTAGAATTACTTAAAGTATTTTCAAGGAACATAGGGGAAGGAGAGGAAAAGAGCTATGTTTTTGCTAATGAATATCATAGGCTTCTCTGTACATCTGACTACTATCAAGGCGACTGCTAGATGGATGACATGGATTTGCTTCGCCCTTTGGTGCTCCAGCAGACAACAGATGGAGATACTACATAAGATAAATATTACTAACTAATCTAAGCACAAAGGGCTATTGACATTTTTCCAAGTACAAGCAGAAAGGAATTAAACTATTGCCGATTTGTCCAGGTTTAACGGGAGGCTATCAGTAAGACTAGATTGCAGTGGGTGGGCAGAGGGATGGAAACAGGGTATGCGTGAAAACCTGCATCATCAGTATTAGCTCAAAGGGTAGCAGCTGGATTGCTGGGAACCACATCCCCCATCAGTGGTTATTTTTACCAAGAGTTTCAGTAGTATCATCTCAGTGCAGCCTTAGTCATGGGCCTGGGTTCCGGCACACTGTTTCACAAATCCAGAATCAAAATGTGGAGTCCAGTGATGGACTAGTGTGGGCCTAGACATCTCCTGAGGTCCCTTCCAACCTGAATTACCCTTAGATCCTAAGACTATGAAGATGAATGAAAGCCAAGGTAAAGATGTGGTGGAAGATAAGACAGGGTACTCCTTTGACTCCCATATTGCTGCTCCTAGCACACTAATACAGGTAACACTGTTCAACACCTTCCCATATCTGCACTTCTGTACAGTGTCAGACACAACCTCTCTTTTAAACAAGAGACAGACAGTCTATAGAACCAGTAGCTGTGGTAAGTATCCTCACTCAGGTTTTACTTGGGGAAATAAAAAGCTAAGAATAGCCAGAGAAAGAAAGCACTGAATGTGTTTGAAAAATTCTTTACCTTGAAAGGCTGAGCACATAGGTCCAGTTGTGCTCCAGTGAAATTGCATGTGTGTCTGAGCATATGTTTACTATATCATATGACGGAAAAGCCACTATATTACTAATCTGTGGTTCACTGGTATGGAAGCTGCTTATTTTTTCGACTTGGACTTAAAAATCCACAAAATTAAATTAGGATAGGAGAGCATTGGATATACCAGTTTTCATCACTCCTGTTTTTGAGGTATGCCTGCACTCTGGAGAGCTGCTATAAATGTTTCAATCATTACCCTCAGACAACACATTCCTTGCTTTCAACACCATCCCCCACTCCCACCCCGAGACTGACAATAATACTTTAAAGTACAGAATTGCTTTGATGGCTTGTGGTCATAATTTCCATAGTCACTCATACTTCTTGATTTTTCAAAAGGAGATCAAGAGTAGATGTGTTCAGTACAAAATCTAGGAAGACTTTCTGATTGATTTAGAAAAAGACTTTTGCATCAGTCTCAACAGTTTTTTGCCTTAAACCTACTCTCCTTTTCTGTGTCCTTCTCCTCTTCCTGCCCCACCCTCCCCCCCATCTTGTTTAAACTTTGTTTGCTCCCAGACTTTTTCATATTGCCCCCAATGCCCAAAGTACAGCTCTTCTCTCTTCTACCTTCCTCTTTGTCTTATCTCAGTGGTTTGTTTTTTCTTGTATTCAGTCTCATGTGACTGTCCATCCACTTTCTCTCTGCTCATTTCTGAGCCCCTATTTTCTTCCTTCCTTCCCGTGTTTTCACCCAATTGTCTTTAGTTGAGAATGTGAATTCAGGTCCTGTTTACTCTCCAGATGCTTGCTGCTTGACTTTCTTTACCCAAGTGTTGATGAGTAAAACTGGCTTGGATCAAAGATTTTGCAAATGAAGTTTGTGGTTTGTCACATTAAACTCTTCTCGCTTGTAACAGCCATTTTGAAAGTTTTCTCTGCTTCAGCCCTGCAAGGCACTGATCACTCTCAGTTGGATCCCAGGAAGTAGAGAGATCTCTGATCTGAAACTATTTAGGCATTTAGGTTACGTTTGACTGAGCACAGAAACTATCCCATTGATTTAAATGGGACTACTCGCAAGTCTAAAGCTCAGCATGTGCTTCAGTACTTTGCCTGACTGGGGCCAGAGGGCTCAGGTTCCTAGAGCTTCAATACCAGCACTGGCTACAAACGATACGAGATAGAACATCCTGATGAGAGAAGACTTGATGATCAAGTGATTTCTAATCCAATCGTGCAGCTTAGTGCACCATCTCCACAACGAAGAAGATATTTTTGCCTTCTTTCCATGGCTATCCAACTAAAAAAAGGAGTTTCACGATGTTCTGCAGAGTATACAGACAAATCTGAGCTGATATACAGCACTGTAAAGGTTTTATTGACGTTCATTTAAGATGACCTACATAAGTCACTCATAAGAAATTCAACCTTCCCAAAGTCATGCCAATAAAATGTTTATGCTACACCATCATCTATTTTCTGTTGTATCTCCACATGCATACACACACATTATATATCTTCAGTTACAGTAAAACTAATTAGACAATAAATCACAGTTGAGGCTGTACCTCATTTGTTCAGACATCCAAGTTAAATTTACATACTAATGGTTGCATATTTGCCTTTAATAGATGCACTATTAGAAAGTAAACATAATAAATGAATAACCATTTAAGCATGGAGTTACCTAATCCTGATGAAAAATATCTGAAAATGTAGCAGCCAGTGAATCTATTTACGTTTTTATTGGAAAATAAAGCTAATCACAGACTAAGAAGATAAATGTAAATTATACAGAGTGGCATACTAATGATGGATCAGACAGACCCACCCTGTGCAGTGAATGTAACAAGATCAAACTGGTTGAAATGGCTGGCTTATACATTAGATGCTCTCCTTCTCAAGCATGGAGTAAAGGATATAGACTAAGATGGCTTAATTTGCAAAAGTTTCCCCTTGGACCTGCCAGTGAATTTTATTTTCAGCATCTTCTAAAGCTTTAGGACAAGCTGTAAGTCTCCCAGCAACAATCAGGTATGTGCACAGGAAAGATGCACAGGGATGATGACTGTCTCAGAAAACTGAAAAGTGCACAGTAAGGTAAAAAAGTTGTACTGTGTAACGGTGTGAACAAGAGGGCTCACATATGTAGCAAATAGTGCAAACTGGGCTACTGGATAAATCCTTTGTCATTAGAATAGGGGCTTAATTCCTATGGCACACTGAGCAAAGGCAAACGGGAGCAAGTGAGGCCCAGCCTTTGCTATCTTGCACAGGAGAAAGATGAGCCCACTTTGATTTCCTTTCCCATGTAATGAATCACTTTCTTCCACACAACTACATCTTTCTGAAGATACACTTTTTCTCATCTCTGCTAACCTTGACTGTTCACTTTTCAAAGCCGAGACAGTCTCCTAGGTTAGGGCCACATACACCATTCTGGCTACGGCTGTGCTGGAGGTGAACAGTGTCAATTCAAGCTGCTTGTCAACTCTCCTCACTCCACCGCCAAAGGTTACTAGCCCCTCAGGTCTCCCAGCAGAGCTGCTCTAGGAGCTTTGTCTATCCTAGTACCATCAGAATGATTCTGGTTAGAAAGTCTATTATTTTGAGTATTGAAGCTAACAGATTATTATGAAGGAACTGAGTTTGGAGAGACTGCATGTGCCAGCAGATACAAGGAAGGAGCAGCCCCTGGAGATAATGGAAGGGGGTGGTAAAAAGTAGGTGATGCTAGGCTTATTGCAGATATTGCAGAATATTACAGATATTGCAGAAATGAAGAAAAGAAGAAGGAAGCAACTCCCATAATCTCGCAGAGGGAGTCTGCAGTTTAGCTAGGAATCTGATCCAGATTCCCTCTGTACCAGTGCTTCCCTTAGAACAGCATAAACATGCTTCTGCTTGACCTCAGTCCAGGCCACAAGGCTCATCTGCAATAGAAATAAATAATTATTTAAAGCCACAGCCGCCAGCAGCATCAAATGAAAGTGACTTTGCGAGGAGAGAATGCATCAGCAGTCAATTGACATGACATGCTGCTTGTTCACCATGGCAGCGAAATGATGGAGGTTCCAGGAACCGTCCTGCCACTAGAGCCCATTCGTCTTAATCAACACCTCTGGGCACACCGCACTTCATCTGAACTGTGAGTGCCTTCCTTCCCTAAATGTCATTTCATTTTTATACCTTTTCTTGAGAGTTGTCAGCCCACGGACACATCTTTTTTTTTGTAAGAATGCTGGCTCAGCAGGAATCAGAAAGCGATTACATGCAACTATGCTCAGAGCCCTGACGAACACAGATGTAACACAGTGTACTAGATCGGATCCAAGCCATTTGTTTTATTACATTACGCCTTGCAGGTACTTAGTCCTTCCTGCCCTGTCCATCCTCAGCCTTTCATTTCACAGCCTGAGCAGAAGCCCTACACAAGCGATTGAAGGCAAGTTACCAGCCTCTGATGCCCCACACTGCTGTGACTTGTGTCAAATTATAGCTAGAGCAATTTGGTAATCCAAATCAATGCAATAATCTGATCTGTGGGGAGCAGCACTCTAACACTGCTGTGCTGAGTGGCCACAATGGTACAAGCACTGTCAGCTTTTCCCAGCAGCTTTTTGACCTACTGAAGCCTGCACGCGTATATTGAGCAACTGATGACACAGGAAAGTCTGACACATTCAGGCTGTTAAAAGGCACAAAACATATACTTTAAGTCCCAAGAAAATGCTCCAATTAAATTCCATTTTTGAACAAGAGTATATTTAGCCCAGCTATTATTAAAGGTTACTGCTAAGTAGTGTGGACTTCACGTATTTAAAGAACATTTTAATGAACAAAAAGAAAAATATTTGTGTTGGGGGAATATCCAAATGTTGAGAGGTCTATCTCAGTTAAGCATATAAAGGATGGACATTTACCCAGGCCTTCTGACGCTGCAGGATTCAATTTGTGTAATGAAAGGCTCTCAAAACACCTGGTCTGTCTTGGTTCAGTTCAGTCAGGCTGAAAAGTACTGCATGGCCTTGCATGCAGAAAATCTGACACTTTTTTAATATCCATTGAGATTTCTTACAACATCAACACTGGAAGACAAGTTAAAAGTTTTCTTTCAAATATGATATGAATAAACCATGTGATTCATTAATTATGACTCTTTAGAAAGTAGACAGGTCTGCTAACTGCAGAAGGTCTGCTAACTAGGTTTTACAGCATACCTGAAAAATAACACAGAACAGAACAGAAAGTAAGAAAAACTGTCTTATTAACTCCCATCACCTGAGATCTTATGGTAGCACCAAAGCTTATTTCACAGTATTCTCATTCGAAGGGTCATTAACCCTTTAAAAAGCAATGCCAGTATGTACTAGAAGTATGTACAGTATTGAGCTCAAAAAAAGCTCAATGTAAAATACCAGATGAAAGCTGGATACAGACTTCCTTTTAAACGAAAAAACAAGCTTGCTTCTAGTCTCTTATATTCAGAGACAGAGTTGAAAAATATGAACTATGAGTTACGGAGAATTATTCTACCAAAACTGAAGATGGGACGTCCAAGTGGGGTATATGTATGTATGTGTTAAAAGGGAAAGGAAAAAAAAAAAAAAACGAAAAAAGGAAAAAAAGAAAAAAGGTCCCTAAAAAGTGCTTGATAACAGAGCAAAATTCTGCTTCTATAACATTGGCCATATCCTTTCTTTAGAAGAGAGAAAGAAAAGATTGAAAATAATCCATCTTTCTACCTCTGCTGTCCCTCTCCCATACCCCTCATTCTCCCAATCTGTATACTTTTCATTGGCCTATTTGTTGGGATACGACAACTGCCAACACATTAACGTGATAAAGCAGTAGGTAATGGCCCAGTAATATTACTCCGGTCTTTCCCTTTGGTCCAAGTTAGAGCACAGTGGCAGCTGACAACTTCTCTTCCTTGAAGCCTCCCACCTATCGCATCATACCTCCTGATTCACGTTATTACTTCAAAATGTATTTCAGCCAGCAAGCCTCAACTTCATGACTCTCTCTACAACATCAGTTCTGGCTCGTACAACTTTTCTCCTTGTTCCAAGTTGAACCAATGCCAGCTGAAACCAATGCCGCTCAACAAGAAGAAATGCTTAAAGACCTACCAAGACCTTGTCACCACTCTCCTATTGATGACACGGACAGTTACCCAGCAAAACAGTGCAAAACCGTGTGCTCCTAGTGACTCCTGCTCAGCTAAGGTTACTAAACAGCATCAATTAAAAATTAAAAAAAAAAGAAAAAAGAAAAAAGATTTCTTTCACTTTTAGCTTCGTAGAAACCGTGCCCTTTCCTCTGAGTCTATCCACAGTAACCTATGCCTCTGTCATCTTCAAAATGGTTCACTACACCTGACTTTATCTGAAGCTGAACATGAAAATGATGTGCAACTTAGAGGAGCCAGACACCCAGCCCTCTCTTTGGCTCACCTTCAACATCAGACCATATCATTCTGACAATCAGGGCCTTTCCCCCAAAACCCAGTCTACTGCTAATATCAGTTTGAGGCTTGGATCCACAATTTTAAAGCAAGCAAGAAATCTCATCTTAGTTCCATCAGAGATCAGATTACAACCTGTAAATCAAGCCACAATTTGTGCTCCTCAGAAGCAAACCCAATCAGAAAGATATGGGCTGAAAAGGAGACTTGAGCACTCCTTATTGAAAAGAACAAGAAACATTCTGTAGGAGGACCAGGGAAACCTACAGGCAGACTCACCTTCAGGAACAGTGGCAAAAACCTGTCTTCTTTCTGTAAGTGATAACTACAATCTGAATACCCCAATGCCAGTATCACCAAAAAAAACCCTAACCAAAAATACCCAACCCACCCCCCAAACCCATCCAAACACTATTTTGACTTTTTGACTCTACCAGAGATGTGCCAGAATTGCCATGAATTGAAAAATGGATGCTGCTACTGATTCGATGTGGAGGCTGCTCAAATATAATCTAAGCATTATCACTGTTGATTTCCCCTTTTATATTTTCAGCTCTTAAAAAACATAATCAAGCTGTTCACAAACAAAGCAAGTAAAACAGTAAAAGGCAGCAGCAAGAAGTGTTTTTTCAGACTTCATCAAGCATCTACACAGCTATGTCAGCTCAACGCCCCCAAAGACCACCTGACTTGAACCTTCCCGTGCTTATGCCGAAGAATATTATGAAAGTAGCATTTCCACTCAATCCAGTTATGCTTGATTACTTTGCAACTACAAAAAGTAAGATAAGGTTGCTAACTACAAAAATCACGTCAGTAGAGGAGTTACAAAAGAAATACAAGCTGAGCCTACACTTTCCCCCCCACTATCACCTGGAGGAAAGAGGTGACATACTGAAGATGGCGAGGCACATTCACAAAGCGTTTTGCCAAAGTTTAACAATGCAACTCACATTGACTTCAATGAATGTAGAGTGAAATCAATGGGAAAAATTGGGAATGTGTTATGATATTTGAATGCTCAGCATCAAACACATTTTTATAATGAAACAGAATTATGGACACAATTCAAGAACATACCCAAACCAGACACAAGCCTACATCAATTCCTATTCTGGATAAATTTAGAAGTTAAATATATGCTTAAGTATTACTCAGAACAGAGATATTCACTGGGTATCAGCAGCAACTCACAACATTATCTGGTTGAAAAAAAATGTTATCATCAAAAGCTGGTTTTTATTGCAGTATATCAGAGAATCATGATAGCTGTAAAGCTGTTGCTTTAAAACCTAATCTGTTGACGGCACAGAATTTTAATTATGTGATATTCTCTAGGGCTACACACACTTTTTACTGACAGAAAATTATTATCACATATATATATTATTTTACCTGGAATTTTATTTTTTGCCAAATGTGAGGCACAATAAACTGTTTCAAGAAGCGTTCATCTTCACTCCAGAACAGTCGGATGTCAGGGATATCGTAAAGGATCATGGCCAGCCTCTCCAAACCCAAGCCAAATGCCCAGCCAATTTTATCCTGAGCACCAGCTGCAATAAACAAACAAGATAAAAATTCAAGAGCTTAAGTTCACAACATGAAAAATTGCTGATAAAATGTTCACCTATTTACCAAGAAAAAAAAAAAAAAGGTGAAGTGGCACGACAGAAAAGCCTACAAGTAACTGCCAAATGAAAGATCTAAAGGCTACAGGACAGATCCTACTTTCATCAAAAACTGCAGCAAGACTGGGCACATCACTGAGTCCAGGAACCAAAAGTGGTAATAAAGCCGCATCCTTGGCAATTTGTGTCCAAAGTTTCAGACAGACTTTGAGAAATGCTGCATAATGCTATACACTGCTTCCCTTTACTATCCTTAGAGCTAAGCACTTCCACACCTGACTCAGTTGTGTTTTATAAGACACAAACATGAACTTCCTGTTCAGAATATTTTACTTGTGCTGACAGACCAGGCCAAGCTTATGCAGCATTAGCATCTCTACCAACATTTGAGAGATTCAAAATTGCCTCTTTCGAGGCATCTGGAAGAAACAGAGCAATGGGACGTGAGGCGCTGTCACATTAGCATCACATCTCCAACCAGACAACTCCTGAGCTGCTGCCCCTGGGAAAAGCCACTGCTCCCACATACACAAGTCTCTTTTATGCAGCACTAAATATAAAAAGACAAGAATATTTAATACAGAAGAGCTATACGGATATTAATGATGCAACATTTCTGTCAGGATAGTAAATATTCATACCTTCCTTCATTTACAGGGCAGGAGCACTGAGTTATTAAACAGGGATTTTTTCATCACGAGGAACCAACTCCATGTTGGTTCCGTGTTTAGCCGTCATCCTACTGATTTTGAAATAAGCTGAGAGCCCAGCAGCTCTGGCAAAGGCTTAGAGCTTTTTAAAACTTAAACAAATGCCTAAACACACACACTTATGCTGAAAGGACGTGTGCACGTGTGACAGACTTGACTCTTCACCATCAGCACTGGCATCCTGGCTGTGCTCCTGAGTCATATAATATCACTGTACATCTCACAACTATCCAGCTAGACCAAGGCCATACCTGCCTCCCCCAATATTAATTTAAACTCTCATTTTTTGGAAATTTTGAATTCAGCAGCTTCCCCATCATCATGCAGGAGGCTGGAGGCAGAAGTCTACTTTCTGACCCGTCTCTGCTATCAGAAAGGAAACAGCGCCCAAATAAGGGATGACATCCTAAGGTATGCTGTCATGTTAAATGCTGAGACAAAACAGTCCAGAGTCCTGTTTAAATAGAGGCAGGCATAACAAGCTTGGGAAAAGAGACACAGTCATCACTTTGATTCTTTTAATTAATTTGAACCTGCCTATTTACCTGGAATACCAAGTCCTCAGCAGTATTGCACTGCCACAGGAATTTGGTCAACTTCATGAGCACTTCCCAGAGGAGTCTGGATATTCTGCCTTGTCCCTTCTCCTGTGCTCATAGGCAAGACTTTGCACTTTCTGACCTTTGAAAGCAGACAGTTTATCAACTGAATTGTGGAAGTCCTAAGAAATAGAGGACTGGGTGTGAGCTCAAAAGGTACCTCATGGCAGAGCTGCTCTAACTAGTATGCTTAGACCAACCAACAGACTTTGAGCTAACCTGACCTTGGAAACCTACAATCCATGCTACATTACATGAAGAACTGCATGATTTGCTACTGTTGATTGAGTTATTTTTAGAGAAAGGATAGTGACTATGCACAAGGTATTGAAATTTGTGTTTGGGAAAGATTTTGAGCTTTGACTTCAAGTGTAAACTATAAACTGTTTCTTTTCCAAGCTGAAAGGTACTATGTCTCTCCATACTCCAGTATACAAAAGTAATCATATTTTTGCGGCTATGAAGGGAAGATAATTCATTGCAATGGTGTTGCTTCCCCAAACTTCCAGCTTGTCTTTCTTAGATCATCAACTCCTGCCTCAGTAACAAAACTCCTATTCATTTCAAAAGTGTCAGACTTTCATATACATATGGATATTTCTGTAGACTGATTAACACAATCCACCCCCTCCTCCAGAGGTAAAGTAGAGCACCTGGAGCAATATCCATGAGGGTTCTGAACAGCCACTGCTTAATCTCAACAGATGCATTAAACCTGAAACCTAAAGATGCAAGGTTAAGCATCAGTGTTAATTAATTCACTGGTGTTCATTTAAGTATACATGATAGGGGGTGATGATCCTCCTTCCCCACATTACTGATGATTACTGGTAGATCAGACAGGAAAAAAAAAAGGATATGACAGAAGATGAGCAGAAAGGGTGTATATTCTGATAAGCAGAGCTTTACATTTAAGATTTGTGCTTTTTTAATATTTTGATATAAGAATGTTTTTTGTTGTAACTCTTTTTTGCTCACACTTCATACCTAATTCATTTGCTATGCACTTTAATTTGCAATGAATGTTTTGATTTTATATCAGCAATTTTTTGTTTGTTTGATTTTTTGTTTTAGAAGGACTGGGACACATCACAGGTTTTTGCACTATGTAGCAGACAAAAAATTCTCTACCCAGCTATCTGCCTAGCAGCTCAGAACATTGTCATCTGAGCTATGAATAAACACCTAGTCACAGAACTTGTCTTTTGGATGACCCTCGTACAATTATCAGCCTTCAGACCACAAACTTCTCAAGAGTCCGCAGCCAAAGCCATATGAGTGAAGAATTCCCTCTACTCGGGGCGGGGGGGGGGAGAAAATTCAGACAATTAGAATTCCTCCTCAAATCAGCACTGGCAAATCTCCACTGCACTCCGCATCTTCAGTTATTTTGTCTCCCATCTCTTTTCCAACTTCCTATTTGTAAAGCTCCAAGTCAATGTAGCATTGACTTAAAGCATCTGAAGAACTACCTTGGGTACCTCAACAAGACTAAAGCACGCTTCTAAACATATTTCTGACTGGAAATGACCAGGTGGTTTAGAAGTTAAACGTGCAGCTAACCACCCTGTTGAGTGAGAGAGCAACCCAAAGCTTTTCACAGTGCATATATATGCTTAAATACACTGAATTTTGGCAAGTAGTATGCAAAGAAGCCAAGTGGATGAGAGTCAACGTGACAGAAAGAACAAACACAGAATAGCTTTAAATGTGGCAAAAAACCAGGTTGAGGTTCTGATGAGGAGACCTGGCCAAAGCAGCAGATTCCAGGGACCTGGTGGGGCAATCACAGCATCACTGCTTGAAATAACACAGCCCAATGGATAAAGCTTTCCTGACATACAAGCTTTCCCCAACTGGCCCTCAAAGGTTTGTATGCTGCCAGGCTCCTGCTGCCTTATGTGAAAAACTTGACCATCCACCAGAAGAAAATTGCTGGAAGCTTTGCACGTCAGGTAGCCAAAGATGGAAAAGGAAAGGATAAAATGGTTTGACTGGCTTCCCACACTGGAGGCCGAGACAGTACAATCTGACTCCAGCAGGTTGCATCATCGCAGCTGTGTCTTACAGGGGAGCTCAAGAGTCCTTATCTTCCTTGAGAAGTCATATCTATCTGTCCTGCTCTTAAGCTTCGAGCCCAGATGAATCAGTTTACACTTAAATGTAGACCAATCAAGCCATTCTCCAAAAAACATTGTTAAACGAAAGCTAAATTTGATCAGCCAGGATTGGAAGCTTCGTAATTACTCACTGAGGCACATATAATGACCTGCCAGAACTCATGGATTATATCCCACTGAACCCTCAGAAATACCCACACACAGAAATATTTACCTTCTCAAGGAGTGTGAGGCAAGACATTTTGCCTCACAGTACAAGATTTTTGAGACATATTTTGCAACGTAGTGTTAGGAACAGGTTGACAAAACTTTTTTGTTATACACTTCGGTCACACTTTTTATATCTATGCTTGCTTTTATTCAACAATTTTCGCTACTCCTGTAGAACTGCCAATAAAGAAATCTTTCTTTCAATAGAGCCTAAATTGGGTCTTCAAATTGTTATACTCAGCAGTTACTGAGAAGTGAAAGAAATTAAATTTTGATCTTGGATTGAGGCAAAGTCAGGAGCATACAACAGCCTGCATACAAGGAGTTCTTCACAAATGCCCGAAAATTAATATACCCAAAGTGTGTGTAGCTGAAAGCTGGGATGAGTTCCAGAAGCAAAGACCTGAATTTGATCTCCTGCTTTCAGTCCAAACCATGGTTGTTAATGGAGCCAATTCAGGAACTAAAATGGTGGGAATAGGGGTGAACAGTTTCTCAAGGATACACAGACTACACATCATGTTTTATAAAACAAATCAGTGCTTTAAACTGTGTAGAAAGTAAGTTATAGACATAATGAATATGTGACTTGACACAAAACATCAGAAATAACTGAAACAAAGACCTATGCCCACATTTGAGCTCTATGTGATTAATGGACAGCTTATGAACAAAGCTTTGAAAAACAGCTTCTGCAAAAGAAATATTTCCTTATCGCTAGAGACTAGGTATGCATATTCTACATGAGGGTCACAGCAATGAGGTACACCATGTTTGCCCATGTTAAAAATAAGCCATTTAAAATTATTTCCTACTTCAGATAAAACTCTCTTATGTTGGGAGTCAAAGGTTTTACATGGAAAAAAAAATACTAAGGTGTCAGTCTAATACAGAAGAGCTTCTGAAAGTACAAGGTCAGGGCTGGGATGTTAAGCAACTGAGGCCAAAAAGCTTACTGAAGTTTCCTTCTGAACTGCTCTCTTCAGCAAAAGCAAAAATCAAAACTGTCATATTAGTCTCTAACTCTGTTAAATTGATGCATTCAGGCTTCTGTGTGCAATTCAGTTTAAATTACCTCCTAAAATAAGGACTTGGCTTTCAGACTATGCATGCTAAGTAAGCCACTCCTCAAGAACTCAAGGAAAGAAGTAAACATTCAATTATGCCTATTCTGTGGAAAAAGAACTTATATTTCTAAATCTCATATGTGGAATAATTTTCTAACAATAATAGTCACTTTGAGACCACAGCTTTGTCTCCTGGGTCAGACTGATCTGTTCTGTTTGCTCCATTTGAAAACTAGGCAAAAGAAATTTAAAGGCTTTGATTGAGTTTAATATGTACATTTATTTTTGTCCCATAATCAAAATATCTGGGTACATACTAAAGGAACAGCCTATTTAAAAAATTTCTACCCAGGGAAGCCATCCACCAGATTCAACTTTCTTCTAATATGTAATTAACATACATTCTATCATTTTACCAATATTTCACCAGGCCAAATAACCGGGAGGAAAACATTTCTGATAGGGAGAAATGGATGACCAGAGCAGAAGAGTACAGGAAAACTAGATTAGCAAGAGGAGGAAAGAGCGAACCAAAGCAACAAGAAGGAGGAACTTTCCCTATAAGGAAAGAGCGGACCAAAGCAACAAGGAGGAACTTTCCCTATTTTTTCCCACCTTGGACTGATACTTTTAGCTTCCAATTCTTTTATCTTTCTGCTTCTGAAGTTATGACCCCTGCTTCTTTCCATCTCCCTATCTTTGCCCGGGCCCACTTCTCCCATTCCCACAAGCCCTCCTAAGCATTCACAACAAAATCAATGACAAAACCACCATTAAACAGAATCTTACCTAAAACTTCAGATCTTTTTTCAAAGTTCATAACCATACACTGCAATAACATTCAACCTTTCAAATTATATAAGATAAAGTATCCACTTAACTCCCAAGAGCAATACAAGAGACTAGTCATTAACTACTACCACTTTTATGGTATATGGTCTTCCTTTCTTCTCTGTACTTCAGCCTATGTATCTGAACAAATGGCTTGCTTAGTTTTTGAGTTTTTTTTTCCTTTACACCTGCATATCTCAAGACTGGACATTCTCCATGGAGGACAGTGCAATCTGCTGTCCTAATTTATGTCACAGAGCAAAAAATTAATTGACTCCTCAGGTCTATTTCCCCTGGCTCTGTTTGTGGGCTCCAGTACTGCTCTTTTTGTTCTGTGTATGTAAAAACAAATTCCAATCCCTTTCATAAAGTTTCATTTATTCAGGCAAAGTTGGATTTTGAGCGTTTGGGTCTTTTAATATCTTTTAATACTGTTAAATCTCCCTAGACATTGGGGCCATGTAGATTTGAAAAAATAAAAGCTATAAAGAAATACATGAGGAGCTGCCACTTGGCAGAAAGACCAAGTCTACAGTACAGTTCAAAAATTCAATTATGAATCTCATTTTTGCAGGAGTACAAGTACAGCTGGACAAATTCACTCCATATATATTCATTGCCCCCAGATGAAACTTTCTTGGCAAAATCTCACCAATACCGAAGTTGACTGTTCAGTGTCTTATGAAATGGTCTTTTCTTCAAGAACAACAGGCAGAGCAAGGAACAAGAATACAAAGACCATCACAATGAGATACAATCTTCAAGAGATTAAGACATCCTCAAAAGATACAGAGGTAGCAGTTTATGTATCATAGCACAGGATGCTATTAGCATCTGTTTGATATTCCTGTTCAAAAACCAGAACAGCCAGAACAATCGTATATATTAAAAGGTTAAAAACTGTGTTCAGCTGATAGCAGCACAGTCTCATGGTTACTCTGAAAGCCTGACACTGCACAGTAAATTCAACTTTTACAGGCAAGGACTGACACCACATTTTGTGTTTCTACAGCACCTACCATAAAGAAGCCTTGGGCTCACGACTGGGGTTCCTTGACTCTACAATATATAAAAATAATAGACAGATAAGGTTTATGATTTAACAACTACACTATTCTGCCACAAACTCATTCTTTGGAAGAAACTCATGAAAAGCCTCATGATCACGTAGGCGTCACTTGCCTTATAACTGGGGTTGGGATAATAGTCCTTCCTTTCCTAGAATGATTTAGGTAAGACACATAATAAATGTAAAACATTGAATTTCAAAATCTTTCTGTCAATAACGGTTCAGCATTCTGATGGTAAAGCTATAAAAAGATTTCATACTGAAGTGCAGCATATATACTCCAACACAATGAACTCCAATACAATCCCACTACAGTGTTTCATAGCAGTTCTGACAAGGTTCCAGGTACACACAATAAATTTTTCTCAAAAAAATCACATGAAAGGTCCAGGTGTACCTAACTATTGTCATATAGCACAGGCTGGAAAAGTCTTTGTTCAGAAGCACTACCCCCAGTTTTCCTTTCTTCTTACTAGAGAACTACTCCACCAGTCCTATGCTACAACAGTTTGAATGGCATTTCTCGCTTTTGCTCACAAAGGGCTCTTCAAAGTGTGACTGGCTTCCCAAGCCATGCCTGTTTATTGATCTCCCATCCAAAAAAATTCAACCATTGCATGTTCCTGGGCAAAATCATTTCTGTCAGTAGGTCTCATGCTATTCAAAGACATCAATATGTTTTAAATATATAATTACAGGTAGTAAGTACTATATATGAGATCAGACACTACCAAGTGGGGTTTGCAGACAATGTCACAAAAGGATCCTCTTGCATTTCTCTCTACATTGCTCCCGAGTATAGTGTTTCCAGTTGGCATTTGTCAACCTGGCCACCTGCAAATATCTTTATCTGCACCTGTAATATACCTATGGGTGCTCAACTAGTCTCCTGGTATGTTTTGTACACAAGGCATGCATAAAGGAAAGTATACAGCTGTAGCACTAATGGGCACTTCAGGAAACTCAATTCTGTGCCTCAGGAAAAGGCATAGTGAGCCATAACCTGCTCTTCTGCCTGGCCTAAAATCTCCTCCATTTCCTCTCTCATGCCCGTTTTCCCAGGAACACTAAGACGGAGCAAAACCTGAACTTACAAATGAGCTTCTTTAGCTTGTAGTGCACTGCTTGACTTCTATGCGGCCACCACCCTTTGAACTGCATCACCTGGGAAAAGACTTGAGCTGTGCCTAACCACGCGCCTGCTCAGTGACACTGTGGAACGGCACTGCCATGCCCAGTGCTCTTCTGGGGCAGGAACTGAAGGGTTTCACTCAAGGCAAAAAGAGTTCTACCTCCTACTCAGTTCATGTTTTGAAATCGTACCTGGTCATTAACAACTTGATGGCTATTAATGTATTCTCTTTGGATTTGGGGAGGCTTCCAAGCGGAAGCAGAAATATCTGCAAGAAGATGCTGAGCAGAAGCGTAATTCTGGGGGACACCGTTGGCTACTTCACCACTACACATTGCTAGGTATCTGGTCTAAGCCAGTCCCTTCAGCTCTACTGTAACTGGGGAGAGAGAATCACAAATAATTATTCACTCTATCATAAGACACGTACAGACAAAACACTTAACTTTTAGACAGGTAAATCAGATTAGATGAATTTGATCTTATGTGCCCATTTCAGCTTTAATTTTTATCATGAAATAAGCATTCCTGTATAATTACAAGGAAGAGAACAAAAATCTTTCATCTCAGAATAATGACCTCACATTAATTTCTCTTTTGGATTTCTTTCTCAGATTTCTTTTAATTAGTTTCTTCATTTCTAGTAACCTCTTTCATGATTTAGGAACTCATATGACACAAATACAATGGAAATTATGTTTTGAGTACTATTCTGTCCTTATCTCCCTCTTCCTGCACTGCACAAAGTGCCTATAGCCACTGTTTTTTAAATTTATAATTTATTTCATTTATTTCACATCATCTTATTCACCAGTAATACTACAGGATCACAGCCAGACCTCCATGCTCTTCTTGCTTACGAGTAGAACATTTAAGTTAGTGACTATTTTTAAAGTTAACCCACCATCTCCATATGAAGCAGATGACAAAATATATTGAAGAGGAAGTAATTGTTCCTTAAAGTTCAAATTAACTCTTTTTTCTCTATTTTCTAATTTGTATGAAATTCCTGAGTTCTGGCAGCAGCACGTTTATTTCTGAAAAATAATGATTTCTTAAAAAGTGACACAAATTGTATTACAATTTGGCATAAAGTGGTTGAAGGAGTGTCACACAATACAGTATTACCAGCTTCTACACTATTGCAGTTGAAAGAAATGTAACATTGTGAAGTCCCATATAAACTATACAAAAAAAGCTTAGGAAAAGACACAAGGAGAGGTTTTGCTTGAAGTCCTTGAAATAATTTGTGGAAGCACCTTAGCTGTACATTTTGCAGAGGCTTCTTGCTCACTCTTGCCATGCAGCTGACAAGGCACGTAAAAGATGATGGAAACATGCACAAGCAATAAAACATACAAGTGAAGCAGATCATGCTCTGCAATTCTTTCTAGCAAAATGGCATGACTACAACAATCCTACAGTAAATGAAATCAATAGAAAAGCAAAAGAATCCTACAAGAACTTGCTTTTCCCTCAGGGACTGTCTTGGCAAGATATCACTGCTATTTTATACATTCAAAATTAAGTTCATATGTAGTCTTTCAATGTACACTTTTAAATCCCCCTTTTATGCTATCTATCTCTAATGACATTTCCTAGCAAAGTGTATCAATAGCAAAATGTCCCATTTCACATGCAAGGCCATTTTCCCAGGCATGATGGGCATCCAGGGAAGTATATGCTTTGCTAAAATGAAAACCAAAATATTACCTTATTAGACAACAGCAACATGTCCCCAACAGAGTGAACTGGTAAAACTTGTTTTTCTTTGGAAAGCTTGAAGAGATTCTTCTTAACCTTAAAAGGTCTGTGTCAGCACAATTCCAGCAGCAAGAAGTTGGTTCTGCTGGTATGAAGTACATCTACAGCACACCTACACTGGCCGACCTCTCCTATACTGGGCTGGGGAGTGACACTCACACACAGGGTGTGTGTCACACTACATTATGTATTACACTAAGTTACTGATACACTGATGATATCCAGCTGGTGCTGGACACATGTGCTTATGTAAACATGTTAGCATCCCACACACCACCTCTTGATGTATTACAGCTGGCGAGTAGAGTTATACTACTAACAGCCAGAAATGAAGGGAATGCTCATTGCAAAAGGATGGGCTGCAGGATAACTCCGTAACTAGCCTCTCCCTAGGTATATGTATTGTATAGAACAGTTTACTCCCTTACACAGGGACCAACAGCACAAAACAGAACAGCTTTATTTACCTTTGAAGGAGGAAGGATTTTCCTTAGAAAAGATATTCAAAGAAGGCGAAGACTGCCACATAAAGCACTCCAACTTCCACAGCTGCTTGAAAAAAATCATGATTCTCCCACTATGTTCATATAAACTCTTAATTATATCTAATATTTTGTATGTGTAATAATTAGAGGTATATACACACAGAATTACTCTACAAAGCTTGTAATTACATTACACTGATGACTCAAGAATGTGATGATCTACAACAGGATATCTCCATTTTTCAGTTTTCAATTTAAAACAACCAAGAAATGGCCCACAAAAGTGAGCTTTTGCCACCACGCTTGGTGTTTCAATGAAACATTCAGATATTCTGAAAGGCTAGAATTAAGGTTACTGAGGATGCTAAGGTTGCTAAGATGATGATCTCATCTTAGAAATACATTATGATGCTGTCTTCAATGAGACAAACAAGTATCAATCTTTCCACAAGACTTTGCTCTGTTCAGCACAGAGAAGAGGCAATAGTTAATGATTGCTGCTTGCGTTCCTTGCATTGCTGAACATGTACCCCAAGTGCCTTACACACTGAGCAATATTCAAGCAGAGCTCTGAAGACACATTCTTTCTTTTATGAGCTTCACAATGAAGCATTCAGTTCCACAATATCTAAATGCTTGAAAAATATTAAGGACGTTTTTTCTTCTTCCACATGTCTTGGTGAGTTGAGGAAGTATTGCTGTCTCCTGTATTGCAGACTGGGAATTTGCGCACAGGGACTTTAAGATCAAAAGCATCTATTAATTTTGCTCCCAATCTGAGATACCGGGGACCTGATGTTTCTGAGCACCAAGCATTACATGGTGTTTAATATGTTCAAAGTACAGCTCCCTATTACTACAGCTGCAGCTGTGAGCACTCAACACTTCTGCAAATCAGACCCCACTGCAAATCAGACCCCACAGTCTCAATCAGGCACCAAGACAGCAAAAAGGACATAGTTAGGGGCCACATGTGAAAAGTTTGAGTTAGGAGACATTCCTACACTCAACTAGGAACTTTTTCACTCAGGAAGGAGAAGGCGACAGAGCACAGACTGTCCTGCTGTCATTAAAGGCACCTGTTTCATGCTTTCCAACTACTGCCTTAGTGAGGCAGAGGCTTGCAAGAGCAGAATCCTCCACCTAGCAGTCCCAATTCATCCACAGAGGAATGATCATCCTGGAAACTGAATCAGATAGCGGTCCTTCACAGGAGAAGTAGTAAACTTAACAATGTCCTTTGCCTCCTAAACTGCCCACCACTCCTCACCCTGCTCCCCCCAGGAATCCGGCTTTGCAACCAAGAAGATTTCTCTCTCCTCTTTTGCTGGGACAAAGCATGGAGGTTTCAAGGGAGCGAGCCTCCTGAGTCCTGGGAAGGTGCTGATGGATACCTACAGCCCTGGACTGAACTGCAGAGAGCCTGAGTCAGCCTGTGCCCCTCATGGTGAACATTGGACGAGTTTAGCTGACAGCGAGTCATGGTACCAGTGAGCCTGCACTCACTGCAAGTTTCCAGAAGTCAGAGCTAAAAAAAAGTCCTGTGGATGAATGTGTCTGAATCCTTCACCCAAGTAGTGCTCTACCTTACTCACAGGCACAGCCTCTGAGAAAGAGAGTACTATTTACTGAATACAGGTACGTACCTCTTGTATGCCTTTTTTACCCCCTCTGTCGAAACAACGGTCTCCTTCAATGAGCAGCTAAAACTGCACATAAGGTGGGCTAAAGATGTAATTAGACTTGACCAGAAGTTGACTCAAAACTATAGGAGTATATAACCTGAAGCCCACTGAAGACAATAGAGAAAAAAAAGCCACAGACTTCAGTAAGGTACAGAAAAGTTCCTTCCTCACCGAACACGACCTTGTTCCATGCACAGGGCAGTGGCATGAAAGACAGACCACTGTCTTGGCGGGGAAAGAGAGACATGCTCAAGTGTGGAATTGGGGTGTGTGTGTGAGAGAGAAAGTATCACAGCACCTCAATGGGAAAGATCCGAGCTTCACTCAGTGAGTTTTGTATCTTCCTCATGGACTATATGAATGGAAATATTCTGATATACATAGAACATAAATGAAAGGTTACTGCTTTGATTACTTGATATTTTAATTTGCTGCTAAAATATTTACGTGAATTAACAGAGAAGACGATTCATCTGCTTTTCTTTCTGGAGGAATGAATATATTATGAAAAATCATTTCTCTTGCTCAGTTGAAAAACTGCAATTTAAACCCCCTTATTAAAGAGATTCCTTTCTCAAAAAAAGTCACTAGTTCTCTAACTAATGTTCCTTTTTCACATTTGGTAATTAATTTGTTGTTATGCACCAAACTTAATTTTGGAAAGGTAATGCCACTGACAGTTAAAGAAATGAATGATAAAAGAAATGTTAGACCCCCTAATTCTATAATTCCTATGTAATGACAATTAATGAAGTACTATTTTCCACTGGGGAATTTTTTTAAGCGCCAGATAAGGGGGCTGCTGTGCTTTTAAGATTTACTCTCATGATCAAATTGTGTCTCTGATAGCTATCAAAAATATAATGAAAAGAAGACTCTTCCTAGAAAATAAACCTACAGACGGTTTTTAATTACATCTTGTTTCCTTTACAGTTTGAAAGTTGACGGCAATTGCTATAGAAACTCATAACTCTGGTAATTTTTGCCCTGCACTCATTTAGAGAAGTCCATCTTGAATGTCAGTCCCACCTGTCAATAGAGGAGAATCTGAAATATATTAACATTTAGTTTTACAGGATAGATACTAATTGGGTTGTTATTTTGTCACTGTGTAAATTTTCAGTGACCTTTCCAAAGAAGAAATAACAAGTCAATAGAAACTGTTTCTTCTTGACTTTCTCCACCCCCTTTTTAATATTTTTTTTTTTTTAAATAGCCATCTGAAGTTTCTTAATCCCTTTCCAGCTACATACAGTCATGGAAGTTTTCTAAGTTATCTCAACTAACATATTCCATATTTACAGCGAATAACATCAGGTTTTCAGGCACAAAGTACCCTAAGAACTCATTCCCCTCCTCATCCTCTCCCTCTCCCATGAAATGGAAAAAGAAAACACAACAAAATGAAAACACAGAGCAGCCAGCTTTCAGCAGTTGATGCACATTTGTGCATCTTGTAAAGAAATACCTGAACATACACAATCAGTTTATACACCCACTGAACTTACTGAATAACAGTATTTGTAAATATGAGTTATATCAGCATAGCTGTGGATAAAGATTGAATCAGCCCAAATCCTATTATACTTGCCCTGCACTCTACCACCACATGCTTGATGCCCTTCCCTCCAGTGGGGAAGGGGTCTTGCTAATATTAAAGACAATGCAAACCCACAGCCATTTTAAAAGATGGCGTGGCCAGCTCTAGGAATACTCTGCCTCTCTCCTGAAAGCAAAAGAAGATTGAACACAAATGCACACAGCACGGGAAGGAAACAGGAGAAACTGAAAGTCTAAGCACAGTTGCACAGCCATGACCTCATTGGGATTACAAACATGGTGGGACAGCTCACTTGACTGGAGGGATGGATGGGAACAGGTTTTTTTGGGAGAGATTTAAAACCTGACTGAACGCAGCCCTGGAAAACCTGTTCTGCCTGGACTTGCTTTGATCAGGGGTTGGACTACAGACCTCTGCAGGTCCCGACCGATCTACATGATTCTGTGATTGTGGCTTTGCGTGTGTGTGCACATGTAATTCTTCGGAGGAAAATCATGCTCAGTCTTTGCTAAGGAGAAATTTTCAGCTAGGAAAAGCCCAAAATACTAATCTCAACAGAAAACTTCATACAGAAAACAGTTGGACTCGATGATCTTAAAGGCCTTTTCCAACCTAAATGATTCAATGATATATAGCTATCACACAGGATTTCAGTGGGCTTAAAAAATAAAAGGAGCCTGGAAGACTGTATCATAACATTGCCCACAAAAATGGAGGTAAAACATGACAGTGTGATATTCTTTCTCAGTAGATTACATTTTAAACTAACACACTCTGAGGTCATTTACGTGCAAACTCCTTGTCAATTCTTTCTGCAGTGAATGGTTAAGCATGTAATTTTGGGTAGATAAACTGCATGCTTTCTACATGGCAACTTTTTAAGTAGCATCTTTGGCTTACTCTCCTCATGAAACCCCAATCAGAAGAATTTCTATAAACGTCACTTGTCATTCATGAAGCACTTCATCATTTCAAGGCATGGTGGACAAACGAGTTAATATTTAACACAGCTCTTGGGATTATGGCACCATTTCACAGATGAGAAAGAGAGGGGCTCCAACATCTCCTTTAAGAAGAAATGCCTGATTTCTGGGTGCCCATCCCTTGGCTTCAGGGGATTGTGAGACCTAAAAAGGTCCTGCCATGCAGGATATGCAAACTGGCTATTAATTTACAACACATTCAAAGAACTCTTACTCTTGCAACACATCACTCAATATGATTTTTTTTTTTTTTAAATGAAAACAAAACTCCACACATGCACTCACAAAACCCTTTAAGAATATTGCAGTGGGATGCTTACAGTTAATGAAATAAAAACATGAGATTTTTAGGGGTTCCCACAAGTTACTAAAGATACAAGATGTCCAATTGCACAAGACACTAAATTTTGCATAGGATTAGCTAACATGGTGAACTGCTGAGCTTCACATCCTACAAAATCTATGCAATCCCTGCAAATCATGTTAAATAGTATTTTTTGCCTTCTTTCCTTAGATCGTTATAAATAATTATTTGGATTTTATTGTAATATTTTGGAAAGCAGAAACCTCTGCCAGGAATACAATATTTCACATCATAATCCTGATATAAATCATCACTCACTCACATCAAATAGATCCTGATGAAAACAAACCAAAAAATCCAGGTCCCCTCAGTTGTTCAGCAACCACTGCCTTGACTTTGATGCTACAATTTCATTAATGTTCTAGTTCTGAAACTCTCACATCACTGACAGGAGCCAGATTTCTATTACCAAAAAAATAAGCATAAAAGGATGTGTCCTAACATATATTAAAAAAATCAAATTAGAGATCTTTAGAAGATGCCTGACCAAAAAAGACAAAGCAATGAATGCTTTGTGTGGTTAAATTCCCTTGACATTTCTATAATCTTGTTATCACAGTCTGTAAGAAAAAAGAAAAAAGCCTGTAAAGGTACCCAAATACTAATCACCAATGCCGTGTTTAAGTATCTGCTTGCTACTTGGAAGCTGACCATTTCTGTACCATGCAGTGAGTTTGGATTGAAGCTAAATATAAGAAATAGTAGGAATTATCGAATCAACACACAGGTACGTAAAACCATCTAGAACAAAGGGGATTACATGCTGCAACTCCTTCATTACTAATAAGGGATTGGAAAATTGATAATGCCAAGCAGAAAACTCCCCTACAAGGAGACCTCACCATCTGGCTTATCTCAAACCCAAAGGGAATTAAACAATAAAAGATAACAATTTTCCAACAGTGATGCAGCAGTGCAAAGTGGAGGACAAGAACCAGCCACAGCCTAGAGACTAATGTTTATGAAGTATTTTTATAACATGGCTCTTTATATTTTCTTGCAAACATCAAGCCTCAGGGAAGTACTACAATTAATCTTGTCTTAGAAATGATGAAATTTGAAGCGCACTAGTAATTTCCTCAAAGAAACCAAATCATTAACTAAGTGAACAACACAGCTTAGAATTATTGATTTCTAGAATTGATGTCTGAATCATGAAAATACACTTCAACAGAAATTTCTGTACTCTGCTCCAATTTTGCAAAGCTTTTGAACTTCCAAATGTATTAAATTCTACATGACAATGCTACATTAACAGAATCTTAATTTTTCAGCTTTAAATTACTTCATCTAATCAACTATCTACTCATACTGTTTGTGAGGAATTTGTTACGACAAACTGAAAACAAGTAAGAATCCAGGACGTGCATTTAAAATTCTTAAATAGTCCATTTTATCAGAAGTCACTGAGACTATAAAACTTCCTTACTCTATACCTCAAGATTAGTCATATATGAAGAAGCTACACTTAATAAAATATATGATTGTGAGTGTACAGTATACTGTATATATGGGAAAATAAGCATCATCAAGTTTTGCCTTGTCAGCTAACTGCTAAGCATTCCTTGCTAGAAAGAAATATATGTAATATTTGGTTATCACGCTTGTCTACTGTAGGTTTTTCCCACATGTTTCTCTGATACAAATATTACTGGTCATGAGACAGAACAGTGAGATAGACCACTGCTCAGCTGGAGCATAGAATTTGCTAACTTTCCTTTCACCATCTCTTTTTCATTAACATACTTTAAAAATACGCATACCTCTAAGAATGCAAACCACAAAATGCTACAAAATCATTATAGTTGCACAGGCATGACTTGGTATTAAAATATTATAAACTCAACAGAATCATCACAATTTCATTTTCCTTGTCAGTTCCTAGGATGTATTGTGCACCAGTTGCACATAATTATAAGAGATTTTTAGCTTCTGAGCACTGTTTTCATCATGGTTGCCTGCTTTCCTGAACAATTTAAAATGTCATCAGCCGTTAAAATACAACCAGATTAATCAAGGTGTCCTTGGATGATTATCACATGAAGCTTGCACATATGTTAGCATAAGCTTTCTTTCTACAAAATGTATGTAATTCCCCCAAGTCAGATAAGATAGGATATGCTCTAAGACATAGTGATGCTTGAATGAATGTAAATCCTTCCTACTTTTTGTTGTCACAATAGAAACAGAATCTCTTCTGCCAAACTCTAAGAAAGAATCACCATCAGCAGATTTCAGTATGTATTCACTTTGCATCCTCAAAAATCAAATGAAATAAATAGGGCTTGTCTACCCAGAAATGTGTTCAGCTATTAAAATTTGTGTTTTTCATAGGGGAAAAAAGCTATAGGTAAGTACAAATCCTCATTTTGGATTTAAAATAAATCCTCTACATAGCTATGCAACCTAGAATCAAAATTAATACGCTTCTAGATTCATGTAAAGAAGCTCTACTCTGAAACAGGCTTGTAGTTTATGTGCAGTCAACTGGCCGGAGCTGGAACTTGCACATGAGAGGCAGAACAAAAGATCACCACGCACAAGAGCACAAGATGGAAAACAGAATGAGAGGTAAAAGGGAAAAAAAACCCAAACAAACCCACACCCCACATTTGCACAGACTGGACTGCATAACAAGCTCAGCTGGTGTGAATTAGTATAAAAGCTCCTCCAACATCAGTGAAGCTGTGCCAATTTAGACCAGATGAGATCTAAGCTGTCATTAGCCAAATGGCAAAAGGGGGGGGGGAAGGGCCCAGTTCTTATTTATTCCGATTTCCATTCACGTGCACACAAAAATATATCATTGGCTTCACCGCTGTTACTCCTAGTTTCCTGCAGCATAAGTAGGAGAAGAATCAGAAGTATTGTGTTTGCACAGGTTTGCTCATAAACTTCTATTGACTGCACAACTGCTTGACCTATCCAACACCATCCTGCAACAACATTTCAGATCAGATTAAATTCACCTTATTTCAGATTTCATAAAAAACTCAGAAAGTCAGGCCAGACAAAGCAGGAGGATTTCTGCCAAGCTGTAATTTTTATTAGAAGCCATATGACTGGCTTTGGAAAACTTCACCCTTAAAGAAGTCAAAAAAATTCAAGGGTTGTAAGCACACAGAGCAAACCAAGAAGAGCAGAAACAGGCCAGTGCCAACCCCTTCCCCAACATGAGGAGATGGAAGAAAGTTTGGAGCAGCATCTGCGCTTTGTCACTCTCCAACTTATCAACAGACAGAGGGTCAGGCCATTATGCAGTTCTGCACAGCTGATATTAACCTAATCACAGCACAGAGAGGAAGCTGAATTCAGTAAAATTGCTAGTTGCATTGTTCATTCCTTATTTTACCTTTAGCCAGTATTTACAATACATTTAGACAATCCTTTCAGACAAAAAAAATAGCCCTTTCCTCTCCCTGTTTTGCTGCCAGAGAAACTGCAAGGATGTCTACGTGGTGCACAAATGCTCAAGGTACACGGGCCACTTCTTGAACAAGGTAATTCAGCTGCCAATTCTGGTCTAGTCAGGTCAATAGGAAGGTCCAGGAAGAACAATTTATCCCACTTCTTTCTTGCCGAGGTAAACCAGCCAGCTCTGCTACAGCTAGTCTGTTTGTGGCAAACATATTTTGAGGATTTACTCATTTGCCAAGATTGCAGAACGCACCTGCCTCTTCCAGTGACCCAAAAACCGGTGTGCTATTCCCGAATCTTCTGCTCCTACCACTAATCTCAAGATAAACTCATCACTATGTCAGCATTATTAGGCCAGTTTAAATTGGCAAACCTGCCAGCTGTTATCACAGAATCACAATCGTGTACTGATCCTCGTAAATTTTTGACCTCAAAATTCACATAGTCACACAGACGTGCTACGATAGGAAAACTGCAAAGTCTGCCTCTATCGATCTTTCCTCTCTTTGAATCCACACAGTTCAAGTAAAAAAGGAAGGTGAATTTGCACAACTGCACTTCAAGCAATGCACACAAATAATTATGAAGAGGTACTGTTCTCTGCCCTTAAACTGCTCGGTATTCTATGACCATGAAGACTGCCAGAAAAACCCAAAGGCTACCAGAGTAAAATCTGGACAAAAAACTTCCAAGAGACTACACGCAAACATCTCCCACTCCTCCCAGCTACCACTGAAAAGAGAAGGTCCATATTCTGTGTTTCATACGTGTTGTAAAGTTACTCTGCTTGCCTGTATATGCCAAAAAGGAACACAGTACTAGGAGATGATTAGAGGAAGAAGAATATTATGTTGCAGGAGGAGCGCTGATGATACCAAGTTTGATACTGTTTGATTGAGTCAAGAAACATACACTTGGGTCCTCAATGTCACTAGGGAGCTCTTCTATGTATTTGCCATGGTTGAAACATTTGCTTTAACACTTCTACAAATTTGATCTAAAAGATTAATAAAAAGTAAGACAAGTGAAAACGATCAATAAAGATTTAAAAGTATCCCAAAAGCTTACAGTGGTCTCTTAAGGTAGCATAAGCATAGGTTTCAATGGTGAAATAAAGGCACAAGGCTATCACTCAGGTTGTTAAATGGTGCCTGTCAAAAAAAAGCCAGGTCTGATTATTTCAACAGTAGCAGCCAAATCCATCTGGTGCTCAGTGACCATCCAGAAAGCACTTCCAAGCTTCAAAGGACTGAGTTACTATGGCACATCCTCAAGGTATATACACAAAATCATTACTAATCAATTTTTATTTCTTAGAAGTTTTCTTTGGCCTTCTACCTTAAAGCTCAACTGAGTAACAACAACAGTTTGTCGATGAATTCAGAGCAAAATGGTGTTGGGGGGTACTTCTGAAGCCAATGGTAAACACTCTGCACCCAGAGCCATCCTGGTTCTAATTCTGTGAGATTTGATTTTACTGTTCAATAAAGTATCTTCCCACAGCTGTGCTTTGGGGGAGCACAGACACAACAAAAAGCAGCTGCACATTGCAGCAGCTCTGGTTTCATATGCCTGATGGCTTCAAAATTCAGCAAATGTTTACTTTTGGGCATCAGCTCAGCTACAGTCCTGCAATTAGAAGTGCCCAGCAACTAGGCATCACTGAAACTGATGATGCTCTGAGAAGGGGAACTGCAGAGACTTTGCAGGAGTAGGACCATAATGATTTAATTATCACACACAATAGCAGAACCGATCACAGTGGAACATACAAATATCAAAGCACCAAAGGAAAGAATTCTCTGAAGAACCTCTTTGCAACACACAAAATCCGAGAATGGTTGAGGTGGAAAGGGACCTCTTGAGTTCATCTAGTCCAATCCCCCTGGCTCAAGCAGGGCCAGCTAGAGCCGGTTGCCCAGGACTGGGTCCAACTGGGTTTTGAGTATCTCCACAGATGGAGTGACACAGGTCAATAATCTCCAGCTGAATTGACTAGGACACCTTGTCTTCCATTTTTTTTTTTTTCCTTTTTCTTTTTCCTTTTCCTTCCCTTTTTTTTTTTAAAGTAACAGTGAATAAGCCAAAAATGTCAAAACCTTGAAAAAGACTGTGTTTTATATGCTCGTTGAAAATCATAAGCCTCACAGAGCAATTCCTGCCTTCTGAAAATGAGCTGGGAAAATATATCCACACAAGCCACTACTCTGGATTGTAACAAACACAATGGACAAGCCATTTGAAAATAATGAATGGCAATGTAAAAAGCAAGAAAGTTGACCTCCACGAGTAAGGCACAAACACTGTTGGAGAATGCCTCAAATCCTTTCCAAGGATCTTCAGCTGTTTGGGATTCCAGACAGACAAGACAAAGTGATCATTTCTCTCCATGGATCCCATCTGACATCTTAAGATTTTCATCTTTAAGAAAAGATCCTTTAAGCAATAAAAAGGCCTTTAACACCTTCATTATTTAGGAACTCTGAAAAACATTCCAATAGGAGGGCAATACAAAAATTTTCATCTTTATGAAAGACCTCAATAACAGCCAAAAGCAAAGTATTACTCTACACGACCCAGCTACTCTTCCATATCAGCACAAAAGAAGAGAAGAGAATATTTTTAATCTATCCTTCCTGGCAGAAAATGCACAAGCTAATGTTTCAAAAGAATAAACAACATCTGTTTCGGATGGGGTAGATTGAGAAAAAAATCATAAGCCAACCTGCAGATAACCTAAGTGCATGGATTTATAAAAGACCATGATAAATGTGTGTTGATTATTTGCTTAATACATCTGGAATGTATTTTCTCATTTATGCAATAGGATGGTGGGTTTTTCCCCACAAAGAAAGATCCTCCACTGGGACTCATAAAGGCAGTAATATTTTAGGAAGTTACTATTACACTAAGAATAGTAGAGATTGTCTTGCATTTTCTTGTTCACAGCTTTATAATTAACAAAGTAAAAATGTAGGCTGTTACATTTGATGGAAGTTTCCCCAGAGAGATCAAATAATCTAAAGCAGCAACAGCTTTCTACAATTCTGAATATAATTATAATAGTGAATTTCTTTTTACGGTGTAAACAGGCGTAGTTAAGTAGATGGGTCTTAGTGGTTGCCACTTGCATTCCTAAGGGCACCTGCAAGAAAGTCAGGTTGCTCTCTGCCACATCTTAGGACACTTACTGAAGTATTACTGTTAATTCATGCCATATTAACAAATGCATGTTTATAGGTAGGGGCACTTTATCATCAACATTACAATGCTGAATCTGGAATCAGCATTGCAAATTTAAGGGCAGATCATCAGAATAACACGGACTGAACAAAGCCCTCCACAGAAACACAGTTTTTCCAAAATTTGGCCCTCGTTATTGTAAAAAAACCAAACAACAATAAAATCTCCACTATGCTTAGTGGAGTTGACTGTGTGATCGCATATACACAACAATGCACATTTATATATTTACATAGAGATAGATAGACATGTATACACCACACAAAGACACACCATCTTTCTGAACTAATATTTTTGGAGTTATAAAGAAAAAGCTTTTTCAGCCCAAACAGCTGATAAGAACTAAGCATGCTGATGAAACACACAACTTCCACATGAGGGCAAGGCTTAGTAGAGATACCCTAGAAAATAACAGTACAGTACAATAGCTGGAAGGAGCAGCCTGAAGTATAATGCCAAGAGAGGAGAGACAACAGACATCTCCTGGTGGCCTAAAAGAATGCTAAACCAGACCATGCCACAGGCCTTCGAGGTACGAATTGCGGCCACTACAAAGCAAGAAAGTAGTGCCAGCATTTCTCCCTCAGTGCTGCAGGGGCGTATGCTCCTACAACACACAGGATCAACATCAAAGACACCCAACATCTGCTATGGTTGCAGATACCACAGAAGCTCCTCTCAGCCTGTAGCTCCTCAACAGGATTAAATTTTCTATCTTAGCCATGCACAGCTGAAAAGCTCTTTCACCACTACTACTCCCTCTCACTGAGAAAAATCTTCCTACACAAATAATTTCTACACCCTGAACACCTTTCCACCTTGAAATTTCATCACCTGCCCTTCTGCTGACTCCTGCACTTTCTCTGTCAGGATCCACCTCACCAAACCCAAACCGCTGTCCAGAAAGAGGTGGTGACTGTTAGCAGCACATGTTGGAAGCACGAGCATTAGATAGCTATACATTAACATTTCTCATTTTGGTTGGTCCCTCTACTCTTTGGCAACCAGGTACAATGATGAAATTGGGGATGGATAGTTAACTTCTTTTTGATGATGTAACATGACAGCTATTGAGACCTCCAGGATTTTCAAACACATACAAACCTTTCTTCACCCACTCCATTATACATTATCCCCACAAACATGCATACAGCTTAGCAGTACACTCTTTAAAATGTATTACAACATCTAGATACATGATCAGATTTCAAAAAAAGATAAAACACCTCTTGTTCACATTGTTTTCAAAGGAAGTTTTGGTATCTGACCCCTTGGAAAGAAGAATCTTTTCATTACGGGCACCAGCAGTAGGAATCAAAAGAGTGAAAAGTACAGCCCTCTGATCTCTACCTCTTTTAAGTACCAATACCTACGAAATCAAGAGCACATAAGAATAAGATGGTACCGCAGGGTTCCAGTTATGTGTGTCCAATAATGTCCAATGCGGTTGCACTGCCATTACCACTAAGACAGTTATTCACTACTCATTTTCACTACTCAAGATTATCACCACACAACAGACACAAAATGCAAGTTATTCCATGAGTTTCTTCTGTTGGAAATGAAGGAAACATGTATTGTTCTGTTCATTTTTCCTTCTGTGATTCTTGTTTGGGAAGCAGCTGTAAAAACATGACTGCCTCAACGCTCCCTCATGATTTAATCAGCTTTTAGCAAAATTTGATGACATGCCTAAATATAAACATTTCTGATATGGTCAGGCATGAAACAATGCAGACCAGAAGAGAGGTGGGTGAAAGCCCTGGAAAACAGTAATGATATTGGGCAGAAAAATCAGAGAAGATGGTAAAGCAAGGCAGTCGGATTCTACCTTGATCTTACTCTTGGGACCAAATGCCATGGGTAAAGAGAAGAAAGGGCTACACTCTCATAAGCGTCACCTTACTCACTCTCTTCTGTAACATAAACCCTCTGTTGTCCCTGAGATTCATTCAGGACGGTGGCCACAGAGGAGGGTGCAGCTATCAGGCAAGGCAGTACTGTGTTTGCAAACAGTCTGTTGTGGATCCCAAAGATCACACATTCAAGGGACTCTGCTCCCCAAGTACTCTAGAAGAAATACATTGAAGTTTCAGATACTGTTTTGTTCTGCTTAAGAATATACTTAGAGGAGAAAAAAAAAAAGCAACTAAGCTAAGTGATCATCAGGTTTGCCTTTCTTTTATTTAATAGGGAATATCTGTGAGCAAAACTCTTGATTATGGTACAATGTTCTTGCGTCATGTGTGAACGTGCCACTGCATGCAGTTATGCTTCTGAAACAGCATGAATAAGTAACACAAGAAGAGAATACAGTATTCAGCAAACACCTAAGGAGACCATCACATTAAATTCTGATTCATCTGGGAAGGAACTATGCTACACTGAAAAGCATAATTATGCATTTCGTCTTAATTAAATATGCTCTTAATAGTATAACAGAAAGTGTCTATGCTCTTTTCTTGGCAGTGGCTGTGCACATAATACAGAGCTTAGAACTAATGTGCCCTACCTGCCAAGTATAAAGTTCAGTACATTTTGGTCTTTTTGTTAGCCTGTTATTCACAATTATGCTGTTTTTGAAGCATTTACCATGTAATAAATGCAGCAGTTAAAAAGTATCCAGAATCAGTGGTCATTCATACATTCAGTCATCCAACAATTTGAGCATGTTCAGTAGAATACATTAAATATGTGTGTGCATTCATAAGAACATGCACCACAAGTTTTGTGTATAAAGAATTGCTAAGAGGAGGATTGAAATCTTTCTGAAACCTTCAGGGCTTTTTTCCCCCCCTGAGACTATAATGTAGCTAATTTATTATACACATTTTAGCCAATATTTATGTGAAAAACTGACAAATGCCATCTTGGTAGGATTCAAGAAATGATTTTGCTATTCCAGCATCCTATAAAACTATCATACAATAACAATTCTGTCAATCAACAGTGTCAAATTTTGAAAGCGTCTCTTTGTTCTGACTGGTTAGTACTACTGCATTTTACAGAAAAAGGTTAGCCAGGTCAGATTTCAAAGATGACCAGCTCTTCAGATGATCTGAAACTTCAAGCAGCAGAGAACAGAGACCGTTAAAGAGTGTAGCCTGCAAAATAAAATCCTTTGTTGAGAATTCAAAGCCTTTTTCAGTAGGAAAAAATAGAAAAGCATACATTCTTTAAATATACATTTAGCCTCTTGGCCTTACTCCACAAAGCTGCTCTTCAGCACCAAGAGCACAGCCAATAATTTGTTGTTACAGCCTGACTTCCCTGATACCATTTTGCTTTTGGACTTCTAAAAGGGTTTTAAATTCCCAAATCGTCTAGTCCCACTTCATGCAGTCTGTTCCATTTTTGGAACATAATTACTAAAAATAGCCTTAATTAGCATTATACAACAACAGGGGGAAAAAAACCAATCAAAAATTCAAAAGAAACAGGTCTGTAAATTTTGGGCATTGACTAAGAAACAGTACTGCTGATCCATCAATGATGTCTGAAGCAAACTGCCTGAAGAGAAATATCAATTTCAGAATCAATCAGAAATTGTTTTTGTAATTATGCATAATCATAAATGTGTAACTAACACCACTCTGAATACACAGGTATGTCCAGCTGGGAACAGAAAGAAAAAAAAAAAAAAGAATTAACCAATTAGCATCAAGATACATTTCTTTCTCCCTTTTCCACCAAGTATCCATGCTGTGTTGCCTTCTCTGAAAGTAGAGAACAATGTATCCAAGGCATTTTCATGCTTTCTTAATTAACATTGCCTAAATGCTTAATTTCTAGCCCTGACAAAGTGCTGTTTAAATTACTTGTCAACTGGATACAAACAAGGAGACCTATCACATTTGAAGGTCCGTATCTGCTTGCACACCCTCTGCCAGCTATGCACACTACAGCAGGTCTGCCTAAGTATTCCTCAGTATATAATGGAGAAACATCTTCCCGATGCCAGGAACTATCATTTAGGAGCAAAAGAACTGCTAGCCCTCAGAATTTGCTCTATTTGTTGTAAATTATGACTGTCATTTTTATTTATACAGATAGATAAAATGAAATAAAACTGTGCTGAAGTGATAGGTTACTTTGAACAACTGTCCTTCTGGTCCTCTACTAAAATCTTAACCCTTAATAGTTGCTATAAAATTGCCACAGTGTGGGCCAGCACTCCACTAAGCTCCTTCTTTCAAGGGTGGCAGAGAAATGGGTCATCCTTCCTTTTTCTTTACCTTTTTCCCCGACACTATCAACTTTTTTCCTGCTAGTATCACCCACCTTTATCTCCAGAAATACATCTTGCAAAACTGAGGACGGTAGTTAAACATCTTCCACTCAACCCACTTCTGAGCCTGAAACTAAGACTGAATGCAATTTGACAGATTAAAATCAGAACTCTGGGAGTGCTGAAAAAGCTGGAGTTCAAGTAAGCCCTAAAGAGCACCTCTGTGAGCAGACAGATCACACGTAGTACCTGGAGATCCCTTCCTATTTCAGATATTCCTGAGTGAAAAGTATTAAACAGATATTCTCTGTTCCTCAATACTGCCTCCTTCACAGAATGGCTGCAGTGGAAAGAGACCTCTGGAGATTGTCTAGTCTAACCCTTCCTGCTCAAACCAGAGTCAATTAGAGGAGGTTACTCAGGACCATGTCGTACAGTTGGGTTTTTAATATCTCCAAGGACAGAGACATCACAACCCCACCAGGCAAGCTGTTCCAGTGTTCAACCATCCTCACAGTAAAAAAGTTTTTTCTTATGCTTAAATGGAATTTCCTGTATTTCAGTTTGCACCCACTGCATCCCTTCCTGTCACTGGGCACCACTGAGAAGAGTCTGGCTCCATCTTCTTTACTCCTCCTATCAGGTATTTATATACACTGAGAAGATCCCCCTGAGCATTCTCTCTTCTCAAGGTTCTCTTCCCATATGACAGATGCTCCAAGTCCTTAATCACCTCTGTGGTCCTTCGCTGGACTCACTCCAGCATGTCCATCTCTCTTTTGTACTAGGGAGCCCAGGACTGGACACAAATCTCCAGATGTGACTTGCCAGTGCTGAGCAGAGGATAAAGATCATCTCCCTCGACCTGCTGGTAACACCCATTTTAATGCATCCCAGGAAGCTGTTGGCCTTCTTTGCAGCAAGGGTGCATTGCTGGCTCACAGACAGCATATTGTCCACCCAACTTTTTGGATAATAAACAGATACCCTGAGATGTAAACTGTGTCTTTCCCTGTCCCTCCTGCAACTGATCTCATCCCTTCTCTCAAAGATCTTGTGTGCATTTCAAACAAAATGAAGTGCTGCATTTCTTCAAGCAGATTTTGCTGCTGGTGGAGCTGGATGGCACTCTTTATTCCTTCCTAAATTAATCTAACCTGAAATATCCTTGGTCTTTGGTCTGTAATATCTAATCTCATCAGCTGGGACCACTCTTGGCATAGCACTCATTGTATGAGACTGAGCTAGCAGTCACGCAAAACCAAAAGATGGCCCTAGACAGATTTGTGATGGTTCTTCAGTCAAAGTGTGTTTCACATATTTCCTAAACTCAACACCTGTCGGGAATGTAACGTAAGACTCACTTTGCCAAGATTACTTATAGTGTATTATGGAAAAATATAGTCAACACAGAAAATGCAAGACAGGATATAAAGAAGAAAGTCAGAATTTGACACCACCTGTGACAAGCATGAAATATTCAAAACTAGAAGCTGTCTTTTTCCAGCATGAAGCTTGAGAAAGAGGTCCTGATTATTGCTTACTGGTGGAGTTTTTTTGTCCACAAATGTGGCATCACTTATTAACATCCTAAATTGCCCCCAGCAGTTTGGTGGAAGGCATGCCTACCAATTCATGAATCACCACTACTTGGACTGGATCAAGGAGACACTCCAAAAGTATGCTAGCCCACTGTGAAGAATAAGCTGCTTGGAATTGCTACTTTGTCAACTCATGTAGAAATCAGGAGAGATAAAAATATAACGATTAATAAAGAGAATAATCTATGCTCTCTAGGTAAATGTAGAAACACTGGAATAGGAAGAAGCAGAATTGCAAATAGGTGAAACAATAAAACAGACTCAATTCTGTCTGACAACTCAACTTCGGCATCAGAACAAGATTTCTCCTCTACTCCTAAAGCTAAGGGTTTATTCTGGCAAGCATTCTTACTGATTGTCGTGGTTTAACCCCAGCCGGCAACTAAGCACCGCGTAGCCGCTTGCTCACTCCCTCCCACCCAGTGGGTTGGGGGAGAGAATCGGAAAAAAAACTTCGTGGGTTGAGATAAAGACAGTTTAATAGGACAGAAAGGAAAGAAAAATAATGATAATGATAATAATAATATCACAATAGTAATACTAAAAGAATTAAACTATACGAAGCAAGTGATGCACAATGTAATCGCTCACCACTGGCTGACCGATGCCCAGTTAGTTCCCGAGCCGCAATCCGCCCCTCCCGGCCAACTCCCCCCAGTTTATATGCTGGGCATGATGTCATATGGTATGGAATATTCCTTTGGCCAGTTTGGGTCAGCTGTCCTGGCTGTGTCTGCTCCCAACTTCTTGTGCCCCTCCAGCCTTCTTGCTGGCTGGGCATGAGAAGCTGAAAAATCTTTGACTTAGTATAAACACTACTGAGCAACAACTAAAAACATCAGTGTGTTATCAACATTATTCTCCTACTAAATCCCAAACACAACACTATACCAGCTACTAGGAAGAAAATTAACTCTGTCCTAGCCGAAACCAGGACACTGATGGAACACTGCTTCAGAAAACCATGCCTTGTTCTGGTTATAGTCGACGATTTATGCCTTTATTGAAGAAACTATGGAAAACAAATAGAAGATCAAAGGAAATCTTTGACGTCTTTATGATTGTCTTTGGAGTTTCAGAGCATGCCTCCCTTAATTCCCTACCAACTTTGGAAACCTCTTAATGTAATGATTTTGCTGATGGCAGCATGTGTGAAACTATATTAAGCTTGAAAATACGTCTCTTTGATGAATGAAAGGAGACCCTGAAGTGCTAATTCCTCCAGCACACTTTTCTTCTCATTTACCATTCTTCAAGAAGCTGACTGAACAGCAGCTAGGAAAAACTGAGTTGTATCACTCTGCAATTCACATTCAGGAAGAGGCTGCGGGACAACAGCTTGCTTTACATGTTCTGATTGTTTTATTAACACAAACTTTTTAAAAATTAGAATTATGGCCATTAGAACTCAGTTTCCCTTTTCACCATTTCCTGAATTTAGTTACAAAATAAAAACACTGTATGCGGGCTCTCTTCAGTCTGAGGGTTCCTTTGCAACTCCAGTCCTTTTGCCAGTACAAAGGTAATTTCTTTTGCTTGTGGCAACGCTTTATAAAGCACACCATCTGGAAAACTGAAAGTTGCACCTACTACTTTGTATCATTATTACACTCGGGAGTTCTGGGATACAAAAAGGCAAAGACCTGTTCATAAGAATTACAAAAATGGGAGTGAAGAGCACAGTGTCAGTCCCAAACTCTGTTTCACTCATCACCGAGACAAAGCCCAGTCTAGCACAGCAAGACTCAAACAAACAGCAGCTACCATGCATTCTTTCTTTGAGAGATAAGATGACTATTCCAGCCTCCTCTGCTCAACAGCTACATAAATCTAAGTCATTAAGGAGATAAGAAGATCTCTTTCTGTAGCAGTTTGCAGTTTTGGTTCTCTTCAGTAAAGAAAAAAGAAAACCCCAGAACAGGCAGATCCAAACCAGGAAACCTCAGTCCCTTCATTTCTGAGGGAAGAGAACAGGAATGGGAAGGGAAAAAAAAAAAAAAAAAATTCAAAATAATCCTCTGAAAAGATACTAGTCATCATTTCAGATGAAACAGCCCCTCTATGTCTGCGAATTCATCACAACTTACCTGCTCAAACTGTCCACCTAGAGCTGGCAACCTTCTTTTTACCAGGAAGCTAAAAGGAGCCTGCTTGTTAAGTCCTCCTAACAACATATTCCTTGTCCTTTTTTACTGTAACCATAGCCCAGAATGACAATTTCAGATGCGGGACTCACGTTAAAACACATCTTGCAGCATGTACATACAGTTTCATGTATATCGCTCAGGCTTTACTCCTTCCCAGCTTTTATTCTGGGGATTGAGCTTTGCTTTTAAGAAGCAAAGGATCTAGGATGAATAGATCCTAGATCTAGAAACACTTCAGCAGGGTAAGGACTAAGCTGTTTCAAATCTCTAATCGAGAAAAAAAGGAAATGGCTTTCCATGCTGCCATCTCACTTAGTTTCACCAAGTCTTTCCATATTTAGTAGACTTGTTTGTTTTTTTTCCCCCAGATTCTGACATGAGAATCTACAGCTTTCAGAGGTTTAAAAAGTAATGTTTAACTCTTGTGGCAGTGTAAAAATATGGCTTAGAAGCAGAACCAAAGAAAACCAAACCCACGCGTAGCATTTTTAAGGATCTTTTTTTAAATCCTTGGCATCATCTGTGATGTCTTCAGCTACAACTAGCATTGCTTCTAGTGAGAGTGAAATCACAGCAAGGAGCTGGACACAGCTGTATGACCCAGGCATTAAGCTTCAATTGACATGTTTCCTCCAAATACTAAAAATTCAAAAGAAAACTTTTCAGTACCAAGTTGCAGTAGTGAGCTAATTCAGAAACATTTGACATAGATTAAAAATGAACAATGTGGAAGCTATATGAAATTTAGTACTAAATACACACTCAGCTTTTTAGGTTTTGAAATCAGGAACTAGCAGTGTCGCAGAGTTCTTTGCAATGAATTGAGGTTTTGAAAACATTAGAGCTGGCTAAATTGCACACTTGGCAAACGGAGAGCAAAGAGCAATACACAGAGCTGTGAAGCTACTCCAGATCATGCCATAGACATCACTTCAATGCAGTGGCTGAAATAAGAGCCCCTTGCCTCTTCCAAAGGCCTGTCACTTGAATATTTTCCCAAGAAAAGGGACTTTAAGCACACATATGTGACAGTGCAACTTTGTTGCTTGAGGCAGCTTGCAAGAAAATGCTAAACAGCTCTCAAGTGAGCCCAGACATTACCTTCCCTGCTGCTCCAACACTTAGACCATATAAGGTAAATATTGCATATGCTTTGCTAAAAACCGTTCAAGAAAATCCAGATACTGCAGGCAGTTCTGATTGTCTTTACTGTGATGGCCTGGTTGAAAGAGATGTCCCATATGGGACTGCAGACCCATCTTCCTGAGCACTCCATAAACAAACACTAAGCACTCCAAGGAGGTTACAGCCTAAATAGATGAGAGGAAAGAAGCATTCTTAATCCCAGTTTTCAGATGAAGAATTGCGTCACAAAACAATACAACACGTGCTCCACAAAGACATTCAGGCCCTTTCTATGTGCCTATGTGCTACTGGACAGTCCACAAGACCATTTATCTCTTGGTGCTCCATCATCCTCAGCTTTTAAAAAGTGACTAAGAACCAATTTCCCTCCCTTTACAGAAGCAAAACGTCTCGAGCAGCTCCAGGGAACCAACTCCATTAGGCACAGACCATCACAACACTCAAATACCTCAGGACAACTTGCCCTAAATGACCTAGACATAGTCACACAAGAAGGCAACAGCAGATCCAAGACTTCCTGACACTCTGCCCGCAACACTGCTATGTTTTTTGTGCTATTTCGTGGGTAATGTTTTCTACTCTTGCTATATATGTTAAAAACTATCTAGTAAGCTGAGAGGGGACACAGGATATTGAAGATGCCGTCACTTAGATGAGCTACAAATCGAAGTACTGTTTGTGTCCTTTAAAGATGGTGCATTTTAAAAAAGGTCAGGATAGTATAAAGAAAATTTCACTTTTGCAGCATCACCTTCTGCTTTATTCTTTTGTCATTCTGCATTTGTCCCACACCATTGACATGTCCTGTTAAACAGCTTCAACACTACCAAAACATAGCCACAATCAGCAATCTAAGAAAAAAAAACCCTTGTTCTTAGAGAGCATTTTAAGATCTGAAAGGATTATACAAACAACCTCTTTGCTTATTTCTGTAGCTTTGCTGATGTCTCTGCATGGAAAGGTAGAAAAAATTCTAAAATAAATATTTCAAAACCAAGTCGAATTAAAAAGTTAAGCATTCAATGTTTTACATTTCAGTTCGCTGCTTTGGAGCTGCTTCTGCTGAGGATTAAAATCCATAAACTTCAGTAGAATTACTGCTGATTTCCATGCATGCAAATCGAATAGGTACATTCAAGATTATCTTTGATCCCTCCGTTACTAAACATGCCTATCATCTTCATCAAGAACACGAGAATTTCTGGATGCCATTCTGATAGTAGTTTTAACTGCTTACAACCCCATTAAAAAAAAATAATAAAAAATCAGAAAAATCAGAAAAATAGCAAATTTGTTTTTTGAAAACTAAGCTGCAGTAATTAGGCATATTATTTCTAAATTGGAGTCAACTTTGGCAGGGTACAGGGAAATAGAAGGAAGAAAAGTAATTTGATTCCAAATGCAGCAATGTGAAATAAATTATTGGGTGGACAGATCTCTAAATACTGCATTAAAATGTTTATTAATTCTCTATTCTTGGGAAATACACAATGTAGTGACAAAAAAGTTTTCTGAATTTTTTTGTTTTTAAGAACATATAATTCCTCAGATCCAAAACTTAGACAGATTGGTACATTATGCTGAGCATTTAAGAGATATTAAGGGAATTGAAAGAATTTTCAATGATGCTAGTGACATTCATTTTCAATGTTAATAACCTATTTACCATGATAGCAGCTTAATAAGCTTTTAACTGGCAGAAATTAAATTACACTGCAATATGGCATTATTATTAACATTATGAAGAAAAAACCCCACAGTTCCTTGCCCTCATCATTCAGATATTTTTATCCTATATTCCGGGGAAATCACTAGGAGGTATTTTCTCTCCTCTTTCCACCTATGCAGGAAAATTCCAATCCCATTTGTTGGGATCTAAAATCTACTTAGGCATTGCAACAGATGCAACGTGCCTGTCATCTTTGCAAACCTACGTTTCAGAGTCGCCTTTTCTGTCTGTCTTTCACTCTGCACAAAACCACAAATACTAAAGTATCACTGTTATGGTTTACTGACCATATAGGAAGCTCAAGCTGTACAAAATAACAAGTCTAACCCTCTCAACTAGAATTAGAGGGTTCAATTCCTGCCCGGTAAAAAGTCCACCTGTCTTTGAAATCCTGATCTATGTAACATGGCTGGATCCAGTCTCCACTTTTCTTGTGTGACTCACTCTTATTGTCTCATAAATCTTGTTGCAAAACGTGAAACCACAAGTAGCATCTCTGTAAGACACTACCACCATCTACTTCACCGACGCGGACAGAATGCTCCATTTTACTGTAGGCAACCTATCATCTCCGCCAACTGTCTAAAACATCTCTGCCATGAAGAGAAACCACTATACAGAAACCACTACATAAATTGCTTGCTTTCTTCATGTGATCAAAAGTAACATTTTCCCCTACCTGTTTTGTAGGTGCAACTCAGCACACATACCATGTAGTGAATGCTTGAAGCGTTGTATGCCACATGCTTCCTTAAACTGAAAAAGAAACACCTTTCCTTGTCCTGTAAGTGCAATCACTTCATTTCACAAAGATTTTTGGCAAGTACTTCAGGAGAGAACTAACATGGGTTCATTCAAACTGAAATTTCAGTAGCCATATCTTAAAATGAAAAACGTCAATCCAGACAACTTTAAAACGTTTGTGCATTAAACATTAGTATATCCTACCCACCTGTGCATTATACTATTTTAATACTAGCTTAGAGTATTTCTAATTTTTTTCCTTGAAGCTTTAGAGCATGTTACCATAATAAGTAAGGACATGATGAAAGTTTCCTACTTGGTGAAGCTTGATAAGGAACATTTTCTAATTGTTCTGCATGAGAGATTGTTTCTGAACTTATTTTAAATGTACCAATATTATTAATAAAAGGTATTCAGCTGACAAACTCCCTTCACCAAGACCACCTGCATATTGCAGAGAGCCCATACATCTGAGACAGGCATGACGAGAGCTTCCGGCATCACTCTGTTCTTGGGGTGGTGCTTCTACAAGAACGGGCTTGATTTGGCCTCCCTGAGGAAAAACACCAAGGGTAACTATCACTGCCAATTGTTCCCAGGGGGCTGGCGATATACCCAGCCTGGAAATACAAATTCATTTCACACAGGCCACTGAGGAGCAACCAGACAGTGATTTTTGGTCACTACCAACCTGAGCCAGATGCAGACTGGTGACCTGAGGGCGAAAGGCTCTGAACCCAATTACTAATCCCCTGAGCCACTGACTCCCCTGGCTCCTTATTTGTCATAACCCTGATATTTATCAGAAAATTGAGAGGCATCAGTACAAACAGAAAAGGTGTTGATATTTCCAATTCCATTTTTAATTACAGAAAATCTCTGGCAAGGTTTCAAGTCCTTTTTGCGCCATAACAAACTGTTACTCCTCTAGTGCTTGAATTCACACTGAGTAAAGAAAACAAATACAATCAAGTCTGTGACTTTTGATTACACAGAAAATGAAAAAGACAAATGCCACAGCACAGATGATTGGATGCTATAGCTTTGTACCTTGCATGGGTACATTGCACCAGATCCAAAGTAGTAATGGAAACTCACCAGGGCATCAGAACATGCTTGACAGTCCTTCACTCCTACTGCCTGTGCTACTTCTTGTCCAACCAGATGTCAGGTTTTCTCAGTTTCCTGATGGAAGAAGGTCTACGCTATATTCTACAGTAATCTACATTATTCTGCCAAGTCAGAGCTCTGTAAAACTCTGCAAGCTACCACCAAGGATATCAAAATATGCGCTTAGCTGAGCTGCAACTTAAATCCTTCCTAACTGCAACACAATTATTCCAACGATCTATGAAGAGGTATGCTATATACCTAAAACAAGACAGTTAAACTACCACAAAACCATTACTAGAGATACCTACAAAAAAAAAAAAAAAAATCTACAGCAAGACTTTGCTCAAGGATTGAAAGAACTTCTCAGTTGCCTCATGGTGAGCCAGCAACAGTTTCAGGCCTTTAAACCCAGGAGGTCCTGATCCTCTGGGGCTCACGGGTCCTGGCAAGACCCCTGGACCTCCTTGGGGAGGCGCTCAACAACCCAATCTCAGTTTCATTTCCCTCCTGTTCACAAAAAGTAGAAGTCAAAGCTATCTTCTTGAGAAAACATGAGCACTGCCTGCACATTGCCAGCACCCCAAAGGAGATAAGCGATACATTAGTCCTCTTGCTTCTCCACCCACTCAGTGAGCACATATGACTCTCATTAGGCAGAAGAAAAGGATCTTGCTATGCTTCTCAGACTTGCCTCAGAGCAAACGAGCTGAGTAAGGCATCAAAATGGCCTGCCCAGGAAGAGCATCAGGAGTTCAGATTATTTTTTTGTGGGGAGGTGGGTCTGAAGCTTCTCCTTTCCGGCACTGGAAACCTTCCCCCAGTACCATGGGAAAGCAATTCTAGTTCAGAGCAGCAATGAAAGATAAAGAAAAAAAAAAAAAAATGCAGCAGAAAATGAAAGGCTGTGAAAGTTGTAGCACAGACAGGGAATGAGGAAAGTATCATAGCCCCTGAGACAAAATGAACTAGCAATAATATGAAAGGGTAGACATAAAAAGGGACCATAAGAGAAGCTAGCACATCAGGAGGCAACGATGCAAATGAATGGATGGGGACAATCAATGGATATCTAATTGGATTGTCAACCTCCTATTACAGAGATGAGATATGTTATATAAGGCCCTAAACACCAAGTGTTTAAAACTTTCAAACAGAAAGAGACCTAGTAGAGAGATATGCCAGAGTTTCAGGCACTCTGGGTAAAAAAGAAAAAAAATATTTCACCACTAAACAAATTACATAAGCACAAGGTTGCAAAAAAGAAAAAAGTATTAACATAAATTGGTTTAGCTGCATAAGATTTATCAAGTTAGAATAAAGTACGTTTTCAGGCTACATTCATTCGGGCTTCAATTATATTGAGAAAGGCACTGAAATAATCAAATTATGAAGCCCCCAAAGCATTTAATAATCACAAAAATGAAGCAGATGCACTAATAAAATTAACACTAATGAACTAGGTCAACACTAAGAAGAGAAAAGAGTGATGGAGAAGGAAGAGAACTCCACCCAGAGATGCTCCTCCAGGGTGCCGGCTTTGGCACTGCACTCCCCACACAGCGCTGTGCAGTAATGACTACAGATGATGCAGCTCTTTGACCTCTTTAACACAGACATTGCTCACACTGTCTCCGTAGAATCTCTGCTTGATGCAGCTAGCATCCAAATGGCTCCTTAATATAGAAACCTGTGACGAAATGCTCCCTCTATCAGTAGTTTATCAACCCTCAGATTAGGAAAGAAGGCCTTTAAGCCTCACAGGCTTATCTGCAGTGCAGCAGGAGTCTGGAGAGCCGAGCAGAGGACAGTCAGGAACTCGCTGGCTCTTGAGTCACCCCACGATCTGTAGCTCAGGAAGGTAATTTCAGCACTAGGTCTCTGCTTTCCTCACTCTGAGTATAAACACCACCTGCTCACCTTGCCTAAAACGATTAGAGAGAGAATGAACCTGAATCCACCTGTGTCACCCCTACTCTGCTGCCCCTTCCCAAAGCCAGGCAACCTTTTGTGCTGAGAACAACTCCACAAAAATCAAAGGAACAAAAGGTAGTCCTCAAGACGTCGGCTCCCAGTGTTTTGACACATAAAACACTACGTACAATAAACAACGAAGAATGATGACGAGTGCTAGCCAAACCAGCAAATGCAGTGGAGAGCCAGAACTGCTCTACTCCATCTCAGAATCTGACCCACTCCTGTTATAAAACAGATGCATAAATGATTACAGTGATTATGCAGGGGAGCAAGATTATGCAAGTGCTAAGCGTTGCTGTTATAATAGAGATACACAAATGAGTATATAGAGGGGCCTAGGGATGTGGCATTTCTCTTTAGCTTTCTTGGGAAGGCAAAGAAAGAATGAGAAAGAGGGGGCTGGATAAATGCAGTTAGAGGGAATTATTTAGATAGGAAAGACAGAAATCCTGTCTTTCTGCCAGGCACTCCCTTGCTCACACAGGGAAGGCTCCAGCACAGCACCAAAACAGCAGAGGTAGAAGCACAAAGGCAAGGAACTAAACCGTTCATTAAAACTCAGGGTTGGAAAGAGCTGACAAGCATTATAGTGCCGCAGAAGATCATTCTTCTCAACTTTCTGGCACAGAAAAATCAGGAACAACTGCCATTAGAAAAAAAGGAGAGAAATAAAAAAATCAAGGACAGAGGAGCAAAGTCACAGGCCAGTTCTGAAGATCAGGGAGTGGTAGCAGAGATGCACAGAAGCTGTACATTTAAGTGTGGTGAATTTGGAAGCTTTCTTAAAAGAAAGTCCAACCGTTACTACAAACACTGACATTAAAACAGCTACTTTTAAATCCCCCTCCTCACATGAAGGTTAACACAAGATTGCAAAGACTCCAAGACATCTTCACGTGCAAAAGCAGAGCATTTAGTGATGTGGAGAGAGGATAAAGCACTAGCAGAAGCTCTGGCAAGTAATTCTAGAAACCAGGCTGTCTGCAGGCAGGTCTGTCATGTCATACTACTATGTGTCAGTACAGGGAGAAAAGGTCAGGACAACCATACAATAACCTGAAAAAATAAAAAGTTAAGATAATTTAATTGTAATTAGTTCCAAGGCCATTTATCAGAAAGCTCATAAATGCAAACCTTCAGCCTCAGGAACAAGAGCAAGCTCAGCAGTAGTCCTTTATCAGGGACACAGGAGCCATTCCCGCTCCATCCTCCCCACCCTGTGCCCAGACCCTCCTCAACTACCCCCTCGCCCCCCTCGGAGTACGAAAGAAGCTGGCACGCACTCAAGCACCAGCCTTCATCTCCTCCCTATGAGCTTCTGGGCAGGGAGTTGCACTGGAGAGATCAGGAGGGAGAGATCAGGAGGCCCAAGTTACCTCAGCCTTCTGGACTCAGGTGTCCCTTCTGCTTTGTGGCTGAGGCAGAAGATGAGGTTGCTGCCCCTCAGCCACTCATCTCAGCCTTCCCCCTGCAGGTGCCTCAAGCACAGGGTACCTCCTGCTCTTCCCCCTGGGTCTGCCAGCACAGCTCTGTGGGTGACTGGCCCTTTAACCAAGCTCCACCAGCTTGGTCCAGTTGACAAAATGTACACCTATTGCCTCACACATCCCACCCAGGCCAGGGACTGGCTTAGAAGGAAAGGAAAAGCCTGGCAAGGAAAGAAACCAAACCGCCGGGGTCAGCGACCATTTCAGCTAGCACAACTTGGCCTCGTAGAAGGACATATCGCCGCAGCCTTCAGCTGAAACATCCCTGAAACTCTCAGGGCAGGAATCACCTCAGTCCTGTGCCAAGGCGGCATGCAGGGCCCAGCTCTCACAGGGGTCTTTGAGCAATAGAAGAAGATCCCTCTCCCTTCTCTTTTCATTATGAGTATTGACAGGTTTTAGGAGAAAGAAATCACTAAGACACTACTCAAAGATTACACAGTATTTATTGGAATTACAGCACGTTGCCTCAAAGGGATATGAGCCTATTCAGACAACATAACAGAAGATCAAGAAGATATATTTTAATCCTCACCCAATATTTTCAGTGCTGCTGCTCTTGAAAGCACGTACTCCTTGCATCTTACAGACTGTACAGTCTTGGTCCAATATGCCATTATTATAAATCCACATTTTCAGCTCATTTTTCTCCTGTTTGATGAATGGTTTTAAATCATGCTTAAAATAGCACGTTTAATATTACACTGTGTGCAAAGTCAAATTAAGACACTTGCACACAACTTTGGTAAATTAGAAAAAAATGTCTTTCCTGTTCTATGAGAATTGCCAAAATCCCCCAATGCTTCCTATCTTGAATCCCCCCTGTCCCCTGTAGCCTGAGCCTCCAGCCCAACTGACTATTGCTGTGACAGAAACCCTCCTCTGTAGACATGTTCTCTATTAAAGAAAAAGCTCATGGATAAATTAAGAAATCACAGGCAATACATTTAACACAAACTCCTACAGTACTGCTTTTACCCAAGCTTTTGAAGATTTCCTTCCCATTCCTCAACTTGCCCAACCAACTAAAAGGTTTGAAAAATTAATGTGACCAAAGACTTTGGCTAACTGATGTTGAATGCCAGAAGCAAAGCTCGAGGTGAAATAAAGATATATGGAAAGACTAGTTTGGACAGGCTTTATTATGGCCAGTTTGGTATACGTCAATTTACTGCTCATATCTTTCTTGCTTTATTCCTTATAACGAACGCTTACATGCCTTGGCTCCAAAAACTACCAAAGATGCACTCTCAACATGTATAAATATACCTGTAAGCCACTAAGGGCTAGTTTTCTGGATTTTTTTAGAGGATGGCATCCTGTTAGTAGATCATTCATGTATCTATTTTTATACTGCAAGGTCTTCAGAGAATCTGATTGTCATTTCAGACTGTGTGGAAAGTGCCTAGCAAGGAGTGGGTGCCACCATAAATTTACTAATGTGTCATTATGTATCATTGTCATTATTTATTGTCCTTGCTTCTACAAGTTCAAATAACATCTTGTGTGTAGAACAATGCATTTAGTTCAATTAAAAATCACTAAATCATTTTTTATTAAGTTTTCAGCTGCCAGCAGTATCAATGGATTTTAGAACATCCACTCCTCTTAAAAGGACATCTCAAGGATGAACCTAGAAAGGATACACCAATTTTCCTCCACGTGAAAACTCTGGAGATCAACTTCACACATTCTTCTGCCAGGGAAAAAAGAACATTTCCCCCACCTCCCCCCTGTTAATTCAACTTTTACAAATATATTTTTCCATGGAGGAGCAAACAGATTGACAAGGCAGTATATCCTTGGCAGATCACCCAACTGAATGGGTGATCAAAAAAAAAAAACCCCCAGCCTAGCAAAATATAGAGAACATTTAACCCAAAGGGAGGAAGAGTTACAAGTGGTTTAAGAGAGAGTGTACGTGTCAGGGATTGACTGATCTCTGGGTATTTTTCACTAATACTATCATATCAATACAGAAAGTGCTGGTTTTCATGCTCCTTAAAGAGCTGAACAGCCTCAAACTCCTATCAGTTTGGAACCTAGGGGATTTTAAATTATATAGGTCATCAGTGAAAACAAAAGCCTCAAATGGACTTTTCAAAACTGAGGTAAAAAGCAAAGCTAAACATTATTTTCAATGTGCTGGTGCAGTGAGCAGGGGAAGACCCTCGGGCAATTCCTGTATGTACAATTCTATGGTGTAGTCAATGGGAAAGCCGGTCAGAATATGGGACAGCACTGCTGTATTTTATAAGTAAGGACAGTTTCGTCAAATCAATCAAATAAGTATGTGCTAGATGCAAAAACTGAATGCCATACTTATACAATTAACTGATCTGCAAACAGCAATTCTTATTCTCCACTTTTTTTTATTAAAGCGACTATTCTTTTCCATCTTCAAAGATGTTAAGTGCAGCTCTTTTGATTCATTCACATCTTACAAAAGGCTCAGCTGCCAAGCTACATGTTTTCTAATACTTGCACCTCGTCTCTTTTGTCTAGCAACTTCAGCCCCCAAGCAGATGGATGTGAATCTTCCCAAAGTCATTAATACACAATACACCTGAAGTCTCAAAGCATCCCCGCCCTCTCCTGTTCAAGTTTGACAGAATTCTCCTTTTTGCTGCCCAGCTCTTTTGATTGCTTTTTTTACATTGAAGCATCCAATGCTTTGGCATAATGTTACAGTACTCTGGGTCAAATCACAGTATTTTACAGCAACTCCTTGAGACTGTCCCAGTAAGGGCCAAGAACACACAGGAGCAGAAAAGAAGCCTTGTCCTCATATACTTTCATACGGGATGATAAAATTATTCAGGATGGACGGGACCTCAAGAGGTCATCTAGTCCAACCATATGAGTACTTACATACTACTGTTTCTCTTGGGCTGCTCCTTCAAACAGTGGTATAAAATTTGTCCTTCAATTCATAATAAAGTTAGTTTTTAAAAGCTTTTTTCAGGATGTTTTAGAAACAACATTCAGGAAATGTGATATTTCACCCCTCAGTGTGGCTTACAATGAAAAAAATCAAAACATTTCATGTCATAAAGTGTCAAAATGGATAAAACATATTTCTGGAACAATTTTCAGATATCAACCAGGTTCTTTTTACAGGTTTCAATTTTGAATAAAAAAATTTCAGCTCAAACCAACAACATTTTAATGAGAAAACCCCTTAGCAGTCCTAAACCTTGTCCTGTCAACTAGTGTTTTCACCTAGTAGAAGCTATGTGTGCTTGGATGCATAGCTGTTTCTGCTAATGTTTAGCAGCAGCAAAGCCCTTTGGGGGCCACTTATTCTCCTGTACTTGGGCCTTCCGGAATCATTACTTCTGCCAATCCAAAAATCAAAGTGGAGTCTGGCTGCCGAGCAATCAAGAGCACATGCATGCAGACACAGACTAATCGATACAGCTCCGACTAATTCCTTTATGAACAAAAGTAAAATACTAATTTACTCAGAAACTCAGGCTACAGAATATTATCCCTCATGATCTGACCTTTTTTCTCGTACGCCTGCCTGGCCTCCTTAGGCTGAACAAATATTTGTAGCTGATAGCGCAATGAATTATCACAGGGCAAGTAATGTTGTAACAGTTACCTGAATATGATGTTAAAAAGGATGAGAGACATAACAGACAGAACTGTAATCTTCAAAGCAGTTTTACATGGGAGCAAACTAAAGCATCCAGGCCACTCATAACTTGTCAGCTAATAATGCAATCACTTCTTGTTCTAATACTGCGCTGTAGTACAAGCCAATCATTTATTCTGCGAGTCTTCTGGCAAAACTGCATAAACAACAATAACCCTCCTCCAAACATGACATTTTTATTTCATGCTGTACGTGAATTAATTGAAATTCAAATTCAAATGCTTTCTGTATGCACAGTTGGAAGCTTGTCCTGTCTCTTAGCGAAGTGTGCATTCTAGCAACGAAACGCTACCATGCTAAGTTGTCAGATAAGCTAGGAAGGAAATTCCAAATAAATTATTTTCAAGGCACTGCTTTCATTTTAAGCAAGCAAGAAGTATTTCTGCATTGAGTCCTTAGCTACAGACAAGCCTTCTCACAAAGGAAGAACTCATTCCAACATATAGCTTCATTTATTTCTAGATATGAAGAAAAAAAATGCATAATGGAAAGAATGTTTTCCACCTGAAGCTGCTATAAGGCCATATAATACATGGGCTGTAGTGTGACATTACCATTAAACTGAGCCAAAAGTTTATTTCAATATGTTCTGCCCACCTCTACCCTAAATGCCAACAAAGCTGGAGGGGAAGCCAAAGTTGCTGCTGGTGTGGGAGGTAAATCTGCTTGACCAGCATGGGGAAAGCTGAGCTGGGGCTGGTGGAGGAGGTCCTTGTGCCTGCTGGGGGAACATGCAGGGCAGGGATAGATGGGGGAAAGGCGTAAGTGTAGGCTAGATTTGTCTTTTCTATCTTGCAAGGACAAATCAGGGCTGGAGGAAACAATCATGATGACGAGGGAGGGCTGCAAACCTACTCCCTCTTCATGTGATGAGAACATATCCTGTACTTAATGGTACCAATGGGGAGGAGATAGTCATCCCCTTTTTATCTCCCCCTGCCCCCCATAAATCTGTCCATCAGCATCAAGGAATCTAGTTTTAGAACAACTCTTTGCTAACTCGTTACAATCAACGTGCAGCAAGCAGACAGGCCTGAAAAAGGAAATAAACTACCTCTCATTTAAACTGAGAGTGAAATCTTTACCTAGACAATACTTGGCAAAATACTGTGTTAACTGTCAGATGGCAGAAATGCCAACCGTTGTCATTCTTACTATTGTGAATCAATTTATTTGAGAGGACATTTCCCAAGAATAAGGAGTCAAATAAAACAGTTAGCAATTTAATCTCCTGTTTAATGTTGCAATTGGTTTTGTCTTTAGCCAAGGCATGGAGTAAATGGGAGCACAACTGAGAAAGTGTGGCTGGACAAAGAATCTAGAGTTTGCACAAACTGGATACTCAGAGAGGACCAAACTGCAAAACAATAATGATGAAATGGAAGTCAATTAGCAGTCAACTGAAAGTTACCCATGCTCAATAAAAATCACAAAGAAGTTAACTAATTACCTTGTGTATTTCCAGCAAGTTGACTTTAAACAACTTCCTTGTGGAAGTATTTTTAAAACACTACCATATTACACATACAGAACTTGTGTTCCCTGCAAAACATTTGAAAAATGTCATTTGCACTTGTACTATGAGAGATACAACCAGCAATAATATTGTTGCATGCTCCATATTCCACCACAACAGAAAAACATAACTCACTTGTCCAGTTAACTAGGGATAGTGTTGGACAGGGTGTGTTTGTATATGCTTAGACATTGCAAAATACTGAAAGGAGGGCAAATAAAAAGGCAGATGTTCAGCTTGTGCAACGCATCAGCTGAGTTCGTGACAATCTGCACCAACTGAATATCTCTCCCCACACATTTATACATCCTTTAAACATTTGTCTTATGCAAGACAGGGTAACAGAGGAGATGAATGACATCTGCATCTGTTTGTCAGATGTGACGAGTTGTGACATTTCAGTCTGGGAAGTTTTCACAGACTGGAGATGAAGTATTAGATCTCCGAGTAACACAACCTTGAGGGGAAAATCTACAAGGGACAGCAAAAAAAACCCAGATGCTTCTCATGCGGCAGCTTTACACAGAGATTAGAAAAAAAGCTGCCAGCTAATTCCTGGGGTGAGTGATGTAAATAAAGTTTCAGCAGAGATGGAACTAAGGGGCAGAACACAAGTTACACACTTGCAGATGCAGCATATAGTGTAATATGTATTACATTATTTTTCACAATGAGCACAATCAGCCATTAGAATAATCTCCCCAGGGAAGCGGTGGATTCCCCAACACTGGGCACTTTTAAGATTCAGCTGTACAGTGTGCTGGGCCATCTTGTCTAGATCGTGCTTTTGCCAAGAAAGGTTGGACCAGATGATCCTTGAGGTCCCTTCCAACCTGGTATCCTATGACATGTTACCCTGCAATATAAAAATATCATGCACCTGCACCCATGGTTCTGCCATTCACCTCTCCTATGTGTGGTTCTGCCCGTTGGTCTCACCAACACATCTGCACGCTCTTCAAGCCTACACAATGTCTGTACACAGAGATGTAACTCTCAATTTATCATGAAAAGCAAAACTAGAGACTACTGAAATGACCTCCCTCATTCTCCCAGAGACAAATGCATGCCTCGCAACCTATTTCAAAGCACACAGAAAATCACCAGTTTCTACCCCACCACCTACAAAGGATGATCATTAAAGGTGTCAAAATCAGATAGGGGCCTTCTTGTAGGTTATCAGTCTGATAGCAAAATTATTTTTCTCTTTCTTAAACAAAAAATAATAGAAACATTTAAAACAAAACATGATTTTTAGCAGATGAAAACTGTCTCAGCTTTGGTCCCTTCTGGGATATTTTTTCCCTTTGTAGAGAAGAAAGCGAGCTAGTAATTACAACATGCAACTCTAAGACCAATTAACAATCTGCACCATGCCCCACTTCTTTTATCCTCCACTGGTAACACTAACGCTACAGGCAGCATTAACTGTCTAATAAATAGGTGAGCACTGCTTAACACTTTGCAGGGTTTCAGCATTTCTCTTCACCCCTGGCATCAATTCTCTCTTTCCCTTGGCTATTAGCAGATCAGTCTGGCAGTATGCAGATGCTATTCTGCGGTGTGCTCCAAGACACACACTGCCTTTAGGCTCCCCTGGGCTATGAAAGGCAGGTGGCGTGTTCACGTTCTGAAAAGAAAGCTTCACTAATGACCTCGCAAAGGTCTCCAAGAGATTTTTTTTTTTTTTCCTAGCTAATCAGCCAGACAAAGAATTTACTTCTGCTTAGGAAGGGTGGATGTTTGTAAGCCAGCTATGAGCGGTAAAGGGCAAATGTTAAAAGTATTTTTAATATACTTCCATTTCCTGAGTGCCAAATAGTTCCATGCACAGTACAATGCACTATGAGGAAATACCGTAAGTGCACACACTCCATGTATCAGGCTGTTCAGGGACCAAGTACACAAGCATTGGTCCTATACAAATGCCTGAACTGGATTAGCAATCATAATTTGTTATGCCTCAAATATACACACCCAGCACCTTTTTCAAGGCTGTAGTACTTGGGTTCTTTTAAAACCAAGGTGGGGAGTAGTTATGGAGGTGTACAGCTAGTACAGAAGCATGCAGGTGAATTACCTAGTGCTCACTGGTACCACATGATACTGCTGCTACCAGGAAAAGCTGTAAAGGCACATTTATTTCTTCTAAGATTCCTATTGGGCAATATATGAACAAGCACGACATATATATTTTCTTTGCCTGTAATAAACAATTCATACCAACACAAAATTGACTAGCTAGTCATCAGTGTGACAGAAAGCACAAAAAGAGTCTGTCTATCAAATGGCATATCACTTGAAAACCTGCATCCTATTTATCCATGTCTTCAGAAAGTTGTAGCATATACAGATTAAGAATCAAAAGTATATATTGACTTTTATATTATATGCTCCTAGAAAATTTAGTAATAGCAGTTTGTCTGTAATAAAACCACTTATGAATAAGCAAGGCTTTTCAGTCAAATACACTAGTTAGTCATGCACATTAACATAAGTAAAAACAAAGAGGTAGCTTTCAATAAATCATTCCTCTTTCCTTTCTACTTCTTTAGTCATCTGATTCCATATTCGGATCTTAAGAAAGGCTAGTACTAACACCCATAGTCTTTATTTGGTTTTTATCTGTAGAAAATGTTTCTGGTACTTCAAAAAAATTGGAAGAGTTTGTGTGTGCATGTGTGTGCGTACTCAAATATATAAATATTGTCTGCTTTTTTACAACTGTTTCAGAGGAATAAAAAACAGTAACTTTGCTCTCAATTTTCCTGAGTAGCATCATTATTGAAAGAAAGAGCAGGTTTTGGCTGTTTTGTTTAGAATCTGCTCTCTTTCTCTGTTGGCTAAGGAAAAGAGAACTTTATGAAAGTCACTAGCTGAGAACCTGGTCCTTTACCTCTTCGTTAGCTTACTACATCCTGAAAGTATCACGACCGCACCACGAAACCATGGAGTAAAATATGATACTCTGCCTTTTCATTCACCCCATCTCCACCCTTGTAGAGCATATTCTACACTTATAGATACAGTAGTGTTCACAGACCATGAAATCTGTCCAAGTGACAGTCCAAACTCTTACAAATAGAACTTAAAGACCATATGAAATTGTTTTGCACTGCCCCAAGGAATAGCCATGTCATCCTTTAGTCTTTGTTTCACATGGCAAAAAATTGCTTTAATTGCCACCAACGTATTGCCCAAAAGAAGATTAAAAAAGCAACCTTCTCCAAAAAGAGAACCCTCCTATGTCTTCTACTTCTTCCCCAGCTCAAATTAATAACAATACTCCAGCAATCCAAAATCCAGAAAGACAGAACTTACTGGCAGAGGCACTGCCAAATGCTAATATGTCTTACTAGCTTCCAGACTGGAGTTGGTTTGCAACTACCAGTGAGTGCACAGCCAAAGCTAACACACCACTGTCAAATACGGGCAGCCATATTTGGGTCAATATATACAATCCTCTCCATTACTCTTCATAGGACAGCCAAGCTAGAGGTACGTTAATAACGCAAAAGAGCCTTTTGAATTCTTATGCATATATTGCATAAAAGAACTATTAACACTGCACCAAAAGAAGCATGGTATTTTCTCTACACATTCAATCCAGTGCTTATTCTTGTCACTTTACTTTCATTTGACCCTCTGAGAAGAATATTTAACATTCACGTGGGGACCCAAGTAGCAGTTTGTTGCCAAAACACAAAGAGAAAAGATGAAAAAGAAAAATTTTGGTTCAGTTAGGAGGGGAGGAGGAAAAAAGCAGAATGCGAATGCTCTATCAACGGTTTTAATCCCAAAGTTTTGGGGCCTTTTTCCTCGTGCACTGCTTCCCCTTGTGCTGATTCAGAAGGACACTCAGATTAATATATTCTCTTTGACACCAAAGTACCTTAAGTAATTCTATTCTCACAGCCACACTGAAGTATTTTTGGCACTTGAGGTGTTGCGCTGTTCCAATCCAGTTCCATGTATGCAAAGGGAAATGAAAAACACATATTGGGGTGGGGGAGGAAATGAAAAAAAGAATTGCTCCTCTTTGCAGACCATGGCTTGAACATGGTCTAGAGAAGAAACAGCCTCATTGGAAAGATCAGAAGTATCAGAAGGACACACTCCACCCCACTCCTTGACTCCAACACCCCCACACACAAAATGCCTAACAACGCTCTTGTTCACAGGTTTGACATGGGTTGCAAGTGCTGTCACGTGCGAAGCATCCACTTGTAACTTTAAGTGTGCCAATAGCACTTACTGATGTTGTAACTGCACAATGAAGCTCAATTCTTGTTAACCAAACTTAAGCCAAGTCACTCTTGCTCTATTTATAATGCAGGCACAGCAAATCAGTCTGATGAATCTTAATTAAATTCAAATAAACTTTGATTGGTGTAAAATGTAATGTGCATTTGGCCAATGGACCATCCAGTGTAAGAAGCCCCAAGCAATAATGTTTTAATGCATCATACCCCTGTGATTTGAAGTCTCAGGGGAAATGAAACAAAGTTTGTTTAAAAAACGCATCCCAAACCATCTCATACTTTCTTCCTACTAATGTACTCAACTATTGGTGTTATGTTAATAAAGTCTACATAAATGGTCTCCTAATCACTCGATAAATTGCTTAATAAAGAAGTAACTTCCATAGTTGTCAATTAGTTATGTAACCAGCACGTATTTGCTATCCATCAAACAGCAGCAGCAAATACAACTGCAAAACACCAGACTATATCAGGGGAATGGGGGAGCAGGAAGAAGATAAGAGAAGAAATTGAATTCATATTGTTAGCATTTCATGTCACCTGTACAGACAGTATTTTGATATTGATGTAAAGTCAATTTTATCCCTGCTGCCCAGCAGAGCTAGCAACCCTCTGATACAAGTTTATAATACACTCAACTCCTCTTCTGAGCTGCCAGAAGATTCAAGAGGATCAGAACCCTAAAACTGATCTCACCACATGACAAAAGAAATAAAAAAAACCCACCCCAAACCAACAACTACAAAACAACCCAAAAGAAACCCTTTTACTATTGCTTTGGACATCTTGAGACTCAAACTATTGCCAGATCAGCCCTAATATCCCCTACTTAACTACACATCTGTCAGAACCCAGCATCAGCATTTGGGGAGACATGGATTTAAACCCTCCTCATTCAAAATATTTTTGGTTGTTATTTCCCTGGAGATTTTCAATGAAGGAGGAAAAAAAAAAAAAAAGAGTAACTGCAATGAAATCCAGATGGGCCCCAGATTGCAGAAATATATAAAGTGGGAGAAAAGACCGAAAGACATAATGAAAGAAGCAGCTCTGACTCAAATTTGGCTTTATTTGGGCTATGATGTCCAATACTACTGCTGAACGTGAGACTGAGATTCTGACTAGAACCTACTGCAAATTTTCTGGCATGCTAGAGGTACCTGGGCCAGTTTCTTTTGCCCTTCACTTAGGATGTACTATTCTATCGGTGAATAGGATATCCACTCTATCCACATTGCAGTGTGCTACCTTTGCATGCAAATAGACACAAGAAGCAAAATTCACATCCTCTAGCTTCATGCACCTACCCCGAACCACCTTTTGAAAGCTACATTGTCAACAGAAAGACATGGTTCCTTTGGGCACTGAATTACACATCAAGGTCGTTGATATCTTTATTGCCCACTGACTTCACAGGACTTGCTGATTTCTTTGTGGGTAAGCCCACAGGTCAGAGCAGGAGTACAGATTGTGTTCTCTGGCAACAAGACAAGAACTATCACTCTAAAAGAAGATGGTTCAGCTATACTTCATTTTGTGTTTTCAAGTTACTGATACATAAATAGAGGACTCTGGATAAAAACTTTGACATTTTAAACCAGCAAGGATTTTACTAGTCATTTCAATGGACACATGCCTTTAATTCACCTTGTTTAAGAACACAGTTAATATTTCCAGTGTTTTCACTGGGATTTTAAAAGCCAGGAAAAGTATGACACTTAGACTAGCAATCTGAACACTTACAATAATGATAAGCATTGCAGACCACAGTAGTAATATGCCACAGTAAAACTGAATCTTTACAGCATGCCTAGATATATCTCGAGTCAACCTGAATTCGAAGTTAAAACAACATCTTTAGAGATTACAAAACAAAAACATGAAAGAAAGGATGGGAGGAGAAGAAAGAATAGAGAGGTCTGCAGTAGCTACAGGTGAAATTAAGCTGTGGCTGGTCCAATCCACTAAACTTCACTTGCCACTTTGTGAACAAGAGACTTGTCAGGGAGCAGGCGCAGCAACAGTGTAGTAAGCAAACTACCTTTACTGTGCTAGAAAGGGCACACAGTTGGCTAATTTGAGCAGATGTATCTACTGATATACAGTGTTTCTCTTTCAAGACTTCATCAGTGTCTGGCAAACATTAGCGCTTCTTTTCCTTCAAAAGTCTTAATTTTTTAAAAATTTTATGCAAGATCACCTATACCTGCTCTCTTCAGTTCCTGCACCAGACCTTCTTCCATTTCCAGTCTGAATCTTAGGAACATAAAATCTAAACATTACAAAAGGGTTGCTTTCCATTCCTCAAAATAAAATCATGAGCACAACAAGAATCGCCAACGAACACGCACCAAATTTTACCTAACTGCAATATAAATGCACAAGCAAAGCATTACTTGTGTGTCTGCATGTCTGTCTAGACAGACAGGCAGTAGTAGATCTACCCAGTGAGAATACTGGGTGAACAAATATTTATTGAAAGTTACTCAGCTGTGATACAGAAGGGGATTCACGGCATGGTGCATCTGGACTCTGCTCATTTTTTATGAGATAATTGCGCCACAGACTACCTCAAACACGGCATGACTGAAGGATTTGCCTTTTAAATTTAAAAACATGGAACGGACAGGAATTAAATCGTCATGCCTCCGTGTAGCACACAAAGGAAGAAGAATAAAAATAAACAGGCAACCAGAATGGTGCAATAAGAACGGGATTAATCCAAGTGTGATTAATTCAGTGTCAGATTAAAATTGATGGTGCCAGCTGTATCGGGTCCATTCTGCCACATTATTCTCGCCTGTCATTTTTTTTGTCCATCTTCTTCCCATCTCCTTGGTGGATAAACCTGCAGGAGAGTTAATTGTCACATACATGGATTTAATCATATTGTCCACAGCGTTTGGGGGCCTTGCCTTCAGCGATCCATGACTAATTGTTGTGGTAATTTTTCAATCATTAACAGCATCGCATATGCTGCAAACAAATCCCATGACACCCACTAAAGCCCCAGTGGCAAGTGGTGCACACTCCTTCATGAAAGCTTCGTGCCCCGTCCCCCTCCCCCTCTTCCCCATTACACAGCCATCAATATGCTGCCCCGGGCCTTTGGGAGGCAAGGAGAGAGGCAGAGCTGGCCGTGCGCCGGCAGCTCAGACGCTTGATGTTACTGCCTTTAAGGAGGGAGCACCGTGAAAGGGGTGGGGGGAGAGGAAGGAAACTAAAACTCCATCTGGGACGGCTGACGGGGGTCTTGTCCTCCGGGCAGCTTGTTCTCCATTCAGTCTCCATCGAGCTGGTGTGCTGCATGGAGTGCCCTTACTCCATTAGCGATCTCCATGGCAACGGCCGGTCCTCATCTGCCGCAGCAGGCTGCGGCCCCGCTCCCTCCCGTGTCAGCAGGCCGCGGACGCACCGGCGGGACGAGACCTGCCCTGGGGGAATCCTCCGGAGGACTGCGGCGTTGCGCTAATCACCTCGTCAACACCAGCGAACCAGGTCATATAAACCCATTCGCTCTTCCGGACTCGGATAATCACACGCATTTAACAAGAAATAAAAAGGCGAGCCAAAAGCTCCTCTCTTGCTTCAAAGCCAAATAAAACCCAGAAACAAACAAATTGCTGCACCAGCAGCCCTGCAGCAGCAGAAAGGATCAGCGCCACAGTGGTTCGGAGAGAGCCACGAGGATTATACAACAGTGCCGTTGCCGGTCCAAGCTAAATGAACTGACTGACCCCCAGCTCAGCTGGCAAAAAGCTTGCCTGGGGAACGAGGAGACCAGCGTTCCCAGTCACCTTTCTAACTTCTTGTTCCCGGATTAATTTATTCACCGGCATGCAAGCCAGCCTGCGCTGGCTGAGGTGTACAACACCCTCCAATGCTATATGCCTGGGTGCCTGGAAAAACAGTATTCGGTTTGAAGCTTTGAATGGACTGATTGGATAATGCCATGTTCTCACTCTCCCTCACCACCCCGCTTCCTAACACGTTAACATATTAAGCTGCTTTATGTGCCTGCTTATAGACGATGCATATCAGCATCCTCAAAGAAGGCTTGAATGGGGGAAAGAAAAAAACAGATGAGATTCTGCAGCATCTCTGCTTCAAAGAGACCACTTTAAAACAAGGTGGCATTTCAGCAATCATCCAGGTAGCTTTAGAAAATGCTCACAAAACATTTAATTATTGAAAGCTGTGGTAGCAAGTATCGAAATGTAAATGCAGGCAAAGGAGAAAAAAGAAAGAAGAGAAATAAGAACTAAGAGCAAAACAAGGCAGGATTAAACAAAAGTAGGAGCCCCTCTGCTCCCTCAGAGCGGGGGGAGAGAGAATCCCCAGCTATGCAGAGGAGTAAACAACAGTGTCTTAGACTTAGCTTCTGATTCAAGCCATAAGGAAGCAGAGGGAGGGAAAAAATCCCATCCTTCCCCTGTGTTTCTGACAGTCACGGCACCAGCACTCTTATGCAACCGTTACATGAGTTGCAACAGGACCAGCGCCTTCACCGCTCCCAGCAAGCAGGGCTCCCGCTGCCTCCTCAGCCACTGTGCAGGGAGGTCACCCTCTCTTCTGCTCACCCCTGGGTTGCAGATGCGGTGTGATACACAAATACATAATAATCTTTGCACTTTTATTAATTTTGACAGCTCTCTCCCACCATCCATGAGTTGCCTTCTGTGAGGGTGGGAGAACTCTTAGTGGCACACAATTGAAATAATCTTTCTTGCTTTTTCCCCCCTCCTTATCCCAGAGAATGCTGTCCTCTCAAAGCCAAAAGAAAGGGTGACAAACATGTAAATAGTTTCTTAATTTCTGCGTGTAGCAGTGTCGCTGTTATTACCATGCTGCATCGAGTCGGTGTCACTGACAGAAGAACCATATGAAGTTTATGGAACTGCCTAGAGCCTACCATAGATGACAAAAGATCCCAGCAATGGCAGATGGCATGTGAATCACTTTAAAGGCAATTAGCAGCTAGCTGCCGGATTTTGACGTGCTGGGGAGGACAGAGGGGGTTTTCTCTGCTCGGAGCGGTTCTCACCAGAGGGGCTGGAAATAGGCATTAGTCTCACTTTGCCCCCACAGAGTCTTTGCAACCAGTGTTGCTGGCTTTGAGGCTGCTGTATTGCTAGGTACCTATAAGCACCCAGCTCAGAAAGATTTGCAGCAGCAATAAAAATGCTGTCTTTTTACCTTGATGAGCACAAGTCACAGCTGCTGCAAGCAGAGAGTGTTTTAAGCAGAGTAAAAAAAACACCTATGCAGCAAAGGACCACAGCCACCAAGCCAAGTGCCATGAAAACATTACAGAGTGCTGTAAGCAGTGATTGAAAATGCATCAAAAACATCAAATGCTTCTAAGCAACAATGACAAATGGATTCTGGAAGTGTTCAAGTTGGATACCTCTCAAAATGAGTTTGTACGGTAGACAACGGTCCTAAATTTTGATAAGAGAGCTAAAGCAGAACTCTTCAGCATAAGCCTTGTCAGCATATATCTTTACCTTCAAGTCAGTAAAAAGAATAATATAAAAAAGTATGAGTAAAATAACGCCCAGCAAAGGTCTCACTTGTGTGGCTGCAGTGCAGACCTTGGATAACACCGAAGCAAGGACATTATACTGGGCAGTGTGACCGACAGCACTGTGACCAGTAACACTCAGAAGGCTACTACCTTAGTTAGGAAGGCCAAGGTGACAACTTACATCAGTTTTTCCTACACTTGCTGGTTTGTTTGCTCATTACTTGCCAGGTCAGTGCTAGTTTTTGTGAGGTCTGCAGTGGGTATTCTTTTGTACTTTTTATTTGCTCAGTGTATGCTCAAGAACAGTAATCCCTTTTTGGGGGCTCCTTGCACTGATGCAATTTAATAGCATTAACTACAAAACCCACAGCCTTATGGCACAGGCGCTCTGCCTGTGGAAGCACAGCATCTACTAACCCTTTTTGCTGAAGGAGAAGCTCTATCAGCTATCACTGATACCTGGACTAAGCAATGCTATCCACTTAAGAAGGGCAGCATACCAGTTTGTATTTTTCCATCCCAAACTAAGCGTGCTAGTAGGTATTCAGCAGAGGCTAGATGATGCTACCTTTCAAAGAGACAAGAAGCTGTCAGTAACCTTCTCATCAACGTCTCACTTCCACATCATACAGCTCTTCCTATGGCCTGCTCGGTTTTGCACTTCCCAGGAGTCAGAGGCTATGTGTGTCTCAGAAGTCTGTACTCCCAGTGTTATACCAGCCCTACTGCACACCATTGGCACCTGCTTACAAGCCACTGCTGGCATCCATGCCATGGGTTGCTTACTTCTCACTCAAATCAAAGGCTGGGCAACTCTAGTTCTACCAGCTACGGCACTTACTGACTCCCAGGCTACTTTGCACTTGCTAACTGACTTCCATCGGTAGGTATGACAGCATTTTGCAACTACTAATCAAGCCTGAAACAACACTGAAAAGTCAATAGGTTATTATCTCCATTTTGTACACAAGTAAATTGAAGACTGTGAACGCGATAGAGATGTTCAGTTCAAGCAAATCCTATTGAATAGTTTTAACATAGACATCAGTCCTTCCATGCAGTTAACTATGCAACTTTTGTGCAGAAAGCAAACACCAAATCAAATAAAACAATTTTTAGCAGTAAGCATGCCTGTGCTCTAATCTTATTCAATGCAGAAAAAGTGCTACATACTGTATGTACATGATTACTAATCGCCAGGACAGACAAATGACATTACGAAATTGCATACCATTCTGCAGATAGAACCAAGACCACAAATATATTTAGAAAAAATCCAAGTGTTTGAGAACTGATTTGAAAAGCTACCAATTTTATCATATATAGGAATCTTCTACAACAGGATCACCCCTAAGGATCTGACTGCTTTGGTATTTTACCAGCTACAGAAACCAGAAGCTGTAATTATGCAATAACATGACTACAGGTGATGTTTCAGCAGCTATAACTCAGGTAGTCAGTGATCATCTTGACACGTGAGGACTGATACCCCATGTACATTTTAATCTTGCCTAGTTTGACAGCATCTAATCATATTAACTATAATGTAGCATACGGAATTTGAGTACCATTGAATTCCAGGGAAATTGTTAACGTGCAATTTTGGAGGGTTTTCCAAACCTTTCTAATGCATCAGTTCAAGTGCAACAAGCCAATCACATGTTGCAGGAAAGGAAAACAACCCTTACAAAAATAAAATTTGTGGCTATTAAAAAAAGCCTTATGAATCTCAGGGAGTTCTCACGTAACATTGGAACATACTTTACTCAATGTTTGTTTTGCTTCCTCCAGCTCAGAGCTGCTCAGGTAAAAAGAAAAACAAAAGAAAAGCCCAGGACTAGCAAACTTTCTGAGCCAGAGATCAATGTTCAGAATTAATTAAAATGTTCAGAAAAGGATGTTGTAATGAAAAAGCACGTAAAAAGAAACACATGAAGCAAAGAGTTACCTTCCAAGTGGAAGGTGACAAGGCAGCAGTAATGCTGCCCTTACTGAGGACAAACAACCAAAGAGGGCTAGATGGAGAGCCCCCATCTCTCTCCCCAAGTGGATGGTAAGGTAACATGGGACAAGTCACTACATTGAGATGTGTCACAGTGTCCCCTTCTGTAAAACATTACTAATACAGCTTTTATAAAAACTATTAAAGCATGCTGCTGAAAAGCGCTATGTAGCAGCACCGTTTTCATTATCATCCAACAGAGGGCATCTAAGCAGAACAACAAAGATTGGCCATGTTTCTTTCACTGAGGACAGCCAGAGGCAGTGTTCCTCTCAATTATGTTTTCTCCACATGCCTTAAAAAGCAAACAAAAAAACCCAAAAAAACAACCAACCACCACCAAAAAACCCAATCGGTTCATCAAACACAGGTTTCAGATGGATGCACTTCAGCAGCTGAGGACACAGTGCCAGCATATCCATACATTACTGCTTTCTCAAAGCTATGACACCTACAACAAGTGATCCAAGCCTGGATTGGTGCCAAAGCATCACATCTTAAGGGTATTTGCATGACGGCCAACAGTGAGTGAGGAGTTTTCAGTAAGGTAGGACTCCACTGCAGGAAGCTTGGAGACTAGTAAGTCTAAGAAATAGTGGAAGAGGAATGCAAGGTCTTGGGAGAACATACCCCTTTCAAGCCATCAGACTTGACAGCTTACCTTGAGGTTTTTCAGTTGACGTGTCCTTAAAAGAACAAAACCAAAACCTCTTCTAATTTCATTTAGGAAAAAAACCAAACAAAAATAAAAAGACAGTGTGACTCCTCAGACCTTTTCTCTGTTCCAGTTACAGTTGCTACTGTGTCCTAAACTTCAGCTGTCAAGAAACAGCTACTGCATCTTTTTTATTCCCAGTTTTCACCAGTGCCCGACTCCTTGTACTTATTCCTAATACAGCATTTTACTCCAATCCTACCCTTAGCCTCACCATGACTCCTCATCATGCTTTTCTGCTCTCCCAGAGGAAGACTTCAGCTTCCATTTCACACCTTGGCAGACATGGCAAGCAAGTCCATACACTGGATTATCCAAACTAAAACTGTCATTCTACAAGAACAGGCTGGGAGTTGAGCAAGAAAATCAAAGTCAATGGACCAGGTCGCAGGCCCTCAACAGAGGCCTTCGCTTACTTGTCAAACACCTTTCCTGTTCAAGGCATGTGCCCAGAACCAGGAGTAAAGCAATGCCTGGGACAAACCCTAGCCCTCCAAATTCAGTGTCTTGCACAAGACTTCCGCAGGTAGTGGAGAACAGAGCTGATGAGCTCATGCAGGCATCTCCCCTACTGTCACACTTACTTGACACAGTTTCCTCAGCTGTGGTTTGAAAATCATCTTGGGGTTGTCCTTCATCTGCCAGCATACTTACTGCAATTACTCTCTTCTGCTACGAAGCCTTTTGGGTGTCTCCAGGGAGCCTGGGAAGGCCCTGCCAGCTCTGTATTGCACAAACGTGTGGAACACAAAACAAATTACACATTCAGTGCCCCTTAGTTCTCCTTCCTTAAACTCCACCTGTGAACTGTACAGTCACAGAGCTTTTCCCTAACTTAAAGTGTATGCATTTTTCTTCAAGCCCCATGAGAAGAGAGATAATGAAAGGGAGATGGGAGTAAAGCAGCAAAAAGGTCACTGTAGGGGAATTCTAGCTTTTCAAATTTGAGCCTTTCAAGGAAAGAGTTGCTGATTTTCTCTTCCTGCAGAGTATCATAAGGCAGCAAGAAGGTCATTGTAGGGGAACACTGGCTTTTTCAAAGTTGGGCCTTTCAAGGAAAGAATTAATGATTTTCTCTTACTGCTGAGTATCACACCTGCAGGTGTGGTGAAAAGCACAGAAGACAAGAGGCTGTCTGTTGAAAATAAGTGAAGTAAAGGAGCTGCATTTTTTTGGATGATTGCAACTGTGTTTCCACCTCTAAGAACGATTATGTTAATTTAGTCTACGAAAACAATGCCAACCTGATCTCGCACTCTGGGCATGCCTGTTGCAAGTGCCTGCTGTTCCTTCCCTTCCCCTGAAAACTTTTAAACCTGATGGCCAATTTAATGAAGAACACCAAAAGGGGAGAGGTCTCTGATAGTTGTTAAAAAAGTTTGATCTAATTATTGACCCATGAAGAAGAGGCAAGAACGTGAGACCATTCTCCCTCCAACATCAGAGCGCCCGCAGAGGTCTATAGGAAATGACTGGTTGCACTACTCCTGAACTTGGTTTAGGATGACCTGGATTTCCATCTGTCTCATCTTCTAATTGCACTCCCTCTTGTTTTTAAATACTATTTTCTTAAAAGTATCCGGTAGAAAACTCCAGGGCAACGCCAGTGTTTATGAATGGTCTGTAACATAACAATTAAATAAAAAAATCAGTTACCAGTCACGTGTATGTAAATATTATGCCCACTGATGATCTTGCATACTCCCCTGCTCTGCCTCCTCTGTTTTTAAGACTTAGTACTTTGTGACAGCCACAAAGATGACATACAGAACTACTAATGGGGCACCACAAAAATCACTTTATTTTCCTTTCACCGAATTACAGTCATATAATACTGAGTGCTTCTTTCTCTCCATCCCAGGATGTACAGGTTTGCCTCTACTGAGATCATTTTGTATTGATTAATGGTAGAGAAACAGAAACAGCACAAATTATACTTTTTTGAGCTAGAAACAACTCCGCTCAGCATCACATGCTGCCAAAACAAAGCAGCGGCTTGTTCCTTGTCCCACTAGGACAGCAGCTCATAGGGTCACAGCTAAAGAAATCCAGATACTCACCAGTGCACCACTCTCATCACCTGGGTACTGTTATAAAACCACATACATGGCACAGCGCAACTTAGGAAAGCTACAGAGGATGCTACAACATTTTTCTAATATTTGGTACAGCTCCTCCAATCAGCCGTATGCAGAACACGGCAAATGCTTGCGCACAGTCTGCTCCACTTCACTATTGATGTGCGAAAGCCGACAGCAATGTAGGCACAATAACTTTTGTTTAAAACTACTGTAAGATTAAGTGCATCTTCAGATGGCTTAAGTGAACTCCAGCTTCCTGTTCTGGAGTGGCTCTAGTAAATGCCCGCTTTCTTTGTTCCTATTGCTCATGTGCGTATGATGTGTAAGAGCTACAATCCAGCTAAGTTATTAAACCTCCTCCGAACATGGCCAGAACCTCAGACTGCAAGGAACCATACAAATAAATAAATAACCACAAGATGGCAGACACAGGACAATCTGCCCCCTCACGAGCAGAGCACCCTAGAGAAAGTAGCTTCTCCTTTACAAGATGAACTGCCAGCTCTTACTAAATAAGTAAAAATAGCAGCAGCAAGTGCCAATACAGGTAGAGTACAGTTTTCCTTTCTAAGTTCACCAGCTTTTATTCAATAAGAATAGAAAGCAATTTAGCACTTGTGAAAGTGAGTAATTCTGCCTGTCTTGATTGTGATATGATGGGTTCTAATACAGTAGCAGAGATCTTGGCAATTACAGTTTCTGCTGTGAGCCATGCAGTAGTATTGTATTAAGAATATATTTCCCTGAGATGAAAAAAGGAGTCCAAGTCAGGAGTTTCTCTCTGACTGTCACTTTTGAAACACGCTAAGCATATCAGAACTAATATGAGAAAAGGATTCTCCTCGCTGTACTTGTTCTTTTGGAATAATGCATTAGCTAAATACTTTTCAATCCATACAGTCGAAGATTAAGTCCTAACTGGAATCTCTTGCCTTATTTAAATGATCCTACTAACTTTTCTTCTATTATAAACCCCACTGCTATTTTGCATCAATCACTGTTATAAAAGAAAACTCAGTAAATTCACTTCAAATTTATTTATTTATTTTTTTTTAACAGAAAAAGCTCTGAAGTACAATGTCAGTCACAATCTCTGTCATTAGCATAAAGAAGACTGGCACTTTTGAATGAGAGACTCAAACTTCACGGCTGGAAGAAACCTTCTGTTACTTTTTCCTGTCTTCTCTCAATTTTAAGATAAAGAGGAGATAAAATTTATTGCTCATTGCAGGGTGAGGAGCTGAAGAGCTCTAAAACTGTAGCCACCAGCTTATGGGCTTTTTGTTGGGATTTTTTTTTTTTTCCTTCTTTTTTCTTGATAAAGCCAACATTTTGACCCAGAGAACACAGAACTTGCCAAAACTTTCAAATATTCAGCTAAAGTTTTTACATAATCCAAATGCCCTCAAAAGCAAGGAAACAAACAAGCCCTTTCCCCCCTCCACTCTCCATTTGGCCAAAGAGAAAATAGGTACGAGGTGACTTCCACCTTAATCTCTTAAATTCCATTTGTTGTTACATACAAAAGTTTCCTGGGACTCTGCCAGAATATTTAGGATCAAACTTATTACTGATGCTCACCACATAGTCATCAGAATGCATAATTTATGGCATCTGTTCTGTTCAGAAAAAAGGAGACATTGCTTTAATATCTATTAGTAATCTGTCACTGTTATTTACATGGGGGAAAAGTGTTAATAAAGGCTGGCATTTTTCCTTGATTCATTTCAGGTGCAGCAGCAGATCCTGCTCAAAACTGGCTGGTACGCTGCCTGGAACAGGCTGTCTCCTCTCTGTAGCTGTGCTGCAGATGCCTTCCAGCAGCATGGAGGTGCCAAACCTGTTCTAGACTCTTTCCTTCCTTCTGGAAGCATGATCATCCTTCACAGCATAATCACCTCCCCTTCTGAACACTTTTTTATTCACGTGTTGTAGTTTTTATCCCCTCTACTGTCTGTTTATGAATGCTGAACAGGAAAGCAAATCTGGGTATCTGAAGATGAAGCCCAAGCAAAACTGAAGCTAAGTTATTCTTTGTAATACAAGCCAAAACAGCACCAGTGGAGCTGACATATACTTTTACAAAGCTAGAGTTTATAATAACATGAAAGGTTATTCTGTTGGCAGGCAGTAACAACAGAGAAGTGGTGGCCAAACTCCAGCTCTTGAGCTGTTCTGTGTTTGCTTACACACAATTCAAACAAAGGTCTCCAGCAAAGGCTCACCCACCTGGTCAGCAGTGGATCAGTATGCACTGGCACACAGACAGCCGGGCAATCCGATCTTCTCAGCCTCTGGCCGAAATGAACCACGAGAGGCTGGTGCCACTGGCTCAGTCTGGACTGCTGCCACAACCAGCCCATCATCACTACAAAGCTGCCGCTCTCCCTCAACTATGTGACACGCTCAGGTTTCCCTTCCCCACTCATTGCCCTCTAAAGACATGTGTCTCACAACTCAACTGGAGACTCTGATAAACGGTGTGGAGTTGGGAAGGCTGACCACCCATACACTACCACTGGTTTGTTATTTTCTTAATACAGTAGCAGAGAGGGAGAGGTGCGTACTCAGCTTCCAGCAGTCACGCAGGAGACCTGTGTTCACCCATTCCTCTCACCAACTAGAAATCTGAAAGACAAGAAATGATGCATCATAGAAACATCCTAACCAAAACCTCTCTCTCCAGAAATGAGAAATCAAGTTTGTATTTGCGATCTAGTGAAGAGAAATACTTCCCCAAATGCTTGATCTAATCTCAACTGAGCTTTGTGTAGCAGAGTCAGGAACAGTTAGAGACATGCCTGTAAAATCTCTTCTCCACCCTCAGCTGGGTATTCCTGATAAATGTCCTGGGAACAGCAAAAATAAATATTGTAATGCAACAAAAAAACCTGTAGGGTATCCTAGCCTGATGAAGAATTATATTAAGCTCATTGGACCAACTCCTGGCTGATTAAAAACATTCAGCACTCATCACGTAACAGTGTAGTAATTCAATAGTATTATTTAGCTGTATTTTCATTTGCATAAATAAAGCCAAGGGAAACACCTTCTCTGTGCTCTAAGTTGTTGCTCTTCAAGGTTTCTGAGAGTAGCACTTCCTTTTACTTGGGAGCTGCTTAATCCATCCATCATTATTTAGCCTTCTCTTGTGTGTGGTGCTCTAGTCCTCCTGCTGGATCCCAAGGAGACAAATCATAGTGCATTTCTAAAGCTTTAACTTACTTTTGATTAAAAAAAACTAAAGGGAAGGAGAGGCAATACAAACACATGGGCAAACTGCTTCAAAGGCAATAGAAACTTTGGAAGATGCAACTGCACATTCTCCCACCTCTTTTTTTTCTTTTTTAGCTTCCAAATGGACTAAAATCAGCCTCATGTATGCTAGAGAGAAGCTTTCATTTGCTGGAAAGACATACCATGCACCAGTCAGTCAAATAACCAGTCTTGCTGCTTTCAACATTAGTGTTAGACTGAGTTAACCCTTTTTCACAGACATTTTTGTGCAGGAGAAAATGAAGCATGAAGACAAAGTAGTTTCCTAAATTGTGAAGATAAGGAACATAAATTCCAACTAAAAATGTAGTCTTGCACCATGAAAGGGAAATTATCCTCTAAATCCATTGACAGTACTACTCTAACGCTCAGCTGGCAAAAACATATGGAGCCACAAACTCAAATGGCCATCCAGGTTCTATAATAACTACTCACTTCAAGATTCAATCCTATACTTATTCTCCCACAAAATACCCCTGTAAATAAATAACACATTTCCCAGAAACAGGTGTAATAGAATTGTCATAAAACAGAACACTGTATTTGTTCATTCTACACAAACACACACAGATCGGGAGTAAGTTTCTATTAATTCTGTTGAAGAACACCAACTCTAACATACATAATGAACCTGTCAAAGGTAATAAAATCAGAGAAAGCAACATTTCAAAAATTTTATGGGTTCCTTCTGTATAAAAAAACAGTTTTAAAAATAGAGCTATAAATTAAGTAGGAGACAACAGGCAAATTATCTTGACGAGGAGAAGGCGGAGGAAAGGTATAACTTTATAACACAGCACACACATCAGACCTGGTGGTGTAGCCATGGGTAACAGAACAAGAGAAACAAATAGCAAATAAAACAATACGCCCTTTGATTGACTGGAGCACCACCTCTGTGCAACTCACTTCTGTGTTTTGGTTTACTTATCAAGGCAAGACCAAGACTTACTTCCAGTCAGTTCAAAAACAAAATCAAACCCAAAAGGCAATCTTCATCCAAAAGCAGGAAACAAACTCTCTCCAACTTCTTCAAGTGGGATGAAAGGAGATAGAAGAAATAGCTTTTCTATATAAAAGTCGTCCTAATTTAAAAATATATGCTCTTTAGAAACAAACCTATGAAGTCCTGAGAGTCCAGATCCAATCCTGCAAAAACTTAAAAACACAAGCTACGGCCCAGCTCACATGTAGATATGTAGCAGTGCTGTATCTATTCCCTTTGCTGAACTGGGATGCCTAGCAAGCCATCACTTAGGTTTGCGATCACAAAGGAGGCTGGTAGTCTGAAGACGCTGAGAAAACAGCTGATATTTCTGCTGTTGTTGGCTATGGGCAATTCCTTTTCAGCCAGGAGATGTGGCAGTCAACTAAGGACAGCTAATTGCCCCCCCACACCCCTCAACTTACATGCCTGGGCCTTTATATGAACTATTCAAAGGTTAAAAGTCAAGCACATGCTTAACTGTTTTGCTGGTAGCCACCCAGGTGACTACAATCACAGCTCCTCTCCTTGTATGGACAGGCTGGATCACCACAGATTTTTAGGGAAAATCAGGTCCTCTGCCCTATTACTTATTTGCTTTTAAACTGGTCAGCACTGTCTTAGGTACACACTTCTCTGGAAGCGCCATGTACATACTTTTGTGGGTATCTATATGAAATGCTGCAGAATACAGGTAAAAATTCAATCACATCTTTCTCTAAAAGCCTACAACTCCACACCAGCTCCATGTTTGACTGGCCAAAGCAAAATTTCAGTGGCTGCCAGCTCAACAGTGTGTCTCTCAAATTAGCCAGCTGTGACAATCGGTTTTTCTGTTTACATGGGGCAGGGGGTAGGGAGAAAACCACACACACAAAAAAATCAAAATAGGCTGAATTTGTCTCACTGTCTTTATTTGGTCACTTATTTGTCTCACTGTTTATTTTTTATACATATACACACATATATAAGTATATGTATGTGCAAATGTAAATCACTAGGATGAATTGAGACAAAGGTGACCCAGGAGCTGAGATATAAAGCTTGGATTCAACTCCAGTTTCTGCCACAGACAACTTCTGAGACCCTTGGGAAGTCACTCAAACACTTACTAATTTCCCATTAATTTAATTTAATCTGAGACATTGTCTGTTTGTGGGATATTCACTTTACCTTCAGGTACCTGCCTATATTAGGAGACCAGGCTCCCCCTGCAGCCAGCCATAGAAAGAGGCTGCCCAGCAGACTGATCCAGAAAACAAGATCCATACATTCAAAACAACTGGAAGACCTTCTTTCTCTGTTGAGTATAAGGACTGTAGGAAAGCTAACTTTAATTAAGGCAACTAAAGTCTTTGCCTGCAGTGTGCACACACGTGTGTGTCAGCCTCCTGTGCACTTTAGTGCCAGCCAACACTTTGCTATCTCATAATGGTCTCAGGAGAATAAGCACAGGAAAGGCTGGGTGACATCAAGGTATTGCAGTGATGCAGTCACATAGGAGACAGACAGTGACCTAAAAAGAACAGATTTTAACCCCTGAGAGGGTTGTGATGGGGAGCTGTGAAGCTTATGCAGCAGACTTGAATCACTTTGGGTGTACTGTGTGGGAAGAACCAGCCCATCCAACAGTTTTACCTTGTGTTCTTGGGAGGCCCCAGGTGCTCAAGACACCGATACCTCTGTAACTTTAATTTCACCTTGAAGAGTTGCAGGAATGTATTTTAAATGCATTATATTTGCCCTTATACACTATATCCATATAGACACATACAGCGTTAACTATTTCAAGGTCCCTGCAGAGAGCTGTTAGCATAGACAGAACATGGGTCTGCATACTACTTAAGCCACATGCACCATCTGCTCCAACATTTTAATGTAATTTACCAGGCAAGAGCTGAGCAGGAAAAAACTGCTAGATGAAAGATATTAAATTTCCCCTTCCCCAAAACACCCCCTGCTGCCTGATATATGAACCTAGCTCACCCATAACTAATATTTGATTTAAGAACACATTCATAAATTTAAAAAAACCCAAAAAGTCCTGTCTGCAAGGTAACATTGACATAATTTTTCTGTTAACGACTAATCTGCTGCCCACGGAGAACTGTCCAAACTGATAATCCTTTTGCCAAAAACAAAACAAAAAGGAGTAGACAGGTTAAGAACTTAAAATTGCTACTTCCCCTCAGACAGCAATTTTGATGATCTTCAATAAATGAGTAAAGAAAGATTTATTTACTGCAGCACTGAGGCCAAACAAGTTCTACATATTAAGACTTGTATTTGGCTGAAGGTGGCAGCCCTGGGCCAAGTACTATTTAAATTCTGGAAAGAAGTTCTGCAACTGATCTGTAAAAGGGCTTCCAAATGGGAAAGACTTACGCTTCAAGAATCAGGTTTCACCAAGGAGAACACTCATGACAAATAAGCTTCCACCTTTTAAAACAAAAGCAATGATTTGCAGAAGTTATGACAAACTCTTTCAACAGTATTCATGAAGATGTTTAGACAAGGTTAGCAATTTTTTCTTCATTAGAGGTACACACAAAATTAACAAGAAATACAGTACTAGGAAAACTACCTTTGCTATAAATTCAGGATATTACACACAATTGGAAGACCAACACTGCCCAGCAACTTTTAAAACTGTAATTGTATGCAAGCTGTTGACAGAAAGTTCCCTCCATAGCCTTACTGAAAGCCCAGTGCCTGCTTATTTCCTTGCTAATGCCATGACAATCTCCTACTATTCATGCTGGAAAGCTGACATTTCCTCTTCCAAACCCCTACACCATTCCCTACTACACTCAAGCTGACAAGCAAAAATAAAAAAATAAAATAAAATGGGTTTCTTAAGACTGTAAATATCAATGTTGCTTTCTGATGTGGAATGCAGAAAAATCTACATACAGCAGGAAAGTCTTACCAACTTCTCTTACTGGTAGCCCAAATACAGCTGCCTTCATGATTCATAATCTTAGGAAACGAGACCTCAACCCAAGCTCCCACCCAGAGCTGAATGGCTGGCTGTGTGCCAGGATGTTTCAAACCACCAGACAGCGATCAAAAGCAATCATCTCTGGCAGTCATCGTATCAAAACCTCCCTTCATTTTTCAACTCAAGGCTCATTAAAGATCAACACAGCAAAATGAATATTAAGAATTATCAGAAAAGGAAAAGAGAAGGCAAAGTCTTTATGCCAGTGTACAAAAATCACCATATGCCCATAGCTTGAACATTACACACTGACCTCCTACAGCAGAAGCCTGGAGAAGATGCAGACAGGAGTGATCATGACTATCAGAACATACAGATCAGCTCCCACTCAGGGAGCGACTGTCTGACCAGGACCCTTTGGCCTGGAAAGAAGTCTGTGATGAGAGTTACAGCTGAAATCTAAACAAATTCTGAGTGGCTTAAACAAGGAAGAAGAAACAGCTACGCATGTCTCCTCGCATGAGAGAAGGAGCTCTAACTTGTTGGTCAAAACAAAAAGGAAGTGATTCCTCATGCAAGTTAAGTTATGCAATTTCTTGCTACAAGACACTGCAGATAGTAAAGGTTTACTGGGACTCAAAAAACACTTCAACAAATGAATGGAATAAAATTCCACAGTGACTACTGAAAACAAACATACCATTTTCAGCTCAGGAAACTGACAGCTGCAGGACCGTATCAGGAAAGGATCAGCATAACCATGCCTGTTCTACACATCTTTATGCACCTGCTTGGGATGCTATCATGATACAAGGATACAGGGATGTCCTGGACTTTGGTTTGATCTGGTGTGCCACCCTTAAGTTATTTTCTTGCATACCTCAGGAGTTCCAAAACATTATGGAATTCTCTTTTATAATTTTTTTGTTTTGTTTGTGGGTTTTGGAGTTAGTTGGTTTGGGGTTTTTTGGAGGGGGTGAAGGGCAGTGGGGTGTTCGTTTGTGGGTTTTTTTGTTTTGTTTTTAAATCATTGGGGTTTATAGTCTCCTGGCTTTGGGTAAACTTTAGTCCTATTTTCTTGCTTCCATCCCCAGCTAACATATTCTGCAACACTGAGCACGGAGAACATTGCCATTGATTTCAATCAGCAAAGGATCACACCCTAACTGCTTCCAATTTCACAGGTACGAAGCAACACTATGTGATCGCAGCCTCTGAGTAAGCAATGTCCTGTATTCAAAGGTTTGAATCATATAACTCCATACAGACCTGGGAACTTCGGCATCTACCAATGAACACCAGCTTTCCAAATCTTGGATAACAAACTCTTGAAGCACAGAAATAAATACCTTATGTGCTGTTAATTGATACTAGTTCTACTGAACCATAAAATTTCCTTGTATCCTCATCATGGACCTAAAACTGGGAGTATTTGCTACTATACTGTAAAGTTTCTATATTTTTCCCAGTCTTAACCAGAATAAAAATAACTTTTCTTTATATCAAAATTCATACATAACATTCCTATTAAAGTTATGTATTCAGGTACAGTTTAAGATGAAAAACAAAGCACACAAAAAGGGAAAGTTAAACAGTACAATAAGTTAGACTTTATACTTCTTATTGAACATTGATTATAATAGTGATCTTCTATGTTCACATTATACCAAATAATTGCTCTAGTTTAGCACCATCAGCCTTAGGGGAACATGTAACATCATTCCTTACAACTCAGTGCATCTTTGCAGTAGTGCATATTTTTTCAACAATTATATAAAAACACTGTCATAGGGTATATGTTTTTCTTTTAAAAATAGCAACTCTCACTGTTAGAAAATAGTAAATAACACCATATTCTCCATTTTATTAGTAGTAGGAGACTTTCCTGAATGCACACAACGCTTAAAAAATACTCAATAGCTGGACTGGCTTTAATGTAAATGGTACTTACAGCCTTTATCAGATTTTATTTGCTCATCCACACACCAAGACAACAGAAACCTTGCTTGCTGTTAACACAGAAAATCTGAATGGTTCAGAAGCGGGTTCATCCCCGCTACCCAGTAAATGACTAAGAATGAGGCTGGCTGTCCCTCCCTGGGCAAATCCTGATCTGGTTTAACATTTTAAGAATGTGAAATTTCAAGGGTGAGATAAAGCACTATGGAAGTCCACACACAATAAAGTTGCAATAAAAAGTGCTGGTTTGTTCTGTTGCCTCTCATATCTGGGTTCTTTATCACACCTGTGCTGTGATCTATGTCAGAAAGTAGAAATCTAGTTTGTTAAGAAGCATGCAGGAGAAAAAAAAAAAAAGGAGCACCACAGAGACTCTTCATAGACCTCTAAAGGAAAAAAGAGCAGAGTAAGAAAGCAGGTGATGAAAAGTACTATCAATACATTTGAACATAGTTGATAGTTTTTCCCTATAACCAATGCATTTCTATTTACATGTACTAAATATCTGTATCACATTCTATTTAAAAGTGGCTGAAATCAAAGAAAGCCTCCTTCCAAAACATAAGAAGGCATCAGAAAAATTCAATAGGATATTGTCTTTCAGAAAATAACAACAACAAATTTAACGGGGCATTAAAGCTACATTAAAATTTGTCACTCAGGACAAAAAAAAAAAATCTTAATATGATCTGTCAATACCATCAAAATTTGCTGCATGAAGAGGTTAACCTCCAAGGAACTACAGTGAGGTTATTTTGCGTAGGGAGTCATCATTATAGGACCTATCAGTCCAATAGAAACTTCTGCCAACATAAAGAAAAACAACCACTTAGGGCTAATACCTTGGCCCCTTCGCAGCATGGACCTTGTCTTTTCATCCCTCCACAAGGCTTCTTCTGTTCTTCTGCATTTTTGCTGTGTTTCATATATATTCATATATGAATATACATATATATTTTCAACAAAACAAAAATGAAAAGAAAAAAAAAATCTATGCTGAAGCATCCTGACTGTTTAAATTATAACCACCATAGATAACCAGGCACATCCAACTTCTGCTTTGAGTGACTGTTTCCAATTGCCTCACAAACCAGTCTTTTGTATTCAACCAATAACACAAAAAACAAAAGGACTTAAGGATTTTGAAGGTAAAAGCTCTCTTCCTTTCCCTTAGGAAAATATTGCCTTATGGAAGAAAAAGCAATGCCTGTCAGCAAACATTACATTTCAGAAATACATATTTTAATAGTCAATATCAAGCAAAAAATACCCATAAAACAAAAATCTCAAACTGCAAGATACTAGAAATGTTATAGACCACAAAAAAACCCCAAACAATTTCTGCAAACTCATCAGTTTCTTCTCCAGTTTTTAATCAGCAAGCTGTGCAGTACACCATGAAAAGACCTTTCTGCATTCTCCTGGTGAACTGGCACACCAAGAGTGAAATATTTCTTCAGCACCAGCTTAGCCAGCCAAAAAATGAGTAATGTTTCTCTTTTTCATTCAGTCCTACTGAGTTGTTTTCTGGTAGAGCCCTTGAAGAGATTGAGACAGGAATGGGAAGTTTGCAGTGCCTATTCTAGACATCTGTCAAAGAATCAGTGAGTCAGGTTAGATGCTTTCGTGTTGGGCAATGGGATACTTTTATCTGTAGTTAAGGAATTTTGTTATCAGTGAACAAATGATGGGGATAAAAAAACCAAACCCAAACAAAAAAAAAAAACCAACAAAACCACAACCTAGTGTTTTTCTGAGTAGTTCACCTCAATTTCTTTTGCCAGAAAATCTCCACTGACTGAAAGTAACACTGCCTCCTATAAAGATGAACAGGCAATATTCAGAACAAAAGGCACAAGGACAGAGCTATTGGGAAGTCACAGGCCTCCTTCCCAAGTTTGAGGAAGATCCTATTCCTTGCTGATCTGCACTGGTTTAAAATGGAAGGCTTTAAAATTGAAACTTTGGTGTTTCAAAGAAATTTAGGGACATGGGACCAGAGTAATAAGTAACATTCATTGATCGTGGATATTGTAGGCATTAAGGACATTCTAAAGGTAAAAAAAACACTATTAAAAAACTACCACTGTTCAAACATGGGATGACTTTGGAAGGCAGTTGAGTTCTGCTAGCAAAAAAAGATGAAGGAGCTAGGAAAGAAAATTTTCACCTTCATCCTTCTCCACAGAGAATCTCCTTTCTGGACTTGTGGATTTTCAATTTTGGGCAAAAGTAGCTGGCTTTTATAACACTAAAAAAAAAAAATAGTATCTATGGGTTAGTAAGAGCAAACTTGGCTTCACCATAAATAGATGCAAGTTGGCATGTCAGGAACCTACTGGGGTTTTAAATCATTGCAGAAGAGGATTAGAGAGGAGAATACTCAGAGCAGCAGTAGGCAGGGAAGATTGGTGTTTGACTCCTTACCTGACTGAAAATGTGAACTACTTTGTCCTCATTGCTACTTTAAACCAAATAAGCTAATCATTAGCCAACATTATTAGCCACACTTTTTCCTCACTTGTGGTAAACAGATTCCAATGCTTCAATACAATCACAATGAAATACATTAGACTCGGCTTTTGTAGCCAAGCATTTTTGCAGAGCTACTGAAGGGTGCAGAAAAACAAAATTGTGGCTACATAAAGTGCAATTCTCTCTAAATGAAGTGAAAAATGATTGGCACTTCCACAACTGAGTTTGCACCCTCTAAAAATATCTTGCTAATAAAGTAAAAAAATCTCTTTTTTTGTTTGTTTGTTTTAATAATACAAGTCTAAAAGTAATTCAAAAGCTAGACTTGAGTTACTAAATTCATGAGTTCTTGCAAGATTAGAACTACAATGAATATTCAGGAGAGTTTTGGTGCAGAAGAGATATAATTTTGAAGACCATAATTCAGAAAGGTGAAAAAGAGCTAAGGCAGACTAAACTGAAAACTTTGACCGCTGTAGAAACAACTGGTGTTTCATGTACTTTCATTCACATACACACACGCAAACACATACAGTAATTGTTTTGAGGCCACAGTTTAGCTCTTCTCACACGCATTAAAGGAACCTAAACATAAGAATTGAGCAACATAAAAGCTTTTCAAGAAGAAAGCCTGGCCATTGGTGTGTTACATCTGATGGAAATAATGTTACACAGTAGTCTTTCACTTCTGAGGCTGATTAGAAGCTGTATTATATTTACCACACCATGAACATAATAACCTGAGAAAGAACGTTAGCGTAAACCATTAACCCATCGGGGAGAAACTCTGGAAGAGGATATCTTTTTTAAAAGGAAAATAATTACATTAAAATACATGCAAACTTTGAGGAAAACAAGCTATGCCAAGTAACTGGGGCGAAAATTGAGCCATTCATAGTTACTGTACTTGGACTTCAACAGAAAGAGTTTAAAGCACAAAAATACAACAATAGCTTAGGAAACCAACTAAAAAAAAAAAAAAGATCAACTGAGTATACTCAGCTATCTGAAAGCACACTTGCGAGAATTAAACGGATCATATTCCAAAAGGCTCCCATAGCTAATAAATAGTACTGGAAGACACTGAATGACAGACGTCTGAGCACATGCAGTCTGCCTTGTGCTTACAAAGAATTGCCTATTCTCAGCTAATGAAAAAACAAGCATGTAAAATTCTCTCTATAAAAATAATCAGAAAAACCCCACCATTTTCTCCTCTCTTTCTTTTGTACTTATGTGTAAGTTTTAGAAAGCAAAATTGTCAGGTGACATTGCTCTGCAATAAATTCAATTAAAATAAATGACGTTGCTCTTAATGTAGTTTACAACCTCATAAACAACCAACCTGAGGAGAAAAGAAACAAAACAAAAGCAAAAAGCAACGTACCATTTACCCAGCAACCAAATAGCAATATGAAAGATATCACATTCCTCTTTCTATACTTTAGAGATACAGGAGCACTCTGATATTCCAAATATTAGAGGATGCTATCTGCTTATGATACTTTAAAATCATAACTATGAATGCACTTGACATCTCTTGGAAGAGGAAAAAAAAAACCGCACACTCTAATTTGTCCGCTTCTCTTTTAAAGCTGACATCCATCTGTCTCCTTACTGCACAAAATAAAAGGCAAGCTTTCCGTTTACGGGCTCCAGATCGCTCGCTCAATTGCTACCCTCAAATCACAGCATGCGAGGGCTGCGTTCCACCTGAGGACTATTTGTGGTGGCTGCCACGAACAGAGATGTCTGTGCTCACCAGGGGAGAAGGGGGCATTTCAGACTGTAAACTTGATTGCGCTGGAAGTGTTTGCTAATAGAGCTGTCAATGAAGTAAAGGAGTTTCAGTACCTGAGTTAACTAGCTGTTGCTCCATAACCCCGCAGCCCAGGACCTCCATCCATTCTCCTTGGAATTTGATCTCCATCTCAAAGGAAGGGTGAGTAAACGGGAAGTAGCAGTCTACCCATCTGACTTGCAGTCCTGTAGCAGTGTTTAAAAAATAAAATATGAAGGGTGCATGCTTAAAAGGCCGTCCCTCCAACCATCTGTAAAACTTGCCCTTCAACTAATGACACCAATTACAGCCATACAGAGAAAACAAATAGCAAACAAACTAATTTATAACACTTGTGCAAGGTGATAAATCTTAGAACTTGTGGAAAAAAAAAATGACCATGTCTTTTCTAATATGAAAAACGTTTTGTGCAATTCAAGCACCCTTTGAAACCAAATCAATCATTTGTCAAACTCTAGCAACCACCTGGCATCGAACAAAAATGAGCCAAGATCATGGGAAAGTCAGTAATTTTGTTATTCTTTGCACCAGGAAATGACTAACTGCTCCTCACAGGAAAAGCTAAGTCTTTAATTTTTACTTAGTATTTTATGGATCAGCTAGGCAAGTACTTTTTTTCATCCGAATCTATTTAAAATACAAAGCTATTCTCTCTGTGTATGTTTAAATATGGAAGTTAAAAATATATATTAATACACACAAATATAAATATATATACAGAGTTGTACATTTTTAAGGTATGCTATATACCAACACACACAGAGTAGTCTGGACCCAGGAGACAAGAGTTTAACTTTGTGTGGATGCGAAGTGTAAGAGAAAGCTGCCACTGGGTAACTCTCCCTCCTCCCCAGCTCAGCACCTCTGCAAGTACCACTGCGCAGAGCAAGGAAACCCCTGGCATCTCAGAGCAGCAGAGCCAGAAGAAGGCAAGGTCTACAAGTACTGCCAGAAGCAGGGGTGTTGTCAAGGCCCTCATTATATTTGATGAGTTTTAGTTCTTGTAATAATTTACACCAGCTTTGTTTCGCTTAAGAAATTTTTCTAGCCATTAGGCATCAGGAAAGAAAAAAAAGTCTCGGAAACATGAACCATAAGAACTCAAAAGAGAATTGAACTGTGAATTCTGTGGGCTAATGCCTTAACCTCAAGCCCATCTTTCCCTTCAGCTAAGCCAAATGCTAATCATCGTTAGGATCATTACCAACCAGGCAGGTCCACTTTTGAAAATAAGGGACACAGCAAAGGTTGTTTGGATGACAGTAACTGTTAACACCCCTGGTTCGATTTTCAGGCTTTTTGGGGTTTGTCTCATAAAAAGGAGCTTAAAACATGAAATTGCATGATTTATACTGAGAGTTTTTCAAATTAAAACATTTTCTGTAGCCTCAAGGATTAGATTTTCTTTGATTACTTCCAAAACATTAAATGTGGCTACCGAAACCAAAACAATAAGTTACAACAAAAGTGTATATACATAGCCAAAACATAAAATACCTAATAGTTACGGGGAACTTTTCTGGATGCTGTAAAACTTTCAAATGGAGAGGCAGGTTTCAAAACAAACACATTGGTGCTTCCAGATTTTCTTTTCTCTCAAAAATGAACCTCAGGAAGTTTTATGAACTATAAAAAAGTGTTTTGATAATTTTACACTCAGAACTCAGAAACAACTGGAAGTATTAGCAATTATACCATTCATAACTGTACCGTGACTTACAGCAATCACTTCATTGCTTTTTTGTCTGCATAACAACAAAAAATTACATAGATGAAAAAAGTCAAGTGTATACAACAGTACGGTGTGCAGAAAACATTTTTTTTAATTTCCCAATCTTGGTACAAATGCATTTTTAATCCTAGGGCTGTACAACTCTGCATTCACTGTAAAGCCATGCACATATAAAATATCTTCATTTAGCTTGCAAAATTTGCAACTGCAGCAAGAATGACATTGAATATTCAAGTAGCTTCATGTTCAGTAACAACATTCGGTTAACAGTTTCTTTTTAATCCTCTGATTACTTCAAAATGAAGCTCTGGGGAAAAAAAGGATTTCTTTGCTTTTTCTTCTTAAATAAAATAAATTTTAAAAGGTAAAAAATGAATTTTTAATTTTGAATTTTAGTGTGTATTAGTACTTAAGAGGCATTTGTTCTAAATGCAAATAAGCAAACAAAAAAATCTGAATAAAACAAAACAAATTCATAATGAAGAAAAAACTCTCACCTTCACTCTGTTCTCTAAATTAACAGTTAATTCCATATACCACAATAATTTTATTCTTACAGTAGCCAGGACAATTAGGAATACCTCTGTAGTTTACATTCAAGTGTTCTTTCAGACTTTTGGCTCTGGAAGACTTTACTGAAAAGCAGAGGGTGCTCAGCCTTCAGCAAGATTAAGCCTTCTAACTGCATTTCTATAGACTGCCACAGAATAAATAAGTACATGTATTATTTAGATACAAAATATTGTCTTGGTGCTCAATATATTCCCAAGGAATAAAGGGCATTGCTCACACTCAGCAAATTAAACCACTAAAGACTTAAAAGGATTACAAAGATTAGGCTTTCTGTAGTACTATATAATTTACCTGATTAGGCCAAATTTATTTCTTCACATACAGCCTATGAAATGCTGGCAAAAATTATCTTTTCTAGAAATTCTAGGAGGCCGAGAGATGCATATCTGTCTTAAAACACAGAGGCACTTAAAAGAGCACAATGCTGAATCTAACTGAAGACTGATCACTAGATACAAACTCAGTAATTTCTCTAGTTCAAAGAGATGATTTATATTAGCACAGGACACCTGCTCATTTCACAGCATTCACAGGAGTCCTTCCAGTGGGTACACGTCCGTTAGTAACTTACATGTAACATCTCCAATGAGTAAGGAAAAAGTGAATAGTTATTGTTATTTCTGAGTACTGAATCCAGGTAAGGAATTGGTCATAGCATGCACTCAAAAGTAATGATGTTATCAGATATTACGCTAAACAAGCATCTGTCAGTGCTAGCCTAATTGAGTCTCATAATGAAAAAGGCTTGACCAAAGGCACTAAAAAAAGAAAGAAAAAACCAAACCAAACGCATTAAAGCAGCCTATTGCTACGCTACAGCACAGAAGCAACAAAGCCAGAGACCCAGATGGTCTTCACTGCCCAGAAATTCTCTTTGTTGCTGTGAGGATTATTTTTAGAGAAGGAGTCTATAGGAGAAAAAGGAGACGGGGGTAGGGGAGGTGATGGGGAGCACAGAAGGTATCAAGCTGTGGCCACTTGAAGGGTGTGTCGATTTTCTAAGTACTCTGCACCTCATTGCTTCAGCTAATTCATCTCACTTGCAGCAGACAGGAGCTGGCTGCCCATAAACCTACATTAGCTCACATTTTTCAGAAGTTATTAGCCAGACCATTATGTCCTCAATAAATGCTTTTTTTTTTTTCTTTTTAAACTCCTTACACTCATAGATCTCCACGCACTTGAAGGAGATATCAGTACAACAGAGTTAAGAAGAAAGAGCAGAACAACATGTTTGATTTAAAAGACATCCAGTGGCTGTCCAGTCAGAACCAGCAGTGGCAGAACCATCCATCAAAGCACGGCGTTACTCACCCTCCTGCCTTCTCTTACCCTGCCTAGGAACTGGGTAGACAAATATGGGACAGTAGTGAATTTTGGGCCCTTTAATGTAAAGCAACAAGTCACAGAACCACCACACAGTCATTCTTTTCTATTTGCTATATTAAGATTACTTCTGAATCTCTCAGGGTCCAGAAAGCTTTTGGCAAACTACAGAGGGTTAGAGAAAGAACTGGAGTTGGGAAAGACTGACCGACTAACTTCATAAGGAAACGTAAGACAGCTAACCTTGGAAAGCCTCATTACAAGGTAACTAAAACAAGACAGAACAGACTTCCTACACTGACAGATCTGCATGTGGAGATGGAGGTGTAAGTTAAATTAGTAGATTTTAAGTGTGCACCGTATCTGGAGATAATAGAGGAAAACTGAGAAAGGTGATCTCTAGGCATAGTATTTGAAATAGCTTCCTGACAGCAAAATCTCATGAAAGAAACTGAAAGACCATCACTTGTAGAATGCAAAATCAGACATGGCATACCACTAGAAAATGTCATAAAAAGAACTATCTTTCATTGTCAAGTATTTAAGGCAATTGATTGCATGCTCCACATCTTCCCCCCCCCCCCAATATCTGTCATTCCTTTGCTTGTTGGCAAAGCCAGGAAGAAATAAAAAGACAAACCTTGGGAATAAATGTAGGTGCAGATTTTTATGAAATCTTTGACCTTCCTCACAACAACCTAGTGATTTTTAAGCAATTTTTGTTATATTGTTTACTGGCACGTACAGTCAACACTAAAGTATCCAGATAGTGTGGGACGAGTCAGGTAAGCCAAAACTGTCTCATTAAATATTATGAAAACTAACATAGAACAATACAACAACAACAACAAAAAAAGACAGGTCAGTGATCTGACCTTTCTGCAGAGATCCTCAATCTATCGTCAACCTAAGCTGGTAAATTCCCAGAGAAGCACTGCAGAAGCACAGCTATCCAAGTCCAGGACTTCAGGCCTAAGCTAGTTTACGCAAAACTAACTTGCATGGTAGACTTAATCTGCAATTCAAACAATCTGCCTATGAATAACAGTTGACTGTATGACAATGCAACATTTCAGTAGCTTACTGCAGCTATGATCACGCTATCCTGCTAGAAAAGGTGTGCAACTTCACGGCAATATTCTGCTGACAGCACAGGCTGTAAAGAATACAACTGATGTGAAGTATAAAAGGAATGAAATTTTTGCTTTTAACAGAACATGGGGCCTTATGGAATATTCACACAAAGAAAAAATATAGAATTTTTCCAAGAGCAATAAATACAGTAAAATACTTTTTAATTTTAAGTTCAAATCTCAAGGAGTTGAGACACAAAAGTAATCAAAAATATTTAGTAAAGTGGAGAGTAAAATGAAAATTAAAAGATGGCAGCTGTCAAAAGACAAATTTAATTATGTGCGCCCCAGGTCACTTGCACTGCACCCATCTCACATGTCTAGTGCCTAGCATGAAGTTTACTTCTTTGAATATTACCTTCCAGTTTGTACTGACAGCTTACAAGAAGATCAAGAAGGTGAAAGGGAGAGAACTTCACATTTCCATGAATGGAAAAGAAAAAAGATTATTATATTTAAATCACTGTTGATATCTTGTCTTTGTATTTTGGGAAAAATATCGGGAGCATAGAAATAGAAAATCCCTACAGTAAGAAGGCAGGACCTACTTTCAGTCTGCAGGTTTACAATCATTTAAGAATATTTTTTTAGTGTCTTCCTAGCTACTGTGTGGACTGTAGAAGAACTAGTAATAGCCAACATACTGAAGCTTAAAGTGCAGCATCTGTCAACAGTTAGAGAAGGATGTCACTGCAGTCTCAGATATCACTAATAACTCCTAGAAATTGCTCACTTTAAACAACATCCTCAGCATCTGAGGTTGATCAAAAAAATATCATTCTCACTATTACTCACTTTGATCCTAATTTTGTATGTTTCAAAGGCCGCTATTAAGTAAAATACAACCACAAGAAAAACTGAACTCAGGACCTTAAAAAATTTTTGTCCAGGTGGGATAGAACAAAAACTGGTAAAAGTTTTGCTTGCTGTAAATTCAACTTGAGAATTTCAGACAAATATTGAAGCAGTCATATACAGGACTTGCCAGCATTATCAATCCATTCTTGGAACTACTGCTCTAAATTCAGTGGGCATCTTAAGAGCTTTGAAAGTAGCCAGCATACCTGTGCATTCCAATACTATCCAGTATTTCCTCAACAGAAAAACAAATCAGTTCAGAAGAGAAGCCTCCTTGCCAGGAAACAGCATTAACGTAGCAATTTTAACTCAGGCCATTTATAAATTCAACTTATGAAACTGAAAGCAGGTATTTCTGAGGAGAGGATATTTCATTCGTATACACGGACATTCATTACCCTTCCTCATTCCACTCTAAGTACCAAACAACAATTATTTTTCAGCTTGGTGCAAACTTAGCAAACACCATCTCCCCTCAGCTGCCAGGTTTAATTTATTTGCACGAGGAAAACACTCACGGCACTTTGAGTGTGTATGCAGCAAAGCACCACATGCACATACATACCCCTTCCACATACATACCCCTTCTCCTGTCAAGCTCCACACTGCCAGTGCAAGGTGTGATCATTGCCCTGCACGCTCCCCAGCGCACCCAGCTCTGATGCAGCCCCAGATGCGATGCCGCAGCCACGCTCTGTCTCTCTAGGGACACGGGATGCCCACAAGTACGAAGGAGAGGGAGATCCACACAGCTTTGTGCTGGAGCTGGAGCCATCTCTCCTCACAGGACCCACACCGACAGGTACACTGCATCCACTCTAAAACATGGCTTCTGCCAGACAAGCGCCTGTAGTTGGGTCTGGCACACGTCCCTACCTGTATTCATGCCCACTATGTTACCCTGACACACTACATATGCAAAACCTCTTCACAAAAACCTGATGATTCAACACAGTGTTGTGCACACCAGTATTCAGGAAAACCAAGAGAAGAGTGTGTGGCCTGTTGGGCTGTGCTCAATTTTATAAGGTGTGGATATAATAGTATTAAAGAACAATAACATATAAAATACAGATTGCAGCTGAAAGGTCAATCAATAGCCAGTTACTCTGACATTAAAAGACACTGGGATGGAACTCTGACCAAATTTAAGTCAAAAATGTGATAGTAAAGAATATGAAGACTCCTAAAATGACTATAACTCTCATTAGAAAAAATCCACATGGCTGTTTCAGTATACCAGCTGTCACCATCACCCTTAAGCCTCCTGTTTTTATTATACAGGAAAATGTTTCTCAAAAGTCTGGATGCCCACAGTCATCAGCAGTCCAGGAAAAAAGGTGCAAGAACCTACCATCACCAAAGATGCGAGTCATGAGCTTTGTGAGCACTTGCTTCAGATTGAACTCCACCAGCCTCACTGCCTCCATGGTGTGACACTCTTGCTTGTGTGCAGTGCGATGACCTTGCTCAAACAACTGTAAGCCTTCACCATCTTTAATGTTGGAGAACAACTAGAACAAAACCACAGAAACACCAGTGTTTTGCATCAATGATTTTCTAAACAAAAACAGAGAATGAAGTTTTGTTGATTTAAGTGGGAATCTTACCTGCTAAGTCTGCACCATGAAAAACAAATGTAAAGACTGTGATTTTGTACAAATTCTGTTCACTAAACACAGCGATAAATCATCACAAGAACAGAAATATTCAAACAATAAGATTGGTTTTATTTCTGTACCATATTTTCAAATAATATGATTAGCTACAGGAAAGTACTAATTTATAAAGGAAACACCTCTTTTTTTCTAATGCTGTTACTTTAAAAGTTACCATGCAGAACAAAGTACACTGTACAGTATATGTAAAGTATATTCCAAAAACTACAATACACAATGGCATTTATCACAGTTTCAACTTTTTTTAGTAATTGAAAGATGTAAAAGAAATACCAAAAAACCAAGCACTTCTTAAAAGCTGTAATCAAATGAACTTTAAAACAAACAAACAAAAAACCCACCACAAACAAACCTGACAGTTTAACGAGACCTTAAGCTGCTTGTATTTGATTCATCTTGGGTCCAGTTTGTTCATTTAAGGATTACCATTTTCCTGCGTTTTCCCACACACAGCACCTTTCTGTGTCCAGGAATTTTGTCTATGGGGCATTTAAGTATTCATCGTCTTGGTCTGGGGTTTCCAGATAAATTACAAAGCACAGGGGCAGACTGTATTTGGGATGTGACAAACTTGCTCTTCATGCAGAAGCTGCTCTCCACCACATCTGCTGCAAGTTGAAGATTTCTGTTTCCTGTACATCCCCATATGTTTCTGGCCAGGCGATCCTGGACAGATACATACCAGGAAATCTACATCCTCTCAGAGACCAATAAAACACTCTTGCTAAGCCATGTCTTTGGAGGCTCTGTGTCTTGGGGAGACAAGCAGGCAGTTCTACACTCTAAAGAGAGTTTTTGTTGGAAATCCTTACAGCTGTACAAAAAACAACTCTGTTAAGTCTGGAGAGTAGGGAAAGCTAACTGTGAAAGTGTTTCTAGTGCCCTTTCCTACCCCTCCTCCTCCACCTTCCCGTAGTCAATCAAGCACACACAGAGGGGAAAAAACATGCATCGAGATTTTCTTCACATTAAGCCTCCCAGCATAACTAGCTCTTACTCAGGAGATGCCATGAACAGCATGTAACCTTAATAACTCATGGATGCCCACAGAAGTTGTTTTAATTGCAGTTTGATGCCTTCAGTGCACTAAATACTCTAAAAAAGTTCGAGTGAACCTCTGGTAGCCTACAAATGCTGGGCACAATTAATTAAGATGTTTGATACAGACACAATGCATGCAGAAGGAGTCTGAGTTTAGACAGCACACAAACTAGCAGCAAAACAGATTGAGGGAATAAAAAAAACCCCCATCACTAGCATTTAACTTTGTATTGCTAGTCAGGAGGAGACTTGGCTGGCAGATTGACAAAACACCTCTCAAGTTAATCTCCTTAGCATGCTGCAGAAAAATACAAAATAAAAAAGGAAAGAGAGAAGTACCAAATAAAACAATTATCCATCAGTCTAACAAAAATGCCTTTACTGATTAAAAGGCAGCAGCTTGACAAAACCAGGTATTATGCTTTTAAATAACAGATTCTTTATTCAGGTGTGCACCTGAAAGATTAAACCCCCTTCTTCCTACTGGCATTATTTCTGCACTGGCTGGAAGAAGCAGATGATACCCATCCTATAACCAATTTACTGTCAGCAGGGCAGATCAGTCATCCAGCATGTGGTTTTGAAAGCCAGGGGGTATTCACAGAGGTCAACATTAGCCTAGGGAGGTTAATCATCTTAGGCTCACTGGGCAGTCAACAGACAGACACAGGCCCCTCACACAGGAACCTGGAGTGGCTAAACTAGGTTCCTGCTTGAACAACCCTCTACAGGTAGCTATTTTTTCTTTCTGTTGACTGAAGAGACTACCTTCACTATGCCAGAAACACCCTTCAGGCCAGAGATTTTCCCCCTTTGGACTAGAATACACTGTATTTACACATTAGAAGATATATTTGTTGTTTTCCCCATCAGCAGTATTTTAGGACATGAAACACACTTCTTCCTTTTCCCCTTCATTCCTCCCTTCACCCTCCAGGTTAAAACTGATTCCTCAGACCGTTGCAAGGAATGGATAGTCTGGACACTGTCTTTAAAATACAGCATTTGTATCAACAAGTACATAGAAGTACTTTTCTTTATCACTGTATTATTCCTGAAATGTTGATGTTGCAATTACTGTCTGCAGCAAAATTCTGTTTTAGTAGATTTTATCAGATGTGGCAATAAAATACGCGCAAGAATCATTACAGTAAATACATTTAGTCATACCCCAGCTCTCCAACCCGCTGGCCTCTTCATCCTGCCAAACCAGCCATATGCACCATATCTCCTTCTCCGTGCCAGGACAAGGGTCCATGTGGCAGTGCACTGAGCCAGGCTGGGAGGTGGATCTGGATGAGAAGTAACCCAGGATAAGGGAAGAAACTGAGGGATGTGAAAATGGTCAAATTCAGCTCAGTAATCAATTATCAGCATTCTGGTGGCACCACGAGATGCACTGGCATGTGGGATGGGGCTAGGCCACTTTTGGCACAGGCGTGAATCTACGCCAGTTCCCACAGGCTGTGAAAGCACAGCCTTAAGGGGAGTCCCTGAAAGACAAGTAGCAGCAAGGAAACAGCCTGCCTTACAGTCAGGCACTGAGAGGCACTTCGGTATTCTCCACAGAGGCTCCATCAGCTCCTGTCAACTCCAGCACAGCTGTGGACAGGGTTATACTGAGAAAAAGAGATGTCTTACAGTTGTATTAATATTTATTCCCTTCTTTCCATTCACTGACATTGCTATGTCAATATGAGCAGCTTTAAACTGATACACCAATTTCACTATTACAGTGATTGAACTGTGCTAAGCACATGTCTTAGATTAGAAACACTTCAACATTTCTATATACATAAAGCCAGGAAAGTTAAAGCTTGAATAAAAGGAAGAATCACCTACAGTTGCTCCTTTTTGATGTCAATTCTTCTCAAGCACATATCTGAGCAAATGGGGGGGGGCAGAAATTCTAAGAGTCTTGCATAAAACAGACACATCCAAGATGCCACAATTTCACGTACATTTATTCCTTCAGTGCAGACTAAAGTAAAATGCACTATTTTATTGTATTGAATATGATCAGTCACTACTACTACCAGAAAAGAAATTTCCCGTAGCCATAAATTGAGCACCTATGTGTCTGTCTAGTGTAAGGACAAGAAGCTTTTTCTTTACGTGAAGGTGTGCAAAACATTGAATATTGTGTCATCATGCAGAAGTCAAAAAAATTAATAATTACCAGGATTTATCAGCATATCTGACTGATGCCGCATTACAAGGAAGGCAGCAGAAAGGAATCAGGCAGAAAGGAATTGAAGTGATCTTACCATGTGGCATGAAATTTACTCACAATTTAGCTCATAATAAGAATAAAGTCAAATTGGTAACACATAATGGCCAGAAGACACTGGGTTTTAATTGGACAAACACAAACAGAGCTATGCTCCTTTAAAAGCACTTCACAGTATTTCTCAGCCTGGCATGGAGGGCAGAAGTCATATGTGAGATTTCAATAAAGACCCCAACATTTCTTCAGTCACTTAACAGACTTTTTTTAATCTCACATCACTTCATTATCCATACATTTAGGAATCAGTCCAAGATTAAGTGTCTCTTTACAGGATGGCATTCATAGTAGGTTTCAGACCAGAAAGATCCATAACTACATCCTGCCTTTCCACAATGCAGTTGTGTATTCCTCCTGCCAGTCATGCATACACCAGCGATTAAGATAATGAATACATAATGCTCATGTACTTATACTCACAGACAAACCGGCACTTAAGACTAGCTCTGCATGAGGATCTGCATGTGGCAACACTCAACCTTGCCACATGGAATACGTTTTGACTCACTGGCCCTGATAAATATCCCTATAAATGAACAAACAGATGCACTCTAAATCCACTTATAAATAGCAAGCCATTTCCACAATATTTTAAATATGCTGTAACACTCAACCGATGGATCAGGAATGATGAAGATGATGCCACTTGAAGATGGCTCATGAAAAAGAAAACCTAATGCCAGTCCCAATCAGCCACCAAGACAATGAAACTTGTAAACCTGCACCCCCATCCAGGCAGTTTCAGGTGCCAAAGAGATACACAGCCCATCATCCACATGACAGAATGCTCTTTACTGCATATCAATGAGCATTTGTTTTGGGCGAAAATGGCAAAAATCACTTCAAGCAACAAGCTTGCAGGTGGTCACCTTAATTTCTGGATCCTTCTGGTTTCAGTCTCCGATTACAGCGAAGAAACGTTATTTCTATTTGGCCTTTTTTTTTTAACCTAATCAAAGTGTTTCTGAAAAAAACAAAATCATCACCACATTTAAGGGAAAACCATACAGATGTTTTTGAACAGCAAAAAAAAGCAACACTGCTATACAGGTATCAGTTATAATGAGACATATATGATAGGACTCAGACTTCTTTTCCTGTGGCAACAGAAATTCCTTTATTTTTAAGCATCTTAGACTTCCCAAATATACTTGTAGACTTTTTGCTCTTTTTTCCTGCACAATTTAAATATCGCATTGAATAGATTTAACCGTTTTATTCTGAAAAGCATTGTTGGATTTTTTTTTTAGCTGGATGAGAAAAAGTAAGACAAAGTTTGAAAAAAATATTTTATATAAAGTCTTTGCAATAAAAAAGATGCACTAGCGGTTTCCAAACTTTCTAGACCATGGACCAATATGAAAATATCACAGACCTTCTGATGCCCTTTGCTGTCAAATTTTCATCTAAAAATAGCAAAGACTACAATGCGGGTCCTCGGACCAGTGAAGCTCTATTTATTATGGCATGATATATATACCACAACTTGGAAAATACTGAATAATACAACGTTCACAACTCAGGTAAACATCCTCAAGAGTGAAGTCAGTTCCACCTGAACTAGCCAGGCCCTTTATTCCTACCACGCAGCCAAACTGCAGCTTCAGGAATAAATTCACCTCAGAATATTCTAGCAAAGTAACACTGGTGCTCTTTTTAAGATGGTGGATCTAGTTCAGGTGCCCCTGCTGCTGTACGCTCCTCCCTGCTCCCTGAGAGAAGGAGGGCCAACTCTCAGGCTCCTTGGGACGGATTGCTCACAACCAATGTCTCAAACACCATCCCAGAGGCAGCAGCACCTGAAACTTGATGTGATGCATGCTGCTTATAGAGCTGGGTGTCCCATCAAATGCATGCAGCCTGCACCACTTCCCATGCCCAGATGTGCTTAAGATGTCAGTACAGCAACTGCTGGCACACAGTGGTATCATCAAGAGATGGCACAAGCATGGATCTGTGTAGGGAGATGTGGTAGATGTCCACCCTAAGTAAAAAAAAAAAAAAAAAAAAAAAATAAATCTATTTCATCATTTGCCACCTACAGAAGAAAGCTGCATGGATCTCCAGTACTATTATCTCAAAGCATCCAGGAAATCCCAAATTCCCTCTGACTCACACATGCTATTACACGATAGGAGATAAAATGCCCTCAGTCAGAGGGACTGACATACCAATCTGTGACTTTCCGTGTCCATCTCATCTGGCTACAGAGTCACTGACTCCTCACACAAGCCTCAATCCTTGCCAGCTGAGGCACTGAAGAGCATCACCCAAATCAGAAGAAACATACAGAAAAAGGGCATTTCCAGAGGCTGATTTCACTGCCTTGTATCACACCTGGACGAGCCTCTCCCTATCCTCAAGTTGCAGAGGGCTAAGATGAGTACTTTTCCTAGGCCACTTAAGCCTTCTTAAATATTTGTTTCTTGGTGCCCAGCTAAACATTGTTATCATGAGTCCCAGTTACGTACATAAATATTCTCGCACATAGTGTAAATGCTCCAAATCACTCTACATAGTAGGCTGATCCCTGGAACACTATGAATTTATTTAAATTCTTTTACATGTGAGGATTAAAAAAAGTGACTGAAGACAGGAAGGAGATTTCCTTTGATACAATGTCAGAACAGAAGCACAGTGTCCAAAGCTGCAGTAACATATGGGATTTTGGAGAAGTCAAACCTAATGACACTAGTCTTGCAAGTGAAAACCTAGGATGGCATGCACTGATTTAAAAAAAAAGTAAAAAAAGTGTAAACAAAGATGTAGGTCAATCAGGTGTTCACACCTACCCCAAAGCATAAGGAAAAGGATAAAAGCAACTTTTTTTTTCCTAACCATACACAAGGAATATGGCCAAGATACACAAGTATGACAAGATGAGGAAAGAAGTATGTATTCATATAAATACAGAGAAAATCTACACTTCTATTACCTAGGACGAGTTTTTACATTTCAGGATATAAACACCATAAAGTTACAACATTGAAATTTTTTTTTGCAATTATATATACTGCTTTGGAGGAGTAGTCCTTATTTTTAACTGGAATATTTACAATTTTCCATTGTATCCTAACAAAAAAGTTGCCATTTCCACCAAAAACATTTCAATGGAGAATAAAGATGTATCCCTACTACTTCTTTGCAGTCTCCCTATTTACAGTTTTCAGATGTTAGCACAAACGAGCCTGATGAGAGCATCATTTCTTCATCTGAACAATCTGGTATTGGCCTCCATTGGAACAAGGTTACTAAATTAGAGGAGCAATTCCTACGTTTTCACATCTGTTCCCCTTAAAATTTATGTATAATTCAGTACAGACTATAAAATACCTTATGAAGTCTCCTTCCAATGTGTAAACATTATTTGTCATCAACTGAAAAATGTTCTGCGATTGCCATTGGGTTTATATTGGCTCCCTCTGCTGGCTAAAATGCACAAAGTGTAATTTAGTTGAGATTTTTTTTTTTCTCTTTTCCATAAATTGCGGTAAGTAAAGAACTGCACCAAAGACCATGGCATAGCATAGAAATAATTTCTTTTATAATCCACCCAGGAAAGTTTGCTGGTTCAAACTGACTACAGCAGTATCAATATTGCCAACCTAAAGGATTAAAAAAAGAAAAAAAGCTATACACCATAGAAGGAAAAAAGTCTATACGCCGTTTAGAAGGAAAACGGGCATGCTGGAGGAAGAGAATACAAAACAAATACCATTTGGGGGTACTATTTAAGAAGAACAGTTCATTTTCTGTCCACAATTTTGAAGCAGATTTGGGAAGCTTTTTTTGACACTGGTTTTAACTATTTCTATTAGTCAGTTTCTAACTCTTCTATATATTACATTCAGGTAATAATTACCTGAAATATTTCTAAATATACTGAAAACATGTCTAAATAGATTTTCAGGTGTTCTCTGATAGCAGTCCAAGGACATTTTTAGAAAATTCATGGGAAATTTCAGCATGAATTATTCTAACTTTTAGCAATGAGTTAGTTTGGAAGATGGGAATTTCTTTAGTACTTGAATATCTGCACTCATACAAGGCTGCAGAAAAGCATCAGTTACCTGCCCATCTTCAAATCAGATTACTGTTCTCTTACAAAAATAATCAACCAACCATCATGAAAAATAGTGTAGCCAAAGAAGCAAATAGCTCACAAGTATCTCAGAGTAAAACATTAAAATTGCCAAACTATGATTTGTTTTTCCAGCTCTTACTTTCAATGTATTGATTTTAACTTTGATATGAAGAAGAATTATACTAAAGGTTTCACTCACAGGACAGAAGTTTTAACCTAGCCTCAACCACAGAATTTAGTATTTGTAAAGGAGAGACACTTTTCTACGTCTTCTGTATCTTTCTTATCCTGTCTAAAATTTCAGCTGAGGAAAAACTGACCTTTTTTCCCCCCTCCCAAACTGAGATGAGATGTTGAATTACTCTAAATTCAAGTTCCTATAAAATCACTCTAGGTTTTCGGTTTTCTTCTCACCCCCCCCAGTTCTGTGGACACTTTCACTGAGAAGATGACAAGCGATAAATGTATAACTCAAAAGAACAAAGTAGAGCAGTAAACCAACTACAGCATAGAAAATTATTGTATTAGCCATAAGATTAAATGTACCCAGGGCCTGTAGCTAAGAGCTAACAGTTTTTCATTTAGTTCCAAAGATTCTTATCCTCAGTACTGTGCAAATTTCCTCTCACCAGAGATTAGAGCCTGGTTATGAATGAAGAGTCTGAGATGAAGGTAACAGGCCCTGACATTCACACATTTCTGCTCAGTGGGTTACAACTTAAACGTGGGTATAAATAAATGAATATAAAAATATTTCTCATTTAGTATTACCTCCATTTAGTCTTTGTTCCACTCAGACAGTTCCTCCTGGAATTATTTAAAATTTGGGTTATTTTGAACAGGCAACCAGATTATAAAACACAGAAACAGTCCCCAGCGAAATTTCAGAATTACACATTCAATTTTTTCCACAAGGCTCTTGTGATGATGACTGTAAGAAGTTTTACATATTGCAAGACTCTATCAGTATTTAATCTGCAACTGATGCAAAAAAGGATGCTTTAGATCATGCTCAGGTTTAGAATTTATGCATGTTGCTCAATAAACAAGACTTTACACATTGTACACCATACCACTACTCTTCCTTCATCAGTATAGAAAGTCAACTGGACTTTCATTCTTTAGAGAGACAGACACATTTTCCAGCACATAGCTAACTTCAAATTCATCATCTATTAACATTCTCCAATAACATCTCAATCATTTTCTTGGGGAAAAAGAAAGAAGAGAAAAAGAAACAAGCAATCTACAATGCAATGAATCAGATTGTTACATATCGTGTATTTCTAGATAGAAGATGTTAGTGAACATTCTGTAACTTTCTTCCCAGTTATTAAAATCCTATTATTACTCTTATTCCTATTATTAAATTTGTAGAGAAGAAAGTCTGTCATTAGGACCAAAATTTCTTAAGAGGCATATTCATTAACAGTAATTTCAATAATTAGATCAATCACACCTAAGTTTGCAGAAATTCCATCCTGCAAGAGTGTCGATGTTATAATTTTGTGGCAGATAAAATCTTTCCATCTGAATGCCTGAACTGCTGCTCAAGTAAAAAAATTTGTCATGAACATAAAACACTAAGAAATAGCATTTTCTTAATGTAGTGTTGTACATTTTTCTCTTGCATATACCCTGATTGTATTCATAAACAGGCCTATGGGAAAAGAACAGCAAACAAACAAGATTGGATAAATCTGCAAGATTTCAATTTCCTGGTTACCAAAGAAGCAGTTGCAAGCTGTATTTGACACCACATAGCTCACAGAACATCTGCAGAGGCAGGTATGTTTTCAAAGTGGAAGAAGCAGTGTCCACATGGGGTGGGAAACACCAGTGCAGGCAGCACGAACCCTTTCCACCAGTGAGAAAAGTAGCGCTCTATGATTACCCTAGTTTTCCCTCAGGCATTCAAACCCATCAGGCTTCCCTGCCAAGCTCCTGTCACCCACTGGCAACCACATTAAGAACGGTCTACATCTCAGTATTATTAGAATAAGCTAGTTTTAGTTATAAAAATGTGAATTTGGCAGTATTGCTACAAGCATACACAAATTATACAAATCAATTACTATTTGGAAAACAAACTGGCTTATATTTACTGCTGATCAATGATACAGCAGAATACTTAATGACACCCAAGCATTTGCAGAACATGCAAGCTGTGCCAACAAAATATATAAACTCAAGAGTCGTGGACATCTACATAGAGCTTTTTAGCTGATGCCTCTGGACTCTGATGAATTTAGTGTGTATGTATCACACACTTGTAACTATCAGCTGCAACAGATGAATCCTTCAATGCAGCTTTAGGATGAGATGAAGAATGGAACAATTCATTAAAAAAAGACATTCATTTACAGAAGGTCGGAGCTATTAAAAGAAAAAAGATGACAGAATAAAAACTGCACTCCGGATGTAGCTGCAACAACTCACATCCATGAATCCTTCAAGTACTAATATGACAAAGTTTCTGGTAAAGGGACCCCACCGGAAGAGACTTGTGATAGAACTAGAATTGAATTGTAAAGTTCATTAGCTGAACAAGCGGTTTCCTTTCAGATAATGTTTTATTTTGCTAGCTTTCAAGAATATTGTCTTTCCATTTTTTCCACATTTTTCTGGGGAAGTTTATAGCTGTTTTCAAATTCAACATTTTCCACCTATATTTTTCCCAAATTAAAAGCATTACTACATGATCAATCACTTGATCTTTATCAATGTACAGCATAACACGTGTTGCTTTAACATATTTATGTGCATGCACTTTGCTTACAGCAAATACAAGATCATGCAACTTACCCAAAATCTCTTTCACCCCAACTAAAGGATTCCTACCTCATGACACGAGAAGAGCCGAACTCCTTCCATCTGATGGAAGACTGGGTAGTGGGTGTTATCAATTGTATCACGGCGGTAGACATCTCCCACTGCCAGAAAGGCATCTAGGCCTGAGTGTATCAAGTCCCACTGATGAGCTGATGTATGTGCTCTTAGCATGTGATCACGATTCAAGCAATAGTTATCCTCTTTCCTTCTGCTGACATGGTTTTGTGGGATAAGCAAACTATCAAAATTCTGCTGTACTGTAACCACTGGAGAAAGACCATCATAGACAGAAAAGAGCGGAGTCCCACGGCGTCCTATATACTGTTTGTAAAAGTGGTCCTTCACCTGCTCTTTGATTAGCCACAAAGGATGATGCTTTTTGTTGTGCAAGTTCTTCCCCACCTTGGAAAGAATCTTCTCTGTGACATTGCTGTAGTCATCTTGAGGATAAGCTTTACCAAGCAGTTCCACAGTATTTGAGCAGGGTGTGTTGGCAGCAAAATCTGAAGGTACAGACTTGGATGAAGAATGCCTTGAATGGGTGGGAATTCCTCTTACCTTTACTTTTGGTGATAAAGCTGTTTTAGAATACTTAGCTACTCTCATGAATTTCCAGAGCATTGCCATTGCAAACTCTTTTATGATCTAGAGAAAGAAGAAAAAAAATTTGAAAAAATTGAGTTAGGAACTGCAGTCTTGCTGCAGGAATTGCTAGTATCTCAGGGATAAGTGAAATCCAAATGTCTGCTTGATTAATATGACAAAGTTCCCATTATAAACCACTATTTTAACTTCAGAGGAGGGAAAATACCCTTGTGATCAAATTTCAGCTAGGATATCTTATTCAATTATCAGTCTTCTGCATCACTATTAATGACTCTAGACCTAGCCTTAACCCCATTCCAGATACTGCTACTCTTTACAGCTGAATAAACATCAGGCCTTCTTTGAAACAGTATTTTTCATCCAGTTAAAATATGAGGCAATAACTGAACACTACTTATGAGAAACTCAGAAATTTAACAACACCCTTTGGCAGTCAGGGAGTTGCTTATAATAAAAGCCCAAGCATTAATTTATTGTTGCATCATCTCCCCCCATTAGCAGAAGCTATGGAAGGTGTTCCACATCAACCAGATGCATGTGGCACACACTACGCAATCCTCGCTAATTCTTACTTAATGCCAAACAAAACCAGTTTAACCTTTCAAACCACTGAACCACTGTGAAAAAAACAGATGGCCAGACCACAAGGCATATATTTATATATAAACAGCATATTAAGTTCACATATGAGTATTGCACAAGATTCACAATAAAGGCTCGACGTAGTCAGAAGCAATGTTAGCATTTTAGGGCGAGCACAAACCCCCTTTTCCATATGTTCCCAGAATGGCTATTTTCACGGCTTACACCACTGTACCGGGCAAGGAGGCTTGCCAAATATCAGGAAGGCGAATGAAGTTATGAGATTCTGAAAGATGTCTGAACGAACAACTCGTTTCCTATCAAAGGGCCATCTTTACACATCTGCCCTGTTTACAACAAGGCTTTGTGCTTTACATGTACACAGCTGCATTACTCTGTAGTGTTCAAAGAGATAATTCCAGAAAAAAAAGAAGTGTTGAGGATCACGAGCACTTCAGTCACTCCAAATGCATAAGTCCATTCTGAGATGCAAAAAATCTCTTGAAAATCTATAGTTGGGCTTCACAAATATTAGCACAGGTTCCAGTAAAATAATTGAGCATTACAATTTGCTTATTATGGAATGGGAAAACAGAGGCATTAGAAGTTAAGTGACTGAGGAAAGGCATCTGCTCCAAACAAACTGGTTTTTATTTCTCTATGAACCAAGAAATCCAGGGCCACAGCTTTCCTGGGTGAAAATTTCCTGTGAAAGTATTCTTAAAGAAATAGGGGAAGAAAGAACATAAGCAATGAATAGACCACAGTCTTCAAGGGACAGCTTTCCATCTTTATGCTAGGATTACAGTATCTGGCTAGCTTTCCACAGGAACATAAGAGAAACAAGCTTAAAAAAAGAACAAACAAGCTAAGATTATTTTTCATACTCTTAAGCTCCAAAAATATATATGCAAATAGAACACACACATTCCAGAACACAGAGTCCCCAAAAAAAGAGATCTGTAAAAGATAACGGGTATGTTCATATTTGGCTTCCTTTCTTCTGGCTTACACCTGGATGTTCTCTATAGCTCTATTTCCTGAAGTAATTGTATCTCAATAAATCAAAATAAAGGCAAGTTGGGTCGTCAGAAATTAAATTTGGCAGGGCAGCGTAAGATTACTAAATATTTGGTTTAATCCTTTTTCTGGTCGAAAATCTTAAGAAAAAAAAGCAGCTACAGCTTTTATCTAGTTTTGAAACTCTTAAGAAGGACTGTTTGGGGTTTTTTGGGGGGGTTGGCGTTTTTTGGGGGGTTTTTTGTTTGTTTGTTTTTTATTTTTTTTAAGTTTGCAAAACTGTTTCACCAAATTCGTTCTTGGCCATTACTGATAAGGTTCTTCCATAAATGAATTCACACACACACCATAAACCCCTCTGCCATAGACTAAATGAGGGATAGCCTTACGTTTTGAAAAGAGGCTTCATTTTCCCCAAACATACGTTCTCCTTAATGGAAAGTGAGCTCTCATTTTCAAACAGCTGCTTGAAACACCCAGTTCTAGTCAGATAATGAATTCAGCTTCCCTTAAGTAAATATCACCATCTGTCCATACATTTATTTTTCTAAAAAATTTGATTCAAAACTTACACATAACTGTTATGTACGAAAAAACTCTCGTGACTTTATCGTGAGTCTCGTGATGTTTGCTGCTTTCCTAAATACCATTCCTCTGAGAATCAGACAACCATATGAGAAGTTTAACTTTCACTTAACTTTCATAATTTCTTCTCATGATTATAACTTTATGGAAAAAGAAATTAGAACATGAACCATAAGTGTTGGGGGACACACACACACACACACTTTTGTTTGTTTGTTTATTTTAAGACTCATGATTTTTAAGGGAGACTGTAATGTATGCATCTCTAAGGGCTTACCTCATGATTTTTCAGTATTTGTAATGAGCAACACTGCTATCAGTTTCTGATAGTTCAGAAACACTGATTTTTCTGAGCAAGTGATATATACTCTTCACAAACTTGTACAGGAGAAAAACCTACAGATGAACTTGTGTCAGAGTTTTCATCCTAACATTATGCTTGTGCCTTAAATAGTTAAATTGCGTTACTATCTGCACTATTATTCTAATCTAAAGCAAAATCTACTGTGAGCAGTAAGAAAAAAAGTTACAGTTATCCAATGTTATCCAATCAGTTATCCAATGTCCAAGTACTGCAAACAACAGCAAACAAGCAGTAAAGGAGCCACCGACATGGTATCACGCAAGAGTGCCAGAAACATTGAAATCCTTCACAAACACTCCTCTGCTCCCCTCTCCCACCACAGACTCATGTATGCCACTTCCAGGATCATTACAGAAAAATGGTATTGGACTTAGTTCAACTCAACTGGTGATAAATTACATTTGGAGAGAGAAGGCATAGAGAAGGAAGGAAAAAGCCATGTTTACACTCTACACCGTACAAGAAACCTTCAAATCAAGAAGTGTTTACCAGGGCGGAAAGCAACCCCGGAAAATAAAGAAATCTCTTTACCTTTCTGCCAGCAATAAATAACTTATGTTACGGATACACTAATTACGTATGCTCACTTGTAATAAATAGACAGTTATTTCTAGTAGACATCTATCTAAAGGTCTGAAAAAGCACAGTTTAAATTTATCATTTTCTTCCTTCATTTCCACCATGCTTATTATTTGGCAGTAACACGAAACTAGTTTCTGTGCACACTGACAAAACCTGAATCCCACAGCAAAGACTGCCAGCCAGCTAACCACAGCAAGCCAAACCGCAGCTGTAGGTCCCGTAGCTGAAAACAAATACGTAAATGGGAAATAAACATTGAACAACCACCACTCACATCTATGATCCAACCACGGCAAAGCGTTCCACCAGCATGACCAGTGGGTCACACGCTCTGGGCTTGACAGTGGCTCTGACTCACAGCTAGAAGCCGATGCAGGGTTTTGGAAGCAGGCTGTCCTGCCAGCAGCTTCCAGTGGGGCTTCTCAAAGCACTGCAGGTGGATGTGCAAGCACCAGGCCCACTATCTCCCATTACACAGGTCCTTACCTTGATGCTGCCACTGCCACATTCCTGGGTACCTCAGGACCTCCTCTGGAGCTCCATGGGCCTGTCCCTGTACCTCAGTCTCCATACCGAGATGCCTAATACAACTGCAGGAACTCAGATCTTTGATAGGGATGATATTGTACATTATGTTTTGGCAATACATTTGGAACCATGCCTGCACATGGGTATAAGCTTTTGAGCAGCTTCAAGGTAGACCAGAGGGCAGGAGGTGGCACCCATGCCACCCACGGATGAAGGTATCGGAACAACCCTGTCCGTGTTGTGGATAGACCAGGCACAGATGCGACAACACTGCCAGTGTCAGTCCTCTACCACAGACCCCGTGCCATTTCTGCAGCAGTTTCAGTTGATAGGCAAGGCTCCTTCATCCCCCACAGAAAGCCAACCATCCCCCATGCAGCAGCACAGTAGACATTACACATGCAGAAGTACACCACAGTTAGGAGCTTAACAACTGGGAAACAGCAGACAGAATACCAAAAAATATCGTGATTTTGGAGCACATGCAAAAGGCAGTTTGATGTGATAAGGGATCATATCGCTGTACTGTTAAGGCATGTTCTTTCCTGTCTAAATCCAGATTTCCATGTCACAGTGCAGCAAGGATTAAGACAGCATTATTGCAGCTGCAGTGGTCTTTGTCACAAGTCCTCTCTACTCCACTGAGGTTTAGGAAAGAATCATAGACTCAGTGAAATCCCTCCTTACATCTGCCTTTGAAAAAGGAGAAGAAAAGAGGGGTAGTTTAGCAGCTCACAGTACAAAGAAAAAGGACTGTGCACCAGGGTTGTTTTATTCACCCACCTCTCCTAGAAAAGTGCAGGAGAGAGAACACTCTTGTTCAAGCAAACCAGAGCCCACCAGTGAACCAAACGGGCCTGCTTTCAGGGCCATTTGCTAGGTATTCGTATCTGTGAACCAAGGGCATCCTCACTCTCACTGACCGCTTTTCTGTATGCCCTGTGCTTTTTACTGTTTGTGGCTGCAGAAACACAGATGGGCTACTGCATACATAAACCGAAGTACATGACGGGTTTGAAACCAAAATTCTACAAAGATGAGAGTCTGTCTCCTATCCAAGAATAGCTAATTAATGCAAGACTCTGAAGTGCCATGGAAAATGTTAGAAAAGTTGGGCTGCCACCATTTTGTGATGTGACAGCTTTTATCTACCGTATGTGTGGGGAGGGGAGTTCAACCAACATAGCATATGTTAAAACAAAAATTATAAACATATGTTAGGCTGCTAAAATTGGACATTTACCAGTCTGCTTAGCAATTTAGCTAAGCATTGAATTTTAGTTTTGAAAACTATGTAGGCATACAGCAGCAAATATCATTGTATTGCCATGACCATATCTACATTGCATAGGATAACAGAAATTATTTTGCATACAATACTAATAATAAGCTCAGATTTTTTTCACACTTTTTAAAATGCAGATATATTGTTGCACACCAGAACAGACTTTCACTCTTATTGAGCATGCTGAATTTATGTTATACACACAGACCTCTGAAATAGCCTTACAGACAACTTAGAACGGATCCATTTTAGAACCTGACCTTCCAAGGGCAGAACATTTTCAGATGTCCCTGATGATGGCTAAACACCCAATGGAACAAAATATTGCGTGCCCTACAAAGCACCAGGCAAGATAACATAGCCTTCAAGTATCTGGCTCTTAATTTTTTCATGTACTTGGAGTTCATCTAGTTAATAATCCATCAGCAAGTTCCAAGAAACATACAGAATAACTTTTTTTTGTTATTTTTCTTAACTGAAGCAAAAATGTGTCATAAGCTAGCTTGCTGTCTGCTCTCTGATAGTGATACATTAATCATGATGCCACCTTTGGCAACATTTTGAGGCTTACAATATTGAGCGAGAAAAATAAAAAAATCTTTGCTGTGATAAGGCATGACCATGTTTTTTCTCAGTGTTACATGTAAGACCTTCTTAAATATGAAATAAAGGGTATTAACAACAATGCACCTTTTTCACTGACCCAGAAGATGCCTATTGTCTGAACAAAGGCTAGTACTTCATGCCCTGTCTTACATACATGAGCACCTGAAGGCAAGCACAGAAATCGCAGTCCATACTTCTGAGCCACACCTTCAACCACCTTCACCTTTCTTTCGGACTGCAGGATGGGCTAAGATAGTCATAGTGGGCAGCAAGTCTTTGGAGAGGGGAACACACTTCTGCAAGGACCTCTGGGCAACCACCAGTTTTAAAATGTTTTGAATCATCACTTGAGTACACTCGCCATTCAGTTTCAGGTTGGATATTGCAAATGATGACAAATGTCATATTCACATCACACTGCAACAAGTTTCAGTTCCCCATGCGGTCTTCCAAAGGCTGCTACAGGCACTAGTTTCCCTAGTACACAGTGTCACTCCAAGATTGTTCAGGTTTATCCATAAGTTTCCCACTTATTAAAAGGATAATACTTCAAGACATATGATTCAAGACAGGTAAAATGTGTTTCAGTAGTTAAAATACTTGCAAACTCTGTAGCTGTGCTGCCTAGCTAGTATAAGACTGTTCCAAAGATTGACTTAATCGGGTTTCAAGACAACCTGTAGTGAACCTGGTTTAAGCAGTTCAGAAGTAGAATGTAAACACACTTGAATTTGTGCTCAGCAAGCTAATCAGGTTCATCAAATTGCTGAATTATTCAGAGAGAATATAATTTTTTAAAAGAGAAAAGTATACAGCATAATCAGCATTAGAAGTTAAAAGACCAAAGGCAAACAAATTAAGACTTCTGGTTCTAGAAGATGGAAAGACACCAAACTCTATAACATGCAAAATTCTGAAGTTTAAGGCGAGCAGTCCAACCATACCATTTTTAGTTGAACAGAAAAAAAACCCCACATGAATAAAAACAAAATAAACAAATACAGAGGAAAGAAACAGTACAAAAAAGATTTTATATATATACACATGACAGTAGATTAAATTAAGGAAAATCATCCCTGCTCAGAAACAGTATCTAACAGTATCTAATTTTCCTTCATTTATACCTTAATTATTTCTTGATTTTCTTTTTCACAAACTAAAAAGAGTTTGTTTTTTACTGAAGAAATGTCAATTAAGCCCTTTAGTCATCGCACACTATTGAAAGTTTCCACTAAGGCACACAAAACTCTACTGCAAATTAAGCAGCTGTGACCTGAGCTCCTACTGACATACTTGTGCTCTTCTCTCCCTTCACAGTGAGACAAAACAGCTAACAGTCGATTCCATATTTTAAGGGAAAATCCTCATTACACAAACATATTTTGAATGCATTACATTACAAATTACACACTGCAAAAAGGCAATGCAGAAATCATTCTTAAATATTCTCAAATGTGTCTCCTCCTTTTAAATATATCCATTTTTCAAGGGATGCAATCTGAAAAAACACTGCTTTTGTCTGCTGAGGGAATATTCTTTTTCCAATACCTTGAAAATGTTGCCAACTAGCTTTCTTCCTTAGAAGACATATTGTAAATAACTGTCAGATGAAAGGGACAGAGATTTTTAAATGCCTATAAAATCCTCACTGCAGTCAAGATTACCAATATCTCTTCTGCCTTCTTTTTTCGACCAATATCTGCAACTCGATTATCTGTATTTTTCTATAGAGGTATATGCCATCAAGAATTTTACTCCTATGGAGTTTTATCTGAGTAAAAATTAATGTGTTTAGAAATTAGATATTAGCAGTATTTATGTGTAGCGGTATACTTTCTTAGTTCTCACTGATTAACTACACCATTTGGACATAATAAAACGATAGAGACCTCATCCTGCCTTAACAGGAGAAGCGAGTAATAATTTTTTTGCAGTCAGTTATTAAATGCCAAGAATGGGACATGTGCAGACTTAGGAACAGTGCAAAGGACAGCAGAGGAAGAATAAGTAATTAATTTTAAGTATTAATAGTTTCCATGATAGTAATCCAAAACACTACACCATAAAACAACAACTCCACAGCACAGGGGGTGATAAACGTGGTACATGCTGCACTCCTGAAACAGCAGAACCTCCTGAACTTCAGCACTGCTTCTCACGTAGAAAAAGTAACCTATAGGTGCATTGCCATGTGTCAGTGGTCTCTGTGGGATGAAGACGCACACTGCAATACACTGCAGAAAAGCATAAAGCCATAGGTATATGCTTTATTTTTACAATTTAAGGCAGAACGGCTCAACCACAGCCACCAGAAGTGCTGGATCCTCCTGGTAGGTCAACCAGGAAGCTGCAATCTCCCTTCTGGAGAAGTGCTGCACCTCCCTGGCAATGGCAACAGCAGCCCAGCCCTCTGGAGATGCCTGTGGTAGACAAAGAAGATATCCTTCAACTCAGAAGGCATCATTCACTGATCAAATAATGATTGCTTGCCTCCTCCAGGGAAAAGGCAGAAACAAACACACCAACATCCTACATACCAGATTCAACACACATGCTACCTAATGGGCTACATTTAACCCTCGTCTGCAAAATATTCAACATGCCCAAATACCCAAGTTTCAGACAACTCATATGGCACAGTGAAAAATTAAAACTTAAGAAACAAACTCAGCTATAGTAAGAAAACCAAATGACTTAGATGGGTCATGCCAGAGGAGGCAGCTAACATGAATCACTCAGTTCATCCACAAACTAGAAGTCTTCAGCTTTACCTGCTATCTCCCAGTAGTACTCTGATTCCCACCATCTCCTTCCATTCTTGAGGACAACTAGGGAAATCCATGACCCACCATAGATCTCCAGATGCCCTCCTTAGTAACACCCTAGACATGCTGTAGTTTAAAAGAATAATCTAAATATTAATATGAAATAATAAATATAATGAATATTTTAAACCAGGGAGTTATTTCATGGTTTTCATATGTATGTAATCAACATTTAACTCAAACTAGCCTTTCTTACCATATTTCAACCCTAAGTAGGTGTTGGGGTATTGTAAGTTTTGTGTCACACCAAGCTCTAAAAGAGATCAGTTTCACATGTTTGCTATCATCTTGAGCCAAAATATGACCAGATATCCACAACTCAGACCTAGCTATGATGTGAACTTGATCTCAACTCAAACTCTAACTCAGCTGCAGTATCACGCCTTGGTCTGCCCTCATCATAGAAATAATGAAAGTCTGAACAGACAGAGCCTTTACTAGGACTATGTATATTTCAACAGCCAATCAAAAAAAGAAAGACAGAGACAAATTTCTCTACAGATTTTACTTCAGAATCAATAAGTCTCATGGACTTCAGTATGGATAAAGAAGAGAAAATGTAGACATTTGCAGCAGAGACTCCACTGCAGTCCAACACCTCCCAGCTAGAAAAAATGTATGATCACGCGTGTACAAAGAAGTCATCTCTAGTTTCAACTGCACCATCTTCATTTATCTGTCATGGGCTCTGACAAAGTGTTCAAGGAAAAGATTAGAAAGCTCCTAAGGAAGGAACTACGTTTCCCTGCCTGGGGCATACCACTTCTCTGAGGCTGGTAGGAACAGGGCTGAAATATTAATGAGTAAGCCATTTGTCAAGAAAATTATGCAAGAAACCTTGGCAGCCACACAAAGGGGGTAGCAATAAGATACCAAGCTAGGGCAGTACAAACCAAGCGGTTAAGAGAGAAAAGGGGAAGAAAAAAAAAATTAAAATCACTTTCATTTGCTTGTCCACACTCATAAGCTTTGGAAGAAAACAATAAATGAATGAATAGGAATATTTAAAGACAAAAATTCATCAGACTCAGAATTAGTAATAACAGGTACTAACTTCTAAAAGGACTATGAGCCTGCTCTAAGATCTAGAATTCAAGTTTTCAAGACTTGCTTCCTCCAAGAAATTACTTCTAGTGATATTCTTTGCAAATAAACTAGCTTACCATGTAGTATGTGAGCTAAAAGGTGCTGTCATGACAGAAGTCACTTAATTATTGAAAACTCACATAAATAAATACAACAAAAAAATCCCACAAGTGATAGATACACAAAAATGAAAAAATGCACTCTTCTTGAGGTTTCCTCACAAATCATAATGAAGAAAGACAAAGACAAAATTGTAGCCAGTGTGTAAAATCAGATGTTAAAATCTATACTCCCTAAAAAGACCAAAAAACTAAATCAGTTTCAGGAGTTTCCAAGTATTATTTCTCCGTAAGAGAAATTGCAAAAGAAAAGATTACAAAAAGATTCAGTCAGACTCCATGTTCCTACCATTTACTCCCACATTTTATACTTATTCATAAATTTTGATATAATTTTAATATAAGTATGCTTTTAGGGCCAGGTATACTATAATTTTATATAGTACTCTTTATATAATAAATTTGAAGGCTTAGTTTTTAAAGGGACATTGCTAATTTTTACTGTAAGCAAATTTGAAAAGCATGCAAAGCATCATCATATATTAAAAAGAAAAGTAATCCAAAACTTTCATTAAAAAAAGAAGGTGGTCCTATTGGTAAATAAAGCAAGTTATTAACGTATGTTGGTTTACCAAAACATAGTCATAGTCACCTTGCTAAACGTTAAACATGTCCAATAATGTGATCCACGGGTTTGATCACCATTGACACCAGTTGAACATACTGACACGTACACAGAACAGTGTTATACAGCAGCATTTAGACTTTCATTAAGCAGCACTCTGCTCTTACATAGCATATCTCTACATAGGCTCTCAAAGTGCTTTTCAGCCATTAACCAATTAAGCTCTACATACCCCCATGGGAAAAGTATTGCATTATTTATACCCATTAGTGCGGCAGCTCCCGATTCAGAAGTGCTGTACTTCATCTTGGCTTTCACTTATTTTTTCTTTCCAAATTGTTTTGATTATATTGCCATTTTCCTCCATGTTCAGAATTTTTTTGTTGTTTGCAATATCATTTTATCAACGATTTAACAACTATAATGGCTACTGTGAATAGAATCAAAACATTTCAAAATTAGCTTGTCAAAAATTGCCTGTTAGGAATCGTGCTGAACAGTTCAGAAATACTAAGCTATTACCATTGAAACAATCTTCTCCCTGAATGTGCAGATTTTTAAGGTTCAAACCTACACTCCTTGAGCAAGAAGTACAGAGTCATCGCTCTGTTTGTATTTTCTCTCAAACATCATAGGCCTTAACATTATTGTAATTATAATTACATACTTGGTATGATCAGGAGAGATCAACTGGAGAGGCAGAAAACATTCAGGGGAGATGGGAAGGTAAATAAATGAAGCATTGTTGAGGCAAACAGGGATATGAAAGAAGAAAAGTAACAAACTGTGTGAAGTGGCATGGGACAGACCATTGCCACTGTATCTGCTCCACAGCAGGGTTGGCCTGCAAACCAGCACGGCACTCACGAATCATCATCTTTTAACTAGGATTTCACCTCTGATCACCATATTTACCAGAACCAAAGACAGCATTTACTTTGATGAGGAAATTACACGTTTGTTAAGGGCCTCTTTTGGGGAAGTTTTATGTTATACCTAACCCACTGCTGCTCTTGCCTCAGATTATGCAGAGCGAATCACGTCAGCCTGCCAGTCCAGCCGGGGGGGGGGCCGAGGGGAAGAGTATTACATGCTGGGTTGTCTCTCCTGTATCAGTTGTGAGAACTGGCAGAGTCATCTGAGACTGTTCAAATAAACACGCTACATACTGAGATCCAAGGCAGGCAAGAAAGATAAGAATCTTTTAATCATATTTACCAGTGAAAACCTAGCCAAAAGCAACAGCAAGCCAGCTGCCTTAGGACTTGGTTCTGCTGGGGCCAAAGCACCTGGGGGCTGGCCTGGCACAGCGGTCAGCATTTGCTGAAGAGTTTTGCAGAGCCAAGGCCCAAGAGCTCAGCAGAGCTCACACAAAGCCCATGATGACTTTGGAGTAAAGGAAAAAGAAAGCAAATCTAACCAATGTCCTGAAACAGCAAAGAGGGTGCCTTCTACACTATGTGTTACTACATACGAAATATGAAGATACAGCACCTAGAAAGGAAAATTGTCATGCCTGGTGCTGCCAGCATAGGCAATCAGAAAGAAGTGTGAGGTCAGTAGCAACAGATACCAGATATTAGTGCTAAATAATTCTAAATTATAAATCTTTACCACGACCAGAGAGCAGAGTAAAAGTGAATCCACAGTGCAATTTAAAAGCATTATAGGATGCTTTGAAACCAAATCCTAATTGAACGGAGGGGCGGGAGATGCAAGTCTCAAATGTACAAGAAGGTTGGAAACAGTGACTTGCTGAGGCCAGAATCAACTACCTGGGGCCTGAGAAGGTCACAATGAGTTAACTTTAAGGTAAAAGGCACAGCCACAACCCCTCTCCCTTAAATGCATAAAACCCAATGGACTATTGCTATAACGAGCTGCTATAAAAGCTAAGGGCAATCAAGTCTCACTCAAAGGAAAACATAACCAGCATCTACGCAACGAACTGGGACAGCCACATATTTATAATGTGTACTAACATTTTTTCAGCATGAACCTTTCATATCAAATTCCTGGAGTTCCAGGGACCACTGCCCAGAGCTATTAAAGAAAAATGATGGTTTAGACTTGTTTTATTCTCTATACCTGCTAGCCAATTTCAAAGTTACAATTTCCCAAGTATAAGCCATCATGTAACCAATACAGTGATTTTTATTTCATTTTTGTTTTTTCTCTGTAATTATTATTACCTTATTGGGTCTTTTTAAAAAAAAAAAAAAAAGAATTAATTTCATTGTCATGCCGCTACTTTATGTATATTCAAAGAACCAAAAGAATCACAGGAAATTTGTCCAGCTTGCTATTTGATATAACAAAACCTGGCCTAGCATGGCACATCGCATCATTTTCTAGACAACATTAAAATATTGGACTTTACTTTCGAGGGTGAGTAGACAAAATCATATTCATCATGTCTGATGAACCTGATTTATCTACAAATCTACTGAATGTCCAAATGTGAACTGGCAATTTATTCAAAAACATAACCAAAACTGCAAAGATTTATATGCATAATTGTAAACATCCAGCTTCTGTAGGTATAAATCTGCATGTGGTAATTTCATATTTGTAAATTACAACCAAATATTTCCAGTTGTTCAAGTGTTCCTACCCCTACCCCCCTCCAGCCACACCAAGATGGGTGCTCAGCTGGATGATGTTGCAGGATTCTGCTCTGTTCTTACCTCATACCACATGAGAGCCCAAACGTTTCTAGGACTGTTTTGGGGTCCGTTCTCAGCTAAGCCAGACTGAACATCATACACTGCTTAAAAAAAATTACTCACATGAAGCTAAAAACGTTATTTCAGTGAGTAACATAAGAGCTGAAAATCATTCCCTAAATTACCAGATCCTTTATCATTCAGCCTAAATTATTTGGCATTGTTTTTTTGTTGTTTGGTTGTCGTTTGGGGTGAGGGAAGTTGGTGTTGGTGTTTGTTGTTTGGAGTTTTTTTAATAACAATTATTTTCTGTCACCCCACCATAAAAAGCTGCATGCCCAATTGCTGCCTTTGACATTTATTTAGACATGGTAGAATAGCTGAACTTTGTTGGGAAATATTTCCATAAAATCCATCAGGTAACTAAGTCAAGGATGAAAAGTCTCAGGATGAAGTTTTTTTGAACTCTTAAAGCCACTATCCTGGACCTTCACAGCATTTAATTTTCTGCCATTCCAATACACACATTGGCATCTGGGCTGAAAACTCTCCTTTTCCAATTCTTCTTTCTGTCTTCTGCTGGGAGGCAGAGTAGATAATTAGACTGACTCAAGCAGTTGCTGATTGCTTTCAGCATGTAGTTCATTCCTTGACACCACAGAGAGGAGTCTTGCTAAATAAGGATCAATAGACTGGGTAGGAATGTTTAAATTTTCTTCAAAGCTGAAGAGCAATGCCACGAAAAATGAACTTTTTTCTAAGGCAAGTTATTTGGGAAAAAAAAAAAAAAGTTGAGTGAGTTTACTACATAGCAAAGTTTACGAAAGAGATGTGAAGAACAGAATTTAAGCAGAATGAAACTGAAGTCTGTCTTTTCAATTCTCATTTACTTCTTACTACAGAGCTACCAAGAAACACAGCTCAACAGAAAAGAAAGCAATCAAGGCATGATGTTAACATTTGAACATCAGTTAAAGAAGAATTACATCCAGTGAAGGGGTCTTCAATCACAGACTATTGCAAAATCATGTATAAAATACACCATTACAATCAGCACCTCTGTTCATAATTACAGAAGATCAAATACTGTCTACAGGCATACAGAAAAAATAAAAAAATAAGAAAAAATGACAACCTGTTGCTTCCAGGCTGATACTATTTAAGACAGAAGCAGGGGAAAGGTAGTTTCCTGCATTATCATTGCTAGTGTAGACCTGTTGTGGGCATTCAGTCTTCTTTAGCACTACATGAACTTAAAATAAAATAACTATAAAGCACTCAATAAGACTTTTTTTCCTTGAAGTCTTAAAGCCAGCTTCTTCTCACAACAGAGTAGCAAACTAGGGAAAGCTCTTCTACTGTCTCTTCTCTTTTATACTTTCAAATGACTTCTCTGCTCTAATGCTTATTTTGATACCATGTGGATTGGGTAAAGTAAAATGTTTCATCAGAAAAAGAATAGCTAAATTTCAGTGGTCTTTTAACGTGCTGTACTTTTTGTTGCACTTTTGCAAAGTTTGCTATAACTTGAGAAATAAACAATAGATATCTCCTGGTGTACCCGAAGATGACGTATACTCACACTTAAGGCTGAAATTCACCACTTCGCAGAAGGGTAGCACCCAACTCATTGCCAGGTAAGCCTTATAAAGATAACTATAAAGTCACATACAGTTCTGATGCCTGAATTCTGCACTTGATGTATCTTACATGGCAGGAATTTGCTGCTTAAGGCCTGAACTCAAATCTGTTTATTGAGAACTTTAGAACATGACCTTCTGACATACCAGGCACACTGCAAAAATATTCGTGTAAGTAACATTATATCTCTGTATGAAAGTCCTGCATTCAACTGTTCAAATAATTACTATGTTAATCTCCATCCTAATGGTATCCACACTTTATTCAGTTTAAGTTCCACGAGCATCAAATTTAGTGCAGTCAGTACATCTGTCACACTAACTTCTACCATCGCTCTCAAAAATCACGAGTTTATTATTAGCAACCTGTGGGCAATTAGTGTAATTATCAGCAGAGTTGGATTCCTCTTAATCAGTGTTTGTTTCAATTCCACAGGCAAACAAGACATCACCAGTAAAACACTACAATAAGAATATCGATGACTTTACGTCTAGCTATAGTCATGCTGCTGTGTTTGGCCCTCTCCACAAAAAAAATTTACATTGAATTCTATGTATTTTTCAATATGTCACATAATTCCTTCATAACATAAATTTAGCTCATGACATATTTCCTTCTATAGACACAAATGTCAAATAAATTATAATGACACGAAGTATACATTTGACCTTCTTTACAGGTGTAAGTTCTGAACACAAAAGACTATTCTTTGATATTTGAAAGGACACTTCCATATTTGTCTCTTCTCTAGCAACTGTGATCTGCATTGTTACAAGCATTCAGTAACTACAGGAGTCCAACCTGAGAAAACATAGGCCTGACTACCAAAGCCACAAAACCAGCCACAGAATACCCTCATCTGACCATCGAACTATCGACAAACATGCAGTTACTAATGTACAAACAAGCACCTCCACCTTTTTTTTCTTTTTGTGCTATGAGATCATTTCTCAACAGTAAAATCCTACTTTGCACATAAGAATAACTAGTCCTATTTCTTATGCACCATCAGATCATTAAAAATTTCAACTTTTATTCTATCCCACTGAGAACCAGTGGGGAAAAGATAGCACAGGCCAGAAACCAGGAGATTCCTCATTCCCCTTTTATGCTTTCCAGCTTGTATTACCAAAGAAAAGGCAGATGACTCCCTGTCATAGTTTAACCCCAGCTGGCAACTAAGCACCACCACACAGCTGCTCACTCACTCCCCCCTGGTGGGATGGGGGAGAGAATCAGAAGAGTGAAAGTGAGAAAACTCGTGGGTTGAGATAAAGACAGTTTAATCGGTAAAGCAAAAGCCACACGCACAAGCAAAGCAAAATAAGGGATTCATTCACTACTTCCCATTGGCAGGCAGGTGTTCAGCCATCTCCAGGGAAGCAGGGCTCCATCATGCGTAATGGTTCCTTGGGAAGACAAACGCCACCACTCCCAACATCCCCCCTTCCTTCTTCTTCCCCCAGCTTTATACGCTGAGCATGACATCATATGGTATGGAATACCCCTTTGGTCAGTTGGGGTCAGCTGTCCCGGCTGTGTCCCCTCCCAGCTTCTTGTGCACCCCCAGTCTCCTTGCTGGTGGGGTGGTGTGAGAAGCAGAAAAGGCCTTGGCTCTGTAAGCACTGCTTGGCAATAACTAAAACATCCCTATATTATCAGCACTGTTTTCAGCACAAATCCAAAACATAGCCCCATACCAGCTACTATGAAGAAAATTAACTCTACCCCAGCCAAAACCAGCACACTCCCTCACACATTCTTTCTTATAAGCAGCTATTTTCTACAGGAGATTACTAGTGAATGAAGGCAAAATTTGTTGATTACATGACCCGAAAAAATTGTTAATAGCTTGCTATCAAAAACGAAAAGGTGTACTGAGTGGGGTTTTGCAAGGATCTGAACTTGGTCTAGTTTCAGGGAGTGTTTTCATTAGCAACCTACATAACTGAACAGAGGACACGCTTAAACCTGCCGATCATCAAGAGCTGACACTGCAGGTATGCTGGATAACAGGGCTGGAACTCAAAATTATTCTGTCAAACTAGAGATGTGGTCAGAAAAATAACAGAACAATTCAGCAGGGACAAGCGCAAGCTTATGTACTTTGGCAGATAGTCAGCTGCATACCTACAGCACAGCAAGTAAGCAGCTAGATGGCAGCTTCTTCAGAAGAAGATCTGGGATTATAATAGACCACGAGCTGAATGTAAGTTCAAAATGAGATTTTAAAAAAAAAAAAAAAAAAAAAGCAACCATCATATAGGAATATAAACAGGAGTATATACTCCATAAAATAGGAAGCACTCCTGTCCTTCTGTTTAGCAGGAAGGAATAAAAGAGTCAAATTTTCGGCATAACATTTATAAAATATGTGAAACAATTGGAAAGAGTCCAAAGATAGTAACAGAAATTACCACAAGTCTCAAAGGAGGAACTATGTAGAAAGACTGAATTTACTAGGACTATGTAGACTAGAGAGGAAAAAATTTAAAGGCATTTTCATCAACAGATCTGAAAGAAACTTGCACACCCTATGGAATAACCTTGTCTTCACTGTACCCTGGCTAGGACAAGCAGCAATGTACCTACCAAAACCAAAGTTCGAAAAATTTGTATCAGTTATTAGGAGAAGTCTTTCTACAAATAGAGTGACATATTGTAAGAGAGGGCTTGTGTGGTTTTATCATTTCATGCAGATTTCTAAACAGCTGTGCTAAAAAAACAGGTATAAAATTCAGCCTGCTTTGGGGGCCAAAGAACAGACTAGTCAGTATCTCAAGGTCTTTCCAGTTTTGTTTTATGTTATAGTTTCTATAATCATTATTACATTTTTTTTTAATGAAACACATAATAGGGGTTTATCCCTTAGAGGTCTATCCAAGTCTTTCTTTCAATAGTAGTTTTAATGGTGCTTATGGCTGTATGCCAGTTATACTGCTGAAAGCTTAGCAGGTGATGTATTTGCTTATAGGCACTGTCATATTTTATCTATCTCAGCATCTATTTAGTAAGTGCTTTAACATTCTAGAGTATGGCAGGTGCTATATAAAACACAGCATTATTTTCCATATTTTATTCCCCTCATTGGCATTCCTACTCTCAGATTAACTGGCAAGAGTACAAATATTCACAGCAATTTTAAAAAACAAAGTTTGAGTGCTCGCTGACTGCCACAGTTAGCTGTGTACTATCAGAAACAAAATACAATACAACAGTGTTCCTCTCCTATTACAACAAAATTTCTCAGCATTTTTTTGTATAGAAGGAAATATGACAGTAGACAAACTGCAGTGGTCATTCAAACAGACACCTCCTGCTAATTGTATGCTGCAACAATGGTACCTGATTTACTTAAAATGTATTATGGTTGTGTTTCAATTAGTCCCTTCATCTTGTTCCATGGCATAAGATAGGCAGAAAAATCCATTTGGATTAGGCTTTTCCATGCATAATTTCATCCTACTTGTGTTTAAGATTTCTAGGTGGTCTAGATACAAACTCCCACTGAAATTAATGGAAAGACACCAGAAACATCTGTGGAAATCATACTGAGCTGACAAGATACTATTTTTACTCCACTCTTCAAACTGCAGTTGTATATATTGCAATTTTTTTAAAAAATTTTTTTAGTATTCCTTCACACAGAAGTCATCATTTCCATCACTTACGTTCTTGAGTAACTTCTACTGCTTCCTCTTTGATCTCTTTTTTTAGAGAACAAGGGGACTGAAATTGAATACAATGTTCAAGAGTCAATATTTCAACTGATATGAGTGAAACATACAATGACCTTCCCAAAGTTATCTCCTTCTCACTTCCCAACATTTTTGTTTTCTTTACTTATATTGAATCTTGGCTGCACTCTTGACTACAGTGAGATTAAGCATTAAGCACAACATGAACCTGTACGATGCCTGTGACTTTACTGCTTGGAGAACTTTAAAATAAAATATTTCTCCTTTCTTAAAGCAACAAGTTTTTAATCTGTGGTTTGTTACTCTAACACCCCTAAGCAGATTCAAACAGAAGTGCAAGGAGCATATTTGAACTTTATTCACAAAGCTTTCACTTTTGTCCATCACTATAAAATATGAACAACAGTGGCTCCTAACTAGCTATGCCTGATGTGCACAGCCCAGCAATTAAAAAATGATGTTTCACTGTCAATACCGTTTTATTTCATGGCAAAAGAAGGAGGTAAATACAGGTGAACACTGGTAAAAGCAGAGAAAAGTGTAGTTGTTTTTCCTCTATCTATCTTGTGGTATCTAGCAAAAACTTTTTTTTTTTTTTAAATGATATGTCATTTGAGTAACAGCTGCCTCCTATTGAAAAATGCTCATAACCATGGAGAAGTCATGCAAGATATCAGATATATAGTACGTGCCAATGCGTTTAATCTTTTTATGTGTTTCAAAGACATACAAAGAAAGTCATCTGAAGACAAATTTTAAGCAGAACAACTGAAAAACCTAAAAATGCAATTCTGAAAGAGGAATTCTTCTCACTGCATTGCCAACCATAGAGTGCTCCTCCCAGCGAAGTGGACATTTCAGGGTGCACTTCTATATAATCACAGAATCTACTACATTAGGAGTAAAATTACTGATTTAGTAACTCAGCAATAAGGGTGGAGAGGGTCAGGGCAAGATAAAGAATAGGATATCATATTTGTTTCCCTGAAAAAGGCTGTTCCAAGTAGACCTATGCTGTCACAAAAAAAAGGTGTAGGGCAGTAACATTTAGAGGCTGTTTAAATGAGTCTGACATACCTGACAGCTGTTGACAAAGGGCATCTTAGAGCACTGCACTACTCAGTAATTAGAGAAAGAACATGACAGTAGGAAAACTAAGGGTAATTGTGAAAAGAAACAGCTTGGCCCTCTTATAAGGCAGCTTGAAATCACCTTTTTTTTCCCCAATAAACAAACCAAATACAGAAGAAATTTTAAAACATCCATCATACAAAATCCCACATGATTATTTAATGCATTTTGCAGGACAGAGAGCTCCAAGACAGACCTGATAATGGAATACATAGCTGTTAGCACACATAACCCTTCCTTGAATGAAGCCAGGTAAGTGGAAACTAAAAATGCAATCAACACCCTATCAAAAGCATTTCCAATATGCCTTCCAACATGTTTTTGTCCCTTCTCCTGGCAGACTTCCCATTGATCTTTCCATCAGAAACACAAATATAAGATAAAGGGTCCATCGCAAACACTTTCAGAATAGAAAGCTATCCCTTTCTTTCCTCCCCTCTATCAGTTCTATTAAGTAGAATAGTCTTTTTAAATTGCATATACAAATGATAGAAGAGCAGTCACTTGGCAAGCAGATTGCTTCTTGACTGCTAAAGCAAATTCCTCAGGTCATATTCTTGTTTCTTATAACACTCCACCATTCTGAGGTTCTAACACATCCATCTTTGTCATGCAGGTTCCCAATATGCTCAGGCAAGAAGTGCAATAAAACAAGCACACAAACAAAAAAAATCTCCTCCCTCTCCAAAAAAGCTTTCATTTGAAGTCATTGTTCACAGTGGCAAGTCTACTCCAGCCAGAATAAATGCATCCTGTGTTGCTCTGCTTCTAGCAAGTGTAAGACTGAAGCACAGGTCTCCAAGGGGGGATGTTTTTTGAGTAGCCCTGAACACAAACTGTAGATTTAATGCTTTTTCAGGACAGAGCCTTCACTTGGGACAAAAAAAAAAAAAAAAAAAAAAAAAAAAAAGTGGAACATAGAAATCACTGATAGCCAATTCAAACATATTAGCAGCAAGGTGTCATCCAGTCCCACAAGACAGCACACCAGAAAAGACAGTGGATACCCTGTGTAGAAAAATTGGATACAATTTTCTTGTAAAGAAAGATGGGACATTGAGCACAGCATGCTAACCACAGCTTTAGCACGACAGAGATGTACCGTCTCCAGAGATCTGACAGTCCGATGAAGCTGTCCACCTAATGTAACAAGTAAAAATCACACCTGTGTTTCTCCCTGCCCTTACAGATCTAATGTCAGTTTTGTAGTCCTGAGGTGCAGTCTCATCAGGCCTCACTTCCCCTTCTGTTCCTGAGCAAAGTGGTTACTCGCAGGTATGCAACATCTAGTCCAACAAAAGGAAACACTGAACAGGAATTAGGGGGTATTTAGGTTGGAGGAATATGTGCCAGACCATACTTAATCCTGCTCTGAGTAACCTCTATACTAGTTTTTTAATTTTTAAACTTTACTAATGCTCAGTTTTAAACTTACTAATGGCTTAAATTACACCAAATAAGTAATCCAAGAAATCTATTTTAAAGCTGAGAGGCAGAGAAAATACAAGAACTGACAATGCTCTTGATATTTTTAAACTAATTTTGCACCCAAATATAAATCTGAAGTGAATATGTGACTTCTCCATTACGTAAATTCAGGTGAGACCTCCTACATGCTTTGTGTCACATGAGTTTCTGAAAGTCCTATTCATCTACCTTTCTGAAACATCTTTATTCTAAAAAGTACGTAGGCTATGACTCTTGGAAACCAATCAAACCTATCATGTTTCCAAATCCTCTTAGATGTTCAAACTACTTCAAATAAAGTTCATCCCACACAGGCATAAATAAATTAATCATATTATGTAAATATCCTGACCAGACAGCCACTCCTCACTTTTTTTTTTTAATAAACACAAAAATTAAGGCTTTCCTCTTCCAGAATTATTCTGACTTCTGGAGCAGGACAGGCAACATTACATTATAAATCATGAACCTGTTTTAAAAGTCTCATCTTTTTCATACGGAAAAAGGTGGATTATCACCTTTCATCCACTACAGAGCACATATTTTTACTTCCTATAAAGTTTCAGGGTACTAAATCTTAGGAGCACTTTGTTTAGATACTGAATTTTACTACAAGTAATTCCTACAGGCTTCTTATACGTGTATTAAAATATCTTCCTTTCTCAACTATATACAGCAATGAAATAACTAAAGAGTAGATTTACAGATGAGGGAAATGAAAACTACCTACAATAAAAATGTAAAATCCTCTAAACTGTTAGTAAATAAAGTTTTTTCCTGTAAAATATTTTTGGTATACTGTATATCAAACACAATAGTGAGTGTACAGCATAAAAATTTTACTGACTTGATCTTAAGATTACTACTTGTGACTCGCAAGCAACAACAGTTGTCATACTAATACAAACTAACATACCAAAGTGATGGTAAAACTTTTACACTTTACGACATAAGTCATCACTATTCTGCTGACTAAAATCTTAAGTGTCTTATTTCCATTGATTATACAGTTAATAAAAGCGCACAGACACTTGGGGATATTTGCATTAAAATTTAACACTGCACTGCCCCACGTACATAATGCTGGGGCATTTGTTCACGGGTCATACAGGGTCTCAAATCTCCCTGAATTTCCATTTGATAATCAACCATTCCCTTTCTCCTCTGTCAAGTCTGTCTTGGAATCAGCTTAGACCCTGCTTGATTTTTCACTCCTTCCTTTAAAATCATAAATTCACTCAGCTCTGCTCAGCATCTCAATGCACAAGGCCCTTATCTGCGCTTGCAGAGGGTACCAACACAGTGTAAAAATGAAGCTAATTATGTACTCGAGAAAAACGAGGCTTTAGCAGTACAATTTGCAAACTTACTGAAACCCCAAAGAACTTAAGACTTGCCCCAAAGTCTTGCCATCTCACAGTCTTTCAACCGTATTTTAATTACTGGACTTTGAATTAGACTCATGCTTGATTCCACTGGAATTCGAGCACAAGCACAAACTTGAAGCTAGCCAAGTTCTGTCTGATCCACCACACTTCATTGAATCCTTTTCTGAAGCTGCAAGCATGTGCATAACCCAGCGGAAATTAACAGTCATTCACATCCTCAAATGCTGTGTTGCACAACAACTTAAACCATATGATTTGGCTGCAAAGCAAGAGTTTCATGTCAACAGCAAAGAGTGGGGCGGGGGGACAATCCACTGATTTTAACCTGAAATAGATTTTTCTCACAATTTTAGGTATATCTGAAACCCTTAATTTCCTCTGCACATTACTATGATACCAACTTGCAAAATAATTGTCCATGCTTGAAGTACCTAAAATAGGGTTTGCGAAAAATGGGAAAAGCTGTTTTCATCTGCGAATACCAATCCATGACTACAGCAATCTAAGGTGAAAAAGACTTTTAGCAGATCTCTTAAAGCATTTCCCCTTTTAAAGACAGACTCTATGGAACAATGGACACCCCCAGATAAAACTTGCCACTTTGTGGAATGAATCTGATGTTACACAGGGATCTTCTCTTTTGAAAGAAGAGATCATCTTGCCACAATTTTTTGCCTTAAGTGATGTACTGATTTTTTTTTTTTTTTGGACCTCTGCCTGGTGAATGCCTGTAAAGATTGCATAACAATTCAACAGTTCAGTTAGATGAAAAATCCTTCTTTAGCCAATTCTTAAAGTAAATTTCAGTACAATAAGGACAAGAATTTAGAGAGAAAGAAGGGAAAGTGATCAGCCTTCATTTGACGAAAGTCACATACACCTTCTCCTCCTCTTGCATCTTCTCCTTTATTTGTGTAGGTGAACTGTGCAGAGCAGCCACATTGACTTCAGCAGCACTACTGAGACTAAAGAGACCTGGCCCCCAAAAGACCCACCGACAGATGATGAAGCAGCACTAGTGTTGCAGAATAGTAACAATTTACATTAAAAGCTGAGTAACTACTTGTTCAATAAAAATGTTCATTTCCTTTTTCATGCACTTGTTGAAAACTGCCAGAGCAGAGTTTAGAACAGTCTTTTACCATCTGAATGGCATCTGTTCATTTAATCAGCTCAGTTCTTCCTGCGTGTCAGATTTGGCCACACTAGTATCATCAGTACTGAATATGTCTGTACAAGACATATCTGTTTTAAAGCATATCTGTTAATGGCTTAATAAAAGTACACAGCAAAGCCAAAGGCTTTCTGCTTGTAGAGGAAGCAAAATAAACAGGTCCTACATAATGTTGTAAGCCACATGTCCAGAAATTTCTAAGAATCACTTCCCAAAGCAAGCCCTCATTCCCCTCAGGTTCTCCACCATTCAAATGCACACAAGCACGAATGCCAACTGCCCTACACACACATGCACAGAGTCATTCAGAAGTAATCTCAAAAGGATAATGATTTTATTGGTTTTGGGAATTATTTTTTTTCCCTGACCAAAAACCCTTTGACAAAAATCTCCAATTCAAAAAATTATATACTTCACAGGTTTGGGTAAAGGAGGTGCCTTCAGACAGAAGTTGAAAGCTGAGTAACTGCAGAATCATCTTCCCCCTTCTAGCAACTGACAACTCACTGGCTGTTTCATTCAATTCTGAGTAAAAGCACTAAGTAACAAAGGTGCAAAATATTTTTTACTTTTAACATTGAAGTTGAAGTGTTCAGTGTACACATTAGAGAAATGTATTTTCAAACCACGGCAAGCTACTTCAAAGCAGAATATAAACACTGCCAAGGTAACAGAAAACTTCTACCTGCACATACGTAACAGCTTTGCCCAGAGCTGGAAGATGCTGCAGGCTGGGAAACTGTACAATTTAAGGTATCCTTGATGAACCAGACTCCCTAAACATAAGCATGTAATATACATGCTGTTTTAGCAAATGCTATTGTATACTGCATTTAAATTGATTTAGAGGTTACAGGGCTCCCATAGCAAAACCCAAATACCACAAATTTTGCCTCTTCAAATATCTTAATTTTACTTGCATGTTAAATTCTCCAAAATACAGAAATCAGATCTTTTCTGTTAGCAACATAAGTAAGTTTGCAGCTATCTCTTAGAGGCCACTTCATGTGAGCTGTGAGCACTTACATTAACTATTACATATTATATTAACCTTTCAGACACTGCACGTTCTGAGGTAGATTTATAGAGTCATACATTTACACTTTATTCCATTATTCTTTATTTGCCCCTATGCATCCTAGGCCTAATTCATTGTCAGAATAAGACAGTAAAACAGCACTGAAGGCAATCATGTTGCAACAGTCATAGCGACCATTTGCTTCAGCTATTACTGATTCCTCCTGACAGCCGGATCATCTCAGGGTTTGACTACATGCAATGCATCCCAGGAAACAGATCTACTGCACTGGTCTGAATTTCAGATGGCATGAAGTCTGAGGTAGCCTGTGTTTTCTCCTGATGTAACGGGAAGAGATGATCCTGCAGCCTTTTTCCTGCCATGTGTCCAGGCAGGCTGGGGGATGAGCCCCTCAGACCTGAAAGGAGAGATCTGCTGGCCCAGGCATCACAGACCGAAATAATATAAATAATATAAAAGTGTCTCCTTACTTGAGAACAGCAGACAAGGCAGAATTTAAATAAAAGTTTGTCTGAGGCATGTTAAGAAATTTATGTTCCTTCCTTCACTGCAAGCAAATTATTACTGTTATTGGAACGGAGGAAGCCTGGATCGAAGCCTGGGTTGAAGCTTGAACTGTATTCTAAGCTCTGCACATACATACACAGTCCTTATCTCATACAACCCACAACCAAATAGAAAGGAACAAAACCAAGAAACAGATATTTCATGGAAAATTTCCTCACATTTTTTCTTTTGTCAAAATGAGTAAGATCAAAAAAAAATTTTATGCACTCAATTCTTAAACTCATCAACAAAGCAAAGTTGTATAAAGAACAAAGCTGGGGGACACTAACTTTCTACATAGTAAAACAAGCACCTGCTAACATCTGGGAATACTTAATTATTGTAATAAACTATAGATCAGAATAACTCTCTAAAAAAACATGGAAGATAATATAAACACATTTTTGCCCCTTCAAAAAAATCACGACACCATATTCCATGCATAACTTTTCCAGAAGAAAATCATTAACGGGCTTGTCAGACCAAAGCCACATGTACCTTTCCTTCTCAAGATGATATCCATTAATTATAAAAACTAGAAGACCGCGTTATCCAGAAACAATCTGTTTCATTCAATAAAGACACTGCCTTTGTTTAGTCTATTCCACTAGTTTTAAATGTGGAATATGTTTTGGGGGAAAAGTGTATAATGTTAAGTTTCTGTATTTTTAACTGAACTCAAATTTCCATCCGAATGCAACTGTACATGTCACAAATCAAAATTAATCAGTAGCTGGTAAGCAGGAAATGCACCAATCAGTATTTTATAAAATAAGAATGTGCAAATATTAAGAAACTAGCTATATTTGTGTTAGGTTGTATAATTGCTTGAAAGTGCAAAATCAATGCTTACTTTAGCATGAAGGACTAACACTATTTACCAAACAACTTATTTCACTTTTTGCCAGCTGGTGTGAACCAAGCATTTTCAAGGAAAACAACATAAAATGCACAAAAGCTTCCCTACTCCTTTAAAGAATCCTTTTTTAATTATGATTTAAATCAATTCAGCTTGACTGATGTCCTGGTTTACTCCCACCAATCTGCAAGCTTCCCTTTCCATGACCAGAATGAAAGTTGCTAAGTTTCATACTGATGGGCAGTAGGGAGCTGCTAGCTCACCTAAATGATTTCTTGTGTGCATCAAAGGCAGGCCTTTATGAATGCCTTCCCTAACAACCTCCTCATGATGCTCTCAGGAAAACTGATTATTCTCTAAGATGGTAGTCTGGAATAGAGTTCCCACTCTCAATTAACCTGGGCTGGTTCCAGCTAATGAAGTGGAAGGGAGGAAAAGAAAAATTAACAAGATATATTACACCGCTTTTAGCATATGAAGATTTGATCAACATATAGTAAAGTTAAATTCAGTGAACAATATTCTTTTATTTGCAGTGTCTAAATTAAAAGCGTCTTTACAAAAATAACAAGCAAGTTACATCAAGAAAAAGGCAACTGCAATCTGAAGGTCTTCTCTAGATAAGTTTAGCTGAAAACACAGATGGGAGAAAACATGTCAGTCCTATCTTCAAGAATGTCAAGAAGGAAGATCTGGGGAACTACAAGCCAGTCAGCCTCACCTCAATCCCTGGGAAGGTGGTGGAGCAACTGATCCTGGAAATAATTAATAAAACATGTGAAGATCATTAGGAGCTATCAGCATGGATTTATGAAGGGGAAATCATGTCTGATCCACTGTTAGCCTTCTATGAAGGGACTACTGGCTTGCAAGATGAGAGGAGAGCAGTGGATGTGTTCATCTTGACTTTAGCAAGGCTTTTGACACTGTCTCCCTAACATCTTCATAAATAAACTGATGAAGTACAGACTAGATAAGTGGACAGCAAGGTGGACTGAAAACTGGCTGAAGTGTCAGGCTCAAAAGATTGTTATCAGCTGTAAAAAGTCCAGCTGGAGGCTGGTCACCAGCAGTGTGCCCCAGGGGTCAATACAGGGTCCAATACTGTTTAACAACTCCATTCATGACCTAGACAATGGGATAGGATGCATCCCCAGCAAATTCACAAATGATACAGAACTGGGAAGAGCGGTTGATGAACCAGATGAACGTGCTGCCATTCAGCACGATCACGACAGACTGGAAAAATAGGCTGACAGGAACCTCATCAAGTTCAAAAGAGAAGAGCAAAATCCTGCTCCTGGGGAGGAAAAAACCCTATGCACCAGTATATGCTGGGGCCTGACCAGCAGGAAAGCAGTTTTGCACAGAAGGACCCAACAGTCCAGATGGATAACAAGTTGACCATGAGCCATTCACACGCAACAAAGACCAACAGCATCCAGGGCTGGATTAGGAAGATGGTTGCCAGCAGGTCAAGGGAGGTGATCCTTCCTCTCTGCTCAGGACTAGTAACGTCACACCTGGAGTGCTGCGTCCAGTTCTGGGCTTCTCAGTGAAGCCCAGGGAAGGGCCACAAAGATGATAAAGGGATTGCAACATGACTGAATTGTCCTATGAAAATATGGCAATAATGATGCAATAATCAGGTTTCAATCTCTTTTGGCTGCCACTATTTCCTCTAATGCATAGTTAACATTAAGCCTATGCAACAACAGCATATCAAATATACTCCACAGAAAGCAAAGCAGCATGTCCCCACCACACAAAAATGATTAAAGAGATAACGCTGTATGTTTTGTGTCCTGCAGAATGTTTTACAATATTTTGGGATTTTCAAGAGGAAGGATGACTACTCAACTTCCATCCTTTCAGTATTTTTAAAAATAACTGAATATTTTTGTTTTCAAAGAACACAGAAAAAAAGGAAAAAACCACCCAAACAGTAACACACTGACTTCCATTTTTACATATGACAAGCCAAAAATACTCTTGCAATGGCACTCCATTTCTGCTAGCAGGTATGTGGGGGGTGATGGGTTGTTTAGTTTTTCCAAACAGAGCAGCTGCAACTACTAGCAGATCACACAAGAGAATGTCGTAATTTCTTTAAGGACTGTGTTCATTCCGCTTTACCAGAGAGCAGAGGTAGTGGCTCTTAGCTGTGCTAAGAAAAGGAAACTGCAGAGCTCTGAAACAGTGTCCTGCCGTTGAGAAACACAGACATGCGACCCAAAGAAAAGCCAAGTCAAAACTTACATAATCCCCACCAGAGATGGGTTCCCTAGAAACACTCTGCTGTATGCTCATAACTCCTTATGAAATAACAGGCTACAGTATCCGTGCAATGTTTTAAGTAAAGGATAACAGACCATTTTCTTCATGACTGTATTTGATTTCCTCATCTAAGTGTTTAAATCTACACTGGCTCAAACACCACCTACAATTATGCCAACACTTTGTCAAAAATAACTTTATATATATATATATAAAAAAAAAAACCCACACCACATATCTATCCTAACTCATGGAGTCAGCAGAAACTCAACATGCCGGTATCCCCCAACACCATCTAGAGGGTGTTAGCAGACAGTGCAGTGAGGTGTGACTAGAAAGGGATGGAGACAACACCATTTGAAAAGAGAAAGTCTTCACTTACTCCTCTCAGAATTCCTGCAGCATATAAAACATTTTCTGGTTTACCTTCTTTCTAACCCACTCTATCTCCCCTATACATTTATTACACTTTTTCAATGCCCTATTTAACTCTGTTTTTCTTATTCTTTTCCCCTAGAGCATTTTGCCAATATTCAAAAGAAGTATTAAGTTTTACACTGTTCTCTTGTGTCATTATTTCTTTTCAACGTTTTAATCTGATTGAGGTATGCTCCATATTCTATTTTCTTCCCTCTCAATGCAACAAACTCATACGCAGCCATAGGCATATGTGAGCACACTCTCCTACATAATAACATCCTTCTACTCTTCATAAACATCTTACCTTCTCTGGCCACAGCCTTTCATTATTTATTTACAATAAAGATTTCCCACTCCTCTAATCTTCCTCTAGTCTCTAGCTCCCCACCTGTAAGTTACTGTGTGATCTGACATCAACCCAGCAAAGCATTTGTACTTTTCAATGACTTCATAATACTTTAAACTAAACATCTCCTTAACTGGTTCAGCAGATCAGAGCAGAACACTCAGTGTCCTGAAGACCAAAGTTTTCCTTCGATCAACTAAATAGAAGATTTTTTTCACTTGAGGCATCTGCTCTGAATCACTCCCTGGAGAACCTTCTCTCTCACACATAATACATTGAGCTAACTTTAAGGAAAAAAAAAATAGAAAATGAAATACCAGAACAAAACCATAAGGCTGTTCTTGCCCCATCATCCCATAGTACGCAAAGATTTAATCCTGTTTTTTTGGCCTCAGATTAACCTGTAATGCATACCACATACACGATCAACCAGAATAAGTATTATTTTGGTACATCTATTTTCCAGTGTCATGATACTTATCTCTATTTATTGCAGTAGCCTTCATGCAGGTCCTGGTTAATTATTGTTCTTCCCTTTATTTAGGAGTCTACCAAAAACCCAGAAATAACTAGTAATTTCATTCCCAAAGTATTAAGAAAACAGAATTATTTTCCTGCTTAAATACTACCCATATCTAACGAGCAGGTTACTATTTCTTCACCTCTCACAATGCAGGAACAATAGCCGTAATGCTTTAATCCTTCAGGTTAATTGAAAATCTTACAAGCCTTTATCTGCACACCATAAACTTTAATAGAAGTGTCTTCCATCATAATTCACAGGTTTAAGTAGCTATGCATGTGACCCGTAAACTCGTACTGATTACTTCAAAGAGTCTGTAAATTTTAGAAGAACAGTGGTAACACACTGGCATAAAATGGAATAATTGCAGAGATTAAAAAAAAGAAAGAAAATCAGCTGAATTTTTGTTGTTTTGTTTGTTTACGCTTGGGGAAGGAGGAGTATTTTGTGATATTTGGAGGGGGGGGGAAAAAATCCACATTTTCTTCATTGGAGGTAATTTTTCTTGTCACCCCTAAAAAAAAAAACATTTAGAAGACAGGCATGTAAAAGTAAGTTTGTCTCTTCCTTTTTTTTTTTTGAGACTATTTTAGTGATACAGATAGGAAAACTGCTCAGCTCTAAAGGCTCTCCTCCCAATTCAGAAAACAAAGTCAAAATATAAAGCAGAGGTCTCCATCCATGCCTGTCTTTTCATTATCACATTTTTATAGAGCATCTCATATCACTTGGCATTCTACTTAATGTCTCCAGCTTCTGGAATGGGAGGATGAGAGCAGAAAGCGAGCTTTCATTTTATAAGCATACTTTCCTTATGGAAGAAGCTTAGAAATGTGAATTTGTAATTTTCCAAGCCTAGAACAACAAAGGTGGCTGGCAACTGCAACCACCAACATAAAGACTTTGTTTCAAATACATAGAAAAATAAATCATGGTTTGAAACTACCAGCATATCATTTAATTAGCTTTACCACACATTAATTAAAGAGCAACCTCTGACAATAGGAAGCACAATTAAATTGTTTACGTTTTTTGCAAATGAAGCATGTATGGTTTGTAATCTTGGTTTGAATATACAAGAGCACTCTGATCCCTTTCAAAACAGTGAGGAAAGAAGAAAAGGTGAGAAAAGCCCAAGCCACACATATTGTGGAAAGGGACACATCTGGAAAGGAAAAACACTAGTTTGGGTAAAGTTGGGGTAGGGAACAGGGTTGAAATAGAATTGTTCCTCAGTCTATCAACAGGCCTTGATTCGGGACAGATCTGATCCAGGAGCTGGTAATAAGCTTGCTGCAGTGGAAAATCATTCACATCAGCGCCATTTACATATGTATGCATACACACATGCAAATTATATATATGTATTTGATTACAAGCTGTTACTTGTTTATGCTTTTCTCTAGTTGACTGAGGAACACTACTATCCAGTCTCTCTTTCTCTTTGAAATTACCTGGGAAGATATGTGATATAATTTCCATTAACTGAAATATTTACACTGAGACTAAACATCTCTCTGAAAGATATGCCCTGCCCTAGCCAGAAGTTATTGGAAAGAACAGATGAAATCCCTCTGACAGTCCCACTCACACTGTCAATCTAGATAATATAATGTTCCTTCCTACTTTCACATCAGTAATGGCTGAACTTTGCTATTTTATATTAAAAACAACAACAAGGAGGAGAAAAACATATATTTTTAAGGACCTATAGAACTGAAGGTTCATGTGCATTTGCTTCTACTTACCTCCTCTATAGATGACCTTCCTTAAGCTGAATTTCCAAGCAGGGTGAAGTTCTAAAATATTTAGTAGTCATCCATTTTATTTTTTTTTTATTTTCACCTCTCCTTTTCAAAAAGAGATGGAGTTTTATTCAAAGATCTCCCACATTAGCATGCTATCCCCTCTCCACCATGCTGCAATTCTTCTGTAGATGATAATATCAGTATCTCAGTCCTTTATGAGAGCAAAAGACAGAACACTGACCTATGGGTCAGATGCTTCATGTAGCTGTACTGGTTTAACTGACAGTAGGATTGAGCCCAGTTGCTTAAAAAAAAAAATCACCAAGTAGAAGATCAGCAGTAAAGGAGAACACTTTAAACATAAAGATGTGCAACAGCAGTGAGGGAAATCTAGAACTGACAGACACTCTTTTTCAAATTTGCCTCAATTTGAAGGGCTCATTTGCCTCAAATGAGGCAAACAAGCAAGTTTCACCACAAAAATTGTTAAAAATGCTCACTCACAAAGCATTTTGGTTAATACCTACACTTTGACCATATTGTTTTATTACTCTCTTAAAACACTTATTCCTACATGTCATGGTTTAACCCCAGCCAGCAACTAAGCACCGCACAGCCACTCACCCCTCCCAGTGGGGTGGGGAGGAGGATTAGGGAAAAAAAAGTAAAACTTATGGGTTAAGATAAGAACAGTTTAATAACTAAAGTAAAATAAAAAATAATACTAACTAATAATAATAAAAATATACTAATAATTGTAATGAAAAGGAATACAACAAAAAAAGAAATAACACCCAAGAAAAGACAAGTGATGCACAATGCAATTGCTCATGACCCGCTGACCGATACGCAAGCACCAATCCGCCCCTCCCGGCCAACTCCCCCCAGTTCATATACCGAGCATGACATTCTGTGGCATGGAATATCCCTTTGGCTAGTTCAGGTCAGCTGTCCCGGCTGTGCTCCCTCCCAGCTTCTTGCACACCTGCTTGCTGGCAGAGCATGGGAAACTGAAAAGTCCTTAACTTAGGATAAGCGCTACTTAGCAACAACTAAAACATCAGTGCGTTATCAACAGTATTCTCACACTAAATCCAAAACACACTGTACCAGCTACTAGTAAGAAAATTAACTCTGTCCCAGCCAAAACCAGGACACTACATTATTAAACAAACAAATGTAGGAATGCCTCGGTGTTATTAGCTACATATGTCAACCTTGATTCAAGGAAATAATTTCTTATATATGCCTTGCAGTAGATACTGGGCCATTTGTACTGTGATTTAAAATGGAAGGGATGCACCTGTTATCAGTCACTGCTTTGGGGTCTACACTTTTGATCTTCTTGCAAAAGACAGCCTATTTTATATCTGCTAGGCAGGTTTCTGTACAGGTTCAAGTTGGAATAGAAAATGAATTGCGAGAAATGAAGTAGGATGAGAAACACACATGGTCCTCAGCTGTCACATTCATTTAGAGGTTTTTTTGCATTAAAATCTAGTTGTTCTTTACCAACCTGTTGTGACTCGAGCGCTGCCTCATTTCAGAGGTTAGTGGAAAGCCACAGAAAGTGACTCCAAACCTTTCCATATCAGCAGTATACCTTGAACTTGAGACGGGGGACTTTTAAACTACTGAAATAAAAACAATATGGACTCCAGTAATAAAAACATATATAGGTTCTCCCTCAAGCAGTTCTGACTGACACAGATGGAATACGTATCACTGCTCACTGGTCCAGATGATCAGTGTTAAAACCCAGTTACCTAGGTTGACTCCCTTTTGTCTAGAAATCCATCCTGAAAACATCAAGATCATTTTTTTTGTACTGACATTTGGGGGGGAATCATTGAGGTCAAACTAAACTCAACTATGTTGACACAGTTCTCCATCACAAATGACAAACTACTGCTATCATCACTTCAGTCTGTTTACTGTAGTTCAAAGCTCAATATTACAGAAATGCAAAGTCAAACAGAATAATTGTGCAGACAAAAACACAGTTACTAAGAGTTCAAAGCCATGGATAAAATATGTCATTCACCAGAGGCAAACTGGCATGCAGAAAAGTTGCAAGAACACAGTAAGAACTCTGTAAAAATGTAAATATATGTAAATATCTACAAATTTCACTCTTGATTACCTAGTAGCTTTATCACTGTGGATTACATCAGTTCTCAGTGGTCTCAAGCCATTGCTGATTGAACTGATTACAATAATCTATTATTAGTATAAATCCCAGAATAGATATTACAGTAGCACTCAGAAAAATAAACTATAAAACCTCACACCAACGAAACAAAAAACCTAATCTGTAGAACTTCACTCTTTACCTCTTCAAATCTATCATCTGTCATTTATCTCTGTCCTTTCTGTATTGCTGGCAATGGCTATTTATTAAAACAGCAGAGCAAGAATAGACGTAAGGACAGGTCATGAGAAAATAATGCAGTAATCATAATAAGGATAATGGGGTGCTCAGACATTTCCTTAAATAGATGGCTGGGGGCAAGAGAAACACCTTCAACAGCTACATATAACAAAATACAGTACAGGGTAGGGGGAATCATGCAACTAATAAGAGGGGGGAAAAAAGGGCAGGGGCAAGCCAATAAATGAGAAAGATCTGGTAATATCCAGTGTCCCAATGGATAGGGACAGCTGGGAGCAAGAGCTGCAAAAGGATGCGCTGACAGTACAATGTCTGGAGGGTAAAGGAGGAAAAGAGATCCCAGATGTCTGCAAGGAAAAACACTTCTATTGTTTTCCAGTAAACTTATTCAAGAAAGAGGAATTGGAACTGAAACTCAAACTGCATACTCTTTATGGTACTGCCACTAGGCCGTAAGATCAGTTATATCAGTGCTCTCAAACCTTAAGAGTAACATGACACAATAATCTTAATAATTAGCAAGTAACAAACAAGTAATTCTGAGTTCAATATGATCAAATTTCTCAGTTTTTCCTATACCTGTGGCCACACATAATATGTACTTAAACATTTAAAGTTAAGCTGTATGTTCATCTATATTGACTTCTCTTCTAGTGTTGCCTATATCAGTTTTAATAACATAGAGAATAAAATTTGCAACCACAAATGGAGACCTGGGAACAAGGTCCAATAGCTTAGTACTGGCTCTCCAAAGGGATAGGGAAGCTGAGTCTCTCTGAAGCTGTTTATGACTACTGCTTATGAGTTCATCTCTGTGGTTCCCACCAGAGCTGTTTTACACACACCAAACAACAGCTCCTCACTCCACAAGAAGGTCCACTGATTTCAATAGGATCTGCCAAGGAATAAGGCTGGACTCAACAGAAAGATGTGTGGAAGAGAGTGGCTTTGTGCCAAATACTGAATACATGTTCAGCAACAGACAGCAGACATTCATGGTCTGCATGTATCACATATTACCTTGAGGGTCTCTGGGGGGAGAGTGCAGGGGACTTTCCACTCCCCACCCACACCAAAGCAGCTTTGCCCTCCAAGGCAAGGAAAGGAGGATGAGTTTACAAAGAAGAAGGAAAGAAGAGCAGGAAAGCACTAGGAAACAGAGCCATGAATCAGTGGCCTGGCCCTTCAGCCAGAGAAGTTGTTTGGTCTGGTATCAAGTACCTGCCTTTTGTTGATCCCATTCTCAAATCCAACCAGGTGATACATTTTAAACTAATATGCAGGAAAACCACATATATTCAAAAGACTTGCTAAGAAAATGGAGCACATCTATCACAATGAAAATATCCAAGTGAGGAGACTTCAACCTGAATAGTGAGCAAGTGGGGAAAAGAAGCTACTGGCCTGCTTCAGAGATGCATGCTCATGCCAGGTGTGAGTTAGTCCTACACAGTTAGCTCTAAACACACTCTAGACAGTCTCACACATTCACAATAAAAGGTTTTCCATTTTAGAAGCATGTTCCCTATCATCTCTTCAGAGAAGAAATAAATTCTTGATTAAACTTTTTAAAATGTATCTTTATATACATAAAGCTTGTGTTTTAATCACTTCTGCGTGACAAATTTCTGTTCTTCTGCTCTCTTGTGATGAAAACAAATGCAGAGGATGGATTCTCAATTGCTCGTCATTCTTTTAATATTTCAACATAAAAAAAGAGAACGGCTATATTAATAATGAAAAGTGGTAGAACAGTTCACTAAGGACAAGCATAATTCAGTGTTGCATGGATTACTTCATAAGGACAGGCTGGGTAAAATAAAATTCACAAGCTGGCTACAGAGATGATGACAAAAAGAAGACATCCTTGAGCCCAATACTCAAACATACAAAGACTTTGCATCAGCCTCTCTTGGAGATCCCTTGGTGACTTTAGAATAGGGAACAACAAAAAAAAGCAAAAAAATCCAGCAGATGGCTCTAAATGAGGAGAACAGAGACAGGTGACTAACTAGTCTGAGAGAAATAAAAATAAAATGGGAGCAGTGCCACAGTATTATCATTTTTGTTGAGCCACCTGGAGAGGTAGCAGGCTTATCAATGAATGCCAAAAATGAGTAGTGCCCATCTGCTCACCCTAATAAATATCCCTTACTAGAAAAAAATATAAAAGAATACAATTCCCTCAGCACTACTCACATGCTTTCAGCAGATCTGTTTAAAATATTTATTTGGATCTTACATGGCTTAACAACTACTTGCCGTGAACACAATAATGCTTTAAGATGACCCTTGGAAGTAGGTGGCAAGTCAGTAGCTGTAAGAATTCACGACAGCAGAAAGCTCCAACAATTTCCTTTTAAATAAGCAAAAGCTCTGTAATTATCACTGCCTTCAAAACATCTTTAGAAAGGTATCTCTGGCCAACTGAATGGACTGACAGCAAAACCCTAAATGAGAGTGGCAGTTCAAAATTCAAAAAGTTAGTACTCCTCTGGAGATAACAAGCAGCAGAAAGTATCTCCATTCAAAAAGTAGTATAAGAACTATTGTACAAGCTCATCTTACCTCCTCTGCTGGCCTCCCCAAATGGCAATGAGTACCATCCTTCTGCTGATTCTAAATGTGGATTGAGAAAGGAGGTCAGAGCTGGCAGAAGGTGAAATGAGGAACACTCAGGTCTCTCCAGGTACCTCTACTAAAAGAAACGGGATGGAAGAGAAAACTAAAGCATACAGGTTGGTTTGCCTTCATGAGTTTGAAAGCAAAATGCCTCTTTAGCACTAACCTTTATCAGCTCCAAACTTTGTTTTTGCAATGAATGAAGGCATAAGAGTTTGGAGCAGAAATTCAAACTTGCTAAGACTGAAGTACTTCCAAGCTGGCCTTTTGATTCAGAGGTACATTTTTTTCATAAATGACATACACAGCTGAAAAAAAAAAACCAACCCTGTTCTGTTTAACATCATCAATTCTATCACCTCAATGAAAGCAATTCAATCACATAAAACTGTCTGGATTCACACAAAGTTATCCAGAAGAGGACAGGCCTTTATACATTCAGCACCATCTCTGCAAATACAAAGTTATCATACTACTGTGCATAAGTGTTCTGCGCTAAATTTTGCCTTTCATATGGCAAAAACGTGACAGAATTAAACTTAAAATATGCTTATATAAACATGTATGAAGAGAAAGGAGAACACAACAAAAAGCACTTTTAAGGAGATACAAATCACAAAACGTGAGCAAACGTATCCACACAGGCCAGAGTTCTGTAAATGTCTGTATGCATGAGGCCAGAGTTCCTTCATAGTTACTACAACAGATTTTTAAAAACTTCCAAACAGCAGTTTTAAAAACTGCCCATACTAAACCAAACCAAACAGACAGTGCACTGGATGCAACACAGAAAAGCTATGCACCACTGAAAGCTTATTTTTCTGTTCAGTTCAGTACTCAGGAAACTAATTTCTTCAAAATTAGTTATTTTGATTGTGTAAACTCCTTTAAACTTGGTTGTCTTCAAAATTTTTTGTATCTCAACAAAAGCTACAAGAAGTCTGACTAACTGTTCCTGGGACTGAAGCAAGACACTTGGTTCCTAAAGTCTCCAGGACCTTTACCAAGTACCAGTTGCAAACCCCAGCTCTCGCAGCTGAAGCACAAAAGACAACACTGTAGGCATGCACATTATTTCCACTGTTTTGTATTCCCTGCATTAGCATGAACCCACAGTCAAGTAATAAAGAATGGCTAACATGATTTGGTTCGTCCATGAACTGGCCCCCACTTTTCAAAATAACGTGGGTTAAGAGTGGGAACTCTTAGATACAATGCCAAACAGCAGACTCTGTTTAAATCCAAATGAACAAAGCCTTCCACCAAAGCAAATAAACTCTCGAGGTCAGGTTACAAGATTTTAACTATAGCATTATTTATTGGACTAGAAAGGGAATGTCATGTGAAAACAGCTTTTTTTAATATGGTTTTTTTAAATAAATATTTTTATGAAACAGCTGGAGCAAAGCCTGCACCACTGAATACTTGAATGCAAAACAGACGTCCTTAATTTTTAATTTCTATTATAAAAACGCATCAGGACAAAATTTAAGGTTCCTATAATGTTAATCATCTAATGTTAGTAGCAAAATATTCCTTCTATTCCCTCCTTTAGTTTACTGCATCTTATTTTTAAAACATCTGTGTTTCAATATAGTATGAGTAAGGTACGTTGCTGTGGCAGACAGATCTTACCGATGCTACAAGAATGAACAGAAGCAGTAGTGCCCAGAGCCAGATAATTTTTAAAAGGCCTTGGATATGGCTTTGCACCTACTGTTGAAGGCTTCTCCTCATACCTCTGAGAACAGTACAAACCGAAAATTATTTAAAGATACAATACATTTTCTCATTTTATCAAGTATTGAATTGTTCTCATTATGAAAAGGAAAAAAGCACGCCCATAAGCGGTATCACTGATCTATAGTTACACAGCCCACTGAGACCATTCCATATCCTTTTATAACGGTCTTGTGGGAACAGGATTCATCCCAGAGCAGGGCATCCTGCCTCTAGTGTGCATGACACTCTTAATTTATTTAAGAAGAAACTGTAATCACCTAAGCAGATATATTCCTAAACTTTAACCTTCAAAAACATTTCACTTTGCTAGAAACCTGCTCAAAAAAACCTACAACTAAGTTTCAGCATTTTCTTTAAAAAGCAGATGTGCAAGACAGCAACAAAACTTGACTCAATTCTCCAGGTCTTAATTTTACACTGCCTTTTACTTTTCTAATCTGTCTTGCATTCACATTTGATTAAATATAGCTAGCTAGTAAGAATTACTCTACCCAGACCTGAAAATATTTCAGCATTTTAGAATTTGGGCTCAAAAATCTTCCTAGGAAAAAACATTTCTATTTGTCTCAGTGGAAGCAGGTTCAGGTTTTCATCTCTTATGATTCCTCTTTGAGATGAAGTTTTACCCTACATAGCGGCCATAAGTTGTTACAGCTTTGTTCAACAGATCTTTTTCTTGAATGTATCCAGAATTATTTGGTATCTGCTCATCACAATGCAAAAGCAGGGTTTTTCTTCCCTTTCCTTTCCATCCAGATTATCACACTTAACGGTCAGTGCCAGCCTCCCTGAAAACAAAGAACTTGGTAACTAGCCCACCCATAACAATTATACTTCTGGAAACCATCATTTATAGAAGTACAACCAGCAAAAGGATCCATTCCAATCTAAAAATCTGAATCAGAGCCTGAAGGGCCAATAGTTTGAAAAAAGTATTACTTTCATGTAAACAGAACAATCAACAGGTAATCAATGACACAATAACTACAAAATCTCAGTTTTGTCATGTACCACTGAATCTTTATTTTAAACTCATTTTGGCTTATTTCTACTCACAAACACAGGTGTTCTGTGGAAAATGGCTTTAAAAGTACAGTATTTACCTGCTTAAAAAGATTCCTTCCTAAGAGAGTGGACATCTGAAATGGAATTATTTTAGCCACATTGGAAGAACAAATTAAATGCATGAAATCTTTGCTGATGCTGGTACCAGGTTATGTCAGCTCCCACTCTACCTCAGGAACATCAGAGTCTTTCTAGGACAACAGTCCTAGTGTTGGCAAAGTCCAACCAGCCTCCTATCAGACAGGTGAACTCTGTTCTCTGTCGTCCTATACCAGAAAACAACTTGTGTCAGCTGAATCACAAGGGTTTGTTTTTAAGCTCTTCTGTGTATCCACTCTAAGGGTATGAATCTAATTATTTAGCCTTATCATAGTGTGCTAGGGGGACTTTCATTTAAATAATTCTGGTTTTCCTGGCTGGCTTGGAAAATGAGAAAACTTCTATGAGCAAAGCAAACAAATGAGCAAAACAAACCAGATGCTCCTTCTGGTGCACAGTAGATGAAAGTTTTCAGCTACCCAGACATCCTTAATTATTTTCAGCAAATAAGTCATCTGGGTAAAGTTGCTTGTTGTAGTAAAGGTTTTGCATTCCTCTGCTGAGTTAATCTCATCTTGGAGCTCTCGACATTTCATTGAGAAAATAAATAGCGCATTTTTTTCTTGCAACAATCGAAAAGAGAGTAAAGGCATGAAGTGAACCTAATAGTATCTTTTTCTATAGCATCTAGAGAAGCCAAGAAAGGGAGGTTTTCAGTTTTTTATGCCACTTGTAAGACATCCTGTTGCTACTAAGCAATGGCAAAGAGCTGTCTTAGCTGCAATGGTCAGCCCAGAGCCTTTACCCCTGAATATTCAAGAATCAGCTTTTTAAAATTATTTCTATTATTTATTACCTTACATAAGAAGAGATGATGATGATAACTAGAAGACGCAAAGATTACTTGCATTACATAGCAGTTGTCAGCGCCTGGTGCACATTCATTCCCTAGGGTGTGGTTTATTTGTATCTAGGATTTTAGTTCAGGATCAACAGAGAACCCTCAAGAATTACCATAAAGAGCTTTCTACAGAAAGGATGCTTCACATCTCACTCTGTTTATGCTCTGGCTTCCTACGAGGGTAAAAGCTAGAGAGCCTAGTTCCAAATGCAAATCACAGGTCATAAATATCAAAAGGTGCTGGACAGGCCATCAGAAGGGAACCTCTATTAGCAACCATCAGTAGGAAATACCACCATGGTTTTCTAAGAATTTTGTATTCACATCTGGTGATGCGATCTTTATCTAGTATCATCAGTGATGCTCTGAACGGGTACAGCTTGACAGCAGCAAGTCTTAGGTACTATGAGATATTACATTTTAAGAGTGACGTATAATAAGACACCATTTCACAATATAAATATATTACCTAATATACGCTTGGCAGACCAGCATCTTGAAGGGCAGCCTCTAAAAATACTACTAGCTTGTCATCTTATTTTTTATACAGCACTTCATGTTTCAAGCTATGGAAAGGAATTCAATTTAAAATCACTAGCATTCTTTTTTTAATCAACTTATTTTGAATATTTCCAGTAACAGAATAAGGCCACCTAAGTCCAGATTCTGGCCTGACCATGCACACCTGAGGCATGATCTCCAAAAGGCAGGCTGTTTGGTTGCAATAAGGGGGTTGCGTGTGTTTTTCTGCATGTATGTACATGGGGAATGGGGACTGGAAAAAAATACATCCTCCTTTGTCAAACCGCTTCAAGTTACATAGAGGATTTTTCCACATACTACAGTGCTCAAGCAATCAAATTGGCAGATGGCCCACTGTACTAATTGTTCAAGCATACATTGGGATATTGCCACTGCTCAAAAAAAACTTTAATAGAAGCAATGGGAAAGGGATACAGAAAAAAACAGTGAGTTGCATTTCTCCACCACATTTTGGAATTGCAGTAATTTCCCCCAGAATGGGAAAAATGGATACATCCAATTCTCAAAATGGGTAATTAACTACCGCTGTTACTGCAGCTTCCTCTTGCTGGTGATGGGTACCACAAAGGAGCAGCTTTCTCAGTACAAGTGGAAGATTAGAGAAATGGAGTTTTAAACACCCTTCCAAAACCGCAGGGCTAAGCCAGTGAGTGGTATAAGGAAAAGAGTTTGTGTTGAACCTTGCTCTCAGGATACATGAGCCCTCTGTTTGGGTTCAGTCATTCCAACTTAGTCCACTCCAGAAAGAAGTCAGAGCTCCAGGATAACATGATCCAGATATAAAGAACCCAATGGGTTAGCAACTGGAATTCTCCTCCACATCCCAGTTGCTCACAGCATGCACAACCTTGTTTAAAGTATCAGTTTTAAGTCCTCCACAATTAATGCATCAGTTACTGTGAAGGTCTACCTCCCACTTTCTAACTTCTCATGACTGTTACAGTCTGCTGAGGAGAAAAACTCACCACAAGGAAAGCAAAGCCTAATGACAGCTAGAGATGGACAGTCACAGAGCTGGGCTTAGAGATGACAGGACTTCACACCTGCTAAACATAACAATAACCCCAGGACCAGCCTCCTTTAGAAGTGAATACAAACTTTACTTCTGTAATTCATAGAATTACAGAATGATAGAATAATTGAGGTTCAAAGAGACCGTTGGAGGTGGTCTAGTCCAACACCCTGTTCAAAGCAGGTCACTCAGGGACTTGTCTAGTTGGATTTGAACGTCTCCAGAGATAGAGTTTCCACAACCTCTCTGGGCAACCTAATTATAGCTAATTTGAATTTAATGCTCTCCCCTATGAGTTCCTCAGAGAGACCCACAAAATACATTTGCTTGCTAACACACAAACCCAAACCTATAGTTGAGCTAACTCATATTTTCAAAAATGGAGAATGGGCAGAGACCATACGTGCAAAACTTGGGAAAGATTCAAAGGTGCACAAGTATCTCGGCAAGTCACACAGAGAAATCTCGCATTTATACATCCACTTCTCAGATCCTAGAAACCTCGTTTACTATCATCTACCTTGTCTACGCCTGACCTGAAGTACACAATGTACTACAAACACCATACCTTTTTTCCTGCATCTAGCTACCAACACAACATACTGACGGAATTTGCAACTCTATAAGGTGAGGACAACAGAATTCTCCTGCAAAGCTGCTTGCCTATCCACAGCACTGAGACAAAACAAAATATGCTGGAAGATTTCTGTGATTTCTATAGTGAAGCAAACAACCAGAATTTTAAAAAAGTCAAAGATGAATTGATTTCTTGGACTTCTGTTTGTAAAATGATTTTTCTTAGTTTTGGATTTATATTTCAAACATCTAGAATATTTCTACTTCAGAATTTAGTTGTGGCAAGGGGGGGTTAAAACCACAAAATGAGAACAGCTTTCATTTAAAAATAATTCATTTAAGACCTCATACATCACCAACGGAGATGTTCATTTGAGCAGGAAAGTTGATACGTTTATGACAATCTATTGTGTACTTTTCCAGATGATGGCAACACACTGACAGCTTTAAAAGAAGCAGACATGTTTCTGTAAGGTTTATTGTCTAAGCAGCCTTCTCCCTCTGCAGTAATATAACAGCTTTCATAGAAATGATAATCAACTGTAAATGTAATTCCAGCATTTGCTAATGATCTCCAAGGCTGGGAAAAATAGCATCTTCTGTCTCAAGCCCTCTCCTGTAGATGCACTATTCTTCTAAAATAGTCTGAAAGACAACACATGCCCTTCTTTTTCATAAAGCATCCATTCCCAGTTCTTTTAAAAGATTTCAGACAGCACTATTCTCTTTTCCACTTCTGTAAGATGTGTCAGCCAACAGAACATAATTCATCCTCAGGGTAAGGAGTTTACAGCAAGCTTTTTTTGCAAGCAGCAGAACCAGCAAAACTTTATTTCCTCTGTGTCTGGAGGCAAAGCTTGTTTGCAGATTCAGTGGTAAGGGACAAATTCATCCTGCTACCTCTGCTTTAGCTGAGGCATTAATAGGGTCTCTCTCCTTTATTAAGCCCCTTATTCTCACACACCACCTGTAACTTGCTGTCTCTGGCGATCTGGACATCACTTGTGAAATTTGACTGAAGTGGAAAAAAAGAGGGCTTACAGCAGATGTACAAGTACCATCTTGCAGCCATCATTTCCTTAGGAATCTATGCTTAAAAACTGGAATTTTTAAGAAGAAATATTAAACTCAACCCAACAGTGTCTTCAAGAAGTGATGGCAAAACTTAGCACCCAGCAACAGCTTAAGTGAAAGCAGCACTCTGATTCTTAAAAATGATACAACTTTAGTCTATTCTCACTGATAAAGGTCATTGCTAAAGAATACACAGGCAATCTGCCACTCTGGGGGCAGATTACACTTACGTACATCCATTTCACTTCTTTCATATCATTCATCCAGGATACTCACTGCTTTCACTGGGCTGCAACACGTTTAAGTGTTAACAGATTGATTAAAATCCAGAAATATGAAACAAGCTGCATTGCATTTCACTGTAGATGGACAGGGATTACTGGAGAGACTGTAGAGTCAAACCATACATGCACAGAGGGACTGTGCAACACAAACTGCATATTTATCTGTGGGTGATCCTGGGCAGAAGACCAAGAGTCACTGCTCTTTAAAGGTCTGCTTTTTCAAAGGTATTGCGAGGTATGACAGCAATGATGATAATTTTTTGAAACAGTAGGCTACACAAAAACAACAAGCTACATCAGAGCCAGAGAAGTTGATGAACTGACATATTCAAACACAAGAAACCAAATCCCCATTCCTAATCAGTGGAGGTCAGATAAGGTTTTCAAGGATATAATTAGAGAATAGTTGTGGCAGTCAAATAGCAGGTTTGTGACAGAGCATGAGAAGTTTTCCCGACTTGTACAATAATACCCTGATCATTTACCTATGCTGTTTCAAGATATATAACAAGCAAGACACAATATCTTGCTTCACAATACATTAAATAATATATTAAACAATATTTTCCTGCTATTATTCCCATTTGACACCAAAAAAGTAGACCACGTATACATTTTCATTCTCTTGTTTCTTGGATTTGTACCTTAAAAATATAGTTCTCCTTCTAAAAGAAGTTACTAATTTTTTGAGAAACAAAGGCAAGTCAGAAAAATCATTTGCTTATCTATGTCCCTTCTCAAACACAAATGCAGAAGTAGCAATATAAGCTCATCAATCAGCAGCTAGAGACAAAAAAAAATAACTACTTAGATCACCTACTCCATTCCTTTTCCGAGGTCTGGATCACTCCCTAAAGCATACAGAGACATTCTTGTAATACATGTCCCGCAAAATCATTGTAGATGATACACAATCACACATCAGCATGGCCTGAGCACGTCGTGTTTATTTAAGAAGGTAATGTCTGCCTCAAAAGTAGTGTATGTTCTGTGCTATGTTGCAGTTGCTATGGAAACTTTTTTCTTGTAAAGCAGAGCAAATACCACCTAAAACCTCAGCATCTTGTTGGTATAATATTTAATGTTGCTTCAGTAACTCTTAAATGTCTCTGCAAAAAAAATTGAGGCTCCTTTTAATATTTTTTGACTGACACAGACCTAATTTTTTTAGGTTAGTTTTCACTGACAGGTATGCAACCAACACCTTAGAGAATTCCTATTTATTGTGCTAAAAATTGGGTGCAAACTATCAAAAGTATAAGCAAACCCAAGTGACAGATTTACGGCTAGTTACACAACCGCTAAATTGAGAAAGGCTTATAAGCTAACACCCCACTTTCTACCTTGGTATTTATACCTACTATTCCTATTTATGCTACTAATGCATAAGAAGCCTGGTAGCTTTCATAAACTCTGTAAATCATTCAGATTCACAACAGGGTCTGCCAATATTTGCAAAGCAAACACAGGACACATCTACATGGAATCTCTGCATCCAGTGTCAATACCCACAGCCAGCTCCCACCACCTTCCCTCCCTTGCCCCAAACAGTATCTTAACTTCATGAACTGCCACAGCTAAGGCATTGGGGCAGCTCACCTAATAAGGTACAACACAGCATGAATTAATGTGATAGAAACCTGGTCGAGGGTGAAAATGTTTCAAATGCTCAGATGAGACATTTGGCCATTCTGAACCACGACTGTGCAACAGCTTTGCCTACAGAATGGCTGCAAACTTACCTTTATGCAGAGAGGTTTCCTCTGGTTGCCCCTCAAACTCATAAAACGTAAAGGTACCTCCCAACATGAAGCTACACTGCTTCACACAATTTAAAAAAAACCCAAAGTGACACCATTACTAGAGATATCTTCAACATGATCCATGATGAAAACATACTTTATTGGACAACCAAACACCTGACATTAGAGAACCTCCTTTCTGCTCTCAGGCAAAGATAACCTATCAAAAGGTTGCATTTTTAACCCTTAATGTTAAACATAACTTAAGGGTTTTTTTGGATATAGTTAAAAAGTAGACATACAATAAAGTTACAATCTGCTCCCTTTTTCAGCATAAAAATATTTTTAATGACACAGAAATAGATCTGTTTTATGCATAATATAAGATGATCAGATATGATGTTACAATTAGCAAGAAAGAAGAAGAAGTTTAGCAGTAAATGTCTAGCTTTTAAATGAAGGTCCAGCACTAGGAAAGCCAACTGTGGGTACTCCTGCACTTGCCATATCATAGATATACAAATATATTGGTTTATGTAATTACCATCTCAGTAGGTAAGACACTAGAAAAGCCAACATACCAGCATTTCCCAAGCTTGCTACTAATTAAATCATATGCATAGAGGTTCAATCCAAGGATGATCAAAGTTAATGAAAAAAATTCCCATTTAATTCAATGAGCTGTGGATCAGTTCCAGACAGCTAGCTGCTACTCCATCCTTTCTTCTTTATCAAAAGCACTCCAACAGTGCAAAAGCAAAGAGGACTCCATATGAGTCTACAGATTTTGTATCTCCCCTCAGATCTGAATTTTAAATTAATTGACAGTTGACTACATTACATACAATTAAGTAATCTTTTCCATAAAGCCATATTAGAGGCTACTCCAGGTTTTGAAGGAAAACAGACTACTACTATTATTTTTACATCAATAGCTTTAAAAGATTTCAACTATTTCTTTCACATACAGGTTTACCCTCATTATAAATTTCTTTATGTGCCACATTGTTCACCACTGCAGCAATATATTGCCATACCCGAGCATGGAAAATATCAGTCCAATGTACTAAATTTATAAGGCTTCCTAAGATTAACAGAAAGATAAAGTCATCTAAAGTCAAAGAAATAAAGAATGAATGTTCAGATCAGATAACTATCTATTTTTAATTACATTTGAAACGTAGTGTCACAATTGTCAAACAACGTCAGTAAACTGGACATTACATTTATGAAATCTGAATAGCCTATGATTCAATTCTTGTTAACAATGCTTTTTCACATTCTACTTTTCACTAAATGCTTATACTAAAAATGAGAATTTAATTTCGGCACCTCAAAACTCAGCTCCCAGTGCTGCACAGATGTTTAGTTCTGTCTCTTTGTAGTCAGGGTTTCAGCCTGAACGTGCATTCAGATCAGCCTAAAGGCTCTCATTCGTTTAAAGCAGAGCTGGACAGGAGTTGCTGTAAAATCTTTACTTAGGAATCCAATATATGCATCATTGCTATTAGCCATTGCATAGTGTCTCAAATCTAATGAGCATTGCATAGGAAATTAAATAATAAAAAAAAAGCTTTTCTGTTCAAGAATCAAGAGTCAGTTAAATGAAAACTGAAGTAGTTGGCTTTCAACAGGAGAAATGGTGTCTATGCCTAAAATTTCACATTCCATCTATACAGGGACACAAGCTTAAATGAAAAATGGTGTTTAGACATAGTTTCAATAAAACTTGTGTATGCAATGCTGCCTAGTTGGCCACCTTACATCCTTCCTACTCTAAGATAGATTTCAAGCACTACTTGTTGGAAAAGGCATTTTCTGTCATAAAATCCATCACATCCAAGTTTAAAAAGTTTTGTAGGTATAACCAAAGAGGTCTACTCTTAGCACCTTCTACTTCATGTTACAGAACCACATTAAAAACAATGGGAAGGGAATGGTGTTACTGCAACCTTTATTACCACACCTCAGGTCTCCTTTGCTGTAGCTACTCAGAAGCCCCAGACAGCTGTGCCGCGCCACTGGGAACCTTGTGGGAGTCAGAGCAGCAGGATTTTATTCCCATGCAGCGCAAAAACATCCCTCATGGAGCTCCGAAATCCAGAATTGGAATGTGAAATGCTCTCCCAGTCTGTTTGCCCCTTCTCACTCAACCCCTGTCCGAGACTAAAGAGGGAGGTGTCAGAAAGTGATGACTGAAATTCCTACCATCCTTCTTCTGCTTCACTTTGCCAGAAATTTCTGCAGAGCCGCTTTTAGGCATCCAATTAAAAACGATGCTAGCAGGTTTTTTTGACTGGGTCCAGACATGTAAGAAATGGTTCTAAACTCAGCTCTTGACTGAGTACAGACATCGCTACAGGATAACACAGACTATTAGAGTTTAAGATACAATGAGTAAAAACTGATTCCTATAAATTTACCCAGGCACTAATATAGCTCTTGAAAAACACTTGAGAGACTTTCTTCTACTTTAAAACACTGCTGCTGGCCTACTCTCCTTAATAAGGGCCCATTATTTCTGAAATGTGTAAATGGGACCTACAAGTTGTCAGAGTAAATAGAGTTTACTTCTTAGTACACTTTTTTCCACGTAATGCAAAATCCTTTATTGCTTTGGTATGATTCCCTATCACTGAAGCTCTTTTCTGTTGACTGAGTGAAATAGAAATCAATGACCAGATTTTTTTTTTTTATTCTTCCGTTTATGTGCTAGTGATTTAGGCTGTTGTGTTCCGTTACTGTTAATGGGGTTTAGAAGCAGAAGACCCCTTTGTCTCTCAAGAACTATTAACCAAAAGTCTTAGGCTACAATTGCAAACATACACTATGTTACAGCAAACAAAATCTGTTCAGAAACTCTGTATCATCATTCACATTCAATCCCAAATCACATGGGTTGCAAGTACTAATAAAGCAGGAGAAAAAAAAAAGTATAGGAAAGAGCAGCTAGCCTACACAGAGTGCAGTATTGACTGACATGTTGTAAAAGGAAAAAAACCAACCCACCATATAAGTTCCTAAATGACACAGTTCATTCCAACCCATTTAACCTACACAAAGTGCCGGATGCACATGAACAGCAGGATTTGCAAACAATACAGACAGCTCTGCCAGCAAGTCTCACATAATCACAGTATCTGTCTCAATACAGTTGGTCTCACAGCTATACAAATTTCAGAAGGTAAAACAAAAATGAAGACTGCACTGCTAAACATTTTCAGTTTGGTTTCCTTTACCCTGACCTTTTTAGCAAACTTATTTACTATATATACATATTTATTTTTTAACTACTCTGGTGTTATTTCCTTGATTCTAGCACTAAAGTTTACCACAGGTGGATGGATAATTTATTTCTTCAAAATCCCATATGACTTTACCAAGCCTCTGTGCTGCCTCATCACTCTTCCAACACATTGCTGGGCTGCAATATGAAAGACTTGCTTTGCTCTTTTAAGAGCAAGTGTACTCAAGAAGACTTAACTGCCTAGCCAGCCTCCATTAACAAGCTTAAAAGTTTTACCTTGTATATGCTACAGTTCTGAATGTATACTGGTTACCAAAAGACAGAAAACCCAACTTGCAAATATTCTACTTATATTATGAAACATTTTCTGTAACTGTAGCTCAAGAAATGCATGAACTATATTTAAAGCCTAAGGGTAAAAAAGTGTAGTCTTTTCCCTTAAAAATGCTTTAACTGCAACAAGAGATACTGAATTATAGACAATGCTGCTGAGAAATATTCATGAGAAATTTTATAATAAAATCCGTCAATTTAAAGTTCTGCCTATTCAAATAAATACAAGTCAAATTTTAAAATGGATTTGCTTAATCCTGTTCTAATGTCCTGATACAACTGTGCTTTGGTTCTGTTAAAGTTTACAGCTAGGATTAATTTGTATGTGTTCAGGCACACTTCCCTTGTAACACTGTATCTGATTACATCTGAACACTACTACCTTTACAGTGTTGAAGAGGTGCTGACATCTCCTATAACTTGTTAAAGAAGAACTAGTTCCAAGATATTCTGTAGCAAGCAAAACAAGGGAAGTATGATTTAAAATACAGGTTTAAATTGTGTCTCCATCCAGTCCTGCTACCATAAGATAAAAAAAAGTTTGAGACTGTTACAGTAAAAAGAACAAGACTAGTATCACTAACTTCCTCATTTGTCTTTGATGCTAGAAAATAGGATATATTTGGGTCCATGGCTCACAGCACCCTAGGATAATGGGCTCCCAAGCAGCTTCATGCTTTATTATCTTTAATGTTACCAGATAACATCTCTTGTGAGGCTTGCTAATGTTGATATACTTAGTCCAGATAAAGCACAGCACGAAGAACAAAAGAAAACCTTTGTTTGAAAGGCCTTGAAAAAGCCATACATTTTAATTATGTCAGAGAACCGTTCTGTGGCACCAGATACTTGAAAGTCACACTTCCTTCCAGAGCAAGCCTCAGTGAAAGAAAACTTAAGAGAGTGCTCAGGATACACATCTCAAACTATGGCACACAGAAGTATTTCTCCATCCAGTCTTTAGATAACAAAGGCAACATCCCCTCATCTTGCATTTTGAGCCAAGATATACATATTGACTGGGTGGAAGCAGCTACACAAGTTAGGGAACAAAAGAAAACAATAACATGGAAGAATCATATCTTTATTAATAATGAAGAATAAGGTGTTATTATAGCTCAAGGTCACATATGACAAAACAATCTTCAGTTAATGCCATGTCCATTACGTACTGAGAGAATCAAAATTAAAACATAGCAGTAGTTTTGTTTGTTGTTGTTTTTTTTTTTTCCTTTAAAACCATTTGTAGAATTGCAATTTGCAACATGCTGAAAGATCAAGTTCCACACAGGCCCAGCAGGCTCTGTCACTCAGGGTCTGGAATGAGAGCAGTCAGGGGACACTGGGGTCAAATGAGCTCCTAACGTCAGGTGAGGAAATAGGATTTGGTAGAACCTGCAATATCTCTTAAATGGTGTTTATAGAAAAAAAAAAAAAATCACTTAACACAGGGAATCTGATAAAAGAAACTAGAATAAGCATGGTGTTCCCACATACTTAGTTCAAGTCTTCATCTATCCAGCAGAGTTTCTGTTTGCAGAATGAATATTATATTAAGAATATAACCTACACAAGAAAACGGTGAAAAAATGGCAGTATCAGAATAAGATACATTGGAAGTGGAAGGGTGGGGGAATAAGAAACACAATCTGTGCAGGGAGGGAGAAGCACACAAGGGAAAACAGGAAAAGAAAAAGCTAACCTGTATCAAGCAATATCTCTATCTATTTAGAACAACTTTCTTCCATAAAACTTGACAAAGCCAGTGTGCCAACATAAAAAGCAAGTAGCTTTTCTAAGTTCAACAAAACTATGCAGAGCTGATATTTAATTACCTCTTCAATATCTGATAATTTTACATGTGCAATACCGTATCTGTTCATTTTAGTATATTATCTTCCCAAGGGAAGAGCTGGTGTAATGCACTATGCAATTTTTCACCCTGAAAGTAATTAGTATAATAAAATCAGTTAAAACAAATATTGCAAAAAAAGGTATGTTTACAGCCAAAATAAGAAAACAATGAAAAGATTATGCTAATATTCTCCAAAATAAGAACATTCTCAATGAAGGTCTTGAACACTGTCTTGAAAGTCAAATGAATTGTGAAATCATACACAAAAAAATTTTAAAAGAAGCATCATTAAATCTCTGTGAGGACCCTGATAATTTGCTCTGTTTATCTGTTTTTCGCCATTTTAGATGCAGCACGTATACTTCAGCAGGAATCATTTCCAAAAAAGGCAAAAAGTTAAACAATTATGAAAATCACCTGCATAAAAATAAATGAAAGGAAACAAAGCATGTATAGTGCCAGGAAAAAAATAAAAACAAAAAAACTGATCTTGGGCAAAACTGATCCTAGGCTACAAAGCATACCTGAAAAAGCTAATCACAGAAATTCTAGAACAGGGAGATACTTAATTCAGGAATCCAGACAGATGAACTCTCATAAATCTTCCCAGAACGGTACTTCAAACTATTTCTTCCCCCATTCCTGTTTCCTGCCTTTCTGCAGAATGTTAAACCCATCCCTATAGGAAAGCTGGCAGCTCCATTTCATAGGTCTGCATCCCCACCTAAATCCACCCTCATCCCCAGTTTGAGCTAAGACACAAAACTTTATGAAGAGACACAAACACACATTGCCTTTAGCTTATTCTGCTATGGGGACAGGAACATAACAGGCTGGAAGGTTAACAGTGGGATTTGTAAGGCCGTAACCATTGCCTCTCTCAAGAGCTCACTCCTCATTCACCAGAGCATTTTATGCTGGATTCTAACTTGCATCAATTATAAGTGGTTTGTAAAGTACAGAGAACCTAATTCTGCCACCTGTTCTCACACTGAACAGCAACTTATTGCTTAGGTAGCTGGACAGATTTCAAAGGGATTATATTCAAAAATACAGACGTACTCCAATATAAAGATGGTAAAATTTGTCCTTCTGAATTTGTCCTTCAGAAGATTATCATTTTCTACCTATCTACCTATTATTATTATTATCTACCTATTTTTTTATCTCAAGTCTCATTATTTTCTTTGTATTAGGAGTAAGGAAACTCATTAATTCTATATGGAAAGCAAAGTTAGATAGCTAGCATACCTAGTTAACATACCTGTCTTTAACAGTTGGTGAATATAGATTTTTTTTTATTCTTAATTAAAATGGACAAGGACTGAAAACTTGTTACTACTTAAAAAGGCTGCCAGTGCTGGTGTCAAAGATAGATTCAAAAAGCTAAATTTATTTGTAATTACTTACCTACAAGCAGAGATAATCTTTCGTCAGCTCTGCTTCCTTTGCCCGTTAGCTTTAGTCAGTGCTTTGTTTCTTCTCTTCAGGGACTGGCTGAAAGACAAATTTTGGCACAGTCACCCCATATATAAAAAACTGAAACAGAAATAAAATAAAAAGAAAGTTCTGTCTAGAAGTGTGAAGGCACATGAGGAAATATTGACAATTCATCTTATCCTACAAACGCATCAGAAGCATGATATATTTAGAAACGTGTCCCTAATGCACTATCATGAATGCTGGCCAGAGCTCTGGGGACATAGAACTGATAGTGACACAAGATGAAAGATCAAAAAATGTCAAGGATCATGCAAAATTAAGTTATTTTAAACTCTACCGTTACTACAATTCATTAATACGGATATATTGTTTTCCTCATTTAAATGAAAACATTGTTCTATAGTTTTCTTTCCTCTCCAGAAATATTCTCTTTAGATTTCTTTGCTTCAGCTTCATATTTAAACTGTTGGGTTTTTTCCGGACCAAAAGGCCAAGCTACCAGAACAAAAAGTCACATGGATGCATAGCATCATATAAAATGAAATGCATTACAAGTGGAAAATCATATTTCCCCCTCCCCTCATCACACAGTCAGAAAACTGAACAGATCGCCTACTTACAATTCACTTAATCCTTGCTGCTTTACACATTTTTGCTCAACCTTTCTTTCTCTAAAAAAAAATAAAAATATTAGCGTCTTCCACACGTCCCATTCTCAGAGGTCACACCTTGCCCCAATAACACCTTTTCAACATATTATACAAGAACTTTCCACTTTTATTTTACCTTGGATAACATGTTTTCCTACATCAGCTCCACTCTGCCTTATAGCAACATGATACTTCTACCCCCACTGATACTTTGCTCTAGGAATTGCTTCCAGGAAATAATCACACAAGAAGTATTTATAAGAAAATGCTTAGTGAAGTGGATTTTCAGGGAAGGACTTAAGCAATAGCCCTTGACTTGAGTGGAGCTAGCCCCTAGTATCATTTGACAAGAGGGCCGATGTCCACAATGCAGAGAGCAGGAGAAGAACTGGGATACAGCCAAGCAGCAGGTTGTCTTTGATTTCCCATACCTGGGACACGGGACTGGCTAACCAGAAAAAACCCACAGCACTGTGTTAGCTGTGCACGCATCCCCAGCGCTGCAGCAAGGAGAATCTGGGATGAACAGCATGACCTTTACCACCACAACATGACTGTGCACATGTTTTTATACATATTCACACATGCTTTTATACATATTCACATACACATTCATACATGACAAAAATAAACTCAAGAGAAGAATTTTGCTCTAGCAAGACATCTTAGATGGAATAATGATCTTTAACTGAAAAGGTTGGCAGTACCATTTGTAACCAACTTGGCAAACTGGAAATCACAAGTCAGCAAAAAAGATACAGGAGTGACTACAAAGAGATTTTCAGTTGCTCTTAAACAAAATATCAGTCCTTGTTCTACAGCTAAGTTTGCTTCCTAAGCTAAAAATGTCAATATCCACTAAAAAAGAATGAAAAAAAATTCAAAATAACTAAATAAGTTAGCCTGGCTGGAAGACAGCTATTGAGAAATATGATGATAGTGTAAATCATGGAGGAGGGAGAGGAATTACATAGCGTGACTCTAAGGGGCATAAATGAAGAAGTGGGATGAACTTAGGGAAGAGGGTGGCATAGGCTGAGCATCAGAAAACATTTCTTAACAGCAAGATACAATATAAAGTAGAATATTTTTCCCACAGAAAGGGAAGTTATTTAAGACTAAATTAGATAAAACTCTGCAAAGCACAGCAAAGAAACCATTTCTGAATCGATGAGGTCATGGATGAGAACACTTAAATCCTGTCCTTCCCACTTCTCCGGATTAGGTTTCTCAGCAAGATTTCAGTGTAACAACCAGCCACACCACAAAAATACATTCATTTCTTGTTGGGTTCTTGTCTTGAAAAATACCTTGGATTTCATCAGCATTAAGGTTAGAAGTGTCATTTGCATTTAATGCAACTATTACACACTGAACTATTTAAGTATCACTCATAATTTTAATCCCCTATTACTTATTCTCCTGCTTATCGCTGTAACACAAAATTATCCTTTTAATTCAAGACTTTTACAGCATTTTTATTTCAGGCATTTCAAAGTACTTTACCAACATATGTACACTATCAACATCTTTCAAAATCAACATGGTATATATCAACATTGCATGTCATTGATCCAGAAGTTATCCCACAATTGCTGAACTGTCCAGCTGCTTAACATGATACATAGTTAGCAGGCAACAGGATGCCCATGAAATCCTCTGGTGTTGCACATGGCCACAGGAAATTAGAAGATGAAAACTGACGCCAACAAGGAAAACAAAGTTCAGTGTTTCTTTCAGTTTGATGCCTGCAGCAGGAGAGATCATGAACCAGCAAAAGGTTGAGTAAAACAGATATTCCCTTACACAACCAAGTATTAAAACAGAAAACCCACTACTGGCATAGTTTGGGGTTTTTTTTTCCCCCCCTATTATTACTATTCTTACAGTCTTACTTTACACAATACACAACATTCTGCAATTCAGTTTGGAAACAGATGGCTTAACTCACAAAAAGTGACCAAGAGAAGAGTTTCATCCCATTTTTTTCTTCCCTCTGAACTCTTAGGTAGAATTTTCCAAAATGCACAAATAATTTAGGAGCATAGCTGAATTTGAAACATGGAAGTTTCTCCTCATGATTAAAAATGTTCTTTTCTATAGGGCAACCAAATAAATATATATTTTTTAAAAAAGCAGAGTTATTCAAGGCCTCTTTTTGATACTGTGGAAATCTTACTCACTATAGGGAATGGTTAAATTATAGTTTGTTACATTTGTGACTGAAATCCCAAAATTCTCATGATTTATAGTCCTTATTTTAAAGGTCCTCCTCTACACTGGGTAGGATCTCACTGTGCACGACACCATCCATCAAGAACTAAGAGCAGGGAAGAAGAGAGAGAAACCGCACCACAGCAGCAGGGAAAAGTTAACATGTTTTCACAAATTGAAAAACAGTAATTAAAAGAGATAATATCATGACAATCAATTATCATTCTGACCCCCAAAGAAAAATAATGAACATGAACAGCAGCATACCAGGAAAACACATGCTCTCTTGAAGTGTTGAGTGCCATATCATAAAGCTGAAATAGTGTACCGCAAGGAACAATTCAGCAATGTAGGACAAAACATCCAATATGTACTGGAGAATATAACAGCTGTTTCCTTTCACACCAGTCCACAGTCTCTGCAGGTATTTCACCCAAACCCCCCCCCCCTTTTTTTTTAGCAGCTACATATTTTAAATATTAGTAACTATTCCAGATACTGATACTATTATATCATTCTCAAAGTGCCTATTTATCCCAAGAGATGCAGAAAGACAAGGCACAGCCCACCTTCCTTCCTCAGACCAAACGCCAAAAGCAAAAAGACTTCCATACAAATGAACACCCACCCCCCCCCCTTCAACAATGATTATGTATCACTGCAAGTAAGAAAAACATCTCCATAAAATGTAATAATAAAACAGCACTGAGTTTTAAACCAGAGAAGTTTGGGGGGGGGGGGGGGGAGCAAATCATCCGCCCATGTCTTGATTGGTCCTGGCTTGGTGTCTAGATTAAATTCAGGTGTGGATTCCCCCCAGGGAATGAGGAGGTAGTTAATGAAGTGATCGTTACTGCTTCCCCATACCCAGGCTCCAGTGTCACAGGACACAACAGTGGTCATTTGGGCTGTGTCTGTCCTTCAAATTCTCTGCAGGCTTGCAGTGATGCACATAAACAGAAGACTAGCAGAAACACATGTACACCAGTCACAGCAGAGGCAATGCCCACTTACTGCAGAATGACAGGACTTCCGAGACCATGATCCATTGCTTCCAAGAAAACGCAATAATAAAATACATAATAAAATAATTAATTTTTCCAGTCAGCAGCACCAATCCAACTGCACAAAGATGACAAGTTTCTGCTAAAAATTGTTCTTCCCTCCCTGAGTGTAATAAAGGTTAAGCCAGGAAAGGGAGACAAGAGGAAAGACTTTTTTCCTTTGGTATGTTTACTTTGCATTTGCTTATTGCTTATTCTAAACATATGAGGTTTCCATGCTTCTTTAAGATAAAAACATGATTATCTAAAAAAATAAAAAAAAAAAAAAAATCACAAAAACCATCAGGGAGATTCAGGAACAGGAACAGCACCTGAGGCTATTTCAAAATCATTTATAATTACTTTACAAATATTAAATCAATAGTGTACTTGTAAACAAAATTTGCTTAATGTGTTTTGCTTTCTTTCCAATTAGTCTCTCATCTTTTAGAGCTGAAGACTATAGCAGCAAAACTTTATTTCTCACAATAACAAAGAGGGCTGTTGTAAAATTAGATGGAATAACTGCCACACTCACCTACAGAATGATTTCACATAACTTTGCTAAACTCTCAAAGCTAGGTTTTGCTCTGTACATGACGGACTCGTATCTTTTAAGCTGTCTGAAGCCCGCGATCAAAACAAAGGGCAGCGTTGCCACTGCTGCTTTCAGGGAAGATGACAAATCTGCAGACATAAAGCAAGAGTTCTGCTTTAACACGTATTAAGCACTCCAGCCGCCAACAGCTGCAAAGATGAGGGAGCACCAGCACCTCAGACAGACTCCACTTCTGGCATGGCAATCTGCGTCAACGATACGGCTTGGGCTACAAGGAGAATTTGGTTGGTCCCACAGGCAACTAAAGAGCATGCTTGCTTTATATTTTCCTGTTTGGGTTTCCCGAATGCCAAAAGCTAGCCCAAAACACATTGCTTTGTAACTTAGAAGGGAAGGCCTCAGACACATGATGCTTATCACAGTGCCTCAGTTGCTTGCATTTTTCTACAAAAATGCAACATTACCTGTAACATTTCTAGTTTTGGTAAAGAGGATATCCAAGAAATTTGCTATGTATGGAAAATCTCAGTTTCCAGAAGCCTGAAAGAGCTACTAAAATATAGCATACTTGCAAAGACAAGTTTGAGATAACCCCTTGCGTGTCTATATTATTTACACACAGAAGCATAGAACTATTTTAGTTCTATACAATAAACTGTAAATTGCATCAGATGTACAACTGACACAAATAATAATACTCAAAGTGTATATACAATAAAATATGAGTTCAATTAGCAGCAGCAATTGAAGCACTTTTGCCAGAGGCATGTAGAATGTATATAGATATCTACTATATACAGAACATACTGTGGAGAAAGTAGGAACCATGTAATGATTATAAATAAGTTATATTATTGATAATATTTAAAAATCAGTATTAAATACAGCTGGGGCATCATACCTGTAAGTTACAAAGTCAAGTTTATCCTAGAGCGGCAAGACTTTCAGCAGAAGAGGATGCTAGGTATGTGCTGTTTCCAGCAACAAAAGGATCAGGTATAAACAATAAAAGAGGTGCTTAAGCAGAAGAAGAGCCCCAGCTATACAGCAGAGAAGAATAAAACCCAAGATTTCACTAATAAACAGGCAGAACCTACTTTTTAAATGGTTCAGGTAACCTGATGTTCTGTGGGCTGTACAATACATAGGTACTGTGTACACTGATTCCTGCCTGGGTACTGCCCTTTTGAAGGCCAGTTTCAACATATATGGGCCTGTGTATTAAATTCACCTAAAGTTCAACACAGTTATTTGCTTTCTGAAAACTTGCACAAATGGGGAACCCTAGGGGAGGGCACTGATAAGACCAATATAGTAATTTCTCAGGACTGTGGAAAAAGCAAGACAAATAGTAAATGGAGATTTCCCATTGAAAATAAAACCACTGAGACAGAAAATCCTTGCTAATCTCCTTCAGAGACTCTCACTGCTTAACTTAAACAGTACCTGAACTATAACTACGCAAGTCAAGTTAGTTTAAATAACAGAATTCAACTTAAAACAGGATACTGATAGAGAAACAACTCATCACTGCAGTACATCAGGCCCTGGTTCACTAGGGCAAGTAAACGTTCACCGCAAACTTACACAGGGACTGCAATGCAATCACCAAACACACATCACCTGTTGCTCGTTTCCAGGCCCTGTACCAATCCCACCTTGCCAGCGTCCCCCTCCCCATGCAACACACCAACAAAACAAGTAGGGGTGCACACAAACGCGCTACTATCACCGAGCAGTTTATTTGAACACTGGTTTTCCTTTCCCCAACGCTTGGGCCTTTCCCCCTCCCCGCTCTGCCAGCGCTCGGGCCGTTCACAGCCGCACCGACCGAGGCCGACAGGAGCCCTCGCGGGGAAGCGGCGGTAGCACTTGAGGGCAGGCCGAGGCTCGAGCAGGAACACCGCGGCGGAGCCACCACACCTGCGGCGCCGGCCAGGGCCGACCCGGCGGGCCCAGGACCCGCCCCGAGCCCTCGGCGCGGAAAGGCGCCCGCCGCCCCTCGGGGCTCCCTCAGCCGGGGAAGAGCCCTCAGGCCGCGGCCTCGCCCCCGCCCCGCCCCGAGCCTTACGCTGGGCCCGGGCCGAGCCGCGGCCGCTGCCTCACCGATCCGCCACTCACCGCCCGGCCGCGTGCTCCTGCTCCTGCCGCCGCGGCTGCCCCCGCCCCTGCCTGCCCGCCGTGGAGGCGCGCAGAGAGGCCGGCGCGGGTGGCGAGAGGCGGCTCCGGGGGCCGGCGCGGCCCCGGGCGCTGCGGGCGGGGAAAGGGGCCTCGCCGCGGGAGGACCCGCCTAGTGTCGGCAACATGGCAGCGTCCAGCCGGGCCCAGGTGCTGCGGCTGTACCGGGCCCTGCTGCGGGAGAGCCAGCGCTTCGGCGGCTACAACTACAGGTGCGCTCCCGGCCCGGGCGGGGACGGGCTCCGGGGCGGGCAGCGGCCCGGGCCCCGCTTCTCCCCGTGAAGGCGCGGGGTTCACGGTGGGCGGAGGAGGTCTGCCGGCGTTGTTTGGGGCTGGGCAGGGGCCGCGTGAGGCGCTCGCTTCTGGCGGGCGCAAGGGAGCTGTGACCTCCGGGGACCCCGCGGAGGAGCGGGCGGCCGCCCAGGCCGAGCCGTGCCCTGGGGGCAGGAGCGAGAGCGGGCCCGGCCGCGGCGGCTTGCCCGGGCCTGAGTCGGGGCCCGACTCGGGGCGCAGGGGAGGGTCAGCCCCCGGTCCCTGTGCCTGTCCCCGGGCTGCCTGAAAAGCACCCGGTTATGGGCCCTCCCTGTTGTAGGTGGAAGGGACAGGGCAGAGATTGTCCCAGCCTGAAAAAGGTCGTGTCTGGTCTGGATGCTGCCCTTCTCCTGGCGGAGGAGAGCCTGGGCCAGGTTGCAGCCCTAGTTGTGCTGGAGGAGGCTGGCTTCCCTGCCAAACCTCTACGCCATGTGCTGTGCCCAAGCTCAGGGTGCTGCGTGCGATGAGGGAGCAGGGTTCACCTGTCCCGCCACACAGGATGCCATGCTGCGTGGCTGGCTGCCTTCAATGGCTGTTGGTGAAAGACATGCACCATTTTTTGGCAAAGGGTATGCCTGCGTGTGTGCTACAGGTATAGGCCTGGTCTCCTTTAGATATCTGCTGCATTCACAGGGGGTGCTCCCCACCAGCACTGGCAAAATTGTATTACCCACTGGTAGTTTATTCACTTCACCGCTCAGTTGGACTTCGGGCAGACACATGTGAGCTACCTTTGCTGTGAATCATCTCCAGCCTGGCAAGAACTGGGAACAGAAGCCTTTGAACTTGCATAACCATGGTGAGCTCTGCACTCTTCAAGGCATAAGTATTCCCCAAACCTCATGTGTGAGGGAGTGCCCTGAGAAGAAAGGCTGTGGGGCTGAAACTGAGCTGGAGCTAATAAACCTTTATTGCTAACTCCACGCAACAGCATGTGTGTGCATCATGTTCCCCTACTCCTTCTTTAGTTCCCCTGCTATCAAGGCTTGCCCCTGCTCTTCGCTGTCCTGAGTATCGCAGCTTGCCATTATTCTGGCTAACAAAGAGAGGACTGTATGTAATGGGCATGGCTTGAGTCCCGTGAGATGTGCAGTTGGTGAACAGTTGAACGTAACTCCCGTGTGGGCCACGGCATGTTTTCAGCAATGGGTTTGTGCTAGGCAGTGATCAGTGAGGAAGCTGAGTCCACAGCAGTGGGAGGAAGCACACCAGCACCACCTCACAGCGGTTGCACCAGTAATTGGTGGCACCAGCCTCACAGACCACATGTGGACCCCCCTCTGCCCAGCCCCTTGCTGGTGGAGCACAGGGAACTTGGGAAATTTTTGTCATCTCTTCTCTATAAGCCGTACCTGGAGCCCAGCCCCCCCCCCCAAAATGAAGTATCTACCTGGGGGGTCTTGGCTGTATGGAAATTTTGGCATGAAGATTAACTATCACACAACAATAGGTGCACCAGTGAGTTTTCTGCTTAACACAATGTAAAACTTTTCGTTCTGTTTCTTTTAGTGTTTTTATACTAGCAAATTTTAAAGTATAGAAATCATAAGATATGAGTTTACCTTGGATATCTGATTTTTTGACACCATATCATGGTGCAAGTTTTCCCTTTCCTTAAAGGAAAGATCTCAGGTTTTGATGGGCCTGTCCTTAGATACTGTAAAATCAGCAACTGTATAAAATCTTGCGGTGTATACACATTTGTGAGCACTAAAAGCAATAGCAGTTTCTAGCAAGAAATGATCAGCAGCTATTATGTGTAGACATCTGCTGGGACCACAACAATTCTGCCTTGGTGTTTATGCCACACCCATAGCTAAAATGGACACCCTGCTAGCTTCTTCCATGCCAAGATAACAGTCCTGCCATGTCCTCAGGGCTGCTGTAATGTGATATGGTAGTACCCTGGAGTAACCCTAATGACTTTGTAAAGAACCAACTTGTAGCAAAGTAGAAAGTATTAAAGATTAATCTTATTGATTCATGATTTCAGTTAGAGAATTTCAAAATATTTTATTATTGCAAACAGTGCATATTTGTAAGCGTACATCTGGAGTACGATCAGCTGGTTATTGTCTCCTTATTTGCTTGCTGAGCTTTTTCTCTTAAATGTGTACATACATAGTGTGATGGAAAATTCAATATTTTTGTTTTGTGACTTTCCTAGTAAATATATTCTATATGTCATCTGGTAGTACCAAATTTTCTTCTACCACCCAAAAGAACTTTTATTGCCATAACTGTGAAGAATTAACATTCATGTCTTAAAGTAACTGAGGTCACCACTGACAGCCTTCAGAGTAACAACACACAGGGGCATCTCTAGAGCCCTGCAGTAAACGTTATGGAGTGTTTGGAGGCCCAGATGTATAGGCCAGGTTTTAACAGCAGGGAGAGAGAATTTCGTAGACTGTGAGTAATTTCATGTCTGCCCTTCTGCCCTGTTACCCATGCAGACAGTCTGAGGAAGGGAGAGTGATTGGTACTGGACGAAAATCAATATGCGAAGAGGGAAGATGTTAGGTTTTGAGTCAAAAAGGTGGTTCTTAATGAGTGTACTGTTTTCTTCTGCTTGGTTGACAAAAAGTAGATCCTCTGACGGTTTATAGCGTGTTGGATTACAGTCTCAACTAAATTGATTTAAGGGATAATTTCTAAATAGAATTTCATTTGTGATTTAAATAATGTCTTTATGTTGTGTCTCTTTTTTGGTACAGAAAACAAAAGCATTTATAAGCTTGTTAAAGCTGTTAACATATCTGGTTGCAAATGAGGGTAATCTGAACTTTAAATTTTCTTGTTTGTTTAACATGACTGAAGCTCACTCGTCAAAACGCGTGGCAATCTAGTGGAAGAGGGTTTTCTCTAGAATGGTAGCGCAGGACTGGAGCAGGTCACCCCGAGAGATTTTGACATCTCCATTTTTGAAGGTTTTCATGACAGGTTTAGCCGAACAGCACCATGGCTGACCTGACCTTGTTGCGGATGGGCCCACTTCAAGTGGGAGGTTGGCTTGGATAAGCTCCAGAGGTTCTAGCTAACCAACATTACTATGATTTTCAGGTCCCCAGCCTTCCTTGGCCTATAAAGATACTAACACTGGCTAATAAGTTCTGGGAAACATCATATGACATGCTTCCAGCTGGTCTCCTTTCTAATTCTTTAATTTCCTGTAGTTATAAGCAATGTCAGAAGCTTAAAGTCTCTGTGTTGGAATTTTTCTGCAAATAATTTCTTTATTTTTTTTAAGGTATTTCTTGATTTATTGTATATTTATTTCAGTTATCCATTATGTTCTCTGTTAACTGGTGGATGTTGCATTTTTATTTATAGATCTATTTTTTCTTGTCTGTGTAAATTGCATTTTAATGGAATTTGATTTTTCTATTAGAAAGTGCAATATTATTTGATTAATTAATAAAACTACCCAGAATATAGAAGAATCAGGGAAGGAAATTTGTCAAAACAGGTTTTGCATTGGAAACAAGTTAATTGAATGCATGCAGTTTCATCTGAGACATATCCTTCAAGATTTTAAAACTAGTAAATCTGATTTTTGCAAATCTCTGCTAACCTAAGAACAAAACTGGGCAAAATAAGTTATACTGTTTTTTCAGTGCCAGTTGTTTTTCGTGCTTTGAACAACATAGTTGCTGATCTGATTTTAGGGAGACACAGAACCATAGAACAGCCCGGGTTGGAAGGGACCTGCAAAGATCATCTGGTCCAACCTTTCGTGGAAAAGGGAGCCTAGGTGAGATTATCTAGCACCCTGTCCAGTCACATCTTTAAAACCTCCAGTGACTGGGACTCTACCACGTCCCTGGGGAGGTTGTTCCAGTGGTTGATTGTTCTGACTGTCAAAAGTTTCTTTCTTACGTCCAGATGAAACCTCTTCCAGTGCAACTTGTACCCGTTGCCCCTTGTCCTCTTCTTGTGGCTCCTTGTGAAGAGAGAGGTTCCATCCTCTTTGTAGCTGCCCTTTAAGTACTGGAAAACTGTGATGAGATCCCCCCTGAGCCTCCCCTTCTCCAGGAGGAAGAGACATAACTCCTTCAGTCTTTCTTCATAGGGCAGGTTCTCCAGCCCTTTGATCATCTTTGTGGCCCTCCTTTGGACCTCTCCACTTGGTCCACATCTTTCTTGGATTGAGGGGACCAGAACTGGTCACAATACTCCAGGTGCAGCCTCACAAGCGCTGAGTGGGATGACCACATCTCTGTCTCTGCTAGTAATGCCCCTGCGGATGCAGCCCAGGATCTGATTTGCCTTCGTTGCTGCAGTGACACACTGCTGACTCACGTTCAGCTTGTTGTCCACCAGGACCCCCAGGTCTCTTTTGGCAAGGCTGTTCCCCAGCCACACAGATCCTCGCCTGTGCTGGGCTCTCTGTTTAGGTCTTCCCAGGTGCAGGACCTTGCAGTTGTCTTTGTTAAACTTCATACAGATTTTGATTTAGTCTTTCTCTGAAAGATTTTATCAACATGAAGAAAATGTTGATTTTAAAAATCTCAAGGTGCTTATGATAAATGTGGCCTTTTTGTTTTGAATGAAAGTTTAGGAAGTAAAAATTCAGGGATTCCACTATACAGGGCAGAGCATGTTCTTAAGGTGTTTTTAGTCTTTTGGTGTTAAAGCTGTTCTGAAAAAAAAGTTTGTGATTCCTGTGTTTTTGCACTAAGCTTAATATCTGAATTTAATGTAAAAGTTTGGTGAGACAAAGTTTTAACGTTAGAACTTACATTTCTACAGTTTGAGGTCTTCTGCATGCATGAAATCAGAGTAAAGAACAATGATAATCACTAAAATAAAATGCTTACTTATTTTTTATTCATGGCAATAAGTTGCTACTCCCGTAAGTCCAGATGGGTCTGTGGAAAAAAAAAAAGTCTCTTGTTCATAGTCAGTGTCATTAAATTTGGCACGGATGGCCAGGTATTCTGTATGTGTAGAGGTGGTAACTCTTACTGTTATACATAAAAAATAAGCTGATCTGTGTTTAAGAAAATATTTCAGCTGATGATCATTGCTGTGTATGCAAGATTTAGTCTGCTTTTTGCAAATAGGAAAATGGAAAAAGGAACTATGTCAGATGCCAGCTACTGTTATGTAAAGATTGATCGTGACTCCTGATTAAACACAAAAATAAACAAAGAGCCATCCTTGAACATTTGGACAAGGGGTCTGGTTTAGTAATGCACCATTTCTCAATGTTTCTGTTGCTGTTCCACTAATGTCAGTCTTTTCCATTTTGAGACTTCTGGCTAACTGCTACCCAAATTAAAGTCTTGCTCAAATAGTGAGTGTGCTGATCAACTTTTTAGGCTAAGGTGAGGAACTGGGATATAGCAATACATTGGCATACGCTTTGTTATTCTAATTTTTGTGCATGCTTAATGGCAAGATTCTTAGATACTACGCTCTGGAGAAAGATGTGAAACTGCTATAGGATGCTCTTTGAACACAAATTTAACACGAGATGTTAAAAAAATTCTAAATGTGTTCATCCTCTCATTTCCCAGATGGAATTCCAATTCTTTATTTTTTAAGAAGCAACATGAAAAATCATTTCATGTCTGTATTAAATCCTACCTCAGCTTTCTGCCTACTTTGTTTTTATCTATCTTGCAGGTGTTTATGTTTTTCTTACAAGCTCATTTTATTGCCGTCTGTGGTGTCAGAGTTGTTTGAGAGTTGTTGTTAGTAGTTTGAGAATGAATGCAACCTTTTTTCTTCCTCCTTGGCAGCTGGGCACAGATGCTGCATCTAGCCCCTTAATACCTTGTGTCACTTAGAGTGAAATGGACTTTTGGTGGAGCATGAATGCACAATCAGTATATTGTGATTGTTCCTTGATTCCATTCTTATGTATAGGACCTGGAAGCTTTCTTACATGTTGCAACTTAATTCAATATATAGGACCTTTGTGGGTCCTCTTGCAGCGTATCTGATGTAGAAACTTGTACAAGTGGTTATATGAGGTAAAATCATTGCCCTTAGATGAAATTTCGTGTTGTCCATTTAGTAGACTAACTTTTCTCATGTTACTTCGCATGTCAGTCTAGCCTATAGTCCATTCCTTTGGGAAAGAGGGCTGCTAAGAGCTGATCAAGTAGGTCGACTTGCCAGGCTGCAGGGGCTTTCTGCTCGTGGGCTATGGGCTGAGGGGTTTATGCTTTTGGATTTCAGCAAAGGCTTCTTCTGGCCATGCCAAATGAGCCCATGCAAAGGAGGGGAGCTGCTCAGAAGGTGCATTCTCCTACTGCTGCAACAGTAGGAAAGAGGATGTCCAGGAATAAGTTGTAACTGCCATAGCAATTCAGGCTGTCCGCTTCTGTGTGGCGCCTGTCTCAATGGTTCCTTGAACTAGGGAAGGAGCAGGCTGTGGGAATAGTCAGATACACAGGGTGCCAGTTCAGAGCGTTCACGGGAGCAGCTGGATTTTTGCACAAGTATAGGCTGAGTTGACCTGTAGTTGCATAATGACCTGTTCTTCAAGGAGGCATAAAGCTTTTAAGATTCTGCTAACAACTTTCTTGACAACATAATTCACACCACATAAAATTTTTAAAAAATACGCTTTTTCAAAAATGGGTTTCTTTCTCTTCCTCCCAACATGCCTTATTTGGTCACTTTAATTGAAAAATCTTACTTTGCTTTTAGTCCCTGGTATATAGAATCTGGTCACTGGTCCTTTCTGTACTTTTATCACTCAGGTAATTTAACAACCGCGTTAAAATTTTACATGTGACAGTTATCCAGGCTGAATAAGCCTTTTTCTCGCTGGTTCTCCTAATGAAGGTTGTGATTGACAAGATCTGCCAGCAGATTGTCAGCTCTTGGTAGCATGTTTCTGTGTGTTATGGAGGAAAAAAAGACTAAATGGTGATTTAAAAAAAAAAAAATCCAAAACAGTGAGAAAACAGAGACATGCCATGTTATAGAAAGTACTGTATTCTGTCTGAAGTGGTAGTTTGTAGCTGAGATAAGAAATGCAGGAAAAAATAAAATTGTCAGTTCTGCCCAGCAGAGCTGTCTGGCTTCTTTGTAGGAGTAAGGTGACTGAACTGCAGCTTTATAATATCCGTTTTTTCCTTGGCTGTGCAAAGAAAGTGGATAACTTATTTTTCCTTCTCTCTATGTAATTGCTGGCTGTGTTCTGAGTGATAATAAACTTTAGGAGTTTTTGAGTTAATTTCCCACATGATGAGTACGTGGCTATCTCTGTAATCTACTTGAAAAGTATAAAAAAATTTAGGGCTGCAAGCAGCTGTGGTATTCCTGAGCCTGGGGTGCAGGGTGGTTTCCATCCTATGCTGTTGCAGACACTTGTTTCGGCCTCGTAGCTGCTTGACCCAAAATCATGGGCAAACGGGCACTGCACGTTTGTAGATCATTTTTGTAGAGCATTCACACAGATTTGTGGTTGGCCTTATTAATATCTCTTTCTTTGGGGAGTTAAATTTTGGCCATTATTTCAGTGACCACATACCATGCAGATATTTTGCTATTATGTTATTTTAGGGTCTTTTATGTATATTGCCTTATTCTATCAGAATCATGTATGCTTCAATAGAGAAGTGGGTGTTTTAAGAGCTCTGGATGGTGCTCAATCCGATGATTAGTATGGGAACTGTGAAAAGGATGGAGATGATTACACTGTGAATTGTAGTAAAACATGGAAATGCATGCACTTTTGGGGAAAATAAAGAGGCATAAGAACATGATTTTGGATTGTCAGACTTTGGGTCTGACAGTATTGACGTATTTCCATTTGACTTCAGTATTCTATGTATACATTATTTTGGAAAGACAACTAAAGCATTCTGTTCCAAAAATGTCAAAACATAACCATTAGATACCATCAGAACATATTTCTCTGAAAAGAAATTTTAAACCAAAGGGAAACAATTTTGCCAAATGTTTTGGTTTTTTGATAGTAACATTTCCCAACTGAAAATCGTTCCATCAAAGTTCTGTTGATCGTGTTCATTAGGAGTTGCTTTCTTGGATTTAAAGGTACAACGATGATTGTCATTTTCCAAATACATTCACTTTACCCTTGTGAAATTATGCTCTTCCTAAACAATAAAGGATATCTATGCATCAATTTTGATGTAATTTTCTTGACTTCCTTTTTTTTTGGCAGAGGAGACTTTTGAATAGTAATAAATTGGAGGGAGAGTTTGGAGCACATACATAGTATACAGAGTTCTGGAAAAATTGAAATTTTATAGTTGGAAGACAAATGAGTGGGGGCTTCCTCAAAAGACTGATTAATGGACTTTGTTATTTTAGTAAAGGCACCCAAATTGAGTAAATCTGATGTGGTTGTTATCCAAGACATTATTTGCATTCTTTGTATAGCACAGTAGAACAGGGACATTTTTCTTTTTATGTAAGATTTAATTACCAGTAGAATTTGTTTGAGAACTAATGAGAGTAATAGAAAAATTACTGCCTCTGGCAGTGATTCACGCCAATAGACGTATGCATATGATTTCTGGTAAATGAAAAACACTTTGTAATGTAGTAATAGGATAGCATTTCAATACTTAAAAACTAGCTCACCTCCTCCTTTCCTTACACTTGGATGTGGCTTTAACATTTAGTTCCTTACTGTACCCATCTGTATGCTGCCCATGATGAAAAGATGCTGACCTCGTAACATCAAGACTAATTCAAGACACAGTAGACACAGGTTATTATTGCAAGTATTTTTTAGAAGATCAGCATTCTGGATTTTAAAAAAATCAAAGTAATTTTGCAAAAAAAAGAAACTGCAGTTGATCGGGCAATGTTTAGAACCACTTGCTGCAGCAACTGATAGGAAGGATGCTGTCTGAACTACCTCTTTGATAAAGTGCTTCCCATGGTTTTTTGGGTTTACTGACCAAGAAAGTACAGTCCTAGATTGTACATGGTTGTCTGCTTTTCCAAGAAAAATGGGCATGAAAAGAAAACTTTCTTGATTGTTTTCTTGTGTGTGTGAATACTTGGGCCAGCTGTTCCATGACTGTTTTGCACAGAACTCGGTACAGAGGATGTCCTCAGTGAGGAATATTTTTGGGGATTCTTCTTGATATTATAGTTCTTTCTCAAGAATGAAGATGCCACAAATCATTCAGACAATATTCTGGCTAGGATGGCATTATGGAAAATGCCCTTTTTCCCTTACATTTTTTTCTACTTTTTATTCTGTTCTATTCCTTTTCACCTGATCTCTGTATAAAATTCTAACATTCTTCTCAGGACGCAATGCACAACTGAACATTTAATATAATAGTGAAAGAATTCAGTTGTGTTCGGATGCTGTCTTCCTTAAAAGAATGTGTATGAAATAAAATCTTTAAATTATTCTTCAGGAAAATTTGAAGATCCTGTGCTGTGAATGGCTAAATGCCAGGCTTGGCTGGTATTCAGAGACTCACAATACTTAGGACTAGACTTCTGTTCAGCTTCACGTTTGTTACAAAGTCTTGGGAAAAGTTGCTTCTTAGATATATTTTTCTAACTTTTTAAATAAATAGCAATTGGTTAAATCACATTTAAGTCTTCTAAAGAAAAGAAGCCTATGTACAAAGTAAATACTATGTGTGTGTAGGCATGTATGAATGTATTGGTATGAAGAGCTCAGGAATTCACTTCTGCTCCGTCCCAGTAATTCTTTTTCAAAAATCTCTGTTTAAAGCAAGCTGTGAAGCCATTGTGGAAGCTAGAGGAAGTATGATAGGTGTGTTAGTTGTGTTACAAATGAAACTCCATTGAATTGCAGTGCTTTTTTTTTTTCCTTGAACTCGATAGCATTTGGATCAAAAGACATTTAACTTAAATTTAGAAAATGCTGATTTATAAGTTGACATAATTAACTGTATTTTTTTAATATACTTTGCAAGAAACTAGTATTTAAATAAATACAGCTCCATGAATATTTTACATGAAATCAGCATGAGATTCAAAATGTCTTGCGGGATTCTGAGTATGACAGCAGTCAGATTCTCCACAAACTTCATTGCCAGGTCTTGACAGTCCTTCTGAGTCTGTTTGTCTGGCATATCCTGGTCTGGAACCATTAAAGACCTGTTTCTAAATCATTAGCTTGTATAAAAGTAAGATTGTCTTATTTTATCTGCCAGAGAAAGTATGTGTTTAAAAAAAAAAAAAATCTTTCCCTGAAACTATCATCAGTTCTAATATATTGGCAATAATCACTAATCTATTATGGTATTGAAGCTTATATAATTGAACTTAGTTCTGTGACTTTAAGTGCCTATGAGAATAATTTATTGTAATCCTGTGAGGTCAGTCTTTACAGAGTTGTCTCCATCTTTCTCTTGCACAGCACGTGATTTCTGCTAACTAGTATTTGCTTGCAAGATACACGGTATTTTTGCTTCCTAGTATTTATTTACAGCATTATTTCTTTCTCTGTCAAACATACAGATTATCACAATGCTCACTTGCAGTCACAGGCAGATGTAAACATCTGTTCATCGTTTGCATAAGCAGGAGAAATGTGGACACAGGTTTCCTCAGAGCCTTGGTGCTGGAGAAAATCAGTTTATCTTGTGGATAGCCACCGTTGATGGTTACACATTCAGTGAATGTTAAACAGTTTTCTGCACTTTCCTGGGGGTGGTTCAGAAGCCATCATTTATTTGCATTGTTAATAACAGTTAAGAACAGGGGAACTGAGAGTGGAAGGGGCTAGGTGCAAGCCATCACATTTTGTCAAGTTTTGGATTGAATCACTAATGGAATTCTTTGTGAAACAATAATTCATTCATTCATCAAAATGTGCCTCCCCTCGTAATCAATGTTTTTATTTATTTAAATAACACCAGACTGCTTCCCTCTCAGGAAAATATTTTAAAGTCAGTACAGCTGAAGTGAAGTGCTTAAGACATAGTACAAGCCGCAGTATGTCCTTGAAGTTTATAGCTTGAATTATGTTCTGGATGTCAAATAGAAGCGTGTTGTGTTGCCTTGAAACTAACCTGCTACTAAGTTCCAGAAAACATCTTTGACTCATCTAAAATATCACAGCATTTTTCTAGTCCAATAAATTAGCAAATAGGTTTTCAAATTAATGGTCTTCGTATGTAAACTAGTTTTGAAGGGAGGAACATTGATTGATTGATTGAAGTAGTTTTATCACTGTCCAAAGTAAATTAGATGTCTCACTCATAATTCTTTTTCCCTGACCTGACTAATTTACAATATGAAAATAAATGTTCAAGTGTTTTGTTTACAAAACAATAAGGAATGTATTTCGTGTAGACGTCTAAATAGGTTTCCTGATTTCCAGAGATATTGAGCACACTTTTTACTAAATTTGTTAATTTATTATTTTCAGTTTACAATTTATGCCACAAATCGCTGCGTATTATTTGCAGATTTTGAATGTGAAGGTGAATATTTATCAAACTGGTAGTGGTACCTTCACAATCACCTCCAAAAGCAATGGGAACATAGGATGAACATAGTTCTTCCAGCTACAGCGATGCAGCATTGGGCAAATAAGTATAGTATACTTATATATTCATACAGAACTCCTCGTTCTGTGAACTAGTGGCAGTACTTACTAACCTGTATGGATTTTGAGGCTTGATTGTGGGATTTTATTTCCCAACAGTTTGTTGGAATCCTTGAAGGAGAAATTCTCTGTCAGTGCGAGTTATTGCTACCATTAGCTAGGGACCTGGTGCTTCTGCAACTTCTGTGGGTAATTTGTTCCAAGATTGGAAACCTTTTCTGCTACCCTGGGGAATGGAAGGTCATGTCATGTGTCAAAGGGAAGGTAATCCGCCTTGGTCATAAAATGTTATACTGAAAACATTGTTATGATAAATAGACCACTCTTCATACCTCTTTTCCTCTCCTAATATCTCATGCAATAACCTTAGCCAGTACTCATCTGAGTTACTGAGTTTTAAGCCAGATGTTAATTCCACATTTAAAGTAATTGTTATCTGAGAAGAACTTCTCCTTACAGCCATTTGCTTATGGGAGGGAAAGGAGTTGGTGTTTGCTGTATGGGTTTTTTTTCTTACTTGCAGATAAAGGATAAAAAGTGCTACCATCACTCATGTGAGTGAATATTTTCTTGTGACTTTTAATTAGCTATTAAGTACTCTCTGGGGTTTTTTGTAACACATTTTTGTCTTGAAATGCAGAACCTTTTGTGATATACAAATGTACCAGTCTGAACTTACTCTTGTTCAGTAGAAAATATATATATAGATATATGTTATCGAAATAGAATAAGGTGATTTTTTTTTTTCCCCCTTCATAGTGTTAGCCTCTAAGAGACAGTGTTAAGAGGTTGACTGGAAAACTCTTTAAAAATTACTGACCTTTCCCTTAGCTTTATCTTCACCTTTAAATTTTAATATCTGAACTTAACATACTTAGGCTTGACTAGATTAAAAGACAATACTTTGTCAATGTTTCTCTTCTTGGAGAAAGAAAATTGATATCTCTCTTTGTCTTCCTGAATATTTCTGATCTCCCTTTCTGTTACAGTGGTTATATTAAATGGCTTCAGTGCACAGAAGATCTGTCGGCAGGTTTATTGAATGACTTCTGTTCACTGGACTAGCATAGCTTAAGTTTTAAATTTAATCTCATTTTTCTGTCTGATATTAAATTATGTATTGTCTGGTCAGATCAAAGTATTGCATTGTGTGCTGGAATCTACAGTTTGGAGAGTCAGAGTGTATGCACCACAATTTTAGAGGTAGAGGCCATACATAGCCCAAAAGAAACATTTTGGCTGGTAGATGCTCTTAGCTTCATAATTGGCAGATAGGTCATCCATCCTACGTTGTTTTTTAGAGTAACTGTAGGAAAAATAATAGGAAAGTAGGTGTAACCCTTTTTTTTTTTCCTTCTTTTATGTGAAGTAGCTTTCAAGAATGTAGTATTACTTCACTTAGGATTTAGTATTACTTTGATTCATATGTTATTTCTGGACTCCAGAAAGATATGTAGGATATATAGGTCCTGAGAAGCTGAATTTATTTTAGTGGAGCTAGCGGAGGTCTCGGGTATGTCTTAGCTGATCATCATTATGCTCCAAAGATCAAAAGCTGTGGGCATGTTGTTCCATAACTAGCCTGCAAAGAGTCTGGCTTTTTTCAATGCTTATTTGTGCTGATAGCACCTGGGAGGTACAAGAAGTGCAGAGCTGTACAGTGCAGAAAGCCATGGTGGATAATTTGGGCACATTATGCCTGGTGCATAGATGTGCTATGTAATTTATGTGGGTGAAGATCAGCTGTGCCTACCTCAAAACCTCCAATCTGCCTCTCTGACATGGCCTGTGAGTGAACCAGTCACTCAGCTTTGCCGAGCAGAATATTCTTCTCCCTTCAAACCTTGCCTCTGTTCACCCATGGTTCCTTCTGCTCCTTTATCGTGTAAGAAGCTGCATCTGATTTCCCGTGGGGGTGAAGTGACACCCAGAGTTTGTACCCATTGCGTTTCTGCGTTACAGTTCTACTCTTGGCAGAGGCTGAGGTTTTCAGCCCCATCTCTAGTGTTAGTGTTATCATCTGTAAAGCTTGTGAAGACTTCCATATCCTGTAACTAAGAAAAAATACAGAAGGAAAGATCTAGTTCACTTGACTTTCTGTGCCTTAGGTAGCATTCATAGTGTACAAAACAACCTGCATTTATTTTTTTCTGAGCCTCTGGTAACATAATCACAGTAGTCTGTATCTGAGCTTCCTGAGACATTTCATGTATTGTCCAAAGGCACCGTATTTACAATCCCAAATGTCTAAAAGTAATATTCAGTACTCTGCTGTACGCACAAAGTAGGACAGTGATTTTGTGTTATGCATTCCAAATTGATTTTTTTAAGCTCTAGATTTGACTAATAAGCTTTGCATATATTAGAATTTTCTATGCTGCTAAGTATTACATTGTAATTTCAAATATCCACCATTGTTGTCAAAATTGATGTTGCAAATTTGATAAACTAAACATGCAGTGCTTTGCTATAAATGAGGGAAGGTCGTTGAGCCATATGGTGATGGGAGGTCCAGTGGGGGATGTTTGTCACTACTGACTGAGTTATAAGAAACAAAGATTTTTAGATAAGCTGTAAAGCTGATAGAGAGGATAAAGTTTGGAGAATAACTCCAATATTTCAAATCCTGTAACTTCTAGTGCGTTGTCTAGAAGCAGACAGAACAGGTGGTCTGTTACTTCATATGGATTGTTTAGTAAATTATGTTTATGGTTTATTGTTGTCTTTGTCATGAGAAGACTGGATCCTAATTTCAATGTAATTTCTTTTACTAGATTCATTTTGGACCTATGATGCTTAAATTCTTCTTTCTCAAAAAACACAGGTTTACACGAGCAAAAATCAAGAGGCAAAATTAGTCGTCTCTATTACTAGAATCCATGGATTGCTTTTGCAAAGTAAAACTTTGTTAGGAGTCTGTTCTGTACACTCAAAATTACTAGCCTGTCAAAATGACCAACAAAGCTTCACCTCAGATAAGCATCAGAGAACTGTTTCTTAAAGTCTTTCATAAGTCAAAATATCTCAGTTATTATTTTAAAACTGTATGCTGTCAACATATTTCTGATACTCGACTCCTTTTCTCTTCTAAGGAATTGGCATTTTTATCATTTCCATATTAAAAGAATAATATGGATACTGTAACTAGATATTTATTAAATCTGAATCTTTAGTTTCAGAAATAATGCTGTGCTTCAGAAATGTCCTATCAAAATCTCATCATCATCCAGACCACCCACACTGCAGTCCAAGAAGCTAGAATATCCCAAGGCTTTATGCTTTGTTGCTTAATTAATAAAACCTAAGCATTATTGCTTCATCAAAGAAAAATAATTTTCCACTGACAAGTAGGAAATACTTGCATCCAGCGAGGCTGCTTAGCACCCAGTGGGTTTCTAAATGAACGGTTACAGTCACCAAGAGGCACAATACGTTTAGCCCTCTTCAGGGTACCCAAGTCACAAGCTAAACTATGTCTCTTCTTAGAATGGAAGGTAACCTCTAGCCATGCTGAAGAGAGAAATTTTGGCCACAGCATTGGACTAAAACTATAATCCTTCCAGAGAAGTGTAATGGAATTTGTTATGGCAATTCACAGCAGGCCAGGTCTTTTTTAAGAACTGTTCAGAAATAGCACATGGAACGGTGTATATCTGCCTCAAAAGGCAGAAGAGAGAAATCAGCCTTGTCAGGATTTGAACTTGTGGTTTCAAGGCATTACCCACCTGGTAACTGGACTGCTGAGCTACTCGAGTGTCCTGGTGAGCAGTTGGCAGGGTCTTGGCAGTGAAAGCTTGGCAGAGAGCTATTAGTCATTTCAGGCCGTCAGGACACTTTTCATCTGTGGCAAATTCTGCTTCTAGTTCCTGCAGCACATCCTTGCCCGGTGCCTCGTTAATTGCACAACTTGTTCGATTGAGTCCTTCACTGGTGACCCTCTTCTTTAACCTCTTCTGCAATATAACATTGCAGTTGCAACTCCAATTAAGATTAAAAGAACACTTGCATTTGGACATCTTTCCTTTTTTCTTTTAACCCTGACCTTCTGAAAAGCAATCCCTTCTGCAGAGTTTCCTTACACTTAGAATTAAGCCAATAACTGTTTTTATTTTTAGAAGTATAGCAACAAAAATGGATGTTTCAAAGAACTGCTGAAATAATCATAGTTAACTGTGAATAAAGCTGATAGTATTCTGGGACCACGAAGAAGGAGGTGTTTGGGAACTGAAGGTAAATCATGCCTGACCAACATGATTGCCTGGATTTGTGAACAAGGGGAGAGCAGTGGATGTCGTTTAGCTCTACTTTAGGGAGGCTTTCAGCACTGACTCCCGCAACATTCTTGTATCAAAGTTAGGGTGTTACGGTCTGGATGGGTGGGCAACCATGCACCTTTAAGACTGGTTGGATGCTGGGGCTTAGAGGATGGTAGTTAATGGGTCTTCAGGAGTTGATCGTAGGACTCATTCTGTTTCACATCTTTATCAATGACCCAGAGGAAGTAACAGTGCTTGCTCATTAAGTCTGCAGATGACACCAAATTGGGGAGCCAATGTGCTTGAGGGCAGGGCTACTGTCCAGAGGCACCTCAGAAGCCTGAAGGAAAAGGCCAACAGCAACCTTATGAAATTCGGTAAGGACAAGTGCAATGTTCTACACCTGGGAAGGAGATGCCCCAGCCACAAAACAGGCTGGGGACTGACTGGCCAGAGAGCAGCTCTGCTGAAAAGGGACTAGGGATTCCAGCAAACAGCCAGCTGTGTGCCCTGGCAGCAAGGAAGGCCAAGAGCATCCTGAGATGTATCAACAGTTGCTCAGCCAGCAGATTGAGGGGTGTGATTATCCCCCTCTACACAGTGCTTGTTAGACTGGCATCTGGAGTACTGCATCCAGTCTTGCCCTCACCCCACCCCCCATACAGGAAAGACACAGATAACCTGAAGCAAGCTCAGCAGAAACCACTAAGGTGGTTGGGGGCTGAAGCACTTGCCCTGTGAGAAGAGGCTGAGGGAGCTGGGGTGGTTCAGCCTGGAGAAGAAACAACGCTGAGGGAACCTAATAGCAGCCAGTACCTCAGAGTATCCAGAGGTGCCTGGCAGGAGAACAAGAGACAGCAGATGGAAAGTGAAGGAAGAGAGGATTTCAGACTGCCTTTAAGGAAAAGCTTTTTCCCCACAAGGACAGCCAAGCAATTGACTGTGTTTCCCAGAGAGGTGGTCCAGTCACCATCCTGGTTTTCAAGACCTGACTGGACAAAGCTGTGAGTAGCCTGGTCTGATCCCATTGCTGACCCTCCTTTCCGCAGGAGGTGGGACTAGAGACCTCCTGAGCTGCTTTCCAATGTGAATGATTCTGTCATCCTGTTGATTGGGTGGTCATCCATGCTCTCTTCTTTGAAATGGGTACAGGCACAAACTGATGAAAGGATACAGTCAGAAAAAAAAGTCCTCCATTTCCTAAAAACAGCCACAAGTCTGTCTCTGTCTCTCTCTCTCTCTCTCTCTCTCTCTCTCTCTCTCTCGGCATTTTCAGTTTTTAGATTGATTAAAGAAAATGAAAGGAAACTCTTTTGAAATAGGCATGCATATTAGAAGCTTTTTCTCTTTCTCATCTAGGGCAACTTGCACAGAGAAGGTTGACATTTTTATTAGAAGTTTTGAGATATGGGACACAAAGTAGCAAGATTTGCTTTAGAACTAAGTTACAGATCCTTGTATCTGATCATACAGCATGTATCATATGCACTGGCTCACAGTCACCAGCTCTCAAGTGTGTTTTTTAATGTTTGTCAATTTTTATCCCTCCCCTCTGGTTTTTTGGGTAATCCTCTCATAAAGTGTCTCTAGTGCTGTTCTCTTCCAGACATAATTCTTGGCAATTCAATTGGAACTCATATTTTGTATTTAGCAGAGAAACCAAGTAGTGTCTCGTAGGTTTCATTCTATAGGCTTTTTGTGAAGACTGTCTAGGGACTCTGATTAGAAAATTCAAGGAAATAATACTGGGTTAAACAGTCTAATTTTTCTGTTTCTTTACTCTTCTCTCCTCCCCTCGCAGCTTCCAGCCACCACCCCCACTCCCCCAAGCAAATCCTCGTTCGAGGAATAAGCTTTGCTTTGATTTTAGAAAACAGGCAGGTGTCATTGTTGTTGTGCTGTAACTTGAGGTGGCAGTGCTGAAAACGTGTCTAGTGATGGAGTTTGAGGAACACCTTGCTGATAAAACATTGCATTCACACCCTTCTGTTCATCCTGTGTTTAATTAGACAAGCCACAACTACTTCCCTATGAAGTACTTACCTCTCAGTCTCAAACACACATCTGTTGTCAAATGTTTCTTTTTTTAGTGTTAAATGGTAATTGCATGCAGCTTTTGCCTCACCTTTATTGCTCTTTTGTAATGAGACCTTTATAGAGGAAAAAAGAATGTAAATACATACATATATATGTATGTGTACACATATATATAAAAATAATCATTCCCTCTGAAGTAATTCTGTACGTGGAGACATCCTCACTAATGCTAATAAAAGTTTAAGGTAAGCTAAAATGATTTTTCTGCAGATTTTTTTTATTATAAAAACTTTCCATTTTTAAATTATATGTAATTCTGCAAATTCAGTTAGGCAACTCTCATCTGGTGCACATTTTGCTAGTAATAATGGGAAATTCTGAAAATTCACTCTGTCGCTACCTTAAGTTAATAGATGTTAAATGGAAGGGAGAAATGGTAAGAAAATATATTTAGTGAAAGGAAACAATGACTTTTTATAAAAAGGATCCCTCACTTGATGTAATATTACTGTATTGTAAATCAGTATCTCACTTTTGCACATTGTGTCCTTAAATAAAAGCATCGTATACTTCATTTCAGAATTATTAACCACAGTGGGCTTCCTAGAGGTTGGCTACTGGTTACTTGCCTTAATTTATTAAATACAACTTAAGCTAATACAGAAAAATACCTTTTACTTTGTACCTTTTTTGAAAGTCTTGAATATTCTAACCTGCTGGCCTCTTCCCTTGTAATCTGTTTTGCTTGCACAGCTTGTGTACCACAATCCTTCTATCTTTGCATACATGCTCAATGACTTACAATTTGTAATAGTCGTTATGTTTCGCAGTATGTTGCCTATAACTGATGGGATCCATTAATACATTATATTTGTTCACAATCACAAAGACAAGGTGTCAACATGTTTGTAAAGCTGTCTTGGAAAGATGACTTAAACCTTTAGTGTGTTGTGATACTAGTAAATGCAAAGTGGTGCTGAGAAAAACATTGCTTGGCCAGGTTTATTTTGAAGGCATAGTACTGTTTACTTAAAAGCAAGTATGTCTGCACGGTGTTTCAGCTTCCTTTCTTACACTCTAATTTAGCAGAGCACAAAGACACGAGAGTGAAGACTTGAAAAGGAAACGGATTTTGTTTTCTGGTCAGGCATGACATAAGTAAACATTTTGAAACAAAAATATCTAAATCCCCAAGCAGCTATTATTTTCTGAATTGCCTCTGTTGCAATTTCATTTTTCCTTAATAGCCGTTGTTTCAGACTTTGCTTCTTGTAGGCCTCATTATTATGAGGACACATGTTAGGTTTTCAATTGTGCTTCAGGGAAAGAAAAAGATGAACTCTTTGAAGGTAGAGGTGAATGACTGAGTATTAGGAAGAAGACTGTTTTCTAACTGTAACTCTGTGGTTTTTACTATTATTTGGGGGCATTGTTGTCTCTTAACGTTAGTAGGTAGTGCCTGTTCCCTGTGAGTCTGTGGTAATGTTTTGGCCCTGGCATTGCTCTCGCATTAACCCCCAACCACTCTTTCTATTTTCTACTGATGTGCATCTGTTACCTTGCGTAGCCATCCACCTGCCAGTGGCTTTGGTCTGAAGCCATCGCACTGCGTCTATTACCCATTGAGTACATACTTTTGATTTAATTGGGAGTTAATTGTGTGACAGATGCACATAAGTAGGGATCACGAAAAGTGTTTTGAGTATGCATATGTAAGAGAGCGATGAGTGAATATATTCAACTGTACACTCTTGCTTGGGTCCTGCTGTCACTAGCTCGCTAGAAGGTCTTTGCAGAAGATAAAATCAAAGGCGTTCTCTATTAAAATTTCAGTGCGCTTGGATGACAAAAAGAAAAGAAAATGCCTCGTTGCGTCTTTCAGCCATTTTTCAGTATCTGTTTCCAAAGAACGGTGAGAAAAATAGTAGATTGTGAAATGCAGTTTGAGTTTTCATTTGCAATGATGTTTCTTAATGAACACTGTTGCATTCCTAGGACCTTTCCCAAAGGTCTATAGGAGCTGTTTGAGTGTACTGTATGCACAGTTGCTTTCCCATTCTGGTTCTCTGGAGAGCTTGCTTGGTACGTTCTCGCTCAAGAGTCCCCTTTGTTTATGCAACTTGCTCAGCCTCTCTGAGTGGGATCTATCGCAAACTGTATCTATCTAAATCAGTACTGCTATATTCCCTCCTCCTCAGCGCTAATGCTCATCCAGTTCCATGGAGAGCCAATGGAGCTTGCTAATCCAGAAAAAACCCAAAACAACAAAAAAAGAAGTTAGCTCTTTTAGTAGGTTGGCCTTCTGTCAGATTACCAGGTTGGACTGGCTCACCTCAGGGCCAAATATCAGGCTGGCTGTGCTGGTCTGAAGGAGACAGAGGGAGGGCTTGTGCCTACCAGAGAGAGTGGCAAAATTGCAGCAGCTCCTCTTCACTCACATTGGCTTAAAATTGTTGCAGTGCTGTATGCCCTCAGTTCCTTTGTGCCAGCTTGGGTAAATAATCATCCATAAGGTACAGCAACCATTTCACTTGCCAGTGTGCTTTTCATCTGTCACTCTGTCTTCAGATAGTGCTTCTTTTAGGTTAATGTTGTAAAGTTTTATGAAGATAGCCATATATTCTCTGCCACTGGCGTTTTGAGCTGTGCCTTCAAATGGCACGTGATTGCTTTTGGTGTTTATACTTATTGAACTTAAAATACATACCATTAGAGTAGCTGATCAGCTGACCAGTCTGTTCATCAACCAGATCATCTTTGGAGTAGTGCTTTTTAAAAAAAACAACATATATATGTCTGAATGAAGAAGTTCTTTTCATAGCATGTGTATCTTTACTACATGTTGCTACACACGTTACTGTACTTTCAAAAGAGCTCGGTTGTTCATGGAATTGTAGCAGTATCACAGCCCTAATGTTAGTACTAGCTTTTAGTACATACTCCAGTCAGAAACTCTTGAAGTGTAGAGAGTATTGAGGTTTGGAATTGACACTGCTCACAACCATCGTTGCATATAAAAGATGTTGTTTAAAGAACACAAACAACAAAACCTCAAAACTGCCAGTTTGTTTATATCTTGACTTAACACTTTTTACATAATTTTGAAAGAATTTGAGTGTTGGTGAAATGTTCCTCTGGCACCTCTCAATGGGGAAGAAAGGATGTTTTACAGGCATTATAGTATTGGGTTTGAGCTTTGAGTTCAGCTCATCCTTATTTTAAGTGATATATTGAATCTCAATGTAACCTTAGTAAAAAGTACCAGGATACAGAGCTAGTCTTTGAAGTGTGTTTAGAGAATACTGGAGATGTATTGATTTAGCTGTAGAATTAAGATTGTGATAAAGCCTATGTAAAATAACTTCATTTGGGTGTTAACATTCATAAAGGCTTAAAGAAATTGTAAAAGGAAAAAACAGTGCAACTTTCTGACTATAGATAAAAACTGGTCTGATGATGATTTCTAAGTCTGTATCTTTTCTTTCTCAACAACTGTTGGGTGTAATGAGAGGAAGAGAGAGAAAATGGAACAATTAATGCACCATATGTACAAAACAAACAGTCTGTAGGTGTTATACTGAACAAGAATTTGTTTTAGTCCCATCTATTTTATCTAGATAACATTTACTCATTTGTATTTCATTTTGAAAGACTTGTACCCAGTAATGGATACTTGCTGGTGATTGTTGTTGTTTCTTTTAAGCTAAAAAAAAATATATATATCTATATTAGGTCCTTGTATCTTTTGGAAACCCTTTCTTGCAGAAAATATTGTATGTTTCTGCAGTTTAACCCTACATATGTATGTGGGGTGATTTGAAATCCATCCATTACCAAACAACAAAATTACACTACATCTTAATGATTTGGAGTTGTTTCTTTTCTAGAAGAAATAAGCAGCTTCCCCTTCAAATCTTGCTAGGACAGCAGCTGCAGATGAGAATGAGCTTCCATCTTTAATGCATTCTATTAACTTCACACATACAAACACATACTCACTCACGCACCTCAGTGTCACATTATAGGTGAACAGGCCCTAATTAAAAGCATGCACCATCTGCCGGTGTGCGGCAGCAGGGCGGCACTCCATAACCATCCTGATTCCTGTGACTGAAATGTATTATTTATGAGCTCAAAGAGAAAATATGCCACTTGGCTGGTGGAGGCTGCATTAGGAGCTGGATAGCACCATCTAACGGCACGGAGTACTGCTGGCTATTCATCTTTCCTCTTCTTCCTCTCCTCTCCTCAGTCTCCTCCCCCAATATTTTTATTTTTCAACATCATCTTTGGAGTTTTTTATGATCATGTTTCAGACAATTTTGTGTCTCGTGTTTCACTTTTATACAAAATGGAAAACGGTTGTTGAAATATTACACTATTTGTGATGTTTGCAGCAGCCTTTTTTTTCCTTCTAGCACCGCACATAGAGTTTTACTTTCTGTAGTAAAAATGATACTGATGTGATGTGGTGGTAGAGAAGTGGGACTTTATCAAGATAGCTGAGCAGGATCAGTTTACTGCCATTTCTCCTTCGCCTCCCAAGCACACGTGTAATGAAAGTATCTACTGCTCAGTCTGAAAATTTTATTTTAATGTTGAAATTGGCCCTATTTTTTATTGAGCAGTACACTACAGACTGCATAAAGGTTCTTTACTGGGTTGAAAAGAAAGGGGAGAAGTTCGGAGATAGCTGCAGCTTTGGACCTTCCTCTCCGAAAGCAAAGATCATAACCTCTTCCTACTTGCAGAGATCATGTCCTGTTATTGCTTCTTAGTGGGGAAATGGATGAGGAGGTGTTGGACTGAGGGGTGAAATATATTTTGTCAGGAGAGGAAAGCAGTGACAGGGAAGGAGCCCTTGTTGTTATGGTTGGTCCATCAGTCTACCTTTGTTGACTGCTAGATTACAAAGTCAGAACTAGTAATAAAGTATAATGTATTTAGTGGTTAGCTCAATGACCTTTAGAGTATGCAGAATAAGAATAGTTGCACTAATTCAAAATAATTTGGGGGATGATTTTTTGGTTCTTAGGCTTTTTGTTATGTTTTTGAGCTTTGCAGTATCCATGCCGGGCATCCAACAGCATGTTTACAGCAATAACAAGCAGTAAGGACTGGACTGATAAGTGGAATATGAAATTTTTCTACAATAACTTCCAGTAAAACCCTTCTGTTTGTTTGTTTGTTTTTTTAATTGAAGAATCTGGTCACTGTTTCAACTCAGGCAAGACAAGGCTCTGAATAAAAAGATATATGTATAAAACTGGGCAAAATATATATGTGTTTGTATGTATATTTATTTTAAAAAATCAGAATGTTTTAAAGAATGTTGAAATGTCATAAACTGTGGCACATCTGTGAATACACATCATCTTATTGTTTGTGTTTAGAACGTATGCCATCAGAAGGATAAGAGATGCCTTCAGAGAAAACAAGAATATAAAGGATTCTGAAAAAATAGAAGAATTAGTGAATAAAGCCAAAGCAAACCTAGAGGTTATTCATCGGCAGGTATGTTTATTGCTCTCATTTTATGTAAGATTTGTACACTCCTCAGTTAACTGTGTTATGCCACTACAGATGGAAAAAATAGATCCTTGCTCAAAGCATCTCTGGATGAACAGTAGTTTGTGTATATCTGAGTTTCAGAGGGGGGGAAACATGCATTTATCCATGATGGTTGCAATAGGAGATTTAGGGATATTTGTTCCATTAACCAGAACAGGCCTTGCTGTCAAAAGTTTATGTGCTTTTCCACTACCTTTTCTGCTGTTTGTTGTACTGTCTCTTCACTCTGCTTCTCTGTTCTGCCCTAATTTTCCTTTGAATCTTTTTCCTCTAGCTCATGTGTATTAGATTCCTTTCCTCACACTTTCCTCCTTCCACCATAGGTTTAGAAGACTGGCTGTATATTCACTCCAAGTAGTCTTGCCTTCCATGTGTGTTTTTCCCCACCTCCAGATACGATGTTAGAACAGTAGCAGAACAAAAAATCCTAAAGTGAATTAAGTAAATGCTGGCTAAATGTGTCCAAGCAGGGTGATAGATTTTTCTTTAGAAGAAGTTGAGTCACTGGCAATATTTTTCTCTGACCTTGTCTGAGTAGCATTTATAGCATCTCTGTTCCTTCCACTGGGTACCATATTATTTAGACATGAATTATACTTCGTTGAACTTTAGATACTTTATTACTTCTCATACATACTCACTGTCTATCTGCAGTGACCACTGGAAATTTGAGGAAGGCAAGCTTCTACGCCTGAACTCTCTAAAGGCACTTGCAATGCTTAAACTGTCTCTCCTTGCAAAATCTGCACTTACTGACACCAATCAGAGCTCAGTAGTACTTTTATTAAATATCGAATGAATATGTGCACCTGTTCCTTCATGGTCTGTTTTAACATGAGTCTTTTAACAACCAGCAGGTCAGTTAGCTGGATTCTTATTTCAGTAGGAAGCTGGGCCCTTTGATTTGGCAATTAAGTATGAATATTTTGGTGCAAGTTAAATTATTTCTTTGGAATTTCTTCTCCCAGGAACAGATGTTGTTTTGTGCTACTTAGCTTTGCTATCTTTTTTTAACCCAAACCCTGCTATTTTTGTATTTTAAAAGTGTTTCTCAAAGAAGCAATTCAGATTGGATTGATTCAATGCAATCATATTTAAATGTTGGGGTGTTTTTTCTCATATCTGTAGGTGATGGGTAGCATTTTCAGCTCTTCTTTTTGAGGTTTTATCTTGGAGAGCCTAGATGTCCAGTATTCTCCAGGGAAGTATTAGAGGCTGCAGAAGACAATGAAGAGGGGATGTTGCAGGAGAAGAGTCAGAGATCACTCAGGCTGATCTGAGCTAGTAGTTTATTGAGTTCTAATCAGTAAATTTAGGTATGCAAAATATTTAATAAGTACAGATAGATTGGCAGTCAATACTCTACTACACTTAAAGTTAGTTTGAGATACAAAGTTTATTGCTTAAGCTTACTATACGTATCTTAAATGTTACATGCATGCAAAAAACATCACTTACCAACCCATCGATGTCTGGTGTCAGGTAAGGGATCTCTCAGCCTTGAGGGGTAACCTTGAGAGGAGTCCCTACTCAAGGGGAGATCGCCACACAGCCAGATGCTATGGAGGGAGAGCTCAACAGACCCTGATGGCTGTAGATATTTATAGCATAAAGTGGTTGATTTGTAGTCAGATTTTCTGCTGTGTTAATGCAGTTTGGGCTGCTTATCAGCCCAATCTCCAGCCAAACTGATATTTTTTGGGTTTGGTGCTGAGTTCTCGCTGATAGCCTCACACAATAGGATTAACTTTGGTTAGGCCTACTTGCGGAGCATCTGCCTGGACCAAAGTTGAGTTAGTTCAAACAGGAGGAGTGCATTCGTCACAAGGGGTGGCAAAAGATAAAAATGCACAGGGTCAAATTCTGCCACTTACAGAAATCTGCATCAAAGAAGTAACAATTTGTGGACGTGGGATCTCCCATAGTAAAATGCTGCAGAAAATCTCTTCTAGATTGTGGCTAAGATAAATTCCTGTCAGCATGTCAGAAAATGCTCTATGATGGTTGTAAGTAAGAATGTAAACATTATATCTTTGATAAATCAGGAGAACATTAGTGAGGCTACCACAGTAACTGTTTTGCCATTAAATGGATGACTGAAGTGTACTAAATTTATTTTTGTTTTAAAATATCTTAACTAGGACCTACTTGGCACAACTCTTTTATAATAGCAAGTACTTCCTTTTTTGAAAAGAGTTCAATTTCAAGTTATCAAAGCACTTGAAATAGGTGGGAAATATTGTTCCCGCTTTATAGATATGTATCTGGGATGCTGAAATGAGGGTGCTGATTTGTAGTACTTTAATGTTTGGGGTACCCGGACTTGATGTGGGTAGGATTTGGCTCTTGCTGGTTCTATGAACCTAAATAATAAAAGGCAGTTCCAAGTCAGATGGTGGGTAAGTCTTGCTAAAATAAAAGCTTTCTAGCTTTTCTTTCGACAAAACATGGTTCTACTGACTCATCTGAGCCATAATAGGTCTGGGACGGATTTTAAAATAAAACTCCTCTCTCCTGTCTGAGTCCTGTGAACACCCAGATTACCTAGTTACTGTAGACCCTGAAAAAAGATACCATTTCTCTAAAACAGACTCTTGACAGGGCGGACTCTTTTTCCTTCTAGGGTGTGGGTCTTGTCTTGCACCTTTTATGAAGTTTTCTTTTAGCCTAAAGATTGTCTCTCGGCATCAGATGGGTCTTTCAGCTGCCTTGGAAAGAGTAGGAAGAGCAGGCAGGGTTGGCTAATCTTTGACTGGTATACCCACTCACCATCCTTTGTAAAGGAGTAGTTGGGCTTAAGGACGTTTTGCGTTCATTGGTTGCTAGTGAACATTTTGATCATACATAAACATATACATGTGCCTGTACATACGCAAGTATCTCTTAACAAGCCTGTATGTGAACAATAGGTAACTGTTTCATACACCAGCCTGTATTTTGCACTGGTAAAAATGTTGTGCATTTAATTCTTCATTCAAGAAAATGACAGCAATAAAAGGTTAGACAAGATTTGTTATTTTCTCTTAGCATGGATTCTGCTTTTTTCATCAGCAGAACCATTTTAATCTGCTACTTTTTTTTTCCATTTTGCTACTTTGTAGTAATGGCACAGAAATTTTATAAGAAATCTTTTTTGACTCAAGATTGAGAGAAGTCCATGAGAGCTACATTTCACTCTATCACATGATTCATAAATCTTGCTTTAAAATGTTTTATATGTAGGTGTGAATTTTTCCACCGGGAAGATGTTCAGACGCAAAAAGGGCATGTAGGGTTCTAGTTCCCTGGAATAGCACCGCTTGAATTTTCAGAATATGAAAATCTCTCCACGTATGTTTTAGTTTTGCAAACATAGAAAACTAGTGTTTAATACAAATATCTTAAATATATTATAATCAAACTGTTGTCAAGCAAACGACGTTAAGTACCTATCTTTCTGTTATGCATTTGTTACTTGGAGAGTTTGTCACTGGGACATACCAGAATAATGCAGAATGGCCTCAGTTATTGCTAAACCTGCAGGGTTTTGCTTGTTTGTTTGTTGTTTCAAATCTCAGCTATTTAAGGGGTTTCTCCCAGATGTGAAACCAATCTGCTAAAGCTAAAGTAGTTTTAAATTGGATCACATTTTGGTATCATTCCATGTAAGAATTTCAGGAAAAATATACTTAAAAAGTAAGGAATATTAAAGAATCTGACACAATTTCCCATTTTTAACACTGCTAAAACAGTGAAACTTACGTTGAAATATCTCTTATGTGTCACACTTCTAGAAATTTTCCAGACAAAGTATAATCATGCTGCATTCAGTTTTGAAAGGGTGTATGTGTTTATCTTATATGTTTGCAGGAGTACCAGACAGTAACACACATAGTAACATAATAGGCAATGGAACTTTTTAACAGAAAATAATCAGATAAAAGAAAATTAGTTTATCAAGATAATTTTTTGACACGAGTCCCTGCAAGACTTGATGTTTGGGTAATAAGGATTACTTTTTTCTGAGTCCTTTCCCCCACCTCCCCACCCACCCCCCCAAAAATCTGAAAAATTGAGAACTGTTCTTTGCAGCATTTCTATTATGTTTCAGTGTCGTCTCACTTTCAGCTGTAAAGCAAGAGATAAATATTGGAAAAATAGCAACACTGTCTTAAAAATAAGCTTTCCATCAGGACTATTAAAAACCTTAGCATCTAAATTCATATTAATATTTACTTGCTGTCAAATTTAATCATGCTTTGTGGAAGAAAATTCATTCTTGCTCCCTGTTTAATTGAAGATCTAAGTAATGAAGTCATCTGACATTATTAAGACTTTATATTTAAAACTAACCAAGCGTAATATAAAGTGCTTTAATTTTTAAATGCAGAAGCACTGAAGCAAACGTGAGATCTAGCGTCCATTTTTTTTGCTAAGTTTGGGGTTTATTATAATGTAGCACATCTTGGTATTGCTGACTTTCTCATGGTGTGTCGATAAAAATTAAATAATATCCCACTTTGACAATTTGTTGTTACTCTAAAATCAAATTTATATTCACTTTACATTCTAATTTATGGCTTAGTCATGAAAGTGACCATTGAAGTGTAAGGTTCATAAATAACTATTTGAATCAGCCTAGTGGGAAATGTGAAATAGTGACAGATTACTGTCATTTTGTTCATGTCAGTCACTGTACAATTTGCTTGAATGTTATAAAAGTAGCTTTATAAAGCTGAAAAAGCATGGAGGAACATTAATCTCTGCCTTAGTCCTCCTCTGCTTGTTATTGGTTTTGATTTTAAAATAGTCTGGCTAAAGGAAGGAACAACTCTGATTCCTTTCTCAACACTGTTTGTGAAGATTTTTTTGTGTGTATACTGTGTAAACAGCACAATTTTTGGTGCCTTCCCTGTAAAGAAGGGCGTTGTGAGAAAAGCATTGTCACAAGTTAGTTTGAAATAGAAAGTTTTAAGAAGTTTTGAGGCTAAGTCTTGAGGTCCTTTGAGGATTATCGTAACAGCCATTCCCCAGCTATGCTAATATGACTTCATTTGTGAGTTTCCATTGCTATTGGAATATGTTAGCAGTAGAAGAATTTGCCCTGAAATGTTACTGCTGTTGCTGAGATTCTAGATTTATAGAAGCCACTTTGAAGATGGGATAATACTGAGTGTTTTGAAGTATTCGCTAGTTTTCTTTGTGGCATGCTGTCTCGCAAGTTTTGAACTGAAAATACAGAAGTGAAATTTAAAAGTTATATTAGACCTGTGTGCTCTGATTAAATCCCTGTTTTAATTTATAGGACATCTCGTTCTTACATATTCCTCCACAGTACTTTCTCCTCAGTTTTAGATTGTAGCTGGAAAATACCAGTCATGTTGTTGTCCAGCTAAGAAGGATTATTTTGGTTTTCCTGGCAGCTCTGAAGGCTTTAGTATCAATTGTACTGTTTTTGACATCACACAACTACAGTACTCTTCAGTAAAACAGTTCTGATATTTCACGGCCTTTGTTTTTTCCTTTAAATAATCCAAACTGATGAGAATCATGGTCTGCACAAACCTTTAGCAGGGAGACAAGAGATGCACCATGAGCGGTTAGACAGTCAGGATGTGTGGATCTGCTTCCTTTACAGCTGGCTGGTCATCAGCATTTTCTAAAGGAACAGGTGAACTTTTCTTTTTCTTTTGAATTTGAGTTGTTCTTCATCAGGCTTGGCATCTCTTGCTGTTCCCTTCGGATGTGTAGAAGAATGAAGGAACCTGGTTTTAAAGTATGAGAGCTCTATTAAAAAGGTTCCACTGATAATGATAAATATCGAGTACTTGCAGCATTTTTCGTGTTTGCAGCATGTTGTAAGTACATTCTAATCCTTGCAATATTCATTGATTATAGTGACTTTAGCTCTGTTTCTTTTAATGAAATGCTTCATGACTATGCCTTGGTAAAAGCCTGTGTCATACTTAGTGTGAGATTTTGGTCGCATATTCTTGTGTTTCTCCATATTTGCCATTTCTAGTAAAAATGATTAGTACGATCTTATTTTGAAGTTTGTGTAAAACAAGAACAGTTGAACAGTTCTTCTGGATCTTTTTTTCTAGCAAGCCAAGTTGCCAGTGCAGCTGTGTGTAGCCAAGTACTGCACCTTCTTGAGGTGTTCATTAGCAGTATCTCATCTTAGCAATACATAGATTCAAGTAACAGTTGAATGGAAGTGGCAATGATACTGAATGAATGTACTAATGCAGCACTCATATTATTACGAACTGGTAACGATATAGCCACAGCATAAGGAAGCCTATTTCTGTTAATCAAAATAGTATAAATATTAAAGCATGTTTAATAAATCTTAGCAAGACAAGCAATTTCAATTATAATTACTCTAAAAAACAAAATGTAGAAGTACCTTAGTTTACTGCACCTCCTTTGGATTTTATTGCTCATCCTTTGTGGCTTTATCAGCAAATACTCCCATTGTTTTCCATAGTTCAGTTCTAGCAATCCTGTGATTCATTTGCAGCAATAGCAGGTAAATTAGTAAATGCCAGGGCGTATGTATTTCTGGACTGAAAGCATATTGTTGAGCATTCAGGGGACTGGTACCAATTTACACAGTTGTAAGTGACATTGGAATTGACTGTCTCAAGGAACTTCTCAACCTTCAAGAAATATTCTGTGTATCTGAAGATGCCTGTGTTTATACTGCAAAGCACTGTAGGCTGGATGCTCTTAGCAGGAGAAGGTTTATTTTGAAAACTCTTAATACTAGTTTTAGTTTCAGGCTACAAGTCATATTTCTGTCTAATTTTTACAAATATGTAAGAAGGTTGCAAAATACTGTATAATGTATTTGATTATGTTAGCAGCAGTTTTGAAGCCAAGAGGAAAGAATAGCTGGAAAAGCTCTTTAAGCACTCTTGAGTACGAGGTGCAGCACCCACACTACTGTTCAGGTATGTATGATATTGGCAAATCACGTTTTCCTGCTGGCAGCCAGTTATGTTGGAGCTCTAATGTGGTTTCATCTTATCAAGTTTGTCACCGCAAGGAAGTTTTAAAATCACGGATTAATTTACTGCTTTTCTTGAGAAGCTCCTTGAATTTTATTTAATTTTTTTTTTTCAGCTTCACAATGGCAAATACCCATTTTTCTACAAAAAATTACAGACTTACAGTTCTTATCTAGAGGAGTGTCCTTGGAAGTTTGCTGCTTTTTCACTAGTATCATATATTTCTATTTATTACAGTTCCATCTACATGTTCCAACCAGGATAGAGCCAACATTATGCACAGAGAGAACTATTCCTACCTCTCGAGCCATTTAGCTTGTTAAAGCAAGCGTAGGTGCAGGAAAGACTTTTCAAATGCCTCATTCACAGAAGAAGAGCAGGAGGTGAATGGCATAATCAAACAATGCACAAAGATCCTATTAAAACAGTTTTATCAAGTCACTGCACGGTATCAGTTTTTCAAGGTGATCAAGCATCTAGACGCTTCTAAATACTTGCAATGGCATCTAGAATTTAGCAAATGGTTGGCATGCACTTCCCTTGCTCCTAGCCTGTTGCAATACTGGTAGTCAGTTTTTAATTGCTTTAGCAGATCATGAGTTCTCACTGGATTGGTTTCCTACATGCATTTACCAAAATTATGCTGGCAGCTTGTGGCAAAGCCAAACACTGAATTTAAATCAGTAGACTTTGGTTTTTAGAAGGCATTGGGGGGATTTTTCTGTGGATTTTTTTTTTTTTAAATTCCAAAGCTCTTTGGGGTGATATTTTTAGATATTTTTTTTTTCCTCAAGGCCATTTAAATTCTATTTGTTATGTTCAAGTTGCACTTACTTTCCCTGTGATTTGAAAACATAACTCAAGAAATATACATTTGTATATTTCTTCTTTTAGAACAGTAGCTTACAAGGAAGAATATGATTAAGAAAGCAACAGAAATCCTTAACATATGTTAAGTTTCAGTGCTCTTTACTTGCAAAGAGACACAGATGCAGGTGGAGGAAGGTATAACATAGGATGGCTAATACCTGTCTTTTAGTAAACAAGAGAAAGCTTGAAATTGAAATTGAAATGGGGAGGCATTAAATTCAGAGCTCTACTGGTTTTGTATTCCAGTATGACAGTAAATGCATTTTATGTCCAGTAAATATCCATAAAGTTTTTGTGGGGAAAAAGGGGGGAGGAACAAAGAAAAAATGTAATAGGAGTAACTTTGAAAAAGATTTGGTAAATTTGAACAGAAACCCAGGTGAATCAGAACGTGGCCCTTTGCAGCACATGCTAGCAGTGAGGTCCACTTCGGCCAGCCTTTTCAAATAGCTTTTTCATCTTGGCATGTAGCATAGCTTTGGAGATATGCAATATTGTAACAGATGCCAAAAGCTCAGAGCTGTTGTATCAGCTTAATTTCTAGCATCTGAATGTGCAGTTAGCATAACAGACATTTTACCTGTCTTCAGGTGGCATGGCTCTCCAGGTTATACCTGTGTGAGTCTCCAGAGCGGTGTTACTCCTTAGGCTTTCATTTAACTCTCCTGATGGAGAGCAAGATCGTATTTTCACAAGTGATTTGCTGCTGTTTGCCCTGCTGACTAAATTACGAGTGGCAGGTTCTGCCTGCAATATTAAATACCAAAGTAGACCCTGCATTGAAAGTAACCTTTAGGCTACAAGCAAAGGCGATTCAGAGGTAGAATGAGGCTTTGTCTTTCTAGTCTAAGAGCCTTAGTGTAAAACACAGCATTTGATGTATGCAGTAACCTTTCCTAAAAAAAAATAAAGACTGTTGAGTGTTGGCAGCTGCTTTTAAAATACTTTAATTATCTGTCATAAAGAGCTGTCATTATTTTTGTTACATGTGTTTAGTGCCTAATCCAGTGAGGTTGGGGCCTTATCAAAATAATAGGTAGTTATATCATGCCTCCAGAGCCCTGAGCATCTGATGTTATGCACAGAGGAGGGCTGTCTGAAGGACAGGAGGACTTACTTTCTAGTGAGCAATTTGGCGTGGCAGTATGTCACATCCAATCAAGTAAATGCTAGGTGTAAAATTCCACATGGAAAAGAGTAAATTTCATCAGGCTGGCTGGTCAGTAGCTTCTTGAAACAGTTAGCAGTGCTGATTGAACCAGTCTGTGCTGAAGAAATCTCCATAAGCAAGGAAAGCTCACGTTTTCAGGGAGATGTGTTCATCTGCCACTCGTCCCTTCGTGCTTTCTGCTTTCCTGTGTTTGGTGTCTCAAGGGCTTCTGCCCAGTGTGTAAATGAATATGGTTCATGGGGTGGCTGTTGCAACAAAACTTCAAGGGGGCCAAATGAGGCCCAACTTAACTTCCAAATGAGGTGAGTGACAGCAAATGCATGTGTGTCCTGGTATAAATATAAAATATTGCCAAGAAAGGGAAGGTAGAAAGAAGTGCTGGTAGTTTTGATCACAGCTCAAATGACTTCTGCCATGTTTCTAATCTGACTGTGTGATCTTGAGTTGATGCCTGCCAATCTGGTTTGTAGTGGTGCCAGTTGACAGAGGTTTGAAGACTGAGTTTCTAGCATTAAAGTATATTAACCTTTGAGCAACTTTCTGTCTTGCTTGCTTTGTGGTGTGTCTGCTGCAGAGCAGAACATTTGTGGAGGATCTCTTTTTTACTGAATAGGAAAAAGAGAAGTATGGCAGTTTTGTGTGTGTTATTTATGAAACGTGTAACCTTGTAAAAGCCTTGCATATGTATTGTGACTTACGTTCACGTCAGAACATAGATCTCTCCTGAGCATCCCTTTTCAGTGATGTTATCATGGGGTAAACCAGTTTTAAGTACAGCTAGACCTTGAGGAAATGAAAGGGATTGCTGTTCTGAGGACTTCTGAAAAAAGAGAGAGACACAACAGTGCTGTTATTACAACAGTGATCTCTGTTTTGATCTCCCACAGTTTGTTGGTTGCTTTTTAATCTGCTGTTGTTTTATTTCGCTTTCCTTGCTGAGAAAACTTTCCTTCCTGGCTTTGTGCTGCTTATTGAAAGGAATGTCAGATACAATGGCACCGCAACTGAGCAGGCACACTTCCCTCCAGGAGGAGCGTTGGCACGTTTGTCTGGTGCCTCAGATCCCCAGGACTGTGTTCTGCTGCCCTTGAACTGCAGTCTGTAATTTAGGATGACAATGTTGGTGTTGACGCCCTTACTATCCAACAAGTCACTTAGTCCTGTAGCTGTGGTACAATGGTTTTTTTTTAATGACATTTTCTCCCCCCATGCTCAGTCATCAGTCTCTCAGCATATTATAGTTACAGTTTTTTCCCTTTACAGCTAACGAAGGGAAGATGGAGCATTTTAGCTCCTCTTTAAGCTACTTGCATTCTTTTCTGGCCTATCACATGGCCATCCTTCTCCCCTCAGCACACTGAAAATACAGTATGTAAAATCTTCCCCTGCCACTCTAAATCAGATGACTTTTTGTGTTTCTTCCACAGATAGTTTGTCAAGTCTAAAGAATTTATTCTTGTCTTCATTCTCAGCATAAGGCCAGCCTGCAAAGAGCTCTATTTGTCCTATTTGCTCCAAGAATCTGGCTTCACGAGTGCTTTTTGTTTCCCCACCTTATTATCTTCAAGTTTCTTCTGTTGGTTCAGTCACTAGAACTCTTCCATTATCCCAGTTGCAAAGGTCCCAGTCATTTTCTTATTTTAAAATTGCTTGTCAAAATGAAACCTGTTTATAAACCCCACCAACATTAACTGTCATTTAATAAAAATCTGAAAAAACAGTTACTTCAAAAAAAAAAAAAAGAAAAAAGAAGACTTCTTCATGGTCCTCTGTGTCTGATGTGTCTGCATGTATTGTAATATTTTGGGGGTCCATTGAATACCCCTGTGGTTTAGCATAGCACCAAACACTGTCTCTGTCACTAATACCGTTTGACTGGATTTGCAGCCAGGTAAATTCACAGTGATCTAGTTCTATTTTGACAATAAACATAAATATATGTGTGGCCTTCACATAAAGCTCCTTCAAACAACGAAGCTTTATCATTGATGTGTTATGTTTCAATTTTATCTTTTTTGCCGTGATTTGGATTCTGTCTAGTGCCTCTGTAGTAAACTGCTTGTATTTGAGGGAAATGTGTTTGATCCATGAAGTTGTGATGAAGGCCAAGCTTTAGGGAAGAAAGTTACTAGACTCCAATATCAGCATGTCTGATCCAGCCCTTGGAAGTTTAAGCAGGGAAAACTGTTTTCTAGACAAAGAGTGTAGAGAGAAGTTTAATTAGTATTTACGCAGTCTCCTTGGTACTGGTGCATTGCTGCTGTCTTTAGCTCTGTGCTTTCTGAGGTGAGCCAGGAGTTTTTTTGGCCATTAAAAGCTATAGCTGCAGTGCCCTTCATCTTGGTGACAGGCATTATGCCAGTACATTAATTCTGAAAGCAAGTAAAAAGAAGAAGAAAAAAGGAGCACAAACTCTTCCAGTCACATTTAAATCACAAATCGACTGATTCCTGTTGTTATTCTCTCTAGGGTATGTCAGATGTATGCTTCCCCCCTTCGAGGTATGGACTGCCTGAACGTCCTTCCTAGGCTGTTTGCTTTACAGGAAGTGAACCATTACTGAGCAGAGTTTCGAGTTCACCTTTATGATTTGGTTACCTGTAGAATGTACAAAATGCATACTTTGAAACAAAGATCTGCTGTTTATCCTGGAAACAAGGTCTTGTCCTTCACCAGGACAGTTATGAATATTGCAGTGTAGTGGTTAAATAATATGTTCATAGTCTTTCTCCTGTGAGCGTAATTCATGTGCTGAGCAGTTGCCTTGGTAATTTTAACCATATTTTCATCCAAGTGTATGGTTAATGAGAGCATTATGTGACGTAATCACTTAGCCTTTCACATTAATACAGATCTTGTTTGTAATTCTGTTGGTTTTGTTGTTGATCCAATGCTTTGGTTATGTGTTCAAATGATCTTAATTTTAATTGAAAGTACTATTTATCTCACAGAAGTCTAATTTCTATGCATGTTTGTCAGTAGTGAATACTTATTGGGGGTGATTACTCTCTAACTGCTTGTGCCAGTATACCTCTGGGAGGTTAATCAATCTTGTGCTTTTTAATTGACATCAATAATGTGTTTACATTTATCAATATTTCTTAATTGTCAGGTTATAACAGTGGAACTTCAATAATAAATCATGCCAATGGTTGACTTCATACATTAGATTTTTAAGTCTCCTTAAGCAGTTTGACATGTTGTAAATTGCTTTTAGATTATTTGTATGTATGCTCATAGGGGAAGAGGAGAAAAAATTGGTATGCAAAGTCGTGCTGTAGAATAATACTGAAGAAATAACCCATTGACAGTAAAATACCTTTACCACATGTATGGTATGCTTTATGGGTAAAAAAGGGAAGTAAGTCTTTTCAAAGTGCTAGTTTTATTACTAATAATTTTGTGAGTATGACAGTACTCATACATTTGTTGTGCCATCCCAAGGGACTTGTCAGGGCTGGGACTGTTTCCCTTCTCTCAGCTGTACAAGCAAGGCAGAGGGCAGAGAGAATTACTAGTACTACGTTCCTTTACAGAAGTAGCAGTGAGCTCTGGGAGATCAAGGAACCCTGATTTTAACTGTGCATTTCACCACATGCCTGTCCTTAAGATATTGAGGTGGAAATGAAGGAGGCTACTTCTGTTTAAATTTAAGCATATAAAAGACTTTGGTGCATAGGGAACTAAATTATTTGCCCAGGTTCCCAAAATATGCTTACAGCAGGAATTAAAGCATGATATTCCAAGTCTTACAACACTGTCTGTCTCAGTAGGTATCCCTTTATCATCTGCCTTGCTCTCTTCTCTGTCCCCTTTAGATCCAAGTAGCAGTAGACTGGAGAAGAAAATCTGCTTAGTCAGAAAGCTGGCAGGATGCTGACCACATTGTTTGTGTCAGTCTTACCATGTTTTATGGGCCACACCGAAGACAATATTAGAATTAAAAACCCTGCCTAATGAGCAGTGAAGAAAGACTTAATAGTTAATGCTGTTATTTTCTAGTTAAGTGAGAGCCAGTGTGAACACCAGGATAGGAAAAGAGAGAAGTAGGGAAGCAGCTATTTGTGGGTTTTGCAATTTTACGTGTCTTTTTAATTGAGATCCTAAAGGTGAACTGCAGTTTTTCAAGTAAACATACATATACATACAAAAATTCAGATAAAAGTCATTAATGTTGTTAAACTCAAATGTGATATAAAATTAATTATTTTAATATCTTACTATGTAGGGCCTAATTTTACAATGCTACTTGTAGAAGGAACTGTTGACTAAATTAGTTGTTATCTGAAATGCTGTAGAATTAAATGGTATTTTACATAGAGTTAGAGATACACCATTTGCTTAAGTGAAAATGAGATTAGAAAAATAAATGCTTATTTTGGGAAGGAACACGTGAGGAGTTGGAAGAGCTGGAGGATGAATATGACTAACCTCTTTAATCAATTGAAACAGTAGGAAAAGAATATTTATATACCTGATGATAACAAATCCCCTTTATCAAAGGTGAGTAAAAAATTCACCAGGGTCTCAGTCCTAGGAGACAAAAGGACTGACTTAAACATCGAGATCTTGAGGCAGGTAGCAAAGTTCCCTGTCATTTGAGCAATCAAGATCAGACATGTCCGCATTCCCATTCCTCTTGCTTTCTTGTTCTCCATCCCGGCTCCATCCTTACATAGTACTCTAGCTTAGTAGTCTAAAATACTATATTTCTCTGTATTTCAAATAAGATACCGTTAGTTGAAAACTATTGTTAATAGATTGATAGTTTTTATTCACTTCTTTGAACTTGTATGAGAGAAAAATGGCTGGCAAACAGATGAGTTAAACACTAGTATGAAGCCTGATGCCATCCTACCCAGTGTCATGACTGAAATTTCTATTTCTCTAATTCCTATCCTCTTCTTACTAACTGAGAAATCATGTGTTGCCCAGGTCCTGAAAACAAAAAAAAAAAAAATCAGACCCAGATATTTTGTTGCCAGTGCACAAAAATAAGATGTCTGTCCTCTAACATCAAGGCTAGCTTTTACATGAAAAGACAAATTAAAATATTAAATGTTTCAGTTTTAGTCTAGCAGCCATTTTGTTGACTTCTTGCGAATGTAAAAGTAATAAATTAAGCCTCTCCCTCCTTTTTTGAATGAGACAAGACTGATAAGACACAGCTATCAAATGAACAAAATTACAGTGGTTATCAAATCACATTAAAGCAAGGATGTGTAATCAATCTCTTTGTGAAGGGGAAAGCAATTGAGAAGACAAAACCATCGACACTTTCTTTAGCATGGCAGATTAAGTACATTCATGTTGCGTGCAGAGGGCTTTGCAGTAGGGTGGTTGTGTGAACAAGTTCTATTTAGTTTCAAAAGCAGGCGTCCTGGGGTGCAGCTGATACGGCATGTCAGCCCAGACACTGCTGCGCAGGTTCTGAACTAGAGGTCATTTGCATCCACGTCTAGAAGGGTAAGCTTGCGTCAGCGTATGAATGTGTGAACACAAGTCTTTAAGAAGTGGTGACCTTTCAGTGGCATTCAAATTGTATTCGCCCTTTTGTTTTCAAACCTGCTAAGATACCTGAGACGTACATAAAACTAAATTTAGTTTGGGTGTGTGGTGGTGGGTTGACCCTGGCTGGATGCCAGGTGCCCACCAAAGCCGCTCTATCGTTCCCCCTCTTCAACTGGACAGGGGAGAGAAAATATAACGAAAGGCTCGTGGGTCGAGATAAGGACAGGGAGAGATCACTCACCAATTACTGTCACGGGCAAAACAGACTTGACTTGGGAAAATTAATTTAATTTATTACCAATCAAATCAGAGTAGGATAATGAGAAATAAAACCAAATCTTAAAAACATTTTCCCCCCACCCCTCCCTTCTTCCCGGGCTTAACTTTACTGCCAATTTTCTCTACCTCCTCCCCTGCAGCAGCATAGAGGGGCGGGAATAGGGTTTGGGTCAGTTCATCACATGTTGTCTCTGCCGCTCCTTCCTCCTCAGGGGGAGGACTCCTCACACTCTTCCCCTGCTCCAGTGTGGGGTCCCTCCCATGGCAGGCAGTCCTCTGTGAACTTCTTCAACGTGAGTCCTTCCCATGGGCTGCAGTTCTTCACGAACAGCTCCAGCGTGGGTCCCTTCCGCGGGGTGCAGTCCTTCAGGAACAGACTGCTCCAGTGTGGGTCCCCTGTGGGGTCACAAGCCCCGCCAGCAAACCTGCTCCAGCGTGGGCTCCTCTCTCCATGGGTCCACGGCTTCCCACGGGGTCACAGCGTCCTTCGGGCATCCGCCTGCTCTGGCGTGGGGTCCTCCATGGGCTGCAGGTGGATATCTGCTCCACCATGGACCTCCATGGGCTGCAGGGGGACAGCCTGCCTCACCATGGTCTTCATCACAGGCTGCAGGGGAATCTCTGCTCCGGCGCCTGGAGCACCTCCTCCCCCTCCTTCTTCACTGACCTTGGTGTCTGCAGAGTTGTTTCTCTCACATCTTCTCGCTCCTCCCTTTGGCTGCAGTAGCACAGTTTTCTTTTTCCCCTTCTTAAATATGCTATCACAGAGGCGCTACCACCGTTGCTGATGGGTTCGGCCTTGGCCAGCAGCGGGTCCGTCTTGGAGCCAGCTGGCATTGACTTTATCGGACATAGGGGAAGCTTCTAGCAGCTTCTCACAGAAACCACCCGTGTAGCCCCGCTGTTACCAAAACCTTGCCATGCAAACCCAATATAGGCTGTTAGCATGAAGAATGTAAAATCTTGTGTGAATTAAGTTCAGAAAAGATGATTTTCATGCACTGTCCTCCAAAAATATATTTAATGCCAGCATAGCTGGAACGGTAGGTTAAACTAGTTCAATTGCCAGGTTTTCCAGTACTTTTTAGGAAGACTGAAATTGCTGCTACCAGGTCATCAGGTGGGATATATTTTGAAACCTAAGTGAGCCTCGTACAGGAAACTTGTCTTTTAACCTTCTTCCTTTCCTCAGACATCCTACATCGAGTGAATACTGAGGCTACTGAGAAAGTAAGGAGTGTAATGAATATCCATAATGTATATTCTCATAGGCTGAAAAGAGGGGATGGCTATTTTATTCAGAGCGTACCTGAGCAGATTGATAGCAAGGATCTGGACTTGTGTTCACACGTTTATGCTGACTGATATGGGCGCATAAGAGCTCAAGGTACTCTGGAAGTCACTAGAATGTAAGCTCCAAAATTACATAAGCGTTTGAGAATATGAGCTTTTTCCCTCTAATACAGTTTCATATTTGAAAAAAATCAATACAGTGTAAAAGTAGAACTTGTGGTCTTTTTCATCTTTTGGTAAAGTACAGGCCTTCTATGTTTCTATTTCCTTCCTAAATCTTCAGCTAAAAGAAGAGTAACTTCACGTAGCTATCCTGCAGATCTGTGGGGAATACCTCCTTCAGGGGGTAATTCATGAGCTACACAGTATACTTTGTATTTTTCACAATATGTGTGCTTAGCATGTGCATCTCCTGTTGTAAAGCTGAAAGCTCTGGGTAGGGGAATGATGGGGCTTGAAGAAGTACCCAGTAACCATTGCCACCGTTGTGCTTGCTGACATACAAACAAGGAGCCTTTGAAGCTCAGCTCATCAGACTTCAGTGATGGTACTTCCAATTTTAAAGGTTTGCAATGATCTAGAGTTCAGAATTTGTTTTTTAAAAACACTACACAGCTTTTACCATTCTGTGCAAGTCAGTAGTCAGTTCATACCTGACTCCCCTGTCATGATGACAGTTGATCTGGAAGTAGTGGCAGGTAATTCAGTGAAGATCAGGTTACATGTTTTGTATATCCACGTAAGGTGGTCAAATCCGGCTGTATAGCACATTAGTTTTGTCAGTGCTGCTTGATTTTGGTTTTCGTTTTCAACTTTTCATTTAAAATAAGATTAGAGTTCTTTATATGACTTGCTGGCTAAGGCTTTTTAAAATGTAAATAGCAGTCTTGTACCTGTAATACAGAGTGCTGTGGAGCTGAGAGAAGGAGAGTCTGACCTACTCTTACAAAAGAAAACAAAACTGAGAAAGGGTGGAACATAGGAACAGAGAGATCCAAGGTTTCCTACCGTATAGTAATGGATATGACCTTTAATATTGAGGCCTTTGGATCAAATTTAAGTTGGCATTAAAATTTTCTAATAAATTCCCTGCTGAATCTCAGAGGTTTTTTCCCTCAGATTTAATTCAATAAGGTCACAATAAAGCAAGTGCTGTCTGTGCTATTGTAATTGCTCTCAGCAGGCTGATAATATTATTGCAGAGAAGTGCCAGCTACTGTGCTTTTATTTCTTTCTTCGAGCACTCTCCTTCCTACATGCTTGCTCCCCTTGCTCTCAGGTCTACCCTAAGTAGGAAGTGAAGCTGTTTTAAATGCCATTTGCTTCTCATTTTAACGTTTTTACAGTAATGCTTTCCTGATTCTCTTCAACAAGGGGAATAAAAGCATAGCCTGTCTTGTTGCAGAATAATTGGGGGCTTGTATTTCCTTTCCTTAATTCTCATCCAACCTTTATACATTAGATTCAGCCTCTAAGTTCTTAAAAGTTGGTATTCCTAAACACGCAATGCTTGGTTCATTTTGGCTTGGTGCTTTTAGGGTTATGGAATAGATGTACAGGTAAAGGAGTTTCTCTTAGGCACGTGGTGAGAGACACTGAATACCCACTGTCCTATGTTTTATAAAAAAATGACAAATTGCAGCTCATCGCAGTGAGGTGTATGTATTTGGGGTCCTGCACTTGTAGATTAATACCACATCTTCTTTTGCAGCGTGACTTTCAGAACAGCATTGTTAATGTGATGTTTCTTGTATGAATGCAAATTTATGCTTAGCGTGCTACTGGTAGGTCTGTTACTACTGTATTGGAAGTAGATCAGTACAGTAAATAAATGCAAATGCAGAGTGCTGTGGTCATGGTTCTCCGTATAATTCCATGTGACTATGAGAGACTCAGTCAGTGCAGGTTCAGTATCAACTCTGCGTGAGCTGCACTAGCTGTACACTAAGTTTCTTGATGCAACTTCCTCCTTTTTCCAGTCAGACCTGCTGTCTAAAATACCGAGTTTCTATTTGTAGTAGTGGCATGTTAGGAGCTGTGTACATCATGGCTGGTCCTTTTTAACAAATGAAGAGGTATTTTAAAACATTGTAACTAGATCACGTGAGTAGTATTTTGGGGTGATGATGGACCAGTCTTTTAGGTGTGGGGCTAGATATGTTTTCCTTGATTGTGGACACAAAGTAGTAATTCATGTTCCCCTACCTCAGCATAACTGGTAGCTCAGGCCTTTGCAATTTCAAAGGACCAGCTTGGCCAAAGCTGAATGCTCCTGCCTGGTATCCACATCTGGCTTCCTGCACCATGACTGGCTTCACACTTACCCATCTTCACCCTCCTGGTCCATCATCTTCCCCTTGCACTCTGTCTTTTGCTGGGGCCCAGAATTTCTTACCTGAAGTGTCATGCACAGAGTATTTTTTGTGTATCTCCAGCCACATGCAGACATTTACAGTTCTCTGCCCATGGCATTCATTGCTGCCAAACAAGCCAGTCTCTGTACAGAAGAAAATTACTGGCATGGATATTCAGCTGCTTATTTGCATACTCAGCTAACATATGTACAGTGGGATATGTCTTCTTGCCCACATGCGATTGATTGGAAACAAGGAGCAACAAAAGATGTTTTACAAAGGCAATTCCACTTCTGAAATGCATGCAGCTGTATTCTGTCCACCTTCAACCTCCACAGCAAGCAGAATTGATCAGGGCTACCCCACAGCATGCAGGCAATTTTGATGTTGCATAGTGTTGCTTGCATACCTGTGCTAAGTCTGCTTCAGTAATTAAAAAACAACAGATGATGATCTTCAGTCATAACATTTCACCCACTTTCTTATTGCTCATCATTTCTTCTTCTTTTTTTTTTTTTTTTTAATTGCTTTTGATGTCTACTCTTAGCCATGCATCATATGGTGCTGGTAGGATGTATACCACAGTGCCAGCACACTTGATGAACTTGAGTGGTAAAAACCATCACTTCTGCAGTGCGTGGAGTTTCTCCCTGCCAACTTGTGGGCATGTGGAGGGAGGTCACACATGACCAATAACTGCTCATTGCTTTTTACTTATGAAATACACATTTTAATTTATATTTCCTGCTGCTGCCAGAAGGAACTAATTTCCGGCACCAGAGATGCAATGCAGCTACTTTAAAGCAGAATGGTCCTGAGATGAAATGATGTTACTGACCTGAAACACTTCAAAAAGCTTGATTCCGAAGCCTGCTGTGGTTTGAGCTTGCAGTTTCTGAGATAGGTTAACATTGCTCTGAATCATTGTGAGATATGATCAGATTGTTGCTTTGTAAATTAAATAATGAAGCATTTGTGTGTGAGAGTTCCTACTATAATTAGTAGCTAGACTGTGCTTTGAAAAGATCAGAATCTACATCACATGATGGTAAGATCTGGAATTTGTTTTCCAAACTTGACTTTCAGTCATAGAGACATGAAGTCTTCCAAAATCCAGGTTTGATTTATAATACTTTGTTTGTGTATTAACTGTAGAAACATGAGTGAATAATCAGATAGCCCTTTGGGTAGCATGATTTTTTTGAACTAAACTAATAATCTGGCTTGAATTATTTAGAGAAAAGCTCCTGTGGTTGAGATGACCTTTCCCTTAGTTCTCCTGTAGACCTCAGCTGTGAAGTAGTGGTAAGTTCTTTGAAGGATTCTGGTAAAGCGGCAAAAATAAAACCTAGCATTCTTGCCTATTCTTGGCAATTTACATGTATGAATTGCTATTAGCCTGAAGCTTCTGAAGTGCTGTACGAATTTTAATAGCACTTGTGAATCAGTCTGCTTTCAGATCTGTCAAACGGCATATATTTAAGTCAAATGGCATATATTTAACACTTATTAGCGTAGATACAACATTTTAAAACCCTGCCACTTTCGCAAAAAATTTCAATTCCACATAACAACTTTACCCTAGCTATTACAATCATACATCAAACTATGCAACGTGGGATAAGGGATATCCCAACGTGGGATATGGATGCAATAGTTAAGCAAACTCACTGAAGTTAACATCTGGGTTTTTTTGGAATATGCAGACAGAAATTTAGCATTTTTTTTTAATTTCTAGGCAGAATGCCCCTCATAGCAGTAAGTAATAGAAAGTTTCATCTCTGTTTCTTACTAAACAGAAAGTAAGAGTTTAGTAGATTTGAATATGGTATTAGAAGGACGTGGTGTTTCAACCTGACATTTTAACCTCTGGTATTGTTACATTTATTTATAAATGTTCCTCTCTTCGCTACTCTTTATCTCTTAAGAATAGTGTTGAGCAGCTCAGTACTGTGAACCCATCGGGTCAAAATGCTTTTGTAGTAAAAAACATGAAATACTTCCCAGTCCCATCTAAAATTTTTGGAAGAACTGAGAGCTTGATCTCCTGATTTAACACAAAGAATCATTCAGTGCTGTTTCTTCAGACTAATAATGGGGGCATTTCAGATTTCTGTTTGTTTTCTTTTTTATAGTATTAGGTAAGCAGGACAGTTGGTAGAAATCACATTGAGGGGAACAATGTAAATTCTATGTTACTGAGATCCATGTAAGCAATATCTGTTCTGGAAATAATCCTATATCGAAAGAATCAGTTGCAGATATTTCTGATTTGGAAATGGTAGGGTTTGGGGCAGATATGGGAAGACTATCAAGTCCTGCATCATATGATCAACTGGACTTTTACCTGTGGTTTCATGGCATGATTGTTAATCTCAGGATCAATCGGAAGGTAAAAAGCAAACAAAGCTGTGAACATTTCACGTGCTTTTTGTGCACTCAGTGCTCATCATGAAGATGACTGCACGCAGAGGTTTTACCTCCACTGGAGTTGCTCTTGCAATTCTGCTCATATCTTAAATGGCTCTGGGTAGTCTGTCCTTATTTAGGTACTGTATTGTGCTCTCCTGTCTTTTGAGTGCTGCATGTATGTGCTCGTCCACCTCCAGATGATTTTAAACCTTAATCTTAAACCTTATTATCCTTCGATCCAAGTTTTAAAAGAAAAGAGGAAAAAAAAAAAGTTGAAGAGCAGTTTGTGGTCAAAAGAAGGTTTCTATAAGTCCTGAAATATGAAGCCACGTCTGCCCTGATCCAACTGGCTGTTCTGCCAGTCTGTGTCTCTGGGTCACATTTGTATTGGTTTTGGATCAAGTAAGGTAACAACACACTTCAAGTGCCAGAAAACCTGAGAAGAGGAGAAGGAGTTGATGACGTTTCTTGCATTAATGTTCCTGTTCTCTATTATCACATTCAGGAGACTGTGACTAAAATGATGCTGAAATGCTGTTTCCAATATCCCATTGAGAAAAACTCACACCCTTAGTAAAAATCGATGCTGTAGTATGTTGATACATTGGGCCATTTTTAGAAACATGTTTATTGCAAAAATTTTCCACTAGATTTTAGCTGAGATTCAGGTTTTGGAGGTATTGGCCTGTTTGAAAATTCACTGTCATTGCTTATCTGTGGTTGTGAAAGCATGGCAGGAATGGAAAAATCACCTTTCAAAGATACTGTATGTATTTAGAATCAAGCATTTCATTGCTATTGTAGTAAGTACAAAAATGCACTAAACTTCTGGTTTCTAGGAACATTTAATCTGTTCTTGTTAGCAGACTGTCCTCCTGTGCTGTAGGTATCAACACACAGTTATTTTGGCTTGTTTCTACCATTCGTTACTAACTGAACTAAAATGCAAGAAACTTACAGTTATGTGGCAGAAGGTAAGACTACCAAGATAGGCAGCAAACCAATTCCAACTTTATGTAACACTGAATGATACCAAGGTTACAAGGCAGTGACTCTACACAATTCAGGATGCTGCTCAGCCCACCTTGACAATGTTTCTGCTTCCCTGCCCTGCAGGAGGCTGCACTCCTGTCCCGGTCCCGCACCTGCCCTCTCCAGTCCTTCTCTGAAGGGGAACAGGAGCAAGGAGTTACTCCACAGTTGGAGCCAGTGAGAGTCTCTGTATCCCAGGACTTGGGCAGGGGATGCCGAAGTCCTGTACTACGCACAGGTGGGAAGATGAAGAGGATGCCAGTACCACCTTGTATTTTGCAGATGGACTGCTCTTTCTTGACTCCCTGTGAGATGAACTTCTGGTTCCCACAGGGACCATGTCAGAGGGAGGAAGGAAATCCCCCCTCATGACAGCTCCACCTTGCAGCCTCCTTGAGACCTGGAACCATAAGTCCAAAATACTTAATAGTCCTGCAGTGTTTAGTGATTTCATGATAGATTTTTTTGGGTAGGAGTATAGTAGAAGATTCAGATGATGTTTTCTATCTAAAATATGCAGTAGGGGGGTTTTTTTGTTGTTGTTTTCAGTGTTTTGTGGGTTTCGTTTTTTTTTTTTAATAATCTTTACAAATTATTAGTGCTAGTGTTTGATTGTTTTAATCGTTAGCTAAACTCAGACTTTCTTTTCATCGGAAGTCTTTTGGAAGACAATGGCTAAGCATGTAACATATTCTTCTCCCCAGAATTTTTAAAGGCACTGTAAGAGAGAGTTATGTGTTTGCTGTATAGCCCTTTCTCATGGGAACGCATTTCTTTCAAAGCTGTCTTTTAGCACTTACTATAAGGCAACAAAAAGGTGCTGTTGTAACATGCCTCTTAATAAATAATTTGAGGTTTTTCCCCTGTGGTACAAATAGTTGTTGGCATAGTCTTTTCATTTGAAAGATTGAAACCCACGTATAAGGACCATGCTCCTGTGACACAACTTTAGATTAATTATAGATGTTTCTGCAGTAACCTGTACTAAATGGTAGTCACCAAAAAGGGGGTGCATGGAGAGCGATGCCATGGCTGAAGAACAAATGTGAAGAACATGACACTGGAAAGAAGATCTCTCCTGAGATGAAAGAAAACATTTCAGTAGTATCAATGAAACTTTGCAAGGGTAAAATAATGTAATCCCTTTGTCCTGTAGCTGAGTGGGAAAGTGGTGTATATTTATGCATGTTCTTTTTTGGATGTCTAAGAAACTGGCAAAGGCTGTGAGATAATCAAGTGTTTAGTTTCAAGGAACAGAAGTTTAGAAAAATCACCTTTTAATTCTGGTTCTGCCACAAACTTCGGTGGTGTAGAACATCATTTATCCTTTTTATCTTTACCTGTTGTCTTGGATTCTCCCTTTTTAAAACAGGTAATTCTTCAGTTGCGTATATGACAAAGATGGTTTAAGGCTCGCTTAATATGAAGATGCTTTTTGGTGTTGGGTGCTGTGAGTATATTTTTCTTTTAGGAAATGTCTTTTAGATTTTCAGCTTTGCTTTAGAGAGTTTACAGTGGTTTAGATTTAAAGTTTATGTGAGTTTTGAATTTGTTCTCAAGGGTCCTAAAGAGTTTGGTTTAGTTCCTGTGTAATCTGTGAAGAAATTCAAATTTACTTTGTCCTTCCTCAGTTTTGAGTTCTGCTCTCATTAAGCTTCTGGGGATGGAAACCCTAATAAGCAATAGACACCTAGCAAATTATTCTAAAAACTTGTGAGCATCGGTAATGAATTTCCTGATTATCGTTGAAAAGCACCAAATGCAGAAAGATTTTGGCCAGACATTACAGAGGCACAATGGGCGTTTTCTAGTTGTTTAATACTGAGTAATATTTTATTCTTAATTCTGTTGTGAATTTGTGTAGAATTTTATATGAACCTAAAGTTCAGCCTTTATTTCACTGGCACATCTTTGCAAAACTGGACTTCATGCAGGAGTCGAGAAATGTTAACTGGAATACTATGTAATGTCACAGGAAAATATATTGCTATAGTCTACCCCAAAACCCAACTAACCCAGTTTTACATGATGGAGGTCTGTTTATTTGAATTGGAGATATTGGGAATAAGAAGGAAATTAAAGCATTGTAAACCATACTGTTATTTTGGAAGAATCAACAGTATCTTACAATCACCACTGCACAGATAGCGTCAGGCTAGAAATGTTATTCATTTTCTTACTGATCTCACCTGTAAAGCTGGCTTTCAGTTGACCTCAGTCAGAAGGTGGCTGAATTTTGCCTCCATAGAATGTTCTGTACCTGAGGTTTCTTTACAGCTTATCAAAGGATGCTGTAGACTTGGGTATTAGTTATCTGTCTAGCCTGGTTATTGAGCACAAGTAAACTATGTTATACCTCTACAGAAAATTGAACCTACTTTTTCCCACCAATTCAGCTTTCATTGCACTAAGAGGATCTTACGAGTGTTCACTGTTATTTTATATATCAGTATTTGAGTAAATTTCTTTGTATTGTATGTATGTCAAGGGTAAGTGATTTTTATTTTTTTAAACAAAATTTGATGTGTAAATTTTATTGATAGCACGCTGCAATTCAGTCTTCTGGAATGTGATAGGGTTTTTTGGTTTTGTTTGCTTTTGTTAGGGTTTGGGTTTTTGGTTTGGTTTTTTTTGTCCTGCCCTTTATAAGTCATGTTTTCATTAATTTTACTTATCATGCTGTGTCAAGATACCTGCAGGCCTGGTACATTCTCTAAATCCAGGGTTTTTTAATTCTTACTATATGAGCCTGATAGAACACTTAAACAGTGTTATAAAGCTACAGTAAATTTTCTGTAGTTTTAGAAACAATTATTCTGGTTATTGACAGTCATTTTCTGTGTCCGGCTATGAAATTCCACCAACTTTCTTACCCGTATTCCTGCCCCTGAACATGGTTTAAATAGATTTAGGAAGTAGTGTATGTATTGGAGGTATCTTTATGTATCAACAGAGAAATCAAGTTTAGGGAAAACCATTTAGGAAAAATTAGTGGATCTCTTTTGAAGGAATATAGAAATGGTATGTGGAGTGGCAGAAAGTGGCAGAAACACCTTCTGTTTCATTGGAAGGAAAACAAGTGATTGGCTTAACAGAAAAATTAGTATAGTCTGTTTTTTCCTTTAGAGAAGCAAAAACCCTTTGTAATTTTTTTTTAGGCTACATGACATTCTTCGTTGTCAAAAGACTGACTTTGCTCTCCTATGACATCCCAATGTTTAGCATACTAGTGAGACTGAATTCTTGTAGACCAAATTATGGAAAGTCAGGTAAGTGGCATTTTTCTTTATTATATTGCACAGCTTTTAAGTTATACACAGTCAGTATACAGATACATTGTAAAACTTACGTAGGAGAAATGCGCAATATAATAATATTAAAAAGCCACTTACCACCTTACTGTTTTGTGCAGCCAGTTCCATAGTGCAGTATTCATTGTATGGTGGGCATGAAGTACAGTGCATACTGGGGCACGCAGCTGGTTAAGGATTAGGTCTGTCTTTCTTTTGTGTATCTGATACACAGAAGGACAAAGACAAAGGGCAGCTGTTACTCAGCTTGTGAGCAATGAGAACAAAGTGAGATCCAGCGGTTGTTCTCTTTGGTGGTATTTGACCATTGCTGTTCAAATTTGGTTTTTCTTAAGATTGAAGGCCAGGAAGGACAGTTGGCATAGATTGGAAATCGCTGTAAACCTATCCTGAACTGCTAGTACTAATACTATTTTCTACTACCATATTAAGAAGCATCAGCAGTGACTCATTTAGTTTACAGAACTAAAAGCTACTCTTAACAGTAGTGCGTTAAGGAGGTTATTTTTGGTTTTGTTCTTTTACCTGTGCACTCAATTCTTTTACACATGAACTGGTTACAAAGAAACTTTACAACAACTACTACAATGAACTAAGGATAACGTTATTGTATAGATACACAAAGAGCTAGAGAAATTGAGCAGGAGTAATGTTGCATATTTTATTGTTATATAAACAAATTCCAAATGCCAATATTGTTTAAAAAGCAAATTCTGTATGTGTAAATTATGCAAAACAGAAAAGCAATGTTTAATTTGATCATGGTATATGCTTGTCAAACCTGTAACTTCCGTTGTTCCCTCTTAAAAGTAATCATATGACCGCTCTCTGGTATATGTGCTACAGATTATTTTTGGTGTATAAAGTGACATTTAAGTAGTACTTAGCAGAGATTTCTATCTGTGTCAGCTTTCAGATTTTAAGCATATTTGTTTTAGCCTTATTTCTTAAGAACAAAATACTTAAAATCTTTTTTAAATCAAAAGGATGTTTTTATTTATGGGTCTTTACTGTATTCCCTACTGGATCTAGGAAGGATCTTTCTTTTACTTTGTGGGAGAAAATACTGCTTTGGAAATAGATAAACACTGGAATTTCAATCAACATAATGAATTTTTCTGAAAACTTTTGCAGGGTGAGAATGGGAGTTTGACTAAAACAGCTCCTTAGTCTTAGCTGTTCTAGAATCCAGCACGTGCCCTAAGAAATAAAAAAAAAGTTGTAGGCGTAAAACAGCAGTGGGTCCATAAGGTTACACCTGAAGCCAAAATTGTAATTCATAAGTCATTTCCACAAAACTCTGCTTTTTTTTTTTTTTTTTTTTTTTTTTTCCCCCAATGGAAGTAGAAGTTAAGATGTACTTTTGAACTTCAGTTTGTGGAAAGCTGTGCATGTTTCATCCCAGTTGCAGGGACAGCTTTGACAAGGCAAGAAAAGTGTTTTAATATTACCTTCAATGCCACCCTTGCCTGTCATAATGAGAAAGATGCCTGTTTGGTGACTGCTTTTTCCCAGCCCAAGCCAGCTGCCTCTAGCTAGACCTTTCTTTGGGAAGATCAATCACAAAATTGCATATATATCTCTTGGGAAATTCAGTGTGTGTGAGCGGTAAGCACAAACACCAGTGGAAATTCTCTATTTCAAATTTTTCACTGACTTTGAAAGATTTCCTGGTGATCCTGGTAATATTTGACAAACATAAATAAAGAGCACTCTTTATAACTTAAAAAAACAGCAAAGCATTTTTACTAATTATTAGGCATGAAAAGAAATCTCTTCTCTCGTATCTGGATTTGGTCCTCCAGATAAGGTTGTAAGTATGTTGTCCTGACAATGTAGGTAATTTATAATACAGCCAGAGGTGTAATTGTTCTGTGAATAAAGAGAGGCTTTTAGCTTCCAGGGATATAAAGTATTTTTCATGAATATTAAGTAAACTTTAATGATTGAAGAAAAGAGCAAAGTGGAGGACAGTCGTTAATATCCTGTCTAAACTGGCCTACAGCCACATTAATGTTTGTAACAGATTTAGAGTATAGCTAAAATAACAGTAAGAATTTCCTCCTCTTTTTCCATACTCTTTTCACCACTTTTCAAACCTACATATAACTAAAATGGTGAAGACTGTCTGCTTATTTACTATAATTTACAGGAGACATTAAAGAAAAATGGAAAGTAACTGTAATCAGTGCTGTTTGAGAAGTAGTGATAGATTGCAATTGAATGGTTTGAGGCTATTAATTGCAATGAGATTGTACTAGTTCAGATACCTCTGATGCCAGGTGCTTGAAATATTAGTTATTTCAAAGACAAATTGGATTATAAATTATTAGTAAATCTGTACCAAGGTGATTAAACCCACTTGTAAACTGTCAAACATGGGTACTATTTCAAGTGGTAGTTTAGTCACTTGTATGCTGGAAAGGGAGTTAGGAATTAAATTTAGGGGTTATATGGGAATATGTGGAGTAACTGAGTTACTTTTGAGACTGGGCGTTTCCTGTGCTTTCTACCCTGTTGATGAATTTGTGTTCAGCTTTAAAGTTTTCCTAGTCCACCAGTAGCCTTTTCATCTGACTCTGTAGAAGATGCTCTAGAGAGGGAGGAAGCTGCTTCTCTAAGGTGGCCTTACGAACTCACTTGGCCACTTGGGGGAGATAAAAAACAGCAGATCTACGCAGCCCTCACACAGGTCACAAATACAGTAATGGCATCCTCGAATTTCCACTCTGAGGGTCTACCATTGCTCGACAGTACTGTTCTCAGTAAGACAACATCTTTTTCCAGTAGGACAGATAAAATATGTTGCACTGCATGGGTCTTCTTGGTAACACCATCACATGTCATTCTTCTCATCATTAATCAAATGTTGTTTATTGAAGCAGATACAGAATTGCTTAATGGGTTGGTATTGGATTTATTGAATTTTAAGGAATGAGAAACTGAAACAGTAGAAGGTGAGGAATAGTTCAGTAATTTAAAAGTCCTATTAACTTGTTTGTGTAGCTACTGAATTTCACCATGTGTTCACTCTCTCACATGCACGCATAAACACTTAGAGGATTCCAGTCCCGTGCACAAAATAATTAAACAAAGCTCGAAGGCCTGACAATGTGTACTTCCAAAGCAGTGAAGGGGGAAAAAAGCAAGAGGACATCTTTTTCTTTATTTTCTCCCATCAATGTTGTTTCATTTCAGGCTTGTAGCTTTCTCACTGGTATGTTGTCTGTGGTGTGTGGATGTTTGCAGGAGGGTGTTAGCAGAGTTACAGGCATTTTGCACAACTATTACTCTTCAGTTTTTTACATAAAACATTTGTTGTGGTCATTACAAAACCTAGCATTGTAGATATTCTGTTATATATACTATTAAAAGTACAATCATCCATGGGAAATATTCCCCAGCAATGTCCTGTTGGTAACTATAATAATAAACAGATGTAATTTATACAAAGCAAAACTTCTATGATGGGCATCACAGTTCCTCTCAAGTGCCCTGGGCTGGAGCTAGGGTTTGGGGGCAGGGGGGCTCCTGTTTTCATTCTGCTTTGATTTTTCTCCTGTGATCTTTCAGTTTCTATTCCTTTTCAGCCATTTCTTGTAGTCAAGGAGCAATTCTCTCCTCCTCACTCCTGCTGTGTATCTGACATTAGGTCTCTGTTCAAATGCTACTCCCTTGCCAGAGGTACCTCCTGCAGACTCATTCTCAGACGTGTTCATGCTGGTTACCAAGATGACAGGATTGGTGTTTTAAGTGACCTTGCATCCTCCTATGCTGGAGTGAGTCTTGGTCTGCTGAGATGGATCCCAAGAATGGGTTTTTCCTTCCTGGCCTTGCTTTGAGACTTCATGGCCCTGCAAGTTGCCTTACGAGGCTCATAAGCCTTGAGGCAAATTGAGATCTTACCCAAGCTGAGTCAGTGCTAATAAGGAAATTCAAGGACCAGAGGTCTTGTCACTCTTCCAGCTTACTTCCAGCTTGATGAGCAGGACCATGAACGCTGCAGGATCTTGTTCCTTTCTTCCATCTGTCACCACTGTTCTCCCGCTTTGTTCCTGCCAGCTGGTACTGAATAACTCTGTCATGCCCGGAGGAGATGGAGCTAGAGCACTTCACACTTCTGTCAGTCAGTCCTGCTGGACTTAGCATTACTGCAACCCCTTGCACCATTAGTGCACAAAATGTCGATCTGCCCTATTAGAACTGCAGCAGTTTGCTCCAGTTTTTTTCATTTCACAGATCGCTTCTCTGTCAGCGGTCAAAATGTGGTCCTCTTCTGACATTGCGACTTGTGGCCTACAGTGACTTCTTCCCTTCCTCCCTGGGGCGCAGCATGAGTCTTTCTCTGCCGCTTGTAACAGGCAAGATCGCTTGGCTGCATGCTGGGAACATCCAAAGCATGCACAGGACATGTTGGTTCCTTGTCCAGAGATCACAGGCATCAAACCTCTGCAGCATCACAGAGCTGTCTGTGGGTGATGCCACATTTAGCAAACTTGTCCTACAGATGCTGTTTGCCTGGAAACTCCAAGATCCCCCTTCCACGTAAGCTACTTCCTCAGGTCGCCCACTGCAAATGCATGTAGGGCAAGTTATTGAGAAGAGAAAGATTGTTTATCAGTCTTTGGTGTTCATAGAGATGTGATGTCCATAAAAAAATATTCATAGCCCACCCTCATTCCTCTGTTCGTTAGAGAACCTGTAGCATACGTTTCAGTCATATCGTGAAACCAGTCATCCCTTCAAAGGACTGAACTTTCCAGTTTTCAGATAGTTCTCTCAACTAAGAAAATAAAGGTTAGCTCTATGAAGTGTTGTGTTATTTATACATGCTTTTAAAAATAAAGAAATTATTTAAAAGTAGATGCAACTGAAATAATTTTACATCTCTTTATCCAAAAAGACAAGTATCACACATTTCACATAATGTGTGAATATTATTTTTTAGACATTTTGAGAGGTGACTTGTTTCACAATATGACTGTAATGGAATTAATAGAATACTGTGTCCATATGATTTGTTATGAGGGTGGGTTTTGGTTTGTTTTTAAACTTTATAAATAGCCGTATAAATGCACTTGTCAGGTATTTTTACATTTTTAAAAATACTCCATTACCCCCAAACTCAGAAGGTGAAAGAATGAAAACTTTACATTCTCAGTACAGACTTAACATCCTCAGCTTTGTTTTGGCTTCTAATACCCTGCGTGGTTTTGCTTTCTTCTTTGCTTATTTAGATCTTCAGTTTTCCACTCAAATATTTTCTGGCTTTTAATATTGTCTGAGAGTCAAACATAAAATACCATACTGATAATTCTAACAGCAACAGGAATTAGAGCTGGTAAGGTAACCCTTTATCCTTCAGTGTTGTTCTGTTCCAAGTTTCCAGAAAGCATTTAGCATCTGTGGTGTGCAGGAGTTGAGCTGCCTTATACTGTGTAGGGGAGATAATCCATTCAGCAGAAATAGTTATAGAATAAAGAATATTAAATATAGATTATTAAATATAGATTATTTAATTTCCTGAATCTCCTGTAGCTCCAGATAGCTGTAGCAGAGCAGAACACAGCTGCTTATGATAGGAAGGAAAAATGGACCAAATAACGTACTCTGCATTCAGTACTAGTTATACTCCTATGCCTGCCTTGAGAGGGTGCGGCGTCTGGCTGTTGCCCCTCTCTTTTGCCAGAGGGACTTCAAGCCTTTTATGTCACTTTTACTTGCTCCATCACAGAAACTTCTGATTGTATCCTCACTCCACAATCTTTTAGGCTAGTGAGGAAGCATCAATCATCATTCATACCTTTACAATCTGGTATTTAGGTGGAAGAACGATGTGCCTGGAAGTTGCAGCATTTTGACAGTGCTCAGCTTGGGAAGGGGCATCAGAATTTCATCGCTTCCTTTTTAATCTTGGTCACATTTTCCTTAATGCTGTACAGAAATTCCTCTCACTCATTATGCTCAGTTATAAAGTATGTAGTATAGATGACATTTCAGTTAGAGAAGGACGTGTTGGAACATTATGGTTGATTCAAGTGAGTAATAACACTACACATGATTTGAATGTCTTTTCTTGTGGGTGAGGGAGGAGCTTTTGGCTTTTTAATGTCTTGTTCTTTTAAATTAAAAAAAAAGTTAATTCCCAAAGCCATAACAAGAATTATAATAGAGGTTTGCTGCCACCCTGCTATATGTCTTGCATGGCCACCTACCACTGTTTGAAGTAGGTGTAACAGGCTGTCTCACTGTGGGTGAAGCGTTCTGATTCAGCAGCATTTCTGCAGGCACTTTGTGCTTGCTCAAGACTCAGTCATGTAAGGTGTGGCTGTAAATATAGCCAGGCAGGGAAGGGCGAAGCTGGCTGAGAATTTTAGTCTAACGTAAAGCTCCTTTCCCCATAGCACACTGTTTGTCACTTAGGAAGCAGTTAAAGGCTAAACTGGGAATGAAAAGTCGTATTCCAAAATAAATATGTAGAGGGAAAAATGGAGACGAGTGTATGTCATTCTTACCATGTGAGGAAAGTAATCACAGCCATGCTTTTGTTTTCTAAAAATGGGTTTGAAGGGTGCCTCCTTCACATTAGGCAATTCCCTGAACGATCATTTTGAGTCTTTTTTTGCACTTCTGCAAAGAAGCAAAATATTGTTGCTCGTGTATGTAGAAATCATAACTGTTTGTTCCAGTACACAAGAAAGTAGCTAGTTCTGTGCACCTCTTCAGGAAGCTTTGATGTAGAATAAGGAAGATAGCACAGGTTATATGTAGTTCTTTCAATGAATCCTGACAAATGCTTGCTGACCTTGTGATGATGCGTGTATAAGAGAAATTTGTTGTATTTATTATCTCCTGTGGAATGGCTGTCACATAGGTCATGTCCATGCAGGCACGTATTCCTAATGATGCCCAGGCTGTTGCATCACCTTTTAGCTGGCAGATGCTTTGAAGAATGGGGAGAGCTGTGTTCCTTCACCAACCTCTTGTTCATTGCTGTTATCTGGCATCTGTTGAAACCATTGGCAACGCTGAGCTATTAGCTGATGATCACCCAAGTTTTTAATAGGTGTGCAAGTCATCTGTAGTTATTACACCACAGGTATTGATGTTGCATTATCTGCTGCCACCACCACGTATATCCCCAGTGACCCTTATAGAAGTAAGGTCACTTTCTCCACAAAAATATTTGTATCTTTTACAGTTGGTTATTGTGCGTGTGTGCATTTGGTTTTGTAGTACTGCAAGAACATTTGTGTTTCACTTCACAGATTGCTAGGCCTGCATCTACTGTGTTTAGATATCAATTTTGCTTAAACAATCTCCTGCATCCTCTACATGTGGTAGCAGTGGCCTTCTGCTTTATAGAGTGTGCCTGGAAGTAAACAGCAGTTTTCAATAAAGCCTCCTAGTCTACCGCATTCTCTTTATTATTATGAACAAAATTTGAATGCATCATAGCCCAGTGAATACATACATGCTGTTTTAAGTCAGCTTTACCTTCTGCAATAGAGTTGTATTAACCCTTAATGATATCTGAGAAAATGCCTGTTAATGGAGCTATAATGTGGCTCTTGGCAACCAATGCTAAAAGGTTTCTGCAGGCTGAAACAAAATATGTTTCAAACTTGAATGGGAACAAGTTCAGAGATCTGGTGTGGCATTATAAGATGCCTACAGTGAAATTTGTGATTGTTTCTGATTATAAATTAATGGAGAATTCTTCTCAGTAACGGTCATCATGTTGGCATAGCAGCGCTGCTGTGGCAGTGAATTGTGGTTTTTAAGAACCATAATGTTACGTCAAGAGAATCACTACAGCTGAGCAATCCAACCAAAACACACTGAACAAATGAAACTGCTTTTTTAACAGCACTCTGTCAATCAGTGCTGTGTAACTACTTCATGGTTTCAGTCTGGAAAGGCATCTCTGAGGACCAAGGAATTAGGCAGAGAAGTAGCGTAAGAGAAGGACTCAATCTAACGGTTCCTGGACAATGTGGGTAATGTAAAGCCTAACCTGATGCAGTTGTTTTGTTTTCTGCATGACAACAAATTATTTGAACATCACTGTTATGTAAAGCGAGAAACCAATAAAGTTTCATTTCATGGGATTTTACCCATACTAATAGGGACAGTATTCAATAATTGTCTGTACTTTTTTTATAAATTCCCCAGCAGAGCAATCCCTTTTGTTGAAGATATGCTAGTGTATAAAGAAGTTTTTCTTCTTTTTTGAGATTCTATGTTTACCGCAGTTCATGCGGTTACTCTAAAGTTCACGCAAAGAACAATTGATTTATAAGAACTTGACTTACTCTTCATTATCTTTAGTATGAGATTACATTGTATTAGTTGATGTTACCATGACGCTAGCAAAAATACTGGATTGAAAATTAGAATTAAAAAAAAGGTACCACCTGCAAGTTTGGTGCTGGACTTTGCTCATGATGGTGAAGTAATTCAGTTACTACAAAATGACTTAATAAACTATAAGTTTATAGTTGCCTTCTGATTCGTATTCACTTTCTATATTTTTGTAGGTGACTTCTGGCTTTTTTAAATTAAGCAACAAAAAAAAGGCTGGACAGGATACTTTCTTTTCCAAATACATAGGTAAACAACAGGAATAGCTAATATACCTGTTGCAGTGGATTTATTTTTCTTTAATCGCCTGAAAGTATATTGCTAAAGCCTGCTGTTTGTGGCTGGGTCTCCTTTGGTCCTTTGTTATTGAAAGTTTACATCAGTGTCCACAGGTCTGTGGGATCACTCACTGTTTAAACTTTTGGGGGAAACTATGATGTGTTCAAGTGACTGTTATAACTGAGGGTAACCCAGTCAGCATCTTCATACTGAGTTGTAAGGTGATGAATTGAACATACAGAAGAAGGAAATTGGAGGAATCTTCAAAATCTTCCTTATGCAAATATTTGGACTTTATCATGTTTCTATAATTTTCTCCTGCAAACCACTTTGAAGGAGTTGGGGAGGGGAAGTAGCCAGTGTATACAGTTAACAGGCAGTCTGAATAGCAGAAATCTGTATTCATATCTTATTTTGCAGGCAGAGCTTCCCTGAATGTTAGTAAGGAACAAGGGGTCTCATACAAAGACAGAACATGGCAGAAAATTCTGGGGAGAATGCAGAACAATTTTGGGGAGATATTGTGATGTATTTAATTCTTGCTGTAATTAAATGGTCTTTCAGAGCAATGATTAATGTGGAATCCAGAGGATCACTGTGGGAACTGTTTCTTTCACATTTATACAGAAGTGATTTATTGAAACTAAATTATATGTATATGACAGAAGGTCTAAAAATACAAAATGTGCTGTAAGCCCTGTTTAATTCAGCAGATAAATGTCAAGTCATCTTTTGTTTCTTTGATTATGCATTTTTAACATTGTTTTAACATGTTGGCATTATGTATTTTATTCTACAGGAAAAAAAGAAAAAAGGGGCTTTTGGGGCTTGTGAATTTTATACTGTTAGAATCAGAAATCTCTCCTGAATCTGTCTTTCCGTAACAGCTTAGAATAGCAGTCTCTCTGATCTCTTGGGGCTTCTAACTATGATTTTTTTTTTTTACGTCTTTACTGAGCTAGTATTTGAGGCAATAAAGAATTTAGAAACGCAGCCCATCAGCAGTTTGCTGGATTCTAGTTTCTGCATGCAGAATATTAAGGAAGTATGAATGAATACATCGAGGCATTATGCAACTATACATTGCTGCCACAAAAATATTACAAGTATTTTGCAGAAAATTAAAGGCTATCATCCTATTAACATGAAATAAAATCTGTCTTATAATTCATAAACGAAATCTAATTATGAATGCCAATATGTGGAATTAAAGGAAGGAAGTAGTAGTTGCAGTTTTTCAGTGCATCCTTTTTAGTGGTTTTGCCATACAAAAAGCACAAAGGGAAAGGCAGCATTAGAGGATGCAAGGCAGAGCCTCCCCTAGCTCTCCTTTGTTCTCCAACAGCTCTCCAAGGCTCTTACATGTTCTGCTGAGACGGGCTGGTGCGTGCCTGCTTCATGGAGGAAGTTTGTTTTGGAAATGAGACGTTAAAAGGAAGTAGCTCACAGCTGCTGCTTTTGGAGAGGAGGAAGTTTCTGTTGAAGGAAGTTCTGAGAAGAGCAATTTCTCCTCTTAATAGGAGAAATGATGAGAGAGAGAGAAGACTTAAGGGCACAAGGGTTAAGGATGAATTAACAGATAGAATGAAGCAGGGTGGGAAAGGAAAAATAAGTATTAGTTGTTACTGCATTCCCCCAGCTACTTAGGATTTTCAGCTCCCTGGTACTATTTATGTGGGTTTGACCACCATTATGTGTAAACAAAAACCAGAGAGATGCAAGTCTTTCCCAATTAGCGTCTGCCTAAGAAATAACCTACTTTTTAATTATGTCTCTCTTTCTTCTAGCTTGCTGTCCTGAATCTGTCAGCTTTTACCACCTCCTTTGTAAATTATATGCCCTGATGTCAGGCAAAAAATTTTAACCTGTTTTATAGTTGATGATTTGATACAGATACAGAATCACACCAATCTTACAGGGACATTTTTCAGCCTGTGGTAGTTGCACCTATTCTGCCCATCCTACCATTGTACAAGATGTGTTAAATCAGAGTAGGTTCTTTAAGAAACACTTTTGTGTTTCTGCTTGAAGGTGTATGTTAATCTGGTACATAAGTAAAATGAAAAAGAAAGACCCCACCAGGGTTTTCCTGCGCTTTCCCCTGGTGTAATTAAGGTCCTGTGTTGATTTCACAGTTCAGCATATTGGTGTTGGTCAATGACACTAACTCTGTTAGAAACCAAGGGAAATTGGAGTCTTTTTTTTTTCCTTTTTAAATTAAATTGTTTGGCTGAAGTGTCCAATTAGCATTGGTCCAATTACAAGATACCCTGGTGAAGGAAAGTAGGAAGCAATACATCTTGCTTCCTAAGTAGAAACTTCATTTTATTTTTAATCAGTGCTATTAAGGAAGACTTCCTTGGGAGTAGACTTCACTGAGGGTTTGTTCATTATCAGCTCAAGGTGAAGCCAAAGGGAACCTTTCTTATTTTATACCAGAATTGATTTAAAACAAAATAAATAACAAGTGCATGCATAGGGGGTTGGTGCATGTATTTAAAAGTGGAGTTGCCGTTGGTAACACAGCTGATTTCCTTTGTTGGAAAAGTCATTGTTCATTACTTACCTGAAGTGAAAGGTTAATGGCCTGTAGCGATCTGAAGAAAACCCTACAAAAATGCACAGCAAGGATCTAATGTTATTATACAATAGTGCTTTCCTCATACTTTTCCTCAGGTAAGACAGACATAAAAGATGGCTGTTGCTGTTCTAATAAATATATTTGATGTAAAGTAGTACTGGTATACTGGAAAATGAAAAGGCTCCTGCTACTGTCAAACAGACAGCTGTCACCAAGGGCACAAATTTTGCTTTCTTTATTGATGTTTGCAAAACATGCTGGCTATACTTTGTATAGAACTGCTGCACTTTTTTTCCTTAAAAAGCATCTTTGTTGTAGTAGAAGTAACTTATTTTGTAGTGTGGCTGTTGCTTTAATTGCTTTCTCGATAGCTTAAAACTGTTACTTTTGGCACATTTTTTTCTTCTTGCAGTTTGAACACAATTAAAAATGAGATCTTGTATAGTACATTTGATATTGAGGTATTCCGAAGAATTTTGTTGGCTCCTGAGCAGAAACTTGAACACTTCAGAGAGATCAATTAGCCGCCTCACTGAGATGCGCCTGTGATGTAGGATTAAGCCAAGTCACTCAGCAGCTCAGGGAAGAAAATGCAGGATATGTATTTCAAACCAAAGAAGAATTTCATGGGGATAGACTGCAACCATCAGTCTGTAGTTGAAGAAAAGCTCTAAGTTGGCACTGCCTCTGGAAACGACAGTCCTGCCTGGTCCCTTGTGTGGGTGTAAGTAGTTGGTGTGGTACATGGGATGGGGGATCAGGCTGGCTAGGAAGCAGTTTTTTCCAGGCATGTACTAGAGTGGTGGTGGTGGTTAGCCTGTCCACTTTCCCAGTCACTTCACCAAACAGCTGTACAGATGTTGGTGTCAGCAGGAGCAGAGTGGGGAGGAGAAAATGCAGGAAGGGGCATGACTGCTTTTTTTGAGTGACAGTGATAGCTAGTAATAGGATAAAACATGCATCAAATGACAGCCACTGATTTTTAAAAGCTGTGGAATAACATCCCTCATCTTCTGAAAGGTGCAACTGGAGCTTAATCAAAAGTATACAAAGAGCATCTTTCAGCAGTAGTGCTGGTATAAGCAGTTCCACCTTAGAGAGACAGAAGGTTGGTTTCCCAATGCGGGCATCTAGGCAGACCCCAGACCAGAGCTCAATCACTTACAAGCGGCTCGTGGCAGAGAGTCAAGCGGCAGAGGGGGAGCCCACGGTAGACTGCACTGCTACAGAGTGAAACATCAACCAAACCATGTGAGCGGGGACAGCTTCAGGGCCGTCGCTTCTCAGGGTTTAAAGATAACAACAAGCAGGTGGTTCCCAGTGCTTCTGAGTAATAATTCTGCCAGGACTAACTTGAAATAAGTGATGTCACGTTAAATCATTAGAAACCTTTCTTGCAGCACTCAGATTTTCCTCTCATGCTGACCATTCTCAGCTGGGCCATAGCTTGAGAGGAGATAACATTGCATATTAAATATGTGTCAGCAGCTTCAATTTATTTAGTGCCAGGTGCTGCCAAAAAGTCTTTTTTGTCAATGATATTAGCATAGGTATTGGAATACTGTGTGAAATTTCTTTTTAATCTGCCCTTACAAGCCGATAGCTGAATGTTACCATAGATCACAGTCTGCTGAACCTAAAATTATTGCTTTAGTCTAACTTTTGCACATTAAAAACTTCCAGAAGGCACAGATCTTTACCTTGATTTACTTGAGTGGTATTTGATGAACTTGCAAATTTTGACCATGTCGCTTAATAGACATGTATATTTTCCTGCCATAATGGAAAATTTTTGAACCCAGCTTTCTTCCTCCTTTTTTGCACTTGCCTTCCTCCCCAGTCTTCTTTCTTCCCCAGCATCCTCATTTCACTATATGAGTGAACTATAAATTGTTCCTTTCTTCATGTTTGGTAGTTTTAGCTTAACTAGTTACAGAAGGCACTCTACAAGTATTTAAACTTTGTTGCTGTACTGAATGAGAAGTGGGTCTGGGGAAGAGCTTTGAGAGTATGGACAAAGGAGAGCAGCTGAGCTAGGTTTTGTGAGGCAGATCCTTCTGCTGAAAGTTGCTGCTACCTCAGCTGAGGTGCAGTAACCAGCTGCAGGTACATCCCTAGCCTGCTGCGGTGCAAATAAAAACTACTGGTACCTAAGTAAGCTTACTTCATTTTGCATCATGGTAGACTAGGAGCGCAGGTGCAGTCAGTTGCTGTACCTCAGCTGAAAGGTTAGAACTTCTTACGCCACTCTGATGTGTACTTACAGTTGTCAGGCCACGTGTTGTGCTAGAAATGCTCCTTGGGAATGGGTGTGTGAAAAACAGCTTGTAAATTAGCTTTGGGAAAAGTCCTCCATGACAAAGTTTCTGTGGTGAAACTGATTGCCCTAAGGCAGGAAAAAAAAGTACACATCTTATCCAGGGAATTGTGAGGAAAAATGCAGGTTTGCTCAGCACCGTTGCAGCTCACAAATACATCTCTACCAAAGCAATGAAATACACCATTTGTGTGTGACAGTTGCATTGTACAGAATTGCCCTTCAGCTGTATGTATTAGTTCTGGTTTTAGCTGCCATTCTTTAAAGGAACAGCATAAAAGGGAAGAACAAATCACTTTATTTTCCATATGTATCTTTAAGTCTTTTCCTTCTAAGTAATCTCTTCTACTGCAGTGAATAATTTGTCAATCCTATTGCTGCTACCTGTGAGTTAGCTTCCTTTTGACTTGTCAGTTTGCAGCAGCCTTTCTCCAATTATGTATGCAAATAAAGTTGGGTACACTACCTCAGATAATGCTGCTTGTCTGCATAAAGATGTGTGCTTTCTAATGTTTCCCTTATTTAGTTTACGTGCTATTCATTTTGCTCAACTGGTGAGGAATGCAGGGAAGGGAGGGAAAATTAGTGGTATATCACTAAGGAGAACAAGAGTTGATAGCAAGTTACATATTAATAGAGAATAATAATTTTCAACCACAAGGACCTGTTCCAAAGAGAAACCTCTACAACGTTTTGTGAATCTTTCTGAAAGCATTGGTGGTTGAACTCCTGCTTTTCACTCTGAACTTGCGGGTTGTATATTGTGCCCCTGCTTTTTGTGCTAGTAATTAGAATAGTCTCTATTGTGAATAGATTAAATATTGTAAATATTATAAATGTAACTTTCCTGTCTGTTTTGGAAGGGTTTATGGCACTTTTATGTCTGTGCTTTGGGCCATACTTTGGTTAACATGTTTTCAGTGTCAAAATAAGCAGCTCCTCCCCTTTTTTGTGATAGTGTCTCAATTTGTGAAGCCAAAACATTGATCTAGATCGACAAAGCTGATCCAGCTGAAAAGTAACTTGTTTTATCATTGTGGAAAAGGAGAGGTGTCATTCACTTACCAGTTTATTTTTTAGTGTTTGTTAGAAAGTTATCTTGCTCACCTCATGGCCATGAAAGTATTTATCGTAATAATTAAGGAATAACGGGTGGTGGCAGAAGGACCTGCTGAAGTTCATACAAGCAGCATGACCACCAAATAGGTGTGGGTTCAAACATCACCATCCCCAAAAGATACAGTCTATCTGGGGAGCTGAAAAAATTGAGACAATGTCCACATTAATGCATAGAGCAGATCTGTAGAAACGTATCAGTAAAGCAAAATACTTTGTGTCAAGAACCTGATGTCTGCATTGCATATGCTTTGGGTCTTGGTTTTTCCTGTGGACTAGCTCTTGTCTAGTCCCAATGGCTTAATGCTCAGTTACTGCTGGAGCACATTTGGCATGGTTCTGGAGAAGATATCCCATGTACTCCGAGACGCTGGGCCACGATGTGGAGCAAAGCATGGAGGATGAAGAAATTCACTTTACAAGTGCGCTCCATGTACAAAGTAAAACCTCAGTGTAGATGCACTCCAAAAGACTCACTTGTCCACAGTGACAAGAGCGTGTGGTCAAACAAGGAATTAGCGATGGCCTTCTGAGTCCTATTGTCGTGTTATAACTTCTAGGCAAACTTCCTTCTGAATTCCCTTTATTACTGAGAGAAACCTTAGAGTAGAATAGGAGGATGGCTTAATAATTAGCAGGCTCTAGCACAACTGAATTGTGCTTCTGGCAGTGTGAGAGTTCAGCAGTTAGTACCTGTGACACCAGTGATATGTCTAATTGGTATGTGGATACTAAGAAGCATGTGATGGCATAAAGCACAGGGACTTTCGTTATAGTTTTGGCAAACCTGAGCTGAAAGAAAAAGCAGCACAGATGGCTGAAAATAGTAATAAAATATTCCATTTCATGTCTGCAGAAATCATTAGACAGTGGTTAAAGAGGTGCTATTAATGCATCAGATTCACTTGGGGAGTTATGTTTCTGTAATGTCCATTAAAACAATGATACTTCTATTTTCGTTTTTAAGTGGAGCCCTTGCCAAGTGCAGACGTGTTTCTCTGCAGCCGTGAAATGGATTTATCGACAGTAAAGAAGATGCAGATTCTCTCAGTGACTTCTGTTTTACTTCTGCCACCTCAGCATAGTAAGCAAGCAGTAGCATGGCAGTCGTTTTCTGTCCACCATTGCCAAAATTCAGTCTTATCAGTCTTACGGAGTTATCACAAAAGTAGCATGTTGATTTCATGCTGACAGTAAACGAAGATGACAATTTTTATATGGTAAATCAGAAGATCAAAATGTGACCTACTTATCATGACACGTTGTAACACACAACCAGCTTATATGCAACATTTTGTAGTAAGAGAACCTTTGAAACTTTCTGCAGAACTTAGGACTCTGGGCTGTACAACGCTTTGATCAAGACTGGTTTTAGAGCACAGTACATATGATTAGCCAATGTTTCATCATGGGTGCTGAATGCTTCTTATATTACTGCAAGAAATGAGGCAAAAATCTCTCAACTTTTTTGGCTGTAGAGTTAAAAAGCATGGCTTTACCGCAGTGTGTGACAAAGTTGCACAGCACTGATCAGCCCTGTTATTGCATCTTCTTTGGAATGCTACCAAAATCCTTTACAAGTATCACTGGAATAATATAGGGTCACTTATTGATCTTTAGTCTCCATGAAGAACCACAGTCTTATTGATTCATCTACCATTTACAACCCTCTCTCTTGCTCTTAAAACCCCTTTTTATTGGTACAGTTTGGTAGTTTCTGTTTGGTTTATAGGTGTATTTCCTTGTTCTTCAGTGGCAGAGAGGTAAACAGATGTGAATAGGTAAGCTTATAAATCTGAAAATTTCCGTGTGAATTCAGTCTCTCCAATTAAATTTATTTTCTGGATACATGGATACTTTTGAGCTTACTGAGGCAGACAGTTTGTCTTGAGCTGAAGCAGCCTCTGTGTTTCTAGAAAATCTAAGATTGAACAGTTTGAATTATCTCTTTTTAAAGTTCTTTTATCTCTCAAATTTAATCAAAAAATCATACAACCAAATTAAAAAATTATCCCATAAACAAAGTTTGATCCCACCTAAAGCACATGGGAATTTTGCTAATGGATGCAGCGAGAACGGGATTTAACCTCCACCTTTTCCCCCACTAAGTCTGTAGAACAAGACTCTTCCTGAAAAGTACATCCTTTATAATAACGAATATACAGATCCATGAATTTGGGGTTTAGTAGGGCTAAACCACCACTGTTAACTGTTCTTATTTGTCCTATAAAATGTTGTCTCCCCATGTGCTTTTCCTGCTAAGCTGTACTGCTGTTATTTTTGCCCATGATGAGCACACTGGAATCTTGGCTGTGCAGCTGCAGCTCCGTTTGTGTATTATATCTGGCAGGTTTCAGCGGCTGTGTGATGAGACCTTGGTAACTAGAAATAAACTGAGCTAATGCTGTGCCTTGTACCTCCCAGGACAGAAATGCTGTGGTTTTCCTCAGTTTGGATGAATGCATTGTGTGTTTCTTGTTTTATAAAGAGCATGTTAGGAGAAAGAAAAGTAAGAGCTCCTGGAAAGATCTGTATGTTAGTGCCTCTGTATAGGCCTTGTGTAAAATATGTGCTGAGTTTCAATCAAAGGCTTACTCGTATTTGGTGTGAATTCCAGTCTGTTTCTAGTGGATGCAAATGTGAGTAGGCAGTTTTCTCAAGTAGTCTCAGGAGTTTGAGAGTAGTGTTTGTGATAGTAAAGGCAGACTGAAGCTGAAACACAATTTTTGAATTTTTACATTACTCCGAAAGGACACTTGCATGTTGATTCTTAGGAATTTTAAATAAGCAATGTGTTGAAAGATGAGCATCTGAATTTCAAAACGATTGTACCTGAAAAGCTCTGTCGTCTCTTTCACTTGCTGTCATTTATCTCAGCAAGTGGCAAACTTCTAATATTTTCAGGTGTTTTGGAAAGCGTCATCACCAGTTTGGCCTGGATGCCTTACACACACACTTTGGAAAGTGTCAGTATCACTGTTGAGGAATGCACTTTCTTATAACGAGACTGTTTTGCAGTTACTCATTTTTCAGAAATGTATATGTTCATCCTCTGGTATGAAGTAATTTTTTACTACAGTTATGTTGCCCTTGCAAAAAATACATATATATTTATTCAAATCATCCTGGGGGATTAGATTCCTGTTTGCTAACTAGTACAAGCTTCAAACAAGCCTTAGCTTTTTTCTCCATAGTTAAAACAACTGTGTTGCATTTGCAAATCAGTGGCTTTAAATCTTTTTGAAGAGCAGATCCATGGGAGATGCTTCAATGTTTTGTTTAAGTTGCTGCCTTTTGTGCACTATTGAAGCTGATGCTTTACAGGTATGCACTGGCAATCAGTAACTGCAACGTTGCTGTTTTGGGAATGTCAAATTCTAGCAGATTCTGTGCATCATTGTCCAGCAACTCTTTTTACTTTATTTTGGTTCTGGATAAGGGATTTACATTGTAAGTGAAGAGCTTAAAATGGTACTTGTAGTTTTTATATTGATTCGCTTGTCAATTTGCCATGTACCTTCCTTTCCAATACCCTCTCCTCAGTATCTGCTTTTCAGTATTGACAAGTGAAAGTTTTATACATTGGTCCACTTGTAAATAAATAGTTTATAATTTTATTTCACTAGCAGAGTCCACATTTTCTGGGTAGTCAAAACAAGAGAAAAACACGTTGTGCAGCCAATTCCCACTGTAAACACTCTAGACTAAGCAATAAACTTTTGGAGGAGCAGGGGTGGAGAGCCTGTCTTTTTGAACTCCGTAGTACTTGCAGGCGGTTCAGGTATGACTCATGTCATGCAACCAGCAGCACATTTTTGTCAAAACCAGGGATGCTGGGTGGGCCAATAAACCCCCAGGACTTGTGAAGCTTGTTCAAGGATGCAGCTGAACTCCCAGCTCTGTCTCCGTCTTTCTCTGTTCAGCCCAGTATGCAGTGTGCACGTCTACCAGCTCTTTAGCTGTGGAGTCTTGTAGGACTGAGTGCGTCGGCTACCATGCCTGTACCAAATGCCCAGCTTTCTGAAGCTTCTTGGATTCTAGCGAACTGAGTGTCTTCCTCACAGCTGGAGAGATGTGTAAACAAAAATATGAGCAGTCAGTGATAGTTGATAACATCCTGCTCTCAGGTAATCTGTGATTGTCTGTACTTCTTCCAATAACATTTATGTGTTTTTCATTTTTTCTATACATACTCTTCTAACTTTTCACAGTTCACAAGTTGATATGCACATAATTAAGGGAGAAATTTCCAGTGGATACTTGCAAAATATTCCAAGTGACATAGAAATGGTAAACAAAAAACAACCAACCTATTTCTTTCCCCCTTCACCCCAGAAAACTGCTTCTTAAAGATGAAGCAATTAGTACCATTAGGTTGCCCAAAGACAGTATCACAGTTCGCACAGTATTTTTTTTCTTCCTTGTCTTTAGGACCTTCTGCATGTCACTTCATAATCTTCTATCACAAGTTTTTTAAGTCCAGGTATTATGTCAGTACATTTTTCTACTCCCATTGTTCTAGTTTCGTCTTTCTAAATATCTTCTGCTACGTTATGGCTGTGAATGTAGTCTAACGTGAAGGTCTGTTCTGCATATTCTGTATCTGATCCAACCTGTATCACCTAGTCCTCATTTTCCAATACTCACCTGATCAATTCCCAGCTGTTACTCAGTTTATAATTTTCTGCTGTGAAACCCAAAAATAGACAAGCCATTTCTGTGCTTTATTTACAGTTTACAGAAATTGTCCAATAGGAGAGTACAATAGTGAATTCCCTTTTCCGTTTCCTCCAGGACAGTTTCAGTCCAAAGGGCAGTAAAAACCACTACAAAGAGCATTGCTATTTTTATGGTTGTACAGGATTTACAATCTGATCGTTGGATGCCATTATAAAAGAAGGTGAAAAAGAAAGCAGAGAATGGGCATTGGTGGGGATTAGTTACTTGGTTAGGGGTTTTTGGGTTTTATGGAAAAGCTTGTCAAACTATAAGATGACCCCAAACTCCAGTGGATCATTTTTAAAAATGTAAGGCACTTGATCTTTCTGTCTTTAACATTTCTTCTTTTGAAGTATTAAGACGACGGTGACTATGATCTTGTCCTTTCTTTCTTTCCTACTTGTTGCAATTCTTGGTCAGAAATGTCAAGTGTTCAAAAACTGGTCTGCCTATATGCGTTTCTTGTGTAATCCTTTCAAGGGCAAGGATGAAATTCACAGCACTTTTGCTGAGATGGGTTTCCACTGAGAATGTGGATCACAGCCCAGCAAATAACAATCCACATAAACAAGCTTTCTGTCTTTGTAAGAACCAGGCTTTAACCATGAAGACAGTAATAGCCATTTTGCTATTAATTTTGTGTACGATACAAAGGCTCAGCACCAAAAATCCTAGAAATTGGCCTCCAAAAGGCAGGCATGTTTTATGCTGTCTTCCATTGTTAACGCTAATAAATGTTGCTTTCTCGGTTTGTACATGGTAGAAATCCTCCTATTTCATCTATGTATCTCTCAAGAATGGGTGAAATTCACTGTCAGCAAACTAAAGCAACAGCAGTCATTATGAATTCAGTTCATTTCAGAAAGGTATTTTTTGCTTAAATAAATACCATTGAACATTACATTCAACCATGTTGTGAAACTGGATGATAATAATTCTTTGTTCAGTCATATAAAACTTCCCTGTTGCCTCTGCTTAACAGAACAGGGACAACCACAGACTCGGAGAAGAACAGGATGTGATCTTGATGGATCTTAAAGAATCATAACTGTTATGCAAGAACAAGTTTTTTTCTAAATTGACTAGGTATCCCAAAGTAGTGGGACCTGGAATGTAATGGTATTATTATATAAGCTGTCCCATATAAGACCACAACAACAGATGCTCTTCCACAGTAACATTTCTATTATTTAGGGGCTACAGTGGCAGGTAAACATATATCCTAATTTTTGGTGGTGCAGATGGAAAGGTGTAGTCATTTAGGCTCACATGATGTTAGATATATCAGAGAGAAAAGTACAGATAGAATCACAACTTATGTCCTAATATGCCCTTTATTTTCTCATAAGAAAATACTTTATAATGCTTCTAAAATCCTGCTGCTCATTCTGCTATAGAGCAGTGGAACATGGTACAGTGTGCAGCCAAACAAGCTTGAAATGAAGCGTGCTAATTTTAGTCAGTGGTGGCTCAGAAGGTCAAATATTAGCAATAATGTACAGAAGAGCACCCACTCACCACCACCTCTTCTTCTCCCATATGAAAACCTGTCTTAGATGAGGTTCTGTTGTGCTATTTAATACACAAAGTGAAGTTCATAGTTTGAATATGTGCAGAATTAGAGTTTGTTTTCATGGATCGCAAATGTTTTTAATAAATATTCCAGGCTTGATATTGCTGGAGAGTGTTTTTACCATACACTTTATGTTGGGGAGTTGCCTAGCAAGTTCAATGAAATGAAAATATTTGCTCTGGCATGCAAGCAAGTTCTAAAAGAGCTTAGGCAATATTTCTGCTGCAGAAAATGTCGATTTAGACTTGCCCAAGTTCTGCTCTAACTTGTGAATTTGATTTTTCTAAAATAAAATAAAGAAAAGTTGTTTGGTTGTTCCTTGCTTCTCCTTCCATGCTGAATTAGAATTCTTTTGTCAGATATGCAGCATGGTTCTGTGTTTTATTACTTTGCTGTGGGTTGGTTTGGTTTTTTTTTATTTCAAGGCCACTTTATGCTTACTCAGAAAATACAGCAGGAAGATAACCTAGGGAATTTGAGCTGTGTGTTAAAAATCACCTATTAAATGTAACCTGGTTTACGTTATGCAATTAATTAACATATATAAGAAGTAGATTGGTGATTCTATTTTGCATCTTAGTTTATGTGGGCAGAGAAGAACCTGTACAGATATTTGTACTTTCTGCAGCCACAGTCGCATGGCTATTGAGGAAGTTCAGTAAGGTGAGGGGACCTAATGGAGTCAGAACCCCTGCATTTCCTTTACAAAGGTTAAGAAGATTAGTGTATTCATCAATATGACGTTATTCTTAATATATTTGGCATGAAATACTAGTATTTTACGGGGTGAATTTTGTTTAGTTTTACATAATAAAATGCTGCTAGATTTCACGGCACCAACGTTTGTCATGCATTTGACACACTATATAAAAGTTAGAAGTTAATATATTAAGTTATGGTTTGCTGAAGAGAGAGAGATTGGCTATCATTCATTGCACGGAGATGGGGTGAGTGGATGTGTTCCCAGTCATGAGCCAGTTGTAAAAACTAAGGTACTTTGTCAGGAAGGGGGGACATGGACAAAGGCTGGAAACTTGTCTGCCATCTTGTAAGGAAAGGAAAAGGTGAGATGGAGGAGGAAGAGAGAGATATCTTTGATGTAACGTACCTCAGTGGAGATAGGTTAATTGTGGTTTTCCTTTTATTTCCACACCTGTGTCTTTAATAAATGTTTGCATGTTGTCAGTTTTGAATTTTATGAATTAATAACTGTATGTCCACTTTATTGTAATTTGGATTGATGCTGGGTAACAGCAAAGCATAAAGTGAATCTGTAGACCAGGAGCATAGAACACTTCACACTTCCTTGTCCTGCAGCGTATTTTTCATGATACCCGAAGATTAACAACAGGGGAGCCATTTGAGCCACTTGAGCCATGCAGTGAGTTGGCACTGCAAGAACTAGCCGAGGTAGCAGAGGTTTCTTCTACCGCCTGTTGGTTACATTCCTGACATGGATCAATGTGTTAGGGTACACACTCGAACACCAAAGATTGTGGGGAAAGTAACACTGTAAAAGTGTATTCACTTTTTTTTTTTTTGTCTCTCACAACCTGAGAAACTGCTGGAAGGTTGTATCAGTACATTATAAATGAGAGAAACGGATTTTGGTTTTTATGACAAATAATGGCAGTAGTTCCACTTGGCTCTAAGTTGTGTTTTTGAACCATCAGTCTCATGCCTAAGAACTTGAGCTTGCAAGCAAATCTAGTCATTAGATACCTACCTACTCGCCTGGGATAATACCATATGGAACAATACATGCTTTGAGAGGCCAGAGATTTCTAATAACAAATGCAGTCATTTCCCCATTTCCTGTCCACAATATATCACCCTTTAATAGCTGCAGTTTGGAGAAATCGGTGAGGTACATGGTATCCTCAGACATGCACAGCCTCTGGCATTGTTCATCCACAACCTCTCATCTTCTACAGGAACTGGAAGTTTTCAAAATTTGGGAAGTCTTAGCTGTGAGCGTAGGTGCATAACTCAGCAGCCATGCTTGAAGTCTTGAGACAAATCTGGAGATGTTAGTTTTGTTTTGCATGTTTTAACTTCTTTTGTGGTTAGAAGAGGAGATCTGACAGGACCGTGTGCCTGGAAGGTCCACGTCTAAACAGTTTCCTTCCTGCAGACATCACCAGTCATTTTTACTCGGTGCTTGCTTTTGCAGGGCCTTTATATTCATGTTATTGCAGTCATGGTTGTACTACAAGAGAACATTTCTAAGTTGCTCTACAGCTGGAAGAAAATACTGTTCAGGAAGCTTCTTGCTGGCATTCTTAAAAGGTCTCCTAAGTATACCCATCTTCTTACAACATTCAGTAACAGGACAATAGTAATGGAGTTGTGACCTGACCAGATCACTGTCTTCGATTGTTTAGTTGTAAATCATCATCCATATTAGAAATTACCAGCCTCTGCCTTGTTCTCTTGCTCTCTTTGGATCAGGAACTTATGTCAACAGAAAAATCTGTAAGGATGAAAATTATAATTGGTAATGAGTATTTCAGACAAAACAGTAACATTTCACCTTCATTTGTGTGCTGCTTGGGTCCTCTGATTTACTTGTCTCAAATTTTATCAGTTTACCCTGCATATCCTGACTCAGAGACAGCAGCATGGATCTGATCAGCAGGAACTAAAAGTAGCTTGTGAGTGCTGACGACATTCTTCTCAATGTCAAGCAGACCTGACAGCTGAAAAATCATTTTTTGTTTACATGCAAATACTCAAGTTTTCTACCAGAAAGTTTAACCAGGTAGGGGTTAAAAAAAGTTGGTGTTATCGCATTACATCACAGCAAACTTGTGAAATTTAACTGATCCATTTGGCAAAATGTTTTGAATTACCTATGATGAAATGTGCTGTCACAGAACTGAACATATTTTTTCCAAATTACTGGTTTAAGAAAAAAGTTTGCAGTGCTGAAAACACTACGCAATGTTTAGTACAAAACACTAAAAAAGTGAGAATTGGAAGCTGTAGTAACAGGTAGAAATCAGTATCCAGTCCATTTCAGTTGTTACAGTTGTACTGATTATGACCTAAAAACTGCTTTCTCTATAGGAATCTATTTACCTAATTATTTTTAAGTAGATAGTATTTTATTTCTGTTTGCATTATTTGCTGCCTTATTAATTAAGTCCATGCATCTACCTGTCCTGTGTATTAATTTCTCAGTAAATCCTACTAATTAAGGAACGTTAAGTCAAGGTTTTTCTGGTAAATAGCTAAAGATCAGTACAAGCAGCATGCTGCATCCATTCAAATGAAGCATTTAGGAGTTTCATTAGCAGCCTTAAGGACTCTGTTGCCAGGTCCTAGATGAACTTTGAAGGTACCATTCACATACAGAAGCAAGTTCTGATAGATCTGGTTTTCATCATTAATCTTCTCAATAAAGTCAATGAAAGGAAACCAAAACCATACCTGAAGCTAAAACAATCTGAAGGAAAACTTTGAAACAGCTTCTTGAAAGCTTGAGCTGCTACAACGTTGCTCGCTTGCAACCCAGCGCTAGCCACCATCTGTAGGAAGCCCACGGGGTGACTGTAGTTGTGTACCTAGTCTAGCCTAGAGCCATCACACAGAAACTCCCCAAACCAGCTGCCCTCTGGCTGCCGTTCTCACAGTTGCCTGTTGTTGACAACAGGGAGAGACTCAGCGTGTATCAGCTCTTGACTGATGCTGGCAGTCCATACAACTCTTCATTAAACATCTTTTAGGGCACGTCTGCTCAGGGTTGTGCTTATACTGGCAGTCCCCCGAGTTTACCTTTTGCATTGGGACTTAGAACAGCTGTTCCAACACAGGCAGAACTGAAAGGGCGTGAGCAGCCATAAGAAAACTTCTATAGACCATCTCTTGTACATATACGGTCATAGGAGGGTTTTAATACCTTTCATAGCCTGCCCCACTAGTTGGTTTTGACTGTGTTCGTGATGCATTTTTCTGGAGAAGAAAAGGACTCAACATCCGGAGTCTTGGTTCTTGCAAGTGAGAAGGAAATGTTGCCAGTGTACGCTCTGCCTGAGGTACCGTTTTAGAGTCCCGGCTGTGTTACATTGTGTATATGACCCATAACAAGCGTTATGGACATGTCAATGTACTCGCAGCACCATCTGATAACCCTTAGCATCGGGGAGCAGCAGGCATGGAGCTGTTCCGCACAGGCTTCCTCCCAGCAGCGATGCCCCAGGCCCCAGGGCTGCTGCTCTCCAGCAGCGGGGAGGGGGCATGCTCCAGCACCCAACACTCAGAACCGGCTGCTAACACCAGTGGTGCCAAAAATCTCTTTAAAAAGAAAAGGAAAAAAAAAAAAAAAAAGAGTTCCCAAGTTGATGTTTAGACAAACATAATTTGTTACATGGGCTGAACCTTAGTAAGTCTTGCTGCCTTCCACACCTCAGGACGCTTGAGAATTAAGGTACTCGCTTAGATGCTGAAATAGGAACTAAAGCCTCTTTTACACACACTTTTCTGGTAATGCTGATGCCACCACTTGCTGTTGTCCTGTTGATCTTTTTTGTTGTTGCTGTTATACAGGCTGTTGCTTTTTAATCTCTTCAACAGCTGACATACTGTTTTACCATTTAATCATTCTGCCACTGTCCTTGCAGACCTCAGTGTTTCCATAAGGCAGCAACTGTCAAATATTAGCCAGGATTTAGTTATTTACTTTAGTTCTTTACATAAGGACTTACTTACAGTGAAGATATGCCTTTTATCTCTCCTGAAAGATACATTTACTTTCGAGGAAGAATGGATTAAAATGTGTTCTTTTTATTTAAAAACCGTTTGCTCCCTCCTTTTCTATGAGTGCTGACCTAGCGAAGTAGGTTGGTCCTTTAAAGAAATGAGGAAGAGGGGAGGTGTTTGGGGGGGGGGGGTGTCTATGTTTTTTACTCAAACATATGAAGTGACAAGTCTTCTAAACAATCATTCTGGGCACTTAATGAGAGGATTTTATCTTTTATTATAGAAAGCGGCTAACATTGTATTTCAAATACACTTGTGAAAATGCAGAATTTAAAAGAAGTGAAGGTTCTGTAGCTTAAATAGTTACAGCTTTATCTCGGGAATTACTGGCAATACTGTGGCTGCTTTAAAACAGAAGGTAACATTGACATATTATGGTTGTCCCTTCACACTTTAAAGTCTATCTGTTAGAGTTAATGTTATGAAGTGGAGTTCTTTTTGCTATTTTAAACATATGTCCATTGACTGTAACTATGCTATGGTTTCTAAGACTGAAAAGATGCTCAGAATTTCCTATTCATATAAAGGAGAAGGAGAAAGTTTATTTTTATTAGATAGAAATCTGGAAAAAATTGTTGACAGGATTTTTTTTGTATGTTGAATGCAAAGCACAAACTTTCTGTCATTTTTTTGAAAACTGAATTTGGACCAGGTGGCTTTTCTCCTGATAGGAAAAGCTTGTCAGCTAGACCTTTGGCACCATTTGCTTTGTGCTTTGGCTCTATTATACTTCGGGGAGAATATTTTGAACTAGACAGTACATTGTGGCAGCAGTACAATCACATCCTCTCAAGGAGCACTTGGTGACTTGCTTGGCAAGGCAGCACTGCATAAATGATTGCCTCAGCAGGATTCAAACTAAAATTATTTAAAACTTTATCTACTGCAACTCAATTTAGATGCAGGAGGACATTTTCCCTTTGTTACAATTTTATTACTGTATCAGTTTAATTTTTTATTATTCAGGACTCGGTTTATCGGCTCATATTTCTTAAGCTTGTAGGACTGAACATTGTAAAATCAATATTTCTGCTAATTAAGGTGTTTTTTGGGAGTGGATAATCAAACAGTATAGTGAATCATTAAAAACTTACATGCTAATATTGACTAGCATTTTTGGCACAAAGAGACCAAATCTCTATGCCAGGGACTTTTTTCCTTCTTAAATTTTTACAGCAGAAGCAAAACACGTTCAGTAAAAATTGATGTTCTCAGCGTTTAACAGTGTAGAGATGGTCCTTAATGGATATAAAAGCAAATGCAGTGTGTTAAAATTCTGGGCACTCATATGTAGCATTTTCTTTCCCTTCATTTAACTTAGCAGTAAATGGTGTCTGACTTCAAGGGGTCTTACTGTGTTTTGAAATAGATGGAAAGCTCCTGCCTCATATGAAAATAATGGATCGTTTCTAATTTATTGCCAATTTTTGCCAGTATCTTTTTGTCCTGCAAAAGATGGTTTCTTCTTGTCTGACATTGACTTATGTTTGGTTTTGGTTTTGGTTTTGTTTTATTCATTTACATTAGCTGTGGCCTACTAGTACTTGCTTCTGGCCTTCTCAGTGGGTGTTACTGAACAGACCTGTAAGTGATGATTTGCTATCACATTAGGAAATAGCTCCCCTTTCCCCAGTTGCCTTACCATGAAACTGCAGGTGGGACACTGGACGCTGTTGAACACCATCGTTTTATTCTATGCATTTGACTGACTTTTGCCTTAGAAACCCGTACTCGAGAACCTAGGGTCCACTGTCAGATCCAGAGTGACCTGACTTTGCTTTCCTCCTGGACCGGATTCTTGCATGAATGAACTGCTCAAGATCCTTTACGTAAGAGTGATACCTGTTTGGCAGGGTTACTTCAGCGCTGTATCATGTGCAGGTGCTGCACCCTTTTTTTTTTTTTTAAGGAAAGTAGAGCAAGACAAACACTGAAAATACATTCATTCACTTTTCAGGTATAAAAACATAAAGTAGAAAACTCATTAATCTAACATGAGCCAAGCCAAACATTGCATCTGCTCAGACTATTTTGCTCTGTGCTTTTATAACTAGACCATGACTTAAGTTGTTCTGTAGTTCTTCATAGCCTTCATAATGAAAGGAAACTTGGCATCACTGTAGAACTAAGGCATCAGAGTTTAGCTGGGTGGTGGGAAGAGGAGACCTAAGGAGAAATTATGTCAAATATCATCTGAGCCACAGAAAATGATAAATGTGTTATCGCTGTATTTCCTGAGAAAGTTTCTCCCTAAAATGGTTAATATGTTATTATTGCCTAATCAGAAGTTCAAGGGAAAAGCACTTTTTGATGAAAGCACAGTATTTATCATTTTTCTTTCTAAGATTAACTTCCTCAGTTTGCATGGGAAGTTTTGTAACACTTGCATATTGACTCAGGCAGGCTGTAGTAATTAGGGCAAGTTTTAGTCTATCTCTTACAATATCCTTTAACAATTCAACATTTCCCTCCGTGACTGAAAAAAAAATTGAATTTATGAGACAAAGTAATACAGTGAGATGCAAGCTCTTGTGGTGGATGCTTCCAATTTATACATGTTAGAGGGTTTGTATCTAAACTAGAGAGAGATGGGCAGGTATTTGCCACCCCATGGGACAAGCTACAGCGTGACTTTGCAGGAAAGGAGTGACCTCAGTTTGCGACCATCACATTGCGTGGCTTTTGCCCTGCATTCAGCAGAAGGTAGTTTTAGCTGGCACTGGAAGTGGGGGCCAGTAATGAAAGGTAGGTGATGAGGTACCTAGCCACTGCATGGGGAGGAACACCTGGGAGTTGGCGGTGACTCTGAATACACCTTCCCTTATTTTGTGGTAGCTTGCTGGTCTGTCCTGTCTGAACTTTAAAAAGACAGTTTGTGGACATGTGAAATTAGGAAATACACTTTTCTGTGTTGTTGGGTCTGATGGCTCGATTATCATGGTTCTCTCATCACTTAAAAGGTCTTGTGTAAGCTTACCCTGTAGTTAAAACATTTACAACTTCCCTCTCCCAAATTGATTCTCTGGTGGCTGAAGAGACTTGCACTTAAGCTGTAGCCTTTCCTCCAGAGAAGCCATTAATTTGGTTTTCTCCTGTAGGTGGTTGCCGGGTATCTGTAGGAACTTGTGAGAACTTAGTATCTTTGCTGTAAAACGAGTTGGCAGCTTCAGAAGTTACTACCAGCACAAATGCAGACAATATAACCATAAAAGCCTACTAGGCTTAGGAAAATGGTTTAAATGTCACTTGAAAGAATTTTCCTATAACTAATTATGCAGTTAAAGAATGAGTTTATGGAGGGAAGAATATACATGCTCAAAAATCAAGATTAGAAAATTTTAACTTATCAGTTAAATTTGATTTGCATGCTTGCAGTTTAAAGAAATTCCTAATTGGCTAACTCTACTGCTTGTTTGTATTTTTTCCTTGCTGGTATATTTTAATGTAACTACTGATTGGATTGTGCGATTGCAACAAAGTGAGAAATATTAGTCTATAAATGCTGATTTGTACAGAAGATCCTGTGCATCAGTTTGTAAGATTTTTTTAAATTTTTTTTAAGAAACATAATTCTTGCTGAGTTGAGAGCTTTTTCTTTTATTTGTGAGCAGCAGATATTATTGTACCTCACATAGATTTGCTGTAGGCAGTGTCAGAGTGCCTGGAAAAAATCTGTCAAACTGCTTTCAGAAATGGCAAGAAGTTGTCAATTAACCCTGGAATTGTACAGCAAATTAGCAAATGTAGTATCTTGAGGATAATACATTTTCTGTCGGTCTGCTTTTTTAGTGAAAGTGCATAGAGAGCCCCAGTGATTAAGCCCAATGTTTAGGACTGAGAAGTATTGTCACATAATTAACTCTTTAATTTACCCAGGGGATTTTATAAGCCTGATTTAAATCTGCCCAAGTGACTGCTGTGAAGAACATCAGGTCAGGTGGGCAGAAAAGTCTGGAGAAGTTGGCCATCTGTTTCTCCTTCTGGAGAGATGTTGTCAGTGGGGAGCCTCCAACCTGAGGGAACCATAAGACTGAGCTCCCCGCCAGCTCCAGATTCTCCATGGTTGTAGGTGGGTATGGTTTAGGAAGTTGCTCTTTCACAAATAGTTACCAGTCCTATAAGCAGTGGAACAACAGGGGAAAACTTCAGAGACTATGTTAGTGTGAAGTCTACCACAAATCTTCCCTATATCTGTGCAAGTAAGGGCAGGTATTTTTTTTCTGACTATAGTTTTGGTCTGGAAGAGCAATGAAAGCCTGTGGCACAACCACAGTTGTCACCATTTTTTTAGTATCTGAGAAAATTCCCTTTGACTGGTGCTGGGTTAAACAATGGCCTCAGCTCTGGTGAATCAGCACCAAGCCCATTTAAAAAAATTCAAAAGTAATTTATGCCAATTGTTTACAATGTGGATTTTGAAACGAGTCATCTTCAAAAGATCTCGTCTTTGGGGTTAGCTATAATTGCCATTCTCTAAAACAACCAAATACTAGATACAGCGTGATTTGTTTAGTAGCTGCTGGCCACTATACCAGGAGCCACTGAATGGGTTGAGAGAATACCACCTGGTGTGATCAGAGTACGAATACTTTTGCATATGCTCCAACTCGGATTCTGTTGAAGTGCTGGCTGCATGAGAAGAATCGACATTTACGAGTATGCCAAAGGACAAAAAGTTCAAGCACTTGGATGTGTTTGGGAGGAAGTCGGATTCCGTGGATTCAGTTGCAAGGGCAAAATGGCCAAATCTTGCCACAAAAAGTGTCTGTCTTGTATGGGTCAGGCTGCCTTCCTCATCAAGCATTCTCATGATAGCAGAGGGTAACCAATGAACACAAGAAAATAACCAAATTTCTTTTCTCACAGACACATAAGTGATGTCCCCTGCAAATCACAGTTCAATGGAAGCCAGACAGACCTGTAACAATTTTAAGTTGCACATGAATTTCCTCGAAGGCAAAACCATCAGGTGACCCAGTATCATCTTCCTGCTGGTTCTGTGGCAGTCCCCAGCACTGAGCCTCACAGGATACAAGACCAAATACACATCATAAATAAGATGGTGAAGCATGCTTTCCTTTGCCTGTGAGCCACCACACTCTGGAGTTCACCACGCAAGGTCACACTGTATTTATTCCAAGGGTCCACTCTGATACAATAGACTTTCTGAACCAGAGTGTAGTAACCAGGCACAGCTGGGCACTCTGAAAGACTCTGCCTTAGTAATAGTAAGAGCAGTCAGTCAGGTCGCTTTTTGCTACTTGAACCGGTTTCTACTGTCAGATCGGTTGCAGGTGTCAAGGTGCTCTCCCAGCCGGTTCAGAAATGATATCAGTTATTAGTCCTGCTTTCTCTCTGCTCCTGACCGCATGGATGTTAGCTGGTTGAGTGCTTCTGGTGTAGGCTGTTATCCTCCTTCCTGGTATCTGGATATTTGTACACAAAGGAAGGAATCTTTCCATGAGGAACTTACCACTTGAAAGCTCTCCCAGGAGAAAAAATATTTCTGAGGAAAATAGAGTGACTTTTTTTACTGGTTTTACTGTTTTACAAGGTCTAAGCAAAATGATCAGCCGTCAAGCTTGAGAGTTCAAAAGAAGTAGAAAGTGCACATTTATATGGTAGAACTCATTGCCACAGCATGCTGGGGAGGCCAGCAGGTAGATGAGTTCAAACAGGGGTCAGACAAATTAATCGAGTCTGTTAAAATGGTGTTATGGTTGTAGCTACATGGCCCTGAAGTTGCCAAAAACTTTTGGTCAGTGGAAGCAGAGGAGGCATTCCATCAGAAGGATGTATACATGTGTGTCATATTCATGCTCCCTTTCCCTGAGGAACTGCTGGTGGCCGGTGGTGGAGACAGCATACTGGAAAAGATGGATCCTTGAATTGATCCGGTACTACAGTGCTTATGTTCTCTTCTCTCTTCCACTGTTCTTTTCTCTTTGAAATGCTTTGGGGTGTGTGACACTTGTCATCTACCTCTACAGATGCAATCACTTAGAAAGAAGTGATAATAAGAGGAAGGAACTGTTTCCCCTGTTCTCCTGGGTGCTCCAGTCCAACTTGACCGCCTCCATTCCAGAAAGGAGGCATTCATTTTTAACATTTAAACATGCTCGTAACTTCATAAGGGGATGGAAGAAACATTTTTCTTGTATTCTTCTGTATCTTTAAAAGCTACTTATAATTAAAAGAAGGGAATTTCCACATATAAAAAACAGCTTTGTTGAAGTGAGCATGATGTTTTTGCACATATTAAATAATTTGTGGATGAAGTTTTGGTTGCTTGTTTGTTTCTTAATCCAAGTATTAGCCTATCAGGCAATGAACACCTGAAGTTGAAATTCTCCATCAGGAAAACTAGACTGCTTTAGTTTGCTCTAGTAGAAGTGACATGGAAAAAATATGAATATGTACAACTGGACACTTAGAGTGCACTATTGAATTTAATTAAGAGCCCTTAAGGTAGGCAGATTCAATTACACTATCTTGAAAGTTTTTTATTATGATACAAGGATTTTTAGAAATTCCTGACAAAACAAATACCACAGTGAAGCTAGACCTTTTTTTAAAGACTAATATCATGAGGAGCACTGATATATAAGCCTCATAGAATACCTGAGACTGGAAGGGGCCTCCAGAGGTCTCTGGTCCCAACCCCCTGCTCAGAGCTGGTCAAGGTAAAGCAGTTTTATCTATAAAGTAGTGTGCAGATAAACTACGGATAATTGCAACTCTAACTTCAGTTTAAATAAGTTTGTCTGTGTATGGAATATAATTCTTGAAGTAAACTCCTGACTTTTTCTGTATGTTGCGTTCTGCAAAATGGTTTCAAGTTTTTGTGGTTTTAGCAATATAGAGAACTGCTGTGTTGTGCAAGAAACTGGTGGGTTGCTACAGTCTTCTCATCCCTAGCTGTGAGGGCATATCAGCAGTTTAATTGAAAGAAAATGGGAGTATTCATAAAATACTCCAGAAATTTATTTTTAAGGGATAATATCTATTCCACAGTAGTTTCTGTATGGCAGGAAATAGTATCATCTACATTGGTTGTAAGATCTTGTATATGATTACTTTTTAGGAAAGATTTTTCAACTAATCACGTGCTTTCTGGTATCCCCTTGATGACCATGGCTCATGGGACATTAGTCGTCAAGTAAGGATCATCTTTTCAAGTTTAGGATTGTAAATCTAGCATACAGAGCTAACTGGATTTGGGAACCAGAGCAGAGATTTGTTTCAGGGCTAGTATGACAGTGCAGCTACACCATGTGGTTTTGTTTATTCAGTTGTGTATGCGTGGCATTGAGCGGGAGCAAAATACTGCATTGGTTAAGCAGTAAGTGGTTAAACACAGTACTTAGGCTTGCATGTTTTTTAAGTGGAATTTTCTGGAATGTCTTTTGAAGTGCCACAATGCCATCTACTGGCTCACTTTTCTGTGTTTTTTCCCAAAGGGGGTTTTCTTTTGTACGCAGGCTTATATGTAATGTTTAAATGGTATTTTTAAATAGCAAAATAAACAAGCTGGCATAGAATGAGCAAGATATTTTTTGGATGCATATGTATGTTAAAGGACAATTACATCTATTAAAGAATCACTTCTAATCTCTTGCCAGTTAATCTTGCTCTCCTTTTGTTAAAAGTAACTCTGAGATGATTAGTACTGAAAGATAATGGAGGAATCTCTGCTTTCCGTTTATGTACCTCATAGTAGCTTTTGTGCAAGTAGCTTCACTGGTTTCTGTCTATAGTCACTCAGTTTCCCTTTTTGTTTCAATGTTTTTATACAAATAAATGGAAAGAAAACAAAGAAATATGTAAGCTGTCAAGCCACAAAAACTGGGAAGTGTTGTGTTAGAGATTATTTCTGACAGGATTCTTCACTGACATTCCTAGACTCAATATATTCCCCTCAATTGGCTCCTTCCCCCCCAACCACGTGTGTTTTAAACAGTCTTTTCAAGATTCATCAACGACCTTCCAAGGAGCAAAATTACATAGGATTTCTAACAACTGTTATGGAAAGGCATGTATTAGAAAATATTATTCTCAGTATCAGGCTGCTCATACTGTAAATGAGCAGTGGGCAGTTACAAGAAGTTTTGATTGGTTCCTGTTTTTAATCAGTCTGCCTAACATTATCTATAGGAGTAACCCTCTGTCTTCCACTTGCTGCCAAAAGAAATGAATGGGCATATACAAAAATAATTTAAAAAAACCCCAGGAACTGTAGATACAGGTAAACACTGTTATTTGCAGTTTCCCTGCCTGCTTTTTCTTGAAGATATCTGGAGAGTTTCCTCATTAATTGGTTATTTTGTTTGTCTTCATAAAATACTCCATCAGTTTTAATTTGTTTTTCCCCTGCACATTCAGTTTTTCCTAACAGGAATTTTTCATAATCCTGCCTTTCTTCAGTCTAGTTAGGAGAAAGAGAAACATTGGTAATGGCTTGTAACACTTTGGATTGTTTTTTAAATAGATATGTAATTCACTCAAGTACAGCTCCAGAGTCATTATTCAAAACAAAAGGGCTAGAAGAAATTTCCAGCTGTTTCCTAAATGGCCTATAATGAAGTAAATACAAACATCTGTGCCCTTCCTGACCTTTCAGCCTCTATTTCACTGACATTCAGAAGGTCAAGAGGATCTTGCAAGCCCAGTTTTTATCTTGTAGGAACTGTGTCTTGCTGACAGCTGCGGAGCATTTGCACGTCTGTGTGTGTGCTGGTGGAAGAGCCCGAGTGCTTTTGGCCAGCTCATATGGAAAGGAAGGTGTCTGTGTGTTAAAGTTAGTGCTTGTTTGTGGCAGTGGGTTATTACACTGCAGTTGGCGTGCTGTACGCTGGGAGCAGTGAAGCTGAAATGATTGTACTTGGCACCCGTGTTGTTTTTTGTCATATAAATGATCTGTGTCAGAGAGGTTGCACTGGGGACCGGGTCTCGTTAGCAGCTCAGGCTTCCCAGTCCTTGCTAAACAAGCCACCCACAAGCCGTATGGTAGCTCTGCTGAGGGGAAAGCCCTCTGTGGTGCTCCCATCGCTGTGCTGTTTGGTTTTGGCCAGCGTGTTTTGTTTGAGGAATGCTCTGCTCTATCCTCTGCAGAGGAACAGAGGTTGCTCCCTGCCTATATTTGGAGTTAAGTGCTAACCTCTCACTCCTAATTGTTATCTGTGCTGGGAAATAGCAGGGCAAGCCTCCATTTAGTGTGACATTAAATAAGGGAGAATTGGCAAAACCAGAAGAGCAAACAGGATTATTTTATACCATGTCTTCTGTTACAATCTTTTTTTTTTTCCTTCTGCGAACTGTCCTGTGCTATTGCAAAGAAGGAAGACTAATTAAGCCAGTTGCTGAAAGTGTTTTGCCACCCACACTACTGAAAAGAACTCTTTGTACAGAATTAGCTCTTACCAGCTGTGCTAAACCTAGTAATTTGTCTTTGCCAAAAAAAAGAAAAAAGTGCTGCTATAGTCTGTTCCAATTAAACAAGTTAATGTAAGCTATACCGTATATCCACACAAACACAGGTATCTGCTGCTCAAAAGCTGGAGGGTTTGCAAATAATTATTTTCTCCCTTGTTCATTCTTCTTAGTGTTGGTAAAAGGGGCTGGGCTGAGGAGCACTAGGAAATTAACTCATTCGTGTCTGGAACTGGCTGAGCATGAGCTCGTCAGCTGGAGAGCAGTTTGATGGCGGGACACTGGCCTAAACTTGGGCAGGTTTGAGCGTGAGGGCTTGGATTCGACTCGGTGCGGTGCTGCAAGCGGCATTTGCCTCAGTGCTGAGAGGCAGGGGTAGCGATTCCTGCCCCGGGGGAGAGGCTGTAGGAAGACAGAAGTCCACCTGCCTTCACCTGGAGTATCTTCAAGAGGGACAGAGCGGTTCACTGTGTTTGCGGTTATGGCTCCACAGAGACTGCTTAATAAAGTAGATCAGAGTCTCATTTTTTGACTGAGTGTTGGTTTGGAAACTGAGCTGAACCAGTGAATTGATCTCAGGGTGTCCATGGTACAATGGACGGCAAGTGACAACTCACAGTCACAAACCCTGGCTGAAATTCAACAAACCCATCCTCAGTCCTAAAACATCAATGTCCTTTCTTCTCATCTGCTCCATACTCAGGTTTTTGAAGAGTGTAGACAGTCCAGGCAACGCTTTTTTCCAGCTGAAATTTCAAATGCTGATGCCTTTGATTCCCAAGAGCTAAAGGGACACCCTGAGGGTGTGAGAACATGGATGTTGTGTGTTTTGTACGGCTTTCACTGGAACTCTTTGAAAAGAGGGGGGGGGGAAGAAAAAAGCTCTTTGAAGCTTGGGTCACTTTCACATGCGGGATTTGGAGATACTAAACTGAGAATGATGGCCGAGCAGGAAAAAAGAAATCCTTGGATATCCTCCATCAGAGAAAGTCAGATAAACAAGGAAATTATCTTTGTGATTCTGTCAGGAACAGATGACTGTAGCTTAGTAATCTGTTAGAATTTTGCCAAAAAAAGAAGTCTTGTTAATGCAGAAAAATAAAAACTTATTCCTTTCCTTATACGCTTACAGATCAGCTAAACACTGCAGTATGGACTTGACATGTAAGTATTTACATAGATGGGGTGCTCCGTTCTGGGTGAAGATACAGATTGAATCAACAACATCCAATACAAAATTTATCTTTGGAAATACAGATATATTTTCTAAAGATAAATTCAGTTAGTTATTTCTGCTCTTTCAAATTTAATTTTTTAATTTGAATGTGCACAGAGAAAAGCTCAGCCTGTGTGTGTAAGGTAACATCAGTGCAGATGAGACATATTGGAACCTTCAAGTAAATTGTTCCTCATATAAAATTAAGTTTAATCCTTGGGTTTAACCTTCTTGAAGGACAGGGGAAAAAAAGGGAGTTTCTCTGTGTCTTATGTCTTGGAAAAGTGTATATGTTACAAGATTGACTTTTCTTTTCCAAAACGCTGAAAGACCTTGTTACTTTAAAATCGTATTAAAGCACCTGACAGTTTTACAAAATGCAGTGTACCTAGTGCCATCCTGTAACCAGCACTAGGAATCTCGGTAAGGACAGTCAGGAGTCTTGAAGCAGACGTATTGCCACCAAATAATTAAACTGTGGCTAACATCCATTCATGTAAAAATTCAGCAGCTCACTGTGTCTTTCACCTCCCAAAATATAGCTTCAGTAGCAGATAAAAATGCATTTTTTTTAAATATTCTTGTGGCTCAAAGGCTGCTAACAAAATAGAAAATTTAAATTGCTAGATTAAACAGTATTACAATTCTGAGTCACCTGAACTTTTCCACTTTATGTTTGGTGTTTTGGATAAGATTCAGAATAAATAAAAACACAAATCCAAGTTTATTTAGTTAAATACTGTATTGCCTTACCAGATGTACACAAGTATGTTCTGCTTGAAAGGAAAAATATTTGCCTTATTTGGTGCATCTTTCTGTAGTAGGTGATTGTGCCAACCTGTCTTACTTGCTGCAGTTTTCCTACTAGTTACAGTTAATTCTTTTGTTTAAGCAGGTAATCTAAGATCTGAGCTCTGAGAGTAATTGTACCTCTATAGTTCTGCTACCTATATATACTTTCTGTAAAATGTTGGGCAGTATCCTGCAAGGAGCAGTGTCCCCTCAGCTCCCACTGGAGAGTCCTCAAGCATAATACATGTTGTGTACTTGTTTACCATTTGTCTCATGGAGTTATTACTGCAGTTGTACGTGCAGTCACATGCTTTGGTACTGCAGATACTGTGAAAACTTCTTGTTTATAAAAATCAAAGTGGAAGTGTAGCGAACGTGCATGGCTGACTATTGTGCCATGTAACATACTACAGGTATGCACTTTGAGTGGAAGCAAGCGCAGGCCCCACTGGGATCAGAATAGCTACTGGCTTAAAAGGCAGCAGGTGACCAAGGTTTTCCATGCTGCCAAGCCAAACACATTTTCTAGAGCCATCTGCATTGCCTTGTGCCACTGCACTGACAGCATTTTCTTCATTGAAGAATCATCGACTTTGGCTGTTCTCACCATGCTGGGCTTGCACACTCCTGAACTACTTTTGATTTGGGTGAGCTCCGACATCTTCTCTGGCATGTTTCTTGTACATAGACCCTCAGATGCATTTCCCAGAAGTACAGCCAGCCAGTCTTGCTTTTCAGTCCTTAGTACATTGGTACCTGCTGTCTCAAGATGTCTTAGCTCCTGAAGTTCAGCCTTTCCCAATGCATGTACTTTGATGCCTTGCACACAGTTTATGTATCGTTCACTTAAAAATATGGTGAAGATAAAGCTTGCAAGCTTTTCAAGGCTTTAGACAATCATCATTTAGACAGGCAATTCTTAGTTAAAAACACAGAAAGTCCATGTGCCATTCGCTATCCCTGGAACTTTCTCTAAGTTCCAGTGGTTTGGGACAAAATCAGAAATTTTGCAGAAATTTTCTGGAACTAGGAGGGAGGATGAATGGAGAAGGTGATGTGCTGTATTAAAAAAGGGGAGTGGATAAGTAATTTCCTGAAAGACATTAACCTACAAACATGCCATATACATCCTTGTGTAACTGTTTTGCAGCTCCTCCCAGCAGCCACATTCCCCAGTTTACATGAGAAGTAAGGCTAAAGTTGATTCTTTCAGTACATTGCATTTCTAGCATCTGACTTCAAAGACAAATGTTGTAAAAGGTGGTCTTTAAATTATGACTGTTGTCGAGCATAAAGTGGCAGCTCATTTTAGTTCTGCAGTAGTTCACAGTATGAAAGCCTATTAGTGCTATGAAATTACTTTATCACACTTCTCAGTAAGCATATTTATTATTTGTTTATACCTGTCTATAAGACTAAATTTTCTTCAGTGTTTCATTTCAAAAGTCTCTTACAATTAGCGATCCAAGAGGACACTGAAGAGTGAAATATTTTCCTTTTATAATGACAATTTGGTCTTTGTATGTATTGTGGAGTTAGTTTATCCGTGATACACAAACATTACAGTATTTTCCTGGACATAGTGCAGAATGTGTGTTTTGTGACAGTGGCTGTTGTATTATACTACTGACAAAAGTAAGGCAGGCACTCCCACTGGCTTTGATGAATTCTGCTTATGTAGTTGCTACAAAACATAGGGTCCTCTGTGAATGGTTTGGGCATTTACATACCAAATGTCTCAGCATTACTAGAGTACCTGTTATACCACACTCAGCACAATGTTATCCAGGTCTTTTGTCTCTGTATTTTCAAGTACTAATGTTTTGTATTCCTTTCCTTGCCACAGTCAGCATCTTAACTGAGTGATTTTTCTCTTCTGCATGCTATGTTGAGAAGAGAGCAGCCTATATTAAGTTTCTCCCCTCTACCCACATGGGACTGAATCTTTAGAAGACCTGCTGCTTCTGTGTTTGGCTTTCCAAAGAGTTTGAGCTGCTCTGTGGAGGTAGAGGTTTTATATGTAAAGGAGGGAGAAAAGGCAAGATGCTGAAATACGTTAGCAGCTAACAAGTAGGAAGAGAGGAGAGGCGGGAGCCTGGAGATTGCCAGGATGCTGAAAGCATGCAAAGATCACACCGGGTCAGAGTGTTACCTCTGCAGATCTGCTTCTTCCTTGGATGTGTGTTGTATCAAACCTTCACCTGGCTGTTTAAGCCCAAAATCAGTCACTGCTTGCTTTCCTGTGACCCACTGTCTGACATCTTTGTAAGGTTGCCTTTGCAGCAGCAGAGGGATGCTTCTTCCCCTTTGCAGCAGGCTGCTGCCCATGCCATCTGCTGTTGGGCCCTCCGTACTTTTAAGATGGCATTTTCCTTGTCACGCTGCTTTTTTCTGTAGGCCGAGAGGCTTGCAGGAAATGAGAGAAGTGAAACAGTGTGACTTCACTGAAGGACCACATGATCTTGTCCACTTGGCTTTCCAATGTTTTTCTTTCTCTGTCGAGGAGCCTTACTTGTTATTTCAAGCTATATCAAGTGTGTAGCTATTTGGAGCAAAGGCCATGTCTGTCATGCCCATGTTGTCTGTACAGATAGTAGCATATTTGTGTAATTTAAAAAAAAAAAAAGAGGCTCTCTTAACTGAGAAATAATCAGCATTTAAAAAGAAGAATCCCTTGCTATTGTAGATTATCATATACAAATACACATGAGTGTATATGCTTACAGTATTTTATGTGTTAATCATTGCTGGATTAGATATGATTCTCTGCTCTTTTCACTGAAGAGTATCTCTTCAGGGAGACCCACAGAATAAATTAAGAAGAGCGTTAAATAAGTATGTCATCCTGCTTCTGATAGGCTGAATAAAGGTGTACCAAGACACAGTGCATATGGTTCTAACAAAATTATATAATTTATCATTATTAAGAGAAATAACTTTCACATAAATTCTCACCTATTAGCTGGTTTACTTTACTTCACACCTTCCTACTTAGTGAAAACCAGACAAATGGTAGCTATAAATTAATTTTTCCTGCCTTTTCAAAAGCCTCATGTAGAAGATGTTTTGGCACAAAGGAACAAAGAAAACAGCATTTGCAAAACACAGGCAGAAGTAAAATATACAGTAGTTCTAAGTTCTCAGCTCCGTGCTTTCCTTCACTTCCTTTCCCATTCCTGTGTAGAAAAATGAAATCACTGAAAATAAGAGAAATGTCTCCAAAATCATACAGTTTTTTCCATATTGATTCCAGCTCTGGAGAACTGGAATAACCTATGTATTTAAGGAGCCAAATGCAGTTTTTCAACATTCTTTCCTAAGCAAAAATAAATAAGGCTGCTGCTACAGCGTTTAATACCAACACAAAGATTTGGCAAAGCACTGAAGTTATTGATGAGTTTTTGGTTCCGTTTGAGTTTTTTAAATTGCTGTGTACCTCATTGGTGTGTTTATTATTGCAATACAAGATCATTTCAAAAATTGCTGCCCATATTCATTTAAAAAACATTAAACTGGCTTTAGTTAATATGAAAAATATTTATGATAAAATGGGCTGTGTATAGCATATATCTGACTTTGGACGTGGGGAAAAAAGATAATGCTTCTTAAAAACAATAACCACTTCACTTACATTTGCAATAGGATTGCAAATTGGTTGGCATCATCCAACAGGAAAGATAGTAAGTAAACAACTTACAACACTGTTGCCAGCTTTTAAAATTAATCATTATTCTTGTACATTTCTGTTCTTGTCAGCATTCACTTAATATGCATTTTATAATCATAGTGGAAGAAAATAGGAATGGGCAACGTCTTCATATGGTGTTAGAGGCCAAGATTAGCAGCAGTATATGCGATATGACTGCGGTGTCATCGGGGATTTTTCTTCCTAGTTAAGATTCAGCAGTGTGCCTGTGAGATACACCTGTCAACTTTTCAGGTGCAACAGGACAAACCAATCTGATTTAAAAAATATATGTATGTGTGTGTGTGTATGGTATAGATATATTAATAAACATGACTTTTTCCTTTTTCTCCATAATAAAGAACCATGAAAATGCATATATTTATATGTGATCCCTGACTGTAATAAGGTAACCATTTCCTCCCTGCAAGCAAATTTGCAACAAAAGAGAGAAGATGGCTATGTTTATATAGAGATTGGGGTTTTAATATCTTTTTATATATATTTTTGTGTATATATATAACAACCTATATATAGTTTTTTATATATGTCAATGTGTTTAATATGTAAAACCATCTGTAGTGCATCAACTGTAGTGATCATCTGCATTTCTTTAAGAAAAACAAGAAACATTTTCTACTTTTCCTGTGATGACCCTCTCGGCAAATCAATTTTTAAATAATTGAGAGCTAAAGGAATTGCTGTCTTACGATGTTTTCATATTCCTATGCTGTGATGGCACTTTTACGTGTTTAGACCTTGTCTTTACCAATAAGGTGATTCTATGTAGAGTAAGAGTGGTTGCACCATCTCCTGTTAGGCTGCTCCTGCTTTTGTCTGCCATCGAAAAATAAACAGTGGCATGAAAAACCCCCGGGGGCTGGTTTGCCTTTGAGGGCAGAAAATTGTTCCCTAGAGATTACTTCAGAAACTATATTTAAATGAGGGGAGAGTTATTAAATAAACAAACACTGCTTGTTAATTTTGTTATTTGTGTTACAAATGGGGTGAGACATAGAAGGGACAAAGAAGGGAAACTCCTCTGTATGACTCTTATATTGACTTAGCTTAGAAAGCGATGGTAAAAGTACCGTTATGAGGGTCTGTAATCATACTGCATTGATTTACATAAGAACATGCCCTGATTGCAATTAGGAAGATGATGTGTTTATGAGCTGGGGAACTCAATCAAGATATGTCACCAGCTGTGCAAGGTGCTAAGATTCCTTCAAGGGCTGAGACCTAAATTGTCTTTCCTTCTCGTGTGTCCGTCCCGCTAAGAGATACTACAAGCCAGATTTCTTGTCATTTTGACTTTGCATTTGTTTACTGAAGCTGTGGACATCCTTCTTCAGATCCACCCATGTGGGTGTACACTTTGGCTGTACATTGCCATTTCCTTTTGGACATCACCTTTCCTCAGGTCTGCCACCTAGCTACTTACCTGAGTAATTTTAGGTCATTCACATTGAAATTTGTCAGTGAGACCTCACTGGAGCAGGTAGCTATTAGTTCGGAGATTGGCAGGTTTGGCAGGAAGATAATGATGAGTAGTTCGGTGACAGTGAGAAAAAGTATCTTTGTCAGGGCTCAGCAGGATTTGTTAGAGCTCACGGGTTATTCACCGCGCGATTACAATTCTGTAAAGTACAGGGGAAAAAGAGATGCCTGGCCACCTTTGTACTGCAGAGCCAACGCAACTAAGGAAGGACAAATGTGGTGGTTATTAAAGTGGACAGACATTTTGAATATATACAGAGCTGTCAAGGAAAGGTGCCATCATATTTTTCAGAGCGGAACCATGCACTCTAAAAGGACTGAGGCAAATTAGAAAAATTTTTAGAACTCCATCACCTTATTTTCAGCCCTGCAGAAATAGGAGCAGTCACTTCTACCTCAACTCCAAGCTTCAAAGTAAAATCTTCATATGGATAAAAACCACAAGACATGCCACATACCTTCAAAAGCTGAAGAAGATCTTCTAGTAGTATTTTGCAAGCAGTGGCAAGGGGTCTGCAGGATCTACTCCACTGGCTGTGTGAGATAGGAAGGCAGCCCCTAGGATTCAGGCTACCTCCCAGGTCACCACTGTCCCACTGCAGTTTTATCTATGGCGTGGCTTGGCATGGAAGCTACACATAACCTGCTCACCAGCCATAGGTGTCCCTGAGAGTCAGGCACTGGCCAGCCATAGACCATTTGAGAGGACAGAGTTCAGAGCTGGCAATTGGACTGGATTTGTTGAATTTTTAGGGTGATAGCATGTTCTTCTAATGTCTTCAGGACATGGGGATTTTTTTTCAATATTTAATTCTACTTCTTTAATTCTTCTTACTTAATTCTACTATTTAATTCTTACTGCACCTCCCCATACACATCTCTGATATTCTGTTATCTGGGGAAAATCTCTCCTACTTGCTTTTTTCCCAATAATGGTGAAAGATTCCATGAAGTGGCTTCTCCCCGTGACTGCTGCTGCCAGCCACGAGCAAGGAGTAGTACTGTTCCCATATGAACACACAAACACCTAATAACCAGAGAATGGTTGAGTTACAGGATGGAGCAGTGCTTACTGTTCAGTAATTTCTTTTTCCCCATTTGTTGTCTCACATCTGCTGATAAATCCCATTCTGAAACCGTAAGTCTTCTCCTGGATTCAGATGGAAGGCAAGATTAAGTTTTTCAAGTTCACAAGAAAAAGCTGACCGTATAGACTTGTCCTAAATCTTTGAACAAGAACAAATTGTCAGGTTTTGAGGGTTGGACTTGTCAGACTTAAAGTACATAATTTTGCAGACAGAATTTAAACATCAAATAATTCAGTGAGATCTGAAAAGCAGCCTTTATATTTCTATTTGTTGTCTTCTCCTGATGACAAAGTGGTTCTTTATTGCACATTCTTTCCTGCAGAATTTAATTGCAATGCGTTACCTTACAGAGGTAAATAAAATTCTGGGTAACAAAGTTGCTGATCAAATGGTAGAGCCTTTTTCCACAAAGCTTCCTGTGATTAATGAAAATAACCTGACACTGACCTATGCACTGGCTTCCAGCCACCTACCAGAAGAGTAAACAGCATGCGGTGTACAAGCTACAAACACACATGATGAAAAAAGAACACAATAGATAGCCACTTAGGTCTTTAATCTGGGAGAATGATCCACAGCGATGCTTCCTGCTTAAGTGCTTTCTTTAGACTGAGCATCGGTGAGGACACTGTAAGAACACTGTTTTGATTCAGAGGGTTAATGAGTGTCAGTGGGTAAATACCGGTGCAGTCCTTCTGCTGAGGCAGTGAATGTTTATAGATGTGAATTTTTCAGCAGCTATAAATGGAAGGTCTATTTGTTTTGTCTAAAGTGCATGGGAAAGGCTTGATCATAATGTTAGAAATTCAAGGCTAATGGTTTAAAAAAATCCTTACGTTTCAAAGTTCAGCTTAAAATGTCATGGCATAGCTTCTGGAAGGGAGGCACCAGAGCAGGCAAGCTGCAGCAGCCCTGCAAAGGCAGACTGCACAGCACTGGTGGCTGTGCGCTCGCTGAAGCACGTGCACGCCCGTGGTTTACTAAGGAAGCAGCTCAACACACACATCTATGATTTTATTGCGTTTGAGTCAAGAGGTACAGCAGTAGATAATATCGCCTGTTGGCACAGGGACAGCAAACAACAGCTCGTACCTTTCTCCTAAAGCCATCAGCCCCGGCTGAATATGACTGACTGAGAAGTCACGTACTCAGCCTCATCTATCTCCCCAGTTGGTGGAGAAAAAAAAATGCAATTCAGGTTTCAGCATTTTTGTAATCCCTCTGAGCCTCCCATTAAATTTGCTCTACTGTGTGGGAAAGGATTAAAGATTCTTTGGGCTCCAAAACACAGTATACAAAAATTAAGTACTACAGCATGGTTTGTGGTAAGGCAGCAACTAAAGGGTATAGCCTGCCACATAACCCAGAGCAGCGAGTTCTCTTTGATAAGTAACACTTGTTGACAGCTTAAAATTTCTGTTGGTAACACATGCCACAGTTGTGTATGGCCTTGGTTTTAAATATTCTGTATGTAACATACTTCATAAATAATTCCAAAATAATCAGAGTTGTTCATATGCTGTTACTAACTTAGTTCAGAGTGCCAAAAGAGGGGAATATTTGCTGGCAAGGAGGACTTCTGTTCCTTTAAGAATGGCTCAGAAATGTTCCCCTGTAATAAATACTTCAAGATTAAAATCAATGCGTTACAAGTTTCAGACAAGGCTGTTTATCAAGATGAAATAATTCATTTCCTAAAAGGCAATATTATTTACATTTTATGTGAGCGTGGGCACAGATGAGAAATTTTTGTTTAAGAGCTGCCAGGTTTTTTTCCCCTCAAAAATGGTAAATGAAAAATGCTGAAAATTTTCTTTCCCTAATTTTTTACTACTTTGAGAGCCTGACTTGCTGTCAGGCTTTGTTTGTGCAGTATTAAATTCTACTAAATATATTGCGCTTAGTGTAATTAAGTATCTAGCCTTTTTTGTCCTAATTGGATAGTTAAATATATGAACTCTTTTTTTTTTTTTGTGAAAAGGACACAGAGCTACTGTGTACCCAGGCCTTGGGGAGAAAGTAGGGGCGAGAAAGGGCATAACAGATATTAAAAATCAGACTCCAAAATTCATACTTTTAAAATAAATGTTGTCTTCTCCTGCTTACATTACCCGACTTGTATGAAACTTCTTCCTTCCACATCTCAACTGTTAAGCGAAGAGCTGTGTGTGACTACCGCCAACTGCGTACCTGACTACAATTTACCAATCTTAACGATGCAGACTAGAAAGTACTAAAGAACAAGAGGAATCAAAGCATCAATGTTGCATTTTTGTCATTTTTCATTTCCTCATTGCACTAGAAAGCACAAATATATGAGGTGTGAATACTATCTCATGAACAAGAGGTCAGTTCCAGTGTGTGTAAAATGTTACTGCTGAACTAACTGTATAACTCTTTTCACCATTTGTAAGGCAAATTAAATTAGGGTTCCAAAGGAACTGGAAAACAATACCATACCATGCAATTTATATCTAGGCTCTCCATGTGAAAAGCATAATAAGAAATATCTGCTGACGATATCAATCTTTTTATTTTTCATTATATTCATCTTTTCATTTTTCTAAACGTACAGCTTGTTTGCTTTTCCTCTGTAGTTACTTCTAATGTTAACTTCTAATATGAGCCTTTGAACAGTATTCCTCAGTGTCATTATTTCAAGATTTTATATATGCACATATTTTATGTATCGGTTATTTTTCTTAAGGTCTAGGCTGATAACAAGATTATTTAGAAAAACATGCTTATAGGAAGAAAAATGTCGTTATAAAAAAGCTTAATATATGGGCTACTCAGTTCTTGGGGTTTTTTAATCTCTCTTGTGAAGCTGAAATTATAACCTGTTTACTTTCTGGTTTTGGCTTTCTGATATTTTGGTTTGATTTCAGGTTACTATTGGCCAACTGTATTCCTCGCAGAAATTGGTTATTGAGAGTCCAGGAAACACATAGCTGTGAGAAGACTGATCCTGAAGCAACACTGGACCATCCTCAGCATCCTACAGTGCCACATACAGATGCGTAAACTCACTGCGCATGTCTGAGCTTTTCTGTTTAAGAGAAGAAATGCCCGAGAGACTCAGTTTTTGGCAACCAAAGTACTCTTTTCTAATGGTTCACATGTTCTAAAATATATTGCTGTGATTTATAATAGCATGTGTAAGGTAGTCTTGAAATCTGTTTGCTTGTATGTCCCATGTGATGGAATAGTTCCTGCGCTACTTTGACAATAAAACTTCATTAAACTACCTGTAACCAGCTACGTTATTCTGCTGCTGACCTTGTCTCCCACTGAGCACGAAAGATGTTAGATTTAAAACTCTTCACCCAGTTACTAAGTTCTTATTGATCCTGTTTCATTTTAAAATATACAGCATCTGAATTAAATGACTAAATACATAGTTCATTTTAAATATTAAAACCAGAGACGAACAGAGTTTTCGTCTCCTGGACCTTGATACTTACAAATATCTCAAGTTGCATTGTGTGGTTTCTTTAAAGAGCACCCCTTGACATTTCAGGAGGTGACATAAAAATTTCACTAGTTCTTTCTTTAGTTTCCAAGAGTTAATAACCAGTCTTATCCTACTTTTAACAATTAACAGATCAGAATAGCAGAATATAAGACTTGTATCACTGAGGCTTGGGAGCTTTAAAATATATTTTCACCACCGAGTCCTTTTCTAAATTTGTTGAGGTGCAGCTATTAGCAGAAAGCACCCCATCACTTCATGCAAGGCTTCCCTTTTTCACAAAGCTCCTGAATTTTGCAGGAGAAAAAGAACCTAACTATGACAATAATTCAAGTGCTTCAAGTCATGAATTGGCAGCAAGCTTTGCCTGGCAAAAGTGGAACACTCAGTACAGCGTTTTATTGGTTACTATTAAATCTGTAGAATAATCAATGCTTTTAAGACAATATATTAAAAAAAGGCAAGCAAAAATTTTGATCAGGTTCTGTTCAAGTCATTGCTGTACTTGAATTTGTTTTCTATTAGAAATTTGCAGAAAAATGAAGCAGTGCAAAGCTTTTTTTAATGGCATACAGAAAAAAGCTTCCTTTTTTTTTCCAGGGGATTGTTGTGGGATTTTTTAAGAGAAACAAACTTAAAACTAGTTTCATGACACTGTGGCCTTTGAAAACCTCCCCTTATTTTTCTTGCTTCCCAAAATTCATCTTTGTTTAGAACTTCAATTGTTTTGCATTGTTCGTGCTGTGTGATAACATTATTAAAGCAGAGGATAGACAAAGTGTCTAATTTAGAACAAACTGCCATTCCTCACCACCATTTAAAGTGTATTTTATAATTTTGTACAGTTAGATTGAAATGTATAGTAAGACATTCCATTAAGATAGCATACAGAATAAGATACTGTGACTACTTGAGACTACAAATGTAGCCTCCATTCTCACTTTCAAATAAAAGGCAAATACAGTAATAATTCTCCTTGTTAGGTGTGTAAGTATTGCAATGTAAATTGCTTTTAGTGAACATTTTATTAAAATGGAATTTAATTATTCTAATAGGTAAAATACATTAGATTCTGTATTTTAAATTTCCACATTCACAACTGGATGATTAAGTGCACTTAAGTTAATGGTGAAAGTGTAGGGGAAGAAAGGTTTGATTACTATTTAAGCTTCCAGTGAACTCAAAGAAATGTAATAACATCTTACACTTTTAGAGGGGACAGGCTTGGAAGGGCCGCCAGTTTTATACTCTAAGGAACTTGGTCCCTAAAACAGTACATGCAAAATCCTTGTTTAAAGCAGCTTAATTACTGGAACAAGCACTGCATACCATTTCAAGATCTGAGAATGTATGCTAGGAAACAAAATAAACACCCTTATAAATAGTGTAGCCCTAATTTATAAAGAGGGACAACTCCATCAGTAACATTTTTACTATTTAAATCTAAGTTTTCACCATGTTTACAAAAAAAATAAGAGCTTGTTTTCAAGTAGAGGCCCTTTCAATACATAATAATTTCTTCCAAAATACCAGTACCTTTCCAGTGAAGTTCTTTATCGTTTTTTCCAACAAGAATACAGCTGTAGATGGTACATGCTGTCATATAGGCGTGCAGTCACAGGAATGTGAAATTCTTGTAATTCCCTCAAACGTATGAAGGAGATTACTTCTTCATTAATGCCTGAAAATTCTGTTGTTAAGTTTTGGTGGTAGCTACAACACTACTGCACTCCTAATTGATGCCATCTGCTCCTACTTTCTGTCTCAAGGTTACCACTCAGATTCTCTCTCCCTTAGCTGTTTGTACCTGCAAAGGAGCAGTAGTAACCTTCAGGATACATTCTACAGAGAGGACCCATCAAGAAAAATAATAAAAAAAAAAAATTCAGGCTCTGTAATTTTCCCTCTCTCCCCAATCCATAGTGCAGAGGTTAAGACAGCTCATTTTCTCAGTCAAGGAAAAATTAGTTCTTATTCCAAATTAACCATCAGCTTATCATACAGTATTTATATATTACTTATTAGCAGTGCTGCTAAGGACAAAAAGCCTGTGTAATACTATCTAACTTGTTAACAAAAGTGCAAAGCTAGCAAAAATATTAGCATTTACTACTCAAACCCAACACAATCACTGCATTTTAGATGTCTGTTCCCTCTGTTTCGGACAGATCTGTATGTTTCCTTTCCTTACCGACACACATGTAAGTGCACCCTCCACTAGTGTTAGTTATGTGCGTATCAGTTGTACGTGATCGGAAGATACCTAGAAATATTATTTTTTCCTTGCCTAGTGTCCATGTTAAGTAATTTTGTCATAACATACCCAGTTCTGTATAAAAACATAGCTTACCAAATGCTTTATCACTGAAATCCTACGAACTACGGAAGGAAAATACTTAGAAACCACATCTGGCTTAGGAAGCCCAGCGCAGAAATAATAGTTGTAGGCTGGGATGACTTTAGCATTATGTTCGTATCCACCTGCCCTGTTCTTAGCTCTCGGCTAGGCGTACGCTCGTCGTCACTGGTGGAGACAGCGCACCGGAGAGCTGGCACTGTGGTCCAGCCTCGGAGTTGCTGTGCTCTTACAGCTGCACCTTCTGTGCTTCACCAGTTCCGTTTACGTTGCAATACTCATTAAATCTCTCTCTTGGCACGCTGTCAGAAGCTTTGTTGGATTTTGTCAAAGCAGTGTAAACAACGGGAATAGTTAAAACACAAAGGAATGATCCCATGACTTATGTACGATGTCCACTATTATGAAAAGTATATCCTTTTTCCTTAGAATAGAAGGGAGCTCAATAAATATCTTTACTAAAGCTGCAATGTCTTAGCAAAAAAAGCTTGCTTTTGTATTATATTAAAAATGTTTGTCTGTTCCTGATCTCAACATTTTAGCAAACTATTAACCTCAGCGTATGCACCAAAATTTGAATGTTTACATATACTGAAGTTTGTCATGACTTTTACAGTATAAACTTGGGAACAGAGCTCTGAAAGGAAAAAAAGAACAATTTGTTTAATATTAGTAACTGTTTAAAGGACAGGCGTTTCTGTTGTGTGTTACAACTTCTCAGGAGATTTTACTGCAATTGCAAGCTCAGTTTCAAAATGCCCAGATGTATCAGAGGTACAGCTGTCCTGGAGGAAAGCAACCCAAGAGAGTAGCATGTGAACACTTTACATACAATGTTGAAATAAGCCAAGAGGATTTTAAATTACTACTCACATTTCTAGAAAGGTATTTCTATATAAAACTTCACCAAGTTTCCAAGCATTAAAAGCATTACTTCCACCCTCTAACGTCAGCAGGTAGAAGAATAATTTTACGGAGAAGCACCAGCCCCTCAACTTACTTCCTGTAATGCAACATAAATGCATCTCTCCGGATACCCAGCATGGACCATATGTACACGTACACAGAGCCATGAAAGAGCTGTGCACTGTCTGTTTTCCTGAGTTTTCCATAATGATCTACAGTGAAATCCTGGCATTATTCAAGTCAGGAGTATACTGATCGCTTTGTTCCACGGTTCTTAACGCAAGCATAATTATTTCATGCTCTTAGGAATGTTTTGCTTGATGCCCTTTATAAAAAAAGAAGGAAGGTGTGTAGCTCTTTTACTGAGAGTTTACATTCTTACTTTTTCTTTTTTCAGTATTTTAGAATATAAGAATAGTGCATGAGCCCCTAATGTCGAAGCAGGAAAAAAGAGAGAGAAGCCAGTAATTCTTCCAACACTGTGTATTTTCTACAACTGTAAGAGGAAAAAATGCAGAACTCTCAAACCTGTTTCACAAACATATGCACCTTCAAAGGATTCTGCAGCTTACACAGGAAATTAAATATCATCAATGTGTTGCAAGAGATGCTTCTTTCTAAACTACTTACCTTTTTACTGTTAAGCCCAATATCTACTGAAGCTTTAGAAGAGGGGGAAGTAATGGTAAGTAGTGCATTCAAATGACTACTCTTCTGTGTTCAGAGTAAGAGAACTATGGAGACCTGTGAAGAATGTACAGGCTTTCTATTGAAAGAGTGCACCCCATAAATATTTATACCAGTCTTTGGCAATACACTAATCCAAGGCAAGTAATTTTCCCTCTCTTAAAAAGAATAATGAAAAACAATTAAGGTGATTTAATTACTGCCACGCATAGATAGCAGATTTTGAACTCTTGACAGATGAACATTCATCACAGTGCCACGTTACCCTATCCCCATAACACAAGACTCTGAACAGAATAGACAATGAAACCTAGATCATTTCACCTACCTTCCTGCAGTACTTTGGGCTGGATCCAAATCCCAGGGAAGCCAATGGGAGCAGAAGCCAGGCTTTTCAAGTACTGACTGAAAGCCCTAGCTTTAAATAAAATAGAAGTAGTTTGCATGCAAGTTTGCAGTTCTTCATGACACCAAAGTAAATTTCAGTCCTTTTCTGAATCATTTAAATCTGAATTTAAATGTAAGCGTAAGCGGCAAAAAATTGCTTAAGGAAGATTTAACTTTCATGTCCTTCCAGTTACCCGCTATAGAGTTTCAACTATATTAAACCGTTTGGGTTTATATACACCGATAAAACCATTTGGCAGCTATTTCTCCCCTAAGTCCTTAATCCATGGGGGAAAAAAAACAGAAATCTGCATAAAACGAAAATCTTTGGAGCTGGAGTTTTTCCAAGAGTGCTAACAAATCTTTATCGTTTCTTGTTTAAGTTAGGGGAGGGAGGGTGTTTCTGAGCACATCCTCCAAAAGTTGTGCTCTGAATCTTTATAAAATACTACATTAACAGTAATGCAACCAAACAAGAAGAGTGCTTCACTTAACGTTTTACTCTATCGGGCCTTTTGATTTTATAGAATTAGAGCTACTTCATTTTGAATATATTTGAGAATAAAGCTGCAATTATGCCATGTATCTCAACCCACGACCACAAGCAGCAGCCCTCTGCTTTGCTGATGCAGGCTTGCTAGCATTCTGTACACACATGGTCCAGTTCTGATTTTTACACTGCTGCTCGCTGTAATCTTTGGTAAGGCCTCGCATTTCTATAGCCCCCAGTAACCTCATCTATGAAAATACAGAGAACAGCCTACAGCCTGTAGGCAGGCTTTGAAACCTGCTTTGGAAATCTATGCTTCTATAAAATCTTAGAAGTACAAAAATGTATTGCCTATTAAAAAGTGAGTATGTTTGATTCTTGTCTGAGACAGGTTCCTCCTTTTCTTTCACAAAAAGTAATTCTTAATAGTAAATAAAAGCACTTTACCTGTTATCAAAGCACAAAAATGTTGTGCTTTATTTAACACAATTTGCAGGATTTTAGATTGGCACCGATTTTCTGAAGCACTCAAAAGCATTTTACTGCTTAGTCTCAGCAAATGCTTTCTTGCGTTTTGAATTTCAGATCACATGTCTGAAGAGAACACGTAAATGTTACACTTTCTGGATGTCGATGTTTTACACCCATTGCCCATAGTTTACAGCATACCCGAGAATGTTTCCAGCCCTCTATCAGCAAGCAGAGCTAGCTGGGATTCTTCAAGGTACCAGCTCCACACCTCTGCCTGGACACAGCCATCAGAAAATGGCTATTCCTTTAAATTCTGTTTAAGGAGAGATCCCTCCCCTCCCTTTTTCTGGTGAAGTTCCCTTCTTCTCTGAAGCAATTAATAAACAAAACACAGAATAAGGAATGCGCTCCAGAAGCCCTAAATATTACACTGTACTTAAATGAAGAATCAATCTTAATGCTGTTAGCATCACATACCAGCTTAAGAGCACGCTATCTCATTGACACAACTATCTGAAGAAAGGCTAATTCATACCAGATTATTCCATGTAATATCCTTTAATCCTGTAATGCATGATAGTTTTAAAACAAAGCTGTGTAGGGAAGTAGTAGAGTTCACTATTCTCCCTTAAAGCCTTTCATGCTTTTGGCGAGAGTTTACATGTAACTTGGAAAACAAGAGAACTTTTTCTGTTCGCGTGCATAGAGCTTTTACTCTGTGCATTTTCAAAGCAATCGGTACTAGTCTAACAGCAAGGTGGTTTCTGAAGGAATGAAACACCTCTTTATATTTGGCCGTATTCTCACACTATGGTTTATGCATGGGGTTTTTTAGGGGGCAGGGAGGGCAGGCTGTGTTTCAGAAGCAGTGCGCGTGTTAGCAAAACTGCAGGAACTTCAGTCTGAAGCTCCCTCTGCTTCACGTCTTTTCCCCAATAAACCCCCTCCTTCTAGCTCCGATTCTGTACCAGCTCTCTCAAGAGGCAGCTTATCTGAAGACTTATTTTCAAGTATGGGGAATTTTATAAAGAAGCAAATTTTTCTCAGGTGCTCATAATGGGCTTTAAGATGTTTTACATCTTCAGAGGAAATGAAGACGTGAGAAAACTCACAGTATGCTCTGTTTTAAAAAGGAAAATAATCTTCCAAGGTCTTGCTGAAGAACATACATCCATGTAAGAACATTTTCTGCATTCTGACAATGTCTTATCTACTTATTTTTTCATCCAAAAAATTAACCCAAATTTTGAGATCCTGTATCAGAAGAAAACAAGTCGAGTCAAAGCTGCAGAAGAGCCAGAACAAAACTCGACCGAAACCTGCCATGGGTTTTCCACCCATGCTAGTCAAGCTTCCTCACATCACAGCTCTGCACAAGATGCCCGTCACAAGAGCATACGGGGCCGTCACGGACTTACAGGGCGATCTGCTTCGTGGCTCTGGCAGGACGACAGCCGTTTTCAGCTATAGCCCTAAATGCTGCTTACGGACGGGCAACGCGCCTGGTTACAGTGAGGCACACCAGCAGCTTGACTGATCCCCTCTGCACCGCACACGTTAGGGCAGGGGCACAACCAGGTTGCAAAACCAAGAAGTATCCCGTTACGTTTTGCTATACAGAAAAAAGATTTGGAATGGTGAGCTTTTTAACTTTTTTAAAGCTTTTTTTATTCTTACAAACCCATTTTCATTGGCACTTTTTGCTTAATTTCAGGACTTGGGACACCAGTAGCAGTCAACCTCTAGGCTTGCAATGCAAGAGTGAAGACGACAGAAATCATTTCAAGTGTCCAGTGCTATAAAGTCCAACTGTGTGCACAACAAACCCCTTTCCCAGCAACATACAAATACTGAAAAATATGTAGCAAAATAAACCGAATAAATTATAAATACTTGAGAAATGTGGTGCAAAATGTAACATAAGGAGAGCTGAACTAAGGCACTTGTTTTCATTCATTGCTGAGGACACCCTCTCTGTATCGCATCGTCACTCCTCAGCGAGAAGGTCATCCAAATCAGTCACTGCTCCCCAAATCTGAAAATACAGAACTGGGTGTGAGACAGGCACCATATTTTATTTCACAGTGCATTACTCAAAGGTGTTACCAAAGTTCTCCTGATAAACCCAGCATCAGCAAATATTTTAACTCCTCCTTTGTCCCAGTTTTAGACTTGTCAATCGTGTGAAAAGAAGTCACCAGTCTATTTTAAGCAAAAACATTTTTGCAGAAGTCCCTGTTGGCTGCTATTAGCCAGACGGGATCTACACACAAGCCTGGGGAAGGCGGGGAGTGGTATCAACGTGTGCTGAATGACAAAAACCAGAGCAGCCCAGTCCAGCCCTGGATCCAGCCCCAAAACAGACTGGCTGTTGTTCAGAGCCGCCACAGGGACGGCAAAGGTGGGACGGGCACGCAAGCCTGTCATGAGTTTGACAGGTGCTCACAACAGTGAATCGTATTGTTACAGAGTCCATTGAACTAAAAAAATAATAAAAGACAAAGCACACCACTGCTGTTGCAGTACTATGTCTTTGAAATGGATGCGAGAACGGGAAAACAGGGATGGGATGGCAAGTTAAACCTGTAGCGAACACGCCACTAAGTTTTCACACAAGTTCTCCGTGCACCTCTGCCTAATCGGGTAAGTGAAGTCAAGCCCAAATCAAGACCTCAAAAATTCACTTCAAGAGGGGAAAAGCAAAGCCCACGCTACTCAGTCTCCTTGTTCTCTCCCCCCCAAAAAAAGGAAAACGATTCCACAAGCCACAGCAATGCGAGCCTACGCACATCCACGTTTCGCTGGCAAAACCGAAGCGCCCGCTCAAAAAACCACCAGATTCGGGTAGTCTGCGGGACGGGTGCCTCGGCGCGCTGGCTGTCGCCCTCCCGAGACGGGCCTGAGGGTGCGGGGCCGCGGCCGCCTCCCCCTGCCCGGCCGGGTCCTCGCAGCTCCCCTCGCCCGGCCGGCATCAGTAGCAGGGGGCGGCGGGGGGCGGCGGGCTGCCGGCGGCGGGGGGCGCGGGGCCGCCCCCGGGGAGCCGCAGCACCGCAGCGTGTAGTTGCGGCCGCCGTTGTTGTCCCAGTACTCGCCCTGCGGGCTGCGGTAGCGGATGGCGAAGTGGAGGGCCGAGCCCTCCCGCAGGCTCGGCGGGACGCACAGGGAGAAGCCGTAGCGCTCGGCCGGCGGGTCGCCGGCGGCCGGCGGCAGGGGGGCGGCCGGGACGTCCACGAAGGAGAGCCACTCGTTGAAGGTGTAGCGCACCGTCACCTCCTTGGGGCCGGGGCAGCCCAGCACTCGCACCGTGCCCCGCACGTCGGTGGGCGCCGGGGGCCGCCCCAGCCGCTCCAGGCAGACGCGCTGCCGCCGCAGCCGCTCGGCGCTGGGCTCCCCGCCGTCGGGGAAGTCGGGCACCAGGCGCAGGGCGGGCGGCGCGGGGTCCTCGCCGGGCGGCGGCGGGTCCCGCTCCTCGGCGGGCGGGGTCTGCAGGCGGGACAGCGCGGCGGGCGGCACTTGCGGCTCCTCGGCGTCGCTGAAGTGCTTGACGCTGGCCAGGCTCAGCCCCAGCGAGTCGGCGAACTGCACCCGCTTCTTGCACTTGCTGCAACAGTCTTCGCCCGCCGCCGCTTCTTCCTCCTCCTCTTCCTCCTCCTCAGCCCCCTCCTCCCGCCGCTCGCCGGGGCCGGGGGACGGCGGCCGCCCGCAGCGGCGCAGCTCCACCAGCACCAGCCGCTCCCCCGCCGCCACCCGCTTGGCGTCGCGGGGCACCGTCGGGGCCGCGCCGCGGAGCCGCCGCTCCTCCGCCGCCAGCTCCTGCCGCGGGCGTGCGGGGCTCGCCATGGCGGGGCGCCCCGCTGGGCCCGTCCCGGCCGTCCCTGTGGCGGCAGGCGGAGGGGCCGGCACCGCTTTATCCGGCGCCCCCGCCGCAGGCCCCGGGCGGGGGGCGCGCCCCCCCCCGCCAGGCCCGGAGCCTCCCCGCGGGGCTGGGGCGGCCGCGGCGCTGCGGGCGGGGGCGGGACCTCCCGGGACGGGCGATACGGAAACGGCAGCGGCCGCGACGGGCGGCCACGCACGTCCTCCCGCCCGCAGCCCGCCGCCGGGGGCCGCCGTTACCACGGCGCGGAGGAGGGAGCTGCGAGCAACGCTGTCAGCCGTTTTACGGGCCTGGGAGGAGAGAGGGGGAGAAACGACAGGCGCGCCCGCCGAGCCAGCCTGTGCCTGCGGGTGTCCGTGTCCCCCCCCCCGCTGCCGCCGCCGCTGCGCGCCCGCTCCGCCCCGCAGGGTCAGGCCGGGGGGAAACGCGGGGTCACGGGCTGCTGGAGCAGGCTTCATCATTATTCTCGTTAATTACTATCGTCATCGTCTTCATCATCATCATTATTTAGGCTACCACCCATCGGAGCTAGCCCGAAGAAAAAGCCCAGAGGGTCAGGATTAAGCAGGACGACGCCCAGCACCGCGCTGGCATCACCGAGGAGTTACAGCCGTGCTCTGGGGGCAAAGGCGGGGAGGCGGCGGGGGGGCTGAGCGGCGCCGCGGCACCGGGGCTGAGCCGCCGCCCTCCCCGCCTGCCCGGGCGTAAGTAGCGCCGGGTCCTGCCCGTGTGCCGTGCCCGTCACCACATGTCCGTCCTCGGCAGCTGAGAGTTTCAGAGACACCCCCCCCGGCTTCCATGTTTAAATTGGTTGCCACCCGTGCTGACTGCAGACAAAAGCTTCGAGACCTGAGCTCGAGGACAAAACCCCAAGGTAAAAGGAACACCAAAGGCATCAACTTTTTAAAGTTAATATTTTAAAGCTAATATTTTGTAAGCAAATCTTTTTAACCATTTTTTATCCACACTTGGTACCAGCAGTACGCTACTTGTAGAAAATCAAGTCCAAAGGCTCAGGAGGCACGCACACGTGCACACGCATCCTTTTTGAAGGTCAGAGTGTCTTCCAAGTTTCCAGTTAAAAACAAACAAAAAAAAAATCAAGGAGGAAAAACAAAATACAGGCTTTACCTTTTAAACAAATAAAGAGAAGTAGAATCCCCCTTAGTTTTATTTTGTGAGCATGATGTATAGTAAACAGCATCCTCATAACAAGATATTTTTATTAGTATGGTGAGATCCACATCAGAATTTTCCAAACTTAATTCTATACTTTGTGTGTGCCGCTGCTATTGTCTGGGGGTGATTTGCACGGATGATTGCAAAAATACTACATTATTAAACTTCCCTCCATTCTTTTTCTCATGGAAGAGACACTAAAAAGCATATGCAAATAACAGCATACTTTCTGAAGCGATACACTCCCACTATGGATTTATCAGGGGTTTTTTTTGGTTTTTTTGCATAGCTAGTTTTATTTTTAGCATCAGTCTGGTTGCCAAAAAGCAGCCTCCCAACGTGAGTGAATACAGTGCAGTTCAACTGAGTGTGCAGTCTGGGTCTCGCAGAGGAATGAATGTCAAAGCAGCAGAAACATCACTAAGCAGTTTCCTTAGCAGACACTGCTGTGAGGACGTTCTTACTACACCGTGACCGAAGAGTTGAACAGCAAACAGTTACTCAGAAGTGCCACATAATCCGACTCCTCTAGCTTCTGGTCTTGCACTTGACATTTGTTAGTCGTTCGGTTTAGAGCATTGTAAGAAGAGGAAGGAAGGGGACACGTTCTTGCTGGCACCAGCTGTGCTAGTGGAAAACATGACGAATACCCGTTTGCCGTCAGCTGCTCATCACGACCGCTCTGCTGCGAGCTGCCACGTTCGGCAGGCTGTTGGCTGAACCCTTCGTAGGAGCGCTCCTGTGCCTAGTCCGGTCCAAGTGAGCTGGTGTGCCACCGTTTAAGCTCTCTGAACTAACCAGCCTCAACTTAATGGTACTAAACCACAGAGCATGCCCCCGAGTTACTCGGCTGAGGTCTGCAATGCAGCGCAAGGAGGAGGAGCACGATGGTCTTCTTCCCGCACACAACTGCTGGCAGGGAAGGCACCGGCTTCACCCGCTTTCACCATCGCTGCCTGTAACAGAGCAGTGGACGACAATGTCGGGCCACTCTCCTGTTTGTTAGCGTTCACTGTGATGAAAACAGGTTGCAATGCAGGCGCTCTCTTACCTGAGCCTGGAAATGAGACCTCATGACCCACCTATCCAAGGCTTGTGGCACCTCAAATTACCAAGTTGGAAGGAAGAAAAATGAATAGATGACGTGTAGGTAATGGGGCTTAGTACTTGCCATATGTTCAAGATTCTTTAGATAAAATACAACGCTACTACTTTATGTTCTCGAAGTAATATCTATTTTATGGTGAGGAAAAACAGAAATGAAGAAACCAGCCCTTACTTCCTCATGTGGTGTTTATTCCACTAATGCATGCTTTCTCAGCTTGCCAAATCATTAACAAATGTTTTAAGCAGCAAAGGGAAAAAATGTGCCATTTGCTGATAAGGCAAAACCATTTGGACTACTAGAAATTACAGAGGAATGTGAAAGGTTCAAGCAAAATAAGGGACAGCAAAAAGAGAAACTTACTGTAAATATTGATAAAAGTTAAGTAATATTGTAGCAATTAATATACATTTCTTATATATTCCATAATTCTGGGAGACAGGCCTGCAAAAAGGACTACTGTTCACAGAAATTAAGCAAAAGCAGTTAAGGCAACAGGAATCCGTACTGCAGGAAAAGAATTAAAATCAGGCAATTAACGGCACACAAAGGGAAGTTGGATTTTTAGTGGTAATCGATTGCTACCATTCTGAAAGGGAGTAATTTAAAATCAGACAAACCTTCACAACAGATGTTCAACTATGCGACAAACTATGCCAGCGGATGTTAGTTAAGGAGGCATTTAGTGTTGTCTCTTAAGTATTTCAAAATGGATTCTCTTAAAAGAACGGGGCAACCAGGGTCTCAGGCTTTTAAGTACTATTTACCACATCTGTTATTAAAGAAAATATTGTGATAAAAGCGGAGGGATTTCCTAGTAAAAGAGAGACAGCAGATTCGCAGTCAGGAGGCTTTGACCAGTGGTTTAAGGTCATAAACTACACACAGGATCAACATAGCACCTCCTTCTTCCATTTCCCCCCTTCTTGTTTCCCAGCTGCCCACCTTGTCCCCACCCTGCATTCAACACACACATCTTGCAGGAGCATTTGCATCCTAAGATGGCTACTGAATGACATTAAAAAAAAACAAATGCGCAAATCACTGGTAAGCGATCCATGGTATTGCCTTCTCGATTCTGACTATGATTGCATGGGTATGTATTTCTCAGGACTCATTAGATCCGAGATTTTTGTTTGCTGCTTTGGTTTGGAGCTCTATTTGATGTGCAATTTAATACATTGGTCAAGCTGCTTGGATCAAGTCGTCTTCATTCGGACACAAAGCAAACATGGAAATACTTGTTCGCAGACACCAAAAGTCAAGTAACTGGAGGATTCGGTTGATTCAGCTCAACCACACAATTTAATCCAGAGGCCCATTCAAACACTGTCATTTCTTTTTATGTACTTTTAATGTTAGTTTCAACCTTCAAATCCAAAACTAGCATATTTTCCAGTTAGTCCAAGAGGAAAGTATTCCACTTATGGATGTACCTAGTTCAAATATGCCAAATCTCTCTAATTCCCCACTCAAGCCTTTTCTAAGAAAATCTCCTGTGACAATAGCTTATCAGAAAACATGAATGATTAATAACTACTAAGCAATGTTAAACAATTTACAGGGATTTAGAAATATGCAGGGATTATCACAGTTCATACACAAAATTAATAACAGGTTTTCTCAAATTCTACCAGCATTCGTTCTGAATGATCTTCTTGCTTCATTTTGAAAATCATGTGTATTGGGTTTGCGTGGCAAGGTTTTGGTAGCGGGGGGGGGCTACGGGGGGGGCTACAGGGGTGGCTTCTGTGAGAAGCTGCTAGAAGCTTCCGCTATGTCTGATAAAGTTAATGCCAGCGGGTTCCAAGACGGACCCGCTGCTGGCCAAGGCCGAGCCAATCGGCAACAGTGGTAGCGCCTCTGGGATAACATATTTAAGAAAGGGAAAAGAAGTTACAGGGGAGTTGCACTTGCAGCCAGAGAGAGTGGAGCGAGAAGATGTGAGAGAAGCAACTCCGCAGACACCAAGGTCAGTGAAGAAGGAGGGGGAGGAGGTGCTCCAGGCGCCGGAGCAGAGATTCCCCTGCAGCCCGTGGTGAAGACCATGGTGAGGCAGGCTGTCCCCCTGCAGCCCATGGAGGTCCACGGTGGAGCAGATATCCACCTGCAGCCCGTGGAGGACCCCACGCCAGAGCAGGTGGATGCCCGAAGGACGCTGTGACCCCGTGGGAAGCCTGCGCTGGAGCAGGCTCCTGGCAGAACCTGCGGAGCCGTGGCCCGTGGCCCCGTGGAGAGAGGAGCCCACGCTGAAGCAGGTTTGCTGGCAGGACTTGTGACCCCGCGGGGGACCCACGCTGGAGCAGTCTGTTCCTGAAGGACAAGACCCTGACCCACCTGTGGAAGGGACCCATGCTGGAGCAGTTCGTGAAGAACTGCAGCCCACGGGAAGGACTCACACTGGAGAAGTTCGTGAAGGACTGTCTGCCGTGGGAGGGACCCCACGCTGGAGCAGGGGAAGAGTGTGAGGAGTCCTCCCCCTGAGAAGGAAGGAGTGGCACAGACAACGTGTGATGAACTGACCACAACCCCCATTCCCCGTCCCCCTGCACCGCTCGGGGGGAGGAGGTAGAGAAAATAAGGAGTAAAGTTAAGCCTGGGAAGAAGGGAGGGGTGGGGGAAGGTGTTTTTAAGATTTGGTTTTATTTCTCATTATCCTGCTCTGATTTGACTAGCAATAAATTAAACTAATTTTTCCCCAAGTCGAGTCTGTTTTGCCTGTGACGGTAATTGGTGAGTGATCTCCCTGTCTTTATCTCGACCCACGAGCCTTTCATTTTATTTTCTCTCCCTCTGTCCAGTTGAGGAGGGGGAGTGATAGAGCAGCTTTGGTGGGCACCTGGCATCTAGCCAGGGTCAACCTGCCACACCATGTAGTTCTTCATCCCAATTTTAACAGTTGTGTTGCTTGTACAAAAATGGCAGGGTGGATATTAATAGCCGCCTCAATTATTTCTAAAAAAAAAATGCTCCCTATCTCGTGGGAAATTCTAGCTTCTCTGAATTTTTAATAAGAATAGGATTTCAGTTTACTATGTTTGTGAGGATGGTCAAACACTGAATGAAAGACTCAGTGGGTCTGTACAATCTGACTAGAAATTATTCAGAAGTTAGACCTAATTTTCTTCTTTATGCAGGAAAACCAAACAGGCATGCATTAGATCTGTAATGGAAGAAGTAGTGGAATGGAAACAAATAGTTGGAAGTAATTATTTTCGTTTCCAAATCTTAAATCCGAAGATTTAAACCTAATTTCTGCAGGATGCTCAGCAAGCAAATTCCTTTAGAGCTTGGAGTCTTTCAGACAATCACTTTCAGAGATACCTGCCATACATTTTGTCTTGCGTGTCAGCAGACTTGCACCTGACATTCCTTAAGGGAAGTAGAGATTACTTTAAATATACGAAAATTCAGTTTTCCTGAATTACATCAATGGCTGTGTTTCCCGTAATGATGTGGAATATCCTTTTTGATTACTAATACCGAGTATTTGGCAGTAAGGCAAGGAAGGTCCCTTCATTTGGGTGAAATGCTAAGCTCTTTGAAGTTGGAGCTTTGTAACTGATTTCAGTAGGTCTGAGATGCCTCTGTATCTGGTATAAAGTTGAGCTCATTCTTTGTGACAAGCAAGTATATAGTAATGACACAAAAGGATTAATCTTTTTTTTTTTTTTTATTTTCTGTTTTGCAGACATTGTATGGAAAAGGTTCCAAATGCTTTAACAAACACTAAATTCAGACTGGAGTTGGCATTAACTGTGACAACACCATGTTGCACAAGAACTTTCCATTCACTAAGATTTTAGAAGTGTTGCTTGGTTCTTGTGGCTCTTAGGGGTGTCAAGTTTTGGTTTAATACCTGTGATTTATAAGGTATTTATCTAAACTTTTTATATTCATCGGGTACGCTGAAAATATTAAGTCATTTGTCCGACTTTTAATCAGTAAATCATATTATGATAAAAAACCCTCCCATGTACAAGCTACCATCCTAATAGAGTTATTGTTGCATTTCAACAATTTAACCCAAATAGACAGTCTTTGAAAGGGCAAAGTTCAGATTATCAGTGAGAAAATAGTTTCAGCTTCCAAAATGTATTCACAGCATACGAGTTGAAAAGAGTTTTGCTGTATGGTTTTCGTTTGTTTTAATGTGGATCTCCACAAAGCTGCAGAACCACATCTCTTTCAAGGGTTTCTGATGAACGCTGGGATCCAGGTTCTTGCATATAAAACCTCTATGTTTATGTATACTTTTTATTTAGCAATCCAGGAAAAATATAATTTGTATCAAATTCTTGCCCTGCATTATGCCATTGTATTGCTTTGGACTTCAGTGAGAAAGAAGCTCCATCTTATCCAGAGTGGTCTGATATAAAGGGCATTCTACCCCTGAAACTGTTGCTGGGCTATTAAAATAATCTTTTTTTTTTTCTTGCCATCTGTCTTAAATTGCTGGATTTTGCTCCTGCCCTGCCACCTAGCAGACTGCCTCTGGAAAACAAAAAACAACGTCTCCTTAAAACTCTGTAAGGAAACTTATTCAGACAGACGTGTTTACCTCTTGAATAAGGACACTCCAAAATTCCAAAGGCTTGACATACCCTCCAAAATGAACTCCCAGAAAGTATATAAAACATAAATGACAAAAAACCACATCTCTAAGCCAGCTTTTTGAGTTTTTAGCACATGAATGTTAGATGTCCACAGCATCAGATTTTTTCCCCTTTTTCTCCCCCTCTAAGGCATTAGATTTTTGCCCATTGGAAATTAGACTTGAAAATGGAAAATGACATGAACTTGTACGCACATTAATTCTGTTTTGTATTTCTGGGTTTGTCTTTCTTTGTCACAAGGAGCAAGGCGTGTAGCTCACTCAAAATCAGTAGCGGCATGAACTCATTTAGACTGTCCTAAGACAACAGAATTGGATGGCTGGTCAGAAGGACCTTCATGATGTTGGCTGGTGAAGCCTCCGCTGGTCTTTAGAGTTGTGTTTGACGTGGCATAATGGAATGCTAACCTGACCTCATCAGCTCAGATACCTCCCTGTCTTTTGGGAAAATAGAGTTGTGCAATATAGTCTGTTCTAGTAACTCCTGGCAAATGCAGGCCAACCTTTCCAGTCCAGCAGTCACAACCGGGTAAGTTGTACATCAGTCTCATCTCTTTCACTTGAGTTAAAACACAGGAATAGGCTTTCCAAGTAATCTTGCTGTATAAACGCGATGTCAAAAATTGTTTGCTTGAATGTGTAGTTTTCCAAACCACTGAAAAAGGAATACATTTAACCCTGTCTCTTTGCAGTTCCCCAGGACTGCCTCAGTTACAGTTTGTTCTCAGTTGCTAAGCTGTGATAGTAGACAGCAAACCAGGTACCTGACAGAGTATATCCTGTAAGAGAGAGAATGTTTATCACAGTCATTTATATTGATTCTCATGACTGCTGAACATCGTAACTTCAGTTGATGTACATATATAGTAGCAACTAGGTATCTATAACACAATACAATACTGCTAAAAGCACAAAAGAAGACTTCAGGCTTGAATTTCAGTGAATAAAATAGATTATGTAGTGGTCTGAACAAAGAGAGATTTGCATTTCCAAAGAATGTTAATAGTTTTTACAGTAGGAAAAAACAGAGCGGAAATACATGCTGCTTTAATATTACTGTACCATTCTAACAAGGAAGCCTATACTTGAAAACTCACAAGTGCATGAACAAGAAACAGGGCTGCATGATACAGCCTAACCCTGCAAAAGCAAAGGACTGACTGGCACAATAGCCAGCATTAACAGTAGACAAATAAAAATCACTGAAATAGCCACATATGAATGCGGGCATGCTCAATCCTGCATCACCAGAAGTAAAAAAAGAGAGTTTTCTACTTCATTGACTATAAATACAGTTAAGTCCCACAGTCCCAGTGAATTCAGTCCCACAGTTTCAGCACCTTCAGTGGGAAAGGCAGAAAAGAAGCTCCATCTGGTGGTGTGGTTGATTGTAATTGCTTTTAAATTTCATTTAATTGCAAATGCATTCTTCTCCAGCAACCAAATGAAACAATGAAGTAACATGTAAAGGATCACCTGTCCTGCAAACTGAACCAGCACTGCCTGACACTTCGAAATCAGAAAACACTTTAAAATCAGGACCTTTTTCTATCTGAAACAAACCAGAGTTGACATCTTTCAATACAAGGCACACATGATCCTGCCAGGGTACTAATCTAGGACAGAAACAGATCATCAAACAAAAATGAAAGGGTGTGTTAGCACACTTCAGGAGGTAACCTGCTGCAGCCTGGGGTGGGGAGAAGAGAAGGCAGGAATCGTTGGTTAGAGGATGAAGGAGGAGGAGGCATGTGAATGTAAAGTCAAGGTTGCTGCTGAACCTGTCATATAAAAGTTTATGGAAAGTTTACAGAAGTCTTAAAAAAAACCTATTGCTGTGTCTCATAGTAAGGAAGCAAACCATTCTTCAGTTAGTTGTTTTTATAAGAAATTAACTTTCTTCAGTGACCAAATGGCAATTTTGTTGGAAAAGACACTATTTCCTGTCTTCAAAAAATCTTGAACTGTTCTAGCTGTAACAGATTTCCAACATCTTAGTATGAAAACCAAAGCAGATGCTTTAATCACGTTTTTATGTAATAAAATGACTAAATTTAGGAAGCTGCTTTCTTTTTCCCTGCCTCCACTATACTCTTATTGCCTGAGGTGTGAAAATGGCAGACGACTTGAATGCATTGACAAATGCAGTAGAGGAACCTGGATGCACAGAACAGCTTAGAAAAAATAAAGATCAGGCTGACCAACACCTGTACTGGATATTTGCAAAGAACTGCTGAACAAACTGCAGTGATCCTGATGGTCAAGTAAAATAATTTGACCTAAACCTACAAATAATTTTAGCAAGTATTTAATTGCAAATATATGTGTAGATGCAACATCTGAGTAATTTCAGCGGTCACTGCTTTGCAGGACTGGGAGATATGTTCCCCCAACCTGATGTTATAAAATGTTATAAGCATTGTAAAATATAATTACCTAAATGATACTAGGTTTAGCCACTGAAGTCTATGCCTAGTTTCATGTACAAACTCATGTCTGCTACTCCTCCTTGAAGAACCCATGGCAATTTCTCTCAAGACAGTATCCTAGCCGAAGTTTGTGCTAAACAACAGCAACCTTAAACACAGATATACATAAACCTCGTCCTGAAAACTCAGGTAAATAAAACATACTTTGTCTACTCTTTTGTAGTGCCCACATTTCAATGGGGATATATGCTGCATTTCATCAAATCAATGCATCGTTACTTTTTTCTAAAGAGTAGAATAGAGCTTAGTATTAATTACCCCCCAAAAATCCATGTTAAAAGAATGTTGAGAATACAGATTCAAGCACTGATATGCTAGAAATTGCCCGAAGTCACATTGCCTTTGTAACCTTAATGCAGCCTTTTTGAGTGTATCATTTAGGTTACAGCCTTTAATTATGCATTCTTAGGCCATTTTTCCCCCAGGACTGTCTCATTAAGCACACAAGATAGACAGCTACTCAATGGTGTTGTCATTGCTTTTCTCTACATTGCTCAATGTGTAGCTGTAGGCCTTATTTATTGAACAGTATGCCAGCCCTGCTCTGGAGATGTGATCGGATTTCCTCATGGGATCCTCCATAGTGCTCAGCACCACAGTATCTTCCAAGTGCTTCAGAAATAGTAGACTACTATGAGATGAAGTATTCCTGATTTTACTGTTAGAGAGCTGAGCTGCGGAGAGGTAAAGGTAAAAAGTGTCCACTTATTCTAAGTGCTCATTTTGGAAGTGTGCAACTTGACTTTTGGAGGTTGCCTATCAGTATAGAAGACTTTTCATGGATTCAGAGCATCACTCCTTTTGATTTCAGCTAGAGCTGTAAGTGCTCAATACCTCAGAAATCTGACTGCTTGGGTTCTCAGGGTAGAAAGTTAGCAACATGCAAGAGGTAACCAGGTTAGTTTAAGCAATTTGCATAGCATTGCTAGGTGCTTTATGTCAGGAGCAGCAATAAAATCTAGTCCCTTTAGGCTAGAAATCACTTGCCTCTGTGGCAGGACTGTCCTTTCCCTTCCTGCATTCTTTGCAATTCGAAGCAAATAAAGTCCAAGTCCTCCAGCCATGTAAGTAGTGTGTGATTGTGGCATTAAAGCCTTATCAAAGAATATTATCGTGATTCATATCATCATGAATTGGGATTGCAACCTTAATAAAGTTCTTTTAGGCTTTTTGTTCCCAGTACCAGCTTCGCACAATTCAGGGCAGTTCTATTTATGAGCCATCTGCAGATAATACATAGTTCACATTATCATACAGTAAGTATTTAAGAATAAGTTTAGCTAAATATGTTTCCTTTGCTGGTATCTGGACTACTAATCGGCTGTAACTCTGCTTCTGTCTCCATTTTCATATCCAACTAAAACAAGAAGACAAACCCCACGTCTCCTATTTCTTTTCACTCCTAAACTGATGAGACATTTAAAGGCTGCTACTTCCGTGATTCAGTACCTCATTTCTAATGCCTCTCTAATATGATAGACTGTAAATGCAACCTAATGATGCCAAAACTGAGTTGTTTATCTTTTTACTTGGTGAAGCAGAAGGACTCCACTCACTTCAGTCTGAAAATATTTCAAGAAGCTGCCACATTGTAAGGAGTTCAAAAACAATTCAGTTGAAAGAAGACACTTCGTTTTTGAAATAAAGATGTTCCTGAATAAGAAGTGGTGCCATTCACACCCTGCTCTGTCTCCCATCCAAACAATGGAAGTGCACGAGCACAATTAAAGTGAACAGAAAGTTTTTACTGCTCTACGTTATCCTGTTCGCAACAGCAGTAAGTAGGTCACTGTCCACTCATCACATTGGACTTGTTGCTTTATACCGTGAATAACTTCGCTGATGTTAAGGGAGTAATTCCAAACTTAAGCTGCTCTAAATGAGTGGAGGATATAACTCTGAATCTTTTAAGTAAATCATAGACTGTAGAGTCTCAATTACAAATTGATTTCTGGTAGCTAATGTTCCTCTCCCCTACATACCACTATTTCCTAATCATATAGCAGTCCTACCCAGATACTTTCCATCTGAGCATCTTACTTGCAGACCTAAGGATAACTCAACAAGATCAAGAGTAGCCAGGCCAATCTTAGGGAACCAAAATTTGGAGCCCTTAGTTATCTTATGGGGTGATTTATTAATTGGGCTGGAGTCACGAAGAGGAGCAGTTTAACAACCAAGGGGGAAGAATGAACTAATGAACTGAGCAAGTGTTTAAGAGCAATGGATTCATTTTCATTCTGAATATTGAATGGATTCAGTGATTAAATTAAGTTAAATTACCCCAAAGGCCTATTTCAAAAGTCATTTTCTCTCCTTCCCAGTTTTCCTTTTTTACCCATTGTCCTGAAGATTGCACTTAATTTCACTTAATTTTATATGCTGTTTTCTACTTATCCCCCCAAGTGAAGAAAAAATGGCTTTTCTTACCCCTTCCACAAGAAGGATGCATCCATTCCCCAGCAGAAGTCACTTCCTTCTCACTCCAAGAACAAAAGGTTTATCTTGGCCAAATGCAGAGCGCTTTACTTTCAAATTCGAAGATTAATGACTCTATGTAAAATTCTATGTCTCTTTGCTGCCATATGTTCAGGGGGTGTCTTATCATTATGGTTTACGACCGAATCCATGTAGTCATCATTTCTTGATTCATATTACAGAACAGGAAGACCCATAAAGTATTGGCACTGAACTGCAACAAGATGCAAGTCGCTTTCTTTGTTTTTCACATTTAAGTGCAGTGGATAAAAGCAGCGAGATGGTGACCTTTCAATATGTTCTGCAGAGAACTCTAATCCTCCAGGCAACGAGTGAAGTCTAAAAGCTTATTTGAGATGCTGATCCAATTTTTGCTGTTTGCTTGATTGAATGGATGGTGCAGTTCCTTGTCTGGATTTTTCATCTAAAACAAAATTCCAGGCATGTACAAAGGCTTGCCTGTTCCCTAACACGTTAGGCCAGAAGCAGCAGCAGCAACTTTGGCAAGAAGTTAATCTGAACGCAAACTGCTAGCAGGCAAAATATAAGGACACAAGCTCTAAAGATAAAATTAATTTTCCTTCCCATCATGGCAATTAGCAACTGGTTTGCTGTGAACGGGCTGTGTATCAAATGATGCAGAAGCTCCTTGGACCTCAGGTAAAGAGCTGACCTGTAGTGGCAGAGCTTTTATTCCATTTTTTCCGAAAAATAATGGAGGAAATTTCACATTTTCCCCAGCTCTTTGGATAAAAATGCATTTATAGGAAACACAATTGTTTTAAACTCACCAAAATTTAAATTTAAACCAAAATGCACAGATTGCTTGTCTTTCAAAGTGGCATTTTTAATATTTCATTCAAAATATGGACTTAAAACAAGAAACAGAAAGACCTTAAAGTCATTCTGCAAAAAAATAGAAGGAAAAAAAAAAAACCAGTAAATGAGACTGAGTGTATGAACATCCTAGGGAAGAACGAGAGAAAAAGGAAAGCAGACTAGAATGGTCTGCTCACGTAACATCTTACTGTGCACTCCTTCTTAGAAAGGTGCTCAGGAGACTTCCAGTCTTATAAATCGTGGGGACCAGAGCAAAAAGATGATGTCACGTCTGTAGTTATGGGCTTCAACTCATACATATATATACACACATGTATGTTTAAACTCTTACATACGCTTCTGTGTTCTCATCTACTCATGTGTTTATGATCATATATATGTGTGTATTTATACTAATTTGACAGTTACCCTTCACATAGTCTTTTTAATACTTCCTGAACAAAACTTGCTTCCGTTGATCCTCTGATCCAGTTTAGTATTAGCTGCTGTCAAGCACAGTTGGAGAGTGGGGGCAGGGATAATATTTTTAGTGATATAAATACCTTGCAGATTTTTACATGAAGGTAGCCAGCCTCCTGTTCCTTACCCCTCTCTTCAAGGGCTCCATGAAACTCATTCCTCACACTGGAGCTTCCAGGTGACTCGAGAGAAATGGTTCAAAACCTGTTAATATAATATGCACAATTAACAGGTGTTTATGGTATTCCTTTAACATTAATGTCAAAAATTTTGCAAAGAATTTATATATAAAACTTAAAAATGGGAACCTAAATTTAAAAGTCTAACTTCACACTGAAGTCTCAGTGTGAGAATGCTTTCCGAATGACACAGGGATACACACACTGACTTCGGTGCAGCTTGTGAAAATACCGTGCTTTGGCGCCAAAATGCCAATGTACGAATAATGCTTGGGCATTACAGCAGTAGTCTACAAAATAGTCCAAGCACTAAGAATATATCTGAACTGGAATGATAAGGACAGCCTGCTAATAGAGAATAACATTTTTAAAAGTTTTTAAGCGAAACTGATTTGAAACTTTAAGTCATATCGTTGATAGTGATTTATAATATGGCAGGCTATTAAAGTCTATGTCCACAACTGCAAATATAATAAAATACACATTTCTGAACAACTCGGTATGTAAATATTCTTAATCCTAATAATAGGAATTAAGTGAAATGGGAAAAAGAGGATTTACTCCAAAATAAGTGTATTGAAACAGGGGCTTATGTGCAAAAAATCATTCTTAACTAGGTTTTCCAGAATAACTATTTTAGTGTATTTCTAGATTAAAACTTTGACTCTTGCTCAAATGAATGAAGTGTACAATTCTAAATTTAAACTTATGTCCTTCACTTCTGATAACGCCACACTGGTCCCTAAATCCTTAGATCCTCCTGAAAATACTACTCTTACCAGGGAAAATGTAGCCTTTTTTTTTAATCGGGTTATTTTAAATTACTACACAGTTTCTGTTGCTTGATTTCATAGCTAATATTAAAGAGAGAAATCAGGCATCCAGGCACTCCAGTAACTGCTTTTTGACTACCTGCATACAGGCTGGGTGGCTGAGGCAAGCTCGCCATCCAGCCGTAGAGAAACAGGCTTCCAGCTGGCTGATCAGACAGTCTCCTCTCTCTGTGGCTTTCTTCCTCTGCTGGCACCATCTTCAGCTTCTCTTTGCTTGAAACAAGCAACCACATGACTTTGATGCTGCGTTGTGAAAGGATGATTGAAATTTTACTGTGCTAAACTTGCAGGGTCAAACTTTGCTGCCCATCCTCAGTCAAAACACCTATAGCCAGCCTGATGCGAGTTTGCAGAAGTATGAAGTGCAGCATGGGACCTTTTATGATTTTGGGGTGTAAGAGAAACAGTTTAGTGGGGAAAAATGCCAGTGGTCTTGCAAGCTAAATACGTATTAACAATATGCATTAACATACAAAGGAGTGCACAATAACAGGTGCAGGAAATACTACTGATTTATTGGTGGGAATGGCAAATCCTCTCCTTGAAGCAGACTGGACGCTTGAGCTGTGACAGGAAGGATCTGCACTGATCTTAAGAGAAAATGCACCCTACTTTGAACATTACATTTCTACACCTGTTTTTTTTTTAAAGGTGTGTACAGGAGGGAATGCTTAGTTTTATTTTCTCTTTGTTTTCCATTCTGTATCTTCATGACGGTGCATTAAACTAACAGTGTGATCTGCTGCAATCCCAGGAGCAGCACTAATGTTACTAGAAATACAATGCTCTAAGGATATTATCAAAGCAATTTTTGTAGGGACAGCTAATATCCTCTAGCAGACCGATTCATGTAAATGGAAAAATTATGTACAGGTGGAGAACAAGACTGCTACGACGAGTTTAACATGATCATGTTAATTGGTTAGTCAATTTGAGGAAAAATGGTGCCTGTTATCTGTAGAGCTGGGGGAGGAGACCTCAGCAATGGAAAAGGCAGTAGCGTTTCCCCGTCTTGTTATGGGACAAGGAGATGGACACATATTTATTGCCCGTGGAAGGTCGAGGTGGGTGTGGAAGCACTGCCTAGGATGTTTCCCAGAAGGTGAAGGAGCAACCAGGGGAACATGGCCACAGTTTGTTACCTTCTGCAAGGAAGTGTGAATAGGGAACAGATTCCCAACTCTTCCTCAAACACCGTGGAGTAGCTTGCCCCAACGGGTGTCTCATAAGAGCCATAATGTGAACAACAATTGATCTGTTTAGAGGGAGAGAGAAAGTGCATGAAAATTCCCCATCACCATGCAGGGCCCAGCCAAAATCTGATCCTTAGGAGGCAAGTGGAGGTGAAGACTCTGCTTGAATATAGATGAAATACACTCCTGCTCCCGAGAACCTTGTCAGATGAATTACCCTTCTCATTCCTTCTCCCACTGTCATATCACAAAAGTGAGTGTGAGGTTTCCCAGATTACAGGGGGTTTTAACTCTGAAAGAAACAGATCAGGTGGTTGGGGTTTTTTTAAATTGCATTTAAACCAAATCCAGCAACTCGGCCCGTGGTTAGCATTCACTATTCTTCCTGCCTTGAACAGCTGCTTTGGGGAGTAGCTTGGCAGAAGCTTTGTTTGTAATCTCCTTGAAAAACAAGTCTGAGTGGGATCTTTTTTACAGTCCATCACTGCTCTCAATATTTGGGCCGAAGTGTGTAAAAACAGGATATAAAGCTAACTATCCTCGTCTTCACCATCTTTCCGCTTTCCTCAATGAAAAAAACAGTTGACACTGATCAAGTAAATTGCTGGTTTTCAGTCTCTTACACACTTCATTAATTTCAGATGAACAAGGCACCAGAGGTATCTGTTTCTGTTTTGCAAAGTACTAATTACAATATCCAAGGTTAAAAGATTTAGACAACTTACTTCCTTCTCTTCTGCACTCAACAATATTTAAGAAAAAAAAATAGTAACTGAAAAGAAAAATATTTTGATTCATCTTAAAGACACAAACCAATTTCAAAATATCTGTGACAAATACTTGTTTAGATTTGATTTTATGGAACTCTAGGTATTTTAGTAATGTTATTTTTTAAATCAGAAAATCCAGCAGAAAGAATGAGTTAAGACTGCTCTTCAATAGTGAAAAAAATACATGAAAGAAGCAGCTGGGCTTTGCAACTAGAGATATTGTACATAAGGTGAAGATCAGACTTTTCTTTTCAAACTCAGTCATTTTATACAAAAACAGAATCAAATTTCACCAGTCCCAGGAAATATTCTAGACATCCTTCCCCACTCCAAGCTATTACCACAGGTTGCCTCAAGGCATTGCTTTCCTCTTGACTACAGACTGTAACTCTCTTCAAGCATGCAGAAACTGAATTGCTGTAAAACTGCATTACTCTGTCACGGGTTTGAAATCCTTGGGAAAATTGTGATAGCTTTACAGGGGCTGTGTCGCTTAAATTATTTAAACTTTAAAATGTCTTTTTTAACAATATACAAAAACCCCATACCCAATTACTCACAAAAGTGTAACAACTACTATAAAAATGTCAGCATTTACCAACAATTGGCGTACATATATAAAGCCCATTTAAAGATAGGTAAATTCTGTATGTTACAGCACAGACTACTGGACTGCTGAATGTGTTTTTTTAATGTAGTTCAGTATCTTCAGGGAGTTCTCTAGAACACACATACTCTATAATAGGACAGCCAACGTATATGAGTAAGGGTGGGTTAAAATTAATTGCCTGACATATGAACCAAACTAACTGAACAGTGATGTGAATCCTTCAGTGTTCCACTGAGCTGCAGTGAACTACACTCCTGCCAAAATCCCTGAAATACTGACTTAACTCTGAATATGCAACCATGAATCTTGACTCTCTTGACCCTTCCCCAACACATTTTCTCCTCATTTCTTTTCCTATCCATTTGTATCCCTAGCAGAAAGTGTAAATTGTATTAACATAGAGAAGCTCACAGAAAAAAACCAAACCACAAAAAAACCAACTCCACAGGCTGCTTTGAGTATAGCTGAATGTTCTCTTTGGATCTCTCGGCTTATTGATCAGAGGCTTGAACTTTTCACCCCTTTAGTAGAACAGGCTTTCTGATCATCGCAGTGTGATGCTCGTCTGCGCACAGAGGCTTCTGCTTGCGGGTATGATAATAACTGACATTAATCACGTAGTGCTTTTCCCATTAATGTCTGCATGCTTTAAATTAGAAGGCTACTGTGATTACATAGCCTTTTTTGATTCATAATAATCCAATTAATCCAATTTATACAGGCAATGTAAGTGCAGAATTCAGCCCTCCTCCACAAATGTTAATGAGCCAGTGACCTTGTGATGCGTAGCTCCATCTCAGTCTCACGCGTCGGAGGATACAAGCCACTGAGTTCAGAGCAGCACTGTCTTGATGTCACTTCAGTAAACAAGCACTCAGAAAGCACGTGCCCCGAAACAAGCGGGTCTGAATCAGCCCAACAAGCCAGAAGCACTGAACTAGTAACTCCTCGGCAGCCTCCCTCCTTCCATCGGGCAAGCACGGTTCTGTAACACAGACCTTGCAAGGACCAGCCTTTTCACACTGCTAGCTATTTATAGCTATTAAGTCAGCAACATCAGGCAGACCCAAACATAGACAGAGCACCAGAAAAGTGCAGTCTGTGCTAGAAGCAGAGCCTGGGTGTATCGGCCGCTGAAGCTGGAGCTGTAACGTAAATTCACCAGACTGGAAATACAGATCTAGAAAACCTAAGTGCTACCTATTTACCTCAGCCAAACAGCCAATAACTGACGAGGCAGTGAACAAGAGTGCTCAAGTTACGATATCAAACCACCAAGATATGTAGCTGGTGAACGAGCAAAATCATAGGAAGTTGATGGTTCATATCTGTGTAACACTGCAGTTGTTGAACAAATGACCTTACCATAACCTATACTTTTCTATACTAAACAAAGTTCCTATACTAATCTATACTGAACAAACTTTTTCTCTTGGCATCCAGCCACCTAAGAGAGAGGAATAATCAAACTCATGTACCCCTCAGCGTGAACATTGAACGCCTCATCTAGAAATAGCAGGTCAAGATCTCCCTAGGGCAAGCTTGAGATCTCTGGAACTACTGTTGTCAAACTGGCATCAAAAACGAGCATCAGGTTTGCCAGCTTGATGGATGTTTGGTGAACAGACCCGAGTGTTGTTTTAAATAAGGTTACATACAGCCTTGTACAGCGTACAGAAACAGCAAATACCAAGAAAGTTGCTTGGTACTGTTTGAACTAAATGAGGAGCCACGAAGCTAGGGGACCAAGAGAAATACTGCAAGGCAGAAAGAGGAAATTTTTGTACATGCTTTATATAAAACAGACAATGTACAGAACGAGCAGTGAGAGGACACATCAGAGGCATGACCCAATCCCATGGCCCTTGCGCACCATGCTTGCTAACCTGAGCAGTCCCATTTGGAGTGAAAGCGGACACAAGATCTTCTTCATGATCTTGTAAAACTGCAGCTATTACTACAAATATGCTCAGAGATCTAACAGACCACAAATTCTCAGTAGGAATTCACATACTTGGTATATGGGGCCCTGATGAAATTGGATACTATTTCGGTAGTGGCCTGTCTCACAGGGCGCACACACCCCTGCAGCTCCTGGGGTTTATGTATTTCTCGTATTTGCTGTAGCGTAGAAGGAAGCAGGTTGCTTGACGTCTTGAAGGCTCCCTGGTGCCATCAGCCACCCCAGGACATGCTTCTACCGGTCTGTTTTATCCCTCCAAGTGTCCATCTCTCCTAAAACCATTTCCTGTTGGGAAGCGCGCCCTGGGAGCCTACAACGCTTCCCCTCAGTACCTGCGCGGCCTGGCTCCCGCTTGCAGACCGACTCTAGAAGCACGCACATGCTTTAGCTGCCGTGAACTACAGCTGCTGCACCACAAAAGCCATGTGGGTGTTGCTGCCTGACTCATGCCGGGGTCGTTCTGAACCTGTGAGGACCAAAAGCACCGAGTGCGCACAGCTACTGGGCGAGGAGGCGATGAGCGAGACGCCTAATGGCTGCCGCCCCCACACCAAGGGCCGCACTTCCCGCCCCGCTGCCGCGCATGCGCCGCACACCGCCACCCATCGCGCTCACGCGGCGCTACACCGGAAGCAGCTGCGTTGTCGCAGCGGCCGGAAGTGGCCTCATCGCACAGCTTCTTCCCCGCCCCTCCTCTCTCTTTCTGGCGGTTCCGTGTAGTCGCTGCCTCTCGGGCGGCGGGTGACGTGATCGGGGGCCGCTCCCCCATTGGCGGGGCTCCCCGCGGCGCGCGGTAGCCGGCGGAGGATGTCGGTGCCGCCGCTGGGGCGGCTCCGCCAGGCGCCGCGTCACCTGCTGGTCTGTGAGAAGGGCCACGCGCGGCACGCGCGCTCGCGGCACGCGGCGCACGTGCGGGACCACGCCTACAACTGCCGCGTGAGTGCGCCCGCCCGCCGCTGGTGCGGGCGCGAGCCGGCGGCGGCGGGGGGGGGGTGGTGGTGTTAACGGACGTTGCCGTTGGTGGGCGCGAGGAGGGGACCCCGCGGAGGCGGTGGCTGGCCGGGGGGCTCGGCAGGAGCGTGCGTGGCCCGGCGGGGGAGACGCGCGGCCAGAGGCTGCCGCGCCTGCCCGGTGAGACCGAGGCACCCCCTCACCGCGGGCGGCAGGGTCCCGGTGGTGCTGGCTGTCCGCCCTGGAAGGGGCGCTGCGCTGGCGCTCCGCCTCGCGCCAGGCCGTTCCCTGGAAGGTTTCCCCCGTCCTTGTCAAAGGCGGCCTGCGCGCCTCTTGCGGGAAAATAGGGAGGGAAATAAAAATTGGGCCCCGTTGGCTTGGTGGTCTCATGCGGCGTGCTGCACCTCGACGAGTGGAAGACCGCGCAGACACAAGCTAGAAGAGAGGTGATCCGGTGGAAGAGGTGACAATCTTTTGTCAGTGCTACCTAGCAAGTAACACAGGGAGCGGCACCCACAAGTTCCCAGTCCAAGCAGTGAGGGACTGAGGGAGTCCCTCAGCAGTGAGGGAGGCTTCAGCTGGTAGCCTGGCTGCAGGGGTACCCTGAAAACCCTCTTTTTCATGTTGTCCCTCCTTCTGCCAAAGTGTCGTGTCGTGCTGTCATCAACAACTGCTTCATTGTTCTGGATGACAAAATGTTGCGAAGGCCAGTCTGTGCCAGCTCGCTCTCCTTTCTTTGCCTGTTGCAGGTGTCAGTCAGACCCACTTGCTATTTCCTTAGTAATTTTTTTTAAAGCTAACTAGAAAGCTTTCCACTTGTGTGGCAGGCAGCCCATCTGTCAGTTGTTACTTCTCTTGTGTATGTGTGCTAAGGGGGGTATGTACCTGTTCTCTGTGAGCTCCTTTGTTTCAGAAGAAAGTTTTTTTTTGGAGGGGTGGAGTGGGAAGGAGCAGGGGGATGAACCTTTACGCTGCTTGTGCGTGGTTATTGGGAAGCTTGGTACTTGCCCATGTAATAACCTTGTTTGCCGTGGTCTCCCGGACTTAAGAGTTTTCTTGATCTATGAAACACATACAGGAAAGGTTTTTAAACAAAAGGGGAATTAAAGGTAGGCAATCGGACGAAAAGACTGAATGCTGAGTTTAGTAAGAAAAGCTAGGTGCTCATCCCATTTGAAAATCAGTTTCCTACCTTAAATTAGAAACTTGCTACAGAAGTTGTAACCTTAACGTACACCTTACGACTTTTTTGAAAATTGTAAGCCCATCTTCACGTTTTGTTCTGGTGGTCTGTTCACTCTCCTGACCTCCAAAATATTCTACAGAGGAGAATGCATTCATTCAAAAACTAGTTTAAATTCTGCTTTGGTCTTCACATTTCCACTGAGATTACGTAAATGCTTAGCCTATGTTTTTAGTTATAACTGCTTCCTGTAGCTGAAGGAAATGGTCAAGTGTGACTTCAAGCTAAATTTATAATGATGTGAAACAAGATCGTGAGTTAAGTCATGCTGTGTAAAATCATGCCTTTATGTAACACCTCAAATGCTATTGTATAGCATGTAAAATGCAAAAACCAAATAATGTCTTTGCTGTACTTGGAGACTTTTTGCAAATTGATACATTTTGAAGACAGTGGCTTGAAATTATTTTTTCTTTATCTTATTTTGGTGTAATGTACTGATTTCTTTGAAAAGAAGAATTTTTCGGTTTTTTATTTCTTGGTTTTCTTCCAGAACAGATTTTAGGATATGATTTACATTACAAATATGTTCCTAATAGGTATCTTTTTTGATCCCTGAATGTGGCATACTACCTGAAGTGCTGAAAAGTACTATTGCGGATGTTGGAGAGTACTACCTGGTGAGGAGTTTATCGGTTCATGAATTGGTTGCTCAAGAATTCATTGATGCTTTTGTGAAGAAAGGTAAGGAGGTAATCAGAACATGACAGATGCAGTAATAGTGTATATTTTTCATAACACAGTAAAAACCATTTATTATTTATTCTGAAAAGTATTTTAAAGGAAGGGAAGAAAAAATACTAAGAAAATTCTGTATTCATTTCTTTATCTGCTTTTTTCTGCTTTGTGGTGTGTCAGCATTTGTTTACACCCAATGGGTCCAAAACTTCTATGACTGTTCCCTCTTCATTTCTCCCTATTCCATCTTAATTCTGCAAGGCAGCTGTCAAGAGGGCTTCCATGTATCCTCACACCTGTTTATCTTCTACATCCTATCTTTACGCGGATTCCTGCAGAAATCAGCTCCCTTCTCCCTTTCCGATTCCTTCATATTTCAACACAGAGCTGTGTTAGCTGTGTCCCGCAGCAGGCAAGAGAAAAAGAGGAAGAAGTGTGCTGGGGGGGGCGGGGAGTGTTGCTAATGGAGCTGCGGCAGCTCATTCTTGCACAGTAAGAGCAAAGAGGATGTGAAGAAAGATGCAACCTCTGCCCAGCCAACTTGCTGTTGCATACTCGGAGAATGCTGTTTTCATTGAGCAGGCCCCGCTCATTTGGCTCATGATAAATGTTGTACCCTTCAGATGATAGTCAGAGAGAAAAAAAGCTTTGAAGGGAAAAGAGAGGAGAAAAGAGAACACGTAGGTGAAATGGGAGAGTGAGATCCATTCTTTCTAAATCTGGGACTCTTCTTTTTTTTTTTTTAATTTCCTTTAGTCTCATTAATGGCTTTTATTTAGTAATGTGAGCATCTTCCACCTTGTCTTCGTGTGAACTAATAATAGAAATGTGTCTGGAACAAAATGGGGTTTTTCCATTTGCTGAGTGGGGAAGGTCGCAGGTGGAAAGCAAGCGTTTTCATATTGGGGCATATTGTTAATGTTATCTGTATTACAGGTCCTTTAAAATAATGCCAGTCCAAGGTTTATAAAAATAATAACAAAATGCTATTTTGCTTGAGAAGGTGGAAGAAAGTTCGTTGATGAAAACACAAGGGTTTAGAGTGATTCAAATTGTATTTGGCACGTTTTATTATCTTGAGGTGAATCTTCATATTGTCATGTCTGTCTTTAGAGACTGTGTAATCTCATGGTTTTCTGCTTTACTATTAAAGGTTCATGCTACGCACTTACCTATAACACAAAAATTGATCAAGATAATACTGCAGCTCTGCTACCAAATGGTATGTTTTGGTTTTAGTAATACATACATATTGATTATGGTCTTGGGGTTTTTTTTTTTTGGTGTGTTTTTTTTTTTTTATTTGGAATGATGTAAACTGGAAAATTTAATGCTTACTGTACTTGCCAACTTTACTAGAAATATGTTTGAATCAGAAAAATAGTCATTTTAATTTATTTTTTTTAATTCATGCTGTTAAATTATTTAATCTAAAGGAAATTTAAAAAAAAATCAGCTTCACTTATGTATAGTATCAGATTGTCAGTGCTTCAACCATAATTGAAATTGCTACAGAGGATTATTTTTGTGAAAACATTGCATTCCAACTTCTTGTTTCCTACTGGTCTTAAAGACAGAATTTGTACCAAAAAAGAAAATTACCAGCACTGCTTAGGAACACTTTTTAAATATTCAGTGTTTATTCTTTGAGAATTATGTGACGTGTTAAAATACTCTGTTGCAGTTCCATCACAGTTTTATGAAAAAATGTTCCATCTCGGGTGGGTTTTTACATGCAGAGAAAATAATGAAGCTATTTTGGGCTTCAAATATGTCGTCTTATTTCCATTTAACAATATATCAGACATAATAGAAACACAAACTGGTCTATCAGCCCTCTAGCCTAAGATGCTGTAATATGACAGGTGCCCATCAGGGCATAAGTAAATTCAGATTCTTCAGAGGAGGAATTCTTTTATGTGCTCTGTTAGCACAGTCCTAGCAAAATGGATACTTGATAGTGGTTGAGTTTGTATGATGCAGTTATTACAAGCTATGCACAATTAATGCAGAGACAGCGTTACAGTTCCTGGTGATGTCACTGTCCGAAATCTTCAGCAGCAGCTGTATTTGTTTGTATTCTATATTACACTGTTACTTGTACAGTAGAATCAAAAGACTGTAGTAGAGATCTGTTGTGTGCAATTCTGTACCAAGTGGCAGCTGCCAGATTTGGTTTACGAACATGGAAGTGGAGTTGTTCCAGCGCATATCTGCTCATCACTAATGAGCATAGTTTACTCAATGTGAGTAGTCCCACTGGAGCTGGAGGAACTGCTTTTTTATGTTTAGTTGAGCAGTGCATGCATGACTGTTTACTAAGTCAGGCCCTAGTGTAACGTAGTGTTCAACCAATGACACAGCAAATGCTGGGGGACAAGTGGAGGAAAGATTGAGGTAATGAAGTGAGGTAGTACAGTAAAAAAATTATGACTATCTCAGGAATAATATTACACTTTTCTCGTTCTAGTTCATAAGACCTCTGATAAAAAAGAGTAATTGAATTATAACTTTTTCTTTAAAGGGTTAATCTGGTAATCCATTTAACTGGAACTAAGGGGTCTGGATTACATTAGTAATACCATTGATCCAAAGCTAACATTGTGTAAGGTATACAGTTCTCAGAAGACTTCAAAGGGAACTAAGTAGAAGATTATTTATACTGAAGTTTGTTTTGTTTATAGGAAAACTAATTCTGTCAGTGGATAAGGATACTTATGAGGAACTTGGACTGCAAGGTCGCCCTTCTCAGTATTCTGGCAAAAAAGTAATGAGATATAGTAAGTATTATTTATATTAACAGTGCTTATTTCAGATCTGTCTGTGAAGCACCCTGTGAGGATGTTAAACCAGCAATGCTGAAACTTCCCTTTCCTTAAAATTGGTTATTGTCTAGGTCATATTTTTCCAGATGCAGATACAAGGACTGCATGAAGAGAAAAAAATACATTTTCCAAATAATAAAGTGGTTATAAGGAAACAAATGTGTGATCTTTTGGGTATTCTATAAAATTTTTAATTTCTGGGTTTTTCATTGTGGTGTTTATACTGGAGTGATGTAGGACTCAAGAATTTTTGTATAGTGTGCACAGTATCTATGCCTTCTGATTCAAATCGGAAAATACTAAACTAATTAAGGTGGAGCTTAAAATTTGCACGCTATACAAAAAAAAAATCAGTGAAGAGCTTCACCCAAGACTGCTTGCTTGAAAGGGAAAATTGTATTACGTTTGACACATTATAAATGGTAGTCTCCATATACCAAGTACTTGGAAAATGTTGTAATTTTTTAATAGCTGTAGAGGAGACATACTGAGTGTGATTTTTGTTAATTTTTTTTGGTAAATAATTAAAAAAAAATGACACTGTGCCATCTTAATTGTATTAGAACCTGCAGTAGTTGATAGGTAGTTACATAAAAACTTTAGAAGGGGAAACTTGTTATCTATAATAAGAATTTTTGCAAAATGGGACATCATTTTACTATTCAGTTTGTCAAGTAAAATGTATGGTGAAATTTCCATCTGAAAAATAAATGTGGCTTTTAGCCTGGGACCAATTCATCTAGAAAAAAACAGTTGAAAAACTGTCATTGCCATATACATGGCTTTTGATGTTAGAAACTCTAGCTTTTTTAGTGCTAATAGCTTGCCTAATTACTAAGATATTTTTAAGGCGCTGTTTTGGGACTTCTGTCACTGCCATTACAAAAGGAATCTGTCCCTCCAGTCACTAGAAGGCAGTTCCAGATTATATCAAAATAAGGACAGCAAGAGGTGAATATTTATTTACATAATGGAGAGTCATATTTGCATAATCAAATACTTTATAAAGATGCTGTGTATGTGAAAAGGAAGTTTAATGTTCTTTGGTTTCTTTGTGTTCTTTTAGTTCTTAATGAATTTAATATTAAAATTTATTTCAGTTGAGTAACTATTGCTTTTGTACATTTTTGCAGTTATAACTATTGACTTGACTGATTCTGGCTTTCACCCTGATAGCAAGAAACATAACAGAGTGCTTTGGGCCTTGAAAGAGAAGAAACCTTTAGAATTTGACTTCCTACTGGCTTGGTATAATACGGGTAATAAGAACTAAATGTAAAACTAAAATGTAACTGACATGAAGTCCAAATACTTTTAGCTTACTGTTCTTTTCTAGTGATTGTCCAAATGCATTTTTAGTGGGGGGAAAAGTTAGATTAAAATGTGTTTGGGTGGGATTTTTTGTTTGTTTTGTTTATTTGTTTTGGCGGAGGCAGGGTGTGTTACTTCCTACACAGCAGAACATTTCAGTTCAGGAACACAACAGTGATTCATAGGAGATATATTAATTGCTTCATTTCCTTGTCTCTATGTTGCCCAGGCTTCCTGGTGTAACTTTGCCTATTTGATAGTGCTACCTCTTCTTTATAAATTTGTGACATACGTAACCATTATTAATACACATTTTTTGAGTATTTTATTAATACACATAAGTTACATATTTGGTGTAGTACTTGAGATGGGGAACTTTCATTTCATCAGTAGTTATAGGATGTGTGCAGAGTCCGTATTTCTGTCATGTGCCACGTACAGATACACATGCAGTCTGCTATTTTATCATTTTATTCTCAAGCACTTGTTTGAGATTGGAGCAGAGTAAGAGGTTGTTGTTATAAGAAATTGTATTGTCTCAAATCACCTTTCTTCTAATATTCGTTTATCTAATGTTTTCTAATTACATTAATTTTTCTTCTGGGATTTAAGTATTGCTCTTCATCTGAGGGTCATTTTCCAAAGTCCTCAGTTGCTTGTATTACCTCAGAACAGGCTGTATCTAGGGATATGTAGCATTTGCATAGAATTGACAAAAACTGCAGGAGTCTGTACTGAAAAAAAATGTTTTTCTTCATCATAGCTGTGTAGCTTTTAGTGTGGTTCTGCTTTGACTCTCCGCACTAGTGAGAAGGGACGTTAGAGAGGTCCCTGAGAGTGCTTTCCCATCTGCTCTACATTGGTACTCCTTCCTGGCTCTTCAAGACCAAGTCTGAGAGGGAGTTAACTGATCTGAGAAACTAAAGCTGCTTACAAGCTCCTTTAGCGGTGTCCCATGTTTCCCTTTAGTCCTTCATGTTTCCCCTCCCCCTTTTTAAGTACTAATCATATGACAAGGATCCTTCCTTGTTTGTCATACAGAAACTGTTTAAAGCCTTGCAGTTCCTGTCCTTGTAGTCTTCAGGAAAGAGTCACAGTGAAGACGCTACCATAAATGGTGACATAAATCCAACTAAGGTGGTGGATCTTCAGGCTCAGCTTGCTTGGATTTATTGACCCTGGGCAGAGAGCAAAATGCCTCTAGGGCCAGTATGTTTCTTATGTTTGTTGCTGCCAGTGTAGCAGCATTCCTTTTCCTTGCTTTCTTACATCCAAAAAACGGGTCAGGTCAATCATTTCCTGAATATGGAGTTAAATCTGAATGCCTTTCTGTGCAGGAAACTTGTGCTCATAACACACAAAAGACTCTTAGTTCTTTAGTACTGACAAAAATAAAACTTTTATAGATTTTTATTAATAGACATGAGGCATCGTGTAGATTCTGCTGGAACGGGAAAAGAGGGCTGTATTTTGTCGAGATAATCCCTGCCCTCCGTGAACATTCTGCTTTCAGCCTTCCTGCCGATAGCTGGTGTTTCTTGCTATGGCCAGCACTGCTGCAAACCTATAAACATTTGTGTCACTTTCCAAAAGCAGGATTTTTTGTTTTCATACCCGTTTTTCCCACTTAGTGGTTCTGGCACCAAGAGGAACAGAAAAAGGGAATATGGAGTGTCTCATGTCCTTAATGACAGAGGCAAAACAATCTTTTCTTCTCTTTTGTATTGCTGTAATTTCTATGACAATTTTAAATGTTTATTGGCTGAAATTCACTGGCCTCCAAAAAACTTTGACAATGTGCCTGGTTGTTGTTGACATGGAAAGCTATGCTGCAGCTAAAGGAATTGTTCTCTTGGAGTCTTGATTGTAGTCTTTGAGATTTCCTGAAGTTAGGGCTATAGCTGAGGCTCCCATATGCAGCGGACATTTAAAATGTATAATTTTTTTATATTTGACTAAGAATTCTAGGGCAATATTATACATTATTTGAACCTGTTAGTCTAACAAATGCTGTCAGGAAGTACAGGCTAAAGGAAGATCATCGTTCTAGCACACTTCAGACTTAAATTATCTGTATAAAAATACTAAATTAACAAGAATTCAGTGGCTGCCTGTCTTTGTCACTGTGCCCTTTGGTACTTGGACAGCCTTTTTTGAAAGATGACTAAAAAGGATCAGGTTAGCCCTCCTTTTTCTACTCCTCCAGGTGATTGTCCTTGATGAGATAAATATCACTGATGAAGTTTAGGCAGTCCATAATTTTTGATAGCAAGTCTTGGATATTGCATTCTGCAATGAACTCTGTCCTGTTCTTGAATTTCTTCTGTTCATACGTGCCTTTTCTGCGGTATTTAAATGCTATTCTGGACTTCAGACTTCTCATGAATAAGGTATTATTTCTTGGTCTCCTAGAGACCCATTGTTACCTTATGAAAATAGAATACATTATCTGGAATTTCAAATTTAGGAGAATTAATTCCACATCAATTATCTTACTACTTCAAAAAGGAAGTTGGTTAATATCTCTGAATTTGCAACATGCTTGCTTAGGTCAGGTTAGGTTCTTAGTCTAGGTTAGGTTTTTTAGAATTTTACCTGCTGTTTTGGATCACTTATTAGCGTTGAAGAAACATGGCCTTTCCCACAAGTCCATCAAGGTACATCTAACTGTACAGCCATACTGCATTTGAAGACTTATCACTGGTTTTTTTCTTCTTCGAGTAAAGTGAGATTTGTGGTATAGTTTGACTTCTTTACCCTCTCCCCTTCCTTCTCCCGTCAGTCCTTGTCCCCCAGACTACCCTGGAATTCCTCTTGACATCGTTGATAAATCTGTTCTCAAACCTCTAGTCACCTGCTCACGTTTCCACTATTCAGGGAAAACAGTGTTCTAGGATGGCAGACACCTTAGCCAGGGGGGTGGGAGAGTCTCTAGTCTTGATGACTAGATGACCTTCCAAATATACCTTATCCGAAGGTGATCTCTCAATTTACTGTAAATCAAGAATTTCTTTCCAAAACCTTATGGCTCCTAAATTAAGTTTGCCATCACACCTAGGAAATCAAGTATGTGGTCTTTAGTGATGGGATAAGACCTCTCAGAAGGATTCTTATGCGTTCTTGTCCTCAGCTGAGAGAACTAACAGATCCACTAACCTGACATGCTGGATAGAAGACTGAGTGCCTTTTAGGACAACTAAAAGGGAAACTTTCTGCAGTTGTGAAGGCATGTTCCAGGAGAATTTAAATGACCCTATAGCTTTTTGCAAATTATTCCTGATATCTGCAGAAATTTGTTCCATTGGAGTTGTTCATGATTCTAGAAGCCATACTGTCTCTAGGAGGCAGTTCTTAGTGAACTGGTGATGCTGGGATCCCTCTAAAGACTCAGTGGTTTTTCAGGGAATACTGCCTGAATTCATGTGAGCTTAGTTCCCTTTACCTGATCTTAGGGATGCATTGTCTTTGTGTACATCTATGACGTGTATTCTCCCTCTCAAGTTGCAATGCCTGAAGAATTTGTAGAGATGCTGAGCTAGAGATGACCTAATGGTATAAGTCATGCATTGCCCTTCTACAGCAGTGAGTACCTGTGCATGAGCATGAAGGGAATGTACGTATGGGCACTAGTAAGGCAAAATGTTCTCTGGCCTCATGTATGTAGGCATGGGTGTACTTACAGTGTGAGTGCATTTGCAGACCACTTTGTCTTGGGGAGCAGTTAATGTGTTCCTGCTCCCTTTCATGTGTTCCTCTTTCTAATGAGTTCATTTTATTACTTGCCCAGTTAGTTCTGCTTGAATTTTCTATTGACAGAGCTATACTTGCTAGTTAAATAGTAAATTTACTGAGCTATACTGAGTTGCTGGATCTTGCACTAATTTTTATTTCCAAGAAGATAAGGAAGCTGAAGATTCTATGGCTTTTGCCAAAGATAACAGCATGTAAGCAGTTTTACACACTACATTTTCTTGTATACGTATACAAAGGTTTCATGTATTCAGTGCTCCTTTTGTTTAGTGGTTTCATAACAGCTGTTTGTGGTGTTGTGTTGTTAAGGTGCAGAGGGATCAACATTGATGTCATACTTTTCAAAAAACCAAATACAGGCCCTGAAGCCAAAAATAACATTCAGCACATTAAGGGACTTGCAGTGTCCAGTGTTACAAAGTAACGAACTACAAGGAAAGCCAGATGAGTCCTGCAGTACAGAGGAACTGTTTGAATGGCTAGGTGCTGTCTTGAATCAAGTTAGCTTGTAAGTATTTGAATTTGTTTGATCTTTAAATACATTTTAAGTAAGGAAAGCCACAATTTATTTTAAGGAAGAGTTAAATAAGAATTAAGAAAGAAACATTTCTGTAAGTGGGAAGTCTGTTATGCACTTAAGCATTTGATGTAAGTCTTGAATAACTTATCTGTGTTTTTAGGGGTACCCAAGTGTACTGGTTTTAGCTGGGATAGAGTTAGTTTTCTTCATAGTAGCTGGTGTGGTGCTGTGTTTTGGATTTGTGACCAAAACAGTGTTGATAACACAGGGATGTTTTAGCTATTGCTGAGCAGTGCTGACACAGTGTCAAGGCCTTTTCTGTTTCCGCCAGCAAGTAGGCTGGGGGTGGGCGAGAGGCTGGGAGGGAACACAGCCATGACAGCAGACCCTGACTGACCAGAGAGATATCCCACACCATATGATGGCATGCTCAGCAGTAAAAGCTGGGGGAAGGAAGGGTGGGAAATGTTCAGAGTTACAGCGTTTGTCTTCCCAAGTCCCAGTTAGACATGATGAAGCCCTGCTTTCCTGGAGATGGCTAAACATCTGCCTGCTGATGGGAAGTAGTAAATGAATTCCTTAGGTTGCTTTGCTTTCACATGCAACTTTTGCTTTACCTATTAAATTGTCTTTATCTCAACCCATGCATTTTCGCACTCTTACCCTTCCGATTCTCTCCTCCATTGCGCTAGGGGGGAGTGAGTGAGTGGCTGTGTGGTAGTTAGGTGCTTACCACGGTTAACACACAGCACCATGACATCTTGTGCATTAATTGCTTGGCCATTAGTTGCTTCGGTATTAATTTAGATGATATACATAAGCACTACTTGTTTGGTACAGGTTTTGATTACTAAGACTTCCCGTAGAAGATTTAAGGTATATTTATTTTAGTTGGGTTTTTTTTGTTGTTTTTCCCCAGAGACAACAAATCATCTAGCTTCTTATCAACCTATTGCTGTCCTCAGCCCAACACAATGGTGGAAAAAGCTTTTTTGTGCACAATCACAGGCTTTATAATTCCTGAGAAGATAATTCAGTTATTGGAGCAGCTGTGGTAAGGGCTGACAGGAGTACCTTACTAAAACACTTGTACTCTTAACACTTTTTAATTTTTGAAATCACTTTTAAATACTTCTTTTCAGTAGTGCTGTTGGAGGTAAATAGCAAAATATACAAAATGAAGAATTTTTTTAATAGGAAAAGAGCTGGAAGCTTAACGTTGGTATAATAAACAATTTTGGATACTTTAGACTAGAAAATGCCTGCCCTGTATTCTAGTAAGGGCTTTGCTTTTTATCTTAATTTTTAAGAAACAGTGGCTCTGCTGAGCTCCTACATTTTTCAAACTCCCCGTCTATGAAAATCAGATGCCTTCAAATATGTCTGATTTAGTATTTTTAACTACTGATGGACAATATGATTGAAATCCCTTTATGATACCAAAAAGAGTTATCACAAGGTACTTCAAGGTTATTATGGCATTATAATAAATTAACTTATAGTGAGGTTTTTGTATCAAGTGTTGTAACAGAGTACACTGGAGAGTGATAAACAGGGTAGCTGTAGTTCTAATTGAATACCAAACTACATGATACTAGTGTACCACGGATCAGTGCGGTATCTGTCTGTATTGTATATTAGTGCTACTGATAGCAAATTCTGGAAGCTTCTTGCTCCATGTGTGAGACAATGCTTGAAGTGCCTGGTGGCTCACGGTTGTAGCACTGACTTACGACAATATTGCTGTTGCTTTATCTGGATTATGATCATTACTCTTTGAGCAATTTTCATATTTCATGCAGAAAGCCTCCCTAGGCTAGGGTTGGAACACAAATTTCCTTGTCTTTTATTCTCTACTTAAGAGCAGTGGATAATGTCTGGTTTTGATTATTTGTAATCCATTTCCTTTCTGGTGGTAAAAGTATTTGTGTCAAGCATAGCCTGACTATGTTTCTTCCTCCAATGTCTTTTTTGCTCTGATAGCAACTGCTCTTAGTAAATGTTCTATTTTCTGAAAGACAATGCATGCTGTAGGAGATTCAGAAGAGCTACTTTACAACTTAGAACTTTTTCTAATTGCTATAACTTGCAGGTTTGCCATGTCTAAAAGTATGGTAGGAATAATCAAGAGTCAATCTTATTTCATTTTCTAATGTCTTCTGATAGAATATCTTGTTTTCAATTTATTATGTACTAAAGCAGGCTTTTTTAACTGTTAATTACAAATTTTCACTAAAATACCTGTCTTTTTTTTTTTTTATTTTATATTGTATACTTGAACATGCTCTCTATTCCATTATAATTATTGATTACGTTGTCTTCTTCCTTGCAGTTGCTATTTTGGTGAACCAAAACTGGCATATTGGCTGACCTTAACTGTGCATGGCTTTGCAGACAGCCCTGTTTCCTGGAGAGAAAGTGAACATGGTTTCCACAAGGGAGGAGAGAACTTGTACAACTTTGTCATTTTTAGAAATCTGGACTACTGGCTTCAGATGGCTGTAGGAACTAATGATGATTGTCCTCCATAGAGCTACGTCTACAGAAGAAATTTTGTAATAATCCCATGTTACTGTGTAGAAACCTAATAAGATAGTTTTTATAAAAGTAATTAGGTAACAAGTTAAGTACTGAGAGGCTGTGTATGTTTTTCCATTATTTATAGCCCTTAAAGGATGACCTACAATGGAAGGAATGGATTTTTGTTTCTTCACTGTCATACAGTGCCTTCTGAAAGACTTCACAATTCTAGCTTTAAGAAAAAGATATGTTTTTGAGAGTTTAACTTCTCAGGAATTGACTGTAGGTGGTTTCCTTTTATGCAGGAGTAATTTTGGAATTTGAAAGTTAGTTTTGCAGATTGCTAGCTAAAATATTTGGGAGGAAAGCTCATTTTGGGATTTAGTGTTTTCTTGCGTTACATTAAAGATCTGTAAAACCTTCAAATCCGTGTTTAAGACATTTCAGCCTACATGCTGGCAAATAAAAAAAAGGGAGATGTGTTCATAATTTGGGGGGGGGGGGGGGGAGAAAAAGGTGAGGAGAAGGAGGTATGTGACAGTGGGAGGAGTACCCATTAAACATGGAAAAAGTAAAGGCTTATTGACCTGCTTTTTGGATTTTGCAGATCACCGTTGGTTATCAGAAACAACTTCATTTTTAACAGTGATGCAAAAGGCTGCTGCTTGCTTGCTTAATTGACCTACACACACACACACTCACACCCCCACCAAATATCTACTTTTTTAAAAGTAGCTTGTGGTTCTTGCTTACAGCACAACTCATGGAGCTAAGATTTCGCTGTCACGTTATGGCAGACACGTTTCTGGGAAGAATGCTATGGATATACCCTCAAACAATGCAGTTGAAGTGAAACAGGTTTTGTTAACAATAAGCAGTAATGCTGAAAGCATAGGCTGCTATAAAGAATCCAGGTTAAATTCCTGTTGAAATCCATGAAAGGTTGGATAGTGGTTTGGGCTGGGGGGATGGGGACTGTTTGGTTTTTGTTTTATGGAGCGGGTATGTATCATTAAAGTACCAATGCAGTGCTAAAATGGAAGTTGTTCATTTGGTGGAGCGACAGATGGGTAGTGGAAGTTAGGGCATGGCTCCAGTGGAAACATCAAGATCTGTCAGGGTGAGTGGCACAGAAAAGCAGAAGGACCATGGGAAGCACTTGAGCTTTCTTTTTTTTTATCTGTTTATTGGCTCTCTTCAGTGAGGAGAATCATACCGGGTGATTTACTTGATGGTATTTGTTTGTCGTACACCTCCACTAAACGTAACCCCTTTTGCTCAAGTTCTGTTACATGTTTCACAAACATAACTCTGACGAATCAGCAAACAGTTTTCTAAATCATTACACTGTTTTTCAAAATTATCCTGCCATGAGATGTTTCTAGTAGGTTACCAGGAGCACAAGTGCCACCTTGTCACGTATACAGACATAGACTCACACGATCACAAACTGAATGGAGAAAAGTCTGGGAAAGTTCTTGGCTTGACACTTGACTGGTAAATACTTAACATGGCTGGCTCAAACATTATGTTTCATTACTATGCATCAGTGCAAATGGCTTCAGTTGTTGGCTAAAGTCTGCTTTTGAAAGTGTCTGTTGAGGGATTATGCCATGTGTCAACTTTCACAAAAGAGACTGGTAACCAGAAGTGTCTTCCTTTTTCCTCTTGATCAGAAGGTCTCTTAAAAGCTTGGGCTTTCCTGGAAGTTACACCTGCAGCAAAAGTTCTAATACAGACTTAAAAATCTTAAATCTTTATGGAAAGTTGGATGAAGTTTGTAGCTGCTCCAGTGAATGTGCTCATCTTTCTGTCAGATTTTAGTAAAACTTTTTCCCCTGACAATGTGTATACATCCATACAAACAAGTGTAACGTATACCACTTGGGGGGGGGGGGGGGAAGCCATCCAGAAGTAAGCATCTTGTATTGGTGGGTTTGTTTCCCTTATTAACTGAGAGAAAGGAGTGAAGTCTTATGCCTATGCTTCATCATAGTCCCAGCAGGAGAGCGGCAGCTATTGGCCTTGGCTCTGAAATGGCAGCAGTAGGACCAGGTGAAGTGATTTTTCTAATTGGCCCCTGGTTGCAGAGCACCTTGGGATCGTTGATGAAGTAGCTGCTGCAGAAGTGCTGGGGGGTACATGGTGATAGCCTTACTGAGACAGTTCTGGAAGGCAAGCTGAGAAGCGGGCATTTCAGCTCTATTGGTTCTCCTCAGCATGTGAGTATTAAGGTTAATCTTTTATGGATATCTAGGGAAATCTCATCAGATTGGTCAACAGTTCCCTTTGCCTCCTATCTACATAGGCAATGGACTGTAAATGTTTCTCAAAGCTTGGTGTTGTAGGCAGAGTCATTTGGCTATGCTGCTTCCTACAATCCCTAGTCGTCTTGTGGTTGTTTCAAATGGCTTTTCCAGCCAAGGAAGGGATTAAAATACTGTCTCTGAATCCTGTAACTTGAGATGCTGAGTTGGTTTCTAGCTTTTCTCTGTTTTCTTTAAACCTGTACAAAGTATCATTGAAAACCTTGTGCTGTTAATAGTCCCTGCAGTTGGTTTACTCTTAGACTCTGTGGGATGATATTGCATTAACCGGATCCGTGCTTTCCTAGCAAAGTCCAATGGTGTGCTTGCTGGGCTTTGTAGTTGCACAGAAGAGAAACTGTGGGGTGGAATTGACTTCTTTCTTACCACCTGCAAACAACTGTGACCTGAGGAAAGATTTTCCTGGGATGAGGGACAGGACCCTGTTCCCTACCCTCTGTGAGGACAGACGGAGTACTGTGTCTCTCCAGGAGACTCCCAAGCATGGGGGAGACTTGCTGAGAAAAGGAACAGGAAGGCATTGCTCACATGCTTGAGGAGCAGGTTAGGAGGGAAGATCTGGGACTGGGCCAGGTGGCCAGTAATTCAAGGAAGAATTGGGCAGGGCACGTGAGATGGAGATAAAAGTTTTTGCCTGAGAATGAAAGATGGCTGCTGGTGGTGTTCTTGCCCTTTGTGCCTGCCTGTGAGGGAGGACAGGATAATGCACAAGGTTCCTGAGAGCTGCAAAAGTAATGGGGAGCAGCTGTGCACCAGCTGCTTCTGAGATCAAAGGGCTGAGTGCTTACTAAGAAGTTTTGCCTTTGGGCGGTGTTTTATCTACCATGGGGAAGGAGAGCCAAATATCTGAATGCAGAGACAAGCCCGGGGCAAGCTGGTTGCATGAGGAGTAGAGGTTTTTGTTGTCCTGGTATGCAGACAGACAGTGATAAGACACTCCTTGAGAGCTAGGGAACTGCTCTGCTTTAACCTCGGCACTTCTGAGCTGTGCATTCCTGCCTCTCTGCTGGTGGAAGGAAAGGGAATTTTGTTGAGAGATTACTGGGGGGTAGCAGAACCAGCTGGGAATGGGCCACAAAGATCACGTGCTTTTCCAGCCATATGTTTGAGTAAGTGGTTATGTGTATGCAGAAATTGGTGGGTGTGGAACAAATGGAGAACAAACTTTCATGTTGGCAAAGGGGAGAGAAAAGATGAGGCAGTTGGATAGCGTGTGTTATGCAAAATCACTCTAAATAGAATATATTTGCGTTTTTGGTTTGCAAATGCTGACTGAGTCAGGAACGTGTCTGGAGAAATAAAGGTATGTGTCCCATAATGGCAAGAATGGGAGCCTAATGGTGATGATAGTATGTTGTGTGAGGAAGGGAATATTAGCATGGGGGACTCTGAGAGAGATAAGGATGAGAAAAAGAACTTTCACTATCAGATTCTAGAGATGCTGTGGCTGCAGAGGGAAAGCAGCAAGATTTGGCATAGCTTAGATCTGGGGAATGCAGGAGAGACAAGAATGAGTGCTAATCTAAGGCTGCTTGAAAGGGAGGTGACAGGGCTTAATGGAAGGAGAAGCATAAGGTTTGTTTTGGCTGCATCATGCTGTCATTTACTGGGGAATATCCATTTTGGAGAGGCTAGCCAAGATGTAAAGTTGGATGTCTGGAAAAAAGCCAACAAGAAAACAGGTTCATATGTCGTCAGCCTGGGGATTGCATAGCAGTCATGGGAGTGAGGGAGATTGCTCAAAGATGGGCTATAATGTTGTTGTTGGAAATAATTTGTGTGCTTTTATTATCCCTTGCTATAGGCTGCCTCTTTTTGGTTTTTCTTTAAGGTTTCTGAGAGTGTTATAGAAACACCAAAGATTTAAAACTGTGTTGAGATAGGTTGGATGATGTTGATATTGCTGTTAAATGCAATTAGCAGTTGGGCTGCTCACCCAATGCTGCAGAGCCAGTGTGGAGTTTTGCACATGTAGAGAGCGTCCCTGCTATGCCTACTGCAAAAATAAATGGTAAGGCAGGCAAAAGGTAAAAAGGAAAACAAGAGCTTAGATTTCTTTTCCCCCTCTCATGGGAGGTGCACGGTACATCAGTGGCTGATCTGGGATTAGAATGAAGGCTTTTGGTAGCTAGTCCAGTACTCTAGCTACTAGATTATAGTTCCTCTGATGCTGTTAATTAAAGACTAATGCATGCAGTTGACTCTGTCTCTGGTATTTCTTTATGTTGTAGCTATACTGGAACGTGCTTGAACTGTTTCTCTTAATCATTTTTATTCACAGAATAGAGCTTAAAGAGCAAAACCAGAGACTAATTCAATTAGTGGGTTATTAAATAACCACCTTCTGAATATTAACAAGAATTTCAGAAATATCTGCTATAAACTAAGGCAGGTCTTCATAAATGAGTGGCCTCTGTTTCATACTTGGAAGTAGCTTCCAGCACTGCTTAAAAATACTTGTTTTAATGCAGCCATATACAGGAGCAAAAAGGGGGAGCTAAAGTGACTTGAGCAGTTTTCAGCTTTCCAGAAGGTGCAGGGTGCCTTGGTTATACCAAGTTTCTTTCAGGTGGCTTTATTAGAACAATTTAGTGGGCTTTAGTTATTAGAATATGGATATGTTTTACTTGGGTAGTTGAAGAATATCCTAAGCAGTGGTATATGCTGTTCTGTCCCCCCGATAACCATTGATATTAATATTATTGTTGTTAATGTCTAAGCCAGATGTCTAGGTTCACTAATACCAACAATCAATCTGCATCATATGCCAGTAGGGTTGCAGAGAATGCAAAGGGACTAAGTTTTATTATGTGATTGCAGGTGAAAAATAGCATGTTTATTGATTTATCATGAAGACAAGTATTTCTAATCTTTGTCGCTGTTGGATTTTGTACCTTTCTTCAGTGCTACCAAATCAAGTATGCATTTTTAAAAGGATATAGCTTAAGGCTCTACGGGAAGCTAGTGCTATTACACTGCAATTTTCAGAAGTTTTTGTAGTTTGGCATGGGATAAAAGCCTTACTGAACTAGGCACCACGCTGCCATTGCGACAACACCGATTACAATTTATGAAGAGAAGTTTCTTCTTTGTTATTGAAGAAAATTAAGAGTTTAAATGGTAAGCTTTTGCAGGGCAGGCACAAAACCAAGCAGTGATACATTGGTTCTTGAGCCTGTTTTTTGTTTAGATACTAAATCCGACTTTAGAGCTCCTGGTGTCAGAACAAGATGTTGTAGCCCCATAAATTTATTTAAATGTGCTCAAATATTTTTATAAGCTTTATGACAGTTGGGTATCATTTGTTTTCCCATAGTTGGCATAAATGCCATATCATGTACTTGTGACTGATTTGACAGAAGGGTGGTTGTGTGTTCCAGATGTCACTGAAATTTATATTACTGTACAGGATGTCGTGACTCGCATCTCTCGTGTTAAATACTGTGGAATCACAGTCTGAGACCTGTGGAACCTCTGTACCTGCGCTGATCTTAAAGGTCAGTAGGAATAGCGGGCATTTAGCAATTCAGAGTAATGGATGCCTTGGCCAGATGATTAAAGGTATTTGTGTGACCAGCATGGGTTTGCAAGGTCCATGAATTAAGTCTTAAAAATTATATAGGCACCCTCAGGTTAGATCTGTAAAAAGCAGTGGTGCCTACATAATTTTGAAGACTTGTAAAAGACTTTTGAAGATCTGTAAAAGCGGAGCATTGTGGTGCCTACTTGTAGGCAGTTAATTCCCCAATGGCATTAATGGCCTTCAGGCTGGATACCCCGTCCCACAAAGCACATTTAGTCTTGTGCTTGGAACAGAGACCCAGAAAAGTCAGGATGCTGAGTAGTGAGCTACCTACACTAGCTGGTAGACAGTGTGAAGGACTACAGTGAACCTTCAGATTCTAGCTCAGCCTGCTCGGATGGAAGTGGGGGTTTGGGTTTGTTAGGTTGTGGGTTTTTTTGGGGGGGGTGGGGGGCGGGAGCGGGGGTGGACAGTTTGAGATAGAAAGGCAAGGTTGCCTGAAGAACTGTGATAGAGACATCTGGGTTTTACTTGTAGCTCTGATAACAAATTGCTGGGTGACCTTCTACAAATAACTTTACAGTTCTGTGCTGCTCTGACACTTTCCCATTCAATGCAACAGACTTAGAGACGCTACTTGCTTTGTAAAGCACTGAGAACCATAGGTTATCATTGAGTGTTCACGGAATTTACTTCAGAACCTAGAATCGGCTCTTGCCACATCTGTTTTCCTCTGAAGACTGCTGATCGGAGAGGGGTGGTTTTGACCAGGGCTCCAGGGCAAAACAAGTCCTGTCTTTTTCCTCTACCTACCTGGAGGGTGATGTAAGTGAAGGAAGTGGTATGGGGTTTACTCTGCTTAAGGCAAGACTGTAATGTGCTGGAAAACATGACTCCATTTAGTTGGCAGCATTGTAGAGAACAGAGGGATGAAGGGTAACTAAGGGTAACATGAAGCATTTGGGATATTTATAAAAATGTGAAATGGCTTTTCTTGTTAAAAGAATGGTTGTGCATCATTAAAGGCTACAAAAGCGAAGTGGGAACATGCTTTCCAAATCAGGAGGAGAGCAATCCTTAGCAGTTGCTAATCTATTTATGTTCCAGTCATGCTCAGAGTGTCGCTTTGAGGTCTGAAGCTCTTGTAATTGCCGGGAATATGTCACTCTGCAGCGAGATTCATTGTTCTGTTCTCCCTGAGAGGAAGGCTGAGATTTTTAGCTGTAGGACTTCCCTTTCAATCAAGCGGAGAGACATGGCTAAATTCCCATGTATTGTTTTGTTGAAACACTATTAATTATGGCTTCCATTATAGGCATGTCAGTTCTATGTGATCTAGGCAGAAATTGATGCGTTTGGTGGGAAGCAGCCAGAGCTTTATTTTGAGAATTCTACGTGAGTTTTAGGAGCCAGGTTTTGATCCCTGTTGATAGAAGTCCCTTAAACTTTGCAGGTTCGGTAGCATGCTTGTTTGGTTCCCTGATTTCTCAAAGGGTCAGAGACTTAATTTTTTTCTTTCCTTTTTCTCAACTTCTTGCTGCCAGGCTTCCTTTGCTGTTCCCCAAGCAATGCTCAAAACATTTAGACGTTAAGCCCAATTAAATGAGAGTGAACTCAAAGCTCCATGCCTTGCATGAAGATGTAGAGGGGCAAGATTCAGCAGGGATTAAACACAGTTTCAGGAAGCTATGTAAGATGTGGCTTCAAAAGGGCTTCCAGCCCAACCTCACCCGTGTTATTCTGCATGGGAACCTCTTTCCTTTGTGCCTTCCCTTGAAGAGAAGTGAGTGCATTTTTAAATAGCGAAGAATTCCTGTAGCTTCCTTTCAAGTCCCCAAGGTATTGTGGGCCGTGGGAACCTCTCTATGTAGCTCCTATGGAACGGGAGCTTGGAGTGTAGCCATGACACTTCCATGTAAGAAAGCACACATGCTCTATGCAAAACTCTTCGCTGGTGTTGGTAGACTGGGTGGAAAAGCCAATTTTTATTCTATAGATTTGTTTCTTTTGTGAATGATAATCTATGCTGACTTTTCCTCCCTGGGGGCTGAAAGTGGAGTTGCTGCTAAGTTTCAACTAAATATGAGACTTCTTTAGATCCAGGTGCTGTTCTCCCTGCTCCTTCGTTAATGCATGGCTTGATCAAGTGAGTTACATGCTGAGGACCTCTAGGGAGGGGAGCTGTGAAGAAAGTATCTTTCTTCATGCCTGTCAGAAGGTAGGTCTGCCCCATCCAGGACAGCTTTGGTACTTTGTAATCTGGAGCAGCTCGCTCTTTCTTTTCTTACTCCAGTATGCATTGGTGGGTTGGTTCAGAAAGTTCAAGTGCTCCTGGATTTGCTGGCATCTGTTTCTAAAATTGTTCACTGTGCTGAAACTGAGAAATCGGCGAGGGAGATGGGCTTTGCTGCAGGCTGGGGGCCTGCTCAGTGTCCTGCTTGCCCAGCCCGACCCTGCCCTTGGACAGCAGTTGCCACAGCCTATGTAGATGAGCAAGCAGGATTTGCTTCCAGGGAATATAAACTGTGGAGTTCTTGGCCTCTCTTCGGGAAGAGTAGCCTGACAGCCATCATCCAGTCAGAAAGCCCTCAGCGCTGAGAGCTCACTCTCCTCTTTAACTCACAAATGGTATACCTCCAAGATGGTGCTTGTTCTTTTTTTTTCCCCTCGGAGATCAGTCATTTCAGGAATACCTGCCATTTTCTGAAAGACCCCCAAAATGTAATTTGGAAACAGTTAAGGGATCGAAAACTGCAGTGGTAACATAGGGCAGATGTTTGGCTGAGGCTTTTTCAATAGTATAGAAATTGCTTCATGAACCAGATTTTGTGCAAAATGTCATAGGTGCTTGTCCCTGTAAATTGTGAGGACATGGTAGAAGCACCTCAGGTTCTTAAAAAAGTGTGCTAGCTCATACAGTTACTGTTCTAAAATGGCTGTGGTGCCCCCCTTCTTCCCTCTGAATTAAATTTCAACAAAAATGCCAAAGTGGATAAAGAAGAAAACTGGAATTTAGAAATTGGTCTTGGACTGAGGCTAAACATGAAAAATTTTGCCTTGGATCTTTTAGATAGTCATATAGAAGAATATACAGTATTTTAAGACTAAGTTGAGGCTCTGATGTGTTTTTCTCCAAACTCGGCAAGAGTCTTGTGGGCAGAGGAGGACAGAATGTGTTAAGATGGTTGATTTCAGTGCAAATAGAGAACTCCCAGGTTCTTCCATAGCGTCCTGAGTTTGGTAAAAACATGTTTTTTTCTTCCTAATGAACAAATAGCTTACTGTGCCAAATACCTCTAAGCATGTTTAGATTTATTCCATTCACACTCAAACAAGATGAGATACTGCCCTATTCTAAGAGAAGATCTAAGAATACCAGAATCTGTGCAAAAATCAAGAAGCTGATCAGCATTGTAATAAACCCTCTTCGTTTCTTGCCCTTGTGCAACTATGGCAAGAAAAAACCCTATTGATAAATGCCTATGAAGGGCATTTAAATTTTTTTGTTAAACTACCTGCCAGTATGCTGACGTATGAGTAAGTACCGTTGTGGATGGCACCATCTGGTGATGGTGGCCGCTAGAGCTGTGTCCTCTCATCAGCTCTGAGCTGTTCTGTGTGGCCCTGAGTCGGGGCATATTGAGTCAGGTTTTTCAAAGAATACTGTTTCCATTTAGAAGTAGAAATAAGTAGCAGCCTTCTTGTGGACTTAAGTTTCTCTTGACTTCACGGATCTTTAGTGTGCCTTTTTTTTTTTAACCCCCACAATGTTTCACTGTGTCTGTAGTTTGAAATTACTACAGTCAGTTTTATTACAGAGGGGTTAAACTTGATTCCTGCTGTCTAAAACCTTCCTGCATTAACTTTCTGGATGTTCTCTGTGAAGGATTCACTATCGGTAGTAGCACATTTAAAGGGAAACAGTGCAACTTCTGAGCGCTTCACTGAATTTCTAACCAGTTCTTACACTGAACACCAAATGCCACAGTCTGCTAGCACCATTATGTCAAGCGCTGTACTAATGTGTAAAAAGAGACCATCTCTGCCTTCCAGTGCTTCCAATTTAAAAAAAAAAAGTTGTGGAGAAAAGTGGTAAAGTTGCACAGAAGATGTTGCTGTTACTGGAAAAGGGAGGCTAGAGAAGCGAGAAATGCACTGCAGAGTGTTTCACCCAAGCTAATACTTTTAAACTTGATTGGTTGTTCTTAAGATTCAGAAAGTTTGTCCTTGCCCCGTGGTACTGTGGTTAGACATGTAGCCTGTTGAATTGTGTCCCTGTAACTGTTCTGAGGGTGTTTTTGCCAGCAGAATAACGTCCTATTTACCAGGTTTTGGAGGTATTGGGGAATTACCAAAGGGATCTGTCACTCTGTTTTTCTTCTTCTCTCCTAATAGCATCGTGCTTGCTGTCCTGGTTTTGCTGGGACAGAGTTAATTTTATTCCTAGTAGCTGGTACAGGCTGTGTTTTGGATTCAGTGTGAGCATAATGTTGATAACACACTGATGTTTTAGTTGTTGCTAAGTAGCGCTTATCCTAAGTCAAGGATTTTTCAGTTTCCCATGCTCTGCCAGCAAGCAGGTGTGCAAGAAGCTGGGAGGAGCACAGCCAGGGCAGCTGACCCAAACTAGCCAAAGGGGTATTCCATGCCACAGAATGTCATGCTCAGTATATGAACTGGGGGGAGTTGGCTGGGAGGGGTGGATTGGTGCTTGGGTATCAGTCAGTGAGTGGTGAGCAATTGCATTGTGCATCACTTGTCTTTTCTTGGGTTTTATTTATCTTTTTTTTGTTATATTCCTTTTCATTACTATTATTATTATTGTTAGTACTATATTTTTTTTACTTTAGCTATTAAACTGTTCTTACCTCAACCCATGAGTTTTACTTTTTTTTTTTTTTTTTTTTTTTTGATTCTCCTCCCCATCCCACTGGGAGGGGGGAGGAGTAGGCAAGCGGCTGCGTGGTGCTTAGTTTCTGGCTGGGGTTAAACCATGACACTTGCCTTGGTGATGGTAAAGGTCCGTACATGGAAAATCCTGAGACAGACTGTCAAGAACAGTAACGGTTTGAGATAGTGAAAACCAGTTTCAAGATATTGTAAAGAGCTAGGGGAAGCTTTCTGGGAAGGAAATTGAAGCCAACCAAGGAGAAGTCTGGACTATTAAATTAATTAGCCTGTCATGAGGTTTTTGAAAGCAAAGATGGAACTCTATTAGCATGTTGGCTTCATGGCAAGTGAGAGCTGGCTGGAGCCTGTTCATCTGCATGTATTTTTGGGATGAATTAAAGTCTTGAAGCCTGTGGGTTTTGTTGAAAAATGACATTTTGAAAGAGGCGAGTTGGCTGCTAGGAGTCGGAATCACAACAGAGCCAAAATAAGCTTCATATTTCTTAACCCCCGTGTCACTGTGAGGTCCAGATTATCCCAGATGATGTGCAAATGCACAAGGACTGAGCATTGTGAGCTGCCAGGTTTGGGGGGGGGCGGGGGGGGGGAAGGAAAATAAACTACAGTTGTCCATTATGTAAATACATGGCAGAGATGAAAAAGACTGAGTTATTCAAACCTGATAATGTTTATGAGGAAAGGGAGGAGGTAGCTATAGAATAAGAAAAGAGCTAGGGATGTGAGTAAACTGAAAACTCAGACTATGACTTCAGTGTTTGGCACAAGTCGGAAGAATAAATAAAGCATTGAGATGGTAGGGGGCAGGGAAAAGAGAAGCATCAAAAGTAGCATAAACAGCGAGTCTCGAGCCAGTGTGCTGTGCATTGTGTTAGTAGGCATCAAGTTGCATTTGTGGGAAAGATGGATAACAGCAAAAGAGACTAAAGGGTTTGAATGAAGGTGACCAAAAGATTGCTGTGCTCCAGCTGGTTTTGTACTCTGGTATGAATTGGATGCAGCTCCATGGGACTTCAAAGAGGAATACTGACATAATGCTAGGAGAGAAATGGGCTTTCTTTTTATTAGAAAAGATGCAGATTAGATAAAACTGATTTATATGATTCCAAGTATGTGGGGAGCTGGCATCAAGGGCTGAGAAACTAGCAAATTAAAAAGGCCCAAAGAGAAACTAACTGGGGATCCCAAGGGACTGCTTATTCTCTCCTGATACAAAATGATCATTAAGAAGGATAAACTTATTAAAATTAGGTAGTAAATATAATTTGGGGCAAATTGTAGCCGACAATGCTTATGGCCTGCTTCACGTATGTGTGAATGGGAGATTAGGAGCCTAAATGCCTTAGGATCTGTGACGCTGTATAGCAGCAGGTCCGGGTAGGTCAAGCTAGAAGGGTGCCAGGCTTCCTCCGGCGCCCCTGTGTTCCTTTTACAGGTATTGCTGACCATTTCAGATGGTGAATGGTTTTACAGATCCTTGTCAAAAGCTGTTCTGAGCGTTGGTGAAGTTCTGCTTCAAGGTTGCTGTTGGATAAAGGCAACACAGCGGAGAGGGGTGAAGGGTGTTAAATATGTAGATGGATACAGTACTGATCCGAAAGGCAGGGAAGGATATAGTGCACAGCCTTTGAGGGGCTCCTGTTTCATGGGGCTCCTGCCCCTCCCCTCAGTAAAGCTGGGGGACACCATTTTTTATAATTTTGTATTTCCATATGATTTGATCAAGGGATGCATAGTTCCTGCTAAAGAAAGAAAACTACTCTTCAGATTAACTCTTTCTAGGCAGGAAAAGCCTGTACAGATCAAATAACAGTGCAGAATCATTGCACTGTTCCATCTTCTGTTTAAAAAAAAAATAAATTTTTTTTTGTTTACAACAGAGGACATCAAGGAGGATGCCTGATATAGAATTGCTTGTGAAAGTTTCCCCATCATGTATAAGCTTGGACCAAGAATCTTTGAAGTGAAACTCCTGAAGCCATGCCAGCGGGCCCTGTTTTGTAGTTTTATGAACACTTCTGATCTTCACAAGTGTTGAATTCAGAAATTCTCCTGGAACAATGTTAGGTCAGTGTGACAGGGGGATAAAATTGAGTTTAAAGTTGTCTTGATACAAGGGTAATTGGATGACTTGTTAGTAAAACATACTGGAAAAAATGTGGTTAAAACTTACGATGGGCAAAACCTTGTAAACTTACTGGGTAAATTGTCCATGCAGAATATACATGTGAAGACTGCACGTTATGCATTGTGTGCATACAATCAGCTGTTTATGTATCACAAATATATTTTAAATAAGGGATTTTTAAAATTTAGATTAAGCAAAATTTATTTCCCATTTGCTTTTACTGACAGCTATGTGTCTAAACCTCATGGTTACTGTCAGAAATATCAAACTTCACCACTGTCTTAGAGCATAGGTTTATTAATTTACACAAATAAAAAAATAGGGATGGAGGAAAATCTGTTGCAAAGATTTTTTTAAAAGTTGGAGGTCATTTTGCTTTGCTCCAGGACTGTGCAAACTGTAATATGCTTGTCAGTTAAACTGGTTTGGGGTTGTTTACCCATTCTGGGCACGTAGCCAGCCTAACTTACAAAACTGCAATTATCATGATTGTTAGGAATAGTTCCACTTCTTCCCTTGGATTTCTTCTGCCTTGCTTCTTTTCTTTTTTGAGGAAGTCTTAAATTTTCCTGTCAGTTCTGAGGAGACCCTAATTTTCCCCTTAGGGGTTCCCACAGAGAAGCAGTCTCGCAGAGGTTCTGCGGCTCTCTGACAAATGTAATCCTTCCAGAGGCAGCAACAAGCAAGAGTGTTGCTTCTTGGGATCAAATCCCTGCTGGCCCCAACCAACAAAGCCAGGTCTTGCTGCTAGGAGACCCACAGTGTTCAGGGTTTTTTAATTTTATGGTTTAACACAGAATTTCTAAATATATGTCTAATTTGAAGGCTGAGAGGCTTTGGCATTTGCATCATTCCTCATTTATGGCCACACCATTTCTGTGGCAGTTGCCAGCGGTTGGTCGGTGAACGCTTTTGCAGTATTTTGATGCCCCTCCACAAAACACGAATCGGAAAGAAAGAACTGGCACCGGGTGCTGGCCACCCAGCAGCTTTTGGACTGCAAGTACCGTGAGGTACCCATGGTTTGAAGGCCCTCGGGTAACGCAGTGCTTACTGCGCTGTTGCCTCTGGCCTCACAGTCTCCAGGAGGAATAAGCCACTGCTTCTGTCAGGCTCCTAGATAGCTCCTTTCCAACTCTTCCTGGTCTGCTGCGCTGGCTAGATGTAGATGTGGATGGCTTCAGTTATCGGGGAGAGCATGCTGGAAGGTGCAGTTTCACGTTGCTGGCGTTAGCTGGGACCGCAGCTTCCTCCATAAGAAAGCCTGCGAGGTGGTGATAGTGTGTTGATCTAGTGGGGAGACTGGGCAAGTCCGTAATCTTAGCAATGTTGTACTCTGCTGTTTTATCATCAGTGATTTTGCAGGGTCAAGCATGGCAGCAGTCCAGGCACGGCACATGGACGCCTTTGCGCAGCTCTTCGAACAAAGCTCCTGTTGTGCATGATAGGAAAAACAGATGTAAAAGATCCTTAATCTCAGCTGTCATCCTTGCAGGGGAGCTGTGCCTCTCTTTCATGCATTTCGTGTAGATTCTCGGTGGGATGCTCTGATTCTTCTTTGTCCGTGCAAGTGGTTTCAGTTTGTGATGAGGTGGTGGACTGAGAGAGAAATCCAGCGCTTATCTCACTTGTGCCTTGTACTGTTGGGCTGCTGTGTCTTCAGTGATAACGCGTTTCTGGGGAACGTGCCGTGGGTCCTTGCTGGTAGTGCTGGAGCTCTTCTCAGGTTACAGTTGCTCTTCATCGGCATGAACTTGGAGCACTAGGAACGTCAGAGATGGGGAAATAATGATGGCGTGTCAGGTTATTGTGGATTGCTGGCCAGAAATTTTCCATCGGGGAATTTCCTGGGTTCAAACCAACTTCTTGGGGTACAAAACTCTGCTGAGGATTATCTGAAGCCTCTGAATGTAAAGTCAGGGACTCTGTGCGTGTCTTTTTCTAGACACTGGGAAAATTACATTTATTTTCAGCCAACCAACCTCTCTCAGGAACTTCTGGACAATTTTTATATGACTTATTTGTTTAATGATTTTATATATATTAGTGTTACAGACTGCTGTATTACTTGCTTATTTGGTTTTGAAAGTTCAGTAATCAAAACCAATTTACCAGAGGGGGAATTGAAAAAAAGAGATCTTAAGTGACATGCTGAGAATCAGTGATAACTGGTTCAGTGGCAAAATTGCAGTTTTAATGCCTCTGTGTCAAGAACTGTCTAGAGGCAGATGTGCCACCTCTCTTGTTCAGCAAGTTTTGCTCCCAAAGCATTAACTTACCACATGAGCACTGGGTGGGCCTATCCTGCCATTAGGAAGTGTAGTGAGGGAACTGAATGGCATTTTAATATAGGCTAACCAGAGACTTCCAGAAACTCCTCACATATTTTCAGGGTTTGAGGTATCTCATTAATAGCATTCTTGTGCGCTTACCACTTTTCTTTTTTTCATTGAAAACAATGTTTTCAACCAATTATGTTTAAGCTGTTTAAAGTCTGTGAAAAATCTATTTGCTGAGCCACAATGTCTAAATCTGTAGCTGAATATAAAAGAATTGAGTGAATGTGAAAAACTACTGTCACCCTCATCTGAATGGTTAGTAGTGACGCTGGGGGTATCCATTGAAGGGGACCTGAACTGTAGACCTTGGGGCTCCATCTTTTTAAGGATTAAGTGCAATAGCCTATCTTCTTGTGACAGCACCTTTCAGAAGCGTTGGGGATCTGAATTATTTTTAAAGTGTTTATTCTACCTCAGAGCTGGTTATGTAAGGTCGCCAAATTTCCTGCTTTACATCATTAGGACTAACGTTCTGTTGAAAGAATTAGTCTGTGGGACAGCAGAATTATTTCTATCAATAACTTCAGATGCTTATGATTCTAGGGGAAAATAAATCTGATCTCATGAGCTGAAATAGATTGTCCAAAATGTCCAAAAGATTGTGGAATTGTTGCCCCTGGTTTCTTCATCAGACTGGCTGTTGTGGTTTATTTTGTTTCAAGAAAATTGATGTGAAGACCTGACTTTTTTCTTTCCCTTCCCTTGGATGCATGGACTTGTTTCATTTCTATCCAGAATACAATTTTCTGTCAGCATGAATGAACACGTAATTCCTTCAGAAACATTCAAAAAATGAAAGTGTGACTTCAATTATTCCTAGACACAATATAATTCTGGCTTCACAAATACTTCTGTGGATGCTGCAGCCCAGCTCTTGAGATTACAAAGTTAAGTTTGCAGACTTCTATTTTGGCGTGATTGGTCTTGAGAAGCCTACCAAGAAGCAAGCAGAAAAACTTCTGGTGGACAAGGTGGCTTCCCTTTGCTTTCTTATGTTGATCCCCTTGATTCAAGGAGTCATCCAGTTTAAAAACTCACAGCTTTGCATTGTTTTAATTTTGTTAACTGTTACTTAGCGTCCAAAATAATACTTCTAGCACATAAGTTCAGGGTTTATCAGGTTTCCAGCTTAAATCCCCACTGTTCTTTCTGAGCATAAAGCCTGGGGGTGGTGTGGGGGCATGATGGAGAGAAGAAAGGAAAGAAATATGGGAATGTGTCTGTCTTTTGACATTTGAACATGGAAAGAAAACTATGTTATTTTGTCATTTTTTACTTTATATCACATAGTGCAAGCATGATTTCTGTAGATGTATGTGTCTCAATTATTCCTGGCTTAGCAGGTGTTTTTAGGTTTGTTTTGTTGTTTTTAATAATACTGTTTGATTAAAGATTCCAGTCCAACTTGACAAGCTCAGTGAATTCCAAAAACATAGTATTTGTAAGGAGCAGCATCTGCATTTCACAAAAGTTGCTACTGGCAGCAGCCAGTTTGCCCAGCACATGATCTGGTGACTTTGAGGGTGGCCTCAGTGAGTACCTTTTCCTACTGATACGGATGGTACAGTGAATTTAGTGAAAATTAATGAATAAGGGGGAGGCAGGGAACACAAGCAGGTCTTTGAAGATTGTTTATATTCTAGGTTTTGCCGAGCAATCGGAACGCTTTGCTGGAGATGGAAGTAAAGGGTTATAATGAATGAGTCTTGGAAAGCAACATCTAGGAAATACTGGTTTACTACAGCATTATGAATTGACTTCTCACCCTGCAGAGTTACGTAGTTGCTCTATTGTGTGTGTTTAGTAAGTTATATCCAGAGGACATAGTTAAGATGTGTTACATTGGACCTAAAGGCTCACACTATATGCTGTCTTCTTGAGTAGCCCATGCGGTTACATTTCAGTATGACTGCCAGTGGCTGGATTACTGTTCAGCTTGATTGATTGAGGCAGATCTTGGAAAAAAATGCAAAATCTCAAGGAGCTGCTGAGGCCAAAGCAATGTTTTAAGTACTGTAAAAGGCATGTATTTGTTTTGTTGAAGTACTGCAATCCTGTTTATCCTCAAAGAAACAAATAAATTCTTTTTCTTTGAACAAATAACTTTTTCTTTATGCTTTTTAACAGACATGGTAAAGGATGATGCCTGTCTTACCTGAAACACACAAGTTGCTCTGTGCTTACCTCTTTTCTGGGTGATTTGGTACCATCCAGCACAAGATGTTGTGTTCTCAAAGACTGAAGTATATAGTGTTGCAGAGGCTGATGAGCCTGCAGTTCTAGCCATAGAGGTTGTTTGGTGGATGATGACTGGATAGTTGGAAAATGAATGCAAGTGGGGTTTTTCTTCCACAGAATCACAGACTGGTTGAGGTGGGAAGGGACCTCTGGAGGTCATCTAGTGCCACCCCCCCCCTCCCCTGCTCACTCCCCTGGAGCAGGTTGCCCAGGACCATGTTCAGAAGGTTTTTGAGTCCCTCCAAGGAGGGAGACTCCACAACCTCCCTGGGCAACCTGTGCCAGTGCTCGGTCACCTCACAGTGAAAAAGTGTTTCCTGATGTTCTGAGGGAACCTCTCATGTTTCAGTTTGTGCCCACTGGCTCTGGTCCTGTCACTGGGCACCACTGAAAAGAGCCTGCCTCCATCCTCTTTGCATCCTCCCTTCAGGTATTTATACACATTGATGGGATTCCCCCCAGAGCCTTCTCTTCTCTGTGTTGTTCCTCCAGCAGATATCATGGTGGCTGAAGTTCCCCTACGAGGACCAGGGCCTGTGAATGTGAGGCTCATAGTCTGCATGAGTTTAGGCATAGGTACTGATAATGTGCTCTACACTGAGATAATGTGCATCTACACTGATGTATTGAACAGGTATATGTCCAGCTGGTGTTCTTGTCAATTGTATCTCTTCCAGGACTGAGGGTGATAAGAGTGGGGACTTAAGGGAGAGTAACTGCTATTCCTTTATTCCCTCCTGCAGCTGCTGTAAGTTCTTACCTGCTGTGTCTTGGTGATTTCGAATTCCCCTTATTTGTTGTATTTTTCCCTGTGCAGGAGGGATAAGGAGGAGCAAAAGAACTCCATCACAATCTTCTCATTTTGTGTTGCACTTCAAAATCCTTGCACATCAAACCACTCTTCATCCTGTGAGTACCTCGTGAGGTCGTTATAGTTGTTTGTTTTTAAGTCTGGTGCATCACTTAATCTGCCAGTCATGTTCCCCACGAGTAAGAAAACAAACATGCAGAGACCTGAGTGAAGTATTCTCTAGAGAAATGTGAGGGGCTGGACAGAACAGGACCATGGTGATCTTGTGCTATACAGGGGCTCTCCTCCTGATACTTCTTCCCTGGGAAAGGAAAATTCACCTGTGTGCCATCTTAAGTATAACTGAGCTCCCATGCTGCCAATTTAAGGTTGCCAACTCAGCCTCTGCTACACTCTGTAAGACAGCCTGAGTGTTGACAACTGCTGGTAGTTCCTTAGGATGGCAAATCATGTGGCAAACTGTAATTGAGTTAAGAAGTATCTCCTCCTTCCTACTCTCATCAGAAGCATACTGGTCATGTCCCAGATGAATGTGAAGTGCCTCAACTTCCACCAACAAACCTAGGTAGAGTAGAGGCTCCATTTATTGAAGGAAGTCTCTCCTGTCCACTTGGCCAGAAATGTTTTATTTGCTGTCTCACTCCCTAGATTTTTGCAGTCCTTTTATCCACTGTTGGGGTAAAGTATGAAATTTATCAGTGTAAAGTTAAGCAGTTTATAGCTCAGCATTATGTGTTTTTCTATTCTTTTCGAGTATGCCTGCCTGACTAAGAAATGAATCTCACCTAAAAAGATGATTTAATTCGCCTGAACCTTGTTTTCAGAATGACAATGGTGCAGCTTCTGAAGCAGAGAGATGTGTCTTTTAGCAATGTCAGCAATCCAGTGAAGGACGCACTGAAGGAAACTGCTTCAAATCCTGGATTCATGCAAATTAGGAAGTTTGAACAAGGAAAAGACCTATAGGTGAGTTCAGATCTTCAGATTACCCTAAAATACCTCTTGTTGTAGGTTAGCATACCCAGAGCTAAAACTTTGCTCTGCTTTCTATTTTTGCTCAAACTAACAACATATCAGCATAAGGTATGGTTAAATGTACACAGGTGGCTTTCAAACAGTTCCAAGTACGTTCAACCCATGGCTCTCTGGTCCTTTTTCCTGACCAGGAGAAAAGTTCTTGTGTTTTACTTCCAAAAATAAACTTGAATGTAATGGAACTTTTGTGGGGAAGGTGTACTCTATGGCCTCAATGCAGTCCAGTTGCCAATGCTTGTCAATTTGCCGTTTGCTAGCGCCTGAGACATTACCTATTTCAGGAAGAAAACTAGAATGTCATCAAGAGAGTCCTGCACTGCATTATCAAGGCTCCTGTGCTACTTTTAAGTTTCGGCGCCACTATTGACAGTTGCCTTACAACAGTGTGTCTCTACGCTCCGTAAGGAATTAAGCAGATTGTGTAGTACAGTGATGCAATCCAGATAGCAGACACAGTCTTGACAGGAGCCTTGGGGGCCAGGACTGAGCAAGGCTAAAGCTAGCTGAATTAAAAGCTAGCAGACTTCTGACATCCAAACAGGTGTTGTGATTTGCCTTCATCCCTGAAGGAGGAAAAATTCTTCCTTGTTTAAAAAAAAAAAAAAAAAGCCATATGGAAGTTCTCTCAGGCATCATTCAGAAAGATACTGTTTCTATCTTCTTACATTGCACCCGGGTCCAACAATTCACGATGCTCCAAAATTCTCCAGGTACAAGTTGTTCACACATCAGTACTAGAATCCATGTAGAAAAGCCATTTTGAAGTACCACTGCTTCTGTGAGGCTGTGACTCCAAACCAGGTGCCTTAGAAGTAACGCTGGCTTCAGCAGTCTCCCCATGCTTCTCCTTGGGCCCAGTCAAGCCTTTGTGGCTACAGCTGCATTCAGTCATCAGAGGCTAAATCTGATGCTTCAGGTTAGTTTATCTATGCAGTACTGCAAATTTACGTAGAACGATACAAGCATTAGCAATGACCCAGCCTAGACAAAGAAAGGCCTGTGTCTTCTGTGAAGAAAAGCCTTGAAAAGACTCATTTTAAAATGTCTTAAGTCAGTTTTTATGATCCTTCAGGCCTTCTTGCTTGCTATTAGAAGTCTATACCTTTTCTGTCTTTGTTCTATTATGGTTCTGCAAAGACTAAACTAGACTTAACTGTAATTTTCACACACATCAAAGGATATTTACTGACCTATACTGAAAAGAACTGGACAGTATTTTCCTAACGAAACAGTATCCCTGTAGTCCAGTATATAGACAAAATGTGTACATTATTTATGAATGAAAGCATAGTTTGTTAATAGTGTAAAGTTAGTTGCTGCTTTTAATATAAAGGTAGGGCAATTGCACAGTGACACTGACAGTGTACATGAATTGGTCTGAGCTAAGGAGTTTTTCCAGTCAAAGACAGGAATTTACATGGTCACCAACTTATTCACATCTTAATATGCAAACCGTAGGCAGCATAACAGTCTGACTGATAGTAACACAAAAAATGAAGTAAGTAGAATTATTTTTCCAGTTGAATTGCCTGTTCCTTCAACTGATTTCTTCTAAATATCTCTAGAGCCAGTCCTCTGTTATGGTGAAGTTCTTCCATGTTTAAGGAAAGCATAAATAATCTTCCAGCTGAAATAGATGCAATCTATGCCCAAATGCTTCTTACAGATGCCAGAAAAGGGATCTTTATATAAATTTGAGTCAAACTCCAAAAGGTTTAACATTACAGAACTGTAGGTAAGGTATCTTTCCTTCTCCCTTTCAATAAAATCAAATTCAACTAAGGAATTCTCACTTTACCACAGCATTGTAGGGAAGACCCATTTTTAAGAGATTGCAAAGAAACATTTACTGAATGTTCTTTCAGAACTGTAAAACAAAATAATTGAGTAGATTGACTTCCTATATGTCTTCTTCCCCCATCCACCTCCTCTAAGAAAACTTCTATATAGTTTACAACAATAAATTAATTTTCAGCTTTTCATTTGAAGGACATTTTTAAGTGCTTATATAAGTTTAAGAAAATAAAACATAAATATTGAAGTCTCTTAATTTGCAAGATTTAAGCAACTCTTACTTAAAATTAGAACTGAAATGTCTTTGAAAGAGACAACTATATGAGAACCACATTTAAAATGTGTTAAGAAATATTAGTTTTATTTAACCAGTTTTCACAGCTGAATATTTATTCTATAAAAACTTTACAGATTGTACAGTTTATATATAGTTCAAACTACTAGAACAAAAAAGTAGGTCCCACAGATGCAAAAATACTGTACCAATCCAAGGTAAAGGCAGATTTACACACTGTACAGCTCTCCACTGGGAAGGGGAGGTGGGTCAGTTCCAAGTAAAAACTTCAAAACTGTACAAAAATAAGGTTTGATTTCTTTTTCATTCTTCATAATACATTCAATAAGATTGCAAGCACAGATACCCAAGTAATAATAGATATCTGCAGTCAGGAATCAATAACCACTCCTGAAAGGAATGCAAAATAGGTCTATTTACACAGGGCACTCTTTTACACCATACCGTATATAGTGTATATTTAAAATAATAAAAAAGCATAGACAAAGAACATTAAACATCTAATATAAGGTAGTTTTTTTTTAAAGGAGTTTTTTTTTACTTAATAGTGTGCCAAAAGAATTTTAACTTATTAAATAATATATTCTAAGTGAACCTAAAATTTATGAACATAAAATGCATTTTTGGTGTAATACATCAATTAAACCAGCAAATAGGAAAAAAGAACCGAAACCAAAACCCAAACTGTATATAAAGTAGTATTCTCACCCAGCAATAGAAGCACTTATGTAGTTATTTAAAAAAAAAAAAAAAAAACAACAAAAAAACAAACCCAGAGAGACTATTTAAAAACCCACTAAAACTAACTTATAACTTAGGATATTCATACATAAGATATTCAGTGATTCACTAATACTGCAAAACAAGCTTTTTTTTGTTTTTGTTTTTTTTCTTCTTCCCCCTTCCATTTCCCTCCCACTTCCCCTCATTCCCCTTCCCCACGAGACAGTGGTTTCTTCATGCTATCTGGGTAAGAATTAAACATATTCCTGCCCCCTTCCTCCCACCCCTCTATACCTCCCCCAAAAAAGGACAGAGTGTTTTCTTAGCATTAATCCTGAGCACACTCTCTTTTTGGGGATACGTGTGATTTAATCTTAATAGGGTTTAATTCCCCAAAATTTTAGAATGTTCCATTACTTGAGGTATTTCAACCTTCTTCTGAGACGCCTTGTATCTTAGCTGACTCATTGGGCAGTGAAAGTAAGGGCTGGCTAATACCCGTTTCAATTCTGTATTCTAATGAAAAAGAAAAGCATTATTCCAGACTTCCCTGCCACACAGAAAATAATGCAACACCATTCACTTTTTAATCCATTCTCTATTTGATACAGTACTAGCCAAAGATAACAAAAACTAGAGCCTTTAAAGAGATGTTTGGTAGTGCACTCTATCATTTTTTTTAGCTTGTGTGTGTGTGTCTACATACACACTCACACACATATTACTTTATATATATATATATAAAAAAGACATATATATGCACACACATACACTTATGTGTGTATATATATCTATATGTAACAATCAGGGAGAAAGGAGTTTTGTTCAAATTTAAGTGATACAGTACTTTTAAACCCCTTGACAATAGAAGGGGGGGGGGGGGGTCCACTCCTGTTCCCAAGCTGAGCAAGGGGTGAGTTTATATAGGTTTTTTTAAATGGGCATATTTTGTTTGCCCTGATGTCCAAGAAATACAATTCCAGTGTCAATGGGCATCTCATCAGAACTCATCAATTTTCTTCTGCAGATATTTTAACATTGAGTCCATCCCTTGTGCTGAGCCCCAGATTTTCTTCAAAACTTCACACTCCTTTTCATTTGCTTGTTCCAAATCCACTTTCATGATATTACGTACTAAAGCTTTGGATTCTTCAAGTACCTAGGCAAAAAAAGAAAAAAAAAAAAAAAAAAAAGGGAGTTGGGTTAGTGTTACATGAGAACTGAGCAACGTGCACTTACAGGTTTATATGGACAAATCCTGAAGTTGATGATAAGCTTATCAATTCATGGACATGCTGTGACGCTAAGAAACATTTCTCATAGTCTTTGTTGTAGCATCACACAGGATTTCCTTTACCCTATACCAGCACAATTTACAAGTGCACAAAAATGTGGAAATAATGAAAATCATAACTATGAATAGCTATATATGGTTTTATACTGATAACTACAGAAAACTCCAACTCCAACTTTGGTGAAGGCTAATCATAACAATATTTTCCAGAACTGCTCTAATAACCAGGCAGACCTTGACTCTCTTGAGCATTTAAAACAGACTGAAAAACGTTGTTTGCTTTTCCATTTAGAAAACTATTAATCTGTTTCAAAATCCAAAATTTCTGATGCACAGAACAGTTAATTTGTACTGCATCTCTTCTTGTAAGAAAGCATCAAATAGTGGTAGTTTTAGCTATCTTGTGCAACTGCCAGTAATACCAGTAGGCATGATTCATAAAACTGTAAGTTCAACATAATGTCAAAGACTGCATTTATTTCCTTGGTAATTTAAATTACAACTCAAGACAACTCAAGATTTCTGCGTTTCTGTGCAGTTCTTAGGGCAACTGTTTACACTGTTGATTACAATAAGTTGGACTTACGCAACTACGTTAAAACCAAAATATATTGTAAAGAGTCCAATGCTGGTTTAATGTTCTTAACCACAATGTGCTATGGCATATGATAAAGAAGGGTCAGATCAAACTTAAAAAAATCCTCAAAAACCCAGGAACAAAAAAGATACATAAGAATGTGTTAAAAGACATTGCTATACTAAAATGCAGTCCTTGTATCATGAAAATGGTCTTTTTTTAGAAGGACATAATGATGTAGTCTAATAATCCTTAGATTAATTCTTATTAATCTAATCATAAAAATGTATTGTAAGAAAAGAAAGGAAACTTACAACTGAATTACATGTGACAAGTTCCTTAATTCGAACCATTACTTCTTGTGTGAATGTTCCCGGCCAAAACACTTGAGAGACGAGTCCTTTGGCACAAGCTTCCTGCGCAGTCAACTTCCTTCCACTGAATAACATTTCATTGGCCTGAAGGGATAAAAAGTTACTTCTGGTATGAAATGTAATGAGACAAAACTCATTAAAGGAAAAATGTTCAAAACAAATAAGGAAAATGCCTGCACTATTTGAAATAGTTTTATTATAGCTCTTCCAACTTTTAATTAATAACAAAAAAGACTTGCCTACAGATAGCTGGTCCATGTTGTTGACTATACTATGTCTGTAGTTATAAAAATACGGTGGTCTATGATTAAGGGTTAAATGTGAAAATGTTCTAGCTTTCTTGCAGTATTGCTGACTTGATTAACTGTATATGTGGTAATAGGTTATAATGTCTGGCAGATCTCTGAAACAGCAATGAATACATCAGCTTGCCCTTTATAATAAACTCAGTTGCAGCAATGAAATCTTTGCTAAAAATCTACATTATCTGTAAATTATAAAGATAACCCAGTTTTGGTAGTAGACCTCCCGGGAACTGCCAGTCTTGGTAGAAAAGAACAGTTACATATTTTGCAACTAAAATGTTTTTTTAGTACTGAAAATGTTTGAAACCTAAATATATGGTTTATTTTCAGCACTTCTCAAAAGTCTTCAGCAGTATTTCATTTATGATGCAACATTTAAAATAGCTGGATCATCTTAGAATTTGACCTCCAAAACCCACTGAAGTGAGCAGGATATGTTCCAATTTCTGATCAAATTCATAGAAAATAAACATTCCCATTTTATTCAGGAGTTCAATATTGAACTGATAAATCCTTTCAAAAGCTGACTTAACAGTCTTATTAAAAAAAACCCCAGTATTTAGAGGATCTTGAACATAGTTTAAAGGTACAGAATGAGTACTACACTCTATGCAATAAGGTAATCTCTAGTTCTGTAAGTCTTTTTGATTTGTAATTATCATACACTTCACTATTTAGCAGCTTCCCCATTAAAACTTCATCTTACAACTGTTTACATTTACACTTTAATTCTACCTTTAGTGAAGTTTCTTATACAGTTAAATTTTGTTTGCAGTGACACCTGCATGGAAACAGCCAGTGAAGATTAAAAAGTCAGAGTAATTGTCAACCTCAAAAAAAAAAAAAACAAACCCCCAAAAACTGTTTTACTGTTTCTTAATGACTAATTTACATTGAAAATATGACAAAGCCATCGCTGGACTCTTGGAATATGGGAAATAAGGCTGTTATAAAACACCCAAACCTGACACGTATAGCATCTCTGAGGCCAAAATTCTGAGTTTTTTATTGTTTTCTAATACTGGAAATTTTGGTAATTATTACAGCAACTTTCAGTTAAAGATCTCAAGTTATCTAATTACTGTAGGTAATGTTCCTAGTATTGCCATTTTACACATGAAGAAACTTGAAAACTTAGAGGTCTGTTACTTGCCCCTTTGTAATGAAATACGAAGTCTGGGTTCTACTGGCAGTTTATAGTTGCTGACTCCCAGTCCATTAGGCATGTAAAAAGAGAGATGTTCCCTAGGATCTTTTACATAAAATTTATCATCAGCACATCTCTCATAAGTTAATATGGAAAGTTGTGATCCATATATATTAGTTTAAAAAAAAAAACAACACAAGCCTCAAACTAAAGGTACAAATTATATACCCCTATAGTTCTACCTTCTGCGAAAGCAGAATCAAATATACAAGGTTCATTAACTATCACAACTATACCTTCTGATTTTCCAGATTATACGTGAATGATACTAACCCTGAAACACTAGCCAAAAATCAGTGATATACACAAGTTCGTCTAAAACAAGGAATCATTTTCCTAAGGAGATATGGAAAAAAAAAATTCTTCCAAAATAATTTTAAGAGATACTTAACATTTATATCAAAGAAAGATAAAAACATGAAGTCAATCTAACTGGGAGTTAGGAAAGTCAGAAATCTAAGTCAGCTGGTCAGGTCTACATAGTCTTCACATGTGTCCTTGGTAACAAGGACAAAAATGAATGCTAGAAGACCTTAATAATTTTTTTCTAAAAGTCAGTAGCAACTGCTGAGTTCTCCTGAACTTGAAAAGCTACAAACGATAATGGTGCAGTTGTTATCTTATTTCTGCCAGCTGTAACACAGCATTAGCAGAAAACCTCACATGAAATGAGTGCTCCCATTAGTGTTCTCAGTTGACAGGTTTTGAAGGGAAATGTTTTGCTCTGGCATCTTCACTTTTGATCTATACACAACATATGCTGGAGACCCACTACTAAACAAGTTTTAATCATATAATAATCATGCCTTGTATCTGCTGTGAAAATTAACACACTTGGTGGTTACTTTCCAAGAACTATAATACAGCAATAGAAATGAAGATGATAAAAATATTTCATTCATATAAGATTCTCATTAACAACTCTCATTTTCTACTCAGTCTTTCTCCTTCCAGAGAGGAACTTCACTGGGACATCCTCTGGTCTCTCTTTTACAGCGAGTCCTTTGAGGCTCACAGGGGACCTTTCATGCAAGCCCACAGGCGCTAGCTGCCATGGAGCACCTCAGCTCTCTTGGACTATGATCAGGAGGCAGCTGGTCTCTGTAATGCCTGAGACCCTGGCTATGATGTGGACTACAGGCACTATGGAAATGCGAATCCCTCGTGACTGACAGAAAAGCATAAGAAATTCTGCCAAGCATGCTGGAGACTGACAGGGAAACCCAGTGCGTGAAGCTGATCACGCAGTTCCTGTGCTAAATTATATCCAGGACCAGAAAACCAGACCAAGAACTCCACAGCAGACACAAAATAACGTATCTCCCCAAACAGACATCACCTTAATCTCTATAATAGATTACTTTCAAAACTCAGAAACCAAGTTTAAGAATCCTTCTAAAATACTTGGTATTTCCAATACAGTATCAGTTTTGAATCCTAAGGTGTGGGCTTCAGATTTCCTGTAATAATTAACTCTGTTGAACATATTCTGTGGAAAAAAAAAACCTCCGTGACAGACCTGCTCACCAGCCAAGACTGACCCAGTAGGGAAGACATTTCCAACAATCTTGCAATTGAAGATTTTTACATAACTGCTGATAATAAAAAGAATGCACTGAATCTGGCTTACAAGAGTTAAGGGTGGGACTAATATTGCTGAATTAATACATTTGTAGCAAATTTTATGATGCATACAGAGGCCTTAATTCTTTCTTTTGTGTCATAATTTTTTTCCCCTGAATGTTTCTCATCTCATTCACACCATCTCTTCTTTCTGCTGACTTCTCTCTCCCTTTTATAGATAGAAAGCATGCTACTTTATCAAAATTTTCAGTATAGATTCTGAATATATTTCATGGAATCTGCTGCTTAAAGTCCAACTTTGTCCCGCACAGCATTGACATCGCTGTACTGCAGAGAGTTGAGGATAGTATGAAAACAGTGGACATTTTTTTTCCCTTTTGCACTGAGTATTATGGAATTGTTATCACTGGAAGCTTTCAATTTAAGTCTTTATATTGAAAAATGAGAGCATTCACAAACACACATGAAAGAGTATACTAGGGAAGAGCTTCTTGTGTTTTTATACAACTTTTGGAGCAACGAAAAGTAACAACCACACGTCTCTAAAGGACGGGGATGGATGGAATGGATGGATGAATGGATGGATGGCCAAATAAAAAGGGAAAGGAACAATCAGTAGTTTGAAACATGCTAAGATATTAAAGATACTCTTATAACTGTTAATCTATTTCAGTTACCTTTTCTGTTCTCTTCTAATAACTAAATCCAGATATCACACAATTAGTCATTAGATCTGTTCAAGCTGATACTTTTAATATATCAAAATCTGTATTTTAAAATGAGTAAATACCTACAGGGAAAAATTGGCTTTTATAATAAACAGTAATTTAGGAAAAACAGGTGTAGCTACAAGCACTTGTTTCACACTGTTACTATTCAACTTCAAATTGGAATGGGACATAGGTCTAACACTTTTCAAAGAACACAGCATAAAAAATAGCAAGCAACAGGAAAATAATGTAGGTAAGAGATTTTTAAATAGCTTTTTGTTACATTTGAGTCTTTCATCTAATTGGAAAGCAAGAAAAGGGATACTAAGTAACATGTGGCTTATATTTTCAGCAACAATGCAAAGAGCTACCATTTTTTTTTTTTCAATCCAGCAATACTGTAAATAGAGTGCAAGACTAAAAAAAAAAAAAATCCTTCACAAAGGTAATTTGGACTGAGTATTTCCTGCATAACACACTAGTGTTAAACATCAGCAGAGATCTACAAAGCGAGGAAGTTCGACATGACTTCTTGAGAACGAGTGCATGAAAGCTGAATTACTTATTTTGCATGCTAGCATGAGACTGCTAATAGCTGGTGACACAGTGCTCTGCTATATAACGACACTGAGCGCAGACCAGCCCATCCTCTGCTAACACTCCGATGCTGTGCTGAATGCAAGACACTGGTGGCTGGTCCTCATGAGGCATCAGCAGGGAAGGTGTGTCCTGGTATGCAGGACATGACCCTTCTGCCACCGTCAGGGTTAAGGGTGCCCACGACATGGGATTAGGTCCCGTGCCTGCTTTCTGTTCTGTGCACGCAGGTGAAGACTAGGTTGTAACAGCACGGATAAGAGAAGCTATAGATACTGGTTTCTCATGAAAGGTTTTCATGAGAGAAAGAAAAAATAAAGAAAAGACAACACAGCAAAGGTAAAAAGTCTTGAAATCACTGGATAAATTATCACAACTGCATTGTGAAGCTGTCAGCCCCTACCCTGCAAGCTACTTACAGAAGCCAGGCCCATTATCCGGGGGAATGTAAGGGATGAACATCCATCTGGACTTTGTCCAAAAGTAGTGTATGGTGTCTGAAACCAAGCCTTCTCGTTGGCCCAAACCACGTCACACAGAGGCAATATAGATGCTCCAAGTCCAATGGCTGGGCCATTTACTGCTACAATGATAGGCTTCTTAAACTGAATAAAAGTATTCACAAAATTCCTGAAGAGAAACAGAAACATGCACTCACTACATATATAGAAAGAGTAAAATATACCAGCCCTTGAAAACGCAGTAATAATTCATCTTCACAGTAACATCACTTTCAAAACCAACCTGATAACCTTCCACGGTGAGGTGGTTAGCTTGGTGGATGAGGGGAGAGCAGTGGATATTGTCTACCCAGACTTCAGGGTGAGGCTTTCAGCACTGACTCCCATAAGACTCTCATAGACAAGCTGTTGATGTATGAGCTGGATGAGCAGACAGCGAGGTGGACTGAAAAAATGTCTGAATGGCTGGCCCAGAGGGTGGCGATCAGTGGCACAAAGTCTAGTTGGAGGCCAGTAATTAGTGTTGCACCCCAGGAGGTCAGTGCTGGGTCCAGTACTGTTCAACAGCTTCATTCATGATCTAGATGATGGGGCAGAGTGTACCCTCAGCAAGGTTGCTGATGATACAAAACTGGGCTCATCCACTAGAGGGTCATGCTGCCATCCAGAGGGACCTCGACAGGCTGGAGGAAATGGGCTGACAGGAACCTCATGCAGTTCTACAAGGGGAAGTGCAAAGTCCTGCACCTGGGGAAGAACAACTCCAGGCACCAATATATGCTGGAAGGCAAACAGCTGGAAAGCAGCTTGGCAGAAAAGGAGCTAGGGGTCCTGGGGGACACCAAGTTGAACTTGAGCCAGCAATGTGCCCTTGTGGCAAAGAATGCTAATGGCATCCTGGCCTGCATTAGGAGGAGTGTTGCCAGCAGACTGCGGGAGGTGACCCTTCCCCTCTGCTCAGCACTGGTGTCCAGTTATTGGCTCCCCAGTGAAAGAGAGATGTGGAGCTACTGAAGATGGTCTAGCAAAGGGCCACCAAGATGACTAAGGGACTGGAGCATCTCTCATGTAAGGAAAGGCTGAGAGAGCTGGGACTGTTCAGCCTGGAGACGAGAAGGCTCAGGAGGATCTCATCAATGTGTATAAATACCTGAAGGGAGGATGCAAAGAGGATGGAGGCAGGCTCTTTTCAGTGGTGTCCCATGACAGGACCAGAGCCAGTGGGCACAAACTGAAACACAGGAGGTTCCCTCTGAACATCAGGAAACAAGTTTCACTGTCAGGGTGCTGAACAGGCAGCCAGCAAGGTTGTGGAGTCTCCCTCCTTGGAGATACTCAAAACCCCTGCCTGTATATGGTCCCAGACAACGTGCTCTAGGCGACCCTGCTTGAGCAGGGGCAGGTTGAACAAGATGACCTCCAAAGGTCCCTTCCAACCTCAACCATTCTCTGATTCTGTGAAAGCCTAGCATTTCTCCCAGCCCAACAAAGCACAGTAATTGGGCAGGTGCTTTAACACCCCTTCTACAAGCACCAGCTGATATGGCACTTGTGGTATATTCACATGCCTCACAGCCCTCCCTTATATGAGGCTGTAGTCATACCTCACCTCTGGGCATGAAAACCATGGTTACAGCCCTGCTTGGTCTTCACTGTGTTTATGTATGACATTGGTATAAAAGGTATCTATCTACGTATCTATCTATATTTTTAAGTGAAGGTATAAGGTATATAGGTATAAGTGAAGATGGGCAAAGCATTAATGAGTTTCCTTAAGGATTATTTCTGGACTTCTGGGAGACAGCTTTTCTTCATAAATAAATCTGGTTTTTAAATTATGAACAAGCCATAAATAGTAGAGCTCCATTATCACGTATCACACACCTGTGAACTTCCCCTCCTTACCTCCCTCTCTTGGTTGGTCATAATGCTATGGGTGCTATGCTATTAAGTTACAAATGCATATCCTCATCCTGACAAAATGACAGTTCATTCCAGTACACACAAAGCATGGATGCTTACATGCTTCTCTGTTCTCAAACAGTAAATGCCTTCAAGAGCTTCTTAGGGAAAAGTAAGCGTGTGTGTACATACATGTGTATGTGTACACACGCATTAGACCAAGTAGAGACTTCTAAAACCTCAAGGCTGAAGTGCAGACATTTCTCAGTTAATAGCTACCACATATAATGAAGAAGTTGTACATATTTACTTCAAGTACATGACAAATTCTCATTAGAATACAATGTACAACATACAGTTGCCAGCACCTGTAAAGCACTCCTTTGCTCTGAATGACAAATGATTTTTCATTTCAGTATTACATGCTGAAATATGGGATTTTATAAAAATTTTAAAAAAGGGGGGATTTAGTGGTGATTTTAAAGTTTGCTCTTTATCTGCATTACATGGTTTTGTATTTCTGCGACACAGGACATTTTTACTATATCGCATCCAGCACTAAAGGTTATCATGCTGCTGCTTAACTCATTCTAGTGAACTGAAATAGATGAATGCAAAAAAATTTCTGGAACCATTTTATGCAAGCCGTCATACAAACATCCCATCCAGAGACTTAAGATAATTTTAATCATGTCTGAATATTCCAGAGAGGACCATCTCTAGCATATATATATATATGAAAAATACCATTCATAGGTGTTTTAAGTTACCTTTATCCATTTTATTAACAATGAATAATAGGTGACAAATCAGGCTTCTGGAAGGGCCTGAATTAAACTAGTGACAGCAGCTCAGTGTTAAGAGCCTCTGTCCCCTGGCCACATCTGAAGTCACTGCATGAGCAACTTTTAAATGGAATGATTGAAAAATTGCCTTCGAAAAAAAATAACTATTATCATGTCTGTGAGCCAGCTGTGCCTCCAATGAAACAGGCTTTACATGTTACAAGGCCTTTTTTAGGGACATGAATATTGATAATGACAACAGAATATAGGTCTCTGAAGGAATATAGATACTCTGGAAGCATACAAGAGCTAATCCAAGAGCCCAGACCCTCAAAACCAGTGTTCATATGATAAGCTACTTGGTTTGTACTGTTAAAACAGGTCTCTAAGATCCATACTTTTTTCCATATATATTCTTCTAGTTTGTAGTAGTTCAGCTCATTTTGTTTAAACGTTAGGTTTGGTACCTAGCGTTGGGATGATGTTCACTAGCATTAATCTACTCCTTTAAAATATCCATCATTCCACTGCTCTGAATGTACTGTATTAAGTTACTCATTCAATGCACATCTTATATTTGTGTGTGTTAAATTTGTTTTCCTGAAACCCTATGGCTGTTTAAGTCTTTCAAAATTGGTTTCAACTGGAGGAGTATTACCATACTACCAGTTTTTATAGTTAAATTTTAGTAGTAAAAATAGTGATGCATGAAATGACAACCCAAATAGAAAGGGACAGGGAGTATAAAGAAGTGCTGCACACTATATCACGTAACAGGTGAATGTCTGAGATCTTGTTGAATTAGAGGCTTTTGAAATAAAAAAGATAAAACAAGCCAGACTACATGATGAATACCCACTCAGATGACTGAAGGTAATCTTACATACCTAATAGCTTCTGCCATCTTAGTGCTTTCCTTTTTTCTATCATCTGTTAAACGTCGTATAAAATAAATAAAATCAAGACCACAGCAGAAAATGCTACCAACTGCACTGAACAGCACAAGTTTACTGTCATCTGCAGCTGCTGTGTTCAGTGCACTTTGGACTTCCTTCATTACCTGAAAAATCAAAAATTCATTAGAATCTTTTTATTATTCCATCATTAAAAAGTAGCATACTGTTCTCCTCCCCTCCACCCCCATGAGATCTTTGACATCTTTCATTTTTCCTTAGGATCCATTCAACCATCATATTAGAAAAGTTAACTTTTTTCATTATCCAAAAATAAGACAGTTTAAAAAAAGTATTAGAAGCTTTGCATTTCAAAAATGTAATTAGACTAAGATAATGAAATCATTAAGAAAAGTTTATTAGATGTTATCTGTAACTAAAGCACCCATTCAGCATTTCTGTAATTTGGACAGCAGATGGCATATGCAACCAGTTCAGAAAAAAAGAACCTTAATTCAGGCTAAAGCTTGTTTCAAGTTGCACTTCGTAAATCGCCACACGTGTTATAAAAGACAGTACCTCTACATGTTCAGATAACGTAGTTCTTAAACTGAGCTGAATTACACTTAAAGTCAGTTGTATGTATAACATCTTGCAAGCAACAACCTGAATCTTGTTTTGTGTATGTTTGTGCCTGAATAACAGGCATAAATGAGGCAAGGACTTAGAATTCCCCCAGCACCCTTCCCCCCCCAAAATCAGAATTATTCTGACCTCTGGATTTAGTGAATTATTTTCAGATGATTTTGTTGATAGCAAAATGTGTGTGAATCCATCTTGTTTCCTGACAACAATGTCTCTGTACCGGTACGCACTCTCCGTTTGTCTCACGCTGAAACGTAGCCTTTTATCAAAAGGTTGATCTCTTCTGTCATCAATAAACCTTCGTTTGCTGGCTGTCACTCCTGTTACAGATGTCTGTATGTTGGTTGTACCATTGGCTGCTAATGCTTCCATAAAGGTGGATGTACCTGCAAATAGTTTAAAAAATAACATTCCATTAATTACATTTTATTAGCTCAGCAGTTTCAAAATCCCTATTAGTATGAAAACAGGCTAGTCATATTAAGAACACACAGTAAATGAAACTCAGTCCCCTGGAAGTTACTGAAATGTTACAGAAATAGACACTGTGCACACAGCAAAATTAAAGTGACAAAGGGATCCAACAAATTCATTTTACAGTTGTGAGAAAATACATTTTAAACAAGTCAAACAGACCAATCATCATATACTTATTTTTAGAAGGAGGGAAAGGTTTATTTATCTTTTCTAGTACCAACGCACTTCAGTAGGTTAATGCTCTGCTTTCTCCCTTTCCAACATCTTTAAGTTGTTTAGCAGCATCAAGATTCAAAGAGAAAGCAGAAGCCTTTTGTTTCAAACGCCACGAGAAGTTAATATACAGAAGAAAATGACACTTACAGTAAGCCAAATAAAGAACTTGATTGACAAGATCATATGAAGCATATTAGTCTTTAAAGGAAAATGGAAACAAAGAAATACAGACTATACTTCTGTGAGAGGGAAACAAGACCCATGCAGTGATGGATATTTTAATGGATTCATAGACAATGAGATATTTCTCAAGTCTAAACAATTTTTGCTATTAGAATTGGCAAATAGAGCATTATGTCTTTCTGGTCTTGTTCCCAGTCACTTAAATAGACAGAGTTTGAAAGCATGCAAGTGAACAGGCCATTCCTCATGACACAGAAGGGACACGTTTTTCTGTACTCCACATTTGAAACATAATACCAAATAATTAGCATTCATAAGAGAAACTAAGAGAACATCTTGGATTTATAATCCATCTGTATGTTAAAATCTCCATGTAAAATCTCCATAAAATTTGTCAGATTAAAGTAATGGAGTATGCATGGGGGGAGGGGACAGTAGGGTTAAAAATGTTGGAAAAATATGTTACAGGCCAAGATAAGAAAGTTTCTAAAGCCTTTTCCTGAAAACTGAGGTCTGAGACTTTGTTAAAATCTACTGGAAACCCATAGCCCTTATCTCTCAAACAGGCACTTCAGAACATCATGCATATGATGTCTTAAAAAGTACAGTTAAACCACGCATAAGTTGTTAATTAAATGCCATTGATGGATCTTACTTAATTCGTCATTATCTTTCTTGAAGAAGCTATATTTTTAAAGTTCTAATAACATGCAATGTCATGATTTTTAATTTAATTTTTTTTTTTTTTTTAACAAGATACTTCAAACACTTGTGGGTCCAGTGAAGACATTAAACAGGCTCACCTAAATAACTGGAATATCCTATATCTCCACATTTTAACTGTATTCAAATGTGGCTTACTTTGACCCATTTGAAGTATGAGAGAGATATTAAAACAAAGACTAACGCAATTAAAATTTAGAACATTATACGTTTTTCTATTTGTATTTTGGAAACTGCCTTCAGATATAAATGAAGTCTTTGTATCAAATATTTTAAAATAAATAAATCTTTGATTATAAATCTGTTATGATTAATTAGGCAAGTTGTCTGTCAAAGGAGCTATACAATAATAAGATTTTATTTTACTTTTTAAAGTCTTTCTTGTTGTATTAGTGATTTAATCCTCTTACCATATCACTTTTTGTGAAGAAGTTAAACACAACTCAAGATTTTTCAATTCTTAAAGTGAAAAGTAAGAAACTGAATTCAGTTTGTGATCAGTCTCAGAGACAACAGAGGTGATCAAAATGAAATGGAAAATTAATATTTTATATTGTCACAGAAGTTTCACATTTATTCCTAAATGTTTCACGGCTTATCAAATTCCTTTTTTCATTTCAGCAGAATAAAGATTTGATGCACACCAAATATGAAATTGATGAGGGATGCTTTCGATACTTTTCCTTTGTAAACCACGCTATGTTGATTACATTCCTTTAAAAGAATTCCCTTCAAAGGGAATTTGCAGGAACACCACTGTTGCCCCATGGTTCATTAGGAACACAAGACGAAATGGTATCACTGGCCGCAATGGTTTGTTTTTCAACTGAAATCACCTCTGATTTCTAAACCCTGATACAAGATTTTATGGCTTCTTTCCTAGCCATAGTGAAAAAAGTGGAGAACCAGGAGAGCACAATAGACTAGACTAAGCCAAAAAAAGAGTCAGTAAACTTGCGTAAGAGCTTTGAGTAGATCTTTTCCCACAACTCATACTTTCAAAGACATACTCAAATACCAGAAAATTACTTTTGAGATGTAAGAGGCAATGATTATACACTTTGAGAGACAAAACTTTTGGCAAGACAGACCAAGACGTAAACACCACACGCCACTTTTCATGCTTATTGAATTGGCAAGAAACCTTCTGAGTTTTTATATAAACTCTGTCTGCACTTGTCAATAGTTGCAGTTTCAAACCACAAACAAGGGACAGCTGCCGTTCAGTGGAAGAAGTCTCCTACATCCAATCTTGTAAACACACTTTTAGGATACTTAGACTGGAATCCAAGACCTGTCAGCTTTAGAAACCGTACCTCTGCGCAGGGAGATTCGGCCAGCTGGTACAGATTAGAAAACAGCACCAACAGAGTTAAAATACATTCATCAGTGTTTGTTGTTATCGCTGTAAGTTTGTGACCTTCTACACCTTAAAGCACAGGGGGCTCCTTCTTTTGGCATTCGGTCCTCAAAAGTGAAGAGACAACTCAGAGATGTAAAGCAGTACTTCATGCTATATATAAATAGGCAAAGGTTGCATCACTGGACAGTCTTGGACATGTGTTGCACCAAATGAGGATGAAAAATTAAAAAAAAAGAGTACCAGAGAGAATTAACTGTATTGCCATAGATTTCCTCACATGAAAATTTTGCATTGAGGTTACTTATTTTCAGGTTAATTACAACTATATTTTACAATTTTAAAATACAGATTTCATAACAAACCAAAAGCAGTTCTGCATTTTAATATGTTAATGGCCATAGCATATCAAAGACAAACAAAACGCCACAGCCCTCTCCTTTCAAACTGAGCCTTCCAAAAACAATAAGGGCTTGGAAAAAAGACAATTTACCCTGGATATTGTCAACTAATGCAGAACTATGTTTGTTTAAGAGGTAAACAAACAGCTCTTATAGTTATAAAAAACCCCTTCCAACTGCAAACTGTTAATTAACATAATGTGATCCTCTCAAAGGTGAAGACATACTACTACTGTGCAAAGCTTCACCATACAGATGCAAAATGAAATTAAGAGGACTACTTGGTTTTGCAGCTGCTGATCAAAACCTGATAACAGTCACCATTTTCATGCAGCTGCTCTTAGAGAAAAAAAAAAAGCTACGGGCAACAGATAAGACAGACACTGGTCTTATTCAAAAGGCAGACAGACACAAAATACAGAAGCTGGAAAAGGGGCAGAACAGCAAAGGTATCATCATCCGCATTCCACTGGCAGAAGACAGAAAAAAGCCACCTCTCTAAAATATGAGGGGGATAACAATTAAAATGCACGATGCCAGACATCTAGATAGACACAATTAAAACCAAAGCAAGTAACACAATTTCACAACAATCCAGAAGTTAAAATCCCAAGTTCCTCTCTAAGCTATTTGTGCCTCACCATTACCATGTCCCAAATTCTTGAGAAGATCAATTTAGCTTACATAGCAAGCCTTGAATACAAACACTCCCCTCCCTGCAACAATACTGGGGACACAGCCAAACAGGTGCTCTAAAAACAGCCAAGCCTCTCTTGCACGCTTCTTTTCGAGTACACATGTACTAGCGGTGGTACTCTTAATTCAAAGGTTTGTCTGACAGGGTATGTGGTTTCTGAAAGGCTTAGCACAGATGTCTAAGGAACAAGCATAAGAAGATGGGAGGTGTGAACAGTGCTGTCTGAGTATTTTCCCTGACTCCAGCCACCAGAAATTTAGTGATTCCTAAAATTTGCATGCTGAGAACCATAGGCTGCACCCAAACCCATGTAAGTAAATCCTTACCCCTTCTTCATCCCTTTCATCACATCCCTTCTCCAGATTGATTAGTCCCAATCTTATTTACCCTTTCTTCTTCCAGAAGCCAGCCCAAGCCTGTCATTCTTCTCCATGCCTCTTCCTCTTCTATAAATCTTGGAACAGGGTCCAAAATGGCACACAATATTCGAGACGGGGATTTATAATGTGGCATAGTCGAGCCTTCTCTTTTGTCCTCTACTCCTTTTCCATAATAATTTCTAACAATTTATTTGGGTTTTATGTTTTAAACTAGCACTGAGCACTAAACACTGAGGTGTTTGTAGAAAACTACCCAAAACAAACCCAATGCCCTTTTCCTGAGCAGTAACACGTAGTCAGGAACCAGTCATTGTCCAGGCACGGTTTTATGTTTTGCTATAGGCATGGTTTTGCATAGAAGTCTGTTTTGTCCCCTCCTTATTGCTTGGCATTCATCTGCGCTGAAAGTAATCTCATTTTAATCATGAAATCACTCAGTATTTTCAGATAAGTCTGCAGTGCTCACAAGGAGCTTCAGGGACCCTCATGCCTTTCCTGTACCCTCACGCACCAACCACGTCCTGTCCTACACTAAGTGACGACATGGTTAATAAGAAGCATCTCACTTGAATAAGCAAATGAACAAACACCAGCAACAACAATTTCTTAAAGTGTTAACTACGAAAATAACACTGTAATTGTAACTGATTACAACTCAAGTACTGGAGAGGGAAAAATATGATCTGCAAAACTGATTGGGAAAAAAAATTTAAATTGAAAATAAATAAATAAATAAAAATCAGCGCTACAAGTTGTATTTTTTCCTTTCTATACTTTCGCTGCTTTATAGTCCCCTGTATATATAATCCACAAGACTTCATGTCAGTTATCTAGTGCAGGTTGCCTCATGTTCCCTTTTTGCCTACGAACAGTGGTGTTTTGCTACATGTTCATATGTGCTAGCAAGCTCTAACTGTAAACACTGTTAAGCTTTTCCAGTCTTAACTCTGCACTACATCAAATATTTCACACAATGAGACACCAACCCCAGACAGTGATACCACAATGCAAACATAATATATAACAGTTTCCAGTAATTTTTCCACCTCTGCTTCAACAATTACACAGAAAATATTTCTTAGAATTGTAGTGTATTGGCACAGATTATAGAACTTCAAAATGAGGGTTCTAAAAAAACCTATACATGTGCCCATTTTTTGTCGCAGTATATGTATTTATAGCACTTACATTCTGGAATCAAACAAAAGTTCCAGCTTCCTTTGAAATGTCACTATAAATATTTGCAAGAAGAAAAACAATTCTGAATTTATTGCGCATTTCACCTAAAATACTGTTTTGCTCTGTGTTTCTGAAAGTGTTCAGAAGGTATAGGCCATTTATGAAAGAAAGATACACTTTAGTTAAATCCTTCCAGAATACAGTGTTGTATCGATGCAGCACACAAAACAACAGTGCAACCAATAATAAGCTGCGCATACCTCAGCATTAGAAGAGGCATCCCCAAAGATGTCTGGGGGGAGAGGGGTGGGGAAAGGGCGATACTTCTCCAAATTATGGGCTGCCGATCACTGTGATACCCTGCTGCTGGTGTTGAAACCTCCTCAAAACTCTTACTGTTGGGAGGGAGCGTGTGTGTGTGCCGTAACTTTATCTTTTCTAATAAAGTTAACCACTTCTTGATTCTGTTTCAAGGAAATAGTTACACAGGGAACCATTAGATGTTCTTCAGCCACCTTCTGTTGTTTTTGCAAATATGTCACCTTTCCATACACAAAGAATGTGGGTTTTAAGCACAGATTAACTGGCAAATTATTGCGGTAGTACTTGGTGAAACATCAGCAATAGGTAACTACAACTCAGCAGTAAACAGTCCTGCAGTGGCTGGCGGGCTTGATTGTCAATGTCTGTCTTCAATTCCTAAAAAGCCCTTTCTCACGCCCTTTAATTCCTACTCTTTTCCATATATTTTGTACGGGTGTTACTTTTAAATGTCACTTTGAAACATTGCTCCTATAAAATCTACATTTCTTACAGGACACTGTTGTGGACAAAATTAACGTGAGAAGAGAAACACACACACACCCCCCCTGGTAATATTTCTCTACTCAATTAAAAGTTTTTCCATCCTACACCAGTTTTTATTTTGGCTGCCATGTCACATTTAGAGTAATATGGTCTATAGTAGCCATTTTTTCCCTTTTGTAGATAGTTTTCTCTGTTTCTTTGATTACTTACAGCATCAATCAAATATATGTTTACAATAATACTATTAGGAAGAGGGCAGCATTACTGGTCATTTTGGACTTTAGTAGGTTATAGGCTATTTAATTATTTTTGCTTTTGAATGTCTTTCCTTCTCAGAGCATAAGCATCCATGTAAAGATAAACCCGGAATGCCAACCAAAAATGCAACTAATCAGAACATGGACTTCTACTACTGAAAGTGGGCAATCAATACAAGAGAAAATGGCATTTCTCCACCCTCAAGTTAAATAGGTTTACCTTAGTCTGACTATTTTCAGTCATATAAGTGGAAATAAAAGAAAGTTTACATACTTTAAAAAGATGGGAATAACAAAATACTAGACCTAACACTTATTAAGACCATGCCCATAAAAACAAGGATAACATTAATAATATGTAATCTGGCAACAAATCTCTTTAAAAGTCTGATTAAGTTTTACTACCTTCAAGAAGGAACTGTGCATTTTTATGCATAAGATATTAAGTAAAGTTTCCACAGTCTTACAGTGGAAAAAAATGTCCCCCTCCTAACAACTGCAAAAGGCTTTCCAAATACATCTCCATTCTTATTATTTCACCGGAAATATATAAACAAACACTCAAGTGAGCAAATTCTTTTTCTCCTTTATCATGACATCCAGATAAACTAGGATTGCTCTCTTCTCCCCTTCCACTGCAGTTTTAGACTCATTTTGGAGTGATTTTTCTTCCATTGAATCTATAGTCGGGATACTACTGACAAATAGACAACAGTGCACATGATCATTATCACTATTTTAGCTGTTATTTAAAGTGGCTGTAAGGAAAAAAAATATACATAAAAATTTCTAAGCACCTCTGATATTACTCCAGTCAAGAAATCCCAGCCATATTTCACAGTAGCATGCACCAAAGTATTTGATAGGGGAAGCAAAGAGTTAGTTGTATTTCTTTTTCTCACAAATAAGTACAAATAAGAAAAACCTTCCCCAGGCTACAGACTCCTTTTTGAGGCCTTTTAATACTGGGAACATTTCATAAGGAAGAACCGTCCTATCTTGATATTCTTGGAGCTGCAGGTTATGATACTGTTCATTCGAAATGCTCTCAAATTTGAGAGTTAAGTAAGGATATCTCTTGGGGCTCATCTACAGAGGAAAGCTATCACAAAATAGGCTAAGGTTTAAACTTGAAGTATACCCAGCTATTTCACACTAACTCCTAAGGTGAACACATTCTATATTAAGAGCACTTCATTGCAATTTAATCCAATCCCCAAAGTGATCTAAAAAATGGCTCTCTTCCTGTGGAATAAGAGTGCCCTAACGTAAAGCTAGCCTAGAACAGATACTGCCAAAAGACATCCCAGGCAGTTTCCTGTGTAGACACAAACATATACATGCCATGTACGCATGACATAATTCTTGTAAGGACAACAAAACTTTCTAAAACATTTTCGCTAAATTATTAATGAGATTTAGACAGATGGGTATAGCACCACTATGTTGGCAGAATACTTTCATTTACCTGCTTTTTGAAAACAACATGTCAATAAGAATGAAAAGTGAATACTTATCACATAGATGAGGCTTTCAATACCAGAGTTTGCAAGAGCTCCATTCACAACTGCCCACAAAAACATTTGGTATTTCAATGCAGAAAAGTAGTAGACAAAGAGGGCTAGAGGACTTTCAGAGGCTCAGGACAGTGATGTGTATGTATTAAGCTTTACAGGAGACCCCAAGCTCTGAGTGCTCGGAGTATCTGGAGTGAGCATCCCTGCTGGGAAGAAGCACCTCTGTTTTTACATATCTACCTCAAGGAGGTACATGTGTCTTTCCAGCCACTGTCTAATGTCTGCTATTAATAAAAGATGTCTCAACCTCCTGTGTGATATTCACCAACAGGTTCATTAAGAGGTGGCCAATGAATAGATTACCTGAAGCCATACTAGCTTGCAGCAGAGAGGCCATCTTCCAGCACACAAGTGCACACAGCTGTGTGCCTTAACATGGCCAGCTATACCCTATACTTGGGTAACCTGCAATACGTAATGTTGCTGGCTGCTACTAACATGGGCAATCTGTTCTGCAGCAGCACCCTCTTAACAGAAATTACTGATCTTGACAGAAATAACTGCCTGGGGTGGGAAGGGGAAGCACAAAGGAGGAGTCTCTTGAGTCTTGACTTCAAGCTTTTGGGTACCTCTTAGAAAAAACTAAATATTGCAGTGCTGGGTATTTAGTCCTGAGCCTTGCACTTAAGCAAGAGGGCTGCTAGCTCCTTGAGCACTTCTCCTGCCTGAAGGGTTGCGGACCAAAAATCAACAGAGCTGGGCATTGACACCAGGGGGAGAAAGTATGGGTGAAAAGAAGATCAGACGTCTTGGGGAAGCATAAACACAGCTCTAGAGTCCTCTGATGAACGGCACATTCAGAAATTCATGTGCCAAGCAGGTTCTTACTTTTGATTTAAAGGTACTCAACGGAAAGTAGCGTCCACTGGAGAGTCCAGGATTTGAGCCAAGAAGACTTCTGAAAGACCCTGCCTTTAGGCAAAGTACACACTGCTATTTACACCACATCTAAAGAGCCATTCACAAATTGTTCTAGAGGCAATCTCTCCACCAGTTTTCCCAATCTTCTGGGAAAATAAGCCCACATTAAAAGCAGGATGATGAAAGGTATTTTTGGGTATCTCATGAACAGGTGCTGGATAGTTAGATGCTCTGAACTGAAAAAGTAATTCAGAACAGTATATCACCTTGCCAAATTTGTCCTTTTATATTGTTGGAGAGGAGTAAATCCCAAATATGATCTACCGGCAACAGCTGAAATAAGGTATGATGGAAACAGTTAAGTAAATACAACCTGTGCTCTCAAGCTGAATCTGATCTCTCCTGTTTGGTTTTTGGCAATACTAGCTAGGATCAGCAAGTATGTAAAGCACATGCCTGAATTGGAGGACTCATGGAGAATATGCAGAATTCTTTATTCTTCCTATATTAAATAATAATAATTAAAAAAACCCCAACAAACAACAACAACAACAAAAGCCCAGAGAAAGTCCTAAAGTCAACAGTAGGAGACTACCGAGAGTAAAACACTTGGATCAGATGCTTTGCATCTGAGGAAAACTTATATGATATCCTCCCTCAATTAGGCTTTGTCCTGTATCACCACAGGCAATTACTAGAAAACACAGGAGGCATTTGTCTTCACATCATCTTGCCCCACAGCTTGACCCCAGTACAAATGGTATGGTTGTCCATGTCATTGGATTTGCAGAGATAGCAAAGATCTCGAACATGGCCATGAGTCTTGGGAAAACGCCCATCATAAGAACACGTTTTCAGCAAATTTTGAAGTCAAGAATATAGTAGTAAACAAGCAAATTAAAAAAAACACCACCATGCCCAGGGTAAATCACAAGAAAATAACCACAGCCAAAAACAGTGAACCAATCTCAGCCAGCAGCTGGGAGGAACTGGAGGCAGTGAGCTGCCCTTACACAAGCAGGATGGATTGCACATGCATGGGTAGTGTTTGGGTGTGTACTCTTCATATTGCTAAGGAAAGCAATCAGCTTCTCTTTAAGACCTTAGGCTTTCTACTTCATTGACTGTTCTCATATTTATGAACAGTCTATCAAAGGGAAAATCTCACAGACAAAAAACCTAAACTGATAACTCCATAAAGCACTAATTAAGTAGTTAACACTTGCTGCCATACATAGAAAATGGTGCAGAGCTGCAAAAGTGGCTTCCCTCAGGCTACAGAGCAAGTCAGTATAGAAGCCAGGATTATTAGTTACAGGTGGTCCTAATCCCCAAAAGCTACTTTACCCTGTAAAAATCTGCTTTTATAAAGTACTGGATTTTTTTCTCTTTACAGAAATTATAGGTATCTAGATTAAAGCACAAGTAGCAATATTGATGCTATTGCTTAACAGAAGAGACAGCTAAGGAAGCAATGGAATAAGCACTATGATATTTAAGTGGGACATGTTGTTTCAGCAGCACCAATATATTAATATGAAACTACAGCCTCTAAAAGATTACGAAGACTAATATTAGGAGGCTGAAATTTTGAAGAAAAAAATAATCAAGAAATTAGGAAGTTACAGATGTGGCAGAGAAAAAAAACCCAACCAACAGAAAAATCAATGTGGTTTAAGACAAATTTCAGAACAAGTTTAAAAAAGACAAACCAGTTAAGATCTATCTCAGAGAGTAGGACTTAGCAACTACTGTCAACCGTGCCAAAAACAAGGGAGGCTTAGTTAGGTATCATAATGCCTATTGCTACACAAAAACAAGACAAAGTGTATCATATCTGATGCTTTAAATCAAAGTGTGCAGTGGCCTCAGAGAGAATTTTATAGCCTGTGTAGCTGGCAATAGGAAAGTAAGGTTTATTTGACTATTTGGAGATGCAAGTAGGAGCACATCTTTTCACAGTAGTCATACTGGTGTGATGTCATGATTTAACCCCAGCCGGCAACTAAGCACCATGCAGCTGATTGCTCACTCCCCCCACCCAGTGGGGTGGGCAAGAGAATCGGAAAAAAATCCCTCGTGGGTTGAGATAAAGACAGTTTAATAGGACAGAAAGGAAAGAAAATAATGATAATAATAATAATAAAATGACAATAATAATAAAAGATTAGAATATACAAAGCAAGTGATGCACAATGTAATCGCTCACCACTTGCTGACCGATGCCCAGTCAGTTCCTGAGCAGCGATCCGCCCCTCCCAGCCAACTCCCCCCAGTTTATATACTGGGCATGACTTCATATGGTATGGTATATTCCTTTGGCCAGTTTGGGTCAGCTGCCCTGGATGTGTCCCCTCCCAGCTTCTTGTGCCCCTCCAGCCTTCTTGCTGGCTGGGCATGAGAAGCTGAAAAATCCTTGACTCAGTATAAACACTACTTAGCAACAACTAAAAACATCAGTGTGTTATCAACATTATTCTCCTACTAAATCCAAAACACAGCACTGTACCAGCTACTAGGAAGAAAATTAACTCTACCCCAGCCAAAACCAGGACATGTGATCATAGTTCAAGAGTGAATTTGTAGATTTTAAAAAATATTATCACTGCAAGTGCATGGAAGGACTTGGGTCCACAACCTGATAACAGGGGGGGGAGGGGGGGGCCGGGGGGGGGAGAAAAATCTCCATTTGAATTTTTGGCTTGGGAATTGTTGCAACTCCAACTGCTGCAATTCCAAAGTCCAGCACTGGAGCCTCAGATGTTCAGCGGGAAGTTCATAAAGCTGTGCTTGGACTTACATTTACTAAGAGGTGGTTCATGCGTGACAGACTCTGAACTTCTTTAGATACAGCAGGCACCTAAAATGCTGAATCTTGCCTTAGGAAACAATCCATTAAGAACACACGGAGAAACCAAAAATATCAGAGGAAATCACTACATAAAAGACAGAAGAATTACTATTAACTAAAGCAAAGATCGTGTACACAAAAATAATGGGACTAGTGCATAACTAGTCATGATTGTGAGCTCAATTTTAATTTGGAAACCATTTAAAACATGCCATAGATGAGACAAAATGATAGATGAATTACATGACTGGTTGTTTCCTGAAACCTGCCAGGGACCCACCTATTCAAGTCAGATTCCAACCACTAAACAAACAGAATAAAGAAAATAGAAACAGGACAGTATCAGCAAATGGAATTGAAATTTAATTTCTACCAAGATGAATGCTGTGCAATTTTAGATAAATGTGTTATGTAAAAAGATATTGCATTAAATACTTCTTAGACAAATAGCAAGATACCCCAGTCATAAGGAGAGGGTGTGTAAATGGAACTAAACTTATACAGTAATTGAATTATTTTCTTCAGGAGTGAGATGTAGCTTCAATTAACTCCACATGGTTAAACATGTCAATAGGAACTGAGGGGAAAAATAGAATATGCTATACTTACAAGAAAATAGGAAGTAAAGAACACTGGGAAGAATACAGGGAGATGCTAAAACAGATAAAGAACGGGTATTAGAAATGCAAAGTAAAACTCTAAAGTTCTCATAGTTACAGATCCTAAACACAAATTATTTTTCCAGTGATTAAAAAAATGAGAGGAGAATTAGACCAAAAATAAAAGTGAAATGTAGTGTAAGCTACAAAGTCAATTAAAGTATTAGTGGGGAAACCAGCATGCCATAAGAAACCAGAAAAGACTTATAATGAGTATGAATATACTGTACATATAACAAACGACAGACTAAAAGGCTTGAACATGGCAAGATTGCTGACTGACAGTAAAAAAAGAGAAACAGACAAATGTGATAGTCTGTATCACACTGTATCTATGTAGTAAGTGAAATACCTCAGAGACTTGCTGGCTTAAAGACTAGCAAATTTGGAAGGTACCTTGAGTAATAAAATTTGTGTTGATGTAGTTTCAGATAGAGTTGGAAAAAAACTTTAAAAAAAAAAAAAGCCTTAAACCTCTGCAGTTTATTTCTGTTTATAAACAAGACTGCTCTCAAAGTCACGTTTCAAAAGTGTTCTTCCAATTAAAACCTACTGGGGATCCAAAGCAAAACTCAGGAGAGCCATACTGGATACTGCAGAGAAATTTCATCTTCTTACAAGAGTTCACTCATTACTTGCCATATATTTTACCAATATTTTGCAGTTTCATACTATTACAAAACATGCGTCAGAAGCCTCCCTATCATATATACTTACATCTAATATAAAGTTCAGGATTTAAAATAATATCTCCACACAGGAGCAACCCTATTTTGCTCAGCATTGAAGCTGTATACATAGAATTATTCTTAGTGATATAAAGTTGGAAATACACTGAAAAGTAAAAATTTTCTATCTAAAATTAATTTTACTTTATAAGGTCCTAAATCATGAAAGTTTCTACTGATGCCAAAAAGTGGAAGTTAGTAACAGCAAAGATTTCAGGGTTATTGTATGATAAGAATGGTAACATTCTCTGTCATTGGGAGTTTGATGTACAGAATTATAATAAACTCTGCATCTCCATTTGATCTCAGAATATGTTGCCATATCACTAGTACGTTGCCGTAAGGTCAATAGTTAACTGAAACAAAGACATCACTTGTAGTTTTCTATTCTGTTATTATCTATACATCAACATATTGGTGATTTACAAACTCAAACAGCTTGTCCATTTTTAATTACTACGGTAGATGACTTTTCCAATATAGCTACCTCACAGAAGATACCACACCATCAGATATTTCTCCCCACAGCTCAGTTAAAATACTATCTATATCTCAAAGGAATTTATATTCAAGCTGTTCTTTTGAATCGTTATAATTAGCAAAAATGCTGCAGTGGGATCATCTTACTTCTTCATTAATTCTTAAACAAAATCATATGCTTATTGAAATTTCTAAAAGAATTAATGCGGTGTTTTGTTAAAAAAAAAAAAAAAAAAAAAGATTACTTCCCCCCTCCCCCTTCTTTCAAACCAGATAAGAGACTACGAGCAAGAAGCAGCATGATCATATGCTGGCTCAGATCAGACCAACACTGCAAGTGTATTAACCAAGTTCACCCCTGCTACAAGGAGGAAGAAGTCTGCCGCACATCTGTCCTTGGGCTCGATTGTTCTTGCCAGTAGACTGGCACTCCATTTACCTGGCAAGTTCAGGAAAATCAGCCAAGGACCTTCCATGAGCCTCACCATACCCCTGTGATCTGGGCAAGCAGCACATACTGAATTACTTATCGGTACTTAAGTACCGATCTAGTTTACATAACATGAAAATTAAGATTTGTTTCCCTTCACTGCTCTGTTTCTTCCCTGTATAGTCTGCCAGACCAGAAACAAGTCATTCATCTCATGTATTTCTGTCTAACCCAGAAACAAGGCAGCTGGGTTCCTTAATACCTTCCCTCCCTCCACTGATACATCTGCTGAACAATTCCACGAGAGCTTCCAAAGTTAAACCAAATTCCAGTTCAAAACTATTTACCATCATCAGTGTTTTTACCCCCTTTGACTTTCCTTTCCTTTCCCAGTCTTAAGTAAGACAACTGGAATCCTAACCCAAATTTATGAAAAACATTAAATATAGTTCAACTACAGCAGACTATCCGGGCAAAAGCATTAGTGTTTTCCTACTCCGGGCTCACTATTTGGACAGAAATATCAACTTATGACTAAGTAGCAAGAAATGAGTAATAAACTGACATAAACAAATGAAAACACGCCAAAAAACCCACAAAAATTGACAAAGTTAATTTAACAGCAGGAACAAGCCAAACATTTTTGCGGGGTGCGTTGGGTTAGCTTTCAGCTTGATCAGTTCCTGAGTGCTGCTGCTGACCAAGCAGGGAGCAAGAATGTGTGAGGAGGGGGTGGTGGAAAGAGGACAGGATAACCGAGAGTAATGTGAAAAGCATGTCTAAAGAGAACAGCAACACATTTCTCTCCAGTTCAAATAATATACTGACTAGCAGATAACAATTATAGAAAAGAGTAGGTATTTCCTCATGCAAACCATTTAATTATGAGATCGAGTCCCAGTATTGCAAAATAAACTCCAACACTACTGATTTATCTGCATAGGAAACTGGCAGAATTGAAATCATCAGAGAACAGGTATGATTGTAGTGCTACATCCTCTTTCATGCTCTACAATCTAAAGCATTTTAAAAAACCCCACCTGCTGTGAATCTATCTTCTAATATTTCAATTACATGGCTACAATAAACATTGAGATTATGAACTACTTTTGCAAGCATAAGGTGACTTGTAGTTTAGAACAGATCAGTGGACTAATTTGTTTATACTGTAGAAAACAGCCTGTGATGCAAACTCTTCACACTTTCCCAAACAGAAAAATCATGAGAAAAAAAACGTTGCAGGTATCTGTGAGGGAAACATAGCACACTTCATTGCTGCCATCAATTTGTAGTTTATCAATGCTTACCTAGAGAGCAAAGAAATGAGAAAAGTTGCCACAGAAAAGAAAATGGCATCAGAAGCAGACAGGATGTCCCACTGAGACACGAGCTAGAGTGGGAGGTGGGAGGCAAAGCCACGCATCCGCTGAGGCTGCCACAGTCTGCAGAGGATGAAGCATGAACAGGGACGGTCAGAGAAGCGCAGCTATTCATCACCTCCTCTTCATAAGCAAGGACTTCCTTTCCTGCTAGGTCCAGGACTGTCCCAGCAGCATGAGTTTTGACTATAATAAATTCTAGAGTAAACTGCGTGGAATAGGAAAGGAGACTAATGTTCAGGCTGAGGCTCCACAAATCAGTCTAACAAATGCTCCAGTAAGCTCCTGGAAAATGTTGTTAGAGAGTGCCCTGACATCTCTGAGAATTATATTAGCGCAATATGTACTCAAAAAGCCAATTTGGGATTGTTTAGTTGCTGACTTTGTCAGCCTTTTGAAGGACGCAGAAAACAGTGCAACTGATATTGCCTCTAAAGCTGCTGGGAAAGTTGTTTTTTCTAAACTAATGGCTACGGTAAATAGTAGGCTTCATGTCAAAACACATTCCTTCTACATGCCATGATATGTTGCCCATCATTTAAAAGACATGTAGATATGTTGCTTAGGGACATGGTTTAGTGGTGAACTTGGTAGTGTTAGGTTAACAGTTGGACTCTATGATCTTAAAGGTCCTTTCCAACCTAAATGATTCTATGATTCCCAGCCCATGAAACAGCTTTGTCTTCAGAGAGAGACTCACACCGTGCCACTCTGGGTGGTTCTCTCATAACTGCTCCTTCCAAAGACAAGTGTTTCACTGTGTGTCACTCTGTGTATACCAGCCAGCAAGCAAAGCCTTTCCCCTTCTTTTAGGCTGGTTAAGGTTTAAAACATTCAGGTTTAAAGTTTAAAATTTCCCCTTCCTTTTCATCTAGCTTACATATGTTCCTTGTAACATATGAAAAATGAATATGATGATGACCATGAAGTAGGAAGCAATCAAGAGCAGAAGTGGGCAAATAATGGATTTTGGCTCAGTGGGTGGAGACACAGCAAAAAACTTAAACAGGTGGTTCTTTTGTTTTCAGATTTAATCCTTCTATGTAACATCTTTGAAAGTGTTCTGAACCAAAATAAAAATGCTGCTTCAAAACAAAGTCAAATGTGTATTTAATAAATTGGACTAAGTTGTAAATAGGATTCTGCTCTTCCCTGTTCTAAGCTCTGCTTTTGTTACAATTTCTATTGTTAAAAAAAAATGTTGCCATATCCATTCAGGAGTAATATAATTATAACATTTATTACTAGAGTTAATGCAGTAGTTTTAATTCTTTTGCTGTATGAACCTGAATACATATCATTCATGTTACTTGTAGCAAAGATAAATAAGAAACATAATAAAGTTTGCAAATACTACTAAAGCTTTTAACTCGCTAGATTCTCTTTGAGAAAGGTTAAAATTGAAGCAGAAGAAAGCCAGTACTATATCTTACAGGTCGATTTAAAATTAATCATAACTTTAGTCCCACATGTGTTTAGCTGAAAGCCAGAAATTATTTAATCTTAAATTCTAAGATTGGAAAGATGTTTCCCTTATGTGGTAAAGGGAAACCAATGGCTTGAATTCAGGCCTGTGCTGTTTCAAGATCACTCTTCGAAAGGGTCTGTCAGTGATTTCACTCTGCTTAGGTAACTTAAAAAGCTACGCGTGTCAGTAGTCACAAGGCAGTTGGAAACCACAACTTCTCACAATTATTTTCCTTCCAAAAGCATTGGAACAGCCCCTCTCCCAGTCAGGATTCCTCTACAAAACCAAAAGCATTTGTCCCACACAGGCTCACTAGTGAACTAGTGCTGATTGCCCTGTACAGTCATACTACACAACCAGGCAAATAACCAGGACCCCTAAGCAAAAAAGGTGAAGTATGGTCCACTTAAAATAACATACATCCACTGCCCTGTGTTGCAATTCCACCTTATCATATGCTCGAGAGGTGTCTTTTAATGTTCTGATGCAACTAAACACTTCAACAACAAGTAAATTCAACCCAGACTCTGGAAGCAAAACAAGATTCCCCCATTTTGTAGTCCTCACAGGCAAAAATGGCTTAATAGAAAATCAAGCATCTCCAGAGACACGTGAATTATTTTCACTGAAAATTTACCTCATTAAAACTCTTTTCCCTGCATCCTTGACTAGGTAGAATTATCAGTATTTCTGATGTCCCAAGGGCACCTACAAAAGCAGATGGCATTCTGACTTTATTGCACTACCTAAAACACCTTCTGCTCCACCAGATGACCCTCAGAGAGAACCTACCTCCATTTTGCAGTTCCTTGCTTTTATTTCTGCACAGTGACACAACAGCTACTAGCCTTTTTACTAGCTGGCACATTCTTTAACCACAGAGCTACAGGTGTTTCCCAGTGACCCTGATGGATTTCCCTGCATGTGAAGACCACTTGACTGAATCAACAACAGCATCTGCAGAGCAGTCTGGGGGGAGGAGGATGGATTAGATGACAAAGGTCTCTTCCAGCCCTATTTCCTAGTATTCTGTGATGCATATGTGATCACACTATGTAGCATTTATGCCTTTTTGTCCTGACCTAAAGGCAGTTGCTTTTCAACAAGCTGGAATACAAAGACAAGGTACCTGGACCGATGGTATCAGGTGCAGATTAGCAAACTGTGGACAATGACAGTCAGATTCTTAGCTAACTGCTGCTTTCAGTCCTGATGGGGAGCTCTCTGCCTGTGTCCTTGAATGAACCCTGGGGGGAAAAATCCTCTTCTGTGGAGATGCCTGAATATTTGTCTGGGAAGCCACAACCACAGCTGTGGTATGTATCTGTACTTCTGCCATAAAGCTCAGCGTCTCATGCTATGTAAGGTCTTTGTAAGAATGTTCCTATGGATTGCAGTCTCCATTCTGAACTGATAATTTCTGCAATGGCCTCACTGATGTGAAAACTACTCCTGTTTTATACATTATTTGTAAAATACTTCCAAATCAGGAAACTGGACTCTATGACTGCATACAAGAAATGATAGCCTTCTAACAGTTTCAAAATAATGATGAGAAAGATAGCCTGTGGTAAGAGGAAACTTCTAAATGATCAGAATAAAAATGACAATTCCCTTTTCTCCAAGGGTAAGGAACATGAACAGTCATTCATCAGAGGAAACTGCTAATCTCCTTGGTTTCAGCACAACCAAAATACTATCTAAATTAAATATGGGTGCTATTATTGGATAAACTGTGCAATACCTTTTGTACTGCTCGAGGGAGTTTATGGCCAACTCTAGGAGTCATTCTCTGAGATGACCTTCTGCAACGCTTGGTGTTAAGCTAGAATTTGGCAGGGCTGCAGCAAGAGAAGCAAAGCCAGTCTGATTCCTCTGATATTATTGGCATTTAAGTGCAGACCACTGTAAAATCACCTTTCCCCTGATGTGGGGGAGCCAGGAATATCTGATAAAACAATAGCAAGAGTGGACATAAGGAGTTCAAGAGCACCATGTTTCCCTGGCTTACTGCATTTATTGAGGGGGGTGACAACAGTTACTTTTTGAGGGTATTTTTTCCCCTTTCTTGGCCTTACAGTGGTTTTGCAACTCCCTGTTTTGCCCAGCCTTGCCCACTGTTACTATATTACTTCTGAATGCTGAAAGTTACCTGATCATCCAAAGCATATTGGGAGGGTGGGGGGGAAGGGGAAATCAGGTTTTCCCTAAGTCTCAGGCAAAGCAGAGCCAGTTGCTTCTTGAGGGGCTTCAGGTTCCTCCTTTTTTCCCCCTTAAATCAAGCACTACTTTGCCAGGGAAACATCACCGTGAGTCAAAAGAGCATTCGGCAGCTGAACAAGAGTTGCAGGAGGGTCTTCCACGCTGGCGGTGCTTTTGGCCCTCCGCCAGTTTGCAGCTGCTGTCCCAGGCTGGCAGGCAGGAGGTGGTGGGCTCCCCACCGGGCAGACACGGAAAGGACGGGCGGCAAGGGCACGGAGTCACTCTTCTACAGCGAAGCACAGGATTAGGTTATAGAAAGATAGAAAAGGCTGGTGAAATTCGTCAAGAAGGGGGGGGGGGGGGAGGAAGGAGTTGAAGCAGAAAGAGTCTTTAGCTGCGTGCCAGCAGAGGCAGCCACAGCTGGTTGTAATTTGGTGAGCAACCCCTTCCCCACCTGGCCTGCTCAGAGAGAGCCTCAGCTGTCCCTGCTCCAGCCGGCACAGCCCTCCCAGCACAAAAGGAGCAGGGTTACAAAACTCACTCCCCTTTAAAAAAAAAAAAAAAAAAAAAAAAAAAAAAAGTCTTTTCAAAGAAGTCTAGCTAGTGGGTGCAGTACTTCTATGCTGAGGAGATCCATTCACTTAAAAGGAGACTGCTTCCTCTGCTGTTAGCATTATGTTGGTAGGAAACATTTGCAGGCACTGTTACATTCATTTCCAAGCCAGACTATGTTCAGTGTAGGTGATCTTCAGGCAATGTAATGGATAAAAAAATGAAGAGGGTTTTGCTGAGTGTGCACACAGTCAAACATTTTTGGAAAGACTTAAAAGGTGGCCAAGTCTGAATGGATTTTAACGTGATAGCAAAAGCACATCTCTGACACAAAGGCCAAAGCTGTGTTGAACTGCAAATCATTGCACAAAGACTTGTCTGAGGAGCAGACGATCGCTCACCTTCTTTGACAGTTGAGTTCTTCAGAAAGCAAACTGCTGAGCAATGTATGATGCTCTCAGGATATGCGAATTCCTGACATCCCATACATTTCTTCCACGTAATTCCCTCTGATGCAAGCCCAATACTCACCACAAAACTTTCTGCTATTGACTTTTTCCTTTACTTTTCCTTTTCCTTTCTTCTTCTGGTAATGTGTTTAAGTTTGGATGATAGGTGAAGAGCCTGAGGTTTTTGCCCCTCCTTTTCCCAAAAGGCTAAACTCTCAAGCAATAAAAGTTTCATCACTGTCCCAAAGCTTAAATACTGCAAGTAAGATGGCTAAAACCAAATCCAACCCCCACAAACATGTCATATAACAATCACTCCCTGTTATATTTTCAGTGGAAATCTATCCATTAGATATTGCTGTCCACTGAAAGGTAGCCTGTGTGAACCTACACACACTAAAAATTCCATGTAAACTTTTTGTTTTAAAATTTCTTCCTGGAAAGGATGTTTCTTTATCTATCATAGTAAAAGAGGTTAATTTGCACTGAAAATTGTTCCTTCTCATCTGCTTAGCAAAGCTGCATTTATGATTCAAGAGAATCAATTATTGTTTAATTCAGTTTTTGTAATTTTTTTGCCAGTGTAATTGATTCTTTTACTATGTGGATTTTAGTATTAAAATTCATTTAATATTGGCTTATCTAATTTACATCCATAACCTACATTTCAAAAATCGCTTTTGTTATCTCTTGGCAAAGACTCGTTTCTTGGTTAATTTAACAATGTGACCACATTAAGACCTATTTTCTTTTACAAAATATGACAAAGTACATACTCTTAAGTATTACTATAAAATAGCAAAAGTGAAATATAATCAGACGTAAACAATCAGAAGCACATAGACATTTCTCTGCGTAGATACATTTGTCCCAAACTTGATATATTGTGAAAATCAGTCATTCAAAGCAAGTATTCACATCCCTATTGAAAGTTCCAAGTACTGAAGTTTCATAAATAAATAAAATAATAATAATAAAAAATTTAAGAGTAGTCCATGAACATCAACATGAGATTTAGAGCCAAAAAGGCCAGTGCAACTTTGAACAAACTAGCCAGACCATAACCTTATGAGATGAGAGAGTAAGAATATCAACGTTATGGCAGCATCAATGTTATGGCAGTCCTAACCACTACAGCAGTGTAGAATAGATGGAATATTACTTCTGTTGTGCTTGTAACAACTGCGATAAAATTAATGTAACAGAATCGTGGGTATTTCAGGCAAACACATTTGGTCAAACAGAGTGTTTGTCTATGGAATTCCTTTGGTTTATAACAATGTACAATGTTTTGAGAGAAAGATACACAGACAAAGAAAATAAATACCCTCTAAACTTTAAAATATTTGTCTTTTAGCTGTTAATCTGTTTCACAATTTAAAAATGTGTAACAATAGTTGTAAGAGGGAAAAAACCAAATATAGTCCCTAAACCAACCACAAATACTGACATCCTAGAGAAATCTAAATATTTTAAAGATGGAACCAAGACCAAACAAGCAAAGTAAAGAACATCCTTCTGTAGGACTTCACTCTAAAATTAACTGGCAAAAAAAGGGAGCTGTGGAACAGCAATCAGGTGAAGCCCAAGTATCTTCTGCTCAGGAAACTTGGGTAGATTTGGGGGAATAAGCTTTCAAAGTAGGAGATGTTTTACTGAATTTCCACTCACTGAAGCCTGTGGCGCTCTTACTGAATGTTCATTGTCATCTTACAGATTTTTACTGTTTAAATCCTTTCAAATAAGCTAGAAAGTGAAGAGTAACATGTTTTCTGCAGGTTTTATTTCTATCCCGCTACTGTTCCCTATGCCTTTTCACCTCACAGCAACTGAAAAACTGTGTTACACAGTAAGGGCAAAAAACAGACAACCAACCAACCAACAACCTAAGAAACCTATTAGTATAAAAAAACAAAACCTTACTATGGGGATTATACTGAAAAGCTAAAACAAGAGGACAGAAAGAGTGAAGATAACATACAGAGAAATAAAAACTATAAATCTGTACTTAGTGTTGAGGTATCAAGGACTTTTTTGTTTGAGTAGTAATAGCATAGGACAGTATCCTAGTATCTGCCTCTACTGTAAAAGAATAAACTGACTTTAAAGAAAAACAAAATTCCAAAAAGCCCCTAAAAAACACCTGCATATCTTCACAAGTGAAATGCAACTTTTTATTAAAAACACAAAATAGAGCTTTGGAGATATATTAGCTCCTTTATGGAAAGATCAGCGTATGGTAAAGTATCCGAACAATTATAAAGCAATTAATGATCAGAATTACGCCAACTTTACTTTAATTATGAGAAAATCAAATACCTGCCAGTGAATTTAATGAATGCTCATACTGGAAATGAGCAAAAAACTCTGTAAGAAAGAACGAATCCATATGTCCGCATAACATAAGATGAGCTATGTGATACTGAAAGAGCACTATGTCCTTGGCATTTGCTCATTTTAAGCCAAAAATCTAAATCTCAGGAATGCTACAGTTAACTACCCATTATTGCAGGTTACTCGAAGAAGTTTATAAAATTACTAACTTTATATTCTGTAATGCAAACAAGACAGCTCTCAAAAAATAGTGGTCAGAATCCCTTGTTAAAACACTCTACATTTCGTAGGCCACAAATCATTCAATGATTTGCTACTGAGCCTTTCTCCCACCTGACTGAATTTTGCAAGAATCACATGAGAAAACCATGAGAAGACTAAAAGAAATGGAAGAGGCAGCAAGAGCCCTTAATATTCACGAATGAAATTACTCTTCGCCAAACATAACCGTCTTCGTAAAACTTAAGGATTCAGATCAACCTGATACTTTTGCAGCATTTCCTACCAGCCTAAAGAGCCGTGTTAATGACTTCACACTGAGCTTAGGTCTCTGGCATGACCAGACAGCAGAATAGTTGAGAAGCAGAGATTTGCCATGTACTTACAAATGCAGTCTCAGGGGATCTTATTATTACCTGACCTTTAATAACATGCAAAAAGATGAAATAACAAATTTATCAAATTCTGTAGTGTCTTAAATTTAAGGTAGAGATATGAAGATTATTACCTCTTAGATTTAATCATGTTATTAATTCAGAGCAGCAGATTCAGGCAATGAAATTTGAATTCTCATAATTTAGGCAAAAAAAAGAAAACACTTGATCCTAGAATCTGATCAGTACATTTTGTGGGCAAAAGCTTGTTACACTGACAATAAAAAACAAAGAATGTGGCTTAAAGAGGATTTAATCTAATTCATATATAATAACTCCCCCCCAATTATTATTTATTACCTATAATAATATACAAAAAATATATACAAAAATTCCCGACTAGTTTCATATGTATTACATAAGTAGCAATGTTGACCTGTGAATTTACAAGGCAGGAGTCTCTGAAGCACAGGGTTGATTACAGAACTGGGCATCAGTGTTGGGAGTTTTATGGGGCAGGTAATATTAGACATACTTAATGTTAGACACACTTAAGCTCATTCTCTGCATCATCTGTAACGCACTTCTAGTGCTATGTGTACACATCACCACAAATTACACTATCAAATAAATATACAAAGACTTCTCCTTAGAAAATCCACATTTGAGAATTATATTATGCCACTTCCCTCACAGGTGCACTAGAAAGAAGCTATCCCACTACAGCCTTCACATAGCAGTAGTTATGACAAAAGCAAAAGCAAAGCTGCAATTGCATGCAACCACAAAAGGCCCTAAATTAAGTATTTCTGGTGAGCTTGTAAACTAAGACAAGTTTCTCGTTTGCACAGCGAGCCAGGATAACTTTCCTGTCACCACCAGGTATCAAAAGTATTACTCTACACTCCAGGCTTCCCAGACTACAGCAACTACTATCCCTTAGAAAGATATATTGTTCTTGAAGGTATATTGCCTCTTTCTTCTGGCAAAATGTTACCGCTTACAGAACTACAAAGATCCTTGTAAACATACTGTGACAACCCATGAACTACAAACTGTATTTAAATTTGGAGATGTGCATTTTTGTTTGTCACACTGTTGCACAAACATTTGAAATCAAGTGGTCTTCATTGGTATCTTGATGAAAAGAAAATAAAAATTATAGAACAAAACCTACTAATCATTTTTCTTAAACACAGATAATTTGTCATTAAATTTAACTGTAAAAATATTCTAATCCTTCTGAGTGGTGACCCTGTGAAGTTGGTTCTTAAACAGCTTGAGGTCATATTTACCGTGCAAACAAGAAAAACCCAACACAGGCTAGATTTGTCAACTTTCTAGAATATATTTAAAACCAGTAAGAGTCAAATGTTTTCAAGAAAGTCTCAAGGTAATGCTACTTTGCTTACAGAAAAAAATCATTGTAACAGTCTTAAAGTGAAAAGCATGTAGGACAAAAAGATAAGTGGGTTTTTAGGATACACATGCTGTTTCTTTAAGCCTGCGACAGGAAGCCAGAGACCAGACAGGAAAAGTTCTCAGCAGAAATTCACTTAACTGAAGCTCGCTAATTTATAATTAGTGACTTCACCCCTTATGCACTTTTTTTTTATGCTAGCCAGGTATTTTGTTTGAGCACAAAAATTTTCCATAATTCTGTACAGTTAGCAAACAATATGGAACGAGATGCTGTCTTTCTTGTATTATTTCAAGCTAGGAGTGATAAATGCTGAAAGTCATTCTTTCAGTACATATTCTAGTATTATATAAATCTATGAGATATTTTGAGAATTAGTATTTCCCCCTACCCTCTGAATCACAAACCTTAATTTAAATGAGCTGAAGCCCACTAACAAGGCTACTAATTCATATACTTAGAGTCTAAGTGATTTATAAATCATTTACCTTCACAGAGAAAAAGAGATTAAAATAACTATGGCACTGTTTTAAAAAAAACGATGAAGATCACTACCTGAAACAAATACAAAACATAAGAAACTGCCTGTTTTCTCCTACAAAGTCACAGCCCAAAGAGTGGGAAATATGTGGGAAAATAAAGCATTGTGACTGTGGTATGAGCAGAAACAAGCATAAACCCAAATTATTCAAACAAGTAGTGCATAACTTTTCAGAAAGGCTGGAGCTAAAAATGAAACAAAGTGCAACTGATTCAGCAGTGTCAACTACTGAAACTGCAAGTCACTGTGCAATAAAAGAGCTGGTGCATTATAAACACTGGGAAGGATTCCCATGGAAAAAAGATGCACTGCAAATCACTCCTCCTCCAAAATAAATACTTAAAATAACTATAATTACAGAGTTCCTTGGTCAAAACATGTAGTTAATGCTACCAAAAGGAAATCAGACCAATAAAGTCCAACACTGGGGGGGGGGTGGGGGGTGGGGTGTTAAAAAAAAAAAACAAGTGTGGAGGAACACTTCCTCTTACACTTACTTGGGTTGCTAATCTCCAGCGTGGTCTTTAAAATCTGATAGGCAAAACATTTCAAATTTGTAACTGATTCAGGAACAGCACACACTTTGATTTACAAAACCTGATGAAAATGCAAGGCAGTCACAAATTAAAGCAGCCCAAGGTCACGCTTGGTAGCGGGATGGACAAACCTTACTTGGGGCAGTTCAGAGGCTACAATCACACACAACCCACCTAGAGGACATGTGAAGGTCTTCTCTGGGAGAGGACGCCACAACTTAACAGCCCACGAGCACTATTCCTTGCTACAGAAGAGGAAGGTAAGACAGCCAGCGCAGCCCAATCTTGCACCAAGGCAGTGAAACGCTGGGCCTTCCTGGTGCCAGTCAGAAAAACCAAAACCACAGTCTAGCAATCTCACCGCACCTTTTTAGCTTCACAAGGATAAAATGAGGAAGTCTGCAGAATCTAGAAAGTCTCACAGGTGCTCATGTCACCCCCTAAGTTTGAGGAACAGCAAAACAAGGTTAGGAAATCTCGGAAGGTAATCATAGCTGCTGGACTAGACATGCGGAAAAGGTATGCTGTGACAGATCATAGGGTTACTGGGGCAGTGGTTATACGAATAGATAGGGGGGGCTGAAGCAACCCCCCCCTACTTAAGTATTACACTTCCACCTGTAAATATACTTGGACCACTGCTGGGTTTTTTTCAACAAAATTTTGGCTCCTGCTCTTGGCCACCCAATTTTGAACACCCACTCAACCCCCCAAAAACTCAAAACCACCCCCCCACACACACACCTGCAACCAACCTCTACAGGTTGCTTGAAATGAAATAAATGACCTAGTGATAAAGGGGAAAAAACAAAAAAAGATTGAGTAGATGCTTTTGGCAGTGGGGGCATAACAAGATAAGTTATTGTCTAAGGGTAACAACCATTGAGAGGTGAGAGAAGGTATATGAACAGTTGAAAAAAAATATACGCAGAAACGTTATTATTCATACACTATCAAACTAAAAATACTTTTCAAGTACAAAGGTCTGCCTTGGGCCCAATTCTAGTCAGTATTTTTTATTCAAGGCTTGGATAATGGAAGAGAAATCATACTTACGAAATGAACAGATTACATCAAACTGAAAGGACTGCAAGCTTTCAGAAGGGGATGATCACATTTCTAAATTATATTGCTGAATTTAGAAGATAGCTTGAAAAAGGAATTTTTACTTGTATGGAAGAAAAATAAAACATGCACTAAAAATGTGGAATAACAGACTATGAAGCAGAACACAGAAAAGTTTATTGGGTTATAATCAATCACAAAGTATACACCAGTTAACAATGTAATGTAAGAAAGAAGGGCAAAGCCCAATTCTGAAGCACATTGGTAAGGAAAAAACACATGCAAGGAGATGATACATTCTACTAAGTACTTGCGAAGTATCTGCTGAAACAATTCAGTTTTGAGTACCATACCTGAAGAGAGATACTTTGGACTGTCCATTTTTGATCAACAATGACAAGACGTTTAAAAACAAGATGTATGAAGAAAGATGAAAGGAATAGGGTCTTTTTAGTCCATAAGAAGAAGTAAGTACAGAGATCTGACAGCTGTTCCACAGCATGTGCAAGTAAAAAATGAATTGTTCATTGGAAGAATCACTGCTGAATGGCATTGCCTTAACCTATATCAATTAAAATATATTGGGGAAAGAAAAGGAAGAGGACTTTTTTAATCAAAGCAGCATGAAAGGTGAGTTAGAGATGGTTTAATCTCTATTACGGATGTATTTTAAGAACAGGTTATACAAGCTCTGTCAGGGAAAACAAACACTTGCTCAATTCTTCCTCAGTACAAGGATGGACTAAGCTGATCAACATCTCCTTTAGTCCAAGCTGCAGCCCTAACAACATCCCTGAGGTTTAAAAAAAACCCCAAAACCCAAAACAACAAAAAACCCAAAACCAAACCAAACAAAAAAAAAATTTCTGCTTTCCACACACATAGTTCCAGTTTCAATGCTATCATAATTTGAACAAAGGCCAATATTTATTGCTTCAGTGACATGTTCTACACAGCTCTTAAGCTGAAGATGTTAGGTATTTCTAAATGGAGAAAAAGTGTTTGAGTAACAGGCTTACTACAAACACATACCATCTTGCTAGTTTGAAGCTGTTGGTAGAAAACCATGCCACTAAAGACAGAGCCAATGGGGGCCTTAACTCTCCAAGAGATTTAAACCAACTCCAGAACACACACCACAGAATTCCCATCTGGTAACAGCATCTACTTGAGGAGCCCTATTGATTTCTCAAATTCTCCAAATTTGTAACAAAGACTGTGAGGCTACATGTCCAAAATAATCAAATTATTCAAACAGCAACTAATACTGAACAACAACAAGGTTGAATACAGTTTACAAGCTTAATTTGACTATTTGATGAGGTAGATGGGAGATTCTCAGACTAAGAAATTCCCTCTTCTCCACCCTAAATCAGACTTCCAATGCTGAAAGTTAAAAAGGAAAAGCAAAAATTATTCAGATTTTAGTTCCCGCAGTCTACGTAGGATGGCCTGACACATTAGAAAGAAGCACCTAACGAGACCTGATGATCTTACTCGTGTTGTATTTAACTACCTAACATGTGGCTGTACAGAAGCAGAACCAGATTATTCTTGGAGGTGCACATTAAAGGATGAGGCGCAGTGGAAACAAGTTGTAACGAGGGAAATTCAGATTAGATATTAGGTTAAAAAAATAAAAGTTCATAATGCGGTAGTCAAGCACTGGAACAAGCATCCCCAAAAGCTGTGGAATCTCCATCCTTGGAGATACTCTAAACAAGCCCTGAGCAACCTTCAAGAGGATATCTGAATGTCTAATGAGAAGGAGAAGGAAAAAAATAGCACCTTAAGCACAAGACTGAATCACATAATTTTTTTGAGTAACCAAATACAACCCAGTGTGTTCTGTTCATTGGACTACCCGCTAGATCTTGGTAATTATTCTTATTATAGAGCTGAGTAAAGAATAGGGACACATTTTTCTGTTAAATACTACCTTTTAAAATTTGTTCAGCTTCTAGCTTTCTCTGACCTGCTATCACATTAGTCTAATGAAGTCAAAAGGCATCTTTGTTCATCAGGCAGTTCCAAAAAGTCATATTGACTAATGGCCCAGGCCACATTTTGCTGGGTCTGAACTATAAACTTCCTGGCTGAAGCAAAGTTTCGACTCAGTTACTACTTCCTTTCTTATCATCCACAGGGACACAGCTGCCAATGCAAAGAGTAAAGATGGCTAAGGGAAATCTTCATTAAAAAGACTCTGTATTAGCTTAGATGAGCTATAAAGCAATCTTTCTACTGGTATAAAACTCAGTTCAGAGGTTTTTATGTTCATAGATTACATACTGCCTGTATTTGAAGAAGCTGCTTAGTGACACTGCTTGCTTCTATGAGGGGGTTAGCAGATTGTTATATTGCGTAGGAGTTACAAGCACCTAAGAGATTGTTAATTAGGGGACCTCAGAGTTATCTCTGTATCGCTACTCATTGTAATAAGGGCTTTTGCGCAGTGAAGAAACCAGCTCTTCACTACTCTCCACCACTGCACCAGATATTTTTAGCAGTGAAAAAAAAAAAGAAAAAAAGGCTTTTAAAAAAATACATCTAGGGCATGCTTCTGTAAGAAGCAGTGCCAGTTTAAAGATCCTCCTCTGCCCAGTGCCTGCTGGTTTCAGCCCCTGCTCAGCCCCTTTAAGTGGGCTGGCATAAATTAAAGGATATGGACAGGAACAAGCAGCCAAAACCATGGAGTGATAAGAGGTACAGATAGAAGGAAAAAAAGACATTGTGCAAGCAGGTGTAGGAAGCATTCTACTTAATGTTTAACCACAGTATTAAATAGGGGGAAAAGTATAGCTGGCTTGGGCTAGGTTGCCTAATAGACATCTGTGGCTATATTTCTCCTTCCCCTCAAAGGAGCGGTATAGACTGAAGATTTTGAAGAAGCTGCATTCAACAGACAGAATGAAACTGGAGAAGACACTTTAGCAAGGCACAGGAAAAACAATCTAAACACTTTTTAGAGAGAAAAATCCATTCTTTCTGACAGGACCTTTCCCACCTTTGCAAGGGTTCAGTACAGGAAACCTGAGGATATTCCTGTAACCAACTTCCAAAAATTTTAAGTCTAAAATATTTTCCTTACTTTTGCAGAACTCCATAGCCTGGACAATACAAGAAAAAAAAATGCAATGTGTTTGTGAGACCTTCTGTCTTAAAATCTATTCACATTGAATCTTCCCAGGCTACAGCTCATCTTGACACACGTAAAATTCAAAAATCTCTCTGGTCATATGCTACTCTATAGGCAACTGCAACAAAAACAAACAACAACAACAACAAAACCACAAAAAGACCACAACAAAACAAAACAACCCCAACCCTTTTTTGTTATACAAGAGAAACAACAAATACCCCTCTGTACTTCTCTTGTATTCATAAAACCCCTTATGCCAACTCAACTTTCACATGCAAGAGAAAGGCCAGAGTTCATGCTGCAGAGGTTTAGCAAGGGATCATCGGAGCCCACCTCTATTCTCTTCCTCAGTTGAGAAGGACACTAAAGGAAGAAATTGCTAGTAGTGAAAGGAAGCCCTTTAGCAGGATGACCTCAACAGAAGTTTTAATAACCAGCCTACACAGTTTTTCATTGTCAGCACACTCAGGCATTCAGGGAGGCATAACAATCTGCATGGGTCTTGGTGGGAAAAGCAGAGGTTACCAGAAGGAAGTGTTTGGAGGGCACATTACCAGGGCTAGGCTATGTGTACATGGCTGAAACATAAGCTGCTTTTCTGCAAGCAAGCTCTTTTAATAGGAATCCAGTTTATTTATTTATTCAGAAGCAGATGGCATCCTCTCAAGACGTTATGCAGAACATGACACACAAAGCAAGTATTTTCATCTGAGCATATTTTTTCTAATCAACTCCCTGCTATTCAGCATTAAATGACAAACAAAAATTTAGTCTCCAGAGTCTGGTAATACTCTAGGCTAACTCAAGCTAACTCAGGATACAGCAATAAGTGATGAAATGTAATGACTTGTAATACACTGGAGCACAGACTAGATCACCTCAGTGTCTTTTGACTTAAATGTTATATTAAAAAAAAAAAAGGCATTCCAACTGTGGGGAAAAAAAATTGCAAATTGCAGCCTCCATGCTGCTGAGCACATTTGACGGACAAACCTCATGACCTAAGGTTAGTCCGAAGTGCCTAATGCAACTTTTTGTATTTATACAAGAAATCCTGTCATAAAGTATGTTAGTAATACTGCCATGCAATCGCTGTATTGTAGGATTCTGTATGACATTGTTGATAGCCTTCATATTATGTTTTTATGCAATTCCTCCTGAATCACGACCTTTAATCTCCATTCACTGCAAAGCCTAAGCAACCACTACAAAGACTTGTAGAAGGGTATCATGTTAAAGAAAACATTATCACTACATACTGACAAACATAATTTAGAAGGAAGCCAAATACTACCAAATACTCCCCTCCCCTGACCCTTCCTACTCTACACCTCAACTCTGAGATCACTGTGTGCCACCTTTAATAGATACTACATGGTTTCCTTTTAATAGGGAAGTCATATATATCCAAGTGTGTTGATGTACAGAGGTTCATTTACCACACAGTAGTACAACGTAGTACACCAAAACTGAGTCATCCTCTCATTTCAGCCTCATACAACACATAATTAAAATTTAAGGAACACCCACAAACTAAAGTGATTTTAGAATTTTCTGCATGAAGAATGTGGATGGTCCTAATATTTTCCAATAATTTAACAATTTACTGGTTTTGTTTTTAAATAAGAGCATGCTGAAAGAATACTAGTACTAACTCAAGGAATTTGTGTGTTATGCACTGTACCAGGGTGGTCCAAATTCAGCAGTCATTGCATTCACGTCCAACTTTAAAGGTCCCTTTCCCCTCCTGCCAGTGTTTCCAGCTTCTTTTCAATGCCTCACCTGCACCCCCACTCAAGATCATCACCTTCCACACTCTGTGTAAGGAGGTCCTTCCCCCTCCTCTCCCTCTCCCATACAAATAGCCCTGCCTTCCATTTCTTCCATCGACAGCAGCTGCTCCTGCACACACCATCCCGAGACTGCTAAAACACTGCTCGAGGGGGGACGGGTCTGGGATTGCTGCTGCTGCCAGGCAGGGCACACAGCTGCTGCAGGCAGCATGGGGCAGCTGCTGCTGCTAGCGGCTTCCATCCCACAAGCAGGAGCTGCAAGCCTGGATCCCTGGGAGGCAGGGGAAGGAAAGGACTTCAGGACTTGGACCACACTTGCTGCTCAAATGGTTCTCCATCACCTTTGGGAAAGGGCAGACGACTCCAAAGATAGATTCTCTGGGGCCAACTCCACGCATGACCTACCTATTGGGATCAACTACTATGTGCAGTTAAAGATGTTGGAAGAAAAAAGAAATTGTATCTTTTGCCGAATTAACTGCATCTCAAGGAGACTTGTACCCAAAGTTCTCATGATCAGGAGTGATAAAAGTATACAAAATCATAGCTGTATTAGTAAGAAATTTTGATATCTTCTTTCTCTTCTTATATACATAAAGGTAAATTGAGTAGGTAAATATAAAACAGTTGTAGTGTGAATATTCCATTTCTTACCAATGACTTACTCTCACTTTACTTTGTTGTGTCTGAACATGGGTAAGAGTAAAAAAGCAAAACTTAGGTTTTATTTAAACATGTAATTCTTATTTTTAGAAGAGTCTGGGCCATTATTATTTGGATGATTTTGCCTAACTCAAGTGTCTTTGAGAAGATTAGCCTGCATCACTACTTTTCCCCTCTCTGCTACATCCAGAATGCTGAAAAGACTTTACAGATATGCAAATATGATTGGAGGTTGCTGAGCAAAGTTGAAACTTCAATTTTTCATGTTTGTGTAGTTTTTCCTGTTTAGTTCTTCATATCAAAGCGGATGCCCAGACGATTTCCAAGCATTGCCAGCCAGTCCGATTTTGTGTTCTCTCTCCCCTTTTGGGAAAGTATAGCTGAGATGACGACTGAGAAACCTAAGCTCTAACAGCTCCATATGAAGCAGCTGCCAAGCTTCAATCTTCTTCCTTCATCTGGCTTTCCCACAACTAACCCTATGGAAATCCAGCCAACTAGCAGCTCAACACTAGGTGAAAACCTAGCAAACTAGCTAGTAAGAAAGAACTACTCAGACCTGTCTGCACCTCTCTTACCTTTTTCCTAAAAAACCCCCAAACTCTGAATGTGCATCTCACGAGATACTGAGATTTAAAAAAAATAATTTACTCCCTCACCCCCTTACCTACTATATCTGAGAAATACTGAAATGAAGGTAGTCATTTTTTGGCTGTAGACTTTTAGTTGCTCCCTGATGAGAATAAAAGCTAGCTGGGATACCTGTGAGAACTAGGGAGCTTACAATTCACCACAGTTATGAAAATTCAGAAGTTGAGGAAGGCTTTACTTCCCCCATTAAGAGAAGAACAGAGTACACACTCATTTTCATCCCTTCCTCTGATGGGCTTTACCTTAACTAACTCTAGATAAAAGTTTCTCTCCATGAATGTAGATATACTGTGAACAAAATTTCAATTGTTTATTGTTCTTCATAATTCTTCAGCTTGTTACACCACATTTTTGAAATATATGAATTCATTTTAAACCAATCAACTAAATGCCTAAGCATTACAAACTTTATCACTGCAATGATGCTGATTTGATCAAAACAGTCATTCCACAGTATCTAACTGACGTAAACGAGACTGATTTGAGGTACAACAAACATTGGGCAGAGCAGTTCTAGGATATCATAGCAATTTCTGCAAAATCTAAATATAAAAAAACCAAACACCAAACCAATTTACCTACCTAACCTCACCCCCTACAAAAAGTTTTTACTCCTTTCTAAGTGAAGCCACAGTACAATTAGAGCAGAATTACAAGAGTATCTGTGAAAACTGGACACATACCAAGGAACTTACTGACCTATAAACAAGGTCTGTAAAAGCACACGATGACCACATAAATATCACTCTGCAACCAACAGAAATCCTCTTTAACTGCTGAGGATTGCCAGGGATGCTGGGGTATCTCAGTTTTCATCCAAAGGCTCCAACAGCCTCCCCAAGGGCCTTCCCTAACCCTGACACAGTGCTGCCAAACTCACTCCTGTGCAGATCCCTCCTCCTCCCTGGGCAGGGGGAGAGCAGGTACAGCGCCTTAGCGAGGGTGCTAGCATCATAGCAGGGCCAGCCAGGGGACAGAGAAACCAATGAGCACATACAACTGGAGGGAAGTGCTTTAGAGATAGAAATATGTAGTCAAACTGTAATTAAAACCCATCAAAAATTGCCTCAGTATATTGGATTTTTCTTTTTGGAGTCTTCAAAGAATATGAAGCCTATCCAAAGAATACATGAAGTACTTACAGTAGGAAGATAGGCTAATATTTAAGTATATTAAAAACTATATTTTAAAAAATCAACACATAAAAGACTGAAACATTTGACGATGTGATCATCAATTTTAACTAAGTTGTTAGAAGATCATAGCATAGCTAATTCTTACACTGGCTAAATATTAAAATATTAGACAAAATTACAGCAAAAATATAGAGATGTTAATGCCAGGTCAACTGCAGACCCACTGAGTGACTTTTATACAGGTTTATCCTGAAATAAATTTTATTTAGTATTACCCCCACCCTTTTTAACCTGAACATATGTAAGTATATGGCCTATTTGTATTACATTACCCTACTAGGTTTGTAATTTATAATACACAATAGTGCAGTAATAATTTCTTCATATTACACTTTAACTGAAAAGAATCTAGAGAGATGTATTACTTTCACTGGGGCCTAAATTTCACCTGCCACAATCTAAAACAATATGATATAAATAAATTTGGTATAAGACTTCATACCAGGAATTTGAAAATAGAAAACATAATAATTTTAAAAAAGCTGGGAATAAATGCAACTCTATTATAAGAATTCACTGTCTTTTCAAAAAGAAAGCTCACACAATTGCAATTATGTCTTTTATTATTTTGTTAAAAAAAAGTGTATTATTGATATGCACAAAACATCTAATAGAGCATGGAGTGCTCCTTAACATTTCATGCATCAATCACTAATCTACTAATATATCTTATTCAATTATAAGATGACATTTCAGATTGGACTATGCCAACAAAACAGTAACAGGGAACCCTTAACTATGACAAGATATAACAAGAGGAATAATGATTTCTTGAAGGTGACCACTGTGCCAGAGTAAAACTTAATACTAGAAAAGAAAGGACTTAAGAGCAAAATATCTTAACATAACATTTTTAAAAGTCCATTTTCTTCCTCAAAGTTTCACAGCAAGCCGAAAAATAAAGATCAGTGAGGGATACTGATTGTTTTGGCTTGTATTACTTTACCAGAAGACTTAGAGCTCAATCTTTAATGTTAGCTAGCTACATCTGTATTTGGAAATGCAAATCAAAAGAAATCTGATTTCCAAAAATGCAGAGCATCAGCACTTCCCCATGAGGTCAATAAACACAGTAGGTATCTAAACCATCAATTGAATAAAAAAATAAAAACCATACCATTGATTTGTCATGTGTCTTAAAGGCAGTCATGCCTGAACAATTTTACCAAGGACATGAGATAAGCAATATGTCTAAATTTCTTTTTTCTCCCTCTCACATATTTAAAAAGGGTTTTTTGCTGCTCCATTGTTTGTGCTCCAAAAGATCATTTCTAAAAACATCCCCCCAACCTAACTGACTATACAAGACCCAACAAAGCTAATGGAACAAAAAGCACTGTCAACGTGCAAAGCAAAGAAACAAGAAAACAAGATGTCTCACTAGCTTTCAATAACAGCAAAGATGTAACTTGTGTTTTGTATAAACTTTTAAATATTTAAAACAGGTTTTCAAGCTAATTGCCTGCACGTGCACAGAAAGTAAAAATAGATGATTCTCTAAACTAAAGAATGCAGAATAATTTGTCATCCTTTGTATTCCGAAATTAAAACAGAAAATCACAAAACACACTTAAATTGTTTGAAATACCCATTATTACCATATTAAGTTTCCCTGAGTGTACTAATATAAGAAAAAAACCTATCTTTGAATTCCTTGGTGAAAGGATGTTGCCCTGCACTGCCACAAATACATCTTCACACAATCACCAACTTTCAGAGAAGCCCTAGCAGGATATTCTTTCGGTATGCTGAAAATTATTTTTAAATTATCTATGTCAATAAAATGTTATGCCTGGTAAAATAAGAATTAGCTTCGCATTTACAGTTGGTTTCAACTCATTCTTGTATTTCTCAAAAGTGTCCACTGAATTTGAAAGCTGTCCAGAAATGCAAGGGATGAGGGGAGAATACAATGTAACAAATCTGTTTACACTGGAGGGGTTTTTGAGCTGACTATCCCAAAACAAAAAAGGATGAGTGAAAATCAGTATTCTTTATTTAAAGTATCTAAGTTTTGTGATATTTTTTTCCAAATGATTGTTTTATACAGTTCTCTAAGCATTTTTTAAAGGATTTCATATATGGATCTAGAGAAAGGTGCTTCACAGTAAGGACCTCAGCAGGAACCAGATCAGAGCTCCACCTTCGTACTGCTTTTCCAATGCCTATCCTAACAGGGCAACGATTAGAATCTCTGAATGTCTGCACAGTGTAAAAGTAATTTCATAAATAATAGTTGAGTGAACTATTCCATAAATAATAATGGCTAACAATGCAGAAAGAGGTATAAAAATCCCTGAATTACAATTTTCAGGTATGTCACAAAACATTTCCTGACTTCTAAAGCAAGAGAACTTACATTCTTTGTAAAACTATACCATCCCTATAAATACAGTTTATTCTCATTATCCTTATAAATGCCTACAATTCTTTTAAATGGTCATTATCTCTTTATCTCTTGGACTCAAATGTGTTTTAGCAAACAGTTCTCAGGACTAAATGGAAGCTATATCAAAAGCTATCATCTTTCTGTTTTGAATTTGACACTCTTTCATTTCTTTAATGTCCCCTTGTCTTACTCATTCAATTCCAGAATAGAAATTTCCAGCTACATCAGTCATTATTTCATCGTGCCTATAGTTTGTTTCTTCTCTAAAATCTTTTCAGTATTCCCTTCAGATACATGATCGTTTTTTTAAATTATTATTTTATATCCTCTTTGTTCCTGTTGTACCACCTTTCATCAATGGCTTGGCCTAGATTCTCCAACTGTGTATACATTGGAAGTCCACTTGGACACCTCTCACATGGAAGTAGCCTGAGAAGGCAGCCAGCCAGTTTCTCCACTCCCTCTCATTCTAGCCCACCTAAAAAACAATATAGCAATCCAAGTTGAAATCTGAGGGACAGCAGTGCTAACACATGGAAGATACTATGCCAGCCAGCACATATTATCTACAGATTCATTATACACCAAGCTTGATTGAAGAGTAATGACAAATGTGTGTGACAAACAGAGAAACCTTGAGAACTTCTTTAGTCCAATATTAGGCCAAGTCTTCTTGGAGTTGCCCTTAGCAGTGTTTAGGTATTCCTATCTGCATCCCAGGCTAAAAACTGTTTAGGAGCCAGCAAGGAAAACGATCAGTTCAAGTTATCTTCCTGCTGTTCATCACTTAGCTTAGCCTCCCGCTTTAGATATGTCCCTCTGAAGTTCTATTTTCTTATATCTTAAGGAATAAATAACTAAGTGTTTCTCTGCAAGTTTTGTACCTTTGCTGCTCGCTGCAATTTTTTTTTTTTAGAGATCACTAATAAATATAAATAAGCACAGATCCTATTACAGAATCTTATGACATCCCACTGTTAACCTTCTGACACAACTACAATGAACCATTAAGCCTACTCTGTTTTCCATCTTCCCAGCCAGTTTCTTAGCAGGCTTTTGAAGCACTACTTACTTTCTTTAGTTGCCTCTTTCAAGGAATATTTTCAAAGAAAATAAATGACAATCTGTACTTTATCCATGTTTCACTGAATTGTGAACATCACTGAGATGTTCAAAGAACTCTTAATACAATAGTAAGGTACTCTCTTTCCTCCTCTTCTTCCACCTCTCCTATGAAGACAGGCTGCGAGAGTTGGGGTTGTTCAGCCTGGAGAAGAGAAGGCTCCAAGGAGACCTTATAGCGGCCTTCTAGTACCTAAAGGGGGCCGACAAGAAGGCTGGAGAAGAACTTTTTATAAGGGCAGGCAGTAATAGGACAAGGGGTAATGGCTTTAAACTGAAAGAGGGTAGATTTAGTTAGATGTAAGGAAGAAATTCTTGACTGTGAGGGTGGTGACGCACTGGAACAGGTTGCCCAGAGAGGCTGTGGATGCCCCCTCCCTGGAAGCGTTCAAGGCCAGGTTGGATGGAGCTTTGAGCAACCTGGTCTAGTGGCAGGTGTCCCTGCCCATGGCAGCAGGGTTGGAACTAGATGATCTTTAAGGTCCCTTCCAACCCAAACCATTCTATGATGCTATGATTAAATCTTAGAACTTCCCAGTTTTCAGATGGGTTCAAATATAGAATATTCTAGTTCAAAGCACTAGTGTTTATGATTAGCCTTTGTTTCTTAAAGGCATCTAAAATATAATAAACTTTAAAGCATTTCAAATTGAAAATACTTACTAAATAAAAACCAAAAGCTTTTTTTATGCATTCTAAGATTGCAAAATTAAGAAAACAGTTACTAGAGCAGAATTAACTGTTTGATAATTTGTGGCCTAATGCATTTTAGTGTGTGTTCTTAAATATGTTTACAATATAAATGGTATGTACAGCAGATAATTTAGATATTTTTGTTTGATTTGAAAAAATGCATACAGTATCACAAATGTACGGCTACTGTATTTATTTTCTTTTAAATAAAAGAATAGTACTTTGCTGTATTATTATCAATAACTTACAGCAGCAGTTTTGGATCACGATTATGCCAGTTTGAATACTGCAACTTCTCTGGCTGGGTAGGAAGTACAGCTATCCCAGGGCAATATAGAATCTGGCTATTCATTAGTTCTCATTGTAAAAAAAAGATATTTTTGCAATCACCTGTAAAATGCAAAGCTGTTTCCAGCTGTTATCTGAGCAGCTAGCTTTAAAAAAAAAAATCTCAGTTTTGCATGTTCTTGAATTTCAAATTCAATTTCCTTGAATTTGAACAATTTTCTCTTCCACAAGTATTGATGGAAAAAAACTGAAATAGTTTGTTTACTAATTCTCTGATATTTTATCCCACCTGTAACAGTCTCCCTGTGAGGATGTTTTGTTGGCTTTTTGTTTTAAGTAGAAAATGTGATCTAGGCAAATCTTCCCTGAGCCATATTAAGATCGTTTTGGTCCATTTTTTACAGATTTTTGTATCAACCTATTAAGATTAATCTTCTTTTCAAGAGAACACAGATTCATAATGACAGTTCCGGCAGCAAACATGCATTCCATCCACTTCACAGCCTTAACACAGATGGGAGATGTAACTTTTTTAAAAATTGAAACAGCACGAGACAAAAAAAGTTGCTGGTTACTCTGCCAGGCACAACTGCAAAAGGCACCGCATGAGGATTTCTGATTGCACTTCACATTTCTGCTGTATTATCAAAAGCTGTTCTGAAGTTCTACAATTTTGACAATGGTGGAAGAAAAAAAAATAATCTCGCTTAACACTTCCGTTCTATCAGTCTGATCTTCACCACATTTTATCCGCGTAGACGTATGCAAAGTAGGTTGAAAGTGAGCCTTGTAAACAGAGCCTTTGCTTCATTGTGCTTCATCTTTCCTAAGTTTTGACGCAGCAGGTATGACAAACGTGTCCTCAGAAATTACATTTGTCTCATGTTGGTACAAGTACTGTAGGAGGACATAACAGCTGATCATTATTGACCCCATCTGAGTAGTGAGGAGAGATTTAGACTCCAGATCCTCAGTCCGTGTAAACTAATGCAACGTCAGAAGAACTGCACAGCTAAGAGCTTTGTGTTTACCAGTGGGCCTGCAGGTGTAATACAAATTTCAGTGAAAATAACAGGCATTTTTCTATCAACTTAGGTTGAGGATTTTATGTCCTAACTGAGTATTTCTTGAGAACTTTCTTCCCCCCCCATTTTTTTTTAAAAAACAAATTTTATCCAGAGTTTCCATTAAAGGTTTTTAATGGAAAACTTCCCCCCCCCCCCCCCCCTTCATTCAGGGACATGAATGAAAGGGTTTGATGAATGAAACCAGAAATGAATTCTGACCCATTCAGGGACAGAATTAAAAAAAGGAAAAAGCATGTGTCTGTCTCCCTCCCCAGGGACACATCCTCTCCCTCATTGTCACTTCCAGAAGGCTGATAAAAATAAGTCTGTCCTTAAAGGAGCAGTTGGTTAGGCCATATTATAACCTAGGGTTGGGGAAGTGGGGAAAGCAATGAGACCACTCTTTTCAAAGTAGCTACCTTTTACACCAGCTTAGCTGTGTCAAAAGTCTACACCAACATAGCATCCAACTGAGGCATCTCTGTTGTAAGTAGTGGAGGATGGCAGAAGGCAGAAGAAGGAAGAAACCAGTCACTTATGCCTTATGTTCTCAGGAAAACAGCCTTAAAACTCAAGCAAACCCTGCATTTAAATTCTGATTTAATATTATGATGATCTATTGACATAAACCAATATGGCCCTGAAGATGAGAGATTTTCACAAGAAGTTCTCGATCCTGGAGCACCACGTAAAGTAACAATAATCTGTACCAGAAACTGCACAAGCAACGGGGTGGGGGGGGAGACAAAAACCAGAACAGTATGGCATAACAGGTCAGTTTTCCACATAATACAGACCATCCAGTCTACCATATTCCTTAACATGTTTACATTTATATTAAGCCAGAAAATATAGAAAAATGATAAGTTGGCAACAATTCAGAATATTATTTTAGTTAAGATTAAAGAAGCTGAAGAACTTGAAAATTAGTAATACAGATGGAAAATTTGATGGTAGGTTAAAATGTTGCAACACTGCATAAGGGAAGTAATAATGTGAACTCTTAAGTAATAAGATCTAAATCAAATGCAACTTCTGAAGGAAAAAAAACCCGAAGGTGTCTTTATGGTTGATTAAATGAAAACTGTTTTACTCTTTACTCTTAGTGATTTGCTAAATGCATACACAATAGAAGATACAAAATTACACGCTGCTGCATTTGACAAAAAAGTTTAACCAGTAATTTCAGAAGTTAGGCAGGCTTTACAAAGGACTAACCCATTTCATAGGCTTTTGTTTGCACTAATAAAATACTTGGTTGCTTTCCAGATCACTCAGCAGAGATCAAGCCACCATCCAAGTGCAATGTACAAACACACTGAAAAAGGAAGTTCCTGTCTTAGGGCTTTTTTTGGAATCACATTTTACTACTTAACCAAAACAAAAACAAACAAAAGGAGGGCTCAAAGCTGCTTCTGTCCTTCCAGGATGCTAAAAAGAAATCTGAAAAACTGTAACACCTCACCCCAACTCTCCTTTAGTTATACTGTCCACTCTAATTCACACAGCAATTAACTTCTGCAACTCTCCTCTTAATTTTGCTTTTTAAGAGGTTATATGCATAGCTTGTGGTCCACCTGGACAATTAATGTGGTTCACACTCAACACACCTTTGTCAACTGCTATGCTCTTCCCATGGGACTCTTGAGGGTGGCCTAATGAGTTGCGCTGGTGACAGTGGGCTGTTCCTCATGCACAGCTCAACACTCAGGCACATACAGGGAGAGGGCAGAAAGTAACTGGGAGAATTTGGGAGGGAAATGGGTGAGCTCCTCTCACCCTAAGGAACAGCGAGTGGCTGAGCTCCTTTCAGCTTGGCTTAGTATTGTATTGAGAACGTATGTTTCTCCCCAGTTCCAGTTGCCGCCATAAGCACTTCTACACTTGCTTGGTTCCTGTTGAGACTAAAGCTGTCAGACACTTAACCAAACAACAGACACTATTTTTCTTGGCTGTTAGAGTGGATTTTTGGTTTTCCAAATCTGTGGTTTTTAATCCCATAAGCTGCTTTGGGTAAGGGAGAGAACAGGTAACAAACAGAACTTAAATTCAGGTATTTTTTTCCTGATGCCTGGCTTTTCTTTTGGTGCTAATACCATTGTTTTGAGATAAAAACCAGCACCATTATCCAACTGAAAAATTAGCAGACACCCTTGTTCCTTGTAGGGTGATATACTGCAATCATCTTTGTATTGTCAGACAGCCTGCTGCTCCTGCAAGTTATTCATCTGAACTAATATGTGTAAGGAGGGCAATGCTAATGCCACTGTGCACACTGGTGGTGCTTCTCTGTCTAACAAGTGATGTAATTCACTGCATTTCTTGTATTTCTTCTCTTCCCGTACGCCAGCCACCAGCCTGCCTTATTCTAATTATAACAACATATGCAGCTAGATGTGCTTTTCTTGCTCATTTTATACTTTGAGCTTTGCATGCCTTTCTGCCCAAAATCTCCCTTCTTGTGGCATTTATTCTCAATTACATCCACATGTTGGACATTGTTAGCTGACTAAAAACTGTAGCAACTATAGGGTGACCCAGAAAAAAAAAGATACTAGTATTTGCCAAGCAATGGTATTCACCTGGTTTATGATCAAGTTTTGCAGAAGGTGAACAATCAATTCAGTCTTTTAGTCCTTTCTAAAATTGCAAGACAACTCCCTAGTCTAGTGTGACTGACAGATTAGATCCCCTTTACAGTTTCACTTCTTGTGTACTCTATTAAATAGAACTTTCCTGAATATTATGAGTGTACTATGCCTAAAACATTTGCAATAAAATTTCAAAGCTATTTTTTTATTCTATTTTGATGAAGGAAGCTTTCAAAAACTTTAAGGGTCTCAGAACCTATTGTTAGACATGAGGCCACTTTTTGTCTGGCCTAGTTTTGAGTAATATGCATTGGTTGTAGGTGCCATTAATATCTTTTCCACAACATTTCAGTTCTCTGGTAGTGTTTTTCTGTTTCATTCACCCATTTCAGGATCACTTCTATTAACTTCTAGTAACAGCTGATGATCACCACATATTTCAAAAAACCAGAACCACAGCAACATTCGTTCAGTGACCCATTCCCAATTCTTCCATATATCACCCTTCTTAGACTTGTATGCAGTATATTACTCCATCGACTCTGTTTTCAAGGCCAAGCCTTTAAAATATGAACATTCAATATAATAGTGGTCTTTGTTAAAAAATATACTTTGGATAGAAGCTAGATTTTAGTGTGTTGAAACCACCAACTCCCAGAGCAAACATTACTGTTATTGTATTCCCCTAGTACCCCTGCATATTTGTATAAATATTTGCTAGTTGCCTTTTCTGAGGCTGTAGGAACTTTGGAACAAGAACTGCATCATGGCAGTTCATCTCACGAAAAGCAGGACTAGGTGCTACAATAATACTAATATTTCCTAGTAGTTGCAGTCATGGGATTTTCCTATGGATACAAGTTTTTTTTCCTGGTGTGTACTTTTATTATAAATGAAATAAAAAAAATAAAAATCGAGGCTGGGGAAAACTAAGAACAGACTAAACGCTGAAGAGTTTCACCATCCTGAACTAGGACTAAAAAATGAACACAGTGTTCCTAATCTCAAAATTAGGAACACTGTTTTCATATTAAAATTTTAAATGATTTTTCCAATATGACTTTAAAAAAAAAGTCAAAAGCTAAATCAGCTTTACTTAAAAGTTGTCTAAAAATTTTTTGAACTGTAATATGTGTTTTTCTAGAATCTTTCAAAATTATGCTTTCCAATTAGTGATTTCTGTTTTGACTGAGTTTTTCCAACAAAAGTGTCTTGATAAAAAATTGCTAAACCAGCTCAAGTTATTTTTCAAAACGTGCTTTTGTCTTCCTGACAGCATCCTCCATGTGGAAGTAGGAACTCTTAAAATTAAGAGAAGGTGTATGTGGAGGAGGTGGGAAGTTTGGAAAGAGTGCTCCAAATGCCAGATCTATCATCTGTATTATTAATATGTCAGATCTGGTGCGTATGAAGATGAGGGTACGAATTTGATGGCGTTTCTGTGCCATGAATACCTCTCATGATGTATGATTCCTGAGGTGGTGTTGCAAATGTGATGAGGTGTCCATTTAAGACAGAAGAATGTCCTGAGTAAGGAGCCAAATGGGATCCTGAACCGCGACAGCCCCATTGCAGGGGAGGGAGGGAAGCATCGATTTACTACATTTTTAATGAATAGCAGTGTGAAGTTGAAAATAAAAACAGCACGGAGAAGAGCACAGCTTTAATGAAGAGACAGAGAATGTGTCAGCTCAGGAAGCTCCAAGGCCAGGCTAGCTCTAGGAGACAGGGCTGCCTCTCTTGGCTTCTCTCTAAATAAAGGTTCACTCTGGCCATGCAGAATGGCTGAGTCAGAGCCTGGGCTTTCGTGAGAAAGATATCTGTCCAAAAAATTCTAAAAAGCTAGGAAAAGAGACTGATGTCAGATATAAATGCAAAGTATTTTTCTTTTGCAACTTCGTTTCCAAGTTTTATAATCAGAGAATTACTGCATGATTTGGATGTTACCCCCAAAAGTGTTGCAGATGAGCATAACTGCCTGCAAAGCCATAATAAATTTGGATATTTAGCATCCGTTTCCCAGCAGACTGCACAGCTCAGCTTGGGACTGGCAGCAGTGTATCAGGACAGAGAGGGAAAGCCTCAGTTAATGTACTTGTACTAGTATACCTCCAGCAGCAGACAGAAGGTGGAAACATATTGTGTATTTTTGGGCAACCACGTATTGTGACTATCTCCTTGGCTCTCCTTTTTTTGCTCTGCACCTTAAGATCTCGTGAAAACGTAAGTGTGAGAAAAATCTCATATTGTCATCAGCCCTAGGGCCAGTCAATAGCTTTCGATGTTAGTTGCCCAGACAAATGCCTAAAAAGAGCTGAAGGAGGTGGTGGCAGTTGAGGAAATTGTGACATCTCAGTGAAACAGATAAATGCACCTCAGCTAATATTCTATGTGTCACTACCATTCCTGTGCAGGTCCTTCCACTTCCACTTGATGCCCTGTAACTGGGCCCTTGCTGTACCACTATTACCAGAGTGAAAGGTTGGTGGGAATGATGTAATCATTTGTGGGTACTGATCTACCCAAGAAGGTCCTTTGTGTCCCAATATTTTTTCTGAATGCCATGAGGCAAAAAGACAAGACACCAAAGGCAGTGCTTATCAATCACTTCACTAGGAACAATACCATACTCCAGAACACATATTAATTATCACAAAACCATCACACGCGCAAACACACTCCTCTACCTCACCTACTCAGAAAACTCATATACTGGCATCTCTTGCATTTTCCCCTCCAGCTTTGTTTACATCCTCTGAGATTTACATTCCTTCTTTAGCCCATGCAAAGGAAGAGATATTCCTGGCATCCGTGTGTGCATTACCATGGTTACCTAGTTCATCTGCAGCAAAATGGGTTGGTCCATGACCTGACACTGCAGCTCCAGGAGCATACTGCTCCCTTGTCCACTGCTTTTCAGCCTCTCCCGCTGCAGCTGTTTTTTCAGAAAATCCGAATGCAAGCAACAGTGGGGCACCCAACACAAACTCTCCCAAAGTCTTCAACACTTTTTTTTTTGCCTATATAGTTTGTCTCTAAGTGTGTTTTTTGGCAGGCCAAGTCCTTGGTTTTCAAGCAATTTTTCCAGCAAGCTGTCATCAATAGCATACCTGCAGGTTTTACCTGCTGCATTTTGTTTGAGGATGCAGTGTTACACTTGAAAATTTAGCCTCAAAAGCATGCTTACGAGAACACCTGTGACTACACAACAACCTGGGTCTGTCAGGGAAGAACAAAGGTTTGGGGCACAAGAATGAGGACCATGAAGTCTTAAGTGAGGGTCTCAGCTGGATGGGGGGAACAAACAGCTTCCTCCCACAAAAGCAGTTTGGGTTTCACAAATAGTATCACAAATTTTACAGCACAAGTTGAATAAACTGTCATCTACTGAGATATTAGCAAACCAGGCATCAAACCTAAATAAGCTCTCAATATCAAATGAGGTATAAACAACAAAATATTGATAAAATATGACGACAGAATTCAATCCAGGCAGAAGGCGTACGTGTCTCCACAACTGGCTCAAATTTTCACTGAAACAAAACTTATCAACTTCATTTTTTTAAGCAACATCATTCTCACAGGTTTTTTTCCAGGCAATATTTATAACAAAATAGATACGTGAACTGTTATGAAGAATCCCTGCTCACATCGTTCATCTATTCTCATAATTTATGTTTCTAATATTCATACCAATTTTGGCCTATTTAAATAAACTTAAAGCAATGATGTAATCTGTGGAAATGGTACACTGAATATGTGTACCACACAATGTCAAGGCAAACACAGATGTATCTTATGGTGATTCTGAAAACACAAATACCAATGAATCTCTGCGAGGAAAGCAAAAGCTAGCAAAATTCGAAATGGCTTTGTAGTCATATAGTTATGTAAAATAAAGTTGTGAAGTTCTCCAGACTTGATTTAACATGGCTGAAACAGAGTGGGTAATTGGTTTGCATCTGGACAGCAGAAAAGATCAGTCAAATGAAAAATCTACACAAAAATGACCGACTCGTACACATACCTTTTCCATTTATTGTTAATGCTGATGCAATTGTGGCTGTTACTGGCACTGGCAATTGTGGCACTAATGGATGTATCCTTGGTCGGCTCCCCATCCTAGCACGTTCGGCACCAGGTCCTAATAAAGCTCCCACTGGTTTTTCTGCTGCTACTTCTGGTGCTACAGAGTCATCTTGATCCTGCTCTATATGGTCCATTTTATCTGGGCTTTCATTCTGGAAGCCATCAACTGTTGTCCGGCTCTTAATTGGGCTTTTGGGCACTAGGATTTTAATACCTGATTTTGCAAGGTCCATATTTTTCCTTCCAGAAAGAGATGGTGAATTGTTTTTCCGGAACTTCTGGGTGGCAGAAAAGAGTTGATTATTTTTTGACTCATGGTCTTTACCCATAACTAAAGATTTAGTAGATGTCTTTGAAAAAGAGCTATTGGTAGATCTAGAAATTTGTTTTCTGGCATTATTTGGAGAGGTCCTGTTTGTCCTGGTTAATGTGCTTTCTTTCTGCTTTTCATTGTGGCGTCTGTTAAATTCATGTATATATTCCTCACAATTAACAAGGTGCTGTTCTGGCTCCCAAGTATCGTCTTCACTGTCGTATCCTTTCCATCGCACCAAATACTCTGTTTTTCCCTTCTTGTTTTTCCTCTTGTCAACAATTCTCTCTACCTGTTAAAAAGCAAAAATTAAACATTAGACATGGGCAGATATACAACTCAAGTGAGCAACTTGCATGCAAATAATTTGTTAAGTGTAGACAGATTTAAAAATACTCTTGTAGTTTTGTAATTCTGTATTGTAGCTCTATAGCTTACAGTCTTTCACTGCTGACTGGAAAGTCCTCTCTTTAAACTACAGATTGTTACTTCCGTCTCATAAAAGATGTTCTAAAATACCAAAATTGTTCTTCAGTAAGTATTTTGCATGCACAAGAATCTGAATATGACACATTGCAGTTGACAGTCAGCACTGGCCCCAGCAAAGTTTTGACACCAACTTCAACGTGGATAGGATTTCCCTCTCTGAATATAGAGATCATGTTTAAATATGCTGTATTTATACAGCATATTTACCTTACAAGACTTATCAATTTGATATTGTTTGAATAATTTCCTTGCTCAGCATAAGGTATACGTGAGAATCTCTTACGTACAGTGAGCTATCCTTTAGCTACCAGGGACGATATGGTACAGCTCAGAAATTGGGGCAAATACAGAAGATTTTTTTTTAGATTTGTTGTTCTTGTGAAGACAGAGAACTTGTTTTGGCCAGAGTCTTTGAAACACATACTTGAACAAATCACCATGCCTCACTTATCTGCAAATAGAGATGATATTTATGTCACAAGTATTAAGCATGCACATGCTACAACTGCATGTGGGACCTACAGGCTAGAGGAATTCAGGCACTGGGGTAAAGCAGACAGGGAAGACAGCAGCAGCTGCAGGGACAGAGGCTCATGCCTCGTACCAAAACTCATGCCAGTCATGCTAGTCCTGCAGAAAGGGAATTCTTTTACAGAAAAAGAGATGTAAGTGCAAGGCTAGTCTTAGGATTTCCCCTTTTTATTTCATTTTTCCTCCCCAGGCTGATCCTTCTGGTAAATCCTCCAGCCCGCTTCATTTCAGTTATGGGACCAACATAGCTTTCTATCTTCCTTTTGGTTATTAAAAAAAAAAAGGGGGGGGGGGGGGGGGCGGGGGGGCAGGGATAGGACTATCACTTATTAATTTAACTCCTAGTCCCTCATGAACAAAGACCATGCATGTAAGCTAAGATCACACATACCTAGGAGAACCTCTGAAGAGCAGTAACATTTACCAGTAGCATTAATCAAATGGAACGTCTACAGAACAGTTTGGAAGGATGGAAGGAAAATACGGGTATGTATGGTATACATATATATGATATACATATATGGTATATGATTCATTACGGAATCATATGGCTGTTGACAACAGATTCTCTTAAGAGTGCACCTCAGTTTTATATGTGGCATGTTATCATAATGTACTGCCTGGTTTTCAACAGTGAGGTTAAATGATTACTATTATTATAATCTCAGCAGTAATATAACCACACATCCTACAACTTCATGCGATACCCTGCAGGTGTTCTACTATGCTGTCCTGTCATTAGGATGTTGCACAGCTCTGTTTGCATAGGTCTTAAAAAACCCAACCAAAACAGCAACACACAAATAAAAACCAAACACAACCTAGCTCCACCTTTACCTTGTTACTCAATTGTACAATTCAATACATTTTATAGAGAGTAATGCAATATAAATTGTCCAAATATTATTTAAAATGTTAAAATACATTAAAACTGTTTTTATTCTGGTTATTTCACTTTCTAGTAAAGTTAATGGACTTAAAAAAACCCATGCAGCTAGAAAAATGAAACTACTGTTTTTCCTTGAAACTGTATTTAAGAACATCTTAACAAAAATGCTACCCCAAATAAGAAAGTCATTATGGAGAAATATGCCTTCAAATTTTTTTTAGTAGAGACTGAGTAAAAAGACCTGCAAGTATTAAGCCAGAAATGTTAGATTAAAAAATAAAAACAAACTCATGAATCAAACTTGATATATTGTCAAAAAAAGCAGTTACTGCTATAGTCTTGCTTATCCTCTCTCCCTCTCTCGACCTTCTAAAACAGATTTTAAAAACACGATTCTCAGAGAAAGATCTCTACTACTAGCAAGGTATTTTTACTTTCTAGCAGGAAATCTTTGTAACAAACAGCATCGATTACCGGGCACAAAGTTCTACTAACGTCTTTCAATACTGAAAGGCCACCCATTAAGGACATGCCCTTTTCAAGTAGGAAGCCATCTCTCTCATCCAAAAAAAACAGACACCTTGCAGAGATAACAGATGAACTCTAGAACAGGAGATGCAAAAATCCATTCCCAACCTGATGATTTATAGAGGAAACAGGAACGCATAAAGAAAACCATTATATTTAGCTGTATTGTCCAAACCTGCAACAAAGCCTACTTTGACATTGCTCTTTTTGATTAAAAGGACACTTTTTTCCTAACCCTTTAATTCTTCTTGAAGACATCTTATTTCTATTTTATTTACAACACAAAAATTATAGCAATTAACCTGTGATACACAATTTATCATGTGGCTTCAGAGCTTTAGTGAGGGACTTTTTGGATTGCCTCAGCTTGATTAGTCTAACTCCCCTAGGACCACTTGAAAAACAGCTCAGGAATATTCTGCTTCAATACTTTTGCTGGTGATAACAGCTACATATGTCTTTCTCATCCAGATTTGGGAAGAGGAAACTGGAATGCTTCCACAATGTACAGCGGGTTTGGCTATAGAACAGGAATAGGAATATTCATCCTGATCTAGTGGTGTATTTAAACTCGATTTCGTGACAAAAACAGAGACCACGACCTTGTACTTCTCCTCTTTTCCTACTGAAAAAGAAAGCTTGCCCAAGTCATCTGTTTCTATTTTGACATACAGCGGTGACATGACATGAAATATAATGAAAGACATCTCAAAGTCTTATGTTAGAAGATACTAATGACTTACATCCAAATATTAAAATGAAAAAAGATGACGACTGTTCTGACATGAAAAAAGCCTACGTTCCTACTTCCTGACACATCAGTTACAGTGCGGTTTGATGACACAGCTAACTTGTTGGAACAGCTAGGTAACATCCATACGGGCAGCATTGCTTCTCCCCCCGCTATTGTTACCCTGGAGCTAAGCTGGTGCTTTTCTGATCTTATGCTGAGTTGGTTCAGAGAGTTAAAAACTGGCAAAGTGCTCCTAGGCACCAGGGCAAGAGCTAGACCACACCTTTAGCCATGATCACGCCAGAAGTGCTGGCGACAACTGGTTCCCGCCAACTACCATTTCTACAGCATCCAGTGCCTTCTGCCACAGGGTAATATTTATTTTTAGTAATTAAAAGGTTCTGCACTGCCAGGATTTGCTGCTAATGGTTAGTTTTCAAGTGTTGTGGAAGAATCAGAACAAAAAAGAAAATTATATGAAAAGGAAAGATAAAACAAGTGTGAGGGGAAGTTATCAGGCAAACTATCTAGGTGGCAAAGGAGAACATCTCCCAGTTTATTTTAGCATGCTAAGTTATCACTTTCCCCACATGGGGTACTGATCAATGACACTCAAAAATTCAGCCCACAGAAAAACAACGCACTGCTCAGAGGTATAATCCAACAGGGGATTGCCCAAATTACAAACCCACACACCATAATTATATCTGAGATTTTCCGTCTGTAAAATGGTAAATTTCCCTTCTTTCCATGAATGTGGTGAGAATCAGTTCATGTTTGCTTTCTCCCCCTGAAGAAGCAGATGCTTTGATTTTAATTGCTTTTGTTAACAAAATATACTGTATTTATACTTTTTAAAAAAACGGGCAAGAACAAGGTAAGGTTGCAGGCCAAAGTGCTGTTTGGCTACAGCTGCACCAGGTAAAAACAGCAACACTGCAACTGCTACTCCCCATCCTGTGCTCAGAGACAACAGCTCCTCCCCATCTGTCAGCACAACTTCTTGTGTAATTATTCCCTAACGTAGTTCTGTCAAAGTGACCTGGTTCAGATATTAAGAATACCTGAGCTAATGTAGGCATCCTGAAATAACTGGTTTGGAGAGCAGCCACAAATGCGGTATTTTCCGACACAGCTAAGAGGACTGCAGCTTCCAGCAGAGGACAACAAACACCTACGGGCAGGACAGGTACAGTAACCTCTTCGTTCTGCTACGGTCAGAAAAAGGACACGCAATCTTAATCCACGATGAAAGATCTTTAGTTCAGGTCAATCAAAGTAAGGATGAAATTCAAGAGGATGTTCTCAGTCTAAAGCATTGTAATTTGGGCACATTTGTAAACTCTATGTAAGGCATACTCTCTGTGCGTGTATGTGTGTTTATATACATGTTTTATACGTACAAAAAGATCATACTTTAACAGAAGATTTGAAGAGATTGAACTAGAGGTACAGCTGTCAAGGGAGGGGAACAAAAAACAGAATGAGCAAAATAAACATATAAGTAGGCATGTAAATATTCAATAAGTGCTGCCTTGTTTATCATAAATCCATTTTCCATTCCCATGATGTTCCTCTCTGTCCTCACATTCATGTCAGGCTAAATTAATTTAAAGTTAACAGAATACAATCTATTTGACTTCATACTCTATCTGTTGTCTGTAAAATACAGGAGAAGGCCTTGTTCTGTTAGCTGAAGGCTATGTTCACATTAGTGTTTTGGTTCAGAGCAATAGTGCAATTTAGAAGCAAATCCTTCTCCCCTCCGCACTATTCCCACTTACTGTGCAACGGTTTTATTCACAGACCAGTTTTTGTATACGTGATGTGGATTCTTTATGGAGAAATATAAACTGGACATGGTGTTACCAATGCAATGGTATTATCTGTCATGCTTCAACCCCTCAGGGGGCACACAGGTCCAAGCAAATAACAGCTCTGAACAGTTTCAACACACGTTGTGCATGGATATTTGATCCTGAGAGGCTCCACTAAATCTAGTCCAAAATAAAAGTGCCACACAGCAGAATACGTAGAGGTGGGGGTCACAGCACCAACTGCTTCACTCTACTCATTTTCTCCAAATAAGCCAAATTACTACTGTAGACATTCCCCAATTCAGAGCCTGAAGCTAGAATAAATGCAAGTCTTGCACGCATGTATGTGCTACATGTGAACAGTCACCCTTGGTTAAATTGGAAACTGTTCCATGTACAAATGGAACCTAAATGATCATCCATAAGCAATCAGCAATGTTTATGAATGACTATATCCTCTATTTATTAAAATCTTGCAGACGTCAATGATAAACAGTATTCAAATACTTCTTACTGTAAATAAAAGGAGAAAGTAGTTTTGGGAAGACAGTTATTCGAAAATAAATTTGATGAGGATGTCAAAATACACCTGAAGGTCTGCAAAATGTGCACTAAAATCTTCAGTGTACACATTTTATTAGCAAATACATAATTTCCAATAGTATGACTTAACGCCAGTTCAGAGCATTACTCACTGCAGTTAGCACCAGCAGGTAAATTTCAAAACCAGCTCAACACACATACATTCAGAATACTAAAACCATAGTATTGTATGGTTTAAGTTTGAATAACATCGTTAAAAAGTTACACTAGGATACCGTATAAATCCCAGAGTTCGTCTTCACTGCAGCTCCATGTTACTCCATTTGCGTTAGCCTGGGAACGAATGTCACCCTGCTGCCACATGCTCCTGGAGCTGACTGATTTGATTAGCAGGACAGAGTGATTGGATTAACAGTCAATGAACTGTTGTAAACTGAGCTGCTGCATCCTTATGGCATGACTGGCCAGAGTGTCTATACAGTCCAGGACTCTCCGGCTATGATGACTATTACACATATATTGTTCTGGAAGCCAGAGCTGTACAAAATAAACACGGATCAGATGTGGGCACATTATTGCCTTTCTGTCAAATTACCTACAGCAGATGATACAGCTTTCATGTTACTTTTGAGACAGCTCTGAGATGAGGGATGATACTTGATCCGGCCCAAGGCCTGCCAATACAGAGTTCAGCTACTTGACTGTCTTCTGGCAATCGGGACTAGCAGGATGAGTTTGTACAGGATGTCACTGCTTAAGCCCAGCCAGCAACTAAGCACCATGCAGCCGCTCGCTCACTCCCCCCACCCAGTGGGATGGGCAAGAGAATCGGGAAAAAAAAAAACCAACCTTGTGGATTGAGATAAAGACAGTTTAATAGGACAGAAAGGAAGGAAAAATAATGATGATGATAATAAAAAAATGACAATAATAATACTAACAGAATTAGAATATACAAAACAAGTGATGCACAATGCAATTGCTCACCACTCGCCGACCAATGTCCAGTCAGTTAGTTCCCAGCAGTGATCTGCCCCTCCCAGCCAACTCCCCGCCAGTTTATGTACTGGGCATGACATCATATGGTATGGAATATCCCTTTGGCCAGTTTGGGTCAGCTGTTCCAGCTGTGTCCCCTCCCAACTTCTTGTGCCCCTCCAGCCTTCTTGCTGGCTGGGCATGAGAAGCTGAAAAATCCTTGACTTCGTAGAAACGCTACTTAGCAACAACTAAGAACATCAGCGTGTTATCAACATTATTTTCCTACTAAATCCGAAACACAGCACTATAGCAGCTACTAGGAAGAAAATTAACTCTATCCTAGCTGAAAGCAGGACACAAGATCATCACTTTACAACCTGCAGCTGCTCCCAGCCTCTTTTTGAGGAAGCAGTGTGTGCAGTGAAGTTGGAACATATTTATGTTATGAACAGGAGTCACATAAAGGGCTAATACACTTCCAGTGGTCCTTCATGCTAGCAGTGCAATAAATGGAACCGTATATCTCAACCTTCCTTCCAAAAATTAAATAACTGAGTGTCATGGTTTAACCCTAAAACAAATATTAAGATTTCTCTTTTTCCCTAGCTTTTTTTCAATCAAAGACTGTCCATTCTTTTAGGATTCCTGTGCACAAGTCATTCAAGAGCTAACTTTGTGGCTATCTACAACGTTCAATTAATACACTGGCCTGCAGGTCATAAATAAAGTTTTAATTCACCCTCTGTATAAATTTCTAATCAAGTTGCCTATAAAAATACAATTGTCTCAGTCAAGCTCATAATTTATCATCAACTTTATGTCTTACATACTTCCATAGTCTTAACAAAGACAATAGACAAAATAATTTAATTACCACATTCTCATCAATGCCAATGGTTCCAGGGAATCACAGCTGTGGCACGTGCCATGCCTGGCTGCACAGCCACCTCCTGAAAAGGCACTTTAGGAAGTTTTATGCCTCGCACTTACATTCAACAAACTGAGTATCACTGTACCTGCAACTCTTATGATTTATTGAAAAATACAGTTCGCAATCAGAAAAAAGATCTTACTAAGACGCCTTTTCCATCGAGGACACCAGGGAAATGGGTGGGGAGGGAGGGCCTGTGGCACAGTCACTTTGCTCTAGAGAATTAACTCACTGGAGAAAGAGTTTGCCTGAGATTTACTTCCTCACAAGTCGCCACTGATGATTGATGCTAAAATATCAGCATCACAGATCTTTCCAGATACAATTTACATAGAAATAATCACAGCAAGTTGTGGTGCAAGTTATAGCCTACTGCAGAATTTATCAACTGCTTTACCCTAATTATAGTTATCTCGCTATTGCAAAAATGGTTAGAAAATCTTACTCTCATCAACTCACTGTTCATAACTGTTCTAACCTTTTATTTACAAAGAGATAAGACACACATTTTCTATTTTGCACAAAAGCAGAATGAAAATACATGAAACGCTGTTAATATCTATACAAATACTGAATATAAACAAACGCCCGCAACAATGTATTCTTACCAAACATGCACTGTTTTCCTCCTTTTCAAATAAGAACAAGTAGCATCAAATAGGCTTATCTTCTTAAATGGAAATTACCCTAATCAGAAGAAACTATTAAAAACTACTAGCATTTGATTTGAGATACACATTTTGGGCAGTCAAAGCTATTACATAAGTATTACTGTGTTATTAAGTTATTAAAAATTTTCTCATCACTAGTTACTAGAAAATCTCAGCATCACCCACACATAGAATTCCAAAGGAAATTCTTCCCATCTTCAATTCATTTGTAAAAGCTATATCCCATTAAGCAAATCCTGGATCTTTTTTTTCCCCAGAGGTAAATATTCTGTCTGCACTTGTCAAATTCTGTTGCTGGTATCTCTCTGCTGCAGTCACGCAAAGTGCACGTCCCAAACTTGGTGCAGCCAACACTATCCCAAAGAAAAAAAATATAGAAAACTGAAATGTATATTTATTATTGGCAACTATGGCAACATGAAAGACAAAACTCTCACCCAAAGATGACCATGTTTTGGGATGTGATAATTCAGGAAAATGTAGTAATAAATTAAAGCTACCTCACAGTAACAGCTTCAACAGCTTGACTACTATTTACTTAAAGGATAAGGCCAATAGAAATATTGTCACTTTATCCTTCAGCTAGAATAATACAGAGTAGCAGATGAAGAATTCGTCAACATTAAGCATCAAGATTACAGACTTTTGCTTTCAAAGCAGGAGAAACTGAACCTTCAACAGTGCTCAATTACAAAGACTCTATAAAGACAAGTGACTGATAAAGATTCAAAGTATTTTATCTAAAAAGATTGCCTTAAGGAGACAGTAGGCCACAGCAGGCCACAGCAAAACTGCACTCCAGATATGTTAGAGAACACTTTGTCATGGCTAAGAAAACTTCAGAAATGGGAAGTGTAACAAGAAAGAAGAGAAAGAAAATCACAGGACAGTTGAAGAGTGAACTTTGTATGCTGCACTTAATTTATCAAATTCCACTTAATTCTACAATAACACTTTTACCTATCAACACCAAACAAGGCTTTTCAGCAGCCTACTGCTTGCAGAAGGGACAGTGACATGACTCTGCTACTGTAGATCACTTGACCAAACCTCAGTAAGAAGGGACACAGACCTAATATAAGCTCTTAGAAGCTTATTCAGTAGCAGTCTCTTCTTCCTTTTTTCTCTTAGAGGTCCTGAAGTACTTGTCCTACATAAAGATAGTAGCGACAAGCTTTCTTTGGAATCACTGCATCCAAGAAGGCACAATACACACTTACGGCCTCCTACCAGGCTCCTCTCACCCTTGCACCAAAAGCTTATTTCAGCAAGACATAATTCAAGCTTCTGGACAGAAGACCATGACTGCATTTTTGTTTTCAAATACAGGAAAACACACTAAACAATTCCATATCATAGTTAAGAAAAACATTATTTACTGGCTCGTTCTGTGTTCCTTACCTCAACTCCAACATGTCCTAGAAGAATGTGCTGTATGAGCACGGGTCCCCAGTCACTCTGCCTGCAATATGACTTCTCTCAATACTTGATCTAATCCCATCTAGAAAAGCTGGTGATATGGAAATTTCCCCTAATTAATCAACCTCAATGCTGCACAGCTGCCTCTTAGTTCTGACATTCTGTTTCTCTGTGGGATTTATTAGTAGATGAACTATTTTTCCAGTTGGAAAAAGGCATTTCTCTGTTTTAGGTCTCAAGTCCCTCTCCTCTGTCTCCCCAGCTTTTAGTCTGAACCTAAATTCTTGTTTCTTATTTAATACCACTGCAGCTTCCATGACTCCACTCTCCCATTTTCTTTTGGAACCAGGCTGTGGGGTACAAATAAAGCTGTGGTATCACTGGTAACTCTCTGCTTGGAAAAGATTCTTCCAGCTTGCAAGGTTTTAAAGTTTATTCATAAAAACAGAGGAGTTTTATAATGTTCTTCCAGTCTGTACCTTCCTAACAACAACAACAAAATTCAGAGTACATACAAATAAGTTCATGATCTTTGGCACATAATTAACTTTTTACTAGGCCTGCACATAGCACATTAGTAGTACAAGTTTTGCAATAAGCTATGTGTTCAAATTACTTTCTTATTTCACCAATATTTGTAATTTTAAGGGCTTCCTAAGCCTCATCCTTTCATCCTTCAAACATGCCAATCAGAAATAAAATTTGCCTACATTGTATCACTGTTTTTAACATACATATACCTCTTCCTGATACATTTTGGGAAAATTGTAATTATTGAAATATATTTTCATACAAATGTATCTAATGCTTTAGGCATGATACATACTTCTTAACGTCAAATCACTAGTCATTCAACCTAACACATTACGTTGATATTACAAGTTCTGAGTCAAAGGGACTGATGCCTATAAGATTTTCTTCTATTGTCTTTTGAAAATATGCACTGTCTTAAGCTCCGTTATTTACTGATCCTATCCACCATCAGTTCATACGTGCATACTAAAAGTAACAGACACTAGATATTAATTTGATGACTGATGTTCGTTGATAAAACATGTTGTCCCATCTCAAAATCCCTCATGCTTTGGCAATAACAACAAACAGCATGAAAAGCAAAGTGGTTTAGGCTTGGAAAAGGGCAGCTTCATTAACAGCAGTTTCTGTTGAGACAGTTAAACTCATTTTTCAATAATTCAGATTTTTTTTTTTTTTAAAAAGCTGGGTAGCAGCAACTTCTCTATTACATGGTTAACAAGAATTTCTGAAGTAATATAAAAAAACTTCTTCAGAAGAATCTTCTATTCACTACCCTCTGGAATGAAGTAAGATAAGGAAAAATACACACCGTTTCCAGAATCAGGTAATAAAATAAAAGAAGTTATCTGTTACTGAAAACATTTATTCTTGCCCATTATTTTTGTCCAGAAAACATTGTCTCAAAATTGGCTGTAGCATGAAGTAGCCATTGCACTCTTGATAAAATGCTTAAAAACTTTGTCTTCTAAGGTCACAACGCAGATATTAAGGAAACCTAAACTATTTGTTCTGCAGATTTTGCCAATACTCTTTAAAGTCTGTGGAAAGCCAGAGTTTTTTTCCTAAAAAGAACCATGTCTGAAATCTTCATTTAGGCAGAAATGGCATGACACTACAACTTGTTAAAGTCCATCCTCAAGAACAAAGGAACCAAGAGTTACCTTCTACAAGCACAAATTTCCTTCTCTACTTGCATTCAAGTCTTTCCCTCTGCAGAGAGGTCATATGAAATCATCTGTCAACTATTATTACTACAAAAATATTGTAAGTAAACTAGCACGTGCTGTTTTGCAGAGGAAGAACATATTTTTCTATATTTTCCACCAGATATGGATACTGTATTAGCTTTTGGTGCATCCTCACCCACCCGCTCTACTCACTTCTAAGATAACACTTCACCTGTTTAAAAGGGTAGTTCTTGGAAAAGAAAAAAAAAAAATCATCTCTCATGCCATCCCCTTTAGTCTCAGTTGCTTTTTATTCCTTTCCCTGTGTTTGTCCCTGTTTGAATCTGATACTGCTATTTGCAATGCTTTTCCTAATCCCACATCATAGTTTGCTCTCCAAATAATGCCTGGAGGATTATTTTCCTCATCCTTTTATACTGTAATGGCATATTAAACCCTTACTCATTTCTCTAGTTTCAACACTGAAGTAATTTGTAAAATACCCTGCAAAATAACACTGGTTTTATTTTTTAAAAAATTAAAAATCATTGTGTTCATTTTAATCTATACAGCTGTTTATGGTACAGTCACTGTTCACAAACAGGTTTTTTATCATATAGAAAGTATTTTAAGTTAGGCCCAAACCTTTCTTTTTGCCGTAGTTATATGTACAATTTCACTGACAGATCTCAAATTGTTATTTCTATACTGTATAGGCTGTACAGGATAAATGACTGTCTCAATTCTTTGTTTATGGAATAGACAAATTCACTAATGTGTGCGTGGAGAATCAAGACTTAAGCATGTAATACACTGGCATCTACTTTCCCCTTCACTATGTCTTTTCATATTTAAAGTCAGTTTAAATACGCACTGTAAGCGTGAACACTTTCTTACTTAAGAGCTGTTTTTCATATATAACATCTTAGCATTATTGCCCTTTCTCCATTGGAAAAAAACTGACATCCAAACTAATGCCACAAAAACAATGTAAAAATTCACATAATATTATCTTCACATTGCAACATAAGCATTATTTATGGACTGAAGAATCCATAAAGAAATGGTCATCACAGGCCAGTGTCAACAGTGGGGAGTTACCCTTCCGAAACAGCTACTGCCTCACAAAACACCTTTCCCACAGAAGTAATGCCAGTTGGTTTCTTTGCACAAAGAAGTCTTCAGATTCAGGGAACACTCAGGCAAGGTCTAGCATGTTGGTCTTCCAAACTTCTAGCCTTGGTAATCCCTGCCTACATAAAATAGAAATAATTTATTTAGAAGTAAGTTGCCAAATTCCAGGAATATGGCATTATACTTATTTTGTCATAGTATAGTTACAGTAACATCGAAATATAGAAGCATATTTCACTTCCAAATTTGACTGGAAGGACAGGTGAGAGTTCCTTTCGCCCTACACATCTGTCTTTATACTTAGCATTATTACTGCATACCTATATTGCATCCAAAGAATTTATGCTGCAAATTCCTTGCCAAGAGTCCATCTGTTTCTAGAAATAGTCACATTTTTTAAAAATCTTTTGAATTCAGGATCTTCTTTAAAAATAGATATTTTCCCTTTTTTCAGGTGCTGGTAATTAATCTAGTCATCTGTTGGCAATGTCCAGCATCACCTGTAAATTCAAAATAGCTAGTGGTTAACTTGAATATGTTTTAAAACATACCTTTAAAAAAGATGTTTGTATATTAAAGGTCTTTTGTGATAGTTTTTGATAGCATTTTTAATACTTTAGCACCATAAAGTGTAATTAGTGCTACTCAGCACAGGATTTACTCTTATCTCTACAGTTACTCAAAAATTAAACTAAATTCATTGATATTGTTACCGTTACAGTGGTGCTACAGAGAACAGAATTGACTCTCTAAAACAAATGCACAAATTTAGATGCAATGATTTTTAAAGGGATTTCCTGGAAACTGTGTCCAAACTGCTGTACTTTGTCATGTAGTTCATGAGCCTGCATCTTCCACACCTTGCTACTTGAGTAACACAAAGGTTCAGCTTTTTTCTTGCTATTTTTACTATTACTAATCAGTCACCAAGATATATCTCACTGATTAATTCAGACTTTGATTTTAAGGCTATGCTTTTCATTATATTGAGTGAGATTAGTCATGCCATTAACGTGAGAAAGATTTTTTTTTTAATCTGAAATCAGACAAACAGTTAAGCACTAGGTAAAGTTAAATATCCCGTAATAATTCCTTCAACTTTTTTTTCTTTTAAAAAGTACTTTCCTCCTAATTTTTTTTTTTTTTTAAAGGCACGTTAATAATGCATGTACTACATTTTGGGGGGAATGTAAGATTTATTTAGGTTTTTTTCCCCTCAACAGATGAGGTCTCAAAAAAACCTTCCTTGTTCTTATAATCCATGACAACCAACACGTTTGTTTCATATCCTGTTGAATCTGGAACAGCTTGGCTTTGTTACTGTAAAGAACATAGCTGATTCCTTCCTTTTCCAAAAAGTAGCAATGTTGTGAATTAAACTGGTAAATGGATCTGCCTAAAAATAAATACATCCAGAAACGTTTTGGTTTTCAGCTGGTTTACTGTGTAGTCATACACTTACATGATGGAAGTGGGACAGAGCAGGAAAAAAAAAAAGTAAGTGGAGATACAGCAGTGGTGAGTTTTTCTGGAATAACGAGAGTGTCGAATTATAGTGAAAAATGCTGCAGTTCCGTAGCAGCATGGTTTATACGGGTTTGTCATGAACACAAAGGAAATTTAACCCAGAGTCCCTCAACCTGAAAAAAAAAATCAGATATGAGGAAGTTACCTGAAGGAATGTATTATTTTTTGAGATTACTTTAAAGACTGAATACTGAGTTTATACACATGAAAATATTACAAATTGTATATAAGTAAAGATAATTAATTGCATAATCACGAATTCTTAAAGACTAATTACATTTTATAGAATACCAGAAAGCGTATGAATTAAAACCTTCCAATTTCTTGCTTGCATATGTTTGTCTTTCACTCCTTGTTTTTGAAATGTCTTCAATCACATGAGGATGATATCACAGTTTTGAAAAGTCCATCTCCTTCAAAAGCTTTTCTACCCAAAGTCTTTAATCTTTTTTTATGACACAAATCTTTTCACAGTAATCATGTACAATGTGGCATCACAACAAAGGATTAGGACTTTGTCTCTTCTTCTATGTATTCCTTACCCTGACCGCATGTTTAAAGAAGTCTTGCTTTCTAACAACTAAAACAGAGGATAAGTAAAAATGAAACCATCCCAATCCCCAAAACAAAATAAACAAAATTTTGCAAGGAACCTATATTAGTACTCCCTATAAACGCAAGAAGTATTACATAAAAGTTTTTATTTTTGTTCTGTAGGCACAATGTCATTTCAACTTGTCACCTGACATTTAGAAATAATTATTCAAGGGCCAGATTGGAATCTTCATTCAGAGAGCTCTGTTTCAAAAACAAACAAACAAAAAACCCCAATGCATGACGGCTTCCGAACTAGAAAAGCGTTTAAGTCAAGCATTTTTTATTTTTTAATAATCCAGATATTCAGATGCCAATTTCTGAATGAAATTATTCTTGACGCTTCCAGAACTCTGTGACATCTCACTGGAGCAAGGAGAAAGGGAAGTGAAACAGATTCCTCTTTAATCCTAAAGGATAAAGTTACTGATGAATGTGAAATTTCATTTCAGTTTCCACTATACAAACAGCGAGTGTCACTTTCAAAAAGAAATCAGGGGGAAAAACGGTTTATTTCTTCTAAAGGATTTTGTATGCATCTGTGTGCATGTACCTTAGAGACCCTGCTAATAGTACCTTAACTTATAATGGGATGCTTTTTTTCCTACCTACCAGTCTATGACAGGATATGAGAGAGACACTTTCGCAGACCAACTACTGCTAAAGCACACATTTATTTTGCTTTTTTTTTAGCTTAACATTATGAGAGCAACAGCCCTTTTATTGAGTGTAATGTGTGTAATAGAAGCAGTGTAAGCTTTCTTCTGCCGTTAGCCATAAAATAACTGTTTCAGTCTGCCTCCTTACGCCCTAAAACACTGCTGCGTAAGTTGTGCCCGTTCTCTCTTACACCTTCACAGCTTTCCAAGTGCCAGTATCCTGTCTAGACCAAGGCATCCAGTTTGCAGTCTACATCACCATTCCTGCCCCCCTAAAAAAAAAAATATAATTAAAAAAACAAAAAAAACCCCAGATTCACCAGTGTTTCCCTTTCCCTCAGAGGGTTTTTCCAAGGCAGCATATGTTTACTGTGGAATACTTGCTACTACTGTTTTAGATGTGACCATCAGTTTGGATAAGGGGGTATTTGGATACCATGATGGATAGTCCACTCACATGATCAGATTGACTTACTAATACTTGGATCTAGCAACCGTGAATAGACTATATTTTGAAGAAGGGGGATATGCGTATTTATGTAAAAAGGGAGGGAAACTGAGAATTCAAAATACCGCCACAAATTAGGGAAGTTGTTCTAACAAAGTGGAGTAAGTTCTTACTTGAAAAAAAATATTAAGACTTAAAAAAATAAAAATCCTATTAAAAGTTGCAACCAAATTTAGATAAATCCAGTTTGACAGATAAAACTAGGAGAAATAAGATGGAAACGACTGACCACAAATGTATGTTTTGCAGTATTGTTTGTCATTTTAATAATGTTAGTTGAAAATACTTTTAACTGTTACTGATTATTGGGGGAGAGGATTTACTTTGTACTACACAGCAGTAATACAAATATAAAATTAAATTGCTGTGATTCTCTTTATCAAAGAGTTTGGAGCCAGTTCTGAAGAATGAAAGTGGTAATATCCAGAATTAAAGAGAAATCCTTCAAGACTTTCCTAAACTAACAGCTGAAATAAGGTTCTGCTGACTGTATTTAAAATTTAAGTGTCTATGGGATGAAAATGCTCATGTTTTATATGGGTGGAAGTGAACAGACAAGAAAAACAACTTTACTATCCAACTTCCTAGAGCAGATGGTACTGAGGGGCTTCTTTTTTGAACTGATATTTGCAAAGATTGGTAAGTTGAGCTACACCACTCTGTGTAAAACTGAATCCTCTGCTGAAACAGGCTTTAGATCTCAAAGCCTCTAGACAGATCGTTATGAAGACCGGTGGCCTTCTGAGTTTGCTTTTGTCTTATCCTTTTTCCAACTATTTTAGTTCACCCCACCTCTCCCCAAAATAAATCTAAAGTGCCATCTTTTTTTGTACTTCCCAGTGCCACTGGGTTCTTCTTGCTTAAACAACTCATCACAAATATGAGAGCATTGAACTCCGGGGACCAGACCTTTTTTCAACCTGGAAAACCCCAAAACACAATGAACTTTTTGAAGTTTGCTTGAATTCCTCAAGTACTGCATAAACTGCACGCATACTGTATAAACCTGAATGCTATCCACATCGCATGTGCAGTTGTCTCTCCATCTTTTTTTTGAGATTATCTCAAGTGACAAGAACTATCAGAAGTTTGTAACTGTTTCCAAAGAAGGAAAAACTAAACAGACTGAGTCTTCAGTCTGGGGAAGAGATGAATGAAGTTAAGGCATATATGAAATGATGAATAAGAAAATGAACAGGGAATATTTCCTATACTTCCGATAACAACAACAAGCAGCAGGGAATGCCTAGTGAAAAATAAAAAATATTATATTTTTATTTAAAAATAAAACCAAGTTGCAGAATGTATTGCCACATCACATAGTGGAGGCACTAGACGAATTTATGAACTATAGATCCATTACAGATTACTAAATACTGAGTGTAAATTGTAGCTCAGTAAACTCTCAGATTACTGTTTCCCAGTAATGAGAAGGGTATGCCAAAGGAAGAGTCACTCTGTGCTGTCTTATTATTCTTTATCCATTCACTACTGTCATTTCAAGACAGGACACTACCTAGGTAGATCTTCGGGCTAGTCCAGTAGAGCATCTCTTAGATCAAAAGCCACTCAATATTTTTAAGAAGCAGAAAGATGAAGATTAATACTTCATTGACAACAGGGGAAAGAAGCTTTATGGAAAAGCCAAGGTCACCAGCAGATCAAGTGCTTGAACTGTAGTAGTAGCCCTTACGTTCTGTTTCATTCAAACCAGTGACACTTTGGAGTCAGGGTTAGAGAGGCAGTTTGGAAAGTATAGGCAACATAAAGATAACTACTTATTAAATTTAAATGTTGTCAGGAATTTTTCAAATGAAATATTTTCTTATCAGTAAGGCAGTTTTCCTTAAATCAATGTTTCCATGGGGAATTTTAATTCTCCTGAAAGTTTTATTTTCTTCAATCAACAAAATCATAAGACACTTTTTCATTCTTTGTCTGATCTGAGTTGGAGCATCTCAACATGATATTTAAAGCAACTCAATGCACTCTGCTTTAATGTAATTCAAAATCAATTTAACTTCCTTTTCCTACAAAAGTTGACATGATGGCGTCTCCTCTGAGCTCCTAAAGCCCCGACTCTTTTCAGAGGATTACAAGACCTTCCTCAGAAGATGATGCAATTCCTCACATTATGCAGGCATGCCTCCTACCTGTCTGTGCAGGAAGCACAAGAGACACATAACTCTCGGTGCATTCTGGGAGAAATAACTTGGCCAAAGATCCTGGTTCATTTGGGTAAATAATATATTGAGTTCCTAAATGACAACACCCTGAATATGATATGCCACAGTGGCGAAATGCAGGTTGAAGTATCAAAACTCAGCTCAACTTTAACATTCCCAAGACAAGATGAGAATTTCTACTGTTAAAAAGTCAATTTCAATTGACTTCAACCAAGAAAAAGCCCCACCATCCTCTGTTGTTCCCCCCGAACCCTCCAAACCCAAACAAATCCTGTTTGTCAGAATTTCCCTGTGTTGGAAATTCTAAGTTTTAGCTAGCTCTTCACATAAATGCTTTCAGTGAGGACCCTGATGTTTGAACGTTAATTAGCTTCCAAGATGGCAAAGCAGAGGGACACCTGACAACATCTAACACTTTTAGAGCAGAAAGCCACCACACAGGTAAGATCCAGATTACCCCAGACATCAAAAGTGAGATGTTCTATACATACACAGCCTGCTACAGTCTCTGGATTTAACACCCTCAATGGAATTCAACCATACCCTACAGCAAGGTGATATTCAGGCAATCACATAGCTAGGATACGAATGCCAGAGACACGTGGTAATGCAAAAGCCTTGCCTTCTAAATTAAAACAAAACAAACCACACAACCCCCCCACATTTCCATAAGAATACGTTAAAAATACCAGCATAACTGAGACAGTGGTGACTAACACAATGATATGAGGTACTTTTCTTTTGGTATAGGCACTTGTGCCAATTTAAGCAGTCCCTGCTCTTTGGACCCTCCCCCCAACATTAGCACAGCGGGTTTTTGCTACACAATGAACTAGTCTGGGAAACAGATCCAGCTTTAAAGTGTCCCAATAAAGAAAAAAATATTTTAAACTTAAATTGTTTTCCAGCATCATGTTGCGCCATTATTGCTCAAAAGCTTTGGCCATGCACAAGAGCAGGAAGGAGCAGCCAGGCACAGGAAGGGAACTTTTCTGCTTTTTGTGGCACCAGTGCTAACTTATGCCAACATAACACTAATTTTAGCTGTGGTCTGATGGAACAGAATGACAGTCTACAGATGCTTACAGGTAAGGTGTTATGTTGCAGGTAAATTATAAGCTATCACTGAAACAGGCAGTCATAATTTCACTATTACTCTTCCCCATTCCTTCTATCAATTATAGGGATATTGCAGCTCCTGAAGAATCAGTTTAATTACTTTAATCAATGGAAATAACTGAGTTATTTTTCCTTTTATTCTTTTTTGTTTTCTATCAGCTAACAAGCATCAGAAAGGCTTTTTGAATTACTTTGAAACCAAGAACTTTGACAGTAACTAGATGATGAAACTGTAACAGAGAAAGGTCTTCAAAAAGAATAGCTGAGGCCAGCTCAGAGACCTTGTTGGGTTTGATGGCCTTTGCAGGCATCAGATATGGTTTCTACTGAAAACAGCTCTTCCCTGGAATTGCAAGCTCTCTCTCCTGCTTGATGTGATTTGACAAACCTGATGACCGTAAGAAGAAATGGCACCACTCAGCGATAATCAATCACAACTGTTCTTGTACAGATACCAAAATGTCCAAAGACTTCTTGTAGTGGGTCATGGAACATTTTGTCCCACTGTCACAATATATTCTGTCTTACAGCCTGTTTTTATCTTCCCTCTTCTCCTTTCCTCTCTTCCTCCCCACAATCAACTGCCTCCTAATAGCTGAGCCCATTGAAGATTAGCTAAATGATTAAGTACTACAACGTTCCTACCCATTCAGCAAATAAAGCCAAAGCCTTAGAAAGGTCATTTCATCACAGCACCTAGCCATTTCTCTGGCTTTCCTATAAGGGAAGTTTCATGGCAACAGCTAAAGTATTTCTGCCACAGTCCCACTCTTCCCACCCCAGGGTATCCCAGACCCTTCCCTTGGGAACAGCACTGGAGTTCATCTGATCTCAGAGGGAGAGGATTTAGGAACCTTTTACCTCTTGTACCCTCACCTGGTATAAAACTCACCAGCCCTCCGAATTGCCTCACCAATAGATCAGCTCAGCAGCAGCGCTCATACAAGGCAGGAAACCGTAGCTTGGGATGGGTCAAAAGGGAAACCACAGAGAGTCCCCACTCAACTCAGCTTAAAAGCTGCAATGGAACTGCACCTTGAAGCTGTTCATCTCCATCTCCTATTGTTTGGATCCACGGGTCCAGCCCCCGGTAATTGAGGGCCTTTTCAAACCAGGAGTCTCCTGACTCATGAGTCATCCTACGCTTTCCTGGGTAGTTAACTCCACCCTCGCTTTCTCAAATCAGCTGAATGAGTTTGGTGGTGGTTTTTTAGTGTTGATTATCAGAAAAAAATCCTAACAACTGCATACAGAGAATAAGAAATAAACGAAACCACACCAAATAGAAAGCCAAATTTAAAGGAGAAAATAAAGGAATGTTTCATGTACTACAAATAGGCTAGAACAAAGTTCAGCTAGCTCTTGCTCAACCTGCTTTTTAAATTTACTTTTCCCACTCTATCCTTCTCTTCATCTAGCCACTAATCAAATTTACTTTAACTCAAATTTGTTCCCACCTTCTTTCCTGCTCTTTTTAACTTCCCTGGACACACACATAAAATGGAAATTAATCAGATCAATTTAGCGAGAGTTGCTTTCTCCAGCTCAGTTCAATGGTCTTTTCACTCCTCCTCTTCAACCATATCTGCAGCTTCCAAAGATAGGGGGTCCAGTTTTGTTTCTCTCTTCCATTACATTTTGGGAACAAATCCTTTATGATTCGGTTTGTCCAGTTCTTCTTTCTGGTTTACCCTTCCCTGTTGCACCAGATAGGTGCTTTAACAAGAATGAATAAACTCGGAGGCATGGGAGCAGCAGAATGGATTCATTGGAAGAAAAAAAAAAATGAACAAACAAACAAAACTAAGACCACCACAGATTTTAATCCTGGTTTAAATCAAGGTTTTCCACTTGCTTGAATTTTACATTTTAACAGCAGCTGCATCCTACATTTTAAGGAAAGGCCCATTTTCATTGGTTGGTATTGTTAAGCCAAAATGATAAATACCATCTTTTAACCAAAGTTGGTGGGTTTTGCTGAACAGGATGATACATCACTCACATTTATTAGTGTGATGATAAAGGTGTGAAAAGATTTAACTGTTTTTTTTTATTCAGCCAAGAAATGCACCATTCTTAATCCTAAAAATATTAAGGAAACTCTGAAAATCCAGGGGTTTATTTATAACTTACAGAAATTTTTATTTGGATGTAAACTAAAATTTAACTACAGTGCATGAAGCTTACCTTTCTGGTTGTTTATTTTAGTATTATTTAACTAAAAATAGGTTATGCACTTAAATACTTGGTTGTTTCGGGTTTTTTTTTTTACTTAACATGATTTTATTATAAATTGTTTTGAGAAAATAATGAGTAGCAGGGAGCTAAACTTGGTTGTGTGTTTATACTTCAAGATTTTGGAAGTAAAATATCTTAACTCATACCTAGTCTTTTATTTAGACAGGAATATATAAGACATTGATTTCTGAAATCCAAAAGGTTTTCTTAGTTTTTAATACGTTAATTAATTGAGACGGTTGAATAAGCTGAAATGAAGAAAGTATCTCTGTGCATCTATGAAAGGTTTGCTACTACTGCTAAGAATGGATTAGGTACTTAAAACTCAAGTTTACTTAAGCTCAGCCCATGACCGATTCAGTGATGTAATTCTCTGGCAGCAAAAGACACAGCATTTTATACTTTTCTGTAGTTTTCTGTACCTTCGTAGGTTATAGAAAGTTTAGTCTTTAACAGATGTATCATATTTTAAGTATGTTTTTCACTAAAGTTAAATACTTATTTAAAAATACACCTAGCCATATCATCACATGTTCAGAATTTTATATTAATCTGTATCTTATTTGCTTATCTAGCATAATATTGTTACTTTCATGTTCTGTCAAGAAGAGATTTTTTTTTTAATTCCTCAGATTCATTTTTCTTACAGCTACCTGAGAGTTACTATATCTGTTAAATGTTATTACTTCACTGCCTAAGCCTTGCTCTCCAGAGAAAGAGAAGAGGTTATAGTAGTAAACATTGGCTAAATTAAATTCAGACCAAATTCTGAATTTAAAAAACAGTTTCAGCCAATTTTTTAGACTAGCAGTGGGGATCTGCTAACACACAACAGCTGGGGACAGCTATTTAAATCTAGGAAATGAACAGCTTAATTAGGGAAGTATGTTAAGGAACAGGAGGAGCCCCAAGTATGGTATATGAGGATTCATTCAGATAACCATTTTCAGATCTGGGAATCAACATAAGCTCCTTTCACATATTATTATGAAGTGTATCTGATACATGTACACCTCCGTAACTGCTTCTGGCTTAAAAATCTACATACATACATGTTTCAGGCATGAAAAAACAAACAATTTTTTGAATATATCTTAAAATTGTTTGGGGAAAAAAGAATTCAGTCTAAAGGACAGTTTGCCTGTGTATGCATTTTCCACATAAGTAAAAGTTGCAGGATTGGCTTTGCATTCTTTTAGAAAACAGAAATGGATATCCTACTACTTAGCAAGGCAACAGCATTTACTTTATTCTGAATTGTTTCCAAAAAACTCTCCTTAATGGTGGATCCAGGTACAATGGATCTAACGGCAACAGTATATGCTTTCCTATTTAAAGATTAGTGTGAGAGCAAAGGGTCAAAGGTAAATATATTCAATTTTAACCACTGAGTTTTACATTTAGTGGTATGGTTCAATCATGCCAACGCAGTTTGCGAGATACTTTGCTGACTACCAACAATGCTAATGCATCAAAATCAGCAGAAACAGATCTTACTGTGACACCAGAGGAAATCTAAAAAAATGCTTAGCTTGGCACCTGCCAAACAATTTGAAATCCTGCTAGTAAGCACTTAGTTACATAGTTGATCCAAAAAGATTTAAAATACAGTAAGAGAAGGAAAAGGGTAGAGAGGACAAGAGGGTCAACAGAAAGGAACAATAAAGAGTACACTCTGAAAAACAGCATTATTTAAAAGACAACTCTGCACCCCTTGCTATGTTCAGTTCTCAAGGTGGAAGACTAGACGGTATTATTTTAATGAGGGCTTAAGGAAATAGAGTTAGAGAATAAGGATCCAAGCAGAAGGGAAAAGGAACACTGTCTGTGAAAGAAGCCACGTAAAAAGAAGGTGAGGATTAGGATAGAACAAAGGATACAAAGGTTGCACGTAGAAAGTACTGTACAACAGTAGTTTCATCAAAAAGACAAGCAGGTGGCTTTTTACTGTATGCAATAACAAATTTGAAAGTGACTTGGAGTAGAAGGTGGGAGTAAAATGGCCAAATGGAAAAGCAGGAAAAACACTGTGGATGAAGAAGCAGGCTACAGCGCTGCAAGCATAGCTGTTAAGACAGTTGCCTGGCTGATGCTCAGCAGTACCATGGTTTGAGAATCTAGATGCTAGCTCCTGGCTAAACTCAGTCAGGACCCATAAAAGATCAAGGATGTGCTTAAGCCCCAGTGAAGATTGTGGTCTAGTGGATATGCTCAGACTACAAGTAACACTCAGATTTCATTGCAGCCTATGCAAAACTCAACTGCTCAAGATGTGTGTAAAAATAATTTCAGCAATTCTGAAAAAATTAAATAAGGAAAAGGGCCATTTTGAGAAACAGCACTACACCATCATTTAGTTTTTCTCTCAGGCTAAACAAGAATTATTCCTACAGTGGAACTGGTCAGCATTGAAACTATCATCTTCTTTAAGTATTGCCTTCCAGAAAGGCGTTATTTTTCTCAAGAAAAGTGGTTGGATATTTTGAAGTATCTTTATGGTGGTGCAATATATTCTTCTGAACACCTCCTCCTCTCAGCAACCGGTCTAAGGTCTGAACTTGAGTTCTCAACATAAAAGAATGTTTTTCATTATTTGCCTTGCAGTACAATCCTTACTGTGATTCCCAGCTTAAGGATGTAGTGCAGGTGTAAACAGTTAGATGGACAACTATATTTCATCAAACTTTCCCATAATCTGGCACTGACAGACATTTGGGTACCTTCCAGTAATCTTTAGTGCCTTCTTTATTTTATTATGAAGATTACAAAACCTTTTTGAGCAATATTCCGCCACAGCACTGAGTGCATTTTGAGAATGCAGTATTCTTGAGAGGGTTTCTCTGATTCCAAGACACTTTGGAAGATTATAAGCAAACAAATTCTTAAAGACAAAACAATCACATGAAGAAAGGAAGTTTCCTTGGGAAGGAAACGGAGGAGTAAGATTCAGAAGCCTTATAAAGCGTCTAACTGAGCCTCCAGGACAAAATAATTTTTTATACCACTGAAAAAATAAGAGAGCCTTGCAAGCAATCTTTTGCCACCTCTCCATGTACATCTGTTACCACTGGGACCTAGATTTGTCTTGAGAGGATGTCTAAACTCAAGGGCAGAATTTAAGGAGGTACTAAGTGCCAGCAGTGAAAAAGTAATCCAGTACTCTGATTTGCTCTTAGAGGAGGTCGCTGACCTGCCTTGGACAGCACCACAATTACAAAGCATTTAGAGGTCAATTTATTCCTTTTGAAAGCCAAACGGGAGAGTGTGAAAGAGCTTCTTCAACACTTTGTTTTGTTTTCTATGAAAAATTTCCAAAAATATGGGAGAAGAGGACAACACAAAGACCAGTTACAGCCAGATGTTCAAGCTGAGAATTGATCTTGCTGAGAATGAACAGAAGCCCTTTAATGGCAACTTGCAGGAAAGTGTTACCCATTGGGTGACCTGCTACCTGCTCATCCTTGCTTCCTTCCTTTTAAGAATCTTTCTAAAAATTTTTTTAAAAAAAGGACACCTTTTTCTTGAAGTTCCCTTCTGTTTCTCCCCCACCTCTATGCTGGCATAGTTGTTGTGCAGATGCATATTGTACCCATTCAGAGAACTAATTCTGCTGAGAAGCAGACCAGGATAATATTTATGTTTTAGCTGAATTTCTGGACCTGGTTCACATTCAGCCATAAAAACAGATGAGCCAGCACAATGGAAGAGAGCGCACTGGAAAAAAAATCCCCTAAAAACAAATGTTGCCTCCCCCCACACCATTCCTGCCGCAGTACTGACTTAATACATATGAAAACTACAGCCTAACACTCAGATGGGGAAACACTAGCTTTATATCAAGGGAGCAGAGAACTATAAGGAGACTAAAGGCCGACACTACCCCCATCCCTATATAAACCCCAAAAGAACCTGATCATCTTCGTCCTCTGCAGTTTTCCAAAGAGCAGTAAAGCACAAAGCAAGTTGAAAGACCGCCTGGCTTCTTTTCAGGGCTAGCAGCTTGTCCCCCACATAGGCAGCAACAGGCATCATGAGAAGATGGAACTCCCCACAATGAACTCCTGTTCCAGACAGTTCCTTGTTCCTCTGCTTTAGAAGAAAGTATCCTAAACCTCAGTCGAGCAGGTTGTTGTGCTGGACATTGTCCACAGAGATACCCCCAGGCAAGCTTCAAATGCAGGATTAGACTGCTGTTCTGTAAGACTGTATCAAATAGGTAAACTGATGGGGGGCTGCCTTCAGCTTATCATTTCTAAGCATCAATGTGGCCTTGCTAATGCTGGGGCAGTCCAAATCAGTCCTTTATGTTGCTTTGTTTCTCATACCAGGGAAGTTTGTAGACATATGTTGGTTCACAACAACGGATGAGAAAATCATGCGTCTGAAACATTAACCAGTATTCCTCTAGAACTGTATTTCTAAGCAATTGTTTTTGGCATTTTTAAAGCAGGCTTATTTCTGGAAATACCAACATACAGGATTGAGTCATACACATCACTTGTGGTTGTTTGAGAACTGCCTGCTGATATCAGGAGTTGTCAAGGTATTCTCAAAGTCAGCAAGGTACAACCAAAGGGTACCAAGTCCAAAATGCACGGCATAACCAGGATATTTCTGAGAAACGTTTGCGCTGTGTGTTCTTGGGAATATGAACGGAAAAATTTACACATAGATAGCTGTGAACAGTAGGACTGATTATGTAAAATGTGGTTCTCTGAAGGGGGCAGAGGCCCTGAGGTGGAAGGTGATTTAAATGAAAAATTCCTCTCTCAGTGATGACATCAGTTTTTAGCATTTTGTTGGGGACGTGTGGTGGTGTGCTCCTAACAATGTTCTGATGTCTAAGCCTTTCCGTCAGTGGGGTAATGGCTTTAAATCAGATCTTGATTGTCACAATTTGAAATCCATCAAGGCAGAAAACTTCTAGTTGTATAAGAAAGACCGTTTTTTGTGTGGTGAAGTAATTTCCAAAATGAACAGCTAAAAGGAATTGGTAAGGAAGTGAAAAAGATTAGAAACTGACAAAAATCCTCTGGTTTTATTTCCATATATGTACTAATAAATATACCTCCCAAATAGAAGATTTTACTGTTAGAAGAGGTGCAGAGGACAAGCACTGCTGCAGCTGACAGTGAATACACAGTTCTGAATTTATGTGTAGATTAGCACTATGTACCACAAGAAAAAAAGTAGTCTACTGTCTAACGTTACTGTCAGCACTCTCAGAACTGTTATTACCAGGACAACAAAGAGACCTTTCTCTTTTCATACAGTTGGTTTTCAATTGCTCAGCCCAATTATAAAATCTTGTGCTTTTACAAAGTAGGCACCAGAGGGAGACCTGCACTTTAGTTCAACTATGAAATAATGCTGGCAGGAGTCATTCAAAAGTGGGCAATCAAAGCCTCTTGGCCAATACACCCTAGGTGGTTCCAGGTGAAATTGTGGCTAACAGGAGCACACAGAGAAGGACTGGTGTTGGCAGTCTTCTCTTTTTTAATGGCCCAAAAAACTTAAGAGTGCTCCATGAAGAAAAGCGGGTTCCCAAATTTCAGGCTGTAGATGAGCATACCTCAACCAGTTTGGGCATAGCTGGGAAAGACCTGCTCTTTGCCACCTGTGCCCCCAGCTTATTATCACATCCTGCTGATGGTTACCACTTCTCAAATCTTCGGGCTGAGCTGCATATATAAGAACTCCCTAAACATGTCAGTCAAAATAAGCTAGATCAGCTTAAGTAATTTAAATAACAAATCTTTCCTAACATGGCTCAATTTGACCGAATTGGATTAGGGAGAGCTCCCATGAGCAGCTCAGCTATTGCCAGAGAGGGCAATAACCCCAGGTAGAGGGCAGTGATGAATTCTTTGGGGTGGACTTGCTCTTCCATTGACAAAGCTACTGTTGAAGGAGGACTGTAAATATATATATTGTAGGCAGGTTGCTATTGTTTTCTAAGCCTGATAAGAGACAGCAAGAGAAGCTATATGGACAGAAAGTATATTATTCTCTTAAAAACAGGTACTCTTAAGTTCAAGTGGGGAAAGGCAAGGGGCAATGGCTTCTAGGAAGCAGGCAGGCACCCAGAAAATTGATCCTGTGCACATGGAGTCAAGCACACTAACTGGAATCCATGTAGACAAAGAAAAATAAAATCGTTATTATGAATGATACGTCTGTTGGTGTGGAAAAAACTACCGACTCCTTACCTATACAGCTGGATACAAGGTCTATACTTAGGATAATCAAAAGAGTTATTGACGGGAACATAGAAATGCTCATTAGAAGTACTCCCTCTACCCCATAACTTTTCTTATTATCCAAAGGGCAAAAAACATCAACAAAATCATCAGCTCCTCATATGCATTCCAAGGTAAGAAAATAATTGAACAATAAAGAATAAGGAGCAAATTCTAGAATAAAACCAAAATTTGGCTCTGCTCTCTTGTGAGAAAACAACAGGCAGTCTTAGTCAATAAATTTCTATAAAGTTTGGTTTTTAACTTCCAGATTGAGAATTTGGGGTTTGCCTTTTTGTTTTAAGTAGACACAACTCAAGTTTTAATGAACAAATTCATTCTAGTTGCTTCCAACTACAAATACAAAAAAGCATTGGTATTTCAACTACAAAGTTATTATACCTTTAATATATTTTTGCATGCTACTTTAAACATATTTCATTATACGGGAGTTGGTAGTGAAATAATGCCAAATTTAAAGTTTCCTTACAATGGCAGTCCCTTTCAGAATTTATACCACCTCCAAAGTTGCCAGCAGCTTCTGAAACTCAGCGGATTGAACTGTCCAAAGATGCTTTTCTACAGCTGCCTAAAGCAATACTTATGGGGTTGCTAAAATTTAAACTGAACCTGCTCTTGGAGAAAATCTGGCCTCAAACTAACCCTGTTAAGCAAAACAGGAGGTAAAAAAAAGGTGGAGGGTTGTGAGGGAGAAGAATTTTCAGATGGATAAACTCCCTAAACTGACTCTGTGTGAAATCCTGAGTGCCAGCGCTGGTAGAGGCAACACCCAGCTGAGGAGGCGGGGGGAATGCAGGATATCAACATACATTGCCTTGGAAATACATGGGAATCTCTAGTCCTTGAGAATAAGGACAAACAGAAGAACCTAAACATGTCAGTACCATGGTTTTTGCTCATGTCTTACGCTTCTCTCCTGGGAGCACCAAAGGGGAAGTACCCCTTCCCACTGAATTCATCAGAAAGGGTAGATTAGCTGTGCACTTTCTAGTTCTCTTTTAATTACGACTGCAAATGGTTTTCTTCCCTGACCACAGGACCCATGATCCAGTCTGTGCAAATATTAGATATGAAGAAAGAGAATTAAGAACTCACAGGCAACCATAAATCTGGCATTTCCTCAATCTAGAGTGTTTGAATTTGTGACGTAAATAACAGTCTTTTTATGATGTGGTATAAAATCTATAAAGACAAAAAAAGAAAAGATGCTCAGGCATAGCCCTTGCCCTAGAGAGCTCACAATCCTCCTCCTCGCAGGGGTGCAAGAGTTTTATCAGATTTATCAAGTACATATGAACAAGGGGCTAACCTAAATGTGGTTTGTTCATACGCACACGTCTTTATCAGGCAAGCAAAAGTAATTATCTCATAATTTGGTGGGAGCTGAACTTGAAATATCTTTTTTTTGTGGTAACACATATGCATTGCCAGTTAACTGTATCACAGAACAGACTGGGTATAGTTTCAATTATATTGTATCACTTCTTTTTCGTATCAGTCAAATAGTCTTTCTAAAAAGTGTCAAATTAGTTATTTAAAAGGTTATGGTGAACTACCAAAATGTGCCCTAACATAAGGAACGTTTGTGTGCGTGGCTACACTTCCTAGTTCATTTCCATGAATAATAGTCAAAGGTAGTCTGGTCTAGTCTCAGCCTGTCACCAAATCATCAAGCAAGTTATCACAAAATTTAGTACATTGTGCCTGCCTTCCATTTTCCCACAAACCCATTAGCATGGGTACAGGGAAGTGGTGGAAAGAAGAAGGAAAAGATTAGGCCTGACCAAATTTCACTGTTTAGACAGATACAGTGACTATACTCCCTAATTGCAAAAGTGGAAAAGAAACCAAATTCACAGAGCTTTGCACTCTGTGCAATTCATAGCTGTTTCTCCTATTTGGGTCATGTTTTCCTAAAAAGCGTGAGAAGCTAAAGCCATATTACAAGGAAGGGCATGGTAATTAAAGAGGTTAGATGCTTGTTTTCTTCCCAAAGGATGCAGTACACACTTACGTACATACAGAGTAAGCATAAACTCTATAGCATGTCCCAAAGAAATCATATAGAATTTAGATATACAATAAAAAATCTCAAGAGGCATATCACAAAATAACGTTCAGAGATTGCCACAAAGAACTACCTAGATACATAAGGCTGTCTACTAAGTGATGCCCATTTTTAAGTTAAAATAGATTTTCCTTGATATACCATTTTCCATCATACCGTCTTTGAAAAATGAGATATTTTAAATCTAAGATAAGCATAGGTCTTGAAAACAGCATTTCATTCCTTTAAATATTTTTCAATACAATCTTAATTACATTACTAACACGTCTTGTGAACTGAAGAATCTTAACTTGCAAGACATAATTTAGGCACAACTTTACTCTTAGAAAGCACTAAAGTAATTCAGAGACCTTTATCATAGTAAACAAAATCACCATTCAAACCAGAAAATCCTAGAGTTCAGGAAATCAAATTAAAGATTTTCTGATAAAGATTTAGATGCTCAAGTCAAACATCTGAAAGAATCCAGACAAGCTAAAAAGCTACATATTGAACTCAAATTCTACTGTAAAACTGCCATTAAACTGGAGTAAAATTTTTTAAACCACAGAAGCGTTCAAGAACAAGCTTTTGGAAAACTGTATCTGTGCCATTCGCAGAAAGTAGGATTTTATAGAGAGCCTTAACTTTTTTTTCCCCTTCATCATTCCACATGCAACTCCAGCTTTTGCCCACAGTTACTCCGATGCAATAGTGCTTCTGGAGTTTAACAAAACAGAACGTGGCAGATAGTGACAAGAGACAAAAATCTACATCTGAACTGTTAAAACCAATATAGAAATAGCACAAAATAAACAAAAACTGCAACAAAAAGGGATTCTGACATATTCACCTCTACATTCATCAAAGAGAAAGACCTACTTAGTCTTTTTTACACTGTTTATGAAGTAAGTTGAAAACTAAGCTCAATAGCTGTGACATGGTTAAAAATAGCTGTACGGCTTAAGCACTGCAACTCATACTGCTCCACAGGAGGAATTATTCTCCTGGTCAAAATATTTGCCTTTTCAATGAGCTGAACTTTCAGGTCATCTGTTAACAATGTAGATTCTTTCCTGTCTAGAAGAACTTTATTGTCTCTCCTTTAACAAATAGCAGGGTATTTTTCCCAGCTGGTTGCTAATTCACACGATTAGCATGTAAAAATCTTTTAAAATGCTATATAGAAGATGTATGTATTGCTTGGATAATCACATATTTTGATTTAATAAATCTCATACTTAATTTCTCTGTATGTGCAAAATAAAATTTAAACTCATCTTTATTATATCCTCTCCCCACATCCCCAGCCCTCCCTTTCCCTGCTCTTTTCAGCCTTCCCTTCAAAAATACAGACGCACATTACAACTGAGTACAGGGTGCCTTTGATGCTGAAAACACTTTTGTCAGATTTTGTAGATGACCTGTGTGAGCGATGATCATTTAGTTTGCCTTCCAGTATAACAGGTAATTTCACTCCAAAGTTCCTACATCAGGCCATCATATTGTGCTTGAACTAAAGGCATCTTTTTGGAAAAATTCACAGCTTTTTATTGCTGACATATCCAGAACATCCTTAAATAAACTGTTCTGATAGACAACTGCCTTCAGTTTTAAATTTATTATATTTCTAGAAGAAATACACCTGAGTTCAGCTTTCAGCTCCTGTATTTTGTCATACCATTGCCTACTATACATAAAGGACTGCTCCTTCCGAAATCTTTGCCCCATATAAGTACTTACAGGCCATCAGTCACTTCCCAAACTTCCCTTTGCTAAACTAAATAGACTAAGCTTCTCCAGGCTCTTACTATACACCAGGGTTTGTTCACTTACTTGCTTTTAAGGTTTTTAATTGTCCTTGACATGTTTTTCTGCATCTTTTTAAGTTTATCTAGGTTTGGGGTTTTTTTGCATCTTAAGCTCAAACAGGATGTAATTTTCTAACATTATCTCACTAGCACTATACAGCAAAATAAAAGCACACCTAATTCCACTTGAGATTCCCAATATCCATACCAAGGGACTGCACTGTGCATTTTAGCTACTGTATCGTATCACTGAATTACTCCTTTCCAAAGTACTACTCTCCATCCTACATGTATGATCTTACTGTCTAGACAGATATATTTAGCTATATTAACGTATGTTGAAATGATCCCCATTAACTAAGTACAGACCATCCTTCACACTTACTAATCCATCAATTTTTTGCACGTATGCATTTTACCAGAGATTATATTCTATTTTCCTCCAGATCATTATCCAAATCCTCAAAGCAATGGGCTGTGAAAAACTTCTATAAAATCCAACATGAACATCCTTCATCTATTACTGCTTTATGATCTGTCAATTAACCAGTTTGAAATGTATTTAATATGGGCCATGTTGACTTAGCAAAGAGCTAGGTTTTAAAAATCAGTATACCATGCAGTACTGCATCAGGTGCATTATGAAAGCTTACTATACCTACATGAGTATCTTTGTCAACCAAAAAATTTCAGCCTCAGAATAAAGAAATACATACAGAAAAGTTCTAATTGTCACAAACAGTTAGGCAAGCAGTCACTCTGCTTTCTTCAATTTTCTGCTAAGCAATTCTCATTTCAGCCTTTCTACAGTTCTTTCTGTGATCATAATGTTATATCCTGGCCTATCCCATCTCATTTACAGTTCTACAACAATTGGAACAAAATACAAACCCCAATACCTTAGATATCTTCAGCTGGTTGGGTTTTTTTGTTTGTTTGCTTTAAATCCTGACTCCTGTAGACTAAAGAAAAAAATTAAATTTGTTTGTTCCTACCAGAATAAAGACATATTTTTTGTAAGTCACTGTAAATTGTAAATACAACATCCAGATTTTGGCCAGAGAATAACAGTATTTTGACTCACAGCATGTTTTTTAAGGAATCATAGAACGATATTTTTTGCAGTATTTCTGTCTCTTCTCAACTATTATTGCCCCTATCTAGTAGACGCATGTCATTACTAGCATTTTTTTGCTCTCAATAAATAAGAGAATTTTCATATTGTTCTTAACTCCATTGACAGAAGGTTTATGATTAGTGTCTATATAATCTACTATGAATGGTCTTTTAATTATAACAGCTAATAGCCACTACTGCTCATGGCATTTTCTCTGAATCTTCATTCATTTGAATCTTCATCTCTGCCTTACTACGCTATGACAGTTTCATACCTATCCCTAACAACTTTTCATCTTAAGAATTACAAATTCCCTGGGCAACTTTTATTTTTAAGTAACATAACTTTGAGACAAAATGGTTTTCTTTATATTTTCAGTAAAATCTGTATTACATTATTTTTAGGAAGTCACTCTTTTAGAAAAAGTGATTATATATTATTGGCAAGGCCTGTACTGGATAGACCAGATTCAAATAAGCAACAATAACTATCAGTGCTGATTGTTTTCATGGAAGTGATCTGACAAAAATGAAATTAAATATAAGAAGAGTAAAATTGAACAGAACAGAATTTCTTATTCTCAGAAAAGCATGATGAATGACCTGCACATATTAGAAATTCCAGGAAAATTTTATTAATGATCATCTAATGTAATCACTCTGAAATAACAATGCATTGTTTCTTTGCATCTAGACATTTAAAGAAAGATTTCTATGTCACTTAAATCCCAGGAAAACGTGCCTTTATCTCTATAGAAAGAAAGTTCAGACCTTACAGAGCTTTCTAAGGCAACTTTCTATCCTTAAGCATACACTTTGTTTAGTTGCTTTTATCTTGCGAATAATCAAAAATAGAATGCAATATTTTAATCCTTGCTTTCTGGGTGAAAAAAAAAAAACAGTGGCTAGGCCAGGCTGGCTGTTAAAACAATGTCAGAATTGAACCACAGAGGAAAAATGGACAGGGCAATAATAATGGCCTGATTTTATAATTTGATTCTGCTCTTAATAAAGTGTGGCACTCAATAAAAACTGGCGCAGTGGAAGTCTGTTTGACTTGGTAATTTTCACATAAGTAGTCTAAAGTGTTCGTTGTTTGGTTTTGGTTTTGTTTTAAATACTTTGTTGGCAAGTAAATAAATTTGAATATATTGGATTGAGTTTCCAGACGATGATCAACAGAATTTTTTTTAAACTGACTGTAATCTTGTTTTGTACTTTTAAATTATTTATTTAATAATTTGTATTTTTTTTTTAAACTAAATGAAGGATGAATGCCAATGGCTGGCAATGCCATTAAATTGTACTGGTTTAGAAGCAAAGTATAGCTTTTAAACTTATTGCTACATGCACCTGTTAAAACAATGAGTCATCTGAATATATATTCATGCAATCTGAATTTTTGTGTGCTACACCCCTGAAATAACCAATATTTTAATCTATTTTATGTTTTCAAACTGCATACAAATGCAGACTACATTTGTAATAAGTATATTAAATCTTTTTAATAAAAGAAAATTGTCTTTTAAATGCTGAATACATAATCTAGTTTTTTTATCATCTTATTTAACATTTAGAAATACTAAATTTCTTAATTAAGTATTAGCTACACCTAAATAATTGACAGAATATTTTTCCTTCATATAAACAAAGTAAGGAGCCTACACACACACAGAACTGAGAACATTGGATTTGGGGCACTTAAACTAGTTGGCTGCTTTTTAAATTCTCACTCAATTACTATCTCTATGTTCCCAAATCCTGCCGTAATAGAGCACTAGCCTCGTAGTCTTTAGTATTAGTAGATATTATTTTTTTCTAACCAGTTTTTATTTATATATTGGAAGGGGTTAAAGAGCAACACAGTTTACTTTCCTTATCAGTTTTCCCACCTTCACATAAACACATTCAAAGTGAAAATAATTTGTTCCTGCCCATGAAACTGAAACCAAAAGTAATTAAAGCATAAGTTTTTCCTACCCAAAAGATATTGCCAGCACTTATACTTTGAACTTTAATTCCATTGAAGGGCTAAAAATAATCTTTATGAATATCAGCATTTTAAATGAAATGCAGCTTAAAGTGAGCTCAGCTATGAGGAGATATCCTGTCCCATCCCACTCCCTGCCCACTGCCCACTCGTTGAATAAGCAGAATCCTTAGAAATAAATGATACTTTTAACTACGCTTGTACGTCACCCCCATCTTCAGATTGGGTTTGCACAACAGCATCAGCGCATAATTATAATATAATCAAGGTGGACAGGGAAAAGACAACCTTACACGGCCGCAGAATTTTCATTACTCGTGTGGCACACTAAAAGTAACAAAAAGTTTCAGCAAGCTTTGTAACTGCTATGCTTAGAGTAAAATTCAGGGAATTATTAATAAGTAGCAGTTATGCAGCACTGAGAAGTAACTGGAATCCCAAATTGTTGCAAGGACGACTTTTCCATTTCCACATTAAAATGGAAGCGTAACCAGCCACTAAAACCATACAGCACAGCGTCTCCTACTCTGAACTTGATCACCCCATCACTCGGTGCAGCCCCTTTCTCAGGGGTGCTGCTCCTCACCCTGTCCCTGCATGGTGCTGCATGACCTCAAGGTGCAGTCCAGGGACACAGGCTCTGTGAGTCAGCACAAGCCAAGGGCAAGAAGCTGTGCAGCCACAGTGCAAGTCAGTCCAGCGAGTTGATCCAGTTGAAAATTAAACACGCAGTTTGACAGAGTCTTTCTTTTTTTTAAACAGAGCCAAGACATTGCTGCAACCATCCCCCCACATCTACCCAGGGTTTTTTTCCTGTCTGCCTTCAACCATGCCATATATTCTTGCTCCTTTACCTGAAGTGGCACCTCTTGGATTTCGACATGAGTCAGTCAGAAAACTGCCAGAAAACTATTTCTACAAAAGCAGTGGACAGCCTTCAGCTAGACAGGCTTCCTTAAATGGCATTCACCTGACCCAGCGACAAAAATCAGTGTCGGTGCAAAGGATAGGGGAAGAACGAGTGGCTTGCTGGAGGAGGCGGTGGCAAGCAAGGCCCACAGCACTTAAATTTGCTTAAGCTGCAGAGAACAGAGCCCTCAGACTCCCAGTTGAAAGTGGACAAGGAATAGATAGCCTCCTTCCTTCATATTTAGTATGTTTCAAAACTAACTTTTAAACATCACGCCACTCAAAGAAACATTAAGGGAAAGAGAGGAAAACTGACACAAATGCTGCCAGGATACACAAATTTCTTCCCCCAGTCTCAGGGCTCGCTCACTGAGGCTGTTCTTCTGTGGACATCACTTGGTGGCTCAACAGCTCCAATGACCTTCCACACCTGCTTCGTCATCCTGGCAAATACACGTATGGCCATGCGCTGGGCCAGACTGAGGACCTAATTCAACCAAATAAACATTTTTGGAGCCAGGGTTTTTTGTTTAGTTGTTTTTAATTGTGCCGTATCAATTTGCCAGTCCTCTTAACATGTGGCCAAGCTGCCATTGTGGCTCAACAGAAGGAACAGCTGAGTGGTCAGCTGGAAGGTCAGAGGAAGGACCTGCTGAAGTCAATTATAAAGCACTACCACTCAAACACCTTCTGAGATTTAATGTAAAATGAAGTAAAATGAAGTAAAATACAACAATTATGGTTTAAAAACATAACTTGATCAGTTACTGTCACTCAGATAGCAAACCTTAACTTACACCGTAGTAGCTCAGTGCTGTGCCTAAACACTTTATACTCCAACAGCACAATCTCTTAACAACACTCACCTACTAACACAGTTTAGAGTCCCAAGGGAAGGCCTGTAATGAATGAAAAGTTGGGTATTATCCTGCATTAGGTTCAGAAGACAGTAGAAAAAGGAAAAAAACCCTCAGTGCTTAGGAGGTCATATTTAGAGTATATTTAACCTAACTGACTAAATTAACCCAACTAGCCTTTCTATACCTCTTTGTAGAGACAGGGGATGAAGTCTGATGACCTTCTAGAGGAATTTCACTTAGATGGTCTGAATGGCCTTCTGGATGACTCTCATCACTGGTTACAGAGGATATCAAAGATAACACTGCATGCTAGTTAAATACCTCTCTGCAGTTAGCACCACCAAAACCAAAACAAAATAAAACAAAAACCAACATAAAAGGGAGACAGGTTTGTCTGTGGCTTGTACTTGTAGAATAGCTTTTCTCTGTAAGACCCAATCAGCCTGCTCTACTTTATTCTAAGATGTTCTGACAATATTTACCTGGGGGGGAGGGGGGGGAGAAAAAAACCTTTATTCTGCTTGTGCTTTGGCTCAGGGATTCAAACTTTGTCAGGGAGATGAGCAAATGATTAGCAATCATCTCTGAAATATTTGGTCTGAGTGATATGCTCAGTGTTAGACTAAGTATGACAGAGGAAAGAGAGAATTACATTTTTCAAGACAGCATTCAGGTGTCCTAATGATGAGATCCTCCATTTTTCCCCAACAACCCCTGCCTACCCATCTTTCTACAAAAGATAAGGCAGTGCTAGCAGAATATGCCTTTCTTCCACTACATAACAAAGTTCTAGTTTCTTGCTCAGAAAAATAAAAATCATCCTTACTTTACAATCAATAGACAACTAATTCCACACTGAAAGTGCCCTTTTCTGAACAAGTCAGATGGAAAAAGATTTTTCTGGTGGTTTGACTGAAAACAAGAGAGACAGGTATTGGGAAGACACCGGGAAGGTAGAGCTCAAACATTTGACAAAAGGGACAAATGAATGAAAAGGGAGCATTCATTTAGTGAAGCAGAACATGAAGTTGTCACGTGGTTCCACAGTCCAATCACTACTTTCTTCTTCCCCTTTTCATAATTTACTATGTCTCAGTATGCTTTAAGACTTTATTTAGCATATAAAGATCTAAAATCGCTTCCCCCAAATTAATCACTTTTATTCACATCTCGGTTCAACCTTCATAAATATAAACAAGTGTACAGAAGAAAAATAAAAAAGAGCCAAATAAAGCATTATTTTACTAATGGAAAGAATAAAACCATATATATATATAGGTTAGAATAATGACTCTTATTAATTCCCATTATTTATGAAAACATCCATCACGAACAAGGAAAAAAGCCAAAGGACATTATTTTTACTTGACAGTAAGAATGTCATAATAAAGCAAATTATTTTGTGTGCATGAAGGAACCAGTTTTGTTACATTTAATAGCTTTGATTAGAGATATATATGTCCAAGTGCAGATGATTAAATTCTTTAGAATAAACTAGGTTGTAATTACTTGAGCAAGGACTTTAACGTTGAATAATTCAATTAATATTGAACATATTCAAATAACACACAGCAATAAAGACAGGAACTTCCCATTGTACAGACATTTCACACTGAAAAAAAAAATTTATCTCACACTATTTTAACTGTAACTTAACTGACAGCTGTCCATCATTCATTGCTTTTCATGAGTATCCAAAGGCATGAAGAACTAGAGCATAACAAACAATTTTATCTGGATAAACGGAGGAAAATAACATAGGAATAGGTATAAATGAGTAACAGTGAAGTTTCATCTGTCACTATGGGTGGATCAAGACCTAACATTCATGGGGACAGCAACCATATGACGTCCTAGTGCTCACTCTATCTCCTCACTAAATCCACGTTTTGCCACTAATGGCAGCAGAGATAACCTCCAAAACACCATCTTATTCAACATGCTTGTTCTGCATTGCACCAGTTTCAGGGCAAAACTGAACTTAAAATTGAAATTGATCCTTGTAAAGAATTGGTTTTAAAGATAAGGTGTTTTAATGATTTATCTCAATAAGCATTTTTTAAAAAAAAAATCCAATAAAAGACAAACAACCCTGCTATTAAATCTTTACTGATGAGAAAGTAGACAAGCATGGCGTGGTTTGCATACAATTATGACACGTGTAGCCTGCTGATGAAAAAATGAGCAAGATCCCATCTTTGTGTGGTTTTAAAGATTTGTGAAGTAGTAATCCTTCATATCCATTGGGTTTCTGTAGTCATGGACATAAGCTGTAAAATCAACAACTGCTTGATGCACTGGCTTCCACATTTTAACAGTCCTACAATGTTACATCTCAAAGAAGCATCCTCAAATACAATAATTTCCATCTTCTCATTCAGAACCTAATATTTTATTCTTGTGCAGTTTAAATAAATAAGCACACATCTCAGGAGGCCAGATGAGTATAATGTGGGAGAGAGGAAAAACAAATCAATTAAGGAGCTGCCCTGATACAAGAGAGATGCCTCTAACATGAGTGAAATAGAATCTGAAACACTGATGGATCTTTTGAAACAGGACGCTACCATCGGCATCTGGGAAAAAATTCTTTGTTGTTATTGATCATCATTCCGTGATGACCTGGGTAAAAATACAGCTTTTTCCAATGTTAATTCTCTAGAAGTCATGCCTCTCAAAAGTCATATGATAATAAGCTCATCCTAGACTTCTGTATTACATTGTCTTATGGATGTTTTTTCCAAATTAAAATGAAATAGAGATCAAGTGTCCTTTACTCTCCCACTCAACACATACCCTTTTTACAATCAAATCAAAACACAAAGTACATAACACTAAGCATATGAACCAGACAAAGGAAAGAACAAATTTGAAAACAGTTTGTAAGCTGGGCTTTAACCTTCTCTAGCCACGTACATACACTATAAACAACCTGGTGTGTATAAACAACAATTTAATTTTTAACTTTGAAACTTCTGACCTTACTATATCATAAGTGAAAATTGATTGACTCCTCTAAAACTGCACTAATTTAAAACCTCTGTTGCCCTTGGGAATGTTTGGACATCTAGTTATTCCTTCAGCTGCAAAGGACGATGGTGAGCTGTTCCTACAGACGCCTCAGTCTTCCAGGGGAAGAAGCTCTATAGTGTCACTTTCAGGAAGCATTAGAAATTGTTCAGCTGGAAATGCTCACTCAACTGACTGTTGAGTTGCTTTGAATATGTCCGTTTAGAATAACTATATTTATGATCTAATTCCACAGAAAAGTACACTAAGAACAAAAACTCAAGACTCTCAGTCTGATGTAAACATCATTGCTTTTACTTTCTTTCTGTTTCTTTGTTCCTAGAAAGCACTGTTAATCAAAAATCAAGTTTGGTCCTTATCTGTGACCCAAACAAGCGAGAAAAAATGTGCCAGCCTTGAAAACATGAGGGGCCATTTAAGAGTTACAGTAGAGAGTTACTGTATGGTAAAAAGCCTACAGAGAAAAAAAATATTTGATTTTTTTCTCTTTAAGGAGAAGTTTTCCATCGATCTTCCCGATTTTAGAAAGATTATATTCCAGTATGATCTACTATGGTTTATACTTACACTCACAAAATAGTATTAATTTCAAATCATGAGATTAATTCCTAGAATTATTATTACAAGTGCTATTACAGTTTGTTTTATTCTGTGGCCATATTCCTTTCTCTAAATTTTCTAGACTAGGAGTCTGCTCACATAAAGCAGTTAGCTAGACTTTATTTTGGGATACAGACCTTAAGCACATGACGTCTCCACTGAAGACTTTGCAGGTATCTAGGGCATACACTGCTGATGACTTTAGATTTCACTCAGAGTTGGTGTTTCTGTTTTGTTTGATCACATAGGCTAACAACCTCTTCTTGAAAATTAAAGTTCAAGTTAACACAGTGTTCCGTAACAAAAATGTACTCAGTGGTTATGACTCAGAAAAGACTTGTACAAATGCCTTAAACTCTACCATTTGAACAAGACCCCAGCGAGTGTTTAGAGACATTGTCTGAAGAGAAATGATGACAGTTTAGCCCGACGAACAATTGTGCTAACACAAGTGAGCGACCTGGCAATCATACCGTACTCCCGCTTACACCATGCCCTGCCAGGATCAACGGAAACACGCACGGCATCGCTCTTCCCACAGATGTGCCCGCCTTTGCCCAAACCTGCAGCCGCGACCCTCCAGCAGATATGCGCAGGGAATGAAGGCGGGCTTTGAACATCTGGGGAGCTCAGGTCATGCTGCTGGCATTTTATAACCAAGGCTGAAATCTGCCTTGGTCCCAACCAAACCAGCCACGAAAGCTCCCAATGATTATCGCTGTGCCACGTTCCCCATTTTTTCCCTCTACAGTAAGACGTTACGGACCCTTGATAGGAATCATAATGCTGAACTGGACGGATCTTTTGTGTCGGTACATATAGTCTTACATTCTCATTACTTCTTAGAGACACAATCCCAGGTCTGTTAGTTTTAACCTTGTAAGTGACCTAGCCACTGAAATATGATGGAAGAGTCACACTGTGCTAGCACAAGCTATATTTTATACATATAACTGGGGAAAATCAGGTGCTGAAATCAAAACACAACAAACGAGCCTGACTTAGCAACTAGCCAAACTATAATCCAGCTAACTTTCCCAAAGTTACTTTGAATTGTTTTGTACCCTTCATATATCTACATTGTTACTGGTAACAAAAACATTACCAATATACAGACGATGTTGCATTGAAGAACTGCATTTTATGGAAAGAACTTCAAAAGCTATAGACTTCTGAATATCCACTGAATACAACATTCGACACATCACAGTGTCAGGGAAGTATTTTGGAGTTAAGACATATTCATTTCAACACTCTTAAGAGTGTACCTCAATGGTTCCCCTACATACATATTTACAAAATGTACATTTAACATTTTTCTGTGATAAATAGATCACAACATACTTCCTATACCTTGCTTTAAACTGTGGCATCTTAAAACTAAAGCCAAATTTTTCATTATTCCCTAAACCAAGCAAATTTCCATAAACCAGTGTTTTACAGGAAGTAGAGATGCTTAGAGAGGTATTTAAATGTCTTTGCAAAATGAAAATCACGAAGTCACTTTTAAAAAAAAGAAAAAGAAAAAAGTACATCTCCTTCCTTCCCTGTTCATCCAGGATACTCAAAAAAACCCTGGGTTCTGATTTTTCAGATGCTACTATGACAATCAGCAAAGATCGAACATTAAGACTTAATTTACTTAAAAGCTGTGAAACTTTCAGAAACTGTGGGGGCAGAGGAGTTGGAGAGGCATAACTACAAATGTGGTTAGGCCACTTAAAACACATACCTTATCTTTCCCCACAAAAAAAATGAAACAAACAAACCATCAGACATAACATGGCCAAGAAGGAAGATTTGATCAGAGCTGTACTAATTTATTTTATGCAGTGTGATTATAAAATGTGAAGCCTCACTGAAGAATTACAAAACTATTACAGTAGTTACTTTGTTTCATTATTCAATAAAACAAATATATAGTTAAAAGATATTTAGTAAATAGTTGCATTATTTTGCATTTTATGCTAGCAAAGTGGCTTCAAAATAATTTAAAAATGCAAATCTATGGTTAAAAAAATGTTTTTTATACATATCCATTATATGTATTCATACATATTCATAAATTCCTTGAAAAAGATCTACAGCAGGTCACCATTAAGGGACACATGTAAGTTTTCTGAGGATGTTTATGAAAACAGTAAATATTCTTGCCTTTATAGTGTACTGAACCAGTAACATGTCAATTTTCTTTTCCTCTAAGTAATACGGAGAGGAGTTCAAAGAAATGATTTCAAAGAACACAAAATTCTTGTGTGTAAATATTAAAAGCCCATCAAAAATTAGAAAAATAAAAGCTCTTCTTAGAGAGATACTATGGCTTTGGAGAATACATTTGATAATGAAAAATACAGAACTTTCATTTTTAAGATACTTTCTGGACTAACAACATACTGTCAGAGAAAGCACACGGTACATTTAATATGAAAATTATTAATGTTTTACTCAAAGATAAACAAAAAAACCAACAACCCTGTATTTATTGACAAATAAGGATATCACATGCCATCCAGCCATCCAAAACCTCAAAGGCACAGAAGAAGTTAACAGGAAGAGACTTGCGCATCCCTTTTCACCTTGCAAATACAGTCTGTGGAGCTCATGCTTCCAACAGATACCCAAAAATAATACATTGCCAGTAACACCAGATTTGGAGTTTATTACAGAAGAGTAAGAGTGGCATTATAGGCCTGCATATCAGCTATATCCAGCAGATCTGCACATCCAGTTATCACATATTTAGGAAGTCATTCTAGTTGTCAAAGTTCTGTATCAAATACAGTCTTTGCAAGCATGGAGTATTTATCAGAGAGAGATGAAACAGTGACTGTTAGTAACTTGTTTTTTCTACTGCTTTGGCACAGGTCAGACACGCTGCAGCAGTCAGGAGGAAATGAAGCTGCACCTACTGAGAAGTCAAAGAGGGACACGGCATCGCTGACGCTGTTCCAGCTATGCCAGCCTTCCTGAGGAACAAGGGGCTATGGCGTGTCTCATTAAGTCCTTTGTGTCTAATAATTTATCCTCATTCAAGAGGTACTGAACGTCAGCGTAGTGGAAGCAGCCTTCTGCGATAGTACAGTCTTGTAAGTTGGAAGTAATTATTCTGTAACTCTAAACTTGACTGGCACCACATTAGCCAATCTTTGATTGACCAAAAAACTCAAGAAATGAAATCACAGACTGCTGTGAAAGACAGAGACTGTGAAGGTAAGAATTATCAAGCCTCTCATGCTTTGTGGATGGGGCTTCTCTCCCCCTCTCCCGCTTCCTCTCCCTCCCATCCTTTTTTTCCCTGATGGACGTGGGCAGTTCAAAGCAAGTTACACAGAAGAAAAAAAAGAAAAAAAATCTATTTTCTTAATATACCTATGACATATACACGTATGTACAAAAGAGTTTTGTGCATAAAAACTGCTAAAACATCTCCTTATCTGTGAACCATTTGCGATCCTACACAGGACCCAGGCAGAATTTCATTCCTCTGGCCGTGGGTGTTTGAACTCCGGGAGCAGCCACTAGAGCCTTGCCATGCCGGCGGCACTGCAGAGGGCAGGGCACGCCGGAGGAGCCCCCAGGGGCTCAGGCATTTCCTCGGCGGCAGCAGCAGCAGCAGCAGATGGGGTACCAGACCTCCTCAATTCTGTCTAGAGCTCTGGGACAGGAGATAAGAGATAACTCAAGCTGGTGAAAAGCAGTGTGGCAAGGGACACGGAAAAAAGTCGAGTTTCTTGCACTAAACATGGTGGCTCCATTCCTGCAGTGCTCTTGCGTTTGCGCTCTGGTTTAAAGAAGTGAAAGTCACCAAAGGGGGATGAATGCTATTTTAAGTTAGATGTACAGTTCCTAAGGGGTGGAAGCAACGCAAACAGGTCTGATGTAAATTTCTAGTTGTGTTTAGTTGGCTAGGTTTAGTCAAGCAAGTCTTAGTCTTTTACCTCTTCTGAAATAAGCAATAACATTTGCACCACTTGTTGACAAAATAAAATCTGAAAGATTCAGGCATTACAGCTCAATGACCTTAAGACCCCTTTTATGAACAAGTATCACAGATGTTTAACCAAGATCTTAGGAATCAGCCCATTAGCAACAAGCAGCAGAAGATAGATCCCAAGATATTTTGGACTTCCTGCAAGACAGGTTGAATAAAACCAACCCGTTTCAATGGGGAAAAAAATGGCTATTGCCCAAACAGGCAATTCTAATTTGTTAACAGCAATTTTTCATCAAATAGCCATAAGAAATTACAACAAACTCCAAGCTGCGTACTATGGGCAATGGATTTACCCTTTCAGTTAACTTAAGCAAAACAAATGTTTAAACTTTCCAGTAAATGCACACAAAACATGATGAAGATCTGATCGCTGCAGTGTTACTAGGGCTGTGAGATAAACTTTGGTTTTAAGTGGGTAATTCCCATGCAGTATCAAATTTTCAACTAAATGACAGCATTTCTCCTTCAGTTTTCTATACTCTATCATTTAAAAAACTAGCACAGTAGCTGAAGAACAGCCCACAGGATCACTTTTTTTGACTTGTGGCCACTACTGTATACAGAAAGTTTAAATTTTCATGGAATACATGTCTTTGGGTCTTACTTATTAGGTGATCAAACTTGACATATAGCCTAATGCAAGGCTATAGAACTTCAGCCAGTTGCTCCTGAAATTAGTTTCAGTCTGTAATTTCACTGTATCTGTATAATTTAATGTCAAAGGCTTTAGTTCTAAAAATAAAACCAAAAATACTGAATCATCATTGGAAGTGAAGTATCACCTTGAGAATACTAGACATTGGGATAAAAAAAATGCATGTGTATTTTGCAAGACACTCGAAGAATTAAAAAAAAAAAAAAAAAAAGACATTTTCCATTCTATAAAACATACAAAAATGTATGATTTTGGACTACAGGACTTTAAATGTATTAACCTGTAATATTTTAATGGAAATCGATTAAGTCATCTTAAAACGCTAGGTTTATGAGCAATGTCAAGGTGAAATACAGAGTGAAGAAAAGACACTGATGCACTTGCAAAGTTCACACAAACTGTTTTGCTTACTTCTTGGTAAAACCCAGTAAAAATGTTTTGATATGAGTAGCAATCACGGCCCAAGCCTAAGTACAGTTATACAAATGGATCCAGTGGGCCACGTATACCAATAGCTGTACCAGTAATTCTCAGAGGAAAGATGGAAACACTTGGTCGTTTGATTAGATACAATCTCCAACAGGCAGAGAACTTCAATATATTTCCACTGCACTTAGTACAAAAAAAAGTTATTAAATTTTATGACAAAGAGACTTTTCCAAATTCAGCACAGCTTTAGTATTTGTCTACCAACCACCATTTGGTACTTCTGATCTGCTGGCTAACACACAGTTGTCCTGGGGAGTACTTTTATGGGATCACTTCCACGTTTCATCACACAAATTTGTCATGCCAACCACAATTCAGGATGACTTCAATCCCAGACATCACTGCAAGGGTCTGCCAGAGGAAGTCGAGTGATTTGACTGCAGGGAGAGCAAACATAGTTTGCTTCCAAATGAACCTTCTAAATGCTGTGGGTACCCTACTTCTAATTACTCCAGTGAAGATGATAAGAATAAGCAACAATCTTTCAATGGGTGGGAACCAGTCAGTCAGGCAAGGCAAACTTGTCACAATGTAAAAGAAAGTAGCCCTACTATTTGCCCAAGCAGCTGTACAAAGGACTTTCCAAAAGCCACAGTAACGCAGACGGCAGCAGGCACGCACGCAGAAAGATGCCGTAAGATGTCAATGCCTATTGAAACAAATTTGGGGAAAAAAAACCCCGACGGCACCTTTTCTTATGTTTTCCTTTACCTGTCTTGTTCACCAGTTTCTCCATGTCTGTCCACCTCGCTAACATGTTGTCACTTGAAGAATCAAACTTACAAACAGAAAAACTATGTTATTCGCCTCACCCATAGAGGTTGGCAACACTACTACTTGTTTCACTTTCCATCTAGAAAAAAAGAGTCTCTTCAACGTTTCTCAATAAAAGTTTCATATTTTCTTCAGATCTGCTCCCCCCCTTGAAAAAAGCAGGTAATCATTACCGCAATCTCTAAAATGCTCGGGACCAAATGACATACAGCCAGCCCAATACAGTCATCCTTCCAGTCTGTTAGTATATTTCAAGGTTTCGATCTTTGAATTCCAAATCACTGGCCTACAGTTCGGCTCCCTCTCTCCAGAGATGATAACCAGAGTAAAAATAAAAATCATCCCACAAACAACAAGTGAATCCATAAAGATTTTTTTCCTTAAAAAAAGGAACTTACCTTCATTTTTATTGTTTATAAGAGGATTTTGCATTTGTATTTTGGAAGAACCATGACACATATCAGCAGGAGTAGTTGGCATTCATACTTAGTCTAACAACCGCAAATAGATTATACACTTTTTTCAATCAACACACAAGATCAAGATTCAGAAGGAAAAATGGAGATATAACAAATGGCACTGGATTTCAATCACCGGATTCAAAGAACATTGTATGGCATGAATTACAAAGAAAATATCCATGAAACAGAAGCAAACCCCCAGTCAATAACACAGGCAGTTCACAGAAGGGTTTAAATTACCCAATATTCAACATTTCAGGTCAACTTGCAATACTTCCCAAATTAGCATTCACTACATTTAAATCATTTATTCTTTTATGATTTTTCAGGCATGGCCATAAATTTCATGACAAGACAAAACTTGTCAAAAATGAACAGCAACTTAGAAAAAAAAAAAAAATTGCAAAAGAGACAGCTTGACCACATCCGAGTCCAAAAGCATTAACAATTTCAGCATCTCAAATAAGCTTTGCACTTACACAATTAAAGAATGTGTCTGATTTTTAAAATAAAAAAGTAGTTTATCACTTCAGGCATTTTGCGAAAGAGGCTTTCGCCCAACAGACATCACACACCGCCTGCCCAGTGAGGATGGCCAAGCTCAAGAGACTACTGAGCCTTCCGCACAAGTCAACATTTCGAACACAACTTAAGACAACCAAGAAGAGTAATGAGCAGTGGTCACTCTTAACCTCAGTCCAATGTCCTGCAAATAGAATTTTTCTGGTCATTTTTTATGCCTATCAAAATCGATATCCCACTGCCTGTCTTTGATCAAATAGAGCAACACACAAAGAGCAAGTATTGGCCACAGCACAGTCTATGGGCCCAAATCCACAAACCTGAGAGAACTTTTTCCAAAGTCAAAGCAAGTTTTTGGCTATCCTTTCATACCCAGAGTGGTCCCTAAATTTCTCTCCTACTTCCAGGGGTGATCCCTTCAAGATTGGCTTAAGCCACATTATGAGGATGGGGAAACTTGCCAAAGCAATTAACTATGATTTTTCTGTCTTGGGAATACGGGCCTTCAGTCTTCTAGTCTATCAGTTCAGCACCTCCGCTCGGCAGTCAACTTGCTTAAAATATAAGCCCACCCGGGGCACCTTTCACTGGCTTCTATGGGTCTATTCACCCACAGCAGCACAGATGTAACTCCATTAATGGGAGACACACATGCACCAACAGCACAGTAAGACATCTTCTTCTGTCAACTGTCCTGAAGGCTGTCTGTCTCCCTTTGACCTTAGCCATCCAGCCTCTGGATATAAATATTTTTTAATAGAACACTGCCTGGATGCATATTAACTATGAGATAAAAGCATTTTTGGTTTTGGGTGGCCCCTTCTTTACCCAAAAGACAAGAATGCCTCCAAAACAACAACGGTTTTTCACTCCCAGGGATGACTTCTTGTAAAAATAAAAACAAGGAAGTTAAATCCAAGAGAACCATAATGCTTTTCAATTAAGGGCAAGGATGTGAAATTGCCACACATAAGACAGGAAATTCAAAGTTAGGCTGTCACCTCATTCCCTTCTTCACCCTAAAACCTTCCTCTCCTGTCAGCACACCCTTTGACCACCTCCCGAGCGACGAGTGAAGGATGGCGTGTCAGAGCCTTAACTTTGAATCTTTTCGGCTTCCCTCGCAACCTTAACCGTATCGTTAGAGCACGAAGAGCCGAGGAGCTTAAATTTTAATATTTTGCATCACCGCAGCTTGCGGCATGGCCAAGGCACAGGATAGTAGCACAGGACTTTGGTACAGACACAAATCCAGGAGGAAAGCCCCTCTGCCTTCCTCTCCCCCCCCCCCCCCCCCCCCCGGACACATGCAATAACTCGGCTTTGCACACATTTTTGCACACCGCCGGTCTCGCACTTCGGCGTGCTCACTCCCGGAGCAAGTCGCGGCTGTCAGCGCTGCTCCCCACCATCCAGCACCCCCCCCTCCCTTCTCCTTCTGGAGTCAAAGTGTTGTGTGAACGTGGAGGGGGAAGCGCAGGCCACGGGTAACACTTTGCCGTCTCCTCCTTTCAGTCACATTTCCGTCCTCCTCCAGCAAAACTGGGGAGGGAAGGGGGGGCGGGGGGCCAGGCTGGGCGGGGGGGGGACACACACGCAGGCGCTGGGCCCAGCGGGAAGGGGCAGCCGCGGCAAGTGTGGGTGACAAGACCGCCGGCTCTCCCGAGAGCAACAAAAAGGCGGGTGGGGTGGGGTGGCCGGCGGGGCCGGGGGCAGGGCCGGCGCTCGGGGGCTGTTACCTCGTAGAGTTCCTCGGAAGCCATGCTGGGGAGCCTCACAAGGTGGAGTTGGGTGCTGGTTTGGAAATACTTTGTTTCAGTTGGTGTCCGTGTGGCCTCCTCCTCTTCTCCCTCCTCGTCTTCGTCTTCGTCTTCTTCTTCGTCTTCTTCTCCTTCTTCTTCTTCTCCTCCTCCTCCCTCTCCCTCCTCCTCCTCTTCCCCTCCTCCTTCTCCTCCTCCTCCTCCTCTTCTTCTTCCTCCTCCCTGCGCGTCTCTCTCCAGCGCAACTAGCAGCTCCGCTCGCTAAATGCCAGTGAGGTGTTGCTGCTGCTGCTGCCGCTGCCGCTGCCGCTGCTGCTGCTGCTGGCGGCGGCGGCGGGGCTGCGCGCACGGCAGCTGCGCAACTCGCTCGCTCCCCGCTCGCGCTCGCTCCCTCGCCCTCGCGCTGCCTCTCGCACACTCCGGCAGGCCGGCACGCACGCACGCACACACTCACTCGCGCACACACACTCGCGCGCGCGCGCGCGCGCACACACACACACACACAGAGTCACTCGTACACACGCACTCGCGCACGGCGGCGGCGGCGGCGCCCCGCACCCCCACCCCTCCGTCCCCGGCTCGCTCGCTCGCTCCCTCCCCAGGAACACTAATCGAGCGCAGAGAGAGCGCCACACGCAACCACTCCGTCTCGACTCCAGCCGCCCCCGGCACCATCCTCCTCCTCCCGCCCCCCCCCCCCCCCCCCGCTTTGATCTCCCATTGTCTGCTCAGCTGAGCCCGGCGGCGCGCGGGGGGCGGCGGGGCGCGCGCCCGGGCGCGGGGGGCGGGAGGGGCCGCGCCCGGGGGATCGGGGGAGCGGGGGGCCGCGGGACGGCCGCGGAGTTTGGGGAGGCGGGGGGTGTGGGACACGGGGCCCGCGCACGTGCGGAGCCCTCGTCGCTTCCCTGAGCCCCCCGCGCTCGTCCCTCTCCTCGCCCCACCACCCACGCCTTGTCCGGACCCCACGGCCCTCCTAGCTTTGTTCCTCCGTGGGCTCCGGCCAGTTGCCAGCCCGTTGCCCTGCTCTGCCACCACCGCACGTGTCAGCAACATTGTAAAGCGCCTGCATGCGTTTTTCCGAACTGACTTGGTTGAATGCCTTTGCCGCAACAGAGTGAAGGACGTGGGCAAATCCACTCGGGAAGTCAGCAGCCCTCAGTGATCGTTGCCCGCGGCACCTATGTGGCTTACATCTCCCAACTGACCCTGTTTGCAAAATCGGGAAGGCCCCACCAAAGCCTCCCTGGCACGAGGGGTCAACAGAAAGTAGCTCAGTGCTTGAGTTTCTTAGGAGTCCGGTACTAGTTATGCCAGACAAATTGTTCCTCTCACCTCGTGTGTCATCTGGGGGTGCTTCACGGGAGATCGTGCAAGTAAGGTGCCGTGTAGTAAACCATTAACCTGATGAATTGAAGGCATCGTTGTGCAAAGGTAGATGTGATGCGTTACTCCTTCAAGAGCAAATTCTGCAAGACGGCGTTTCTGTTCTCAAAAGGGCTGAAGGGTGGGACAAAACCAGTGTCAGGACAGGAGTGCCGTACCGTGCATTCTCTGTCACGCCGAGGCATTTGTTCCGGTGAGTGTTTCTTATTCCATACCACACCAGGAAGCCATACTCTGCTGCAGAACAGCATAAGTTAAAGCAGAGTTCATCACGTTTGTGTAAGCAATCAACCCATTGACTCAACTAATTTTTGATCAAGTTTCCTCTTATTTTCATTTTTTTGCCAAAGTCTTTCAAAAACGTTTCTGGAAAGCCAAGAAACTCCTCAACGTTCTACTTCAATAAACAAGTTTTGGACCATTGCCCAGCAGGTACCCATTCGGAAAACATTGATCCATTTGTGGGCTTTGGATGTTTTATGTAGAAAGAGCTGGAGATTCCTTTCTCAGACTTGGTTAACCTGCCCATTCTTTGTGACAAATACATCGTGTCTCCCAGGTCAACATCCTTCTTCTGGTACTGGCCTGCTAGATGGACATCATTTGTGCAGATAAAACATCTAACAACTTTCATACTTTTCATGCTTTCCTAATTTCCTAACTAGTCTGTGAAAAGGTTAGAACTGATCTGTGTTTAAACCACTCCTTGAGATCTTCAAGAGCTAGGCTTAATCTAAGTGGTGAAAAAGGAGGTCATTCAGTGACAGTAACAGGATCATTGACAGAACAATAGGCCCAGGTATGAAATGGAGACGGTTAAGATCTAGGAACTCTGTGTCTGCCTTCTGGAGGTGAGCATTTAATCACAGTTCCTAAGATGTGGTCTGAATCCTTTCTGAGCTGTACTCAGCATACCATCGTTGTTGTAGCCACCCTTTGAAGGACAATCTTTTAAAGTAATTGGTACTCATGTTTTAGCAAAGAGATGGCAGCAGTGGTTGCTGAAGAACTTACTTGGCTTGCAAGGCAGAAGAATAGAACATCGTAATTTGTACTAAGGGTCTTACCATTGCAGTAAACCAGGTCTTAGGTGTTTTGATCTTCTGGATGACTAAAAAGAAACACAGTTCATCAGTACTGCTCTATTTTTAGTACTTCAAGGAAACAGCAAGAGCTCAGAGTTATTACTAATTTTTAACGTTTCAACCACACTCCACATTTCATCTTCAGTGAAAAAAGGTCGTCTTTTACACATATTCATTGCTTGCATTGTCATTAATTCTTCTTTGCCTCCTATTCTAACCTTTTGTCCTTGCTTTATAAGACTTTTCAGGAGAATCAACCGTACTATTCAAAAATACCATGCAATAGTGCTATGGTTCAAGCATCTGAGAGGTACCAGGTTTTGTGACTGGTGCCCGGGTTTTGCAGTTGGATTTTGCTACACTAAGTTCCATGATAGCTTGCTCTCATCTTGCTTTCTCTAGAAAAAATCAAGTTGTCCAAAGGTTGTATGGTGAATTGTCTAGATCACCATTTCCTTCTTATTTCTTAAGGTGTTTCACACTTCCCTCACTGAGGCAGGACGTGTCAATTTTTAACAGTATTTTGGTTGTTGAAACCAATCTTCCTGCCAACTTCCTAAATGACTTTACTAACATTCCATATAAATGTTTCTAGTAGAGAAGACGTATGGAATACAGTAATGGAGCAGTCTAGGAAGAGTGGAAAGCCAGGCCAGTTTGAGTTCTGACAGTGGCAGCAAATGTTTTTAGAGGTGCTTGAAACAGCCTCGGTTAATCCGGCTTTGGAAAGAATCAGACAATGGCAGCCAGGCAGGAAGTTTTACCATACGTATACAGTGCTTCCGGTTTGAAGTGGACAACTGCCTATAGTGGCAGTCATGGTAAAGTCAGGAGGACAGTCGCTCTTCTGTTTAGCAGAACGAAGAATGTTCTAATTTATGGGCAAGGTACAGATCATGGAATCAAGTTCGTTTGAAAGGTCAACTCCATTTTGACCTCACTGTATGCCATTGTAATGTCTATAAAGATCTTCATAGATGGTGGAATAGCCGAATTTGAAATAGTTATGGTGGTAGGACACAGCTGGCTGAAAGTTTACAGTACTGAAAATATCAGAGAGATCTGTGTTAGATGGGAATGGGTCTACATCTCCAGGATTTGCTCTAATCAAGGGTTCACAGCCATATTTGATATGCAGATATTTATCCATAAGATCATAACTCTTGATAATAAAGTGACTATCAGTAACTTGTGATCAGTTATATTAAGGTGATTATCTGCCTTTTAGTATTTGGGAGTAGGGCTTTGTCGCCGTTTAACCCCAGCCAACAACGAAGCACCACGCAGCCACTTGCCCACTCCTCCCCCCTCCCAGTGGGATGGGGAGGAGAATCGAAAAAAAAAAAGTAAAACTCATGGGTTGAGATAAGAACGGTTTAATAACTAAAATAAAATAAAATATAATAATAACAATGATAATAATAAAATATAATAATAATAATTGTAATGAAAAGGAATATAACAAAAAGAGAGAAATTAGACCCAAGAAACGACAAGTGATGCACAATGCAATTGCTCACCACCTGCTGACTGATGCCAGAGCAGTGATCTGCCCCTCCTGGCCAACTCCCCCCAGTTTATATACTGGGCATGATGTTCCATGGTATGGAATACCCCTTTGGCTAGTTCGGGTCAGCTGTCCTGGCTGTGCTCCCTCCCAGCTTCTTGCACACCTGCTTGCTGGCAGAGCATGGGAAACTGAAAAATCCTTGACTTAGGATAAGCGCTACTTAGCAACAACTAAAACATCAGTGTGTTATCAACAGTATTCTCACACTGAATCCAAAACACAGCACTGTACCAGCTACTAAGAAGAAAATTAACTCTATCCTAGCCAAAACCAGGACAGGCTTGGACATGAAGCATTTAGTAGTTGAGATACAGTCAGTGGTTAGCTAAAGGATTTCAAAAGGTGGGATTGATATGGCTAAATGCGATGGTCTACGCTATAGGCATTAACATCTGATCAAACCACCCTATGCTACTTTTTCACAGTCAACAAAAAGCTAGTCAGCATAGTCAATGGAATTCACGGCATGCTTCATCTCATCCTAAAGTAGATGCCTATGTCCGGCCAGATGAATTGAAGTCCAAATTTTATTTACTTTGTTGACTGGATTTTTACTGATTGGAAGTATGGCACCTATTCTGCAAACTGCCCAAAGAAAGGTGAGATTAATCCTACTCATGTTTCTGTGATCCAGGCTTTCTTGATCTAAGACAACTGGATAATTTAAAACTCCATACTGGCCAAAATATGTTGGCAAATGAGATATGAAATACATAATATCACTTTGCACCTAATATTTTTTCTTTCTTATTTTGATCCTATGCTCATTTGTCCTCATCTTAACACCTAGGATGTGGCTCATCCTTGCACTCTGATATTCTCTGTAATTTCTGTCCCTCTTCCTTTCCTCGCCTCTTCCTCATCTCCATCTCAGTCTCTTGTCTTCTAAGTGATTTGAGACACTTAAGTTTAAAATGAACAAAAATGCTAGAAAAAAGCATTTCTTGCAATCTGTATCTGTACTTCCAGCACAGAGCTGAGAACTACGTTTCCCATTTTGTAGTGGGGGCAGTTTAAACAGAGGTCATTTCAGGAAGAAAGAAGGGTTTAGTTCTGTGACACATTGAGGACAATAGGATCACCTGAAGGAACAACTGTTAAACAAGATTCTTTACATGGAAGTCTAGAAGAGAGAGCCTCCTAATTCTCTAAACTACTAAGACATTACTGTCATGGATCTGCAAAACATTGACTTCTAGATTAGATTAAGACAGTAACATAATCAGATTTAAATAACTGAAGAAAAGAATGGTAATTATGCTTATAGTAATAAATTCTTGGTAATTTTTGTGGACTGACATCATCATATCTAGCTCTCTATTGATAAGGACATAGTTTCTTTCCCTAAATTCTTGCTTTCAAAGAATGCTAGCAGATACTCCACTGTTTCCTTGTGGACTTCAACGATAGACTCAATGTAATATTTTTTTTTAACAAACATTGGTTTTTCTTCACAATCTGCCCATGAAATGAGTTTGTATTGTTATCCATCCTCTACCCATGTAGAACTGAGACATGAAATTAAACACCGTCAGAGATGTCCACTGATTTCTGCTGTTCAATTAGAGGCCTAGATTTAAGTACCTAAGAGAATACAGTACCTTTTATTTTAAAAGTAGCATTCCTATTGATATTCGTTACTGTTGTAAATATTAGATGCTTCTGTAACTCCAGCTGGGCACCCAACATCTTGAGTTGAGTTTCCAAAGATATATATAGAAGCCATCCATGACTACTATGTTTTAAATGACTTGCTTAGTATCAAATGGAAGCTTTGTGACATAAGTAGGACTAAATTATAATCTCATGGTTCAAAACGCATGTTTTATCTATAGGACCTGCTTTTCTCTTCCTGCATTCTCCTGCCTCTTTCACGACCCACCTTTCTAGTTCTGCAACATGTGAAACTGGAATCTTAAATACGACAACTTCCATCAGTACACAGAAACAGACATAGATAGCCCTGACTACGGGAGCCGTGCAGTCAATGGTAACAGAGATGAGATTAATGTCTCTTTATGTCCCTGGTAAATCTGTCTGCTACACATCCCTGATTTATTCCTAGAAGACGCTCTGTGCCTTGAATGAGACAAAAGCTCCATGGAAGAGGCAATGCGAATAGCTGATTGGAGAACACACAGAGACAGTGAAGGTGTACAAGTATTACCTAACTTTTAAAAAGTTTATGTTTAAAAGCCCCAAACTGGAAATGTAAACCAAAAATAATCTTGTGCAATCACATTGCTCACCCTTTCAGCTCACCCTGTTGGTCACCAGCAGCGTTTAGATGTTTACATCCACATCAGAGACAAAAATTTTTAGCTACTTCCTTGAACTCCTTGACTCTATTCAAAGTAGCGCTGTCTTACCACTGGAATGTAGCTTCCCTTGCCTTGGTGAGGATGAGAACTGGTTTATAAAACAACTAAGAAAACAAAATCCTAGCTTTATAATTGGGTTGGGATGGGAGCATAGTGAAGCTGAAGGATAATTTTGTCCTTACAGAACGCTATAAATGGCTGATCAGCCATAACAGTTTGCTCATTCTCATAGTCAATGTAACGATCATTACGAAGAGTGCATTACCTGAAAATTAAATTAGGGAATGTCCTTTTCAATTTTTGAAAGGAGGTATCATAAGCTAAGAAAGTAGTAGGTTGAGAACTGATGTAAATATAGGTACCATGTCTGAAAGACAGCCATTCTTTGCTTTTCTCTGGAATCCATAATTTACCTTCTCATCACTAAATACAGTTTTGAAGTATGTGGAGAATAGAGACAGCTGAAATTCTGTGGTTTTATAGAAAATATAGAGAGCCCTACAGATTTTTAATGAAGTAGATATTCCAATATAGCTCATGCAGGAAATTTGTTCATAGAGAACTTTTTTTTTTTCTGGTCATGAGTATGGTATTTACAGGTTGACTTTTCCAGAGTTTAAAAATCTCCAGCATTTTTTTTCTCTACATGACATATCAAGCCTTTTCAAAATCCTATAACCAGCGTTGTCAAGTGAAGAGAATGTTAGTCTGGGTGGTAAACTGTTAGCTGTTTTCCATGATAAGGACATTTGTAGATAATGAGAAAGAAGAGGGTATTCCTTCTGATAGTTGTAGAAAGACTAAAAACCATAATTTTTTCCCTTCAGATGAGAAAAATAAAAAGCTTAACTATCTTTTCTTCTTAAAGAACTGAAAAAGGGAAAACTGAAAAATGCAGAGGAAAGCTATCTTCTAGAGCAATAGAAATGCATTATTATGAATAAAGAATATGAACTTTTTGATCTAACAGTCGAATTTTTGCAGATCAGAAATGGGTCAAAGTTCTATATTTTTCTTTCAGTTTAAAGATTCAACCCTGTGTTTTTCTGTAGCTGGAAGAGTAATTTTACTTTAACATGGTGATGTCAGAATATCAAATACTGTTGTGATGTCTCAACCAGGGTTGCTCGCAGAATGTTACAGGTTGCGATCCTTTCTTTCCTCCAGTTCCTAGGACTGCAACGTATCTTCTGAAGAAGATGATGACAAAACAAACATCCATGGGATCATCTGCTTAGGTCTGATCACCTGGTTCTGTGCCTGCCTCTTGGGACTCAACAGGCCCTACAGCTTCCCCTCAGTACTGGGAATATAGATGTAGATATGTGGGATCCAGTGCTTGATTTCCCTTGACTGTCCAGAGAAAGGTTTTCTATATAGTGGATTAAATTTAGACTTTCTGTAATCATCATAAAGTAGGTTTATCCAGTCCACTGCAGTGTAGCCTAGTTCTACCAGTACCTCTTACCAAAGTTTTTCTCATATATAAGAATATTATGCTAATCAGTTAGGTTTGGTGCTTGAAAAACTGTTCACGAAACTGCAAACTGCCTTTCAGCATAGGGAAGGGAAAGTAAGATGTCTGCTTGATTCATCATTAGGCTGCAGATTTGACTGTGGATTCAGTATAGCCTGAACAAAAATAATGTTATCTTCTGTAAAGGAAGGATTGCAAAAGGTAAGGAATCTTTAGTGAGAAAATCGATGTCTTTTCTTGGAGGTGGTTCATGAACAGTTCCTTTTCGGGGAAGCACGTTCATGTCAGTATATAGCTTAGTAAAAGTGTGACAAAGTGGAAGAGGAAGTGGTCTGAATGCCTTTCATTTTGTTTCCTTATCTTTCTCTGAAACTGTCTGTAGGGCTTGCTGATTTGACTGGTGGTCCGCAGATGAATTAATTGCAATAATTGTGGTGATATGAAAGATCAAAACTATGCTATGGCTTCTTGAGACTTATTCAGCAATTGCATTGGAAATAGATTTATTTCCTAGGGATAGACCATGACAGTATGATCCTTTAACATAGAAGCTTAAGTCAACATGACCACTCCTCTTGGGTCAGTTTACAGATGGAGGTTTTGCAGCTGAGAATTAATGGATCTGAAATTGCAGATTCATGCAATTTTCATCTTTTCAGGTAGCCCTCACTAACAAAAGCTGGCACATGCAGTCAATAGCCTTGTTGTTTAGACTGGCGGCACTGGAACAAAAGGCCTTGTTCCAGAAGTTTGCCTGTATTAGGATAGGCTGAATTCTACTGGATTTGCTCTGTTAGATTTTAGCTGCTGTTAGCTGGCGATCTTTTGGTATCGTTATTCAAGTTTTGCTGTCAATAGACAAGGGTAATTCACTAGTAAACACTTTACTAGGTTTTGCCATCAAGCCTCTATGTCGTCTTGAACTGTGTTCATTGTCCTCACATGAGGAGATTGTGTTTTAGCAGGGCATGGATATGTTTCTATTAGTCTTTCTACAGCGATGCAATGGGGAATGACTTTTCCTCTAGAAGGTCAAGCATTAACACAGAAACAATGCCTATCTTTTATTTTGGCATTAATAACTTTTTGTTACAGCATAATATTCATTATTCTTAAAAAAACCCCAAAAAGTTAATAAAACAAAATGGTCTAAACTCATGTTTAATCAAACTGAAAAACTAACTAAATGCCAACCATGTTGGTATATTTACGTCATCTTGGCTCACTGAAATTCCAACAATGATCACTGCTGTAGTTTGGAAGGAACTCTTGCCGTTAAAAGTTCCCTACATCTGCCTTTTGTAATCTTACCCTTAGATCACTATGCAGCAGTAAGGAAAAGAAGTGAGCAAAGGAGATATGAGGACACTCCAGTGAGTACTTCCTCAAGGAGTCAAGCAGCTGTCAAGTTGTATTGTTGGCACGTCCCCATAGTGAGAAACTACAAAAGCTATTCAAAGAAGAACATATTTTTCATGAACATTTTTCTGGAAAAAAAACCCCAAACCACCACAAACTGAATCTTTTCAGGTGAAATATTCTTTTAAAGAATTCATCAAGAGGCATATATTGAAAAGTTGTAATCCAAATGGTTTAAACTCAGCAAAGATAACAATGTAGAAGTGTCTTATACTAGAAAGTGTCGAGCAAGTTAACTGTAGGCATTACTATCTGTATTGGCTATAATAAAAACAGTCTAACATAGCATGTAATGCACTCCCCAAAGATACAATCTCAGATCAGCACAGGCATGCATAAACACTACATAGTATAAAAATTTTTGAAAATAAATATAGGATGATTCCATTACTCACAAATAGCATAATTATGAATTAGTCATACAGGTCATCCTAAATGAGTGCAGAAGATAACATCTTTGTATATCACATCACAGTGTTACGTTTTTTTCAATATGATACATATACCAGAGAGGAACTATTTGAAGAATAGTTTTGAAAATTTGAAAAAACAGTATTGCAATTGTTGTCTGTATCTTTTGAACCTATAAAGGCTGCTCTAATTAACTTGACTGCAACAGTTCAAGGTTCACACAAGATGAACACTTAAAGGTGTTCTGCAAAAGACCTCAGAACTACTTAAAATTGTTTCTGTATATGGAAGCGGTTTTAAAGGGCAATGAAGGATTTTCTACACCTACAAAGGCTGGAACACTGGCACTTCCCAAGGGAATAGACTTTTTACTCAAAGCTCTGCAGAATGGCAAGGAAAAAAACCCTGTCAACCATCAAAAATATATCACAAATCAGTTCTATTTCTATTAAAAGTATCTAAGTCCAGAGCAGAGAACAGTGACTGTTCATCTTCCTGGCTCTATTCAGAGAATCTGTCATGTGGAACATGTCAAGGAAGCTGGAGATGGCGTCACAGAAGACATTTCCCTGCTTCTGCATGAAACAGGAGAAGCCAAGGGCTCAGGCCTACTTCAAATCCTATTCTTTACAGGAGTTGTTCTTGAGTATATTTGAAACATATCGAAGAAAACCATCAGTAAGTTGCATATAATAAGACAAAACAGATTTTTGTGCTTTATGGACATAGTCCATTAGTCATGTGATAAAACTCTTGACTTCAAAGAGTCAAAGCTTTATAAAGCAACTTCTAAGAGTCAGCAAACATAATTTTGCTAAAGAGAAGTTTTCATTCTTGGGCAGACAATGTATATGTATCCAAGGGGTAATAAACTCAAAAAGTTTTTTTTTTCAGAGTTGTAAGTGTAAGAGTAGACAGCAGAGTCAGTATCAGCTGTTACCAGAATCCTAACATGTCCTTTTCAATGTTACAGGATTGACTTCACCTCTGTCTCCTCTCTGACTTGTCTGATCCTGGGCTTGTGTTTGTGTGCAATCTTGCTTTTCTTTTATTTTCAGTCAGGAGGCAAGCGCTATCTTGTATATACTAATGCCTACCATCCTGCAGATCTGACTGGTTTCAGGCACCTGTTTTTCTTTTGATATTGACAAACAGCTCCCTTAAAAGAAGGCATCTTTATTTAGCAGTTGGAATAAAGCATGAGAGAAAAGGGGATTTTAGAAACACCAAAGAGCCTAGGCACATATTTAATTCAATTTTGGTTAAGGTCCAGCTGGAACCAATCCACTTCATAGGGATATGCAGGAATAACATAGTCATGCTGATAGTCATCAAATGGCTTCTCATAATTCTCCCCCCACCCCCAAGGACAGGCAACCTCTAACAACTGACACCATCAACTCTGAAAGAGTATCTCAGCTCAAATAACCTGACTTACAGGAGTGAGTTTAAAAAAAAGTGGGGATATTAATGAAAGTACTACTCCATTGTGGGAATACTCTCACCCACAGAAGGTTCACCCAGGTGTTCAGATGTATGTGTCTGTCACCTGGCTGGAAGTGAAGACACACTTCAAGACCTGAAAGTTACGTGTCCAGTGCCTTATGTATAGCACAGAAACTTCATATTAAGGACAGATCTAAATACAGCATGAAAAATTATTCAAAGACACACCCACATTTGTCATAGTCACATTCCTATTACATTGTGTAAGAAGAAAACAATATCTGGCAAAAATAAAATAAACAGAGGCACATGAATGAAAGAGAACTGGTTACAATACTTGCACATTTATCTGATATTCTAAGGTCAGTTAAAATATGTGTTCGGTGTTATCATGGAAATGTCACATAAGGAAATATACTACTAGTTCACTTACAGAAAGTTGAAGAGGAGAATGGCTGTAAGTATGTCCTCAACAGAGATGAAACAATGCAATAGTTATTAAAGATAAATATATATATTTTCAAAGTCCACTTTCCACCTTCTTATTTATTCTGTTCCATAGAAGTCTTTGCTAGCTTTCATCATGGGTACTTTCTCAGTAACATGAAATACAATTACATTCCTGATGATGACAATGTAGCAGTGAACAATGTAAGTAGGTTTATTTTCTGTCCAGCTGTTTGAGGAGAATTTTCAAACCTGTCAGCTAATTTGGAATCTCAGGAGATGGAGGGAATTTATGAAGGTGAAGATTAATAACCATCCTCTATGCTATTCCTGACATACTGAAAAATATTTAAAACAGTGTTTGCATAGCTGTTAGGATCCTTGGGTTTTGAAGAGCTGCCCAAGGTAAGAATTTGTTTCACATTTTAGGATATCAAGAAAAGAATTTTTGTTTTCAGCAGAACGTAAACCTTAAAGCAAGACACCTATGCACATACACAGATTTTCCCCTCCACTATAAATAGTCTTCAACATGCAAACTAATGCCCTGCTGATTCAGGCTTGCTGAAGAAATGCAATTTCTATTTAAATCTTGTTAGGGAATTATAAATGTTTTTTGGGGAAGTAAAAACAAAAATAAAAAGTCCCCACATGGATATTATTTCAGGAAAAAAACCATGCCTGAAAAGAGGGAAAACAATTCTTTTCCTCTGGGGAATTTCAAGTTCTGGCTGTTAAGTGTCCAGTAAGGTAAAGGTTGGTAAGAAATTTACATTTTTTAGTTATTGTCAATTGGTAATCAAGCAACAACATAATTTATTTTTGAGTATTCAACTAACATGCAAAATCTGAAAGATCAGCAACAGTGCTTAATGACAATTCTTGTCATTTCTTGGGGTGTTCATTTTTTCTTTTTTTAATCACCACATCTTCTTTGGTACTAATCCTGAGTTCCTGTCATTTGTGAAGCAAATCTTGTAATCTAGATTCATGTTGGCTTTGTTTAAATTTGTTCTCATCTCTTTTCTCCTGCATGCAACAGGATCAAGTGAATGGATACCTACAGTTTTTCCATTAGTGACAGTAGTAATTAGAGATATAAAAAAGACTAAGATTGGTCAGCTTTGACTTCCATTTGGAGATGAACAGTCCCAGCCAGATTTCATTGTGAATAGAGTTTTCAGGCACTTCTCAGTTTTGAGGACCTCATTGGCTCCTTAAGGCTCCATTTCTGTTTCCTGGCTTTTGCAACTGGCTGTTAGTCTCCTTTAAATTGCATGAAATTCACTTTATCTTTTCAATCCAAAGAGAAATTCTTCTTCTTCTTCTTCTTCTTCTTTCTTCTTCGTTATTCTTCTTCTGCTGCTTTCTTCTTCTTTTTTTTTTTTTAATTCTACACAGAACAAAAGTTAATTTTTTCCAATTGTGATTTGAAGGATAAAAGTTCCAGATACTTTCTTCCTATTCACTTTAGACTGTGGCATCTTAAATAGGAGGTGATAGTTGTTCTGATCTCAGGAACATAGTCCATTAAATTCTAGAGCAACTCAGTTACAGTTCAGGATTCACTAACAATGCTGTGGAAGCCCACACTGCTACTACATTACATGATTTTGCTCAGAAAGCATGTTTTAATTTAGTTTAATTTGTAACTGCAAGTGGGTTAGAGGACATATCTGTTGTTCTTTTTACAAACCTAACCAAAGAATTAATTGTTAAAAAATCCCTTTCAAATTCAGCGTGGTATAGATCATTTGTTACCAAGACTCCTTTCACACTGGCTTTTTTATACTTTTGCTATATACATAGTCACTTGAGAAATATGTAGTAGAGATGCCAATCACTGTCCATACTACCAAGCTACTATACGCTTATGCCAAATAGCCTTGGCATTTCTGGTTTTCAAAGCGTGAATAATGTCAATTTGCTCTTTAGAGATTTTCTGTTGATCTTTCTTTTCTCTTCAGACATAATCTCCAAGTGCAGGTGGGCATGACATGTTTGGTGGCACATTCAAACTATTTTACCAGATAATGTAATGCATTCATAGAAAATAATGACACTTGGCAAAAAAGCCTGTACAGTTTTTTCTGATACTTTCCCTGGAGCCTTTGCTAACTCATTCTGTGATACGGTAGTACCCACAGAATGTGCTCTTGAGTTACAGCTCAACAAGCCTTTCAAATGTGTCAAAGTCAAGTTGTTTTCTTCTAATTAAGTGGGCATTTACTCACTTGGAGCAACTACTCTAGGGGTGGAACCGTCTTCTAAAACTTACTAATATTCACAGGTATTTCCACTATCATTTCAGAGGGCCTCCAGTAATGCTGACAACATGTGCAGATTGATGTAAATATTTTCCTCCTTATCCACAGGTAAGTCCACCTCTTGCTCAAGCACTTTACAACTTCCGTAAAATTGTTTTGGCTGTGTTTTTTGTTGTAAGCTTCTGTAATAATGATTTAGAGGGTGTTCTTTTGATCAATACACATTCAGTTGCAGTGATCCTGCAATGTGTAGTCTGCCACAAGATGAACTTATTAAGTCTGTATCACATAAATCATATATATTACATATAACAGTTTCAAAACCACAACAAAATGAGCATCTTCCCCAATTAACGCACTAGCACAAGGCTCTGATGGAAAGGGATGCTAACCCACAATCCTATAAGTCCTAAGATATGCCTCTTCTGCTAGATGCCAGTGTTAGCCACAAACTCTGAAGTGAATCAATCCCATTGCTCTGTCTTAAAACCAAAATATCACTAAGGCCTAAAGCCTCCCACTTCCAGTTCATCCAGCTAATTTTTGACTCCGGAAATTGAAACTAAACCTTCTTAGTTATCAGTACAAATTACTTTTTTCCATCTGCAATATCCTTTGAGAACATGAATACAACTATCTTTTATTTGGAGAAAAGTAGGAAAAATAAATCATACAAACTGCTCAAAATCATTCCATTATACATATGATCAACCTCGGAAGTGCAAATAGAAGTCATCCTACTCATCAATCTGCTTGGCTTCGGCGATATCAAGAATAGCAAAGGGAGAGCCTCTTGTTGTCTGTTCTAGTCTAAAGAAAATCACTTATGTCGGGACCAACTTATATGTGCAACTAGCTGGTCAGTATTCTGCTATGAGCCAGGCTGTGACCAACATGACAGTACTGCCATCACCTATCAGTCTCCTTGGTGAAATCAGGTCTGGTCTACCAATGCTACCAGCCTAATAAGATGATTCTCAGAAGTCAACTCTGCAAATACAGCTGCCAGTCTACTCCAGTCAAACTCATTTTATGCAGGTACACAATCTCCAGGTAGATACACCTGTGCAAAGGAAATGTTTCCTCTCTGAGTTTGTTGATTTTGAATTTAATTACCAAACCAAAGTCCACTTCCTATAAAGGCAGAGTGATTCTCTGACTTGAGGTCATCTTTTGCAAGCCTTACACATTTTCCCTTGTCAACTATTAAAAATTTATTAACATTTATACAATTCAAACAGATTCTAAGCACAGCAACATGAACGCTGTGTATGGAATTTCAGGTAATTAAGATTATAGTTATTTAAATAAGCTGGCTAGTACTGACTTTTTCCCTTCTCCCTCAGAGTGAAAAAGAAAGTACTATTGCATGACTTGTAGTGGTACAGAGACGTTATAATTAATACAATACAAAGAGTTCTTTTTGCTTTGCAGGTGCCAATAAGCAACCTCAAGGGAATATTCAAGAATCCTTGGTGTGTTTAGAGTTTTATTGCAGGAAAACTGTATGATGTAAGTGCCTTTCATTTCACTCTTTTTCAGCTATAGTGGCTTTAGTTGGCCTGCTTATACATATAAAACACACATGCCTCTTTCTCCTCTTTCCTCAGCCTTTCTAAAATACTTAAGCAGAGTTTCAAAACAGCTTGTATGCTACTACACATGCACAGAAAACATTAAAAGAACATTATGAAAGTTGCAAATTCAAAAACTCTAAGTTGCCTTACTGGAACTCTATTTTTATAGGCATTATGATACTGCCTTTAGTTATACAATTACATACTTTTTGTTTTTCCACAAGGCAACTTTAATTCCTTATCTCAGAATGCTTATTTTACAAGTTTCATAATCTGTTAACACAGATCTTTTCTTTTTCATTTTTATAGAAAATTAAAGAAGCAAACAAAACTCCAGGACCTCCTTGTGTGGGATCATACAGATTGCAGTATTATCGTTCGTTAGCAGGGTTAAAATTTTTAGTTACAAAAAGGAGGTTCCTACCATTTCATTTAGCAAGTAACAGTATTAGTAAGCTATCCATCTCCATATGGTCCACCAATAGAGAGGAAAGAGGACATCATTTCAGGGTTGGTGTAAGGGGATGTGGGACCAGATAGTAAAAAAAAATTTGGGAGTGGAAGCATTCCCTGCATTCCCAACCGTCTCTGCTGCAGCTTCCACCATTTTAACTTTTGTTGGCATGAGTAATCATGTAGCAACACAGTAAATCAGACCAGCTTGCTGATCTTACTGAAAGCTATCTCTGCAAAATAGTATCTAATGTCTGATTAGATCTGTGAGCTGCATCAGCTCTTACTGTGGGTCCATACTCCTTAGTGCTGAAGCAAGAAAAGGGCAGCCAGAGGCAGGAGAGAATGCATGTTCATCCTTCTCAGTGGCAGTGTGGTCTTAAATCCACTTAAGACCACATACTGAGGTACCCAAACCTTAGTGAGTTTCACAAGTACTTGCTGACAGCAGAAGAATGTTAATAGTCAAGAAACTTGGGTTCAGGTCTAAGTGCTGCCAGGGTGTGCTCTAGTAGGCAGAGGACTTTGCTTACCACAGGTGGATGTTTACTATCTGCATCCACTCAAATCTGTTTTGCTGGTCCTCTTTCTTTTCTTTATACTCTTAGTATAGTCTCTGTGTCGTCGACTTCTTGCCAAACTAACGTATGTCTTCTGTCGCAGGATTCTTCTTGCAGCTCCAGCCCCCCTCTCCCATTCTAAGTTTTTGGCTGTGGCTAGCAACCAATTTCCTGCTCTGGTCAGCGTGCTTAGCCATTCCCAGGCTGTCCCTGCTCCCCACTCCCTGTTCTGTTTAGTTCTCTTCAAACACACACATGATCACAGTCTCTTCTCCCAGTCCCACTATCAATTTCCCCCAGCTTTTTGCCTGCTTCCTTGTCATCCTTGCCAGTTCCCATCTGCCAGTCTTTCATTCCTCCAACCCAGACTTCTTGCTCCAGTTTCTTCATTTAGTTAGTCTCAGAATCCCCTTCAACTTCCCATTCAGTCTTAGCCTTCCCATCCCCTAGCTATCTTAGTCCCAAATCTCCCTTTCCTGAAGCTGATTTCCTTTTCTTAATTTGCCAATAACAACAACCAGTTGCCTGGTCCCCAAAGTCCACTCAAACTTCCCCAGTCCAAGCTTTTGCTACGTTTTGGCATTTCAGACAGATTGCTTTTCCTTTCTGTATTTCATTCAGGTTCTTACTCTAGTACTGACTTGGCAGCGTAAAACCACCAAGACCATAGAGAAGAGTCTTCCTGTTTTCAGCTCCGATGCCTGCTCCTGCAGTGCTCTACAGCAACCTGGAGCTGCAGCGGCAGGGATTGTCCAGCTCAGCACCTCAGTGCGGAAAGACTCTTAAGAGACTGTAGCTGTCAAGTTGTGGCTGTGCACTGCTGAGCATGTGCAAAGAGCGGTTCTCATAAAAGGCTTATCATTGTGGCAGTTCATCAGGGAGATTACCAAAGGCTCATCCCTGACACAGAAGCTATTTTGCTGCCAAATCTTAAGTCCCTCACCCACATTAGAAATACATATGAGCATCTCAATAAAATAATTTTAGTATTTTAAGCAGGATCACAACAATTTAAAATAAATGCATTGAAAAGAAGGCATCACTTAACAACTGGTAATCTGTTTGTTAGGTCCCTCAGAGCAAAGTTAAGAAAATAATACATAATATATTTTTTCCAGTGGGGTTTGGAAAAAGGCTGCTTCGTAGTCATCTAACATTTGTCACTATAATGGTGAGAGGGAGACATTCCATTAGTCACTAATAAATAGTTATTTTACTTTGGAAATATTGTATAACTCTTTGTCACAACAGTTTTATTTCTATTTCAAAAGAGTTACATGCTAACTTATTTTATTTACATTTGCATAGCTGAGAATACACAGACTGTCAGTTACTACATTTTATCTGAGAGATGGTTTCTTAAGAAGCATCCTGGCTTCTTAAGATCTTGTTGACTTGAGTCTTGTTACCTGACTGTATCCTAAGTGTTTGTCTACATGGGAGAAAATTGCCCTTTATATGAATTATATCAGCTGCATAGCTATGTATTATAAGGCACTCTCTTACAAGGAAATTCCTCATTTTGGAAATGAAAGAGTGCTTATATTTGGTAGCCTGATAAATTATAGCTTATGTGATATCTTTTATTAGAGTCTCTCTAATGACCTATAAACCTGTTAAATAATTTCAAACAAATTTAACAGAAGGCTGGAGATCTCAGAGTTCCCTAAAATGTAGTGGAAATCAGCAGCAAGGTAGCTAATCCCATCATGTTGCTGCTGAGGGAAAGACATGTTACTATGGTGTGGGTACTTAGAGATAAAGGACTGAAACCAATAGAAAAGCAGACTTCCTTAGTACTCCCCTTGCACATGAAAGAATTTATTTCTGCAGAGCTTAACCCCCATTTCAAGCTATACAAACTAAATTTTAAAAAGTCATTTTTGTTATAGGCAGCCTCAGTAGTTGCTTGACATATTCCATTATGAGTTTGTTTTCACTTGCCTGTTATTTTGAAAAACTTAAAAGCCATCTGGACTCAAATTTGGACTTACCCTTTTCCAGAAGGTCTGTTTCAGTTTGAGCTTCTGGGGGAAGTTTCTTCTGAAACAAAATATAAAACCTTTGTGGGTTTTTTTTCCCCTGTGTTAGAATAAAACTAACTAGCTAGCTGTTACATTCCAGTAATTTTGAGCAAAGAATTGAATTTGGCAAGGTTATTACTCTTCCTTGAAAAATTCACCCGGTAATTATTAGGCCAAATGGCATTCTTTGGAAAAGCCTAGAGAGAGTTGCTAGCTAAATATGATAACACTCTTCTGTTTCACAGTTCCTTTGTGTGACTTCCTCTCCAAAGCATCTTGGCACATTCCTGCCCAAAGTTTTAGGAAAATCTAAATACTAAATGAAACTACTGCTCCTTGTTGTGATATGTATTATATATGTCTACATGTAGAAATACTGATAGCAGGAAAACAACCACTCCTTTGCTGTCAGTGTTTCCCTAGCATTAACGTCAATCCTGTATTTTTTGGTCCTTCCAAATTTAAGAGCTTTATTAGTATTATTGATTTTCAGGGATTTTAAGTATAGGTGCAGCTCACATTCAGGAATAATGTAAAGAACAACTGTTTAGGCTGAACTTTAGTAGCTAAGTTTTGTGGCAATCAGTTTCCCTGCTTTTCAGTTAAGTGGCGTTAATGAGGATGCACAACTGGGACTTACATGTGGGATGTCACGTGAAAGTTTCCTGATAGATAGTGGATGGTTTAGGTTGGTAACTGGGGCCATCTGAGACATCAGCATTTGAATCAGACAGCTGAGTAAACTAACTGAGTAAACTTTTTGTATGTGATAACTTTTCAGTCTGAGCAACTCCTGGAAAGTTGGCCCAATGAAAACAGTTGGCCCAATGAAAACTGGATGTCACAGCATTAGTTTTACTTGTACATCTGCTATACTGCTGTTATTTACATGATGTCAGTCAGCTTTCATGCAGTTTAAAATATATACCTATTTTATTGCAGTTTTTAAACAAAACTGTAGTAACTATGGAGCTGAGGAGTAAAGAAGAAAAGAAGCCTACAGACATGCATCTAATTGAGCAAAGGTGAAATGTATAACTCCCAAGGTTCAGAAGATGTATGTGCCAGCACATCACTTCAGAACATAAATTCAGGTTCTGCTGCTCAGATCTCCAATCATATTTCAGCTCTGCTTGTTGCCAGAAACTTGGATTAGGGTAAAACCTCACAGATTCTTTTTTAACCTCAGACAATGTTGCTGGTCCAGGTTATAACACAGCCTCACAGAGAGTCATATTAGCACAACCAAACTGGGTAGTGAACTCCTATGCAAAAGCAGGAACGAATGGCCCAGGGCAGGGGAGGATAAAAACACTTTAAGCTGTTTTTGCCACCATGAGAAAGGTTTGTGTACTGAAGCCTAAGAGGGACTACAGGGAAGATCATAGTAACTGGCAGGCCATGAGGCAAACATCTCTTGATCATTGCAGTAAGAGAACTGTATGGGGGAGACCTACATTCTTTACTTGATGTTAAATGGATAGTATTTAAGAAAGGGATCTTAGCCCCTTTGGGGTAAATATGAAATAGCTCATACATACCAATAGGAGATGCATTGAGAGGAGTCAATACAAATGAATAGAGATTTTCACATTAGTTCTTGGGGGTTGAGACAACCTGTCCACCTTGGTGTGTGTTCACTTACCCTCATTCAGAATCTATCAGTTTTCCAAACAACTTCACTATCAACATGAAATTTAAAGCACTCTCAATAATAAAATCAGCTATTTCCTGAGGAGAGCTACAACTGAGGAATGCCTGGCCTAAATGTCTCAAAATTTTCCCACAGAAGGAAATGATTCATTATCTGGACACACCGGTATTCAGTTATGTATATAGACTTCAGAACACATTTAAAGTTGAAAGGTGTTGTACTATGGGCATATGTTGTACATATGGGCATTCCAATACTATGCATATTGGAAGTGCCTTAGTCAAATGATCTGAAATTTTTACCAGTAATTCTGCTTCAGTCCCTACTATTGCAATTTTCAAGACAATGCACTTATGTATGTAAATCAAGCATCTTGATTATGAAAATAAGTTCCTCTGAGCAGAAAAGCAACTGAAGCAAATTATCTTAAACTTGCACTTTTAAGTCTTCCCTTCCCTAGGCATATCAATTTTCAGAATAATCTGGGTATACACATTGATTATAAAGCATTTTGACATATTGACTCTTAAACCTGAATCATTGTTTTCAGGGCAAATGTTCCTGAAAGAGCTCCTGCAGAATGCAAACAACACATATAAAAATTCTTAAAAATGGTAAGACTCAAATTCACACTGTCCGAGTGCTGTTTGGGTTTGATGGCTTCAGCTCGTTATCGTAAGCCACCTATTTATTCTGGTACTAGCCTGTCTGCAAACACTTTGGCTTCTAACTGGACTCCAGTCCTGTTGTACAAATTATTTTATTTGGGTCATTACCTGGACTTGACTCCCCTCTTATCTCTTCTCAGGATCTTTCAACATACTGCTTTCCCTATGGAATTTGGAGTGCTGTGGCCAGATTTGAAACATATAATTATTCTAAGAAGGATCAGCATTAAAATTTGGGCCAAAATGTACAAAAAAATATTAAAATAACTATGGCAGTTTGATGTTACATGAGTTTTTTAGAGGAACAGTGTTTTTAGAGAGTCTCGTTCAGTCTCAGATTTTTACCATAAACTTTAGGTGGATCCTTAGTAGGTTAGAACTGTAGCACTGCAACACAGGATACAACAGATATATATAATCACCACAATCCAGCTTTGTTATATATGCTCATTGGAGACAATTACATTAGGTACTTATGTAATTTGTATAGTTACATTACATATGGAACTTGTATAACTTGATGTGACATGAGAATATGGGTAGGGAGAAACTTACTGTTGTCTGATAGGATGGTCCCCACTGACATGCTCCCTCACATTCGTCTTTTCCTGGGGAATAATGTAATAGCCTACACTGTGATACAACAATGAGATGCAAGCTCAGGTCTCTAAGTGCAGCACCATTTTATTCCGGTATTCTTCTAATACTAAGTATCTTTCAGTTATGAAGAAAATTATCTATCTTCAGATGTATGCTTGCTCATAGCAGGCTTTAGCAGCCATTTGCATGACCTTCCTTCAGTTTCTCAGCCTATTCCCATGATGCTATCTCACCTCTAGAGAATATCCCTGACTATCAGCAGCGCCTTTGCAGTGTATCATAACTCCCTGCAATGGACTTCCATTGCAGAAGTAGTGAAATGCCTCTGTCTCTAAATATACAGGTAAGAGACTCTGCAAATCTTTGTCCCTTGGATCCAGAACAATTGTAGGTAAGATGGATCAAGAATCAATGAGGGAAAAAGATTCTTCAGAGGTTTGGGTTGCCCAGCAGACTATGAAGAAACGTGCATTTGAAAAGGAAATATGCATAAGAGTGCACAAACTGGCTAGAGCATGCAGATGACTCTTTAAGTGTGAGTTATATCAAACTGAATGGGATGAATGGCTGTTTTTGCCTGTTTATGTCTCTGATCAGATGAGCACAAACACTAGGGCTAATGATTAGCCTTTTGCCCTTGGCTAGCAATTTCCCCAGAGTAGCATCATAACACATGCAGTCTCCAGACCAGTCACATGATTTGTTTGGGACAATTACATTTACATTCTCTCCTGAATAATATGTGACTATAGCCAAGCACAAAGATAGCTACATTCTCTATACCACCCACAATTTTGACAAAGCAGTTTTCTGTTTGTTCCTGAACCATATGATGTTTCTTTCCTGGTATTTCTTAAGTGCCACAACTTCTAACCCATGTTTACTTCTCCATCTTCATCACTCAAAACTTAAAGGTACTTGAAAAAAGCCTGACACAGAATGATCTGTGTTTACAGTAAAACAGGATTATTTTGAAATAATAGATAATCCATTTTAGTAGGCAGCCTTCTGCAAATTTCCCAATGATGACACATCTGGGAGGACAAAGCAGAAGTTAAGGCATAAGCCTGGGATAGTCGCCAACATACACATGAGTATCAGGTATGTATCATAGATAGTTGCCATATTCACTGAGTCAGCTTCTATACCCTTTGATGTAGGTGCCTGCGTCTCTTAGGTTGTTATGTAAGTCTTCCACAGATTCCAGCACTATGGGTAGCATGCAATTTAATGGAAAACTTCCTTATTCTTATGCTAAAAATATTTACCACTAGAATGTTGATATCATTCATTACATATCACAGGGAGGCCTTTGGAAACAAGTAGATAACTTAAGAAGTTGGAGTGTACTGACTGACCTCTGTAGCCTATTTATAGCTTTCTGACAGAATCGAGAGGCCATGATTCTAAGTGCAGTCATAATCCTAGAAGCACTGAAGAAGCATGGGTCCTTTATGTCATAGGCATGATGTCATAATAAAAAAAAAAAAAGAAGAAGAAGAAGAAGAAGAAAGGGTTGAAGTCAAGCCAGGACTGATGAGCTTGTGTCCATGTGTTCAAATTTGCTCTGACATACTGAAGAATCTACTACAGAACTACAGGTGTCACCTTTGGGATATATTCTCCGACTTCCTTTTCTTCCTGTCTCCTCCTATTTTCTACTCTCCTCTATCTTTCTCACCTTTTGAATCACAAACAGAATCTGCTGGTCTTCTTCCTCCACACTCTCTTCACTCCCTTTGCTACCAATAAATACCCTCCTTCCCAATCTATCCTAACTACTTCCTTTGCCCCACTTATTTGCTATCCACACTTTTCTAATACTCTAGTCTTAGAAGAATAACTGCTTCGTTAGCACAGTCACTTTTCCTTGGCAAGTTAACCTAATGACTCATTTGTATATCTGTTTGTCCCTACCTGTGAGTTACTTTAAAGGTTTGGTGGAGTTTCTGGTCAAATAAAATACTTCTTCTGTAAGTGAATGAGGAGGTTACAGTAATCTTCATTTGACTGCAACAGCAATTTCCTGATTTCATTTAACAATGACACATGAAATTTAAAATGGGGGTAGAAGTCTTCTGACTTGTCAACGTAAGTGACCCAATTGTGTAGCTCCTTTGGCACCTGGTTCAACTAAGCAAAAAATACCATTTATTTCTCCTTCTTTCCCTTCTTCAGAGAGAAAATCAGAAGTGGGAAGGGAGGGTAAAGAACCATGCAAAAGCAAAATGCTAACTCTGGGGGAGATCCTACCCACTTCTTTAGTCCACACGGCTCTTGGATACCTACCAGTTTAGGCAGTTCCTAACCTGTCCAGTAGGGACTGACTCTAGAAATTAATTAGGAGGATATTCTTGGTAGTTGTCAGTATTCTATTCACTGCAGGGGGAAAAGGAAAGAAACAGGGTGAGAACTTGGCAGTAAGAAGACTTCATTGATTAAACAGAGCCTGTTTCTTATGATGTACTTGTTCAGCAGCCTGCTTGAGGTCACAGAGCTTTAAAAATGACTGCTTTAAAGCTCTAATTTTGCAAGCTCATCTGGTGGGTCGGTTCTTGATAACACATGAAGCCCCATTAACATCAGTGGGATTTTGTACAGGTGTAAGAATCTGCCCTAGAGAATCAGCCCTGTAGTCAGCAGTAAAGCTCATTGTTGAAACAAATTATTTTCTGTAACCAAGTATGTAATCATCCTACACATAATAAAATTTTCTGTACATCCTTTGGAGAATTACGATCCATCCACTGGAACATGTTGATTCCTAATGCCAGTTATAAAAGCTAAAACACTGACATCACAAACAATTATAGAGATGAACTGAAATACAGTTGTAAAAAAAGATAATGGGTCATGGGTGTGCCATTTCAGTAGTGTTGGTAGATAAAATGTGTTTGTACTATTTCAATCTTTAATTAAGGGTAATACAATTTTCCTGAGAGCTAGATTCATTGTGGGGGTTGAATTCTATTCTCAGTCTTTTCACTTTCCAGAGGGAGCGGAGACTATGCTTTTGAAAGTGGATAGGAGACTCCTCCCCTCCCCCTTGGCTTAGTCATTTTCTCTGACTTTGCAGAATTGTGACTTATGCAAAGTCATAGAGAGCCGACGTCAGAGCTGCAAATAGTTCTTCCATCCCCCTGTTCCGACTATTAGATCACTGTTCTAACAGTGCTCTGGATCAAAGGTAGGTGTGTTTTGAGGAACCTTCCTTATCAGACATTTAATATCCTTTAATACCATGTTGCAACTAAATTGGCACGCTCACAGAGTAAGAATCCTTTGAGAAAGCTCTAACTAACAAGCCAAGGGAAAGTTACTTATTAAAAATGCACTAAATGAATCACAAGCATTTCTCTTACCATTCCCTAATATTTTAGATGAAGGATCTCTAGCTAAAGATAGCAGGGAATGTTTCAAAAATTCCCAAAGTTTTTTTCTTCTGAAAATTTAAGGATTTAAGATTCATGCACAATGATTATACTCTCCATTTTCTGCCTCATACAAATTAACTCGAGATACTTTATAGGTTGCTCGGTTAGATTTTGTTTACATTTTCTACAATAAGCATGGTGAATTGATAAGTCTACAAAGATTTCCCTAACATCCAGATGGCTGTTGTAATTTGATCTCTGGAATGCTACCAAAATGTTTTCATCATATTTATCCTCGGCCAAGGGCTGGTAGCCATTACAAGTAGCAGTTACTACATAAGTAAGATAAAATTTGATCTGGCTTAATTTCTTCTCACTCTCAGCATCTAAAAGTTAGTTATTTACTCTGAGCTAGTCATATAGATCTCCCTTACAATCAAAGGACAGAGTTAGGAGCTTCAGAAAGGACTCAGCTGATGCCCTTCAGACATTTATTCTACATTTTGATTAATCTTTGTTGGGAAGTGCCAGTCTCTCTCTGTTGACTATAGAGGGAGCCTTGACAACTCACTTAGACAGGTAGAGTCCAGCTTTTATATGATTGATATTAGTGAGCTGAATCCCACCCTTACAGAGATCACAAAGACAGCAGTCTATTGCTTCTTAACGCTATCATCTCTTCTAATCCTTTTGTGGATGTCACACGAGCATATTATTCCAGCTGTGTTCATGTTTGTAATTTTAAAAAATAAAAATAGCATAAAAGTATCCATAACCAGAAAGCTTGCTGCTGAATTCTTTAAAAAGAGCTTTTGTAAGGATATCAAATGATGGAGATGATTCCAGTTTTGCCTTCAAGAGCTGTGTTTGAAGAATATTAACTGTGCATGTGCACAATATATAGAACAGACTATTTCAAATCTCTGTGAATGTTAACCTAAGTATCTATTTTTCTTAACCATTCTGTACATCTGAAAATTATCAAACACAGCTGATCCACTCATCTCAAAAAATGGTGACACAGAGATGCCTAAACTTTGTTTTAGGCACCCTACAAAGGGACGCTTCATTATTCCATATATTTATATATATAAAACATTGTAGAATAGGAATATATAAAGGGTCCACCATACCAATAAATTGTGCTTGGACCTAACATGTTAGAGTAAGACATTTGAGTTTTATCACTGATGTCTCTGTAAAAGTAGGAGTGGAACCAGAGGTAGGTATTGTCTGACCAGAAGTAGATGTCAACAGTGTCTATCTTTGAGCTTTTTGTCTAGACTTCTTTTACAATCAGTGAGAGAGAAAATGACACTTAGACATGATTTACTTAAGCATAAGGTAGATATCTAAAATAAGTCAGATGAATTATTTCCTATAAATTCTCTTTCTTTTTTGACTAGAGTGAGCCCAATATGACTAGCTTAGATATAAAAGCTTATATTGTAGAATTAGGTGAGATTGATCATAAGCCTTGCTGAAGCGTTAGGGTTTCATTATTAAAGGTGGGATTTTGAGAGAAGCTGATCTGTGTTAAGGCAATGGGAGAAACATTAAGTCTTGTTAGCCCCTGACAAGCTAAATCAATCACTCAACACTGAAGGCGGGGGACTTTCTGGAGCACAGAACCAGTGTTAGAAGATTTTGATGAGATGCTGACATGTAGAAAGGCAAGATTTCTGAATGGCAAAACATCTATCAAATTGTTTGCTCTATTCAGCTTCTGAGTAGACGTTTTTATTTTATACATCTTTCATATTCTCTATATACCTCTCCATACACCTCAAAAGGACTGTCAGTTACTAACAGAGAAGGAGCCTATCACAGACTGGATGATAATAGTGAGTCGTAAAACGGAGAATAGTATGTGAGTGAACAGATTTTGTTGTCTTTACACAGACAGATATGGAAGCATTGGTCAGTAAAGAGAGATTTAACATTATTTTACTCTGCATCATTTTATCTTAGACTTAACACGCCAAAGAAGTTGCAAAGAGGACGAATTTGGTCCATTTTGGTGACACTGAGCTATTTGTGAAGTGTGCGTATGAGATTGCATATCAAGAAAGAAAGGTAGTAAGGAAATTGGTTGTAATTATTTTTAAATATGTTCAAAATAATTCACATTGAAAGCAAGTCCATTAAAAGAACTTCCTTGAAGTATCAGTAAAATTAAAAGTACTTAATAATAACAAAGGAGTAACTTGAAGTATATTTAGCCCATCTCTTACCAGCAACTGGAATTTTTCCTACATTATATTAAAATCTGGACAATATGTATGAAAACATCAGGACTAATTCCTGTGGCGTTAATAGTACTTTGATATAAACAACATTGACCAGAATAAAAGTGTATTGGATTTGCGTGGCAAGGTTTTGGTAGCAGGGGGGCTACAGGGGTGGCTTCTGTGAGAAGCTGCCAGAAGCTTCCCCTATGTCTGATAGAGCCAATGCCAGCTGGCTCCAAGACAGACCTGCTGCTGGCCAAGGCCAAGCCCATCAGTGATGGTGGTAGCGCCTCTGGGATAACATATTTAAGAAGGGGAAAAAACTGCTGCGCAACAGCAGCCGGGAGAGAGGAGTGAGAATCTGTGAGAGAAACAACTCTGCAGACACCAAGGTCAGTGAAGAAGGAGAGGGAGGAGGTGCTCCAGGTGCCGGAGCAGATTCCCCTACAGCACATGGTAAAGACCATGGTAAAGTAGGTTGTTCCCCTGCAGCCCATGGAGGTCACGGTGGAGCAGATATCCACCTGCAGCCCGTGGAGGACCCCACACCAGAGCAGGTGGATGCCTGAAGGAGGCTGTGACCCCGTGGAGAGCCCGTGCTGGAGCAGGCTCCTGACAGGACTTGTGACCCCATGGAGAGGAGCCAACAGTGGAGCCGATTTGCTGGCAGGACTTGTGACCCCACGGGGGACCCACGCTGGAGCAGTCTGTTCCTGAAGGACTGCACCCTGTGGAAAGGACCCACGCTGGAGCAGTTTGTGAAGAACTGCAGCCTGTGGGAAGGACTCACATTGGAGAAGTTCATAGAGGACCATCTCCCCTGGGAGAGACCCCACGCTGGAGCAGGGGAAGAGTGTGAGGAGTCCTCCCCCTGAGGAGGAAGGAGCGGCAGAGACAACGTGTGATGAACTGACCCAAACCCCCATTCCCTGTCCCCCTGCACCGCTTGGGGGGAGGAAGTAGAGAATTCAGGAGTGAAGTTGAGCCTGGGAAGAAGGAAGGGGTGGCAGGAAGTTGTTTTAAGATTTGTTGTTGTTTCTCATTATCCTACTCTGACTTTTGATTGGCAATAAATTAAATTAATTTCCCTGAGCTGAGTCTGTTTTGCCCGTGATGGTAATTGGTGAGTGATCTTATACCTAGCACATCCACTAGGGCAGGTGTGGTGGTCATGTGCAGGGATATCCTTTCAAACCTATGAAGCAATAAAAGAAAACTCAAGAAAACTCATGTAGGTAATTTTATTTAGCGGATATGGAAGAAAAGGTTGGAATAATTGGTCGGTTGCAGACAGGAACTGACATACTGAGAATAAATGAAATGGCTTGAAAAGTGGGAATATGCCTGCAAGGCATTCTTTAATAAAAATGAACTTATACTTGATGTGATAGCAAAGAAGGAGCCAGTGGAGAGTCAAAAAGAAAGGAAGCCTAGAAAAATGGTCTTTACAGCAGTAGTATGAATATTGTTTCTGTTAAGAGCATGTGCTGGTTTTGACTGGGATAGAGTTAATTTTCTTCATAGTAGCTAGTATGAGGCTATGTTTTGGATTTGTGCTGAAAACAGTGCTGACAATACAGGGATGTTTTGGTTATTGCTGAGCAATGGTTTCACAGAGTCAAGGCCTTTTCTGCTTCTCACACCACCCCACCAGTGAGTAGGCTGGGGGTGCACAAGAAGTTGGGAGGGGACACAGCTGGGACAGCTGACCCCAACTGACCAAAGGGATATTCCATACCATATGATGTCATGCTCAGCATATAAAGCTGGGGAAAGCAGAATGAAGGGGGGGACATTGGGAGTAACGGCGTTTGTCTTCCCAAGTAACCGTTATGCGTGATGGAGCCCTGCTTTCCTGGAGATGGCTGAACGCCTGCCTGCCGATGGGAAGTAGTGAATGAATTCCTTGTTTTGCTTTGCTTGTGCACACAGCTTTTGCTTTACCTATTAAACTGTCTTTATCTCAACCCATGAGTTTTCTTGCTTTTACTCTTCTGATTCTCTCCTCCATCCCACTGTGGGGGAGTGAGCAAGTGGCTGTGTGGTGCTTAGCTGCCGGCTGGGGTTAAACCATGACAGAACAGCAGAAAAAGGTTGTAGCGTTTGAAGGCAAAGATTCTGAGAATTTGGAAAAGAGTTATAACTTTGTAGCTATCTACAGGCTCCAGAAATAATATGCAAGATGGAAACTTAATCTGATATTCGGACCTGAAAAGCTGTCTGCATCACCTGCCTGTCTGACAAGCCTGGTGATCACATTATTCACAGCAGTTCTAAATGAGGGAAGTTGTAAGGACTGACTAGGGAAGAGAGGAGTGTGTGACGTGCTTTAGTCATACTGCATTTCAGCTGATAGCTATCAGAAGATGCTGAATTTGAGAGACAAGCCAAGATGTTATGGATGAAGAGGTATAAATTTGTATCTCCGCATGGAGATGGTAGTTAAACTTGTGCTTGTGGATGAGACTACTCAGACACAGGCAGACAAAAAGAAGAGAAAGGAACCGAAGTCAGAATTCCATGCAATCATCTGTGAAGGCAGAGGATCCTTGAAAGTACAGACTAACAAACCGAGTGATTGGTAAGAGAACCCAGAAAGGACAAAGTTGCTGAAGTCACTGAAGCTAAGGAAGGAAAAGAATTCAAAAGAAGAGTATTGCTATTGTGTTAAGGGCAAGAGACAAGTGAGGGTACTGATTTTGAGCCTTAAGCAGATGTAGGTCAATACAGTAATACTGACTGTAGCTTCAATTGAATGAAAAGGTGAACAGAAAGGTTCTGAAAGCTCAGCTGAACTGAAAGGAGGATGGAATCAGGGCATGAGACTCCTGACAGCAATTGCAGTGTGAACTTAGAGAGTGGAAAGAGGGGGGAAAGACTGGATTCTTTTAAAATGGGAGAAAATAAAACATAATCTTTATTGTGAAAGGAAAGATCAAGCAGATGAAGTGATGAGAAAAGCAGGGGGGTAACATGAATGGATAAGAATACATCCTGATCTGCAAGGAGTCACTAATAGGGTCAGAGAAGGTCAGCAGATTAAAAATCTTAGTATGAAGAAGATGTAGTTGAAGTAGAGGAAGAACGGACTAGCCAAAATGAGGGAAAGAGTACATCATAGTTTGTCAATTTGCTCTTGGATTAAACCAGTGACTTCTGTCACAGAGAAACAAGTGAAAACAGAACTGAAGAAAGGCTTAAGAAGCAAGCTAGAAGACATCTAGAATATGGGAGTGAAAGTCTGTTGAACTGGAGAAGTAGAGTTGTTCCATTTGAAGACAGCAAAATTGAAAGGGAGAAAATACATTTGTAGTACAGGAAATTAGACTGTTCACAGAACTTTCCACTGAAGATACCATAAAGCATGAACAGAGGAAGCAGATAATGGCCAAGGAGTCGGCAAGCTGCAGCAGCTCAGGTCTTCTGTGACACTGGCAAGAAAGATTTCTTATTTTCTTCAGATCTTTATCAAAAATATTGACCATCATGGGGCTCAGTGTAGCTCCTTGATGAATACACAAGTAACTTCCACACTAGGGTGACAACTGAACCAGCACTCTTATCATGTTTTTAATCTACTTAATGTAAGCTTCTTTGATTTTTTATTTTGAGCACAAATTACTTCAATGAGAGTGCTATGCAAGACTAAGTTAAATTCCCTGCAGAAATCTCAATATATGATGTCATCACATTATCGTTGTTAGCAAAGTTTGTAATCTCTAACAAAGTTTTTAAACAAGTTTCTAAAAAGTTTCAAACTTTTTTTTAGACAAGATATATGTTCTACAAGTCATGTTCATTTTGGATTAATAAATGTAGTGACTTCTAAAAATCATTAGAAGAGACTCTTCTGACAGTCTTGTTTCCACTGACTTGCCTATGGACCACAGGATTTTAAAGCACCTTCTGAAGACGGATAGGTCAAACACTTGATCTCCTTTGGAGTGTGGGTGTGAAAGTACAGGTTCCTGTATGTGATACTCCCTCTGGCTTTGCTGGAATGTGAAGAGGTTGGTTTTCTAATATGGAGGTTTTTTCTGCCTTTTTGCTAATTCTACTGTTACCTCCTACTAAAGGAACAGAATAGCACAGCAGGAGGGAACATTACGTGGAATGTGCCTGCCATCCTGCTGGGAAACTGGGCACTGCCTAGCCACTATGAAGGCAAAACCAATGCAAATAGTTTGTATTTGTATTAAAATAAGTAATCAGATCCAATTTTTTTGGAAGACAGCAGGTAGCCTGTGTCTTAATTACGGATGCAGTTGTGAAGCAGGCAGATAACAATTTTCTCCTGTTAGCTCTCTTGTTCACTGTTATAAAAATAAGCAGCCAATCATCTTTACAATACTTCTTCAACTGTAAGCGCTGATTGTTAGCCAATACCAAATCAAGGAAGGACATCTAACGCATTAATTGGCAACCACGAACAATTTGTTATAGCTGGAGAAACCACAGTGGCTGATTCTACTCATTCAAATCCCTATTTTAAGATTTGTCTCTTCCATGAAAACCACAGAAATAAAGTAATTTAAAAAAAAAAAAACCAAACACAGCTGTTAACTGAGTTATCAAGTTCTCTAAATGCTTGAACAGAGTAACCAGGTGACATTATTGCTATAAACCTTGAACCACATCCTCTCTGTGCCATTTGTTACACTTCCTTGGTGTAGTCGGAACTTAATGTATACAGGTACAGCAGACTGCTATTTGCTAATGGCCATTTGCAAGAATGGAGTCTTAGATTATAAAACCATGAGACTGGTATACGATCTGATCATGAGAAAATGTAAACAAGGGTAGTTTCACTGACCGCTATTTATGTTACCTTCCTATCACAGTAATACATGCTGTGTCATCAGCCAGATTTTGGATCCTTCCTGCAAAATTAGAAATCACTAAATGTTCACAAAACGGCCATCAAGTATTCCAGGTTGATCTTCATATGTACTCGGCATTGTTTAGTCCCATAAATTTTCCCTCACTGAGTAATATTTGCAGGATTTTTTCATTTAAACTCTTGTGTGTGTTCCTCCAACTGCTCAGTGACAGGTAGGCGATGGCAAATGCTTTGGCCTCATTGTTAACATGTGCCCCAAATATTTCTATTTTCCTTTCTGGATAACTTTGGAAAGATGGGTCTGCTGAACTTTCTGATGAATGTGGGTGTGTAATACCTAGTACTTTATTCAAGCATTTATTTTGAGGAGGCTTAGACATTTGATTTTACCCCTTTTGGCTTTCTAGCTTTCACATACATATATTGTGGTGGAACAAATTTTCAACTGGAAACTGATAGATAGTTCCTTAAGCTCTAGGTTCTTGATAACCAAATCTTGTTTCAGCTTGTAAATATAGATGATAACATTTGAAAACATCCTTTTGGATGTTTTCTTGGCTTGCATGGGTATGTTATCTCAATGCTTAATAAGAGTCAAAAAAGTAAATTGAATATTATGGATTCTCAGGGAAATACTAGAGAATACAACAGAGAACATCGTATGACTCTATGTTGAACTTTTTTCCAGGATACTGTGTGAGGACCTGCTGACACCTTCCGCCAATACCCCTTCCCCCCAAAAGGGGAGAGTAAAACTGGACAAGATTTAGAGAAGGGCTAAAAGAACACGGGAACAGCTTCTATACAAGCAGCAAATAGGTAGGTTAGCAGTCTTCATTCTGGAAAAGAAGTTTGAGGAGGAAACGTCAGAGTCTGATAAAATCCTGAGTGGCATAGAGAAGGTAGGAAATTATTAGTTATTCACTCTCTCTTCCGATACAAGAATTAGAAGGCAACAAAAGAAGGGGTAGACTCAAACCAGGAAAGGAGAAGTGATTCTTCACAAAGCATGTAGTTAAGCTGCAGAGCTGTGAAACAGTGAGAATTACTGTTTACATTAAAACGGTTTCGGGCTCAGGGTGTCCCTAAGCTGCAAATTAGAAATACAGAACCACGTAGGTTGGAAGAGATCACCTTCTAGTCCACACCCCGGCTCAAAGCAGGCCCAGGTAGAGAAGGTTGCCCAGGACTGTGACCAGATGGGTCTCGCATGCCTCCAAGGTGGAGATTCCACAACTGCTCTGGGCATCTGCTCCAGTGTCTGACCACCTTCATAGTAAAAATTCTTTTCCCTGTATTGAGTGAGAATTTCCCAGGTTTCATACTGTGTCTGTTGCCTCTTATCCTTCTACTGTGCACCTCCAAGAAGAGAGTCCCTGCCTGAGCTATCTTGTAGGTGAGCTGGCCTCCAGCTGTTAACCAGTTGGTCCCCAGCCTGTACTGCTGCATGGCGTTATTCTATTCTTGGTGCAGGACTTTGCCTTTGCCTTTATTGAACTTCATGAGGTTCCTCTCAGCCCATTTTTCTAGCTTATCTAGCTATAAAAATACACAGGAAGCAGGCATCTTATTCGTTATCCCTAGTTTGCTATCATCTGCAAACTTGCTGATAGTGCACTCTAGCCCATCATCCAGCTTGTTAATAAAGATGTTGAATGGTCTTGCCACCGGTATTGACCCCTGAGGGATAATAACTAGTAACTGGCTGTCTGTGGAGACTTCTTGCTGCTGATCACTGAGCTTCAAGCCCCATGGTCCAGCCAAATTTTTACTCACCTTATCATGCACTTATCCAGTCCATATGCTACTCATTTGCTTATAAGGATACTACAGGAGACCATGTCAAAGACCTGCTAAAGTCAAGGTGTACAACATTTACTGCTGTCCCATTATCCACACAGCTAGCCATCTCATCATAGAAAATCAGTTAGTTAGACATGATTTGCCCTTGGTAAGTACATTCTGGCTGTTCCAGTCACCACCTTCTCTTTCTTGTGGCTGAAAAAAGCTCTCAAGAGGATTTGCTCCTCGACCTTCCCAGGGACTGAGGTGAGGCTGACCAGTCTGTACTTCCTCATACTTCTTGCCCTTCTTAAAGATGGGTATGATGTTTGCCTTTTCTCAATACCCTTAGATGCACCTGATCTGGTCCCGTGGACTTGTATGTGCTCGATTGGCTTAAGAGCTCCCTAATTGTACCTCCGTTTACATTCCCACTGACTCAGTTAGTAGGCAGTGGGAACTGGGCAGTCAGAGGGCAGACCTAACCAGTGAAAACAAAAGCAAAAAAACTTTGAATATCTCAGCCTCTTCCATATCCTTTATCACTAGGTCTCCTCCCCCATTAAGCACCAGGCCCTCATTTTCTTAGTCTTGCCTTTGCTGCCAGTGTAGTCGTGCAAGTCCTTCTTCTTGCCCTTCACATCCCTCACTAGTTTCAACTCCAGCTGAACTTTGGTTTTCCTAATTCCTTCCTCCATACTCAAGAAATATCTCTGTAATCTTCCTGGGTAGCCTTTCTTCTTTGTACTTTCTTTTTGCCTTTGAGCTCAGTCAAGAGTTCTCCAATCACCCAAGCTACCTTCTGCCATACTTGGTCAACTTTCTGCTCATTGGAATGGATCTTTCTCGTGTTTTGAGGAAGTTCTACTAAAAGATCAACCAGTTGTCTCGGGCCCCTTTGCCCTCTAGGGTAGTCTCCTATGGGATTCTACTGAGCAGATTCCTGAATAACCCAAAACTTGCTCTTCTGAAGGCCAGGGTTGTGATCCTACTATTTGTCTATCTCCTCTCAGGATTTTTAACTCTATGATCTAATGGTCATGGCAGCTAAGACAGCTCATCTTTACATCAGTGACTTGCTAGTGTGTATGAGGTCCAGGAGATCACCTTCTCTAAGCAGCTCCATTATAACCCGTGTCAAGAAATTGTCATTGACATGTTCCAGAAATGTCTTGGGTTGCTTGCCACAGCCCTATTGTCCTTCCAGCAGATATTAGGGTGGTTGAGTACCTAGATGTGCAATCACGAGGCTTCTGGATGTCTAAAGAGAGCTTCATCTATTTCCTCTTCTCGATCAGGCAGTCTGTAGCACATGTTTACCACAATATCACATGTGTTGGTCTGTCCTCTGGTTCTTAGCCCTAAGGTCTCAGCTGACTCTTCACCTATTCCAAGGCAAAGCTCCATGCACTCTAGCCACTCCTTTGCATAGAGTGCAACCCCTCCTCCTTGCCTTCTCAGCTTGTCTTTCCTGAAAAGCCTGTATCCATTTACTGCAGCACTCCCGTCCTATGAGCTACCCCACCATGTCTCTGTAATCCCAATGAGGTCACAGGTCTACAACTGGATGGACTGCTAACTCTTCTTGTTTGCTCCCAGGCTGTGTGCATTTGTGTACAGGCACTTCAGATGGGCCCCTAGCCATGCTGCTTTCACAAGGGGAGTGTGACAGCCTCCCCACTCACGTTGTCTCCCAAACGCTTTCTCGAATTGCTGGCTGCTGGGAGAGTATTTGGAAAAGTATCATCATATGCTTGTTCCATTTTTGTACTCTTCCCCAGATATCTGCTTTTGATCACTGCCTTTGGTGTGTACCTGAAGAACTGCCACCAGTAGGAGAGATTACGTCTGTTAAGTTCTGATGTCAAGAGTAGGACATGAACCCAAGTCTCCACAAGAAAGTCAGAAAATTTGCAGCAGAAAAACTTACAGCTTTGAGCCTAGTACCTCCACCCCCGCTTGGCAACCATCCGAAACAAGATACTGGGCTACACAGACCCAGTACAACCATGCTCATATTCTTGGGTTGCTGCCCAGAGCAGATATGCAAACTGAATTACTTCTTTTGTTCCTTTGCCTTTTAAGATAATACTTGATTTGGAACTGCTGAAATTCTTGCTAGGTGTTTTTCATAATTGTTTTTTAACTCAATCTTTTTGATGCTGAGTAGTCCTTCAATCTTTGCTTGCATGTTAATTGAGCTATCCCCTAGAAAAACTATGTTGTCAGCAAAATCCAAGTCTCTTAATGTACTGTTGTTGAACTACGCAATGTATGTGTTACAGCAAACCATATCTTTTTTTCATAATGAATGAATGACAATACCAACAGAAAATGTGGAAGAACACTTTCCTATTTGACAGAGTCTATGTTAAACCTTTTAACATGTGCTCACCTTCGTGCTACCCTAGGCTGAACCTCATATGAAGCTCATTGATATTAATTTTTTTGGCATACACAAGATTTAATTATGTTCCAGAATGATTCACAGTGATGCTGTCAAATAGTTTCTGGAAATTTATGATGTTTATAACAACTTTTTTTTTTTTCCCCCGGCTCCGTGCTCAATTTCATGACTGCTTTTAGGCTGAAAAAATCTGGTTAACACATGACTTTCTGAATCAAGCCTTGATTGATCATCCTTTTGCTTCCTTTCTTCCATACAAGATGATATTGTAGGAGATTTGGTATTGCTCACAAAAGCATAATACACATCAGATGCTGCAGATGCATAGGTTACTTCTTGTATTATTTTGATTATGATTAATGAGTATGATTATTTTCTTATTGTTTTGCAGGCCAATAACGTTGCTGAGGCAAACCAAAAGCAAGTGTCAGAACCTCTCCAAACAGGTGTTGGTTAAGAAATTATGTGATGAAAGTGCTAACAATATGTCATAAAGCACAGACTTGTAAATGTTTACTAGGGCTAGTAAAAACTAACAGAAAAGATTGGACGTATTTTAAAATTTCTTTACAGTTTAAAATGTATGGACTCTGATTGTCAAAGTAATGGTTTTTGGAGATGATCCAAATGTCTGCATTATTAATAGAAGATGTCCTCAGGTCTATCTCATTAGATCTTACTCGTATTATTTTGGGCATAGAAACTGGACTGCAAACCCACCCAGTTTATCAGGTTTTGGTCCTCCCAAAACTTATGCTTAGAGCAACAAAACAAAAGGTCTTTTTATTCCTAAATTTCACACTGATGAACTTATTCTAAGCATGGGACTCTGCAGAAAGGATGGTGGAAACACCCCATCTGATAATGAAGAAGCTTCCCTCAGCATCTTTTGCACAGCACGCCTAGGCAGGCCTTTCTAGCAGTTATACCTCATAAACAATGAGTGGAATGAAGAAGACTGCAGAAATTAGTACAGAAACATCAGAGCTATGTTGCCCTGCTTACATCATGAGCTATAAACCCTGAAATGTGTACAATGTGGACACTGGGTTCTCAGCTCTAACTCTTCCACTCTACATGTCCACGCTACTTGCTAATGTAGACATAGTGTCAGTAGTCCCCCTTTTACATGTACCTCCTCATCTCCCACCTCTTTAAATTGGCAGCTCCATGTACTCTGCTTCTTCCTGTATATGACTGAGACAGAGAAAACATCTACTGTACTTGAAAAGATGTTCTCTCATCTCCCCTTGATCATGGGTTTGGGAGTGTCTTAACACTCAAGCTCTGTATTTAGAATCATTTTAAGACAGATAAAAACATCTGAGTCCTACATGAATAGGATTAATTTTCGGAAGGGGGAAAAAAGCCAGGGCATTAAAAGATAGAAAAATATTAAAGCAAAATAGTTTTAATTAATAGAGATAATTCAAGGTAACATTGTGAAAATTCAGACATCACTTGTTTTTGGAAGATACACAAATCAACACAAACAAATAACCTAAATAAAAATCATAGAGCCAGTGGCTAAGTCGTGCACTAAGTAGATGAGGCATACTTTGACATAATCACTTTGCAGCTCAATAGCAGACTGAGTCTCCTCCAGTGTGTCTTCCTCTGCTGCAGACTGTATAACAAGAACAATGTCTGGGAGGAGGTATCTCAGTTTCAGTTCTTTTTCCACAGTTTCCAGGCTCTTGACAAATATAAATTGCATACTTTTGCTGTGACAGGGGGAATACTGTATAAGGAATTGCGACCTGATTATTTATCTACTATTTATTTAACTTTTAATATTTTCACCTCTGAGAATCAAACAGGTTGGTATTCCTCAGAGTCTAGGAAATGGATTTTTAATTAGATACCCAGAGAATGACTCCAGATGATGGATGTGAAGGTGATTTTAGTATTCTGTATAACTCCTAGCCAATGATTTTCGCACTGTATTTTAAGCCAGGGCTTAAGCTCAGGTACAGCGAGTCCACTGAACGCTCACTGCTGTGTCTAGTCTGGCATTGGTCGCAGGGGAGAAGACAAGGAAGGGTGAGGTGAGTGGTGACAGTAGTTTCCATAACCCCAATAAGGTGATATGGGAGCTTGCCTGAGGAGTTCTCTTCTTTCTTTCTGGGATGCCAGCAGGACTGAAACAACTATTAGGTGCTGCTACCCAGCTAGCATTGGGGAATTTCTTCCACAATGGAGAGAGATGCAGAACTCTAGAGCTAAATGAAGTTTTCCTTTACTCAGTTCCTACTCTTCCTGGCAGCTGAGCAGCATTAAATGTAAATTTTACTAGGATGATACTGAGAAGAAGCATGGGGAGAGGGAGAACTGTATTTGGCTCTCAAGAGCTGTTTCTCCCCACCTTTCCTGGGGAGGCAGGACCCTGGAATCAGCAGACAATACTGCCACTCAACTGGTACAGGAAGCTGGTACAGAGGAAAGAGAAGTTCCTTTGGTTCCAATGACCTTTTACTTCCATCCGTTCCCAAAATACGTGTACTTATCACATATAAGCCTGAACCCTAACTTATCTCACTGAATGACCCCTTATGGGTTGGCAGGTTTGGGGGGCTCAATGAGCGGACAGTCAAGCTTGGATTTATATTCAATAATGTGAATGTAAATTGGGTTAGATTTGGGTTAGAGAACTGATTCAAAAGTAAAACGTAATGAAAATATGCTCAGTGAATTGATACCTAAACTAAAGGAAGAGCCTCCTCTTAATCCTGTTGGGATAAGTCTGCACAAGTCTTGCTTACAGCCTGAGTTAACCAGCTATGGGTTGGATGTTGGGTAGCTGTGGTTACTGCAGTTCTGTGCTTGATCTAAAATGCTCTGCTGAACAGTAGGATATAGCAAACTGGGTTTAGCACTAGGCTTACAGTGCTATATAGTATCTCCAGCCTAAAGGATAGGTATATGAAGCATGTGCATCTGAAAAATACTATGTGGGTATACCATTAGCCCAACAACCTTAAAGAGGTCAAGAGCAGTAACATGGAGGAGTTTGAACAGATTAGAACTTGCATAACACAAGCCCCAGAAACCAAGACAGCTGAAATCTATATTTACAAAAACAAAGCCAAGGACTATTGCGTCTCTTAGGTCATGTAACATCTACACTGATGTTATGAAGAAAAAATATATAGTATTAGCATTTGCAAATAATGATGTGGAAGATTATGTAAATATAGGAAAGAACAAATAAATATTACAAATTAACCTTGAGGGAAGGAGAGAGGAAGAGGAAAGGAATCAGAAACCTTTATTCCTTATATGAGAGGACACTTTGCTGAAGAATGGACAGTAAATTAGTGAAGAGGTTGCAGTGCGAAGTACAGTCCCATGAGAAAGTTACTATAGAAGAAACAATGGTATGAACTTAAAGTGTTTCTATTACTGCATGTTAATTGCCAGGGTGCACACTTGCATTATTTAGTAAATGTGAGGTAGTGTATGCTACAGTGAAAGAGGTAAGTTACATTGCTTAATGATATACAATATATAAATGCAATAATGGTACACAAATCAGCCTTTTTCACTGTCATAAAGTAAGTTATCATCCGTGCTTACCTTGTGGTAACTTATTCATGTAACAAAACTCTGAAAAACATTGAAGTAAGCTGTTGGAATTTGGGTTATATATATTGAGATGTTAGTGAAATGGGAAATAAGTGTTTTTCCTCTAAGATTTTCACAAGTTCTAGTCTAGTGTGCCAGTCACCTTCAGAGCACTTCATTCTGGGCTTTTCATTGTCAGAAAGATGAAGACAAACTGAATCCTTAACTGTTGCTTAGTATTTTAATGTTTATACATTTTTTTTTCTTACTTTTTAATCCTATCACTTGGAAAGGCAAGGGCTGCGTTAACATCACCATCTGTCAGTCTGTACACAGAGCAAAAAGAAAGAAACATTTTTGTGACTGGGCAAAATTTTCTGTATATAAGGGCAGAGTAACCCTAATGATTTCAGTGGTATTATTTCTGTATTACACCAGCAAAAGTGAGATGAAATTTTTTGACAGCACATCTCTGTATCACTAAAAATGACCTAAAAAATCTTTTTTGATAAAACCTGTATGTAACCGTCTTAAAGGGATTCCTGTCTTTACAGTTGACATTAGAGTGTCCTTTCTTTTCAGTCTAAGTTGTCTATTCCTCCACAAGCTAGCTGGAAATATATCTTTTCCAGAGAAGCATATGGTCTGGCTTTGTGAATGATAAACTTCATGGGGTAGCTCCTTACTGGTTAAAAGGTTTTCAGAATATTAATCCTGAGAATCTGAATGTAAGGGTGAGATATGGGAACTATAAACTGAATTTGCATTCACTTTTTGAAGTTTCTATCTTCTATCTGCTTGAGGGGGCCATGTTTTCAGAAAGCAGGATGCATTCGCCATTTGAAAACTGAACTGTTTTAAGGTGTCACAAACACGATAATAAAGTTTACTGGTCATTAAAAAAATCCAAACAAACTGTAGACAGGTACAATTAAAAATATTTCTGAACCTCAGATACATTTAAACTAACCTGTCATCCTTATTTTTAGAAGCTGAATTTAATACTGCATATTTTACTTTGGTACTGTTAAACTACAAACAAATATTTTTCAAATGATAACACATTCTGAAGCAGTCAGTTTATCTGTTTTTAGAGGTAGGAAGGACAGAAGAGATGATAAATAAATACTTTTGTGGAACTTGACCTACTTATTATATCTTTCTATATAAGCATTATGAATATTTGTTCTAAGAGATTCTAGCTCTCTCTACCAGCTCAAAGTTAATTTTTTTCCTCTGAATTGTGTGTCACATCCTGCATTCGAAATACCTTACAGAAAACTCACTGTCACACAACTATGGTAAAATATCTGTTTCCTGTACTCTGGCAAGAGAAAACAGTTGGGGGCAGACCACTGTGGGTTTGGATTTTTTGGCTTGTAATTTAGTACACATTGCCCATTTTGATCTGAAGTGTCCTTCATGTCTAACAGTGCTACAAGTGCACAGGCAGCATTTAGGGCTTACTCCTGTTCAGATTAAATCAATGTTAAAACTCATTAAATTTTCTAAGCATAGGATAAAACTTTTAGACAGGCATGGTTTGTATTTGAGACTTATCTAAATCAGAACGGTATAGAATAACTGGTGTTGGTTTAAGTAACCTGAGTGTTTGAAGATACACCGAAAATCATCTGTGGATCATGCTTTTAAAGAACAACATACTGTTGACTAGAACACATATGCAGACATATCCATATCTTTGAATTTACTAAGGGAATTCAGGCACAGTTCTAGTGTCTAATGACTGTGCAATGAAAAAGTGTTTTTAATGCTGGCAAAGAAAAAGGGACCCCAGGTATGACTGGCTATTGTGCTGCTTACTTCGATTTCTGTCTGAAACATTTATCCACTTGTTTTGTTAGCCTTCATTCAGAGGTCTATCTCTTGAGGCCCTTGCTTAGTTTTTACCCCATAGCCCTGAAAGCAAAAATGTGCACCTTCTCTTGCAGGGCTGCATCTTCTGCTCTGTGCCTCCTGAGGGGTACAAGGACATAATCTCCTCCTTTCTACAAAAGCAACTATATTAGCAGAGCCTTATCTGCCTATTGAAGGCCAATGTCTGCCATGAAAAAGCAGTCTTGGGATTTCCAATAATAATAATAATAATAATAATAATAATAATAAAAATAATGAGGAATTCTTTCTTATTTGGCATCACCTGCAGCTCAGTGCCATTGTTATCAGAGTAATACATAGGGTCAGTGCTGCCGTAAGAGAAAAGCTGCCACTGAAAAAAAGCAGAAGCACCGTTCCTTGTTACTCTTAGACTAGTTCTATCCAAGCTGGACTCTGCTTACTTCATAAGAGCTGATGAGATCTCAGACCTAAGTGGTGTGGCCACAGGCAAATAAAAGAACACACAAATATAAATCTGGGACATTTCTGTTTGCAACGGTAATGTTTTAAGCAGAAGCACTAAGCTGCACTTATCCCATTTGAATTCTGCTTTTCCAGTCTCTCCTAATAAGAATCACTCATATGAGCTAAGTATTTCCCTCAGTAACCATCCTTGCATTATTAATAACCAACTCAATTTTGCTTGCTAGAATAAGAGCCCTCCTTTAATATGTAAGGTTAGGTTCAAGTAACACTCTTTCATGAATGCATATATTATCAGTCTTTTCCACTAATTGGTCTCAAAGTATGTCATCAATCTTATCAACAAATCCACATGGTTTGGAAGCTGTTCTCCTACTCAGATGCTAATATTCAGCTAAAGACCTGGACAGACAAGCAGGAGGAAAAGCTGAGACAAATGAATTGTGTGTTAGCCATGGTCCACAGCCAAAACAGCAAGAACGAAGAGACATAAAGCTATCTAACGCTCCTAGAAGAACAAACATAGATGTGACTCTAAATGAAAGTATTGGAGCTGAGAAATTTTTTTCTGCACAACAACTGGGTTTTTATGACACCAAAGTTGATCTCAATTCTGATGGACAGCATAACAGGAGCCATGTGGCTATCAAGCTATGGTTACCCAGTTATGTCAGAGAAGTTTTCTTCTCGTGAAATTCATTTCCCTCACTGCACAGAGCTAACGTCTCACGTGCCAGGGAGAGATGATGTATTGGCACACCCTTGGGACAGGGTTTTCTTTCAATAGCACAAATGTTCTGTTAAAGGCTTTAGCATATGTTATGTGTGTATATTTTCTACAGGTGACATACTTATTGGTTACCACTTACTCATTGACAAGAGAATGGTCTTCTAGGGCTTTAATGCAAGACTAAGCAACATATAACACCTGCATCGAGTACCGCTTCTCGCTCCATGGACACCATTTGCTGTCTGGGCATCCTCTGGCTCTACTAAAGTGAGAGGCATCCGTTAGATCTCCTCCCACTGAGCTGAGTCGGGCTGCTGACTTGTGGGCTTTTCACCTCCAGATCCTTCAGCAACCAGATCCTAACGTCTTTGACAGACAGCTGGACCCTACAGGACAGATCCAGGGGCCCCGTTCCTTAGGCATGTTGACCCTTTTGGGCAGCCGGACTTAACTCGTCAGCCTTGAAGAGCTGCGTTAGCAGCTGAAGCATACGAGGCTGAAAACCCTGGGCCAGACTGACGTCTTCCCCTCCCAGCCATGAGGAGGACTAGCTGTCTGCCTAACCATGTGTGAGCCCAGCCTGCCATGGCGGGGGAGGCAGAGAGGGTGCCTGCAGGGCGAGTGGGAGAGGGTCCGTGAGGCGCAGCCCTGGGGGGGGTGGCCAAGGGCCGCTTCCCTCCAGAAGCCTCTGGCGGCTGGGACCACAGGTGCTTGGGCTGCACAAGCAGCAACATGCGAGGGCGCAGCCTGGAGAGCTTCGTTTTCAGCTGACTAACCTCTTTCCTTGGCAAGAAGCAACATTTCCTTGTATTTTTAAAAAAATAGAGAGAGTGAGAGAGAGTGCATGAGAGAGCGAGCTATTTTCCTCCTCAGCATCTATTCTGAAGCCTGGGAGAAGGCCCTAAAACGTGTATACATGTGTAATGGTCTGTTAGGATGAGAGTGTTTTCTCTTGTGGTGGAAACAAGTAGCTTCAGGCTTTTGATCAGGCATTTAAGCAGTTGGGTTTCACCACATTTTTGCTACTTTTCTGGAGCAGATGCATAGCAGGACTGCCCACCCTGCTCCTTCCTCCCTGCTCTTCCTAGCTCATCTTTGGTCTCTGGGAAACACTTAGATCAGCACTCCCAGCAACTATCCTGCTGTCTTTGCCTATCTAGGATGATCAGTGACAGCTTTTGTTTAAAACTTCAGGATTTAAGATTCTTTTTTCAGCAAATGAGAGGCATTTTGTAATTTGTGTCCTCCCAAATCCTCAATCCTCCAAGTCTTTTCACCTACTGTGAGAAGGATTTTACTGGTTTTCTGCTCTCTTAACCAAACGCATGGAACAAATTTAACACTGCTTCTCAGAGAGTTAAATTGGATTTGTCCAGATGGACACTGTTACAGGCTTCCTTTATAAGTGGGATTAATTTTATTAAAATATAATCGTCCCATGCTCACATTATCCCCTTCAGACATTCTCTTTTAATCTTTTGCAAAGTAGCATTAAAACAGTTTCTGGCATTCATTAAGAATTATATTAAAATGCAGACACACCTTTTTAGGCTACAACTGTTGAGAAAAAGCAAAACTGGAATTTCCTTTTCTTGGAGACCCTTTCTGAGCCAGTTGGATAGGAACATGCAAGATGTGGTTGCACCAGTCCCATCAATGTGACTGCCACAGGGGCACGAAGTAATCCTGTGACCACTCAACCGCTTTCCGTCTGGGACAGAGGTGCAGTTTATTTTCTGCCTCCCGGTCCTGGAAATCAACATGTGTTGCTCCGTAGCCTTGCTTTGAAGGAAGGTCTACAGAGGCTTCTGTGATTTTCCATTTCACCCCCATGCAGCACAAGGCCTATGCACCACTTAAATCCCCATCAAAATAGGGCTTAGGTAATATCCTTGGCAGAAGGGTGAGTTCCACCCACATTCCTCTGTGCTCATCTGGGCTGGAGAACTAGAACTGGAAAGCTGCGCATGTGTGGGGGGGTTTACCACTTGGAACTAAATACTTACTGTGCACCTATTTCAGCTTTGTTTCTGGCCGTGCTTTCTGTAAAGCCAAAAACTACCCGAGCAAAATCCGTTTATGTTATAAATTTAGAATTCCGAGATCAAGTTGAAAGAATAAAAATGAGGAATCTTTGCCGTTCATTAATCTTGTACTGGGAATAAGCGGAGAGAGACTTCTCAATTACATTATTCGCCTCAAAAAAGATTCTCGTTTCCAAAACCCTGTCAGTCAGTTATGAAACACACACATGTTGCAAAAAAGTAAATAAATCTCTTTTGACCGGTCTCCTGATTTCTGGCAAAGCCCTACAGTATACATAGTTTACTATTAATGGTAGCATGTTAAAGTCCACCTATAAGTGAGAAGTAAAGGAGAATTAAATATATATAGTACAATAAAAGGCAAAGGCCTGCTGAAAAGCTGAATAGAGAAGAACACTAGAGCAAAGAGAAAAGCAGTGTGTTCGGAATTATTTCATTTTTAAATAAAACACAGAACCTTGGCAATACTATTATACATTTCAACATATAATAAGCCCTGAAGAAAATAAGATCCTTGATCTGTTTTTGTAAAAATCGTATTGCCTGATGTTGTAGTACCTCTGATACTAATACATCTCAAATGGTGTGGGAAACAGAAGCACATTTTTAGTACATGTTGTTACATAGCCATAAAATGAACCTACCCATACCTAGCTAAAAAAGGTAGCCACAGGTAACTATGAGATCTGAGGAAGAGCTGGAAAAAAAGACACTGGGAAGAGGAAATGTGAAAAAAAGAGAGGGTGCAGCAGCAGTGTCTGAACACAGAGATAGAAGTGTTCATGGCATGGGTGCTCTTTTTTTCTCCTGTCACTGATAAAGGCAGGTTTTCAAAACTCTTGTAATGTGGCATTATCAATGCAATTAAACCATACTAAGTTCTCATTTAATTTTAATAAAATTACTTTATACTTTGTAGTGGTTGCTTAAGAGATCAGTTCTGAAACTGGAAAGCTCTTCAGTTAGTTCACTTCCTTAAATCTGTCTTTTTGGAGGGAAGGAATTCTTAAGGGTCTCCTAAATTATCCTATCTACCAGTGTTTGCTTACCTAAGTTTTCAGCTATCCTGTGTGAACTCAGATTCATGCCTCAACATGCTATAAGCAACGCGTTAGCAGTTTTGGTCTTGGATGGGTCCATGCTAATGTTGGAAATGAATCTCTGCTCCATCTTCCTCCCATGGTAAATATCATGTTTGTAAAACAAGAGTGGGAATCTCTATGACCATTTTAACCACTCTTCTTGACTGAAGCATAAAGCTACTCCTTGTCTCTAGTATCAGCTGTGGATCTGAAGAAATCAGTCTGGCCACCTGCTCATCATTCTTCACCAAGGAGATCATCCAGACCGAAACTACTACTGCATTGGATCAGCCCATCCAGCTTTCACTTGCATCATGTAACACAGTTGCAGCCGTGTAGCTATTCAGCCCTGTTTGGATGAGGACCACAGTAATCTGGTAGGTGCATTACCTGATATTATCCTGGCAGGATGGAACTGTAATTCCTTAGCATGCCCAGCTCCTGGCATCCTTAGCCACCAGTATCTTGGATTGCCACAGCTACACTCTTACCAGAATCTCAGCTAATTAATTTAAAATCAGCCCTAGAATTTCCCAACTCTTTTGCTTTATCACTTCACATTCTAGAAATAATAGCAAATCTGTAATACAGCAGAAAGGATAGTCTAGCTGCCTTTAGAATGATGTCCTTTCTGCTGGTTTGGTTATATTTGCACTGTTGTCATTAAGCCACATTGCCACCATATGAGTGCACCTGGATATCTTTGTATGGCACTATATTGTGCCCCGTAGACATAGTCACAACTCCAAGCCATTGGTTTAGCAACTGAAGAGCAAGTATTTCCAGGTCAGATGGTATGACAAAACTCTAGCAGGTAGGCTCTGTCAAATCTTGCAGTAGAGTTTGAAAAGTTATGGTTTTTATTTGTCTACTCCCATCTCTCTCTTAGATGTTACTACACCTGTGCAAGCAGAAGCAGAATGGGACAGGGCAGAGCCACTGCATTTCAGAATTCTGGCACAAATTTAGGTTGGTGTTCCTTTGTATACTCTTGTGCTGTCTTGTTTTTGATGAATCAAGAATGCTAAAAAAATTTCTTATAATGCATGCTAGTCCATATCATCAAAGGGTCCAAAGACGCTGCCTTTTGTTCCAGCAACTGCTACTGCTAAAAATCTGTTTCATCCTGATAGCAAAAATCTACTTTACCTTATTGTCTATTGCAACGATTTACCAGTTTGCTTTATGTCACCTGCTTGTATTAGGAAATTACCATAATTATATGGAAAATACATTTCCATTGTGATATGTATGTATTATACATACACATTTTTTTCCAATAGTGAGATATATGTGTATACATATAAGTATATATATCTCTAGATGAGCATCTTTCCTACAAAATATAATCTAAATAATCCAATAACTTAAAAGAAAATTCTTCCTTATGTGAATTTACACTCCCACTGCGAAACCGCTACCTCCCATAAACTCCCAGCAGTACTTTCCATTTGTCCTACACAGTTCCCTACACATAGCACTTTGATGAGTACTAGCCCACCAGCTTGGCAAGGAGATGAACACGCTGTGGCAAGCTCTAAGCTGTGCGCATGCAGACTGTCAAAAATGATTGACTTTGGACAACAAGTTCTGAAGTTACTGGAGGGAGAAGAGGAAGAAGAAAATAAGGATTGATAGATGGTGTAATTGCATATGGTTAGAAAACCTTAGAAAACAAGGCTAAAAACAAGGCTAGGGGAATGAAATATAAACTATTCGACAAAAGCTGTAGGAGAGAGGTAAGAGAAGCTACTTAAAATAAGAACAGCCAATAGCCAGAGGCATCAAGGCAAATTATAAGGTGTTAAATATTATCATAAATGGAGAATTTTTACTGCAGGTTAATCTGCCAGTGTTTAACTCTTAGCTGTCAAGAGGATAAGGGATGAACAGATACGGCTTTAGAAATAAAAATTGTATTTTCACATCTCTGCTGGTGAGGACATGCGTGATATTTCTGGACTGCTGTTATGTTTTTAAAGGTAATCAAGTCATGGAATTAAAGCTAGTGATTTCTAGCAATCCTGTTGATCAGAATAACTAAAAGAAGTTGGAAAAAAGCAAATCCCCAGAAGCAATGCTGTTCACACTGCAATTTGAAGGAAGTTAGAGAAAAAAGCAAATGAAGTAATTAGATCTAATTGCTAAATCTTATGAAAAACTGTTAAACAAAAATGAACTTTAAAAATAAATTAGCATTTCAAAGTATATATTTTTCCCATTTTTAATGATTTCCTCAACCAGCTTTAGATATTGTTATTGCTGGTACTGAGCAAGAGATGCACTGCATCTGCAGGAACAGAATGGTCCCAGACTATCTGTAGGTGTCTGTTTGCATCTAGGGCTGTGCTTCCCAATGAAGGATGATGATGCTAGGCCAGCCCTGTGGGCTTGACAGGTACACTGGAGGCATACCCCAAGAAAAGGTCATTGACCTTTGTCTCCTCCCCTCTCCTCCCCTCTTTTTCCCCAAATTGCCATGTGAAGTGTGTAACATTTACTCCAAGTCAATGGGAGTGAGCCAAAGGCTGTGGCTTTAGCTCCAGTGTGTTGGTGGTTGGATGGCTGGCTCTTTTTCTCCATCCTTCCCTGTCCCTTGATATGATGGTGAGCTGTACTGAGTTTGGGGGATACACCACGGCAATAGAACCAGCATCCAGGAAGGGAGATGTGCTTCCCGTGGAAGCAGAGACTGACTAGCTAAAGGCAGCTAAAGGGCTCGGCTGTTAATAGTTGTGAGAGAGTAATATTACTTCCTCAGGGCTTCTCTATTGAGTTGGAGTACCAGGCAGGAATACTGATGGGACACATCAGGAAATACATGGGTTTTCAGTGGGCTTAACTAAGGGTAGAGAAAACTGGCTAAGAGTAGGGGAATGAAAGGGTATTTCGCTGGATGCTGAGGTGCAGGATTTGAAGAAAGAATTTGCACTGGGGAGTCTGTTTTACTGGAGGCTGAGGTGCAAGCACGTTTTTAAGAATTGGGAGTGGGTAGCATAGTTTATTAGGCTGCCACAGACCTTCAAGACTGGACTGCAAGGAAAGACAGTCCTGATCTAAAAAGATTGAGAGCTACTAGTTTGAACAGCCATTTGCTCAGTGATATTATATATTTTGGTTTTACTTACTTCGGGGAAGTGACAACTGAACTACTGTAAGCAGTGTCATCTCATTTTGCAAATAAAGAAACAGGTTCAGGGAAAGACACAAGGTGGTTTGGTTGCTTCATTCTTGACATCAGAGTCTGACTGCAGACAAGAAAAAAGGGAGAGTTTCTGAGTTAAGGGACTAGCCTACAATGAGAATGATTTGGATTCAATTCTTCAACCTTCATTCACCAGTTTCAGCCTTTTGCCCTTGTCGTGGTTTAACCCGAGACAGCAACTAAGCACCACACAGCCGCTTGCTCACTCACCCCCGGTGGGATGGGGGAGAGAATCAGAAGTGTGAAAGTGAGAAAAATTGGGATTTGAGATAAAGACAGTTTAACAGGTAAAGCAAAAGCCACGCATGCAAGGAAAGAAAACAAGGAACACATTCACGACTTCCCATCGGCAGGCAGGTGTTCAGCCATCTCCAGGAAAGCAGGGCTCCATCACGCATAACGGTTACTTGGGAAGACAAACGCCATCACTCTAAATGTCCCCCTCATTCCTTCTTCTTCCCCCAACTTTATATGCTGAGCATGACATCATATGGTATGGAATATCCCTTTGATCAGTTGGGGTCAGCTGTCCCAGCTGTGTCCCCTCCCAATTTCTTGTACACCCCCAGCCTACTCACTGGTGGGGTGGTGTGAGAAGCAGAAGAGGCCTTGACTCTGTGAAACCATTGCTCAGCAATAACCAAAACATCCCTGTATTATCAACACTGTTGCCAGCACAAATCCAAAACATAGCCTCATACTAGCTACCATAAAGAAAATTAACTGTATCCCAGCCACAACTAGCACAGCCCTGTTCTGCCACAGCCTGTGGGTGACCTAAAGTGTTTAATTTCTCTAGGTCTTCATTCCTAATGCAGCATAACAAGGCTATTGTGAAAATAACTGCTTCATTCATGTTGTGAGGTGATGACAAAAATCAATAAAACATGCAATGTAAATTCCAAGGGAAAAGTTGACTGATTGACATGAAACCACATAAACCTCTAAACAGCTCCATTTATGACTGGCCTGGTACTGAATATACACTAGCTCACAAACATAAATTTGTAAAAAAATAATGCAGTATTTTTATCAGAATTGCTAAATTCAATTACTATTGCATTGTGATACAACTTGGAAGATCTCTTTGTCAGATAATGTAATTGAGACATTATTGCACTTCCATCAGATTCAGATGTAGTTGAAGTGTCTCTCATGTTAAAATTTTTTGCTTGGATTCCTGCTGAAATATAAAGAAATGGGCTCCTGTCTTGAAGTTGTTAGATTCTTTCCTATCCTTTAGTGTATTTTCAGAGCATTTTAAAGTAATCTCCAACAGCCAAAGATTGCCTGTAAAATCTTTAAACTATTATTATGAAATATAAAAGGCTGTAAAAATAGGAATAGTCATGGAATTTTAAAAATAAAAATAGGGCTGGAAAAAAAGACAATAAAGAAAATCAGAGGTATCGCTGCTAAAATAATGCCTCTCTCCTGGAATCAACAAACACTGAGCTATAACAATTTGTTTCTTTAGCATTGTATCTGTTCTATATCCCATCTCTTGTTTAAAGATTAGAAAATACCTCTTTTGCAGTTCATTAGCTTTTCATTTTCAAGGGGGACAAATTTAGGCAAGGTACTTTGTCCTTCTAGTTTACATGCTAGAAAATCCTCAGTATCTGTGTACATTGGGAAGCTTCACTGCTTAGATCAAGTCAGTTTAAAACCAATTTAACTGAGTGCAAACTACTACAGGGACACTTTATTTCAGTCAGGTATATGCCAGTTCAAAGTGGTTTAAAATAAACTGAAACAACAGGAGGTTAAACTAGTATTTACACAAATGTTGCATTACCTTAATTTAAATTGGAGTCACTTTCCTGGCAGGTTGTCCCTAAAACATTGCTTTTTTCTCAGGGTAAGCCTGACTATATTAAGTAATAGAACTACGTAATTTAATGAATTTCCACCCTTCAACTGGAGGTTACTGCCTGTTTAGTTGAAGTGTGATAACTGGAGTGAATGCCCTATCACAAACATGAAATAGAAAAGATTAAATGAAAACACATCTTCGATGGGGACATGACTTCTACCTGAAGGCTTTCATCTAGTCCTACTATATAAGAGCAAGGGAACATAAAGAAATTGATTTTCAATTTAAAGCTATTGATAGGTCATGACCGATTACTAATAATAAGCTATTCCATAAGCAGAGGAACCAGAGAAGCCTGCTTTCTTATGCAGCGGCATCCTATGTGCCCTTTAAGAAATAAGGACAGAACTGCCAGCTCCTTTATGTGACTCTCATGAGTTCTCCCCCTGCATCCCACAGTATCCATAGCTTTCTCTTGTATCCCTCTACAGGATGAGAAGAAACAGCATATGCAGTGGCAGAGTTGTAGCTCCATATGTGTGGGTAGGTTAGATCTGATGTACACAACAGTTGCAGAGTAAGGACAAACAGAACAGGTAACTGTTGGGATCACACTGTAGCATTTCCCTGAAGGGGCAGTGAGGAGAAAATGGGAGTGCGAATTTGGCTCTCTCTCTGCTTATTTTACTATTTTCAGGAAATTTCAGTAACTTAATAACTACAAATGCTCTTAGTCTTCATCTAATTTAGTTTAAAGTTGCTGATTGAATAAAAAAGTAAGTGTGAAATGAAAGACATCTCAGCCATATAAGCTTTACTTCCTTAGGCAAAGGAATTCTTTGCACCAGTTTAATATATATGTTTAGGTATTTCAAACACTTCAGTATATATGGTTATCCTGAAGTTTTTGCAGGTAGGCACATTTAGGAATGGACACATTATGCTTATTGCCACATACTGCTTACTTAGATAAGGCAGGCCTGTGAGAAAATGTAATTTCACTTCCAGTCTCGTACCCTAACCACTGGATAATGCTGCTCTTTGGCATACACTTCCATGGAGAAATCAATGAGCTCACTTTCACTGGGGAGATGGAAAGACTGGTCATAGTAGCTTCCTTGTATTTTTATTCTAGTAAGCAACTTAACATGACGAATGGGTTTCCAATTTCCAGTTGTCTTAGCTGCAGCAACAATGGAAGCACTGACCCGAGGATAAAATGTCAACAAAATGCCCAGTCACAGAACAAGGCCCTTCTGGGAGACCAAACTTTACATCAATATTCAAATTTATCAGAAGCTGAAAACCTGCTTTTATCGGAAATTTCAAAACATTTCGGTTCTTGGTTTGGAAATATTTAAAATGGACTTATTTCACATTTTGCAGTTTTCTAAGCATTTTTAATTAAAAATCATGGAAAGACTTATCAAAAGCTTTCAAGTCTTGTAAACTCTAATGAACTATTATGTTTCCAGAATGGTTTGGGAATTAAGTTAAAAATGCCTTTGTGAGAAACTGATTTGTTTTGCCAGTATTGATAGGAGGAGCTTGAAAAGGCAATTTTTGACAAATCTTTTCATTATTCCATTAGAGGCTCTAATGAGCATCTTGATGTAGCGAGAGCCACACAAGGACTTTCCTACTGTTGTTATTAATTCAGTCAGAATCGTCACGCTAATAATACTCAACATCTTTGCTGCTTTTGATGCGATTGATTGGGGAGGAGGTTTTGCAGACCTGGCTATGAGACCTCACCGGGATGAACAGTTATACTTTAAGATGGTTTTGATCATTCCTGGCAGACCTGCAGCTACTCCTTTTACTCGTGACCTTTCACCATTCCTATTCAAGAGCACTTCAGCAAGACTTCTGGGAAAGAATGTGCAATGCCCTGAGCTACAATGCCAGCAATACGCTGACAGCACCCAGCTCTGCGCCTCAAGGCTGGCTTGTTCCCAGCTGTTCTACTGTCTGTAGGAAACTGGAAGCCTGCTGAATGAAAGGCAGATGGTGTGATGGACAACCTCTGATCCCTATCAGCAAGTTACACAACGTAGACTGGTAGATCTTTTCAGTACATGATAAAATGAATTGTGCTTTCACTGTCACCAAATTAATTCTTGGTTTTAGTGCTTGCAGACCATCGGAACTGAAGATGGTTTGCTAGTCCTATCTAAAATATTGGAAAATAATCATGCTGTCAGTCTGATTTTGCACCCTCTTCCTTCATTTTTGCATGAGAACTTTATCAGATCAAGTTAAAATGGCTCTAATAAGTTGTCCTGGTTTAACCCCAGCCGGCAGCTAAGCACCCCTGGGATGGGGGAGAGAATCAGGAAAAAAACCTCGTGAGTTGAGATAAAGACAGTTTAATAGGACAGAAAGGAATGAAAAACAATGATAATGATAATAATAATATCACAATAGTAATACTAAAAGAATTAAACTATACAAAGCAAGTGGTGCACAATGCAATTGCTCACCACTCGTTGACCGATGCCCATTTAGTTCCCGAGCCGCGATCCGCCCCTCCCAGCCAACTCCCCCAGTTTATATGCTGGGCATGACTTCATATGGTATGGAATAGCTCTTTGGCCAGTTTGGGTCAGCTGTCCTGGCTGTGTCCCCTCCCAGCTTCTTGTGCCCCTCCAGCCTTCTTGCTGGCTGGGCATGAGAAGCTGAAAAGTCCTTGACTTAGTATAAACACTACTTAGCAACAACTAAAAACATCAGTGTGTTATCAACATTATTCTCACACTAAATCCAAAACACAGCACTATACCAGCTACTAGGAAGAAAATTAACTCTGTCCTAGCTGAAACCAGGACATAAGTATGGTGAAGAATATACAGGGATTTATTTTCATAGTCTAACATTAGGTTAGAGATATATACAAAAATAGCAAAGGAAAATTGAAATTAACTTTAAAAATAAAGCCAAAATAAATTTTCTGAAAGTAACAACACAGAAGTTTATTAATCAGTAAACTAAATAAAAATAAATAATTTCTGAAATAAAACAAACCCAGAACCACCATCCATGAAATGAGTGGAGTTCTACGCTAAGACACTAGTTATTCTGAATAATGTGATTGAAATGTATTCCTATATACATAAAGTAGTTTATCTTCTACTCCAAATATTATTCTTGGTGAACTGAGGAACCCTTAGGATCAAATCCACTGACTTATATTCATTGCCTGGAAAAGTACAGTTGCATCTTTAATCTGTACTTTAGTACACTCTCTAGATGAGCCCAAGACTTTGCTTTTATTACCTGAAAAAAAGCTCTTTACCTTATATTTCCTCTGTGAGAATTTCTAGAAGCTCCATCCTCCCAGTCTGCACATTTTGAGAATAAATAAAGTGCTGGGTGATTAGACCTCATACTTGACGATACACTTGAGTAGACTGAGATGTTTTTAATAGGGAGTTTAGAGGGCATGCATTTCTCGTCTACCACTAAAACTGCCTAATGAAATGCCTATTGCCTCATCTTCAATTACCAGTGTCAAAGTTGCACACAACCTAGATTTTCAGCATGCTGCAAGTGGGGTGCATTTGTACAGACACATGCTTGCAGTGAGACAAGGTTGTAGCTAACAGGCTTGGCTCGTGCCGTGATGGGAAGTACAAACTGCTCTGTGGACACGGAGGCAGACTGTGTTTCTCATCAGCATGGAGAACTTACGTCATTTTTCAGAGTTGCAGGGGCTGTAATGGCATTTGTTTACCTAACTGGTTCTTGTGCCAGGTACAGCGCAGCAGGTGGGAACCAGGAGACAGATGGGATGGCTCTCTTTCAGACTTTTACTCAGGGTCCAGTGCTGGATGTCTCTGGTTTCCGGATGGGGTGTGCCTTCAACTGCTGTTTCTCTGGTTGCCAGGAGGGACAGAGAAGATAAATGAGATGGCAGAGCATTCCAAGCCCTCATTCAGGCTACGGTTGCTAGGTGGTTTTGGTTCCCAGATTGGGTGTCTCCTCTGTTTCTGCGGCTCCCAGAAGGGACAATGAAGATGGATGACATGGCAAAGTGCTTTATAGCTTTCATTCAGGCTCTGGTGTCTTCCCCGTTCTGGTACAAGATTCCCCTATATCTGAGGAAAAGGAGGAAAGTGCCTCGTGTGTCAAACTTCGGTGTATTAAAGAAGATATGAGGGTAAGATTTCTTGTAAGTGTTGTTTTATTCCATATGCAGAGACATGCTTGCATGTTGTCAGCCTCCAAGAGTTGGTCCCAAAATACTAACTGTTACTTAGATAAAGGATTTAAGTATCTGTCGTCACTGCCTTTCCTGGACTAAAGAAGAAGGGAATTAGCTTAGAAATGAGTGGTTTAGAGGTAAAGAACATTCAGCTCTGCTACAGCCAGCTGAGGAGGGGAGGGAGGGAGGCAGGCTGGGGCATGAGGAGGAAATCCTACTGAGAGGCAGCAGTGGGAGCAGCAAGCCTAAGAAGACAGGGAGGAAGACAGAGAGATCTGTTGCTGTGGGAAGAGGTCACCACGGTAACTGCTTCATGGACATCTCGATCTTCTCAGCAACAGTGGAGAACTCAGCTTTCCAAAGGTGCCTGACTATAGGCGAAGCAGGTCGTGGAGCCACGGCTGGAGCCTTTGGGAACAGACTGTTCTGCTTATGCCTAAAGCCAGCTGCAGGGAAGACAAAGAAGCAACAGTTTAAGTTTCTCCATGTTCCTTTTTCCCATTCCTGGTATAAGACACTCAAGGGCGCTAGGCAACTGTAGAGCATGGCTGTGAAGCTTCCTTGCATTGTAGACCTTCAAAGTAATCAGTAGAGAACAGCTAATGGCTAAGAATTAGACTACTGCCTGTTACAAGGAAAGAAGTATTTCTTCATGTGTGTGTATGTACGTTTGTATGTAGACTTACACACATGCACACACTGTGGAGTTAATACGGGTTTGTTTCATCACAGTTTTCTTCTTTCTCTCTTTTATACTTATAAAAAATTGTCACATCTAATTGCCAGTTTTAACTAAAGACACAGTGGGCTGAAGTCTGAGGACTAGATATTCTGCTTTAATTCGCAGGTAGATAGTTTTAGGGGATAGTATCAGGGAACTTGACTTTGCTTCAGCCACAGCAATAGCCTAAGCATTCCCTGCTTCTCCTGCTACCTTGCACTGCACACTCACTTGTGTTGATACCACTTTTGGTGGGGCTACATGATGCCATCTGGCAAAAAAAACATTGGAGAAGAAAGAATGCTATTTTTAACTGGAATAAATTTCAAATCTAGATCACCTTGCAGCTCCAGAAACAGTTATAGTGGTACAACTGAGAAGGCAACAGGGGCTGCTCAAGATGGCTCCAGTGGCCCAAAGAAACACAATGTGCAGTCAACCATAGCCTTTGCTGTGCCGAAGTAGGTAAGGATACTCACACTGTCTGACTTTGGCATCTTAGTTCACAAGCATCTCTATGTCAGTGATGGTTCCCAAAGAAGAAGAATGAATGGCCAGGAAGGGGATTTCCCCATTTTGGCAGCGGTAGTCACTGCATTGGTTCAAGATGTACTGTGAAACTTGCCCTTCAATGTTAGAAAGTGGGCAAAGGGAATTTTTCTGTCAGGGCAGGGATTATCTTTTTAATGTGTTTGTAAAATACCTGACACAGGAAGAGCGGGGTCTTCCTCTGATAGAAATGGCAAGAAGAATAGAGCACTTCAGGAAATCTTGCACTCAGCAAGAGGAGCTTAATCTCATTAAAGGGACAGGAGGATGATACATTGTATAAGCTGATTAACAATTACCCAGAGAACACTACTACTTCTGAGAGATTTTGAAAAAGGATGCCTATTTATAGTGTGAGGAAGCTGAAAAAATACCAAATAGCTTCTATTAAAAAAAACCAAACCCCAAAACCCAACAATTATAGGTGTAATAAAAACCTTGTTTAGACTACTGCAAAAGAATTCTCCACTAATTCAAAATAGAGCTCCCTGTTTGCCTTCGCACACTGAATTTTTCTTTCTAGGCATTTCTCATAGATGGAGTGGTTTAATAGAGTAGAAAACAAAAAGATAAACAGTCAAATGACTTCAGACATACTTAATTGAAACTTAATTTAATGCTTCTGAAAGGCACTGGATTAGCAACATCGGAAATTGAATTATTCATCCACAGAACAAGAACTTTCTGTGCAGTACCGATGACATCTTTTCATCTGATCCCATAAACAGGCCTCCAAAAGGAACAACAGAAAATGTTCTGATGAGAAATATAGGTTTTTGCTTCTCTGATAGAATAGCAGCTGGCTTTTTTGTTTATTTGGGGCTGAAGGGAAGGAGCTGGTGCTGGTAATATCTACTTACTAGGATCTGAATTGAAATGACTACCTTATTTCATATTGGGTTATAGAACATCAACAGATCAACTGAAGTTCCTAAGGGCTCCCATTACTGACTTATGGTGGATTTCAGTTGGTGACCTATAGCGCAAAGGACCTATTTCCCATTATCAGCTCTCTTAGCAGTTTGCAGACTATTTTCTTGCTGAATTAGCATTGGTTTCTGATATATAAAACTATCCACAGTTGGGATACCCCTGTAATTTTAGAGATGAAATCAGCTATTTTCTCACACAAATGCATAATCATATAATCAACCTGGCTTAGTTTTTAAAGGTATCTTCAAAGACTTTTTAATGGGCAGCGCTGGCTCTTCTCAGGCTAGTTGTGCACTTCAAAAAAGGGGAGTTAGGGCATGGTCAGACAAGCTCTGGCAAATCTAGCTTTTGCTTTTGCAGTTTAAGAAATTACTGCCCCCAGCTCTCTGTTCAGCCTCTCTCCTCGAAGTTACCAACCCTACACCAGGTTTTGTAGGGAATTGGCTGAGACATGCAAATCCATTCCCTTTTGCTGACTTTGTTATGTGCGCACTAACCTCCAGGAGAGGCCTGGTGCAGCTTCAACCAAAGCTGCCATTTCTGTTGTGAACATAGAGAAATGTGAGGCTTGGCCACTGTAAACAGCAGGGCATCTGGAGAAAGCCAGATCAACTAGGACACAACAGGAGCCAGGGAAACCTTTGTCAGCATGAGCAAAGGTCACGTCTTCATTGGTTTCTGTTTGTCCACCCCTTTTGCCATAATGACCTATGCCTATAGACTGTATTTAATTTATTTTTTCTAACAGATTCTCTGGTAGAAAACAGCCTGCAGTTCCCATCCTTTGGCTGTTTCTGCCAAGTGGGGGTCTTTGTTGCTCTCACCCACATCCCTTCTAACCCCGGGTGGTACATGCAATTCACCTCTGACAGTGTCCTACTTTGACAAAACCCAAAGGCTAGAGCTGACACCACCTTTATGATTGTGCTTTGAGGTCCTCAGGAAAACATCCAAGCAAGAAGGATCTCTAAAAAAATCCCAAACTGTGGGCATATAAATGTAGAATTTAGGGACAAAGTCAGAACTTATTTCCTAATTTATGGGCAGTGATAAGTTGCACATAAATGACTGGGCTTTTGTTTATAATGAATTTGAAGCATAGCACATGATCTAGGCCAGATGGACAGGTAAAATAGTCTGTTTGGGGTGAGAACTGTCACTCAGCCTGCTGAAGCACACTAACAATTTAGATAGGTAATTAAATTGTTTACCTTAATCAGGAAAAGGTTTGTGAGGCTTTGAGAATCTCCTTCTATTTTGTAGTCAAGATATAAAATGTTCTCTAATGGGAGTGAAGTTTATGAGGGGAGAAATATTTCCTCTGTGTAAGGATATTTGTGAGAGGAATTTCAATTGAGGGCACTTCATTAACAACAGGATCTCTAAGCATCCCTTTCTATTGTGCTTTATCATGTGTAAAGGTACTTTTAAATAAAAATAACTGAAAATATTAATAGGTATATATGATCAATTTGCTGAAATATGTAAGTGAAACCTCAAACATGCTTAATGCTCATGCTTCAAGCTTGCCTGCTTTCAAATGTTCCATAGAGTCAAATTAACTACTGTGGTTTGCTGTCAATGGTTGGCAGCAGGTATATTGCTCAGTAGATCCAAATATGACATTTCAAATTGTTATTTAATCCACAAGGAAAGGAGTGATTGTCACATCTTGATATATTTAGTATTGGGAGATTGATAAAGGTTCACTCTGCAACTGTTAGAAATAATAGAATGTTATTGAATCAAGTGAGGCTCATGCAGGGTGTGCTATTGCTGCTGTAAATTAGAATTACAACCCGTATGGTGACAGGTCCATGGTGGAATTGTCTCTCTAATCTCGGGTTGTCTTTACTAAACTGCCTTCCTGGAAACATATGCATATTATGAAATATTTCTGTTCCTTGCACTTAATGTACAGGTAAAGTACGTGCTAGCACTCTCTGTGAGGCTCTAGGATCCGTAGAGATGTAAAATATCTGTTGGATTGTAGTTTTATTAGATTGGTCAACACATTGTGAATAATGATTTATAAAATGGTAATAATTGTTTCTTTTCCAATGTTAACATTTTAGTGATTTTTTTAAAATTCCAGTTTTAAAAATGGAAAATTAATGATGTGACACTTTTTTTTCCCTTCTTTTTCTAAGAAAATATATTCTATGCTATTGCACTTTCTGTCTCAGTCTGTACAAGTGCTTCTTGTCCTATAATAACTTCGATCCTGTTGGCCAATTTCAATCAAGTTTTGCAAGGGATGGACTTTTGACAGATAGATATTAAGTTCCTACAAAGTTTATAAAAAGTTCCTTCCCTCATTGAAGGAAAGGTGCAATGTGAGCTCAAACCTTGGCAGACTAGGCAGAACACAAATGCAAGATCAATCTTGAGATGAAAACCCAAAGAAAACCTCATTTGTATCTGCTGTTCACAGAGCTACCTTTTGGTTGGTCGGCCTTTCCTCTCCCTCTTCCCACTAAATGTCTCCCTCTTTCGTGGTGCCTCAAAACGAATAGTCCAATAATATTTCTGGGCAAATCTAACGTTTCACTGCTATGGAAAGGGGCAGTCCTTCTCCTTGCTCCTCCCTTCCCGTGCTCCCGCTTCTGGCCACCCTGTCATGTCCCCTCCCTTGTGCTGGGCTCGTTCAGCTCACTAGCCTTAGAAAAAAAATCATTTGCTTCTCTCATGTTTTTTTCTGGGTTAGTGAGTGGAATCAGTTCAGTGCATGTCTTACGAGTGCCAGGGCTTGCACAAGGGAGTGGCAAGTGTGTGTTAACAGCAGTGGGGTAGCAGCAGTGAGCTGCTAGATTGACTCCGTTTGATGACAAATTTTATTTTAAGGCCACTCTAACTCTGCCAGAGATTATCCACACACGAGTTTTGTAAGGTTTAATTTCTGTTGATCGATGTTGTATCTTTAGTTAATTTGACTTAGCTGTCCTAGGAATTTCTGTTTCCACAGATAAAAGAGCAGGCCACAGATAAGGCATAGAAAACAGAGGCTTTGTCTATATAAAAGAGAGAATATTGGAAATTCAGGAGGTGAAAAATCATACCACTACCACTTACTACGGGTTTTGACAGAGAGGGCAATCTGGTGCATTTAGCTACACCAGAGAGGCAGCCAATGTCGCCTCTCCTACCTATCCATGTCACTCGCCTGCTAGAAATCATTGCACCCAAAGATGCATTCACTGACCCCGCTGGCAGTCAGTGTTTTAACACATGCTGAACTTCAGCCCCGATTAAGGCAAGTGAACTGGCATAGCCCCACATCCTGCCTTGCTGCTCCCATGAGCCGGGATGGCAGTGGGAGTGCTGCCGTACCCCCGGTCAGATCGGGAAGGCGGTACAGCTGCCATTTGTTACTCAGGATCACGACTCCGGCAGGCAATTAGATCTGGGCCTGTTCCGAGAGAGTTATTACCCTGGAGATGTGTCCGTTTTGATTCTGGAAATGATCCTATTGTGCACGAAAAGCTGGGAATACTATTAATGGAAAGACATTTCTTAGAAATTGAAAGAAAAGAATAAATGAGGGTGAAAGACCTCCCACAGTTAAATGTACAGTAATCACAATTGTAAAGGCATAATTAAAAAGCCACAGAGCTCTAGCTAATATTTAAACTGATGACAACAGCAGAAAATGATAAAGATTCTTCTACAGGAAAATGAAATATTTCCAGTATTGATAAAAATATTTCCATGCAGAACACTCCAGGCATTGACATATTAGACACTCATACATTATGCTGGATATTTAGTTAATGCTTGGCTTTGGCTTGTATAAAATAGTGATGGCAATCATTTGCTGTCTTGAACAAACTGGACTTTAAGTAATACTGAGGGTTCATTACTATTTTTAGCCTGGTTTCTTAAGGAAAGATCTTCACAGATCCCACATGTGTGCATGTGTGTGTGTCCATCTCTTCCTCTCCGTGTACATCTTGAGTCTGTAGATTAATTTCAACCAAAGTCATCAGAAGGATGATCTCACAGAAACTGAGATCTTCTTTTCATGAAAACAGGCAAATAGAAAAAGCACTTGCTAAGTGAAAGTATAGAAGATGAGTTCAGCCGTTCGTTAGTACATCGCTATCCAGAATCCACATATCGGGGAGAAACAGGATTACTTCACCCTTAGGTAATTAGAGGTCACACCTTCTTAGACACCAGAAAATCCAACCATGATGCACAAATCTGTAGGAAACAAGGTTTCTAGCATTCACATAATCAGTTGCTGTATTACCATAAAGACACTAATCCAGAGATTTTGCTTTTCATGCGGTGGCTTCTGCAATATTTGCGTATAACTGTGTGTTGTGGGTTAACCCCGGTAGGCAGCTAAGTCAGACCCAGTACGCTGTACCAATAATATTTCGTTTTCAATTTAGTAATGAAATGAGTTTATTCCTGTCATAGCTATTTTTGTAGGTGAAGACTATGACTGTCTAAGTGAAGCAGCATCCAAGACAGCCACACCATACTGCAGAGGAACATATGAATGTAAGTGCCCTATAAAAACATAATTTATACACAACAAAGGAACCTTTTCAGGCTACAAAGCATGATATGAAAATTGGAGCCGCATCAGCTGCCTTTGGATTCCAGCTCTGCAAATTGTCTAAACTGCACTTTGTAATTAAGCAGAGTTATCAAGCTGGTGTTAAAGAAGATACACTGAAGGCCAGAAGCAAACAAACTGCAGCAGCACGGAGCTCCTGAAGGCTACTTTTCCCTGCTAAGAAGCAGTGTGAATTGACCTGTGTTGCTATGACCGAAATTATTGCCATGTTCAAACTAGCTATTTTAAGTCTATTTTGGGTATCTCTGTGCTACACTGTTGTTTGCCACATAGACACTCTTGTCTGCGTCCTGGTAAACAAAGCTAATAGCGTAATACAACCTATTTCAGATATCAACTCAGTATCTTAACCTTCCTGCATGTGCTGTGCATTAGAGAGGCTGGAACAAAAATCTAGTAAAGACTTCTGATCTGCAGCAAATCAGGAACTGTCAACGTGTTGTGGTACTCTGGGCAAGAGAGATGATTATGCTCATTTTAGACTGTAAGGCTCCTCTTTTCGCTGAGGTGAAATTTTCCTGCAGGAAGCTTATCAAAATCTCCCATTGTGTATGCCTATAAAAAATATAGATCCACTGATTTCTTTTTTAGGCTCAGAAAAAGTAGAGGTATATAAAAAAAGTCTTCTTTTTATTTGTTGTTCACAACTAGTTTTAGTTTAATACATTTAAAACTTACAAACTGCAGACTTACCCACATACATAAATTGATGATGTCTACTATAAAGAACATGTATTGAATTTAATATTGCCTCAATTAAGTATTTGCATTTCCTCCATAACTTTTCATTTACAGTAATGCATCTGTCGATGAAAGTATTTTACTGTGGATATGCAAAACAATTTAAAGCATTTTGTTGTGGTGAAACCAACACACAATGTATTTAGCAGCAGTCAAGATTTACAGGACAGGACAGGACAGTATAACAGAGCCAGGTTTATAAACATACCAAGTTCCCTGTTGTGGAAACATTCCCTAGTAACTAAGTCTTGCCTGAAGCCCTAGCCCCTCCTGACAGCTGACAGAGGGTTCACATCTCATTTCTGCCCCATCAGGAAAAGTGTCTAGTCCTGCTGGGAACTTGCATCAATTTAGCTCGTTCTAATGAATCTTTATTGGCACAGAAGAAAGAATATCCTAGTGGTTAACATGGTAGCCACAGGCTACTTCTGTGATCTTGAGCAGTCACTTAGAGGGAGAATTGTTAAAGAATGCAGTAAGCAGTCAGTAGGATTTCCAGAGGCACTTAAGGGCCTGTTTGCCATACAGAACAATAGAAATTAGGCACCTGGTGCTTTCAAAAATCCTGTCTAGGTGCCTATGGCCATGTCTAGACTGCAGAGCAGTTGCACTCCAGGGCTCTACGTCTTGTGTGCACAGATTTCCTTCCCATGGAAATCAAGGCACAGGATGGGGAGAGGGGGATGCTCCGCTCAGAGATTGCACTTTGACACAGCTGACGTACTGGGAAGCACTCCTGCAGCCCTTCCTACATCTTTAAGTAGCTAAACAGTTTTAAGCTTCTAAACAAAGTGTAAAGTACATTAAAAATCAAGCTCTTTATTGCTCTGGGACTTGTTTCCCCATCAGTAACAGAGATAATAATTCTTTTCTCACATGGCCATTATAAAGAAAAATACATCAACAGCTTTGCAGAACTCAGAAGCCATACAAACACCAACCAAGAAGCACGTGACTCTTAGTCTATGCAGGGGCTGTATTACCAGGAGAGGAAGAGAGGTTAAGGTAGTACTAGTCCTCCTATTAACGCAGCTTTGTGCAGCATGTAACTCCCCATTCACAGTGCAGTAATATTCCTCCCTGTGATGTGAGCAATAGATACAATATTCTCAGAATGAAATGGTGCCACTAACAGGCTGGCTCTGCATGTCTTTTCCATCCCCAATGGCTATATAAATTCTCACCAACAACTGAACACAAACATTTGATCTACCTTGGATTTCCGTCTCCAAAATAACGTCCAACTTATGCCCAATGAGTCCTATGGCTAAGCTCCACTTTTGCACTGAACTGTGGGAGTTATTTATAGCTATAAATGAGGATGATTTTTGAGAACACTGTCTCTATAGAAACTGGTGGTGGACTAGACCAAAGAGGTTTCTTAGAGGAAATTCCCTGCTCTTTTCCCTTCGTAGATGATGCCAGAAAGATCTTGAACTCCTTTTTGGCTGGTAGGGAAGGATGCATTTGGCATATTTGGTATTATTAATTTCTCTTCCATAAGTAAAAATGTAAACATTTACAATTGACAGTATTTACTTACATAAAAATCTTTTTGCAATTGTATTTCAGCTGGGTCCATGTGTTCACTTCACTTACATTCCAAAAAACCAAGGGAAATTCCAGCACACACACACAAAATTGCATTAAGATGGTGTTAAGGTTGCTGACTGTCCTTCCTAAATAACACAAAAACTAAAAGTACAGGAAATCCTGAGTTAAGGCTCTTTTACAAACTTTAGACATAATTTCCTTTTTCATACATAATACTTCCTTCAGTGCTGGTGGAATCAATTTGTGGCTGGCTGTTCTGGCATTGGGACAAAGATGTGGCAGCGGAATACAGCAAATCTGCGCAGATCCATTTCATTTCCACTTATATGTGTGGACCATAAGGCCAAAGCTTTTAAAAGCAAGTAGTGATTTTGAGTACTTAAAGCTGAGATGTCTGAAGTGCTCTGATTTTTGGAGATTGCTGCCAGAAGGAAAACTGAAAATCATTTAAAAAAAATCAGAAAATCCTACACGGAGTAGGAATCCCGATAAGACATACACTTTCAGGTGGTTGCCAGTCATGGTCAAATTGCTTGCTGTATAGAGATTTTAGCATCTTTCCGATCCCTAATAATTCACTTTTCTCAAGGCACCTCATGAAATCCAAGTATTACAATAAACATCAGTCTTTCCCTGAAGGGAACTCCTGCTGTGAAAGATAATAGTAAATTGCATTAGCACGTTTCCTGTAACCAAAAGGGTCTGCGTTACGGGTGCAATCATTAAAAGCCCTTCACCTACTGAGGTGCTATCAGTTTCAGCGGCAGGTTCCAGACTTTGAGGCCTGCCAGTGAATTGCTCTTGCTGCTGGGGAAGGAAGCAATAAATGTTTAGATGCTGATAGCAACATTCCTCGTTATTTTAGAACAGGAAGTTAACAAGCAACATGTAGCTGCAACAGCAAGGAATGTCTCAGTAGTCACTCTGACTTTGGTTACCGCTTGGAACTTGCCCAGCACGGCAAGGGCAGTGCTGCAACTCATGTGAGAACCACCATCTTGTGTTTTTTCACTCTCATTTGACAAAAAAAAAAAAAAAAAAAGCAGCATACTTTGGCACTGCTATGGCACCAAATAACCTGACAGCAGAGCTATAAAAGAGACCCATCACTTCGGCATCTCGAGATGTTTTAAAACATATTGAACTGAATCTTCCAACCTCAAATAGCACGAGGTTTTCAAGGCTTTCCTTAACAATATAAACTCATTTACAGAATGGCAAAACCAAACCTGATTAACTAGATACCAATAAACAATTATATACCCTGAAAGCCTTCTGTTCACACAGAGTAATAACTGTCTTTATGAACAGTCCATAGTGAAGGTATTTCCATTTTATATTGCAGCTAAGATGATGCAGCAATGCAGCTGAAGGTGTGAAAGACGTCCTGTACCCCAGTCAGTCTGTGGCCATGTACTCTCTCTGCTTCCTGCATACCTAACGAAAGTGTAGCTGCAAAGTGAGACAGTTCAACTGGCTGATCCAGTAGAAAACTAACTCTGAAAAAAAAAGAAACAGTTCCTCACTGGGTCAGTCAGCCGCATCAGGTCACACTGGGGCTGCATGACTGACTTAGATCTGGTAACAACAGCTGGGGGAGAGAAGGGCAAAGCAAGACCATGCTTTCCAGCAGCTGCCATCAATAGAGCCTCTTGGCTATAGCATGAAAACTCACCCTCAGACTAACTGGAGAGGATGGTGCAATTTGGTGTAAGGACAGATGGCATCCTCCTCTCTATGCACAAATGGAAGCAGCGGACCACAAGGCAAACAGAACGCAGGGCCAGTACACCCTTATCCGGCACACTGAAAGCAGGCTGTAGCAGACCGCCGAGAAGAGCTAGTCTCAGGCTGGGGGGCCTTAATTAAGTCAGCAGCAGGACACAACTACAACAAGGCCTAAACACCTGAGGGGTTTAAAAATAGGCATTGTCACTTTGCATTGTCACAAGAAGCATACTTCAAATTAGGATGGAATTTAGAAAAGCAGTGTCAGGAGCCTGCCTGTCCTGTCCCATTCAGGAGCTGAGCAACTGTATTTTGCAGAAGCTCCGAAATGCCTGTCTAGTGTAGTTCCATTCATCATAGACCTTTTCAGCAGTTTGGCTTATATGTGGCAAAGAAACCTGTAGTGATGTCCACCCTGGACAAAACTAAGGAAGCCAATTTCACCTATGTCATCTCAGGTTAGCTACTTGTCCTAGACAGCCACACCAAGAAATATTCACCTCAAGTGTTGTTCTTTTGCCTTACTTTGGACACCTATATTAGATAAAATGGATTGTGCTCCACAAGATGCTTACTTCTTTCCCTTGACAGTAAAGGGAACTTACGGTGATTAGCTCAGGTGCAGCTGTCTGTTTCAGACAGCCGAAGTTAAGTGAGATGCATCTCATCTGAGGAGCTGTCACCTTCTGTCCAGCTGTAGATGATGAAATACATGGTACTGTGATCCAGATATTCAGGAGCAAATGTAGTGAGACTCAGAATTATTTGGTTGTGCTACTTCTGTCACCCCATTCCCTTAGAGGCTTTCCCTACCTAGTTAACCTCATATCAATCTCAATGTATCAGGGCAAAGCCACAGACAGTTCATATCTATCTTAACTAAGCACTGTAAAAGAAGAGGAGTACATTTTCTGGATTTCAATAACAAAATTTTGGTAATTAAGGAGCAGAGCAATTCATTTCAGTAACCTCTCTGCAACTGCCTTGCGTATTGCTTTGTTCAATTTAGTTCTAGAAGTTTGAAGAAGCTGAATGTGTACTGGTTTCCTAGGCATCTTCATGAATCTCATCATCAGGGAAATGTTGCCCTAACATTGACATGTAGTAGTCTCTCATTTAACTTAAATCTGCTCATTCTTGTTATAGTTTCCTTTACAGCAATAAACAATCTCTCCCCTCTCTTGGTACTTAGATGCTCCAAAGATTTTACGCCATTACTATAGAATGCTTGGTACCTGGTGATTCAGGTGTATCTGTGTGGATCTCTTAACCTTTCCTTGTAAGCCAAGCCAGCCGTCCACACAATTACTACTTTGAAAAAGCTCTCCTAAAAAAATTAGCTTAAATTAATCCAGTTCAAAACCCCCATCTTTTTTAAATTTACAATCATAAGCTCTTCAACCTATGCAAATTTTATCAGTAACTCTTAGAACTTTTACAGTCTGTCTGGGTTTAGAATCCTTTCTTGATACCAGGCACTGATATACTGTTACTGCCAAAGGAGATAGCTGAGGTGCTGCTTCAGGTTTGCCCTGTGCTGAGCCTTCAACGTTTCCTTCATTTTCAAGTGTACACAATATGCACTGTAACTGTCTTAAAATTTGTTAAAGCAGTACGAAAAATACAGAATTCAAACCCAGTTGGTAAGTCAATGGAAAAAAGGGCTCAAATACACAAGAGACTTGCATCTTGACAAGAAGAGGCTGTGCATCAGCTGAGCACTCAGTATCCAGACTCTTAGACCATAATAAATGCAGTGGAAAAGGCACTAGCAGTGGCATGGCACTCTGACTCCAAAGTCTTGACAACTGGCAATATATTTGGTATTTGTCTTAAAGTCTCTGCTTCTGGTTTAACTACATAACATAGCATAAATAATATGTAAGTGAAGTGAATTGCCTTTACAGTTACAGAAAAGGACTTGATTATATTGCAAAAATATAAAGCTCACAAACTGGAAGAGAAGTCACCACTTTCTCCCAACCCTCTTTCAATCTCACAAATTTTGAATCGCTTTCTTGATTTTGTGAGACCTGATTCAGGATTTCTGAATGGCTGGAGTTATCCATATGGCAATAATTGCAGCTATTTTATCATAAATAAAATAACATCCTTTTTCATGAAAACAAAGCTTTCAAAGTAGTTTCACTGCACACTCCTACAACAGCTTTGGTATGAAACTTGACACTGTAATGACACCAAAGCCATGAGTTTTTCTCTGATCACCATGAAAAGAATTTTTGCTCCAAATTTTAATGGACATTATATTATAGACAGGCCTGGACGCACACATGCCTAGCAAGGTTGTCCAACATTTCCCATTATGAGACTCTGTTTTCAGTTATTTGTAACTTTGCCAAAGTTTAATTATTTGCACTGAAAGTTTCCACACTGAGCATCTGCCTCAGGCTGAATTTGTTTTTTTTGGAAACAAATAACTCAGCCATTTCTGAGATCAAGGCTAAGGGAAAATATGTCATTTTCTTCATAAAAAACCCAACAGAGTTCTGCTGGAAGTTTTTAGGGCTACCATGACTTGTAGAATGGCCTTAAAATTTGCTGGAGACTTGCCTTTATTTCAAGGATGTACTTCTCTCCATCTCTTAATAGAATTTGTTAAATTTGGCTAAGTTCTAGCCCTTCGGGAAAAAAAAAGCAGTTCACACATGCTCAGTAAAGAAGTCTCAGGTGTCAGCAGTTGCATTTCTCAAAGATTCTGTAATTATAGAACATGTTCCAGACTGAAGCTGAGCAGGATTTTCCTTGCAACTACAGCTCTACGTCATACTGGGCTACAGTCCAAGACAGAGCGCAGAAGCTCTATTTCTCCCACCTACTCCAAACAGGAAGCGAGAAGGAGGAAGCTGCACTATTTAAAAGCCGAGCTTGCAAAAAGCTGATCTGCCTGGAGATGAGGAGCAGACAGGAACCAGGATGCCAGAATGCAGAGACAGAATGAAAGAAGAGGGAACTGGGACAGTTATGGTGATAGAGACAGTAAACTGCACGTAGAAAAGGAGGTGAAGAGATTCAGAGCCAGCAGGAAAGAAAGAAAAAAAAAAAATAAGAAAAGCTGCTGAAATGTTGGCAACTGTGAGAAAGACCGAAGGATCCACTCAGTCTGAGTGAGGGATTGGTGCTGGACATCAGTCTACAGAGAAATCTATGGTGGAGAAGGAAAAGGGGCCAGGAGACACAGAACAGATTAAAAGCTAGAAAGGAAAGGAACTAGTGGAAGGAACCAAAATGTGCTGAGAAATGGAAATGGAGCTGGAATGAGGACCGAGGTCAAGGAGAAAATAAGACTGAGGCAGTGACTGGTAGAGCCAGAAGTGGTTATGCTTTGCAGGAATAAATTCAAGCATCTGTGTCCTGTGGATGTGCGTTCAATCTGGACCTTGTAGTGGAGCCCAAGAACCTTGACTTCAACAATTCAGCCATTGTCAGAAAATACGTTGGAAACTGTCCATCAAAATGTTCTATCATTTTTTTGTGGTCCACAGAGAGGACAGAAAATATTATTCCTAGTTATTCTGCTAGCTTAAATGTCACGAGACTATGTGGAGTATCTACATTTTCCTAACCCATTGATAAAACATGCACATTTAGGCATGACAGCTGGAACACGTGAAACTTATCTACACATAGAAAAGTATGATGGAACATTTTTAAGACTCCAAAACAAGTGTTCAGAAGTTAGGAAATGGAAAAACTAAGCTATACAATCATGGAGACTGTATATTGACTTTTTTGCGTTTAGGTGGACATGTTTCTTAATTGTATGATTACTTACCTGTTTAATTTATTTTACAATGGCACTATACACCTTCTTCTCTCTCAAAATCCCTGTGTAATTCTTAGCAAGTCATCTACACTAAAAGCTTTTCATACGTAGTGCCTCTTTTTCTGGGTGCCTCACCTGAGTTCCTATGATCTGGCTTACAGAAGTGTTGCACACTTAAGAAGTCAACAGGAATTACAACTTGAAAAAACAAATTGCTATATTAAGGCTCAAGATCACGCACCTTGAACTGAGCACCCCAAACTACAGAATAGTTTTAACCTTATCTCTGCAAAAAGCGGGAGTAGCAAAATCACTTTAACGGCTAGAGGTGTATCATAAAAGTAAACGTATTCATATTTGTGAGGCACTCAAAGAGCACAGTGACGAGAACCACTGAAAAGATCAAGAGGAGATTAATCATTCTGTTGTCAGATAAGATTCTAATACTGTGAAATAAACAAGGCAGAGGGACTCATACTGAACAAGGACAAGAAAACAAAATATCACATATCATTTAAAAACTACCTGTCACCCCTGAGTGCTGACTGAGGCTTGGATCTTGAAGAAAAAACCCTATGTGGATATGTAACTAAAGGCTTTTGCACAGGGGAGATAAGTAAAGTTTGCACACAACCTGACTTCTGGCATTTCCTACCTTTTGATTACTTGACTTTGCAGCTTTAATGACATTCTTAAAGCCTATCAGTTTAATATGTTTGATACAAAGATACAGAGCCTTACGAATCCTGCATATTATAATCACCAGTATCACCAAAACCCCAAGATGGCATTAGAGTTTTGTTTTACAAAGCAGTTTGAAAACAAACATACTTTTGTTTTTAATGCTGTATGTAGTTAAAATGTTTCAAAACCTCTTCTTTCTCTCTTCTCTCCTTTCTGTTTCCATCTCTCTCCTTCATTCATTACAAATGCCTTCTTTCTTCAAAAACTGCAGGACTAGCTCTGGCTCAAACAGCTGCAGAAACAGCTTGGCTTCAGACATTTACCACAGCAGATTTGCTTAATCAAACAACCATCAGAGCAGCTTTGTTCCAAGCAGTTGCCAAAAGCCTGTCATGCTACAACTTCAAAAAGCTGCTCCAGCAGCTTTGCTGCACACCAGAGATGCTCATCATGCGTGGAGGTGACATCATACATTTCTAAGTAGGAAATGCAATGATATTAATGTTCTGTATATTTCTGTGGTACAGTTTTATCCACCTAATTAAGATATTTGTAGTAATGAATGTCATACTTCAGAGTCCATGGCCACTTTATCTAGTTTACATCTTTTACAAAAAAGGTGTATTAGGGCTCTTTGTCCTAGATACTTTCCACAGTTGGCCTCTGTCCAAACATGAATTATTTCAGAGAGTTTGAAGAAAACTCTTTCAACAACTTTGAATAGGCAATTGAAACCATAAAAACAACAGAGAGCCATCAGAATAAAAGACTAGGAAGCATGCTGTATGGTCATCAAGTTCCAGCCATCATCAATGACTACCGCATTCTTGCAGTTTCGACAGATTGTATTAAAGCCTTCAGTGAGAGCGACTCTACCAGCTCCTGAGGCAAACCTACTCCAGAGTGTCAGTACCCCTACCTTCAGCAAGTTTTTCCCAACAGCTAACCTGATTCTTTCTTCCTGCAATTTAAGTCTATTACTTCTTGTTAACACAAGAATTCTTGTCTCCATGGACTTGGAGAACAATGTATACCCTTCTCTCTAAAAGTCTTCTCTCCTTTAGGTTACACAACAACAGTTCTTTCAGTCTTGGCTCATTGGAAGTGTTTTTTTGACTTGCAATTATTTTCACTGCTGTTCTCTGGACTGTCTTGAGTAGTCCACTCCTTTCTTGAAGAGCAATGCCCAGAGCTGGACACTGTAGTCCAGCTAAGGCCTTGCCAGCTGTGAGAAGAGTGGAAGGATTACTGTCTGTGATTTGTAGGCTGTGCGCCTGTTAAGAGAACTCTGCACATAGTTAATGACAGAGAGGATAAGTACTGTATCCTAAATGTCACAGGCCCTTAGATCTCACTTGGGAATACTCAACAAGTATGCAGGAAATATATTAGGTCAGCTAATAAGATTAGATTTGGAACATACAAAAAGTTCTGGTAAGTATAAATATTTGTAGCTTTAAAAAAATGTACACACCAATTTCTCACAGTGGCATAACTAGCTTAGAAGTGAAGCACTGATCTGTTCTTGTGAACCTATATTTGTTTGAAGTTTGGAAATAATGGCTACACCAATAGCAGTCAAATGTTCATGTTTAATTCAAACAGATCTGTGTTAACTTTATTAAATCTCTTGTGATTTCTCAGCAATTTTTCTGCTGTGTTTTTTGCAAATTATATACATTAGATGCCTTATCTTTCATGGAGGCCTCACGTTTGGCATTATCCATCATGCTGGGCTTTTTCTGTCATGCTTCTCTCTTCTAGCCAGTCTTTACTGTGTATGCTTAGCTGTTTCAACTCATGCTTTGAGGTATAGGATACAATATCACTATCTAGTTGTTATATCCAGCAGGAGATGCAATTTTATATTTATAGCATCGGCAATCTTTCCCTTGAAAGTTATGGAGCTTTTTCTAATGGCCATTCAACTACAGCAACTCACCAAAGCTCTTTTGGTAGTACCACTTCATGAGTACAAAATATCTCCAGAAATGGATAGCACTTCTGTTCTGTTTATTTCAAACTTTCCTTCTGCTTACTCCTTCCTTTCACTATTCGGAATATGTTCTTGGCAGAAAATTCTCTTCAAGTGTCTATTTTTCACTTAATGTATAGATGACCACATTTCTGTGTGCTTTGTGTTTCGCTTAGGAACTTAATCACTTTGGGATGAGAGATGCTATGTAAATGTAAGGTATTGGTACAGTATTATTATCATTAGTGCTGCATATTAATAACTGTAATGCAAATCTATTCCTCACTTGTTGCTGAGTATTTGTAGCCTTATAAATTAAGTGGCATGAAAATTTGCTGCTCTCTAATTACAGTGCTCCTTATCCAAGTAGTATAGAATAAACAGTAAGATTTTAAGTCTTACAGTGAATCATGCTGATGGTGGAAAATGTTAAATCTACACCTTATCATTGTTACCTATGTACTACAGTAGCGATCAGGGTCCCATTGCGCAAAGAATTGTGCAAGCACACAGTAAAAGGCAAACCTTATTCTGAAGAATAACAGCATAGTTGCATAGTCTTTCCTTCTTTATATCATTATTTCCATTTTAACAGAGGAGGAAGTCACAGCATGAAAACGAGTTACTTGCAGATCAGAGAAATGTGAAAGAGGCAGAGACTGAATCTTGAACCACTGAGTCAAGTCCAGTTCTTTAACTGCAATTCACCTGCACTAGGTACAGCATCAGCAAAGCAAAATTTAAAAACCTCAGACCCTCCATTTTGACAGTTTTATAACTGCCCTATCAAAGACCATCCCTAAATTAAGGTGAAGAGTAAAGAGCAAAGACAGAGTAAGCGTACCGTAGGATATATTCCAGTTGTACTAAGGTCCTACCAGTCCATCCAGACCTGGGAAAAGTCTTTTCTCAGAACAATGAGTTATAAACAAAGCTTTGAACCAATGGATAAAAGAATCTTTCTATGGGATCAAATCTGCAGCAATCACCTTCAGTGTCTGTGTCTGGTAACCTTCGTATCAGCAGTACTGAGTAATTTGAACAGAAATTAAACAAGTCAACAGCTTTTCAATCAGAGTTTAACAGAGAAATAATTATGGAAATTGGATTGTATGGCAACAGACTAGGATCTGAAACTTGATAAAACATATTTAAGTACAGCTACTACAGAACAGTTAGGTGGCTAGGAGTCTGCCCTGTCTGCAGTTCATGGTTCATGGGCCCCAGCCCACCTTGTCAGCCAAAGTCAGTGTTTTGATCCTCTGCAGTTTTTCCACACCAATTCATTCCCAGAAGATATATTCCTTGCCAAAATATCACACCTGGAGTTCAGCCAGTTATGAAAGAGCTGTGTCAAGTTGACATCTGAGCATACTGAAAAATGGTAGGTATCCTCCAAGTAAAGTGCCTTCTTTTGACAAGCTGCCTTTTAGCTGCCTTTTGGTCCCTGAGAATTTGAAGATTAGTGTTTAGGCTCAGGTACAGACATTTTTAGTTTTCCTGAGAAAAACTCAAGTCTGATGCTTTTTCCCACAGCATGGTTCTTCCCTTTAAGGAGATAGTGACTGATTTCAAAATCCCAGCAATCCGTCTCTCCCAAAGGAACAGGTAATCGCAAGATCTGTCTCTTTCTGTAAGTCCACTCATGCTGGCTCCAGCCCTCTGAGCCAGCCACTATCTGTTGCGGTCGCAAAGGACCCGCAACAGGGTCTCTGATTTGCATGCTAGTTGTACGACAGACCTGCACTAGCTTAGAGCAATTCAGGATGTCTGTAAGCTGGATGCAGGCCTCAAAGGACCATCAGCTGGGGATTACAGGAGACTAATAAGCACTGGACAGACTGGAAGGCAATAGGAGTGTGTCTGCATGAGCTGTCTTACTAGCAAACACTTCTCAGCAAAATGACTGTCTTACTGAGAAGATCCTATGGATTTTCAGGCACTAAGGGACATAAGCAAGAAAATTAACCTAAGTAATTGGCCCTATGGTTCTGTTTCCTCTCAGTTTTATTTTCCCATTTAACACTGCCTACTCTGAATGCGTATGACCCTTATATATCCTCTAGTGTTTTTTTCAAGGAGTGTGGATACTATGAGCTAGATCCCTGAGGGACAGAGGCAGCCTCACATTGCATGTTCTAATATCTGACTTTCAGGTGTCATATACCAGCCCTGAGTTAGATGCCTACAATGCGGAGCTCAAAGACCCAGAGTACTCTGAGCAGGAAACGAATAAAGTCAACAAAAAATAGCAAGAGTGTGGAGACTAAGCTCTCTGAAGGATTTAAGTGCTTAATCTCAGGCTATAACAAGAGACTTCTTTTTTCTTGCTGTTTACTACCTTGAATGCGCGGTTGGGCTCACACTTTTCAAAGAGGGGCATAGCCAGAAGCTCAATTTTATCCAATAGCTCAGTGGTTAGTTTGAGGACAGAAAAAGAGCCATAATTCCTCTTGTTGAAGCTGCTTTACTTCACTGAGAATAATTAAATATTCATTAGGCAAAAGAGAGAGCAATACTTTATTGCCTAGCATTTGAGGCACTCAGCTACAAGAGAAGAGGCCTCAGTGCCTGCGTTGATGAAATTTTAAGTATCCCATATTAAGTAATCATGAGAGCAGGGACTGGGATTCAGTCCTCTCTTTACTTAGGTGAGAGAGCTAACCACTGAGCTATATTATCACACTAGTTTTTATATTCCTTCGCTTCCTTCCCTGCACTCTCTCTGTTCTAACAAATATTTTGCTACTCTGTGCACACTGGAGAAGCATGGAAAGAATGGATGTTCAATGCCTTCGCTCTGGAAAGCAGACTATGCCTAAAGTTAAAATGATCTTGGAAGGTGGGAAATGCCTATTCAAAAGACAGAGGCATGAACAAAAGAAACAGTGTCTTCCATGTCTCAGCTGAACTCTTTAGCTGATGGGTAAAAGGGCAGGGAGAGTGATGACAGAACCCCGGCCGTGTTTCCTATATGGCCCAATCCAACATGTCTGTACTCAGGGTGTTTTCTGGACTGGATTTTGGATGCAAGCTAAGGGATGGAATATCTTCCTTGAGAAATACAAGGCTCAGGTATCAACCCTCCCAGTTTCATTAATTTAGCCACTTAGTAAATATGACCTATGAGAACTTGAGGACTTAGAGATTTTATATGCCTCCAGGCAAAGCAGCATCTAAGTGAGGACTTTGAATGCCTATATTTGGGAGTCAAACACCTAAATATTCCTGGAGATCAATTATATACACAATATTTGACCATAATTGTCTAGCAGGTACACATGAGAATTTGCTTTGTTTGGCTTCAACATAATTTATCTTTTAAAGCTAGCCATTTTTTGTCAGATTATTTCTGGGAGCCAAAGACTGAGTAGCTGTTTTTAATTCAGTGATTAGGTAAGAAAATAGCTTGAGGAAAATGATACGTTGTCCTGCTTAGCACCTGGAATGTTGACTTAGTAACAGTCATGTGATTTAACTTATTATTATTTTGGCATTCCTTCCTAAGCTTTAGTAACATGTGTATATCACCTTCTGTAATGGTCTCCCATCCTATGAATTTTGAGTTGGTGTGGTACTGTATTTTATAAAAAATGGGGCATTTTCAACTTGAACAGGGTGATTGTACAAGGTTGGAAGCACCATAGAAAATCAGTGTACTTCTAGTTTCATCAGTGCTATTTTCATTGGGCTTTGAAAAAATGGATACTTTGTTTTAAGGGTGAGCTAACACACATCTAGTGAGCCTGTACCCTAACTCTGTTTTGATTAGAAATAGATTTGGACAGTGCATAGGACTATCATTCAACTGTCCTTGGTTTTGCACCAATCAGCTCAGTTCTCGTACAAAGAACCCATCATCTGAGTGAGAAAATAGGGCAGCAGGGAAATTCACAGATACAAAATAAGCTGAAATAACCGGTTTTGCATGAATATAAGGATCTGCCTACATGGTTAAGTGGAACCGAAATAACAAAATGGCTCATATGTTATGCTTACAGTTATGGTAGTTCAGGTCTTCTTGAGTGCTATAATTTTAGAACAACAGTGCTCAATTGTGAAATAACAGATTTTAAAAGCACCTTGTTTAGAAATAGGGCAACCTTTTTCTAAATAAAAGCACTCACAGGCAGTCAAAATCCTGTATTTAGACAAGGCCAAATTCCTTTCTTAGATATTTGGCATTAGCTGTTTATAGGATGTATAACAGACGTATTGAGTACAGTAATCAAAAAAGGCTGCTCCTGAAAGCCTACCGGCAGTCCTCTGCCTCTGGACTGTCAGTGTCTACACTCTGAGGTCCAAAGTGTTCCTCTAACTGGATTGTCTGGAAAGTGAAACGGACCTAAGAAGAAAGTTCAGATAATACTAAAAATATCACTGATGGCAAAGTGGGGAGATCCAACCAGGTCTTTAATAACAGAATATGATTTGTTGATGGGTAAGCAGAAAAAGAGGAAACATATATTTGAGCTATTTTTCATTTTGTTATGAAATAAAAGCTTTACAAGTATCTGTATTTTAAAGACACTTTACTTCTGCTTGCTGTGTACTTAGAGATCTCAAATAAATCTTTTCTGTTTTTGAAAGATTTCTTGGATGGCTTAGATGAATGGGTGTGGATAGGAAGATTTTGGTTATTAATCATAGGGTTCAATTTTTCACCAGAGCATCTTTTCATATGAATATTTGAGCTGAATAAGCATTTGAAGCAAAAAGAATTTGAAGCTGACTAAAATTATTTCCTCTTTCAATTAAGTACATTTCACTTGCCTGGTTGCTTGTATTACAAATGAATCACAATTTTTTTTAGGGCAATCGAGATCAGACTTTCTCCTTTAAATATATGGAAAATAAATGTCCCAAATATTCTTCTTTAAAATGTCTCTTTTTTTGGGAAGGAAACCCTCATCCTGTATATGCCACAGAGCAGCGACAGAGAGACACAACCTATCTTCAACAGCCTCAGCAAACACCTTCTTGCTCAAGCTCACACCTGCAGCCATATCAAGTTACACTTTGAGATTCTCAGGAAAGTACATGCTTAAATTTAAGAATGTGCATATTTTTCACTGCCTGCTACAGAGCTTAAGCATATGTTAATGAGCTTCTTTGCACAGGGACAATTTCCTGAAATGGGACCAAAGTGTGTTATCAGATATTACAAGTTCCACAAGTTCCAACTTCCCACAACCTCCAATATGAAAATGTTGCAAGAGGCACCTGTGACAATCCTCAGGCAGCGCCTTCTCTAATGAATCAGATAGACCTGATAGCCCAGAAAAGTGAGGAAACTCTACAGCTGGAGGAACTACCTTCTGGGGGTGGGGAAGGGGCCGAACACTTCAGATAATTCAAGGTATGACACCATTTGTTGTAAAAATGGTGTGTGTGGTTAACCCAATACTATTTGCCAAATTCCAGTGTCGTCAATTACAAGCGCTACCGCATAGTCAAGACTCAACCAGTAATTTGTAACCTGTGCTTGGGTTTAGATGCATTTATGTCATCTTCTATATTAAGTGGGGACAGTCTTACTCAGAGTAATGAGTGGTTTTGATCATTCAGAACCAAGTGCCTTTGTAGCAAACTGTGTAAGGAATATCTCCACAGAAACAATGGGTTTGCTTCCTATTTGCACAGTGTAACTTAGAGCTGAGTCTGTCTGGTGGCTGATAAAGGTTATCACAACTATCAGCTGTAGAGAGGAACTGGGACATCCTTTCTACTCAATTTAACAGCTCAAGGGAATCATGATGTTCCTGGGCTGCACTGCCAGCTGTGAGGAGAACCATGGACACCATGTTCGTTACTTTATAAGCAACTGTAATTACATACCTGCTGAAAGTCCTGCTTGCTGAAAAGTCAGAGTGACCATTTGACTTTTGGCGTAATGAATAAATAAATACTCTCTGCAGTGATCTGCAGGCTTTGCCTGTAGATGTGGAGAGGATCAAGCCCTTGGTAGTACTCTTACTTTCCTATTAAATGGTGCAAGAACACTATAGAGGCATCTGCATGAGGCTGTGCAAGCAAAGGTGCAACTTGCTGATGTATGAGGGAGCTTTGTTCCTAAGTTAGAACTTCACTTGACAAAATATTTTATCACAGACAAAATCCCTATACAGGCCCTGGTATATAAAAGGAGCACGCGGAAATATCCCTGAACTTACATGGTTGCTTCCATAGCAAGCATATTTTTTTTGAATTGTGTTTCCTTTCACCTATGAATATCTTCCTTGGTACATTTTAAAACAAACTTTAAACACAACACCAACATACACTAATAAGCTAAGTATTGTTTTCAGGTAACTTTTTATAAGATATTGGTATTCGCTAGCTTTAAATTTTCTCTTCTTCTAGTAAATGTTGAGGTAGTTCTTTACACTGCCATGGTAATTTCCATTTTGGAGAGCTGAAAGTTGTGGTTCATAGTAATGTTTTGGCACTTTCAATTAGATTTTCAGATACAGCTAGGCCTAGGGGTCAGCTCAGGAAGAGACATGTTTAAAAGTCCTTCTCACCCCAGGATTAAAATACATTATGATAATTCATATTTAAAAAAAAACAAAACAAAACCAACAAAATAGACCTAATGTATCTAATACACTAGAGAACTAAGTAGCATTAAGTGCTGCCAGCTGAGAGACTCAAGTATAAAAGTGATTTGAGACTGCAGGCCCTAAGCCAGTGGAAGCTGAAAAGCTTTGCAGATGTGATGTGGTCATTCTCTGTTGACGTTGGTGGTCATGCTGTTATCACAGCACTGCTCCCACAGCTGTCATTGGAGTGATGTTGGCAGAGCCTCTGCTGGGAGACATCTGCCTTGCTTTTCTAACTGGAGTTGAAATGCTATGATGACAGCTGCACAGAAAGTGAAGAAAAAGGGAAGACAATAGAAAACTGAAAGAAATATTGAAGATATAAATGGAAGCAACTATGCTAACCACTGTCAAGATTCAGACCAGAATTTCACAGAAGTTAGAAAATGCAGCTACAGGGGCGTCATTTTTATTTCAGTTACAGTGCTGTAAATCTGGGATTAGGTTAAGTGACTCTATATTCACACCAATACAATCAGAATCTGCCTTGGATCCCTATAGTAATTTTAATTCACCTCTCTTGTCTGTTTATGCTACAGTGGCTCTTCACAGCAGCATGCTATGATCACACAACATACACATGACATTTTATGGCAACGCTATAAAAGGAGTTGACCACTGAACATAACAGCTTGCAGTCAACTTCTATGAACATTGAAAGAAGAGAGGTTGCTTTCAGTGTACTCTGATCTATTGTTTTTCATTGGAAGGATAGCAATGATGCATCAATTTTTATCTCTAAGCAACATCCACTGTTCTGGCAGTTAAAAAAAAATATTACAACATACAGAAAATGGTATTTTTGTTGAGAACACCATGTCTATTTTTTTCTATTGTTCTGTATATTAAGCCTTACGCCCACTTATGTGTAACTTAGTCCCAGTGGAAAAGCTATTGTAACTGGTATGTATTTGTTATAAGGACTTGGAACATAACAAATACTTTAAGAGCACATACATAAACTAGATGAGCTCAGAGAAACACAGACCATTCTGCTAGGCTGCGTAAATCATGAACAAGCTGAAGCATTGTTCAAATACGACAACTGAACCCCTCACATACTAAATTGAACAACCATCCTCTACACACATGCTTTTCAGGTGCAGGACATTAAACTGTAGCCCAAAGCCTGGCTCTCTGCTGTATGTAAATTGAGCCCTAATGCAAAAAAGCCCACCTCACTCAATTGCACTTACAGCTCAAGTGTTAAAGAATCTGTACACTGGGGCATCCTTGCCTCTGTGTTTGCTACAGACTGGATGGTGCTGGAAAAGTGGACTTTTGAGGGACACACAACTTGAATTTGCATGACTTAGAACAGATGGAGGATAAGAACAGCCTGCTGTGCATGTGACATTACCTTACCTAACTGTATGTGGCAACATGCCAAATGTGTGGGTGTCCTGGCCCTCAAATACATAGGAGAATGAGTGTTACCTTTACAGGCATAATACCTTGCTGTATTTTCATGTAATGAAAGCATTTGGTTTCCTTCCTTTTTTGGGGCTGGGGCTTGGAAATATACACAATGGTACATGTGCCATGTTATATAGCAGTTGCAGTCCTCCATAAAGTACAATTTTTTTCTAGGATGCCAAAGTACCTGTGGCTGAATACTTGCACATAACAAAACTATTTAGTCACAAAGTGAACGTATGTGAAAGCATGTAAAAGCAACAGGGGAGACAATGAGAGAGGTTGCACAGAGTTCCCTCTGTGCTAAAAAAGTATTTTGAGAGAGATTTCCTGCAACAAACATGAGTAATAAATAAATAAAATAGTGAAAGAAAATAATAAAACTGTCTATAATCATATCCGCATTACCAAATTATGCAATAGTCAGTACTTATGGTTATCCCATTTTGTAGGCAAACATCTGTTAATGGTTCTTTTTTCTGTTTCTGAGCATCCACATCTTCCTACTGAGATCTGGCTTGGATTATTTCCAGAAGCTCCTTTATAGTTTCTGTTCCCTAAACACAGTGGTTTTGTTGTGGTGTTGTTCCTCTGTTTTGTGAGGGTAAAGAGGGCCATGTCTGTGTTTTCTATCCCAGTTTCTCTCCTCACATCCAGGAGTTCACTCCAAAGAGCCGCAAGAACCAAACTCAGGCGACAGAAGAACAGGATCCTGTTCCCCAGATATGAAAGTTCTTGTTGTTCTCTGGCTGCTCTTGACACAGAGCCCTAATCTTCTGTGTCAGCAAATGTAACAACGAAGATGCTGTTATTTTCTCTGGATAATGTAACTTGCTTTGGTGCCTTAAATGTGGATTATGCTTTTTTTCAGTTACAGAATTTGTGCACAGCCTCCCTCAATAACTCCTTCGCATTCACCTACGTGCTCCCCAGGGACAGAGCTCCTGGGCTTCTGGTCAGGCCATGGACCAGCTCGTGTCCGCCTTCAGTTTGTTTATCACCATGGAGCAGTAACAACAATGGCAATATCAGACAAGAAAAAAAGCAAAAGTCCTCAGCAAAGGTGAGAAGTCTTGGCAGTATTAACTGAGAAAAGGAAAATTAAGTAAGAAACACTATACTATAGCAGTGACTAAACATCAGAGACTAATTCAAGACCCTTGAATACAATGACAGAGGTGTTATGGGACTGCTCAGATGCAAGGTCAGCCTTACACAGAAAAGAAGAAACAAAGGAGTTAACCTGAGAGCAAAATGCTTGTGAGCAATGAGACCTTGTCTGTTTCAAAGGAAAATTCCATGTCTTCCCTCCTGGTTGGCCTGCCGTAGCGGATATGCTTTTGGAGTACAGCATGTACAGTGCATAAGCAACTATTGGCATTCATGGTTGGCTTCCAAATCAGCAGTGCTTAAAAATATGAAGTGCAAACTTGGTCTCTCTTCTGTCCTGGGTTTTGTTATTGTTGGTTTTGTTGTTCTTGTTGTTGCTCTGAAACAATATTTGCTCACTTTTTAAAAAAAAAGATCCAATTTTAACTCTGTGGATGTATTTCTCCTTTATTCAATCAAAATGCTCTTCCTTTCCTTCTGATGTCAGTGGCAGACAGTTGGCAGTTTCTTATTGTCCTGGCTGGGAAAGAGTTAATTTTCCTCCTAACAGCTGGTATAGTGTTATGTTTGGGATTTAGTATGAGAATAATGTTGATAACTACTGATGTTTTAGTTGTTGCTAAGTAGTGTTTATACTAAGTCAAGGATTTTTCAGCTTCTCATGCCCAGCCAGCAAGAAGGCTGGAGGGGCACAAGAAGTTGGGAGGGGACACAGCCAGGACAGCTGACCCAAACTGGCCAAAGGAATATTCCATACCATATGAAGTCATGCCCAGTATATAAACTGGGGGGAGTTGGCTGGGAGGGGCGGATTGCTGCTCAGGAACTGACTGGGCATCGATCAGCAAGTGGTGAGCAATTACATTGTGCATCACTTGTTTTGTATATTCTAATTCTTTTATTATTATTATTATTATCATTGTCATTTTTTTATTATTATTATTATCATTATTATTATTTTTCTTCATTTCTGTCCTATTAAACTGTCTTCATCTCAACCCATGAGTTTTGGGGGGGTGCGTTTCCGATTCTCTCCCCCATCACACTGGGTGGGGGGGAGTGAGTGAGCAGCTGCATGGTGCTTAGTTGCTGGCTGGGGTTAAACCACGACACCTGTAAAGAAACAGTGCTGTAGCTGACTGTGCGAATCAGCACTTCTCCTGAAGACACTAAATATCATCTCAGACCACTCGTGGTGCAATACCAGAAGGAATACCTCCACTAGCACAAATACAGTAACTATTCTGCCCAGGTACTGGAGGCTCTGTGTGAAACTTGCTCTAGAAAATGTAACTAAACTGAGTGACAAGCAGAGATCAGCCTGAGAACTTCAGGTTCATCATAAGCAATCATCTCTCCTAATTAGCAAAATACTTACTGTTATCCACGCTCTCTTCTCAAAACAGTGTATCTCGCTGGAATTAAAAGGTTTTGTTTATATTATTCCAGTATCTACACGTGCTGGTGGCAGAATGAGACACTCAAAATGGCTAGCAGTAAAAATCTTCAGTGTGAATGAAGATGATTGCTACTCAGAGCCAAGCAGCAGGTCAGTATGTCCGTGGACATGGACAATGTTAACAATGTGGAAATGTTCAAGAATGGATTGGTCAGGGTAGCTGTGCAAGTGTGAGGAAATTGCTCTCACCAGAGCTGTGGCAAGAAGAAAACCCAGGGACAGGATGACAGCAGGGAGCAAAGCTCAAGGAAGGGACTTTTTCACATTCAAACCTAGCTTCTCTATGTAGCTGTAATCTCCTATGGCAACAGATTCACATATATCATGGCTGCAGTTTAGGTAAGTTATACATAACCAAACAAGGAGGGCAGACCAAGGTTTTTCAACCTTTATGCCTATGTATAATTATAAATATGTCTCCATACAGTAATATTTTGGATTGTTTTAGTTATTCAGTGTTCAGAAAGAAGTATAGGAGAATTGAAACAGGTATAAAAAACCAAATATATCAGGAGAAAATGTGTGTGTCAAACTTACTTCATGAGCACATCAAAAAACATATGGTCTTCTATTAGCAACAAAGACAGAAAGTCCCCAGCCTCAGTTATTTCTTCAGACCTACCTCCATTTCACTTCAGGGCACCTGCCCAATGATGCTATCCCTCAACCAGTCATTCTTGCAGAGATGACCTCTTGCTAGTAAAAATGACCACACCATGGAAACTAAACCTCTCCTAGTATCTTCCCTTATGCAATTAAGAAGGGTTAGGTGGACAGCCAACGCTTTCATAGAACTCCTCTACTTTGTCATAAGGGTTTAGAAGAAAAAAAATTATAGGATGCGTTGGTACAGATCACCGACAAAAAGCTAACTCATACCAGCCTGGCTTTCGCTTCAGTGAGACCAGTGGAGATTTGCCAATGAAAGCCCTCTTGCCTTCTTTGGTTTGGGAAAATGCATTACAATAGGAAATGTGTCAACTAACACAATGTTAAATACAGTTTTGCTTATGCTGCAGGAAAGAACAGTAATGTTTAAAACTGTGTCTGCTGGTCAGAACAAGCCTGTGAACTGGTTGAAGAGAAACATTAATAAAAGTACCGTTCCCCTTTCTATTCCTACTTGAAACTTCACTGTAGCATGGTTGAAAATACATGTGCTCTTTCTCACAGTGGGGAAGAGCCTAAAATGCCTCATGTCTAAAATGTTCAGACAACAGTTTCTTGTCTGTTCCGTACTTACTAGTTGCTTGACTCTGATAAGACTGTTATTAAAACAACCCAGTTTAATGTCTATCATGTTGTATTGACTTCATGTCAAATAATGTTTATATAAATAATCTTTGAGCCATGGGAAACTTGCAGGATATTTTATCAAAGTCCTTGTAGTGTTTGTCTCAGGTATTGTTAAGACATATGAAGACTATAAGAAATTTTGAATAAAATGCAAACTCATGAAAAAGAAGGTTTTTTTCTTCAGAAATGTTTTGCACTTTATTTGTAACTGGATTTAAACATACTTCATCCAGTCCCATCTTTCATCAGAGATCCTGTGCTCTTGGATCCCAGGGTTTCTTCAGTTTTTCAGTCTTAACAACTCTACCCACCAGAGATTTTCCAATTTTCTTCAGAATTTCTCCTTTTCCTTCCTCTCCGAAGTCCTTGTTGAAAGCCTTCAACAAATCAAATACTTGACAGCTACTTCTTTTATCTTCATTTTAAAAACCTGTCACCTATGTTTCTGTAGAATGATATTTTAAACTAGCCTAGCAGAGTGATTTATAACCTTAGAGACTGCTTTATTTGACCTCCTTCACCTTGAAAGGACATGTAAAAGGAAACAGAGATTCATCTTCTGCCATTCCATGGCCTCCCAAGCTCCTTTGCATTAAGAACAGGACATGATCATTTATTCTGAGTAAAATATTGCAGGTTACCATGCTTTACTATCTCTATAATATATCGTGTTTTAACTTACATTTTTCTCACAGTGTATTAATGTTAAATGCAGTAACCGGTAAAAACCTCCAGTGCCTTCATTTATTCCTTCACTGGTGACTTGCCAAAGCATCAATACTTGGTTGTGCCTTCATGACTGTCCTGGTTTTGGCTGGGACAGAGTTAATTTTCTTCTTAGTAGCTGGTACAGTGCTGTGTTTTGGATTTAGTGTGAGAATAATGTTGATAACACACTGATGTTTAGTTGTTGCTCAGTAGCGCTTGTCCCAAGTTAAGGACTTTTCAGTTTCCCATGCTCTGGCAGCAAGCAGGTGTGCAAGAAGCTGAGAGGGAGCACAGCCAGGACAGCTGACCCGAACTAGCCAAAGGGGTATTCCATACCATAGAACATCATGCTCAGTATATAAACTGGGGGGAGTTGGCCAGGAGGGGCGGATTGGTGCTCGGGCATCAGTCAGTGAGTGGTGAGCAATTGCATTGTGCATCACTTGTCTTTTCTTGGGTTTTATTTCCTTTTTTTTGTTATATTCATTTTCATTACCATTATTATATTTTAGTAGTAGTAGTAGTAGTATATTTTATTTTACTTTAGTTATTAAACTGTTCTTATCTCAACCCACAAGTTTTACTTTTTTTTTCCCGATTCTCCTCCCCATCCCACTGGGAGGGGGGAGGAGTGAGCAAGCAGATGCGTGATGCTTAGTTGCTGGCTGGGGTTAAACCACGACAAGGACATTTTACTTTGACACTCACATGGTCAAATGAGCTAAAAATAAAGGAACCTGGGTTTTTCTTTCTACTTGATAATCTAGATGGAAATTATGCAGTGGTGCAAAGGGGGTTCAGAAGTTTTGAACAAACGTATCTTTAATAAAGCATGGAATCAGTAGCAACAGCAGCCAGATATAACCAGTCATGTTGTGTTAGTTTCAATGGAATAAGTGAGACTTCAGTCATAGGTGTTAATGTGATCTTACCAATGTAAAGTTGCAGTGGGTTGACCCTGGCTGGATGCCAGGTGCCCACCAAAGCTGCTCTATCACTCCCCCTCCTCAACTGGACAGGGGAGAGAAAATATAATGAAAGGCTCATGGGTCGAGATAAGGACAGGGAGATCACTCACCAATTACCATCACGGGCAAAACAGACTCGACTTGGGAAAAAATTAATTTGATTTATTACTAGTCAAATCAGAGTAGGATAGTGAGAAATAAAACCAAATCTTAAAAACACCTTCCCCCCACCCCTCCCTTCTTCCTGCCTTATCCTGCAGGTGGATATCTGCTCCACCGTGGACGTCCATGGGCTGCAGGGGGACAGCCTGCCTCACCATGGTCTTCATCACAGGCTGCAGGGGAATCTCTGCTCCGGCGCCTGGAGCACCTCCTCCCCCACCTTCTTCACTGACCTTGGTGTCTGCAGAGTTGTTTCTCTCACAGATTCTCACTCCTCTCTCTGGCTGCAACTGCTACTGCCCCATAACTTCTTTCCCCTTTCTTAAATATGTTATCCCAGAGGCGCTACCACTGTTGCTGATGGGCTCGGCCTTGGCCAGCAGCAGGTCCCACTTGGAGCCGGCTGGCGTTGACTTTATTGGACATAGGGCAAGCTTCTAACAGCTTCTCACAGAAGCCACCCCTGTAGCCCCCCCTGCTACCAAAAACTTGCCACACAAACCCAATACAAAATTGTTAAACCATTAACATGGTTTGTGGTTTTAAGTACAGAGAGCTTAGCCTGCTCAGTCACATGGCAGCTGCACTAGGAATACATGCCAAAGCTGGGAAGTATATTGATTAGTATGTACAAAAACAAAACACAAAGCATTTGGAAATTGAAATCAAGTGGTTAAACAAGACTAACTTAATCAAAATCTCTCAGAGTCCCTTTGCTAGACACAGGTTATTAATTTAGAATCCGTTATGCTATCCAGAAGTCCTTCTTAGCACAACAAGAAAGGTTTAATCCTCTTATTCATCTTTCGGTTCATGACTGTAGGAGTAAAGATTGATTTCCTGCTGTTGATAGTAAGTATAGACAGGGAAAGGAGAAAGGATAAGAGAGTGGAAAGCAGGGGAGGTATAGCTGTTGCTGAGCTTTTCAGGATACAAGAAAACTGAGTAGTCATGGAAAATAGTTTGGAGTAGCCAGTCACCCCTGGTAACTGCTGCCCTACAGCCTGATTGCCTTGCCTATATGGGATATCCCCTGCCTGGCCACGTCAGGTCTCTTTCCTTCCATTCACCATCCCGCATTTGGTAGAGAGCACAAGCCAACTCGAAGTAAGGTTAAAAGCTGAGTGACAGAGAGAGAGAGACCAAAAAAAGAGATAATAAGGGGAAAGAAAGAGGCTCAAAGAACATGGAAAGGCAAGGCAGGACCTCACTTTTGTCAGGTTGCTGGTTTGTTGGGAACAGCCAGGTACCTTCTCATGTTTGATGGCCTGGGTCTGGTGGAAGCTGCCCAGTGGAGGAAAGAATCGACCAGCAGCCTTTCCTCAGGAAGTCCTTCAGAAACCTCTTCTACCATGTGGCTGCTATTTTCCTTTTTAAAGGTTCAACAGGTGATGTGAAATCTAACAGGCCATCCTTTCTTTCTTTCATTCCCCTATTTTGGTCCACTAATTTCTCACTTCACCCTTTCCTTATCTGTCACATATCATCTTCATACCACCCTTGATCGGATAAGGAAGACCTCTCTGAATTAGTGATTGTTGTCTCAATTTCTTAACCCTTCTGCCATCTTTAACTCTTACAGCTAATTGCAGCACTTTATGAACTCTTACCAATTTCTCAGAGACGATTTCACAATTACAATAGACACACAGTCTCCAATTATCACAAAGGTAGGGAGAAGTCAACAAGTAAGTAACAAATTGTGTTTAATTTCAGCCAGGGATGCTTACTGGAATGTGAGGTTCCACTAGAGCAATTAAATCCCCTAATAAGGCAGGGAGGAAACTAAGGATCCTGATCTAGCTGTCATGGCTAAATCTGTTTTACATTCCAAGAACAGACTTCAGGATTTCCACCAACCTCTATAAAGTTCAAAACAATCCATCCAACCCTTTAGGCTGGTGAGTCTTTCTCCATGGTAAACGTGCCCAATGTTTCACAACACATTCTCTCAGAGATGGCAGTTAGCCACCTGGCAGCCAGTCTTATGAAAGGTTTTCTTCCTTTTAGTTATAAAAATATCCACACAAATGCCTCCCTTGCCTATCATGCTGTTTGCACAATACAGTTCAAAGTGATCTACGAAGGAGTAAATTAACACATTCTTACTACAGTCATTATCGCTATAGTTGATTGGGCAGTATCAAGTCCCGCATTTTTGCTGTTTAGGTACCAAAATAATTCATTTGATCTGATTTACACTGATGATATTCAGTGCTGTCACTCTTATCATATAGCAACTTGTCAATGCCAGCTATTTAATTTTGTAAAGCCATTACCCCAACTTTATAAGTGATGCGTCTTAAATGACAATTCAGGCCTGAAGAGTCTTATATTTTGGGGGCAGTGAACATCTTTGAAACAGGCTTACATTAATGTCTTGTACCTTGCAATTGGGCAGACTGGGAACACTCACACAGAGAGCAATAGCTGTTCAGCTGAGCTTTGCAGCTGCTCCCTTCTGCTACAACAAGCAGAATGAAATATTTGGATCATCATAATATAAAAAAATGAAAAGGACTGGATCTAGAACTAAGGCTGGGTTTTCCTCTTGCTTCAATGCACAGTTATACACAGACACAGACCAGTGCCTGCTGTTGCCTGCATTAATTTTACTATTGACTTCAGTAGCTGTATGGCTGGTCCTCTCCACACTAGGGGGTGATTGACTAGTTATTTAATTAACTAGTTTAAGCAGCATTAACAATAATCTCAGCAGTACCCAATGGATTTTCTGCTTTAAATATACTGTGCACTTCCCTATTTATAGTAAACACCAGCAGTGGGATTCATCTGTCCAAATATAGATTCTGCATTGTAGGTGTCTGTATCTGAGTTAACTGTCTAGGTTCCTTTTATAGTCAAGGGAACAGGCCTTCTGAGGGCAGAGCTCCTCTCATCCCATTTCCGATGTCTAAAATAGATTAAACGAATCACCTTTGTTTAAGAGATAGAGTAGGAAGGCCTATTTCTGTCCATTCACTATGGAGGGAGTCTGGACAACTGGAAATGGTATAGATGCCTACACTGTAGAGGCTGCAACACAGGCAGATACTTCCTGCCCTAAAGTAATACCAAGAAGGCTGCAGCCATCAAGCAGCCCTTATGTGTCCTCAGATGAACAATTTACCACTTTGCTGCCTTGCAATAATGTTAGGCTCTATCTCCTACTCATTTCATTTGGAAGCAGGGCATGTTCAAGAATGGTATTTCAGACCCACCCTTCTTGCTGGCTTTCACTCTTCTCCCCATAGTTTCAAGTCCATGGTCACATTTTACTCACCAAGGAGGTAACGAGCTATTGAAAAGAAACAGTGCTGCTGTGTAGCTGGTTGAGGAGATCATTGTTGAGCAATGTAACATGCTCTTATCCTTTGTCCCCAGAGGACTGAGCAAACGTTTTGTGAGGCAATCCCATTTACTGCTGATGCCAATGCCAGGAAATGAACAATCTGTGTTAGCTTTTGACTTTTAGAAACAATGGGCTGGATGCAATGCCCTCTGAAGTTACCAGGAGTCTTGTTCTTCCTTTGTTTTCAAAGGGCATGGGGTCAGGCTCAACACTAGGAGTTTATTTTGCTTTGTTTATACGCTTAATGAGAAATAAAAGTTAAAAGCAGGTGTAGTTGTGATTATGAGCAGTTGATCTATATGGCGAAAGCAGAACATGATTTTTAAACAAACAACAATCAACTTGCCTAGTTAAAATGTTTTTGTACTAATTGCAGATGGAATTTTTTATCACGTGTCCTAGTTTAAGGTTTATATAGGAATTATTGGCCTCTGCATTATAAAATCTAGACACACAACAATTTTGTTATAAAGTTCTTGTTATGCTTTTAAAGAGGAATTTCCCAACGAATATGTGTATTGCTGATGATTCGTTTGTGTAGCAGTTCTTCCCTAGTTCGACAATCTTTTATGTAAATATTGATAAGTCTTCTATCACTCATGTTCCCCTTTCCTCCATTTTCCCTCTCCCTGTGTAAAATCTCCCTCTGAGGACCATGCATGACCCACAGTATATGTATGTATGAGGTATAATGCACAGGCTTCTGGTCTCACTTAGAGTCTGAAGAAACTACTGCCGTCCAAAACCAATTACCAACATTTCTGAAACATTAGTTACCCTCAAAAAATGTTTATGTAGTACAGCAATGTTATTATTCTTACTTTAGAGGTAAGAAATTGAATCACAAAAGAAAATAATTGACTTATTCATGATCGCATGGACAGAAGAACCGAGTCTTTCCTGAGGCCGTGCCCCATTCCCTTAGGCAGAGAACTATATACCCTCAGTCCTACACTATGCATATACATGTCGATTTATGGTTATGTTCATTGACTACACTCTCTCTCTGTGATATGGCTGATTTGCAGGAAGTACTGGTTTGCAGGGACTCTAACCCATAGGGATGAGAACTGCTTCAGCCATTTAGATGATCATGGCGCTACTGAGGCTGAGCACAAAGTTGCAGCTGTGCACTTTTTGTGCATATGGCACAACTGCCTGCTAGGACTTGGACTGTGCTGCCACACAACTCGCATATCACCAAACACCATCTCCTTAGGTTATAGGCAAGTGGATGGGTATAACTGGCAGTTAGCTCTCCTTCAAGAGGCTTTCTTATGTATGGAAACATATATAACATCTTCATAATCTAACATTTTTCTTAGTATTTTTTAACACCTTTATTGTAACCCGGAGGGGTGATGGAGTAAACTCTCAAGTTTGCAGATGACACCAAACAGGGGGAACCAGTTGATGCACTTCAGGGCAGGGCTGCCATCCACAGTGACCTAGCTAGGCTGGAGGAATGGGTCAACCACAACCTTATGAAATTCAGCAAGGGGAAATGGAAAGTCCTGCACCTGAGAAAGAATAACCCTGGCAGTGATACAGGCTGGGGACTGGCTAGCAGCTCTGTTGAGAAGGACCTGGGAATCATGGCGGGCAGTCATCAGAAGCCAGCAACCTGCCTGGCAGCAAGGAAAGCCAACAGCATCCTGGGCTGTTTCAGCAGAAGCACAGCCAGGAAAGTGATAATCTCCCTTTACTCAGTGCTGGTTAGATCACATCTAAAATACTCTGTACAGTTGGGGATTCCCCAAAACAAGAAATCCACTGATACATTGAGGCACATTCAGCAGAGGGCTACCAAGATGCTCAAGGGTCTGGAGCACTTGTCCTGGAGGGAGAGGCTGGGGAAATGGTGCTTGTTCAGCCTGCAGAAGAGACATCTTTTGAGGGACCTAACTAGCAGCCTGCCAACATGTACGAGGAGGTGGCACCAGGCTCTTCACGGCAGCGCATGGTGGGAGGATGACAGACAATGGGCATAAACTGAAACAAGAGAGCTTCAGGGTGGATATAAAGAAAAACTTTTCCCTGTGTCAAGCAGAAAAACAGGTTAGCAGAGAGGCAGTGCAGTCCCCATCCTTTGAGCTTTTCAAGACCTGACTGGATAAATTCCAGAGTAACCTTGGTCTGATCTCATAGGTAACCTGCCTGAGAAGGAGGTAGGACTAGAGACCTCCTGAGGTTCCTTCCAACTTAAATTATCCTACAATCTTATGCAAGAGAGTTGTCAGCAAAAGATTTTGTCTGGAAAGTACCAAATAATATTTTCAAGCCGCAAACTTCAGGAAGGAGTGTAAATGCATGCTAAAATCTTACAGCAGGCACATTATACATTCTGTGCAGAGTAGTTATTTCCCTTGTATAACAGTCTTTGCATTGTTCCTATTTTTAATCCCTTTATTATCACCAATCACCACTAATGCAAGGAGTAAGACAGAAGGAGTGTGGACTGCCACACTGCTTATGATGGCTTTTGAAGGCACGGCAGAGCACGCACAAAATTGTTTATGTTTATGGAGAGACATTCTGGCCTCTGCCTCACTACAAAAACATGTGCTTCGCTTATGCAAAATCCTCACAAGTCTAAAATAAGTAAAGTTGCTGTATTTCTATCTAATATTTCACAGTCAGAAGTGTGTGAGCGTGCACTATGTGACACACTGCAGTGAGTCTGACACACTGGAGAGGTATCTGAGCTGCAACTGAGTTATTGTGCAAGCACATACCATCTGTGCAATAAAAGGGATGGCCTGAATATGGCTATTTATCCATGCTCTACTATCCAGGCCAGAGGCCCGGAAATCTTGGCCAAATGGCCATATTTATCTTTTTCCACACAGACAATAAAATAGAATAATTGACAAAAAAAGAGGATGGGGCAATGCAGACGTAGGGTATCCCTAGAACAAATGTGTGTGGTCATCTCTTTCCCTGATAGACCTTAAAGTTTTAAGACACACCTCTTTTGCTTCCCATGCTGAAGAAGCGTCACCCCTTTCTTGTCCAAGGATAAAAGTAAGTCACAGAACTACAGTTTTCATCTTCTGTTATTTTCAGCCCTGGGAAGGAATGACAGTGGGGAGAAATAAATCCCACATTGGCAGGATGTGCCAGTTTGAAACACAGTCTCAGTACTATTTCCTGCACTGCCTTTGCTGCCTGCTGCCAGGCATCTTCTTCTGTGTGAGGGTAGCTGTTCTTCAGGGCTGGTGGGAAGGATCACTGTAGAGCAGACTGATTTCCAGATCCCAGAGCAGACCCAATGTCTTATGCTTACAAGGCACCCAGACCCCTCTTGGGGTTTCAGCAGAGCTTCCTCCCACAGAGTCAGTACTCTGTCCGAAAAGTGAAAAGGGCAGTGATAAAGCTGATGAGTCGTTTCCAGCTTGTTTTCTTTACTCTGGTCTTGTTTACACTCTAGTACCCAGAAGCCTCTGTGACCAGTTGTGAACTGGTAGCTTCATCTCACCAGAACAACCGACGAAATAAAACAGGAGCAAAATGTGAAAGCAAGGAAGTTTTCACTGAGTTCTCTAAAACGCTTTGGGCTTGTCTATGCATGGGTTTTTGTGCTGATCTAACAAAACTGAATTGGGGTTGCATCAATTTAATTAAATCACTGCAAAAGCTGTGTAATCTAATCCTTTGTTTTGGTTAACACCTATGCAACTCAAACATCTGAGCAATAGCTACATAAAGAGCTCAAAGGCATAAAAAAGACTCAAGCTCCAGTCCACCAATCTCAGCTTCAGTTAAAGGCTGAGAAAGCATGCACTTCATGCCCCTACACTTCACTGTAAAGCAGGGAGAAACAGAGAAAGTAGTAGATGTTCCTAAATTAAAGAAACTCATGCCTGGTATGGATAGGCTAAGCCAAATCAAGTAACTTTCATGTCTTCTTCCTCCTTTATAAAACTAGCATTAAATGCCAAAAGCTTTTTTTAAAATATATATATTGCAAGCCACCTTTAAGAACAGAGGGACAGAGTCTCCTTGACAATATTGTATGAGTCCCCAGAGGCTTTTCCAACACTTCATTTTAGTCATCTGGAACAACTTATTGATACACAGTCATCCCTTTCAGAAATTTCCAGAGAAATTAACCCACTATTACTCACACTGTAAATCCCTAGGGAGCAGTCTGGTCAACGCTTTTGTGTATAGTGACTCCTGCCATGCACGGCAGTGCCAGAGTCATGGAGACCATCAGAGCTTTCTGAATAGTCAGCAAAAATGGATCTCTTTCTGACTTTGCCAGTTGGCAGCTGACAGCGTCTCTAATGGTAAGTTGGCCACTCCTCCCTCTTCCATTTGCCTGCATGGATCCTGAAACGGAAACCTCAGGGAACCCAGGAGGCATTAAATTAGCTGAGGTGGAGGTTATCTGCTGATTTCTGATTGCAGCAGAAACAGACCAAAAATTAGCATGGTTAACTCACTAAAAGTCAACAAATTATGGCTTCTGTTGCTCTGCTGTGTAAATGAGGAGGGGGTTCGGGAGTCTCTCCCTCTTACACTCTTAAATACAGATTAACCAGAAACCCTCTTTGTGCTCCTCTAAGACTAAAAGTGGGGCTGGGAATCTGGCGTAGAATCTGGGACTGGCTCCAGCAGGAATATATTCTGCACTTCTTTACAGTTACGTAGCTGTTGCCTTTTCTATACAAGCCCCAGCAGGGCTCCCTGGAGGCATGCTGACCACCTCTTCTTGTTGAAAGCTGATTATTGCTGTGGTTGCGGGCATCCTTCCTTAGCTTGCCACTGCCTTCTGCCACTGCAGCCTAGGTTTAAAAAAGCCAGCAGCCTGATGAGATAGTTTTGCACCGCACTCACTAAATGCACAGCTGGTCAGCTAGCTGGGCTGTGGATGAATATCCTCCTCCTGGCCCAGCTGTGCTCCCAGTGTTCTGCCAACTAAAAACAGTGGCACCAGCTACAACAGTAATGAACTCCTCCACAACATGCAGTGCCTTCTCTGATAATCCAGCCGTTTGGAAGATAACACAGATTTCTTCTAAACCCTTTTTTAAAATTGTTATCACCATCAATTTCATTGCTCCCAAGTTCACAAAAAAATTTTTTTTTTCTCTTCCATTATGTCCAAATTTTTTGCTTGGTCACATTTGTGATATCCTTTTAGGTATGACAGAATTATTAAGGGATAAGTGTAGTCAGAACTGGCCTCTGTTCTTATTAGTTTATTCTGACATACATCAATTAACAGACAGAGTTTTGTGCAGTTTCCTGACCGAGATCTCTTCTTCTGGTCCTGTTTTTATTATTGTTGTGAGATGTGATGTATGTATCAAAGTATCCTTGTTTCCACCAGAACCTTTACATTTTTTCTTTTGCCAAATAAGCCTCTCTTCAGTGTATAACACCAATAATGCTTCAGCAACTTTAATTACTTGCACATTACAAGCACAAACACTTTTTGTTCTCTGGTGAACACATATCCCCCTACTTAAAGCCTTGCGCACATACGTGCAAGCAGGCACACATACAGGCCTACACTGCCCTTCTAGTGGAAAGAAATAATCTCTGTTCATAGAAATTTTCTGTGTTTACAGAACAGGCATCTTCAGGCTCAGTTATTACAACGCTCCATTATTTCTTTTGTTGCAGAATGGTAGGGCTGGCAGGGACTTAGGTAAGCCTCATTAAGCAACTCTTGCAGTATGCATAATCATTGTGATGGAAGTTATAGGAGTGTTTATGATATTCTTACATGAATCAATTAAATATGGGACTTAAAATGACTCATCATGGTTCTGCAGCATTCACTTCCCATCTGTCTGACCTTTGTTCCCTACACAGGCATGCTGGATTTTCTTCCCACAAAAATCTGAACCTGGTATATAACTGACAAGAATACTGTATGACTTACATCCATCACAGAATGAGAGCGTGCCTTAGGCTGCAAGGTTTTTTACTCTGCTTTCAAAAACATGCTCACAAATCATGTCTCCAAACGGTACAGAATATCAGCTCTGGAAGTACTAGCGTTAGTTATTCATTGACACAGCTACCGAAAGGTTATGTGTCTTCACAGCTCACTGGCTTTATCTACTTATAGAGGAATATCTCATACAAAGCTTCACTGCCATCCTGCCCATCAGTGTATGTACCGTTGCACACAATAACGTGCACAAACACTCCTAACTATATGGAGTTGTCATCTTTGTTTTTCTCTGGATGAACCATGTTGCATTCTTAATCGCAACTGTAGAGACAGTAGGAGGGGCAGTGCTGCCAGCTCATTATGAACACTCAAAATCTCTTCCCCCATTGACCATCAAGGAAAACATTACTCACAGCCTATGCAAGCAGTATGGCACATTCTATTTTCATAGCTCTCAATTGCAGGAGCATTAATTCATTTCCTTTTCCTTCACTATCTGGAATGTAAAAAGTGGTGATCCACTGGGAAGAAAGATAAAGCCAGATTCAGCTGAGCAAGGTCAAATCAAAACACTTTGGGCTATGACTAAGGGCTTGAAGAACCAGCAGAAATGCATTGCTGACTGCACTTGCACAACACAGCAGGTTCATGGCAGGAAGCTCTAAAGAGAATCCGTGTGCTGCCAATGCAACAATTAATTCCCTAAACTGCACTGTAATTCGGAGACAGTTGGGTAAGCATCTTAATATTTCCTATTGAAAGCGGAACAAATTTCCCAAGAACTTCTATAAGAAGTTTTCCCATTTCCAGCAGTTTTAAGGTACAAAAAACCAAATATCATCAAAGTGTGGTGGAAAAACAAAACACACGAGAACATTTTATACCAGCATAGCACTGGTAATAATCACTACGTCATCGATAATCCACGGTCCTACATTCAATAACACCATTTGCCTTATAAATTAGGTAAAAATTCATAGAGAATATCCTACTACTAGTATAGAAAAAACTACTTTTACGTAAAAGGGACTGCTAACTTAAGTGATGACTACGAACCCTCCATAATTCTCTATCATCATTTTAAGAGTGCATAAGCACAGCATTTTTAGCATCACCCCTTCACATTCTGACACTCGCACTCTGTCTGCACAGTAGTAACCGTGAGGACATTACAGACCTACCTCCCACTTCAGGAGAAACAGAGAATACTCAGACTCCATGCTGCTAAGAGCAAAGCACCACATTTGACAACAATACTGGGTAAAAATAAAAAATAACTCAGAAAAAGTGCAAAGGGTTTTTCAGTTGCATGAGTTCCCTCATCTGGTTCATAGCACAGACCCCACATGCAGTTGTTTCAGCATAAATGAGGGATTAGCAAGGGGATGGAAAAGACACCAGTGACAGAGATACAGGAGCTGTTTATACAAGCACTGCTGCTGGGAAAATGCATGCGCAACCACAGATAAATTCAGTTTGTATTATTTATACATGAACATGAGTTCTGGAAATGAAGTGGCTACAAACCACACATTGCCCATCTCTTCTCTCACCAGTATAACACCAATACTTATTTCACAGACAGCAACTCCACTTTAAGACAGACAACACCTTGGGCATTGCTCACAAACTGAAGGAGAAAACAAATTGACTTGAAGGTCATACACTTTTGTCTACACCAATTCTTGCATGAGAAGGTCAATAGCAATGTAACATATCTCCTATAGGCTGAACATTTCCTGGCTCCCTAAGAAAGAAGCACTCTGAAAACATTTACAATATTCTCACTGCTGGTACATGTTGTAGCTATCAACCAAGGAAGAAACTGCCTGCATGTTGTGTTATCAGCATGTTGTCTGTATGGCTGTGCAGCAGATTGTTGCTGCTTCCTTATTGCTGCTCCTGTAGATTTCATTATTGCTTTCAAGTGTATGATTAAAAATGCCTTATATTGGGGCTGCAAATTAATTATTAAATTTGAACTGCAGTCAGACAACCCCTCCTAGTTTACAGTTGCCCAAAAGTTCATTCTACCAGGTGTTTATTTCATATATGGTCGAAGCTGTCTTTCAATGTCATCTAGGAATGCCTTCAGAAAAAAAATGGTAAGTATGCAGGGCCACTTGGAACTGCAGCTCTGTGAAGACATTATGAATGACAGTGTTTTGCCAGACATGAAGCCATGACCACTTTTCCCAAAGGAAGCAAACATTGAAAACATGCACTTTGCCTAGCCTCCCTATGTGCAAGTCAACAACTTCCTATGATGATTCACTAAGACTTACATCATCATCACTGTTGTTATTTACACTGAGAGCTCTTCAGAGAAAGAATTATCTCTTGCTGTATATGTGCACAGCATCTGCCATGGCTATGACTTCAGAACATGAAACTGCATTAATTCTTAGTTAACATGCCTTTCCTATGGAGCATTTCTGTGCTTATATGGAAAAAACAGGGGATAAGAGAACAGGTACATGAATTCCATCAATAGCTCTTGAGAAGGCCGTGAAAATATTTTGAATGCTTCTTCAGCACACTATAATTTCCATGCACACTTGCACATCAGCAGGTCAGGAACTGCCTAATGCTGAAGCAGGGCCCACCTGAGCACCATTGGTGGGACTGGCCAAAGTCTATTGGGAATCTGCCAGTGATTAGTGCTCTCATCTTGGAGGTCTGGTCTGATAACAAAAATGTCTCCTTCCTCTTCCCAGGGAAAACATTCCCTGTGTAACTCACAACTTGAAAATATGCCTGTCTGACCAGTCAGTGCTTTGAACCAGGCCAAAAAGCCACAGATGTCACCATCCGACAGAACCATACAGATTGGGCTATTTCTGAGCTGAACTCACATGGGTCTAAGTGAATGTTTCCAGAATGCCCTACATCAGTTTGATGTTCCAGCTGACAGTACAGAAACTCTAGCAGATACTTTTTATTCCTCACCAAGCACAGAATAAAAGCTGAGCTTTTTCCCTAGCCTCCGTTATAAGAACAGAAGTTGGCAATGGTTGATGAAAATTTTCCTAGCAACTCAGCAGGATATAATCTTTCCTCTCACTGTTCCACGAGGCTCTGAAGGGCCCTTCAAAATTTGCTATAGCTTCAGAGATAAGTGTCCAGGGAGCAAAATTCTGCAGTTCTGTGTAGCAGAAGGACAGGCTGAGAACAGCAGTGAAGTGAAACTGTTAGAGTGGACATACGGCATCATTAGCACTCACGCACATGTTTTCCTGATCAGTCAATTCCACAGAGTACAGAGATCAAGTGGATCATTAATTCTTCACAGGAGAATTAGAGGTCACCTGCATTTTAAAGCACCATTTTAGTGAGAGATGTCTAACAACAGGAGAGCAAAATAAATAGTGTATTATTAGTGAGTGCACTCTGCATTAGATTCATCAATTTAGTCATCTACTGAAGTATTCTCCCATCCTTTTGTACTCTATGTAGGCAAGAGTTGCAAACATAAATACTGGGACAGAGAGATATTGTAGATAAAATATAACTTACTGGTACTGTACTTAGAGAATAATATCATACAATAAATACAGCTTAATGTATGTTATCACTGGCAACAGAAATTTGCAACTGTGCAAAATGTTCTGATTCCACAAATTTATGACACCTGTGTACCATAAAGTAGACTATGCCACACTCTACCATTTTATAAGTTCCCATTTTTTTTCTATTAAGATAGTCTTGTCTTATACAGATTTCCTTCTACAGTAAGTTGCATAAATCATGTTTCCAACCTCCTAGCGAGTTCGCAGCAGAGACACTTCCATGGTACCAAAGGGAATCAGAATTGCCCTATTCATCTTAATGGTGTGCTAACTTGCCCAAGTATGTCCATTTTAATGTTTAATTTGCTGTCATGTTTGTCTATAGAAAGACAAAGCAGCATGTATGAATAAAGAAAACAGACATAAACTATAACATTTTGCTAGCTGCTGAATAACTTAAAAGATGTGTGAAAATCACAATTAAGAAAGCCACAATTTAGCAGAGAAAACATGCCATCCTCACAGCATACCAGGATCCCCTTTTCATTTAGGACAGACATTTACACACTTCAACACATTTTCTGCCAGGGAGCCTGAGTCCCTTAAGACAGGAAGAGGTTTAATGATTCATTTCTTTGTATAAAGAAAATTAAGTTTTCTTTTGCTGTTAATAACTATTATAGGCATTCCCACTAGGCAGTGGATAAGGTTGTACGAGGTGTTCAGTGCTTCACTCTCATCTACGACAAGACTCTCACACAGGCTGGATCTAATTCACCTCAGACCAACAGGCACCCATTGATTTTTGGATGACAATTTCTTCTCAACTTTGAAAGAGAGAAAGAGAATGTGTAATTCAGTAAGAAGGGATTGAGAGCTAGAGGAAAGTATCAAGGACAATGTGATAACTCAGACATGAAAAAAACACTTTAGCAAGCAATGGAGTATATAAACTTACGGGGTGTCCATGGGAAGGTGCGGGCAGGGACTGGAGGGCGGCTGCTGTGAAGAGCAGCCAGGGCTGCCCCGTGCTGGTTCCAGCCGGTTCCAGCCAGCTCCAACAGACCCACCACAGGGCACAGCTGAGCCCCTCAGCCACGGGCAGGTGCCTGGGGAAAGCCTGGGTAAGAGAGGGCAAAACGCTGCCCGGCACCCAGGGCTGTCTGAGGGAAACAGGGTGAGAAACAGCCCTGCGAGCCCCAAGGGGAGAGCAGGAGGGGAGGAGGTGCTCCAGGCACCAGAGCGGAGGTTCTCTTGCAGCTCCTGGGCGAGACCACAGTGGAGCAGGTGTTTCCACGCCAGAGCAGATATCCACACCGTAGCCCACGGAGGATCCCACACCAGAGCAGGATATTTCCTGAAGGAAGCGGCAGCCCATGGAAAGCCCACATTGGAGCATGCTCCTGGCATGACCTGCAGCCTGTGAAGAGGAGTCCACTCAGGAGCAGGTCTATCCTGAGGGACTGCAGCATGTGGAGAGCCCACACTGGAGCAGGGGACAAGTGTGAGGAGGAAGGAGCAGCAGAGAGGAGCTGTTATGGACTGACCATAGCCCCCCATTCCCCATCCCCCTGTGCTGCCTGGGGAGCAGGAGGCAGAGGAGACGGGACTGAGGGAATGAAGTCGAGCCTGGGAAGAAGAGGGGGAGGGTAAAGTGTTCTAGTTTTTGTCTTTGTTTCTCACCATCCTACTCTATTTGTAATTGGCAGTAAAATAAATCAATTTGCCCCAAGTCGAGTCTGTTTTGTCTGACGGTAATTGGTAAGTGATCTCCCTGTCTTTATCTTGACCCACAGGCTTTTCCACCTCATTTTCTCCCCGTGTCCCCTTAAGAAGAGGACAGAGCAAGCAGCTGGGTGGGTGTCTGGCAGCTGGCCCAGGTCAATTCACCTCAATGAATAAGAACTTTAGAGTCCAGGAAGATACAACATACGTAAAGAGAAAGATAAAGACAGACATGTGGGAAACACAAAGTACATTAAACTCAGTGCTGAGCAATAGAAAGATGACCTTCTTTCTACCCATGTCATATGAGGAGCTTGTCTCTTCACACCAGTCTTGTCACTATCCTGTACAGTAGAAATCCATTAATAGAGCATCCATTGAGCATTTCCAAGGGTTAATTTCTGCCACCTTTACTTATGCTGAGTACTCCCACTAACTACCGGTCATAAAGTTGATGGAATCTGGCTTTGTTCTAAAAACCACTACTTCTAGGGGTTAGCCATTGAGATTAGTAACTAAATGAATATTTTCCAGCAAAGCTTCTTTTATTGAATGTAAAAAGTCAATCTACTACATGGCAAAACAACATTTGCAATTGTTCTACAGAATACTCCTTACGGGACATGCAGCATTGGACTTCTCAGTATCGGGTGATTTGATCTTGGTTGAAGAGCCAACCTGCAGAATGAAGTTGAGGAAAACGAATATAAGTGAAGCTTAGGTGTATGGCAGAACGCACTTATTATGATAGAAGATAGAAGATGGCATGTAATTCATGCCAAAAATCAACTTCTGGCACAGTTGTCACAGCCTACATGTTGATTAGGTATAGTCAAAGACTTAAGGTTAACATTCATTCTTACCTGTAATACTTCAAGGACTATCAAAAAATGACAGATCATTGCCACAAAAAGCAAAGCAAACATTCATCCATTTTTAAATTTTAACTCAAGGTATTTAAGCTAGTCTCATGATCTTTCACTGGCATAAATGTTCACAGGAAACCAGTTTCAAAATGTTGAATCCAATGTAATCTTGGGATTTGAATTTTAAACTCAGGCACAAGTATTATTGCTGAAATACTTCCATATTTATGAAATTGGAGAATGGAAACAATGGCATGGGATGTTTTTAATCAGTCTATACTCAGATATGAAAAAAATCCCTGGAGGACTGTTTGCACTCCAGCCTTAGAGTCAAAGACATCTGCACTAATATTCATCAAATACTCTAGAATAATGGGAACAAGCAGTGAAATCACAGTCTATTCACTGACAGCCATCAAGCAGAAAGGAAGGCTAAATTTCTTGTCATTGTTGGTGAGTGCCAGCAAAACACATTTGAATAGCAGGGAAAAAATGTCCCATGATGCAATTGATCATGAATATTAAAGACAAAAAGACATAGTTAAGGGTTTGAGAAGTAAAGGCAGCTGTCACAGCCCCAACTTCAGCACCATAGCTTGCAACACGTCGGTATGACATTTATAGTAATGACTGAGAGTAAGAGTAGCGTGACCTTTACTCATCAGCCAAGAGTAGAATAATAAACACTGTTAAGTACAGCAGAGTTACAACTCTATTATGTCCAGATCAAAAGTAAGATACTCATAATATAAAAGGTCATTTATTTCAAAGGAAGAGTTCTGAATTTCTTTATTTCTGTTGTTTTCCATCCTTAACCAGTATTTTGAAGTTGAAACATTGTCATTACATGGTAAAAGCACATTTCCATTGGATAAAGCAGGAAGGCAATTCAGCCAGAAATAATTTTCTGTTTATGCAGTGGCCCTTTCTATTAATTGTCTATGGTTGATTGTATTATCAATGTAAGGGTTATAAAAATACTAAGGAAATGTAAGGGCATGTTAAAAATCCTCATCCAGTCTTAAGTGATCTGTTGTCTTTACTGTTATAACCTCTTTCTCTATGGCTTCCTTCTGCTGGTATCTTGAGGAGCCTGTATATTCCAATGGCTCTGCAAACACTGGAAATTGGTGACATTGGAAAAATCAAACACTCTACACTCCTGTGATTTCAGTAGAGCTGCAACAGTATAAAACTGGAAGCAAAAAATGATGAATAATAATTTGCATTTTATTTAGGAGACTTTTAAACAGCTACTCTAATTCCCTGCTGCTAAGGTAGAGTTCAGAGGATGCATGAGACAAGTGGACAGTCAAATTATGCTAGAGGCCCACTGTTGTTGCATTAATACTGTAGAAATTATGGATTATTTCCTTCCAAACTTACATACATATGCAGCCTACAGGCCTGAATCTTCATTCCTTATCTCCAGATATGACTGTAGAGTTTCCCTCAACAGTATGACTGTAGTGTCAAACACAAACTTTTCACTGCTCGTGGTTTTTGATTTATTCTTTCACTCCCAGCATTACCTCCAGTGGTTGCCTTAGGTTAATAAGTGAACCATGTAACTGTACTAAAGGATTCTAAAAGAAATAGCAGGAGACAACTGTCACCATGGTATCAAACCGTACCTTCTTTTTCTTGAACAGAAACATTAATAAGATTGTACAGAAGAGGTGGGAGGGGTAGAGTTACCAACAGTAGTAATGCATTGTCTAACATCCTGAACTTAACTGAAGGAAATTTTTTGAGAACCCAAGACTTAAAGAAGCATCTAACAACCTGTTCCCACTTGTGTTCACATATTGTCCACAAAGTCTTAAACACATCTACTGAAAAGAAAACAATCAAACAGCTAGTATAAGCTATTCAGCTGTGAGCTGCCTTAAAAATAAGGAACAAATATACTTGATTCATGCCATCATATATATTTTCCCTGTCCTATTATCAGTCTCCATGTTCTCTTTTGGAACTTAAATGAGTTTATCCCGCTGTGTGTTAGCCCTAAAAAGGTATACTTTTCTTTCAGAGAAGATACTTATTTGGTCAGGGAATCAAAGTCCTGCCTTCAATCTCTTGCTGAACAAAGGGCTCCGAACAAGTGAACTTCTTAGCCTAATGTGGAAATGCTTGATAACTTTCTCAGAACACATACCAAAACTGTGAGGGAAACATCCAATATTGCATTCTTTATTAACAGGTACTGATTAAAAGCAAGCCTCTAACAATAACGATTTCCTAGCTGTAAGATATTTAAAATCTGAAAGTACATCTAGATTCATACACTCCATTTTTTCTGTCTTTAACATATACAGAATATCATCCTTTATGAGAGTGGTGAATATCTCATGAATATACAAACAGCTTTTTTAGGTTTTACTTGTGGTTTCTATCACTGTGGTATGTCAGGCAGCAATCTGTATAAAGAGTAAGGCAGGGACTCCTGCAGAACTGAGTCCATAAGTGAAGTGGAAAAATTACAAAAATAGACAAAAGTGTATAATTCTGTAAATATTATCTACTCAGCATATTCAGTCTTGCAGAACTTGCAGAACAGCTGCACATATACTGTAAGTTGCAACAATCCAGTGTTTTTTACTCTACGAACTCATGAACTGAGAGCACTTTGGTATCTGATATTTGGAACTGACTTTGTTCTGTGACTTCTCACACGGTATTTTTCACGTGGCTTGATAGGATAAACACAGACTTTATAATTGGTTAGGGATAACTGAGGCTTTCATATGTTAACATGGCAAAGTAGTGAGAAAAATGGAGAAACGAGCACCTCTCAGAATGAGGCAACAAAAAGCTTTCTCTTGAAAGTATTTATAACAGAAATTGACTTCATCACCTTTGGAATTGCTGCTGAAGATGTAAATATTTGTGGGGAAAACTGATTTCAAAAAGGAAAAAATTAAAACATTCAAAATTTCTGATTTTTATTTTCAATGATGCTTAGGTCAGAATTATCAGAAAACACAAAAAGAAATTCCAGACCAGTTCTGAGTGACCAGAGATGACACTCTCGGTTCAGTCAATGCTGATTTTTCATGCTCCACCTATGGTTGGTAGTAGGTGATAGGTACCAACCTATCTCAAACCCATACACTAGTGTGGGTCAGGTTGAGCTTTAAAGATACCTATCTATGAAGGGAGCTTAAATGAGTAGGTCAGACTAGATGCTTAGCTTTTTAACTCCTAAAACTGGAGAAAACAGATGTCATGTTAAGAACGCTTTAGGAGTTCTGCTGGTGAAAATCCTCTCCCATTCAGCCACTCAGAGAATGTCCAAGCTCTAAGAGACAACACTTGCACTTAAAAAAGAAGTGTTGCTCTAATGATCTCTTCAAGGTGATTTAAAGATGTGATGTGTGATAGGATCATTGTCTTTTAGGTCTTTCCTATCTCATTCATGTATTTTTAAACAAACTAGCTTGGTGAGAGCAAATATAAATATACAACTGCCAAAACCAAGCTAAATGTTCTTAAAAGGCAATGTCTCACCTTGGCCACTCAATCTTTCTAAAACTATTCATATTTTTAATTTTTAGATCAGATCTGTGTAAGTCACAAGACTGTTTAATAAAACCATTTACTTTTTTCCAGAGTATTTTCTTCCGCTTCAGTACTCTGGAAGAGCTGCTGGTGCTTTGAAGATCTTTGTATACCTGATTTCCACAAATGGTTGATTTTAATCATGGTTGTTGTTTTAATAATAAATTAAAATTATTTTCTGTAGTGCAAAAATGACAATTTTGAAAACACCCTCAGTTCTCACCAGTGTCATTGGTGTAATATTTGGCATTTGAAGTGCCTGACTCTCAGTGCAGCTTAACAGCTGTCTTCATAGGCCTTTATTTCAATGGTCCTTTATATCATGGAAAGATGGTAAAGCTCCCACATTTGCCAAGTGGTGTTTCAAGTCAACTGCATGTCATTTCAAAGCAAAGTACTGGATCTCCTACAGAGAAGCCATTTGTTTTTAGTGCAATGAATTTTAGTGTTTTCCTTTGAACTTACAGCAAATGAGGCCTATATTATTTAACTCCTATTGGACCTTTCACTTCAGCGGACAACAGAGCTGTCATACAACTTCAGGATCTGACATTAGTCCACAACCAGTGGGAATACAGTCCTGCAAAGGAGCAAAGACCTCCCTCTATCTATCCTCAGGTTACAAATTAGCTTCTTGATCAGATCACCCAGACAACTGCATAGAAGAGTAATGAACCCAGCTGGTGTACTGAAAGTTTTACCAAACAACCTGTTAAAAGATTCTATAACAGGACCACCCAAATGACAGGGACACTATGAACAAGTATCTGGAATGCATTGTATTTAAAAACATTCATGAGGAAAGAATGTCTCTCCAATCCAAACAATTATACAGATAAAACTTATTGTCAGTATCAGGAAAAGGCACTGATTCAGTAAATTTTGCCTGAATCTGAATCTCAGGGATTTGATGTCTCCAGTATTCCTGTATTTCTCAGTTGTCCTCCGACTGCTTGGGAAGCAGGTGCACAGCCCTTCTGCAGACTTCCTGACTACACAGTGCTGGAACTGGCTTCCTGGACCTCAGAAAAACTGTGCAGTGGATCCTGTGTGGGGACATGGAATAGAGCAGTCTTATTCTAAAAGAACAGCCATTTGGTGGTTCCTGGACAAAGGGTCTTTGGGGAAGAAGGTCTTCGTGATCAGTTGCCAAATGGCTGCTTTATGAGATGACAGATGTCCACTGTCTTCCAAATTCTGACTTCAGCTTTAAGTAGTGCAGCTCCCTCCAAACATCCTGGTTTTATCCCATGTGGAATTCTGTCAATCTCTGTGCAGCTCTTGTGGCTGAAGCACATGCTTTGTTAACCTCATCCTTGATAATCAACACTTGCTGAGGTCTCTAGGTGTGTATAGAAGATACTGTTTTATAAGATTATCCCCTCTCCATTTCAACACTCAATGGCTCCCTTTTTCTAGATACAACCATTTCATCTTCTAGGCATTTATTATGAATCCAAGGCAACTACACCAATTTTCTAAGATAGCCAAGAACCTCTCATCAATTCAAGTGTGTCTGCCAATTATATGACATCATCTACACAAGCTAGGAAGCTTAACTCTCTATCAGAGAGCCTCAGACAACAGAAAGTTTTGTGGACCAGATCCAGCCTGTCAGAACAATTTTAATCTAGCAGTTCGTTGCCTGCTGCCCACTTATAGGCCCTTCAGACATAATTTGGGAGAAGGATAGAGGCTAGATGTCTTGAGTTTGTTACTTTCTAACCTCTTTTCTCAAATTCTTTCAAGACTGAAGCGACTGAACTGTACTTGCCACATAGCAACAGTGTAAGCTTTTTCACATCACATAATTTGCATGACCTGTGACAAAAGCACACATGAATTTTGGGGAAAATGATAGGAACTACTTGTATGACCAGCCATGCAACTAGAGACCCCTAGGGACCAGACCCACAGGGACATCTCCATTTTGGTCACATCATAGAGATGCTTGCAGATGCAGGACAGAGGAGGCATTGAGGTATGCAGTCCTCATAAAATGGAATAAAGCCTTTTCCAGCAGAATGTTTGAAGAACACTGCTCATCCAATGTTACACACCGGACTTCATCATGGCTAGTTAAAGAGAGTGATGAAGAGGAACGGCAGCTCTATGGCCCTTTCTGTTCTATCAGCCTTTGGAATGAATCCGTTGCTCAGTTGCCCACCAGTTCTTATGAGACTGCAAGAGTTGTTATATACACATTTTAGCATTGTTGTCACCTTATCTATAGCCCTGATTAGTCTGATTTAGTCACTTTTCATAGCGCTCCCTTTTGAGCTGAACCTAATGTCATTACAAAATCAATGAAAAAAAAGAATTGGATTTTTTTTTTAATAAGGCTTTGAACCCTATTCTTACTTTTTTTCCAGTCCCCTGTTAAAACACAAATATTCAATCAATACAGTTCTGGCCAGGCCATGCTGCACTGTTTTTCATCTCCTCTTTCTTTTAAAATTGGCCTTAATCTGTTCACAAGTACTTTTAAAATTACTTTTCCTAGTATTGATAATAAATTTTATCTATATAATTATTTGGATTAGCAAGACATTCTTTCCTCATGCATACTTTCTAAATACAGTGCATTCCAGATGCTTGTTCCAGATGCTTGTTCCAGATGCTTCTGCCACCTTAGTGGTAATGTCATGTGTTCCGGTGCTTTTGCACTTTTATTTGCCTCATTGTTGGCTCTGCTTCTTCTATGAATGAAGATTCAGTGCTGAGATCCTTTGTTGTTCTGAGAGCCATACCATCTTGCCTTGTAAGCTGTCCTCTCCTTGCTACATGCCCAGAATACACGTGTCATCGGCTATAGGGAATACATGCTTTCAAAACATCCTTCTTTACCTGCAGCACCCCTTTATAACTTGTGAAGTTACTGTTAGCCATCCTAGCACAAGTAGTATTGGCTCAGTTTCTTTTTCTGTTCTATTTAACCACCATGTAAATTGTTTTTCTAGCTAGTCTGAGGTATCCTCTAGTTGCTGAGCTTCTTTCTCCCAAATCTTTGCTTGTGCTGTGTTTGTGATCTCTTCACTGCTTTGATCATGTTCTTGCTTTGCCAGCAGACTTGGCCTGTTTATGCTTTTCTTGTAACATTCTATTCTGTTGCTTGTCCAGCTTGTCTTTGTTTGTTTATGACTTCCAATAACTTCCTCTGAAGTATTTGCTATCACTTTCTCAAATATTTCCCATACAAGCTATAGTGAGATTTCTTCCTCATCCCAAAGTAATGGCCTGAAATGCACTCTCAGCTTCACCTTGTATGTATCCTTCGCCAAGCTATCTTTGCGCTTACAAAGGATCAGAGAGACAGCAACACCCAATCATCTTCCTGGGCTGTCTCACTCTTCCCCAGAACAGAACAGTTCATGCTCACAACCACACTTTGTACTTCTGTAGACAGTAACATCCCACCATGACTGTCCATATCTTTGACTGAAAATAATGTGTTTAATGTGGGTTTTGGTCTGACCATTTAGGGAACATTATATGACTTCATACATATATATGTGTGTGAGAGAGCCAAAGAGACATTAGGCATAACTTTCACGACCTAGCTATTCACTGACTTTTTATTTTTTAATTCAGCCCTCACATTCATACCATCAATTATGAGATTCTGGAAGCTTGTCTAGAGTGTGGTTTCATCCATCCTTCTTGTCTGCTTCTTCTGCTGCTTTGGTTGGTGTCTGCACCAGCATATCATATCCATGCACAGTTCAGTGTACCAGTTGTAAACGTGCAGTACCAATTTGCCTAAGTAACAGTTTTCAGTGGCTCACTGAGGAAATTGTAGTGCTGCTTACTGCTGTAGCAATGCTGTTGGCATGCTTTGCTTGCCCACTGGTATATCTGAAGTTGGAAAAGTGTAATTTCTTATTGTCACCTCTCCTATGTTCTGTTCTGAGAATGCCTGAATTCTCTAAATTCTGTAACATATTGATATGCTATTGTAATATAAAGCAATGTGACACAACTGGATGCAAACATTTCCAGCTTTCTTTAAGCCAAATATTTTGACCCTCTCAAATGATTTTTTTTTTGTTCTAAATTTCATTTTGCAAAGACTGTTCTGTTTCTAGTCTGATTCGCACCAGAGCAAATTAGGAAATGTCAGAATCTCCCGAGAGAAACGAAATGCAGGGCTTCGACCAGATCTAGTAAGTCATTGACATAGACCAAAGTATATCCTTGCAGTTCTTAAATTTATATGCAAGATATACGTTGATGGGATAGTGAAGCTGGGATCGTGCTGCTGACTCACTGTGATTCTAATCTTTATGCTCAAGAAACTGTTGATGTACGCAACTTCCTGCAATGCCAGTCTGGTCACAGCAGGCTCAGTACTGCCAGATTTACTACACAAAAAGTCCCACGGAATTCCATGGGCTCACTCTCAAGTGAGTGTCTGAGGGAGAATGAAGACATAAAGAATCTTCACCTTTTGAGGAGCCACCACAAGGTCTCCCTGACAAGATAATTCTGCTTCCTTTAATTTTTCCTTCCTCTTTTAGAAGAGACAAGGGGGATATCATACTATTACATCCAATGAAGTGCAAGCTGAACTTCACAAATGAGTTTTTCAGCAGAAGCACTGCCTTTCTGTGCTAGGAAATAAGCAGATATTTGCCTGTGTCTAGACTAAGCAGCAGAAGTGTGTCAGAGCATGTGCTGGAGTCCTGATCCCCCGTTTTCCACAGTGGAGACTTGGCTGGATAGCAATGCTCCATTCTGGCCTATTACAATCACATTCCCCTTCCCATTGCCATTGGGAAATCAATGGTTGGGAGAGATGATGTCTAGATAACAGGTTACACTCTATAGTGAGGCTGGGATACAGCCAACGCATGTACCTGGACTTGAGATTTGTGATGTGCTCCAGCTCAGACTTTTCCCAAAAAAGAAAGTGACTAGAGCATTTTTGTCATCCTCAAAATGTGGAAAGACTCCTCTTTATATTGGTTCAGTCTGTATTTCTCAGCACTCCCTGGAGGGCAGCAGAAAGACTGAGCTGTTTGTGCAAGATACTATCAAGGAAGTGGTGCTCTTCGGGTAACAAGGTATCGAGCAGTCTGAAGGCAGAATCAACCTGACAGCAAGGAGTATTTGAAGCGTTGCCACTTATTTAAATATCAGGGAGTAAAGAGTTATATATGAACCAGCAGAAGTTTGTATTCAGTCTAAGGATTTGATTCTCCTCTCACCTCAGTGAAAGTGTAAAGAAACCACTAAGAAGCCAACGGTGTATAAACAGTGTAAGATGAAAAACAGAGCAGGAGGTATTCTCTAGTTTGTGGGCCCTGATAATCAAATCCACAGTATTACAGCGTGGCAACTCCACTCAATTCAGCAGATCAGCATGAACAAAACAGCAGAGAACCAGACCTAGTAACAAGCAGACAGTGACCCTAAAAACGTCCGGGACCAAACTGTGTTCTCATTGACAGTAGCGAAAATCAAGCAGACAGAACTGCATGGATTTCAGAGCAGAACTTGGCCATAAGTCACAGAACTAAGAGATAGTGAGTCATTCTCACATACCAGATGCCATTTGCCATGTACAGAAACAGCACATGTGCTGGAGCTGTTCTTGCTGAAAAAGGACACAGTAGCTCCAGGTACTGAGACACAACAACAGTGTCTCTGCATCTGACATGTTCAGCAGTATTAATATGAAGAGGAACTGAAGGTGCTTTCTTCCAGGAATGGTCAAACTCTTTTTATTTAAACCCAGATGAAACAGATGAAAAGTCTATTTTTTTAAAAATCAGAGTGAGCTTAGCCACTGGCACTCTTCAAAAGTGAAGCTATTTCATGTCATTTGCATCACAGATTTGCATTCTGCAGGTTTTTTTATAGTGGGCCAAAGATGCTGGAGGAAAATCACTTTAAATAAACTTGCCACAGAATCCAAGACAATGCACCCTGGCCGGGGCTATGAGGACTCTGCTGCTTATGGGTTTGCTGCTAGACAATTGGTGGGCAGAAATGCTTCCTAGGAAAATGCTCACACTGTGTCTGAAAGGAAGTTCAAGGAGTAAAATAGTCTGTCCCAAAAATGCTGCTGCTGCTGGAGAGTTTGACAACAAGCAGGTTTGCCCTAGAGAACACTCTCTAGGATTTTTCAAGTCCGTAATAACAGGTCAGTACTATGCACAGCTTATCTTCAAGATAGACCTGAAAGAAATTCTTTGGTGAAGGGTAGGCCTGGCAGTCCAAATCATTCAGCACTATTTACTTACTTAGATTGGAAAATAATACCATTTAGGAACTTATTCCTGGTTACTAATACCTCTGTATTGCCTATTTTTGTAACTGCATATTAAAACTAGACGACCCTCCAACAGACAGATGTGACAACTGACACTCCAAAATGCAGGTTTACTCTACTCACCACATGCAGGGGAAACACATCTTATAAACAAGAATACAAACGGCACCATTACAGCAGAGCTTGCCAAGAGAAAATATCATGCAGCCTTGGGGTAATGGCATCTCTGTGATAGGGAAAAAGCAGGTCAGGTATGAACCATGGTGCTTGAGAGTAACATCAGCTGTGCTTCTGCGCTTAGCTGGTGTATCTCCCATCACAAGCATTTCCACTTAGGAAGAGTGAGATCAAGCTGTAACCTTGTTTTGTTCATAAACAAAACTTGGGATGACCACAGTGGTGAGCAAACTAGAAGAGTGGTGCAAGACCACCTCATCAGGCTAGCAGAGATTCTTGCTCACTGAGAATAGGCTGGAAAGCAAGAAGCAGTGCTGGGGGAGAAAGCACAGGACTTGGTCTGCACCATCCTCAAAGAGGAATCCCAGTAATAGGCATTTCTGAAGAGAAGGTCCTGGGCTGTTAATTTTTTTTGCTTTCTTTTGAACTGTATCTGTAACTTGAACCAAGCCACTTCATTATTTATTAATTTTACACTTCTGTTTCAGTACGTGTTGGGAATGAATCTTCCATCCCATATTTTAGAACTGCCACTCGAAGTCTCCCTCGGTGCACTTTTCCACGGTGATAAACAACAGTTTGTCTTCAGATCCAGGATAGAGGTATTATATAATATAGCTACACAAGGAAAAAAATGGCTTCCATCCTTTTTTCAGGCATGCCTCCTGTGATGTCTGTACGAACCACAGATTGAAAGGAGGCTCTGAATTCAGGCTGTTCTCTCTAAGTACCACATGTAGGTGAAATTATTACAACTTAATCGATTTATCATGACAGCTAAGGGACTGGAAAAGAATAATACTTTTTTGTGGCCCTGCTGTCTGAAAATATATATAATAACAGAATCTGAGAGACTGGGAGATGTTTTGTTTTATTCAGAAGCATTCCCCAGAGTAGCCTCAGATAATGTGCTCACAATGGAGACTTCCATTATCAGGATGATACATTTGTGCAAAGTGAATTTTGAAAAAAATCTTGCCTGATAGTTTTCACAATATCAACTTAATCTAATTTCACAACTATGTATAATGTTAATCATTGAAAGACTTATCCTCTGAGATTATGTTTCACCATAAATAATTGTCTAGAACTTTTCCTGCCTTCCATGACCTTGGCAATGAATACAATGACGAGGAGAATTCCTCCACGACAGTTTTACGTTTTATGATTCATAAGGCAGATTTTTTTAGTCAATCACACAAAAAGCAATGGATTGCACAGGCTGCAAATCCAAACTATTTGGCAAAAGTCAGAACAAGGAGTTTAGTTTATTTCTGCATTGGCCAACAATGAAAACAACTTGATCTGGGGCAGGAAATGGTGAGAAGATCTTTATTTTCTCTAATTTTGGTATTTTTTCCTCTATTTTGGTAATTAAGATCTCTGCTCTCCTTACAACAAAATCAGTGACCCTTGCACCTAAAGATAGCTGCTGTTTCAAGGCAAGGCAATACTCTTGACAACTGTGAGAAGACTCCCAGCTGGATCTAGATTCAAGCTTTCCCTTTTTTTTTGAGTGCTAAGATATATTTTACTTACAGTAAGAGTTTATGAAGTAATTATTAACAAAAAACTAATTTTGATTTTCACTGGCTTACCTAACAGGTCTAGTTTCTGTAACAGGAAAAATGAATATTCCTACTGGGATATGACAACAAATAAATAAATTCAGAAAGGATGCATCATTCTTCTTAATGGATCAGTAAGAGCAATTGACTTGATCTCACTTTTATATTTCCAAATTCCAAAAATTAAGTAATGGGGACATTTTAGCATCGAGTAACTTATAATTTAGTAGTGGTACCAATCTTTATTTTCCAAGTACTTGCAAAGTTAATCTTTAACAATGCCATGACATATATATTAATTATCTATATTCTTAGGGGAGTTTTGTCACCAGCTCTGTGGGAGATGATGCTGGACTTCGCCACAGCTAAGTAAAAAATACCCAGCTGGAATTTGGGAACTTAGACTTGACCCTTGGTTAAAATAGCTATTTTTACATCCTCTGATAGGCTTTTGAATTAGGGTTATGCACATCATTTATTAATGCTTATATAAAACACTGGAAAGAATTGGAATTTTTAAGCATATTTGTGATATATGGAGCACTGAAGACCTATATATCAATTCTGCATTGATATAAAATCCTGTTCCACCTTATTGAAATCAGCTGGGATTACACAGCTGTAAATTCTTACAGAATTTTTGACGGTGAGTGTATTATATCTAATTATCCCGCCTCATCCTAATTATCTTTAATCTGTCCTGTTTGGAGCAGTAGTTAAGAGGCACTACAAGTGGATTCCAAAGACGTTAAGTAAGAATTTACAGTGATACTTATGTGGCTTAAGGCCCAATTATAGTTTTTGTTTGAGCTTTTACACTGCATTACTACTAATGTTAAGTTACAATAAGTTTTAATTCTACCCCACACTTTTTAAAAATTCCAGTGAGGAAAACGGTTTTCTTGGACTAGGCTCGTTGCAACTGTAGGCCCACCCTGGCCGGGACAGGCTTACACACCAGAAATAAATCCATCGGGAAGCGGGAAGGAAAGGGAGCTTAGCAGACAGGCTCGCGTGTGAAAGAAAGGAAGGGAGAGCGTGTAGGTAGCTACAGCTGTCCGCCTTGGCCCTGGCGGGGAGGGCACCCGGGCCCCTCGGGGGGGCAAGGGGAATGTTTGGTTTCCTCCTTTTTCTGCCCTTCTGATCCACAGCGTTTGCAACCGGTGCTCCCCGTCGCGCAGTGCTGTTGGCTGAGGTCATTGCAGCAGAGCAGTGTGCGATTGCCCAACCCGCGCGTTTCACTGGCTGCTTCCCTTGCTGTTCTGTCTCATGTTCACCAGGCAGCTACTTGCCTGGCACTCGGGGGAGAAACGCGCAGGCTGCAGGAGGGAAGGGTTTCCAGCAGGTACGAAAACGGAGCCTGCAGACATGGCGAATGGTAGTGAAAAGCAATGTACTTATTTCTGTGCTCTCCCTGGGAAAAAGTAATGGGGAAAGTGTGAAGCCTGGCTGGTTACACAGCTGACCGGTATGATGAAGGCTTTAGAAAAAGGTGTTTGCTGAACATTGTAGAAGGATACACACTTTTTACTCCCCAAAAGCATTAAATGTCAGTGTTAAGAGGCTTATTCACATTTTCCTGTAAAAGCATTAAAAAATTCCGTTATTAAAGGAAAAGTATATGAGATACAAGTCCAGTTCATCTAAAAAATTGCTACAGGGGGAAATCAACAACAGCTGCCAGCTCAAGCCAAAGGAATGGAGGCAGCAGAAACAAACTGGCCAGGAAGAGAGACAACAATCCAGTAGACTCCTTATGGAAAGCAGTACAGAAAGAAGACTGAAACATGCCCAGGGGCAAGGATGTTATGGATGTTGAAAACAAGATTAATGTCCCAGTGCTGTAGCTGACAAAAAAAAAAAAAGGGAATAAAAGAAGCAGTTCACACACCGAGTAGGAAAGTACAGACTTGCTATGAAAAAGAGACTATCTGTAGCACAAGTTTAAGGCACCAACATTTTTGTACAGCAAATGGCATGCACTCAGCTGTTTCATTTGCAACTGTGAGGTAAGATTAGTGACCTGTTTGATTGCAGCAGAATTGCGGAGGCAGCTGTAACATGGCTGCAGTAGCATGGATAAGCTGTCCCCTCAACCTATAGCATCATTACCAGTTGTGGGTGAGGTGATATGGACACGAGGAAAAGGGAGACTTTGCAGAAATACTGCAAACAAAAGATAAAAAATGACTTAACCCAGATGACCAACCTTGTTCCCAAAAGGAAACAATAACCTACCGAAAGGCAATGAAACTTTATAACATTTATCAAGCAATGCCGAGGAATAGCAAAATGTAGCAAAAAATGAGCTATTGAAAGTAAAGAGAAAATATAAGAGACACACTGTTTCTGAAGACTGATAGCCCTGCAAAGCTCTCAAGTCTCCAAGGAGACCTAGAGTCACATTATGCAAAGATAATGCCCAAATCAATTGCTAGTTTAACAGGGCTCTGCCATGGAATGGGGAAGAGTGCCTGGCAGCAGCCACTGCCAGCTACTTGTGGAAGACTAAGAAAAAGAAGATGATAAGGATGCAAAGAGTGATCTTCCCCTTATGACAATCCCCGCCTTCTGACTGTCAGCCATTTAGGAGCTTTCTGAGCCAAAGGCTGCATTCAGAGCACAGTACTTAACATGTTCCTTGCCCCATGAATTTGTCTGATCCTTTTTGAATCCAGTTCCACATTTGCACTGGTTGTGCTCTTTGGAGTGAGATGATTTCATCAGTTTACCTTTGCATAAGAGGCTGACATGTAATGTAATCACAAGCAATTAGTATCAGGAACTGAGTTCAGCTACAGCTCAAGATACCGAAACTACAGGATGGTGATGTGAGGCTGCTGTAGGATTTGTCTATGGCTGGAGATGATGACAGCCAGCAATTCACTCTTCTCATTTCAGTTGAATGAAAGCTCATAATCAAAATTAGCATCGAGTTTTTCTCAGGAAGTTTTTTTTTTTTTCCAGAAACAACAACACATGGGGACAAAGCCCTGCCTAGGAAAATCATTACATGTATTGGATTATTTGAGTAGGACATACTATTCAGAGTAGGACAACAATGGTTCTGCATAATCAATGGTAGACTCCATCTGCACATCATGGTATGTTCACATTTGTAACGGAAAGCTCCAGCCAGTTCAGCGAAGCACTGACAAAGATGGGGTGCCGTACAGCAGAAAATTGCTTCAGAATCTTTTTCAAGGAACAGATGATGGAGAAGGCTGCCTCCTGCTAACACAGTGTGCAACGTATTTGCAAGTTGACATTTTGTTTAAAGGAAACCAAGCTCTAATCCTAGTTAATCAAAGGAGTACATCTACGGACCAGACTACTCTTAAGGACACATTTGGAATGGGTATTTAGCTGTTTAATAATGCAAATAGGCATCTAGCTTATTCTGCAGAAGAGCTGAAGCACCTAAAGCCCATTGGCTTTAGGCATTTCTGGGAGGAGAAATACCTGTGCAAGTCTGGTCCAAAAGGATAGTTCACATCACTCTGCTGGGAAACAGAAAGCCCCTATGGCAAATACCAGTAAGTTAGTTGCTTGGGCATAATAAATATCTGGCCACAATACTAAATGTATTACAAAGAGGAAGCAAAACTTTAGGTGACCACCGGTAGCCCAGGAGGAAGTCTTACTCCTATATACCCACTTACACCTGTAGTATATACTGAATATCTAACTTTGAAATTATGGCTGTTCATAAGTAACTTTTTTTAACTTTTGGCTTCTAGTGCAGTCCCATTTTTAACCTTGGCTGTTACTTTGAGAAGGGCTTTCTGGATGGTACCATCTGTCTGCCACCAGTTACTGCTCAGTCATATGCAGTTGTGAGAATATGTCCTAGAACAGCAGAATATTCTATTGCATCTAGTTTCCAAGCTCATGCTTCATAATACGGTAATATCTGATAATCTCTTCCTGTTTTCTCTGGTAGTTTAACAGTCATTTTGGTGAACGGTTTGATTTAAAACTATGCTTGTAATTCTTTACCTGTAAATTATGTCTTTTTGCCCATTTTTTATCTCTTCATCTGCTACAAACAACAATGCTGTGATACATTTTATATGACTGACTGCATTTTGAGTTTCAGTTGTCATGAGTGGTACAGTCTCAAAATATACTGAGTAATAGTATACATAAATCCCTTTAATATACCAACAGTCTATTTCTAGCATTACCCATGGATGAACATCAGTAGTTCATAAATCCTGAGTAGTTATTTTCTCCTTGCAGAAGCAAATGTGTATCATAATACAAAGAAAACAATGTTATGAAGACTGTATGGTTTTACCTGCTTATTGTTTTTTTGTCTAGATGAACCCTGTTATTACAAACTTATTAGCACTATAATTTGAGAAAATCATATGGTCAGATTTCTTAGCCTGGTCTCCCTGCAATGTATAGTAGCCCATTAAATTCAATGGCATGGCTATACCTGCACTTTACATGTGTACTTTCAGCCTCATTGCATAATTTTATGGTATTTGTTTAAATCTACTGTTGCCCACAGGTTTGATCTGAACTAAAGGATTTTGAAAAAATACACAGGAGGGCTTGGTGGACTGACTGACTTCATGCTTTCCTACAGAAATACACAGGCCTGGACCAGTATTTCAGCATACCTGTATTTTGCTGAGGCTTGGACTTGGATCTACAATTGGCAGCTCAGGCTGATCAATAAATGAGAGCTTTTCCCTACATAAATGTTGCACCAACTGAACCACAATCAATGGCTTAATTTAGTGACAGTGGTGCAAATACCTTTGTGCACATGGCTGAAAACCTCAAACCCTGCAAGGAACTGACTTGATTCTAACAAATTTAAGCCAGATTAAAATCTAATCAAGAACATCCACATGGGATTTTGTAAGAATTTAACTAAATTTTAAAACATATATCTGGACAAACAGATGCAACTTTGTATAAGTGGGCCTAATATTACAAAATTATACTGAAGTAATTTTTCCAGTCTTTCAGCCTATTTTCAAGAACTGCAATTTTATCCTTAAATTCACTGTAATTCTGATGAAATCCTTTTTGCTACATGCTGATCAGCTGTTTGCATCAGACAGAGTAGAGGAAGGAGCACGAATAAGATTTATACCAATTTAGAGTCTATCAGCCATTATGCTTTTGGTTTCTCGTAAGTTTTAATAATTAATGTCCTGAGAATAGCAGATGGCCCCAATTCTTTTTAAATTACTGTAGTTAAAAACATGTATTTTTTTAGTCCTCCAATATGGCACCAAACGTTACTGCTTCTGGCTCCAGTGCTTCCTCCTTTCTGACTTACATTCTCTGATTTATTCCTATTCCTCTGCTTCAGCTGAGAGACAAGTTGAAAGAAATTGTCACTCCAGACAGAAGCACAAATATGTAATTTCTGTTTTGTGTTAAACATGCAGACAAAGGACTACTGAGTTCATTTTGAATCCATATGTACCCTGTAGTTTGGAAACTGTACTGATTCAAATTCCACCAAGGTATTGCCTACACAGGAAGACTTAATGGTGTATCACTTCTTGCCAGGATATCAGTTCTTCTAGTTCTACTCTCTGTGTAAACATTCTTGTTCCCAAATCAGAGTATCACCCAGGAACAAGAATTTAAGGATCATACAGTCACCTATAACTGTAGTAACCATAGAGTACACGTCTATTTTATAAAGTTCCACAGTAGTAGAACTCCGTAACTACAATACACCACAAACACCAAAACCTTGTGACAAATCTAAAACTTGGGGTAATTCACAGCTACAGTGTACTGCAGAAAAAAAATCAACACTATCTTCACTGTGCTATGACCCTGCAATAGCAGAGTAGTTCCTAAACAAAACTCCTAGAGTATCTTGGAAGGCAGAGAATGGCCCTCACAAAAGAGAATGGCAAGAAACCCAAAGCTAATGGCCTCTGCCAATCTGTCCGAAGTGAAATGTTTTGCTTTCACTCTAAATCTGACCACTGGTTTATCTCTGAGCACATGAACAGAACAAACAACTTTCTGACCTCTACAGGCAAACAGGGGAAGCCAAAAGGTGATATTTTTACTGTGTAAGGATAGTGCAGACAAATAGTGAGTCAGCCTCTCTCAGATCAGTGATTTTTGGAGATGCCAGTACCTTGGGTACTCGAGGGATCTTAATTTCCCATCCCAGAAATTTTGTCATTAAGTCATATAGTCCCACACTCAAGTTTATAAAGTTCAATTTTTAAGACATTATTGGCTTCTCACCCTCACTACTGTTGTTTGCAAGATCACTTCAAGCCAGGGCCTAGAAATCCTGATTTTTGATCTGAAGTTCTTTGATTTTGTGATGATGTTATTCTTCAGTTTTTCTCCCTTCTTAGTATCTACTACAATTTCTTTTAATTCTCTTTTGGTCTTCCTTCCTCTGCAGCTATTCCATTTTAATCTCCTCTTCTTGAACACAAGTGAAAACTTGCGGGCAATACTGCAAAAAAGGTCTTATTGGTGCTTTGTACAATGCAGCTCCTGCATCCTTATCTCTACTACAAATACCTCAGCCAGTGCATCCTAACACTGCATTTCACAGCTGCTTCAAAATGGCCGTCAGCTGTCACCCTCCAATAACCAACACACTGAGATCTTTTTCTTCCACTTGGTTCCCTGTGATGGATGGTATTTTTAGCCGTTTGTGCTGGTACGTCATATTCCTTTAAGAAAGAAGGGACTGAGTCACGCTGGCCTTGTGGAGAAGAGGAGACTGCTCTTACCCTGGAGCAACTGCCTGGAGAAGAGACACTTCTGTGGCAGCAGGGTGGGGCTGGCAGAGGAAGAGGCAAAAAAATCCTGCAGAGCAGCAGAGGGACGGAGAGACTGCTCTCTAAGGGGCAGGGAGAAGAGCCAAGGCTAGAGCTCTATACCTTCTTCTGGAGAGACTGCTCTCTAAGGAGCAGGGAGCAGAGCCAAGGCTAGAGCTCTAATACCTTCTTCTTATGGTCCAAGAGAGGACCACACAGAGTTTCTGCAACCCAGAAAGCCACTCAGTGGACTGAAATCACAACTAGAAGGAAGGATCCAGCCAACAAAGTTACTGTGAGCAGGAGGGGATTTGTTTATAAATTCATTTTTATTTCTGTTGCATCTCACCTAGCCACTGAGCTGTCTGTTTAAAATATAAACTGTTCTAGTGTATATGCAAGTAAAACCTGGTCTTTTGAGACTGAAAGCCTTTTTTTTTCTACTTTGGAGGGCTCACTATAAGAAGGATGCCTAGGCAGATCCACTGTAAAGTTCTGGCTGGCTTAATATCCGATGCATGCATGACTGTGCTACTGAAGCCGCTACCATTTCTGCCACTTGTCCTTAAGCTGAAAATGATTAAACAGGGTAGGATAAGTCTCAAGACTGTTCTGTGAGGAAGTGTCAACAGATCGCCTTCTTCATCTTGAGAACTTCTCTTTTCATACATTGCAGTCTTACGCTAGTCAGCGCCTTATCAACCTAATCAGTTCTTGCGGTAATCCTCATCATTTCCACTTCAGTAATAATTTGCCTTCACACTATAACAAGTGCTGCTCTAACATGTGTGAAAATTCAGGCTATCGCATTGTCCCTGTGTAAAAGGTCAATTATATTATCCAAAAAGTTTTTAGTCTAACACTATCTACATTTGATAAAACCAGGATTATCCCATTTTTCATTTGCCTTCAGGGCTTTAATTATTCTTTTCTTCAAACATTTTCTAATACTTTATACAGTGTTGCATTCAAACTAAAAGACTCAGAGTTATCTGGGCAATTTCTCTTTTCCCGCTTTTTAGAATGTAAAAATGAAGGGAGATAGAGAGTATATTGACATGAGTACATTTATTCTGTCGATAAGGCCTGAATTTGTATTCACTTGAGAAGAGCCATCTTTTATCAAATTTTTGGCTTCTTTTATAGGTATAATACACTGTGATCAAGGTTTCCAAGGTTGCCAAATCTTCAGCTTTGCAAGAGCAGCCCGCCTACATGCCAAGTTCATAACAAATATAAAAGATCTTACAAAGAACCTCATTTCAGCAAAGCCTCATTTTTCAACAGAACACTTTGTCAAAAATATTAATCAGACCTAGCCATAGATTTCTTTTACTACATAGTCTTTTCCATCATCTCTGTAGTCTTTATGACAAGCTTAACTGGCTGAATTTATGTTGTTTGGGTTCTCATACTGTGACCATAACCTTGCCGTCTACGCTATTGCTTAATCATTTAAGTTTTGGGTAAACATAGGTTAATGTCACTGGTGCATTATGTAAGTGTTTTTATGGGGTAGTATTTAACTAGAAGACAAATATTTAAGAATCTTTCCTTGTATAAATTATCTTCATTTCAATAATATTCACAGTGACTGATGAGCAATTTAAGATGTATTGTCATAATTTTTAAAACATGTTTTCAAAGCACTTTTCAATATACTCAAGCTCATGGAGAATTAATGGTGAAGGCAGAAAAGTGGTTAAAGACCTCTTACTTTTTTATTTCAATGAATACTTGGTGATGTATTTATCAGGCTATTCAAAATATTTATCACATTGTGAGTAGTTCCATCTACAAACAACATAGCTTCATAGATTTTAAACACAGAAGGGAATACTGTAAGACACAATATTGCACTAATGATTCCCTATACCACAAAAGGCTACAAGTCTTATAATTAATTCCTACTTCAAATCCAAGAGCAATCTTGCTTTCAAAATTTCCAGTGATACATCTCTTACAATTCTTGCTTAGATGTTCCAGTGCTGATTTTTCTTATCCCAAGACATTTTCATTTTATTTCTAGCTGTGACTTTCAATGCCAGATCATTTTACATTTTGCTTATTAGGTATAAGAGCTGCCTTCTAGTGTATGTTCTTCACAGACAGCAATCAAATCACCCCTGTACCTCTGCTTCAGTGAGCTTTTTACATCTCTCACTGTAAGTCATGCTACTCTTTCTTTAATCATCTGCATCTCTTCCAAAGCAACTATTTAACTTCTTTCTCAAAAGAATATTTTGGATAGACAGCATGTTGGTAGACAGTCTACCAATGGTTGCATCAGTGCTAACTCCAGTGATAACATAACCTTCTTATTCTACTTGTTGTTTCCCAAGAATCACATTAGCCACCACATCATACTGTGGAGATTTGTTCAGTTTATTATTACTCACAACACTTAATTTTCCCAGTCATTACTTTCCATATTATTGTCCCACCTTCTGTAAGGATGGCCTATATCCTTTAAGATGTCTCTGCTGAAATACATTTTGTTTGCTTGCATCTGGCTTACCAAATAATTCATGTCACTGCCTTGATGTTCTGTATTATAATTCAGCACTCCCCCACAGTTTGTGAAATGTGCAGATTTTATCAGTAACTGCTTGATGATGATTTGCCTTTTATAGTAAATATTTTTAAATCAGTTTATAACCTATCATGTTGAATCTTACTTGGGTTACTTTTGCAGTTGATGAGCAATGACAGTCCATACAATGAATCATCAAGAGTGATCAGGAGAGCAGCCTGTATGAAAATGTGTTTTGAGTGAACTTGTACTTTGTGTAACAAAATTTGGCAGGCTGTGGCCAAATCCTTCAGTGCACTGCTTCTGCTCTGTGATTCAAGGCTGAGTTTTTAAATTGGAGATTAATATTAGGCTTTAAAAATGAATGCGTATTTTCAGAGAAAACAATCGCTGTGCTAAAAAAGATGAGGTCATTTTGAGAACGTGAACATTTCTGCAGATAGCAATAGTTGTCCAAATAATCCTTACTTTCCCAGTAATAGAGACCAGTGACTTGAAAGACCAAAATCCAGTGTTTTTGAAAATATTTCAGCAGATAAAATCTCACCTGCTGTGTTTGTGTTTCAGAGGTGCAGGGAGCCTGGAATGGGTGTGGTAGAGGCATATGAGCTGAGAGCACCAGCCACAGGAACCAGTAGAACCAGTTCTTCTCTGTACAGCCTGGGAAATCCTGCCTTCAAAGGCATGACTTGACTGCTTTTACTAAAATATCCAGCTCACATTCAGGTAAAATTCAGACTATAAATCACTGTCTACTGGGGCTTACCTGGATGTAGGCCATTTTCATAAGAGCACACATTTTCCTACCATATGACAACAGAATTTGACTGGCATGTTTTGGATATTTCTCCAAGTGTGAAGCCAAAGAGAGCCATGGCAAACTTCTTTTTCTTAAAACTGTAGGATTCTTTTTTCCTGGGAATCAGCTCCTGCCAACATGTATCTCATCCCAATCACAATCCCATTTAAAATACACTGCTTAAAATGCACTGTCCAGGTCTTCCACTAACTGCAGATGTTGGAACTTCTGGCATTTACCTCACTATTTAGGTTCTCTCCACCTGTCCTTCAGAGGGAGAGTGATTTCACAATGTGTATGCTTTTTATAGACAATGGAAGAAATGTCCTTTTCCAAAAATCAAATCTAGTTAAATGATGCTTAAAAACGATAGCAAGCAGCACCTGATTTTAAATCTGTAGCATTTAAACATGTAGAATGCTAAATAAATCCAAATATGTGTTCTTCTCATTTGACTGGACTACACAAGTCACAGTTAGGTTCCTGTATTCATTGCTGATGAAGGAAACACAAAAAGAAATTGTGTCCAGCTTCGCAGTTTGAATTTCAGTGACAAGTCTTTTCCTTGTGTAAATCTACACGCATAGATCAGTTTGATATTGGTAACATAGTCAACACACAATTAATTTCATGTTTCATTGGGATTACTATCTTTTCTCTGTGTAACTCATAATAATAACTGCTATGTTTAAAGAAGGTTGTTGAAAGGCGAAGAAACGGAGCATTGCGATTAAGACCAGTGATGACGTATAAAAGGAACGGAAGAGTCAGTAAGTCGTTATATATGATACATAGGTCAGGACAGACTGACCTGAACAGCTGACCACTTATTAATAAAGTATTCATTTCCAGCAATCTTTGGATTGTTCATGGATTCTCTCTTCACACCTAAGTTTTTATGTTTACACATTGTATTCATCCACAGTGATGACATTCATTCAAGAATCATTTCAATTTGAAAGAGTATGGGTTTCCAGAGGAGTGAATCTATCCTACACAAATGTCCTCCAGGGGCTTCTTCAGATTGCTATGATCCTTAAAAAGGGACATTTTGTTTTAAATGGTGGAGACAGTTTGTCAGGGGAATCCCTAAATACTGGGTGTTAAGATAATTCACAAAGCAATCAAATTAATCAATCTGTATTATAAGAAGGAAAAATTTACTAAAAAGCTAAAGCTCAGATTGTAGGAAAACTTGGCTATATTACTTAGGACCTCAAAAAAAGAAATAATTTACTGAAGGAAAATATTCTCCACCTGAGATTTAAAAAGGAGAAATAGGTCAGCTATAGACTGTAGGTTTGAAACAGATGAGCTACAAAAGAAATTTAGGACAAGAGGCTATTACATCAGACAATTAGAGGAAGGAAAGGGCAGTTGATAAGCAGAGACTGCAATTGCTCAGCAGAAGAATTAAGGACCATGAAAAATCCTTTGCTCTTTTTTCATCAGTTTGCTCCACATTTATGTCAACTTTTACTTGATGGCTGGGAGCACAGGGGTGTGAGCTTACTTTGCTCTAAATTGTCAACAGACAAGAGATTTAAAGGATGAATTTGAGTTCTCCTTTAAGACACACGAAAAACAGACCCATTGTAGCTTGATTCATATGGAACAACTCACTAGGCTGACACCCACTCATTTCCTTTCAATCACAATGCAGGGGAGTTTCCTGTTTAATCACTTCTCAGATGGTCATAATTTTGTTAGGTTCATCCTTTCATCTTCATGATCGCCATGAATTCAACATTAGAAAACGTATACTAATTAGGAGTTGCTGTATGTTGTGTACAGTAAATAGCTTAGCTGGATCAACAAGAAGGCGGAAATGATAAACACATACTGAGTGAAGGTGGGGAAACTGCTCAGGTAAAAACAAACAAAAAAATCCCACCTTTATTGAATTAATAGGGACAGAGGTAGCATACACACTATAAAAAGTTCACACAGGACATCTGAAGGCAGAAGAAGATTCAGGGTAAAGAAACTCAATACAGTCATCATCTGGTGTTGCTGATGCAATGAAGATATGTAGACAACTGGGAAACTAAAAAAAAAAAGCGTTGAAAATATCCAAAATTAGGTGATAGCGCAACTCTTTGCCCTACTAGTCCCTATAATTCAGAGCAGTTCTGGTTCCATGTAAGGATATAGCCATTTATTTATAAACAAAAGAGATAGAAAAGAAATGTAAATTTATAGGCTTGTTTAAAATGATTGATGTCCATTATCACTAAATCACGGATGTGTCTAACACAGGTGGCAACATGTAGGATGACAGTTTTATCCATAATAATGCACATCCTGTACAGGGCTCCGCACAGCACAAAATCGTTTTTCCAGACAGCTTTCTATTCCACATCACAGAAAATATTTTCTATGAGTCATTTTGTTTAAATGTAAAAGAGAATTAACTTTGATTGTTCTCATGTCCTTTTATGTTTGCTGTCTAAGAGCATTTAGGCGATATAATGTCTGCAGAAAGTGAATTTTAAAGGCAGTCTCCTCATGCTCTGTTCTATGTTGTACATTAAACTCTCCAGTATTCTCCATGCTCAATAGTTAACATGATGCTCAGGAATCACATAGTAATTTGATAGAACGCAGACAGTAATTGCAGAGCTCCAGAGCCCCCTTCTCTGCCTCCTAAAATCCATACAAATCCATACAATTGAATCATATATTCTTCATCTTTCACCAATCGAATACTTCTTTGCAGCCCTTCCCTTTTCTGTTAAGAGTATTAAGGGAGTTCCTTACTTCCCATATTCACCACAAAAAAAAGAGGCTGTTATTCAGTCCCTTGTAATCGAGATAGATGAACAAGGAACATCTGACCCTCTCGTGTTACTTCATGACAAAAATTACTCTGAGAAAATAGCTGAGGATGATGCTGAGGTAAAAAAGTCTTAAATAAAGTGAGCATGCATGGTTGGTCATTGAGAACAAGGGAAGCTGAAAATAGAACCTCCTTGTGAAAAGAAGCATCACAGACTTCAGAAACAGCACCAGAAAGAGTACTATTGAGACAAAATGAGATTGGGGGAAGATCAGAGAGAAACAGCTTGAGAATTGTGATCTTTCAGAGGGCATGCAAAAAAAGGTAGCACCGTGACGTTAGCTGGTGATTAGGGAGAGCACGGTAACAACAATTGTGAATCTTTAACATAACATGTAGCCTGACAAACTCTAGTAGAAGGAGCTAGTGAGGGAGGGCAAGAGATCTTTATGCCTTTTGCAGTCAGGCTTCTCATCAGCTAATGCTACCAGCAACTGGCTTCAATCAAAATGTTTCAAGAGCCTTACGTTTCATCCCAAGCCTATAAAAAGACCAATTGCTCACATGGAGAGGGGCTTGAATGAGTTTTATCTACCAGCAATGTTTATTGTCTCTTTCCACCAGAACTTGGCATGAAAGTTGCATCATACTGCTTGAGCAGATCTAATGGTTCATTGCATGCCACTGCCCCATCTCTGGAGCTGTCTCTGGCTGTCTTCTGACCTTGCACTCAGCTCATTCACTTCATTAAAATGGGATAAAATGAGGCTAGCAAAAACCAAAACAAAATTTTTGCTTGTTTAGGAAGATAAATTGGTTCAGTCTGCAGCTGGAGAAATGCCAGAGCCAGCGCAAAGGAGGGAATGGGACATGCAGCAGAGAGTGTGTTGGAGAGACAGGTGTAAGTGGGACTGATCCATTTTGTGACACCTGTACTGTGAAAATTCACCTTTAGAAAAGAGGACAGCCACTGTTCCTTTGCACCAAATATCTTGATTTGGTTTTAAGATTTTAAAAAGCAATAAGAGAATTTCATCCTTTAAAAAAACTGGAAGATTCAATTATGACATAGAAAAGACAAGTGGTGGTGATTTTCCATGATGTGCTTTAAGAACATGATGGAAAAGAGGACAAAATTCAACACATGAAAAGCCATCACTGCAGTCAGGAACTGGTTTACACTATTTTCTTTCCTGAAACATTTAAACTTAAAAAGGAGAACAAGATGCTTTGTTTTATGAAAAGGTTTGAAGGAGATCCAGTATTACCACAACAGACAACCCCTCCCCCCAAAGATAATGAAGACAAGATGACATGAAGTATTTTAAAAGACGGGTTACTATTGCTCTACAATTCAGTTTTCAGTTCATCGCCAAACTGTAAAGGATAAGCCCACCATTTTGTCTTCCTTTTTAACTCTCATTTTCCTTTCTTTAGGTCTCCTTGACTTTACCAGCAGAGGGAGCAGGTGGAAGAGCAAAGGGGTAGGGAAAAGGAGTTGACTTCGATTAAACTTTGATCTTTGCTCTTTGTTCCAGACAGAAAAAACAAGGACCAGTTTCAGCAGCTGCTGCTAGTGGGTCAGAGTATCCACAGCACGAATACCCTTGCTTTGCCTGAGTTCTCCCTTCTTCCTCTTACAGTTCCTGGCAGCAAAGCAGTATTAGAAAGCCTGACTGTTCCACCAGTCCTGCCTTGTTTTCATCCCTGTGCACTGGCAATACATAGCAGAAAATTGAGGCAAAATTCTCTAGGTGATGACATTTTAAATTCAGCTACACACTACTTTCAACCCTTCCTGTAGCCTTCCGCATGAAATTTCACTGTGTCTCAACCATTTTTCTAGCACTGGGCTTTACTGTAAATCTGGAAACATGCAGCCTATTTGTGTAAAATGAAAACTCATACGGAAATTCATGTCTGAATAATGCAGTGTTAGTTTTGATCTATTGGAGAAGCTTTTCAGTTCACCCGCCTCTCACAAGGGGATTTGATAAGCTAAAGTCTTGTTCAAAACAATATTTATAAGCCATTAAATGTTTTATCTCAGAATGTTAGGGTTCTCTTAAAAACACCTGGTTTTCTTCCCGCCTCTCATTTCTACCTATTCACAGATAGCTTCCTCTGCACCATTCCTGAATACGAAAGGGATTCAATACCTCATAATGAAATTAAGCCAATTACTATCTCTTATTGTGCATCAAAGATCCTGCAATTTTTTATTTTTCAGAAAAACTCAGCATGTAGGAAGATGGAGACTAGCACTCTTTCTTTTTGAAAGATAAATCTTTTGGCAATATGGGCTTATTTTGCTTAAAACAAGTGCCAATGTATGGGACATGCAGAAAATGGTTTACAACGATCAGGCACTGTTCTGTCCTCAATAAGGAGGAGGAGCACCAGTGGGATCAGGTCAGACACTTACGGAAATGCATGATACCAGACTTCTCAGTCAGACATTCCCAATAAAATCTTACACAAGCAGTTTAGGACTATCATGAAGTAAATAGGCTTCTCTCAGTCCAACCTGAAGTTGCCTCTTTTTATTTTTTTAACTCAGTCATGTGGGGCTTTGAGCAAGACAGACTTATTCCATACAGAGTAAAGGTGAGAACCCAATATGTCTGAAAACAATGTCATTTGCATTAGATCAAAGGTGAGTAATTACTAACCAAAAAGCGATCACTGACCAGTTTCTGAAATTCTGACTAGCACTTTACAAAAATGATTCACCACATAGCATAGAGGAAATGGGTGGCTTTGTAACAACTGCAGACTCCCACAGCAGAGCTATAGGTGTGGCTTATCTATCCTTCTCAACCAGAGGAGACAAACAAGCTTTGAAGGAAAAAAGCAGAGCCAAAGCCCTTAGCTCTGTTGCTGTACCTGGAGACGTCCACCAAATCTTCAAGAAAACTCTCAGCTTTGAGCTGGTAAGCAGTTATTTAGAGAAGGTAGAGAAAGATTACAACCAACTGGAAGAAAAGTCTTTAAATCTGTCCTTAAAGTGGAAAAAGCTGTGCAGAACCACAGCAGGTATTTGCCTGTCTTCCTCATATAAAACTATTTCAGGCTATATTTGATAAGAGGTTTGATGAAGTCATGAGTGATAGGGCTCAGGCTAATCAGGTTAGATTTATTTTCTAAAATAAAATAGACGACCATCAACTGATTAATATTAGCATCCCATCCACATTATAGAGTCCGTATGCAGCCATTTTTCTCTAAACAGAAGAATGTTTTGATTGACTGACCTAGCCACACGCTGAATATTACACAGACCAGTAGTTGGCAAGTTTTGTCCAGTTTTGGACTCATCGGTATTTTCCCATGGAAGTGCAGATCCCTGAAGAGTGAATTCAAACCAACTGACAACAGCCTTGCGATTCTTAGTAGCCTTTCTTGGACCACTCAGAAGTACCTGACCATGGGCTGAAAATCCCTGAGATACATATGGTTATATATGGCCATGTGTGAAATAGTTCCAGGTATAATACCCTGATAAACATTTCTTTCCCCTCCTACCTTTTTTTAGTCTCTTTCAAGGAACTATTCAGGAGTGTCTCTTTTCACCTCAGTCTGACAGGATTGTATTCTTAAGGAATAAGTGGACTCAAGACAAGAGTTTAGAAGATAAAAATCCTTTTAAATGCAAATGATATCCTCTTACTTGGTACAATCCCAGATCAGTCTAGTCTGTACTGTATTCTCTGTTTATAAAATAAATTAGAATAAATTGAAAGGATTGATCATCTCATTAAAAAGTTGGAAACACTCCCTCTACAGGGCTATTCAGATGGGAACAAAGGAACTTCAAACACGTTGGCATCCAGTTTCCAAAGGAAATTCACAGTCAAGGTTAACCTAGCCCTATTAACTATGGAGTTAGTAAGTGACTTAAATAGATGGTGAGTGCTACCTCTTTCCGTATAGGGAAAAGTAAACATAATTAAAATGAATGCTGGCCCTGGTATTTTGTTTACTTTCAACTCTCTCCCTATCCATATTCCTGATATTTATTTTAACAAAACTAACATGTTGAGATTCTCCTTGTGGGACCCTGGTAACCAAACCAGAAATGCTCTACAAGCCCTACAGAGGGCATTAACCTCTGAGCGGGTGGTCACCAAGAGGCCACAGATAAAGCTGGGATTACTTGTGCATCTTCTAAGTCACAGCTCAAGATCCCATTTAATTAGTCCATACGTTAATATTGCATACATTAATACTCAAGAATGTATCTTGATGAGTAGATGGGAGAAAACATGCAAGGACTCAAAAACTGCTACCTCTGCAAGGCAATTCCTGAAATATCTCGGTCCTTGCACTCAGACCCAGATTGCTAAATACAGGATGACCAGCCTGTAAAAATCAGGTAGCATCTGTGCCACACAGGTAATTACCGTGCTGTAACATTGCTTGTTGTTTGCTACAAAGCATGAGGATATCTCATCATTCAATGGATCTTGTCAACGATATGCATCTTTCTCATTGCAGAGCTAGATGATTTTCACTATGATTGCAGTATGTATGATCAAATTCTTCCACTGACAGCCCACACTGAAAACTAATGAAAAAGGTAAAATGTAATACTGTCCTGCGTCTGAATTCCACCTACAAACATGGCACGGCTCACTGATTCTCTAGTGAAACTGCCTCAAATAGTTCACTTAAATCTGGGGCTTATTTTTTCAACCACTGCTCAGAAGTCTTCATGAATGGCACTCAGCAAACCTTAACTCAAAGGACTACCTCTAGGCTCTGAAATAGTGCCAACTCTTTTAAACATGTACGTCAATGATCTGCCTGAAACTTGAGCTTGTAAATAATCTGACTTGATGACATCTGTTTGGGCATTAATTCTTAGGACTTTTCTGACCTTGAAAATGACTTGAAACCTGATTCAGCAGTAATACTCTCATAACTGGCATTTGCAGCTGAATGCTTCACTATTGTAATTTCTCCTGTAATTCAAGTTTAGTTTCTCAATGGAATACAGTCCATATCTGGTCTATCTCATAGTTTCTCTCGATAGATCTCTCACTTACTTACCCTGTCCATCTGATAACACTGGCTGTCAATGTCAAGACCTGCAACAACCTATTGACAAAGTTGTTGGACCTACCATGCACAATCTTCAAACATTTGCTATCACTTCGCTACTCAGGAAGGAGTGTGGTCTTCCAATTTTGACCTCCTCACCTCATGCTACGTTAGCCAACATGCAGCTCCATGGAATTACATCCAGTATTTTGCATTACCCATGCTGACTAACAATGTCCTACCACATTTCTATTCTGAAGACACCGGAGCCAAAAGGGTCATGAATATCAAAACCTTGCCTGACCTTCTGCTGTATTTGAAACTCTCTATTTAGCCCTTGTTCAACTCGCCTAATATTCTGACATCTCATATGGTCAGCCCTGTTACACTATGGCATTTTGACAGCAGAAAACACAGACCCTGCTGGCAGCAAACTGTTGAAAATCCTACCATTTGACAGCCATGTTTTATCCTGTGATCTTCCTAAAATACTTTCAGATTGCTCAAAGCTAGAATGCTGCAACCAGATTCTGTTACGGCATAAGGAGAATCTGAACTGCAGGTGCAGGCTATGATTCACAACATACAACATAAATTTCCTAACTAGATGAGGTCTAAGTGCACCAGATTCTGTCTCTGAAAATGCTGAGGTTTCATATGACTAGATTTGCGTATAATAGTATCGCTAGTAATATTATTTACATGACCACTCTATCACTGAGCATGTTAAACAACCAAAAGAAGCCAAGGCAAACAGATGCTTTCAAAGAGCCCTAGCATATGTATTAGTATTAAGAAATCATTATGGTTTAAAGATGAAAATTACTGTCCAGTTGGTCAACATCTCAGTCTCATTTGTCAGTAGCATTCAGAGCATGCACCCTGACCTCTGACCAACAGGCAGGGTATCCTGTTGGGTGGTCACATTGTCTCACTCCACATTTTTAGTAAATTTTCAGGTCCGCAGGTATTGAGCATTTCTACCTCTTCAAGGAGCCACAAGAGTCCTATCTATACAGGGATATTGCTGTAAAATAAAGCTGGCATTTCAATTTACAGTGTGCTAACTACTTCATACTGTGTCCCCCATCAATGCTCGTTTAAAATCACACAGGCATCAATTGCAGAGGTGGAAAGTGGAAGAAAGAGGCCTCTGTACTGACTTTTAATAGTATGGTGAGCTAAAACAAGAAACACAAACTTTTTGTATGATTCATTTGTTTTCATGTTACTGCAATACTATTTACAGTACATGTGGAAAAATAACTGCAAGTTGTAATTTACCCTCAAAGGACTACAATGGAGCTACAGATGTGCTGAAAATTACACACATCTTTAACCTCAGCTGGACTGAGGCCAGCAGTGCCATGAGGAAATAAGATAATGAATGAAGGCTTATATTTACATTGCTAGACTTGTCTGATCACATCAGGTATTTGTATCGGTGCACATGTATATTTGCAATATTGCAGAGGGAGCGTTCACTATAGAACCGGAAACTAAATGTCTTGGTATTTCTGCTGTTCATTACCTCCAATTATGTCACTTATATTTAGGAAGAATTTCTCTGGAGTCAGTGTTCAGCTGATAACTTCTTCCACATGAATCATGATAATGTCTGTTGCTATTTGCATAGCACTGGAAATTATCAAGATAAATAGAGATTAGGAATGACCCTTACACTCATCAGAATGTAGTTTGTCCTGTTGTTTTTTTCTGCTGGTTATTGGTACTCATTGGTAATTGTTGAAGCAGATAACTGTTCCAAAGGAAGCAGAACTCTGAGGAACAGACGTATTTCTTGATGTAGGAGGATTTGATTAGTTCTTCACATTATTAAAAAAGACACTATCCAAAATACAATGCAAACAAATCCCAGCATCACTTAACAAAGCGACAATCAGTAAGTGCTGATCAACTTTATTAACTAGTTTCTTTCAGAGGGGGTTTCAAGGGTTGTTTTAATGTAACATGTGTAATTTGGTCTGAAAAAAACCCTGGGTTTCATAGAGGGACATTTTTTCTCTTCACATCTGCCAGAACACAATTTATTTGTGCATAAACTTGGCTTTTACTATGCAAATCTTTTATACTTGAAATTTTCTAGGGACTGGCAACTGTAAATATAAATTTTAAATACTTTGGACCAGATGCTTAAACTCTTATTATGTTTAAATAGCACCTTGTTCTTTAAGTGACTCCACTGGAGTGAGATACAGTATAGTTTATTAGAATCTGGCAGTGAGTGGTTTGCTTCGTTATTAACATCAATATCTTTCAGTTCTGCCACCAGATGCTAAACAGTTACAGGAGATTTGTTTAAAACCAATTACAACAAAATCAAAGCAGAATCCACTGATATGGTTTTGTTTACAAAGGCTGAAGTCTGATATCGTTATTCATGTGACAACTGGCTCATATTCAAGTCACAAGCCTTTCTACATGTAATCTATCTCACAAGCCCTGAAACAGACCTGAAGACATACTAACAGTGCTCACTTTTTCTCTGTTATCTGAATATTCATTTAAGAAAACGCTATAGATGGCTTATTATGTGACATTAATGGCTAAGCTGGGAGTCGTGTGTGCAATTTCTTTAAGTCCACAATGAATGATTTGTGACAGGGCAGATCTATGTGTGAGCCTATGGAGGAGGGGCAAAACAAATATTCTTGACTGTAATTGACTATTAAAATGATTGAAAGTCAGTGGGCTTCTAGCCTGTAGGTGGGGATAGTTTTATTTCATTCTTTCCCTTTCCTAAAGACAGCAAGAAACAGAAAATGTGATAACAGTGAGGAGACTACAGCTCTTTGGAAAGCTTAGGAATGCATTATATGTGGAGTGATTTCAGTGAGCTCGGGATGTCAGCTCACATGCAATAGCAGATTAAATGAGGATGGCTGAAGTGCTTACAGCTCCCGGCTGCCTGCTTGCTCTTTGCTGGAGGCTGCTGCTTCAAACGCAAGACGAGCTGCAAAGGCTATGTAACATCTCCTGCACCCTCATATTTACAATGGTTTATAGGTGAAGGTTAGGGTAAATTGAAATCAGAGCTGCTTTGCTGCAACGGACAAGACTGTTACCCTCAGAGGTTCTTTTGCTGCCTATTCTCTCCACCTATTTCTGCCATATCTACCTCAACAGGACCCTCTGAAGAAGGGCTGGTACAGACAAAAGAAGGTGGCAACAGCTTCTGCTCTTTCAACTTAATATGTCACCACTGGTGAATCAACATGAGTAGCGGACAAGCATCCCTATTAACAATTCACCACTGCTGGCATTAGTGAACAGCCTGGATCAGTCTAGATTTGGCTACCTCGTGAGGGACCCAAGAGCTTTGTGAAATGTCCGTGTCCCAAGGAAGCAGAAGAAAATTACAACCTTGGGACAGTGAAGGAACTCCGATCTAATGTTCATTGTCTAATATCCTGGAGCAAAGGTGGCTTACATGCAACCAGTACAGCAGATAGGAACCATGATATCATTTTACATGGCCCGCCACCATTTTATACATCTATATGTACACACACACATATACATACACACACACATTTCCATTATTCCTGTGTAACACTAAAGTCTGTGTTAGTGGGAGGCTTGTTTAATGTGTTTGAAAGGATCTATTAAACTCTCAGCAAGAAAAGATTTCCTTTCCCCTGTCATAGAAGATTGCTTTTTTTCCCTTTTCCATTTAAATATTTATTCTGCATTTTGGAATGCATAAAACCAGCTGGAAGAAGGATACTATTGCCCCAGAATTTAAGAGTATAAGAAACTGGTAATGGGAACAAGGTTAAGGACAGTAATGCAGCATCAGCAAAATCTTCATGAAGAACTTTTAAGTGAAAGAGTTTGTACATCAAGATCACAGTGAATCAAAAAACACTGACCACACACTACGAAGAACAAAGGCTACACATTTTCAAATTGTCTGACTCAGATGAACATCACTGTTGGGTCAAAAGTCCACTCAGTTCAACAGCTGTGACAGTAGCCAGTAGCAGATAATTTCAGAAAGAATAAAAGAAGCAGAGCAAACAAAGAATGATATTTCTGCTGATATTTTCCCTCAGCTGCTATAAACTGGTAATGTGATATTGCAAGGTTCTTCTACGAGCATCTTTTCTCACTGTTACCTCCTTTCCCAGATCATTTCAGAACCTGAGTGGTCCCAACACAGATGCCCGACAAACTCCATCAAAAATGTCAGCCCATTCCAAACATCTGCTTTTATTTCCTAGTAGTCAGCTCCTAAGACACAAAAAGGCCTTCCTTTCTGTCCAGTGGGAGCTTGATTTCCATAGGAGTCTTTTGTGAGTCTCTGTTGAATGACTTTTGAAAATGCAATATACTTTGCTGATAACCAGAGAATCTTAAAACCTGACCTTACAGACTCCTTCAGAGTGTTTTAACAGATTTATGAGATGTGACACCCCTCTACAAAAGCCCTAGTATTTATCTATGTATCCTCTAGCATAAATTCCACGAATTTGCATGGTATGGAGGTCAGACGTACAGGTCCTTGAATCACAATGGGAGTCTTTCCCTCTCAGTGAAGGTAGGTTTAAGCAAAAGAACTATAGAGAAGCCAGCAACTATAATGTCTAAAGAGCTTTAAATCATGTTAAGTACTTTGGGACGAGTCAGGCAATAGTATCAACAATGAGAACGCTTTGGCACTGACAGGCAGATTGAGAATGTGTCATATCAGAAATTATTGTGAGTTTGATGAAGACACATTTTTTCAGTGGAAAGCTTTTTTTCGGAGGAAATTTTTTCAGGAACACAAAGCACAACCCTGCCAGGAATCCCTGCAATACTGTGGCTCAGGAACGGTATTTCTTTTTCCCACCCTATCCCTACCTGACCATTGCCCCATTTTGGCCCTTCCAGGCTTTCTCCCTCACCCAGAGGGAAGGGCCTTTTCAAAGAGCAGAGAGGACAGAGGCCAAGTGAAGAGCTCACCCTTTCCTTGTTTCGGGAGATCAGACATCCAAGGCCAGCATTTATTCTCACCAGGAACTATTTTAAAGCTCCAAAATCATCACCGACAAAAAGCTTTCCTAACACGCAACCTAAATTTTCTTTTTTTAGCATGAGTCAGTCGCTCCTGGTTATACAATCATCTGCTCTGCAACCCTGTGGAATTTCTTTCCTTTTGTATCCCCAAAATACATGTAAATATTGATGCTCTCTCTTTAAGTCCTTTTTATGGTGTATTCAAAAATGTATGATCTACACAGAGATGACATTTCAAGTCATGCTGTAGTTTGATTTTGTTCTGCAAGCACTTTAAGAGTGTAAGAAATCAGAGATAAAGGCAGATGACAGGTCTTCATACTGGTAAGATTCAGGGGGGAATTTTGGAGGGGTTAGATATTAGTGCAGGTTTCCTTTCATATTATTATTTTTATCTCTCCAGTAGCCCACAGATGCCTAGGGCCTTGGGAAACCACTGCATGAGGCTCAGCCCAAGCCTTACAGAGGTAGTCTTTCTCTAAGGATCTCAGCCAAGGATTTAGACAATATTAATTACATGGTTACATAGGTAAACAGTGCCAAGAGAGGGCAAAGTCTGGCAAAAAGTGATTGCTTAATTTAGTAGTCACTATGACAGCAGTGACAAGTACACATTCTAATCCTCAGTTCAGAAGCCTGGATGGATGTTTCGGAACAACCCTGCAGGTGCATACGCATGCACACGCACATGTGCACAAACATGTTTCCAACTTTCTTCATAATACAACCCTTCTAACTCCCCCATGCTAATAGCTGTCTTTTAACCTTTCCTCCTGCTTCTCAATCATGTGCTATGATGTTGTTCATAGTATAAAGTTTGCTAGCTTGATCCAGTGAGGTGTGAAAATGTAAATCCAAAACCTCTAGGACTTTTGACTTTCACTATGCAAAGCAAGACTTTAATATTTCTTTTCCATGATTTTGAGAAGTTTATAGATAGACCCTGTATAGCTTTGACTTTCACTCCTGGTGTACTTTGCCGAAAAACTGTACATAGCTTTTTTGTCCATTATCACTATCTTTTCTTTTCTTTTGGTGCCAACGCTTCCCCCTCCCCTTCTCTTTCTCTCACAGACACTGAAGTCCCTTTCATCCACATTTGGTGGCTTAGTTGTCCCTGTATCTATTCAGCTCTGCAAGCAACTTCTTTCTTTTGCTAGCTCTATCCTAATATTCTCTCCTTTCTTCTCTCTTTTTACCCCCAAGGCTGGTTAAAGGCTTTTCCTGGTTTTTTAAGCACAAGTGTTCGGGAGAGCAGACAGCCATTCTTAGACAGACTGTGCGCATTCAATCCAACAGCATGTTATTTCATTAAGATGACTGCTCCTGATGATGGGATGTTTGGATGGTGCTCCCTCCTTGTCCTCACTTGCTGGAGTTCACAGCTTAATTATGTGATTTGGGGGAGAGGTAGAGGGGACTGAGAAGAGGAAAGAAGTGTCCCCTGCAAATATTAGGGAGGTTGACAATGGTAAAGAGAGCTACAAACAATTCATCCTGAGACAGAAGTGTTTTGATTTACAGATTAATGTAATTTTACTATTTTTGTGACTGCCAGAGTGTGTGACCTTAACCATAAACAAAGAGAATGGAAATTAGGTTTAAAATGGAAAGCTATGTAGATGGTTCCTGTTATGTCACTCCCTCTGGTAGAAAAAGCAGGAAGACTGTGCTCAGATTTCTCAACATATTAAACATGTGGTAGTTGTCTCAAATGTTGTTAATACAGCTATGAATATTCCTTATGAAGAGTAACTATGCTGTCTTTTCTTTTTTTTCTGTGAGTTGAAAGTACAACTTCTCCCTTTGGCATTTTCCCACCCAAAATGTATTTAGTTTGAAGACATTTTCCAGGCTCACCTTTTAAAATAATTTATTCCGAGGAGTCTGAGTATCAGCACTGCTAAATGTATGGGAGAACTGGACACAGTTACTTATGTCAAGCTGCTTGTAAGATTAAATATTTGCTGGGTCAGGTCCTGTATTTGCTAAGTTTATTATAATGAAATTAATAAAGAACACTAGAACTTACCATAAGAACTGCAAAACCTTTCACTTTACCAAAGAACATTTTAACCTGCACCATACTGTGCAAAGCAGGTGCCATTTAAAATTCAGAACATTGTCTATGGTCTAAAAGAAGATCGTTAAAAGGTGCCGCTGATCTCAATGATAAAACATGATAATGCTACCACCGTTCTAATTTCCCTTCAATAAGTATTCTTTTCCTATTCACTTTTCAACTTTGGAGATGCTTGCATCTTCTAAACTACAATTTCTAAAACCAATCTCCCACACCTGTCCACTGTGGCTACAACCCTGTCTTTGAAAAACTAATGTCAGACCTTCTGTCTTTGTTTAATCAAGCAGGAGGTAAGGGCTGTTTTGAAACAGAGTTGATTTAGCAAGAGTAGCAAACAAAATGCAGAAAAAAAGCAAGAAAGGGTTCAAATACATGTACTTCTTTGGCTCACAAAGAGCTGTGAGCACTCCCATAGGGTGCCATACATCTCTTCCAGCTCTATTTTCTCATATCCCAGGATTATCTGTTCTGTCTCAGAGTTGTGACTCTTGGATCTGTAATGCAAAACTTGACATCAGTTTGGCTCATTGGATATTATCTTTCCCATTATAAACTAATTCATCTTTTGAAAAAGTAGTGTCCTACTTTCAAATGGAATTGTTCTAGAAAAAATCACGCTTCCAAACATCAAACATATCCTTTTTTCTGCTTTCAGAAAGAATTAAATCTCTGTTATCCTGAAATAATTTTAGACAGTCATCGTATCACACTAAATCGTCTGCTTCAAGAGCTCTATTAAGGTCAGGCAAACTTATTTGAATAATACAAGAACTGGCCTAACCCTTAACATTAACCTCAAAACACCACCAAATTGAAGTTCAAAGAAATTCAGCCAGCCTTTGCATGTTCCCCTCATCCACAAATATTTTCACCTACCTCAATACATCTTCATTTTAGAGAGAACTGGGAAGCAATGTAAGAAATCATTGCTATTTTCTTTCAACTGAATTCAACAGCACAATAATTCCTGTAAGGCAGCCCAGTTACCATATGTTTCATCCCAATCGCTGGAAGAGGTGAAGATACAACTATGAAATGTCAAAAACTATAGATAAATTTCAAAAAAACAAACAGCAAAATTCAAACTTCACTAGGTTCACCATCACTGTGTGATAGATGAGAAGACATTACCTTTTAAAAAAATTTCAGAGCAACAAGAACAAAAGAGAAAACAATTCAGTCAACAGACCGAAAATGAAAGATTTGTGATGTTTCCTAGCCATATTAGAGACTATTATGTGAAAGACCTTATGCAAATACTTAGTGGAAATTTATGTATAATATTATCCTCTGGCAGAACTCTTTTTTTGCCGTTCTGTGTGTAGCAGTCAATTAGAGATGATTTTACATGCTCATCTATGAGCAGAAATGGAAAATAAAGGGAGTTTCCCTGCATGATTCTTTTTATAACTGGAAATACATTTGCTTTTATTCAGGTTTTATAAGCACTAAATCATATTTTAGCATTGAAGACAGTGGGAGTCTTGCCTGCATTCTCTGTCAGGACTAGGCCTATTGAAATTTCTGACTGGAAAATAAAGAGCCCAACATAAAAGCCTACAAAACAGAGAACTTATATTCAGCCATAAAACCACAAAACTGACTTTGCATTTTGTCTACGAATACGAGAAAAGCATCAGATGAAAACTTAGCAGGTTGCTCGATGGGAGGATTCCTGATAACTGCAAGCATCTGCCATTAAACTAGGGGTCAAATCCCATTTGACGATCTCGGACATGATGGCTACTGATGCTCACAGTAATCTGTTTTTCACCCAGCACCTCAAGTCTCAATCAATGGAGTTAGTACTTCTGTTACACTTTAAGCACTTTGGATATGTTTCGTATCTGTTGTATAAGCAGTAGAGAAAGCATATATGGAGATTCACACAAGCAGTGTAGTTAAGCTGCATACCAGAGAATGAGTGTTTAATTTAATTTAGTTGCGCTAGTTGTTCTCTCGGTTTTATTTTTTCTCTTCCAGATGACTGTTCCTAGTGAGCAAGACGTAACAGCAGGTAGGTCTCCTGCTCTTAACTGCTGGATCAGCTTTTCCTGAATCCTTCACTTTCTTCATAATTTTTGACGCTCGAGGTGAGTCAGTGCTGCTTAGCCACATGGGTGCCTCCCAGAACTCACATTTCATGAGCCAAGTTCAAGATTTAAAAAAAAGAGGAATTATTACCCCAAAAGGGACCAATGCTGTTTACACAGAAGGCTGTTTTTGAGCTTGCGTTCTGAGGCTGCTTCTTTGCAAGGTGACTGATGCTTCCTTTGCAAAGCTCCTGTATCTAAGTGAACAACCTTGAAGAAAGGCCTTAACCCTTGGCAGCGTGGCTGGATCTCTGAACTCAGGCACTTTGCCGCATTTTGTATTCACTCATACGTGCAAAAGTGTTAGTATTATCTTCAGTCCTCAAGAGGCGCATACCTGACTGTGGTGAAACAGAGCTCGAGGGGCTGACACAGCTAATGAATGTATCTGGAGATGCGGACAGAGTGGGATGTGGTGGGTTCCAGTGCGCTGGTTGAGAACGTAAGAATTTCTTATTTGCTCAACTTCTGTATTTGCTGCTACAGCTCACCTGCCAGTGCGACCGTTTTGGAGACTCTGATTTTGATTTTCCTCTGTATCTCTGTGTAGTATGCAAGCCAGAACGCTGCAGCTCTTAAGAGCGCTTTACAGCACAATGGCATATTTTAAAGATGACAGCATTGTGAACTGTTCCAGAGGAGCTGTTTGGCTTTTAGGATGACTGCTCTAGAAAGAATTCTCTGGCTTAACAGCACCAGGAAAAGGGCAAGGGAAATACAGATGCTGCAATCTGGTTAAGGAAATGACAAGCTCCTGTGCTGTAGTACTTAAGCACAGTCTCTAGCCGACACCATTTATGAGCTGTTACATACGGCTGCAATCACACACAGGCTCAGCGAGGCTTTCCATAGGGCTCACATTTGTTTTCACATTCACTTTGTAAATGAGTTTGTAATGTGGTGCAAATGGTAGCAAATGGACATTAAATGAGGCTTGTATGTAGACTGATCCTTTGTAAATATATAGGCTATTATAAAAGCAAATAATAAGGCGGCAAGCTAAACAACAGCAGCCTCTGTGACAGAAACCAGTGAAAAAGGAGTTGTTTTACATATACAGCATTTTGAAATGTGGGTTTCCTGTTTAAACTGTCTTCACTCCAGCCTCAACTTCTCTCTCCATACTAAACCTACAACATATTTTATATATCCATGGATACTTTGGACAGAAGACAGTGTGCACTAGCAATCAAATTTTCCGCAGGAAACTATTCCAAGAACCTGTCCCACACTGCAGTGCTCGTTCAGAGTTTTTGCTCGACAGTATACAATCTTTTTCTAAAGGGTATGACTAGCTGGGACTTCAGCTGCCTGTCTGCAAGTCTGGAACAGGCCCAAGGCGTTACCACTCTCCACGATAATTACTGCTAACTGCATTTTGCTATCACTTGCCATTGCTAGCTATTTACACCCTCCTAAGCAGGGTCTGATAGACTGCAGGAGGAAACTCTCTTTAGGGTGCAAAGAAGAAATGCGAGTTGACATTTTAAAAAATCCTTGGGAGACTAAAATACAAGCAAACCACTATGGTGGCCAAACAGAAATGAGTGCACAGGAATTACATGGAGTTGAAGGTATTAGAGGTTTAAAAGGGGAATAGTAAGCAGTAATACTTATGACATAAGCATCTCATGTAAGAAAAAATCTTAAGCTTAAAAAAAAAAATAATCAAAGACAATGGCTAGGTTAGGCAAACTGCACAATGAACTTTTACTTGCCTCAGAGGTCAGGAATGTGTTCTGTTACTTCTCAGTATCTGTTCCTCTTCTTCTTTCCTTCTCCCCTAGCAATTCAACCTGAGGTCTTTTGTCCCATCCAGTAGTGGACTTCCTCAGGGCAACATTCAGTTATGGGCTGCAAGGTTATTTGAATCCTTCGTAATACTTCTCCCCATAAACAATATCATAGTACTGTCAAGCTTTTTGAATAAGAGGCCAGCGGGGTTCCAGAGATGGTGGGAAGGGGTCTTCTCCTCTTCTCTCAGTAACCTTCATGCTCAGGTAGTCCAAGCTCAGTGGGGGCTGAACAAGCATCTCCTCAAGCTACAGGAGCGTGCAGCAACTTCCTCCTCTCTTTTCCTCCAGCTGGGGCACAGAACAATCCTTTCCCTGGAACAGCCTTTTCCCTCTGCCTTTCCCTTCTGGTATCCAGTGGCTATGCACACGAAAGCTCTGCTCTGGGACAACACTTTCCTAGGAGAATCGGGAGAGCCACAAGCCAGGAGAGCAGAGGGGAAGTGCAGCCTGGCCCAGCTGGTCTCCTTCCCCACTGCTGGAGCAGAGAGGTCACGCATAGCAATATCCCAGCCCTCAGGAGGACAACAGGTGAATGGCCACAGCAAATCCAGGGCTGTGCAAGGCTGTGAACAACAGGGCACAAAATCAGATTCACAGATACTACGGTACTGAAGTGGTAGTATATATTTAATGATTGTTTATTATTGTCATCCATTTGAATACCTCCAACTTAACAAAACTTAACGCTCCAGATTCATCTTCCTGGATGCATATAGCCTGCATTTGTGCCTCACCACAATTATATCTACTGCCTTTGAGGGCAAAACCTGATCCTGTATGGAGAGCAGAATAGCAACAATGCATACTTCAGTACAAGTTGTCTTACCTGATTCCTCTTGTCAAACTAAATTGATCTGAGGTAATATGCATTTGCTTTTCTGAAGTTACAGAGTTCTTGCATAAAGCAGAAAACTTTAACTTATTTCCCGAGTCAATTTTTTTAATATATCTTCCATATATTCCCTTCTATTTGATCAAACATGTTTTTGGGTGCACAGACAAATGTTGTTTTTATGCAATGTGATACAGCTGTTTGAGACATTCCTTTTGCTGTACACAATTCATTTATCTAAAACAATCTTAACAAATAAGATTACAAATACTTGGTACTGTGTACTCACTTGTAGTATACTCATTTCTCAATCTGCCAATGTCTTGGTACAAATTATCATTTTACTATTTATTAAAGATACAGATCTATACAACAAGTAGTTGCCGTACTCTCGCTCCCCTTTACATGCTACATTTCTCCCCGCTTCCTTTCTAGGAGTAGCATCACCTCCTCCTAGCTTGATCACATTAATGCCTATTAATATAGGAGTGAAAACTCTTTTTAAAGCCTTTGTAAAACTCAGCCTTTAAACCCTCATGGACTGCTTCCTTATTTATCTTAGATTTTTAAAGGCATATCCACTCATTTCTTTAAAATTAAGGTCTCCAACACAGGCCTCTATTAAATATTGTTCGTCTTGGATTCTGGACTTCTAAAGAGAGGAAGCTTTACAGACAACAATGCCTCTTGACTTTTCTTTTGGTCTTGCCAGCACACATTTCATTTTTTATATGGCTTTTACCATTGTCTCCTAAATATTTCTGACAATCGCTCCCTAGTTCTTGTACTTTTAATTGGTCACATAAAGGAACTCCTTTCAGTCTCTGTGAATATCAGCTGGCTGAATCCAAACTGCTTCCCAGATCAGATCTATCAGGGAGTGTTCAGACCATCTGATCATTGCTATAGATTTAGTGGTAAGTTGATATAGCAAGACACTGAAGGATATGTATTATCCTTCAAGACATTATAGGATACGTATCATGTGGTATGAAATAGTAAATGGAGTTTTTAAAATCATGATACATCATCCTCCAAATATTACTCAGATCCAGTGCTTTTAACAAATTTGTAACCTTTCTAAATATCCTGCTCTGGACAGTACTCATCTGTCCTGATCTCTCATCAGCTGAACCTAGGACTTCATTAAAATTGCCCCCAGGAAGGTGACTTCCTCTTCCCTGAATGCTATAAGAAATCTAAAAAGCTATACAAAGAAAATGAAAAAGAAAGAGGAAACATTTAAGATAGGAATTTTTGTTAGTTTTCCCTTTAGGTAACTTTTGATCAGAAGCATCTGCCTCCTTCATCTAGCAACTTGATTTTTAAGACAAGCAATATATTGAGCCAGTAAAATTGCCACACCTCTCTCCCACTCAAGAAAGAGCAATGGCTCAGTTTCCATGCTTTTCAGATGTTTTTTTCTTGTAATGGCACAATAGCAGGCGTACCACTCTAGTCTTTGTAAAGTCCTCTTTCAACCAGGTCTTTAAAAATTTATAAAAGTAATTTTCGTTGGTTCTATCATTCTACCATTATTATTTTATTCTTTTTTATTTTCAAAGCATATCTCTTCTTCTCTCAACTTAAATGTTACAAATATTTATAAATCATTGAATATGCAACAATAAGGATTTTATTTTAACATAAGTTTCATTCTTTAAAAGAGCCACTGAAGATCTGGATTTCTTCTAGGTCTTGTCAATGTATTGTGATTTCACTTTTTTTGGTCCCAAAGCATTTCCTAGTATATATTAGAACCCTAAAATTACTGATGGAAGTCACAATTAGCCAGAATTTACTTCCCCATCAGCATTCCCTGACTGTTTAATCCCTTCCCCTTGTCACCTTCCCAGAAATACAAATATTCCTTCCTGCAGAAAAAGGATAAAAATACAATTTCCCTAGTCCTCTTCTAGAGAGCGGCGGTTAGCCCCTCCTCAGGGGAGCAGTGGAAGGTTCTTGACTGGGAACCTGGGTGAAGCTGTGGCCCTGTGATATATTTGTCAAAAACTGGCGTCCTGGCTCACTTCTCCTCTGCTACGATTGCACCTTCTTCTTCCCCGTGCTTTCCTTTCAGCCTCAGAAAACCCCTTTTCCCACATCCATTTCCAGGAGTTCAGTTGCACCTCTATTATTTCCTGTGATGTTCCACCTTCCACTTCTTACTCTCTCCTTCATATTGTTCTTCAGTCTTAATCAAATCCTCTTGAATAGTCACGTTTTTGATTTTTTTTCTTATTTGTGGTCTTCTTATCCCTGTACTTCAATTTCATCTTTATTTTGGCTATACATTTGCTATGCAGTATCATGGTGCTGTCTCTTGATGTCTACATCAGATTCAGATTGTATTTCTAGACTGTTTTCCAACCACATTCAGTTCTTCAGGGATTTAATCTCTTCCTTTTTCTTTTTTATGATGTGTCCTTGATACATAATAAGGTATTTGAACGGAAAACTCTATATTTTTTATTTGATGTCCTAAAGCAGGCCATAATATTGCTCACTTCTTCCTTCTCCCTTAAAGCAGCCAGCAATGGACCCTGAAACATTTCTGGTTTATGTCCTCCCCACAAAAAGGCTATAGCCTTCTTCAGAATCTTATCCTTCTGTTTAGAAGAGTGCAATCTTCATATTATGGATTTGTTGGCAGGGGTACAGAGAGCTTTCTGGGCTCAGTCTACGATGATTGCTGGATTTCTTTCCAGTTCCACAAAGAAGTGAAGATCTTGCCTGAAGTATTGAAAAGGAACTCCCTTCTTTACACCTCCTGTGAACTTCCTCTCCTCACTCTTATATTACTTTTTCTCTTATGATTTTTCTCTACAAACTCCTTCTGGTTTTATTCTTGATCAAATCTTGATTTATTTTGCAGCTTTGTTCCTCGCTGCAAGATTTTCCACCCCTCTTACTTTTTTAGGCCAATGACCCTGCCCACTAAATCCTTCCATCAGATTTAACCACACAAATCCTCACCTCTACGGAGATTTTTTAGAGATCTGCTTTTTTGATATCTGGCTGGTGTTAACTCCTCAAAGTCTCTCTGGTAACTGGGCTTGGTTTTGTCATTTTCCTTTTCTGGTCTCTATGTTTTCTTTCCCCCTGCAGCAACCATCTCTGGTAGTACAGGCACTGTGTGCTGTTCTGTGCTAAGATCTCCCAGTACTTTTTTGGTCAGGGGGTGAGAGAGTAGGAGGAGAGATAGTATAGTTTTTCATAGTGGTCCCCTAAATAGAAGAAGACAGGGAGCAATGATACTTGCAAATCATATCATCTCCTCCTTAAAGCTCCAGTTTGAGCAGCCATCTGCTCCCGCAATCCCTGGTGGTCCCCTAACAAACCATCTCTAATGCATTCGTGAGGTCAAAATGACTTCAGCTAAAGTCAGTGGCATGGTTTAGCTATCCAGGGAATGTAAAAATGCATAATTCAGGCATTTTGTTGTGGGACTATGCGAACGGCAGTTGCAGAAGCACACGCAGAGGCAGTGACAAGCTAAGTTTGAGTTCTGCATAGAACAATTTGTATCACATTCCTTTCTTGTTCACAACTATTTCACGCCCCTAAACAGCTATAATTCCTCTGAAGTGAAAGGAGCACTTAAGTGGCAACTCTCCGTGTGAAGGACACGCCACAGGGACAGGGTGTAGTTTTTTGGTCTCTGCGTATCCCAGGCTGGATGTGGACACCGCACAGCTCGAACCTATTCTGGAGAATTAGGCAGCAATCTGAGTGTCTCCCCATGCCCTACACCCAGTATCAGTAACAGTGTCTTTTTATTAAAAGCAAAGAAATGCTTATTAACATAGCTCAATGGGCATCTTCCGACTTAAGTTTTTCATTTTAAAATAGTGTATCATCTGAAACACTCCTCTGAAACCACTTTCACTATCCCCACTGCGACAACTGAGCCTATGCTCCTGCTTTTGACAAGGATGACGTCTCTGACTGAAAGGAGAAGCACTGGTTCGTTTACCCTAGGGTGGCATATGGTCCAGTGGTTGGACTACCGGCATGCGATGTGAGATATAAAAGCTGCGATTTGCTGCTACAGCTCATTTACATCAGGACGACACCTGTCAAGAGTATACTGCTCAACCGCCTGTGCCATACGATCATGGCACCTCAGTCATGCTGCTAAATAGTGCCTGAGAGATGGTGAGTAGAGTAGGGATAGACCATAAAAGGCCCTGACGGTTACAGAAAAGCAACAGAAAGAGGAAATCAGAGGTCAGGCTTTCTTGCTGAAACTCTTTCACTTTGTACAAGTCATTAAAAACCCAGTATGCCAGAAGAGAGTCTTTAGGCTTTTACTGGTTTTTTCTTAAAAAATTTCAAAAGCTTTTGGCTTGTATGGAATGGGAAACATTTTGACATCTCAGAAAATTAAACAAAACTGGATATTTTTTCCTGTTCATTTTTTTTCTCAAATAAGAAGGAAAGATGAAGCTCTAGGCTGGCACTCAGAATGCCTAGATTCAATTCCTGCTTCTCCTGCAGGCTTCCTACGTAAATTCCTATTCTCCTGCATTCTTTCAGTTGCAAAAAAGGGAATATTTCCTCTATCCTACCAGACATCCAATTCACCTCTTTGCCTGCACGCTTCTTTCTGTGTTTCTGTTATGATGTCTTCCTTAAAGGGTTCTGAATTCAGACAAATCCTTTACCCTTTCTTAGAAGTATGTTGTGACCTTAAGGAATTTTAGATAGCATTAAGAAGAAATCTGTCATGCTCAGGCCATATTTCAAACATATTGGAACAGAAGCATCACACAAGATCGTAAAACCAGCAGATCTGCTGAGCTAGCCATATTTGGAAGGATCCAGATCTTTTCAATGATCTCAATTATTTTGCATTTTAAAAACGAGGAAACTTGGATTGTTTAAAAAATATCCACTTCTCGAAGCCATTCTGACTCACTGATCACAGATGAATCAGAAAAGCCAGGCAAACCATATTTCTGGAACAGTAAGTAGTCCTGCTACAGCAGGATTTGATTCTAAACCCTGATTCAAGAAAACACTTAAGCCTGTGTTTCAGTTCCCTTTTTGGGATAAAGAATATGATAACAAGCCTTCTCATGTGAGAACGTTCTCTGGAATCGAAGCAGCGTGTAGTAGCCTGATGTGGAAATGTGCTGAAAAGAGTATAAAATTGACCTTAAACTTGAGTATAAAACAGCTTTATCTGATGTCATCTAATGATAGCTACTGATTGTGGTGTAGCTGCAAGCTAGGTCTGAACTTGCTTCCTCCCTAACTGGCAGATCTGGTATGTTATCTGGGGCCACTTCAAACAGCCCTCCTGGCCCAGCTGCGGGTTCCCACCCCTACATTTACACTGGCTCCTGTAGTCACACAGCTGCAAGTGGAGTTGGCTCGGTTTGCTGCTCTGACAAATATCCATCCTCCACAGGAAAGAAAAAAAAAAAAAAAAAAAGAAAAAGCAGAAAAAAAGAGAAGGAAAGATAAAGATTTGTTTTCCCTCAGATCAGAAAGCTGAACCATTTTGCCCTACGGCCACACAATCGCTAGACGGAGAGGAAGGAAGAGTGTGGGAAGTTACAGCTGCGGGTAATGGATGGGGACTGCTCATATTCTTAGCAGCCTGCAGTCACACTGTATTAGGTGCAATGTGAAACTGCACCCTTGGTTGCTAAGAGAGATCTTTGCTAGCTTTCTTTGAAATAGCACGTAAGCTAAACAACAATACTAATGTACATCACACATGGGTGCTATTACAGGCGATCTCTGCCATTCAGACTTGACTAAGCTGAGCAGCTCAGTTAGCCAAATGTTAACTGCTGCTTCTTTTTGCTTTGCCACCATGGTATTTTTTGTGTTCAGTTCATACCACTTCAAGTAATCTTTTCTCTACCTTATGGAAAAATACTAGTGCTTCAGCTAACCCCCTTGGGAATATGTCTGAAAGAAATCTACTTAAACTAGCAATGACCACATTACAGTGTTATGAATTTTCACTAAATCTGAATGGTGAATGGTCCCAAAAATGCTCCAGTTGGTAAGGTTTCCCTATCACTACTACAGGAGTCACAGACATACATCGAAAGACACACATTGGAATTAACATGTGAGAGCACATTATAACTATAAATGCTACCTTGATGGGTTTTTAGGATATATTTTTTTCACAATCAGTTATGACATGCATGATCTCAGAGTGTGAATACTTTTTATAGACAAAGAATGCCTCTATCATTTTGGGTTTATTTGGTTAATCTATTTCAAAGTCAACGTTTATGTATTTTCTTTCCAGATGCTCATTTGTTCTTGTATGTTCTTCAAATCAAATTGGCAAGTGATTAGTCTTTAATAAAGGATATGACTTTGCAGATGCAAAAGGGAATTTAAAACATACTGCAGTGCATCAGTTTTGCAATATTGAGATCATCATGAAAACAAAATGCAAAGCTATTTTGCCTACTTAATTTGATGCCTAACTCAGGTTTTGTGAAGCGTCCAAGTGAATAAGCATTTCAACTCACTTTGCTAAGTTAATTATAGCAGGTAACATCAGTGACCACAGTGGTTCAGATTGCAAGATAGTTTCCATGTTATAACACTACCTTAATGTGCTCACAGCTTTCTGAAAACACTCACTTCTTGAAATGAAACTTTTTATTCTTAATTTCTGCCTGATGGTGGTCTATTTTTGTAGAGCAGAGCTATGAGGGAGTGTTCAAATGTGTGGAAAAAGGAAGCTACGGTGAAACACATTAGTATTTGTGAGTTATTTTATTCATCCATTTCTGAACAGAGTGGTTCTTGAAACTCACAGAACCTACAACCTAATCCAAAGCCCAGGGGAATTAATGGAAATACCCACAATAACTGCAGTGGGCTTTAGATCAGGTGCACTGTATTTAACAGAGAGAGTTATCCTTGTTTGTTTTAAAAATACTTGGTTTTGAATCAGAGACCTGCTAGCCTAAAAATCTGCTGGTTTGGAGGTAACAGAAAACTATGGTGCACCTATTGTTTGCTAAACCTGGATATGTGGTTTGCAAGACTTGTCTAGGCACAGAATATTGTTATTTACATCAGTAAATGTTGAATCAGTCTATTTATATCAGAAAAAGCAAATGCATGAAAATGTCTTTCCCAAACCCCACACCATTTTAAGCTAATAGTCACATTGGTACAAAAATTACAAGCTCAACTCAGAAGCATGGAACAGCTGAAAATCCTTATTGACTATGAATTAACGTTTCTTTCATTGAAGTTACTGGGCACTCTTCTTCAGTAGGAGTAGGGGAAGACTAATAACTAGTGCTTTTGAAAAAAGCCTTTTCCTTAGCCCGTATTTGAACCGGAAATACAACACTTATTAGCTGAATAGCTATTAAGCTTTCAAATTCTCTGGAAAAGAGAAAGCACCAGGCCAGCGAGCTCTTGAAGCTGAAGAACTTTTGGATAAGTCATTATCCAAACATCCAACATTAAGGAGAAAAACAAATCTATGTGTCCTTCTCGCCCCCCACACACGTGGTTAGTCTATTATTAAATCCTCAATGAAATTTGCATAGTTACAACCACAGACAGACTCAGGAAATGCTGAATATCAGTGACAGGAACATCACTTAAGGTGGCCATCCACAAGACAGATCATAGCATCCAAGGGGGAGAACATGAGCTTCTAGGAGACAAGATCCGGCACCACAGAATTTTCTCTGCAACCTTAGATCAGCGATTTCAGAAGGATTCTTGTCAACTGATTTAAACACTTTGAAAATTCCGGTATCTGGTATACAAAAGTCATCTAGGTGCTTCTTTAAAGTCAGGGAAGAGAGACCAGCACCTCCACAAAGTTCATTCCTGCCTGTCACAGGATAAGATGAGTGCCTAAATTATTGAAGCATGGTACATGCCTAGGTGACCAGCCCACAGAGACAGCCAATTTTCAGATGCAAGATGAATTCTCCTTCTTCCTAAAGACTCCCTGTTTCTTAGTTTTTCAACTGTAAGAGTACCCCTGACTACAAGGATAATAGCATCTCCGTACTACACAGGATTGGTTTAAAGATTAATACATGTAAAGATGGAAATAAGAAATAGGTAATTACCTAGAGAAGACAGACAAACTCCAGGGCTGTATCCTGACAGAGAAAGGCCTCTCCGTATGTTATTATACAGCTCCATTTAAGCGAGCAGGAGTAACTGCTTATGCAGTCAAGCATAAGTATCTGGCTGCAGGATTAGGTCATGTCACCAGCTATTTTCTCTCTCTGTCTTTTGGGTTAAATGTCTTGCTCACTACTGTTGTTAATCTATTCCATAAGACATACGGCTATTGTATCATGAATTTTGTATATGCTGATATTATGGGTAACACTAATTTTTGCATGTACCAACTAAATTATTTCAGCCTGAATGTTGTGTTAACATAGGTCTTTCCATTTAATACCATTATGTATCTAAAACACACAGTTCAAATTAAAGAAGTCTTAGAATGCATATTCAGTACTTGGCAAATAAACCTTCTGAAACACATGGAGACCAGCCTTTTAATGTAAATCATTTGATTATTTTTAGAAGCAGATATTCAAGACAACATACTTTGTTCAACATTTTTGTTCCTGAAAACGTTTGCCTTGACTCTTCAATATTTAGGAAGCAGGTACAGATATTTTGAAAAGTTTGCATGCAAATTATTGTGAAGAACATCATCTTGGGACATTAATGTTGTATTAACAAGCCTCCAGAGCAGTGTTTGTACTGTACAAACCTGTTCTTTTTCAATGTATTTTCAAATATGTTGATACTTTCAAACTTTCATGAAAAGTTTTGTGCCTTGGAAAGTATCTCTGATATTTTTTGTCATATTTTGTATAAGTCAACACATACACCTCTTTAAAAAACTGCAAGACTATGACTGAAAGTGATCAAAAAGAAATATTTGAGACATACAGTGAAATGATCCAGGATACCCCAGTTTCTCCACTTTTACTTCAGCTTTAAAAAAAGCATTTTTATTCAAGAGCCCAAGCCAAATTTTCAAACTAGAGATTAAGTTAGTGTCTTAGCTTCAATTAGCAGCTAAATAAAAAAGGGCTGATTTTCAGACATGAAATCAATAGAAACTCCAGATACTTAATATCACAGGTCTGTAAATCATTCCTGTATGTTTAGATGGCTAAAGATAATGACCAATTTTCAGAAGAGCTAAATGGTCTCAATTAGAAATAAACATAGTTACCAGCTCTGGAAAGCAGGCCTTGTTGTTATAAAGTATTCATCTACTCCTTTATATTTGCCATCTTTTAAGTTTTTATTTAGGATAAAAAGAAACAAAAAAATTTTCTTTCTTTAGCAGAACAGATCCAGCCAGCATGTACAGGGCATTTCTAACCAGAGCTGAATTGTGCCCTTTTATACATTGATACAAGGCAGGAGTACCTTTTTGTTGAAGTTAATGGAATGAGTTTCATATTTTCTCAGAAAAAATCCTTCAATTTCACAGGTTATACATTTTAGTTAATTTTCAATTCAAATGTAAGTATGCAGTTCTAGAAACAGGATTATTGCAACTTTTCTGAAACTCAAAAGGAAGAGAAGAGTTTGCAGCAGGGAAGGCTTCACCTGCAATAAGAAGTTTGGAGCTTCTGCTGCAAAATCTCTATAAATAAATCTCATAATAAAGGGGCCAATTTGGTTTTACAGGCACTGAGTTCTTTCATGTTGTTACCAAGAAGTTCATACACGAAACAAGGCTGAAGAAATTTCACTCCCTATTAAAAAGAATATCAGCAGGAAAGGAAGTTCCACCTAACTGATCATTAAATTTAGAAGAACACAACACTTCATTGATTCTGAGTATCAGAGGCAGATTTAGCAAAAAAACCCCACTCTTCATGCAATGTACTAGACTTTCTCCAATTTTACTGCAAAGCAGAAATGCGATGCCTTTTATCGATAAGTGAAGTGGCACTACTACATTCAGGACACCAAAAGTTTTGCTTCTTACAGAAAAAGGTTCCATGGAAACCAGTGAACACTGATGAACATTTGACAACCACCTATTTTTACTCCTAACAAGACTAAACACCACAAAGATAATTTTATCTTGCTTTTTCAGAAATTTGTTTCCTTACTATTTGAAAGAAAATGTGGTATTTCTAATTTATCAAATGGATTTTCTCTGTGAGTATTAAAAATGGATAAACAAAGTTCTTAAAGATATTAGAAATAATGATTTGGCATGGAGATCTGGGATTTCTTTCAGTTCTGCACAACACTGGACTACTGTCAGAATTATATAAATAAGTAATTGTAAACCATGCAATTAAAATTTGAACATACATATTCAGAAACAAGAGGATTTCTTATCCTTTTGAAGGATTTTTATTTCAAAACACAACCTATTTCAGTGAAATTAATTGTTCACCCCAACATTAAAAGTTAACCACTTCTAATGCGAGGAATATAGCATGTACCTACTTCTCACTCCCTTGTACGGGACCCCATAGTGGTTGTCTCCCTTATTTTTTATTGAGCATTGTATCTCTGTACAGAGTAGAATAGCAGCATGTCAGGTATGTTGCAATGTCATGGCCAGCATAAAAGTCCTCCTGAGTTTTATATTGGACCTATGTAAAATAATAAACTTCCTTGAAACATTAATAGATCAAACAGACACGTGCAGAGAAGGGAAAGGGAAATCTTAGGTTCTTATAGCCATTTAAAAAAAGTGTAGCTGATGCACAGAGATTTAAGTGATTTCAGTAACTGATAATGGAAATCTAATGAATATAGTGAAAAGCTTATCCTTTTCCCAATCCTTAAAGTCGCTTAAAATTCTAACCCAGTCACCAGTGAAGACAATGAGGATCTTTCTATTTACTTGAAAATGCTCCGGATTCAGCCCCAACACCTAGCGTGCCTGCTCACTACAAGCTAAAATTTATCTGGGAATTTTGTATTTTATATAATGCTTAGGCTGGTTTTCCTTTTTATTTCCAAATTAAAACACGGTATCTTCAGAAGTCTTCCGTCTCAGATTAGTTTTCACAGTTATCTGTCTTTCACGTAGGGCACTATGACTACTGGATGTAGGAGAGGTTCATCCTCTTTAGTATTGCCTATACTAAGTAATAACTTCAAAGGGTTCCATACTTATCAAACTAAACCAGTTCTTTATTAAAAGAACTATAAATAGAGCCATCACAGCTGCATTTATTTTATACACATTTCATCCATGTGCATAAAACTAACTTTATGGTGCCTCTCCCAGGTTATTCCTTCATGCAACCTGTGTTCCCCCTTGGAGTTCTGCACCAGTTCTGACATGTTTGTGCTGTTCCAGGGAGCAACAGCTCATGAGTCGTTGTGGATGAGGAGCTGGAGCTTTTTCTTTTTTCTTTTTTATTTATTTATTTTTTTAAAATTAAAACACGTTTAAAACATTGCATCATTTTAACTCAGTTAATTCACAATGCATAAGGTTGATGGGTTTATGTGTTTTTCCTCTCTGTTGTCTTGGTCTAACACCATATTCATGCCCTTTTTTTTTTTTTTTTTACAATATTAGATTTCACTTCCCAGTTCATAAATTCTTCAGGACACATGTGCTTTTTCCCCAGAGAAATGCACTCCTGTATATATATGCACCCTCTAGCCCAGCATGTAATATTAGTGCTTCTATAATGCAGAAGCGTTAACAAGATCTAATCAGTCTAATCAGTGACAAATGCATATCCACACACCTTGTATTACCGACTACTTAGAAGACATACAAGTTAGCCACGTTGTTTGAGAGGTTTTTACAATAGATTTGTTCATCACTATTTGCATACATTTTTAAGTAACCATGACTTTCTTCATGCGAGTTTGTAAACCTCTGCAAACAAATCCAATCCAAGATATTACCTAGTCTCAGCTGTCCCTCCTCTTTCTATTCAGTTAATTGACTAATGCTGTGATAAACAAGTAAGAGATCACCCTAACATAAGGTTATATTTTTCCAATAGAATGGAAAAGGTGACAGTAGAGATATTTCACTGTTTTGCATCCAGTAGCATATATTATTAAAGCATCAACTCATATCTGTCACACGAAGTCATATTTCTTTTTAATAAATTAAATAACTTCAAGTAGTGTTATTGTGCCATGGCTTTCAGAAGAAGATTTGTCAAGAAAGAAGCATCTTTGACTATTCACTTAGCAAAGGAGTTATACTGTTACATTCCTGACAGTTTTGGGACAGGGGAATAAAAAAAAGCTCCCTCTTTTAAATCATACTTGCATCCCCAGTAAAGCCCAAACCCTCTTCGGGCAGCTCCAGGTTCAAACAACACAGCTTTGAAAGAGCAGAGGAAGCAATCTGCGTATTGAAATGTAAATATTCGCTACAGTGTACCATACATAGGAATTCTGAAGGAAAGCAGGATGCTGAGCATATTTACTCATCCATCATTACCCAGAATTCTCCATCTGCTGTTTCACAGAAATGCTTTTCAGTTTGAGCTCTGGAAGAAACAGAGCTTGGGCATTGCTTTGGAATAGGCAAAGTTCTTTTCTTGGCACTTACAGAGCACTAAAACTCATCTGAAGGCTTGATTCAAGAACAGATGAGTCAGTACCTTCATTAACAGATTTTAGACCTTCACACAAAAGTTGCAGGTTTGGGTTTATCGGGAGAAGTAACAGGGCTGTAGGCCCATTCCCTCCTCCTTTCCATTAGCACAGTCCCACATGCTACAGCTGTGGTTGTGTAAAGGATTTAAATCAGTTCCATTTGTATGTTCAGGCAATGCATTTGAAGATGAAAGATGAGTAAGTAAGTGCCAAGCATTGAACACTGCTGATAACTGGGAGAAAAAAAAATAATCACTGATCTATACAAGACAGTCACTTTCATTTTTAGGAGTCCATTTTAGATTACATTGGCAATCCAAAGAGTAGAACTTTGTCAAGAGCTTATTTTTTCATGTTACTGGTGCTTTTGGAAAGGAAAACCAAACCAAAAATCTAAGAAATTTAATTACGAGTTAGCCCAAAAGGACTTTTGAAACAGTATTTCATTCAGTCAAAAACAAAGATTCTTTTTGGGCAAATAAGATTTTGTTTCAGCATTAAGCATTTTTTTTTTTAAAGAAGAATGTTTCAAAAAATTTACTAAAATTCCAAGAGAAAAATTGTAGCATCGTGTTTTAAGGATGTTGAAATAAAACATTGCCTTAATTTCAATTAACAGTTTGGCAAATTTGTGAAACATGTTGGTGTTACTCCTACTGTCTTCTCTGAAGGGGATCTTAGCCACAGTAGTTCACTCAGTTCTCGTAAAGAGGCTTTAAGGTAATGTAGTTTGTAACCTTGTAATTTTTCTGCCAAAGGGAGACAAATGTAAATATAATAATATTCCAAATACTATGTGCACTTGTGAAACCGAGCCATTCTTCTTTCTTTACAAAGTGTTTAAGAAACATAAATACCTGTGTGTCGTGGTTTAACCCCAGTCAGAAGCCAAGCACCACACAGCCGCTCCCTCACTCCCCGTCCCCCTCCCCCTGCTCCCCGTGGGATGGGGAGGAGAATCAGGAAAGAAGGCAGAACTTGTGGGTTGAGATAAGAACAGTTTAATAACTAAAGTAAAATATAATACTAAAAATAATAATAATGAAATATACTAATACTAGTAATGAAAAGGAATACAACCAAAAAAAGGGGGGGGGGGGGAACCCCAGTGACGCACAATGCAATTGCTCACCACCCGCTGACTGATGCCAGAGCCACGATCCGCCCTTCCCGGCCAACTCCCCCCAGTTTATATACTGAGCATGATGTTCCATGGTATGGAATATCCCTTTGGCTAGTTCTGGTCAGCTGCCCCGGCTGTGCTCCCTCCCAGCTTCTTGCACACCTGCTTGCTGGTAGAGCATGGGAAACTGAAAAGTCCTTGGCTTAAGATAAGCGCTACTTAGCAACAACTAAAACATCAGTGTGTTATCAACATCATTCTCACACTAAATCCAAAACACAGCACTATACCAGCTACTAAGAAGAGAGTTAACTCCATCCCAGCTGAAACCAGGACACTGTGAAATAAAAAAAGTATCTTAACAAATCCTGAAAATCTTAACAGAACACTTGAACTGAGAAAACTATGGTCACATTATCTACTATTATAAAATCATGACAATTTCAAACCAGACTATTTCAATAGAACTGAAGTAGGTTATATTACTGTTTCTGAACTTGGCTTGTTGATTCCTTTCTTTCAAAATGATGGTGGATTTTCTTTCTTAGTAAACTCTACATAAATCCTTTTTTTCTCAACAGATTTGCCACTTCTGTGTATTCAGAATCCATTTAATGACTTTAATGACATGAAAGTTTTCACTGTTACTAACAGTTAAGCTTCTGCATCTCATACAGATAACAGAGCTCAGTTGAACTGAATTCCTTCTTTTGAATAATCATTATTTTTTCCAAAATTCAAGAGACGGAATAGGTCAGCAGAAGTAAGAAGCAATCCAGTTTGACCTTCACATGCCAATAGGGACAGCACTAAAAGCCATCTGTCTACTTTTAAACTAAAGACAGTTTACCTCCTGGTGCTGTTCTCTGAGGTAGAATCTGTACCTCTGCGAGTCAAGAGCAAAGAGGCAATGGTAAAATAAACAAACGCAGTGGAAAAATAAATTATCTGTGCTGCAGCTATGCATCTTTACACTTCTTGGTCCAGTGGCCAGAATTCAGTTGAGTGAACTGCAAGAGTGAAGAATAAGATCCTGAAGAGCATGCAAGAAAATAAAATGTTGAAGAGTGGGGACAGAGCGGGTTTAAAAAACAAGTATATGGGGAAAATCTGCAAATACCTTTTAAAGAAGAGAACTTTTTTAAAAAATAATTTTAAAAACTGTTTGTAACTATGATAATCAAGTAATTAATTAAATTAATCTGGAGTAAATTTGTGATGATCAATTTTACTACAAGACTGAATTGTCAAGAATTTCAATCTGGAATGCAGCAAAACACAGGCAGTGTAAGAAGTTTTAAGAGAGTCAGAATTAAAAAAAACTGTTCCCGCTCTAATGGGATGATTATACGCTGACTTTTGACATGGGATGAAAAGCTGGTTCTCTATCTAAGAACAAATCCAGAAATTTAACCTGATACCCCGAGATTTCAGAGGAGTTGATGGTGGACTTGGAAAATTTTATGGTGATTGAGGATGTACGTGCACATAACATGCATGTTGAAAACAAAAATCTAAAGACAGTTAAGAGAGAAAAAGAACTACCAAACTTGTAAACAGCAAAAAAATAAAATTATATCCCTTACTTCTGTGAAAATAATATACAGTGATTTATGAAGAGGAGGTTAACCCAGCTGTAGGCTTTAATGTTCAGAAGAATTAAATCCTCAGCTTTGAATAACATTCGCAGTAAATTAAACCAGCAGTTATGCAATGTCTGGAGTACATCGTAACCACCTCATGATTACCATAGCCAGCCAAACCCTGTCCCCGAGCAGGCAAAAATCCTAACTGGGATCAAGGGTTTTATCCAGTGTTTAGTCTCCTTTGACCTGATTCATTTCACCACCCTTACTTTGGAAGTAAGGGGAAAGTTTTGTTGCTGTGAAAGCCAGTGCAGACATCTGGGCCAAAATTAAGCCTGATGTAACTAAAATGATGTCACACCAGGGATGGATTTGGCCCAGAGTGTCTGGGGAGGTTAATGGTCTTCCTGAACTGGAGATCAGTGTTAATTCACCTCAGTTCTTTAGCTTTGCTGCAGCTACAACTGCAGGTAGGGCTCGAGGGGCCAAGGGGCTAGGTGACCTGGTTGCAGTACAGAGGGGAATGCGAGTTTCCTGCTGCTGGGCCAATAGTCCTTTTTGTACCTTTACAATTGTGACAAACTGTTCATTTCTTTACAAAGATACATTTCTTCACAAATGTGACAAAACCTCTCCTACCAGCCACTCTCTTTTTAGGTCCCTTCTGCTCCAGGCACTGCCGATGAAACCCTTTTGCTGGTAGCATTTCAAGCTAGCAGGAGCTGTGGCAGTTCACAAACTGCACCTCAACATTTCCTTAGCAATGGTTGTTGCCGTATCTCCTGCACTAATCACCTTTGTAGAAACGGGGCTATCATATGCTATTTTAAGGGCTGGATTCTGCTCTCTTATCCCAATTCATGAGATGAAAATGGTGTGGCACCATTATAACTAAGAGTGGAATTTAGAGCTCGTGCTAAAAATGCCGTCTGGCTGGGAGTGCTTGCTTCCTGCATTTCAAACGTTCCTTGTCTGAGCACGCATCCCAGTTCAACAGCTCCATGCACATACAGATGAGCAATAATGACTTCTCATTTGATGTCCTTTTTCCCCAAGACAGTTATTAATGGTGAAAAGAATTGCAGATTTACTGCAAGTTTGATGCATAAATTACAGGAGAGCTACGGAGAGAGTCTGGATGTCCTGATGGCAATGTTGCCACACCTTGCAAGAAAGCTCAGGCAGCAGCATTATGTGACTCATTTGTAAGGCAGACAGGAGAAGCTGCTGAGTGCAGGAAATGCTCATCTCCACAGTCCTTGCTAAAGAAAACAAAAGGGCATTGACAAACCTGCAGGAGGAAACCTTTGGTCCTCCGCTGGCACAGCCCCCTCCTCCCCCAAAACAGAAATCAATAGGGCAAAACAGGAACATGAAGATGGTTTTACACTGCCTTTCTGTTTCCATCGCCCTGGGCTGGCTGATGAGCTGCTTTATCCTGAGGCAACAATAAAGCATGGCCTGCCCTACACCTGCCACCTCTAGGTCGCAGCGGGGTGTTCTGGGCACATCGCAGCACAGTTTGTCGTGTACTTCCAAGTGTGGTCCCCTTCTACTGGGGGACTTCTAAAGAGGCTAGAAGAGAGGTAATGATGTGACCTACACACCAGCCGAGGAAGTTCTGCTTCATGATCACCTTCTGCTAGCAAGGTCAATCAGCTGCGCAGCCATGAATCACAATGGATGAGTCTCATGTTGCTGTTAGCCTGGGAAACAGCTGGAAAAAAGCCCCACTTTTAAATTACAGTTGGACAGGGACACCAGGTTAACTCACAAATCCCATCAGTATTGATAAATTCAAATCACCACACCTATCCAGTATTTAAATCATATTTTAATAGTATGGTTAATAAGTTAAGCTTCCTGTCAGATGTAAAGTATGCAAGCTTTTTGTTTGCCACTGGAGGATTTCCCAATTCTTGTTCACAATCAGTGTCAGATAAACCATCAATACACCTGCCCTTGCTTTTGCAATACCACAGCCCTGGAATCTATTCAATCCCTGCCCAATCTCACCACGTAAAACGCTGTGACCTAAGCCAGTTGCTTTTCCTTCCAAGTGAGACAAAGAACCCACAGCTCTTCTGCTGCTGTCTGCCTACTCCACACCCAGTCTACATTTTCTTCCTATTCCCGACCTTCAAGTGAAATTCTTGGGCTGCAATGCCATTAATTCCATCCACTTTTCCCATGTGTGACTTTCTTGATCTGCAATATCCCTCACTCCATGATGTCCCTCCAAATCTTGGGATGAGGGGAGGGTTAGCTTGCTTCAGCCAGCAGTGAAAGAGCTAAAGCCATGAAAAACATACTGACATTTTCTTCTCATGTTAAAATGAATTTGGTTTGTCTTTAGGGGGTACAGATCATGGGAAGCCTTCTTCCTCCTTCCTCTGTCAATATTTCTCAGAGAATGTCATGTGAATCCCTAGCATTAGTTAGAAGGACAAACAGAAAGTTGAGAATTACCAGGAAGGGAGTAAAGAATATAACAGAAAGAAGTTTTATGCCACTATATGAATCCATGGTGCACTCACAGCCTGAATAGTGAATGTACTTCTGATCATTCTAACCCATAAATATTACAGTAGAACTAGAAAAGGAACAGTGGAGGGCAGAACGGATGATCAAAACATTGAAAGGTTTCACTCAGATGGAGACTGAGGCCCTTCAGTCCAGAGAAAACACAACCCAGGGAGATTATCAGATAACTAAACTATCTAGAGTGGCAAGCAGAACAACTATTCATTGTTTCTCAGAAAAAGAAGGAAGCAAGAGGCTCCCAGTGGAAATTATCAAGCCTCAGGATTAAAAAATCACGAAGGGATGTGTTTTTCCATGGACTGCAGAATGAAGCAGTGGGACTCATTGACACAGGATGTAGTGGAGGTCGAAAGGAAAAACTGATTAAAAAGGACTAGACCAATTCATAGAAAGGTCTACTGAGCCCTGTTAAATGTGACAGTCTGGATGTAAGCCACAAATCTAAAAATCCCTCATCACCTATTGTTAGAAGATGGAAAGGTATACCACAGGAAGAGCATATTTACCTTGTTTATTATGTTTCCCTAAACATCCATTACCAGCCCCTCCAATAGGCTGAAAGCTGGCCTTTCAGTCTCATCTAGTAGGGCCATCTTTGTGGGTTTTTATTTCGTTCTCCCAGTAAGACTGGAAGATGTGGCAGAAGTTTCCCATCTCCTTTACTGAGCCTCCCAGAGGAAGGAATGCCAGTGGGACACTTCGCACCAGACCCCTTGCTCCAAGATGTTAGCAAACGCTCCGGCTCATTAGATGTGAATGATGAATCCCAGAGTATATAGGTCGCTGTCTCAGCTTTGCCCTTGGCGTGCTGCATGCCTCGCTCGGTGATTAGCCGAAGCTTAGTATATTCTGTGCAACAGAGATTTAGAAAGGAAAAAACCCACCTATGTTACCAAGAAAATACAGCTTTTCCTATCATGGGTGTAAGTCCCTTGGGAGAGACAGGCATAGAAGAGTAATCCAGAGATTAGGGCGATAACCTAGCCACAGATGTTTTTGTGACTTTGGATTCACCCATTTCTGTGCCTTGGTTCTCAACCTAGAAGATAACAACAATCATGGGGTGGTTTTTTGTTTTGTTTTGCTTTTTAATCTTGCAAAGGTTTTATGTGGCTCAGTATGTCAGATGTTTTAATAACAAGTGAGACAGGAACTGTAAAAATACCTGAACTTACACTACATGACTGCAAATGGAGCTGAAGTTAAGTCCAGCTCTGACATTTCCAAATCGCTTTTGCTCTCCCCAATTTAAAGCATATAGTCTTTTTAAAAATAAAAGGGAAAGCTAGCATGGTTCACTAAGAGTACTTCTTTAAAAGCTAGAGGATGGATTTGCCCCACTTCATATCAAACCGTTTGTACCAGATGGTTGCAATGTCAATGTAAGGACGAAGCCAATGCAGATTTTAGAAAATAGCTATGCTGTGGAAAAAGTGCTCCCTCTGGTTATTTTGCCAGAGAATTAATTGCTTACAGCAGAGGAGAAGTAGGGCAGAGGGCAGTTGGGTTTACCTGCATTGTTTTCACCATCACAGTCAGGACGACGGTTGTTTGTCAAACACGGGTTTTTGCTTTCCCCCTCAACAAGGGCACACGTTCCTGACATGCTGTGTTAGTTTTCTGAGGAGGTGACGGCTCTTTCTCAGAGGCCGTGCATTTTCTGGATGCAGTAGGGAGTGAAAGAATATAGTTTCGTACCCAGTATGGGAGTCATTCGTTTTACCTGCTACGTCAGCCATGTTGTTAGGAGCAGAGACCCAAAATGACAGACGTGACTGAGGCAGCTGCTGGAGCTAGCGCAGCTTCCTTCAAACCCCCCTGATCTGACACAACAACAGTGCAGCGTGCTGGCAGTCCTGGAGGATTACAGCATCACCGCTGACTTTCTGTTAACCCTTTTGAGCTCACAACCTGCCAAACGATGTAATGAGCTGTTAGGTGAAAAACGATGACAGTACCCAGCTCTCAGAGGCAAAGTGTCTCTCCAGAGACAGTACCTTAAATAACAACACACTTGTATAGTATCTGTTGCTGGTGTGGCACAGTCAACTCTACCTGCCTTAAAACAGTAACAACAAAGAAAATTGTCTTCCAAAATTTTGCAAGTGGAAAGAAAAAACCCGAACAGGTCATGCCAAGACATTGGGTGGAGACAACAGCAGTAACTTCAAGGGTTATCATGTCAGGAGGACAGTTAACATAAATCATTTGTGCATTCACACAGGGAAGTAACAGGGACAGGTTCTGGGCAATGTCATTTAGACCAAGTTCAGCAGGTACAAAATATTCAAGTGCAGTATGCTTGACTGCTGAGAAGATATCTTCACAAACTATCAATTGCCATGTTAAAAAAATAAAAAATAAAAAATAAGTAGTAGTGCCCAAGAGAAGTGCTGAACTGAAAACCCCAGAGATTAAGTATAATCTCAAAATACATCTTTGGGACAGTCAGTTGGCACTTCTGCTTCGCAGGGTCCCACCAAAGCTACCTTCAATCTACTTTACATATCAAGAGCAGAGAAGTTTTGTCATCTCAGCCCATGCTGTCCAGGACCATGAATACTCATTTTGGGTGTCCAAACCGTGTCATGATTCCAGGGTGCCCTCCCAAGCTAGGTGGATATTAATGGGTATGGTTATGATACCTCCTAGTTAATGGCAATCACACCTCTGACTGCAATACTTTTGCGCTCCAGAGCAAACACAGATTGGCAGTGCTACGTCTACATTTCGCAGGGGGTTACCACTCCTCCCTGTAATGATCGCTTCTTACAGGAATACTCTACTGACAGCCTGAGGGAGGACCAGGAAGATGGCCTTTTGCCCATACCAACCCTGAGCTGCTTTTGACCTTGACAGTATGGGTTGTTTTTCTTTTAATAGGTGTTAATCATCGTATTCCTTATGTTAGGTAGTACAACAGAAAAATCATGGACTTCTGTTATAGGCTGTACCTATAACAATCTGCAATTCATGATCAGGAAAAAATGGCTGCTTTCTGTGACAATCTGTAAAGGGTTTACAGATAACAAACATGAAAAGTTAAGACTATCCTACTGTCAGTCCTAAAACCAGTTTGGTTTCAGAAGTGACATTTTCTAGAACATGTGATTTAACCGATACCTTTATTATTGCTTATTTTGCTCTTCATCCTCTTTCTTCCTCCTTCAACACCTTATATACCTACATATCAGCAGGTCCTTTTAAGTCTCTGTCATTCAACATCTTACTTCTTTCCCTTCTTTGAGAAATTGCCTCCTCTTCCCTTTTATAGGGACAAGAATACAGTTCATTCCCCACGCCAACTCTTTTTTTTTTTTTTTTTGCTGCTCTTCTGAAACTACTGGTAAGGATGACATATGTGACCTTGGATAACACTGGTTGGACAATACTACACTGGGAATTAGTCATAGACCAGCTGACATCCAACCCTCTTTTATTCTTCTCTTTTTCTTACATTTTTCTTTGAAAAAGACGACCTTTTCCCCAAACTCCCAAATGCACTAATCCATGAAGCATTCCAACAATAAGGAAATGAATATTTAATTAGTTTAATTCTACTATGTTATTGAAAGCACAATTTCAAGCAAGTTCATTTTACATGTGGTGATATTAAGGCAGTCAGTTTCAGTCCCCAGGTCTCATCACAAGTGCTGAAGCCATGAATAGATTTGGGTATCAGTTGCATTGTTCCAGTGCATTGAAATTCTGACTGTGTGTCTAGTTAGCATTGTTCATTACAAGTGAAAACCAAAGCTCCTCCTGTCCCTCCCAATTTGCAAAAAAAGGCGCTGCGCCTCTTTGTTGCAAATAAACTATATTGCAGCACATGCAGAGCACAGCTACCGATTCTATATTTTGTCCAACCAAAATAGTTCCGTTAGGAAGCACCCCAAAGTTGCACAGAAGTTGGCATTTCCGATTATTTGGGCTGAACGATTCCTGTGAGCCAGTTGTTAAGCACAATTTGCAACGTATCCTGGCACTCTGGCCAAGGGGGAATCCCCCAATTTAAGTTATAACACAGAAAGCAGCAGTAACATTTTAATCAGATGGCGTAGCCTGCTGCGAAGCTCCATTATAAAGCATTGTTATGCCCAACAGGACTGCAGTTCGGTATGGCCGGGGAGTCTACAGTGGGCTGTGCTTCCTTAGTGCAGCCACCATGGATGTCAATGTAAAATTTGAAAAAAAGATGTTTCCCCTCTCCCTTGACACTTACACACTACAGTAAATGACTGTAGTAAATTACTCCTTCTGCATAATAGCATAAGCTATTTTAAGACCTATCTGCTCTGAAGTTAGATCAAGGAATACCTTGTATGTTAACAGGGAAGTCGCAATTAGGAAGCAGACAGAGGTCTTAATCTGGAGGACTCACAAAACATGGGTGAAAGATGGATCCTGACAGCTCACTTTGGGCACTTAAATGCATGTTAAGCATGAGTTCTCCATCTATACTAAAGTTCTAAGTTATGTTAGTGCATACAGTTTTGCAGTCAGGCCTTTGAAATCAAAAGTACAGTTTCTGATTTGCTCTCATGTCAAAACTATTCTATCTTTTAAAGACACCGAGGAGTGGAAGGGCAACAATATTAGCCTTCATCTTATTGTCTAGCTGAGGAGGCCTCAGTATAAAACCAAAAATACTTCAAGGAAAAGGGAAGAGGAACAAGAAGAAACAAACACAGAACTATGGATTCAGTAGAAAAAGAAGTAGTGTGTTTAAAAAAAACCACAGTTCAAATGGAGTAAAAAATATATAACCTTGAAATTTATATCCTATAAGTACAATAGTTCCTAAGTTCATGTTTTAAATATATGAACTAGAATTTTTCTTGAAGCAATTACAGTATCCCTAATTAAATTGTGGCTTTTGTACAGTACTATCAATTAGCTCTTTAAAAACCACATTATTAATTTATCAAGGAGACAACTTGATAACATGGTGAAGGCAATAAAATAGATCAGTCTGTAACACCCACTGCTAGAGGGAACAGACTTCATTCAGAAGTACATGGGCAGTGAATCTCCACTAACTTCTGTACAGCTGCACTGACTCACCCCTCTCAGGATGAGATCTGCCTTATTAACATTAAAACTTTCTTCTTTATGTCTTCTGTTGCCTGTTTTCTTTATACACAGCCATGAAGAAAATCATATTGTCATAGAGTATAATCCGTAATAAGGTTGTGCTATAATGGGTTCTTTGCTGTAAAAATGAATGTTAGTGTGAGGGGAAAGAAGATAAAGGCAAAAAATAAGTTTGGAGGGAGACTGAGGACTGAAATTAAAAAACAAAACAACACAACAACTTCTGCATTGAAAGGTATTTTAGCTACTGATAATGAAGTTTCCAGATGAACCAGAAAAGAAAGGAGGATTGGGAAGTACCTCTGGAAGCTATTTCTGAACAGCAGACAGATGGTTGGGATGGCTTGCATGTGCTTGACAGCAGCTACTCTGTGGAGTAATAAAGGAATAACAGACAACTAGTTGATCTGCTGGTGGGTTTGGACAGCAGAGAACCGTCTCTGTGCACTCAAAGTGGCACTACTTTATGGGAAGGAAAATGTACAAATCCCCTGAAGAAGAGGAATACAAACAAACAAGTGCAGAAGGAGAAGTAGGACAAGCTTCCCCCACTGCCACAGAAGTATGTATGCCTCAATCTCACTCACATGAGTGTTATAAGAAGAGTGCAGCTCCTCGTTTACCAGGCTATTACACTGGCAACTGAATTGCTATATATATATATTTAAATCAAATGTTTGGTGAGTATTTCTCTCAGTTCTGTTTGTTACACCTCACCAATTTCATTACTCCTTTCTGTTTCTTCTTTTGACCATATTTCTAACATCATTTCCTTCAAGCATTCTTCTAGAGACAATTTCTTCAGCAGGGCCCCACAAACATCTTCCTGATTTGTGAAAGTGTCGTCTGTATTCACATGCACGTTTGTGGGTCAAAAACCAAGCTCCGAATCACTTCAGCATTTGCCTACAATGACTTGGTGATGTCGACATACAACCGCTTTGGGCCACGCACATAAAGCATAACGTACAGCTCCACCTGCTGCTGGAGGTGCCTCCTGCTTGGATCATCACCACACAGTTTCCTGCAAATGCATTTAGGGAGGATACAAAGTGTGTGCCCGTGAACGGTCTTTGGGACTTTTATGTAGTCTGCCATTCATGTAGGCTTCCAGATGAGCCTCTCTGCTTTGCTCCTGCGCTCAGTTACCTGGCTGACCCTCAGCGCTGAACTTAGCCGACCAGCAAACATCAGGCCCCAAAGCTGCCCTGCCTATGCTTTACAGATGCTCTGTTGAAGGCTTCTTGCAATTCCCTTCACTTGCAAACCTGAAGCATAGAGGAAATATCTTTTTCAAAGACACTAAAGCACACTTTCTAAACTGGAATATATTTTCTTGCAGCTGCTCTGTAGATCTGGAAAGACTAGCAAAGAAATGAGTGTGAAAGTCAACTTCACACTTTGGAAAACTGTTTATAAGCATTTGTGAAAAAAAAATTTAAAAATCTGAGCTTCTGATTTGGTAAAAAATTATGAAATATTGATTTCTACCAGGTTTGTATTTAAACTCTTTTTTTCTTAAGAAAAGGGGCGGGGGGGGGGGGGGTGAGAAAAGAATGAGAACGTAGAACAAAGAGATGTTTCCCTCAAATGAGAACATATCATTTATTCACAGCTTGGCATAATAACAAGGGTCTAGTTCTCAAGAAGACTGGAAGAGACTTCATGCTGCTCTATGGCTCATTACCACAGCTGGAGGCCTCCAAGCCTGGCTGGGTCTTCAGCATGGCAGTGTCCCAGCAGGAGCACTCCTGGCTTAGGCCCCCACAGGAAAGACCGTGCAGAGCTCCAGGGGCTGAGGCTTCAGAGTCCATGAGCTCTGAATGTCTGTCTGATAAACACTGTCTTGGGTGCATCAAAAATACGGTTGATGAACTCAGCCTCTGCCTAATGAAATTATTGGAGTCACAGAACTGTCATTTTTGGAGGGGGTGGGGGGGTGGAAGTTGCACCACTGGAAAATTTCTGATTCATTTTTACCAAAAATTCAGGGGGTTTTGGTGACAAAAGTCACTTGAATCCTCTGGAATGTGATGTAGGAAAATGGTTCCCACTCTTCCAAATTTCTTTGAAAGAAGGAGGTATGCAGGCAAAAGCTAAACTAGTAACTAGATATGAGAGAACCACAAAATATTCCAGCAGGAGTATGAATAAAACTGCAAGACAATGCCAGAAATTTAAAGTATAATTTTGTTTTGTTAACATGTTCTTCCGGGAAAAGTGTTCTTCTTTACAAGGAATTAGCTACCTGGCAAGACTATTCCCATGGTGTTACAGATAACTAAAGCGAAATAAAATAAAATAAAGCTATAAAAGTTGAGAGTCCAGATTTGGGAGCAAGGTTTCTGTAGTCTAACTGGTCAAAGCAACATTATTGAGAGAACTAGGTAAAAGTTTTCAAGGAGAAGTGGCTTTTTGCAAGACTTATTAAGAACTGTGCTTTCTAAATGATAGTAATAATAGAGACATACACCATGCCTAGGTATAAAATTGTTTTCCTACTTTAAATTCAGAGATAGTCACAATATGGCACAATGACTTCAATATGGCTGAAACAATCTGTTGTTCCCCATGACAGCATTCCAGATAATCAGGTAAACTTCAAATAGTTTCAGGTTTGGATGAAACCCAACATTTCTGGCAGGTTTGACCTGATATAGAACGTATAAAACTCTGCATCTTCAGCCCATGTATTGAAAAACATACTATCTATCTATCATCTATCTCATTTTGCAGTTAAGTCCCAAAACATCACTTCTCACACAACAGGATCAGGAGTCAATAAGATTGTGAAAGACCTCTTGTCTAGCACACAATCACTATCACAATGCAGGGCTCTGCAACAGAAACTTCTGCCATACGCCAAAGACAAGGTGAGAAAAAGAGGAGAAAGACCTCCTAAGCTGAAACGAATGGGATAAGTACATAAACCAAGTCCTCATTGCCAAACAAGTTTGACCGAATCCAGGAAAGATGGAAACAATTTTGCAAATGGCAAAGCTCCAAAACAGTGATGCCTTACATAAGGTTCAGGGAATGTTTCCTTTGAAGATAAAAGGTACACAAGTGTGAAATCTGTGCTCAATATAGGAAGCGGAATGAAAAAGCAAACCAGCCACAAAAAAAAAGTCCTGATGGCATTTTAATTCCACATGCATTAGGCAGCACCCAGGGGGAAGACCAATGACTGTATATACTTTAAATAAGCTGCATGTAAAATATATAAAGTGTTCATCCTTGATAGTATACATGTTTCCCTTATCAGTTAGGGAGTCCATCATTTGCATTTTCTTTTTATTCTCTGAAGTCTTGAAAGAATGAGATTTTATAAAATTAAATAAATCTACTCTTATTTGCTAAGGAGTATTGCTGATCTTTTCATGAACATTCAGGAGCTTCATGTAGCTATAAATATTTGCTCTTGAAGCATTTAGCAACTTCAGGAAGTATCATCAGCAATTAGAAGAAAAATGCATTAAACTTGGAATTAGATGGGATAAAACTTTGCACTATTCCCACTGAAACTTCTCAGGGTGAAATATTGGCTGTGTGACTTCAAGAAGGCCTGGCTCCCACTGATACAAATAATCCAGTTAGGGAAGCCTAGTGGATTGTCTGAGACAGCTTAAAACTAATTTTCCCACTGCTGTATCTTTCAGAAATGAAGTATTACCAATCGGTTTCTTGACTAGGAATAGACCTAAGGAACAAAGCCTGGCTCCAAGGATCAATTTTCCTCAAAACTTGGCAAACATTTGGGTTTGGTTTTCTGATTTGTTTTCTGACTCCTGAAAATGAGGTACAAAATTAGACATTTGAATATGATATCTTTTAGCTAATGCCTGCTTTGTTGCCAGTTAGAAATGAGAGTGCTTCAGCACCTCAACTGAACACATATTTAATACCCTGTCCAATTTCAAGCATGTGAACAGTCTCGTTGATTTTAATAGGACTACAGTCAAAATAGTATCTCATATGTCTTCTAACAAGACAGAGAACAGAAGAATGGCTGACCTCCCAGGGCAAACTCAAAACATAGACAACAGTCCTCTCTGCTATGCGGTAAGTTGAGCAGGCATGGCAGGAGGCTGTTTTGGCAAATGACACTCCCATTTGATGAAGAAAGATCTGGGAAGCTACAGGCTGGTCAGCCTTATCTCAATCCCTGAGAAGAAAATGTAGCAAATCTTCCTGAACATCCTTTCTGGACACATGAAGGAGTCGAAGGTGATGAGATGACTGGTTCAGTAAACAAGGGGATGGAAGTGGATGTCTTTTACCTTGACTTTAGTGAGGCTTTTGTCACAGCCTCCCAAAGCATCCTTTCAGCCTGTCTGGGAAGGTATGGCTTGCATGCGTGGAAAACTAGCTGGACTGCCAGCCTCAAAGAGCTCAATATCCAAAGGGCAGTCAGTTACTAGCAATGTTTCTAAAGTGTTGATCTTGGTATTGGTATTGCTTAACATCTGCATTAACAAACAGGACACAACAAATCATTGTCTGTTACCAATGCATTACTAGCAGTGGGACGTGGTCTTGGCCATAAAGCCTCAAGGCTGGAGATGGACATAGTCCTAGTATAATGCTATTGACTGGTGCTGCTAGAAAGCATATATGATAATTGCATAAACAAACATAACAACACACATTCCATATGTAAAAAATTAATTTACTTGATATTGACCTCACTTTATTTGCTGTTCATCTGCCTAGACACTTCAGAGCAGGGAACCAATCTACTTTTTAGGTTTTTTGAGAACCAGCACCAAAAGTCAGTTGTGACTAGGATCTCAAGGAACTATCAGGTGGAGTACGTTAAAGTACTTACAGTCACAAATTAGGAATCATTTCTGATTTCCAGAAAATGGTCTCCTTGGATATAAGCTTAGAAATCCAGGGTGGGATTTTTGATGGATAGGTGGACTCATCAAAAATGTCTCAGACCTCTCAAATTTTTAATATGCAATTTAGGTGCCTAACTCACATTGATTTCATGCACTGTTTTGACGTGTTTGTGTTCCAGAAGTAATTCCCGAACAAGCTAGATGAAAATTGTCACTTTCCCTTCGTCTTTCTTACTTGTCAGAATATTCTCTGCTCCAGTCTTGGAGCAACTACAGATGTCCTGAAAGTTTTCTAAATATGAGCTGGCACTGTGCTGTGCAAATCAGGGCATCATGTTTGGTTCTTTTAACTTCTGTACTCCCAGCTCAAGTGACTAAGCATATTTGTCTAAGAATGTATACTGTATATATAAATATGAAGGATTTAGTGCCATTTTTCTATTTCTTTAAATATGTGAATAGTATTCTGAGAGATTCTATCAAATGTTAATATAAGTGTTGGGAAGGAAATCTCTTTATCAAAGTTCTTTTTTTTAAAACTAGAAAATAATTTGTCTGGAAATGCTCTTTATTATTCCTAGTCTAGGGAAGTCTAAAGCATTTGTTAAAAAAAAACCCAACCAAACAACCCCAAAAGTTACTTCATGCCTCCTGCTAGTCTCAGCCATGACTGAATAGAAGTTGTATGAGAGATTCCTGCATAACAGATGGTGTTGGGCATACCTCTTGGCACATACCAGCTTCTGTCCACTGTAAGAGACCTGGACATACAAGGGCTTGTAGTCTATTAATTTGTGTAGGTCTGTTTCATGGTGCTGGAGCACTGCAAGTTTTGCTTGTTCACTTTGGTTCTGCCCTAAGCCTTCACGAAAAAACATATTGTGTGCATTGGATTAGCAACTCCTCTATGCTATATGCATCCGGAAAGCCTTGAGGTGTATGCAACTCATCCCAAAGACCTCCTTCAAGCCAAATACAGTCATCTACAATAACACTTACAGCAAATACCTTTTGATGATTTGAGGCTGATGGAAGACTACTGCGGAGGGCACTGTGGATGAAAAGTATTGCATTCATATCCAATTTTAGGTCTACTTGCTGACTTTGTATCTCAGGTATGCAGTAATGCTCTTATTGATGAGAAAAAGCTTGGACACAAAACACTGCCTGACTGAAAGTATCTGTTTGATGCTGGTTTCTACTGGAACTGAGTTCCCTTAAACTATAAAATAACATCCTTCCTAATTATCCTATCTTGTTTATAATTTGAACTCATTCATTTGGGAAGACATTGACTCTCATAATAGTAAATGCAAATAAAAGACTCCTGCAACTTACCACTAACAGCAAAACCAAAGCAACAGTAAACTGCCCAGAAAAAGCAATGACACCAATCTTGTGCTGCACTGAGTAATACATATGCTGTAAACTACAGATTACCAAGCTTGTGCAATGAATTTTAAGATCTATTCGAAGGACTGTCAAAAGCAGTTGCTGATCCCACTAACATCCATGGATTTCAACAAAAGTGTAATCAGGACAAAATGAAGCACATCTAAGCAAGTGTATGTTGTCTATCAGGGGCATGACTAGATCAAGACTGGAAACAATGCACTGAACTTTTGTTCTAATCCAAAGAAAAAAAGTGTAATTTGTTACTGTTTTGCTCTTTTATAAGTAAATATTAAGTAGAAATACAAACAGTCAAGCAACACATATACTAAACACAACAGTTTCCAAGAGTCCCCCTTAAAATGTAACTATACATTTTTATCCATGCAAACAATATCTTATTATCAAACTTACTCACTAATTTAAGTGGGGTTCCATCAAAAAGAACACCTAAACTTCAGCTAGCAGAGTAAAATTTCTAGTAAAAGTGAGGAGTATCGAATTTTGGATCCTAATCAAGGCTATGGATTCATCTTTAAAAATACTCAAAGGACTGACTGAAGTCACCGCCTTATTATTGAACATCAGGTTTTGTAATTATAGGCAGGAGATTTGTTCCAGCCTGTGAAGTTTGTTTTCAGAACAATGTCCTCTCAAATGAGTCCTGCAGTTTACAAAACATTAGTGCACTTGACTTTTAGTAACTGAAGTTCATGATGTTTTTGTTAAAGGCATTCACTGCCAACTAATGGTTGGGGAGACAAAATAACATGCATTTGAAAAAGTAATCAAGTTTACCATACTTTAAATACATCTGAAATTGACTTAAGAGAACGCACAAATACCTTAACATTTGCAATATTCTGGTTCTCACTTGCTCAAAAAGGATGGAAGGGCACAAATTGGTCTACGATTTGTTCATAAAACTATTCATATAAAATACAACTATTGCAGATTTCAATAGCTGAGCTGAGTACAAGCCAAGTTCTATTTAGTCACGTTTATGCAATCCTTCTGGAGTTAAGGGCAAGTCAAAGAACTGGGGAAGTCAAAGAATTGGGCCTTGAATTTATCCAAAATATTAATACTCCTGGAAAGCTAAACAACAAAGTAATCTGACCGAAACTATGGGATAATTTATAATAAAGTCTGCTGGCTCTCAGGATCTTGGCCCTGATTATGCTTCTACCAGCACCAGCGATGTGTAATTCAACTGGAGGCAGTGTAAAATGAGTAGGCAAGACCACAATCATGCCTTTTGAGTCCAGTATCAACCTCTTCACAACTTTTATTTAAAACAAAAGTTTTTTCCCCTTGATTCATATTACACTTTTCTTCCTAGAAATCCTGGCAGAAAAACAGTCTCTCTTATTCCTTCTCTCTCTTTTACTCTTTTTCCTCAGAGGTACATAGAAATTACACAGCACTTAGAGAAGCTGCCAAGGACAGTTCAGCTATAAGTGTCATGACAGGCATCACATTTCACATGTTTCTTAGCCAGCCTTGATGTAATGCAGGAAAGATCAGATGATCTTTGGCATGTGCGAGTGGAGGACAGACCAATCTACCAGGTCAAAGCTACAGCAGGAGGAAGCTGGTATGAATGCAAGGAGTTTACTTCCCTGGAAATATTCCAGCCTTGAAACTCAGGGAAAGCCCCTCAGGAAGAGCTTCAAAGCTTAGAAAACTAGGCAGGGAGCTGAATACTTGTGTCTTTTGCACCTCCTGAATCTCTCTGTGGGCATTTACTGCCAAACTTGCACTGACTGGGTTACTACACATCAGATCGACTCCTCATTTCTGCCTCCCGCCTTCTCATGTACAGGCTGTAGAGTAAAACAAGGGTCTCCGGCAACCAGTAGGCCTGCAAAGAGGACAAGTCTATTAAAGGCCAGGCTTCTGGGAATCCAAGCAGGGACAGCAGGGAACCATGGCCAGTAACAAAAGGGAAACAGGGAAATGTCTGTGACCTCTGTTACAACTCAGAGCACCTTCAACCTCTATAATGCTGTGTTACTGACAGCCAAAGGTGAGCGTCTGGAGGAATCTTGATTAAAATAAAATACAAACCAGCTGAGCCCAGTCTTATGCCTAATCACCATGCAGAAGGCTGGTTTGGATCTCTTACTGCATCACTTCCTTTGTGCCTGTCAGACACAGCTCCGTCATCAGGCTGTACCTCCTGTAAAAGTTCCTGAATCTCACATTTAAGAACAGCATCAGTTTGCATTGGTGTGTTTAGGAGACTTCCTCGTTGGTTCAGGAAGTGGCAATTACTACTGTCATCGGAACAACCTCAACAATTTCGCAGAAAATTTGGAAGGTGGGTAAATAAATTAAGAAAGGACATTTTTAAACTTTGGTCCATAAGAACTGGAGCCAAAGACCACCGAAGACAGCAGAAAAACCTGGTGCAAAACCTCTGCTGATGCTGCTACACTGTTTCCAGATCTCAGCTAATATCTGTACTCTAGACTGAGCTACAGCCTACAGACGGAGTGGCTCAGGGGACTAGTTTGGAGATTGCTGTGTTGTTATCTGTGACACAGGCAAGCTATGGGCACTGTTCTGAGACAGATACAGATGGATTTTAAAAGAGCATTTGTCCACCACAGTGGTAGTCAGTTGACAACAGTAGTTTTTTCCAGGAAACTTCACGAGAATTCAGGAGAAAATAGGACTGTCCCTACATTGGTCTATTCGCAACGCAAGTCCCACAGCTTTTTCAGCATCTCCTCCCACTACAGATCTTAATTATTCATGTATCCAGCCTCATTTTACTGCATCTCAGACTCCTATAAAGGCTTTTGCACTCTTCTTAACTCTCATAATTCTAATAACAAACAATTTTGTGGTGGGTTGACCCTGTCTGGACGCCAGGTGCCCACCAAAGCTGCTCTATCACTCTCCTCCTAAGCTGGACAGGGAAGAGAAAATATAATGAAAGGCTCATGGGTCGAGATAAGGACAGGGAGAGATCACTCACCAATTACCATCACAGGCAAAACAGATTTGACTTGGGAAAAAAAATTAATTTCATTTATTACCAGTCAAATCAGAGTAGGATAATGAGAAATAAAACCAAATCTTAAAAACTCCTTCCCCCACCTCTCCCTTCTTCCTGGGCTTAACTTTACTGCCAATTTTCTCTACCTCCTCCCCCAAGCAGCACAGGGCGACGGGGAATGGGGGTCGTGGTCCGTTCATCACACATTGTCTCTGCCGCTCCTTCCTCCTCAGGGGGAGGACTCCTCACACTCTTCCCCTGCTCCAGCGTGGGGTCTCTCCCATGGCAGGCAGTCCTCCATGAACTTCTCCAATGTGAGTCCTTCCTACAGGCTGCAGTTCTTCACAAACTGCTCCAGCGTGGGTCCCTTCCACAGGGTGCAGTCCTTCAGGAACAGACTGCTCCAGCGTGGGTCCCCCATGGGGTCACAAGCCCTGCCAGCAAACCTGCTCCAGCATGGGCTCCTCTCTCCACGGGGCCACAGGTCCTGCCAGGAGCCTGCTCCAGTGCAGGCTTCCCACAGGGTCACAGCCTCCTTCGGGCATCCACCTGCTCTGGTGTGGGGTCCTCCACGGGCTGCAGGTGGATATCTGCTCCACCGTGGACCTCCATGGGCTGCAGGGGGACAGCCTGCCTCACCATGGTCTTCATCACAGGCTGCAGGGGAATCTCTGCTCCGGCGCCTGGAGCACCTCCTCCCCCTCCTTCTTCACTGACCTTGGTGTCTGCAGAGTTGTTTCTCTCACAGATTCTCATCCTCTCTCCGGCTGCAATTGCTGCTGCGCAGTAACTTTTTCCCCTTCTTATATATGTTATCCCAGAGGCGCTACCACCGTCGCTGATGGGCTCGGCCTTGGCCAGCAGCGGGTCCGTCTTGGAGCCGGCTGGCATTGACTTTATCGGACATAGGGGAAGCTTCTAGCAGCTTCTCACAGAAGCCACCCCTGTAGCCCCCCCGCTACCAAAACCTTGCCATGCAAACCCAATACAAGTTTTCAGGAAAAATAAGTTTTTGGTCTGCTTACAAGGGTCTTCGTACATAGAATAAGATTTTTAAAGTACTAAAAGTCCTGCAAATTTTATTTAAGTAAATATTGAGCCACGCACAATGAGTTCAGAGGTAGCAGGTTTCTGTTGTGACTTACTCCTTTGTACAATGGTTGAGATAGATAGTTTGAGACAGGAATGGCAAGTTCTTACTGCACCAGCTAGAGCAGCAGAGAGGCTCCTGGGCACGTATGAAGGGAGGGAGGGAAGGAAGGAAATGAAGAGGGGGGAGCACCATTTTTCAAGACAGGAAGAGGACAATAACCTCTCATCTCCTTTAGCAGAGAAACACGGGTGTAGATGGAACATCATAAGTTAATGTGTTCAAGTGCCCTGCTAAGGCATTTCTGCTAACCTCAAGATTATTATATTGATGGCCAACTTATACCCATTTGTTCTTGGGACAAGACTGAGAAGAGCTATATGGCTTTCCCTTATTTAAAACTCAGTGCTTGCTTGTTGATAATAAAGGCAGATAAAACAAGATGTCCGTTTCATTCTTATTTAAGCAACCTTTTATCTAATTAAATCCAGTTCTTATGCTTCCCTTCCTCCCTCCCCAAAAGGGACGAAACCAAAATAATCAAGACCTTCTTTTCACTTTTACTTTATTAAAAAGGTTGTTTTAAAAAAAATATATAGAATTTTCTTCAAATGTCAATGAAAGTTAAAAATAGGAAGGTATCAGAAAAGCCTTTTATAGTGCAGTCATAACAGTACCACATCATTGTTGAGCACCACAATTAAAATGATACATTATGACAGTGATGTGATACATCTCTGCATTTGGTCTTTCAGGATGCAGAAAAAAATTAGTACAATTTTTGTTCTGTCTGCCAACCATTTTTTCAAATGGGGTACTCATATACTTTGAGATGGTAAAGTATTCTTTCCTTTAGATGCTGTGAGATGGGTATTTTTTAAACACATTTTTGAGGTGTTAAAGTAACATTATTGTATAGCCACCAAACGTACTAAGACAAGAAAAGGAAGACTAAGAAAAACTCTGGGATACGTAATACTTTTAGCTGAACCCAAGAGCCACAGTTTGTTTGGAAGACTGCGACCAGGATAGTTATGTTGCCTTTTGTGAATTAGATAAGAGTTGCAGGTGTGAAATTACTTTTGATATTTAGATAATTAAATTAATTTAGGAGACAAATTCATGCTGACACTTGTGAATGGGGATGCTGCTACAGTTCAGATTGAAAATGAAATGTGAAAATCCTTTAAAGCTGAAGCCATTTAAAGAGGCATTTGTGAATTATATGAATACTGTGTTTTCTTTGCAATGAAGGACCATCACAAAAGAACGTTTTCTTCAAAAACCAATCCTGTTCTATAATGCATAAATGATTATAAGTGTCTACAGTACACTAAAATTTAAGTAAGTCAATCTTAATTTATAACCAGCCTTATTAAGATATTAATGACTCTTTTGTTCCTTTATACTATATGAATTAAGATCAAGGAAAATTGCAAAGTGAAATGAATTTTCAGATGCATTTATTAAGTAGATAAAAGGCAGAAAATTCACCATTGCACCAAATCTTGAATATGCAATGAATCACACCAGTGAATATGAATCTAAGTTTAAGCACTCATAGGTATTTGCAGCATTGTGTTAAAAATGGATGAGAACCCCAGTGGCCAGCCTATTTAAGACCCATGCTCATGAAGCTCCCCTCCAAGTTGATTTGGCCATAGAATCATCTGTTTGTGATATGAATGTTATGTACTCCAAGATGTTTGGTTGATCTCTCTTTGCAGAGAGGACTTTCAGAAACTACAGATTTTTTTTAATAGATGTTTCTGCCTATACAGATGACACAAACTTGCATACATCAAGGTGTCTAAGTCAGTAGTATTGCATCAGTGGAAAAACTGGTGTAGGGAGGAATAACCTCAGAAGGTAAGACTCTAATTGCTGTTTAAGCAACGTAACTATTCTTCATAACTCTAAGGACTGGGAAATTTAGATTATTTATTTATCCAGGATCGATAGGTCAAGACTGCAATTGGTAACTCAACAACAAAAGTGATATTGAAACTAGAAGGCAATTCACAGAAGAGCATGCTACCAATGATGTGATAAAAGTGTTGCATGAAGCAACACTGAGAAGAACCAGAGTATATAGTGATGACACTTAACTCAGAAAAAAGGCAACAGGGGCAAAAAAAACCCAAATCCACAACTATCTATCCTAAGTGGGGCAGGGCGTGAGGGGGGATGACTTGTTCGCCAGGACAGAGTAAGTTATTTCATATCATTACATCTGAAAAGGAACATTGATAGAAAAAAATGTTTCCTGATGTTAATTGTAGTGGTAAGAACAACTGGAATATGGGACAGTATAAAGGCCATTTGTAGAATCTGTACTACTGGAAACACCCAAAGTCAACTGAAGAATAAACTGAGACTATTCAATTGGCAGTTTTTCTACCACCTAGACTGTAACACCCCAACCTGGGCAGAAGGATGCTGTGTGAGACCCTGTCATCCTGCTAAAGTCAAAGTAGACAACATCCACTCCTCCTTCCTCATCCGTAGATCTAGTAATTTCATTATAACATGAATCAGGTTGGTCAAGCATATTACCCTTGGCAAATCCACACTGTCTGTTCTCAGTGACCTCCTTCTCCTTCACATGCTGAGAACTGGCTTCCAAGTGGACTTGCACCATAATTTCCTAGGGACATAAGCAAGGTTGACCCATCTGGTCCCATGAATTTGTACGGGTTGAGATTTCTCAAGTGAACCCTGACTCGATCCTCCTCCACTACCAGTAGTTCCTCTCCTGTTTGAACCTGTCTCCAGGCACAAAGGCCTGGGAGATGCTGGTAAAGACAGAAGCAAAGAAAGTGTCGAGTACCTCAGTCTTATTTGTATCTGCTGCCACTAGTTTACCCAGCACATTTAGCCATGGGCTTACATTTTCTTCATTTGTTCTTTTGCTGCTAATGTAGTGGTAAACATCAAGGGGATGTTTATTGTCAGTTTCAGGTCTAGCTGAACTTTTGCTTTCCTACTACCACCCATGCCATCCTGGGCAACTTCTATATTCCTTCTTTGTAGTCTGCTCCTGCTTCTGCCTCTTATATATGTTCTTTTTGCATTGGAGCTGAGTCATGTGTTCCCTATTTGGTCAAGCCAGTCTTGTGATATGTATACTCATTTTCCTGAGTCCTGGCATGGATAATTCTTTACTCCTTAAGGACGGTATCTTCTGAGTCAGCTCTCTTGAGCTCCTTTGCCCTTCAGTGCTGCCTTGTACAGGATCCCACCTACCAGCTCCCTGAACAAGCCAAAGTCTGCTCTTCTGAAGTCCAGGGTCTGTCCCCTGTTCTTTGCCTCCCTCACCCCCCTCAGGACCTTGAACATCGCTGTTCCATGGTTGCTAGGGACAAGGCTGCCATTGATCCCATCAACAAACCCCATCATCTCAGATCATAACGTTCAAAGGGCTAAGGTACTCAGTCCTACAACACATGTAGCAGAGATCACTCCTTTAAGGCTGAAGTCCCAAGACTCAAAACACTTGCAGAGGAAGGTTCATTGTGCTGCAGAAAATGTGTTTATTTTCTTTTCCTTCCTAAAAATGTAAGAAATGGCAAAGGCTGTAGTGTGCGTATGTATGGATTTCATTATTTAGGGGAATTTATATCAGCTTTTACAAGATACAGTTATCAATCCTGACATGTCACATAAATACTTTTATTCTTTATAGAATAGGGCACTGGGGGATATTGAAGATGTGCTCTTATCCACTTTCTTTTAAATGCCCAGCAATGACAACTGTACCAGTCTCCTATGAATTCAGAGGCAGCTGTTTATTTCTTTATGCTTCACTGTCTTTCTCCACCCTGTTGTCTCTTAAATTGTAAGCTCTTTGTGGCAGAAAAGCCTTTTGTTCTTTGTTTTGTGGTGGGTTTTTTTGGACAGCACCCAGCACAATGAGGAATGAGGTTCCTAAGCTTTACCGTAATGCTAAGTAACACATGTTCATCCCTTTTTTTCTATTTTTATATCTATATAGGTGACATTTTAGACCCTTTTTATCCAGCTCAGCCAAACTCCAGAAACTGCTCCATACACATCTCCCCAAAGACAGTGGTTTCAGCTGCAGTGAGCAGAAGACGGTTCCAAATACTCTTCTTCAAATATGTGTAACTTAAATACTGCCCAATATGTCATCTACAGATAAAATTATCTTTCTGAAGAAAGACAGAGGCACAAAAAGGTGACCAAGTTAGGGGCTGCTATTGCCAGAAAGAGCAAAACGATCTTTGTTACAGTGAGTGGTTTTGTTCAAAAATAACAGAAAGACAAATTGGAAAGAACACGATATTGTTCTTCATGAGAGAGGAAGATAGCTCTTATTAAGTGCCACTGAAGAACTGGCATATTTGTACTTAAGTTTTTACAGTATGCACTTAGGTCCAGAGAAAGGTTACTTTTTATTTTTGAAAGCTTTGGAACACCAGAACACCAGTGTTTCATCATGCCTTCAGTGACACACAGTCATGTAGAATAAACTTCACCCTTAAAAAAATTACACACTCCCCACAAGCATAGGTGCACATTCATGGACGGTGAAGAAAGTAAAAACAGCTTGCCTCTAAAGGCTTCGTTCCTTGTTTCACAGGTACACACGCTGTTCCTTCTACAATTACTTGGTAAGTTGAGTTCCTTCCAAAGCATAGCAAGTGCTGCCTAAAAACACCACTACCTGCTGGGGAGAGGCAACAAAATATATGCCTCTTGCCTCTGGAGATGACACTACTCAGATCAACAGAGAGGTGGTCCAACTACCTGACACCTGACCCATGTTTTTCAGACAGTTCAGTACTGACAGTCACTCTCATCCCAATAGCTGCAGTGTTTAAGAACACAGTCTACAGCTATGTAGTCTCTTCAAGCATAACCAAAATAGCACAGGATTTCAGGAACACTGATGAATGACTGTATTTTCTCATTTGTGTCTACGTGTCAGAACCGTTTCATTGTGGTTGTACTTCGGGTGGAACACCTTTTTGTTCCAGCAGTGACTATGTATTCTTAGCAAGATATGAATAAATTAGTCTCTCCTTTCACCTACGTGAATAAATTTCCCAACACTTCGGGAAAACAAAGTGGAAAACAAAAAAAATTGACCTTTCTTGAAGCGTGACTTGCATAATATTTTGTACTTTGTGTGTATTTTTCTTGAGAGGATCTCTCATGCTCTGAAACCTGGGTTTATGCCACAAGAATCTGTTAAAATTTCAACTGTTTAGGCCTGTAAACTGTATTAAATACGTCTGTAATAAACTCCTGAAGCAAATTCACCACATTTACCTTACACCATGCAATTCTATCAAAGATCGAAGAACTAAGAAACAAGCTTTATCTCTGAAGTGCAGCTGTAAAGTTCTTGCAGCCTGCACGTGCAAAACATTTAAGGTGTGCCTCTCAGAATTTTTCTTTTATCATTTAATATTTTGTTCCCAAGTCTGCTAGTTTTTCTGAGATGCTTATAATAACCACTTTAAGACATGAGTTCTTTTTACTGCATGTGAAAAAGAAACAGCTAGATAATTTGAGCTCATTTTTAAGTGATCCCACAAACAGCAAAGGATTCTGGTGCATCATCTTACAAGGCTGACTTTTCTTGTTTGTTTTACACTGAGAATAGAGTCCCTCACACCTCTACTGCCTTGCAGTACTCCAGGTATTTCAGCTGATGACTCACAAGGGGAAAGAGACTAACGAAGCGACAGTTTTCTACCTCACCCCATCAGTACTAGGCATACCAGGATATCATGCAACACAGAAGACTGTGCTGCCTTTTCCCAGCCAACATCAAGTCCCTTAGAGTGATAAACATCCAATGAACCACCAGTGGTACCAAGTCTATTTATAGGGATTATCAGAGTCTTATGGTATACAGGGTGGCTTTTCTGTATGAGCAGCTTTTCCGAGATGGTCACTGAAATCAACATTGAGTGCAGCAAACTCAGTGTTGTTCCTGCACCTACTGGTACTGCAATTATTTCCATAATACTAGCAAGTAATTGATGCTGCTCACAATAATACTGAATGCATGTTTGAAGGATAAGTGCCGAAGCTATGGAAGTAGCAATGAAGGAGGATCTAGAGTATGCCATTCTAAAAGAGAACATGTAACATAAAATTCACACAGCCTCAGAAGATCCAGGTGTCCACCTAGTGTTACTCCAAAGCATTAATTCATGGGGTACTCTCCTAAGAGCTCCCCAGAGCTTCAATCATATTGTGAATCCACATGTTGCCTGAACACCTGAACTAGACTTAAATAAAACGCATTCAATAAAGTGCTGCACCCCTGTTCTCAGTGAAAACGTGTTCAAATACTATTGTGTCAAAAGAGGAAGGCAGCTATAATTCCAGCAAGGGATAAATTTCTAGGAAGTGACAAACAAATTTCATGAGAAACAACAATACAAAGGCAGAATGTTTCTTTTTTCAGACAAAGGCCAAATGCTTCAAGGCATAAAGGAATCACAAAGGATTAATTAGTTCACTGACATTGTCTACTTGAAGTGGGTACTTCAACCAGTCAGCAGTACTTATGGTGACATCTACCAAGAAAAATTTAATACCATCTTTCAGACTTATTCATTTTCACAAATCATATGTTTACTGAAGCATTCTTTGCTTACCCATGAGATGGTAGTAATGGAAACCTAATAGTTTTTTTGATATTTCTCCTCGGTATAATGCCCATCACGTCCATATAAGTAGAGGCTTCTAATAAAAGGAACTGGATGCTACGAGTGTAATTACCAAGGGGTCAGAGACTCAAGGCACAGAGGGCCAGACAAGCTGAACTATCCATGATATCTGTTTGTCTACAATGTACATAGAATACCTTTGTCAGCTAGCCATCCGGTTGCCTACACACATATTGAAACAGAAGATTTTTGTTCAGGTTGTATTTCAAAGCCCTTTTGAAAGTACTCCCTTAATCTAGGTGGTAAATAATGCTTCTCAGACTTCAGGGTTTTTAAAAGGATTTAGTTTTATGAGAGGACTAGGTATCACAGAATTGCTGACCACCAGAGCACTTGTATACAGACATTTGGATAAACACAATACAATTGAATAATTAATCTGAACTCTTGCAGATGACAGGGGCCTGGGATTCAAAGAAATCAAGAGGATCTTGTGATCTTGCTCAAAATACTCAAGAACAACTTGAGTAGAACAACTGAGAACAACAGATCCAGCAAGGAGTTAATCAGGCGGCTGTCAGCCTGTGAAACTAGTCCTGCCATATGTTTCTTCGGAGCAAAGAGAAGATAGCTTCCAGATCTGCCTTGAAAGAAAAGAGAAATGTCATAGTAATATATCTACTAGAACTTTACATGGTTTTGGATCTCATCTGAAAGAAAAGGGTGCAGACCTCTCAGGAAATAATGTTATAGTCAAACAAGACAGGTTTATTTGGACCATGTTAAGTGTTGCTCTAATGTCCTATTTTTGCTCTGAGAACTGCCCTCCTCCCCCCATAGTAGGCTCAATTTCTATAGATCATGATTAAAAAAACAGAACAAAGCAACTTCAGGAAAGGAGCAGCAAAGAATGCAAGTCATGCTAAAACCAGCCCCAGGCCAGGTTGGTATTATTGCTGGTGTAAGTCTCAGCCAAAGAACAAACAGTGCGAATAGTAATTTGCAGAGTTTCTGGAAAGTGCCCTGTCATTGGCAAAGCAAAACAGCGCAAAAACCTAGAATTGATGTGGTAATCCATACATGCTGGGGCATAGCAATAAAATGTGCTGACAGGTACAACAGAGACTTACAAAAGTGTTTGTTTTAAGAACACACCTGCAGATCACAACATGATAGATGAACACTTTTTTGCATAGCTTCATCAATAAACTGCATTTTATCAAATGCTTGACCAAAAGCACAGCTAAAAAGATATTACAAGCATAAGCATGACAAAGGTATCTATAATACTTCTATAATACTTAAAGCAGTTCCTCTGCTTTAAGCTAGCCAAAGATCACTGTGAGGAAGCCTGACTCCTCAAATTATCTGTGGAGGAGAGATGCACTCCTGTTATTTTGCTCTCAGTAGGTATAAATAAATCAGTCATTTCTGAAGACACAAATGTACCTGTACACCAAGCGGGGGAGTACAGCAATGAAATCCTGCACAACATACCAGAAAAGGGGAAAACCAAACCAAAGTTTAGTAAGAGGGTACGCTGCCTTGGAATTGATACCTGCTGCATTGGGTTTGCATGGCAAGGTTTTGGTAGCGGGTGCGGGGGGCTACAGGGGTGGCTTCTGTGAGAAGCTGCTAGAAGCTTCCCCTATGTCCGATAAAGTCAATGCCAGCCAGCTCCAAGACGGACCCGCTGCTGGCCAAGGCTGAGCCCATCAGCAACAGTGGTAGCGCCTCTGGGATAACATATTTAAGAAGGGGAAAAAAAACTGTGCAACAGCAACTGCAGCCAGAGAGAGGAGTGAGAATCTGTGAGAGAAACAACTCTGCAGACACCAAAGTCAGTGAAGAAGGAGGGGGAGGAGGTGCTCCAGGCGCCGGAGCAGAGATTCCCCTGCAGCCTGTGATGAAGACCATGGTGAGGCAGGCTGTCCCCCTGCAGCCCATGGAACTCCACGGTGGAGCAGATATCCACCTGCAGCCCGTGGAGGACCCCACGCCAGAGCAGGTGGATGCCCGAAGGAGGCTGTGACCCTGTGGGAAGCCTGCACTGGAGCAGGCTCCTGGCAGGACCTGTGGCCCGTGGAGAGAGGAGCCCACGCTGAAGCAGGTTTGCTGGCAGGGCTTGTGACCCCATGGGGGACCCACGCTGGAGCAGTCTGTTCCTGAAGGACTGCACCCTGTGGAAGGGACCCACGCTGGAGCAGTTCGTGAAGAACTGCAGCCTGCGGGAAGGACTCACATTGGAGAAGTGCATGGAGGACTATCTCCCATGGGAGGGACCCCACGCTGGAGCAGGGGAAGAGTGTGAGGAGTCCTCCCCCTGAGGAGGAAGGAGCGGCAGAGACAACGTGTGATGAACTGACCCAAACCCCCATTCCCCGTCCCCCTGTGCTGCTTGCGGGGAGGAGGTAGAGAAAATTGGCAGTAAAGTTAAGCCCAGGAAGAAGGGAGAGGTGGGGGAAGGTGTTTTTAAGATTTGGTTTTATTTCTCATTATCCTACTCTGATTTGACTGGTAATAAATTAAATTAATTTTTTTTCCCAAGTCAAATCTGTTTTGCCTGTGATGGTAATTGGTGAGTGATCTCTCCCTGTCCTTATCTCAACCCATGAGCCTTTCATTGTATTTTCACTCCCCTCTCCAGCTGAGCAGGGGAGTGATAGAGCAGCTTTGGTGGGCACCTGGCATCCAGCCAGGGGTCAATCCACCACACCTGTAAACCAGTGACCAGCCTTTGCAGGATTCCTGTCTACAACTTGCATCAGCAGTGCAAGTGAAAAATGAAAACACCGTAGTCTTTGCAAACGGGTGAATTCATCAGCAGACCTCTTCTGGGCTTGAGCAAGTCTGGAGTTTTCCCAGCTCTGTGTCGTGGTTTAACCCCAGCCAGCAACTAAGCACCACCCAGACGCTTCCCCCCCCCCCCCCCCCCCCAGTGGGGTGGGGAGGAGGAGGGAAAAAAAAAAGTAAAACTCGTGGGTTGAGATAAGAACAGTTTAATAACTAAAGTAAAAATAAAATACACTACTAAGAATAAGAATAATATAACAATAATAATTGTAATGAAAAGGAATACAATAAGAAAAAAAACCCACCACAAAACCAACACCCAAGAAAAGACAAGTGATGCACAATGCAATTGCTCACCACCCGCTGACTGATGCCAGAGCAGTGATCCGCCCTTCCCGGCCAACTCCCCCCAGTTCATATACTGGGCATGACGTTCCATGGTATGGAATATCCCTTTGGCTAGTTCAGGTCAGCTGTCCTGGCTGTGCTCCCTCCCAGCTCCTTGCACACCTGCTTGCTGGCAGAGCATGGGAAACTGAAAAATCCTTGGCTTAAGATAAGCGCTACTTAGCAACAACTAAAACATCAGTGTGTTATCAACATTATTCTCACACTAAATCCAAAACACAGCACTGTACCAGCTACCAAGAAAAAAATTAACTCCATCCCAGCTGAAACCAGGACACTGTCTCAGAATTTGCAGGAATTCACATGGCACCTGTATGTCCCTAAAAGTGCAGCAACTGCTATTAGTGAAAGCCATTAGCAATTCTTCTGCTCCAGAAAGTTGCTATTTCACTCCAGACAGCTCCTGCTGTGCAAAAGCTACCTATACCAGCTTGTACTCTATGCAAAAGTAAAGCTGGATTTGGGAGATTTCTGCAGTATTGGCCCACGGTATCACTTCCAGACAACTAACTGGCTGGCTTGCAGCAAATGTCCTAGAACATAGAGCTGTATTAGCTATAAACTTACACTGTTCAAAAGACCAGTGAAGTAAAGGATGCTAAAGATCATTTTGAGGTGGATTGGTGGGAGGAGAATTAGTAGGTTGTCTCAAGTTTACATTTAATGCCTTATAATTAACTAACAGTACATCTAGTGGCCTTTCTCCAAGAAGAAAGATAAGGTGTTTATTTATAAAACAATGGGTATATGTTATATTTCCTAGATTGTGTTAAGAATCTTTAATTACTAAAGAAGCATGGCTTAAGCATTACAACTTGTGTTTGCTAGTAGCGGGGAGGGTAATGTCATTAAAAATACACATCAAAGCTGCTATATTCCAGGTTACCAAAGGCTACTAAACCCTGGACGTAGAGATATATTTTCAGAAAGCATCATTAGAATTTATGCTTCAGATGTTACCGATTGCTAATGTTTCTGATCTTACTGCATTTACTTATTGGGGTTGCATTCAGCCCTGCATTTTCTATTCTTTGCAGCTTGCAATCTGAAAGCTATTCTACAGGAAAGCAAGCATATACAACACTGGTATTTCTCCACACTCAGTTACTTTAAGGATTTGACAGATTATGAATCATTTGATTAGTGGGGTTTTTTACACTGTATTTGATTATCTGTGCTGCTCCAGTACAAAGGATACCGTCTTAACATCTTCCTTGTCCTCATTTTGCAATGTTTTACCACCAGGAGGAGCTGTAAGGTGCCTTGTAACGAGGTAGAAAACTCCGGGAAAATTTACCTTTGAACACACACGTAGCAAGCCTTTGCTCCAGACTCAGCCACTGCTGGAACAAGTATTTCAGCCAACTGCTTACAACAACATTTATGATCAGAATACTTAACACGGCTGAAAATCAAAGGCTACACGAGACTCTTGTCTCCTAAAATTATCCAATGCAATTTCTATTCTTTTGAAAAACACTTTTAGGTTACTAATAAAAAAGAGTTAGCTATTATTCCTAGCTTCCACTTCTTCTCCCAAATGCAGGATGAGTGGAACCAACTGTTAGCACTGGGATTCATGCATAGTCACATGCATGTGTGCGTGCAAAGGTCCCTCCTGTATGGGAGGTTTGTTTTTTTTTCAAGCAGGCAAGTCTACCACAAGCTTAAGCCTATACTAAACCGGCTGAGTTGTCTCCAGAGAACAAAGGAAAATGGGTTAGCATATATTACATTCTAATGTCTTCTAAAAATTTAGTGTACACATTATTTTTAAATCCCAGAGGAGAAATTAGTCAAGAATTTTGTTTGAAGCCTATGGAATTTTATGTTATTTCCTGCTCAATTTTACAACAGCTTTACTATTTAGTTATAGAGATGTAAAACACCAATAGCATACTGTGAACATGCTATTCAAAGCAATAGTCATAACAAATATTTTACAAGCCAACCATACTTTGAAATGTTTTAACTTTTTTCCTAACTCAGATTAATGACATATTTCTTTATGAAGCAGAAAAGGATGAGAAAATTACCACATATTTTTCACCAATTAACAGGAAATAAGTATATAAATGAAATAGTACAACTATATCCTTCTTCTGTTTTCTGTGTTTCAGCATCTAGCCTTCTCTATCCTGAATCAGATACTTCAGTCATTTGCTGATATTTCTTCTGTCCCAACCTTTCCTTCTCATTCTCTTTCTCCCAATGTATGAGCAGTAGAAATCAGTTCACTCTTCAGGTCTGTTCATCCTTTTGCTTCTCTACTGCATGCTGCTGTCTACCAGCATGACAACCGGTGCTAGCGACTGGTATGATCTGGACACCTATTTGCTAGGAATTAGAAGCAAGCTTGATCTAATTCCATCATATGCTTCTTCAGGACTGCATTTTACTTTGCAAAAGAAATCCCTATTTCCAAACTTGACATGTTCAAATACATCATCCCAGGACATTCAGTCAACAGTAAAGTTTCATTTTAATTGCAGGAACTTTACAATTTTCTTTCAGTGATATAATAAACAGGATAATTTGGAGCAGTGAGATGTTTTACTAATAGCTTTCATCACTTACGCTGAGGGTCTCTAGGCCCTCATATGAATTGGAGCTATACATAAAAAAGCTGCTGTCATGAATATAACTGCATACACTATGTACTCTTTCAATAAACTAACACTCCATTTTCTTTCTGTATTGCCAAAACAAATCCAAAATCCACAACACATATATTTAGGGTCTCCAAAGATAAATCAGTTCAAATCTTCTGAGAGGCATACTATGGCTCTGCACCTTCCAAATAAATAATAGCGCAATGTTAAGGCAAATAGCTGGAAAACATTCTCCACACATGACTAAAAGCACGTTTTAGAGCTGGACTATGAAAGGGTATCCACTGTGTATTGGAGGAAGTACGCCTTTATCCTTTCCTCAACCAAGCATTTCCACCACGACAGAGAGAGTAAAATTCTACTGACTTATTGCAACGACACTAAATTCTTTGTCAGGCATGGTTCGCCCCTTTAAGAATGAGGCAATGCTTATGGCTCACAGCGTTTATAGCACTGGTGGGATGCACAGATTGAGTGCATACATTCAGGAAGAAGGCATCGTGCTTTTCAGCAAACTTTACCTAGTTGCTTGAGAAACAATCTTCCTTATTGGAACAAAATGGGTGACGTTAGACTGAAAGATGCTAACTTCTACTCCCGGCTATGCCAGATCCATTTCATCCAGCTTGGGCTTCCCTTTTGAGCAGAAGCAGTCTTGCCTTTCATTGCACCTACAACTCAAGGCCATTTACTGGTGACGGTCAAGTTCTCTCAATGAGAAGTACAGTGCCCCAGGATTGCCCCAGTTCATTTTGTAATCAAGCTGGAGCCCAAGTTCTCACTTCATTCATAGTCATGAGATCCCTGATTTCATTAGGGTGCTTCCATGCAATGGAAAGAAAAGTAGCAATGGAGGGTCAGAGCATTGCCAAATGGATAAATGCAGGTAAATGCCTTGGTCTCCATTACAACTACATGATTTAAAGGTTTTCTCCATGATCTTAGCAGCGAGATTTGCACCAAAACCAAAATATTCTAAAACATGATTGGGAAAAGGCATTTTCATAAACACTCCCCTCTAAGAAAAGCATCTCCACCATGTGGATTACCCTGTTTTAGATTATTATTGATTGAATTGATTTAAAACAACTAGTAACACAGGGGCAAATCTGAGGTCAGGGGGGACAAGGGGGGAGAGGGGAGCGCAGGAGAATAAAGACTGAGAGGGTAATTTGAGAAAAGGAAACAAGATAAAAGGAAGAAAAACCTACAGGAAGAAGAGAGAGAAATTACTTAAGAGAAAGCGAAAGGAGACTAGATTTTAAGTATTGAGATTTGAAAATTTTGACCAAGTATGGTAAGTTTTTACTTGAATTGACTCTCAAATTACAGGATTCTTTAAAAGGGCGGGGATTTCCCCTAGGAAAGTACCACTATTATTCTACTGATTAATACATTCCTTTATACGTGCTGTTTATCAACCCAATTTAAAAAATAGATAGTTTTAAAACAAATGAAAGAAATCAGTCAGATTAGTTACACATCAGTTCAGTGTAATATACCCCTAGTATCAAAGCATCTAGGTAGCAGGTACACTTCCTTAACCTCATAAGATGCCTATGATGTAGAGGCATTTCGATCCAATTCATGCAGATGTGGAACAAAGATGCCTAGAGTCTGTAAGGGACGGAAAGAGTTAACGTCTGTCGATGTCTCAAACATTGTAGCAACCAAGGTACAGTCTGCATAACAAAGACGGCCATTAGCAAGAAGTTGGTTGGCATGGACACAGGGGGTGTGCCGGAGGGTATGCAGTCCCGTGTTCTGGCAGAACCAGCCTGGTAACCCACCATATACGGCCAGAGGCCACACACAGCTTATTTGAGGAGGCGGCTTGTAGCTCCTTGGAAAGTCCCTAAGATCACCACCCCCATAAGCCACACATGCTCAGTAGGTGAAGAACTATCTGGAATACCACCATATATGTCAAGAACTGTCTAGAATGAACCCATATAAGTCTTCAGGAGGCGTGACTGTGGACAGAGATTTAGACTATAAAAGACACAATTGCGAAGAGCCACGTTGTGTTCACCTGCCACTGGAGGACTACAACCCAGAGCAGAGATCATCGCTGGATCCAAGGGTGGTGATATCTTTCTCTCTCTTTCTCTCCCCTTTTCTTGTATCTCTCTTTTTCTCTCTCTGTTTCTGACCTTATTCTGGGCACATAAGGGTAATATCATTGTGAGTTTGTTGTGGTAATATCATTGCGAGTTTGTCGTGGCTATACTGTTACAAGTTTTGCCAAGCCACTATCTGCTTTTTTCTACCAAGTTTTAAGTTTTGAGTAAAGTTGTGATCTGACTGAACCTCTCAAGTAATTGTCGTTGCTCCGGATTACCGCACAGAGAATCAAAAGGTTAACCTCACCCACTGAGTGGGATGGGACAGAGTCAGCTCTCTGTTTTAATTGCTATTCAGCACAAAACTGATGTTACCACAGAACTATCTATTATAACTCTATTATTCACCCTGAGTAGAAGTAAATACTTTAGCATCTCTATTCAAAATAACTATTTTCTTCCTCACATGTGTATCATTTAACATTTATCTGGACTGAATTCATCTGCCTTTTTATCATCCAGTCACTCATGATGTCCTTCTGCACATCCTTGCCATTGGCATGCATCATTCCTGCTGTGAATAGCTCCATCAGGAGTTATCAGGTCAGTGGATGAGGAAAGAGCAGTGCATGTTATTTATCTTGACTATAGTAAGGCTTTTGACGCTGTCTCCTCTAACATCCTCATACACAAACTGATAAAGTACAGACTATATAAGTGAACAGTGAGGTGGACTGAAAACTGCCTGAACTGCTGGGCTCAAACGGTTGCGATCAGCTGCGTGAAGCCTAGCTCGAGGCCAGTCACTAGTGGGACATCCCTAAGATCGATACTAAGACCTGTACTGTTTAACCTGGATGACAGGACTGACCAAACCCTCAGCAAGTTTGCAGATAATACAAAACTGTGAGGAATGGCTGATACACCAGATGCTTGTGCTGCCAGTCAGAAGGACCTGGACAGGCTGGGGCACCAGGCAGACAGGAATCTTACGAAGTTCAACAAGGTTCTGCACGTGGGACCGCACACCAAAACAGGCTGGAGGCTAAGTGGCTGGAAAGCAGCTTTGCAGAAGAGGACTTGGGGGGTCCTGGTGGACAACAAGTTGTTCATGAGCCATGGATGTGCCCTTGTGGCAAAGGTGGCCAACAGCATCCTGGGCTGCATTAGAAAAAGTGTTGCCAGCAGGTTGAGGGAGATGATTCTTCCCCTCTACTCAGCACAGATGAGATACATTTGGAGTTTTGTGCCCAATTCTGGACTCCACAGTACAAAAGAGACATGGACATGCTGGAGAGGGTCCACTGTCCACGATGATTAAGGGATCAGGACATCAGACGTACAAGGAGAGGCTGGGAGATTATGGAGAAGAGAAGCCTCGGGGATCTTATCAAGGTGCGTAAATATCTAATGGACGATGTAAAGATGATGGAGCCAGACCCTTCTCAGTGCTGCCCAGTGATAGGACAAGTGGCAATGGACACAAATTGAAATACAGGAAATTCCTTTTAAACATAAGAAAAAACTTCTTTACTGTGACAGTGGTCAAACAGTGGTACAGATTGCCCAGAGAGGTTATGGAGTCTCCATCCTTGGAGATATTCAGAACCCAATTGGACATGGTCCTGAGCAACCTACTCTAAATTTACCCTGCTTTGAACAGGTCACTTGGACTAGATGATCTCCAGAGGTCCCTTCCAAACTTAACAATTCTATGACTCTTTAGAAAAAACATGCCAAAAGAATACATCATATTTATCTATGTCGTTACAAATTCTATTCTTTTTTAATAATTTCTATCAATCCTACATAATTAAGAGGTCTTTTTAATATATACTGACTAAAATTGCATTTCAAAACTAAACTTGCCTTAAAGCAAAGAGACAAGCGAAGAAGAATTACAAAGGAAAAACGTTATGTATTAGGGTAGCTTCCAAGAACATCATCAACACCCAAAAAAATCACTAGCTCACATTTAAACAGAGGTGACCAGCCTCTGACACCTGAACTTTGCAAGCAGTTCAAGCACAGCTCCTGACACGGATCTACGTCATACCCTTGTCAACAGGCTTGTGGTGGCCTGGAGTCTGCTAGGTCATCTAAGCCCTGGGCTGTGCGAGGAAGTGACTTAGCAGGAGCTAGTCTCCAAACTACACTGAATCCTAGCCACATGCCCTGCCGCACTTACCTCCAACCCAGCTGTGATTTACTGCTAAAATTCCTTCTTTCCCTAGCTTGCTGATACCTGTTTTCTAGCTCTTCGCTAGATTAAGATTTTGATACATGACTATAGTCATGGGAAGATCAATTATCCCTATATTAGAAGGTGATTCTTACACTTCTGGATAAATACATAGAAAATATTGATATTAATATAAACAATAAGAATGAGAGAACATGATTGCAAAACAGCACTTAAATAAACCTATACCAAGGCTGCTATGCTGCCAGCACACATGTATTTTATTCTGTTCAGCTGAACAGTCCCACTGAGATTAACAAAAATAGAAAGCATGTTACAGTTCCATACCTTACAGAATTGATGACTTCAGAAAATTAATCAATTGGAAATAATGAGCTATACAGCGCAATTACAATCAAAAGGAAAGACTGGTGTCTTTCAATGAAAAAGGCTTAACCAAGATCTAGTGGCAATTTTGATTTTTTTTTTTTTTTTTTTTTTAATGAATACAGAAATCCTTACCTGGAAGGAAAACCAGTAACAGTTTTCTTCTCTTGAGCTTGCAGCCCAGGCCAAATCTGAACCAGCTATTACTGCCTGACAACTTGTTGCCATGGCCTCCAGCCAGCCCAGCTGTGGCTAATTTAATTTGTCACAGGTGCAGCAGTAATCAGCCGGCAGGAGCCAGGGCAGTAGCCACAGGCATCCTGCAGAAACCAGCCGCTCACTGCAGGCAGGGAGCTTGAGGAAGTCAAGGCTGAGAGGACGGCTCAAAACACATTTGCAGCCAGCTCAAGATACAAAGTTGCCTGGTTCTCTTTCCCATCTGCCCTCTGCTAATTTTATTTGCCATTAAAATCAATGTAAGAGGACAGCCTGTACATGACTTAAGAGCTGTGGAAACTGCAGAACACTAGTAAAGCAATACTTAAATTTAAGGCTTTTTTGTAAGAGATAGAAGCTTGAACCTAAGCCTCTCAAGGCCTGACTGGGTGCGTTCACCTGTAGGTAATGTGTAAAAGATGGGCAGAGTCTACTTTTCCTGCTCCATCCCTTTCCCTGCTATTCCCTTCATTCCTATGTTAAGATAAGAACAAGCTCTTTAAAATTGTTTCAAGAAATGAAGATAGGTATGTACCCTTGGGGGAATCCTATGGACACTGTCCCTCATTGGAGGGTCATCCTGTCTGCAACCCTGTGTCAGCTCTAGCGAGAAATGGGACTGAAAGCATTCCCCTAAACTTAGCAATTCATGCCAGTGAGCTTTAGGCAGCTCCCTAAACAGAAGATAAAGTTTAATGTCATCCTTCTGAGGTCTTTTTCTCTCATACAAGTGCATGGGAAATTAAAAGTTGGGCAACAGTAGGAGGCCCTTCAATCCTTTTGAGGTATAGATCTCTTAAATAAAATTAAAGCAAGTTATATGCCACTTTTGGATGCCGAACCTATCAGCAGGTACATAGACTTGTATGGCACTGTGACTGTGGCTATAGATGCTTTTCCACTGAGAATGTTTTAGAAGATCAGGGCCTAGAATTTATTTTGTTGGGTTTTTTATTTTTCCATCTGGTTAAAAATTTGTGACAGTTCAGACATATCTACCACCACTTCCTCAGAACCATTGTTTTAGTAACCTTTCCTAGTATCATCACCAGTACACCTCAGAATGGGTCCTGTTCTCAATGTAAAATAAATTGAGGCTACAAAAATTGTAAGATACAAGTATTTTAATACTGTTTTGTACCTGGCAAATATGAAGTACCTGACATGCTGAGACCATTGCCTGCTCCTTTGACCAGTGTTGTCACTGCTATGTCTTGTCTCACTCATTCCTATCTGTATGTTGTCTCTTGATTTACAGTCTTACAAGACACTGTAAACTTTACTCCTTCTGACATAGAAAGTCTTCTTGTCTTGTGTCTGTACAGAACCTGTCACTATGGGGAGCAGGCCTGTGACTCATGCTACCACAAGACAAGTTTTAAACAACAAAGAAACAAAACTTGGGCTTAACAACCCTCCAGAAGAGATTAATGCTCTGCATAGTCCCCTTGGGAAATTCAGAGCTGTTCTGTGCTAAACACAAACTAAACCATGCATATGTATTGACCATAAAGGATGATTTAAGCATGCACCTGAATAAATCAAGGAGTAATTAAAAATCACCTAAATCCTAAGAAGTAAAAAAAGTATGAGTACTGTCATCTGAAAATGTCAGCTGGAATGCCAGTCCTCATTTAAAAAAAAAAAAAAAATTCCTTAACCAGAAATTCACTACCATTCAAGACCATTGCTAAGTAATAAATACCAAATTGGCTGGGTTCCAGTAGGCTGCACTGTGGCGGATGAGCCCAAAACATTCTGACAAACCTTCTTTCAAAAAAAATCCAAAATAACTCACACTAATAATTCTTATTTTTCAAGGACGTTGTTTGTGATTACTTTGGCTACCTAATTTAACCAAAAACATTTCTACAATAAAGCAGGAGAGGTGCTATCAAGGAAGGTGAATATCCTGGTGATATCCTGGTCTAGACAAAAGCAGAGAGAGATTAAGGGTTGCGGAGGTGCAATGTAGATATCAAAGAATAATCACCAGAGCACAGTATGAAACCTGTTTATTGAAGTGGCATTATTTTATAGTTTATTTAAAACTTTTGTTTTTTCACCGTAGATTAACTGTCTGAATGTATTATCGAAGCCTTATGTCAGGAAAGGTGAGAAACTCCAGGAAAGCTTTGTAACAGATCTAGATGAGTTACTGTCCATCAGATTTGGGGGGAGAAAAGGGGATAGTGGCATACACTAAAGGTCAAAGCAACACAGATACGTTTTGCAAGACTGAAAGTTACAGCTTGAAAGAATGCCAATAGTTAAACTTTGTTAGGAGACAATGTGATTACCTATGACCTCCTAAAAGCTAATACAGAGAGGGATGGAAAGGGGTCTGCCCTCCCTCAAATGAGAAGGATGTTACTATCTTAAAGAGATCCACGAGGGAAATTTTGAGGTGAATGTTGCCTTTACTGGAACAGAATTGCCCTGGATGAAGAAAATCACATCAGAAATCCTCCCTTAGCAAAAGGATGTATTAAGTATGTGCTGAAGTATTTTGGCAACATGCAGACAAAAACCATGTTGAATTACTTAGCAATCTAATTGAGACCATCCTGAAAAAAACTCTGCCCTTGATAAGTAAACCAGTCCTGCACAACAGGCAGCCTGCAAAGCAAATTACACACTGAGCAGCCAAAAGGCAGCACATACATCCTGCAGTCTGGATGCTCACTGGGCCAAACTGGGATTGCTGAAGTGCTGGAGTTGTAGGAGGTGCAGTCCAACACTGGTAAACCCAAGTCTTAAATGGTTTAACTGCTCTAAGTTTTTGCTGCCCTGAATTCAGCAGCTTGGTAGGAGTCATTAGATAGTTGATACCTTTTTCACTAATGTTCATGTTAATAAAGCCAGGCAGAGATCTACCCCAGTTAGACTGTGGTCACCATATGGAAAGTGAGATATACTAACCTAGTGAAGGAACTAAGTCTTACTAGACATAGGGATGTAGTCCAAATATAAATGTTTCAGCAATCATGCCATCTTGAATAGTGACTATGCTCTGAGCTGTGTCAGCTCCACTGATTTTGTGGAGAGAGTAAATCAAAATGGGAAACTGGCCCAGCTGATGGGTTTTCTTGGGTGGATTATTTTTTAACTGGATCAGTTCTCTGATCTGGTTCACTGAATGCCCACACAAATACTGGTGTTGGCACAGCACAACAGGCTACGCAAGGGTGAACACAAACAAGCAGAGGCAGAGATTGCTGTCACTTACAATACATCGAGGCCCAGAGAATCCCACATATGAGAAAAATGTTTACTGTGACAATTGTTTGATAGAGGGTGAAGCTCATGATGCAGTCTTTTGCTTACTGGGACCATTAATAGTTTCCCTTTCCTCTGTCAGCCAAAAAAATGTGTAGGGACTTAATATCTTCCCCTATCTCTCTGTCAACTTTCATTTTAACATGCTAATAGATACACATTACTATTGCTCTATAACGCACTTCCTAGAGGAGCAAGCTAACAACCCTATTTATACCTACTTACAGAGATACTTTCTGTGATATGAAAGTAAAACATTTTAGCAATATAAACAGCCCAAGACAGAAAGCATACCAAATCCCTCAGAGGCAATGCGTTAATGCTTTAATGTCATAAGCTGACGTAACAAAGCACTGCTGCCGAAAGAAGCAATCCTACTGCCTGTCAGGCTCCCTTACATCTCCCTCCTTGGCACTGACATGAGCGTGCATTCAGCTGTGTGATGAAAAGGATCAGGGGTTTGATCTGGGTCACAATTAACCTTTAGTCATTTACTTACTTGGTTTCGCCTGGTTAATTGTAACTCAGATCAATTCCCTGAACGGGTTCAATGCTTGGCTGTGAAAACAGCCATGTCAGCAGAAAAGAAGGCATGGGAGTGAACCGGGAGGGACTGAGGAAAATAGAAAGACTGCTCCTTTCAGCAGCAGTGTTTGCTTATCCTCACTGAAAGTTTAAACTGTGAAATGATGGCCCAAAATACTTTTTAAAGTGAAAGTACAAAAAGTAGGAGTGCCAGTTCTTTGGCAAAAGGGTCTGAGAAGCCCACAGCCAACACCTGCATCGTTTAATGGTTCAGGAAACTAAAAAGGACTCCAGCTTAGGAAGATTTCAATTCCTTTAATTAACAACAATTCTGTTGTTAGTTGATTCATATGTAAAATAAGACTCCATTGAACTCCTGCCAATAACGTTTCTTTCCCAGGTGCTCTTAATGTGAAAAACCGATGCAACCCAACATACCACTTTAGATGCATTCAAACAGTACTTTCTCATTTCCTGCATTTCGCAGATTATTTTTAAGTGGTTATCTTGCCAGTTCTGGAAAATAGGATATGATATGTAACCTTTCACAAATAATTGTAGCACTTCAGAACAGCAGCATGAGAATGTACACATTCCATAGATTGTTAATAGGGGTTGCAAATCTACAACATATTTAAAAACATGCAGGTCTTTCAAAAGCTAAATGTACAGATTTGCTAGTTACCAGGTAAACCTCTACAAAATCTCTTTGAGGTTGTTTTGTATGTTTTTTCCTCAAAAAAATATTATTTGTAATTGCACTTTTGTTTCTATTCTGGTTAAATATCTTAAGAATAATATTCCTATGCAGCTTAAATGTTCAGTCAATACACTGAGCAACCTGCTGAGGAAAGTGTAGCAATTTCTGAACACCAACACACTAGTTACAGAGAGAAGCCTCAAAACAAGATTACCAAATAGTTTATTTAAACATGCAACAGTGACTTGTAAGAGCAGCTAAGTGCTGGTGATAAGAAGCACAAAAGCTATTATGACTACAGAGTATACAGCCTTCTCCTGTTTCTGAATACTGGAAGCAAATGGTGAATGACCGAAGTAAATAGGAATCTGCCCATGTTCTACCTAAGGAAAATTGTACTAGACCCTGCACAACACAGACGCCTCCTGTAGCTGTATTGTAAAGGGATCAGAAAGACTGTACAGTGAAATACTGAGAGAAAATATTGAGAGACACTACAGCACATAGAGCGGAAGACTAAGCAATAAAAATACAATGTGACAGCTAACTTTATGACACACTTGAGGCAAGTCCTTCAATAGCAGCAAAGTGCCTAAATAATTACAGTACTTTCCAGACATGAGGCTTAGCCCTTCAGATCCTCATTTGTGAAAATATTTGTGAGGTAGGCCTAAACTTGTAGTCCAGCACATAAGATCTTAATAAAAATGATACGTGTTGTCCAACTTCAGTGAATGCTGAGAGTTTTGGAAAGATTTATAATTCAAGAAAGAAGAGATTATGTTTTTATTAGATGAGGATAATCTGCAGCTAGATGGGGTAAATTAATTTGCATTCATGGTAAAAGAACTGCAATGATTTGGAGCAGCAAGGGTGCTTTTGGATGGAACATTATAGCAGAGTGTGAGAAGACAGAGACAGCTGAAGGCATGCACCACGTGGTCAGTAGAGGTGATTACTGAGAATTGTGGACTAAGAACTTGGTATTTTAGATCCAGACTAAGGACAATGCTACAAAAAAGCTATTTCTCCAGAATTACTGATTGCCTGGGAATGAACCAGCAATCCAGCCAAGAAGAGTGGAGTAGAGCACTGTATAATTAGTTAGCTCCTGATTAGAGCTCATGTTTATATTTCTCTGTCAATAAAAATCTCTGCTTAAGTAAACGGGTCCAAGTGTAATTTCTTCTTGGGTGTTGGGAACTGAACATATCTTTCATGCTGAGGTAAGAATGTGGCCCACGTAAACAGGGGTTTCCAAAACCAGGCTTACAAAGACGTCAGTGATTAATGCCCTTTTTGCTAACGTTGTAGTTTCCTACACTGTAGCAGCAAAACTATGAAAACCCCTCTCCCACGTCCGAAATGGCTTATCATCATCAATGCAAAAAATATGATAGTATCACCACACAAGTAAGTCCTGCAGGATTTATTGGACTGATTTTCAAGGGGAAGGTGAATAAATCATCAAGATAACTTTCTGTTAAATATGTATTAAAGTTCCCTGTAGTGATAATGCAAAACCATTTGCCATGGAAATCAAATCCTGAATAATAAAGTACCCAACACATCTGCTTCCTGGATAAACAATTTCTATCAAAGAGAGAACAGCTGCCTTGTCATGGTAAAGGATGACAAATATTCAACTCCTTAATACTGAGTTCAGTTCAGTGGCATTACAGAAAGCATATTTTAGAAAATCTATGGGAAAAACTGTCAAACACTTGACATAAAGACTGCAGAAATTATTGTAAAGATGCAAGAATTATCATTACAGCAAAAAGAAGATGATGGTGCTGGTCAGATTGTAGAATATTTTGCAATCTTGAAGAAACTGGAGATGCAGATGATACAGTGATCACCTTGATGTATCAGAATCTGCTCCCATGATGTCAGCACCATTCCTCCCTTCCACCGTGAAGTTACGCAAAGCACTTTTTATTCAGGCTTGTATCAGCATGTCAAAGAACCTGCAATTACGCTGAAACACATAGCACATAGGTATAGATTACAACAGCCAAACCACTCATTCTGCAACCAAAACATCAGGATCCAGTGGTCTGAAAACTTACTGCGTGATTTTGTGCTTTGTAATAAGGGCACAATAGTTTCTCTAGCATATACATGGCTTATAGTTATTATGACAGGACATATACGGCAAGATGCACTTATGCACATATACAAAGGGCCAGGAAAAAAGTGTGTAACATTAAGCCAACTTTAATCCCATTCTGTGAGGTATGTGACTTTGCTCCCCCAAGATCCCACTTCCAGGAGTAAGAATACATTGCAAAGAAGAAACGGTTAAAAGCATGCTAAGAAAATAAGTAATATCATGTATGTAAGGAAAAGGTAACACCACCAATAGAATAGAAAGATGTTTGTGTGACATGCTATTCACAAAATGCTTTTTTAATATCTTAGCTCACCTGAGCAGTCAGATGGATCGCCGCTTGGGGACTGGGCATCGATCAGCGAGTGGTGAGCAATTGCATTGTGCACACTTGTTTTGTATATTCTAATGCTTTTAGTATTATTATTGTCATGTTATTTTATTATTATTATTATTATTTTCTTCCTTTCTGTCCTATTAAACTGTCTTTATCTCAACCCATGAGTTTTACTTTTTTCCGATTCTCTCTCCCGTCCCACTGGGTGGGGGGAGTGAGCAAGCGGCTGTGTGGCGCTTAGTTGCCAGCTAGGATTAAACGGTGACAATGAGAAAAAGAAGTCATTGTGGCTACTACTTCTCTATGCCCCTCTCTGGTGAGCACTGAATACTGCTGGTGTCGTATTTAATTCCTATAACATACAATCCATCTTTGACTGAACACAGAGATGTCTTTTTGCTGTCTTCAGGTAAAACTGGAGAACGTTCATTCATTCTCAGAAGTTCCAGTGTGACTTTATTAAAAAGGCAGGCCTATTTAAACTGACATACATTCAACAGAAAGAATTAAGAAAAATAAAATCTAAGATATTTAATCTCAGAAATTTAACTGCAAAAGCTTTCTGCAAGTGGTATTGGGTGAGAAGGAAGCTCCCAAATAAAGCACAGCTGCTGTGCTTTGTATTCACCTGCATAGAGGCAATAGAAAACATACTGCAAGAGACTATTTTGCCTTGGAATTGAAAGGGGTGAGCTGGGTCTAATGGGTCTCTTTCATCACTGTTAGTTATCTTCAACTAAGCAAATATATAAAAGGCTCTTATATTTTTAAGAGGGTAATAATTTAAAGGCAAAGAGAATTCAGGAGAAGTGCACTTTTTTTTTCGTCCTCATGTAGCTTCTAGACAGTAGCACAAAATGTGAAGCTGTACTATTTTGAACTAAAGGAAAGAATATGAGAATTTTACACAAGGATAAAAATGCAGCCAGGAAAACCCCTTCATCTTACCATTAACAATAAAATGCTAGAGAGGGCATTGTCATTAGGGACTTCGTCAAACAATAAATCTGAAGCAACTTACTAAATGAGTTCTCTAGGGAGTCCTCTCTAGATTCATTACATTAATGCTAACAATACTACTACAGTAGACTTTCAACTGATGTTCATTATATTACAATTCTGTAATGATTTTTCTGGCCTTTTCAAACTACAAGACTAAAACTGTTGTGTGCATAAGGTTTCAGTAAAAAAAAGTGTTATTATTTGACAAAACAAATGCTAGCATTTTAGAGCCAGATTCTCCTCTTTCTTATTCACAGAAAGCCTCATTCCTGTATCTCGGAGCAAAATTTAGCCCTTAGTTTGGCTTTATGCATTCAAAATACTGTCTCTGTCTAACAAGGTACATACTTAAAAGCCATGAGTTTTGCTTGAGTAGGGCTATAGATCAACAAGAGCATTTACTACAACACTTTTGGGAGGGTGCTTTCAAAGTCTTCTACAAATGTGAATTAATTTCACCTCACAGCCCTGTGTAGCAGAGAAGGAAATTGCCACTGAGAGGCTAAAACGCAAATAAATACCTATTTTAAGTAGATCAGCAAGAGGTGCAAACCAGTAAAGATTGTGTCTGAAATTGAGAAATGCTAGGCTTTTGGATCTGTAATCGTAAGTAAAATTCAAGGTGTATCAAGTTCGAAGAAGAACATCCGTACTTGAAATCCAACACTATGTCAGAAAAAGTCAGCTACGTGTGATTTGACCAGGGTCACACATCACAACCTTCACAGTACAAGGGGAAAAAAGTGCTATCCTAATTGCTAGTCACCAATGGTCACATACACTTTTGGAAAACTGTAATCAAACATTTAAGAAAGGAGAACCCCACAATTCATTAACAGCTTTGAAACATTTATCCTTGAGGGAGAACTCCAAGTCTTAAACGCATCTACTTTTGGGAAAGAGGAAAAAAAAAAACCCAAAAACCAGGACTAAAAGGTGATTTTATTGGATGTGTTTTGAAAGGAGACTGACAGAGCTGAGTATCCGAATCGTGAAGATCCTCCCAGCACCTAACCGAACACAGAAACATCTTTCACAGAGCCGATAACGTCAGCAAGGAAAAATTAAATATACTCTCAGGAGCTGAAGCTGAAAGAGCAAAAACTTAGCAATAAATAGCGGTATCTTTTAAGTCAGGTGGGGCGGACACTAGCATTTATTCCACCTTCACACAGCGCCAGCCCTACTGAGGTACCGAGACAAGGCCGTTCAGCAGCCCCCCAGGTGATTCGTGTGGAAAAACAGCAGCGCAAACATTTTTAAGAGCTACCTAGGATGCAAAAATAGAAAGATAATACAAGTAACGGCCCTGATTAATGACGTGATGTCCACTACAAGGCACTTTCGGGGGGCTGAGCCGAGTCCACAGCTGACTTTTGCCCACGGAGAGGTTCTGGTTTCACATCCGTTCATTTTCCACAGACCGCTCGGGTGACACTGGCTGCCTGTCAGGTTTGCACGACAGCCTGCTTCATTTCTGACCCCGAAGTGCGTTTTCTAGGGCATGGCTTCAGAGCGCTGCCACACAGCTGTGCGCGGTTCCTTGGAGCCACGGGAGAGGGGATTTGCCGCCCGGCCCCTCCCACACCGCCGCCTCACGGCTCCCGCCAAGCCCGCCCCGGCCTTGCCGCTGTCCCTCACCGGCTCCCGGTGAAGCCACCGCCCGCAGCCCGGTCTCCCCGCGGCGCTGGAGGCGCTGAGCTCCCCGGGGAAGGAGTGGGCGCCTCCCATCTCCTCAGCCGAGGGCGCAGAGGCTCGGGCGGGGCGGGGTTTGTCGTCGTCTCCTCCTCCTCCTCCCGCCCTCGCTCGCCCCTGTCATGGCGGCCCCGGCCCTGACCTTCGTCCGGAGGTTGTGCTGGCGGCCGCTCTGCGAAATAAGGTGAGCCCCGATCGCCCGCGCACCGTCCCGGTGGCCGGGGGCCCTGGCGCCGTCCTGCCCCGGCGAGGGACCGCTCCGCGAGCCTCTGTCTCCCCGCCCCGCTCCCGGCGTGAGTGGCCGGCAGCGGGCCCTGGGCGGCCTTCCTCCCTTGCCCTGCTCCTCCGGGGCTGCTCGGCGGGGTTCCCTCACAGGGGTCGGGGGGCCAGGGGGAGGCCGGGGGTGTAAGTGCCGTGGGGCTGGGGGAGGGCCGGCCTTTGCCTCAGGCCGGGGCAGTCCCATCTCTCTCCTGCCGGGGTCCGGCGGGGTAACCAGGTGCGCTCTCCTGGCTGTGCCGCTTGATGAACTGGGTTGGCTTTCTCTGGATGGCCCATGTGTACGCGGTTAATGCACAGGACGAGACATAGCTTTCATCCTAAGACGAGGAAGATCACTTTCTGCTTAAGTTGGGGACACTTCCAGCCATACCAACCCCCTTTTAAGTGTTTGAACACAGTGTGGGAGTGGGAAACCTGCATTTGATGGTTTCCACAAATAGGGCCTATGCCCTCATATTTCTGTCTCCTGAGGCAAATGTTTGACCACCAAAGAAATTGTTGGTTAGGCTGGGTGTAAGGCATCTGAAACTGTACTAAAATACAGAGAAGAATGTGTGATTCTGTGTTGGCTCGATCCCCCGGCCCCCCCCCCCCCCCCCCCCCAATCAGTGCCACAAAAACAAGCTTAATTTTGTGTCCAGCTAACTAAGTCTTCTTGCTAAGAATACTCCAACTTTCCAAATAGTGATGTAGATTCTCCTGCGGTGTGCTTTTATTACATATTGCTTTTAAGCTGTTTCCAAATAAAGTGCCACATGCAGTAGTGTGTGCTGTGGCAGCTGTGCACTGTCAGTGTTAGTTGGGCTGTGGAAAGCAGAAAGGGTGGCTTGACTTGCAAGTAGACTGAGAAATGCGGGATTGACATTTTTATTGAAAATGGTTAAACTGGAAATGCACTGTAAAATTGCTTGTGTATGAATAAGAATCACAAAGTATGTCAATTTGTAGAATTTCCTCTTCCTATCAAAAATAGCTTAATAAATACTCAAAGGAAAGTAAGCATTTGGTGTGTTAAGTATACTCGGTAAGCAAGTTCCTAAGTAGAATAGTGAAGCAGGTGTCATCATACCAATAGATTAAAGACTTGTGGTACTCTGATTGTTAACAATGTGCAAATTCGACTGTTGTAATGCACACTTTCATAAGTGAAATGCTTTTGCTTAAGTATCTCCATTGGGCATGAGTGCATCTTGACCAGAAAACTGTAGTCATTTATGCATTAAATTGTAATATTTTTCTCCCAAAGCTTTGTGAGAAATTGTTTGAAGTATGTACATGAATATCTTAAGATACAGGGAGAAACAAAGAGAATGCGAATTGTGTGATCAGTGTGACTTCTGCCCTCATTTCAGAAAAAGAACTCTTTAGGCAAGCTTTCTACAGATAAATAATATTAATTTCATATAGCTAAGTTGTTACAATGACGGGGAGGGAAAGTAATTCTGAATTGGAAAACACTTAGAAGACTAGCCTGCTGGACATCATTAGGCTGGTAGAGTCAGATGTATTTGAAACGGCAAGATTCTGTAAGTGAAATAAGGTCATAAATCAATATTAATAATGGGTAAATGTTTTTAGTATATGATCAGATATAATATAGAAAAATGGTGCAATTTTTCCAATGGCAGAACACCAGACAGGTGGGCTTTATTTTCTATATCAGCAGTACACTAGCAGAATTATATCAAAGACACTGGCAGCCTTGCTGTGCCAATGAATTTAGGAAGCTTTTTTTGCAGCCTAAACTAAAAAAAAAAGAGGCATATCCTTGGAGCGCTGGGAGAGGAAGACTCATACAAATATAAGGGCAAAATGCAAGAATTCCTCTTATGTTGTTGGTTTGTGGGTTTTGGTTTTTTCTAAGCAGGACATTCCTAATCCTTTCAGACATGGAGTTGTGAGTTCCATGGGCTCCTGTCCCACATGCCCACTTCTTGTCTTGCCAGGTTGCGATATGTAACTTTTCCAAGTTTGAATTTGTCTGAGGAGGGGGGACGCTGACACAAACTCACATTCAGAAGAGTCTTACTGGGGCTGTACCCGTTCGACAATCTTTGCATTCAGCTGTTTGAGATCAGAGGCCCCACAACTCTGCTGCTGTGTGGCCGTATCTGCGTTTGCAGCAGGTCTGACCACTGGGTGTTGCAGGGAAACCTGCATCCACACTATCCTTGTTTTGGGGGTTTCCTTCAGGCTATTTGTAGTATGATCCCAGCACTGAATGCCTATCAGCAGCTGGAGGTCATCTCCTGATTTTATGTAATCTAGAAGGGATTTAACTTGTATGTGCCAAGACAGCTCTGCAGCACAAACCAGGGGAATGGAGTTGGTGACACCTTACAGACTTGCTCCAAGAGCACTCTCCTGAGCCAAACTAAGACAGTAACATAGTCACACCCTAACTTCCTAGTGTGTTCCTTGGTACAGTTGTCTCAGGAACTTTAAAGGAGGTCAGATCTTATCAAAGACCAATCTTTCCATGAGCTACTCTTTATTTCTCAGCAGCTCTGAAGAGCCTTTTTCAGAGGAGTGCTATTAAATGCTGGTCTTTAAATAAAGGGGATTGGAAAACAGTTAATTTTCTCTTAAGCTGTTGGCTTGTCCTTGCTTATGTGGCCTTGTTGGTCTTTGCCCGTGCCTGGAATACTTCCTGCTTACAGTAAATCTGTCTGTACTACAGTATCTGCTCTTCAGCTTGGGAGGCAGCAGTCTTAAGGGTTCAAGTTCACTTCCATCCTGGCTCTTGAGCAGTGTCCCAAATCTCTTCTTGGCTTCCCTGCATCATCTCATGAAGAGACATCTGCATGCTTACAGCCCACCCACATGGCAGGAGCTCAGGTGCTATTAAGTCCCAGCACAATATGCAACAGTCCTTATTCAGTCTGTGCAGCCCTTTTCTGTTTCTGTCTGGGAATTAATTGAACCTCTTTCCTGAATTGCTTATGCTTTACTTTGTAGTGCAGTTGCATTCTTTGGTCGTTATATCAAGGACCCGTTGATACATTTACGGCAAAGCAGGATATTATAACCCTTCCATCTCCTCCTTTTCCTGTCTCTGCAGACCTTATAGCTCTTTTCTCCCTTCCCTCCCACTGTGTTAACTAAGCCAGTCAGATGTAAGGTCCTGGGAAAAGGCCGAGGGGGATTGTCTTTGCCCTGGAACTGTGCGCGTTATGAGGAAACTCCTCCGTTGAGGGTGGAGGAAGAACTGATCTCTTGCGGCTGAGGGATTTTTTTCTGGCTGCATTGAATGGCTGTGCTCTGGGGCCCCTCAGTGAGAAGAGGCTCAATATTCCAGGTCATTCCCTGCAATTCTGTCTTTATTGCTGTTAATGGTCTGTCGACTGCATTGTGGGGTTTTGTTTGCTTGTTTTTAATATGTGAGGAGGATGTAAACACAGTCTTCCACTGGTACAGACATGCAATGAAGTTTCCTGCATTTGGGGATAATTGCAGATGTCAGCACACCCAGAGCACATGTAAGCCTTGCCTTGTGGAAAACCTCTTTGAGGCTACTATCATCCTGGAGATGACCAGTAAGTTTGGTGGTATCCCTTCCTCTGCCCTGTTTCTTTTTTCCAGGTTTGGCCACGAGGAGCTAATCGGCTTCAGAGGGAGTCTGCCTTGTATCCCTGTATTGGGAAATGTCTAGTCCTTTCTGTCAATCCTATTCAGATAGCTGTGGTTGGATACAGACATACAAATTTTGGTAGCTTTTCTGATATTCTCGTGCCGGCTAAGCAGAAAGGACACTATTGCCTCTCACTTCTCGCCCACTTTCTCGCTGCCAGGCCTGGTTTCTGTGTTGCCTTCTCTTTCCTGCTGCCTGCTGTTACCCTCAATCCAATCCCCTTTTACAAGGAGGAGGACTGGACTTTTATAGTGTTGCTCTCAAGTAATATATCAGACTATGTTCTTAAAACCCCTGTTTGCTAACACTCTTGAGTCTTCTGTGGGTCTGTACCAAAACCTCTGGTGCTGGCAGCAGAAGTTGCTTTTATGCCTGAAACTTCTACCCAGATGTTAGGTCTTGCCTGAGTTGGATAAGGTTTCCCTCCTGATCTGAGTGTGGCATGGGCAGGAGGTGTCCTGCAGCCTCCTGGACATCTGCCCACCAACTTCCCCACCCACTAGCAGTTGGGTGGGAATGCATCCTGGCACGTTGACATAGGAAATGTGTCCATATACAGGATTGTGTTTTATCCATGGAACAAAACATATATCCTGATCCTACACCAGGGATGCCCTGTGGAGTATGCTTTTTACTCCCTGTTGCTGTCTTACATGGGCTCTTGTGTTTTGGTTTCCGAGTCTCTTAAGTCGTGCCTCTCGGTGCTGTGTCTCAGGCTGTACTATCTTGCCTTGCTCAGCTGTTTGCTATTCTCTGTCAGCCAGGCAACATTTTTTTTTCTGTGACAGATTTCTGTTTATCAGCTCTCCTTGGCTTACGCTGGATTTTGTAGGTCTCAGGTACTCTGCTCTGCTCCTCCTGCTCAAGATAACTGTGCTTATCTTTTCAAACTTCCCTTCGGTAGGTCAGGCCTCTAGTTCTAGTTAATGCTTGTGAGCCAAGTTGTCTTGCCGAACCTTTGACTAACTGTGGACCCCAGGTCCTTGCCTGACCACCAGAAAAGCAAGCAGAGCACATAACTGCCTTGATTTTAGATCTCTCATCCCAGCCCCCCCCCCCCCCCCCCCCCAAGCTTAGTCTTTTCTCTCTTGGTGCAGGTCAGTAAAAAGTTTAGAGAGCGCGTCATACTTCCCTTACCTTTTAAGTAGTAATAATTTTCTCTTTGTATTAAAAAAAAACCCAACCAACACCTTCTTTCCTTTCTTGAAACCTTGCCCCATTTGACTTTTGCAGTAACTTTTTGCAAAATGCTGGTAAAATCAGCTTCCCCTAACATTGTGACTGTAAGGCAACTTTCAGAGTCTTTCAGAAAGGGTTTTGTAGCACCGATGAATCTTGAATTTCTCTTTTTCTTTAAGACTTGGGATTCTGAAACATAGCCATTAAACTCATCCACTGTCTTTTGAATACTGAGCCTAACTAGTCAATGGAAAATGAACAATTAAATCTCTTAATGGGAGGCTTTTTGTGCAAATACCAATGTTAATTGCATGAGTTACTACGTCTTGTTTGCACATGCTGGTTTACCAATATGACTTAAAAGACAAAAGGTAGTGGTGAAATGATTGAACAGTTGTCCAGAAAAGCATCTTAATAAACTTATGTCCTTATTTAAGCACCCTCTTAAAATGTTTTGAACAGAAATACACCCAGCAGTTAAAATCAACAAAACAAAATCTGGAGCAGCAAGCTCACTAACTGTATGTAATTCAGCTGGATTTGACAGTTCATAGCTAGTATCAGGCCAAGGTGTCTGGAAGTCTTGAAGATGGATTGGCTTGGAACACAGCTTTCTGTTGTAGTTAATTTGCTTTGAAGCAGCTGTTCATTGAAGTCAGCGTGACCTTGTCAGCTTTGCCTGCTTAAGTCAGTGATCACCAGGTGGTTCTGTAGCAGCTTTGCTGCCGAGTTCAAAAGAGTCTGATAATGTGAATCCAAATAAGGTGGTGGTTAACTACACTTTTTGTCATTGAATTTTGCTGGGCTTGAACAGCCGTTCTCTCCAAAGTGGGCTCTCAAGTAGCTCCCACTTGACATGAGGAACCAAAGTTTCTTTCTGCCCTTGCTTTTTAAGGTTTCTCTCCCCATCAGAAGTTAGTTATGAGTTTCTTGAGGAGAATGTAAATACATTTTCAAATGTGTTGTTTTTTTTTTTTTTAATTTAATATGGTGCTAGGCATTAATTTTGAGCTTTTGCCAGGGTAGCAGATACTATCTTTGAATAGTACCATTCTAAGAAGCCAATTATTTCTCTCTTCCCTTGTACTTCTCCCCCTGTGCAAATTGTTCTGTCTGCAGCTGCAGTCTAGGTGAAGAGAGCAAGCAAGCTATACTTCATTCGTGCATAGCAGTCCTCATTAGGGTGGAAACTGGTGTAATTATTTCTAGCAAAATTTTTGGAACATTGCACATACGAAGAAATGAAAAACACTTGAATGTCAGGAATTCAGAATTCGTAGTGCAAAACATGACGTTCTACCTGGGCTTGATATGCAGACTTAATTCACTGTAATGAACCTTGTTTACAAATAACCTCCATTTATAGTAATGCCAAAGTAGACCCCAGAGGTTTCACTGGTAGTTGTCTTTGTTAGAGTGAACACATACAGGAGATTGAACCAGTTACGTCAGTCTCTTCTTTTTTCCACTTTATTGTTGTATTCAGCATAAGAATATTTGTGATTTTTTTCCTATTTCTTGACTGTTCTATTTTAAAAGAATACTTTAAATGTTGTTCAATGTGAAATAATCTGCCTAAAACTATTCTATATTGATATTCAGCTGAGATTGGATGTTTCTTCATTATTCTGATGTAGTAAATGGTTGAGCCTTTCTTTTGTGATGAGCCCACTGATTACAGCGAGCATTTTTCAAGTTCCCTTGAAGTTCATTATAACAAAATTTAGACTGTAATCAGTACACTCCAGCAACTGTGAGCTAAGATTTTAAAGGTCTTGTTAAACCATCCTTTATTTCACAGAGAAACAGAAACCATTGTCAAGTAATTCAGTACTAGCTGCTCCACCAGAAAAGAGGAAGCAGAAGCTCTCTTGGAATTGGTTCTGGAAGGCTTCTTTCTTCCATCAAAACTCGGACTTTAAGTCATTGAATAAGTGGTGCTATTTGTTTGGCTTTTGAGAGCTCTGGTAGCTATTGACACATAACAACTTGATAATTTCCCAACATCCTCATTTTAAATTATCCTGGCAGTAGTCTTTTATCACTGAAAGCAATGATATTAAAGAAAAAAAAAATCACTCTTACAATTGTCAGAATAGTATTTTATCAGCTAGTGCTTTTAATATGAGCAGTGGTAAGTAATGCAGGTTAGCCAGCCACAGAAAGGAGACCATAAGCATTATTGGTGAGCTACTAACTTCATTATTTTGTTCATAAGCTACTGACTTTTCATGTTGACCTAAATACCTACAGAAAGGATAACAGCACTAGATAGCAGTAAACTCAGTAGGCAGACAGATTTCATTTGTGCTGAAATCCAGAGGGAACTTGTGTCATGTTTTGTTATGTTGTTGTTTTGCTGTGTGTATGAAAGCTACCTTTTTTCTGATAACGTGGAGTACTGCAAGTGGAAACTTCTGTGATCCAGTCAGTGAATGAAGTCTATTTTAATTGAAGATTAAATCGAAATTATCACTGTGTTGGTTTAGAAAGAAGTAAACACAACTTTGCCCTCAGTGCTATCTGACCACATAGTTCATAGTAGCTTTTTGACCATGGTAGCGCAAAGCCACGTTTAAAACCAAACAAATTAAAAAACCCCACCCATCACCCCCAAAACCAAAAACTTCCTCCTATCTGAATATGGTAGAGTCCTTTTAACCTGCTCACAAAAGTGTTGTCTTCTGTTGGCATCTGACTCCCTAGAGGGAAAGGTTTTTTTCCCTTTCCCCCCGCCTCGTTTCCCTTTCCCCCCGCCTCGTTTCCCTTTCCCCCCGCCTCGTTTCCCTTTCCCCCGCCTCGTTTCCCTTTCCCCCCGCCTCGTTTCCCTTTCCCCCCGCCTCGTTTCCCCCTGTAATCTTATTGCTCTGCCAAAAGTAAGGTTTGGTTGGAGAAGGAAGCCACACAAGAGTTGTCCCTTGTAGGTCCTGATGTAATTCTTGATATTCCACATATTTTGTCTGTAGGTAGGGTGGCTTGCAGATGAACCTCTTTCCTTGTGGCAGAGGGCATGCGCACCCACCCTTCATCCCAGCCTGGTCTGTGATTGTCTGAGCAATGGCAGAGGGGGGAACTTTGCTTTTGGCAAGTGTTATGATTTCAAGGAGTTCATAGTGTACTTTGCTCTGTGAAAGATCTTTACTAATTCAGCAGTCAGTAGTTTGGGGGATTTTTTTCTGTCATGATCCTGCAGGTGGATCTTTGAGTGGACTTCCTGGCTACAAAGACTGGATGCGTACGTTCATCTCGGTCCTGTTTTTGTCCTTGAATGTAGACTGACTTACAGAGTGAGCCTGCCAGCTGAGGCTGGCAGTCACTGTGCAATAGCACAGTGTCTATAGCAATATAGACTCTATAGTGCAATAGCACTGAGTCACAGTGCAATAGCAACTGTAGTCTTCCTATTTTCTGAGTGTCCTAGAACAGATCATTCCGATTCCTCCCCTGAAACAGACTCTGAACCTTTCACATGAAGGCTAGAAGAGCTGTAACTTCAAAGTCTAGTCTAGAGATGAACTGTTAAAGTTAGTGGGCCGGTTGTGTACTCCTTCAATATAGCTAGCAGGTTAAGTGTACTTGTTTTTCACAGAATCACAGAATGGTTGAGGTTGGAAGGGACCTCTGGAGGTCATCTGGTCCAAGCCCCCTGCTCAAGCAGGGCCACCTAGAGCTGGTTGCCCAGGACCATGCCTGGACAGCTTTTTAATATCTCCAAGGATGGAGACTCGACCACCTCCCTGGGCAACCTGTGCCAGTGCTCACTCACCCTCACAGTAAGACAGTGTTTCCTCATGTTCAGGAGGAACCTCCTGTGTTTCAGTTTGTGTGCATTGCCACTGGGCACCACTGGAAAGAGCCTGGCTCTGTCTTTATACCCTCCCTTTGGTTATTTATATACATTAATAAGATCCCCCTGAACCTGTTCTTCTCTAGGCTGAACAGTTCCAGCTCTCTCAGCCTCTCCTCATATGTGAGATGCTCCAGTCCTTTAATAATCTTCATGGCCCGTCGCTGGACTCTTTCCAGTATGTCCGTGTCTCTCTAGTACTGGGGAGCTCAGGACTGGACACAGTAATCCAGGTGTGGCTTCACCAGTGCTGAGTAGAGGGGATTCCATTTTTAAACGGGAATAAAAATTATTTCTTGAGGACTAGATTAATTGTGTTGTATGGATTCTTTGCTGACTCTTTGACCCTCCAAAAAAGTTGCTACTGTTTTTGTAGTAAGGTGCTCTGATAATATTTATTCTGAAAATATGGTATAAGAGGTATATAACTTGTAGAAAGCACAATAATTCTTGAATAATTTGGTCCTTAGAAGCCAACCATTAAAATGGAGTAAAATTTTTATTTCAAATATGCTGTCATTTTATACCATGATAAATGCACTTGTAAAATGCTTACTGCTTCAAACACATCAGTATAGCAAGCCTGTTCCTGAAACCAAAGAATCTTCCTGGTTGGTTTTGTGTTGTTTTTCTTAATTGCCAGATGAAACACACTTTTATTCTGGGGAAGAACTTCCAAGTTATTTGGGTTGTCAGCCACTTTCACAGACCGATAGTTCTTCATAATCTCTACAATGATAGTAGAAGCCAATATGACTCTACATGTTGCATCCCCACTAATAACTTCCACAATCCAACCTGAGCCTCTGACCTCTGTCTTGGGAGCTGCCGCTATAGGTGCCACCTTCTAAATGCTGTGATTTAAGCTTTTTACAGTGTTTTAGGAAGACATGACTTGAAGTCCCTTGGAACATGTGTAATTTTCATTTCTAAAAGTGACAAATATTCTCAGTGCTTTATTTCGTACGCAAGACAGTAGTGTGTCACATCTACAAGCTTATCTGTTTCTCTGATAAAACTAAGAGCAAGGTATATTACAGAGGGTATCTGAAGAGAAAGTTACGAGTTGGAAATTGATAAAACTTTTCAATAACGTTATTCATAAAGCAGCTGTAAATTCTGCTGTGACAGAAATGTACTTGCAAGTCTTGCATGTATGTGAGAACTTTAGCTCTAAACCCAAGTCACCATCAGATTTTTATCAAGTACATTGGCCCGGGTCTTTACAGGACACCTGTAAGTTTGTCTGGTTGTGGGTGCTGGAAGTAGTGCCAAAACCAAGAGCAGTGTGCTACTTTGTGTTTAGACCTAATTTGTTTAATTCTACATTATCTGAAAGAATTCTGGATTTGGACAGGATAAGCTATTGACAAATACTGCTTCGTTATTGTCATATAGCTTGTTCAGTATTCTTTGTGTCCATCCCCATTGTATCTAGGTGTCATGGATTCAGGAGAGAAAGTAAGCTTCAGTCAAATTAATGGTCTTCTTTCACTGGTTCAGCTGAACTAGCAGGAGTGTCAGTGGGTTTTCTAATGCAGATGGGAGCTCCAGCAGCTGGTTGTATCCTTGTCAGAAACCTGCCTACCTTGGCCAAAAGCCATTAACATCAAACCAAACATAACTTTCTTGCTCTCCATACAGTCAGCAGGATTTGTCCTCAGAAGCCAAATAAAAATGGCTTTTTCCTTTCTCCATTAGCAGCAAAATTATTTTGAGTATTTTTTCATAAGTGTTGTGTTAAAGTCACATTGGATAAGAATGTATAAAGAACCTATTTGAGTTTGTTGCTCTCCAAATACTACAACAAACATTCATGTTTGTAACTTTTGAATGTGTTTCAGAGGATATCTGTCTGTAAATCTCTCTGCTTGCAGAGATGTCTTACATGGACTGAGGATGTACAGGAAATTCTCTCATGCTTTAGTCATTCACCATGTCCAGTTAAATCTGCTGGAAAGAGAGAGCTCTTGCAGAGATTTCAGGAGATGATCCCAGTTTCCCTCCCAGCAGCTGTGATGGAGAATAGTAACTGTGCCTGTATAAAGCACAAAGAGCAGACCATTTCAGATCTCAGTGAATGGTAATCTAGATCTTTGATTCTTAGCTATTCTTTAATATTAAAAAAACCCCAAACTATCAAGCACAGCTGAGCCACACTAAACAACAGTGATTCAGCACTTCATTTTGCCAACAGACACATCGTTATCTTCTAGTTTTTATATGTCAAAACAGTGTGGGAGTGTAAAATAGTAAAAGCTGATAAGGATTTGTACACCAAACTTGTGTTTAGAACAGCTATTGAAATGTTCTAATGTAAAGGAGGAAATAATTTGACTTTTGTTTCTTTCTGTTTATTAAAGCAGCAGTAAGTGAATTGGTTATAGAGTATTTGCACTCATGTTTTCTGCTAGCTAGATATATTGGAAATACCAGGACACTAGAAGCATTCCTATTACCTCATTGCAATACATTTTAGTTACTCCACGCTAGCTACAGTACACAGGGGTACTGCCAGGGACTGTGTTGGTAGAACAGGGAGGGGTAGTTATTTTCTTACGTTTTATAGGAAAACTGGGGTTCTGTCTACTGAGTCATCAACACCTCCATGTTATCACCATGGTTAATAAGACCTTGTATTTCCCCAAGTGAACCAAATGTATTGATTTCTAGAGAATAACCTTGGTTCTGATAAGACTTTCTTAGGCTACTGGTTTTTGGTCTAAGAGGTGATGCGCTTGTTCTGATAGATCTCTGCAGGAGCTTGGTGAACAGTAGCATTGCTTTACCAGACAGACATGTGCATTGGTTCTTGCTGCATGAAGAAATAAAATGACTCTGGCTGCTAAGCTGGTATTAATGTACTGCTAACCTGCTGCGACCTACTAACTTGCATTACTACTAACCTACTGCCATGGTGCATGTTAGCAGGTGATAGCAATGCAGGGCTTAACAGAATGAGCCTGTGAACTTATGTGTGGGGAAAGAACAGACTGCTTTGCATGCAGTAGTTACTGCAAGTTAGTTGACTTGTTGATTGTAAGGTGTAACGGTTGCTGTCATGAAAAGTGTGGGGTTTTGGTTTTAACTTGAAGGAGCAACTAATTATTTAACTGTGTTTCCTTCTCTTGTAGTTGCTAGATATTAGAAAATGTACCAGTTACTGGAATTTGAACAGGCAAAAATTCTTAGAGATAGTCTCTGCTTCTTCATCTTCTGAATGAAGACTGAATTTCATCTGCCCATGTTCTGAATTGTTTTAGTTTTGATTAAGGGCAGAGGATCTTGAAAGAGGTGGATGCAAATGAGGGGAAGTGGAAGTTTTCGCATGGGATGGTTGTGGAAGCAGATGCAGGCTTTTCAAGATGACACAGGTTGCAAAGGAAGATGTTCATGTGTCAAATATGGTTAATCCACATTTCCCAGTATAAGAGAAGAAACTTGAAAGGACAGGACTAGAAATTAACAGCTGAAGTAATTTGACTTTATTAGTGTAAGAACTGTCAAGCTGAGGTTTCTTTAGTATGTCACTGTCACTGCCTACTACACAACTCCTATTTGTAAGAAAGTCTGTCTGTACAACTTACAGGGATACTGCTTTCCACCTAGAACTCTGACAAGATATTGTAACAGGTATCATTCATTTGATACACACTCAGGAAAAACAAAATTATTCTGCAGGGAGAAAAAAATCAACCGAACAAAACCACACCTGAAAAGAGTATATGACAAGAAATAGTGTGTATAGTCAAATGATCTGAAGTTCTTTGGGAGAAGCCTGTAACAGGATGGCATAAAGAAAGAGAGGGTTGCTTTGCTTCTACAGCCAGAAGAACCTCCGCCCAGAATTTCTGTATTAATTAATCATCCACTCCCCACATATCATTCCTTTTTTTTCTCCAACAGCAAAGGAGGAATGATTGCTCCAAACATGCCACAGGCTGCTCAGTTTGCTTTAGCACTGTCAGGTGCCTCTTCTTTTCCCAGCTCAGCTCTAGGTAGCTTGTATGGAGAGAATAACTGGAGGACTGAGAGGTATGGCAGAAATTTGACTTTAGCCCTCTCCACCTTCAGCTACATGGGGAGAGCTCTTATATTGCTGTGTAAGTGCTCGGGCTATGTGAAAATTTATGAATCCTTAATGTTACATTATTGCGTAGGTAAGTATCTATTTGGATTCAGTAGTATATAACCAGTGGCATGATGAATGGTGATTTGGGCAACCTGCAGATTAAAATTTATAATGATTTTTATGTTAACAGCATAGACAGTAGCTTCCTCTCACTCAGCAAAATAGAGTGAAGTACAACTTTAAATGTTGTTTATGCATGCATGAAAATACTGCAAGTGAATATGGAAAACAGTAACATTATTTTTGTAGTTACCAAGAAAGCTACAAAATAGTGGTACTGCTAATGCTTTGCTCATTGTCATTATATGGTTATCAACCCTTCTTTTTCCTTTTTTAAATCTTCTTTCTAGAGATTCTGATATGAAGTCTTGGGGGAAAAAATAAGAGAAGTCGGTGTCTCAGGTTGAATTTCTTTTTCCAGATGGTCCACTTATTTTCTCACAGTTACAGTTTAAATACTGATTTCTATTCCCCTCACATGCCTAATTTCCTAACAGTTGCTGCAATTGCCAAAAGTGGCAACCTTTCCCACCAGCTCTGCTCCTGTGTCCCTTGATGTAGCTGAACTAATGATCAAAGGTTGCTATTCCTTCTCCAGATCCCTTTCTTTCTCCTCCATGGAGAAAAATCAGGATAATTTTGAGGGAGGATCAAAATGGGAGAAGTGCTACTGAAAGAGGGGGACTAAAGCCTGAGACTCTGCTTGGAGCAGGAATACTCCATGGCCAGGTGCCAGCAGGCAAGGACTACCCCGGTCACCCCACCAGGGAGGGCTTGTGGTTCCTCCGCTGTGGATGTGTGTGTCCCAACAGCAGGAGGACAGGGAGCGAGGAGGTCTCATTTGATTGCTCCCCTGCTTGACTTTGGAGGAGGCTCTCAAAGCGGTGATTGCTGGTGCTGGAGCAGACCTGGTGAAGTGCTTGGGATGAGTTTTGGACTCCTGAACCTTGTAGAACAGTTGAGGCTCTAGCTGGCACCTCAGAAGCGATGATGGGCTGGGCTGGGAAATGTGTTGTCGTCTCCTCTTTGCAGGGACTCTGAAGAGGCATGGAATCAGAAGCTTGTTTTAGTTTATAACCAAACACTTGGCACCTTGAGGTTTGTGGGAATTGATTGCTTTGTATCCTAAGTAAAAAAAATAAAAAAACCAAACCAACCTATACAACTCTTTCTACAGTAGCAGCAGCAAAACAGTATTTTGTTTAATTTTCTCTTAAGGTGGAAAGAACATGAGCAGAAATATTGCCACTTTATGATGCTGTAATACCAGGTCTGTGTGAAATGGCAAGGGGCAGTTACCGTGCTGCTCACTGTTCTGCATGAGGAATGTATGGAAAGAGCAGCACAAAAGATCACAGCACCTTGAGATAGTGATCATGGCAAAGAAGAGATGTTGTATGCGTTATCAAGTATTACGCATAATGTACAAAAGATATCCATATCTTCTATTAAACATGTTCCAGGATTCATCCGAGTGACAGTTCAATGTACTGCTTATTTCTGTCTGATAACACTTCCTATTCTTTTTTTCTTCCTTGTCTCTCTAAAGCTAGTTACAGTAATGTGAAATGAGCATTTTCCAGTTCTGTCAGGAGTTTTAAACCCACGTGTTTCTAGCACCGCCCACTGCTTTTAATCCTAATAGGGTTTTTAACTGCTTTTGTCTGTGCTTTATTTCCCCAGGATCTACTAATGTTTAAAAGAAAACCTTTATTAAGTAAATGGAAGATGGAGTTCAGGTATATCCCTCCCTTTCTTTTGCTGAGCATGTCTGATGTTTCCTATGCAAAGAGATCTTTTGGCTTCTATTTAGTCTTAATGAGGAAGCTGCTAAGTTGCTTTAAAAGTTAGAAAGTGAGCAGCCAGCATTTTACAAAAAGTTGGCATTTTTAACTCTGTGAAAGTCCTTATGCAAGTGACAGAACTACACTGTAATGAGGGGCCCTGGCTTTGTAGTCTTTGTTAAACAATGAGAAACTACTTTCAGTGTAATTGACTTTAAAAATCTTAATTAAAAGCCTTATGTTTGAATGTTTATCAGGAAGAGACACACGTGAACAGGTAGAATGAATAGGATGGGCTTACAAAATATCCAGAATAACTGAATGGGAACAAAGATGTCCAAGGCAAGGGAATAAATATGAAATGATTGTCAGCCTGGATGTTTCAGGTTCAGGCAGTGATGCCCAGGATTTATTTCTTTTTTCAGTGTGTACAGCTTGCGAAGTACCAAGTGAATGATCTTGCAGGAGCGCGCAGACATTTGTCGTGGACGTTGTGGCTGCTCTTGCTACTTTCCCTCTGGTGGGAGCTGGTTTTTTTACCCAGCTGGGGGAGGTTGCCAGGCCCTCATCACTCTTCCATGGATGCCAGTACAACAAAGGTAATTTGTAGCAGTGGGGCAGTGGCAGCTAATTGCCTGCCAGGTGCAGGGCAATAAAGAGAGGAAGCTTTGCAAAGGGAATCATTTAGCTTTGTTGTAGTGAGTAAATGAGAAGGGGGAATACAGAGGGGGTTTTGATTGCCTTTCCTAGGCTGCTTTTTCTGCTTGGATTGAAACAAGTGCAGGTTCGACACCAGTAGTTTGTAGGTCAGGTTCCAGGCTCTCTGCCTGCCTTGTGTGGCTTCAGCAAAATCTTGTGCGGTTCCAGTGAGGCCGCTAAAATGAGGTGTGGATTGGCTCAGTGAGGGAGTAAGAAGGATTCAGAGTCACAGCAAGGGGGCAGCAGATGGAGGGAGTAAGTCCTCCCCGTAGCCGGCTACAGCAGCCTCTCCTGCTCCTTGGTCTTTGGGATTGTGGCACAGGGTCACTGTGTGGTCCCAGAGGTGGCGGTGCTGTTGTGTGTGCTGACAGGTGGCAAGTGATGTCTTCCTCGCTCCTTATGTGATCTGCTTGGAGTCAAGGAGCTCTGCTCCTGCTATTCGTGTATCTTTCTGAAGAATGAGGTCCTGCCCAAGACGAATAAATTGTGAAATAACCTAATTTTTCCTTTGCATTTTCGTCCTTTGTTATTTTAATCGAGAAATAGTAGCAGTCAGCTTAGCCTTAGCATGTTGAGAACTGGTGGTCATCACTAATGTATAGTAAATGTACCCTGAGATCAGGAGGCAGAGAGAAAGGAGTGCATCATGGATATCCTGCAGAGAACTGAGCTATAAGCAGCAAGGAAGAACTAAAGAAAAGAGGCCTCTTCTTATAAACTTTAGACTTTAATGAACAGCTAAGTTGCACAATCTCCTGTTACAAAGCAGTAGGTAAGGAGGAAAAGAAGAATGAAAGATGGAGTATTGGAAGTGGATAGATAACGTGTTTTACCCAGACATTTTTGTAGCTAAGAAGTAAAACTGGATTTAACCAAACAGCAAAGGAAAGTAGCTCTGAGTCTGCACTTACTGAAAGATCATTCCACTTATCGTCAGCCAGATTTTTTTTAATTCACCTAGTTGTTTTCTCATCCTCTTCTAACTTGTCTACTTTGCATCCTTAATAAGGAAGAGAACTTATGACCTGCTAAATGCCAAAACCCCTTAACCCTGAATATATGTGCATACATACCTTCAGACTGGCTGCTGTGCTGTTGCCCTCTCCCCAGCTGCCCATGCTCAACTCTTGTTAAGTTATGGTCACTATCAAATTGTATATAAAAGAGATCTTTAAAGCCTATTTATAATATTGACCATACCCAAGCTGGAGTGAAGTCCAGATTGTCAAACATGTTGTAAACCCAAATCTCCCTTTTTAAACATTGAATCCGCTTCAGTATAGTCACTGCCTAGACTGAGAAAAAAAATTTGTACCAGATACATGGATCATCTTGGGAACAGCAGCATTCAAGTAGTTCCAAAGATGGCTAGCAAAATTGGAGGAAAAACCCCCAAAACCAAAAGAAACCACTAGTCTTCTGCCTGCATTCTCATTTTCTTCTTCCTGTAAATGTGACTTCAAAAACATGTTTGGGGGTAGGATCTGAAAGCGAGCATCGTGTTCTGTGACTCCAGGACAGACTAATCAGGGAAATGCAGTATTAAAAAACTTGTATCTGTATCCGTTTAGGTACACTTTTCCTGTCAAAGGGGTTTTATTGATGCTGGAGGTGAAGTCCACAAATTGGCTAAACAGCCTCCCAGTTGGTTAAGGGATAAACTTGTTAAACTCTGACACAGTCTTCTGAACGCATCAGTTTGAAAGTTAGTTAAACTGGCAGATGGTTAACCCACATACGTCTGGGTGCACTGCTATGTTAATAAAGGCCTACAGCTGATCAATTTAAGTAAGAAGACTTTCTGTTCCTGCAGCCTTTTTTGATCGCCTATTGCATTTTGTATTGTTCAGATAGATTTCTTTTTGCTAGCATAAGATTTTGAAGCAGATTCTGGAATTCTTTCTTTTTGAAAGAATTTCTTTATATAACAGAAAATATTCTTTCCGTTTCTGTCATTCAAACTCAGTAGCCCCAAAATACCGAGAACTTAGATTTTATTAATACAGAAGGGCTGTAATAGGACATAAAACCAATAGACCTTACAAACGTTTTTACAAGACAACTAAAACCTTCTATCTGCATGAAATGAGAGTAATAAAATTAATTGGACACAGTTGGCATTCTTCACATTTCCTGCCTGCAACTTTTAGGCTTGCAATAGAAAATAAATTTTGTTTAAGAAATAAGAGCAATGAGGATGTTTTTGAAGTAGGCAGTAGAATTTCTCTAAAATTCTTATTAGGTGTGTATAAAAAGGCAGAATTTTCATGTTAGGTATGACTTTTAAATGATGGTTCTGTAACTGAAATGTTAACAGATTAATGATTAAACATTCTGTCAGTCTGCATTTGAGAAAATCCTTAATTTTTCAAATGTGACTGGTTATGAAATCTATCATATATGATGTTCTAACATGACAGCTGTGTCTGTAAGTTAGAATGGGGAAAGTTGGGGGGTTTTTGTTCTTTTTTTACTAAAATAGAGACGGAACGATACGTAAACTGCTAACATTTTAAAAATAGTAAAAATACTTAACATGTGTTGAAATTTAACCAAAGAAAGCTGAGACAACATGCTTTTGCCCTATTGAAACAAGCCAAAATTATTAGACTTCTTGGCTTTTGATTCCAAACTCTGTTGATGTAAACCTACTTTTACAAAACATTATAGGGTTGGGTTAGGTTTGGTTCTTTGGACTGGGGTTTGGGTTTGGGGGGGGAGGTGTTTGATGGAATTACCTTTTTTTTCTGGTAGAGAGTCTTCTCCCAGAATATTTTGACCACCTCTTTTTTTCAAGTGTCTACAGGCTCTGTTACAGCCAGTCCTTTTCCAAAGTACAATTTGAAATTAGTCTTCATTTAGGCTGCCCTGATTGGAGAACCAGGCTTTCAGATTGAAGTGTTTCTAGATAGAAGCACACAAACTTGAAAAGATCACAAAAACCAGACAGGCTGCATACTCATTTTAATTTATAGACATATAAAGGTGTTAATGTTGCATACAGAGATTTGAACCATTAATAAAAATGTTCTGTGTTTCTTATTTGTTTGTCGTGGACAGAACCTGTAGAGCTGTGATTTATTCCAGAAACAGCAAAACATTAGTTTACCACTACTGCCATTTAGTGGTCTATATGTGATCATCTGGTATATTACTGCATAGTTTCTTTGTCATCTGGCAGCATTAAATCTAGCACTTTACATACTGGAGAGAGATAATGTCATATTCTCCAAAGGTTAATTATGTTGCAGCTAAAGCAAACTTCTAAAGCAACTTTCCTGTAATTTTTAGTATCTTGCTTTTTGTTGTTGTTTTAATCAGTGCAGGTACAAATATTTAATGTTTACATTTACTTTAAATGTCTTTAAAAAGCAGCATATTTGTTTCTCCTCTAGTCTTACACAAAAACTAAGCAATGGGATTTTTTTTCCACTTACTAACAGGCAAGCACAAGCTGTTTGCATTCCAACAATTCACCTGCACATGACTGCAGCCACCATGCAAGTCAGCCAGAAAGACTTTGAAAAGGCTCAAGAACAATTGAAGCTTTTGAAAAAGGATCCTGGGAATGAAACTAAGTTGAAGCTCTACGCTTTGTTTAAACAGGTAGGCTTGACTTGTTTTGTTTCATAAGGGGCATTTATAATCCGAGGGGATGGACCTGTAAAATATTTACTTAAAATAGGGGTTGTTCAAATGTATTGTGTCTTAACAAGCTCTTCATTTCAGGTGCTCAAATTCTGTTTTTGAAATGCCAGCCTCTCAAACCCTGCCTGAATTCAGAGGGAAGCCAAACCTGTTTCATCTTATAAATCATGCTTTGAATAGAAACCTTTATTCAAAAAAATAGAGCCAATTTACATCAATTGTGTGATGCCTTCCGTATAATATAGCATATATTGATGCAGCTCTGGAAAATGGCTTATGCATAGGAAAAAAGAGTATGCCACATCCTTCCTTTTAAATTTGTTGTATCTACAGTCAGTCAGCTGGGCCTATAATATAATGGTGTTGACATTTGAAGGTTGATTTCTGGGTTTTTTTTTTCTTTATTTCTTTTTTTTTTTGCATGGTTGTGGGGTTTTTTTTGTTGGTTTGTTGGTTTTTGTTTGTTTTTTTTTTAAATTCAAGGAACTGTTCCTCCACACTTTGAGTGAAGGTTATTCTTTACTACAGCATGGAAGGAGACCTTTGTAGAAATAGCTGCAAGTCCTTAGCAGGGTTTGTACTGGTATTTGGGGAAGTATTTGTGGATCAAGATTGGCTGCAGGGTCAGTACAGGCTGTGGCTTGTTATATTGAAGAAGGCAATCAATTGCTTCTTTAAATAAAGACTTAGACAGCTGACTGTTCCAGGTAGTTTTACTAATTAATAATAATGAGCTCATAAATGTATTCTTTCCCGCCTCCCACTTGAAATATTTCTCTCTGATAGTGTACTTTTCTGCAGGAAAACTGATCATAGAATACTTCAGGATAGCTCGGACTCTTGCAGTTTAACTGGTCCAACACCCTTGCTCATAGCAGGGCCAACTTTGAAGTAAGATCCAACTTAATAGATCCTATGGAATGGTTTCTTTGTTCACACAGCTTACAAGTCTTTAACTTTCTTTTTAAGTATAAAACTTACACAATTTTTGAGATAGGAGAACTTAAAATGCATGGGTGTTTTGGAAACTAGTGTCTCATATTGCTTAGGTGCTTCTGAAAGCCCAGTACCAGGTATTAGGAAATAGCAGATACTGAAAACTTCATGGTATGTGAACTGTCTGAATATTGCCTGACCACTAGGTTTTCCTTCTATCTCAGAGTGGAATTCTGTCCTGATCAGATAAATATTCCTAACAGTCATCATCTTTTCTACCAAGGCATCTGAACTTTAATCAAAGGTTTAAAAAAGTTTGGTTTGCTCTCTTTTCAGGCTACTGAAGGTCCCTGCAATTCTCCAAAACCAGGTATGCTGGACTTTGTCAAGAAAGCCAAGTGGGATGCATGGAATTCTCTTGGCAGTTTGTCTCAGGTGACAATACCTATAATTTCACTTAGGTACTGTGTAGATTACTCTACCTTGAGGTGCCTGGTCTGTAAGTGAATGGCTGATGTCTAAACGTATTACATGCTAGTTGAGCGACTCTGCTTCAGAGATGAAAATGTTTTGCACTGCATTCTACAGTCATTTCACTGCTTCAATGTTTGGAGATTTTTTTACTGCGTAAGCCTAGTTCTACATTATTACTACCAGCTTACCAGTGTAAGAGATCTTACGTATGTGGTGACTTCCAATAAAAATAGTGTTTTTCACATTATGTTCTATTCTGCCATTCTCTTCAAGAAAGATGGATTGAGCTTCTTAGTTCTTACAACAAAGAACAAATCTGTGAATCCAGCGTATTGATAACTTCGTAATTTTAAAAAGTCAGTATCTTATGCCACTGACTAAAAGACTAGAAAAAAGTGGTGTATTGAGAGCCTCTCTTCATTCTTTCTCAGTATATCTTGACATCTTTAATACCTTTCATAACCTTTAGAGAAGTCTTTACTTCAAGTGAAGCAAGCAGGAAGAATATAGATGCGAAGATAATAAGCATTCTGTTTTCATCCAGAGTCTAGTAAGTCTGACATAGCGTATAGCTACCACAGTTTCTTCAACTCCTAATACATGAAGGAAACATAAGCTTTACAAATCATCTGTGTCACTGCTGCATTAGGCCTGATGTTCAGAAGTAGTTTCTGAGGTCAGTCAAAGATATTACTTAATACAGAGGGGTTTTTTTTCATTTTTTCTCTTAAAAGAAAACGTGCTTGCATAATTTCATGAACATAACACATTCTTGTGCTGCTTTGGGGTTTTTGGGGTGTGTTTTGGTTTTTTGGGTTTGTTTTTTTTTTTTTGAGATGGCTCTGCAGCTTTTAGGAGTAGCCAAGAAACACCAAAGGAAAAGAATCTGCTCTTGAAGTTATAGTGGAGAGGGAATAGACAATTTCATGTGCTACAGATTATGGATTATAGAATTGTTCAAAGTATATTATCCTTTCAAGAAAATAGGTTCTAACAACCAAGAACTTACAGTTCTTTTAAATGACTGCTTACTGTAGAAATAGGGAGGCAGGATTCTTTAGGCTTTTGCATGTTATGTTTGTGCTAAATGAAAACTAGTGTCTTCAAGCAATTTTAAAATGCCATAGACCCATTTCAGCACTCTTATTTTCAGTAACAGATGTTCTAAAATAAAAACTTTTATTTTGTTGGAGAATTGTCCAACTGGAAAGTAGAAACAAAGGATCCACAGAAATGTGTAAATACTGGGAATATGACAAAAGTCTCTCTGGTAATCTTAGGTGTGGATGGGGACACTTCTCCAGCAAAATAAGTGTCATCATCCCAGCATCTGTGCACTTTTATTTCACGGATCCATTGCTGCTGCTTTTCCAGATGACTTTAAGCATCATCTGCAGTGTTTAAATACAGCATGTTCCCCTTCTCGCCCTAATTAGAATGCTTTCTAATTGAGATTTTTTTTTTTCTTTTGCCCTGAAGCACAGTTGTGTGTGTGTGTCCCCCCCCGGTACCTATTTTATGAATAGCATAACAAACTGATTTCCATTTCAGCCTTTGATAATCTTGTGTGGTGTTTTTTTTTCTTTTTTTTTCTTTTCTTTCATTACAGGATAATGCCAGACAGAAATATACTGAACTTGTCTCAAGTCTGGTCTCTGCAGAATCTGCTGGCCAGAAGAAAGATGCTTCTCCAGAAGAGGGCAGACACGATGGCTATGAAACAATACTAGTTACCACCAAAAACAATATCACAAAGATAATGTTTAACCGACCTGATAGGAAGAATGCCATCAACCGTAAGGTAAAGAAATTAACTTGGGAGGATTAATGATTTTTTCTTTCCTGGGTAAGCTACTTAAGTTTTTCAAGAATCATTACTACAGGTTTAGCAGAACTGACTGAAGCATGGTGGTCTGAATTTTATGACAGCTTAGTATCTTGACTCCAATGACAACCTGAGGAATAAATGTCCAGTACAAAATGAAACCATTCAGCTAAATTTTTACGGATTGGGCTTTTCTGAGTGTTTTGGTTTCTTTCAAACTTAATATAGGATTACAGTCTGCACTAAACTAAAACGGCAAACTGCAGGAAGACTAGCCTGTTTTGTGGATACAAGATTTGACTGTAGCCTTATGTATAACAAAGCTCGTGTGCAGCCTACTTTGGCTCGGCATTGTTGTGTGTATGTCTAGATAGTCTTCTGGTTCCCATAGCTATCTTCATGAGGAAGTCCATCCTGTTGGAAACATCGTGATCATCCTGTTTCACAGCTGCAAAGATACCAGAGCAGGGACTTCACCCCACTGCTGCTAATTCTTTCATATATTATTTTGCCCACTTAAACTACTTCTCAGGTTTTAAAATTAGCTGTTTCCAGTTAATGTTTGTTTTCCAAAGGACCTTATTTTGTCCTTTAGATTTGCGTTGGAAGTCTCGAGTGTTGCAAGCATGTGTCTTTATGGTCAGAAATACCTCACATGTAATACTTAACTTTCTGTGGATGCAAATTTTTTTCATACTTAAAAGGACCATAGTTAATCTGTCTCTCAAGTTCCTTGTTGTCAGTGTGAATCTCTTTTTTTATGATCTTTTGCAGCATCACATTTGTACTTTGTTCATTTTCCTCTTATGCAGATGTACAGAGAAATTATCAAAGCACTTGAAGAAGCTGGAAAAGATGATTCTACCATCGCAGTTATTACTGGTACCACACTTCATATGCCTCTCTTAGATTTGCTTTATATTATGCCAAAGTACAGTACTGACATGAACTATCTACCTGCATTTAGACTAAGATAGAATTGTATAAGTGAGGAAATTCTATCCTCTAGTGTAGACCAAAGATTTTCCAAAGTGTTTTGGCAAAATTCTTTCAAGATGGTGTTTCAAATTCTTTAGCAATCTTGCTGTTACATCAAAACATCTTTCTGAGATGAGAAGATAGATATGGAATACTCCTAAGGGCTTTATTACTTTTGAGTAGCTGATATATCTGCTCCACAGCATTTTTACTGCTGCTTTTGAAGTTCATTGGTATGGGTTTCGTAGTTTTCTCTACTTCTGTGATACATTGGAACATACTAAAAACAAGCCCCTCAAATCCTGCACTGACATGGCCAGTAGAAAGTTTACACTGCATATTTACCTATGATCATTGGAAAAAACTGATATTTTATGTTGATTTTTTTTTTTTTTTCTTTTCTGTGGCTGCCATAGGAAAGGATTGGCCAGGCAAGCTGCAACCTGGCCCAGCTGTATACATCCCAGTCACTACGTGTGCAGTTGGATGACTGCAGCAACAGTGTGAAAGGGCAGCCCAAACTCATGCTGCCTGTGAAGTCTTAGCTGCTCTGGAGACATGTCATTTGGATTTTCTAGAGGACCCTTTGGTCTGTCTCTGATGCTGACTGAATGACACAGTGGCAAGGGCAGGTGGGAGGGACAGAAAGGCTGAGGGCAGGTGCTGCCTGTCTGACCCATCCTCATTGCAGATAGCTGTGTGTTTAGGAAATTAGCCAAAGCTTGAGCTTGGCTGGCAGCTAAGTAGTGTGGACGCAAGGTGAATTTGGCCTTAAGCCCATTTACTTATTACTTCTGAGGTAATTGCATACATATTCTTCTCCGTTGTCATCTTTACCAACACCGTGTATTACCAGGATACTGAATTTCCTTTCGGTAGCAATGACTAGGCACAACAACCCTTACAAAATGAGAAGGGTAGTTCACACAACTGCAATGTCTAACACGTGTATAGCTAGGAGTAAATAGCAAACAACCCTGCACAAACCTTTCTGTTCCATTTTACGTAGTTAGTAAGAGCACTGCAGCGTAAAGTAATGGATGTACTAACCAGTGAAAGGTCCCATCCTATGAATGGCCTCATGGAACATAGGACGATTTAGACAATTAAATCATGCAGTCTAGCTTTTAAATACTCCTTGCTTTTTTGATGGTGCCTCAAACTGACTTATACATTCATTAACAGGTTATGTGCTTCTTATTGAAGAATCCATCTTTCAGTACAAGGATTTCAATGCAGTGCTGTCAGTCTTATCCTTAGACTGCTATGCCTTTTCCTTAATTGATCATAAAAAATGTGAAACTTCTACCACATACTAAATAGGTTATTCTGTCTACTTTTGATTCCTTCGTCAGTTTGAAGGGGGATGAAGGGAGACGCATAAACTTACATTTCCATTTTCCTGTTTAAAAAAAAAAAAAGTTTCTCACATCTTACTGTGAGAATGATTGTGAATTGACAGGAAAAAAAAACACAGCAAGTATGCAGGGAAAGAAATAAAATAAATACTTTTCCATTTGACACTATTACAGAAAAAAAGAAAAATTTTTTTTTTTTCCCCCTCAGATCTTTCAAATTTAATATTCTTTGGCTTTTTACCCATTGGTTTTCAATGAATTGTCAGTCAAAACTTACTTTTAAACCATAGATGTCCTTTAAGGTAGTGTGCATACTTTGAGACAATCCCTCTAATTACTTAATAATGTTAGACACTTAGAATGAAATTCTTTTGTAAATGTAATAAATGGAAGCTTCTCTTACCTACTCAGAAACCATTGGTGCATTTATTCATATGTGTTCTCTGCAGGAAATGGAGACTACTATAGTAGTGGAAATGATCTGGATAATTTTACTAATATTCAACCTGGTGAAATGGAGAAGATGGCAAAAGATGGAGCAGTATTACTCAAGTAGAACATCTTGGTTTCATATATGCATGTTACTGTAATGGGTAAAATATAATTTGCAGGCATTGTTAGAAAACATGACAGAAGGGACCCAGTTATGCTACAATACATCCATTTAGATGTTTTTTTGATATCCAACAGTGTCTACACTAGCAGGACATGCCAAAATACCTTCACTGTCAGACTTCTTTGAATAGAGACTAGGTGTAATGAACTTGTTCAAAATTGCCCTGGAATTCTGAGATCTTGGTTCCATCTTTGAGTCTGAATCTATCTGTTAAACTAATTTACTGCCTAAGGCCAAGGAGATCAGGGGCATCATCTGACACAGGGGCTAAAATGTTTTTTTGGGACAAACAACATGTTTGTTTCTTCCCTGTTGAAGCAGATTTTGTCTTCCCTTTTACTTCTGTATGTGGTAATTACATCTGAGAGATGCTTGCAAGTTGGATTGCTTCCTCCAGCACTTGCAATTGATGGAAAATCTAAAATACACAGAAAAGCCAACAATGTTTTTGATTTATATTTTAAAGATGAACTGCAAGTAAAGTACTCAGTTTTGCAGCTTTTACTTAGGCAAGCTGTCTGTGGATCACAGTTGCCCCAACAAAGTGATAATGATGCAGTCCGAATCTGTTGCGAAGATGTTATTCAGTGGTATCTGGCAAGCATTCCAGCCTGCAGTGTTTTGTAGGGTATTCAACACAGTGCATGGTCTCACATGTACTTTATGGTCTTTCATCTTGCTCTTGCGAGAAGACTGTATTTGCTATGCTGTTACTATTACACAAGCACAGTGCTTCGTTCCAACTGATGCACAGAGATGCCAGAGAAGTGGAGTTCTTGCAACACTGTTCACTCTTGAAAAATATTTTATTTTGAGAATGTATTTTGCCCTTCTTGGATGGAGAAGTAGCTGTCAAATGAAACAAAATGCTATTTCTCAAACCCGTGCAGAACAGCACTAGGGAATTCTGTGTTGTGGTAGCATCACGATTTTGGTGCCTGCTGGCGCTTCGCTGCAGAACAGAATCTGTGAAGGGAATGGATATCCCATGGGTGGAGTTGGGGTGGATGTATAGGCAGATGGATAGACAGGGCAAAAGACTGTTCTTGTTAGTGAGCTGTATTCAGTAACAGTAGCTGAAGAGGACAGCACTTTCATAGCTTGATTGCAGGAACTAGAAAAGCTGTGCTGACATGTACATGTTTGATTCTTAGTTCGTAAGGAAATGCAGGTATTTCAAATAGTTCTTTTTTCTTTGTCAGAATTCATTTGGGAAAGGGTCAAAAACATATGCTACATAGAATCTAGCTCATGGTTTTTGTTATGCAGTATCTAATCACGTGTTTTGAAAGTTGTTTATATTTGATGAAAAAAACTGGGATGTGTCTCTTACATTCTGTTTTTCCTTCTCTCTAGAGAGTTCGTGGGTCATTTTATTGATTTTCCTAAACCACTGATTGCAGTGGTAAATGGCCCAGCTATTGGAATCTGTGTAACAGTCCTTGGATTGTGTGACATTGTCTATGCTTCTGACAGGGTAAGTACATTACATAGCTGATCCCAAGGCAGTCTTTAAGCCTCTTTCTGTAGCAAATATTATTTGGTTTGGGGTAATCTGACAGAAAAGAACACACAGGTGTAAAGGCTTTTTATATCACATCAAGAAACACCTATATTAATTACCAGCACAGGGGTGCATCAACCAGTGGTTTACACGCGTGGAATTTGCCTGCTGTAGTTATGGTTATCAGGTTACTGACTCCAGTTTAGAAACTCTATACTGTATCAGTAGGTACAGTAAAGAGTAGCTGATGTGAAATGATGGTTGTAAGGCCCCTTTCAGGTGTGGGAGGGGGAGCAAAAGATTATTATGGAATGGAAGTGCAGTAACTGGCATTTTATCTAATCTGTGTTCCAAGGTAACTTTGGAAAAGCTTTGGTTTATTCAACTTAAGATTCTTTTTAAGGTAACTTGCCAAATACATAACCAAAAGCTATCTTAAGGCATAGCACAGAATCCCATTATATGGCTTGTTTTTTATGTTCTCTGCTGCTCATTTGTATAAAGTTATTAAACAGATACAGAACTTAACCCAAGGTCTTAATTAATTTTAGGCAAGCTTTTGCTTGCAGAAGTGTCTGTGCTGGGTGGTACATTGACTCTTGCTTCAGCAATGTCAGATTTTTCCTCAAAGTCCCAGCTAGATTGGGTTTGTCACTATGAGACTTAAGAAGATTGGGCTGCAAGGGACCAGCTCCTTCTGCTTGCCCCATTACAGGATCAGCTAGGACCATGTTCAGTCCTGACATATGCTTGTATAATGTGCATGATTTATTCAGTCTATTCCGGTCCCTAGATCTCTTCTTTTACTAGGAAATTGTTGGATTCTCCTTCTTCCTCCCCTCCCATGTCATCTTTTTTTGGTGCAGGGTGAATTTATTGTTTCTTGTTCCTGAATTTAAAGAACAGACTATTTTCATCCTCCCTTACAGTAGCCATCAGTGTGCTTAGCCATCGGTGTACTTAGACTGTTAGATATATCTCAGGTTTACATCCACTCTCTCAATCTTTTTTTTTTTTTTTTGAGCTAAACAGTTGCAATTCATTCAGTTTTTTCTCATGTGGCCTGCAGTCACATTCCTCTGGACTCCTTCCGGTTGTTCTATGTCTCTTTAAGCATAGTGGTACAAACTGGACACATGACTCCAGCTCCTGTCTTACTGATGCAAAGTAGAGCAGAAAAACTTCTGCACATGCTGCAGGCTGTATTTCTGTTTTGACATCCCACAATGTTATTTGATTTACGTACTTGTGATCTGCTATAACACCTGGATCCCTTACTGTAGAGTTGCCCATTAAACAGTTGTTCCTGTCGTATACTGTATACCAAGTTACTCTTGCCAAACTTTAACTTGTCCATATTAAATAGTATCTTCTTACTTGCACCTCTCCATTTTATTAAGACTATTTTGAATTCTAATCACTTCCCCCTTGGCGTAATGTCTCCTTACAGCCATGAGTTAGTATAGATTTAGTTGAAGTTCAATCCAAATAAGCATTAAATGTTTTGTCCTGTTAATATTATCCTTTCTTGAATGGTTTGAAATTCATACTTGAACTTCCTTTTACTAGTCGTATACATAATCAATGGTAAATGCATCTTATTTTTGCCTTGTATTTTGATTTTTTTTTTTTTTTTTTTTTAATCTCTGCATGCTTATATTAGTTTCATACTTAGTTGTCTGACATTAGTTTTCACTTTCTGTGTACTTGTATTTAAAGTCAGTGACGGGCTCATGATTTAGCTGAGACAGCCTGTTAGTACCTTGCTACCTGCACTGGGACAGTTTTTGCGTGTGCCCTTGGTAACAGTTCTTTGAGGATTTCTGTAGGGTCTAACTTAGCCTTTCACTTAGGTTAGTCTTCATGAGAACTTTCCTATTAACTTCAAGTTTATTGAAGCCTTCTCAAAGGTGATTGTTCTCTGTTCTTCACTTTCCAGGATTGTGAACTCCCATGCAGTAAGGTCATTCTCATCCAAATTACTACTTCATTTCACATTCTCCAGTAGTTTGGTTGGAGTGCCTTGGGCATTGACTACCTACTTCAGAAGTGGCCAGCTTTGCTATGTCTAGGATCTGGTTTTATTCTCAGCCAGGTATTCCCAGAGCAGATCATTACCAGCCACATTTACAGGACACTGCACAGCCCAGTCTGACAACAGATCAGCATTTTGGGCGGTCAGTTAACATTGCCTTCTGCACTGGACTTTGCTCCAGTTCATGGGGCACCAGTTTGTACCCCTGGTATAGTTAATCTCCCCTTGCTTAAGCATGGCCAATACTAGTCTGTATCCTGGCAGATGTTGTCTAATCTTTTCTTACAATGATATAAATGTCACTTTCTTGCTAGGAGGTCTGTTGCTCTGTATTACTGTATGGCCATCTGTAGTACAGTAAGAGGTGATTACCTTCTATTACAGTGAAAGCTGCACTGGCAACTTTTGCACTCTGTGTATTGGTTCATATTTTTAAATGGAAATAAAGGCAAGCATTTTGTCTTCCTTGCTTAAAGTTGATGTGAGTTGTCAAAACATAAAATTCTGTAGTTCAGTTCTAATTTGCAATTAGGGTATTGTTTTGTATGACCCCATGATGCATTTCTGCCACAGGTTCTTTTTAAATTTGCGTAAAATTTGAGGAAAGAAGATTCAGTGACTTGAATTTTTCTGGAGTAGAATAAACAGTGTGCCTTCAGAAAGCAAAATGTTCTTTACCTCTTAAGTTATTTGGGCTATGTATCTAATAACTTTTAGGGCAGATGTGTATGAATGTTCTTTCCATAAAGATTTTGCTCATGCAAATTAGTTTCTTTAAGCACTATATTCAAATAAGGTAACTTCATTGATGGGGTTGTTATAAGGGAATTGAATTACACAGCTGAAGTCAGCTCTTGGGTGCACTGAGAGGATGAAGCAGTGTTACTGGATGGTGTTTAAAGCCTATTATGGTAACAGGTCAGACATACTTCTGGTGAACTCTGTCACAGTAGAAGCTGTAAGATGAAAACTAAATCCTAGTACTTTAGTACCGTACTCTGTTGTAAGGTTTGCTTTATTTTGTTCTGGGTTTGATTTTTTTTTTTTTTTTTTTTTCCCCAGGCTACGTTTCACAGCCCATTTAGTCAACTTGGACAGAGCCCAGAAGGATGTTCCTCCTACCTGTTTCCAAAAATCATGGGCTTAGCCAAGGTAAGAATGTCTGCACTGTATGTGGGACCATCTGACCTTTGTATGTTGGTATCTTCCAACTGTAAGAGCAAGTGGAGTCACGGCAAGAGTCCTCAAAGAAAGCTCCTGTTTGCATCTTTTGAACCAAAGATCAAGAAATGTGATGACAGTGTCAGCGCAGGCACTATAACGGAGTAGTGACCACTTCTAAAGCCATAGTATGATACTGATGAAGGTTTTCTTTCTCATGGCTTCCTCCACCTTCTTGAGAGAATTTCTGTATGGCGAAAGGTTGTATCTTTCTTCCAGCAATGGGAGGGAATAGTGTCAAGAGGGATTAAAAAAAGAAAATAAGAGCACTGGTAAGAAATGTCTTGGTAGGCTGCTTTTATCAGGCAAGGGAGCAAGTGTTGCAGGGCTTCTGCCAGCCCTGTGGGAAGCTTGTATTCAGCCATTCCTCCAATTGTGAACGTGAAGCAATCCATTTATGTATTTACTTCCAGGCCTTTTATGTTATCTGTTTTGTTCTAATATATATTGGTCTTCTGTCCATACTCTTATTTTCTCTGTCCACTCTAGAAATAAGGAAACTAGATAATAGTAATTTAAAAAAAAAAAGAAGAAAAAAAGGAAGAAAAAAGGAGAGACAGCAGAATCTAAATTTTCTTTTCTCAGAACGGCATAACTCCCTTTCTGCTTCTTTTGATATCCCACACAAAAAATCTGGATAGTTTAAAATACTTACCTGGTATTATTGCCTGCGTTCATATAATGTATTTTTGTTGAGCAGGGTCTAAATCTGTAAGGAGTAGAGCAAGTGCTTCACAAACGTCCAAGTATCAAGGGTAGTCTGTTCAGTGAGATATAGACTACCAGTACATGTTCTAGAAATCTTGGAGTCACCACAGGAAGTGAACAAACATGTTTATGATGACGTAATTTCAGGTAACAACCTTGGAGCTCTGCTCAAGAAGACATGTAGACTCTTGGTGAACAATAGGAGCTGGAGGCCAGTCACTAGTGGTGTAGCCCAGGGGTTGATACTGGGTCTAATACTTATTTAACCTCTTCATTATGGCCTGGATGATGGGACTGAGTACACCCTCAGCAGATGATACAAAACTGAGAGGAATGGTTGATACACCAGATGCGTTGCCATTCAAAGGGACCTGGACAGGCTGGAGAATTGGAGGATCTTGTAGACTTCAGCAAAGGAAAAGGCAAAGTCCTGTGCCTGGGAAGAAATAATCCCACGCACCAGTGCATGATGGGGGCTTACTGGCTGGAAAGCAGCTTTGCAGGGAAGGACCTGTGTGTCCTGGTGGACAAGTTGCCCATGAGCCAGCAATGCACCCTTGCAGCAAAGAAGGCCAGCGGTATCCTGGGTTGCATTAGACGGAGTGTTGCCAGCAGGTTGAGGGAGGTGATTCTTCCCCTCTGCTCAACACTCATAAGACCACAGCTGGAGTGCTGTGTTTGGGTCTGGGCTCCGGCTACAAGAGAGACATGGACATACTGGAGCAGGTCCAGCAGAGCCACAAAGGTGATTAAGGCACTGGAGTGTATTACATATGAGAAGAGGCTGAGAGATCAGGAATTGTTTTTCCTGGAGCAGAGAAGGCTTGGGGGGATGTTACCAATGTTTATAAATACCTGATGGGAGGGTGTAAAGAAGATGGAGACAGATTCTTGTCAGCGGTGCCCAGTGACAGGACAAGAGGAAAGGGGTACAGATTGAAACAGGAAATTCCATCTGAATGTAAAAAAAATAATTTTATAGTGAGGGTGGTGAAAAACGGGAACGGGTTGTGCAGAGATGCTGTTAAGTCTTCATCGTTGGAGAAGTGTCTTCATCCTTGGAGATACTCAAAACCCAACAGGACACAGTCCTGGGCAGCCTGCTCCAGCTGACCCTGCTTGAGCAGGGGGTTTGAACCAGACAGTATCTGGAGGTCCCTTCCAACCTCATCCATTCTGTGATGCTGTGTTCTTTTCAGAGGGCAGATGTTAATGAGCAAGAGTGTGAAATAAATGTGACTTGGAAGCTTGTACCTTTCCTGTCAGATTACTCAAGTCTTGTGTCTCGCTGAATCACACTTTCTACTTTTCTTTATATAGGCAAATGAGATTTTGCTTTTCAATAAAAAGCTGACTGCAGCAGAAGCCTGTGCCCAGGGACTTGTGACTGAAGTCTTCCCCGACAGGACTTTCGAGAAGGAAGTTTGGGCAAGATTAGAAGCTTATGCAAGCCTCCCCAAAAATGTCAGTATTTTAAATTTTTCTCCACCTTGTAAGCCTGTAGCATTCCTAAACCTCCTGCCAAATGTATCCTGTTACTTGGTTTCACTTCATCCTTAATTGAAATAACAAAGCTCAATATATTTTCCTTCAAGCACAGATCTGTCCCTGTCGCTATGCTGCTGGGAAACGGATACCTCTCTTCTACCCTGGCTGAATCTAAGACAGTGCACTGTACAGAGAGATTCAATGGCTGAAAAGCCTTAAAAACTAACTAATTAATCCACCTGCAGTCTCTGTGTGCGTGCTTTGGATGCCTTCTCTTAGATTTTTATTTTGGCAATAGTTCGGGTTTAAGAGCCTTACCACTGGTTCTGCAGTATTAATTGTGCTGTGTGCACTGTGGGTGTGCTCAAGATGATGCTGGGTGGCTTTACTTTTTGCTGAATTCAGTCATCCAGCTCACTGGTTTAGGTTTTGCAAAACTACTTGAGTCACAATGGTATTATGTTACATTGGACGAGAGGAGACACTTGCGCCAACTGCTGATAATGTAGGTTGCGTTTGGCACTGCAGACAGTTGAACAGGTTTCACTTCTTATGCCCATCTACTCTGATTATGAGCCCTTAATGGACTGCTTTTTCGCTTCCCATGAACCTCCTCTGCTTTATTAGCAGTCTTAGTAATTAAATGCAGTAATTACTTCCAGTGAAAAGGTTGACTAAAAGCTAAAAAGTACGATGTCAATACAACTTGGTTTGAATTCTGAATTTGTTGTGCTATTTTCTGAAACATTAAATTAGGGTATAGAAACCATAACTTCTTAATGTTCCTCTCTTTCTCCTCCAGTCCTTGGCAGTGTCAAAGCAACTGTTACGAAGTGTGGAAAAGGAGAAGCTCCATGCAGTCAACAGTAAAGAGTGTGAAGTCCTGAAGGAGAGGTGGTTATCTGATGAATGTGTAAATGCTATTGTAAGCTTCTTTCAGAAGAAATCAAAACTCTGATCTTCACCAGTAGAACAATTCACCTTCTGGCAATAGCTTAATCAGCCCTTATTGTTAATAAACTTTCTCTTCAAATAATAATTCTTATACCTTTTGATGTGGTGTATTTGTGTTCTGAGTACTGGGTTAAAACTGGTTCATAAAATTAATACAACGTTATGTGCCTTGGATCCATTATGGATATTTAGGTTGGAGAAAAAAGGTTCATTATTCTGTAGGCAGCAGTGATGTTTCTGAATAATACTAAAGCAGATTGTCTTCCAAAAGAAGCAACAGCTTCAATAGCAGCATATTTTGATAGCTATTCAATAAATGTCTTATGAGTGATTCTTTTTATTCATCTGTGGGGAAGGAAATACTGTATTAGTAAAAAAATAAATAGAAGTATTTAATTACTGTTGTGCTGATTCTTACTCCTTCTGTTAAACATCCTCAGTGAGAGGAAAAGTAGTTCCTGGAGGTGTATTAATGTGATAGTCTTGCAAAAAGTTTTCACTTGACTAACTTGAAGATTCTCAAAGATGTTTGTTGTGAGTTTTATGGTTCTAATCTTAAATATATTTTTCCATTAATTGCTTCATATTGCCCTTTTTCTGTGAAAAATCCCATTAAAGATAGTATGACCTTTTACTGTAGCCATTTTGGAGTTAAATTAACAAAACAATTATTTTTCAACAGAACATTTCTCCACTCATGGATGTCTTTGGGTAGAGAGTGTACCAGGCGCTGCAGAGGACAGGGTCAGGCTGCTGGAAGTAGGTAGGCATTTAGCTCATGCCAACGAAAGGAACCAGTGGAGAAGCAGCAGTTCCTCATCCAGAAAAGCCTCTCAATGACAAGGAGCTGATTGCGTTGGTTTGGTTTTTTTTTTTTTTCCCACAACAAACTTTAATTTCAGTGCTGTAGACTCTGAGCCTCAAGAGCGTTGACAGTGAGAAACCCAACAGGCAGCACTCCAGTCCTGGCCCCGTGTGCTTAGGCAGGTACGCACATAAAAGCAGGGGTGCAGCGGGTGCCTGTGGGCAATGCAGAGGGAGGCTGGTGTAGGTGCAGCAGAGGTTGAGGTGGATGCCAGTTTCTCTGGATGCAAGTGCCAGAGCATGGGGGCACAGCACGGGAGTGCGAGCTGCTGGAGCAGAACAGTGAGCCGCCAGAAATGGACGGCTTCGGGTGCTGCCAGGGCGCCTTGGCCAAGACTTGCGGTGCCGCTGCCGGAAAGTCGCCTGCGCCTGGGCAGCATGGACGTGCCGGTTGGCTGCTCAGCAGCGGCACCGCTGCCTCACGTGGTAAGCAGGTCTTAAAGTCCAGACTTTGCTTCCAATGTGGTACCTGGCCATTGGGATTTAACTACTGAGAAAGAGAAATGGGATCAGAGAAAAAGAAAACAAGAAGCATGGGTATGCATCAGTCAGCTATGCTACAGCAGTTAAATTTGATGCTAAGAAGTATTAAATGGATTTAGGGTCCTCCTTGACCCTCAGAGAGTTGATGCTGCCACACAGGATTGCCAGCAAAAAGTCTGCTGTCACACACAGGATGGCAGAAGCAGGGCCAACAGGAACACGGGGAGAGTGAAGCAGTAGAGAGGCACAGGGGAGAAGGAGAGGGTAAAACTGCCAGGGAGGTCTGAGACTTGGACCCAGCTCACAGAAAAGAGAGGGAGGCCAAAACAATTTCCTGTTGCCATGAAATAACATGGAAAAGGGCTTCCAGCAGATGTGAAACAGCCGAGGGGCAGCAGGGCTCTTCCCCCTTCCCTCCCAGCACCCAGAGAGGGGATGCAGCTCCAGGCCCCACAACATGGTGGCCACCTGTAGCATGGCAGTGGTGGGTAGGGGAAGAGGACAGCTCTGCAGGGCGGCATGCATGGGTGGTGCCGTGGGGTCAAGAGTGGCGGAGGCCCAGGGAGTGGTGGCAGGAGAGGCAGTGAGAGAAGAAGCTGAGGCAGAGACCTGGGTGGGAGCTGAGTGCTGCCGGCAGGCTAGGCAGGCTCAGGGCTGCCATGGCACCCTAGCTGTGTGAGGTGGCGGCCTCCGCCATCCCTCCTGGGCATGCCCTGCTGTGGCTGGGGCAGCTCTTGGGCCACCGGTGGGGCGCAAGGCTCAGTGCTGGCTGCAAAATGGCAGCAGTTGCGCAGGACAAGGAGGAGGCCGAGAGCTGCGGCCCTGGCCCGTGGCAGCCCCCAGGGCTGGGGCAGCACAGGGGAAATGCCTTCGGGACCGGAGGGTGAAACATGGCTTTGTCTTGCCAAGGCTTTTGTGGCTCGTGTGCTTTTTTCGTTTTCACGCTGCTCACGTGAGCCTGAGTCCCTGAAACACTTTCTGTGGGGTTTTTATGGCACTGTGGTGGTGGCACCATAGTGGTCGCCATTGTTGGTGTACCCAGGGATAAACAGTAGTTGTTCAGTCTTTTGAAAGCTCTTTGTCAGTGATAACATTTAGTAGATTCAGTAGTGCATCAGCTATGTTACCAAGTGCATTTTGTATGTGTGCGATGTGTTTGTTTTCCTCAAGGAAAAATGCAGCCATTAATAATCTGTTGATGGATGAAAGAGCAGAAACAGGATTTTCTTGATCAGTGGATCCCAGCGTATCACTTAGAGCAATGGGAGATGAACCATTACTGGTTTTGTAATGAATTGGATTTGTTGAAATATTTTTTTTCTGTTCTGACTCTCCAATGAGAATAAATCAACATTGCTTCGAGGGAATGGTACTCCTGGGTGGTTTCAGTTAACTTTCGGAAAGTCAAATCATTGCCTGAGATCGCTAACGAAGTTCACTTCATAACGTTTTTTGTTGACAAAACATTTGTTTCTGCCTAGCAGCATCTTTAGTCATTTTTACACATTCTGTAGATGTCTGGTATTAAGAACAACAAAACAAGTCTGATGAATCACTTCAAACAATTTCTATTTACTCCATACAACAAGTTAACAATTTTAGATAATTTCTTCTGAAATACAATCACTTTTAAATGGTATTTATTATAATACAATTGTGAGGACTACATCAAATGTTCCCTATGGTCCCTTCAAGGTATTACCATTGGGTGGTGTACATCTTGCTAACATGGAGGTCCAATGTACAATAGGATTCAGGTCAGAGTTTGCACAATTTCACACGTGCTTAATAATCTGCCTCCATGCTTGTATAGAGTCACAGGTAAATAATGAAATACACCACACAGAAATACCAATAACAAGATATCTAAACATGGTTTTGGAAAATAAGGTGTTCTAAGCTTACACTGGATATACGACCTGCAACATTCATTGATTGTATTCATTATAGTTACTGTTAATACAACACCTGTTTGACTAAAAGTAGCTTTGAGACCAGCAATTAAAAATCCAAAGTCTGTCAAAACCACAAAACTCTGCATATAAGGCCATTGTGAAACATTAATAATACACTCCATCTTTTTATCGTAAATGATTCAGGATGTTCAGGCTGCATCCCGATGCCGGCTTTTGTGCTTCTGACATTGAATTTATAGTTCAGTTGTAAGTATCCTGTAACAACTCTGCTGTGTTAAAGTGCTTCTCCCTTGTTCCAGCTGAATGTGAACATGTCCGTGAGGGTAATGTAGTAGATCTCATATCTAAACAAGGACTTACAAGTTTTTCAAACAAGTTAGAATTTATGATGAAAAACTCTAAACCATGGCCATTCTTTAAAGGTTTCCTCCATCTATAACCTTTCCTAGATGCTTATGGACAGACAACTATGCACATTACATAATCTTCTTGTAGTAACTAAACAGAATATTTTTATTCTCAAAATTTTCTTGGAGGATTGGTTTTCCTTTTTGATTTGCAACCGAGCAAACTTTAAAATGCATTCCGTATTGCCTGCAACAGGTGAAATGTAGTATCAATACAGTTTAGCCCTAAGTAGGTGGAATAGGTCTAGAATGCAACATCTAAAACCTGGGGGGAAAAAACCCCAAATTAAATCCTTTTGTGGCTTATTAACCACTTCTCCATTCAATATAATCAAGATGTGTACAGTTGAAAGCAGTTTGTATAGAGTGTTTAACATGATATTGCTTTAATTAGTTGCAGTGGAACACACCTGTGATAGCAGTTCAGCAGCTTGTCACCGAGATGGTTTCACAGCACAAGATGACGACTAACAGAACTGGCAGCAAAGCCTGCAGAGCTTAGCAAGGCAATCAGTTTGGGGTTTGCAGAGGACTGGAGCAAAAAGGCTAAGGTTGCTATTGTCATATTGTCCGAAATTTTGGGATTAAAACATAAATCTGTAAGACTGAAAATTCAATAGTAAGCATGTCAGGCAGTAGCTACTCTCTGGATCAAAGGGTGTTTTTTCCTCTTCTGACAGAAAACACCCAGACTCTCCTCAGGCCTTCTCTCGTTGCCACCCGAAGGTCAGGCTGAGAGCTGGTAGGACACTGATGAGGACCTCATATCTAATAGTCTGCCACAAGTGGGTACAGGTGAGAAGTGTCATTTGAAGGAGTGCTGAGCTGCATGCGGACGGTTGGTCATAGCACTGCTGCAGAGGGGTTGCAGCGCAGCGTTCATCCCTACATGAATCCTTCTGCTGTCCCAGGGGTGCCCTGAGCTCTGCACTCCAGGCTGAGACATTCTTTTCTGGGAGTTGCAAACCTCATGAACCAGCACTTTTCATGAGTGCAAAGTTTACATGCACCTATATTATGTTAGAGACATAGTGTGCTAGGAATAGAAACAAAACAAGGTTTGTAGGAAGATAGCCTTTGTTAGAGTGGTTAGTGTAGTGTAAAAAGTTGAAAATTTTTCTGGGACATAGCTCTTTCTTCATGTGTCCTCAAAAGCACACCTCTTTTCTCCAACTATGGTAGTTAGTTTTATAGAAGTTTTTCCTCCCTACCTAAAATCCCCATCTTGTTCAAATGCAGACACAACATTTGAGGTATGTTGTTAAAAGCCAAGTTCAGCTCACTGAAACTAACAGATACATGCTTGTAACAGGTTAAAACTTTCCAGTAAAAGATCACAGAAAAAAAAAGTAAGCGATAATTTCTGAGAAGTGTTTTCACATGCACTATATTCCAAATTGGTTTGTTCTTTTTGCAGAACTCTTGCAGACTTCCAGCAGACCTATTGCTAGATTTGAGGTCATCTGAAAATAAGTGTAGCGCAACACAGGTGAACTTTGTTGGCCAAATAAATTAGGTATCCTCTTTTATTTTGTATTCCTTGTGCTCATTCTGAAACATGTTTCTGATATTTAAACAAAACTGTTCTCCTTGCTTTAGCTAACTCAAAATATCAGTGAAGAAGGAATGTTTCATGCCTGGAAGAAGACACATAATGAAGGCAAAATTGCTGTAAGCAGGTAAAATAATGTTTCAATAATTGTATCAAATTAAATTGAGTAGTTAATGTCATAGCCAGCCAGCCAGGCTGAACAGGTGAGAGCAATGCATGCAAAGACATGTTAGCACTCCGTGGAATTAAATATCAACAGGTAATTATCAGCTTATATATTATCTAACTGGAGCACTCAAAGGGCTTTTATTAATTGATGTAGATTTGTTTTCATTAAAGTTAAGGAAGGGCACTCAGAGGTAACAAACAGTATGTTTAAGTAAAAGCCTTTAGCCTCTTCTAGAGCATGTTATTTTGCGCTATAGTTACACCCTGAGGATGCTTGTAGATATCTAAGTATACAATTCGTTAACTCCATTATTAGTGTAATTTCTTCAATAGATTCCCTGTATACTCTGTCTGATGCTGGTTTTCATTATTAAAGAAGTAGTATACGGCAGAGAGCGAGATTTTTGTCTGGCCATTTTTCTTTTGTTGGCACTGGGCTTTCTCTTCCAATTTAGTTAAGACCCTAGAACTGTAAGAACCATGTCAGTACTTTCGATTGCAAACAACATTTCTTATGCACCATATGTTCTAATGTATAGGAAATGTTTATGCAGATCAAAAACTTCAACCTGAACTTTGAATAATTCACTTACCTTGTTTTCCCTAAAAGTATGTGTAAATAAACTGATGGTATCTCCAGTTTGTATCCCTCATGATAGTATACCTTCACCTTAATTAACCTTTTGTGATGTGTAGGGTTTCACATTTTTCAGCCAGTAAAATGTCTATTGCAAATGTATTTTTTTTATCTGGCATTTTAGATAAAAGTAGTTGTCGTGGTTTAACCCTAGCCAGCAACTAAGCACCACGCAGCTGCTTCCCCTTCCCCCCTCCCAGTGGGGTGGGGAGGAGGAAAGGAAAAAAAAAGTAAAACTCGTGGGTTGAGATAAGAACAGTTTAATAACTAAAGTAAAAATAAAATACACTACTAACTAAGAATAATAATAATTGTAATGAAAAGGAATACAACCAAAAAAGAAATAACACCCAAGAAAAGACAAGTGATGCACAATGCAATTGCTCACCACCCACCAACCGATGCCTGAGCTGCGATCCACGCCTCCCGGCCAACTCCCCCGTGTTTATATACTGAGCATGATGTTCCATGGTATGGAATATCCCTTTGGCTAGTTCGGGTCAGCTGTCATGGCTATGCTCCCTCCCAGCTTCTTGTACACCTGCTTGCTGGCAGAGCATGGGAAACGGAGAAGTCCTTGGCTTAAGATAAGCGCTACTTAGCAACAACTAAAACATCAGAGTGTTATCAACATCATTCTCACACTAAATCCAAAACCCAGCACTGTACCAGCTACTAAGAGGAGAGTTAACTGTCCCAGCCGAAACCAGGACAGTAGTGTAACTAATCTTACAGATATGAAATAAGGAATTCTTTACCTATTGATATGAAGGTTAATTTTAAAATCTGGAAAGGATTTGCAAAGATTAAAAAAATATAGAAATTAAAGTACCTACAGAAATTCCATGGAGTTTGTAACAACATACCTACAAGAAGATAATGAAACAATCTGAAAGTTGTTACAATTTGCATTGATTGAAGTGATATTTTTGCTGTCTCACAGCACTGCTGAATATTGTTCTGTTTCTTTTTGACATTTAAAGTGATTACATTTGAGTAGCATTTTAAAACTTTTTACAAAAAATATGTCTGAGGAACAAAAGGGCAGAAGCTAACTTCTGATCATATTGTTCCATTAGCCCTGATCTTCTAAATATGTGTGACTTTACCTTTCTTTTGTGATACAAGGATAGAATGCTAAGGTTTTTTATCAAGGTCTACTATTGTACAAGGAGAAGTAGCAGAAGGTACAGTTAAGTGCATACAGTTAGTGCAGAGAGTTTCTTGGAAATCTCCTCCCTACTCTGCAGTAATAAAACAGAAGAAACATAGTCTGTATTTGTCAAGGACAAACAATATCAAACTAATCTAATTTCCTTCATTAGTGTGACTGGCTTGGTGTATAAGCGAACAGCAGTGAATCTAATTTAAAGTTTGGTAAGGTTTTTGTGCTGTTCTGCTATGCAGCTGGCGTAAACAATTCCAGGAAATGTGATCTAGATTAAATCACAATTGTAGAGTTGTAGAACTGGCTGAAACACTCTACTAAGCAGATGTCATCAGGTTATCAAAGTGAGAGGGCATAGCCTGGGATCTGACAGGAGTTTATTCTGGTGTTGCTTTTGCTCAGTGTGTTCATGAATGAGTTGGATGTCAGAAGAGAGCATTATGTTATAAAATATGGGGCTAACACCAAGTTTCAAGGTCATCTTGGTGAGTTGGATTGTTCATGATCAACAGGCTGAATTTCAATAGAGAAGCACCTTTCCACTCATACTACTACTGCTGAATTTTCTTTTGATGATTCTACTGATGATTAGATTATCTTCTAGTGATGCTGAAATTAGATACACCAAGAACTGACATAATTGCTCTAAAATGGTTACCTCAGGAATATTTCAATAGATATTATCTTATTTTAGCAAAACCTTAAGTATGTTAGTTTGAAATTTAGTTCTCACTATTCTATCCATCAAGGGAGAACAAATTCTGCCATATAGGTAAGAACCCAAAATACGTGCAAAAATACTTCTGTTAAGCACTTCCCTTTCCCAAGCCCTTCACTCCCTTCATAGTTCTTCATCTCTGAGAACATGCTCTTCCTTTGTGCTTGTTGGAAACAGAGAAAGGTGACACTAATGGGGTAGAGTGGGGAATTCTCCCAAGTTTTGCTACTCTGTGCTGTAGCTAGCAGAGAGCACACCGGTAAGCTTTTGAAGGGTTTTTCATATGCTTTTGCAAGTTTTTTGTAAACTACATATTTCAAAAGATTTAGGAAGAATCTCTGTGAGATTGCGCTTCCCATTACAGGACATTCCTGCAGCAGTTGCACCATCTGTGCCATAGGAAATCAGAAAAGCAGTTAAAGTATGCTTGGTTGTCTCTACTGGGAGTCAACTGGCAACTAGGAGAACCATGATGGTGGCTTCTGCCAACCTCTCCTTCCCTACTCCGTAAAACCTTGTGGAAGTCCAGTGGCTTAAGCAGTGGTCAGCAAAGGCAGATAATATTTTACTTCTGTGATGGGTGGTAAACCAAGAAACAATTTAAACTTTCTTTAACTCCTTTCACTTGCGTTTTGTGCAAGATCAGCTTAAAACAAACCACAGTTTCGCTTGTGCCTTTCCAGCTTCATTTCCCTTTACCATTCCTGTTGCAGATAAAACACCTTGATATCACTTTTTCTTCTTCTGGGCAGTATCTTAACACAGGTATTCACATAATTCTTAATCTTCTTTGCTGCTAATCATGCAGTGGGAGGTAATGTGAATGAATATTAAACAGCATCTTATACTGCTCTTCAGCAGACACCACTACTAATCTGCTGGACGAAAGGAGACTGGGATATTTTTTCAATACTAGAACTGAAGCTGTTATTTCTAACTTTGAGCCTGCTACTGAATGTAGTACTGAAGATACCCTCTCTGTTTCCAAATGTAGTTTTGGGTTACAAAATGGTAATACAGAGGACAGCCTTTTAATGGAAGGAAATAATGCATCTGAGAATGAAAAGGTAAATGATGGTTTACCTAAATATTTCAAAAGCATGGATTTGAAGTTAAAGCCATAAGCAATAGAAAAAAACTGAGGAACTAACATCCAGACATGAAAACAAAATATTCCCCTCTCCTCCCTCCCCCACCATTCATTAGTCTTTACAAAAGGTATTGTTTTCAAAATAGGATAACCACAAGTTAGGTTTTGATCTGTCCCCAGAAGGCTCTGATGTGAAACTGTTCTCTCATCTACTGGAAACGGAAGGAATGCAGCATCTGTCTACATTCCAGGAGAAGACCAAGACCTCACAGCTTCTCCCCTGATGGTTGTCAGCAATTGACCTACTTCAAAGTCTACGCATCAGTCAGCCAGGGCCATTTCATTCTCCCTGTCTTCAGATAGCTTTTAATCAAGAAAAAATTCCAGCTGCTGTATGCGTGAGCAGAGCTGTTCAAAATGAGTTCTCCAGTGCTGTGGGACAGGTAGGTGCGTAGTGGAACACCCACCACTGGCAGTTCAGCCATGAGGGACGTTAGAGCATCACGCGATGCTCCAGAGAGCTCTGAGACGCCCACAATGTTAAACTCAAACCATATGCCCGTGAGGAGATCTTCCTCTTGCTCTGTTGCTGAACCAAGCTCTCATTTGGCTGTTCTAGCAACTTCAAAGTTACAGTCATCAAATACGGCTGCCACCTACTCTTTCTTATACCATTGTATATGAACAATATAGGGCCAAAACCTCTTCAGAGGGAGCTCAGTAATGAGTAAGATTTTGTCTTGTCAAAAAGGTTAAAATCTCTCTCTTGCCATGCAAAGCTGAAATACACTAATACTGAAAAACATTAATCTCTTGAATTGCTACTTGTTGTGAGTAAGTCTCAGTCAGCGCTGCTGGTTTAGTGTAGTTTATAAGTTAAGTCAGTAAGTGTTTTCTTACTGTTTAGAAGTGATAGGTAATACCTCATGGGAATTGAATACAACTGTGTTATAAAAACAACCAAATTTCATTCATTTTATGTGCCAGGATCTTGAGACATCTTGTAAGACCTCGTTATAAAACTAGCCAGCACATAACCGTCTTCCAAAGGGCTTATCCTTGCTATAATTACAGATTTTTTCAAACATTCATAAAACAGTAATAAAACGTGGCATACAGACTGCTTGTTACTTGCAGTTGTATTACTTAGCATAAATACATTGAAACAGTGTAAAAGTGGTGGTATGACTTAGATACAGTCTCGACCACATTCCAACTGCCTAAAACTAGTGTGGGCTGAAAGCTTTTTAGACTGCAGTGAAATTACTCGTATTTACCTTGGTATAAATAGAAAAAATTGTAAAATAGCTTACTGATAGCTTGACTGTTGCCCGAGACCAAATAATGGGTGGCCTTGTAAATGAAATACATATGTGATTTAAGTAAATACATTTACCCCTCTCTCAGAATCTAGGACTAGAACATGTTCCTGTGGACTCTTGGATTTTGGAGGTGTCATGGTTTAACCCCAGCCAGCAACTCAGCACCACGCAGCCGTTTCCCCCTCCCCCTCCCAGTGGGGTGAGGAGGAGGAAAGCAAAGGAAAAAAAGTAAAACCCGTGGGTTGAGATAAGAACAGTTTAATAACTAAAGTAAAATATAATACTAACAATAGTAATAATGAAATATAATAATAGTAATGAAAAGGAATACAACAAAAAAAGGAAGGGTGGGGGGAAAGGAAAAAAAAAACAGTGATGCACAATGCAATTGCTCACCACCCGCTGGCGGATGCCCAGTTAGTTCCCGAGCTGCGATCCACGCCTCCCGGCCAACTCCCCCCTGTTTATATACTGGGCATGATGTTCCATGGTATGGAATACCCCTTTGGCTAGTTCGGGTCAGCTGCCCTGGCTGTGCTCCCTGCCAGCTTCTTGCACACCTGCTTGCTGGCAGAGCATGGGAAACTGAAAAGTCCTTGGCTTAAGATAAGTGCTACTTAGCAACAACTAAAACATCAGCATGTTATCAATCAGCATTATTCTCACACTAAATCCAAAACACAGCACTGTACCAGCTACTAAAAAGAAAGTTAACTCTGTCCCAGCCAAAACCAGGACAGGAGGACTATGATGACTATTCCAAGAAAACCTCCTTAAGCTTCTACAAGTAAATTACATACTTTATTTCATCTTTTTGTCTGTAAAAGAGGGTTGTTACCATTAAGTATGTGTTTAGATTGCATTCATTTCTCCATCTGTGTACAGGAGCTTCCCACACATGAATTTTGCTAGCTTTTCTCACTTTAAAATTCAGGTGTTGCTTCAGGTATGCAGATCTTCTGTGAGATGTCTTAAATTGCTCTTAATTGCATATATGCAAGTACTGCATGATTTACCACACGGTAAGAGAATTTCTGAATTATTTTTAAAGAAGAAAAACCTTAAGAAAAAAGCTTGTTGACCTAGGTCTTATTTGGGATTCTTATGTAAACATAGCTGAATTTTTTATTAAGCCTTTATGAACAGAAATAGATTAATTACTTGCAAATAGGCATGGACTTGGTATATTAGCTTTAATGAGCTAGCAGAGCAATTTGGGTCAGGTTGTGGAATCACCCGTTTCCTATCCTGTCAGAGTGCCTGGATGTTCTGTGAAAGAGGCAGGGAACTCTATGCCTAAATTTTCCCTGCCAGATTTATTTAATTTAAGCCTCCTAGGGGAAGAAAATGGATAGGCGTTGTGTGTGTTTCAGATTTAACTTAAAAACTCCCAGAAAGAGTGACTAAACTGCCGTTTTCCTGTGTGTGGGAGACCATTCAAAGGAAGAGTGATTGCAGGCAGTCCTCTTGTTCAGCCATGATGAGAAATCTTCATTCAAGAGGCTGAAGGGAATGGTGCCTTTACCGGATTCAGCCAGCGGGCTTAATCTGTCTGGATATTAAATCCAGACTAAATTTTGTAAAATTGTGTATGGAATTCTGTGTGTTACCTTTCCAGATGTCTAGTAGCTGCACAAGTGAGCATGGCACGAAGGTCAGCTTGGCTTTAGTTGAGCAGAACTTTGTTCTTTCCCATGGAAAGACTGCAGCCCAAATGCAGGGCTGTTCTATACTGAGTATATCTCATCTGGATAATGTTTTTAGGATGAGCTTTATTTTAACATAGGAGATCGATTTGTAGAATATCTGAGCTTTAGGTGTATTTAGATAAGGTGAAGCTCCTTTTACAGGTAGCATGTGAAGTTCAGCTTCCTCATTTGAGAACAGGGTTTAGGAGCAGAAAGAATACAGATAAATTCACAGATTGGCGAGTGTGACAGCTCAAAGCCACTGTCAAGAGAGTTTGCAGAAGAAACTTGGCTTTGCCAAAAATCATGAATATTAGTTCTGCTGCTCCTGCTTGTAATGTGTTCAGTGCCATTCTTACTCTTTGCTAGAGTTCAGCTCAAATTCAATAAATTGCAGGAAGAATATTCTCCCATTTATTCTAATGGAGGTTTTTATACATTGGGCAAGAATTATGGTAGCAGTGAGGTATGGGACTTACTTACAAAAGGATAAGACTTAAACATTTTCATTACTTTAGAACCAAAGCCTCATTCCTTGCAAGGAACTTAGCATAAAAACCAATGCTGCTAGTAAATGAACCTTTACAAATGACAGAAACCCCCCCCGAATCATAGAATATAGATTGGGGAGGACTGCTATAAGTCATCTGGTTTTGTCCCCTGCTCAAAGCAGGGCCAGCTGCAGAGGTAAATTAGTTTGCTTGGCATTGCATCTTGTTCAATGCTGGCTGCCTCCAAGGATGGAAATTTCACAGCCTGAGTAAGCTGTTCGGTGCACACTACTGGCCTCCCATTACATCACCATAATTTCCAGCAGCCTACAAGACAGGCTACTTTCCTCAGAGTATTTTCCTTCTGTTGTTATCTGCAGAAGAAGCTGCACCAATCCATTTTTAGACCCTTATACTCCAATCAGGATGCAAGGAATGAAGTGGCTGTTATTTCCAGCTTGCGCTAACTAAAAAAAAAAACCCGCATTTAGCCAGGGAGTTTTGCAAGTGGCAAAGCGCAGCTATGGAACTGTTAGAAAAGTGGATATGCAGAATGTCAAAACCAGACTATTACCATTTATTCTGCTTTGACAGCAGATGTCTTAACGTGGTTACCAGTCTTTCCATCAAGAAAGTCTTTCCATGCAGAAATTCACCTGCATCCTCTAAGAAATTGTACTTCTGCCTGATAATGTATCAGATTCTATGATAAATCTACCTACCCAAAGGGACAGGTCTAGTGTAGCTGCAGGTCTAAACAGGCTTTCAAAGACTTGTAGAACATGTCAAAGAGACAGTTTAACAGTCTATGAAAAGATCCATTTCCTGTAACAATACAGGATTAGGGTTTTTGACATTACTGGAAACCAGAGTGCTTTCTTTTCTGAAGAGGAGGATTGGTTTGCTCCTTGTGAATGCAGAGGCGGCTTACTATGGGGGTACCACAGGCTCCAGGTGCTGGCATTCTGTCCTTGCTCAATGGGAGCCCTTGGAGAGAAAGCAGCTCCCCCAAAATGCCAGGCATCTTGCACGTCAAGCTGGTGGCAGGGCAGAAGAGTCAAAAGACTTTTCTTCATTCCAGCATGACTGCAGATGCCCTCTTGTGCCCAATAACCTCCTTTATCAACTCCCTTTCTTTTTAAAGCCATATGGACTTTCTTTGCTTGTTATTCTTGGTACCAGTCCCATTCTTTTTAATAGGGCATACTTCAGTTGTCCTCAGTTACTGCCTCCTAGTTTCTTTTTACAAGAACACAGAGCCACAGCTGTTGCACTCTCACTTGAAAAGTAACACTTTTGAGACTGGACCATATAGACAGTGACTATATCACTATCTACTTTCTGGGTTATGACCTATTTATTTCTACCTGCCCATAAGTAGCTTTACATTATTTCTCATTAACTTAACTGAACACTGAATCTTTGTAAGTATTCTTCAGGTGTTTTCGCTATTTTATGAATAATTAGCTCATACCTACCACAATCACCAAAATGAGTGTTTATGAGGCAATAACTGAGACAATGAAGAATTCAAAAGGTGTATCATGGAAGGAAGGGCCAAGTTTTTCATTTAGAGAAAGTAATTATTTGTCACGAGTTCAAAGTAAGTTTTAGTTATTTACATATTTAGATGAACAAAACTAAGACATGAAAGTCTAGGAGACACATTTGGTAGTTTCGCTTCTGTACCCACATAACAACAAATATACTTACATTAGTAATTTGATACATAATTTACAAGTTAAGAAGTGAAAATACACACTCCATCCCACTTCACCATGCTGCTTCTCCCATTTGACCAGCCTCAATTTTTTTCTTACAAAGATTAATCTATATCTGGCTTCCCTTCACTGTAATACAATGTAATTCTTTCATCCCCTAACTCATACCGGCTAGTACCTCCCTATAAAAGATTAAAAAAAAAGCATGGGGAAAATCACAGTGAAATCCACATTAATTCTTTGGCACTGACAGGGCTTCCAAAACCAGGAGAGAGGCACCTTAACAAGACAACAGCTCCATTTTACACATATTCAGGAAGACTTTTTCACAGATTCTTTAATACCTCTGATACAACCCCATTCAAAGACAACCCCATTCAAAGAACTATGCTTTTAGTGTATTTAAAAACTGTTCATATATTTAGCAGCTTTGCCATATGACATTTGTAAACACAACAGAAGACAGGATGCAAGTAAGTTTTAAGCGTACTTTATTAATTTCAAGCAATTGCCACTTCCCAACATCCTCCACCGAGTTACAATTTTACACATACTGTAGAAGATCGCTCTATCTGCAGTAGTATCACAGACTGGTCTGCCTTCTGTGTACGGGTCAATATACACATAAAGGTTCTTCAGAGGTTTAATGCCACTTACCCTATGTATGGAGATAAAGTATTATTAAAAAGGTTTTAAAGGAATCATATTCTATCAAACACTTTTAAACAGCTTTTAATTTTTAAATTATAGTAGTGTACACCAAGGTAATAAAAACACATTCTAACTGCATCAGGCTGGTATCTTGTTTTTTCTGAATGCTTGGCAAACTAAGTATGTTAAATGTGAAGCTCCTTGTCACCATGAGGGAGAAGGAAACGGAAATTGGCACAGTAGATTGAGCCAAACTTTCTACAGGTAGGACCTCAGGTGAAGACACAAATTACATCTTCACATACAGGAGGAAAAGATAAATTATGCTCCCTCTTAGATCAGCTGAGAAATAGTTCAACACGAAAACTCTGCTGCACAGCTGTTCTGTTTGCACCAAGCTGCAACCATTGGAATTCAGCTGACTGCAGTGGCACTAGCAGCTACTCTTGCTCTCCTCAGAGACCACAGGCTACTGGGACAGGTATTGCCTAAAACTGGAGAGGTTCCTTGACAGTGTCAAAAAGTCCTCAATTCCAGAGGCTTTTGAAGCCAGAACTGAAGATTTTCTATTGTTGCCAATAAGAAATATCAGCTGAAGCTGACACTGGATGGAGGACTGACATCCACTTGTTTTGAATAACCCCTGCCTGTCAGCTAGCCTCTGTATCAACAATAAAGTCTGACAGAATTAAAATAAATAACAAACCTGCTGAAGTTAAAGAAAAAATTGCATCATCTGCTTAAATATTTACTAGTTAAGACACATGTATTTGAACCAAATATAATGGCAGATTTTTTCCTAAATTTCATAGGTTTTGTACTGATCATTCTATCATTTTAGGAAAACTGCATTTAAACAGTAATGTTTTTTTACCTACATTTCATCACAACAAAAAAAATCTCGTCAACCAGAAATGAAACACATATCTATGTAACAAATTTTAATACAGTAAGTATGTTTCAGGAATTATCAGTACTGCAGCAGTGTTAATCAATTCTAAATTGGAATGCTGGAAACCAAAAGATTAAGACAGAACTACACGAAGAGTATTTTTCATATCTTTTATAGGACAGAAACCTTTGTTCATGTCTTCTGGTAGCCATCATCTTCTTTTGAGCTGCACCTACAACACAAAGAACAAGTAAACGAGCAACTTTATGCTTCTCCAGAATAGCTTAAAACAGTACTGTAGGCATTAAGGGGCATCTTTTCTACTGCTTTGTTTCTGTATCACCAACTGATTTCATTGTTTTATATTCCTATTTTAAGAATAAAGTACAAAGCAACAGAAAGAATAAGCTATTACTATATCTGTGTAAAACTGCCCTCAGAAGTGCTGCCTATGTTGTAAAAGTGCAAGTTACTTTCTGTATTTAACTAGCAAGCAACTAGTATTTCATTAAATGTGAAAGCTATTTTTTTTATTTCCTGTATGAACAAGATACCTTAATATGTGGAAATAAGGAGAGATTATTTTTCATTAAGAATTTTACAATATAAATTGAGAAGAGACAGGTTGAAGGTTCCAAATAGGCATACAAAACCACCCATCTCCTGCTTGTTTTCGTAGTTAGTTCATTACATCTCCTCGGTGGGGTATTCCCCACCAGCAGAATGACTGCTTTGTGTCATTTTTCCATTCTTGAGTGCACTAAGAGTGCATGATTGTTGCCATTATGTACCTAGATGGATACAAAAACCCTTCTTAGTTCAAAGAAGTATTATAAAGTACGTGAAACCAGTGGGGTTTTCACAGCTTGTCAGAATATATTAATAAAAATGAAAGGATGAACTTCTTAACATTGTCAAAGAGAACATTAAAAACAGCAGTATGGACCTGAAAAGTTTGATTCTGTTTTCCTCACCCTGTATAACCAACTCAAATGTTTCAAGCTCTTTTAACTTGTTGCTAAATGTTTATCTACACATGCTGTCAGAAATAACCTTGTTAGGAAGGTGAAGTTGGTGTCTCAGCAAATCAGACCCATGGAGTAGGCGTTGAGTGGCCTGTGACTCGCTTTCCTTTTTCTCTTTCAGCACCATCAAAAGGAAAAGTGAGAAAAACAGCACAAACATTAGTCAAAGCCTGAATTTAATCCCATGTCCTACAGGAATAATTTCATTACAATGAAAGCAGACAGACAGTATCTGTAGGGTTTTTTGCTTTGTTTTTGTTTAAGCAGTGACAATTATATATCTAATTAACATAGCCTATAGCTCTCCCAAAGACCATAACGTTTAATAATCCCTTTAATTAAATGATTAATAGGAAATGCAGGGGTGGTTCTTACGAATTACCTGATTTACCATCACTGAAGACAGATTCTTTTAAAAATGGCTACAAATGCCTTGTTCACAAAAGACTTTATTATCTAATGATGCATACTGAAAACATACAGAAATCTGCATGGTCCACTTTACATGCAGCAGAACAATCTTCACTTTACAATAAGTAAGTGTCAACTGTTTTATGCAAGAGACAACACTTTAAAGTCACATTTCTTAAAGAAAAGCTTCATTTACAAAAGAAATAAAAGGTAAAGAAGCAATTACCGCTTTTAAAAAGCAGCTGCTTTGTTCAAGAGTGGAAGGTTTATGCCTGTATTGAAAGACAACATGATCACAAATAATGAAAACAATGAACAAATGAAACACTTTTAGCATAAAGCAGTACACTTTCAAAATGACATACAAATAGTTAAAAATCTCATTATGTTGTCTATCTATCCTTTAGATATAAGGTCTTTCGAATGAGATCCCAACATACGTAATTACTAAATGAAAACTCTTCTGTAAGTATTGGTTCTATGTCATAGTGAACTGTATTTAACAAAATGTATACAAAGTCTATAGCAAGTTGATTAAAAAAATTAAAGTAATAAGAAACAGTACACTGAAGGCGCTCTATCCATCAAGTGCGCACTCTCGAAGTTGTAAATGTGATGAACAGAACAGAAGTTGTAACTATGCCACGGTTGCAATGCCAGAAAATAAAACAAGATCATTTATCAAACATGCAGGGAATTCTGCCACAATGCTATTGTCTCTCATTTGTCAGTTGTTCCAGTAAAATAACAGCTTAAACACCGGTGATGTTGATGGGTTAGCTTACCTTCAGTGTACTGAAAGTTGTACACAACCTGCTTTAAAAGAGGAGACCATCCCTGCGGGCAGGCTCAAGAAGGAACAGACCCCCTTCGGCACTGACTACACCAAGGGCATGCTGCTGTGGCCTGCACACACACACCTAGGAAAATGTGAATATAAACAGCATTTATGCTGGCCATTTTTTAAAGACAAAAATGAAGCCAAGTCTGCTAAAAACAAATCAACCACCCAGTATTACTGCTCTTTTTTTTTCTTTTTTTTTTTTTTTTTATAACAGATGCTTTTTTCTTTTTATAATATATACGAACTGCAACCATATACATTAGCATTGTACTTCTGTGCAGTCTTGGCAATTAAAACAGTTCTACAGTGAAAATTTTCACATAAGACACAAAACAGAATTACTCTAACATTTCTAAAAGAAATATCAGCCTTGATGTTAATTCAAATGTATCATTTCTTCCTCAACTTTGCAGGGGAAATATTTATGTTTATATACATTAATAACTGCTGTGAAATTTCTTCAGTCTTTGTATCTTAATTACTCAAACCCTTTGAACTTCTTCATCTGGTTTAAATTTTTTCCTGGATGAAGGCGTGCTGCAGAGCCTGGTTGATGCTAATCCGTTTAGCTGGGTCTAACATTAGAATCTGGTCCAACAAGTCCTTTAGCTGGTGTACTTTTTTACGCTGGTCTTCAGGGAGTCGTTGGCACCCAATCAAGTCTGCTAAAAGGTCCTTGGTTGGATTAATGGTGCTCATAACAGTAACTTTCTCCTACAAATACAAAAATGGCAACCTTGTAGAACAGAAGTAATGCGCAAAACCCCTATCCCTTTTACAGTGCTTCAGCAGCAACTTTTCTGCAGGGTTCTCTCATGTCTGATCAGCATATGCCCTTCGTCATCATATGGCCTCAGAAATCCTCATGCGGGCAAAGGAAAAGAGTGGAAGTAATGCTGTCAGGGGTAGGCCAGGCTGCATCTTTCGCCAACAGCAGGTGCATACATGAACCTAACATCAGTTAGGTTCATCTCAGTTAACTGAGAACATCAAAATTCCACGTGGAAAGTTCCCGTATCTGACCACTAATTCTGTGATTCTTGATAAATATACTATGTTAAAATGATACAGAAAGTAACAGTGACCTCCTCCAACGTAAGCACATCATACTGAAGTTGGACAGCCTTCTCTAAAATGAAGGCAGAATTTCTTTTATTAGTAATTTAAGGATAGATTATGTGGAGACACCCTGTATGCCTACCAAGATTAAACTTAAGATTTCTCTTAAACACGGTCCTAAATCGTAGGAAAAAATCTCTGTTGCCAGTTTATAACTATGTAACCTGTCCATACTGCTGCAAAAGGACATTCTAATAGTTTATAAAATCTTATTTTTAATTAAGATGTCAAGATACGTTTGAAAGACCATAATAGTAGGAAAGCTTGGAAAAAGTAATAGGTTAGTCGACACATGAAGGACTTACCCTTTCTGTCACTTTATCTACTTCTATATACATAAAGTTGAGATTTTGATCAAAGTGCTGATCTTTGAACACACCTTTTCGAATCATCTGGAAAACGAGGGAGAGGCAAGAGTTTCAGACAAGTTCTCTGTGTCTTACAAATTCCACAATTAGCATCAATGTCTACTAACTTATTGCAACATGAATAATTTAATACCAATGAAAAATATATCAAAAGGACAGTAGGAAATGTCTAGATTGAATAAAAAAAATACAGTTCAAACCAGTTGAAAAAGGACACAGTATCTTCCATTGACTTACGTATTTTTTTTCAGGTCAGTGCTTAGAAGATTTCTGCTTTCACTTTATACTTAGTCTATGAAAAAGAAGCTGTATACTTTCACTTCGTAAGATTTTAAGTCAATATAAATTATACAGTCAGAGCGATGTCTGATATTTACTTGCTGTTAAGAGAAGATGTATACGATAAGAAACAGAATTCAGGGAGAAAAAAGAAAGTATGTTCTACTGTTCATTATGGCAGTTTCAGATATTAATTAAAAATCATATACTTATTTTTCTTACCTTGTTTGGCATCTTTCCTTTGAGATCCATGGCTAGTTTCAACATATGGTTATTGGTTTTGCCAGGAAATAGTATTTTTCCTGTATAAAGTTCATATAATGTGCAGCCTACAGACCACATATCTATACCATAGTCATAGATTTTTCCTATAACTGAAACAGAGCAATTCCAGTTAATTCCATAAAGGCAGCCTTAAACGATATAATATCACAAAACCAGACAGATGAAAAAATTCTGATTTGTAAACTATATTGGTGCTCCTCCTCATAGGTATAAGTGGTCGCCATAAAAGGATGCAAACCTTTTACAGTATGCCTATTTTAGAAAGGGAGGTTTTTACCTAACACCCAAACTAATCAGCATGAATTAAGTTAGTAAAAAACAAGTCAGAACAATACCTCTAAATTAAAACATAACTATAACCAATCAGAATGACTTCTCCCTGTTCTCACTGAGCTGACCACCAACATACACAAAGAGTCACACAAGCATGCTTTCAAAGTCTGAATTTTTGACTGCCATCATATTTCCAGAGTGATGTTTTGCTAAGACCAAACAGAGAGTAAATTCAAGTCAAATTCTCATTTGCTAGTACTGGTATATCCTGCTACTGCTTATGATACATGTAGCCAATCCAAATGTACTTACTAATTTCTGGAGCTCGATAAAATCTACTAACTAGATACGGTGTGATGTCATTATCTGCAACATGCGAAGCTGATCCAAAATCGCAAAGCTTTAATATCGTTTTAGACTCATTCACCTGAAAGTTAAACATAAATATCCGTTAGCACTATTTGCAGACAGAATTGCCAATAGCACTGTGAAAGTGACAATACATTTAAGTCAGAGAAGAAAAACATTCAGCCTTTAAATTGGAAGTTCTTCACATATTTCAATCCTTCCTCTCTGTATTCTAAGGAAATTGTAAAACTTTCTTAAATTGAAAGTGACAGTTAATGTCTTCAGTTCCTACAAAATACAAAAAAGGTCAGTTTTGTGTACTTTTCCCTTACCAAAATATCTTGGTGGACCTGATTTCATTCAGATACTGAAATTGTTATTTTAGACTTCAACTCTACTATGCAGATACCATCATAAAACACATAATCACATTCATGCTTACATAGTACATTTTATGCTGTGATTCAAGAAGAAACATTGTAAATAAATAAAAATCTAGTTTGTCACAGCATGACACAAGAAACGTGTTGATTCTCTGATGTAGCGCTCACACCTGCTAACCAGAATGTTTAATGGAAACTTTAATGGAAACAGAAGAGAAAAAAGGCGTTAAGGACTTTTCCCCTTATCTCATTCACATAAACAAAATCTCCATCCACACTCAAACAACCTACTTCCATTTTGCAGAAAGCAAGAACATTTTTCAACTATTGATGGAAAAAGTCCCAAGATTTCTCCTAAGGATACTGTCTTTCTTTGGAAGATCTGCTTTCTATAAAGACAGAATTGTATGCAGGTTTGTTTGAGAAGACTGTACTAAATAAAAGATTTTATTTAGATGCTGTATTATATTTCTTACTATTTATACCACGATAGCATTTTATATCAAAACGTGAACTCTTAACATTTTCAGTTAAAGTGAATTTTGACTTCATCTAAATTAACAGAATGATATTAATTTCAGATACTTAATTCTACACTACAGACTGTGCAAAATAAGTTTCAATTATTTATTACTTACCAAAATATTATCTGGTTTAATATCTGCATGTAGGATATTGCATCTTTTAAGAAGTTTTAAAGCCAGGAACAACTGCTGGCTGTAGGAACGCACAGCTTTAATATGGAGTCCAACATCTTTCCCGTACTTCTTCAACACCTCTCGTAAATTCATACTATTAAAAGAAAGAAAGGGAGAGAGAAAGAATAGAAAAGAGCTTAACAAAGAAAAACATAGCGGCCTCCTAAACTGTAAGACAAACTTGAACAAACCAGTTAGCTTTAGACATTTTTGGAGAAAAGCAGCATTCAACTTAACATACATACATACCGCTCTGTTAGCTACAGCAATGAAACAAAAATGCTGGTCAATCAGATCTATCCTATACTGTGTCATTACTTACTAGACTGGACTTACTTAGTTCAGAACACATTTTTAATCAACGTTAATTTGAGAGGATTTATTTGCACATGAACAGCATTTTCTTAACAACTGTAAAGCCTTTGTACTCGTTTTCCTCAGAAATAAATAAAAAAGGAAGTACACAAAAAGATACAAGTTGAGGAGGCGATTTTTTTGTGACTTAAACAGCAGATAAAAAGACGACAATTCCAGGACAAAAACATCATTGGATATAAATAATGTACAAGTGTGTTACAAAGAGATAGTGCAGCACAAGAAAATAATTTGTTGTATGGCTTATTAATGAAAATATAATTGTAATTTCATAAAATTTGCATTGCTTCAGCGTATAACTTATCTTCACCTCAAATATGGCAAAAATTAAAATATTACATACACAGAAAACTTAGGATATGAACAACTGATGTCTCTAAGCAGGAATGGGAATTAAGGCAATTAATATATCCAGATCTATCACAGAACAGTGTCTACAATTAACCTGTCAAAACAGCTTAACTATTTAAAGAAAAAGTGAGCGTGCAAAGAAACCACTGTAACAATTTTATTCCTTAGACTGTTGTTATGTATGTACTCTTCACAGAATATACAGCATTTGCTGAACCTCTCTGGGAATGCATTCTTAATCCAAACACTTAAAATAAAGAATTACGAAAACTAATAAAAATATTGCGACACACACAACACACACACACAAAAAAAAAAATCATTAAGAGCAGCACTGGTGAGATGAACCATCTTTAATAATACATTATTTTGTCTCAGATATTGTCCAGGCAGACAGTTCACAATGATACTTTAAGTAAATCAGAAACAGTTCAGTAGTCTGTGGATTTGTGCCTCCAGATATATATTTTTTTTTTTTAAAAGTTGCTTGCATTCTTGAATCTTGGCAATAGAACAATGTATCAAAACAATAGCCAAAACCAGAAAGGTAAAGATCATGCAATAGTATTTTACTTTTTACAGAGAACCCCAAACATTTGTCATCTTACCTGAGTGGCTCAAATACCAGACAGAGATGTTGTTTGTGGTAGAAATGTCTGAACAACCGTAGACAATGAAACTTGTCATCAGGATCTGCATCATTGAGCTTCTTCAAAAATTCCAGTTCTTTTAGGCCAGTTTTTTGCCTGAAAACAAAGAAATACGATTATAAAACAAAATCAGTGAAATTCTAATACTTTTTTAAAGTCTAGACATTCACTTGCACGATTATAATTATCCAGAAATTAGAAGTGTCTTGTCACTACTTAATGAACCATGGCTTAAAAAAATCACAACAGTGGTTTGCTGTCAGTGCTTACACATTGGGTAAATTTATTTAATTCTTTGATCTTCACTGTGCCTTTGTAACCTGCTTATCCTTTCCTTCTCCCTCCCAGTTGCACGTAAAGCTAAAATTAGATTTCCTCCTGTAATACGACACTTTAGTTTCAAACAGCACTCGAGAAGTTTACTTTTTTAAAAAAAAGTACTTAACCACGTAAATTATTTAAAAAAGTTTTAAGCTAAACTGACTAGAGTCAAGTAGACACCCAAACTGATTATCTATACAACATACCAAGCTGAAATAGCTTACCCCCCCCCTTTTTTTTTTTAAACTTTTCTAGATACCTATTCATATAACTCAAAATAATCCAGTTACACAGCAAGACAACTTTTAAAACTTCCAAGGTAAAATGCATGGAAAAGATTTTCATTTAAGTTGTCTTTAATGGAAGAGGACATAATACATGACTGTAAAAATACTGCAGCAGATACTGAAAATGAATATTATAGACAAGTCCTCACATAACGCAGTTTAACAGATCATACTTGTTAATGTTCACTCATTCTGAAAGACCTCAAATTTTTTCTTATTTCAACAGGGAGAGTCTCATCCCTTTTTATGTAACTTATAGACATGCAAACATATAAGAGAATATACAAAAACAATGTACGGAGGTCTTTTTCTAAGTTGCAGATTATCAATTAGGATCCAACCCATAGCCTGCCAAATTGATTTGGTCCATCAAAACAAAATTTTTACAGTCCATGACTCCCATCTCAAAAATTTTAGGGCTGGGCAGGCCTCATAATTAACTGTAACCTTGTTTCTTGCTACCACTGTTCCCTGCAGTTTTGCAAATGAGAAAGTGCCTGATGAAAATGTAAGTACCCTTCTCCTCTGATAGCTGTAAAGAAGTGTGGATACATAGTCCTCAAGCGCTTCCCATTATCTGGCTCATATTAGCAGAAAAGGCAGGAATCACAGCTGTAATCTGTTACTTCACTTGAAACAAAGGGAGATTCAAATCACATCATGAAAATCTTCCAACTGTTACATATGCTTTATTATTATTAAACAAAAACATTACTTACATAAGTTCATTGTTCCTGATGATTTTAACCGCTACTTCTTGGTTTGCTCTTGCCATGTCCCTGGCTCGCACTACGTTACTGAAGACTCCCTGACCAGTGTAACCATAGACATTGTAACGTTTATCTAGAACTTCACCTATATTAACACCTGAAGGATAAAATCAAGCAATTTAAAGTTATGAGTGACATACATAATGAAGCTTTTTATGAAAAAGAAACCATTCTGTATAATTCAGAAAAACAGGATAAATGGTATAATCACTTAATTTCATAGTGTACAATGTTTTATATCACCTAGCTTTGTGGAAATTATGGGGAACAAACTGTGATTCTCTAAGTCTGCAGTCTTTTTATAACTGAGGTTAAAACCTGCATGCTCATTTCATCCATTACATTACACACTCAGTGAGGGCACCGTGGTACATTTACATTAGAATAACATTTCAGTACTTCTACATGAGGATCTTTTCCATTCAGCACCCTCATTCTAGCTATCCTTGCAAATCAACAAATACAACTTACGGTAATAGCCTTCTGCATCAGTCCAGTTATCCCTGAGATTGGGGTTTTCTTTGAAGTCTTTTCCAAACCCAGCAGCCCTTAGACGAGCACTCTGAAATAAAAAGAAAAGTAACAGCTTTGCTTGTGTGCTCTATGTTTTTCCTTGATGTTTACTTACCAAAAGCCCTTTTTTCCTACTGAAACACTGTTCCTCTCCACTGTACAAACCCACTTATCTTGTAGGGGAGAGAAACTACTGAACACAAAATGCTATTTACATACCAGATCAACCAATATTATTAAACATAAATGGGCAAAGTTTCAATTAATACCCACAAGGAGTTTATACAAGTCATGTTAGAATGCACACTTTGGACCATCTCAATAAGACTTTTTACTTACAGTATGTTTGTAGTAAAAAAGTTCAGCAATTTGCAAGGAAAATCTGACTGTTTAAGCCTTGAATTTCTGTTCATTCAATGCCACTTCACAGATTTCATACTATTATACTTATGAACATAAAATTACTACAATTGTTGTTAACATCTCTTAACAGACTTGGCAACATATTATCACAAATTCAAATCTATGAGCAGTAAAGAATATCTTCAATTGAACAACAGTTTCTGGAAGGGGGAACTGCTCATTTACAAGCCATAAAAATCCCTACTTGTAACTTTCAAATGTTTACAAACGCCTGCCCCCCCCAGCATTTATCTTTTTCAGAGGGGTCAAAGGGGTTTTGATCGTTTTTATGTTATTATTACCAGTGTTACTAGAGTGACATCATGGCAGCCTTTTGTCACCAATGCTTCTGTCATAGCTAACAGATTATATCTGCCATAAACCAAAATTAACTGGAGAATTTCTAAGTTAAGAAGAAAGCTGTTGTCTTGACTTATTTCTCGGTGTTGTGCATCAGCAACAATGAGGTCCATTTAGAGAGAATGGCAAGTAAAGTCTCAAAACCAGTCACTGGACTGCCAATATTTGCAGGCCACTTCAGCACATTTAAAGAAAAGCTGCTGGAATAGTACAAAAGTAAAAAGAGGAAATGTGTCTCTTTATCCCAAAAAACCCCAACCCACCAAACAAACCACCACCACCACATTACTCCAACACAGCATCATTAGCAAATTAAAATATCTTACACAGACACTTTTTAATTAACCATACATCAACCTCTGAAAAAAGCACATATTTAGAACAGTGCAGCATGGTAACATTAACATAAAGCTTAACTTACTTACAAGTTTGTTACCGTGTGCCGTTATAGGTCCTATTCAAACAGCAGGTGAATTCCCCAATTGCTTACTCTGGTAAAACTCCCACTACTTTCAGCAGGTTTTCTTTCACTGAAATACTAATTAAGAACTACTTTGTCTGCCTTGGCTGATCAAAGGATTCAGAACATACTATCCACTCAGTTACACATACTTTTACAAATCAAAGTTCCCACAAACCTCAAGTGATAGTAACTCTCTAACAAAAATCAAGCAAAAAAAAAAATCGCACATTTCATCTTCAAGAATTACCTACATCAAAGTATGCAGCGAACATATCATCTGATTCGGTGAACATATCAGGAGCTAGCAGTTTCTTCTGAGCTGAACCTTAAAATGAAATTTAGATTACTCAACATGAAAAAGACGACAAACTAATAACTCTGTTACCAGTATAATTTGTGACTTGGTATCCTTACAATATAATCTAAGGCCAGTATGTTGGCAAACAGGTAGCTCTACTAATGTTTCTAGCAAATACCATTTTACATTCTAGAAATACAAAACTCAGATTGGTTAAGTTCTTCAAAGCACCCAAAAATTTATACCTCCTTGAAAAATTAAGTATAATAGCTTTCAAATAATTCACGCAGCAGAAAGAAACAAGTATGTGCTTACATGATCCCTACAGATAATGACTATATATAGGTAAGTATAAAAGGAAATATAAAATGACTGTGTGTATATATATAAAAATACAGACATATTTTCCAATATAGAAGTTCAGGCTTTTCTGCTAATCACACGGTATTTTACTAAAAACCAAAGTTGTAATGCCCAGAAGTTGTTTCTTTGGAAAATGTTTTCAACCCTGTCAAAAAGGACCTTGTATGTAGCTTTTAGTCAAAGACAATGTTAACTATTACGTTCCAGAGAAACATTTTTAATGTGGGCAAGATTATCCCTTTCTCACCTTTTAATCATCTTTAAAGACCCAAAGACATTTTACTTTGTTGATAAGATAAAAGCAAAGAAATACAAATTAAGTACACATTAGTGAAAGCAAGTAAACTTCAAACTATTTCATAACACACATTATGGTAGCATCCCTTCATGACCACGGTAAATCACAAACACTCCCTTTAGGGTATTAAGCAATGGAGAAAAATAAACAGTTGACCTCAGATGCTTCAGGTCTCATGATGCATATAGCCAAACACTTTCATACAAAATAACTAGACTGAAATCTTCTGACAGCATCAAAAAATCTCACCCATCATGCCTACACTGTTGTTTCAAGGTACAGACCTGTCACCTGACACTATGGGGACACAGGTTACACCATTGTTTCAAGATATAGACCCAGCAACTTCCTCAAATTTTCTTTTTAGTTCTAGTTACTCACACTTGCACTGGGCTACAAGGAGTTATTAACTAGTTCCTTAGCAACTTACTATCCTGGCTCTACATGAGGTCAGGATATAAATAAAAAATGGCTCTTACAAAGAAAGATGATTCACTGCTTCCATCTGTTTTTATAGCCACCTCCAACCCAGAATCCTACCAATATATGAAAACTCCCAGATTTGAGTGTAACTGATCTGTTTTTAAAAACAAACCTTTTTCATATCTTAAAAATGTCTATGTAGTTAACAGTTATATTTTCATATACTTTAGTGGACAAAATTAGAAAGCAGTACATGCTTCGACAAAAAAGGAAAAAGATATTGTCTGTTACACGTAAGAAGACTAAGTCTAAACTTGTGGTATGCAAATAAAGGAAAAGTGCATAAGATTGCTCTCCTGCAATGTAGGTGGAAAGAACTACCTGAAAACATACTGCTCAAGGGAACACCAGGACAAACTACAGAGCAGTACACCAGTCCCAAAGAGATGCAGCTTTATCACTTCAAAGAGAAGCATCCACTAGAAGATCGCATATTTAGCCCCCGAGGATACATCTAGCACATGACATGAAATACAAACTAGCTGTCCAACTATTTCCTGAGGGGTTGGGCAGGTTTCACAGCCCTTGTTAGACAGCATGCTGTTGCAATTAAACTGTAAAGAGAAACTGAAGTAGTTAAAACTAGCTCAAGTATGACCACACAGCAACTAGACACACCTTCAACTACTTGGAACATGTACAGTAATCCACTTTCAAAAGCCAAAAAACGAAAAAAAAAGGCAAATTTTCAATATTACAGGGTGCATTGGAAGATGCTCTGTGTTCCTTTTGCCACAGCAGGCACAATGCAGGTTTTATATCAAGATGTATTTCATTTCAATATTACTGTACAACAGATTATGTGCAGGGAGGAAGAGGAGGAAACAGCCATTTCTTCAGCAAGAAGTTATGCCGCCAAAATGCACTTACTAGCAATGACTCTCAAAAGCCTTCATCATTCTAAATGACTACAGACCCACCTATATTCTTCTGACACAGTGGCTGCGACCAGAAAAAGGGACAAAAGGGGCATGGTTTCCAACCCACCCCAAAATAAAGACTAGGACTATATTAAACTTCTAAGAAAACAACACGCCTAAGGGAGAACAAAAATTTGGAAGTTAAAAAGGGTGATTCTTGTTTATAAAGACAGACATCGTTATTTGCTCTTCCAAACGTATAGCATGAATTGTGTTAAGAGTTATTGGAAATAGAGAGAACATGTTCCATTCATATCATCCTCCTTAACAAGCAAGCTTTATTTTCATGTTATGTTTTACGTACCATAATATTTGTGGAAACATTCTCAAATTCTGTCCAAAAAGTCAATCTACTTCCAAGTCTGGAAGTGTATAAGGAAACTAAGCAAAATGTCTGAGCTTTCATAAATTGCATTATACAGTGAGATTTCAGATTCTTACCGTTGTTCTGTTCAACTGTCATGAGGTTGTGCTTGGCTTTTACTGAGGCCTCAAATGTGTCCACATTTTCCCGTTCATACTCCTTAACATCAGCAGCTACTCTTTCTAGGATGTCATCTGGCGAATTTGAGCGACTACGCGTACTACTTTGAGGACTGCTTGGTTCAGATGGTACAGATATATTACTGTCTTCTGTCTGGCCTTTGTATTTCTAAAAAGAAATTTAATTATTAATCTCACCATCACAGCTTATCACAGTTTAAACATTTTTATACTCACCCTTTCAATGGTTTGTGCTAAACCTTAATCTTTGCTTTCATAATCACCTACATCTCTAAAGGCAACAGATTATTTGCAGAATGGGATACCGCTTTTGAAAACTCATTTTGCCACAATGCACCACAGCCCAGACCATAAAATAAGACTGAAAAATTCATGTGTCCCCTTTAGGTTTTTACATTTCTGTAAAAAGTGATTTTTATTGAAGATGAACTATTTTGTTGTGCGTGACAAAATGTCAGTAGCAATAGATTTATTACTAAACCATTCTGGCACACAAGTATTGAAATAAAGTCTTTAAGGAAAAATTAATTATTTTGTATCTTACATCCTAGAATCTTTCCCATTTTTATTAGTGTTATGGTACAGAAAAGTAGTTTTTAGATTCAGGTTTTTTATTTGAATTGGAAATCCTGTTCATTCATTCATTCTTGTTGAAAAATTTCAGATGCATTAAAAAAGTTCAAGACAACACATTTACAATTTTTTTTTAACCTAAGTAGTATGAAATTATACAAATGTCACTTCCTCTCCCAAAAGGTAAAAATCAAAATGAATAAATGCTGATACCACTCAGTTATCAAGGTCGAACTATTCAATAATACAAGCAGAGGTTTCCCATTTAGGGAATGAAGCTCTGGAATTTGCTTCCTGCACGGACCAACAACAGGTGTAACCGACCTTCAAAAATAATTTACTTTATATGGTTTTGCTCAGTCACAGTTCTGAAGGATTTTAATATGGGCTTTGCATAGAAGTCAAATGATGAACAGTATTTTTAGTGCTAAGTAGCACATTATAACCGGTGTTTTTATAACTAAATATTAAGTAAATATGCTACAGCATTTTGCTTACATGTTCTAACTGTGTGCCAAATCCCAACTTTAGAAAAAGATACCCAACTTGTGCTGTAGAATTACATCTCCTTTGGCCACAGCTCCCTTTCAGGGTCTCAATCACATAGTACCTCTCACTACTGTTAACCTTCTTACCAGGAGTAAGAAGTTCATCGGAACTCACACGTGTAACTGGATACATTATCTACGTTCATGAAGGGGGAACCCATGTCAGTGGCTTTATGAAGTTTTGGAAATGGACAAGGACAATTTCTACTTGAAAACTGACCAGTTAGGTTAATTGATATGTAACTTAATGCTATATTGACATTATGATATCAATGATACAGCTACAAAGAAAACCTACAGGTTAAGGTAATTGAAAAACATTTTTAACATGTCTTAGGGCTGTCAGAGAACGTTTAGCTGTAGCACAAAAATTACTCACAGAAGAGTTACTTCAGTCTTAAAAGCAATGCTGTTGCAACAGAAGCATGAAGTTTAACTGAGACTAACATTTACAATAAATAAATTGGAAAAAATACAGTAATAGTGATTACTATAATAATGTAGTAACAGGCTAAGAACCTTCCTTTATCACAACATTTTACACTAAAAACATAAAATTAGTTTCTGTAACCCACATAATATAACCATGTACCTGAACAATTGCTTGCCTCTGTAATCTTCTTTGTCTTATCTCTGCTTCTTCATCCTCTTCTTCCAAATCAAAGTCTTCAAGACTATAAAAATATAATTATTTTTTATGTAACATCATAAATGTAAGATTATCTACTGAATTTTACCAAATGCAGTTCTTTGGCATAGAAAGCACACAATATATTAAACAATAGCTGTTCAACTGACTCAGAAAGCAAAGGTGTATTAAATCCCTGTGTGTATACTTACATCTCCTTACAGAGAAAATTTATCTTTTGATATCTCACTGGGACTTTGTGTATTTCATTTTAACTGCAAACAATTAACAGTAACTGTTTTTAAAGAGAAAAAAACCAAAAAACCCCTTGTTCATTTCATTCCAGCATCATTCTTCCTTAATAATTTGATTAAGAATGCATACTCTTGTGCAATTGGATTAAGTAGACATTTAGCAAATATAAAAACAATTTGCAGATAGCAGTTAATCCTTTCAGCTATTACAGTTTTTCTCAAGCAATAAGCTTGAGGAAACAGACCAATATTTTCACAAGATACTGATCAAGTTGAATTTAGAAACCTAACAACATAGCATCCCCTCAGGTCTACCCACTAGCCAACAGGTCTTGATATTTCTTGCATACTCCGAAGTTTTTCAGATCATCCCAACAATAATTTGACAAGATCACAAGTAGTAAAACATGATTAAGGTTTTAGGTGACAACCCAACAACTACACCATGAAGATAAATGTCCATTCATTCTCAGTATCAGTGGATCTGTATTTTTAGATAATCAGCAAAAGTTAGAAATTAATTCTTACTTTTCATCTGATGAAGACTCCTGTTCAGCTTTCATACCCTCAGAAAGACTACCTTTAAATTTGTCTTCTTTAACTTTGCTTCTGCTCCTACGTCTATGGCCACCACGTGACCTGGACCTCCTTCGAAGGCGAGATCTACTTCTTCGGCCTCTATCCCTGGTAACAATAAGAGGGGTTTGGGTTTTGGGGGTTTTGGTTTGGTTTTTTGAAGAAAAGGAGGAAAATCTACTCATAAAACATAAAGATACATAATGACTCCAAGTAATAAAACAAATGAATTCATGGAGGACAATATGAATGCAACTATGCTAGCATATATAAATGTGGACAAAAAAATGCATCATCTTTTTACACATAAGATAGCAATCTTTACTCTTTTAGTAAGATTTTACAAAATACATTAAAAAATGCAGTGTGTCTTTACCTCCTCCGAGGAGACCTACTCCGCCTTCTTGGAGATCGGCTACGTCGAAGGGGTGAACGAGACCTCCTTCTAATGGGGGACCGAGACCTTCTTCTGGATGGGGACCATCTACTGGGTGGGCTAACATCTTTTGATCTTTCACGTCTAGACAAAAGATCATCTCTGGTCCGTGTTCTTAAAATAGAGGAAGAGAATGGTAGTAAAATCAGGAGCAAGCTGAAAACAAAAATCACAGTTCTCTCTAAAAGTTCCCTTTAAAATCTTACTGCAGGTGAGGGACCACCAGACGGGCTTCTGAGGGATGGATGGATAAGTATGCTGCCCCTCCTGTGTGTGTCTCCCCACCCTGGGAAATATGTGCCTATACTTAGGTCCAGTTCAGGACATCTCTGGGAACAGAGCTGGTTAATTACTACCACAAAGCTAAGAGGTTTTAAAACAAAGCTTGCGTTTAGGTCTTACATAAATAGTGGCCTGTTTTCATGTTTATCAGAAACAGTATTTAAACAATAAATGAAACCCAAAAACTAATTTTTGAGAATTTTCTCAGCAACTTTACAACAGAGTGTTGAAATTTAGGACCATGCTACTCCACAGCAATGACTTTAATGTCTATTTCAATTTGGGCACTAGAACTGGATGGGTTCAACATTTCACACATTCTAATACAGCAGCTGAAAACTAAAATTCTTAATTAACGTGTAAACTAACCCTTGTCAAATTAAAAAATAATTCAAGTTTGACACTATATACTATTCAAAATTTGTTCATTCTTGTCTATACAGATTCACAATTATTCAAGGAAAAAAACTGTTGATGGGACAACTATATTGAAAAGCTTAATTGTATTCCACGACAGCAAGACTTCAATCAAAAATTGGAAAGGATAGAACTTAAAAATATTTAACAACTATTCTAATGAGGCTGCAACAGAAATTCTTGGACAACATTTCCACACCATTGTTCAAAGAAAATGTTGCTACTCTACTTCTCCCCCTCCCCCCCCCTTGTTTTTGTTTTAAATCAAATTGGGACAACTTATTTCACATGTTATACCTCATCAATGAACAAAATCTCTTGGGTCCCAAAGATTAATTCCACCCATCCTGTAATGGTTTTTTGTTTGAGACTGCTGTATCAGCTTCAGTTACCTTAGCTACGTATAATGACCAGGCACACAGAACTGATGCAAAATAGTAAACAGTGAAACAGAAGGAAAATTTATGCACATGCAGAAGTACTGGCAGTTTCTACAAGAAATTGCTGTAGACCCAAATGCTGGAGCAGACTGATCCCTTTACCCATTTAATTTACGTTATGTTCTTGTGAACAATATTACACAAAAAGTCACAGGATGAACTGACAGTTCCAGGTTTCCTGGCTAACAAAGTGGTTGTACTGCCAAAACCCAATCAAAATATCCGTAAAAAAGATAAATCAGTTCAGGGATCACAGGTATGAGATAAAAAGTAGAAGCTGATTAAGAATTCATAGTAACATCACATAATGAGTAACTTCAGTCAAAGACCTGAGAAGTATCTTACATGATTAGAACACTGGAAACAAACATGAAAAATAAAATTACTGGGAATTTTTGGTTAAAACTGTTCATTAAAGCTCCTGAAATTCTCTGACAGCCTGAGTAGTTACAGGTAGTTGAAACTCCAACATAGCTGGAGTTAGTTCAGGATGTCCCACAAACAAAGAGTATTCCTACTGATTTGCAAACACTTCCAGCAGGAAATATTTCTTAGTAGTCCCCCACTCACATGCTGCTCACCACGGTGTTACAGAAGTATGAATTTGATAGCAAAATTCTAGACACATGCATCACTTGAAATAGCGTCTAGACAACTAATCCACACTGGCTGCAATGCAAGCTGTCATGAGAAATGAAAACTCAAAGACGCAAAATGCTACAGAAGAAGAGTCAAATACTACCACAGAATCATAGAATGGTTTGGGTTGGAAGGGACCTTAAAGATCATCTAGTTCCAACCCCGCTGCCATGGGCAGGGACACCTGCCACTAGACCAGGCTGCTCAAAGCCCCATCCAACCTGGCCTTGAACACTTCCAGGGAGGGGGCATCCACAGCCTCTCTGGGCAACCTGTTCCAGTGCCTCACCACCCTCACAGTGAAGAATTTCTTCCTTACATCTCATCTAAATCTACCCTCTTTCAGTTTAAAGCCATTACCCCTTGTCCTATCACTGCCTGCCCTTGTAAAAAGTCCCTCTCCGGCTTTCTTGTAGGCCCCCTTTAGGTACTGGAAGGCTGCCATAAGGTCTCCCCAGAGCCTTCTCTTCTCCGGGCTGAACAACCCCAACTCTCTCAGCCTGTCTTCATAGGAGAGGTGCTTCAGCCCTCTGATCATCTTCGTGGCCCTCCTCTGGACTCACTCCAACAGATCCATGTCCTTCTTATGTTGGGGGCCCCAGAGCTGAACGCAGTACTCCAGGTCAGGTTGTGCCGATACATTCCTGATTCACCAGAAAGCAGTCAGATAAACTGCTAACATTTACAATACTTGCTTATCTGGTTAACACCACTGAGACCATCCTCCAAAGCACCTGCAGTGTTGCTAAGCAGTAGTACAGACAAATAAGCTGATAATGCGCCTGTAGAAGACACCCCACACTCGAAGCCAGAGTAACCTTCAGTGATGCAGGCAGAAAGACTTTCACATTTATTAGGCGCTTATTTACTGAGCTAGATCTTTGTGGTTCCAATACACGGTTTTAAATTCATACTTCTTTGTTCATAATTCTCGGAGTGGGTGGAGCTAAACCCCATGATAAAAAGTTTTAAATTATTCATTATCCAAAAGTAATGAACTCTTCTGCCTGTTGAACTTCTTACATTTAATGAATTAACTTCCAAAAATGCATACACTTATATTGTTCTCTGCTTGGGAACTTAACCATCCAGGCCTTATCAGCTGCAGAGAAGGAGATGCTAGTAATTATTGTCTCATGGTTTATATTAAATTTCAAGGTAACTGCTTTCATAGGCTAAATTGTCTTTTCAAAAAAAAGCCAAGACTAAAAATACATTAAAAAGATCTCCATCTTTCTCCTTTAAGTGTATACAAAATACGGTAATGATATACAACAGACCCATAATGAAGCAACACTACCATACCTCTAGCAAATGAAAAATACAAAATATTTTTAAGAAAAAAATTACTGTGAGAAGGACATCTTGATATAAAAGATGTGCTTACATTCACACAGGCTGACTCTATCATTAGGGGTGTTTTTGTGGGGGGAACGGGGTTAATTACCCACTTTTAGCTAACACTGATATGTAAGAGTGGAGGGGACTCTCACTACACAGAAATTCCTGAAAGCAACAGAACTATTAACTAAAAAACAAAATAGAAGCCAAATTCTGAATCCAACCGAGTGACAAAAAGGAGAAACTGAGCTACAAAACTTATTCCCAGTAATGGTGTGAGCAGCCAATAACTCAGCACTTTAACAACCAAAGCTGAATTTGCACATCTGACAGCTGGGGGGCGTATTTTTAAAAAACGGAATACATACAAAGTAAGCTCATAATATAATGCACAATCTCATTACCCTTTTTAATAGCTATTTTCAGAATAAAACAAAGAGATAAACACCAAACTAGAAGACAGTTAATCCTGTAATGCATTTTTGTGATGGTTCATGACATCTTTAAGTTACCTGGGAGAAGAAAGACGCCTCCTTTCTGATTCTCTTCTTTTCCTTTCTGCAGATCTACTCCTCACTCTTCTAACTGGAGACCGAGTTCGAGAGGGGGATTTACTCTGTTTAGATCTACGATCATTAAAGAGAGGGGATCTGCTTCTTCTTGACTTTTCGCGTTGTTTGGGAGATAAGCTTCTTCCTTTTGGGCTACGGCCAGGTCGTCTAGGGGACCTGTTTTCTTTCCCTGAAGAAGCATCTTTAGAAGGAGATTTAATTGGCTTTTTTTCTTTGTCAGTCTCTGATCTCCTAGGTTTTCTATCTTTGGACCGTGATCTTCTATCTTTGGATTTGCTTCTTAGTTCTGTTGGAGATTTAGATTTTCTGCCACGATCTCTGCTTTTGTTTTCATTTACAACCGGAGACTTTCTGCGATCTCTTGATTTACTTTTATCATCAGCCTTAGTTCTATCCTCTGGGGGAGATTTAGACTTTCTGTTTTTCTCCTGAGATCGTCTTTTAAGCATTGGAGACCTAGATTTCCTTGTCTGATCTTGAGACTTACTTCTCTTATAAGGGCTTTTGGATTTCCTCCTCTCTTTTGACTTGCTTCTAGTTGTCTTCTCTTTGATTCCATCAACTCCTACCTTGCCTTTCTTTTTGTCAGATCTGTGCCTAGTCCTTTCTTTTGATTCACTCTTACTTCCTTTCTTGGAACTAGTTTTATTGTCCACAGGTTCTAATTTCCCCTTAGTGTTTGACTTAGCTGTAGGTCTTGTTCCATTTCGCACTTTTTCATTAATCTCCCCCTCTTCTTCAGATCCTGACTCATAACCTTGTAATATTAATCCCATCCCAGACTGGACTTTTCCTTCCATTAATTCGTTTTCAAGTTCAGCTTTCAATAATGCTCTTTGTTTCTCCAAGTCTTCCAGAGGAGCTAAAAAATCAATTTTAGTTCTTTTAGCTGGTCCATCTTCTTTGTCAGAGGTATCAGCTACCTCTTTCCGTTTATGTTTCTTATGTTTGTGTCTGTGTTTATGTTTTTTGTCCTTATCTTCTTCTGAAGAATGTTTATGCTTCTTGTGTTTACTTCGGTGTTTGTGTTTCTTTTTTTTGTGTCGGCTGTGTTTGTTCTGCGGTTGGTCTGCCTCTGATACTTCCCCATTTTCTTCATTTACACTTCTCTCAGATGCATCAGCATCCTCAACCCTGCAAAAAATAAAAGCTACAGATCAGTACTATCAGCTCACTGCAGTCCTTAATCCTGTGTTGACAGTCTTTTTTATGATAGAAACTAACGCATTTAATTACCTACCTTTGGGAGAATTAAAAATATACGACTAATGTAACTAAGTTATAATAGCAGATACACTTCCTTATGAACAGACAGCTATGACTGCAAAAAGAAATACTACGGAAGGAAGATACAGCAAAAGCACTAACAAAACAAAACATGTGGGTGAAATCAATGCTTATGCTTTTAGGTTCAATACTGACAGTATCTGTTAATAGTATACAACAGTGCTGCACATTTATGCATCCCGTCAGTCCGTCATCTATCTTATTTGCTGCTCCACTCCGATACCTAACCCAAGCTATGCCTTTTAAAAGTATTTTCAAATGGCAGAACACAGTTGTGCTCCAAAGATCAAAACTTATTTCAAGGGATGATGCTGACCATCTAATGAAACCATCTTGCAAAATCTCATGCAGTCAACTGATTCTCTTAACTGCAATTTCTTTCTGTAAGTGTACACACCTGTTAGAAAAATCAAGAACTGTTCTTACCATGCATTTATATTACTTATGCAATACAAGGAACACTACTGAGGAACAGGATAAATTAAGGAAGTCTAATTTCAGAAAAACTTTCTGATAGTATACAGCAGACTATCAGCTTCCCAAGAAAAAGGTGGTAATCTTTAGAACTGTAAAATGGCATTGGCCGAAAAAGCAGGAAATAACTCTACAGCAGGTTATTAAAATAATAATGTACAGTGTTTCTTCTAAAAAAAAAAAAAAATTCAACTAGCTAGTCACAGGAACAAGCAATTTAAACTGTGCACTTAGTAACTTCAAAAATTATAAAATTAATTCCTGATGTTATGCATTCACTTATATTATCTTCCTTAGACACTGAAACTGGCTTACCAATAGGTTTTTTTTACATTGTTTAGCAAACACCTCCTGACCTCCTTCAGAACATCAACTAAATCACTGTCAGTGGTAAGACAGACATTTGCCTTTTGAAATCTGTTGCCAAATATTACAGGTGCCAGAGTTCACCTTTCTACAAACTCATCCCATCGAAACTACAGTTTCGGAATTTACTAGCTAACACTTTAATAACTTAAATATAGCTCCTTCTGTATCCCAAGCCTCATTCATTGGAAAAAAAATTCCCTAAACATGATGGTCAGGAGTGGTGGGGGGATGTACAGAGAAATCTTCCGAACTCTACTAGTTTCATACGACAGTTGTTTCTGAATATGATCAACGATCCAATAGAATAAATCTATCAGAGGTATTCTAAGCCAGGCCTAAAGGATGGCACTTCACTATAAATTCGATTAGTGTCTTCCTAATTAAGGACAGGACCTTCACACAGTACACAGTTACTGATTCTCTCCTGCTTGAGTTAATGCAAATTCTAGTACTAGTAAATAATCCAGACTTTTCTGCAACATACACTAAAATTATTTGCTAAAATTATTAACACTTTAGTGCTCTGAAATGAGAAACTTCCTAAGGGAACTGACTGTTTGAGTTAAAAATATGCAATATTCAGAGACTTAAGTCAGAATGCTGTGTTTTCTTTTACATCTTTACCACTACTTCTGCTTACTCAAAGCGTATAAAAGGAAGGGTGTTTTTCTTAATTGCTTCCTCCTGACACTCCACACCATTATGACAACAGAATATCAGAAAGAAAGAGGTCAAACTGCCTTAAAATGAGTTTGCTCTATGTTGCTTTTGGCACAAAAGACATGAAAAAGAAGGAAAAAGTATTCAATGTAAAACTTTTTCAACTTGGATTTGCAATCCAGAGCAAGTATGTCAGTGACGTAAGTTGGCTAAAGGGCAGAGAAATGTCACAAGGAGAATTTTAAGGGAACTATGCATCTTTCAAGATTTCTTTTAGTTGGATACAGGATGCTGTATAAGTCCCCGATTAACACATTAATGGTACTTCAACACATTATAAAAGTATTACAGAACAACAAAAATCACATCCGTTCAAGCTGCTCCAGGTAAGTCTTTCTTCTTTTAATAGCAGAAAGTAACACTGAAATCTGTAAAGAAGTTATTTTGTTATCCTATGTATTTTAATGTTATGTAATAACCTCACCTTACATTCCGTAAAAGCAAGGTGGTAGCAGAGGTGCCAGATGAGCTACATCACCACAGCAGTATCTCAGGCCACTACAGACTACTAATACAACTGCCAGCTTTCTTTGTGTTTGTACCTCAACTATAAAATTACTATTAACTTCATTAATAACCATGAAATGTTTCAGAGTTTCTTCACGTACAGGAATCTGTTTATTTGAAGTAATTCCATCAAAACATGGATAAACTTTTACTTCATTTAAATGCTTCAGAGGTGTGATGACATGGATGAGAAACCTTTTAAGAAGATGTCAGAAGGTGATGAGGCAGATAGGTATCTACATGTTTAGGTGCTAAGGGCTTTAAATAGAGAGGAATTGTGACATGATCTTGTTATAGCCCCACTTTTACTTTTGAAGTCAAGGAGAAGAATGATAGAAAGCTCATGAAGATTTGCAAAGAGATTTCACGCATCTTTTCCTACATTCAGGCTTCCTATCATCAGTTTTTACCTTATTACTCTTAGATAAGTTTCTGTATACAACACTTAACTCTCTTCTTCATGTGCTCATGTGTTTTACATGGTTCACATGTACATCCACTGCTCTTCCTCACCTGTTTTCTAGTCCCACGATTAACAAACAAAAAACCAAGCCTCAAATCGCAACTTTTTAAGGCAAAAAAAAAAAAATATAAAGCAGTTTACACGGCCAAAATATTTATATAGTGAAGAGGAGCAATAAAGTAAGCATTAGGTTGTCAACTCTCGGCAAAAGTTCCAGAGTAGAAAGCGTTCACGTGCTCGTGAGCGTCGACAAACCTAAATCTCACGACGCGAACAGGGGTGCCAGGACAATGCACCCCCGGAGCCCCGGTCCGGCGGGGAGGCGGCAGCTCGATCTTCGCTTTCCAACGGGAGCCGGGAGTTGCCAGTCATTTCGAGGGCTGGAAGGAGGGGCTGGCGGCAACAAATCGCTTTTTGCTTCCACCAGCACAAGCACTTTTTATAACGCGAGAGCGCCCGGGACTCAGGGGAGGTGGGCTCGCCGCAGGGCGGGCAGCGGCTCGGCGGCAGGCGGAGGAGCAGCCCCGAGGCACCCGCTGGCCCGGCTCCCCCCCCGCCCCGCTCGGACAGAGATCCGCGGTCCGCAGGGTGGGGGGCGGATCCCGGGGAGCGCCGGCCCGGCTTCGCCTCAGGGATGCCCGAGCTCTGCGGGACGCCGGGCACCCGGCCGGCCCGGGAGGGCAACGGCCTCGCCACCACGCGAAGGAAGAGGATCTCCCCCCCACACACACACTTCCCCTCCCTCCCCCCCACCAGCAAACCCGCTTCCCCGGGGAGGGGCAGGAGGTGCCGGAGCGGGAGCGGGGAGGGCAGCACCGGAGCCCCCCCCGAGGCGGGAAGGCGCACGCGGAACTGAGGACACGCGCCCGCAGGTCCCGGCTCCGCTTCCCCTCCCCCCGCCCCAGCGGGCCGGCTCGCGCGCGCCCGGCTCGCGGCCTCCTGCGCCCCCCCTCCCCCCTTCCCAGTGCCCAGCCGGCGGGAGGCGGCTCCCGCGCCCCGGCCCCGCTGGGCCGCCTCGCGGCGGGGCGGCCGGCCAGCCGCTCCTATAGCAACCCCTCTCCCCCGGCGCGGCCGCCTTCCCCATCTCCCTCCTCCTCCTCCTCCCTCGCCACCGCCACCCGGGCCGCTTCTCGTCCTCCCCCCTTCCCCTCGCCCGCGCTTCCCCTCCGCCTCCCTCCTCCCCGAGGCGCCATCGCGAGGAGCCTCCCAGCCGGTCTCTTACTCGGGCGCTCGCAGCTCGGGCTCCGCCGCGGCGGCCATTTTGAACTTCCAAACTCCTTCGCTGCCGCTGGGGAGACGCGGGGCCGCGGCGCACGCGCACGGAGGCGCCGCGGGGGAGTGGGGGGAGGGCGGGTTGAGGCGGGGGCAGCCGGCCGCCGGAAGTGAACCCCGCGTCCTGGGCAGGGAGCGGGCCGGAAGCTCCACCCCCTCCTCCCCCGGGTGAGGGGGAGGGAGGTGGAGCGAAGGTCGGGAGGGCTTCGGCGGGTGCTCGGCCTCGGCAGCCGCGCTCGCACCTCCTCGCCTCCCGGGGTGGCCGGGCCCCGGCCCCGGGCGTCTCTTCAGGGAACCTCGCCGAGACAAGGGTGCCGCTTCCATCCGCTCGAGTTCGGAGAGGGCCTGGCGACGGGAGAGGCCGCCGCCGCAGCCCGGGAGGGGGCTGCCAGGTGTTTCGGTACGGGCTCTCCAGAGGCAGCTGGCGCATGCATGGCTCCTCTTAATTTGCTTTTCCAGACTCCATCTGGCCGTACTGAGCTGCACGGAAAGGGTCGGCGGGCCTTTAGCGACGGGGTGCTGGGCTGTTTTTAGGGTACGCTTGTAAGTGGTTGTTGGACTGGAGGCCTCTGTGTGTTAGCGGTGCAGGTTTCTCACCAGCGTTCTTTGCTTTAAGATTAATACAGCCCGTCTCTTAACAGGAACTGTTATACACTTAAAACAAAAATGCTGTAGCATTATTAACCTGTAGTTAATTTTTAATTTCAACAAGTGATTTGAGTAACCATTTATGGCATCATTTTTCTCACGGCAAAACCCTCACTTCTTTCAGATAGTCTTAAAATATGCAGGCATCCCTAGGACTGGAATCTGAATCTAGGTTTCATTGTGGCCTAGAGTTTTGATAAAAGACATTTGAAATCATAAAGTGGATTTTAACTGTTTTGTTTATTGTTTTTTGTAGACTTACCTACCAGCAACTACGGAAAAGTAATGAATTTAACTACAAATAGCAATGTGTTCTGTCAATGAACCTGTATTGCCCCGAGGAAATCACAACATCCCAGTTGTATGCTGCTGTGCTTGAGGGTTTTGAAGCCCAGATTGCCGGACTGGTGGAAATGGTTCTGGTGGAAGTATACAGGTGCAAGCTCTGCTAGTTCACAAGCAGCAGCAAAAGTAAGATCAGGACACACCTGGCTCACATGCATGAAAGAGATACAGCGTGCCAAATTTCAGGCTGTCCTAAAATGGACCAAGATGAAAATGAGTCGTATAGTATGGGAGATGAAGCTAACCAAGAAAATGAAGAAAATTTTGCAAAAAATGTCTGTCTTATTACCTGTGTATCGGATGCTTCAAAATAGGAGTCTTCACTGTTGTGACGTGAGCCCAAGCAGTCAGAGCAGTAATCCTTATGCCTCTCACTCCTGTGAAGTGAACACATTGTTTGGAGAAGCAGCTCATTTGCAGCTTGAGGAGCCCTCTTCTGCAGTGCCAACTTCTCTTTCATATTCCAAGAGCAAAGACGAAAAAGAAGCCCAGTCTATGCATCTTGGCCTCTGTTGTGTTTCCAGTGTTAGAACTTGGACCTTAGCTGGGGAGATAAAAACCCCTAAAGCTGAATCAAGGTGTAAAAATTATAAAAATCAGAAGAAAGCTAGATGTGATAGTAAGGGGTTAGCTCATCGTGTGAAAGATGCTTGCGCCTTAAAGCTGGCTTCTGAGAGAACACAGCATTTCTGCAATGCGTGCAACATAGCACTGAAGTTGAAAGATGCTCATAAAATCCATGAAAAGGGTCGTGATGTGGATCGTGGCCTTAAATGTGTTTATTGTTGCGTGACTGAGTGGGATTTAATGGAAAATCATTTAAAATCACACAAGCGGATAAGAGAAGCCTACCAGTGCCTCGTCTGTGAAAGTGTTTTATTGTCACAAAGTGCCTGGAAAGTGCACAGAAACAGCCATCAGAGGAAATGTCATCTCTTTCAGTGCACAATATATTTATCATCTTTTGAAACTGAGCAGATAAGAAATCTTCATGTAGCTTGCCATTATCAGGATATGTTTAAATGTCCGCACAGTGATTTTGCTAGTAAGTCAAATTTTGTTTTTTATTCTCATACAATTGCCTCAGCTATAAACTTCTCCGTGCACATAACTTTATTTGGTCAATGCAGAGTTTATTAGAGAGTTTCAGCATGAGCTGTAAATGCTATCATGAGAAGCTACGGTAAAACGTCTTCATATTGGTTTAAACAAAGAAAATAGAAGAATAGCAAAAATTCTAAAAAGTGTTGTAAATGTTCACTTTTTGATGATGTTCCTTCATTCTGCAAAATCCTGTCTCATTTTATATTGTGGATTCTGAATATTTCTAGGAGTAGTTGACCATCATATTCCAATAATTTCAATATTACTAGCTTTTTAATGGCTCTATAACATTCCTGTAAAGGTACTTCTCTCAATGTTAATGCTTTTTATCTCTAAGTTTTGTGACACTGCTAATAGCTAAATATTATCTCCATTTATAAATGGAGGACCTTGGCAGAGTAACATAATCTGTGTCTCTTAAATCACAAAAAGGACATAATTCCAGTATTCTAGTGCTGTTCTCCTTTGCATTGACTACCAATGTTGCTTTTTTACCAATTGTACTTTATTTAAGCAAGGAGGGAAAAAAAACGTAAAAATGTTTCTGTTACTAATTGCAAGTGTTTTGCCCTCAATAAAGCCATGCATTTAGTGCTTAGCTTCAAGTCTGTAGGCAAAATCTTGAAAGATTTGTGTACAAAGGTAGTCTGGGCATTTTTCCGTTTAACCGTTCAGTGTTGCAGGTGATTGCAGTGATTGATTTTAGCAAGCTTTCCATGGCTGCTGCTGCTAATATAGACCAAATTCTTGCTGTCTGGGTTGAACTACTGATTTGGTTCTGATTGCTCAGTAAGGCTAGTGCAAAACCAGGTAATTTATGTGAAATAAGATGATGGCTCACAGGAGTGCTCTGGAATTTGTGGCAGTGGTCAGATAAGAAAACAGGCAATGTTAGGAGCGTTGGGGAACGTGGAATAACAGGGCTTCCTGCGATTGTAGCCAGGCCAAGCATTGCATCTGTGTTGCAGTGTAGGTTTTGAAGGGTTTAGATTAGATTATGTGTTGTGCAGTCTAATTTTGAAGTCTGTCTTTGGGATAGGTGGGGTTGTTCTGAGCTTTTACGGTTTAAAAGGGCAGGAGATAGAATTTTCATAGAAGGTTATTGCAGAAATTCTGCAGGAAAAGTAAGTAAAAAAAGGGTCATTTTTAGAACTAAAAGCAAAATGTGTATTTTATTTGTTTCACAATGACATACAGTGTCTCCACTTAATTGTATGCGACTGTAAGCTGACAACAAGGCTGCAGTCCTGTCTAACTTTTTCTCCAAGAGGTTGGGAAGGAGAGCACATAGAAAGACAGCTGAAATTCACAGTATTTCAAAATAGAGATGACTACAACAGTGAAAAGATTTGGGTGATTGTACAAACAATGTTTTCTGAAGCGAAAGGAGAACAGTTTTGTATTGACAAATTTATAAGTTGTCTCTTGAATAAGTAATTTCCTTCCGTTTTGGGGGTGGGGGATCAAAAGTCTATCTCCCTTACAACTGCAGTGAGAAAACAACCTGGGACTAGGTTTTCTGGGATACTTTTTTGACAATTTCCATCACGTCTGGGGGCAATGAATTTTGAAGATTATAACTTACCATTCACTGTTATGTTAACATATGTAGAAAGTTTACTTAGCTTTAGCTTCCTGTTGAAAAATTTAGTAGGTTAAATACTTAATAACTTTTTAAGCTATTGGTAGTATTATAGAATTGTAAATATTTTATATTTGTTTTGAATATTGTTTGCATTTTTGTGATATATTTAGAAAGGCTTCCTTTGCTCACATGTCTGTTTAACACCATGCTAATTTCTATACATTTTTGAGGTGGCGAAGAAACATTAAAGCAATTGTGAGAAGTCTTCAGCTTGGCAGTATTTTTCAGATGTTTCATTCCATTAAAGGGAGTTTTACTGTAACATTACAAAGAACTGTTGTCTGCCAAATTATTATGCTCGTGGAGCTGATACAATGGGTATGTGAGCCTTCCTGCTTGCTATGGTGACAGTTTTTGAAATAAGTTTTAACTGTTGCTTCTTATCATTAAGCTTGTGTTTAACTTTGTGTCAAGTTTTACCTGTAATTGCTAATGTTACTTGCTACAGTATGCTTGTTATAACTTTTAACCTACATGAAATCCTAACCGGTTAGTGGAAAAAAAAAAAAAGTACAAATTGCTAAAATACTTTGGTGCAGTATACTGAAGTTTCTTCTTAATTTCTTATTTAGGACAAAGCTATCAATTTGTCATGCTGAGAGATTCTTGTATGCGATTATGCGCTGTTGTTTGTTGTTTACTTGTTTAACAGTTGTCGATACTTGTATAGGCTGTATCGTGACAGTTTACCATCTGCATCAGGGATAAAGAGGCAAAAGACCTGAAAGACTAATCACGCTGCCTGTCATCATTTTCGGTCTTTGCATCTTAAATCTTAAAAAAGAGTCCAGAAGTTGCTACAAAGTTGAGTGATTTTATATTAAAACCTTTACAGGAAGGGGTTAGTGGTCTTGATTGCATTTCCTGTTAAACAGAAATCTTCTATGCAAAACCCGCAACCTCCAACCAGTACTTTCTCCAGGCCAAATTTAGACTGTCAGCAGATGTGCTTAGAAGAAAATGGACAAGTAAAGTGTATTGCATCTCGCCACTAAAAATAATCGTTTGAAGCTTGGGTATTTTGATGTTTCCTAAGTATCTGTTCTTTCGATATCTTTCATATGCTCTATAATGCACATCAAAATAACTCCACTGCAAGTATATATTTTGGTAACTCATTTTAAATTGTGGTTTAAAGTCTTTGAGAACTGCTTGTTATCCTGGTTTTGGTTTTTTTTTTTTTTTTTGTTCTGTTTTGACATTGAGGGAGAGGAATGCATTGAGCATCCTTAGAGCTGAGCTAACCTTGCTTTTGCCGCCAGAGCCCCCATGGTCAAATTGTGTCTTCATAATCAATAATTCCTCTTTCTTCTGAAATGCTGTGCATCTCAGCCAAATTCAGCCTCATATTGCTTAAATAAGCGAAAAACACTAAAACTACATAGGAGTTAAGTTTGAACTTTTATGTTAATAAATGTTTAATGTGGAGAAATGTCTTCTATTTTAAATTAATGTATTTAATCCGATTTTAACCTATTATAACAAGCTGTGGCTTTTAACACAGCTAAGGAATGGATCAAGGTCTACGAGCATCTGCGCAACCATGGTTACAATTTCAAACTGCATCCATGTGCTGAATGTGAGAGATGTCAGAGACATTTTTTCCAAATGTAGATGGATTTTGGTGTTTTGTTTTTTTTTTTTATTCCTCCCTCCCTTCAGTAGGTCTCTCTTACTTTTTTTTTAACTGCTTAGTTTATAAAGTGCAACAAATGCTTTGTAAATACTATAAACATGTACTGGATTTCTGATGAAATGCTTTACTTCTGTTGTTTTAATTGGTGGAAGAAGGCTTTAAAATTCATTAAGCTAGATTAAAACTGTGGTTTGAAGAGGGGGAAGAGGATTAGGGACTTTTTGCAGTTTGCTTGAAGGCACTAAATGAGGATCCCCATCTGCAAAGGCTGTTGGTGGCGGTGGGATGTAGCAGCTGCATTGAGGTCGCAGCTGAGCAGCTGTTAGGTAGGGGAGAAAAGAAGACCACAACAACAGTCAGCGCAGGGAATCTGGATGCAGGACATGATGAGATGCTTGGGTTGTAGATACTTTTTATGTTGATATGAGTTTCTGATGGGCTTATTTTGGCAATTGGTAATTGCTTGGTTGGATAACCAGTTGTCTGTTAGTTTAAAAGGAAGTGCTTCTTTGTTAAGTTAGTAGCAGCAAGTTTATCTTCCTTCATCAATCTTGCTCCACCTTACTCAGTGAGAGCTTTGTTTCCATCTGCAATAGGTAGAGATTCTTTCTTCATACAAGGAAGACTCTGTATTACCTCACAGTTTTATTATTTTTCTTGTTATCAAACTGGGCCCTTCACTTGGAGGAGGGGGGGATACTGTACTGCTTAAAACGTCAAAGCTGAAGGATGCTTCATGTCTGAAGCTTTTCTGACTTTAGCTTTGTGTCAATGTGACTGGAACAACACCAGAATTGTAATACTCTGAATGATGGCCAGCCAGGTTCAATCTACAATTTGGACCTTTTTTGACCAAGAGTTTGGTCTCTTTCTGATTCCTTTTTGGACATTTAATGATGTCAACAGTGCATGTTGCAATTCATACAGTTAGCAGTTCCAATTCCTCAGGCCTTGACCTACAAAGTCCTAGACTTGTGGTTAGAACGGAGCTATGTGGAGAGACTTGTCCCTGCGTCTCTGATTTCTGACTGCTGTTTTCGGTTAATGTCATTAACTGAAGCAGGGTAAATCTGATGGGGAAATGTATAGCAGCCTATCAGTCAATATATATTTACTTTAGTTCCATCAAATGTGCAATACTTACGGCTAACTTCAACGCTTCTTAAATCCTCAAGCAACTTTCAAAGGACTCTATCCAGCTTTGTCTCTTGCAGGGTGAACAAAAGTGTGAGGAGAAGCTGTGCATTCTTACACCATCAAATTTGATTTTGTAATTTATCTTTTAATAGTGGTAGAGGCTCTACATCTCTAGCAGCAGTTCCTCTTCATGCTGATACATACTTTCCCCAAGATTATATTAAAGAAGGCCCCTTCCTCTGAAAACAGAACTTAAATGAATTCATGACATATGCCTGCATCTTTCACACTTCTTCTATATTTTAACCGCTTACTTCATATATAGTGTTATAAAACCACACTGCATTTTTTTTACTACTCTAGATGCTCTCCTTTGTTACCGTCGTGGTTTAACCCCAGCCGGCAACTAAGCACCATGCAGCCACTCGCTCACTTCCCCCACCCAGTGGGATCGGGGAGAGAATCAGAAAAAAGTAAAACTCGTGGGTTGAGATAAAGACAGTTTAATAGGACAGAAAGGAAGAAAATAATGATAATGATGATAATAATAAAATTACATAATAATAAAAAAAGAATTAAACTATACAAAACAAGTGATGCACAATGCAGTTGCTCACCACTCGCTGACCGATGCCCAGTCAGTTCCTGAGCAGCGATCCGCCCCTCCCAGCCAACTCCCCCCAGTTTATATACTGGGCATGACTTCATATGGTATGGAATATTCCTTTGGCCAGTTTGGGTCAGCTGTCCTGGCTGTGTCCCCTCCCAGCTTCTTGTGCCCCTCCAGCCTTCTTGCTGGCTGGGCATGAGAAGCTGAAAAATCCTTGACTTAGTATAAACACTGCTTAGCAACAACTGAAAACATCAGTGTGTTATCAACATTATTCTCACACTAAATCCAAAACATAACACTATACCAGCTACTAGGAGGAAAATTAACTCTATCCCAGCCGAAACCAGGACAGTTACCAATGTTGTTGTTTGTTTAAGATACTGTTGTCACTTGCTCTCCTGTCTTGCTTTTTCGTTTGTTTAAACTGTGTTGGCTAAAATTTCTTATGTTGCTCTTTGCCTCCAACTGATACTTTTCCTTTAAAAACAGATCAACCAAAATGATTCAACCAATTTTCTAGAATGCATATGGGGGAAAACTTTCTCTTCGTAATGTTTTCAAGTGGAACCAGTAAGACTGTGGATGCCTTTTATTTAAAAAGCCGTAATAGTCCGTGGCTTGCAGGAAAAATCTAGGCATTTTTCAGATGATGTCTTCTGTTAGAATAGATGAAAGGTACACTCCTGATGCAAAAGTCTGTCAAGATTTGGCCTCTTCACAGCCTGTGAAAAATGCAGTGAACAGTGAAGATACCTCACTGCAGGAAGATAATTGTGACAGACTGTTTTAGGGAGGCAGGGACCAGGAGCTAAGAAGACTTGCCAGTTTTCTTTGGTACCTGTCTGCAAAGCTTTTTAATTCTTTCATAGAGAGCATATAAAAAAAGTTGGATACTAAAGACCAGTGGGGCTGGAAAACCTGTGAGAAGTTGCTAGAGGACATGATGAGATGAGGAGATGAACTCAAGCAGAATTTGGCGCGTTAGGAAAACTGCTACTGAGACAGGGCATAGTGGGCAGAGAATAAAATAGTGGGGAGTCTCAGAGAATGAAAATAACTTGGGCAGCAGGGTGGCCTGAAGTGGACAGAAAGGATTTAGAGTCTCAGACATGTGAACCAGCATTAAAATAACAGGGTACACAATCACTTCTATTTACTATTGCTGTCATTACTCAAACAGCAATTAGTTCAAGCATCAGAGGTTTCTGGTGTATCTAAGGGTTTCAGCAATGCCAGTCAGCCCAAATATAATTCCCCATTGTGAAATCTGGAATTTATGTTTTAACTTCTTAGGTATTTTGTTTCAAAAAATAAAGTCTAAAACATGTTTAAAAAGAACCCACAAAAAATTCAAGAAAACTCACAATAAAGGTTGCAAAGTCAAACACTTATCATCTGTGTGGGTGGGTACACTTGCAAAATCATCAATTGCCTGACTTGAATGTATACAATTTTTTCCCCCCCCACATGATCCTTCCAAAATTCAGCATGTGGAATGGGTAGTGCTTCATTAGCCTTGGTTTATTGTTTAGTGAGCATAGAGTATATACACAAAAAGCAACAAAATTAAGGTTACCAAGGCAACTTTAATTTTGGCAATTCCTAATTTTTATTTCTTGGCTTAGCAACCTTAATGAGCTGGGATTTTGTTTGGTTTTTAATACAGGATTTATTTTGTGTTGTGGGAAATATGTTGGGAATCTACCTTAACATACTAAAATAAATTACCAAAAATGCCATCACCTTTAGCAGTATGTGCTGTATGCTCTTAGTTACTAGGCTGTGAGACTGTACAGTACATTGCTATACAAAAGTTCACATATTTCTTCCATAGGTCCTGTGACATTTAGACCCTTTAGGGTCACTGGCTTCAGCTCTATCATGACATCCTAACATGCTGTGTTGGTGGTGATGTGTTGACCACTGAATCACACTGGAGAAGCTGGTGTACACTGAATGGAGGGTCAGGTGAGTGTTTGTTTATTCATAATGCTGTCTTGAACATACCGTCTCAAAAAACCATACGACACTTAAAAAAAATTTTTTTTAATCTGTAAATGGTCATGAAATTGGCAATTTATCTTCCCTTCTCCCTGTCACTAGAGGCTCCATAATCCAGCAGCGTTTGTAATCTGATGCTTGCTGTGCCATCACATTAAAAGGAATTGGCAATTTAATAAATAAGGCTTGATGGTACTGGGTGAGGAAAAAAATCTGTATTTTTTTCTTCCTGTAAACAGCAGTGTGCTGAGATGTCTTACATTACCAAGTTCTTGTGGGGAGCATTTGATACATACTGCTTAAGTTGATGGATTTTACAGGTCACCTTCAGAGTTGGTGCAACTGTTTTGAGATTGATTCATTTATATAATAATTAACATCAGCTTTTATATCTTGTTTGTAGGCTTTGGGGGGGAATGAAAAGAGAATTATTGTTACTTTGTTGCTAAAATAAATAACATACAAAAGCAGTAATATGCAAACTATGTCAGGACCAAAAAGATTGAGTCAAATTGATTCTGTGCCAAATGATATTTTCTGTAGATGAAAGTATTCCACTTACTCTGAGACAAATATTGGCTATCTTCTCAATCATCTAACGGGCTTATTTAATTTTTTTCCTAGTCTTACAAAGTATGCTATATATTTAAAAGTCTATGCAGCACTGTGGTTTTTAAGCTTATATTTGAGGAAACTTAAAAAAGACAACTATTTAAAATGTGCATTGTTAGATAAAGCTTTTGTATGATAAATATATTGTAATCTGGTAAACCCAATGGATTCAGGTCAAATGAGATACCTGAAAATCATGTTTCTCCTTCCTGCTTTGTCACTTTTAAAAACCAGGGATATTTATTGTGGTCGCAAGTGTGTCAAACACAGCAGTGACTTTCCAAATGCTATCATTTTTATCATTATAATTTGTGCTTATCTAATTTTGTTTTTCTCTTTCTTTGTGCTGAGCAGTGCTGTGGCAATTTTATAATGAAAGTGTGCATCCAAGAATGATAAGCTGTACTTCAAGGGTGTGTGTGAATGGCAGTTAAACATTGCTGTAAGTCATCTGCCTATTCATTGCATTCACAATATGTGCAAAAGTAAAATAGAGCAGTTCTTTCCTCAACATTACCTATATTTAATAACTTAGATCTAATTCTGCCCTACAGTTTAAAAAAACAAAACAAAACATCACAAACCAAACAAAAAACCCCAACCAAAAAAACCAACCCAAACAAATGGCTTGTCTAGCTTTTTTGAGAAGCTGTTTTTTCCCTTTGTTCGTGTGTGTTTCGCAAACATAACAGAATGATCAGCAAGGTTTTTTTTCTCTGTTAGTGGACTGAATTATGAGTGTTGCACTATTTCAGAAGTCCCTCTACAACTTTGTCTTTCACCTGAAAATATCTTATGTCAAATTCTTAAGTCTTTTCAGTCACTGATGGTAAAGTAAAATATTGGTTGATACTGTATTTTGGGTTTCTTTTTGAATTAGTTTACTTATTTCTTAATTGGGAATCCAGAGAAGAGTTGAAAGAGCATATGAAAATCACAAAACTTCTACAGCTGTTCTGTCTTCATTTTGGGATTCAAAACCAGACGTCAGATGAATGGACATCACAAACAAATCCATCAGAAAAAAAAAAAAACAAACAAATGAAAGGACAAGCAGAAAGAAGGCTGAAGATAATCCTGTGTGCTCCAACACAGAAGCAGCTAGAAAGAAGGATTCAAGTTAATTTACATGCAATACCTACAGTAGGTATGACCTGTATTATAGCAAAACTTGCCATTTTGTTTGTTATGCTCCAAGTACTTCTGTAGATCTTCATTGCAGAACAATTGATAATGTGGCACGTTTATTTATTTACTTATTTATTTTTACAAGAAAATTGCCCACAGATAGCCTGAACAAAGATAAGGTACCCAATTCAAATAGCTGTCTTCTACTCGGTTTGTGATAGTACCAGTCTTTTGAATAAAGTAAGCAGGTGCTGATCAAAATGTGCTTTTAAAGGTTTTCTCTTACATTTTGTTACAAGCAAGAACAACGGAGAGCCACTGAGATGTGCTCTTTGAAGAACCAAGAGAAGTGCTGTGAGAGTTCTTGGAATTCTGCACGTAAACTAGATGAAAAAACTGCGACAATGTACAGCTTCCTTTGCGGTCATGGCTACATTTCTAAGAAGCATATTTGTTGAAGCACCGATTTTATCAGTTAATGCAAAATTCCACTTATCTGCAGTTGTAAGAGTTAACACTAAGACTTTGTATGACCTCAAGTGCATCTCTCTTCCAAAGAGAACTTGAGAAGGTGTTTGATGCTTCCCTGTTATTCAGAAAAGATCTTTTTTTCTTTGATAAAGAAGATAGTAATCTCAGGTAGCCACCTGTCCATGAGATGACATCACACAATATTCTAATGATAGCTTTTCTAGTATTTAGGTAGAGAAGTTAGGGTACATTCTCTAGGTTTCTTCTAAGTATGTGAGTTTGGTTTGAGGGATGTTCTTTTGTTGTTGTTTATGGCCTGACATGTCTGTTACATCATTAGAAAACATTTTCACAATAGACACCTTCAGTTTAACTACAGAAATTACTTTCTGACTTTTACAGTTGTGTATTATAATTAATATAAATTGTCAAAGTTTTTTCCCAAAATAGCTTCTTTACCCCACTGTTTGTCTATACCGAATCTGGATTTCCTGGTTTGAAGTTGTTATTGCTCACATGGAAAGAAATAAATACATGCTTTAGTAGCTTGCTGAAATTGGTGTAATAAAAAGAAAGAAAAAAGGAATTTGGGTTTGGATAGTCAAAGGCCTGATTACTTGTAGTGAACTAGCAGATTTGCTAGTAGGTAGGGAGTAGACCAACGTGCTGATGATGTACCTTTCACATAGGCATCTGTTTTTTGTTTTGTTTTGTTTTGTTTTAAATTAAGTAGTCAGTTAACAAGCCTTGTCATAGTCAAAGCACATTTCAGTCGTTACAGATTCACAAAGCAGGTAGACAAGTTGCTCCCATGTTCACAGTGAGGTATTTTGAAATAAGTTGTCTCAGTTTTAAAGAAGTTGGAGAAGTATAAGGTTAAGCACTTTGCATCATTATATCATTACAACGGTTATTTTTGAACCAGTGGAGTATGGCAATCCAAATTTAGTCTGAAGTTACATATGACATGTCATTATGTGATGAACGCATTACCTCTCTGTTTCGGGAGTAAAAAGAGCATTTATGGACTGGGTCTCTGGAGCTTTCCCTGGAACGATGCTTGTAATTACTGCAAAGATTAAGAACTTGAACTTTTCATACCTAGTTCTGACCTGAGTTTTGCTGTGCTATCTGTACAGCAAAGCAAACTTCATGTTAACACTGTTTCTTTCTTACAGCCTCTTTGAAGGGCAAACTAATGAAACTAGCAATTAGCCAGAATACCAGCCTGTGGCTGTCTCTTATTTCTTTGCACTAAAGGCCCTGACCCCCTGGCAGAACAGAATCTGTTGCGAATCGCAGCCAGTTTAGTGTTGTGTCCTGCAGCTTAGGTTGAATAGCTGATGGCAGAGAGGCATAAAGATAATGCTGCTGTGCTGGCTGTGACTCTGAGTGCGCGTCTGTGCTGCTACGCAGAACTCCAGAATGCCAAAGCAAGTAGCCTCGTTTTCTGTTTTTCCTGGAGTCGTCTCTCATTATGCCTAGATTAACAGACTCATTTGGGAAATATATTTTAGAGTCTATTGATCCTTTAAAACTTTAAAAAATGTCCTTGAACTGAAAAAGATCTGCTGTCACACGGTTGAGTTGTTAGAGAGATGTAGGTAACGGTACACAGGGAGCCGCTGTTTTCCTGGCTGTCTTGTGGTGCTTTTTTTGTTTGGTGGTTGTTTTCCCCAGAAGAGGGCAGCAAATGAACATCATCACACTGGCTTTTACTTTTCAAATGCTTTTTCAGTGTTCCTCTTTGCCTGTAAACCTCAGTGCAAACTACCTACTGATGTTACAGTTTAAAATGATGATTTCTACCTAATTTATTTACTACAAGGATAGCTGGAATGTATGAATTGGAAGTCTTCATTCTTTTCAGTATTAGGCAGTAGAATTTGTTTAGTAAAATCTGTTTCAAGTTTATGAAAAAGGCAGTTCTATATGAAGATTTAAGATTGTATGACTATGGCATTAGGTGTGTGTATATTTTAAAGGATAAAACAGCTGAACAACCGAACCCTATGACATTATTAGTTAATGTCACCTAAGTCTTGCTTACATCTTTCAAATATTTATTTTCTATATTTCAAGTTAAATTAATGTCATACTACAATTCAAAATAATGTTCTCATGGCCATTTTTCTCCCATCAGAAAATAAAACTGAGAATACACTAAATATAGTGATGCTTTTAATTCATGTATTAATTAATGCATTCTTGTACAAGGATGGCTTGTGCGTTCTGCTGACAGTGCATACGAGTTAAAGGCCTCAATTCACAGGGAATACTAGTGATACTAAACAATATAACCAAATCTTATTGTCTTATTTCAGCAACAAAGTACAGTTTTATCATCTAAAACTTTATGGAGGCGTACCATATTACTGATTTGGAGTATTGGGGTTTTTATGACTATATGGGAAAATGCTGATTAATACCTACCATTGTGAATTTCTTGAAAGCGTATGGCCATAATTCTGTTTAAGTTACAGATCAAGTAGTTAGCAAGAAGCCACAGAGAGAGGGCAGTCTAACCTCTTCAGTTGCTGAGTTTTATCCAATAGTTCATATAAAGAAGGGAAAATCATAGTGGCATCTGTGAGTATCAGCTGCCTATAATTGGTGTTCAAAAGCTAACTGGGAAGAATGAAACTGACTCCTAACAAGACTGATTTATTGATAGTCTTGCCTGACAGTTTCATTAAAATCACAAGTGTTATAATGCATGTGGGACCTTTATAGAGCCTAAAACTTGATCAAGAGTACTCAAGACCCTTTGGTCTTAATGGGTCGGAATTTCCCACTGTCTCAAATACACCTTATTTATATCTGAAGGATGAAAGGTTAAATCATCCATATTACAATTCCAGGTTCCTTTGGACTTTGGCTCCTTAACCTTAGAAGATTGAACCAACCCTCCTAGTAACACAGTATTCTTTCTTTTCTCCTTAAAGAAAAAAGAACACGTCAGTATTTGTGGGGAGTTTGCACCACAAGCGCTGCATAAGATAGGCACTGCTGGCAACATTATCAGAATTCTGAAATCTGCATTTAAAGCTATTAAATGTGCTGGAAATATGCAGCTATGCTTACACTTTTTTTAAGGAGTAATTCAAATAGCTAGAAAATCCAAATAGCTCTACTTTTCTACAAAGCATTTAATCCCCTAACAAAGGAAGGTTGTTCAGTTATGTCATTGTGAAAGACATGTCCTTTAAATGCATAAAAAGTACAGTTTTAATTCTGATTTCAATGAGTAGAAATGGTAACAAAGAACATGTTCCTAGTCTGTGAATCGGCATGTTATACCTTTGAACTACTGTACTTGTATTGGATTCACAAAGATGTTACAGAAATTAGCCTCTGCATTTTTGGTCTCTGCTTCATAGCTCTAAAAAAGTTCTGTCTGTCCTGTAGGAGTTTGGAATCTAGATCTTTGACAATTTTTTTTTTGTGATGTTTTTTCCTCTTGAAAGATCACAAATGTTTAGGGAAGAGGGGAAAAATTATTACAAAGAGTTATTCAGAATGGCACAGCTCGCCTTTCAGAGTTGGCTTTCATCTTGAAGCCCGCTGTTTAAATCCCAGATTTTTCCATATAGGCCCTTGGTTCTACTGAGATCGCTGTTTTAGCTTTCACACCTTCTATGCATTGAACAGTTCAACAGCTCCCCTGAGTACTTAAGTTCCCTCATGCAAGTTAAGGGCTTTCATTCTTTGAGCAGTGTAAGCTTTGTTTCTCTGGTGCAAAAAAGTGTTAATCCACACAAATAACTGAGGATTAAATCCCCTTTTGCATCTTTCTTGTTTTGAATACTGTTGCATAAAATAACAACTGAGTTATTGAGAGTGAATAAAATTTACTCTTACTTTAGAATTAGCAGGAATATTTTTACCAGTAGAAGTCTTGAGTATAATACAAACTGATTTCATTGTTTTCTAAAATACTTTGTTTTCAAAATAGCAGGACTTTAATTACCTTCACAAATGAAAATAGCTGTGTTTTCATTATAGAGTGTTTAAAGAATGAGTAATCCTGTTTATTACATCTAACGTGAATGGAGTGCATGTACTTGGAAATAGTATTTATTTAGTAATTAATTATTTACAGGTATGATTCAAAAGGACGTTGTTTCCTTTTGTTGAGTGCTGATCAATCATCTGGATAGAGATGTAGGCACCTTTTAAACCTGCTATAGTTGACTTCCACAGGATAAGGATTGTAAAGTCCTTCTATGCTTATATTTCTCCCTTTGAAATTATTGTGTGTTAAAGATGTGACTTTACAGCATTATAGACTTGTGTTTGAATTTGTGAACAGCCAGTGCCTCCTCTGTTGCTGCTGAGTTTTGAGGAAATTGAGACATAGAGTTAAGCGGGTTTGAGGTATTCTAAGCATGGTTCAGGGAACAATCTGGAAAATCAAGGAATTTGGAACAGCAGATCTGTGATCTGTGTAGGCCTTTTCAAATGTTTTACAACTTTGTTCCCTAGGAATCCTCTCTCTGTATATAAGTGCACATACGGTTTTCATACGCATTACTTTTCCTTTTAAATAAATTCCACTTGCAGGCCTGAAAGAGTAGCAGGTCACACAGTGGAGAAGGTAGAATCTGTCTTTTTCATCCAGACAAAAAATTTCTAGAAAACTTAGGTAGACTATTCAAACATCAAAATACAGCAATCCAGTATGATCATGTTGCATTATACCATATTGGCTGCTAGTAAATTACTTCAACACAGCAAAGTATGTCATTCTCGGAATATAAATAAATAATTGAAAGATAATATAATAATAACTGAAGTATTTGATTGTAGACAGGTCTGATAGGAATCTTTGTTCTCTCATCTCTCCCATAATGATATCAATCTTTCCTAACTAATAGCCTTAAATACTCATGATAAAAGGCATTAAAAGCCTAAATTCACACAGTAACTGAGAAATGTCATCCCTTCAGACCATTTACACAGGAAGAATAGATGATGATTTTCCAGCTGTGACAAGGTTCATTTCCTTTCTGACAGGAAATGTTCTTATAGTTAGCTCTGCAGAAACACATGGGAATGCATGCTGGCATCAAAGCCTTTCACTGCCAGCACTGCGAGTACAAAACAAGGCTCAAGGCCTCTCTGATACAGCAGGTGCAAATGCATACATGTGGATTACATGTATGTCTTCTTTATGTTACAAATTAGGTAAACAGCTTAGGGAGGAAAAAAAAGTACTGTACAGTTGAATGTTGAATGCTGTGTAGGAGTCATTCTTTTGTGACATGAAAATGATTTCTAGAGAAAAGGGCTATTTTTTACCTATTGGTAGTTCTTCCTCTTATGTTGAATATGCAAAAACCAAATGCTGTGATCCTGATTTAACAAAACAGGCAAATTTTTAACTGAAATGTTTTTTATGGCATTTAGGGATATTGATCTTAAGGATATGTTTGATCCTGGTTTAGGATTTATATTCAGGAGACACCTATGTAAAGGTATAGATACTGCAAAGACAAGGACAACTTATGTCCCTGACTTGTTAACTAAAAAGGATGTCTTTGCTAGTTCAGAGGGATGTGGACTTCAGCCAGTTCATAAGTTTTTGTCTGTACTAGTACTCCATGGCCAGGAAAGAATGGGAATGTCTTCTCAAAACTTTTTAAATCAACTTGCACATACTGGCATATTTCAAGATTTTTAATATAATAGATTGTTGTTTGTCTACCTTGGCTACGTTCCCTTTCATTTTCTGGAAAGCTTCCTGCTTCAGTTTTCTGTTTTAAAGTTTAATGTTGAACCTCTATCAAAGGCCCAACCTCTCTGTGACTGATGCTCTGGGGTTCTTTCTGTCTCAGTCAAGTGATTTGTTTACATGGACTTTGTGTTGCCATGGTTATAGTAAGTCCATCATTCTGCCAAAAAAGGCACTTGCATTAGAAATTCTGAATTTACACAGAAGATCGTACTTTGTAGCAGTGTCTGCTTGGAACTGTTGGATCTGCTCCATCTTGTTGGTATTTAAAAAGTGAAGCCTTTCTGCTTTTTTCTGAACTGAGCATTTTACAGGATTAGAAAATAAGTTTAACTGCACGAATAGGATGGGAACATGCTAAGTTGCATTAATGGCCTTCTGAAACCTCGTACTTGATGTGTGCAGTGGACACATCAGGTGGACGGGATAGTGGGACGCCAGTTAGATGCTTGTGATAATGTTTAAATAAATCAGCTTGCAGAGAACTCGTCCTATAGGACCTGGCAGTGTAGTGAATAGGGAATATCCGCCTTTGTCCACACTGACAAAATTAACTTTTCAGCGAGTTGAAGAAATTAAATACTCTTGCAGTGGTTGGGCAGGAGTGTGGCGCTCCGACACTTGAGCGACGTGGGTGATGCTCCATTACACAGCGTTGGAGCCATGGCTTCACACACGGCAGCAGAGGAGAGTAGGCAGATGTCTGGCAGGAAACATAGGTGTGAAGGGGGCTGATAGACATCTCATGCTACTGGGACAGATGGCTCTGAATCTCTGTGGTAGCAAGTATGCCATGTCTTCAAAGACAGACGTTTGCTCTATTAAACATTCTTAGCTTATGTCGAAGGCAACTGACAGGGTTTCAAAAGGTACAGGAAAAGAAGAGTGATACCCAAAGAAGAGATAACTGACTTCTCCTAGGAGGCTGGCTAGGCAGTGTGGCCGGGCACTGTTGATGATGTTCAGGTGCAGAAGTAGACAAGTGACCAAAAACATGAAAAATAAATTAAACTTTTGCAAAAAAAGAATAAAATAAGTCACCATCTAGAAAAAGAATTGCAAATTCAGAACTGTCTCCTATTCCTTGTTCTGCAGCTGACCTGCTATGTGACCTACAGCAAACATATTTAATGAGTTTTAGGAAGCTGCTTATTACCTATGAAAATGTAATTTATTATCCAGATATCAAGCCATTGACAACTGCTCCTGAAAATATCATCAGCCTCTTCCTGTTTGCTTCTCCATTGACAACTGGGGGTAAACATAAAAAAATGCTTTGATTTCCACATCATGCTGACTATGCTATGATCACGCAATGTGATATCCCCTGCATTATTTCTTAAAAGACAACACTAATAGAACTGGAACTGGAGAGTTACTTGCAATAATGTTGGCGTGAAATAGCGTCTTGAGGAGAATTATTACTATACCAGGGTTGGTGTTAGGACTTAGATTCTTAAAATATGTTCACTTTTCATTATTTTTTAACTCAAATGTATTTAATTGTTTGGTTTATGTTTTATTTTTGGCTGCAAAAATGAAAATACATTTGCCTATTTGAGGGTTGGACCAAATGACCTCCAGAGATTCCATTCGACCTCGACCATTCTGTGATTCTGTTTCATTTTTTTTTTTTAGTTGGTGGTTTCTTTCTGGTTAGATTTGTTTCAGGTTCTCCACTGTACAGCTAATATTTCAGAATTTTAGTACATCAGAAACATATGAAGATAAATATTGTAAATTAGAAGTTATCAGTGGGAATGTAGATGAAAGGGGAGGCTAGTCCTTTAAGAATGTACCTCTCAATGGTTTTGTTATTGGAAGTAATTGTTTTCCTTTGTATTTGTGACCTAAATGTTGTCCTTGCTGTCTTTACAGAAAATTCTTTGTGTGTTTTCTTCATTAAGTTAAAATTACTTTCCCTTAATGTCATTTCCTTTTGCTTCTTGAAAATTTCCTGTTCTGCTACATTTGCCCTTTCTGAGGGATTTTGTTTGTTTATTTGTTTTTAATTGGTGACATAGAGTACGCTGAGAGTTGGCCCTCTGAACTTTGATTCAGAAAAAAAAGATCAAAACTAAATTTGGAAATGGTTCTGGCCAGTTTTTCTTGATTAGACTTGTGGTGGAAGCCAAATTTAGGTGCAGTAGGTCTCCTACTGGTAAAACAGACTGTAACCTTTAACTGCCTAGACCATTATCTAAGATCATGCTTCGTTAGCAACAAGATCATGTGAAAGATGAGCTGTGGCTTTGAGGATGTGCTGTAAATGCTAATCTGCTGATTTGCTTTTGAATTTCCCCCCACACTTTGTGTTCCCATAGAAGATACTACATCCTTCAAATTTGCTTTCCATTTCCTGGTAGGCGAGAAGCCTTTGAAATGTGAGATCTGCTCTTATGCCTCCATTGATGCAAGCTCGCTGCAGTGGCACTTCGAACCTGCGCTTGTGAGAGGTCCTACAAATGTTGACTCTGTTCATATAGTTGGTAAGTGTAAATGATCTCTCTGTCAGACAAATTCTGTAAATCTGTTGGCTTTAAAAAAAAAACCAAAACCAAACCAAAACCCCCCCACACTTTAAGGTATGCACTCCTACCCATTAATAAAAGCCAAGTCAAACATTTAAATATATTCCTGTTGGGAGCTTGGCTCTATGAAGGCTTTTTTGTTTAAAGGGATCGCTTTCTGTCGCCTCTTTACAGCTCTTTCTGTATATAAGTACTGCATAGATTGTGCTGGAAGATGTATGGAGCACTAATATGATAAATACAAAAATATCTGGTAGAAGAAGGTGATAGTATCTGTGTCTGAAGGAGTACTGGGACAAATGGTAGTGACTTGTTTAAAAACAAAAATGTGTTCGTTCACTAACTGTATGTCTTAATTTGCTGTATTAGGTGTACCATGCTGCTTTTTCACACTGATTTTGTCTGCAGCTTTGCTTGTAGTGTTTTGATTCCACCCTCCCGCCCCCGCCGATTAAGGAAATGATCACATTTCTGACAGTGCTAACACATTTCATTTTGCAGTGTTGGCAGAGTGCATCATGTGATGAGTGGGAGCATTAGCTAGTCTTAGTAAAGCCGAAGTACATGTTGAAAGCATGTACTTAGCAGCCTCAGAGGCTGTTTAAATGTTAAATTCTTGTGTGTTTAAACTCTGTATGCTAAATGATGTACTATTTGCTTTGGTTTTTTTTAAACTCAAAAGGTTTAAACTAAGATAAGCTAATGTCCGCAAGTCACTTGTTGAGGTATGCAGTGGTTGGTGGAGAGATGGCTTGATTAGTTTTGGTTTGTTACTTATGTGGGGGAAAGCTTAATTTACTCTGTTTCTTTATCTGTCATAATAAAGGTAATTCTGATTACAAAACTAGTACTCCTTTTGGAGAGTCTTCTGATACCAGAATTAAAATCTGGAAATGCATCTCTCAAAAGTGATAAGATACCTTGAGCTTAAAGTAAATTCCTTCTTCACAGACAGCTTTTCAGTATCTGGTGATGGAATAACAGGGAAAAAGGCTTTTTCCTAATTTCTGTGGCAGCTGTGTAAAAATGCGGAAGTGTAAACATTATCCAAATGTTGTAACAAAAAATGAAGGAAATTTGTATAATGGAATGGTCACTTACTGGCCTTGTTACAGAGACAGATATTTGTTTGCAGATATTTACTTTCTAGGAAGTATCATGTATGTCTTAATACAGGAGAAAATAGTGGTTGGAAAATTTGAGGGGAGTGGTAGTGGTGAACTCCACAGACTATAGAGTGGAACACTGGTAACCTATTACTCTTTATGCGTTACTGTAGTAGGCACAAGAAATCCAGTTTCCTCTCCTATCAGATAAGCTTTAGTTATAGGATACAGCTAAGCATGACAGGGGACTGTCATTAAGTCCTGTACTACTAAAAATGTATTTTTTAAATAAACCATTCTGTAATACCTGTCATAGTATTTTCTCTCCTCTTGCACTATTACTTTACAAGCATATACTTTTTCATTTATTTGTAGTAAGTCAGCCCGGCTTGCAGGGATCAAAGATTTTGTTGCTTGCAAATTAACAATGTGCCTCCTTCCACCAGCCTGCTTTGCACTGTTAGATGCACGTTAGCCATCATAATATAAACGCATGCTTAACTTTTTGATGTGGAACTAGTTCCATTGAAGTTAATAGAATTGCTCTTTAGTAAGTTAAAAACTTATTATATAATGAGAGTCTATGAGATCAGGAGGTAAATGGTTTAACCGGTGTCTGTAGGAGTAAACAATAACACTGTCTGAAAGTACTCTTTTCTTGTATGTAAGATCTATACTTACAAAATATTTCATTCCTGTCTACATAGTGGTAACGGCAAATGCCTGCATAGTGTTCCAGACCTAAATAGTTTGGATGTTGTGAAACTTGTGAAACAGTTTGCCTGAATTGGGTAAATACAGTTAAGGTGGGTTTTTTTCTTAAGTAATCTGTTTCAGGTCTGTAATAGTCTTAAGATTTTTAAGCGCACTAGAATATAACACCCTCTATTTCTGAAATTACCTCTTCTATTGTCAAATTACTTCTATTATCAAATACAACAAATGTAGGAATATGAAAGAAGAAAAAAAGAAAGAAACACCCCCCCAAGCAAACCCAACCCTTTTCCAGTCCCCAGGCATATACTTTACTCCCACATTAGAACCCATTTACTGATTCAGCGGGCTGTATTCAAAAGTGAGATGTAAAAGGGTAGAAATCACACACGAGCATCCAGATCAGAGTGTAAGCAAGACCAAGGATGGCATAACTGCAGTGATGCAATATACAGAAAAGTGTCATCTCTAAACTTTTCCAGTATTCTGATTTAGTTTGTGAATTAATATATATTGTTTACTGATACTCAATTAGAAAAGAGTTTTGTTATTCAAGCTCTCACCTGTTAAGATTATTTGTGTTTTGAGTTTACCAGAGACATTGAATGAAAAACAATATAGTGAAATCTGCAGTGGCAGCTGCTCATCAAAATTCAGGGTTACAGTGAAATTTAATTTTAAAGTGCATCTCTTTGTGTGTATGGATATACATACACACATAAATATATATACATAATGAGCTCAAGACTTAAAATATGTATGTAACTGGGCTGTTTACAACACATAGAGTCCCTTTAAGGCTTTTGTCATATCAAGAGCTCGGAGCTATATAGAAAAAGAGATGTAAATTTGCTTGAGATATCTGCCTTGCTTAGTGACTGTGAAGAGTCATATGACTGCTTCTGATGGCACAGAATGTGACAGGTTCACATTTTTCGTAGTTTTGCTGTCAAAGACTGCAAGAGGATTTCCTCAAAGTTGTGTGTTCCTGTTGATGATACAGACAGGGTTTTAAAGAGTTCTGTGCTGCTTTAATAAAAATGTATGGGAAAATGTTTCATTTTCTGTGTAAATCTTAGCTCGAAACCCTAAGTTTTTCTGTGCCTGTGTAGTAAAATATTTTCTCACATGCCAGATCAACCAATTACATTTTTTTTTTTAGGTGTGAGGGGGAAGGAAGGTTAAGGTATACTTATCTGATTAAGCATACTTTAAGAAATTCCAGTCTTTTGCTTGTTGCATTCATATAAATAACACCACCACCTAAGTACCCCAACCCTGAATACAGAAAACCTGTAAATATTTGCAGCACCAACCAAGTGAGTTTTAAACTGGTATGGTGTATACATTACTGAGTCTAAGAATTAATTTTAGCCAACATAGTTGTTTAATCTGACCTCTCTGTGGATCCCCTTCTGTACTCAATGGAGAATGATGGGCATTCCCACAAGATGTCTTAATTTCATATGAGACATTACTTAAATGTGTGGGCTAATTCGCCCCCGTTAGGTTTACTGCCTGCCTACAGATAACTTTACAGAGGAAATCTAGAAGATAATACACCTGTTGGCTAACATTATGTGGGATGAATCCTACTGTAGGTGATTGTTTTGATTTTCCTAGCTCATAGGGCTGCAAATAGTTGTTGCCAAAATAAACTGATGCTCAATATCTGTTGAATTTAGAGAAGCTTACATTACAAATTGGTATGTTTTGAAATCTGATTGTTTGATTTAGGTAACAAGTGCTGAGACTAACTCACAAGTCTCAGTCTGGATTCTCTTACAGCCTGTACACAGTTGTCTTCTAGGTTGGCCTTGTTCAGGGGAAGCACCAAAACCCAAAGGTTTAGATCCTAGATTTGGTATTCACTGAATCTGAAAGAACTGAGATTTTGATTAGGACCAGATGATAATTCCATTGTCTCAGGACAGGATTTAGACCCATAGTAAGTATGTACCAGACCTCACATTTTAATATAGAATGAATCCTTGACAGTATTTGTGTTATGGTTAAGCTCTTTATTTTGAGGTATATCCCTTTGTCATAATGCAAAATAGGTAGAATGAAATGACAAATGCAAGATCAAAACTTTTCAGTATATTCAGACTGGTTTGCAGCTTTCACTATGTTGAGCTGGAATTGTATGCGGATTCACATGCACATGCAAATGTGTGCGTCTGTGGTGTGCGTGGCTGCATGCTGGTGCAATTGTATCCTAAGGATGTAAATGCGTAAAAAGTAAATTGGGACATGTGCCTGTAGGAGTTTAGATTCTTAATGCCTGTACAGAGGTTTTATTTTCAAAGAACAGATATATCCACAGGTGCACAACTGACACTAAAATAGAAATATTGCTGAAAACATGGTGCAAACTCCACTAACTTAGTCCAGTGGTAGGAGAAAAAATGGTGAAAGGCGTTGTCTTTCTTGTGTAAGATGAGACACATTTTAGGTCTAGAAATCCTCACTTGGGAATACAGCTAGCTGTAAGTGAAGTCACTGGGCTATGAGTCAGGAGAGCTGTGTTCTGGTCTAGCTCTGCCACTGGACAGAGCCGTGAGATCTTGCTAGGGATGACTTATCCTCTGACCTACTGTTTGGCTATTTTGGATTTGTGAACACTCCAGCTAGAGACTGACTGCCTGTGTTTGTGCAGTGCTCGCTGCTACTGATGGTACTAATGACTGATACATTTTTAATTTTTTTACAGCATTCAGAAGAAGAGCTTGGAACTTCACATATGCCGACATCACGCTGGTGAGGCATTCGGCTGTAGTTTTTGCTGCTATTCTTCCTCTGACAAGCAACTTCTCTGAAAACACATTAGGAAATATCACCTGGGTTCAGGAACTTCATTAATCAGTTCCCAGGCCACCTTTACCCTCAAATCACTTCCTGTGGAACATTAGGTTCTTCGTGCTTAAACTTCCACCAAAGCATCCTGGCAAATAAAGAAGCTGTTGGCATTGTCAGACTTTTGTGCTGAGAGCCAGCGGTTATCTGGAAGAAGAGAAGAAACGGTCCTTATGTGGCAATTAGAAGCACTTAGGATGGTCTTCCCAAAAAGCTTTGTGTGTGCTATTGTACAGGTGGTAACTCCAATGTGCTGAGAGGACCGTGGAGGTTTGTGTTGCACAAAGGGTGGACATGTTGATTTTTGTTCTGGTTACCTCTTGCTGATATGTTCCGCTTACTTACAAATGAAGAGTTTGACATTTCAAGGCAGAATCTGTTGAAATGTACCAAAGCTGACAGTGAACCCTGCAGGTGGTTTCTGTACTACATCTCTCATTTTTAATACAGGTCTCTATATAAAACAGTAAATGATTCAAGAAAATTACTGATGCCGTAGCACTCATAATGTGGTAAAAAAAATTCATTAAATTTCTTCATGGTTATTTTTTATAACAAAATGTGTCTATTATTATAAGCTAATCCAATGTTGAAATAAAAATATAAACTACTGAAACATGACATGAAATAAACTTGACTTGAAAATTCAGTTATTAAATACATTTGTACCTTATTTAGCCGAACAGAAATTGCTCACTTTAAAAAAAGATTAAATGAGAAAATGGAATCCTTTCTAATTTTAGGCTGTTAAGAGGACTGGTTTTAATCTAAGACTCCACATTTATTCTTTGACTATGGTGGTTTTGTGGAGTCTGTTGTTAGCTATGAATGTTACTCAGGAAATATAACTCTTGCTAAAAATAAAAAATCTAACATCACATCTTCCTGCCAGACAGAAGCAAATAGTGACTGAAGGGTGCCTACACTGTTCTCTTAAACACAATTGTAAAGAATATACTACTTCAACAGGATAGAAGTTTCCCTTCAGGTAACTTTTACATTTCTTGACTGACAGGAAAATGTTAGTAAAAGAGTTATGTGGAGAGTAGCTACTGCCAAGTTGTAGGTAGAATCTTTATTAAAGAATTAAAGACAAACTTTTTTCAGAGAAGAAAATTCTTATGCTGTTAGAAACTGATGAGCATCACAGACCTCATCTTCCTATTGTACAGTTGGAACAAAAAAGGTTGGCAATGTATACCAAACATAAACACTTGGTTCCCCTTCATCTGGAAGTATAATAGTTGGACATTTGCAACTGAGCACATGCGTCATTACTAATGGGAAATATTTTTTTTCCTTAATACAATTTACATTGCAGCATTTTAACTTGTTTGTGCAATAGTGTGATGGTTCTTTAACTTGAAATTGCTTGAATGGTAAGTACTCATTTATGACAACAGTAGTACTTTACTCTGAAGGATTCCAGCAGCTTTTCACTAACTTTGCATTGGGGAAGTATTTTGATCCTTGTTGATGTTAGGCCCAGAGGACGTTGACTTAACGTATTGGTTGTTTAATAGTATTTAGCAGTAGCAAAAGATGTGAACTGCAGAGGGGATCTAGATATGTGGAATTTAATTAATGAAACTGGAATTCAGCCAAAACTCAGATCAACAGTCCCAATCTTGCAAAAAGCACAAGAGGACTTCTAATAGTTGGTAAGTGAACTGAGCTTTCATTTTGATGTCACCTTGACAATTGTGGTGTAAGCAATCTAGTACCTACTTTTCTAGGGAATTTATTCAGTAATGTTGTGAAAGGCGGTCTATACCACTTACTAAATTACTAGTAATTACAAGAGATTACTTCTGGCAGCATTCTATCCTGTTTTCATGTCTTTCATATAAGCACCAAGCTCAACTTTAGCATTTGAGAACAGGCAAGAGTACAGCTTGGAGTAGCAGAGCTGCAGGCATAGCATGGTGCAGTTGCATGCCCACTAGAATTTTTAATGTGCTGGGTTTTTTTTCCCCCGTTTTTTTCCCACTGTTGTTAGTGCAGGCTGTATAATAGGCTTGATAAGTTAATTAGGGATGGGATCTTGAATATAAAATAAGTGCTTTATTTCTTTTTTATATATTTATTAGCGTATTTTAAGTGGGCAGAAATATTCAGCATTAGCTAGTTTACTGAAAAGACTGACTGCCGATAGCAGTTTTTGTACATATAAGGTATGATTTATAGAGCCAAATTCTAATCTGTTCTTTCTACTAGCCTCAGGCAGTACAGTTATTCTGCAGTGAAGTGAAGGATTTTTGGTATGTCCTTGTAAGTGATCTTTCAATATGAATATGACATGGTCTATCAGAAATACTTCCTTGCTCTCTAGAAAAGAAACAAAATTTAGATACAGAAAGTAATAATCTTGACATGTTTCTTTTGTGTTGTGTAAGACATCTTGGAATGCTAGCCTTTTGTCAAAAGTCCGCACAGTCTGGTCATTCAGGAGTAGCTATTAATGGGAGACTAAAGTGGCTATCATGTAAAACTATCATTTAGATCAGTAAACAATTAGTTTCTAGTTCAACTGTCACATATATTACAAATCTTCAAAGTCTGCTTCTGGCTCCAAGCACAATTTTTCTAATAATTTCTGAGTTAGTATGCTTTGTTTTCTTTCCGTGTAAACCAAGTAAACAGTGATGTGTGTGTGGTTTTTTGAGTGTCAACTTATGCAAGTCTGAGGGGAAACTGAGGTAGGTTTTCTGTGTGACTGTCACAAAGCTGTTAAATGAACTGTGCTTCCTCTTGAACAAACTATCCCTTGCATTCCCTTTCCTTCTTACTTCCCTTTGCTGTCAGGAGAGACCTTTCATAGAGCAGTAGTTCCACAAAGTGCAGCCTCAGCATAGGTTAGGGGCTGTAACAGAGTTGACAAAGGACTCTTTGTCTTGTTATATTCAGGCAAAGGCTCTACTGCTATAAATAATGCATGTTTTAATTGGAAACTGCAAATGGAAATGCCAGTCTCTACAGGCTTGTTGATTTCAGTATAATCTGTTAGGGGCAGATTCTGCTTACATGCTGAACACACAAACACATTCCCCAAAGTTGTGGTTGGTTGTTTTTATTAGTACTACCTGTTCTAGTGAGTTCCTTCCTATAAATTAAGACAAATGTGATATCTTAGCTAATCATCTGGGAATTTCTATCACTGTATATTATGCAAATTGCCTAAAACACACTTACAAGACTGGGTACCCACTGATACTAAGAGTTCTAGATGCCATTTCCCTTGGTCAGTATTATTAGGATTGTGCACTGTACCTACTGAAAGTAAATTTAACTATTAGTAGGGGATGAGTTTAAAAGCAGATAATAAACATACTAATTTCTTGCCAGATTTCCCTGGGATTAATCACACTGTGCCTGATGTTAGCCACAGGTTTAGGCTTGCATGCACAATTACTGTGGCGAAGCTGATACCTGGCTAATTCATGAAGCTGGAACGCTAATCACATCTAAGAGGATGAGCACAACTTTTTGTACCGTTTTAATTAAGTTGGTTTAAAACCACACCTTAAGGCCTCTTCTAAACGTAACATCCTACCAACTTCAGTAAAGGTGTCCGACACTTACCTAAGTGGTGCATAAGGGTGTGAATACAAATCTGTGTGAAGGCTATGAGTTTGCTTTGGGCTAGATTGATTTCTGCTTTAATTTGGATCATTTCTATTTGCATACATTCACCAATCTTGTTTTAAACTCTTTTAACAGTGTCAAGATGAACTTTGCACTCTTTTTTTAGTAGTTTATAGATATTAAAATAGTAAATGAGCCCCCCGCCCCCAACTTGCAGAACTATAGAAAAAAGGGGAAACAGATTAGGGTGGCCCAATGTCATTTTATTGCTGTCCAGTTTGTGCACCCTAATCTCCTGCTGTTTGTGGGCAAGCCTGAGCAACTTATACCTAGAATGCTTCTAACAAGTAGAATTTAGGATTAAAATTGGATTTAAATGTGTGGAACTCCTAAGCGATGTGGAATCCTTCCAGAAGTGACTGAAGGCTCATTTCAGAAAATGCTGTAGGAACACCAGACCCCAAGCTTTGAGTGCCTAGAGCGACTCAGTGTCCCAGCATGGGTATTTATTTAGCTACAGGTGAGCTGGGTGCCTCAGAGTCCAATCCAGAAGATGCTGACATTGAGCAGGGAGCCTTCAAGTTAAGAGGCAAGGCTGAATGTGGCATTGAGTTTTACCCCCAATCGTCAGACTTCGGTACCTCTGGCTGGTCGTGATTCACTCATGAACTCTTACCCCCTTGTTTGATGGCTGGAGTTTGCTTTGACAAAATGCAACCAGGGAAAGTCTTGGGGCCCCCATTTTAATTTATTTGCCTGTGTGTAGGTATCACATGGTGGTTCAGATCACTCCTTTGCATAGGAGGACAGGGCTTCATATTCTGTGTTTCCCAAGAGAGTGCAGAAGGGTAAAACCTTTTGGAAATGGGGTTTATCAAGTGCTCCTATGAAAGTGTTATTTATGCATGAGGAGACCAGGCTTCTAACTTCTATTCCAGAGCATATTTAAATCTTTTGTATTAAATGGAACAGGGATTAGGTCTCATCATTCCATGTAGCATGTCTTAAATGCTATGTTGTATAGACATTCTCTTCTTTTTCTGTTGGCTAATAATTACTGAATTAGTCTATGTGCGTAGCAATGGTTTCAGATGTTCTAGCTTTATGGTCAGAGCCCTTTCTTTAGGGGTGGTGGAGATATCATCAGGCAGAAGAGGTCACTGAGGTTACAAAGCAAGTCAGGGGCAGAAGTTAGGCAGGGAAAAATAGTTCTGTCTCATGCATCAGTTCTTTCAGATATACCTGTCCTTTTTAGGACAGTAGTAAAAATAGAGAAGAAAGATAACTTCCTTCCCTTCTTCCCCTAGAAGATTCTTCTTGAAAACAAATTCAGGATAGTTAATAAAACTAAAAAGGTAGGAAGGAGACATCTGACTCGGATGGAATTGCTCAAACCTGATTTTTGTTGGAGGACCGATAGTTAAAGCACTAACTCTACACTCTGCAAGGTGGTGCATTGTATTAGTACGTCATTCTTTTCTTGGTCATAACTAAACAGGATTTAGTGATATACATGATGTACATTCTTGGATTGTATTGCTTGAAAGCATCTTGAATAATATTTCAAGTTTATTGAAAACCGAAATCAATGTTTTTAACTTGACATTCCTCTGTTCAAAGGTCATTGTGCATATAACAGGAAATGTAAAAGGCCAACAGAAATAAATTGGCTACAAACACAGCAGCAGTGTTGGCAGAAAATATCTCAAAAACATTATGTAAATGTTTCCTCATTTACAGTGTATTGATTATTTTCAGAATAAGCAGCTACCTGTGGACTCTTAGATCCAGACAATGTGTGCCAAGAGATGGCGTGTGAAGATGAACCAATAGACGTGGGGTAGGTGAAAGTTCCATGCTGTAAACTGATATTCAGCGTTCTTTTGGGTCATTGCCTTGATAACTCCACACCCAGTGAGTAATATGGTCATACAGCAGTGACAAGCCACTATAGGCCAGGAAGAAGGAAGCTCTTTTTGTGTTCCTAACTAGGCATATTCAAAGGAATGCCCATAAGCTGTGCTGACTGCATCTAATTGGTGTTAATTTATTCTGGTCTGAATTGTACTGATTAATAGCTGTTAGCAGGAGCAGAGGAATTTTCCTCTTTATAGGTGGGGCTCAGAGCCTTGTCAGTTCAAGTCTTGCTGGAGAACAGTGTGCTGCTGTAATTACTAGTAATTCTTATCCCTGGGGAAAGGAATCTGTAGCACTCCTCTTTTGTGTCATGAGGAATACTTTGGCCAGAATTTTATTATTCTTGCCAGTACGGGTTGGCAAGAAATCGTGGCTCCTCGTCCTGTCTGTGTCTCTAGTGTCCCTGCCACTGGGGTTATGTGCACGAGCAGCTCTCGTCCAGAATGAGATTGCTCAGGGGCTTGTTCCCAGATTGTTGCTACTGACACACTTGCTGCGAGACAGCATCTCTCTTTGGCTCCTAGTTTTTAGGGGTGGGTGTGTCCAGTGTTAGTGTTACAGGATTAGAAAATGCCATGCAATGGTAAATAGCTGCATTATGTTTATTGTCATTATTCTTTGTTCATATGCAAATGCAAGCAAACAACCACCTAATGTAATCTTTTTACATACTAAGAAAACATCACGTCCTCAGCATTAGTTGGTGCGACTGGCTCAAGGTGTTTGATTGATGTCTGAATTTCGGAAATGATGTCTTGGTGATCGGAATGCCTTTTCTTCACTTGCCAGCTGCTGCGTGGAGGTGCAGCAGTTCCATTTTCATGTGGCAGCTTTAATTGCTGTTTCCTTAACAGAAGGTGAGCAATGCAGCACACCTTTCACAGGATGCAATTAAACCTGCCTTAGTCACTGCTGGAGGAACAGGCAGAAACAGGTCATTTAATAGAAACTGTCTCTAATAAAACTGAGACAAACATGTCCTGTTTAAAGATTTGGGGAAATCTCTTCAGGCAAAAAACCTGCTTCCTAAGGATGGACTTTGCATGGCCTTCCTTCTATTGTACTTTCCTTCCTGTAGATGAGAGAGATGGTTAAATGCTGGTACCAGTCATGTTATTCAGAGTGAAGCCAGGATTTCATGCACCATGTCTGCAGGCAATGGCTTTACTCCCCACCCTGCTAAAAGGGGTCACACTGGCTGCTACTGAATCTTCCCAACCTGATCTTGTATTAATTTCAAACTCTTCTGGAGCCAGATGTGTGATTGATCTTTCCAAACTTTAGTAGCCTAAGAAGTCATGCATTCCGTCTAAAATTAGGCACTTGGATTCCTTCTAGAGCCAATGGGAGGCAGTATTTATTTCCTGGGAGTAATTAATCCCACCCTGATTGGGGGTGGTGGGCTAGGAAGGTGGTTGCTTCCTAGATGTAGCCGCAGCAGGAAGTGTTCTAACAGCCAGCGCCTCTGCTCTCTGCAACCTGACGTTGCGACAGGATCTGCCGAGGGACCTTTTTCAGGTTAGATTTTCAGTAAAATGAAAAGCTCTCAATAGTCAAACTGGTTATTAAAACTCCTTTTTGGGATCTGTCTGAAAATTGCAATGATATTTAAAAAAGCTCAGTCCCTGCAGTCTAGTGCTGAATGTGGAATTCAGATGAGTAAGAAAAGCCATATTGTCCATCGTCTTTTTCTCTACTATGTTTTAGAGAGCTCCTCAGACTAAGATTGGTGAAAGACCCCTACTATATGACAGATTTGAAGAAAAAGTAACACACTAGTATAGATTTTAAGGCCAAAAGAGATCATCAGATCAACATCTCCCAGATAGCATACAGACCATGTTTAGCTCAGAAGATAAACCATCAGTAGCCATAGCACAAAATTGCTTTTGTAATATTCTCACTTAAGCCATTCCATGAACAGCAAAACTTATGAAGCCTTGTTTCCAAAGTGTGTGTATGTGTGTCTCGCCTCCTCCCATGTGGATTCTCTGGTGTCTAATGCTGTGGCCAGCTCCCCTATTGGGAATATGAGATCCTTTCTCTTTTGTCTATTTTCACAAATTATTTAAGGGTTTAGTATTTCAGAAGCCTCCTACCTTTCTGTTAAAGTTCGTTAAAATTTGCCACTGGGTTCCAGAATTACTAAGAGGCAGTGGACAGACCCATGTCTATGTAGAGCACAAAGACACGTGTTTTATTTTCATAGGAAACTTGGCAACAAATTTAGAGTGAGGGGTGTGTTAAGAGTATTGAGAAATGACTGATTCCAAAGTGTGGTTGGCCCCAAAAAGCACAGAAAGGCGCCTGTGTCAGATCTCCTACCTCGCCTGTTCTCTGTAGTCCATTCCACAGAACTTCTGTGTGCCAGCCCCCGCTAGACAAGAGGTGGCTTGTATTTTATGAAAATACTAGATCATTTAAAACTGAAAGAGAAATGTACTGCTTCTGTTCATAATCTGTCTCAGCAATGTGTCACAGTTAAAATGTTGCTTATTTTATTTCTAAATTTGTGTTGTTATTTTTAGCTTTAATTTTTTACGGTTGATTCTTGTAATGCATTTCTCTGCTAGGTTAGACAACCCTCTAAGACCAGCTGTTTTTCACCATGAAGGTGTGTGTGTGCTGTAATTGCATCATTCTTGATTTCGTTTTTGATAAACGAAGCACATTGAACTCTTTAGGCCCCTATGGTAGGGCATTTTCTCTAGCCTTCATGTTACTCTGGCTCTTCTCTTCACTCTGTAATTGCAATCAGTGTAGTCAAAAAACAATTTATAAATTACTTGTCAGATTCTGTCTATAGTATACTTTCTGGCTGGCACAGAACCTGCAGAAAGAGTGCAATATCCTGTTTCCTATCTGCTTTGCACAATAAAAACATATGTTAATGTAAGGATGGCGACATCAAGTGGGTTTTTTGCTTCTTTTTTTCCAATGTGGCTGTGAAGGTGCTAGTTCAGTACGAGCTGTAAAACCAGCTGATTTATGAAGTTGCATTTTTATAATATTTGTATTTACTTTTCCTTTTACAACTCTTGCATTCATTAGCAAGCATTTGTCGAACCATGCTGTTCCTTTAAGATCCTCAAATGCCCTGCTCAAAGCCAAGCAGTGTGTGCGTTCATGAAGATGTTGGCCTATCACAACATGTTTCCATTTTTCTCTCTATGAAGATCAATTTAAATTTATTATTGCCAGCTGTTTCTGTCTATGGTGTATTTTTTCTCATGTGATTAGCGATCCTGATTGATTCAACTCCTTGCGCTGCACAGGGAAAGCATCAGGGCTGTTCCGTTGTGTTAACTGGTCTGGCAAACTAGCATCACAAAAGATTTAAAACCGTAAGCAGAAAGAGCATGTGTTTGACCAGATTTTGCTCTTTTAAAAATGCCCCCTGACGTAGTAATTTCTTTATTTTTTAATTACAATAATAAACAAATGTGGTTAAGTTTACAGTTTGTCTTGGTTTTATCCAGAGTGGTTATCCTATTGTTTTTTTCTTGGGTAAATACTTGCACCAGTTTTGTTTGCTTGCCGCTATCTGACGCATGAGAGCATCGTCTCGTTGACTGCTGAACCCTCTTGCTCATGGAACAGCAACTGTTCCACGCAGACACAGTGATATAGTTAGTCCTTAGTCTCTGAGGATGATCAATAGATTGAAGTTAACCATTTCACCTTATGGCTAAACATTAATTATGCAGAGTGTACTAGCATCCTTTTTTTAGAAACATTTTAACCTTATGCATTCAGTGATTAAGTGCTGGCAGGTCATTTTTTCCTGTGCTGCTGCAGAGAAAAGCTAAACTTAGCTGGCTGCAACTGTGCCTCTAGCTGGGTGATGAGTTGTACGGGTTTAAGACGTCGCTACTGACAAAATGGATGGGTTGAAAATCAGATTCTTTTGTTGTTACGAAACAGCCAGGCTAGAATGAAATGGCAGTGGTTCAAGCGCATGCTAGACAGACCATATGTTCCTTACAGTGAAATGAAGTGGTGTTGTATATCTGTATTGCTAAGCATAAGGACAACAGCTCCAGCTTCCAGAACTGCTGGCAGGAGTCCTACATAGAAGAAATGTACTCTTCTTCTATCTTTTAAAAGTCATTTAGGAGTGCAGCCAGTGTCTGTTCCTGCCCGTCTCATGCTAGAGCAAGATGTACTAGGAAAACATGCCTGATGTAAAGGAGTGGACATCATTAATATATTTCAACTATATATGCAACTAAGTTCTAAAATGGTCAGCTAAAATTGCCACAAAACTATCACTTCTGAAATACAGGACTGCAAAAGATCTCTTGGGTCATTGAGTCTCATCCCTCTTCTCCCAAGAATGAAATGGATTATGATTAATTTATCAAATTCCATTTTGAGAGTTGTCATTTTCCTGCCCTATTGGAAAGCTGCTCCAGAGCTCTGATTGTCTCTGACCTTACAGTCATTTTGTAATTCTCACCACAAATTCTAGACCTATTTTTTGTATTTTGATGTCTCTCTGCATTTGCTCTGAGAACTCTTCTTTCTCTCCCTGGTGCTGCTTTTGAGAATGCTTTTCTAGAGAATGTGCTCTCCTCTGCAGAGCTTGTAAGCAACCAGAAGCAACAGGAACACTTCTCTGTGATGTCTGGTAAACCAGCGTTTTGGGCGAGACTTCCTTTATGAACTGTGCTTGACACCTTAAAAATGATGATAAGTTCAAGCAAAGCCCAGTCTTAAGAACATGTTTACATTGACTTTAAACGCATTACTCTGGATTGGAACCATGTGGTTTCCCTCTAGGGTTCTCAAAGTATTTTTTAGGTTATCACTATAATGGTGAGGGAAAATAATAATGGGAACAGTCAAATCAAAAGTTGCGGATCTGCAAGAGATCTTCAGTGAAGAAGAAATGAGGGACTCATCACTGAGGACGTATTGTGTCAGCCTGTGGGCTTTTGTGGGACTCTTGGCTGAGTAGAAACACAGGGACCAGGCCTAAGACAGCTAGTTGTAACCCTATATAAGCTTAGATGCCAGCAAGTGGCAGCTGATTTGTCACTTTCGTAAAACTATAAAGTCTGCGCTAGAACATTGCTGGTAGTGGAGGGATAGGGGTGCAGTGTCAGAAATACAAACGTGACTGTTAAGTCAGCCGTTTGAGTGCAGTGTAATTTATTGAGGAAATTCTGGCTGTAAGGTGCGTCATCTGTGTCCCAGACTGTCCCCAGGTGAAGCGCTGTCTGCCTGTGTTGCTGGACATTAAAAACTTGCTCTAGAAGGTGGAAACCGGCCCCTGTTGTTTTACTTGAATGTTAATATTGAAACTAATGGGAGCTTAATTTTAGTCTACCCTTAAAACTGCATACTCTCTTCCAATTTAAGTCACGTAAAACCTAACTCCACAATTGTTTGTTCGCCCTGGGGTACGAGTATCTCAGGTCTTGTCTAGATTGTGTAAGGAGGGTGAGCTAATGTGCACTGGCAGAAATCAAGGTGAAAAACACATTCCTTCTGTAGGCAAGGGATTCTTCAACGTGTTAACTAAGGCTGATGCTTCTTCAACATTTCTTCTTACTGTAGGGAAATCCTCAGTGAATAGCAAACGTCTTGCTCTCATCTGAGAGCTCCATTTCTGTACTTCACTGCTGGCTACTTGGGGGTGCCATTAATGGCATTTGAGATTTTTGAGAGAAGTACCCAATTGTTTTGTGGCTGGGAGAGGAGTTTGAGATGATGAGTGGAGTTTGAGTAAAGTGCTGGTTGAAGACCTAGCTGTTGACGCTTTAGAGTTGCGTAGTAGAAACTGCAGTTATTCTAGCATGCAAGTGGTGAGTGAGCCAGATCATCCTCAGGCAGATTTGCTGGAAGGCTGTGGTTTTTCTCCTCGTCAAGGAGAAAACCCAAATCTTTTAAAGGTGTATCATTCCAGCTTTACAATTTGCATGACCTTAACGAGTGGCTGTACACACCTCAATTGGTAAATCTCCATAGGAGGATAGTTGTATAACCTCACCCTTTTCACAAATCCCACTGTCTTTTATGTAGTGCTCTAACTAAATCAGAACAGGGATAAAAACAAATAAGCCCTGCTGTGAGTCACGCATGGGTAAGACAATGACAATGCAGTCACATGCTGAAGCAAATTGCTCAGACTGTGGCAAGTGTAGCTCTACACCCTTCATCACCCACCCCCCCCCTCTCCCCACACCCCGTCTTTCACCCTCGGGATCTTTCTCTGCTCGTTTCAGGTCATGACATTATTAGCTCTGGTGCTGTGCTCTGCATACTGGGTAGTGGAATGAAGTGCATGTGCATGTCAGAAGGTAAATCTCACAGGTTTGCTTTGACTTTGCGTTCTGACTTACGCACTCCTGGGTTTGGTTATGATGTCATATGCGAAAAAGCAGAAGGGATTAAGCCATTAGCAGTAAGTCATTTCCTTCTTTTTTTATTTTCTTTTCATGAAATGCTTTCACACTGTTAGGCAGAGCGTTGGCTCTGCATCGACCCTGCCTGAAATTGTGTGTTGTGCTGGCTGCCATCCAGGAAAGGAGAGAACAATTTGAACACCTCTCCATGCAGTGACAACTGAAAAAAATTGAGAACTACTAAGCAAGCCTGGGAAGCGTGAGGCCATGTGGCTTACTGGTTTCCTCAATGCTGACAACAAATGTAAGGGACCAGTTTCACCCTAGCACTGTGTGTATGCGGCAGAAGTAGCAGGAATCAGAATCAGAAGAAACTAATATATACCCCAAACTTTGTCACTGATGAGTCTCCCAAGAGTGTATGAGAAATAAGGTGCTGCTAGAAGGAGGCTGGGGACTGTGAGAAATGGCATTGTGTTGTGCAGTTTGACTTGCACTGTGTACATCAGTATGGGGTTTTGAGGTCAGGTCTGCAGCTGGTATAAAGCATGACAGTGAAAAGAAGTGTTGATGCAAATTTCCCTCGTAATCTTTAATTCACTTTTCTAAATCATATGGCAACTGCAAAGCAATTTGTCTTCATTAGCATGAGGCAAAAATCCTAAACACTTGGGTAATTTAAGTAAAAAAACCCAACGCATCTTCAGATGAAGATATGACTTAGGTCCAGCTGCAAACCACCCAACCCAGTCACCTTAATGGAAAGTAGTTCAGAATTCAACATCACTAGCACCAAACACTGCAGCAGCATTGGATTTAAAGCCAAGTTATCTTCTGCTCTTGCACTGGTGTAACTTTGGGTCGTGTCCAAAGAAATTAGCGGGCTTGAACTGTTTCTGCACTGGTGTAAGTGAAGAGACTGATGGTCTCCACTGGAGTGTCTGGGCCTCTTCTACAGAATCGCAATTCCCTCTCTAATAAGAGATGGTGTCAGGATGGTTATTTATAAATCCCTTCACGTGCTGTAAATATAGCTGTGCTGTTTGACATGAACAAAATCCCTTTGGAGAGCCACACAGCAGGGAGATCTGTAGCCAGATCTATGTTGCAGACTTCTGTTGGCACCGCAATATCAGCCAGGGATATGAAAAGGTGTGATCTCTGGCTAGTGGAGCCAGGCTAGGAAGATCTCCTAATACAAATGCAATTACACCAATGTAACTATTATATAGTTATAGGGTGACTTTCAGACGGGTTGCCAAATGTAGTGGTTCTGCTGCTCTTAAGTTACATTCCACGTTAGGGATGCTCTGCTGGCTGAGTAGGCTGAAATAGTACTCCAGCAAAAGGTCCTATTACGTGTCTGATCTATACTATCTTTTAAGACCTGCCTTCTTTATCACAGCAGTTAATAATTAGCAGGCTTTAGGCAAATAGGGATCTGAGTTTTCAGCAAACCGTGGAAGACAGGTTAAAGCTGCCAAAATCAGCCTGTGTGTCACAGCACTTGTGAAGCAGTAGTTGCAGTCCCCCCTTGCAAGCACAACGTGGAAGAAAAATTTGTTTTACTCATAAGCCAGTAGGTTTCTTTTTTTCCGTGGTGATTGTTGTCAAGAGTTAATAAAATAGATGATGTATAATACCAAGGGAAGTAGAAATGTTTTGCAGGGATTTAAAAGCATAACACAGTTGGTTTTGAGTGATGAAGGAGAAGCAACACTGCATCTCATCTGGATGTAGATGTTTACCCTGCAACCTAACTCCCAGTGTATTTGGAGACCATCTGTGAACCCAATCCCAAAACCATGTACCTCCCTGGGAACAGCAGATGCTTCACATCTAACACAGCTCTTTTCTCCCTCCCCTTCCTTATTTATGGAGCCTTTCTCCTGGTCTGGAAAAAGCACTGGTGATCTTTTGCTTAGTTAAAAATAAATAGGGTTCCAGAAATGAATAATAAACAGGGCTAATAATAATATTAAGTAAGCAAGCTGCTCTCTTAGAGAAAAAAAGAAAGAAAATCTAACTTTTTCTAGCTATTTGCTTTATTTCAGCAACATGATTTGCAGTAATGCTTCCAGCACAGAGATTCTTGGAGAGTTATAACTCTTCTGCTCTGTAATTTGTTGCAGTTTTGGACAATCTAGGCACTGATACCAATGGCAGAATGAGGAAAGTGGGACAAATTTGTTCTTATGTGTACACTAGCACTTGCATTAATCTCTGGTTTATATGCGCCTGGAAGGATTCACATCCCTCCCCTCCAAGTATGGCCTCCATATGTCTGGGATTTGTTACATTCCAGTCAATGCAGCATAAATCCTTATTAGATAGGTCATAATGATTCTTACTGTTCAGCTAGGTCATGTATCTGATGACTAGCCATTTACTAGTAGAATTTGAAACAAGCTTCTACGGAAACATGTAATAAAGCAACCTTTGAATTTTTAGTATCTGTTATTGGATAAGCTACTTTTATTAATTCTGCCCCTTCACACTGACTTCTTAAGGCATCTCTCTGAATATGTTGCCAAATTAAGATATTGCAGAGAAAAATATCAGAAGAGAGGGGAAAAAACCTCTAGAGTCAAAGGGCAAGAGAAAGAAGTTTCTGTATGTGTGATCTGAAATGGGGCTGAGAACTAGTGAAGCAAAGTACGACCAGGAAAACTGCTGCAGTCAACACTGCTGGGAAGAGCTGTGGTGGAACAGCTGGTTCTGGCAGGCAAATGCAGAAACCTTGAGGCTCTGTTGCTCTGTAACACATCTGGGACACTTAAACCCATTTTTCATGACATGAATGCAAAAGGATGGAAAATGAAGCTCAGCAGTTAGTTTCAGTGTAATACAGTAAATGATCCTAGGGCATGATCCAGTGATGTGGTGAGCATTCTCCAATATGATCCAGTAAAAGGCGACAAGAAAAGTGAACTTTTTCCAGAAGGACTCTCACAGATCATCCACTGCATGTCCAAATATTTCATAGGGAAAGCACACCAGCTAATAATATTTAGGGTAAGCAGTAGCAAGATTATGAGCTCCTCTCTCTGATCCGAAACTGTCATCCCTGCTATGTTTTAAAAAGAATCTTCTCTAGAATTTCTACCGTGCGTCTCTTAAGGAGATAACCTTTTGGGGGGATGAATTCTGGTTTTACCCTTCAAGTTTTCTATTTGCTGTTAGCGTCTCTTGTGAGAGCCAATGGGAAGTGATTTTCAAATGGTTTGGTATGGAGCATCTACTATGGTTTGGCATCTGTTGTGCTGCTGATCAGATTAGCACCACTGAACTGTTTTGCATGCTTATCGCAGGAGGTGAACAAGCAGACTTCCAGAGAGTGAGGGAGATCTTTACACTTTAAAAAAACATATTCTGATTATGTCAGATGGGCTTTGTAGATAATGTTACAACTCCACACACTTATTGAGGAAAGGGCTTTAGTATTTGAAAACTGCAGACTCTCACCTGAATCTTACCAGTGGGTCAATGTGGTGGTCATGCTACATTTAGTAATCCCTGGGAAAAGAATGTCGTTTTGATAGCTATTATGTGATTTGGCCTGCATCACAAATATGGCTTTAATTCACAGTTTACTCATAAACAACTGAAAATGTCTAAATGTACAAGGTTGAATTTGCTTCCTTCCTGGCATGAAAAACCCAACCAACCAGCCCCTTGCCCCCAGATAGCACTGATTTGTGGGCGAGTGAGCTTGGGAACTTAAACCTCCAAAGGAGAGGGGCATTTTGATATCTAAGTAAGTTTTATTAATTCAAATAACTGTACAAGTTGCAGATCTCTCCATTTACTGCTGAAGTCTCTAAAATCTGATTTCCAGATGGCAGCCTAGTAAGTCCTCTTATCACCAAACTTACTCCCTCCCTTCTTATTGATGGAGGGACTTAAAAATGGGTTCACTCTGTAAAGTACAGAGCAGGAATAACTAGCTACCTGGAACAGAAAGGGGAGTTTTATGTGAGGATGAGAAGACGAGAAATTTTACTGCATCAAGCAAAAGAAGATACAGGATTTAAAACTAGTAGCAGGAAAAGCTTTTTAAAAAGAACTGCCAAAGCTTGTGCTGATCTGACATGATGAAAAAACCTGACTGGCTCACCTGGAAATGGAAAGCAGCCCGAAAGAAAGTTCAGGAGGCCACTCCAGTTTACTGACTTTCAAGGTACAAGATCTGTCCAGATGTTTGAGCTATTCTTGCAGCGTTTGGAAGTGTGTATTTTCTTGAGAGGTATAATGTAGTCCTGAACTACTCTGGTTGGAGGAACTCTGTCATTCTCATTAGTCTGAGATACGGATAATGCAAGACGGAGGCAGACACAATACAGCCACCTCTCTGAAAGGCCCCTGATGGTTCATAACATTCAGTAACCTTGTTATAATTGCTCTTCTGGGTTTCTCCTTGGAGGGCTATTCCTGGTGTATTGTAACTCACCTAACCAGCTGCAGTAGTTGGAGAGCATCCACTGTGGTTGTACAGGCTGAATGGAAGGCATATCTTGGAGGTTCTTGTTAGCTTTTGTAAGTTTGCATTAGAAAAAAATATATTCCTTGGTTTTTACAGTCACTCTAGCAGCCCTGCTTCCAAACTCTGCCCTCAAGTCAGTGAAGCAGGCTGCCAAGCTTTGACTCCATCAGGTCATGGCAGCAGGATAGACTGCATCAGAGTAGACCAATTTTCACACCACATGTATGCGAGGTATTTGCTGTGGTGCTGATGCACTGGGGTAAGTATGGTGATGGACAGAAAGCCAGGGTAGATGCAACTCTGAGACCTTGCTGACCTGCATCTCTCATCATGTAAGCAGGTAATGTTCTACCAAGGCAAAACAGTGCAGGAGAAGACTCTGCAGCACAGGGCAACAGCAATCTGGTCTTAACTGTCTTTGGTTTTCCCAACTCTCACTTCTGGTTAACCGAAATAGAAAGTTGTATGAATAGCTTTTCACTGTGTCTTCTCCTGATCTTAAAAAGAAATTCTAAGTAGCATGCAGCAACCAATTTACTTCCTGACCTGAAATGCAGTATGAATTATCACCCTGGAACAGCGGGACTTAAAGTAGTTCAGTTTCAAGCTCAGGCTTTCTGATCCAAAGCTTTTGGGAGTGAGACACACTTGCCTCTACAGATAGCAAAGCCTGGAGGGACCCAAAGAGATTAGGAGCTGCTGCAGCTTTGCTCCTGTTCTCTCTCAGCTTAATTTCCTGCCCACGTTGATGTCGTAAGCACAGTTGCAAGGAGGTGCAACATAAGGTAGTTTTGAGTATTTTGGGCTTCATTTCCTATCAGCCCCTTCTTGCTTATTTGTGCTGAACCTGTAACAACCTGTCTGGATAAGAAAAAATTCCAGAGTAAACAGTGAGCAGCTGCCAAGTGGGGTACATGTGTAAATACACCATCAGTGGCAGCAGAATGGCGATGGTGCCTCTGCTGTCAGACTATTTGCCACTTTGAAGGGGCCTGTGTCCCCTTCTGTACTACACATAGCACAGTTTGGGGACCCCATTGCAGGTAACAGGGTTTCTAGAAAGAAAGTTGGTTTACAACTTACACTGGTAAAAACTGAGGCACACAGTATTAAATCCCAACCTCTGAAGTGACAAGCGTGCCCTCAAAATATGCAAGTCCTCTGCTTCTCTACAGAGCTCCTTCTGCCTTGCAGACATGCCCAGTACTTAACGGCTGCAGAGTGCTAGAATTATGCTAAAAGATCAAATTTCTCAAGGTCCTTAGTGCTATGCAGTGTATATTAAATTACATTTTCTCTGGGTTTAGTGCAGATTTTTTTTGCAGTGTTTTTGCTCTTTGCTATTACTTATTTGTTTAAAAATATGTGGGGGGGGAGGAATGTAGAATTTCCATTTGAAAACTAGGAATGGCAAAAGTGTTATTTGCTGAAATATGGGAAATGAATATTCTGTTCTGGGCCAGTTTGTTTTGGCATCTGGGAGGATGCAAGTCCTCAGCTGGTTGCTAAGCATCATTTCACGCTCTTCAGATAGTCTAATCCAGCATTTCCTTCTTCGGCTCATACTTGTCCCACTTCTTCTTGGTACATCAACAGGTTTTTTTTTCTTTCTCTCTGGAAGTTTAGCAGTTTTCCAAGAAGAAAGAAAAAATGTTTGATTTTCTTCTCCAGAAAAAAAAAAAACCACATCTTTGTAGCATTTTTATACTGATATTTGACCTCAGCAAGAGACAATGGAAACATGTTTGACAGAAACCGAGACCCTGAGTAAGGAAAACATTCTTAAGTGCCTTCTGAATTTTTAGCTTCTGATTGTAACTGGACTTGCAGCACATTGGCATAAGCCTGAAATTAAGCATAGGCTTGAATTTTTTACTGGACTGGTATCTCTATGTAGCTGGTATGTCTTTTGGTGCCAGGAAGAAACAGGTTCTCAGAGGATTGAATTAACAGGCTCTTAAAAATCTGTTTCTTTTGCATATACTGTTATTGGTCATACAATAAACCGAATTGTCTCTGCATTTCATTAGTTTTGCCCATGCATGCGTACATAAATAGTATGGCAATGCCCATTGAATAGACAATCTCTCAGTACTCCATTGTGTTTGCACATGCATGCATAAGAATGTTGCATTTTAATATATAAAGGCTCTTGTTATGTGGTCTGTGATGATGTTTGTGGAAGTAAGCAAGCTCCCTGGAGCATCCTGTTGCATGCTGCCAATGACCCTGTCTCACTGTCTATCTGCATTGGGCAAAGAGGTTTGGCTTTCCAGACCAAATACTCTTGTTTCACATGATGGGCTTTCTGTGTTAAAAATAATCTGCCCTCTTTCCTGGACTTTCCTGCTTTCCTCATTTAAAAAACCATAAATTTTGCTCCCTTTGCGATGTGTGTTATAGTTCAGTCTTTTTCACTTAAACCCATCATTTTAGTTCTATAGAAAGAAGTGTTCAGGTGGAACAAAATGACACAGATCTGTGCAGCAAACAGTGTTTGAAAGATGGGTATCAATGTGACACCGAGAACCACAAAGAAATTAAATTGTTTTTAAATGTTACTGCATTTCCAGACAACATCTTTTCTGTGGAGGGAACAAGACCAGGTTCTTATGGATTAAGCAGCACATGATCAAATGATTAAGAATTCTATCATAGTGTATAGTGCAGTGGAAACAGGATTAAAAATCCCATTGGGACTCAATGTGGATTTCTGTGTAGGAAGAGAGACAGGTGGTACTTGGGAGTCTGAAGCAGTAATTAAAAGCTACATAATATATATATGCTTGCACATATATTAAAAAACTGTGTAGTGGAGAACATAGGTGATGTAGATAACCTGCAGTGCAAGATGATGCTGAATAAAAAAGTTTAGAGCTTCCCGTGAAGTGAATGTGCTTTAGCTGTGAACTGAATGATATCTCCCTCCTATTCTAGTCTAGAGACGGCTGTGGAGCGGCGGTGACCTTCCTTGTTTGTGTGATAGTGCAAGGTGTTATCAGTGGAGAATTAGATCAGTGCTGTCTCATTCAGGTCGGATTTTATTCAAATTCCAGTTCAAATACTAGCCACGACAGAGGAAATCATTTTACAGAACTGCTCAACCTGAAGTCTCTTCCTAGACATCCTGGCAGACCAGCAATGCCACTCTCCCCCAGCTTTCCTCAGTATCCCCCTTCCCCGTGGGGTGTTTCTGTTTCTCCCCCGGGGGAGCTGGTTATGCTGACTCCTCTGTAGGAGCATGTGCTGATGCCTTCTGAAGTCAGTGGGCATCTGCTTATTTAATCAAATGATTATCAAAGCAAACCCTCATCTCAGGCAATTGCAGTCCTTCCTATAGCCAGTGGGGAAACATTAACTCCTGATCTGGCAGTTTTGGGGTACCATCTGCCCAGCCAGGCTGTCAGAAAGCGCAGCTCAGTAACCCAGCCGGTATTGTTTGAGGATATAGCATGGACAAATATGAGCAGAACATGGGGGTTACTTCTCCATCCTTAGTTACTCCTCTAAAGCAGCCTTTCAGGAGGCTTCCAGCTGACATGGAAAAATCTTAGAAACCAAAGTAAATACACCAGGGAGTGGTGACTCTCCCCGCTTCCTCTCATCAGCTCCACCGTTTTGATGAAGACACTGCTCCTGGAGGGAAGCGACCAGGTAAATCCTGGCCTCTGCTGGGGATGGCCAAATAAAGTCCCAGGTAGTGCCACGGGCAGATACATAAGCCGACAGATAATGCTTGACTGACCAGACCTGAACTGATGCTTTAAAAGTGAAAGCCACCATGACCATTCATCAGTTTCCTCTTTCTGAAACAGAATCCTTGAAACCATTTGGGTTTGAAGTGCTCAGAAAATTAGACTTTATCTGCCTGTAGAGAGAGACGGGGGGGGAAAGATCAACGGTTTTGATTATTTCTCTGCTTTTAGCTCCACAATTCTGTGTTATGCATTATTCATGGCATCAGAGTATGGTACTGCTAACATTTGTCATTGCTGGTTTCATTATATGCAAATGTGCAAACCCCTTTTGTAGACAGTACATGAGACTTTTTTTCATTATGTGAAAGAGTGAATGTGTAATTAACAGTGTACCAGTGAAACCGGCGCTTACTTGGCCTATCATAACAGGAATCTGTTCTTCTCTAATAGCATTTTCATTTCATCACACACACCGTATCTCCTTGGGATATGAGTAATAACCTTGCCTTTCTTGAGTCAGATTCAAATGGCTTTTTTTTTTTTCCTTACTGCTGTAAAAGGAGTCTGAACACTGTTGTACACGGTAATTTAAGCTACCTCTGTTCAGATATTGCTGGCCTCTGCTGGTACATAAACCTCTGCAACATCGGGCTTTCATTAGCCATAAGTATGAGAATTAAGCTCTGAACGTGGTTATCCTCATATATCTCTGGAAAAAGTCCACTGAGATCCACAGCCTGACTGCAGATGTTGGGTTGTACCTAGGGTGATGGAGAGAGCATGCCTTGGGAAATGAGTCAAGGCAACTGGTACCCTGTGAATAAGGCCCGTAGATTTATGTGTAAATAAGAGAGGATTTTGGTTCCAGAGTACCAAATGATACTCGGGGGACGGTGCTTTCATTGCATTTATTTTAAGAAAAATCTACTGTTGGAGCAGGAGCAATTTAACTCTTATTATGCTCATTTCTATGTGGCTCACTGAAATATTCCCTGCTGGAGTATTATTCTGAGGCTTATTATCCCTGTATAAAGCTCTTCATTTATTTAAAGTTTCTTAGGTTAAAACCTCACGTACTAAAGAAATTATTATAGCAAGTACTTTCTATATTTCAGAGTTCACTCAACCTTTCAAACAAACAAAAAAAATTGCCCTTTTCCCAGCCCCTTTTCTTTAGGTCCGTGTTCACTCTTCCAACGCAGTGCTCGGATAAACAGATTCTGTTTGCGGCTCTTTGCAGGAACAGTGGGGGAATAGAGAAAAAATTATTTATACAAATTGTCGTTACTTCAGCGTGGAGGAAAAAATACCACAGTGCCGCACCTGAGAATCTTTCTGGAGCCACTGCAGTCTGTGTCAGGGACTGAGTGGGGAGATGCGAACTAAGCCAGCGCATGGGGAGCACAGACATGCTTCACAGGAGTCGTTCCTCCCCTCGGCCTGTTGTTTCTGCAAGCTCAGCAGTAAAGGAAGTAAGAACAGGGAAATTTAAATGTATGCTTTTTAAAACGTCCAGTAAGTACTGCCTTCTAGCCTGCCATGGCTGTACCAGAAGGCAAAGCTTCCCCAGAATATTTGCAGGAGTTGTTCAAAACCTTTTTTTCCCCCCTCTCTCAGTTGGAATTTTAATTTTGGCCAAAAAGGGATTTTTCACTAAAAATGAAAATGTTTCATTCGAAAGTCTTTGCAGCAGAAAACCTTTTTGTTTGTTAAATTAAAACCAAACCATTTTACTTCAGAAACCCCTTCCTCGCCTTGTTTAAAGTCTCCACGGAAAATGAAATGGGGTTTTTTGGTTGGTTGGTTGTTTTTTCACCAGCTAAACTAGTAAAATTTACTAGACTCTTAGGAATATTCTATTGTTGTTAAAACAGCTTAGCAAATGAAGTCTTCCCTAATCTGTGATTTCATCTCATTACCTCTGCACACACCGTAACCTCAGCAGTACTCAAAAGCTGTTCACTGTACTGAAACCAGACTGAACTCTGCCATAACTCCTGCAACTCAGTGGGTGAATTTGCCCTCTGAAATCTCCAAGGCAATACAGCAAACCTCATTTGCAGGAGGGATCAGGGAGAAATTGTTGCACTTCTATGTAATCTCATTCAATTTTCCAGATGAGAAGGGACTGTGTTGATCCTCCTGTTCCGCAGCAGGATTTTCAGTGCGTTGTGGAGATCAGGCATGTGAAGGTCACTCACACACCACTTCAGCTGTGTGGTTTTTACCTCTAGAAACAAGAACTCAAAAAGGCATGATTGTTATTGCTACTTATACTTATGCCTTGAAAGAGCTGCCATTATGTAGTAAATTACAATGTTTATATATGGGTTTGGGACCTTGAACAAAAATAGAGAGTTTTCTTAATCCTGTTTGTCAGAGGCTAAGATTAAGTGTGGATGATCCACTAAAAGAAAAATTGAAAGAGTGTCTGGATTTGATCCTAGCCTGACAGAAGTGCTAAACTAAAGATGAAGCTATTCACTCTTAAAGCTGAGCCAGCGATTCTTCTGGAAACCATTATGGCTAATGATAAATTCTATAGAAATCCTTAATGTATGAAAATATAGTACGCACAACATCCAGAGAGATATAAATGAAGCCAAGCAGAATTCCTAGACATTTCTGGTGCTGTTGCACAGAGAAGTCTTTGTGGTGTTGTGAATAAAAAGTATTTAACCCCTGGCAAAAGCAGTTTCCAAGTACCAATCATTTCAGAGTAGACGATGGCTTTACAACGTGGCAAAGGGAGAAACTGTGACATTCCACCCGCCATAACCCCAGATATTCTCCAGGGCTCGAGTAGTGCATCTGGGACTGCTGAAGCATCTTTTGCATTGTAGCCTGATGCCATTGCTGGCAACAAGCTCCTGTTGTCTATTTACAACATGCAGCTAGAAGAACGAGTGCAGCTACATTAGTTGTGTCTATTATCAGGGCAAAGGGAGAGCGATGATTAGACTACATGAGTTCAGAGGTAACTGGGCTAAAGATCATAGGTCAGGTCGCTGTCATTAGTAGTAGAAGTCTGGAACTGCTCTTGTGTGTGTGCAAAATAATATGCACGTTTTATAAGATAAAGAAATTCCAGGAAAAATATGGCATATGCACTGATTCTTTTTGCCTAATGTGAAAAGGAGCTCTGTACTTGTACTGCTTCCCTTTAATACAGCACATCAGAAGGCAGCCATGAGCTAGCCAATTTATTCCAAGGAGAAAAATGAGAGATGGAAAGGAGGCAAGATTTTTGTAAAAGTTTTTCAGTGTAGAAATTTAAAAAACAGCACCGTTTAGATGTCTCTGAGCTATTGCAGGCTGCTCAGGCTGAAGCGAAGGAAGCTTCATAAGATTAGTTCTAGTACAGAGTGGTTTTTGCCACATCTGACTGTAGTGGAAACGGATCTCCAAAAATTTATAGTGTCTGTCTCAGGATTCAAAACTGTGCTTGACATGTAGGATGGTTAAATGAGACTTCAAAGGTGACAAGTGTGTTGAGAGCTTTAAAGCCATTTGGATCAGCTGTAGAAGTACAGAAGTAAGTCTTCTGCTCAAAGCATTTGAGAAACGTAACAGGAAAAGGTACATGAATAAGTGTTTACTAAGAGTTTACAACTGAAATTCACACATCTATGACAGAAAAGAAAATACGTTGCTTGCTTATGGCTGAAACTGTTAAAGCTTTATGGTCAGCAAATGCTGAAATGCAGTTTATTTTATTGCCTCTGGAAGTCATCACTGTGAGAAGTCACTGCGATCAGCAATATGTAGCCTTACTCCCAGCAGGAGAGGGAAATGCTTTTTCTGCTTTGAAAAATTCAAAAGTTGACTTCAAAATAAGTTGTTGTACATCTATTGCTATGCAGGAGTCAGAATTTGGCTACAACATGCTCTATAAAAAGCCCCAGATGAATTTGCTCTGATGGTCTAAAAATCTCTTCCTTTCCAAGAAAAATCTAGTAGTAAACAAAAGTGGAACAATCAGACAGGCCGTATATAACAGTGCTGCCAAAATAGTTCCCTGTTCTATCTAGCCTGGGAGAGGAGCAGGACGAAAGAGGGTTAAAATCCATGCAAACCTATCAGCCAGGCCTGGATCACTGCTGTTCCATACAGCGTAGTGCCCTCACCACAATTTCTGCTGTGCCTTTGCTGTTTCTTTCTGCCAAGCGTAGAAGCAGACCCTTACTTACTCTTAGGTATTGGGGAGTAGGTGTATTAAGCAAATTGTAGGGATAGCGTGCCTGTTTTGATATGTACAACCTTAGAAAAAGGACTTTCTTCCAGAAAATTATATGATGTTCTGCCCTGTGCCCCAGATTTCCCTACCCCAAAAGTCAAGCTAAAAGTCTCCAAACAAAATCAAATTCATAAACCTCCTCCCTTGTGAAATGCCATTCCAAGCACGGTTCCTACCCCCCAAGAAGGCCACTGCTGTCATTCTTTAGTGGGCACTGACATGATTTGAATGTCTTTGAACGGCGCTTTTCTATTTAACTCTCTTTTTTTCTGCTGCTGGGCTCTTTCATTGTCTGTGGCTCTGGTCTTGCTCATCTGCATTCAATTTATTTTGTGGTTTTGAGAACTGCAGCAGTTAATGCTGAAAGCCACGAAGGCCGACAACGAATTACAAATCCTTTCAGTAAATTCTTCTGAAATGAGCGCAGTGCTTGAGAAAGGTCCTGAGCAGACAGGATCGGGACCCAAAGTCTCTTCCTGCTATACTTGCGTAGGAAGCTCTACCAAGGCAACGTTCCCCTTATTTTAGCGAGGTGCTCTCTTGCATGTGGCTGACTCGATAGGACGTGGCCACAGAGCTTGATGCAGCTGGCTGCTGTTCTTGGCTCTGCCGGTGAGCTGCCGGCCAGCTGCTCTACCTACCCGTGCCTCGTCTTCCTCTGCAGAATGGGGATGGTGCTACTAGCCATCACGGTGTGCCTTTGGAAAGTGCTCTGAAGGGAAAAGGAGAGCAGCCGGACAGTTATTCTAGACCCACAGACAAACAGCAGTTTGGTTATGTGTGTACTGCTATCTCATTAGCGTTACTCAGCCCTCACTTGGACCATTTATAGCTCTGAGAAAGTCTGTCTCTGACCATGTTGTATAATTCATACAATTTTCCATGTCATTGGCTAATAAATGAATCTGTGTATTGTAGCATGGATACACCTGGCCAGTGCCGGGCTCCATGAACGGAGTTGTTGCCTTTTGGTTACCCTAGAAATATATGGTGAAATATCCTTTAAATGATAAGATAATGTTAAAATTAATCTTCTAGCATGCTTCAGTGTAAAGCTTGATTAGCTAGTAGCCAGAGCAGTGCAAGGCAGAACTGCTTTGGAGTATTGCTATTAATTATGTATTATCATTTATTAATAATTGATACTGCTTTTTTAGACAGGCACAAGGGCTTGGAGCTAGTTAAATGTGCCTAAGAAAACGATCTCTACAAGGAGGGGTTGAAACTGGCAGGACTTGCACTTGGGGATCAGCACGAATGCAGTCCCACAGTTTGTTGTTGTTTCTGACAGTGAAGCTATTGTGGGGCAGGGAGGGAGGGAAGGGGAACCACAACCGCAGCTGGAATTTTCCCTTCTGCGCTCTGCTGCCTTCCTCGCCGTGCCTCGCAGCAAAACTGCAAAGCTCTTTTGAGCTGGTGCAGTTACTGTAGAAGTACTGGGTGCAGTAGCATCCCCCAGGTTGCTCTGTGAGGGTGAATTTCACAATCTGCCACAGCAACAGCTGAGCCGGGATGTGCCAGCAAGAGGGACCGTGAACTGCTGAGTGCTGGGCAAAGGCAGTGAGCACCAGCTGAACAGGGCAGCTCTGGGACAGGGGAAAGGGTAACCCTGGTGCTTTAGTTAATACTGAATTATGATCCCAGCTTTTTCACTTGTGTTCATGTGAGCATTAATTTCTTTTTGCCTGACCCTTTTGGACTGGAGGAGAGCCTAAGCTCAAATCCCATTTATGAGCACTGTCCACTCTTACTCTTTTAGGGTCTGGATGGAAACGGTCTCAGCCATTGTGGAAGTGATGCCGCTAGAGCTCATTGCGTTTTGGGTCCATTTCTACATTGTTTTTAGCAGCCAGCAGATATGCTGAAGGGCTGAGCTATAGAAAAACCCAGGTTATTGTAGTAACTTGAAATGTTAACACTGAGAATGAGAGGTAATCCAGAGGTGTTCCTGTTGTCTCTTTCTAACAAACACAAAATAGTACCCAAGGAATGCCACTCAGGCACAGAATTCAACCCCCCGAGCAGTTTCTCAAGACCTTTTGTTTTGGATAGTGACTTTTACCCATGTTTTGGTTAAAGTTCCTTAACAGTTTAAGTTACCTGTTTCCTTCAAGAAACTTAATGGCTTTGTGAAACTATCTTAAATGCATGACAACTCTTAAAGCCCTGTTCCTCTTCCTCTGTAAGGTTCAATGATTTTTAACAGTACAGAATACTAGAAGAGGTCACTGCTGACTTCACTAATCACATATATCAAATATTCAACATCCTTTCTTCCTGGAAGGAACTGGCTAGAGCATCCTTCAAGTCAGACTAGATAAATAATGAGGGCATTGCTTCTGTTTTTCATGAGTCAATATAATAACGTGTCAAAAGATAAATATGCTCTATATAAAAAATTTTATTGCTTGTGCTACAGGGGATTTATTACTTCACTAATAATAATATTTAACAGAGGTATATGCTATTTTATAATTGCATTAAGTGGAATAAAATGGCAGTGCAATGAAGACAGTGTTTTGCAGGGCTACAAGACAACTGTGCCATAAGAAGTTTTGAGGTAACAGTACTATAATGAGACATCAATTAATGCATGTACCCCTACCAGAGGGGGGTTTGGAGGCAGGAAACATGTATTACAAAAAACAGTTAAAGGCTTGCTTACACAGTCTAAGTTTCAGGCAGAACCTGAAGAAGGTAGCCTAGAATACAGGTGTTGTTTCTGGTTATATCCTTTCATGGAGCTATGGAGGTCTTTTCATGAGTTATCCCAGTGCCTTGTTACTCAAGTGAAAACTCCCATTTTATAACAAAGCATTTTATAATGCCAAAAAGGTGGTCATACAGCCCTTACGGTTTGTGCTATAACAACTTCAGCATGTCTGCAACCCTTTCCCCTGGAGGACCACCCTGGCATCTCTTGAGGAAAAGCATCATGGATATATGGTGGTTCACAAACCTCAAACTGAGAATTGCTGCTATAGGTGATAGTATATTTCTTGTGTTTATCCATTGTAGGTAATGATTTTGGAGGTAGTCGGGACAGAGAACAAAAAAAACAACCAAATCAAAAAAGATAGGATGTATTTTGAAATATTTGTAGCTTTCCAAATTTGGTTTCAGCACTGAGATGAAGATTTTTCTTTTTTTTTTTTTCTTAATTAATAAGAGCCCTGCAGACATTTTGCTCTAATTGGAAGCTGCAAATAACTGAGCAGGAAAAGAACTTAAACAGAATAGAGAGCTGCAATAGGGAGCCAAAACTGTGGGTGGGCCTTCCACAGAGCTAAAGAAATGAAGAAAAAAATGGGTAAGTAGACTATCTCTGAGGGATTTTCCTCCAAAAAGCTTTTGTGAGATGAGAATTCAGGTACCAGCAGTTGAGGAAGCAATAATCCGAATGACAAGCATACAGGAAAAAATCTGTGGCTCTACTGGCACAGCATTGCTTTCTTCATGCTGGCTGCTTCAGAGCTTGAATTCTGTAGTTTTGTTTTTTGGTGGTGGTGGGTTTTGTTCAGATGTCCCAGAATTTGCAACTCATTTTGGAGCAGTAGTGTTCATGTTGATGCGGTGCCATGCAGTGGCTGCCTGCACTGCCTCAGCTCTTAGGGCTGTTGATTCACTGACATTGCTGATAAAATCAAACAAACAAAAGGGATCAGCAGAACCCATCCAAAATAGGAAGCCATTCAGAGAGGCTCTTGATTATTAGTTAGTTGGATTATGGTTACTTCAATTATTACTACATCTTTACTCAATTATTTTCCTGTCTCAATTTGCTATGCTTTTAAAAGCAGATATCAAGAGTCTTTTAGATGTCATATTACATGTCAGAGATTTTAAGACTTGTGCAGTAATAAAGACCAATAAAACTCTGCAGTTTTATTGCTTAAGCGCTGAGCTTGTGGTTTGATTAGATTAACATTATATGGGCCTTTCTTTTAAAACACTGACAAATATGACTGCAGTGGCATATATCATAACTGGGTTGTATCCCCGGGATCAGGACACATCCTCCAATATTTTTGCAGAATAGTTTGGACCAGTGTTAGGAGTGACCAAATGGTGGAATAACTTCTTTTAGTGTAATGTTTTATGTATGGGTCTCTGATAGATACATAGCTTAAGGCTAGGCTTTTCCTGCTATAGCTGAACTTTTAAGTAAGTATTTCAAAGGTGCTGAGTTGCTTAGGGGATCCCCTGCGCTTCATGTGAACTGGTGGCATTTAGCTGAACTGATAGCACTAGAGGAATTTTGAAAGCGTGTTTGTGTGAGTTTGCCTAGTACTGATCTTTTCTAACACATCCAAATTTTAAAATCTTGACTCACATTTAGTTGCTAATCTCCAAGAGTTAATTGCTTCCTTGTGGAAATCCCAGAACAAAATGTACTCCCTACACTGTCCTTGGAGAGAGGCAGAATACACATTTCTTGACATACATTTCTTTTTCTAAGGCTTTTTATTACTGATGGTGTCATTTGATTAATTTTCTTCACTTCTCACTGATACAGGTGAATGAGGAAGGGGTAATGATCCTTCCTCAAACTTGCCTTAGAAAATCTGGCCACTTCATAAACCCGTAAACTGGCAATCAGAAGGCGCATTTGTGAAGTGGCCTCTACGGCTGTGGCCACAAACAACCCAAGCGGTTGGCCGCCTATGTGGGACAGCCCACCTCTGGGCTGGGGGGGCTATCGTCACTGCCAGAATAGGCTTGTCACAGGCAAACCACCTCTTGGGAAAGTTCCCAAGACCATCCTAACTGCCAGACTGTGTCTGATGATGGTTTGAGGAGAGTGTGGCTGGAAGTGGTAAATTTGTGACAGAGAGGACGTTCAGGTAGTTAACAGGTGGAGAGGAGCACATTGGAGTGCTTGGGAATGCTCTTGCACATTGTTTGTCAATGTGGCCTAAATGGATAGTGTGTGCTGATGCTCTCTTTCACGTGGAAACCATATTGTATGTGGCAAGAGCACTGGAACAGGAGTTGGAAAAGCTCATTTCTAACTCTGCCTCAAAAGCAGATCTATTGCTTGATCCTCATCAAGGTAGCTGTCACTGTGCTTCTGGCTGAAAACATGGGGAAAATTACATTTCTTAAATGACTTCTGATCATATTACTACTGCTGCTATTACTACTACTTAGGAGCAGTTTGTGAATCTACACAATCTGGCTGTAGCCACTAGTGCTGCTCCAGACAAGGACTGTTGCAATTTCAATGTCACCTGATGGGCAGGAAGCCAGTTTGACAATGTTAATTCTCAGAAGTTTGAGTACTCTTACCATTATATCAACACACGCGAATGTTAGTAGTGGTTGTAAAATTATGCAGCCTTAAAAAATAAAAACCCAGACACATGCTAGTTCTATTATAGACCCCATCTGTGCATCTACTGGTTCAAAATGGAAAAAAATCCCTTGCCTAGCATGTTGATCAACTAATTATTATAAACTACATCTCGCAGTAACATCCTGTTTCAATGGTGTACAGCTGTTTCTGTCTCTCTGTGTTTCTCTCTCCTTTTTGTATCTTTTCCCAGGCTTCCTTCTCAGTGCTTTGTAGGCAGTGGAAGAACTGATAAAGTCTTTAAAATATTTGGTCTGAAGTCTTGATCCAAAACAGTGCACTCAGTAACAGTCTTTCAAATGAATTCAGTGGACTTTAGATCAGTATCTAATCATAAAAGCCGAGGAGCAGTGAAACATACCCTTTGCTTTTTTCCCCCGCAAAGCTACAGATTTTCTACCTTCTTTTGAAGGCCCACGGGGATTTAAATCTGCTTCTCAGGCTGCCCCGTGGTGTGGCACGATCGGACAGGTGCTGCAGCAGCAGCAGCGCTGGCTTACGGAGCTCCTGTCCCTGTCGGGTCAGGTCAGGGTTTCACAAGTCATTGTGCTTGGCAACAAGACTTGTTCCATCTCTGCCTGCCCTTATTTCCCCTTCTCCTTTCCAGGCTCCCCACTCGGTTGGGCTAACACAGTGGCTGGTGGGATCCCACCCTAAATGGGCCTGGGGAACCAATTTGGGTTATAACTCCTTATTTCCCTCCTCTCCCCCAAATTTCCATGCTCTTTTTTTTTAAGCTGGGCTCTTCCCCTTGTTGGTTTTACAGTTTGGCCATGCAGAGAGCCATGTTGGCAGAGCTGAAGACGAACAGCATGGGGTGAGGAGCAGGGAAGTCAGGGGAATAAGCCAGGAACTATTTGAAGGGTGTTTTCTCCCGACCAGTCAATGCGGAAGCCAAGGAAATGGAGTTAACCCAAAAGACTAAACTGTGAGGCTCCTGCTCAGGGTTCAGCTTTTACTCTGTGAGTATTTCCACTGAAATTGCTGCTGCTGCTCCCGGGAAGGAAGTGTGAATGCAGTCTAACTCTATCAGCCCCTGGCTCCAAGGCAGGCCCATCTGGTGATGGATCTCTTTCAAACATGAAGTAAATTTGGACTGATTTATGCTTTTACCTAAAAATCACGCAGTACTTCCACAGCTGAATATTCAGTTGACGCTGAACCAGGCAGTGTTATAGCTATGTTTATTTTAGTTGTTTGTCTTTGCAAATCAGCTCAGACTGAAAGCAGAGAAAGATTTGCATGAATGATTGCAAACAAAAAACTGCTGATTTCCCCAAACTCCAGTTAATTGACCATCCACCAACTCTAGGAAAAACAGATGGAAAGTGTGGCCAGAAAAATAATTTTTAAAACAAAATCCTTGAAACACCAACAAAGAACCTGCAGCACAAGTCTATAGCAACGGCTGTCTTTTGGGGATCTTTAGTATTCATTCAGAATAGGCAGCAGAGCAAGGCATACATGACCCTTGGACCTCACCTCTTGTTGGCTGAGAGCCACCCAATTGTTGCACATTATAAACATTGCCTCCTCTTCCTTGGCACTGACAGGTTTTCCCACGGCGGGGTCAACGCCAGCAGCACCAAAGGCTTTCTGAGGGTCTCTCAAAGAAAGAGGTCGTGTCTGAAAGCCGGAGTCCAAGTGGCAAGCCAAGGAAAGGCCTCTGCAACAAGTCACCTAGAAAAGATAGAAAACCCTTTGTCTGAGGAGGAAGCTCTTTGCCCTGAGTTTCAAAGAATATCTCTGAGGAAATGCCTGTGGAGTCTATGAATATACCCAAGGAATCCTTCTCCTGTCATATTATTACAATTTGGATTGCAATTTTATTGCAGTGTGTGAACCAAATCCAAGATCTAAGTCTCTATTCCCTGTTGGTCTCTTGGCTGTTCATGTAGGACGGATGAGGGGAGGACATACAAATGTCCTCATTTGCACTTCTCGTTTGAAGGCTGTATTGTGCAGTCTAGACAATGGGGGAGATTAGTCTGCTTAAAAGAAGTTGTATATTTAAGATAATCTTTGGGAGGTGGCTAGTCCTGAGGGAGGGATATGAAGCCTGTGTCAATGCCTGAGGAAGAGAGGGATGCTTAGTGTTTCACTGCAGGCTAACCCTTGACATCCATCTGCTGGCCCTAATCTCCAGGCTGATGATATGACACATGTTACTCTTCAACTGCTGGAAGAAAGAAGCAGTTTTGTACAATGACTGCGCTGGGGTTGGAACTATTCTGAATTCAGTGAGAAAAATTATTACAGAAAATGATGGGATAGTATTTTTGAAACGCCTGCTGTCATCATTTCAGGTAAGAGGATCCAAGGAGTTTGCCCTGCAAAGTGAGGCCTCTGAGGAAGCCTGTGCACTTCAACCTAGTGATTCTTTTTTTCCAAGACAAAAGTTATTTCAGATGCCCTGGGGGCCAGAGAACATTGTCTTCACTTGCCCTTACGTATCACAACTTACAGAAAACTTCCCTGCAAATTAAAGATGTGATAACAGACATCAAAAGCCATGACTATCATATGTGCCTCAAGAAGAGAACATGAGACATCAGGGGACATCTCTTTGATTTTTTTTTTTTTCTCTACAGTTTTAAATCACTCCACAGTTTCCAACTGCAGAGGTATTCCTGCAATGACTGCAAATACATTAGGATACTTTCTCTATGAAAATAGTGATATTTTCTCCCCACCCTTTCAAGGCAGACTCAGATCTTCTCCCCCCCCAGTTCCATGAGCACTTGTAGCTGTCTCAGGTTTCACAGGGAGCTTTTCTTCCTCTGAGAGTCTTAAGATATTTCTCTATTTGATCTTCATACATGTGAACTTCATAGCTTCACCATCCAGAAGCTGTGTGAGTCAAGTCCTTGCAATACCAGGCAGTGATTAGAAATTAGCTTAATACTCAGCCATAAGGCAACCAAATAAGGGTGTGTATGAAAAAGAGAGGCATTACATGCTCCACCAAGGAGTCAGCCACTGAGGAAGTACACCACCTTACTTCATGCTACCTTTTTTTCTACCTCAGGCTTTGCTGTTATCACTCACCCCATCTTTTTTAAACCTTCCAGGTCATTGCATGAGTCATGCCTTGGTTGAGGCCTCTCTTCTCGAAGGAGGACAAAGTTTCACCATGGCTGAAGCCAGTCCAAATCCAGCTGGCTGTCAGTCCATGCTTGCTCCCATGCCAGGTAGTTCTGTTATCAGGCAGTGGAGTGGTTCAAGGAATTGATCTAGCTAAAAATGAGTTTAGCAAAAAGTAAAAAATTAATTTTAAGGTCCTTGAAGTGGCTTATTTTCCAGTTGCTGTACTACTTATTGCTGGCACAAATGAAAAGGTAGGGAGACAATCTACGAAGACAAAATATCTCAGTGATTCAGCATCCTGCAATATGCTTAAGATCAGGTTAGACACAGCCATACTGATTTCATGCTTGCTGTTGGATAGGGATTTTTTAAGAGTTCTGGACAGAGAGTTTCTTTCTGAATGACGGTAAAGAAGCAGAACTCTATGGGGAAGCAGAATTAAATGTCTTTATCCTTGCCTCCATCAATGAGTTCTGAAGGAATGTCATGGAGGTCTTGTGAAGGATGAAATGCGAGCAATGTTCTGCTTGCAAAGATCAGAGCAGAAATAGCCAGCCTAGGGATGCAAATTCAGATATTTTGTTCTACTATGGGAGAGCTGAGACCATTCTAATGCACTTTTCTAATTTACTGAGCAAGTGTGGTGCAATGGGAAGCTTGCTGCACAGACTGCTGTAAGATAAACAGGCACGAGAGTGGCTGGGGCTTGCTGACTCAGCCATAGTGACTCCCGTGCTTCCCCACGTCCTGCTGCTTTGCATCCTCAGCGCTGGTGTCACCGCTTTCAATCACAGACGTGTCACCTCCTGCAGTCATGAAACACGGACAGGGAGGCGAGCACACACACATACCCCCCGCCGCGCACACGTACGGCCGCGGCAGCAGCGAGTGGATCCTGGCAGTTGCGCGGCAGCAGTGCCCTTACGGCTCACGCAGCTGCTCTGCATCCGAGGCAGGGGTGTCCCCTGTGCTGCGACGGCAGATGTCAGCCACGGCAATTTAGGGGACAGGGTGCCGCTGCAGCCCCAGCCAGGAGGCCATGAAAGAAAGGGCACAAAGCAAGGCCGCATCTGTTCTGCAACAAAGGACATCTGTCCCTGGCCCGAGCAGCTTTTTGGCATGATTTCACAAGGACAAAGGCTCAGGTTGACTGATACAAGGCTGGTACTCCATAAAACAAGCCATAGGGTCTTAGGCTGTCCAAATGCGTGCTGACAGTGAGACAGTGCTCTGGTAGGCATGAGGTTTTATTCTTCCATCTGAGGGGAGAGTGTAGCACAGGATGGGGACCATCCTGTGCACAGCCTTTAACCACACATCTGCCCATGTTTTAGGATCTCTTTGTGCAGTACAAAAACTAGACTGCTATCAGATTATAGACAACAGATGTTCTGTTCAAGTAGTTTTGTGTGTGACATCCTCGTAGCAGGAAAACTTGTTTTGTTTCTTTAGAAGCTGGGTTCATCTGTTGCTTTCTACAGGTTGTTAAATTTTAGTTGTGGGCAACTTATTTATTGAAAGGCTGCAAACCACAGATGCACATCTGCCTTCTGCATGAATGTGAGTCTTACAGGAGAAAATCTTTTAGAAAGGACAGGCTTCTAATGTGCCATCAGTAAAGTGTTCTGGAATGAAGCTGACCATAGCAAATTCTAATTATTAGCTTGCTTAGCATCATTGTTAAAAAATATGCTGTACCTCCTTCCCTTCTCTGCTGGTGCCAGTAGTGGCTGTAATGCTTTTTAGCTGGGGGGATCACAGCAGAAAATTTTGTAGCAGAGTGTGTGTGCACGTGTGCCCACAAGTATAATGCAGTGGAGATTTAGGAGAACAATATCATACAAAACCAGAACAGCCTGGGTTATTCATTACTAAGATTGTACTAACAGGATGAGTATATTTAGTTGTTATATACTGAAAAACAGAAGCAAGTGACCATTAACATTTTAAGACCTTGTAACTTTTTCCTATGCATTCCTTTTTATGTTCAGCCCAAGTTGCCACATGCCTGTCTCTGAGGGTGTGGGGAACAGCCAGCAAAATCCTCACTGCGGGCTGCTGCACAAGTGCACAAATGCATGAGAACTCTGTAATGCATTTAGGCATTAAAAACCCCCCAAATCTATGGAAGCTTGTTACATGGTACCTCTTAATCACATGCTGGCTCCATTGTGTTATGCTGCCCGTGCTTGATAGTGTTAAGGCAGAACAATGAAGAAAGATTTTAGCATGGTTTATAAAGCTCTGGTGGGGATGGTGTACCCACTGTCCTGCAGGTAAGAGCCTCTGACCTTGCATCTCGTAATGATAGTTGCTGAAACTATTGGCTTTGTGCAGCTGTTTAAGAAGCTGATTTTCCTACTGCATCTTTGAAGAAAAAGAAAATAAAGTGTATTACAGGGAACCAAGACTGGAGATATGTGTCCTTACTCTACTCAATGAATGGGAATATGACTGAGAAAAAAAGGAAGAAGAGTTTCAGAACTGTAACATTCTGCTAGATGATCTGAAACTTAACACCTGCTGATGCATCTGCTACGTCTGCAGTCTTAACAGAGAGGTATGAGGCACAAAATTCACACTAGAATCCAGATGAACTCTGTATACCACAAAGTACAGAGTTAAAATAAAGAAGGTGGAAATCGTTCTTGTATGTACAAGGGTGTCCAGATAGAATTTCAAATGTCCAGTGACGGTATGAGAAATGCAATAAGAGAAGGTTAAAAAAAGATCTAATTTTCAACTGCTAACTGAAGATTTTCTTCTGCAGAACAATTTGTTACATACTACTGTTTGATGGCTTTTGCAAACACATCTGTAATAGGAGTTCTGGGATTTGAGCAGTCTGCAATGTTAGAGCCCATGTTCATTTCCTTTAGCCCTCAAAGTGACAAAAGACATGGTAAGTACAGAGACATATATGGAGAGTTCACATTGTCTGGCTTTATTTTCATCTAGCTTGAGAGCCTGAAATAAAATTGCAGGCATCATATGCAGCCAATGGGACCTTCAGAGAGTGACTGAGAGTGCCTAAATGATGGAGCTTTCCTCTCTCCATTCCCTACACAAGCAGTCTAAGCTTGGGCAGCGTGAATTCTCCACTTGAACTGAGCTGATGTGCTGGATCCTGAGATACGCTCTAGAGTCCTTCCTACTGATTTATCCAGTTCCTGGCCACCTCTGGCCAGAGGGATGGTGGCCAGCTAGCACATGCTGAGCACAGGAGGAGACAGAGCCCTCCTCCAGATCATGTGTTTTCATCTGAACCCAGTGTCACTGGCAAAGGATGAACTCCTTGAATGCTCTTCCTGGTTCTTGCTTGGGAAGCTGCTCTTAGGTTTAATTCATGGCCTACACAGATGTCAATATGCTCCATCAGCAGGTGAGATAAAGCGATCAATTTTGGTATAAAGCAGCTTGGTAGAGGCTTGTGGGCACAGAAAGAGAGTTTAAGACATCTATGGATACTCTTGATGCTAGTGCCACCTTCAGCACCACCCGTCTCCTCATTTTTGTTTCATTCTTCATCAGTTATAACGACAAATCAGATCAGGGAACTTATTTGGGTTAAAAATGTCCTGATTTAAAACCTGGATCAATTCCCTGATCAGTTCACCTTGTGATGTTTATAGCTGCATTATATAACCACATCCCAAATAAATGTCCCCTAAGAGCAAAGTGACACCACCTGAGGTTTGTTCAAACACGAGTTTCTAATCAGTAAGTGTCCTGGCACCACTGAGGGGGTGGTGAAGTAGTGGAAATGAATAGCTGGGTAGGGGATGGGAGCTGGTGGAGGTTCACATGAGCACTGCTGCTAAAAGAGACATTCAGGAGCCATGGTCTGGGTGGACTGTAGATGTAATGTACTGTACAGAGGCCAGCAAAATAGATATTCCTGAATTAGCATTAATTAGGGAAATGCAGAGATAGGTCTCAAGCTTCTACTACAGACCTGTGCAAATTAATCTGCTGGAGATTTTTCATTCCCCAAATTCCTCAAACACTCCAGTAGTTATATATAGCCAAAGTTGTTGGAAGGCAGCCATTTATGAGGAAAAGGACAGCAGTAGTTGGCATGTACTGCTAATATGACTGGCACTCAGAGAAACTGTAATGATATGCAGAGTCAAAGAGGTGTTGTGTTTAAAAGTAACAAGTTCTTTAAGCAATCAGTATTATAAAGTGTTCACTCAAGAGGATGAAACTATGTTTATTTTATTAGCAAAATAAGAAAAGCTGGACTTGATTTTTTCTGGTTTTGAACTGTGATTTGGCCACCCCCTCCAGCTATCTGAAACAAAAGAAGAGGCATTGTTTATTTACTGGTTTAAAGCCAGTTTCTTGCACTGAACTTTTCTAAATCTGGTGTTGTAAGGATCAGTACTTTGCAATGTATATTTTAGCCTTTTAACATGTATTTTAGATTATGTTGTTTCCAAATTAAGTGCCTAAGGTATTGACAGTAATGACTGAAAGAAATTAAGAAGGTTCACCTCTTGCAAAACATCATTCCCACTCTTTTTAGTTAGCCTTAGCCCTCAGCCAAAATTTATATCCAAGTTACATACCACACCCCAAAGAAATACTGACATTTTCATAAGAGGAAAAGAATGCTTTGGGATCGCCAGAATAAAAGCTTCCAGAATTATCTTGGTGATTGAGTCATAAACAAAGTCACTCTGAAATGGAGGGATAAAAGTCATAGGGATTAATACCAGATCTTGCATGTTTGTAACTGTTAGTACTTCTCCAGTCCTCCTGTGAAGGTGAACGAATGCTCCAGATGCGAACCATGGGCATGCAGAGTCCAGAGGTATCCAGGTTTAGCCTTGGTTCTGGTCCCTGTTGCTCGCTTCTGTCTTTACAGTTAGCCAAATCCAAGCTCTAGAGCCAAATATCTCAGTCCCTTGAATTGACACCGAGACCTGAACTACCCTGCTGGCTCCTGTGAAATCCTGTGCCCTAAAAAAGAATCAGGACAGGGTTGCAAGGAATGGAAAGGAGATTGTTTATTAATGCTACAAGTAGCAAATAGAACCCACTGTTTCTCCACAGGATTTAGCATCTGAGTTATTTAAACACACTCTGGGTTGTCTGCTGTCACCAGAGAGCCCTCCCTAGGACTGGACAAAGAACTTTGCAGGTCTCTTGCTCATTTCTTGATGGTTTTTGACATTATAGTAAGCCATTTATTTTCCGGTGGAAAGTTTAAAAATGAACACTGGAAATTCTTAAATGAAAACACGCAATTTTAAAAATTTGAGTGCACTGTCCCTCTGTCCCAAATCCTTCATTGCTTCCAGTTGCGGATGGATGGCAGTCAAAAACACTATTGTTGTTTTTGTGTTTTGTCTTTAATAGATCTTTCTCTCTGTGTTTTATTCTGAGATTTTCCTGATGGATGTGACAGAAATCTGAAAGCTGTAGGTTTTATTTATCTATTTACCCACCTACTTTGCCATTAAGCTCCACAAATGATCATTTGCTTTCCTCTGAGGAGTCGTTAATTGTGTAACATGAATTATCCATGGTTGTAGAGACTACAAACCGTCTGCTGGCACAATGGCCCCTGTGGTAAAGGGTAGAGAAGCCTCATCATGGTACCCGTTAGCACTATTTTAGTTAAGAACCTGTCAGTCTCCATTAAACCCCGCATTGTTCAGGATTCCTGAGCGATCTATAAATATTTGCTCCGGTACAAAAGAGCTCAGCTGAAGAGCTCCTATTTTTAGCTGGAGGTTAGGTTTGGTTGTTTGTTGTTTTGTTTTTCATCTTTTAAAAAGTGCTCTCAAGGTTAATGGAACCATAATTTGACCTCCCTGTTTAATACTGTGCCTGTTTGCCCTATCCGTGCATTTCTGTATATGTGAGTATTCCCCTGACAAATGTGTCACAACATGAGTCACTGCGAAAGATGGAGACCAAACAATAAAGTTCATTGGCAGTCTGTACAAGACTGGATTCAGTAGTAGTCAGGGCACACTGTATCTTCTGTCACAAGGTTTTGAACGTTTGTTAGAAAAAAATGTCCTGTAATTAATCCTCGATGCCTCTCTTAGGGCCTAATCATGCGATGGGATGTGCCTACAGTGGCCTAAATGCTCAGTGAATGGTGTCATTATCTCCTGCCCTGACCCAACAAGGCCCTTTAGCAGGGGGGATAGCTTTTGTGACACACAGGTCTGATGGGTTTGTCTTTTATTAAATGGTATAGAAGTTCTCCTAATGAAGGTAGTAGTGGGTTTTTTCCTGACTGTTCACAGTCCTGCTGTCCTGCTGTTCATAGTACAGCAAGCCTCCTAATGGAAGCGGTCAGAATTATCATCAATCATAGTGAACTGAACTGAGCTCAGCTGTCCTTATTATGAAAGGCCCGGACGAATTACTTTAAAGGCCAAATCATATCTCATAAAGCTCCTCTGGTAAAGAATACTGCATGTTTTGATTAGTGTTTATTGGTGTTCATCTACATAGCTGGCATCATATAGATAGATACAAGCACAAGGAGGAAAATGTCTGTTTGGGCCTTGCTCATCTGTCTCTAATTTGGGAGACAGAGTAAGGGGTAGGCTTTTAGCTGTCAAGCTTTCCGTATTCAATCTTGCATTCTACAATATATTAAAAATACATACTAAATCCTGCATTGAAAAAAATATTGCTAAAGTCTCGCCCTTGGGAGCTGACAAGACTACGAATTAAGGTCACAGTGCAGTCTGAATTTGGCCCATTTGAGCATACAGAGTAGAATAAAGTCTTTGTTGACTCTTACAATTTCGGTGCACATGACTGACCAGAGATGTGTCTAAAAGGTACAGGAACCAAAATAATCTAATTTCATACTTCCTGCTTCCCTGAGCCTTTTAGCAGAGTCTGTGGGAATGCAAATCTTATTACTTTCTGTAGATATGGTAGGGAGTACTAAGCCAACCTGACATACCGAAGTCCATGTGACCACATGGGATGCACCCAAGGGTGTGAAGGGAGCTGACCGATGTCATAGTGAGGCTGCTCTCTATCCTTTTTGAAAGATTATAGCGACTGAGGTAGGTTCCTGATGACTGGGAAAAGGCATCACACCTGCATTCAAGAAGAGAAAGGAGGATCCAGGGAGCTACGGCTTGCTAAGACTCATCTCAGTCCTGGGAAGATCATGGAAACTTGTGAGACAGCATCTGGGGTACTGTGTCCGGTTTTGGGCTCCCCAGTGCAAGAAAAGCATTGACATACTGGAGTGAGTTCAGCGGAGGGTCACCAAAATGATTAGAGGCCTGGAGCACAAGATGTGTGAAAAGACGCTGAGAGAGCTGGGTCTGTCCCACCTGGAGAAGAGAAGGCTGAGGAGAGATCTTATTGCTGTCTACAACTACCTAATGGGACAATATAGAGAAGATTGGGCCAGACTTCTTGGGCACACCACGGCAGGATGAGAAGAACCAAACACATGCTGGAACATGGGAAATTCTGACTTCGTCGAAGGAAATTTTTTTACCATGAAGGTGGTCAAACACTGGCAAGTATTCTTAGAGAAGCTGTAAACTCTCCACCCTTGGGGATCTTCAAAACACAGCTGCACAAGCCCCTGAGCAACTTGCTTTAACTAGATCTGCTTTGAGCAGGAGGTTGGACTGGAGACCTCTGGAAGTCCCTTCCAACCGGAATGATGGCATGCTGGTTTTGAAGGAAATAAGGTATTATGTTTATTTCAGTAATTTAATGGGACACCCTAGGTCTTGTGATTGGAGTTAAAAATAGAGTTTGGAGTTTGCCAGACCTCCATTTGATCACATCTGTGTTTCCAACTTTGCTTTCACAATAGGAGAGCAGTTGCTTTCTTGGAATTGTTTCAGATGGTGCCTGGCTGTGGGAGGCAATTGCAATGACACAGCAGAAAATAATGATGAGATTGTCACATGTAGAAAAGGTTCAGTGATAGCAACTTAGGTCATGGCCAAACTTGACCTTAGAAAGTCTTTTTTTAGGTTCTTCCACCCTTGTCATTCTAAAGGAGCCGGTTCATCACAGCCTTTCTGGAGTTCTGCATCACAGCAACTCCACTGTTAACTGTGAAATTGTATCAGTGCATATAACTGGAGCACACTATTAGCGTAGTGAGCCCAGAAAATGCCAGACACTTGCAAAATAGTACACTATTAAAACTGTATGTATAACAGCTTTTCAGTGATGATTTGATTTGACTTTGTAATTTTGTTAAAGGACTTAGGCTGGGTTTATACCACTATATTAAATGTGCCTGGGAATGTTCGCAGCCATTGAGGCCAACTGGCATGGAACAGCCTGTATCTATGCCGGTGAACGGGGTTTGCCTGCGTTAGGTGGCTGCAAGCAGCTGCTGCTTGGGTGTGGTTCCTGGCACACTCCCACGACCAAAACAGGTCCAGAAGTTGCTTGGGAAAGCACTAGTTGGAGCAGGCTACATTCATGCCAGGGAATTCTCTCACAGTTTATTAGCATAGGTAACAGTGTTGGAGTGCATAGGCACATTCTGGGCATGCTTGAATTTAGTAGTAGAGCTTTATGCTCTAAGGCAGATGAGCTAATAAGTCCTTGTGATGAGAAAAGGAGACTTGAATGCAGTCTAAGGACCTATTCCTGAGACATTAAGTACTGTTAGATGTCCTGGATCCTGTCCTAGTACTAACCTGCTATAGACTTCTTGGGGGAAGGGCTCAGCCCTTTGAGGTGACTTTCATCCCTTCACCAGAAATTTTGTATTTACAGTTACTTTAATGTTTTTCTCTCTGGCAATTCCCAGTATGGTGGGCCTTAGGCTAAGAAAATGTTAGTAAGCAAATTTAAAACTCAGGTTTCTGCTTCTGTTACGGTTCTCTCCCATGAATAAATATGTGTACAGACAGAGTTTCCTCTAAGAAAATAGAGCAGGCATGAAAGCCAGGGCTTGCCTGCCCAGCTGACCCTCTTTGAGACTGTGACTTCTCTGTGACTTCAACCAATGCCAGCAAAAATGTGTTTCATTGATGTCCATGTGATAGGCTGAAAAATCTTTTGTGCTACAAACAATATGTATGTTTCAAATAACTCCAAATGAACAGACCTAGAAACAAACATCTCTTGTTCCCATTGGCACGTAAACCCAACTAAGCGTGCACTGCAGACCTTAGAAAGGCTGAAAGTTGGAAAAGTTAAAACCCAAGGGTGTTGTTCCTCTCTGCTATATGTGCGTAGAGCACTAGCATATGCCTGCATAAATCTAATCTACAAAAGATGTACATTTGGAATTAACCTGATCCAATAAGGACAATAACTGTTCTAGAGAACTGTGGAGCAGTAAATGCTGAAGTGGCGCAATTGCTCGAGTTAGCCATGATGTATTTTTCCATTCTGAACTTTATTTCTGTTATAAACATGGAAGAAATTCCTCTATTTTTGATGGCTTCAAAAACAGCCTACAGAGAAGGTCTGGCCAATACTCTGAGGATGTTGCTGGCACTGTGGCTCCAGTGCCTGCATATATTTCTTTCTTTTGTTCAAAACATAAATTTTCAAGGTGTGAAGGACAGAAAGCACATGGCAGTGGGAATCTCTTGGCTTTCCTCTTTTCCCACTTGCAGAATGCATCCATGCAAGACAGAGTGGTACCAGAAGGTGACAGGCTTTTTCCCTGGAAGGACTCCTAATATGGCAAATTGACAGTATCTGCTGTGGTTGCACTCTGCTGCCTTCACAACTGAAGGAATCCTTCCTGGGACTGCAGAAACAAAGTCACTGAAATGATTGTCAGGTAGAGCCATTTTGCTTTTTATTATGAGGGTATTTCTACATCTGGCCTGAGAAAATACATCTGTGGTCTTTCATAAACTATCTTTGAAAGCTTCTGTGTGTGTCCAAGGATGCTCCTAGGGAAGCATTGCACAAACTCTGCTCCAGGGAAACTCTCTGTGGTCAGAAGGCTCCAGAAAATAGTTTTGGCTGGTTGCAGGGGTTGCATCAGGGCTTATGTTGGATGCATCCCGGTAAGCGGCAAACGCTGGAGCAGCAAAGATGTACAGGGCCTTAGAGCTGTTCGGCAGGCCACACACCACACTCTGCTCCTGCCTAAAGAAGGGAAATTATGTGGACTCGCAAAGGTCCATTGGTTCAGAAGTATGAAAATCACTCCTCTGGAGCTGGTTTTCTGCCTGCTGAAAGCAGTGCATAGGCTTTCACTTGAGTTCTCCATCCTTGCCTCAAGCCCTTAATCCCACATTCAGGGACAGAAGCAATGTTACCATGACACAGTAGACATCCCACAAACCTTACAATTTATTTTCTGTGAACCTCTTTTTTGAGTCTGGGATCAAATTATAACATAACTATACAAGATATCAGTAGCAATGACCAATTGACAATCTAATCCTTAGACAGAACAGCCACATAGTGCTGTTCTTTAAGTCTTTTCCACAGATGTAAGGAGTGAAAGAGGTTATTTCTAACGTATGCTATAAATGTTGTTGGGGTTTTTTTACATGTTTTAAGCTGATCCTCAAAAGGGATCCTTTTTCTCCCCATTTTGAGGTAGTTAAAATTAACTCCAATACCTCATATAGTTCCAATCACTCTCTTTGCAGAAAGGTGAATTGGAACTGGCAGATGCAGAAAAGGGCAGTAAGAAAGATCAGCAGAACAGGGATCCTGCTTTACAGTAGGAAATTGAAGGGAATGATTTGTTTAACCTTGCAAAACAAAAGCAGAAATGGGATATGTTTGCTGTCTGGAAATGCATCAGGCGGGTAAATACCAGAGAGGAGAAAAGGAGCCACGGACGCTTTAGAATACAAATGACCAGGAATAAATTTAAGCTTGAAATTAGAAAATGGTTTCTAGGCATTTGAAGAGTAGCCCCACAAGTGGGATTCATGACTGCTTCCAAGATAGATCTTGCTGCAGTTATGAATGGGAAAGGGTGGTGTGAGCACGTGTATTAGCAGTGGGCAACACTGAATGACCTGGTAGGTGCCTGCTAGTTTTGTCTTCCTGCCATTGCTGTGCTGAAAAATTGTCTTGGAGATAATACTGTGATGACAGCAAGATACACATCCAGCAGATTTCTTCCTTCTTTAGCTGGATTTTCTCTTCCTAGTTTTATATTGTTTTTTGCTATGGGTTGCAACATTTCCTGATTTGACTGTTTGCATTAGGGAAAAAGTCCTAATACTTCTAGAGATGGGCCTGATGATACATTTTGAGGACAACACGTACCTGCTCCAGGGCAGGAAGGACAGCAGGGACAAGCTGGGAAGGCTCTTTTGGCCCTGGCCCACCTCAGACATCCTGATGAAGTCAGATCCAGGACCTGCATCCCATAAAACTTTTTGTGGGAGAGAAACCCACAAAACTTTTCAGTTCATCTTGCTTGGGATAGCTTTCCAGGGGCAGAGAATCTGCTTTGCCAAGGTGGCGGGTATAATTGTAAAGAAGAAGAATGTATTCTGCGACAAGTTTCTTCACAATGTGAACAGATATTCTTAGATATTTGAACAGATATTCCTACCTGCACTAACGCTGATATTTTCCTGCCGGGTTTTCAGCAAGCAGAATTGCTAGAGGGCCCAGGCAGCGGCATCCTCATGAGAGCAGCTCTTCTGTGTACCTGAAGGTTTCTGCACAAGGGAAATTTGGGATGACCTTTTCCCCTGCAGATTGAGCCACGCTGATGAATTTCCAGCCATGTATGAGGACAAGGCAGATTATTTTGTGTTGTGGAAAAAAAAGAGAGGTAAAAGGGTAGGTTGACAAAGGCTGAAAGAAATGAAAAGAAAGGAGATCTAGTACACTGGAGACTTAGGCTGCCCTAAAAACAAGACAAGTGGGTCCAGTAAGTGACAGTCCAATTTCATTTGATGTTCCCAGAAGCTGTGGGACGAAATTATCCTCTTAACACAGAGTCAAGGCTTATTGAAATGGATGAGAAAACTGGCTGAATCACACCCAGAGAGTGTCAGTGCCACAGTTTGGCAGAAAAACTGACTTAGAAGATGAAAAGGGGAGTGCCTTTCTGTGGAGAATGGAGCTGGTCTAACTCACGAGTAATGGCCAAGCCATGAGCAGCTGAGGCACAAGAGACCTGTATGACAGATTCCCTGAACTATGGGGGACTGGAGGGGAAAGAAATGCCTTAAACTCTCAGTGGCAAAATAACTGAAGAATAGCCCTCTCTGATAAATAAATCCAAATCGTAGAGAATTTTTACTATTTTTTTTCTTGCTCCATTATTATTTTAATATATATTTTTCTTTGTTTCTTGTGACCACTTCAAGGAGAGCTCTTTCCTAGCAGAGATTTACTAGAGATGCTCTGACATCAATTCTCTTTTTGTTCCAGAACCTGTAGCAATGGGCAACAGCCGCAATTGTGGATGAGTTAATAATCTCAGGGGTGATTTGAAGGTATTCAAAAAGAAATGGGCAACTTAGGCACAGCCATCCACAAGCACAGCCGCTTTGCACGGCATGCTCCCGCAGTGACAATTCTGCTGTAGAAATGCAGACCTGCCAGTCTTGAAACTGTTTTCATGGGTGCGCATATCGTAAACATCCCATGGGCCGTGGGTCAGATAATCCAATTTGGCAACACAGAAACTACTATGAGAACAGAGATTCAGAATAGGTTATATGACGTGAATTGTCCAGAAGAAACAGTGACCGCACAAATCGGGAGTGCCCCAAGAAAGCAGTACTGGCCCCTTGGGGGTATGCATGTAATGTCATCAATAAAACCTTCATGTTGTAAATGAGTCGGAGGTTGTTTGTGGCATGGGGCATCTCAAAGCTCCCAGCCTGTCCCGAATGTGTAGTAACCTCACATCTGCACTAATATCTGCTGTGTAGATCAGTTGTGTAGCGTGGAAAATAGGCAAGCTGAATCTCTCTCACAGCTCTAAACGAGTCTTGTTTTGGAGTGCACCATGTTAAAAGGTTGGTGGGAAAGTTGGCCCTGAATGCCATTTGTTTTCTTGCTTGTTTGCTTCCTTGCAATATCACTCCCACACTTTTTATGGTATGTCAAAACTCCATGATACCTCTCCTTGCCCCTGGTGCTTAGATAACACTGTTTTATGTGTAGTTCATACAATCCACCTAACCTTTTCAGTTGAATACGCATCATATGACAGATAAGAAAATGCAGTCCTTTCATTCTACTCATGTTTTTAGTGCAGACTTATTAGCTGTGTTGGCATAAATATCTATTCTTGCCCTTGTCTTGTTGTCTTCTGTTTAAAATAGAGATAAGACAGACAAAGATTCTACTTTACTTCACAGGAGTGTTTGAAGGTTAATGTAATTAATATTTGCTGAGTATTGGCTGGAAGATGCTAGGGGATTACAAGGTTTTATTGCTATTCCAAGTGAGGTATTTGGTGGCTAATGAATACCTACAACAGCACAAAATGGAGCCACCAGAGGAACTTTATTCTGGTTTGCATTCAGGCAAATCAGCTTGGAATCCTCTCATCCCAACTTCAATATAAGGCTTTGAGGAATATATGAAGCTATAGTGAAACATATTTATCAGCCAGCTGCTGCTGGTGACGTCAGCTTGGCCCGTTGCAGGGAACAAAGCATGCATTGCTAACTCCTGCTAAATAAAGCAGATGACTTTTCTTTTTTTCCTTTTTAAAGAGCAGATTTCCTTATGGAAAGAAAAAAAAAAAAAGCCAACGCCAAGGCAACCGATCTCATTCCAGCACTTTCAGGTTCTGTTTTTATTGCTCTCAGCTCCCTCCTACTTCCAATTATTTATGGAACAAGCTGTGAGTCACATGGTGGAGCTGGAACGATTCAGGAGTTTGTTGAGCGAAGAGAAACAGGAAAAGAAGGGCCTGCCGGTTCAGACAAATGACATCAGTGCTTCGGCATCCCGTCCCAGGCCTTGGAAAGTACAGCCCTTCCTGCAAGAAGGGTTGCAGAGTGATGCTTGGAGGCAGAAGCGGTTTGGTTTCTTGGCTGTCCTGCAAAATAGCATTAGAAGTAGTCTTGTAAGGTTTATTGGTAATGACAAGTCAAGTGGGAGATACAGATGTGTAAATTGTAGCAAGGGAAATAGCTGAAATTACTGAAGAAAAATTCCATTCAAACAGGTGCTGATGCATCTGTAAAAAGTACAGAAACTGTAAGGAGTGTCTAATCTTCTTTACGTTTCTCAGTGGATTGCCAGTGCAGGTTTGCTTGGCTGGATTTTCTTTTTTTTCCTCCTTAAGAATAGGAATTATACCTAGGTGACAATTCCTATGAACTCTGCAAGCACAAAGCTAGTGAAGAATTTATCTGTTTTCCAGGATAATGGAAAGGAAGCCGCCAGGCACTCAGCACAACCTGATATCCTTTATCCCTGGGTTCTTGAGACTGTGCTTCTGGTACCTCGTAAGAGATTAGCTGGAAAATCTAAAGATGCTAAAGCAGCATGTTTGCATTGACATATTTTCCTTTCAAAGTGGAGCTTTGGCTTAAGGACCACTCAGTGGCAGAGCTGATAAGACTGTCTGAAATCCAGCACATTGCTATAGCTCAGTAGACAGTGCCTAGGACAATGGTTGTTTCTGCACCTGCTACAATACAGGAATAAAATAAAAATCAGTGGCAATGCCTGGTTCCTCTTGCATGTCCCAATATAAAAGTGATAGAGGTACATCGGTGGAGAACAAAATTATATGTGCTGATTTCAAAACTGTTTTTTAAACCTGATTTGTATAAATTTATGAGCATCAATACTGGTATTCCTGTCCAGTGTGTCCTGTTTTTAAGGAATGTAGATACTTAATGTTTGTAATGATGTTTTACTGACATAGTATAGTGATCTGAAAAGCTGGTGAAAAAGTTTTCTAAATCAGCAGGCTCAAAACGTAGAAAATATTTTACAAAACCACATTGATTCTGTTTCCTGCATTACAGTCTTCTTGCTGAAAGGACTGAAAAAGCCCAGTTTTAGCCTCTGCAGCGTGACCCAGGTGCTCAGCTCTGCTCTAGAGAGAGTGAAGCTGAAGCATGGACATTGGACACAGTGTGCCAACGCAAGGCAGAGGGTGTGCACACTCCTGGGGCTCCTGCAACCACTTCTACTGTAATGCCTGCCACTCTTCCAGGCTCTCTATATTGCACTGGGGGAGTGTAGTGTAGGAAAAGGTATAGGAAAAGGAGGTGTAGCCAGTTAGACTGCCCCTCTGGCATGTGATTCCTCCCTAACTGTGCTCATTGGCAATAGGCACAAGCGGTGTGTAAAGCGAAGCAGCCGCTGGGGCTGCTGGAAGGGAACCAGCCGCAGCGGCGGGGCCAGGTAGGTCAGTTCGCAATGTCACCGGCAGAGCCATGGGACCAAGTCAGGAGGAAGGCAAAAGGGCGGAAGCAGGCAGTGATAATCATAGCACAGGTAAAAAAAACCAAGCTCAGCAGCAAGAAGGAACAAACATCCTGGGTGCCGTAGTCTTCAGGATGAGGCTGCGACGGCTTGCGGATGGTGTGCAGCGGCTGCAGTTTGCTAAAGTAAGCTTTCCTGGCAGCTGTGGCTGGCAGCAGGGCTCTGGTCATTGCCCGCTGTGGCAGGTGAGGATGCTCAGAGTTTATTTTGGCCAGGGGAGCTCTCTGGCCCTGCCTGCAAAAGGCGCTTTGGGAAGCTGGTTGGTGCAGATGATCTTCTGCAGGTGGTGGATGCTCTCGCAGAAGGAAACCCCAACGGGGAAGTCACTGTTATTTATCCCTTTGCCTTCCACAGTACCCTCACCGACCGGCACTGGTTTTTGGAGGAGCTCCTCACCAGGTCAGCAGCACCTGTGCCATATTCAAAGCCACGGCTGAGGGTCCCTCTCTGCCCAGTGCTGGCGAGCGGCCCCAGGCACCGTGTTTCCTTCTTTCGCCTTTAAGATGTGGTTCAGCAAGAGGAAAAAAGGTGACGCAAAGAGGGTAACTAATGTCATCTCTTTTGGCGGAGAGGTGACCGTCCCGGCGAATCCCTTCCCTGCTAGCAGCTCCAGTGCCGCTGTGGCAGGCATGGCTGGCGCAGGGGTAAGAAAATAAACTCATGATTCACTGGGAGGATATCTCAGGAATGATGAGTGTTTGAAACCAGCTTAATTAAAGCCTTATATTTTGTCGCTGTAGGCACATGTTCAGATTACAGCAGTCCCGGTAGTGCGAGCATAAGGCTGAAGAGGGAAATGCTGCAGCAGTGGACAGCCTTACGTGTGGGAGGGAAGTGATATTTTCCCTTGAGAGTTCAGGAAGTTTGCACTGGGGACTAGCGAGCGCTCCCACTGGAGCAGCAGCCAGTCAGAAACCACTAGACCTTATGTGGGTTAGTCACGTCAAGTCACAAGATGTGACATTGGCTGGTGACTCTAGCACATGCTGCAGATTACTTATTTTCATAAGTGGAAAGCACAAAGAAAAGCAATTAATCCCCCATGTCCCTTTTTCTCAGGAAAATAAACAAACAAAACAAAACTGTTTTGACTGGATAAAATATTTTGGCAGCATCCAAACTTTGTTGAGGCATTTACATTTGTTTGAATGTCCTCTAAATCCCTTTTAAAATGACATTTAGTCAATTTTCAAAATAGAAAAAATGTTATTTGTGGATGTCAAAATAATTGTTTTGGCTATCCTAATTTTTCTCTGGTACTTTTAACTTAAACTTAAACTTAAAACTTAACTCAGTTCTATGATTTTGTTCCAAATTTGTAGGTTGCTTCCTCCTTCCACAAAACTTAATTTTTCAGTGAAGTTTTATATTATATAACATATCATGTATCTTAATAGATTTTGGCTATTTTAGCCCCAAAGTGTGCCCAGATCTAGGTGTGAGCAAGCAGCATTGTCATTCCCCTGCTTTAGTCACTCTTTCCTGAACATGAATTCATGTTCCTATACATGCCTCCATGTATAATTTGTCTTCACCAAAATCATCGATTCTGAAATTCCCGGGAACAACTGTCTTGCTTCTTTGCTTTAAAAATTTGACGCTTTGCCTACAAGTGACTGGATTTCCAAAGAGTCCCAGGCCTTTTTTCTTCTCCATGAGGTATGGTAAATAAGGCTATTTCTAATGAACTCTGTGGGCTTGCACTGACGCCAAATTTGGAGCTGTCTGCAAAATCTGTTTCAAAGGAAGTCCCTAAAAAGCAGAGCGATGCCAATTATTGTTCTTATGACACTCATGTGAAACTGCCTAGTTCTTACACGGGCTGAAGGTCCAACCTGTATTTAAGACTATGGTTTGATGTGGGATCTGGACATTTTCAGTGGTGTTATGTGTTACATCTTGGGGTTTTCTCCAACAGTGCTTTGAAGGGAGAGACATAACTATGGGGAAAAAAAGAAGCAAAAAGTTATTTTGCATTTGAAGCTTGCCATCCAAAGGGAGCTGGATTTTGCCTTGAATGTGTACATTATTGGAGGAAATCTGCTCCGAGTTAAAGGAATAAAATGTCTTATGAAAACTGAAGAATATGTAGATATTTCTTGTATACCACAGTGTGAAAGAGGAGGATGGAAGTTGAATAGTTCCTGTGTTTTCAGCCAGGACCCTGACAGCTGAGAAAATAAATGGCTGATTTAGTGAAGCTGAAGTTGGTTGCAATGGGAGAATAATTGTAATTACCAGTGGAATACAGAGCTTCCACACAAGGCCAGTTACACATGTCCCATAACACCACGAGTATTTTTAATTAGCTATATATGTGGGAGAGGAAAAAAGCTTCTACTTAGGTGCATTGTTTGGCAGCAAAAATTGAAGAAGTATTAGCTACACGGCCTTTACGCCAGATGAGTGAGTTTTGCCCCTTTCTCTCAGATGGTAGTAGGTGGCTGTAATGTATTTCCTCTGGTCTGGATTTTTATTTTCTATATGTATTACTGATCTTTTTTTTTTTTTTTTTTTTTAGCTATTGGTAGCTTTAGTTTCATTCCAACAGCTCCTTTAGACACCCTCTATATTCCTAGAAAGTCCATTTTTGCTTCCTACAGATGATGTGCGGCATCTGGTTGAACCTGGAGGGTGGCCGACCAGCTCAGATACCCCGGCCCCAAGATTCTTCTCTCTAATGGAAATGCCCACGTGAGAACCCAGGGAAATCTTCTGTGGGTAATCACTCAGATGTGTTTTTCTTTGTTGTTTGTTTCATTGGTTCATGCTGCTTCTGCAATCTGTTCCCAGGAATGTTCAGGGGACAGTTTTACTGCCCTGTGTGCCCATGCTGTAATGCTGTCAGCAGACACAGTCTGGGCCATGGATTAAAATAATAGAGGAATATGGGTGGCTCAAGATCTTTGCTTGAAATAGTGGTCATTTAATGGTCTAGATGAAGATCTGTCTACAACCTTTCATCTTTCTTGACCAGCATGAATTCATATAAGCATCCATTTTGAACAGCTACGTGAATGTAAAGAAACAGTTGTTAAGTGTGTTTGAGGTCTTGTCATGGGACAACGATCCCCAGGAAGTGAGAAGATGAAAGCAATAAAATAATGCTCTGACCATTCTACTTTCAAAGTATTCCATAAATGTTAGCTTGTTCTCAAAACACTTCTGTGAGTTAGAAAAACTTCATCCACAGTTGACAAAAGAGGGAACTGAAAGGCAATGAGCTGGAAATTTTAATGAAGCTCCTGACTCCCACATACTTTCCTTGGCTCGGTACAACTTGCTTTCTCTCCGGGCACTGAAACATTTGGTGCTTCCTATAAAAACAACACTGTAGGCCTTCTTAGCCTACAAAACCAGTGTCCCCCAATGCAGCCTTGACTATTATAAGAATACTGACCTTTTATCAAGTGCTTGGCAGCTGCTTAAGTTTTAAAGTAATTTTTCTTCACAAGGTGGTGGTGGTAGACTGATGCTCTCTGCAAAGAAGGAATCTGGCATCTTTGTCTTTCTGAAGTTTGCCCCAGAACCTTTTTGCCCACTGCAGAAATAACCTCCACACAGGTAGAGGCATCCTAGGTTAGCTCCGTCCCTTCTTGCCCAGCAGTGGGCTGCTCACAACGATTCTCACTGTGGATCTGATGTTCCCTTGCATGCACTGGTCCACACAGTCACTGGTATCCTTCAGCCTATAGCCAGAAGTCTATTGTTAAGAGAAAATACATTTGATTCAAGTTACGGACATGTTTGGAGTTGGATCTAAGCTGTGAGTCAGTCTTGTCTGACCCCTAGAAATGCATGGGGTCTGCAAAAGAGCCCAACTGCATGTGGAGGGGCTATAGTTTATGGAAAAGTCTATACCCAATTAACTTTGCCAGGATTTGTTAAGGACCAGAGCAGAGTTATGTGACTGATTATTTTGGTCTGGCTCATATGGAAAATAGCTGTTGTGGGGCTGGGAAAATACATGGAACCTTCTAAGCATTCATGAAAATTTCCTTTCCCAGGGAAATAAATTATATTCTGGCGGTTTCAGTTTTTATGGGTATTGTTTGGCTTTTGCTGTCTATTTCCTGATAAAATTATTCCTTTCCAAGGTATATGGTACCTCTTCCTCATGTCCCTTCCATTACCAGGATCTGCATCATTGCCTCAAATGGCCTTTATTCAGGACTTTGGGCATGTGCTTAAAGTAACAAGATGCTTTGAAAATGACCTGGGCCTTTATATGAAACAGTAGCCATATCATGTTACCCGGTTCTCGTACTTCACTGCAGTCCTGCATTGCATGTTTCCCCGCATATGGCTCCATCCCATACCCTGTTGCACGCCCTTGGCTGAGGGTGTTCCTCTTCAGCAGCAGCCTGCATCTCGCAGGGCCTGGCCTTTTGCAAAGGATGCATTTTTACGCTCTGCTTTAGCAGGGGGTTCATACAAAAGGTCCAAGCTTCCACTGACAAACTGTGGGCAGTTCTCCATGTTTCATAGCATTATTGGGAAACTTGAGGGGGACATTTCATCTTACTTCTTGCTCCTTATGCATGATCCACGGTAGAAGAGCCGTGAAACTGCGACTCTCGTGAAAGCACTGCCTCTGAAAATCAGGACCAAATTCCTCCACACAGGTAGCAAATTTTCTGTAGTCTGAGCTTTTCAGTGAGATGCTTTCTCAAAACGGTTTTGAGATTCTTTTACTACAAATCACATGCTTTGGCTATTTTTTACGTTCATGGAGATTTTTTTTTTTTTGTACCTACAACCATTTTCTTAAAACTGTCATGCTTTCTTTATGTTGCAGAGTTCTCCTGACATTGCCAAGGACTTCATGTTCTGTTGAATAATCTGCTCGCCTGAGTGACCATCTTGTTTCTCATGCACCCCTTTTTTCCTTTGATCCAGACACGTAAAGGAATGCTCTCCAAGGGGTCTTTGGAGACAACAGGGATATTTAAAGATATCTGAAGGATATATAAAGGTAAATCACATTTCCTTTCCGAATAGTTGTAGCTCCAGAGTAAATACTTTGTATTATTACTAGTTGGCTCACTATTTGAAAAGACCACTCTGCCTCTATGTTGTGAAACAAATTGTATTTGGTAGAACATCAGATTATTAGCAACAGTGTATCTGAAGTACTGCCCGCACCCTCTAGCAGGTTTATCACTTAATCGGTGGTTTGCTCCCTCTAGTATGGAAGAGTAAAGGGGTGAATTCCTTAGAAAATAACTAAAATATAGATTGCTAAATTTAGTAGTACGGGCAATGAATGGGGGCCCAAGCTCAGATTTTACAGGTTATTGGGTTTCCTTCCACTTTTTGTGTGGCCTACGTGATGTGGAGGGCTGAAGTTCACTTCAGGTTGTGAGTCAAGGGAATTGCACGTCATAGAGACTTTGTTTCACTGACCTAAGTTACTCTTGAAAACGACATGTAGGCCTCCTAATGCCATGGAAATACCACCTGATTACTTTTAAAAATTGAAGCTGTAGTGCTTTCCTCTGCTTTTGCACCCACCCCTCCTTCCTGTAACTGGATCCACTAGAAGTTTGTTAAGTTCTCAGTGTAAATGGTGAAGCTACCTCAAAGTTTATATTAGGCTCACAAATAGCAGCAGGAGTAGGTAACACTTACTGCTGACTCCTCCTTTCTGCCAGAGGGCAAGATGTGTTTACTACAGGCTGGGAAGGCAGCTGAACCCCTCCAGGAGATAATGTCACTCAGCACTGCTCGCCAAACTTGGCTCTCCTGCCTCTCCTGAGCCATTCCTGTGGTTACCTATGCAGGCTTCCTCAGTGTGTGCTTGCTTTGATGCTAAGAGACAGTGATAATTGCAGCATTGTGAAATACTCAGAAGATTGGCTTGGCTGAAGGACATAAATCCAGGAGGGGAAATGCTGGGAGGATGAACGATTTCACAGACCAAAGGCTTCCCATGTTGACGTGATAGCAATAACACTTCTTAACTCCGAGCATTGCAATCGCAAGTGAAAGGAAACCCTGGCAGTCTTTAATGAGTGAGTGATGCATTCAGACCTCGTTGTTTTCCCTTTGCTTTGTGGTCGGTGCAGAGGATGGAGACTGGCACTAACCCTGTTCCACATGAGTCAAAACAAGAGTTTGCGTGGCGGCTAAACCCGTGAGATCATGGAAGGGTGCAGGAGCAGCTCTGGGTTATTATTTCATCAAGCTGGCAGATGCCAAGAAGATCACACGATACAATTATCTCAGCCTCCAGGTAAGAAGCAGACACTTTGACTCCCTGCTGTTGACTGCATAGCAGTAATACTCACTGGAGATGGTCTTTTCTAATTTCTTTTTTTTTTTTCCCCCTAAGAATTATGGTGTGAGTGCCGCATCCTGATGAACCTTCTAGACTAATTACTTGACACTGAGTTACCAATGTCAACTGAAAACAGCAGACAGAGAAAAATATTTAAGAACAGAAGATACTTTTCTTGACAGTTGTTTCCCAAAGAGAAGCAGCATGGTCTTGACGTTTTCTGCTCACCTGCAATCCTCAAGTGAGGTTTGGGATTCTTTGAAACGTATATGAACTCCAGATGAGAGACACAGCAAGCACCAAAAAATCACAGAGGAGATCTGAAGTGATCAGGTTAAAAAAAAATTGACTGTGCATCACATGGGTTTTCCAGAAGCTGTTAGCAGTGATTTAGTTGGCTTCTGGGCAATATGTAGAGAAATTAAAACCAAGTACATCTCAAAGTTCTTTCTGCAGTGTTTTCCAAAGCCCTTATAAGCTGAAGAAATTCAGCCTAGCTAATCCAGGGGTCTGTGCTTCCAGTTTTTATTATAGTTGTCCCTTGTGACTCTTTCAATTGCAGGATTGCTGATGCTACTCTGGCATTATATTTACCAACATTGTAAGATGCTCCGTAGACACTGCACTAAATTATATAATGGTAGCCAGCAAGCTCCTTTCCTCATAGGTCAGTGTTTTTGAACAAACAAATTAACTACAGAAGTAAAAAATCAGCACATTTAAAGGTTCAACCAAGGCAACAGTGCCAAACATAGCACTTACTCTCCCTTGCTATAGTGCAAACAAGCAATTCACAGGTCTTCTGGGAAGATGCAGTGTACAGTTAATCATGTGTTTTGTGAATGAGATAACAGTTCATATTATGGTAGGAAAATCATAATATGATTTTCCTAATGAAAGTGGCCATGGGAACTCTTTCTAGTTCTGTGCCTTTGCTAGTGTGCCTGGGTTAGGAAGCTGTGGGTGGCAGAATGAGAGGTTTCTTCTAGATTTCCTTTCTGCCTAGAAAAATTTTGGATGCTCTTTGTTGCTTAGTATCTTTGAGTATTAGTCAAAGTATTAATATAGACCATTATTTTCCTCCCCTGTGGAAATATTGATCAATCTGTGTTGGAAAAGCAATGTTCAGGCTCTTGCAAGCTATTCAGGAGCAGGAATAGTTGTTGGTTTTCCTGTGAAGAAAGCATGGGATTTGGGGCTTGAATCTGGAGCTGCAGGGAAAGTGTCCTCAGAAGTTAAAGATGTTAAAAGAGGAGAAACAATAAAAATTGGGGGCTGCAACACCTCACTTTTTCCCCCGTGCAGATCATTCACTATGGAGAAGACAGCTCAAAAACAGTGTGGCTGGACAGTGCCGTGACTACAAAAGCCGTCACTGCTAGCCCTACCCTGTGGGGTTCGCTTTGGGCTGAGTCACTACCGAAAGTATAGTGGCCCCTTGACTGCCAGAGGAAGCTCCTGCCTCTTCTGGCCCACGCTGGCTCTGCAAAACAGAAAAACCCATGAGGCTGGAGGGCAGGAGTCAAGGGTGAGAATATTTCCACGAAATAAGAAAGAGTTTTGAAACCATGCAGAACAGGAGAGAAAGCAGAGAAGAACCCAAGGGAAGAACAAATCATAAAATTGAGGTTTCTCCAGAGTTTAGTTCTCAGGTATCTGTTTCTCGATTTTGTTTCATCAAAAATCTGAATGTTGTGTAAACTTCTTTACACAAGTTCATACTACCTGAATGTTAACAGTATGGATTTGAATGTGCTTATAAATGAATCATGAGGATGTCAACAGGCTGGTATCTGGCCACAAGACAGGAACCACCTCAGCAAGCCCAAAGCAAAGGATTTGAGAAAGATATAATCTTGACTGCCTGATCAGTGGCTCATGACAGAGGGCATATGCCAAAGGCTGCTGGTTGCAGGACTGTGCAACGCATGTTTCTTTTGGCTTTCTCTGTGGAACTTGCTGGAGAGACATGTTGCAGCTCTTGACCCAAGGGGTGATAATAGTGAAATAATCTGAGTGAGCTGGCTGCAAGCCAGAGGAGGAGGGGAAGGGAAAGAACCCTGCGGCAATGTAAAACCTGCAAAGAGGAAAAGGTAGTACAACAAAGACAAATGCTGGTGCATGCACTAGTGCTGTTTCAGAGGCTCCAAACCAGGATCTCAAGTGAAACGTGGAAGTTTCTCTTTCCTTTTCTGCCTCAGCGCAGGAAAGCTCCAGGGGAGCTATGCAGGAAATGTTTTTCTGACGGAGGTTTATTAAAGAGATTACATTGCCTGGGGAGGGCTGAAAGGCTATTTTAGACCATGGGGGACCAAAGTGGAATTGAGCCCAGAGACAGAGGGAAGGCTTCTTGTGGACTTTGCAGGTTGTCTTGAAAGGCAACCCTTTTGGGTTGGAGATATGAAGACAGAAAATAGTGGCTGACTTTCTCAAAAAAGAGTAAGCACGCAGCTCAGAAGAGAAATGAGATTGCTGCTGTGGGTGAAGAGGCGTGGCACCAAAGAGGGTTTCGGAAGGGCAGTGGGACTATACCGATGGTTGCTGCTTCCTTTTCTACAAGTTTCCTTTAGTTTACAGTCACAGAAAGAGCACTGCACATTCTAGATGCATGGAGCTGAGGCTTGAAATGAGCACAGTTATTTTTGTAGCATCTATAGGGTTCTGTTTCGAGGGTTTCCACACCATGTAAATGTAAATTTGGCATGGGTTTGGGAGAGCAGCCGTCCTAGATATTAATGCCTGTGCTGTATTCTGTAACATTTAGTCGTTCTAATGAAATGTGCTGCCTTCATCTTCTGTCCTGGACTGTGGTTCAGCATAAAGAATTTGACATAAGAGATGTTTGGAAATCAATCTTTAACAGAGACCTGAGATTTCCAGATAACACATTGCAGCAGGAACAAACTCCGTGAGGTGCTGCCAACACGAGCAAGATATCCACTGAGGTTACCAAGCCAAAGTTAACCCTGGGGTGAATGCTGTTCCAGCAGATGCAGGGGAAGTTACACAAAGGCTGTGATTTACCCTGGCATATGCGAAGTCCTCATTGTGCCTTATTCAGTAAACTTGAAAATGTCTCAAGGGAGGGATAGAGAGGAAATTCCACGCTTTCCTTTGCAGCTCAAGGAAATTACCATAGCTTGCCCTAAAAAAACCTGCAGCAAAGGCTTGGCTGCACTGAAGTCAGTGGCAAAACTCATATGATTTTGTGAGCTGGTGCTTCACATCTGGTGTTTTTCTTCTTGGCAATTAACCTCTCCGACTTCTTCTGTCACACCTCGAATCTTGTTCATGACTGCACTTCTATTGCCTCTGAACTGGAAAGTGCTGTTTATGGGCTAATACATTTATTGCAACCACCTCCTCCCTATTTTACATGGAATCTCTTATTTTTCTTGCCTTCTGGTATTTTCTTTTCCCCTGGAGAGAAATTCAAGTTGCACACTGTGTTTCTCCCCTGTTGCATATATGCATGTATTTTCCAGATGTCAATCCCCAGGTGCAGATGATGGTTGTAGGTAGAACCTGAAACTCTAAGAAGATGGTCCACCTCCTCTTGGAGCTGGGATCTGACCTGAGAGGAGCCTTGACACAGCCCTGGGAGTCTTTGCATAGTGGGTGTTGGCACCTCAGAAGACTTTTCTGGAAGTTTTTGTCAAAACTGATCTAGAACCATATTCAGATTTAATCCTTGGTTTCCAGCTGTGCTGTTTTTGGCTGGGATAGAGTTAATTTTCTTCACAGTAGCTAGTATGGGGCTATGTTTTGGATTTGTGCTGGAAACAGTGTTGATAACACAGGGATGTTTTGGTTATTGCTGAGCAGTGCTTACACAGAGTCAAGGCCTCTTCTGCTTCTCACCCCACCCCACCAGCGAGTAGGCTGGGGGTGCACAAGAAGTTGGGAGGGGACACAGCTGGGACAGCTGACCCCAGCTGACCAAAGGGATATTCCATACCATATGATGTCATGCTCAGCATATAAAGTTGGGGGAAGAAGAAGGAAGGGGGGGACGTTCAGAGTTACGGTGTTTATCTTCCCAAGTAACTGTTACATGTGATGGAGCCCTGCTTTCCTGGAGATGGCTGAACACCTGCCTGGTGATGGGAAGTGGTGAATCAATTCCTTATTTTGCTTTGCTTGCACATGCAGCTTTTGTTTTCCCTGTTAAACTGTCTTTATCTCAACCCACGAGTTTTTTCACTTTCACTCTTCTGATTCTCTCCCCCATCCCACCAGGGGGGAGTGAGCAAGCGGCTGTGTGGGGCTTAGTTTCTGGCTAGAGTTAAACCACGACACCAGCTCTACAGCTCTGTGGCCTTTGTGAGATTAGATGGACTGCAATGGCTTACCCTAAAAGCCTGTTAATCTAAACTGTATCTGAAACAAATGCATTATTTCAAAAAGACTTGTCATTTTATATCCAATCACTGGTGCTGGCTCTTCCTTTGCACACAACTGTCTCATCTTGTTATGCATGCATATGTACATCTAAGAGGTCACCTACTAAGAACTGGCATAACTTGGTTTTGCATTTGAACTACAAGGTTACACGCTTTGTTGCTCCCATAGGCTGTATTTCATGGCACTTGGGAGGATTTTTGCATTGCAGTAATTCTTGCGACTACAAACTTTCTGTGTGTCTTACCATCCTCCTTTTCAGAATGCATGTCCTGCAGCTGCCTGGCAGGGGCTGTGAGTGCTGCCCTTTGCTGTACAGCAGCCTCCTCTCTGCTCTCTCTGGGGGGGAGTGCGTGTGCCTCTCTCTGCTCCTTTCCTCCTTTCCCTGCTCCATCCTGCCAGGGGGTTCTGATGTGCCCCAAACTGCCCAGTTCTCCCCTATGCCACTTGGCCTTTCAGGGTGTCTCCTTTTAAAGCATGCCAGGAGAAAAGCAGAGCTAAGGTAAGGGAGGGAGCAGTGACAGACTGGAATATTAATGCCTGCAGTTGTGTGATCTGCACAACTGCAGATGTGGCCCAGGCTGCCAACAAGGTACTAGCCATTCTTTATCTCACCATCTTGTTGGGCGGGGACCTTAAACCCATTACAACTCAGATCAACAGGTTTCTGCCCATATCTCCAGCTTTCCTTACAGTGTTAGGACTGATCACATTCAGCAGTGATGGAACTTACAGAGTGCCCAAGAACATCAGCTTGAACATGATAAGATTGTTTCTGTGGGCCTTCTGCATCAGTAGCTCTTAGTCAGTCTCTATTACTTAAGGTAGCCAGGGTCTTCACAGAGACCCTTCTGGTTTTAAAGCAGCAATAAGAACTTAATGCATATGGATAATAGGTCTCAACAGGACATGCTGAATGTATTAGAATAAGTGCTTTGCTGTTAGTAAAGTTTTCAGAGAAGGCATTTCTATAGTCTTCCTCTTGTATCCTACAACTAAACTATCCCATTTATGTTTCCAACAAAAGTGTAGGTGAATATTCAGGTACCAAAAATACTTTTTCATTGGCTTGTGTTAACCTTCCATGTCTTGTGTTCTTGGAGTCTCTTCTCTTTCCTACTTTGTAAGCTTTGATGCTGCCTTGCATTACTAAGTTCACCAAGGCCAGGTTTGCAGTCGATGGGGTTTGCAGTTCTGCAGCTTGCGGAACTCCCCAAAAGCAGTAGGCCAATATCCAGCAGTACAAAGAGATCTTTCTTATCTCTCTTCCTTGTTCCAATTCCCAAACATATACACCAGCAAGGCCAGTGCACATATTGTCCAGTATTTCCTGTTAAAAAATATCTTAGGCTTGTAACTAAATGGTCTTTACACGATGTTGTAGTGGTAGTGTCCTCTACCATTAGACTTAGACTTTCAGAAGAATTGACCTGAAAATAAGCTCTTTTTGGATCAAGCGTCGAGAGCTGAAAGCTAACTCTGCCACTATTGCAAGCCCCAGAGCACAAACAGTCATTGGTGGCAGCAAGTTCGAGCTGAAATTGTAAAAGGTTGTTGTTAAAAACTCCAAACTTTCCACATTATTTTATTTTTATGCTGTTTTAAATTGTATGGTATGTGATGGCTGGCTAGGAATTATCTGAGTTGTAAGTATGAGTTTGTCAGAAAGCATCAATTAATCTTTTGCTAGACAAGAAGGAAGTGACATAGCAGCTATCAAAAAAACTCCCAAACCTATCCTTGCGGAATGTCCTTAAAAGAACCCTTTTCAAATTATAAAAATCTGGTTTGTGTATGTGTGAAGAATTTCCTTTTCCTCTCCTCCTCACAGAGGCATTCATTATGTTTCAACGTGCCCAGGTTGGTTCTGTGCTGGACTCCTGGTGTACCCAAATACCTCTGTTGTCCCCAGTAACCAAGATTCAACTTGAGAATAGTTTTATTGATGTACATGGACCAAATCCCATCATTCAACATGGGATGTTAATGCAATTCCAGGGATACATGGCATTCCTCTGGATTTGCATCTGTGAAGTAAAGGCTGAGCCTGACTTCGAAGGTGTTGCAGGCTCCTTTCTGATGTCGGCAGCTATCACGCTCGGCGAGGGTGGCGTTACCTCCTTGCTGCTGAAGCAGAAGTCATCCGCTAGTCTTGGCTGAACACATAACCAACCCTTGAAATTTCAACCCTTCAGTTAATTTTATTGAAGAAAGAAGTAATGGGCAAAGTTGAATCTCTCTTTCTTTATGGAGCTGCTTACAGAGCAGGGTTGCACTGTGCCTGGGAATGCCGTGTCTGACTCCTATGAACAGGAGCAACTTCTGATAAGGTGTTCTCCTGAACGAGCTCTTAAAATGCTTATGGTTTTATGGAGTGCCGACTGAAAATAGACTTCATTTTCTGCAAACATGAATAAAATCATGAAGGGAAGTGAATAGGGTAGTAAAATGCTCTTAAATGTCCTAGGTTTCTAATGGAGAAGATAAAAGAGTCAGTGTGTATATGTGTGTAGAGAGACCATAATTTCCTTTTTTTTTTTTTTTTTTTTAAATTATTCCTGGTAGAGAGAAGAGAAGCTGGTATTGCTTTCTATTACTTTTTATGTTCTTTTCCTGGAAAACATTTTGGATATGAAACTGAAGAGAAAAAACTTTTGATGGGTTTCAAAACAACCAACCAAATACAGAAACTTGTTTTTCTGCTGCTTTTTGTAACATCTCAGAATGAAAACGTAGGCAAATGAAAGTGGGAAGAGTTTCAATGAGAACTCATTTTTAAACATTTTTCTTTGGATCTACAAAGGGAGGGGAGGGCTACTTCTATGTGAGGAAAACACTGCTTTTATCCTCCTTTCAGTTTTTGAAGGGGAAGGTCTTTGTAGCATTTACCACACGGGAGGGAGTTATTGCCCAGAGCTGAGCACAACTGAGAAAATAATTTTGACCTGATATATAGTAGTGTCTAGACAGAGAGCATTTGAAGTGCTTAAGGGGAAACTCAGAGTATGAACCAGTTATGACAAACTGAGCTTTTGAAGTGACAAATAGAAGCAAACATGTATAAACTTAAGATCTGATAAAGTAAATGTGAGATTTGCTGCTGACTAAAATGAAACTAGAATATAGGACCAGCTAAATTCGAGTGTGGTTTGTTTCTGCTGCCCTCCTCTTCCAAACAGGAGCCAGAGCAATTGCTTGTGGGGCCATGCTATGCAACCAGAAAGGTGAAACCACCTTTTTTTTTTTTTTTTTTTACAAACCCAAGGCTTTCTTCTTTTACCTGGTCCAGTCAGCAGTCTGGATTGGTCTCACAAGGATTTTCATCAAGGAGACCTAGAGGTTAATGAACTGCTGTGTGGGGGCAAGAAAGGACCATAACGTACCAAACTGGGCTCTGCTCTGCAGGCAGTTGAAGGGAACTGTATTCATGGGGTCCTGAATATGCCATTTTCTGGGGTGTTTTGCCTTAGCAAAGCTAAATGCATACTTCATGGTGTTGTGGGTTGTAAAGACACCAAGAGAAATGTTGCCTGCATCTGGAAGAATTGAACTGAAGAGTGATTTCTGACTATCCGTGCTTCTGAAATGTTAGAAGTGGAAATCTGTTATTGGGGTGAGAATTTTGACTACGGAAGAGAATTATCAAAGGCGAAGTCCTATAGCCAAACTGGTCATTTGCACCCCCACAAAACGTCCTGAAGTTTAGAAGATCACATTTGAATTCTTGATCTGTATCAAGGCATTCAGGCTTGGTCTCTGCTAACCCAGTGAAGAGCCTATGGCACTGACACAAACTAAGGAAACTTACTGAAATACTGGAGTTTCTTAGACTAGAGAAAGTCATTTCACAGATAATGCTGATTAGAAGAGACTCGTTAAAAGTTTCAGGAGAAACTTCTGTTGCTGGGGAGAATTAGAGGTGGATCTCCTTGATCCTAGTTCAGTGTTCTATTCTGAATTAACATTTTAGAGTGTCTGTCTGTGTTATACTTGAACTACTTAGCGAGTAGGAACACTTGTCACAGCTAAAATACATTATTACGTATGCTTTCCATGTATCTTCCATCATATTTAATCAGATGTGGTGTAATTCCTTGAATGAAGGGTTTTACAAGTACATAGCATGATTATAGCTGGTATATGTGTAATTGTTAACTATTAGTTATCTATTTCAATTTCCTTCTGTCTGAATCAATAACATAATGATGCTTTTATGAAATCACAATCAATTACTGTGGTAGTGAGTCAGATGTCATCTTCCACTCCAGCATTTATGACTGACTAAGTTAAGAAGGACAAATAAGCTGACTAGACTCAATACTTGGGATGAAGAAAAGCTCTCCTATTCCTGTGATCTAAAAATACTGTTCCTAGTTTTATTTGCAGGGGGCACACCAAGAGTGGAGGTCCAAGGTGACACCAAGAGGGCTTTGGGGCTCCAGAGCACCTTCAGCCTTGCTGCTCTACTCTCCTTTTCTCTTGTTTCCTTAACCGCAAAATGCTGATGATCCTGTTGTCGTGTTTTAGCCCTCAGTTTTGCCTTCTGAACTATTTAGGCCCCAATTAGGAAAGTGTTTTCTTCAGGCAGAATTTAAAAAGCACATAAGCCAAAATCCAGTGATGTCAGAAAGATGAGGAAAGAGCATGCGTAAGCAGGGGTTTTGTTTATCTTTAAGAAGGCACATCAAATCAGAACTTTCTTTTCTTTCTTTCTTTAGGCCCTGATGATTTTTTTTTTTCCTAGAATGTCTAAACCTACAGCAAGACAAACGATAAATCCTCTTGACCTTAATGAAGATGACAACATGGCACATGCAGTAGATACTGTTCTTCCCTAGCTTCTTTTGGACCACATTCTTCTGCTGCTACGTGGTATAAGAACTATTTAATTTTGAACTACAGTAAATTATTGAAGTTCTTGAGTTCTGACGCTTTGTCAGATATCTTGCACCCAAGCTTTTTGGTCTCTTTACTTCTGAGGGGACTGGAGCAGCAAAGGGAGAGGTCAGCATGAGTCTGGAAGCATTAGGTGATCCAGTGCAACATGCTGTAATAATATTATATTGTGTTTGTCTGAAATAATTTGATCTCTCTTTTGGGGGGGGAATAGATGTCAAGGAAAGATCTTAATTTATTAGTCCAAATGACCCCAGAAGGGTTAACATAGTCCAAAACCAGGACTTACTGCCACTTAAATGACAACTTTGTTACTCACAGTCAATGACCATAAGAGTTATGCATCATTTAAAGCATGGCAATAGTTTAACAGAACCTGTTTCCTTCTATAATGTCCCATCTTGGCTTTCAGGGGAATGACTCCACCATGTATCACAGGACAGGGAATGACCATAAACATGGCAGAAGAGAAGATGATGATATTACAGGCTTTAGCATTTCCGGTACCTTTAATTCTCTTTGGGTACAATAAGGACAATTGAGGTTTAATCCTTGAAAGTAGATTAAAATGAAGGTAAATTATGGGGCATGAGAACTACCCAAGGAGAACATCTTTAAGAATAAATCTAAAACTGAAATGTCTGTAATATTTTGCTGAGATTTACTCAAGGCACAATCGGACATAACAACAACATAATATTTCCTGTTGCAAAAGAGTACGTAAATTATATGCCAAGTGCAATGTACTGTATTAACAGGTGCTCTTGGGTTATAGCTATAGTCCTGTACCAGAAGTGATGAGAGATAAGAAGGAATGACCTGAGAGACTTCTAAAAAATCTTTTCCAAAACTATATTACTTCTGGGCAGGTCTTGGTAACAACCTGTGGCAGATGATCTGATCCAACCAGAATTATAGGGTTACGGGCATGATGCAAAACGTAATTTGCAAGCAAGGTATGAATGCTTAACAAAATATATGTGATAAGACTAGATAGCAGTAGCATTAAAATGTGCTTCCTTTTGAACCAAGTGGTAAATACTTATCATGTCTGACCTGTATCACTGATCTTTAGTGTATCACTACGCATGCCTATACAGCATGACACATGGTGCTGCACAGGCATGACAATATGTTGTAATGAGGCACTGTTCATGAAAGTTTTCACTTCAAGTATAGTGAAGGTGAAATTGCCCCTAAATGCATTTGAGAGCTGCTATTACATCATGCTTCAGGACAGTATGCAAGAGGTTGCCAGCAAATACACCATAGGTTTTCTTCTGCTTCTCACCATAACAAGAGAAACAGTCCCTTTCTCTTTTGACATCTTTTGTCTTCCTTTGTGTGCAATACTTTTTTTGCAGACAAGCAAAACTGAGCAATGGGATTTCCCTTTTTAAATGTTATTCCTTTTTTTCTTTCTGTCACTGATTGTTAGTAGGAACCCCAAAAATTCACACTGGAAACATTACAAGAAAGGGAAGAATTAAATCCTCTGAGTGCTAATAGTTCCTTCTTACATTTACTAGGATGTATATACAATGTAAAAGTACTATTTCCAATCTTTGTTTTACACAGTTGTTCATGATCATTGGCCTTCTTCCCCATTATAAACACTAGATCTGTTTCTGGAACATCTTTCCCTGTCTAGAGAGTTATGTTGGAGACACACAGCACCCTCCTGAAAAGAATGCAGTCCATAGACATAATAAAATTCTTCATTAGCCCCATTTGTAACTTTGGTTATAGTGAATGATATCATATTTGCTCTGAAGGAAAAAGTTTAATTATCCCTTGTCTTTTGCAAGGAAAGGCTTTGTAAACTTCTTGTAATTACAGGCTGCTAAATATTACCTAGAATTGAAATTTGTTTTTCTTGAACAGACAAAAATTTATTTTCTGTTTATGGAAAATTCCTGTATTATTTACTTAACTAAAGACTTGAATGCTTCTTTTTGTGTGGGTGAGGCAGAGGAAAAGAAGAATTTTGCACCCAGGTTTTTTCCCTTTGAAATGTGAGAATTGTGCGTCATTGCATGCCAACATTAAGACGAGACCTACACCAGCACAAGGCCAGGTTCAAGCCCTTGGAGTGAAGTCCTAAGTGTGAAATCTTATGGCAGAGCCCTTGTCAACTTCAGCAAAGCTGGAGTTTTATCCCGAGGCTTTACCATCTCCTTCATGGCCACGACCATTACAGCTTTAAGACTCAAGGAAGCATGTGCTTTTTATTCCCCCTTATTTTGAATGATGAAGTATAATTACAGTCGCTATGCTCCAGATTCAATTTTTCCTGTTTTGCAAAAGTGCTAAGACTTCAAAGCAGCGAAGATTCATGGGCAGGGCTTTCTACCACAGAACTCCCGAAGAAAATGCCACTTTTTGAAAGGCTGGTTTCTGAAAAGGCATTATATGATTTTAATATTTTATTCTGCATGTTGTTGTTAAAGCTCTAATCCTCCTACAAATTCCCCAAAGCATTTTTCTTGTGGGGTGGAGGGGGTTCATTCTGGAATGCTTTTTAAAATACAGATGTATATGAAGGAGTATTTAAACTTGCATTACCCAAGCAGGAATGGGAGTTAATTTGAAAACAGAGTGTAGCATTTCAAAGCATGGAATGACGTAGTTTTCAGCACAGAGCTTACTCTTCACCCTATAACTTGCCATATAGACAGTCTTTCCAGATCAAAAACCTATAATACACCCAGGATCTAGTTAAAAACTCTTCTTCGTGTGGAACCTGATCCTGCACATCTTTCTCAAGTTGGTCATCGCCGATCTAGGTCATTATGAAGAATTAAGCCAGGCCCATGGTTTTCGATGTTAAAAGAACTAATGCAGCAGTAAGAGCTGCAAGTGGTTTCTGACTCCTTTCATTTCTGTGAGAAGGCAGTACCCTGTCTGGCCCTTTGATGGGACCCGCAGTAAGCACTCTGGACATTTCATGCATAGCCCCGTACAGCTGAGAGGACTTTAGAAGTCCTTGTACAGGTGGTGGAGAGCAGCCTTCTCTGCTCAGGTCCCACGGGCCCCTTTGGCCAACTTATGTGTCACGTAAATTTGGGAGCTGAGAGTGTTATGCAGCTTCCTACCTGTGCCAACAAAGAGTGATATGCACTAACTGCTTTCTTTTGATGCCTTTTCATTCTTCTTAAGCAATACCTAGCTTGATTGTTTTTTTTCTTGTACAGTTGTTTATGCTGAGATTCAGCGGGGCATGCATTTCTCAGTCCCCGTGGTAGATCAAGAGGAATTTCTTTCTTGGGGAGTTGTTCAGACTCGGGCCAGTGTAAACAGGATAAGAATCTCCCGGGATGACACCAGTGGATTTAGTCTGGTTTTATGTTTTTAGAGCAGGGGAGCAGGGATTTTCTTGGAAGAAACAGGCAAAAGTCCTATTTCAAAAGCTTCAACAGCAGTTAAGCTTTAATAATACACTCCCTTCTTTGCTTTGCTATGAATACCTGCCAGAAGAAAGGAAACAATTTCTTTCTTCTGAATCCTAAATGCATTAATCTCTGAAGTGACCGGTCAGGACAAAGTTTAAGTGTCAGTTAATGATATCTGGAGTAGATTTTAGTATAATGGCTCAATATTACATGTTGTTGAGGAAGAGGGGGGGTGTTTGGTTTGGGTTTTGTACATTGCATCTGAAAAATCCTGCTTCCTAAAACTTTGCAGTTCTACTGTGACAAGGGGTGGAAATTTTTTTACTTGTTTGTGTGGATATCTTGCAACTTCTATTGCTTGGTAATTTTTTATAAAACCATTTAGGTTAGAAGGGACCTCAGGAGGTCTCTAGTCCAACCTCCTGCCCAAAGCAGGATTAGCGATAAGATCAGACCAGGTTGCTCAGGGCTTTATCCAGTCAGGTCCTGAAATCCTCCAAGGACCGAGGCTGCACAACCTTGCTCAGCAACCTGAGCCACTGCCTGACTGTCCCAATGGGGGTTTTTCCTCCTCCTATCCCTGTTTCAACTTGTGGCCACTGTTTCTCTGCCGTGCACCTCTCTCCTTATCTCTTCTCAAAGGTGCTGGACGTCTGCTGACAGGTCCCTGAAGCTGTCCCTTCTTGAGGCTGAACAAGCCTTGGACCCTCAGCGTCTCCCCACAGACCTGTGTGCCAGCCCCTGGCCCTCCCCTGGACTTGTCCTACGTGACTGTCCTCATTCTCTCCCTGGGGCCAGAACTGTATGCCATATTCTAGGTGCAATCTCATGAATGCCAAGTAAAAGGAAATAATCACTGCCCTTGATATGCTGCCCGTGATGATGTTGGTACAGCCCAGGATGCTGCTGGCCTTCCTGGCTGCCCGGGAGGCTGTGGCTGGTGCCCAGATCGCTGCTCACCACCACCCCCAGGTCCTTCTCAGCAGTGCTGCTCCCCGGCCAGGCAGCCCCCAGCCAGCACTGAAGCCAGGGGCTGTTCCTCAGAGTATTCCTCCCTGGCACAGAAGCAAGCCCTTGAGCTTTCTGAAGACCATTTCTTTAAGGAGTTAAGAGCTCAGTGATCCTTTCTGAGCACAAGAAACCTGTGGCCTAATAACTGTGATGAATTCCTTCCAGCGGTCTTTCCTCTCCTTGGGAACAGAAAGGTGGTGATGGCGCTTCTGTTAAACACGTGTGCCCCGGTAATGATCTCTGTGGGAGACTGAGATGCACAACAGGGGTTTCTACTGCACACTGTGTTCCTTCAATCCTTTCAGGGAAAGCAAAACGTTACTTTTTTTTCTAAAATGATCATGAGTTGTTAAAGCCACCGTTACTTTCCAGAAATACCATGGTGCTATTAATAAGGCAAAAAGTACAGAAAAAAAATGCACTTCTAATTACTTATGCATAGATGAACTCTTAATTCTGTAACTGGCATCTACACTTTACTTTGAAAGAGCGGGAGGGCTGCCATGGAAAGGAATGAAGAAGAATGAAAGTCCGAATTCTGACCTTGGTTATGCCAGCTAGTATGCAGGGCAGCTGGGATCCAAATCTGTTTTAGGAAGGACTTTAAGTTTTAGCTTGTTAAATCTGTACAAAATGAATTACTGTAACAAAGGAAGAAAGCAAGCCTTGTAGTGATAGGACAATAAGGGTTTTATTCCTGTTTTTTCACAGAATTTCCTTGGTGATCTCGACATTTTTAGGCTGTGTGACTTGGTCAAGCTTGAGCGCCTGTGGGTAGGCACCAGACATTCATATGCAGAGATGCTTTTAGTAAGCAGTCTGATTTTGAGACAGTTTGATGATCAAACCTCCCAGCTCTCAACAGGACAGAGGATGTTGTGCTCTGCTTGGCCTCTTAATTTATCTGATGCGCTGCGGTCTGACCAGATCTCCCCAAGTAAGCCGCTGATGCTTATACAACCATATCTATGCTTTATGCTTTCTTGCAGAAAGAAGGACTGATTCAGTGTGCGGTTCTGCCTTAAAGCCAGACAAACAGGATTTGGGCCTCCAGTCCTGTTCGCTGTTTTCAGAGTTGGTTTTTCAAGTTTCCGAATCAGTGGGAACAGCCGATATCTTGGATGATCCCAGTGCTGAGCGGAGACTCAACTGAGTGTCAGCAATGCAAAAGAAAAATAAGAGATGACACTTCACCTTCTTCTCAAAGAAGTCAGCCTCAAATCTACTACTTCTTTTTATGTCCCCTGCTATCAGAGGAAATCTGAGCAAGACTTGAAGAGGAAGACCTTTATAGGGGAGATCTTATCACATATATTGAAGCAACATGGAAAGCATTATGTATTTTTAGTAGTTTTATGTTGACAATAGTGGGAAGTAAGCTGGAGACAATGGCAACTTTATGGAAGGACATAGCCTGTTATGTATTCTGATATTTATTTCCCTCAGTCATGTGCTGGGGTCTCTTGTCTGGTAGTGGCAACCACATGAAGGGGTAGCTACTCAGGCTCTGTCTTCCATGCTGGACAACTTTGTCATTGCTCCAGGAGGCAAAGAAGGGTTGCTTTTTCCGGGAAAATTAGGCCAACTCATTTGAGTACCAAATATGGCTTTGGAAAACTACTACGGGATAAATAGCTTTTGGGCTTACACCAAAAGAAACTGCTTATCTGTTTTGAAGGTTGTGATATAGCATTGAGAAGGATATGAAGAATAATGACTCTAGGGCCACCCTGTTTCACCATCTCAGGTGTTATGGCACCACCGATCCTTGGAACTGAAATCAGGATGAAAAATGATGGTGTTGGGAAAAATGTTTTAAACCACACTGTGTCATGGTTTTGGGTTGTACTGTGGTAAATTTCTTTGTAGACCTTTTTATTCCATCCATCTGGTTTTCTTTTTAAAGGGAGATAATTCTTGCTAGCAATAGTCAGAGAAGCTAAAAGATAAATTAGTTGGTGATTTTCAGCACTTAGAATTACTAATACTTTTCTGCTGTAACTGTTATGTGCTGCTATTATATACTGGCACTTCTCAGTAGAAGACAGCAATGCAAACATGTATTTTAACAAGTCTCTGCTGCAGCACCATTGACTGTAGCCAGCTATTGTTCTCCCGAGTCCTGCCTCAGACAGGGAGTGAGAAGTTTCCTGGGATTTAGGTCCAGACCTTTTTGACGGGAAGCCGAGGAACAATTAGGAGGCAGTTGAATCTGTGTCCCCCCACACACACTTTTTTAACATGAAAACTGTGGAGACGAGGAAGTCAAAAGAGTTTCCCTTGTTTTACTCAGCTGCTGCGCAAGCGGCTGGCTATATATAAAATAGTTATGTTCTTAACTGCTTTGGAGACAGAGCTTTTTCTGGCGTGTGGTGGAATCAAGCCACTCTAAAGAGAGAAGTTGCTCAACTTCTTGCTCGAAAGAAGGTGGCATTTGTGAGTCGAGGCAAGGCAGGAACAAAAGCTTGCCACTGCCCCACCTGCCAGAAGGACAGACTTGTGTCTGTCCATCACCTATTGGAAACCATACAAGTGGCAGCTCCCTCCAAGCAGATGGCTGATATTTATGCTGGTTTGCCTTTGTGTTTCTTGTTTCCTTTCAGGTTAGGAGTATACAGGGCCCTAGCATTGATTTTTCTGTGCAGCTAAAAAGACAAGAAAGCTGCTGTGCTTTTGAAGCTTTAGACTGTCGATTTTCTTATTCCCTGTAGGTCTTCCCAAGGTCTCTCATCTCTTTTTCATCTATGCAGATATCTCTGTCTTCTCTAGATCCTTCCTGGTGACTCCTTTTAGGAAGGAAAAGAAAACTGAAATTCTGGTCCCATTGAAGCATTTTGCTATAAAGCTCCGATTCTGTGCTTAATTCTGCATGGGCTTAATTGGCATCTGCATTTAATTGTGCTGACACATAGTTGTACATGGGAGCGATCAGAGCTCCCTAGTGATTTGCGCTGATGAAGCTGTGTTTGTGTAGTTACGTCACTCCAAAATGTTCAGAGGCAGAAAACCTTCCAATTCTTATGGGGAATATCTTTAGGGCTGAAGGAGAAGGCATCCCCCATTGCCTTTAGTCCTCACAAAGACTGTTCCCCCTCTATTCCCATCCAGTCCCGCAAGCTGAATTATTAGAAATTTCTTGCAGCAATTAACAAATCTTGCTTTCCATTTGAGACCCTGTGAGCAAACAGTATCCTTATAATATTAACAGTGCTTTTAATTCCAGATCTTTTTGTTGAGCAGGTTCACTGCACAAGCAGCATTATGGGATTTTGATCACAAATGCTATGAGAAAGCAACTGAAACACAAAGAAAACAGATCCTCACAAAACCATTACCATATATGTATTTTTTTTGAAACAGAGCATGCACTGGGGATATACACTGTCAAAGGGGTTTCCAAATGTAAATACAGCTCAAAGAAAATTGCACATAATAGTGGAATGTACATCTCTTATTTGGATAAGAAACATCTAACTAACTGTATGTACCTCTTATTTAATCTTCGCTTTTTTAGTAGGCCTAAGTGCAGTAGTTACCATGAAATAACATAAGAACTAACACAGTTCATTATGTTCACTAAAGGCTGGAGGAGAAAAAATATGAGTACTAGTTTAGCAGCTACAAGTAACCATTCTAGGCAGTTTTTGTCGCCTCAGGTTGAGTTAGGGTAATGGGAGATAAGACAACTGAGAAACCTAAGCAGTAGGAGAGGAAAAACAAACCTTAGTGTTTTGCAGGCAACAACTGAAGAGAAGAAGCTTGATCAACAAACTAGCCAGTAGATGCATTTTTTACCATACTTAGATGAAGATAAGATTTTATTATGCTGTATCTTTGCCTTATATAATTAAATCATTTAGTGTTAGTGATGACACTGTTAGGGTCTGGCATAAAAGAAGAGCCTGGCACCAAGATGGTCTTCCTGTAGCAATGTACCCCTGTTCATGCAGATGTTCCCAGCTACAGAGGTTGTGAAAATCTCTTTGACAGTTAGTCCCTGAATTGAAGTTAAGTAAGGTTTTCAGCCCTCATTGGTAAATTCCCTAATAGGGTTCTTCAGAAACCTTTTTGTTTTATCTTTAGATATTTATGATTTCTTCTTTTGTTAATTTTTTGTTCTGCTTAGACAAGACTTCCATAAGAAGTCTGTATCGCATCATTCTTTGCTTACTTATTGTATTGCATCTTTAATTTTTTTAAGTCAAATTCTTTTTAACTATTCCCATTAAAACCTAGTCCTTCTAGGAGAGGGCTCCTTGAACTCTCTTAATTTCCAGCTGTTTTCTGGGGTCAGTAATTGTATGCACAACTGCCAACTTCTAATACAATTAATTTCTATTTGTATTAGTTTCACTGAAGCAACAGAAGAGATGGTCTTGGACTAAGGACTGCATTGGGCTCATATAGTGATGACTAGGGGTAAAACTGCTGGGGAGGCCTAAAGAAAACATGCATTGCATTTACAGTGATCTTGCAGTAGGATATTGCAGCAATTTCTGCTGCGTAGCCTCTGCTTGCAGCAGAAATTGAGGACTTGTACTTTTGACATTGACCGTAAAGACCCTCCCTCTCCCACAAGATGAGGTGGGTCAGTGCACCATGTTGCAGTGTTCATTGGCTCTGCCCCATGGGGCGTGACAACATTGTGTGCCGAAACCAGGAGGCTTCTGTGGATTTTTTAGCTGGTCTAATTTGGGCCTGACTGCACTTGAAACTTAAGCTGGTGTCCAGTGGGATTAGCACTGGAATACAATGAGCTTTATACTTGCGTTGTATGGAAACAAGAACCAGACAACTCCCACTGGCTTTGCATCCCATCTTTTCCCAAAGTAAACAAACAAACAAAATATCATTAATGCTGAAACCCGATGGATTTTTGTGCTTGGAGCATCTATGCAAGCCCAAAGGTTTTTAACATGGGTAGAGGTTGTTTTTCCAGCAATCTGTACTAAAACCACTGTATGTCTTTTGCTTCATTCTTCATGTTCCTCTGAGGCTTCACAGTGTGTTCAGTTGAGAGTCAACCCTTGGTTGAAGTAACTGACCTTATTTGTTTAAGGGAAAAACCGTCACTGTCCTATGCAAACACAAAGATTTTGTAGGTTCTTTGTTAACCTCCGTATATTGCGAGTGACAAAAGTTGTCCATCAGATCTTGTCCTTTATAAGAAGAAGGTACTATGTGACCTTTCGTGACCTTTTTCAGTGTGTGTTAAGTATACATGAACCAAACCATATGTATGTTTAAGGTACTCTGGTCTTTATAATATGACAAATAATAAAAAGGGCTTTAGGGAAAATACTTATCATATGTCTGGCTGGAAGGGAAAAAATACATAAGGTCAACACAGTAATTGACTTACAACACTATAAAGGGAAATATCTTTTCTCATAGAGAAAAGAGCCTCGATTCACACATGAGCTGCACCAAGTAGAACTAATGAATATAGCACAATAGTCCTAAGAGATTCGCTACAAGCTCTGTCCTGAATAAGAAGAAAAAGAAACAAAGAGGAAAGGGGCAGGGAAATGGTTTCCTTCTTGCTCTTGGGAAGAATTAGAAAAATAGAGTGCTGAGCAATATAGGAAAAAAAAAAGGAAAAATAGTCACATATTATTCATGCTTCACTCGTGTTTGGTACATTCACACAGGCATATTAGGCATGAAAAGAACTCTGAAATGTAAATAGAGACATTCATTGTGTGGTTTTACTTTATTTTTTAAGGAGGAAGGGAACAGAACGAATGGACTCCCCACTCCACTGTTTCTCAGAAGGAATCCCTTCTGAAGCCATTCTGATGAAAGCATAATTAACCTTGTTTTCGTTAATGGGTCTTTCCTTTGCGGCTCAGATAACGAAAAACGGGGGAGAGCATGGGCCACCCTGGTAATCAAGGAAACATCATCAAAATTGACGATGAGGTTGTTGTGCACAAACTGAACTACCAAAGGTATGATGGGCTTGAATTTAATTCCCGTAATTATACTAATGATGCAGAATATAGCCAGACTGAAATAACTCAGGTAATTACTTAGCATATTGCTCTAGTTTCTGCAATGGCAGTCATTGTTTACATCTCTAATTATGCTGTGTAGACACATCAAATCACTCACGCTTGTTTTGACTTGAAGTATTTGAAGCAGCAAGCACTGATGAGCTGTATCTTACGGATGCTGCTATGTGAATGAATGCAATTCAGTAATACTTGTTCATCAGGCTCAGGGTCCAATCCTGCATGTCTTTCATACTCAACATTCCTGTTGCTGTGACTTCCTTATGTATTTCTTTCTTTGAGAACTTCTCCTTGCCTTGAGCAGATGTTGAAGGGCTCCATATTCACATAGCTAAGCACTTAACATGTCCTTAATTTTAAGAACATGAGTAGCCTACTGCAGGTCAGCTCGACTGCTCATAGGTTTTAAGGGAGAGTTACCACTGGTTAGGATACAGCCAGAGTTTTCAGCATCTAAAACAAGGCCAATTGCTTATCCTGGGGTAGTGTATTGAGAGCAAAGGAAGAATTTGTTCCAATTACTAACAACAGTAGCAAAAAAATGCCCAACTTGAAGTTATTATCCTCCGCCTACCATTTTTAAACTGAGTGATTTTTCTTCACAATAATGAGAAAAAAAATATAGAAGAACATTAGAGCAGCTTCATCCTTTAAAAAAAAGAAGAGCTAAGATTTCTTAGCGTGTGCAAATGGCTCTGTTGTGCATTTATGGCTCCAATGGGCATATGCAATGTGATTTCCCCCCCCCGCAACAGTATGTTCTCTAAGGGTTGTGTACAAGTCCATGTGCCAAGTGCTACAAATATTTCAACCTTTAGGACAACCTCTTTCTGCAGTCCTAGGCAAGCTGCTTTCTCTGCTCTGTGGCTCTGTCTCCCCTTCTGCAGACTCAGAATGATAATGCTTATCTTTTTGAACAATTTAGGGCTTTCTATTTTGATGTCCAATACAAATTTGCAGTGCTAGGCCATACAAAGGATCATTACAAACCATACTGAAGGCCAGTCCTGTGGACCTTTTATTGCCCAACTGGCTGATTGCACTAGGCTAAGAGTCTGAAAATGCAGATAAATTTTGTCTTGCATGTTTTTATGAAAACTGTTTTTTTAGTATCCTGCAGGTATATTTAATTTATTTTGCTCTACTGGAAACATAGTGAAGATATACTTTCTATGTTGTCTCCAGGAAAAAGGCTCATAAAGGGTAAATTGTTCCACTAGAAATAGTCTCCTATTAGATGAAGCTAGTTTACCCTTTGGCAGGAATATACCTAGCTTTCAACTGCAGTTACAGTTCCTTGAGCATTTATAATACACTTTTTAATGGAAAGAATTTCAGGCTCTTCTATTAAATCAAATTCAATGTCAACTCTGAGGGAGAGGAAGGGGTCTTTCAAGCATTTTTTTACCCAGAAAACATGTTACAGATTCTAAAAATAGGTTGTGCATACATTAATGGCTATATTATGAGGTAGCCAAAGCTGGAAGGATGTTGAGCACTTTTTTAACTCCCATTTGCTCCAGGAGGGCTCAGTACTTCACAGAATCAGCCTGGGGGACAGAGGAGGAGAACAAAGTGAGAATACACAGTCCCAGCAGTGCTCTGGCTGTGCATGCAAACCTTTTGCAGTCAAACCGCCCCACAGGAGCATGAAAGGATGTTTCAGTCAGTAGCTCATTTCATCAAGGGCTCCCTCTCACCAGAGGTGTTTAGAAGGGACAAACTTGTCATATGAACTAAAGACTAAAACAGGAGGAGCTACTTTGCCTCTGGATTGCACATTAAAAAAAACCCCTTTTAACAGAAGGATGCACATGATGGGAGAACAGAAAAAGAGCACTCACTCCACATTGTTTGCAGGTATTACAGAGGTGTCGGCTGCTTTTTAAAGCTCATTATCTTCTTTTCACTGTTTCTGTTAGTGGATAAAGCTTCAATCCCTCTTGCTTTCCAAATTATTTTTGGTACTGTTGAGCAATAGGTGAGCATTTTATTTATTCCAACACCACACTGGCAACAGAGCAGAATAAGCTAACTGAGCATCTTTGCAAAGTCTCTGGTCTCCTGTATTTACAAATCTGCTAGCTGAGGCTGGAAATGTGACTCTATCCTTCACTGGAGAGTCCAGGCCGCCCATGTTTTCACAGCAGGAATGATTTTAAAAAGTCACCAGGCAATAGGTCTTTGGTGACTCCAGGCTTGGGAGCTGTGACTGTTTTTTTACTTGTTAAGTGGCTTGATGAAATCTTTGGGTCTCAAATAGTTAAAAGGAGCAATTATTAATGGAGCAAGGCACCTTGGATGCAATTTTTGCTTATTTAGAAGAATGTAGAAAGTCAGCTTCCTTGAGCAAAGGAAGACTTGAACAACCAGAGAGCCTCTTACCCAAAGGCAGGCATTGTCCCCCTCCTGCCCCTCTCAGACTCTTTCCAGAGTGATGCACCAAAGCTATTCAGACTCCTTCCTCAGATCAGCATTTTCCAGAACTTGAGTTTTGGTGGCAGTATCAGCTAAGGGAAATACCTCCCCTCTGCCCCCGGCTGGTTCTTCCTGCTCCGTACCTCAATACTGTGGTTTTAACCCAGATCGTCTGGCAGGGGTAGTCACTGCGGTGCAGAAAACATAACTCTTTGACAGTGCTGTCAAAGCCAGGCTGCCTTCAGATCACAGCCTGCCTCTGTCCTTGAGCTCTGACTTGGCTCTTGCATGAGAACCATGGCCTTTAGGTGTTCCTGCCCAGAGAGACTCTGCAACAACTCTCACCTCTGTTTCAGGTGGAAATGCATGTTGGCTGGTTAGTGGCCCCTGCTATTTCAATAATCTATTTCCTTTAAAGAGGTTAATGATGTAAACTGAGGTAGTGAAACCTGCCAGCTTCAGTGGTCACACTCACAAAAGATACCATCTATTTTTTTCTTAAGATGACAACTACTTTCTTTATCCCTTGTTTGCAGTAGTGGATACTCCTGCTTACTTACTATAAAGCCTATTGCCAAAAATGAGGACTTTAACTATGAATATAGTACAAAAGCCTCTTCCTACCCTGCGAAGTATATAGTTCATGGATGTGGACAGAAAGAGGGTGAATCATCATGCCTCTCTTCTAAGGGGGTTGAAGGCATAATGGCAAAAGGGAGCCCTAAAATGACTTTCAAACAATAACAGGGAGAGATCTTCTTAGACATTTAGATGAGGTTCCTCCCAAATCCAGATGCAGTCTAGGAAAAGATAATCGTTGGGGACTATAACTGGTGAGGGCAAAAGAAGGTGCTGCAGTGGACTGGACGATGTAGGACACATGGAGAAAATGTATATAGTATGGAAATAGCTTTCAGAAGTCTTGATAGCCTGCTTGTGTATGACAGAAGGCAAGTATCCCTATCATTTCCACTACACCAATGAAGAAACCTGAAAAAACAGGGCTGACGTCACAGCGCAGCACAAGGTTAGAACCACAGGCTCATTCAACTTCATTTGTGCTTCTAGCCATGGTTCACATCACAAGTGTAAAAGGCAAGAGTTACCTGCCCTTGGGCTTCTTAAGCCCTGTGATTTGGCCCTGGCCTCTTCTCAAATTCAGACAATTTTGCTGCATCACTTTTGTTGCGTTTGCATCACTTGAAGACTTGAGAGTGAATTTTTGGCCAGAGTAACCTTCACAGGGCCTGAGTCCTTTCAGCAAGCTGATTAACAGTATGTGGTAGGTACTCTGCATGTATTTTAAATTAATTAAATTATTTACCAGTTTGTGAAAGTAAAATGGAAGACTGGAAAATTGTTAGGTAGAAATCAAACTAGTAAGTGGCCGAGAAAGTGCATGCATTCCTGTAATATTTTATTACTCCAATGAGACAGTAAGATCACAAAAATGCAAGGGGATAAAACACATACTCAGTCGGCATCTTTATTCTCTAAGGTGCAATTGCCACTAATTACTTTTGTCACAAAACTTAAATATGGAAAATAGTAACCCTACATGTCACACAAGAAGGAATAAAATGTGTTTCAATAAAAGCCTTTCTTTAAAGAAAGGCAAATACGTTTCCCATTTTCTGCTGAAAAGCAGCTGCTGTGCAGTGCCTCTGCCCATGCTGCATACACGTGAAAAATTTGTCAAATGCAGATGCCCACCCTCTATGTACTTTTAAAAGTGCACGACAGATACAATTTGCAGAGCAATGATAAAAGGTGCTGATACTAAAAGATACTTTCATCTGGAAGATTTCTATGTCCTTCAGGACTATCCGTCCCTCCTGCACATCCATTTTACATCCCATGCTGCAGATAATCTTGCAAGTCCTGTCGTCCTCCTCGGCACACCACTAGTCTAATGCAAACATTTATTTTCTGTGCATGAGCATTTTCCAGCAAAACTTTTCTGGAGCCACACAGTAACAGATGATTATTACTAACCCAACTTCCATGAAGAACAGTTGTGCCCAGATTTAATGGCTGGCCGGCATTACACTGCTGTAATAGCGACGCTCAGGAGCATACCCGGGAGATGAGAGGACATATATACGCATGTCCTGCCTCCTGAGCTGAGAATGAGATTAAATTGCAGAGGGCTACCGACTCGCCCACAGGCAATGGGTGGCCACACCAGAAGTGCTCAGTGGCAGGATTTAAAGCTGTGCCACAGTTTTACTTTTCACTCCAAAAAGGGGATGTTGTACTTCTGTACTTACTGGATTAAGATTCCTTTTTCTGGAACAGGATCATACTCATGGGGGAATAACAAACTGACCCTGCATGTGCAGCGTTAGACATAGGAGTACTTCTACCTTTCATACTCCTAAAATTCAGGATCTGGCATCAGTATGTCAGCTTCAAGCCCTTTAGATGTAGAATTTTCGGCATAGGCTCATTTTGCATGAGCAGGCAGTGACAGGCACCTAGGGTTTTGCGTGATTTGAATATTTTAATTAAGTTGGAAGCATGGCACCAGTCAGACTGAAAGAGAAAAATAGAACCAAACATTTAATGCTCGAGCCTACAGGACGGTGCCTGCCACCCTTAGCCCAGCAGAAGCTGAGGACCCCCAACCAAGACCTTGCAGAATCCGGCTGAAGCCAGAGCTCTGACAAGGTGCCGAGAGCCTCAGAGGTCTACTGAGTGACAGGCAGTTTGTGGGCAGGCCAACAATGGCAAAAATCATTCTGTTGCAAAGGCAGAAAATACCAGTCTGAATGAGCAGAAGTCAAGTGCTTTCTTTGCTTAAATAGAAGCAATGCAAGGCTGACATCTTTAAAAAAAGGGGGGTTACTCTTACAGTTCTCTTCCTAGAAGTTTCGCTTCCTTAAGATACGTGGTTATTTTGGGTTACCACAGCAACTGTCAGAAGAGAAGGCATTTTATTTTTTTGTTTTGTTTTTACATGGAAGAACTGGGAAGACCACCGTGTACAGGAACAAGAGGAGGGATTACAAAAGCCTGCCCCCAACAAAAGGAGCTGTGCAGAGTTCTTCCTACAGTACAAAGGTTCACAAGAATTCCTTTCCTGTGAAGCCACACTGAATACTCTGAACAGCTAATATGGGGTACTCAGGAGATGTCTAGCCTGACAGTGATGTGAAAACCCTTTTTGTGGTGATCCAAGGTGAAGTGGGTGGGCCTCTGCCACACGCTTTGCTCCAGACAGGGGTACACAGCTCTCCTTGGAAAGTGTGTGCCTTCAGGTTGTTTGCTTTGTCTGGTTTTGTATCACAGCTACGGGCCCAGCGCTATTCTCAATGAAGTGAGTTTAGTAGGAATCGGTGCTGAGCGCCTCAGGATCCGCTCCGACACCTTGAGTATCGCCTGTCCTGTTTTGAAAAATGCAGATTTCTCTAAAGAAATGTCTGCAGGTGCTGCAGAGCGAGGCTGCAGTAAACAGGCACATGCCTTTCTGTTTGGAGAGATGGGCTCAGTTGGTTGCATTCTTTACGTATGACTATCCTTCAGAGTGAACTAAAACCAGTTTTGTTATGTAGAAGTTAAACTGCGAAAATATACAATTATGTATTTGAATAGGGAGATTGGGACATCATTGCATTTGTTGGTTTGGAGTTGGTTTACCATAAAGGCATGTGGCACCTGAATGATTTAGGCGGTTACTAGCAACATGTTATGTATTGAAAAGAGTATGATTTAGTTGTTTAATTATGCACTTTACAGAAAACTATTAAGTATCTTCCACCTTTGTGCCCCCCCCCCCGCCATGCTTATTTGTACTGTGCCGAGCTGATCCAGCTGCGATGTTCTCCAAGCACCGCTTTTTGGCTGATACCCATAACAATGGTCTTGTCTCTGGGCTCTGCTGACTTCTCTGAGCAGTTAAACAGCACCCGAACTGTTATCGTGTGAATTCCTGGCCTCCTGAGCCACAGATGTCACGCTGGTGAAAACCGCCTTAAATTTGATAATACGTAGTGTGAGTGCAATGACCTCCGACCTCCCCAAATCACACAAACAGGAAGGGTCTCTCCCGCCCGGGGGCCACGGCATGACCCCGGGAAGTCACCCACCACCTCCCTCTGCCCCGCCGAGCCCCTCTGCAGCAGAAAGCCCGGTGCCGGAGGCCACTGCCTTCAAGCAGAGGCCTGTCCTGAATGATGCATCTCACAGCACCGCGCTGTCATTCGCTTCACCTTAGGTATGTATATCTTAACCCTGCAGCTTCTAGGCATTTTCAGGCATCCAGGTATCTCCCACACACTTCCTTGCTTTACAGTGCATCTCCATTTTTGCCAGACGACTGCCTCTGCCTGCTGCAGCCCCTGCCAGCTCTCTCAGTGCCTCACTCCCTGTGCGTTAAGACAGTGCTTGGGGTCCCCGTGGGAAGGAGGGGCTGTATTTGCAAGCGCAGGCCTCCCCATCTCCCCATCTCCCTCCCGTATGTGATGCTGCTGGAGGCTCCCTCAGGGATGGCGTCCCACCAGACTGTTAAGAAAAGGCCAAAGAAGTCCCAGGCACCAGCCGCGTACTCCCTTTCTCCTGCTTTTCCTCTCCATAATGGACCTCCCTCTCCCCAGAGACGCCGGCACGGCTGCTGGGGTCTCCGTTTAGGCTTCCCAGGGCACAGAGGGACGCTTTTCAACCGTGTGCGCTCCTGGGGACTGACAGCCTTGCATGCCGCAGCTGGAGGTGGCGCAAGCAATTCCCCCTCTTCCTCTCTCAGCTGACCGGGCTGGAAGGTTTTTTTTTTTAAAAAAAAAAAAAAGAAAAAAACTTCTGGGGTCACTGGGAGGAGAAAAAAATTTCTTCGTCACGTCTGTGGCGTCTGCGAAATCGTCCCGAGAAGGAAGAGGAGGGTCCCGCCGCGGGCACTGCGTGTGTTTGGCGGAGGGGGTGGGCGCTGGCTGCGGGGCCGGGGCCCGGGGGGGGGGGGTCACAGCGGCCGCGGGCAGCCCCGCTCCCCTCCGCCGTGGACGGGAAGGGCTCTGCCTTCCTGCGGCGCCGGGGAAGAAGGGGCCGAGCCACCCTGCTCCCCGCCCCGGGAGGGGGTGAGAGCCGCCCTGCTCGGTGCCGGGGGCTCGACGGAGCAGAGGCTGGGGTGCCCGGGCCGGCCCGTCGCTGCGGGCTGCCGTCTATGAGGCGCCGGCGGGCCCTCCCTCCAGCGCCGGGAGGCGGCTCAGCCCCGGCGGGCAGGGCAGGGCAGGGCAGGGCCGGGCCGGGGGGGGGGGCCGTGCGGCGGGTGGCACCCCCCTTCTCTCTTCCTCCTCCTCTTCCTCCTCCTCCTCTTAACTTGGCCGCGGCGGCGCGGGGCGGTGCGCTTCGCCCTCCGCCGGCGGCGGGGGATGCGCGGGCGGCGGCGGGATGGCCTCGGCCGTGTTTGAGGGCACCTCGCTGGTGAACATGTACGTGCGGGGCTGCTGGGTGAACGGGATCCGGCGGCTCATCATCAGCCGGCGGGGCGACGAGGAGGAGTTTTACGAGATCCGCACCGAGTGGTCGGACCGCAACATCCTCTACCTGCACCGCAGCTACTCCGACCTCGGCCGCCTCTTCAAGCGGCTCCTCGACTCCTTCCCCGAGGACCGGCCCGAGCTGTCCCGCTCCCCCCTGCTCCAAGGTTTGGGCAGCCTCCGCGGGCCCGGCCCTCGCTGCTTGGCTGGCGGGCGGGCTGGCTGGCTTGCAGCTGCTGCCGCTTCCCCGGGGGTGGCGGTGGCGGTGGCGGGGCGGGCGGGCGGTCCCCCCCGGCGGAGGGAAGGGGGGCTGAGGAGCCTGAGCGGCTGCGGGACCGGACGAGGCGGGGGGGGGGGGGGGGGGGGGGCAGGAAAGCTGCGGGGGCGTTTTGCCGTCGGAAACTCCTCCCGGGCTGTTGATTTCTGTTGTATTTTTTTGGTAAATATACGGTGGAGGCGAAGGGCTGCCCCGCAGCCCGGGGGGGCGAGCCCCGCGGGCTCCGGGGTCCCGCAGGAGGGAGACCCCAGCCCCGCCGCCGTCCCCAGCTGCGCGGCGATGGGGGCTGCGGGCTGGACTGGGCTGGGGGAGCGGAGGGGTCCCTGTTCGCGCTGTCCCTCCCCGCTGCCTCCGGCCTCCCCGAGGCTTCCCGAGGGAGGGCTGGGAGGGTTATTGGCAGGAGAAGGGCTGTAGCTGAAAAATCTCCGCATGTTGGTATGTTGTTTGCCGCGGGGCGGGGGGGGGGGAAGAGGCTGTGGCGCTTGCCAGTGGACGGAGCGACTCTGGGAGCTGGCATAATTCCTCGCATAACTTCTGCAAAACAGGGGAATTGCACCAGCGGTTAGAGCCGTGTTTTTTCTTTTCGTTTCTGAAGTGGATTAACCCAACTCGGGGTATGTTGCCCACGCTCAGGCCTCTCTGTGCAGAAGCGGCATGTACCTGTCTTGGGGTTTGGTTTTAATTTGTTTAATGTTTGGGGTATTTTTTAGATAGTTATGTGTTTCGCTCTAAAATATTTCAAGTGTGTAGAGTGGTGCGGAACGTCTGCTCATCTGAAAATGGATGTGTGCGTAGCACTTCCAGTCTCCCCAGTTGTTTGAGTGACCACATAAATGATTTGATTGAACAGGAGTGGGGAGAAGGCGATATTTTGTGTATGTTTTCCTCTGTGAGAGGATGGGGAAGTTCTCCCCTGCTCTCACGTCGCCTCTCACCTTGCTAGTGTGACCCTCCCTTGCAGAGGATCTGCGTTTTGACGTCCTCGGGGCTGGTTCTCCACCCTGCATAGCGGTGTAAATCCACCGGACTTATTTCTGGGCCCTGCCCGTGTGACAGCGGGCTCTGTTCCCTGCGAGGGGGGGCAGCGCCAGCGGGTCTCTCCCGGGCTGACTGGCCAAGGATGTTTTCTGACGGTGTTTAAAGTGAGACAGGTCTTTTTCTGTTGGCCTGCCAGATCCCTAACCTCGGGGCGGGGGGGGAGGTCGTGCCTCATTTAAAAACGCTTATACCTTCCCCTCTCCTTACCTTCTTTCTGTCGCGGGAGCCGCAGCCCGCTCCCCGGCGGGTGCCCCCCGGCGCTGGGCTTTTCCCCGTCCCGCAGCCGGGAGGCGGTAGCTGGGCTCCGCCGGCGCCGGGGGAGCTCCGCCGCCACTCGCAGGCCCCGAGTGCCCTCTGCAGACGGCGGGGATGGGCGCAGGGCTGCCGGGGTGGCGGCAGCCCCGCCATCCCCTTGCTGCCCGCTCCGGGGTGCGGGGTGGGAGATGCTTGCGGGGGCTGTCTCGCCCCATTTGGGTGCGGGCTGGGAATGGGGGAGTCCTCTGGCTGTTCCCGCAGATCTCTGCCCCCCCACCCCACCTCTCAGCCCTGCTGCGTGCCCGGCACAGCGTGCTTATACAGTGTCTCACGCAATTAGGTTGCTGACCAGGGATCTAAAATATTGCGAAAATTTATTATCCGTTGCGGGTGCCCTACCTAAAGTACTCTGAGCGTGATTTTTAGTAGTGCTGAGCAGCAGTAAATTCTAAATAATATGGCCTTTAAGTGTGTATGGCACCTGGGCCCCAGTTTTTGAGGATGCCGGGTAGCTCTGGAGTGAGTCTGCCTGTGGCCTGCAGGGCATAGCACCTGCCAGGATCACTGTGACTAAAATTTCACTTCCCAGGGCGCCAGTAGTCCTTGTACTTGTTGGCTTTATGGGGCTCTGAAGAGTAGCTTGGCAGCTGGGCTGCGGCGAGTGCTGGGTCTGGCTGCAGGTGGACTCGGTCCTTGCTGGCCCTGGCCTCCTGCCCCTCCCAGCATGCTCCCTCCCCCTGTGCATCCTAAAGCCATTCTCATTCCTCAGTGCCTCTCTCAAGGGAGTGTGGTTCTTCTCCTGTCTCAAGACCTGCCACAGCTTTTGCAAAATATTAAACTGTTTTCACATCTCTCTGAGGCATCGTTTGTGCAGCTGGAGCCAGATGGGCTTATAGTCCCTTGCACTGGCTTTACCTGACAGTCCCAGGTAACGTACACCATTAGTGCATGAACAGCTGGGAAAGAGTAAGCGTCCTCAGCCTGTGACACTCAATTCTTTCCCAAGACCTGGAGCCAGCAACCTTCACTTACCCTTATCTCAGGAACAGGCATACCGACTTCAGTAGAATCAGGAATGAGCAAAGCATCAGTCCAGGATTTGAAAAATCGAAAGCCAATATAAGCAGATCATGATCTGTTCAGCTTGGTGAGGGGGTGGGGGTTAACTTTGTAACAGAGACAGAATAAAAATCAGGAGTACTTTCTAGGCAATCACAGCGTGCTTCACAATTTCAGTAATACTCTGTTTAAAATTACGCTGCTCCTGCTCTAGAGAAAATTACTTTGCAGAGTGTGCTTCTCTGCATAGAGAACACTTCATCATACCAGCATTTTAAAGTGACTGGCCACAGCCTTGTCTAACTTCACAAAGTTGAAACATAAAAATCTTGTTTAACTAAGTGACACTGATGCAAAGCTTTGGATGTAAGAGGAGATTGCATGGGGCATGTCCGGTCTTTACAAAATTCGTGGGGTAAGCATGATTTCTTAATGTTTGGTTTAAAAGCAGATGTCCTGCTGCCTACAATGAAGCTCAATATACTTAACCCAACAAAAACACCTGACAAAAGCACACTTTTGTGTGTGTGTGTTAGCATTCAGTCCTATATGTTTGTATTTTTATATACATAGAAATGTATATGCATATGTATGTGAGTTTGTAGATGTGTGTGTGTTTATCGCAGGCTTTTTGAAAGAAGGTGAGTATTAGCTGTGCCTTTTATCTGGAGGAAGTGGTAAAATGTTGCAAACCAAATTTGCATTGCATTGAAGGACTCCACAGTTCCTACAGATTTGCCTAAGAAGCATTAAAAGGACTAGCATTATCCTACAGCTCAGTCAAGCTGCAGTACCTTACGTTTAAGGGATATGGTTGAGGAGTGAAAGCTTGAGCTATTTGATGTTCTTTTAAAAGAAGATATATTTTTTTTAAATGTCAGCAATAATAGAAAGAGTTGGTTGTTACCATTATTGCTGGTTTCAGCAAAGAGCTAATACTGAGCAGGAGTTTGCTCCTCTTCTTGCTCAGCAACTGCAAACGGCCCTGTCCTTTCTCCACCACCGTCCCCTTGGACTGACTTCCACAATGCTCTCCCTCTCCGTATTTCTTAGATCTGCAGAGCGCTTTGAGATGACAGAGGAGAGGACGGGAGGTGTAGTTTTCTGCAGTGGCTGTTCATCTTACCCTTTCTTTGATATGAGTAGAGGGGAGGTCCCGGGGGGAGTATGGCATTCGCACAATCTGGTCTTGTCTTAGATAACTAATAACGACACGTGGCAGAGTGCACTCTCTGCATCTGGAGTGTACTGTGATGCTAAGGGCCAAGGACGTTCAACAACACAAGGCATCTTACCCGTAAGCTGGTAAACAAGGTTAGATACGTGCATACCTGCAGGGTGACTAAATATGATTAACTGTGATGTTACCAGTAACTTGCTAGTATTTTATTTGTGTCTGAAATGTGCCCATCCCTTGCTCTAGGCAAATGCACAAAAGAGGATCACAGAAAAACACAGGCTAGTTCACTCTTAGCAGAACTAGAACACAGCCTAATGTTACTAAACCGTCTGTTTCTATATGCAAAATAAACAACTTTTGTATTTAAATCAGTCTGCATGAGAAAGGCAGCACTATGGACTTAGAAGCTGACTTAAAATTGATGATTTAGAAATAGTTGCAACAGACCCAATAGACACTGGAAGTGAAGTATAAACCTGGAAAAGTACTCTTTTCTTTCCCTCCTATTTTCTCTAAATATTACTTCTGAGGGGTTCTCATCTAAGATTTATCCTAGAACTTGATCCAGCTTCAGTGCAGTCAGCAGTCAGACACTTGCCTCTGACTTCAGTGTGGGCAGGATCAGTCCCTTAAGTGCTGGACCAGGAAGCCAGAAGAGCGTGTTAGCAGCTTTTCAGAGTTGGGATTTGTTTTGCCCTTGGAGTGGCAGGATGGTTTCTGGCAATCCTCCTCTGCCACTGTTTTGTTGCGTTTGTCATCAGAACAGAGGCTCAGATGCTCTTCCAATGTCGCTGTTCATATTGCGCCTACGTGTAGTGCCTGGTCCTGTTCTGATACTCTGAGCCGTCAAGTCAGAAACTCTCTTCAGTCTTACAGATTTTTTTTTTTTTTTACTAGCTGGGCTCTCTCTTCCCAAAATGCTCATTTTCCTCCCCGTTCCTTCTTTCCATCCCTCCTCTGACTCATTCTGCTCTGTCATGGCCTTTTTTCCCCTTGCTCTCCTTTCTGTTATTTTCTCTCTGCTTCTCCAAGTCGCTTTCCCTGAGCTGCTTTCTGTTCCCTTTCTTTGCCTCCAGGTTTCCCTCACCAGCTTGCTGCCATCCGTGGTTATCTGTGGCTCTCCAGAACTTTTCTGTTCCCTTCTGCCTTGCCGGCGCTCAACCTCTGCCCGTTTGTAGAAGCTGGTGGAGATTTCCTGTAGAAACTTTGCGTCTGTAGCTTCCCACACAGCATAGAGGTGGTCACTCTTCACCTGCAGCAGACCCTGAGCAGTCCCTCCCAGACAACTAACGCTGAGCTCTAGCTCTGAGGCTTGTGCCTGCCCTCCAGCACGGTTGCCTCATCCGGGAAGCAGATGATCGGCTGTTTTCTGTGTCCGAGTGGCTGTGCACCAGGAAGCACATGGGAAGCTCCTCCAGGGCTGCCGTTAGAAGGACTTGCACAAAGCAGAAGGCAGTTCCTGAAGAGCTGGCCCAGGAACATTGTGTTTGCTTGCAAATGTCGCATTCATAACTTGCAGTTTTCTATATGCTGCATTATAGTGTTGTTGTTGTTTACAAGACCATCTGGGAGTGTGATTTATGAGGAGAGGGAGCTCTGCAGAAGCAGCATAGTGGTTTCCACAGACAGCAGCTGTTTCACTGCTGTGACAATATAGATAAATACACTGCATCCATTGTGCTCTTTTCATTGTTGACACTGTCAACAGTTCATTAGTGGAGCTTGCTCAGGGCTTCTGTCTGGCATACAAAGGATGCAGCTCTTGGTTATCAGGCTCTAGCAGCGCCGTATAACCAAAATTAAGTTTGGGGCTGCTGGGTTTGTTTCTTATTAGCTGAATTTCATGGTTCATCAGTAATGATGGAGATAAATGAAGCTGGCTGTGTTGTTACAAAGCTAGGCACAAGTTGCCTTTTTGTGGTGGACTGAGGCAATGTGTCTGGGAGGATTTTGGTGGAAAGGAATGGAAATTAGGTTGTTTTTTCATGACAGTTCTCACCTGATAAGAAATCAGCACTAAAAATGGTTGTAGGAGCTTGCATTTTTCATCAGGCTTTGACCGCTTTGTTTGCTTTTATCTCGTGCTGCTTTGACATCTTTTTCTTTCTTGTGGCTCATCAGGCATCAAGACAGGGAGCTCTGTGGGGAAAGCCTGTCTGCTGAGTTCTGTCACCAGGAGGTGCCGTCTCCCCTCCAGAGATCCTGGGAGATCCCGTAACTAATAATACATGGGTGGAAAACCCATCAGCTGGAGGGTCTGGACTTCTCAGCTTTTAACTTGCCTCCTTGCTTTGCATGGGTATTCGAGTGTGCCAGGGTCCTCAGGTGGTCACGGTTGCAACCTCTGCTCTGGGGGATTTCAGTCGGACAGTTGTTTGGGTAGGACTTTGCTCCGTCCGTATTTTTACATCTGCTGCATAAGAACTGCAAAAGAAGAAATGGCCTGTGTTAGAGCTAGGTGTGTGCAGTGCGGGCAGGGTTTTGAAAGCTCTCTATCTTTCTACATCCAACAGATTTCTCTCAGTATCTTCAATATGCTTGTTGCTACCTAGTGGGACTTCTAAAAGTATGGAGTGACTTACATGCGCTTTGTGTACTCATACCTCTTAAAAAAACCTGTCCCTATTTTGCTGCTCAACATCAAGTTTAAGAAGGGCAGCACAACATGTAACAAATTTCAAAAATCCACCTCCCTGCACCCCTCTTTTCAACTCCATCGTATGCTTTTAGCTGCTCCCTGAGTAATGCCACTAAGATGGATCTTGTCGGTGATATCGCATAAATAGTAAACCCTTTGTAAAGGCTTTAGAGACTGTAGTGACTCTTGTCATATGAGATGGATGAATTTCCCCACGAGGGGAAGGGGCAAGTGCATCTGCCTCAAGAGAGGGATGTTGTAGAATTAGGCAAGAGGCATCAAAAAGAAGTTGCCGGAGCTGCCGTAGCTAGCTCTGGGATCCTGTCCCTCGTGATGAGAACCAGATGCTGCAGAAGACAGCATAAATAACCGACAGAGAACAGAAAAGTGATGGTCCTGGTCTCTAGTAATTGGAGATCTGATATCCCTGATTGCCTGTCATTATCTGCCTTTCTCTGGATCTTATCAAGTCTTTGGACTTAAGGGATTCCTGTGGTGTTATTTCTGCAGAGTTAGTGAAGAAAAGTTGTGTGAAACAAGCTTTCCCATCTGCTGGTTTTTTTTATTTTCCTGCCTTTACATACCACTGAGTATTCCTTTGTCCTTCTAACAACCTTTTATCCTATTCTTCTCTGTCAGAGAGGAGGCAGCTGTAAGTGGGAACTGTTTTGGCCTCTTCAGAGTCCAGTCTGACGTAGCGAGTGCCATAGTTCCCAGGCAGCAAGGTTGAGGGAACGTGTCTGCAGGGAGGAGGGATGCTACCAGGGCAGCTGCTGGGAGGAGAGAGGCATCGTGGCCATGAAGCAGGGAAAGATGCCAGCTGAAGTGGTATTGAGAAGAGCCCAGTTCAGCAGAGGGAGGAAATGGGAAGCGGTGCAAAGGAGCAAAACAGCAGAAAACATTAGGCTGAGTTGCCACCTTTCAGCCCTGATATATGTCCCAGCTGAGTAGCTTCAGTTCCTGCATGATTCTGTGGAATATCTGTCCGTGGGGATATTCAGAAGACGACTGGACATGGTCCGCAGCAGCCTGATCTGACTTTGGACATGACCCTTCTTTGTATGAACCAGATTGAACTCTTCCATTGGACATAATTTTGTGATTTTTGTATACCTCCTCTCATGGCTGGGACCTTCCTGCTATTGCTCCTCCTACCTCCTGAATTGTGTGTGTGTGCACATGGGTTAGAACATATCTGAGGGAAAGGAGGAATGAGGGTACAGGATAAAAAAGATTGAGCACTGCAGTGTTAATGAATACTGTAACTGGGGAAAAGGGGTGTATCTCCTGTTGAAGCCATACAGTCTGGTCAGGAGAGCAGCAGAGTAGCAGTCTCCCGTGCGAGACAACTTCTGTGTCTTCCCTAAAGATGTGAAATCCCTAACTGCTGCTCTTGGGCTTGTGCAAAGAGAGAAGGATGGGCTCAAGATCTGAATCTATAGGCCTTAAATCTTTCTTGCAGTGTAGGTTAGCAGAACACAGTAAGATTTCTCCCTGGATTTATTTGCTACTGCTTTTTTCACTTTGATATCTACTCTGCAGTCTTCCCAGAGTAGATGGAGAGAGGATTAGGTGAGGAGGGCTCAATGCAATATTTTAATCTTCATGTACATACTAAAATACACAGCATTTAGGAATATTGCCATTCCATCTTGCACGCATCTTCAGAAAGTACACCTTGGCTTCTGCTCTTGCTTGGCTTCCTATACATATTGAACTGATTTTGAGAAAGTAGGAGATCTCTTGGATGTTCTTTGTTCCTCTCCTGACCACAAGCCAGAAGTGGAGTGCTTCAGACTGGAGAAATAGGGTTTGCCCACAGCTTGAGATCATATACATGGCAACTTGTACATAGCAACACATCTCCAGAAAAACAGACTTCTGTGTGTCATCATTGAGAGATGGCATATGAGACATACTTGACTTAGGCATGAACTTATTCTTCCTTGGAAGGCACTAGAGGATTGTTGAGACAACGTGCTCATCATGGACACTGACTGTCAGGACTGCATTGTGATTTCATTGTGAGCCATGGAGCACATGCTGCAATTCCTGTCCCACGTTGTTTGGTAGAAGCATGCAGCGCGTTATCTGGGGTTGTCAAAATGTCATTAGTTGCAGATTTGGTGGCTCACATGGCAGTAATAGGACAGGCCTACCAAGGCTTGCGTGTTGACATCAGGAACTGGCTCCCAGTTCGTTCTCCTCCTCTGCTGAGCTCGTTTCCTGCTAGTTTGCAGCTCTGGGCCCCTCTCCCACGCCGTGAGCCAGCGTGCCAGGTATGCAGCTGCTGGCCTGCTCCCGCAGCCTCCTGCAGCTGCTCCGGCACCAGGGTCCCAGAGCAGGAAGGATGCTGCAGGCCTCCGGTGCTGTTTGTGTCGTGTTTTTCCAGAGACGTGTTGCTATGCGTAAAGTTGCTATGTATGCTTGGTCTCAAACTGCGGGCAAATCCTTTTCACCCAGTCTTAAGGACTCTGCCTGGCGCTCTTGGTCTGGAAAGGGGCAGAGAAGATGTCAAAGGGATTGACTGAGGTTGCTGACTACAGGGGTTGTGTGCACAGCAGAACGCTGCTAAAAGCAAATATCCCAGGTACAGGTGAGTGCCACCCGGGGTTAGGTCGGTGTGCCTGTATCATCCCTCCTGTCACCCAGCGTGTGGGCTCCCTTGCATGCAGGGTGAAGAAATCTTAGAGGTTTGTGGTATTTGGCAACAGTGTTTGTGGTAAAAAAGGAGCCAGTGGGGCTCCAGTTTACCTCAAGCCCTATAAACATAGGTGTTTATAGCATTTCAATCACTTGAAATGGTAATTTCCGTACTGTCCAAGCACAGTATGGGTAACAAGACAGAGAGCAAAGTTTTCCTGGGAGGAGTTTGCGCATGTTTTTCATTAGCAGTCAGATAGGGGCCAGGGCAGAGAAAAAGGCATGAGAACAGCCTTTCACCATGACCTCACTAAGAGATTTCCCAGCTCTAAGCTCAGCTCTGTTGCGTGACTGAACAAGTGGAAGAAAGCGCAACTGGTTCCAGGCTCCTGGTTGCTTTACTGGTGTCTTATTTTTATTTTATAGCAACCTGTCTGAATAAGGGTTCTTGGGGTCTAAAAGCCCCAGGTGGAAAGATAGGCACGTATTTATGGTCCGTGGGCAGACAGACAACAGCCTCAGGACATGTTGTAGCTGCTGTACGCATGCTGCATACATGGCCAGTGAGTCCCACGCACTCCAGATGCATCCAGCTTGTGGTGCGTTTGTGTCAGGATTAATGAATGGCAGAGGTGCTGGGCTCTGCCTGCAGAGTCAGCTGGCATGTGCGTGTGTCTGTTTGTTCAGGCGTTTCCAGCGTCTGGAGGTCCTACACCAGTCTCTGGCTTTTTTTTTTCCTTTCTCTCTGCCTCATCAAAGCTTCCAAACAGGAGAAAGAAGGCGGCAGGGGAGAAACCTCACAAAGTGAAGAATAGAGATGGAAAGCTTGGATGCAGTTCTGTGACCCTTCTTTACACAAGTCCTGATTCATGCTCAAGCTCAGTATAGTGCCGGGGTGAGAAAGGAGCTTGAATGGGGCAGTCTCTTGCTTCTTCTGCAAAGGCTGGGGTTTCCTGAAGTGAAGCCCTTGACAAGAGCAGTTCGAGGTATTCCCAGCTGCTCACCTAATGGTGCTGGCAAAGCAGGAGGCAGCCCTGTGTTGTGGTGTGGGAGAGGAAATGAGTTGCAGGGGAGGGTGAGAGCACCTTAAACCAGTGTTGCCACCAGAGACTTCACCTCGTGAAACCACAGTGTTCTTCATGCACGTACGTGCTGTGGTTGATGGGAGCAGCCACTTAGGGAGTGCTGAAAGGGAGCGAAAGGAGGGAACGGGGTGTCCGCTCCTCCCGGCTGCTTGGGCAGGCAGTGCCTTGCTCCAGTTAGCATGGCTGTTGGGTTCTGAGCAATCCCTCGGGTTGTGGGATCATAGGCTACGACTAACTAAAAACCACAAGGGCATCTGTTAACTCTTAAAAACAGAGACTCGTAGAATTAGGATAAATGAGGGCCTTACAAACTTTGTGGCTATTGCAGAAGAAATTACAGGGTTCAATATATATATATAGCTAGTCAAGTGGTTTCTGTGTATTTGGACTGTAGATGTATGAAAAGCAAGGCTTTATCCTAGCCAAACTGAATTCCCTGTATGGGGAATTCATGTAAGGTCAGCAGCTTTACACCCCAAAACTGTGCATCTGTAATCATTAAGCACATATTTAGGAAGCTGTCCAGGCAGATGTATCACTTACTCTCCTTCCTACGCTGTCTGCATTTTGGTTTTGATATTACTAAAAGCTTCAGTAAGAAACAGTTTTTGTCGTGTCAGGTGTTACAAGTTGTCTGTGCCAGTTCCCAAGTTGGAGTGTGGGTTTGCGTGGCTGGTGCCTTTCCAAGAGCTGGAAGGAGGAATACACCAGGGCTGGAAATTCCTGGTGAATGCAAGAAGCTGTAAAACCTCCCACTGGGTGATCTGTGACAGTGCGACAGGCTGACGGCCTTGTCTGACTTCTCTTGCAGAAGCACAAAAAGGCTGTGTGGAGCTGCAGATGCTTTCCCTGATTACTAATGAGAGAAAATCCTAACTGCTTGGCTGATTTTCCTCACAGGATGAATGCTCAGTGTTGTTGGTGAGGTGGTTTTTTTCTTTTTTTTTTTCTTTCTTTTTGCCCCTGGTCTGAATATCTTCATTTGTTTGGAAGTATGCCTCTTCCTGGTAAAATACTAGTTTCAACAGTAAATGCTTATTTGGGAAAGGGTGTGAGGTCGAGGGCAGATTTGAGAGAGAGCAGTTGAATGCCGAATCCCAGGTGGGTCAGCGATGAGGTGTTTGCCTGCAAGGTGGGAGCTGCAGTCGGGCAGTTTGTGATCTGACTGTGTCAGTATCTATGCAGACTGGAGCAAGACCAGCAGGAGAAGCGGAGGCACCCCACAGTAGCTGGCACCCGGGTGGCTAGCTCTGTTTTCTCTGATGTGGGCTACGGCAGGGCAACAGTGTGTTTCTAACATCATAGGTGGGTGTCTGAGCCACGGGGCTGTTGGCACCTTTTTTTTAGGGAAGATGAAAACACTTTTGTTGAAAGGTTTGAACTTCGTTCAGATGTGGGATGGGAACATATTTGTGGAGGGGTGAAGCAGATCCACCCAGGCCTGCTCACACCCAGTAGTTAGGAAGGTGAAGGGTGCTGGTCTGCAATTCAGGTCTGTAACGTCGAGCACCACCCAACTAATACACAGTCTGTGGACCCACGCAGATGAGTTAACTCACTCATGTTTACAGCCTTTCAGAGAATTTCCCTGGGTAGCAAAGCTACCCGACTGTAGCGTACACCGGTCAAAGCAGGATACACGGCTGCCTTCCTTATATGCCTGCTGGTATGCTCTGCTCCGCTGTCAGAAGAGGGAGCAAGCTGTACCTGGGTGAGATGGTAGTGATGCCGAGAACAGGCAAAATGAGGGACTGTCGAGCAATAGAAAGGCTTATGCAACCAGGCTACTTCTGTGGGACAACCATCAAGTAAACCTGGTTGCTCCGGAGACAATCTCTGGTTTATGTAGAGCTGTAATTGGAGGAGAGCTGACAGCTTCAAAGTCACACTTTTGTCTGGGAAGTTTGTATGGGATCATATCTCGTCGGTAACAAACAACAAGGACTGACGCAGACTGAAACATTTTCTGGATGTTGTCCCCACTCTGTGCATGTTTGACGGATCTTTCTGTACGTTTGCCTTTTGAATAGGGAGATGGAGATGCACTTAGAGTTTAGCACTTACAATTTTAGTATATTGAAGTGGTTTCTCACAGACTGCTTTGCAGATTTTTAGTTTTGATTTTTATTTAGATGGTTTGGGTCTATTGGGTCTTTTTCTCCTCCAGCTTTTTGTATTTTTTTTTACCATTGAAGCTTGTTAAATTTAATAGTCTCTTAGGTATTTCATTTTCATGTGTGTATTCTGTTCTTGGAAAAGCTGCCCAAATGTAGAGGTAAAACAACGCTTGGGTTAGAAAAAGTAGGTTGCAAAGATCAGAAATAAAAGGGCTGCTAGAGGGTTGCAAGATTTTTGGGTTTACTTCTCCTCATGTTCCCTGTATGTGCATATAACCTGTGCTATATTTCCTGAGTCTGCTAGAGGAGAGGGAAGTTACAGGTGTCCTGCAGATTATACATACGAAATATGGTATTACAGTTGAAGATCCCCATATTGAGCAATTCAAAATTAGAAGCATTGTAATGCATCATTCTGGACACCAGACAGCAAAATTTCCATTTTAATCCCTTCTGCAGCACTGTGATAATTCAGTGATTTAAAAAAAAAAAAATCCCGAAAGGTTGTTTTGCACTTGAAGAACATGATACTGAGAAATCTTCCTTGGGCTGCTCACTGGGGCTTACAGTCAGAGAAATACAAGACTGCCCTCAAAGCCTTTTGTTTAGCTTGTGTTTAGTCTTTTCCTTGTATCTGTGGGTTGTGTTTTTTGGTTTTCTTGGTTTTCTTTTGCTTTTTATTGACAGAAAAAAGGATGAATCATGGTTCTTGGAAGCAGAAAACAGGCTGATTATCACTGCTGGGAATGCTGTGTAGTGAAACTGTGGGTGAGGGAGTAGGTGGTTCTACTTCTGCTCGTCTTGCAACTCCTAAATATGATCATAAACAGCTGAATTTGTGTCAGGCTTGCAACTCTGCTTGTAACTACACCCACCTCAGTTTGGGGTACATGCTTTATCATCAGTGTGGGTTAAAAGACATTTCTGGGAGGCATGATATCTGAGGTCGTTCCACATCTTCTTGAGCGGCTGCTTCTGGCTGCTGAAGTGTGTGTGCACATGAAAGTGTGCTTTTGTCTATGCTCATGATCTGTTTACTTTGTTTCTAGGGCTCATCACAATAAAAGAAGCCCATGATATAGAAGCCAGACTTAATGAAGTGGAAAAGCTTCTGAAGACTATTATAAACATGCCCTGGAAGGTGAGTAAGCCAAGTTCCACATTTAGCCCAGCTTGACTCCTCCTTGATGGTGACACGCACTCTCATGCAGATTAGAAAGTGATGGGCTTTGCCAAACTCTAAAAGAAGCAGCAATTTATTGAGTATCTTGGAGATGTGCTGCGTGCCAGAACCATGTAATGACGTCTCCAGGCTGTTGCTTGTAATAAGTCTTTCTGTCGTACTACAAAAGGGTGGAAAGGGAGAAGAGGGACAAAACAAACTACTGGTAAAAAAGAATGTCTGTTTCTTTTTCTCTTTTTAAGTATTCAAGATCTGAAGTCGTCCTCACGTTCTTTGAGAGATCTCCTTTGGACCAAGTTCTAAAAAATGACAATGTCCATAAGATTCAGCCAAGCTTTCAAAGTCCAGTTAAAATATCAGGTAAGAGTTGTTAGCTTCCTACATTTGACACAAGAACTACAAAATGAAAGTTACTTTATTTTCTGTTCCCCTTATTCTTTCTCCACCAGCAATTCAAAAGATAGTTCTCCATAGTCTGCTTTATAATATAGAACATATAATTAGCCTTGACATAATATGCAACATGCATTCAGGCAGTAAAGTGGCAGGTGAAATTGAAGGCTAATAAATGCAAAGAAGTGGATGTGAGGAAAATGCAGTCCTCACTATCGTCACATATGATAGTGCTGTTACCACTTAGGAAGGCGATTTTGAGGCTATTAATACAGTTCTGTGAAAATGTAAGCTCAGTGCCAAGCGGTGAGCAAAACCAGCAGTGAGAGTATTAGATACTATTAGGAAAGGAGGGGAGAACAGAAGAAAGGAGCACTGCCCCATCTTGAATACAGTGTGCGCAATTATGGTGTCTCCATCTCAGAATGGATATGATAGAATTTAAAAGCATACAAATAAAGGACAAGGATTCAAAGCGTTGAACAGCTTCTCTAAGAAAAAGGTTAAATAAAGAAGGACACTTCAACTTTGAGAAGAGATGACAGAGTGGGGATATGATGGAAGTCTACAAAGCTGTGAATAGAAGGAGGTCAATTACCCTGTACTTCTCATGAAACAAGAACTATAGGTTATCCAATAACGTTGACAGACAACAGGCTTTAAACAAACAAAAGAAAGGTTATAATATGGTTTTGTTTCCATACGGAGCACAGTTAAAGAGCGGAAGTCATTGTCATAGGATATGGTGGAACTGAAAGCATAAATGACTTCAAAAAGGAATTAAACAAGCAAGTGGAGGAAAAGTACATTGAGATCTGTCACAGGTGGAGACATAGGAAGTTTCTAAACCACAGATTGCTAGTGGGTAAAATGGAGAGCAGTATTACTCTATCCTTGCCTATTCTTTCAGCCTTTCCCCTCTGCATCTGCTACTGACTGTTGTTAAAAGGTTTGTGGACTTTTGGAGTGCCTGGTTTTGTATTTCTATACTGAAATGTTCCATGTGAGCCTAATGGCAACTGCTGTTTTTGTGTTGCCAGAAGAGTTTATTTCAGAGACTGAAATAAGAGTCAAATAAAAGTGAAATACTACATAGACCTCCAAGGTGCATAAAGTGTTTAGCATGAAACTGGTATCGGTTTTCTGAGGTACTAAGAGTATATTGGTTAATGGCCAGCCAGCGAGTCAACATGCTAAAGGTGTAAGCAATGTGTCTTAAGGATCGATCTTATACACAAGGTAGATTTTTTGTAATTGACCCTGAGCTCTGGTTCTAAGCGAACTAGTCCTCTGTTAAATAAATACTCTTTTAATTAAATGGTGAATGGTTTACGAGCCCACCAATAAATCTTTAGAAGTGTACTGTGTAATACAGAGCCTCAGTGAGAAGCATGGTCTTGCCAACCCATATGGGCTGGTGCCTTCTTGTAGGGCCCCCCAAGCCCAGGCTGCAGTGCAGCACAGGGATTATAAAGAAGAGCCCCCAGGGCCCTACTGCAAAGTGGGGTGACGCAGGTCTGGCTTCCTGGGAGCAAGAGGCGGGAGCCAACATGTGTGTCTCATGCCCCATCTATGGCAAGGGAGGTTTGGATGATGTCTTGAGTCGATGTGGAAACCTCAGGTAAAATTCCTCATGTGTATGTTCCTGACATTGTTCATCTTCCAAAGACTGAACGTGGTTACTCGCTTTGCTCCTGAACGCCAGGACGTGTTCTCAACACTGACCCTTGAGAGCATATTCACTGTTTTTTTTCTGAAATATGTTGCTACTCTGTGAGATCGGAGCTGTACAGTGGGTCCTAGCAGCTGCCCATTATGAGATGAAGGATCCCCAAACTATATGCTGTAAAAATGTTTCAAAGGGTGGCTGCTGTCAGTGATACCTTGTTCTTTCTGCAAACAGGCAAATATCAAGAATAAATGTATTTGGAATTGCATTGGTTAGGAACTGCAGCATTGCTCTGGCTTGGGGCTTTTTGCTGTTTGGAAGGGTTTCATATAATTTTTGTGAGGGTGTGTACCCCCTTAGGGCACACGTACTCTGTGTGTGCATGTCTGAATATGTCACATGGTGGATACAACAGAGAGAAGATGGTCAAGATGAACCTAAATTCAGAGCGAGGGTGCCTGGCTGATGGACAAAGGCTAGCAGCAAAGGGAACCCTCCTTCCAGCCTGTATGTAGAGGAGCTGTGGAAACCACGTTAGCTGAATAATAACATGTTTTGTTTTAATTCTAAATTAATTTTGGTAGAGATGAGTCATACCTAATTAATTGGAGGAAGATTCTCCTACTTGTGCAGCTATCCAAAAGCATCTTGTGGTAATTAGTTTTATCATTTAAGTGATTGCTGCAAAGAATTTAAGAACATAGGTGGAAATTTGATGATCATTGATATTTGCCTCGTATGAATGTTGCACACTGGAAATGGTTTCAGTGTCTGGCAGCGTTGTCAGTAGATGGCAGTAAATTTCAATGTCTAAAGCACTTCACACAGCAATGAAATGTTGTAACTCTTAGGTCATGTCAAGGACACTAGGAAAACACTGTGGCATTTATGTTAGTCATAGTGCAGCTTTCTACATGGCTTGCAGACTTAGAAAAGCAGGCAAAAATGTTTTGTATTCTCTGACAAAACAAACTGTCCCCCACATGGTCCTGTTCAGAGTGGTAGGTAATGGGGAAGAGAGAAAGGGCTGCCCTCTTAGATGAAAGTTGAATTTGAATTTATGGTGTAAATCTTATTCTGCAGTACGATGTTGGTTCAGGATGAGTCACAAGTGAAGTATGATTCTGCTGGGATTCAGTGTTTTTGCCACCCCCAAACATATTCTGCTAAAGTGAGCTGCAGTAAAATACAGACTGAAAGTCAAAGATGACTTTCTCAAGAAAAATATGGAAGTGAGTTCTGGCTTTACCTTAATGTAGGAACGTGTAAATGTACGCTTTAAAAAATTACCTCCCTTCTTTCTCCTGTCTCGTCTCCTGCTCATTACTTGAACTGTATGTATAGTTGAAATTTGTTTGTTTGAGGATTCCGTGTATGTATGTTTTGTACCTACCGCATTTTCTGCCACAGACTAATTTCCTTTTGTTTGTGCTGATAATGCAAGGCTGTAACACAGGGTCCTCATACCTTGAGGCAGATCATGAGTCACCCACTTAAGTCAGTGCTGATTTATATAGAGATGTATGTTCATTTTGTGGTGGCCTTAGCTTCATCTAAGATTGTATGACCAAAAGAAATCCTTGTAACTTGCCTAGTTTGCCTTTCCATGTAGCACAGATGTGAATTAACTTCTCATTCACATCAAATGCTATTCTTTAATTATAAACTCTCCCCATGGTAGTAAGTCAGTGGAATTAGGTGTAAATTTTAGCTATTCTGGATTGGAGGCTTCTTACACAGTGAGAAACAAATAAGCAGAGTTGAACGTGGTGTAGAAGATGGTATTCCTTTACATGACTTAAAGATGGTGGTTGAATTAACTTGGAAGGTCACTTTTTTCTTTTTCCTGTCTTTTTGATTTTTGCTTAACTGGCTTGAGCCTGGGACTGTCTAGGAAAAATACAATTATGTTTTGCTAGTAGTAGGTTGCAATATATGGATGGGCTGGCATTCTGCTAAGGATGATGGGAATTTTGCCACTGGCAATAACAGGGCTGAAACTGGGCCTTGCTTCAAATGCTCTGTGTCATGAATTGATTACGTGAATAAAATTGCTTAAGCACTGGCAGTCTGCAGATATAAGAAGCTATGAAACCAACTCTTCATTCCTGCTTTCATGTGCAGATTTTCAATGTCACGCACACATCTCAGTTCATAACCATGTCAATTACATATGATATGCAGTTGTTTTCCAGCTTTTTTTTGTATTTTCATCTTATTTTCTTTCTTCTCCCGACAGAAATCATGCGATCAAATGGATTTTGTTTAGCCAACACTGAAACGATAGTCATTGACCACAGTATACCCAATGGAAAAGAGAAGCACCTGGATGTAGATTCAGCAGAACACTTGTAAGTGGGGTTTGTGCATGACTAATGCTGTCAGCTTCGGATAAACTGTAGCTTTCCCACCCCCCCCCAGCAGCAAAATGTTATCCTCTGTCTAGGAGCAAGGCTGGTACAGCTGTCATTCTGACTGGTTAAAGATTACGGGGGCTGATTGCTAATGCTTCACAGCTCTTTCCATTAAAATGGATAAAATGGCTGCCGGTGAGAATGATTGACCTGAAGGAGCTGAGTCCTCTGTGTATGAAAAAAAGCTGTGGTTGTCATAGGGGTCCTGCCAGGTGAGAACAGAAGAGTTTTTTCTTCCTCTCATGACTGTGATGAGAGCTGGTTTGAGCCCAAATTTGGAAACGCAAACATCCTTACAAATGGAATATCCCACTGCGAAGGGTATGCTTTATTTGGGAAGTAAAACACCATCCTCGGAGGAGGAGAACACACCCCTGAACGTGATCGAAGGGAGCTCAGCCGCTGCTCAGGTGCTGTGGCATGCTGGGACTTGGTGAAGCATGTGTATTTCATTAGGGGAGAGGGAAGTTATACTAGTCTTACTTGTAAATTCTGCCTGCAAATGCATGTAGGTATTCTGGGGTCAGAGACCTGTAACCAGGAGGGCTTTCATGTAGGTCTTAAGTCAGTGACTGTATTGACAGATGGTATTGATGGAAATCTGCTCCTACAGATTTCTGTCATGGCAGGTGATTGATATTTCAATGAGCTTCAGGTAGTGAGGCATTTAAATATTTTTAATGAGAAACATTGGCCTGCTTTTTCATTAGAGCAGTCAAAATGATGGAAACAGAATACTAAAAGCCTTATGGAGGCTTTATCTTTGAATGCAGCGCTCTGTCTTGCCACATTTGAAATGTGGTCATTGCCAGTCTTGGAAAGGTTTAGAGCTTGACGAGATTTTGTCAGGGGCTGGAGTGTATCTCTGGCTCCAGTGTAATTTCTTGAAATCTTTCTATTAACTTTCAGTTAGTGTTTTGAACCTTGACCTTGCTAACAGCATTTAAGCTTATAAGCTTGTAGTAATGAGGCTGAAGTGACACACTGGAGGTAATTCTGTAAGGCTAATGTCTGGAAATTAAAGTTGTCATAGTTCATAGCGGATCACTCTTTAGTACTGAGAGTGACAAATAATAGGAGCAAATTACCAAAGCAAGACTATTTCTGCCTTATTTTGATTATTTTAAAAAATTTTGATTAAAAAAAAATTTAAGTCTAGGTTCGATTTTAAAAATGTGCTGCAGCCCAAGCAACACTTACTGGTCTGGGATCAGAAACTGCCATCATCTAACTGTCATCCCACTGAAGTCAGAGACTATCAAGGCCAGAAAATACTAATATGATAAAAACTGTACAGTAGGCATGGTTTCCCAGAAACTGTGGTGGAAGAAATAAATCTAGGCTAACAGCCTGGCTTTGTGCATTTGTATTTTAACTTCCCTGAAGGAAGTTAAATCAAGAGTCAAGAACTTAATAAATTTCAAATGTCTATTTTACATGGTGCCCTAAATTTGCCCATTCTGTAGCTGTATTTTATAGCCAAGAGGTAATAGGTAGGAGATAATGGCACTTGTGTAGCACAGCTGATTTGTAAAAATTGAACTTTTTTTAAAAGCAGAAGTTTTCTGTACTGTTGCTTTAAATGTAGGTTAGTATCCCAGAAAGGAAGCTTTAAAACCTTTCAAAATCCTCTGCAGTTCCTTTTTGGTCTCTGTAAAATTGGGTTTACGGGATTGGTGTTTTCTATTCTGAAATCAGAGTTAATTCCTTGTGGACTTGTATATCCTCAGGTGGGAACTTCCTTTCGGCAACATTAAACTCTGTATGACTTCTGGGTTTTGGCTGCTGATGTACTTGAATCAGACATTTTGCAAAGCAAACCTGTATTTTTTTGAAAGAAGCACTTGGAGCTTCAGCAGGTAGCATTCATTCTCTGAGGTCCCGCTGCACTGGTTAGATGTTGTAGCCTGCAGTGCTACCTACCCAGTGATCCATCAGCTGAAAAGTCTCATACTTGTTGCAAAAGAAACTATAGCGTTTTTGCAAGTTGGAGTTGCTTACTCTGTTGTTCTGAAGTAGTTGCTTTCTGCTTCCTTCATTTTCTCTCTAATTTTAGTTGGCAGTACACCATACTGTTGCAAAATGTGATGAACCCAGTGTGCTCAGCATCCATGTGGCATAAATAGTCCTTTTATGCGTGGTTCTTGGAGTAGTCTGCAGTCCTTTTGAAAGGAAAGGTGGTAAATAAATGCATTCGAACTTATGCTTTGGTTTTGTTACAGACGTGCCTTCCCCTGTCAGGACTGCAATTCTGCCAGTGCTGCTGCACTTCTGAGGCCAGCAGCAGAGGCTGTGGCATTGGACATGCTGCCTGTTTGGCAAATTCACTCCAGTACTAGATGTGCATTTTCAGGATGGTGCTACAATTGTCACAAGCATCTTGTAGTCCATGGGAGAGGCTTCCATGGGTGGCGATGCAAAAGCAGCACAGAAATGGTGAAATTAGATACAGAATTTTTCCAGGAAAATGAAATTCTGCTCTTGACAGGAAAAGAAAATGCTTCTCCTGTGCTTTTTAATCTTAGATGGGAGGAGATCTATTCAAGTACTGCTTGTACGTAAGGTGATGAGAGGAGCTGGGCTGTTGTCTCACACCATGTTTACAGTGGCCTTATTCCTGCAAGTTAACGAGACGCATCATAGAATCATTTAGGTTGGACAAGACCCTAAAGATCATCAAGTCCAACCTAACATCGAGTAAACCTAACACTGCCAAGTCCACCACTAAACCATGTCCCTAAGCACCATATCTACACGTCTTTTAAATACCTCCAGGGATGGTGACTCAACCACTTCCCTGGGCAGCCTGTTCCAATGCTTGGCAATCCTTTCGGTGAAGAAATTTTTCCTAATATCCAATCTAAACCTCCCCTGGTGCAACTTGAGGCCGTTTCCTCTCGTCCTATCACTTGTTACCTGGGAAAAGAGACCGACACCCCCCTCGCTACAACCTCCTTTCAGGTAGTTGTAGAGAGTGATAAGGTCTCCCCTGAGCCTCCTTTTCTCCAGGCTAAATGACCCCAGTTCCCTCAGCCGCTCCTCGTAAGACTTGTGCTCTAGACCCTTCTTTACCAGCTTCGTTGCTCTTGTTTGGACACGCTCCAGCACCTCAATGTCTTTCTTGTAGTGAGGGGCCCAAAACTGAACACAGTATTCGAGGTGCAGCCTCACCAGTGCCGAGTACAGGAGGACAATCACTTCCCTAGTCCTGCTGGCCACACTAGTTCTGATGCAAGCCAGGATGCTATTGGCCGCCTTGGCCACCTGGGCACACTGCTGGCTCATATTCAGCTGGCTGTCGACCAACACCCCCAGGTCCTTTTCCACCAGGCACCTTTCCAGCCACTCTTCCCCGAGCCTGTAGCGTTGCATGGGGTTGTTGTGCCCCAAGCGCGGGACCCAGCACTTGACCTTGTTGAATCTCATACAAATGGCCTTGGCCCATCGATCCAGCCTGTCCAGATCCCTCTGAGAGCCTTCCTACCCTCAAGCAGATCAACATTCCCACCCAACTTGGTGTCGTCTGCAAACTTACTGAGGGTGCACTCGATCTCCTCGTCCAGATCGTTGATGAAGATATTAAACAGAACTGGCCCCAATACTGAGCCCTGCGGAACACCACTTGTGACCAGCCGCCAACTGGATTTAACTCCATTCACTACCACTCTTTGGGCCTGGCCAGACAGCTTTTTACTCAGAGTACACCTGTCCAAGCCATTAGCTTCTATGTACCTTGTTTCCCTCTTCTTCCTGGCAAATGTGAGCCACAACTCTAATGCATTAACAGAGGTTAAAATGATAAAGAAGGTTGTCTTACAGCACAAGAAGTAGGCCTTTGTGAAGGACAGTGTGTCTGTCAAGGTACTTTGGGGGAAAAAATAGCAAGGGTAGCAATTTGGGCATTTAGGAATCTGCATGTCCATAGTAGTTTGCAGAGTTTGTTTTGGGACAAAGACCTGTTGGTAACAGCACAACAGCATTTTGACTATTGGGTGTCCTGTACAGCTGCTAGCTGTAGTAAACAGTCCTGGTTTATTGGGTTTGGTTTCGTATGAGCACTCTAGAGCAGTGCTTTGCAGACTTCTGTGCCCATGCTTCCTTTTTGGTGGCAAGGAAAGCTTTCTGCATAACCACAGCATGTGAATGCCACTGTTTTGTACCTCACATGCTGCTTGTAGTACCCTGCCAGTGAGGCTGAAGAACACAAAACCTCTGGGGCCTTCCAGTTATAATAATCTAGTTTTATACAGTTGACAAGAGAAGGAGAGCAGAATCTGAATAGTCTTCTTGACTCCTCTTCTGCTTTCTTTGTTCTGTCTGCCCCACTGGTATTTCATAATCTGTTGTTTCTGGATCACTAGCAGTCCATAAGACAGCACAACGTGATCTGTGAAGTGTTTGCAAGATACCAAGTCAACTCCCTTCTGCACATGTTCCCACACATGCAGGCAAGCAAACAGCCTGGAGGGAGTAGAGGAATGAGGGTAATAAACATTCAAAGTTCATGTCTCATTTCTGTTTCGTTGTAAGTAAAGAGCATAGCAACAGCACTGCAGGAGAAAATTCATGAGTTTCTGCTCAAAAAACATTGTGGTCCTCATAGTTAAAAAAGAGGTGAGAAGGACCAGGTAGGAGTGTCAAAAAGACAGAGCTGTGTCCATACATTGCAGGATGCATAGACCATGTGTTGTGGTTTAACCCCAGCTGGCAACTAAGCACCACACAACCACTCGCTCACTCTCCCCTGGTGGGATGGGGGAGAGAATCAGAAGAGTGAAAGTGAAAAAACTCGTGGGTTGAGATAAAGACAGTTTAACAGGTAAAGCAAAAGCCGCGCACACAAGCAAAGCAAACAAGGAATTCATTCACTACTTCCCATCGGCAGGCAGGTGTTCAGCCATCTCCAGGAAAGCAGGGCTCCATCACGCGTAACGGTTACTTGGGAAGACAAACACCATCACTCCTAACGTCCCCCCCTTCATTCTGCTTCCCCCAGCTTTATACGCTGAGCATGACGTCATATGGTATGGAATATCCCTTTGGTCAGCTGGGGTCAGCTGTCCCAGCTGTGTCCCCTCCCAACTTCTTGTGCACCCCCAGCCTACTCACTGGTGGGGTGGTGTGAGAAGCAGAAAAGTCCTTGACTCTGTGTAAGCACTGCTCAGCAATAACCAAAACATCCCTATATTATCAACACTGTTTTCAGCACAAATCCAAAACACAGCACTGTACCAGCTACTGGGAAGAAAATTAACTCTACCCCAGCCAAAACCAGGACACCATATCACCAGAGTATCCAATAACCCGTGATGCTTCTAAAGAAAGTTTTGGGGAAAGATAAGAGTGGGAGATTTATCTGTTTGTTTACCCTACCACTCTTCTTCAGATCCTCTGAAATACCTGACTCTTAGGGCTCTCTAGGGTGAGGTTAGAGGGATGTCTGCAGTTGCCTCACTTAACTAAAGGAGTCTAACTAGTTCATGTGTAGGTGAGATGCAGTTTTAAACCAAACTATTTTAAAGCTTCATCTGTTTATCTGCTATTCAGAGAGCTGAAGTGTGCCAGCCTAAAAAGGTGTTAGAGACATGTCCTATAGTCAGAGCTAGGTTAGGATTTCTTTTTCCATCTTATGCAATTTTTCAGTTTCTATTTCATTTTTTCCTCACTCTATCAGAATGAATGCAAGTTCTTTCAAAATATTAAAGAGAGAGTGTGAGAAAAAGAAACTTGAGAATTCTTCAAGTCCCTTCCTTGAACTGAGATGAGATTTAATCCTTGGCCTTCAGTGACTGCCTTTAACTGCTTTAATCTGGGAAGAAGTAAAATGTTTTCTTACTGCAGAAATTCGAGCCTCCTTGGAACGGGAACGTGTGTAACTGAGGAAAGCGTAGGTTTTAACAAGTTGATGCTTTCTAGTTTAGAGTAGGTGTGAGACAGTGGGTAATCCTTGCAAAAGTTCAGGTTATAACACAGGAGTTAGGAAGTGGGAAGGAAAATACCAAAACAAGTGAAACTAAATTTGGGAACCTCTTTATATTTGGATATTCTCTGCTTGTCAAAACCTAAATCTCATGCCATGGGGAGGACAGCAAGGCTCTGGAGGAAGGACACTGTAGTCATTTTTTCCTGTTTGTGTTAGACATTTGGCCTCATACAAAAGCCAAACCCAGAGAAGGTACCTGTGAAGTGAAAGGGTGAGAGTCCAAGTTCAGACAGGAAACAAAGGCAGTTTCCTTTCCACTTTTGTGTGGGAACTGAGGCATTTTGTGTTGCTGCCACATGCTATGAGAACAAGATGGAAGGATGTGGACCTCAGCTCATGATTTACTCTTGCAGAGCTCACTTGCTGCTTCCTTCCTTCCTCCCTAGTAGCTTTGAAAGTCAGGGGTAACAAGATGATTTGCTTGCATGCACCATGGTTCTCATTGGCCTATGGTTCATTCATATACACATGGGTGTGGGGAGGAAGAGGTGTGGATGGGATCAGCTCTGAGTACTTTCTGTGAAGATTTTCCTGTACCACAGTGAAAGCTCTTCTAGACTCATAAAAATCTCATTGCAGAGGTATCCAGAATTGCCTGACAAGAAAGACTATGTCCCAGGAAATCATTCATTCATTAGTAGGAGGGGAGCCCCAGGGCCTGAAAACAAATTAATATTTTTGATCCAGGTCATCTTAAATGCAATGTGGTAACAAGGTGTCATGAGATATGAAGTTCAGGTATTATAATAACAAGTGCTGTGAAGCGTCAGTGTCATACTAGAGAGGAGTCATAAAAGTTCCTTTTACTGAAGACTGCTATCTAAAGAGTTGAGAAATTGCTCTCCTAGTATGCTGCACAGCTGTGTTTTAGCACAGTTTTGAAAGGGAATAGCCATCCTGTTTTACCGAAAGCAAAATCTTCAGCCCATTCATTTCCATAGGTTATAAAGAAACAGGCTTTCTGTTTATGTAAGGACATGGAGAGCAATGGTTTCCATTTACTTCTCAACTCTCTCTAGGAAGTGTTGAATCTTGGTTTATGAAAGTGACAGTAGATGCCATTGCTGGTGTCTCCAGTAGGTTATGCTAGCATAATGATACGTAAGCAGATGTCTGAGAAACTGTAGCTTCATGATTCATAGTTGATCTGCATAGATCTTCCTTGACAACTTCTAGTATGAATTCGAATTTCAGGCTGCCAAGAGAGGGAGTGAGATACTGAAGCTTTGGGAAAAGAATGGGGACTCTAGATCTTTGTCTTGCAGACTGAGCTTCACAAAGCTGAAGCGGCAAAACAGCATTAGAAATACTTCTACTGCAACACTGCTCTGGTGTGAAGCAAGTCCACATATTACGTTTACTCAGAACTTTAACTTGCAATACCAGCAGAAGCATTCTTGCCTGCAGCCCTTTTTCCAAGTAGTCCCCTCACAAATGTCTTTTCTCAAAATTTCCAGGGGTCAGTCTTCAGATATCCTAGCCTTCTCCCTCTGCCTCAGTACTTTTCTTCCAATTCCTTTGAGTTTGATTTTCTAAATGAACATTAATGACTTAATGCCTTTTGGTGTTTTTTTTTTATTTGTTTCTCCTTAGGTTCGAAAGTGTTAGTGACTTTACCTCAGAGCTAGAAGACAGTGATGATCCAACAGCTTATGTCACCAATTTGACGTACTACCACCTGGTCCCGTTTGAGACTGATATTCTGGACTGAGGCTGCTCAGTGATGCAGTCAGCCAGCATCCAGCCGACCTCTTTGTCCATAGGCTCTGCTATCTCCGGCATTGCATCTCTGTGAATAAGGCTGTGCGGGCAAGACCAACAGCAGAGAAGTTGCAGCAAGTACGCCACAAAGCTGGTTTTGTAGTCTGGCCCTCCGCCATGTGTCGTGGAGACATCTTGTAAGGAGGTAACTGCTTCGCTGTTGACAACAAACTCGTTTTCTGTGAAAGCAAGGCAGCAGAGGCCTCATGGGGCTCAAGGAAATCTCTACTATGTCTGTGGGAATTGCCACTCTGACGCAGCCATCGGAAACTTGTGCTGTAGTACACTGTCGCCCATGCTCCTTGGCTTGCAGTGCAAGTTGAGGCTTCCTCTTTTAGGATACCACCAGAAACTTCCCCGGATGGCATGACCACACTTTTTATGCTGTGTAAGTGAGAAGGCAAGCAAACCAGCTGAATTTTGTCAGTTCCCTCTGTGGTTGCTTAATGGAGGTCTTGCGGGTCACTTTTTGCTCAGCTACCGGATGACTGGTGCCTTACACGAGATGTCAGAAATACCATTGAGTGCCTCCAGGAAACAGAACACATGAGCTGACCGCTTTATTTCTTTTAATCATCGGTTTTTATATAATCACTGAAGAGGTGACTACTCTTTCCTGGAATAGTAAAGCAGACAGCAGCTGGCATTGCAATGGACTGTGCATGATGTTTGGATACCCATATGATTTCAGAGATCTGGAAAGCTGATGGGAAAGCTGAGCTGCCCTGCTAAGAAGGGTCAAGGCTGTGGCAGGCACTTGGATATGATTTTTTTTCATGTGGACCAGCAAACGTGAATGGTGCTTACAGTTGTTTACATCAGAGAGATAATTCCCTATGCATATTTCTCTCCAGAGGATGGGGAGGAAGACAGTGAGATTTATGTTGTGTTTGGACTGAAAAAGAATGATAAGCTACAGTGTGTCTACAGTGGTAGGAAAAACACTCTCTCCGCTGCCAGCCTGGCTCAAGGAGCCTGTCTAGCTTTCCGAGATCTGCCTGCGGGGCCGGGTGCAGGCCTCGTCATGTAATGCCATGGATTTCAGTGGAGGTAGGACAGTGGGAGCAAGAGCGGGATTGGACCCTGCAGCCTCTTGACTACTGAGTAGTGCAATGTTAAAATCTCCTCGGGGTCTCTCTCTTGTGGAGCGCTCCGAAATCCCGGCTCTCACTGTGAGTGCTCAACACTTGCCAACGTGACCTTTCATTGAGCTTTTTGCGATCTGTTTGCAAACATGAATTAGAAGGGATTGAAATGGGAAGGAATGCATTTTGGATTTGTTTCTTGGTAAAGGGGCTTGCTTGGGCCTGAAGAAGTTGATACAACTCCCTTCTACAGACTTTTCCTTTCTATCTATAGAATAACAGTCAAACAGAATTTGCTAATGTAAATAATAAATTATTGAGAATCCTAATTCTTTTACACAGTATGTTTTAAAAATATATTTTAATGAAATAAAACATAACTCACCTTCAGTACACTTCTGCAGCTTAAAAAAGCAACTTCCTTTTTTTTTTTTTTTTTTTTTTTTCATTTGAGGACACTTTCCCAGCCATGCCAAATCCTCTTTCTTTTTCTAGTAGTTTTGGAAACATGCTGAGTTTTGGCAATTCTTTCTCTGCTCCATGTGTTGCCCATACTGTAGATATGGTGTATACCTATGTGAAACCTCTCCACCTAACTGTTGATCTTGTGTCTAGGTATATGTGGTTTAATGCCACTAAGTTTAGTGGAAGAATTCTGCATTTTCAAGACCATAAGTGAAATCAAATCTGGCAGTTATTCTTTTTGAAGATAAAGCAGATTCTTATATGTTAAATTTCTGAAATAGAGAAGGATATGTTCTCACTCATGCAAAGGCTTTCTCAGCAGCTTCTTGAATTAGAATAGGGAAGGGGTTTTGTTTGTTTATTTGTTTTATTCTCATTAGTTTTAACTCTTCTGTCAGTGCTTTTAGTTAACCATGATGGGGTAGAAATAGCATCTAGTAAACATGTGCATTGGACTGGGAATTGGAATATTTTATTTCGATTCCTGGCCCTGTTGTCAGCCTACCATGTTGCTTTGGGTAATTCTACTTCATCTCCCTATCCCTGATTTTAACTTGAGTAATATTTTGAAAAGCACCAGGTGTCATTGGCTTTTGATGCAATATTGTCCCCTGATTCATCTGAATTTTCCTATGAATTTTTAACCACATGATAACTAATTATTTTTTTTAAAGCACTTTAAAATATATGGATTAAAAATAAATAGAGAAGTATTGCTAATTTTTAAAATGTACAACCACATTCCTCATATGAAAACCAGCTAAGCTGCATGCACAGTAAAGTCTTCAGGGAAGAGGGAGTCTAGTGCAAAGGAACTAATCTACAAACAGAAGTTGCACCCATTTCACTTGGATTTTTCAAAAGCCATTTTGATCAAGTATTTTCCAGAGATTATGTCATGTGATTTATTTCTCTTAGCTAAAATACGTTTATTTGATAAATCAAAGGAATGCAAATGACCATGTGTATTACTTTGTCCATAGAATCAATTTAAAAACCCTTTGGTTAAATCATGCAACTTTCTCATGTGGATCAGGTCTCTACAACTGGGAGAGGTTCAGAGTATGAATTATGCATATGGTCGATTTAGATGTACAGATACCTTACTGTTGATAAAAAAAAAAATCTTAGTTTGAACACATGATTGAAAAGAAACAGAGAATTTTCTGGTTTTTTTCTTTTCAACCAGCTCTGGTTATAGACTAGTAACATCCTGCAAGATGATAGTCTAAACTCATTGTCCAGATATCATTCCGTTAAATTTTGTCTTTTGATGTAGCAGAATGCTCAACTTTTCCAACTGTGTTTCAGTATCCATTCTGTTTGGTAGCATGTTGTGGCAATGTTATAAAGAGAGCATTGCTTACAACAGCACATGGGTTAATATACTAATTCTGAACACTTTAGGTGTGGAAGGGGTGCTGGATCCAGAGGATAGGCCTGTATTGTAGTAGTTTAAACATAGGTAGTTATAAAAAATCTGCAGTCAGAAGAGAATGTTTTGCCATCAAGGCAGAATAAGGCCTTGGTGTAAAGCTTATAGTTAAAAATGTGGTTGGTTAAGCCAGTACTGAAGAGTAAAGATATTCCTCAATCAATATAATGTGATAAAGGGCTAACAGGTATGAGGTAAAAATGTATGCACAACTACAAATGCATGTGAGTTGTGAATAGTGTACTAAGATGTAACCCTATTACTCATTAAAGATAAAATAGCCCTAAGCTTACGTGTTAGTGATGAGAGAGTGGACCTCGCCCTCTTGGAGAATTTTTTTGTGAGCAGACAGCCCGTATGAGCAGTTCTTACTCTGCTGAGAAAAGGAAGGCTCCAGCTGAAATGTTCACTCTTGCCATGCCTTGGTATTGTCTCTCTTCTAGGCCAGCGGTTATCCAGCTCACGTTTAATAATGCTCTGAATTAGTCTGTGGGGCTGGACTGGCACATGGTTCACCCACAATGCCAGAGAGCACAGGACCACTGCAGAGCAGATGTGCACCTTCTGCTGTGTCCTGCCAGCCCTTCACGCAGGGCTTGGGCCACTCTTTTTGGCTTCCTGGTAGTGTCCTCAGCATTACACAGGAGTGAGAGGAGACCTGGGCCTGTGGTACCTGCCTCAGCTGAAGCATCAAGTACTCAGAAGCAAATAAATGATGGCAAAGTGGAACCCCAAGTGCTCAGTCTGTGGGTCAAATGTGTTTCTTCTCTTGGAGTGACTCTCTTCCAAAACAGCCTTGCAAATGTCTGTTGGGGGATGGGAGGGTTGCATGCATTTTTTTCCTTCCACAGAACCCTTTTGGGGAATTTTTAAGCCAGAGGATTTGTGTCACAACAGAGCCCCTCACAGAAGAAAATTTATTTTGCAACAAAGCGAATACCTAAAAACATATCTTAGCTACTTCCTCTTTTTTCACCTTGGCAACTGCAAAAAAACATTCCTGTCTTCTTGCAGCCACTTCTGTGTTGGGGAGATTAAAAAAAAAAAGGTCTGGAGAAACAGGGATTCATCCTGAAATCTCTCTGCCTCAGGGATTTGCCTTAATTTTTGTCTGCAATTGGTTGTCACTGGGCTGCTGGCACTCCTTTGTAGATCCCGTCTGTTGGAAAGAGCGTGTGTCTACAGAGATCCTTGGCTGGGGTGACGGGCACAAACCGATGCCCAGGCAGGGGCAGGGGGTTCTGGAGCACAGGCAGGCTCTCCCCTCCCTTGTTTCACGGTAGCTGGTGGGGAAGTGGCCATTTCCATCGGCCGGTCCTGCTGAAAAGGAGTAAGAGGGCGGGTTTATACAGGGCTTGTAGCCGTGGTGGTAGGCAGTTAATGCACGTCTGTCTGTATGGGCATGCTCTGCCCGTTTATGTGGTTGTATATAAACACTCCTCTTGATGTAATGAGGGCATAAACATAGGGGCAAAAGCTATCGGTGAAGGACAGTCCTGGTGTTGCTGCACAGCGACTGTCATGTTAACTGTAAAGAAATGTCTCAACAAGCAGGCTGAGCATGCAGGCCTTCCCCTCCCTTGGCCTGCTGGGGCTGTGGCGGCAGCCACAGCTGCCTTGTGCCTGGCCTTCGCCAGTGCCCCAGCGTCCTGGCTGCAGGGAAGGGGACGTGGGGCCTGAACTAACGCCGGGCTTGGTGCCTGAGGGAGGACCTCATGCCTAGCCTGGCGAGGTTTGCGTGGAAAAGGTCTCTGCGGCTGCTGCCAGCAGAACAAATTATAAATCAATCAATCAGGAATCAAACATCCCTTGCAGTCCTTTGCTTAAGTGCTTAACATACGCTATGGTAACTGGTTTTCCCTTTCATTATTTGGGCATGTTGGGTTTTCTTCCTTTTCTTTCCTGCATTTCCATTTTCTCAAGCTGAATGTCAGGGTCCTCCGAGGGCCGGTGGCAGCGGGGGCTCCCCATGGGACTGTCAGGGCAGGGCTTGGCAGCCGGGGCCTGTCCCACCGCCCCGCCAGGAGCAGGGCACTGGGGGCACTGGGGCAGCCCAGGCATCAGGCACCTCCCTGGGGATGGGGATGGGCCCAGGACAGGCCAGGACATGGGCCCGCTGTGGGGAGCTGGAGACTGGCCCTGCTGTGGTGTCGCTGGGGCAGGGGCTGATGGCCTTGGGGGGGCTGACATGGGGTCCTGGGCTGTGGGCAGGTGGGGAAAGCCCAGGGGCAGGCAGGGACAGCTAGGCCTGTGGGTGCCCTTGGGGCCCAGATGCTGGATGCTCAGGAGTTTTTTCCTGCGTGTTTTGGAAGTACATTTATTTTTGCCACAGTTAAACAGGTACCCTGATATTCTGGGGACATGAAACATGGTGCAGAATTCAGTTCTTGCTGCATTATTGCATGCAAAAAAAACGCCCAAACAGACAAACACCAGTCTTTCACCATTTAAGAAAAATGTAGCTGAAATAAAATTCCATCTCTTAGATTTCTAAACAAGACCTCTCCCCTGTGAACCCGTTGTAGCTGGTAGAAGCCCCCATGCCCAGGTCTGCAGAACCCTGCGAAAAATATCTCGAGGGATGCGAAGTGCTACCATCCATGCTTGGTGGTGCGTTTCTTCAGAAATCTAACAATGAATGTGCAATTTTCAGCATTATTCATTAGTTAACCTACTGATGATTCTAACAAAAATGAGTGGCACAAGAATTTTATCTCCAAACCCCTCTCTGCAATGCAAAGCCACTTCCTACGTAAGCTGTGTTGTTAAAAAGCTTTATTTTCTCTGCAACTTTGGCTTCTCCCTTTGGCACACTGTGTGGGGATCATGTGTACCGGTCCTTGCTATTAGCTGCATGAGCAGAATAGAGTTGAAGTATGCTGGTATCTAGCGAAGGAGCAGGAGGTATGTGTCTCTTGGGAGGAATAGCGATGACAAAATCATTTGATTTTTATTCTTCAAGTCATGAAATATGCTGGCATTATAATGTTGCCAAATCTTAAGAGACTTAGGGAAGAGAAAGGATATCACACTACACTATGTCTTGTCCACCAGTCTTTTTGTTATTTTTTTGTTATAGCAAATACTTTTAAAAGCTCAGCCTTGGATTCCAAGGCCGTTCTTTATAGCAGCAATAATCTGTAGCTCACCATCAAACTCTAAAAAAAAAATAGGAATGTTTTCTAATTACTTCCTATAATAATGTCCATTCCTGTTCCAGTCAGCTATTTCTGAACTCCCTTCCCCAAGCATACACAAATTATTCAGGCTATTTTACTGGTCAGCTTTCATCAATGTAATTGCTTTCTTACGGAAATATTCACACCCTGAAGTGCAGTTCCCAAGTTTTATAGCACACAGAGCTTTCCCATTTTCAGTGTTGTCAGGTCATTTCTTCGTGCTCTAAAACCATTCTTATTATAATTAACATTGTTAGTAATACATACATTGGGGGATTTAGGTAAGAGAAAAATACCAAGGTAATATTATACATAATATATCTAGATTTAATAAATGGAGAATTTGCATTCACCTAGAAGTCCATAGCAGCAGTGAAGATGTGGGAATTACTTGGATGCGTTTACAATTGAACTGTATGAATTCAGACTTTCTTGGGGTTTCCCAATCCCTGTTATCATGTCTGTGTTTCTTACAATTAATGTATATAACCCCACCATGCTCTGGTGAGAGAGAACAGCTTGAACTTTCATATCACAGAAGGGGAGATGGGACACCAAGAAATGGCTGAGACAGGATTTTGCAGCTCTTAGTTTTTGTCCCAGCAGGACATCTAGCAGGCAGATGCCTTGCACCGTAGGACGGGAGTTGCTACAGAGGTTTAGGTTGTTGTTCTTCACTTGAAAGGCTTCTATTAAGGGAAGCTGCTCAGGTAAGGATTTAGAGAAAAGCTCCTTATTCTCTAAAGATGCCTTGTCAAACCTTGCATAGTAGTAAAATTCATTTTCTGCTGTGTGGTGAGGCTACCTGCATGTCTGAATTGAAGAGCTGGCTGGTTACAGATCAGCTCTCAGCTGCATGAGGGCCCGGTACTGCCAGAAAGGACTGGATTAGACCCCAGCCCCCACCTGGGCTGCGGAGATGCCTTCAACACCCATCTTCTAGTCCTCAAATTCTGCTAAACAATTTTCAGAAACTTTTAGATAGAAATGACAGCTGATGTACTGGCAAGAAGAAAACCCAAATGTGAACTCCGAATCGTGATTAAAAGCATCCCAGCATCAGCTCTGTGTGTGTTTTTTCAAGTGAACTTCAAAAAATAGAGGATTCTTCTCTAAAATCTTTTACAGCCTATGTTGGAGCTCCATGTAAGACCTTGCATGTCCCTCTAGTACAGCTATTTCTGACACAACCTGGCGAAAATCAATACTTGGCCACAGTTGCAGCGTATCTGTTTATAAGCTCTGTGAGCCACTGAGCCTCCTTTGGCTCCCCTGGCATCTCACAGGAGGCTCTCAACTCCTCAAAGGCACTGGTCCTCTCTACAAAGCTCTGTGTCGTAACCTTAAAATGCCTCCAGCATTCTGGGGGGCTCCAAGCAGCTTTAGTCATTTCCATTAGTAAGCTAGCTTCATTTAGCATTGTAGTTTAGTTTGGAAACCATCTGCAAGTAATCACGACCTCTTGTTCAGCTGTATCACTTTGTACCGGGCAGGCTGGAGACAGAAATAATTACATGTACCAGAAGTCAACTTTGTTATGTGAAATGAAAAAAAAAAAAAAACCATCAGCGCCACCACCAGCAAAACAACCATTGTCCGTTATTTTCCCTTGTAGCTATTAAAATCAAGTTGAACAGAATCCATGACTTCTGCATGAACATACACTCTTTTCAAAACAGAAATTTCCCGAATTTTGCCAAGTTTCCTTTTGTCTCATGGGACCTGGCTTCAGTGATTGAGCGCAGTGATACCACATGCTGCATTCAGCCGTCTTGAAGTGACCTTCAGATAGAAAAGCAAGCAGTGGGTGTATGTGGAAGGCGGGGCAGGAGGCGCAGAGATGGCTTGGAGGGAGAGGGATGGAGAAATAAGGGAAGGATTGTAGTGCAATCAGAGGAGATCTCCAGGGATAGTTTCAGTCTTGAAGCTGCAGTAAGTCATCTTTGTCAGAGTGAGGGTGGGTTTGTGTGCTCTTGTACTGGCAGTGTCTGGGCGCTGAATCACGCTGTTCCTCAGCTGTCATCCTGCAAGGAACAACATGAGCGCTGGTTGGTTTTGTTGAAAGGAGGAGATGTCTGTATCTGATCAGGAGCCCTTGTATAAAATGAGTGTGTTGAACTTTTTTGGAAACAGACATTTTGCAGTGACAAAATTTATTGTGACTGCCCCTTTAAAGCGCCGCACAGCTAATGTAAAGGGTTTAGCAATTCAACTTCTGTTTCAATTAGTCCCCCATGCATCTTACACTACATGCTTCATTTCCGTATTTGTAGGACTAAAAATGCACAGGGCTGCAGGTGAGGGCCGTGAGGGCACTAACAGGCTTTGGTTGTCCTGACCACCCTCACCTGGGACCCCCCCCCACCCTCTCACTGGGGGCTCTACTGCAGCTCAGCCCAGGGCCTTTAGTCCTTTCCTGAGATAGGCTACAAGAGTGGCTGCCCTTAGTCCTGCTCCTGAGTTGTTGTGGGGGTTTCCTGGGCTTCCCTCTGATATGACATGTGTGTTGTCTGATGCTCACTGGATGACTGATGGGAGCTGTTGCTGTCACCACCCTGCTCCACTCACAGTGAGTTCCTCTGTTTCACTTATTGTGATAAACTCCATTTTTACAAGCATTTCCTGATATGAGTGTGAACTTTCCTGTTATAGGGGAGCACTTCCCAGAGATGTCTAAAGAGATTACATGCTTGGGAATGTATTCTTTGTACAACACATGAGTTAATAGTATAGTTAGCTTGTTCTGGAGAATGTAGCTGCTTGATGGCTCAGCTGCTAGAAAACACTGATGTGACTTTGATATTTATGATGAATTAATGATGCTCTGGGTTCTAGAATAAGATGACAAAATCCATTCACATGTAACTTCCAGAAATAATCAGTTTACAGGCTTTGATGATTGGGATCTTTGCTTGCTTTTCTCTTCTGATTCCAGCCTGTGTTGGTAGAAACTTTATCAATGGGTAGTTCACTTGAAATGGCTTACTGGCATCCTCTCTCTGTAAGGTGAGTAAATATCTAATCCAGCAAACAAGCTGGCATTATAGTAATCACAAATTTGAACCCAAATTGACCATATACTCTGTGGCTCCAGGTGGTAAATATGATCATTGCAGGAGGAACAGTGGAGGTGTCCCCTGGCAGGTGGTCCATAAAGGTCAGGGCTTTGATAGGTGGGACATCACTGTGGAGTCTGCACAATCAGTGCTGGTGCTGGTCATGTTGAATGTGCAAGCAATACACTTTTCAGAAAGAACAATTTTGAACTCCTTTCTACTTAATCACTACTGAAGTGCAGATGGGAAAATGTTGTAATACCCTGGGGTTTGGTTGTGAACAGGTTAAGGGGGCTGAGAGTCCCACTCCTCAAGTCGAGGAGACAATAGGGACATTTAACCAATCTGTACTGAAATGTGCAGAACGGCAGTTTCTAGGCTGTAAGAAGACTCGTGATTAAATTTGTCTCCTTTGTGCTTAACGACCTGAGAAATGATGAAGGAGGCAAGCCAGCTGTGGAGGATGGGTGATTAGATACATGACTGAGGGGAGAAAAAGCTCGCTGCTAATGGGTGTGAGCAGATGTTAGCGAAACAGGAGCAAGAATGCCAGTCAGGGGGTATGGTAACAGGTACTATAGCAATATATAATGAACTTACTGGGCTTTGGCTTAAGATGTCTGAAGCATTTACATGGAAAACAGACATTATTTTCCATAGAGCTACAGTGCCAGACAGGATTTTTATGAAGCAAGCAACAGGACAGAGAAATATATAGCTCGGTGAGTCAGAAGAGAGTTGCAGAGCAGTTGCATGGCCGTGATAAATAGAAAAGATGGAATTACCACTTTAGGTGGCTCTGAGATTGCAGATCCAGATTCGGGGTTTTAGCCTGATCAGGCACTGTAATACCTCCTAGAAGAACAGGTTTTTCACCAGTAGAGTGCTTCAGGTTAATGAAGGAAGCAGGATGCGATTAGAATTTAATGTGCAAATTTATTAGGCATCTAAACGGTGATTCATTAATAGCTGCGAAGGAAGGTGGATATCTTCTGTATTTTATATGCAGTTAGATGCTCTGACTCAGGAACCTCCCCTAACACATTTCATTAGCCTGAAGAGGGAAAATATGCTCCCTGTGTATGGTACTGTTATCATTCCGGTCAGTGAAGCAGCCTCCAACATAACACACATCAAATGGGAATCCAGGCTGCTGTGCTAAAAATAGCTGCCTACTGCTTACAACTGCAGCAGAGGCTACGGTTACAGCCTAGAAACATAGACACCGATAGCACTTACGAATGTTGAATTCTTGGTTAAAGGAGATGTATGTGGCATACCTTTCGAAGAAGTGTTACTCTGAGCAATTAAAACCTGTAGTGAGCTTTCTAGAGCATAGGAATAATTTCCCCAGGTGGGAAAAGCCAGCTTCCCACCTGGCTGTTGCCACACTTCAAAAAGTGGTGAAATTGAATTTCAGCTTAGATCAAGACTTGAAATGTCTCTGCCTCTGCACACTCCTGCGTGGTATTTAGATAACCAAGCTATTCTCAAATAAGCCACCTCTAAATTAGTGTCAGTACAAAGCTTGTAGCAGGATCTGCTACTCAGTCACCACCTTTCATGCATCACCTTGCAAATTTAAGGTAAGGCTTGTTTATCTCTCTCTTTAGATCCAGCACAACCAATTTAAACCTTTTGAATGGCAAGGGCCTGGGAGAAAGGATGTGATGTGCAATGAACAATACTGATTCCTTAGGGCCTTTTCCTTTGACTATGATTTGTTGCATAAGTTTATGTAGTAAATATTAAGCCCTTTGTGGGAGCCTTTTGGACCAGGATTCCAAGTCCTTATTCCATTTAATCTGCAGAGCTGAGGAGTGTCTTGTGATCCATTGCAATTATTGTTATCAATAACCTTTCCCATACTCTGGGTAGATGCTGTATAGAATTCCCTGTTCAGAAGCCAAGTCGGGACGCTCAAATGCAGGACTAATGTTAAATGTTGAAAGTGAGGAAATTACCATGCTTGTTTTCATTTTACCCTATTAATGCCAGTGCTGCTTAATCTTAGAGATGGCACTGGAATCTGATTTAAGATAAACATTTTAGGTAGCTGAGCTAAACATAAATAGATGTGAATGTAGGCATGCCAACTTTTTTTAAGAGGCAAAATTTGTAAGGAGTTATGTTTTATTAAGAGCAACCGATATGAATGGGAGGACAAAAGGTGAAGCGCTTAGGTACAGACTTCCTTCATAAGCTTTGCTATGTTCCTAAAAACTTTACCCAACCGTATCTATTGGTTTAAAACAAAACAACCCACAAATATTGTTTGAGCATCCAGGTCTGGTTTTCCATGAATTCCTATACCATTATGGCAAGGCTTTTTTTAAAGCAATTTTTACCCTGAACAGTTAATTATAATAAGACATATTCTAATTTTTCATTTTTTTCCCCCCTGATATTTGTATCCCTGTTTTTCTCCCTGATCCTCTTTGGTCACTTTACCACTAAGAAAGGTGTGACAAAAGAGAGCGGAAGGAGACAAGGGAAAAACCATGCCGATTAAAATGCAGGGCACTGTAAAACTGCCTTAGTTTTCTTGAATGGAATCAGGAAAAATGATGAGGTGTTTTAATATCACAGGTGGGGGTTATGCCAATAAAACCTGGTGTTCTGATCTCCTCCCTTTCTGAGGTGCTCTCCCTGCTTCTGCCCCCCTTGCAGAAGTTCATTTACAGCTTGCTGAAACACAACTATAGAGCTTAGATTGAGTTTTATTTCCAGCCTTCTGTGCCTCTATGTGTACCTCAACACACAGTTATCAAAACTGCATCAGCATTCTTTTTGAAAGCCTTATTGATAATTAGTACCGTTGGAGAGATTTTTCTAAAGTGTAGTGAGTGGAAGACTACAGGTCATCTCGTTTGTAGCTTGGCATAGTAAAATTGTTGCCAAATACAGATTTTAAAAAAGAAAGCCTGGTAGCTAAGGCTACAAGCTGGCTACATTGACACAAGCCATTTAATGCATTATACTCACTAGTAAATTTTTGGTGCTTCAGAATGAAAAGTTGCTTTCTGCAAGTTTCTAAGTGTATTTTTACAAGGCTTAGGAATGATATCTGATGCCTAACCTCATGTGCTACTTTGTTTATACATGTTGAACACGGAGGAGGACCAAACTCTTTTCTGTAGTTTGTCTTGTCCCTGCTCCGTAAATGAAGCCTCCTTCTTAACTTGCTAAAGTTAATGGCAAACTTCCAAGTTTTCCCAGCTTCAGTCAGGGCTGTTGCTGTTGACATTTGTTACAGGGAGGGAGGAAGGAGCGTTCTTTTGTTCTCAGGAGGAAAGTTTAATCCCTTTTTAGAGCAAGAGAAATTAACAGAGAGCAGTTAAGCAACCACATCAAGGTCATGCACAGGGAATGTGTGCGGAGTACGCAGCTGCTGAGCCTCCTCCGCTAACACCAGGATAAACTGGAGGGCCCTGTTTCTCCTCCTCTCCACGTGTCTCTCCAAAAATATTCCTCAGGTTCAGTCATCACAAGTTTGAAATGTATTATGATAATATAATATGAATCCAAATCTGAGGATCAGCTAGGTAAAGGAATTGGTCCTCCTTCCAGCCTGTCTGCCAGACAGCAACGGGACTGAGGCTGCTCCACAGGAGAAGGGGAGCTGGGAGTGAAGATGAAGCAAAGCAGGTAGGACAGTGCCCTCACGATGGGTCCCAGTCCCACACTGCCCAGGCAGAGAGAGCAGAGTGGGTCAGGTGACAGTGACCTGGGGCAGCCAGGAGTCCAGCTTGCCAGATGATTCCGTAGTAACAAGCAGGTCCAAGGCTGGGAAGTCGTCCGGTCAGGGTCTGGGTCGGTGAGGGGCAAGGGTGAGCACAGGGCCACCTGCAGCACAGCTTGGGCAGGGACCAAGGGCAAGGGCTTGAGTTTAAATGCCCTGGAAGGAGCAGAGGCCCCAGCAAGGCTTCTCCCAGCTCTGTTCCCAGCAGACAGGTCCAAGTGTGTTTTTCCCTATGTCATTCTTCTTCGCAGTGATTCAGCAAATGATCAGCCTAAAATTTGAAGTAATTATGGAACAGGTTGAGGTACAAATAAACAAAATGAAAATTAACTGATTGCCAGGGCTGGTGCTAATCACCCAAGCGTTCTGGAGGAGCTCAAGGGTAGACTGAAGAATGATCTGCTGAATTTGAGAGATGGATGGTAAGATAGCAGATGAAATTCAGTGCAGGTAAATGTAACTCCTGGGTAAAAGTTATCCTGGCCTGACACATAATATTCTGAGCTATGACTTCATTACTGTCACTTAAGAGTGAAACTGTGGGTTTATAATAGTTCCATGAAACCAACAGCTTAACACTCAGTAGCAATGGAAAAAAAAAAGATGAAATATTATTACTTTGCAGGAAGAGAATAGAGATAAAAAAGCCACTGCATGATGCCAAGGTTCACCCCCTCCATGCAGTTCTGGTCCTCTCATCTCAAGATGTATTACAGCAGGAGAAAGTCTGAAGAAAGGCAATGCATGTGAGCAAAGGTAAGAGATGATCTGTTCAAGGAGCAGTTAAGTAGGCTGAACTTTACATTGTCCTTTTCCAAGGATGGATGGATGATATGACAGAGATCTACAAAACCATGAGTGACATGAGAGGAGTGAATAGAGATTGATTGTTATTTCTTCTGACATTAGAACAGGGGACCATCAAGTGACGCTAGTAGGAGGTAGGCTCAATGCAAACAGGAGATGGTTGTTCATGTGGAGTGAATGAGGCCTGATGTACTACCTGCTAAAGGACGGTTTCGAAAGGAGCCTGGAAAAGTGTTTGGAATAGAGCTTCTTTGAGGTTTGCTATCTAGACAAACCACAACAGGCTCAGGGAGTCCCCTGAGCCTGGGGAGAGTTGGAAATGGGGAGAGTATTAGGGTGAAAGTGCCTCCCAAGTGGTACTTACTTTTCCTCATTTACAGGCACTGTTGGAGGCAGAAAACTGAACTAGGGGGACCAAGGTCTGCTCAGATATAACTCTTCCTTTGTTGTTATGATTTTACACGGGAGCATACCTTTATTTTTCACTTTTGAAGACAAAAATCTAAGTTACTTTTTTAATTCAAAGTGCATCTGTCCTAGGCACGATGCAACGTTGTCATATACTGCCATGAAAATTTAGTATTGAGTCCTTTGATCTGCCAAACGTTCAGAAAAGCTTTGACACTGCATGCGTGCAAGTCTTCACAGAGTACAACTGTGATGCTAAAGAAAAGCATTAGACTAAGTCCTCTGTTTTATTGCCCAGTGAGGAAGGTAAGCAGAATGACAGCTGACCCTCCAGCAACAAGAAACTGTTTTTCTCCTGTCCTGCATATTCCCCAAGCCATCAGGAACGTTTCTATGAAGATAAGATGCTGTGTTGCTCTTTGTGTACAGCCGCCTTAAAATGTTTGTTCCTTTCCATCCTTCTGCTTTTGTGTTTTGAGGGAATTTGCCACGAGTGGTTTCCATGGTTACGAGGATACAGCTGCTCTTGGAGTGGGAAATCTGCAGAGAGCAAATACACAAACCAGTGCATCCTGGACAGGGGAAATGTGCTTTGTGTCCGTAACGGCCATTCCACCCTAGGTAAAAGCCAATGTGAAATTGGAAAAATAGATGTTATTCTTAACCCCCTTGTCTTACTGTGAAACGTAGCACTCTCCTTTACCATTAGGTCTTTTTAGATTGCTGAAAGCACTCTGATTTCTGTGGTCTCTTGAGTATTAAAGGGCAGGAAACAGGCTACATTGCAAAATATGCTACTAAACGAAGTTGTGCAGTTTTCTTCTGTAAGAAAGAAAAGTGCTTTCTCCTTCTTAGTCAGAATTGTACACTTCCATTTTGTTCTTTCCTCCAAATAAAACGGAGAAAAAGCCCAGAGTTTTGGGAGAGATGCAGTGGTTCTCTCCTTGCCTTTACGCTCCTTGGTAGCATGGGCAAGTGCTTGCAGCTCTGACCAGCTCTGTACAGCACTTGGTTTGTTGAACCTGGGAATAGTGTTGGACACATCTACAGGAGTGCAGGGCATGTTGTTACTATGCACAAAAATCTTCTTATGAAGAAGCTGTATTGTCACACACAGGTTGATTTAAACCTGAAGCAAGCCTTGGTCCCATGACTGTCACTGAAGAACTCATTGCTTCTGTTACAAAATTTGAGGAAGCCTTCACTACAAACGCAGAGGGTGAGTTAGCAGGCCTTTCTGAAAAGGCCAGCACAGAGCCTCTGCACACGTTTGTAGCCTGGAGTGAGGAGCTAGGGGATAATTAAGCCACCCTTTACAAAAAGTTTTTAATCTGGAGTGGTAATTGCCAATCAGGTAACTTTTTGGTTAACGCTCTCCTGCAAGTCCTGACTGTAGTGAAGAGAAAGGGGCAAGAAAAAGCAATAAAGGAAGAAAAATCCTACATTAGAAATTAAACTCGGTGACTTCTCTTGTTCTCCTCTTCCGCAGTGTTTAACTGTAGTTCTTCACCACTTTAACACAGAACTGTTTGTTTGAGCAAGCGTCAACAAAATTTCCAAGGTGAGTACAGCTGCATCTCATGGTTGCTGATAAAAGCACTCAAGGGACTAACTGATGTTCCAGGCAAGACTATCAAAGGATTTATTCTAATTTGTTTTATTTTCATTAACTGTTATAAATCCTTCATTTAACTACAGTTAAAAAATGAGCCTTTTGGCTAAATACACCCAAAAAGCCACCCCATTTTTAAAATGTGTTTTTCTTATAAAGCCCAAGTTGCGGATGTCTTTCTGTTTGCAACTTCTGCAGTACAGCTCTGCAGTACTCAAGAAAAATAAAATGAGTTTTTGATGGAAGAAGCAGCTAACTGTTTAGGGGAGCTTACTGAGCAGTAGAACATTGCAAATGGCAATAAATATTCAAATCCCAAAGCAAGACCTTTCCAGGCTTCCATATTCTAATAAAATGATTAAAATGAATGCTTCGCTATTTATAGCAGGTGGCAGCTTAACACCATAGGATATTCATATTTAATAGAGTGCTCTTGTAATGCCACCAGTGCTGAAGAGTTAAGGAACTACTTGCTGTGATGAATGGGTTTCAGCCGAGCACGTGGCCGGGCACAGCTTGCAGCTGATGCTTGGCCACCACAACAGCCACCTGCCAGCCATGAGGCTCTCCTGACAAGGCAGTGGCCCCTTGATGGGGAGAATTTTTGACAGATATTTGTTGGTATTCTTAATCACCTGATAGAGATGTCTGTGGTGGTCACTTCTTACATTGCTGGCAGCTGTAGGGCACAGCTCTAGTCAAACCAAATTTGGAGAGAATTGGGACTGCTCTGAGATATGCAGTAGTAATTGTATGTGTGCCTCTGTCAACTAGCATTTGACTGGCTCTGGGGTTTTATGCCTCTTACTTCATGAAAGTAACTGCTTACAGCTTTGCCTTCATCTTTGAGAGACATGCAGCAGCCCTTGAAAAATGTGGGGCTGTGCTAGCTCCACAAAAATCAAGGTGGACCTCTAGGAATTAGTGATAGGGGAAAAAAAAAAAAGCAGGTCAACTAGCAACCCAGAATCTTCTGCAAAGGACAGTTTAGGTCCAAGCAGTATTTGTGGTTGGTTCCTTTTCACCATCCTACTCTGTTGTGAGAGGAACCTCTGCCAGCTGCATGTTAAATGAGGTGACTAACATCTGCCACATACTCATTAAACATCACACATATATGATACAGAACCCTCTGCCAAATCTAGTGCTAATTAGGATCTGTAATGAGTGTTATTCTCTTAATTAATATGAGTGGGGTAGAATTTTCAGTAACACCTAAGTGAGAGAGGAGCTCACATCTGCTTTTGCAAAAGCAGCTTAGAGAAGCATTTCGTTGGAATAAAATGGCATGCAAACAGCAGTAGCAGTGGCTACTTTTGTAAACTGGGACACAGACCTGGCTGCACTGGGGCTGTTGCCGGGCTTAAGTGTGTTATTCTGCTATAGTGAGTTTGGTTATCACTGGGGTAATGTGATGAGTTTCCTTCGGCTTGCTCCCTCCCCCGGAATACAGATGTTCTAGAGAGGATCTCTCTTCTTTCAAGAGTGTCCACCCAAATGAACCTGCAGTACTTGAGTTTCTCGCTCATAAGCTGCATTCCAAACTCCCTGTGGCACAGGATTGTGTTGTTAGAAGGTCTTCTGGTTGTCTAAAGGCAAAACTGCAGAACATAGTAAGGATAGCTTTATTTTTGTCATTCCTTCATTTGTCATTCCTTCTGACCCTCAGTCCTCTGTGCCACTACTTTTTGAATATGACGATCCTTATAATCCATTTGAAAGATGGTCACCAAAGCACTAGATCAAGATTGCAATGGATGTCTGCAGCTGTATGGTAAATATTGCATCAAATTCTTCAAGGCTGTCAAGCTGTAATCTGGTCTGCACTGAAATTATGTGGAAAGAGGAAAAAGCTCCTTGTTTTCATTTTACAGAAAACATTTTTTAAGATGCATCCAATATTGAGTAGAAGAAAATCTATGGAAAATTGGTACTAGAGCGTTTACAGTTGTGATTCAGAGCATAGCACTGCATTAGAAAACATGAATCCTGCTTTGTACAAACAAGAAGAAACTGTGTCTTTTCCAGCTGGCGCAGTATAAAAGATCTGACTTTTTCCTCTGGCACAGAAAATAAGTTAATTTTGAGAAATTCTTTAAATGTCCTTTTTACAGAAATTTTTTCAAACATTCAAATTTTTACGTATGTGTGCAAGGTGAAAATTATCCCAATCAAGTCGAAGCCCCATAAAAACATAATTTCCTTTTTTCTAATTGAAACATTTTTAAAATTGCAGTTCCAAAAGCAAATATGAAAAAAGATCTAGGTGTACAGAGAAATCTATAGAAATTAAAAATAAAGAGCTGATAGAAAGAGAATATGAATGCATGACTGCTCTTGTTCCATCAATGTGCCCACCTTTCGCCCCTGAAGCTTGGCTACAAATCTTTGCAGGGTCAATTCAGCCTTTTTCCTCTTGCAGCAGATAAGTTCTGTGCAGTTTTTGGTGCAGGGGCTCTTGGATGAAAGCCAAGGTCTTGATCCAGCTCTTAGTGAAGCAAGTGGAAAATTGCCCATTAATGTGAGAACTTTAGATGTGACTCTTGGCCCATGACAAAAGATGTTAATGGAGCCTTTTGTAGTAGCTGGGTTTGCTCTGACTTGTCTATAATAGTAATTTTGTCTTCTAATGTGTGCAGTTCACAGGCTATCAACAGTGCCTTTTGGGGGGGATGGGGAAGGGTATTTTTAAAATAACTCCAAATATTTAGGGATCAAGAGTTCTGTGTGCATAAGCCCATAAAAAGCACAGTCTTTAGGGGGAAATAGTGAAGACAGGCCTTCTGAAGGCACAAGTAAGACACAGGCTCAAGGAGCAGCTATTAAATAATGAGAAAACCTGCTCTGTTAAAGCCATTAAGGATCAGTACTGTCTGTGTTGCAACATATGGCCAAAGATGCAGCTCAACACTGACAGATACAAAGGTTTGACTTTGCCAGACAGAAACTTGCCCCTGCTCACCTGCCAGAACCCATCCTGGATCTCCCTTTCCAATGCACAGCCTGCATGTCATGGCTCAAGCTGGGGAGAACGCACATATTCTGGAAGACAGGGGATCCCCATAGGGTGTGACTTAGACCACTTAACCTTGAGCCAGTGAAATGAAGACAAGCTCTAAGTCATATCTGAGAGGCAAGATTGTGTTTCTCAGGAGAAGCTGGTTTCTGTGGGAAGAAAGATCCTAGCTCCTGCTGGACCCCTGCAAGTGGAGATCCTGTTGCCTTACCCAGCTGCAAGCTGCTTCCAAGTTCCTGCAGCTGCTGTGGATCAGGCTGCCTCCTCTGCAAATCACTGCTCCAATCAGCAGCACCTTGTCCCTGTGCAGGACGGTTTGGTACCTGCTGAGCTCCTGCAGTTCCCACGTAAGGGTTTAGCAGCTCTCCTGCAGCGAGGGGGAGCACAGTGTATGGTCCTCACCTCAAAGTGGTCTGCTGGGGTTGCCTGATGAAATGAACTCCTGGTCAACCCAGGATATGTACTGAGAGAGGAATATACATTGCATAGGCCACAGGCTGCTGCTGGGCAATGAAGGTAAATACGCCTTTGCAATACATAGAAAGACTTTGAAGTGTAACCAGGTGCTGAATCAGAGCTGAACATGTTTTGTGCTGAGCTGATTGTAGGAAGGATCACAAAGGTATTTCCTCCCACTAGGTTCAGCTTTATCATTTAAGTTTGTATATTTGGTGAGGGTCTAACAGGCTTCAGAAGCAGCAAGCAAACCCACAGAGGTAGAACAGGGGACAAATGTATCAAAAATCAGATCAGCAGAGCTATTCCCATCTGCTTCTTATTGGGTATTGTGGACAAGAGATAGCAATTGAGTTACTTGTAGAGGTATCTCAGCCTGTTTTGAGGAAAATAATGAGCTTTTGTTGCTGTAATCCAAAAATACTCTTGGTAATAAGGATAACTGATTGTCAGATTAAGCTAGGCATCCCATCAGATCCAGTGTTTCCATTAGAAATAAATGCCAGAAAAAAACCTGATGTGTTTTATTTTGAATGCAAAGGATGTATCTCTGTTCAAAGGAAGCATAGCTACAGTTTTGATTCGATCTACCAGCATTAGCTGAGTATATATTCTCTAGAAAATAGGTCATAGCAAGAAAGGCAGTTAAATTTAAAGAAAAGAAAGATGAGCAGTAGTGACTAGAGATACAAAGGTGTTCGGTAGAAGAATGGCACTAACTGACAAGCAGCCCTCTTTCAGTTGGGCATAAATATTAATGCCTTCCACATTCATGCTAGACAGAGCCTTTTATTAAAACCTACTAAATAACAAAATTACAATGTATGTTTCTTAGGTTGGAGGGCTTTGAGCCTACTGTGGCTGCCTGGTAGGAAAAATGTAAAGCTGCTCTTGTAAATGGTTGCTCTTTGGTCACTTCTGAGGGCGAGGAATTCCAAACCTGATCTATGATCTGACTTCCAAAATGTGACACATTGCTTTTCAGGACAGTAGCTCACTAAATAAATATAAAATAAATGCTACCATTGTTTCCTTGCTGCAAATATTCATTTATTCAGTGGCGGTATTCCCCATTCTATCTTGTCCGCCAGCTTTGTTTCTGTGCCCGTGCTGTGAGAATAGCCAGGGCTCTTGCTTGAGCCCTCCCCTTTCCTGCTGTAGTGCCAGCAACAATCTCACACCCTCATCTGCCCTAAAGCTCCTCATCCTGGCAGAAGTACATGCTCAAGTACACAAAAGGATCACTGCCTCTAAGTCAGATGTGGTGGGCTGCCACGTTTGTGTTAGTAAGGTGCTGTGAGACTTTAATCCTCCTGTGTTCCTTCAGTTTTTGTGTAAAACAAAACTGTCTGGCTTAGGAGCATCCCCAAAAAGACTCCGTTCACCTTCCCCGAGATAGTTAGATGTGCTTTGGGCATAGCAAACACTTCTAGCTGGGAGAGAAAGATGGCAACTACCTTTTTAAAAAGAAAAACTTCGTTTTCACCTGGGGTGAGGGTCTAGGACTTCAGCGGAAGGTCTGTGAACTGTGGCACACAGGAAGCAAGTGGAGGCAGTATTTTAAATTTAGTATCTGTGTCCTGATAGCCTGTGATTGCAGGGAGCTCGTTTTGATGATCTCAGTGGTTTCTGACAGCTCTGTTTTTTGCTTTTCTGCTTAGCTCTTAATTATTTCAAACGCACGCTTATGTGGTGCCAAAACTGAATGGAACTAAAAAGCTTTTTTGTTTTTTTGAAGGCATGGTTCCTGGGGAGTGGTGGTGGTGTTACTGAGTGGTGCAAGTAGCTCTCTCAAAAAGAGTCGGTGGAGATATCTCCACCAAGTGCGAAAGGAACGTGTTACAAGCTATGTATGTGCCTGGGGTACCTCCTGCATTGCGTACCCTCCTGCTGCCCTCAGACCCAACCTGCCCCCAGTACACCCACTTTTTAGGTGCCCTTAAATAAGGGGATAGCTGTTACATGGTGAGACTCGTACTGCTCACTGCAGCTGTATTTGCATTCTCTGTCTGCTGTACTTCCAGCTGAAGAGTTACAAACTGAGCCCAGGCAGGATGTTAACTGCTGTGCTGGCTTCTTGAGCTCTATTTTCTCATTTTTATTATAGCTGTCATATTATTTTCCTTGTCATAAGAAAGGACTCTTATGATATTGAATTACTTCCTAGCTAATACATTATTGTCTCAGCTGTTTAAGGAATATAGTTTAAAACATATTAGGTGATATACTCAATATTGTGATTACACGTTGTTCTTGTTTGCAATTATACCGTAATAATTACAATATGGCAATCTGGAAAGAGTCCACCATGTCATTCTTAACAGTGTAGTGCTGTTACTAGGGAAAATTTGCTTTTAGGACTGTCCTTTTCTAGTGGTGTTGAAGGAATGAAACTCTTCATAGAGTATATATTCATATAAACATTTGAGGTAAATATATGTACACAGGCATACATGTATATTTCTGTATATATATGTACATATATATTTGAATATTCACCAGCATTTCCATATGCTGAAGAAGCTTTACACTTTAAAGGAAGAATTTGAGAATTTGGATCTAAATACTAGGCCAGAATGAAAATCAGTTAATTTCACTAACACTGTCCCAACCATTGTGTTTCTTGGCTGCTTCTTGCTTTACATTTGTCCCTGTGGAAGGGAGCATAAGACTCAATCAATACACCTAACATGTTATTTCAGATATCAGGTATATGAAGGCATGGGCTTGATGGAATTTCTCAATGGTATTGCTTCTACCGACAGTGTTGGTGCTCTCACGTGAAGCGGCAGCAGCGTGCACTAAGGCACTTCACGGAGGAGCCAGCCTGTGTTTACCCAGACAAAGCTCTTCTAGCTGAGTTCAGAACCACGAAGGCCTGTCAATAGACTTAAGAAATCTATGGTATGGCTTGCCTCTGAGAATGATCTACAAGACCCTGAGGCTCAAACCAGTTATTATCAGTAGATTCTCTGTCCCTCCTATGGCCCTTAATGAAGGGGATAGGTGATACTTCAGTGCATGAATTTCTACATGACTGTCCCAAATCTAACTGCATGGGCTGATTCAATCTTATTTGTTTACAAGAGTTTCGGGCCTCTGTAAGTGTGTTGGCTTTCAGAGAAGCAATTTTGTTGACTGTTGCGTTGCACTACTGGCTGTTGTTGCTGCTAATGCCTCATCACATAGCTGCGCGGGTAGTCTGGGCAATGGTGGGAACGCAGCTGTAAATGAGGCAATGGTGAGTCACACTCAGTATCACAGGAAGAAAACTAGCTTCTCCTCTGTCTATGCATTGGAGTTTTTTTAGAAACTTCAGGTGAATCACTGCAGTAGTTCTAGCTGTTTTTCTGTTACTTCTTGCCTGTCATAAATCCCAATAGATTGGGATTTAACGGCCAAAGTTAGAGGAAAAATTGTAACTTTTCATCAAGCAACAAACCTGTTTCTATCATTCTCTGCCGGCTGAGGTCTCTTCATTAGTTTAGACTGATAATGTTGTTAGTATGAAAGGAATCGGTCTCTGATATCTTTAGGAGGCTGTGAATGTAGTGGGAGCTGTAAGAGGAAAAGCAATCACCTTGTTGCTTGAGGTAATCAATGAAATCATCCTTTTCATTCCAGCTGTTTCAATCTCATAAACGTGACATCATTCTGTCCACAATCTACCAGAAAGGTATTTTTCGTGAGCATTAGTCAGTCAGAGGCTTTGCAGTAGGTCATGCTTGTATATTGATTACTGCTGCACTCCAAAGCCCCACATGCCCATGCAATAGCTGATTTTAGGTGGCAGGTTATAACCATGAGGAAATGCTTGCAGAAACTGTGCTTTTACACTGATTAGGACTAGAGCTTCAGTGCTAAAGTTCATTTGAATAACAATGAAGACCAATGTCAAACTGAGTGATTAAAAGAGGTTCACAACCTCCAATAAGCAAGATGGCCACAAGATGATGTGAAGGTGAGTGAAAAGGAGATATAGTCTGGGAAACCTGCTTCCACCTCTCCAGGCAGAGAAGTCAGTGACAACATCAATCTCTGTATACTGGAATCTGTGACTAAGTTGTTTACTTGTCCCCAAAGCTGCAATTGGCCTGAAAGTGGGGAAGACCGGCATAGGAATGATGATCTTGTATTCTGGTTTGCAGCCAGTGGGCAAGCACTTCATAGGAAAGACATAGGAGTGCTACAAGAAAGAATCCCATCTTCTTTCCCCTGCAGTGCAAAGAAATTCCACTAGACTCCAGAAATAAGCCACCATCCTGTAGTTGTTGGACCAAGCCAGAACAGACCTTCTTTAGAATCAGTTTTCTTTCTTAAGCTTGCCAGAAATTTTACTTCATGCAGGCAAAAGAGTTGGCATTTGCTGCTAATGTTGACTAGATATTTCTTATTTATTACACTGATTTTTCAAAAGCAAAACCAAATAATTCCCTCTCCTGGCTTTTTTTTGTAGCCTGTCTGGTCAATAATTTAATGACTCGTTAAGCATCTTTGAGGCAGGAAACATCATATTGTACTGAAGCTAATAGAAGGCAATCCTTCCTCATGGCCAGGACATCATAATAACTGCAAAATACTGAGGTATCATTTGGAATAAAAGGTTCCAAAGAATAACTGACATTTTTCTATATCTTCAGAATGACTCTTTTGTGCTAAACAAAATATTACAAATAAACATTGAAACTGTCGTTTCCTAGTACCCACTTCTGAGTTTTCTAAATCCTTTCACAGCTGTCTCTTCCACTTTAGCTGCTCATTTGCTGTTCCCTACTGACTGACAGGTTAACAATAGAAGGAAGGATAGGTAAATCATCACAGACTTTTGTCTAGACATTGTTTTTAAACAAAGCGATGCTCAAAATGAAATTCCTTATATATCATGTCCACAGCTACAGAGACTATGTCTAGCAGCCAGCCTCCATGAGGTCTCCTGCTGTTCCTGCAGCCTCTGAAGCAGCCCAGTTGGGTCTTTTGGACATAGGTAAAGTAGAAATGCGCTTTCCAATCCATAGGTACCTTCTCTGACTATGAGGAAGCTGGATTCTTACTGGTTGTATTAAACTGCCTATTTTGGATGTCTAACAAGAAGACAGTGGAGAGGACCTCCACTGGTTAGTTAGACACCTCTAATCCCTGTCTAATCAGTGGGGAAGAGCGGGTGTTCTCAGTGGGGTGATTTTCATGGAGAAACTTAAATACTTGCAGTATCTTCTTCTTTGATGAAGCTAAGATACATTTACTCTGTGTGTATTATGTTTAACTGATTTGTTGCCTTAAAAGAGATTTCATAACCATATTTATCAATACTATCTGTAAGTCTCATTCAAAGATCAATGTGTATAGCTAGTGTTAGAGGCAGAGCTGAGCCATACACTAATGTACTTGAGCAGTCTTTTGTCTTTCCTGGCATGTTTATAGATCATGAAGAAAAAAAGTGTTGAAAATAAAAAGCTTCTATCTAACTCTTATGGCTTGTAAACAAAAGATCATATGTTTAGAGTCTGGGTACGATGAAAAAGTGACTGTTAATTTTAAAAAGTATTTTTGTAGGGGAAAAAGCTCCTAAAATGGGAGCTTGCACCTATACTTTCATTATACTGCTCCTTGACTTGCACCTGTATTTTCATTATTATGTGGTTAATGCGGAACAGCAATAAGGATGTAATACTCATGTATAACTGAACTTTCTGGTTAACAGCAGTCTGGGGAATTGTAGTTGCCTGAGACTTCAAGTAGCTTTATCTGGACTATCTATTTGTTACAGGAAACCATTCTGGAAACCCCATGCTCCTTTTGATCATTAACCTTGAGCTTTGTTGGTTTGAAATGGCTGTATTTGGAGGACCCTCAACAAGCACGGGGGTAAAGTGCCTGTCAGGATCCAGATGTGAATGGGGAGATAGATCGAGGGGTGGGGAGGGTCCCTGAGGCCCATATAGCATGTGCTTCTTCCTGCATGGAGCAGACCAGACTGTACGGTCCAAAAGGAAAGCCCTCAAAGTGGGTTCCCCTAACATAGACCAGTGCCCTGGCCAGCGGCCTGGGGGTAGAGAGGGTCTCTTGATCCCTCAGTGCTGGTTTGTGAACAAGCAATTGTACAGCAACTGCTACAGCAACTCTTTCCAACACTGCCAAGCTAAACGGGAGGTATCCCTTCATGTTGAAGAGGCTTGATAGCATGGATTTCTCGGGCCAAGTGAAACCTGTTCTCATGCAGGGAAATGAACTAGTATAAGGAGGCCCTGCTTTGCTGGGGAAGGCTGATTAACTCTGATATGGCAGTTCTCCTCTGCATCCCTTTTTAACATGCATTCACACTCAGTCAGTGCACGTGCATTCACTGTGGTAGTACCTTGCCAAGCAAGTATATATGGTTTACTTTGTGGGACAGTTGTGAAGTGCCTCCCTGGAATAACTAGGGACATCGTTCTGGCACTTCAGCTTTCAAGACCAGCAAGGGTACTTTTCTTTTTTCTTTTTATCAAAGAATGAGGAGGCCAAACATGCCAGGACAATAACAATTTTAATATGCAAAGCTTAAAATACACATGTGAGCATGTCAGTGCACTTTGGACACAGATGTGTATAAAAGTCATTCCATGGGCTCAGGCAGAAATGGCAGATGGAAGTGCAATTGGATACCCAAAAATGCACATTCCCAAGGGAGAGACAGATGGCACTACATACATACAGTCTGCTGCGATTGTCTAGTCAGAGCATGATGGTAGTTTGCCTGTCAAGGCCTGTTTAGGGAGGGAATAAGCCCATCAGCTATGTGTCTTATATGGCTCCAGATTGAAGGTTTGGCAGTAACTTAGCAGCCTGTGTGCCTGGACATGATGTCCATCATGCCATGATTGCCTGGTAGAGTACATTCTCTGGATTTAATTTGCTGTGCATCCAGAGCAACAGATTAAATAACAGTTTGTCTGGTAAATAAGGTTTCTGTTTAGATTTTTCTTTTCCCCAGTCATTCCCTGCCCGTTCCCCCCCCCGCCCCGAATCTTGGGGCTTTCATGGAATTGCTCTTCTTGGACTTGTCTGTGCCTAGATCTGGCTGCATGAGGCTGCCTGGGTTTCAAACCACAGCTCAGTCTTTTCTTCTTGCTAATCAACATCATTTGGCCCCAACCAGTGAAGTCAGTCAGCCCGTGGTTTGCACCAGTTGTGGTTTTGATGCAGCAGTGCATGAGGTTAAGTAGATAATACCAGGGAAGGCTTGTTACTGCTGTAAACACCATTCAGGGATTTATTTTTTTTATAGAAACTGTTTTAAAATCCCCTCACACAGCAATAGAAAGTGCTTTTTCTTCCACAGGTGTGATGAAAAGTTAAGTAAGTCACTTCTCATCTTTAAAATATAAAGCTTAAGAATCCTTCTCTGAAATAGTCTCCAGTTGGTAAATCTAGCAAGGGATATTTTTGTCATTGCTTGATGATGCCATCAAATAGAGATAATGATACTGCCATCTGGGATTACTCTGTGGCACTGGGTCACTCTTGGCTGTTGGTTTGAAGTAGGCTTCCAGTGATGTGAACTTTCAGTAGCAAAGTGAAAATATTGTCAAACCACAGTGGGTCTTCAGTGACCTTGACGAACAGCGGAATGTGGGTGTTCACCTCCTGCTCAGTGTCTGCTGCACCTTTCCTTTAAAAGGGATTAAAGGCACAGCAAATTGGAAAATGGGTTGAAAGGTGAGACTCCCATTTGACCAGGAATAGCCTGAGTTCCTGGCTGCTGGACAGTCTCCCTTGAATCCCTAAAATCCCCGTGGTCACTGCTTTGTGTTCTGAGCTACTTGGATCTCTATATGAAGCTTTGGAGATGTGCTTTTCAAATCCAGTTATTCAAGGAGGAAGATGTAGGCTTATATGAAAGTTCTATACTTCTTACTGATGATGAACATTTGCTGGGTGCTGTTCAGGAGCATAGCAGAAGGCACAAAGTGTTCCTCTTCTGAAAAATAACTTGTTTATATGTATATCCTGCCGTTGTAATTTAGGTCAGAGAAGGTTAGGCTTTGCCTTCATTTTCAGAATCTGGATCTCTTGTAAATGTGACATTGTTCTTCATCTTCCAGGCAACATATATATACGTGCAAGCACACGCATGCATACACGCTGACTTTAGAAGTAAATGCCTCCTCTTGCCGCCACTACCAATTTCTAGGGGCCTTCCACCCATCCCAGTGCATGGCATTTACCAATGCCTGTTCCTGCTATGACAGAGCTGCAGCTTAGAGCTATGTGCTTGCGTAGGATGGGGAAGAAATATTCCAGCTATTCTAATTTTCTTTCACTGAAAAGGCTCATAGAGGCTTAAAGCTTATGTAAATTGTGGGTGGACAGAGGAGGGATCGTTGGACATCAGGGCCCCCTTAAGACCTGATAGGAAGGTCACGTTCCCATTGCACATAAGGTGGTCATAGACTAATGCAAGGACAATTTCTGTCTGCATTTTGGTTAGGGTTGTGCCTGCCTCTGTATAGCACTTCCTCTTCACTTGTGGTACCTCTGCAACTTTCTGGCTGCCCGCTTATTGCAGGGAGCTGCACTGCCAGCTGTACAGGCAGCTCTGCGTCTTTTCCCCTCCAGATCCTACCATATGTCAAGGTCTGTCTTGCAGTAACCAGAGCATGCTCTCCTAGAGTGAAAAATAACTGGTGACAGCTTGCAAAATCCCTGCAGGCATCTCTTAAACTAGACTGTTTGCTCACTTTACATGTAAGAAAATATAGAAGACCACAAAGAGGAGGAAACTGGTCAACCAGTTGTCCAGGTTAAAAGTGACAGGCTTAATCCCACCCCTAGCTCCTGCTGTGTTTCTGTCTCTTCCCCCTGCTCTGCGTTGTCCCCCTGCTTCAAACTATGAAACCATAGGATCTTCTTTGGCTCAGCAGCCAACCATGTTTAGGTCATCCATCATGGAGAGGAATGGTCTATTCTTAACTGAGTTTCTGGCCTGCAATGTGACTGGGCAGATCAATTGGCCCTTGTGCCTCAGTTTCCCCTATGAAAAATGGAAATGGTGATACTTCTTTGAAGTGCTAAATGATCTATAGGCAGGGTATACTGCAGACAAACCAAGTCATTGTTGGTCACTAAAATCTTGTAGCCAGGAGTGCTGAGGCAGTGGTAGGAGCCACTGGTATAATGCAGCGATTTCTAATTCCACTGGGTGGCAGCTGAGACTTTCTTTACGTGAGCAATAATGTTTTCTCCTTTGGGTTAGAGGCAGCAACTTCTTTGCTAGAAGAAAACAGATCCAGAACCAAGCCTACTGCAAGCTCATGAAGCTGTAACCATCTGAGATGGCAGTCTTCCTTTTGTTTACATTCTTTGAATCCCTTAATTTAAGACAGACAGTAAACCAAGTTCTCTTGAACTGAAAAACCCCTCAAACCTGCTGGTTTTGGATTGCCAGTCGCTTACAATATTTATAAAGGCTTATAAACAAAAACCACCTCAGCAGAAGTCCATCCATTTTTCATTTGATGTATTACCTGTTGCAGTCTGCATGAAAACCAGAATGCGAGATACTGTGTCTCCTAACTATGTTGAAAGAGGCAGATACCTAAACAAACACCTCCTGTTGTACAGATGTGCAGAGCAGATCGTATTACCTACAAACACCACCTTCCCTCAGCTGTGTCAGGTCCTGGCAGAAACCAACCGTTGCATAAAGAGCCACTGGGCTTGAAATGGCATTTTAGTAATCCTGTTGTGCTGCTAACAGGGTGCTGTGGTGGGCAATACCCTGAAAGCACAATTCAAAGCACTGTGCTGCAAGGGGAGACACTACGCTGTCCTGTGCCCTGTCTGGCTCAGCGTTATCTGCACCCTCTGCCCCTGCTGCCCTCAGTGTGAAATAACTTTTCAGTGGTATTTACCTCTCTTCATCTCTGTTTTAGTGCCTTAGGAAGTAGTTTTCTGATGTCTGTTTCTTCCTTGGTGCTTTGTACCTAACAGACAGAGATACTGAGCCGCCCTGCAGGATACCGGACCGTTCAGTGGTTGGCTCTTGTTTTTCTGTTCAAGAGGTAAAGCAAAGCCTCTGTAAACTATGGCAGTCTTATGGATTAGGCTGCAAAGTAGTGGCAAGAACTGTTCAAAGCTGGTCAGATGCTCTATTGGTGCTTCAGGAGGAACTGCTGTCTGTTTCAATGGAAAACCACAGAGTCTCACTAGCCCTGCTTGGTGGCTTTCCTCTAGGGACTTGAGCATCCTGTCCTTTCAAGCAGTTCTTCCACAAATCCAAGATTTCTTCTCATTTGCATGGAGAAAAAATAGCTCTCTCTCTTTGTGCTACCTCAAAGTGAGTCACACCATGAAGTTTGCCACAGAATTTCTCACTTTTTACTGCATCCTTACCTGCAAGTGCCTCACCCAAGGATTTCTTATTCTCTCTTCCGTTCTTACCCATTCAGTTCACTCAGGGTATGTTGTTCACGTGGGTGCAGTGGGTAGAAAGGGGCTGCAGATGCTTTCTAGGAAGGTTCTGTGTCTCAGAAGAGCTAGCACAGCTATGCAAGGCTGGCAAAGGTGGTTTTCGCAGGAATTGTCTTCAGAGTGGGCAGAGGGCGTGATAGGAACAGCAAGGCTGTGGTTCATCTGCCTCTGGTGTAATAGTTTTGTGACAGGAGAGTAAATAAGAGCCATTCTCAGCCTAATCTTAACATTAGAGAGGTGCGACCAGGAATGCGACACCTGGCTTCTTCCCTGCCCAGCAGATTTTGGCTGCAGAAGAGAAGCAGGCTGCCCTCAGCATGGGTGCAGGATGTCTCTGCAATGCTGTGTAAGGCTGGCCTGCGTGTCAGCATATTTGCTTAAGAACATGGGAGGGTTTGGATGTGAGAGGGAACACCACAGATATAATTAGAGGGCGAGAGATCATGGAGGCTCATTCTTGGGGATTGTTTAAACGTTAATAAGCTTTGACAAGAGTCATGGATGAAAGAAGAAATGGTTGCAAAGCTAAAATGAGGCTGGCTTCAGCCCTGAGACATCTCACGTGTTCCTGCTGAAGATGTGCCAGATGAATGTGCAGAATGATGGGCTCCCTTGTTTGTGTCTGAATTGATTTTTTGAAAAGCATTTAATGGCCAGTATGGATGGGCATGGGACTATCCATCAGGCCTTCAGCATTACAGCAAACAAGACTGTGTGGAGACGCTGAGTGCTGTGCAGGAGCGGGTGGCCTGAGAAAGGAGCAGGTTTAGCTTCAGCCGCTCTTTCTTTACTGCCTTGTGATGCTACCATAGACCAAATGAGGAATAATTAACACAGGCTTCAGCAACACAGGCTGGCATTGCGTAGGTAGATGACAAGAATCTTTTTACACTTAAACTTTATAGACCACTTATTGCTGCTAAGTGGCACACTAAAAGCTAAAAAACAACAAAAACAAAGTAGTTAGATTCACATCAGTTGCGCTCGTGAAACTGCCATGTCAAGCAGTACTAATACACTGGAAGGCAAACAGCAGCAATGAAACTGAGTTCTCTGCCCAGACACCACAGACTGTCCAAAGGGAACCCTAGAAAAAAGTCAAGCCAGGGAAAACCGAAGCTAACTTCAACTCTGAAAAGAAATCAAGCTGAAACAAAATGAAAAATTTAACATAGCTTGGTGCATAGCTGTGACACCTGGTGCCCTCCCAAAATAGTACAGGACTTTAAAAACTTGTGCTCATGACATGGAAAAGATTTCTCCACTGGTGATGAAATAGAGAAAGAACCTACCACCCGATCATTGAGCTGAAATACAACAGAATTGCTGGACATAGGCACTGTCTGTGCTGGGGGGCAGCATACAGACTCCCTCCAAGAAGCTGTCAAACCCAGATCAACCCCCACAAGGTACAGGAAAAAGTCCTAAAATCCTTTACAGGGAGAAGCAGAGCAGGTGGCAGAGGACAGCAGGAAGAGAGCAGCTTTCACCCTGCACAGTAGTGCTGGCCTGGGGCAGGTGCAATTTAAGTGTGATGGAAAAGGTGTGACTGGAGCTATTCACCTCTTCTGAAGCTGTTTGGTTTTCTTGTGGGCATCAGCCCCTCCTGAGACTGCAGACTGTCCCCTGCATGGTGCAGCACAATGCTCTGCAGCACTCATGTGCCCTAGCTTGGCCTGCTTTAATCCCCTCGTCCTCACTTTCTCCCTGTGCTAGCGAAGAGCAGAGCTATAAGGGAAAGCAGCTCCAAAAGCTGTTTGGCTCCCTGCCCCTGTCCTGGCAAGGGGCTGTGTGGCAGCGGGGGCCTGAGGTGTGCCAGTGGTGAGCCCCGCTCTGCACCCTGGCAGTGCAAGCTTTCCTGTCCCATGTGCCCCAACTGCCTCTGCCTGACCTGGGAACACCTTGCTCCCCAAACTGGTTTGCCAGTAAGTCCCAGGCTGCTTCGTGCTGAGTCTGCAGCAGGCAATGGTCTGATTAAACAAGTCTAGCTAAGTAAGCAAAGGGGTTCAATGCTCCTTATTTTTGCACTGGCAGCACCATCAGGTGAGAGCATAGGGACTGTCTTCCCTGCTGCTCCTCTCCCATCCTAGAAATGAGAACAAATGTTGTTTCATTAATGTTAGTTAATTTTATTAACTTAATTCTATTGATTTATTTAATTAGGTTCTATAGCTAATTAATATGAAGGTGCTGGTCAGGAGTAAAACTAGTTTGCTATGATCACCATATCAGGAGCACCTGCTTTTAGCTGAACTGCTTCCTTTGTTTCAACTTGCTTTCAGCAATGCCAGCTCCAAGCTTTTGGAAACACGAGCCTATTCGCTTGTGTATCATGAGAGCAGCTAATAGTTTTGTTCCTAGGGTGTAGTTACACCACACAGACAAGGCCATAATTAGTGGCTGGGGCAAGCACAGCAAAAAAATATGTACATGAAACCCAGCACTTGGTAAATGCTCTGTACTTAAAGCTGAGGATCTCTGAGGAGCTGTGTGCTGATGGACTGAAAGGAAAATCTGTGGGTCAAATTCTTCATTGCTGCCATTTCACTATGATTCCTCAATGCATTTTCTGCATGTTGAGCTGTTGTTTTAAAAAGAAGGGTTGAGTACTGCCTGCCTTACCCTTTTGTTTACCAGAGGGATGGATGGATCATTCACTTGCACATTGCTCAACATTTGAAACCGAAGACCATGTAATTGGGGGAGGGGATTTTGGGCTGATCTGTACAAATAGTTGAACTGACTTAACTGTAATCAGTTATGGAAAACATCACTTGGAAACACAACTGGAAACACAGTATTTTGGCTGATAGCAATTATGTCTTATCTTGGTAGTTTATTAACTTGAAACTAAGTTTTAAATTGATATCACAATTAAGTTACCAACTGAAAGGTAAATTGCTCTAAGCCATAACTGTGTTATAAATGAATTCAACTGTGTCCCCAATGGAGTTTCTGAAGGATTAACTGAATCAGTTTAATAACTGATTGTAGTTAAACTAGTGGGAACTATTTTGCGTAAACCAGTCCTTGGGGCCGGGAGGCTTCACGGTGAATCAGGTGCAGGGTTGCAAGGCAGCACCTGGGGAGAAACATCAGAGACTGGAGCTTAACACATGGATCTGCTTTGCAAGGAGAGCTATGTCTGTGCATCAGCAGAGCATCATTTCTTTTACTATTAATAGAAGATACAAAGATCTTTCTAAAAACAGATTAAAAAAATGCTACAACCACATGACACAAATTGCTGGTACAGTACAATTATGTCCTGTCACTTCAAATTTCTTGAAAGTATATCAAGGTATCACCTATTTTTCAGCAGGCTCTGGTAGATCAATTATTGCTTATCTGTACCACCTGGGTGGATGCTTCTGGATCTAGCTATCCTGTAAAGTGTATAAATTCTGTATTGTGTGCACTGGCTCCTTCTGACAGAAATGGATTTGTGTGAGCGTGTCTAATCTGGATCAGACTTGCACTGGGCATGGATTCAGTATTAATGATTTTTAAATCCTAGCCTAAGAAATAGCAGCCAGGGTATGTGTTATAATACTCCACTGTCTCCTGGCTGAGATTGTGTAGGTTTTTCCATGCACATAATGGTATTGTTTTCTCTGAAAGACAATAGTATTTCAAAGAAAGCTTCAACTCAGTGGTAAGGAAGAGAAAAATATCCTTGATGATCCTGCTGTGTATGGGTAGAAAAGGTAAGCAAATGGTTTAAGATGGTGGCAGTGAGAGCACAAATCATGCAATTTGTAGTATCTTTGGAGACCATAGCTCAGATAGCATTCCCTTAGGCATCCAGATGCATAGGATTCAAAACATCATCTTGAATATTAATGGTAATGGGAACAGCTGTTCACTAACTTGTGCAATTGTAAACAAAGTGTGGTTTAATGGGCACAAAATCATCTGTTTGCAAAGAGCAACCCAACCTTCTCCACCGGATGCAAGCTCCTAGGGCAGGCTCCAGCTGAGCCTGGCCTGTGTACCAGACCCAGACTCGGTCTGCCCTCACTCAGCACAGCATGGGAGGACCCAAAATGTGGCTCCATGGGCCTGGCTTATGCACCTCAGGCTTGTGCTCCATAGCACCGCCTGTACACCCAAAGCCAAGCTCACCATCGCCTCAGCTAGCACAAAATGCTGTGACCTCTTTCAGATCATGAGACCTCTATACCATGCACTGATCAGTGCTATCTGGCACCTTTGAGAACCCTCTTAGCAGAGAGCTATGTGATGGATTGGGCATAAAGATTAATTTCTCTTGGGTCAGGGAAGGAGTAAGTGAGACCCTGGGCAGCTCACCCTCATTCTGCTTGTGCTGCAAGAGTTGGGAGGCTTTTGGCCTTTTTTTTTATTGTTCTTTTGGTGGTTGGTTGGGGTTTTTTGCAGTTAAACAATCTTCATGAGCAGTATTAACTTCACTACAGTAAGTAAAAGATACCATACCCATAATCACAGTCTGGCCTGGACCTTCTGCCTAAATTAACAGGTGACAGGGCAGGCATCAGTTTCTGAGGAGTTAGTACAGAGGGTGGGAAGCAGTATGATGTACTCCCAGTTCACCCTCAGTAAATTCACTGAGCTGTGTACACATTGCACAGACAGAGACTGTTTGTTCAAGAAAGGCATCAGGCTCCACTAACTCTCACCGCAGAACCAAGCTCATTAGGAGCTTGCAAGCCTCAAAGGATAGTCCTTTATCTTCTTCTTACTTTAATTATGAAATCCACAAGAAATACAAAGCAATCCCTGGCTACAGAACACCAGCAGCATCTCATGTTTTAAATGGAAGTGCCCTGGATTTTTTTCCTATACCACTGGCGATACTGCAAAATTAATAATCTTAAGTGGTATTTATCATTGCATGTAACAAAGAATTGTAATGACATCCTATTTATATCAAAAAAGGCTCTGTGTATGTGTCACCTCTGTTTTGATATAGCTGTCTCTCAAATATCTTCTGATAGACATCTCTGCCAATCATTGCGAGGCAGTAGGAATAAAATCTGGTAGGGCATTTAACACAATATTGAGTATTTTGGTTCGACTTGGATTCCTGGCTGTGTAGTGCTCCAAACTGTACTTTGCTAGTCAGGTTTGGGAGGGTTTTTTCCTTGCAGAGAAAGGGCTATGCTACTGCGACATTCTTATAGCTGTCTATCACGTGTCATGAGACAGCCCAGAGACCCACAACAACACGTGGAGTGCCAGCATTTGCAGTCTGCTTGGACCAGACACAATGAAGAAATACTAAAAATAAGAGGGAGAACTGGGGCAGAAGGACAAGGGTAAGAGTAATAAGGGAAAGGGGCGCGTGGCTATGCACCTCTGCAGGTATGTATGCTCATGAGTCATCTCACGCAGTCCTTTTGGCTAATCTCATTGCTCCCACCATGATTCAGGGGTTAGGAATGAGGATGTAAATGCAGGCAGCCAGCACGGGCCCCTTGAGGCTGGCAAGCCGTTGTGTTTTCAAATCATCGCAGCAGAAATCTGGGAGGAAAGACCTACCCCTGCCCTTAGTCCCAGCTTCTAACCCAAAGAGTGTACATGAGGAGAGGAGCTGGTTGTCCTCAGCAGATCCCACCAAACTGGGAAGTCAGCAGATGAAACAGCTGCACTGATATCCATGATCCAAAAGATAATTCCCATCATGGCAATTTTTAGGAAGGCCATGCTTTCTTCATTCATATTTTGAGAATTCCTTTCAGTGACATCTCTCACGGTATGAAGTGTATTCTGGTGGATAAAGATGATAGTTTAGTTTGCAGGTGCTGTAAATCATTTCATTTTAAGAACAATGATATATTATGTTTATGCTGAAACTTCCATCTCAGGGTGCAAGTGATCTTGCTGTGATACAGACATTGTACTTATAATAACCATCACACAAATGGGGAAATGACTAACCCCATGTCACACAAAATTTCTCCATCACAGCTGGGAGTAAAATAGGAATCTCTTGGTCCTTGGTTCCCAAACAAGATCCTCCTCAACAAGAAATCTTTTTATAACTGTGATATTGGCTAACAACCTTTGTACACATTAGTAGATGTGGTCTACGTATTATTTTTTTTATAGATGAGTTTGCCTCAACTGATGGAGAAGTTATGACTATCAGATGCACTTTACTCTGACATCATTTTCATTATTAGTCTGCCGTGTCCCAACCTTCATTGCTATCACGCTTTGTGTTTTTGAGGTTTTACAAGAAGAAATGCGATCTGCCCTGAGAGGAAAAGAAATAAATGAAAGCAAATCTCCCCAGTGTATATCATCTGAATTGTCCTACTCAGTACCCAAGAATAATGGTCACTTTAAAGAAAGGCATCTCTGTCTTTTCCTGAGACTTTTTTTTAATTTTCAATGGCAGTTGAAGGTAAAGCATTTTATTTTACATCCCTGTGCAGCCACTTAAAGCTGTGCAAAGTGAGTGTATTAAAAAAAAAAAAAAAAAATTCCTCCTATTTCACCCTGATAAAAATGACCACACAAGGTGCAGAGTGATACAGAAAATTTTTTTTCTTCTCATAGCTGACTGTGTCTATCAGTGTGGAAGACTGACCACGCTGGCATTCAGCTCTGTCAAAAGCAAAACTCCATGATGTGCTCTGTTTCAGCAAATACTGATCTCCTTTGTTGCAAGGCTTTCTGTATGCATCATCAGTCACTTGACATTCTGCATACCCTAGAAACCCAGAAACAGCAGCATCAATGCTAATTTGTTTATATATTTAAGGAACTTCATTTACGGTTTGACTTCGGTCACATTACTTCACAAATTAACTTTCAAGTGCCTGACTGAACAGAGAATAACTGGAGACCGGCCAGCCTGCCCGTGGCCTTGCCATTTTTTTCTCCTTATTCCCCATTCCTATGACTCAACTCACCCACAACACTAGGACCTCCATAGTACTCATGACCTCCCCGAGGCTTGCTAAAATTATTCATAGTTATGATTCACCGACAGACTGACACCGATGACTGTGTTCACAATGCGTGGGTAGAGCTAAGCTGCTTTAGCTGCAGGCTTAATCCAGTAGATGGAGCAGCTGCCTGACACCGTGGAAATACCCTGTATCTTTGCCCTGGGTAGTGTGATCTGGTGGCCTGGGGCACCTGGTAGTGATTAACTGAAATGTGGTCATTATTATTTGCTAGCGTCCACAGGCAGGAAAGAAAGCTCTGCTCCGCTGGATGCTTTGAAAAAGTTTTACTACTTCCCACTCTTGTGTGCTCCCGTTAAAATAGCTCCCAACGTCAGAGTTTGTCATTAGGCTCTTAGAGCTGGCTAGGCAGACAGGGATCTCTGCTACAGATGGTGTAAATCTAGTGTGTCATCTGACACTAGCTTGACTGTTGGAAACTGATCTGAGATCCAGCCCGCTGTGGGGCTTAAGAGAAACAGGAGGTACCTGCTCATGTTCTATAATTATCGGTGACTATCTTTATAGTCAAAGATAGCCTGACGCACCTTGTGGAGTTAAGGACCTCAAGTAAATAGTTGTGATATATGGAGATGCCTCTCGCGTTGCATATAAGCTGTTCCACGTTGTCCTGTGGGAATGGGAACACAAGGCAAACTTATCATTCCCAAAGCTTTGTGCGTTACTATTATGACATTTCCCCTACTCCATCCTGGATCAGTTTTTTGTCTCATCTATTTTTTTGTTAACTTTGTTAGATGGTGCCCTGTTCTGTTGACTGGGTAAAGTGCTACTAAATTTATTTCCACCTTGTCATTGCAACACGTGCTTTAGAGGTAATGACAATTTCAGACAAACCACGGCATGATAGGCCCTCATCCTAATACTGTTTAAACATGTACTTCTTCAGGAAACCAAAGAAAAGCAGATAATGATGCCATCTGTATCTTGACTATGAATTTGGGTCTATGAAAACAGTAGCTGCCCTGAACGTGGGAGCTATTGTTTGTCATGTCAGTGCTACCCCAGGCAGGTGGACCGCATCCTCGCACAGAGCGCAAGAGCGATGCCTTTGCATCCTCTCAAGCCCCGCTCGTGGAGCCCAAGCAGAGCTCGTGGGGCAGTTCAGGTGGTACAAAGGCAACATGCTGCCTTTCTCCACAGGGGTGAACTTGGATTACCCACTAAGGTCTTGCCCACTCGTGCTATTTAAAGCTGTTCCACAGACACGTAGAGTTGCTGCCAGGGCAATAAAACTGTGCAGAGGGGCAAATTTTTTTTTTTTCTTTTTTATGACGTTTTAGTATTGGCAGAAGCCCTTGGAGTGGTCTCTTTCTGTCAGTTTGGCTTATTTCACCAGCAGAACCAAGGCAGGTTCTAGCAGCAAAATCATTCTGTTGCTGCATCCATTCTAGGAGCACTTGCCAATACAGTTATATCTATATCCAACATAAAGGACAGTTCTCTCCTCATGGAGACCATGGGCTAGTTTCCAGTTACAAGTGACTGGTGGTAAACCTCCTGCTAGCCTGGAAACTTCTGGCAAACTCCTGGAAGACTCACTTCTGTCTTCTTGCTGTAAGTCAGGGAACGGTGTGGGCATGATTGGTCTTCTGCCCACAGTGGCCTTGCGGGAATTTAGGCCAATGGCATAAGTCAGAGTGCTCCCTGGACTGCTTCTGCTCTTTCCAGGCTTGAACTGAGCTTTCCCATGCATCTGGAGGTGAAGTCCATTTGCTCCTGCACTGAGCAGAGCTCTGCTTCCAGAGGGAATCTGGCCCATTGTGATTAATTCTTTGGTTAAAGCCTAGGTGCCTTTGCTTTAATTTTTTTGCTTCTAAGATGTTTTCTCATGTTGCAATATTAAATATCTAAACCCCTCAGGGATTCATTAGCAATAAGTGATACAGGATGTAGTCTGAGAGCTGGGAAAGAGATCTTTATTGACAATACACAGAGACCATGTCTGAGGCAAGAGGCTGGTGTTTGGTGGAGCCCCAGCTTCTACTTTGCATTCCTGAACATCAGGCTAACTTCTTCTTAAAATACATCTTCCTTTCTCATTTTCTGTGCTGTAGCTGTGCCTTGTATTGCCTGGCCATAATAGAGAGCAAGTGGTCTACTTTAAATCCTTATTTTCAAATCTCTTTTTAGCCTTCATATAATATTAATAACATCTTAGAAAAATAAAACTGAAGGCTACATTCAAATCAGGTATCTTGCCTTGGTTATGTAGCTTCCTGTTGTTTTAGTAATATTAAAAAAAATAGTAATATTTTCTTAGTAGATCTATTTTCTTGGCTTTCTAATTAGCTGCCTTCCTTACACTTCACAAAGGAAATTTATCCCTTGCGGATAAATCAGTGGTGTTTCTCTCTGATGCTCTAAAAGTTAAGCTTTGATAAGATCTCAGTACAAGTAGTACTAGAAACCAGTTTCTGCATTTTTTTTATCAAGTGTTGTCTAAAATGCAGGGTCCAATTAAATCCAGTGGACCACCTCCTTCACAGGGGTGAAACAGGACTGGCTTCCCCCAGCTGGAGCCTGCCCTGCCTCTTCACATCTCTACTCACTTCTCTTTTCTGACCAGCTAAGGTGCCAGTTAGTGCCAGCTGCGGTTTGATGTTATGGAAACTTATCCAGGTAGAACCAAAGGGAGACCAAACTGCCATCAGGCGATGCTGATTGCTTTACTGAGCCAGTCAGCTCCTCCAAAGATGGTGTTTGTGACATTGCACCCTTAACCAGAAATGCATGTGTCTCCTAATCTTTCTGCGTGCGTTCCCTCTTAATACAGCTTTTCTCTTTGACTTCTGTCAAGGTAAGAAACCTGATGTTTTCCCCACAGCCAAGCTGTAAAAGCATCAGCTGTTTGGAGAATTTTCCTGAGGCAATAACAATGGCAAACGTCTTGTCTTCCCCTCTCCCTGCTGATGCTTACACCATTAAAACTAGCCTCTGCGAGGTGCAGAGCATTTATGCCCAAGAGAAATAGTAAAACCCTTCCCAAGTCATCGAGCCCTGACAAGCTCTATCTGACCTTTTATATTGCTGTTTTTCTGACCCTGTGGCAGGGTAAGCAGATACCTAGTGGATGTTCCAGGGAAATGAGCCTGTCAAGCTTGCAGAGGAGCTGCTCCAGAAAAGTTTAAGCGGGTAGAGCAGATCCGTGCCATTTCCTACCCAGGTTGTGCCCTGGCAGGGTGAACTGACTCATGCAAGAGCAGGATGGCTAATTTCTTTGGAATGAGAAACAGGCCTACAGCTTTTCCCCCAGGATGAATGAAAGCTTTGCGGTGTATACACAGATGTTTAGGATGAATTAATTTCCAGCCTGTTTTTATTATCTCTTTGCAGATCTTGACATGCATCTGCCTGTGCAGTGAATTGTTTTAGTTCACTGGTGAGCAGGCATTTCTGAGGCACTGGTCCTTGCCAGCGGAGATGACCTTGTTTACCCTGCCATGTCTTGTCTTTTCATCTGGGGAGTACATATCATTTTAATTATGACTTATTTCTTTTTGATTTAACAGAAAGAAAGATGAACCACTTCAACTTAATACAAAGGGTTTCCAGACAAGAAATTGCAGCCAGTTTGTTTTGTTTTGTTTTGTTTTTTGTACAATCCAAGCAGTGACCTCTAGCTCTAGAAACACCAGAGCAAGAGTTTGGTTATGGTAACCAGAAAGGCACATGGAAATGTGCAGTGGGTTAAATTCTGCAATGATTTAATTCTGGTATGGTTCTACTGGCTTTTCTGGAGCTTTCCCACTAGGGCAGAATTTCTGATCACCCAGGACTTCTTCCATTCTCAGCAGAGAGTGGAAATGTTATGCAAAGTGCAGTGAAAGCTAAGAGCTGGGAAGGAGATCTGTCCTGGTGAGGTTCCTGTTCATGTGTCTGGAACCCTCCTAGCATCTTGGCCAATCCAGCGTAGAACTGAAACAGGTTCCTGGGGAAGTTTGGGACTCAAGAGCACAGCTAATCTATTCCTCTGCCCAAGGCAGGATTGGCTGCAACTGTGTTGCTCCTGACAGACGTTTGAAGGAGAGTAGGGTTTAGCAAATACTACCTGTTGCTAAAATACTGCCTGTCTTCTGAAATGCTTGAAGATAGATGCACTCTAACAGCCAGACTGCCCAGCATAGCCAGTGTTTTTATGGTGACACGTACCTCTATGAGCTTTACTGCTATATTTATAAACAACTGGCTACATCAAGAGCTATTTTGTCTTTTAGCTGTGACTTGGACCCAAAATTTCCAAGAGGAAGAGCAAATTCCAGGCTGGCACCCTCTGGTGTGTGCAGAAGGCTTGGATCAGACTGTGCAGGTTTGCCATGTGAATAGGCTGAAGAAAGACAGATAAGGTAGAAAAGAGGGTGGTTATTAAAAAGCTTGGTAGAGGTCTATGAGTCTTGCACAGGTCAGGAAGGAAGCTGTTGAGAGAAGAGCCAGGAGACTCCAGCATGGGGCTTTTTTCCTGAAAGAAGGTGTAAGGCAGGAAGGAGGCAGAACCATTCGCTCCTGGAAGAGCTCTAAAGAGGAGGGGAAGATGCTGACTGCAAGAGTTCAAGAGAGGCTGAAGGAGCAGTCAGGTGACACCATGTTATGGGTGACCCTGAGGGAAAATCTGGTGCCTGGTCAGGCCTCTCCAGATGAGCCGTTGCTAGACAGCTGATCGTGGTTGTTCTTTATCGGGTACTTACCTCAACCTGGGAGAAAAGCCCCTGCTGCAGGATCTCATGCTGATGGATGTCATGCTTCTGGTGCCTTCCCTTAGACTTTGTGTTTGGGAGGAGTTTTGACTTGGTCAGTGGGCTGAACTTTCTGCTGTGTTAGATCCTGATGGATGGAGAGAAGCTGAGGTAGGCACTGGGCAGAAGTAAGCTGTGCCCTTTCCAGGGCTCTACTGAACTGCAGGTAATCTTTTCTTAGACATGATTAAGAGATCTCCCTGTCTTGTATGATGAGCAGCAAACTTCTGTTTCCAAAGTCCTCTGCTAAATCAGTGTGTTCAAAATATTCACGGATAAGCAGAAGTCTCGGAAATAATGTCATCCTCTATAAAATTTGGCTGAAGTTAAGGCAGGTGTTATTTTGAAGATATGATAGTAAATACACCCACAATCAAACAAATTGAAAGGAATCTCTTGGTTTAGGAGGAAAATGCTAATGGAAAGCGGCTAAGGTGAACATCCAGAAACATGCTCAGTTTCCAAAAGGAAGAAACATTTAAGTCTGCTGCTGATTTTGAAGAATGTGTTATCCAGATTGTTAGCATTACAGGGAAGTAGCGATCCTCAGATATACTTGCGCATATTGCCAAGTTTGAAATTACTTTTTCCCAATACAAACGTCTCTGTGTATAACCTAGCTATAACCTGCTTCTTAAAAATCTCTATTGCTGTACAGTAAACTGAAAATTAGGTAAGTGAGTCTGGCTTTATAGTTTGAGCAAAACATCTTCTTGACATCCCTATGCTATAATGAACTCTTAAGTACCTGGATCAGTTTCTGAAGTTCTGAAATATCTGCATTTTATTTTGCTGCCTTAGAAACATCTTGCTCTGGTGGGAAACTCAAAGATGCTTTAATTTCCTGGAGTACCTTAAAGAGAGAGAGGCAGTTCAGATGGTAAAAATGTTTGTATGCTTAACGGTGTCATCAGCACTCTAAGGACGGTTGAATATCTGTTACTGCGAAAAATGAATCTCCAAGTAAATCGTAAATATGCTACTTTCTGCATAAATAAATCAAAATACATCATAAAGTTTTGAGATGTCCAAAATCCAACCAATAGTATTTATCATTTACTTTTTGTCCTAGAATTATTTTCCAAAAGCCTTTGGTATATAAACTACTTCGCAGTAACTTACATAACGTGCTGATAGAGAACGCCAGCTGGTTTAAGAGTACTCCTGACCACTTCTTCTTTTTCTTTTCTTTGTAATACTGTGTGGCCAAGTGACAATTTTGACTCCTGGTGGAAAGAAAAGCATGTCTTTTTTTTTTTTTCCCTTAAGGTTTAGTTTCCAGTTTGGTCGATTATGGTGCCGGTTGAATGTGGTTCTATATAATTAAACTTGTGTGTGTGTTTTTGTTTTGATTGGGTTTGGTTTTGTTTTTAATGTAAGAGCTATGGCTATCTTGGGTATGGCTATGGCTTGACTACACGGGTTCAGCAGCTTTGTAGCATGACCCTGAGAGCTACTGATTCTGAGAAGAGGAAGAAAGAAACCATGAACTTTGCAATGTACCAATGTGTTAGCATTATGCAGTATCTTTCTCCAGAGTAAAGTAGCATCCAGAAGCCTTTCCCAGGATTAGCTGGCAATGTGAGAATGCAGAGTGGTTTTATCTGCCTGGCACAATGCAGTGATACTGGAAGCAGGTCAGGAACGGGGATCATGAAGTCTAGCTGTGATTATTGCCTTGGTTAACGAGGCAGGCTCTTGAGCAGGATCTACTACTTCAGGATTTAGGCTAGCTTGAAGTCAAGGCTGCATAGAAAGCCTACAAGTGTAGAAATCTCCGCTGGATGTGTAGCAACACTGAAAAGATTTTATCCTTGTTTGTTAGGTTGGTCCTGAGACAAGAAGTAACCCTACAGCTGAGTTATGAGGATTCTTGCAAGCAGTAGTGGGAGGTTGGAACATGCCATACTCCATACAAACACTTTTAATGAAAATTATCATAGGCCTATTTTAGTATTCTAAAAATATTTATTGGAATAAGCTGGGGGGGGGGGGTGACATTTGTCCAGGTAAAAAGGAGAAGATAATTGTCACTGAAAAAGAAGGTGAAAAGGCTTCTCTGGTGTGTAACTGAGTAAAAAAGGTCCAAGATCTGGATCTCAGCATAATGGGTGCTGGTGAAATTGTCAGTGTCAGACTGTAGTACAAGCAAATGCATGAAGCCTGCTTGCTTGCTAGTTTTTAATGCTCTCCTCTGTCATAGGTTTGTACGTATGGTGTTTTACTTATTTATGCCCAGGTGATATATGTGAATGAGAGCTGGCAGCAGCTGCTGAATAATGGATGAAACACCAGAATTCTGCTGGTGACAATCTCTGCAGTGTGGGGAGCCGTGCTAAGGGCTTGCTGCTCCCCTGGTCTAGCTGTTTGCTCAAAAGCTCTTCCCTGGCAATAGCCAGAAAATTCCAGCAAGTCCTGAGGTGTCTCAGTGAAGAATGTCTTTCTGCAGAGTATACCTTGGCATCTTACATCACAGTCTGTTTCATTTTCTAGCTGGTTGATCCCATTTCTAATGAAGAGCCTGACTAGCGCTGGTCTACAAGAATAGCAATCCTATCTTTTCACTACCTTTTGCAGCACTTCCAAAGTGTATCCTGTAAGGCTTTTATGCACAATTTCAAATGAATAAGCTTTGCTAAAAAAGAAAGCAGAAATGTTTTAATTAGAGTAACCTAACAGGGTGGCTGAGCTCTGAATACAACAGTGGCAGAAGATCACTGAAAAGCTTCTGCACTTATCTGGCCTTAATTGTATATCTTGGTTTCCAGGGCACTTGGAGGCTTTATTTTGAATGTTTCACAGATTACACTGACTAATATGAGAACAAGGTCACTAGTATAATAAATCTCAGGTAAGTATAGAGGTGGCCTTAGGAAACCTTTCTATATTTGGCCTCTGGTATCCATTGCTGTAGGAGTCTATAAAAAATAAGCATTGACATCTAGTGCAGGGTACCGGTACACACATGTGAAATGCTAATGCTGCCATTTTTCCAGCAAAACGGGGCCAAGAACTCTCAGCTTTGGCAACATAGCTCTGTAATATGCCTTGCTCGCCCTGGAGGAAGCTGAACTCTTCCTTGCTGAGCACCTGTCTATTAGAGACAGCTAATGCTAAAGGTCTGATTACAGTTCAGTGACTTGTTCACACAGTGATTAATTTTTCTCTCCACTAACCAAGGAACTTGCTTCTGTAGCACAGCTGATGAAAAAGGTATTTATAACCTCATTTGTAGGAGGGATGGGAGTTGGCTGAGCTACAACAGCCTGGTTAAAAACATCTGACCACCATCACACAAGCTGTGGTTAAGGACTCACTCTGCTTCGCATTTTGGCCGAGCAGGGCTTGACCTCAGTGGCACCTCATTTTCTTCACCAATCTGATGACCCCTGGTCTTGCAGTGTGTGTGGGAGGAGTGCTGGCTGGCTCGCCTGCCTGTGTTTTGCTCTTCTGCTCTGAGGGCTAATCACTATTTATTCATATTTCAAAGCCCATACTAGGTAGAAAGGGCTAGAGAGCGTGTGGAGAGGAATCAGAGGAACCAGTCCATGGTGAGGCTATCAAGGGTACAATCTAGCGCTGTGTGCAGTAAATCAGCTGCCCTCTCTCTGCGGCTGCTGCGCCTCCTTTCCAGTGGCGTGAGGCAAATTAGCAGGGAAGGGCTCTTAATGCTTACCTGCCTGATCCCAAACTGTTGGGGATATCCCATAGTCTAGCAGTGATGGAGAAACAGCTACCCTGCCTCAGCTGAAGTGATCAAATAACGCTCGAGGGCAGCAGGTGTTTGAAAGCACACCAGCAAGATTATTTAGCAGGTCTGCCTTTGGGCAGTGTGATTAAATTGCATCCCGATGAGTTTGTTGCTAATTCCATCCTAGCTTGCTCTGCTGCTGTAAGCTGCTGGAGATATCTCTGCTGGCTCCCTTGCTCTGGCACACAAAGGCTTCTCTGTGTGTATGTCTGTAACAGTGTCACTATTTTCTTTCTTTTTTTTTTTCAATCCTTCGCTCCCAAATGATTCTGAACAGATTGCTTTTCCCTCTGTATAGCTTTGTACAGATAATACAGTAGCGAAAGCAGTGGGGAGCTGTGGGGGAGAGAATTAACACTCTGTTCCTCGCTTTGGGATTAGTGACCAGAAGTGAGCAGGGGACCTGGCTCGGGGAGGACTCTGCCCTGCCGACTCCCCACGAGGCTCCTGCTCTCGGGCTGGGACGCAGCTCTGCTTTGCTTAAAAACCGGAATGGCTAAGGAAAGCTGCAAGGGGGAAGGGGGGGCAGTGCTAAAGTGTGCATGTGTGTGTGTCATTGGGTCATCTCAGCACGACAAATTCACAAAAGCCGATGCAACGCTCCTATGACACAACTGTTACCTGTTTATGGCTCTGTATATGTCAGCTTTCCCATCACTTGTCACAGGCCTGGAGAAGCCTTGGTTCATCTCTGGCCAGCAGGTCCGTCAGCAGCTGCTCCCTTTTTTTTGGCTCTTTTGCGTGTGGATGGCAGCTGAGGGGGATGAAGAGCAGCAGCCAGTTGGGGTAGATCCCATATGGCGCAGCAGCACTGTGGGGGTGGCAGGGGGGTTCAGCCAGCCACCAGCCCTATGGCATAAGGGGTGGGGGGGGATCAGAAAGCCTTTCTGTAGGACAAGGTGTAAAGGATGACACCAAGGGGGCTGGGGAAAATAGCCATCCCCTGCAGACCTGTGGTGGCACCTTCCTGACCTGGGCAGCACTACCGGGCAGGAGCATTCGGTGCTGCAAAGTCAGCTGCTGCGAAGGTGGAATGGGGTACAGGGGTTGGGGAAGGTTTGTCTGAGAAAATTGGCTTCCCTCTCCACAGAAGTTGTTGCATGAATGAGCAAGATAAATGATGTTTGACCTCGAGGGAAACCTTTAGCACTGGGAATATCAGCTTCCTCAGGCCGTCCAGAGGCTTTGCTTTGGTGGGAAAGAAGTATCTTTCCTACTTATTCTCTGTCTGAACTTTCTTACCTGAATTTTCAACATGTTTCAGAGCGTTCACAGATCCTCTCTGTTCCCCCTCACTCTGGAAAATTAGACTTCAAAGTCTTCTATTCAAGACAAAACTAATTAAAAGGTACAGGGAATAAAGCCTGCTTTCTTGTTGCTCTCACGCATACTGGATTTGCATTTCAGAATATCTGCCTCTAATTACTGCTTGTCCTTCCTGTGGAGAAGGTGGTCGACCACCGGCCCCAGTGGGACGGGCCGTGGCGCTTTGGGGAAGGAAGCCGGCTTCTCACCAGTACCTGGCTCCTGCTGATAGGGCTTCCAGCAAATATCTTTAAGTAAATGTTTAGCAAATACCCAGAGCTACTGGCAAGAACAAGGAAGTCTCCAAAGCTGTTTAAATAATGTCTGATCCTTTGTGAGGTGGTGGTTGTAAGGACTGGAGATGTAAGTGCATCCCAGCTCCTCCAGTACAAAGTATTGCTTTCAGCATCATGTGTTGTTTTGGTCATATCCCACCACATGCAGCTTCCATCCACCTTAAAAACAGCCAGACTCACCTTTAATTCACAATGAAAATGCTGATTCAGCATGTAACACATGCTGCGATGTACCTTGCCCTCTTGAACAGGTATGGGACTTGTCTTCGCAGTCTGCATGGACTGACTCAGAGAGAATGAAGAGCACTTTGGCTTGCCTTACCTTTTTAATCTTTTCAAAAAATACTTTTTTCTTTAATCTGGTTTTCTCAGTTACCCAAAATATTGGCTTTTAACAGTAACTGGGGAATCCCACTTCTGAGTAAAAAGCTAGTTTTATTTATACTTAAACATGTTCGGGGGTTTTATATTTTTGTACTTATTTTTTGGCTTTTGTATTTATTTATGCTTACATCCTTACTTTGTACTCACCTACTTGAGCCTTCTGGAAGGAACTAGACCACTTGTCCAGCAAGCAGTTGTCTCCAAAACCCAACTGCAGGTTTGGCGCGAGGCATTTCGTGTGGACTTTCCTCTATGGACTCCTTCCAAGCCTGCCCTCGCTGTTCCTTCCCGGTCTCATCTGTTTCACTGCTGAGTTTGCTTTTTATCTTTGGTATAAACAGTCATTGTTCAGCAGTAGAAAATAATCTGACTGGAAAACCTGGCTTTGTTCCATTGAGTCAGGTGCCTTTTTTATCCTGCTTGGGAGTGAGAGGGGAAAGAGTTTGCAATGTCTGTGGTGATCCTTTTGCCTTACGGATGCTGATAGTTGCTGCTGGAGGAGCAAAACATCTTATCAGTGCCTCTCAGGGCTGCTCTGAGGGGGAGATGAGGCCAGCCACGCTGGCAGCTGCCTGTACACAAAGGCACAAAAACGTGTCACATCACTATACATGTACCACACCACGGAAGATGGTTACTTTTTGCCTTTGAGTAAAACACAGAGCACTGGAAATGTTATTTCTGAAGTGAAGGGGAGGAGCTACGGCTTATGGGAAGGGCGATGTTTTCAAACAAACAAAAACAGATGCACTTTTTTTTCTTCCTCCACCCTATTGGTTAATAATATGACTTTTCCAAAGCTGTAAACAAAATTTCAAAGTTTTTCAACCACTTAGCTTGAAAACATCAAGGAAGAAAATGGGACAGTTTGGCAGGATTGCTATGGAGCTCTTCCTTTACTTTTTGGAAGAAGTTCAGGCAGCCCCAGGGGGGCTCATGTTATTGTTATTAGTCACCCCGTGTGCTCACAGTCTTTTTAGAGGCTCTGTTTACTCTTGGTAAGAAAGGGGAAAGTCCAGCAACAGTAAATCTGGAAACATGAACACACGTCTTCGTATTTACTTGGGGTTTTATTCCTGGGTTTGACTTTACTGATGACATAAAAATTAGGATAGAGAGCTTTACATAGTTAATCTATCTGGTATTGTTCACTGATAAAGTAGGGAGATCGCTGCAAGGTAAGATCTTATTTTAAAAAGGTCTTATTCTCTGCTTCCTTGCCCCTACATGTATATACCCTTCCCCTAGTTTTTAAGAGACTAAGGTTGCTTTTTAACAGGTCTGACTATTCACATCTAAAACAGACTCAGGCCCTAAAATAAGCATAGGAGTTTACAGTTGTTCTCATTGAAATCAACTGCTGCTTTTTCAAGGGTTTTGTTGTCTTTCTTTAACTAAAATTTAAATATGTGTTTATAATGTCCCTTTTTAATTACCTGAACTACACAGATGTCTGAAGGTGTGATACTCCTTCCAGTGTGAGAAAAACAAATGCAAGCTGCACAGGCGCTGATGCCTCCCAGGGCTAGTCCTCTGCTGAGGGTTACTAGATTACAGAAAAAGCCCTCTGAATAGGAGCCAAGAGGTTGATGCTGTATCTTGAGGATCAGATCCAAGAGGAAGGTGCCAAGAGGATTAAGGTGTTTTTAAAATAGAGCTTTTTGAGTATCAGGCTTTTAGTTACATCTGTTTTGATCAAAAGCTGACTCTAGACTGATATTGCAGAAGCTTGGCTATTAATTTTCCTGCAAAGCAACTCTGAACCTCTCCAAGTTGTAAGGTTTTAAAAGCATTGCTGCATTTGAACATATAGTTCATGCCTGATGGGTCCAAGCTGAAGTCTTGTTGCAGGTTGGACAAGTCTGAGTATCCTGAAGGTTCAGAAGATGGGGTAAACAGGTGCCAGATTTACATCGCCCAGCTCCAGGATTTTCAATAGTGATAAGGAGTTAATGATAAAATGTGAATGTTCAGACCTTCCAAGTACTCCAGTTTTAGCAATTTGTTGATACTGTGTGGGGAAATGCACACTGAACACTGCAGCTGCTGAGTTTTGTTTTATTCTGTGGAACCGTGCTTAGCTGGTTGGCAGGGAGAATGGTTTTTAGTGCAGTCCTCCTTCACTTGTGGCCTGTAAGATATTAGCAGATGAATATGCAAATGAAGAGGAGAGGAAAATAAAGACTAGACTGTCATATGTGTCATTAGTCATGTGAGCAAACAAATTTAATTGAGGGATTAGAGGGGAACAAAAGCAATAAATGAACATTAAGGTTAACCTAACTTTTATATGGTTGTTACTGAAAACTATGTGATCTCACTATGTAAGATTTTTTCCAAAGTCTTAAATAATTCTTCCATTTAAAAAAAAAAAAAAAAAAAAGAAAAGTTAGGAAATGCTGACCTAGCTTCTATATATGAATAAAGCCTTGTCGGTAAGCTTTCCAACTTGTGCGCAAAGGCTTTGAAATCTTCCCCTGCTTATAATGGAGCTGAATGAGTTCAGCGGTAAATATGCAACAAGTGTAATGCCTGTTTCCGCTCCTTGTTCCTCTGAGAGTCATTTAAACAAAACAAATTCAGTGCACACTAATAAAGTGGGTAGGTAGCTATTGCAGCTTAATAGCTTGTGCTCAACCATTTTCCTTGGCAGGGAGTTTAAGGAATGTTTCCAGCTAGGTTATGATATCTTCATCATGGACTGTTATCAGGAGTTGCATTTCCCAGTGTCAAGTCCCGGTGCTGAAGATATGCTGCTCTTCGGGAGCCTGGGACCACTCAGGAGAGACAGAGTTAAACGCAGCGTATGTGCTGCTCCCCACGGCCCATTGTTATTGCTGCAGCCTTCTCCACTTGCATTCAAAATGTTTTCCAAACAGAGGATGTATTGGGAGTTTGTCTGTTTGCTTTTCTTTCTTTCTTTTTTTCTTTTTTTTTAAACTATCATTGGCAATTGCTTGTGTCTAGCTAGGCCATTTTTCGGCAACTCTACCTCCTTTCTTCAGCTTCATTGTAGTGAGGACCAGCGTATAAATGTTCTGCTCATGGTGTCTCCTGAATCTGGTGATCGGTGTCCAATGTAGCTATCTGAATAACACACACAAGTGTTGAGCAACTTTGCTCAGCTAGAAAGAATGAAGAGAACATGTGCTCCCTCAGGTCATCTCTAGCCCTCTGGAACTTGCCCAGTTCTGCTGTGGGAAACCAGATGAGTGATGGGGCATGGGGGATGGAGTAATGCAGGAAGGTCTAAAAACTGTTTCCCGCTGCCTGTAGGTAAAAAGAGTGGGGACAGATTTGGAGAAAAGACTTAGTCACGATATGCTAGCTACTTGCATTGTATTCGTGCACCTTGAGCCGTGAGCCTGTTGAACACACCTCTGCAGAAGAGGACCCAGGCCATACTTTGGCCTGACCTCATGCCAGTTTTGCTGCAGCTGATCTGGGCAGTCCCCCCAGCCTAGCACTGCCACCTCCTCTGCACAGCTCGGTGACCCCTCAGTTGTGGCTCCCTGTGCGGGCAGGAGGTAGTGACAGCGACTGCCTGAGCCAGAAATGCTGCTGGGATTTACTTGGTGAGCTATGCTTTAAGCTCCCCTACCCCTGTGCAGATCTTGTGCTGAGTATATGTAACCATGGTGTGAACCTCCAAAAAAAGGGACAAAGTCAGCCTTCATCTGCAAAAGGATGACTGTGTGTTACTTTTTTGGTTTTCTAGTGATCTTTGGAAAGTGGTGAAAGAAACTAGGAAAAAATGCTATGTACTGAGGAGCTAATGGTACCTAGTTTCCAAAGGGTTTGTATTCATAGCTTGGCATCCCCAAAACAAAGAGGTTTGTCTTTCCTTTTGGGGGTTCTCCATCATCTACCAAGATGGGAGCCTGCACTGCAGCCTTCTCCTTGGTCAGGACATCTATGCGGGTTTACTTATGGCATCTCCACCTGTTTGGACCCTTCCTCAAATATTATAAGTATAATAAGCATATTGAAATTAGCTGAAGGGGTCCCTAATTACTAGAGGTTGAAAAAGAGCTAGATAATGTGACAACACATCCCCTTTTCTTAGTGAAACTATAACGCTGCTAATTTGCTCAGTGTCCTCTAACTGATGATCTCCCAGTTTAGTTCTGCAGTTTTTTCTTTCTAGCTTGGTGTGAATGCATCCTCCTCTTCCAGAAGACTGATTATCTAGAAATCATGCCTGAAAGATAATTTTAATTTACCTTTCCTAAAGGAAACTGAAGTTCAGACGGGCAATATGATTAAGTGCAGTCTAGTTTCAATCAGAACCTGTTATTCTTGCCAGCTGAACTCCTAATTGGAAAGGAGCAAGGCATTTCTGGTGAGCAGCAGATTAACTGAAAAATTTAGAACACAATTATTCAGTATCCTGGGTCAAATTCAGTCAATGGCTGAGCTGAACTAAAAAGATCTTGAAACACTAACATTTAGAATATATTTTGATGCTTAATTCCTTATTTCAAAAGGCTTTTAAAAACTATTTAGGCTTGAGGAAATTGAGCCAATATAAAAACAGAATTTCTCTGTTATTTTGCCCTTGTTAAGAAATAAACACAATCTGCAAGTTTGATTCTGTCTAACAAAAAAAAAAAATTGGGATTTGCTCCCAAACAAACAAACCTTATTACATGCCCAATGCTGCTACTAGTACCTTGTTCAACTTTGCACACATCGGTGGCTATTGTTTATAATAATTTCTATAGCTGAACTCTCAAGAGTTATTTTTTCACCTCTCGGAACAACAGTATCTAAAATGCTATGTGTCAAACTATGTGCTTTGGAGGCTGGTTTTATGTGCCCTACTTTCTCAAATGGCACAGATCACTGATTTAAGGAGTTCTGCGCAGTCCTCACTGCTCCTGAAAACCCAGCCATTGCCCTCAGTGCTCACCTGTGGATGCAGAGCCTGATTTTTTCAGCCTGGTAGCTTAAAGGTCTGCATCACATCTTACAGCATATTTCACATCAGCTATATATTTGGCTTTTTCTGGTACTCTCCAGGCAACTGCACAGCGACTCCAAGCCCCTCTCCAGAACAGTCATGTTCATAGTTATGGTCTTCAGCCACCTGAAAGCTATGACAAGAGTTTAACATAAAGCTTTTTTTGCACTTGCCCTTTTGGTAGCCAGGTGTGACCTCTGGTATCGCTATCTGCAAATCAAAACAGGACGCTCTTTCCCTTTCAGTGAATGTACTGTTATCCCTTTGTGTGGCACCTGGTTGCACCAAACTGTACAGGAGCCCCCGAGGAGTCTGAGCAGGGAGCGGTGGTGGGGTGCAGATATGGGTACTGCACCCTTGAGTGTTCTGAGACTAAGACCGTGCATCATGGGGGCTGAGCAAGGAGCAAACAGGGATGGGTGCCCATGGTCTCAGCAGGGAAAATGCTACAGAGGTCTGTAGCATCTCCCACAAATTGCTGTAGTTGTCAGGACTTGCTGCCGTTGTGGAGCCTGCTGTGTGGTGGTCTCCTGTCTTGTTAACGTGGGCATCAATGGACTGCCTATTCCATCCTCATAAAGGAAGCCTGTTTTGCAGAGGACATGATGCAAAGAGCCTGCAAGCTTGAAATATCTGGATGCCTTCCAATTTCTATTCCCAGAAGTCTTGTTCTAACAAATACTGTTGAATATACACACAGTACAAGGGGGTGCAGGGAGAGACTCAGCAGGAGACAGGATCATACAAAACATCACCAGTCTTGGAGCAGCACGATTAAATAGCCTGCACTAGATCTTTTAAGTCAAGCTGGAGTGATTCCTTGTTTGTGGAATCCCATTACCTGGCAAAGGCTCTAACCTGACTCATGTGTATGATCAGCTACACTTTTGAATTCAGGGGCTTATTTTCCAGTCCTCCTATAGTTGTGCATGTGGATTTCAGGATGCGCCTAGGCAGGAATATTCAACTTATGTGAGAGCCAGCTGGTGGAAAGCAAGATGTTGGGAGTTTACCCACCCACTCCAGCAGATGGATAGTCTTCATTTGTCAGTCTAGCACGAGGCAAAATGAACAAAACTTTCCCCCATTTTCAAGTCCCCAAACTTTCCCCTTCTTCTGTCTGAGTTCACAGTAGCTGATAGTCCCCAAATTGTCCAAGACTGTCATTGCTTCCTGTTTATTTAGGTTTAGACATTCACAGACCCAGTTTAGAAAATGACTATACCAAGTAGCGAAGTTTGCTAAAGGAAGTTCTGCGGTCCAAGAAGAAACTGGAAAAAATTCTCCCTGTGTTTTCACCAGCCTGGATGAGCTATTGACAAGTACAATGGAGCCGTTGGCCTCCAGGCTCTCTGCTCCTTCATTTAATATCTTTAAACCTCAGCACACAGAGCCAGGCTCCTTACCCATGTGCTCCTGGGAATATGGTAACAAAAGCAAATGCACTCCCCAGGAGGGATTAAAGAACCACCTTGAAAAATAGGCAAATTGGAAAAATAAACCATAGCAATATAAACGAGCAAAGGAAGAAGAGCACAAATGTATTAGTCATCTCTTAATTGCTCTCGGAGCCCAATATGCTTAACATCCTGAAATAGAAAGCCCATCATTTCAGTTCTGCACATTAGCAATTTAAAAAGAAATAAAGCAAAGCGAGATCTCCTGAGAATGAAATCATATATATATTCATATTGTCAAACAAGTATTTTTCCTGTTTGTAACCTCTCAGCTTAATCCCTCATACTGTATTATATTCAGGACTTCTAGATAAAGTCTTTTTTGGACAAGAGGAAAGTTTTGCCTGGGTTTCAAGGAAGCTTATTTCATGTTGCATGACCTGAGTCTGCCAACAGGTTATTAATTTAGGAAAACTTTTGAGTGAATAAGCTTGAGAGCCGAGCAAGAGCTCTCAGGCTTGAATATTTTCTTGCTTTGCAGAAGCCCGCACATCAGAGGTGAGGGCACCTGCAGACCCATTCGATCCAGCATAGCCACCAGGTGCCCATCAGCAGCTGGGCTCTCATTTTTTAAGCATTTTCATTTTTTAGCTGCCAACAAAATCTGTAATTTTTCTTGTAGTCTCTTCAACCACTTATCAGCTCAACTCCCCCTCTCCCTGTTGCACAGTAAACATAAAGGAAATCGTCAAAGCGGGACTGTTTGTTTTGCGCTTAATAGACGCCGTGATCTGCCCTACAGACCTCCAGGGACTGTCCATTGTTCTCATTCCTTTGGCGTATCGGCTGTGCCAAAAATCGTCATCCTCCGTCTTCTGTCAAAGGACGTTTCCCCCTCCCTTTCCTTCCGCCCTCTGACTTTCTTTTTCTCTCATTCCTGCTTTATGCACTGGTAGTATTTCAGCTCCCAGGATTATTTGGTATAGTTTCTGGGCATCCACTTTGATGTGCTCGTTCCTTGCGTACAGGACTGGTTTGGAGGCATCAGATCCTTTCTGCATGATGTGTCGGGGCTATGAAAACGGCAGCCTTTTGAAATCAACATATGCACGTATTAATTGCAGGCGCAGGGTTAATGTTGTGGGATCATGAGTGACCTATAATTTCGCTCAGCGTTGCTTACCTAACAGCCTGCAACTGTAATCAAGCAGGTTTATGGTCTTTGCTATGTTTCCCATGAGATGTTGCTTGCAGTGATATTTTTGATGACGAAGAAAATTACATATTGGAAAAAACTTTAATAATTACATGGCTGAAATTAAACAGTACCCTGTTGAAGAGTGCTTGTTATATGAAAAAGACCAATAATGTTTTAAACTGAAATGACATTTCTAACTATTTTCTTTGAAATTAATGCCTAGTGCTTTATTTAGTTATTTTGCTAAGAATGTGTGGAAGTATGTATTGCCATGAATTTTAAAAGTACTTTTTAGCAGTAGATTAAAATGTTATTTCAAAAGGGGCCAGACTGATTACCAAGCCTTTTCATTTCCATATCATAAGTCTAGTCTTTCTGACAGTTGCTCAAGAGTCTATAAATGGAAAAAAAAGAGCCTGGGGCAAAATCTAAAGTCAGAACTCTGGGACTGGACGTCCAAAATCAGATTTGGAAGTTCAGGCTGGTTTTTAATTTTGGTCAGAATCCAAGCTGTCCACCATCAGCACCACGTTGCCATCACAGATATCAGTGTTGCTTATGATTTCTAGTGCAGGAACCAGCAGGACCGGAAGAAGCTGTTCAACCTCAGAAGATATGGTCTATGACCCAAAAACCTTTCAAGTGAAGTGAAAAAAACCAATACGATAACAGTCTAACAGAAGCACAAGGGTGACAAGCCTGGTCAGCCCTGGAAGCAGAGACCTTGAGGCACACAAGGTGCTCAACAGTCGTCAAAGCGCTGCATAGTCCATGTGGCAGAGGAGACAGAGGAAGGGAATGAGGTGGATACATGCTGACTGTGTAGAACTGTGCCTAGTCATGGGAGGGCAACCTGAGGAGAAAGATGAAGGTGCTTGTTCTACTCTCTAGTAAGAGGGCAATGAAGCAGCCTTTGCCCATGGGAAGCAGAAATTCAGACTTCAATATATCCTTGCAGAGAGGCCGATGACTGCCAAAGACTAGAGTGGGTTTTGTCTCTGTATATTAATCACAGCTTGGAGAAAGCTTGGGTGAACAGTACATCTTGCTATACTAATTCCAGAACGAAGCATAATTTCCTTCTGCAGTGCTCCCAGTCTCGGTGCACTTCGTCAAAGCCAAATGCACATGCACCGGTCTCTCAGATTAGCTCAGTGGGAGCAGTGGCATTTGCAGCATCTGTTGAGCTGACTTCCAGCTGCTGGTGGATTCTGTGGGTAACAGTGGAGACAGCAAAAACATCAACATCAAAGGGAAGGAATTCAAAGAAAGAGTATTTGAAACAAGGTCTTTAAATACAGTTAGTTTTCATGTGTGTTCACTAATCTTATATTGCTGAGAGCTAATACTTAAACCAAGGGTCACTGAAGAAGAATGAATGAGGAAAAGCAGTGTTTGAGGAACACCTGGGGAATAGGATCCCCACTATCAACTTTGTACAGTGGGACCAAAGGAAATTCTTTTTCTCATTTGTACCTGGTGTTATGTCCTATGGCCCTGGAGCCTTCCCTTATTATGTCAGGGTAACTACTCTCGAGTTTACCTGTGAGCAAGGGAAACCACCGAAAAAAAAGCTTCTGTTAGAAACACAGGATATCTATGGTGCACTGGGCTTGACTTTTAGCATGGAGAGACGTGGCATTGGCAGCGCTATCAAGCTACGACTATGGAGGGAGTTTTCACCTTGCCTTAACAAAGAGAGAACTGGGCATAACATACCACACAGGAGCAGAAAAACGACCATTGGGCTTGAAAGGCTGAGCTCCTACGATCACTCTGAGCAATGCTCCAGACCCACATAACATTAGCTGTGTTTTATAGTCAGCGACTGAGGAAAGCTTATCGCTGTTGGGCCGTTTTGGTGATTACCTGTGCCTGCCGGATGGCCCTGGCAGCCGAGTAACAAGATCACAGGACAAACTAGCAGGGGAGAAAACTGACATTATTCCTGGCAGAGCATCACGCTGAGACCCTGGCTTCCTGCTGCAAAAACAGGAAATGTTTTTTTCTGGAACAATGATGGACTAAATTCAGTGCTGGGGTACATTCACAAAAGTCCCCGCACCTTTACAACTAGGCAGTTTTATGTGCCTAGTGTCCCAGGAATAATAACTAAAGAGAGAAATGGCTTTTTAGGTAGGTTCATTTTGTCTTGCCTGTAAAAGATGACCGTGGGGGTTTGCATGCTCTGGTGTTTTGGCCAATCCACTCCTAAATGGTCCAGCTGGCTGGACACCTACTAGCTGTTCAGGGACACTATTCTATAGTGTGTTTCACTGTGAATTGTTTCAGTATTGAGCTTAAATTTTCCTTTGTGATTCACACCCCCGCCCCTTCCTGGAGCACCTGCAAAACACCCAATGGGTACCAATAGCAAGGCTAGGAGCAGGGATGGACAGGAGGTACCTTTTTTCTTTTTATTTTTTTTAAGGTGAGCTTCTTGGCATTGAACTGTCAAAACTACTTGTCTAGTTTTCTGTTGCAAACACCCCTCAGTGTGAATTGTTAGAGAGTTTTCTAGAAGCAGCAATGAAATGGATTATTTCAGATTATTTGAAAAGTTTCCAATATACCTTTTCTTTCCTCCCTTCTTTCCCTTTACGGCTTGTACCCTCAGGCTCTTTAGTATTAACAAAATTAATCTGTACTGATAAAATTTGAGTATTCATCAACCCTTCTAACTGAGGGAATCCAGAATATCAGCTATTTTGCATGTGTGGGATGATGATACAGAAGTAGAAAGGTTCTTGTTGAGGTATGTGCTGATGGGTTAAGTGTTTGGTATGACTCTGGGGCAATCAAATTACTAGTGCAAGCTTTTGAAACTGTCACAGAACATCAATACCTAGAAAGACTGAATACAGACTGTACATACAAGCTCTAGGGGTTTTGTTTGTTTTATTTTCTAAGCCAAACTCAACTTCATTGGAGCATAGTGAACTACATAAATTATTTTTCTTTCTATACAATTAAACATTTTAAAATAATTATTCCCTCCCATCCTTAACACATGCACATTCCTGCCTGATAGGTGCTTTCAACAAGCTGAAAGTACACCCTCTCACAAATAAGCATGGCTCTCCAGGCAAAAGTCCAGCCCTTGCAGCGAGCCTCATCCCAGGCAGGATGAAGCAATCAACATCGAGATATCCACTGAGCAGAGCCTCACAGAGGGGAACTTGTTGCTATTTCATTCTGCAGCTGAAGAAACATACAGTAGTGGCAGGGAGCCTTGGGGCAGCTGATTTAAAGATTGATTTTGCAAGCTGTTCCTTACTATCTGGCATTCATAAAATTCACCTTGAATAACTGATTTTCCTACTGAACTCCTAAATTCTTGCCAGAAGAGCATCCTGCTGGCTGAATGTATTCAGACCATCTCTTAAGCTACACCAGATGGTACCAGCCACACCGAAATCCAATGAGTAGTGATTTTTTTTCCCCTGCCAGTTATAAGGATCTTCGCTACTCCTTTCCTGGGAACTTTGCTAATGCGAGCAGTAAAGGCTCTTCCCAGAGAGAGCCTCCCACCGGCTTCATCTGTGTTCTGAGAAAATAAGGTAGGATTAAAAGAGCACAATTGCTTCTGGGCAGTCAGTTTGTGGCCAGCCACATGGTGGAATAGTTTGGACATAAATTTTAATTTAACGCAGAGTTGCTAATCAACGTCAAAAATGTGAATGTCAGTGGCTGACAAATTTAATTGGGTGTTTGTTTAAGAGCATTGCAGGAAGTATGTGCTTGAAGCATCGAAGCGTGAGTTTTGGAACTTCAAACAATACTCTGGTTACGTTTTTGGGAAGGGCTGTCACCAGATCCGTGCTGTTTGGCTGCTGCAGTGATACCTGTTGCATCAGTTTCTGAACTTGCGTGGTGCTTACTAAAATATGCATGTACGTAAATAGACTTACAAAGAACAATATGTGTGTACGTAAACAGACTTATTAAGAATGATGTTAAAAGAACATCATCATGGTGGGCAGCAAAGACCTGGGCAGGCAACGCAAGTGTCAAGAATGCCTGCCAAATCTTAATTTGCTCCTCCTTTCATCCCACCTCTATATATTGTGGACACAATTCTCGTGTGATCACACACTACATTTCTAGCAGGATCGTGAATGCACAGAGTGGCTCTGGTGAGAAGCTGAAGCTGTGGAGAGAGGCCAGTTCTCCTGAAGGAGGACTTATCTGCTCTCTCTGTCCACAGTGGGGAGGACAAAAGGTTCGAGCCATATCAAGGAGATGTAGGTTAGACTTCATGAAGAAATTGCAAACAGTTCTGCAAGCAGCAAAATGCTGGCATAGAGTCACCTGGAAAGATGGAGGAATTGCCAGTCCTCAGAGCGTGAGACTGGCATCAGGAATAAGGCAGGGCTAACTCTTTCTGCATCAAAGGAAGGGAGTGGACTAGATGGCTTCCAAGTTCCTTCCACGCATTCCCATTCACTCTGAATCCTTGTTTTCTACTTCCTTTTCACTAACAGCAGAAGTTAGAAGGCACATGACGAATGAGGCAGGCATTGGTAGAAGGGGAAAGGAGCCTTTGGCAGCTGAATGTGGTCCTAGAGAAAGGCATCCCTTCCCAGCCCGTGCCATGGAGCTCCTGCGAGGTGCTGCAGACGTTTTGCAGCTATCAGTTGTTCCCAGCTGGCGTTCTGGGCCTGTCCATCTGCAGCCTCATTTGAAGCATTAAACCCTAAAAATTTAAACTGAAATTAGCAGAATATGCGCTCTGAATATGTGATTTTGACCTTTCCAGAAAGCTACATCTTTCTGTGTGTCAGCTGCCTTTCTGTAAAATGAGGCTAATATAGCATTTTCAGGGGGATTGCAAGTTTGTTAATACTTTCAAAGCGCTTGAATGCTGTAGCGATGGGCGGTGAGGATGAGCCCATAAGGAAATGATGAATTTTGTCCCCACAGCGGGGTCTGAACAGCGCGCCATAAAGAAAGCCAAGGGCCACATGCTGAGTGACAAAAAGAAAACAAAATATTGAATGACTGCTGATTAAGTGAGCACTTTTCATTCTTTGTGTTGCATGAGGCAGGAATGCCAGGGAAAAAGTAGTATGTGGTATCTTATTGAAGACTGTATAATAATTCAGTCTCCTTTTGCATAATGATTAAGGTGGGTGATTTGCCTCATCCTTCTGTGCGGAATTTAAAGCATGCCTATGCTACACACAAGCATCTACCTTAAACTAAGAAATAGAAACAATCCAAACAACAGCAAAGTCAGCTCTGTAAATTTGATGTCTGTGTGATTTGCCAGCTGGTGGACCACTCAGCCCAGTACACAGACGAGCTGACAGCAGTGGCAAGCTGACTTCCTCCAGGCTGATCAGTGGTAGGGATTTGGGGCTCCTTTGCCAGGAGTTGGACAAATGTTGATGCATAGCAGGGGAATGATGAGGTTTGGATATCCTGGCTTCATCCCAGATTTGGGAGTGAGTATACTGAAGCAGGCATAGACTTTTTTGTCCCAGTCCTTGTCCTACACTTGTTTTCCCTGACAAGTCCTAGATACCTTCTGTGGCCATGGTGTTGGGCTGCCTAACTGCATTGGATCATCTTAGATATAAAATTTAAAAATGAACAACTTCTGATACGCCCACCCTGCAGAAATGGCCCAACCATTGTGCTTTTTTGTGAGAGGTGTTGGGCAGCTTACGTGTTGCAGCTCTGTCTGCGATATCCCGTAGCTGTGTTGTTGCTGGCAGCAGCAGCCTGAGGCTGCGAGGCAGAAACTGTAGGAAGATTTAAAATCTCGTATTGTAACAACTGATAGAGCTGGAGAAAAAAACCTGGCAAGCATCGAGACCTGAAGATGGACTTATGTGCCTGAGAGCTCATTTATTTGGATATCAGCTATGCCACTGAGGGCTACTACATCACCGTACAAACCCCTCTGGTCTTCAGCATGTCAAGCAGGGAGTATGTTGGACAACATGGTGCTGTGGTCCCATGGACTAGGAGTGAGCTTGGAAGAGTGTAAAGGGAGTATGACTTGGGAAGTACGAGGCTTGGAGGTGGGGGTCTACTCTGATACGATGATGATACCTGAAGGTGCCTCGTCTTTCTGTACAGAAGATGAGGTTGGGCCATGCCATGTTTCAGCTGCCCAGGGCCAACCAGGAGCTCTAGGTAGCCTGCACTGAATGAAAGCCTCCCACTTTTTGAGGTTTAGGCATTCCTCCAGGCCCCAAGCACTGAGGGACAAGAAATGAGTTGTATCAACCCCTCTCCCTCCCTCCCTGCTGCCTTGTGCACCCCCTCAGCTCTCTCCCTGCCCAGAGGCATGTCACACCAGCTAGCCCCCGCTGCAAAGCTCCCCTCGCAGTCCCTGTTGCACTGTTTCAGGTGATTAGCCAAAAAACACTGGGAGAAAAAGACAGTGTTTTCTTCTCCCTGCTGACATTCTCACCACAGAGGACCGGGAATGTCAAAATACAGAGTAGGTGACCATGCCCTATCAAAACTCAGGCAAGGGGAAAACTTGTATATTGAAATGACGACAAAGAGCTGCATAATAAATAGTGGGGAATTAACAGGGTTTGGGGATTTCCCTCCTCCCCACCCTACCGCCAAGCATACAACACCAGGGATCTTTCTCCACGGGATGCTGGCTTTTGCATCTGTCACTTGCTACCCTTTTCTTTAGATGTGGCAATCAGCAGGGGAAAAGAAACCCATGCTTTTCCCCAGCCCTCCCTGTAAGCAATCCTAGGTCATGCTCTGGCTCCCAGATTTCCTCTGTGCTTCAGGAACAAACTTAGGGCTTCTGTCCATCATCTAAGAATTGCTATGCATGTGGTAGCCTTTTTTACAGGATAACCCTGCTCTGGTGATTAAAATTCAGGAATAAAGTTGAGTCTCTTAACAATGCTCCTGTGAACTGTACATCCTTCTGGGGAGAGCCTGGAGTGCTCTGTTCTTCATTCCAGCAACTTGTCTCCAAAAAGTCCTACATCCTTATTTTGCAGGACATAATCTGGGATGGTGTAAAATGCCAGGCATTGCCACAGCATGTGAGAAATGCTGTGGTTCTACAAACGAAATGGACTGTGCAATGGACAGAGACCGAGGTATACGTTTCTACATGGATACAGCTGACATGGTGTACGTATATGACACGAAGGTATATAGAGGGGCTTCTGTCTGATCATAGCCAGCCTTTGTTCTACCCCTTAAAGAAAGACCTGAAAGAATGATGCAACCTGCAGTAAAACGCAGTAAAATTCATTCCTTCCTGCTGTCCCTCTTAGGCCAATGATGCAACCCCTGAGGCTGTTGACACATTGAACTGATCTCACAGCTGACTAATGAGGAGGCAGACAAGCAAAGGTGAGACTGAACCAAGTTATGGGCGTAATGGGCTTGATGCCTTTGTGTAATTTCTTATGATCAAATATTATTACATCAGCAGAAAAGAAGACCAAAAGAGATTATATTCCTCTGGGACTCCCTAATTTTAGATTACAGAGTGAGTTAGTCAGATGAGAGATGCTTAAAATGAATTGGATCGTCTCTCCATGCACGCTTGGGAATTCCTTGCTTCAATCACAAAAACCACTAATAGAGCTGTGGCAAAGCAAGAGCTGAAATTCTCATTTCAGTCGATTTCTGCCCTCACTTACCCCAGTGCAGACACGTTCCTACCTGGTGGCCTGGCTCAGCTGCAGCCAAGGACACTAGGTCACTCCTGCAGGATCTTTACCGATGCTGCTGATGCTTGCACTGCAGAGCACCCTGCCCAACTACAGGTGGAAAAATCCATATTTTAAATATTTTTAAACTGAACACATTGCATCCAGTGGTTGAGGCACCGTAATTACAACAATTTGTCACTGTCCGTAGTGTTGCTGCTTTGTAAAATAAACAATGATCTTACAATCTTTCAAAACGTGGTGGCCTTAATCAGCTTTTTCCTGGTTATAACTATCATCCTCAGTAGGTATTCAGTTAATGGTTCCTCTTCCATTGTGAAGCTTGAAATAATAATATTTGGAATATAATGCAATTAATTTCAAGGTGTCTCGTTAAATCTATTGGAACTCTTATTTTAGCTCAACCAATGTTATTAACAATACTTTTGCGGGAACATGGATTTCTTTGACATTGTACTCTGAGACTTACTGATTAACAATAATAAAATCTGGCCTGATTTGTCTTTCTGGAATTCCAAGTAAAAAGCTGCTGGTGCAGCATCAACAGCTAATCGACTGAATAATTTTCCCCCATCGGAGATCATAAAGATAAAAAAAGAGATCAGGGCCTAATTGTTTTCTAACGGAGACAGTTGATACACAAACTACTGCATTAACTGAGCAGCACAGAGTGCCGTTTTCGGAGGTGAGGCAGGAGGCAAGCTGAGCATGCCCATGTGAGAAGAGGCCCACGCAGAGCAGCTCTGCAGTGCGTTACCAGGCCCCTCACAGAACGCCTTCAGGAGCGGATTATTGCTCCTCTGGGAAGAAAACCCCAACGCTGTTAGCAAGGCAGGGCAAAGCCAACACCTGCTCGTTGTCCTGCCAAGGCAGCTTGAAGCACAACCATCTGTCTGTGGCTGCTGTATCCTGGTACTATTGAACCAGTGAACAAGAAGTGAATCCTAAAGCGCTAACTTATGTTCAAAAGCAAAATCCCATACATCAAATAAGTGTCTACAAAAGAATTTGGGAGGAAATGGCAAAGGTATCGAATTGCTTCCAGGATATTGTCCCCCAAATATTAATAGAAACCAAGAATTTCTAGGCCGGGTACCTTAATGAATGGCCTGATCTCCAAAGAAAGCCCGTAGAGTCCCACTGGTGTGCATGTGAACTGCAAGGGCTCTGTCATTACAAAAACTCTCACCTGAAACGGACAGTGCACCCACACGCTCCAGCATCCTCTCCCCAAGGGTGACCATGTGGAAGGATGTGCGAGAGCCCTGTTCAATAACCCTTCCTATCTCAGTCCCATCCTAATCTCTAGTAACTGCAGACTGTCTTAAGGCCTGAAGCATATCATTTAATCTCTCTTCTTAAATTTGCATAATTATTTGTAACTTTATTCTTAGCAGCCACATGAATCATCCAGTCTCTCTCTGAATTCTGCTGTGCTCACCAGCGCCCTGGGGCACAGAGCTCCTTGCTCTTCGTGAAGTGCTCACCCTCTCTCATAGTTTTGTAGCCATCACCTTTTAGAGCCACCAGTTGTCCCCTTGCTGTCATGTTGCTAGTTAGGGAGAACAGAATTTCTACACCTTGAATCTTTTATAATTTATTATACTTTTTCATCTCCCATTTCTAGCTCCTCCTTAGAGCAAGAAACTCCGGGGGTTCAATCACGTTAACCTGAGCCTCTCTAGCTCTTTGACTGCCCCTGTTATTCCCTTCTGAAAAACTTTTCGTTATTCAACAGCTGGTTTTTTAGGATAAGCAACACTGAGCATGCAGTTCCAAAAGGCCAGCCCATTCATTCATTCATCTTACAACATTATGACATTTTTTGGCATTTATCTTCATCTATTTCCTTATAAATCCTTCTTGTTTCCTTTTGACTGAAGTTGGAGATTGAGCATAAATCTTCGCTGAGCTGTCTAGGTTTGAAAAATGTGTCTATTTTCCCTAATTCATCTGTAAGCTAAGGACTAAAAAAAAAAAATCTGGTGAGGGGAAAAAGACAGAATTTACTTCTCCCCTGCCCACCTGGCAGTCTTTACTGCTCCACGCAAAGTTTTAGGGACTTAAAATATGCAGTCTTGATCTAACTGTGGTGTATGCTTGGGGTAATTAGGAGCAGAAGTAGATCATTGGAAGACCTACAGGTTTTTATTTGAAATAAAATCTGTTCTAAAATAAAAGGCTAAGATAATGTCAGAGATACCAAGCTTGTTTTCTCTTCTCATACCATTTTTTCACAGACTTTTATTTCTGTAACTTGGCAATACTACAGTAAATAAGGAAGTCATAGAGTTTGAGTCAAGCTATGGCCAAACATATGACATAAGGTGCAAAACTGTGGAAACATTTAACATCAGAGCATTATTAACCTTTTGTCTCATTAAGATCTAGTGGATAATTACAGTTCCAGGCTTTTGCATATAGACTGATACATTTGGATAGCGGGACTTATAACTTTGTGCTGATATAAATACTTACAGCTTATCAGCCATCCCCTGGATGCTGTTTTATAGCATCAGCAAGTTTAACATTTATTAACCGCAGGATGAAGCGGGAAAGTGAAAGCAATACTGCTTCTTGGTAGCTTCTCAGTTTACCGTGCAGCACTCACAGGCTAAAATCCACCTGAAAACGGAGGAAGGCTCATGCAGTATTCAGGATCCAGCGCAGGTGAGAAATTAGATGCATGACAGGCTTGGTAGCCTGCCCAAGTTTTGCACAGCGGGGCTTGGTTTGCAAGAGCCTGATGTGGGATTTAATAAGGCAAGCGAAAGGAAGGGGTGATGGAGAACCTCACCTAAAACAGATTAGGATGCCGAGCTCATACTGGTCTGCAGACTGGCACAAAGCAGAGCATTGACCAGAGTGAGCAGAAACTCTTGTTTCGTTGGTGGTTGCCAGGTAGCGTAAGCCTTGTGAAGGGTTTATTATCCAAATAACAAAAGAGGAGGGTAAGTTCTCACTGACATAGAAAGATTACATTACTGAGGTTCATCTCTGCACAACAATTTTCTTCCTGTTGTTGCTTTTTTCTGTCGTCTTCCACCTACAAATAGAGCGTGTCAGAAGTGGGAGAGGAAAAACAAAGCTCAGCCTGTAAAAAGAGTGGAAACTTGATTTCAGAGTGGTTTTAAGAGATTTCAGAACTTTTCTAGCACAGGGAGTTTGTAAATCTGAGCTGCTGCCTCGCCCCAGGACTGCATTTATGAGATTGCTGAAGGCAGTGAAGCTGTGGAGCAGCCTCTTAGCTGTGGGGGAATACGCACCCCAGAGTAATCGCTGTAGTGAAGTAATGGGCTGGTATGTGGTCTCCCACCCCAAAGTCCCTGTCTCCCAAGGGTAAGGGATGTGGTCAACATCCGCATGTGTTTGGCAGCAGCAGGACATGCGTTTCTGCTGCTGGTGCCACCAGTGCTCACAAGGATGTGAGCAGGTTCCCCAGTGAGGGGTACAGATGAAAAGAGGTTCCCCTGTTTTTTACCAAACTCCTTGCGTGACCTGTTGGCCCGTCTCTGTCTGTTAAGGATCACAGTTATGGCTGCGGCGGTTTAATTGAGCTGCGTGCTCTCAAAATGCAGCCTCCAGCTCTCAGCTATTTTTACCTTCACATAGCTGAAAGTAAATGTCGGAGGTGGTAGGGATGGGTAGGGTGTTTAAACCTTACGAAAGGCTGGAAAAGTCCAATTCTCTTTCGGCCTTGTCCCCCAGAACACCAATGTCCCAAATTGCCGGCTTTTTACACAAACCATGTGCTTTATTATGACTACCTCTGCTGGAGTTACGGACCACAGCTGGACCCCTGTACTTCAGAAACGCTCACTTCAGAGCATGGCAGTGTGCTGGGCGAGATGGGATCTGGCTGTTGTAGGAAGCAGCAGGGCAGAGCAAGGCAGACGCAAATGCTGGGACAGTACCAAGGGCTGGAATGGAGAAATCAGCGCCATGTCTGCCCTAGGAATGCAAACAAGGAGGTTATAGCAGGCGAAACAACCAGCAAGCTAAGTAACTATGATGCAAATCAGTAATAAAAAAAATACATTACTGCATTCCTCCACTAGTTGCCTTTACTTTCAGTCTCCTATCCCTCTTCTGTGGTACACAAGAGTTTTCTGTAAAGAATTATTTTTACTACTGTTACCAAGTTTGCTAAGAAGGGAGAGCTTAACTTAAAAAATAATTGTCACTTGCTGCAGCGTCTTCTTCATCCCATTATTTGTAGCATCCCAGCCTGGCCATAGACTCCCGTATAAGCTTCCCGCTTCAGACAGGATTTTATGCTGGCTGTTGGCTACTTCTGTCCCTCATGAGCAAGTCACAGGCACTGAATGGCCAAAAGTGCTCCATGTTGAAATTCATGCTCCTGAATGGATTATACTTATCCTTACATGGTCAAAGGGCTTTTGTCTTCAAAGCCCTCAAACTAGCAAACCCATTTTGACCATAAGGCTTTGAGTTCAAGGCTGCCTCTTGGTTTTGTCTGATGGCATCCAGCGCTGTATGAGCACACCTTGCTGAGGGCTTTCATTCAGTACTGTGGGTTATTCCTGGGAGGAAAAAGGGGGTTTGAGGGATGAGAGAATGAACTTGGAATGGCTATGCTTTTTTTAAGCCAGCTAGGAATGCTTCCTATGCAGGCTGCTTTTCACATTGTGTTTTCTTCCTCTCCTTTGGGACAAACACTGCTTTTCTTTATCAAAAGGAAGGATGTAGTTGCTCACAGACCTGGGGGAGAGGGAGATTGCCTCTGCTGTCTTTGTTGTATTCATTTGTGGGTTTTGTAGCCTGGTTTCTTAAGATAAGCAAAGCTTGTACAGTCACGTCATCTGTCTGTCTTCCTACACAGTTATTCTTGAATATATTGGCAAATTTCATTCTAACTTGATAGAGGTGCTTGAGATATCAATGATACTAAATTTCTGTAAGTTTTAATGAAATAGGTGATAGATAAGCAGGAAAGATTGTGTTAATATCCTTACTGGGGGACAAGCTAATGAACTGATCCTTTACATCACAGAATCCACGTGGAAAAAATAGGTGTCTGTAATTCTGCCATCTGTGGAGCTACTGTAGAAAACTGGCTTACATGCCAAAGGGCGTACAAAAAAGTAAATATTGTATTGTCAAGATGTGACTAGTGCTAAATTATATATGCAAGTGGAGCCTACAGGGTATGCTTTGGAGACAGGATGATGGCGCAGCCACTTCAACGGGCAAGAGAAAATACAGCACATTCTGCAGCCCCACTTGTACATGCAATAGCCAACAATGCATCCTGGGTGCAGGAAGCCTACTGAGGAATCTGGGGAATGATTACCATCTAATCTTAGCGAAGAGCCTTGGGGAGGACTCCCTAGCTTTCTGACTTAATTTTCGTATTTGAAAGCGAGCTGCTCTGAGCTCTGGTGAGGGTGGTGCCAGTGCGGTATCTATGCTATTCCCAGACTCCTCCTGTCACAAATGTTAATCAAGAGCAACGGCATGAAGGGCAAAGGTACTAGTTGCAGAAAAGGACAGTGGGTCAAAATCACTTTTGTCATCTCCTATATATCTCACAGTTCTGCCTCCAGGACTAAAACCTAAAACTGCCCAGTGTGCAACTTCTGTGTACAACAGCACGAACCTTAAATTGCTGGCACTGCATTACCCTCCGCTTGAAAACCCACTGGCTGTATTTTTAACTACACTTAGGTTGCATGCTGTCAAGGGAAGTTAGAAAGTCCATCTCTTTGAATTCAATTATATTGATGATCCTTTAAATATCAGCAAGGTACTTGCTCTGTGGTGTAGCGGCTCCTGGATTTTTGTGACTTTCCAGGGTGTACAGGCAAGGAAGCTCCTGTGCGTTTGTCTATCATGGACTTGTAATCAGATGTTACAGAATTGTTTATGTAGAAGAGCAAGCCATCGTGTGCTCGAATTTGCAGTAGTTTAGCTTAGATAGCTGGAATTTTCAGAAAAAGAATTTTTCTTTCAAATAAAGAAAGTGTTCTTAGTCTACCAGCTGCCTGTAAATAACAGTTATGATGAAGCTCCTTGCCAGCTGAAAGCAAGTCCCCCACTGAGAAATGAGAGAGGCAGGGCAACATCTGCCACTGTGCGTGCAAATGGCAGGTCCCAAGTGTGTGTGACGGGGGGGAAAAGGGAATGGCGACCTCAAAGGATGTACCTGGCTGAGGTGAAATATCATACTGTTGCAATTAATAAAAGAGCAGGCACACTGGCCATGGAGTGTATGCCATGTGGTCTAAGAGATCTTCTTTGGCAGAGTAACATATCTGCCCTACACTGTTGCTCTGCGAATAAGGCCATTAAAACCACTGCTGTAGCTTAAATCTAAAATTCAAGGCTGCTCAATGGCTTAATGGGTTGGGCCCTTTGCTACCTTATAGAAGGACTGATTCAGATTTCCATTCCCACCCTAAGTCCCTGATCTTACCCTCTTAGGGATTTCAGTTCATTACCCCATAGCTCACTTCAAATGAGCTACTTGACATGAGTGAGGGGAGAGGGGCTTGGCCCGATGGAAAATACTGCAGAGGCAGCGCAATGTCTGTCAGAGGAGGAAGCAAATCATGTTGTTCCTAAATGATCACTATAGTCAATACAAAAAGGAGTGCTTATATCCTGAAAAGTAATTGCTGTCCAGTGTTTTTTTGCCCAGCCGTGACCAAGCACTTTCTTTCTAGGAGTGGCAGTGCAGGAGGAAGGGATTGCTTGTCAGACCTCCAGTGGGGAACTGGAAGACTTGCAGAATAAATAGCATCAAAAACCTAATCAAATTTGATTTTTTCGTAGTAACGCTTCAGGATCCTAGTTCATTTTTGGCTGTCTTTCCAGCAGCACACAACTAGCGAACAAACCAGTCAACCTTTGAGAGTTGGGAGGTTTGGATGGAATAATTGGGCTTTATTGTCTGTCTCTTAGGGACTCATTACTGGGCTTACAAAAATGGACAATACAACACAGTCTGTATTCTCAGTATATTTTACTGGAGTTTCACATGTCTACAGCCACCGCACCAATTACAGAGTCTCCATGAGTGGTTTGTGAGTGCTGAAGGGGCCTGGGAGAAGGCTTTGCTCAAATACAATTGTTGGCTTTGGCAGTTCTTAACTTTCAGAGGGAAAATGGAGTTAAGAAAGATGATTGGGTGAGGAGAGACTTGTCTGGTGCACCTTACACCCCTGGTACTGACAGTCAGGATCCCTGGATCCTCATGCCAGGCTTGGCACCGTCATGGTGTGGGACCTTCGCAAGTCATCGCTCACTGTGCCTCCCCCATCACTCCCTCTGTGAAATGACCCTGGGGGATATATGACACAGCATGCTGTAAAGATTAGTCTTTGCATGTAGATTTATGATCTTTGAATGAAACTTGTGGTCCATGTAACATGTAATAGTAAGCAGAGCGGTGCAGTGAGGTTTCTTTGGTAGTTGCATGTATGGCCTAATAGAGAAAGCTCCCATTAGTACATGTTTTACCTTGTGGTAATTTATCTATGCTTTTAACCTTGCTGTTGAAATTTCACACCTTTATCTGCTATCTGTGTCAGAAAATGGATGTCATCTAACTATTCCCCAGCTCACTGCCACACACTAATTAGCTCAGAAGACAGCTCGGGTGAAACTAAAGCCCAGTCATATGTGGGGATGGTAAAAAGTGAGTCGAGCCAGAAGTCAAGGGGTCTGCCACAATGAGCTCTGCATCATGGGACAAAACAGCCAATATTTGTTTAAAAAGGACTAGCATTCAGTTACTGAAGATTTAAATTCCTACACGCTATGCAACGTATTGGTGCCAACTGCTAACCTGAAAGAGCAGACAACAGTACCCAGGGGCACAGATACACATGTAGTTTTTCTGCTTTACCTTAGAGAAAACAATTTAATGTGCCATTCAGAAAAATGATAAAAATACTTGTCTTGTACAAGAGAGACTCAAGGCCAGCCCACCACTGGATCTACCATTTTATCTTAATATTGACTTGATTGCAAATCCAAAGTGTTACATGGGGCTTTTTCCCCTCTTGTTTCAAGAGCTTTTCTCCATCTCCCCCGTAAGCAAAAGGAAGATGACAGCAATATTCAAAGCCTAATCTATTGAGCCTAAGTTATCAGTTAACTTGTGCTGAACTGATAAGCTGTGGTTATTGTTTAAGTTAACTTCTTAAGTTTCAAGCAAACAATACAAGCTCACTCATACAATTGCATGAAATACCACTTGGCCTGTGGGGACACTCCTGCTGTGTCTACTCATATTGTTTTCATCTCATCCATTTCAATGGTATCTCCACCATATTGCAGTTGCCTGATGATACTAGCTACTTAAAAGTCCATTTCTGCTCTTGCTGACAGCTTAGTGTAAGTTGTCTTAAAGGATCAAAAGGGATGTGCTGCTGGTTTTCTTTGTGAGTTGCAAAGGCACCTAATAAATCAGGAAGTTTAACACAGCCATACAATTATAACACACAGCTGCATACAGCTACACAGTACATTAAAATCTTGATAACACGTTCAAACTAAAACTCTAAAATACATTTATACCCATTCCTTAATTATTCAACAAAATGCCAACAGCTTGAGTGAGCTGTGACAGTGTAAGCTTGGGACCCGCGGGAAGCCTTGCTGGCTTTCTTTTAGTTTCAGCAAACAAATAGAATTTGGAGTGCAATTCGCTCCCGTGGAGAGGATCAGTACAAAACATATGCATCTTGAAGACCTATTTTGAGGACTCAACCAGGACTTAATTGGTACATTTTGTGGTAGATCATTACCAGGCATGAATTTTGCTTCAAGTGAGTACAACTCCAAACTAAGGATTTTGTTTGTTGGAGTTATTTGTTTTAAGATCTTTACTTTTGCATTCAAGGAGAACAAGCTGAGTTCTTGTCCCTGGTACACCAGCAGAATTGTTCTGCAATTCCCAGTGAATTACACTGTTCAAATCCTTTAAAAATCCCAAGGTTTCCATGGTGTCACTAAAAGGCATCATCTGAAGGGAATGTCATTGCTCTTGCACAAATGAGGTTAGAAATTACTCAGAGAATTTTCATTTTTACCGTCTTTTATGAGAAGTAAGAAAAAACAATAAAGGCCTCACTTGAATGCAGTGACCCCAGACTGCATCTGCAGCAGAAGCAGTTAGAGAAATGATCTTTTTAGTTTGCATACTGAGCACGTTGGCTGCTGGATTACACCATGCTGCTGCTATTTCTGCTGCAGTGCAGAACAATGTTTTCAGATGTGAGCCCCAAAGAACTGAGGCGGTCCAGGTCTGGGGCACATGGGACTTATATCCAGGTAGCACAAAACCCAAGTGCCATGCTACCTCCCCCTCGGGACAGCTGAGTGCAGCTCTATTTCCAGGCTATGAACGTGCTGGTCCTCTACGGGTTGGCACTGAACCTCACAGATAAGATAACACAGGGAAAATGCTGCTCCATCCCGTGTAGCTCAATTGGGGATTACCCAGTGCAGCTCCTTGGAAAGCCTGTAAATTCACACATTTTCTTTTTCAGGGATGCCTGGAAGGCATCACTGGTAAAGGCAGTGGCTGTCGTGAGTAGTTTAATTAGTACTTATGCACACTAATTCCACTAAATTTAACACCTGTGTCTGCTAATCTACAACCGAGCTGGAGGGCATTGGATATCAAAGGGAAAGAATTGCTCTGGCCTCGGGGATTAATCGTTAAAATTATGGTGGAAAATTTGGTTCATAGATACTTTTTTCCTCTCTCAGGAAAAAAAAAAATTGGTTACAATTGCCTGGAAAACAACCAATGTGTTGAATATCTGCGTGACGTGTACACCCGGGAGAATACATGGTATTATTGAATCATTTTCAGATCAAGTCCCAAGCAGGATTTTATAGACTGATCCCATTAATTACCACCTATTAGTTATCTGGAAGTAACAGCAAAGGTTTTTTTGTATGTGGACTGTGGTGGAGAGTCAAACTCTTTCAGCTGAATTCAATTTCTGAAAATTCACTGCCATAATGTCCCTGTGAGCAGGAGGGTAGACCTATCCTCTTCTGCTACTATCAGGAAGGACATACTGTTAAACAGTTGAATGTTATTTTTTATACTCTCTCCAGAGACTCTTAAAAACTTGTTCTCTTCAGGCCCAAAGGAGTACAGGCTCCTGATAGCCTCAGAGGGATTTCAGGCAGATCACCTCTCCCCAGGGTATCAGCCGAGTCTTAGTAGCCCAAACCAAGCTGAAGCTTCCCAGGGCGTGCTCTGGTTCCTCTCACCCCTCCCTAAAAAGTGAAGAAGTGAAGAAAAAGAAAAGTGGAAAAAAGTGAAAAGCTGGAAGAGGTTGCCGCGTCTGCGCTCGAACAAGGCTCTTCTCACTGCTTCCTCTCCTCCTGCACCGCGTCCCTGAGTGAGAAGACGTGGCCCCTTTTCTCCCCGCAGGTCTGAGGTGAGGCAAAACGACCCCGAATCTGCTCAGCTCTCCTGCTGCCTGGTGGGAGCCCTCGTCTCACCAAGGAGAGCAGGGGAGGAGGGTGCGGTGGGAGCACTGCTTCGCCGGGGCTCAGTTTTGCAGATCCTTACCCAAGCCTCACTGTGCCAAGACACAAGGAATGGAGGGTGTCACCTCACTCTGCCATCCAGGTCTTTTTGGGGTTCACTTTGGAAGGAACCAGAGAAGTCACTTTTCCAGTACAATCAATAGTTAAGGGACAGGATTTTTCTACCTCGCCGCATCCTAGACCTTGACAAAAAACACAGTGTGTGTGCAAAGCCAGCAAAGTAGTTCATACTAGCTGAATATTGTAGATTTTTTAAAAATGCTTTTTCCTTAAAATCCTGCAATCCTACACTATTCTTTCTGTTTAAAGACTACAAAAGAAAAGCATATATTTCAAGGTTAACCATGCTAACATGGCTGATTGAAAAGGATTAGTGTGGACAGACATGCAACAACTGATGTAAGGCACATAGCTTTATGCGCTGTGCGTTGCCCTCTGGAGATGTCCAGCTCTTACCCTTGGCTGCAGAGGTACGCTGGGCTCCTACCTTCAGGCATCTACATTGCATTTAAACTGGATGCTGGAAAGGCAAGGGAGATTGGAAGTTGCTCAAAATGTCCCCCGCCACCAGCGATTAGAATCAAATGCCAATTGCCTGTTTGGGTTTTTGAGGTAATTCATCAGCAATAATTTATGCTCTGCTACATCTATAGCTCTGGAAAACATGGCTTTTCTCTCTGTTTGCCCTGGTTTGACTTTTTTTCAGCAGTGATTCTACTATTCAGAAACCAGTGACAGCAGATTTTGTTTCTTTAACTACAGATTTCAGGTGCAAATTACTTGTAACTAAGTGCCCAGAAAAAGCTTTTACCTTGCTTCTGTTCCTTCTTTTGGGTGAAAAAAAAAAAAATGCTTGAGACAAATTCTGGAGGTGCTGGGCTTTTGTATATCCCCACAAAACAGATGAGATTCTTCAAAGTGAGCAAAGAAAGTCAGTGATACATTAAGTTTTCTGAATTCCAGGAAGAAAAAGGAAAATGGTAAAGTCCTGATGGAAATATTAAGCACTATACTTTATCTAGGAGGGGAAAAAAAAAAAATCTTGCACTGCCATTATGCTGAACAAGACGAAAATATATCCTTAAGTGGAGATGTAGACTTGAAACTCCACTCAGCCGCTTTGTGTGCAAGCAGACCGTGACCCTGGGGTTTCAAAGAGTCGCAAGAAATACTCAACCTCATTTGTTTAAAATGAGATAATGGAAATCATGGCTCTTAAAACCACAAGGGAAGTTTCAAAAAAAAAAAAAAAGGACTAAACTGTGGTGGGCAAAATTACAGTACTTTCTAATAAAGTACAAGTGGTTCTGTGCCTGCTGTATGTGGGTAACAGCATGAATGTTCCTGGAGCATTCACTGGATTATAGAAGGTGGTTACAGGATCTGTATTATTCCTGCTAAAGCTAAGACTTACTAATTATTTAGAATAATATTATGATGCAGCTTCTGAAATGGCAACTGGCGGCCGACTTTGCAGTCAGGCTGTCAGAAAAGGCTGTAAGCTGGGATCTTGGCACATGAGGAAACTGTTGCAGAAAGTATTTACCCAGAGGATACCCTTGAAAACAGAACTGAATTAAATGTTTAAAGGAGAGGCTACACTTTGGGACATGAAATGTAAAGTGTTACACAGCTTGTTCCCTTCTACCCAGTAAAACAGCCTGCCAGCAACAAAGCAGTTCACTTTCCGAAAACTTTGTTGCACTGTACTTGATGGGGGAGGTTGAAGGAGGTTCAGAAGTTCAGTAAAGACCCTAAAATATACAGTCAAATCGGCGATACAGTCCTTACACCTCCATCCCAGAAGTGCTTAAATTTCCCTGTGATATTGGACTGGATTTAAAAAGGAAGTTGCAAGCACTGTGGAATTCATCAAAACTGTGTCAGAAACCCTGCAAGGAATAGACATGTTAATAAAAGAAAGTGAATCACTTGTTCGCCTCAGCAATCTGGTGGATCGAATCCACCAGAAGAGCATGAATCTGGAGGAACTCAGAATTTCCTTCCCTCTGAAGAACTGGAAATTTCCTAGGAAAACACACACATATATATAGAACAGGAGAACCCAAATACCCAAACTTTATAGAGTGGATGTCTAAATTCACCTCCTCCCAGAGATTATGTGTAATGTACAGTATCCAATCAAAATCCGATCAGAGGCTCTTCAAAGCTATTTTAAAACTTGAGAACGTCACAACACCAATTACACTGGCAATGCAAGATATGCTACAGATGTATGGGTTGGATTTCAACCCTGCGCAACTGGTGACTCAGCTTTGCCTGTTGCAAGACGGCTATCAATTTGCAGAAGGTCACTGAGGTCCATTCCAAAATATTTTTTGTTCAGCCAAACCAAATGCTGACTGTTTTCCAAAAAGGTAAAGCTGACACTAATGTTTTCCATTATAGTAGCAGCCAACCCTAAAAATGGGAGGAATATAGATGCTTAGTATCATTCACAGCTCAGGAGTCTGCACCTCATAAAAAGAAAAAGAAAAGTCTGATTTAAAGCTCACAGGAGTTTTAGGTAAATTCATTTAAAGAAAAGAGCAGCCTCTGAACTTCGTCTGACTTGGACTCTATTCCTCTATTTGTGTTTTTGAAAGAATTAATTATTAGCTTTGTACCATTCCTATTTTGTCCACTTCTAATGAAGTGAGGAAAAGAAACTTTGTCCTAAACTTTAAAGCTTACTATCTGTAATCTTCCTTTTTCAATATAGGCTAATGCTCATTAAGCACTACACTGATTTCCTCTGAGGTCTTGGAGTGGTGGGTAGGACGCTTCATTCCCAGCAGAGTGAACAACATACTTTGCATCTACATTCACTAACTGGATAAAGGTTTGTCCTCAACTCTGAAAACACTGGAAGGATGGGTTTAAGTATCTAAGAAGAAAATTTTAAAATAACTGACTCCAGGAGCATTTTGCCATAGCAACATGCTTTTAAAAATGATTAAGAGAGGTTAACAGAGAACTGCTGTGTAATTATACAAATACGTCTTCATCTCTTGCGACTGGGTTCTTAATCACAGAAGTGTGTTGCAGAGGAGAAGCTGAACCGGGCACCAGTTAGTCATCTGCTCCAGGTAAGCTTATGAAAATAAGCAGGAGCCAGTGAGGTGCCTAGTCAGAATAACTGTTTGACACTGAATAAGGAGATCACTAATAGGTCAACACCACTGTGAAACTAGCCTTACAATCTCCCTCCTGCCTAAAGCCCAGGAACAGTATTAAAGCTAATAACCATGCAGAGCCTTGTCAAAATCCAAATGGCCAGGAACACTTGATCCCTATGAAAAGGAACTGGAGATAAGAAATGTCCTGCCTAAGATAGTTGGCAGGACAGCTAAGCTGCACGACACAGGAAGCTTTCGCCAAGGTAGGTTTTGGCTCACTGCCTATCTCATTCCAAACAACCACGAAACTGCTGGAAGCCTTTGATGGTCTCCCATGACACGGTCAGAGTTGTGAACAATTTACAACATCTACAGTCACCAGCACAGACTTCTTTATTTTTTAAATGCTAGCTGCTTCAAACTTGTTGCCCAGTTGATGTCTTTCTGTGGAAGATGGCTGAACCCCTGGCACATCTGAAAAGAATGTTTGCTTGAAAAGAAACACAGGTTTGCCAGCAAAAACCAGCCTCCTCCTTGCTGACTGAGACCATCGGTGTTGCCTGTTCTGCTGGCTGACCGTCCATGGACCAGCTGAGTGAGTAGGGGGAAGCAGGGAAAGGCCACAGCAAAAGCTGTTCATCAATGATCCTCTGTTCTTTTATCTCTTATTTACAAACGGAAGCCTTGTGTGGATGAAAGTCTAATTTCCCTTTCCCCCATCATCCTATACCAGGTTTGTTTCTTCACAATATTGTTTACAATTTGCTATTTTCTTTTTTTTAAAAGCCTATTTTCTTTTTTTTTAAAGCCAAACCTCCCCAAGCCAGGTGTTTGTTCCTAGCTGACTCCTCCCTTGTAGCATTTCTTCTCGATCCAGGTGTAACCTCTCATTCTCTGGCTGCTGCCGGCAGCTTTTCCCTCCTAGCAAAATGTTTCTAACTAGATGTCTCCAGCTGCAGAGGAACTTGAGTTTTCTGACTGTCTTCTGTGTTTTCAGATTCCTCAGATGCAGCATCCTCACTGGGCAGCAGAGGGAAAAAAGACTGGGGCAAGTCTGCAGTGGGTCATTTGGTGCAGCGTACTTGGTACGGCTGACGCCTCTCACCTTTCCTCGGATATGCTGGGTGTGTACTGAGCAAACATCCTGGTGAGCTGCATGTGCTGGCCAGACCCTACTGGTCCAGTGCAAAACTAGCTGGAATTTCACCCTTTACTTCAGATGCAGCAGATCCTGGGGCTCTAGTGGTGTAAAATACAGAGCCCTTTGGATGAACGAAGGGACCCACCTCTCTCCCTTTTTCTCCCTTTTTTTTTAATTTCACAAGTCCATGGACTCCTTGATTTTAGGCTGCATAAGTTCAGGCCAAAAAATCATTATGAAAGAAGCGCTTGGTATGTCCAGGGTAGAGGCTAACAGCTCAAGACAACATTACTAGCATGCTGGAAAGGGAGTTTTGACCTTTGTGGGGTAAGGTATAAATCAGTGGTTATGCCTGGAAAGACAAAGTCTGCTGGGCTGACTGCACTGCAGAGCTGTATTTGCACAAGCTGGCCTGGGTTCCAGGTAACTACAAACTATTTAACTCTAGCAGTGCAAGCCTCTTATCTCTCAAGTCTTCAAACATTGATAGAAAATACAACAAAAATATTAAATATCTTGTTATGATTTTTTCCCAACCTCTCTCTTTCCCTTTTGTTCTTAAGGCCATTATTTTGTTTCATAACAATTTTCTAGAGCAAAATCAACATGCTTTTTCTCCAACTTGAACTAATTAATGCTCTTATTTCCCTCCTAAACCATATGTGCACAGTCATGCTTGGCTTGTATGCAGAGAATAGAGAATATGCTCTTCTCCTTGCAATTTTTGAAAGGATTTATTCAGGAGAACCATGAGCTGAGCTGTGAGTCACTGGTGCAGGTGCCCCCTGTGGATGGGCAGTGGGAGAGTATCCAGGGCTGCACTTGTGCCGATCAAATTTAGCAAGGTCTGTGCAGGGTATCCCAGTAATTCCAGAATAGAATAGAATAGAATAGTTGGAAGGGACCTACAATGATCACCTAGTCCAACTGCAAGCAGGACTTGCAGGGTGCAAGCAGCAGTGAGTGCCAGGTAACGTGTAAATAGATGAAGGTATATATGTCAACATCACGTGGCTACACGACACGGTTTAGTTAAGACTTTGCCCCTTCTCAGCCTCTCCACAGGTAACATCCAGTCTGGGCCTGTGTTGAAGGATAGAAGAGGCTCAAGTCTTGCTGCTGTACCTTGGAGCTTGCTCCCAGCCCATGTAAGCACGGACTCACGACAAAACCATTTGGACACTAGGTGAGTCTGAGCTTGCATATACAATATAGGAGCAGGCATGGAAAGAAACACTCCCCATCGAGCATGTCTCTTATCCAGGTGTAAAGAAAAAAATGAAATCAAAGGGAAATATTCCATGTGCAAATAAGGTTCTTGATTATAGGTTCCATTTTCATTAAATATTCCAGTTAGGTCCTGCAAGATTGGAAGTTGGTGATTGATACATTTGAGGCAATTAGGCTTTGAGTTGCCATCTTTACATTTGTTTGGTTACTTTCTGTAGCATATACATGTGCTTGCACAGTTAGTCTGTGTGCAAGGTGTAACTTATTTGTCTGAGGACTGCACTCTGAGTCACTGAGTTCATTCAGGGTGTCCTGATTCCTTTCCTCTGATAATCCTTAAGGAATATCCTAGGTGTTGTTTGGTTTTTGCTTTCCCTTTAGAAACTGAGTTACACAGTAAAAGTGACAGCAAGCATCTGCATGTAGCAGGTTGTGATTCCCATTATAGGTGAAAATGCACCCATCTTGCTCCTGAACTAAGTATTACTATTCCAGTCTCAGTATTTCTGTTAGGAACCTGTCAGCAGCCTTAGAGGAAGATGCAGAAAATATATACATATATTTGCACTAAGTGATTTTTCAACATCAGATGTTCGGCTACCATCTTATGACCAAAGGAAAGTAAAATGAATGCTGTTAGAGACTTTGGTCTTTTGAAGCAGGAATCCGGCTCAAAGCCTGTTGTATTTAATTTAATTGTTAATTTAATTTAATTTATTTAATTCTAGTATTTGAAGATCTGTTTAAAATAAAAAAGCCACTGAACTGACTTAATTCCTACTTGATTTCAGTACGTTCCATTACGGCATTCAAACAATCTGTGTCTAAAAATTATGCACACTGGAGAACTTGTCTTGTGTAAGCACTCATTAGTTTTTTGCATTGTTTTAATGTATACACACAGAGAAAAAGCCCTACATTAAAACACCACGAAGAATGCAAAATTAAGCACTTGGACGTCAGAAATTACACAAGGTAAAATAGCTTGTGTAAATCTAATTTGGCCTCTCTGTGTGTTCACATAATGTCTATGTGTTATACATATATATATGAAGTGTATAATATTTGTGTATGTACAGTGAGAAAAGCCTTTAATTACATGACTACCTACTGTTTTTTTCCACAGAGTGCTTACTTTATTCAGTGAACAGGATAGACCTGCTTCACATGTGGGTCACCTTACTATGAAGAAGGCTGGTCCCTATACGACGCTGCCTTGTTAATTGTAGAGGTAGGTGAATCACAAATGAGGTGGGAGACTGGAAGAAGAGTTAAGGGGTGTCACCGCTTCTCCAGAGAATTAAATTCATAACTTAGAAAGTCAGCTGGCTGGCTGCTGACAGGTAGAGAGGCATCTGAGCGAGCTCCTGAACTCCCCTCAAGGAAAATTATCAGGACAAGGTTATGCAATTTAAGTTGCCGGTCTGAGTGAACATCACTGATTTACCCTACTGTAAAGTAAGGGGTGCACACAGGAACTGCTCTGCAGGCAGATTGGAAGGGGAACTAATTTCTAGCTAGGAAATGGTCACAAGCAGCTGGTGGAGGTAAATTCTTCTGGTGGCACAGCTGTGTCCAGAAGACAACATCTGTTCACAACCTGGACCAAGCTAGAGTAGAACTAGCTTGGGTTTAACTTTCTTGCTGTACAGTCACTAACAGTCTACATCAGTACGATTGTCTTCATTAACTAAATTCATAACCTCATTTTTTAAAAAAAAGGTAGCGTGACAAAGTTTATTTTCCTTAAATCCAGGTTAACTGGCTCTAATTATCTTACCTAGTTTTAATTCTTTATTAATCCGGTGCTGCATCAGCTGCTCCATCATTTTGCCTAGGAGTGATGTCAGGCTTCTGTCTCTTCCTCAAAGCACCGTGTGATGTTATTCCAGTTGCATTTGTCTCATTTTGTGAGTGTATGCCTTGAGACTCTGGAATCTGATTTACAAAAGCACTGCACATGCATAGTTGCCAACAGGAGCTGTGCTTTGAAAATACAAAATGCAGCACCATGCTCAAGAATGCTAAACTGCTGGGAGCTGCAAGTACCCAAAACTTCATGGTTTTCACCTTAACCTATCTGCCTCTGAGTTTCCCAATATGAAAAGAAGGTAATAAGCCTTCCCCTTATGGAGACACTGTGAAAATAAATGCATTAATATTTGGGAAACACTTGGATACTTCATAGGGGAGAATTACAAAAAATCCCATGAGGACATTAATCATTAGTTCTGAGAGCAGGGTCTGAAGATAGTGCATTAAATAAGTCATGGGGCTCCATGCTGAACAAGGAGAGAACAAAATATTGAATTGCTCCTCATTAAGACCCAGATTCTCAAAGGTATTTTAAGTGCCTAAATCCTGCTGAGAGTCTGGGCTTCTTAAGTGGTCATCTTTTTTTTTTTCCTTTTTTTTTTTTTTTTTTAACTGAATAAGGAGATCTGCAAGAAAAATTGTACATAATCATGTAATTGCAGGCTGCATCATAATGCACTGTTAATTAAAGGTTGCATCAGAATGCATGTGCACAAGATTTGGGGCACAAATTAACATTGCCCAGCATTTACCAACGTCAGATTGTTTGACTTTGCAACTTCTATAATCTTTTCCAATAATTAGCGTACAAATAATCTTCTCTGTTTTTAGGATAATAAACAAAGCCACCCACGTTCCCCATCATGCTCACATCCCTAGCAGATGGGGGATGGGAACCCTTCCCCTGCTGCATCCCTCCCCGTTTGGGGTACAGACCTCTGCCAGCAGAGTAAATGACACAAGTAATAGGTTGTCATCTTCTATTTGAATCAGCATCAGGGAGGGACAGAACATTTTGCCAGTGAGTTTCCCTAATGTTTGCTGACATCGGAAGAATGGTGAAAGTCAGGTGTCTTTGGTTCAATCAGGATCAGAGGGGAGAACATTGAAGTAAGTACGGGCTTTTCTGCCTGTTCCCCAAGTGGCTTAGCCCCTTTCAGCATTTTCAACTCATTCCTCTTTCTTTCTCTTTATCTTGCCTCACACCCAGCTCTCACAGTACTCACCTCACCCTCCTGAGCTGAAGAATCCTCTACAGCATCTGGATAAAGCCCTGCACATCCTGATCTGACCCCATAGCTGATCCTGCTTTGAGAGGAGGTGGGACTAGAGACCTCCTGATCCCTTCCAACTGGAGTTATCGTGATCCTATGAAGACATCGTGTTTTTCTCCATTATATAAATAGTCTGCATTCCAATAGGTGATTTTATTAATCAACCTTTCTACCAAGTAGCTTTGGTTTATTGCACTGTCATAATTTCACTTCTACAGTACAAGATTCCTTTAGACAAAAAAGGCAAACAAGCATACATCCCATAAAACAATAAAATATAGCTAGAGTTGTTGTTATGTGGAATGAGGTTATTGCAAATTCCACATAAACCAGGAATTTATGCCAGGAGCTCTTCAAAGTACTGTGGCTGGCCTTCCAAGAATCTGGAAATGTTAATGCTAAGGCTAAGGAAGCTGATTTTTTTTTTTCCCTCCTCTCTGTAAACATGATGATATTTCTCTGGGTCCTGGCTTCAGCTCCTCTGAGCCGTGGCGGGGTGCCCGACAGACAGGATGCTCTTTCTGTGACGGGAGGCTTGCTCTGCAACAGGGTGAAGTTCATTGGTTTCCACCAGTCGTGTTGTCCCAGCTCTGAGGCCGCTTGCTCTGCGCTACGGTGGGGATCAAACTGCTCCTGGCAGATGAGACCGAAACCATCTTTTCTGCTCCTCCTCCCCAAACTGTTGAGGACCCAGGTTATGATGGGACGCAATTTCCTTAATATAATTCAGTGAATGTGGAAAAAATAAGCCAAAAGACATTGATTCCTTCTCTTCTTGAATGCAACTTATCTTTTGAATGGTATCTTTTTGTCTTCTAGCAAAGAGGCACCCCAACAATCCTATGTATTGTCTCTGAGGTCAAAGAGGCACTGTTGGAGAAACCATGCTTGATCACGAAACGTGGCGTCTCATGAAGCCTTGCACAGGAGAGAGAGGCTTGCCTCTGTAATCTTAACTTCAGCATTTACTCAGTAGGCTCCACTACACAGCTGGAATATTCCTTTCTCATTCCTTTCTCATTTCCTCATTCAAACCAAAACCAATTTTCACAAGAATCTGCAAAGGCATTTCTGTTGTTTGAAAGATATTTTTCCATGAAGTTTTGCTTCAGTAGTACTTATTGCATCAAAAAAATTATTTCTTAACTCCTAGAAATGTATTTTCTTTGCTTTTTTGTCCTCAACTTTCTTGTACTCAGAAACAGTCTCTCGAGGATCACTGTTTCAAGGGCAGGAGAACTTCTACTATGTAAAAATATGTAACTCAGGAATATACTACCTTTGAAATTTTTCAGTTCCAAACAAAATCTCAGGATGTAGGAACAGCCCAGAAGAGGCGTTTGGGATAAAAATGTTTGATCAGCTTGAGTAAGGGTTGTCACCTCTCATCATGGGCTTTTCATTGTACTGTATGACTTTATTCTGGTTCCACAGATCTACTCATTCACAGTATGCCTACTTCCTTCTCTAAGGGCTCTTCTTTCCCCTCCCATCTCTTCCAAGTTTTCAATTCTTTGCTTTCTTCAGTCAAATTTCCCTTTCCTCAAAACTTCAGCTTGAGACCTCCATTCCCAAAGTCCTCTTCCCCTCTCCATTCCTCCCTGCCAACCCCAGGCCATGCCGAGGCCTTTTCCCCTACCCGAATGGTAGCTGGGAGTTTCTAGAAGACCTGTCCCAAATTATCGCACAGCAGAAGAAACCCAGGAAGGGTAGGAAGCAACTGACTGGGCTAAATCGTGAGCTCACGAAAAGGAAGCGCGGAGAAAGTAGATCAGGTTTCCACAGGGTAAGTGCAGAAGTACCACCTAGCAAGAGCAGATGGGGACAAACACAAAGAAGCCAATACAACAAATAAAACTTAACTAGCAAGAGCATCGCAAGTAACAAGAAATCATTCGGTAAGTACGTCAGTGGTAAGAGGAAGCCAAAAGCAAGTGGATTACTCATCAGAGAGAGAAAGCTGTTGACTGATGCTGAGAAGGCTCAGAGTGCCTCAGGCCTTTTTTGCACCAGTCTTGGCTAAAAGAGGTCACTTGTGATCAGGTGATTGACATAGTACATATTAATCACAAGGGAATAAGGTTTCAGCCCAGACTGGGACAGAACCGGTTACAAGAGTACTTCGATAACTTAGAGGTGTTCAAACCAACAGGCTGGCTGGACTTCACACCAGGGTACTGAAGGAAGTGGCTCAAACAGCGCTGGAAACACTAGTGTTTATCTCTGAGAGCTCAGGGAAGATGGCCAAGGACCCTGCTGATAGAAAAAGGCAAAACCGGTGCCTATCTTCAAAAGGGCATTTAAAAATAAATAAATAAACAGACCAGCCAGACCTTTCTTCCCCACTAAGCACCTAGTACAAATAGACACATTTTTTTGTGAACAGATAGAAGGAAACAATGAGATAAGCAATTATTAACATGGACTTGTCAACAAGAAATTGGGACAAGCTGGCTAAATTTCCTTTGGCGACAGAGGAACAGACCTTGTTATGGAAGAAAGGAGCAAGGGCCGCAATCATCTGTGCCTTGGTTAGGCTCTGCACATTTGTTCATAAATCAGGGAGTTCGGTTTATGTGAAAAAGTGGGGCAGTGGGTACAAAACTGTGGAAACAGCAGTTATCAGTGGTTTGCTGGCAAACGGGTGGATTATAGATGCAATTCCAAAGGGCTCTGTCCTGGGACATTTCATTAGTGGCCTTCAGAGATGGCATTAATGGGGGAGCGACTGCAAGTACATTGGAGGATGAAATAAGAATTCAAAATAATCCTAAGAAATTGCTTGAAAAGAACAGAACATGACTGAAAAGCAATAAGAGGAGTTGTTTTTGCAGGCAGGGTTAACCCCCTGCACACACGGAGGCTGGGGCACTGCTCAGCGCATGCTGCAGGCAGCAGCTGAGGGGAAAGCAGAGGAGAGCTGGGGCAATCGGTGGCCAAGGAGGCAGCAGGACGGGTGGACAAACTGCAGCTGGTTGTCATAAAGAAAACATCGCACGGGGACATGATAACAGCCATCAGATGTAAAAGGGCACTGCGACACAGGAAGAGGAGACTTCCCTGGGCAGGGAGCACCAAGTTCACGTTTCACCAAGGAATATTCAGATCAGACGGGAGGGTGAAGTGTCGGCTGGGGAGGCTGCAGGGCAGCTGGGATACTGGGGATCCCTCAGAGCAGGACTGAGGGAAACCCTGCAAAAGGGATCCAGAGCCACGAGGAGATGGGAAACCTTGTTGGTGTCCTATGTAAGAAAAGGAGCAAAAGGGAGGAAGATCTAAGGAGTTAATGGTGTACAATAACTCGCTTGCAGAGACCGGATCAAGTAAATGAAAATCCACCAACAACTTGCTCTTCCATTTATATTCGGTAATGATGCCAGCCCTCTTCTAATGCACACAAGTATTTTCTGCTCACTAGCCATGTTCATGTGTACAAGTATATATTGATCTGTTGTCTCTCTTTCTCTTCTTCCAAAGGAAAAAATAACCGCACAGTTCAGTAATGCATGGGCTATGCTCCACGATGAAAATAGTCTGAGGCACTTACATGCTGAAGTAAATTTAGCTTAACATAAAAATAACCTTCACAAATTTGCACTATTTTACAATTAATGCCAGGTGTTAATACGATTATTATTTTTTTTAAGGGTGTACTAATTTGACGGCCTGACTGAAGCCGCGCAGGTACGTCTTCTCGCACCGCTCTAGGTCTCACAGATGCCCCCTTCGACTCCGGGTTCTGCCCTCCAGGTCTGTCGCCGCTCCAGCCGCCCAGGGCGCTCCTCCGACTTGGCTCCCCGGTGCGGTGCTGCTCCAGCCCAGCCCGCTGCAGCGGCGCTGCATTATTAAAGGCATACCGTGTAAATAATTGATAGGGAAATAACAGCGCGCCGGAGAGCGAGAGCACCTCCTTCCCGGTGCCGCTCCGCTCCGCACCGCCGCGCTACCTGCCCCGGCCCGCCCGCAGCGCGGCCGCGGGGCGGCGCGGAGCCCGCGCGGGGCCGCCCCGCGCCCTCCCCGCCCCGCGGCGCCGTCCCGCCCCCGGCGGCGGCGGGTCCTTGCAGGGGGGCCGGGCCGGGCCGGGCCGGCGGCGCGGCGGGAGCAGGTGCGGCCGGGCGGGCCGGGCCGGCGGCGCGGCGGGAGCAGGTGCGGCCGCCCGGCACCGCGGGGGCGGAGCGGGGGGTGGCGGCCGGGCCGGGCCGGGCCGGCAGGTGGGGGCTACCGGGAGGCGGAGGGCGAGGAGCCGGGCGGGCTGCCCGCCTCTGGAGGTGCGGCCGGCGGCGCGGCGCGGCTCGGCACGGCTGGGCTCGGCGAGCGGGTTGCCGCGGGAGGCGCGCGGCGGTGGTGGCGGCGGTCCCCGCAGCCCGGGCCGCGGAGGGGCCCCTTGCTGCGGAGCCAGATGTGCGGGACGGGGGGCTGCGAGGGGTCGGCGGGGGGGTGCTGGGGGCTGCCGCCGCCGCTGCTGCCGCGGCCGGGGGGGACCCTTAGCTGTGTGGGAAGCAGGGAAGCCGCGTCGGGAGCTGTTATTTTCTTCTCCTCCTTCCTTTGCCTTCCCTCTCCTCCCTCCTCCTCCTCCTCCTCACCAAAACCGGGAGAGGAGGCGTGTTCGTAGAGCCTTGCTGCACCGGTTTTGCTTGGTTTGTTGTTGCAGGGTTTGGTTCGCAGGGTGGGTTGGTTTTTTTTTCCCCCCCCCTCCTTACTCCCCTTTCTGCCTCCCTCTCCTTTGGCCCATTGCATGCTCGGATTCGGCTGGATCCTTCCTTTTATTTTCGGCGGTGCCTCTCGGAGGGGGGAAGGGAGAGCTGGGATGAGTGCAGCTTGACGCACAGGCGAGGGGAGGGGGGGCACCGCCGGCAGCTGCAGCGGTTCGTGGCCGCAGGGTGCGGGTGAGGAAGGGAGCGAGCGAGGGGCTCGCTCGGTGCCTCCCCCTTTCTTCGCCCCTCTCCTTCCTTCCCTCCTTCCCTCTCTCCGTCCCTCCCTCCCTTCCTCTCTCCCTCTCCTTCCCTCCCCCCTCCGCCATCCGTCTCCTGCCGGGTCCGGCTGGGAGCGTGTGTGCAATATATTACGTTGCAAGGTGTGTGTGTGTGTGCGTGGAGAAGAGGGAGGGAAGGAAGGAAGGACTCGCGAGGGAGCCGGGGCTGCCCCAGCCCCCCCCTATGTGAGCCCCCCCGGGCGGCTGGATGGCGATAGACCGGCGCCGCGAGGCGGGCAGCGGGGGCCGGCCGCTGCCGGAGGAGAACGGCTCCGTGCCGGGGGCCGTGGGGGGGGTTGCTGCCGCCCCCCCCCGGGGCCGCCCCCCGCCAACGCCGCCGGGGCCGAGATCCAGGCGGTGCCGGTGCCGCCGCCCGCCGCCGCCTGCAGCCCGCTGCTCCTCGACTACGACGGCTCGGTGCTGCCCTTCCTCGGGGGCTGGGCGGCGGGTACCAGCGGACCCTGGTGCTGCTCACCTGGGTCCCGGCGCTCTTCATCGGCTTCAGCAAGTTCTCGGACTCCTTCCTCCTGGACCAGCCCGACTTCTGGTGCCGGGAGGCGGACGGGCAGGGAACTGGAGCGGGTCCCTGGCGCCGGGCCACGCCAACCGCAGCGGCAACGGCAGCATCTTCCCCCCGCCCGGGCTGCCCACCCCCGCGGGGGGCAATGCCAGCGAGTGCGACTGTCACGAGTGGCACTACCGCATCAGAGCCGGCCTCGTCCAAAACGTCGTGAGCAAGGTGAGAAAGGCGTCTTCCCTCAGCCCCCCCCCCCGTCCAGCCCTCACGGAACCCCTCGGCCCTATGCCGGCCCCATTGGGCACCTGCTCTTCCCAAGACAAGGGGAGCAGCTGGACACGTAGATCTGTCCGTGCGTGCAGCTGCCGGGTCAGTCAGGCACCCCGTGGGTCGGTCAGGCACCCCATGGGTTACCCTTCCACCAGGAGTAAATCCCGCATCCCCTTTCCCTCCCTGGGTGTCACGCTGGGTGTCCGTCCTGTGGGTTCGTACCTGGGCGCTGGTTGCTGCACTGAGCTGCAAAGTTGTCCCCTGAAACGGGATCCTCGGCAGCCCTTTGGGATCCCAGCAATGGCAGCTGCCCTGCCGTCTCGGGACGCAGGTGTCTGCGGGAAAGATGCTGCAGGCGAGTGTCACCAACTAGTGAGGGGAAAGGGTTGTAGAGAAGGCTCCAGTTGTGATATCGCTCATCTTTGTGCAAGTATACTAAAACAGCCATACAAACCAAAAACCAGGTTGATTTTTGGGGAAGCTGATGAGGTGGTCACTGTTGGGAGGAAAACGAGATAAAGTTCTGCTGAATTCTTCTTGTTTTGTACTTATTCCCTTGATAACTGTTTCGGTAGAGCAATAAAAGAAGAAACGTCTCACACAAGTTGTTGTACTCCAGAGGCAGAAAGTGCACGCTGCTCTGTTTTGTGTTTCCTAATGTAATGGCTAAGGTGGAAAATTTCTAGTGAGGAGGGCTGTGCCACTTTCTGCTCCTACTTCATATTTGCTGAGTAGCGCGTGCAAAAAAACACCTCACCTTTTCACATGAAAGCTTTTGCTTGTTTATAGTACCAGCCCTGCAAAAGCCCTGCCGGCTGTGGATGGGCCTCGTTGGTATTAACAGGCAACTGGAGCTCTTGGAAATGTAAAATTAAACAGTTACACCAGGAAAGTAGTTCCCTTAATCTCAAGACGCTCCCCACCCCCCACCCCCAAGATCAGCAAAAATTACTTCCTGCCTGGGAGCAGTGTTTTGGATTAACTGTGCTTATCTCGTTGGGAGAAAGAAACACAGCAATCATCAGATGACCAGCATGATTGTGCTTTGGTCAGCCGGCACGTGTCTATATTTAATCATTGAAAATCATTTCAGTTTCTCTTTGTGTCCCTTGAAAGCGTGTGCAACGGGAAAAGCAGGTAAAGCAAATCCCTCAAAACCTTGAACCCAGAATGGATTTAAAAAAAAAAAGTAACCCAGCTATGCTCCTTTCATGAGGAAAACACAGGCACATGGTGGACTTGAGTGGTTTGTGATGTAGAAGTGCATAAAGAAATTTGACATTTAAGAGGCAGATTTTCTTCTGTTTATAACCAGAGACTGAGCTACTCATATGTTTTAGGGTTTAATGCTGATGCTTAAGTGTGAAAAAATTGATCTTGAAATATTTCTTTTTAGTGTAAACTGTAAAAAAAATTTTTTTTTAAATGCTTGAATCTTTTGAAGGTCATCATCAAGTTGGCCACAAAAGGTCAAGGGAGAGTTAGTTTACTATCTTGCATGCTTCTTTAAAAATAATAAAAAAAAGTGTTCTTTGGAAGAACTTGCGGTAAAGGGCAGATCAATTTTAAGGGATAAATAAACATCTGTGGTCCCTGCTGTCTTGTTTTCTATTAGAAAGAATAATAATCATCTTTTGAGTCCATGGGTTTTTCCAGTGTGCAGTTTTTATTTTTGTTGTATGCTCGCTTCCAAAAACTTGGCAGCTTTTTTGCTTTGATTTGTAATCCCATGTAATTATAATTAGGTTGTTTTCTCAGGGTCAGGATTCCTCCTTACTTTGTGCTTTTGTTTTGTTTTGGGGATTTTCTGGGTGGGTGTGCTGTCTGTTTTTATCCTAATGAAGAAAGAGAGGAAAAACCCAGGCAGAACATCAGTGTAGCTTAATTCGGACTTCCTTTCTTATAAACCTCCAGGAGCTCTGATACTGTGGGAGCAATTTTCATAACTGCTGACTCCTCTTACGTGCATCCCACCATTCCTTGTGAGAAAGAGCTGCCCTGGATAAATTCAGAAGACTGGATGTTCAGATCTCCCTTAACTCCCCTCAAAAATACGTTTGTTTCTGTAATGTATTATGCAATGTTCTCATCTTTCTAAATAGAGTTTTATTAAATCTTAGTCTAATATATGCTCATCTGTGTAGTAGCCAGGGGTTATATTGAAATATCATAAAGAGAGCCAAAAGTATATTAATAAAAAATGCACATTTGTTTGGCCAGTAAATCCCCTTGTTCTCATCTTCAGCGGTCCAAGTTAATAGCTGCTGGATGCTCCATCATTGCTTTGTCTTCAGAAACAACGAAACAATTGTGGTTATTTAGCACGAAGCATATTTCCTGCTCTGCATTTGGTTGATGTACGTGCACGTGAGGTGTCACTGTCCCTCATTCCTTGGGAGCAGATAGCTGTCCTTAAACTGTGTTAAGTTTCGCTGCCTCCGTGGCCTCTTTCCTAATGGTACCCTTCATCAGATGTCCCTCTGTCCAGGCTTTGTCAGCTCTCCCTTCCCCGGTGCCCATTTTCTCCCAGCCTGTGTCATGCTTGGGATTGATGGAGCAGAGATCTTGGTGTTTCCAGCCCCGATCTGTGCTTTGCTTAGCCCTGCTTCTCTTTGAGTCTTTGCTGGAGCCAGGGATGGCCTTGCACCTTCCTTGAAGAGTGGCATTGCCACGCCAGGCGCTGCCATTATCCTGACCTCCTTGACTGAGTCACTGGGAACAGTGCTTTTTATAGTGCTGCCAGTCATTAGAACTGGAAATGGTAATAAAGGATGTACTGCTTATTATTTACCGCTGTTGAAATACATATAGCAAAGAGGTCAGATGCATAATTTAACCACAGGGATTCCAGTGGCCATATTAAATCACCCATCTGAGCTAATGTCCTGACTTGTTACATAAATCTTGGACTTTAGCTTGGCTTGTACATAAATATCTTCCTTTAGGATAATTCACTTATAAGGCTTTTTCACTGCTAAATGCTTTGAGGATTTTCATCTATTCTTTATCACAACATCACCATTATCACACTGTTATAAACAGAGTGCATGTGTATTGTTTGTGAGAGATGTATCCTGAACTAGCCTTTAGGCAAAAGGCTAGTTTTAAAAAAAAAAAAAAAAAAAAAATAAAAAAAAAAAATCTGTCTTTTAAAATGGTCCATGTATCTTGCTACTGTCCAAAGGAAGGATGCTGAGAAATACTCTCCTTTTTTGCCATGGGGAAACCTGAGGTCTCATTTTACCCATTTGCAAAGTGATGCTTCAGGTAAATTATTAGCATTAACGCAATAAGCAACGTAATGATAACTAAACATACGTAGCCGTGAAGCATAGCAGGAAGTTGGAGTGTGTACTCGGCAGGAACTTTTCTAACTCTCTCATTAACTTCTTTAGTGCCTGGGTGTTCTGACTATCTGCAAAGCCAGCTGTAATCTTGGGGCAAAGTTTTCATGGAAGCTCTTAGTTGCAGGATTGATGGTGGTTGTTTTTTTCCCTCCGTTACTAGGATGACCTGTCTACTGTGTTCGATTGCATTACATGGTGGGGTTGTTTGTTGTTCTAAATGCTAATTTGTGTAATGGACACCAAAAGCTGACGATGGGCAACAACTGAGGCTTGATTAAATTGCAGCGGTTGATGGCACAGCATCCCTCTGTGTGCACCCGCAGTGTTCCAGATCGTTCCACCTCTTGGGGGTGGCGTAGAGGGAAGTGGTTAGTTGAAGGCTGCGTTTAATCACCCAGAGCAATTATGTAATAATATTTCATGTCTAGTCACAAGGGAATTCCTGTTGTGGCTGCTTTTCTGCTCCAGATGCCTTGTTTTGCTGCAGTGCTGTTCTCTTGGCTCTCAACTTCCCACTTGATTTAGGTTGAGTCATCTCCTTTCCCAAGTAACATGCCATCATTTTACCTATTTGCCACCGGTTCAATCATTCTCATGCCAATTTGGCTAAGCCTCTAGCAAATTGTCCCCTCCAAAAAAGCTGAGCTTAATTCAGGAGAGCCAAACGGTCCAAGGGCAGTGCTGCCATGGTGTGAACTTGGATCGGTTTGGGCTGTGATGTGATGCCCTTTGCTCCTGCAAGGGGAGATGTCTGTGCCCTACCAGCCTTTCTTTCATGGCAGTTCTGGCACTTTTCTGGACACGCCTTCAGCTGATTCAGCTTGCTAACCGGGTAGAAAACTTCCTCTTTAAATACATTTTTTTAATTATTATTATCTTTTTTTCTGGGTTTTCTGCTGAGTTAATGAAGTGAAATGGCTCTGTGCAGTGACATGTGCCCTAGACTGTAGTGTTGTCTCATGGGGTCGTTGCAAGTATCTGCAAGTAGCCAGGAAAAAAAAACAAAACCCAAACAAATCTGTGTGACAATAGTGATAATTAATTTGGCACTGCTTGTGGGGTGATATTTCTTGGGGTAGGGGATGGGTGTACGTTTCAAGTGGACTTTCAGAGTATAGTTGTTAATTAATTTGAAGGGATCACTCTGACAAGGTCCTTCCCAAAATAAGAGCTGTGCCACCATTACCTCCTCCCATTTGTGCCTGGAATCTCACTCGTTTCTGTGTATCCTCCAGTTGGCTGGTCTCTGCGAAGAGACTTCAGAAATGCTGATGCTTCCCTTTTTTTCCTCACAACTGCCAGGATTTGTCTTGTCAGTGTTGGTTCCTGGCTGACTGGCTTCTACCTAGTCCCAAATCGATGAAAACCTCGAGTTATTGTACCCAGTGTGGTAGTTGGGTCAGAAGCGGCAAGATCGAAGCTAGTATATCACCCATACCCTTGCTTCCCTTGTACAGATTGAAGGGGGCATAGGAACCTGCAAGGCAGATACTTGCAGTGGGCAGAAAGACTACTCTAAACTTCTTTCAGATGAGGCTTTGAAATGACTCACTCTGCTCCTAACGGGTGCTGAAGGCGTCAACAAGTCCCTGTGGTCAGAGGTATCCAGAAATACTGGCAGACCAGAGCAAGCTTCTACTACTATTTTTTTTTTTAAGGCTTCCTCAGCTATGGGGGAGATCCCAAACTTTTTTTTTCCCTTCCCTCTGCAAGTTAGCTGATAAAGAGTTAGTGGTTGCCAGTCTGAGTGCTCGCAGGCTTCAGAAATCTGCTTGTTAAAGAGGGAATAAGGAGAGCTGATGGCCTGTCCTGCTGCAGCTGCTCTGGGGCCTGCCCGTACACACTGAACGTGGTGATGGAGTCGCCTGGTTATCAGGGCACTGGTCAACAACACCCTAAAACAACGGGGCGAGTTTCTGGCTGAGTGGTGTGAAGGAAGGGGATGGCTGTTTCGGGAACACTACCTGCAATTTCCTGGTGGTGAAGAACTGTCCTCTGCCTGCCTGCAAACAGCAAATTACCTGATGTTCGAGATAACCAAGTATGATATCACCAGACTACAAATACTTGTTTAGTAAGCCTAGATACTGTTTTTATTTATTTGGGGGTGTATGTGTTATGTACAGGCCAAAAAATTTTGAAGCAATTGGTCTAGAAAACAGAGACTGTGTGAAGACCAATGCTGACATCAGAACTCAGGTAGTCTTAGGTTTTCTATCTAGGGTGGATTTTTTTCACTAGAGGGAACGTACATAGAGTTAATGTTTATTATCACCCTTAAGATAAAGCATCTTGGATACCGGAATGTGATTTCAGCCTACCATAGATAGTTTGTAGTATTGGTAGAACTAACAACGATCCTCCAGGAAGGTAATTCCATACTGAAGTATCTTAAAGTAATTCTCAGCTTTCCAAGACTTGCTATTGAGCCTTTCCTATTCCTCATTTTCTGTGTGTATGTCAAACAACTGGTTTTTTTGTTGTTTTTTTTTTTTCCTGGATGGACGTGATGTTTGAAATGGTTGGAGTTTTGTTTGTTTTTGTTTCCGCTCCCTAATACATCCTGTATCTCAGTCATTTAGTTTAAATATACCGACCCTGCCCATGCTGTGACAGAAGTTGCTGGCTACAGTGTATATTTACCAGCTGTTCAGGCAGTCTAAAATCAAATGTCTAAAGTGCACTAACAGTTTTACCTCTTCTTACTCTGGCTTACAAGAGTGCGATTGTAAAAGATGACCTCATGTTTTTCTTAAAGCGCTTGTCAAAGAGGAGGAACTGGCACATAGGAAGACATCTAACTTGGAGCCAGTTCTGATGGTAACGTTGAGATGAGGATTACAGGCCAGCCAAACATGAAGGTGTTAATTTTTTAATGAAATAACATCTGGAATAGCACGAGACTTACGGTTTTCCTTAACTTAAAAACTTTTGGCCTTCCTAATGGCGTAAAGTCTTAAATTAAAGCTTCCAAATGAATTCTGGAGAGCTACTAAATTTAGAAAATGCTGAAAGGGATCCAATGCTTTTGTGTACCTTGTCTTTTGTTTTCCCTGTCAGCCTATTTGTTTCTGCCTAGTTTTCCCTCCATGCTACCTGGCATCCCTGCTTGGGACAGTTGCTCTCACTCCCTTTCATGCTCCTTCCTCCTCCCGCTCTTCTGCAGCACAGCCTGGCCTGCACTGGGTTACCCATGAGTAACTGTGGAAAATTAATTAGGCTGAGATCTTGCTGTGGAAGAAAGGTGTGGGGTTTGCTGTAGACGATGTGTAGAAGATCAGAGAACCCTGTCATAGGAAGATGCTGCAGCTTTGCAGCAGTGCTGGGTGTTCAGTTCTTGCACTGAAGTCCCTTGGAGCAGCTTCTCTTGGGCTCTGGTCGCCTCAACTCTGAAATGTGTGCTTAGCTCTCATAATGTAATTTATTTTTATATTTTTTTTCCCAGTTGACTTTTGACAGCAGGTGACCTTGTGTGCACTCTGAATTGCCTTTTAAAGTTAAGGGGGAAGGAAGGGACCTGAAGGAGGGAGAAAGGAGATTCAGGCCCCTTCCAGAACATGTCATCGGGGTGTGTTGCAGAGGTATCCAGGCAAAATCAGTGTCAGCATCTGATAACTGCTCAGCGCCATACCGGAGCCACGCTGGCCCACGCCCAGTGCGGGCACTGCGGAGCCTGCCGTGCCACCGGCCCGTAAAACCCGGCAGACAGCGATGATTAACGTGCGCGTTGAGTAGCTCCCGCTGATCCGGGCCACATCACACCTGCTGGGAACACGCAGTAGGTCTGCGCCTATTCCCCCACGGTGGGAAGTGGATCAGCGGCTGGCTGCGGTGCGCGCCTGTGTTTGGTGCAACCGGCATGTTCGGCGTGGAAACTCCTGCCTGCCCTGCGAGGTGATGAGGCGAGGGCAAACGTGCTCGGGGCGATGGGCTGGGTGGGACTCCCTCCTGTGGAGAAGACTCTTTTTTGTTCTTTTTTTTTTTTTTTTTAACTCGTCTCCTCCCCAGGAGGAATATTAAATGTGTAGTACAAGGCTTTGTTAAGATTTTTGTCTTTTAATTTGGGAGAGCCCCAAACGCTGGTTGTTCTATTGAAACACAAGAACAAAAGACCAAATAAGTGAAGATATCCTGATACTCATTTCCAGGACGCCTATCTAGATCCACAAGTAGCAAAGCTGGGAGAATCAGGAATGCTACTTGTGAGATGCAGGGAAGTGGTATGTTCACATTGTCCAGCAGTATATGATTTATAGTTACCCTTGCGTGCTGTTTTCAGAGCAGGGTGGTCTGGTTCCCTGGAAAAGGTTTTTCGGCTCCAGACAGTTGTGGAGGAATTCATTTTGGCTCAAGTACTGTCTTCCTGTTACTCTGCAGCACTCTGGAGCTGCCCTGTCTCCTCCTGGTCTCCAGACCAAAGTCCAGGGACGTGTAGACAATGTCGCAATGTCCACCCTACAAATATTATTAAGGATAGGGAATGTAAATTAAACCGTAAGACCTTTTCCCCTGCTGTCTCCCAGGGCTGTGTAAAACATTGTCTGCTTGAACAATACAAGCTTGACAGACCAGTTTCATATTTTGATTTGTAAAACAAGTGGAATATTTTTCTCCTTTCTTCCTTCCCCTTAATATTTATTTAAGTCTGAATTAATACCAGACCCTCTTTTTTTCCCCTCTCCCTCTCCTTTTCGTCTTGCCTGAGTTATAATAGCTGTAGTCCTCAAATGATGAGAGGGCAGGGTCATGGCAGTGATAATTGCATGTCAAAATTAAGGTGTCTGATCTTTTTATCTACGGTGACTTTGAGCAAGTATTTCTCGTGAGGAATGGCTTCCTCCTCTTGTCTTCTCCTTCCCCCTTCTCCCTTTCAGAATTTTATGCCATGCTTGACATTTTCAAATTTTTTCCTTCGATTTTTAAGAAGGCCCAATAAGATAGTAACTTAGGTTTTGCCATGTCAGCCCTCTCAAGGCTGCGCATGTGCAGTATGTTTTACACGTACATGGTTTTGGCAGCCTGAAAAATACCAGTCCTCAAAGTGTGAACTTTTTTCGATAATCAGATGATAGCAAATGTTAATATTTAACTAAAATGTTGGGGTTTTCTTACATATGGCTTCTATTTACAGTGCTTAGACGTGTTCTAAATACAAATTTGAAAACTAGTTTAACTTTTTGTTTAGTTTGGTTGCGAAGTCAGTGCCAGCAGCACATACCTTGTTAAGAATAAACGTTGTTGTCAGCTGAAAACTGAGGGATGGCACTCGAAAACCATTTTTCTGTGTGTGTCTCAGCCCTAATGATGGGTGTTGTTGCTCCTGGTCTTTTCATGCAGCCGGAGAGAGGCAAACAGCCACAGGTCTTATAGTAAAGAATAGGTTTAAAATTAAAGTCAGTTTTGTGACAGTGGCTCCTAATGATGTGGAAATATGTGTAGAAAAGATACTTAATTGCAGCACAGAAACGTGGGGGAGAGGTGGAAATATGCTGGTCCTGCTCTCTGGAAAATTATGAATATAGCGTTCATGAAAGCTGCAAGCAGGACTTTGTATCTCCTAACTCTTTGATGTTAGATGACATTCTGGAGTTGGAAAAAGCAAAGCAGATCGCATCAGCTGAGAAACAAGTTAGTTGACTAGTCTGGGGAGGGCAAAGTCTGGAGAAGATCAAAATGTCTCAGAATAAAGGGAACTCCTGCTACTGAAAATAAAAGTAGTAGTGATGGAGAAGTGGGTGGTATATGGATGCTACTAAAATTGATTTAATCGTGTTGAGTATTCAGAAGACTGTCATATAATTAACAAATCGTATTTTAATTGTTAGCATATTAGTGATGATTATTTACTTAGCAAACTTCCTTCTTCCCTCTCCCAGTGGGGAAAAGAAACAGATCTGTAATGAGAGCAAGGTTGGGAACAGAAGAGCTAATTGCTCCTGATTAAATTGTGAAGTTGAAGGGTAGATGAAACTTTTCCAGTTTTGTGGTGTTTCAGGTGGCATCTCATTATCTTGGGACCCTGCTGATGTGTTTGGTGGATAGCTCAGAGGGTCTTTTTTGCTTATGGCATAAACTAAGGAATAATTTAGTGCAGAGTGTTCAATTTCAAGTCTTTTCCGGGTTAGTTTACTGGCTCTGAAACGAAGTCAATTTGTGTCCTTTTGCATATTTGAAGTTTTGGGCTTGTTTTGTGATTGCAATGTTGCTTAAGCCATCTCATCACACTGGGAAGATGGCTCTTACAGGTGAGCCATGACCGAAAGGCGTTAGATATGACACAGGGCATGCAGATGTGTGCGGTGCAGCTGGGCTGGCAGCCTGGTGCTGCTTCGGTGGGTGCAGGCAGGACATGCTACAGTAATGCATCTGCTGTCAGCATCGCCTTCCTGCTGCTCGGGGGGGGGGAACGGGGCTGTGCACATACTGGGTGTGAGCAGAACAGCATCGCCCTGTGGGGCGTAGTGGGGACAGCCTAGTTACCCTGAGGTAATTAATACAGGAGGCAATGTATCTCAGCTTCTCGGATTGCAAGTGGCTTGACACAACCTGTGCCTTAGGTGTCCCATCTTCATGACCGAGTTGAAGTTTGCAAACCAGGAGGAAGTGCTGCTTTATGTGTCGGTGTTCGTGCAGTGATGTGTGGCAGCGTGGCACTGAGCCTGTGTGCTTTATTTTTAAGGCTGAAATACCAGACTTTAAAAATATACACTTCAAAAATTAATGTAGAAATTTCACAGCTAAGTCATGCATATTGGAAAATGCGGTTTTGAAGGATGTATTTCAGCAACTAACTATGTTAAACTTCAGAAACCATTAGGGAAATTTGTGAAGTCCACGGTTGTGCGGTCTTGTACTGTTTTGCGGGGATGGAAACTGTTTTCAAAGGTACATGAAACTGCTTTCATACAACACTGCACGATCTAATTATATCTTTCTTGGAAGACTGCTAAGCACGTGTCCTCTGGCTCACGCGCCCTCTACTCTTTCTCTATTCCCACTCCCCTCCCTCCCCATGTCCCCAAAACCTTTGGCTTTGTGGCAGTAGTCAAAAGTAATTTCTTTGCTTTATTTTTCAAATGGTATGTTGCTCAGGCTATCGGTCATGTTTGTAGTTAAAGCAACCTGACAATTTCTGTGTATGTGACCTGGTGTTCACTGTTCACAAGTGATTTTCCTGGGCTGCAGCTTTCCTTGCCAGGTGTCTGCCAAGGTCAGAAATGGTTTACTGGTTTCTGAGAATGAAAAGTGCAGAAAATGTTGTTCCCCTGTAAGAAAAATGAGTTGGATAAGAAGCTGAACAAAACAAACCCTCGCATCTATTGAGTTAGCAAGCTCCAGTGTACAGGAATAGGGACCCCAGATGCGCTGGAAACAGGAAGGAGGCAGATGTTGAGCAAAAGGTGATACTCTGGTACCAACATTATCTCTTTTGCTACCTGGTAAAAGTTCTTGCAAACTTGGATGGTTATAAACCTCTGAAAATACCAGTGTGTACTTGCTCAGTAGAAAATTGTTTTAGAAGGATTTATCTTTAAGAGGTCCTAAGCACTCAAGGACTGGTCGAAGATTTTCAGCAAAAGCATCCACTTATGATAAAGCTGAAGAAAGTTAGATGTGCTCAGCACTTGGAGGTCTAGCATCATACAGAGAGGAAGTAGCTTAAAAGTCAGGTGTTGACTGTGTCATGGGTTGAGGCATTCCAGCATAGGTGGTGTAGGCTTCTTTGGCTGTTTAAAGAAAATAAACAACAAAACCTCTCAGTAGCTGGTTTGTTGTTTTTCTTGTCGTTTTTTTTTTAATGACTCTTCTGTTTTCCAGGTAAGTCCAGTTGTGTCCGATAAAAACATACGGAAAGACATACTTTGGAGAAGTTTGGTTCTGAATGTGGCTGGTCAAAGAAAGAGGAAATAATTCATTTTTATACCTTCTTCTCAAGTCTTCCAGGGTTATTTGATTTATTTTTTTTACTCTTCTTAAAGTCCCCATTTTGAAATGTGACCTTCTTGATACTTCCACCCAGCTGGTTGTACTAGTGGTCAAAAAATGCTAGGTGTTCTCAAGCACACTTAATTGACACTTAAAATACAGTTTAGGGAGTGCTTTGCACAGCTGTGATCTCAAAGGAGAGGCATCCTTACTCTGAACCTTGAAGGTTAAATCATTTAAATGCTCTGTTGTTGCCATGGCTGAGAGGGAGATACAGAGACACCCGTGGCAGTAAAAGCACCCCAACTTTAAGTGTTGTAGTTGGGCTGGCACATCCTCTGGGAGGCTTCTCCTGCAACCTCTTTAGTGTGGTTTAACTGCACCGCTATTTTCTATAGAGTTGAGCATCACACTATTTTCTGGAACTTGTACGCTTTCTTTAACATTAAAAATGCAGCCAGAGTGTCATCTTTGGCCGGGGTTGAGAAGGGGAGGACAGAAGCGTTGCCCTGTAGCAGCCTGGAGGGAAATTTTGGTACGGTGGTCTCCTGTGGCTGTGACTATGAGTACTACTCGGATAGTTTAGTACTGGGAAAAGGCATTAGTGGTAGGTATAGTATGGTAGAAGTGCTGACTTTTTTTGCTTTTCTATTTGGTTTTTTTTTTTCTGTAGTGTTTGTTCTGCTGACTTGGAGCTTTTCCTCCAGGAATAAGTACCTGGAGACTGTTTTGCTTTCTGTTACATATATTGTATGAAAAGCATAACTTTATTTTTTTTCATTATTTTATTCTTTTTAAGAACAACTTAGTGGCTTTTTAAAAAAAAAAACAAAACACTCTAAGAGAATCTGAAGGCATCATAAATTTAAACTCTCACTAGATGAGGTATTTATACAGAAGATGGATTCTAGTGCTGTGCGGGGAAAACTGACAGGGTTTGGTTATAAAAAGATGAAGCAGGAAGGAGAGGAACAAAGAAAGAAGAGGCTCAACACACACGGGCCTCAGTGACAAATGATAGATTCTTATTTTCATTTACTGGTCTTAAAATTGCCATCTAATGTGCAGGTGAGCTTGTGGCTTTTCCCAGGAGAGGTTTGGGGCTGCTGCGGTAAGCTGTGGCATGTGTGATATGTAGAGGCTGGGGCTCCCAAAGTGGGACCTTTTCTCTAGGGGTCGAGAGGCCACGTATGGTGTGTGGGGCACATTATGTGCCTCAGGACAGAGTTCGTGAGGGCCAGCCAGCAGCTGGGTGCTGCCTGGCTAGGGAAGAACTGAGGGTGCAGCTTTGTGCCTGGCTTAGGGTCTTCCAAGGCCGCAGTGCTGGTGACCCCCTGGTCTCCTCGTGCTGAAACCAAGGCAGAGAGTAGTTGCAGCAGAGCTACGATCCACTGCAGACTGTTTGGGGAAGGGTTTGCTTTCTTTCAGCAGCTATCTGGGCATCTGTCATTGGAAATGGACTACGAACCCACAGTGTGGGGAGAGGGTGTGCGTGTCCAGCTCCCCTCTCATAGGCTTTTTGGGCCAGGCTCCGGACCAGAGCATCTCTCCTCCTGTCTCTCTGCTCTTTTTAGGACAGAAGGGTCTGCCTTGCGCTTTTGCATGCAGTCAGGGTGAAGGCAGAACAAACCAAATCCTTGGTAGGCATCTTATTATGACCTTTTTGCAGTGGGTATTCAGTGTGCTTAGATGCCACAGACAGCATTATGGCCTCTGGAGGACAAGCGTTTTCGAGGCAGGAGCCCTTAATTGAGGCAGTTTGTGTTTGTAGTAACAAACATGCAGCAGACTTTACATTTGCAACTTTTATAACTTCAGTGCAAATACTGAGTCACTGCATGAGCCCTGTCCAGGTCTTCACCCCTTGTAAAGAAGTTACAGGATGGTTACTTTTTGGGTGCATTACCTTTTGCCAGATGTCTTCCTAAGCATCTCATGTTTCAAATAGTCCTCCATCTTGATGTGAAGCATAGTGACTCACAGCATGGGTGGTGACTCACTGATATCAATTAAACATTAGGATCCTAAAGGTGTGACTCCTTAAGCTTTGACAAAAAAATGCTGTCGCAACATGAAAAAAACACTTGCAATACATTGCACATCTGCATAGGTAGCGAATTCTCTACATTGCTGTACTGCTATGAAAAAAAGCTTTTGTTTTTTAAATGTTCCCTTTCCACCAGCGTATTTTATATACAGTTATTTTTGTTTCAGCATAACAGTACAGTCCTATTGGTTTAGTAAGTCACTTTATCAGATCTCTTGCATTAGGAGGATGGATGGAGGACAGAAAGACAGACAAAACCCAGGGACACAAAGAGAAATCCCAGGGAGCACTGTAAGTTTAGCAGCATCCTTCTTTCAGGCTGGGTGCTCTTAACTCCCAGGTGGGACACAGGGGAATTCAGCCAGAGCAGTTACAGGATTTAATGATCTCCCTGCTTGTAACAGATTAATCTACTTTTTGTAAGAGGTGGTGGAGGATTACTGTCTAGTTTCCAGCCAAAACAATCTCCCAGTGTAGATTTACTTGGAGTGCCACTTGAATTATCATCAGCGCTGCCCAGCCCAGCATTTTGTTCTGCAGGGACATGGAAACCTGTCACTCCTTTCTCTGTGGAGCAAACCTGAGTGTCGTGTTTGCAAGATGAAACTACTGGCACTTACAGCAGGACCTACCACGGCTCCAGGCACAGCCATGCCGTGTGGGCACATGTCGAATACGCTTTGCTCTGCCGAGCCCAGGTCTGTGTAAGGGGAGAGGCAGCACTGATGCTATATCATGGTTCCTGCTTTATTTCTAGCTATTCAAGGCTGAGGCTGCAGTCCTCTGCCTTTGGCTTTTCCATGGGGAAGGGAAGGGGGAGTGCAGGTCTCTGGCAAACCTGCACTTTCAGCATGATGAAGCCTTGCTGGCTTGCTCTGCTGCTGTGTTAAGATGGGTGGGGACGATACGCTAGCTATTAAATATGTATTTTGTCCTATTAATGTCATCTTTACCTGAGGCTGCTTTTGACTGCAGCATCCGTTTTTCTTTTGAGTCCTCTCCTTATTCTTCTGTCTCTTTGTGAGTCGAATGCCCTGGTGGCACCCACCACCGTCCTGCCGAATTTATTTTGGATAACTATTCACGGCGACCTCTCTCTGGTTTGTGACAGCTGCCAGAGGAGAAACCGGGGTATGCTTGAGCTCTTAGTACTGAGCAAGTAACTTAGGGTCGTGGCAGATTCTCTGGAAGTTTGTGCTAAAGCAGCTGTTGAAATATTTCACCATTTCCCTATTTACGAGTTCTGAGGGTTTTGGAGAGTGAGAGATTTGGGGAAGGTCAGGGGCTGCCTGCATCTGTCACCACCCATATTAGGCTGCCCTTGTGGGCTCGGGGGATCAGCTCCGACTTATGCTGGCCTGCAGAGCGAGTGCTTAACTGAGGGCAGGAAAGGGCCAGATGCAGGGTTTGCAAGGAAATACATGTTTTTATTTTCAGAGCAGCTGAGGAGTTGGGCAATACCCTTAAAAACAAACAATCAATGACTCACAGATAAGTTATCAAAAGGGGTGGGTGCATTTTAGGCACCACTGAAGGACACGCCGATAGATTGACTTTTCTTCTGTTTTTGAACTCTTACTCTGTGTGCCACTGTGCCAGAGTGGTTTGACATCTGTTGTCCTGGCCTGAAATTTCACAACAGCCCTTCATGGGATTTTGGCTCTTCCAACCATGAACCTTTACCTACGTGTAATCTGGTACTGCACATTCTCTGCCTGGGGCTCATGCAAGGGCCAGCTATCTTTGACTAGCAATAGTAAGCTGTGAAAATGAAAAGGCACCAGGAAATCTGTCTTTTCTTTTTGCACTTGGATGACATTACCGTTCCTCTGACAGCCATAAAATTAAAAATCAACAACTTGTAGAGATTGCCTTTAAAAAAGTGTTCTTGTATAAATATGACTATTTTTAATAAACTTAATTTATTCTCTACCAACAAAAACTATTTGTCAGTTTTAAGAAGCATGTACACCTTCTGGATTGTGAAAATAAACCCGGGGCATTTGAAAGCCTGCCTGGAGCTCAGATGTATCTCCCGATTTTTGTTTTGTTTGCGGCTTGTCTGGGCCGATATTTTACTTTGCTAACTGGAGATTGGTTCTATAATTGCAAATACGAGGAATTGCATTTCCCCCACTTGCTAAATAGTTCTAAAAAGTCAACATCTTTGGAGAGCAATTCTCACTGCCTTGCTGAGCTGTTTGCTGCAAATAATTCGTAGCTCTTTGGTGGAAAAAATACTTGCTCATACTACTTGCTTTTTGGTTCCTTAGTGCCTTCAGTCTGTAGGTTGGAGGATCAGACATGTATGTCCCAACTTCTACAAGTCAGTGCAGTGAGGAACTCAAAAATACATTTAACTAAAACAAAAAGCCTGAGCCTGAAAGCTGGCATGTTTCTTTTGGCCACAAAAGTGCTATACTTCTTGGTGAGATGGTATATTGTAGGGAGGATGTCTCCTGTGATGTTGAACCAGAGGGCTGCATCGGAGCTAGCCTTATTTGTGGAAGGGCTGTATGTCATGGAAATGCTCAAAAATGCAGCGCAGCAAATTGAACTCTTTTGAGGGAAGCTTTCTTTTGAAGTTGCATCCATGAAACTTCAGTTACTGGTGTCAGGAGGGCTGCTACTATTACATTAAATACAAACAGGCATTCTGCAAAATTTCAATTCTGGAGTATTTGACTCTCCAAAGTTAGCTGTACTTATTTTTCATGAAACGTGTATGGCTCCCATTACCATCAATATTTGAACACTTCACAAACCACGAACAAATATATCTTCCTACATTTATTCAAGGGTATAATAGTACTGTCCACACTTTACACATAAGAGATTAAGTTACATGTCTGAGGGCAATGAGGATGTTGGGCTAAAGCCAGAATGCAACCTTGTTCTCCTGAGGCTCAGTCTAATGCCTCAGAGAAAAATGTCTTGGAGTTTAGGGAAGCCTCACTAGAAACCTTGTTGTTCCCATCTTTCTCCTGGGAATGAGGCAGTGCCCTAACGTTGGGGTGCTTGAAATGGTCCATTTTCTCTTCTGTTGGACAGAAAGGGTAATTTCAGTATCAGGGATAGCTTTAGTGTGGAGGTTCAGCCCCTGTCTGATCTCTGAGCTGTCAAACGTTGCTGTGGGGGCTGCTGTCCCAAGGAGTCGCGCAGCTGCGCTGGGATCTCCAGGTGCCCTGTCCAGCTCCATGCCAGGACTTGTCCTGATGAGTCGTGCCATTAGTTAGTCTTCATCCCCTTCCAGCACCTGGGGAATCGGGATGCTTTTCTGAAAGCAAAGTCTTGACACTGTCTGTGGGAGGCTGGAGCTAATGGCCATCAGGGGTCTGTGGCAAAGCAGCTGCTTTTCACTGTGTTTCAAAGTGGCCCTGAGGAGGTCAATCAGAGAACTTGCTCTTAAATTGTCGGGCTTGCTGCTGGTGGGCTTCACGGGGCTCTGGTAGTAGGTGTCTGGGGCTGCTATGGTGAGATGCTTCAGCTACACCAGTACTGCCAATGTCTGATGGAGTTACACCCCTTAGTCTAAACTCATGTGGCCTGGAGAGGGGGAGACTTAAGTGTTGGATATTGTAATTTTATAATTAGGGTCTGATAAATCTCACTGAACTAAATGAGTCTTTATTTTGCTTCTTGGGGTCTTGGGTTTGACTTAAGGGGGAAAGCTTTCCTCTGTCACTTCCATGCACTCGTGCTAGGATTGAAATTTGGAAGAAGCTCTACGCTGATGTTAGTATGTTTAAACACATCTGAGAAACTAATTTATTTCAGTTTATCTGTCCTTTTTTTCTTCCAGTGGGATCTTGTTTGTGATTCTGCCTGGAAAGTCCACATTGCTAAATTCTCCCTACTGGTAGGATTAATCTTTGGCCACTTAATAACAGGATGTATAGCTGACTGGTAAGTGAAAAATCTTTTAATGCAATGTAATTATAAATAAATAACGATATTAAATATTGTCTTGATTTTCTTCTACTTTATATTCATGAAGAACCTTTGCATAATGATTTTTCGGGTTCTGAAAGAAGCATGATGAATAAGCAGTTTAAAACTGTGTGTTAATTTCTTGAACTGAGTAATTTATATCAAGGTAAATAACATAAATAAACTATTTGATAGTTGGTTTAGTTATTTCCCACTGACACAATTTATTACAGCTGTAACACTAGTACAGAATTAAGTATTTTCTAATTATATAAGTAAAGCCTTTAGTTTAGGATTTTCTTTTTTTAAGCAAGAGATAGGGCCAGAAGAAATTGGAAGCGGCATTGATTTAACTGAATACAAGACTAATGTAATGTCAACCTTGTGCTTACACAGTATCTCTTGGTGGGTAGAAGGCTGTTTTTTTGCAAACCTTTCCATTGTTCTATTTTTAAAGTTCTTCTTAAGCAAACATCTTGATGTAGTGTTAAAGAATTGCTGACTTATGTGCTGTTAATATTGGGGTATTAAATTTAAAAGCATAGAGTGCAATTCTTTAAATTGCAATAGTGAAAACATTATTGGATACCCCAGTTATGCTGTGAATTCAGCTTTTATTTAAAGAAAGAGTCTTGTAGTGTAAAAGAGGGGAAAAAAAAATTAAAGGCATGACTCACGTGATTTCAATGGAAACTTGCAGCATCTGAAACAATAGCTCTATGATGCTGTCCCAGTCATTTCAGTGACTTCCAGCACAGTTGCCAATGTTGGTGCTTTAAATGGCCACAAGTTAACCCTTTTGCCATTCATTAAATGAGAAAGGAAGAAGAAGAGTTGCCTATTAGGGAAATCTTACAAAGCCTCAGCAACTCACCAGTCAGTTGGGAGAGAAAAGGCCCCCTGCAGCTGTGCAGTCATTTGGCTCAAGCGTTCGTAGCAAAATTGCGTCTTAATTCTTGAATAGTCACTGAAAGTTTTTATGCAAGTGAGGAATCATGATTTTTCAGTGAAGTAGGGAACATGCATGATGAAATACAGTTGACTTTGATTAAAATACCAAAGTAAAACGGGCTCTAACAACGCGTAGAAAGTATACTAGGGAAATGAATGAGGGATCTTGCTCTGCTTTCCTAAAAAGGAATCAGTGTGAAGAAAGCAGACTTATTCCCAAGTTAGGAAAATGCTGCTATAATTGACAAATAAGTCACAAATAAGTGAACAACTCATTGCCTAAGGCACTGGCTTCGAGAGAGAATTGCAGTAAGCAGGTTTAATAGCTCTCTGCCACCAAAAGGAGCATCCTGCTCTTCCATCCATTTCTGTCCCCAGTGTGTACTTTGTGCTGCCACGTGTGCTTGTTGGACCCCTCTGCAAGCTGCTTAGCTGAGCTAATGCAGCATAAAATTAGCCTGATATAAAAATGAGGTATTTTTCTCTTTTTTTTTTTTCCTAGTGAGTTTAGGCGAGCTTAATGAGTATCTGGTTTCCAGCTGTGGTGCAAAGGAGAAAAAGGGTAACTTGGTGGCTGGAGGGAACAGTGACCCCCATGCCCTTTCATGGGTGTCCAGAAAGGACATGGTTTTCTGCCACCAAAGCCGGTCCTCCTGCTCCTCTTCAGTCCCCATCCTTGCTATCTGATGTAACTGACCCATCAGGGGTCCTGCGCTGGACAGTCTTTTTGTCATTTAGCAGTAGCATTTGGGGCTGGTAAAAGAAGACCTAAATGGGATTTACTTTGCTATTTAATCATAAATTGAGTTTCCATTAAGGCAGGGGTGTGTGTGGAGAGATGGATACAAAGGGGTTTGTACCTGTAAAAAGAGAAAAAGAAGAAAAAAAGAATGTCGGTCCCAAGCAAGAGCAGGGGAGATTAAACAGAGTAATGCATAAAAGTGTTACAAACTTTCAAAATCTGTTTTCATTTCATTTATATACCACTCTCCAGTTTAGACAAGTAGAAGATGCTTTGGATTTTTTGTACTGTTAGGGTTTGGGGCTTTGCTTTTCCTTTTTGAAAGATGGCTTTTAAAGCTGTACATGGCAAAGGCATAAAGTGTATTAAGGTCATTTGCTAGGTAAACAGAGTAGTCCATATTGAAAATACAGTAGGTGTGCACACTGGGATAGCTCTGTGTGGAAAATCTATAGGAAGAAGGTCTGTAAACATGTTCGACACTGAAGACCGACTGTGTCCAATGCCTGAATAAGTTACTTGTTCAACAGACAGAGTACTGCTGGCAATTTTGCCTGCTCTGGACAGAGACTGTTGAGGTGTCTGTGGAAGGCTTTCTTCTGGAGCAGGTGGGCTTGGTGTTCATGTAGCATCAAGACACAAGGTCTCTGCCTCTCATTGCCCAATACTGCCCCTGCTTTGCACCTGCTCTGGTGCTTTTTGGAACCTTTGTGCCGATTCAAGTCCCAAAACCAAGACAAAACCTGCAAAGAACAGCATGGGAAGAGCAATTTGATTGGCTGCAAGAGCAAAGCTTAGTCTTTTCAGGGTGGCAAGGTACATGCATAGGAGCATGGGAGGAGCAGGTCTTGTCCTCAAACCATTCACTCTACCCCTGTGGTGCAACTCTGAGGATGTTAGGAATATCTTTTTGATGCATCTGTGTATCGCACTGTGTGGATTGCAGGTTCTTCAAAAGCCTGGGGTTGCTTGTATCCCTAGTTATTTACCTGTGCAGACAGCATTTAGCATTTGATCTAGATAATAGTATGCAGTGTAGGCTGAGACTTTTGTGGCACAGAAATCTCTCTCTGGAATAGTTTGGATGGCAGCAGATAGCATCCCAGGGCTGTTTTACCAGGGAGATTGTGTATGGTTTAATTTCTCACAAGCATTTCCATGTACCGTTAGATAATTCTGTCTACATATAAAAAGCTTTTTTTTTTTTATGCTCTAAGACAACCATCCTGTCAAAACACTGCTGGATCACCAAATATATGGCTGATAGTTGCACTGGAGCTTTGATTTTTGAGGAATGTGCTGCGTGCGTTGGTGAGGAAGGAGACTAGTTTTGTGTCATGGGAGGAGATGCTGGTGATGCCTCCTACTGGGGGGCTTATCTGGCCTCAGTTGGCTTTCATAGGCCCAGGAGGGTCTTGGATTTCCTGATTCTTCATTAGCAGCAACTATTCATTTGCATAACTTGTATAACGGTAGAAGAAATTCTACATCCTAATGATGGATAACCTTCAGTACAGAGGATGGGAGGAGGGGAAGAAGGGAACTGAAGTATGCTAAGCATGAGGTCTTTTTCAATCAACATCAGGGAATGGCAGGTCAGGCTTGTGATGAGAATTAAGTTCCTAATTCTGAGTGTTTGCATAATGCTTTTCATCTACAAAACCCTTCCACAAATAGTAATTAGTATGAATTACAGCTTGGCAATTACAAAAATAGGGCTGCAAAAGTCTGCGCAGATCGCTGATAATACAAACTTCATAGTTTCTTTTCTGTATTCAAGGTTTCATATGAGGTACTTCCCCTCCCTGCCTAAGTGCTTTGTGTTCCATAAATATAAAATCTGAAGCACACACAGCAGTAGCTGCCCCGTGTCCAGCATGTTCCCAGTGCATTGCATGTCACTGAGGCAGTGATGTTGTGTTCCCACCCTCAGCTCAACAGCAGCTCATCTTCTGGTGGGCTGGGTTTGCACGCTGATTGAGAACAGTCTGCTTTGACCTTGCTGTCTTCAGTTTGCACGTTGGTACATTCTGTTTTAAAAACATTGAATGGTTAATGCCAACAAGTTAAATTTTTGAGGTGCCCCACAGGTGCCTACAGGTGAAAAAAAATAGTAAACCTGTCCTCATGCAAGGAGCCTTCTTAGGTGTGACTTTAAAAAAGTGTGAATGATGACACACATACCGGTGCACTCTTCCAGTTCCCAGAAAAGAAAAAAAAATTATAACGATGTCTCCTTTTCAGCCCTTCACCCTGTGTATTATTGATCTTGTTCCATTTTAAGTAAAGCAAAATCCAAAGTTCTAATTGTGAATGCATATGTATAAAATATACTTTACAGCTGCTGGTAACAATCTGCTGAAATAATTGAATAGAAACAATTCAGCATGTGAAACTGGACTAAGTTGTGAGATTTAAATGCTCTTTATTGTGCTGACATTCAACCTGATGACTGGCTTGCAGCTGACAGACTGCTTTGAATGGGTCTGTGAAAACTGCCTACGAAAAGCACGTTCATATATTCTTTGTGGAAACGGCATATGGAGCTGACTAAAGGGATCCTCAGTTCCACTGGAAAACTTGTGGGAGGTGACAAGTTGAAAAATTTTGGAAATCTCCACATAATTATCCAATTCTTGCTTAAAAATAGCCATGTGCTCTGGTGCTTCGTATCATTCTCCTTGCACAGGAAGAGGGGGGGAAAGGGGAATTATAAACACTAAGCATATGAGTAAGAGATGTAAAAATCTCATGTTCCTTTGACATAAGAGCCAAACTCTGCAGCACATGCCCCCACATTCAGTGGCAGCGTAACTCTTCCTCCTTGTCAGCACTGCACCAACACGTGCAACTACAGGTTGCAGCTGCGAAGCCTGCCTGCAAAGGAGGACTGCAAATCCTCATGCCCCTGCTGCCAGTAATCATTTTTGGAGCGGTTTCTTCCTTACCCTCCAGTCGGGCTGGTTTCGTGCGTCTCTGCAGCTGCTGTGGAGATACAAGGTGGAGGGACGTGGAGCTCACAGTTTTTCTGTGAGCGTTACTATCGGCTTTCTAAAGCTCAGTGAAGTGACATGAGCCCTGTTTTGCGCTCGGGCCATGTTTGTAAGGCTTGCCCTCAACAACGAGGCCAAGAAAAGTAGTTTTTTGAGACAGCTCTTCTTGCAGGTGAGGCTGAAAAGCACGTGTCTCTTGCGAAGAGGAGACCTCTGCAGTAAGCTCTGTGGCTGTAGACTATAAAGAAACAGCAATATACCATGCCATATAACATATAATACCATCCACTCTCTCGTGCTACCACAGAAAGCTCTGAGAAGCTGCTTTTAGTCTCCAAGGGACTTGTTTATGGCCTTACAGTAGTTCCTAGATGTTTCCTTGTTCATCTTTGGTGTTTTGAAAATGATGGTTAAATCAAGCAGTAACACAATGTGCTGCCCGTGCTTAATCCCATCTGAAATGAACTTGTCAATGCAAAACTGGCTGAGGAATCTGGGTTTTAGAAAGCAGAAAAAAAATGAGAAGAATGGAACAAGCATTAAAATGGGTGGCAATATTTGGAAGGGATTGCATGATTTGTTCCCCTCTTTGCCGGTTGTAATGATCTAGCGTTATGTCCATCCTGGCTTTTAACACTGTTTCTCCATACTTCCTTATTTTTAGGGTTGGTCGACGGCCTATACTGCTCTTCTCTGTCATATTCATTTTGATATTTGGACTGACTGTGGCACTCTCAGTGAACGTGACCATGTTCAGCACACTCAGGTTTTTTGAGGGGTTTTGCCTGGCTGGAATAGTCCTCTCCCTGTACGCACTGCGTGAGTATGCCTTCATCACCCATCCTAATGTGTCTTTATCAAGTACGTGGTTTGCTGTTCTCTGGCTTCCTGCTTTCGTCCAAACAGATCAAACCAGAATCGTACGAACTGAAAAAGCCTTAGCCTGAGTTTTGGTAAGGAGGTAGGGATTTTGTAGCTGTCTCTTTGCGTTGCTACAGAGCAGTCTATGAAGCTGTTTGAGAGCTCATTTTAAAGAGTTATAAGCTGTTTTGGGTTTGCTTGTTGTTATTTAAACCTAGAAGTCATCTGTGTGATAGCCATAATGTGTAATGGGAGTGGATTTCACCTTGCGGTATTGAGCTCAGTAGGAGACTCCCCACTTTTGCTGTCTCTAGCAGCACGTATTCTGGCACATTTTCAGAAATTCCTCTGTTACTTGCAGCAAGAGATCCCGTGTTCCTGCCTCAGGATTGTAAAGTACAGCAAAAATACGTGCGAAGAGCCTGAAGTCCTTTATCAAGGTTTTTTGTTGGTGGTGGTTCTGTTGTTGTTGTCTTTTTTTTTTTCCTGTTTCACAGGGGAAAAAAAATAACTGAGAGAAACTTGAGGGAAAGCTTGTAAGAAATGTCTACATGCTCATACCTGGGGTGACTGGTAGACTTGTAGCCAAAACATTTGAAAACCCCTTTTGGAGGCCTTGCCTTCGGAGAGTACATGCATGATGCCACCAGCCTAATGTGTGTCCCTTGGATATGCTCCAGAGAGCTGTCTGCTTCTGCTTCCTTGGCTGTTTGTAATTAACAGGTAGTACCACACCAACCGAGGAAAACACAAAATTTCCCCCTCTTTATTATAGCTCTGGAAAAGTATTATCTAACTATATCCTGGAAGTTGCTGTACAGATCTTCATAAATTTTTATTTACTTCCTATCATAGATGGTATCTAACCCATCAAGATTTAGCACAGTATCCTTACTCCGCATGGAGTGTTTCATAGTATTAAGTTCCACAGTTTTGGGTTGGTTTTTTTTTTTGTCTGCAACAAGGGGAAAGAATCCTGACTAGAGCATACAAGAGTTTGTTCTGTATTGCACTTCTTTGTTATAGCTGATATGGTACCCAAGATAAGTATTTTTTTCTTTTCTTGCCTTTGGTCATGTAATCTCTAGTGAGAATTTTTCACCAAAAACCAAAACTACCACTGAAGACACTACACTTTTATTGGGAAGTGTTTTAACCCGTGTGGTTCCTGTGGGAGGGGGCTTCAGCCATTACCAATATGACATTCAGCTGGAAATTAGGCTTGTTGGGATTTTTCACAGCCCAATGCAGCAGTTTTTCTTGGTTGGTGGGGTTTTTTTTTTAACTTTTTAAGAGAGTCATTGCAACTGAAGATTTTCATGGGGAAATGCCATCTAAGTAAAAGTTTCTTTATGGACCTTTTGAGATCAGAGCAAGAGAGTGCGTGTGTCACCTTAGATCAGACAACAGCTTGCCAACCAAGGCTTTCATTCAGCAAATGGGAGATCCTGGTTAGTTCGTGCTCCTGCTTGATGCAGAGTGAGGATTTGAGTCCGATATCCTCCCCCCCCCCCCCCCCCAATAATTGAAGTGTTTGCTATAACCACTGCTGTCTGGATAGACAGTGCATGAATAGAGCTAGTAGGTGTTGGGAAAGACCTGTGTGAAATTAGCTGCAGCCTGAACATCAGTGTACTTCTATGGAAGTGAGAAAATGTGAAAGATGCAGCACCTGCACCTCTGGTAAATCTTCTGACCTTCTGGCTGGGGAGGTGAGGGGAGTGGGTTTTTCTTTATTAAGTATTTTCATTTAAACAAACCAAAAAAAGTTATCATCTTGGTGTAGAGTAGTGGGAGAGGATTAATCCCTAAAGTCTTAAGAGAATAGGAGTAACAGGGTTTTTTGTTTGTGGTGGTGGTAGTTTTGATTTTAGTACTCATAATCTGTTAGGCTTCCTATCAATTTCGATCTACTATCTTTCCCTTTCTGCTGGAGTCCGCTGTCGCACTCTTTTGTGGAGTCACCTTCTGTTTCATAGCCCCTCTTCCCTTTCTCTTAATGGCCTTGATTTCTTCCCCTGGAGCTTTGTTGCCCCTGAATTCCCAGCTGGCTGCCCTGAGCAGAACAATAGAAAGTGGAAAGTTTGATCTACTAGACACAGTTATTAGCTGAAGTTTTCAAAGCTATGGTGCAGAAGCGAACTGTATAGGCTTGCATAGCCTGCAAAGGTAATTAGCCTACCACAGGGATCCTTTTACACCGTGTTGAGCTTGCTAGTTGTGCTTGGATTTATGGCCTGCCTAAGGGAAATTGTAAGTAACAGTCCTGGATGCTTTGGGAGTGGGAAGAGCACCGAAGTGCTGTCTTTAAAACGCAGAGCTGCCAAGGTTGAGTTGCCCTCACCATTCAAACCGCACTATTCTTAATAGCCTAATGCTGTTTTCCTACCTGTCTGCCCTAAGGTGCAGAGTGAGCCTGGGGACGAGCCTTGCCTTCTGTGGAGGGACAACACGGAGCCTGAGCCGCCTGTGCTCCTCTGCAGGCTTTGCTCAGTGTTGTAGTGAGCTACCTTCTTGTGGCCTCCAAGTACAGCCTCTTGCCTGGAGCTGCTTGGGACTTGTCTAAAGAAACCACTTTTGGATGTTGATTTGTTAAACTGAAGAGTTTTCCTGCAGCTGCTCTAGTTTTGTTGGAAAAGGTGTTTCAGGTGGAATTTCTAGTGAACTCGCAGGAAGAGACAGGCTTTGTGTGAGTGATGATGCTTGCTGCGAAGGAGGGAAGCAGAGGAGAAATGAACCTGGGGCTTTCTCCTCCCGGGTGCTGCAGGTCATTGCATCATCTAGGAGAATGAAAGGCAGTTAATCCTTTTCCACTGAACAAACACATGCAGCTTTGAAAGGCTTTTGTTACATGCTGATGTGGAGGCAGGGAGCTTCTGCTGCCTTCCAGATGTGGTTTCCTGCCTGGTACCAACCTTCAGTGGGTTCCTGTGCTCCTGGGCAGCTGGCACATGTCCTGTGTGGTGATGCACCAGCAAGGTCCTCAGGAAGGTCTCCCCAGGAGTGCAAAGTGGCTCCCAATATGCCATGCTCGGCAGTCACCTGATGCACAGAGCTGGAGCTGCCTGCTGTGATATGCTGATTAGGTCCCCTGCTATGTTTGCTGAGCAGATTTCTGTGGAAATGGGCTGCCCCTTGTTGGAGGAGGGTGCTGGGGCCGGAGGCAATATCTCCTGGAGAGAGAAATGGTGGAGGGATGCTAAGGAGCACTCTGGCTGCAGTGGTTGGAGGGGATGTATGGCCTGCCCAGCAGTTAAATGTAGGAAAGAGTGTAGATTGTGGGGCTGCAGGAGGACAGGTTGTTTAAGAAAAAGCAGGGGAAAAGCTATTTTTTCTGAGGGTGTCTTTTCTTCCAGTATTTGTTGCTGTGTGCACGTCCAGAGAGGAAGGACAGGCGTCCTGCACCTGCTGGCTCAGCACAGTTGGATGCACGGTGCCGTAGCCTGCTGCTCAGCTGAAGAAGAGGAGGTTTGAAGTTTACCCATTTGGGGTGGAAAGCCCTAAGCCAGTCCTGCGAGTTTACCTCGGACAGGCCGAGAGGGAGAGGAAGAGGTGTGGGAGCCCTTACCAGGGACATGTGTGCCTGAGTAATGCCTCAGCTGGTGTCTGTGGACTCATACAGCAGGCGAGGTGTGCCACTCTTACTGCAAATAGCTCTGCTTGCTGGTTGCAACTCATGTGGGACAAAGTACACTCAGCAAATGTGGAAGTCATGGGAGAAAGCAAATTTGATTATCTCAAGGGTGGGGAGGGTGTTGCTTCTGGGTCACTTTAGTCTCACTGGGGCATTGCCTTTGCCGTGACCACGGGGCAGCCTTTTCCTGTGTGCTTGTGCAGAAGGCCAGATGCTGCGGCTGACTCAGCATGGGTCCCTTCCTTAAGGCTCGCTTTCACGAGCTGGCGTGAGCTGATGCAAGAGCTCTCATGGCTGAGGGCAGGAGTTCCCCCTCCTCATTCTCCCCCTCTCCTCTCACGTGCTGCTGCCCAAGCCACACTGGTGCCAGCGCCTGCCTGAGCCCTCTGCAAGGGAAGCCATCCACCTTCCCTCTGGAGAAGACCAAGTGTGCTGTTGTCAGTGGGATGTGCGCTCTGATCTTGTCTCCTCCTCCTTTGGGAGATCTTCTGCTGGGCATCGCGTCCCCTGTGCTGCCTGAGCCTGGAGGATAGAGTGGGAGCGTGGCCCCACACCGGGCAGGGCCAGTTGAATGAAGGGAAGCAAGGATTCCCTTCCAGCTGATCACTTCCTATCTGTCTCCTCCCTGATGTCCCTACTTTTGTCACATTCTGGAGTGAAAGCTAGGATGATGGTATTAATTAAACTATTTAAGGGGGAGGAGAGGAGGGGAAGAGTTGTATTTTTCTGGCAAATGCTCCTGGCAGGTTTAACGAACCTCCCGTTAAAGTGCTGTGTGCCATCGCTAATGACTATACCTGAGCTCGGACAGCACAAGCCACACAGCACAAGCCACGGCGCGGATTTGCACACAATTGCAGGCTGTTCAGCAGTTTCATGGGTGACTGAACTACAGATTATGCTGCAAAATTAGGAAGTCTAGACTTGAACGAACCAGTAAATAGGCTCTGGAAATAGCTTTGCTGAAAGGGAGACATCTTCTCGGGTTGGAGCGAGGAAGCAGGGGTGCCCCTCTGATTCATAGTAGCAGGATGAGTAGGCACGTTGTTTCTCTTTCATTGTTAGGAGAAAAAAGGTAGAAATGCTGTTGAAAACCATAGGTTGTGTTTCAAAAGCCTGGAGAAGCTTGGCAAAGGCTTCCAGACTGGTTAAGATGTGCAGCTGTGATGTATCTTTCTCATTTATAGCTAGGTCAATCTAACCTGTTACTCCTGTAAATTACACAGGCACTGATCTGAGAGAGGCTACATGTGGCTTCTTAAGATTTTTTTTTTTTTAACATGTATCCTGGAAAGCTAGAGCAGCATGCTAGAAAGCTTGCTCCAGGCTGAAGAATGAGCAAGTGCCAAAGCAGAGCATGGAAGCCTCTGAGTGTTGGGCTGTAGTGATGTCAGATTTGTAAAATAATTTTGCTTCCAGTCAGGTGTCAATATAAAGGGTGAGATTTATCTCTCTCTCTCTTCCCCACCCCTCCCCCCCTTCTCCTCCCAGAATTGTATAGGCTTTGAGATCCTGGAGCATCCCAAGTTTATAATTCCCACCTCTCTTGGAGTTTGAATGGTCTGAACAATATAATTGCTTGATTTTATTCTGTCTTCCTCTCCTGACTGTTCAGTAGCAAGCGTGGCCTTGGCTAGGCAAGGCAGGTGAAACACTGAAAACCGCAGGCTCTGCAGTTATTCTGTGTAATCTGAACCGGCTCAATAAATAACTCTGCAAAGCATTCCCAAATCGGAGGATGTGGAAAACATCTGACTCCTTTCCAGTGCATTGACATGTGCCTTAGCTCTGCAGTAACGTGCAGTTCTCTCCACTGACAGGTCTGTGATAAGATCAAGGTTGTTAAGCCACCTACCTTCTGTTTATGTAACCAGCCTTTCCTTGCTCTGAGTCACTTGATGCAGATCTAGTAGGAGTGATCATAGAGGGATCCACTGAACGAAAATCTTACTGGATCACCCTAAAATGACCATTAATTGTTAAATGATACAGAAGTGCTTTGTTTAAAGAGCAGCCCCAGGCTGTTCTAACATTGAGATGGGATGGGAGTTTCTGGAAACAGCACCTCTGCATTTTTAATAGCTTTGTGCAAGAACTGTTAAAAAAAAAAACCAGTATGCAGTAAGAGCACTCCAGCTGCTCAAAAAAAGGAACGTGCATGCCTTTTATCAAATGCCTGGGGGCTCAATTTATGCAAGAGTGGAAAAGGTTATTGGAATTACAGTACTCTCCTTATAAGTATAAATCTTCCTTGCTCTACGTTGCTTCCTTCAGTACAATCAAATTACGACTCCTCATATAATCTGTTGGCCTCTTTCTCCTCAGTACTTCCTCTGAATTTCCTTCCCTTTTCTGATGGTCAGAGTGTGTATGGGCTCTTCTAGGGACACAGTGTCTGCCATTAGGGCATGGGCTGTCATCCTTATTTTAACCCCTACAAACTGTATTTTGGAGCAGAGGTGCCCTTGAAGCATTGCTAACATATTGTCCCGAACCCTGGAAAAACTGTACCATTTGAGGCAGCCTGTTTGAAATGAATTTATACAAAGTCTTAAAGTATGCCGAAGGGGAATAAAAGGAGGATCTTTCTAAAGCTCCTTGGGAGGTTAGGAGATGTTTGGTTAATGCAGAAATTGCAGCAGGATCTAGTTTTAATCAGTTTTTCCATTTCAGTTGCTGAAAATCTTGTGTGTTTTCAATATGACAAAAAGCCCAAGGAATTAATTTTATTTGAGGTACTTTTTGTATGACTGGTCAATTGGGAATGCAATTAAGACGCAACACTGCAGTTGTTATAGTTGTGATGATGACAATCAGATGAGATTAGAGTACACTTGCAATTTCCCCAGCTCAAAACACAGCTTGCATTTACCATTTAAAGTGTCTTTTAATTGTTCCAAACCAGCTCCAGCAGTTTGGGTATGCTCAGTATGCAAAATCTTACCTTCTGTCATGCAAATACTTGTAACTGTAACTGTTCAGGATTGTAATGACACTTTTAGGGATTTTTTTTTTTAATTTTTTTTTGTCTGAGCAATGTCAGACAGACTCATAGGTCTGCTCATCCCTGTTGTGCAGCTAAGAGCTCGCTACCGCTAAAAGGAAATGAGAGGGGCTCCTCTCTTCCCCTTCCAAATTCCTTGGCATTGTCTCAGCTGCTCATACAAGCATGGCTTCAAACTATAAGGGAGTGTTTAAGATGGGTGTATAGTTAAATCCAGAAAGCTGCCTTCCACTTGCAACTCTTTGACTCAGCTAAAGTGGTGTTAGAGCCTTACTGTAAGAGTAAATTGTGAAGTGTCTGTTCCCCCTGCTGCTTTCCCCCCCCCCCCCCCGGTTGTAAGACAGCTAAATGGCTTTTCCTTGCTATATAGATCCAAGCTAGTGTTCAGCGTTCTGGAGGGTTGCTGGTAGCAAAAGCTTCACATAATGCGTGTGCATGCATCCGTGCAAACCCTGTCCAAAGTGACTGATGCCGCCGTCAGGACATGGGTGGTCTGTATCTCGCAGAGTCCTTCGGCTGCTGTGCGCCAAGGCAGGGCCCCTGCCAGCCTCCCTCCTGAGAGCAGGTCCCAGTAGTACTGCCAAGAAGTCCTCCCGGCTGGAGGATAGCGCTCCACCACAGTTGTCAGGTCTGCTCCTTCTCACCAGCAAATTAAAGCCTTCCCACTATGCCATGCCCAGTGCCTGAGCTCCAACTACTCTGCTTATTTTGGCTGGGAAATGGTTATGTACTTTGCAGTTACAAGGGTTTGATAGTGCAGAAATATTGTAGCACTGGTGTATGTCTGATATTGTTGCGGGTTTATGGTTAATCTCATACTTCCATGATCTGAGAGGTATGTTGTGGTTTTTTTTTTTCTCTGAGAAATGCAAGTGGTTCAGAGACAGGGATGTGAAAGCTCTGTCAGTTGTGGGTTTTTTTAATTTTTTATTTTTTCCTAGCAGGAAACTGAATTTGTTGCAGAAAGCATCAGAGAGAAGTCGTACATACAAAGCCTATTCTGCTAAGTCTGTTGGCTTACTGAGTTTTAGCTATCCTGTTCCTCGGCTGTGTCCTTACACTTGGCAGAACTTGAAAACTGGGTGGGCTAGTGTTGGAAATGAGATGGGCAGCAACGAGCTCAGGAGCTGCCTTTAAGGTAGTCAGCATACAGGGCTGGATTTTTTTCCCCAGCTGCTTCTTCCAGTGAGGCACAGGCGTAGTTGTACGCGCGTTTCTCTTGTGTGCGTGTTAACTTTGTGCTGCAAAAGGAAGCACACATAGGTTCATAAATCACCTATGAATGAATAGTGCTTTACTTCCCTTTCCTGCCTGTCCCTACAGGTTAGCTCATCACGAAAATGCAAGCCAAATTATTGTTGCACCAGGATGTGCATAGAGGAAAAACCACGTGTATGAGGAAGGTGAATTTAGAAGTAATCTGTAGTGACGTAAATATTCAAGTCCAGCAACACATGTCAGCACACAAATTCACATAAATATTTATGTGCCTTTCAAGAGGAACCGTAATTTAACAAGGCTAGCCAAATTTCCATCCCCAGTCATGCGGACGTGACTCCTATTTTCTCGCTTACAAATAACATAACCCTGTGGGATTTTTACTAGTTCAAGTTAATTAAATTTCACTCAAAGCATGAAATTTGCAGGCAGCGCTCGTTGCAGTATTTCTACAAATGCATATTATTTAGTCAGATACAATAAAAAGTTCACTTTTGTTTTAATTCTTCATTTTATTTGTTGCCAGTCTGCATAATTTAATCATACATGCTGTACCAGTGCTCATATCACTCATTTTTCTTTTTTGAAGAAAACTGCTCAATGTTGCATTGCAGATTAATTTGTTTATAAGTCATATGCTGCAATTACTGACGGACCTAAAAGTATGAGCTATGTTTTTGTCGTTTGAGAACATCTGGTCCATTCTTAAATGAATTGTACATACACTTACGTAGTTTTTAGAGATAAGTTGAGATATAAGGGCTTGTTAGTATCTTGAAAACTTGTTTGCTCACATTCTTTGAATTCTGGTTATGGTATGAATTGTTAGAGAAGAAATCAGTTTACTGAAGTCTAATGAATGATGTGCAAATCTTTGCAAGCACTACTCCAGTTTTGCATGTATGAGCTGTATGTCTGCTTATATTCAGTAAGGTATCTTTCAACTGTAGATAATCTTGAATTTAGGCTTGGTAATAAAACAGGTGGTATCTTAGAGAAAAAGGGTGTTTGAAGAAGGCTCCGTGGCTTGGAAATGTAGCTGTCCCTTGATGAACAGTGTCTGTGCTGAACTGTGGGAGGGAGCATGGTCCAGTATTTGCATCAGAAGTTCTGGATCCATGTTCCTGCACCTCTCTGGGTGATTTCCCCAGCTCCTGGATGCCCCAGCATCTCTCTCTAACTGGATTGTGTTTGGAGGAATTCAGGGCAGACTAACCATTCTTGTGGCTTCTCGTTTCAGCTTTCTGTCCTATTCCTGTGGCAGAGATCACCCTCTTGTAGAGCAAACTGTTAGCTCGTACGCTGATGCCTCAGTCCTCTCCCATACAGTCAGGCATTTAAGTGCAAATACATCTCCATCACTGGCTTACCTCACACATTCAATATATTAGGTTAAGGACACGCATTTCATTCTGCTGCTATTTATTCTCCGAGGAGAATAATCTCTGGCAGAAGCAGCTGCGGAGCGCAATGTTTGCATGTGCCTCGGCCAGCCGAGGACATGAGAAGTGCCTCGGTGCAGTGGAAGAGGGCAAGCTCTGCTGGAGCGCAGTGCGCTGTAATTAATGATTCTGTTAAAAATGCAGACTGGAAGACATATGTGCACCGGTACTAAAGCATAGGTAGGTTACCTTGTGCCACCTGTTATCCAAACACTTGAGACTAATTCCCTGGAGAAATGAGGAGGGTATTTTCTCCATGAAGCGTTCAGTTCAATAGATATTTAAGCACATGGACCAGGGATCGTTGTCTAAAATAAATAAATGAATGAATCCCTAGAGTTTTCTGCTTGATGTGAAACTGCTGTCCAGAAGGAACAAAGTCCTGCTCTGTCAGCTCTTCAAGGGCCTCTTCCAGTTCCAGTGCTGCTTCCACCCTGATTTCAGTCCTGTACTGGTAGGCACTGTAGCTGTCTCCTGGATATAGAGCGCGCAGTTTACAGCTTTGTAAGAGAAGTCAGAAGAAAGAAAATAACAAAAACCACACAAAAAGCAGAATCAATAATGTGGTGAGGCAAAAAGCAATATAAGGGAAGAAATGTTTTTTTATTATAGCAAACAAAAATGGATTGAAGGCAGGGAGAAAAAACAAGAGCAACTTAAAAAGATTGTATGATGGTAGAAGTAGTTTATGTGGTGAAATTGCAGCCAGCGTTGCTAATAAAATCCTATTTGTTTCATTTATAGCTTTGACTTTGAAATGGGGGGTTTTGCCTAGAACTTGACCGACTTGTTTTTCAAGGCACAAAACGAAATCTGTGTTTCTAGGAAGCCTGAGGAAAATTAATTAAAGAGCTTTTGAATTATAGATCCATTAAAAATGACTCTGCTTTGAAAGTTAAATAAATAAAGCTGTCGGTGTTAGTCATCTATTGGAAAAAATGGCTTCTCTTGTATCTGTACAGTAGAGAAACCCAATTACTGCCCTACAATGCTTTGGAATTTGGGCAAGAGAAGCTTTGATGATATCAACCTTGACTCTACCCATATGAGTCTTTTCAGATGTCATGTGTGAGTTTAGAGTTGTGAATCAGCCTGAAGTGTTGTCCCATCCTGCTTATTTTTTTTTCTTTAATGTCTATGCTAAGTCTGGAAGAAAATACGCAAAGGTCAATCTGCATCTTGTAAACTTTTAACCTGATGGATTTGACTTTTTCAGGAGACAAACTTCACCCTTTTAGACTGAGTGTTGTATTTCAATAAAATAAGTATTCATGCAGGTGCCTTTCCTCCTTCCTGACCTTTTCTTTAATGGTGGTCTCTGGCTGAGTGTAGGTGCTTTGTGTGGGTCTAGGGTCAGTAACATGTGGCAAAGCAGAGAAAAAGAATAGCCGATGCATGACCCAAAGAGGGAAAACAAAGAAAAGAATATGCAATATGTACCACAGATGCCTCTTCTCTCTTGCTGCTGATAAGAAAGAATGTGACAGATATTTTTCTAAAATAAGAAATCTGTTCCTATCCAATGAAGAATAATAGCAGCGATTAAAGATTTCATATCCTAGTTATTCTGGAAACAAAACCACAGCCAGACAAAGCTGGCGGTGTGTTGTGCTAGCTTGTGTGAATCCAAGTAGCACTGCCGTCTCGGTGCTGTACTTTGCTGGGATCCTGGCTGGGAGTTTTCAGTGCCTAGTGGGACTTGCACTGGAGATACTAGTGCTTTTTCCTGCCAGGACAGTTTTGTGTATGACTTCTGTTCTGATTAGGAAACATTTATTTACCCATAGTCTCTGTCCCTCCTTCAGGCCACCGATGCATGTCCTGCTTGCCCAGTGCCACTCAGCTGCAAGCCAATAGTTGCAGCGTGGCTCTGCTCACAGCAGCGCAGTGCAGATGAAATACCTCACAGAAGCGGACTTCTTGGAGAAATAACCCACCTGCCTATCCAAGCGGGAGAGGGCCTTTTATTTATGTGTATATACAAAAAAGATCCTTTCTGCCCTGATTGCTGGGAGTAGTTAAAATCTCAGAATGACAGTGCAGGAACTGGCTGAAGCTTTTGCCCTGCAGGAGAATCTGATAGCAGTTCGGGGACAGCCTAAGCTGACCTGGCTCTGCCTGCTTTGGGTTTGCCCATCCTTCCCTGGCTGGTGCTCTCACCTACTGCTGGCCCTACAGTGAACTGATTCAAGGGTGTAAACCAGCAGAAAACTATTGATTTTGTTGTTTGGTTTGGGTTTAAGTCAGTTTTCCCCTGGTCTTCCTCCCTGCAAAAGCTCACTGCAGGGTCAGATGAGTGTGGGCAGACAAAGGAGGAGAGTAGGAGCAGGTGACTGGGGAGTCAAGGAGAGAAGAGGGACTGCCAGAGCCACGATATGAATTCGACTTGCCATAGTGCCCTGCTGTAGACGCAGTTTAAAAGCCCTTGTGTCTTGCCTGTAGTGCAGATGAATCAATTCTTGCAAGCTTATTGCAGCAACCTTAGGTCAGGAAATTCTCTTTGTGAAAACAGATTAGGCTGTTACAAGTCACTGTGAAGCTTGCCTTTATTCAGTGTGGGTCATTCTTGAACGTGGGATTTAAAACTTCTTTCTTGCAGGCTTTTTAAAGGTTAGAGAGTGTTTAATTGCATCTTGGCAGAGATAGCAGGTCTAATATGTTTAGAAACGTATGTCTTGGACAGGTTGACGTTTCCTCCCAGGATAGCTGTCTTTGAAGTAGTAGCAGATGGAAGTCCTTCCACCACTTCTAGGCACTGACTAACTTGTCTTGGGGAAGAGTGGATAAACTGGCAGTAGAGAAAAGGATTCTTAAAAATAATTTATAGAGATCTGTATGGCTTTAGCTTTATTTACTTCAGCTTTCAGAGTGAGGATACTGGCTTTGGATTTATTTAAAATTTCTGAAGCTCAGTTGGAGAACCAAATATGATAAGGTCTTGGTTATGAGATTTCCACTTTTCTGGCTGGCTTTTCTTAGCAACATCCAAATTAGTGAATAAATAGAAGCCTCCAGTCTGCTGATGACAACAAATAATCTGTGATTCAGAGTAAAACATCTTGATCATGGACTTCGCAGTCCTAAACCTTCAGGAGCAGAAATGCAGACCATCAATCTGATATTACAGTACTGGAAAGACCCAGTTTCTTTGAAAAGGTCGTTTTGTTGCTGTCCTGTCAGTTTTGCTTCAGTAAATTTTACCCTTTAAGATGACTAGACTTTATTTTTAGCTTTAGGATAAAAAAAAGGTTAGGGCTTGAACTGAGGGGCAGAGATAATGATTTCTGTGTCTACGAAAAAGATGCTGAAAGATGCTCTCTGCGCTGAATTGTCTGACCAGCTCATATGACCTTGATCTTCTACACAGAGCATTTGCAAAGTCTTTGGGATTCTCATAGTGTTCTTTTTTTTTTTTTTTAATTTCTGCTTGCTTAATTAATTTTTGATTGCTACTTAGGTGGCTGCCTGAGAATGTCTGACTACAGCATGTCTACCTCTATTTTAAAATATACTTTGTAAAATAGGAAAATACAAAGGGAAGTTTCTGGATTTATGTGTTTAGGCTTCAGCTGTGTCTCCCATTTTTTTTGTTATAAATGGTAGTACTGAAAAGAGTGAGTTTCACTTTCTTAGCATTGGAAGGGAATAGTGCTTATTCTTTGGATAAGACATCTATGAGAAGGGTACGCTACAACACTTGCTATAACATATTAAGAGAATTCACTAAGATTTGTAAGATTTGTATGAAAATGAATTTGTCCTGATGATTCTGGATCGGGAATGTTGATCTGTAAAATATTATGCACAATTCTAATTTCAAATAATAGAATTTTAGTGACTTAAATTTACGATACTACTGTAACAAGATTAAATGCCAAACCAAACAATCTCTAAGTTTGGGGGTTTTATACTGCATTGCAGTTATAGTTGTACAATGTGTAATTGCTGTGAAATGGTACTGTTGGGCTGTAAACTTTGAGACAATATCAAGACAGGTGTTCAGTGTAAAATGCATTAATTTCACTTAAAAGCTAAGTGTAAAATTATTATACATTTGAGAAACCTAAACATACAAACTGTCAAAACTGTCATTTTCCGTTTGCTCTGCAAACTGGTGGATCAGGACAGGAATAGGATGTGGCTGGCGAAGCCGTCCCATGTTGTCTGTACCTGGAGAGGCTGGCGGCGGCACGGTCTCCTCCGAAACCCTCTAATCCTGCCCCGGTGCAGGTGTATGTTGAGAGAGGCGCTGTCAGTGCGGTGCAGGTCTGGGGGCCAGCAGAGCCGCTGCCGATGTGTCCAATACCCGGTCCTCAGGGTACCGGTGTTTTCCTGATGGTCCTTAAGGAAAAGTTTTACTGCATGGGAACTGTGCCGCAACTGCGATCCCAGTAAGTTACTGATGTTCAGTAATTATTAGACATAGTGTTTCCATTACTGCGGTCACCGCGTAGGAGAACTGTGTTCGCACTCTTGTAACTGCACATTAACTCCCAAGGTGAACCCTGGGGGAATCGCCCAGCAGCTCCTGCTGCCGGGAGGAGCAGCCCTGCTCACCCGCATCCCTCTCGGCAGCCGCTTCCTTTCTGCTGGCTTTGACGTTTGTCTCACCCTTTTCAGCTGCTTAACCCAGCCAACAAACAAGCAAAAATTCACTTTTCTTCGTGGAGCTGATTTTCTGCTCTTCTGTTGAAATAGCCAATTAGGGAGCGAACAGATGCAAATGTCAGAGGTAAATGTCAGGAGCGGTGAGAATGCAGGAAGGTGGACTTTGCTGATGGGGTGGCAAACTGCATCCCGACCAGTGCTCTCATGAAACTAACTCTGAAAACAGAGCAAAGGTGCGGCTCCACATTACAGCCCTCGAACAGTACAGCTAGTTTCAGAACTTTCTGCCACATGTTGCCACCTCCTGAATTTTGCCGATTTAGCTGGTTTTGTAATTGCACTCAAAACCAACTGTGTGAGGTGATGTGGCTTAAACAAAAAAAATCCAAACGTGTCTCTTGAAAGTGGCCCCACCATGGCCAGTTGCTCTGCTCTGTTTTTTAACAGGTCCACTTTAGGATTATTGTGTGATTGCATCAGCAGTGGAATTGGTGCAGACGAAGGAACCATAACCTGTAGCGTGCTCTCCTCACACCACATTGTGTGCATTCAGGATGAACTCTATGTAGATGAGTTTCTCAAGTACTGCAGAGTACACTTCAAATGGAGTAAAATCAAAGGGGAAGAAATCAGAGCATCATCCTGTGAGGAAAATTGAATTCTTGAAGTATAAAGTTTTCTAATGGCAGCACGCAACCTTGTCTGACATGGCTACAGTCTTTGGACCCTGGTAAAAGAAGTTAAAGAAACGATGAGTGAGGAATGCGGGAAGGGGGGGGGGGTTGCAGCTGAGCTGGCCACCCTCCCTTGGAAAGGTCAGGGACGGGGAGAAACTCTCTTTCGCTCAATTGTTTTTAAGGGAAAGTCACGGGTTTTTTTCATTTGGAGTTCTGAAATATTAGCAGCGGACCTAGCAAAGATGGATGTATGAGTGAATGGCAGCAAACGGGTAAAAGGCACATGATGAAGCACTAAATGGAAAGCACGGCATATGGGGGCATGTGACTTAGAGGAGGGGAAGATTGCCTAAAAATATATTTATATACACACATTTCTTCTTTGGAGACTATACTGTGTTGAGATAGAAACTATCTACAGAAAATGCTAGACTTTTCTGGCATCTCCCTGTGCTGGGGAAACTGTAAATATTTTGTTCCGGGTCAAATTTATTTTCTGCCTTCTCTGGAGATAATGTAGTGCTTTCGGATGCTGTATGTGTTTTATTCCTCATGCCTGGATTCCGGGATTGTGTATTTTCACTGCAGTTTCTTTCGTTGCTAAACTAGTCTGTTGGATCATGGGAATCCTTAAGCAACAAGGACAGACTTAGCTGAAAGCAGGTGTCAAAATATTAAAATTTGTCGTGGGATAGAAACTCCCCATCCCACACACACAACATATATAACCTACTGTTGGCATAGTCTTAATTTCTCTTCCTCTGTATCAAGTTCTTAATGACCTGAGACTGGCTTACAGAAAATGCTGACCGAACATAATCCAGAATGGCCCGAAATATTCGGTGATATTTGTGTGCTGCATGGGTATGTGGTGGGAGAGGCAGCTGCTCCCAAAATCTGCAGAAATTAGTATCACAGTGTTTATTTGCACCTGCTAACCCCATCAGTATTCTTTTCCCCCATTGATTTCAACTGGGATAACTAAGGGTGGCAGTCCAAAGCCTTCAGATAGAAAGTAAGAGCCTTTCTTTGGAAGCTCCTGGAAAGCCTGTGAGCTGCGGAGTCAAAGGCAAGAGCTGCGAGGCCACCCTGCTTCTGCTGTCGTGGATGCTGTTGGAATCCCCAATTCCAGAGGGAAACAAATTCCCAAGTGCTGGGTTGTGTTTTTTTCTTAATTTCTTTTGTACCCTTTTTGTGGGGCTTGGATACATTTCATCTTTCTGTGTACCTTATTCCAAAGATAGTGTGTTGAAGAAGCACAATGAAAGATTGGCGGATACAATTTGCAAACTTAGTTATCTGTGTGATGATAAAAATGGTATGAGATCGGGTGCTAGATTTACAAGGAGATAACACAGGCTTTTTAATTCTGGTATGATTGAGTGCTTGACTTTTTGCAATGTTAATACATTGCATGTGACATAGGAGGAGACTTCATTTTTGTGTATGTGCGTGATCCCTTAGGCTGTCTTAAGGGGCAGAAATTCCTTACTGTGGCATCAAGTAGCTTCTCTGGACTTGGAGCCTTTTATTGAAATGACAGAGGACTGTAGGATGAGCATTATGCGTTGGTAGGCTGTCCACTGTCACTTTCATCGCCTGGCTTCTGGCAGGACTACGGACCCTAACACTGCTCGTGGTGCTGGGGCGAGGGGCAGGGAGGGAGCAAGCCATGCCTTTGGGAAGACTGGCTTTCAAAATAATTGCGGAAAGTGGGCTAGCACCCCGAAATTGTGTGAAAAGCCATTGTAAGAGAATGTACCGCTGCCTCAGTAAGAGGCGATGTGCTGTGCAGCGCCTGGCTGGCGGGGACACAGACCTGCTCACGTGCACCTGTGTGACATGGGAATGTTTCTCTGTATAATAGCCACAAACTAATGAAATGTGACTGGAAAGCAATGGGAGGGTGTGGGTGGGTTGTGGAGGTGGTGTTTTGACCACTGGTCCAGGCTGTGGTCTGTCTTATGCTTTCCTAAAGTAGCATAAATTTTTGTTTTCTGGTTTGTTATGTTAGCAAAGGATCACATAAATTGTTTCTGTGTGCAGACTTTCTGTCATGAAATCGTAATAAAAAACACCACAGCAAAATAAAAAATCCTAAATTCTTTGTTAATGCAGTTCTTTAATTCCCAAGCTGGAATGTAAAACTGAATTATTTCTTAACTTAGGAAGCTTCTTTTGTTTTAAAAGAGAAGAGGAAAAAAGGGTTAAGTCCAAAATGGTGCTATTGCCTTTAGGTGTCTCAGTGTGGAAAAAGATTATGGGATGCAGTGCAGTCAGCAAATCACTTTTGATCCGATGCGAATGCTCCTCACCTGAGCAAAGGCATATAATGCTCTGTGTGTGTGTCTGCCTTACTATTGACCCTGATTTCCCGGCACTGCCACTTAATGGCTTTTGCTTATTTGGAGACAGGCCTGGGCTGAAGTCCCCAGCTACGCCAGTGAGATCTGTCCCTGAAACATCCTTCACCCCAGCAGTCACCACTTGTCCCTAGAGCACCGAGGGTGCCTGTGGCAGCAGCTGGCGTTAGCATTGCTCACTGTGTTTGGTTTCTTCATTGACACGGCTTCTTAATGAAACACCTGATGAGTCAGTGTTAACTAATCTCACTTGAAGGTATGGCTGTCGCCTCCCTGGAGACCACGGAGAAGCTCTGTCTGTGTCTTGAGGATGCTGTGAACCAGAGGGATGTCATTTCCATACAGCTATGGCTTCTTTCTTCATGTGATTTTATAATTTGGTACCTGTAGGAATAGCAGACTGGAAGTGAAACTGGCACGACCAGAAGGAAATGTATGTGTCCCTTGCTCCCTCAGGCAGCAGTTTTACCTAAAAGGGACGCTTTAGAGATGCATATTGAAATTGATTTTGTCTTTCTGCCCCATTAAACAAGCAATTGGTTTTCAACAGCAGTTCACAGATGAATCTGAGTCAAAGCAGACTGATTAACTGGAGGACAGCCAGCTTGGCAATTGTTTGTCATCTCTTGTTTAATACTCGCAGTGTATAGTGATACACACATCAGAGACTTAAAACTTCTCCCCTCGAGAGACAATACTGTAAATTAATCTGTTGAGAAATTGCTGAGATTCCAGCCTCCCTACCAACTTTTTCATTTAACCAAGTTAAATACTGCTAGCTGGAGTTGCTCAACTCAATGATGCACAGCCAACGCTGGAAAACTTGATTTTTGCTTTTTTGCATTTCATATCTACGAATGGGTGGTTTGGAGTTCAGTTGGGTTAAATGCGCTGAGGTGAAACTTAATTCCTGTCAGTTAATAACAACTATTCTTCATTCAAACACAGAATATGCTCTGCTTTTACTCACAAAACTGGGTGATCCTTGCGTCTACATATCATCAACAAACTTTTTTCCCCAAAGTTACGATGTCCTGAGGGCACATATGCCCATCCCTATTCTGAATATCTGAGTTTGGGGTATTCTAGTGACTAACCTGACTTTTGAAAAGCGAGGATGTTAAGGAGGGTCTGTTCAAACTCTGACAGGTCTTATCTTTAATCTCCTAGTATTCGTCATCCTGATTATTTTAAAGGAAAAATAAATGTAAAAAGCTCTTAACCATCGTCATGAACCCTCTTCTGGTTTGTTGGTCAGTGAAGCAAACATGCTCTAGTCTTGTGAGGGCTGAGAAGAGAGAAGGTGGAAAGAGGGAGGAAACTGCTGCTATTGTGTACAGGGTGCCTCTTAGTTATATTTCCTAATTCACTCTTACAAAGGGAAATTAATGAAAATGGTGGAGTTTAAATGGCTATGTCGCTACCTGCAGGGAGCAGGGAGTGAATCTACAAATTTAAGTACAAGGTTATTGGAGCACTTATCTGCCTATAATATAGGTATATGTCTCTGAACTACTGAATATTTTTATTGCAGCTGCTTTAATAATTAATCTACCCTTTGGAAGCTGCAGGCTTTTTGTCTAGGATTAATGTACTCTTAACATCTCCATGTCTGCCACCTCATCCTGAAAGCAAAGCGGTATCACAAGAACCTGCTACAGGGCACTTGTCCCATCTTTGACTGGATGTTTGTATGTCGTCTTAGAAAGTGTTTTTAATCCCTCTCTGCTGCCAGGTTCAGACATAAAATCTCCAGTTCTGTTCTGCAGACCTCTTTCACGTGAGCTAGGAGGGCTGGTCCATTAACAACTAGCAATAGTAAATGGCAGCTTTCTCTGAACTAGGCTATGAAAGAATGCATGTGCCTGACCGAAAAGGCTGTTGCATGCCTGTCTCTGGCTAGGAGTGGGGAAATGCTCACCCTTAAAACGCAGATCTTGCTGCCTAGAGGACGAGCTCTTTCCCCTGTGTGAAAGGCTGAGTCAGGCTCTGTTCAGGGCCTTCCAGCGCTTTCTTGAGAGAGACCTTGCGTGGTAAGATGTTATTCGGATCTGTCAGCAGGCACTGCAGGTTGTTGGTGCGTGTGTGTTTTGTGTTTTTCCTGTTCTGTCTTGTTGGTGCAGAAAGGTGATGAATCAGCATGTAATGTCTGCCACAGTGAAAGTGGTGTGAAGCGGGATGCTCGGCTGCTCCCATTTGTTTCGCGTGATCCCGTCAGGTTTCCTGGTGGTTTTCTCTGAAATGAAGAGCTCTTGCTTTTTTCAGGTGGGAGAATCAATTTTGTGTGCTGTGCTTTTCCCTGTTCACCCTTCTGCTTTCCGTTAAATACAGCTGATGCCCGCCATGGATTGCATGTCATACAATCTGGCTCCAAGGTGCGGTTGATGAAGAAGAATCTCCATCCGTATGTTGCGCGTCATGCTAGGGAAGATGGGGCGAGGGCAAACGTCTTTTACGCTTTAAGGCACGTTTGGTTGGTGGATTTCTGATCTCTGTGTTGAAGGGGAGAAGGGAAGCGAGACTGGGAGGTTGGCTAACAGAAGCATGGAGGGTGGCAGAGGCAACACACTCGACTCTCAAGGTAGCTTTTGTGCCTCCAAGAAGGAAGTTTGGGGCAGCCAATTAACACAAGCCCTCCTAAGGATGGAGGGATACCCCTAGGACAGGCTTTGTGGGAGGGTGGAAGAAGCAGAAGGAATGAAAATAGGAGCTGGCGAAGCTGCATCTGTACATTGGGGAGAGGGAAAGAAAAGGAAACTTAGGGTAGAAAGGAGTAATAACAGGATTCTGACTCAATAACTTTTCTGAAACCCAAGGAGTGGAAAGAGAGAGACAAAAAGGTGGAGAGCCCTGCTTTCTAACAAGATTTGTTTCCAACTAGTACCTTGAGTGACTTAGTGGCAAATATAAGTCCTTTGAATCGATCCTCTCCCTGCTGTGTTTGTATTTAATTTTTTCATATATGCAGAGCTGAAATTCTGCAGGTCTCTTCAGCGCTGCCAGTTGCATCTAAATGGAGTCTTCCTCAGTGGGTGGTGGGGTTTTTTCTGTTTGTAGCAGCCCATGAAGTTAAGACCACATGATGTTTGCCTTCATGGCTGAAACCATGTTTTAACCCAGGTTTCCAGAGGCAAAAGGTGATATTTTTCTGCCTCATTGAACTGTTTTTAATTCAGTTGGGGCATTTTCAGAGTCTCCAAACAAGGTCATACAGGTTGTCCAGAAGTAATAGAACAGCTCAGTTGTATGGCTACTGCCCAGCCTCGCTGGTGGGAGGGTGTTTCTTTCTGAATCAGCAAAGAAAATTGGTTAAAACCAGGTCTGTGCTCCTCTGTTCCCTGTGGTGCTGTTGGTAACTGAATTAGTGATGAGTACTGGCTAGAGTTGATGGCTAGTAGAAAAAACAGTATTATTTTTCAGTCTGGTGCTTTTTTTGGTCATTTCCCTCAGTTTGCAGCAGAACGTGCACCAATAAGGCAAGGATGCACCATCAGAACAAAGTATGCCATTCCCATGGCGATCACAGAAATACAAGGCTTTTCATTTTATTTTAACTGTGTTTGAACACACAAATTTCTAAGATTGCTGAGGTATACAGTTTAGCTTGGACTGCTGCTGTAGTGGTGACACTTGAGGTCATCAGAAATACTGCTTTTTTGTTGTAAAGCCATATGGATTTTACTTTAGAAACAAAATAATTACTAATTTTATCCTCTAAAATTTAGCTTCCCGTAAGGATAGTTGTATAAAATCAAACCAAAACTCTAGTAGCTCACAGTTTAGTTGTGTTGGTGATGTGGAAAGCTGAGTTGGATAGTGCAAACTCAAGTACTCTTCCTTCCAGGAGCTGAAGAGGATGACTTAGTGCCAGGATTAGACATAGCTTCTCTTAGGGAGCCAGTTCTGTGTACAGGGGTCTACCATGCACAGACTTACAAGAGGTTTGTTTTGCAACAATGCTATTTTCCCTTATACCACCCTGGCTGTAGCCCATCTGCATTGTAGGGCTAATAAGCTGCCCCTCTTGCTTCCCTTTGCATTGGAGACAGTCAGTTTATCCGTTCTCTTTGGCTACTCCACATGCACCACCCAACTGACTATTGTCTGTAATTACTGTTTGAGCTGTTCTCAGCTTATAGCTATTTATTTGTCTTGGAAACTGGCCAGCGTTTTCCATGGGATTATTTCTCTTTGTTAAAGTTGTTACAGTCATGATGGTTCAGGCAAAGCAATGCAACTGTTGGTTTTGGGACACCGAAGGCTAATTCAAGACTCAGAAACCTTGATTTACAGCCCAGAAGTGTGCACTGCTCAATGTATGGGAGATAGTAAGTGCTGTCTCTTGCTATATGCACTTAATGTTTTGCCTTCCTTGAAAATGTGAGGATTTTTGCTTGTGGAGATCAGCGCTATATCGTGATAACAGAGCATGCTCTAGCAGATGATCTTACTACTTTTTGGTTAACTGCCAGCAGAACGGAGCAAGTTTTTGCCAGGTGGAAGGGCAAAACTAGCGTAGGAGGAGGACTCTCAGCAGTCTGGAAATGGCAAACTTATGGACATGGGACAACATTCTGTCGGTAACAGCACGGGCAGATCTAATTAAGCATGTTTGTTAATTAAACAAGGTTTGTTTCTCAGCTCAATACAGTGGCTGCTTCGATTAGCTTTCTCACTTGTGTTAAAACTGTCCTAGAGTGCCATGGGTGCAGGTGGCAAACTTTGTTTCTCCTGAGGTAATGGTTTTGCTTTTTTGAGGCCAAAGGAGGCCAGGAAGCCAAGTTAAATTAGTGTGGGTTTCATCTATGAGGTTTCTGGTGGTTTTTTTCCATAGCAAAAGCTGGCAGAGTATGGAAAGGAGTCTTGGTGACCTCATAATTGCATAAAATGAGACTGCTAATTATGTTTAGGAGGGTTGCTTAGATTGTCATAAATATTTCTGCTCACATTTAAGCCCACAGACTTTCTTTTTTAAGAGAAGAATTCAGGGTGGATGTCACTGCAGTCTATGGGCTTTACACCCTGCTTCTGCTCCTGTGACTTCTGTGTGGTTTGGTAAATTGCTGCCTTGCCTGCCTTGACAATCGACAGTTCTGGGCAAATGGAGGGTTATAATTGCATTATCCCACAAATGAGACTTGAAGAGTTCACCTGATCTTGTCTTCCCTTGCCCTCCGGACAGGGGCGGGAAGGGACGCTGCTCTTCGGGTGGTGCCTGCCTGTTCCCTGCCCATGGAGGAGTGGGGGGCTCCATGGGAGGAGCACCTCAGAGCAGGTGGGACCCCAGAGGCTCCCCTTGCTCTGTTCCAGCTCTTCAGCTCTCCTGTTCAGAAACACAGACAAGGCGAGGAAAATGCTGTGCATCATGGGTGCCCGCATATTTTACTCTAACCAAGCTGGGGGGAAGAGGAGGCAGCTGGATCCAGGTTTTCTGTTGCTTTCCCTCTTCTGGCTCTGTTTCTCTGCTTTCCTACCTCCTCATGCCTCTCCCTAGTTCCCTGGCAGCCATATCCCATGGCATACTCTTTTCACCCCCTTTCAGGCTGTGCAGTAGCACAAGAGAGCCTTTGTTGTAGCTGGAGTGCTATATCTGTATGCTGTGAAAAGCATTACGGCAGCCACCTATATTTGAGACCCTGCACTTGGGGATGCTTCAGACGGGAGCTGTGTGGCTGGCACCCTGTCATCTGAGCAGCAGAGCTGTAGGGAGACTTTGGGGATACAGGAGGGATGCTGTAATGTGAACTGCGTGGAAACACGCTGGCGGTCACTGCCATGGAAGTGTTTCTGCAGAGCAACTGCTGTGTGTTCACATAGCAGCGGAGCAAGTCTTAGGATATCTGTGAAAGGGAAGAAACTTTTTTGATGTCAGGCCAGTGGTACAGAGGCCAGAGAGAGCAGCAGTGGCGGCTGCATTGTCCACTTAGAGAAGAAATACCTCTTCTTGGGGGACTTCTCAGCTCCACCTGCAAGGTGCTTTCCTTCACTGCACAGCTCCTAGTCTGCGCTGTGCCCCACAGCCAGCCTGTGTCTGTATTACTCTATGGCCCAGCACTCCATTACACCAAAAGTCATTGAGAAGAGCTGTCCTGGGGAGGCCGCTGGTGCTACAAGAAGCCCTATTTTGAGTCAGCATGTTGATGCTGTGCTGCAAGTGCATCTTGTTCGAAGGCTGTACTAATTATAAATTGGTCTTGGGAGAAGAAGATAAAAATATCTTTAGTCAGCTTGTCTCTGTAAACAACCTGTGATGCTATTTGGAAGCATGGCACAGTTTTCATGTTGCAGGGAATGCGCATGCTGTGTGTGAAGGACTTCAGCAGTCGTGGTGCAGAGCTTCCTCATGGTCAGGCTGACAAATAAAGCGGAGAAGGAAGTTTTCTGACTACCAGAGATGGCAAAGTGGATATTCCTGAGATTCTCTTCCATGCAGTTCTGGGAGAAATCTGAGTTTCCCTCAGTATTGGGGGAGGAAGAGTGTTTATTATACCAAGCATATGCTGCAATAGTGCCTTCTTTTTTAAATAAGAAAACACCCTTGAAGCACCTTCTCTGTCCTGGCCATATGAATTTGGGTGGAATCTCTCCTGTGCATTGCAGGAGAGGATTTGCTTCTGTGTGTGCAAGAAATCAGCTGGTTTGCTGCTACATCAAATGACAGCATGTACTGTTATCTGCAAGGTAACATACCCTACTGGGAAGGCATGCCAAGAGGAAGAGCTGGGTGCCAGCGACAGATGCGCGGGGAGCACCCGTAAGTGGATCCAGCGGAAACAATGCTGGGTAAGGCTGCCAGGAAGGCGGCCGTCCCCACAACAGGACCTGTCTGCGCAGCTGGAAGCTGCCGCAACTCGGCGGCAAGAGGAAACCAGCAGCGAGGCCCTGCAGCCTCTTTCGGCTGGCGGCTTTGGCAGCTCGTGCCGGTGCAGGGCCAATCCCAGCAGATCTGCCGCTCTGCTCCCAGTGGAGCTGAGCCTCTCGTGAACCTCCTCAGCCTTCTTGCCTGTGCCTTATGCGAACTTTCTGATGCGTGTGGGGCGTTTGGGAAGCTGAATAACCCGAGTGTGCTTTTTAGCGAGGCAACAGTACTTAGCCTTTCTCTTGTTCTTCAGCTCGACCGTGACTTAAACCAATGTGGTACAATGCGTCTTTGCAGTTTCCTTTGGGTAATGCATCTTGCTGTAGGTAGTGGGATGACCTATGTTCTGAACTCTACTTTTTACGCAACAGGCAAAATACGAGGAGAGGAGGGAGGAGCAGTCAACAGCCCTGCTGAAGTGCCTTCCAGTTCAATACTTTGGGACCACATCAACAGTCTTGAGGAGAAAATGCCTGAAGTACGCAAAAGGGTTTATCATCTGAACTAAATTATTCATTGAAATATTAAAAGAAGAGTACGCAAAGACGTAAACTAAGCACACCCTGCTCTGGGCTGTAACAAGCTAAAACACACGCAGGGTCTTGGGAAAAGACCAGAGTCTCAATTAGCTCAGTGCTGTCGGCTGCCTGAGTGCATATCAACACCTTCTGCGCAAGGATGATGCCAGGCTTTTGTCAGCTTTATACTCATTTTTCAGTAGCTTAAATAAAACAGAATTTAGTCTGTATTAGCAATAGACAACAGCAGCGCCAGTTAATAGTGTGCTGTAAATCTGGTGAATAAGTAACGGCAATTGGAACCTCTTTGCTCCTGTTGTCTTGTAACTCCCCTAGGTTTTCTGATTTTTCTCCTCACTATTTGTCCTGTAAATGCTTATAGCTAGTTTTATTGAGATGTCAGCCTCCTCTGCGTCCCCTTCTTGCATCAGCTCTGTTTTCAGCTGTTGAGTACATGTATGGTTGAATCTGTCCCCATCAGCATTTTAAAAATTGATGGCTTCCTCCTTTTTTTTTTTTTTTAACCATCTCGGGTTTAACAGTCTATTTTCTGACTCTGTTTTAAAAGAGGTGGGAGTCTTGCTTCTCTTGCTAGAGCATGATCACTTGCATACATCCTCTCTGCATTTCAAAGCAAAGGTGAATGACGTGTTGAGAGCTTTAGAATAGGTGAGTGATGAAGGAATAGGTGAGTGATAGAGGTTTCTTTCCTTTTTCTTTCTTAATGCTGTTGTGGAAAGGCTGGGTTGGAGAACCAGGTCTTGCAAGTTTTTTTTAATGCTGTAAGTCTGTTTTCTCTGTTTGTCACTAGTAGTGCTTCAGGCTATGTCTCTATCTTAGTGAACTTGAAGGTCTTGCCTTAACCTTGATGGCAAGCTCTGATGTTACAGCAGTGTGATTTAACTCTGCAAAGTGCTAGAGCTTGAATAGAAGTCCGTCTGCATTCAGGATAGAAGTTAATATGCTTGAAGTTGGTCAACTTGTAAGAAGACTTAAGCATTTCTTGGAATGAAGATGCTTTTCTGTGCCTCTCTCTCCCCCCTGCCCTTTCTTTCTCCCTCATATATTAATTAATAATAATCATTGTGTGGATGGGGATTTGTAGAGCCAGAAATGGAATGAACTAGAAATGACCCAGGAAACTTCTGCCATTCTGCATGTGTATATATAGCTCCTAGACAGCCACAACAAAGATACTGCTAATTATTTTCCAAATAACTTTGATGGAGGCATGAATAGAAAAAAGTACGTGAATATTTTTGGAAGATCATCTGAGCAAAAACTCTAAATTTAGAATTTGCTTGATCTGTTTTTAAATAATGTTCAAGAAGTCTTTAACAGCAACTTTAAAAAAAAAAAAAGGAGAGAGAACTTTTCATTGAAGGGTCAAAATCAATTTCAGTCTTAAATGAAAACCCAAAAATTTGGACAGGCATTTCTATTAGATATACTCGGGAAGGTTGGGGGAGGTGCAGGACAAGTCTCTTCCTGAAAAGTTGTTCTGTGTGCTCTTGGTGCTGATATCTCATATGGTGCAGAGCTCATCTGAAGCAATAACAGGAAAAGCAAGCTACACAGAAAGCTGCAAAATGTGCTGATTAAGGGATAAGAAACTTTTATTCAGGTTGTGACAGTATTTTAGGCTTCCTTCATTTTTCATGAATTCATTTATATTCAGTCGTGCTTCTTGGCAGTATCTTCATTTCCACACTGCAAGAGAGTCTGATTCTCAACCTAAGAAATACTAGCGGAGGAGGGAGAACAGGGGCATGTAGATAGGTATGCAAATAAAATGTGAACGGCTTTCTGCAAAGAGGAAGACTATCATGCAGGGTCTACAGTGGAAGCCACAGGTGTTTCTCATTATTATAGCCTGGGAGACACTGCAGAGACCTCATGTGAAATTGGGAAAGTAAGCACATATTTCTTTCCCCAAAATGATTAGGGATGGAGTTGTCCCTACCTGCTTCACCTGGGAAAAAACTTAGTCCTATGTGCCTGGCTCTGTAAAGAACTAAATAGTCATCATTGTCGTTTCCTGTTGCTGCAGCTCTGGGATGCTCTGTTTTTGGTTGGATGACGTTCTCTTTGTGTCGTTTAGACATCTCTCTTGTCCCTCTGTGTTTTAAAATAGCCTTGTGTCCTGGGACAATGCTGTAGTTGGTTGATCTAGCGTGGTCCATTGCTTGTAGTCTTTCAAATTGTAGGAGCCTACGTTTAGCTCTCTTCACCATCTGCTGAGTTCAGGCACTTCCTTGTCTGATGTATTTTAGGCTTCTTGCTCTTAGCTAGTGTCGCAGCTAATTTGGCAAGGCTCTGGTTTTATGTCACTTTTAGCTCTGCACAGGAGTTCATTACTGTTCATGTGGCCCAAAGGAATGGATGAAAGAGAAGTGTCTGAATCCTCAGCACTAGTAGCTGCATCCAGCAGGGCGAGAGCCCTCTGTGCATGTAGGGCTGTGGCACAATGATTCTGAAGAGGTGTGCTTTCTATAAGGATTGAAATTGTTTATGTTCTCTTCTTGTTGTAAGAGGACCATGTTCTTGATTGCAGCATCGTTCAGATTTTTTAAAAGGTGAGAATCGGTGGAGTGTTGACCAACCTGTCGTAGTTTTGCTTAATTTTTACCTGCTCTTTGGGGTTGTTCCACTCCCCCTTCATTAAAACTGGGAAGGGTGTCTGAGGGAAGTGTGTTGTCTCAAACGTGAAGCCTTTCTTTAAACTATGTTCTTTTCTTATGGACTGCCATTCAGAAAATAAAGCTTTTCCCCCCCCGCCCCTTCCCTCAGTCCAAGGTGTAGCCCAAGTTGATGCTGGCAGGTTGACTGTGGGAACAATTAAGAGTTTCTATTCTTGTCATTTTAAAATTTACAGTGTTGTTACGCTACAGTTCACATGCTGGCCTGTGAGCAGTGATCTAAACTGATACAGGTAATGAATTCCCGCGCTCCCAGCAGCTTGTGCACTGTTTGGCAAGTGTGTGAGCCATCTGAAATAACTGGGTGCAAATTGGCAGATTGCTTCATATAGAGCTGAGGTGCACAAAAGCTGCAATTGCATCGTGCTCTGGGTGAGATTACCTGCCTGCTGGAAATTTTTTATGTATGGGGAGAACAAGCAGTTCTGGATCATGACTAAAAGGCATCGGCAAACTGTGATCCTCATGTCTATTCGACTGCAAATGAGAAGGAAAAAAACCTTTAAAAAATAATTTAAAAAAAACAACAAAAAAACAAACAAAAAAACCAACAACCCCCCCCACCAAAACCCTCCCAGACAAATCACTGCATGTGGGTTTCTGGGGTTTTTGCTTGTAGCTGGGATATATTTACTTCTGTGTTTATTGCCATACAGTTGGCATTGTGAAAAACTGGCATCCTGCATCCCGAGTTACACAAGCCACTTTATCCTGAGCCTCTTTTCTTTAACTTAATTTCCCATGCCTCTTTTATTAGTAATCATCATGTACCTGTGAGCAGAGGGGTAACATACTGTAATATGTGAAGTAAAAGCAACTGCAATGAAATCAGATGATTGACAGTAGGGGGGAGTGCAGGGAAGAGAGCTTGCTTGGCTGCCAACTTGATAAAGCATGTTAGTTCACTGTGGTTTGTTTTTTTTTTTTTTTCTTCTGTTTTACTTGTTTTTAATTTTGATCCCCTGGCTGGGCTCTGTCTCCAACTGAAGTGTTCATTATTTATATAAGGCAGCACTCTTATTTCTTCAAGGTAAATGTTATAGCCACTTGTATAAAGAGAAGAGCTGACAAGATTGATGCAGAAATACAGGTATCGGACTGGATTTGCCATGTGCCATATGTTCTCCATACTCTTCTGGGCATCATCGCACAGAACTGTTGTTGCAAAGAGCACTGCTTCTTCAGGGTGTTATTTTAAGGTGTTTACTTTAAGCTTCTTCTCAGGTGCTGAAATGAAATTTAGTTTGCTAGTTTATCTGTACCACTAAGCCTTCGGAAAGAATGGGGAGAATATTTTGATTAGGTTTCATTTTACCCTGTGCCAGACTGAACTGATGGTCTGTGACCAGTATTGAATGAACCCTGCAGAAGTGGAGGGGAAAAAATTCCTCCTAGTGTTGTGTTTGCAGTGCTAAGAGTGTTGAGCAAATACGCTTGCAGGGATTCAGCAGAGTTTATAAGTAGTAAGTACAAAGTTTTTTTTTCCAGGCACTAAGTACTGCATAATTGAAACTTTGTTAAATTGTTGAACCAATTTATATATCCTTTTCAAAAGCAGGGGTCAAGCTTTCTTGGCACAGGCAAACATTTAACACTTCTCTTTTTTCAATCCAAACAATCTTTCCTGCTGGCAGCCAAATTGCCCATGTCATTTCATGCTCTGTGCTGCCAACACATTCTCCCTTCTCCGTAGTACTTGTTATCTCATATCGTACATACTAACTGCAGATTTCTTTCTGGAACATCAAACCAACTTGATCTGAAGGAAAAATAATTTTCTTTTTGAGTTATTGCAGCTTTCTATACATTTCCTATATTAACTGATTCTATACTCCTAAGACCAAATCTGACACTAGAAAACAAGTAGCTATCTTGGGAATGTGAGGGAAGAGTCATGAACAGCTTATGGTAATTGTTAGGACTTGGTGGACATCAGAGGAGAAGGTCCACCCTTGCTGCACCAAGGCTAAATTATGGCTATTTTTAATGGATTGGTAGCTAATTTTGGGAGTGCAGATCTAAACTGAACTTTTTGGGTGTGGTTCTTTCAGGCAAGTTTCATGGCGTACTCAAATCAGTGACAGTGTAAATTAGTGTTAATCAGAACTAAGGCATTTTAAACACACTGGCAGGTCTCCTTGGTATGCCAAGAAGGCCAGAGCACTTAGTCTTGAAGGTGTGACAGCTCCCACAAGAGCAACAAGCGTTTCCGTTAGGAGTATCCTTTCTCTGGCTTTGTAGTTTAAAAGCAGCTCTGTAGCTTGTCTCCTGCAGCTGCGTCAGGTGGAGACTTGTCTTGTGGAGCAAATATCTCGAATAAAGTCTTGCCACGTGGTTCTAGCATAGGCCACAGTCAGAAACAGCACTCCGAATTTCCCAACTTTGTCTTAAATTTTCTGTGTCTCCAGGCCAAGATGCTTGTCATTCTATGTAACTGATTTTTTTTTTAAGCTTGTTTTCCTAAGAATATCAACTAATGTAGCTCATTCAGTCACTGTATCCTCCTCCTTGCCCCAGTGCTTTCTCCTTTCCCTCTGCCCCCATCACTTTTGAGCCTGTTGACCAGTTTCAGTCACACAAAAGCAAGCCGAAGTCCTCAAGGTGCTCCTGAAGGTAGAGGAAGGACCTGGCATAGTTCAGGCTTCATCAGTGGCTCTGCTTACGGGCAGCTTGTTTGCTCTGGCAGGAGCCATCCAGAGAGAAGAGTAGGGCTTGAGGACCAGCACAGTTGGGATGGAGAAGATGCCTGCCTTCCTCTAACTCCTAACTTGCAGTGGAGGCTGAGCGTACGGACAAGGCAACGTGGGGTGTCCCAAGTACCATTTGCACTGCGGTGAATCGTGGACCTCTTCTGGGGATTTGGTTCTGTCTCCTTTGTTTGCAAGGCTCTCTGCCAGCAACAGACCACAAACTTGGCATGCAGCTCCTTGTCATTACCTTGACCTTCTCTCTGAAGCCAGTTCTTACCAGGCTTGAAATTTGGGAAGTCAGGAGGAGGAATCAAAGAGGAGGTGCGTCTGGAATCGCAGAGGTCAGCAGGCCTGCAGGGCAGGGCATGTTGGAGTGGCAGCATGTGTTGTTTCAGAGCAGTATCATCCCAGCAGTTCCAACGTGTTTGGCATTCGGCACCTTCAGAGGGTGCTCAGCTTCAGCTGAAAGGCAGGAGGAGGGGTTTGCACGGGTTTTAAGAGTAGTTAGCAAAATAGGTAAAAGCTGATATGGCATTTAAGCTTTGCTAGCCATTGCCAAGTTTCCACACATTCGTAACATCGAGTGCTCCTGTAAACAAGATCTCAGCTCACACCCTCATCCTGTGTAGGTGGCCAAGGAGGTTTCAATTCTTGTAGATGGAGGTGACAGCATTCTTCCAGTCTTTCGGGATGTCCCTCGATCTCCATGACTTCTTAAAAGTTATGGAGAGCGGCCTCGCAACGATGTCAGCCAGCTCTCTTAAGGCTGCCCTCAGGTGGATAATGTCAGGGCCCATCGATTTGTAGGGGTCAAGCTCCTGTAATAGTTCGCATACCAACTCTTCCTTCACTGACGGTGGGTCTGTGTTTGCACCAACCTGGATTTTTTGTTCCCAGGGCCTGGGGCCCAACAGTGCTGGTAAAGACAGAGGTGAAGAAAGTGTTGAGAACGTCTGCCTTTTCAGCATTGTTGGTGACTGATTCACCTCTCCTGTTTAACAGTGGGCCAATATTTTCCTTCTGTTTCTGCTTGTTGTTTATGTACCTGAAGAACCCTTTCTTGTAGTTTTTGACATCTCTGGCCAATTTCAAATCGAGCTGAGCTTTTGCTTTTCTAACTGCATCTCTGCACACCCTGGCAATGCCCTTGTAGTTCTCAATGGGTATTCGTCTGCTTTTCCATCTTTGGTACGCTTCTCTCTTGGTTTTGAGCAGACTCAGAAGCTCACAGTTAAGTTAAGGGCACCTCTTGCTCCGCCTACTTCCCTTACCTTAAAGGGGATGAACTGTTTTTGTGCTTCCAGAGAGTGTTTTTGAAAAACTCCCAGCACTCACTAGCTCCTTTATCCTCCATGAAAGCTTCCCACGGAATCCCTCCAACTGAGCTCTGAGCGAGCTGAAGTTTGCTCTTCTAAAATCTATGTACGTGTTTGTAATAGATGGTACTGAGGAGGACGCTCTTCCAGCTGTCTGAGGCGTAAAGAGAGGCAGGCAGAGAGGAGGGATGGGGAGCCAGAGAAATTCATCTTCCATCCAGTCGCTAACAGGGAACGCTTGATCACAGAAAGACCTTGTGTAGGAGGACCAGCATTTCTTGAACTTGTTTCAGTTCTCTGAATTTACCAGGAACAGAAACAATTGGAGAAGAGTAATGGACTTCATGTGTGCACAAAAACATTATGTTAGATTGTACTGGAGAAGTCCAGACCAGTGGTCCCCAGGGAAATTTTGGGCTATTGTTTTTCTGGTTTGTTGATTCAGACCAAGATGCATTTGCAGTTAGAGGAAGAGTTTTTAGTTAAGTGTAATGCACAGACTAGCAGAACAAGAAAATCCTTGCACCTTAAGATTTCTGATGACTCTACTGGGATATTTCTCCTTCTGGAAAGGAAACTGGATAGTTTGTAGAAATCTCTGAATTTCAGATTTTTGCCAATATGCATTTGGCTTATTCATTTGTCTGAAACTATCACTTGTCAGAAGGTCAAAACCAAACCCACCTGAATGTAAACATATTAGTTTCCTTTTATTCGTTCTTTGAAATAGGCTGGAAAGAGGCTGTTTGTGAGGATATGCAATTTCTTGCTTACCTCTGGACTTCCCCTTAAACATGAGGATAAGAAGAATGTGTTGTGATCATCAAACCAAGCAGATTTACATGTCTGGCAATAAGACTCTGTGTTGGGAAATGGAATGAATCTGCTTAGGCATATATTTAAAGAGAGGAACTGTAGTGAACCCACACGCCAGTGAATTTAAATTTAATTAAGTGAATTTAAATGAACTTGTCTAATCTCTCTGACAAAAGTATCATTTGCTCTATAAATGCATTTTATCTGTTGGCTTGGTTTTGTGTGGTTTTAGTTGTGTGCTGTCAATTTTTGCTTCTGACATGTAAGAGCCTTTTTCTTTTTTTTCTTTAATCCAGGTTAAGAGCTTCATACAGAGTTGTTGTTTCTGAACATTGTCTTTCTTATATCTCCAAACATTTAGTGTCAAAGCAGTAAAATAAACAGCCCCCTCTCCCCCAAATTAATTGAGGAAGAGCTTTCTAGTGTTAGAAAATTTGGGAAGTTATAACAGTGGTCTGGCCTCCTCCTACTGCCCCATAGCTGCACAGCTCTTTGTCTCAACAAAAATGACATTAGCAAAATATGGTTACAATGTGCCAGAATATTAAGGTTGTGGTTTTATGATTCAGTAAATCTGGATTTAAGATGGCTTTTGTGGGATCAGAGGCACTCTGCAACCATGTGGGTTGACAGGTTTATTCAGTACAGTTTCACTCTGACTATTCTCCTTTGCATGCACAAGAACATATGAAGGCTATTTCCCTCCCCACCACCTCGGCAGACCTTGATCAATTCTTGTCTGCCTGCCACTGTAACTGTGCAGGTCAGGTATTGCTGTCCTGCCTTGGACAGTATTGTCCAAGTCCTGTCTAGCATCGGACTTGGCTGGCTACTGTAAGAGAACTGTGACTGTTTCTGCATACCTGACTGCATTTTTGATGCTTGCTTGTTTTTTTTTTTTAACTTAGCACCAAGTCTAAGGCTTTGGCTGAATAAAGCAAGGTCTAAAGCCTCTCTTGTTGTCACCAGCCATGTTAAAAAACATCCATCAACATCTTTGAGCCAGAAAACCTTCCTGTATCTGTAATGGAAGGACAGGCAGAGCAGTTTTAAAATGCAAAAGCCTTGAACATTTTGTCTGTCAGCCAGGAGGACAAGAAGTAGTTGGTGGGAAAGGGGGGAACTGAAGGAGGCAGAGTGCTTCACGTAATACACAAAATTGTGGTGGATCTGCTAGTCAGTGCACGCAGTGGTTCCTGCTGCTGACTCCAAATCCCAATTTTGGATCACATCTTAAAGTAGACAAGATATTTGGTATGGAGAACATCAAGGATTTGGCTATAGATTTTATATTCTTGTCTTCAGACAGCAAGGCTGAAACCCTACCTTAAAGTCGGAACTTAAATAATTAAGATGGTTTTCAAAAGGGAAGTAGGTGATCACTGGCTGGTACTAATTCAAATGTGTTGACTTGTAATTAAATATAGTTTTCACATTCATTTGGCACTATTCCTAGAGAACTGGATGGGTGCATGCTGTATGTGTATATGTGCTCACTGAAGCAGTTGTAGGGCTCAGCGTATGCTTGCTCAGATCCCTGATTAATAGTTGTTTTTCCCTTGTGGTTTGTGCCAAGCTGCACTTGGATGGAAAAATGGAATTAAAAACCACCAACATTGTTTAAAGACTAATTATTAGTGAAATAAAAGCTTGTTCAAATGCCCTTCTGTTTGAGCAAAAAAGAAGTTTACCAAAATATGGTTTTGTTCTTTAAAGCTACCCAATGTCATTAAACAAAGGAAGCATTGTGGCTTTTTGTTTCTGGTCACCATGTCCTTCAAGATTTTAGATACTACAGTAGATAACATAGTGGATACCGGAGGGAAGAGAAGAATAAGGTTTCCACATCCTGAAACTTCCCCACTCCCACAGCTTGCTTTCAGTGGCAAGTTCAAAGCGCATAGTAATAGGTTAATGTAAGCAAACTTAAATTTACAAAATATTTTTTGCCCATTTGGGGAAAAGTGGTGTTGTCAAAAGCTGAGTTAGACCTTCTGCAAATTCTTGTTTCAGAGCGTTGGTCAATGGTTTCTGCACGCTCAGTGTCTGACTTTCTTTAAAGATTTGACAGCAAATCATTGTTTGCTTGAACACTGTTTTGAATTAATTTAGTTTTAATTTTTTAGAATTAATTTCATTTATGGTAAACATACTGTAATTTTAAATGTAGAATTAAAAAGATTTGATTAAGAGATTCAAATAGGTCTGATTTAATTCTAGCTGTAGAAGTGCAGAAAAAGTGTGATTTGGATTTGAACGGTTCCTCCTCACTCCCTAAACCACCACCCACCCCAGCATCTCTTGCTTTTGCTGTTAACCTTTTCTTAAAATAAAAATTGGGTAACTGTCATACCTGAGCTATCCCCAGATGAGAAGCAACACACCTGAATAGGTTTTCTAGAAAGGAAGGCTAGTCCTATGTATTGCAGCGCCTTGGAGATAAAAACTAAGTAGCAGGGGGTACATCCGAAAATAAGATGAGGTTTTCTTGGGCTATCTGGTATCTTTGCAAAGCACTTAACCTGTCCGCAGGTTAAACTGAAGCCTTTCAGAAACTGCTGGTTGTGTAAGAAGGAGCATCTCTCACCCCCTCTTGGGAATGTCTGGATCACTCTGGGCTGAGGGCAAGCAACAACAAAAACATCTTTTAAAGCATTTGGCTTTCTAAATTTATCTTTGTTCCCTATCTGACTCCTGTGGTGTGTGGTAGTTCTCATATCAGGGAAGAGTGTATTTGAGTGCTGTTTGCAGGGAGACTGGCACAATTCCTCTGTCAGGAGTTTGGGAACAAGAAAGGTCAGCGTATATCTGGGTGGGTGGGTGCCCAGTGGGGGAAGGAGAAACAGTGGTTTAGGAAGAAACGATATGATTTTTTAATGAGTTTAATTTCTCTGGGTGGAAAAAAACCCAAGTGGTCTCAGTCTTAAGTGTTGTTCCCATTTCGTTAACAGTTCCTTGACTTTTTTTTTTTTTTTGTGATGTCTGAATGAAATTGCAAAGTCAAAGGTCACCATAGCACCGTCAGCTTACTTAAGTGCACTTTAAGATTTCAGCAGGCTTTAGCCATCATTTAAAAGCAGCTCTATCATCAGAGCGTATGTCTACCTTGCAGACGCAGTGGAGACGCAAATGTTCTCAGGTTCTGGAAACAGCTTAGCCATAGCTGTAAAAATGGCACAAAGGATAGTAGGTAAGTCTGTGTGGAGCTCCACTCCATGCAAATGTAACAGAAGCAAGAAATGTCTGGGGTGGATGGGGCTTGGCTGTGGGAAGGAGCTGGGTGCCAGGCTGCTTGGGCTGTGGCACCTCTGGAAGGGAAGGCTGTGATCTCTGAACAAGGATGGCTCAGCTTTGCTCACTCAGTGGCTCAGCTCAGTGCAGAGACCCTGGTATGCCACCTGTTTTTGGAAATAAGCAGGACTGCACCAATGAATTAGGCAAATAGTTTCTTTTGGGTAGTGTCTCCAAGGATGCCCCTTAGGAAGGGAAATGTCTTAATTCCTTCATAGAATCACAGAATCATTTAGGTTGGAAAAGACCTTTAAGATCATCGAGTCTAACCATTAAACTAGCACTTGTGTTCCTTGATTTCCCATGCAGAAGTCATTCTCCATCTGGTTCCTGAGGAAGAAATTAATCTTCTCCAAACTCTCACTTCTTTAGTCACTTGCCTGTGTGTGCTTATGAGACTTAAGAGCAGAAGATCTTACTGTTTGAAAGAGCTATCCCAATGCAAAGGAGACTCTGTGGCCTTTCTCAGAGGCCTCTGATGGTAGCCACTGAAGTATTTCAACATAGTGTTCACATAACAGCTAACATTGAAGAAAATGCGAAGAGGAAAGGAGGGGAAGTCCGGCTGCTCATTTTGGGGGATTATTTATTAAGCCTCAGATCTATGCCTCTGGATTAGGAGCGTATTTGGCCCACAGTACTAAGTATGTAATACCACAGATTGGTATGCATTTTTTTCTAATATAAGATATGGAAATCTCCTTTGTTGCCAGCATTGTGAATGTACTAAGGAATTATTTCTCTATTGCCTCTCCTTGTTTCTTTCCAAAGATGTTAAGCCCCTTGGTGTCCAAGATTGTTACGTTTGCTCCAACACAGATACACGCATTTGGAGCTTGTACAGCACTTTATAGCAAGGTTCTTGTGGGGAATGCACTGCAGTTACAGAGAACTTAATTTTTTAGCCACAACTTTGTTTATTCTAATCCTATATAAAGTGCATTAGGTCTTTGGGTCTTCATACGCTTCAGTGTATGCCTTATTATGGGAATCAATTTTAATTCAAGCAATAATTTGTGTGGAAAATGCTGGTACTGTAATATAAAACTCTCCCATGATCCTGTATATGGTTTTATATTTATTAAGTGCTTCATCTAAAAATGTCTTATAACACTTGGAGACATCATTAGTTATCTTAAAGCGTTACAAAAACGACCTACCTGTCCCATCTCATCTACATTTGCACATGTACTTGGAAATCCAGTGTTTGATTGCTGACCTGCCAAAGAGTGGGTTGAGGATCATTTGGTATTTCATGCACAGGAGTGTCTCCCCTGCTATGCTGGCGGTGCTCTGGTGACAAATGCCATTCGCCAGGGATGCACAGCCAACCGACACCAAATCCACGGTTCCTTCATGGTGGGGAATATGCTGGTCAGGACACAGACACATGCTGCATGTTACAGAAAGTCTGGTGCTTTGAATCTTTCTGGCATAACTTGACAGCTTGCTGTTGAAACTGGTAGTGATATGTGGTGTGGCAGGTTTAGCCCCAATCTCTGGCATTTATTTTGCACTTTTTGATTAGAGAAAGTGCCTCTGGTTGCTGCCAACATCTTCCCATCCCTGCTCTCCCTGTTTCACCTTCTGCTCCCAATCCAACTGCGTGCTCTGTTCTCTGCATAACCTCTATCGCCTGCCCGGTGCTGAAGCAGCCCCAAGACCTGGGGAAGGGATGAGGGCCCTAAGTGGGCTGGTGTCAGTGCAAATACCCTACAAACTGCTGCGCTAGAGGGATGTTGTTCGTTGCACCACGGGTGTGCAAGGCTTCTTCCAAGTGACCCATGGTCAGATCCAGTGTGCACAAGGTGCTCTCAAACGTGTGCTTGCTGGAAGGACCACAACCCCCTTGCTGGAGACTGCCAACTTCTGCTCTTACTTTTCATTGCCTAAAGCATGCAGTAGTTTTGTATGTGTTTTTATTAAAAAAAAAAAAAAAAAAAAAGGCAAAAAAACCCAAACCACCAACCAAACAAAAACCCCTCTTTAGTGCCAAAATAATTTTCTGTTCTCCCTGCAAAAAAGTTTGGATGTGAGGAAGAGTTCACTTACGTGGAAGAAATGTACTCCACTTTCCAGAAAAGGGGATCAAATAGTGTGGGCGTCCCGGCAGCGAATAGCACTGGTGAGTGCAAGGTGTTAATCACACCCCAGAGAATTTTGCAGTTAGCAATTTTCAGCCATGTTTTTAATCAATACGATATTTTAGCTCTGTTAAATTCAGAATGAAATTGTCTCTCAAATATTCCTTGTTGCTATCAACTTTTAACCATCCAAACTTTAGAAAACTTGCTTCAGCTGTTGCGGGGCCCAACTTGTGAATCTTCTGGAGACTGGATATTTTTAATTAACCTGTTTTTTGGAGAGTGACTGCGATGGATGTCAGCTGTGTTACAATACTTACTGGGGACTGAAGCATGTGTAGTTTCCCCTTCTTCTGAAGCATTATAAATCCTTTCCAAAATCCACGGGCCAGTTGCAGTTGCCCTGCTTGAGACAGTAAAGTCAGGAGATGAAGATGAAGTACTCTTCCTCCCAGCCCACCACCTTTCTGGCAAGATGTGAAGGAGAAATCTAGATCACTTCATTGTGAAGGAGTATTACAAACCACGTTCCTAACTAGGTAAATTCCCCATCTCATTTCAGAGCAAGGATATTTTTTTATTATTATTATTTGCTGCTTTCTTGAGCTGGAGTAAAGCATTGCTGTGGATTTTTACAAAGCTGCTCTACACTGTCCCAGGAGCTGACAGCCCCTACGCAAACGGGAAGTGACTGCCGCGTATTTTGAGAGACAGTACTTGTTGTGTCAGGATCCTTTGGTGATACAAACTAGGTGGTGTAAATATGGATAAGTATTAACCGACCACATATGCTGCAGCACACAGTCATTTAGTGGTTTGTATGTGAAACCGTGGAAGGAAGAGGCTGGAACAGAGAGACCTACTGTTTGGTGTGAAATACCTGTTGGTGTGAGGTATAATCAAGAGAAACACATTCTTAGGGTGGTTGGCTATATGTTATACTCTTGTTTTAATTAAGCCTTGTCTGTTACACATGACAATGCTTGCAGTGGTACAAATGTCTGTTTGGCTCCTTTAACATTCAGTGTGTTTTGTTGAAGTGGAAATAGCGTGGTCAATCGCTAAGTGGAAGCATAACTGAAGCGTCGGATCTAAGATAACTTGTTTCACGGGCTGCAGGAGTGTTTTTAATGTAAGGCTCTTTTTCTGCTGGAAATACGTTCGTTAGCTGAAAATGTTGATTTGTAGATGCTGTGATCATATGGCTCTTTCAATATGAAAAAAAATGTCCAAAGTGATTCTTCTGAAGCTTATTCTGATGTTGGCCACTTAAGTGTCCTATTACCCACTGTTCTGTTTCTGTCATAAAGAAATATTAAATTCAGATGTCTTTATAATGACAATTTCCTATTCTTTCCTGAAATAAATTGTGCCTTCTACGAATGTTTCTAGGAGGTTAATGAATAATTGACTACTGAGAAAAAGGGAAGATCCTTTTAATAGGCGATTGAATCTGGTGTGGTGTATGAATATTAATAGTTAGGCCTAGAGCTTTGAATATGATATAAATAGCTTGGTGTGGATATACAGTATTTAGACACGAAGATGTCCTTATTAGCATCAATTCCAAACGTTCTTATTTATTTTACATGCATCTCCAAAGAACTTTAATTTGGTTTCCCAAACAAGGAAGTTTAGAGTTTATGTATTTAGGACCTGTACTTGAATGCAGGGATGCCTGTTACATTATTCGTGTTTAGGTGAGGGAGAGGATACCAAAAAGCAGGTATTTTTTCTTTTTTTTTTCCTCCTTAACATTTTTTTTCCTTTTTGTTTTGCTTGTGCAGGCATTTGTTCAATTTGAAAAATCAGCTTTCAATCTTCGTGTCTTCTAGGAAGGAAGAGTTTGCAATGATTGTTAAAATGGAAAATATTTTACAGCTGTTGCTTTTATAGTTGGTTTTATATGTTAGCTACTGATAAGCCAGTAATAAATCAGTGCAAGCCTCACACGCCTACGCTTTTCCTTCTTTGCACAGAACTTGGATATTTTTTGCTCCCTGCTCTCCTCCGTGCAGTTCACTGCACGGAGAGTTTTCCTGTTTTGAAGAAGGATTTGGAAATGAAGTCACTACTACACTTCAGATCTTAATCTTCTTTGCTGTTTGCAGATGATTCTTCTCCAGTCACCCAGGTCAATATTAAAACCAAGCTGTGCTGCCTAAAACCTAGAGAATCTGTCTATATCAGCATTTCCAGTTTCTCATATCTGGAGTTCAGAAATTGGCTATAAATTGAGTTCCCTGAAAGGGCAGAAGGCCACGAGTTACAAGGCTTAGCCATCTCCTCACCAGCCTGCTAGTGAACCGTGCTGCCTGCCTGGGGCTGAGCAAGGCAGGGGCTGATGGTTTGCCTTGTTCCATTTCTGTGCTACCTGTGATAGTCTTGTCCTTTTAGGAGCTTGCATATCGCTTTCTGTCAGTGATAAGTGAATATATTAATGTGGTTAGGCTTGTCCCTGGGTGTTTGTTTGATTTTTTTTTTTTTTTTTTAATTTCTGTGCTGTTCTCAATCCCTCTGTCAATTCCACATCTCCCCTAAAAAAAAGTTATAGTTTTCTTTTGCTTTAATTTTTGTTTATATGATTATGCAGAAACATTGCTGGTGATACCAGCACAGCAATGGAGATGGCAGCCTGACAGTAACTAGCTCAGCAATTCTCAGGCTTTTAAGTCCTCAGCCTTCCTGTATCCATTTGTTTCTGTTTCAAAGGTGGCCTGCCTTTTAGATGAGTTTATTTTAATCAAATGCATGTGAGTATGTGGCTGTGTTGTGGATGTGTTATTTATAGCCTTACAGTGTCAGATGCAAAGTCATCTGAGCGACAGCTTCTGGCCAGGTTAAAAGAAAAACCACCTCAGGGTGAAGGTTATACCTATGGTTTAACTCTATGTAGGCAAAGGTACAGGTGTGTGTTGTCTGGATTTTGGGGTGAGGGAAACCCATTACTGGTAATGAAACTATTGGAGGTCGGTTGTCTGTTGTTGGAGTACCCATCCTCTGTATTTACTGGCAATTCACCCTCAGGCAGCGAATGCTGGAAAATGCAACTAAGGGGGCGAGGGCAGAGGAGTGAGTTTTAGCGTACGACGGAGCATATCTCAGTGCACTGGGAGCTGCTAGTCTCTTGCTGGAGAGTGAAACAGTGGGCAAAAGCTAGCTAGCTGCTTTGCAATTTTTTTCTTCATGAAAAGGTCATTTTCTGTTTCACCACCAGTGCACTTGTTCTGTGCAAAGGATGCAGGAGGCAGAGCAGGCAAAATAACAGGACCCTTCACCTCTTACTGCTCTGAGACTTGGTGGTGTCTGCACTCTCCCACACCGCTGTGCTGCAACTGGGTACGAAGTTGTGCGATTGCTGTGTGGCTTGGGCTGCTCCTGCAGCTGGGACTTCCCAGGAGAGAGCAAGGAGCTGGACCACTGGGGCTCCGCACGCTCCAGGCTCAGCAGGCCCTGGCCTTCAGCACCGGTGGTGGACCCCGCAGGACGTGGCGGCTGGGTGGTGGGAGCAACGCTGCAAGAGCCGCACCAAGGCAGCTGCGGAGCAGAACAGGTACCACGGAGATGCAGTCAGCCCCGCTCGCTGCAGGAAAAGCTCCCGGCTTCTTAGAGCTGTTTCCAAGGACCTGCAAACAGACCTTCAACCACTGCAAGGGAAGACCACTTTTCTTCAGTCATTCCCTTGCATTTCTAACTCAGCTGAATATATAGTCTAGGAGATCCATTTCCTAAGATTATTTATGCAAATAAAAACAAAAAAAATCTGTTGCTTGTAGCAGGGCACTTAACATCAACTCAAATTAAACCAGGAGAAATTTCAAGACGAGAAGCCTGTGGTGCTGGTTCTTCACTCACAGATGCTACCTATATACCCCTACTGATGGGCATCTTTTTCTGCGTTAAAATGAGGGCTGCAGAGTCCCACATTTCTTTCACAGGCAAATTCTGACCTATTCAGGCATGCCTGTAAATAGGCATAGATATCCCAAGCAACATAAAAACTCATAATGACAAATAAAAGAAAAAAATAACGCTGTGAGTTTTTACGTGCTAAAAAAATTAATGGTGTATTATGCTGGTACACGGACACAGAGAGGAGTTGTGGTGACAGTGATTTTGCGTGCGACAGAGGAGCGCAGCATATAACTAGTCTGGCCGTGGCTCACCATGAACAGAGGTTTTTCCACTGAAACATTTATTTTAGGGGCTGGGGTGTTTTGATATTTAGAGTTACTGCAGTGTTGTAGGACAACGCAGCACCAAGTAACTCTTTGCAAGCATGTTCCCTCTGAGGCTCTGGCAGGCTGGGTGCTGAGCAGCAGATAGCTGCCACCTCGCTCACCTGCAAGTGGGTCAGGGTGTTGTGTCACCCAGCGTTTGTGAACACCGGGCGTTTCCTCTCCTTTGGGTGAGAGCTGGAAAGGAAGCCGGTTTATTTAGAAAAGGGGGTTTTTGTTTACTTCTGTCTGTTCTTACTCTTGGTAGAAATGGCATTCCTGCTTCCATGTGAAACATCTGGCTAAATTATAAATGTAAGGAAGTGGCTGAAGAAATGGCTTAACTGAATTGCTGTTTATTCGGTGATTTTGTAGAATTTCTATATTTTATCATGGCTTAGGCATAGAGCCACATATTCCTGTTAAAATAAGGAAACAGTGACAATAACAGAAGCTCCTGTTCTTAGAAACCTGAGCTTAAACTTGCACCAGGGCAAGGCTGGTGTTCTGCAGTGAGTCAGGCAGTGCTGCAGGAGGGCACTTGTTGGTGCAAGCCCCTTTCTCGCCCACGGCGAGCATGTCTGCCCATCGCTCGGGAGCCACCCGGAGCAGCCCCAGCACCCAGTGGCTCCAGCCTGAATTCCGAGTTTTCCAGGATTTCCAGCTCTGGCCCTTTTTTAGATGAGAAAACGGTGATTAAACCTTCCCTGTGTCTGGAAGCATTGTGCAAATGGACAGGGATGTGTAAAGAGACCTGCTTGCTGTCCGGTTCCCGACAGCCTCATGCAGGGGCTTTCTCCGGGGGTCCGGCCGCTCCCTCGTGGGGAGCGTGGGCAGAGCTCAGCGGAGCAGTGGTCGCTCCTGGGGCAGGCTCTCCAGGTGGGACCTGCGGGCATCATTTCTTTTGCTCAAATCTGCGATCCTCAAATCCCATCGTTCAGAAGTGCCTCCAATCTCTCAGTCAAACCTGAAGCAGACAAAAATATTTTCCCTTTAAGACTTGAATAGTGAAAACTAAAAAGAAAAATAATAAGGCTGTTTTTCTTACTCTAGTTCCTAAATGGCATAATATGCCTATTCCTCTTAGATACATGATGGAAGCTTTTTGGTTTGTAACTTATAATTTATTTTATTTTATTCTTTAGGACCTGTAGTTCTGAACGCTTTTGCTCTTTATTTATTTTTATCACACTCTTATGTTACTCCTCCTCATTTACTTATTTATTTTTGCCCTTGGCTTGGAATTCCATATGCATCCCAATTATATAGCCCTCTGAGCTTTATCCTTCACTGAGCAAACATCAGAGTTCAGTATGATAAATACGACTGTTCTTTGGCAGCACTCTCTGCATGTCTTTCATAGTTGAAGGGTTTACAGCACTTCCAAATGTCTTTAATTTTTTTTTTCTTCAAATTTTGATTAGAAACATCACTCAGCAAGACAGAGGAGCAGTTTGCTTTTTCTCTGCTTCTGTAAACATACATAAATGTAAGTGGACATTAATTTTATTTTTTCAAATTATGTCTCCACTTTTTTTTCAGTAAGAACAGCTCTTACAGATTTAGTTATGCTTAGTTCCCATGTAAAGTAGAATGCCTTTTGGATATAGCTCTTTAGTTGGTAACTTGGTAAAATCTGGATGTCAGGTACAAGGTGGTTTTTCTAATTGGACTGTGCAACTTAAAAGATACATTTGAAGCCAGGAATCAGTTCCTCCTTGTTCCCACATGTTTGTGAGACAACAGCTTGTAGGTTTGTGGTGTGAATGGTCAGGGGAAGGGCTCTGCCCTCCTTCCCTGGGGATGCTCTCCCCCTGAGCCACGTGCCCGCGGTACGTGCCTGGTGCTGCTCTGGAGTCAGGGAGCACGTGTCGTCTTCTGTTGGATGCGTGGTTACCTGGGTTAGGAGATAGTCAAGTCCCTAAGACGTTTCTGTGGCGCTTGTGCCGAAGGGGATGTGTACCCACGGTGCCCTCAGGTTTGCTGCATACCAGCAGGTACAGGGACCTGCCCTGGGGAGGTGCTGGTGTCCGAGCCCTGGGTGGGGGTGCCGAGGACCCCTTGTCACACCAGGAAAGGCAGGATCAGCCACAGAGCCTTTTGAATCCTGTCACCCAACATTTTTCTCACGGATGGAAATCGTTGTCTAGTTTACCACGTTCCTTTAAGTGATTGAATACCGTTATGAAGCAAATCGGTGTTTGAGCTGAAAACTGAGCTCAGCTCTTGTACCTTCCCAGTTCAGCCCCTTCTTTCTTGTCTCCTTACTGGCTCTGCAAGAAGACCCAAAGGAAAATTTGGAAACTGTAACTGAATTATTTCTGTTGTGTCAAGCAATGGAATGATCTGTTCATAGCTCAGTGTGGGAAGGAAATCTGATATGATAAGCTGAGGACAGTCGATCTACAGTTTATTTCCCTCCTCCCTGGCCACTGTCTCCTTTCTGCCACTCTTCCTCCCTCTCCCACCCCCTACACATTTCTCTCTTGCTACAAAAGGGTGGTAAATATAGGAGGTTTTTCTGATGTACCTGAAACTGCTCCCTGAGCAGGGGAAGTCTAACACCATGCGCCATGCATCTCTGGCATTGCATGCATAGGAAGCAACAAGTAAAAGTCATGTTGTCATTTATGTGCTCTAAGCAGTCTAAGTATTGCTGCATAAACAAAAATATGATTATCTTAATGGAGAAACTGCTTGCTGTGTGCATTTGTCTTCAAAGTAGCAGAACTTACTGGAGAGAAAACCTCCCAAAAATCCTCTGACCTTAAGAGCACGGCTTGGCCGTGCCTAGGCAAGATGAGGTCTACACCAGGCTCTGCCAGCTGGTCTTCTAGGCAGCCTTACCTCTACCCACAGGTCTTGTCTTTGACTTTGCACCATCACAGGTACACTGAAGCACCACTCAACAGGACCTGCCATTTGAAACATAGAGAATCACATAGAGAAATACTTAGGAATTGGTGAGAAAAGGATAACAGTCATTCATCTCCCATGGGGTGGGTGCAAGCGTTTATCTTCACAGTTTTAGCTGTAGCTGTGATGTGTACAAAGTTTACTCATGTTGTAATCGGAACAAGTGAAATCCACTTCCATGAACTGCAGCTGGATTCTTTCCAAGGAGCTCGGTTTCCTTTTAACACTGTGTTATTAATTAGCTCAGCAATTCGTTCTAGTTTTATTTGGAACAAATCAGCGAGTGTTGCCATCTTTGAACTCTTCTGTAAGTGGCAGGAGTTTTCTTGAAAGAGGTCTTTCACTGGAGAAAAGCAAGCGTCCTGTGTGGGACGATGGCTTCTGCTCGGGGAGATCGATGTAGTCCCAGCCTACTTGCCAGCCTCCATGGAAGGAGGGTATTAAGAAATGCGAGCTTTCTCTTTTTCAAAGTTATTGCAAAACAGTAGGAGGGTTTCCATCCATTCAGCAGAAATATTTAGCTCTTACCACAGTTTTATCAGGATATATTAGTATTTTACCCTTGTAAAGCTACATATTCTTCTTGGCTATGAGATACTCTTGAACAAACTCACCCATTTTTCAGGGACGATCCTGGTAAAACTTTGAATACCAGTGGATGTTTTTGAGTAGTCTGGTTTGGTATTGCATGGACATCCTTAGCACAGTAATTTACATGGAAATATGAGATGCTGGAGGCATTATAATGCCCAGTTGCCCTTTTATTGTTCTTCACCCTCAAGTCAGGTTTTACCAATTCAAGAAATTCTGGTACTTCAGGGGGAAAAACTTTTCACAGATGGTATTTGTAAAGATAGCAAGGAAGAAATATAAGGAATGTTTAAGCTTTGGCAATTATGAGATCATCTTAATTATGTATGTGACAGCAGCACGTGAGGGACGTTCCACTGCGCTCACCTCTGCGTGCAACTACAGCTGCTGCCCTCCTGAGTTAAGCTTGGCTTGAAATAGAGATGTGCTTGAAGAGGACTGGAAAGGGAATGCTCTTTCTCCAACAAGTTTTCTGCACTCTCATTGAACTCATTGGATTATGCTGTTTGTTGCAGGAATGCCCACAAACCAGCCACAAGCAGAGCCCACCATACAGAGCACTCCTCGTGTGCAGAGTGGTGGAAGGCGTCCTATACAGCATACAGTTCATGTACTTAATATAAAGAATAAAAGCCTGTAATTAAGACTTAATTTTGAATGAAAATTACGATAACTGTAGTAGCTTTGGGAAGCAGGTTTTTTCCCAAGGTTGGATGTCATACCTTTTTCACTTTAAAATCAGTTGACCGAAAGGAAATCTTCACTGGTCTTTCCTTTTTCCCCTAGAATACATTTTTTTTTTCCTTCGCTTACGGGAATGTTACTTGGAAAATAAAAGCTTATTGGGAAATGGAAGAGGAAAAACAATACTTGTACTTTTTCTAACTGTACATTGACTGCTTTGGTATCAGAAGGAGTTTTCTCACCACCTATATACTACCGTAGCCTCATTTTTCTTTTTGTATCGTGATAGGTTTAAAATTAGAGGAGAAGTGACCAGGGGCCATCCTGCTTATGCCAGTTCTGGTGCAATGGTTGCGTGCACTATTTGGCATGGTCCTCTCTCATCACGTGGCCGTTCCCATTCTGTCTGCCTGCCTTTGCCTTCCCCAGACCTGTGTCAGGCTTGACGCTGAATCCTGGAGACAGAGGACTATTAATGCAAAAGTCACCCCTTAGTTTGAGTGGCATTTCGTTCTCCAGTGAATACATGTGTTGCTAAAAGCACCCAAAATATAGTGGCTTATTGGCTCTGAGTGTCCCCAGTTCCCCTTTCACAGCATTCGTGAAACATCTATCTGGAGTGCCTGGCATAAATCTTTAAAAACAAGGATGCCCTGGGGGCCAAATGTGTGACAGCCTTTCACAAAGATGCTTACTAATTGCTTTTGATTAAATCGCCCGCATTTCTGCCGGCCCTTGGTGCATGCTTTCAGCCAGCGCTGTGGTATTGCAGGCTCTCCCCGATGCTGGTGATGCTACCTGAGCAATTCAGGTCCTCTGAAATGGCACAGGGTTCTTCTGAGCATCACCCAAATTTCCACTGATTGCTTTTGACATCAGAGGTGGGGTCAAAGAAGGAAAAGGAACTAGGGACCTTTAATGTAATGCCTTTACAATTATATATACATATATATACACACATATCCATATATATATATGTGTGTGTGTTGATACATACATGTGTATGGGTTTACAACTGTGTTTATGAGAGTTTAATAACCAACCACCTAAATGTTTGCTTAGACTCTCTGTGTAAGCATTTGGAGGGCTTGTTATTAAGTTGACACAAGCTAAAGGAGCAAGGTGCTTTCCTGGGGTTGTGCCTCTGGTGTGCGGTTCTTCAGACAAGCCATCCTCCTTCGGTCCAAGGGAGGGCGGGCAGGGCAGGCAGTGCTTTATTAAGACCTAGGGAGCACCAAGTACATTTCTTGGCCCTCTGTTTAAAGGTTTCCTCCGTGCTTGTCTTTTCTGCTTGGCAAGCTAGGCTGCAAACAGCTTGAGGCTCCCGTGTCAAGTTCTTGTTAGCACTATGCAGTTCTGCTGGGAATATGCTCAAATCCAGGGCTCGGTGCGTTTATTCACTCGTCCAACAGCATGATGGTAATGGTGAAAAGCTCCTGCTTGGAGGAGCATCTCGTGTGGGATCAGTGCTTGGGGAGGGAGGGACTGCCCCTTGCTGCCCTGCCGCCTCAGCGAGCTGGGAAACATTTAATAAACCTGAAACAAGGTGTTAGGCTGTTGTTTCTTTGTTCTCGCCTTTTTGAGGACTGTCATCCATCTGGAGGTTGCAAACTGAGATTTAGAAGCAGCTGCTGTTGGAATATTATTTGCCACTCGGTTAATTAAGAGACTGCCGTGCAGATTTGCGGCTATTGAATTTCTTCTCTGTTCTTATTTTAAGTGGCTACTATATTGTTAAAAATTTGCTAACAAATACAGATGCAGAACCCTTTCATCTGAAGCATCAAAGAAAATGAGCTCCTCTGATGCCTCTCACACCGGTTTTTGTTTCAGCTGCTCTCATTCATTCCTGTCAAAAAGATGCCAGTTGTGATTCAGATCCTGCCAAGAGAAAAGGGGCCAGCTGTTGTGAACAGCAGAGGTGTTCGATTTGCAAAATATTCCTGTGGTCAGCTGTGCATTTCCTTTAGAGCAAGCCGCCTTTTTGGAACAAGGAAGAATCTGATATATTTCTATGCAATCTTAGTTTTGTGCAAAAATAAACAAATACTGATATGGGTTTGGATAGTCTCTTAATGAGCGGTAGGAAGCTATAGACTGGAGGTGGAAGAGAAGTTTTTTTATAGATAGCAATTAACGTGTATGAAGACATATGTCATGGCAAATCTTTTTAATCACTTTTTAATTGCATTTAAATTAAGTCATCTTTATTCTGAAATTGGTGTGTTCTGTATCTACCAGTTTCTTACGCTCTTTGTCACTGCTGTTTAGGTTTCCGGGGGCATCCTCCTGGTTTTGTTTCATAATGCCGTTATTCACATACAGGAACTGTCTTCAAAAATCACTGTTGGCTGGGAGCTGCTGCATGGCAGCAGTGGAGATGCTGCTGCTTTCCTCTGGAAGTAGGGTAGATGGCAACTGCGGTACCACAAATGTGATTTAACATTTCTTGGTTTTTATTACTTCGTGAATGGCAGGCAGCGTGGTATGTTAAAGGTTTCTTAACGCAGTCAGCCGTCTGTTTTGTAAGATGTTGTTTGTCTTGTGCCATGTAAAACTCAGCAAGTACAGATACTACGGGATGAACAGAGGAACGACGCGTGCTCCCTTCTCTGCTGCTGATGCTCCCTGGGAGGCAGCTTGGATCCAGAGCATGATCACAGGCGTCACTGCATCCCACGCAGTGGCTGGGCAGCCTCTGCTCAGGGTCTCCTGTGCCTGGAGGAGCCAAGCTCGCCCTCACCCTGCCCAGCTCCCTGCTGTGAGCAAGCCTGGTCCCAGGAAGGGGCTCAGCTGCACGTGCATTGTGCCCGGGCAGTCCCCAGCTCCTGCAACCACGTTCATGGGGGGGCGAATAAACGCCCTGCATCGAACCTAAGCTGGCTCCGTGTCTGTCGTCCAGACCCTCCACCTGTGGGTAGCTACAGACTGACTGCAGCTGGGAGGAGAGCTCCTGAAATATCGTGACATAGTTGAGCAATACCAGGCCTGAAATCGGGTTGGCATGTTACTCATTTGTGCCTTACAGGAGAGAGTCAGGCGTGTAGAAAGTAAAGAGAAGGAAGGTTGCACCTTGTGTTTTGGACAAGAGGTGTAGCCGTGTTTACTTTTTTCGTGCTATGCCTCTGTATGCATGTTGTAGTGTTCACAGCAGCAGAAGCTAAGTAGTCTATCTAAAGGGTATTTTGCCTAGCATCAGTTTTAGCACTGTCCTGGTACTTGTATACAAGATGAATGTCTGATCTAGTTTTGGTAGGAAAGATATCTATTCTGATTAGATATCTACCTAACTGATCGCACCATCCAGTAGATACGGGATATCTATCCAGGTCAGAAATGAAGAGTGCCACTGCACATCTGGTGAGGTGTCATGCTGGCTGCCTGCCCTGGAGCCAGCCTGATGGCTCCGTCAGCTCGGATTATGTCAGTGCATGGAAGACTGATTTGACACGCATTAAAAGTGTTAATTAGATATAAATGGTGGGCTAGTCTATGTTTAAAAGAACCCCTCACCAAACCTATGATGTGTAGAAAAGTACCTTTGAAGAAGCACCTATGTCACTTCATAGATGTATTTTAGAGTAACTTTTGTCCTGCTGTGCTGTTGGGGGAAAACAATCCCATTTTTCTTACTCAACCATTGGAAGTTCAGTCTATTACTGCTCTCTTTGCTTGGCAGTGGATTGGATTTCTCCAGAGAGGAAATTAGATTTTTTTTCTTCCCTTCCACTCTGTCTCTGGCCTGTGTTTACATCAATTGGCAGTTGTCTGTGCAGTGCGGTGCGCATGATAACCTTTCCTTCCACACACTGCTTCATTTGCAGTTCTCTAATAAACTGTATTTACATCTGGTGCTTCCTCCCTTAATTCTGGTGACAGCAAAGACAATCAAGAAAACGTGGTCCGTGTTAAACTCAGCCAGGAGCAAGTGTGGGCTTAACCTGGGCCATTTCAGTCGATGCTGAATCAGAAGTGCGCTAATTGGGATGAGAAGTGTATGTAGCCTGTAGGTAGGGCTTGCAGCTCTTGGAAGTTTGTGTCTAGTAACCACCTGGAAATTTGGGTATATAAGCAAATATGCTGGATTTTATTTGTTTACTTCTCCCCCTAGCAGCCAGCTGCAAACTTAAAGGCTTGTCTGGGAATTATTAATAGGTTTTGTTGCAATTTTATCTGGTCGGCTAGCCACAAGCGAGCTTGGGGGCCGTGTTATTCTAGGAATATCCAGCGAGATGATCTGTTTACAGCAGAGGGCAAATCCCACAGAGAGTGTTGGAGGAAGAAGAGGTCCCTGAGGTTTGAGAGAGCTTGATGGGAATTAGGAAATACAGCAGCAGCGGGGACGGGGTCACCTCCCAGCAGTCTTCAAGATTGCTGTGACAGAGGTGGCGGAGCTCGTCATGCCAAAAGGGTCAGCTCAGGGAGCATGGCAGTGGTGGGACGTGCTGGAAGTGCTGAACAGCTTGGAAAACTAACTGCTCTGAGATGTTTTTTCTTTCCTTTTGTGCACTGTTGAAAAGCAGAGTCCAAATGGAAAATCCTGTCTTAGGGCCACAGCCTGCACATTACTCTTGACTGAGCTGAGCAGCTGCTGGGGCTGAGACACAAATACAGCCTGGGTGCTTTAGGATGCTACCACCACTGGGAATTTCTGGTGTCCCGCATTTTACACCTAATACTGTGTTGCCTGAGCTTTCTTCTGCTGAACTGATAGTATAGGTCTTGTTCATCTGAGTCTGATTGTTTTCCTCCCTTTTGGGATAGGGGAATATCTTGAGGGGTCCTTAGAGGGAAGGAATTAAGAGTGTTGGGTGTGTAGTAATATGGGGGAAACTGTCAAAAGTCGTGATTTCTTTTTTTTTTTTTTTTTTTTAAATATAATGTGAAACTGTGAATGTGAATCTAGAATCAGACTGTCTCCTCAGGGTTTTTTTTCAGTGGGAATGCTGTTGCCGAGAATTCAGGTGCTTTGTCCTGGCCATTTTCTCCAAGGGATACTCCTATATAATTACAGTCTTGGTGGCTCATAGACTGAAACTGGGTGGGGAGAGAAAACTGCAAAGGCACAAAAAGCAGTTAGCTTGTGGTTTCTGATGGAGCTAGCACTTGGGCTGTGGTGCAAGAATTGCTTTGTGTTTTGGGACTGGGCATGGGTGAGTGAATGCTGGAGAGTTGTTCGGGCAGTGTGATTTAACCTCTTTTTCCTCTTGATATATTATTTGCAAATGACTTACAACTTTTTTTTTTTTCTTTAAATAAAAATATTTGCTATTCATCCTTGTGCAAATATCCTATGAGAATAAATGTCAGCCTTTGAAGAGAAACGAGAGGGTTTCTGAAATCTGAAGCAAGTTATTTCTTACTAGTGCACAAGTGTAAGACCAGGTGAGAAAGGATGGGATGTGGCCCTCAATCCCTTCACGGCGATGACAGCTCACCCGGTGGGGTTTGGGGGAGGTGGGCTATGCAGGGCCATGCTCTGTGGCAACATGAGCTGATGTTAACCCGATGTTACTGTAGTCCTCCCTGGTCACCTGTCTGTGTGTCCATCTCCTCCAGATGCACTGCTTCTTCCACAACTGCAGGCAGAGAGGGTAGGAGAGAGGAGCTGGCTGGAAAGGGGAGAGGGCAGCATTGCAGATGTCAGGCTACAGCATACTTGGATAATTTTAACTCAATTTCCTATCTTCTTTTCAGAAGAGGTTGCCTGAAAAATTGTTGTCAAGGATATCAGCCCAGGGTTTTTTCCATCCCAGTGCTAGGGAGAGGAGAAGCTCTTAGCAAAGGCTACTTGCCCTTTCCGATCTAAAATCGATGTGCCCCTTTTCACCAGTGCTGGCTGCGTTTGCTGTGGGTAACCTGTTGTCTGACCTGTGGTTTTATCATACCTTTCTCTGCCGATGCCCAGGGGTGGTGGTGACCTCCTGCGCGAGGGAGCAGCTCTGCACGCGGTGGGGCTGAGCCCCTGTGGCTTTGCAGAGGCTCTTCCTTAGCTGCCTCCTTGCCCACGTCCCGACGAGTCTGAGTGCTCGCAGTCGCGCAGCAGGCAGGGCTGAGCCGTGAGCCCTCCTGGCCCGTCCTTGTGTCCCGTGCAGCTCACGCGGTGCGCTGGTGGGAAGAGTGCCCCGGTCCTGCTTGGAGTGGGCCCTCTAACTCCCCCCACTGTCCTGTCTGAGCTGTCAGCGGTGTTGGGAACTTCTTAAATTTTGCCAACCATGCAGAGATATGTGATGGAGTCCTGTCCTTTTCTGTAAATCCCAGCCTTTTTGGTCAGCTGTCAGGGACAATTGATTTTGGCGTGGAATAATCTAAAGCCCTGTCATCTTTTGTAAGCTATTTCTAGGTTTCCGAAAACCATAAAAAAGTAAAACCTTTCAGGACTAATGGCTCTCTGCAGACACTCCAAAGATGTGTGCGGGTCCAAGATGTGCCATACCTCATCCACCTACGGCCTGACTCCAGAAACGTCTTCCTTTCTGCCCCGCTCCCTGGGTTCTTCCAGGCACACCTATTTCCAGATGAGGCGACACAAATGACATGCACTGGTTCAAGTACCATATAATTGTAGTGAATTAATTCACTAATGTTTACACACAGCTTCTTTTTGGCAAAACCGCAGATGCGCTTGCCAAAGGGCCTCCCAGTGCTTCATGCGCTCTGTGGAATGGACCACTTTTCCCTGTGAAGGCTTGTTCAGGCTTTCCCTTCTTTCTAATGAGAGTCCCAAAAGACTACATGGGGGGAGTGAGGGAGAGAAAATGAATCCCGTTTAAAGAAAAGTAATTTCAGTATTGCAAAACCTGCTTGGGAGATCTTACCCAATCTGACTCTGGTGGCGTGCTGTGGGCTGGTTCCTATGAAATAATGATGAACTTCACATTTTCAGTTGCTTCTTTGTTTTGGTCTGTCAAGAAAATCTTTACTCTAACCTTGCCGCTGTTGTCACATAGCATGCGATGTGGATCAAATGAGGACTTGCATGTGACAATGTTGCTTTCAGCCCATAGTTTTCCTGGTCCTAAAAACTACCTGTTGTGCTTTTTAGACATGTTTGGGAAATGCTGCAGGTTTGAAACCTCTGTTGGACTCTGTATTCACCTAAGGTGCAAGAGTGTACCCCGACAACCTGCTTGTTAAAGCTAGATGGTCAGAAAGTCTGACCAAGCTCAAAGCCCTGTAGGTCCATCAGCATCTGAGGCAGCTTTTCTCAGGCCAGCATCCATTGTGAAACTCAATTCCTCTGAAACCCAAGGGCTGCCCCTGCTCCAAGGGGAGCACACCAGCAAGGGAAGCCAGCCCAGGACATCTCCAAGGCTGCCTCCAGAGGGAAGTGTGGGGAGTGTCAGGGACAGAGCCCTCCTCAGCGGGGGCTCTTCCCTCAGCATGTGTCTAGAAAGTTTAACTAACACATCCTAGGGGTGCATGTGGCTCTCTTAGGGGTCAAGTAGGGCCATTGCTGCAATGCTAGGGGTAAGCAAAAAGGACAATGTATGAAGTAGTGGGGGAGCTGCTCTGAAAACTGTCCTCTCAGTATACCAAAAATGTTGGTTTGAAAGTCCTTTTCTTGAGCTTGGCCTTTGTCAAGAGGATCAACCAATATAGCTGCTGCGGTTCTTATTCCCTTGGTTAATATTTGAAAATATTTCCCATGGCATTTCTAAATAACTCAGTGAGAGACTATATAGAAGGACAAAGTTGTTATTTTTATTTTTTTTTTTCCCCCGAATTCTCTAAGTAGGCAGATTTTGCACAACCACACTCATTCTCTCATGGATTTCATTCATGCATGCTCTCACACCCATGCACTTGCAAGTACCAAGGCGTATGTCCACGTGGTCTGGCTGGGGTCACTTTTGTGACACAGAGGACAAAAGGCAGTGGCTGATGTGTCCTCATCACACCCCTGAGGTTGTTCTTGGTAGGCAACAACAAAGCAGTTTGGGGTTGCTTTTCACACCCTTTAGGAGTTGATGACGTTTACAATTTTTTGCTTCATTGTTTTTTCTCATCCCTCATAATTCTCAGGCAAACTTAATGAATTTCTGTTCTCTTAGTTTTTCTCGTAGTCTTGATATTTTATGACTCCAGTCCTGTTCTTCATCTTCTTGATACCTTATCTGTAGGTCAGGTTGTTCCTCCTCCTTTTGTTACTTGAATGAAATCACGGGTAGGGTGCGATAGGCACAATGAGCATTTGCCATTCCTTTAACCCGTGCTCTGCCCATCCTTCTGGTGCCTGCTCGCTTGCTCTCACACACGCATACACTCATATACACACACACACATACACAGACTTTTACTCTGCCTTTGTTCATCACCAGTTTTAATACTTCTGGTACAAATCGCTGCATGCAGACTCAGGGAGTAACGTAGCTGGCCCCAGTGCTGTTCCTTCTGTGCCAGAACGTGTCTCTGCGCATCCTGCACATTAGTAGTGGGGTTACTTTGAGTGCATCAAGCAGCCCCCAAAAATGCTTGAATCCCTTGTAAGAAGGGGCATAGTTCACACCGGCTCTCCCTGTGGCAGGTTTGCAGGCTGTGAGGCTGCTGAACATTGGTTTGGTCATTTCTGTAGAGGAAGGACATACAGGATAGGGTCCGAAAGGAGGATTTCTACACTTTAATTCTGCATTTCCCAGCCAGAGGCATGTGCCGTGCAATGAGCCTCGTGTGTTCAGTGTCTCGTGTCAGTGATGCCTACAGGGACTGGGTCTGCGCTCCGCGTCTGGTGAGGCGATTGCCTTCAGGCTGGGTCGTACTTGCAGCGTGTGTGGAGCAGTTCTGCCACGGGGCTTGGCTGGGTCCCACTTCTGCGCTTGTGGTGTCCCCTGTTACTGGGCATCTACTGATGGTGAGAAAGTCTGTCCCACGTGTCCTGGGCATGTCTGATTTCACTGCTCAAGTACTGCAGGACTGCTTTGCGTACAAGTTTCAACTTGCCCATACGATCGTTTGCCTGGGACCTACGGAAATTAGGCGTCTCAGTTGGATCTGCTCTTCTGACTGTGCTGCCTAGAGTAGAAATGCTGGGCAAGGAAGCAAAATCCTTTCCATGCCTGTCTCCTTGCCCACACAAAATTTTCCCAAGTAGAGCAAATGGATGTATCTGGGAGTTTTTGGTACTGATGGTAATTTCCATGATTTGCGTGTATTATAAGGGTTTACTTGACTCCGTGCTCCACAAAGAACTTCAGGTGGAAACCTTTTCACTGAGTGGGGGAGCTTTCTTGCTGGATTTGCCATGGGTGGATAAAGCTGTTCTCTGCCTTGTAGTGATTTTGTGTGAGTTGGTAATTTATCGTGCAAACTGGGTGGAAATTGTTGCAGCCGTAGAGGCCTCATGCCTGGGTGCATCGCGGCACCAGTGTGAGCATCAGCAGGGTGCCTTTCCTGGTGCTGGGGCAGAGGTGCTGTGGTGGGTGGCTTTGCTGACAGAGGTGGGAAAAGGTTGACTGCTGAATGCTTGCTGAAAACTGCGGTGCTGAATCTTTTATCATATAAAATTGATGCCAGAGATGCTGGAAAGTCAGTTGGCTGTCCTAATACGTTGAACATTTCAACAGAGATGTGATATTTCATATACCTGGAGTGCCTGCTGATGTCACTTGAAAGTCATGCTCGCCCAGCTAGAGCAGGGATTTTTTTTTTGTCTTCTCCAGCTTTTTTAGAGGAAAGGGCAAAAATTGATCGTGTGCATATGATAATCCAGAGAAGAAAATAGATGCTAAACAATTTCCTTTCTATACAATGAATAACTGCTGCATATGGAGTTATGTACTATGCACCAGTGGCTAAATAAAATATAATTTTATTATTTTGGACACCTTTTTCCGACTTCATGTAAAAGTTGTTCTCTTAGTTATTTTTTTTTTATCTGATACTAACCTAAGCAATGCAATTGAAATGCCAAAGCCTTACGTATCTAATGCAGACTTCCCATTTCTATAGCAACAAAACTCGTCCTTGTACTTAATGAAGGAATATTGGAATGTGAATAACTGTGACTTTAAGGTTTAGAAAAACAAACAGAACCGCTTTATATTTGAAGATTAGAGAAATAAAATGGAATTGACCTCTTTGCATAGAATAAGAAAAATCGCCTAGGCTTGGGATACTTCATTAGTAAGAATGAAACCATACTAATGTCATAAGGAGCTCTGTGTTTTAATCTTGTTTTCCTAGTTAAAATGTAAAAGCCTTTTATAGCAAGTGAGAGTCTTTGAGGGGTTTTTTTCCCCCTTTCTTTTCCAAAGCTGCTGTGTTTGTGGTTAAGCTAATGAAAATTTGGGCTGCCTCACAACAGATACATTTTCCTTCTGTATTGGCAAAAATCCATGTATAGTTTTTGTTATTGGCTGAAAAGAAAGGGGAAAAAAAAATGTGTGGTGTCTAATCCTACGTTTGATCTACAAGCTAGTTCCTGGTCAGCTAGTTTAAATCTGTGTTACAGTGATAAATGCTGAACAAGCTACGGATGAGAGAGTGAATGAACAAGCAGCTGTCATCTCTTCCTATTATTTTACAGCTTTTCAATTACAATTTTAACAACCGTTAAATTCTAATTTAAAACCACCATAGGAAACATCCCAAGGAAAAGCAACAATGCTGACAGCAACATATCATGAATGTTTACGAGCCTATGTTTCTGTATCAGCATGCCGATAAGTACTACACAACATTTGTGGCAGGTTTACTGTGCTTAATTATTAATCCGTAGAAGTGAAAGTGAGCAAATGGGAAATATGAAATAGGGGCTTCTATTGCAATCTTACTGACGAAAAAATTGTTTGAATATATTTCCACAAGGCAGTCCAATTTTTCTGTTATTTCTTCTGTGATTTTTTTAATGTTTGGTTTTTTTTTTTTAAAGCTGTGATTCTGATAAATTCATCTTCATTTCTGAGGACCGAATAAAGGTAGCCAGAATTCAGGGTTTAGGGAAACTTTTTGTCTACTTCTCCTGGTTTTGGCTGGGATAGGGTTAATTTTCTTCTTAGTAGCTGGTACAGTGCTGTGTTTTGGATTTAGTGTGAGAATAATGTTGATAACACACTGATGTTTTAGTTGTTGCTAAGTAGCGCTTATCCTAAGTCAAGGATTTTTCAGTTTCCCATGCTCTGCCAGCAAGCAGGTGTGCAAGAAGCTGGGAGGGAGCACAGCCGGGGCAGCTGACCCGAACTAGCCAAAGGGGTATTCCATACCATAGAAAGTCATGCCCAGTATATAAACCGGGGGGAGTTGGCCGGGAGGGGTGGATTGCTGCTTGGGCATCAGTCAGCGGGTGGTGAGCAATTGCATTGTGCATCACTGGGTTTTTTCCTTGGGTTTTGTTTCTTTTTTTTCTTCTTATTATATTCCTTTTCATTACTGTTATTATTATTCTATTTTATTATTATTGTTGTTGTTAGTATTATATTTTATTTTACTTTAGTTATTAAACTGCTCTTATCTCAACCCTCAAGTTTTACTTCCCCCCCCCCCAGTCCTCCTCCCCACCCCACTGGGAAGGGGGAGCGGTGAGCGGCTGCGTGGTGCTTAGTTGCTGGCTGGGGTTAAACCACGACACTACTGAACTCACTTGTCAGAAGGCAGCTGAGACAACCAATGATGCCAGTGATGGTAGTAAATTGCCCCACAGCAAAAGGAACGATGGAGGACAGGATAAGACAGGTGGAAGGCTGGCTTGTTTGAAAGTTGATCAAGATTAGCTATTGCGAAAACAAAAAGCAAACCCAGAAACAACCCACTCAGCAAAATCCTGCTTGAAACTGGCTGAGTCGTAGCATATTAAACTGTGGGCAGGTGGCATCCCGTATGAACTGGGAGCCTGTATCCTGCTGAGAGTTGTGCTCTTCTGCCTCCCAGCAAACTGACTGGAAAGGCATGTGGCATCTCTGAGAAGTGTAAAAAGGCTCGACCTTGGATTGTGTTTTACCCTACAGTCCCTTTAAAAAACAAATATCTTACAATTTGGTAAAATGCTTCTCTAGGCAGAGACTGAAGGAAAGCTGACAACGAGGATACAGCAGGTCTGCAGGAAATGCAATAGGTTTTTGGAAGTTTCAATGTTTGCGCCACAGCCAGCTGTTAATGGGCTTCTCTATAGCTGCTAGGGTATTTGAAGCCTAAATACAGGAGGAAATAAGATTTATGTGATTGTGCATAACTTTGGCCAAAGGTCTTGAAGGACATTAAGTCCCTGAAAGTTTCATAAAGAGATACTCTGTGGGTACCTTTGCTGGTGGGGGGCTAATGTGTTTGCGTGTGCTCTGTGTTTCAGGGATAGAGCTCTGTCCTCCTGGGCACCGGTTCATGATCACCATGGTGGCGAGCTTCATCGAAATGGCGGGGCAATTCCTCATGCCAGGGCTGGCTGCCCTCTGCAGGGACTGGCAGGTCCTCCAGGCAGTCATCATCTGTCCTTTCCTGCTGATGCTGCTTTACTGGGTGTAAGTATTTCTTCCTCCTGCCGGGTCAAAGACAACATGAGCTCCTAATGCTGGACTTGGGAGGTGCTTCACTGTCGGAAAGTGTGTGCTTCACAATACATATGAGCCTTTTCCTTTGTTCTTCCATTCACCTTTTTCAAAGATTTGACTTTGAAATAAGAAATAACTTTATAATTTGCTGTCGCACACACATAGGTTAAGTGCTGCGACGTGGTGGGAACTCAGGAGATGGTCCTCTTTCGTTGAGCAGCAAGTTGTACTTTGCTGCTATTCTGGCTGTCACTTCCCTTTTAAAGACGAAAACAATTCTTGAGAGGATGCATCTCAACCTAGCTGTTTTCAGATTGTGCCTGCACAGCTAAACTTTCCCTTAAAACCTGTATTGTGGTTCTGGGCTGTCATTGTTGGTTTCTTTGGCCTGGGTTAGCCAAGCTGGGTTAAAAATAACGTGTGTCAGCTCTTGAACAAGCGCCCTTGGATGTCTTGTGTGCGTGAAGTAGCCAGCCCTCAACTAGACTGCCTGCTTGATTTTGCCCGAATTAGCACATGCTGCGCCAAAGCCTGGGTGGCTGGTCTGTGCCGGCCAGTGGCTTGGGATCATTCCCACAAGGAATCCTCCACTCCTGGCTGCTCCCACCCTTCTCTGCCCACTGCACCGGCAGCACTGCAGCATTGGTACGGCTATTGTGAGAGAAGTAGGGTGGCTCTCACCTTGGGGATGGTGCCAGGTCCGTCCCCACCAGGACTTTATAAACCTCCCAAAAAAATCTTTCTTTGTTGTTCTGTCTTAATAGTGACACGCAGTGGCGGCATAACACAACGGAGGCTTATGAGAGCAGTGTTGTACAAAACCGTAACAGTAAGAACATGCTAGATCGTTTGTTTTAAAGATAACACTAACAAGACTAAAATATTTAGTTGCTGTACGCTGAGAAAAATGAGGAAAAAAGACCACCGCACTGTGCAGGACCAAGTTGTTTATGTACTGTGGGGGGCCAAACTGCTAGTTGTAATGCCTGACAAGTTGCAACATGTAAAAACTTGTTACAGTATGTAAGAATTTTTAAGTTATATATTTTTCTATTAATGCATGAAAGCCTTACAGAGTTCTCCTGTGTTCGTGGCAGTAACCCTCAGTGGGGATTTCTTCGCTTATCCCCAAGGTAGACATGCCGCAGGTTGGGCTGAGGGCAAAACACAACACACAGGAGAAAGTTACAAGTCCTTTGCAAGATAATGGCTTCCCCCCCCATCCCGTTTTCCAACATATAACATCTAAATAGTCTCATCTTGTCAGTGTTAATCTTGATGATGAATAACCAAGAGTGTTCTTGTTAATGTGCAATACTGTTCTCCCAAACCTGCCGTATGTTATACATGTGCAAACACATGCAGATCTAGTCCAAAATCTCCTGTTGGGATGCCCGCCAGCTGAAATGTCTTATATCCACCACTGGATAGAACTCAATATCAAACATAAAGTTTGCAGATATTTGTGTCCAAAAGGACACTACAATAGTATGAAGATGCCTAACGAACGCGGTAGGCGACATGGACAGCAGTAACCCCTCAGCAGTCTTCTGGAGGCAGCACGTTTTCCAGGTGGCTGAGTCAGGGTCTCATACATTCCTGTTGAGAGGTCGTCGCTGGGTGACACTGAAAGCAGTAGGAAATGCTAACATTTATTTCCTAACCTGCAAGAGCTTTGTGGCTTTTTGGCTGGACGGGACAGGCAGACCACGCAAATAGATCCCCCTTATATAATGTGTGACATGACAGCTTGATAAATAGTGGGAATAGCCAAAGTAACAGGATTTGCGTTGCCCAGGGGTTTTGCACTTGCAGAAATGGACTCTGGTTAGGATGCCTGTTCAATTATACTGTCGGTACAGTATGCGCTTTTCTCTTAGGCTTTTCTCTTCCATCTGTTGCATATTCTCTGGAAAGTGCTACCATTTTATTACCTCTTTCCTTTCCTCCCCTCTTCCACCGGAAATGTGTTGGAGAACAGAGCGTGGACCCTCAACATATGTTACAGATGAAGGAAGAAAACTAACTGATTTGTAATAAAAGAACTGGAAAACTGCACTGCTTGTTAATTCCCCATCGTGTACCCAAAGCAGTGAGTTCAGTAACAGACGCTGCGATAGCCCCTGTGCTGCCTTCTCCTTCCTCCTTACTTTCTTTACTTCCATCTCCTGCTGTGAGAGAGCTGTTTGCCCCTCTGGGCTGGGGCTTAGCCTTCTCCCACCTATAGATTTGCTCTGCTCCCGGCCATGTGCACATGGCAGGCTATACTGTCCCCAGGAGGTGGGAGGCTGAGTGGATCGGGACGCTGGGCATGGATGGAGGGAAATGGGGAAGCAGCAGATTTGTCTAGGAGAGATGGGCTGGTGGGCTGGGACACCTGCAAATTGAGCAGATGCCTTTGCTGAGCTCTCAGGTTATTCTGGAAGGGCAGAGAGGCACCCACGTAAGCCAGACGTGCACACAGGGGTTGGCGACAAGCATATAAAAATAAGTTAATAGAAGTTAGGCTTCTTTCAAAGAGAGTATGTGTGTGTGTTAGAGCCATGAGGGAAGGGGAGCTCCAGTTATACAGAGGCATTATTTCCTCTCCCTTGGACACAGGAAGCTCCTGACAGGACCATGCTATGAAGGTCAGCAACGGTATCAATAATCTGAAATAAACTGCTTCACTCTAACCGAACCTGAAGAACTGGGAAGGGGTGGCCAGTTCTTTTCTGGTGCTGTTAGATAGGATTTACCCTCACCAAGACACAAAGTTGTCATAATTGGGCTTGTTGCCCTGGGGCAGACCCCTAATTGACACACTACACCCTTTCCATGGGCATGGGTTTGCTCTGCATCTGGACAGGATCACGATTCTCCTTCCAGCTACGCGTGGTACCTGCCTGGCCTTTTTCTGCTGGTCAAGGATACTTCTCTGCTCTTAGGACTTCTTGGGCTTAGGATCTTTTTTCCCAGTGTTCCTCCCACTATTCCCCCTCTCCTCTCCCAAGCAGCAGCTGTGTAACAGGAGATGAACGTTTCCCCCTACCCACCCCCACCCCGCCCCATTCTTTTCTTCAGCTGTAGAAGGCTGGTCCTTTCCTTGCTGATGGAGGAGGTAGAATACTATCAACCAGGTGTCCGCGGTCAGCTCAGCCTGGTGGTCTGGGTGACTGCTTACCCTTGGCAGAAAGCTGCCTCAGCTTCATTCAATTAGTATTTAATGCCAGGTGATGAAGCATGAGGTTGTGACCAAATTTCTGTGCAGAAGTCCACAGGGGCCAGGGGGTTGGCTTTTTTCTTTTTTTTTTTTTTTTTTTTTTTGGCTTTTGAATTTGTGATGGTGCTTGGTTTGGCAACAGAAGGTGCAACAGTAGGTGCGTACAAATGACCCTTGGCAGCAGGGTCCGTGCTCCACAAGTGAGCTCAGGCGCTTGCACAGAGACGAGGAGGCCAGCACTTCCCCTTGCTGTACCTGATAACCTGGGCTTAAAGCAGTCCAGGAGTTTTTAAAGATCCTTAAATGAACCTCCCACTGCTCGCACTGAGTGATGGAGCAGCTGAAAGACATGAGACTTCAGCACTTCCAGTTTGAGAAACCTGCAGGAGCTGGAAGGTAGAGACAGCGTTTGTCCCCGTGATGCCCATCCCTGCGGCTCTCTTTCTTCCCTAGGAGTGGGTGCTCGCCATAGGGCTTGTTGTTTGGGACCTGTAAGCGGACTGTTCAAAAACAGCTGTGGCTGAGGCTGTCCCCTCTCTGGAGCCAAGCACAGGGAGATTTTGCATTCAAAGAATTCTTAATATTTCAAAAAATGCTTTTGCAGTACAGGACTTTCTGTAGGAGGATATGCCAAAACATCCGTGCAGCACCAGTGGTAGTAAATAAGCTGTCAAGCTGAATGGCTGTCATCATGGCTGTTATATATTTTTATTGCCTGATATCATTTAGATTGCAGTCTGCCTGACTTCTCTCCTTTTTTTTTTTTTTCTTCTTCAAAAAAATAATGCTTTCTCTGTCTAGGATGGAGGTTTCACTAAGCTGTCTTCCAGATCGCATCAGCCTTAAAAGATAGTACCATAATGGTGTAATTGCCTAGTCCACTGCTTAGAAGTATAAGAACTGAGGCAGCATCCACAGCAAAGATCAGTGCTTTGTGAAGGAAATTTGAGGTTTATTATATATATGAAGTTAAAAGTAGTTGTTAAATTTGTTCTTAGAAAGGTCTTTTGGAAGGTTAGTGAAAATGAGGCGTAAACAAGAAAGAAAAATATGCTTGAAGTCAGATCTGAAAGTTTTCCTATCTATAGAAGTATGGGAGTTTTTTGTTTGTTTTAAGATCTACATAGTTCTTTTGGTTTTGTATTAAAATAAACTTATCTGAAAAAAAAAAAAGGAAGAATGATCAGTTAAGCTAATGAATCAGGTGAATATCAGCACTTGAAGGGAACAACCGGATGGAAAATAAACTTTTTTATTTTGTAACTCTATGTGCATGTGTATATTTTTAAGGCAACTCAACTAACATAATATTGTCTTTACTAGGGGAAACTTTTAGAGAAACAACTGAATGTTGTCTGGAGCATACACAATACTGACCTGTATAAAAGAATGGCTTAAAGTCTGCATATGTGGGAGAAGATTTTTGACACGTTTAAAAATTAAATTTGTTCCATTTTAATTCTAGAAAGTAATTCTTCTCTTTCCTCTCTCTGTCTTTACAAGAGAATCCAAATCACTTCTGTCAGCTATTTTCCTTCTTTGGACTGAATTACCATGTGTTAACTGCACATCTCATTCATTCCCTTCTTGGCAGCAACTGTCTATTGCAGACAGTGCTGCTCCTGCTCCCAGTTCTTTCAAAATTGTATTAACAGGCAGGACACCTCTAATGTTATAAAATTCTAATGTCCTATTGCTATGTGATAGGATAGATCCTGTATAATTTGTGAATCAGTGTAAAAGACAATGTCATTAATTTGCATATTCTGAATCTGTTTTCCCTCTTATTTGTTTCATAAGTGATTCTTCTGCTTTTTGAAAATAATTACGTAGCTCATGAACGGTTAAATGAGCAGCTAAACACTATCAGTTCTTCCTCTGACAGAAACTTGGAAGCGACCCTAACCTGTTTTCCATCTTTAAAGTATTTTCCCAGAGTCCCTTCGGTGGCTGATGGCTACACAACAGTTTGAGGCATCCAAGGAACTGATCCTTCAGTTCACGCATAAGAACAGGATGAACACGGAAAGCGACATCAAAGGAGTGGTGCCCGGTGAGTAGGACAGACAACCGCAAATCCCTCCGCTCTTCTCTAAAGGCTGCACGTGGCATTGCTGCCCAGAAATAAATAATCTATTTACTGCCGGTAAAATCATCCCATTCATTCATTCATTCATTTTGCTTTTCTTGAAAAACCGTTCCAAACTCCAGCACTGTGTTTAAAATTACTCAGCCTGTTGAACAGTCCTAGTAATTATAGTCTCATCTTGCAGTGCTATATATCTTTAGAGACATCTCTTGAAGAATTTTACCATGGCTACAGAGTGCACCCTCAGCCCTGTGTGCCTCTGGAAACTGTGTTTTAAGGAAGCTGCTCCCTGGGATCCTGCCCATTACGCAACACTTATTTTGTTGGTTTGGAGAAGCAGCAGCACTCGAACCCCAAATGCTAAAGCACCAGCCCTGTGGCAGACCTCAATCACGTTACAGTTTTTCTTTAAAGCCTTGCTCCAAGAGCCATTTTGCTTTCCTTTCCTGCATAATCTGAAAGATGCTGCTCTGGGGGCGGAGAGGTTGCAAGCGGCAGCGGTAGGGTGCAGTTTTTGGTTAAGAGTCTAAATTATGCGTTCCTTGGTTTACTGATGCTTTTAGAAAGAGCTGACAGCTCTTATCACCAGGATTGTCACTGAAATAGCTGTGCTCCTGTCTCACCGGGTGCTTTGCAGAAGAAACTCTGTGTGTGTGTGTGGCTCTAATTACAACAAAGGCGAAGAGTTTCTGGATCTTCATCTCACCAGTGCACCTGTCAGATTTGGTTCAGGCTCCCCTCTTCCTTCTCACAGGCCTGATGGCGCCCATAAACACCCATTTTGCACTGTCACTTGCAATCTGTATGGGACTACCCACTAGTCAGAAAACAGTGGAAATGTTTCTTTTCTCCCCACTTTTTCAAACCCTACCTGCTCTGACCCCAGGGGCTGCAGGGAGACCTCACCCAGTAGCTCTGCCCACGAGCAGGGGTGATGCTTCCTGCGCTTGGCTGATACTCGCTGTCAGAGGTCTCTGGGGTCACTGTAGCTTTAGTCAGTGCTAAAGGCGTCAGTCAGCACTGGAACAGACTTCATCCAGAATAGAAAAACGTCACCGTTGACATCAGTGCTTAACGAATGAAGCAGTCTTCATCAGTGAGGGGTGAAAAAGTCCGATTTGGGTCTGGGGTATTCATACCCAGGTCACTGCTGTGATGTCTGGTGCAGCTGGCAGACTGGCGTTAGTTAGCTTGTTTGCACGTGAATTGGGTGGCTGGGGTTACAGTTCCTAGATCTGCGTCACACACAACATGGCTTTGCAATGTAAATGCCATTTTTCTAGCAAAGTTCTGAAAAGCATCGGGGTATGGGAGCAGCCATTAACATGGTGATCTCCATCCCCCCCCCCATCCTTTTTGCAGATCTTCACCAGAGTAAATGATGGGGCTTGGAGAAAACCTATCTCTGAGGCAACGAAATGTCTCACAATTGGACTTGGAGTTTCCCAACCAACTCTAAATTTGGCTTTTCTCAGCTAGTCAGCTTCTTGAATTTGCAGATGAAATAAAATGTGTTTTAGGGGAAAGAAAAAAACAAATTATCTGAGTTTCCTTGAAGAAAAATTATAAAGATGCAACTGTTTGCTAGAGGGATTTATTTAAGCCATGTATAATGATATTGTCCATGAAGGAATGCTAAGAATCAAAATGGTTTTATGACTATTATTTGTGACTGATTACTTTTTCCAGCAGTTTCATGGTAGGGGTACACTCCTGTTTAAGGAGGGACTCCCTTTCATGTGGAAAACGGAGCGTTATTACACATCTTGATGCTATGGATTCTCCGCCTGCAAACACATTTAGATACAGCAGTTGTCAGTACATCACCCTTTGCAAACTTTAAAGTGATACAGAACATGGTAATTTCTGCCTCCTTGTTGATGCTGGATTTGTTGAGGATACTGTTGGGGTTTTTTATTATTTCTTCCCTCACTTTTTCTCTTTAAACTCTCTGCAGCCCCACACGTTAAGGCTTTCCTGACCCAGGTCTGGAGGGATGCTGCATTTCTGTAGGGAGAGTAAGAGAAGAGCAGTATCAAAAGGATGAAATGAGCTTAACTAAATATTTTGGAAGGAACGACCTTCTCTCTCATTCTGGGTGCATGACAGTCTGAGTGAAGACAGGAGAAAAGTAGAAATCCCGAATGAAGAATGTGATCAAACCGCAGGCCGTGTGTCTCCCAGTGGGTCAGTAAGCAGAAGAAAGCATTTCTCTGCTTTTGTGTGTTATAATCACATACCTGTAGTTGCTGTAGCAGGGAATGGGTAAAAAGCTGGTACTTGTCTGGGAGAAAGGATGCCATTGAGCCTGATGCAGATATCCCCTATTTCCCCTTGACTCCATTGTTGAGCTTTCCTATCTGTGTGGAGGGGTTTTTGTTTGTGATTTGTTTTATTCTTTGTTTTCCATCTGAAAGGGCTGGAAACTGTTTTGCTCTAGTTAAGGGCCATTGTGTTGCTGTTTATTATTCCTCACCGCATTGTGGTAACAGCCTCCTGTGATTGAATTACTCCCCATACATTTAAATGATAAACTGCTCACTTGCAGTCCCTTCCAGCTGGAAACCCCACTGTAATTTTACTCATACGTACCAGTCAAATTAGTGTATCCTACATAACAGATCATTACAGGAGTTACAGTAGTTTCATATGTATGCATTTTGGCAGCTGATACGAGTTCCATAATAAAAAGAAGTAGTGTTCAAGTAGGTGAAGTATTTCTGGGATGGAAGAAAATGCAATTTTGAATTGCTGTCTAAGCAATGAACAAGCTTATTTTCCTTTCTGAAGAATCACGCTGTTTCCGTTGCCTGCTGAAATCTTTTACTGGTCCATTTGGCTACGCTGCCCGTAGTGGAAAGTGCCACTAACCTTCTGTAAGGCCTGTTTGCTCCGCAGGGAGGTGGCACACGTGTTGGGTGGAAAAAAAAGCAAAATTTGTCTGCTGTTTTTGAATCAATCCATAGGGTGGGAGCGGTTTGCCAGTGCTTTTCTGGGAGATGTTTCTGAAGAGAACAACTAAATGTCTGGACAGTGGTCCAGCTGCAGTTGAAAGGTCTGGCAGCTGTGGTAACAACCCAAGTCTGGAGAAAATCAGCATGGGCAGTTGATGGGCAATGCTCAGCCAGCAAGAGAGTATGCATGGTGAACAAAGTAAAGTGAGACAAGGGATGTTGATAGGAGTCCAGAGTCTTGTAAACTAACATTGCCCTTATCTTGTCAGTAACCTGCCCTGGGGTGTAAGTAGTGTCTGTTGTTGGTTGCAAAACCAAAGGAGAGCTGCCCCCTTGACAGCTTGAAGTGGCTTTATCTTTGAGTGATTGGTGCACCTTGTGATTTTTGGCAGGAATAATTAGCCTTCATAAAGAGATTTTGGGCTTTTTGTGGTCATATTTTCTTCTTTAATGCTTAAGAAATCTAGGCGTGCTAATTAGACCTGGTTAAATCATCCCTAATGTTTTGAGTCTCGAAATTTCACCAGTTGGCTCACCACTTTGCCCTCTTTTAGAAATAAAAGTTTAAATTCATTTTTGCATCAAGGGAATGATTTTTATCCAACTGCATATTGAAATGTCATTTGTAAAACAGGCTTGGTGAGTTTTGTTGACAAATATTTCAAAACGTTATCCAAAAAAGTCAGCTTCAATCACCAGCAAATTAAATATTTTGATAATATTAATTCAGTATGGGTTTTTCACTGCCAGTTTCTCAAAAAACTTCCCCATCTCTTCCCTGTTCCCCTGTGGAACAAGAAACAAACATATATTTCAGTGCAGCTGCAGGACAGTCATTTTGACCCGAGTGAAATAAATGCTAAGGAAGCATGGAGATCTGTTTAAAGAACAGGAGAAAAGAGTGTTTAGGGGAATTGGAAATCCCAAAGCGCCAACTGTTCTTACACCATTTAAAGGTGTGTTGTACATTAGATGGCTTTCGTTATTTCGGTAGGATGTATGTTTTTTCTTCATGTGGGGCAAAGGGTCTGTTTGTTGGCTGGAACAGATCGACTGCTGCAAGCTGATCTCCGCTGCACCAGCACCTAGCCTGCCGGCGTGTTTGGGTGTGCTGGGAAGTGCCCCACTTGAGAAGCCGCATCAGCAGTTACCTGAGTGTCAGACTTGATGCTTCCATGGAAGCCCACCCTTGTGTGGTTCTCCTTCTCTTCTCCTGTGGTGGGAAACATTTCAGATGTTCCTTAACAGAAAAATAACTGCTTGACCAGGCTGAATGACAAAACCTCCTTTTTGCCCATCTCTAGATGAAAATTGGAGTGCTGCTGTGGACAGACAGGTTATAGCTATTCCTTTCTAAGCTTAGAGAAATAATATTGATGTAGCTACAAAAGTGGCTGGCAAAGATCAAGCATCCAAATAGATGCAAAGACTTTAGCATGCAGGACACATTGTGGAGAGGCAGAAGGGCTACAGTGGTGACAAGTACTGTGCGTGTGTATGCGTGTGGATTGCAGTTAGGAAAGCTGTGGTTTTCAGGGGCTTTCCTTATAATGAAGAAAAAAAAAATTATTCACCTTTCTTGCTACTGAGCAACACGCTGCCGTGACTTTTCTGTTATACATAAGCTAGTTTCCTGTTTTGTTTTGCTATATATTTTTTTTTCCTAAGCCTGAGGCTTGGATCTATGTACTTGCGTGCTTTTTTTTTTTCATTGGGCAAATAGCAGAGGGAAGGGTGAAAAAGCCTTATGTCTGAAAGTCAGTCTCTTTCCCTAATAGAAGAGATTAGCTCTCCCTACAAAGCTTTACTCATATCCTTAGACAATCGCACCTATAACTACGCTACTGTTTTAAAGCTTGTGGTGGATGAAGAGCCAGGTGTATTAGAGAAAGAAAGCAAGTTCCCTGGCCCCATAATACAGGTAACTCCATGTGATGCTACTATGTTCAAACCTGCCAGATGTGTTCCTTTACTAGATCCTGTTTCGTGGTTGTTTAATTGTGCCAAACTTAAATATCCCATGCAAGTCCCAAGGGGCAGTCAGGCAAATGTGGGAAAGTTAAAACAGTTCAAGGTGCTACTTGAAGGCAGCCTTTCAGTCTTACAAAGGACTGTGTCAGCCACAAAGATTTCCATCTCACACAAAACCAGCCAGTGATTTCTGTTGCCCTCTTGTATGTTAAATCAGCTTTCAGGAGGGGCTGGGTTTTTCCTGGTGGTCCCCTGTTGTCCAGGAGCAGGAACTGATGGAGTTTGTGCAACTCTTTCAGGACATGCAGTACATGATGAGTAGCAAGTAATAAGAATAAAACTGATCAGTGCAAGTCCTCTTCTTCTGGCTAGGTCTACAGGAATGGACGAGGAGAGCCCATGCATGCCCTGACTATCCCTGGTGAGGGTGGTAGTGACCTCTGACAGCAGTAGGGTTTGGAGGGGACAGGGGAAAAAGGGAACACTCTACTGAGGACGTGCCTTTTGATGCCACTGGAAAAAGCCAAATATGCTAGAAAATTAAAAAAAAAAAAAGGAGGGGGGGTGTCAGCCTCTATTTAAGCTTGAATGACTCTTTCTCGCTAGTTGAGTCCTCCGCAGACTCTCGCTGGCCACGCTCCAGCCTGTCGCAGCTGCTTTGTGCCTGGCTGGCACGCTGGCTCTTTGTCCGCAGTGCTACCTTTCCTCCCGGAGGAGCCAGCTTTACGGGGCAGGAACCGTGTGCGGAGGGCTGGCAGCAAGCCCTGGTGCTGCCGGCGCTCCCCCCAGCCCATGTGCACCAAGAGGGGAGAGGATGGGTGAGTCTGGATGTGGACGTGAGGGGTAGGAGAGGAGACCTCGGGAACCAAGTGGAGGCAGAGAGCAGTCAGAGGGGACCGGTGGACAGAGAAGAGAGGAAATAAGAGAGTGAAAAGAGTTGCGGGAGTAAAGAATAAATATATTTGGAGGGGACCTAGACGGGCAAAGGCAACAAGGGACTGGGGGGAATTAACGGCTGTAGAGGAAGAGGAGACAGCTAGAGCATGAAGACCAAAGAGGCTGCGATCATTTGCTTCCCCCTCCCTCCAGAACAAGCTGTCAAGTCCAAGGATTCAGTCTCAGCTCTCTTCTCTTGTGAAATCCACTCCTAAAATGTGTGCTTCACCCCTCCGTACTGCCCAACTCACCTGCTCGGCCTGCTGAGGTTTCCTCCATAGCTCCGGCAGTAGATAGCAGCAATGCACATGTAGGTATCTGAAACCTCCTGATGGCCCAGATACGGCTCCACGCAATGATGTTTGAGGTGTTCTTTGTGTTGTGGGGTTTTTTTAATGTTGGCAATGTTAGAGGAATGTAAACATTGACAAGTCACGCTCTGGGAAATGCAAGAAGTCATGTTGCCTGGGTAACCCTTGCTTGGCCTCCTGGCATGAAGGCATGATGATACAGCCTTTAATAACATGATTACGACCTATTTTTTCCACAGGGCATAGGATGGACGAATCAGTGCATAGGATGGACGATGCTGTGGGAATGAAGCTGTTGTCTGTTCCTCATTTGTTGCAGAATTTGGAAGGTGTGTAGTGAATGAGGCAGAGGGTTGCAGAAGGAAAGAGGACAGTCTTGGGGAAATGAAGCTGAATGCCTCTTGAAGAGCTGTACTCGTTCCCTGTGTCTGCCAGGGATGTTCTTGTACAATGATGGAAATTTCCCTGGAATCAGGCTCTTTCAGTGCTGTCACTAATCACAGTTTCTTCAGTGTCTGTCTCTAGCATGTAATTCTGGGGTTTGATTTGCAGAAAGCTGGGAGCATTTATATCAGCACCTACGAGGGGTATTGCTGTGATTTTTCTCATTCTGGACACAATTCCTCTGTATTTTATCTCCCTGCCTGCAAAACAGGAATAATCTTTGTCCTTACTCTTACAAGAAGGTGGTGGAGATGATTTCATTGGTATTTATGAAGTACATGAATATTCTGACAGCACTGTGGGAATGTCTCTGAGGAAACCTATGATTTTGTACTTACTGGGAGGTTTGGATAATAAGGCTGAGGGGCACATGTTGAATGGGAAAGGTAGAGACATCATTAATAGCTGCCCATTTGCTGACTGCAGTGAGCATTCTGGGGGAAAAACTAATGTGTGATCATCTAATTAAGTGCTGTATCATAATGCAAATGAGCAATTGAAGATTGCAATGGCAACATTATGTCTGGCTTTTCCTATCTTTTTTTGAAAGTAATTAGAAATACAGGATTGAAACAAATTATTGCAATCAGTCCTTTGCTATTATAGTCATCAAGTTGTACAGTTACTCTCAGGAAATGAGCTTCATTTTAAACACTGTTAGTATTTATGTCCCGTGGTTTTGTTGGAAGACCATTCCAGACTCCAAATTACTCTTGTACTGGGGTACATTTTAGCATTCAATTCAAATACACTGTTGCTGTCAAGGTTCTTTGTCTCTTTTCCCTTCCTATTTGCTCCTGTCTGTGACTATCTTTACCTTAAATCTCTTTTTCTCTTTTCCCATGCTATGGGAGCAGACAGCAGCCCCGTTCCTTTGCTGAGCTGAAGTTCTCCTCTATCTCCTCTCCTTTTATAAACAGGCTTGCCAAAGCTTTAATTTCTCAAATATTGATGACCAGAATTGTAAAAGAGCACCAGTATTTTATTGTCTGAATTGCAAATACCTCATGGACACAATAAACTGGTGCCTTATAGTCACTTGTGTTCAAGTAGTATATAACTAAGTCCAACACAGTATTTGCTAAAAGCTTATCTTCCAGCAGAAGCATTTCCTGTTAGTCCCTGAGTATCTTACCTTGTATTTTGCATTTTTACTTGCTTTTGCGGCACAGGGTCTCAAGCTCACCCAGTTCCCTCTAATGTCCCATTTCTGTGCTGTACTGCTGGCAGTGCCTCACTTTGTCACCAGCAGACTTCATTGGCGCATTCCTAAGGTTTGTGCCAAGCTCCCTAGTGAGGTTATTAAACAATATTTCTTTTTTTTTTTTTTTGAGAATAAGATGAGTCACCTCTCCACTAACCTCCTGCCATCCGCTTATGATTTCCATTTTTCTATCCCTTATTGCTGTCTGCCCATCAGTCAGCTCCTTACCCACCTCATGATTTCCATATGTGACTTGATAGCCTTCAATATTCCTTTACTATTAGGCTTTTCAAAAATGCAATGTATCAGGCTGCTAGTCCTCCATGATAAAAACAAAAAAGTAAATAAATAAACACAAAGGGAGTTCATGGAGACAGAAATCCTGGAAGGTATAAATAACCCTGTGTACCAGTAACTCAGTATGGCTGAGAGTAGTTGCTTCAGCTCTGCATTTCAGACTGACCTACCTCCTGCTGCAGAGCTGTCGTGCTCCGGGGATTGATTGAGGCTCTGTGCTGGGCTTCCATAGCTCTTTTCATGTTCAAAGAGCTACTGACAGTATCATTTAGCAGCCAGAAAAATCCAGCAGAAGTCCATCACCACAGGACACTTGTCATTTTGGACATCCTTTTTCGGCGGCTTGATTTGAGCTTTGTCTATTTTGTCTTTGCCAAGTGATGCAGAGATGGGTGGCTTCATTTGAAGGCTTTAAAGATACTTTCTGATTTTGAAAGCCGTGCTCCTGAAATGCAGAGGATCCCACGAGAATTCAGCAGCATTGGGAGCTGGAAGCTGGTAGGGTTCCCCTCCCCATGAGACTTTTAAAGTCTCCCAATGAATAGTTTTAATTTCCACTGAGATATAAAGAGTTAGCTTGTTGACAGTTTTCCTACCGAGTCCCTGAATAGGAAGCCTAGAGTGTGTGTGGGCTCCGGAGTATGGGAAAGCTCATAATGGGCCTCTGAGTAAATGGATAAAAATATTTTTTTATTTTCCACACTTGCCCTTCTGGTAAATCAGTCAGAACTGAAACATTTAATGCAAATTCCTTCTGAACTGGTGATTTTAGTGCAAAATCAAAGAATAGGTTGGGGGTAGGGAGATTTTTCCTGGTATTATTCCAGTCACTGAGAGAGCAATAGTTTGCTTCCATGGGGTTTTAATAGGCATTGGCTTGACTTCTCTTTTAAGATCTTAACGTTGACCTATGAAGTCCAGACAGCCTAAGAGCTGCCACTCTCTGGATGCCCGTCACAGTCACAGCAGGTCCTTTCATGCAAGCAGGCTACCACCAAAGACAGCAGGCCACTTAAATGAGAGTCAGTTCTGTAGTTGATGGCTTTTTTGCAAGTCACATAGCTTATTTGTTGCTATCTGAATGCTATTTTGATTATTGTAAATGATTGATTTTGCAGTAGGGGGTTTTTTTGTGAGCATCTGACTGGTGTATATAGAAATAAAGGATGGAGAAAGTCGTCAGAAAGATAGATGGTGTTGGAGACTTGGGAAGAGTCATTCATCTGAAGCAGGTGACTTAGATTTGGAGTTTTAACTCATCGTAGAGGGATGGAGGAGTAAATAGCTGGTAGAGCCAGAACGCTTTCAGTAAAAAGTCAGGTACTGTTTGCATTCTTTGGTGTAAGGTTTGAGGCCAGATTCTTTTTTTTTTTTTCTTTTTTCTTTCATTTTTTCTTTCCTCTTTTTTCTTTTTTCTTTCCTCTTTTTTTTTTTCTTTAATCCTTGTAATGCAGCTACATCTGGAATCTCTTTTGGGACATTTTCATATAGTGATGCTATGTATCCGTGCAGTGTAACTCTCGTCAGAGCAGAAGCAAGGGTCTGCTGAAGGGAGACTGCTGCATGAGGCAGGGTAGAGAAGGGGTGAAATTCCCCTCATGTGTGATCCTCGCTGCAGCTGAAGCAGAGGACATGTTTGTCAGCTCACACAACCAACGGGCTATCCGTTATTTGAGGGCAGAACAGCAGTTCAGTGAAAAACACTAACGAGAATTAGTTCAGAAGGACTGATTTGTAAGAAAGATTAAAAGGGGGCCTGAGTGCACATAAGAAGGATGCATCACCATAAATAAAGAACATGTGGATTGTAGCAGCCGCTAATGTATGAACAAAGCAGGAGTGGAGGGCAAAATAATGTTTGGCACCGAAGAGAAGTGTAACCAAGTTAAGTGTTGCTTCTCTTAATTTTATTAAGTTGTGGCTCAATAAAGCACATATTGACAATAAAATCTACTTTGTCTTCCCAAAGGAAAAAGTAAAAATGACTTTGAGAAACAAAAAAACCCAAATTACAGAAAATCCGAAGAATATGGCATCAGGGACTGTCTTCTGCTGACAGAGGAGGAGATGTTTGGCAGGCGAGATCTGGTCATTCTTAGACAGTCTGAGAGTGAACCCTTATGTCCACATGAAATCTGTGCAATGTGTGTTGTTTGGGTGGTGATTTTCATTGTTGCCCTTTAGCTGAAATAGTGAACAGTCATCAACAGCTTTTGGAAACCTTGTGCTGTTTCTAGTGCTTGCTTTGACTTTTTCACTGTAGAAGGTTTGGCTTGCACTCAATTATAGGCTTTCTAACTATGTTTTATCTAACTACTTCAGTCATTCTGTATTATTTTATTCCCACTTACTCCTTTCCCGAATCTTGCTACAAAAATCATTTTGACCTTGCTCTTTGAGATTAGGTACCATCTTTTTTTTATTGCTTACTTTTTTAATATAGCCCTGATCCATTGCTGAGCCTGCTGAGTGTCCTGTAGTAGAAATATTAATTTGACCAATTTCCTCTTTTGCTCCACCTCTGGTTTTATGCTTTTGTGAGCTTCATGCTGTGAAGATTCTGGGCAGAAATGGATATTATCAGGTAGTAAGGAAAGTAGCACAGCAATATTCTGCTTAAGTACAATCATTAATGTAAAATACCCTTTGCTGCTTTTCTCAGAAGCGTTCCCTGTAGTTACTCTAGATAGAAGACCAAGAGTGACCTGTGAGCAGTGAATAGCTCAACCATTTGCATATAGATAGTGTTTCTTTGATTTATTATTTTTATGATACAATTTTCAAATAACAGCAGACAAATGTGTCTTTCGTTTTGTTTGTAAATTCGGGTGATTTATTTCATTTTTCCCCCCTGTGGCTTGCTTTTATTTTTCCCTGTCTTCTTCTCTTAAAGAGATTGCTATTCAGTGGAGTAAGGCAGAGGTCAGGGCAGGCCACTGTGGACGACTGAGGACACCCGGGCTAATTGCGTATGCACGAAGGGAACGCATGCACGGTTCAGAACAGGGCCACGCTGCCGCCTTTAAACGCAGTCAGTCTAGAAAGCAGCAGTACAAGTCTTTGCCCTAAAAACCAGTCCTAGTCTGTACTCTTGGAGTACATCGTTTTTGTGATTCTTCTTTATGGCTACAGCTTCTTCCGTTCTTACTGGACGTTATGCCCTTGCAGCTGTCTCACTGATCCAGTAGCTTGGAAACAGTGGTTTTGTTGGCGTGCTTAGGTAGGTGTTCAAGCTCCAACCTAATGATATTTGGGAAGTAAGCAGTGCCCTTCATTTTTCTCCCGTGGGAACAAGAATATCGGGTACACAAAATTTGCAAGACTTGTGTGTTACTGTAGCATTGCAAAGAAACGTTAGCTTGCAGCTGCCCAGCACTTGGTGAGGCTTTAGTTCTGAAACACAAAGGCATCACAGCTGATGATGCCCAAGGATTTTTCTTTAAGGAAATGTCTTCTGTTTAGGACATCCATCAGAACAATTTTAAATATTTGAAATGGGGGGGGGGGGGTGGAGAGGATGAGCTGACATAGTGTCCTAGCCACATCTTTCTGAAACCTGGATTTGAACAAACCTCTCAAGATTCCAATGCAAAATGGGTTTGAGCTCCAGTCCTTTCCATGGCTTTTCAGGTGTGCATTGTAGAAATGCAGCAGGTCTTGTAACAGAGCTAAGGAACCCTCTTTGAGAGCAATCCTGCAAGAGCACAGTCCTGCCTGTGGGGGTTTAAAAATTAGCAGAACCCTGAAGTTCTTCAGGAAATTTTGTATCACGCTTGCTGGGATCAAGCTCCATACTGCCCTCATTCTACAAACACGTTTTAAACTGGGAGAAGGTTTGGGGTGTGAAGGAGTTCTTGGGCAGTTCTTCGGCCTCAAGGAGGTTAAGGAAAGCCTGGAAGAAAAGGAGGAATCTGAGGTGGACTTTAGGCAGGTTGTTTAGCGTTTTTATAGCTGCTGTTAGTGAAATCAATAGTGTCCTGCTCTTGAGAACATCCCTCCCAATATCTGTAGTTCACAAGCGAAGCTTATCCTCCTTGTTCTCCCCAGTGAAAGAATAATTTTGGTTTGGTTTGTTTCAGAGCTGGAAAAGGAGATCGCCAGGAGACCGAAGAAAGTCTGCATTGTTAAAGTGGTGGGGACCAGGAACCTGTGGAAAAACATCGTAGTGTTGTGTGTGAACTCGTAAGTCCAATCTCCTTCTGTTTGAATAGTTGCGTGGTTGGTGAACTAGAAGCAGTAATGGGAAATGATGGGCGAGTTCCTCTGTTTCCTAGTGTGGCACCCTTCACTAGTGTCTCTGATAAATGATCCTGGAAAATCACCAGCTGTTGCAGGGAATTATTTTTTGTGGCAAACGTGGAGGAACTCATTGGCTGTTTCAGGGAGCAGCACCATGTCTCTTCTCAGGTGTCGTGCTGCAAGTGCATTGCTATCACCGGTGGTCTCGCATGGACATGTGCTGGTGTATGCTCACGCATGCAGACATCTGCTGCTGGCACCCTGGGTGGGATTTTTGAAATCATTAATGCCACAGGAGTGCAAGTTCAAGTTGTTTACATCTGATATAGCTGTGTTGCAGAGGAAGATGCTGCTTGCCAGTAAATACAAGCCTGCTCCCTTGTGTAACAGCTGTCCTTGCTAGGTCTTCAAAAGCAGATTACAAAGTGCTTCAGCGCTCCCAGATCATGTACGGGGCACACAGGGAGAATGTGCGGTCTCGCACAGAGCAGTGTGATGCCTGCGTCCTAAGGCTTCGGCTTGGACATGCTTACATGGGCAAAACCAGGCATCTCCTGAGGGTTTTGTAGGCTCTGAGACCTCCTGCCCAGAACTGAGCACCTTGTAAAGAGGAAATAGATGGGCTGCAAATTTAGCCTCTAACCAAACCCAACTTCTGGGAGGACAGAGGCAGTGGATCTTCTAATTTTTCGGTCTTATAAAATGCCCATTTGAATTCATGATTTTTTTTCAAATGGGAGGTGGGGAGAAGACTGGAAATCCCCCATCCCCTGCTTTGTTTAGAAGTACATAGCGCTCTTGTGGCTTTTTCGTCATCACTTCAGGGCCCTGCAGCCTTCACTCCTGTTAACAGGCTCATGGATCAGTCATAACCCAGAGAGGACAGCCCCTGTGCTGGGCAGATAGTCACCCAGAGGCACACCGACTTCAGGAGTCGGTCTCCAGTGTTATCGGTTGCAGAACCAACTCTGGTTTTATGATTTTTGTGTCTCTCTCCCACCTACCAGTGGGTGACTCCCTCTGTTCTGAAACAGCGTTTTCCTCTTAGGCTGAGCCGGTAGATTTAATAGCCAGTGTTAACTGTATTTGTGAAAAATGTTTATGTGGGGAATTCTCCTCTTCTCCCTCACCCTTTTTAATTACGCACATGTGGAAATTCCCTAAACCAGAACTAGGCAGCCCAAAGAGTGACTTCTGGCAATAGCACACAGAGGCTGTTTGCCATCCAAGTAGCGCATGAAGCAGATGTGTGTTTGAGAAAATAGCTTTCGTGTTTGTTTTTAGAGGGTGGAAAAAAACGATTGAATTTTAATTCTGTTGTTGCTGTTAGATGGGGCTGGAACATGGCGAAGGAACCTTTTGCAGGGAATTATGAGACATTAAGGGAGATAAATGTATTTAGTTTTAAAAGCAACTGTTCTGAGCTGCTCAGCAAGTTAAGATAATAGAGTGATTCCTGGGGAAGCAGGCTGGAAAGCAAAGTGCAAATGATACATTAATTTAGTTTATAGATCATGGCCTAAATAACAACTTCAGCAAGTGTGTTTTCATGCACAGAAGAGAAATAGAGAAGACACACACTGTTTAACTCTGCCCTCTTATTAAATACTGGTTTGCTGATTAATATTTCACTTATGGGAGGAGTCCGTTATAATCTAGATATCCAAAGCAAATGACATTCTTGTATAACAGCAAGTACTTGTGCGGGGTTTTTTTAGAGGGGAAGGTGTTTGGTATTGGGGGTGTGTTTTTGAACTATAGCATTGATTCACAAGATTGCAAGAGAAATTCCCCAGGCCCCGGGCTGTCATGCACTCAGCGATAGTGTATTCCCCCAACTGTTTCTGTGCTTGTATTAATATCCAGTTTACGCTGACAGCGCTTCAAATTCCTGATGTTCAGGAGGATAGAGATGTATCAGTGTAATGTACCTGTCGTTCATTTTTTGGAGACCTGGATCCATGCCTGCTGCTCTGTCAGACACAATTAATTTGTGACATGAGGTTTGTCTGATCTAAATGCCAGGGGCAGGAGGCCCTTGCTGGCAGGGGTATTTCTGCTGCGATGGGTGTGGTTGGTGACGTCCCGTAGCAGCTCTGCCACAGGTTTGCACCATGTCAGGGGTGGTGCTGGTGCTTTTCATCCGACTTCTGTACCTCCAGACCCCTGCTCTCCCTTCTTCTTTTTTTCCTTTTTCCTTTTTCTTCTTTTTTTCCTTTTTCCTTTTTCTTCTTTTTTTCCTTTTTCCTTTTTCTTCTTTTTTTCCTTTTTCCTTTTTCTTCTTTTTTTTCCTTTTTCTTTTTCTTTTTTTTTTTTTTTTTTTTTTTTTTTTTTTTTTTTTTTTTTTTTTTTTTTTTTTTTTTTTTTTTTTTTTTTTTTTTTTTTTTTTTTTTTTTTTTTTTTTTTTTTTTTTTTTTTTTTTTTTTTTTTTTTTTTTTTTTTTTTTTTTTTTTTTTTTTTTTTTTTTTTTTTTTTTTTTTTTTTTTTCCTTTTTCTTTTTTTTTTTTTTTTTTTTTTTCTTTTTTTCCTTTTTCCTTTTTCTTCTTTTTTTCCTTTTTCCTTTTTCTTCTTTTTTTCCTTTTTCCTTTTTTTTTTTTCTTTTTTTTCCTTTTTTCTTTTTTTTTTTTTTTTTTTTTTTTTTTTTTTTTTTTTTTTTTTTTTTTTTTTCTTTTTTTTTTTTTTCCTTTCTCTTCTTTTTTTTTTTTCCTTTCTCTTCTTTTTTTCCTTTTTCCTTTCTCTTCTTTTTTTCCTTTTTCTTCTCTCTTTCTTCTCTCTTTGAGGGCAGGGGAAACAGGAGAAAGAGGAATGAAATGGAGTGGCAAGATGTTGATCACTGGCATCACAAAGAAACTTTTAAAAGAAGGGGACACACATTGCTGTGAAGGGTGGTATAAATGTGTAGATTGAATTAGGGCTTATTGTTTCATCATTGTAATAACCATTGCAGCACGTGTGACTTCAAATACTCATTTCTAAGGGGTTTTCAGCTGTAACAGGCTAGCTGGGGAAGTGAGATGCAATCTTTAGTATGACCAAATGCCACAGGCAGGCAGGTCTTCCTGGAAGACAAATCGTATTGCGCAGTGTTTTGCTGTCCAAGCACACAGGCTGCTTCTTCACAGCAGCGCTGGCTCTGTGGCTGTCAGCAGATGCACTGGGAACAGAGGGATGTTCTTCTCGAGATAGGGGAGTTCTGAAATATGTTGGGAAAACCAGTCACACACTAGGAGTCCTTATAAAGTTGCTTATACCCTGATCTTGAGCGACAAATGAAGCCAGTAGATTGCAAATGTCTGGTTGAATAGGGGTTTTTCTTTTGTTTCGTTTGATCATTGCTTATTTTTACAGTAGCACCTAGAAGTCTGAGTTGAGTCTTTTTGCACCAGGTGCTGTATTCCTGCAGCAGAAGAAATTCTTCCTGCATTAACATGCTCCTACATTGAATTACATTGCAGTGCGTGGCTGCCTTCTCAGCAATGATCTCCTCTTGCCCCCTCCTGTTTCCCCTAGGCTGACTGGTTACGGCATACATCACTGTTTTGCAAAAAGCATGATGGGGCACGAAGCAAAGATGGCGATTACGCACAACTTCTATGCAGACTACTACACCATGGCTGGGATTGCGCTGGCATCCTGCCTGGCCATGTGCCCAGTGGTCGGGTTTCTGGGGAGGAGAGGAGGACTCCTGCTTTTCATGATCCTCACAGCTCTGGCATCACTTCTGCAGCTGGGCCTTCTCAACTGTAAGTTGGAGACAAGAGCTTTTCAGGACCACACGAGTTTGACGTGCAAATAAGGGACCAGGAAATATTAGCATTTCCTTTGCCTTTCTCAGATTTGACATGCCGTACACCTGCTTAGTTTAAGACGCTGAATTCATTTGAAGGATTCCCCAAACACTTATTGTCTTAGGTTCATTAACAAAAGCCATTGAGTTCTGAATGAGTCCCTGTGGTAAAGCACGTTAAGCATTGGGGCTGCTTCTAGGGCTGTCACTTAAAAACAAACAAACAAAAAACACTTTTAATTTTATTTCAGTGAAATACCCTCTGGGGAAAGAGCTGGGTAGGGGTTGGGAAGGGAAAACTTTCCCACTTGAGTCTGCTTCTCAAATGGCCTCTAAAGCAAACAGAACTTAAAGCAGTAGGTGTATGTCCTCTGCCTGCTTTTGAGCATCTTGCTACGTGCAAGTAATATACGGGTAGCATGGAAATATGCAGCTGAAAAACCCTACTTTTAACACGGTGAGTACGTATAGTCCGTGTGAACATATGCACATGATTTTGTGAGGTGACACAGCTTTTCAAATGGGTTGTTCCTGCCAAAAGCAAGAGTGTCCCACCTCCTCCTTTGCAGGCAGTGACCTTTCTCTGGCCCTTTTGAGCTGCTTCAGCTATTAAAACTGCTACAGAAATATTCCCTTTCCTTTTTGTATTTTATTTCCTTGTCTTAATTTTCTGTTGGTTGAGAAAGTTGAACTTGATGGATCAGAGAGGTGTTGAAGCAGAGGGAAGGTGAGATGTGCTTTGCCACTCTCACAGTTGCCAACCGTTAGACCCCTGTCCCATGAAACCTCACCCCAAGGAAGGGGGAAGAGGGTTGAGACAGGCTTTGGACAAACGGGCTATGAGACAAACACCGGTTGTTGCTGTTTTTCATTTCTAAGTTTAGAAATAATTAAGGGCTTTAATGAGAGAGAGTTTTTTGCATTGAGGATGGAAAGATTTCACATTCCTGCATGCTGAAGGCAGCCCCGAGCCAGCAAGAGTTGTTCATATTTACAGACTGTGTTTCCTGAAAGCCTTTACTAAGTTAACCTTTAGTGAACATGCGATTTGTAGGAGTGTAGGAGGGAAACAGGGAACCTCTTTCATGAGATGGAGGAAACTCCAGAATCGTGTGTGTTTGCTCCCAGCTTGGCACAGATGTTTACGTTCCCTTTGAGCACACATTTACCATGTCCAGCTGTCCCAGCTGAGAGTGGGAGAAGCCCCCAGCCCCATCTCATCCTCAGCCTGTTGATGAATGTGACCATTCCCATGCAGATGCACACTGCATGTGTGTGCATGACCTCCCGAAACTCCATTTTCTTGTGGTGGTGTCCATCAGGGTCTGTCTACACTAGATTAGTCTAATTTTTTTTTTAAGGACATTAGATATTTGTTGAGGCTGTTGAGGTAATAAACATGCAATTGCTTAGTGGAAAGAAAATATGCCAGAACCATGAAAGTCTGCTCCAGAGCCATGACAATCTGGTTGCAGTTTTTCAACAAAAAGGGTGAGGGAGGTGGGGAGGAACACCCTGTAGGAATCATTACAACCTTTTCCATAATGGGTTTAGGTGGTTTTGTGAGCGAAGTTGCTAAAACAAAGAGCAGCCGTGGGCTCTAGGTGCTTGCTGCTGCGTTGGCACCTAGACTTCTCTCAGTGCTGTGTGCCCGTCAGCCTTCCCCCCTCTGCCATCACCCCTTTCTTTGTGAGAAGAGGAGGTGTCCTGGATTTGGCTGGGACAGAGTGCTTAGTTGCTGGCTGGGGTTAAACCACGACAGGAGGGAAGTGGTTTCTCCCCTTGCTATACACCATGCCCCCCTTCTTCCTCAGAAGAGCTAGACAGTGTTTGGAGAGAAGTAGTGACCCTGCTGATTATGAAGTCTGTTACAGCCTCCTGCGTGTTTTAGCTTAGCATAATTTGGATGTAATTAGCAAATGAAATCAGAATTTGAGAAGGATGGTGAGAGAGGGAGAGGGGTATTCTCCATCAGCAGCAAACCCACAGCGGACCTTGAGGCTTGCCATGTTCGGCCCTTCCTCCGGACCTCCGGGTGTCACCTGGGATGTCGCAGGAGCTTGGTGGGAGATCATCAGCAGAGCTGTGCCCAGCTCGTGCTGCTGCTCTTCCCCTTGCTGCCCAGTACTGCCGTGTGCTCTTTTGCAGTTAGGACACATGGCAGCTGGTGGCTAGCATGACACATGGACCACCAGCTCAGGGTTTTGGCGAGGAATAGGTCTCCCACCAGTGTGATGGCGCTGATGCCCAGAGTTTTGTTCTCTAACTAAAGCCTCTGTTGGCTATTCCCTCGGGGCTGCAGCACGAGGCAGTTTCTCTTCTCCCCCTTCGTTAACAACAAAGAAGCCTTTGTGTTAATCCCAGTGGTAATTCTGGGGCTCTTAAAAATGCTTTACTGCTGCATTTGTTATCACTGTCTCATTAGCATGCTGTCCTCCAGCTGAAAGGGGCCTGGAAACGGCATGTCCGTTCTGGTGGCCACAGGAAGATGTGCAGTCGTGGCATGGGAAAGGAGAAGTGTATGGGGGGGGCGAGGCTGCCATGTGGGTTTTACCTTTTTTTTTTTTTACTTTTCCTTTGGACAAATAAATATGTAACAACAGCATGTTCTTGTTTTCTCTCCTTTTCTCTCTTATTTTTATCTTACTCGAACCTCTGTGGTCTTGGATCCAGTGATCGGAAAATACAGTCAACTTCCAGACTCAGGTATGGTTTACAGACAAGTCTGCATCATGCAGGAAGCACTCCCCTGGGAGCGGGTAGATCCAAAAGGCCAGGACCAAAGCACCCAGAGTGGAGATGCCGCTGCAGAGGGGTGCAGGAGGAAAGCCCACTTCTACAAAGTGCCTTGGGACCCTGCTCGTAGGCAGGCCTGTTTGTTTATATGCAGTCTCTTGGTGTAGCATCCCCTCCACATAGTCTGACTTGCCTCTGCATGTCAAGAGAGGGTGCCGAGGTGCCCCAAGGTTTATTTTTAGATATGGGGCAAGACTTTCTCAGAAAGTCTCCTTCTCAGAAGCAACATTCCCAGTTTGGTCTTTTCTGGAAATATCTGAGATGCCAAAGTCCCTTCTGATAAGGGGACTTAGGCACCTTAGAAAATACTTCCCTGTGCACCTTATCCCAGCCTGAAGTACTGTAATAGCAATGTAGTGACAGGCTGCACGGGAACAAAACCTACACTTCTGTACTTGATTTAACAGACCTGTCCTTGCCCGGCTTTTCCAAGGTCTCTTCTGCTGAGCAGTCATGATTCTCTGCGGGGTCAGTGGTGCAGCCTCACCCACTATGCAAGAGTTGCCAGGGAGCCTCAGAGACCTGTAGTTTGCAAGGTGCCACGCTCATGTCCTTATCTGCTGGCAGTATTTGCTCTCTCCCCCAGACTTGAGGCGCATTGCGGAAAGGGCTTAGCCCTGAGCAGGCTGTAGTGCGTTTTGGAAATTGTAACCTAAGAGCTCCCAAAAACCTTTTGCTCTCTTGAGAGCTGATATATTCAGCAAGAACAAAAGCAGGTGTTACTTTTCGTTGGATCCAACCCAGAGAGTGCACCTGCTTGGGACTGCACGCTAGTGAGCAGCCCTTTCTCCGGGCAAATCTTGGGACTCGGCTGGAGGAAGATGGGGGGCGTTGGCTGCAAAGCTCCAGTCCTTTCCCCAGTGCTCCTGACAGGCACAATGTGTTCCCCTCGTATGGCACAATAGTCTGTGAACACCATGGCCTCCTTGCTGGCCAGGACAGACCACGTGAGCTTGTACAACCCTGGATCAGATATCCCGCCCCTGCCTGCAGAAGGTGGCGAGCGGGGATCAAGCAAGGAATGCATTGTCATCGTGGCCAGGAGACAGTTTTCTTCAGCTTTGTTTAGATTTACTGAGGTTTCTCCCTGTGCTTGATAGACACTGTTCGCTCCCAGAAACCTTGCTGCCATCCAGCCATGAAATGATTGAGCAAACAGCCTTGCTGGACATGGTGACTTAGGGGAGTGCTTCATCGTCCTTGGCATCAGCTTTTCTCGCCCAGAGTTGTCAGGCGAAGGCTGTCAAGCTGGGGGTTACAACAGAGTTTGCAGACTGATCACGTGCAGGGGCTTAGCACAGAGATGGGAGCACTTCTATTTCTTTCGCCTCTTGTCCTGCAAGCCTCTCCAGTGCCTAAGCCACCGAGCTGTACCAGATGTTTGGCAGCTTGATGAACGCTGCCTGCCTCCGCTTGTCTGTCAAATGTGGGAGGGAAGTAGCTGGTGCCTAAAACACTACCCAAAGATGTGGTTTTTTTCTTGGGTTTTACCTTTTTGTGGTAGCTGGGCATAAATAATTCAGAGATCACTGCCATTTTTTGCATGACGTAATTATTTTTTTCACATATGTTTGTGTCTCGGGTGCTTGGGGTATAAATACCGGTTTTAAATTAGTATTACAAAAATGACTCCAATTCTTGTCTAGGGAGAATGAGTAACATAAACCTGTTTTCTTGTTTTCTACCTTGGAAGTTTGGCCTCATTCTCATTTTTTATGAACACACTTGTCTTGGCAGGTATGAGTGACAGCGTCAAAGACAAATTCTCTACCGCGTTTTCCATCGTGGGTATGTTTTCTTCGCATGCCGTTGGAAGCCTCAGCGTGTTCTTTTGTGCTGAAATCACACCCACAGTAATCAGGTGAGACATTGGAGCCCCCCTCTTCAAAGGATGGGGACAAAATTATCCTCATTTCATTGATAACTGGCTGTGTAACTTAACACATTGTATGGGGGGGGAAATCCCCCATAATTGGAGACCTTGCAGCAATTTTTGGGCCGTTCTTTAATTTAATGTTGCTGCAGTCAGTCTGCCTAAGTAAATGCCTGTCTGTAGACAGAGAGGCTTTGTTTCCGATGGCTCCACCTTGTGTCCCATCGTGGTGATTATCAGCAGGCCAGGCATCATGGCATCATACGCATTGCATTTGTTTGCAGTGCAGTACGGTCTTAAATACTTAGCTGAACCAGATCGTGTGGTTGAACCATGTTATTGCTTCACTTATTCTGCTGGATTTGTACAAGCAGTCACCATGTGAGTCTACGGCTTGATATTAAAAGAGAAATTTCACAAGTGTACAGAGGAGGACATAGGTGCAGACTATCCCTGCCTCCATAGGGCAGGTTAATCAGGCCAGCTATAGGGGTGCTTCAGTGGAAAAGAGGTGTTGCAACATGCGGTGTTAAATGCTTTTAGTGCATATAGGTGCTCTGCAAGTCTGCCTCTCCTACAGCAGCACCAATGTGAGTGGTCTGCCTTTATTGCAGATAAAGTAATCTTTCTCTTTGTACCCAGATCTATCTTAGCAGAGGCTCGAAGTTTTTTCTAAAGAGGAGCACTTTCATCCAGGGCGATAGTAGAAATCAGGCAGATGATCTTTGCTGGAGAGCTTCCCATAAAATGTCTTTGTATAGTCAGATTTTTGTACCATTTTATGTATTCACTGTTGTCCTTTACAGCACAAAGGTTATGCTTTTGTGTTGTGGATTATGCTTTCAGCAATGCCACAGCAATTCAGGAGTCCATCCTGACTCCACTGAATTTCCCAGGAATGTAGGTCATATGGGTGGGAGGGAGAGATGGTGGAGGGAAGAGGATACTCTTTTTTTTCTTTTTTTCTCCAAATTATATGCCTTTTCAATAACTTTGCAAAAGTATTATAGCAAAACTGTCAGCTGAGTAGCCAGAGTCTCCTTGATCCATGGCCTTTTCTTCCAAGCTATCTGACTTTGTGAATGTATTTTACAGATAACATTATTTCCACAGGGAAAGGCGGTGTGAGTGGTGAGGAGATTATACAGCCACCTGAAACACTAACAGCTATTTACTTATGTGCCTATCAGTCAGTTTGGTGGTTTTATGCCTCTTTAATTTTGTGCTTGTCTCTGTTTGAAAGACGTATAGATAAGGAATTGGCCATGTCAACCAGAAGAGAATCTGCCAAGTAGGGTCAGATGCGCAGTGTGAACTTAGCAAGCTTTTTTCCTTAAATCACTTACGTTGCTACAGGGAAGGGGACAAAATCCTGGCTGGGAGCCGAAATTCTGCTTCCCCTGATTCTGCTGGGTGACACCAGGCGAGTGACAATAGCTGGATATGCCTCAGGGTCCCTTTTTATTAATGGGGATGATGACACTCTGCAGTGCTTTGCGGTCCTACCACCGTGAAGCTCTTGATAAGATCCACTCAGGGCTGTAATTAGGAGGTGGAGCTCAGGACGGTGCATAAACCTGTCTCAGGCAGAGGTCTGGTTAAGCTGCCTCATGTCTTGTGTTTCGGTGGGATCTGGCTGCTCCCTCATAACCTGTTCTCCAAAATACTGCCTCAGGTGGCCTTCAGTGTTTCAGACCATCTTAATATGCTTTTGGTTGACTCTCAAGGAACCTTAAGGAAAAAGGAGGCAGAGAGCGCGCTGGGGCTGTCTCTGGGGTTTCCCTAATCAAATCCTTTACCTGTAATCCCCCATCCCTGAGGGAGGAAAACAGCACTGCCATTAGCGAGGTAGCGGTGGCATGATAGCGAAGCCGTAGCGCCCATCCATCTCTACTGCTGTGGTGTTGAGATGAACAGTTACAGCAGTGTAGGAGGAAAACAGCCATCTTTGATGCCAAGAGGTGCCACCTGCTCCAGAAACACAAAGGTCCCACACTGTCACATGGCACAGAGGAGTCCTTCGTACCCTTGCACTGCACGCCGGTCTCCTGGCGCTAGGTAGGAGGGCTTCACCAGGCCCTCCCATTCCTTGTCCCGGGGGCTTCAGTACGGAGTGCCTTCCAAATGCTGAAATTAAGCACTAAGTGGCGCCGATAATCCATCTCTAATAATCATGATGGGAACACCACTGCAGTCTGCACGGCTACTAAATAGGAATAGGCTGAGGAAAGCATGGCATGTCCTCTCCCTGTCCTCTGCATGCTCAGGTACTGCCAAGTGGAAGAGAGACCTGTTTTTTCCTCTCTGTATCCTGCTTTTGCACCCACCCGGCCAAAGAAATGAAGAGTGGGCAGCGATGGCCGAATTAGGAGCTTTAGCCATCAATAGCTGTCTCAAGCCAAATTTCCAGTGGTGTACAGTGCTGTTTACTGGGACCTGAACCAGGCCTGGCTTTTCAAAGCTGGTGCCTTGCCCCATGAGGCCAAGGGCTTCCTGGTGTGTTACTGAAGCTCTGGCCTAGGACTGAGCACACAACAGGGTTGCTTATGTACAGGAAAGGCAGGGAAAAACCGTGGAGGTTTTCAGGGACTGACCTCAAGAAGTGGCTGAGCTGACTGGACAAAGACCTAAAAACCTGGTCTGAATTCAGTGTTGACCTTTCTTTGTGCAGGAGGCTGGTGTAGGTGCTCTCCCAGTGTCTCCTCCAGCCTGAGTAGCTTTCTGGCTCTTTCGTACTCCGAGCCATGCCGTGTGTCGACCCATTTCCTCAAGACAGACAAATGGCCATCTGAAGACAGGATTAACATTTCTCTGCTCCCCTGAGTGAGAAATGGCAAGTCCCCTTTCTTAGGTTTAGCCTGGTTCGAGCAAAGAATATCAGCGAGGATGTTTTGCTGCTCTCTGAAAAAACACTGCGGTGGGGAGCGAGGAAATTCTCCCCTATGAACAGGGAGGCCCTTTCTGAGGACAAAATTTTGGACCAAGGTCCCCTTGTGATTTGCCCATGTCAGGACTGTAAGCCTCACGCAAACCATGCTGCCTCACTGCTGCTGGGCAAGCAGGGGTCGGGAAAGCAGCTCTGATCACCCGTGGGGCCATGCCATGGGAAAGCCCCCCATAGCAGCCGCTGCCAGGCGGAGGTGCGAGGGGAGAAGCTGGAGCTCGCCGTGGGTGCCAGCAGCCCTCGCATTCCCTCCCTTGGCTCTGCTCTGGACCTTGGAGCATGTTTTAAGTACAGACACTGGCCCCATGCCGTGGGAGACCTCGTACTGAGGAGGAGCGGTGCCCCAAAACGCCCTGAATGTTTTTGGTTTCCACCTGCTGCTACACGGTGCCTGCAAAAACAGTGTGAATTATGAGGGTGCTGCCTCTCTTGCCCTATACCCGTTTTCCTGATGTGCACGTGGACAACAAAAAATTCCTGACAGTGTTTTCAATTTCCTTGGGGTTTTTTTTTCCATTTTCATATTTGCAGTATAGCCAAACATTACAAAAAATCTTCTAGGACGCATACCAAAATGTATTTTCAGGCCTTCTTCTGCCAGGTTTTGATGGCGCTGGATAAAGTAATGCCTGCTCTAATTACTGACGTCATATGGAAAACTTTTTTTTCCCCTCCAAATCTGAAGCCCCTTGACCCTTAATGACAGAGCTGTCTTTGTTGTTGCCTTTTCCTGTTTCCTTTCAGCTTGCTTGATGTCCTTCTACAGCGGCTTTTAAAACTCACCTCAGGTCCTTCTCAGGGGTTGAGATACAATTTAGCTGTAGCAAACACTGATGTAAATGAGCTGGGCTTTTGTTGCTCCAGAGCCAGCTTGGAGAGTGATTTGCCATGCATTCAGGGCTGGTTGTGTCAATTACTCGTGAGTGTATTAATGAAGTTGCAGGGAGGCCAGTTGCACAATGGCCGCATTCAGCTGGGTTTCTAAACTGTCATCGGAAAGCTGGCAAGTTTTTAATAAGGGCTTTTGCAGTATTTGGGGAAATCACTGTTGTCTGTGAAAGATGCTCTGCCGAGTCTGGAGAATTAGAAGGTACATACATGAATTTTTGATCCAGTCAGTGTCCCAAGAGCATCTTTTGAAACCTGTGCTTGCTGCCCTTTAGCTGTCAAGTAAGCAGCAGTGGATTTTGGAAAGGATTGGGTGAAGATTAGCTTTAACACAGTGGTTGGCTGAATGAATTTGGCATTTGTAGGTTTATAGTGCTGTGATTTCTAGTACGCTCATTAGTCGATGGAACTTTTTTCCAAGTAGTTGATGTAAAGCAGTTCATTTGCCTTCTGCAGTTGTCTTCTGTAAGGTCCGGATATTGTTAATAATTACATCTCTGCCATTGGGCCAGGAACTGAAGCACCTGAGCCTGTCTGATCACCAGAGGGTTTGGGAATAGATGGCATCTCCCGGAGGAGTCGCAGGAAGCGTGCTGCCCGGGCAAGCTTGGTGCAGGAGTGGGGAGCAGGGTGCCAGCGATTAAGCTCATGGGGAGTCCTCCCTCTGCGGGCAGCAGGGACTTTGGAAAAAGAAGGACAAGCTGCTGCTCTCAGAGACTTTGCTAAAACGAGTCACTTGAGGGTGACGCTCCGCTGGCCGGAGACCTCGGTCGTGCCGTGGCAGGAGGAGGGAATGGTCTGCCCCAGAGAAGCGCCTGCGGTGCCGCTTCTGTGCGGGGTCACCCAGCAGAGACAGGCCCTGGGAGTGCGAGCTGTGCCTCAAAATGAGGTGGGCGTGCGCATGTGGCCGGAGGTGTGCCAGGCCTGCCTGCTCCAGGACCTGGAGAGACATCAATGAGCAAGACAAGGAATTGCAAGAGAGGTTGCTTGCATAGCCGAGCATCAGGAGAGAGCACTGAATTTGGCTTGCACAAGTGACTTCCGTGCTTGTGACTGGAGGAAGATGAACTTATTTTCACACTTTTTTTTTTTTTAAGCTTTAATGTGTCTTCACTCTTTTTTGGTGTGCATGCATGTATGATCTCAATACACAAGCACATTGCATTTAATAAATAAGCATTTCTGCCATAAAGAATACTTTACAAAGTTACCTATTTATAATTTAAGCATTTCACCAATGCTAACGTTTTCGTAACCTTTCTGTGATACAAGAATACACAAGAAGAGCAAGAAAGAGTGAAGTGAGGGACCTACCTCAACTTGTACAGTGAGCTAAGAGGAGGTCTCAGAAATGAATCCCAAACTCTTGTTCTCCTATTCTGACCACTAGCTATGTTATCTTTTTTTTTCTGAAATTATGCATTTTATTACAACAGTGCATTGAAAGATTCCAGCCATAACATGTTTTTATGCAGAAAATATTTCAGCACTCAGTGTTTGGTATAATGGATCGAGGCAGTGGCCTGTAAAGTCTAATCTCCTGCCTCCACTGCTGATTGATGCCAGATACTTCAGAGGCAGCCAAAATTGACTTCTGCACCTTCTGCTTCTTGGTGTGTCTTGTCTATGCTGGAGAAAGCTGGCATGCTAAGCAAAATCTGATTTTTCCTCACTGAATATGGGAATACTTGGAAATGGGAATACTTTAGAGGGCTGTCTGCACACTCATATGATAAAGCTCCTCTTCTCCTTATGTGGGGGCAGTTATAAGGGTGTGAAAAGAGACTTAAGTGAGTATAGTTATTTCCCCACGCTGAGGCAAATACGCAGCAATGACCTACAACAGCAGTTGTTGGAGTTACTGGAGTAACTGTGCAGTATGAAAGCTGTGAGCAAACCAGGTTTGCCTTAGAAATTTCGGATGCCCAGGTGCATGCCAGACAGGGGGGTAATCTGGGGGACCCATCAGGGCTGCGGGCTCCTCACCCCAGTGCCGATGGGTCTGCGCTGGCAGGAGCGGGCTGCGGGGCCGGGCTCTCACCTCTGCTGTGTTTGCAGGGGAGGCGGGCTGGGGCTGGTCCTGGCCAGCGCGGGCTTTGGCCGCCTGACCGCCCCCATCATGGAGCTCCACAACCAGAAAGGCTACTTCCTCCACCACGTCATCTTCGCCTGCTGTACGCTCATCTGCATCATCTGCATCCTGCTGCTGCCGGAGAGCAAGAACCAGAACCTGCCCGAGAACATCCCGGACGGGGAACATTACACCCGGCAGCCCCTCCTGCCGCACAAGAAGGGGGAGCAGCCCCTGCTCCTGACAAACTCTGAACTCAAGGATTACTCCGGCCTCCATGACTCGGCAGCTGTGAGCGACGGGATCTCGGAGAACACCACTGCCAACGGGATGAAGTCAATGTAACCGGGTGGATTTTTTTTTCCTTCTTTTTTTGGTTGGGTTTATTTTTTTTTTCCTTCTCCTCTTTCTTTTGTATTTTATTTGATGCTGTTGTGCAGGAGGAGCAGCACTTTGGGCAAAGGTGTTTTGCACAGATTTTACAAACCAGTGATGGAGCAGACACAGACTTGGGGGAATTCAACTCTGCTGCTAAAGCAACTTTTGGCATCTTCAACTATTGTGCAGATTGCTCTTGAATAATTTATGGGGGAAAAGACTCATCTGAGAAAAGACCTGAATGGAGGTAGCCCTTCAGAACTCTTTTTTTCCTGCCATTAAATATGTATATTTATTTTGATTTATTCTCAAGAAGCACTTTATTTCCTTTTCCTTTCATAGATCACAAAAATGAAGCCATCTTATTATAAGAGGTGCAGCCATTCCAAGAAAGAAACCATGGGGGGGGTTGTTTTCTGTTTTGTTTTTGTGTTTCTTTAAAGGAAAGAGGGATCCAATGCAAAGTTGAATTGACTGAAATTTAGACTTGTGCAACATTCTTCTGCCTGTCTAGAAAGTCCAAGCGCCCAGGTTCCCTGCTGTGTTTGTATACACTAAAAAAAGAAAAAAGGGAGAAAAAAAAAAAAAGCAAAACCTGTTGTGACTCAAACTCTGACTGCATTTTAGGCAGCTTATGTTTGTTTTTATAGCCCATGTGCACTTAAAAGTTACTTTCTAAATTAGTACTTTTTTTTTTTTCACCAAATGCAGTGAAGAAAATCCTACCCAAACAAGCTGATTTTTCAATGAGAATCAGCCTTCTGCATTTTAAGAGTCCATTAATCTATTTTAGACAGTTCCCGCTGGTCTTTAATAGTAATGTAGATGATGTAAACGATTTGACCAATGATGCAAAAGTTAGTTTTGCTGAGAATGGCTTTAATTACCAGGAGGCCCAGAATCTCTGATTCACTGCTCCAGAAGAAGAGCATAGACCAGCAGGGACAAAAAGTAAGGAGCATGGGCTACGATCTGTACTTTTATTCCAAAAGGCAGCGCAGCTGGGGTTCCCACTCCTGGGAAATGAGTGTCCTGGCATTGCCTTACCTGTTTTTAGAACCAGGGTTTGGGTTTTCAATTTAAGTGGACAAAATGCTTAAGTGACTATTGGAAAGGAATGAATTGATAGCCTGTGAATAATGACTTACAGTCTGCTGTTGGCTGTTTTGGGGCTTTTAGAGATGTTTTCTGGTTCTGACCCAAGAATATACAGTGAACTCACCCAGATTTCCCCCCCTTCCCCAACTGCTCTCATGGGATTTTCATTCAGGAAAAAAAAAAAGTTTACTTAAATTGGATCGATCCTACTCTAGGCTAAGCAAAGTGAACATCTAGTTTGTCTCCTGTGCAGATGGCACTTTGAGACTGGCCACTTGACTTCTCTCCTCCAGCCCCCAAACCAACTATTTCCTTTGGCCATTGGCTTTTGGTTCTCACTGTGTGAATATCGTGAGGATCTAGTTCAATGCAAGGACTTTGTAAACAAACAGCTTTCTTGCATTGTAGTTAACTTCCCTGCTCTCCCTCCCTCTTCTCCTTTCTCACTCAGGCCATCCATTTGTGATTGCTCGGTAGTGCAGGCGTTCAAACAAACAGAGCAGCAGGATGTCGATGTTGTGTTGAGTGTCCATATGATTGCCACTTTGTTTGATGTACATCTTGCGTTCGTATGCATGGAAAGCGCTGATTTGCACTTTCCTCCTCTACCTTCCCTCCCCCTTCCTCCTTTGCTGTATATATTGTCGATTAACTACTGTACCTAACAATTTCCATCCTCCATTAGGCTGCCGATGTCCTCTTACAGTCCTCAATAAATCAGAGATACGTGCTCCCCGGCGGGCGAGGCAGTAAGTAGTGCAGCCTCAGACGCTGACGAGTGCAAGGGGACAGGCAGACCTGCAGAAGCGACAGAGATTGTTGTGTTCAGAGTAACAATGTTGTCCTAAAGCTGCTAATTTTTGTACAGAGGATGTGGACGTTCGGGTTCTTCTTGAGCCTGGTAAGAAACACTGGACCAGTTGATGGTAGTTTTGCCCAAAGTTAGACTACTGGTTTTTTTTCACCTTTGCTAGACTTGCTGTGACAGCGAGAGCCCGATCTTCCTTACGCTCAAGTTTTATTGTCAAGCTTGAGCGCGGCTGCTTCTCTTTTTGTTCTGCGCTGAGACTTCTGCAGTCTGTGTTCACCTAAGGAAAAAACCCAGGCCTTCCCCATTCACGCAGTATTCACGTGCCAAATTTGTGCAATACCTTTTGCCTTCGATGCGAGACGCTTGTTGCAAGCCACACACGTGGGGGGGGGAAGGGTGTTCACAACAAAAAATTGAAGAAGCAAAACAAGTCTTAAGGGAAGAGAAAAAGGGACCTGAACGCGGAGAAGATGCAAGCGCAGAGGCGGAGAGCAGCGTCCTGCCACTCATCGTGCCGCGGAGCCAGCAGCTCCTTCGTTCGTAGTCTCTGTGCCTGTGTGCTCAAGCTACAGTACGGCTCTTGTAGACCATCCGCAAGCCTATAAAACCGGCTGCTTCCAGCACTGTCAGTGGTCCTGGTGTGCTCACCGCTGTTGTCCACAGCGCTTTATCGTTTCCTATTCTGGTGGTTGCTCTCTGATTACAGGCAGGCCCAGGGAAGAGAATGGTTGTTTAAACATACCAACATTTATATAGTAAACAAACTGGGTGACAGGAACATGCGGCAATTTATTTTTTAAAAAATTCTTATGAAATTGACTTGATTTGCTGCTTTTGGGGGTTTTTGCCTGAAACCAGGCAGTCGGTACTGATCTTCTGCAATGTGGGGAGCCCCAGCTTCTCAAGTTGGTCTGGTCCTCTGCCTCTGTCATGACAATAAAACACAAATTAATTTCCTGCCTTGGCAGCTCCAGTTTTGCTCCGTTTCCTGAAAAGATGAACACTTCTGTGCTTATTATTTTTTTCCACACACGCTCACAGAGTTGGAAAGCTTTTGCTAAGCGTATCTGGTGTGGAGGAGTCGGGTACCAGGTGATGCAGCAGGGCAGAAAGGAAACACGGAGATGCTTACCCTGCTCTGCCCAGTCCTGCGGCAGGACAGGGCTCTCTGCTGGGGTCCCAGTCTGCTGCACCATCAGCTCCTCGGCCGCGGCTCCTCGGCGGCCATCACCATGAAAGGCAATTCTCAGGCGGCTCTTTCTGGCCACCGCAACAGGGGAAGCGGTCAAAGCTGTCCTGTCCATTTTGGCCTTTTGCTGCGAACCTTCAGTAACCTCTAAGCCCATCAGTGGAATTTTCTTTGGGTTTACCATTTAAGGGCTTTCTTCCATCTTTGTAAGTTTAAACAAAAATGTGAAAGTGACATTATGCTTGATCTTAGGGGTTTTGTCCCCTTCTAAGGTTTCAGTACTGCTTTTGTTGCCAGACGCACTGTAAATGGATAAGGACAGTCACCTGTTTGCAAGTGTTTTGTGGCCACTCAGAAAGGGGGTTGTGTGATTTACTTTTTGGTTTCGTTGAGCAGGCTCTTTTTTCTTTTTTTTTTTTTTTTTAAATGGAAGTATTTTACTTAACTGTTGCCACTTCCTGGAGCCAAACACTAAAGGTCACCAAATTGGAAGCAGAAGTGCCATTAACTGAACTCTGTGAATGTCAAGTCAAGTTGCGCCTGTAGCTGGCACATAAGACAACACTATTAAGTGGGGGGATGATCTCCCCTGCTGTAACTCTTTTTTTTTTTCCTTTTTTTTTTTTTAAGAAAATAAAATGACAACCCTCATTTTAAATGTATTGTGTAAAATGTTTTGGGAAAGGAGTACAGTGTGTTATGTCTAGTGGGTGAGACCTCCCTCCCCATTTCAGTTTCTGATGAAGTTTTAAAGAATTGTGTTACTGTATGTTTTGATCATGAATAGTCTGATGGTGCTTCCTCATAGCACAAGCTTAAATCAAGTACTGAAAACAGTCTTACAAGCTAAATGTCTGCATGATGTTACATCTGTTGTACCTACTGAAAAGAACTTTGTATGTAAATGTACAGAATAAAATGACATTGTCTCATCAGTTTGCTCTCCTTGGTCTGGCTCCCTCACAGTGACTTCTGAAACAGCCCGGCAGCAGCTAATGTCAGTGACACCTCAGCAAACAGTCCTACCCTCCTCTACAAACAGAATGAGCTGATTGTAAATCAGGCTAATTAAATCAGCACATTGATTTGCAACTAATTATCCTTTATAGTCAATCACAGAAGAATAGTTGACTCTGTTTCCTGGGTGGTGTAAATTAAAAAGAAAATACCCTCCAACAGTTGCTTTTTGCTATTCTGATCTTGAACAGAGGCCAAGGACCGGCAGCTGTTCCCACCAGGTAAGGAAGGGCCCTCTGCGCCCACGTCAAATCTGCAACGTCGAAGCCACTGGGCGTTCAAACCCCTTCGGACAAGAGACTCATCAGGGGTTGCAAACCCCTTCTACATCAGCAACCTCTCGGTTACGGTTTTTAACTATTGACTATGGCCCCACAGCAAGGTAAGTTCATCAGTTTTCAGCAGGTTGTTAGGACAGTTGTCTAGCAGCAGCACTAGTAGTTTTTGTTTGCAGCAGAAGCTTATGTCCGAGTCAGGGCTCAACTTGTAATGAAAGAGAAATAACTTGGACTCACTCATCAGGTTGCTATACTCAGTGTTCCTCCAAATTGCTGTGAATAATAGGTGGTGTGCCCCAGCACAGCACGTATCGACAGCTGCAAATGGTCACTGCGCCATTGGCTCTACGGCTGGTTTGGGGGTTTTGGTATAGTTAACTTTTAGCTGCCCTTCTCATTGAACAAAATAGCCCATGGATCTGCCTTTGAAAGGATATCCATCCTACCTAAAAGCAAGTCCAGAGATGTAGCAGCAGGATGCTTCGCAGTGGTGATGGTGGTAGTGACTGCTCTGATTTTTCTAACGAGTATGCTCAATTTACACACATGATGCTCTTTTAGCAGCCAGACAGATTTATCTATTGCTCCAAAATTCAAGCTGTGCTTTTTCCTTCTACATAGCCCTCAGGAATGTACAGATAACCCTTTGTGAAACCCTTCTAGTGTTCTCAGTGCCCAAGAGATGGAAGAAAATCCAGCATTTAGCACACGTACTACAACCAACAGGAGCTAAAAGGAGCAAAATCACACTCATTTTATGTTATAGCTTTACAATACAAAAATATGGGGGTTTTTTGTTTGAACACTAAAAGCTGCTATACTATGTTCAATACTAGTACACAGTAGATTAATTGTACAGCTAGAATTTGGAACTGATTTTCCAGCAGATCCCAGTACTGAATGGAGGCCACTGCACGCACTTTTACAATGATGTTCATACATTGCAGAATATTTTCTACTCATCTATCCCCTACTTAACAGGGTAGTAAATTTGAAAAAAATAAATTCCAGGTCCAACTGTATTTAGGTCCATCTATATTTAATAACAACTGCAAATTCAATCAAAACAATACAAAACAAATATACTAACTTAATGTCAGTGTGAAAATTGCAATCAGTTTTTCTAAAACAAAAACTTCAGGTTATTTTACAATGATGAAAAGTCAGAACTTCTCTGGAAAAGCCATCATTTCTTCTTTGATCCTGTTTTCTATGAGCAAGGTGAAATTGCTGTCTGTGTTTTGAAGATTGTAGCTGACAAATATCTGTTTTTTAGTCTTGCTGGCTAAAACACAAAACAGAGTAGTCAGCCATAGTTTGCTCTCGTATAAAAGTGATGATGGTATTCAAGCAAGCCTTTTACAGAGCCGTGTCATGCAGAGTTCTACGACAACGTTCTCCACTCCTGCTGTGCTGGACCCAGTTATAAAGGAATAGCAGAACAAATACCTGAGCGTTGGCACGTTCGGCAAAACTAGGGACCTCATTGAAATGGGCAATACAAGCCTGGTGACTATCAACTAGTTTTTGGCCTGATGCAAAAAGCTGTTAGTCCCTGGAAAGCCTCGCAGTGCTTTTAGTGGGTTTTGGATGCTTCTTAAATATAGTACAGTTTAAGTGAAACCACAGACCATACTGGACCCTTAGCACTGAAATCTAGTTTATGAGTTGGTAAGTCTATGCTGTGAAAAACACTTGCAGAGGGAAAGCGCACAAGAAAGTGATGAGGCCCCAATTAACAAAGTTCTGTTTTATTATGAACCCCTAAAAAGGCCCCTAAAAAGTGTGCACCAGTCCTGTCTAAGCCTGCTGTCAATAATTTTGTTTCCTTTAACCTTCATTTATATGGTGTCCATGAACACTCCAAGAGGCTGGAAAGCCTGGGTTGAACATGATGAAGCCCAGGCTACTATAATGACAAATACCTAGAGAGAGGTGCTATAAAATTAAGAGCTGCCTTCCATGACAGAGCTAATTAACAGTGACCAAAAAAATGTCCACTGGGGCAGGAAGACTTAACTATCAGAGCAGAATAGATAACACCAACCAGTGTTTTATAAGAAAAATTGAATCCTACTTAGATTTTACCATAGTAATATAGCAAATTTGTAACTCTCTTTATACATTGCTAAAGCTAAACTTTGTGAAGAATATAAGCACCATAGAAGAAAAATAGGCACTAAATTTAAATTGAGTTGTGTAAAATAGAAGACAAAAAGTAGTATTTGGGTCACAAGATATTCTTGGCAGGGAATGAGCTGGGAGCTGACTATCCCATGGACAAATCAGACTGTTCTGCTGAATATTTGAAAATATCATCTGAATTTTAAAAATTGAAAATAAAGACACCAGAATTCCTAATATCTCAATCCTTTCTAAATGGGAAAGTTAACTACAGAAAATGTATATATACATATAAAATATAGTTAAACAACTCCTTTGAGGCATTTTCATTACACAAATCAATTTATTATTATTTTCCATTCTAACAGGTTACCAGCTTCCTGGCTCAGTAAGCAGAGCTGCTTCTGAAATGCAAGGACTCATTTGCCTTTTAAGACTTGGCACTACAAAATGCTGCTATAATGCAGCATGTTGCTCTGATTGCAAAAATTAGCACTTGGCACCAGATTTTGTGGTATAAAGCAGCATGTTTTGTAAGCACTAGTGCTTCATCACCATGCCCTAAATGAATGCAACACTAATTCTGAACTAATTAATACCATTATCCTAGCTAACGAAGCTATACCGTGCACTGCAGTGTCAGAACTCAACTTCTTAATTATGTTTGCGTAAGATCCGATTGAGTCTCTGGGATGCTGTGCCAGTTCCCGGGAACACTGTGAATCCTGCGGGGCTGCCTGCGCCGAGGAGCTCTGCTCCTGGCGCTGTGCCCTGGCTCTAAGGGGCAGTGGGACCTTTTCTGTCCCCGCTTCCCTGCGGATTCATTTGGACACGTGGACTCTTGTGGGAAGGGCAAAAGAGGGAAGATCTTATGCCTCCATGGAAGACCATCTGCAACTTCGGAGTAAAGCAGAAAACCGCGAAAGACGGGGCTTACCTAAAAACCCTCCAGCAGGGCTGCTTCCCATGCAGCCTGGCTACGCGCCCCTGCTGCACCAGCCCCTCAAAGCAGGGGGAAAAGCTCCCTCAGCAGCCCATCATCCAGGACATGCTGAATGCCGAGAGGCACTATGGCAGCACAGACCTGCTCCTACGACCTCGTGGACAGGGCCAAGGCCCAAATCTAGGCTCGCAGAGGAGCCCGGTGGGAGCAGGAGAACAGACAGGACAAGTGTTAGGCATAAGTTTGCAGACCATTTGTGTTGGAAAAGAGGTGGCGGAGGGGAACTGTGCCCATCTGGGAAAGACCCAAAGAAGAGGTTGAGGTGATCTTCACCGAGAGTCTGCCAGTCCCCACAGAGGGAAGATGAAGACGTGGCACTATTCAGCAGTCACTGCGGCCGAAAGCGCTGTGATTTCAGGATATGCAGGTAAGGGAGGTGCTAATGGACAAGACCTTCTCAAGAATCGGAATCCACTAGCCTACAGGGAACAATCTTTTAGGATTTGCGTTTCTTGACTAGTGAACATTGCGTGCCAGAGCAATCAGGCAGGGTGGTGGGAAACAGTCCCTGCACCTAATACAAACAGATACAGACAGAAATAGGTAGAAAGAGGAGTAGGAACATGACAAATGTGTCTTCGGCAATGGAAAAGAAAAAAAAAACAACCCTGAAATAAGGGAGAAGATAGAGCCAGTACACCAAACGCAGCTGTTCTGGCTAGGACCCCTACCAGGCTATAAAGAAAACAATGGGAGGATGTGTACACTGATGCATGCAGCACTGAAACTCCTGCTCCAGGGCAAGGAACCTGACATTGCAGGAACAAAAGGCAGGTGATGGAATGTGACTGGGAAGTATAAGAAATAAAAATACTTATGTTCAAATGGCATCGTATGCTACTTAAGTTAGTGCCTGTGAAGACCAGAATGGAAAAAGCATGGAAAAAATGGTGACAGGATGGGGGGCGAAGATACCGCCTGCCTGAAGATTACCACATGGCAGGATGGTTAAAAAGGTTACCTTGGAAGTACAGCTACAAGTCAGACTTGGCTGTGAATACCATCTCTGTTATTACAGAATTTGTGGGAATAACAAGGATTTAATTTCCCAGAGGAAAACTTACGAGTAACAGCAAAGCTTGGTATTTCTAGTCAAGTCAGAACACAGATTTCCTTACCAAGCACTTTGTGAAACAAAGAAGATACAGAGATGCTTAATGATGATCTTGCAGATCCGCTGGTTTCAGGAGAATAAACAATTTTGGACTAAGTGACCATGAGCAGACTTAAATTACTGGACTGACAAAAGCAAGCCTAAGGTGTAGGATTTCAGAAAGAAGATGTATTTCTTTTCTCAAAAGTCAGTTATGCTCAGGTGAAGAGGAAGCATGTAACAATTCAAAGCCAGAAGTGTATTATTGACATTCTCCTTCCAACCAAAGGTGAAAAAGGTCTACAGGCCTTCCTCAATACAGTATACCTTAAGCAGGTTTAGCATGAGTAAGAATAGTATCTATAAAGAATATAAAAGGGGCTGACTAACAAGGAAATCTGCAACCCAGAGGTTAGATGGCACAGATACAGAGGAACACTGACCAAAAGCCTAGCTGGGCCACAGCTGGCACAGAAAGCTTAAGATGAAATAATGAAAGACACTTAAGGCACACAAACAGAAAGAAAATAGGAAGGTACATTGTGCTCTGAGGATAAAGAGTATCCGATATCCCAATACCAAGCAACACTATCAGTTCTCAGTAACAAAGTATGTGAAATTAGCAATGTAAATAAGAAAAGGACCTTAAAAAAAAAAAAAAAAGGCAGCAGAACTGAGACCACTTACTGGGAGAAAAATCAGGTGACCCAGTCAGCCTCTGTCTAGAACACTGAAAGAACTAATATAAGAAATGGCAAGTTATTACCAACTCTAGGTACAAAGTCTGTAATAAATCTTTTAAGAGTGAAGATAGTACACACATGTACTAAAAAAAAGACACGAGAGGGTGGGAATCACCGAGACAACTTAGAGCTGTTAGCTGGACTCCAATGCTACACAGCAGCTTAGAGCAAGATTCAGAAGAAATGAGTAATGAGGAGACCAAACAGAAAGTGAAATAAACTGTTACACTTTATCCAAAGTAAACCCTCTCTGACTACATTTTTACTAACAGACTTCTTAAGGATAATACACTAATCACACATAAGGAAATCATGTTATACAGTACCCCATAGAATTATTGCTTAAAGTGGAAATGATTGAACCCAGTACGTAGAGAAAGAGCTGCCACCAGGGGAGACTACAACAGTGATTATTAAAAGATAAGTTATCAGGAAGAAGAAATGATGCTAGTACTGTTTTTCAAAGATCAGCCTTGTGAGCAACCCTTTTTTATATATGCATTAGTGACCATAGAGAAGTAGATGTAGACTTGTGAAACTGCCTGACAATACAAACTCAGGACATATTGTCCATAACGAAGATCAGCACACAGATCGCTAAGAAGAATTATGTGGCCTTTCCAACTGAAACAACAGAAGTAAGATGAAACTGAGCAGTGCAGCATCTTGCATTTAAAACCCAGTAACAAGTACTTCAGCAGTTCACCAGTTGGAGCTGCATCAGTTACTGGTAGGTGATAATGAGTAACCAGCATGATGCAGCTGTCAGAAATGTGAGAGTGCTAGGATGCATTAGGCCAAGTATTTTTTTAAGAGATACAGGAGTCTGAAAGTTAGCATTCAGATTCAGAAATCTGGTTACGTCGGCATTGCACCAGCTATAGCAGGATGCTCTTACACGTGGTGAAAATGGAGACATCCCAAGAGGTGCCCGTTACATGCTGCAGGGACAGTCAGATCAAACACTGGCATCTGTGAGATGATCCAGGACTTTCCAGGCCAGAACTTCTCAGAATTTGGGGGCTAAAAGGTGCGAGATGTGATGAGGTGTGGCTTCATTTTCAGGCAAAACACACGTGCCTCGCGTGACGGCCACCCCACAGCACAGAAGTATTACAGCTTTATAGAGAGGAGGTCACTGAAAAGCCCACTCGATAGGTACGAGCGTGTGCTTCCCCTGCCTCGCACCCAAAGCCAGGGTCGGGATATTAAATAATGCGCTTTCGATAACGCTCAGCGTGCCTTGAGGCAGAGACGCCGCCAGCTGAGGTTAGGTCAGGCTTGCACACAGCTGAAAAAGAGTGACTCGTAACGGAAACCACCGTGACCTGCACCGCCAGGAGGGTCTGCCGGCCGGCCCGCGGACAGCAGCCCGGAGGACACCGGCCGCTGCTCGGCCGGGGGCAGCAAGCACCGCATCCCTCTGCCCCCGCTCCGACCGGGGGTGGTGGCTCCAAGGCCGCCAGAAACGGCTCCGCCCGGGCCCGACCCGCGCGTCCCCACCGCCCCCGCGGAAGGCAAACTCCCAGCCCGGCTCCGCCCGCCCCCGCCGCCCCGGCTCCGGCCCCCGGGGCGGCAGCCCGCCGCCGCTGCGCCCGCACTTACCCAAGCGCTGGGCCAGGCAGGCGGAGGCGGTGTCGGAGGGATCCCCCAGGAGCGAGGCGGCCACCGGGATGCTGTCCTGCAAGCGGAGCACAGCAGAGGGCAGGGCTGAGTCCCCGGCAGCGCGGGGCGGGAGACGCGGGGCAGAGCCGGCCGGGGCCCCGCCAGCCGCGCCGCAGGGCTCCCGCCGGCCGCAGGGCCCCGGCCGCCCGGGAGAGGCGGCGGGGACACTCACGCGGGGGCTGCACATGGCGACGGCCAGGCTGGCGAGGGCGGGCGCGGCGCCCACCCAGAGGAAGAGCGAGTCCCGCAGCCGCATGGCGTGGAAGTGCACCCGCTGCTCGCCCAGCCGCCCGCTGAAGTCGTGCAGGGCGATGCCGCCCGCCGCCGCCGCTCCCCCGCCGCCCGCCGCCTCCATCGGCCCTTCTCCCGGCGCGGCCAGGCCTCGGCAAGCAAGGCCCGAGCGGGCGGGGCGGCCCGCCCCGGCCCGCCCCGCTGCCCGGGGAGGCGGCGCTCCGCCGCGCCCGCCCCGCCACAGGCGCTGCCGGCGGTGCCGCCCCCGGCACCGGCCCCTGCGCAGCCGCCCGCCCCGGGCGCGCCCGCCGGCACCCGAGTGGGTGCACGGTTCCCCAGTGCGTAGGCCTCCGGGTGTACGCGCACGGCTCTCCCCCCTCCCCCGCTGAATGCACGCACACACACGGATCGGTGCACGCACCCCCACCCCCACCCCCCCCTCCGTGCACGGCCCCTCCCCGGGGCACACGCGCAGCCCCCGGTGCACACCTCCTCCGTGCACAGACCCCACCAGCACGCACACGCACCCCTCCGTCCTGCACAGCGCCCCCCCCCGGGGTGCGCACCCGCTCCGTGCCCCCCGCCCCTCGAAGTGTACACTCCCCCCGGTCGGTGCACACCCCCTCCGTGTACCACCCCCCCCCAAGGACACAGCCTCCTCCCGGTGCGCACCCCCTGTGCACGCACACCCCCTCCCCCGGGGCACACACGCAGCACCCGGTGCGCACCCCCTCCCTGCACAGGCACACAGCCCGGTCGGTGCGCGCTCCCTCCGTGCACGGCTTCCCCGGGGCTCACACTCGCCCCGTCTCCCCGCTCCGTGCCCCCTCCCCGCGTACACTCGCGGCGCCCTCCGCAGGGGGCCGAGGGGGCCGAGATGAACGCGGAGGCAGGCGCAGGGATGGGGAAACCCCACTAGATGGCAGGTGAGCCACTGCGTGCGGAGGCACGGCCGGTAAACCGGGGTTCAGGCGGCTCCAGTGAGGCACCCGGGAGGAGCCCCGGGGTTTCAGACTAAAGGGAAGGGGCTGGCGTGATGCTGTGCAGCCTCGGAAACCCCCCGGAGAGAAGGGGAGGAGGAAGGTCGCGGCGACCTTGGCTTCATTCAGCTCTGGAGGTTTTCAGGGTTACGGGTGATCTACAAAACAAGCGAGGCGGGTTGGCGGAGCTCCGGAGAATATGGGACCGTGAATAATTAAAGGCCCTACTTTGGGTATGAATTTTGTGCCCGCCACACTTTCACCAGAGCACAGCTAAGCTGGTCATTACTGAAAAGGATTTTCCTTAACTGTTCCATCTGTTGCTGATAAGAATATAGGCTGCACACCGATGGCCGTGGGCCCTTTACAATTGGAAACATGTATCTTCACACCACGGGCTGAGTGATCATCTCTGCGTAAAGAACAAGCAAGTTAATGATACAGATTGGCTTTTTAATCAGTATTTCCTCTGCCTCCAATTTCATACCTACTTTTAGAAATCAAAATTTCCATTTCCAAATTCTAAAACTTCATTTTCACATTGAAGAAATGGGGAAGAAAAAAGGAACAATTCATCACTTTTCTTCCCTAAGCCGCTCTGGTTCTTCTGGCATCTGCCAAAAGACAAAATCCTCAGCCCTGCTAATTTCTGCCCGTGCTGCCGCATCGACGCTAAATCCCGGGAGGCAGCTAAGCCCAGCTCAGCTGCCATACCCGACATCCCATGGCACAGGATCAGCTGGGGGGGGTTGGTTCACAGGCCACCTCCTCTGTCCTACATTTGTCACTTGCTGCTTTCACAAAGCATTATGGGATGTATGACGCCGAGGCGGCGTCAGGCTTGCGCTGGTCCCCAGCTCTCCCCCGTGCCCCGGCTCCGTAGCCGGTCCTAACCCTTTGCCTCCGCCTGGCTTGGCCTCCCGCAAGGTAAGTATGTGCAGAGGCTTGAGGCTTGAAAATCGGCCTCTCCCTGTCCCAACAGCCTGTTGCAAACTGACACTTAGCCTGCGGAGATCAGGCAGGCATATAGGTGACAAAAGCCGCCTTTGGAAGGGAGCGAATGCCGGCTGCGTGCACCGAACGCTTCCCTCTGCGCCGCGTTCGTCTCTCTGCTTGTTGCAGCCGCGGGTTCGCTCTGCACTTCAGCAGGTGGGGGCTAAGGCCGCCAGCTAAACCAGCAACAACTATCACAGGGTGGGAGCATTGCAGGAATAAAAATCTAGGCACCGGATAAAATATCTGCTGGGAGCCACGCAGGTGGTGCTGAGATGCCTGTGATTACACACCTGCAGGTGACGGAGGAGATTTGCCCCAGGCTCGCTTGATCAGGGGAGAGAAGCAGGCAATTTTAGGTCACAGTTCATCTGAGCTGCTTTAGATCTCTCTTTTGAGTGAGAAGCATCCCTTCCTGACTGATTTCCATCGACTCCAAAGGAGGTTAGGGTGAAAGGTAAGAGGTGCACAGCTTCGCAGACAGATTTATTCACGTAGGCAAATCCTTGAAGTGTTCAGAGCCAGTTTCTCTGCTACGCCGGGACAGAGTTGGCTTCTGCAGCAGAGTCCCAGTGGAGGATCTGCTCTAACAAAGTTCCAGCCCGGCGTGTCTCTTCCCACCAAGCAGACGTTTGGGCCTCCTTGTGTGCTAAACCTATGTTTAAGTGATCTGCTGGATTAAAACAAGAGTATTCTGTTTTCTTCCCTGGTCTTTCCACATCAAGTACAAGTTTCTTGTGTTGCTTCCAAGGCTGTCTATAGGCTTGCTTCTCCCTAGGGGGGAACTGCCCCTATTTCATCACGCCCTGATCTGTTCCTCTTCTCGTCAGGAGTCTTCTCCAAAGTGATTGTAACTTTCCTTGCAATCCTAAGCCCTGCAGACCTCTGAAGGTAAGTCACAGGGTTCCTCTGCACATAAGCAGTTCTATGTATTTAATGCTTTTCTGTGAAATGTAGCTGCCATCTGCAAATCATGCTAAACCCCTGTTTAAGCTTAGAAGAGGAAAAACCTTCATCTAGCAAGTAAAATGCTGGGTAAGCATTTTTATTTGCAAGGCAGGTGTGAAGAGTGAATGGAGCTGTGCAAAACCAGACCATCAAGTATGAAACCAATTTCCTAATTACAGCGCTGCAAGGCCATCAGAGCCCCTGCAAAATGAGAGGGGAAAGCGCTCCAGCAGCTTATGGACCCTCTTGTGTTTCCTTTAACGCACTCATCTTTTTTCTGTGGCCATGAAAGCAGTGCCCATTAGTCTGCCTTATTTGTCAGGTATGAGGCTAGAATGAGCTTCGGCTGCAGTGAGACACCAGATAGCAAACTAATGATAAAGCAGAGATACCGTAGCAAAAGTACTGCATGTGTGTATGGATGTGTATATATATTGCTGCTCAGATGGGATTCAAGCCCCAGTAGATGTGGTTTAAAGGTATGTATTCCTGTGCTTCTTGTTCTTCTCCAAAAGTTAGGTTGCCCACGAGAGTTACTGGATCCTAAACCCTGATTTTTACCACCCATCTTCTCCCCCCAGTACAGTTTTAAGCCAGGAGTAAATCTTCTTCCTGGTAACTGAGGAGTTAAGAGATGTAAAGCACGTAGTCATGAACTGGGATGTCACTGAGAGAAGCAAGTGGTTTTTGACTCTAAAATGCATTCTGCGCTTTTGCTCCTGCATGAATAAAGTGTGGATTTGACACGTGAGAAAGCAGTTGACCATTAGCGCGTGTCAGTGAACCCTCTGCTGATGCCTCAGGACGTGCTGGTTTTCTTGATTTGTTGTCCTTTTGCAGAGGAGTAAATGACCGCTCGATAAAGCCAAACGAAGCCTCCCAGCCGCTCCGGTGAGGCTTCGTGGTACCAGGCTGCTGCAACAGTAGCTGTGCTGCAGCCCCAGACTTTCAGGGGCCTGCTTTGTGCTGCGACTTGGAGATTCGTTGTATGTAGACTTCCCTCAGTGGCACTGGTGGCTGAAGGGGTCCTTTTCTCTCCCTGTGCCATCGGGGCACCTGAGGAGCTGAAAAATTACTTTCTTTTTTTGCCATCATTGGATCGTTTTTCTCAGCTGGCGCAGTCCTCTCCTCTAGCTTGCTGTGCCACTGCTCAAATACTTGTGCTGGCATCGTGGAGGGCAGCATCAGGCAAGCACGGGCAAGCAAGAAAGGGAGAAATGTCTCTGCTTACACTGTACAGTCACCATGGCTGTGATGCTGTGGCCATCTAAACCAATTTTAGGTGGGGCTGCCCCAGTCCGCTTTCTAGCACCCGTCTGATATGATGATGAGTCAGTTTGGGGAACCAAACTGGTCAAAAACTATTCCTGGGATCCTGGGATGGGATGTTTGTTTAGCTGTGATAGGAAACATCTAACCACGGCCACAGCACTCTCTTAACCTGAGGGCTCAAAATACTTTGTCAAGTGTTGATCAGCCCGACTTATGGTCCCAGAAAAGAGACAGGAAGAGAATCCAGACTGGAACTTTTGAAAGAGTTGCAGAAAATGGGGGAATCAGACTGGTGAACTTGTACGAGAATCACAGTTTAAGAGATCTGCAAGGGGACTGCACCAAATTCACACTATGAATCTCACGATCCAAAGCAGTATCAAGGCCAGCCCCCCCCCCCCCCAAAAGCCCATGTCTGAAAAAGCACCCATAAGCAAATGCAAAATGTGGATGTACAATCAATTCCACATCTGCAATAGCTGCTATGATGGTGTTAGCAGAACTGCTATAATAACTCCTCAGTACAGCTATTGGTACCTAGGCAGGCATTGCTTAGAGGAAATCCAGTTCCTGATTTCCAGAAGACTTAAGATACTGGCTTTTTCCCTTGAGCTGTACTCTTTTCTTTTTTTGTGGGATTTGTAACCTCGGCTGTTGGGATTTCCCTGCCCGGGTGGGATGAGGCCCGAGATGCATGTGGCACGGTGATTCTCTGACAGGCAGCTTGTTGTGATCCACTGCGCAGCGTGTTGGACTAGAAATCAGGGCTGTTTGTTAGGTTTTGTGCCTGACTGGCATGGTGACCTTGTGCAAATCCCTTCTACTCTGCTTTATTTCACTCCTCTGCAGACTGGAAGAGTACAATAACCCTTGCCTATCTCCCTGCAGCTGAATGAAAGCCTGTGTAGCATACGGCACGTAAGGACCTTTGTGAGCCCAGGCTAAATTTCTGCTCTTATCAAATGAGACGTTTTCCTTGTATTGTTATATGAGTCATTGGAGGAACTTGTCTTAGATCTGTCGGAGCATTTGAGACTTGTGGGTTCATAGCTGCTGGACAGGAGGCACTAACACGGAGTGACTCATCGCTCCCCTCAGGGACAAGAAGAGGTTTACGCAGTCGACTGGAAATCATATTTTATATGCAGATAGACCGCTTCACGGTGGAGAATCCTGAAGCAGCTTACAAACACAGATTCTGGTGCATAAAAGCCAGCAGCTGTAGTGAGATCTGCAGGTGCAATGGGTTATTACGTACCTGTGACCTGACAGGGAAGGGAACAGGCGTGAAAGCCTAATGGAACTGAGCTTTTGAAAGGCTGAGAAGGGAATGAAAAAAATGAGATAGTAATGAAAAATGTTTTCCCTTATATTGCTCAATTCAATGCCTAGATCCCACATGACATACAACACACCTGATGGATCCTGCTGTTTTTCTCCTCTTGGATCACCTAGCAGGACGCAAGGCTGGCATACATAACATGCGCAGGGTATGTCGTGTGCTTGAACCAGAGAGGGTGCCTGTCTGCTGCTGACTCGAGGGCTGACTCGTCTGCTCAGGTTGCAAAGAGTTATGTTCTTAGCCATGGAAATCACTGATTCAACATGCAGTGCTGGCAGCCACATAAAAAAAGGTTTGACCGAGATTCAGGTTGCTTTGGGAGGGGAATAAAATGCCTTTTTTTTTTTTTTTTTTGAAAGATAGTTTGCAATTGTCATGGTTATGGGACTTGCTGCACTTCTGGTCTTTTCCCCATCCCTCTGGGTACTTTCCCTTTACTGATGCCAGAATTCCCATGAATCTTCTTTTCCTCCTTAGACTGGGCCTTGGACTTAATAGTCTCTGTCACAGAGTCCCTTAGCCTGCAGGTCTGACCGGACATGCCTGCACACAGCTTCTCCCTTTCTCAAGCATGCCAGCAAGTGCCTGCCTCTCAGTCTGGTTCTCCAAACAGCCACTCTCTTTCATTACTTTTTAAAGTAATGCCATGGCCTTTTAATTTTTCCATTTGCAAGCAAAACTAGCTGGACAAAATCAGCCTTGATTATTTTGCTTCCTCCTCCCTGGACAGGGAGTGAAGCTAACAGGCCTGGCATTGTCCCTTAGCAGCCCTCAAGTGTTCGCTCAGAGGTGGCTTAGCTCAAGCCAGTCTTTTCTCTTGGCTTTTCCTTCCTGCTCTGTTGAATACAGTGGTTTAGCAGAAAGAGTAAATATCCCAAACAGTAGCTTAGTACCTGTACATTACTAGAGAGCAGCCCAACGTTGTCTGATCCATTAAGGATATGGCTGTTTGGGCCAGGCTCTCCAAGTTCATAGCACAGTTCTTGAACAGCACGATTTAGATCGGGGATGCATTTGATTTCCTAGCAGAAGTATGTCAAACAGCTACTGCTGCCACCTAATCAGTGTATCTGATGTTATTGATGATTACACAGAATATAACTTGCACAAACATCACTTCAGTGATCTGTCCTCAATCTCTGGAGTAAAAAAAATTTAAAATAATACTTAGCACTAGTATCCAAAGATGGGTGTGTTGCCTATTTGCACGACAACAGAACAGACGGAATAGTTACGCAGTCAGAACATACTACCCTAGGAAAATGTTATCGGAGTTCCTTTACTGTGTTTTCAAAGTCAAGTAGGATCCCAACAGGCTGAAACTGCATCTTCAAAAAGTCCGTGCCGCGCCCTTGAACAGCAACTGAAAAATATCCTTCCCTGCTGCCTCTCAGAAAGCATGAGAAATCACCTCCCTTTTCTGCTTGGTGTTTGAAAAAGCTGGTGCCAGGCGCTGTTGCTGCTGTTGTTACAGAGTCCTGGGATGGATGGTGGCCTTCCCCGGGACTGAAAGGCTTGTGTATGCCTGAAGTCCCATAAAGGGACGTTTGTTATGTGTTTCTCATGAGGCAAACACAAATCAGGTGAAAATTATCCCTAAATCTTGTAGAGAACCATAAATGGGAGAATAGGAGGAGAGAGAAGGACAAAGGAATTCATGGCATTTGGGAGTGATACCTTTCTTTAATAGATTCAGGATCTGAGCCAGCCTCTACAGAAATCAATTGAAAAAACACCTGCTAGCTCCTGTAAGCTGAAGATAAAGCTTCTAACGATGAACTTCGCTCAGCAGTTGTCCAAAATGCTGCAGTTTGGGCTCCTGAGTTACTGCTGGATGGCTTGCTCACGTACCTGCATCCCCACCCGTGCGAAGACGAGGCTTCAGCCTGTAAAACCCCTGCAGCTCCGCGGGCACGGATTGACTCCCGCCCCTGCGCTCCCCTGCAAGTGCCTGCCACCCACCTACCCTGCGAGCCCCGAGTGACAATGTCAGCGCCGGCACAGCAGCCCTGCGTCACCACACCCCAATTTTGCCACCTTTTCCCCATCGCTGCAATCCCAGCGGCAGGGATTCCTTAAAGTACAAGGGGAAGGAAGGGCTGGAAACAGTGTTTTCATCTCTGCTGCCGGTTCTAGCTTGGCAGGGACGCTTCCAGCTTTAATAAACCAGATGATCAAAGCCTTTGTTGTAAATCCTGCCGTCAGGAGAGAGGTTGTACCGCTGTTCTGACAGCACACCAGAGCCCTGTGCAGCTCCCCCAAATCCTGCTTTTCTCGGCTGCAAGCTCTTGGCACCCAGATCATCCCCCTCCAGCCCAACACGGGAGGGCAACTGATGCCGGGGAGAGAGAAAAATCTTTACAAACAGTCATTTTATTTTCCAGTAAGCCAGAGATTTAATATACATATGAGTGATCCGGGGCCATATTTTTTTTTCAGCCTTCAAAACGATATTTATTTTCTTTCCAGTCTTCTGAAAGATGCGTATCAGAGGCACCTGAGAGCAGCCAAAGCAGCTGCCTGATAAGATCTTTACAATTCATTTGCACAACCGTGCCTTTTGCAAAGGAAAAAAGAAAGTGTTAACGAGTTGACAAGCACTTCTTCCTTGCGGCGAGCAGCGCTGCCAGCCGCAATATTACTGCAGGGAGGAGAGAGCAGGGTGGTGGCAGAAGACCTTGAAAAAAGTGCTTTGTTCAATCCGGTTACAAAGACTCCTGCTTCCTTAACATACCAAATCCTAGCTGGCCGAGCAAGGCAATGGATTCAGTAGAAACTCGACTCGGTAACGATGCAGAGCAGCGTGTTGCTATCGGGGTTTCAAGGATGAGTCCTTGGGGTGGCAAGAAATAATGTTTAACCAAGAAGGATCAAAGCAAAAAAGGAGTGTGTGCTGGGCATGTGGCTTCTGTATCACTGCGGTTCCAGATTCTGACCTGACGGCTGCAAGTGAGGGTCCAACAGTGGTTTTACCCTCTGACACTGTCATTTGCAACCAGATCCTCAAACGATGCAAATTTGCCCGATCTCAGTTCAGCCCGATCACGCACACAAAAAAATCCTACTTAGGAAAGAAAGGACCAAGACCAGATTTCAAGAATAACTCAGACGAGCAAGTGAGTATTTTCTTTCATGCCTTGCTCTTTTGCATTTACTGAATTTGTTCCACATGAATGTAGAAACAGCTGCATCAGCACCAGCACTGAAGCTGGAACCTTATTAATATTTATGCTTGGAGAGCAGAGCACACAGGAATCAAAATGCCTTCCCGTCATTGGTTCAGGGACCCCAGCATCCGTACAGCATCTTGCCATGTTTGGTGGCCAGGCAAGGAGATTTATTAGAGAGAGGATCAATTTCTCATCAGCACTCTCACCCAATCGCAGGAAAACTGCCCTTCGCCTCCTAACTGCTCTTTGCTTCTCGTCGTTCAATAATTTCCCAATTAGGGAAATTGTTTTTCGTCTCTCTTTTGCACTTCTGTGGTTTATATTCTCATCTATTAAATACAGTTGGAGACGTTATTAGATGCTTGAATTATTATTATTTGCTTATATAACGGTATACCTGTAAGCCTTAGTATGAATGAGATAAAACAAGAAATAACACTGTGACAGATCCAGCATGTGTTAGGGGGGACCAAGTTCACGACACATGGTGTTATGCACATGAAAGGTATCGCGTGGTGCCAGTGTGACCCTTGGAGCCTCCTTTGGGACTTCTTACTGCTGTAATTTTTGCTGACAAGGTGCCGCAGTGAGAGTCCTTAATCTGAGGCTGGGGGTTTCCATTCCGAGAGTGCCAAGTGGGGTTCTGGCCAACAGCCTTGCTCCAGCTTTGGTTTTGCGAGAGCAATCCTTAGCTTGTCTAATAATGAGTAACTGGTGAGCAGGCAGGTGCTCTCAGCAAAACTGAAACATTCACATATTTTTAACTATTTGATAGAAACAGTAACTTATAGCAGCAGTAAAAGAGAAAAAAACAATCCCATGATTTGGTTGAAGCTGGTTGTGGGGAGGGTGCGTAGCAGCCTCAGACAGCTGCACCAGCAGCCCTTGGCTTCACCCCTGCCGAGGCCAGGGATGCCCCAAGATGGAGAGCACCAGTGGGGACTATGGGGCAGGAGCCCCAGCCCCGGGACCCTCTGGCAAGCGTGGCAGCACCAGAGGGGTGCCCCTGCTCCCCTGGTGTGCTGCCTGGGTGGGCATGGGGGCTGCAGATACAGCATGGCCACAGCGTGGGCCTCACCCGCCGGGGCTTGTTGGGTGACCAGAGCCCACCCAGCAGCCGGGTTGGTGTGGGGCCACCCCTCGCTGCCCAGTCCTGGGACACCCAGGGCACGTCTCATCGGGCGCACGCTGCCATCGATCCTGCGTACTGTGGCCTGAAGACAGCTTGGCTTTGATGAACTCTGGGGTTTAAGCATTGCACCAACGGGCAGAGACAGCCACTGGTGTGCTGGCCCGGCAGGTGTGGGCAGAGGGAGGAGGGCTGGCCTTTGCTGCTCCCATGAACACATCCTCACTGTTGATGCGCTGCAGTTTTCTGCCACCTCCCCGTTTTCTTCCTTTAGGATCTCACGGCTTTCCGTGCTGGTGTTGATTCTCCCCTGTCCTTGAGCTACTGATGATCGTGTTCCTATAATCCTATCTCTGCCTGCATTTGTACCTTTTCTTATCGGGCGTGGTGCTGTGCCGCTGGCTTTCCCATAGCTTAGCAATTTTCTCAAGAGCCTGGGCCAAGGCTGTGCAGCTGGGCCATGTTACAGCCAGGGCTTTTGTTGGGGGCAAGGCTATGGAGGGTCATAGGTAGCACACAGCCATGGCTGCTACCACCCTTGTTCTGCTTCTTGTCCTTTCTCACCAGCTGGCACAGGTGGGTCCAGCCACTGGCATAGCCTGCAAGCAACCCGTATACAACGCCACGAAGACACACAGAAATGGAGATCCCCAACAAAAATTTTGTTTGCATAGACAGAAAGTGTTCCCTCTCCCTGGGCATCACCCTGAATTCCTCCCAAATGCACCCAGGGTCCTCCCAGCCTGACCCTGCCTGGCCCTCCTCTCAGTTACAATGATGCACGCTGAGGAGCAAATTGTTGGTTTGCCCTAAATGACCTAATGAGCCGCCCTAGATGCAGGTCATCTACGGTCTAGCCTGGTCTATAGCATAAGACCTCAACTTGCGAGAGTCCAAACTTCTTTCTCATTTTTATATACTACAGCATCCCGCCCCTCAAGATACAGAAAGTTTAGGTGCCACTCTTGGGGGTTTGGGCATAACTTCAAGGTCTTTAAGTCATTCACGTCCTTCTGAGAGGAGCCACAGACAAGGACGTGACCCATGAAATTAGATGCTGAGCCATGGTATGGGTGCATGTTTTCTGAAAGGAAGAGCAAGTTTCTCTTTAGGAAAAACCTTCTAATGACCCACAAACTGTACTGCAGTACATCACACAAATGCACATATTTCCTATTATAAAGTAAAATGACTGAGTCCTTCCCTTGGGCTTTTGTTAGCTGGTTTTTGCAACCTTCTGCATCCTGCAAGGGAGTCGCGACTTTCATCAGTGACCACTTCAGTAGCTTAAGATGGAAGCTCTGACGGTGATCACACCCAACCTTGTAGCTGGGAGGATGGGAACCATGAAAGCAAGGGGGGAGAGGATACATTGGATAAAACGGGGTTGATCCTCTGAGCTTCATTAAACAAACTCTTGACTGAGGTCACGTTATTCCTCCTCTCCTACGTCTGGCGAGGACGGCTGCGTAACAACCTTGCGAGCCGGCATTTTGCCCGCCCTGCCACCATTTCTGCACCCCCCTAGCCGCGCTGCTTTTACACCCTGGGAAATCAGCCCGACGAGTGAAAACGTTGCAGGCTTTTTTTGTTCCTTTCTTTTTTGTGCAGCTCGTTTCTGCCGGGGGGGGGGGGGGGGGCGGTTGCCGGGGAGACTGGGGATGGAGGAATCCAGCCAGGGCCGGCCCCGGGGCTGGGGCAGGGGCTGCGCTGACAGACACATCGATGTGAGGCAAATACAGAGAGGGGAGAGAGAGGCACCGGCAGCTAACGGCGGAACAGTTCGTTTCCCTGCAAGTAATTCGCGATAAGCTACGCCGAACCTTTGGGAAACCCTCCGTTTCAAATGCTTGCCTTCGAATTAAGCTGGACCTTGTCTGAAGTCTACTGAACTGATCTGACTGGCTGTTGTTCACCTCTAAAGGGTCTTGTGTGGGGCTGCAGAAAAGCTAGACCTGGATTTCCTCCCTCATCCCTCAGTAACGCAGCTATTTATTTTAGAAATAAACATTTCATGTTGGTTTTTTTCTTCCAGTCTCAACAAGTTCCATACAGAAGATATACTTGAATCCCTCACCCCCCCGCTTCCAAAATGTGAATTAATTTATTTTAAGATAAAGCAGTTGGGGTGGGTTTCTTTCCTCCGGTGTTAATAATCTGTTTTCCTTGAATTGGATTTTTAAGATGGCTTCCTTTGAAGCCTCAAGCTGTTAGGAATGAGCTTAACATAGGTATGGAGGATGTGTAAAATCAGCTACTCCCTTTTGTGCTGAAATGTCAATGATTCTTCTAGTAAATAACTCATATGCAGTGTACGATACACAGAATACTTGGAAATAATAGTAGCGAGCAGTCACGGTACCTGTATTTTGCACCAGCTCTGCTGTAACCGAGTTTTGCTGCGGCAGTGTTTTCAGGAGCACACCCACCGCAGGCATGGGAAAGACTGGCATTACTTTGAATCATTACCTGAAGCGGTCAGTGGTCCACTGGAGTTGCTAATCTGCAAGTTATTTTTAGACAAGTAATTATAGATGTGGATGTTGATTATGCAGTTAACATGCCACAAAAAATGTTCGCTTGGAATTAAAGCTACACATTGTTTGCAAAGTGTAGTCAACCAAATAATTAAATTGCTCCTCGCTTAGACCAGTAAAAACAGATTTCACAGGGAGTGCAAGTGATCAGATTTATTTTTCTCGAAAGCACTATTGAAGAGACAAACCTGAGAGTGTATTTTCTAGCGTGCCCTTTTGGACCTGGGATGCCTTCTCCCCGTAAGGCGAACAAAAGAAAGGTGTGGATGCTTTGGCGTATCCATCAGAGGAAACAGGGTTGTTCTGCAGATTGCCTTGGAAGAATGTAAAATCGGATCTAGAGTGATCCATAGGTAAGGTTATCGATCTGCATAACCGAGGTTAGAAAGATTAGGGGGATCGGCACATGGATAGAACAAAGAAAAGAGTATATTGAAGAAATATGGGCTGGAAATGGTGATGAACTTTTATCTGCACCTCTAGAATAGCTGTAGCCTTCATCTAGTGGGTCACTAAAACCGGGTTTAGAGGGGTACCGGCTGGCGCTGGCTGCGGGGAGCCTGCCTGCGCTTGCCGGGGCTCTGGGCAGTCTCTCGGGGGAGCCGCACCCTCCCATCGCCGCACACACTAAAACAAACTGGTGTGAAACTGGCGATACCGAAGAGGAGCCGCGAGCCGCGGCCGCGCTGACCGCACCACAGGGCACCGGGCGCGGCGCGGACCGTGCCGCCCTTCCGTGCTCTTCCTCCCCCCGACCTCCTCCTCCTCCTCCTCCGGCGGCGTGGGCATGTGCCCTGCCCGCCGCCTCGGCCCCGCCTGCCCTCGCTGCGGCCGTTGTAATGCCCGCGGTGCCATACCGGGCTGCTCGGAAATAAACCGGGGAAAGCACCTCTGGGGCGCACATGTTCAACCCCACCTTGCTCCCTCCCCCCCCCCCCCCCGCTTTTCAGCTCCTTCCTTTTCTTCATCCCTCAGCATGTGTAAATCCGCAACGAAGCGACAAGGTGCTGCGGGTTTGCAAGACCCGATTGCTGCAGACCTAAGGGAAAATACCCCCCCACCCCCAAAGCCCCCGGGCCCTGTGCAGCAGCACCCGTGTTGTCTATTGTCTGGCTGAGGGTCGCTGGTGGCCGCAGCCGGGCCGGGGAGAGCGCGGAGCCGGTCGCTTTGCTAGAGAGCGGCTCCTGGCTCAGCTACGAGAACTAAATCCGAGCTTTTTAGGCGGAGAAAGAAAAGCTGAGCTCGGCACCGGGGGAGCGGCAGGCGGGGATCGCTCGAGGGACGGCTGGAAACAGGGCAGGGTGGGCAGACGAGAGGTGACATGGCACAGCCCGTGCGGGGGGAAACCCACCCGCGTCCTGCCGGGGGTAGATGAACCGGGTCAGGGCCCGGGGCTCCTGACCGCCGGTGCGGGCTTGTGCAGGCAGAGGTGCGGCAGTCACCGGCGCTTGGTGATGCCGGTAGGTGCGTAGTGCCCCCGCGGGGAGGGGAGTCTCCCGCCGGCGCCGTGTGAACGAAGGCACCGGCGGGGGGCGGGGGCAGCCGGCGGGCTCCCCCTCCCCCCCCGCGGCAACGCCCGCTGCTGCGGCAGGGAAAGCTGCTGGTCTAGGGGAACAAAAGGCTGCGGCGGCCGCGGGAGGGCGGGCGGCCGGCGGCCGCCAGCAGCGCGGCGGCCGGGCCGGTTCATACATGGGCGGCCCAGGACGGCCGCCCCGCCGCCGCGCTCCGCGCCTTTGTCCCCGCTGTCAGCGGCGAACCGGGGCGGCGGCGGCTGGCGGCGGCAACGGCGCGCCGCGGCCGCTCCCAGGGAGCCCCGCCCCCAGGCCCGCCCCCAGCGCCACGCCACGCCCCCCCGCTGCGGGAGACAATGCCGCAGACACGCCACGCCCGCGCGCGCCCATTGGCTCCGCGCCGTTCCCGCATGACGTCACCGGCGGGGCGGGGCGCGGCGCCCGATTTAAGGGGCGGTGCGGGGCGCGGCCGCTGCAGCGGCGAGTGCGGGAGCGGGCGGAGAAGGCGGCGCGGCGGCAGGGCAGCGTCGGACACCGGCACCATGCGTGAGATCGTGCACATCCAGGCCGGGCAGTGCGGCAACCAGATCGGCGCCAAGGTACGGGCTGGCGCCCTGGTCGACCGCCCGGGGCTCCAGGCCGGTGCCGGGCGCGGGGCGGTGCCCGCTTCGCCGGGCTCCGCGTGTCCCGGGGAGAGCGCTGCCGGGAGGGCCCGCCTTCCCCCTGCGGAGCACCGCCGGGATCGCCCCGCCGCAGCAGGGTCCGCACGGGGCGGCTCCCGGCTGTCGCCCCGCGGGGGAACGTGGGGGGCTTCCGCGGCGTGGGCGCGGCGCGCCTTAGGTGAGGGGGGGCAGCCGGGCCGTCCATACGCCCCTCGCGGGCTGCAGGGGTCCCGGGCGGGCGGGGGAAGGGGGCACCGAGCCGCTGCCACACCCCTCCCGTCGCGGGGGGGGGGCGGTGAGGGGCGCGGTAGCGGCCGCATCTGGCGGGGGCCGCCCCCACACGCGGCGAATCCCCGAGCGCCACGTCGCGGGGCTTTGGCCAGGGGGCGCGGGCGGGGCGTGGCGGCACTGACCCCCCCTCCCTCCCCTTCCCCTCCCCCCCGGTTCCCGCAGTTCTGGGAGGTCATCAGCGATGAGCACGGCATCGACCCCACAGGCAGCTACCACGGGGACAGCGACCTGCAGCTGGAGAGGATCAACGTCTACTACAATGAAGCCACCGGTAATGCCCCTCTGTAACGAGCTTCCCGGCCCGGTGCCACTGGAGGGGCAGGCAAGGCTGCCCCCAGCACCTTCTGCCGTGGGGGCTGTGCCCCAACCCTCCCCGCAGTGGGTGACACCCTGGCACAGCTTAAATGGCTGCTTTGTATTCCCATCCCCAACCGTCTCCATCCAAATTCCCTTGCCTTCCATGCCCTGGGCAGCAAATTGCAGGGAGGCGGAAGGGAGCACAGCAGGGCTCCTGTCACGCTGGCTGCGGGGCTGTAACGCTGGTGCTGGTTCCTCCCGCAGGTAACAAGTACGTCCCCCGTGCCATCCTGGTGGACCTGGAGCCCGGCACGATGGACTCTGTGCGCTCCGGCCCCTTTGGACAGATCTTCCGGCCCGACAACTTTGTCTTTGGTGAGCGAGTGTGGGATGGAGGAGTCCCAAAGCGGGAGCTCCATGCACAGAAGGAGCTCGGAGCGAGCATGCAAGTGACCGTGGGGGACCTGAATCCCATGAGCACCCCCACGAGGGGGTGGGAGTGAGGGGTGAAGCCCATGGGGCAGGAGGGGTGGCATCACGTCTGTTCCTCCCGAGGGCACTAATGCGGCACCTCGCTTCTGGTCTGCCCTCTAGGTCAGAGCGGGGCCGGCAACAACTGGGCCAAGGGGCACTACACGGAAGGCGCTGAGCTGGTGGACTCTGTCCTGGATGTGGTGAGGAAGGAGTCGGAGAGCTGTGACTGCCTCCAGGGCTTCCAGCTGACCCACTCGTTGGGCGGCGGCACGGGCTCTGGCATGGGCACCCTCCTCATCAGCAAGATCCGGGAGGAGTACCCCGACCGCATCATGAACACCTTCAGCGTCATGCCCTCCCCCAAGGTGTCGGACACGGTGGTGGAGCCCTACAATGCCACCCTCTCTGTGCACCAGCTGGTGGAGAACACGGACGAGACCTACTGCATTGACAACGAGGCCCTGTATGACATTTGCTTCCGCACGCTGAAGCTGACCACTCCCACGTACGGGGACCTCAACCACCTGGTGTCGGCCACCATGAGCGGCGTGACCACCTGCCTTCGCTTCCCCGGCCAGCTGAACGCCGACCTGCGCAAGCTGGCGGTCAACATGGTGCCTTTCCCCGGCTGCACTTCTTCATGCCGGGCTTCGCCCCTCTCACCAGCCGCGGCAGCCAGCAGTACCGAGCCCTGACGGTGCCCGAGCTGACGCAGCAGATGTTCGACTCCAAGAACATGATGGCCGCCTGCGACCCCCGCCACGGTCGCTACCTGACGGTGGCCGCCATCTTCCGGGGCCGCATGTCCATGAAGGAGGTGGACGAGCAGATGCTCAACGTGCAGAACAAGAACAGCAGCTACTTTGTGGAGTGGATCCCCAACAACGTGAAGACGGCCGTCTGCGACATCCCCCCGCGCGGCCTCAAGATGTCCGCCACCTTCATTGGCAACAGCACGGCTATTCAGGAGCTCTTCAAGAGGATCTCGGAGCAGTTCACGGCCATGTTCCGGCGCAAGGCTTTCTTGCACTGGTACACCGGCGAGGGCATGGATGAAATGGAGTTCACGGAGGCTGAGAGCAACATGAATGACCTGGTCTCCGAATACCAGCAATACCAGGATGCCACTGCTGATGAGCAGGGGGAATTTGAAGAGGAAGGAGAGGAGGATGAGGCGTAAAGTTGAAATGGGTAGGAGTTAAGTATAGTCTGAGCAGGCAAGTGTTCATTGAGAGGAGGAATCTGTGCAGTTGTGCTGAAGCATGCATTTTTTAATTTGGTGCTCTCCACTGTTGCTTCTGTCAGCAGTTTTGTATCCTTGACTGTCCAATGTAACAGTAGTTGCAAAAATACTTCAGAGTCTTCTGTTGAAATGGTTAACTTCTCAAACATAAAGGCTTTTTGTGTCCTAAACTGTCTCTTCTCCCTTATTTCTCTCTAGATTAAGAAAATAACTCTTGTGTAGTTTTCTGTACCTTCACTTCTCAGTTTAATCCTTAACCTGAGTGAAAGGTTAAACTCAATAAAACAAGATTTCTCAGGCTGTGAATTTAGCAGCATGAGGAAACTGCAGTTGCTCAGCTTAAGATGGTAGCTAATTTATGGAAACTGGGGGTTCACTGTTAGACACTCCTGTGTCTAACAGCTAATCTATTGTTGAGGAGAAAGCTGCCTTAGCTAATAGAAACAAGACACTGCACTTCAGAATCCTGCAACTCCTATTTATGGACATACATGGGAGTGAGGTCAGTGAGAAGGTATTGAATTCCACATTACAAGCTGTCAAAACTGACTTGACAGGATAGCTACAGGCTTCCCCACTGCCATTCAGCAGCTCTTATTTAACTTGTTCCAGGGCCTATAGTACATGCATATGGGTGGCTGCCTGTGATTTGACTTGATCCTGAGCTGTCCTATCTTCCCCCAACCCTCCTCTCTAAATATAAAAAGTCCATGCAGGGAAGCATGGGTCTGTACTAGCAGACAACTTGAGAACTTGATCAAGAACTTGAACTTTCTCTTCAGGCATAAAATTCTTGAGTGTTTCCCAAAAATAGCCACTAAGCTGCCCTTAACTGTAAAGGGATTGACTGTTCAGGGCAACCAATTCCCTTTAGGAGATAAGAGGTGATGAGCAGATTTCTAGATAACATGGCTCAAAAGGCTGCCCAGAACATACATACAATCTTTACCCTGACAATAGCTGTCTCCTGCCTCAAGTTATGCGTTTACAGGGCTGTTGTTTGATGCTCTTGGTCCCTGCAGCAGGAAATGGACCTCTACCCAGGCAGGCGAGAGCAGTGCGGCAGCACCCTGTTGTGCATCTTTGTGAAGGTAAGTGTGGTTTCCTTACAGTGAGGGAGGGGGGATTTATGCTGCCGTATGCTCAAAGGATTCAAGAACCCTGAGTGAGGCTACAGTGCAGTCATCAGTAGTTACAGGGTCTATGAGACTTTTCTTACTACTACAAAACAAGAGTAAAATCCCCCACAGAGTACAGCAGTTACCCAGTATGTAAGCTTAGTCCTTAGTTCACCCAAACACCATTTAGGGGAGAGCTCCTGTACTAAAAAAAGTGTTGCTTTGAGAGCTGCTACCAACGCTACAATTACTGTGGTCCTTACTGCTCTGAAAGAGCTGGTATCCACATGTGTGCAACCTCTTTTGTGATCCTTTAATGAAATGCTTGCAAGGCATTACTGGAATAAAGACTTAAAAGGGAGCTGCTGTGCATGACTAATATCTTGCCTGTTTTGGCTCTGTTAATTGACTCCACTGCCTGCAGACACTGCTCTGAGTGTGCCCTGTTCCTTTGCTGATGGACCTGTTAACCTGGTGTGCAGGACAACAGGCACTTGCTAAAGCTTTTCTCATCTATGTGCTTCATTTCTGGTGTACACCCTGTAAAGAGGGGTGAGAAGCACTTAAACTGCCCGAACTGTCAGTAAACAAATACAACCGTATATACCCACAATAGTACTTGTATTTCTTAGCACTCGAGCAGTTCTAGGATTAAGCATTAAACAAATAGAGGTTGTTTTAGTAACTGAGTTAATACATGCTGCCTCAGGCCCTTTGGGGAAATAACAGCTTATCTGGTTGTCAAAGTAACCTTCCCTTGAAATTACCTAGCTGGGTTGCACTTGAAACTGTTTATCACATAGCTTTGTTCGTAAAGCTGAGAAGGGGAGCCAGCAAATGAATTTAAACAAAGTTTAACTAAAAGATGAGAATGTGGTCTTTAATAGTAAAGATCTTCCTTTCTGCTGTGGGACTGTAGCAGGTTTCACTAGTGTTCAGCATGTCTAGCTTCTAATTCTTAGTGTAATTACACTCTGTCTCTAGCTAACCCTTAAATATAGCTACCCAAGCGACACATTTCACTACAGCTCCCTTACTAGAAAGTAGGACACCATCCTACATTGCTCGCTGTTGTTTGTATTCTGTTTTTTCTAGAGGAAGAGAAACCATAAATAGGGATACTCTAGGCAGAAACATGTCCTCTCATAAATCCTACACAGCTTATTTGCCAGTCACAATCATTAAAAAAAAAATCAAACCATCATTTCAGTAGGAGTTGAGGGAAATACAGGAAAAGGGGGTACTGGAAGATTTAGAGGGGAGGTTCAAAACTCCTTGGTAGGAACAGTATGTCAACTATAAGGGAGGATGAGTCTCATACTGGGCCTGGGGGCTGCAGTACTGTTTTTTTTCTGTTGGATCTTCGAGCTTTAGCTAATCTGTCACCCAGGAGACTATTCACTATAAAAACTGGAGACTGACTGCTGTATGCCAAACAACAAACAGGTGTCTTCACAAGTGCTCATGGTTGTACTTTTTCTGTTCCACAAAGAAAGCAGAACCACTGGAAGGATTTCAGATTAGGTAATCTGACTGCCTTAACCTCTGTTGGGTATTGATTTTTATTTGTCCATGTGATGAACAACACCTCTAAGGCTAAAGGTCTTCCATAAGGCATCCTGTCTGGAAGAAATGAGGATAGATAGTACAGACTTGGTGTGCAGCTTAAGCCACTTATAATGACTCATTTGTGTGGAGATAGAAGTTAATAATATCAAGCAATATATTTTTGTTTCAACATATCAGTGGTGGCCTGCAGGGAACCATTATCCTCTGACAATTAGAGCTGATGGTGTTGGGGAAGGGAACACATGTGAGGTGTCCATATACATCAGAAATTGGGTTGCATTAAACATACAATAGTCCTAGTGATGTGATAATCTAAGAATCAAACCTGAGGCCCATCCTGTTGACAGGTGTATATTTCCAGAAGGTATGAGGTGAAGAACACAGTAAACTAAAGTAGCAATAGGATTTATAACCTGAAGAAAGAAGGGAATCCAGATCTTTGGTCTCTTCTCCAGCCAATTCTCTGCAAAAATGGGGCCAAACCCTAACCTTCTGTGCAGAGAAATTGGCTCACGGATGATGTTATCACATGCTACATACTTCAAAAGAGCATAGAGCTAGTAGGTCTTTCTAGGCATCTGTGCAAATACTATGTGCTTAAAGAAACCATGATGGACTGACAGAGTCCTTACGGGACAGTGCTGCAAGGCACTGCTGCAAGACAGCTCTGGTGCCCAGAGGGACTGTGGCAGAGTAGTGCAAGAGGGACAAGTTTTCTTACCTCACCAGAAAGAGTTGGGGCATCTAGCAATATTCTCTGCACCAGAAAGAGTTCTCCCCTTGATTCCTTTGTCCTTTGCCCCTCCCTGTAAGCTCCATAGCAAGTTACGTGTAAGATCAGGATGGTACTGGTACTGGCTTTGAGTAGGGCAAGTTTCATGGTTGTTCCATTGAAATCACTTTCCAAAAAAAAAAAAAAACCAAAACCCACCCACCCCACAACTCATTATGTTACTACATTTTTTTTTTAAGAAGAGCTGTTAAACTATATTAAATTCTGCTTTGCAGTGGGAGGTGCTTCAATTATTGCTTTCTGTTTAATGAGGCCTAATATTTTTGTTTGCTAAAGCTATGACGAGATAAAATCCTCTCTGGAGAAATCATATGGCTACCCCCTATTTTTGGTACACACCCTTTCTTCCAAGGGATGTTATTCTATTTTTCCATTCCACACTAAAGCATAACGAACGTATGCTTTTAGGGACCGTTCAGATATGGTAGCCTGTGTAGGAGCTATAGGTAACACTGTTCCCCTGAACCTGCTTATTGCAGGGGAGGCACTGTTTTCTCATTTACAAATAATCCCCTTCTCAATCTTCCCATGTATTTTTCCGCTGCTTCTATGTTTCCATGGAAAAAAGCTCACGACTTTTTTGATGTTATATGTGCCTGAGGCAATCCAAGTAAGGTTATTTTTTCCCCCTTTCTTCAACTCAAAATAAAACCTTATAAATAAGTATTGTGAGCTGATCTAGTATGTGATGAAAAAAAAGATTTTTGAGAATTTTCCCCCTTCTAATCTAAAATTCACTCATGCTAAGCACCTGCCTTTTGATGCTCTAGCAATCACCTGTCCTCGTCTGTTTGTTATTTATTAAGATGGGAAAAAGCAGACTGTTGGATCTCAGATACTTCCATTTTAGATGGTTGTTATCTTTAGCTTGCCTACATGAAAATTTAAAATGGAAGCATTTGGTCACAGGAAAGTGCCTGATGCCATGGTGCATTTTGGAAAAAGACATTTCTTGGCCCTGACTCTACTGGACGCTTGTCCAGCTGGAGCCCTCTGAGTGCTTGAATCCGAGGCGCAGGGAGGGTATCGGGGGGAGTTGTGAAAGCCTGGCCTGCCCCGGCCATTCTGCCGGCAAAGGACATGGTGCAGGTGACAACTCTTTCTTCTTCCTGAGCGGTTTAACAAGAAGCGAACTGTTTCCCTGCTCCTAGCTTCAATCCTATTTCAAGCATTTTATTTGTGAATCTGCCAGAAAGAAAAATTGTGTCTTTTTAAAGTGTGTGTATAAGAAGGCTGTCTATTTACAGTATCCAAGCAAAAAAGAAATAATTTAAGAGTAGGTCATTCCCTCCTCCCCACTCAATGTCACCTTTCCCTTACAGGCAGAATTCCACTCGTAAGGCAGGAAATCAAGTTAGCTTTGTTAAATTCTTGTTTATTAGCGTCTGATTCTTATAGGGTAGAGATTTTCTAACTGGTCTCAATTTATCTGTATGTCATCTTTTATAGTCAGATTATTTTTCTCACTTGGCTCCTTCGGTAAGTTTAAGGCATATTTTCTTTTCTTTTTGGCAAGAATGCCTCTATCATTGTGTTGTGGTTTAACCCCAACCAGCAACTAAGCACCAGGCAGCCACTTCCCCCTGCCCCCTCCCAGTGGGGTGGGGAGGAGGAAAAAAAAAAGTAAAACTAGTGGGTTGAGATAAGAACAGTTTAATAACTAAAGTAAAATAAAATACACTACTAACTAAGGATAATAATATAATAATTGTAATGAAAAGGAATATAATAAAAAAAAGAAATAACACCCAAGAAAAAGACAAGCAATGCACACTGCAATTGCTTACCACCCACTGACCGGTGCCCGAGCAGTGATCTGTGCCTCCCGGCCAACTCCCCCCTGTTTATATACTGGGCAGGATGTTCTATGGTATGGAATATCCCTTTGGTAGTTGGGTCAGCTGCCCCGGCTGTGCTCCCTCCCAGCTTCTTGCACACCTGCTTGCTGGCAGAACATGGGAAACTGAAAAATCCTTAACTTAACATAAACGCTACTTAGCAACAATTAAAACATCAGCGTGTTATCAGCAGTATTCTCACACTAAATCCAAAACACAGCACTGTACCAGCTAAGAAGAAAATTAACCCTATCCCAGCCGAAACCAGGACACATCGCGAACAGAAATGTTAATAATAACCCAGCTTAAGCAAAATGTGAAAACCCTTGCTCCAGAGGATGAAATGGCTACCCTGGCAGAGGTTGTGTAGCTTATTCAGTAAACAGTTCTCTGTTGTTTTGCACTGAAAAATGTTTCTACATTTTCCTTGAACGTAGTAGAAAGACGCTGCCTGCCTTCGTAGTGAATAATTAAACAGGGTTTTCAAGCAGAATTCAAATGGTCTTACAACAAGCTTTACAAACATTAAATTAAATCCAAGCATTGACTTCTTACAGTCTGCTTCTCTGCATCCAGCACAATGCTGGTCTTATAATTAATAAATTAATAGTATGGCCAGTTTTTGGAAATTCCAGCTATGATTCCAGCTCCACCCTAGAAGGCAGGGAGAAAAAGCAAGCTTGGATTAGAGATTTCCAGGGCATTGAGAAAAATGCCACTTGCAGAAGTGGGTAGCTCCATGGGCTGGGCTGATTCAGTATCCTCCAGCTGCTAAAAAGGATGGTCCTATTCCCCTTGCCCTGCTTCAGGTGTTACTTTTGTGTTATTTCCTTTAGCCAGCTCCTTGCCATGTCTGACCCCTCTACCAGTCAGTTCAGCTCCCTAAACTCCACAATTAGGGACAGTAAACTGGGGGTGGGGAAGAAGATTTTTCTTAGATCAGGGAGTGTGCCAGAGGGAGAACTGGTGCAAAGGAGGAGGAAAAGGCAGGCAGCTGGAAGCAGCAGAGAGCAGAGCAAGATGTTCGGTTGATTCAGCCACCTAGTGCGACGGCACCCTGAACTCTCCTGCAGAGAACCCTGGCAATTTTAAACAATGTACATTGAATCCCACCACAAACTACCGCGTCTCTTAGCACACATCACAAGATGAAGTGTAGAGCTGGCTCGGTGTCAGTTTGAGTTACAAGTAACTATCGGATTGCAAGATAAAGCAAGGAGGCTAAGGAACAAAAGAAATGGTGACTAGCAGATCAAAGTCGCTATCTGTGCCTTGTTCTTGATGACGTGCAGGAAATAAGCTACCCTGGAAAATGTGATATCAGCATTTCATTTATATTGATGCTGGAATCTTAGTCATCTTGTGATGACTGGAGGACCCAGTTCGTAGAGATAGCAGACGTATTTCATCTACTGAGCGATCTTGAAAGGTAGATGCAGCCTGGATGGGGGCAGGAGCCATCTGGCTGCTACCCATCACATCTGGTGTGCCAAGTGGAAATAATGAGAGGCTGCATTGTTTTGCCTTTCTTCTCAGTAAATCGCTGCCTGATGATGATCAACATGTTTTTCCCTTTCTGGAGTCATTTTGCGACATGTGGTCGTATCTATTATGGTAACTTTGGAAGCCAGATGAGTGGGGTTCTCTTTGCTATGTCCTGTACAACCACATTCACAGAAATTCCTGACTCTCGGAGGTTATCATCTAAGTTCACAAGAGAAACCATAGGGTGTGGAAGAAATACTAGGTTCATGAAGAAACAGTTCTTCCTTCAAAAGGAGCATGGGTTGGTTTAGAATTGACAGTGCCCTAAATTGCTCTGTAACATGATGTTCTCTCACATGCTTATCCTCTTTCCTCTTTTGTTCTTGGCCAAACACACAAAACCCCAGGTACAATAAACATGAGTACAGAGGACTCTACAATGAAACTGCTTTTGCTCATTCATAAAAGCATGCTCAGTGTTGTAGTATTTCATTGCTTCTAGTGCCTGCGATGCGTTGTAATTTTGAAATAAAAATAGATTTTCCTTTTTGGTATTTTATTACTAGAATTAAAAATACCTTCACAATTATTCCACCCTCTTGCTGGCAGAATTATTCTTCTATCTTAATGCACATTGCAAGCGATTAAGCATCAGGTTTCAAAGGTGACCTCAGACAGTCCTCATCAGGTGGGAATATTGTAGTTACCAGGTAGAAGGCAAACAATAAGCTAATGAATAGAGCCTGCTCATTTGAGTACCAACAGAAAGACTCAAAAAGTCATGTAGCCTCAGATATAGATGCCTGAGCAACACATGACATCACCCATCACAAATAAGTGAGAATAAGGCCATAGGCGGACATTTTGTGTGCCTGAGCAGGCTTTCACATTTGTACGTTTGCGATTCCTTTTCGAACAATGGGGAATTACGGACAGACGTGCAAATGTTGTGGGATCCCTGTTGCCTCCCTGTGCATCCATCGCCCGGGCTCCGCCGTTGCCTTGGCAACCGGGAAGGCAGGGTTTGATGCAGGCAGGGAGCAGGCTGCGCCGCTGCCGGCAGAGTTCCGGCTGCCGGGGGGGCACACGGGCGTTCCTGGGCACATGCACTCACTGCCCGTGTATGAATGGGAGAGTTTTGACTTTCATTTGCGGTTCTGAACACTTAGAATTTATGGGGCTATATTAAAAAATACAGTAGGGAACTCCCATACCTGTTTAAACAGCATTTATAGCTAAGATTTGTTAAAGTGTTCGCCAAAATGGAGGGTTCTGCATTGACATTCAAGTAATCGACATTCATTTTGCTTCACTGTGTGTTCATGGATGTTCAGCATTGCTGTAGATGAGGGAACTTACTTACACACATAAACATGTAGCTCCTTTTAGGTAGTCAGCTTTAAAACCTGGAGCTACATCCCCCAAAAAACACTGGGGATGTACAAAGAGACCAGTGTTATATCATCTAAGAATTAGTTTCCTAATAAAAGCTCAGGATCCTTAGTGGAATAACTATAAAGCCCTAAGAGGCCACTGTGTGCATGTGGGAAGAAGACATCTCAGGCAGTGTCCAGGTGCCTTCAGGAGGGGAATCAGAATGCTTCAAGCTGGTCCTTTGTAGATTGCCAGAAATGCTTTGGCACCCAAAAAGCTCTTCAATGTCTGTGTGGATCCCACAGAGATGCCAGAGATGCAGTTGTGTTGCAGTTCCACCAGGAGTGAGAAGATGTAACTGCCTACTGGTGCCCAAAAGGGTGGGTTATGCCTATAGCAAGTAGAAATGTATATGCATGAGTTGTGTGAGCAATAACAAAGGCTGCCTGTGATTAAGTATTGCAGAAATGTGTCCAAGGAAAATACTGACAACAGCCAGGATATAAAGAACACAGACTTCAAGAGAATTTGGTGAAAAGATCTCAGTGCCAGCACAATTCTGGATATTTTGTGGTTGCAAAAGCCACGTGTAATAACGCCACTTGTAATTCCACATGTCGCAAAGCTTGAGCCAGTCCATGCTCATGACATTTCACAGCAGCTGAGGTTCCTGCACTAGGGGTGAAACAGAGCCACAGTTGATAAGCAATTCAATTCACTGGAGCAAACCGAGAGTCACCTTTGAAAATATGGCCAAAGGATTTTTCCAAGGTCACAGCAGCCAAATGCCGGGCAAAGATATGGTATTTCTTTAGCCACTAGTATTTCCTGCTGTAGATGAAAAAAATGAGTGAAACTGGTGACATTATGCATTGATTTATATTGTGTTAAGCACGGCTAACCTGAGTAATATGTAAACAACTCTGTTCGTTCTGGCTGCAATTACCTTTCTTCTTGATAGTGGTAATGATTTACCACATTAATTATTACCTCACCTTTGCAAAAATCTGCTGGTTTTGAAGCTGTTGTAATTGCAATATAATGTTATAGTGTACTGTGACACTGAGATCAATGAACTGTCAATCTGGTGTTGCTGGTCACACACAGCCTCCCACTCCTTTCTCTCCCTTTCACATAATCACAGAATTGTTGAGGTTGGCCAGGACCTCTGGAGATCGTCTAGTCCAGTCCTTTACTCAGCCTGGGAGGCTCAGCTAGAGCAGGTTAATCAGGGTTGTGTCCATTCGGGTTTTGAATATCTTCGAGAATGGAGACTCCACAATCTCTCTGGGCAACCCATGCCAGAGCAAAGAAGTTTTTTTCTTATGTTTAGATGGAATTTCTTGTATTTCGGTTTGTGCCCATTGCCTCTCCTCCTGTCACTGGGCACCACTGAGAAGAGCCTAGCTCCATCTTCTTTACTCCTTCCCATCAAGTATTTATACACACTGATAAGATTCCCCTGAGCCTTCTTGAGGACAATCAGTCCCAGCTCTCAGCCTCTCCTCATATGACAGATGCTCCAGTTCTTTAACCACCTTTGTGGCCTTTCATTGGACTCACTCTGATATGTCCATCTCTCTCTTGTACTCAGGAGCCCAGAACTGGATGCAAAACTCCAGATGTGTCTCACCACTGCTTATCCCTTCCTTGACCTGCTGGTAACGATCTTCCTAATACAGCCCAGGACGCTGTTGGACACCCTTGCTGCAAGGGCACATAGCTGACTCATGTTCAACTTGGTGTCCACCAGGATCCCCAGGTCCTTTTCTGCCAAGCTGCTTTCCATCTGGGTGGCTCCCTGCATGTACTGGTTCATGGGGTTGTTCCTCCCCAGGTGCAGGACTTTGCACTTCCCCTTGTTGAACTGCATGAGGTTCCTGTCAGCCTATTTCTCCAGCCTGTCAAGGTCCCTCTGGCTGGCAGCACGACCCTCTGGCATATCAGCCACTCCTCACAGTTTTGTACCATCAGCAAACTTGCTGAGGGTGCACTCTCTTGCCATATAAGTCATTAATGAAGAAGTGAAACAGTGTTGGCCCCAGGATCAATCACTGGGGTACACCATCAGTGGCTGGCTTCTGAATTTTGTGTTGCTGATCTCAAGCCCTTCAGCCTGGCAGTTCAGCCAGATTTCACTCCATCTCGCTGTTTATCTAGACCATACCTCATCGGTTTGCCTATGGGGATGTTTTCGGAGAGAGTTCAAAAGCCTTCACAATATAAACAATGTTAACAGCTCTTCCCTCATCTTCCAAGCCAGTCACTTTGTTGTAGGAGGCTATCAAGTTGGTCAGGCATGATTGCCCCTTCGTAAATCCATGGTAACTACTCCCAGTCGCCTTCTTGACCTTAATATGTTTGGAAATGGTTTTCAGAAGAATTCATTCCATCATCTTTCTGGGAATCTAGGTGAAGCTGGCTGGCCTGTAGTTCCTTGAATCCCCCTTCTTGCTCTTCTTGAAGTTAGCAATGACACCCATTTTTTTTCCCAGTCCTTGAGAACCTCCCAGATTGGCTTGACCTTTCAAAGATTATCAAGAGTGTCCTTGCGATGATATCTGTCAGCTCCCTCAGCGCTCGGGTGCATCTCATGAAGACCCATGGACTTTTGTATGTTCAATTTATTTAAATGTTCCCCAAACTGATCCTTCTGTACCAAGAGTAAGTCTTCATTGCTCCAGACTTCCCAACAGGTCCCAAAAGCTTGTGATTCCTAAGGGCAAGTCTTAATAGTGAAACACAAGGTGAAGATGACACTGAGTACATCAGCTTTTTCCATGTCCTTTTGTTACTGAATATGTCCCCTGCCATATTCAGTAGTGGGTCCCTATTTTTCCCTAGACTTCCTTTTGCTGCAGATGGACCTGTAGAAGTCCTCCTCACTGTCCTTCACATCTTTTGCTTTGACTTTCCTAACCCTTTCCTAACCCTGCACACTAGGACAGTGAGTCTGTGTTGCTCCTGGATCACCTGACTCTACTTCCACCTCCTGGATGCTTCCTTTTTACATTTGTGTTTACTCAGGAGCTCCTTGTTCATCCATAGAGGCCTCCTGCCATCTCTGCTTGATTTCCTGCTTGTTGGCATGGTCCATTCTTGAGGCTGGAGGAGGTGATCCCTGGAAGTCAACCAGCTCTCCTGGACTCTTCTTCTCTCCAGGATGATTTCCCATAGGATTCTTCCAGACAGATACTTGGAGAGGCTAAAGTCTGCTCTTCTGAAGACGAGGGAACCGTGATCCTGCAATTTGCCTTGTTCCCTTCTATCTGGATCTTGAACTCCGCCATCTCACGGTCACTGCAGCCAGGGCTGCCCTGAGCCTGCACAACCCTGACCACTTCTTCCTTGCTTGTAAGTATCAGGTCCAGCAGAGTGTCTCCCTTTTGGACTCCTTGATCATCTGTGTCAGGAAGTTATCATCAATGCACTCCACAAAACTCCTGGATTGCTTGTACCCTGCTGTACTGCCCCTACAGTAGATACTGAGGAGGCTGAAGTCCCCCTTGGGGACTAGGGCCTGTGAATGCGAGACTTCTTCCAGTTGTCTGAAGGTCTTATCTACTTCTCTTCCTGATCAGGATGTGTTTAGCAGATACCCACCACAACGTAGCGCACATTGGTTTGCCCACTAATTCTGACCCTTTAGATCTCAGCTGGCTCATCATCCACCTCCAGGCAGAGCTGTGCGTTTCTGCTGCTCTCTCACACAAAGGGCAACTCCCCTTCCTCGCCTTCCCAGCCTGTCCTTCCTAAAGAGCCTGCATCCCTCCATCGCACCACTCCAGTCGTGTGAGCTGTCCCACCATGCCTCTGTGATCCCAGTGAGACCATAGCCCTGCAACTGCACGCAGATCTCTAACTCATCACATTTATTGCCCATGCTGCGTGCGCTAGCGTAGAGCCACTTCAGAGAGGCGCCCAAGCCTGCTGATTCCCGGGAAAAATGCAAGAGCTTGCCCTGCCATGCTGTCCCCGCGGCACTTCCATATTGTGCTTGAGATGGACCCCCTCCAGCTCCGTTGTGCTGAATACGAGGTACATCATTTTGCATCCTCTTTGCCAACCTGCTCCACCGCTTCCACATTTGATTGTGGGTTGTCATCTCCCTTCCCTGGTCCTAGTGTAAAGCTGTCCTTGCCAGGTTGGCCAGCTGTGCGGCAAAGTTACTTTCACTACTGAAAAATTTACAGCTGTGAATCGATTAACTTTTTATAGTCAAGTTCAATAGCTTCTGCTCAATCCATTATAGACATTGCTGAAATTTATTTTGGATATTCTCCATAGCAACGACACAGATACAGGTGTGTATCTCATTTGGTTCAAATATATTGTTCTCACAGTTGCTCTTGAACTGTCCCTCCTCCCTCGATCATCTGCCATTGTGGTGGGTTGACCCTGGCTGGATGCCAGGTGCCCACCAAAGCTGCTCTATCACTCCCCCTCATCAGCTGGACAGGGGAGAGAAAATATAATGAAAGGCTCGTGGGTCGAGATAAGGACAGGGAGATCACTCAGCAATTACCATCACAGGCAAAACAGACTCGACTTAGGAAAATTAGTTTAATTATTACCAATCAAATCAGAGTAGGATAATGAGAAATAAAACCAAATCTTAAAAACACCTTCCCCCACCCCTCCTTTCTTCCCAGGCTTAACTTTACTGCCCATTTTCTCTACCTCCTCTCCCCCAGTGGTGCACGGGGATGGGAATGGGGGTTTGGGTCAGTTCATCACACGTTGTCCCTGCCACTCCTTCCTCCTCAGGGGGAGGACTCCTCACACTCTTCCCCTGCTCCAGCGTGGGGTCTCTCCCATGGCAGGCAGTCCTCCATGAACTTCTTCAACGTGAGTCCTTCCCATGGGCTACAGTTCTTCACAAACTGCTCCAGCGTGGGTCCCCCACGGGGTCACAAGCCCTGCCAGCAAACCTGCTCCAGCGTGGGCTTCTCTCTCCACGGGTCCACAGGTCCTGCCAGGAGCCTGCTCCAGCACAGGCTTCCCATGGGGTCACAGCCTCCTTCAGGGATCCACCTGCTCCGGTGTGGGGTCCTCCATGGGCTGCAGGTGGATATCTGCTCCACCGTGGAGTTCCATGGGCTGCAGGGGGACAGCCTGCCTCACCATGGTCTTCACCACGGGCTGCAGGGGAATCTCTGCTCCGGCGCCTGGAGCACCTCTTCCCCCTCCTTCTTCACTGACCTTGGTGTCTGCAGAGTTGTTTCTCTCACAGATTCTCACTCCTCTCTCCAGCTGCAGTTGCTGTTGCGCAGGTTTTTTCCCCTTCTTAAATATGCTATCACAGAGGTGCTACCACCATCGCTGATGGGCTCGGCCTTGGCCAGCAACAGGTCTGTCTTGGAGCCGGCTGGCACTGGCTCTGTCGGACATAGGGGAAGCTTCTAGCAGCTTCTCACGGAAGCCGCCTCTGTAGCCCCCCCTCTACCAAAACCTTGGCATGAAAACCCAATACAGCCGTGTACTTAGCTCAGTTTATTTCTATGAGGGAACGAGCAGAGATGCTAGGAGCAGGATCTTCCAAAATGAGGTGCATGGCAGGTGTCTGGTAAGACAGAACATAACTTCACTTACAGAAAAAAAGATATCCCATTCCTATGGGTGTTCAAACTGCTATCACCGCTGGACCACTCTCAGAAAAAGCCATTCTTCAGTAGCAGCGCAAAGTTTCATGCCAGCCCTCTGTGTTCCTGAAATTAAAGCCCCACGTACACAGGTTTGGCAGCACTACCTACAACAGGGTTGCGCTGCTTGAAGGTGGCTGCGGGCTCTATCATTGCCTCGCAGTCCCTGGTTGTTTCGGGTGCCTGAGCTAGGGAAAGATGATTCTTGTGCTTACAATGTATCAAAACATGATGAAGCAGGCCTGAGCTAGAAATACAGGCTTGAGGGTGCCGATAAAATGTAGCAGTGCATGCTTTGCTGCTGCGGCACAGCAGAGGCGAAGTAAGGGGACAAGCTCCAACAGGTGTGCAAAAAAGAGTTAGGTTTTTTTGTTTTGGGTTTTTTTTCCCACTTTTTCAGCCCAGGACATGCCACGCCTTGTCCGATTCCGGCCTTTCTCCCGCCAGCTGAAGGCGAGGTTCTTCCAGCGCCTCAAGCCAGCCGCGCTCTGCCCGCGGAGGGGCCCACAGCCGGACCCGGACCCGGACCCGGACCCGGACCCGGACCCGGACCATGCCGCCCGCCGCCGCCACCGCCGCCCTCCGCCAGACCCGGACCCAGGCGCGGGCCCCGCCACGCCCCCCCGCTGCGGGAGACAATGCCGCAGACACGCCACGCCCGCGCGCGCCCATTGGCTCCGCGCCGTTCCCGCATGACGTCACGGGCGGGGCGGGGCGCGGCGCCCGATTTAAGGGGCGGCGCGGGGCGCGGCCGCTGCAGCGGCGAGTGCGGGAGCGGGCGGAGAAGGCGGCAGCAGTGGGGCAGCGTCGGACACCGGCACCATGCGTGAGATCGTGCACATCCAGGCCGGGCAGTGCGGCAACCAGATCGGCGCCAAGGTACGGGCCGGAGGGCGCGGGGGTGATCCCCGGTGTGGGGAGCTGCGGGCGGCCCCGGTGCGGGGTCCCAGGGTCGCACCCCGCGGGCAGCACGCAGCCCCGGGCCGAAATGAAAAGCGGCCTGGGGCTTGCTGAGGCATCGCGGCTCCTGCTCCCGTGCCCCCTGACTCCGGCGGTCTGAGCTGCCGCGGGGCTGGGCGCTGGCCGGGCTGTGCCCGGGCTCCAGTGCGTCGCTGCCCTGCCTTCCTGCAGGCAGCCGCGGCAACCCCCCTGCTGCCTCGCCCCTCTGCAGCCACGGCGCCGGCTCCCGAGGGAGGGAGCGAGAGGTGTTTCAGTGCCCCGGATAACCTCCTCCCCCGAGGGTGTTGCAGGTGTTGCCATCTTCTTGTAGTGGCTAGAGGCTCTTGAGCCACTGCTAGACAATGGGAGAAGATGAAATTGAGATACCCGGCGATTGTCACCCTTTGGATACAAGCTATAAAAGAATTAACTTGTGTTTAGGTGCTCCAGCTGCCTGTCTGCCCTCTGCTAATTCAGCTGCTGTGGCTGGGGAAACCCTTCTGCACTGACTCACCTTCCTCCTGGGCAGCTGCTCTGCCATGTGAGGGAGTGGTCAGGGCCGTGGCATGCACAGACTGTGCTGGGTGTGATTGGCATGGCCAGCTGTGGTTAATAATTGCCATTTTCCAAAAAATTCTTCCAGTTCTGGGAGGTCATCAGTGATGAGCATGGCATCGACCCCACAGGCAGCTACCACGGGGACAGTGACCTGCAGCTGGAGAGGATCAACGTCTACTACAATGAAGCTGCTGGTAAGTGTGTCTGCTTCCTCAGATGTCCTTAAATAAATGGTGCAGACATGCCAGTTCATTGAGGCTGGAAAAATCCCTGAACAAGGGCTGTCATCTGCCAGTGAGTCCTCTAAGAGAGCTTTGTTCTCAGAATGGCTCTGATAACACGGTAGTCTTGATCGAGGCAGCGTGTCTCTCCAGTGAAATGCAGGGAGGTGGAAGGGAGCACAGCAGGGCTCCTGTCACGCTGGCTGCGGGGCTGTAACGCTGGTGCTGGTTCCTCCCGCAGGTAACAAGTACGTCCCCCGTGCCATCCTGGTGGACCTGGAGCCCGGCACGATGGACTCTGTGCGCTCCGGCCCCTTTGGACAGATCTTCCGGCCCGACAACTTTGTCTTTGGTGAGCGAGTGTGGGATGGAGGAGTCCCAAAGCGGGAGCTCCATGCACAGAAGGGGCTCGGAGCGAGCATGCAAGTGACCGTGGGGGACCTGAATCCCATGAGCACCCCCACGAGGGGGTGGGAGTGAGGGGTGAAGCCCATGGGGCAGGAGGGGTGGCATCACGTCTGTTCCTCCCGAGGGCACTAATGCGGCACCTCGCTTCTGGTCTGCCCTCTAGGTCAGAGCGGGGCCGGCAACAACTGGGCCAAGGGGCACTACACGGAAGGCGCTGAGCTGGTGGACTCTGTCCTGGATGTGGTGAGGAAGGAGTCGGAGAGCTGTGACTGCCTCCAGGGCTTCCAGCTGACCCACTCGTTGGGCGGCGGCACGGGCTCTGGCATGGGCACCCTCCTCATCAGCAAGATCCGGGAGGAGTACCCCGACCGCATCATGAACACCTTCAGCGTCATGCCCTCCCCCAAGGTGTCGGACACGGTGGTGGAGCCCTACAATGCCACCCTCTCTGTGCACCAGCTGGTGGAGAACACGGACGAGACCTACTGCATTGACAACGAGGCCCTGTATGACATTTGCTTCCGCACGCTGAAGCTGACCACTCCCACGTACGGGGACCTCAACCACCTGGTGTCGGCCACCATGAGCGGCGTGACCACCTGCCTTCGCTTCCCCGGCCAGCTGAACGCCGACCTGCGCAAGCTGGCGGTCAACATGGTGCCTTTCCCCCGGCTGCACTTCTTCATGCCGGGCTTCGCCCCTCTCACCAGCCGCGGCAGCCAGCAGTACCGAGCCCTGACGGTGCCCGAGCTGACGCAGCAGATGTTCGACTCCAAGAACATGATGGCCGCCTGCGACCCCCGCCACGGTCGCTACCTGACGGTGGCCGCCATCTTCCGGGGCCGCATGTCCATGAAGGAGGTGGACGAGCAGATGCTCAACGTGCAGAACAAGAACAGCAGCTACTTTGTGGAGTGGATCCCCAACAACGTGAAGACGGCCGTCTGCGACATCCCCCCGCGCGGCCTCAAGATGTCCGCCACCTTCATTGGCAACAGCACGGCTATTCAGGAGCTCTTCAAGAGGATCTCGGAGCAGTTCACGGCCATGTTCCGGCGCAAGGCTTTCTTGCACTGGTACACCGGCGAGGGCATGGATGAAATGGAGTTCACGGAGGCTGAGAGCAACATGAATGACCTGGTCTCCGAATACCAGCAATACCAGGATGCCACTGCTGATGAGCAGGGGGAATTTGAAGAGGAAGGAGAGGAGGATGAGGCTTAAGTCCCCTGGTATCGAAGGAACTTCTGTAAAGCAGGCATGCATACTGAATGACTTTTGATAGTGGTGGTGAAGCATGTTCTCTAGAAACTGTGTACCCAATTATCCTCTCAGCACTTGTAACTTTGACAGATTTCTCAATGTAACAGTTCTGAATCCCAGTTATTACAATGTTTTTGTCCTTTAATGTTAAAAGCACATAAAGGCATGTATTCTAGATCATGTTTTCTGTCTTTCTTAACACCTCTATTGGACAAAGAACAGCTATTTGGCTGGGGTGGCAAGAAGTCAGTTTAAAGACGTGTCAGAAACCTTGCAGCACAGTGATGCGCTCTGATCTACTGAGGCTTATGCATCGTCAAAATGTATGCTTCTCATGCAAATATATTTCATGTTTTTTCTTACAGGACTCAAACCTACCTGTAACTTGAACGAAAATGGAAAGCCAACTAAAATTCCTAAACAAGGCAAGGACAAACACCTCTAATTTGTTTTACAGTTTAAGTCAGTGTAGGAAATCTTCCACTTGTCTGTTGAAGTCCTCTGCAAAACGCAGGTGTAGATTATGCTTTCCTTCTGGCATCAGAAGCAACCTTAAGAGGAAAAAAATCAAACACTGAATACACATTTTATTCTGTGAGCATAGGTAATTAAAATATTTGTTGCTTTTTCCTTGCTCTTGGTTACCCAAGTACAGAACTGAAGTAACTCTTGTTTTAAGTACTGTCCCTATGTATGTGGTTCAGAATGTGAACCACAGCAACAGTTGAAGCAACAAGCATACTACTTGCCCCACTTTGGGGAGTATAAACTAAGCTTAAAACAAATTTTCGTGTCCTAGACCCAGTTTCTAGGAACCTTTCTGGTGGTCTGCAAAGAAGATAAGATTCCGAAACTTGTGAGCAAGATGCGTCTTTGAAAGGTATGTGAAGTACCTGAGCTCTTTTGCCTCTTTCAGAGAGCAGTGGTTGTGCTGGGCAGTGAACACATTGAAGAGATCACCACAGAAACAGATTTCTTGTCACCACCCAAACTTAGTGTTTGAACTTTATCTAATCTTTCTGCAAGAACTCAGTCCAAAACTAACATAATTCATTCATCCATTAAAGTAAAAAGGGAAGTCAGGACTTCTTCAGCTATAACAGAAGCTTAGAAGTAGTATCTGTGAAGAGGGTCAAATCTTTGTAATACTGATATGAGTGTGACAAGCCTAAAATGCTACTTGCCATTGCTTTCCATGTGGGAAAAAACTTTATACATCAGATACGTACTTTTAATGCTTCTTTTCTTTATATGGGGGTGGGAAATTCTTTAAATTATTTTATCCTACCACATACTAAGCAGTTTCAACAGAGCTAAAGTCATCTTGACTGATACTTTGCTATGTTGCCTTTGTCATCTAAGCCCCACTACAGCAAGGGGAGTCTTTCTTCTTTTGGTGGTGACACGTGCTGTTTTGTCTTGGAAAGGAGCAATAGCGTGTGAACACACCCAGCTCTTCTAGCACTTCTGTCTGAATTTTAAGTCTGTGTCTTCAAAGACCAAGCAGCACACAGATGCACAAACCTATAGCACTGTGTATGCTATTGGCTACTGCTGTTAAACCACTGTAATACTATTTAACTCTAGCCATACCATGCAAACACAGAATGATGGCACACTCTTACCATGAGAGAAACAAGCAATGTATCTGCATGACAATCAGCAAAAGCTTTCTGCTTTACTGCTAGATAAAAATCAAGGCAAGAAAAGCTGATGGTAGAAGCATGTGTTACTGAAAATATGCTGAACTTAAGGTTTTCCTTCTGCTTCACAATGGAATATGTCATCTCCAGTGCAACAAGGGAAGAAGGGGACCATGTGCCTAAGTGTTAATTTCTGAGAACACCATTAGTCTGATTTCTTTTCTGATAAATACACATATAGGGGAGCACTTCAGCACGAAGACATGCAAAGAACCGCTTTACATTTTATTGGATAGCAACTTCTAACAGTGTTTCCTCCTCGGCTTGTCTTCCAAAGAGAAGCTATCAGATCCTTGTCTAGTTTTTGTGATGACTTGCCTTAGCATCTGGAGCATTTCAGAGCTCAGTGAAACCTAACAAGATGATAGGTGTTCTGAGCAGTGCATGTGGGAGTAACTAACTAGCAGACATGGAATAAAACACCTGCATGTGATTGTTAGGAAGGTCTCTTGTTCTCATCTTTCCTGTGGCATAATGCATTTCTATGAACAGCGGGGCTGACTTTTGAGATAAATGTATCACTCAATTTTTCACAGATGACACCAATGAAACAGTTCCCTACACTCTGCATTCATAAAAATGGGTTTTGTTCTCCTAATTCTTTTCTCCAGTGTTAATCATCACAGTCTGTTATTAAGTAGTAATAGAACCCTTGAATTTGTGTGCAAATCTGTGAAGAAAATTCAGCTGGTGAAATCCCAGTTTTTTATAGGAAACATTTCTGGAATTTTGAAATGAAGCAGATGGTGTCCCAAGATTTTTCTTGTTTATAAAGTAATATTTCTGAGCACAGTTGTACATTTTTTTTTCTCATTCTGCTTTTCTTAAAAACACGGAAAATTCATGGGACAGTTAGAAAAACAAAATCTTTGAGGTTGTTGTTCACATCAACAAGGCAAAGCAAACATCAGTGTCCTGTGCTTCTCTCTAATAACTGGGAATCTCTCTCCATTCATAGCATCTAAGTTCACTGCTCTACTGAATGGGACAGAAATGAGGTCTCTTGCAGCAAAAGGAATGCAATGGCCATAACAGAAACAGAATAAATGTGCTTGTTTTGATAGCTATTAGGGAGTGGTTCTGTGTGTGAAGTGGAAACAGGAAAAGGATCTTACTTGGTTTCTGTTGGAGGACTTTAGGAAGGAGCTTATTAAATTATTATATTTTTTTATATTGCAAGAAAGGTCCAGCTACACTGTTTGGATTCTAAGTTGCTAGGGAAGTTTAGAATAGCTCTGTAGCAGAGACAGCTTGTCCAAATACTTTTTTTTTTTCCACACTGTGGGTTTGAACTGTTTCATTTCTTCAACAATGGTTTATAAATACTCTGTCATATAACTTACCGAGAGCCTTTGATGTGCTTATGAATGTATTCTGCGTGAGCTTGTGGAACCAAAGGGTCTTTCTCACCATGAATTATAAATGTGGGACATTTAATATCTGGCAGCAACTGTTGGCAGATATTACCTAGGGAGAAAATAAATGAAGGTCACACTTTGTTTTAAAATAGTGTGAAAGACTGAAACTGCTTCTGTAAAGGACTGAACTCTGCTGCGTTCTAGCTATTGCCTCTCCTTGTGGGTAGCGTGCAATTAATCTACAGAACTATGTAATCAGGACTATAATTAACATTTCTTTCTCCAAAATGTTACTTCATTGAAATTTGCTTCATTAATGGATACTAGCACAAATGGATAGAGCAAATGAAGTACTCTGTTCCACATTTCCCCCAGGCTCTCTTTCCTGGCTTCGTTCTTTTCAGCCTTAGTCTTCTGGCCTTCATGCTAATGATACATTTTGTTACATCGGTTATCAGGTTACAAGATTTGCTACTTTTATCAACAAGTTAACTTAGGTTGTACTCATGCCTGTTCCACCTTCCAGACCCTTTGCTGTCTGTAATGAATAACGGTTTAATAGGAATTGTACTAGAACTAAAAGGTTATTCTCCCTGCCCGTCCATCTTACAGAACCTCAAGAATAATTTTGTGCTTACTAGTCTTTAATCTCACTAGAAGTAATTTTAATACCTTTCCTTAAAGACTCTTCTATTTTTTTTCCCCCCTTTCTTTTTTCCTCATCCCTTAGTAACCCAGTTTCCAAACCCTTTGCCTAACTTCCCATGCTCTCACAAGAGAATCTTTGGGCAAAACATACTTGATGAGTTTTATGTTCCATTTATCTTTGAGCTAACTTTGTCCTATTTGTAGTTGTCTCCTTGCAGCTACCAACAGCTGTACAGTTAATGCTCATATACACACACTTTCCTTAGCTCTGAAGTCATATGCTGTTTCACAGAGTTTTTCCAATTGTTTGGTTATTTATATAGTCTTAGTTTGCAGTTCTACTGGTTAAATGTTTTCATTTAGAACATTTCACCCATAGTCCTCAAACACCTGCACAAATGTTGACTGTTTTTCAGGACAAGTAACAAGTAAATTTAGGTTATTTACCTAAGGACATAATTGGCAGTCAAACTACTATTTCCTAGTTTCCAGTCCTTGTTTTGTACTATAACCACTAGATTTTATTTACTCCAAAACCACAGAAGAGCAAGAAGAATCTTGAATTTTGCAGCTTTATGCAACTTAGTTTCATTAAGTGTTGGCACCTTCTAAAAGTTCGTTTCTTATGGCATTTCACACTAAAAGCTGTCCCATTTAGGGTAAATAGTCTATTTCTTAAAAAGAGCTTGAGTTGAATTTTTGACCAACAAAGGCTTTGCTGTCCTCCTTTTATCTCTGACAGGTTTCATTAACCCCTTTTCTTATATTTGCCATATCTGCACCTTTTGTGCAGTGTGTCTTAACTTTAATTCCAAGGAGGCCTGCTTGTAGTCTGTCGCCCTCCCCAAGTGACACCTGGAAATAACCTGCAGTCTGATGGTTGCTCATATTTTTTAGCAAACATTAGGCTTCTCCCAATATCTGACCCAGTCACAGCATCTAGGTAATTCAGCTCCTAGTTAGATGTCTCCAGGTGGCTTCTTTTTCACAGTCACTCCATCTCATAGTGTTTGAGGTGTGTGCAGGCAGTAAAAGGATGACATAGCCAGAGTTTCACCAGCCTGGGCTTTGGACTTAAGAATAAACTACTTTTAAGGAGATGCATTCTAGAAAGAGTAAAATAAAATCAGATCATAATTTGTTACATCACTCTACTGGAAGAAATTCTAGTACCATGTTGCTGATCCCGTGCAAAACTTTATGGAAAAAATACAAAATTAAGGAAAGTTTTCCTTGTAGTACCTGCTGCCTGTTAATGTAGGTCACTTCCTGTCTTTCATTATGAGAGCTACACGAAAATGTGTATAAGAGAATTACAGACTCCTTGTTTTATGTATTATGTATTTCTGCTTTAGGCAAATTAAAAGCAATTTTCCTCTGAATTAAAACAGACCTGCAGGTTATTATTCATGGTATCCTTGTCTGCAAAGGTCTATGTGAGTAATTGCAGAAATCTTCAGAGATAAACATTTAATAATTATATTGTCTAGTTTAACTATTCTTTTTGGATTTTTAAACACCTGAGCTGTGTCAATAGTGTTTTTTAAATGTGTTTTGTTAATTTTGAATTCTCAAAATCTGAACTTCCTTCTTTTTTAACTCGTATGCTACTAGGCTTGAAATAGTGTTTCAGCTCCTGTTTGCAGAAACTGGAATGAACATGCCTCACTTTTGGGATATCTTAACAATATCACCAAGAGGTAATCCTTCGACACTGAGAGAGGAGAGGAGAAAAAAGCTTGAGCAGAATCCCTCCTGTTCAGTCTGCACAAAAGCAATCATTTAATAATGTAGTTTTGTGGTGGAACAAGAGGAGAGACTCATCAGCTAATGCTTCCCATAAATGTGTTTTCCTCCTGTACCTTGCTGGTTCTGTGAACCATCTACAAAGTAATTGCTTTATTCATGAGTGTGAGCCAGACCCAGCTTTTAATGCCATATGCAGAGTCCTTCCTTTACTGGCTGCTAGGAGTACTGTTAGATTTTTATCCAGAACTGTCTGCTACTATAATTGCTTCAGTTTAACATTGTAAAAGCCTTACCACCTGATTTTTCAGCAAAGTGAGATATTCCATCTACCCAAGCCTCACAGGTTTTTGCAAAGTACTTATGTCCATACATCTCTTCCAGTGGTTTCTTGACCTTTTCACTCCATTTTGAAACATCTCGGATGCCTACATAAAATAACACTGAAATATGTTATATCATTTCCAGCAACAAGATATAACCCAGTACTGTCAACACCTAATATGAGTAAGTTTTCAAACCAGACCACAGATGTCTATTTCAAACTTGAAACTGCACTGAATGATTTTAAATAATTCACAGTATGGAAAGGGTATAAAAAAGGTAGTTTTACGATCTCTGCTGGGGTCTTTGAGTTGCAGAAGACTGTCTTGTTGTTATGGTCACAAGGAACAACAGAAAAAAAAAATAATCAAAGGACTCAGTCCTAAAACTTCTGATGTTTCTTTTTGGAGGGCTTGCAGAAGAGGAGCTCAAGGAAGTACCTTATAATATAAAAAGGGGACTGTTTTATAACAGTGTGCCAGAACTGGCAATTCTTTTTTATATCCTTCAGCCTTTTGCTTTGGCTCATGGATGGAAGTTCTTCCATGGCTCCTACCAGTATTCAGAGGAAGGAAGCTCTTACTAAGGCATTCCAGTAGGCTGACATCATGGTACATTTGCCATAGACTTACAGAAAAACAAGCGACTCTACTTAGTAGAGTCCTGTGACTCATGGCAGGCTGGCTAAAGCTGTACAAATAATCTGACATTCTAGTTATTTATTTATCAGATTCACCTATTTTTTTTCCCCTAAAATTTTCAGTACTGCTCACAAACCAGATATCCACAAGGGCGACTTTCACTAAGCTATATTTCAGCTGTACAGCTTTGTATCAATAAAGCCCAACACAATGTTGGCATAGCATAGAACCTGAAAGAGACCTGAAAAGTACTGAATCAACAAACAGCAATATATGTCACTAGCAAAGCTTTTAATTGGTTTCAAATGGGAATTAAGGGAAGAAAGGAGTGAGGTGTTAATTAACAAACAGAACCTGTCCAGCTAAATGAGTAAGGTAGCAGTGACAGAAAGTGTTTTATAACAGCATCTGATTGGAAATGAGTTTGCTCACCGGAGATTAGCTGTTACTGAACAGCTGTTTCCCTTATAGAATCTACTGTTTTATCCTTGCAGCTGGCCTTAATTTAAAAAGGGGGGGAAGCCAATTTTGAAAGGACATAGATACCAAATAAACACCTTTCTCTCCTACCAAACCCTCCACTGCAGCTGAGATGCACTGATGGGCCAGTTGTAGAAGGCTTGCGCTGCTACTCTCTGAGCTCCATCACCCAGAGGGAGATGTTGAAAGCACCAGTCCACAAAGACCCCAAAGGTCAGCACTGCTGTGGGCGTTCTGTGTAAAGCAAGACTTCTTTTTTTTTTTTTTACATTTTAGCCTGTTGGCTGATACTAACTGACATGCATTTCATAATTATATAATAAGAACTTCTTACATATAAAAGCATGTAAAGAAATAAAGCAGCACTTTTACAGCGCTAAAAAGCATTTTGCTTACTGAAGTAAAAAAATATACTACTACTACTACTACCAATGAAAGTGCTTTACTATAGGTGAGGTAAGCACACATGTGCAACACATACACTTGTAATTTAGCTGAAGCAAGACAGTCAGATTTCACAGCTGGTATAAATCAAACTCCAATCACTTAAATGAAGCTATACTGGATTATGTTTGCTGAGAGCCTGTGTGGTTAACTCTTTTAATTTCTAATTTCAACAGGAAATAAGGTCTCTTTATGAGTTCACTAGCAGTTTTTGCTATTTTCCTTTAAAGTGACAAATGGCCAGATTCCATTTCATGTGAGTGGAATAAGGATCAGAAAACCCATGTTTCTTTACTTTGCAAAGGTTTTGTAACCACAGTAATTAACTTTAAAGGAATGCAAATTAGAAAGGCATCCTGGGACATTTACTTGAATGATTCATTTGCTTCCTGAATGCAAATGGTAAGTTATGAGCTTGTTTTCTTACTGTCTATGTATTATATAGGCCCTAGAGGCAAAATTTGTTACATGCTAGCCCAGTGATTTTTCTGTGGACCTTGTCTAAAGGTTGTGCAAGATGTGAGAAAGGAAATCAAGCCTGGGATCAGTAGTATTATTTGCAGTTTATTTTCAGGAACTTGTTACAGCAACAAAAAATTTACTTTCTGAAAACTACTGATAAGCTATTATAAGTTATGCTTTTCAGCAGCTGTTGGTAAGGACTTTTTAAAAATTCCATTATATTACTCCTGGAGTAATTGTTAGGGAGCTTCTCACTATGACTTTAATCTATCTCTATAGTTAGCAACTTGATGAATTTTGTGTCCTGTTCCTTTAGGGGTTTTTTGTGTCCTCAACTCTGTCTCCACTTAGCTGTTACATGACTAAGATCCTTAGGCCAAGAAGAAATGAAAATAATTCTTTTAGGATACGATATTCAGTTTGTACATACCATTATAAATTCTCACATCCTCTTGAGTAACGCTGGCGTTTGCTCCCCAGACAACCAACTTGTGGATAAGAGTTGGATACTTTGCGGCTGCAATGAGTGCTGTAATTCCACCATCACTCCACCCCAGCAAAGAGAACTTCTTAAATTTCAGTGCCTTGATTTGTACAAGAAAGTTATATGCAAACCATCAGCTGGTTTTACAAGCAAATATCAAGTATTTCTTGAAAACTAACAGAACAGATTTAGACACAACACTACATAATTGAACTATAGTTAGCTTTCATAATTAGAAAATGTAATTTTACTGCTATACGTAAAAATACTTAAGAAAAGGTCAAATATTTCAAAAACAAGACATTATACCTGCCATTCCAATTTTCTACAACTATTTAATGAAACAGGCAGTAGCCATATTAGATTCTTGCTACATTTAAAAAAGCCCTCTTGAAATTAAGAAATATTTATTTACAACAGAGAGGAAAGACCTTTTCAGAGAGCCTAATCATATCAAGAATCTGTGGATTCTCTTGGTATAAAGTTGGCAAAGACTATCACAGTGTGGGATGGTAGGTAATCCAAGTCCAAGATGAACTTAAGAAAAAGAAAAGTTTAAGACTTGAAAAATGGAACCCAGTGACCTAATTTACTGATGCTAGCTGATCTAAAAAAAAAAAAAAATCTGCTCTGTAACAACCAAAAAATGCTTAAAGTATTTGCTACAGGATTGTATCAAATTTTAGTGCCTAATTGACATTTTCTGAAGCTTTTAAGTATACATTTTAAATGTTACTTCATGGTGAATTGCAATTCAAAACATTAATAATGGAATTCCTCCTTCTCGTAAAGGAAGGCTCAGGGCAAAAAAATATGACAACCGAGACCTTAATTCATTCTGACTTGTACAATGCTTTCCACTAGAATTTGAAACTCTTGTTTCCTCATATACCACAACCTGGTAAGGGGTACTGGCAGAGACAGGAGAGAGGATTTTGTATGTGTGATGTTCAGTGGGCAAAGGGTGGGGAAGGTAAAGGCACTCAGAGGCAAATGCATCTGAAGGTTGTACAGGGATGAGATTCAATGGTTAAGCAGTATTTGCAGTTTTGCATGTAGAAGCCTCAGTTTGTGAACTTTTTCGCAAACAAACATAAAGGTTTCAAAGGGGTTTTTTTTGCTTTGGTGGGGTTTTTTTTCAGAAATTACAGCCTTTTAGATGTGATTAACGAAGATATTGTACTTTTGGAGGAAAGAGAGCAAGTTAGTTGAATGAGTTGTTTTGGTGCTTGGTTGGAAGTGGTGCTTTCGTTGTTGGAAGTCCAGGCCTGCTTTCTTTGGACAGAAGAAAGCAAAAATGCAGGCAATGAGAGAAAGAGCTACACAGAGAGAAAAAGCAGTTTCTAGTCTGCTTGTAAACTCGATGCTTACGTGAGGCATAACTTTATCAGTCAACTTGATACCTAGCAAACTTCTATCACTATAAGGCTTTTCTGGTTCTGGCTTCTTCCTTGGTATTGGGCTCACTGTAGTGTTGCTCAATGTTAGATTTCACTCTGCTAAGCTATAATTACTAAACAGAAAAGAAATAAGGTAGGGGAAAGAAAAGGACATGTAAAGTAAGAGCTGACAGCAAGAAAAGAGAACTTTGAATTTTAGCAGCTGATCACAAGTTGGCCCTGGCCTGCTGAAAAAGTAGTTATCTGTGACCAACTTCCAGTGTTGTGCTGCTGAAGGGTTACTGGTGTCTTGGCAAGTTTCAGGAGTTGGCAGCAGTGCTTGTAAAGCTTAAGTTTTTGCTGTTGCTGTTCCCCTACCTCCAATAGCAAATTGCGGATCTTAAAGTCGGCTGATGGGTGGAATAGCTGATTAAAATTTTTGTTCTTCTCATGCCAGGTTATATGCCAGCGCTTCAACTGAGATCTATTTGCCTCCAGTATTTCTGTTGTTTACTAGCCATTATCTTGATGCATTCTTTGGGTTGTCTCAGGATGCCTTTCCAGCAGGAGGAATTTAATTTATCCTTTGCAGCCTTCCAAAAAACAATATGATGTAACAGGTGTGTTGGATATGGTATGCATGTTTGCTTGCTTTAATCTTGAACTACTTATAGTACGGGCCTCTAGCTAACATTGGCAATAACCTGAGAGCTGGTTGCACAGCTCATTTCTGTGGGTGATTTTGTGCTGGCTTTACCCTGTAAGTGGGGAAAAAAAGGCCAAGTGCAAGGTCCTGCACATGGGTCGGGGCAATCCCAAGCACAAATACAGGCTGGGCGATGAGTGGACTGAAAGCAGCCCTGCAGAGAAGGATTTGGGGGTATTAGTGGATGAAAAACCGAATATGAGCCAGCAATGTGCACTCGCAGCCCAGAAAGCCAATTGCATCCTGGGCTGCATCAAAAGAAGCGTGGCCAGCAGGTCGAGGGAGGTGATTCTCCCCCTCTACTCTGCTCTCGTGAGACCCCACCTGGAGTACTGCATTCAGCTCTGGGGCCCCCAACATAAGAAGGACATGGATCTGTTGGAGCGAGCCAGAGGAGGGCCACGAAGATGATCAGAGGGCTGAAGCACCTCTCCTATGAAGACAGGCTGAGAGAGTTGGGGTTGTTCAGCCTGGAGAAGAGAAGGCTCCAAGGAGACCTAATAGCGGCCTTCCAGTACCTAAAGGGGGCTGACAAGAAAGCCAGAGAGGGACTTTTTATAAGGGCAGGCAGTGATAGGACAAGGGGTAATGGCTTTAAACTGAAAGAGGGTAGATTTAGATTAGATGTAAGGAAGAAATTCGCCACTGTGAGGGTGGTGAGGCACTGGAACAGGTTGCCCAGAGAGGCTGTGGATGCCCCCTCCCTGGAAGTGTTCAAGGCCAGGTTGGATGGGGCTTTGAGCAACCTGGTCTAGTGGCAGGTGTCCCTGCCCATGGCAGGGGGGTTGGAACTAGATGATCTTTAAGGTCCCTTCCAACCCAAACCATTCTATGATTCTAAAATCTCTTCTGAAATCCTCCATCCAGGCCTACATGAAATGTAATCAAACGATCACATATGCTGTGACAGAAGTAATTCACAACAGTGAGTTGCACTACAACAGCACTCTGCACTGTATGCTTTCATTGGATCACAGGGAGTATATCACAAGTAAGGGCTGCAGTTGATCTACAAAAACTTGGAGAAGCCCAAGCTCATCCTTTTGCTAGGACAGTAGCTCTGAAGAGTAAGAACCTCTTAAATATCAACGCTAATTATTTCCATAATGATTGTTTCAATGCTATTGGCCTTTGCTAGCATTAGACATTGGAATGGAGTGCACCACAGTGGACTTATTTGCATTACACTCCTTTTATTTCAAGCAAACTCCTTCATAGAACACATACGGTGATATAGAGCAGAGTCATCTGCATCAAGGTGCTAAATACTCTGCAGAATTTCAGCTTTTGTTATCTCACAGAAACCTTGCAGCACTCGCAGCTCCAGCAGAGACACCAGAATCTGAAGGGACCTAGAATAAAGGTTCTGAAGGCTCACCTATACAGATGGGTTTTTTTCGCCAAGTGTAGGCCAGATGATGTATGTAAACCATACATCATTATAAAGCCCTCTGCAGGAGTTATGACTTTGTTTTATTCTGGAAATCCTAGTTGGGATGATTCCTTGGGATTTGTGTTATCCTTTATGTTATGCTAAAATAGAAGCAAGTTACCCATGCTTGGGAAGATCTTAATAATTTGTTATTATATGCTTGTATCGATAAACGTCTTCAAAAAACCAGGATGCTATGTCTCATTTGTTTTGGCAGCTTTAGATTGGTAGGCTGCTGTCCTGTTTGACTGGAAGCCACATGGTTACATACTCTTTGGGGACAGTTCTGTTTTCTATTTTGCATTTATTAGTATTTGAACAGAGGCAGGAAAGGGGGTTACAGCCATTTGGACTGAAAGTTTGTCACCTATCCATGCCAGCATCTTTATCTTCTTTGTTAGTGTAGCAGAAGAAATTGGTGATTTATGGTGCAGAGAGATTGCTTTTATGGTTAGAGGGCAACACTGTGTCTTAATCGTGATTCTGCTGTCAGACTTGTTTTGTTTTGTTACACAGAATACTCCAGGAAGGCTGCATTTCCAGTTTCAGATGGGTTTACTGCAAGGTTACTGCTTATTACAGAAATACAGTTGGATTGACTGTCTGAATCTTGTCTCATATTTTTGGAATTTTAATGCTCTGCCAAATTTCTTAACATGGCCAAAGAGACTGTATAGCTTAATATAACAAAGCCAAAATACTAGTTAAAACTAAACCAGAAAATAGTGTTAGCACTTATAGGACGGAATAAAAGAGGAACACAGAAACAGAGATCTGAAATAAAAATTCTGCAAGGTGGAGAAGTAATAACAGCTTTAGGTCATATTCTTTATAATCACAATAGCTGTATAAGTTATTAAGATCTGGTATGATCACAAGAACCCTTCAATTTCCCACAACAATTATTTCAGTAATATGCTGTAAAATGCAAAGCGTCAAATTAATTTTTAGAACCAAATGTTTCTTAAAATGGGCTGCTCAAGGCAAAATGCCAAGATTCTATTAGCTAGAAAATTTTCTAAGAGCCTTTCACTACTGTAATCCCTTCAGTTAAACCACTTAGCATAGACTTTTTTTTTTATATACACACTTCAGGTAAACTTACATGGTTCTTGGCTGCAAACCTCTTAGGGTAGGGTCTTGGAATAAAAACATATTGCTTTATAATTAATTCGCACTGCTGAACCTCTACATAATTGCAGAAGAGGTGGAAGAAGAAAATATTTTCCAGAATCGCGTGCATCTTCTCAGTTTTAAGCCTTCATTTGTATGCTCTTTTGCATAACTTGCTGTGTGCTGGAACCAACCTGCTTGACAGGTTCTTCATTCTCAAAACGTAAGGAAAACAGCTTTTATATATATATATATAAAAAATAATAAAATCTCAGAATAGATTTACCTGCATAAGATCCACAGCATCTTTTGCATCCCTCTCAAAGAAATCTGGAGGAAAGTCTCGAGATGGAGGGATGGACTGTCCATATCCCCGAGGATCCCAAGCAACAATTGTGAAAAGTTGCTTATTCATTGACTTAAGCTGTGGTCCAAAATCGGTTTGACCACTCCCTGAAACGTCATCATTTTTCAATTATAGTAACCACCATAATACATACATAGTATACATACTCTAAATGGAAACCTGGGGAAACTTTAGAATCTTAATTCTAAATAAGAGATTATCCATCAACTGAAGTACACTTTATCTCTAATTGTAGCTAACCATTGCAACTCTCAGACAGGAAGTACCACAATAAAAATCTTTAGAACTATCTGCAATACGCTCAGAGCAAACCATTTCTGGTTGGTATGTAAGCTTACCAAAAACTGTGCTCTACACAGATGCTTTGATACAGAATCTTAAACTGAGTTACCTGGGTAGGGATTTATCTTTAACAGATTTAAAGCACTGGCATGGTCATTGATGTTTATCTGGACAGCACAGGTGAAACTGAGAGGGGACGAACATACTGACTCTAGCTACAAATTTGTAGGTGAAAAGCACTGTGTGAGACAGTTATTCTTATTCGATAAAACACTTCTGTGAGAATATTGGTGCTTAAAGCCGAGCTTTAAGTACTTCGTTGCCTGAGGAGACAGTGGTGACACAAAAGCATGTAACTTTTGATTTTTCTAGTATGTATGTTTCCAAAATAAGCCAAATACAGCCATTTTTCTGATGCAGAACAGTTTCTTTTATTGATGGCTCAGACCTTCAAAGGATTAAAAAATTAAGTACTCCAGTCTGTTGCACTAAGCTATCTATGAACATTAGCATGAAGGTAAGACTGCAATTTATTTCTTATTTGCATTATGGTCATGTGGTAAAAGTATCACATACTACTTGACTAAAACCTGTTCAGATCTAATATATTCAAATGATGTAAATCAAATATCAAATTGGCTATCCATCGTTATATTAAAAAGGCCGTTTAAGGGCATTTAAGATTTTTTTTCTGTTTACTTGGAGAAATAGGTCCTCAGATACCTCCTCCTATACCATCAACTGGTCTAAATGATAAAAGAGGCTATAAATAGCATGCCACGATGAGCTGAGTACAGCCTGACATGATCTCTTCTCTCTTGCAACACCAATTAATAGCTAGAGTCAGAAGAAAAATATCAAGTTGTTTGAAAAATACCAAGGCAACCTGATTAATATTAATCATGTTCTTATATAGGCTTTGTATGGACCTCTGCACTATCATGCACATGCTTGTTATATTATATTTTTTGTAACTTAAAAAAAATCCACAAGGCTGAAAGCATATCTGAATGCTGTGTTTTCTCAGTACTTTTCTAATTAGAAAGAGAAACATCATTTCTGTTTTAATGTAGTTTACAAATAGTCTAGAGATTAATTAATTCTATTGAGCTAAAAGCACTTATCTGGTTGCCACAACACACTTACTAGTCTCTTAATGCTGTAAGTAGTATACAATAACATTGAAAACTTAGTATCAGTACAAAGGGAAGAAGTATGTGACAGTCAGAATGTAAAGCTCACCCCCACATTACCCAAAAATATTAAACCATAAACTTAATAATGGTAAAGATACTACACCTAACTATTACTGTTTGTGATAATGCTAAGTGAACAATAGCAATGTACACCTAATAATAATAATATTACTCACAACTGAAGAAATACGTTATTTCTATTTAAAGAGTTAGCATTGGCAACAAGATTACTAGTTTAAAAAGCTGTTTAAAATGAATAGATTAAAACATATGACTACTAAAGCACCCCTAGCATTAACTTTTTTCCACCCTCCCCTTGAGAATTCTTTGAAAGAAAGAACCACTTCACGAAGACTTGAAAAATGTTGCTGCCAAGAAGAACAAATGTTTCCTGCTCTTCAGTTCTTGACATTCTATCATCTTGATCCAGCAATTCAGTTAAGCATGAGCCCAAATCTAGCACAGCAATGGTCCTACTGACAGCCTGCCATGAACTGCTAGTAAGTCTGGTTCTTTAGAATTGCAAGAACCCAGGAAAAAAAGCCTGCGTTAATTTTAAAAGGTCGTTATCAAAAGCAGTGGTCTTGATGGACAGATACCACTTAGCTAGCAGAACCTGTTGTCCATCTCAAAAAGCCACTGAGAATCTTAATGATGTTGCCCTGAATAACCAAAACATGAAAATACATTTTTAAGCAAAAAGCAAGTCTCAACTGTGCCTTTTTCACTATGATAATAAACTGCAAGTGCTGCATTATGTCTATTAATTCAATTGGAATGCACCTAGTTTCTAAAAAGGAATGCGTAATTCAGTCTGTGTAACAAATACAGCTGACCTGATTTTTTTCCCCTCTCTGTTATTTTGCACCTTGTGTAGCTATTTGCCACCTGTGCTGGACACCCCTTTTGCACAGTTAAATCCAAAAGTGCGAGTGACTATTACACAAGTCAAGACATTGTATAAAATGTGCCTGGTGAGATAAATGAAATCTTTAAAAACTGTTAACTGATTGCAATAACTCTGCCTTTTCCTATCTGTTGTATGTGTAGCAATTTTTTTAATGACAATGCTCCACAATTAGGTATTGAACATACTACAAAATAGTTTTGTGCATTCTAGCTTGAGACCGGCGAAAGAGGTGGTTGCTCTACAAAGATAAGACAAAATCTCCAGACCTAGCATTCCGGGAAGCAGAAGAACTGCATGGCTTCCTTCTCCTGTCTGCTGATAATGCAGGTGGACTCCATTCACTTGGATTTTGGCAGATGTTATTGAAGTACTAGGGTTGGGGGAAGGGGAGAGAAAAAGGGAAACATTCAGACAGTTAATTCTTATTACTACATGGTTGTTCAAGGAATATAGAATAATTACTTTTTCTAGATTTTAATGACAATACAGTGAGATTTAAATGGGCCACTTGCCTTTCATGGATGCACAGAAGACTAAATAAAAAACTTGTCAGGAGCAGAGAAGTATTCAGTTGTGACCACTATGTAGCATTTGTACTTAGGTTTCGCAAATGTAGTTAAATGGCTTAAGTTAAAGGGGAGACAAAAAAAGCCTTGACTGTGCAACAAGGGGAATATAAAAGCAGCTTTACATGGCTACAGAAATGTATTGAAAGAAATATATTAGAGGAGAAACCTCATCCTGTCACAGCGTAACTTTTGAAACGGCTGGTGTTCACCTTGTGATTACTAACCTGAGCCTCTCCATCTGCCAAGGAAACCACACTCTATTGTTACAGTTCCCCATGAACCAGAGGGTCTACAATGAAAACCACCTTGCACTGAGATGAGAGTGGAGAAGAGTGTGATGATAACATATCTGTCAGTGTAATCTCAGCAGGAGATAATGCTTAACTGGAAAATAGCACATGACCAAAAAAATCCACTGACTAAAGAAGTATCACAGAAACCAACTGCATAGGCCACCTCTCAACCCTGACCCTTAAACCTCTACGTTAACCTTCAGTACAAAGCAAGACATGTAAATGCAAACAGGTAACCTGAGATACTGTGTCTAGATACAAACACCTAGCGAGAAAGCAGAAGTAGCATAGATTGAAGGTATCTTCTTAACAGTATAAACCATTGCATCTGTTCTCCCAAGCAAATTTGTGCCTTAATGGTTACAAGACATCTTTTCAACAACCTAACTCATTTTATTTAAAGGTAATAATATGATAAAAATTTTGCCATTTGGTTACCTAATAGTTAACCCTCATTCCCTGTGCTTCTCAGTTTACCTAGATTAAATATTCTTGCCCTATGAATTCAATCAATGTGAATTTCACACGCATACAGAAATACTGTTTTCCAGTCTTATATGTAACAATAATCTCTATTCCATGATATGCACTGTGCAACTTATTAAAAATTCAATTTTAACATATAAATTCTGAACTACTTACAGCACGTAAGCATAGTGCCACCCACACAGAATTTAAAATGGTGGATTAAAGGTAAAAAATCCCACAAACTTAACCCTTCTCATAAGGAAAATGAACAATAGCTTGCAACCTCAGGTTCCCAAAATGTAAGCGGCAGTTAAACCACAGAACCTGTTCAACACAAAGCCGTTTGGATTTCACATAAAATCTTGGTCTACATGACCAATCACACCATATGCCTAAATACAAGCTGTGACTGTGCAGAATAGGATCAGCTCTTTCTGCCTGTGCAGATCCAGTTTGAGAACTGGAGTGCAAATGCAGATCTCTGGCAAGAATACAGCTCAAAGAAACTCATTGTGTCATTATAACTTCAGTGAGTTCTGCTGAATTGTTATGCAAATGTGATTTAAGTGATTAGTTTGACTGTAACCTTAAACCTCCTTTAAGTCCATATATCACACCTGATGTGGCTACATACTTCACAACTTGAATTCTGAATGTAGCATTCAGATGGCCTTCTTATCCCCTTTTTGAATATGACTTTTGCTTTTTTCTATTTATAAAAGAAAATGTGGGGGTTTTTTTCTTGATATACCATCTTTTGGTTTGTCATTCATTTCAACAGGTTATTTTATCATAGTTCTCACCACAGCAAATGAGCACCTTGCTCTTATTAAATTTTATAGAAATATGTGAATTTTTCTTGCTTCTGCTTAATAATTGCCAAAAACATTTCCAGTTCCTAACAAAACAGAAATAATCACCATCTTGTTACCTCTTTTTAAAAAAGGTTACCAACATGTAGTTTTAGTAGACAAGGGATGTATATTCTGATTTCCCGATTCAGATGCTAGATTTTTTTTTACACAGTTCTACGTGTTTTAGGATTAATTATTAACATCAGGGCCTTGAGAATTTTGCTAAGTTTGTGATGCTTTTCAATTCTTAGACTGTGCCTTAGTGTAAAGTCCAATGAAATCCGGGAGTTTCACAAAGAGAGTATTTTCAATACTTTCTGGACTAAGAACAAATGAGTTGGTTTTTCTTATGTGCTGAGAAAATGTACTGGAACTAGCTACACCTAAGGCAGATTTGGTCTTCCTTACACCAAGTTTCTGTGAGTCTGAAATCACTTCAGCATGCTTGTTAGCATGCTGACTTCACTTCTGTCAAGTTTTCCTAAAGACTGCATTTTCCATTGGTTGGCATAATCAGAAACAATGTTAAAACAAAACAAAAAAACCCACTATTTTGTAACTGAATTAGTAATGTTAAGGTTTATAGCTCTTTGAGAAACATTAGATACATACTGCCTGCGTTTACCAAGACAGTGCAGATGCAGAGTAGGCAGGTCTGTGCTGTGCCTTGCTGGAAGCCACACTTCACCTCATACTCCGTAGGAGTGCAGCTTAATCTGGGAACTACCTTTCCGTTCCAGCTGTGCAACCTAGTCTTTATCTGTGCGGGGGGGGGGGAAGGGGGGCAGGGAATATGATATGATGTCTGTTTTCCTTAATAGGATTTGCAGAATAAGCAGTGTTATATACATTACATATATGTATTCTCTTTGCAGCCTCGGCGACTTCCAGGAAACACCTTATCCGCAGGTGGCAGAGAAGCAGGGCGGTCAGGAGCACGTCCTGCCTTGCAGGGGAAAATGGACTCGCAAGAGGGTAGGGTGACAGAGACTGACGAGAAGGGGCTGCGGAGCCTTGTTTGTGCAGCTCCTTGCAGCACAGGGAAAGCAGCTAACAAAAGGGCTCTTCCCTCCCAAGCGAGACGAATCTCCCCGCCTAACCGCAGAAGCCGCCACCTCAGGGTACTATGGGCGTCCCCACCTTGTCACCTCCCCAAATCTAGTGTACACCCCCTCTGCTAAAACACCTTGTTCACCTCTGCTCCCCCGCACCCCCCCCGGTGACACCCACCCGGCCCTCTCAACTGTCACCTTCCGCAAGCTCCGGGCGGAGGGAAGGGACGAGGGAGCAGGGGAAGGGGGCAAGGAAGCGGCTGTGGTTTTTACCCGTAGGAGGCGGCCGGTCCCCGGGGCGTGAGCGGCGCGGCCCGGGCTGGCGCCTGCTGCAGCAGCAACGCCCGGAGGGCCCGGCCCGTGTTCCGCCGAGCCATTTTGCCCACCGAGGCCTCCCCGGCGGGGCGGGCTGCCGCCCTGCGCCGTCGGCTCCGTGCGGCGCCGGTGCGCGGAGGTCGCGGCCTTGGCGGGGCCGGAGGTGCCCGTCAGCGGGCTGCGCTGGGCGCTACGGTCGCGCCGCTGAGGGGGTTGCCCTGGGACTAGAGGGCAGCCGGCTGGGCACTTTTGCCATCCCCGGGCGCCGGAGCCCGTTCGCCGGCAGGCAGAAGGGACCCCCTCGGGGACCTTCGCGCTCAGCGGCCCCGCCGCTATCTCTGAGGCGTGAGGCGAGGGGGGGCAAGAGGGGGGAACCGCCCGTCGGCTGCCCGCGCTCTGATTGGCGGGCGCCGGTGTCACTCAGGGCCGGCGGCCGTCGCTGAGGGGAGGGTTTGGCGCCTCGGCTTTGGCGCCCCGCCCCGCCGGCGGGGGTTAACGGTCGCCCCGCGGCGGGAGCCGCGCGTGAGGGCGGGCCGTTCTCGCTCCGGGTGAGGGAGCTGTGGGGCGGGAGGTGGGTGTCGTCGGTCTCTCCTCCCACGTCGTTTTCCCCACACGCAGTGTGATCCCTGATCCCACCTGCGGGCCCCAGAAGGGGAAGCGCTGCCCCGGCTTGAGGGCAGGAGGCGGCGGCTCAGGGCCCTGGCCCTTTCCTGCCGCCCCAGAGAGGAGAGCAGCGCCCAGCCCTGCGGCAGGTGCTCAGCTGCGCCGCCAGCTGTGACGGGGAGTAGAGCACTGTGAGCACCTCTCCTCTGCAGGAGGCGGAGACCCACCTCGACACAGCTCCACCCGAGGTGTCTGCAGGGAGCAAAGATCCCTGCCCTGGGAGATACAAGGGACCAGGTCCTAAGCTGCACCTCCAGCTCCGCCCGTGATGCGAGAAGCTCCATGGACTGTGAGAAAACAAAAGACATGGTGGTCATCTGTGACTCCAGGTCTGCCTGGAGAAAAGCACCCTGCGCAGCTGCAGCAGTTGGGACAGTGAGGGCAGCTGTGGGGACTGCAGCTCCTCCAAGGCGATGTCTTCAGCATGCTGACCCCACGCCCTCGGCAGAAATCATTAACTCTGCCTCATCAACATTATTCATAGCCACTGCTTGTGGGGAAAGCACACATCCCCTGGCCAAGGGCTTTGGCCTGGCAAGTGCCCACACTACTTGGGGCCAGCCGCCTCTGGAGTGGCCTGACTGCCTTTGTTTACCACAGCACTTGGTTGCACTTTCCTCTGCATCTCCTCACAGGTTGCTCATAAAGCACCAAGGAGACTGACCGCTTTCCTGGGTGTCTGCTTTCCAAGCGTGGAGGAGAATGACCAGCCTGTCACAGCCAGCCAGGGCGATGGTGGAGAGGGCTGTGAAGGTAGTGGGGAAAATAGCAGAAAGCTGTAAAGCTGGTACCAAGCTTTAAACAGACCTAGGAAGCAAGGTCTTCTGCCTTATACCTGGACGAGAGGGATTTGCTCATGACAGGTCAGTGTTACGTATTCACTCCAGCCCAGTGGGAGCTCAGTGATTGCCCCAAGAGTGAATAGTTGTCAGCCTTCCCACTCCATTGCCATTTGTTTGCATGGGACTAAGAAGTCTTAGAGGTGAATGACAGTCATAACAAATCCCAGTGCATAGAGATTAACTCAACTGTGTGAGCATACTGGTTCAGTTTATCCCCTGAGCGGATCAAACCATTTAAGATTAAGGTCTTTAGTATGGCTAATTACAAGCAATCCATCATCAGGACAAGCTGCCTTCACTCTTGCCCAGTGACATCTAGAAGCTCCTACAGTTTCCTTGGCTCTTAGGCCAGTTTCAGAGGCTCATCTTTGTTGTGAGTGTCACTGTCTACATTTTTTTCTGGTGGAAAATGACTGGAGGTGACGGCTGACTATTCTGTGTTTAGGAAAAAGAGGTAGCTTGGTCTTCTGCTACATAAACTGATTTTTTTTCTGAATTCTGCAATTCCCATGAATCAAAAGGGGCACCTATCATCTCGTGTATCACTATGAGCTTCAGAGGGAAAGGTCTCAAACTTGTATCTGATTTCACTCCTGTTAAAATGCCTTTCAATCTAATCTTCCTACATATCCTCTACCTACTATGGCTGAAGGAGATGTAACAACTTCTCAGAACCTGTGCTGAAGAACTGAGGGATGAGGTAGAAAGGGTTCATCATACAATGTAGGGGGAGAGAAGAGGTAGAAAAGTAAAACCATAAGCCCTCACCAGATGAGAGAAAAGGGCAATGAGGAGGTGTATGTACCATTTGAGAAAAGGATGGGGTAGTTCCAGATGGGTTAACCCCACTGTCAGTGTGACAAAAGCTGAGTGGTCCCTTTTGCGGAAAAAGCTGTCTCAGTCGAGGTGCTCCATCATCTCCAGGCCTTCCGTCACAGCTCTGCAGCATGTGAGGCCTGTAAAACGACCATTTCTCTCCCAAGTGCCTGGACCATGCAACCCCTCTCACAGGCAGTGTCCTGCTTTCTTTGGCCTGGGGAAAGAAAACTAACATGGCAGTTGGGGCAGAAATGGCATTGGCAAAAGACTCTTTTCTATGTGTGTGGGGAAAACGACCAGTGTTTGAGGGACGACAGGACAGAGCTGCTCTTGAGGAGAGAGCTGCTGTCTGGGCCCACAGGGCAATGGCCCCAGATGCAGCTGTGTAAGCAGGACCCTGCCAAGGCTGGATGCAGGTGGCAGATGATCTGGGGACAAAAAGAGTGTAAACTCACAGGTTCAAACTGTGTTCAATCTACTCAGTTCACCAGAACATCCAGTCTTGTTAGTAAAGCAGATTTGGACATAATGATGGGCAGCTGGGAGAACTAAGGATTTCAGCTCAACTATTTCCTCAAAAATGTTCTCCTCATAAATTACTGGCTGAAAGGAGAGAAAATGCTTTGAGCAAGCCAGACACAGGCTTACTCTTACACAGCCTGTGAAAGAGTTGAGAACAACTGGGGCACTAGTTCTCCTGTCCACTCCCATAAAATGTTTTTATTTGTCTGGTTACTGCTGATGGTTCAGGTTCTGGGAACTAACTGTTTCTGGCCACTGCATGGAAAAGAAAAAAAAATGTTTACAAGAGGTAGCACTGCTCTGCTGGTGATGTGTCCCTGAACACAGGTTTCCCTTTCCCTCTTAACTGCCCTGTCATTTTTTTGGTGCCCTTGGTGTTGCCCCATCTCTCCGGTATGGTCATGTCTACAGACAGAGACTTGCATTTAATGGCAGCTTCTGGCTGCTGCTGCTGGCAGGATTCCTCTCTGATATCCACCCAAGGCTGTGGAGGGCGTCACTGCTGCGCAGTGGGACTTTGTCACCTGTGATGAACCCTCACAGTGCCTGCAGCCGGGCTGCACTGTCGGTGCTGCATGGATTTGCTCCTTATGGAACTGAACAGCAGTGAAAAGGGTGATTCAAATGCCATTTCCCAGCCCACAAGTATTTTCCCAAACTTCTTGTGAGGGACAGAACTGCAGAACAGTGAGATCTTTCAACATGCTTATTAAATTGCAAGGACAGAGTAGTCTTCTGACTCCTGGTTGGATAGAAAATATATATCTACTATTTTTGTACTTCCTCAGGCTGTAGACAATCTAAAAAAGACCTAGTCAGTTATTGACATAGTGGGTCCCTTGAGACATGCTGGAACATTAGGCAGAAAGACTAATTCCAGGTCTCCGGAGGCATTAATTTCACCCACACATGGGATTCTCGTATCAGGAGCAGTGATCCCATACAAGACACCAGAATGATTACCATTAGTGGGGCTTTAACTCTGGAGCTTTCAAGGAGGAATCCATTTGTCAGGGCCATCGGGGCACTAATAGGCTTTAATGACCATGATCAGCCTCAGCTGGGGTCTCCTCCCCACACCCTCTGCTCATGGGCCCAGGACCCTCATTTCAGCTCAGCAGAGGGTCATTGGTCCCTGCCTCAGCTCCAGCTCCAGCTGTGTTACAGCCATATCTGTGTCTGGTTGGGGTCTCTAGTGATCCAGGTACTGTTGTAGACTTTGCTTCTTGCTGTAGACTTGCTTCTTGAGTCTGTGTACACATTGACTGATAATTTTTGCCTCTTATTTTAGCTACTTCTATGAAGTGAAATATCCTGCTATTTTTGTGCCTGTTTTGATACTTGGGCTCTTGTGCCTCTTGGATGTTGATCATTAGAGCAGACAATGTTTTCACCTTAGGACAAAACCTTGTTGCTTCAGCTGCACAGAGAGGTAATACTTGCGTAGTGGTGAATTGCTAAATTCAGAACACAGATGTGAAAATGCTGATGTTTCTATGATTTGGTATTGACCTTCCAAACAAGAAAGACTGAGTGAACGTGGAATGACTTTTGAAGCTGTCAAGTGTGGAGAGTAGCAGCATGTGTGTTTGTAGCAGGAGGCCTATTTAGCTAGAATATTAGCCAAGTTGAGAACAACTGGGCTCACATAACAAAGAAAAGGATGCTTTGTCATAAGCAGAACAGCTAGTAGGAAAAGATCCCAGATACCTTGGCTCAAAGAATATTTCAGACTGATGAAGAAACTAAGACAGAGACATGCATTTAAGAATTGTTTTCTTTATGTTTGCCTGTATTTTTCTTATGTTAGCAAAGGATAGTTGTCTGTCAGCTTCAGTAGCGTCTGCATACCTTTCATATGTTCATGAATAACTGCATTATAAAACTGAAGTGCTCAAGTGCAGATGTGTCAACGTGAGGCAGTCTCATCCTTTCAAAGTTGAATGTGATCTCCATCCTGTAAATCTAGGCAGAGTCTTGGTGTAATTTTCCAGATTCAGGGCATTCTAGATTCAGAGACCTGAAATGGCACCAAATACTCTGCTACAAAAGCAGAAACAGCTTCTCCCTTGGAGAGGGCAAGAGTAACATTCAGAAGATGGTTCTTGATCTGTTTATGGAAGGGGTTGTATGAATCTCTTTTAGTGAACCCAGTGACCCAGACGTCCCTTCTGGTGCTGCATTTAGTTCTCTTGACTTGAGATGTGTGTGGGGCACACAGGAATTGCAACCCATCATTCAAAATCCAAGAGGTACTACTGGTTTGTTAAGGTGATTAGAGTGGATTTTTGTCTCAAACAGCTCTCATCAAGTGTCTCTCTGAGCTCTACAGTCTTTAATGCTTATTATCTGATCACATCTTAGTTCTGGCAGAAGTTAGTGTCTGTACCAGAAGAGGAAACTGTGCTAAAGAGAAAGGAAGTGACCTACTTAGAGTCGTCGAGGAGGAGTGGGAGAGGAGAGGGAAACCCAGCGTAAGTCAGGAGTCTGGTCTCCTTTGTTTCTCTCATAGGCAATACTTTCTCCAGCACAAAGGTAGCTTCTAGGCTGCACCCTAGGCCCTGTTTTGATCCTAACTTCCCCCTTCCCTTCTCCCCAGGGGCTGTATTAAGGACAGAGTGTGAGAGCTGCACTTTCCCTAGCTGCCATTTTGTGGTGAGGAACAAACAAGCATCAGTCGGCTGACTCCTGATGCTCATTGGTATGCTAGGAGGGAAACCTGGCATGCTGCAAGGAGCATTTTCTGTAGTCTGTAGAGACTGGGATGAGGAAGAGGTGGAAAAAATGTCTAGAGGGCACTAGGATCCAGGGAAGAAAGCCCTCCGAAGTGCTATTTAGCTCTAATGTGGCCCTGCTTGTACTGGATGATCCTTCCTACTTTGTTTCCCTGTAGCTCCTTCTCACCATGTAGAAGGCTGGGCACGTTTCAGAGACTCAGAGTTTCTTACTCCATTTTCCATGTGCCTCCAAGGCTGAAAGAAGGTTTTCATTTGTTATAGCATAATGATGAAAAAACTATCAGAGAAAAGTGATGCCGTTTATTTAAAGCTGTTTGATCAGTCAGAGGCCAAGTTCTCCAGTATTGCCTCTCCTTGGAAACTGGCCTCTGAGGAAGAGGAGCTGTGTGTTGCCAGCTCAGTTCAACGTTCACATATCAAATACTTGCAACAGTGTCCTCTTGGAGTTTTTCATTCAGTATTATTAATTGGTATTATTTAGCAACTATTTTGGAAGCAGTAAAAATTCCCCAAAATTCTTAGCTGCTTGTACACTGTTAATAGGGACATAGTAACAAAATTAACCAAACACATTGCTCTGAATTACATGGATTCTAATCCTCTCTGCATTTAAGTATTTCAGCACAGATTGGCTGTGTTAACGATGACTAGCTATGGGGTGGAAGCTGTACTTGAATGGTATTTGATAATTTGCTGTTAAACAGTGTTCTAGCTTTGCCTCTGCAGAAAAAGCTCCTAGACTTGTTGCCTAGAGTAAAGGAGAAAGCAAAAGCAAGTGATTCCAAGGAACACAAGAATTCTAAGTAGGGGGAACTCTTTAATATCTTAAACTAGTGCTTTATGTGAGCAGAACTCAACTAGCAACAAAATGATGATCTAAAGTCTCAAAGCTCTTACTCTCTTAAAATGGGAAAACATAATGTCCTTGTGCATAAGTGGCTGAGTTCACCTGCTGTGTAAGTTCTTCAAGGAGAGACCATGAGAAGGAGGTCTGCTCCTGCAACCCACAGCCTTTTTCTCCCTGGCTTGCACCTCACCCATCTTGTGAAAAATCTCTGTAAGGTTGCTGCATTACTGCCACCTCTGTCCTTGAGGCTGATAGCTTGCCAGTTTGATGTGAAATTACTGTTTTGTCCTTTCTCGTCTTTCTTTTGCTATGAAAGGTATCTGATCTGCACCATAATACATCTTTTTCTTCCTTGTCCCCGTTATTTTCCTGCATTTTTGATCTGTCATGATAGGTTGCTTTTCAAAAATCAACTCCATCCTTGATTTTTTTTTTTTTTTTAAATTTTTGGGGGGTGGGGTGGGGGTGGTATATGAAATTAAGAACCCAGTAAGTTAGTATTAGCTGATCTCTCTCTGCCACACTTAACATTTCTGTAAATTTTTAGGCCAGGGGAAAGCACTCACTCTTTCCTTTGGACCTCTTGTACACCATTATCTTTTACATTTCACCTAGTTAACCTTGTATTGACACATATAGCTTTGTTTTTCACTATACCATCTCAAGAAACAAGACCAGTCTTAATTAAAAGATATCAAGAGGATCCACAGACTCCCTAGGTAGTTTATTCCAGTAGTTAATCATCCTTATTATTAAATATGTATTCTAATTTTGGCATGCCTGGCTGCAGCTTCCAGGCATTGGGTCCTATTATGTGGTTTTCCACAATATGCTAAAGAGCTTGTAGTGCTTTATATTTTCAGCCCAGGAAGCTGAATCATCTTCTCTGTGATTGAATTCTGTAAGCGTTGTACTGAAAGAGATTGTCTCTAGCTTTCAGTTTTGTGGTTGTTTTCTATACCATCCACAATGTCACCTGAACTATGAGCACTAGTCTACAATTGGACTTGACAGCATCAAAGCTAAAATGACCTTCATCTCCCACATCCCACTTTAAAGATCTAGGACTGCCCTATGCCTAAGTCTTGTTCTGAGATGCTTCATGTTTGTGCTCTACATCTTTGTTGTTGTTTCAGAACATAAGGTCCAGGCTTGGTTTCTTTAATAAAGAGAAAATGAAGCATTTCATGTATGCCCATTAAATGATCACCATTCATTCTGTGTACCAAATAAGACAACGATCTTGTAATGGAAAAATAGCATTTTGTGTAAATAAAGACTATAGGTATGTGAGACTTAAAAAAGCAAATGGGGCTAGGGAATTGATGTAGCAATACAGTGCAACCAATGTTACTAGAACATAAATGGACTTCGTAGATCTGTTCAGGAATCTGTTTCATGAAATAACATAGTAGCTGGTGGTTGTAACTCTCTGCGGACTGACACAGAGCAGAAGACACGCCCCACCCCATTTCTCTATCTGCTTCAAGAAGAGTAAATAATTATTTCTGGAAAGTGTATGCTCATTATACTAGAGAATGATGTCTTTTATCTGTCTATTATGCTCAAGAGTTTATAGAAAATTTAGCATGCTGCTAAGTCAAAACAGTAAGGCAATGCAATAATTTCTGAGGAATTCAAAATATAAATATTACTGTGGTATATACTGATACACCCCAAGCTAGCCTCAGTAGCAAGTATGGGTTTTAGCATGCATTAACAATAAATATATAAACGCTCCAGTATCTGGGTGGATGACACACTCTTTGTATTGATTTCTGCTGAAGTCTCCGTTTTGGGGGCCATTTCCACTATTGCCTTGTGCTAAGTAGTTTTAAAGATGACAAATATGTTGGTGCTTGCTATTATTCCAGTTTCATTTTGCTTCTACTAAAATGGTGGCTGCTGTATCAAGGAGCAGAAATCCATTCCAACTACACTTCCATTATTAGCTTTTTTGATAATAACAAGAAGCTAATGAACACTTACTGCTTTATCTACAGCATAAAGAATGACCTGGTCCAAAACATCTGCTGGAAATATTTGTAGATTTGATGGAAATAGGAGGTATCTTCTTTCATAGGAAGAGTTCGGCATAATCATTCTTAGGGCATAAAAACTTACAGTTCAGTAATTCTTCTTTCATAGATCTTGCACGCTAAGATTATGTCAATACTAGCAAGTCAGAGTGGCAAGGAACATTCCCAGGTGCTGGGATGCCATCACCTATGCTACAGAGCTGTTCCAGTGTTCCCCAACATAACTTCAGTGCTGTGAAATAGCCCTTGCACAGTATTTTTGAGGTTTAAAGAATCTGCTATCCTGGCGGCAGGCTGCAGCATGCCAGTTAACCTCAGCACCCCGGAACATTCCCAGGCACGTTTAATTTACTAGTATAAATGCAGCCTAAGAGATTCAGAAATTAGTAACACTCTGAGCCCCCAGAGCAAGTAGGAGAACGTGTCTTCTGTCATGTGGTAATAAGGTACCTTCCCCTTCCCAAAGCTCTCATATTCCCAAGTTTTTAGTTTGGATTGCATAACGATTAAATTTTTTTCACTATTTCATAAAGCAGATGAGAAACTTACCATGTAAAATCTTTTCTACCAAGCAATGTAAAAATCTAATGCAATATTAACCTATGAAAGAAGAGTGTTTTATCAATTTTATACTTTTTAAGCCAAAAACCATTTTTGCTTTTTTTCACACTGCTGTTCTGCATAATTCTAGATATCTGTATTTAATAAACATTATAAAAAGATTAAAAAAATAATATCGTATAGACTTAGAGCAATCTGGGATAGTACCCTTGTAAGTATTGGCACTTCTGGCAAAACTGAGTTGATTTTATTTTCTGTCCAAGTTTTTCAAGGAGTGAGTTAGTCTTTCACATATTATTACTGATATATTAGCTTTGCTGAAATGACATGCTTTTGTTGAGAACTGAACAAGGGTACCAACGTGTTTCAAAACAGAATCTAGAAATTTTGTACAACACATTCTCCTTGAATTGATATTGGTATTGCGTGTTGTTGTTGTTGTTGTTGTTATCTTCAGACAATCATTTTATTCAGAAAGAAGGTGCTTATTTTCTTTTACCTTCTGGAAGACCAATTATCTTGACATGAACTTTTTGATTTACTGGAGGTATTCACTGAAAACTGCTTGGCAGAAAAAATGTGTTCCAAAAAGTCTGTGCAAAAAGGAGAGCTCCAGAAAATCTGTTCAGAATTATTACTTGTTATTGGAAGGTCTTCAGGAAAGAATACCCTCATTTTCCCATAGTTCTCAGTCAACTTATTCCTCATTGATTTGCATCAAACTAGTAAGGAGATCCAGTCTTTGGCAGCCAAAGAGGGCTTTGGCAAGCTTTCCAACTGTAGCGCCTTTGGAGCCTTCCCTCATTACCCACTTAAGCAGCATTTGGTAAACTTTTTCTTTTAGTCCATCTCGTTCATAGTCATGATCAATTTCATCAATCTCGGGATCACAGAAGCCCAGTTTACGAGCACAGTGCTTCCACTGTTTAGCCAACTTTTCTCTCACTAGATTCAGATGTTTCTCGGTCAGGATAGTAGTATTGTCTGCAAAAAGAAAGAGAGTATAAGAAAATGGCATTGTTTAACATTTCTTCTGCTCCTTTTGCTATCTCACCTGTCCTCCCCCAACTATTTATTGACAATATCTGGAGACAGAATTTTAGTGATACAATCAGAAGTGGGCTTCATGAAGGCAGTATTACCCAATGATGCCAGGAAAGAAACTCCGAGTCACAACACGTGTATTCACAGGTCAGTTGCTGGACTTGCTTTTTGATCTGAGGCTGTCTCAGTCTGTCACTTAAACCTGCAAAATTGAAAAGCTCCTTCCTAGAGTTCTTATACAGCTGACTGATATCTGTATGATATGTTTTATGTTCTGGGACACTATTAAGTTGTTTACTTAGGAATACACAGGGATAGTTTAATTCAGTATTAACCAATGACAATAAATTAAATTTCAAAATTTTCCAATTTCTACTCGAATGAAGTGGTCGTGGCCCCAAGCCTGTCAGAGTTCAAGAAGCATTTGGACAATGGTCTTGGGTATATGGTTTAACTTTTAGGTTGCCCTGTGTGGTGTCAGGCACTAGACTCTATGATCTTCATGGGTCCCTTCCAACTCAGGATATTCTATGATTTAAACTATGAGTCAGGTGAGGACCACCAATCCTAACCTTGCTTCTACCAATCTGAGTGTTGTTATTCCTCTTGTTCTTGATGCATATACCTCTATACTTGTATCTAGTGTCTCATAAGAGGTCATGAAACTACAGGACAAATGAGGTACACGGTATTACAGAACAGTATTAGCACAAACCCTTACTTGTTTTACACACTCTTAAGTATGTAGTAGAAAAGGATCCAAACAGTTATTTCTCAAGTATCAGAGGGAGAAAGCTGTACTGCTTTCATACATTCCAAACCAAATGATTCTCAGATAAATATATGGGGAGAATACATCAAAACTAGGGAGATACTTCTCTTACCAAATATACCCATTGCTTCATAATGCCTATAAGTTGCTTCTGTAGCAACAGGAGAAGTGCTGATGTGTTGATTGTGCTCTTCAATCTTCATGTGATTGTAGGATCCAATTTGAATTCCAGAACTGCTACTTATGTTGTACTTGATTGTATCTTCTGTATAAGGGAATTTAATACAATTATATAAACAACTGCATATGGTTCAAAATGTCAAGAAGTAACATAAGGAGGAAGAAGGTTCTGCTAATAAGGGAAGTGATTAAATGTTTTAATTGCATTCAATATAGAAATGGCCATTTATTGGCAACTGTGAGCATATTTTCATTATGCAGTGTGACATAAATGTACTTTAGTGAAAGCCTATCCTATTCTATTCTACGACAAAGTGCCATAACCAAGCCTTACATGCTGGTAGTTACTAGACTGTAAATAATGTTCCCTGCACTTTAGGAATGTGTAGTAGCAGACTCATTTTTTGTTGGCTAACAGCTTCAGGAGGTCAGTCTTTACTTGAAAGCGCTTTTTTTTTAAATCTTAAAGCCTTATTTCTGCCTCAGCTTTACTTTTCATAGATGTTAAGTTCAGGTTTACAGTTATGACTTCAAAGTTCTGTGAGTCTACAGAAAATCATTTCTAGTTGCTCGTAAGGTTTCTATACTCCATGTTATATTATGCTCTCTTGATGGCATTTCTCTGTTTCACAATGTATTTCATCCCTGCTATCTAGGAGCATATTCTTCAGTTGTATCTATTTTCACAGTGAATCACAGTGCACTACTTGCTCAGTGTTTGTTTCAACAACATTTCTCTCTCTTCTTTTTTTAATTTTTTTAAACTTTTTTTTTCCTCCCCTGTTCTGTACTTTTGGTTCTAAGGCAAGACTAGAATGTTTTCTGAGATACCTTACCAAAAAACCCTACTCTTTATTTTAAAGCCTGAATCCTCAGCAATAAAAGTCAACATGTATATGCACCAATTGCACAGCTAAATTGTGTGTATCTCTGGGAGCTTGCACCTCTGGTTTACTTGCATGTGACTAGTTAAACACACAATTTGGTGTCTTTTGCTTACAGTTGTCCGATTCCCACACATAACATGAAACTAAGTGACTATTCTAATCATATGAGGTGATGTCAGTTTTCTGTTCTCTTGACAATGTTTTCTGAACTCTGTTTGGATAATCATCCATTAAGTAGTCTAACTCTAGTTTAAATGGTGACTATCACAACCTGGGTCTAAAATTGAAGTATATATACTTAAAATGATAGACCCAAGCTCTGTATTTAATCACCCAAAATCATGGTTAGATGCACAAACATCCTTGTTACACACTCAACTGCAATGTGAAGTGTGGAAATCTATGGTCACATATGAGAACCTGACTAAATGCATTTAATATTTGTTAACCTGAAACTGCTAGTCAGAAATACTTATATGTATGCATGATTAGTTTCTAGAAGTTGCAGAAAAGGAATGCATTTTATCATGTCTCAAAATATTACTATTCCTGTATCCTTTCCTCTTTTTTTTTTTGAGGTGGAGGACCCAGGAAATACATTAATATTTTTAGCTAAAAAATGAAGAAATCTCATATGTTTGCTATTATCCAGTAGCAAAATGAATCTAGCACAAGATATGAAAACATGTACAAATACTTTGTCAATATTAACAGTAAAAGTTACTGTGCTTATAAATCTCCTTTCCCACGCCTCTACTCTTTGCTTGCTTGTCACGTTTGGGTCATCATCTAAAGACTCTAAGGGGCAAGACAAGAAGACAGAAACCTGCTGTTTCAAGTTTTCTTTGTAAGTGTAAACCTCTTACAAACTGGACAAGCCTTGAAAGGGTTAATTAAAGAGTTCAGGGTACCCCAAGCAACACAACTTGAAAAGAGCATATATTAACAACTCCTGAAAGACAGGACAGAATTCCAGGGGTTTAAGACAGTTGAACTGTAGAGGCCTGTGCCCCAAAGAAGGCTGATCAGCACAAAGCCTGCAGCTAGAGATTTGTATTAAAAATCCAGAGCAAGAAAGGACAGATGTCCCAAACGCATGTGTGGTTCAGGAATTGGGTAGAGTCACAGCAACTTGATGTTTAATCTAAGAAAGCGACTGGTTTAGGTGTACAGGAGATCTTACAATGCCTTCATGTTTTTAAAAGCTCTTTTACATAAAAGACGTCCTCAATCCATCAAATACACATTTAATGGCGTGTGCAGGTCCTGCTAGAGACAGGAATTATTTTTATGTACTGGTACTGATAACTTCAGCTATGGTTAGAGGTATTAAGCAATAACATAAATTATTTCAAGATTCTGAAGTTTTTTTGCTTTACTGATCAGGATGCAATGCATAGCCTGTTGGCTACCAGGACAGATGAAGGCTACAGCACTCACCTGTGGTTACTCTGGGTGCAGTAGGATAATATGTAAAAGTTCCCCTTGTGAAAGAAGTGGAATCCTTGTTACCTAAACAAAGAGGGAAAACAAAAAAATGTCAAAAGCATTATGTAAATAAAAAAGCAAATGTAGTTAAAAATGACTGCCATATTTGTATGAGTACATAGTTTGTGCTTTTAAATACAAAGAGATGAGAAGCTTTTTAATTAACAGGGTTGTATCTCCTTGTATAACTCTAGTTAAAGCTATGACCTTATTGTGGTTTTGCTCAGTGACTAGTAGCCTTAACCATCCTTGGATCCCAGCAAGGGCAATGGGCTTCCACATGGGTGTATGAATACCTGGCTAGTAGACGGCAGCGTGGGATCACAGCGTAGTTACGGACTGAGCTGCCTCATATCAGGTATTCAAATTGAAAAATACCAAACTCTCAAGCATGCTGCTTCTGCTTACTGCTGAGACTGATCGTGGTTTGTATTAGCATGCTGGTTGTGACCGGCTCTAGCAAAGGCATGGGACACCACTGCATCTTCTGCCGGTGGCAGTAATGTCTGGCAGAGATGTAGCTTCCAGCCCAGAGCAGTAATCGATTTGGATGCCCACAGATGAGCTCTACAACTCATGATGGGGTCGTAAGACTGACTGGGTTATGGTCACCTGACAAGTCAATGGAAGAGCTGCAATGCAGCTCTTCTGCTTCTCAGTCTGATATCTGCCATGCTATTGCACGCAGCCTCCCTATAATAACTGTTTTCTTCTTTCAAACAGAAGATTTTACTTTATTAGTGATGTCAACAGTTCTAATCCCTGCCTTCTGACATGACAGCTCTCAGATTCATTTCAGTAAATAAACTCACATAAACAACTAATCACAACCTCTGCATAAATAATTTAACAGAGTAACACCTTTGCGGCATTCTGCCTGTAAACAGCTAGGCATCCTTGATTTTCTTGTGAGACAATCTGGAAAAGACTGCCACGCTAAAAATATCCAAAATTTAGTAGGAGCAGGCTAACGTGTATCATGCTATCTTTAGTTCCTAAAAGTTACATCTTACAGGCTTCTAGTTACCATTTATTTATACTTTTTGCCAATGCTCAGTGTTCTCTTCCTTCTTTGTGTCCATACTTTTCTACTCCACAGCTCACTAGCAAATACCGACAGAAGCTCCTCATCAGCACCAAGCAGAGCTCTCTGGAGAAACCAGTTATGAGCCTTAGCTTCTTGTTGGCTCCCTGAGCTCAGGAGTCTCTTACCTTGCTGCAAATCAAGGTAAAAATACCCATCTATTTTCTGAAATACAACAAATGTTGTTTCTGCACAAGCAGAACCTATGGTATGAATGTTACATTTCTGAAAGTCAAAAGTCTTCCTTTGCTTTCCTAGAATGATTGGTAGCAGCTCTCGGTTTTGGTAGCTGCTCTAGCAGTATCTGCTGTCTGCTGTTACTTGGCTGGTAGCTGAAGAGTTAGGCATTGGGTCTGATGCTCCTCTATTACACTGATGCTTTAGAAATGGTTCACTTGAAGTTAACAGCCTGAAATCAGTGAAAGCAGCATAACGAAGTCAAAGCTAGAGCGTTTTAGTGACCTGAATTAACTTCAAGTAAACAAAGAGAACTTCATGAAATAAATTCACCTTTGCTGTATCATAGATCAACTGTTAGCAATAAGCAGGTGGTTGTTACATAAACTACAAAACACTCTTGGCCACTTCATTTTTAGAGAACAAGCATGTCTTCAGAAACATAGGTGTTGGGGAAGGAGGAATCTCACCCATTTCTGTGTCTGCATTCTTTGGATACCAGTTTACGCTGGTCTGTGACTGCAGGTTTGGGCCAGATTCAGGCACAGGAGGTTTACTTAGGCTAAAGGTACCGGCTGAACACAATCCATACAGACCCTCTGTGTTTCCCGTTACAAGACTGTTAGGGTTTGGCCCATAAAAAATATCTGCGTTTCCCTGTTTCGGTGTTGTTGCAGCTGGCTGTGGCCAAAAATACGGATTAGTGTTTGATCCTGTTTTTTCAGCTCTTGGATACAGTTCACTCTGTTGAGGAGTAGGAGATGGCTTTGCAAATGGATCGTAGGAAACTCTTCTTCTCCTTTCTTCCTCTCTCATTTCAGGGGTGTATACTACAGGTGGAACTGCTTTATCCATCCAGCTCCCGAATACATGGTAGTTGTATTCACGCTGAAGTTTTCTTTCTAGATTATCAGCAGATGTAAATGAGGTCTCACAGCTCTCAACAGGCTGGTTCTCAGGGGAGGCAGCAAACAGGGCTTCGTTAACCTGACTGGTCGTGGGACCTTGAGAGCTGTGTAGAGAACTAGGCTGATCTGAAAGGGAGGAAAATTAAATATTTGAAATACATCCAAATGCAAGTATATAACTTGTTGCGATGACACTAGAATCTATTAATCTACCTTTAATATTATGGTAATATATAAAAGGTGAAAATATAACATTACTTCCAGCATAAGCTGTGTTTTATTTTATAGCATGCCTTTACTGAGAACTATTACAGATTTTTATCTAGGAAGTACAGGCTTGTTTAAGCTATCAGTGTCAAAATCTCACTTAGTCAAGTGGTATCAGAATTCACTGCATGCTCTGCTTATATTGACATCAAGTTCTCAAGCGCTGAAACAAACAGTTCCTGGAGGCATTTGTAGGGTCTGATTTAATAGCATGTCTCCACTGGCATTAACTGAAGTTTAATCAGTGCAAAATTGGAGTGTAACAAGATGGAAAATAACACCACTGTAATAGGTGTTACTTCATACAGCACAAATAATTTGTCATTAAAGTCATGTTTGCAAATGATCATGTAAAATATCCCATCTGGGTATTTCGTGATGAATCCTTTTTGTCTATTTTATTCTTCATAGTCCCAAAGAATTTTTACATTTTTATAAGTAACACCTACCAGATAAAATACTGTGTCATCTACATCTTTCAAACTAATTCTCACTATCAAAGGACGCTCTACTTCAGTCTTGAACTAGACTGAGTTATGATCTGGATCATGCTGCAGCATTCCAAGACTAAACAAGAATGTAAAAATGTGCTTGTTACTACTTGTTCTTGTGTTTTTAAGGGTAGGACTACAGATGCTGTCTTAAAGTTCTGAAAGCTTCACAGTTGTCTAGGAAACATTATATACATTGCCTAAAGCAAAGGACTCTTACAGACCACTGTAAAATTGGAATAAAGCATATGTATGTGCCTCTGTTTAGCTCAGATAATGCCAGTGAACTGTGGTTTTGGGGTTTTTTTCTTCCAAATTACATGAATTCAGTCCATATTAGGCAGGACCAAAATTAGTTCCTTTTGATGGCTGTATATTGGTACACCTTCAGTCTGACTCGCTCTGCTTCTTTTGTTACTGCCGCTAGAGAGGGAGTGGGAGGAATAAGCTAATACAGAAACAACCTCATCAAAAGTGACAGCTATTAGCAATTCAGTATTAGCATAAACTATATGGCATCCATTCTCCAGGGCAAGCTTGAGATATACGAACAGATCCCGTGGGATATCTTTCACTACCACTGTCTGAGTAATGCCCATTGACTGGAGAAAAAAAAACCTGACTTTGACTGACAGGCTGTCAAGATAGTATCTTTCTGCAGTGTAGATTCCCAGTAAAGCCTTTCCTACTTAAAACACAAGAGTATCTGTCATCAGCTGCAGTCATACGTGACTATTTCTGCTAGGGAAATGTGATTATACTAACTTAAAAATATAGCAGTGGGGCTGCCCTACTAAGTCCATTAGTTCTACTGAAGAACAGTTATGGCAAACCTAGTTTTGGGGAAGATTTATTAGTTCTATGTTAAGTTTAATGTTATTCATTTAATAATGTCTTTCAAATGGTGTGAGCAAACTTAGCAGGATTTTATTTCTGAATTTGATATTGTCGCTTGTAAAACAGTGTGGCAAATAAGATCCTATATCTTTTGCCATTAAGAAACTTTGGGAAAAGAATTCCAGATACACTAGTACAAAACTGTAACTATATCATCACATATTAGTGAGACAGCTCTATTAAACCATGAAACATGCAACTCATCCAAGATTTGATAGAAAATATGAGAGAAAGGAGAGAAAAATTATCTATTAGTGCTCCTCAGATAGATTCCATAGAGAGCAAGATCATAAACAAAGGAACATGCTATAATTATGCATCCTGGTTGTATTCAGAGCATTCATAAGAAAGGCTGGAGTGGGAAAAAGGAAAGTCTTTGTGAAATTAAAGCCTACAGACCAAGCAGTTGGTGTGACTAAAAGGATGGGAAGAAAGATCAAATATGATAAGTAATTATCAAAGTAACCATTGAAAAATCTAATGTTAAACAAAATTTTTGGCAAGGGAGAGGAAAGCAGAGGAGTGTAAATTGAAATGGGTTCAAACTGTAGACTGTAGAAAATTCAAAACAGTAAGTATGACTTTTGGGAGCCTGGGAGCAAATTTAATCTTTTCAGTGATTACAATTCTCTCTGAAGCACTGAATAATTGCGTTTCTTCATAACCCCTTAATGGTAAGATTACTTACTTTGTACATGTACACAACTTTATCTTTGGCAGAATACACAGAATAATGATGTAGTAAGTGACTTACCTACTTGACCATTACTGGTATCTTCTGCTACAGCATCTATTTGAAGGGATTGCATCCTATTCAGCAGTTCATTTGACTCAGGCCACATTTTCTGCATGTAAGAAAGAACAAATGATCAAGTTGTAGGCAAAAGCTTAACCAAAGGGAATACCTGTAGAATAGGAAACAGCACAGCTTCACAGTGAAGTGACCTGGATGAACAGATTCCATGAATCTGTGGGAAAAGATCCCATACTCTCACAGAGAGCACAGCCTGACAGAAAATACCCATTGCTTTGCTACAGATGGGCAAAATCTTTTCTTCAATGAAGGGAGGAAGGACTGCAATGCAACTGCAGTATATAATACTCTGAGTTGGCCAAACAATACCCTTGCCTACATGAGTATGAGCTTAATCCAGACAGAGCGGTTTTGGATTGTCTGTCTTGGACTTAATAGCTAGACTTTCTGCAAGCAATCTTGGTGCGAGGATGCTGCTGAGATAAAGGCAGCAAACGTGCATCCTGCTTTGTGGATCTGTATTTAGTAAGTACATTCATCAACAGGGAAGAGGTGAGGAAGAAGATTTACATTCAGGTACGGCCACACTGACTTTTATGAAGAGTATTAGGAACAAGGAGTTCAGAGCAAATCTTCAGAAAGATGCAGTACAATTTCCTTTCTGTAAACCCTCATCCTCAGTTCACTAGAGTGAAGGCAAAATGCATTCCTGTTCTATTCTTTTGATGTTCCCATTATTCAGACTTCACTGGAAGTAAAAAAATTTTTTACCTGGAAAAATTATTTCTCAAATTCCCCCCGTGCTTCTTACTTGTAAAATAATTTCTAAAAGTAGGGTTGGTTTGTTTGTTTTTTCTATTAAACCCAAGAAGTACTTTCACAGATTAAAAAACAACTACTATCTCTTCCCAAAAAATCTACTTCCTTCTGAAAGCAAAAGATGACATTCTAAAGCATATTACAACCTTAGGTCCTTAGATTTTACTTGAGTAACTGAACTGCTTGAGCAAGGGGCTTGGACCAGATGACCTCCAGAGGTCCCTTCCAACCTCAACCATTCTGTGATTCTGTGGTCCTTTTAGTTAGGAGGCTGTGGACTCTGCTTCCAAAAAAAAAAAAAACCACACCTATGCCCAAACCCTCTAACTCATGTTCCTGGTGAAGCTGTACTAGTAGTTCACCACATTGACTTGCCTTGGATGTTGTATTCACATTCTGTGCCCTGATCAGAATGGATGCTTTCCTTCCTGAGAAAGTAATAGACTCATGGTTCATTTTCTAAATAGTCCTTTGGTCCCTATGATTTGAGAGGTATATTTGCAGAGAGCTAATGCGGCTAGTATAATTGGCCATGATCCTGATTTGGGGCCGCTGCCATAAATTAGACGTATATACTTCACATCATGAGTTAGTTTGGTCAGATAAGTCCAGGAAATTTGTTTCATCCGTTTCATTTTGCAAAACTCTATTGCTTTTTTTTGAACAGTCACTGGTGCTTCAAAAACATCACATGTTCTCTGAACCAGAAACTTTCATTTCCACAATTGCAGACTTGGTGACAGAAAGAAGCACTTTAAAGAAAACTGTAAATGAACGGTTTCACACAGGAAGTTGTTTTTCTTTTCTTAGTTAAAATAACTGGGTATGTACTCTTCTGAGCCTCACTTCACTGCAAAGATTAAACCCCTAATGCCAGGAGTTCTCACCGATAGCTGTCAGTACTACTGAAGTGAGTAAATTGATAAAATGTGTGATAAAAAGGTTCCATAATCAGCCCAATTGTTCAAGTTCTCATTCTCTTGTTTTCAGTCAGGAAATCATTCTTTCTATCAAAATTTATAAATCTACAGCCAGAAAAATATGAGAAAACAGCTTGGACACTCAGGAAAAACATCTTATTTCAAATTTTCCCTGTTGTTATTACTGTGGTATAGCTTTCTGGTCTCAAGCAGGCTGGGATTCATTAGACACTGCCTGAACGCAGGACAAAAATTACCAAGAATTTACGGAGTTTTTTTACACTTACTCCAAATCAGATTTGCACTTTTCAATCACTAGGAATAATATCTTATTTCATGAGTGAGACTTAATGGATGTATGAGGAGCTTTTGCAAAGTATTATCATAGAATCAGAGTTTCACTCGGGTGGGAATAGACCTTGGGGGACCTCAGGCCCACCTCCTGCTCAAAACAGGGTCACTTATGGGACCAGAGTTGGTAGCTCAGAGCTTTGCACAATTGGGTGTTGAAAACCTCCAATGATGGTGACTGGACAACCTCCTTAGGCAACTTGCTTTACTGCTCGGCTGTCCTCATGGGGAAAAGTGTTTTCTCTTACATCCAGTTTGAATCTCTCGTTTCAGTTTACATCCACTGTCTCTTGTCCTCCGACTGTGCACTGCTGTGAAGAGCTTGGCTCTATCTTCTCAATAAACTCCTCATAGGTAGGGGCAGGCTGCTATTTATGTCCCCCCAAAGCCGTCACATGTCTGGGCTGAAATAGCCCCAGTCCCTCAGCCCCATCTCATATGGCAGGACTAACAGGTGCTGAGCAGATCTGCTCGATCTGCTGCCTATGACACTGTTGGTACAGCCTGGAATACTGCTGGCCTTCCTGGCTGCCAGGCAGGCTGTGGCTGGTGCCCAGGTCACTGCTCACCACCACCCTGAGGTCCTTCTCAGCAGCACTGCTCCCTGGCCAGGCAGTCCCCAGTTGGCACTGAAGTCAGGGGTTATTCCAGGTGCAGCACATTGCATTTGTCCCTTCTGAATTTCACAAGGTTTCTGTCACCCCATTCCTCCAGCCTGCAGCTGGCAGCCTTGCCCTTGTGACTGTACTGACTGGTCCTCCTAGTTCGGTGTCACCTGCACACATTTTGAGAGTACGCTCCATCGCTTCCTTGAGGTCACTGATAAAGGAGTAAACCAGGGAAGGTCCCAGTATAGTAGACCCCTGCACTACCGCAGTTGTTACTGGCCTCCAGGTGAAGCATGACCCGTTAACCACTACCCTCTGAGACTCACTGTTCAACCTGTTTTTGTCTGCCCATCCAGACAGTAACATCCAAACTTGGATACAAGAATATTTTGGGAGACAGCGTTGAAAATCTTCCTAAAGTTGACATAAATGACATGCACTGCTCTCCCCTCATTCACAAATCCAGCCATTTTATCACAGAAGGAAATGGGGTTGGTCAAGCATGATCAGTCTCAAAGTGGCAGAATCTGGCCATAAGTGGGGTTGGGGAGAGGGGATGTGGGGAACTGACACTTTAAAATGTTTAGAAAGTTACTCACTTTTAACTCCTTCAGATCATCTTCAATATTTTTTCCTAGATTTTGATAGTAAAATGGCTTGTATCTTTGACTAATTTCTGCAAAAAGAAAAGAACTAAGTGAAAGTGGTTTTCAATGGAAAATACGTGACATATACTGTTAACAATTTTGATGGATAAGGATTGAATAAAGACTTGTATGAAGTCAGAAACAGGAAAATTATACATACATTTGGAACTGTTCACATGGCTCATTTAGCCTTAATATAGTAACAAGAACAGGATGATTTCTAGGGGGTTTTGTTGTTGTTGTATTGCTTTTTAGGGTTAAAGCTCTCTGTCTATGATCTGTGGCTGACAGCACCTTTCCCTGACTTGACTGGCCAAAAGACTGGTTGCCACATTTTAAGAAATAAGATACATTCAATTGCATTCAGCTATTTGATGAACAACTATCCCATCTCTGCTAAAGATGGAATTACTGAAATAATCTACTAACATGGTAAATATCAGTATTTTGCATATGGGAAAATTAGAAGCTAAGACCCAGTGCAAGCACAAACTCAATCCATTAGCAGTAGATTATGCGGGTTAAATATGGAAATAGTAGATGGGTTCCTCCTGGTATACAAATTTCCTCTGAGTATTTAAGTACATGCCTGTTGTATACAAAGCTCTTGGTGCCCCTGCCTAAATCCAAACCTCCATTTCCTGTTACGTTTAGGGGGGTTTTTTTTGTAGTTTGTTTTTGTTTTGGGGGTTTTTTTTTCCTTGTTGTTGTTTTGGGGTTTTTTTTGGGTTGGGGGTGGTTTTTTTTTGGCACTACAAATTGAAGCAGAAAGAAGAGACAAGAGAAGATAAAGAATTTTGATTTATTTGCTGAATGCTTTTAGTCTCCTTCCCGGACCATTCAGTCAAGACTTTTACTGACTGCAAGTGTCTTGGGATTTGATCATATGAAAAGATGATTAGCTAGTCAAAGGCTGTTGCATTGCTCATGGAAGGCTAAACGGGACAGCTTTCGAAGCTAGTTTCAATATGGTATTTTTCTCAGTCAGACCCGAGATGTACTATGTCCCTTGATGTTAGCTTTTCTGTAAACTTCAGCAGGAAGATTATACTATGCTGAAGACAAATTATCAGCAGCTATAAAGTGTCTTAGCTCCATCCACTCGCTAGTATTTCTGAAATCTGTAAATGTTGGACCAGATCCCATTTTTAGTCAGGGTACAGGGAGCATGCTTTACTTGGCATGTGAATTGATATTTCTGTTTTCAAAACAAAAAGTTATATTTTAAGAGGAAAACACTCAAGTTCGTTTTGCTGCATTACAAACTATGATGGACATGTAACAAAAAGAATCCCAAAGCAATGCCTTACCTGCAAAGGTTGGCCGTTTCTCTGACTCTTGCTCCCAGCATTGTTTCATTAAGTCAATAATTTCCACCGGACATTTATCACTGATCTCCTTTATGTCTGGTCTGCTTCCATTCATGATGCCAAAGCAAATCTGGGCTTCATTTATACCATCTGAAGAATAAAATTGCCTATTAGATCCTGATCACGGGTTTTGCTACATTTCCGTAGGGAAAAGAAATAGTGAAGCAGCTCCCTGTATGTTTGTAGATACGTAAAAGAAGATTTCAAAGAAAGATGACTGATTTACAGCTACAAATCTCTCATATTAGTGAATTTGAATCCACTGCCCTAACTTCCATGGATTAGAGATTTATTTTAAGATTAATAGATTTACTTTTATATGTAAGACATGCCCAGTGTGAGTAAGGGTGACAGATCTAGCTCTCCAGAACCTGAATCTCAGTTATGCTCTGCACTAGGTACGAACACAAAGATGGCCACACAGGCAACGTTTAGCCATTTAGTTAGCAAAAAATCCATTCAAAATTATAAACATGTTACTCCGGAATTCCACAGTCTGCTCCTATTGCTCTACATGAGCACGTTACTGCATGCTGAGAAATTAGCACAGCACAGCTGAGAAGTGGTAACTGGCTGTGTGACCATTCCTCTTAAAAGAAAAACCACACTTAACTAGCCCATCTTCGGAAATACTGTACATCAAAGTTTCCATCCTGGTCTGCCCAAGGTTTGTCTTAACTTCTGCCACTGAGTGCAGGTTTATGCCCACACCACGTGGATGTGACTAGATTGGGCTCATGCCTGCATTTCAGTTCAGATGTTCTTGTCCACGCTTAGAAGTCAGGAATGATGCAACCAATGCCTCTTACTGGCCAAGAGGCACCTAACAGGCGCTATGCCTGGGCACAGGCAATTTAATCTACTAATCTTAATTTTATAACTTTAAATGCTTAACATTTGTAACTTCATTTTGTGATAGAGTCCTTTTGGAAGTAACTTACATTCGTATGGCTCTTTGTTAGCAAAAATTGCCCAGATCACTATGCCGAAGCTGTAAACATCTGATTTCTCCACAGGTTTTATATTAAGACAGCGTAAATGCTCTGGGGCTATATAGAAAAGAGTCCCAGCACTGTTCTGGCAAGCGCTCTTGATTTGTTTCTGTCGGACAGTCTCTTCTTGGGTCAGCCGACTCCAGTTCTTAAAGGAGGCAACACCGAGATCTGCAATCTGAAAAATGAGACACATCAGAGCTAGGTGAAGAGGAGGTAAACAGGTATTTCATGCAGTGCTCAATTTTATAATGAATAGCTGGTAATAACTTATTTAAAAAATGAAACACTGCAAAAAATGCAACTACAAGAAAGGCAAACAAACTATTTGCCTTTTTATGGTTTGTTTTTTTTTTCCTAAATAAAGTATCACTGCCAACTGGGAACCATTAGGCTGAACCTTCATTATTAACTTAACTCCACTTGGAACAATCAAACAATGTAAGGAAAAAAGAAGTTTGTTTTTGCTTATATTGACAATCACGTTCATGATCTGCTTGCAGCGCTTGTGGCAGAACAGAAGATCTATATGAGAAGAAGCTAAGATTCAAATCCATAAGTAATCTATGAGATGGGCAGATAGCCTTCCTCCCTCACTGACCTTTCCATTTAAACTCCATTTAACTCAACTTCCTTAGATCTTCCTACTGAAAGGGGGAGGAAGAGGATCTAAAATGATGTGATGTGTATGGCAAAGAGACATGGAAAAGGATAGCATGGAATAAGTTAAAGCAGGGATACCTGGGTACTGTGCGCGTGACAAGGTGACGTTTCTGAAACCTTAGGGTGCAGTTTTACAACTAGACTAATGGCTGATGGTGAAGAAAGTAATCCTTCCCTCCTTTCCCCACAGCCTCCTGTTATGTGCTCCCTCTGCTCCTCCTGTTCCAGCACTGACGCTTACCTGACACTGAGAAGACCTAGTGCAAGGCACTCAAATAGCTTGCTGAATCAAGAGCTCCTCAACAGAAGGGTAGCACTGCCAACAAGGCAAATTGTAATCTGCTGCTTTGGCTTCCTAAATCGGGGCAGGGTGGTCAGATTAGCATCAGTGCTAACATAAGGGAACAGGAGGTCAACAGTAGAGGGAAAAATGGAAGAAAATGGGACTGCCTCTCTTGGCCACTGGCAGCTATCAAACTCAGTTGTGGAACTGTCCTGGGCTTGGCTGGGATAGGGTTAATTTTCACAAGAAGCTGGGAGGGGGCACGGCCGGAATGGCTGACCCGAACTAGCCAAGGAGATATTCAATATCATACTGAAGTCATGCTCAGTATATAACTGGGGGAGCTGGCCGGGTGGAGCGCTACCGTGGCTCGGGAACAAGCCGAGCATAGTATTCCGGGTGGTGAGCAATTGCATTGTGCAACACTCGCTTTATATACTCTTTTGTTGGTATTATTGTTATTATTAATTCTTCTCTCCTTGTGTTGTTCTGTTAAACTGCTCTTATCTCAGCCTGCGAGGTTTTACCTTTTTCTTCCGATTCTCCTCCCCATTCCTCCGGGGTGGGGGAGGAGTGAGCGAGCGGCCCCATGGTGCCTAGTTGCCGGCTGGGCCGAAACCACGACAGTAACCCAATCACTTCAGATAAAACTGAGGTGACACCTTGCCTCACTTCTAACTCGCTTTTCTTTTCTCTCTTGTTGCCTCTAACTAGCTTATTGTTCCTCTTGAGCTTCTGAAGCTTTGGGCTAAATTTAGAGGTCATGTATTCAGAGGAAGAGGAAAATGTAAGTGACATCCTGCTGAGGAAGTAGGAGTCCAAGTTCATGTCTACAAGTGAGAGGCAGTTTAATATGACAGAGGAAGATATGAAATAAATCTTCCTACATTTGCAGTTTCCTAGATCAACTATTTCCCTTTATAAATATTGGCAATGTTACACACATTCAAGCAGACAGATCATACAACAGCTGCCTTAAATTATACTTTTGATCAAGCTGCTTAAGGAAGTCTGATGTGATTCTGAATTTGATCCTAGGTTCCAGTTCAGTTTGCAGTGTGATGATAGCCTAGTTTGGTCCTGTCCATGTAAGCAAGCTGAAACCCAAAACCCCATCCAATTTACATTTAAAGCAGATAATGATTTTTTTTTTTTATTTTGGGCAAAAAAAATATAGTTTATACCTCTTATCTGCAAGCTGCTCATACTGCAGTAGGACTTGCTACTATATTATCTTTGTCAAACAACTTCTCACTAATTTATGTGTGAGAAATACCAAATGACAGAGCTCTCTTCACAGGAATTTATTCTCTAGTTTCTAACTGTAATGGGGTGATTATTTCAGCAACTCACCTTGACCAGAGACAGGACGTTTGATGAGGACTGCTGCAAATTCTACTCAGGTTTATTCAGCAGTAGGCTCTATATCTATGTGTCTTGATCCAAAACCTGACTAAAGTTAATAGAAGGGTTTTGGAATAGGCTTATAAACCATTCTTTGAAGTAGTCTCCTGCTGCTTTTTTTGTAGCTGCTGGCTGTCATTTAAAAATGATGACTAAGGGAAAAAAGAGGGAGACAAAAGAGGAAAAGATAATAGGCAAAAGAAGGAAAGGAATAAAAAGGAGGAGGTAAAGGCAGGAGGAGAAATTACAGCAATAAAAGACAAAAGACATGATCCACAAGACATTCTATTTTGTTTAAATCTCTACGTGTTAAGGTTTGTTTTTTCTTGCTAGCTGTTTTGTTATTTGTAGCTCATTAATTCTCAACAATATTATTCTTTTTTTTTTTAATACCCTTAGTGATTTTTTTTTTTTCACAGTTGGGGGAAGATTATGCAAATCTCAGGCTCAGAGATTGTATAGACCACTGTACTTCAGTGATCCACTGCTAACACTCTCTTAGCGATAGCTCGCTAGACTACAAAGGTGTTCATCTACCAATCACGAATACTAACCAATGCAGCTGGACTGGGTTCTTCAACCCATATCACCAGCTTTCTCCATTTATGTTCTAACAAATACCTTAATGTGGAAGTCTGTGTCCACAAGGATGTTTTCTGGTTTTAGGTCTTTGTGTATGCAGCCTTGCTCATGCAGATAAAGCATTCCTTCTGTGATCTCCAGCACGAAACGCCCTTTCACTGACAAAGGCAGTGAGAGCTAAAACAAGAAACAAGAAGTACCATCTGTTAAAAAATGCTACTACAACCATCAAATTAAAAAACAGTCCTTAAAAAAGTTTCTTTGTCAGTCCCAAGAGTACCTCTGCTCAAGCCATGGTAAAAAAAAAAGCTATGGTCCTTCTTGGATCTAAATTTTTGCATTAAAGTAATTCTAGAGTCACTCCATATTTACAAAAGCATTCTTCTTTAGCAAATTCTCCACATATCTGTACAAACACTCCTATAACTTTGAACCTATAACTGTGGTCTGCTCCTCTGTGATATGCAGGAAAGCCATAGTTGTCCTCTGCTGTCTCTAGAGAAGGCAGGGCTGCCACTGGCTCCTTAATACAGAAAGGAGAATGAGAAACTAAAGACTCCATTCTCTGGAGATGGCAGTAACATCCTGTCCCTTTCAAGCATCTTATCAACCCTAAGGAACAGCAAGGGATGAAGCAATTCACTGCTCACTTTCTGTAGCACTTTCATCATGTTCCCCCGGTCCACATACTCCATCACAAGTGAGTAGTTTCCGTCTTCCAAAATTATACCTAGTAGTTTTACCACACGGTCATGCTGCAGTCTGCGCATAATCCTGCCTTCTTCAAGGAGGGAAGCATTATATCTGTAAAACAGAAATTACACTGGACTTAGATGCCAGGCTAGAAAGAACACAGGGATGAGAATGCTGTTGCTTCATAATGAAAATAATGGCCACAAATGTCAACATCCCTAGAGCCACTGTAAGATGAACCATACCTTCAGCTGGTTTTGAATTGATACAGCTTTGTTCATGCCAGGTTATATTCTCTAAGTCTCTGCTCAAATGCCTTGTAAAGAGACTGTCTGCATAGCCTGATTTTAAGGCCTGCTTTTCAGAAAGTGCATAAGCATTCTTTTTGTAGGTGTACTGCTGGTTGTCTATGTCCAAACCCCTGAACTGGGGTGGGATCAGGACAGGGCAGGGCTGAAAGAGCCTTTGGACAAGGAGGATCAAGACATGCTCCACTACCTCTTGTACAGGAAACTATACAGGTGTCTTTCCCAAAGGGCTGGTATTCACGTTCACATTCAAAATGGATTTATTACAGGGGCTCCACCCACATACTGGATGATGATAACATTTACTAATGATTACTGGTTTAGGATGAATTCAAAGCCTAAGTCTTTACCTGGGCCTCAGCACAACCCATCAATAGTCACAGGTACACAGCTGGGAGCTCACTAAGGGTGTTAAAGAAGGATGGTACCCATTATATTAAATAGAAGAAGGGGTGGTATTTTTACTATTGGTCCTGTTCTAGTCATTGGGCAAAAGGATATAAGAAAATCTTGAGACTGTTGCTTGCTAATGCTTTCCTACCCTGTGACTTAAAAGGAAACTGCTTTCTCCCTCTGTGTTCCTCTGTAGTATTAGAGAAGAAAGTGGTTGTTTTGTTTGCATTAGGCTCAGTTATAAATTTGCTTAACTTTTGGTTCAATACTTTAAGGAATAACAAACTTATGAGCCTGTGTAGTAATAAAGTAAAAACACAAACCCAAAAATAAACCTGGCAGGCTTGTCCATTTTAACTGTGTTCATCCCAAACTGTCACTGCAGTCTGCAAACTACTAGAATCTCTTAATTTGCTTTCCATTGGCAAAATAAATAAATAATTTATTTATCATAACCCAAACTAGAAGAACATGGGTTTTTGTCTCTCTCTAGTGGATGACTCATGGGAGAGTTTTAGGATTGTTATGGCTCTGAGGCAGTAGAGCTGCAACACGACCTGAATCCACTGAAATCAACAGCTAATTCAATCCTTGAATTAAATCAGTGGGCTTGGCTCACTCTGCTTTTTCTCAAGGGAGAGAGGGTTACATTGTTGGTATTATACATGTGGGGTTGGAGTCCTGCTGATAGCTCACGTGTATTTAGTTCCTAGTGGGCATCTACAGCTGGACAATTGTATTGAAAATTGATCTGCAAGCTTGAAAATATCATGTGCCCACTGAGTTCCTGCATTTCCTTAAGTATGCAAGCGTCTCCTTGATTCTTAACAATTCACAGTAGTGCTCACCTTGCAACAGAAAATGGGAACTTCACTGGAACAATGAGTTAAAACTAAAAAAGTTGGCTCGTGAGGGGAAAAAAAGAAAATTTGCAGGACAGCTGCTAGTATTGTCTTAGAGTATTTTCCCCACATACAGTATCTCCAGAATCCAAAGATCTGAAATTATTACACTTTATTTAGATTCATCTCCATTGAGTTTAGAGGATTCCTTAGACTAACTGAAAGATAAAAATTAGAACTAAGATCTGTAACTTACTCAGCGCGCTGGGGTCCTGTATACACTTTTTTTAATACTACATATCCATGTTTCTTGTGAAAGCATAAAGAAATTGTTCCAAATCCTCCAGCATCTAATTGTTTTTTTTCAAGCAAATCCTGGGTGTTCATGTAGATGTCTTCCAGAGACATGTTTGGAGTCTTTGTGGCTTAACAATTAAAACAAAACCAAGTACCCTAGTGCTTCTGGACCTGTAGTATAAAGGAAGAAAAAGAAGTGTCGTTATCAGGCATTTAGCTGTTCCACTAAATAAGTGTCTATGTAAGGAGTGAGACACAAGCATATACTCTTGTGACCCTTATGAACAAAGGGCCTCAGTTTGAAACCAAAGATGCTGTGGTTCTCACAGGATCTGACCTAAAGATCACAATGATTTATCCTGTCAACCCATTACAGTTATATTAAGTAGCTGTAAAACCTGAGGATCTCAAAGTGCTGTTCATAAATAGTTGTTATCCATATAATACGCAGTAGATCAGTACTGTCCCTACATTTCACATGTGCAAAAACTGAAACCCAGAAAAATCAAGGGCCATAGTCCCAAAGGGAGGTAGGGCCTAATGATTCTGATAGGTATCTCGTTTTCTAAATTGCCTGAACATGGGCCTGTCAGGTGCCCAGATACATATATAACTCTAAGCTACCTTTTAGGCATCTTTGCAAATCCAGCTCTAAAGGGTTTGCTTGAAGCTTAAAACAAACAAACAAAAGGTTTCTCTGGAGGGTGAAGCAGAAAACCCAGCTTCTGTGGGAAACTTATTTTCACAGCTGTCTGAATTTAAGGAGACAAGTGCTAGGAAGGACTGTGGTGGGGATATGAGGCAACTTCTCCCCCGCCCCTCAAAAAGAAGAGGAACAAAGAAATTGTGAAGGTTTGCAGTATCTCGTAAGTGTACCAAGAGAAAAAGAGAGCTTGGGGGAGCCTATGAAATGGGTAGATAAGTAAACTCCAGTGGATGCCAGAATAATTTTAAGCCTTTGATAAAGCTGTGGTGCTTTCTTGCCTAATATGTCTCTCAGGAGGTAAAACCTTAAAAGAAGGCTATACAGCCGGTACCTTCAGCACACGCCAGCAAGCTGCGTTGCTAGCACAGGTGCAAGCCAAAAGCTCTGGTTTTTTTCTCACTGAACTTTTATCTTAAGCACCTTACATCAGGTAAGGAAAGAGTTTGCTGAGAAAAGACCAAGTTTCCATTCCTTGTGGGTGACCACGACACAGACATACAGAGCTCGGAGAAAGGCACCATTTCAAAGTGCCACTATCAGCAATAGTAGATTGGCTCATTTGCGTAATTAAGAGCTCTAAATAGTGTAGCAAAGGGATTCCCAAATTTTTCAGACCAACAAGTGACTGCTAACTCCTGTAAACTACTGTGCACCTGTATCATTGAATCTCTAATTGAAAAGATTGCTTAATGTTGTTATGAACATCAGCTGCAGCCTAATTACCACAGCCTCTTTCTGGAGCCTGGGAACTAAGGAGGTAGTGAAAGTGTCTGTAGAAAGTAGGTGTCTGAGGGAAGAGAGATGTTTATGTGCAGACCTGGAAATTGCCTGGTCAGTTCAATACTGACAAGCCAAAATAGGGAAGAGTAAACTTAATTAAAAAAAAAAAAAAGTTGTGCCTGTAGAAGAGAGAAAGCAAGAGCTTCCTCTTCCAAGTGTATATATACTCTATGGGCTGTTGTTGTATAGACAGGGAACATCCTCTCTACATCCAGAGTGGTGTGCTCTCTTCAGAGTTTTCTTCTTTGGTCTTCCTGACTTTGAAAGGATGCACATTTTGTTTTGCTGGAGTGCTAGCCTGCGTTATGAGCACAGGACTGAGGATGCAGCTGCATTCTAGTAAGAAGGTAAGCTCTGCTGTGCCTAATAATTGTTAGGGCAGAGGAGATTGTTGTTGTGTTTTGTTTGTTGTTGTTGTTTTTTAAATTCCTTTACAGTTAATCAAATAGCTGAGTAACAAATGACTTATAGCAGTGCCAAGAATACCCACTGCTGCTCTCGTAGGTGACCTTTCATCTCCCTGGAAGTTTCTGGTGATGGTTCTCTGGCCTTCTTGGGGTGGTGCTACTGATTATTGTGCAGATGGGGTGGGTGTCACAGGTACAAAGGCCTGAATTCAGTTGTGAGACTTTAACGTGACATGAACTAACATCTTGCTTCTTTATCTGGGGTCTTCTGTTCAAGAATTGCTTCAAAGTCACATATCTATGGTAATTTTTCCATGCTAACAGTAATTATGTATCTAGGTAGTAGTTATTCTTGTAAGAATTGCATGTGCTCTTCTTGTGAATGCAAATTAGATGTGTATTTTTGAATGCTGAATCTCTAAAGTTGCATTAATACTATTGATAGCTTAAGGCTGCCATTCAATACCCATATAACTTGACAAAAACCAGCCCTGCCTCAAACTGCAATGATGTAGCACATTGTTCCCATTTACATTGCTAATACCTGTTCCTACCAAGCAGCATGTAATCACTGTAACCAGAAGGCTTGGAAATTCAGAAGAAGCAATAACTTCTGAAATCATAAGACATCTGCTGAAACGAGCTGGATAACTTTCAACAGAGGGAATTCTCTCATAAGATGGGAGGGAACCCTCTCTTTGGGCATGCTCTACTATTAGAATGCTACTACTTTTTTTTGTTGTTATTAAGTAGAGAGGTACTCTGAGTAGAAGCTCTGTGATCTTAAGACTTATTTCAAACCCAATGTTTTTTGTAGGAAGGCAGGCAATCTCTAGCCAGGTTTTTAAGCAAAGACTACATATTTTGGTACACTATTTAACATGAGGTATTGGCTGATGTTACCTGGAAATGTCAGATGATCCAGAAATCAAGGAGTGAAGCTCAAAGGCTCAAGTTCATTCTTACCGCTTTTTACTGAGATACATGGTGATTCAAATGTATCCTCAGTACCTATGATATATAATGTCTGCACTGGTGTATCTGTGGTTAAGAGAACAGAAATTTTGTAGTTTGGTTTAGCCTAACCTTACAGAAGCTACGCGTACTTCTAGGGGTTAATTTGTGTTCTGTGAAGTAGCCCTCATCTGTATACTTGATTGATTACAAAGCAATTTTTTTTAATGTACTATTCTGAACATCTGTATTGGGGTGGGTTCATATTTAACAAGTGCCAACACGTATTATGAAAATTTTGAACACTGGTTGCTAGAAGAGAGGGATTTTTGCCCACTAATACGTTTGGGTTTTCTTTAGAGAGTGGTAAAAGTGTAATAAGTGGGTTTGTGGCATTTTTCTTTTTAACGCCATGGTTACGTTCTCCCCTCTAACCCCCAAAGGCCACATAAACTCTCAAGAATCACAACCTGGTCATTAGGTCATATCGAGCCTGATCACCATTCAAAAGCGGTTTGCTCTAGTCCAATCATATGTGACTGATCTGATGTAGATCTCGTGTAGCCTGCACAGTTAAGGAGAATTGCTGAGCACATTAGCACGGTAATATGAAAAAAGGTCACACAGTAATTGCAGCCCTTTTGGTCTAATGATACAGCGCACCAGTTCTTGAGAGGTGTTACAAGGTACAATCGGAGAAAGCGAACAAGTTTGCAAGCACCAAAACTCATGGCCACTTAGTTATCAGCCAGGGAGGGAGGAGTTATCCCCATGGAAGGGAGTAACAGACAGGAACCAAACCTGGTATCACTGATATGGGTAACAGGAGATAAATGGAAGGGTCCCTGCAGCTGAAGGCAAAAATACTGGATGAGTAGAAGATGTTTCAAAAGCTGTCAGTGCATCTCAACTCTATTGCTGTAACTCTCACAACCCACTCCGTCTAAACCTTTCCCTTCTGCTAAGGGTTTTCAGCTGCTGCATCTTTTGACTGAGGAATGATTTTTTTTTTTTCTTTTGGAAATAGCAAAGAAAATACCGGTGTCAGATGAGCAGCAAGTTACAGAAGGGATCCCATGGGAACGTGAGGAGAAGCTAAGACAAGGGACGCAAAGGTGTTCGTGAAACACGAGCTTTGGTAGGACCAGAGCAGAGGGAGGGTGGAAAGGGGAAAGGAGGAGGGGGTCTGTGCAGCGGCTTGCACCAGTACAACTGTGCCACAGTCGGTTCTGTTTTAGAACAGAAGTGGTCACAAAAATATGTATTCTTGTACGGGAATTAGAACAGGCTGTCTCGGCAGAGGCACCTCGTACTGCCGTGCCTGCCAGAGGAAGGCGCTAGCCGGTGCCGGCCCCTCCCTGTCAGGCCGAGCTCGGCCCCTGCAACCCATCTGGCTGCCGCCGCGCCCTGGGCAGGGAGCGCCAAATGTATCCGCTCGCCGTGGCCTCGGCAGGAGACGCGGGGCCGGGAAGCCCTGACGCGGGTTTTCTCTGGCCTAGTTCCTCGTTGGCCGACTTGACGTGTCGTCCTTCTTCTCCTCCTCCTCCTCCCGGCGGCTTCCTGCCGCCGAGGCCGCCTCTCCTCGCACGCACCGCTCCCCGGCCGTGCCGCTTCCCGTCGCGGCGCCCCGGGGTTCCCCGGTGGCCGGGCGACCCTCCCCAGCGCAGCCGCCGGCGGGCGGGGAGGGCGGGATGCGCCGCAACCCCGCCGGGCCACCTCGTCCCGGGGCCCGTCATCCCGCCGGCCCGGCCCCGGCAACCCCCCGGGATCCGGACCCGGCAGCGGCGGCGCCTTCGCAATATGGGGGCGGCGCGGGTCCCCCTCCCAGCCCCCCCGCTCCCGGTCCGCGGTGCTTTACCGTGGCCGCGGTCCGCTCTCCTCCGTCCTGCCGCCTCGCTCGGAAGGGCCCGGCGGCGTGCGGGTGCGCCCTCACCGCCCCTTGCGGAGCGCCCTGGCCCCGCGGCAGCGGGAGGAGATCCCGGCCTGCCCCGCCCCGCCGCCGCGCCTGCTCGGAAGCAGAGGAGGGCCTCGGGCTCACCCAAGGGCGCCGGGGAGCTGCTGCTGCTGCTCCCGGGGCTGTAGCGTGATTCGGTCTGTGCGACCTAACGCACGGCCTCCACCGGGAAGAAGGGTGTGAGCCGTGCCTGCCCGAGCCGGCCGGGCGGCCGTACCCAGCGCCTCCCAGCACCGCTGCCTCCCTCCGCCAGCTGCGGAGCCGCCGGCGCCTGGAAGGAGTCAGCTCCCAGTGCCCACCCGCCTGTGTGAGCGTGGTGCAGACTACGAGTGGTGCAAAGCCGGCCACGTTACCGAGACTGACAGCAGTTGGGAGTTCGATGTGTGGTGGAAATGCGTTTCTTCGTTGTGGTTTTGGTGCCGAAGAGGCAGCTTTTTGTTCAGGAAGGGTGGAGGCAGGAGTTTCTGTTTGTCAACAGAGTAACTGTAAGAGAGAACAGTCCTGGGGACAGCTGCAGAAATACATAACCTAAAAGGACCACCGTAAACCATCTAGTCCATCCTCTTGCGGAGGTCAGGTGTATCTAGGGCATCTCTGACAGATTTTATGTAGTTTGTCATTGTCCTAACAGCAAAGAAGATTCCATAACTAACATATTCTATTATTATTTTTGGGAAAACTGTTCTAATATAGAAATGATGTCTAATACAGCTTCTTTACATAAGACTGATCCCTTTGCCTTTCCTCCAGTGAAATTATGGTGATGATGAGTGTCTACACTCTTTGCCATGACCTTTCCCATTCTGGGGAACTGTTGCATTCCCCACGGTGCTTTGCAGATGCTGTGGAGTTCATGGCTCAGTACTACCAGAACAGCAGCAGCAGATCCATGTGGGAGGGCAATAGCAGTCCACAACTTGTGCTTAAGGGAGGGAGCCTTTCTAAAGCTGGAGGGCAAGCCTGATAGTGATGACAGAATGAAAGTGGTCCAGGAGCCTGGTCCTGTTTCCTGGTGGAAACTGAGGCTCCAGACTGTCATAGATCTGGAAGAAGCACAGTGGCCACAGAGGGTTTGATTTAATTCTGTGGTAGGCCCCATGGTGGATTTTGTGGATATGGTTCCTCAGCTGTGGAGGACTTCTGTGGCTATGTTTGTACCTGTCCTATTCCTGCCACATACAAACAAAACATTAGCAAACAAAAGAACCCTATTCACTATTATGAGGCCTTTGCGATTTACATGGGTGCACTGGTGTGTAATGCTGGCATGTTCTGGGCCTCTGGCCCTCTCGAAGTACAGAACTCGTCCTTTATTTCTCCCTGTGATGGTCAGCAATGTAGTATCTGAATTGCTAAACTGCCCATGTACCCTTATCTGCCCTTCTAGGGGAAGACACAGTCTGATTTGTGCCTTCTGCCGGCCAGCATGTTCATCTGCGAGGGGCAGGTGGCTCCTACCTTCCAGCTTTCTGAAACCTGTCTCTTTGGAAAGACAGATGGGAAACAGTAATATGCGGGTGGCTGCAGTTTTGGAGAGGTAGAACAGCCTTGGTGATCACTTTCAAGCTGAAGTTTTCTCTCTGAGTCTTGAGACAGTTTTCTGCACCTTGTTGGACAAACAGAACAAAAGGCTTCTTTCCAGCAGCTCTCAAAAAAAAAAAAAAAAAAAAAAGCTGAGTGCAATTATTTCCATTCTAAAAAAATGTTGGCAATGGAACTGGCACATGCCCAGCGCATCCCCATTTTCCACTGATTCTGGATCAGCTGGTATTGAGCCGGAACAGGAGTTTAATGCTCCGACAGCTCCAGATGCAAGGGCTGATCACACCTACTGTAATGAGGAGACTCAGGATGGCTATGCTGAGTTGCCAAACTAAGCTCATTGTAGTTTGAATACAGACATTTCATGTCCATCCACATTGTGAGGTATCGTAAGGAGGGTGTTGTTAAACCTGCAGTCCAGAGAATCTGGGACGTTTGCCAACTAAATAAAGCAAAAGCAAATCCAGAGGTGGTATCTCTGGTGGGCCAATCATGCAGTTTTGGTCTTCTGTTGCAATTCCAAACATTACAGAAATCTTTTGATAACATTTTACTTCTGAGGGTTTTTTGTTTTGGTTTGTTTTTTCTGCTTTTGAGCTTTGCATTGTGTATGTGGCTGAAGACATGGGCTGAAGGCAGGAAGTAAGATGGCTAAATTTATAAGAATTGCGTGGTTAAAAAGGTTTCAGTCTTATTCAGTGGTGATTTGCCAACAAGCGCTAGGCAAAAAAAGACAGAAATTAGCGTTTATTTGTGGGTGTTTAGAGATCAGTGTTGCCATTTATGACATTCCTTCTTGAAATGAATAGGGAAAATAAATTGATCCAAAAATGCAATATGAATTTACGGATAAATCTCTTAATTCTGACTGAGAAGAAACAAAGGTTATCCTGAACTGGATGATAAGGCCAGTACAGTTTTAATGCTTTTCACAATAATGCAGTTATGTGAGCAGAAGTCTTCAATTTTAGTATTAATAAAAATAAAATAAGCCCATTAGTTCTCTTTTTACTTTAACTGAAACTTTCACTAATCTCGACCAAACTTTTGCTTGCTTTGTACTAAAAATCTCAGCCATCTTATTAAAACTGACAGAAAAAAATGTAAATACATAGAATTCTAAATGTCTTTTTTTTTTTTTTTAACATGTAGCTGTTTTTATTGTCAGCAGGATGAAAATTGCTGTATGTGAAATTTGCAGGTTTCATTGCACCACTGGAAAAATCATAGGGGCTGATAAATAAAAAGTGTCAAAACTCCACAGTGTTCCAAAGCTACCGGGAATGGTTACATATCTCATTGATCTTAAAAACTAAAACCAAATCACAGTAAGCTTGTGCCATAACGGGAAAGTGACTTCGCACAGGGATATTTTCCTGGTATTAACTTTGAAGGCTGTATTGTAGTAAGCTTTGCCTACAGACGTTTACATTTTTCCACTCCTTCCTCTCCACCTGCAGTTTGCTGCCAGGTATCTCTTTTAGAGCCTTTTCGCTCTCCATGTCTCGCGTGAATTGTGAGCTCTGTAGGGACCTGAGCGTAACGGTGCTGTGGCTGTCCCTGGCTAAAGGCTCTGCTGGGCCCGGTAGGGATGAGCGTTTCCTCAGACAGGAGGTGCCCAGCTCTGGAGATGAGTCAATGCTGAAACATTAATTCTGGGCTCAGCACCCTGCCCAGAACTCTGGGGAGGGGGATCATTGGTGGGCAAAACCCTAAGGAGATATTTGTCTGTAATCTTTCTGTAATCTACCTTTTAATCTAAAGCACTATCTGGTCTGATTGATCCCACTGCTGTCCAACAGCTGTCAAGATACTATGTTGTACAGCTGATTTTACAGAAAGAAGCCATGATTTTAGCTAGCTTTGGCTCATCAATGCAACAAAACTTCTGTTATACTTCTCTGAGCCCCCAGAGGGCTGAGGTGGGAGAAACTGCAGCACTGTGCAACCAACAGTGTTGACGCATGGGGAAAAGGGCCGTATCCCCCTGGGGAGTCCGAATGCAGAACGGGATGCCCCAAGAGACTTGGGAACCACTGTTGTTTGTGACTGACCGCAGCCACAATTTTTCATTGCAGTTAAGTTCAGAAAAGGACCACCTGAAGTCTCCCCTAGACACTGAGGTGTGGCCTAGCAACAGACGACAGAAATACAAGGGTGTTCATGCAGAGTATATTGAGAGGATTTCATCTCCCTGTGGATTCATATTAAGTTCCAGTAAAGACACCACCTTTGCTCCGCACATCTCACTGGAGTACATAGCATTTGCAGGTGCAGTAGTCCTCTGACAATCTGTTGCTTGGACAAGCTGGTTAGGTCTTGGTTTATTCTCTCTGTCGGATGTTAACAAAATGATTTCTCATTTCATCAAGGGCAATTGGTAATTCAGAAACAGCTATGGGGTATTTTGGCTGCACAATCCTAGGGAAGAAACTGGTCTTCTGTCTCCTCAGAGTTTTCCAAAGAGATCAGAGTTCCTGTGCATTCAAACTGCATCAAACCAATACTGCTGAATCTGGAGGAGTTTAAAAATGTCTTAGGATGGTTGGAAATAACTGGTCATGAAACATTATTTCACTAAATTTTACTGTTCAAAAAAATAAGAACTTTACCAGGTTTTTTTTTTGTTTGTTTTGTGTTTTTTTTTTTTTTTTTACATCAGTCTGCACCAAGCACTGTGACACAAATTCTTCAATAGGTGTTTCCTTGGTATTTTGTTCTGTGGTGAATGTTCCCGTAAATATATGAACACCAGCAGAGTAAGATGGAAGCAACAGAAGTATTGCAGGAATAGACATTTCCCTGACTTGTTTGTGAAATGATCAACTACTGCCACTATGTTAAAGGACCTAAAATGAGGCTGCTGAAATGCAAGGCTGCTGCTCTGGACTAAGCCCTCTGCTTCCCCAAACATTTGTAGTCAAAGATTCTTTTATACTTTCAACTCAAGTTTTAGAACTAAGGCTGGAATAGCTCTCTTGGCTACTCTTTGTAGTGACTCACCTAATTTAAAAGGAAACATCATGGAGCTTCATTTTTGTATGGATATGGTAGGTATTTTAATACCCTTAGAATGATGAGACAATTACCCAGCACTAAAACTTGAGAGCACCGTAAGCTTAAATTTTTTGCGTCTCTTTTGTGGAGTGTAGGGTCTTTAGGCTTTAGGATATCTACTAACATAGTAGGATTTTTCTTTAAAAAAAAAAAAAAAAGTTGCACATGAATTATGCATGGTATTTATTATTGGCTGTTCCTCTCCTCAGCACAACCTTTTGATAACTTGTCTATTGCAAAGTATATTCCTCTGCAAGCAGGCAGCTAACCTCAGTGACATGGTTCCACGAATCAAATATTAAACTAAAGAAAGAACTATCTACACCTGCCTTTAAAAGTTAATTTTTTGAAACCTGGGTTAAAAGCACCTTATGGCAAGAAATCAGTCTTGGTTTCTCTAGGCTATGAGGCTTCTTGATAACATAGTTCAGATGGGGATCTATTTGTTTCCCTGTGTTTTTCTGAAGTTGTAAGCATGTTTCACCTGCCATTTCAGAACATCAAATAAAAGAAATTCAGTTACGATTTTTGGAACAAATTGTCACAGAAAAAGACCAGAGGATTGCCTGAAAGTGTGTGGGAGAGGAGGACCACCAGCAACAAAAAACAAATCCCCAGACTAAATGGAAGAGGAAAGTATGTTGCCCTTACACGCTTCTTCCCAGCCTGAAACACAGCTACAAGTTACTCACTTAATTCTAGCTTTATTCTGATGAAATCAATGCTGTTCTGACAGGACTACATTTGACTTTTAGCATAACGTGATTTAGCAGGGCAATCATTCTTTAGATCAAAATGGCTGTAACATTTCCAGTACTACTAAGATACTAATACTGCCACTTCCTTTCTCTCTCCTTATTAACCACAGACCACTCTCTATTGGTTTTCTATATGGTAAAATTCTCCCTTGAGTTTTTGAAAGGCAGGTGCCAGAACATACATGCGCCCCTGCACAGTGTACTGTACAGCAGGCACTGAAAGCATGTCAGGACAAGGACATGAACTCTTGGCTCAGCAGCCACTGTTGCTGCACAGCTGACTGGCTTCCAAAAGCATTGCAAGAGCAGCACCCTTCAGCAAATGTGGTTTAATCTGTTACGTGTCCACAGCTGAGAGACAGCTCACAGCTCTGATTACCTCTTCTCTGAACAGATACAGGAGAGCTAGACACGAAATAAAGGAAAGTGACAAGAATTATGAGGCACGTGGAACATTTCTGTATGAGAATAGACTACACAGACGAGGACTGAGATTGACTGCGGAAAGTTACAGTTGAATAGTGGTTCTCAGTTTCCCCCCCATCATATACCCACTTGTACAGTGGCCTTCACATTGGAATGATATTCCTGAAGAATTTACTTTAGGAGGAGTTAAAGCATGTGGAGAATGGTGATCTGACTGATATAGTCTACTTGCATTTCCAAGAGGCTTTTGACAAAGTTTCGTATCAAGTTTTTTTTTAAGGAAACTAAGCAGGTAGGGGATAAGAAAGAAGGTCATGGCATGGAGACATGTTTAAAAGATAGGACAAAGAGGGCAACAGTAAATGGTCAGCCCTCAGAACAGAGGGAGGTTACAAATGCAGGGATCTGAGCTGTTGAAAATGATCTGGAAAGGGATATGGGCAAAGAGGTTGAGAAAGTTTGCTGGTGACACAGATTACTCAGAGGAGGGACGACAAGGAAAGCAGATTGTGAAGAGTTCTGGAAAAATGGTTGAGTGACTGGGCAATGAGACAGGAAGTGAAATTCAAGTTATGTAAAGGGGTGCACATGAGGAAAAAAAAATTACCCTAAATTGATGTATAAAATAATGGCCCCTGAGCTGACCATTACCACTGATGGTCAATATCTAGTGTTAGAACAGATCAAAACATTAGCTAAAGAAAATCCTATGTCAGAGATTATTAGGAAAGGAGCAGAGAAAGTCACATGAGTCCAAGAGTCACGGAGTTGACTCTACGTGCGCTTCTGTTCCCCTCTTCTCAGTAACAGGACAGTGAGACTGGAGGAGTTCAGAGAAGAGCAACAAGGGTGACCAAAAGCCAATGCCTTCTCTTGGAAGAACAACTGAGCAGAACAGGACTCCATGGCCTGGGAAGGAGATTATTTAGGAGGGGAAGTGATGCACATCTACAAAACTCTAAGCACTGTGTAAAAGAACGGATGGGACTGATCATTTACTGTTGACTGGGAGGAATCAAACGAAGCTACTGGGAACCAGGTGCTTCACCTCCCCGGGATCCCTCCCCGCTCCAATGCTTCGTGCAAGGAAAAAGCTGACCTGCTGAACTTTGCCAAAAAATATTGGCTGTTTCAAGTTGGCATGAATTCAAGAGAAGACTGAACAAAATTCAGAGCAGAGATCTATTTGGCTTGGTAAACATAGAGAAAACATGTGTAGCTCAGGAAATCCCCCAAACTAAATATAGTTGGAGCCCAGGACAGTATTCAGGGGAAGTGCTTGCTCTTCCTGCCCTATAACCACTGTGAAGAAAAAACTCAGGGTTGGAGGATCCTTGTTCTGACCTAGCACAGCCACTCTTGTATACTTACATTACAAATATTCAGTCTAATACAGGCACATAATGCTACCATGTGTGTGGGAGCTGGCATGCGTCTGCCAAATAGTGTCAAGAAGTGTATGTTCGTCATTGTGCTGGTTTTGGCTGGGATAGAGTTAATTTTCTTCATAGTAGCTAGTATGGGGTTATGTTTTGGATTTGTGCTGAACACAGTGTTGACAACACAGGGATGTTTTTGTTACTGCTGAGCAGTGCTTACACAGAGTCAAGGCCTTTTCTGCTTCTCACACCACCCAACCAGTGAGTAGGCTGGGGGTGCACAAGAAGTTGGGAGGGGACACAGCCGGGACAGCTGACCCCAACTGACCAAAGGGATATTCCATACCATATAACATCATGCTCAGCGTATAAAGCTGGGGGAAGAAGGAGGAAGGGCGGGACGTTAGGAGTGATGGCGTTTGTCTTCCCAAGTAACTGTTACGTGTGATGGAGCCCTGCTTTCCCGGAGATGGCTGAACACCTGCCTGCCCATAGGAAGCAGTGAATGAATTCCTTCTTTTGCTCTGCTTGTGCATGTGGCTTTTGCTTTACCGATTAAACTGTCTTTATCTCAACCCATGAGTTTTCTCACTTTTACTCTTCTGATTCTCTCCCCCATCCCACCAGGGGGGAGTGAGCGAGTGGCTGTATGGTGCTTAGTTGCCAGCTGGGGTTAAACCACGACAATCATAGAGGTCAGTCTGAGATTCTTTGTCTAACAGTTAAACCCACTAAGCTCTGCGATTGATCCAACACCATAACATTTGGTTTGACAGTTGCAACTTCTGCTTTCATATCCATTTCCTTCTTTATTGAATTGTCTGGTAACTGAATACAGTGAACATAAGGATGATTCCTCTCCTATACAATTTTACTATTTGCATTTGTCCTTCAATCTCTCTTCAGGTAACTTAAAATTGTTTTCCTTAAGTCTTTTAGGCAAGAATCTGCTTTCCCCACAACTTATGTGTATAACATTTTCCATTTTATTCCCTTTCACTTTCTTTTTCCTATATGAGTTGTTGAGCCAAAGCAAATTTCTTGCTTGTGTAACCTAAAGGCTTTGACTCATATGCACTGAAGCAGACATCTGCAACAGCTTAGGGCAGCGCTGCTTCCAGGGGTCTGTCTCTGCTACAGGTGGCCCTTCACTTCATACGGTGACAAATAGGAACATGTGACTCTCCCTGCAGTAGCAGTTCCCAGTCTGGTGTATCAGCTTACGCTGCCACTCCAGAATCTGGGCTCAGCATGTTTATTATCCAAATAGCCCTTAAAGAAACATAAGAGTGGGGCATGACAAGGCTGCTACAAAGAACGTATGGCAGATGCATACTCTGTATGCAGAGGCCTAAGTGTCGTTTGACAGTGACTTAGAAGACCATTTGTTATTCAGGCCACGTTCTTTTAATATCAAAGTGTAAAGCCAGCTGTTAGGTAAGCTGATCAAAGCAAGAAATTGTGTAGCTAAGCGAGAAACCCACCCTTTGCCATATGCACAAAAAGGGTTAACAGCTCTCAAGCACAAAAATAACCCCGCTAAAGTTCAAGGTAAAAATCACGGATGTTAAGAGCCAGACAGTCATTTTGTCCCACTAGATCCTGGCTCATAGACAGACAGTGCTCCTGCAGGTTTTCAGGTATGCGTTCTGCTTTGCTGCCTGCCCATGCTGGAGATCTCCAAGGACGCCCACCTACACTGATGCCGGAGGGGATGCACCCAGCCCTCCAGACCCAAACAGCGATACTGACTGGTGTGAAGGGGCAGGGAACAGATAGGATTCCTTTTTGTCTCTACTTAGGGTAACAAAAATAGAGAACTCCCTTTGATTTTAGGAAACTACCTACTTTACAAATGGGAGCTACATTCTATAAAGAAAGGCAATACATGCACATACAGCTATACGATATTTGTATTCATTTTTTTCCTTTTCTGGTGTCTGTCATAGCTTTAATATTGCTTTGTAAATATGTGGGAAAGCCTAAGGCTGACCACAAGGCTTTCCAGCTCTAAGTCACTGTGCAACTGTACATCCTTTTGCGTTATTCATGATCTGGCTTCATAGCTCAAAGGCACAAGTGTAGAGCTCTCATTTCAAAGAACAGGATTGGCCATAACAAGGTTGAATATGGGCAGCATATTCCCTGGTGAATAAAAAAAAGTGGCAGCTGATACAAAAAGTGTTAAAATAAAATTGGCAATGTACTTTACTGTTTCATAAGCAGCAATGGTATAATCTGCAATTAAATACCACTTGTGTTATCAAGCACTTGTAGGCAGGATGTCACTGTTCATATGAGCAAGGATAATTCTTCACAAAGAGTTTTGCACCCATCATTGACAAGAATCCCTCAGGAATCAATGAAGATAAATGCTACATTGTCAGTTAAACTGCTAGCTGTAGGACTCAAGATACTTATAATACATTCGACTTAGGAGATTAGCATTCAGATATTGAGACAAAGCACCAAAAAGAATGGAGGAAAAAAAAAATCTTCTCTCTGTAGTCTTGTACCTGAACATTACTTGAAATACCACTCAGGAGAGCAGTTTATGGGTTCTTCCTTCCAAAGAGTCTTCAGACGCTGGGCCCAGGCAATCAGCATCTCCTTCCTCTTCTCCTCAGAGACATACTCTGGAGCGAAGCAGACGTGAGGTGCAAGGACTTTGACACCACAAAAGTGCATGATTCCATGCTGGACTCAAAGCAAAGAAAGAAATGCCTCAGGAAATAGATTTTCACTTTCAATTCAAGAATGTGGAAGATTCAAATCTGAAACTGTTTCTCTGACCTAATCTAGGGCAGGTTTTCTAAACCTGTGCATTTATCAGGAGAAAGGAAATAAATTGCAAAAGTTCATTACCTGTCCTGGCAGTCACTACTGAAGGCTAGGCGTTAACCAGAATGACATACAATACACTGAAAAATAAGGTCAACTTCATTTATTCTGCTCTGTGGAATTTATTTTTAAGTGCTATTAAACCCACAGAACTGTTCTCTTCGGCTGCTGTATGCTATTAAATTTGCAAGGATCAGAGTTCATTGTACTGTTTGAATCTCCACAGATTGTTCCTGAACTGCAGTGTATTTCTCATCTATTTCTAAGTATTTTTTCAACCTTTTGCCTCTGGCTTAGCCAAACGATCCTGAATGAAGGCTAGTGCCTTTCAAATCAGCTCAACTCGCCATTTTCTGTGTATTTCTGAATTCACAGTTGTGTTTCATGTTCTTTGTCATGTTGACTTGCAAACTCTGCAGCTAGATAGCCTCACAAGGGGAGACAGCTAGTAATTGCAATGGGTAGGAGACCAAAGAATTTAAGCACGTCTGCTGTATTATATCAAGAAGTAGCTGGCACAATTTGCCTTACCACCTAAATTTCGCAACGCATGTTTGCTACTTCTGAGAAAAGGGTAGCAATAAGAAAAGGCATGCTAACTTTCATATGCTGATCATTAATGCCAGGATAATGTGTGACTCCCCTCCTGCCCCGCACCCTACATGAATCGGGTAGCTATGGGGAAAAGAAATCCTGCATGCTAGGGCTAAGGGAAATCCTATAACAGCAGAGAAATGTAAAAGGCTGACAGTATAAGCTTTCTCCAGATTCCAATCTGGAGGAAGGGGCACAGAACAACCTTAAAACTCTGTGGACTTTTAAAGTAGTCTCAGGATTTTAGGGTGCAATTTATAACCTGCAGATGCTTGGAACTGACAACTTAATTCTTTCGTATTATATTTCATATAAAATAAACAATAATGCAGCTGTTAAAAATAACTGGAATAATAAAAATTAAGGCAAACAACCACCAAATGTTCATATATTATACCTGCATGGGCCACAGGAGATAGCGAATATCACCACTGATACCTCCTTTTGCATACATCTCTTTGCTTCCTCCAGTGGTGAAAGAAAACAGGGCTAATTTGTTCTAGAATTAAGAAAGCAGCACTTGAGTTAGGCATGTTTAAAGAAGAGTGGCTGAATAGTTCAAGAGATATTCAGGGGAACCTGGAGAGCATAAATTTCTAGAGGAGGTGGTGTCCTCTTCTTTCCCAGACCTTATGTGTAGTGGCAGCTCTGAGGCAAAGATCGATGACATACTAGACAGCGGACTGTGTGTCAGGGCTTTCGGCAGAGACAGGTTAAAAAGAAAAGGAATTACATGTCTGACACCCTGTATGAAGCAGGGCTGACCCTTGTTCTCCCCTATGCAATGTCTGGAAAACTGTGGCTGGAAAGCACTCTGTTACTAAGAGTATCTTTATTCCTGTCCTTCCTGAATGCAGAAATTGAATGCTACAGTCCCCCTTCAAACTTGGGCTTGCTTGTCACTTGCCAAGGTGTTCAGGTGTTCTAAACCCCTGTGTTTCTTCTGCTTCTGTAACTATGATATTAGCCACGGGCTTGTGCTCAGCTTCTATCCTCTCAGTTTTAGCTTCTGTAATTGAAGTAACTTTTTTTCTAGTGCAGTATCTGAACTGCCTTGAGCCTGCACTCAGCATGCAGCTGTGATCATTGGGGATTACTCCCATTCATCTCAGTGAGGCAGCCATTTCTGAAATTTAAACAAACTGAAATGTTTGGAATTGTTAAGAAGATCAGAAATTACAGAGATTAATCTGTAGCGAACATCAATGTGAAACTAATATTGATTGTTTCTGGATGCTGCAGTTGTTACCAAATAAGATCCATCAGACAGTGGGCCAAAATTTTCCAGGGATATTCCCAGTGCCATGGAGAATTAGATGACAATTCATAAATTTTTAGAGATACTGATCTTGCTTAATTTATAAGCTACAGAAAAGAAAACGTTGAAAGGAGATAGTTGGGACAGAGGCTCGTGCACTGGGTATTTCAGGTTTCTGATTTTTATAATTTAATTCCAACCTTTGACATCTAATCCCAGAACAGGATCTTGTCACCTATTCTAGTATGTCACTCATTACAGATTTGTGCAGTCCTGCAGTGGTGGGAAGAATGACAGACTATAGTTTCAGGAAACGGATCAATTTAAACTGTTTGCAAGCTGTATGCCATCCCAGTGCACCGATACACCCACCAAATTATAAAGCCCATTTTGCAGGCCAACTAAAAATCTCTAGGAGATTGCTTAAATCTTTAGGAACACTGCATTCTCCTTATTGTACTACCCTTCAGACAGTTTTAACAAGCCAGACAGTTACTCAACATGTTACCAAAGCATTATTTCAGGAGAGCATAAAGTGAGAGCTTTAAACAAATATAATGGAAAAGAAAGACCAATACCCTCAAGAGCATTGTGCAGATCTTGATCTTAATAAAACAATCTCAAAAACATACCTTAAGCAAACCGGAATCATAACAGTTTGGAAATTCGTGAGCAAATCCTTGGACCAAGACTCTGTCCATCCAGCCCTTCATGATTGCTGGCATGCTGAACCAATACAAGGGAAACTAGGCAAAAAGTAAATTACCTTATTAGTACAGAGAGTCTGGGCCACCCTTAGGCCTGGTCTACAGGCCAAATCCTATCTCTTAATCTGTTCAGATCTTGTACATGTCTTCTTCCACCTCTCTGTCAGGAGAGGCAGTAACTATGCTTGGCAGAAATAACTGAAGTGCTTTCTGTTTGTAGTAGTCTCAGGTACATACCTGAGCATCTATAGCACACTAACGCCATGGTGACTGTGAGGGCTTCCACACAAATTAAAGTTGGAATACAATGAAGCAGGAAGGTGCCATTTAATTCAAACTTAAGACTGTACAGAATTGTGTCTCCTATTGCTGAAATGCAGAAGGAACATATGATCTAATGGAGAATGTGGCCAAAATGCACACAGAGAGCCTTATTACCAGGACTGACATCTGGTCATCAGTTCTGATCTGACAGTCTGCTGACAAATGCCATGGGATCTTAAGAAAGACATACTTTCACACCCTGCTGATACGATGACCCTGAATCACTTTATTGAGAAGAAAATGTCTCCTTTAACAGTAGGACCCTCTGCTTCTAGATCCTCCAGTTAGCCCATGGGACTATAGCCTAAAGCTATCATGTCTTATTTGCATGATCTTGAATGCTTTAGGGACTCCTATTCTACGATGCATCGCTATCCCTCAACCTTTGTACACGCTGCAGTATAGAAGAAATTCTGTAAAAGCTTATCCACATGTGGCTTAATTCAAGATGGAAACAATGTGGAAACTGGGCAATCAGCATTATCTTTGGAAGTGGTGAGTTTAGTCTGCAGTTAATTTTAAATTACTTTATGGTGTCTTTGAGAGCCTTTTTTTTCTCTTTTTTTTTTCTGCACCAGAACATACTCAAGTTCATAGCATTCTACAGACAGAAAGTAGAAAGCAACCACTTCCTTCAGGGGATGTTTTACTATACTTATCTCAGAAGCAATAGTGTAAAAATGATGAAGACATACAGTGAAATGCTTAACTGACATATGGTCACATCCTAAATTTCATCTAGAATTGGACAGTGGAATATATATAGGCTATGCCTAAGGGCAACAGTCACACAGGCACACAAAGAAATGTGGGGCTAGTATTGCCTTATACAGTACTTCTAGGACTTGTAGACACTGAGGACAGAGCTGGCACAGTGGGGAGCAGAGATGGGGTGTAATGATCTGTTGGCAAGTCCAGATAGTGCTTCTGCAACTCAGCAGTAAATGAGGACAGTCCAGTCAGGGAAGTCCAAATTCCCCGAGCCTGCTGGCTGCTTGCAGCTACTTGCCCAGAAAATAAGCCTTGCCCTGCTTTCTGCCAGCCTGCCTGATAACCGTGGTCATGTATGTCTTTGTGCATCCAGATATGAAGTTTGGTCAAGTGTTGGTGAACTACTGGATTTGCCGGCGTTTCAACCTCAATAATTGTGCTACTGAATTACTGGATTTGCTGTTGTAATGACCCGGATAATTGTACTACTGATCTGTATTTGTTACTGTACCATTACTTAGAGATAAAGTGTTTATTCCTAAAGCTGTTGGTCTGATGTCTGTTACCATATCCCAAACCTATAACTTGGCGGGGCCGCCTTAAGCCCTTACACACATCTCTGTGTGTATATCCGTGTTTGCTTTGCCTGACCTCCAAGACAAAGGGATAGTATCGGCTGCCTGATAACATGGCACGTTTCTCGTATAGAGAATTATAGTATTCTTTTGCACCCAATACTTTCTGGTCTGAGTTGCTCAATGCAATCGTTTTGGAGCGCAGGTAGTGTGAGGACCAGTTTTCACAAAGCCTATGCCATCAGACTACTTTTGAATGTTAATTTTTAAGTGAAGCACTGCTGTGAATTTTACTCGGGTATTTTAAGGTTCTAATTTCAGATGCCTTCCTGTTCTCCAAAAATGCCAGTGTGGAGCCATTATTTGTGTGAAAAACTCATACTGTGCTAGCACGAAAAATGCTCACAGATGACCTATCAAAATATTTTTGATATTTTCTAAAATCCACATCATATCAGAAAAACCTGACACCTTGAAATTGCTATGCTGGATACAGACTGTTTTATGTTGATGGCAGAGCTACTACCACTTTTTACTCTGGCTAGATTCAATGTTCCTAATGAAATCTATAATCTTCTCACTATTGCTTTTCTTTTGTTCAAACCTGTATATTACAACTGAAGTCTTTTTTAATATAATTTAAAATAATGACCTGAAAAATCATTAAGTCTGCTTCCTGCACCTTCTTTTGCTCTTCAATCAGATCGTTGGACAAACTTCCTCTCTTGTAAGCTTCCCATGCCTCCACGCCATAATTGAATTCTTCTGAGTTGTGCAAGCAACCTGTGGGTAGAAGTGAACGGTCATTCCTTGCCCTGTTTCGTAGCCAAATAAGAATTAAATACATGTTGCAATCTACAGTTCTAAATTGAGTTACTGCTTTCCATTTTTCCCCACTTCCTTTTTTTTTTTTTTTTTTTTTTGTGTGTGGATATTCAGCATCATCACAGCTAATGGTGATTTGATTTTAAACTGGAGAGGAATATAGTGTCTCAGAGTACTAAAAATTCCGCCTTTCTGTAGCAACATACGAAGTGCAATAAGAGGACCTAAGCTTGGCTCTAGACTCTGGTGATGCAGGTGGATGATTTAAGAGGATTTAAGAGAATTTTGCTAATTGCTCTGCCTCTGCATTAGGGATTACTGAAACCATCACGCAGTCACAAGCACTATGTAGCTGCTTTTCAGCCTCTGCAACTGGGAAACTCGTCAGGGGCTGGGGAACCAGTATTGGCTGGCTCTGCTGACTCCACTACAGTTGGGTGAGCTGATTCAAGTATGTCTGAATCAGACATATACATTCATTCCGTTGAGTCAACTAGTAGATCATCAGTCTCTAGCAGAAGAGAGAGGCAGTAGCCTCGTGAACTCAACTCTAGCAAGTCATAGAACGGTATCCAAAGGCATTTCTCACACACAAGAAACGGACTTCAGAGACTGATTGTGGACACATGCTAATGCATTTTTCCCTCTCAGTAATGTCACCATGAGCCAAGGTTCATATTCAGGAGTGGACTTTTAGAAATGCTTATGTCTGGTCATTAATAAATTTCGTCTTGTTTTTGCCAGTGCTTGCACTGGACCTGTGCTATCTGATTCTTGTTTTAAAGAAAGTTTCAGCTGTCGCAGATTATCTTATGGCTTTGTGTTTCCTAACCTGGAAAAATACTGGGGCTAAATGCTAGTAAGAGCACAGTGAAAACATCACATAAGCCTAACAGGAGCATCACTGTTTTTCTCAAGTCTTAACTGCATCATCTAGTCATTTTTAGTAATCATATAATACCAAGGTAGTCAGGAGGTGCCAAGACAACTCAAAAGCCCAAGCACTTAAGTGCCTGGAGCTAACTTGCAGAAAGCATTTGTAATCTTGTTCATTAAGAGAAGGTGGTTCTTAGAATGTGTTTTCAGTCGATTGTAAATACTGTAAAAACAATAATTTTCCCTCATTCACTTTAGTCTAAAGGCAAAATACTGTTTTACAAATCTGTACTATACAGATATTTCATTTTTCTGATTGAGGGGCCGTTTCTAGTGATCAGATTTATTTAAATAAAGATGATACTTGTTGGGTTCCTACACTGACTTTTCTTAGTCAATGCTAATAGAAAATAAAAAGCTGGGTCTTGTTAGTTGAGGGATATTTGTACAAAATAATAGCAACTGTTTTTCAGAGTGCACCTAACAGCGTGGTTCTGGATTGTTAAAGCAGCAGGATAGACAAGGTGAAAGTTTGTCTCATCGTTATTGTTGAAAAAAGTGTATTTTGGCTAGTCTCACCAACAATGTCATTTCTTGTCGCTCTTGGCTCAAACTGCATTGCATATAAATCAGACACTGTAACACTGCAGCCCTGCTTGCTCAGTTCTTCCACAGCAACCCTCTTCAAAGATCCGTTCAAGGACTTGGGCTCTTGATGTGCATAGACTATCAGGACTTTTCTCCCTGGAGGCAGAAAGAAAACCAGAAGATACCTTTGAGTATAGGAGGCAGATACGAAAGAGTTTGTGGAGCCGGTTCTTCATTTTTCTGTAGTGTGTTTTCCAAGCAGCACAAAACTAGTGAAAACAGAATGACAGTGGCAGCATTTCACTCCTGCTTGGCAGCAATGAGTGACTCATGAGGAACTAATCAATAAATGCCCCCCACCCAGCAATTTTGTGCTCCACTGGGCTTTCCTAAGTGGAACTCAGTGGACGGTGGCTGCGTTTCCATAGCAGGTCACACTGCCCTACATCAGCACAACCCAGTTCCTCCTCTTGAGTCAGCATTTGTGTTCATCTGATTCTGCTGCCCCCGCCCCCAAAAACCCCACCCAACAACAGGGAAAAAAAAGCTGTCTGCCGGTTTAGCTCCCTAGGCTGGGTCAGACAAGTTACAGTGCAAGTGTGAGGGGCAGGCTGGGATCAAAGCAGTGCCAGCTCAGATTCCCTCACACTGTTGTGGAAACAAGTTCTGAGAGCTCAGAGCATCTTCCTACTGCAATGTGGGATCCCCTCGTCTTCCATTTCAGTGCTGCACAAGTGACAACATCAGGATAGATGTTTAAGATGCCACTATCCCACTTCAGCATCATCACAGTGACTTCAATAGAAAGCAACATGATTTCTTCTTAGATGTGAGAGTGAGCTGTCTAGTGTATCTCACTACCTTAAACTGATGTAGCTTCTTAAACTGATGTAGCAAGGTGTATCAGAGCTTACTTGTTCAAAATTTTACTGTACATAGGCCATTCAGTTTTAATAATTGTCTAAAAAAATCATTCATCACTGAACACAAGGGAAAGGTGAAATACTTTTATGGGGTAGTAGTTATTTATACATAAACACTGCAGAGAAGGAAATTTCCAGGGATTACTGAATCTGCAAAACATGCAGCTCTTGGATCCTGACAGCTAACACAAAAACTCAGGCATCTCCTGAGTTCAGTTTCTCCAGGGCACACAGAAGCTGTATGGCCCAGAGCACCATCAGGGTGACAGGTAAGTTTAAGGTGTCGGAGATCATTAATATAACCAGAGCTGAAGGCCTGAAGAAACAATACCTCATTTTTAACCTAAATTATGAGGGGTGATTATTTCTCCAGTGTGCATAGCGTCCATGAAACAATAGTTTTGCCAAAAGACTATTAAAATTTGTGGCCAGATGCTATCATAAATTTAACATGTGTATAAACTCTTTAGACCCCTGCTCCATAACTTATTCTGGAATATCAAGTGCAGTTACCTCTTTCCTGTTCTTGCTAACTCTCAGCAAGTGGGTAGTTCAGTGGCTGGAGACAACACAAGCTCACAGATGCGATACGATTAATTCTGCAAGCTGCTGGTTTGTTTCCATTTCAGTGGAGCTGAGGGCACAGTGCTCAGAGAGACTGCAGTTTTCAAAGGCATCACTGACTGAAGTAATTTCAGTCATTTAAAAAAGTAATACCTTAGTATCCCAACTAAACATTACAGATATGCCACATACCAGCGTGCCCAGGCCTGAAGTGAACAGCATTTTCATTAGTATTTGTTCTTACCTGCCATTTTCTGGAAGCACTTGCTAGCTTCTGTCTTGAGAATCTGATACGGCCTGTGAACTCAAATGACAAATTTGCTCATGTGAGAAACATCAGGAAAAGGTACAAGGAAAATCGCTGTTTCAGTAGGAAATGTACCATCCTGTGTGGATGTGAAGAGGCTGCGAGGGGAAAACACTGTGTGTGTGTGTGTCTGTGTGTGTGAGGGGAAAACACTGTGTGTGTGTCTGTCTGTCTGTCCGTGTGTGTGTGTACCCGTGCGCTGCAGCTGCACGACCCGCCGGAGGATGAGGGCGTGCCGGGCCGAGCGCTGTCTTGTAGTGACTCGCAGCGGCTGAACGACACGCCGCCGGCGGGAGAGGCGAACCCCGCGGCTATCGCACGCCCGCTTCACCCGGGGACGGGACTGGATGCACCGCACCGCCTCCCCAGAGAAAGAGCTGGACGCTGCTCCTGTTCTTCGTGCTACCCTCCAAAACCGGTTTCAAAAAACGGCTCCCGACCTCCCACCCCCCGGCCCCAGCGCAAGCCGTGGCGCTGCCGGCGCCGCCCCGCAGCTCAGCGCCGGCTGTGCCGCTCGCCCCAGCCCGGGCAGGGCCGCGGACCCGGGGCCGCAGCCCAACTCCCCGCTGGGTGCAGTCCGGGGTGCTTTTACCTGCGGCCCGCGGCCCGGCGTACCCCTGCGGCGGGGCTGTGAGCGGCCCTCCCGGCGGCCCCGTTGCCCGCCCGGCCTCTCCGGCCGGGCCCGCCCCTGGGGGCTGCGCCGGCGGGCGTGGGGGCGGGCTCGGGCTCGGGCTCGGCGCCGATTGCTGCTGCGGCTCCGTTAGAGACATCGCTCCCGTTAGGTGCGCGTCACCCGCTGCTGGTACTGCACGTGATAACCATTACTAATACACACATGGTATATCACATACGTACTGGCGTTTCTTTATAACGGGTGCTGCTCGTCCCCGAGTGCCGCCGGAGGGGAACCGGGGTGACTCCTCGATGGGTACCCCTCCATTCGAAGCATTCAGTGAGTCCTCACCCATCTGCCAGGGGCCAAGTACCATCAGTTGTGGTTTTCAAATGGAGAATCCGAGGCGGAAATCAAGTGACTGGGCCCAACAGCCTGGGAAATAAATGACCGAGCTACCTGTGTCCTCTTGCAGTGGGGCGAGCAGAAAACCTCCGTGCAAACCTTGCACCATCTGCGTTTTTCACCCACTGCTCTCTATGCTGTCAGGGTCAGGGGAGACACGCACCCCTCCGCTATCTTCCCTGGCTTCCCAGGGAGAAGGTGACACACACAGTGCTGCGGGCACTGGGGACAGCCCTGTCTGGAAATGGGCAGCAGCAGCGCCAGAAACCAAGGCTACAGCTGTCACTCGGCAACGTATGTTGAGTGTAAAACATGAGCCCAAATTCTGCTTGACTGCACTCTCCTGGTTATACGGGAAGCAGCGTGGTAAAGAACTGGGCAGGGACTCCAGAAACCCAGATTCGAGTTAAAGTTTACTTCCCCTCAGGTAGGATGTCTTACTTTTGTCTTTTCATCCCTTCTGGTAACAGAAATAATGAGACCTTCTGATAAAACAATCAGTGTTTAAACAGCTGAGGGCTGTTGGTATTAGCATACTGCTAGCAAGTAGAATTCACTTTTGTGAAGGCTGGGCAAAAACTAGGAAAGAAGCTGAAATGGACATAGCCCAAAGACTTTGAGTTTTATTGTTGTTTTTTATAGCTCATACAAATGACCAAGGCAAAAGTATGTGTTTTCCTTCATTTTTCCCCCCCATGCAAAAGGTCTGTTTACGGTAAGATGTGAAATGAAAGGAAAAATGCTAGTAGTTTATATACTGTACCTACATAATATTACCTGACAGACTATTTAATACGATACCTCACAGAAACAGTAAAGAAAAAAAATTACACTGTTCCTGCTAACTTTTCTCCATTCAAAACTCGCTGAGTATTAGAGTATTTCCAAGGGGTCTTTTTTCATTTTCCTTGTTCCTGCTTTCCTCCTCAGCGTTCACCCTGCATTGGAAATTGTTTGTGCCTGGACATCACCCAGGCATTGGCCGGGTCTCTGCCGGCATGCAGCCTCCTCTGGGGTCCTGTTTCCCTTCATTTCCTTATCTCCTGCTATCAGGAGCCTGGTCAGAGTGAATGATGGCTGTCACCCAGCCTGTGCATCCAAAGCTTTCTATGGGCTGGGTGGGAGCCGATGCACGCTCGGTCTTATCCTGACACAGAGTATCAGAAGCACTCCTGGATTCCCACCCAGGTTTTGACATAGCTGCTGGACTAACAATTATGTTGGTCTCTTTTCGAGGTTTAATGTAAAGAGTGAGCATAACATATATAACGTAAATGGCTGATTTTCTCTTGAGCACAAAATACTTTTGTCCTCCCCAATATATATTGTTATCATATATATTATTAATGTTAACAACATTTGAAAAGGTCTACCTGAATATAAAACCAGCATTACAAATGGAGTATATTTTGTGGAGGAAGGACTTCAGAGAACACATTCATGATGCATCAGATGGATAGACACCTATGTTAAAATATTTCACAGGTGTATAAGAGGAAAGATGGTTTATTTTACTGCTGGTAAATAATAGGCTTTTAAAACTGGAAAACACTGCAATACTGTAGGTGTGCATTGTGATTTTAGACAAACGAAAGCTGTAGTCTCAACCTCAATGAGTTTATGAATTTGAAGAGCATAAAATCATTAAATATTTCTCCACTTAAGACTGACAGCAGCGATCTCACTGGAGAAGTGACACCCCGCCCCCCCTATTTCTGAGTAAGATTGTAAAAGTTTACAGGATTAGTTCCTGTGTTAATTCCTAATATATCCTAAGGTACCTTTCTCTCAAATATTGTCAGAATGAACTCTAATAATTTTACAAAATTAAAAAAAATCCTTTCATGTTTGTCTTTGGCCAAGGCCCACTATAAGGATTTCAGCAGGCACACAGCCACAATCAGCAATTTCTTAGCAATCTTGTGAGCACCCATTAGTTTTTCAGAACTCTTCAGAGAGTTCTTTATGAAACTCAAATTTCATAGTTTTAGGAATCCATTTATTTTTGCTGTTTGGGCAACTGTGTGGGACAGAGTGAAGTTTCTTGTAGCCTCCTTCTCCTGCTTCCCCCACCTCCTTTAAAGTTAATTAGCACTCAGGAAAGTGTTGCAGTAGCTCAAACACCCTCTGAGATTTTAATTTTGCAGGTTGGGAATGTTTCTTATCTGCCCCCCCCCCCCCCCCCCCACCCGATATCCCTCTCTCTAGTCCTCCTTTGCAATAAGAAAAGGGGGGGTTTGTCCATTAATATGAAGAGTAAGAGCAGGTAAGCACGTATGATGCAGATCCCACTGCTCTCGGCCTGCAGCTATCTTGAACTCAGGCCTGGGCACGTTGTAGTTTGTTTATATAGTAACCTCCAATTTATCTCTCTGTCAAGCACTTTTCCCAGTCTCCCTGTGAATCCATGCCAATCCCTTAAATGTGCACTGTCCTTGGCAGGGACTTCCAAGACTCAGTTCCTGCTGTGTGAGGACCCCCCCCCCCCTTTTTTTTTTTTGCTTTGCATCTGGTTCATATCAGCTTCATTTGATACCTCTTAGTTCTTGTACCGGGATCAACAGTGAAGAATCTGTCCCTGCTCATCCCCTCTGTCTGTTGGTGATTTTGTGGACCTGCATCGTGTGCCTCCTGAATAACCTCTTTTCTGGACTGAAGAGTGTTCTTCAGGGGGTCTTTGTTCAGAAACTGCTCTGTACTTTCAGTCCTTCCTAGTGCTCTTCTCTGCCCTTTTCCAGTTCTGCTGTATCATTTCTTGAAGTGAGGGAACCAGATCTACACAGAGTATTCATAGTATGGATGCGCCTTGGATTTACTTAGTGGTATAATGATTTTCTGCTCTGTGGTCCTCCTAATTCCTACTGTAAAATTTGCTTTTTTGACTGCTACCAAGTGTTGAGCTGATGTCTGCGTGGAGTTATCTGTCATAATTAGAAGATTTACTCCTGTGTGGTGGTAGTCAGCTCAGAGCCCTGTATTTTAAATGTGAGGCCAAGTTGGTTTGTTTGTCTCCCATAAGCATCTCTTAAGATTCACAGAGACTAAAAATAACTTTTAATTGCCTGGCCTCCCGAGCAGTGTCCAGAACACTGTGCTAGTCTTAGTTCCCATATAGGTTAGAAACAACCCTTATGCTCTGTGAATGACTCGCCTATAGGAGGAATTTGGCACAAGTTGGTAGCTTAAATACTGTTCTTCAGATATATTCTAGGTGTACTTCTCTACTATTATCTAAAATACTTGTACTCTTGATTTGTAGCCCCAAACCATCTAGTGAAGAAAAATAACAGTTTTTTTTCCTGTGAAAAACTAATCAAGGAACATGCTTTTCTCTTGATCTTATTGGGGCAGGGGGTTGGACACATAGCTGAGGAGGGAAGAGATACTGCTTTTTTTATACAGTTGCAATATTTGCTTATTGGGCCACTTATTTAGGAAGTTCAAGAGCTGCATTTAGTTCTGTCTTCAGCTTGAGGGAAACCAAACACCCGTTCTTAAAGAGTGACCCCCACATCAGACCGTGGGCTATTCTGGAGTGGCTACATCATCAGTTCCTGTCAAAGGTGTTTCACTGCAGAAAAATATCTGGGGTTTCCATGAAGGAAAAGAGAGAATGCAGGCATGATTTTGTTACTTAGGCACTGGGATGACCTTGGAACATGAAGGCTCCAGTCCTTGTGTCAACCATTGCTGAAACCTTTAGCATGCAACAGCAGTTGGGTGCATTCACAGCCCCTACTATGCTGTAAAAGAAAAGCCCATGCTCTCTTTACCTAAGGTTAGGCATCAGCTGGGTGAAAGTTTTGAAGGTAGCAGGAGCTCATTTTTGCCTAACTGTTATTTATGTGATTTTAAGTCTGTCTTTTTTTTTTGTTGGGTTTTTTTTTTCAATAAATATCTGGCCTAGAAAGAAAATTAGTTGTTTTGTCACAGTTCCTTCTGAGGACTCATTCATTCCTACTACAAGGAAGCACAGTTAGCGTTAACTGAAGGAAAAGAGAAAGTTCTCATAAGTAGAAAACTGTGGTTCATGTCAAGGTAAACATTTAAACTGAAACCTAAGAGACTGCACCTGGAAGTCTCAAGCAAGTGGCCTTAATTTAGGAACCTTCATTGGATATTAACCTTACTTTTTTCCCTTTCCTTTTAAGATATATTTTAGTTCCCAGGTCAGATAATTCTGTTGCTATGCTTCCAGTGGTAATGTATTGGATGTCTTCCACAGGCTTGGAGTTTGGTCTGATGAATAACCCTTATGTGACAAAGCAAGACAGAGATATGAAAAATAAGGGAAAACAAAGCACCCAAGAGAATAGAAAGTATGAGGAAGGTAGCAAAGTAGCCCTAGCGGGATGGTGATCAATTATAGAGAGATATGTAGCAAAATGGGAATCAAGAGCTTGATGTGGGCCTAGGTGGTTTTCCAAGGCAAAAACTTGCCAAGTACTGGTCAAGAAAATCTCTTAGCTAGTAACAAGGCATATTTGACAGTTTGCTTCCATCCCCTAGTGAAATGAAGTATCTTGCAAAATTGGAAAGGGCATGTAACTAAAAAGGGAGAGAATCATTCACATAAACCTTTTCATCCAAAGTTGGTTCCTGATTCTTTTCCCCAGTATGGAGACAAATTTCACTGACTTCTTCCTTTCCTTTTCTATGCTGAGATGTAGGGTCATGCTGTCTGCAAGCTCTTCCCCTCTTCTTCCTTCATTAGTTGACATGTAGGATGTCAGTTTGGATAGCCTTGGGCTGCCAAATGGTATTCTGGAAGCCAGACACATTTCTATCTGCAGTTTATTTTGTTCCTAAGTATTTTATGCTTCTTTGAAACCAGCTGTTATCCTTAATGAGCCTATTAATACTTTTTTGAACTGTTACCAGTTAAGTCCCATGAGAAATCACTGATTTTAAGCCACTCAGTCATATTCTGCACACAAACAAAGCTCCATTTTGTACAAAGTACTTCTAAAATCCTCTCTGTTTTGCCAAGAAGCTTTTGTATTCTATTTTCAGTAATAAATATTTACTCTTAATATTGCTCTGAAGTTATTGAGTTTAGTAATAAAAAATGTCCATGATTTTAAGGTGTATGTAACTCAGCTAGGAACTGGAGAGAACCAGCTCAGTGACCTGAAATACTTGTCCAGTGGCTATGCTTTCAGAGAACTAAACTTCCTGAACCCCTAGCAGTCCCTTTGAACAGTGACAGGACATGAAAGTATTGTGATTGCTTTAGGAAGCTCACTTCAAAAATGCTGTAGTGGTGCAAATGTTATGACATAGGGGATTACAGTCAAGAATAGACTATTTCAGTTGGAAGGGAACTTCAACGATCGTCTAGTCCAGCTGCCTGACCAATTCAGGGCTGACCAAAAGTTAAAGCATGTTGTTAAGGGCATTGTCCAAATGCCTTTTAAACACTGACAGGCTTGGGGCATTGACCACCTCTCTAGGAAGCCTGTTCCAGTGTCTGACCACCCTCTTGGTAAAGAAATGCTTCCTTATGTCCAGTCTAAACCTCCCCTTTGAGCTTTGAACCATTCCCACACGTCCTATCACTGGATATCACGGAGAAGAGATCAGCACCTCCCTCTCCACTTCCCCTCCTCAGGAAGCTGTAGAGAGCAATGAGGTCACCCCTCAGCCTCCTTTTCTCCAACGAGACAAGGCCAAAGTCCTGAGCTACTCTCATAGGACATTCCTTCCAGCCCTTTCACCAGCTTTGTTGCCCTCCTCTGGATATATTCAAGGACCTTGATATCCTTCTTAAATTGTGGAATCCAGAACAGACAACTCTTCTCGCTCTACCCCAAACCCACGTAACTGCTCTCCACTTAGGTAGGCAAGCAGGTGGGATTCTTCTCTCCTGATTTTACCCATGTAAAAGTTAGGGCATCTAGTCTAAACTCCCTCTAGTGCTGAGAGAGTTAGTCACTCTCAGATGCAATTCCTTTCACTTGCCTTCGATGTTAGTGGAAGGAGACCCACTACTTGGCTTACAGCAATCTGGCAGCATCTACGTGGCTAGGGGGAGATGAATGCTGTTCTCTGTCGAATAATGACTCCCACAGCTTTTGAGCCATAGCTATTGTCAGGTTATGTAAAAAAAGTTTAAGTTATAAAAAGCTATATAATGTGAAAGGTAAAAATAAGGATATTTCATATTTCACTACGTGCTGAGGCTAATTATGTCTGGCATGGATGAAAGAACAGCATTATAAAATACTGAGAGAATAGTTAGGATGAGTCAGAAGCTATAAAGAAAGCCTTGCTGGAAGTATTTAGAGTGAGCCTAGTGCTTATTGCTGTGACGGTGCCAGCGAGGTTTATACAGCAAACAAAGTACGGTAGAAGCAGCAGGAAGACTAAAACAAAGTGGCTGCAGGGAGAAGGAACTAGGTAGAGCCACGAGCAGGCGTGGCACCAAAAGATTACACTTCGAAATGAAATGAGTTTTCCAGGTCAAAACTGTGATATACTGGCAGAGTGATACGGGGACATTGGCAGCACTACTTCATGTGTCACACTGCTTTGTGAACAGAGACCTTTGTTCCCCAGGCGTGTCTGAATAATACTTCCTACACTAGCATCCCGTAAGAAAAAAAAAGTTGTTTGTCAATTGGTGGTAAAAAAGAAAATTTAAAAGGGTCAAAACAAGAGTATCTGAATACCTGAAAACAACTAAGTACTTTTATTTACATTCTCTTCTAATATCTCGCAAGCATTGAAATAAAAATTTGAGTTGATTATAGGAGAAAGACAAGAAAATCCTGCATTTCAAATACATCCAAGAGAGAGGAAATAACTGACACATTTTATTGCCTCCAAGTTATGTCCATTTATGGCCTAACTTTAAAACCTGCATGCTAAGAATACGTTATTGGGTAGTATAATAAGACTCTCTCAAGTTCAAGAACTAAACTACTTGGAAATAATCAGGTTTGTTGCTTCAAGCCAACAATGAACTGAGTCATCAACACAATCAAAAACATTATAGATGCCAGTGTAAAATACAAACACATACAGCACTTAGGTTGATTGATTCCTTCAGCAACTGAACTAGATTAGCATTTTGTTTTCTTTTTTCCCCACTTTATCAGATGATACAACACACAATTTTGTGATCCTTAATATCTGTTGTATAAATTCATGTGGAAATGCTAATAGCATATTTGTGTGTGTGTGCATTTTCTTCATACAAATTACAAAATGTGGGTTAGGGTGCAAGGTACGGTCATCTATCTTAGAAAAGAAATTAATTAGAATATAACTGTGCAGGAAATATTTTAGCTTTCCTTCTGCCTTTTCCTAGGATTAATACGAAGTTCATTGTACACATTGTTCTGTCTCTGGAGTAGTATATTAAGGTTTCAAAATACCATGTATCCAAAGGATATCTGTTGTGCCCTCTAGCGCCCAGTGCAAGGGTTTGTCTTTATAGCAGAAGTGAAGCCTTCACCAAGGAGGAGTTTTTAATCTTTAATGCAAGTTCTGTCCTAGAGGAAATGTTTTAAGAACCTTTGTCACCAGTGATAATGAGCAGCAAGGAAAAACGATGCTAACAAATCGTTAGTATAAGAGAAATCCTATTTGATATTAGTTTTCTGTGACTATTGCAGAGAACACGGCCACTGGGAGAGCACTTCTAACCAGTGAGTGCTGTGGTTCTGCACCAAAAAAGGAAGAAAAAAAGAGAAATAGAGAAGTAATATCCTACAGAAAATATTTTTGCATCGGTTTGTACCCCCATATGTGTCACAATAACACTGTAGTTATTCCTAGGCTTCTTTTGTCAGGTAATAAAGATGACAGTCACCCTCATATCGATCCCTCTCCTTAGAGCAGAAGAATTGACGGGCTTGTGCAACAGGAAGGAAGGAAGCAGGAGGACTGCATGACTAATAGCCTCTCACTGTGACCTGTTTTTCTTCTCAGTCTCTCTGTCTGGTAGTGAGTAATAGAAATTGAAAATGGTAACCTCTGGGGTTAATAAGTCTATAGTATCTCTAAATGAAAAGCAATCCATCAACAGGGATAGTGTACCGGCAAACAATTCTTATCAGTTGTTTAGCTTGTTTTTAAACCTTGTGATGTTAAATATTTAGCACTACTAAAGTATATAAATGAAATATGTATTTAAGGCTTTTATCTATTTGAAACTTAATTGCATCTTTTGCTAGCAGATTTTTGCCAGGAAGTAAGGGGACTAGTTCATTCAAGTACAAATTCTGGGATACATAGATTTGTTACTTGTAAATTAGTAATATCTTCTGTACTTTTTGATTGAGAAGTCTGGCCTGAGATACTCTTTCAAACACAGGCTGGAATTTCAAATCTGACTATAGACTCAGTCTTCGTGTGTAAAGCACAGCAGATCTAGGATTTGCTTTTGCATCTGAACAATGAGAATCTTTGCCAAGCTGACTGTCTGTCTTTACCCCATTTGTGATAACAAAAGGCAATAGGGTGTGTCTGCACTCTCCCTCAACTTCTTGTGGAATTGTTCATGTAAATATAGAGTGGAATGAATATTAACTGGTACCTAAAGAGGTAATAAATAGGCAGTTTGATTTCAGAGGAATGCACTTTATGGAGTATTTGAACTGAGAGTGGGAATGCGTTAGCTGTGATACTAAAAATCATTAATACATCTCAGCATAGTTTTCTGAGAAGGTGCTTTAAAATCTGCTGATATTCTACAGCTCTACCTGTTTGATTTTGAACACTAACTCCAAGCAGAGTTTTAAAGTTGTTTTTTTTTTCAGGGGAGAGGCGGAGGAGGGAGAAAGTAAATTTTCTACGCCAATAATTCTTCCTTTAGATGAAACAAAAACTTGGGAGACCTGTTTCTGTAGTCATTGCGCTTCAGAGTTACTTTCTATCCCAGGTGTAAGATTTATATTTGTCTATTATGGAGAAAAGGCCATACATCAAGTTGACACTCTGTTTTCATATTCAAGTTGATGCTTCTTTAGATTTGAAAAGTGAGGCTGTAAAGGAGCCCAGCTGCTGGCTGAAGTCTGTTGTGGTGGGGAATGAACATAATTCCATGAAGTTGATAAACTCTAGTTACACATCAGCAGGTACATAAGGTGCTACCTCTGGTGAGTCCAGTGATGTGTGACATAATGTATTTCAGAAGCAACTAATTTTAGATATTCTTTCCAAACAGATTTTTGCAGGTTCCTCTTACATGCCGGAGTACTTGTCTGAAACATCTGCTGACAAGTCGCTCTGTGCAGCTGCAAACCACCTGGGGAGAAAGCCAGGAGAATGAGAGGGAGCACCCACTTGCTCAGTGTGCCCGCCCTGGCAAGGTTTGTTATGGGATGTACCCATGACAGTAACTTGGTGATTGCTTCCTGGTTACTGTCGAGCCTTTCATTGACTTGGAATCAAGCTATAATATGGGATCAAGTCCTGTACATGAACACATCATCCCCTGATCTGAATGTTAACCATCAAGGTAAAAAAGTCATCAAAGTAAAATTGCTTTAACACACAGTCTCCTACGCAGGCTCAAGATTAACCACCTGGCATTGGAAATGGTGAACAAGTCAGTGATGATTAGCTTCAAAACAAATCCAACTACTTAGCCGGTGTTCAAAAGAATAATTATGCAGAGGACACAATTCTGGAGGGAGGCTGCTCTGAATTTCTGCCACAAAAAGACTCTAAGGCTTCAACAGGAGCAAAGCAACGTTTCATTGTCTTCAGTGTCCTGACACTAAATAATTCAGCCAGTGCTGAGCAATAGAAAAGGGAGGACGGTGCTTGCCTGGCCGAAGCCCAGAGGAGGGTGCTGGAGAGCCAGGAACTGTTAAATGCCTTCAACTCCTTGAGGCACGCTGAGCAGCAGATCTACCCCCATACCAGTGTGTTTTCTCCTGTATCGGTGAAGCTGCAAAAAAAATAGGGAATTAGTCGAAATCTTTCTTGTGTTTGCCAGATACTTATGTGTGTGGCTACTCATCCTACACGTGCCGTCTTTCAAATTTATTTCATGACACCTTTTCACCCCTTCATTTCTGTGTGGTTCTGCTGAGCAGCTATTCTATTACCTCCACCATCCTTTCTTAGTCTATTTTATATGTCAGACAGAGAATCTAGATATCTTGAGTTTCACCTGTACATTTAACATTTTACTCATAGAACAGCTATTGTTGCCATAGTATTTGATACAAACAAAGAACAGTAATTTATATTTGATGGATAGGCAAACTGATGCTTAGAGACTAAGGGAGACTCAGCAAAAGATATAGCCACCTCCAATCTGCCTATGTGCAAAATTTCAGCCCTTTAAACTGTTCTGCTGGCCAATCTGTTATGCTTAAAATCCACCTGGAGCAAACTTTCTGATTTAGGATTTGCCCAGGAATGTTTTAGGTAATGATTGTGTAGCATGAAACGCAGGGACAGTCCCTGGAGCCAGAGCTGGGATCCAAACTTCTCTCTGCACTGACAGGGCCAGCCACCAGGCTACAGCCTTGCTGTGTGAAAGCTGCTGATTCCTCAGCTCTGTTCTACAGGTTGAAGTCTCTTCAGCATGGAGGTGCCCTGCCTTCCCCCCATCCTTACCTCCTGCTCTTCTGCAGTATCACAGGGCTTGGTGGCTGAGGTGCACTGAGGTGTAAAACCTGTGATAAAATCCTCTCCGGGGAGGCAGGGTTTGAATTCCAGTCTTAATCATTGCGCTATAACGTAGAAGGGGGAAAATTTAAAAAATTGGCACATGCACACTCAGGAAAAGATATATGCCGACTTCTGGGTATGGGAGCGGGGGGCTGTGGGTAGCTGTTCACTCAGGATGTGCCAAAATGGTTGGGGAAGCGGATGATTCAAGACATATGCCTGATATTACTTGCTCTTGCGTTACTGTTGCCTAGCTGCAGGTAATCTGCCTTTCTGTGGCCCTGTGACTCCCGAGCCTGATGACTCTTTGCCTGGATGTCCATGTCGCCTCTTCTCTGTTAACTGCCCTGACGCAGGCTGCAGCCAGCAAAGGGTCCGTCCTGGGGAGCAGCTGGAGTTCAGTTAGTGACCCCCTGGAAAACAGCTGCTTGTATCCCAACCTCTCAGCCCTGCCATGGACTGCTCACGCCTGAAGCAGGCCTTGGCTGTGATGCTCACTGTTTTGATGTGCTTGGATAAATACAAGCTTGTCTAATACTAAATATGTAATGTAAGCCTTTGCAGGACTGGAGCGTTACCATATCTGATAGCTACTCCCCGCCTCTCAGGATTGCAGTCATCAGAGGTGTGAAAGGGTAGTCTTAACAGAAATGTAACTGCTGCCCATATATGCCTCCTTCCCATGCACAGAAAGGAGAAAGGCATTCCCACAGAAGGAGGTGTTATTGCAGTACACGTGCAGAACCTGGCTTGGTAAGCTGCCCTGCAAGGTGGAATATTAGAGTCTTACTGACCAAGCAATATGAGTTTTTGGCAAATGGCAAAGTGGAGGTACCTTAGGGTGATGTAAAATTACATATTTCTACAAGTTGTTGTTAATTCAATGATTTGCATGTGCTTAGTCCTTACTCTTTGAGAGCTTTGGTTTGAGAAATATTAAGTTTGTTGCTATAACGTGAACTAAAATCACCTCAGTATGCCCCATTACTTTAGATTGCTTCTACGCTTGGTCTGCATGACATAGTTGGCAAAGACTAGTGTATGGTTCAGAGAGGTATGTCCCATGCACTAAGTGGCATTAATCATATAGCTATACGCACACTTTTATCTTTTTCTTACATTGCTGTGGGGTATCCCCATCTGTGCCTGGACCTCCTACACAAAAGGCACAAGCACAAACTTACTTCCCTCCAGCACCATAACCAGTCGTGCAGATCCACCGCTGCTGCAACAGCGCCGTCGCATTTTAGAATTACTTCCTTACCGTGCATCTGTGCCACCCAGCCCCTTCCCCTCCCCCCTTTTTTCTTTGCTACCTGCAGTATTGCAAACCCCAAGAGCAATGAGCAGAGCTGAGAAATCCCCCAAACTCAGTTATCCGTGCAGCTACTCAGCATAGTTCTCACAGTGCTCAACATGTGCATTGCTTCCCCCATTGGGTTTTTTGACCTTTTTTGTGGCCTATTGTCACTTAGCATCCTGCGTCACACCACCTCACAGGCCCAAATAATTTGTTCTGGGATTGATTGCTGTGGTTCAGGGGCTCGACCTGAAGAGCAATGTAGCAGCTGCTATACAGCAGTCAAAGCTGACAACAAAACCCCAAGTGGAAAATTGAGAGAGAGATGAGCTCCTTTCCCTCTCTTCTCCCTGCAAACTCAAACACTCAACCTAAAGGATTCTCCATATATTTTTGGATAAAGAGACATCATGGTCGTCTTTTTTTTTTCTTGTAATTGCTCTGTCCCATAACAGAATCCCTCACTACTGCAGTTTTACCTTGTGGCAAGATAGCACAGCAAGATATGTTACTTTTTTTTTTTCCCTCTATGGGAGCAGAATTTTACCTGGAAAAGTGTGCATTAATGTTTCTGATAGTGAATACAATTATGGAAAATTACTCTGGTTTAGAGGCAGAACAGTCAGGGAGATATGTGCAGGACTGCGAAGCAAGAACACTTCATCTCTGCCACTGACAATCTCTTTGGCCAGGGGAAAGTTGTGTAGACTCCTGTTTTGAGTGTTCATTCACTTAATGTAAGTTAATTTATCTCAATTTTTGGATGCCTATCTTGAAAAAGGGGGGGGGGGTGGTGGTGCCAAAGGGCCACACAGCCCCTGTTCCAGTGGATTCCTTAGACTCCTATTGGCAGTAGGCAGTTGTTGAGAGCAAGCTCAGGTTGGGCACCCAGAAACAAAAGGCTACTTTTGAAAAAAGGGCTTTAAAGCATTAGTGTTATGAAAATGCTGACTATCATGAAAGCTTATTTCAAAAGGTAGGCTAGTGCCCAAATGAGTCTCCCAGGAGAGTGAGGGGAGGAAGGGCAGCCAAACATCCGTGGCTGTTTCCCAGTCTCCCTTCACACCTGCTTTCCCTCTGCCCCACCTGGTTGCAGGAGAGACACCACCTCTGTTGCGCCTCCCCTGCTGCTGCTGTCGCTCTGGGGAATCACAGTCCACACGTGGTATGAAGGCTGACAGCATCGTGTCCCCCTGCGTGAGAAGGGCCCAAGGGTGACAAAGCTTGGATGCTCCCTGCTCAAGGGTAACTTTGCTGTGAACGAGGAGTTTTGTGTTGCTTCACAGGAGAGCTGTAAATTATGATGGTGGTTTTGAATTGATCTTTAGGAGGTCTGGCTGCCACACAATGCAGTGATGTCTTGACCTGAGGTTTTTTTTTAACTGTAAGAAAGGATATAAAAAAATAAACATCAATGGAAAGATGAGAGAAATGGGAACAGGAACATGCACTACATGTTCCTGCTCTGTGTAAATGCATCATAGAATTGAGTTTAAAAAAATAATAAGATAATAGAAACCTCTGTGGATAACTAGTCATCTGCTTTATTAGCGATATGACCAGAGTTGAGCAGGAACATTTAGCCTGGGACTAACAGAAACCAATTTCTTCCTTTTTTTGTTCGTCTACCAAAACCTTTGACCAAGATGCGTCTATGCTGCTCTCCTTCAAACATCTACATTTCATGGCAGGACTTCTTACTTTAACTGTAGTAGTACAGGCAGACCTGCATAATATTGAGCACCTAACACGATGGGGTACGGATCACGCTTGGATTCCTCTGAGCGTTGCTCTAATAAAAATCATAGGACAAATACCGAACTGCTTGCATAACCTCCTAGGTGTCAGTGGTTACACTGCAGAGACATTTAGTCAAACCATTCTCCCCAGCAATATGTTCTGAAGTACAGCATTGTTTTCAGACCTGCTGGAAACATGCCAGGTTTCTGCTGAGCCTTACGTGTGCTGAGGCATGACTTGGGGTAAGGCTGTGTGAATATATTGCCTGCAGTGTTCACTAATTCTAATGGTTTCATCCCTTGTGATGTAGTGACTCATTTCTTTGTGTGCATGCACATGGCAGGTAACGCTCCTAAAGCTTATCTTATGGTTTCTGATGTGGGTTGATACTTGACTTGCTAATGCCAGTGTCCTCTCTTCATGACATTGCTTTTGGAAAGTATTGTTCTTTAAGACAAATTTCAATTTCATTTTGATTACCATATCCAACCTCCTTGCTTGACTTGCCATCCTGGAGCTGTATAAAACCTAAAATCATTCTTTCACTATGTTGAAAGGTCTCTGGAGAAGAACAATGTCTTACTAGTTCTTTGTGTATCCCATAGCATTGATTATTTGCTTTTCCACTTCCACAACACAATTGTATTTTGGAAAACCGCCCGCTTACAATTACATGCCAGGATTCATAGAAAAGATTATGAAAATACCATTTATATTGTTTGAAACAGATGTGGGAATGCATGTTTGTCTGTTTCTCCAAGATCTGTCTATGCAAGCACCTTGCTGACAATTTTTTTGTGTCCATATCATCACTGTCACTCAGCGTCACCTACTGTTCACCTTCCCCTAAACCCCGCTGAGAGCTCTTCTTGAGGTGGGGAATCTGTGTGCTGAGAAGGAAATGGCAGTGGTCGAGTCAGATGTCAAACGTGCATCACTTTTTCCTTGCCCGCAGCAGAACTCACAGGCAAGGGCTGTGTAGAAGAATAGTTTAGGCTGAAAGTGTATTACACAATATACCTAACCCCTCTGTACTAGGAGGCAGATAGGCATGTTACATAAAGGGGAAGATGGCTCACAGCCAGCAGCATCTAGCAGAAATCATGACAGTTGTAGCGGTGCTGCCATGTGTGAGATGTGACTTGGGAAGGTTTCCTCTGGCTTCCCCTAGAGTTAGAAAGACATATGCAGAGCCAAGGGTTGAGCCGCAGCATGTGTGAGTTTGGGCTTTGGACTTTAAAGACTAACTCTCTTTGACCCCAGATCCCAAGATTGCACAATATCATGTGCCAAATCTTATTAATAATTTTGGTTCTTAAAGAGTGTGGGTGTGTGGAGAGAAATGATTGTATGTAAGCGGTTTCATGCAACTGTGAAAGAAAGGAAGTGAGCCTTTATTTCCCTGTGTACGTGATATTCCAAATAGAGTGACCTTTGCTGCATTCAGAGATAGTACAGGACTAACAGGAAAACAGCTGTAGGCATGAAAACCAAGAAGAAGTCTTCAGTAAGACCCAGAATCAAAACCAAATAACTTGAATGAAACTAAGACTGTGAGTCTTAGATGTAAGTCTTCACTATTGATAATAAATGAAATCATTGTTTTGTCAACAGAAGGGATCACCCTGACTTGGGTACGAGTCTTTACTTACTCTTAACATCAGTTCGGTACAACGTTTAAGCACTCAGCTGAGTTACCTAATGTAACGTCAGCTTTTACTGTTTAATAGCCTGTGTTTATTAAGCCAACATACGTAGTTCAAGATATCATTTCTGTCCCAGACATAAAAATCTTCAATTTTACTGGCAGTTTATTCAATGTTGGAAGTCCTCATACAGTTTAAGAGATCCTAGATTAGCATTAATTAAAATAGCTATGCAACAGTGTACATAATTGCTGCAGACAGTGTAAGCACATCTGCAATCATAGACACTTCCTCTACAAAAGAGAAGCCAAAAGATTTTATCCTAGTTTTTAATGAAGTTATATTTCAGTGTCTGTATTCCAAAACTCTTCCTTGGAAATGAAGCCATATTCAGAAAAAGCCTCACATCTGTAACTCATCTTTCTAGTTTGAAAGATGGAGGGATGAGCTGATCTTGTTGGGATTTGAACCTCCACTGTCACTAAATCTAACATGAATCTAGTGACAGAACTTCAGCTGACGTACCTTGCCAATAGCTGACTCTGTAGGATTTGATCCATGGGACATGCTAGTTTAGTATTCCTAATAGATAAAATTAAGACTCCTGGTAGTAGTCTGCATTACAAAACAAACAAAACCAAGACATTTCGCAACCTCTGTCAGTCACTGCTTTTATGGAGGAACTGTTGCAGAGGAGTTGAGCTCAGCTCTGTTGTATAGTGTCTTTCCCGTGTAAATACTAGGGAAGAAAAAAGCCTACGACAATAAGCTTTTCCAAGTACCCAACTTAATACTGAACCCCATGAGTCTGAAAATCCTATGTAGTGAATTGATTGCATCAGACTGCAGCCTGATACTGTAGCTACTCAGTTTACAATGCTGGCCTGCAAAAGCCCGCACAGGAAGAGCTTGTGAAAAAGGAGAAGTTGTTTAAAAGTCCTGTGCTTCCTTCCTTCCTCTGTTGGGCTGGTGTAGTAGTATCTAAGTCCTGCTGCATACTTTGGGGTTTGTTTGACTTTCTTTATATTTGCCTTGCTGAGAGTTATGCTGAAGGACTCAGAAGAGGAGAATTTGAGCTCGCTTAGAAGGTGCAACAAAAATAGTGGAGGCTGCATGAAGGGGTTAGAAAGGGACAGATCCTGAGGAGTCTGGCAGCGATGTGGAGGCTGTTCCCAATGCAATAGTAGTGTGGTATCTTAGCACGTGTATTGCACAAGCTTTTGAAAAGGAAGTTGTGAGAGAAAGCAAAGGGACCACACACATAATGAAACTACATTATGAGTAATGAAAGTACCACCTAGCCTGTGGGCCTCCCTTTCTCCAGGAGCTGTTTGAGCCTTCGTTTCCTTGTATCTGTATTCTGTAACTGGACGTTGTTTCATTTCCATGCCTGTTCAGAGAACTCTTCCCTTGTTGCTGGCTCAGAACGTCTCACATGTGACTAGTGCCACCATGTTCACTGCGGGGACTTACTGAGGCAGCATGTTAGCCAGGACCAGCCCAGTGCCAGTACTTGCCCAAAGATGTCAAGGCTGGGTAGAGGTAGATAAAGATGGACGAACTGGGAGATGAGATATGGTGGAGCTTAGGAGAGACTTCAGATGCTCTTGGGGCAACAGAGGAATAGTGGAAGCAACTGCTGCTGTTGCCCTGACAATTGCTGCCTCTCTGAGTACACCCATCCCTTCATCAGTAGCCAGCCTTGCTTTCCAGGGCTTTGACAAAGACAAAATTCAGCCATTTGGATATCCTTCCTATGTCTTCTGGATCTTATGCATACCATCTTTTCCTTTAATTCTTCAGAAATTGAGTGAAGCTGTACAGTTCTCGTTTTACAATTCTTATATTCCCTACGAGTGCTCCTCGGGGCCAGCATGGTCCCAGCAATGGGATTCTGTGTCAGCTCTTCTAGCAGGCAGCCAATTGACCAGAATTATATTGTGATTTTGTGTTTAATTTCTAAGAAAATAACAAGACCCATAATTTTACCTCAGAAATGTGAACTGCTATATCGTGCTGTCTGCACCAAATTTACCACCTTCTTGTCCTATTGCTTTAGAAGAGCTTTGCCTGAAGATGAAGGTATTTCCTGGTTGTCGTGGGCTGACCCCAGTCAGCAACTAAGCACCACACAGCTGCTCACCCCCCCCCTCCCAGTGGGATGGGGAGAAGAATCGGGGAAAAAAAAAAGTAAAACTCATGGCTTGAGATAAGAACAGCTTAATAGCTACAGTAAAATGAAATATAATACTAACTAATAATAATAAAAATATGATAATAATAATAATTGTAATGAAAAGGAATATAACAAAAAAAAAAGATAAATAAAACCCAAGAAAAGACAAGTGATGCACAATGCAATTGCTCACCACCCGCTGACCGATGCCAGAGCCGCAATCCACCCCTCCCGGCCAACTCCCCCCAGTGTATATACTGAGCACGACGTTCTATGGTATGGAGTATCCCTTTGGCTAGTTCGGGTCAGCTGCCCTGGCTGTGCTCCCTCCCAGCTTCTTGCACACCTGCTTGCTGGCAGAGCATGGGAAACTGAAAAATCCTTAACTTAGGATAAGCGCTACTTAGCAACAACTAAAACATCAGTGTGTTATCAACATTATTCTCACACTAAATCCAAAACACAGCACTGTACCAGCTACTAAGAAGAAAATTAACTCCATCCCAGGTGAAACCAGGACACTGGTAAAGGAGCGTGTCTCAAGTTTACTGATGAGTGTAAAGTCTGGCCGCCTTGAAATGTGAGTGGCTCTGGGTTAGAATGGCCGAGTTCTGAGAATAGAGGGGAAAAGCTAAAAAGTTCGTCTGTTAAGAAGTTAATTTGTGGTTTGGAGGAATTCTAGAAGTGTGTGGGAAGATAAAGCATGGGATGAAGCCTAAAATAAAATTCCAGTAATTTATTTTGAAACAAAATTTAAAAAAAATTGTACCAAAAAGCCACCATGTCCATTTATTAAGGACCAACCCTATCTTCTAGTGAATTTGCTAATTGTACTTTTAAAAAATTAAACCAGTATGATTTCCTCTCTTCTTGGTCTTTCTTCAGTTCAACTTACTTGTGACTGTTACTAGGACAAAGTCTGCTAAGGATGTTTTGCATGAAGTTATAACGTATCACTGATACTTTACAATTTATATAAATTGGACTTCCGCCAATCACTTCTGTGTTCACCATAAGAAATTGAGTCTTGACATCAAAGACGTATCCGAAATTGAATAGCGGTGTATTGATGGGCTGCCATTTGTGGGTTTTTTTACATAGATGCAGTGTGCTAAGAAATCTTTTCATTGAACTTTATGTAATTCATTCAACTTAATGTCAAGGGTCTGATTCATAGGGGCTACTCTAGTCCCTTTCAAACCCAGCTGGAAAGTCATTATGACAGAGAAGCTAGGGATTTCCCCATCAAGGGAAGTCCCCACTTGATGGTGAAGCAAATCTAGACCCTTGAAGACACCTTTTGTTTAGAGGCATGTGAAAAAATTTCCTCTCTGGCACATTGGCTCCAGGAAAATCATTACATGCTGTCATTACCCCTCCCATTCCCCCTGTGTATGTTACAGATGTCACAGAAGGCACCTTTGCTTGCCTTGTTGCTTCAGTGATGTGCCAGGCATAGCTTATTCAGATCCAAGTCTCCAACGAGCTAGTATGTAAAACCAGGACACCTCCAGTCACATAAATTTGCCTTCATTTTCTATGATCTTCTTTTTCTTTTAGTCACTAAATATATGTACATATGCGTGTACTCACGTGAAAAGCATGTATTCACATAAGTAATAAAAGTAAAGGACAGAACATAAGGCCTGCACTAAAGCACAGAATCCTCATCTTTTTCCCAAAGTAGAATTTGTTGCTAAATATTTACACATAACTAACTCAAAGATGAGGTAGCCATTTTCCCCTCAATTTATATAACACATATTTCCTTTGTGAGAGGCCCAAAAGCTTGATACATTGACTGGATATAAAACATAAAAAAAACTTGAACTGAAATGAATGCATGTCTACTGGTTCCGTGACCTTGGATCTGCCCTGGCTGTTGGGTGGAATCCCAGATGCTTTTTACAGAGAGGGTTTTTCCTCCATCTAGAACCGTAGTTCTTCAGTTTTTATTTGTAGGGCTTATACAGTTCCCTTTCTAAATAATTCCTTTCTTCTCTCCCATTATTAGAAAAGTTAATTTCATGGAGACCACTTGGGAGACTCAATAACCCCATTTCCGCTGGTTTTCAAAATATTGCAAATATGCAAGAAGGTCAATTAGTTGTGTAAATTTAGGAGTTGCCTGGCAAATTTGAAAGTAATCGTCTCACATTTATGTAGTTCCATTCATTACCAGGGATCTAAAGGTTTGCCAAATATACAGGAGGATGACAAATTATATCTACTGTACTCAACAATGGTATCCAATCAGCTAGAGAAGAAAGTTATGAATGAAATTGTATTTCAATTTCAATTTTATTTCAAGTTGATTTCAATTAGAATTTGATCCAGTTAGAATCTGTACTACTGGGAACCCATAACTAAGGGTTTGAATTTGACCACTGCACTGACTTTTACAGCCTACGTTTGCCAAAACTGACAGAAGATCCCTGATGTGTTTTCTCTCCTTCACAGGGCAGTAGCACAGTGTTTTCAGCTCATTGTCCCTGAAGGAAGGTTGACTCAGAGACAGGAGTGCTCCTGTGCAGGTCCCAACATTGCGCTTGCATTTTGGCTTGCTTGATATCTCCCATCCAGATACGAACAAGGTTCAAGGCTGTGATATGGAATTATTAATGAACAGTTAGTTTCACTGTAAAATGTGCTCTCAAGCAAGAGGAACATATTCTACCAACATTTTCTGGTAGCCCACAGCACCCACATCCTCTGCAAGTGAGAAGTAATAGGTAACGAGGATGATAAAGGTGCCACATGCGTTCTCTGAAACTCACAGGTCAAGATGAGGTTATTAATGATAGAAAACTCCTAAATGTTACCACTCGGCCTCCAATGCAGGGGAACTGCTCTGCACCTCCCCCAGCCTCTCTTTTTGAAGAGCACATAAAAGGTTGTGACAAAATTTTATGTTTGTTTTATGGTATCTGAATGACTCCTCTAGCACAGTGTTTGATATAATTACCTTACTGTACTCTTACGAAAAAGAAATTATTCTTGCATTAGACTGAGCACAGAGATGATGCAAGTTGCCCAGCACTCTTCAGAGGGAGTCTATGGCAAAACAGAAACTGAATAGCTTTGGATACCTTGCAAGTGCCACAAATTTGGGCACCTTATACCATTTTGTGCTTTCCTCCAGGTTTTGAGTGGGAGGTAATGGGAAGATAGCAAAATGTAGCGTTGCAAAGAGAAGTTTCTCAGGGATCAGTCAAAAGGCAAGTATGATGCTGACTTGGCAGCAAAGAAAATAGAAGTGGCCCTGCTGTGGAAGGTTTTCTTTTGCCTCTGTGTGCTATGAGGAATATGCTTGTGCTGGTTAACGTGTAGAAATTGTGTGGTGTTCCTTTAAATACCTGTCATTATCTGGTGTGTTTCCCTGTCTGAAATGATTTGAAAATCACTGCAGCCCTGCTACAACAAGTAGATAGACTGATGTTTTATATAATAGCAAATGGTTTGTGTGCACCCTAGAGTGCTAACAGAATTCCTTTAGAAGATGTTTGGCATGAACATGAAGGAAAGGCACATCATACAGATATCACAAAAGTTTTGAGAAACGGTAAGCTGCTTGGTTACCTTCATCTGTGTCTGGTACTTGGTCATTCCCTTCAGTATTTCAGGGCAATGAGAGAATGAATGTTCAATGATACCTGAAGTGAGGCCAATTTTGGTTGGAAAAGACTGTGACTCGTTTTTCCTACAGGCTTTTTTCCTGCTGGTAGTTTCTGGGACTTTCCCTTCCTGGAAAGTTGTTCCCTGTGGCTTGCAGCTTATTGCAAGCTTTCTCTCCAGTTCCCATCTGGCACTTTCAGGAGCTAAGCCAGCTTTCTGCTTTGTCTCGCTACTCCCACTCAGAAAAGTTTTCAGAGCAGAGAAGAATTGCAGATATAATTGCAAGAGGGTTCCTTTTCTTAACCTAGCACAGCACTGTAGAGATTTTCCGTTCTTTGGGTGTGGGTACAAATGCTTTGCACAATCCAGTCGACAGATCCAGTGTGGCCACTCAGGGAAGCGGAGAAGGTGGCTGTTTCTTCTCTTGGCTTCATTTGCAAGGTGTCAGCCTTCCACATGAGCTGCTTGTGTCCATTTTTGCACTTTTGTTCAAGTGGCAAAAATACTGTCTGACTCTTTTTCAATTGCCACACAGCTACTTGTTTCCCAGAGTAAGCAATGCATAGTGGTTGGTGAAAGAAAGGTTCACCTGTCTGAAGTTTGAAAATAAATCCTTGTTTGTTGCTAACAACTGGCAGATGCCTTCTGGAGAAAATAATGAACAGGGGAACCGAGGTCTCTGGGAATTTGCCCTTAGAACATGGCGAGTTGTAGAGGGGGAAGTAGAGGGGATGGTGGAGAGTAAGAGTCAAATCTGTCAAGGGGTTTTGGTGTAGTGGCATTAGACTAGAAGCAGCTGCTGGTTTCACCCATAACTGTGCTACACTGGGCAGAAGTTATTTGTAGTTATAATGTAAGCATATTTGATTAAAATCATGCAGCATTTGCTCTTGCCTTTAGTACCCAGACTTGCTGCCTAGCAGTTTGAAATAAGTTATGTACTCAAGATCAGTGTGGTGACAATAGTCTCAGGCTGTGTGTCAGGCTAACCAAAAGGTGCATTCTGATGGCTGACTCTCTTGAAGAGCTTGACTTGGGTCATTCACTGAGGTAAAACAAAGTATGGCCATTTGGCAGAATTTCAACCTGGATCTGGGATATTTTTCACTGAGATTTTTGATGTATTCAAATCCACAATGGAGCAAGACTCTAGGACAGGGACTACAAACAGATTACAGTTGAAAAGGCTTGGCATGAATACCTGTGCATTGATCTTGATGCACTATCTAGTACAAATAAGAGTCATGTTCCTTTGCCATGGATCTAAATATTTCATTATATTGTTTGTTTGCTGCTTATTTCATCAAACTGAAGAGAAGGAGAGCATGATATTCTGTGAAAGATTAAATCTGGACCGAAGTTTCTCAAGGCAAAACTGGTGTGAGTAAAGTCATGTCCAGTCTCTAACTGAAATTCATTTTACTGCTTTATTGTCTTTTAAAAAAAAATGTTCCTTAGTGCAAAATAGCAAAATAACTCTATTTTACTCTGAATAGCATTTTTTCCTTCTAGGATTTTTGGTTACATGATTGATTAAAGTTCATTTTTTCTTTGGTAATGAAGCTACTATTAAACTATCTGTGCATGCAAAAAAGAGAATATTAGAGTTGAGATTCACGGTCTTCTTCATTTTTAATTTCTTCCATTTTCATATTCTTCACATAAAAGTCAGTCCCTGATTTAGATTATGACAAGATATATTGACAGACACCCACAGGAAACTATTAATACAGATTTTTTTTCCTTATGGCTCTTTCTCACTCGTGCCTTCTTAAAATAGAGGGAGAAAGTAATAACTTAGCATGAATTGGTATCTGTGGCATAAGGATCTAGCAGAAGATTTTTATCTCAAGATGCTGTGTAGAGACAAGGAAGGAAGTGGGATGTCAAGTGAGAAGGTCCAGGATCTGATTCAGTTACAAGTCCAGATATGAATTTCAGTGTTTATCTGAATCTTCATTTCATCACTAACACAAGAGAAAAGGCAGAACTGGAATTGTGGGTGAAAGAGTTCATACTATGTAATGTGTGTCCACTGAATTGCAGCTACAAAATTTACCCTTCAAAGCAATGATCCAAAGAAAAGAATATTGGTTGCACTACTTCAGTGTAAACAAAAGATGTCACTGTCAGACGCAAAAAGCATTGAGCTAATTAAAGATTGTTCTGAAACTATTCAGATCATACCATTATGATATAATAACGATTATTTTTAGTTTCTTTCTTTCTACAAAGGGAAACCACTGAAGACACTCTGTGAAACTACTTATCTGAAAAAAAACCCAAATTCTGATTTACAAAGCTCCTTTCTTGATAGGAATGTTTATAGAAATGCTTCCAAGTTCCTGTAAATGCCCCCACGTTTCACGCATCATATCGTGTGAAGCTGTTCTTGACCCTAAAGAAGATGTGGGTGAATCATTAAACCAAAATGAAAGAAGAAGAATATGGAGAATAGAAAGTTTGTGAATTGTGAAGACAGAACATAGTATAGAGTGGTACAAAAGGGGAAGTTTCGAAGCAGTAGATATTAGAGGAAAAAAAACACCAAAGGAAGAAATTATCTCCTGCCCCCATCCATATTTCAGTGGGGTAAAACTGAATGCAGTAGAACAATGTCTGGTACAGTATGGATCTCAATTTTCACGATCCCCTTGAGGTCAAAATCCTATTGCCTCTTCTGGAAGTAGGATAGGATTCATGTGTTGTAATCAGGCTAAGCAGTAGGGCAGCGTTTTCACAAAAGGAGCATCTTTAACAACAAAGCTGTATCTGCAGACACAGCCAGACTCCTTCCAAGGTCAGCTGGACTGGGCTATCCTGCCCTCTTGTTCTGAGTTATCTCCTCCAGAGACATCCTGGGCTGGATCTGAAAATTACCTAGGCCAACTTTCTTCAGCTTTCCTGAGAGTTTCAGCTCTTCTCTCTGCTTCTCAAGTGTGATAGAGCGGAATGTGGTTCTCAGGTTTTCCTCAGTCTTTATTGAGGTCAAGCTCCCAGAAGCCCAGGCTATTTTCTTGAAACCAGTATTTGGAAGAAATGTCCTATCTGCATGCATGATACTCTTTATCCCTGCTTCCACTTCTGTCTAGGCATCCTCTGCTAGACTATCATGATTCTTGTACATATTTTTCAGTGTTTGTTTTTTGTTTTTTTTTTTTCTGAAGTGTGAGCACAAGATTCAGAGAGGAGGTAGTTCAAGGGAAGATATTCATTGTCCCTCCATTAGTCCCTTGGGGAATCTTTTCAATGTTCAGTACAACTGGAGACTTGCATTCATTTCTCTGTAAGTCCTGTCTGCTCTTGGGAACTTCCCCATTTAGGGGGAAATCCACATTCAGCCACAGCTGGGGGAGTCCCAGGCAGCTGGACAAGAGGAGAGAGGAGTGTAAAGGACCTAGAAATTGCTTCGGAGAAACAAAGGTATCTGTGTAGACAATTTCAAAATGTGGACACAGTGCACGCCAGTAGACATAACTGGACTTGGAAGACCTGTAGACTTGAGAGCTAAGCCTACTAGTTGTTCCATGATGAAACAAGCTGGCCACCTTGGTCCCACTCCCTGGAAATTGTGACTTTGGAAAGTTGGTGAAAGCAAGTTGCGGGAAGTGATGAGAATTTTTGCCTGATAAAGCACTGGGGAAAAGCTGAGTAAACATGTCAGGATTTCACCAAATGAAAGAAGAACAGAAGAGGCCTCTGATGTTTGCAGAATTAAAAAATAAAGCTTAGGTTCACTAGTTGGGATGTAGAAATTTTATCTACCACGTTGGGTCACAAGCTGGTAAGACGTTATGCAGAGAAGATATCTCTATGTGTGTGAATACATGGGCAGGTACAGTACAATAGGAAGCAGGCCGTGTAGCTCAGCTGCTTGTCAATACATATAGAAGTTGAACCCATTCTTTCAACATTTATTTTCAGGTCCAATTTTGATTATTGGCATTATGCCATTGATCTAACATATCACTAGGGTAAGTTAACTGTGGACATCATCCTACACTGTGTTTAGGATGAGAATTTATATATGCATTTGCCTCCATTTAAGTAGTTGGTGCTGTGAGAACAACTCAGAAAAAGAAGTCTTTTTGAACCTCAGTTTTGAACCTATCCAAACCAATGGAAGTTTTTCTATTTCTTTCACAGGATCTTTAGAACAGAATATAATTTTCTAGCTGAGTGATAATGGAAGTGTTAGTGGTTTGATCTTATTATAGATGAAGGACTAGAAAGAGTACAGTGCTGGTTTTTTCCCATCTTATGAAAACTATAAGATAGGTGACAGCAGAAGATGTATTAAGAAATACTCAAATGTTGATAAAAATGTTGGTCAATTTTGGATCCCATAAGAACTTCCTTGAAAGGTGAAAAGCACAAGTTTCTTTTATCTTCCTTACCTTCGCATCTCCTTAAACAAATCAGATATGTCACTTAGCAGAGTGTAGTGTTACATTAATTATAGCATGCCACACAGCATTTAATCAGAGCAAACTCATTCATTTAAATTCCAAAAAAAATCTAAAAGTCAAATTACTTCTGCTTCTTAAGAAGTTTGTATAATATGTAGAATTTCTGTTTCTTAAGCTATTTCTATCATTGCCACCTTTTCCTAAAATTTTTACATGTGTCTCTGTATAGTAAGTGGTTACATGATATATTTATAGATGTTCTTTGGTTGCCAATTCACGTTTTTATTTTCTAGCGATTTTAGGATATTCCTCTGTAGCTGTTTTTTCCAATTATACTGTTGTAAAATCTTATATATAGATCAAATATCTGCACTCGTTAAATAAATCTCTATGTGTAGAAAGCCTTTTTTTCGGTCATGCAACAGCATAATCACCTCACCTGGCACTCGTATCATATTCCAGTAGTGGCACATGTAGATGTATCTCTGCAATGCACTGGATGCTGATTTATAAAAAAATATTTTTTAAAAATCTGTTCAGATATAAGTGTTAGGGAGCTCATCAGAGCTCTTCATTTGTACTGTATTTATTTATTGCTTATTGATTTCCCAGGGTGTCCAGACTGAAAATATACATTGTATGGTGGTGTGCCTGGAAATTAAAGTAAAACTCATTTGTGGTAGGCTTTGTGCAACACTTTGCCATTGTAGTAGCTTCTTTACAGTATACTCATTTTACTTGACTGTGGTGGAATAAGGGAGCTACTGATGCATCTACTCTAGTAAATAAGTATGATTAAACTGCATAATTTGGTACACAATCATCTGAATTATGCAAGCATTTACAAATCTCAGCCAGGATACTTTAGAAGCAAATTTTATTTGGAGAACGTGTAATTTACAGAAGTGTTGTAGTGTTTAGGAATACTGTAGAGTACCATAGCATTAATACAAGGACAACATATTATTTATTTATTTGTTTATTAATTTGCATATATTTCTATTAAAATTAGAATTTCTACTCAGGAACCACAAAACCCATTGCTATCAAGGTGGTTCTCTCCTCTTAGAGCTTATAATCTAAGAGTAACACAAAAAGATAACAGAGGAACACAGTCTGGTAAGGAAGAGGGAACTTGAATTGATCTCACTATAGCACAATTTTTTAGGACTCACAACAAAGGAGCATTTTAAAGGGAAACATGAAGGCGCACATAAGTAGGATAGAAGAAAATACAAAGGTGTAGATCTCAAAATTTGACAGGTGGCTATATCACAAGTTATTTGGAAGGACCCTCTCATACTCAGCATTTCAACAGCAAACAACGCAGTAAGTAGATTAGGGCTAGACTGTGACAGGTCCTACAAACAGAAGACTGGTAGGGTTATACTTAATATGATAAAAAAGCAAGAATAAGAGATGTCTCAAGAAAGGAGATTAAATCAAATTATCATGGCAGAAAGTTTGTCTTTGCTGAAACATTTGCATGGTGCAAGACTGTGTTGCCAAAGCTAGGAAAAGAAATTACTGGGGGAGAATGATTAACCACATTAAGCTTACACTGATGACTACACATCCACAGTGAGTTGTCAGAAAGACAGGCTGAGTTGTTAGCTTGGCTAAAATGATTCACACCTAGAGTGGAAACGTGGATTTGTAAGCGATGAGCATGAAGTTGTTAAGCGCACTGGGGGAGTGATTATTCAGAGATAAGGGGCAGAAGAAAAGGGAACCAAACCCAGGGTTTGACAGAACAGCCCATCCCCCTTGGAGTGCTGGAGTGGAATGAAGATGCCTCCAAACAGCTTGTGAGCTGTTATAGAGGGCAGAGGAGAATTAAGAGAGAACAGAGACCCTGAAGCCAATGAGCGTCAAATTTTCAGAAATGACATTGTAGTTGTGTCAAGAACAACCGGCAGACCAAGAACGGGAAGCCTGCAGTGCTAGAATTGTAAGTTTCGGTTAAGAAGAATAGTTAGTTGAATTCAATTGCCAGGAACTGAACTGGAGGAGGCCTGGGATGTAATTAAAAAAACAACTCTAGGCAGTGTGCTTATAGGTGCCATGTTCAACGTACCTGGAGTATCTGAAATCATTAGTTAGGTTTACTTGCTAAGTGAGACCACATTGCTACATAATTCTAAAAGGAAGAACTCCTCTGTGTTCCAAGTATAAAGCCTGCAGGAAACAGCTGTAGCTAGTTAAGGGAGAAGACTGGTAGTATAGGATAAATTAGTCGAAAGAAATGAAAATGCATGTAAAGAATAAAACCTGAGTAGCTGGTTTGGTAAAAAAAACCCAACCCAAACCAAAAACCTCACCAATGCAATGCAAACTAGTCAAAACAAACCCAAACTAATAAAGGTACATGGTGAAAAGAAAGAAAAATAACACAGCCATTGGAAATTAACAACTAGAAATAATTGATAGAGTTCAGAAAAACACATTTTAAAATCAACAGGAAGAGCTATGTTAACATTGCACTGATTTTGAAGAGACAAATTTGCTGCTCATATTTGTATCAATTTCTTGTATGTGAATATTGGCCATAATTTTAGGCATTTTGCCTTATTAGTAAAAATTATATTTACCTGCTCCCTAATGAAGCTTATTCCAACAGAGATGAGAGAGAAGAAGCTGTAGAAGTAGACTTAAGGAGATAGATATCCTGAAGAAGACTTAAGGATAGAATATAATCAAGTTATTTGTGTTGGGAGGAGAAACAGACAGGAAAAAAGGTTAAGAAAAAGAGAGAGGGAGTGATGCAAGGAGGTGCAAAATAGACCAGGAGCTGGAATAGGGAAGGATCATGATGGCAAGAGAAGATGTTAAATGAGGAGAACAGATAAAAACTTCTACTTGTGAGGTGAAAAGGAGGAGAAAGCTAAAGAAAAGGCATGAGCAACTGAAAGCAAGCTAGTGAGGAGGAAAATCACAGCATATTTAATCAGTTATCACTTGAAAGAAATTGATGGCTTCTGGTATGATTTAGCACATATTCTGTAACATCCTTAAAGCTCTCAACCAGAAAGGACACCCATTCTGTTAGACACTAGATAGCTGTAAGGACTCATCTTAACACTTTTGCTCGGCTGGGCTTTTTTGAGTGAAACCAACCTCTTTCCACAAGTATCTTCTTTCTGATCATAAATTCTAGCTCTAAGTTTACATTTTCCTTTTCCTTTTATGAAGATTAATTTTTTCATCTGAGAAAGATTGTTAAAAGAGTTTACTTTGTTCTGGATTATTTGTTCACTCTCCATCTCTCGCTTTATGAACCCACCCTCTTATATTAGCAAGTTCTTCTGCTGATCATTACTGGAATGAGTGATCTTTCTACACAGAAACATAGTGAAGCTATCTTTCATCTTTTCTTTCTAAAATGGTACCAAGAAGCTGCTGTCAGTATGAGGTCAGTCTGCTTCAGTCCTGTAAATTTCGTCTCCATTGTCTGTGGTAGAAGATCAATTTTTTCTTCCTTATTCAGACTAAAAGTCTTTTGGAAATCACCAGAAGATTTGTTTGAATGTGTTCTGTATCTCAGATACAGAGGTAACATTTTAGAGCTAACTTCAGGCTGGAAGACTAAAGGGATAGATCTGAATGATGAAACGAAACCTGGAAGTACTTGGAACACCGCAAGACAACAAACTAAAACCAAGTATTTTAAGTTCTAATTGGAATGCACCCAAAACTAGCAAAACGTTTCAGTCAGGAGCAAAGGGTGAGAAAGGCTTTGGGAAGTTCCAGCAAAAGCTGAGATTTGATTAAGGCTAATCTTGAAGTTCCCCCACCCACATATGTCACCTGATATTCAAAAATATGCACAGAAAACAGAAACTGTATGGAAGATTTTAGTTTCAGCTGCATTTCCTAGCCTTACTTACAGGACCAAGATGAAATGACAAAAGTTAATCTCATTGGTTCTCTTAGAAAGTAGGAATCTCTTCTGAAAGGCTGCAGCATAAGGAAAGATGCATTTCTTAAAAGGCTGCCCTTTAAAAGATGAAGCAGTAACACCTGTTGGTGTTTTTCTTAATTTCTGTTTAAAGCCCTACATTCATTCAAAAGACTGGATGTCCAGTTATGCTTTGGAAACACATAATAAAATGTAATCCTGGCTGCAAAGATGTTAAGATCAGCGTAAGCAGATGAAGAAGGGTAAGAGGGAGGAAATAGTGTTATCCCCATTTTCCTGAGGTGCAGTTTTTAGTATAGCCTTTGGATATGTTTACCCTTTAGACTTCAACAGGTAAACAGATACCAAAGGTAGCTTTAAATAAAGAATTCTCCTTTCACAATGTAAATTAGATGTTTCAAAGTCTTCATGTATTCCAGCTGAACTACTGTTTTCTCTGAACTAATTCATAGGAAGCTCTGCACTGTAGACCTACTGAAATGCAGGAAATAACCCCAAGTTTTATGAATCTCAAATCCAGTATCTTTGCTACCACCCTTCCTGTCATCCAGTAATAAAGATGGGACATGAGAACTGGAAGGAAAGCTAAGATCATGGAAATGATCTTAATTTTTAGCTTACAGAAAATATCTTTTTTAATTAACTGAGGAGATGAACTCTTTTAACAAAAGAAAAAATAATGGAAAGCAAAAAATTGATGATACTGTAGAATATCTTAAGTGAGTCATCAAAGACTGCAGAAAAAAACCCACACAAAATGATGTGCAGAAGTGGATATAATACCAAATATAAAGCTCAGATCTCTGGATCCCTATCTTAGATCTCTGATGACTGAAAGGAAGGGACGAGCGTAAGAGATCTAATGTACAAAGAAACTGCAATATTTAGATACAGCTTGAATATGTAGGTTTACAGAGCTGGATAAGTAAAAGATGGCACATAACAGTGAGACTGAGCTGAAGATGTTTGTGTTGTCTTGATGACTGAGATTGTGGAGAAGGTTTTTGGGAGAAAGGCTTAAAGTTCTGTCTGTGTTGTCTTCCAAGCTGATGGCTAGACACCATGAGAAAATACCGAAACAGGGTATTCATTAGGATGGCAGAGGAAAGGTCCAGGGAAAAAAATTGTGAAAGGCTAAGGCTAGCAGGGGAGAGCTACAGCGTTTTTATGTGAGATCCTTTAGCAGTAAGTGATATAAGGAAAAAAGAAGCAGAATCATTGAGCCTGAGACTAATTGAGGTTGGACGGGATCTCTGGAGGTCACTTAGTCCAAGCTCCTGCTCAAAACAGGGAGCATATCACAGTCAGATCAGGTTGCTCAGGCCTTGCCCAGTTGGGTTTTGGTTACACACAGTCTCTCTGGGCACCTGTTCGAGTGCTTAACCACCCTCCCTGTGACCAGGCATGAAACTCTAGAGGACCGTGTTGGATGTTGGAGAATGGTACCATCATTTAATTTTAAAAGGATGATTTCAGCATTAGGATAAAGTGCCAGAAGTTGTCAGTGAATGAGGTTTCAGGACTGGCAGGTCAAAGGAAATTTTGTGTAAGCCCTTGAAGTATGGCACAGAAAGAGTTGAGACTTTTCTAAAAAACTCCTGTGAGCTCTAGGGATAAGAGAACTTAAGTTTTATTTACATTAGTAGATAGACAGTTAATTCTTATGTGATTTTGCAGATGTCATCTCTTTCAATGGCCGAACTGCCCATATTTCTAACCCAGGTTTATGTCCCCATCTGTCTGAAATGTTCATGGTCAGATATCTTTCCTAATGTTTAAAGAAGGATTTAATTAAGGCCAGAATGCCTTCAACAGTGGGTCTTCTGTTTGGAGGTTCTTTTTGGCTTTCAAATACAAGATGAAATGCCTCATAGTGCGCAACCATCACCCAAAACCAAAGTCAATAAAAATGCTGTTGATTTTGGTGGAAGCAGAGTCAGGCTGACACTTTGCGGTTTTGAAAATTCTACCCATAGATGACAATTGAAACTACTCAGAATATTAACTGTGATGGAAAAAATGCATAAGTAATAATATTTGAGACTGGGAGTTACATCTCACGATCTAGTAATGCCGTGTACTTGTGTAGGTGCCGGACCAACTCAGTTTTCTCACCTCTATGCCACACACACAGAGTGACACCCTACCCAAGGCAAGGCAGAACTACTTTATTATCAAAGGGTGTCTCAGGGGGCCACAGAATAATGACACAATAGCTTGAATGTCACAAGCATACAACAAGCATGCAAAGCATGTAGCAGACTTCCAGCTAACAGCAACCTGGATGTTTATTCAGCTGGTGAGTAAAATTTATAGTAGAAGTAGTACATTTCAGGTCCTAGGGAGAGATTTGCACCTTGTGTAAGTTCTAGATTACCTGCTGGAGTGTGCCGTAGTTCCTCACAAGTTTGTGCATCTAGGCTTCACTGCCAAGGTGTCAGTGAAATAGGAGTAGTTGTGTTCTGAGGTCAAACTCCAGTCAAACTGATGTTAGGATGCCGCTAAGGTGGGTACCTGGTCTCAGGAACTGGACAGTTTTCTTCTGTTTCTTAATCTAGAAGTAACTTCAAGGCCTGTCTTTCATTTCCAAGGAGTGTAGTGCTTCTGACTTTGCTGCTGCCCACATAAATGTCACTATTTCTCCTGCATTTTTGCTGAAAGAGCAACCTTCTCTCTGGTCAGCCACCAAACTAACATCACGATAGGGTCACTGAAGGCTCACTAAAAAGAGATCTGTGTCTAAAGCCAAGAAGAGCCAAAGGCCAGTTTAAATGTGACTCTGTTCTGAAGTCATCATGGAAGAATTCCACCTTCTGTAGGAACAGCTGACATCATCACTTGCATTGGTGACCAGAGAAGGGGTTTTCCCCTGATTTTATCTCTTCCCAGCTTGTAGTCGTGACTGACTAAAGGAGGCGATATTTGATTCGGTTCTGTGTGAAAAAGTTCAGTCTTTTGCAGCAAAGACCTCCACAGCTTGACTCAATGTGTACAGGAGCACTTCCTTTGTTTCACATATATTCCAGTCACTCTGAAAGCAGTGAGTTTGCATAGAAAATATTAAGGGACATAATATGATCTTCTGGAGAAAAATTTCAAGAAGGAAAGAAGCCATCACGAGCTCTAGAGATCAGGCTGGATTTATGCTATCATGTTATGCATGAAAATAAGCACATTTATGATGGGAAATACTGAAGATGACAAATGTGAAACACCATTACTGGAAGCACTTTACAGAGTAGAACTGCCCTTGAGGTGTTAAGTCTGGCTGAATTCATAAAGCTGAACGATACCTTTGGTGAGCTCAATGAGCAGCAGATACTGCTGTACATAACAGATCCTTATTTTGAGTCAAAGTTGAAGAAGAAAGGAACAGTTGTGCCTGGTCAGACTGGTCAGATGGCATGTCCTTTTAGCCCTTTTCCAGTGGTGGCTGAGAATTAATGGTGGGGAATGGTAGGGAATTAAAAGGTAAGGTGAGGATATAGTGAAACTTTTCCAGACTCTTTTTCTGGCCTTCAGTAATGTGTAGCTCATGGACTTCCATTGCCAAAGGCTTTCCTATTCAGTGATCCTTTATGGATTTTTCCAGTTGCTTATTGAGCCCATACAGCACCTTTGTACACACTCTTTTGCAGCAAGGATTTCCACAGTTTAGCTCAATGTATAAAGGACCACTTCCTTTGCTCCAGCCTGCTCTGCGCAAGTTTTATCTGAAGCCCCTTAGCTCTTATATTGGAGAAGAGACTAGGGACAGCCATAACCTATTCACTTTCCCTATGGCACCTGCTTTAATAGATCTCTAAACACATCCTTCGTCAGCCACCTCTTTTCCATGATAGAGTCTTCTGAGTTCGTATCTTACACAGCAGCATGTTCCACACTCATGTGGAACCCATCTACCCTTCACGTTTTATTCTTCCGCAGTTTGGTCTCTAGAGAATGCAAGATAGTTAGTAAGGCTTGGAGCTGTGATTTGGGAGCAAGAAGAGGACTGGGAGGAATGGTGAGACGAGTGAGGGACAAATATTAAGGGGAAGGATAAAAGGGGAGTTGGATAAACATGTACTGCAGAAACAGGGTAATCTTGCTTCCATGTATGCAGAAAACCTGTGCTTTGGCTGTTGAATTGAGTAATGATTCATCACAGCAACAGAATAAAGAAAACAAATTTATATTTTCTTCCTCATTCTGGCTTTGCCACATGGGCAGAGGAAACCAGCCTCTTGATTTTAAGATTTAGCATCAAAGTTTTCAGTAGAGAATCAAGTGTGCATTGAAGGTGCCAGACTGATAGCACAGAGACCGAAATCCTCTGTGTAACCACAGAAAGGCTCACAGAGGCAGCAGCAATGTAGACTTCCCAAACATTGACATACAGCAATCTTATTCTGAGGGAATCACTCCCTTCCTTCCACCCACCCACCCACCCACCCACAGTACTAGAAATGGTTGAGTGACCTCTTCTATGTCAGCAACTTGTTGGAAAACTTTCAGACTTAGGGGCAAGAGATACAGCTCTGTTGATTTCAGTGAATGTTGCACTTGATGGACCGGAGCTGACTGTCACCTTTTGGTTTCCAATAGAACATAAACTATGTTGGGAGTTTTTGAAGACAGAGACATACAGTAGTTTGATTTGACTCAGCAAAATCAACCCTTTTTACGAAAGGTCTGTTTCAAATTTCTTTTAGGGGCAGAGAGGCACTGAATGTGCAACATGGACAGGATGTCATAGCTCCTGTTCCTCGAGAGTCAGTGCTTTGCCTTGTTCTGTTTCCTGATGAACTGCAGAAAACATTGTTTCCTGTCACTTGTGTTCTAAAATAATCCCCACTGTCAGAGTGAATAAACGAAAAGAGGTCTGCGTGTTTCAGAAAGCATCCTGCTGCTACATAGATTGTCCACCAAAATGTCAAGTGGAAATACTTTTTTTCTGTATGATCACTCCTATGGGTGTCAATTACTTCTAAGTGGAGGAGGCTTCAGCAAGGAGAGGACAAAAGAGCCAGTGGAACAGCTGCTACCTCTTTGTTTGCTGTGTGAACTTTTTTTCCCTTGAGCTTCTTGGGACTGGTATTTCAACCAGCATGAGCTATTGCCACCTGGACTAGCACCAGCTCTGCTGCTCAGCTGTGACTCGTAGCAACACACATAGCAGAAATATGTCTTGGGAAAGTCACAGCAGCAACTACCTACCCCAGGGGACGTGTATCCCAATACCTACAACTTCTACTAGCCCTCCTCCTTCATATATCCTTTCTACTGAAGACTTTTCTTTCAGAAAAGACAATACACAAAGCAATGTGTGGAAATGTTAAATTGCTCATCTCTTTATGTTGCTTCTCTTTCCTGTATTGAAGAGGCCAATGTATTTGATTAATATAGATGCTAGCCTTTTGCAAATACATCTGTCATAATCCTGCTGACCCCAAGATGTGGAATGAAGGTGAATCTGGTGAAGGTGTTTAGATTCATGCATTGGGTTCCTGAAGTTCTTCAAGTCTAGCAAATCTGCAGTTGCTTTTTAGCTCTGGCTTTTCAGGCATGTTTTCTGGGCAATGAATCTCTGGAACCACTTTCAGGAAAAGGGAACTTGTGGTCCAGCTACCCCAGCTCATTTTTGAAAGCAGTTTTGTTCTAGTAGCTTTTGCCTTTGTTATTTCTTTCCTACTGTGATATTTTGTGTTCAGCCCTGCAGACAACCTGGTGCCATTAAGCCACAGCCATCCTATTGTTCTGTGGTGCTTCCAATTTGCATGGAAAATTATTCATGTTAATAACTCTCCATTGTTCATGTCTTATCTTCCTAAGTCATGTCAGAGAGCTACACAATACAAGCCCTGCTGTCAAAAGGCTTCTGTACCCTTTAAGGCATGAAGTGATTTGCCTTCAGTGAATTCAAATGAATTCAAGGCTTTTAGGGACTTAGGTAAAATCAGCCAGAATTCTTAAGATTTTCTTAATTTCCCCTCAGGTCATGTTTTCCACCTTTGCCTCTGATAGCAGTCTTTGACACAAATACTTCTGCCTGTGCTACTGCTGAGCCTTGTCGTGTTTCAGAGGGAGACCACTTGTTCTGCACGGCGATGGAAGGCATTCAGCTCGCGGTGCAAGGGAAGGGTACTTTCTCAGCTGAGGTCGAGGTAAGATATTGATTACAGACATCACTTGAATTCAGCAAACAATATTTGGCCTACCCTTGCATTCGCTGCAAAGGGGTTTGCCTGTTCCTACAAACTGACAGGATAATTGCTGGTCATGTGAAGATACTGAGGCTTTTAGGTTCATTGCCATTTTTCCCCATTTCTATACATAAGGTAACGCTCTGGGAAAAAAAATAATGTTTTTTTAGCAGTTAGGTTCATGAACATGTTTTCCTAATCTTCAAAAACTGCTGACATGCTTAGATTACAAGAAAAAAGTTAATGTTTGATGGGTATAATCCAAACTACAGAAGTAACACTAATATAAGAAGCAATGTCTTGTACATAACTGCAGAAAACTGCAACATGTTTTTAGAGTATAAGGGAGTGTTTTAAAAAACATCAAAGCATCTTTTCAGTTGCTGTTTAAAACCACTCTTGTTTCTCAGTTTTTAAGCACTATCACTCAGCACTGGTTTTGCTTCCTAATGTTGATTTGCTTTCAGCTGAGCTTTTGTTTCACAAACTTTGTGAAACACACCTGCTTAAACACTTTGGCAATATGGAGCAAATCTGAAAATGGCTCAGTATCTATTATTTCATAACTGAAACCTAGTCAGGTTTCTTTTGTATTTTAGTATGATATTGTAAGCCACACAGGAAACCTACCTTCATTTCTATAGTGACTTATTCTAGAATATTTGGTCAGATATTATCAACTATATAATATATTAAAATTACTCAGTGTTGGCACCACTCCTAAATACAAGCCCATCTACATGCATTATAGCTCTATTCGGATATTAAAAGAGTATAAAATGAGTTTCATTTTCTGCCAGACAACAAATAAAGTAACCATCAAAGCAGGTGAAATAATTGAAATTTCCTGAAATGTCTTATTTCTTTATTTACAAAAAGATTAGGTCAAGTGAATCTTTTATGACAAATGGTGTTCCTGTTCCTACTGAAATCAATGACAAAGCTTCATTGACTTCACTGGCAGCATAAGCTGTTCCTGTTAGGCAGTAAAAATACAAACCCTGACTGTGCCTTCGGGGACTTCAGTGTAAATTTGCATTAATTTACCCTACCCAAGTCTAACTAGAGTTTGACTATTGCATTCCCTCCAGGTGGGTTTGACTCTTTCTGAACAAAGTACAATTGTTCACAATGAGGAGACAAAAGTATTTTTGCTTACAGAACCAGGTTCAAAGACATGAGTTAATGAAACGAAACTCAGTAAGTCTACTGATGAGCAGAACATGCAGCCTGTGTCATCAGCATTGCCAGATGGATTTCAGTGGAAATATACTGCTTTTTCACAAGTAGCGCTCTGGCAGACTACACAATTTTCTCAGGTTAAGGGGAAGCTTAGACATAAGGAAAACTAAAAACTTTCTGGTCTCAGAGACAAATACATCTCCTTGCTCCCCACCCTTCTCATTCCAATTTCCCCCAGCATTCGTATAATGGTATTTTTCAGAAATCTTTTCGCAGGATTCCTCAAACCCCAAAAGGCTCATAAAAAAAGCCTTAATTTGAAGGACAGTCCTTTTGTGGATTAGTAACTGGTTAGAGGATGAAAAGCAAAGGTGGGAGCTACTGATCATTTTTCACAATTAAAGGAAGTTGCAAGAGGAAGGCAGGGGAAGGAGACTATGCCAGGTCCTGCATTGTCCAACACATTCACAAATAGGCTGGAAGAGATGGTGGATAGCCAAGGTGGCTGATGATACAAAGTTGTTTCCAATAGCCAAAAACAAAAGCTGCCTGAGAAAGTAGCACAGGGATCTCACATCATCAGCTGACTGGGTAGTAAAATGGCAGGGAAAATACAATGCTGATAAATATAAAACAGTGCATATGGGAAAAATACAGCCCTAAAAAATGCAAACAGTTCTGAATAAGCAGTTGTCACTCAAGAAAGAGATCTTGGAGTAAAGAGATCTTGGCGTCACTGTAAATGTTAACATAAAAACACCAGCTGAACATTCAGACCAGGGACTGGGTGTGCCCTTGGCTCACAAACCTGACCTGCTGGTTGCCAGAAACTGGAAGATATAAAAGGGTAAGGAACCCTCTGTACTCACCCTGTTTCTCATAGGTGTCCACTACTTGCCACTGTTGAGAGAAGATGTGGAGCTAGATGCATCTCTGCTATGACCTAGAACAGCTGCTCTTATATCCTTATGTAAAATGAACTGTTTGAGAGAGTAGATATAACCTGGAGTCACAAAGGAAAGTGAAACTATAGAGAAGTATACAACCTGAGAACCAATGTCTCAAGTGGTGCATGTAATCAAGTCCCAGACAAAGGACCAAAGGATCAGAACAAACAAAAAAGCCTCAGAAGAGACCACAAGGAGACCCTGAATTAACCCTTGACAGGTTAGAAGTTTGCTGGGTGTTGCTGGTGCTTTAGCACAGGGGTTGACCAAGACTCCAAAATACCACAATAAAACATCACAGAAACATTTGAAGAGCTCAGAGACAGATGTGAGCAATACGTCCTGCAACTGCAAGGTGTCCAGTAGGTGCAGAAAGAGACAGACATCAGCTTAGTGAACAGAGTGTATACAAGGAAGACAGTATCAGCAGTTCCAGTAGCTCTTCCCTTGGAAAAAGACACTGGCTGAAAAGAAGATCAATGAGCTGTCAACCTGAAAGCAAACAGGACCCATCCCAGACTAGTAATTCTTATCTTCTGTGACATAACTTTACTGATGACTGTGCCTATTGTGCTGGACAAGGCATATGGGATATTATAATGTCTGAAAATGTCATTAGTTTAATGACCCTGCAGTGGAGTTACAGGTTTACATACCAACATTAGATGTTAATCTGTACTTAACTGGGCCACATCAGTGGAATAGTTTGTCAGCAGTTGATACATTGCTCAGCAGACACAGTGCTCAGCAGGAGGTGATGTTAGAAGAATGGGGATTTGCAGAAGTATGGGGAGACAGATATAGAGGCAAACAGTACAACTGAAGTCTTGGCATTGTTATTGCTTCCTGGGCTTGACATGATCCCCAAAGGTACTAAACAGTTGCTGAGAGTAGTTGCAATCATACTGATCCAGGGTGTCTCAGGTGGCCATATACTTACAGAGAAAACACATTTTTTATTATAACTTGCAGAAGGCAGGCAGGCAAGGGGCACTAAGTCTGCTGCTTAACCTGAGAACATCTTAGTGATTTACACCTATACACCCAAAGAGGCATGTTTCTTAGCTGTAAGCGTGCTCTGTGCTCTGCTTGCCACTCATCTCCTGTTCTCAGCTGTCCCACAGACCACTCACAGACAGCCCACTGAAGTGTCCTGGACATGCAGAATCCCAGATGCACTGGAGACATACTGCCAGACTTTCTAGGTAACCAGGTAGCTCAAAAGCATCTTTGGAGGGACTCTGGTGCCATGGTCAGATAGATAACTGCAACAGGCCAAAATAACCAAACCAAGTGAAAACCCTGCAAGGAAAATTGAATAACTAACTCTGGGTGATAATATTGTTGTATCAAGAGCAAGCCACCAGTACAAGCAACAGTGCAAGGGCCTCAAGAGTAACTGAATGTTCTTGGAGAATGTAGTGAATATCTTGGAAATGTAAGTATTTGGATTGTGTTTTTCATAAGTGGTATTTAAGGGCAACTATCTTAGATTTTGGCTGTGAAAACAAAATATGGAATAGAGAACTGTAGCTTTAACTGTTTTCAATTTTCCAAACACAGGAAACCTTAAGACTTATTCCATTAAGCAGAAGCTATTGGGAAAATGTCATCAAAATAAAGATCTCTGTCCAGCGTTTTGGCTGGAGGCAGGCAATGATTACTGAATACCACAGTCTACACTGAGTATCATGTGATGGTGGAGGGATGGGGAACTACCTGCTGGTACTGACCACAGCTTCTTCTGCAGCTGATTCAAAGATTCCTACTGACTTTGGCGGGTCACACCCTAATGGCTCTCAACTGATGGCTGAACATCTCAATGATGTTCACCAAGTTTCAGTGGGAACTTCAAAACTGACCTCTTTCTACTCTGAAGAGTTTTCATGGACCGTGTAAGAGAAGTCCAATGGATATCACGCTCTATTGGCTTCCTGCAGAGAGGTGTTGTGAAGGCTGTGTTCCCCTAGGATTACATGTATATGAACTGGAAGCAGAGGTTAGGTTATTATAACATTATTTTTCCATTTGAGGACACTTTGACATGTGCCCAGAGAAACGAATAGATACCTAGCTTATCAAGGGAACGCATTTGGATATTTTCACTCACACTCAGCAATGGACTATTCTTAGTAACTAATAATATACATGTGCCTTGCAGCATGCTTTTTGATAGCCCTGTTTCTATTCTTTAGGGATCTACTATTTTACCATATTTCCAAAGAATCCTGGATTAAAAGAAAATGTCTTACTCTTTTTATAACATGGCAGTTTCTCACAGTGAAAAATAAATAGAGCTGCTGCTAGGACCAATTTTTTTTCTTATATATGCATTGGAGGTAAAGGTGTCAGGTTGACCTGGTAAATATGTGCAAGTCAAAGCAGTATAAATTAAGGCTTAGAACTGACTGCTATAAATGTTAAAGAAATTATGTATTTTTTAACCACTTAGTGAAATCAGAATTTTCAAGGCCTATTATTTTTTCTGTCTCTTATTTTCTAAATGTTTAAACCAAGCACCCCACAGCAATCCCAGTATCTGCACTTCATTTGCAATCCATCATGAGTTTTAAGGTGGAGTCATTTCTTTTAAAGCCTGAAGTACATACAAACAAAAGTAGCTGCTGGCAGGTTTAGAGACACAGAAGTGCAGTAATTTGGTACACGGTTGCCATGGCAGCTAACCTACATCTAAATTATCCTATACACTTTTCTCAGCCATTCTCTAGCGTTGTTCCTCCTGTCTGAATTGTCGGTTCCTTTTTTTTTGAGACCTGCCTTCTGCAAAGCCCTCCTTTGTGCCACTTTGGCCTCATCTGCTGGCTCAGCCCTTTCACCCTGGCGTACTCCATATTCTGTTGATATTATCCGTTAATGGAAGGGGAAGCGAGAGGAGCACGAGGCAGAAGGAGATGATGGCCTTCCAGCTACTCTGCCTGTTGAGAGCAGCTTCTTGAAAGCTTTTTGCTGAAGTAAACCACAGTGGTAACTCCCTTCAGTTTCAGGACTTAAAGCTTGCTGAAACATCACTGATTTTGATGAAGTTACTGCAGATTCACAGTGACATAGTAAAAGCCAAATTTGGCCTTAAGACAGTGAATTTATGAAATGATGAATGAATTCTGCTCTGTGGATACATGGCAGTAAATCAGAGTGCTATCTCAGCTATCCAGAAAACAGGCTTTGAAATGCTTTAGCAATGTTTATTACCAAGTAGAAATATTAAAAGAATGGGCAATGAGTCCTCCAAGCTCTTTCCCTTCCATTGACCTCCCTCTCAGCACAGTTAGAAAACAAGCCCAGTGCTATTTATAAATTTTAAGGTTTTGTTATTTATTTCTGGTGAAACAGTTCCTTTCTGTCAAATCACTCTATTTCAGAGGAAAGCCATTCCGCTGGCTATTTCTGACCAATCATCCTTTTTATCTCCCTTCTTGCCACCTCCGAGCACCAAGTTGTGATGCCGCTTCAGGGGAACCCAGCCCAGGTCTTACCAGTTCCTGACAGATCATGGATAACTGACATGCCTTCTGCCTATGGCTGAATGTGAGCTCAGGGTTTAGAGAAAGTGAGATCAGAAGAGAAGAAGTAGAGAGTATTTACTTACTTATTTTTAACATAGTAAGCTCAATGTACTGTCAAAGCAGAAGTTTTGTCTAATTTTTAAGAAGGTTCAGTTTCGGTATCAGTTTGGTTGGTTGTTAGTTTTCAGGCAATTGCCTAGAAGACGATCGCTGCTGCTGAAGACTTGGCATTGCCAGATACATTTGCATGCAAAGTCAAGAAGTGGGGATTACTCAATTTATCATCCTCGTATCACAAAGAACTAGAAAAATCCCCAGATTTGTAGGATTACAGGCCATGCTAAAGTGATCTCTCTTCAGGGATACTGAAAGCTATGAGATTCAGCAAGAGCTTTTTGCTCTTATTTTCTGAGTTCATTTATTCAGTCCAGTGATCTCAGGATAGCTTGCTTTTTAAAATGGACTTTCAAAATATTAAAAACAGTGCAGATACTAAGCGCAAGGAATAAGATCTTGAGAAGAAGCGTGGCCAGCAGGTCGAGGGAGGTGATTCTCCCCCTCTACTCTGCTCTTGTGAGACCCCACCTGGAGTACTGCGTTCAGCTCTGGGGCCCCCAACATAAGAAGGACATGGATCTGTTGGAGTGAGTCCAGAGGAGGGCCACGAAGATGATCAGGGGGCTGAAGCACCTCTCCTATGAAGACAGGCTGAGAGAGTTGGGGTTGTTCAGCCTGGAGAAGAGAAGGCTCCAAGGAGACCTTATAGCGGCCTTCCAGTACCTAAAGGGAGCCGACAAGAAAGCTGGAGAGGGACTTTTTATAACGGCAGGCAGCGATAGGACAAGGAGTAATGGCTTTAAACTGAAAGAGGGTAGATTTAGATGAGATGTAAGGAAGAAGTTCTTGACTGTGAGGGTGGTGAGGCACTGGAACAGGTTGCCCAGAGAGGCTGTGGATGCCCCCTCCCTGGAAGTGTTCAAGGCCAGGTTGGATGGGGCTTTGAGCAACCTGGTCTAGTGGCAGGTGTCCCTGCCCATGGCAGGGGCATTGGAACTAGATGATCTTTAAGGTCCCTTCCAACCCAAACCATTCTATGATTCTACGATTCTACGAAGTGACAATGAATAAACACGTTATGATGATTTAGGCTTGCTGAAGACCTGCCCCCATAAATGCATTATGTGGTAGTTTATTAAAGAACAGCTGAAGAACTAAAACAATCCTTCTTTGGAATAACTGGCAAGAGACAGGTCTGGCAACAGTATCAGGATTCCCCCTCTAGACCTGTGGAGAGGAAAAGGATATATTATACATCATGGTAAATGTTTAAGAGAGAAGTGGATTTCCTCCCACTGCTTTTTAATCTAGGTATGTTACGCTCTCCTACTCTAATTTTTGCTCTTTCACTGTAAAAAGCTGCATGCATGCATGCAATAAAATTCTAATAAGGGAAAGCACTGCAGGCTGAAGTAGGCATCCTGAAGGGAGTCACGAAACTCGAAAATAAAACAGAGAATCACACTTCCCATTCAGAAGAATGGGAATGCGTGACACTTCCCGTTCAGAAAAATGTCAGATACTAAGTTAGGTATACGTGTATTCCATCTGTATGTATACAGATATATGCATAACAATTTCACATGAATTGCTCATGCACAGTACTTTTCAGAGCTCTCTGCAAAGGTCAGAAATATTGTTATTTGCATTTTAAGATGGAGAAACTGAATTATGGGGAAGTGAATTGATGAGCCCAGACTTCCAGCATATTCACCACAAGGCCTTCCAGTTATCATGGACCTCTTGGCACAACACAGATCCCTGCAGTTATCAGGCATATTATTTATTGTTTATCCTTTTTTCTCACAAAAAGAAGCTACTTGCCAGAGTTGCTGACAAGGAATTCTTTCACTTTGGGGGCAAAATGTGTTTAGTAGTTATTATGACAAGCCATGATTCATACCTTTTGGACCTCAGTCGTATTTTGCATGGCATGAGAATAAAGCAAATTACATTCTGGAGAGCTTTGCCAATGAAATATTAAAGCCAATATCTGTGATAAAGCTCACTGCTATGCTTTTCAGCAGTATTGAGGGGGAAGGGAGAAGTGCAGTACATTAAGTCGGGTGGCTATCCTTCCTGGCCTTACAGAGAGACCGCTCTGATGTTTTTGAGGCTGATGATGACATGATACAGCCCCCAAACTCTGTGGAGCCTCAGGGAGGGAGAGGTTCAGGAATGGTTCAAAAGCCAAATCAGTGTCTCCCTGGTGTTCCCCTGTTCTGCTGTGAGCTGAGGCAGGGCCAGGCACACTGCTAGGTCCAAGAGGCTGGGTGTGGGTGAGGTGGAGCCAACGCCCTGATCCCAAACGATCCAGGCTGAAGCACGTGTTGGCTTCCTACTGCCCTGCTGGCACGGTTCCATGGGGGAGACCCAGGTATGCAGAAAGCAGCGGGGGCTGGCTCACACCGAGCCGAGCCTAATGTGAGTTGAGGTGTAGCTCGGCAGTGCTCCCAGGGCCACCCAATTCAGACAGAGCAGAAGTGGCCTAGCCTCAACAGTCCATGCTGCTTGCTTTCCTCTTACAACCCCAGGATAAGATTATTCAGCAAACCTCTTGCTAGCACCCTGCCTCCTCGCTGGTCACTCGACACACAACTGTCACAGCAGCTGGTGCTAAACTGTCGGCCAGCTGCAGACCGCTCGGTAGCCCGTCCTGCCTCAGCTGCCCTGGGCTGCGCTCCTCCAGCAGCGCTGCCCTCAGGCGTGTTCCCTTCCCCTGAAATTTAAGCATCTGTGGTTGATGACATGGCTGTTTCAAGGTGAGAGTTTTCCAGCTTTCTAGGCAGTTAAACCGATGGTGTAACTTCTGTTGGCTTTCAAGCGTGTCATTGGCTTCTACGGGAACAGCACTGGTTTTTGAAGATGTGGCAATCCAATGACAAGCCCCTGCTGAGGCGGCTGGTCCTGCTCGCAGTCTCTGTGTGCGCTGGTCTGACCGCACGGGGAGCGGGCTGTCACCCCCCAGCTTTCTACGGGGTTCGTTCTCTGAACAACTTCGGTGTTGCGTCAGACAGGTGTTGAGGGTTGCTTAAGGAAAGGGGCACAGAGGTACTGTTGAGGGTAGCGTGGAGGATGTGCGACCGCCTCTTTGGCAATAGCCGGCGTTTGATTGCAACTGGAGGTTGTGAAATCGTTCCCTTAGAGTTTGCTTGTACTGGCAACCACTGCCAGAGTAAGAGTCCCCTGTCACTCATCTATCCATCATTTCAGAGTTCATCCATCAATTATTTGATACCTGGCTTTGCTGCCTGTTGGCTTTACCCTGTTCTCCGTCTTTCACCCTTCCACTGCCTACCTTGGGCTGCAGATGCCCCTGACCTGCCCAGTCCTACCGAAGTGTGCCCAACAAATGACATCTCGACATTACTTTTTATACACATTTCACACTGATGCATGTATAAATGCGTAGGGAACCTGATGGTGGCTACACAGCAGCATCTTTCTTTGTTTTGCATTTGAGCCACTAAGGATTTCACTTTATTTGGGGTGTGTTACTGAGCTACTTAATGGGAGAGATCTTATGTAGTAATATCCTGTCCTTGCATATTTAAACTGTATGTATCCCTTAAGTCCTTGCCTGCACTCCCTATTATATTAACTCTTCAGGGTAAATTTCCTTCACTAACCACCAAATCGCCCATCACCACACCTCCCCAAAACACATCCCTGTGGCTAGCAGGATATGGCTATGTCATGTCATGTCATGTTTAACTGCGCATTAGGGAGCAAAGCATAGGTTTGGAAGGACCGAGCATGGCTTTGAAGCCATGCCTGCCAAGACTCTGCAATGAGCATCCTTCCCTGCTTGAGGAGGAGGGCTGGACCAGGCGACCTCCAGAGGTCCCTTCCCACCTCAGCCAGCCTGATTCTGCAATGTTTGCTTCAAACTATTTGCTTTCTCCTCTCTGTTCGTCTCGGTTAAGGACGCGAACGTACTTTGTGTACTTGCCAACCCGCCGCGCCTGCAGCGTGGCTGGGATCAAAGAGCAGGAGACCAAGGCACCGTGCTGTGACAGGGCACAGGTCGCTTTGCGAGGCCCTGCTCTCCGTGCAGCCCGGGCCTCATGCCTGCAGCCAAGCGCCTCTCCTCGGCCCAACACCTGGGCACCGGCACGCCGGAGAGGAACAGGCTGGCAAGCGGGAGGCTGCGGCGGCAGCCCTGGCGCCCAAGGCCTGGTGCCCCCCGCCAGGCAGGCGGCTGCGGCCGCCACGGCCCGTTTGAGGTCGAAACAAAACCGGTTTCCGTACCGCAGAGGCAGGCAGGCAGTACCTGCCCGCTCCAGCACGGCGTGCCGCAGCCCTGCCCTCCGCGGGCGCACCGGCAGCAGGCGGCTGATGGCGGGGAGCCGCAGCGCGGCTCTGCAGGGCGACGCCCGCGGGAGACGATCCCGATCCCGGTCCCGGTCCCGGTCCCGACCCCGCCGCCGACGCTTACTCATCCCCTTAGGAATGGGGCGAGGCCGGGCCGCGCCGGGCGCCCGCTGGGTGCCGCCGGCCGCTACAGGTGGGGCAGGTCGGCGGCGCGGGGGTCGCTGGGACGTGTAGTTCCGTCGGGCGGGCGGCGGCGGGGCGGCGCGGCGGCGCGGACTACAAGCCCCAGGGCGCCCGGCGCGCCGGGGCTTTAACCGCACGTGGGGGCGGTGGCGGGAGGCAGTTCCTGGTGGCGCGGCCCCGCGGCTCGCCGCTCCCGGGGGCGGCCGAGCGGAAACCCGCCTCCCGCCGCCCGGCAGCCAGGAGAAAGCCCCGGCCAGGGCGGGGGGAGATGCGCCTCACCCTTCCCAATAACGGCAAGCCGCGGCCATCCTTAATTAACAATTAGCTCGTCCCCAGTCACCCCCGGCAAGCACTGTCCCATGCACGCTGACCCGCCGCCGGCAGCTCGCTAGCCGGCAGCCGACGGCTCCTCCCGCGGTGCTGGCGTGCGGGTCGCTTTAGCCATGGGGAATGGGATGAACAAGGTAACGCCGCTCGTCGTTGTTCCTGTGCGTGAGTGCATGTGCGCGGGCGAGGCGCAGCGGTCGCCGGGGGTGGCGGTCCCTCCCCGCGGGCTGCTGCGGCGCCCCCTCCTTTGTCTCGCCCCTGGGCGGCGGGCGCCGCCGGGTCAGTCTGCGGGCGCCCGCTTAAAGAACAAAGGCCAGGGCAGGAGAGGCTTTTTCCCTTCAACTTTGGGGTCCCCCGCCTCGGGGCGAGGCGGGAGGGAAGCAGACCGTGGCTGCGCCGCTCCCTCGGGGCGCGCCTCCTTCCCAGCCGCAGCGCGGGCAGGGAGGAGGCGGGCGGGCAGGAGGGGGGCCTTGGTTTCGGTGATGCTCGCCCGGGCTTCCCCTCCCGGGCGAAGCGAGCCCGCGGGGCTGGGGGCGGCCTCGCGCCCCCAACGGCTCCCAACGGTCGCTAACGGCCGCCGTGCCCCCCGGCGCTATGCTTCAGTCAGCCGCAGCGCCGGGCCCTTCCCCGCCGCGGGCCGGGGCCGGCTCCCTCCTCGTCTGTGTCCCCCCGCTGGGGGTGCCCTGGGGGGCGGCTTGGGGCAGAGCCAGCACCCCCCTGACTTGCGGCAGGACCTGGAGCGTTGGGCTGCCAGCCCGGCGAACCCACCGAGCGCTGTTTCAAATCCTTTAACTTCTCCATCGCTTGCTCCCCCTCCCTGAAACAGGATCGCGGGCGCTGGCCCGCTCCCCCTCGGGGGTCTGCCGGCACCGGCCAGTGCGAGCTCCGAGGGCGCAGAGCAGCCGGCGGATACGGGCTGTCGCTGGAGGGCTGGCCCCAGTGCTGGTAGGACAGGAAAGCGCTTGGCCCCAGTGGAGATCGCAGCGAGGAAGGAAGATGGATCTGTTTTGCAAAGGGTGTTGGCTTTTTGGCAGTGGGGGCTTATTGGAAGCGCCGATTCCCCTGGCACGTTGTGGTGGTTATCAAGGGACAACTGTGATTTTTCTCAGTATCTCCACCTCTGTTTTAAACCCAGGTTTGAAAGTGTGGTGGTAACTAGCCTTTTATATATAGCTTACTACGAGGAACAGAAGTTGAGTCATCTCTTCTGTCTGACATCCTGCTTTGAGTACTTTGGGAGTAGCTTTGCTGTAAGCGTGGCCTCCAGCAAAGCGGAGGAGAAGACCTAGAAATAGCTCTTCACACGTTGTCCAAGTCTGACATCCTTGCCCCTGGAAGTCAGATTGGTGAATGTCCAGAGTGCTTAGCGTGCCACCTGGGAGGTGAAGCCTTTTCATCCTATGGATAGAGACGTTGAAATAGAAACTTTAGGCAGGGGAAAGATCCGGCTGGTTAGTCCAACTGAGTTAGCGGGTGGGAGGTAGAACCTCCCTTGGTCCTTCTCTCCATTTTTGGTTTCAGAGTCGGGGGATAATGTTGTGATATGTAGCCGCTTCTTGGAGGTACCTTCTAGGAGCAGCCAGTTAGGAAGAAACACAGCTGGAGAGACTTCTTTTAGACTTCTGGTATGTTTGTAGTATTTTTCTGGGAATGTTTGAAATGATCAAAACATTTAGAGGGACAGGATATGGGATGCTAAAGTTGCAATGGCAGGGGGGGAGGAGGCGGGGAAGGACAATTCTCAACCCTTTGAAGCTTAGCACTCTTTGTCTGCATTACATCTTGCTATGGTACCATGTGGGCAGGAATTGGCAATCTGTGACTCCAGGCAATTTGGTCATTTTAATTCTGTTAAGTGTTGCCCTGACACATACCAACCGGAGCTTTCGGGACAAGCATAGCACTACTTTGATTTTTCTCCTCCCTTCTTATAGCTGTATCCAAGAGGTTGAAATGTTCAGCAGTTCGGGAGGAGCTGGCTCCTTTAAGGAGGCTACAACCACATTGGGTACTGGCCATCAGGGTTTATTTTTGTAGGGGTCCCACGTGTAGGTCTGGTACTTGCCACCTTCAGAATGTGCCCCTGGATCATCTGTTCCTTTTGATCTTGTGAGTCAGCAAACGCCAGAGGGGCAAGGGGCGGCATGGAGTCATCAATGCCGATGTTTGGGGGTATTTGCTTGACTCAGTGTAGTCTAGCAATACGAATTGCCTTAGTTTCCAACCAAAGTGTGTTTTTTGTGGTAGAGCTATATGCGGACCGTGGAGAAAATAAGCAGCTTATCCGATGGTGGATTATTTCGTTTAGGGAATCTCTTTGTACTGATGCCAGGGGAAGAGGATTAGTGGTGACCTGTAATGGGTATGGTAAGGAAAAGCTCCAGAGATTGCTACAGCTGCTGTGGCTGCTCTAGGATGCTGAGCCTTTCTCAGTGGCATGGTCCCCTCCTATTTTTCTGTCACATGATATTGATGTGTTTTGTAGCAAATAGCAACTGCATCTGACTTTATGTGGCTATTAGTGCTGATGAAGGGCTGGAGGCCTGGCATTCTTTTTAGGTGGGGTTTGTCTTTTGTTGCTAGTTTTCTCTGTAAAATTAGCTGTGCTTAGTTTTTTTTCCTTAAGCCCACCCAAGCCTCCTGACTTTTCCGAAATTAAACTGAAAGCATTGGTTCATAAATACCCTTCTTATTCTGCTCGGAGAAGGAGAATTGGCTAGTGAGTGTGCATTGACTTAGCTACTATTAATTTTCAGTGCTTTACCTTTTTTTTTTTTTTTTTCCTTACATTTTATAAGTACAGGATGAGTAAAGGAGTCTGACTTAGGAAATTGTCTGGGTGGCCTGATTTGTCTTCACACTTAATGTCTAACTTTGACTTGTATTCAAAGTTCAAGTTGAAGTCTGTGGTTGAAAATTACAAAGATGTTTTCCAGGAGCCGAAGTCTAGTGGCTGAGATGGTGACAAGAGATTGCAGTACTTAGATTTGATTATCTGTGAACAGGATATGCTTAGTGAAGAGTTCTTACTGGGTTTTAGTTCTTGTTCGTCCTGTTACAGTTAGCTGCCCGTTATTCATGCAGACTCTTCTGAAGGGGCGAGTTGAGTGTTATCTCTACAAAAAGGGCAGATAAACCCTGTTCGTTGTAGGAGTTGATTCATAAGAAATGTAAATCAGTGTGGATAGTTAGAGCTGATGCAACCAGTTCTATGGAAGCCAGCGAGGCTGTGCCAGTTTACGTCAGCGGTGAATACCTTTCCCTGACCCATGCCGCTCTCCTGTACCGCTGGACAAGGTGGGCTCATCTGCTCCTTCTACAGCACCTGGCTGTCTCCGCAGAAAGCCTGATGAACTTCTCCGGAGTGCCCATCAGTACTAGCGCATCTAGAAGGAGCGTTGGGCAAGGAATTAGATGCTTTATTATAAGCATGTGTCTGTATAGGAAACAGCGGCAACGTAGCCCTGTAAGTCATTTTCCAGAGAGGTGTGTTTTCAGAGAGGACTGATGAGAAGTGGTAGCAACTGGAGCAACTATCGTCCATTGCAGGGCTCTGCCTTTGTGCAAGGTGGAGAACATGAGCTGTTCTCATGCGAGGTATGAATGAAGACAGGCGTTGGTGTCCCTGTTGCTTGGTTGTGTGTTCTCCTACATCTGTTATTTAGTCCGTGATCATTTTCTCAATGTTTCGGATGATATAAAGAGGCTACTGTTTTTATTCATAAAGCAGTGGTTGAAAAGTTCACAAAAACAACCACCTTATTTTTCTTCTCTTCTGACTCCCAACCCTTCTCTCTCACACGCCCTTAGCAGCCTTCGGCCTTCATTTTGTGCGACCCAGAGTTGCAGTTACTGAAGGCAGTGTGAGATGACACAGCTGAAAGTTCCCAGCCGTAGTCTAGTGCTGAAGTATTAGTCAGCACGGCATGAAGATTCACTTCTTTCCAGGTAGCTTTCACCCATAGTAATGTTTCTTGCTTCTAGAATGACTAGGACAATAGGGGTAACATCTGTCCTTGGTTGCACAGTGTCCTAATTTCCTATCTAGCATACAGCGTTGCTTCATGATGCACAAATGCAAACTTCTGGATTTTTCCTCCTTTGCCGACAACAATCTAAGAAGCGTCATTTTTGCAACCCCCCAGCGTTTCTTGGTATTTTTAATTTATAACATCTAACCTTAATGACTGTGACTGGAATTTAAGCTTTTATCCTCTCTTGAGAGCACATATTTGATGCAGAAATACTGTCCTGGAGTCTAAAATGCTATAGTCTACAGTAGTGGTGGTGTGATTTGAGATTTGTGCTGCAGATAGGAAATACCAGACAGCTATTTAAAAATATCAGAAAGGCTTTTTAAATTTTTTAATTTTTTAAGCTTAAGTTGAGGGAGCTGGCTGGGGTGATCTGGTTGGTGAAATTTGTTCATAACTTGACTCTCTTTTGCTTTAGAGCATGTTTTTTGTTTGCAGAATTTGGCCCTTAGCAATGGCCCTTGGGTACTCTGCTCTTTGGAGCAGCTACTGGCTTCTGATTCCTAGCCTGGGATGCTGGCCTTTGGGCTGCACTTCTAGCAGAGTCATCAAGTGTGCTTAAAATAATGAATCAGCCCATGAAACCATGAGTCTTGTCATGTGGAAAGGGACAGCAGAACTTTGTAAGGGTTCTTTTCCCTTCTTGATACCCTGGCATTGGAAACTGCCCCACTGTTTTTTTGCTGCCTTTGTATCAACATTGAATTTGTACGATGAAAAATGAAGAGGCAGGGAAAGGGGAGAAAGCTGTCTGAGCTTATTTGTGCAAAACTTACAGGTGCCTGTTTGTACCAGACTAAAGAACCATTTTCTTGTCTAGCTGGTGTTGTCATGCAGCCTTTAATTTGTAAGCCGTTCAGGGTACAGCAAGGGTCCTAGAGAAGCAGTCTTTCAATATCCGTGGCAGAATTGAGCCCTGTGGTTAGAGCTGGTATGACACAGCAGGGAGAAAGAGATCACCCAGCAAAGCTGAGAGGGAGGAATGTTTGCACAAACCGAAGCTGCAGGGAGTGTGAGAAGTGCTGCAGCCCTTCTGTTTTCTGCAAGGCTAGGTAAATAACAGTGTACATGATGTTTTTATCGGATGGAAGCCCTGGCGTTAAGGCAGGTCAGAAGCTATTTTGCAGGCCCTTTTGCCGGCCTGCTAACCTTTGCGTGGTAAGCTGGGTCGCCTTTCAGCAGGAAGGCTGCAGTGAAGTGGAGGCTGGGGCGATAATCCCCGATGAAAAGTCCTTCATGACTTTCGGAACTTCGCGGCTGCTGGACCGAGCAAAATGGGTGGAGTTTTCCCTTTAAATAGCTGCGCCCGAGAGACTGTTGCTGCTGTTGTGATGACACTTGGGTGTTGCTAAGGCTTTAGGAAGTCAGTGCTGACATATCTGTATTGATGGTATGCTCTGCATGCACCAAAGAAAAATGGATCGTATGGTCTCACCACCACGGTTCTGGTCTCTTCAAAGGATGTGGGCGTGGGTCAGAGACTTCAGGTGGCCGAGAATGAAATTCTTGGCCAGAAAGTGTGTGTTCGGTGTGCCTGGGGGGTTTTCATGTCCTTAATGCTGTTCCCAAGTTGGGAGGGTTGTGAGAGGGTGGGAGGGGTAGCACTGCAGTGTCACCCCCCCCTCTGTATGTGTGCATGCCCATGTCCTCAGACTGCACAGGCTGGTCCTCAGGCTGACCTTGAAACTCCCCAGTTAAAGAAAGTCCTGTAACTGAGACCTGTGCAGGCTTCTGGGAGTGTTGGGGTGAGTGAGTAGATCTGGGAGAGAAACATGCAACTCGAAGACTTTCGTCAGTTCTCTTTCTATGTCAATACACAACTCGTTGTTTGCAACTCGTTTGATTACCTCTGTGGAAGAGCCCCACAGTGCTGCAGCCCTGACTTGCATGTCTTTGCACTTCAAAAGACTTGAAGGATGTCCAGCTTGCTTAGCAACTTTAGGCAAATCACCGTTTCTGTATGAAGTTTCATCATTAGTTAAATGAGGGTAACTCTTACCCTGCTGCGGGGGAGGGGGGGGCGGGGGACAGGGCAGGGGGAGGGGTGTGTTGCAAGGCCCACTTCGTATTTGTGAAGCACTTTTGCTGTCCTTAGAGAGCCTCCATTATGTGAGAGTCTGCATGATTAACAACCCCTAGCTGTCAACGAACGCTCTCAAAGCGCGGCGTACCTAGAGCTATGTAGTTTGAGAAGGTTGTAAAGAGACACAAAATGTCAGTGCTTTTTAGATTGCATTTGACAATAGTCTGCTAAAGTAGTATGTTCCATCCTGTATGCAAATTGAACTTTGTCAAATTGTCTTACCACAAGATATCTATATTTGATACTATATTTCTTTCTCACAGATTCTGCCTGGCTTGTTCATTGGCAACTTTAAAGGTAAGATTAGTTTTATCGTTATCTCTAGGATTACTTAGCAGGGGTCTTAAGGTGTTGTTTCGCAGGCCTACGGAATTCTCTGACATCTCTAGAGCTTCTTTAACCCCGTCTTGCTTCATTTCTGGATTCACCTGGTAGCACTTAAAGAAGAACTTGTTTGCTGTCTCATCCATGTGCTGTGCTGCAAGTACTTTAAGAACAGAAAAATGAATGCCATCTCCTTGGAGCATGCTTCAGCTGGAATTCCTAAACATTGGCCTGCCTTAAGCGATTCCTGTGCTTGGCAGGCAAGCCTGTGAGCCAGGCAGATTCTTTGTAAGGCTTATTTCAAGCCCTCCTTATAAGTAAAGGCTTAGTATGCCTCCCGCTCATTGCTTTCATTATTTTGGTTATTTATAACAACTGCTAAAGAGTTCTGTTATCACTGCTTGCAAGACTGATAGGTCTGCAGATTGCTGTCTGACCACTGATACTCGCACTGTCCGTGTCGCGGATGTAAGATTCTCTGGATTTTTTTCCTTTTTGCATGATGTTTATTTTTTGTGTACAGAAAAACAGAACTATATTCAGAAATCACAGGAAACTTTATGTAGACATCCAAATAAATGATCTGTTCTCAAAGCACTCTGTTAGCTGCAGTTCCAGCTGACTGTCCCTATTCAGAAGTAAACCAGTTGTGCCTGTACAGTGGTTTTGATACATGTAGACCCTGTATTTCCTATGCTTGGGTACAGCAGCAAAGCAGGACTCATAGGGGCTACTGCGATATCTTGTCCTTCCTGGTCTGTCTGATAGCAAAGCTGGTCTGTTAAGATTGAACAACATCTGCATTGGATTTGGTGCTGCACTTCTTCTCTGCCTCATGCCCACCCTTCCTTTCCCCCCCCCCCGCCATCCCAAAACCTGTGAGTTCAGTGGTTTTTGCTGACCCATGTTGCTGGTCCACTGCTTGCTGCCCCTTGGGAAGTGGAGCCGATCACCTTAAGAGGCAGCCTGGAAGTACATGTGAAGTTAAAAGCTGCCTTTTGCCACACTCTGATGCAAACATAAGTGCAACAGCTAGTCTGTGAGAGGGAATTAATCATGCTATGGTAAGGAAAATGAGAGGATGGAGGTGAGTTTATACTGGTGGAAGTAGGCGATGAAAGGAGAAAAAAGAAAGCAAGCAGGAAAAAAGGAAAATAAGGGCAAGAGGATAGTTTTGAAAACACTTTGGACAGACCACTGCATGGGCCAGTGACAAAACTAACTAACTTGGTCACAGCCATGTTGCTTCCTCTTTTTGTTTTCTTTTTTTTTTCTTTCCTGTCAAATAATTTAGGAGAGGGGCGGGATGGGAGGATGTTTGATAGTGGAGTCCTTTAGGTTTCAAGCTGTCTAGCAGGGTGGGCAGGATGGGCCCTGGGAACATGGCTCTCAATCTGTCCCTCTTGCTGTGGCCGTCCTGCTGGTAAGCCCTTGACAGTCCGCCCAGGGGAGCGAAACTCAGCCAGAGCATCTGTTTCTTGGTGCAGTTCTGTTTTCAGCTGATGAACAGTTTGACCAGCTATGGGGAGTTGGCCAAGGTTGCGGAGTGAGTCAGCATCTCTGCCGATGCCAGGGCTTGCGACCCTCTCGCTCGTGCTGCTCTGGCCACTCAGCTGTGCGCCTTGCAAATGGTCCTTAAATGGCATGTCAGGTCACTTCTACACGTAGAGGCGTGCACATGAAGGTGGTGTGAGTGGGCAGTGTTTCTGGGAGTCTAGCTGGAAAAAAGCAGAGGCTGAAATGCTTCAGCCACATCAGTAAAAGAGAGTAAGCATGGGTTGGCTTTAATCTGTGGTTGTGTTATGGAGTCTGTTTTTTAAACTGATTAAAACACAAACAAAATGTTCGTTTATTTATTGCTATGACCTTTGCTCACATTGCATTTAATCATTATGTTCTACCATCATGAGTATCTGTTGTTATACTCTCAAATTAGCTGCTGTATCTGGAGAGGAAGAGAGAAGATTGGTGTTACAGTACTTCACTGATACTGAAACAAAAGCAAACTTTTATAATTGTATCTTTTTCTGCATCCCCTGCCCCTCAACACGCCCCCTGCCTTGCTGCTTAAGAGCAATTGCAACGAGCTCTCTGTGCAGTGAAGCCATCTCATTTAGGAACAGGCTGTTGGTTAATCACTAGTGTATTTTTCTGGAGGAGTTTGATTACCATGTTCTTGGGGCATGTTCTGATTTGTGGCACATTTTCAAAAAGTGACTAAGGAATTTTGAAACTGCCATAAAGGGGATTGTTGACTGAGAAATACTCAGCAGCATATACAGTTGGGATTGGTTTGAGTATCCTGATTTGGGCAGCTGAAATGTCTAGATACTTTTAAAGACATGGGTTTACAAAATTATTTCCTATAATGCACTTCTGAGCAGTCTCCTATTTCTTCAGCTTGAGACCGATAGCTTGAATTGAGTAAAGTTGCATCTTGTCAGTAAGAGGAGTAACACTGAATGCCTGGCCTTGTGCATCTCGCCCGGACACAGGGCTGAGGCTTCGTGGCACCCTCCGAGTCTCTGTGCAGGGGCTACAGAGGAGGGAGCTTCTCCAGAAGGTGAGTCAGGGGAATCTCTCTGAATCGCTCTGATCTACCCTCTGGAGGATAGCCTCCCCTCCTTTCTCCAGTGACTCTTCAGGGAGCCTGGGCAGGCAGGGTTTCCATAGCTAGGTCGAAATACCGTTCTATGCATACTCCTGTCTCCCTGGTGCTTGGGAGACCTCTGGGGACACTGACGGATTAGGAAGAGGCACAGTTGTTCCAGATGGGTGCCTTCCTGATGAGTGAAAGTAGGATGTTAAAGATGTTAAACACTGTAATCCTGGAGGGCCGTTGTCTGGAGAAGGCATTCCGCAATTGTTCCAATTGGGGAATTATTATTCAATATTCAGCAATATTTCTACTTTATGTATAGGGTTTCTCACTGTCTTTTTAGGCCTAATCAACTTAAAAACAATCCATGACAGAGGAAGTGCAAACTCCTCCGCATTTGGGAGATAAACTGAGGTGCAAGAAAAGCTTGTGAAATAAATCCGTGGCAGAAATGGGAGTTGAGCTTGCTGCTTCTGGTTTGTCTGCTGCTGCTGCGCAAACCTTTAGGCACATAGAATGAGAGGGGCTTTTGTAACCACCTTAGGGTCTTTAGGGTAGAAAGTTATGTGTAGTCCTGATCATGGAAAGCACTGAAGTACATGCTGAAATCCCCCTAAAGCCACAGGACTTGACTATGTATCTGGAAAACTTTCCTGAAAAAGCATTGATCTCGGCATGTGCTTAGGTGCTTGTTATCTTATAAGATCTATAAGCATGATTCTGCTCATCAATAGCACATTAAAATTGTGGTATGTTCCTGAGAGAGTGTATTTGAGATTGTACAGCTAGAGGGCAGAAAAATTCAAGAAGAACCACAGATGTCCATACAAAATGCCAAGACTGAGTTTGGTCTGAAAGCCCAGAAGGAGACAGAGCTCTCAGGCTTCTTTAGTGAAAGTTAAGGAGGAGTTATTTCTTTGCAAATGGGAGGGTGGGGGGCTAATAGAGAAAAATGAGGGAAGAGAAAGAGGAAGTTAACTCTTCTTCCCGCCTCTAGTTTGGGGGAAATTTTGGTTTGTTCCAGTTGTACCTTACAGATGAAATTCAATCCTCTCAAAAGAAAAAGAATTTATTGTGGGATTGCATGCCCACATGTCTTCTGCACTGGAAACCTGATGTCCCTTGAAAGGCAGCTGTGCTCACAACGAAAATAGGTGCTTTGTTCCTTAAGAGGCTGATACGACAGGGCTTTTTAGCTTGTTTCTCTGCACAAATGGAAAAAATACTATTTCTTCTGATAGGATGTGCTTGTTTGGTTCCAATCCGAAAGGTGTAGCAGTAGCGAGCACCAGAGGCTCAACAGTGTTTCTACCTTGAATATTAAAAGAGCTTGTGTCCTTCCTTGCTTGTAATCATATTTGGAAGATTCAAGTTTTTCCAATGGAATATTTGGGGGCTTTTTGATTTGAAGGGGAAAGCCACAATATGAGGTTTAATTCCCCCCAAAGAGTCCAATGTTGCTGTGGATGAGCTGGAGAGTCTTGGGAAAGTTTCTGCCCTTCCCGTTACTAAGTGTATAAAAAGGCAGTGCCCGCCAAGTTGTTCTGTTGTGTTTCTAGATCCAGTTAATTCCTGTTATCAGCTGCTTAATTTTTTTTTGGAAAAGTTCCCTTTTCTAAGGCTTCATTTCAGGTACTGAAAACAGGAGAGGGTGAAGACACCATTCCCTTTTTCAGGTTCATCTTTTGAAGGAAGGCATTTTATAGGTACTCTCATTAAACAGAGTACTGGACCCTTTTCCCCACCTTTCTCACTCCTCAAAAAGGTCCTTCTGAGAGGCTGGGACAAAATATGTATTAGAACATAGTGTGAAGTGGGGACAGGAGATGTGGAGTTTTTGTTCATTTGCTTAGTTTCTGTGTGTGTGCGGATCTCTGTATCTGTAAGTGCAGATCACTGGACTCTGGAACAAAGCTCTCCTGATGGGAAACCATTCTCAGTAATAGCTCTTAGTGCTCTGAACCACTGGAGAGGAGGTTCTCCTTTAGGTGTCTATCTCTAGTCCTCTCCAAAGCAGAAAATAAAGTGTAGACAAAAAGTTGCTTTATTTAAAAGAAAAAAAAAAAATCTGGTGATGATGAAACTGTAGTCTCTCTATATCTGCAGATTGAGACTTAATACTGTTGTATGTACTGGGCTGACTTGCCTTCTCTAAGCACTTACCTTGTTTTTGTATACATAACTGAAAATTTTATACTGAAAACTTAATACTTATTAGCTTACTGTGTTATAGGAGCATGTCTGTCTTTTGAGACTAACAACAAAGTCAGAAATGTGGGCTTTGGAGGAGGAAGAAGGGAGGATGCCTTTAGTTTGGGATGGCTGGCTAATGGGAGGAAAGGTGACAAAATGAAAATAAACTAATCTCACTTACTTTGTGGAGACATTTAGTCTTCTAAATTCACAAGTGAGTTGTAGTTAAATGTTGCAGATCAGGCCCCTATCACTGTAATGCTTTTTTTTCCCTGTTCCTGGCAGGATGCTTTTGTATTTTGTTGTTAGCAGTAGAGGTGGAAAAGACTGTTCAGCTGCTTCTTCCCGTCTAACTCTACAAAGGGAGAAATCTTTATTCCTCACCTTGCATCTCTATGGAGGTACTAAAATACTAAAGTAAGAGAGAATGGTTGTATGTACATTTGAGACTTCATCACCCTAGTACTGGAGTCCTTCAGTCATTGATGTGTCTTAATTGGAGTGGTTGGAGCAGTATTGTTTTCCTTTTGCATATGGGGGATGGAAGCACAAGATGCTAAGTGATTTGCTCCCCAGCCACACAGTAAGGCTTCCCAGAGCTGCAGGGAAACAAATTCTGACACCCTCCCCGCCACCCCCCCCCCCCCATTTTGATGACTTTGCCATTGCTTTTGCAATTAAGTGTTTGCAGCTCTCTGCATATGAGTAGAGGTTAAGCTAGGAGTCATAGAATGAAATTGAGGGAAAAGAAGCTAAATATGGGTGTGGGAGGGAGAGAGGAAGACTTCCCCAGTGTGAATTGTGTCCTTTTGTGTGAGGAGAGAGTTTCCTGAAGGCTTTACTCAAAAGTCCACATCAGCTGAGAAGCATTTTGCTGTATGAAACAGAATATTAGGTAACCTACTATGGAGAATAATACCACATTTGAGGGACCCCTTAGGGATGCACAAGATGGACTCTGATAGGTTTCTTTCATCTTTAAGTTTGGAAATGGGGTGTTTCATGCTGTGATTTCAAAATGTGAGCCTGCATGTGGTTGTACAGCACTGTGCTACAGTAAAAAAGTTAGAATTGCTGTGGTAATGGTGATTCTTCTGGCTTTTGGTGGTCCTTTATGTAACCCCTTAATTTTTTTTGTAATTTATGGTATGAGACCTTGAGTGACAGGATATCTCATTTGTACTGCTGTTTAAATAACTTTGTCTGTTGTATCTGTAGAGACTTACAGCAGGTGCCAGGGGCACCAGGGGAATTTCCCCTTTGTAAACTGTTTAAAGTTTAGATCCAGATAATACAGTCATTGGCTGGGAAGCTTTTTCTCCTCTACATTTGTGATTTGAATGGTTGTTTCCTAAATATATTGAGGACCTGCTGGTTACCCTGGGATGTAGGTCTGGGATAGCCATTTCCAGCTTGTTTCTAGGAATATCTGAAATCTCACTGTCTTACTGTGTAGTTTTGATTTGTTGAAATTCCTTTAGCCTAAGTCTTTGGTTAACTGAAGAACTAAAATCTTTCAGTCCTTTTGAGTTGTACTGTGTCCATTAGGCCTTTCAGACTGGTTCAAAGCAGTCAACATTTAATTTGGATCGTATCTCTTTTTAAAGCTGTTTGCCTTGTGTGGCAATCCATTTCTTACCACGTGGGTCATACTAATAATTAGAGATTGAGGTCTCATTGTGCTAGGTATGCATTAACACCATGAGTTCTGGCCAGCAGGCTCTGAAATCTGCCCTTAGACTTTGGAGAACAGAAAGCAGTGATTTTTAGGGACACTTGGGCTGGCTTCTGGGCTTCCAAACCCTTGCCTGCTTAGGTGTTCTCTGAGGAATCAAGGCTGTCCTATAAACTGTTAAAAAAATCAGGAGGTTAGGTGAATTAGAAGACCTCTCCTGGCAAACATTAGCGTTTCTTCTTTGAAATGCTCACTCTGAGGTTTTAAGGAAATTTTAACTGTTCTGTGAAGCTAGACCTTAATTCTGTTTCAGATGGAATTTGTGTTAATTCTCTCCTGAAGGATTACGCATCTGGGTTGATCATGCAGTCTTGACCAGTATCAAGTGAAATCAATGCAGTTTTGACTCTTCTCTCCATTTTATTAGCCTTAGAGAAGCTTTCATAATTGGATTAGGTTTAAATTTTATTGCCTGTTACTGTGCTCATGTGGCTCTTGTCTATGGGGTCATATAATTAAATGTCCAGTTCCTCTGTGATGTAGAAAAGGCATTGAAACTTTATAGTAGAGTGGAATAAGATGAAGCAAGAGATGCTAATTGAACTCTTGCACGTACATAAAGAATGTACAGGTGATGCTATTGTTATTTTTGTACCTAGAGAGAGCCGGTTTGAAACCTTTGTGGTCAGTGCTCTTTTTTTGTGTGCAACCAGGCTAATGTGAACAGATTGTATGGGCAGATTTGGAAGGCAGGTGTTCGCATCACAAAACCACTGCTGTAATTGCCATGGTGTGCTGTGCCGTTCTCAAGCGAAAAGGTCAAAAGTAAATGGACACAAACTAACTTTTACCTGTATTAGTAGTTCTTTGAGGTCATTTTCTGGCATGCTAATAGTTTAGTATGGGGAAAGTTGCTCAATGATGACAGATATCTATTTTACCTTTTTTCTCATAGAAACAAACCTATGCTTTCACAATATCTAGTATCAAATTTTCAGTCGCCCCAGTTTGCTTTCCAGTTTTGAATGTTTGAAACCCCTTGGTTACAGGTCTAGGAACGACCTTTTCACAACTGCACTTCCTTGCTGTAGCATTTTTCTTTTTCGTATGTTCAATATCTGTAACATCTTGATCTCTCGTCAGACTTAAAATTATGGTATGTATTGGCTAAATGCACATTTTTCCCTACTAGTCCACAGGAAGTAAGAATCTAGTTATCGTTTTGGCTTGCCCGTTAATACCTCAATTCAAGTGATACAGTTGGCTTCTCTTCTCAGGCCTGGATATCACAAGGTCTATCTCCCAAGTGAAAATACATCTCCTGAAGGGGGATTTGTGGGTAGAGAGGAGGTAAGCTATTTCTTGTACAGCTCTGACTGCTTGTTCAGATGGCCATCACCTGCACACAGGCATACACAGATTTATATTTCAGATGCAAAATACATGAAACTTCTGACTTAAGAACACATTCCTGAGTCACTTAAGCTTGTTCTTTTTATAGTATATAATTTGTTTTGGAGTTAGAAGTGTGTCTTCCCGTTACCCACTCTGATGATGGTGTTCTAGAACAGCTGCGTTTGGGGTTTTGCTTTACTTTATGAAGCTTCAAAAAGAAATGTACCAATGATAAGTGATTTTCAACTTGCACAATGGAAAGGGGAGTGGGCTATTTCAAGAGATTAAAGAAATTCTCTTCCTTTTTTCCCTTTATCACAGATGCCCGAGATGTAGAGCAATTGAGTAAGAATAACATTACGCACATTCTTTCAATCCATGACAGTGCCCGCCCTATGCTCGAGGTAAGAGGTGTGGGGGACTCCATGGTAAATCCTTACTTTGCAGTTGACTGTTGCAGTCATCTTGGGGTTAATTTCTTGCTCTGTACCGTTGGCGTTTTGAGACTGATTTTCTTGTGGAAATGTTTGACAGCTATAGTTTTTGGGATCCAGTCACAGATTTTGTTGTTGCTGCTGTTATAACAACAAGAAATCTAACTGACAAAGGAAGAGACAATTACAGTGTCAATCAATATAACACAATAATGGGATTGTGTTATTAATTTAGTAGTAAAGGTAAGTTTCCTTCTGTGTGGAGTTCAAGCATCACATAAACAACAACATTCCTTCTCCTCCTTCCCCACTACCAACCCTCTTTTGTACTTGGGCCCCTTTCTTGAATCTTTATAGCAGATGGTTGTGTAAGAGGTTTGCAGTCCTTTTTCGTGTAAAATAGCCTTATTTAGGCTTGGGGTGTGGGAAGAACCAGTGCTCCCTCATATAATACATCTAATATAACAGAGCATCTGTAGGTCTCCACAACTTTAACAGGAAGTATTATTCCCCATTTACTGAAGGGAAGGTGATCTGAAGAGCTGAAATATCTTGACTTGCTGTGTCATCTTGAGCAGTGAAAGAGCTGGGACCAGGCTGCAGGTCTCCTGTGTTGGACTGTTGTGCTTTCTTCTTTACGCCAGCTTACCTTGGAAGGAGAGGAATTTGGCTGGGCTTTGCTACACCTTAAAATCCTGCTATTTGATTTATGTTGGGAACCATTGTCCCGTTAAATTTGTTTGTTCCTTCCCTGCATTCCACTTTTCATGAAATACAGCAAAATAGTGGGTAAGGCAGTTGGTGGTGTTATCCCTCAGATGCTGCTGGGAATCTCTGCTTTTCATTCTTTTCATGTAAAAAGTCTCTAGTGAATTCAGTCCTTAAACAACAGAATTTCCACCTCTCCCAGGCAAGTCAATAGGTAAGCTGAATAAAAGGTGTCCCTAGTATGTCATGATTAAAACCAGAATCGAGTTAATGGTGAATCCAGCATTGACCTTGACCTTAGAGGTGTGCTGAAGCAGAGCTTTAGCTGTTGACTTTATTATACTGTCCATTTGACTTCTGTTGTGCCTGATGCTTGTTAAGTCTCAAACATACTGAATTTCAAGAGTGCTCTTAGTTGAAAAGAGAAACAGTTGTACTCAGTAAGGGAGATGTAATGTTTCCTCTAGGGTGTTGTTCTCTAAAATGAATAGAAGCTTGCTTTGTTTTATTATTGTGATTAGAAAAGTAGGAAGACTAATTATGGCACAGATCAGCTGCAGCCTCAGGCCAGTGTTTCTTGTGGTGGTAGTTTTGGCAGCCCACATGCCACCTCCTCGCTTCTGGTGGTTCATGTGTTTGTGAGGCTGCATGGTAAATAGATCTGGGAGCTTTTGGGTTAAATATAACCAAGTCACCATTTCTTCCTCCAGCTACCCCCACAAAAGACATGAAGGATTATGTTTACCAAGATCTGTTACAGTGGCATGGGAACAACTGGTTGTTCCATGCTGGTTGAGGATGGACTTGCTTTATTCACCCCTGCTTTTAAAAGAAATGTTTCTCCAATTGTGCCTTCTATTTTCTCAGCATGTGATATACTCCTCTACGTGCCAGTGGTCTGGAAAACAACTGTTAAAACTTCTCCCCAGTTCTTAAAGTAGTGGAAGGATTGCAAGTTCCATTTGTATGGGAGCTGAGCTGATTATTAATTACTTTATCATTCATGGTCTTACTGTGGTTCTTGTTTGCAGCTAAATGCTTCTGTTTAGGAACAAGGACCTAGAAAACATCTCTTAGGTTGTGTTACTTCCTTTGTTATTTACATCTTTGCCAGGTTTGTTTACAGCTTGTGTATCCACATTGTGCTTTGGGGCTTGTTCTCAAGTTCACTGAAGTCAAATGGGAACACTTTCCCTGTGTGTCTCCCTCTCCCCTTTTCCCCCTAGATTTCGCTTGTGGAAAGTGAGGGCTTACATTTGTGTTCAGAAATTCATCTGATGTTATTCAGACCTTTAAACATGGAATTGCAGTGATATGAGAATCTTTTTTTTTCCTGAGATTCCCTGTTTTTTGTGTGTGTATGTGAATGCTGATCATCTGTGAAAAGCTGCCTTTTCTTGGACTGCAGTAGTTCCATTTGTCTTTTGCTAACAATATTTTATCTCAAGTATTTCGTAGTCAACCTATAGGAAATGTTACAAATACTTCATTAAACAAAGCTTTCTGTACAAGCTATGGAAGGTAAGTGGTTTTAGACATCAAAAACTCAACAGTGTTGTAGTAACATGTTATCAAAGAGAACTTGGCCTTTTTGGCCGTCTGTGGAACAAACAGATATGGATGCATGCCTTGGCTCTCAGAGGTCACAAATTACCCACATCTTGCTTGTCAGATTTTGAAGTTTCAGTAATGACTGTTTTGATGCAATAATACTTATGATACAGCACTTAAAGCTGATAATGGTGGGTAGAGAATGAAAATGACCGATCTGGCTTCGTTGTCCATACTCAAGAATGCAATACTCAAGAAATAAAAGCAAACATTAGTGTATGTGGTGAACACCAACTTGCTACAGATTGTAAAATTATTCTCCACTGTAGTAATTTATGGCATTGCCCCTCTTTGTGATGTTACAGATTGTTTTTACTTGATTGTTTAAAATACTCACAGTGCTATTTAAAAAGTGTGCTTTCCTCTGTGCTTTATATGCTGCTGTATTTGGATATATGTTGCTTTAGTTCCTCATAAGTTGGTGAGCTATTAGAAAATGATTGAAGAGTTTCACAAGAAAGTATTATATTGGTTTAGGTTACATAGTGTGTGCCTGTTGAGACATAACTTAAAAAAAAAAATGTTTTCTTACTGGAATTTGGTTTCAGACATTATCTCAATGATCATTTACAAACTCTCATGGATGTCTGATTTATGGGTGGCTCATAATCAAAGTTTGGCCTTAGGAAGTTATTGCATACTTTCAAGCTGGAATAATGGGAAAAAGTATGTTTAAAAATCAATTGGATTCGAAGACTTTTTATACCTTTAGACATTGGCAGCCTGCATTAAGTACAAGACATAGAATTGTTTTGTAAGGCTTCGAGTGATTTAGACTGGAAAGAGTTTGCCAAAATCTGGCCTGAACCATCTTGCAGTGTTGCCCCTTAGTTCTTTTTGTATAAACTATTTCAGGGAAATTTGTCCTGTAATAAAACCAATCCTGAAATTAATTTATATTTAGAGAGCATCCTAAGGCTATTGTTCCAATAAAGTACACCATTGTTATACAGGATCTTAACCACTTAGGTAAGCATTTTATAATTTAAAGATGCAGGTTTATAACTCCATTACAAAAAACTATGGGTAACTGGCGGCGTGTCCAAGAGAGAGGACTGCATGCTGTATGGAACAAGGTTTGTTATTTCAGACGCACAGAAGTCACCCCCTGAGGAAGAGCGGTGTCCAACAGCATCATGTGTGTTCCCACAGAGGCAATAGCCTTGGTGAATCAAGTTGGCTCCTTGAGAGCACTTTGGACGGCTGCCCATGGAACACTCACAGATGTTTTATAAATCCACACAAAAGCCATATACAGAGGAGAATAATTAGGTTTCTTGCCACCTGCTTTCTAATCTATTTCTCAGCTAGTTCAGGTTATAAAAGTTCTGTTGAGAGTGTGAGAGATGCTGAAAGGAGGACGGGGAAACATATCTCGGAGTGTGCTTTAAATAGCGTATCTGGCAGTGACCTGTTGGATCTATCCAACAGGTTGTCATCTGTCTGTACTTCTGTAAGGTGTTTGACACGGTCCCCCACAACATCCTTCTCTCTAAATTGGAGAGGTATGGATTTGATTGATGGACTATTTGGTGGATGAGGAATTGGTTGGATGGTCACGTCCAGAGGGTAGTGGTCAACGGCTCAATGTCCAGATGGAGATCAGTGACGAGTGGTGTCCCTCAGGGGTCCGTATTGGGACTAGTACTGTTTAATACCTTCATCAGTGACATAGACAGTGGGATTGAGTGCACCCTCAGCAAGTTTACAGATGACACCAAGCTGAGTGGTGCAGTTGACACACCTGAGGGATTGGATGCCATCCAGAGGGACCTGGACAAGCTTGAGAAGTGGGCCTGTGTGAACCCCATGAGGTTCAACAAGGCCAAGTGCAAGGTCCTACACCTGGGTCAGGGCAACCCCCAGTGTCAATACAGGCGGGGGGATGAAAGGATTCAGAGCAGCCCTGCGGAGAAGGACTTGGGGGTACTGGAGGATGAAAAGCTGGACATGAGCTGGCAATGTGTGCTCGCAGCCCAGAAAGCCAACCGTATCCTGGGCCGCATCAAAAGAAGCGTGGCCAGCAGGTCGAGAGAGGTGATTCTGCCCCTCTACTCCACTCTGGTGAGACCCCACCTGGAGTACTGCGTTCAGCTCTGGAGTCCTCAGCACAGGAAAGACATGGACCTGTTGGTGCAAGTCCAGAGGAGGGCTGCAAAAATGATCAGAGGGATGGAGCACCTCTCCTATGAGGAAGGGCTGAGAGAGTTAGGGTTGTTCAGCCTGGAGAAGAGAGGGCTCCAGGGAGACCTTATTGCAGCCTTTCAATACTTAAAGGGGGCTTATAAGAAAGATGGGGACAAACTTTTTAGCAGAGCCTGTTGCAATAGGACAAGGGGTAATGGTTTTAAACTAAAAGATTGTAGATTTAGACTAGATATAAGGAAGAAATTTTTTACAATGAGGGTGGTGAAACACTGGAACAGGTTGCCCAGAGAGGTGGTAGGTGCCCCATCCCTGGAAGCATTCAAGGTCAGGCTGGACAGGGCTCTGAGCAGCCTGGTCTAGTTGAAGATGGCCCTGCTCATTGCAGGGGGGTTGGACTAGATGACCTTTAAAGGTCCCTTCCAACCCAGACTATTCTATGATTTTATGATCTCTTGGTAGAACTCTCTTTTTAAAGCTAGGACAAATAGCTCTTGGGGTTGGAGTCCAAAAGGCAAAGGTCTGACTGTTGTGATATCCGTATATCCTAACCAAGCTGGTGTGGTCAGTCAGAACCCACAGAGAATGTGGAAGCACTCTTAATGAATCCTGAGCAATTCTTCCCCCTGTTGCTTCAAAGGATGCCAGCTAGGTGTTATGCTACTGCATTAGACCTGGAATCTAACAAATTTTGTGCCAGTTGATCTAAGTGAAGTAAGTAAAGGCAAATCTTGTTAATCTTGCCAGAAGAATCTGGTTGCAGGTCCATTGAAGCTAAGAGTGTTTCTCTGTGGATTTTCCAGGTGTTTGACCCTGTTCTGGGGGATGTTGCATGGAGATGAATGTGGGCCCAAACCAAGTAGGATGTTGATGTGGATTGTGCAGCTGCTTGAAAACAGCTGCATCCCGTTCTGGAAAGTGCGTGCTGTGGTGGACAGTCGCGTCCAAGCAGCTGAACTTGCAGCATCCTTAATCCTCTTACCATTCTTCCTGCTGTCCCCCCAACCACACACACTTAAATAATGGCAAAAACAAGAATGCTTCCTCTGCTGCGTTGGGCAGCAATCTTTGTGTGTAATGCAGGAAGGAGTACAGCATGAGTCCTGGGGGAGGAAGGGGTGCTAGAAGTTCTTCTGGTCAGGCCCTGTCCCAGAGAGGTATTATCCACAAAGAGAGGCAGGGATGAATAGACATTCCGTGGGTCCCCATGCAGAGAACCCACCTCAGAGAACAGCATGATATGCGTGGCTGGCAAATGATGTCACACAGATTCAGACTGGAAGTAAGCAAGACTGTAACCATGAGGGTAAGTAATTGCTGAAATATACTGCCAGAGGCAACAGTGGATTTTCTTGCATGCTCCATTTTTGTGTGGAAGTTGATTCAGGTGAGGCTGGGTTACAGAGGTCTTTGAGCTTTGCGCTTTACAGCCAGAGCATTTCACAGTCCTTGGTCCGCCTGAGATGCTTTGAGGTCCCAGTTGTGGTGACTGTTGTGTGCATTGTAGACACCTGTCCATCAATTGGGAAATGGACTGAAACTACCAGCGTCTTTCACACGGTCCACCACACATTTGTCAGTTACTAGTAATTTTACTGTTGCTCTTGACCTGCACTGGAGGTTTGATCTAGTAAATGTATGAATCCTGTTACCAGTCACATGTGATTGTGGAGTCCTTTGGCATTAATTTATTTATAGCATTATCATTGTCAGACTGACCACTGCTGCATCGCAGGAAGCTCTGTATGCTGCACTCATCTTGGAGACATCATAACGATCACAGTAATGTAGATCTTAAATCAACAAGAGTTTACCTGGGCATTCCTGTACTGTCCTCTGCCACATAAGCTTTCTGTTGTTCACTCTGTTTACAACAAATTGCATTAAGAGTAGGCTTTTGCACGTGTGCTGCTTCTGTATGCATGTCAGTTTTCTTTCTTTGTTTTCTGTTGCTACAGAACATTTGTTTTGTTTTTACTTTGTGTGGTAGTTTTTTCAGATGAGGAAAGAGTATATCAGTATATGTGATAGTTTCAATTAGTCATTTGGATGAAGCATAAGTAAATGAAATCCCGACAAAACATGCACAATTTTTTGGGTTGGGGGGTGTTGTCATCTCTCTCTGCTCAGTACCAAAGCTGTTTGGCAAAGTTTTAGGCATCTTCATTTCACGTGAATAGCCAATCTGTGTCCCTGTGATACTCGTGTACCAGGTGGTTCCGTTTCAAGTCTTACCATTTGTGGGATTTCTTCTCCAAACAAAAAGAGTGATCTTAAAGCACTGTATGGAATTTTTTGAATGTTGCAATAATGTCTTCTGGTTGCTGAGAAAATCCTCTGTGATGCCTACGAAACATTTGCTCTTCTTTTTCTCTAACTTTCTTAAAATACTAGCTTTATAGGTTATGGTTTTCCCCCTCATTCTGCATAGTTAACCAGAGCACCTGCAGTGGACAGTTATTTATTCTTTTTTTCTTTGTATTCTGACGCCATTAACAATGTCACCTTAATCTGGTACGTGCTATCAGTGGTTTTCCTCCCCTTTTTTCTGAATTTATGATTACCTAAGTAAGTGTTGATATGGTAGGTGGGTGGAGGGATGGAGGAGGTAGAGAAGAGCTAATTGCTGACTGAACTAAGCATCTTTCTTGTCCAGTCTGTTAGCTTGTGCAGCCAGCATAACTTAAATGAACTGTATCTTTGAAAATAAAAAACTTCACAGGCCAGGTCATCTTATAAAGAATTTTAGATTTTTTTTTTTTCCGTACAAATTTTAAAATTTTAATCAGAGTAGAAATAGGGTTTGAAATGCTCAGTATCTAAGAAGCTGAGCTGAAAGGGAAGAGCACAATTAAAAAAATCTGTGCTGATCTTTTAGAACAATCTTTTGTTCTGAAAAAGAGTATATGCTATTCCGTACCATATGACATCGTGCCCAGTATATAAACTGGGGGAGTTGGCTGGTAGGGGCGGATCGCGGCTCGGGAACTAACTGGGCATTGGTCGGCGAGTGGTGAGCAATTGCATTGTGCATCACTTGCTTTGTATAGTCTAATTCTTTTAGTATTACTATTGTCATTATTATCATTATTTTCCATTCCTTTCTGTCCTATTAAACTGTCTTTATCTCAACCCATGAGGCTTTTTTTTCCGATTCTCTCCCCCATCCCACTGGGACTGCGTGGTGCTTAGTTGCCGGCTGGGGTTAAACCACACCAATACTCACTGAGTAAACAGTCAAATGCATTAATAGAAAACAGGCAACAAAAAGATGCCTTAACTGGAACAGAACCAGTAAGTGTGAGGAATAGAAGTTGTAGAAAAATAAGGATGCTATGGAGAAGCTGTATAACTTCTCTGCACTGGTTTTATCTCTGCTGAATGCTGATATACCTGTTTTATAAGGTGTTAACGATGAGAAAGTTGCAGCTGGGGAAATCACAAGAGGAAGTGCTGGATCAAGTTTATGAATTAAAAAAAAAAAAAAAAAAAGTGTGTGGCTGGTAAATCCAGACGTTTGGAGGAGAGCGAAGAGCTAAATGACTGAATACCTATCAAAAAAAAAGCAACGTTTCTAAGATCAAATGGTCATAGCCTGCAGACCTAGTATAGATAATGCATTCATATCAGCTTGCATTAAGATCTAGAATCTTGTTTCATATTTTTTAAGCCTGGCTGGATGTTGTAAATCTGAATGCAGTTTTTGCTGGGCATGATAGTCTTGCATGTTTACAGATGATCTTTAGACTATGCACGTGCAGTTTTTTAGAAAAGGAAAGCAAACTAAGCTATAGAGGAACTGAACTGGCAGCTCTGGCACGATGCAAGTAATCTGCTTAGCATAGTTTGTGGATAGTATTTTTGCAGCTATTTTGGCTTTTGCTATAGAAACCTATCATATCTGCTGTTAGCATTTAATGTGATGAGGTTTACTATGGGGGTGCTTTTACTGAAGCTTTGAAGGGGAATAGCCTCATCCTCTTAATTTTCTAATTCTTTCTTTCCATCACCAATTTGTGGAAACTTCTTTCTTTCTCTCATGGTTGCACATTCTGAACTGACTTCATTTTTTGTGTGTGTGTATAACAGGGATTACCCTGTGCTAAAACAAAAGAAAAAATTCCTGTGTTGTGCCCCCAGCTCCCCCAGCTGATAACTCTGGAAGTGCTGAAAGCTGCCTTAGTGCTTTCTTCTTCGGTTCTGTAATCCGAAGGAATATCCTCACACAGACACCAGTCCAGAAAGCATTTGTCTGGACTCAAAAGCAATCACTGCTCAACACGAAATGACTAAATAGGGAAATATTGGCAAACCAATTAGCCCTACTTTTTTTTTTTTTAAAAAAAAGCATATGGTAATTCTGGACAGATGCTGCTCAGCAAGTGAGAACCACCAGTCTATTAAAACCGTGTTACGATGTTGGATAGCATACAGAAGTCTTGAGCTGTAGGAGGCCATTCATATATGAAAATTGCATCTTGATGATGTGATGAGAGAAGTCCCTGCTGGGTATGGCTGAGCAACGTGTTCTCTGCACAGGCTCTGCTGTCTTTGGTATCCAGCCCAAAGACTTCTGGGAACTGTTAAAGAGGGAGATGGCAAGACAGCCTTCAAAATCAGAGTTGCTAGTATCATATTGCAAGGTCATTGCTCTTGTATAAAGATCAGCTCTGCAAATTAATAATTTAGTCAAGTCAGACTGTTGCATTTCCATCTATAGCACTAAGCTGTTATATCACCAGTGTTGGAAGCTGTCAGTTTTCAGCCTTTGTGCTACCATCAAGAGGAAGTGTACAAGTTCTTCTTCTAATAAAAAACTTAACTTTCTTCTATGATGTTTCACTGCCTTTTCATGGTAAGGGTTTCCCCTCATGAGATGTTTCAGAAGACCATGCTGAGCAAAATAGCTACCATTTTTCTTTCAGGTGTAGCGGCACCAGACAATTCTCTCTAGTTTGAAGTAATGCCCTGTCTGGCATTGGCTCTGCTTGTGAAGTTAGGAGCTCTGACTAGTTTTTCAAAAATGACATCGGTAGCCCACTAAGAAGCCTCCAACAGACTTCCCCAAAGCAGCTTTTAAAGTGTGTCAGGCCGGGCCTTCATCATGAGGTACCCTTGGCAGAGGCTGCTGTGGTGATGCACTAAATGAGTTCACTGTTTGAATTGCTCAGCATGCAGTAGCTGTGTCAGGGGAAGCACGTTCCTGTAGTAGCATATGGCAGGGAGGAGAGGATGAGGACTGTTTGAAGCTTTCAATGGTGAGCTGTTTGCATGAGAGATGTTTAGACCAGTAAACGCCTGGTGTTTCTCATTGCTTGGATACAGTGTTGACCAGAACAGAGCAAATGCTCTGACCTGCTCTGTGCAGAGGAGATGATGTGGAGAGTGTGTTAATCCATGCTTGTAATGTGAGTGTATTCCAGAGGTGTAGCAATCGTGTTCCAGCATTCCCTGAAAGAAAGAGGCAGGTGGGATATATTGTTTTATTGTATTACTCAGAGATCCCCTTGAGGGTTGAGGGACCAAGTGTGATAGGTAGTGCTTAGATGTTAGATATGCCCTGACGTGGCTGGGGGCTTGAATACATCATCTAGTCAAGGCAAACTAACAAGGTGCTTCCTCTCAGCTGAAGTATGTAGTCCTGTAAATATTCTTGGTGTGTCCTAAAGGAGATAAACCACAATTTAGTACGAACTCATTAGTGTTTTCTCCCACTCTACATTCCTTCAGATGAGCCAGGTTAGAATTGGAATTCAGAGTTAGAAATAATATGTGCAGCTCTTTGTGCAAGTAAAGTAAAATCCTTAACTCTTCAACATTTCCCTCTTATAATTTTAGAAAGGATGATAGAGAGGAGAGATGGGGAAGGAGGGCTTTAACAGGACACTTTATATTTGTGATTGGCACATTCCAGCCTTAATGATGCGGACTTTTCAAAAGTGTCACTGAGACTACTTCTTAAGAAAACCATGAATAAACATTGCAAAAAAACCCCATGACTTGTAAAAACTATTGTATTATTCAAGACAACACAAATTAAATGTATAAATTCTATGCAGGAGCATCCCGCTTTGTTGTTCATATTCTTCATGTAATTTCAATTTCATTTATAATATTTTTCAAAACCAAACCTGAGTTTGTTGTTCACTAAAGTCAATTAGTAGTTGTTTTTTTGCTGAAACACAAATGTATTTTCTATGAGTCATTAATAAAATCAGCACCAATGGTGATTGCTACAGAAAGTAACTGAAAGGACAAACAAACGGTTGAACGGTTTTCAGTTTAGCAGGTTCAGTTTGGTGCATTACTGGACAAAACCCTTGATAACCTCTTGTTGGTTTGGCTTGAGGAAGCTTTGTGCTGGCTGTTTCCCACTTTAGCTTTTTTGCTGAAATGCCCCTAAACAAAAATAAGTCCTCCTGCCCTCATCTGTTGATGTGACGACTCAAATTAACACATGGTTTTTGACTAACCTGAAAGAACTTGCCAGGTGCTGGAGGTTTTCTATTTGCATCTGGGTTCACAAATTTAAGTTTAGGGGTTTAGGTTTAAAAAAAATTTCTTGGAAGTCGTTGATGGTATCTTTACATAAATTTAAATAGAGAGGTTTAATGCCAAAAATACAATCTTGCTTTTTTTAAACTTTTTTTTTTACAACCCGTTCCCCCCACCCCCTGCCCTTGGAAAACAGAAACTTTGTAATTTGAGTTTCTTTCCCCCTCTTCTCGCCTTTTAATATCTGAAGTTCTAGATTCAGGTTTCCAGTGCTAACTAGAACCTCAGAAATGTTGTATATACAGCAGTGGCAGGGACAATGTTCTAAAGAACATCTGTAAAAAACATTACTTGGAAAAACCACTAAACATGAAATAGTGAGTAGCATTTTTAGTCCTTCCTCTTATTCTCATGCATACTGTTTTGCTAGAGTACTCAGTTTTATATAAAAATCACTGGACATTTTTTTTTATGGATAAACTATATGTTAGTATGGAGCGTCATTCTTAATGACTTCAGAACATCTTTGTTCATTACAAAGGAGCAAACATCCATATAGGTTCTGCATTTGTCTCAGTACTTTTTGCACCTTATCCTATTCGGAGTCGAAATTATTCTTGGTATTTTGTGATTAAATTTGTGCGTGCTCTTTAGAGATCCTATTCTCAGTCACTGACCCATTATCTGACATGTAGCACTGCAGATGTGTCATTTTGCTACTACAAAATTCTACATGTTCTACTAAAAAAACCCAAATGCCAATTTTTACAAGTTTAGTTAAAATGAAGCTGGAGTTTTTAAAATAGATTATAGGCAAGTAGAATAGAAACAGAATGTTCCTTAAGCTGGACTGTTGCATTTCCTGAGCACTTCATGAAATACTGGATTTAATAACAAAGATTTAATTATCTTTTTTAAAAGCTAATGATATTAGGAAGGTATTGTTCTGTAGTCTTACTGACTTTTCCAAATGTGAGATAACTGTTTGGTTTCCAATCTTAGTAGATCGACCTCTAAAATAATTAGAAATTTGAAAATGACTGCAATTCCATGAATACCTTGTTAACTGTAGTGTAAAACCTCTGCATATACGTGTGCACCTAAACCTTTTTGTTTTTAATACCTCGATATGCACTGCAGCAGAACTGACTTAGTGCTAGAATCTGTGATGAAATTGTGCAAGTGTTGTCGTTGTTTCTCAAATAACAGTGAATTTTAGAAATTTTACTTAACTCTCGCTTGTTTCAACTTTGACAATCTTGAAATCGGAATACTTGCTCTAGTTTTGTTAGCTCTCACTGTATCGGTTTAACTGTAGCATTTAGTTTCAGGGCCTAAGAGGGACAGAAATCTAGTTTTGGTGGTTACTCTGCCTGCTGAAACAGAAAACAGAAAAGTAAATTATATTCTATTTTACTGATTTTTTGGGGTAATCTTCACAGGTTAAATACACCAAAAGAAATGGCAGTGCTGCTTTTATTTGATGAGGGCATCAGTTAGGATCATCATGTGAATAATAAGGAAAAAGTTTAGAGAAGTGTGTGTGTTGGAGGGTAGGGGTGTTTGGTGGTAAAGGTGATTGATGGAGAAAGGAGAGTGAGCAATGATTTAAAAGTAACAAGTGGAAAGTAGTAGTGAATCGAGGTGAGCAGAAGAAAGCTGTGTTCAGCATCTCATTGACCTAGGAGCTTGGGTTTGAACACATTCCATATGTATAGAGCATACATAACTTCTGTTTAATTAAAAAGGTTGGATTGTTTTTTGGTTTTTGTTTTTTTTTTTTAAATGGGTAATCTGGGAAAAAGCTTGTTTGGAGAAGTAAGACATGACTGATACAGCTGTCAGCTGAAGAAATGTTTGAATAACAATATATTAGCAGCAATATTCAATAAATAAAGTGGATGTATTACTTCATGTAGGATTTAAAATAATATTTATTTTTTCATCAGTTTTTATAATTGCAAGCTTTTCTCTTTGCTTTGAACAAATACCATGTTTTGGGATGAGTAGCTATTCTGTGGCACCTAATTTAGTGTGTGTAGGTGAAGTGGTACAATACCTGTTTTGAGTTGTTCTGTCCTTCCTCCACTGAATAATTTTTAGAGAATTGTCATTCCTAGGGAACAAAACAGAGTTAATTTAAAAATAAATTAATAAATAAAATACTTTCATATGGTTGACATCAAATTTGTATTTGTCTTCCCATCTTTATTAATATGCAATTTCGGTTCAACTTTGGATATTGCATCTGCAACCAGATTCAGGTTTATTTAATGAAACTGCAGACTAGGTACTGATTTGGAGCCGGTTGAAATTTTCACTAGGAGCTGGTCTGCTTGACTCTTCAACAATCTTTTGATTTAGCTTACTCTGTTTCAGTCACTGTTTCAGTGATTGTTGCCCTCTTACATCTTATGCTTTGCAGTTTCAGAATGGCAAACAAACTGCTAGGTAATAAAACAGTGATGTATCCATCTTTCTTGCATGCTAGTACACCATCTAAAATGTTGTAGGTATTTACTCGTTCGGTTGGCATAAACTGTTGTGCTTTGAAAGGTCCCTTTGGGACAGTTCTTAGATGTTATCTGCAGGGTATGTGCACAGGAAGGACAGCAGTGTCTTGGGGCACAAATATACAAATAATATTATGATCCTGGGAGTTTTTTTAAAAAACAGTCACAGACAACAGGGTTCAGTAATTAAGTATCTTCCTATTGCCAATATGTTTAAAAAAGAAAGTCTATCCAGCATATGTGAGGAAAAGCTAATTCCAGCAATCAACATACGAATATTTACACAGAAAATCCAGAGTCTCATTTATGAATACCTGCTCCATACAATCTTGTGTCCTTGTATTTCAGGTATCCAATTACCATGAATAATATTTGATCCTATTATTATTTCAACCAAGAGAAGCAAAACTTGATGGTAGGGTGGGATCCTCAGGAGTTACCAACTCTGGCCAAGCTGTGTTTGGGTCGAAGTCACTGAGAGTTTCACTGTTGATTTTTGTGGGAGTCAGGTTAGGTCACTGCACAGTACTTTTGAAATCCCACCTCTAACTATTTCTGAGTTGAGTGTGTGATTATTTCCTCACAGGGAGGAGTCCATCACCACAGCCTTCCAAAAACACTGCACAAGTGACATGCATCGGTCAAAACACCAAATTCCAGTAACGTTAACTATCTCCTGTCTGAGAAGCTATGTTGATAAGGCTAATAGGCTGATGCTGAGCATTTGTGAGCACAGTAGTGAAACGTGTGCTGTGGGCTTCACTGGAAGTTGTAACTGCTGAAGACCTCCAGGATCAGGCTCTGGATGAGCCATTCAGTACCATGTGCGGTCTCTCATAGGCTAGTTTCATGCTTGCTTGCGGTAGTGGGAACTAGCCCGCCATGACAAAAAAAGAACATTGTGGGTCTTAAACTTGTGCTGGTGCTACTTCTGCTTTTAAAGTGAACATGATCTGAAAGCCCCTCTGCACTTGGCCTGTGAAAAGCACTCAACGTGTGCCATAGCTTCTGAGATCTGTGGAACAACTTGCGTCAGTGCATGCTGGAGGAGCGAACCTGGCATATAGTGCGCTCCGGAGTTAAACCCATCTCTTCCCTTCAATTTTCTTCCTGTTCTTTCCCTTGGTGGTACAGAGCTAGTGCCATGGAGTTGTCTAGAGGTGTGGGGGAAAGAATAGCATGTAAATTTACTTTCAGGTCACAGACCTTCGTTCTACTGGAGTGACTCACTTGAAGTGATACTAGTGTCTGAGAGAAACCTCTCAGATGCGTCATACAAGATGCTTATTATCGTAATTAATCTGTCACAATATAATTATCATCCTTGGCTCAGCAGCCTATCAATATATGTATTACTGCTACATCGTCTTTCTAAATGAATGTATCTGTGCAAGCTGTTGTGGATCAGCTTATGGCTGTGGAGCCATCCTGGTTTCCCACAGCAGGCATCCCTTCTCCTGATACAAGGCAGGAGGGACTGTTACTTGTTGATGCCGTTGCCTCTGGCAGCAAGCTGCTTTGGTTTGCAGACTGACTTCATTCTTCTTCTCTCTCCCCTCAGCTGCTTTTTGCCATGCAGCTCTCATGCAAAATGCCACGTGCTGTCACTGGCTTGGTGTTGTCCTGATGGTGACTTCTCCCTCATCAGGCACTACCACGTCTCCATCTCCACGCTTAGCACAGTCTGCAGAGCCTTCCCCGCTCTGACTCTGCCTTCCCCAAACCAGAAGGCCACAGACAGAAGCAACTCTCCTCCGGTTGTGGCACGCTGGGGATGGCCTGTCAGAGCGAGGAAGTCTGGTAAAGCATGGTGGGGACAGGGCAGGCTCTCAAATCTGTGTGGTGGTGAAGAAGACACTGGCTGAAGGGGTTCTGCTGGGTTGAAAAAATGGCTGGTGCCATGTGTAAGTGGTGGTGAAGAGATGGGGGTGAGGTATCACCACATCCTTTCTGCCATAGTGGTGAAGTTCATGCATCTTGTAGAGGATTAGCATGATGATGTATCACGGTGCCGGGGGTCAGGACCTCTTATAAAAGGGATTGCTCTTTGGTGTGAGATGGCAAGTGAAGTAACAAAGTGCGCGTAGGGGAAATAAAGAGGGGTTTCTGAGCCAGCAAAGCAAAGGTGGTGGTGGAGAAGATGCTGCCTCAGGTAGCTATCACAGTTGTGCAATGAAAATCCACCCCCCCACCCACCCCCCCCAGCTGGCAAATGAAATGCCTGGTAGATGCATGTTGTGTTCCACCTTGTTGGCAAAGGCTCTCTTATAGATAAATGTGTGACTTTCCATGTGTGTTGTTGAACATGCAGTATTATTACAAGGGTTTGCGTTGTTACAGAAAGATAAACTAAGGTCCATTTTATGGTGGACCTTTTGCTGTGAATCCTTGTCTTTACTAGTACATCTGAAAAATTTATAACTGCATCTGAGGTAAGTCAAAAGACTTCCAGTGAGTGATTTAGTTTTTGTGTGTCTGAGCTGCAACCTATGTTCTTGGAAGTCCTATTGGAGAAGTTAGCTAAATATGCTTTCAGAAGTGTTCTTTTTCTTAACAGTCATAGGAGCAAAACAAGCTTGGAAAATAAAATGACAGTTAAAAAGAGCGTTGACAATGCAAAGCAGTAGTGTATGATTATAGTGGTGTTTTAAATATACCCAGTAACATTTTTAATGCATCAGAAATGGTTATCTAACTTCCCTAATTGATCTTGTAACTTATTATGATAGCTGACTAAGAAAGTGAGGCTATCTTTGTGGAAGAAAAGTGTGAGTTTTACAGTTGTCCTTCTTGAAGTTTCCCAAAAATAAAAAACAAAACCCATACCACAAACGTGTTTCTTCTCTGAAATGCATTTTGTTTGGTTTATCAACTAGGTAAAGAAAAAATGCTTGCCTGGGACCAAAAGAAACTGCTTATCAAAATTTTAGGTTGTAGCATCTGTTCAGAGAAAGGGAAGGGCAGGAGAAGATGCAACTTAGTTTTACTAGAAATGTAAGAAGAATGAGATTTTGAAAAAGAGGTTTACACCTTTTTAGTAAAGATGCATCTATTTTAAAAAGCTTGCTATTGGGCCTTGGGATAAGCATGACTAAGCTATGTGCTGGTGTCTTAGCAACAAAGCAGATGTGAAAACAGTTTTAAAATCTGGCTGCATAGAGATGATCTCTGCTTGTCTGAATAATGGTGTGCCTTCCTCAAAGTCAATAAAACTGCACCAGTCTAGAGCAGGACTTGCGCAGTGGTAGATAAATATTTAACTTTGATATTTTCTTCTCATTCCTTTTTGCTTCTTTACACAGGGAGTGAAGTATCTGTGCATTCCTGCTGCTGACTCACCCTCGCAGAACTTGTAAGTTTTCTTTAAAAATAAATCACAAAACCCCAGAAATCCCTCAGTACTGTGATGCCTGTTTTACAGTGAGCTAAAAGATCTGATTCTGATCTCTCACAAGTATTAAACAAATGTGGTTTTTTAATCCATGGAGAAAACACAGTAACACTTTATTCCAGCCACTTTGGTTCAGACCCTGCTTTTTGTGTGTGAGGGTTTGTGGGAGGGTCAGTATGTAAACACTCTTCATTTGTGGCCTTAAACTTCAGGAATTCCTTAGTGAGTCTGCTCCTAATTTAGTCCCAGTTTATTCTAGCCATTGTTTTTGTAAATCTTTTTGCTTGGCTGTTCTTTTTTGTTAGTGCTATCTCCAGCCATTAACAAAAAGAAAATATTTGAAAGAGGTATGAAGCCTGGTGCTTCAGGGGTTGAAATAAATTCCTCACAGTGTGCATTCAAGATAAAGTCCCAGTGTGCAAACTACCCCTGCAACTATCTGCTCTGGACTACTTGAACCTGCCTCAGAAGGCCCTGCTGCTCTTAGTAGTAGGCTGGCATGGCAGGGATTTTCTGCCCTGCAGTGACTCTTGCCTTGAGGATATATGTACTGAAACTAGGATGTCGCAGCCTCGCTCTTTCTCATCTCCGATAACGTTCATGAAACGCTAATTGACTTGCCCTTGGTTTTAATGTTTTGAACCATTGAGCATAGCAAGCCTTGATTCCAAAGAGAAATCAAAACAGGTTTTGTAAGAGAACTTGGATGGTGACCAACTCTTTCTTCTAGAGCTCACTGTTTATGTTGGGGAGAGGTGCGGGGGGTTTCAGCCACATCCTGCTACCAAGTTTTGTAAAGAAACAAGTAGTTGAAAGAGGCCTGGTAGGTACGGAAGGAAATGCAGCACTGCTTTTCTCTCACATCACAGCAATATTCCGGCTCATGCTTTCAGGGGATATTTTTAGAGTAGGTGTTTCTCGTACCCTAGAAGGATTCCAGCATGGCATTTGATATGTAGTGATTTGCCTTTTCATTCTGCATTTCTGTCGTGATTTTAGGGGAAGGGGAAAAAAAAAAACAAACACCACACACACAACCTGCCTGCCCCCCTCAACACACAACAAAAAACACCTCAAACCCCTAAATTTCAAGACAGGTCTGTAACTAGAAGGCAGACAGCTAACTGCCTTTGTCATGGACAACTTTTGTGGCCTTAATACTTAAAATAAATAAAAATAAATAAATGTAAAAAAAAATCCTTTTGGGAAGGAAAAAAATGAGATTAGAGGGAAACATTCACATGTTGTCGTATTAATTGTTTGTTGGTATTCTGAGATCTGTAGCATTTCTGAAAACATTTTGCAAATCTGCTTCCTTTGTTAATAGAGATCTGGATCAATTGGGAATGGAAATAGAAAGGATGGCATTTGTGATAAACGTTAATCAATGTACAATTCAGCCCCTCCCTCACTCTTAAATATCAAGGAGTTATATTGAAAAACCACTTCCAGTGCTTGAGCTGTCTGGCGCAGTACCAAAGCTCTTAAAGCTTCAGTAAGAAGATACAATATTTGCATGAGTATTGTTTCTGTTATGCTGCAGGCATCTAAAATACTTGCTTTGGTATCAGGTGGTTGCAAGCAAACGTCATTACTTGTAATACTGATACATTTTTATCACTTAAAATAAAACTTGATGAGTAACCGATTTTTCTTTTTTGCGTTATACAGTCCAGATCTTCAAGTAAAATCAAATTATGATGCTTGCAAGTAGCAATGTTGCTGGCTTTGCACATACAATCTTCTGCAAGCAAGAGGAAGCTGTCTTTGTTCAGTCTGTGAGGATTTGACACAATCTTATTTAGGAGCGGTTAACTGTACTGCCTGTGCCCTCTGTGGAGGGAGGGATAGCTGGGGAACAGGAAAGGGAATTGGTTCCTCTGCAACATCTTTGTGTATCTACCCTGTTCTTTCAAAAGAGGGATTCTGGTGGTGTCAGGAAAAAAAAAGGCAGCATCCTGTATTGCAGGTCCTTGCGTCTTCTTAGCAATGGTTGACAGGCACAACTGACCAGATAGACACTGCTGTCTTGTCTGTCTCTCCCAACAGCAAGTTTGACAGAAGCTTTGCTGCTACTTTGCAACAGCTGGCAGGTTGATAAGGTCCAACTGAAAGCCTTTACCCTGTGAATTTTGGGACTGTGAGCTCTTCATTCACTTCAGCTCAGTTTTTGTGAGGGAACCTTCTGGTTTCTTATGTGTGTAATGCACATTTACTCCTAGTAAGCTTCTTTAGTGGAGCTCCCTTCCTCAGAGGAATGAATTACCGGGGAAATACAGCAGGGATTCCCCTGTTAACATGTAGGTGTTTACTAAAGTGTGTCAAAAGCTTGCTTCTACTCCCATATTCCGCCCCTGCCAAGCATAGGAATCAAGCAGTTGCTTTTGAGACTCGAGGTGCTAGGCATTAAATGAGTATTTTCCATGGACTGTGCGAATTTTACCTTGGGCCATTGACTTCTCCAGAAATGTCATCTCCTATAGAACCTGTTGCTAAAAGGTTAATTCTATAGAAATCAAATCTTCCCTTCCTGTCCTGTTCCAGCTAATTGTCTTAGGCTAAGTGTTTCTAAGCAACTAACCTCCAACGGTCAGGCTGTTAGTGGTGATAATACAGAAGCCAGATAACCTATTAAGAAAAGAAATTTAGGTGTATCTTTGTTGCATTTACATTGCCAAAGGAAAGAAACCTCAAGATGCTTCTTCCTGTCTGATTTGGATGCTTTCGTTTTAACCTTTATAATATTCGTAGAAGTTTGACTAGCAACAAATGAATATCTAGATCTGGTATCATAACTCTGCCCTCAGCCTAGTTTTGGATTATCCAGCTTGCTAATGCATAAGTTTAGATAACTTTTACAACATGCTGGTAGGGGCACTGTACTGGTGGTTCTTCCTGTGGTGTTTTCCCACTGTGAAGATGAGGCAGTTCAGGACCCAGCTTTAAGCTGGGAGATGTAAAAGCCAGATATCATGTAATAAATTGTCTTGAAGTAACTGTTCAGTCCAACAAATAGGCTGCAAATCAACACATTTGTCAAGTGCTTTCCTGTTACAGATGATAATCAACTGTTTTGTGGTTAATGTAAGAATTGCCATTCTTTTTTGTGTCTGGCACTTGCCACACAGCTAACTGGTCCTCAATCTTAATTTTCATGTAAATATGGTTTGTACCATAACTTTGAAAATGAGTTCAGGCAACTGTCTGCTGCAGCCAGCAGAGACCCTGATACCATAGGGTTGTGGAGGAGCACATTTCTCCTTTTCTCTGACTCAGGGTGAGGAGGGGCCATGGTTCTGCAGAGCAGCACTAATTCTAAGCTTGGCTATTTCTCTTCTTGTTTTCATGAATGCCTGTAAACACACTTGACAGTGTTTCAGCGGACTGAGTGTCAGCAATAAGGAAGGGCGAATAAAACTGAATGGGGTTCACTTCTAGCTATATTTAGTACCTTGCAAAGGTGTTATGCTCATTTGAAGATATTTTTCAAACCAAAGCATTGAAGTGTTTAACCAAAACTTGTGCTAGACCATTGAAGTGAATTCAGTGGTGCTTGGAGCTGCACTGTCGGCCAGATTTTCTAGAGAGGAAGAGAAGATACGGGTGTATGAGAAGATTAGGATGTTGTCAATCCAGCCTTAACCAAGTTTCGTCTGACTGGATCCGTTCAATCTCAGATAAGTGCTCCTTTATTGTGCAATAGTAACGCCTCGTGTGCACGCAGCCCGACATCTCATTTGTCCTCTGAGTTCATTTATGTGAAGCTGCTTGTGCCCCCCAGGCAGAACTCAGTGCCATGATTTGTTAGAACTCAGCCAGTGAAAATGTTTTGGAGTGGCAGTCTGAGTAGAAATGCATTTGTAAGGCTTCATCCCTCTTCTTCACTTATTCCACATACTTGATTGGTTTCTTGAGAAACATAAAATCCTGAGTTGACATGCCATCCTAAAGCTTGGGTTTGCATCGTGCCTTGAGATTTTCCAAATAAGTCACTTGGGTCTTCTCCGGCTGCGTTCTCCACATTGTATCCAGTGATGCAATAACTGCCTTGGAGAGGGAGTCCTGGGCTTTGGGATCCCTCTTTTTGGATATTTCAGCTTAGACATCATTGCCTTTGCAAGTTCCACAGGCACTGTCACTCTATTGCATCACTGTTCTCCTCCTCCAGGTCTCGAGTGTTTATAGTAGCAGCAGCTGCACTGTTGGGCAGGAAGGGAAGCTTCCTTTTATGTGGGTATTCCTGATTTTTGTGTGGCTGCTGGTGCTGGGCTGAGGTTTTTTTCTTTTACCCTTGTGGTATAATACTCACCCTGAGAGGGGAAACATCTTGAATACAGGACGTTGTGTTTCATGGGTGTTGAGCACTGTGTGCTTTCAGGTTCGTCTTTGCCAATAAGTCTGGTACTGACTGCCCCTTAAGAAGCTCTTTCCTTTGTCAATGTGTTGCACACATTGCTACTGCTTGCGAGCTTAAATTGCAGGAGCACTCAAAGGCCACAGTGAACTCCAGCTCTGTTGAACTAAGAGGTGCTGCTTGCACCTGTGATAAATTGGAGGCAGCCCCAAAGGCTTTCAGTCTGAAAGGCAGAGGCAGGGTGAGCAGCTTGGGACTGGGATGCAAAGAGGCGATGCTGCAGATTTACTGAGATGATGACGACTGCCTAGTTACTTTCCTTCAGACTTGCCCCACTTAAAGTGAAGAGGCATGTGTAAAGGATAATGAGAGTACAAACATTAAGGTTTGTAAACTGAGTCTTTATCTTCTCCACATTTTTTCCTCCACTGCTTTAAAAAAGGTAGGCTGTAGGCAGGGGTTGGCTGACACCCCAATAAAGGCAGGCAGAAGGGTTACTGCAGTCTGAGGGGAGGAGACTGGAAGGAGCTGAAGAAGCCAGGGCTTGAGTTGAGAATTTTTTCATAGCAGGGACAAAAGGGAGAGATTTCATGTTGCAAAGAAGAAAGTCGTAACATTTAGATGTGTCCTAGTACATGGTTTAAAGGAGGAGGTGAAGGCAAAGTTAAGCCTAAGTTTGGATAGCGGGTAGTGGATGCCTCTTTGTGAGAGACAATATACCTTGAGAACTGTTCACATAGTTGTGCTGAGTTTCATCTGACATCTGAGCATACACAAAGACATGCGAGGTCAAGTGACTAGTTTAAAGAGGAATAAAACACAAACTGAAATACAGACTTGACAGTCATCAGAATAAAGTGTTTGTTAATGTTTATTACACTGTAGTGTCTAAGATACCAGTTTCTTCTTCAGGTAGAGTGGAGAATATGCCAGTGTGTTTTGCGTTTCATTGGCAGACACTAACTTTTACCTTGTAAGATCTGTATTCAGTTCTAAATTCTAGAAACAGTGTTAAGGCAGCTTTCGGATACATTTCGCTCTCTCTAAGTAGTGATTTTACTAAATAGAGCACTTTCTTTATTCCCCTTCTGCTTCTGTTTTCAGGGCAAGGCATTTCAGAGAGAGCATCAAATTTATCCATGAGTGCCGGCTTACAGGTGAAGGCTGCCTAGTTCATTGGTATGTATACCACTTGCTAAAAAAACTTCTTAAGGGTTTCTCTACCTTGATTTGGATGTTCATCATTTTAATGATAAGGTAGTGTTCATCTCCATTTTATAGCAAAATCCTCTTGGACTGAAATGCCCCCTTTATTTGAAGAGCCCCAGAAGATTTGCAAATGCTATTAAAGCCTCATGCTAGGACTTCTGAGTCACTGGAGTGGGCAGCTGCCTGGAGATAAAAGGAGCCCAAGAAATTCTTCTTGACCTTCTCTTCTTATCAAACTTTTTTGTAGGATTGATTTGACTAGAGACGTATTATTTATTTGCCATTATTTTAATCACTGTATTTCTAAATGTGATTTCCATAATCCTAATAATTTGATTAGTTTCTATAACAGCTCAGAGTTGTTAAAAAAAATTTCCTCTGAACAGAAATTGATTTTTTTCTCTTTTTTTCTTTAAACTGCTGAAGCATTCAGATGTTGCATTTGTTAATAGCAAGTCTCTGATTGGAGAGATGCTCCTGGGACTGTAGAGAATAGAAAAGGAAATCCCACCCTGGGTTTTTTCTTGCTCTCTGCTATTGGTTGTAGTCTTCGTGCTGTATGTCCAAGTGACATATCTGAGTCTATATCTGGAATCGGAGTCATCTCGTGAGTTGAACACTGGACTTGTACACAGGCCCTGAGCATAAATCCTTAGTTTGCTACTGACTCATGATAGGGCTGTGCACAAGTCATTTGGTCAGTCTCCATGTATGTAAAACAGGGATAACTAGTCTGAATTCTGATAGTTTTAAAAAAACATATTTAAATTCGTGAAGCATTTCAAAAGCATAAAATGTTCTCGAAATGCCAAGTGAAAGAGTCTGTTACAAATGTAACTCAAACACATTCTTTATACTCACAATAGTAGTTGTTGGGAGTTTTTTGTCCAGTGCTGTCAAATCAGTAATAGTGAATGATTCTTACTTTGTCCCAGCATTTCATGTGGGGAAACTGGAGTCCTGAGAGTTGAAGTTGCAGAGTGCATGGATAGCAGAAAGAAGAAAAGAACTCAAGCAACCAGACATATGTACTTTAACAGTTCAGTTAAAGTTCATTTCAGCCCCATGAAATTGAAGCCTTTATTCGTGGTGGAGAGGGAACGGTCTTATTTCACTGCTCTGATCTATATAAGCAGAAGAAAGTGGGTGACTTATTTCTAGCTTATTAAAAACCAGATCTAACTTAGAACGTGTGCACTGTCCCCTGCTTTTGTGAAGACTTAATACTTATTTCTTCCTTTCCAGTCTCATAGGAATTACCACTCAGAACCCACTTTCTTGATCTTGTCATAGATTTGTTCTGATACATTTGAAAAAGCAGCACCAAAACCCTTAAAGTCAAATATTGTAATATTTCTTCCTCATGGCAAGCAACACAGCAGTCTACTGTGATGTTAGAAAGTGATGCTTTTAACTGTGATGGATGAAGTACAGCACTACTTCAATTTATTGCACCTCCTTTTTCATGCAGCCTTGCAGGTGTCTCCAGGAGTGTAACATTGGTGGTTGCCTACATCATGACCATCACAGACTTTGGCTGGGAAGATGCGCTGTCTGTTGTCCGCGCAGCGAGATCCTGTGCCAATCCTAACATGGGCTTCCAGAGGCAGCTACAGGACTTTGAAAAACATGATGTTGATCAGGTAAATGAACTACAAACAAATGAGCTGTGAAACACAACCCCAAGTCAGATCATGGGCTACGTCTCATTATTTTGTGGCCTGAGTGGTTTATCTGACTCCCTGTGTTTGCTTTGAGGGAGTGGCTTCTTGGCCAAGCCTGCTCTCCTGGGGAGGTGCAGATAGAACTGAAGGTATCAGGGAATACTGGATAGGAGAAGAGATGAAGCACAACATCGGAACACCTCATGCCCCGCTGTGCTCTCAATCCAGTGGTTGCTTCCTGTGTGCTAAGACACAATACAAGACTGACACCTTTAGAGGGATAAAAACTAAAGAGTGAGTTGCTCAGAACGCAGCAGAAAGACCAACCTATAAGTACCAGTTGCATAAAAATAGTCGGTTTTCCCCAGCACATTCATTTGGAATAGTAAGCAGGAAAGAAATCACCATCAGAAATCTTTGCTATCCAGGAGTTAAACTAGGTTCTCAGTATGACTTATGTGTTGTGTTCCCCCCACCTTCTGTGGCTGAGACTTAATAAAATTTCTGATGTGTAGAATGGTCTCAAATCTGACCCTTTTTTCTTCTTAGCCTTTGAAGGCTTTGTAGGACTAGGAGAATTGAGGGAACAGTAAGACTGCAAAGTGGTTTTCATAAAACGAAAATTAGTTTCTTACCCCTAAAAAGAACCGTCCCACACAAAAGACCTGCTCTCCGTGGGCGATCGGTGACTTCCACTTATGTTAACAACCTACTCTGGCCATCCCCTCCATTTTCCATTGCTCAGCATGCTGCTTTTCTCTGGGCTTTTGTGCCTATTGTGCTTATTAAAAATCAACAACAACAACAGAGGCAAACCAAAATCGGAAAGCAAAATACATGAGGCAAAGGATGTTGTGTTTTTTTTTTTTTTTTTAATTCCATACCTGTCATTCTGCTGCAGAAAGCTCAGAGTTTAGAAATTACCATTTGTTTTGCATGATGCAGTTTGCAACTGTAAATATTTGCGTTTTTTTAATATTTAACTGAATGTTTCCTGGATCGTTTGGAACTGGTGTAAATGGTAGAGTAACCGATTTTTAAGAGACAAAAGTCAGAGGGGGACTTTCCAGACTTGTCTCCTTCCTCCCTTACAGTCATTTCTACTCTAATTGGTCTGGGCTAACAGCAATGACAATTAAGGCTATATGCAAATAGCCTGATAAAGACAGTAACGTCTCTCTTTTTTCATCCACCATGGACGGCACATTCTGCCTTTTTTTCACTGAGGGGGAGGCAGTAGGTTGCAAAAAGAAATATCCACCTGTAGTCACTGACTGGGCTGTAGTTTCCTACTGTCTCTTAACAGCAACCACATCCTTAGCAGGTGTCTGTTTACACACCTGATTTCAGTGGAATAATGCCATCTGCCAAGGGCGTGAACTTTTTTCTGATTTCAGCAGCATGAGTGTTTCGCTGTGCCACTATAGAGTGGTATCCCGTGGGGTTTCTGGAACGGGGTCCTTTAGATCTTGGTCTTACAGGAAGGAGTTTAGTCACTAAGGTCACAACATGGTTTGCACCAATTCCAAACTTCCACATGGTAGCCTGAGGCTTCAGATTTCACTCAGGACCTTACGATCTTTTAGGAATGGGAGGGAGTAACTATGTTGAGGTCTTGTCTCCCAATGTCCTAGTAAATGATCTTTATGGATAAAGCTGTCCATGAGCCCCAAACAGAACAAAGCGATGAAAGTTAAGGCTTGAAAAATGAATATTAGCCCCACTGGGACAGAACAGTTGGGGTCTGTGTCTACTTGCTGCTTCTGCAGAGAAGAGCAACGAGATTGTTAGGAATGACTAAGTGGACTCAAATTCTTCAACTAGCAAAGAAATGACAGAGAAGGATGTGATAAAGGTCTATAAAGTTGAGTGGAATAGTGAAAGTGAACAGGTGTGACTTCCACTCTTCCCTGTAGCGTGAGATGGAGCTATCAATTGGCAGGTCCCAATCAAGGAAAAGGAGGGGTTTTTATACAATCTGTACTTATGGAGCTTGTTGGCATCCAGGTATCTTGTGGGTAAAAATTTGTGGATTCAAAAGGTGATCTCATGGCAGAAAAATTAATTTGTTGCTATCAAACACAAAGATACTGCCTCAGCCTCCAAAAGTACCTGAGCTGAAAATTGCTGGAAGCTGAGGAAATGACCATTGCCTGATTCTTTCCTCGGCATTTACATCTGGCTAATCTCATACCAGGATACAGAGCTGAACTGACCTTCAACTGGACCTGGTACATCTGTTACCATGTACCATATTCAGTCATTCATGTCAGTAACATATATAGGGTCCTATTCTATAGTTTTTAAAGCTCCTGGACTTTTTCTTCCTAGAAGATACCTTTCCTGGTATCTACAGTATGTTTTTTTACTACTGGTGTTTGTGGGCTCAGGATAAAAAAAACCCATCTAAGTGGTTCACTTTCTGATCTTCAGCCTTCTTGCAGCCTGTTGTGACTTGGGCAAGTTGGCTGATCATATTAGCTACCACGCTAATTCATCTTACTGTTTGTATATGCAACAGGAGGAGGGTGCTTTTAAGTCCAGGATGTCCTTGCCCAGCGGGTGTTCCTTACTCCGTATTACTCCAGTCAACCAAGCTGTTTTGCAAGTGTGTCATTTTAGGGGATGTAAGGGATCTCGGTGATTTCAAATGTGTATTCCTGTGCCTATGTAGTCTGTGCTGCTGTTGAAGGACATGCAATATTTGGAGCACTTTTCTTTAAACTACTTGTGTTCTTAAAGGCTCTTGAAATTCTGTAGGACAGGAGGGACTATTACTTCTGCATCAGTCTCATGTTATTGTTTCATCATATTGTATATGTACGTTCAATTTCTGCAGTTCAGGCAGTGGCTGAAAGAAGAATATGGGGAAAACTCTTCTCAGGATCTGCAAGAAGCCAAAAATCTTCTGAGCAAATATAAAGAGCAGGCAGAGTTGCAGCAGAACACTGGAGGAAGACAGTGGAATAACAACTTCTCATCTGTGCCATCTCTCTCATACAGCAACTACACAACAGAGACCTAATCGTAGGAGGTTGATTTTTTTTCTTTCTACCTTTGAAAAACATCTTGCCATAATTTCCATCCCATCTTCAAGACTCTCAGCAGTAATCATGCAAACAGTTGATTTGTAGAAAGCTTCTTGATGAAAATACTACATTATGTGTGTGTGTATGAGTGTGTTTCACACAGTTTTATAATTTGGGCAGGATCAAGCTCTCTGTATGCCCAGAGACATGATCCAGTTACTGTGGCTGAGCCAGTTTGTCAGCCAGCCACAGCTATGATCCCATTATGCCCACATTGCCTGGCATTTGCTGTGAGGTTAGCTCAACTCCTTTTGTTGTAGGCTAGCAAAGGGCTCTGAGAGATGAAGTCTGGTGATTCAAGCTGTGGCAGTTTGACATCTCTGCACTGTTAATGTGGCAAAGATGTTATTGCACCTGAAGAAGGGAACTCAGGTCTGTGTCTCTGCTGCTCCCGTTCTCAGTCCATTGGCGAGTAATACTGTGGAGGTGGGCTTGAAATTGAATGCTAGGCTGCAAACTGGAGCAGGTGAGATATGGGTACATGTACCTTTCTACCAACAGTAGCATCTGGGAGAGAAGTGGGACAGACAGCTCTGAGTAATAACATCAACTGCCACAGTTGTACTTGCTTCGATGCACGTGAGACAGAGCTGTCGGTAGAACTGCTGCAGACCAAGAGTACCGTTACCACAGCTCAGCTGATGTGCAGTGATTTCAGCCGTGGTCCCTTGATTGTGCATCTGGTCTCCCAACATAAGCTTCTCTGGAGAATAGTTTATCGGGTCTCCAGTGCCGCTGAACTTCATTCCCCGTGAAACATGTGCCTCTTCAACACACGCCCCTGCGCACATGATAACGTGTCTCCAAAGAGTGGGCTCGGTGTGAGTGCGAGCACCTGTTTCTTTGCTTGTGCTGTGGTTTGCTCTTTGACTTCAGCTACCTCAAAAATGCTGTTCTTGTCATTGTGGTTGTAAATGCAACCTTGAAAATTGCCTTGTGTAATCTTAATCTGACACTGAGTTAAGTAAGTGGGTGCGTGTGCGTGCGAGAGTGTGCGTGTGCATGTATATTTCACAAATGTCTGTATTTGAGAAGTTTATTGTTTTCTTTTAAAATTGCCCATATTTCTCACTGGTTTAAAAATTGAGTTGTTTGAATTCAACTTTCTGCCGTTTTAAAACCACTATATATTTTGCTGTGATCAGATTTGTAGGAATGCATTTGTAAAATATATTTTAAACTAGGTTGAAACTAGGGGCCATACTCTGCTCTTGGTAGCATTGTGTGTTTCTGGAATGGAGCCATTGCCTGACTCAAGTGTATTCTAAGAGTGTAACTTCAAATATGTCACCAGGGATGCTGGGCAGTGTATTGATTTCTGATGGTGTAATGGGGGGTGGCACTGATGCCAAGATCATGATTTCTTGTCTTTGACTCAGAGGACTGAAAGCCTATTTTTCTTGAAGATTTGAGAAAATAAATAATACCTCCCAAACAGCCAGGACAGAAGAACAAAAACAAACCCCTCATTTGTTTAAATGTGGTGTATCTCATGCTAAAAGCTGAGCACTGAATGAGCAGGAGTCAGCATACTAAGTAGACTGTTGTCTCTCTCAGTTTCTTCGGTACTCTGACCTCCCATTCCTTCACAAGATTCCTTTTCATGTGATTTCTTGCTTGCTTTGGGTGGCAGTGAATTCTTTGGATGGGAGCAAGGCTTTTGGGGTCAAGTAAGCTCTGGCTCTTAAATATCTGTTAAGTATCTTCAAAAAAATATGTTATGGCTTGTGAAATACAGATCTTGTATTTGGCCAGTAATGGCCAAAAAGGAAAAAAGGGAATGGGGTGGAACTGGCCTGACCGTTTCATCTGAGTCCAAGCCGGCATCAGGGTTCTCATTGCACTAAGTGCTTTAAGTGTACTGAACACAGCGAGAGCAGGATAATCACGTCTGTGTTGCAGTAAGGGATGCTGTTGGATTTGGGAAAGGTGCTGGAATTGACTTTGTTTTCAAGCTTGTAGCTAGATGAACCACTACCTATTTGGTATATCCAGCAACTGCTCTGTGTTTGCCTGGTAAGAGAAGTATTTAGCTCTTCTTGAAGATGTCGATCTGCAAATAATTGGCTGTTTAGGAATTCCAGCACAGCAGTGCCCACATTGGCAGCCCTCTCTGTGCTCTGAGGGCGGACGTGGTAATTGGAAAACGCTTTCCTCGGTAACAGGGTCTGACATGCGTTCAGGATGCTGGTCCATTTGTCCAACCCTCTACTCATAATAGGATGCGTAGTGCAACTTCAGCCCGTCCCCAAAGGGCAGCTTTGTCAGAAGCATTCTGCCTATGCTCTTGCAGGTATCCAGTCAGTCCATTCTGTAGCTGACTGCCAACACTATGTATCCCATAACACTTTTGGCACTCTCGTCCTTGTGGTAGTAACCCTGTGAGTGCTGATAAGTTGGCAGTTCTTTTTTCTGTTCTGACAAATACAAGGCAGAATGGGAGACATCTGTTAATGTTCGTGTGTCCAAGATTATTCTGTACTGGATTTTTTTAATAGTTTGGTTATCCCCAAAGAGTCAGTCCCACAAACAGGATTTTTTTAGAACTGAATTTGGCTTTAGGGCCATATAGCCACATCAATGTGCATTATGCTGCAGCTCGAAAACAGATACAGGGTAAAGCAGGAAGACAGAGGGAGTGCCATATTGTCAGCAAGTGGAAGTGCTTCTCTCTTTTTTTTTAAAGACAGAAGAGGTATTTTCTGTAGTCTCTTGCTTCTATGTCTTGTTTACTTAATATTACTTAAATGTACTGCATACTGCATTTAAGAGTGGTAAAAGAGCAACAGCAGTCTAAGAAAAATTGAATCTGGTTTGTCCATGTAGAGAGCAGAATGATAGTTTACTCCTTTATTACCACAAGGTGCAGAAGAGAGAGTAGCTACACCTTTGTAGTAGTAGTTCTCACCTTTGGCCTTTTAGAAAGGGAGAGGAGCTAACACAGACTGAGAACGTGACATGATTTGTCTTCCAACCAGCCTTTCCGTGGCAGTTTGTAGGACTTACCAGCTATCTGGAACATGACTAGACCCCAGTCCACTTCTCAGTAGTTGGCCTTTATAGTGGAGACGATGCATTCAGTTATTTTGTTTCTGTACTTCAAAACACTGTCCTCATTTTGATGTTCACTGGAAAAACGTATAAAGTTTATAACACCTTATTGGATATCCAGATTTGAAATGTATAATCAATTTTTTGGGCTAAACTTGATATCCATGTGTGATTATAAGCAAATGTTTAGTGTTATACAATGTAGGCAATGGGTAAATGCATTAGTATTTATTACCCTGATTTTTAACCTGGAAAGAGTTGCTTCCTTACATTTTGTGGTTGAGTGGGAAGATATGGCAAATCATATCTCTGTTTTTTAAAAAGGACAGTAATAACATTGGTTGCTATAATGGCCACTGCCTATAAAGAAGTCAGTGAAAAATTATAGTAATTACTTCAGCTAGTTTAAAAACTCTAAACCTGGTAAGCTTCTTGATTCTCTGTCTTCCTCTTCCTGGGCATCTTAGCGAAGCCTTGATTGCTTTTTCCAAATGTTTGTATTTAATACGTTCTACAATTTTTTTATAAATAAAAGTAAATGTTAACACCTGATCTGCTTGCGTATTTCTTGAAATCAATAATAGTGTCTGGAAGGCTTCTACTCACTGTTTGTATCCCTGCAGGTACAGTAAGAGTACAAGACTAACTCATTTTGGTATTTAGATTACTTTTTTCTCCTACACACAGACTTCTTGAGACTTCCCCTCCCTTCACCAAGTTCTTCCAGGTGAGTTCAAGAATCTGCAGAACAAGCATCTCTCGATACTAGTCCCACAAGAGGATGTTGCATGTTGCTCTCTTACTTATTGTTGCTGGCCCATCATTGCGACAGGGTGTGTGGTGAATCCAAAGTTTTTATTCTTTTGAAATACCTTCTTTTCCATAGTACACTGGTTTAGGGCTTAATTAGCTGTAACGCTTAGCTGGTTTACAGACTGCCAAGACTCAAGGCTCTCACTAGTGGTTTGTCAGAGGAAGCTGATGTAAGTGGCAGATGATGATTCTTGGGGAAAAAAAAAATTAAAAAGTTACAGTGTAAGGAGGGGGAAAAGCCCCATTTAAATTCCCACAGATAACACACTGAATTTCTGATTTGACACTACCTCTGCTGAGAGGGTAATTCTGGCATTCAAACAATCAAAAAAAAAAAAAAAAAACCCAAAAACCACCCTAAAAACGAAAACCCCACCAACCTGAAAGTGTAATCAGTCATGCCTAAGTAGCCAGATCTCATGGCCGCTTTAGTTGTTGCTGAAGGCTGAACTGTTCTTGCAGTGAGACTCCCTCATCGTGAAGGCAAAGTTAGATATTCAGGCACAGTGGGTTTTGGGTCTTGTCTTTTTGCCCTCTCCTCCCTCTCCCAGCACTTGTTAGTTTATAGGCTGCTGGCAATGTGTGGATGTTTCCTAAGGGATCTCAGGGATTCAAATAATTAATAATATCCTCCACTAGAATGAAGTTAATGTGTCTGTAGATAGCTTTGAATGTGCTAGATGCACCTTGTTCGTAATAGATTACACATTACATCATTTTCAGTGTGAGTGGGACGGCTCTGATTTTATTAATGTGTTTCAGTCCTCTTCCTGTCTTTCTATGAAAAGACTTTAAATTCAATGCAGCCTGATATGTGAAGCTTGAATTAGTGTAATTACCTCCTTTCTCCTGTTATCCATAGCAATGTCTTGGAGATACGTGCTATAGCATTGATGAGACAGAAAACATGTTTAAAATATAAAAAGTTTTAGAGGAGGCTTCCCCCTACTCCCAAAGGAAGACAGCAGTTTCCAAATGAAAAACGCACTGCTGCTTTGTCTTCCTTTTGACCACTTAGCACCTCTCAAGGGCATTTTTTATCCAAACCACATGTAAAAATTGTGCTGCAACCATGGTGCCGTACTACTGTTCCCAACTGTGTATCTCGTTTCATTCAATGTTACATGTAACTGTTGGAGTTATAGAAAATGGCAGTTCTGATTCGATTCGGGTAGTCCTGTCCCACCATGCAGTAAACTGAGGGAACTAGAGGGCAAACCCTCATGTCCTTAGATGTGCTCATAACCTGATAAGGAGTTTGAGCTCTGCCAGCAAATGATGGGAGTCCTTCCACCTCCTCAAGAAGATTGTACTGGTGGAGGGAAAATGGTGATGGTCTCTAGAAAATATTGGACAGCATGAGGAAGATGATCTTGCACTGTACAGTGTTTCTGTAGAAACCCCTGGAGACAGAAAGCATGCGACAGAAACAGCTATTTTCACACTTTGTTCTCAGCAGAGCTTTAAATGTGGTTCTCGTTTTCCATGTGCCCCAGCTCCTGTGTGCTTAACTATTTCATTGCTACATTTAGCTGCTGTCCAGTATTATTCTTCTGCCCTCACCCAGGGAACAAATTCTTCTTTATACATGTTTGAATGTGTGCTTTGCTCTAGTGAATTACGTGCACTGCAGTTTACCAAAAGTGAGTAGCTTGTGAGTAGCAAGATGACTTCCTGTAGCTTCCATGTAGTTTCTAGTGTAATTATTAGGAGTAGGCATCTAATGAAATGTGAGCAGGAGCTGCCTTTTTGCCATTGAACGACTGCGTAGCTCGGTCCTTGTAGGAGACTCAGTTCTGCTCGTGCGAGCTGAACACATCTGCAGCGAACTGGGAGTAAAATTCATTTGCAAGCAGTCTCAAAAAATGGGATTTTCAGCCAGACCAGCACCCAGTTTCCATTTTAGTTGAGGCAGCTATGAATGTGCAGGTTTGTACGCTCCGTTATTCATTGAACTATGAATAGAGAGATCAGAACCAAGACATCCAAGCTACTTGAAGTGCAAAGTGTCTTTAAATTGTTTGCTCGCTTGGTCATCAATTCACACAGGCATTAACAAAGCACAGCTTTAGATCTGGGCAGATGCATTTACAAATGGACCCTTTGAAAGTCTGAGTTCTGATTCTCCTCCTTCCCTTCTTTCTCTGAAAGCAAGTGAGTTTTTATTTAATTTGTTGGATACAGGAGATGGGATTTTTGTTACAATTTCTTGAATCTCTTCCCTCTCTCCCCTCCTTTTTCCTTGTTTTTGTGTGTGATTTTTTTTTTTTTTTTTTTAAATAACTGGTATTTGTCCCAGAACTCTTGAGTCAGGATAAGTGAGTGCCAATGTGTGGCTTGCAAACAATTTATTTCCTGTAAATGAGTATTAATAAAAAAAGCTTATGTTATAAGGTTGCTGATTTAAATGATTGTGTTAACAAATACAATTCAGCTGTTTGTGCATCTGGCCTGTTACGGTAGTGGTGGTTGTTTGCCAAGCCTGCCGTGACTACTGTAGATGTTGTCCTGTGTGGCAGTCTGGCTCGTGTGCAGCACTGGATGTTTTGGAAAAGTAGCACTGATCCATGACAGTGTTGAACCTGACATTTGAAGAATTCAAAAGGGATACTTAACTTTTATTTGTATGCCAAAAAGCAGTGTTCATTGGTGGACCAGCATGATATGCAGGTTACTAATTACAAACAGCGTTTTGCTTGATTCTCTGTATTCCTCGCTTTTTAAGGCAAGGTGGGACTTTGTTGAAAGCTTGTAAGTAGGGGAAAACTCTGCCCTGTGTTTAGAGAAAGTATGTGTTTGAGATGTCAGAATTACGGCTCTGTTTATGCATGCTCACTGCATATTTTCACAAGGATTGCATTTTGGAAGTCTTTGCAATAAGTCTGCAGCATGTAACTTCCCAGCAAAACGGCTTATGTAATCCCTGAGTGTCTCAAAAGAAGAAGAAAAAACAAACAAACAAACAAACCCCCCCAAACCTGAGTGCTATGCAAGCTTTGGTCAAATCATCAGATTTTAGACATGAGATTCTTCTGTTCTTAGGTAGCTTATTTACTTGATAACGTCTGGTTTGCAGTGAGGTTCTTATCAGACCTGATAAAGATCTCCATTACTCTAGAAGATGGTGTATGTCATGCAACAGCTTGTGTCCTCTGTGTAAAGCCTCATTTTTGCAGAAGTCTGCAGCCTGGGCCCGTTTGCAAGATGCGGAAGGTGCCTCTGTTGCACACAAGTGAACTAGCTGGGCTTTTACTGGCTAGGGCTACCATTTAGCCCAGAAAAAAAATGACTCTTCTGTTTGAGAATACTGAAAACCATTTGCATTTCTGCAAATCTTGGCGGCTGTGCAAGTATACCTCTACCGTTTCTCAGCTGGGTAAGGCTGTATGACTCTCAAGTTAACCATCAGTAATAAGTTTGGGGGAGGAATGGGAAAAGGTTTGTCACAATACAAACCCCATCAGAGTATATTATAGCAACGTACTAATTCACTGCAAGTGCACTCTGGACTTTGCTGTCACTGGAAGGATCTTAAATACTCCTCCTCTTCCTTACCCATATTTTCTTTTCAAGGGACTGAGGTGGGGCTTCTGGCATGTTTAGAGTTGACCTTCATTTTCTTGGGGTGGTCACCTTACATCAAGTTCATTGCACTGGAGGAAATGTTTGTCTTGTGAGATCTCACATATTTCTAGCTGGGCTTTTCTCCCTTAGAATTATACATCCCTGATATGCACATAAATTTCCAAAATGGCATAGAAAGGGTTACAAGAGCACCTGCGATGCAGTAAGACAGGCTGGGAAGTTCAATAGTCCTTTTTGACTCAAAAGTCTTGTGGTTTTGGCTTACCAAGAAGGCATATTGAGAGACAGCCACCTTTGTCCAATCCATAAAATGCTGGACTGAGAAGCAGTTGGGCTTCTGCTCCCAAATCTCCTACCATCTGCTGTGTGACTAGGCAAGTTGCTTCAGTTCTGGTTTGCTTAATTCTCCCAATAAGATGGGGAAGAAAGAAGTGTTTTGACTTTCCCTGATTTGCCTCTGCAAAGCCGCCGATGAAAAGCACTGCATCAGTGTTGGTTGTGTATTGTTAAATGGGGTATCTGCTCCCCATCTGAGGGGTGTTAAAATACCTTTGGAACAGAGAGATTCTGAGGCAGGGCAAGGAGCTGTGGTGACTTCTTGCTTATTCTTAACACCTCCGTCCACCTGCGTAGGAAGAAGTGCTGTGCTGCCCAGGATGGTGGTTGGGTGCTGATGGGAATCGGGAAAAATCAAGGTCTGATTCCCCAGGTATCGGTTTCTGTATTTCAACCTGAATTACATAAAATGCAGATGTCATTGTTTCTACATGGAAAAAGATGGAGTGAAGCAGAAGAGGTCCAGAGCAATTCTTCTTATGACTGCCCTAGACAAAATTCATCCCACAGGTGCATCTGTTGAACACAAAATCTCAGGTAAAAATTAAATGGTAGGGATATGTAATGTGCCTGTGATGTCAAGGATGATGGGGAGGTGAGTGGAGGAGGAATAACATATGGAAAAATTAAAGCATTGGAATACCTGAAGGTAGTGTGGTAAGGACCTGTGATACATGTGCTGAGATATGTTCCATGCACTCCAGGAAAAAGTCTGCAGGTGAAAAAAAAAAAAAAAAAAGGGAATCTCCGCTGTTTCCTATGCTTTGGATATATGGTTACAACGCTAGAAAAAAGTGATGTCCTGATTTTCCCCTAGGCTTATTCTGGAAAGAAAGTGCATATGGAGAATACATCTAATAAAAGCTGTTCTGGCAGATGAGAACTGGAGGAGGAACAAAATTAGTGCCTCCTTGGCCAAGCTGCTACTGCTACTTTTGGACTGTTTCATGGAAGACCTGAATTTGATTCATTTCCAAAGATGGCTTGGAAACTCCAGGCTGCAGGGGAAGGGACTCCCCCTTGACTTAGCTGTTTTTCTCTGAATGCATTGCAGTTGTGTGAAATGCAGTCAGCGCCGCTTCTCAGGTCATTTCTGGGGGAAGGTCAGTGCATGGGGACTGACCCTCCGTTCCTCAGTTTGAGTGATTTGGGAGCCCCGGTGCCCTGAAACACATCGAACTTCAAGCAGGGTTGGGGAACTTGCAGCGCCTGCTGTGGGCACCTCAGTTAAAAAGGAGAACTCCCTTTAACTGTGAACCAGATTAGATCCAAACCGCGTATCGGAGAAGCCTCTGTCTTTCTACTGATGGCCAAGGTGTCCTTGATCTCTCCATGGTTGCCTCCAGTGCTAAGCTGGGTGATTAGGACTGTTTTACCCCCTCCAGGCCTCCCTCTCTCCCTTCAAGGCTGAATGAAGATGGTTGATGAACTCTGTGTTGCTCATTCATTCAACAAAGTCAAACAGTTTTATTCACTTTTAATTTGAAGCATGTATATTAGGGTGGTTAGAAACTAATAGATGATTTACCTAGCTGCAAATAACCCATCTGAGGAACCGGACTGCGGAAATAGCCAAGGTAAGAGTAGGGAGAGCATGGTTTGGTGAGTGCTCAGAGAGTAATTTTCCAGCTCTGATGGGAAGCAATAACGGGGAGGAAGAGACCGTAATCAGTGAATCAATCCACATGGCTCATTTAAAAATACCTCCTTTTTTGTGGCTTTGGTTACAAGAATGCTTTGTGGGCTGCAGAAGAAAGGCATTAGTAGTTGTTTTAAACAAGCTGTATTCTAATTTCACCTTTCATGAAGTCCCATGAACCTCTGAGCAAGAGAATTTCCACCCATGTGCGTGTTGGGGGAGAGGGAGGGCAAACGGGCAGCGGATATTTTAAGCAAGCAGTTGCAATTAAAGCAAGCAGGAGCTAGATTGTGGTTAAGAAGTACATTTGTTTGAGAAGGGACAGACAGGATGACACACTAGAAACCCCATCTCAATAGAAGCTACCAAAATGATGCCTGAAGGAAGTATTTGACAATGAAGTTGCATGTAATGACCATCTTCTCCTGGGGAACCGCAATAAATACGGTCGCGTCTCCATCACCTAGAGTAAAACCTGCACAACGACGAGGATTGCCCGCCTGAGCATCCCAGCTGGCTCTGTGCTTCAACGCACGGCATGCCCTGGCTTCCCAGAGGGCTCGTGAGCTCGGGTGCAGCCGGGTCTGAATGCACAGAGCCTGGCTAGGGCTAAGCTAATGGCCCTGCCCAGCTCAGGCGGGGCTGAGCACAGACCCATGGCGCGGTTTACTGGCGAGCTGGATAAGCCATACCCCAGGCAACTGGGAGCTGATTGTGCATTGGTAATATGGAACATGTTCTGTTTGGGAGAGGATTAGCCTGAAGACCTGGAGGGGAAGCTTTGAACATCGAGTGCAATCCTAAGATAAGCCTTTAATGCACATTTTTCAGAAGTCTGCGATGCTTTGGGCAGTTTTGGTTTTTAGCCACCCTTCAAAGGGGGGTGATAATATTCTTGGTCTGTTGCATGTTGTTGCGGCTTTAGGAAACAGGAGCTTCACATTTCAGGGATGATTTTTATCAGGCCCTGCAGATGCGAAGTCATTCCTGGAGGGAAGTCACAGCAGTCAGAAAAAGGAAGACCTCTGTTATGATATACCTTCCCTTCCACCTGTCAATAATAACTAGGTGTGGGAAGATTTGATGAAGATCACATTCTAGAGAGGGGTAATTTATTTATTTAAACAAGACTACTGATGGAGTATAGCCTAATCTTAAGGTTTCAAAAGAACTTCCAGCAAGGTGATGTGTTTAAAATCCTCCTGGCATCTGATGGCTTGAACAATAAACATGACAGTTGTTTGACTTAGGCAGCTGGCCGCTGTGATCGTCTTTGAAAATAACACATAAAATAATGGAAAAGAAAAGCTCGCAGCCATTGTATGACTTGGGTTGTCATTAAATTTCTCTTTTTCCTACAGTCTTCTAGAGCTTTGCACCAATGATTCTCAGTTTCTGTCACTGTTGGTGTGTTGGACAGTCACGGTGCATGCTTGTTAAGACCCTGAAGGTGAACACTCATAACAGATAACCTGATCTTAATGGGGTTTGTAGCGGCCTGGCTCGGTGAGGGTAAGAGAAAAGCATAATGATGTTTTTAGAGGAAAGCCAAGCAAGATTTTGATTTTGGTCTGTTGGTTTCCTGCTGCTTTATCACAAGGGGAAAGCTCTATGAGCATATAGCGGCACCTGTGGGAGCTGTAAGGAAAATTTGGAGGAACTTCCAGGAACTGTGTAACTTTCCTGAGAAAGATACAGTGACGTAGAGCTAAGTTTTGTTCTGGATTTTCTGAGAGGGCAGAAAAGATGGCTAATATTGCATGGAAACAGAAAGACAATAATGAAAACAAGAGGACTAACCAAACTGATGGTTTTAGCCCAGAGTGTATAGACAAACTGGCTGCTAGTGAACTGTACTTGGCAGTGCAATGGTCACAGCACCATTGTAATACTTCTGCTGAGGAGCGGGAATATGAGGAGAGAGCATGAATGCATCAGTAGAGAAGGTTGGGCCCAACGCTGTTTAATATCTTCATAAGTGATCTGGATGATGGGATCAAGTGTACCCTGATGAAGTTTGCTGATGATACCAAACTGAGTGGGGAAGCGGACACTTCGGAAGGGAGAGCCACCCTGCAGGAAGACCTGGATAGGCTGGAAGAGTGGGCTAACAAGAACCTTATGAAGTTCAACAAGGACAAGTGTAAGCTCTTGCACCTGGAAAAACGTAATCCAGGAGTAGCAGCACAGGCTGGGATCTACCCAGCTGGGTAGAAAGGGACCTGGGGATCCTGGTGGACAACAAGTTCAATATGAGTGAACAGTGTGTTGCTGTGGCAAAGAAAGCCAATGGGATGCTGGGTTGCGTCAACAAGGGCATCACCAGCAGAGATAAAGAAGCCATTATCCCACTCTACTCAGTGCTTGTCAGGCCACACCTGGAATGCTGTGTTCAGTTTTGGTCCCCACTATGCAAAAAAGGTGTGGACAGGCTGGAGAGGGCCAGAGAAGGGCCACAAAGATGATCAAAGGACTGGGAAGCCTGCCGTATGAGGAAAGGCTGAGAGAACTGGGTTTGTTCAGCCTTGAGAAAAGACGGCTTAGGGGAGACTTTATCACCATGTTCCAGTATTTAAAGGGTGGCTACAAAGATGGAGACTCCCTTTTTACAAGGGGCACATGGAAAAGACGAGGGGTTATGGGTACAAGCTACTCCTGGGGAGATTCCGATTGGACACAAGAGGAAAATTTTTCACAATGAGAACAATCAGCCATTGGAATAATCTCCCCAGGGAAGTGGTGGATTCCCCAACACTGGGCACTTTTAAGATTCGGCTGGACAGGGTGCTGGGCCATCTTGTCTAGACCGTGCTTTTGCCAGGAAAGGTTGGACCAGATGATGCTTGAGGTCCCTTCCAACCTGGTATTCCATGATTCTATGATAAGATTTAGGACTTGCAGACTTAGACTACATGAGCCCATGCTGACATCTGATGTTCTCCTGAGCAGTGGAAAGTTAGGCCCAGCTTTCCACTCTTCGTACTGATATTTTGTAATTTAAAGGGGTGAAAGGAAGCCAAAAATGCAGCTGGAAGATGATGATGCAGGTGACAACCTCTGCTCCCTTAAGCTCTGAGAAGCTTCATTGAAGTGTGCACTGAGCTGAATAGTTTTTCTCAGTTCTGCAGGCATAACATCGGTTCCTTTGCTTGTGCTACTTAGTGGCACCAACAATTATCCTCATCCCGAGGCACTGGAGGCACTTACACTTGTTGTCGGTCCTGTGCACTGTACCTGCTTCATGCATTCATAAAATGAAGATGGAGGTGGCTGACTGCTTCTTCTGTGCCACTCTGTATCACTTTTCCATGCTGGGACACCCTGTTCTGCCTCATGGACCTTCCTTGAATGGCCTCTGTGCTGTGGAAATGTGAGTTAATATTTTAAAGTGTAAATTTATAGATCGGGAGTTCCCGAAAGGATCCTTTCAACCTCTGGTGAGCGTCAAAATTATGAGAACTTGATTCGAGGGGACCTTTGAGGGAAGAGGAAAGAATTGGTCCCAAGCAGACTTGGAGCAGCCCTTGTAATATCGGTTCCCAAATGAGCCTCGGGCAGCAATAATGATGTTCTTGAGTTCCCTGTGCCTGTCAGACCTTTCTTTTTTTTCCTGAGAACAGCTTGTACTGCTGCTTCTCCAACAATATGGTATGATCCTCATTTGCCTTACAAAAATTAAGCACCAGTCCTTAGTAGAGATGACTTTATCTGACTGTCTGATGTGGAAGCATTGTCCCAAACATAGGATTACTGGAGTATCTAGACACTGCTTGCTCTAACATATTGAGATACATTACACATTAAATGGATATTGGTCTAGGTTTCAGGCTGGAGTTTAGGCAGATATGGAACAACATCACTGAAACTGTGTCCTGGGACTGCTCTTAGTAGTATGGTGCTGCCAGTGCTGTGGAGGCTTGGAAGTAACTGTGCCAGTAAAGTCCTCACCTGAAAGATGCCTCAGAAGCCCCGATACGTGTGCTATTTTATGCAGAGCATTTACCATTACTCAAGAAGCACTGTGCCAGCAGGGAATTTTGTCCACATCCCTTCAAATGCTGCTGTCCGTCCTTTTCAAAAAGTCTTAAAAAGTCATTGCCTTGCAGCTGGGGAGGGAAACCTCATAATTCACGGCTGCTCGGGCAGTATAGCAGCAGGCAGCCCACTGCACTGGCAGGACTGGGACTGTCTGTCTCTGCAGCAGGCAGCTCCTGGCCTGGACTCATTGCCCCCGGTGAAGCCAGTGGGGAAACTCCTCCCGAGCTCAGTGACAGCAGGATCTGGCTTTCGGTGCTTTGAGTAGCAGTTTGTTAAGGCCACCAAGTGGCCATTTCTTTCTTTCTTTCTTTTTTTTTTTTTTTTCCTTTCCCCCTTCTCAAGGCAGCCAGCTACAGCACCAGCGTGATGGAAATAACAGAGAGATGTAACAGGATTTTGCCTTACATAAGGTGAAATTGCATTGCTTCTCTACTTCTCATACCATTGCACTATCACAAATAAATTCTCCCATCTGCAAGGACTAAATGTCTATGAAAGAAAAGGGTTAGAGAAGCTTTAAAAAACCTAGCAGTTTTGACAATATGCTCTTTACAGCAACCATTGGCAGCGATTTGTATGCTTCTCAAGCAGTAAGAGCTGGGGAGCACTGCAAGGGGATTTTGGAGGCCTTTGTAAGTCTGGTAGGTCTGAATATCCAGAGGTGATAATAAGGAGGGATGAACTGTCCCGTGATGGGCCTGAGGTGCTGCAGGAATACCAGTGGCAAGTTATCCATGCCATCTTGCCCGGGCCAGTAGCCCATGGTGCCTTCCCACTCAGTCACAGCCAGAATGCATTTGCTATAAACAAGCAAACAGACAGTTTGGTTTTTTTAACAGGCACTGGTTTTTTTGACCCAATCCACAGCAAAAGAAAAAAAAAATTAATTATGTAACAAAATGAGTAATGCTAAGTGGGTGAGGGAATTTCTTCGTGTTTTCTAGCATGCAGCACCTTCAGTAGAAGTGTGCATGGCTAAGCTTGCATCACTGGCAGTGTGAAAACCTTTATTTTGCTTCAAAAGGGAAGCATTCACCCATGCTAGTAAGTCACCCTTCAGAGTATCCTTCCTGTTCATGCTAACCAAGGGTAGCCATGCATGCAGAGATCTCTTTTTTTTTTTTCTTTTCCCATTAGAAAAGAGCAACTTGGTACAAAAGTTAATGCAATAGGCCATCCAGGCTGCATCAGCTGTCAACAGCTGATGTAGCTCTTAACTCCTCAGAAGTAGTGTGGGCCGCATCAACTGGCAGGCGAAATTCAGAGAATATTCAGAATTCTCCTGAGATAAAGGGAAACAAAGCGAGGTGGACAGTGTGTTTTAAAAGGGGAGTTTTTCCCATGTTACTAAAAGGAAAGCAGCACCCCACTGCCACTGAAAATTTCCTGCCCTACCTGTGCAAATCTCCCCTTGGTGTCCAAAGCGCTTTGCTTCAGCCACTGTGAAGCAAGTTAGCATAAAACCAAACACCGCCCATAGGAAACCCTCTGGATGTGTGTGCGCACGCTGTCACTCGTGCAGGGCTTTTCCAGTTCTCCCTGCCAGCACCTATGCAGACTGGTGTAAGATTTTCTTCTACCTAAATTTCACTGGGTCCCAAATGTTATTCTCCTGACAAGACTGCTGCAGATGCAGCGCTACAATTGCCATGACCCTTCCTTGCGTTGCGATACCAAAAGCTGCTGCGATCTGGAGTGGAGAAGGGTGGGAGGAGATGTAATAATATATTGTTACTGTAATTTCACATATTCTCTGTTCAGGGAGACATTTCCAAAAGCAGCCAAGTCTCTTTTCCCGAAGTGGCCGCAAAGTTGTGAAATTTTCTCCTGACTTCTGACAATATTTCAGCTCTTGTGTATTTTCCCTCACATTTAGTAGTTTTATCGTCCATCACCCAGGTGCTTGCTTGCTCTTTGCAGACTATGGTATGCTCTCAGCATCTTTGGAAATAAGGCTTTATCAGCACTGTGCCGTCGGGCTCTCCAAGGAAGCATAAGCATCCCTGAGCCTCCCTCCGTCAGGCTTACCGGCCACGGGGGAGAAGCGTGCCTTGCAGTCAGCTGAGGAGCCATGCAGCCATCGCTCTCCCCCCGGCCCTTGGCAATAGGCTGCTGTTTGGAGAGCACCTGCGCCTCCAGCTTTCACCTCTTCCCTGGCAGGTTTGCACGTGGCCAGCTCCTGCATGGGGTACGATGCAAGGCGAGCCCTGGGGAGCCCCGCTACAACCTCCCTATTCCACCTGGCCCCATGCCCGGGGGATCAAGCATCAGTGAGGAGGAGAAGCCTGGTTATGCTGCCCCTTCCACCCTGCTCTACGGTATGGAAAACCCATGCCAAAGCTGCTCTAGGCCAAAAGACGCTGACATCCCAGGAGAAATAGGTTACTTGGAGCAATGTATTAAAACTTTGTAGCGTCAAGCACTCTCCACGCTCCCATTCCCTCTCATTTATAAAGGCACCTGGCAAGGAGGACTGCAACACAAATGTCCCAATTGTCAGAGGGCTGCAGAAGGATGATTTCCCCCGTGTGCCAAAGCCCCTGCCTGGGGCAGCTGGCCTGTCGAGTGGTTTGTGCTGCCCCATGATCTGAGCGCTGGAGCTGAAACCGCTGAGGATCCAGTGGTTCATCTGGCGCTGTGCTGTAAAGCGACGTTTGATTGCATTTGGTGTTGCAGCTAATGAAGATGTTTCATGTTTTTATCACTTTCAGAAAGCATTCACTGATTTATGTACGTGCTAGACTGATCATTGATAGCAGGAGAAATTCTGACTGGACGTACTCACTATCCCCTGTTCTCGCCCTCCACCGAAATCCTTGTTTACAAAGACTTGTTTCCTTCTAAATCATTCTTCTGCACACCTAATAGGGCTGACCCGCTTCTTTTCAAAGTGAAATACCACTGTACATTCATTTAGGGCTCGCATTCACTCCCTCTAGATCACAGCCAAACTTGCATTGTGCCACTGTGAACGATGAGTCAGGTCTCTTCTCAACAGAAAAACACAGGCAGGTTATTTGTGTTGCTGCCTAAGGAAGAGCAATTAATAAGTGGATTTTTTTTTTTTTAAATGATTTAGATTGTAGCCCCCCTTGCTCACTCTTTTTCCTTTGGGGCTGTGAGTTCCTCTTTTGTCTATCAAAAAGAAGAAGGTAACACAAACTGCTAGACCATCGCCACCACCTCCTTCTCACAACCATCTGCATCTCATCACCATCTGCTCAGTAAGTCCAGGCTGAGGATTTACCCCTCACTAATCAAGATAGGATGAAACCAAATCATGTTTGAAATTGTACAGGGTATGCTATACCTATGGTCTCTGAAACATCTCCTTCCAAAGGGATGTATATGCCACAAGTGGTTTCCACCCTACAATGGCCACGGACAAGAGGAGACCCTCCCGGTTTCTTTAAAACAGGCAAATCTCAGTAGCAGCCACATCTATGGTTTTTGTGAAACTTCCCAAAGCTCCCTCCCTTCTGAGTTCTTTTCTCTATCATTTAAATTCCTGCTTTGCATTGCTTTTCACAAAGATGCTCCAATACAAAAGGACAGAAAACCCAGACAGTTTTCTATTTAATGGAGAATTGTAGTAGGTAGTAGGAGCAGAATGGGTAATACATATGCAGCATAGATCTTGTGGATTTTTTTAATGTTCAGTGTTTAGTTTTCAGTGATTTTTCTTGTTGTGTCACCCTAATCCCTTCCCTCTCCAAGTCATTTTCTGATTTAACCGGGCTCCTTGCAGCTCAATTTCTTTGAAGTGGAACCTCAACCCCAAAATATACAAAACCAAGTTGATCTTTTGATCCCAGGAAACGATGTGGGTTTGAACTTAAATAGAAATGAACCCAAGCACAATACTTACGTTATACTGGTATGAAAGCCAGCAAAGATTGGTTAAAGCAAAAATACTTGAAGTGGTCACATCAGCAGCCTCCCTTCCCCCGGGCATGGGGCTCTCACAACATTCCAGGATGTCCAACACTTGGGGTGTCATCCAGCCACAGACTCTTGACAAGCTCAAAATGTGCCAGGAACCAACCGACGTGCCAGCCAGTGATTAGTGCTTCCCAAATCCCTGGAAATTCGCTTCTTCCTTGCTGGAGGAGAGGACTCAAGAGAGCGATCCCGGGGGTCCCACCCCAGCCCACGTACCGAGCTGGCAGCCCCCCCATCACCAGCTGCATCCTTGTCCCACTCCCACAACAGCCAGCCCGGTCCTCTCCCTGCGTGTCCCGCAGTCTAGAAATGCACTCCAAAAAGGGAGTTTTTCCAAGGGCACGAATTCAGGCTTTACCTTGTTCTTCACTGTAATAAATCACGTTTAGATCGGGTACCACCTCTGGAGCAGTCCCACTTCTCCACTCCGGTGAGACACCATCCCCAGCTTGGTTTAACTTCTTCTGTGATCAAGATGCAATAAGTGGTTTTGTCAGCATTAGTCACGTTTGGGATGTCTTCAGCGAAGTGCAGTGAGTAAACTACATTTATGGGCAACGCTCTGAGGACACAACATAGCTGAAGAAATTTGGCCAGGTGGGGTGATGGCCTGAAAGCTAGCTGCCTGTCCACCCCGCCTTTTTACTCCAAACCAAGCAGGTTGGATACGGAAAAAAAAAATGGTATTCCTACGCTTTGGATTTAGAAGGCTCCCAGGTTGGAGCGGGATGGACACGTTACTCCAGGGAGCGGGGGCATGTAGCCGTGCCGTGCCCCACACTGCTGGCAAAGGACCAGTTTCCTTGGCTCGATACTGGCGGTCCCAGGCAGTCCTCGATAGCCGCCCGGCAGAGATGCGAGTCTCAAATTACTTGAGTTAAGGGAGAGGTTGTTCTCAGCACCTCCCGGCCAGCACCAGAACATGAGGCAGAGCTGGCCGATTTGTTTACTGGAGGTCATTAGAAGATAAATGTTTTTGCAGTTAAAAACAAGCCAACCAGAAAGGACCAAAATAAAAGTTGATAAAATATTCTGTCTATGGTAAGCAAATAAAAATATATAAAATTTTAAACCCTTGAAAAGAGAATTCTAACAGATTTTTCATTTTTTTCTGTTTTGTCAAATATCAAACACATTAGGTTTTGAGTTTTCATATGAAAACTGAACAATTTTTTAAAAATGTTTTTCTAAAAAAAGTTCTCTATTCTTCTTTAAAAGCAGTCAGGAAAAAGGTTTGGTTTTTTTCTTGACCTGCTTCCATGATAGAGTTTTCTATTTGTTGTAAATTTTAAATTCTTGCAGCAATACGTCATGTTCAGCTTTATGTTTTTATTTTAAGGGCCAGAACCCTCCCCAGACTTCATCAGGACAGGTTATCTCTCCAAAGCTTTTGTGTTGGGGGTGATCCTTTAAAAAACAGGGATTGGTACGGGTACTTACTATTATTTAATAAATCACATTTTAAAGAATGGAAATGGTGACTCGTAAAAATTTGAGTTTTTCAAAAAATTTAGTGTTTCCCCTTTCCACAAAACGGGAAGCTTTTGGTTTCTTCAACCAAATTCCAAGAAGCAAAGAAACAAGAAAGAGCGAAGGCAGGTGGGAGCAGAGATTTCCTTTCAGCACCAGGTGAGTGACCACGATCCTTGCGATGCTCATCTCCGCGAGGAGACGGCTCCCTCCCTCGCCTGAACTCATCGGGGAGAGCTGGAAGAGAGGTGAAGGTCGTCAACACGTCAGCTGCTCCGATGGTGACAGTGAATAACGAACATGCAATGACTGCCTGTGAATTAAATGCATTATTTCAAGACATTAACTGCATTATTTCAAGACAAAGTGAACATAATCTTTGCAAATAGATTTATATATCTGTTCAGAAATTTTCAGAAATTCACTTGGTTAAATGATGGCAACCATGCTTTCCTTATTTTTTATTTGAAAACTACTTACAGGTTTTTTCCTCCCCCCCCCCCCCCAATTTTTCAATTTTTGTTTAGATGACTAACTGCTGCTTGCTGTGGCTGGACTAGCATAGGTTGAACTGCTTTGGGGAGATGGGGAGGGAGGATGACACTGTATTCGGAAATACAGCTAACACAGAAAAAGGGAATGGGAAGAGGATGCTGCTCTGGCGTAAGCTGCTGCACTTCAAATCCAACCTTGGCATATAAGAAGTCCAATTTCTTGCTCATTCAGCAACAAACTCTCAATATTGTTTTTATTCACAATGTTGATGATTTGATTCACAACACTACTCACTCACATGTTTTCATTTCCTCAGCTTGGTTGAATCATCAGATTCGTGTGTCCAGCACAAATGTAACTACAAGGTTTTTTTGAAGTTTCAGGAAGCTTCACCTTGTCTTGCTTGGACTGACGACGATCCAGAGCTGCCTTATGGCTTTTCAAGGAGTGCAGAGCGAGCTTTAAAAATACTTTTTAGCAAAACTGAAATTCTTACCAGCATCCTGCAATACGCAGGCACATGAGTGTGTGTGCAGACACACAAAATCCGAGGTTTTTCTCCCTTACAAAACTAATAAAACCTAGAGTACCTCAAGAGTAAAGCCGACTCCTCCCATTAGTTTTAGACTGGAAATGGTCGTGCTTTGTGGTTCCAGATGGCTACAACAGACGGTTTGGACACTGCAGCAGTACCCAAATCCTATCCTTCATACTCCTCTTTACTCCTCTGGCTTCCCAAAGGAATCCCTTCTTTACCATTCGGTTTCTCTGCACTCTCTCAGGGCACTTGGCATTTTCCTCAGACAGCAGTGGTATTTATTAATTACCTCTTGTACCTGCAATAGAAACAAATACATGTTAGATACCCTCCAGCAGCTTTTGCCTTCAAGTATATGCAAGCTTAGAATGGTTATTTCCAAGTCATAAATAGTCCATAAATCTGAACATGAGTTATTCCTCATTTCAGAAATCTGCTCGTAAGACACACTCTGCTTGTACCTCCTTTCCCAGCCAGCGTGGGGAGTGTCGGAAAGCAGGTCATGAAAGGGCTGTTCAGTTGTACCCCTCAGGATCCTAGCTCAGCAATTCAGCGTGGCATTTGGGAAAACAGAAATGTTACCGGGGTACTGGTGGGAAGGGGGTTAATAATGATCCAAGAATAACCAGAGATCCCTGAAAATATGTGGAAAGGTAAATAAGGCGGGGGGGGGGGGGGGAGAGCATGGAAATACCTCTGATTTCCAGAAAAAGTAAATTAATGCTTAGAAGTGCCATTAGATGCAAATATATTGATTACATTATCATCAAAACAGTCTCCAGCATCCAGGAAACGATGTTGCTCTTGGTGGAGCTCTCCCTTCTGGCAGCGTAATGTCAATGGTATGACCTTTCCCTTCAGGTGCCTGATGGGACCCGAGCCCTTAACTTACAGAGCTTATACCTCTATATATAAGCTCTATAGCTTATATATAAGCTGTGTTGGGGCACAGCTGGCAGGCGCACATGGGGCGGCGATGCTTACGCTGCTGAAGCCTTTTGTCCCCCAGTTCCAGCAACACAGCCCTCCAGCGCCTGTTCTATAAAGAAAACACCACCAGCCCAACACTAGCTGCCCAAGCAGCCTGCTGCTTAACCAGGCGGCCCCAAGGAGCGGGAAGTCCGTAAAAAATTTTGCTGTTGGTTTGCAGGAGTGAAGGTGTCAGCCCCGGGTTTCTAAGCTCCTGGGCTGGCGAGCCATCATCGGGGAAGGGCGCCCTGCTGCTTCTGTGCCGCGTTGGTCGGATGCGCACGCCAACCTTTTCTCTTCAAAGGAAAGCTGCAGGATATCTCAGCGTCAGGACACGCGGTGCAAGGCTATTTCAGTCCCAAGGCACAGGCTGATGTACAGAGGCACGAAGGCAGCCTTATGAAAGGCGGTTTGAAATATTCTTGGCTACGAAGTGGAGGGGAAGTACGTGAGAAGAAAACAAAATGTACACCGAATCCACCCAAAATAATCACAACGGGACCATGAGACTTTTCTGCTTAAAAGTACAAAGACGTGGCCACGCTTGCCGGTTTGCTTTATTTCTAACAGTTTAAAATGACTGTGTAATTAGTAATATGGAAGATATATGATAGACTAATACTGTTTCAGGAGTCACTATTTTAAATGGAGGAACTGCCAATACCCTCCCAAAATGAGAAGGGAGTGCTTGTGACACCAGAAGTTACCACAACAGAGGATGCTTAAAATCGCCCGTTGCGACTTGTGTTAGACTGCTTATAGAGCAGGTGCTTTGCTGGACTAAATCGAAGTAATTGAGAATCTGCCCCAAATTTCCACGGTGTCTCTGAATTCCGTCGATGCCATCTGTGGAGGTCTTTCTGCTGTGTGACTTGTGAACTCAGCCCCATGCCTCAGAGCTGTTGACTGAAGCATGGGGTTGTGAGGCTTTAATAGTGCTGCTTCTTGGGGTCTGAGTTGCACTGATGCTTTGGGCAGCGGAGGGCATCATCTGACAGGGACTTGCCACCAGGCATTTGCAAGGACTTCTGAGGGAAGAAGACACCCAGCGTAAACCAGTGCCAGCAGTAAGGTGTTGAGCCCTTCAAACACCTCCATCTCAGGAAAAGGCTTTTGGGGCAGCTAAAGATGTAGACAGGCAGCTTCAGGCTTTTCAAAACCACTTTTGGGGGCTTAATTCACTTCTGAAAATGCATTTGCCGGTGTCATTTGTCAAGGGCTTCAGCACGAGCTCTGCTGGGTTCCTGAAGAGCCCTGGTCAGGGTCTTCACCCGACTAGAGCTGGACCGCTGGGGAAGGAGCTCGCTCGCCGCCACGTTCCTGCTCACCGGTGGGTCTGCTCTGGGCTGCAGTGAGTGCGCAGGGGGCCTGACCTTTACTGCCCACCGGGACCTGCCGTCACAGGCACATTCCTACCAGAGCCGCAGGCAGACGGATGGCCAGTGCAACCAGGGCAGCCCTCTCAGCCCAGGTGGGAGCAGCGCGAGGGAGCGGGTGCCCCTCGCTCACCGTCGGCAGGTTCCTCTTCTGCACCGAGGAACTCCCCCTGCGCCGGTGCCCGAGGGGATTTCATGGTCTCTGGCGCGGGGAGAGCCCCTGAATGAGCGGCAACCCTCAAAGGGCCTCTGCTGGCAGACATATTGCCTCCGGCATATTTCTGACAGGTCCCTCTGGCTTAGAGACTGGGTTCACCCGCTGTTTTTTTAGGGAGGCAGGAGAGCCTTTGCACCCAGGAGAGCAAGGGCAACCTTTCTGAAGGAAAGGAGGAGTAAACTCCTGAGTGCAAGAGCATTTAATATGTGTGCCCTTTGGCTCAGCACTGCACGTTTCCATCGGGACCCATTTCAGAGAGCCCCTGGCAGCCAGTCTGAGCTGGGATCTCTTTGCTTTTCTGCCTCGGGTGCAATTCCCAGGTGAGTCAGCTGGGACTTCAGAGGGGTTTGGTGAAAGCAGAAGCCAGCTTTCTATGCACTGAGGGCTTGCGAGCAACTGTTGAGAAGAAACAGTCACTTTTCCTGGCATGCCTTTAGTCAGTGTGACCTTCAGAGTGTGAAAAAACAGGGGGGCCGGCGGTGACTGCCGTGGTTAAACAGCAGCAAGAGCGTTTTCACAAGAGGACTTCAATTCGGTCACCAACACAGAAAACTTCCATGAAGGCAGTGGGGCTTTTGGGTAAGGTTTGAAGGGTCAGGCACTCGCCATGGTGTGGAAATCATTAGAAAAAGATGAACAGGCTTGATGTGCTGTAAGTGTTCAGATCACCAGCAAGGCCGGTTAGGGAGGAATTGTCTCTTCACATATGCAAAAAGCACCCAACGAAAGTTTACCGGCGCACTGCTGCAGCATTTAATGCAGACACCACAGTTGTGTTATTGATCAGAGTTTTCTACTTTACAGACCAAAATGGTGGTCCTAAATTTTTTTGCCATCTTAAATGGAAATGGCTGATGTCCAGAAACCCCGAGTAATGAAGTCAGCAAAGCTAATGAGATTAGCACGTCTTACTCATGAGAAGACTTACTTGCAAAGGCCAAGTGTGCATGCAGGCTTTAAGCATCCCCTCTAACATTTAGGCAACTGGAGACAGTTTTCTAATAGAGTTCTTGCTGCACAAAGACAGCAACCAACCACCCAGCCAGGTAATTTCCCACATATGTACTGTCTGGGTTTTTTATGATTGACTTTGTCTTCTCTTAAAGATTTCTGAATGTGTAACTCATCTACCTCTCTATCTATACATGGATTTCTTTGGACAAGAACAACTATTTTTTCCAAAATATTCTCCAGCATTTGAGAAAGATGTTTTTTTTTCTCCTGGAGGGTTTGACCTAATGCGGATCAAATCTGCATCTTTCACACTGGCCCAGAATTTGCTGTCTTAAAAGCTGCAAAAGAGAGAAGGCATTAGAAGTGTTCATTTTATAGTGATATATTTCAAGATGGTTTTATACTTAATGAAATTACAGTTGGCGCCCTGAGTACCACACAGTCTTGCCCCTAGAAATTGAAATTGGATTTTTAGAAAGCCTTTCAGATGCCTCTTGGTAAAGCTGTGGTTGCTCGTCTTGATTTATGGTGGCAGTCACCTCCAATCTCAAAGATGTATTTTAATGTTTTGAAGGTGCCTTAACTCATGACTGAAAAGATTTCAGATGGCCACTGCCAATTCTTTTTTTAGAGGATGGATGGTGTGTTATAAACCTGATATCTAAAAATGCCTGCACTTCTCACTTCTCCCTCAAAACGTGGCGATAATTACATTTAAATTTCAGAAGATGGCGTTGAAGATTTGCAATTAATATCCTAAACTCTGCATGTACCCTCCACACCGGCGGCCTGCCAGCACAGCGCGCGATGACTGGTTTTTTGATCTGATACGTTACAGCAGAAAGGATGTGGATGTGTGTTGGAGACGTTAAAACAGAACAACAACAAGAAAGTGTCGTGGCATGAAACACGTGTTTGAAACCCAAAAGGCGGTAAGAAAGACTTTCATGCAAGCCCGGACCTCGTTCCTTCATATCCCGCTCCCCCCCCCCCCGGCTCCCACCACGTTAGGGCAGGGGACTTTGCAGGCAGGCGAGCCAGTGGGTTACCCACCACCCAGCCCCGGCTCTGGTGCCGGTACTTAAGGCGGGCTTTCCCGGGGCAGCATCCCCCGAGCTCAGCGGGGCGGGAGCCGCTCCCGGCCGGGGCTGGCGGCTGTCCCCGGCTCCGGCTGCTGCCGCCACGTCGGGGCTCGCTGCCTGCGGGGCCCGGCGCCGCTGCTGCCCCATGACCGTGTCCCCTGCTGCCCCCCGACCGTGTCCCCCATTTCACACCTTCGGGGCTGCAAAGGACGGGGCAGGCTCGCCGGGGGGAGAGCCCGAGCCCCAAGGCCTCGCCTCGGGGGTGTTTCTTATCCCCGTCCGCGATCCCGGCTCGGTGGCCCGGGCAAAGCCAGGTTGGGTCGCAGGGAGTACGGGCACGGGGTACCGGCCCCGGGCGCGGCGTGGGTGCGTGGGTGGGTGGGTGGGCGGTGGGGGGCCCGGCCGGCGCCGTCTGGAGCGTTTCTGGTGGGTGTAGCTAGCCGGGTCTTTTACAGTAAAAGCCGCCTGGCTATCACAGGTAGGAGTTTCCCCACGCTATTTATGTATATGTGCCTGTCTGTATAGATTTAAAAAAAAAACCAACGCGGACGCAGAGAGGGCGCCGGGCTGCGCGCCCCCCCGCCCCGCGGCGTGTGTTTACCAGCAATGGGCATGTGTCACTGCCTCAGATGTTTTCCAGCTCGCAAAGTCCCCGCTCCCCTCCGCTGGCTCCACCTCCGGGCCGGGGCCCGCCTCCCCCCCGCCCGGGCACGACGCCCTCCATCATATAAAGAAACTTCCCGGTGCCGCCGGCCCAGTCGCGGTGCGCCCCGTCTCAGCAGCCGCCCCGGCAGCCGGCAGCCCCTGCCCGCTCCCAGCGCCGCGACAGAGGTAAGCGGCGGCGGCGGCGGAGCCCCCCCACCCCCTCCCGGGTCCCCTCCTGCCCCCCCCCCCCCCCCCCGCGCAGAGCGGCCCCGCCGCGGGACCCGACGGGCCGGGGAGACAGACGGGGGTGGGCGGTGCGGGTACCTCGGCTTTCCCCCGTCTGGGCTTGTCCTGGTGCTGTGGGCACCTGAGCGAGCCGTTTGGCCTTTTTTTTTTTTTTTTAATATTTTTTCCCTAATTTAAAGCAAAAAAATAATACCCGCCCCGTTATCTGCTCCCGAGGTGAAGGCGCACCGGCCCTGCCGGTTCCCCCTGCCCTGGGGAGGGTCGCGGAAACGGGTAGGGGGGGATCTGCTTCATGCTCTGTCTAAGGGGGGAAAGGACTTTTTAGGGGTCTTTGCAGGGGCCCCGGCGGGCCACGCGTGGGGGAGCCGCGGCCCCGGCCACCCCCCAGGCACATCGTGCCCAGGGGAGAAGCTGGGGGACCGGGTTTGGTGTCTGGGGGGATGCTGCAGCCTGAGAAGGGGTGCAAGGGTGCGGAGCTGCCTGTCTGCCCAGAGTAGCGTGCACCTGTCTGACAAGGGTCTGAAAGTCTCCCTGTGTATAGAGGCAAAGACTGTGGGTGAGGAATCACTTTTTTATTAGATGTAATGGGGGGGGAAAACCCACCAAACTAAGCTTTTGAGCATTCAAGGACTTTTTCAGATTGGGGAGACAAACCTGATGCCAGATCCCCATCACTGGTGTCGGTGTCCTCACATTAGGACCTTTCCAGCGGGTGCCCATCGCTGCAGAGCCGCACCGCTCCCAGTGTGTGGGTGCAACTCTGCGTGTAGCTAGGGCTCTGTGTGGCTGGCTGCAAGCTCCCGCATCCCTGGGGACAGTGCCCTTATGCCAGGCTCTGTGGGTTGCTGTCTTTCCACTTTTAGGTATTTGCAATGTATAGATTTGAATGTTACTATATATGTGTATTGGGAGCAGCTGGAGGGGTAGATATGTATAGGACATCATGTGTTCAAATGTGTCTTGCTTAAGTGAGCTTGTGAAAACTACTTTGATGTTCTAGTTAGATGCCGTATAAATCATAACTGCATGTGAAGCCCTCCAAATTGTGTGCGTGTGTCTAACATTACATATGTGCACTGTCATATGCAAATACATTTTTATGCAATTTTTTCTTTTTTGGTTAAAAAGTAAAAACCCAGTTGAACTCTGAGCAGGCAAGGGGTTTGTGGCTTAAGTCGCTTGCAATGAAAATTTCAACAACCCATGTCTGTTCATGCAAAACAGTGTCGGGACAGGGGGGAAGTCTGTCAAAATCTGCAGCACAAGTGGTGCCTGGGGAGGGCTGCAGGGGGCTGTGCCGGTTTCCTGAGGCTCTGTACCGTGTTTCCCGGGGCCCCCCTGCACGCCGTAGCTGCTGTTTGGCATGATAACGCATGGCACTGGCGACTGGGGACTGCTGGCAGGGCTCTACACGGGGACTTCAGCCAGCGCATGACCTGTGGGTTTTCCTCTCCCCCCATCCTGCCCTTCTCCCCCTCCTCCACAGCCCCCCAGAGAGCCGGTGCTTGGGCGTGTGCGGAGAGGTGGGCTCGGTGAAGCACCCCAAAACCCCCCACCCAACCCCTGACACGAGTGGCATGAACTTGGAGCCAGGCGAGTGCGGGATGAACTCAGTGAGCTGCGGCAACGGGAAACTCCGCCAGTGGCTGATCGACCAGATAGACAGTGGCAAGTACCCAGGGCTGGTGTGGGAGAACGACGAGAAGAGCATCTTCCGCATCCCCTGGAAGCACGCCGGCAAGCAGGACTACAACCGTGAGGAGGATGCCGCCCTCTTCAAGGTAGGGCTCAGCCCAGGGTCGGGGTTGTGGGACACAGCCGGGGCAGGAGGGATGCCTGGAGGCTCTGGGGTGGCCCCTTGCCATCCTGTCCTCACCACCCGCCTCTGCAGGCTGGCTCTGCTGGGTGTCCGCTGCCGCCGGCTGCCTGCCTGGTGGCCCTGGCTGTGCCCTGGTGTCCCCTGTGTTTGCAGGATGAGACCACCCGCCCTTTCCATCTTCCCTGTGTGGAGCTAAATGGTTGTGGGACTGCGGCACCTCTGTTTCCACATTTGTCTTGGATCATTTTCTCCCCTTTCTTGTGCCTGCTAAACTGTTTTTCCTGCCTTACCATGCTGCTTTTTTCTCAGCCTAAACCTGTAGGGTGTAAATTCATGCACATATAAGCACACACATATATGCTGTTTCAAGAATTGTGGACTTGTACCTTGTAGTTGATTCTTTTTCTTTTTTCTTTCCCCCCCCCCCCCCCCCCCCCCCCTTGTTCTTTTGATTATCTGAAATGTTTCCAGGCCTGGGCTCTTTTTAAAGGAAAGTTCAGAGAGGGCATTGATAAACCAGATCCCCCTACCTGGAAGACAAGATTAAGGTGTGCTTTGAACAAGAGCAATGACTTTGAAGAACTGGTGGAGAGAAGCCAGCTGGACATCTCAGATCCCTATAAAGTGTACAGAATAGTGCCAGAAGGAGCTAAAAAAGGTAAAGCATCTCAAATTCCCTGTGTAACAGAGTGTGAATATGTCTCATTGTAAGCATATGAGGACTGAAGCGTGCTTTTCTGGAATGGCCCTGCAGTCTTTTTAAGTCTTTTAAGGAGCCAAAATGCAGGGCTCAAGTGCAGCTTGTTCTGATGACTTAAGAGGCTGCGCCTGCGGGAGGACTGCTGGCGTTTGAGTCGGAGTGTTGAAAGAGAGCCCTTGCAGAAAATGCAGACAGGCACCCTGCACATCGCCGGAGGAATTGCTCTTTTAGCTGGAGCCTCCCTGCCAGTTCTGTGTAGCGAGAGCCAAGCAAGCGGCTCAAGGGACAGGCAAAAAAAAAAAAAAATTGCTTGCTGGATCTAGGTTTTGAATACAGGGAAGAGCAGAACTGTTTTGAGCCGGACAGTAGGTAACTGCTGCGGGAGGAAGAGCTGGGAGCGAGCGATGCCCAGCCTGCAGCCTCCTGGGCAGAGGCCTGGGGGCAGTGCCTGCTCTCCAAGAAGCCCCTGGCGCCAGGCAGGGCTTGCGGGAGGCAAAGGCTTGGCAGGGCCCGGAGGGGCATCGTGGCACACTGGGTATGGCTGGGCAGCACTTGCCTGTGGGGCACTGGGGAGCCCAGCGGGACAGACTGCCTCCTGGAGCTGCCTGCAAGGGAGGGCTGGGAATCCTGTCCCAAACAGGCGCTTCAGTCCTCTGCTTGTTCGAAGGCAGGTTGTATGGATTTGTCTTCAGTGTGCCAATTTCAGATTTCCTAAAGATGGGGTTGACATAATTTGTTTTCATCCCTCTGGTGAACATAGGTGCAAAACAGATGAGCATGGAGGAGCAACCGTTAATGATGAACCATCCCTTTCCAATAACGTCTCCTTACACTTCACTACCATCTCAGGTATGGCATTAGTTACGCATTTCGCTTGGTGCTTGTACATTGAGCAGCATCATTTCTGTGCTATGTGCTATGTCTGTCTTTGCTGGCGTGGCTCTCTAGTTCTCTCTGGGAAGAAACTTTATTATGAAAACTGAGAAATCGAGAAGCAACTTTTCTAATGTCGTATGAGGCCACAGGGCAGTTGATTTCCCTTGGTGGTGCTTATCCCTGAGTAATAGCCCTTTTCTGTTGGATGATAGGTATTAGTGCACTGCCATTCTGTCGATGCCAGAATGTAAGCACCCAATGAAGTCTTGCTCTTCCAAGCAGACGTTTACCAGCAATGCTTTGACTGCCTTTTATTATTCTACCCTGCTTATTATTTACACCAGTGGTGAGAAGTTCATTTGAAAGCCTCATTGGTGGTGGTGGCGAAGTGCCATTCGTGTAGCCTGGGCAGTGCTTAGACCTCCATGGGCTTTGGCAGAGAAAATCAAGGAGCTGAGATGTGGAAGCTGATGCAATGCATAGCATTAGTTTTGACAGCTGCCGAGTAAAAGAATATCTCGTTAAATTGAATAGGTACCGAACTACATGGTGCCTCACGAACGGAACTGGAGGGAGTTTGCCCCGGAGCAGCCGCATCCTGACATCCCCTACCAGTGCGCCAGCGTCCCCTTCGCAGCTCGCAGTCATCACTGGCAAGGGCCTGGCTGTGAAAATGGTAAGACGCTCCCGTTTAGGGTTGCTTGCTGAGGTTGGTCACCTAGAAGGACCGCAGATTTCAGATTCCGTATTCATGGCTTTGATTGGAATTAACAGAAGTGGCCGGAGAGGAGTGCTGGGCTCCCTTCAAAGAGAGCCACGGTGTCCATGGGAAGAGCCTTTGTCCTGGCTCTTGCTTTCACTGCCACCATAGGTGCAGTGTGTGGGCTGTGCAGTCCTCTGAGTTGATGCAAGTCAGCCCCCAAAAGTCCTCAGCTGTCTCAAAAGCCCTGAGCAATAAGAAGGGAACCAACCCCCCAAAAACCCCAAATGGGAACATGTGTTCTTTAGCTTTGCTTTCCGATTTTGGACCTTTTGAGGCACACATCAGTGAGGTTTTCCCTCCAGCCTTGTGGATTAGAATGGCATTATTCTCCTGAGAGGAAGGCTGAAATTATTACTTGATTTTAGTTCTATGGCAATGGGACAACTTGTCATGGATTGAGTCTCTCTTGGGGCTGGTACAGCAGAAACAGAATAAAGGGATGTTCCCTTCCCCAAAGATCTCACAGTACCAGAGCCTAACATAATCATGGCTTTCCAAGCTCTGCATCCTTAGGAAAAAGCCTGAATTGTGAAAATTGGCAACGCTGAAGCCTGCAGGGGATAAAACATAAGAGAAGGGGAACTGTGTGCCGTAGACCCTTGCAGGATAACTCACCTGAGGATGCAGGCGTTTGCTTTGTGAGGAGAAGCAGCTGGTTCAGAAGGGCAGGAAAGGATGGGAAGTGAGGAAGGACTTCTTAGAGCAGATACTACATTTTCAGCGGACAGCTCTCTAGAGGTTTTGGTGCAGAGAAATCTTTGGGTCTGCTAAAAAGTAAATGCTTAGTGCACTGCAACTTTTGCTGGCAGTATATTGGAATTATTAGGCAGAATCCTTTGCTTTTAGTTGAGCTATTTGCTAATAAAAAATAGAGGTAGCAAGCTGAATGAACTCTGCCCTGAAGTACATCCTCTGCAGCAGTTCAACACACGTTTGGATGCTTTGCTGAATTTGGAGGCGGTTGTTAGTGGCTGGTACTGGGTTTCTTATTGGGCTCTAAAACATGTCAAGAGATGTGGATGTTTCGTATCCATATCGCTCCAGCTCCTGATCATGGTGGATTCTGCTGCTGGGAAAGGTAGCATGCGCTTGCCTGCAAGTCACTTGCATCATCCTCCAAAGACTTTTATTGACATTAAGAAACAGAGGAAAACATCAATTGCCCGTGTTATAATCCACTTGGCATCTCTTGGAACAGTCTAATAGTAGTCCTGGTAATCAAACCCTAATAGTCTCCTGCTGCACAATTTTCTTTACCTGCTTTTTAAACAGTGTTAGTTCCAGCTTTATTGTTATACCCGTCTTTAGTAAAATTCCTTATATGAAATGGATTGTTTTATGCAGGCAACTTTTAAGAGCACTGTAGTCTAGTTAAGAATGTAAATTATTTCTGTAATAGAATAACATTTTAGGTGAGGAAAAAGGACTAGGGGGAATACTGAAATGCTAAGGGAGTACTTAATGCAGACTCAAATAAAAATACAGTCCAGGTAACATCTGGAGAGATTGGTAGAGTTGACATACCTGGAAAAATTGGGAAATAGGACCTTTTTAAGAAGTTGGGGGGAAGACAGAGACTTCCTGGTGGGGCCCAGAAAAACTTGCTTTTGTGTCGCTGTGATCTCTGCCCAAGCTTTTCTTTTAGGATATAGGCAGCTGTCACTGACTTTTGTTTGTGAAAACAGGTTGTCAGGTGACAGGAACCTTTTATGCTTGTGCCCCTCCTGAGTCCCAGACTCCTGGCATCCCGATTGAGCCAAGCATAAGGTCTGGTGAAGCCCTCGCCCTGTCAGGTAAGGTCCGTAACCCCCCGGGCTTTCTGGGGAGCTTGACAAGAGACTCCCACTTCTGACTTGCCCTGGCACCATCTCTCCTTTCTGATGTAAAGAAAAAAGAAGAAAAAAACCAGAAACCTCTTTAATGAATGAATTCAGTGTATGGGCTTAAGCCTCTGTTTTCCAGGATGCTTAAGCACTTGTAGCCCCAGCTCCAAGGGATGGAGGTGGTTAAAGTTAGTGGAAGTGCTTCGCTGGCTCATGGTGTTAGTGCTGGGTTGCTTCAGTGAGCCACCAAATCAGGCTTCCCAGGGGAGTTTGGAAGTTTTGAGGGTCCGTGACTTTTAGCTCAGTTTTCCATTTGGGAGGAGCCCCCACAAAAACTGGTGTTACCTGGGTACCTTGCTGTGCTCCTGCTGGTGCCGTCAGGCTTTGCTCTGCTTCATTATTCCTGGTGAGAAAAAGGCATTCGGCAGAGAAAAGGGAAGTTATTTCAGCCAGGTTTGCAGACATCCGGATGCTGGGGGACTTTCTGAATGACTCTGGGAAAAGATGTGGGAATGTGGTTTTCACAGAAATAATGGATAAACCTATAACGTGACGCTCAGCAGGTTTCTTGAGCGGGATTGTTCTCCTGAATCAGGGTCTATATGTATGTATATATGTGTGTGTGTTTATGTATATGTAGATATATAAACATATATTATACACACACTCATATATTTTTTATATATATATATATAGTCAGTGCTGTGTGAGTTCTTAGGAGTCAGTGAAGTTGACCGAATGGCCATTTGAAAGTAAGGCTGGGGATTTTGGGTGCAGCCCTGTTGGAGCTGGAGCCAGCAGTCGCTTCTCTTCAGGCAGCTGAGTGCAAGTTTGCAGGTCCCCTGCGCAGAAGCCTCTTTTATGCAAAATCTGGGGAGAAACACAGCTACTTCCTGATTAAATCTGAGGAAGTATACTGAGCTGGTGGCATTTGATTGTGACGTGAACTTGGAAAATGTGACGAACAACAACAACTTTTCGTGTGCAGACTTTTTCTTTTAAATGGAAATGTGAAGTATGCAGGATGTTACTTCCTACGAAATTCCCACATCAGTAACCCTTATAATAAAATGAGAGAGCATTAATGCTACCGTGCCCCAAAAGTTTTAGTATTTATATTCTTTATATGATTTTTGCTAATGTGAGCCTGTCTTCTGGGTGGTCATGACCACCAGGCTCAGAAATCTCATACAAACTTGTCTCTTGGTCTTCGTACAGAACTGAAACATAAAACATTCATACTAATGTATCACAGTGATTCTTTTTTTTTTTTCCTCCTTGTAGATTGTCGACTCCACATCTGCTTATATTACCGTGAAATACTGGTAAAGGAGGTGACAACTTCTAGTCCTGAAGGTTGTAGGATATCCCATGGCCAAAGTTACGAGGTCAGCAGCCTGGAGCAAGTTATCTTCCCTTATCCAGAGGATAATGGCCAGAGGAAGAATATAGAAAAACTACTGAACCACCTGGAACGAGGAGTAATACTGTGGATGGCACCTGATGGCCTCTACGCTAAGAGACTTTGCCAAAGCAGGATCTACTGGGACGGGCCTCTGGCGCTCTGCAGTGACCGACCCAACAAGCTGGAGCGGGACCAAACATGCAAGCTTTTTGATACTCAGCAGTTTTTGGCAGGTAATTCCCGCTATGGGATGTCACCCGGTCACTCTCCACATCAGCTTTACGGGAGTGCTCTTTTCGTGTTACCTTATGAATTACAGTAAGAATTACCCCTTACTTCTTCTGGGCAAGCGCAGTCAAGGAGGAGCTGACTCCTGAATAATCCTGTCAAATTCTGCTCTCTGTACGTGTTCAATGCTCCTGCGCAAACCAGCAGGAGTGAACTGATGCTTAGCTGGTGACACCCAAACCCCCACATCTCTTTAAGAAGCGTAAGGAGGAACCTAACAAAATAGTCTTTCCACAAATAGAGTGACAGAGGAAAGTGGATCCTGATCTTAGATCTGCTAGTCTAAGTCCTGGGTAGGTCTGTGGTCTGCACTCGCACTGCTTTCAACTTGACCCAGAGCGAGCCTGAGATCTTGCTCAGAGTATACAAATACCAGCATGAATTTCAGTAGAAAGCCTTCTTTTCAGTCTGTGCCAGTGTTTAAAAGATATTTTGGGGGTAAAAAGGATTTTACAAGCTCTGGGCTTTCAGGATTGCCTAATACTCTAAGCAAGGAGGTGCATTACCTCTCCAGAGCTCTCTGGGAAGGTCTCGATTTGCATAGGGCAGTACAGAGGGGGCAAGGGCATGCTTCAGGACGGTGCCTTCTCCTTCCAGCCCATGGAGGGAAGGGGCAGAGCCTCAACCCTGCTCCCCAGCACTTCTGAGCAGTTAGAGGGAGGAAAGCTGTCCACCCAGAGAAACTGGTGGGAGCCAGTCATTGTCCCAAAGGACAGCTTGGGCAGCAATACACATTGGCCCTTTTTTGAGATGTGTGGCATCGCCATAGGTGAACTGTGTGCCTATAGTTTGGTGCATTTTCCCATTAGAACAGGGCATCAGCTCTGGCATGACTCTCTCAGGAGAATAATGCCTTCCAAAATTAAAAAAACCGCACCAAACCCAAACCAACAGCTTTAGCATACTTTATATTCCAGAGTTGATGCACCATCCTAGCAAAATGGTCAAGCAAGAAATGCATTTAAAGAGAGAAATCTCATATGGATGTGAGAATTGACAGTTAGAAAGGGGAATTTGAGGTCAGGGTATTGGCTTGGGCTTCAATCACATGCTAATTTAAAGACGTATAATTCTGCCTCTGATCATGGTTTTGGAAATCCCTTTCCCTTTTCTCAGGTGTTTTTTTAGATGTACTCTGGGTTCTTCCAAACGGTTGACAGGACATCTCTTTTTAGACACCTAACCCCAAAGATAAGCTCAAGCAATAGTTGTTTTTTCCCCCTCCTAAATTACTTATGCACCAATGCCTGTGCAAACCCAAGCATGTGGTTGAAGTCATAGTCTGCGGTGTGTGCAAAGTGAGTTTTTGCATGTGTTGATGCTCAGCTAGGTTTGTAAGTGACTTGCCATGGGCGTATCACATCTGCATGTTAATTGAATGTACTGAGGTCCCAGACTGCAGGCAAGCTTGGGGATTCCCCCCTTCGGAAACTGGGCCTTCCTTGGGAAGAGAGGCAGGAGATTTCTACCAGGAGAGGAAACCTTGAACAGCAGAGAAAAGGGCAGATGCAGAACTGCTATGGACCACAGCTATTAGGACCCCGTTGAGGAGCTGGACCCTGCAACGCAAACTGCGCCGGAACATCGAGGCCCGTGTTGAGCAGCCTGTACTGTTGAGAAGGCTAAAATGGCAATAAGTCAGGAAACAGGTGGATGGTCTCTGGGGAGTACTGCGTAATAAATGCAGTAAATTGGGCTGGGTGGAGAGTAGGAGGATAGGAAGAGAATTTGGGAGTGTGATGGTGGCAGCCAGAGGAGGGTTGGCTTGGCGGAAGGAGGGGCGGCTGGAGGTGGAGTAGCAGGAGATGAGGAAGGTTTGGGGAGGCGCGTGGGGAGCCCTGTGGTGTTGGAGGAGGTGCTTGGGCCTGGAAGAGGAGACGGAGCAAGTGGAGGGTTTTGGAGAAGTGCGAGGCTGACCTCCAGCCCCAATTATCCTGCTGGTGGGAAAGAAAGGGCTTTCTTCTTCAGGTCCATGCCACAGGCTGCTGTGTAGCACTCCAACAGGTTTTCAGGATTTGGAGAATTGCTGAGGCCAAATTAAACTGGGGGAAAAGGGGAAAAAAAAAAAGGAAAACAGGGTTTTGAGGGAGACCCGGGTAGAACTATGCTTTACTCGGTGTTTTAAGTGAGCTGCCTGTTGTTTTACTCTTATAACTGACCCTCCCAGTAAGACCAGTAGTCCCAAGCCAGGGTTGGGACACTATTGTGGTAGCCACTGAATTCACACCTTGGTCTGAAAAGCTTGCAGTTAGAGTAGAAATGGCAGCGGTGTATTTTGAGAAAAGGTGCATTTGTCATGCCAAGTTTGAAGACTCTCCTTTCCCTATATAGCACGGGGTATTTCATTGTAAGACATTGGTTTTAATATTAATTTCAACTGTTTCCAGAAAGCATGAACAGGGTTATAAATTAAAATGAAATCTTTACTAATCAGCTATGTAGAAATACTTCACATAATGCAGATTTTAATGAGGATATTGTATTAGATGTAATTTTCTTCTTTTCTGGAAGGAAATACAGGGTATAAAACACAACATAGCGATTTTGGTCCGAGTGGAAGTCTCTTATAAAGGCCTCCCCCACTATCTTTCATAGGGGCCACTTTTGACTATTGGAGTAATAATATAATTTGACCTTTTCCCTTTGTGCAGGGGTGTGGGTTAGTGAAGGGAGTACAGGAGCACAGAAGACACACGCTCTTTTGCTGGCTCGGTGCATGGTTTAAATAAGGTCCTTCATCTTTCCATGCCTCCCCGTCCCCCACTAGGCACAGTGGTGACAGTGGCTCCATGACTGTGTCTAGCTGAGGCTGAATTTTGTGCCTGGCAGTACTTTGAGTCTCTGGCTCTACTAAGCCATTAGTTTCAGTGCTGCTGTTGAGCGTCCGCCTGAGTGGGTCCCGGCTACCACCAGCGTCTGCTCCAGGAGGTTCTGCTGTTGAGGCCCAGCAGAAATACTAATTGGAAGACGTCCCAGTTTGCGCATATGAAACGACTTGTGAGGCAAAGCAAATAATAGAAAAATTGCAGTGTTATAACTAGCTCCCACTGATCTGGGGGAAAGTCTCCAAACTCAGTGTCTTCTCCTTACCTCTTGTCTTTTTCTTGACCTCTCTCATCCTCCTCATCCTGGAGTTACTTCTTCTTCTCCCGCTGTGCTCCAGGGTCCTCCATTTGGAGCTGAGCCATCCACAAAGTCTTTCTTACCGGCCTGTCCTGGTTTTGGCTGGGATGGAGTTAATTTTCTTCATAGCAGCCCATGTGATGCTATGGTTTGGATTTGTGATCTAAATAGTGCTGATAACACAGGGATGTTTTAGCTATTGCTGAACAGTGCTTGCACAGCGTCAAGGCTTTCTCTGTTTCTCACTCTGACCCTACCTCTTGTGGGGTGGACAGGAGGTTGGGAGGGGACACAGCTGGGACAGCTGACCCAAGCTGACCAAAGGGATGTTCCCTACCGTATGACCTCATGGTCAGCAGTAAAACTGGGGTGGAAGTTTGCCAGAGGTTGCTGTTGCCTGGGGACTGGCTGGGCATCGGTTGGCTGGTGGTAAGCAATTGCTTTTTGCATCACTTGTTTTTCTTTGTTTTGTTTTGTCTTTTTTTTTTTTCTTTTTACCTATTAAACTGTCTTTATCTCAACCCACAAATTTTCTCACTTTTGCCCTTCCAATTTTCTCCTCCATCCCAGTGGTGGGAGCGTGCAAGCAGCTGCGTGGTGCTTACCTGCCTGCCAGGGTTAACCCACAACACGGCCCTTTCTCTCTTCGCAGAGCTGCAAGCCTTTGCTCACCATGGACGTCCGCTGCCAAGATACCAGGTCGCTCTGTGCTTTGGGGAGGAATTTCCAGATCCGCAGAGGCAGAGGAAACTAATTACAGCCCATGTAAGTAGGACTTCTGCCTTACCTAAAAGAAACATATTCCTTGGAGGATATGAATCTGCCACTCAGGCTTTTCTACCTCGTGTCGGTTGTGAGGGAGGTAATAAGTTCTTGAAAATGCAGCACCATCCAGACCAGGGTTGAATCCCCAGATCTGCCAAGGACTTACTGGTAGCTCTCAGTAGGGCAGAGCACCTCATTTCCCTCTCTGTAGAGCATAAGCATCATCCATGATCTCTTGCAAATCCCTTCAAAACCTAAAGCTGAAAGGTACCCTGGAAGAGCTGGGCCGTGTTGTTAATGCCGGCCCAGTTGTGCAGCTCCTTGGGCTGCCAGGCCGGTGCAGGACGTGGTGCTTTCACAACCGCTGCACCTGAAGGTGCTCCAGAATCCCAGCCTGCATCTCAGGGACCTCAGCCCTTAGCGGGATGCAGGGGCTGCCTGTGCAGCTTCGGGGTTAAAGTAGCTGGCAAGCTTCTGGGCTGACTGACCACAGTTCGCACACACTCAAAGCTAGTGTTTCGGGATGCTGTCTGAGAGAGGGTGATGATGGAGACTGAGACCAGGTACTTTCTAAATTGACTGTATTGGCCCATAAAACCACAAGAGAGGTGATAATGCACACGTTAGTGGCAGGGCTTAGCTTATTGCATCCTTGGGAAGAAAACAGCTGTCTCTCTTAATTTTTTGAAAGCCCCTTCAGTGGCAGCACGAGTCCCAAGTCAGACTTTTTGTCATAAGCCGTGGCCTCCCCTTAGCTGCATAGCTTTTGTACTGCTACACCACCGCTTAGCGAGTCTCTGGGGTGGAAGGTGGGAAGCTCACAAATCCATCCCAAGCTATGCAATGGCTGATGAGAGGAAGCTCTCCATCCCCATCTCACCTTAAACTCTTTTCGATCCCCATTTTGGCTTTCCAGCTTTCCATCCCTCCTTCCTAGCATCCCCTCTCCAGCCCCCTTCTCCATCTCCTGTCCTGGTAGCTTCTCTCTGAGTCTGTGCCTCCTGCTCTTTCTAGAGCTTTGCTTCCCCCTTACCAGTTGCTCCTCAACCTGCTCAACCTCTCGGGCTGTCCTGGCTCATGGGCTGGTGGGGCTCTACCATCCCACCAAACAGCTGTGCCCTGGGAGCTGTCTGGCTTACCTGCCCCGCTGCCTTCCCGTCTCCCCCATGGCGGGACGGGAGGTGCTCAGCTGCCTCTGAATGCCGATGAGAGGAGGGGAAGGGGGTTTGGTGGGGCTGCTCCAAGGCAGCGATCCCTTCTGGCTCTCTCCCTTCCCAGAGGTGGGACCCACAGGCAGCATATTTTTCCTCCAAAATGGTGCCCGTGTCTTAATGTGGAGGGGCTGGCTGACCAGCAGGAGAGGGTTGTGGAGAAGAGTTGTCCAACCTGTCCGTCCCCTGAGAGTAAGGAGAGCTTCAGGTGTTTGTTCTCAGTGTGCAACTTAAATATTTGCAGTCAGAGCCCAAAGCCCTGAGGGGGAACGGTGGTTTCTGAAGAGACAGAAGTGAAGGCAGCATTAAATCATACAAATCCCTCTTGGTGGTTGAACAGATTCCTCATCAGAGCTTGAATGAACAGAAACAAGAGTAACCTTGGTGTTAGACTGAAGTCTAATTTCAAACACAGTCATTTGGCGACGTATCTCAGTCTGTCTGAGGGCTCCAGCATTTCAAGTTAAGTCCTCAAAGTACTTTACAACGCAGACGAGACTTTCAGTGCTTTGCACATGCATTTGAACACGTCGAGTGGCCACGGACATGTCTGGCCTGTAGGCATCGCTCGCACCCAGGGGCTGGCTAAGAGGCTGCAATTGCTAATACATCATTTGTGTCACTGGTACGTGCCTTCTAAATGAAGGCTGTGGAGGTAAGGAGTGTGTGCAGGTAGCAAGGCGCTTGGCAGCATAACAGGCAAGGCCTAGCTTAAAACAGAGATTAGTGAGACCACTGAAATCGTTTTCCCATTCTGGTAAGCAGAACTGTTTCATCCTGCCTTGTTTTTAACTTAAAACCACCGTAAATAACTAAGATGAGGAGCATGAAATTTTGTCACATGTCTGATTAACATTTTGTCTGTTCTCAAGGTTGAACCAATGTTTGCCAGGCAGCTGTATTACTTTGCTCAACAAAACAGTGGACATCTTCTGAGAGGCTATGATTTACCAGAACTTGTGACTAGTCCAGAGGATTATCACAGATCTATTCGCCATTCTTCTATTCAGGAATAAGATCCTCAGAAAGAGTGTTTTTAAAGGCACTGTAAAGATTATGCAGAGTGGAGGAGCAGATCTGGGTCGCAATTTGGAGATCCACATCACAGCTGGATGTGTTCAGGGGTTCAATGATAGGAAAGTGAACTAGGACAACCATATTGTATGACACAAATGACGAGTCTTCAACGTTTGGATGCTACATCTCACATAAGTTCCACTGTCACTGAGAATAACTCAAAACTGACGAAATGATTGCTATGTTTACGTTTGCTTAGTGTTCTCCTTGGGTTTTGAGGACTGATTCTTGTCGAAGACTTAAATCCAGAGTTTACATTGTTACATTTGCAGGGCTATTTATTTTGGATTACTGATCTCAGGGAAGGTACATAAATTTGCGGTGTTCCCAATTTGAAACTGTAGCTACTGTAGGTGGGTAGCAAACGTAGATGGTTTGCTGAGAATAGCTAATACATGTAAGTGGTTATAAATTTAGATTCATAAGTGTGATGCCTATATTCTTGTATAGAATATTTCAGTGTATTTTTTAAAAACAATGCAATTCTTCAGAGACATATTTTTTTAATGCCTGACTGACATTTGTCCTGACAATGAATTTTGTTGCTGCCACTGTTGTTATTGGATTAGACCCCATGATAGCAGTTTCTAAGGTGATGCATTTATGGTACTGTGTTAAGAAAAGTGACCGTTCAGCTCATATTACCTGTGTATTTAGTGGATTAACCACTAAAATTCTAGAGTCCCGAAGAGCAGGTTTAAAAATAAATTACATTTTTCTTATAATTGAGAGCTACTATGCATTTTATATATATATATATATGTATTCATTAGAATTAAGTTGGCAGACCTTGAAAATAGCACAGAAATGGTCCTGCTAGCCCTTTTTTGATGTCACACACATGAGCCAGGTTAAAATAACCACCACTTTTGACTTTGTATCAGAGCCAGCTCTGCTCTTCGTGTGCACTCACAGCTTCCTTCCAGTGGTACTGAAATGAATGTGAAGGGAGAGTTCAAGGAGAGCAGCATTTGGCCTCCCTTATTGAGACGGTCGAGGAAATACTTGTGTTAATGTTTGTTTTCAAAAATTTTACAGACATATAATTTGGTGCAATTGGCAGCTTTTAATGATAGGGTGCCATTATAAAGACAAAGAGAAGAGGTCTGTTGGGTGTGCATGTCAGTGAAATTTCCTCGCTGGCGAGCAGACCATGTGATCTTAGTAGCTTTAACTCCAGAACATGATCTCCCCATGCTTAACAGACATACTTCGCTTGACTTTCTAAATGAGGAAGAAAAAACAGTACTTGGTCTGGCAGCAGACTTGTGTTCTAGGGACTTTGAATTTATACATCTTAAAGATGCATACTCTTTTGGGATATATTATCCCCCTCCTTCTCCACAGAGCCAAGCGGAATTAACAGATCATCTTTACTTTTGTGTTCTTTGTTACTTGAAGTGTTTTTCCTGGCTTAAAGATTTTCATAGCGGAGACCTCTTTCTTAGACATTAAAAGCACTGTTCTAGGTGACCTTCAGAGCTTCTGCGTATGCTTTTGGCCTGTGCATACATTTTGCTGAAAGGGATTTTTGTGTTCAAACTGAACTGGTACAATACAAATATTTGATGTGTTTTTCACTTTTTTCTAGTGGTCGTTGCTTCATATGCTCATTGCTTCAGCTCACATCCTAGAATAAAGTCCTTATTCCCTACCAACTCGATTTGTATGTGTTGTTTTCAGTAGCGGGGCAAACCTAATGCACGCGGTTCTGCACTGTGAACCTGGGCAGCACTGCTGGCTAAGTCTATGGGGAACTGTGTTCTAAGCCAAAAGTGCAGGGAAAGGTCGAAAGGTAAGGATTTGTTTCTTACGAAAATGTCTGTGATATTAGCTACGGTTAATAGAAAAAGGGAAAAGAAGAGGGAGGTTGCCCTTTGGCTGTTGGTTTCCCAGACCACGGATGATGCAGCAGAGCCCTGCAGCTGGGGATCTGGTGCTGCCATGCACCTGAGGGCTCTGCCCCTGCCCCTCCATGGCCTGTGGGGCCGGGGACCAGGCTGGTGCCCCCCCTGCCCAGCCCAGCACTGGGGACTCTTTCACCCACCGTTTGCTGGGCTGGCAGCTGGAGCTGGAGGTGGTGGTTACTGGTCGCTATAGTTTCCAGAGTGCTTTCAAGTGAGAAAAGCTGGGAAAGCGTGAAAAGGAGGATGACAAGTGAACTAAAATAGTGAAGTTAAGAACAGGAGTGAATTTCACCGGGCAGCCCCTGTTTACTGGAAAGCAGGGTCCTGAGAAGGGTCCTTGGGTGCAGTAGCTTACAGACGGAGCAAGGTGTGAAAAGTAGTTACGAGATTTGTGAAGTGTCTGAAGATGGGGGGGAGGGCATTTTCTCTTTATGTGGAGGCTCCTGTTGACTATCGAGGTGCATTATTTTTGGCTTTGGAATGAGCTTTTAATTATTTTCCTTGAAGGAGCATGATTTAAAGTCAGTGGCTGTGAAGAGGGAGGGAGAAGAGCACCATCTGTGTTCTGGCCAAACACAACTTGCCTGATTGGAATGCAGAGAGATGCAGGTGAAAGACTTCTTTTAACCAAGCGAAGAGGTTGAGATATTTCTCTTGGAGGGATGGGGCAGGGGGGAGAGTGGAAGAAAAATCAAGCTGTTGATTTGTACTATAAATTATTTTGCACGTGAGGACTTTAAAGCTGCATTTGACTTTTGTGACCATCTCTTTGTTCAAAATAACTAATGGATACATAAAGTGGGGGTGGGGGGGGGGGGGAGCAAACAAGAAAAAACCCTGAAAACATTTTCTCCTTTTAGTATCTTTTTTACAGTCACTACGTGAAAGCATTTGAAGTACTTCCTACTTCTGTTAACTTCTGTTTATAGTTTCTGAGGTCTACTTCCTTCCTGTTATGATTTCGGTGGCGTTATAAATGACATGTTTTACTCCCATCAACACCGAAGGCATAGCTGGTGTTTTTTCAAACAATTTCAGTGTGCAATTTGTGTCAGTATTGGTTTCTCTGATTTTAATACGGCCACACTTACTTACAGTTGTTTCTTGAAAGGGTTTCGTGCCACAGCTCTGCAGCTGAAGTACCTATATTCAAAATTTGGTTCTGCTGAGTGGTTTTGCCTACTGCTGTAAACTGTATTAGCCTTAAAGGGATTGTAGGTTAACCAGAAACGAGGAGATATATTTTAAGCTGAAATACAGTGTAACAGGGTTTGTGGAAAAAACACAGGATTCACGTGAAAACCCCCATGGCCTTTTAGACAGGCATATGCATGCTGTTTACATCAGCGTTTGTCAGCAGCGTGGAGGTGGGGAAACACCACCTTCAGCAAAGAGCTTTCAGGAAAAAGTAAAGCATTTTCTCTTGCACGCTGTCAGATCATTGTCTATGTATACTTGTAGAGAGGCAGAGGCAGGGAGAGAGAGAAAGAGTACTTTTACCAAAAAAAAAAAAAAGCCAAGTAGTTTGAAACAATCATAATATCTCCTTTCCCAGGCAGAACTATATGTCAAATTCAGCTGAACTTGGATGGCAAGATTTTAAAGATTGCCAGAGTGTTTTTTATCTGAACTCTGATCTGGCTAGTAGGAGGCTAAGAGTTAGTTATTTGCGATCAAGTGCTTGTGAGTTTGGTCGGCTCTGAAGAGAAGTCGACAGGTCCCTGTGACTCGGAGCAGTTAGGAGGTAGCTGGTGTGCAGCTCATTCAAGCACTTGTAGCTTTCAAGCATGTAGCCAGGTTAAGCGCATCCTCTTTGCATCCCAGCAGGGTGGTTACATCCACTGTGTCCCACAGCCAGCTCCACTGCTGGGCTACAGGTACCAACTGCCCGAATGCCTGCAAAATGCGCAGTGCCTTGACCGTGCTGAAATGACAGTCAAGGAGGAGCTAACTTAGGTGTCTCAAAATAACACTCCGTGAACTATAGACATCGAATAACTGATGAACACACTGATTGGATGGGTTGCTGTTGCCCTTTTGGCAACCGGCAAGAGGGTAAGGCAATCACCTGTGCTCAAGTGGAAACTGAAAAACAGGCCAGATGCCTTGGTTCTGGGCTTGGGTTCATTTTTCCACTTTGCACTGGCAGAGTCTGACCTGAAAGCTGATGTCTGAGCGGCTCTGCACAAGGTAGTGTTTTGCAAAAAGGCAGTAGTCAAGAAAGGGTAGAGCCTCGTCCATATTTTCAGCTCTTGGATAGGAGTAGCTTCATGCCCTGGAAAACAATGGAGATGAAACACAGGACTTCATTTTGCAAATGCATTTTTATTGTTTCCGCTGCGTTGGCGCAGCACAGCTGCCTCGCACGTCTCCGCAGGCCAGCTGGCAGTCTCCTGCCACGCCAGATACAGAGCTGCCGACTGAGGCCAGACACGGGACTGGGCGCTGGGCACTTTTCTGAAATCGGTCTCCCAGGCTTTGGCTATCATTTCCTGCTCCCTTCAAAAGGCAGGTCATGAATTACGCACAAATCCTGCCTCTCAAGCTAAGAGAACAGACAGATTTGGGTGACTTCACAAACCGCAGGTAACGCGTGTCCTCCATATTCCTGGGAAGTGGTTTCATGTTTGACCCTTGGGCTTGCTCTGTTTTGATTTCAAGACCAGCTTCTGTGTTCTTGCTCTAGAAATGTCTGAAATCCAAAAACTTGTGGATTCCAGTTGGCCTGGCTGCTCACCCCCAGCTTTTAATCCCTTTTCTGGCCAGGCAGAAATGATGTCTATGTAGTATCAATGAAACCACCTACCAGAGGAAGTTCTGTGAATGTCCACGTGAACCTGGTGAGGTTAGAGCAGATACTTGCATCTTAGTAGCTGAAATATGCTTGCCAAGCTCTCTCAGCTATGTCAGTACTAGTGCAATGTGTGCATCACCAGGTGCATGAAACGCATTTCATCGCATCCTCGCCATGTTGTCCACCTTGCTCCTTCTCGCTTCCTTCATGAAGAGCAGATGTTTAAATCTGAATCAGGCAGCTAGAGGAATGCCCTGATTTCTTCAGGTTTGCAAGATGCAGAATCTGTCTCTGAGCTGGGGATGGCCAGCGCAGCACAGGCAGAGGTCAGACACTTTCAGGTTCAAGCACTTCTGCTGTTTGTCTCCAAAATGCATTAGCCTATCTCTGTCCATGGGTAAAAGTCCTACTCTTGTATCAGGGGACTGTTTATCTATCTCATGTAGTCTTATGCTTTCTCCTCCTGGTCTAATATAGGTACCAGCCTTGGTACATGGTCATGAAGAAATTTTCTTCTTTACCGGTGGTTGCAGCCATCTAGTAATGTGCATTGCTAAATACCTCGTGGGTCTAGCTAACACTTTTGGCTCTCTCCTGGGTCCTCTCTCAATCTTCCTCTACATTGACAACAAGCTCTAAAGGCAGGCAGTGCTTCTTACTATTTGTGCAGTGCCAAGCATGATGGGGCACCACCTTTGAAGGTGAGCTTCTAGACAGCACCACAATTCCTATAATTGTGAGTAGGATGTTCTTGGGTCTTGCCAGTTGTGGTTCTCACCCTAGAAACCATAAAACATTCAGCAGAATATAATCGTGGCAATCATTTATGCTAGGCTTTCCCGTAGGAAGCTTGTGCGTAGCTTATTGCAGCCTGAGCCACCACATTCAAATTACTTTTTCTCAAGGAGGTGATTGAATCAATTGTTTCTCACGCTCCTGTTACAGCCATTCATAATTCTCTTGTAAAAGCGAAGGCTGAGCATTTCCAGTTTCTAGCACAGAGCATCTAGCTTTAGATAAAATCGCTTTTAGAACTAGATGCCCTACCTTTTTCCTCTCAAACTTCTCCTGGGTTTCACAATTTTTATATCCTCAGAAACCAAAGTTATGGGTCAGGTCTAGTTACATCTCCAATAACTCATTTTCATTTCCTTTTTTCACATATGATCAAGAGGTTTAGCCCTCTTCATGACTGTCCCCTCCCACAGAAAAAACCCATGTGAGGAGTAGCAAGAGACAAAAACTTCAAAAACAGGGTGAATGACCTCATCATGTATCTACTGTAGAGACGTCAGTCTCCAAGAAATAGGAAAGGTCAGAGCTGTTTAGGGCAAGGGGTTTTTCACAACACAGCTGAAAAACCCAGACCAGGTCTGAAGAATTCATGCTACCTTCATCCCTTATCTCATCTTTTCCCCAAATACTTGGAGACCCTCCACCCAGAGGAGTTGCTGCTGTGTGATTTTTAACATAGGTTACCATCCTGAAGCACCGCTCACGGTAGCTTTCGCCAGGCTTGGACTTTCGAAAAGAAAACGGTGAAACAAATGACAGACATTTGCATGGGAATAGTGCAAAATCATTTTTTCCTTTTAAACGAAACACATTTTTTTTCTTCCAGAGCCTCTCCCACCCCCAGTATAACCAAATCCTGGAAGTTTTCATTGCACCACCTTAACAATTTTATTATTTGGACTAGTTAGCCTGGATGGTCACTGGGCTTTGCGCAGCGGATGGGAGAGAGGCGGACAAGCCTTCTCCGTCATGGAGGGGAGAGCAGGGAGCTGTGTCCCAGGCACCGTGGGCCGGGCAGGGGGTTTGCCTGGCATCCCTGGGCACAGATGCAGGTCACCCGTACCCGCACACGAGACGGCGCCGGCCTGAAGGGTGACTCTGAAGTCTCACTTTCCTTTAAAACCATCACTCTATGAATAAAATGGCTTACCTACAATCCCCACACAGATACAGGCACCGTTTAAATATAGCAAGCATTGATGTCTATCTGTAAATTACAAGGAAATGAATAAATCGAGGCGACATAAACCGCAAAAAGGAAGTTTGAAATCAGCCCGGAGCTGTGATAGGTCGGCTCCTGCCGAGGGACCCTGCCGAACCTTCACCATCCACTACAGCGGTGACACAGCCACCGAACCCGACCCACCCGTCCCGGCTCCCCACCGGCTCCCCGGCACGCATACCCACGTGCCGCCGCTCGCCGGGGATCTGGCCCACGTCTAGTGGTCTAGACCTGTGCCGTGGGGGCACCTGCGCCCACGCAAAAGCCGAAGGTGCCCCAGGCACCCGGGATCCCTGCCGCGGGGAGGGGACGGCGCGGCGTTTTCTGGAAACCAATGAGCTCATTTCTGGGAGGCGGTGGTGGGGGCTGCTTCAGCGCGCGGGGGGTGCGAAGAGGATTAATGCAGGAAGTTGGGGGGAAAGGTTTTCTTTCTTTTTTTCTTTTTTTTTTTTTAATCCGAAGCACAGTTTCTATGCTGCTTATCATCCTGCAGCCTGCTAGGTGCAAATATTTGGCAAGGTTATTTGGCTCAGCTTCATTTATTATTATGAAGGCTGATTTTTTTTTTTTCTTTGCGAAGTTTATATTAAAGCCAGAATTATTAAAAGTAACACATGAAGGTTTTGCATACAGCATGTATGTGTGTGTGTGTGCAGCTAGCGAGCCACCCTCACCCCTCTAAAATGGCGTTTTACACATTTGGCCAGGTTCATTCCCATGTGAGTGAGGGAAAGGGTGCTAATGATGCCCTAGAAGTTTTATGAAAATACTGGGCTGGGGAGAGGAGAGAAAGATCAGGTGAGCACGTGCAAATGGGCGTCTGCTGCAGGCTCTCGATATGTATTAGGCACTTAATTTTTTAGACTCCACCTGGGGAGGAGTGTCCATAGACGCCTTGTGCCTTATTAAACCCTGGAGACTGCACTGTAGGACGTGGGCAGCTAATTGTGCTGCCCCAAAACTCCATCTTTCCTGCAAGGTCTTATGGAAAACAAACCACACACTCCAAGGGCCCCGATAAACCTATTTCTCCTCCTTCCACATGCTTGGTGTTCCCAGGACAAAGACTGTAGCTCTGGTACCAACAACCTGGCCACCAGCTTGGGGAGGTAGGCTCAACTTCTGGCAGGGGAAGGTGAGTGCTCGTGTGCTGCCTCTCCTTCCAGCCTCTCCTTCCAGCCTCTCCAGCACGTCCCTGCGGATGGGCTGGTACTGAAATTAATCTGGCAGGATGCAAGGATTATCAGCATTGCTTTTTACCATACCGGCCAAACTGTGTCTTCCCGAGGAAAAACTCTCCATCTTCGGATGGATGAGGCAGAGCAGGGTAGCTGCAGGCATGGACCCAGTGAATGCAAGGAGCAAGTATGGAGGAGGACAGCTAGTTGAGGACAGTTCAGTTGCCAGGTTTAGCTGGGGATCATTAGGGCCATTTAGTACGTGCTGCTAAGGTGAATTAGCTTTGCCTTTCACAAGGGCAGGGGCGAGCAGGTCTGGAGTGGAGAAGTAGGTTTTGGCCAGGAGGAGAAGTCAGATATTTCTCAGAAATAAGGCGGCACATGCAGACGTGGGGTGCAGGAAAGGCATGGGGAAAAAAAAAAACATCAATGCATAAAGACAGCTCTCCCCCCCACCTTCCCCCCACCAAAAAAGGAAGAGAGAAGCTAAAACTGGCTGGAAAAAGAGGAGGGCAGGTATGAGCTGCTGCTTGTGGCTGCACAGGGAAAGTTGGTTATGGGGTGGGGGGGAATGGGAGCTGCAAAGGGGTCAGGAAGAGGTCTGCAAGGGGTGAGGGAGGGAGGGACACCATAAGGGAGCAGGCCAGGAGCAAGCCTGGCGACCACCCCGGGGGAGGATGGAGGAGGGGACAGGGAGCGAAAGGGCTCCCGAAGGGGCAACGGTGGCCTTGGCCATGGGGGGAAGCAGCAGTCGGGCTGCTAAGTGGAGGTGTAAGAGGAGGGCGAGGGAGAGTTTGAGGAATACGGTGCAGTGGGTTGTGCTTGGAATAGCGGAGGAAGCTTGAGGAAGATGTTGCAGCCACTGGTGCTCTGGCAAGCAGGAGGAATGGAAGCCGGGGAACAGGAAGAGGATGGAGGATGGCGATGGTCAGAAATAAGGAGATGGTTGTGTTTAGAGGAGTCAGTGCTGTGTGGCTAGGTGTAGAGGAGCTGGAGGAGAGGGTTATTGGAGGGCCTTGCCAGGAGGCTTTCAGGCACACTAGGAGAATGGGAAAAAACAGATCTTGAACTGGGATAGAGCTAACTAGAATGGACCCAGTGCTAGAGAGAGAGAAAAGCAGGAGACTCAAAGCTGTTGGAGAGGTTCTGAAGGCACTTAGCTGTGCAGAGGGGCAAGGGGAGGCTGAAAAGAGCAGCAAAGCCACGGCCAGTGATACAGCCGAGGTCATAGCAAGGCCAGGCAGAGAAACAAGAAGATGATGCTGAGGGAGAGAAGAAGGTGGCCATAGAGAAGGAACCGAGAGGCCAGAGATCAGATAAGGAGCAGTGCGTAGCCTGAAGAATGTTTTTAAGAGGAGCGAAAGTTAACAAGTGGTCCTGATGTGGTGAAGCCTTAGTGAAAGCGGGATGTTGAATAATTCCTTGGTTCCTCAACAAAGTCAAGCAAAGCTTCCTTGGCTTCAGGTAAGCATCTCCCCACAGCCACCCACGTGCTCCTGCTCGTGCCCAGCTCTCTCCAGCTCCATGTCTGGAGGGAGAAGGCAAAGGGTATTACTTTTGGAACAAAACCAGCAATTCCCGCTCAGTCCACCAGGGAATCTTGTCAAGACTGCAAAGGGTTTAATGGGCCAGGAAGGCTGATTTTAAGTAGCGAATAGTTCAATTAATCATTAATTTTATTGCCAATGACGCAAAGGTACCAGCTGCCATCATTGCTAGTCAACACTTCTTCTTTTCTGGGAAGTGCCAGCCCCTTGAACTGGCAATGCCATGACTGTGCTCCCAGCAGAAGGCATTGCTGTGAGCTGCAGGGGTGCAAGGAAGCAAGTGCGCCCAGCATGCTCGGGATTGCTTTGAACCAGATGGTCTAGCAGAGACGGTCCTTCCCCTTCCATGAGCAGGCAGCCAACTCTGCACATCGAGTGTCTCCATCTCCCCCCGAGCCCCTCACAGCCACTCTGTGGGCTGGGCTGGGGGAACCACCGCTCCCTCCTCCGTCCCATGGGCAGAGGGGAGAGGCCAAATGCACCACGCAAGGGGCATCTACACGATGCTTGAGAAGGATTCATGCTGATGGGAGTGCCTGTAAAACCTCTCCAAGCTCACAGCCCCTGTATTTTGGGTCTTGTACAAGCATGGGGCAAGGTCCTCTGCATGGCAAGAAGGAAGGTTATCCTGCCCTCAGTGTGTGTGGGGAAACGCTTGGCGAGGTTTGCCAAGGGGCAGATAAAAGTCTACAGTAGGTCCAGAGTAAAGTGATGATTAAAGGCTACCCAAAGCCATCCTTCCACCGCTGAAATATAGCCCTGTGTTTATATGTGAGAACTTATTTAGATCTGCTTTTAAACACACTGGAAGCAGGTGAGTTTTAAGATAGATACACAAAGCAAACGTCCCATTTATCACTTCTTATGCTGATGATTAAAGCAAAGGTTTTCTTTTCTCTCTAAGGAATATTGTGAGCTGTGTTCAATTGTGTTAATGACAGCAGTAACAACAGCAGCGATAAGTATTATTTTAGTGGAAACTGAGGTGTTGGTGAAACGCTTATGGTCTGAGAAGCTGGAGTGGGGCAGGGCTGGGGGAGAGGCTCAAAATCCTGATTCCACTGACTTTGTGGGCTGAGATTTCACCCCAGATGATAGTCAAGTCTGAGTTTTTAAAAAACAGAGACAACTTCAGTTATTTGGGAGCGAGTCTGTGATGTTACCTAACTGCTGAGGACATCCCATGAACCTCACAGCCGCCTGTGTTTTGATGGCCAATTTGGAACCGAAGCGAGTGATGCGGTGGAAATAATTATCTCACCGTCTGATTTAGTCACTCCAGCAAGGTGTTTGCAGAACGTAGCTGCTTTGTATAGGATAACAAAAAAGCAATGGGCTGGCTAATTCAATTAAAAGCGAATAGCTACAGTCTAGGCACTGACAGCATGTGGGAGGAAGTGGTGTTGTTTCCACTGTGACTGGCAGTGAGCGACTAGCAAAAACAAGCTGGTTTGAGGAACGCTTGCGTGTTAATGGCATTTCCCTGTTCTGTTTGTCAAGCAAAGGTGGGAATATAGAGTCAGAATTTACTTGAATTGGTTCTTTTACAAGAAAAGACGAGGGGCCTCCATGGGAACGATGCCGAACTGCCGCAGTGTACAGGCAGCGCCCTGAGCTTGCCTGCAAAGCGTGTGCGTGTGTGGCAGGTACTCAAACAAAGTCTCTGTGGGTGAAACAGAAAAAAACCATCACTGTGCACAGGGTAGGCTGGAGATGGTAGTTTGTCTGCTGGGATTGCTGAGTTGCTCTCTTTCTCTGTGCCGCAGTAGGGCTCCTACCGCCTGCTGCCAGCTGGTGTCTTGTACCTAGAAAAAGGCTGCCCGTGGCATGGCTGATTCACTTCAGACTTGCGGCAGTTGTAGGCCCACGTTGCAGCCACGGGCTCAGCAGTCTGGCTGCGGCGTCGGGCTGGAGCGTTTCCAGAAGTGAATCAGACTCTCTGCCTGATGGCCGTACCAGACGTGATAACCCAATAGTGTGTAATAGCATCTTCCTCTCTCTCTGCCTGGGTGTGTGTTCATCTTTCCCTCATTATTAAGCTAAAAAGGCCACCTGTAATGGTGCTGGGTGCTCCGCTGGACAGCCTATAGGATGTTAATTCCCTTCTGACCACCTCAGATGACTTTGCATAAGGAGAAAATATTTCTTTATCAAAACTCACTTTAAAAGAAAATTACCCATAAATAATTAATTCCAGCCTTTCAGTGGCTTAACCTTTCAGTCAGCATCTCGAGAGAGAGACAGAACTGAGGTGCAGCCCAGAGAGGGGCTCTGCCCGCCGCTTGCAGGAGGGTGGCAGTGAGCACGTCCGGCAGCCCTTGCCCATCACAGGGGTGTTTCGTATTCCCAGTGTGCGCCCCGTTGAGGGGCTGGCTCCCTCCTTCACAAGCCAGGAGGGAGCCCAGTGGGTACCTTTGGTTTGGCAGAAGCATGGTTCGATGATGCACGGGGTTGTGCGACAGCGTACGGTGATGGACGGGAGTGTGATGTGCATGGGAGGGAGCACTAGACAGCGGCCTGAAGACTGAGCTTTCCTACCTGCAGCGGTGAGGGGTGCTGCAAATGGCAGGCAGCAAGCCCCCCCACCCCTTGGGCCCCCGTGGAAGCAGCACACAGGGGAGTCAGGGCTGTAGCTGCCTCCGCTACACATCTGCAGAGAACTGAGTACAGGTGTGCAGAGGAGGGGGCAGGAGCTTCTCAGCACAGAAATTTGGACTGTATTTGATGAGGCACCAGATGACAAGTACGTGATGCCTCTCGCACTAGAGCAGGGATTCCTCTGCAGCTCTGCGCTCCTACTTACAGCTCTTATCCTAGTCCAAAAACTACCACCCCTGACTGGTGCCAAACTCTTCGCTGTAGGTCAAGCTCAGCCTTCTAATAGGTCTCATTTCTCCTCAAATGCATGACAGCAAAAATAAAATAAATATGTAGATTCTTCCCCTCCCACCCCAGCTAATATATTTTAGCAATTTAAACAGAGGGGAGATGCTCCAGACTTACGTCTGTCATTTCAAAGATGAATACAGTGGCGTAAATCTGGAAAAGCTCAGGCTTAAACTGGCATTACTTCTAGCCTCCCCTCTGCCCATCCTGTTCTCCCTATGTTGGTTTTGGTGATTTTTTGTCTGCATCTTGGTTCAAATTAGACTACAAATTCTTTGGCACAGTGCGTGTGCATTTCTCTATCACTAAGCACCATGAACCGACAGGCCCAGCTGGGAGCTATGTATGGTGCTACGCTACAAGGACTAGCCACGCTAGGAGAAGGTGGCAGGGTATATGTAACAAATGCAGTCAAGAACTGGCATCACTATAGCTGGAAATTACCAGTCACACACTTGCTGGCATACTGTAGAGCACAGGCCTCCTGGGCTTGCTGGGTGTCTTGGAAGACAGAGCCTGCAAGCGTGTCCTGCAACAGCCTCTGCCACCAGCTGTGGGGGCATCCCCAGGAAAATGGTGAGAGGAGAGGCAGAGAGTCTCCTGTGCAATCAGAGATGCCTTAATACCACTGAAATGAGTGTCCAAATCCCTTGAGGTGGTTTCATATTAAAAAAATATCATAACCCAAGGATGTGCCCAAAGCAAAGTTAGCAAGCGCATGGCCATGCGATGCACATGGCCGTACTTCACAGCTCCAGCTGCTCCAGGGCTTTTCAGTCCAGTGCTCTCAAACCATGTCCACAGCTGATGGTATCGAACCTTCTGGTTGTCTGAAATGGTTTTCATTGCCACCCCTGGGAAGGGCAGCTCCTGCTGCTCAGTAATGGGGCTTACATGAGCTGGGCACTGCTGCGGAGGGACCAGGATGCATCACCGCCAGGTAAAACGCTTGTAGCTGTTGTGAACCAGCTGTACAGAGACAGCAGCTACTTGACCACATTTACTTACGTAAAAAAGCAGTTCCTTTTGTTCTGTGGTTGGCATCAGGAACTTCACACCAGTGATTTTAAAAAAAAAGTTGTTTTCTCTTACCCGGTTTGAATGGGACTACCTCCCGCTCTCACCTCCCTCCACCCCCACTGTTTCTTTATTATCACTTACTGCTTCTACCTCCTTGTACTTCAGCACTACTGGCTGAGGAGGGATGGGGCTCAGGCAGGGAGGCAGGCAAGGTGGCTTGCTGGCATTCATTTTTTTGCAGCAGTTGCGTTGTCACTGCCTGCACTGGTTTGGCTTTGGTCGCGTCTCACACAGACAGGAAACAAACTCCCTGGCGTTTGCATGGCCCTACGCCATGTTAAACCCCTCTCTGGCCCCATGGGATGTGGAAAGCCCTTGTCCTGGGTGATGGGAATGTCCCTGGCCCCACGCTCCCCAGCACCTCATGGCTCCGCAGCCTGAGCCATGCTCATAGCAGCAGCAGCAGCACCATTCTTGGGAACTGAGCTGCATCCCGCGTGGGAGAGTGTTTGTGTTTTTCTTTCTTGTTTTGGATTTTTTTTTTCCCCACTGCCGTCACAGGTCTGTCTGCTTTGCCTCTGCCTGTCAATAAGTCGGGGCTGCTGGACAATAAGAATTCTGTTTTGCAGAAGCAGCAGTGAATTTTGTGACATTTGGGGTTTGGGCTTTTGGTTTTGGATCTTTTTTTTAATTCAGTGAGAGTTGGGGGGAAAGCAAAATTTCATTAAGATTTTTCCCGGGGAAAAGAACCTCCAACAAACAAGGAAAAATAAAATAAGTAAATAAAATAAAATCAAAGAGCAGCCACTCAAGCGCTTGGACAGTACTCCACACCAGTAGGGAAGATGGAAATCAGGAGGCGGGTGCTGGCCCAGCCCAGCCTCCTCAGTCACCTGCCCACGCTGGTGTGGACACCTGTGCCATGCATGGGTGCAGGTGGCGCAGCAAAGGCATTGGGATGCCCAGACACCTCTGTCCCTTGAGGAAGGCCGCCCACGGCCAAGGCCGAAGAAGGGAGGCTTGAACTCGATGGAGGAGAGGCTTGGTGGTGTGGAGGACACCCCCTTCAGCCCTGCCAAGAGCGGCGATTTCGAGGCTCAGCCCCGCTGGCGGCATCCCTGCTGCCTGGCTTTCCGGGGCTGTGCCTTGCGGGTGCCCGGAGGGAAGCCCAGCCGAGGGGACGCCTCCCCGGCAGCCGGGGTTGGTCCTGCGTGACTCAGCAGGACCGTGGTTTCGGGTGCTCGGCGGTGAGGCAGGGGCTGCAGGGAAAGCCGGCGGCTCCTGGCAGCCCTGCAGCAGGCGTGCATGGCAGCGCAGGGGGGCTGAGCCGGCTCAGGGGTTGTGTGTGCATCACCCAGCTTTTTCTAAAAACAGAAGACTTCTTACTCAGAAGCAGAATTGAAGTGCCACTCGCCTTTACTCCAGCTCTTTTATATATAGTCCCCATTTCTCCTGATTTTACTCCAGCAGTTACTATATGAATCGCAGCTCAGAAGTGGTGGGGAGGGGGAGGGGAGAGGGGATAACTGAGTGCTGCTGGCCAAGCTGGAGCTGCTGTTTTGCTGCTGGATGTGGGGAGTTCCCTCTGCAGGGGCTGTGTCAGAGAGCAGCCTTCATCCACCAGATAGTTGTTGGTGTGTGTGGGGGGCTAATGCTATCTTAAATGAAACCTGTGTCGTCTTTTTCCCTGGGGATAGACCATTAGCATTTTCATTAGTGTTTTCCTTCTTGTTGTTTTTCTTCTTTCATTTTTTTTAAAATTTTTTTTAAGCAGCACAGCCAAACTGCAAAACTAAGAGCTTTGCTTTCCTGCAATGTAGGACGATGCAGACCTTTTGCAATATGCACTTGCGTTAACCTCCAGCCTTTTCAAGGGAGGTGCCCGATGCCACCCCCAAGAAGCACATTAGCTCAAAACCTACACTCAAAGGGAAGGAAAGACAGCAATAGTGGTTTGACCTTACCTTCATGCACCTTGATGTTGGAGGTAGCAATAGGCTGCTTTCAGTTCGTCTGCAACTCAGAAGATCCCCAGACCCATCAACCAAATGTCTCGAGGAACCACAGCGTTCCTGTTACCCTTTCCCCAGCATGCCTCATGATGATGTAAGTTGGAGCTGCATTTACCTCATGGATTCCCAAACTGATGAATCAAGGCCTCTGCTTATGACAGCAATTCAAAATGCACATAGATATGAGGCCAGTTTCTTTTTCTCTTGGCATTTTTACAAAGCTATGGCAACATAAACAGAGATTCATAACAGCCAGAAGAGAGATCACTGGAGCAGCCTGAAGTATTTTCCTAGAAAAGATTCACATAGGCATGAGTCTTTGGCCCACATTGTTATGAGCAGAGATAAACAGAAACAGCTCTTTTTAAACACTGAGGCCACTCTACTCAGAATTAGGGAATTTAAAAGTGAGGGACATCTTTCCATATTGGTCACTTTAAAGAATCGACCTGATGTTTCTTTTTCCAGCGGTACAGTGTAACTTCTGAAAAAGCAGAATGTCTCTGTGTGAAGTTTCCTACTTCGATTAATAAAAGCAGTGCACGATCAGCGCACACACATAGGCAAACACACACACAAAAATCAGGTCATCTTCATGTTGGAGTCAAAATCAAAACAGACCCAAAAAACCCAAACCCAATACAAACCCTTGAAAAATTCAAGAGGTTTGACTTCACCTTCAGTGAAGGCGAGCTTGAGACCGTCAAACATGAACTTTCAGGCATTTGGGTGCTCAGTATTTATTAATGCTCTGCTCTGCTCTGCTTTACTGTCTAGACACCAAACCAAAATGAGGTTACCCGGTGCAGTAGCATCTAATAAGGGACATTTCTTGTCCTCAGAAGGTTCCTGTCTAAATCAATGGGGCAAGTGGCAGGAGAATGGAAGCATTACTAACTGGATCCCTCCTCCACTGCCACCTTCGAAAAAATGATACAGAGAGTTGATAACTAAAAGATGAAGGTTTTGATAATTAAAAAAAAAAAGAAAAAAGAAAAAAATGACTCAACTTGTGGACAGCATTTTTTGAATGGAGACATATGCCTAGAAGTGCTGGAAATCGCACCAGGGACCCCTTTGCAGCCTTAGGCACTGGACCTGCATCTTCCCTGGGTACTCAGGGCTGCTGTAACCAGCCCTCCAGGTGCCCAGCCCCAGGCAGCCCCAGCGGGAAGGCCCTGTAACTCCCCCTCGTGAGCTCACAGCCTCAGACATCGCCCTTGCCCAGACAGTGCTTTCCTAGTTGGCAGTGAAGGGAGCATTTCCAGGAGCTGGTCCTGCTGCTGTTCCCTGCTTGTCCATGCTCGCGGGCAGCTGAGAAAGGAAGGATCAGGCACACGCGTAGCTGCAGGCAGGGCTGGTGGGATGCTTTTCCAGCCCTGCGTTGACAGCTGAGGTCTCAACACAGTGTACAGAGATGTGGGATTGGTGGGGAGCTTGTGGGGCCACTTTATAACCTGGGACTTTCACATGGGCTCTGAGATGCTGGCTGGACCGATGGTGGGATGGCGCCTAGCAGTTGTGCGGTGGCAGTGAGAGGTAGGTGTAGGCTCAGGGTTACCTTAGAAGTTGCTTTTGAATGGACCGAGCAACTTGCTAGTGATCACAGGGGAAAACCGGCAGCTAAGCTGGGAAGTAAAGCAAGCTCCCTTGCATCCTTTCAGTGACATAAGAGGAAGGTTTCTCCACTATGCCTTGGTGAGATGGGCCCACAGGGAAGGACCAGGATGGTGGCGGTGATGAAAAAAAGACCTATATCTAAAGTAAAACCAACCCACCCCAAACACCAACAACCCATTTTTATGAGCAATTGCATCCATTATCCTAAATAAGAAGGAAATCCCAGAATTCTGGACAAGGATTGGGGTTGACGGGAGGAATTACCCACCATCTCCTCCCGGTGGCAGGTACCTCAGTGAGTGCAAAAGGAGGCTAAAAGAGTTGAATGCAAATGCAGCACATGAAACGTCTCTCTGTCAAGCTAGGAAAGAAGAGCAGAGATAAGGGATGGTTTTGGCACAGGCCTCAGAGTATAGAAAGGCCTCGTGGCCCATGATTCAGAGGTTCTGGTCACCGCTGTGGCTCTGTCTGAAGTGGTAGATGTTCAGCTTGTCAGAAAGTCAACACTTTATTTACAAACCCACTCATCATTTACAAGCCCACTTATTTACAAAGCCTGTTGATGAAAGTGCCTCGCCTTGAACTCTCATAGGAAGTCTCTTTAATCACAAAAGTTTCAGATCGCTTATTTGCTTTGGGTTGGTTTTTCTTTTTTTTTTTATTTTGCACTTCACGTACAATATTATGCAGATAGAGGAGAAAATTATGAAGGCCGCATGGGCAAAAGTGAAGAAATCTCAGCATTGGACTTGTCTGTGTGGTGTTTGTGTGCCTGGGTATGTGGTTCCCTTAGCTTAAGGAGACAGAAATGGAAAGGAGAGAGCAAACTCAAGCAACAAGATGTGATTGCATTATATTGGACCCTTTGGCTGTAGCCTGCTGCTGCAGCTCTTAGAGGTACTCTAAGTTGCCGTCCTCATCCAGTATGTCCCCCGTATGCTCCTTCACTGCTTCCCTGTCCCATCACCACCAGCTCTAAGGCACAACTTCTCCCTCTGTCTTTCGTCCCTAGTGCCACCCCAAGCCACCTCTGCCCTCCCCTCCACCTCCAGCTCCTTCTGCTTTGCCACAGGCAGCGCCGGGGCTGAGGCTGCTGCTGCCTGGCACCGTTGGGGCTTGTGGCAGTGGGACTTTCCTCCCGGGTGAGACCCCAACAAGACCCAGCCCCCCAGGGCAGCAACACTAAGTTTCACGCGGAGGGCTCAGGTGCAGATCTCGGGGGGCTCACAGGGAGCTGTGAGACTGGAATAAAGCTAGGGAGGATTTTTTTTAAGCTGTCCAGCTTTAGCGAGCGCTTGTGAGCAAGATGATTTATCTCTTCAGAGGCTTATAACTTGGCAAAATTTGGATGGAGGTTTTTTGCAGGCAAGCGGCACATTCCTGACACACAATCCAAAATCCTGCCACATTTCAAGTCCTTTTTCCAAAGCCTGGGGGCATGAAGAAAAGGTCACCAAATTTCTTGGAGCATGGGGGAAAAAAGAACATATTTTCTTCCAGCTAAATGAGCAGCAACCACTTAAAATTTCCAGGCAGAAAAAATACACTGGGGCAAAATCCAACCTGGGATATTCTAGCCCAAACAGCTGTCATTTGACAAAATTACAAGCGACCATAATTAGGAAGCAACAGGCAACTGCTGGATTTGCTGGTGCCCCATTAAAACATGCTTTTTACATTTTTCAAAGAATGAAAGCGCTGTGCAGGTGTATTTGCTATGGTTGGGAAGAAGCAGCACTCTGCTTTTCTCCCCCCCCCCCCCCTTCCTTTTTTCTGAATGAAAGTGTTTTACAAATGAAAAATGAGGTTTCCTGAAATGAAGGGCTGCCTTTTATTCTGAGCTGGCTTCCATGAAATGTATTTGAGAGCCTCCCATCCTTATCTCTGAACTTGCTGCAGGGTGACAAGCAACCTTCCCATCTGGGTCGGCTTGGCCAAGTGAGAGTCTGGGCTGGGCAGAGTCCCATGGACCTGGGGGCGCATCTGAGGAGGTTCTGGGTAGCCCCAGGGAAAGGCTTGCCACGCTCTTTGTTGCCTGTCCCCACATTCAGAGTCCAACCCCACATATCTCTGCTTCTCCTCCTCGGGGCCCACGGGGCACCCTGGGAGGCACAGGCTGCAGGAGGGCTGACCCCCCATCACACTATGGGGCTGCAATCCCGGCCAGCGCACCCTCCTGCTGATGTCCTGGGGAAAGGCCTGGCTGCCTGGGCAGTGTCACCTGCCCCACTCGGCACTGAAGAGTTCAGTTTTCCCAAGCCGGAGCGGGAAATCCCTGGACCTCTCACCATGGATGACCTGCACTTGCCCTGGGGGCTGCTGGCAGACTCGCTCTCCCTCACGCTTTCTGACTCATCTCCATTGCTTTCCTCCAGACCTTTTCTCTTTCTCTTCAGTAACCTCCCTTTGTGCCCTAGTCCTTCTTTTCCCCTTCATTGCTACTGCCTGGGCACTGCTGGGAAAGGTGGGAAGCAGTAAGGACATGCAACAAGTCCCATCCCCGTGGAATGAGAAAGCACAAACGCCTCCAGAAATACAGCCCGACCTGCACAGCGCCCACGGGCAAGTGAAAGAGAGGACATGTCGGGCACATGTTGGAGACTGAGGGCCAAAGCCTCCACGACTTTATTTAGGAACAGCCGATACACATGAGGGGAGGCTCTGGCATGGGAACGGCAGCACCCCAGTACGCTTAGCTGTACTCGGTCATACAGTGAGCACCAAAACAGCCCCACAAAGAAAAAGCAATGCGACTGTATATTATAAACTGTTACATGCAGTTCTCTGCATAGGTTAGGATAATAGTCTAAATGGCATGCAAGCTTAGGAGGAAAAACTTGCAGCTGTTCACTCTTTCTAGTGTTAACCTGTGGACTCACTGCCACAAGGTATTGCTGAAGCAATAGCTCCGCAGAAAAATTAGAAGCCTGGTAAGTCAACCCCTTTCCCCTCATTCATAATGCTGATGGGAGAAGCACAGCAGTGCAGCAGAGGAAAAACCATCTTGATGCAATCTTGGACAGACATTAAGAACTGCAGGGATGCTGTAGCGAAATCTTCCACTGGGTAGGCAGGAAGGACAGGCTATGGCCCGTAAAGCTGGCGCACTTATTCCTCCTCACACACAGGAAGGCATCGTGCTTTTTAGAGCAGTCCTGCCCTGACTTTTCACCCTGTGGGGCAAACATAAAAGCAAAAGAATGTGTTTGTGTCTGTGAGCAGGGGTGGATCTACCAGGGAACAGGTCTGAGGAGACTGAGCCTTTGTTCACTCCTATCTATTTATCTATCTCCTGCCAGCGTCACTGCTGCAGTGTTAGCGCTGTACGATCTCTTCTATCCCAGGGTCAAAATAGCACAATTTCTTGTGTCACATAACAGATCTCATAAAACAGATTCCCTTTTGCCAGAGAGAAAATCCTCATTACACTGAAGTTAAGATTGAAATAATATATTGGAGAGAAGTGCAAATTTTAACAAAAAGACATTGCCACTGTGAAATCCCCCTCAAGTAACACCCCCCCCTCCAATAAATCAAATATATAAACAATCCCTTCCCAATAAAAGTCCAAGCAAACCAAACCAAACTGAAAACAAATGAAACACAAAACCCAAAAGGACTGATCAGCCCCAAAACTCTGACAAAGGGACAGCAATTGGGTTTCAGTGGAACATGGTGAATTGAGTAGATGAAAACCCAAACAAAACGCAGATATGGGAAGTGGGAAAAAACAAAAAACAAGATGAAGAAGGAAATAAACGCCTGGGGCATCATTCCAAAAAGCCTAACGTTTTGTGGTGTGGCAAGTCACTTCAGACGATGCTCCACCAGCTCCATGCGCCTTTGTTCCCCTCCCCACTCTCTGCAGCACGATAAAAGCACAGGAAGGATGTTCGATAGCAGATTGGCCATCAGCCACTTTCAAAGGGGAGTCATTTAGTGAGATTCACTCATACTTGTATAAGCTGAAACAAAAAAAAATGAACAACATTGGTAAAGCAACCAGACTGATCTTGCAAACACACTTCATCTTGGACCCGGCTGATGGGAAAAACACTCTGTTATAGAGAATGTAACACTATGAATACTGATAACACCTCCCAGCAAGCCTCAAACACCTATTTCCAGATGAGTGTTTACCACCACGTGGTCAGTCAGGGCTGGCCATATCATGTACAAGATTGATTATTACAGCCCTAGTGTTGTATTGGTTTTACTTTTCTTTAAATATAGGCGTGTATGGGGTGGAGAGGGGGACTTTTGACTCGTCCTTCATTTCTGTATGACACCGGAGCTGTCATGCTTAGACCAAAATCTGTGAGCTGTTCAACCCAAAGTGGTCAACCTGATAAAAAAGGCTCCCCAGAAAGGCTGAACCATTTTTATCAGTGAATGTTTATCACTTACTATCCTTGGTACACGCTAGCTAGTCAGACTTAAGGTCATAAGAGATAAAGATAACCCACAGTATTTCTTCAGTTATTTAAGTGATATGCTGCTCCCAGAAAAGCTGAGAAAGCTTTTGAAACCTGGATAATTTTTCAATCATGAGAACTGGCTGGGGTTTTTTTTGGTTTTATTTTTTGTTTTGTTTAGGGGGGGCTTTTTTTTTTGCATTTCTTTTTTTCCTTTTAAACCTTTCTCACAGATAAAACTTGACACCATTCACCACTGGTGGGAAACCTTGGAGGGTGCGGTCTGCTGGGTAGAGGCCCAGGGCTTTGCATATCTCACTTCCATCCCTGCTGCTGGCACTGACTGGCTGGGGTGAGTCACCTCCCTGCTCTGCACCTCCTGGGCATACCTGGTGGGACAGCTCTGCTATTTAAGCTAGCTAGCACCAGGCATGTGATTTTGGGACTACCGAAGCTGACGGGTGGTGTCCATTGGCTTTCACAGGTTCTGGTGTTCGTCTCTGCAAAACGCACCAGGAATCAGAAATCAAAGGCCCAGGGTGCTACTAGAAGCTATGCTAGATTTGTAAATTGAGTGTTCAATATGCTCATGGATTGCACGTGAGGGTATCGGTTGAGTTAGAGCAATGCTGCCTTCACTGAAGCATTGAAGGCTTGCCACGTGTTAGCCAACCAGAAGTACCATGCCTTTGCTCAAGAAGGACTTCCAGGTTCATGTCTCTGCTCTGGCATCAATGCATGTGATCACAGGGGAGGCACCGAGGCTGATCTCAAGTCAGGAGGGGAGCCTTGGGCACTTTGTCCCACCTCAAGCAGGGCTGCTCTCAGCCCATCCAGCTCTGGACCGTATGTTCCTCGTCCCTGGTCCCTGCCCTCTTCCTTGCGCCAGCCTTTGTGTTTTGGCAACCATCTGCTCTGCAATCTGATGCAATTGATGAAGAATTTGAGGCAAAGGTGGAGGGTCGGGCCAGGCTGGCGATGCAGCAGTCTCACACTCCTCACAGCCATGAGCTAAAGTGTTGTGTCCAACTTTGCAATGCCTCAGTCCTGCAGCAGAATCCATTCCTAAGATGGATTAAGCACCTTAACAAGGTGTCTCAAGAGCACACAAGCTGCATGAAGAGGCACCTACACGAGTTGTTAGGAGAAGCCAGGAGTTCATCTTTAAACATTTCTTAGCCAGAACACTTCAGCAGCCTTCAAAACTGAAATGAAGGTCTTTTCCTGTCCTTAGTTCTCACTTTAGGCAACCAAACAACACTTTGCTCCTTCTTTCTGACCAAAGAAGTCTTGAATTCCTTCCTGCACAGCTTAAACCATGGGGATAGGGACTCCCTACCCCAGCACAACCTACAGCAGAGGAGCTATGACATGGCTGCAAAAGGCAAGGGAGGACACAAAACCAGAGTTCCTCTTCCTGAGAGTGTACTCTACCCAGGGTCTTGTCTTGAAGACCCAGACTGCGGCATCTATGTGGAGCTCCTGGCTTGTAGGAGGGCACAGGAGGAGTTCAGCTCTAGGGCTGCAGTTACGTTTCAGGTGTGAGTGGGGTGCCTGCAGCTAATGAGCAGTACTCAACTGCAGGCAGCCGCAGGCAGCTGCAGGCAGGCACACACACACCCTCCCCCTGCAAACGTGACGGTAACCAGGCGTGTGCCTACCGTGTTGAGGAGTTGCAGGCACAGGCAAGGAGATGCAGTGTTGCACTCCTGCTCTTCAACTGCTGGTTTTGCCTACATCCCATCTTAGGTGCCAAAATCTGCTTGTGAAGCTGGGCATATAAAATTATGGGATTGGTACTGGAAAAGTAAATTCACAAGTTCTGATGTGCTATGAAAGGGGTCCCCAAGTACATTCAGGAGGCTAGATTGAAGTATGATAGGATTAACACAATTCAGATGGGTCTGTGTAGCGAGTACTTTTAGGAGGAGAAAAATACATCCATACAGAATGCATTGCACTGGCACACAGGGTCCCGAGGGAGCAGAGTTTATAGAGGTTCAAAAAGATTCAACATTCCCATATGCGGGACCCTCAGAAAAATTTTATACTTTGCTCATAAACTAATCCATGAACCACCTGGGTTTTTAAGGCGGTCACTGATTACATGAGCTGGAAATCAGCTTTCCCGTTTGACACAACACTTAAATAGTTGCCCAAAAAGGATAACCTTGGCAATGCTGCTGCACAAGGGTAAAACGTGCCTGTGAGAGATATCTTCCTTAGAGACTGTACCAGGATTAGGCCAGTTGTGTTGCTGACTTTGGAAGTTTCAAAATGTAAACCAGATTTTATCCTTGTGAGACAGAAAATTTTGCTGGGGGTTCATTCTATTCAGTTTTGTAGCATTTTAATTATTACAGAGAATCATCTCGCCTTCTGCACTGAGGTATCACCTTCTCTTGCTCTCCAGCACGGGTGAGTGGAGATGTCTGAAGAGACGTGGATGGAGATTCCCTTCCCTGCACAGGCTGTACCAGAGAGTTACAACAGGTGTCTACCAACATTTTTTACCCCAATGGTTCAGAGCTCTCTGGTCTCCATTTATTTTCAAATCTATGTCTGCCCATATTTATGTCAGGTTCTAAAAATAAGTAGCACCGTTAACATTTTGAATTTTAATTATCTACTGAATATCTAAAAAGATAAGCTGGAAGGGGAAGCCCCTCTGCGAGGAGAAGTACAATCTAGTTAACTGAGTGAAATTTATCAGAAAAAATGAGTAATGAGCAGCGAGGAAGACTGTCTCATTTTGCTAATTTTACTTTATAAATTATCTGATTTGACATTCTGTGCTAAAAATCTGCTTATGAACCAAGAAAAGCGAGGGACGTACTCCACTTGGTTGAAGCAGAATCTGTGGCCACAAGAATTTTGCTGCATTAGTACTGCAGCACGAAACCCCCTGCCACCAAAACAAAGACTCTCGTGGTTGTTTCTAGATCATTGTGTATCTAGAAATAGCTAGGTAGGCTGGGCTTTGGGTTTGAGTTTACGCAGAGCCTCCTGGTTATCTGCAGTCACATCAGAATGGCATTAATTTCACAGCACAGGTGTCATCAATGCACAGAAGTGCTAAGCAAAGTTGTCCTTCCCCCTACCTGCACCCCCAAGCCCATTTCAGGAATGAAGGAAAAGATAATTCTTAATCCTTACCTTGTATTTAATGCATTTTTAATGAGCTATATTGAGACTATCAGCCCATTTTATTTAGGCGCTTTTGCCTGGGACTGGCAATGAACTTATAATACTGAAGTTATTTCAGAAGAAAGAGGCGAAAGGGTGCCAAAATAGGCTATAAAACTAAGCATGTGTTAATAGCATCTGTTACAAATAAGGCTGGATTCCACTTTCCATTGTCTTACTCCTTTTTCCTCAAGTTGTTTAAATTTTCCAATTCAAAAGGAATTTGGCTGAAGATTTCCCTTACTTGGTCTTGACCTCAAGGAGGGCTGCTTGCAGAAGAGTTGTACAAAATCTGTTACAAGCCTTTAAATAGTGAGGGCATGAGAGAAAAGGAACACAGATGTCTTCTTAGATGTTCAGACTAGAAAAAACTAGGTGCAATTAAGGAGCCCCCCCAGCCCACTCATTTGATCCCAAAAATAAACCGCAGCAGATCTTTTAGCGCTGCTACTCCAAAAGCAGCAAGTTTCCCTCACTGTTCCGTGCAATGATAAATGTCGCAAACTGTGTCATTTAAGTTACTCACCAACACACATTATTTTAAAGGACTTCAAGGGTGCACTGATGACTCTCCAAATGAAAGCCCCCTTGGGCTGTCAAGTAATACTGAAACAAGTATACAATTTACATGATAAACACCTTGTTCTGAAATAAATACACCATTTTGGACATGCTCTCTTAATATCTTCACTAAAGACAAGCTTTTAGAGCTCTGAAGCTGAAACAGCACAAAGAGAAAGGGAGCCAAATTGCACAAATCTCCTCTTTAACCTATGGCAGCACTATATAAAAACAGAACTTAAAAAAGGTGAAGACAGAAATGGCTATCATGTTCCCTAATGAAACTGTGTTCCCTGTTATTCCCAGTTTTCCCTTTTATTTCATGCCAAAAAAACTCTAGTAGGTACTGCAAAGTCAGAAAACAAGCTGTCAACCACATGAAGCCAAAATACTCTTAACACGTAACACAGCTTGTGGAAAATTATTTTTGCCTATAATTAACCATCTAGCATTTTTTTATGGCTTCCTTTAACAATGTTAAAAGAAACAATGTCATGTGTTAACACTGCAGAAGCAGTCCTAACTCTATAAACATCCTAATGTGTGCACACTTAATACTAACATCTAATACAGAAGAATAAGAAAACTGCTAATGAGGACATAGCAGGTAAATTGAACCATCTCTTTATCAGTATATGGACAGGCTGGAATGTAACTAGGGATAAATGTTCAAGCAGGATTTTTTGGGTTTTTTTTTTTTTTTCCTTGAATTGTAAACCCACCAGATTCTCCCCTAAAAATCTTTTAAACAATTTTACAAGTTACAATGATTTTTATTTTCTTTTTTTTGGGTAACGGTTGTCACCCAGAACTCCTCCAGGTACACGGCTAGGCCAGAAATCCCAAAAGACCGAAGGACCAAAGTCCTATTTGAAGTCTATCATCGCGTTTAACAAATCCCCAAATATTTCAACCTACCTGGAAGCCTGACTAATTCAAAACATATTTGTGTCTTACTAGTTAAATAATGCATGTGCTGTTGCCTGCTTTGACAGTAGTCACAGCCCATTGCCGACTCCTGACTGACGCAAGTGCCACGCAGGAACTACGATTCCTAACAGTCAGAAACAGATTGCAGTTATATACCTCAGGGGCCCCTCTCTCTGTCCCAGGATAAGATGCACCCGACCAGTCAGATCCAGAGCGCCAAAGCTTTACAATGTTAAAGATCCAGATCTGAATTTTGAATCTCAGGCTTCAGCAGGCGCGCTGCAATCATTTTTCAGTTTTGATGTATTCTGATGAGGTTAAGGATCTTTTCCTTCTAATTCTTAGAGATATTACAGACTGAAAAGAGCAAAATAGCACTATGTTCATAGTGTGTAAAACATGTAAAGCCCCTCATTGCTAGTGAGTCCAGACACCTATTTGGACTCAAAGATCAGTATTTGCATCCATTGATACAATCAACATTGTCTCCATTAATATTCTCAGGAAAATCACAGCAGTTCAAGAGTATTTTAGCAGGACAGGTCCAAAGAAATTGGCTGGAGTTGTCTTAAATATGGTCTGGCAGCAGGTTTGGAAGTATAAATCCCCTGTGTAGCACTGTCTCTGATGATTGTGTGTAACCATGGCAAAAGATATGTTTCCTTCTTCACAAGGCCAGAAATCTACCCAGGAAATTGCAATCTTGTACCTTCTCTTGGATTAGAAGCAGAAAACGCCTATCACTACACTCGAAGTTAAAAAGGAGTTAAATTTGTGAATATTTTTTAATGATATATTTCCTAGGGCTTTGCCTAGCTAAGTGTTAGATGTTCGCAGGCGAGGGACTTTCTGCATGTCATTTAGTAGGCTCAGCAGTCAAAGAGCTACATGAAATTCTTCTGTCGTAATAACTTTTTTTAAACATTAGTCACCATTACACCTTCCTTTATATCAACAATCAATTCTTATTGTTTTTTCTGAACATACGTAAGAGTATTTTTAACTGAAGTAGAATCACAATAAGCAATAACCAAGTTTATCTTTCTTTCACCTCCACGCTCTGTACAGTATTACACTAGTTTTTATGGCTCTATTCTATCTGCAGCTCTCTACTTACCAATACAGCCACAGAAACATGCTATCACTTCAGAAATGTTTCCTTAGTTCTGGATGGCAAAAGGCTGTCCGGGTAGAAAGCAAAAAAAATCTCACCTTCAACATAAAGTACCCTCTCTTCAGGGAGATGCAATAGCTTTGGCAAAGGCTGGGAGACTGGACCTACAAGCCAACAGTCACACGTTATCGCTGCAGCCAAAAGTGCCTCTGTCACCAAACGAGACGGAAAGAACTTATCAACACCAATGCGATGCAGATAAGCAGGCACTCCTTTAATTCAGCGCTGGGAACACGGGGGATAGCTCCGCCAAACCGTGTTCACCTTCGCATCAAAATCCGTCACTTTTTATACACGAGCTGTTAACATATTTAATCATTCAATACATATTCATTGTTATTCTAGTAAATGATTGGTTAAAATTTCTTCACCTACCATGTAAATTACTATGCATGCCCACTACGATTTTTGAGACCTTTACTTCCTTCACCTTTCGGGTCGGTGGGTTTCTCGAGTCGGTGGTCTACGAGTCAGTGGTCGTGACCTCCCCCTGCCGGAATTACCTCTCCCCTAGTTTCACTTAAACTTGGCAACACTAAGCGGTCCTTCATGGACCGTTAACAAAGCAGACTATCATTCACTTTGGTTTCTTAAAACAAAACAAAAAGCCATTAATTTCTAGCGAAGTTTCTATAGTTAATTGTTTCAAACTTAACAAACGTATGCTTTATAACTCTTGTATGTATATGTAGAATCAAATTTTGATTATTTTATCATTAATTTATCAGATTAATTCACAACATTTCCCCCCTTTGAAAGTTTTGAAAATCATTTCAATACTTTCATCCTAATTTTTAAAATTTGATTATTTTTATAATACATTGATATACAATCTATTCACTGTATGCTGGTGGGAGCCTCGGGATTGATTCTCTCTCATCCTGTTGTCTAGCTACTGCTTGGATAACCATCCGACTAAATGCAGTCTTGCTGTTTATTTGTTTTCTTAGACAATAGTAAATCAAAATGATTGTTGAAAAAGTTATCAGCAAGACTAATGTAGTGCTAATCAATAATTTTACCCATGAACTCAAATTCCATCCTAATCCACTGAAGATTTTGTCTATCCAACTTTCTTGTATATCCTGTTGAAGTTTTTGAGTATTGTCTTCTATCTTCTCGAGTAAGTCCAAATCATGTTCTACATCTTGAGTCACATTTGGAATATGTATGCAACAATGGTCAATTCTATCCTTCAAATATCCACAGACCCCATGCTCTTTGAGTAAGAGCATATCTAAAGCCATTCTATTTTGTAAAGTCATCCTCAAAGTTGCCTGCAATTGCAAATTCAAATCCTTAAATGCCTTCCTGGTCACATTTGCCAATCTTTCTACCTGTCCTGTTAGTTGATATATCCTTTCTCTATTCCTATATGTTGCTAAAGGAATTAATAAAGATTCCAAGGCCCAACCAATTTTCACTCCTGCTGAAGGTTCGTTCCATTCCTCATCTGTTTCTGACCTTTTTACCGGTTCCAATTTCAAATTTTATAGTGTTCCTCTAAAAGGAGCTTTTTTCCAAATTGGCCACAATGTTGGCATGCCTAATGCTATTTGCCTTACTTTGCCATCTAAAGGTAAATCCATTGTCCAAGTTCCATCACTCATTGCCCAAACTAAGTGTCCTGGACTCTGAATTGTCAACTTTTTATAACTTAGCATTGTTCCTCTTTTGGGTGTATATGTCTCAGTCAATTGGAGGTAATTTTTAAGGCCTCTACAAAGACATCCATATTTTAAAGCAGCTGCTACAGGAGGAATATCCTGAATCATTCTATCAACCTTACTACAATTATATATTTTGTTACACTTCCACCATGACACCAGATTTTCCTTTTCTCACAATGAGCTTCCTTTATCATTTACCTTTGGCCAGGTTGCAAAAATCAGTCCATCCCAAGTAAAACACCAAGGAGCCTTAGCCATATACTGAAATTGAGATAAGATGGCCATAAACCAAACAGAGTCCCAATTTGCCTTCTGCTGTGTTTGATTAGTCTTATCACATTTCCATTCCATGATCATTTGGCTCACATTTTTCTTTATCTGCTCATCAGAACAATTCCCTAAATTCTGAAGTCCTCCTGCCCCTATAAAAAATTTACAATTATCATTCCATGTTTTTTTAATACTCATAACTTGTTCCTGCCATCCAATTACAGGTTTTTGTTCACAATGTGTGGTTTCATTTTTATGTTCCAAAATGGACAAATTCATAGTTAAAATTCCCCATGGAATTGACTCACCTAGTGCTCTCGGTATTGGAAGACAAGCGGTAATTTGTGACACATTTTGCAAACTGGCAAACTCTTCGATTAATCCTAACATCAAATTTTCTTCCTGTGTCTGTTTAGGTAATTGAATTGTTTGTTCTGCCTGTATTCCACTCCATATTCCTAAAAGCCAAATTATGATGAACAATTTATGTGAAAACCCAGACATATTTAACTACTCTGCCTTGATTTGCCTTTACCCCTTATTCTCTTTTTCTATCTTTCTTGATTCACTTGCGACTTGTCAGGATCAAAGTCTGGAATTTGAGCAAAATCAGCAAAATCACATCCCAATCCTAATGAATTTCCACATCTCACTGGCACTTCTTACTCAATTTCTTACCGGAGACCAGGCTCCTTCCAGCATTAATCTCCAAATCAATATCCATTCTCCCCAGACTTCATAATGATATACAAAATTAGACATATTTCAGAGTTAACTTTGAAGTTTTAGGATCCCTATTAACAACTTTGCATGACGTTGGGGCTTTCTTCACCCTGGTATAATGTATCCATGCTTCTGATTCAGCTATCTTGATGGCGGTGAGGGTAGTCAACAATACTTGAAAGGGTCCCTTCCAACGTTCCTGAAGGGGTTCTGAAGTCCAGGTCTTCACATAGACATAATCTCCCAGTTGGAAATCATGTACTGGATTTTCCAAAGTCAAAGGTCAATTCCACACCAGAAAACTCCTTAGGGCTGTCAAGGTGCGTCCCAGAGAAATCAAATACTGATACAAATCTTGTTTCTCTTTTATACACAATCCCACAACAGAATTTGGAGATTCATACGGCTTTCCATATAGAATTTCATATGGGCTTATCCCCATACCTGTCCTCGGCTGTACCTGTATTCTTAAGAGGGCCAAGGGTAAAGCCTGAGGCCATCTTAAGTTTGACTCCTGACATATCTTGCCAATTTGTCTTTTTATACTCCGATTCATTCTTTCTGCTTTTCCACTAGATTATTGTGGTCTCCATGGTGTATGTAAATCCCACTGGATTCCTAATGCTTTACTCGCTTCCTGTACTATCTCGGCTATGAAGTGTGGTCCCCTATCTGATGACATTCCCAGGGGAACCCCAAATCTTGGTATTATTTCTTGCAACAGTCGCTTTACTACTTCTCGGGCTTGGTTGGTGCGACAAGGAAATGCTTCAGGCCACCCAGAAAAGGTATCCACTAACACCAGTAAATGCCGTTATCCTCCTGATTTTGGTAATTCTGAAAAATCTATTTGCCAGTAATCTCCTGGCTCTATTCCTAATCTTAGATGTCCTAAGAGCAGTTTCTTTCTATTTATTGGATTATATTTTAAACAAATCTCACACTTCATTGTTATTGCTTTGATTATTCCCATCACTTTTACAGAAACCACACTTTTCTTCAAAAGGGCCATTAATGCTTCAGCTCCCCAATGACATTCTCTATGCTTAATTTGAGCCATTTCCCTCATTACTACTGGAGGTACTACTACTACCTGACCTTGTTCATTTACTAGCCACCCTGCCAAATTCTTTCTTGCTTTTAATAATTGACCTAATTTCTCATCTTCCGGTGAATATTTAGGCCTTTCCCTAGGCAATTTTACTTCCCTCTGGGGTATTAATGCCATCAACATCTTACTTTTGGCCACTGCCTTTGCTGTTCTGTCTGCTCGTCTATTTCCTACCATTTCCTTAGTAGTTCCCGTTCGATGTGCTTTACAGTGCATGATTGCTACAGCCTTTGGCTGCTGGACAGCTTTTAATAGGCTATTTCTTCTTTATGCTTAATAGGCGATCCTTGTGCTGACAAAAGTCCTCTTTCTTTCCACAAGATTCCATGGGCGTGTACCACTCCAAAAGCATATTTAGAGTCTGTCCATATATTCACTCGTTTCCAGAGCTCTTGTTAGGGCTATGATTTCTGCCTTCTGGGCTGATGTATTACTGGGCAGAGCTTCAGCCTCTATGACCTGTGTTTCTATAGTAATTGCATATCCTGCATATCGAGTTCCACTTTCCACAAAGCTGCTGCCGCCTGTAAACAGTTCCCAATCTGGTTCTGTTAATGGAATCTTTTAAATCCGACCTGCTGGAATAGACATACTCAATAGTAGTCAGACAGTCATGCTCAATCGGACCTTCTGCTTGTTGAACATTCAAAAAGACAGCAGGATTAACAATGTTAGTAGTTTTCAAAGTAACATCATCTTGTTCTAGCAACACAACCTGATACTTCATTCTACTCGGGGATAACCAGTGCCCTCCTTTTTGTTTCAAAACTTGAGAAACCATATGGGGTACATATACAGTCATTTTACGCCCCAAGGTCAATTTTCGAGCTTCTTGGATTAACATAACCGTAGCTGCCACTGCTTGTAAGCAACTAGGCCATCCTTTACTTACTGTGTCAAGTTGTTTGGAAAAATACCCCACCAGCCTCTTCCAGCTTCCAAGATACTGTGTAAGTACTCCGAGGGCTATATGTTGTCTCTCATGTACAAAGAGCTGAAAGTCTTTGTTTAAATCCGGTAATCCCAGGGCTGGAGCCGTCATTAAAGCCCTTTTTAAATCTTGATACGCTTTTCTTTGTTCTGGTCCCCACACAAAAGGTGGTCCCTTTAAGGCTTCATACAAGGGCTTAGCCATCAGTCCATAATTCATTATCCATAACCAGCACCAGGCAGTCATTCCCAGAAAGACAAGCAACTCTCTTATATCTTTGGGCTCACATATTTTACATATAGCCTCTTTCCGACTCATCCCCAGCTGTCTCTGTCCTTTCGAGACTTCAAAGCCCAAATACATAACAGTCGTTTGAGCAATTTGTGCCTTGTTCTTAGACACCTTATATCCACTTTGTCCCAAAAAGTTCAAAAGATTTATAGTTACCTGCAAACAGGTGTCCTTCGTCTGAGTAGCCACTAAGATGTCACCCACATACTGCAAAACAAGATGTTGTCTAAATTTGAGTCCGTCTTCCATCCTTCCAATTCCTTCACTAATTGATTTCCAAATATAGTCGGACTGTTCTTGAATCCTTGTGGAAGTCTAGTCCATGTTAGTTGAGTCTTTCGTCCTGTATATGGGTTCTCCCACTCAAAAGCAAAGAGTTTCTTGCTCCCTTCTTCAAGAGGTATGCAAAAGAAAGCATCCTTTAAATCAAGCACTGTAAACCACTCATGTTTTTCATTCAAAGTAGTTAATAAAGTATAGGGATTTGCTACAACAGGATGTATATCTTTGATGATTAAGTTTATTGCTCTAAGATCTTGCACTAACCTATAATCTCCTGTTGGCTTCTTAACTGGTAATATTGGTGTATTATATTCAGACTCACATTCCTCTAAAATTTTATATCCCCAAAATTTACCAATCAATCTCTTGATTCCCTCTTTTGCTTCTGGTTTCAAAGAATATTGTTTCTGTCTTACTGGCCTAACATGACCTTTTAATTCAATTTTTACCAGGCTAGCTGCCTTTGATTTTCCTGGGATACTGGTATCCCATACCATGGGTATTACTGCATTTTCTACCTCTTCTGGTATTTTAAATTCTTTTGTTGATTCCTGTATCATCATAATATGACTGGTTCTTGTCTCAGGTATTTTTAATAAAATTTCCCCGTTTTCAAAGCTAATTTGTGCTTTTAACTTACTCAACAAATCTCTCCCTATTAAAGATACGAGACATTCTGGCATATACAAAAATTCATGTGTTAAATTTTTATTTCCAAATTTCAAATTAAGTGGCTCCAAAAATGGCCTGCTTTCAGCTTTTCCTGTGGCACCTACAACATTTGCTATTTTATCACTGATTTTTCCTTTACAAGTATTTAAAACCGAATATGTAGCCCCAGTATCTACTAAAAATTCCACCTTTTCTGTCCCCAGCTTTATTATAACCAGAGACTCTGCTGGGGCTTTAGCCTCTGGTTCCCTTCATTCCCCAAGAGTCATCATTCTTTCAGCAGCTTGTCCTATTTTAGGGCATTCTCTCCGCCAATGTCCTTCCTCTTCACTACAAGTACATTGATTTATTCCAAGAGGAGGTCTGGAATTGCAAGATCTCCAAAACCACCTCTGAACTAGAACTCTCACTTTGTTGTTGTCCTTGATTTCCTTGATCCAAATTCGGAGAAACCTCTAATTCAATTTCTTCTTCCTGAATTGCTTTGGCTTTTATACATCTTTTCCCTATATCAGAAGCAGAACAACACTTCTTCACTTTTCTTTTCCCTTGTTCTACAATCAAACTCATAGCCAAAACATCTCTACTTATTAAATGGCAATCATTGTGCCAATCTGTTCAATTCTTCAAATAAAAGAATAAATCTACATATGGAACTTCATTTCATTTTCCTTCTCTTCTACAAAACAACATTAACTGCAATATTGTATTATAATTTAGACTTCCATTTTCTGGCCATTTTTCCTGATCATCCAATGTATACAGTGGCCACCAATGATTACAATATTCAACCATTTTATGCTTTAACAAATCTCCCCCTGCTTCTGCCCAATGTTTTAAAAGGCATCCCAGGGGTGAAGTTTTAGGAATCTGATCATTATCAACCAGGTTACCAGTACTCTTACTCTCAAACATATTCTTAAACCCCGTTCCAAGTTTCTTAGCCATAATACTACCAAATATACACAAATAATTACATAAAAATAATTATATACAAGCAGCAAAATCCTATAGACTTCTAGGTTTTACTTATTCCCAATTCCGTATGTCCAACCCTGCAATAGCTTTCGTTTATGTCTTATGGGCAGACACCTAGGCTTTCCTGATGGGTACCCTATTCAGTCCAACCCTGCGCAGCTTTCACCACATCTGACATGCAGACTGGGGGAATCCAACCCCTATTTACCAGGGGACTCTAACCCCTGGCAGGAACTCTAACCCCTTTCCAAATTTAAAGAAGTGCCTTACCACTCTCCAGGGAACATCACAAAGAGCCTTATGGATCGGGGATCGATGGGTATCCCCAAGAATCCCTCGGTGCCGGCTGGAACCGATCAGGTCCCCGACTCCTTCGGTCTCTCAGTGAGGTCCCATCTGGGTCACCAAAAACTGTCACCAAACGGGACGGAAAGAACTTATCAACACCAATGCGATGCAGATAAGCAGGCACTCCTTTAATTCAGCGCTGGGAACACGGGGGATAGCTCCGCCAAACCGTGTTCACCTTCGCATCAAAATCCGTCACTTTTTATACACGAGCTGTTAACATATTTAATCATTCAATACATATTCATTGTTATTCTAGTAAATGATTGGTTAAGATTTCTTCACCTACCATGTAAATTACTATGCATGCCCACTACGATTTTTGAGACCTTTACTTCCTTCACCTTTCGGGTCGGTGGGTTTCTCGAGTCGGTGGTCTACGAGTCAGTGGTCGTGATCTCCCCCTGCCGGAATTACCTCTCCCCTAGTTTCACTTAAACTTGGCAACACTAAGCGGTCCTTCATGGACCGTTAACAAAGCAGACTATCATTCACTTTGGTTTCTTAAAACAAAACAAAAAGCCATTAATTTCTAGTGAAGTTTCTATAGTTAATTGTTTCAAACTTAACAAACGTATGCTTTATAACTCTTGTATGTATATGTAGAATCAAATTTTGATTATTTTATCATTAATTTATCAGATTAATTCACAACATTTCCCCCCTTTGAAAGTTTTGAAAATCATTTCAATACTTTCATCCTTATTTTTAAAATTTGATTATTTTTATAATACATTGATATACAATCTATTCACTGTATGCTGGTGGGAGCCTCGGGATTGATTCTCTCTCATCCTGTTGTCTAGCTACTGCTTGGATAACCATCCGATTAAATGCAGTCTTGCTGTTTATTTGTTTTCTTAGACAATAGTAAATCAAAATGATTGTTGAAAAAGTTATCAGCAAGACTAATGTAGTGCTAATCAATGATTTCACCCCTGAACTCAAATTCCATCCTAATGGCATGACGGAAAGAACACCCCTACAAAGCGTAACTCTGTAGCACTCACAGCATGGATTTCTCATTTCCTTCCCTGTTGCCATACAGTGAAATTAAACTGGTTGGAGTGCTGGGGTTTTTTATGCAACTAGAGGAAGGTGCAAGGGGTTTAGCCCATGGAATACAACTTCCCTGATCCTCAAGAGAAGCACATGTGCACAACATTTGAAGGAGATCTTCTGAGCAAGTAGTCTCATGTCTATGCATATGCTTGAAATTCAGCACATGCCAGAAACTCAGCAGGACTATGGTTCTTTTTATATTTTTAAACTCTCTAAGTGGCTTTTAAAAAGCTATAGGAAGGTGTTTAACTTCAACAATGACACACTATGAGCACATTTCATAAACATATTTTCTAAAGAGTATCAACTTAAAAAAGAAACATTTTGTGGGTAAGAAGGGGCAGGATTTCTTCACTGTTTCAAGCTACTTAATTGATCTGTTTCATTAAGCTAACACCCAGGCATGTAATTAATTTTTCCCTTTTTTTTTCCCCATCATTTTACTGGGGGATTTAAATATTTTTTATGTGTGTCCCTCCCCTCCCATTACATTGATACAGCATTTGCTTATTATTACTTCTTTGCGTACCTCCTGAACTACTCATGACTATTCAAAATAAACGTTCAAAATACAGTAATAGGAGAATGTCTCAACATCTCCCAAGGCTGAGTATCTCAACACAGCATATTACTGTTGAATTTTCCTATAAGTCTTAACCTACTTTTAGCAAGGTGTATTTTACAGCCTAAATTTTTCTCTTAAATGAGAAATAAAGCTTTCCAGGTTTTTATTTCAATTTTTTTCCAGTCTGTATTGATTTTAGATTTTTGTAGATGTTCAAAGTTCATGTAATAATTTACTTTATTTCCTCTTGTACTGTTTTCAGCATTTACCTTTGCTTTAAATGTCAGAGCCTTTCACTTCTGTTACTTTGATTTCCTTGCTGCCTCTCTTTTCTCTGCAAGCCCTAACTGATTGTGTATTTTGGTGTGGTCTCCCCATCTTTTCCCACTTCCAATAATATTTTTCAAACCTCATTGTATCTTTGAACAGTTTTTTTTGCAAAAACCACAGTGACCACTTCTTGTTTTTTGTAATCTTCTTTTCAGAGGAACTGCAGCCTGCTGTACGTTGGCTATGAAGTCTCAGCAGCCCCAACTCTCCTTCCACGCAAAGGGATTCCAATACATCCTGTTGCGGCATGATGCTCGCTGACTTCCTTAATTTATTTCATGTCAGGTTGAATTCAATTAATATTTTGATCCCTTACACATTATTCTCGTTTGCTGTCAATGACATGTTCTGAAGTGTTACTTCAGAAAGGCAACTAAACACAAACGTCTGACTTCAGGTTTTAAAGACAAGCAACAAGCTGTTGTAACAGAAGATGAGTAAGAGAATGATGTTACAATAAAGAGATGCCTGAATATGTACCAATTCAGTACAGATGATAAAATATGTTTTCAATACTTAGGAACATGTCAGATACAAATGTAGAAAATGTAGACTGGCAAAATTCATAAAGAAATCACATTTCTTGGGAAGTGAGGAATTCAAGAAGAGCTTATGACCATCTTTCTTAATATTTTATTATTCTGAAGCAAAATCTTTTACAGACTGAGCTAACTGGATGACTACTTCAGTTAATACCAGCAGCTGAGACTACGACCAGCTCAGAATGGACAACATTTAACAAAACAACATTGCTCCAGGTGTTTAACAATTCTCCCTGAAAGCCAATAATGACGTATATTTGAAGTTTCAAACTTCCATTCAACATGCTATTACTACTTACACACAATTTTTTTTTTTTTTTGAGTAAATGCATGTGCATCAAGCTGTTTCTTCAGTATTTCATATTACAGGAATTGTATGTTGTATTTTTAAAGCATGTAACTGAACTGGCAAAAGAAAACAGTTGACATTAAAAAATTGTTTGAAAACTCAGTGCACAGTTTCTGAAAATTCCCACTCAAAATGGCTGTAAATACAGAAAGACATTATTACTGCATGATTTACTTGCAAGTCATGATTTCAGTTATAAAATTAAACCCACTCCTCACCCCCCAAAACAAGACCACTTTCTATTAATTGTTCTCTTGTTATAGCTTCCTGCATCTTATATCAAGTCCCAAAATGAAAGTCAGTGTCAAATCTTCCCTGTTGGGAAGACGGTTCTTGATCTTTGTGTAACTATATCTTAATGGCAGCAAAATTGTTCTTTCCTCCTGAATCTCTATTCCCCTCCATACAAATGCAGTAACTGGTGGTGAAAAGAGGACTGACTAACAAGAGGGAAGAGGAAGACAGTGGTAGTAAGCCTGTAAGAACAAGGAAAGACAAGAAGAGTAAGAAGGAAGCAGCAAAACCAATGACATTGTGCTCCTCCTTACTTCTGACTATGCGAGAGGCTATTATTCTACTCCTTAACACCAAAGAACATTTTACTTGAACATTTGTTTAAAAAACTCCTACTAATCTTATAAACTCGGAACGCTTTTCTGTTAATTGCCAGTGAAAGGGGAGCTTGTTTCAAATGTGAAGGTTATCCTCAATATTCCAACAGAAGGGAGAAACAAGAGAGGCAGGAACAAGTTTAAAAAAGAAGCAAGAAAACAAAAGCCTCCCAAGAAATCAGACTTATGACCACTAAAACTGTAGATGATAACAGGAAAAAAAGTGCTAATTTTTAAATGCAAAAGCAGCAGTGTCCTTATCCACATTGTATCTGAAGACTTGTCAGCTATATGCAGTAATGTTTATTACATACTTCTCAATAGTTTATAGAAGTTGTCTTCCAGTCACTTACATCAGTATCACTCTACATCTAGAAAGTAAGATTGATACACTGAACAACATGAGTAATACTCAAATTTAAGGTGACATTTGCTAAAAATACATTTCAATGTATTTTTAACAAATGAAACTGAGATTGCAGCACACCAATGAATATTTCTTCATGAACATACAGCCAAGAAGAGTGTATGTAAACAAAATTGGCTTAATCTCCTCTACAGAATGAAATACAGTAGACAGAAAACCATTTTATCAAGGTATTTATGACCAGAAGTCTCACTCAGCAGGATACCCCATACCATTACTCAGAGTTGTATCTCATAATTTCTTTTTCAGTGAAATTCCTTTTGTTTTCTTCACTCTTCAAAGGAATTGAAGAAGTACAGAAAAAATGGGTGACATTTAAGTACATTTGTCTTTCGAGTTGCCTGCATTGTGTCGTTGTCTATGTTTTCATCATTGCTGACGAAGAAGCTTGAAAACAGGTCAGCTGCAAGTGCATGCTGCTTTTAAATTTGTTTAGTAACTCTTCTAGTAACCTGTAAAAGGAAAATAGTTACAACTTTGGCAGATTCTGAAAAGGGAACAATTACCAAAAGTTTTGGCTATTCTGTCTGTGACTTCAAGTACATTGTCTGCTTAAATAAAAGGCCTAAAATTGGATCTATTCAAATATCTGAATACTACAGATATTTAGAAGTATACCAAGCGTGTCAGGATGATCTGTGGCCAGAGGAGGACTTAGCCACAGAAATTTTATCAAGGTGATAAAATAGCCCTTTTAAAAAGATCATCTTCTTGAGAGAAACATACTTGCAAAACACAGGGGCAAAAGGACTGGTAGAGAGAGTCATAAGATACTTCTGTAAGGAAAATCCAGAAACTGCCAGACTATGTACCATAAACCCAGTATCCCTTAACAAGGCTATGGCTTTTCATGTGTAGCTGAATTGTGAATTTCAGTTCTCAAACTTGTCTTTGGAAGGTATTTCGTAGATTTCTCTGAAGTATCATGGCTGAAAGATCAGGGATGGTATGACTATTCTAGGAGAAACGGAGAAACATTAATTCACTGGCAACCATGTGCTTTTGTCCTTTATAGATAACAAACTATGTATGAGTTCATTTTGGAGCATAACAATGGTTTGTTTACATCTACATAGCTGCCAAGAAGGTACTTGGTGCAGCGGATAATATTTATTATAATCCACGAACTACAGGTGTAGGACCAAGGGTGTTGATGGCTCTGTTGTAGGAGATATTTATTGTAACAGTGGAGATGCATTATGAAGTTTTACAGTCTTGCCTGTGTGTTTTATTTTCCCCGCATTCTAGGGAAGAATGTGTTCTCTGAACTTTTTACTCTATTTTAAAAACAAGCTAGATAGGGCAGACATGTATCACATCAACTTTTTGGCAAGCTGTGATTATTGAACAGCCAGTAACAAAAGAAATTATACTGTATGTTAAAAACAAACAAACAAACCCACCCAAGAACAACAACTTGAACCACAAAATCACTATCTGCTTCCTCAGCAGGTCCTCTGGAAGATGACTATGGCCACGTTCATCATTTAGTATCATAGTAATGACTCTGAATGAAAGCTCTAAATCAGTGCACAAATGTGTGTTATTTTACACAAATATGTGTAGATTACAATGAGCTGCCTGGAACGATGACAATTATGGTGTAACGACCTGGAAAACAGAACAAGTTTTGCAAGTCTAGGGCTCAGAACTCCGAGGCAGATGTAAAAATGACGCAGTTCTTTATTCTCGTCTGTCCCATGAAGCTCAAATGCTTCTGACTAAGTGAAAAAAAAAATTCTACAGGTGTTTCGGAAAGTCTGAGTTGAAAGAACTCTCCTTACTCAAAACTGATTCCTATCTTTAATAAAGCATAAGAGCTAAGTAAGGCAAGGAGGTATCTTGAGACTCATTGTGGCTAGTGAGGAGTAGGTTTGAATAAATAGACAGAAGACATCTGGAAGAAGGTGCAGTCCGCAGACCACGGGCTGCACAAACAGTCTCTTCATGTGTCTACAAAATATTCTAAATTCTGACTGTTAAGTGCAAACTGATTTGATGCAGTTCAGTTCCTGAAAGTATCATAATACCAATCACAAGTTCAAAACATCTATACTTATACTCATATACTCATTACAAATCCATCCTAGTTTTACCATACTACTCTTTATTAAGCTATGCTTGTAAAACAGACTACCAAATACTAGGTTGGACGCAGCAAAGCAGCTTGGTTGTCAAAGGTTGCTACCCAACCCAAAACTCCTTGTCCTGATGTTAAGAAAGAACCATAGACCCTTCTTTCTTGTTTTTAAAATGAAACAGGCCAGTTTTGGGAGTTCCCCATATATCAGCTGGCAAAAGCTTCAACTTTGTTCCTTGGCCATTTTTTTTATGGCTGCTAAATTCAGTAAGGCAAGACAATGGACCTCATAGAAACTTTAAGATTAACAAGGAAGGCTAAAATAAACTGAAATTACAAAATAAATACAAAGCTACATTGAACTGGTAGGACTAGGATGGGCAAGAAGGATATACCATGAAGTCATCAGCTCTTCTGTGTAATTTAAGGACTTGGCTCATTCTTAACTCTGTCCAAAAAGGCTTCTGCTTTGCAATTCAGAAGGGTCAAATACAGTGAACGTTAACCCTCTTATAACAAAGTTCTGATGCAAGAGTAAAAAGCAATGGCTCCAGAGACCAGAAAGAAGACAAGAAGGTACATCATACTCACTTTTTGTCAGTTCCACTTGAGAGCTGAGGCAAGGCTTCCAAAGCTTGCTTAAAGCTCGAGCTGCAAGGAAAACAAAGACACTCATATTCCACTGGTACAAGTCTCAGCATTCACAGTTTCTGTCTATAAATTCCATGGAGATATGCTATATTTTATCCATTCTTATTTCAATAAATTAACAAAATATTAACTTGAGATCTGACATTCATGTGCAAACTGAACATAAAGTGGTCATGGGTTCAAGCAGGTCTCTTGACACTCCTAATGTGATGTATACCATACATCAACAGGAAATTAATCTGTGAGTGTGTCCCACACTATTTATCTTTGGTTTTGCACCTCACTGAGAAATGCTAAATTGCTGAAAGCCTTTTGAAGGCTTTTATTCTGAGACAGTGTGAAGCTGAACTCACTTTCCCTGATTAAGTGCGTGGAGAAGGAGTAGGGTACTGTACAAGCTGGTGGAGAGCCCTAATTCTCCATATACCTATAAGTGGATCCTGCCAGTGTCCAGTTCTGTAGCCACTCTGATGTGTCTGGCAGGTTCTTTGCCATGTGCTTTATGAGATTGCTGTGAAAAACTGCATAAAACTCATCGACATCTGCTTTTGTCTTGTTTTAGCATCATATTCCTCAGCAGCTGTACTGCTGTTAAGAAATTTTACTTTTTTTTTTTTCTCAGTGGCAAATACTAGTTCCTGTCTAAAAATTCAAGTAAAAAACCGAAAAAAGTAATTATTTTCTTTCAACTGATGAAACCTTGCTAGTAATCTGTTTTTCATATATTTACCTAGTATATCACATATTCTATTTGAGGCAAAATTTCTTAATCCTTAATTTACATTATGTGCTTCTGCATGTTTACCAAGGATTCCATTACACAGAAAAAACAGATGTTACAGCACATCTTACTTGCTCTCAGGTGTTAGGTATATGGCCACGGTATCTCTTAACGCACAGATTTCAAGTCTTGCCTAAAGACAGAAATACAAGTATTGAAACAATGACACAATGTCCTTTCATCAAGTGAATACCAGTATCCCAAAGCTTCATCTTTTGAGAGGCAAATATTATTGCATGCTGCAGTTGTAAGCAGCCTTGGCTTTTAACAGTTTATTTCCTGTATTTTTCGTTGCCATGCTGCTATGTCAGGAGACTGCTAAAAGGAACAATTTCATACTTTTGATTCAAGTCAAACTGTTTGTACGGTCACTATGTAGCAGTCTAAAAACATTGGTTTGTCTCTCAGTAACAGCAATAAATCTTCAATTCTGTTCCATCTTTTCTGTGCTGTGACAGAAAGATAGAAGGACACAACCTTAATTTGTCTGTCTTTTTTTTTTTTTTTTTTTAATTAAATACAGTGAGCTTAACATCTCACAGCATGGCTTGGCCAGGGAGGAAGGAAACACAAGAGTACAAAAATCTGTCAATACACATTTTATTCTTGGTTTTCCTGTTGAATTTTTTTTTCCATCAGATGAGGAAGTAGAATGGTTGTGCTCTGCTTCTTGTCTGTCACCCGGTGGGCACACAAGCTTGGGGATTTTACTCATGCACTGTACTGGATGTCTAGGTATTAATTTTCACCTAGGCAAACTATGGTGGAGAATAAACTCAAAGATTAAACAAATTTCATAGATCGTCCTTCAGTCTTTGAAAAGCAATCATTATCATCACAGGTTTCACATGAAATAGAAACATTCTGCATGTGATCAATACTTTAAGTCATTTCATTTAAAAATATAAAGTGAACTTCATCCAAATTCATATTCCGTTCTTGTTCATCATAAAGATAAAATTCAATCCAGTTAGCCATTACAGAAACTGATCTACATTTAAACCCAACTAATATGACATTCATCTTCCAAAACAAAACTTTTTACAATGCAACACAGACATCTAATTCCAGTTCTAATGAAAGGCTTTGGCTTTTAGGTCTTCCCCTCATCTCTCCTCTAGGTAGGAAGCCAGCTGAGATTTATGCTTTTTTAGTGCCAGAACTTTCTGCCACAAAATAGGACATAGCCACCCACCAATTTGATACTCATAAGAAATGCTTTTCTCACCACAGAATGTTTAACCTCTTTTTGTATGGTGCTCCAAGCCGAACAGCCTTGGACTTTTTGAAGTCCTACACATAAGATTCTGGAGTCTTTCCTACATTTTAGGAGGTAGCAGTACCATGGGGAAGTGTCACATTCTCAAGTACTACAGCCTAAATAAACATGGTGGAAGGGCAAACCCTGCAAAACTGTGGGTCATGGGATGTGGGAATACAGATTCAGGCTTCTCTTCAGGAATGGGTATTTTTTTGATCAGTCTGACCAGGCTCAGATCACTCTCACACTGCTGCTGTCTCCCAGACGGGATTTTCTGTGTTCAGAGGAACAGAAAATGACCACGAGTGACAAATTTACAGTAGGGAGAAAAAATCCTTTCAATTATGGGTTTGGGCAGCAAGTTCATACAGTAGGTTGTCTAGTCAAACAAAAATGATATACAGGTAGCTTTGTTGCTATTCATTGATTTGGTTTTAAATAGGCGTCAATCTTATTTGGCTGCGATCTTCCTACATTAATTCTCTGTCCAGTGCAATTACTACCAGCAATTGGAAAATAAGGCTTGCAATTGGATAATTATTTTCCCATCATAATGCAAGAATGCTGTCATATACAATGAAAATCGGGATTTTGCTCTTCTTGCCTGTTACAGCCATAGCAATCATTGACTCAAAGGGATTTTTTTTAAAAAAGATTTTTTTCTTAGAGTCCTTTAAAACTTATCCAATAGCAAGTACAACCACCAATCCAGCTGTAAATGAAGAAGGCAGTGTAAGAGTATCTGTTCTACCCAAGCTGCAAAATAATGCTAACGTAGAAATAGTATAACAGACAAGTGACTAGTTTTGCAAAGACTTGCAAGATCCTACTGCATCACATTTTCAAGATTTTTAAATCTTAAAATATGACAAAATTATTTTTGCTCTTAAAATAATTTTTTGATGACAGGCCAAAGACAGTATTTAATGACATTTCAAACAGATACCATTACAATTTTTTTTATCTCATAGGAAATATGTAACCTTTTACGCACTCAAACACAAAGACAACACTAAAATATAATCAAACCCAAGAACAAGTATCCCAAAGGGTATTCATCCATAAATCTGAAATAGGTTGTATACTAATCTTTTTTATCACCTTGCTTTCACTGCTACAATAAATCCAACAAATACACTGATTATACCCCTCTCTGTTATTCTCAGTTTTCTAGATTCAGATGTTTGACAGTACAAAGTATTCAGGTACCTGTAAAGCTCCATTTTTGCTGAAGGATGAAACACACTGCATCAGTCGACTCAGTTCTTCAGAGACTGCTTCTACAACCCTTGACATTACCCGAGGAACTAAATCTTTGGAAATGGTAAACACCTGATTTTTATGAAAGAAGAATCATGAGCACAATAGCTATATTAACAGAAATATTTTCTACAGTAACATTTCAGTAAAAAGCATTAAACACTTTGATTGAAAGGACCACTTCATTTTTATCAATGGACAAAAAAATTTCAAAAGCAACTGGAACATGAAGGATTTCTTCTGACGCTTGCCCTGTGCTTTCATCAATCACCTCTGTTAACAGCAATTTTAGCTATATGATATGTGATAATGACAACTTTCTTGCAATGCCTAAAAGCAGCTAGACTTCAAAATGTGTGCTCTTGGCTGATGGATGCTGGCAGTCAGGTGGTTGTACATAGACTGCTGTTTTGTAGATAGCACCTTTATTTCAGGGTTGTGTGACTGACTGACCCAATTACACATTCAGCCACTTTTTACCCATGTATTTTGCTATTTCTTCTAGAATCCTTTATATTTGACCACTGTCAAATGGCTAGTGTCTTTATGCTCTGTGGCAGAGATAAGCATTCGAAAGGGTTTGAGAGTATGGCGGTGTAATGGATTTTCATTTAGATTCTTCCACCGCTGCCATTTATTAGTTCCCTAGCAAAACCACTACACCTTACTGTTTTTTCCATGCACCAAGACCATCTTTTTAACTGCTTATTTGTATAACTTTTTAAAGTGGTACTTGGATCCTCCATTTGAGGTTCAGAATAGCAAATGCAACACAACACCACCACAAAATTAAACATTAGATCTATGCCTGAAGGAAAGCATGAAGAAACTAGTCTTCCTTAAAAGGAGCTTTAAGGAAGCGAAAAATTGTTGGTGAATTGGAAAAAAAAAGTATGATTTTTCTACACAGAATTGGGGAAAATGCAGGCCAAGAGGTTGGAATATAGGAGGAAGTGAGATTATAGGTTAGACAGACCAACTTGTGTCAAGACTTAAAGGTGATGATAAAGCTGCACTAGAACTGCACAGGGTTGGGGGAGAAGATGACACAAGGAACTGAAGATGGTGTGACTAGAGTGGTGCAAGAAGGAAAATGAACAGCATAGAGTTTTTAAACACTTCCCCCCTGATTTCTGCTTTAAAATGATCTAAAAAATTAAGTAGTGGAATGATTTTTTGCTGGAATACCTTTGCTTTACGTGAAGTTCAGATCTCATGTCTGACAAGGAAATGTAGTAATTGACAGAAGATATTCATACATGTGCGTAAAAGTAAATTGGGGGTGGGGTGGGGGGTGGAATAAAGGTAAGATTCCTACACAGTTTTCAGTGATTTAAGTATGAATTATGTATCAGGGATCCCATAAAGCTGACAGTTCCAAAAGGCAGGTCTGCACCATAGGCCAAGTACACTGACCACATATATGTCAGCTATCAGCTGTTACCATTGCTAATTCAAACATGCAGCCTGTTTTAACTGTTTTGACCCACAAAAGCTAAGTAAGTGACATACTTAGCTGTACGGTAAGAAAAAAAAAACCCAGTAACGATTTGGGACGGGGTCATCTTATTCAGCAGCAAATACTGCTGAGCAATTCAACACAAACATACCAGGAACACGCCCAAAAATCTTCTACTGAGAAGAGAATATTTGTGCCCACAACGAGCACTCTTGAAGTTACTATACAGAATCCAGGAAAAAAAATTCTCAGCAATGGTGAATCATCACAAATTTGCAATAAGAAGCCCTTATTTTGATTTCAGTTAAATTTGAATTCAAAGGTAGAGAAACAATCTTCTTTCCATTTCAGTCCATGCTCGCTGTTCAGCTGATGCTTAATTTTTGCTGTTTCAAACTACAGAAACTTGCAGCTTTGCTAACTAAACTTAAATCTGACCAGCTTACAGAATTTCACCAGAAAACAGTGGAAATGGGAGTTTCATCTTGACACACGTTTTCATATTTCTGTAATATTTCATATCTAGAAATTTATGAGGCAACACTATTTGGGCGAAAATCAGTATCGGTCTCAATGAAGTCAGCAAGGCGGTGCACCTTTCTGCTGCAGCAATTTAACGAGTATGCGTGTTTACAGGATTAGCTCAATAAGTCACAAATGCCTTTGACTTTTTTAAAGCAAAAAACTCGCATTTTTATTAATTTCCACTACACTGAAAAACAACATTAAAAATGAATGTCATGTTGGTATATATTTTTGATGTTGCTTATTCCCTCATTTGGAAGTATTTGGTAAAATCAGCAATGCTTCTGTGAAACTACTATAAGTAAATACTGAAATTGAATCAAAAATATTGCAAACGATATTTAAAGTTTCTGAAAATATTTTAATTTATATGAATCCTTGTAATTTAAGAAGGAATAAAATAAACAAAAACCTGAAGTGCATCTCATCAGATTTTAAGCAGACGGAAAAGGTAGAGCAGCTATACCTGTGGTATTTTGAAAGGTAAGAGTGATATTACTTACCAATGCTTTTACCAGGAGCAACAGTAATCTGGTAACACTCTTAATGATTAGAAGGAAGGAGTATGTAGAACAGAGGCTTTAATTTAAAGGACTACAGAAAATTCCTGCATATTATCACAAAAGGCAAAATAACTGCAGCTCTGCAAGCTTATTATTTTAATAATAATATTTTAATATGCTCTCCCTATCATAAGCCATTACCTACCTAAGTATTTCAAACACAATTTGTGCTGTACAGAGACTATAAAACTTTCTGATTTTAGGTTTCCACTTTTTATGCTATGTACAAGAATGACATATATTGCCTTTTCACTCTGAGTGGCATATGTTGAACATTTCTTCCAAAGTGAAGCACAAGCTCATTTTCATATGTTGTGGAAAATAAAGTTAATCAGAGAAAGTGAGCATCATCTCTCTCTCTCTCTCTCTTTTTAATCTGCATGAAAAGGGAAGAATTGAGCTTTAGACTTTGGCTTTCCTCTTCATCAGACAGCGGAAACAAAAAGGTGTAATGGAGTGTTACTGAGGATAAACAGGAACTGTTCATCTCCTCCTGCCCTTAAAAAAGTTAGCAGTTGCATACTTGGTTGGCTAAACCTAATCCAAAGCACTTACATGTATAATGAAGACACTTCAACAGAGGTACAATTTTCAGGGGTGATGAAAGCCAGGATTTACCACGCGAAGTACGCTGAAATTATTCATATGAATGTAAGCATGAAACAATCTGAAGTTTTTCTCACCTCTGCATGCACAGCAATGATATTCACTAATGCTTCTTTCAAATAGTTTCTGACACCTGAAACAAAACAAACAGGATAATGAATTACTTTCATTCTGTTGTCTCAACAAAGACATAATATTCTACTGTTCAATACTGTACTTTTTCTTTTCATTCTTTCACTAGCACTTTTGCAATCAGAGGCAGAAAGAGAAAGTTCCATAGCCACACCACCAGTCTATTTCCTTTTTCAAATCAAATGGAGAAAGGCACATTTCCTTACAGCAAAAGGTTAAAAAAGCCAGCAGGTTCCTGTTTCAGTATTCTTCTTCTCTGGCAACCCAATTTCACCAACTTTGCAATTTAATAAAAACCTAGCATTATTAAAAAACAAATTCTGGATGTCTTGCTAGAATACACATACCACGGCACAGAACATGCACTACAGCTCGGTAAGTTCTAAAGAAACAGAGAAAACAAGGGTTTTTGTTTGTACAACAGTTTTCAAGAAGATCTTACTACTTTATCAGCTTCTCTGACTGTAAATTATTATTATAGATAGAAATAGCAAGGACTCATTTCTCTGAAAGCGGTTCAGAAGATATTACTCATGGCAGTTTATAGGAGAAGTTATGCCTTAGCAGAAATTTCCTCTTGGGGACGGTGAAGAAGTCAAATAAGCATTTTATTTACCAAGCATATGAAATGTTTGTCAATTCATACTAAAAAGGAAATTCTAAACAGAAGGATATCCAGCAGGGTATGCTTCAGTTAGGACAGGCTCTTAGTCCCCTACACTGCTGTAATTCTGGAGTAACTTCCCAGACCTGGACTCTAGTTCTGTAAGATCTAAAATTGCCCCATTTGCTTTTCTGGGCACTTCACTTTGTAGGCAAAGGCAAATTAGAAAGCATTTAACTCATTAAAGTATGCATAAATGTTGGAAGTGCAACACAAAGTAATGAGAGAGGGTTACCGATCCACATGACCTCAACTTCTGATTTCAATTACTCTAGCATGAATCAGAGAAAGTGCAATGACCCCATCACTCCCTTCAGTATATTCAATTGACAGTAAAAGATCAGAATCGTGGACAAAGACTGGTGAGACCACAGAGCTCAGAGATCACAGTGTGATTAAGGCTGCTGTTATAAAAATTACAAAGCAAACCTTTAATCAGTTCATCTTACTTGCTCCACCTTTCCTCAGATAACACCGATGCAGCAACTTAAATCCTGCTACAAAAAATAGCTTTAAGAGGAGTTACCCAAGATCATCAAAATGAGTTATTCTATGGAAGAATAGTCGTGTCTCACAACTGCCAGCTCAGTTCTGCTCATTTTTTTAACCGCTGGTCCCACAACTTGCATCAAGATCTAAAAAGGAGACACTTGTTCTTTCTTACTTAGACAATTATGGACAAACATTTTATAAGAGTAGGACGAAAGGACGACAGGACCCCCTTGCATGAGGTACAAACACGTTCATCGCCTGCGCATGTGCAACACTGTGCAATGCGACACAGCCTGCAGTTTAGATTGGAGGGTGCTTCCTGGAGGGCATCACGTGTCTCCTGTTGGAAGCAAGGGTGCTTCGGGAAAAGCAGAGGGGGAGATGTTGAACAGTGACTCTTGTTCCAATGTGCAGTCAGGACACAGCTGAGCTCTGCACCCAGGCCCGGGTATCAAGACAGTCTCTGTTTCAAAAGTTCATAGCAAAGAGGCAAGCGTCAAAGAAGATTTTACTGCTCTCACTAAAAGCAGTTTGGTTTCTGAACATACAAAAGAATTAAGACCTTTTCAGAAGGAATGTTCTATTTTCACTCTGGAAGAGATGCAAATAACTGAAAAAGGTAAAGAAAAATACAAACCTTTCCCCACACATTCCAAAACATCTCTAACGCCTTTTCTCGCTATCTTTATTCTTTTCCTTGAAAAATCTCAGTCACTCTTTCCATTTAAACTAAACCAACAAGTCAAACAGCATAGTATACTAGGTTGCAAGCTTATCATTTCTTGTTATCTTAGTGATTTTTTGCAACAAGGAAGGAAGGGAGGGAGGAATAGAGCAATACCAGAAATTTTATGAAAATGACTTTTTTTCTCCTCCCCTCTAACCTGCAAAACAAAGTAAGAATGCTACACACCAGTACTTGAACCACACCAAAAGATCACAGGTATATGTGGAAATGCAACACCCCCTTCCTTTTTCCTCTTCTACTGTTTTCCTTCTTCTACTTTGCTCTGCCCCAGTTTAAATGCTCTGTAGGCTTCATATCACAGAGGACAAAATTTGTATTATGTCCCACAAGCAAATACAACTTGGCCAGGCACCGAGTGGTGGTATGCAAATCACATCAAGAGGTACAGGGTGAATTTGGGAACTGGTTTGCAGTTAACCTCAGGGTGCAAAGTGTTGATTTCGGTCTGCAAACCTATGCGGTATTCAGCTTTTGGCTGCCTACCGGCCTCATCTTCTGACAGTAGGATCTTTCATGTGGAAACTGTGTTTTTACTTTTGCACAAATGCTGCACAAGATTAAGACTTTGACGGTCTCCCTTCTCTATGGATACCTGAGCATCGCCAGAGCATGTTCATTAGTCAATCAAAATTTCACTCGTGAACTAAGCAGCATTTCTTTGCCCCAACTGATTGTTCTCTAATGAAGCATCTCACTCAAACCCTGGTACAGCTGGGGAGCCGTAACGGAAGTACAGAGAGGGGGCTGCTATGTCAAACAGAGTGGGCAGGCGTGTGTCCTGCAGAGAGGAGGCCAGCAAGCTGAGCTGGGAAGAAGTGTTGTCAAGGAGGCGAGTGAAAAGCTGGAATGTATAGAGACTGAAGCGGGTGGGTTGTGTAAGAGGGTGATGTGGTTCCAAGGAAGAATCCTCATTTCCCACCCATCCCACCTAAGCTCCTGAGGTAGCGTGCCTCTTCTCATGCGTTCATGCAACTTGGCTCACGACAGGAGCTGCTAATTCTGTCTGCTGCTGCTGAGAGCACCCAAATTAAACAACTTTTGACTGTGCTAGTAAAAGTTGCCTATCAACTATGTCTGTGGAAACCTTCCATAATGTATTTCTCAAAGAGTCAGTCACTGAGTTACCGTAACCAGGTACCATTAATTTCTACAAGCATGAAATACTAATGTCAGCAACCTTAGCACCAGGTGCTAAATACCATTGTCTGGTGGTGCACAGCTAAGATATAAAATGGTCATTTAGGTCTTCTAACTGAAGAACTCAGAATGAATTGACTAAATGGAATTGAGATGGAACCTATGGTTAAAATGAAGTGACAGTAGCTTACTATTGCATATTGCTAGCCCATCCCAGCTGTACAATAAAACTGTTAACTTAAACCTCAGGGAAAGGGCATAAGCAGACATATTTTATTGTGCATCCTTGTACCACATACAAGGACAAATAGGCGAACTGAGAGCTCAAAGGAGATTATTTCTTGCAATCCCAGTAGCACTAATTAGGTGTTCCTGACCTTTCATAGCGGGTCCAGTCCTGGTATGACTGCAGGATCAGGGGGCTCAGCACAAGCTCAAGTATTTCCTCAGTTTCTTAGACAGGTTTTGCAATTTAAGAGCAGATAATACAGCACAAACTGTGCAAAGCTATGCAGTTTAGAGACAGTCCATGTATATGAAACTGTAGTTGCCTTAATTGCAGCATCTAATAGTCTAAAAGACCTTGTCTTGGTAAGCTAAACAAACCAAAGACGGAAAGAAGCTGCAATTGCACTCCAAAAATGCCAGTAAGTGGAACCAGACAAGGAGAGAAGGGAGAACTAGCTAAGCTGAAGAACAATACTGGCACAAGAAAGAAAGGTATAAATGAATTGACCCTCAGTAAACTTAGGCTGGAAATTAAAGGTAACTGTGTAACAGGTTTGCTCTGACTATGCTATTAAATATGTGGTGGTGTGACAACCATTGCTGTTGGGGAGTCAGTTTCCTATCATGAATAGAGCATTAGTAAAACGGGTATTTCCCCCCCGCCCTTCTTTTTGTCTTATTTGTGAAGGATTTTAATTTCTGCATGCAGAGACAAAGCCAAACATATCTGAATGTCAGGACCTGCGGGCATAGTTAATAACTGTACTATATTTTGAAAAATCACAATTAAAAAATATCCAATTTCTGATTTATATCACTGCACTGTTTGTGGCAGGCTTTGTTGAAGCAAAGTATTACTTTTCTGGAGTATGATTCACTGGAAATACAAGCAGTGGTATCCAACTGTGAATTTGTTGTGAAATTTATTTCAAAATGAAAAAATTCTGTCTAGAATAGAATTTTTGTGCAGCTTTCTCTACGACTGTTCAGCAGCCCACGCAATTACAGTTTTTGGGACACCATGCTGCCAGTCCTATTATACAGCACTGAAAGCTAATGCACCATATAACTGTAGGTTGCAACTATTAGGCTAATCAAGTGAAACATAACATTCTTAAGTCTAAAATACCTCTTATTTAGCATATTGAAGCACACATACAATGCCTTTCCATAGCTTCTGACAGAAATGTGTTGAAGAAAGTCTCAACAAGCCTTTGCAATTTCTCTCAGGAAAATGTTATTATTCTGTTACAGCATAAATGCATTCCACTCCCACTCTATTCTTAACACCGAAGACTCTGACTTGCTGGAATTCTAGCTGCCATTAACTACTCTAAAGAAAAATGGATGGGAAGACTTAAGACATAAAAATGAAGGACAGTTTCAGCCATCAACTATCACAATGGCTGACAGAAACTTTAAAATAGCACCTTCCAATTTTGGGCCCTCCACTGTACTTTTTACTGGTGAAACATCTAACAAGATTATCCATTAAATTTAATCTCCAGTTTACATCACCTATTTTTTTTTTTATTTTATTTTTTTTTTTACAAATCAAATCTGTCAGGAAGTCAACATTTACAAGCAATTTTACCAATACTGTAACACTGTAGCAAGGATGACTGTGTGAACTATGGGAAAAGCAGAAGGGAAAAAGATTTGTGGTTCTGAGGAGTAACGGAAACTAAACTTCTAGCCTGCCAATGCAAGAGTCATTCAGGAGATCTTCAGATGGTGTAGTGCTACCAGTTGTCCCACATGTAGTTCTCAGAGCTATGTTTCCCCCAAGTACTTATATGACAGCATTCTACTACGAAACCTCCAAAGTGACTGAATAAGCATGCAAAAGCTGGAACTGCAATACCATATGTGTAATTTTAAGACACAGACAGGCTACAAAAACTTGCATGCACAAATAGAGCAAAAGTTGCACACACGGTAAAACTGAACTCATCAGGATGCCTCTTCTGTGCCAGAAGCCAACACAGGTCTTCAAATGTTCCCAGTCCTTCTAGAGTAACTTGATAGAGAGAGAGGATGTGAGCATCAAACACTTTTACGTCTTCCACAGACTCCAGAGTTCAAAGAATGACCTGAAGTTCAGCTAGGACAACTGAAACACACAGGAAATTTTAACCCAAGCAGCTTGGGTTCGACATACTTTAACTCTTGTGAGATTGGAACCTCATTTGAGATGGACAACTGGGAAGCTAACCTTGCCGCTGCCTCTCGCTGAACAAGCCTTTCAGCTTGCCTGTTGTGCAAAAAGGAGGAGGGGAGGATAAAAGCACATAACTGTTTAGAAAACGTAGGTGGTGTCAGCAGGTACCTCTGCTCCTTGGCAGTAAACCACACCAGATGTGAGGATGAGAGGCTATGAAGGGTCAAAAGAAAAAAGTTCTGTGGCAAATTCACAGTCAAATAAAAATCAGGCAGGAATATTAAAAGCTGCCGCTCTTCTGTGGCAGAGTTAGAAAAGCCAGCCACAGGAAGTTCTACAGTTTGACAGCTGTCACTCAATTCTGGCTTTTTTTTTTTTTTTTTTTTTTGAAAAGCAAAGAAAGAGAAGGATTCACCAAAGAGGAATGAATGGTTCTTTATATGTTGATCAAGCTACCAGTCCTGTTTCAAGACTGAGTTGACTGGCTTATTAGGAACCTAAGCTCTGAGGGACTGAAACAGAAATGAGTCTTGGGTAGGCACAGAGCCACCAATTTAGAAAACAACAGAGAGCATTCTGGCCTCTGTAGGAGGTCAGTACTTGCATGGGCAAGCAACTGCTGCTGGTGGTAGCAATGTTTCTCAGTGCCTCTGAAAAGAGAGCACTAAATTTGTTGGCCTTGAGGCTTGAACATGACTTGGTAGAGCTAGGAAAACCGATGCCTGGGAGTCTGAAATTTCAAATTTTAAACCCATCCAATTGTATGCAATATTTTTACAATTTATTGTTCTGTTTGGTGAGTTATGCCAGTAACAGTCAATCAGTCTGAAAACTTTTTTTTGCCTGATTACTTTTTAATAAAAACTTTCCTCCAAAAATAATAACAAACAGAATTTGGTGATCCAAAGAGATTAATATTTTTCATACCTAGCTGCACAGCACCAATACTTGACTGTTCCTGGACGTTTCATTTGCTATGCTGCAGTAAATTTAGATAAGGAGAAATGGAAAAAAATTATTTCATCTGCTTTCTTCTAAGGAAGGTACCTGCTTTTTAAATTTGATATATATTATTTTCAGTTACATTACACTCTATTGCCAAATTTAACTGAATCAATATTGGAAATGTTCATCTCCAAGATTCAGATATATAGTACCAAACTTTACAGCAAGTCACACACAAAGTGTTTTGAACTGTGTGTCAGTTAAGCTCCTGCAGCTCTTCTCTAAGTTTTTAATCTGCTATATGAAACTGCTGGAAAAAAACTGCACACATCTACTGCAAGTCGTTAATCAGTGCTGTGTAGTGCACATTAAAAAAGAAACTAATGAATGGTATCCACAAAGCCATGTAACTTCTTTAAACAGTCTGATTTTAACTGTTAAATTTCCTCTAGGTTCTGGCTGCATCGCAGCTGAAGCAATAGCAGTATTTAACAACTGCTTTAACTACAATTATTCTAGCATGATTTCCAGTGTGGTCAGGACATTTTTTTCCTCCATGTAACTCATGTTACAAAAGCAGTACTACGGGCTAGCAGGATACCCTGTGGGATGGCAGCCTATTTTTTGTATTTCTGCAGCTCTCGGAAAGGCAGACTGTGCTATGCAATACACCAACTGAGCACCGTCCTGCCCCGTGCAGCCGACTTGGGGATTTCAATGTTAGATGGATGTCTCCTGACAATCCAAGCTGCCCGACTGCCCGACACACATCACAGAATTTCACTTTTCAATCTAACCTAACCGATAACTTCCGACTAAAATCAAGTCATCTCTTTTTGAAAACTAAAAATATAAACAGGTAAGGCAGAATGGGTGGGAGGGGGAAGAGGCACTAAAAAATGAAACACTGTCTGAGGTCGCAGCAGGTCAGCAGAGCAGTCAGCACTGTCTGCATGCAGAAGTTGCTAGAAGAATTTAAAAAAACCCAAACAAAACAACTTATCTGTGCAGACATGCTGTGGTACATAAAGTTTAATTTAAGAGATCTACAGATTAGGTCTAGGCTTCCCATACTTATGGATAACTGCCTGACACCTCCCAGAGCATGACAAAGCTCTATCAACTACCTTATCCCAAGAAATGAACAAGAGGCAGCACAGACTAAAAGTGAAAATTAAAATGAACACCAAAATACTTTTATTTTTAGTATGCAGCTTTCCAAATAAACATGACTTATAATATACCTTACATGTAAAATATTTCAGAGACTGAGGCTACAGAACTATGAATTATAGATAGTAAAAAATGTTTTACATTATGTTGGTATCGTGAAGCTATTTGGAATAAATTTATTTACTGACTCTTTCAGAGTACTTAACTTGGATTTCAAAAAAAATATACAGGCAATTTGTATTTAGAATTAAGGACCCAGGATGACATGAAAGAAGAGGGTGGCATCTGCCACCCATGAGGGCCAAGAGCATGACTGAGGCTACATGAAATGCATTTGAATAAAGGTGTTGTCCCCCAAAACTACTTCGAAATCTAACATTTATAATCAGGGAAAATTTAATGTGACTGACAGTCTGTTTCATTGAAATGTAGGAATTAACTGAAATAATTAAAATTGCATTATGAATGAAAACTTTGTATGTTTCTAGAACAACAAACTGTATTTGCCTCATTGGAAAATGCCCTAAATTATTTAATGTTTCTGGAAAACAATTTTAAAAGCTAGCTACTATTTGCAATTACTATAGTGAATGCAATACCTCATTTAGAAAAGTAGTGTTTTAATTTCCAAGAAGCCTATACCTTTCAAGATAGTCTCCTAACTGTGGAATAGACAGAAACCTAACTTGTTTGCAGACACGAGCCTTTCATGAACTACAGCACTGGTACATGAGTATGTCATGCTATTTTACTGAAGTGCCCCCACCCACACAGTGATATCATCTAACCTGACACCCCGCAGATGTTTAAAAAAAAAAGTAAAAAAAAAAAAAGTAGAGATGTGACTTGGAATTTCCCCATGGACATAACAAAGCAGCTCACCTCTACTCTTTACAACAGCACGCAGGTTTCTCCCTTCAAAGACGGTTGATAGGAAATCAGCTTCAAATACCGGTACTACCAGTGGCCTGTTTTCTAAATTAAGGTAGCTAGACAAGCCTGTTTGTTTCTTTCTAATTACTAAAAATATATTTGCTATCACACTTTGTTGTTTGCCCTGGATAAAAACATTTTTAGAAAAGTGTTTGTAGGATGCTAAGAGCAGAACACTTGTATCTGGCAGTAGCTCTAAAAACAGAACTCTACCAGGTCATAACCTTTACCACCACTTAAGCTGCTTTATTTATTATATTCCCTCCTTGTTTTGATTCACAAAGCATTTTCAAGTTTATTTTTAAAAAAACTAATAATTAGTAGCTGTCAAAAACCAAAAAACGAGCAGTGCAAAGAATGGCTTTCATTTAGTTATTGCTTCTGCTTGGCCCAAAGAAAGAAATATGGACACCTCCTCTTAGAGAATTAAATAGACATCATCATGTTCAGTAAATTCCTTACTTCACAGTAAGATTTATGCAGTCTGATTAATAACACTATTTTTACTACCTCCAAACTTGATTACATACATATTTAAAAAAAAAAATGTATCTAGTATATTAACAAATAAATACAGCCCCATGTAAAAGAAAGAGTAAAGTTGGAGGAAAGTAATTATTTAAAACCAGTCTAGAACCAAAGATACAATTACAGTGTTCACAGACTTTTATGGATTTGTATGATACACCTGAACCAACTGAAATGTCATACAACTGCTCCAATGTTATTAAAGCAGAAAAAACCACTTACAGACAGTGACTCCAGAACCTCATTTGAATTTAACCAAGAATGTAAAATTTTTCACTAGGCCACTTCCTGCTATTGCTGGAAACATTCCCTCCTTTAAACGGAGATGGATTTCAAGGTACTGTACTTAGTGTTGTTTTGAGAGTACATTCAGAAGAAAATGTGAACGTGTAGGCAAACTGGAAACTCTCTGGAGAGATTACCCACTTATTTAACCACATTTCCTGTTTTTTAACCCGTTTGTCCTAAGTCAGTCCTTAGACTACTGACAAAAATAGATAGAAGTGTGCTATAAATAGCTCATTAGCAGGTCTTTCTTGGTAAAACTGAAAATGTTTTGATAAATCTATTGTTCTTACTAGCTCCATACTAATTAAACTGTGAATCAGATTAATGTTTCCTTGAAATTCTTCTCCACATAGCTCATGGTAATTATAAATATACAGTGCCTTAGGAATCGGAGAAAAAGTCGTAAGAACTAACAGTGACCTAAAAAATAGCTATCAATAATTGAAATTTAATGAAGAAATTACTGGTAATCTATGTGGGAAAGTGCTTTTACAAAGCACAGTTCTGAAGCAAGGGAAGACAGAGCCTGATCGCTGAGAGTCAGAACCTAAACATTTTGAGATCTTAAGGCCAGAGCGCTACATCTTTGAATTAGTTGGCTTGCTCTTATTTTCAGCCATGACACTATGTTGATGTAACACAGTGAATGCCACTTGAAGGACTTGACACAAGTTGCCACAAATCCACTTTCCAAAAACATTAAACATGAAGGCTTTCAAGACTTACGTTACTTGTAGTTTTCGAACTATTTTAATTCAAGCAATAGAAATTATGTCATGATGTTCAAAGAACCTGAAAGTTTCTGTGTTTTAGCTGGCTTGGAGTAGCAAAAGCTCTAAAGGCTGCCAATACTGTGATTAATACCTTTGTCTATGCATGAACTTCAGTCTGCAAGAGGAGAACACCAAGAGAATAATACTAGTTCTGTGCCCTTGTGCATAGCCCAAACTAAGATGTCTTTAAAAAAGAAGCTGCTGAGGCTGTTCTGAACTTTCTGCTACTCCATCCAAACTGCCAGAAGGATCTGAGGGACAGCTGAAGAAGTCTGCAATCCAAATACTTGCTGCTTTCTGATCCTTACCACACACATTAAAATCCACTGCTTCTTGAGACAGAATATAATCTGCTTTATCGTTAAGAAGATAAGGAGCAAAACCTGTAAAGGCCAAAGACTACAACAGGAAATGCGAAGCCCAATAGTGCTTCACTTGGGAAGAAGAGATGTTTGCTAGCATCCAATACTTAAAAGATGTGCAGGTAGCTGAAGGCCAATTTGATATGTATGCATTTTCTCAGGAGAGTTTTGTTAAGAGATGGATTTACTTTCATTTCTTCCATCAAACACAGTAACAAGTGTAAAGAGCCTTTTACCAATCCAGACCTGAAGGTCATGAGCAAAGGATGCTGCATACCATATTGAGAACTGAACCATAAAGACTCTCAAATTAGTTGAATTATTGCAGAATAAGCCAAATTTCAACCCGTTAATCTGGTAACAAGAAATGTACATGGCAAAAGCAAAAAAAAAAATCAAACCCCTCTAAACCAAACAAAAAGCCTATGCACTAATGTTAAAAAATATCTGCTTCAGAGCTTATAGCCATCCATACCTCTTCATTTAAGCATACACAGGTATCAGCTCACCCAAATCACCACTTGTAAACAAATGCATCAATGACCCTTAGCTGAGCCCAGTACTTGAGATACATGACCCATGGAAACTTGTCTTTTTGTTGTCATTTAAGTATTAACAACATTGTCTGGCACAGTTACAGCCATTAAACAGTGCTCTACATGCACAGTTGCCCCATCAACGTGTGGCTGTAACCCATAAACACAACGGTGAGACAGAATAAGAATACAAACACTTCACAGACAATAGTGTGCTGCCCTACAGATTTAGCAGCAGTTAAAAAAAAAAATCTTACCATTTCTACTTCAGCATTAACAGTGTTGGGGCTATTCAGACTTTTTTTGGTTGAATTTAAGTGTCTGACTTAAGGGGAAACCCAACAGTATCAAATAATCACAACTATCAGATACTTAAAAGTAGCTGGTTTGAGGTAGATGAAAAAAAATTGCACTATGAGAACAGACATTTCACCCAACTACAACATAATATATACTACCCAAAACAAAACCATTGTTCTTCCTGAGCGGGAAAAATAGGTTCTGAAGAACGAAATTTATGTGTGAGATTCTTAGATATAACAAACCCTCCTTCTCGACACGAAAATGAATGCCTCATTATTACCTGAACTTTTTCTACCAGCAGTCCATTAGCTGTAGGATGGCTTCCTAAGCAAATACTGCTTCATTCTCCCCAAGGAAAATTTTTAACAAATTCTCTACCTCTGCCCCCCATAATTTTCAGCACATGATAGTCATAGCATTATGTATGTAAGTTCTACTATCACTAGATTTCCGCTATAAGAACAATTTTAATGCCGAAGGATTTTCTTTTGATAAAGCAGAGAGTGTTAATAACCAACACGTAAGGTGTTGAAAAATCAACAGGGCACATGTCCCTGGTATGACTAGGTTCCCACCGATTTTAGCAGTTTGTAAGGCAGGACTGAGATCCTTCTGTGTATATCGAGGAAATCTGGCAGTGTGGGAACTTAAGGGCTGTTTTCTTGCTCACAGACACTGGAAACTTAAGAATGTTCTGCAGCAAGAGAAACAATGAGGCAAGACACAATATTGCACGTAAGAGGGGATGGACTGCTTAGTGTGTATATATATGATATATATTGGATACATACTTTTTTTAAAGTATTTTAAAAAAAGCCATCTGCATCAACAATTTTCTCATGAAATAAAGTTAGAGCACGTTGACCAAGAAACTGCTCTGCTGCTTAAAAGCGCTCTCTATTTTTTTGCAGATTTCAGAAAAGTAGAGAAACTGTGAAACAAACCAGGTGGTGGGTGGTGGACATACTAGAGCATCATGATCTCGTTAAACTAGTACCTACATTCTTCTGAAGCCTGGTACTCATATTTCCAGTACTGTACCCTGTTTGTCATTTACCTAAAGCATTTTCCAAATTCTTCACAAGTGAGCCACTTAGGAAAAAAGAAACCAATTGTACCTTTTCACTTCACATTTTTGACATAGGTTTCCAAAAGCCTGAGTGTGATAACTCATCATATTCGGTGGTCCTTGCCAATCCCAGACACATCTCTCACTTTACAGATGTGCAGGTTAATGGTCAGTCACACGTCTAGTGGTGTCAGTGGGGGCCCAAGTCAGCGACACAGACTAACCCCTTCACACTGCCCCCAGATATCCTGATACAGGAGGATTTACATAATGGCAAGAAGCATCAATTTAAAAAGATGTGTTTCACAGATAAAAGAGGGTAGCTACATGCACCATAAAGATATAGAATGACCACTTCAATGGGAAAAGCAAGTCACTTCTTTAATTGTAAGGTATACTAAAAATCAACATCTCTATCAAAACTGAGAACAGTTGAATCCAAAAATCTCAAGCAATATTTCCTTTCATTAACACAAACCAAGCATAGTCTGCAAGAATATTCATTTATTTCTTTCAAACACATCATTTTTGAGGCACCCTGAAGGTGTCCTTTCATGATTTTATAAAACCTAAAATTATTAAAACCTTTCAAAACACAGACTCACTCAGGAAACTGTGTGTTCTTCTCATAATTCCTGAAGTCACTGGTACTGTAATAATAGCCTGTCATATGCAAAATGACAGCAATTTCATAAATGAAGAATGGGCTTAGAGATATACTATGTTTATGAATTTACTTTGGTTGTCACTCAAATATTATTATTATAAGAAACAAGAAAACTGAAGCCAATCGATCCAAAAGAGACCAGTTTCACAAAGTAAGTATTTGGAACAATATAGACACTAATAACTTTAGTGTCCAGTTATGTCCTGCATCTGTCTAACCTTCAAGCTACAGAAAAAAACCCTTAGTCACCAGTAAAACACACCCTGCATTTATTAGTGACTTAAGACAGATATACTTTGCTAAGTAAAAGAAAAGGCAAGCATGGCAAAAGGAAGTAGAGTATGGACTTAAGAGATTTTTTTTTTTTTTTAAGTAAGAAACTTTAAAAGTGGTGCTTTGAGCAAAAAGATTACTAGCAGCAATAAGATACACAATTTTCCTGTCTTTTACAGTATAGTTTTGTTAGTACAATTAATGATTATTTTTTTTTTAAAGTTGCTATTTCTATTGAATTATATCAGAAGTACAATGGTAACAAGCAGGCGTCACAAACATAAAAAACCCAATACTTTTGGAACCTGATTCTGCACAGGTCTGTGAATGTTCTTAACTCAAAAAATGCAAGCAGTCAGTCACCACACTGAAAGAAACCACAGGACTGGCTGTTAATATTTTTACATACTTTCTTCCAAATTGCTTTGTGTACCATTTGTGGATACACGGAATTTTTATTTGTCCTTAGTAACTAAATTCAGCAAATTGGCAACCAAATCAAAGCCAGGGTATTAGCTTACAAGCAAACTCTTAATAGGTAGCAGTATTTTGTTGGCATGGTGGAAGTATCAAGTCATGGGAAAGACCTGACCGAAGAAAGAGACTTTGGTTACAGATGCAGTGGATTCTTTGGAAGACGTAGTAGGAGGTCATGCTCTGCTTCATTTCACCAAATTCTCAAATTTGAGTTCTACGCTAAAATCCAGTTTTGGTTTTTTTTTTTCCACAGACTTGGTAACTTGTGATGACCTTGAAGAGGTAGTCATCACTTTGACTTTCAGCCAGTCCTTACTTCTACCAATGTAGGTATTTAAAAATGCACCATGTACTGCAGTCAAATGCATGTAGATCAGCAAATTGGTAATAACTACTCACAAGAGTATACCTTAAATTTATGGCAAAAAATGCCATAAACTGAATTTCATGTAGAATTTTATTTATCTGTCTGTTTAAATATGCAGTGAGTTGGAACCAGACCCCAGCAGCTTTTAGAGATGTTAGTGCAGTAAAAAAAAAAAAAACAACAACAAACAAACAAAACCAAAAAACCTCCAACAACCAAACCAAAAAACCCCCGAACACCTTATTGCCCTCTACTCTGCTAGGAAAAAGAACAAATGAGATAAGATTGTTGCGAGGCACATACAGTATTCAGTGAGACCGCATATTTATCCTATTTATTAGAGTGAAGGTGAGAACTTGCACTGGCTTCCACTGTTACTATTTCATAGTTTTTCAGTTCCAAGTTTCACTGAATCCCTACAGCATTTTGAAAAGGGCATGGATTTGAAATGAAGAATGTCTTTGCATGACCTGAACAATAGATCTTTAAAAATTGTTCAAGTTCAAAATTAACATTTGGAAGCTATCTGGACTCAGGAGTGACCCACAATAACTGGAAAGCTTAAGATTTTTTACAGTTCAAAGTAAAGGCTTTTAATAATTTTGAATTACTTCAACCGTTGAACAAGTCCAACACTATAATTTCATCCACACATCAATAAAGTTTAAGTGTTTCATTAAATTTAAATTGCTATTCGTCATGTAAAGAAATTTTAAGCTAATGAAATGCTTTTTATTACAATGGATCTGCTGTACTGTTAGAAGTCTATCATATTTTCCCACTTAAAAAGTAAGAGTTCAAGAGCTTGATAAGTTGGCTACAGAGAGAATACACTCCAGGCTGAATTTTATATAGAAATTTTGTATAGAAAGCTGAGACTTTTTGTTACACTAAAATTTTCAACTTAAAAACATGCACATACCCCTGGGCAGAAAGTGTCACAGAAGCACCGAGCAGACAGCTATTTTCCCACTCTGCTAGTTTAGCTGTCCAGTGGCAAGGTACATCTTGGAGATTGTATTTTCATCAGTGTTTTTAAAATGTTAATAACTATAGCGTCCTTAACTACTGCACACATTCAGGGATTAGAAAATAATTGTTTTTATCACTCCTCTTTCATCTTGAATTCAGTATTGTTTTATGCTTGACCATAAACCCCTTATGCAACATTTCAAACCATAACCAAGAATGTGAACCGACAAGTGGGTTTACTAAGGGCATCAAGGCTTTCGGACCTCTGCTGAGTTGTCTGGGGCAAATCCCAGGTATTTTAAGATGATTCTCTGCATCTGCACAGGTGGTACAGGAGGTACTGTAACGCTGTATTTTGCACGGCTCTTGAAGAATCCCCACCACAAGACACTAAGCACCTTTATCAGGGGAGAACACACGCTGTTATGGATTGTTTCTCACTAGTACCGACATGCTAAAGTTTAACAAGACAAAACCATTCTCTAAGCACAACAGCATGAATTATAGGAACCATATGGGCAGTTCCCTGCACAGACAAGTCTGGCAATTTTGATACAGCTGAGTTCACTTAGACCAATAACAAAGTTTTAACTTGGGACTTCCCATTTAAATATCACACTGAAAACTCTGATTCTTTATAATTTGAGCTAGAGGACTATGACTTAGCTACAAACAGCAGCAGACAAACCTCTACTACAGATCAACCATTAGCCTTAAATGAGAGCCACAGTCACCTATGAGTAGGTAACAACACCACACTAAAGTTTCCCAAATATTAATCATGATCTGTAAATGCTTCTTGACCTCACAGTGCTCCCATGCACACTGTCTTCTGCTGTGACTATGACCTCAGTATGATCTAATAAACTCGTCCCCAGTTTAAAGTTCCACAGTTTCTACAGCATATTGGTTTGCCTTGAACCCAACTTTTAAAATGGACGCCTTGATTTCCACGGGATCTTGTCTGCAGCACTAACAGCCTCAAAATAGGAAATGTAATTGTATGCATTAGCCAATACAATATGAAAAATGCAACTGTTCCAAGAGAGCAAATACATTTAAATATAAAATAAGAGATAACCCTGAGAATACATTTAATCTCTCAGCAGATAAATGCTGTATAGTAAAAAATTAGTTCCATCAATACAGAAGGCCAAGACCCATACACTAATTGACAGCCATACAACAGCAGTGCAAGCAGGAATGCCTTTGGAATCCGGCTAGAGACTGCCAAAGGGACTTTAAAACAGTTCTGGGTACAAGAAGAAAGCAGTCCCAAGATCTTTTAGCAGCAAACACTACCCAACTGGATATTACGTGAGAAATAGCAAAGCATCTACAGTGAGCACACCTGTGGAAATATATCTTTGTAGGAAGAGAATAAGCCCAAGCTAAAAAGCCTAACTAAGGAGTCTGGGAGAGAGCCAATACCACAGTTTGGGACTACAGGTGATTTTACTTTTCATGTGACTTTCTTTCCCCTCTCCACTTGTTTCATTACACCTCAGTTTGTTAAAGATTGCCACAGAAACTACCTTGAGCATTACCAAGATAATAAAAATCTAGTTTCTAAGGGTAATGATTGAAGGAGCAGCCTAACACTCAGCCCACTCAAACACCTCATTCACAACCATGCTTTTAATTTTTTTTGGCTTAAAATCAAATTAGTAATCAAATAAAACCAAATAATAGTAATAGTGACTATTAACTTGGAGTTCTAAGCTTTTCGCTTTTTATACTATGACCTTATCGTACCTCCCTCGCCGCCCTGGTCTTCAGTTCTGGCTCCCAAACCCATCTGAAGTATCATTGAGTTCTTCCTCTCTCACCCTTCCATCCATCCTTTCCTAGTCACTCATCCAACCTGCAAAGCCAACCTGCCAGTGCTCCAAAACTGTTTCCTGCCTCATTCCAGTAACACTGGGGTACCCAAAGTAATCAGTAAACATTAAGATGGCATTTGTGCCTATCAAATGCAAAGTAAACATGAAAGCATTCACCATGCCAACAAGTTAGACCACTGAGTACTGTTCTGCTGATGACATGATTTATTACTACTAAGGTTTTACTGAAGGGGTTGGAGCAGTACAAAACTTGTGGATATCCCCTTATTCATGCATGTAATACGGGGTGCTGGAAGAGGGAAAAAATGATGCTTGCCCTTTCTCCTCTATGCATTATCATTGATTCCAATCCTCGATTAATTTTCTGCTTTGAGCAATGCAGAAATCAGATGCTATTATGAAAGACAGTCATAAAAATACCAAATAATATTAAAACACCTTAAGTGTTTCTCAAAGAGTGTGCTTGAGGGTCTAAAAAAATATTTAGATTTCCTTGTAACAAAAAAAAAAAGGTTTTTGACATTAACACATGTCCACCCAGAGATGGACTGCAAATTAACACTGCGTGAACTAGAAAATGCTGAACTGATGACAAGTTTCCCAGGTAAAGATCAAACTGGCCTTTGAAACACCAAACAGGAGACAAGTATGGTACAACTTCCTACAACTGGCTAAACAACAAAAGAGACTTCTGAGTTGTCAGACATTGCTGATAAGTAAATCCTCTGGAGGTGCGATAACTATCATCTCATTTAGGTATCAGAGTGACTTATAATACCATCAGTTAGAAAGGGTATGTGAACAGACACAATTCTCAAGCTACAACAAGACTAGGATACAGTCTGACCAAGGAATCACAGCAAGACTTCTTTTTAGAGATACAAGGCTTTTGTGCTCATGCTCTTCCCATCCCTCAAGCAATATAAATGAAGCCTGTCTTAGGTCTTCAAAATTTTCAGATGAGAAAGATTTTTTCCCCTATCATATTATTTCCCTTTTTAAAATACACTCTGCTTTAAATAGGCAATTTACAAATTTGCTGACCACTTAATTTTGCAGTTTGAGATGAATGGAGGTTTTCCAACTTTTAATGAAAAATACTGAAAAGAAAATGTTTTTGGAGCTTAATTCATGGAGCTTAATAGTCTTTAGCAAAGCATTAGACAGAAATGCCACAAGGTATCGCAGGAACAGGTTTGACAGGTAAAGCCAAAGAGAAGCTGGGAGAGATATGGATAACAGTCTAGTAAACAACTACTGGTAGGCTTAATAGCAGAAAACACTATAAAGCGGAACTGCGAGTGAAGGCACACATGTGCAAAGCAAGAGGAAGCATAAGAAATAAAATAGTTAAGTTGCAGATGAACTTCTACTGCATGCTTGCACATGTGAAGTCTAGAGTCCGCTGAGACCAGCCAATAAGAAATTCGATTCAAAATTAGCAGCAGAAAATCTTGCATGCAAGAAGTGTGCGGAAGCACAAGAAGACATCTAATAAAGTCTACGTGCAAGTGCAACTCAATATGTGGCAGGTAGGGACCAGAAAATGCAATGTCTCTCTCTCCAGGACAGTTTCTACTGGGATTTCTGTAATAGTCACAGATTAAAGATAACCTGTTGGCAGAAACTACAGGAAGCTAGAGAAACAGTTCCTTCTCCTATTCTCATCTTTTATAACTGTTTCCAAGGACAGAGAGGGTAAATGTCCATTCCATTTCACCAGCTAGCATGATCCTTAGTATTTATAATTCAGACATCAATGTAATATGTTAAAGAAATCTCACTGTTGTCAGAAGTGAGAAATGTAATGAAACCTGAATGTCTGAAAGTGAAATTGAAGAAAAATCTGAGGTTAAAATGAAGTTACACAAATGAAGGTATTTTGAAACATGCAGTGAGAATTGTGCTTATATTTTGAGCAGCAAATTAATTTTTTTTACAAAATTAACTTAAAGGCTGCAATATGATAAACCCTGACTTCGAAATTTTAGTACGTGATTCTACTCTGTGAAGAATTATGTGAAGTAAACCAAACGCAAGAACTACAGTCATGCAACACATGGATTGTTACACTTGTTGGTTGAACAGGTCATTTAAGGATGTTGAATTCAACTCATCCTAATAAAAATTTGATTGTTGATACAGAACATAGTTAATATTTTCTTACTATAATGACAAAATATCAATTTACTAATGTATGTTGCAAATGCAGTTAGTTTGAATGAAAAATAGCATATTTTAACTGGAGTACTTAAAAAGTACTGTGTATAAGAACACTCTGGTGTTCCAAAAAGTTTCTCCACAAAGGCACAATACACCAGCACAGATACATAGCTGTTTCTTCAAATGCTGATTCTTTTTTGTGCAGTCCCGTGTTTATGTGGTCTCCTCCTCCTTTTTTTTTTTTCCCCCCTTCACCCATCCCAGATGAGCTTCTGCAGCTCAGTTCTTCCAGGACATAGAAAAGAGACCCAGCTCTACTTTATACTTACCTGCCAGAAAGGAAAAGAAAAAGAAAAAAAAAAAAAGAAAAAATATCACTTTGCCGCTGCAATTGCTAGCACTTAAAGGTAAGTTACATTTTCACCAGCTAATGTCGGCACTCTCACCAACACTGAACCCCCTGTGCACTCTAAACTGCAACCTGAGAAACACTGCAAGAAAATGAAATACAATGGCATACAATGCAAGAATGTGCAGGCTGTAAGACACGTAAGGCTTCAGCCTGTACCCTCTCCTCCTACTCCAGTAGCTAGATGCAAATAACTAGCTAGTGTAATATATCTGTGACTGTGTCATGAACAGTTAAACAACTGGCATTTTGTAACAAAAAAAGCACAATTGACAAGTCCTTTAGCAACTTTATTTGCCAATGCAGAACACTTTTTTTTTCTTCTTAATATTATGACATTTATTTCCTATATGCAATAGAACTGCAAAGGCATCATTGTTTCCTTCCTGTTCACATACAAAGACTAACTGGCACGTTATATCCCTGCATCAAAATACCAGAATTTGGCCTTACTAAAGTATAAAAAGACAGACAATTCCTAAACACAGGACATCAATAGTTTGAGATCTGTTGGAGTTCAAAATCATCTACATCTAGTAAGATAATTCTGAAGGCATCCATTTAAGTGTTAGAAGAAATCTAAAGGGTTACAGAGATTTCAAACCAAACTATTTTGCACACTTCAGTCAAAAAGTAATTGCTTATTTCTCAAAAACAAAAAAAAAAAAGAAAAGATTTCTACTATATCCAGACGTTTTTAAGATGTAAATGCATTTGTCATCTTTCATGTAAGCAGGGTGCTGGTGCCCCAAATTAAACAAAAGAAGAAAAGTTAGAGTTGACAAGTATGTCACTCTGTAACTACAAATTAAATATGCCTTTTGATATTTCATTTTTAACTGTTGAGTACCTTTTCATCAGGCTATTGCCATTAGAAGTTTTTTATTAGATTTTTAAATTAGACAAATAACAGATAAGAGATGTGACAAGTATATCAAATCTGATTTAGCAGATCTGACGCACTTAATCTTTTACTGTAAGAGTGGCATTTGATATATTTGAAATGTTTCAAACAATGCTCCCTTAACATGCCAAATAAGAAGAAACTCAGACTTAACTCTACTATATTCAATTTATGCCAAGTACAGAATGAATATCTAAAAAACACAATCAACTTTCAGTTGAAAGTGCGAAATCACCTGAAACCTTCAATGCAATGTGAAATTTTAAATACTACAAAAAAAACCAAACCCACCCAATATCTGACAACACCTGTGAAACACAGAAGACACGTATTTTAAAAAGATCGTTAGACTAGCCTCTGCAACTCTGTATGCTGTAAACTTTGAGTGAATGTTGGCTAGACTGCACAGCAGCCAACATTTCAAAAATAATTTATGAAGAAAGATCACCATATCTGAATTCCTCAGAAAAATAAATGAACACCCACTTTTTGTGTAGTAAACAAATCCACACTTACTATAGTCTCAAATTTATGTAGTATTTGTATATGTAAACAAGTAAAATATAATGAAATTTACCACATTATTAAAAATAATTTTACATTTGCATGCAAAAGCTCACATTAATAATCTAAAAGATTGAATGCCCACATACTACAACTACTTTTGCTTGTACTGCACAAACTTCAATACACAAAAATCTTTTCTATCCGAATTCAGACTAACACAACCACCTCGTTCACCCTCCAAAAGACTATAGGCTTGGAATCCAGAAGAGATCACAGAGCCTAATTTTGTCAGGTGACCAAGACAAAATAAATGCATTTAAAATAGAATTTTAAAAAAACAACAAAAACACAGCCTACTACCAAGAGAGAGAAAAATGAACACAAATGGAAAAACCTTGTATGCTGAACAAGCAGATTGACCAGTATACACAAAAAAAATAAATCTAAAACCATACATGGCAACTGATTAACATTATGTTTCCCATTATTCCTTTCATCTCTTTTAATTCTGTTAATATTGTAGATTAAATTAGAACAATATTTCAAACAAGAAAAAAGAACCAAACTAGATTTCATTGTTGTTGCACGTTAAAATTCAAGTCTTTGTTGTAAAGACTCAGAAGCCGACATTGAAACTAAAATGAAAATTTAAATGAAAGTTGTTTATTAACAATAAATCTAATTAAGTTAATAATACTGCCTTCTAACACCAGCAGTCACACCTTAGATCAAAATAAAGGGGCAAATGTATAATTACATTGTGCACAAGTTCTTTCTGACATTCAGAACTTTCATATTGAAAAAAGCATGTATGTTGAAAAACTAAACAATAAAAGTTTTAGCACATAGGCTAAATTAAAATTTGCCCCATGCAAACAATTTGCCCTTCCTTATATTTAAAACTGTAACAAAAAACATATGTATAGGTAAATATCTGATAATTACAGGACAATTGCCTAAGTGAGCAAGGCATATGCTTTTTCCACACTGACAGAAACATGGTACAAAACTTTAACATTACATATTTTTCAAAGCTTGCTCAAAAGGCAGGCTTCTTAATTTTATTCTAATTTCTTCTTCAGAACTGTTCATTTATTATAGTTCTTCTAATTCTTCTATTTTTCCCTTCTATTTCTCCATGAATTACATGATGCAAGGAAGTATTGTCCCCAGTACTTACAGACAGATGACTGCAAAGTTGCCAATGACAAACAGATTGTCAAGGTTTTTGGGATAAGATTTTTCTGAATATTCTATACACTGCAAGGCTTTAGGTAGTCAAATTAAACACGAATGTTCAAATTGACAGGAGTCAAAGAAGGCATTTTAAAGACAAAAATGTTTAAGTGAGTTATTAACATGACATAGAAAACCCTGCGGAGGCAGGGACAGAATCCTGCCTCCACTTTTTTTCCCCTCCCGGATTATGTTTCACTCACTTCTCAAACTCTGTAACAGCTGAGGATAGATCTTTGCCTGTAACAGCTCCACTTAATACAAACCCCAGTTTTATCTCCAAAACAGCCTCCATTTCATGAAGCAAGTCAAGTGTACCCGTGTGGGAAAAACTGTTATTATTTAAAGACTGGATTATAGTTGATTGTCTTTGTGTAGTTTTTTCTGTATATAATTTTTACTGACATTGAAAAGAAAGCAAACAAAAAACCAGAATGGAAACCAGAAAATTCTCCTACTGTATTGGTCTATATGGCTCAACAACAGAATTGGCCATACATACATGTAACTTCTGTACAGCAGATTTATACGGATTTGAGTCATTTGGCTGATGTTGTAGACCTTGACTTTTGTAGCCTTGATTCTAAAAAAGAAAAGACATTGATGGCATTGGCAAGGCAAAACATTTAGGCCATTGTTGTGTTTCTCAGTGGTACTGCCTACATACAGCATGTAGCTTGCCTGTAGTGTTACCATAAGTATATAGTAATATATACATAACTTTTGCCAGCTGTGCAAAGAAAGTGATCAGTAACATTAATAGGCTGTCATCCCTAGAGGACAAAAGTGCAAGGTCGAGGGGATTTCTTCAACTACACTGCAGCTTCTGGTAAGCCTAATGATCTAGTGAGTATCAGACCTCTCTGTCCTTTTATTTGCACTTCAAGTCTGTCTCTTGTTTTTATAACCCCTTTCAATCCATTTCTGTGTTAATTCTATTTCTAAAGCCTACCCTAATTTACGTTTCTACCTTGCTCATCCAGTTCTGGTTTCCCCCTTTGTCCCACCTTCGTTCCTTGCTTGATACCAGTCTTCATCACAGGCTTTTCGTTCCATTCTCCTCCCTCCCTTGCAGTTACCTTATTTTCTACCAGCATTGGTATCCTCCCCATGAACAATTCCATCTACCCAAAAGCATTATCCTCCCGATAGTCCAGATCAGGTGTTCTCTGCATTTTATTCAGGCTTCCAGCTTCTTCATTCTGCTCGGTAACAGCAGGGGGAGCATCAAGAAAGGAATACTTGCTAGTACTCGACCAGTACAATTGTTCAAAAACAGCTGCAGTCTTGACACTCTGGGCTGGACTAGCAACACGGGAAATTCATCAGCAGAAAATTCTTCATGTTATTCCTAACCAGTTCCCAAGTATTTTCATACTCACATTTTTCCAAAATGTCCTTTGCAAAAGATATATCTGTGGCATCAACATGCCCCGACTCTCGTCAAATTTTCAATTGCCAGATGGAATGCTTGAAAGTTTCAGACTGCATCAGGGAAATTATTTGCCTTTTACCTCATCTTTTAAATATGGGCAAATTGATGTCTTTGCCCTCTTCTTTCCTTTCAAAAAAAGAACTGTTCTTGTCAAAATTTGCCTTTTTACTATCACCGGTACTATTTGAAAGCTAATGCAGAAACACCAGATGAAAAAACTTCAGGCCAAAATATTACATCTCGGCATCAGGTACAGTTGTATCCATTAAGGAACATCGAGTAACTTTAATTATGCAACACTACACATCACTGATAGTACCACTCAGGAACGCAACTGAGGCCTACATGTTTTGCCTTGCCAATGCCATCAACTTTTTTTCCTTTTTTAAATTTAAGGCTACAAAAGTCAAGATCTAAACCAGGCAAATAAATCAAATCTTTAAATTTTGCAGTCATAAAGGTTACTGAAGAACAGATAATAATTTCTACTATACAAATAATTTTTTTCTCAACAAATTAATGTGTTGATCTTTAACAAAACCTTGCGTGAACCGTGTGTTTGACTCAGTGTGACCCACTCCCAGTCATCTGTATGCTATTTTAGTTTAATAGATACCTTTCATGCTGTACTTGGAGATGAACTCTAAAGCAGAGCTTTGTTTGTTTTAGCTTTTTCTAAGAGGAAGATGAAAACATAGTACGTCTACTGCAGTACTAACTGCATCTTTTAGATTACATAAGGGTATATTTTCGCAACTATAATCTTGTACAATTTAATGTTGTTTGTAAACACTAGTTTATTGGAAAAAATCAATTATATGCTTGCTGAGTGGTTTTTTTCTTTTTTTTTTTTTTTTTTGATTGAATACTGGAAAAAGTCAGATTCTCATATGCCCCATGAAGAGGTGGTTTTTTTTTTTTTTCCCCCCAGTCCTTTTCAATAATGAAGTTCATCTATCTCCTCCAAGAGGGAGGCCTTCCCAGTCACTTACTAATTTTATCTTCAGAGCACCAAATATTTTCAGGGTCAACGAACCATTACTCTAAGTAGACAAACTGAAGGTACTCAAAGTTACTCTTTTATATCAATAGTCAACAGGGTACATTTGACAGAATTTATCCATCAGAAAGACAGTTCATCAAGGTGGAGAAGCACGGAAGAAGTGACTACATGTTCCTTCTTAACATGTCTAGCTTGGGGATTAACAAAAAAAACCCAAACAACTTTTTTACTACTTTAAATTGGCACCTCTTGGCCAACACTATGATACATAACCCTGAAGAGGAGTCTCTAATATTCACCATCTTCACTTTGATTTTTGCCAAAAAATTGCAGAGAAAATATGTAAAAGCAACAATAAATTGGACAAGCAGCAGACTAAGGCACACCTCTAACAGAAATTCAATAGTCCCTTTAAACAAAAAAATATTACAGAAGAATCCTAAAGGCAACGTGAGTCTAGTAAGTAGATCCCAATGCACTAGATCAAGAAATGAGCATATAAAAAGCTGACACAACAACTTCTTTCTCTTTGTTAGCTGGTGGGAATGCAAACATGCCAAGCAAAAACATACTTCAAACATGATGCGAAGTTATGTATTATTCAGATATAAATTTGAATGTGCAAGATTAAAATCTAAGTTATTTCCACTATAAACTGTATTAGAGCATATATTCTGAGCACAAAAATATTAGCAAAAGATAGAAGAGACACTTTTCTCTAAAGTAAAGTAATAAACCCTAAAATCTTTTTGTTTTTAAGGCTTGGCGAGCAAGCACTGCAGTTCTTGATTCACAGATTACAAGTGTGCTTCTTCTAATTACCTCCCTATCAAATTTTAAAGTACCACAAAATTTCTACTAAGCTTGCCATATACAACTATGAAACAATCAAAACAAGAAAGTACAGATTGTCATGTCAATCACTGATTTACTGAAAATTAATACAAGATCTCCTACAAAATGCCATGTACTATGTTACTGCAACTAATTTCTACTTGGTATTAACCAGACATTAATGTGATAAGTAATTTAGATGTATTAGTTTTAGATATGACAAATTAGTTGTTCAAAGGACCTAAATGTTAAGATGCACACAATATTTACTACTTAAAAAAAAAAAGACAAGACTCATTTATATTATGCTTCCTTAAAACACAGGCTCTTGAAGCACCTAAATAATGACTAACATCTCAGTCATTCTAAATACCTTATGCCTGTCCTTCTTCGATGGTTTAACATTCTTTGCTGAACTACTGTTATAGTATGCATTTTCTCATAATTTTACCTTTTCAGAACTGTAATTACATCTATTACAAAAGCAGCCAGATTCTTTGGAAAAAATCCCAAACAATCTCAATGAATTTCATAAGAAAATAGCAAAGATGTCTTTCATAATTCTTTCTATTATATATAAGCAATGAAGCAAAATAATCACAAAAAACAAGTATTAAAGAGATTATCAATGATAAAAGCTGCTTTAATCATTTGGGGGTATTTGAAAAATGATTTAGGAATTAAGTAAAGTCTGTGAGAAAGAACTTATAATAAGAACTTGTCAAAAGTTAAAAACACAGACTAGAAAAAAGTTTTTAATTGTACAGTATATTTTAGCTCCTATCAATCACTGTTAAAATAATTTCAGAGTTTAATAAGCAGATATTTACCTGCTGGAACAAGACAATCTTTCCAATCAAAATATCCTGCATAAATGCCAGGTTCTAATGACCCAACTATCGGATCTGCCTTGAATTCAATGTACATTTCAAACAGTCTTTGATCCAGCTCTTTCAAGGATTCCATACTAACCTAAAAAACAAAAGAAAACAAAAAAAAAAAAAAAGAGAAAGAACATAATAAATAGTCATTAATTACAAGAATTAAGTCACATACCCAAAAAAATTTACCTTGTCTTCTTTAATTTTCGGTAGAGTAGCAATTATGTGCGCATTTCAGTTCATAATTGCATATACAAAAACCTAGGAACTTCCATATTACCTGTCTATCCTACCCAGTATAATTTTTTTTTTTTCCCTGATTGCGCTCAGCAACAGACTTTTTTGGGAGAAGTCCAAGGAATGCCAAAGCAGGCAGATCACTCAGTAATTGTCTAATGGCATGATTTTTTTTTTCTGCATGTCAGGAGGTCTTGATCCTGCACCAAGTAAACAACTGAATTTTGTCAATGCTTTAAAATATGCCCATAATAATTTCCATCCTGAAACATGAAGATTTTCATATAATACTTAAGATCTACCAATTGTAATATTACAATTTCTCACCATCTGCTCTATATTTGAAAAATACACAGATTTATTTAGGAGTCTCTGCCTTCTGAAACTGTACATGTGAACTTTCCCGCTCTACTTCAAGGCATATCTGTACAACAGATGCATAAGCTGCAGCTCACCAACATCTGCAGAATTTTTCTCTTTAACAGTTTTCTATGCAATTTTTAGTAATTCACACAACTTAGCCACACTGAAAGCTAAAGGGATATGCACAGTTTGTTCATAGTATCTGAACAACTTTAAATTTTATACAAGACTTTTTATTAAACATAGGTACCCCGTGTAATTATAGCTTCTAAAAGAATTCTGGAACACAATGTGTATCATAAAATGTTAAAGTAGAAAGTCAGTATCTTAGGATGGTAATGGATGCTAAATGCAAATAAAATATGCTGAAAATATCATGTGACTTCTACTTAAATGTATTCATATTTATAAGTAAGAGCTTAATCAACAGCAAAGTAAAGCTTTTAAACTAGTACTCATTTTCCTCAACCATTAGGGAAAAAAGCATATATATATATATATATAAAAAATAATTTCCAGAAGCAAAGGGGTTTAAAAGTGAGGAAGAAGACAGAGCTCTAGATCAAACTGGGAATCCAGAAGAAAGAAAGAAAAGAATACCACCAACTCCTTATCATTCCTTCCTAAAGATTTAATGCTGCAAGCTGCAGAATAAGGGATGAAGCTTAGTCACTGTAGGGATGTCTCTAAACTGTGTTCTCCTCTGGCATGCCTATTGTTAAGTGAAAAGGGAATTGCAATATTTGAGTCATGAATAGACAGACAGATAGGCCTTCAGGAATGAGATCATAAGTGCAAGGGAAAACAGAGGTATTTTTGAGGTTAAAGTTGCTGCCAGATTCAGGAAAGTTGGGATGGTGAAGTTGGTGCTCAGAAACAAGAGACACCACCACTTTCCTGCTTTTCTATCTGATGAACCTCCTTTAATTTGTCACAAGAAGAAGTATATCCCAAAGACAGGATTTTCATGAGGCACTGAGAATTTGGTCCCAGGAAAAGATCAAGGCTATTTTCTTCTTCTTTCCCTTCTACCTGACAGCCTGTTGACACTCAAGACCTGAAAAAGAACACCACACTCAAAAATATAGAGAAATCTCACTCTTTTTCCCCTCACACAGGATCACAGAAATGTAAACCTGGAATGGGTTTCAAGATATTCTTCACTTCAGTTTCTTATGATTAGGGAGAATAATTATCCTTAGACCATTCCTATTTAGGTTTGAGCTAGTGAGAAAAATAAAGCACAAGTTCCAGTGGGAAGTCCCTGCAAGCACGCACCCATTCAAAGAATCTGTGAACCAACTGCTTCAGTTGTCCTTAACAAAGTGTTTTAGAATTAAGTAATTCCACCTTCCACTTCCGCAGTCATTCAATACAAAAGATCATCCGCACATTTAGTACAGGTTTTTTGTTTCATGTGAGTCCTCTTCAACCTGTTTCAAGTTCAATGCACAACTAAGATAATGGTGGGTAACCTTGTTTTTCAGCTGGTGGAAAGATTACAAGAAAGAATGAACAATTCATCTGAATGTTATTTTGAGCCCAGGATAGGGGGGGTGAAGCAGAGTAGAAGTCCTCAACAACTTCAATTGTGTATGCCCATTTTCCTGACTCCCAAGTGGGGTAAATGCTCATAAAAATATACAATTCCCTCACTGTTATCTTTCTGCTGTGAAATTCCCTATAACTACAGTTTTCGATTTTTGTATTAAAGCCATTTTGAGCCTCTATCCTAGTAACTCATCTGCCTCATTTAAGTATCAGAACTGTGGAAACGATCTTATTCAGAAGCTTAATCCATAAGCTAGGATGAATGTTATGGGATACATAATTTTTTTTTCCCACTTGCTAATTGACTAAACTGATGATAAAAAGTTGAATTAAAGAATCTCCACAGAAAAGCACTTAAAAGAGTTATGTAGAAATTAAATATAATTACTGGTGAGTACCATAAGTATGTGCCAAGACAGCATGTGCTAAAGCAGAGTGTAAAGTTTGGCCATTTTATGTAACTTTGTATTTAGCACACTAAGAAAAAAATGGAAATAACAACCATGTAGAATGTAAGGAAATTTTCTTGGTTATCATTTTATGATTTCTGTATTTTCAGAATATTAGATAATAATGATTTCCCTTCTAACAAAGGCAATTTAAAAAAAAAAAACCACCAAACTACAGATAGTTTTTACCAGTGTACACTACAACATTCACTTTAAAACTCAATTTATAAAGCTAACAGAATATAAAAGTATAGTTTTGTTTGTCTTCTCAGATAAAATCAAATTCTGTTTTTCAAAAATTTTTTCAATTCTTTATCGCAAATTTTTTATCTAATAAATAGTTAAATAAACTTACAGAAGTTTAGGTGACAGAACAAAAAACTGAAACAAACAACCAACCCCTCTAAACCTCTGTGAGCTTCTAGCCTCTCTTAAAATTAATGAAGGGTTCAAAAATTGCCCTCTTAAAATTACTATTTAACTATCCAAATCCTCCCAGCTAGCATTACTGATTGATGTGTCCCATATATGCAGTACTGCACCAGTCAGCGCTTTCAAAGGGTTAACACAGACTTGAAATTAATCTGTGACTTCAACGTTTGAATTTTGTCATTTATAAACCTACCAGACTTTTAATGGCAATACTTTGCTATGGCTGTACAAGACAGAGTGTTGAATACATACATAACAGATGTCTTATTTGCTTATATAGACAACACTAACTGTACCTAGCTCAACTCTCAGTTGTGTCAGCAGCAAAGAATGGCAATATCCAGACTAATTTTGTATACTCTATTAACCATACAAATCATACCAACCCCATTTAAATGCTATTCAAAATTACTTCAGCCACAGAAATTCAAACAACATTCAGGCAGAATGGGACTAAGGATGTACTACATAGTAGAAACATCAGTTCGAGTGAAATACTGTACTCTGTACTGGAAAAGATAACATTTTACTTCCAACCAACAAATGTTTCTGGAAATAAACTAGCTTTATGGTCCTAAGGATTAAGTCATAACATTTCTCATAAAAAATGATTAATCTTTACAAAAAGGCAGGAAAATGAGACAGCTACTGCCGCCCACTTTGACATTTTCGTTCTTTGAAAAAAAAAAAAAAAAAACCAAAACAAAAAAAACACACAACACAACAAAAAAACCTGAACTAGTTTATGAACAACAGCTATCAGTAACGCAGATTGCCAGATGAAATAATTAATCAAGTATATTTCTGAGATAACGATCTTTTACTCTCTGCATTAAGAAAACACAGTGACATTAAACAGTTTTACTAAGAAATCTGATAAGCTTTGACATTGAACACACAAGTCCTGAAGAAGAGGTCACATTTTCTATACCAGCTATTTAAGCCTTATAGGAACACATACAACCATATCATTATTGTTGTTGTGTCCAACTGACGCTTGGAGTCCCACTCATTTGTAGAAGGCTCACCCAAGAGTTCTTTTGGCCATTTCAACACTTGCACTTAATTTCCACAGAAAGTAAAACAAATAAAAATTGTTTCCTTCAAGCAATGATACTTCATTCCAGTGCTTTCACTTACTTGAGTTATTTTTTCAACACCTTGAAAGCCATGTTTCTCAAAATGTTCAGCTATATTTAGGAAGGTATGACGTTCCAGATAACGGCAGTTACTGAGTGCAATTAAAAGTCTCTGTTCCTAGAAATTTGTTTTAAGAGAAGAGAGAGTATAATAGTTAGAAAAAAGGAATATCAGCATGACCAATACTGCAAATGTATAGTATTTTATTGACTGTGTGTGATAAACATGCTGATAAATAAAGTGGAGTCTACAAATATTTTTGTCAATAAAACACCAAGAACTGAGTGAATATCAGGTATGATGATTGAACATGCATGCTTTTTCTTATAGGATCTGGAGCATTCACTGGAATAGCTGTGACTAATACAGAATCGTGGTTAAGACTTCTTTACAAAAATTAGGTTTGAACAGCTTTCCAGGAAGCTGCTTCTGGCTTTTACTTTGTTTCAAGAAATATGCTAAGAATTATGACCATCACAAAATTAACTGAAGATCATCTTCACTTTCACACGAAGCTGGCTAAAATAAGGGAAGCAAAACAGTTACTGAACGAATGCACTCACCCATTCTACAATACTAGAAGGTTCAGAAGTACACAATATAATTTCAGCAGTTAATTTGAAAAAATTCTAGGTGGTTATAACTTATCTCTGTTCTTCAATGGTTTTTTTAATTACAAGAAGGTCAAATACATTCTGGAGTTGAGATAACCAGAACTGCCTTTCCCCGACCTTGGTGCAACAATGTGTAGCTTCCAAAGAGACAAAGAACCAAAGACGACAGAGCTACTATTTAAATAGATTTGTTCTTCCCTCTTCCCCTCTCCTTCTCCCAGTGGGAAAACATTTTTCTACTTCAGATGGAAGTTCAAAATCAACACCAGCAAATATTTTGAAAACAAAATTATTTGGCAATAAAGTCATCGTAATAGTGCAGATCTGATTAAAAATGGTGTTGGTTTTCAGACCCAGAAGAACTCCTGACAGTTTTCTATTCCAGTAATATGATGACTAGTATTGAGATGTGCAGTTGCCTACTACTTTAAATTATAATCAGTTGGTATACAGACTATTAAAAAAAATGAGAATTTTAAGAATACAGTGACAAATCTTACTCCGGTCACTCACTTTCTCTGTTCTCATTACTCAATCAGGAAAGAGAAGATAAAGTGTTCTGTGATTTACAGAAAAAAATTAATGAGATACCATGGAAACCATACATTGTCTAAAACTGTTGATTTCTTTTTTATTTACACATTCATACCTATGACATATACTAGGAAGTCACAGCCCCAAAAAGTTACTTAGTCAACAATTAATATCAAAATCTATGTGTTGCAAGAATAAAATGATATAAAGAACTAATTATTAGTCTGCGATTCAGAAACTTGGCCTGATTTGGCAATCTGTGATTCTTTATTGTAGCAGGAATGCTTATTGCTCTTGTAAATGAGGCAAAGCTGGGCTTCTGACAAAATTTAAAACCTGTACTAAGGAATATTAACTTCACAAGAGGTTCTCACTAGGTTTCTTGCAGGGAACAACCACATTTTTTCATCAGCCACTGGACTAGAAGACAAGTACATTAACCAAAGTCAAAGTGTCAAGAATATTAAAAAAACTTTTTTCCAATTTCCTAAAAAACAAAACCAAATCCAAACAAGCCAAACAAATAATCAATACTTACTCTCGGTAAACTAATTTTTTTGGGAAAAACTACATTACTGAATATCTGTATCTCCATGGGTTTTAAAAAGTAACTAATAATCAGACCAGTTCTTATAATTTGAAACAAGATGATAAATCAAAAGTCAAATCCTCAGCTGTCTTAACACCAGTGTTATTTTCACTGATTTCAATGATGCCATTTTAGTTTCTGAGAAGGACCTGCTTTCAAATAACGTCTTCATTAGTTACCTTAAGATGGTATACTAAGATATCATAAACAAACACTGCTTTTAAAAAGAGCCTTATATCCTTGTATTTTCTTACGCTTATATACATATGTATCTAGGAAATGCCTCTAGAATACAGAATTGCTCTCTAAAAAAGGAAAACAAAAACCTGAAACACTTAATAAAAAAAAAAATGGACCACATTCCCGTAACTTTGAGAAATATTAAGTTTCACATCAGCTTTTAGAAATAGAAGCCAAACTTACTGAAGAAAGACTTGAGTCTTCATGAATGCTTCCAAACAAATCTGGAGATGAAACATCAACTGAAAGACTAGAAATATTGTTTAAAAAGTGAGTAGTATAGTGCTTTTGATCATCTGATACATGGTGGATTCAAATGAACAGTTGGAACAGAAGACTGGAATCTTGTTTCAAGCCCCCTCACACCAGATAATAAAGCAGCCCCCATTGCTCAGTTTTTCTAAGATGTCCACAAAGCCTGCAAGAGCTTTGTGGACAGACAGTACTATTCTAGCTACAGACCTTTCCTTCTTAAAGCATTTAGAATTTTCTATAATTTCTCTGGTTTGCCACAGGTTCCGTTTTGTTTTTACACCTATCCAGCCAACAGAGTCATCCAAATAGCAAAAAAAAGTGGCATTAGGAACACAGTTAATTTGCCTTTTTCTAATGCATGTTGCAGGTACCAATATTTGCCAAGTCACTGGCTTTTCACAAAGAAATGATTGGTACTCTTGGAAACTCAGGCTATTCTGACTTGTTTTGGTCTCTAAAATAAGTGGCTCATGAGCAATTATCGAACAAACAAACCTTCAAGAATTTAGCAGAAATACCAATAGAACCAGTCAAAATAGAAGGGAAGAAAAGAAAGGCAGGGGCTGTTTCTCCATGACTAGACATTACTTAGTGACAAGGACAACTCATTCCATGTAAGGTCATGTCAAAAACAACATACCTGCTTCTCCAGCACACAACTCCTGTCACTGAATAAAATGGTATAAGTAATACCATATTCACTATCTTGTACAATATTTATTACATGATGTCACTCAATTGTTTGGCATAAAAAGTATCTGCTCTTATTTCAAAGCATCACTAACAGAGGCAAAAGTATTCACAAGTAATATGAAATACCAGAGAGGATAAAACCACACCACCACTGAAATTTGAGACTTGCACCCACAATTTTAGAATACTACACCTAGGTCCTATTTATTTTACTTACTGTGCTGTATCTATGTCACCATCAGGTTTGGTGCTCAGTTGTTCCAAACAGTCTATAAAGACCTAGGAAACAATAAAGCAAGATCTACATTTTCTGCCAGAACTAAAAAAAAAAAATAAAAATTCTTAAATTCACTTTTACTACAGTCAATAGAAGCAGGACAATCATCATTTCTTTGTCTTAAACCTTACATAAATACAGTAACATGTTAGTTACACCTTTTGAATGCATATTTTTAATTTTATCTGCATCACAGTTTACTTGTAGCAAAACACGGGAGTTTTTAATCCTGCTAAGTGATTCTCATCATGCATGGCTAAAATTATGCAGTGATAATTTGCTGATTTGCAAAGAAGGCATTGTTAATAGTTTTCAAGTGTTCAATCTGAACAGTTGGTCCCAAGTAAACATCACAGAAGCATCACTAAAATCCATTTTTTGCTTTGGCTCATGATTTCTTATTGAAGAGGACTATAAAAATGGTTCAAAAGCCTAAAGCATGCTATTATCTAATTTCAAATATGTTTAAAAAAAAAAAATCAGATTTTGTTACAAAGAATATTGGGTTGATACAAAAATCAAAAGCTAGATCTTCAGCTGATGAAAAACAGCATTGCTCCTTTTACTGCAGTATATCGATGTTAGATGACATCAGCTCAGCAAGTGTCTCTCAATCATCAGTAAAATCTTGAACAGTCACAATCAGTAAAATACTTGAATACGTCACTCACTCTCTGAGGATCTGATATCATCAGATTCAGCTAGTAAGCTCTACATACTTTTAAAGTCAAACATTTCTCAGTATCCCAGAGTGTATCAGAGGAATAACACAGTCATCAACTTAAGCTGCCTTTTGGGAGGTTGGCAGGGTACAAAAGCACACATTTTTCACAAAGCACACTTGTGTTCACAATTTCATACTTAAAAGCGCTCGAGTTACCTGCATGATCCCAATGCTTAGTCGGCACACATCCTCCTGTGTTTTCTGCTGCTGGAAAACCTGAAGATGCAAGCATATTATTTCAGCAGAACAGCTTCACGTGGCCTTATTCTCAAGGAAGGCCTGAGAAATCTATCCCTAAAGAGATGACACAGTTACAGGAATGGCTGCTGGGACACAGTGTTTTCTCATGGATCAATTTCAATTTTTCCCCACCCTAAAAACGGGGAGAGAGAATACAAGTCCCAATAAAGTTTGACAAGCATGAGGAGATAACACACTGAAAGAAGTCCTAGTACCTAGTACATGTGATATGTATCATTGTTGGCTAATGGAAGTGCAGCAGAAGCTCCCAGGATATTCAAAGATCTTTGCACCCTAACAAGAAGGATTCACCATGCACTGCAGATTCTTTTGAATAACGTTCATTAAGAAACTAGACAAGCTAGCTGTAAAAATTAAAATAAGGGAGGAGAGAGAAACAATATCCATACAGAGGGGCCCAAGGGACTTTGGAAAAGTGTTAAACTTCTTTAGATCACTGAAACCTGAAAGAAAACATCAGTATCACAGTCAATCAAGGCCTCAAGGTACTAAGTAGATGGGGACAATCAGGACTCCTGATTTATAATAAAGTTTACAGAAGTAAAAAGCTGAATTTAAGTTCTGCAGGTAGTTTGGATGCAACAGTGAGTTAAGAGTAAATCCTAGGAATGCCCCCCCCCCTTTTTTTTTCATGTAAATAAATTCACATCTACTGCTATCTGAAAATTACATTAGTAGCATTTTTTCAAAAGAACAGCTTTAAAGATTTAAATATAGGTCCAGTCTGCCCCATACACACACAACTACCCCTAACAAAGGAAACACAAACAGAACTCTAAAAGCTAGCAGCAGTGAAAAGGGTGTCCATGGAAAAAAATAAAGAGGAAAGTTATACCACTGTATCATTCTCTGAAAGTTCTTGTTCTGAAACCCAATAGTAATTTACATTAAAAAAAAAGAAAATAAAAGCATAAATCAAAACTTACGCTGGCCTCTCCAGGTTTGCAGTCCAGCACAGTTTTAAGAGATTGCAAGGAACGGATAATGCACTGTTCAAACTGGGATGGCTGAAAGGCAAATGACTTGTTAGCTTTAGATGTCAAATGTATACTACACAAATATATAAAAACTTCCATGCCATATGGTAAGCTCTTTATTTCCCAATTAGCAAATTATCCCAAATAAGGAAAAAAAAAAAAAAAAAATCACAATTCATATATTACCAGAGGACCCTTTTGTAGTGCTGTACTTAAGTTATCTACAGAATTATTACCATAGACCAATGTACTTTTTTTTTTATCTGAATGAGAGACTTCTACACCAAACAGCCTCCTCTAAAAGGGTCATGAAAGATTTTTATAACTTGTTTGTGGTAGCATATATTGGCAATGACATTACAGATGCCTGTGACACCCTCCCTCCTCTCCCCCTTGATTTAAGTTGGGATAGAATTTCACCTGGGATATCTGATATTTCTGCATTTTATTTCAGCAAAAAGTTTCTACGAAAAATGGATTGAAATTGGTTTCACATGGAGGAAAACACCCCACTGGTTTGGGGGGCTTTTTTTTAACCTTCAGGTTTCCAAACCTGAAGTACAAATGTCTTGATGCATGTATCAATTTCACTCTGAAAGTGCAAACAAGCTCACAGCATCAGAGTAATTAGTTTTTTCTTTTCTTTAATGAGGCTGCCTGCTGGTATTAGGCAGGAAGCTGTTGTACAGGGCAACACGAAGCAGAGAGGTGTCACTGCTCTAGAAAAGAGGGACATCATCCTATTGGATTTGGGTCAAAGAGGTGGACAAAAAAAATCTTCTAAGCCATGTAAACCTGCTTCTCATCCAACAGATAGTTTATGGCACGTCACCAACTTTAGGCTTAGGAATAACTTTTATTTCTGTAAATGCTGGGGTGCAGGTGGATCATGAAAGTGATGCCTGCATGGCAACCTGAAAATCATGAAAAAAGCCATGAAGACAATCTGTATTTATTATTTTTGGACCTGCTTAAAAGAACAGCAGTAAAGTGCTGCTCTTGTTTTTTTGTTTTCACATAATAAATCATCACACCTCAGGAGAAGAAAGCTGTTCAGATATGTTATTCTTTGGATATTATGAAACTGAGGAAAGCTGGTTCTGTGTCTTACTGTATTTTTTACCTGGAATAGAAATGCTAAAGGGGTTATCACCCACTATTTCCTACAAACTTAAAATACAGTTTCTATCTTAAGCCTAAAATGTCCCCAAAGGGACTGCCTGGCTCTTGTTTATACTGGTGAATTTTTGCTACAATTTTTGCTATAATATTACCACAATGAACTCTACTTTAGTAGAGAAATAACTCTGCTCTGACAAAACATAGCCAACTGCCACCATTAAAATTTGGCATGTCTCAACCATGGCCTCAAAAGGTATCTAGGGAAGTGCTGTATACAAGGAATTCATGGGTGATTTCTAAATACAAAAAAAAGAATTAAGCGTTTCTTAAACAAAGATGGGTTAGAATACAGCAAAAGCATAAAGAAACAAAGCTTTTGTGGAAGATCCTTCCTCCTCCCTCCATTTTACAGACGAATAGAGTGAAAAACAGAAAAGTTAAGGGACTTGCCCAAGTCAGCAGCAACTGAAACCAAGACCAGAAGCTGTAAATCTGGTTATAATACAACAATTGCCCAACAACACTCCTTCCTACAACGTGTATATTGTGATTGCTTAATGCCCTCCTACTCAATTTCAAACACGTATTTATAGAAGCAAATAAGAAAAACTAAGAAAGTCTGTGGAGCATTCTCTTAGATAATATATACAAAGCAACTCTCCCTCCCACAGGCCCTTTCTGCTTTCGCAGATTGTTTTTAAGTCACACCTACAATGAGCTTGCTGTGTTTTAGGCATTACTCATTACTGTTTATTTCCAGAAAGCATCTCACTAATTTATCTGAATTTGGTTTCAAGTCATTTGTTGTTGGTGTGTAGGCAATCTCCTAAATTAGTTGCTTTTCAGTTCAATTTCTCATTATAACATACAAGTGACCTATTTATTTAGCTACAGACCAATTCCATGGTAGTGTGCCTACTAAGTTATGAAGCATTTTGGTGTGAACTGAACTTGTTGTGACTTCAAAAATAATTTTTTACTTCAGTAAACCACCCCTAAAATAAGACGTTTAGCATTGAACATCATTATTGTTTATCTCAGCAAAATCATGCTAGAGGTCAGCAGTAATTATACTGATACATTTAAATAACCCTACTTAAGTCAGAAAGTCATGCTACATATCTTGATGCCCAATTCTTATTTATTTTTGTCTCTCAGTACATGGTACAAATCTGCAAAGCTTTTATTTATGCTTTTTTTTTTTCCTGTTTTGCACCTTCAAAAATATTGCTGTCTAGTAGTACCATTATCACTTAAAGTTACTTCAGACATAATAGTTTAAAAAGTACAAATAAAAATTTTGGAAAAGGAAGAAAAGAAAAAAATAACTTTGTGTTTGGTGATGGGATCTGTTAAGAGTGCTGTAAATAAGTAACCATCCAAACAAAAAATTTTGTATTTTTTTATCTTCCTATATTTTAATAAAACTATAGACACCAGTATGCACACATATAGACAAAGTCTAAAATAATTCAATTTTTGGAGAATATGGAAACCAGGTTCATTACACTTGCAAAAAAAAAAAAAAATTCACCAAAGTGCCTACAAGACACAGAAGTATACCCACCAACGATGTCAAACCTTCATTGTCAACAACCCAGTCTTCCTTTTCAGCTAACCTCTTTATATCTGTAAGACAGGGCAAGAGGGGGAAGGGGGGGAGGGAGAAGGTATTCATTTTCATTATTAAAAACTCCTTGAACTTGAAAAGATAAACCACAGACATTGGGACTGCAATGACTAGGCATACAAGCAAATAGCACTAAAAGCTTCAAAGCTTTCAGCACTCTCAAATGACTAAGAATGGAACTCATACATGGTATGCTGGTGACACCACATAGAGAAGCATATCTATGATACATGGCAATAGTTGCATGAAGCACATCTTTTACTGGAAAGCTTAAAATTAAAGGAATATTGTGAAGGCTTTGGGTTTGTTTTTATTTTGTAAATTTTTAATCACAACATAAAATACTGCATTTAAGAACCCAAGTCTCCAGTCTACTATATGCCAGCTCTTAATTAAAAATGAAAGAACAACTGCCTAGCATTTTAGCAAAGACAGAAAGGACAGCATATAATTCATATTTAATAACTATAAAAGAGACACAGACTCCCCACTCAGGGTCAAGAATCCATGGTGCTAGACTTTCTTCAAAAATACATGAAGGCACATGCAAAAAGCACTCTGTTCCGCTACCCAGAAGATGCCAACTTCTATAGGCTTACTGAAGCTAACAGGAGCTAAGTCAGGATGTGAATCCAAAGCTCATGCGCTGTAAACAAAATTCCTCTATGGATGCATGCATTCTGCATCATTGCTTTTTTTTGGGCTTAGTAGACTTGTAAACAGAACAAAGATGAACTGTGTGCAGTTCGTGGGGGCTTTGACATACAGTTTTTCACACACAAATTGCTCATCAGAACTATCTGTACATCATGAAACTCCCTTTTAAACGGGCAAAAATTTCGGTGAATTTCTCTCCCCAAAATCCAGGAAAAGAGGATAACTAATGCATGCTGAAAGGTATCTTCACTATCTTGGTGCTTTAATTAGCTAAATTAAAAAGCTTGGTTATGGTGTCATACCCTGCAATTCTACATCTCATGGAAGTATAGGCTTAGTGAGGATAAAAAGTATTAAGGGATTGTGCAGAATAATTACTCTGTTCACTTCCCTATTTAGTAAACCTCTTAATTCAACTGATATTCTTGCAAGGCTTTAGATTGCAATGGTCAGCCTTTACATGTTTTTGTGGCTGCTCACTTTTGCATTCTGTTCTGAGCTAATACAAATACAAAAGAAACAAATTTCTTTCTCGTATTTCACTGCTCTCCAAATTCCAGTCAAATACATTCATGTAAACCCCCTGTCTAGTCTGGCATTCACATAATTTGGCTTTCATGACCTTTATGACCAGTGATCATATATGAGAGGGAAAGAACACAGACTGCTTCTCAGGGCCAGCATGAGTATATGGTGTTTATCATAAGACAACAAGAAAACCCTGTGCGTGGGCAGATTTGTCCTATTTAAATAGCTAATGGTAGAGTGCTCTATTAAAAATTTTAACTGATCTCAATGCCTTTACCAACTTACAACACGCAGCAAGAGATGAGACTGAACTTTATATCAGCAGTCTATGCAGCTCGTATTTCACAGAGATTATAGAGGTGAGATTCAAGGCCAGGAGGAGCTTTTTTGACTTGTATATTACAGATACAACTACATCTGAGATCCCTTTACATAGCTCCATGAGAATATCCATTAACTGTTCTTTCATTGGTTCCCTAAAAATGACAGTTTCTCCAAGTGCCCAATTAACCTGGTCCTGTCCAGAAAAACTATCTAAACACATTCAACATATGCAATTTTGCTTTAGCTGGTAAAGAAAAACAACAACAACAAAGTGTCCCATAGATAAGACACACAGTACAACAATATGGAGTGAGAGTCATCATACAGGCAGGCATCTTTTCTCCTCTCCTGTTTGATGCTACAGGCAATACATAGAGCTGCTTCACGGACAGGGGATGGCAGCAGCAGTCAAGGAAGGCTGCTGTTATTGGCTAGATGAAAGAGATACACATTATCCAGCCAACATAACATACCAGCATCTTAAGGGATCTGATCTCTTCTGATTCCAGAACGAAAAGTATGAATAAAGACATTCAGACCAAACAGAGAATCATTCATACATAGACTGGTAAATCTGCTTTTATAAAAATTTAAGGTACAGACTACCACAAGAGTTTTTCCTCCACAGAACATATGTGGCCAGCAATCAGGACGTAAGAAGCAGAAACTCTGGATCTGAACAAAGAACTGGGCTATCGTTATGATGCAACAAGCACACAAAACTAGTAAGACAGCAGAGTTTTTGGCCGAGAGCTTAATCATTAATTGTGTATCGGAGCTCTCTGGACTGCACTGGAGAAGCTAGGTGGATAGCTCAGAGATTTGATAAGCTAAGGATTGTCAGCAAAACGGTTCGGAGCTAGATACTTCCTTCCTTTGAAACAGCCAGGACATCTGAGGAACCACTCACAATTCCTAGAGAGAGGGCAGTCAGTCCACAATTAAACTCACGTCACAATAAATAAATAAATAATAAAGAAATTAATCTTTTCTACCTACCATTTTAAAAACAAGAATATAATTGATCTCAATTGAGCTAGGTGAAGAAAAGCAAAAGAGACTTCCTCATACTTTAAGTGAAATCTGAAATAGTGGTAATACTTTCCGTATAGAGTTTTAAAGAGACAAGACAACCTATGTACTTGTATGGCCAACTAGCTTGATATTAATGCAGAAAAACAGTGTTAATGCTGAAAAGGGATTTAATAAAAGAATTAAGAGCCAAGAATACATTCATACCAACATTGTATTAAATAAACCATAGAGGCCTTATGATTTGCTGTCACCAAAGTTTAAAAATTTGCTTAATATAGCCACCTGCACTTAGCACACTTAAGGCTTGAGTAAAACACTTCATGTCAGCCTACAAAATAATGATGAATCATATGTTAAAGATTAAAAACTGATTAAATTGTAAGATTAAAAAAGCCCTAATTTTTTTTAACATTGAGCGTAATTAGTCTTTTGGAAAAAAACCCTGCTAAGTGAATTAGGAGATCAATCTGCCCTGATTTTAAGAGACTTTTATTTCTGGAAGATTTACTTCATTCACATTTAAGTTTCAGAGTTGAATACAAGATGGTAAGATGAATGGGCTCTCATGCACATAGAGTCACATTAGGTTTAGAGAATGTATTACTGGCCTTGACACTCCAGACATTTACAGCAAAAGCTGTGTACACAGCAGGAAGCCTGGGGATTATAATGTTAGTAAAAGGCTTTGGAAAACACGCAACTAAAATACTTCATAAAAGGCTGTGGATTTTTCTTTTTCCTCGGGGGTGGGACATTGCTTATTTAATTCTTCACTTTACAGAAGAACTCAAAAACGAAAATAAATGATATTTCCAATATGGAAAAGCTGCATCATGAGATAAATCACTTGCATTGTAAAACTCTCTCAACCCAAAGGAAACAGATCTAAACTACTGCATTCATTAGACTAAGGGAAGAAAAGACTCATAACACACATTTCTGTCAGAAAAGTGAAATACTTGAGTAACTCTTGTGAGATATTACAGAATCAGAGGAGTCCACTGCTACTACAATATCTGTAACAAACACAGTTATCTTCCAGAACATGGTTTGGCCTAATCAGAGGCAAAAAAATATGACAGTAAGCAGAGAGACCTGCAGCCTTCTATTACCTTCAGCTGTGTGTTGTAAGGTCACTATAATGCAACGCACACGAAGGTCCAAAATAAGATCCTGGATTATCTGAAGCATATCATTGGGTATCTCGAGTGCAGTAAGAGACTCAGAACTAAGCCTGGAAAGCAAATAAAGTTAGACTGAAGTGTAAATCTGCAGGGTTTTTTAAGCTGATACAACTTCATTGAATTTTTTAGATGTTTTCTGTGTATGTGAATACAGTAGCTCCATTCGCAGTGTATCTTTTAAAATTTATTATCCCATTCAGAGAAGATTAATTATTTACTTAGTTCAGAAGCTTGCAAATACAGATTTATTTTTCTGTAACATTACAAAAATGTCATCACAGCAACATGCCAACTTTTCCTACTGTCCTCTTGCACTTCCCCGCCTGCCTTTCTGCATCCGGCTCTTGTCTTACGATCCAAGAATAATCCTTTTGGAGCAGAAGTAGCTTTTTTGTTGTTTTTATGTGAATGCCTAGATCAAATCCTAGGTCCACAACAGGGTTTCTGAGATACTGTTTACCTGCATTACAACAGTAACAGCCATCAAGCTGCCATAAATGGTGATGTGGCTGTGCATCCGATTGCAAAGAGTATACACATTTAAGGAGCCAAAATACACCTGCAGAGTGAAGAGCAAATTCATTCACTGTTTTGCTCCCAACTCTGACTGGGTACAAATCACCAGCTACTATAGCTGAGGATGGAAACATTAATTTCCATTTTTTCCTTTAGAAATAGTAACACAGCAGCTGCTTGCAAGGAATAGCATTGCAGCTTTTAACTAAAAGGCTGCAGCTGTGCTCAGACTTTAGTTAGGGGCACTGCTTCTATCCAACTCTTGGATATTTAAGCAAGGACAATTCAAATGCAGTCATTGCCGTTTGCCCTAGTGCTAATACTGAGCAAAGCACAGGTACTAGAAAATGCCAAAGAACAGGAGTAGGAAGGCACAAGCAAACGAGTTTGAGTAATAAGTGGAACATTTCCAATCATCCACCAGCAGGCTCCAGTTCCTTACCCCTGGTGTTGGGCATAAACCACCAAAACCTCACCATTAACCAGACTGCTATCTGCTCAGCACAATTACTGAATTAGTAGATTACATAAATCTGCACTATCTCAGCCATCCAGGAAACACAGGATGTAAATACCCATCTGTGATAAGTTTAAGCGACTTTAGACTGCGCAGAAGTCCTGTACTTAGAGTTGATTCCATTGCTAAGGGAGCACGCACCTGTCACATCCCTAAGATCATCTTTTTCCTCATATGACTCACCCTAACAAATACATACCTTTCTATCCTTACAATAAGGCAAAAGTCTTGCCGACAAAAGCTTCACTTTATTGCATAGCTCTAATTTATCCTCTGAAACCTATTGTCCTGGTTTCGGCTGGGACAGAGTTAATTTTCTTCTTAGTAGCTGGTATAGTGCTGTGTTTTGGATTTAGTGTGAGAATAATGTTGGTAACACACTGATGTTTTAGTTGTTGCTAAGTAGCGCTTATCCTAAGTTAAGGACTTTTCAGTTTCCCATGCTCTGCCAGCAAGCAGGTGTGCAAGAAGCTGGCAGGGAGCATAGCCGGGGTAGCTGACCCGAACTAGCCAAAGGGATACTCCATACCATAGAATGTCATGCTCAGTATATAAACTGGGGGGAGTTGGTCGGGAGGGGCGGATCGCTGCTCGAGCATCGGTCAGCGGGTGGTGAGCAATTGCATTGTGCATTTTGCATTGTGCACTTGTCTCTTCTTGGGTTTTATTTCTGTCTTTTTTTGTTATCTTCCTTTTCATCACAATTATTATTATATTATTATTATTATTATTCTTAGTTAGTAGCGTGTTTTATTTTACTTTAGTTATTAAACTGTTCTTATCTCAACCCACAAGTTTTACTTTTTTTTCTTTTTCTCCTCCTCCCCACCCCACTGGGAGGGGGAAGCGGCTGCGTGGTGCTTAGTTGCTGGCTGGGGTTAAACCACGACACCTATTCATATTGGGCAATGACAGAATGGGGTACAAGAGAAAGACTGTGCAACCATCCCACTTTAAGCTGTGTGATACATAGAAACAAGCAGAAAAATTAAGATCACACAGATGTAACGACAACTCCTTGTTACCTAATTTTTAAGTTTTAGCATTCTTAAATACAAGCAGAAAACAGTAAATAATTTGAGATGACTGAAAAGAGCAAGATTCTATCATGTGCTTCATAATGACCTTAGAAAACTTATGTCAGAAACTATAAAAATAAGACTTAAGCTATTACATAACTTTGCAACACATACAGTTTTTATGCAATGTGTAGACTCTTCATGAGAAGAGTCCACCTTCATTGTTGGTGTGAGTCTCAAGAATTTATTAGTGTGGGGTCTCGAAAAGAAAAGTACTTGCAGCACTTGCAAAAACTTCTGACCTGTCATCACTGGTTGGTACCCCATCATGGTATGTTCAGTTCCTCTTCTCCAGATTGCCCCTTTTCTTCTCTACTTTTGACCGCTTTGCATTAAAGTCTAGCTCCCTTTAGTAAAGTGCCAGCACAGGCATCAGTAAGAACATGAGGTGATGAAAAGAGTGGGAGGGAGAGAGAATTTCCCCAGCTCTCAGTTCAGTTGTTCATTACCAGGGCAGTGGCCAGAAAGCAAGAGGAGATTCTCTGAAAAAGAGCCTTCATGTATCCTATACCCTCAGCCCGGATCACACCTCAGATGGCAGGACTCTGAAGCACAACCAACCTTTAGAGAATCTGTTGGTTAAACTTCCAAGCCAATATTACAGATGTGCAAGTGTTAAATTCTAGAATTTTATAATTTGAGTGAAATTGGATTGCTTCTCATAAAAGGGCAACACTGGTGCCAAAGCCTGTTCCCTTGCCCCTTTACATCTTTTCATCAAATGCAAAGTCAGTTCCTTCTTAAATTGGATGCTTTCCGTAAAATTCAGCCGGAATAAGAAACTTCACGTGGAAATTTTTTTTTTTAAATAGTTAAAGTACAGATAATGTAACTGACAACAGACTTCAGGAAAGTGTTAAGCAGACTTGACAACAGGTGGGTATCACTGCTAGCTCCATCCACAACATCTATACATGATTATACCCTTTTCTTTTCTTCCTCTGTGCTTTGCTTATCTACTTTGAAAACTGCAGATAAAAAGTACAGTATCATATCCAGGTATTACTCAAGTTTCCAAAAGATAATGACAATTCTTATATCCTCCATAGACAAATGGAAGCAAATTCTGTATATTAATGAGAGATTTTGTAATTAATGACTTGCACATTACTAAGTTTCTACACAAACATAATTATAAGCAGAATGACATTATAAGCAGGAGTATCACCTTCCATAAAACAACTGTAAAAGTAAATTATGATTTAAGAATGATACTATAGGGAGAAGCATGCTATTGTCACCCATTTTGGCACAGATGGGAAGATGTGTAGCAAATGAAGCACATAATTGCTTTCTACCCTAAAGAATCAAATCCTGTTTCATTCATGGAGTGTCTATGCTGTGCCAGGCAAATATTTTATTCAAACTTTTTTGTAAGATGCTATGGAAAAAAAAAAGAATATATAATTACCTAATAAGGCTATATCATGAGACATTATTAATTACATTTGCACATGGAATCCTAAATCTGCCATAAGTAATTTTTTTGTAATCCTATTTTTGAAAATGTTAACATTCTCACTACTCGGGTATTTAATGCAATAAACAAAACAATTTGTCTTAAAGCACACATATTCCAGGAACAGCATCATTTTGTAGGTTCACAGATCCATTTACCTTACAGTCTGGATAACATGTGTTAGCCACTGGCCAGAAAGTTCAGATTTCATCTCCCAGCCACCATACTGTCTTGATTCTCCTTCTCTGAGGCTGAATGGAAGCAAAGCTCCACGGATAAGTTTTACCAGAGAGTGCATCACTTCCTGAATCATTTTCTGCATCAGAAGACGGGAAAGAAAAATCAAGCAAAAAGCTCTATCAATGTGTTTAAGCAGCCATGTACTTGCTATACACAACAGCTGGGAATGTATGGTTTACAGGTGGCTCCACATGGTAGAGAGTAGAGGAGAAGGAGGTATAAGGGCACACAGATGATTTAAGAAATCTGATTTTCAAGGTGGTGACACTAAAGTATCTTGCTATGAAGGACAACTGAAAGAAAGTAAGGTTTTCCCCCCATAACTTACCTTGAAATCATTTTGTCTTTGCCTAGCGTTTTTCTTTGATCTTTCCATTTGGCCAGATTTTTCAGCAGTCTTGTGAAAATGAGAAAATTGAAAAGTGTAAGTATCTCATAATCACTGTTAAAATAATTCTGAAAAAGGGGGTTTCAAAGTGAAGAAGTGAAAAGCGATGAGTTTATGATGCAATTATAAAAAACTAATTCATGGCATCTCAATAAGCAAAGACTATATATTCATCAATAAGCTCTACTTACTGTAGGTCAGTGTGCTAATGTTTAATTCTGAGGAACAATGTGTATTTAAGACAAAGTCAGAGACAAGCATAAGAGTAGCTCAAGCAATACGAACTTCATGAGGTCAAAGTTTTATCACTGCAATATTAGCGAGGGCTAAAACATATATAGCCCAGTTGTGCATCAAGTTTATATGAAGAAACTCTATTTTCTCAGCATGGAAGCTTCCCAGAGAAGGACATCTATGTGAAGTGGGAGACACTTCTTGGAATGAGGGCAATTGGGAATTGTAACACGTGAGGGGGAGGGTTGAAGGTTTTCTGTTCGTTTTTAGGAACAGCATTTTGTTGACAAAGCTCTTTAAATAATTCAACTAACTGTAAAAGAGACTCTGCAAAATAATCAGCGTCTTCATGGACAGTTCACTTCTTTGAAAACTGAAGAACGTGAGTATACTTTGCATGAGACAGTTACAGTTGAAGAAAAACATGGTTTGACTAATAGTCTTCCTGTTTGGAGTCTACTGAGAACACAGTAGAGTAAATTATACCGAAAAAGTTATTTCAAATACTGGGTTAAGTGCAGATGTAGAATTTTATAGTTACAAAATCTCCTATTTTATATATGTACAGCAACATCTACTGGACAAGAAGTGCAATAACATGACAAGAGTGTTCTCAAAGAGAATCAGTTTACTTTCACGTCATTAATTTGAAAAGCTGTATTTTTCAAATTCCCTCTTTAGCTAAAGCATTTCAGATTTTTAAGGTAAAATAAATAATTTGAAGTGAGCAAAAATTAGAGAAAAATAAAACTGCTTAACAGTTTTGGAAAATACATAGCTATGAAACCCTTGTACTTTAAAGCTCTGAATTATACAGTTTCAGACAAGGAGAACACCACTCGAGTTATTGCTGCATATAATACCCACTTCTCTCTTCTAATGCCTTAAAAAGAAAATAAGCTGTATTCCTTTAAACCTCAGGTAGCAACTTAAAATTCACACTGTTTTACAGCTGGATTAAAGAACAACAACAAAAATTCACAGATCTTTGATATTTTTTTTTTTTTCTCCTTAGTGGTTTTGCTGAAGACCAATCTTAAACCTTTCCTGCACAGACAGACCAAAACTATCTTGTGGTAAGACCAACGGTTACTACTCACATATGCAACTTCACCTAGAGTGATTCAAAGAACTCAATTTTTTAAACTGTTGAAAATACCACGTAAATCTTTAACTGACAATATTTTAAGGCATATAGCTAACCTTTCAGAACTAAAAAGAACATCCCCTCCAAAACCCTACAAACTGAACAAGAGAAAATACAGCTTGAAATTCATATGTGGGGATTTTCTTTCCACATTTTTAAAATGTCTTGAAGACTTGAATAAGCTAACTGAAATGACCCTCTATACCATTTTCACAGGACTTTTCTTAAAAAACTGTACCAATCACCTTGCTTTCTGAATGACAATAGATAGCAAGCAACATGGTAAAAGAAATTTCTTCATGGACAATTAAAATCTGTATGGTTTCTGACAGAAAAGCATATAAACCTTGAGTCTTCAATGTGATGTGGTGACACATATTCTTACGTGCTCTAAAAGAAGTCTTCTAGCTTATGTCACCCCCTCCTTTCACTCGTCCTCAGTTGATTGTGGCATGCAGAATACACAAAAGGAACTGAGGGCACCATCCCTCCTCTCCCCCCAAAAACTTGGGGGGCTTCCGTAAGGACCAAAGGGGCAGAAGAAATCAAATGTATGGGGGTTAATTTCTCACAAGCTTAGAATCTGGTGTAACAGAAGAAGAGCAGATGTACCTTAAAGACTAACAGGAAAACTACCTCCTCCTCCTTTTTTTTTTTTTTTTTTTTTTTTTTTGAAATACATGGAAACAATGTTTTGTTCAGGCATGACACAAGATCACTGCATTTTCCACTTGCAATCATTTTCATGAGCAGAATTTCTCAACCTTGTTTACAGTTCAAGTCTCAGTTTCCCTAGAAATTGCTTTCTTTTTCATTGTACTCAGACAAAAAAGATCACAGTAACAGGTGAAATTGTAAAGTCTAATTTGTAGTGATACTGTTGTCATTTCCCTTATGAAATTAATTTTTTTTGTGCAAGACAACAGTACTAAGGTTTATTCTTGATTCTACTTCCTTCACTGAACATTATGAGTAAATGTCATATCTTTCTTTTGATTTTGTCATGTAAAATGAGGAGCACAAATAGAATCTATTTCACTGGAGCTATAATGCTCTGTATATTGTGTTCAACATATAAAGGGCTACAGTACCCATTAGTATCATCATATGAAAAAGTTATATTGATTTACAGACAGGGGCAATAAACAGAATGACCACTTGAGAAATTAATTCTTTAGCTAGTCTGAGAAAAGGAAAGTGACAAAATAAGCTTCCACATTTCCTTTTCCCAAGGTTTTTGTTTTATTTTCTACTAAAGCGGCAAAGAATAGTAGATATCTATGGCTACAGTTCTGCTTTAGGGATAATTTTGTAGCGGAATAGTGTAGCTGTGACGACTTAAGGATTTAAGCACAGCAGGACACTGTAAGCATAGCAGGATAAAAACAATCTCAACAAATGAAATGACATAGCAACAGTTAAACAGAGAAGTTTTAGATGCACAAACTTTTAGGTTTGATATAGAAGCTGATCTGAATAATATGCATGTCCAAAAGCTTGCTTATTTTCCACCTGCTCTGTATTATCCCAACTATCTCCATATCTCTTTACAGGCCTTGTCTTCAGAGTTTTTTAGGACCCAGAATGAGTGAGTCCAAACTGCAGTCAGCAGGGCTTCCCAGTGATAGCTATGCAGATGAAGTGTGAATTAGTGCCTTATCTGCTGATGGAACAGAGAGCTGCCTTTCACTACACTTCAACCATGTGTTTGTCTTTGTCAGACTTGCTCCCTTGGGAATATGCCATCACTACAGTTCTCATTCTGGAGAAGAAACAACATGGCTTGAGAACCAGAAGTGAACTTTCTGTAAAACATAATGTAATTCTGTGATCAAATTCTAGCAATAACACAAACCTCAAAGCTATTGTATTTATCTGGTAACGATTATGATGGTAAGCTGTACGCTACCCATATGAAATTAATTACAAAATGTATCCTTTCAAAATCTGTTAATAGTGTGCGTATAAAAACGGCACATCATGAATCATTACTTTTTTTCCCCTGCTTCTTGGATTATCAAGATTATATTTACATAATTTGTAAAAACCAGATCATGTGAGCAAGAAGGACTAGAAGCACAGGTGATTGCAACTGACGGCACTTCCAGACTAGACTCCCTATAGCATGTCTGTGTATACCACTCTGGGCCTTGGTCATTTTGCAACTCTCATCTTCAACCTGTCCTCACTTCCAAATACTTAAAGCTCAAGAAATGAGTACTCTTGTTCCAAAGAAAAGAAACAATTTTTTTTCTGTATGACTTTGCCTTTTATATATCTCTATCCTTCATGCAATTTGCTATTTTGTCAGATCACCAATGAAGGGCAGTTGGCCCGCTATGAGTAGGAGATGAAACTACACAGATATTGACTCCAGCATCTGGAACACACACAGACACACCACTGGTAGAATTCTAAGTAATTCCACTGTATGTTTTTATTCTTTTAAAAATAAAAAGAAAAATCTCACTTCTATAGGTTAGTATTGCAAGACACCTTACTAGTCAAGGTAGCATCTCTCAAATGTGTAAGAGTCTACATATTGTTTTATAAACCTCTCTGATTAAAAATAAGTCGTCACTTCTTCCAGTGAAATATAATATTCAAACATAATTATTATGGAGCTTTGTTACTTAAAAGTAATTTATATAGAAGAATCGATACCTCACTGAATAAACTTCCATTCACATAAGAAATCCAGAGCTTCCAGAAGTTGGGCAGCTGACTTACAACAAGTTTTGTCAACTTTTCAACAAATACAACTTGCTGAGGAGCTTTGTATCGCCAAGCTAAAAGAGGGAGAGGGGATGGAAAAAGCAAAATTAGAAAAATTTGAATTAATAATAAAAAATGTACTACTGGCTTGCTGCTGCTTTGTATTACACAAGTGACCGTACAGTATATATAAAACCTTTCAGGTAGGAATGAAAAAATTTAAAGCTTGGTCCACATATGTGTACACAACTGGTACACGTGCAAGCTCTTTCTTCTTTTCTCATATGCTTACAAAGTGCCAGCACTACGACAGTATATAAAGAATAGGCCCCTTTGTAGGGGTATTTAATGCAATCCACCTAACAATCCATTCAGCCAGTCTTCTGTCTTCAAACCCCTCTAAAAGGTAAGGTAACATGAAAGCAATCAAGACATTAGAAGTTTCTGATGAGGTGGTGATGCTGAAGAAACAGGGCTGCTAGGATATGCTAGTGATTAAGGCAGACAATGGGTACTAGAAGATCTACTTTATTTAAAGCTCAAAAAACATTTCCATTGTGGCCTAGGGCAAGTTGCCAACCTCTTATCTTCATTTCCATTTGTTTGGTAGAATCTTTTATCTGAAAAACAGGGGAGATTCCAACATTTTTGTTAAAACTCAATAAACATATCACTAAGTATATATTGAGATTCTTGGATGAAGAACACAATCATCATGTATAATACTGCAGCATCTTTCACTTCACGAACCTACTTACACTCCTGGTACACCGGCTATTAAAACACATCAGGAAAATAGCTTACATTTTGGCAGCAGATAACTTTTCTCAGTTTCTTATCAATGGGGCAAAGGGAGGTTGTAGGCGGGGAAGGTAAAGAGAAAGCTGAAAAGGGGCAGAAGAAAGGTGCCAATTAACACAGAAAACAAAGGAAACTGTGTGAAATACTTTTCTATAACTATCTGCCTTCTCCACTGAAACTTTCTTGATTATGATGTTTTAACAAAACAAGGTATACAGACAATATAACAGTGATAAGAGACATATTTCAACTCAAGAATTAGAGTCTACTTTAGAATGTTGGGAAAAAGAAGTCACAGACTTTTGAGAAAAAACAACCAAAAGAAAACAAACCAAACAACAAGATTTAGAGAGGTCCATGTTTGTTGAATTTTTTTTTGTATAAACTCTGATCTTTTATAAATGATAAAAGCATGATGTTATCCTACATAACTCTGTGGAAATGCAGAAAAATGTTGGGTGAAATTGCACTTTTTGTCTTTAATCTGTTAGGGAATATTGCCTACACGGAACAGGAATTCACCAGTTAGGCAAAAATAGCTGCCTAATAGCACATTACGTAACTAGTACGCTTCCCCAGAGCCTCACTATTTTATTGTGTTGGTAACCAGTCTTGAATCTCCTTGAAGTACAGCGTGCTTTCAGCAGCACCCATTTGTTGAGGTGCAGGTCAATTATTGGTCCATTTCTTTAGGGGACGAATAAGCATCTGTGCTACCCAAAATGTTCTTTTTCCTCATGGCCAAAAAGTTTAGGGACTCTGGATTAGTATTTGAAAATCGAAAAAATCACAATGGAAGTCCAAAATTTGGAGAGAGAATCTGACATAACTGAAGTGTAACTCTGCTGATAGTGATGCATCTGTCTAGGAAGCATGTAAACTTCATGGAAGTTCAACCAGCAAAGCTCATAGTATGGACTCAGATAGGATGTCAGAGCACTACATTCGCCAGCTTGGCTTATGACTGTCAGAGAACTGGTCTAGACCCAGTAGCAGAAAAACTCCTCTTACTAACATAGGCTGTGACTATGCCAGGAAGCTGTGCCAACACTGCTACAGCAACAGAGGCTCTGTAACACCAACAAACCCCAAGTTCTAACCAAAAGATTTCAGCTCCTTTGAGAAACAGTCTCATCTTTGCCAAAAGCTCCAGCACCAATCCAAGATTATAACCTTGGGATGTCTGTTCCTAACTGTAAACACACTGCCAAGATTTATTTTACATATGAAATTCTTTTCCCCTCCAGGAAGCATACTTCAGGCCTATTTCAGAGATTGCCTTAGTCCAGGGTATGCAGACAGTAGATATTTATTAGAAGAAGCTACTGCATATCATTTCAAAAAGACATTCTGGCCATAAAGTCAGAATATTTTGGGTTTTTTGCTAGAGAAAGCTCCAGTCTATATTAAAAGCAGAAATTTTCTTTTATTCTATTTATTCTATTATAATCTGTGCTACAACATCCTAAAGATGAAACTAGAGCTATTGTTTACATATCCTTGTGAACATATGCTCAAGCACGAGCTGAATGTTATTTGAATGCTGCAGTTTTGAATTCAAAGTAATTTGTTCAAACAATCTCATAGACAATCATTGTCAATCACATTGGGGCAAAAAACCCACACCAAAACACCAAAAAACCTCAGAGATGCCATTCCTTAAATCTGCTAGAAAACAAAAGGATGCACAAGCAACCTTAAAACAGAGCACATCATGGCATATTTGGAATGGCAGCTCCTGCACAGGTATCAGAAGTGGTTGGTTTGCTTTGGCTCTCTGCTCAAAGAAGAGCAAGGATGGTAGAGCTTTCAACTGTTCCTAAGCATGCAGTGGGCATGTGCACCTAAGTACCAATGAACTCAACTCAGAGGCAACTCATTCTAACTCTAGGGTCTTTGCAGTGGATTGGGCTCCCAAGGTATTATGATGCTCCGATCCTCCAGTTTTCCTTTGAATCTTGATTTAAACTGCTGGCTACAGAATCTGCAAAGCTTGCTGAAGAGTCATCTTTTCCAGTTCATAAAAGGTTATGGATCCGTAACTAAGACTAAAAGCAAAGATAACCAACTGAATTGAAATTGCCTTCCATAGATGCAATTATTTAAGCAGAGACACATGCAAAAGAATTCAAACAAGGAAAAAATAAACTGGATTTTGGATGTTGCTTGCTACATTAAGTGTGGCATGTGTATTAGTGGATGGTATCCAACAACAACCAGCAATTTACTGTCTTGCTCTGTAATGTTTGTTAATCAACTTCATGCAAGGCTTTGGGCTGAGAAAAGACAAGGGTAACAGTAATACAGTAATGTAATTACTTGGTATACATGTATATTTTGAAGAGTCTGTTTAATTTATATTTTGAAATACAAACATTCAGCCTCAAACTGTGACACAATTCAATTGTCTTGCATGTGAAAATACACTGTGGCAGCACAAGAATGTACAATTCTCATTATTCTTCATTCTATGTTCCTGAAAGATTCCCTTCATTCCTCTTCTTGCTCAAAAAAAAATCAGATATTTATAGATGGTTTTTCAAGGAAGTCCACAGAATTGTGAGAAGAGCAACATCAAAGTGGACCAAAGCCAGAAAATTCTTCATAAAAACCTGCTTTCTGCAAAAAAGTACTTTGGTAAAAAATGACCTATCCTTTGAAAAACATGTTTTCTGTCTCCTGTGATGTCACCATTGAAAGACTCCTGAGATGAAGTTGTTTTGACAAGGGTGTTGAAGACACTTATGACACACAAGGGCTCAGCTGGTTGTGGACACACTGCTTGAGCTTAGTCACACACTTTGTTTCCCTTTCTGGGTTTACAGAATTACAGAACAAGGACCAGATATATGGAGTCACAGAAGGAGCAAATGCAAGGAGAGCCATCTTAGCAAGCACACACAAAAGGTGTAAGAGCAGCAAAAGGTAGTAGGCAGTAGGTGGTTATGCATGCCAAAAAAATATTCTGGTTTTGTAGAAAAAAAGACTCTTATTACCTTGACTACATTTTAAGAAGCAGATTTCAGTTATGAACTGCTCTTTGCTTGCAAAAAACACAGAGGACCCCTTTAGTAAGCAACGGTAACGCATGAGAAGAAAGAATTTTATTTGGTAACAAACCAAAATAAACACACAGAATGTGGGTTTCTGTTCAGGGTTTTTGACTACACCACACACTGGACACAGGGAACTGCAGCTTTGTTTTTCCAAATAAAACAGATGCCTACCATCATCACGGCCAGACTGAAAGCTGCTGCCCCTTTTCAATGAAGCAGTTTGACTGAGATGGCCAATTGGTGATGGACGCACATCACTGTCCAGGTCTAACATGGGGCTGTGGAGCAATGAGTTGCCTAGGGAGAGGGGGAAAAAAAGTTATAATGATTTTGCACATCAATTGACATGAAACTGCATACTGCATGTGGAATTCTAATTTAATTCTGAAGTGATACAAGACAATAGTTATCTAGCAAAAACATTCTTAATCTTGCTTATTTAGATTGTCTGTTCATCTACATCAATGCTATTCAATAACGCTACTGTTGACTCCTGTAGCAAAGCCAAACCCACAAGTTCCATGTGGGAAATACCATTCTTTGGTCCGTATGTTTCTCTGTTTTTACTTTAATTAATGCCCTACAATTAGTTGCTTGAAAGCCATGGATAAATATGTATTTATGCCATTAGTGACATAGCACACACTTTTTTTGCTGGTGTATGTCTAAATATACTTTTCAACAGCAATGGTTTCTTGTGCCTCCAGCTGAAGCAGTTAAGGGCAGAGTGTTCAACTACTTCTTAGCTGTTTGACCTGTGCAGAGTTCAGGTAGAAAGAATCCATCCATCACGAAGCAGATGAACTAATGGCATTGTATGCTTGTGCATGTCTGTAAAACACCCCACACTTATCCACAAACACACAATATATTTCCCAGTAAAGCAGTTACTGTTATTAATTTTTTTTTTTTTCCTTCGGGTGCCTGTCCATATGTAGGTCACTATTAGCAAGTCCTAAGCAATGATCTAATCTGATGGAGGTGGATACCTGGAGTCTAATATACGTTTTGGAAAACAACCATATCATAAGGAGCAGACCATGATGATTATTTGATGTACTGTAACACTGCCAATATTTCTCTTAAAGTCTAAATTGCTGCTTTATGCATTTCACCATACAGATACATTTCTGAAAGTAACCATCAAAAACGATTTCAGCATTGGCCAACTGGGCTGTAACAGCTAGACTTAAATTAATCACAATTCATAGAATTATAAAAGAGCCTAGGTTGGAAGGGACCTTGAAAGATCATCTGGTCCAACCTTTCATGGGAAAGGGAGCCTAGGTGAAATTATCTAGCACCCTGTCCGGTTGAGTCTTTAAAACCTCCAGCGATGGGGACTCTACCACGTCCCTGGGGAGGTTGTTCCAGTGATTGTCCTCACAGTAAAAAAAATTTCTTTCTTATATCGAGATGAAGCCTCTCCTAGTAATTCATGCTGAATTTTGTAGTGAGAATCTCAGTGTTTGAGTTTCTATCGCTTGATCTTTTCCATGAATACCTACGTTCACTTAAAATAACAGGAAGGCCACACAGTAAGAGCACCAGCTGCAACATTGCAATACTCAGATTCCAGAGTAACACAAAGTAAAAACGATTTGAAGAATATTTATTCTGAATTTACGCTGCTGTCAGATCAGTATGGCAGTAAAGATATACCTAGTCACTTTACTTCAACAGCTGGGGCTTAAAAAGCAATATTAAGTATTGTGAAACTTATCGCAAACTTCCAATAGGTGACAGTATTGGGTTTTAGTTCCTTTTGAAAGAAGTTCTTCCTCCCATAATTCTTTAACGGCTTTTAAAGAGATTTCCCGTGGCCTTTCACTGTGGCCTCACCAAGGCGTTGTCGTTATCGAGCTAACTGTCAGTTCCTCCATTCATCTTATTACTGTTCACACTATAAAACACCTAAGTAAATAGATCCATTTGCTACGTAGTTCACAATCATGATAGACACACTGCATTAACTGAGTTGGTGAACCCATCTGTGCTATCTTTAGCCTGTACTATGATTCTGTTGACTATTTAAATCCTACACCACTTATTAAAAACAAGTAATCTTTATGACCCTTTTAAAATTGATGAGTTTTCAGCAATATGGACTCTGCTACAGTGATTTAAGTATATTATCCACCTTCACCATGGAGAAGTTCTACAATGAGTTTGAACAAGAATTTGGGGAAAGACTTTTTCTTCTGAATGAACTGAAAATACAGAATAATAAGGAAAAAACCTAAAGCTATCAGAAGCTTTTAAAGTAGGTATGTATGCTGCAAGTGCAAATAGTTAATTATGGACATGTACTATGCAACTACCCATGTAACAGAGATCTGTGTAAGGTCACACATCTTCTGCATCTACGATTTAAACACCTATGACTTCTAAAATATATCTTAATCATTACAAATTTACAACATTAACTTTTGTGAAAACATTACAGCAAGCCTGCAGAATGAAGTAAAAACAAAAAAAATTTCTTCCTCTCCAGATTAAAAAAGAACACATTCGATATCTTACAGAGATTCTACCCAGAATAAAAAGAAAATTGTATAGAAGACCCTGAGAAATTTTAAGTGCCTCACATAGTTCTTGGGCTTCCATAAGAACTTGACTCTGAAAATCTACAAATCTGCATTTGGGTGAAAAAAATAACGTACGCCAAGGACAAATCAGAATTGTGAGAGGCATTGCTAGTTAAAACATATACTAAAAAACAAAACAAAAAACCAGAAATGCAGCAATGCTATCTTCACAAAAACTACAATTAGAAAAAGCCACAATACACCAAAACTTCCCTCTTTGATGTCTTTGCAGACTTTAGGCTCTCACCCTTCAAACACCTTGTTAATATGAGGAATTTCTTGTAAACAGATGGTTTCTAAAAATGACAGTGCCAATTAAATCTCAGAATTAAGAAAAACAGACACACTTACCAAAACATCTTAATGTGAATTAGTTCAATTAAAGCCATTTGCCTGAAGTAGCTGAAAACCTGAAAATTCTGTATTGCTGCTGATACACTAACCCCACGCCACCCAAATGGTTTATATATTCACCAGTAACAGAAAACATGTAAAGAATACTCTCTTGTTCCACCAGAAAAACCACATCATCAGTTTGCAGGCATACCAGGAAAAGAAAGTTTAACATGAACTAATTTCTTAATTGGTTGTCTAGCATTACAAGCAAGTATAACACAGCAGCAGGGAACTATAACAGCACATATACCCTCAGGACTAATAAACATCTGGACTACATTAGCAAAGCTGATTTTGCTTTCACCCGACCAGAAGATAGCGCTTGAAGACTGCACACTAATGCATAAATCTTGTAAAAAAGTGAGAGTTAACTTACAAACAATTTTTCTCCCATCCCAACTCGTTCCCTCTCTGGAGCCAGCAGCCTAAATTTAGCAGCATAATGTAATACAATGAATTAATATTAGTATGGAATGTAGACAATAATATTTATAAACCTAAATAAACTACCCAAATAATAATTTACTGCCTATTCATTATTTGATTTGTGTACTATTTCTGCATTCCTAGATTCTGAATATAGGATAGCAACAATCTAAAGTTTCAAGAAATTAACTTCTTACTGTGCTAACAGGTTTTAAGATGTTGTATAAACAGCATGAACAATACATTCCTGGCAGATCTTCATTTTTTTTTTTTAAAAATACACTGCATCTTTGAAGTTACAGAAGTATTTTTTTCCAAAATACAGCATCTACATGGAGCATATCTGTCAGTGACTCCAGTGCCAAGTGTATATTTAACCAAGGAAACACAGGAAAAATAAATGTACCACATTCTCTTCTACCAAACAGTCATGACAAACCAGAAGTATAATTAAAGCCTTATTACATTTACAACTGTAAAATCATGAGAAGATCAAATAAGAAGTTTTAAGGATCTTAACATTGCTTTAAATTTTTGTTTTTGAAAAAGGATTTTACTGGGTTTCAACTTTTTGTGCACAAATACTTTAAAGGTATGTAGAATGAAATAAAAACATACAGATACTGTGTGAAATATAAATAGTTCAACGGTTTTGTTCAGACCTCTTCTGTTCTAGTGCAGTAATATCTCACCAAAACAAGGATCGGGGGGGGGGGGGGGGGGAGCGCAATGCTTTTTGAGGTCATTTATTTAATTTGTGCTTTCACTTTCTGTAAATCAAAAGTCACCTGTGCTGACCCCTAATTGCAGGTGTTCTCTAAGTTTATCAGTACTGCAGTTGCTACAGAGTACTTATGTGACTACAGTGCCTACAGCTCATGTACATACCTTGACTCCATCTTTTGAGATGTTACCTGCCTGCAGCATACTGCAGCCTCAGTGAAAAAGACGACTAACATGAAGTTTGCCTAAAATAGATTTTTCCATGATCTGCAAACCAGTCAATGATTTAAATTTTTAAAAGCAACTTTACTTTCTTATTTCAAAGCTATTACCAAACTGAGTGTAAAAATTGTTCTGCAATATCCATCGCTCCACAGTTCTGCTTGGCTTTTTTCCCCTCACAGTCTGACAGGCAGAGGTTTCTCGTAGGAGTCACGCATCTCTCACCTCCCTTCTGTAACCCAGCCTCAGCCATGCTGCAATTCTGCCAGCCTGGTGCATCACTTACGTGACACTCAGCTAAAGCTTTTTACAAAAGCTACTGGTTGATCAGGGGATAATATAGTGCCAGTACTTTTTGCAGTGACAAAGAAAATTGTTAACAAGTGACCAACCTCAGGCTGAGTAGTTTTTCAGTGCAATTTTCCATGGTAAGTCAAACATCAGTCATTACACAGACCTGCTCATATACAGCATGTATATGAGCAAGATTAATTAAAAAAAAAAGACCCTACAGATGTGCAACCAGGTGAATACAGTTCTTGTATTCTTTCATCCATTATATATCTCACAGTGATTTTTCTCACAGGCTACAATAGCGAGGGAAGGCTGATCTATAGCCTCTGGACTCTCTGAAGGGCGGCAGACTTCCTTACCACCCTTAAACACCTTTGAACATTTTTTCCTGTGCACAGCGGGCCCTTGTCCTGTGCTACAGCCTGACCACCCACTGTTGCTTGTTGACCAAACACACAGTGCCTGGAGCCCGCACCGACACAACCAGGATAAGATTCCTTTCAAGGACATTGCATTGAGAATTTCAATTTGTCTAGACAAGAAATAAGGCGAGCAGGAGAAATTGCCAAAAAATTAACCTGCTCAACAGATGAATGACTGCATTCTATTCTTTTTCTTCAGTACTTTTTCTTTCTAACCTTACTTTATTAGGAATCTGACATTTCTAAATGACCAAGAAGAAAATGGGTTGTATTTCGAGCAGAGAGATGAGTGCGGAAGATTAAAATTGCTGCACTTCATGGAAAAAATGTTTTTGGAATACATTTAAAAATGAATGCTTTTTTAAATCTTAAGGCTCGTCTTCGTTATACTAAATATATTTATACTGAAACTATTTTTCAGTTTACCACAAAAAGGGTAATTGGGCTGATTATTTCTAGTGGTGGTCTAAGTATTTCACAGCCTAAGGGTAAGCCTTATTGTCAGTCCTGCAGGCCAAAAAATACTGAAGCAAGAGCCAAATGCCTCAAGTTCAGCACATAAATAAAAATGACGTCATTTTACTAGCACTAGTAAAATGCACCAGTGGACATTAAGATCTTCAGCAACTTTGAAAACAACCCACTTTTACTTAATTGCCCAAATAAGGACTTAAAAGACTAGAGTAGACACCAAGGCAAAATTCTGGCCACAGAAGAGCTTCACTTTATCTTCAGTAGTACTAATCTTCTCGATTTTGATTTTAAACTACCTGTGCTGCTTTTTAATCACAATATTTACTGTCTTTATAATACTTTAAATGCTATTTAAAGTATGATATAAAATAAGAATGCCCCCTGCACTTCCGAACATGTTAGATTCTACTAAAAATTCTAAGTAACAGCAAAGTTACAGATACAGGTGGTAAAAGAGAAAAACAAATCCAGTGTCAAATTTTGCACTGATTAATTTTTTTTTTTTTTTTTTTTTTTTATTAATAACCCATTAAGGGTTTGCTTGACATCTGCTGTCAAAAGGGTATTTCTGCTATGGACAGGGGATGTGGTTTAGACATGAAATGGCTCCCAGCTGCAAGAAGTCTTCTTCCAGATGTACAGTAAGCAAAGGCAATGGAAGAGAACCAGCTGCTAGGATAACAAATTGAAAAGGCCCTTTTGACACAAGCCTTGCCGGCCTGTCTGATCTAACAAAGATGGATCATTCATTGCAAGGTGAATAGAATCTCAGTGTGGCACAGAAGAAAGAGCAACGTGGTCTAAGCATCCATCTCTCTCCTTCACACTATGTACAGCTGCTGTTACTCTGGCACAGAAAAACCCTGCATAGTTTTTTACAATATCTGGAGAGCTGTGCATCATACTCTGAGTGCTGCAAAAATTACATTTTTTTCCAGCAATAAGAACTACAACAAAAATCACAATGACTAAACTAGTATACTCCCGTTTCGAGAGCTGTCTCCATGTTGGGAACTTTAATAGGTTGTATATTATATATTTTGCAACCCAAAGGGCAGCAGAAAGATCACACTACAACTGTGTTAGTGTTTCCATTTATAGTTTTAGTTTCTAAAGGGTATTAGCAGATAGATTCTTTGCAACAATGTTACATAATATCTCAGAAAGACCTATTAAGAAATGAAGACTTTTTCAGTCAGTTTGATGATAACTGGATTAGAGTCCCTATCCATTTTAGTCCAAAGTATCATGAAACCTACTAAGCCACTACTAAAGTCTAAGCAAATAACCATTGGCCACACAGAAAACAGTCTTAACCTCCATAGCTTCTTTCCCTGATACTCATGTTAAGAATCCCATTGCTTAACTCATTTTGGCTATCTGCCCAGTGCCCCAGGCAAATTTTAAACTAAACTTCATTTATTTACATTTATTTTCATGTCATTTTACGTCATTATATCCCCCATGTTTCCTGTACTCCAACAAGTCTGGGAAGCATAAACCATAGTGAAAAACTACAACTATGCCCTAATAATAGGGGAATTGCCAAGTAAAGTTAAAAATTACAAATATGTAAAATCTTAATTGAAGGAAACAATTTACTATCCAGGTACCAGGTTTGAAAGTCCCCAGACTTCTACAAATCATAAGTTCAAAGTTCAGAAGCAGCAATTCAGACTTTAGCCAACACAAGGTGTAAAATATCAGCACAATTCAGTTTATCATTCAACTATCTCTTGCTAGAGGTTTAAAAAATACTGTTTTGAGTGAGTATAGTGCTCTTCCATGTTAAGCTTTATATTTATAGCCTTCAAAAATGCTCTTTTCCCTGTCTATTCAGTCTCATGCATACTAAGTAACAGCAGCAAACTGCCTTTACCTACTTCAGGTCCTTCCAGTGGGCAGCAATATTGGGATGCGATCAGATTTACAAAAGGAATCCATCAATGATTCAGGAAATAGCTTCATAATCATAAAAAAAAAAAAAGGTTTCAAAAACAATAAAAGAGCACAACTGCCTATTCCATTAGTAAGGCAGATACCTTAAATAGAAAACATAAAAAGTTAATAAATCCATATATTTACAAGCATTACTACATCAGCAGAGCTAGAGCTCCAGCCAGTTGCATGTGGGTCCCAGATCTACAGCTGCACCTTTAATGGAAGAATCTGACCATCAGAGAAGCAGGAGAATGGTTTAATGTAAGGACTCGAGCACGGGAGCTTTATGATTTGGGCATCCCCTCTACTGCCTCATGCTTCCACTAGGACTTTGGCTATGCTGTTTGGTCTCTTTGTCCTGGCTGCTCATATGTCAGAGCAGGAGAAATTTCGATCTGCTGTCATATATGCATATTCACTCACTCCTTAAAACACGTGGGCTTAGATTGCAACAGTTTCTCATAATATGAGCATCATCTGCCTGCATTTTTTTTACCTCACACATGAGGAAGGTCTGCTATGGCTATACAGAGCAAGAGATAGATAGGCTAAAGGCAATGATGGGTGAGTAACAACAGCCATATCTGAGCATGTAATGAAACATTAATCTACATAATTCAAGACTAATCAGCAAACCAACAGGGTTGTTTAGACTGAGGGGAAACAGTACGTTAATACACATACAGAGATATTCCTCAAGGGAAATACACTCCAAAATGCTGCTGTAAAGTACTTCATGCACAGGACTTGAGAAAATTCCCCATCCTACTTGTACCCATTGAAATAAATGCAACCAATTAACTAATGATCAGATTACTGCATCTTTTACGATTAATAATTGTATATTAAAATCAAAGGAAACATCCAGTTGAATAATTTGCTGTTGGTAGTTGTCAGCCTTTAAGTCACACTGCCAAATTATCTGACAAAGCTTAGCACAGCTTGATATACGTTTCAGTTTTTGGAAATAATATTAACACAAGTTGGATTAACTGAAAACAGACAGTATTTGAAACACATAGGACTTCTGCTAACCCCTGAAACAAATTCCAGGAGAAAACTCCAAGATCATTACAGCCCTGTAAACCTGCCACAGTTTCTTCTTTCAGGCTGCATCAGAGATTGTACTATGCTATGATACTTTACAGTTCCAGGACATGCTTACAACTGCAGAGTATTTCTACAAAATGGAGTTAATCTCTAGTAATATCCAAGCACAGAGGCTTTTCTTTTTTTTTTTTTTTTAAAGCTTTTCATGTGATAGTACTACTGAGAGTGAAGGATTCACACTTAGATCAAAAATATATACTTAGATATAAAACTAAAATAAATATGTATTTAAATATGCCTCTAACACACAGTTTTCTGATAGCAACTTCAACCACCTCAGCATGTATATTAGCTCACTCCACTCTTCAACTATGCTTAGGAGAGCCTTGAAAGTACAGTTATTAACAAGAGGGCAATCTTCAGACAAAGATAAAGAACCTACAGAGGATGTAGAAAAGGAGATGTACTTCTTGTAAATATTGGGGATTTGTCCTGACTGCCATTACTAGTGGCCGGGATGAGATGATATGTAACTAAATCTCTTAAAGAAGATAGGAGCAGATGCTATTTCTATATAAGAAAATGAAATTATTTAAGTTGTAATGACTAAAGAGTCAGCCTCCTAGTGGTGTGGAGACAATTGGAACAATTTTGTCCCACAGAGCACACTGTTGGCTTGTCATATCAGTGACTGAATTTGAAGTTCTCCTTAGAATTCACTTAGGTTTGGTTTTTAGCTTGTTTAGCAAACAATTGCAATGTTAACCTTCCCTTCCTGAACACATCATGGCCAGCAAATAAATTCTTTAAGAATATTTACTGTTTGACAATCAGCTACAAAAACCCTGTCGAGAACATCTAACAGAGTTTTCAAAAAAAGACTTTTCCAGCTAAGAAAAGCAAAGGCTTTCGTCTAATTCCAAATCCATTTCAGGTAGTAAAATTCACGTATAACGACTCAGAGCACAGCTCTGCTTTGAAAACTAATAAAATAGCAGCAAAATGCTTTGGCACAAACTCAGTTGAAAGTTGAAAAATTGTGCACAAATGCAAAAATAGATACAATCTGCTACTGAGGTTTAAGTTTACTATGCTGAAAAGTTTTGACTCAGTCAGTTTGAACCCACAGATTCTCAGTCAGCAGAAGAACTAAGCTAAGAACAGCCAGAAATTGTTGGTATGTTCAAGGTGGAACTGTAATCGTTGTCTGCTTATTCCAGCATACGCAATATGAAGACTACCATCTGCTAGAAACAATGTCTATTATCCCTGTTGAAAAGGGAAATCTAGAAGTTTTAATGCCCTTTTCTTTAGAGTTTCAGCCTTATGGCCCACCTCTTCCTCCAAATGCTTGATATACAAAAGAATCTTTTTTGGAAGCATGTTTTAACTGGAGGACTTTAATGTTTGAAAATTTATTACTATTTTCTCTTAAAAATAGCCTGTGAATTTAGGACCATATAAACCACATTTCTAACTTGTTTAAGTTGATTAGATTCCTCAAAGTCTTGCATAACCAATTTGATATCTACGAGTAAAACCCCACACTTTTCCTGTTTGAAAAGCATACATCTAAAGTAGATTAAAATACATTCCATGTCTCTGATCACAATCAGCATTGTTCTACTTGGCAGTTAAAACCGAGTTTTCTTTTTTCCTTCTCCTGTCTGGGTATGCCAAAATTAAAGATCTATGGAAAGGAAAAATCACATTTAGCAACCTTCTTTTGTCCTACTAGATACTAAGTGAGAAATTCCATCAACCAGGATCAATTCTTGAGCATTTTACAATCTGTACAAAAACTACATCAGTAAGGACCACGTAAAAGGCTGGAAGAAAACTACTGAGATTTGATGAGCTTTTCAATACAAGTGATAATATATTAGCATTTGTTTCATACATGCACTAAATATTAACTACTCATACATGCATTTACTGGGCATTCAAGTTATTTAAATTCCCTCTTCTGTGAGCTAAACAAAGCTGCTAACATAATAGCCCCTTTGATATTAAGGCTGAGGTAAGCAGATTTGTTGCAAGAAAAACACCAAACAGGTTGAGATTTTCAAGACAAGCATAGGAATTTAGACACATTTTCCATTCATTTACTGGAGCCTGCATATCAAAACTATATAGACTACTAAAACAAAAGAGTCTTGAGCACTTAGTATCTTCATGCCCCTATTTTTCTTGCTAAGAAGCTGAGAGATGGCTATATAACATTTTGCAAGTGAGAGGAGAAAAAGAAAGCTTAGAATTGTTAACCATGGCCGTTTTTACAAGCGAGTTTTGCTCCTGATAGCTGTGTGTTGCAGGGGTGGTGGTGGTGGTGCCTCAGGGTTTTGACGAGGAGGGAAGATGGGGAGGTTTTGGAAACGTTCTGAATTTTGACCAAGAGGCCAAGAAACCAACCTGGTGTTCCAGCTGGTCCCACAGCACTTCAGACCGTGTTGTGGAACAAAGATGGTCTCAGCACACTTTAAGCTAAAACTTACTGACATCACCGTCACATGTGATGCACCCTGTGAACTCTATACCTGATATAACCTCTGCTACAGAGAGTTTAAGCCTCCTGCAGCAATTTTACAGCACATTTCTGCAGCAGCTCCAACTCAGTAAAATTTTTGTGGTTTCTCAGAATACAACACCTTATTTGGTTTGGGATACACATGCACTAACACTAAACATGGGAGTTACCTATAAGTCAAGAGAGGCCAGATTCCAATATGCCTACTCATTTCAGAAACAGCAGCAAACTCGATAAGACTTCTTGAGAAACAAGGGACTACTTGTCATTTTCTAATTTGAAAATCCAGTTTTCAGATTTTACTACTAGAAATGCCAGGCCAATAGCCTTCCACCTATTCCCTTTTGAAAATACGCTGATGTGATGGATCATGCTAACTGGTAGCTAAGTCTCTGCCACACCTGAAAGCAATACCTATACATTTCTTTGACGAGCAACACTGGCAAAGACAAAGACAGAATACAACTAAGTATTCATATTGGTCTTAATATAACATTGTCTAAATATCCCATTTGTCCAACTCACAGGTCTGTGCCTGAACAGTGTAATCTGAATTTTGAAACCGCACACGAACAAAGAAAAAGAGAACACCGTATTATCATTCACTGCATATCAAGAAGTTACACATTATTCCACTATGCCCCAATGCCCTGCATATCCATATACTAATGGCATATCTTGTGACAAAGAAATGTAACTGGCAGATTCAGACAACAATCCAAACTTCATGTGACCTCAAAGAAGTATTTCGAGAGGACAGTAAACTTCAGATGAATGACTGAAATTTAATGCTTTTCCCATGTAAAGAGCTTAAAAAGTTGTAAGTTAAACAAAAAGAAAACTCCAACTGCTGTTTTGTTTTTATAATAGAATAAAGAAAAAAATACAAGTCAGTATTCAACTTTGTAAAAAGCTATCAAAATTGATGGGAAAAAACCCCAAATATCATTTGTACACTAAAACTTGTCAAATAAAAGGCTCTGCCAAATTCCTAAACGTCAAATATATATATAAAACAAAAATATATCCTTGCCTTTTTGTTCTTTAACATAGCTCTCCTTACAGTTGTGCATAAGCTGCAGAATCCACTGATGTTGAGCACCAATGCACTGCCAAGCAGGGTCCCCAGGCGCATGAAGATCAGAAAGATATCTGTAAAACCCCGTCCAAAAATTACAGCTCTGACTTGACACAGTGAAGGCCTCATTAAAACAGACGAAAGATATACTAAGAAATACTTTTTTTTTTACATTATTTAAAAAAATTCAAGAACAGTTGTTAAGATACACTCACACCCAATGCAAACACAAGCTTTGCATTCTCCCTTCTTCATTTAGTGAAGCAAAATTCCATCAAAAAAACTTGTAGAAATTAACAAAAACATATATATTTAATATCACATTAATATGTATTTTCAGTTGTGCCTCTAGTAAAGTACTTGGGAAACCAAGCTCTTTATCTGCCAAGGTTGCAGTTCAGTACTTCTTGTTTCACTTGGAATCAGTGATGACATCTCAAGCGCATAAAAAACGGTATTTTTCTTCCCACTTTGTATGTCCTGATTGTATCATCATGTAACCTTAACAAGTAAGTACAGAAGGAATTAATTTTTGGCAGTTCATTAATTTTAGCACACGCATGCACAAACAAATGTAAACCAAGCTCCTGGTTTGGTTCTGGGGTTGTGGTTTTTGTTTTGTTTTGGGTTTTTTTTTTGCATTAGGATGTGCACACAAAGTCTGGAAAAAAGGGGGGGACACAGAGATAATGAAAAGGACTGGGGCTTCTAATACACAGAAGCAAAGCACCCTCTGTCTTTAGGGAGAGAGGAGTATTAGAAGCCAGCTGTTGCGACTTCGAAGAGAACACAGAAGTTATATAGTCTAACGTATGGCATTCAAGACTATCTGACAAAAGTACTTTCAAAAGTATTTTCAAAAAGCAGTAGCTGCTCTACTATTTAATGCGCTCCATCACATTTTGCATTAATGAGACTCAGGACAGATTAAAAAATTCAAGATGCTCAAGGTGAAGTACACTGATTTATTATCTTAAGCACTGCAGGGAATGTTTAACTCCTTCACAAAAGCTGTATTACTACAATAATACCTAACATTAATTAGGACTGTGTTGCAAAGTTCTGTCTTTGAGAACTGTCTGCAGTACTTGAACAAAAAATAAACTGTCAAAGTAGGATTGGTTGGATGGATGAGAACATTACACAACCAATTTTGACAGGGTTACATTTATAAATTATGAGCTTAAGTCCTTCCTCAGTGTTAAGGGGGACTTTAGTCTTTGCTTAGACACAAAATAAAAAAAAAAAAAAAATATTACCACTGGTCTTGGAAAAAATACATCTACGTGGCTGTTAAGTGATATGGTAAACTGTTTCTGAACAGTATAAAATAATTATCAGTGTAAATACCATAACAAAATGAGAGGAAAATATGAATTGAAGCCTAATTATAAACATTGAATATCTGAGGCAGAAAACCACAGTATTTCAGGTCTTGCTCCGCCTTAGACATTGGAGACATACAAAACAAACATACCAAGGAAGAAAAAAACCTCATAAAAATAGCAGGTTTTATGCAAATAATTTTACAATTAGGATTTTGTTAATTTCCTCTTAGCTGAAGTGCTCTGAAGAAAGCTGTCTTCACACCTTGCCTCCAGAAAATTTACACTAGTATAACCACATTAGCATATCTAGAGTAGTGAAACTAATTTAATCTCTTTGTATGCTGGGATTCTGTTAATTCATTAGAACTAAATATTCCACATTTGTCCACTCCCTACTCTCCCTCATTATACTGTTCTACATATGGAATACATTTGGTAGTTACATTAACACAGTCTGCTTTAACATAGGCTGGGATATTTTTAAAGATTCAATACTTCAAGGTAAGGGGCTAGAGAAACACTAAACCACCCCCCCCAGAATCAAACACATATACAACTCTGATTCTTCCAAAGAATCCTTAAAAAAGGTCATAAGATTTGGCTTAGATAAAGAAGCTGCTCTTTAAGGTTTTCAAGACTGACATAGAAAGGAAACAGTAGTGCCCTCTTCAGAGACACAAAACGCTTAACTACTCACCTTAAAACGCAATTACAATAAACAGGCAGTATTTATATAGCACCCAGAAGAATGAGAAGCACTCCACATAAATGTACACTGGTCACTGTCCTCATAAACTAACATAACGTAAAGGGACCTAAGATACCAATACTGCACTTCGTCCTGTGCGACTGGGCCTGGTGAGCATACAAAACATTGAAGACCTCATGCAGGTGTCATAATTTTAAGAATGCTTCTCTCACAGCGCTTTTGGTCTACATCTTTTAAGATAACTGAAAAAAGCCCTGAGAATGTCAAGCCCCACTAGGAGCCCTAGTAACATCCAAAACTCAAAAGCTTTCTAGGTAAAGCCATCAAATGTTCCAGAGCACTCTAAAGTTTGGCTCCAAGGACTGTAAAGCAGGTTAAGGTCTACCAGCAGAAGAAGGTCCAACCAACTCATGTCAGTATGCCTACAGACTTTGACATCAGCTTTGTGAATGACAGAAAATCTAAGAATTTCAATGAAAACTGGGGAACTGGTTCATGTTCATGAAATATAAAAGAACTACTTTATTTGGACTGAGTAGTAAAAGAGCCAAAACCAAATTTAAACGACAGTCTGGATTAAAACCTCCCTATTATCTGACTGAGGATGATTGCATTTCAACACCAAGTCAAGCTGAAAGGTAAGACAAGTTAAGAAGGAATCTATTTTGGGATCTGCAACCTGTGAGTGATCATTTCAGCCACAGCTTGCAACATGATGGTTTAGAGGAAGCAATAGAATCTAAACATGCCTTAAAGATTTTAAAAAATTAAATTCAATCTCAATTATCTTTCATGAAATTGTTCTCATTCAAGAACTGTTTTTCAACCATTCAATAAACAATCAAGTACCAATCCATTGTCATTATTTATATAATCATAAAATCTCAAAATACTCTACTTAAAGCTTTAAAATTAGTATTTAAACCATAGTAAAAATAGTCACTACGCTATTTAGAAAACAGATTTAAATACACATCTAACACCACATGTCTGATGAAGACACTAGTCAAATGATTACCTTATATAACGTTTCTGATCATGCAATGTTGACGGAGTTTCAAGCAGCTTATCCAACAGAAGTTCTCTTAAAGCTTCAATTCTGGTTTCAACTTCAGCATAATCTAGCAGTAGGGAGAAGAAATAAATCCAGTGTGTGCCTTCAGCAGTGCTATGAACTGAAAATTATGTTATTTTTCTAGGACATCAGACACTTCTGGAGTTAATGTGGAAATCAATATAACTCATTTTATAACAAGCCACATCTGAAAATTTTGTATACGACAGTTCTACAAAAACAGAGAATTGGACTTTGAAGTCTTTCCAACAATATGCCAGTGAGAGATACCCGAAGTCACATTTTAATTACTGTAACCTTTTTTTATGTCCAGTAATACCAAGCCTTAATAAATAAACAAAATTGGCTATGATTTCACATTTTGTAGTATATACCTCACTCAGAAAACCTGCCAGAAATATTGCTTAATTGGTTCCTATAAATCCATAATCTTAATGGATTAAAATCCATATAAACCCCACATAAAGCTCTTTAGACTACTATGTGCTTTTTAGCCTTTAAGTTAAAAAAAAAAAAAAAAAAAAAAAAAAAAGGCAGCAGGAAATAACAGAACCCATATCTTACATTTTTTGAATACTTGAACCTCTGTCTTTCCAAAGAGTGACTTGGCTTTTTCATAGTCATTAATAACCACATCATAATCGCCCTTAAAAAAAACCAAACACAAACAAACAACAAACGTTTATAATTGTCAATAAAAAAGTAACACAATAATTTCATCAAATAGGAAAGTATTTTTAAAGGATTATACCTTCTGGATATTTCTTTCAATATTCAAGGGAAGGTTGAAAAGAAATTTAAAACGCTGAAGAACATTAAGTGCATTTCTTGTTGAATCAGCTTTGTCCTTTCGACCCAGCACTTCTTGGAATAAGGTATCTGCTGTGTTACTGGCTCCTATTTTAAAAAAGATGAAAATAAGAAGAAGTAGAGTAAGTAATCAGTTCAACTGACATGCAGATTTTCCTCATTTTAATGAGTCATTCAAGTTTTTTTAGAGCAAATGAGTAATTATTGCTAAATTTTTATACTTTTTTGTTCAATTGTGTTAACATTTTACAACTGATGAAATACTATTTCAAAGTGAACCACTTAGCATTTTAATGTGGTAAGATCCCTGTGCAATTAAAAACAATCACTCTTTCCTATTTCAAATGCTTAAGTTCGCTGCAGATATTTTATAGTTTGCTTTGGCTCCAGATCTACATTTTGCAACTAAATTATGCATCCTAGGATATGGAAAAATTCACAGAAAGTTTTCTTTTTAGAAAAGTATAATTTCATTATGTTAATTAATGTCATAACTTTAAGAGTTATCTCTGGGTTTTGCAAACAATTTTTTTGTGTTTTCAAATTAAGTTTTAAAAATTATTAACAACATTTGATATTTGAGTCACTTAAAAGCACCCACGATTAAGTCAAAGACAATGAAAAAAGTCTAACTAGCTGGTCACTGTAACAGAATAAATACAAAGTGTCTTCACATGGCATTAAAAGTCTTACTGGCTTCATCACATACAGAATCAAGCCTTGGTCAACAATTTCATGCAATTAAGTTTCTATACTATCTGTGAATATTCTTCAATAAATACACTAAATACAGCCTCAAAACCTTTTCTGTCCAGACTAAAAAGCGTTCTATTTTGTAATAAGAATTATTTCCTAACACAGAATAATAGAATTTCATTTATAGTAGGGAAGATTTACATCGCATGCAAATATTTGCATTTTTCAACTCGTGACTTATTTTTAATTAACCAAAAAAAAAAAAGTGGAACTGTCTTAGCCTTTTTGATCGTTGCGTGTAGAAGTTTCTACATTATCTGGTCTAGTGACTATACTTTAAGCAAAGATGAAAAAAAATTACATCACTCTCTCTGGGTGGCTTGCATGCCATTTTCTCTAGTCAACACTGTGGGTGGCCTGCTCATGTTAAAAGTAGTCTTTGTAAAATAATTGTTATACCTAAATAATGTTTAAACTTTGTTGAAATTTTGAAGCCTTGATGTAAAAAAAGTTTTGTCAGGATAGCTATTTCTACTGCATACTATTTAGCATAGAATACTTTAATCCATTAAGGAGAAATGCACAATGAAAACAGCTAGCTGGACATTTAAATACAGACCACTGATAAGGTACGATTTTTCTCTTAAAGTTATAACAAATGCTTGTTTTGTAAATCCTTCTAGTAAGTAACATTTGTTTTGTTTGAATTCATATGTTTCTTGTCCATTCTTTTAACAGCCAAGAAGCAATGTACTATATCTGGGAATTAAAGTTATATTCACAAAGCATTTTTTTTAATTCAATGTAAATGTTTTTAAAAGGTAATTGACAACTGCAGGAAGAGCATAGTGATTTCCATCTTTAGTTTAAAACTACATGCCTTCATCTCTTTATGAATTAATTTGCTGTAGAAATCCTCAAGTAAATAATTTTACTTTTTTTCTACGGGCACTTTTTCTGTTTTACATAGAAATTGAAATAGATCAAATTACTTATTAGTGTCTTAATGAAATTCAATACTTCATGCAAAACAGGTCTGTCTTTTTAGACCTAAAAAAATATTGTAAAATTTCTTTCCTCCTCCCCCCTCCAAATCCTTTCTATATTAACAATCTTTATCTCTTGATTACTGATGAATAATCTAAACCTAAATAATCCATTGATAAAGATTCAGGTCCTATATTGACTAACTATGTTTTCAAAATAGATGATTCATCTACCGTGTGCAAATTTTTTTACTTCAAAATAAAGCTCTAGTTATCCAACAGTTGTCTTTCATAGAGCCTGACAAAAACACCACATAATGGAATTTGAATGACCTCCTTTAAGATACAATTCTTTGTGAAATTCATTATAGCATACCATATGTTTTTATAAACATATATTTGTTTGTTTAGCAATTAAATTTAGCAATTTAGCAAACTCCAAACATTTAAAATTCCACCTATAACACCAGATTGTGTTTCTACTATCCCATGCCATTTCCATCCAATAATTTGGCACACTTAACATACATTCAGATGCTGTGGAAAACATCCTTATTCTTAGGAGTTTGTAATCAAGCTCACAACACCAATTGTTTCTCAAAGTATGCGCCTACAGTCCATAAAATGTAAAATTTGACTAAAGATTTGAAGTAGTTTTTGAAAGCTGGCCCTGTTACTCATGGATTATGGAAGCTTTTCAATGGTCAGACAAGAAACAAAGCTTTGATCCTAAACTACTTTGCATAATATTATTTACTCTTTTTAAATCCTTGTATTCCTACTGCCCTGCCTCCCATCCATCATGACTTGCAAAGTACTGGGAGGAAAAGCAGCCAATTCTTTTCACAGCAGAGCCAAACTTAATACCACTCTGAAGTGCCTGGCACAAGTTCCTCTACAGATCCAGCTTGAAAAAGACAGTCTGCATTATCTGCATACAGATTTCAGCAACCATTTATCAAATGAAACAGTGATTATATATTATAGGTAGATTTGTCTTACATTAGTGTGTGTAGGAAAATGTCACAGATCTAAATTTTTGCTTTTTTATTTAAAATGTCACACAATTTTGTCAAAGGGAAAGTGCTCTCCAAGGAATCTGTGCTTGGTGCATGACATGGCATAAATACAGAGCACAGAGCACTGAGGATTGCACTGGCAAATTTCAGCAAATGCTTTTTTCTCCTACCCTGTATGTATCAAATATTCTGCACACACAGACAGACACATTATAGTCTTTATATAGCGTGTGTGAGGTTTTTTTGTGGGTTTTTTTGGTGAATTGGGGGTGTGTGGTGTGTGTGTATTCCAGGCAACAAGATGAGGGAATAACAATGTTCAAACTACATCTTTATTGTGAGCATTAATGAATCTCTACTGAAAAGAGTTAGAGCTGTTCACAAAACCCCCTGCATTCTTTGTGCTCCCCACGCAAACTCACATACAGTCACTGCTTTCTTCATACAGGAGAAGAAAAACAGTGAACTTCCATGTCACTTTCTTGATTTCATAAAACACACTCAGACTTTCCAACACTGAGTCAGCTATCTGCATGTCATTCCTGCTTATTGATACAGCACTAAGGGAAACATCCCTTCCTCTGTGAAAAAAATCACAATGAAACAAAGTAAAATTATCTTGGCAGAAGTCCCAGAATTAAAAAAAAAAGTAACTTTTTTGATCTGATGAAACACATACCGAACTGCAGTAAATTCAAGCCATCTCTCTCAATGCAACCTTACAGCTAATACAGAGAAACAGAAAAGAAAGTACTCACAGCTTTTCAAAGTTTCTGAAAAGAATGCTAATGCCAAGTAGTCTAAATGGCAGCATATTAAGTGAAAAAGATTCTGTTAATAGACCTTGTTATTGCAAACAGCTTGTATTTGAGGTTTTTTTTTCTGTTTTGCTCAAACTTACAATCCTGGTATTTAGTTTTGCTCATCCTTCTACAGTTCTGTCTATCCATATAGCTCCTCTGTTTTCTTTGTTGACTCAAAATTGAGATGCCACCAAAATTCATTTGAAGTAAATGCTTTAGAACAACTTTATTTTTATATTTATTCTCTCTATCACAAACACTGCTGAAAGTCATGGCAAAAGCTGCTACTTATTTCAAAAGGTGTACTATCACACCCTAAAATCACTACCATCAAAGAGGAAAAGACAAGAGAGACCATACTGTTTTCTACTTTCTACCATATTCCTAGGAATATATTAAAGCTTGTTAGAAAGTCTGAAGTCCATAAATAGATGCTGCTGGAAGGACAAAACTTACTGTTCAGTACATTCTCCAGTTTTTGCGTCATGGATCCTTCTACTTTTTCCGTTCCATCCGCTTCCAGTTTTTGATGGATTGCTGGAATAAAGTGTCTAGTTAAAATGCAGAACATTTTAATAGGTGGGAATACATTACATCGAAGTGACACTTTTAAACATTTTCAAAATTAAAAATAAAGTGTTATTTTTCTTCTTAGACATAAAAAAATACAAACATGCTTCATGGCAGCAGAGTCTAGTGGAGGACAGGGCTTAGAGCCAGACATTGCAGAATTTTAACCACTACTTTGACACAGACTTCCTGTATCTTCTTGAACAAGACAGTAAGGCTCAAGGAAAAAAAATAATGTGGAGAGAATAATCCCAGTTAGCTATCTTGTAGTACAAGTGTTAATTCAATTATTATTTTGAGAAGTAATTATCATTTAAGCACAAAATACTTTTGCTTTGTAAGGCAAAGTTTTTACACGGATCTCACCAAAAAGAATTACCAATAATTAAAGGGTAGAGAGTCATAGGGAATTTGGATGACCCCAAAAATCAAGTGCTAGAACACTCCCCCATCAGTTGGTTTCATCTACAAAAATGCACTCTCAAAACACACCATTTAAGAGTATCTTGTAGCAATACACTGCATTAACCATTACACAGGAGCATTGTGATGCTTTTGCTCAAAACAACATGAAAATGGAGGGGAGTTTGCTTTATTTTTTTTGAAGATGCTATTTTTTTCCTGTCCTAAAATGCCAAAAGCCCCAATTCTTGTTTCTATGTGGTATTACTAATGGATGTGGAAATGCATAGTATCACCATTAATTTGTTGTTTTATTATAATTTCTTTTTCAGGAAGGGAGAGATTTACCAGCATAGCTTGACTACACTGTACCACTCTGGAAATACGAACAGTGAATGGAGTGTAGATACTCCTTTCTTCTACTTCCCCTCTCTTACACAGCCTTCCTTCCCTCTTCTTCTGTGTTCAGTACAACTGGCACAGACCAGTGTTTCTTTTTCCTTTTTTCTTTTTTTTTTTTTTTTAGTATTCCTGTATATATGCATACAGCATATATAAAACAGTTATTTTTAAATATGATTTTCCTTTCAAATTTTTAATCTGTTAACATAAGTAAAATCCACTCTATCAAATAGCCATCAGTTCCTGTTGCTTTAAATAAAATTAAGGCTTCTAAAAAAACTCCTACTGCTTCCTGCTGGTTCTCAGTAGAATGAAGTGAAGCTAAGCTACCCTTGAAAACAGTAATGCTCAGTGCTTTGAAGAAAGCGAGTAATGATATATTTTAGTTCAAAACACAAATACAGTTTTGAAACTAGTCTCTCAATTGTCCCAGCTTACCTTGCTTTGGTTTGCATGGCAGAGCAACCCGAGTCCCTCAACTGGATTCTTTTAAGATGAAACAAAACTAAAAGATGCACTCCATGAGTATATCTAATGTGTTCCAGGAGATACCTGGATTCAATCCACTGGGTGATACTTGAGCTAGTCTAAAATACCACCCCAAACTGCATATAATGTACACATAGCGATGTCATCACCAACTGGTTTCCTCCACAATGCCATCCCTACTTGCCCATGCTACGTAGATGCAAATTAAGTACAAGCAAACAAGGACAGAAACTATGTTTAGTAAGGTAGCCCTGTGCCCTCAGTCCTACTGTAAGCAGTGAGAGAGGATGGCTATTCTGAAACAGGATGGCCCTTGATAGTCTCCAGCCTCCTTCAAAGGAAGAATTTTCATTGGGGGGCCGGGGGGGGGGGGGGGGGGGGGGGAAGAGGGGGAGAAAGGGGGGGGAGGAGGGGGAGGAGAGAGGGGGGGGTGAGGAGAGAGAGAGAGAATTCCATTATTCTCAAACTTCTAGATTTGACCCTTCAATCCCTTGGTCCTACACAAAGAATTTCAGGAAGCTTAGCTTTCTTGAAAATGCAAGAACACCCCTTTATTTTTGTTATTAAAGTCATTAGAGGAGGAAAAACGAAATCTAATTTAGGACACCATATTTCTTAAGACAACACTTAAATGAAATGAACTAAAACTGACAGTTCCTTAAAATATACAAGAATCTGAGTTCTATGTTAAAAGATGGTGTATTGTTAACTGTAGCACATATTTTACATATGCCGTGGACACCACTTACCTACAAGAATACCTCTACAATTTTATGACAAAAACATTAAAGGTTCTAACGACATTATTCCATTTATGTACATCAGTTCCAGTCAGGGGCAGCCAATTACTGTACTGCAATTAATGTTACATACTGAAAGACAAGTTCATCAGAACGGCAACCACAACATAAACAGATATTTTAAAACCAAACGTTGCAAGTACTATTGGAACCGCATCAAAGTGTAATGATTTTAATTTACATATTTTGAAATCATTCTGTGAAGCATATTTTTGAAAGATACTTTCTAAATGGATGTGGATAAAAAAACCCTAAGTTATATATTGCCTCAGATTTTAAAAATTTAGTATTTTGGAACCATTAATTACATAGCATTAATTGCTGACCAGTCAACTATAATGTTACTCCTGAAGGGGACACACCTAAGAATTTCCAAAACTGAACTGTAACATTGTAGTGGGCTGACCCTGGCTGGATGCCAGGTGCCCACCAAAGCTGCTCTATCACTCCCCTCCTCAGCTGGACAGGGGAGAGAAAATATAACAAAAGGCTCACGGGTCGAGATAAGGACAGGGAGATCACTCAGCAATTACAGTCACGGGCAAAACAGATTCGACTTGGGAAAAAAAATGAATTTCATTTATTACCAGTCAAATCAGAGTAGGATAATGAGAAATAAAACCAAATCTTAAAAACAGCTTCCCCCCACCCCTCTCTTCTTCCTGGGCTTGACTTTACTCCCTATTTTCTCTACCTCCTCCCCCGCAGCAGCACAGGGGGACGGGGAATGGGGGTTTGGGTCAGTTCATCACACGTTATTTCTGCCGCTCCTTCCTCCTCAGGGGGAGGACTCCTCACACTCTTCCCCTGCTCCAGCGTGGGGTCCCTCCCACAGGAGAGAGTCCTCCATGAACTTCTCCAATGTGAGTCCTTCCCATGGGCTACAGTTCTTCACAAACTGCTCCAGCATGGGTCCCTTCCACGGGGTACAGTCCTTCAGGAACAGACTGCTCCAGCGTGGGTCCCCCACGGGGTCACAAGCCCTGCCAGCAAACCTGCTCCAGCGTGGGCTCCTCTCTCCACGGGTCCACAGGTCCTGCCAGGAGCCTGCTCCAGCACGGGCTTCCCATGGGGTCACAGCCTCCTTCAGGCATCCACCTGCGCTGGCATGGGGTCCTCCACAGGCTGCAGGTGGATATCTGCTCCACCATGGACCTCCATGTGCTGCAGGGGGACAGCCTGCCTCACCATGGTCTTCACCACGGGCTGCAGGGGAATCTCTGCTCCGGTGCCTGGAGCACCTCCTCCCCCTCCTTCTTCACTGACCTTGGTGTCTGCGGAGTTGTTTCTCTCACAGATTCTCACTCCTCTCTCCCGGCTGCCATTGCTGCTGCACAGTAACTTTTTCCCCTTCTTAAATATGTTATCCCAGAGGTGCTACCACCGTCGCTGATGGGCTTGGCCTCGGCCAGCGGCGAGTCCATCTTGGAGCCGGCTGGCATTGGCTCCATCAGACACAGGGGAAGCTTCTAGCAGCTTCTCACAGAAACCACCCCTATAGCCCCCTCCGCTACCAAAACCTTGCCATGCAAACCCAATACAACCTAAACCTCTATCAAAGCACATATATTGGCAACAAAAGGTAAAATATGATGAAGACTTCCTTTAATGCATAGAACAAGTTTTGAAAGAGCATGATTTACCATGTTAGCACTTACAAAAATGTCAAGTCACAAACTGTAGGTTTTTATTCTGAAGGCAGCTTATTTAGAAATTATATCATGATTATTAACCAGTTCCTGAAAGTTTTAAAACGTATCTTCTCCAAAGCAGTTGTCTTTCTCATCTCCTTTAGATAAGAATATACAATAACAATACTATTCCCTCCTCTTCCTTTTAGAGGATGGAAGATAACTTTTTTTTTTTTACACTGGTAGCGTTTAAAGTTAGTGGCTTGGCATAAAGTATTTGAAATTCTTAGTTTGAAAATAGTGGTGTTGGAAAACCAGGAAGAATGATCCCATTAAGCCAATTCAAAGGTGTGTTCAGACAGAGAAAAAGATGTCAATGGGGCAAAAAATAAAAGTAAAACAAGGTATTAAGTTCCAGAAAGCTGGAAAGCACTGTGGAGTACAGATAAAGACATATTAAGCATACGTAACGGGTAGTGTAAACCAAAAGGTATTTTTGGACCACACTCTGAAATAAGGTATTTCAGGACATACTGAGAGTATAGACCTACCTAAATTACTCTAGGTACACACAATAGGATTTGCTATATTTCCTTCTACATGTTCAATGTGCTACTTTCTTTGTGTACTGAAGCTATTTTTTACACATTATATTCAGATTTAGCAGTAAGTACATTCATATGTGTACCAAAGTTGAGTTACCAAAAAAAAATTTTAAGTTTTCACAGTGAAAACTGTTATGAGAAATGCTTTATCAGAAAGTCTAAGCTTACTTCGTTTGCATGAACTGATTTTTAAAAAGCTAAGTACATGTCCCTTCCATGGGGACTAGACAAAAAGTCTCAGAGTTGGAAGTTTAGACAAGCAAAACTATACACGGTCAAGAAAAATATCTGTAGATGTAAGTCTGATTGGATGGAATCTAGAGATACTCAGGTTATTCTTTTATCTTAGAGTACTAAATCTATGTAACAGTGGAATGGTGCTGTCTGGGACCATCCCTGTTCCCTTGCACCCACATGCTTCCTTTTGCTGGATCTAGCAATCACACAGCTGCAGGGCAGCTGTAGTGAGACGATTTGTTGGAAAACTAACTCAGTAAGTAAGAGACTTCTTTATTGATCGGTAAGCTTGTCTAAACATTGCCCTAGCTGCACCACCGCAATATAAGGGAAGAGGAAGGAGCACATGGCCAAGGGCAGGTGGAAAGCCAGCCTACACCTCTCACAGTAGCCAGCAGTTAAAATTACCTTCAAATGCAGCTTCGTACCCTGAACTCATCACTGGCTGCAGTAAGAAGAGCAAGGAGAAAATTTCAGGTCTTTGAAGGCCCGAAGTAAAGGATGAACAGGATTTTTTTCTTGAATTGCCAGTTACCCTGGACTTACCCAATACAAACTATACAAGTTGGAACAGCAGTTGGAAACCTAGGAGAGCCTGTTTACCATTTTTGAGGAGCTTTACTGTAAGCAGCATACAATAAATAAAGATCAGAAGCTAGGTCTAGATGCTTCAACTAAGGCCAGAAAATTAACTGTATTTTGTATCATCTTTGCCAGTAAGTGTTCAAGTTTCCCAGCTAAGTCAGAATATTTAAAGGCTTGCAAACTTCAGAGCTGCAGTGAGATACTAACTAATAATAGCGAAGAGACTAAGTTTAGAGCTCACAATCTCTAAACTGTGACTAAATACTTCAGAATTGGTTATTTTTGGTCAAAACACATGCGAAGTTCAATCTGGCAAATAAGCCATAGTACAGGCCCTGTAGTAAAATAAACTGCAATTAATTCATCGCTGCTTGTGTTGAAAACAATTTTATTTAATCTAAGGAAGGATATGGTTTTCTACTTGGCAACCATAAATCTAACAAATTAAACCACACTTGCCAGGACTATGCAGTTTTTGACTTGCAAATTTCATTCTTGATTTACTCATTAGACATCTTTAAAACATATTTTAAGATAGACACCAAGAGCAGTATTCTCAAAACTTCCTCAGCCTAACTCAGCTCAAAGCAACATAGATGCAAGTTTTCTACCATTTGCTGATTAAAAGATGGCTAAAAATGCATTTGGTATATCTGAAAATCTTACCCGTTTCCACAGAAATATGGTTAAAGAAAAAAAAAAAAAAAAGGTACCTGAAATGAATCAAACCCTTTTAGCCAGATGCAGAAAATAACAGGGGGAAAAAAAAAAAATACAAAAAAGGAAAGAGTGACTCAGCAAAGTATTTCTGAAGATATGATGTGGTAACTATAAAGAACTTGGCACCAAAGCACAGTAATGGAGAGATGAAGAACACGTTAACATGCTGCCAGGATTCATGCCAACACAAGAATAAAAATGCCTTTGGTTTTCTTTATGGAAAGATTAATGATTTTCTGTAATTTTAACAAAACAAAAGAAGGTTACTGATGAGGACAGCACCCCTATGTAGGGTAAAAACTCTTCTGAATGGATTCAACAGGAGTGCATAGTTGTATATGAGCAAAGCAATCCATAAAGACAGCATGTCATGAACAGAGCTAGTAATACATTACAATATGAAAACCTAAAAAACCTGAAGTTTGTTTACTATGGCCATTAGTCATTACAGCTAGGTTGTTTTTCTTTTGGTTTGTTTTTTTCCCCCCAAGATTTCTAGATATTTTTGCAAATTGCTGCATGGCAAACTTGGCTTAATTTTGGTGAACATTGTTAATCCAAGCAAAAACTACAAAATACTGAAGTAAATGTAGTATTGCCTTTAACTGCCTTTTTATGTTTTGCTTCTCTAGCATTTAGTTTTTTCAAGCTTGTTTACCCAACACTGTGGCAAAAAACAAAGAAAATGGACAGATTTAAAATGATACAAAAAAAAAAAAAGGAAGGGAGGTTCTATGGATATGAGAGACCAAAAATTGTAGTCTAACAACACTGTGAGGCCTGATAACTTTGTTCTCACACAGGTTTTTATTTAAGCAAGTGCGATATTTCTAGGCAAATATCTCAGAAATACACAGGAAAACATGGTTTATTATTCTGCTTATGGATCCACTAAAAATTCCAGGACTGGACCCAGGCCTTTGCCAGGATACTTCAGAATTTTAGAGTATGGGAAATGCTATTCTCTTTTTACCAACACAGTGCTAACCTTTTGGATCTATGAAAGCTAGTGGTAGAAATAAAAGCAGCTTTTAAATGTTGCATGTATTTTAAAAGCGGTAAGGAAATAAAAATGGAATGATGTAACATGAAATTAAGCTGGTTTTATGGCTTATAGGTCAAATCTGGCTCAAATTTAATCGTAGGTAACTTTCTGCACACTTGCAATCGACTGCAGTATTTGTTATTTGAAAACTGCAATTGCAAAACTAATCTTCTTTCTTGTTGATGCTTTACTATGTTTCAAATGCAAAAAAAAAAAATTAACTTACCTGAAAAACACAAATTCATAAAACATGACAGCCACACAGTAGCTAAAAGCTGCCATGACTGCATCCATTTGGAGGAATTCTGCTAGTAATTAGCTTACACCTCTAAAACAATTACTGATTTAAAAGAAGCTATATGAGCAGTCAGCATAAAACCAGGACCAGGCTTGGGCACAGAATTTTCACTATGGACTGAGACAACTGCTGTTTCACACTTTTTCAAATCAGATCATCTCTTGCTTGAGACAAAAAACACCCCCTAGACAATGCTATGCTAGAACCTGCATAAAAGGGAAGTTTGAGACTTTTATCAATCATGATCACATAACTTTTGCTTTTTTAGAGTTGGATTAAGATAATAATTGGCCTGCTACAGAAATTGATCATAGGCATTGCATGAAGAAGCAGCATCCACCTGAGACTGAACCACCTGCCACCACTTACATACTTGCACTCCTTTGTCAGGTCATCTCTCTCAGCATACATTGCTCACTGAAATGTCCCCCTTGTTATCTAGCGCTGCAAGATCAGAATACAAGTTTTCAACAAGCAAACTTAAATCAGCATGCTTATTTTTTCATTGTGCATACATGAGAAGGCCCATAAACGTGCAGACAAAATATGTAGCAGTGATAGTGCAGTTGCTTCTCATTCAGTTTTTGTCTATAAGCGTAGCACAAAGGTAACTCAAGCCTTCAGACATAAGCATCCACCTGGAAAGCTAGACAGTGAGCTTAGAGCGCATCAGCTATTGCTTCATGACTACTTGGAGGCATGATCTTAATTCTTAAATCTATCTTGCAGTTACTGTGGGGCACATACATGCATGTAAACTGTTACTCTGAAGTGACTGATATGCTGTTAGATACATGCCCGACAGATGCAGCATCTTCGTTTATCCTTGCCAGCTTGTCTCCATGGCCCTGTTCTTTCTTAACCTCTATGAATTACCATATTGAAAATTACTAGCTAAAAATAGCAGGCTGTTCTTACCCTGCAAAAACTATATTCTACCATTTGAAGCAGGATGAAGAAGATAACATTAATAGACACACACCACAGAGAGCACTCAACACAGAGCTATTCTAGCCATTTCAAGTCAGCTGCATAACATATAGGTAGTAATCGTATGTTTGAATTTGATTTACCCAAATCCATATGTTTAATAAAAATTCATACTCTTTGGGAAAATGTATATGAGACTGAAGTAAAGCAAAAATGTGGATTAGATATGTTACAAAACAGGAATGTGACAACAGCAAAACCTGGTATAACAGTCTGATGCCGTACTACCTAGCAAAAACAGTCATGGACTAGCATTTCATTGGACAAACAGACAAAAAGACAAAAGAGAGTGAACCGAGATAAGAGCTAGCAATGTAAAACCACTTCAAAATTAGTCAGTCAGTCTAGTTTGCAAACAGAATCACTAATGAAAAATTGGCTGTATATACTCTCTTTAAATTCAAACATGACATAACTCCTCAAAAGCCAGAAGCAAAGGGACACTTACATAACAGACAAGCATCAGTTTTTAGTTTCTCAAATTCCCAGTCTGACCCAGAATTGAATATCGATCCAGTGGTTTCTTTTGTTTTCGTTTCAGAGAAAATTAATTTAACAGACATAATGGCAACAGAATACACTTATTCATACTGAATCAGATCCTGGATCACTGACATGCTCATCCTAGAATGGGCCTTAGGGGATGAAGCGTAAAAATATTCCATAGGAAAAAAAAAAAAAAAGAAAAAAAAAGGCAAAAAAACAGGCATTGACCAGATATAGGATCATTTCAGCCAGGTAAACATTATCCTAGCTTATGTATTAAGTAAGGTATTACACATAAGGCCAACTACAGTCCAAGTTCCCCATCATACTGGCATTTCTGTAGGCCACACATCTGAAACAGGAGTGGACAGGGAAAAAAGGAATAGTGCTGTAATAGCCAGCAGTGCTTCTTTTGAATAGATTTTTTTCTGAAAATCACGTAAAATGTGTTTGTAGTTGTAACTGCACAAGAAGAACTGTTGCCATGGCAAACTAGAGAGTCAAATCTAAATCTCAAGTTTGTTCAACATGTCCGTGTTTCAAAGACAACACAGCGTCTTCTTGCCAATATAGATGTCATACTTGCATGTTTTTGCATAATTGAGCGACTGAAGTGGTCATTTCCCTATTTTTTTCCTTTCACTCAAATAAAAAGAAACTCTGCAGCCTAAGGCTCTTTGTAAAGAGCACTTCTGAAAACATATATTCAAAGTAAATTAATTTGCTAACTTTCCAAAGACTTCTGTGTGGGACATCACTTGCTCATGACAATAAAACACGACTTGTCTACAAGCATACAAACAGCAGCCCTTTTAGGAATGCTACTTTCTAGGTGGCAATTAGAATTATGGGAAATACGTCAGCTGAACTCCCCGACATTGACAAGTGGGTCAAGTTGAGGTGAGCCCAGTTCCCCTCAGCTCAGTTTACAGCTCCTTTCAGCTGACGAAACAAACTTCCTGTTGAACATCTCCTCTTCAGCAAAGTCACTGTCAAACTGTCAGCCAAGCTAACAGGCAGAGACACATGAGGATCTGATAAGGCAATTCTATTTTCCAAGAAATTAAACCAAACAAGCAAGGGTTCCGGCCTATTTGACTTCTTATTTTCTTAGTAAACTGTTTCTAAATCACAAAATACAGTAAACATCTCGGGATAGCTTTTTATGGTTTTTGTTGCTTACTTGTGAAAATATTAATACTCATTTAAATGTGTAACACAGTCTGATAGCACAGTTAAGATCAGACTGATCTTACTGATCCCAACTAATGAAAAAAGCTGCACCATAATCAGTAATTCAGGGTTTCCCAGATCAAGTTCATGTATTTGAAACAAACATTGTTAAATGCGTATGAGTTAAAAAAAGCAGGTATAAACAGATGTGCAAATAGATTAATATGAAGTACCTGGTAAAGCAAGTGTTTTACCTCTTAAAGTAAGCCTCCTACAGAAAGTAACATCCTGTACCAATTTAGGGAAACCTAGGAGAAATAACTGTACACAGATAGCTCTGCTCTGCAACAACAACAACGCAACAGACCTGCAGTTTATAAAGCATAACCATTGGGGCTGGAAGATGTGTTCTAGGATATCTGAAGGGGAAAATTGAGAGCCTGAATTTTTGCCCATCACCATAAATGTATCTTCAGAAAATGCATTACGTTTTAGAAATCTTCCCAAAGTGAGTAAAAAAAAAAAAATCTAGACCAAAATGAAGCAGCTCGGGAAATTTAAATTGTATTGGAAGACAGACTAGATGTATTCAATAATGATTTTCCCTTGAGTCACTTTTCATCTGTGACAGCTGTACGCTCAGCATCAAATAATGAAAGTTTGCAGAACCAAGGCTATGTGCCTAAGAGTTTGTGCTGAAACAATCTTTCAGCTTTCAAATATAAGCTATGCTTCATGCAGCTTTGTTTAAATCCATAATGCTTTAAATGCTTAATTCTTGTCATCCTTCCTTTGAGAAAACTGTAGTGATCAAATGTTCTGGAGAAAAGCTTTGACATCTGGCAGGAGGGCTGGATGATGGCATCAAAGATACTCTTTTTTCTTGCTACTACTGGAAACCTCTCCACATCCAACTTAGCTGTTGATTGTACCTATCACAGGTTCAAGTCTTTCAAAAGCTATGTGATTTTTCCAGCTACACTCCCTCAAAAATATTCTGCATATGGACGATGAAAGGGCAAATAAGCAGTTCTGCATTACAAAGCTGAAATTCATATGCAATAAGGGTTTTTTTTTGACTGAAAAGAATCAAAAACACTTCTGCACATGCATTTAATAGGAAATTTCAACAGAGAAATGCATATTAAAATGCTACAGAAGGCAGATGTGACCTGCACTGCATCCTCATTAAGAACTTGGTTTCAGAATTTAAAAACTAAATATTGTATTGATAAGTCCCTTGAACTCTAGTGTTATAGCTATGAATTTATAAGAGATTAAGACTTCAAATCTCTAATTTCCTTCTACAACAGCATCAAGGCCATTCTTTCTTAGTAGTATTTTAATTCACCGTTTATAACGACACAAGCTACAAGTCTGCTTCCTTTTGAGCGCTTAAGGGGGATCACCGGGAGGAAGACAAAAACAAGCCATTTTGGTTACAGATGAAAAGTGGCACCAAGAACCACATGAGTCATCCCAAGTTTTGAGTTCATAATTTATCTAAAGGACTGCACTGAAACTCTAATTTTAGGTAAAAATAACACTCTGATACAGATAAGAGATGCAAAACAATATTACAGCTATTATAGTTTTTTAAAATTGAGAACATAGTAGTTAGTGAAATAAATGAGTTTGCTTTCCCTATCATTATTTTATTAATATTTTTTACATTCCTATTTGCTCTCTGACCTCTTTCTTTATCAGGAAATCAGTCTCCAAAGGCAAGAAGCCTACACTTTAATAGATGGGACAAGAGAAAAATCACTCAGTTGTGTTCAGTCTTTCTAAAACCTCACATTTATGGTTTGCATTAGCTTTCTGTAAATCCTACTAAGTCTTTGCTGGTCCAAAAAATAATCTCACAAGATAACACATACATCCACCAGCACTACTTTTTATCCATAGCAGTAACTGTTTGGAAACAGAACTCAATCCTTTAGAGTATTTGATACTCTATATGCAAAGTAGATTTGGTTGTGAAAAACAAGTCACATTTCAATATTTGTTCAGGATTATTTAGGATTTTGAACTATTTAAGAAAAATTAGGATTTCAACATTTTCAAGATATTTAAGACTTACAAATAAATAGCCTAATTTTTCCTAGAATTTAATAAAAACTCAGCTTAAAAAAAAGTTAAAGAATGCCAAATACAGATTCTTCTTAGTGTCTTCCTATGACTACTACCACATTCTTTAGTATTTCTACTAAATCCTTTAATACTTCTCTTCTGTTATTGAACCTATCCAGATTTAGGCCAAGGTTTTTCAAAACTGATCAGTAATAGGTCAGTTTTGAGTGGGGTAATAAAGATGTTTAGGAGTTAAGATTCTTCACAGGAAGAATCTTCAGATGTCTCAAGAAGAGGTCTTTCCTAACAAAGCACGTACGTCCACAGTTGTGGAAAAAGTTCTCCTGTTAAAAACTTAAAAAAATTAAGCTATCAACCACTTTTGAAAATGCTGTCACGTGAAGGGCAGGTCACAGGTTAATCTGCCTGGGGCAGTAATACGGGTGGACCATCAGGTGAGACAGCACTACCTTCCCTTTTCCCTGACACATGGAAGTGGCTATCAGACAGTTAGTGAGTGGCCTGCAAGTGGGTCAAGAGAAAACTGGTACGTCTCCAAAGCAGTGTTCCGAAAGCCAACAGAAGTGCTAGCTTGGCTGAGGCCATAAGTAGATATAAGTTTTCTTACTTCATGGCACCCGTAACACAGGATCAATGATCAGGAGTGACAATCCTGTAACATACAGTAGCTATGAAGAACAGCATAGTGGTAAATGTCAAACCTATTGGGGACAGCCCAGCACTGTTACTTTCTTCTCCAGCACAGTCCCTAACTAGACAGGACTATGGCAGCCCACAGTGAGCTTTTACCCAAGAGACATTTTACACTTTAAGAGTGTCTACATATATATATAAAATAAATATAAAGATATATATAAAAATGGCACAGACAACTAAGCTAATCTCACTACTGTGTTGCATTTTTCCTACAGCAAGCAGAATATAAAGGCTGTCTGATTTCCCAAGTCAGAGTGTACTGAATATTCATATAAATATTGCAGTCTGACTATGGGATAAGGCATCATAAAATCAAGTTTTTATGTTGCTACATTTCGTAAGTCATCTTAATATTATCTCCAGTTTAACATTTCTTCTCTTTTCTGGATTTGTGGTCTAAGCAGTTTCATCAAATGCCTCCAATTCCTGTAAGATAGATTTGGTGCCATCTTTTGTAAATATACCGCAACAATCAGCTAGCCAGTCCCAGCTTGTGACCAACACAATACAGATTTTGGGCTAAATATACACTTTTAGAAGAGACTGCAAAGAAAAACAGTATTTTTAGTACTGAATTCAACTATACATGCAGATGTTTTCTTTTATACTGTATTTAGTAATTTCAAAGCATCTTTACCTGACAGAGCATCTTGTGCTTCAAAAAATGTGCTGAGACCTCCTTTCACATAAGCTAGACTCCCCTCATTTTTCTTATTGGCTTGTTTCTTCAAATTCACAACAGCCGTTTTGAGCTGATCAAAACTGAAAACAAACAAAAAAACCCCCGTGACAGTCAAACAACGAATAAGGTCAGCTAATAGATAAACAGAACAAACTACTTGGAAAATAAAGCCAGCTACTTTTGCAACAACTATTAAGGACTGAGTAATTGCTAAGGAGTGTGCTTCTTGATAATGACAATTTACTCCTAGTCCAAAGAGGTTTTGGTTTTCAGTTTTAATCCTAAATGGAGGGCTCCTATCACTTGTGATGGAATAGACTTCTTTATAATACAAATTAATCAAGAAATTTCTTCTAAACATGCAATAATGCTCTTGGTTAACTGTCTGTACTACATTAAATAGGTGATAGTACAATTCACTACACTTAGTACACTAGATTAACTACTGGGATGTTAGAAGTCTTTTTAATAATGACGTTTGTTTAACTCTGCAGCTTAGTTCACAACCCTTTTCACTTTCAGTTTCTGAATTCCTGCAATCTTTTTATGTTGGTTTGGACATGCAGTTCAGAACTGAACTGTGCAAAAATAAAGAAAAGCCGAACAGATTCCTGCTTTATGAAAATATGGGGGTTTTTATGTAGTCTACTGAATTGTTTTTGAAAGACACTTCAGAGGGGAGTATTAATTGCCAAATCATCATTGTTGTTTGTATGGTAAGTTTCTTTCTTAGTTTCCTAATATTTCTAGATTATCACCAGTTTACATTTGATTTCACATTTTTATCTTTTGCAAGAAGCTGCAATTATTTTAGAAGTCTTATGTCGTGACTGATTCTTCATTACTTGCCTATCATTTTTTTGTTGATGATGATGAATATGGTCACAGTAGTTACGCTTCATTCTATGGATGGATTCATCATAAAAGCACTATCACGAACAAGCTCAGAAATACAAGTATAACACATGATTTTCAGCCTTAAAGTCTTTTCTCCTACCTGCAGGCCAAACCCATCTTCCTAATACAAAAGAATCAAACAAAAAACTGCACTATACCTCAGTGAGGAGAGGGAAACAATGAAGTAAGGAAATTAAGACATAAGGCAATTCCACCAATACTCTTTGCCCATTTTAAACAGCAGTAGAAAAAGACATATTAAGAGAACAAACCAAACTTTAGCCCAGGCAGTGAGAAGGCTATCACCACCTGCTGGGAGACAAAATACACTGGTGCACTTACAGGCATTTTCCTTTTTATACTGACAATGTCACAACATTTTGCTTTATTTCCTGTTTCCATCTGCTGGACAGAAATCACATTACTCAATAGCTGGATTGGTCTACTTGGGCAGTAAGAAGTACTTACCAGCAGCATTTTCAAACTAACAAAAATCTGTTCAGTTCTCTTTTTAAGCACTGCTTCATGTTATCTGATGATCTAATAGTATGTCTAAATAGTCTGCTTATATTTGTCAGGATATTGCCAGAGGTAAAATAAAAAAATTAAAAAATCTGTTATTTTGATTGCTTAAAAAGAATTTCCTTCAAGGAAAAAACAGACATAAGCTAACCAAAACATCAGTGCACCACACATTTAGCACTCTCAATACCTGAGGTTACGTAGAGGACAAGAACTAAACCATTGCTGTGTGTTTCCGGAAAAAGAGCACAAATGATATGGGGCAGATAATCACACAATTGCAGAATATTTCTAAGACTACACATTTTGAAGTGGGAAGAAAAAAAAACAACAAACAGGTTTGCTTCTTTTTCATTTAAAAAGCTATTTATAATTAGATTCAAAACATGATTGGATTCACCCTACCTTTTGAGCCATTCTTCCTGTTGAGTTTTACACAGCTTTTGCACTTTCAACACTAACATTTAGATTTTATAAATCAATATATAAACTGAATTAATATGCAAAAAATCAGCTTTCATTTAAAAACAAAAATTAATACTTTTTATCCCACTGGACTGAGGGGACCATGACTTGAAACTGTTGACATGCAAAGACACAAATCAATGGAATTTCCCACCCCCCCACCACCCCCCCGAAAGATGAAGTACTTAAGCTGATACTAGACAAAGTGTTAAAAATGTTTTTTCTTCATAGGAAGCTTCAAATTTACATGAGAATAGACTTTCAGGTACTGACCCATTGGCATAGTACAAGTTAAAAAGGGGCCATACAAGCTGATGTAATTAAGTTATCAATTCATAGTACTAATGACCAGAAAAATCAGTGGTTTTACTGACACCTTGTCATATTAGAGATATAACCATTACATCATGCTGTTGTACATATTCCATAGTAATTCTGATTAAAAAAAAAAAAAAAAGAGTAATTTAATCAGTTCTAAGGAGTCATTTAATTCATTTTCTGGATCCACAGCATCCTTAAATGTACCTAAGCCGTCTATGACAGACAGCTGTCAAATCAAATCTCAGCACTCTCCAGTGATGGTTAATCTGCAGCTTTCCAAGTTACGCTGTCCCAGGGCTTAAGCAATCTAATATTGTTTTTAATCTGCATCTAACCTAAATCTCCCTTGTTGCAAACTGAGACAGCTTGTTCTATTCTTGGTAAACCAAGAGCAATTGATGGCTATCCTTGAACTGCCCACTACGTATTTCAGAACACGCATTCTGTATTAATTTTGTTTCTTTTCTAAAAGCACCTAATTCATTCAAGCTGTATACCCACAGATATTTATATACTCCTATTTTTGTGGCTCAGGTCTCATATCTTTCTTAAAGCAGTGGCCAAAACTGGGCAGAGCACTTCAACTGCAGCTTTAATAATGCCGAGCAGAATAATTATCCCCATATCTTAGATAACACAGTCTTGCTGATACACCCCAGAAGATGATTTGTACTAGACAGCCAACTGGTATTTATGGCATGTTACAAACACCAGATTGTCTTCTGTACTACTGTTGCCCAACCCCAGCTTTGTACTCTGCTGCTTGCCTTCCCCACACCCCTTAGAGCCTTGCACTCAACTATTTCACGATTGCTACAGCTAAGGCTGCCACTGGTTATCACGTCCCCTGCCTTGCCCGCAAGAATCAGATTGAGGGAAGCAGCACCCCTGATTGCCCTCCTAGCAACTACGTTAGAAGTCATTCCCAGAACTCTCCACACGCCTCCTGGATTGCTGCCCTTCCTGTAAATATCAGGGAGGTTAAAGTCTTGTACAGGAACCAGGGTCTGCTCTCTGGAGACTTCCTCAAGTTGCTCAAGGAAGATTTTGTTTACTTCCTCATCCCACTGCGATGTCACCCTTTCCAGCCTCTTGAACAAGCTCTCAACCATACTGCTACCTGCTCCATAAGGGGAACCATATACTTATTCAAGCTGTTCCTTCACACAAAGGCCAAGTTCCTCTCTTCTTTCCTGGGTATCTTGCTCAGAAGGCCTCTTCCCATCCATCACAGAACACCAGGTACATGAGCTATCCCACTTTATTCCAGTGATATGCTTGTCTAATCCCACACGTGGAGGTCTGGCTCCTCTTACTTGTTTCCCAGGCTGCATGTGAGTGTGTAAAGGCACTTGAGGTTAGACCCTTCCAACTGGTTTTGTAATTCCCAACAGCACTCCCAATGCCATCACTGAACCACGCATGTAGCACCGTGTCCCTTCATTTAACTGCAAGCTGTTAGCACCATCCCCTGATATTACTAATTTGAAGTCCTTGTCACCAAAGTGCAACCCTGCTAGCAAAGATGCTCCTGCCCTACTTTTTCAAGTGAATCCCATTTCTCACTAGCAGTCCTTGTTCTTTAGTAATGGATCCATGGCTAAAGAAGTGAAAAACGCTGCCTTTGAAACCAGCGGTACAGCCATCTGTGAACCTACAGGACACATCCACTACTACCTGAAGCTTTCCCCTTCACCTGTAAATCAAAGAGAATACTTGGGCTCCCATGTTCTTCACTTTTGTCCCCAGGGCTTTGCAATCACTCTTGATCTGTTCTACATCTCTCTTGGCAGTGTCACTGGTGCCCGCGTGAACTAGCAACAAAATGGCAACAGTCTAAGGGCCAAAAGTAAAGGAAATTTCTTAAAAACAACTACATCAAAAGCTGTTTGGTCTTTCCCACCTTATTATCCCCTCAGCTTTTTTAAAAACCTGATGATCCCCAGAGTTATCAGATTGTGACAGATAGAATTCATTTTGAATCACTCCTCTTTTAGTTACTTGATTTCAAAAGATGCTGTCACTACACGTGTATTAGGTAATAATGTTCTTTTGCTGTTTTTTTGGCTCTTCAATCTACCATCACTTTGAGAGGAAATTAAAGTATTTCCCAAGTAGATTAATGGTTATTTCTGAAGCTCCTAAAACCAACCCCCCCCCCAAAAAAAACCAAACCAACAAAAAAAACTCAACCCACATCTGTTTCTACCATTAGATAACAAAAAAATACTAAATAAATTTGCAAAGTGGTATTTCCCTTCAAAATGCTAATCAGAATACCCAGCTGAAAACAACAAAAAAAGGCTCATCATCTCTACTAAAAATGGCTTCCAGTATTATCTGAACACCAGCAGATAAAAGTTTCAGAACTCAGTTATACATGCAAAAACATATTTACGTAATACCTTCATGTAAGTACCTATTATGAACTAGATTTAAAAACGAAGACATTAATGATCAAGATTTTAAGAGATTTACCTCAAGATCTCACTCACTTGTCCAATTTCTTTTACTATAGCACTTTCCACAAGAGTTAACTAAAAGCAAACTGATACTACTAACAGTTTTCCTCTTAGTCATCTGTTCAGTGTCCTTATCCTGAGCCTCTAGTCATGACTTAAGTTAACACCTGGAGTTTCCACTCAAGGCTATGCTGCCTAACTTCTTGATTCATAAAGGGCTTTAGCCTGAAGAAAGACAACTTCCATCTGACATGGGGTAAAAAAATAATAAAAAAAAAGAGGCCATAAATTAGGTCTGGTTAAAAATGAAGTTTTCCTCATAACCACATCGAGCAAACTGGTTGATTCAAGTTTCTAGCCAAGCAGAAACACCACAGGCAGTAGAGACTACAGGTCTATTACTGTAAATGTCAACCACCGATGACACATCTATTGTATAATGAAATAACATCAAGTGACTTGCATTTAAAACAATTATTTAGATGATAGCAACAAACCTTGTTGTTGAATGATTCTCAATCAGGTACCAGGCAGCAGAGAAGTTTTCACTAGTGAAATCAGCACTCATCCCAGGAAACAGTGCCTCTAAATCTTTTTGAGGGAATCTGCCTCTGAAAAATGAATATTCATTTCTTCAGTGAGACATATTCTTGTGAACAGCTTACATTCTTACATATTTCCATTATATACAAACACTGAAAGAAATTCTGAGTTAAAACCATCCTCTTGCAAAACAGAATACACTGATCTGTCTGTTCATAGTACACAAAACATAAAGGAAAAGCGGGCACGTCTTGAGTGAGAAACAGCATGTTTTATTTGTTTTTATTCAGTCTTACAATGCATAAAGATAGCATGCGAGCCAATTCCTTGTGAAAGCAGATACTCTACAACAGTATTTTTGAAACTACAAGCAGCTTCTAAGATACTCATACAGAAAACGTATTCCATTTATTTCAAGCCAGTGTAATAAAAATATTTAAAGCACTTTTTGATGAAAACAAGACAATCTTCATCCCTCAGTCCAGACACACACTTAACACCTGGCCATATTCATTCCACCATGCACTCTCAGTACATCACCAGGTGTACTCACCACTCTATTCTTTACCACCAGCTGCATTCCGTCTTCAGAAACTAATCATGGCAAACAAGTTTACTTTTGGTCAGCCCTGAATTGGTCAGGCAGTTGGACTAGGTTATCACTGTAGGTCCCTTCCAACTGAAAGAGTCTACTCTATTCTAAAAACTTACTATGTCATTTTTGGATCACAACGTCAAACTCAAAAGTCAATAAAATCCCTCTCTGATGCTCACAAGCTAGGTGAACTCTGCCACACAAAGTACTCTGTACGCAAATGCAAACCTGCCGTACTTTGCATTTGAGATCAAACTTGGGTGGGGGTAGCAATCCAGAGTCAGCTATTGGAATTACACTTAATACATATGAAAAGCCATTTGAATGGACACGAAAGCAGTGATTTGTTAGTTTTGGTTTTTCTGTAATCTAAACATGTTTCAAGATAGCTAAAGCTGTTTTTATACAAAAACCAAACAGCAGATTAAGTGAAGCAAATCTAAAGGCAGGCACATTAAAAAGTACAATTATACAGAAACAAGAGTTGTTTTCTGTAAGTCTCTATTCATATCCAAATGGCCATTAGCACAAGCAGGTACAAAGGACCTACATACATAATGACATGGCACAGAAGTCTTTCATCAGTAGCACCTGATTACAGCAGGGGCATGAAACAATACTTTTTAAAAACAAGAAAAAACCCAAATGAGATGCAAGGAAAACTGATGACATATGAAAAGTAGAGAGACAGGGAAAATAGTGAGAGAAACAAATGTAGCAACTAAAAATGAAGGTCCCAACATTTCTCTGTATTCAATGAAAAAGTGATAATGTTAATATAAAAATTTATAAACATAAGGAGTGAGATTCAGGATCACCAATGACCTTGAATTTCATAAATGCCAGTTAGTGAGCAGCAAATGCTGATGGATGTAAGAAGGAGAAGAAAGTTTCAATTTATCCTTCCTTTAAAGACATTTTAAGATATCTTATTTTCCATTCAAAGTAGTCAAAAGTGCCCAGTAGGCACATGAATTTGCAGGATAGTACTTCACATGTGATACATGGCATGGCTGTCCAAAAAAGCTTTTATATTAAATCCACGCATGGTGGCATCTTTGTGGTCAACTACATTTTTTAATGCTAAAAACCAAAAACAACAAAAAATTTTCAGTTACCTCAGAAGAGACTCAGACCTTCAGTGCAAGCACTATATAAGTGCATGCACACGACAGAGAAGCAGAATTTTGTTCTTACTTTTCAGAACTCCAGTAGATCTTCTCAGAAGTCAAAAGAAACAGATATAACACAAAAAGCACACACACTCAAAAAATATACCATTACCAAATGCTACTTATTATTGCAAGATTGTAAGACATATGCATGACAGTTTAAGCTTATGCATGAGCTATACAATTCCTAGGGAAAAAAACCCTGGGTTTTATATATATATTAAGACCAATAATTTAGCTAGGGATGTAATAAATTCCTGCAAATGAGTTTTGCCCACAGACAGTGGGACAGAAATTAAGAGTTTTTTTCAGTTTGATGTTTGACTGCATTGAAAAGTTATTAGGAGCTTTTTTCTCAGCAGATGTATTTGTGCAGAACCATAAATTAGCAATGCGTTTATGGGTGCTTTTATCTGTACGGACATATTTTAGACATAGTCACAACAAAGTATAAACATGAATGTGAATGTGTGCAGTATGTTAACAATATGTTATACTCTATGGTGTAGTATCGTTATTTTTATCATAAATTTTACCAGTAGTTTTTCCACTAACAGATATGGGGAGCTTGGAATGACTTGCTACAGCTGTCTTCACAACAAGCTGCTCACTAAAAAGTTCAAACTGAAAGCAACTGTATTTCTAAAATGTCTGGCCAGATGCATCTAAAAAAGAGACTGACTCCACGTACACACAAGTTTGTTTCATTAGCTTCCATTAGTAAATTAAATAAATAAATCCTTGGAAGTTGTTCTCATGAAAACTTGCTTACCATTTACTTATAAACAAGCACGTATGTGGCTTGAGAAAGCATTTCTGTTTTACTCACTTCAATATTATGGGGTGAATATGAACTAGTAGCAAAAGCTGAGACCATGCTGACATGCAGTGAAATTGTTGATAATTTTTCTGTTGATTTGCTTGTTATACAAGAATCACTTCAGGAAGCAACTCTAAATGCTTAATCATTGATTAAAAAGCAATCACTGTAAAAGAAACTGGGAACCGCAAATTGAATCCAGAAAACCTCAGAAAAAGAAGAGAGAAGTTTACAATCCTTGACAACTCTACGTATTTCGCTACCTTTACAATTTCAGCAAAGGTACACACATTGGATTTATATAGTAGTACTTTCTGCTAGACAGACTATTTTATTTAAAACAGAACCAGATCTGGTACTAGACCTCTAGTTAACATTTTAAAGTAGTCTTATTTATCCATCAGCAATGATTTTAAATATAAAAGTAATTAAGATTTCACATACTGTTTATATGCATGAGAACTGTAATAAAAATAAATCTGGTTTCAAGCCACTACACACTTTCACTTCCCTCAAACATATTTTGAGTACATCTAATACTGTCATGCAGTATGTCCTGGTTTTGGCTGGGACACAGTTAACCCTCTTCTTAGTAGCTGGTATAGTGCTGGGTTTTGTATTTAGTGTGAGAATGATGTTGATAACACACTGATGTTTTAGTTGTTGCTAAGTAGCGCTTATCCTAAGCCAAGGATTTTTTAGTTTCCCATGCTCTGTCAGCAAGCAGGTGTGCAAGAAGCTGGGAGGGAGCACAGCCAGGACAGCTGACCCGAACAAGCCAAAGGGGTATTCCATATCATGGAACATCATGCCCAGTATATAAACAGGGGGGAGTTGGCTGGGAGGCGCGGATTGCAGCTCTGGCATCAGTCAGCGGGTGGTGAGCAATTGCATTGTGCATCACTTGTCTTTTCTTAATTTCTTTTTTTTGTTGTTGTATTCTTTTTCATTACAATTATTATTATTCTTAGTTAGTAGTGTATTTTCATTTTTACTTTAGCTATTAAACTGTTCTTATCTCAACCCATGAGTTTTACTTTTTTTCCCTAATCCTCCTCCCCACCCCACCGGGAGGGGGGAGGGGGAAGCGGCTGCGTGGTGCTTAGTTGCTGGCTGGGGTTAAACCACAACACCGTACTAGATGTAGTGGTCCTTGCTTCCACATAAGGGCATGCACACCTACTTTGGATTCAAAACACATAGGGTACAATCAATTCACTTGCGCTGCATGTGCCCATCAATACAAGTCCCTCCCTCCACTACCCCAAACTTTAAGTTCTGTATAGTCTGATACTCAATAAATCTAATTTAACATCACAGCATATATCGGCTTTTACAAATTCTACTACAGAATTTGTGCATATACAGGGCATTTATATGCTCCAGAGGTTTAAGATTAGTTGTAACCTCCATGGGTAAATCACAGCCTCCAAGCAGTCAAAACTGAGTAACAGCAACAGAATGCAATGGATACTAATGAACAGAGCCTGAATATGAATGTAGCTTAGCAAGTTGTAATTTTTCTGTAAAGATTATTTTGCTCCCAGAGTTTCAGAATCTCATAGTATGCTTTTCAGCATATATGACAATATTTGCAGATTAAAGGCAGGTCCCAAAACAGGAGACAGCCACCAAAAGGTAACTTGAACCTCAATTCCACAGGAGTTTATAGGTCAAAAGGAGCAACTTTAAATAAACACAGATTCTGAATAGCAACCAGAATAAACAAGCTCCAGCTTGAGCTGCTGTACACTCCCCCCTCTGTCTGGTACCAGTCAGGCTCCTAGAAGCAGGCTTTGTACCAGCTGTACTGTGTTAATAATGCATGCATTGCAAAAAGACCAGCATAAGGGACACCGGAGTAGACTAAACATGACAAATCAGAAGGTGTTAACAAAGGTCTCTCCAACAGCAGAAAGACAAGGATGCACTCTGGCAATTACTTCCTAGTAGTGTTGCGTTTATCAGAAATATGACAACAAAATGACAACCATATTTGAGAAATGGCAGAATGTGATAAGAGAAATCTACTAAGAGATTATAGGCTGGTAGCTGCAACTGATGCATCAGCCTTACAAGCAGTGAGTGTTAGTATATTTTTTAAACGTCATAAAACTAGGACATATACTATTATATACTGCATCTCCCTCCTGCAGGTTTCCGCATGCATCTCTGTGATAAAAGTTTCCATAAGACCATTACATTCAAGGATGAAATTGGCTGCATTTCCATACAACTCACTTAAAAATAAATATTAAAGCCTCCAGAAAGTCTTTTCCTATCTCAAGGTAGCGAGCTGACATTTACCATTAGGTGGCAGCGTAAGATCATCTGTTCCCTCCTGCCAGATGAGCTGTTTTGGAAGCTGGCGTGGGAAGAGGGAAGCATCTGTATTGAGTGGGTGGATACAGAAGTATGTGGAATGTACTTAGCATGTCAGCATTTGCTTTCATGTACGAGATGGATCCACCATAGTGACCTCTGCTACATGCAAAACAACAAACACTATTCAAAAATTTTCTAACCACCACTAGGTCTGACTGCTGTTACCGCTTTGCACAGAATGGATTTTCTTAGTCTGACAGAGTAGGCAGAGGCAGGGAACCTTTGATTAAACAAGGATTGTCGCGCAGGAGGGCAAAAGTACGTGGTAGATCTGAAGCAGCAATTCATTCACAAATCTTATGTGGATCTAAATTTTCCTCCAACAGATTTCAGCCCGTGCCTTTATGAAACGGGCATCATGTATTCTCTCCCAGAACTGTTCAAAATTTTGAACAATCCTATGTTGATAGGACTTAACCTACCAACCTGCTCTTGTGACAGCTCTAAACTGTGAAAACCAACCCAAGTACTGCAACATCACTGTTAATGTGAGCATTTTCATACCAAGTTTCCATATTTCTCAGACTGAAGCGACTACTCTATACTCTTCTTCTTCCTGCAAGCTATTTAAGCCTTCTGTAAGGGTTTCTGACTACATCTGCATAACACCACAGTGAGGAGTATTCCTTGAGGAGGAAGGTGGCACAGACCTGCTTTGCACTTAAAGCCAGCATAAAGATGGTGACAGAAAACTAAAGCTTTCTATCAGTCTTTACTCCATTCTGAAAATTAAAAAACTAGAACTCAAAAATTAAATATTTTAAATACCTGTTTTCTGGTGTGAATGAAATACTTCATAGCATACACACAATATGCACTAAGTGATAGCAACGTATCTATCTGTGTTTTAAAAGATGAACAAACAACTGTTAGCAAGGCAGGAGAAAAAACGTGTGCACACACTCTTCTACAAATACATTTGTGACTTTCAAGGATCACCACTGAAACATAATAACCAATGAGTTCAAGTTTCATTACAATATAAACGATCTTACTATTTAGCAACTGAGATTCTTCGTTGTATGGCACAAGAACAGCAATTAATTCTTGGAAAATATGAAGAACTTATCAGCCAGAAATCATGTATATTTACTACTTGTTAAACTTGCAGGCTGAAAGATGATAGCTTGCACACTGTGTATACATATAACATTTAAAATACCTTGACTATGTAAAAAAAAAAAAAAAAAAACAGGAGGATGAATGTATATCCATAGTTCTTACTTTGCATCTTTGCAACATTTGAATATGAAAAGAGAATTCCAGTGCATATTTTGAGTATATATATTACTCCCACAATATAACTACAGGCAGTATTCTAATTATTAATAGAATGTGTTAGACCCACTATTATCTATTTCCCTTAATTCACAGTTCTAACCTTTTGTTCACTTAAATCCCAGTTGCTCCCAATTAAACTCCAATCTTAAGTCTACTGAATCAGAATAAATATTTTTTTGTCCCTGTGCTTGCCTAATAGTTTAATGAAATGCTGTACTAAAGCACTTCTGTTCATTACTTACAGGATCTTTTTTCTAGTATTTCAATGTCTCATTTGCAACACCCTGAAAGTACCCACCTGAATGATTCCAAAGCTACAATTAATTTTTAAACATATTTTAATTGGACAAAGTACCATAAACAATGTTTAAAAAAGCCACAAAAGGAACTTTTAGAACTAAGCATAACCCATGTTAACAATAAATAAATCACAACAGATAGGTGATCTAACTCTTTCCCATGCTGCAGATTGTCTTTTCTGTATCATTTGCTGATGACTGACAACCGCTTTCTAGAGGGAGGACTTCTTTCTCTCTTTCAGTCTGCAGTCTACCCACTTCCTGCCTTCTCTTCAGTGTGCTCCCATCTAGCGTATTCCTATCCTACCTTCTCTCATCTATTTTTCACTGTTTTTCTCCCTGGTCCTCTCTTTAAATGTTTCTTTTGTTTACCAATATTTGCATAACCAATACAAGGCACTCCTCTCCCTTCCTTACCAGCCATCAGGCTGCAAGGGTTGTAAATCCCACCAAGTCAGACCAATGCCAAAACACTTCAGCTTCAAAATTAAAATACATCCCGATTTGCACACATTTCAAAATAGTTTAAAGACGCTAAAGGTATTACTAAAGGAGAGACCCATTATGCTGCAGAGTCCCATCCCCTTGTATACACAACTGTTCTTCATCATAGAAGAACATGCTTTATTTTAAAGTATCCCAAAATTCTAACAATTTTTATCACTTCTAGTGACAAATTATCCCCATGTCTAGTAACGGTTAATGCTAATATCTTGCTTATCACCTCTCTTTCTTAATTTATAATTGCCTTTTTTCACTACCTTGTACAACTCATTACTCACCCATCCCATATGTTAAGTATTTGCAAACTTGTGAATATAGTTAAACTATATGGTATTAGACATTTTATAAAATTAAACATCACATTGCTCCAATTTTTCAAGCAAATTATGAAAACTTTTCCATTGGGGAGGCACTTTTTAATTAAACACAGAATGTTCCATCTATAGTCACAACTATTAACACTGTGCTGTCACCCACAGCATGAGGGCAGACTGGGTTTTTCCTCTCTTTCCCTATCTCTCTCTGCTCTCCACAACTTACCCCTCAATCCCTCTACACAATTACTTGTCATATTGACTAGTGTTCCTTCTCGCAAACTGGTCATTTTCAACACCAGTGCTTGCCCTAATCTGCATGCTTCACTTCCAATGAACTTGGAGGTAAACTTGGAGATCAATGAACAATGAACTAGGCTTGATATCATGCTTGCCCAAAGATTTCCCTATTTTTCCCCCCCTCAAAAAAAGGTTATTTCCTATCTGTATTTACATATTTCTGACTTATTTCATACAAAATCTGAGGTTTCATTAACGTGATATTTTCTAATGATTTGAGATAAAACATTTAAAATATAATATCGTTGGTTCCTATTTAACAAACATCCAAACAGATGACTAAATTAAACAAATCCTAAAATAATGCTGCTTAGGTTTCTGGAAGATAATTCTTAATCTATCACATTGACACTGTCTTAACTGTGAGAACTATCAATTTTGGTTATGAAGTCAAATACTACATTAGAAGTTTTGTTAAAATAAGAACAAATTAAAAGTAACTGTGTCATAACCATTGTATTTACAGAAAGAAGCATTGTAAGAAACCTGTGGATAGAGGACTATGCAACAGAACTAGTTATCTTGACTTAAATCCCAGATAAAATATTGGAAAAGCTGTTGCAGGGTTCAACAAATACAGAATTAAAGCACAGAAAATTAGTTTTAATGTCAGACAGTCACAGCTGTTTCTTACAATGTTTGAGAACACGTTATATGGGCTTTGAGATTAGGTGCTTCATTGAAAAAAGTAACCAGACAAAATTAATATATCATCATTTTAAAGGAGACTTGCTACAGTAAGATTGATTAAAAACTTAGTTTTACGCAATGCCAATAGAATACATCACATGGATTAAAGAACTAGCTACAAAAAAACCCCCAATCCGTGGAGAAGCAAACCTGAGAACATCTGTAGGTAAAGTTTTACTAAAGTCCACATTACTCTTTCATCAGTATTTGCATAATCACCAATAATAGCTTTATCACCAATAATTTTTTATAAACAGTTGGTAAAAACATTAAGAAGAAAGACTGTCATCTGGACTGAGAAGACAGACTTGTCAAGGAAGCAACAAATAGAGGAACATGGTCAAATGCAAAAAGATATAGCTAGGATAAAGGAATCCAAGCCATCCCTACAGAATAATGAGCAACCATGCCAGCAGCAAAAGTTGCAACTCAAGAGAATCAGCTAACAAGCCACTCACTGCCAGTTGCCAATGCCACACTGTGGTAAAAAGTATTATTACGGGTTTTTTAATTTAGAAACAAGGAGGGAGAGTGGAGGAGAGACAGTAAGTCTTCTAGTAAGACACTGGAATACTGTCTGCAGTCCTAGAGTACACGTTTTAACGGAGCTGAAAAACTGGAGAAGACGAAAGAAGAACCTGTCAGAAGTTACATCAGAGGCTGGAGAAAAATACTTACAAAGAGACAAAATCTTCAGCTTATTGCAAAAAATTGGGTTAGTACTTTGAAAAGAAAGAAAAATACATATTCAAACTAGGAAAGAAATGCACAGCCAGAGGCTGGAAGGTGATGACAGATCCACTAGAAATTCCATACAGATTTTGGGAAAGTGCAGTTTCCCTATCAGAACAAGGTAACAATGGACACTGCAGATTTTCTCCAATGCACTCCCCCTCACAAACAGAGTATTCAGCAGATGAGACCCCTAGTAATAGTTTAATTTTAAATAGCCTTTGGTTTTGGTAGAGCTCGTATCTTGATCAAGAGAAATATTATTCCTGATGCTATTTCTAAGAGTTGGGCAGGTTTGGAGCCCTACGAGTATCCCATTTAAAGCCCTCTAATTCCATTTATCACTCACTATAAAGTTCCTATTTCAGAAAAAAATGTCATAAATTCCACCATACTTACAAATGAAAGTAAAGAAGTCTGTGGGTTGGAAAACAGTATTAATATTTCAATAAAATAAACTAGTTGATGTGGTATAATAAATCACATTTTACAGTGCAATTTTAGCAACAGATAGCAATCTAAACATCCTTAAAAGCCCCATAAAACTCAAATGCAACAGTAAGTATTCCATAACTACAATGTATAAATCCAAAGCCTTAGGTTATGTACCAATCCTCAGAATCTAAACATCACTGGGGTTTAATATATCAGGCTTTTAGATTACCTACAGTTCTAATTGATGATCCAAAAATGAGGATTATGAAGCAGGATAGAATGTGCACCAACAACTCTTCTGAGTACCAAACAGTATACCAACAGCTAATATATGTATGTATTTTTAAATCTCTCCCTGCCCTGTACACCATTAAACTCTTCTGGAATTCACAAAGGCACATATAGAGAAAACCACTAAAAAAGTGGATTAAAGGCATTTGGTACTCACTTGTCTATCTCAATACCAAGCGGATTAGCTGGACGTAGGGACAAGGGGGGAATCCCTTTGTTCCTATCAGTGCGCATGTCATAATAGTTCATTTCATCCACCCAGACAGCAGACTGATCCAAGATACCTAGAGAAAACAAAGAGCAGATCCTTATAACAACAAGGGCGGTCCAGCACCATCAACTTCTAACATACTGAATTAATTTGAAAAATCCTGACAAATATAAAATGCATGCCTAGGTAATATGTTGGAAGATACGCAGCAAAACAACCTGGATGCAATTATGCTAAATTATTTTATTACAGCTGCCGAAAAGGTATTCATGGCTGGGCATCAAACATTACCCTCTTACAAAGTGCAGTTTCTTGTGCACTAAGAGCATTTTCCTGATCAGAGTATTAGTATTTTCCATTCCTCCAAGTATTTTGGTATCTGTCCAAACCTTGTCATCTACTACTTTCAAAATGAGCAACTACCTAAAGGTCTTCTTATTTGCATATTTCAGGGAAGATCCCTTTTCTGTGCCACTCACTAGCCAAAAAGTAAGTGAACTTTGGCCACATGCCAAGATGGATGACTCAAAGGACACAGCACTGGCTTTGTTTCTAAAGCCTTAGCACAGACAATGCATAAAGGTGAGGCACAACAGCTCTTGGCCCTCAGTCATACTCTTGGCCATGCCCTTCTTTAACATACCCATCATATACTCAACACCAGAAATTACCCCATCCCCACACTTACCCATTTTAAAAAATGTCATTTCTCTTCTCTCATCTTACATGCTTACCCAGTTACAAGCTTCACTGGGTAACATTTGCACTTGATTCACCTTTCTATTATTAAGATCTTAGTACAGCTTGGGAGAAATTATGTGTTATTTAACTGTCACTGAACAGCAGAGAACAAAAGCCTAAAACAATTCTTGTGGGAACCCCTATGTTAGAAAGATAGAAGATCCAACTTCATCATATCAGAAAGATATGAAGATCCAACTTCATCAATGAGGTGTTCTGAAAGAAACATTTTCAATCCAGAGGGTATTTAGACTGGATTCTTGATTAAGCAGAGATCCTAGACTGCTCGGCAACATCATTTCAATGGTTAAGCATCTCATGAGAAATACTTCAGACTTCCGTCTTTCAGGATGGTTTGAATTACAAATAAGAAACGGCACTGAGGACTCAACTTTCTTTAAAGGATTAACTGCCAGCTCAGGATTTAGGTGTAAAGCTCATGAGCTGGTTTATATTTTGTATTTATCTAGTACACTTAAGAGTAATTACTGGATCTGTTACAATTTTTTTTAACATTTTAGAAGTTTAGTGCTACTCCTTACAGAAAAATAAAGGGCTACTTTTCATTAGTAATTGAGGGTTTTATCAGGATATTGAGACAGGAGGATTAATTTCACATATACCATGAGTTTATCTATGTATATATTTGCACATTTTATTGATATACTCTGCTTTTTCTAGACAACTGATGATTGTCCTGAGGTGGATCCATTTTAAACATACATCTTATTTCAAGAGGCACTCAGTCATGTATTTGTTTAGCAAAGAAAACAGATGTGAATTTGAACAAGAAAAATACCTATTTTTTCAGGTTTAAGCAGTTTGAAGGAAACAGTTGAAGTTCCTCTGCCACCAGACTTTGTAGTAACAATAATGTCTCCCTTGTCATTTTTAGCCTGTCCGACTCGACACACGATTTTACTGGCAGACATCCATTCAGCAGTTAGCAGACAGTTGTGCCCACAGATTGTTAAACCTGGGAAAAAGAAAAAAAGAAATACCCTACTGCGAACAGAAGTATCTTTTGAAATTCTGTAATGCAAACACATTTATGATGCTTCATATATTTGACATAAATATATGACCCTTCTCTGGTCCCTTCCAGCCAACTACAGTGAAAGAGTCACGAATACATTTTTCAGGTGTTCCCTAGGCGACTTCAGTGTCACTTCATGAGACACACACAGTGCTGCTTGAAGCTTATTTTAACCTCTTCCACCAGTTACGGGCTACTGCAGCTTCTACTTCATGTTGTACAACAGATCTTCTGTCTGCAAGACACTAGAGGACTGCTGTTCAGTATTGTACTTACGTGAAACTTCCATCAAAACTGCATGCAAAAAAAGCTTTTGTAAGTTCACTCCGTATGACTTTCCATAGCAAAAAAAAAAAAACAAACACCTCTGCAAAACACTCACAATGAACAATGTTTCTTCAACCTTATTTGTTTAGCAGTACTTTTGTGGACACAGAGGGGTTTTTTGGTCAAAAAAGTACTAATTGACAAATATTCTGTCCCAATCTCTTCTGTACAGAATCCATGATGCAAGACTGATTCTGCTGAATAAACTGCCCCTGTTGTATGAAAGAATAGTCACGTAATGTTCATCTATTTCCTCTTCTAAACTTTCTCATTACAAAAATGCAAATGACAAATTATGAAATAAAAATACAACATATATTTTAGCCATGAAGCTCTCTTGTAGGAAAAGACTGTGCCATATTAAAATACGTCAAGCTTTAGTGTTTAAGAACACCTCTTAACACTTAAGAGTCAAGGTACACCTTAATATAAGGTCCAAGGCTTCCTGGGGCTTCACATCAAATCAGTCTGCCCAGCTGATCAATCTGACCGATCAATCTGACTCGTTCTGGTCAGATCAGGACTCTGGATGCTGGAATAGATAGATTGTTTTCTCAGATCTAGAACAACAATCTCCATATTGCTAATTGGAGTTTTGTTGTCCTGAAAATTGGCAAGATCTTAATTTCTATAGTATCAATTTGGAGAAAACTTCACTAGGTTCTTCTTAAATAACACCCTTACCTAGAAACATTTTGCCTTATGTCCAAAAGGACAAGGCCATACTAGTGTGTTGGCTGTACGGGAGTATAAATTAGTCAGGCATAGCAGTTCCTCCCCTGTTGGCTTGGCTTTTGTTTTTTATTTCTAGAAAGCTCTGACCAATTTAAAAAATACTTACAGACAGAAAAGGGTCAGCATATGTGGCTCAGTACCAAAGCTTCACACTTACTTTTTCTCACAATTTAAGTCTCTGACATTACACAGCAGACAAATTTGGCAGTTTTCATGGTTGTCAGACATAAAAATGCCTTACTCCCTGCCAAAAACTATTTTGAAAATGAAAACCAAAAAATAAAAAACAGAAAAAGGCACTGAATCTTATTACAACTGAAAGTAATTTTACTTGAGCAAGGACAGTAGATTTGTTTCTCAAAACATACCTGAATAGAGGGGGGCGGGGCCAAAATAGGACACACACACACAAAGCCTTAAAATAATAAAGCATTTTGGTTGTTATTTATTTGCAACATTTTAACCAGGCCAGTTTTTATTTTTCAGAGGGGAAGGAAAAAACCACACATTCATGATGCATGGGTTTTAGCGTTAGGTTATATTACTACATCTCTTCTGGTTTTACGCTAGCAACTTCTCTGAAGGAAAAAAGATTGCGGTAGGAACTAAGACTAACTGAAAGAATTTGTTCGAACCATTCATAAAGGGTTTTCACCCTAGAATTTCAAAGGTCTGAATTCATGCTTAAATTAAGTAATACTTTAAAATCAAGATCTGAGCTATAGCAATTTTGTAGGGTAAAAATTTTTGAACAACTGTTTTAAAGATCCTTGTTATCAATTATTTTCTACTCATTGGAGGTTCCTAAAGCTCTCAAAAGAACAAGATCACAAGATTCGACACTTCTGAAATCGAGGGAAACAGCCTTTTTCTGTATCTTAAAAATGCAAAAGAAAGTAAGTCTCTATTAACATTTTATATACTACACTAAATATAGTAATGGCACAAGACAATTTCTAAAACAAATAAAGACATGTTGGGGGAGACCTTTTGACAGTACAGATACAACATTTTTTTCTCCAGAAAACTTCCCTTTAAATAAAATTTCATTTTAATCTGTTGCATGGTACAAAGATCTTTGAGAACATCATACTCGGGTTCTAGCTTTTATGTGCCTTTCAATAAATAGGCACAAGTAATTCTTTTATTGAGACTTCCCAATTTTGGTTAAGCTTATATATTGACAATTTTACAAAGCCTACAAAATACAGCTGCAAATGTCTTAAAAGACAAACTAAACATTGAGAGCATAAATGTTACAGGTACCTCCTGGATTTGACTTTTTGTACCATGAGCTATAGAGTTACAAATAAAAAGTTTATTTGGTTTCAAAGATACAAAGAGATTACTAGGAGGCTCTTTCTTAAATGAAACAAAAAGGCATGTTCTTCTATTATGTGATATTCCGTTTATATATATTAAAAAGTTTCTTGGTTTTCATTTTATTCTAATGCATCTCAAATAGCAGATTATAAACTTTATAAAACCCTCACTCAAACTTGCTTAAATCTCATGCCTACAAAGGCTTACTTTTGCAAGTATTTCCATTCAAGTCACAGGGAATATTTACATGCCTAATTTAACCATGAAAAGAAATCTTTACGTCTGGGGCCTTAGTCACTTACTGGAGAAAGCTGAGAATTGAGCTAAGGAAAAAAATAAGGCAATCCATTATTTATTTTTTTATTTTTACCTCAAAGCATGAGATTATTAGCAGCTATGTGTCACAAGAGTTACTCCGAAAAAAATATGAGAAAAAATATTAGCAGTTAGTCAGCTGTAATACTGAGGCACAGTTCAGAAGATGTCGTCCTTCCAAGAACCCAGCACTGATCACTTCTAAGAGGATCATACCAATGAATTAATGAGGTTATCGAAGTACATCAACCACACAAATACACAGAAATACACTCACCTCTAACATCATCAGTTATTTGATTATTTCTCAATAAAGATTCATTAGCGTACTGCAAGCTTGTCTAGCAGCTCAGGAAAATACTACTTCCCCTTTTGAGAGACAGTGAACTGAAGTGAAGGGGAAAATTGTAGCAGCTTATGCTTGGCCATAAAGTTCATTGTGGTGGCCAAGAATGGAATTCGGGAATCTTGGTTTACAGCCATGAAGTGAAATACTATTTCTAGCAAAGCCAAACAAAATTCCAATGGACTTCAGAGGAGTCATGATTCCCCAACAAATTAGATAAATTGTCTCTAACACGAATACTGAAGTACACATATGCTTAACTTACAAAAGAAATAAGGGAAATTCCAGTAGTTATAGTTAACTTGGATTTCCAGAAGATTTTTACAAAGTCCTTCTCAAAAGGCTTAAGAAAATTAAGCAGCTACAGGATATGATCCTCAAACAGATAAATAGCTTGTTAAGATAGAAACAGGGTAACAGTAAATGGTGTGTTTTTACTGAGGAAAGTTTCCACAGGGTATGTGCTGGGATCACTTATGTTCAATATATTCATAAATGACAAGATAAAGAGGTTACAAAGTTTGCTGATGATATTAATTTATTCAGAATGTAAAGACGGTAAAAACTAGAAAAAGCGCAGAACAGACCTTATGAGACTGAGTGGATGCACTATAATGTAGATGCTATAAAACAGCAGCTGAAATTGAATGAACAAAGACTATGCACACAGGCAAAACCTTAAATTCACAGATGTCAGGCTCAAACTGACTACTAACCCTCAAGCCTTAAAGCATGGGACTATAATAGGCAGAACAACAAAAAACATTAGCTCGATGCTTAGTAGGAGTTATATGGAAAAGAGAATCCTATGGAAGAAATACAAAAGTTAGAGTACAATATTATGCCACAGTGCATTCACATCCTGAGCACTGCATGTAACCAAGATGATGTTCACCCATGATTGATAGTGAAACCAAAAGAGATTCACTGAAGAGCAACAAGAACGGTCAAAGATACTTGTAGAAAATTAATACGCTAGGACTTTTCAGCCTGGAAAAGAGGCAACAGAGCAATGATGATGAAGATCTGTATGGTAAGGAGAATCAGAGAAAACTCCTTGTTCCCTCTTTCAATGCAAGAGCTATAATGATTCAAATGAAGTTACCATGTTAAAATCAAAACAGTGAAGGAAATGGTTCTTCACATAACGTATAGCTAAATCACTGAACGCACTTTGTCGTAACTGTTGCAGATACACAAATTGACTTTTACACTAAATTCAAGGAATAACAATGCTCAGTGACTTTCTCAATATATTGAAAACACTTCTGATAGGAAAGCCTCCATGCTGAAATTCTCAATGCCTGGGAAAGTAACAAAGGAGCATCTCATTACATCTACCGTCTTCTGGTACACTCCTATAGGCATTCATTCTTAGTGTTCAGCACAGGATGTTTAGTCAGGCTAAGGGTTCATCTAGCAAAGTATGATCATTCTGATTAGTTACACATCGGGCAGCATCCCTGAATTTATGGATTCAAGCACATATTTGTGAAAAGGGCATTCCTCATACCATGAAACATAGATTTTACCATGCAAAAAAATTATCTCTAATCATATCCTAAATGTGACACTCTACAGTCTCAAAAGAAGGGTTTTTTCAACTTACCTATGAGGTCTGTAGGCCCAGTCCCCAAATTTTCTCCTCTAATTGTCACTTTTGTCCACGAGATGCCTTCATTGGGAGAGATGCCAGTTACAAGCGGGGGCTGCCGTGCTCGAGACATGATGTCTATTCAGTTACTGAAAACTAAGTTGCTTTTATCTGTTCAGCAAGAAACAATAATTTAAAAACAATAATTATATTATGTAAAAATTATTAAAAACGTTTTAAGCTGTTCTTCTAAAATGGTAGAGAAACATGAATATGGAACACCACTCTCAAAGCCTTTTTTGCCACAGTCATAAAACAATAAAAAATATCTACATCTTCTTTGCACTTCCATTCTTTAAATTAAGTACAGCTCTAGTTCTGAACTATAAAGAAAAAGTATATTCAGAAAAATATTAAACCCTCAAAATGCTTAATGAAACTATATACACACACTCCAAATCACTATGTCAGAATTCAAATGACATATTCAATACTCTATTAGAAAGTTATTGTATTCCTTAGAAAGTTTAGAATTGCTAAGCTAAGTAATAGACTATGATGACATATTCAGATAACTTCCCCTTCAAAATTAAACTTACTGGCACAGAGAGTCTCATGGGAAGAAGCCCCCAGCACTTATTTGTATAAAGCATCAACATTTACATAAACTGAGAAAATTAAAACATTACTTACAGACACTACACTAGCAGAGAGCATCAACAAAACAAATAATATTCTAAGAGATCAACAAAAACATACATAAAGTTATCGGAGAAACATTTCCAGAAGAGTATTACTTTGCACCTAAAATTAGGAGTGTACTCAAACCAGTTTAATTAGCTCTGTAATACAAACACCAATATGGTATGCATGTTATGCAGCCTACATTTAGTTTACTATGCAACTGATCACAAATTCCTATGGCTTGTTAGCAGTTTCCTTTGTGCAGCTCTGCAGCTATAAGAAGCAGATGAGTATAACGTCAAGCACATTAGCTCCCACCAACTGCTCCACATTTACAACAGTTACTAAACATAGAGCCTGCCCATAGGTACATAGGTCCTTTTGAGGCTTTTGAGACTACCTTTGAAGAGTGTGCAATTAATAAGAGATGCAGATTCCTGCTGAACAAGCAAGAACATAATAAGTTGCAGTATGTGAGCCATGTCCAGTCCATGAAGGAAGTCTGGTAAGAGCCCATGATAACACACACAACATATGTCTGGAACTAAGGTGGTTTGTTTCGGTTTTGTGTTTTTAACTGGCAAACCTCATAATATTTCTTGACTGGTTGACTTCCTAATATTGAAAATTACATTATGTTTTTAATAAAACATTAATTTCCCAGTTTTTTGCAAACAAAAAACTGATGAAAAAGGAATTAAGTTATATAGTATCATATGGATGGTCTTGTAAGTCTGTATGTAAAATACTGGAACCTTTTACATGAACCCAACACGAGGCTAGAGAAGTGAGTTGTCAACAGATGCTGTCTACAACTTTGTGGGCAGAACAGCACTGAAGGAGAGGAGGACTGGATCAGCAGATTACAAAGAAATCAGCTGACAGTCATCTCCAGCTACGGAAGAGAAGGTTGTGTTCTGGCAGGCAGAGTCCCCTCCCTCCTGCTCCCTCATGCCCTACTCCTAGTTCTTTCCCAGCACTGTTTTTCCCCCCCCTCACACAGAGACAGACAGTCTCTGCCTCGCTTCAAAACTAAGGCCAGGTCCTAGTCTTGTAGCCAAACTATTTCCTGCCCCTATCCTCCTGATTCTCCCTCTGACTTCTTATCCGTAAGTTCAAGCAGGGAGGGAGAGGGGTGCTAATATCCCAATTCTCCTTTCAATTCCGGACACCTTGGTAATTCCTCTTCCTTACCCCGAGCCTTCTTGTCCAGCTAGCCCACCTGCACTACTATTGATCCACTTCCTTGCCACAGGTGAAAATGATAGACCCAGTCTTCTGTCAAGATCCCTAGTCCTGGAGTCACAAGGCTTGCCCAGCTCTCCTCTCATCTGTGCTGAATTCAAAGCTACATTACCACAGCATCGCCTGACAAAACAATGGGCAGCACAATAGAAATAAGCTTCCTAGTTCCCATTGCTAAACCTAATACTACCTGGAGCAATCAGAACCCGAAATTGCAGGCAAAGTCTTGTTTATTCCTACACAATTACAAGATGCATATGCACAGAAGTTCAGACCTTTCAAAATCTGAAGTTTCCTCTGGAGTCCTGTGCAAAGATGTTAGAGAAGAATCAGGTGCCTAAGTTTACCTAGAGCGAGGAGGACAAACTGCATCTATTCCTCATGATCTTATCTACGTAGTCTTTGCAGCTTTTCTCTCAGATCCTCAGCAGAGCTTGAAGACATACAACAGCTGTAGAGAAACAGTGGGGTTACGTCCCCACATACACACCTAATCACCTTCTGCAGGAAGCAGCATGTGTCTAGATACCAGTAAGACAACATAAAACACCTCTTTTGAGCAATTTTTTATAAAGTTTTATATAGAACGTTAATCAGTAACACAGATGTAAAAAAAGCCATCTTCAGGAACTCAGTGGTAGCATGGAGAGGAAGAAATCTTGAGGAAAACAAGAATAACAGAAGCTACATCAGTATTATTTGGTTGATTTTCTCCCCCCCGAAAAATGTTACGGTTCCCTTGCATTGCAGCCATTGTTTCTTTCAAAATACTTAGCCACACAGGTAATTGGCTTGAATCAATACCAAAACTCAAAAGTAATATTACAACTTATTTTTCTGGATTTCAGAAATTGGCACTAGATCCCCCTTCATGATGAGCTAAATAAATGTAATAAAAATGCTGAGCCTCCTGAGGTCTAATATTTCTTCCAAAGTATTTCCATACTTACTGCAGAATAGCTTTAAAATACCTCACTGGAATGAGAATACCACAGTAAATCTCAACACATTACAAAAGCACTACAGCACTGGGACGCTCTATCATTATTATCTTTAAACAGCAATTGGTTTCGTTTATTTCAAAGAGTAAGTGAAGGAACTCTATGGAATCTGTCCTTACTACAAGTATCAAACAAATGCTTGGGAGCCTTCAATTCATTTATAATATTTCCCCTCCTTCTTATGACAAACATGTCAATAGTTAAAAATGACTGAACTGCTTATTGGGAAGCCTAGCCAGTATACTAGTGGCCCAAAAGCAAGTTTCTAATTTTTTTTAAAATATTTAAGGCAAAGCTGAAAAAAAAAGTTACTTTTTCATTTCATGAAAAGATACAACAATCTAATTAAGAGCTTTTGTTCCAATTCTATACATTGCCCTAAACAGAAATTCTATTCTTTACAAATATGTATTATGTATAAAATAATAATAATAATAAAAAAAAGCAGCCCTCTTACTGAAAGACTGCTCCTTATACAGACTAGGGGAGATTGCATAAAGACAGTTTTCTATCTGTCTATCTGAAATATCTAAAGATATTTCCTCTGAGGAGCCAGGCTCACTGAAGAAGTGTTAACAAGACTATTTTTTTTTGCAATGGACAATCTTCTTCTACACTAACAGAGGTCTCTTTCCCTCTTTACTCCACCCCACCCTATTTTTAAACTTCTTTTCCTCACAATATCTCCCCAACAGTTTAACATGGATGACATCTGTCTGACTGCTCCCATGATCTTGCCCATTTTATTCTATTATTCTGTCATAATTCTTGTTATGAAAGTGCAAGGAGTTACAAAGCCTCTGCAAAGACCACCTACTACTAAGCCATCTTGAAAAATGCCTTTCATAAACATCATCTTTGTCTTTACACGAGCTTCTCAAATAAACTGTCCTCTCACAAAGGTTTGGTTCAAAAAAAAAAAAAAATCCAGACAATTCTGAGCATTACAAGCTTGCTAAAGAGGGGATATCTTCACTCTTTATCCTAAGAAAAGCCACATTAAAAACAAATAATGAAGAAATTAAATATAGCCCAACATAAGGGAAAATATAAGTCTTTTTTGACTGCTGTAAACCTTCAGTTGGCTTAAAAGGAGAGTTCTTAAATAGGTTTCCCCACTCAACTATCAATGGCGAGCAGAGAAGAAACACAAAGTAAAATGCCAATAGCTACCCTATCTGTTTTGTAAAGCAGAGTACTGCTTACCACTCTGGAAGAAGTACCAGAATATGAAATAAGTGAACAACAGAAGCTCAGGATTTAAGGATATTAAATTGGCTGGTAAGTTCAAATCCCAAAGGAAAACTACAAACATCATGAAAGCATGGAACTTCAGAAGACAAGTTACAATCAGGTGCCACCTTACAAACTTCACCAGTGGAAAAATTAGCAGTTGAAATGTTTTAAAAAGGAGTTTCTGAGTTCTAAAACAAGATAGCAAGTTGGTTCCAGCAACTGAAAATTCAGTTAAGTTAAAGTTTTCAGCGGCACTTTGTCACAGACACTGAACTTAAAAGACTCTCGGAGGAAGACAGACTCAAGGTCAACGCAAGTGCCATGGTCATCTAGCAAAGGGAATCTAAGCTGTCAGGAAGGGAGGAAAGAAAAAGCCTATTTGTCAGTGCTGAGAAAGTCTAAGCTACAAGCAAACATGAAAGTCTTCAGGTATCAAATAATCATTTGTTCTCACTCATATATATGTGACAGAATACGATTTTAAAAATTTTGAGGCAAGAACAGCAGGAACAACCAAAGCATCATCCATGTTCAAATCACAGTATGCCTCAGATGATACTGTTGTTTACTTTTTAAAAAACCAACCAACCCGAAACCAGTAGGTGAGCTACACTTATCACACTAACATCACAGCATTAAATGCTTTCCAAATGAACAGATTTATGAAACACCCTTTTTTAAACAAGCAATAAATACTCAGATTCCAGAACCTAGGTGATGGCCTTTTCACCTTAAACTACACAAACTTGTGCTTCTACTAAATAAATCTAATAATTTGTTTTCACTAGAAAACCCAAAGAGTCCCCTGAGTACACCACACTACGACAGAGTCAGTGAAGGGACACAGCAAATGACCCCAAGAAGGACGACAAAACAAAAAGCTTCCTACGTGTTTGTACTCAAAACCATTACAAAATGATGAAAAACACTATCGCAATCTTTTCTGTGCTTTATCTTCCTAACAATATAAATTCAGACAGACAATCTACATAAACCAAGATTTAAAAGCATCCAAAAAGCAGCACTGTGAAAATAACTGACATTTATTAACCCCTCTGGAGATCTTCAGTGCCCTAGAATTTCCACAGCCTTCAACACCGCATTAATAATACAAAGTCCATTCCTGCAAGCCTGCCAGAAAAGACTGGGAAGTGAATAAGCTAAACAATGCTGAAATTCCAAGTGATATTAAGAATCTATGCATGTTTATTTAAATAATAAAAGAAGACTTGTCAATTTAAACAAGAAGTGCTCACGAATCTTACATTTAGGGGGCAAAAACTCTTCAAAACACCACTAAGCTACTTATAATGAAAAGATGAACAAACATAAAAAAGGGGGTAATTTCACCGTCACACAGAAGAAACAAAGCCCCATTTGTCTTGCCCTGTCATATCCGGCATGTTGATTCAAGCCAATATTAACACTGACAAACATGTTAACCTACAGGACAACATGCCAAAATCAGTTTCAATTTGGGAAGATGTGCAAGTTTTGCAATGGAGAGGGCAAATGACAAAAAAGAAAAGATTTGGAGTATTAAATGACATAATATGATACCCTTCTCTTTTTTAAAAGGGCTCCTGAACATTCCAATCAGTCATGAAGGGCATACTAGAGATTTTAGTCACAGGGTAGCCAAGGAATAAGTGCAGCAGTTTTGCTTTCACAATAGTCATACTCGCATATTTCTTCAGTATCTCAGGGGTCCTGCTTTCCTTAACCCAGCAAGGTACATCTTCGTGGCTATATATCTTGACAGAGTGAAAGCAAAATAATCACAGCACTCAGCGATGCCATTAACATTTCTGAGTCCCAAGGGATTAAAAGGCTGGACCCAAGGCAGATGCTGCGAGAGCCCTCGGCAGAGGAGTTCAGTGCCCGTTGCAGCCTGGGCTGCAGCTGCAAGGGATTGACACCGCTAACTGTGGAACCCAGCTCAGGAGAAACTCCGGGCACAGTTCCGGCATCCGAAATAAATTAAAGTAAACAGTGTTGCTCTCTCTCATCCACCCTGTTAGCAGCCTCTCGGTTGAGCTGGAGACCACACACCCAGACCACACAGCACCAGCTGAACTCACTCGCACGCAACATCGAGAAGCTGTCACTCTGCTGAGGTATGAGGAGGAAAAAGGGGGGCAGGAGTGCGAGTGTGTGTGTGTTTAGAAAAGCTGCTTGCTCTCTCCTCCTATCATTACAGCTGGTTATGTTTTGTGTGGTTGGGAAGGAGGGAAAGAAGGGAGGGATAAAAAAAGACCTATAAACCTCACTAAGAAAACATACTGGTCTTGGCCTTTTGTAGTAATGATTTGCACTCCTCCTGTACTAGTTTAGTAGCTGATGAAGGGCTAACAAAGCATCCATTTAACATCAATTAACCTTCTATCTATCACATGTCAAAAAAATCTAGACTAGTATAAATCCATTTCCTTGTACATATTAAATGACAGCATCTTATCAGTTATGATGTACAGCATACCCATATATTGATGCATTTTTACATCAGGAATTTTGACACGTTATTTATTTGGGGAGGGAAGAGATTCCCCACAAAGAACAACTAACCGCACAAATGCCATTATAACATCAAAATGCTGAATTTTTCCACAAACATTCCGTTGTAAAATGAAGTTTTGTTCATTAGTATCTTACACACCATAAACAACTTGAAGGAAATTAATGAGCCTACATAACACTGAGTTTGTGACCTATCAGCAAGAAGTAAAAATAGCAAACCTCTAAAAATAGATTAAAAAGAACATAAATCTATAATAGAGATGAACAGAGACTTTTAAAATGGGAGGTGTGGGGGGGGGGGAAGTCTTTGTTTCTTTTAGTTCAGAAGATCATTTCATCTGCCAATTATATCACCTGTTCAAACAGAAAAAGCTGAATAAAACGTTTGAAGAATTTTAAAATCTATTTTAGTCAGTCTACATTAAAAAAAAGATTCCCTTCCCTCCACTCTGCTACCACAAACACACATACCTCCTCTATCAAACTCACCAGCACACAAATTTAATTTAATCCCCATACACAGTCTGAACAGCCCAGAACCCCATAGTGACATTTTCACCTCAGCTCAAAATCTATTTACCTAAGTGACAATTACAATCTCCAAGTGCCACTATTAAACAAAACCGTTGATACTGCAATAATCCAAAAGTCAGTATTAGCCCTATAAACTTGGATTAGGACATTTTTGTTGGTGAAAACCTTAAGAAAAAAATTCCTAAAATATTTCACCTTATCAAATACATTTTCAAAAAAGTTAGCTTTAAAGTTCCATAACTTCACACTGAAAATAAATTATTCCCCCAATTTATTAATTAGGTCTACATGCTGGTTTATACCAGTTCTTGAATGAACACTTTTGCTAGTATATTCAATGTTACAGCACCTATTTGTTACCAAGACTCAAGTCAAACAAATTTAAGTTTTCTGAACATCTGTTCTGGTCATACTGAACTGGCTAGAAAAGGGCGATAGTGTAGAAGACAATGTAATTTAAGAAAGTCTTAATGTTTCTCTCCAAAATTTCCACTGTTTTCATTATAAATTGCATTACAACTCTCCAGAAATTAAGTCATCTAACTTGGTTAAAAGCTTCTGTATTTATTACGTGACACATCACTATAATCTAGCAACATTGTGAAGAAAAGCCTTACACATCTATATATAAACATATATATATATATAGGAAAAAGTCAACTCAGCTTTACACAAAACCATATCACAGATGGCCATAAATCTCCCATTAATTTCTAAATTCTCACAAAGCACATGCTTCCCTACATCTGCTTCTACCTCCAACATCCAGCAAAGTTTGCTTTATCCAGACATCATTGTCCTTACTGTCCCCTCCAGTTAAACCATTCATCCCTCTTTTGTTCTACACTTATTCATAATTTTCTGTGCATTATTTTAGTTATTAGGAAAATGGTAAAGCATCTTCATACCCTCATCATCCCTCTATCTTATGTTATTCATAGGCAGAAAATTGAAAACAATACTTCAAGCATCAAAAACTTTCAAATATGTTTATGCAAATGCATTCAGAAAGATCCAGAAGTTCAGAAAAATAAACTAAATAAATCCCAATGGGATGGCATTTTTTTTTCTAGAGAAAAGAAACAAGGCACCACAGATTTTTTCTAAGCCTTGTAACTACACACAATATTCTTTATAAAAACACTATATAACCACTGTAATTACACAGTTCACATGGTTGAAGTTTTAACTTGGGTGCTTGTAGGTAGGACTGCAACACTAAATTTACCATTTGCTGTGTGACTTTTTTGGCAGCTCCTTTTGTTTCAAAAATATTTAAAAGATGAAACATGCACTTGTGTTACTGATATTCCTGTATTTTTCATGTTCTCTCCCAAACACCTCTTTCTGGCCTCTGCTCAGGGAAGCACTCAAGCCATATGCTATAACATCTTCTCTATCCACATGGTCAAACACACACGCAAGTATTTCATTGTCTGAGAGCCTGCGTGCACAGGTATTTTTCTGACATATTTCAGCCTGCCTCTGCCTTACATACTCTCAGTCTTCATTGCCACTCATCCACCTAAAATCCCATCTCCTGTATGGAACTATTATGCCTTCAGAGTAGTGAAGTTGTCTTGTGAGAAACAGAAGCTCCTCTGCCTTCTATGCTGATGAAAAGGAAACATGAGAAAAATCCATCAGCTATATACATAGCTCCTTAACTTTTTGCCAAAAATCTAACATTCGGTTTTCCAGCAAGAAGGTACACACGTTAAAACCACAGTGAGATCTGAAGTGTCATAAGACTCACAGAATTCTTAAATAGAAAATTTAAAGTCATTGCTTTTTTAATTGAGACATTTTAGGATTATCTCAAAAAAAATCAGTTTAGTTTGTCCTCAATACAGAAGTGGGCATTTAAAAAGGAACTTTTGCTAGGCATAGCCCTAAATCTTTAACTACTACAGGCTTTTTGATGAACTTCCAAATACAGGGTACATTGCTTTCGGGTTATCCACGAAGTGAAAGAAAAAATACAATTCTAAATATACCTAAAAATTACTGATTTGTATTGTACTATGATCCACAGACACTTTTACACTGCCAGAGTCCCCACTGGCTTCTGCACAATGTAGCCTAAGGTCTGCCTTTGAGAATTAAACTGAAAATCTGGGAATCTGTAGTTCCCTTAAGGTCAAGAGAAAACCAGACCCATTAAGGGCTTGGTGTCTCAGAAATTTTGTTTTCCTTAAAAACAAACCAAACAAAATTAGAAAGGAAACACAGGCTTTCACACCCATCACTGAGTGCAATCACAGTACTTTCTACTGAAAATGCTGAGCATACCATCTGCAGATTAATTAACAACTTCTGTTGTCAAAAAAAGCCTACACCGACCAATTTCCTTTTCAAGAAAAAGCACTAAATACCTCCAAAATAATATAAAAAGTACAATTACAAACAATTTCTCCACAGGAGGGAGGGGAAGTGTTTGACCGAGTGTTGTTTAAAGTATTAAACACTTAGCTTACCTTTCCCTATGCAAAGTGCGTAACATACCAATCACACAATTAATCCTTATTTTCAGGCATTTCTCTCATTACTCAGTTTCTAGGAAAAATGCTTCAGGTTCCTTTTGGTTTTTTTACCCCAGAGATCACAAAAATGAGTTCTCCCTCCTGCCCTTCCCTCCTCCTCTAACTTTTGACATTGGGAGAACAATCCAATTGCTTCTGAACTGGAACACTGACAGGAATTCTAGAAAACAATTTTCAATTGAAGGTACAAAAATTTTAATCAGCTTAATTTTTAAATTGATACTTTGCAAGCTGTAAACACAGACCTTTGCTTTCATGTTCAGTGCAAAAGATGAAACATCAAGCTGACGTGACTGCGCTATGCATGTGCTGTCTAATCATCCCTCATCCTACAAGCACCTTTACAAACAAGATTTCCCCCATTACCAAGCACGGTATTTCTCCCCTGGGAAAAGTAATTTGAAAGACAATGTTGCAAAGTACAACTTTACAGAACGTAGGTGGTCCAAGACAGAAGGTCAAAGTTAAGCTGAAGAGCTAATGCCTGACTTCTGCTAAAAGATATTCATTTAGCTGTTTTCAGATTTTGAACCTTCAGCATACTTTTAAGTACAGCAGCAGACGCCACTCTTATTGAAAAACTCACATAGAAAATAAATTCACTATAACATGTACAGTCTTCTGAGTATTATTTTCCAGTCCTTCATTGTAAAATGAACTACTGCTGATTTCTCCTGTGGAAGATTTTCTGTGTCTGTTTGCATAACTAAGTAGTGATGTACAGCCATTCAAAATACAGGCAGGTAGTGTCTGTCTGTGCTTCACAGGCTGTTTTGTCCTGGAGTACAAAACCATAACTGTAGATTATTTCATGGATACTTTCAATAGCTGTCAGAATCCATGTTTTTAAGAACATCTTTTATGTTCAGTCTTCTGTCACCATCCTATTGAGATTTTTTTTTAAGTGAAGTAGAAAAGCAGAAAAGCACAGAATAAACAGAATTAACTCAAAACTGATGTTTAGTTTCAAATACAGTGGTTAAGGCTTACTGGATTTACAGCTAAACATATCAGTACATTGAAAGAAAATGATTAAGTATGGTTTAACATAACATATCTAAAAGTTTTCATCACTAAAAGAGGTCAGTGCCCTCTGCCTTTCTAGTCAACCCACTTATTTTGCTTTAGTTCAGCTTTACTTTGAGGAGTAGCATAATAAAGAATGGACTGTATCAGTGGATACAGTTTCTTTTTAATAGGACCTCAGGAAAACAATTGGTGGATTACATATTTTAACATCTCTATTGTTCATTTTTGCCTCAAATACTCTCAACAGCTAGCAAAAAAACTCTGCTTATATTCACAAGAAATCCTACAACTCAAAATCTGAACACTACAGATTCAAAAATACTTAGTGAACAGTACCTTTTGTACTGAAGATGAAACAGTTTCTCCACACAACAGTATCCACTGCTCAAAGGGCAAGGTGTTAAATATTTTACTTTAAAGGCTTATTTTTTAAAATTTTTTTTTTAAGTTCATGACTTAGAACTTTAAGGGGTTTTTAGAATTCATTTGGAATGTCCGTTAACTCAGACTGCTATTCAGCACTAATATCTAAAAAAGGAATTACAGCATTAAAAAAACCCTATCAAGTCTGTAAAAATATTGTAACTTATTGAACGAAGGCCATGAAAATACAAGACAACTTTACATTTTGTTTAAAAAACACAACACAAGTTTGATTGGTAACATGCTTTTAATTAAATAGTTTCACCTCTGACACATACTAAAAAAAGTTATGTTTTCCATACAGAAAAAACCCTTACCATTACAATGTAAATTAATGGTATTTTCACTGAGAAAAGTCATACCAGTATAATGAAACTAATTGCATCCTGTTTCAAATGATGTTTAAGACAACAGAAATCCCATCTAAGTAAAAACACTGTTGTCCAAGGGTGGGCATAAATCACAAAAACTGTAAACTAAGCTATCCATGGGAAAGAAATCAGCAGCAGGACATGCCTTTTGCTGCTGCTTGCTGGGTCAGTGCAAGCTGTGATAGATACTATAGAAATAGGGAACCAAGTATTATAGAGCTTTTCTTCCTCAGGTGAGCAAAAAGTAAAGCAAGAACACAGACCTGTTTTCCTAAGCCACAAGTTTGTTTATTTGCAATTTACATTAAAAAAACCCCAAACAAATAGAAGTCCTTCAACCGTTTTGACAATTTTATCAAAAGCAAAACGAAGTTTACAGTAATGAAGTGCACACAAATCATTAAAGGAGAAAAGAGACTGTTTACTTATTTTAAGAATTATCAGAAAGCCTGGAAAGTTGAAGATTACGATTTTAAACTAAACTTTAAAGAACGAATATTTGTAGTTTAGATTTAATCTGATGTTCTGTCAGAGCTAAAATGGCTTAATATTTCACTGGCTTTCAACTGAGAGCTTTCGAGTGTATGGCTACAAGCTGTTAATCCACAATGAGCAAGCAAACTGCAGGAAATAGAGAAAGCGGGGGGGGGGGGGGGGAAGAAAAGCTGACAGTGTAGAAGGAACATTCATGCTATTTTGAAAACCAGTAAAACTGGACAGAATGGGAAACTCCCTTTTGGAAACGGGATCACCCCCAATTTCGGACATCTACTCCCCTCGATAGGAGATCCTCTTCAGGTTCCTAATTAAGACACAGAAGAGGCAAGGAGGAAAGATTTTTAGTCACCCAGCTCATAGACCCTTCTGGACTGCAAGGCAGTCCAAGTGAGGAAGAACTGTAGAACTGGGTACGAAGTAAAAAAAAAATTAAGTCACAGAGGAAGTGTAACACTTCCAGTTAGGTACCGATGAAAGCAATCATCTCTCAACCAGTATATGTTATTTTGATTTGTTCCACATTCCTCACTACAGTAGTTTCTTATTGTACTTGCCTAAATACACACTCATTTTGGGGAGTTATGTCTGAAACTTTATGATACCACTGAAGGCAAAGTTTAAAAAAAAAAAAAAAAATCAGACCTGCAAGTAACCAGCTCTTCAGAGGTCAGACCTCGCCTCTCCCCTACTTATTTCCTCTGCTCCCCCACCCAGCACACCCACACACAAACACTTCATTGAGCTGAACGATTTAACACAGTTCTAGACCAGCCTCGTTTCATCGTATAACTAAGCGGGCCCAGGAGCTCTCGACAGACCGCTGTCAGCGATGAGAAACAAAGGCAAAAGCCACTGAATTGCTGCCCTGCCCGCTGGCTCGCAGGGCCAGCCCCACCAGCGCTGGAAAGGGCTCCCTCACAAGCACACCCACGGCCGGGACATCGCGTTCCCGAGCCGAGGGCAACCCCTCACAGCCACCGTCACCCAGCAAACACCCACCCGCCAGCGTGACAGCGTGTGCCCCTCCCAGGGGGTTCACAGGTGACGGGGAACCCCCCCTGCCCTGACGGCGGTGCCCCGTCTCCTGTCAGGGGGCTGGGGAAGGAGGGAAAACGAGCTGCTGCAGCCGGGAAGTCACCACCTCCTTCCCTCGCCAGGCGGCTCGGCGAGGCCCGGCGCCCAGCCACCGTTCTTCCTCCGCCCCCGGCCTCGGGGAGACGAGCGGGAGGCGACCCGTCCCGGCGGCGGCAGCAGGCCGGTACCGGCGCACCCCCGCGGCGGGGCGGGGCCAGCAGGTCCCTCCAGGGAGGCTGAGGAGGGGCGGCGAAGCGCGAGACAGCAGGACACCAGCGACGCTCCCCCCGCGCCCCAACGGCTGTTTACGACAGTTGCGTCCCCCCTCCCCTCCCCCTCCCGCCCCCCGGGGCAGGGGCGGGGCCCGGGGCTGGACCCCGCCCGGCGGGCGAGAGACTCGACCCCTACGGGGAGCGGGGGAGGAAGAAGGGGGGGGGGAGGCCGAAGGGAGGGGGACGGCCCCCGCCCCGGGGAGGGGGGAAGGAGCCGGAGCTGCCCCGCTGAGAGCCGGCTCCGCAGCGCCCGGCGGAGGAAGAGCGGGGCGGGAGGCCAGAGACTGTCACTCACCGGCCGCCGCCGCCGCCGAGTTCGTATCCGGCACCTGGGGCAGCTCCGCTCCCAGCAGCGCCTCCGCGTCCGGCGGGCACAGGCACCGCCAGCCGCTACCCGAGAAAATCGATGGAGCGCGGAGCGATCGAGTGGGGGGGGGGGGAGAGAAAGCCGCTCCCGACTGCCGCCGCGCCCCCGAGCCCCGCCCCCTTAAAGGCACCGCCCTGCGCGCGCGCCCTCTCTCTCTCCCCCTCCCACCCTCCCTGTCTCTCACACGTGAGCGGGTGGCGGTCACGGTGTGGGGAGCGCGGGGAGTTGGTCCCCTCGTGGAAGAGGAGAAAGGGGAAGATAAAATCGTAATATCAACGGTGACAGCGACAACAACAATAACAATGAGTGACAATAACGCCGCCCCCGGGCGCTGTATCAAGGTCGCTGCTGGCAGAAACTCGTCCAAGCGGCAGCGGCAGCGTGGGGACCCCCGTGCTGTGGTGTGAGGGGAGGGCCTGGGGGTGCTTGCCGCCACGGGTGGAAGAAGGAAGGGTGGTGGAGGAAGGCCCAGGTGGGCCGTGTTGCCAGTGCCGAGTCATCCGAATCGGTCCTTCTCTTCCAGTGGAAAAGGAAAAATGTTTCTTGCCCAACCTGCGGCCTACCTGGGGGAGGCCTCCGAACGCAGGCTCTCTTTCCTTTTGGAAAGGGTCAGGAGATGTCCTTTTTCCCTTTTAGCTGGGATTGTTCAAAATTCACTTGCGAAAGCCAAGTTCAGACAAAATCTTAACGGGAATGAGAGGAAAAGCGATGAGAGAAAAAACACGGAAGAATCTGTTGCTCAGTTTTGCCAACCCAGACTTAAAACAGGACATGAGTGGGAAAACGAATTACCTTTCATAAAACCTCAAAGAACGTAAGCACCGTAAAAAGCATTTTGGCCAAGAAACGTAATTTTCCTCACTTTTTTCCAGACGTTAAAGCCGCCCAAGTTAAATTAGTGGGCTGTAATATCTCGTCACATGAATAAACAGCACTTTTCTGACTCGCTTCCTCTAGGCTCTGTAAAATGTTACACAGCATCTCTCTGGGGAAAAATCAGAGCATCCAGTACCTATCTTTTCTCTAGTTACCTCCAAAGTTGTTACTAGTAGTCACTAGTAATAATAGTATATTATTAATATCTGCTAATATCCAATGCAGAAAGAGAGCTCTTCAGTCCTTCAAGAAAAGTAAAGTTGGCATCACATTAAAAAAAAAGTGTAACTGTTTGCCACCCATTTCAAAATTATGTTTTCCCTCCATGACAGCTTGTTTGCATTTTCTCATTAAAAGCCTGTCATCGGATGTGCCAAATAAAACCACTGCTTTGAAGGGTTTGGTTGATACAGAAGGCCCCACCTAGCACCCTACATACCTGGGTCCCAGCCCTGCCTGATGCTCTCTGGGAATGGATACCGGTGCCCAAAAAGCCCATTGACTTTAGTGGGTGTCTGCAAAGGGAGCTGCCTGGCTTCAGTGCCAGACTGAAGTTTTGTTGCGGAGTTGGCTGCATCTTCACCTCTGTTGTAAATGCACATACCCTAAAGAGGTGAATCATTAAGAAGAGGGAGCCTGAACTTGAGAGGAGACACCCCCCTCCCAGTGTTAGTTGAAGTGAGAAAAAGCTGCGAGGCCTTTTGCTCCTGAAAATGTCGCCTAGCCTCCCCCTTCAGAGGTTTTAACCTGCTGTTTCTAAACAGCTGCTCAGCAGTGTTTTTATCAAGATCTTGGTCCTGGGGAACCTGTCAGAACAGCACAACCAGGCTAAACTCTGCAACGACAGAAGCCTTTTAAATGGTGTGTGTAGGCTCATCACAGGCACCCACATAGGCAAATGCTCCTATTGCCAAGAGCAGCATCCAGGACTCTTACGATCTGCAGGGGCCCTGGATAATATTGTTGATGAAGAGCTTCCTGTGTGCTGCACTTTGTTGCATCTACTGTGGGTGGTTTTCCCAGCTGATGTATGGTGACCATGTGGTAACCATCACCCACCCCTTCAGTGACTCCAGAACAAAGCTGACAGTGACTGACTGTAGACTTGACCCACTGAAGAAAAGAAACACCGCCCCACACATCTCTTTAGAACAAAAGGAGGAAAACTAGTGCTGTTAGTATATCTCTCTCTCTGTCTCATATATATAGCTTGTAATGTATATACCATAATATATAGTATATATTTGCTGTCATATATAATGCTGCTAATATAAATATATTACTCCATGGAACTCCAGATGCCATTAAAGAGATTAATCTATGCTGTTAAAACTGAGGGAAGAAATGACAAGTTGTAATATAATGACCTGGTAAATAGTAAGTATTATACCTCATAGAGGTCACAAGAGTAATTGCTCATTCATGCCATTTTCTAATCCATTTATGCAGATTTGACAGTGATCTGTAAACATTACATCTCTCTACAAAGTTGGGTAAACATATTTGAAAGCCAAGAGAGATTATTATGGTCATCTTGTCTAACCTGAATATTGAAAGCTGTAGAATTTCCTCCAGCTATTCCCACACCAAGATCTTTCTGTAGTTGTTTCTTAGAAAGATATTTTCATTTTATTTTAAAGAGTTGGAGAAATGGTGAATCCATCACTGCACTGTTCAAGATTTCGCAGTGGTTAGCCTGTCCTGTACCATGCTACCCTAACGTGAAAAATAACTGATAGAAATATAAATGTTGTTTGAAAAGGTGAATTCATCTAGCTGCAGCATCTGTCCATTGCAAGCCTGCTTCTTGTTAACAGAAATATCTTCCTTTTGAAAATGTTTGTAAAATACAGCAGATTTGCTCCTTCACCTTCTCTTGATAAACTGTATGGATTAACTTTGATTCTGCACTGTATAACTGCCTTTCCAGAACTGTTCTGTTTTCTGAATGCCTTCAAGCTTACAGTTATCACCTTACTTTTTTGACATGTGGATGTCCAAACCAGACATCTCCCTACTTCTGTTTGAATTTGTGAGGTGAATATTATAACCAGGGAAATCTAAGGAACAAAAAAAAGCTAAGAAGCATAAGGTTGAAAATGACCTTAAGAAATCACCCTTTCTAGTCCTTTCCCTTGCCCCAAGACAGGATCAACTACTCCTTTGTTATAACATAACTGTTTTTTCAATCTTGTTCTTAAAGACTTCCCAGTATGGTGCTTTTGCCATCGCCTCAGGCAATCTTTCCCAGTGTTTCCCTACCCTTATCATTAAAGGTCTTTTTTCTAATGTATACTCTGAATATATTCCCTCCTGCAATTTCAGTCCGTTAGTGAAAGGTCTGTCTTTGCTGGGCCCAGAGAACCAATGGTTTGTTTCCTCCCTGTAGCAGCCTTTTACATATTTAAAGGCTCTGTCCCCTGTACGTTCTTTTCCTCATTAATCCAAACAGTCCCATTAGTATCCTGATCTTTAATGTTTTCTGGACTGGTAATCGAGCTTGATCTCCGCTGCACTCTTCTTCAGTCACTCAATGTCATTCTGGAAGTGCAGTGCCCCAAGCCAAGCATGCTCCAGGTGAAAAACATTTTAAAAAAGGGAAAAACTAAAATTGAAGTCGTACCATGGGTTAGCAGAGCAAAATAATTGCTTTGCCTATTTTGCAGGCTGTCTTCCTGTTCTACCCCCCTCGTATGGCATTTGCCTTTTTACAACAGCATAACAGCAGTGACTCGTGTTTAGCCTGTGATTCACTCTACATTTTTTCTATGTAACTGTAATCCTGTTTACTTTTCCCCTTCCTGTATCTGGGGAACTGACGATGCTATGTCTAATAGACTACACTTGCACCTATTGAATACTATCTTTTGTGTTTTTCTTAAAAAAAATTCTCCAGTTTGACAAAATCCCTCTGAATTCTAATTCTGTTCTCTAACACACTTCTAGCTGCTCTCTTCTTCATGTCATCTCCAAATGTGACAAGCTTAGTCTCTATTCTGTTCTTCAGATGTTTTATAAGTAGTATCAGATACAGGGTAGACCCTCAAGGAACCTCTTTCAATACATCTCTCCATTTTGATAGTGGCCCCATTTTGCTAACTCTTCCTCAGCCCTGCTTTTTCTGACCCCACGGGATTTTCAATCTGGACCATATTGTCTTTGCTTATTCTTGAGAAACGTTGCCAAAAGCTTTACTAAAATGAAGATACGTGACTTTTTAATACTTCTCTCCTTTGTATAACACCTATTACCTTATTGTAAAAGGAAATCAGATTGGTTTAACAGGATTTGTTCTTGACAAATCCATGTTCGTTGTTACTTGTCTGTCTGTCTTCTAATGCTTACAGATGGTTTGCTTGATAATTTCCACAAACTGAAGCTACCTGATCTATAACTCACCAGCTCCTCCTTTTTTCTATGTGTACTTAACTTTAAGCCTGATTGAAATTAAGAGGGCTGCTTCCATGACCATGAGAGGTGTCTTCTGAACTGGAGATCAGTAACCTGCCAAAGCCATGGCAGTAGAACCAGGAGCAGAGCCAAGAAGCCCAACCCATCCTTGCCTGCTCTAACAAATCTATAATCCCTGCAAAACCTTTCTTCACCTCATTGCTTCCACTTTCCTTTAATTTCTTGATCCATTGATGGAACATTCCTGCAGATGTTCGCTTCTAGCAGCTGCCATAGTTTTTATGAAAAATTCTTACAGATATTTCAAATTTCCAAGCAGATTTCCTGTGTTGTATTATGCTCCCAAGACCAGCTGCTTTCTGCTTCCTCCTGAATTGAAAATCACCTGGATCTGTGTTGTCAAACCAACATCCAGTAAGTGATCTACTTAAATCTTACACTTCTATTCCTTTTGAAATAAATAGGTACAGAAATAAGTTCTTTGACCTTGTGTCGTGGTTTAACCCCAGCCAGCAACTAAGCACCATGCAGCCGCTTCCCCCTCCCAGTGGGGTGGGGAGGAGGAAAGGAAAAAAAAATAAAACTCGTGGGTTGAGACAAGAACAGTTTAATAACTAAAGTAAAAATGGAAATACACTACTAACTAAGAATAATAATAATTGTAATGAAAAAGAATACAACAACAACAAAAAGAAATAAGCCAAGTGATGCACGATGCAATTGCTCACCACCCGCTGACCGATGCCAGAGCCGCGATCCGCCCCCCCTGGCCAACTCCCCCCTGTTTATATACTGGGCATGACGTTTCATGGTATGGAATACCCCTTTGGCTAGTTCGGGTCAGCTGCCTCGGCTATGCTTCCTCCCAGCTTCTTGCACACCTGCTTGCTGGCAGAGCATGGGAAACTGAAAAATCCTTGGCTTAGGATAAGCGCTACTTAGCAACAACTAAAACATCAGTGTGTTATCAACATCATTCTCACACTAAATCCAAAACCCAGCACTGTACCAGCTCCTAAGAAGAGAGTTAACTCTGTCCCCACCTTGGCAACATTTTGACCATTATCTGGGAGTTTAAGCCAGAAATCTTCATTATGAAGTGAAATATATTTAACTTAGCTGAAAGGCGTGAGAGAAAGAAACAACTTACTGATCAGTGTTTTCCCCCAGATGATTTCTGGTATGCTTCAAGAGAAACAACATATAAATTAATGCACACAATATTTTGAGTTTTCTTCCAGAACACGTACAGTCACTTTTTCCACATCAAACAAAAAATACAGTCTTTTGCACTTTAAACCATTTCCAACAGTACACAAAATTCTCTCACTGTTTTACTTTCTTGGCTAACACCACCCTAATTCTTCCCTTTCAAGGCCTATCCAAGGAATCTGTGCACTACTGACCCAGAGGCATTGTTTCTCTAAACAGCACCAATGAAACAAATTATTAAATTACTTTGTGCAGCTAAAAATACTGAATGCTGTATACCACAGCTCTGTCAAGGGTGTCACTACTAAGTTGCATCAGTTTAAATACTTCTTGGAACCAACTTTCATCTACTGCATGTGTTTTAAAACAATAGATTGGGGGGGGAAGTTGAAACCTAAACCAACTTAAAATTTTGCCACATTTCTTTCTCAATGGAAAAAAATTAAAACATTTCAAAGACCACTTGACAGTTTTTGTCCCTCAAATTCCAGGTGAAATTCCGTCCCTCTTTTCTACAAGACCAAACTCTGGCACAACTGCTTTCATTTCCATGCTTTTGGGACTAAGCAGGGAAAAGCCGTTCATTAGATATTTTTTCACAGACTTCTGAAATCGTGTTGAGTGAGGGCAGAGATCAGATCTCCTGTTCTGAATTGAACTGTACCTGTGGAACAGTTCATCGCTGCCTGCACACCCCAGCTCCCCTCCACTGGAAGCGAGCATACCTCTGCTCCGGTAGCAGCCAGCACTTCCCAATGCATCCTAGTGAAAATCAGACGGAGTAACAAAGAACTGTTATTTAATTGTCAGTTGGGCTCATTTTGATGGAACCAAGTTGTTTCCCTCGCCCCATTCAGTGGCTCTGCTGACACGTGTCTGTAGAGAGAAGACGTGACAAGCAGCCCAAGGTTGGCTGGGTTTTGCCACTACCAGTATTTGCTTGCCAGAGTGCCTATCAGCTTGTAATTTCATGTGTATGTGCAATCTCTTGCAGGAACATGGCTTTATTTTACATGCATTTCAGGGACAGATCCATTTTGCCATTTCAGCTGTTCAATATGTAGTACAATGGGGACTCTTTTTTGACAGTTGATACATAACAATAAATAGTCAGGTCTGATAACACAATAAGTGTATCACATACACACATACTTGCAAAAGCACATTTATTTTAAAGGAAATGATGCAGGGGGTTTTGTGTTTAATATGACAAACAAAGATTCCATCTATTTCTAAACCTCTTCTTGACTGTATTTTCTTTTCTTCCTAAGTTTCCATGTCTGTCTCTCTCCTTTCCTCTCTTCTTCCTCCCATCCTCCTGATCTCTAATTCTCCTATGGTGAAAAAGGAAGGGAAAATTGGGGAAAAGGGAACAAGAATGGCAAAAAGTGGTTAGTTAAACTGTGCAATCTGGGCCAAGTATAATTGTTCTTTCAAAAATTAACTTTTTAGATATTTTACGTTCAAATTAGTTTCACAACTGTATGCTATTAGCAAGAGGTTGCATTTTATATCAATTAGATATAATTATGAGGTTCCTTTTAGAGACAAAAAATATTTTAATAATCAGACAAGCAATTAACATTAAAATGTGGATTTTGATCTGTGCCCTAGATGTACGATCAAAGGTACCAGATCAGACAGCTTAATCTGAAACCCATTAAATACATGACAATATTTGATTTTAATGAACTACAGTTCTAGTCTTTAATGTTTCATATTGAAATTTATTCTTAGATGCAGCAGTACATTTACATGAGAGAGGTGTTTGGCCTTGACTTCAGATCTACAGCAATTTCCACAGAAATTTCTGAAAAGAATGTTGGTCAGTGTTTTAAAATGTAGGGGCCTAAATGTAGACTGTTAAATCTGTGTTTAGCCCTGCAATGTGCTGAGCACTCTGGCTGTGATCCAAGAAAGCACTTATGGGTTCCCATTAACTTTAAAAGACATTCAGGTCTATTATTCACTTTACCAAAAGAACGGAACTCAAATACTTAAAATTCAGCATGCACGTTAAGTAGCTTGTTGGACTCTGCCTTATACAACCCCCAGTCCTGTTCTGCCCACAGCTAAGACCCTGACTCACTTTTTATTCGTGTGACTTGCCCTATTGCAGTAGTGGGACTGGTCATGGCAGTAAAATTACTCAAGCACATTACAGATTTCAGGGCTGTTTTTTCAAAAGGGCCAAGTGCCCATCAAACACACTTTCAGCACCTACTTTGAGACACACATTTTAAAGTATACATTATGGTCAATATCTGAATACAGTTATAATGAATATTCTGTCCTGTTTCTACTTGTTTATTATTATTTATTGTGTTTTGCGCATCCAAATCCAACACGTGGGCAATATTCGCTCACTTCTGAAGGCCTGATAAAAGTCCCACAGCAGTGGTTAAGAGTCAGTTTTCCATATCTGGGAGGGACAGGACAATAAATAGGAGACACTGTAGCAAAGAGCATTCAGGTGAGGCATTAGGAAGAACTATAACACTAGGGACAATGAAATACTGATATAGTGATATAGGTTGTTTCGGAAATGGACTGAGCCTCCTTCACTGGAAGCCTTTAAGAACTGGCTGGATAAAGCACCTACAGGAACCACACTATTCCTGGTGCTATAGTCAGTCCTTCCTCAAGAGGCAGGATGTACTAGGGACGTTCATAAGGTGCCTTATAGCCCTGTGCAACTATTAGTATCAGTATCAGGCTTGTATTTGGCTCTTGCTATGTACTGGCTAGCCTTCTATGCTGATACCCCTGCATTTGCCCACTGAGGATCTGTGTCATGATTCAGTTATGAGCAAGTGGCAGGATTAGACAATTTTTTGCCTTGTGCAAGTATTTCTAGCAACAGAAAAAAGATGGCATGTGAAAACTGGCTAGAATAATTTCCACTTCCCTCTTCCATTTCCCAAAGCTATCAGCTGCAGTTAAAGACAACATCAGTCATGATCTAACAGAAATCCTGGTGTTTTCTTTAAAGGAGTATTTGCAGAAAAAATACAAAATCAAAATTAGAGGAGTTAGTATATTGATGGTCATTTGCAAATGTGATTGTCGCTAGTTATTGTTCAAGATTGTAAGAGATCCAACCTGCAGCTAAAGTATCTGCTCTCTCCTCCAGAGCATAACCACCAAAACCCAACACCCCTTGGTGCTGTCTTCACCGGTGGTAAAGGAAAAAGCCTGGAGGAAGGATCTTCTAAAGCAGGTTATGCTCTGGTGATTATACAACAAGAATTTCCTCTGTGGGCAGCAAACCCACTTTTAAAAGTGCCCCTTGTGCCCGCCACACAGTCCCTCCCATTCCGTGCTGTGCCTCGGGTGTGCCGAATGCCAAGCTGACCGTGTGGCTGCATCCTCGACAAGGGGCAGAAACCCTCAGTGGGGAGAGGCAGGGCCGGGGCAGCACTGTCTTCTTCCATTTTAACCCATTTTTCCTAACTGGTTACTGCTCACATTTACAAGGCAAAATTAACCAGCCATAAATAGAAAGGGAAGTGTTCATTTAAACACTTGTGTTACACTTCAGGGAATTTGTAACATCCAGCTGAACCAGAATTCACTGTTAATTGTAACAAGGCACAGTATGCACATGTGAGATACACTTTGATCGATTGCTACACCACCCTTAGCTTGGGGCACTTTTTAACTGCCAAAATCAACCTTCTCTCTGGGAAAAGTATAGTGAGGGAGTTTGGAAATAGGATTTGGAACAGGCTGGAGAGGTCCACTCCAAATCTGAACTTCCCCAGTGGGGAGATCTAGGCTTTTCAAAGAAGGAAATGGAAGTGGGGGAATGCTAGGGCTGATGTTTTGATTTGAGATTGTCTCTGTTAAAAAAACCAAAACAACAGCAAAACCCCACAACAAACCAAACACCCACACACACACACTTATTTTGTTATTTTATTCATTTACAAGAAAATGTTTGGTGCTTGACTAAAAAGTCTCCAAATTTCAGAGTTATAGGTAAAACTCCAAATGGCATCCTGAAAACTCAGAAATAGGAGCAGACATTTTCTTTTTTAAAATTTGTTTTCCTTTTGGCCTCCAGTTTTGTCTCCATTCCAAAACATCTATAAATTCAAATAGTTGGGTAATCCTTAAGGTGTGTGCCTGTAGGTAAAAACAGACTCCATCTTCTGTTCAGTCTTCCTCCAAATAATTTCTGAGATACAAATTGGCATCTTAATGGCATATTTATTGTTAAACATTTCCTTATGCCTGCATTCCGGGGAACAAAACGTGATTCCCAAAAGACCAATAGTTGGACTTAGTGTATTAGGAAAAAAACAAACAGGATACTATTTGTTGGTGTTGACTTGGTTGCACCAACCTTTAATTTTTGCACATACAAAAAAATTGCAATAAAACAAAACCATTAGGCAAGAAGAGAAAAAAAAATCATGTAGGTTTGAAATTTTGGGGAGGGACTGGGGAAAATGTTTGATCAAAACTTGAAATCTAATGCAGACGCTCATATCCAAGGACATGCACCTCCAAGCACAGAGGTAAGAGTGACACACTAACCCTGGCTGCTGTGGAATTACATTCCTGCTGAAATCCAGGGAGGCAAAGTACGGCGCTAGTACCAATGGCACATCCAGACATAGCTGGAATTTTCCTAGAAAGTGCAGGGGGACTGCTTCTCTCTTCTCTCCACACACATTATGTAGCTATTGAACTCTGCAAGACTTGCAAAGAATACACGTTATATTATCTTTTCATTTCCACGGCATCTGTACATTTAAAGTTTCATGCCTCACTGTGTCTGCATGTGATCATCTTGTACATGTATTTAAATTGCTGCTCTTGCCTCTGATCTTGAGAGACAAAAGCAACACTGAATTCTTTTTCCATTATATATTTTTACAAAAGAACTACTGTAAAAATTAATCAAAGGTATGCTGGTTTTTATTGTTATTTTTTTAATTTTGGGGGGTACTTTTCCTCATATTGCAGCGGTTTTGAAATTGAAACGTTGCACTGCTGAGAAAGTGCCATGAAAATATAACCCACTACATTCCAGGAAAATAAATAAGCAAGGCCACCCAAATTTTCAATTAGTGCTAGTGCAGTATGCAGGAAATGGCTGGAGAACCGTCAAAGGCAGCCTTAGGCTGGGTCGTGGATACGGAACAGTGACAGGAAGGTTTGAAGCAGGAATACAGGCTCAGTGTGAAGATGGCTCTTCTCCAAGGAAAACTGCATGCTAATAGGTTAATACTGATTTCCTGAAACATACAGCCTGGGTATTACATGCTGGAATTTACATTCTGACAAAGGCAATTGCTGAGCCTCAAGACTTTGCTTTTTCGCTGATGAAATAACACTAGAAAGTTCAAGCTGCATTATATATTTCATGTTTTAAGCTTATTAAACATTCAAAGTACAAACTGTGCACATATTTTTAAGCCACCTGAAATAGCAATAGCCTCGCTAGTTTGGGAAACTAGTATGAGAAACATTACATTTCAACAGGTCAGGCTTGTCTGGAGTAATACCATCAACAGATACGGACCAAGGTGGAGTGATGCCACTTTCAGAGTAAATCTGCCCGGAATCCAGAACTATTGCCCAATCAAGCAGACGCGCACAGCATCAGGAATGAAACACTTTTAGCACAGCCTTTATAGACAAAGTGGTATTTGGAAGATATCTGAAGACAGAGTGGACAAAGCACTTCAGAAAATGAAAAACTAAAAAGCACAAAAGAAGACACTACATCTCTTTCTGCAAGTCAGAGGAAGGGCTCCCGTTGATGACAGAAGGTGCTGTGCCAGACCTTCATCCTGAAAGCAAGTGCCTAAAACATGAAGAACAAAATGAAGAAGGAAAGAAACTTAAAGAGGAAGACCAATCCAGCCAACCTTTCCCTACAAATGTCCTCCTATTTTACTCTATCAAACTGATGTTGCGACTGTCAGCTGAGGGTGGCACTGCAGCATCACAGGAGACCCTCATCCCACCAGCCAGACCCATGTACTGCCTCGGCTGTCTTTACAGAGGGTGGCTGGCAGAAGAGCACACAAAACAACTGCAGCCAGGAGTGGAAGTGGGGAAGAGACAGTGGGTCTTCCACCAGCCTCTGTGGGGCCAAGACTTCTCTGTGTATCCATCTTCGTATCAGCAGGCAGTGTTAATAATGTTTTTATCACGCTACTAGTGTGGGCATGATCCCATGTCAGAGCAAGCAGCCAGTGGTGCCTAGCTGTGCTGCCCCGACCCCAGGCACCCATTTAAATCACAGCGGTGCCTGTACCTGGTTGATCATATTTATTTATGAGGTACACACCATTTTCATTTTTTTTCACCGTTCGGAGAACCTGGAAGCCATCCTGCAAGTCTTTTTAACGGTCCTAATTGCACTAAAGTCACTGGGAATTCTGCCCAGATAGAGCCTGGAAAAACTGGGCCACAAAAAGAGACCCTAATTATTTACAGAATAAATGATTTACAGAAACAATGTCCTTTCAGTTCCAGCCTCTCCCTAGTAAAAGTTCTGTGGGATTGAATATGCTGAAAACTACTTGGGGTCCATCGAGTGATGCCCTTTCCACCTCTTCTCAGGGAAGCTTTTTTTAAATAAGCTGTGTAAAAATTTTAATCAGCACAGAATATTTTAAGTTCCAAGTACCATACCTACCCTAGAACCGTTTTAGTTTAAAGTCAATAGTTGTGTCACTTGCCTATGAAAGAGCAATTAACAGAGTAAGAAAGGAAGTGGAGGGAATTTGGGGAGTTTTAATTTGTTTTCACACGGAATAGTACATTTTTTGGTCATATGTGATAATTATTTAATCAAATGGAATTTGCCTCGTGGTATTTCACATGACACCACTGCCAATCACTGCAAAGCAAACAAATCTTTCAGGTGGTTAAGGGAGAGTTTACTCATCTGTCTTCTGGAGAGCTGCATGCTGTGAACGCCAAATGGCGCATCTAATATTGCTGAAGTGATCTGTGGGCAGCTAAGTGGAACAGGCACCAATTCAGGGCAGCATTTATGTGTTTTGGGGAGTCTGGACAACTTTTACAGAACTTGGACACGTGTGTAACGCTGGGTATATGCTCAATCATTGTCCTGAATCAAGATGCTCTGCTGAATTGAGGCCACAGCTTTTACGAAAAGGTGCTTCTTCCCTATAGGAAAAGAGAGCCTCATTTCCTTTCCACGTGAACACTTGATCCATGATAAATGTTTATAAAGTTCCCCTTCACCAAGTTTCTTAACTGTTGAAGAATAAATATTTAAAGAATCACAAATACTATAATCAAAACCACATAAGATGCTACAAGAGTGTTCCCTATTGTACGAAATAACAAAGAAGCTGAAGCTTGCAGAAAACTTCATTTTCCTGGTTTGAAAACTGATCTACTGTACAATATAGCATGTATTATCTTTGTGCAGTATTTTTAAAACAATACCTTAAATGCCATTGGCTTAATTTTTACCATATTACTATAACAAAACTATGGAAGCTCTGCAGAAGATCAGTGGAGAGGAGGTTTGGGGGTCGCATCTGCAGGGTACTGAGCTCTTTAGCTTCTATTTGGTGAAGTCCTGGGGATTAGACCCATGTTTAAAATTAAGGACATTCCTAAATGCCTTGCTGGATGGGAGCCAGAGTATCAAGCACCTTGCAGGACTGAGCCCTTTGCTGTCAGTCATGACAGAAACTTTGAATATTGAACAAATTCCTTAGGTGGAGTGAAAGTTATTATTAAAAAAAAAGGCACGTTTCCTAATTGTAATATGCAGATAACACCTGTAACACCCTCAGAAGCAGGGGGCCACCTGATGAGAGCTACCTACAGATTTTAGAAATATAATTGTACATGTAGAGTTGAACAACAAGACTTTTAGTTAAGTCATTTGGGTAAAAATCCCGGTTCCGTGGAACAAAATGGGAGCATTGCCATTTTTGTCACGGGGCCAGGATTTTGCTCATCCCTTATTACATGACATAGGCTGATTTGGAGCCTTCTTCTAGCTCCAAATTTGACTCTAATATTAAATTAAATGGCAATTTCCTATGGCCAAGTGACCAAAATATCCAATAATATCTGCTTAATACAATCAAAATAAAAAAGGTGGAAGTCATGTTATTTTAATGCAACTGATTTGTTTCCTGAATTTTAATCAAACAGGACAGAAGGATCAAATTAGTCAGCTAAAAAATTACAGTAATTCAGAGGTATTTTGAACACAACCACACACCTTTGCACAGGTAAAACTCTCTCTCAATTCTAAGTCTTCTTCCCTTCTTTCCTTCCTTACAACTATTGTTTATGTCACACACAATGGAAAAAAACTTTTCTACTTTGGAAGGCAGGAAAATCTATAGGCAGTTTAACCACAATGCGTCTGGACTCCTGCAGATCAAAGGTATTCCCTGGTTTCCTCTCCAGACCATCATGCAATTGCTCTGGGAAAAAAAACCTGGGGAGTGATCATAGTAAAGGCTGAGGGGACTGTCCCAGAGACATTCCTGGGCTCCGATAATCACCTGGCTGCCCAAACGCTCCCGCAGCAGTCACACAGCAGATGCGCAACCGGCATCTGAGCATCCCAGCTGCAGAGTTTGGGCTTCGGCCCCCACGCACACACCTGCACTGAAATTCTAGCCCGCTGCCAGACCGCCTGCAAGCCAGCGCCAACTTCCGCAGAAGCAGAACATGATTAGAAGCAATTTTCACCTTGCATGTTCTATATGTTTGTAATTAGCTGTGAATTAATGCGGAACATTCCTATACAAGTTCTCTTTTCACCAGCAAAAGGCATATCCATGTATTTGAGCCGGGGGAGAAAGAGGAACTCGTTGTTGATGTCAATGTTTTCTTTTTTTGTTTCCCTTTCAGCCTTCAGGTATAAATGCTACATTGAGAAAATGGCTATTTAAGAGTGGAGTCTGACTCTCAGTTTATGTTATCATTAATTTTCACAGTAGCTACCAAGAAAAAAATAATTTAACAATATTTCTCTACAGTAAATAGCTACAGAGTCATTTCAAATCCAATGCAGGAGTTGACGAACTAGTAGAAGAAGGAGGTGAAGAACTAGCAGACACATGCAGGTTTTGTTGGTGAAACCATTAATGAAAGCACAGCCCCTTAGCAGAATTATCTATGTCATTGCTCTCTGATACATCAATACGCATTTCTCCTCTCTCAAGATACATCACCACAGTCAAATGCCTCGATAAAAAAACTAGCTTAACTTAAAAACAAGTGTGGTGACAGACAGAGGAGGAATTAGGCAGGCAGACTTCTGCAAACAATCAACAACAACTTATGCACAAAACTACTGGTTTTTTGATTTATGGTCCTCTACTAGTTTTCTGGTTTTCAAAAACCACCAGAGGGAGCCCATAACCTCTCATAAATATAAGTAAAGGCATGTTGGGGTTGGCAATGAAAAAATGGAGTAAGAATTAAGCTGTCTTTGGGTTTCAAAGAAATACGCTAGTTGCTGATGCACTGAGATCCATCCACATAGATGCAAAAGTTCTGGACAGTAACACTTGATACACATAGAACTGTATTAGAAGAGCCTTTTAAATTTGGTCCTGACAATTACTAATACACCTCATAATAGTTCTAGTATGCCAAAAGATACATGTTAGAGGTGAGGAAGAAATGATGTAGGCAGCCAAATACCATACAATACATAATCATTTAGGAGCATACTTTTGAGCTCTGCTGCTGCAGCTGTGTAACACCATCAGGTGCATGAAAACGTGAGTGATGTTATTTACAAGCTGGCCTCAGGGGCTGCTTCACATGACTGCTGAGGTCTACTCCCTTGTAAGTGCTGATGCCTAAGGTAATCACTGGGGAAAAGCTGATTCTTTGGATGAAAGAGTGCAGAGCATGCTGTCATGAAGCACTACGGTGATCCTACAAGTGTCTACACCTTAAATGTTGGTGATTGCAGTGACTGCCATGGAGAAGTACTTCAAAATCTGGACTGACATACTGTATGACTTGCTACTGATTTGGCTATCGATCAGCTGGTCATTGTTTGATCTAACTAAGCGTTACCTTGACTAGAATACAAAATAAGTAAGGAACTGTGCAGGTAGTCCAGATGGACTTGCCAGACCCAATGATTAGGCACTTTTACCAGAGAAGGCTAAAAATATCAAGTATAAGTCATGATTCCTTACTATAATTACCTGATATGAAGGTTATTGCAGAAGTTCAACAGGGTCTGACTAAAACGAAAGCAGATCCTAGGAAAAGCCCAAGAAGTTTGGCGTGACGATACAGCATATGGCATATAATTTGTTTGCCCTCGCCAGGTCAGTTTCTTCAGGATGCATGTCCTAGTTTTATAGATATGGGAAAAAATTAAAAGCTTAAAGCACAGAAAAGCCTAAAAGGAAGATGGACAAAAGGTAAAATCCGATAGCAGGACCTGACACATGAAAACACTGTTTCTTTAAACAGCCAAGTAAAATTAATGAAGATTAGATGAGCTCCATTTGCTGTAGCCAAGAACTGAATCTTAACCTTTGTTAACTCTCAGGAAAGGCTCTACAACACACTATTTTTTTTCTGGGCATAGAAGAAAAGACATCTTGCATACATCTTTCCCTTGATGAATAGTCACAGGTTTTAATTGCAACATTTTTCAAACCAAGCTTTAACTAATAACTGGCTAAAGCTGTCTGCAAGAAGCTGTGTGTCTTTGTGACACTTCGGTTCTGGAGGTGCACACAGAACATAATTACCTACAGCTTTTGCAGATGTAATTGTAGAGCATTATTTTCAGCTTTTACAGCAAACTCTTACCATTTGTTTTAATTCCACTCCTGTGACCTCAGCGATGGAGGAAATAGTTCTTTCCCAGTTCTAGCTCTGTAGTCCTCTGGGGAAGAAGATGCTTTAAACAATGCCTGAAGTGCTTAACTAATATGCAATTCTGTTTACACACACATTACAAATAGACTAGTCAATGCCACAAAGCAAAAGCCAGTAAGACTTGGACTGGTAATATTCCTGCAGTGCACATCTCGACTACGGTGGTGAGTGAGTCCTGTAACACTACCGATCTCAACAAAAAAGGGTCTAATTCAACATTCAAAATGAGCACTCTCATCTGATATACCTTACTTGGTCCATAGGACAACTCATTAAAGGTAAATAAATAATAAATAAATAAAAGGAAAAAAAGGCAACATCATGTTATCTCTGGCCTCACTTCCTTTCTAGGAGACATAGTACGGAATTGCAGCCAGTCTATTATTTGAGTACTCTGCACACGAGAGATCAAGTAGAGATCAGTTAATTAAAAAAAAAGATATTATTAGTACATCATAATTAAAGGGGGAAATTGTTTGAAAGCCAGGAAATTCCTAGTTTAGTTTTCACAAAGTCCTGACCGTTAGAGCTTCCTCATTAGGAGAGAAAACTCATTCCACCAGAGGCTACACAGATTACAAGGTGCAGAAGAGGGTGCAGGAAAAGAGCTCATGCCTCAATCAGGTAAAAAAGGGCATCCCATCAGTGGAGAAAAGTCGACCCTGACAAAGAAGCTCTGCAAGGGGCCAGTGCGAAACTCCCAAACATGACTCTCATGTCACATCTCTCATGAAACCCCGTAAAACCCAACCCACGCCTGCTCTTACTGCTTTAAAGTGACAAAAGACAGCTATTTGCAAAATGTAAAATGAAGGCAAAAATCTCTTGTTCTTCACCCAAATCACAGCCGCCCTTCCTCCACCTCAGACCATCCCAGGAAGGGCTGCAGCCACTGCTGGAGCGCTACGGCCGGCAAAGATGTGCCCACGCAGCTGGGGAAGGCAGGGCTGCCACGCCAGGGCTGCTGCACTCTCAGCATGGCGGCTGGCACCCTGCAGGGCCCACCGGGGCTCTGCTGACTGGGAGGGCAGCTGGAGTCACCTCCAAACCACATGCATCGCGCAGCCAGGCACGCCGGTAAGCCTGGGGGCTGGCTATGGGGGGATGCATTAAAAATCCTGCGCCCGGGAGGCAAGCGTAGGACTGTAGCTGTTCCTGAAGCTTGGCTTCCCCAGCCTTAGGCTCCTTCCTCACCCCCATTCCCACGACTCGGCACAGTTGGGGATCGCTTCTGCTGCCTCGGCCGGCTGTCGCTCCCTGCCCATCTCTCTTTGAGCCCATGAGTCACTTCCTCTCCTCAGATTCCACCTTTCAAAACTTCCTTTTTCCTTTTTGGGGGTACGTCTGAAAGCCTTTTCTGAAAGCGGGCATTGGGCTTACTTATCCACGGACAAAAGCGCCTCGGGGAAGCAGCACGTTCTCATGTCTGATGACGTCCAGCCAAGAGCGCACAGCCGCATTGGTGCGGCCCCCGTCACGCCGGTGAGCACAGCTCCGCACTAACCTCCTCCCGTCCTCTGCTTCGACACGCTGCAGCTGTGGGGTGGTGCCGGAGGGCTTCTCACCCCGTCCCCTGCCCACAGGTGTGGGGCAGACAGAGGGAAGAGGAGAGGAAGGAGAAGCCCAGGTTGCCCCAGCTCCACTCACCGGCCCCGGCAGCTGCCTCTTGTTCAGAGAACAGCAGCCCTGGGGTTCAGCTGCAGCTGGAGGGAAAGCAAGAAAATAAAACCAAAGTAGCTTTGACTTAAAAAATGGGGTTCCTTTCACTTATCCGCTGTTTTTTGAGCTGTCAGGGATTCAGGTTTTAAGGTTTTTCTCTACAGCCACGAGGGTTAGAAATGTTTCTTGGAGAGCAGCAGTGGACCCTCTTGAAATCAGTGACAGTGACAGGGGCTGCTCTAGCAAGCCACCAGTGCCACCCCTTGGGAAGCTCCTGGCTCTTCATGACACTCCCTTACGTGAGATGGAGAGTTCACGTATTCCACAGGCAACTAGCACCAGGAAAAACAGAGGGGGAGGAGAGTGTGGACGTGAGGGGAGAGGTGTGGGGGGGGAACCTGTCAGGGTTTGAGTGGTGATTCAGGCACAACTTGTTCCCTGGGAGATTTCTGTGTTATCAGCAACATAATCACACTGGCTAACAACTTATTCTGCAGGTATGGAGGCCAGATCTGCCTGTGCTCAGCAATTCAGAATGAAGCTATTAGTTAACTCTCTTATTTGTCACTGTATTTTCAAGATTATGATGTTGGATCAGCGTGCTTTGACTTCTCCAGCCTTCGAACTGCTTGGAAGGCTGTGTTTTGTATTTCAGGACCACTGAGACCTTTTGGCCTGATGTTTTGCCTACGTGTAAGGCTGTTACCAGTTCTTTACCATGCGGCACTATTAGGGCAGGAAGCATAAAGCTACTGGGGCCAGGTTCTCAGCTGGTGTAAAACCACATCTGGAACGGGGGGCTATGCAGGTTCACGCTAACTGAGAATTTAGCCTGTCAAAGTTATAACAAGAATTTGCTTGTGGAAGGGATCATTTGTTTGATTGTTTTGCAGCAGGGACTTGCAGTTTTTCATGCTAATTTCATGCCACGCTAATTAAGCCACTGGGCAGACAACTGCAGTGTTTAAATTAAGCATGCAAATTGATGTGGTGTTGAAAGATACTGCTTCATTAGCATCTTCCATTCTCAAACTTTACAATGCTTTTCATGGCCAAATACACCCACACAACTGAGAGGGAACATGGAGAAAATAAACTGTGTGTATAGATTCCCACGTGTCACCATCTTGCAGTTACAGAGCTGCATCCCTTCTGATCAGTGGGTTTCGGTCCTGGCCAGTCTGCCGTGTCTTTGGATGCACAGACCTGATACCATGACATTAGCCCTACTGACACCATGCTCACTTTCATAGTGTTCTAGGAATACAGGATACCAAAAATCATTGGTTAAAGAACATCATCTAAATCCTCTCCAAAGCATGCCAGTTGCTAACAGTATGGAGGCAATGCAAATCCATTTAAAAATTTGTTTTACTCGCTCTCCACAGCAGCTATGAGAAGCGGGCTGTGCCCCACAGTTCTTTGTTTCTTAAAGCTCACCTAAACTGGTGTGGTGCTTAGGCAGTTACGGCTTATTTTCCAACAGTATAAATATAGACAACAGCTCTCAAATATATGACACTGAGTAGTCACTGAGAGTATGTGTTCCTCTGCCACTGCTAAAGGGAGCACCCTGGCAATCAGCTGTGGTCCTTGCTCTGAATTATCCCTGGAGGAAGAAGACCCTAGCAGCCAAACTAGATGGAGGGCATAAATTAGTGACACAACATTCCGACCAAAGCCTTGTATGCCGTATCACCTAAAATCTGGTTTTGCCGCAACACAGAGCCCTTCTGCCCACAGACCACATTTGCCTGGACCCTGCTGTGGGACAAGCTGGTCATTTTTTTTCCCATCTGAGAATAAGAGAAAATCCCCAAATTGCTGAATTTCAGGAGATTACCTGATGGTAATAATACATTCTTGCCTTGCTGAAATCCTAGCACCATGCATTTGGGTCACTATATGCAGTTTTCTAAGGCAGCAAATTAATCTGTCAGGCGTTAGAGGACTGTATAGCCTTTCCTAGGCAGGAATACAAAAGTAGCAATAACCAGTGCTTGCTACTAACATTGGGTGGGCAACACTAATATAGATAGGAGCAAAATTTTCCAGGGGAAGAAGTGCCAATTTTACATAGAAAGATTAGTAAGTGACCATAAAGTCAAAATAGGAACACCCCCTCAATGCTTTTAAAATGTTTTTATGTTCACAAGGTTTTTATACAAAAGACAAAAAACACAAACCGCATCTTACTGCTAAATCTAAAGTAGAGTTTATTTTTCAGAGGGAATTTTTTCCAACACTCTGTTGCTGTAAATTCCTTATCAAGAAGTAACAAAGAAAGGGATTTCTCTTTTCAGATCAAGAGAGCAGCTTTGGTAATGCCTGTATTCATTCAGCTTTTCATTCCAAACACCATCCATCATGCCACACGTCCCTTACACCGGACTGCAGAAAACATACCACAAATTCTACTTGGAACAGCAATGCATCTTGAACAAAGCTGACTAAACTCAAAATTAAGTTTTCAACAACTGCGTGTTAAAAAGAAAATCAATGAAAGAAAAACAGCGAGCTCTACTGAACAAACATCCTGTAGTTAAAAAAAATATGTTTTGATTGATGAAGGAAAAAGCCATGACATTTTAGGTGGCCGAAAAGAAATTTCAAGGATCATATTAAAAAGAAAGCTGGCATTGTATTAAAATATAGTTATCCCAAGGGATAACTGGAATATACTGGGAAACCGGGACATAGACTGGCTTTACCCTTTTCTCAAAGCAGTTCATTAAATCTTGCTTTCTTCATCTCATGTCCCCAAGTGGGGGAGTTTACCTTCAGGATCATCAACTTTCTTCGTTGTGAAGCAGCTCTAATCCACTTCCTTGATCCTTCTGCAATCAATTAATGCCGTGCTAATCCTGTCCTGGCCAGGCACAATGTGGAAAACTAAATGTATTACATTATCTACAAGAAAAGTATTCAGGAACCTAGATCTGAATCCAAGACACTTTTACCTCTACAGAAAGGTCAGGACGAAACACTCAATAAGATTTACTGAGCTGAGATATCTACAAAAACAGCAAGGTAAACTCTGAGGAGAAACGATATCTTTCATCAGATCAAGTGATACAGCTGGAAAAAGCAGACAACCTTTCAGGCACAGACAGCCAGTGCAGCTATGGGCAACATCTGAAGTTTAGTTTAGATTAGCCCTGCAGTGAAAACAAGTCTTTTGGCATTGGACATTTACATAATTAACCCTTTCTAAGGTAAATTTGTTATACTCTTTATGGAAGACATTTTCATGGTGTAATTAGAAATAAATTCCCAGCTTTTATTTTTCTGGCAGCAAAACCCCAGATAATTCCACAGGATCTTGTATGCTAGAGCTAATAATGCAAATGCATTTGTCAAAATTAGCTGTATTTTTAGTATTGGAAACCTCTGTCCAGTCTCACAAATTCTTAAACTGAGTACATTGATTCCAGAGAACTGATGGTTCTTTTCCGACAGCTTAATTTCTACCCTTACAGACAATATGAATCATACGCTTTCATGAGAAAGTGTAGGTCAATGAAATTACTATGCAAAATGCAACTTCCTGTTGAGTGAACTTGCCAAGTGAGTGTCTTCACCTATAATACTTTGGATGCTACTCTGAATGGTATCCTTGCAAAGCAATACCACTTTGGTAGAAGCAACCAGCTGCTCTTCTTTCTTGTATGTGCCTAGGCTTGTTTATCTACTTCAGTCAGTTACGCAGGCAACAAGATGGCACAGGTGTCCCCACAGGCATATCACTTTCAGGTATGTCATCTTTGTGGAGCCAAAACTGCTCTGAGAACAAACATTCCCTGAATTTTGTCCTGAATTCCCATTTCTCCTGTGCATTATCAGTGGGATTCTTGAATGTTTACTCAATTCCAGTTGGCTACAGCTGTGCAAACCCATGGCAAGTTCCTCCTCCGTGTCTAGTAGCTGCCACTTCTGTACTATATCCTATTTTATTTCTCTTTCAGATATAGAAACAGCAGCACAATGTAAAATCATGGAAACAAAAACTCTCAACAATAGAAAAAGCTACCATAAAAAAACTGAGCAGCTCATTGCAATTGTATTTTCTTGTTCACAGACAGCCTTGCCAGCACAAAGGAAGTGAAGTGTACTCACTGAAAAGAAACAGGCCCCTTCTGCACAGCCAGGGCCCCTGGGCTTCTGCTGGTGAGGCTGCTGGTACTCATGGCTTGCGCTCTGGAGGAAAACCATTGGGACCTTCTTGCCTTACCTCCCTCCTGGGCAAGCACAGTTTCCTCCTCTCTGGGTGGTCTTTCCAGTGATGGAGGTCTTATCCTTCCGCTCCTGGTGTGACCCAGGAGTGAACTGAGCTCATTAAATGTACTTGCCTTTCCTTTGAAAAAAAGAAAAAGGGTGGAAATCGGTAGATTCAGGTTATGATACTACATTTCTATTAAAAAAAAAAAGATGGTGTACTTGTTTGTAGAAATCAACAGCGTTTCACCCATGTGATGCATCTTTCTTGGGAGACCAGAGCAATTGTCTGATCAAGCGTTTCAAGACACATCATTTCCAGAAGAGAGCAGTTAGACACACTCTTGATCGTGTGCTTCTGTTTATTCTGCGTAAGGGATCTAGGACACCTGTGTTAGTTTTAAAGCTACTACATGTACAGCACTTGACTGCTATATTTTGGCAAGTCCCAGCTGTTACTTCACATGTGTGAACTAAGAAAATACCTAAGGTAAACACAGACTTAGAAGAAGTACCAAAAACATTTACAATAAAGTGCAAGAATGGCCCAGTATGTTAACCTGCTAACATATACAGTGTGCTGGCCCTGATCTATTTTCCTTTAGAGAGGCAAAGGAAAAGAGATGTAACAAAGCCTGTATGAAACACCATGGCCGGTTAGCAGTTATTTCTCCTAAAGGAGCAGCACCAATATGAATCGCTCTTCTAACATTTTTCTTTGCTTACAGTTGTTACCAGCCAAGCTTACCCAAATGCGGGCAACACAGAACAGAAACATTTTTTTCTGTTCGTTTTGTGCATCTGACAGCATTTAATCTAAAAATCAGTTTAAATCCAGATTACTTACATGTGTGTACACGCTAACACTCCCCCTCTACACACACAGTGTTAAAAGGACATTACTGATGATCATTTATTTTTCTCTGCTCTTGCTGCATTTCATAATATCCCTTCTCTCTTGAAATACTGCCAGAGAAGATTGTCTTTAATACACTTCAGTGGTGTCAAAAGAACCTCAGGAAATGAGGACTGAGGTGAACGTAAGGTCCACTGTATGCCACCAGCACTCTGATTATACATACTGCTTTGTACAGGAGGTAAAGATCTGCACTCCCGATGTCCTGCCTTCAAAAACCAATATTCTGTCCACTTTCCGTCTCCTCCAATTAAAGCCAATTACTTTGACCTGCTTGGTTTCTCCTCCAGAAGCGATGTTCTATTATAACCTACTCTTGTCCACAATCAGGTTTGAGTTATGCCTCAGAAACTCTTAGATTTCACTAGAAATGAGTTTTACTATAAAAACAGCATTTCTTTATCTCCATGATTTCCTGTATATGGGTCACATCCTTGCAAGTATGATCATCAGCTCTGTAAATACTACCCTTAGAGGTAAGCTTTCCAGCTGCCGCCTGACATATCCTGATGTAACCACCCCGTAGTCTGTGAGCCGTATCTTCTACTGGGCAAAGAATTAAAAAAACCCGAGCTATTGATTCAAATTCAAGTGTCCAAATAAGTTATTTCCAGGCAGCAACCTGAGCACAGAGTAATGTTTCCTGAGGTATTTCAGAGAGGAGCCTAGCAGGTATGAGAAGATGTAGGAGAAAAGGGTCACTTCTTGATTAGTGACGAGGCCAAAACTTTGTAATGGCATGGCAGGACTTTGTGTGACCAGGGTCAGCTCAAACTCTGAGGGAACATTTCCCAATGTTTTAGTTCTCATTTGCCAAATTCAGCCCTGATGTAAATGAGACCTGTTCTGCTGAAGCTATGCAATGGGTGAGTTAGCTTGCTCTGTAAGAACCACACGCCATTTTGTGATTAACTAATTTCTCGCTCAAAAGCTTTCAGTACTTAAAGATGAATATCGTATTTGTCCCATGTTTGACATGGCAATGTTCAGTTGAAGTATCATGTCCCTCTAATTATAGGCGCTTCAAACTCAGTAATGTTTTACTTACATCAGTCACTGATCATTCACTACTCCCATTCATCATAATCCTGGATTGCTCTAGTTCACTCAGCAGTAATTCTAGCTGGCTTTCATCATTCCCATGGAAAACATATACCAACAATTAAATCTCTCAGCAGAAGGAATCAACCTCATTTGGAGGTTTATAAAAGCACTGAGGAAAAAACCCCATGTATATATTTATGCGAGCAATAGCAATGAATAAGTATGTAAATCTCTGATAACAATACAGCTCATTTTGTCAATGGTGAAATGTTAATTTGATGGATTCAGGCATTTTATCCTTCTGATGCCAGACAATGCAATGCATTTTAGAGTGATAGGTCTAAAGATTCTTGAGAGCTTCCTGGATAACTTGAAAAGAAGAAGAGGGGAAAAAAAGACAAGGAAAAAGTACATGCAGTTATCTACAGAAGTTCATAGAAAGCCACTGATGCAGTGCAATCTAGAAAACATTATTTTACTATAGTGATATAACTGTGAGATAGTTAAATATAATCGTTAGGAACAGTAAAGTACAACCCATTACTTCAAGGCAAGGAGAGTAGGTGCCCAAGGCAGAGAAAATTTTGCCTCCCTCCATTCTTACCCTCACAGAGTTTGTGCATACTGAACTCTGGCCAACTCCCTCCGCTGTCCATCCAGTTCCACTGCCTCTGATGACTTGTTTGAAGTCCTGCAGAAAATCTGGGTGAGGGCTGGGAATTAAGCAAGTTCTTCTGTTCTTGCCCCATGCTGTAACCATGAGACCACCCTCCTACATAAGAGCCTGAAGATATCACAATATCAGGTGAAAGGCACTTCTATAGCTTTCCGTATATTTTAGCCAAAAAAGCTTTGCAATACTAGAGGATAAGCAGCGAGCATAATGGTTTGAGGGCTGATGGCTCTGTGAAAGAAATATTTACATCAGGTTGATACTGGCTTAATATGGTCTTTACTAGCTCCCATTGTGATGATTTATATGTCCTTCCAAGTCTTGAAAGAAAGAAATGAGGCTTAGCATTAGCTTTCTAAAGACTACAATTGTGTAGATAATGTTAGTAATGAAGAATTGTAAGTGGTGCTCATTTTGTGTATGCATATACAATATGTAGTAAAAGGAACAAGCGAAAAGAGGAGATGAGAAGCTGCAGAAACATTGTTTTGGTTGCAAGACTTAAAAAAACACTCTGCAATAGGGAGCATGCACAATAAAATAGCAAAATAGGATTTGATGAAGCTAGCGCCCAGGCCACCATCCTATGGGCTGCTGAACAAAAACAATCCCTCATGATGCAGAGTGTTTGTAACTTGGAATTTTTATAACTCACCAGTATTGCAAAAGACACTACAGCATAAGAAGATCATACTTAGAATCACAGAATGATTTAGTCGGGAAAGGACCTTTGGAGGCAGGGCTAATGTTAGGTCAGATTTAGTGTTCAGGCCTGAAGTTCCTAAACCAAGAAAGACAGATTTTTTTTTTTTTTTTTTAATTCTACCCTTAGGTTCTCTGTCAGTGCTTCAGCTACCGCATAAACCTAGCCTGACCCAGAGACATCTCATTTATTCTTGTAGGCTTGGTTTACACCTGCTGCATCTAAACCAGAGACGGTTTCAGAGATCAGTTTCTCTACTGACCTGATTTCAGTGCCTTCAAAAAATCTCTTTTCTTCCAGCTCTCATGGAGACCTGTTCCTCAAAGAAACATCCTAAACCTCCACCAACTTCCTATTACTTCCATCACAGACCAAAAGCACAGAATTGCTTTTACCTTCCCAGCAAATGCTACGGTGCTGGAGAGAGCAATCCCTATTCTAAAGATCTTACATGTGGACTTTTAGCAGGACGTTCTCCCAGAACTAGCTTTGGCAGCAGGAAGAGTTGTTTCCGTCCACATTTTCTGATGTCATGTCTGGTTTATATTTATTCTGTGTACTGCATTTCATTTCAGATGCAAACTTGCCTCTGTCCCAGTGCCTCCAAAACAACTGAAAATGGATAAACAGCTTGGCCTTCTCTGGACTTCAGTGGTCCTTCTGTTGACTTCAAGGATTGTGTATCATTTGCTCCTTCTAACACTACAGCGTTAATGCAGTTAATAATATATCATGCATGCTTTGGTCCCCCTAGCTCACAGACATAACGGCTGAGAGTGCTTAGAAGAGGAATTGACTTTAATTTTTCACTTTGCATGACATGACAAAAAAGATTCTTCCAAGAACAAGTAGGTACTAAGAGAAAGCTGTTTTGGAGCTACAAAGCCTTATAAGGACCTTTTCAAGGAGTCAGACCCATGCAGAACTATCAGTGCTATGAGAGATTAGTACTATGAGTTAGGAAAAGAAAGTGACTGCAGTGTCTTAAAAGAAACAATCTGTCTTTATTGCCTTTTAAACCAATTAGGGATCAGACCACCAGCATTTCTACATCCTGCTTTTGCTCATGGTACTCACGGATTATAAAAATGTTGACATTTCACTTCAACTTGATAAGAAAATTAAAAGAAAAAATGGACGTGTTATTTTTTAGATGCATTATGTTTTATAAGTAGTGTTGTAGCTATGATGGTCTAAGGGTATAACCAAGGCCAGGTGTGTAGAGAGAGGTATTGTCTTTTATTAGACTAACTAAAATAGTTGAAAAAATAGACAAGATTTAGACCATGCAATCACTCTTCAGGTAAAAAGAATAAAACGGCCTTAATTGCATCAGGCTGAACTGTGGAAAGGGCTGAACTACAAGGTTACAATCACTGACCTCCTTCTACAGCTTTACTGGGAGAAAGAGGCACGAAACCTGTCTGTCATCTGCACTGTTCAAGAGGAGTCCCCATTTACGATTCCTGATTCTGAAGAAGTTTGGGGATTGCTGTCCCCAGAGACTGAAGGGGACAGGACTTTTTTTTCTCTTTTCTGAGTGTCATGCATGACAGGCTGCTTTTGACAGGATTTTTATGCTAGCAGTGGGAAGTTAGGAGGCAGGCAGACATCTTCCTGGTCAATACACATTTGTATGGCACATTGTATCTGTCGGCAAAGGATGGCAAACAGGGTCTTTTCACTGCAACCCCACTGCTTACCTCTTTGCCTGGTAGGTAGTCCTGTTTAAGTTAATGGGACCAAACTCAAAAGTGTAACATTTAGGATGGGTTTAAGTCTTTGAAGAAAGGAGACCTGAAAGAACAAAATCACTATCTTTAGAAAGCCTGCAGATGGCATTGCTCAAGCAAGCATGTTTGAATTCTTCATGAAAAGAAAAACATATCTGAATAAAAACTACCCAAGCAAAAAAAGCTCCTAACAGTTGGCGCCTTCTACTTTCTAGTATATTTTTCCTTGGATTTAGCTGCACTTAGTAACTGTATATAAAACAAAGCTTTGGGTCCTGAAGCCTAACTTTGTATCTTTGCTCTGTAAAAGTAAATAAATAAACAGGAACGCTAATGAAATGTTGTTAGAATTTAGATGACGGGGCAGAGATTTAATAAATGCTACTAAGGTACAGTCTTCTAAAAATAAATGTACACCGTTTGGAGACTATTCTGTTCTCATTCTAATGTAATTAACAAAGATGTGTTCACAACTATTTCACAAGGAATTCTTGCACGCTAATCCAGCCAGGCAATAGAAACAGTGCTCTCAAGCGGCCAGCAACAATGAGTGAAAAAGAAGGTAATAGCAAATGCTGTGCATTAGAAATCAATGCACAAGTGTAAAGTGCTGCAAAATGACATTCCAGCCATGATCAGCCTGGAAATATGTGGACAAAAAGGGGCTAAAACTACAGATAAATAAATAATTTCAAATTTTTCTCATGGATTAATATAATGCTAATTTTCTGAAATGCCTAACTTCAGAAAAGAAGGCATTTTACAGATCATGAAAATATTGATTATGTTATGGCAATAACTTTTAACATTTTGTACTATTTGTCTCATGATAGACTGGCATGTAGGCAGACAATTGCAGAGTATCCAGCTTCAGGATGGGAGATGAGAACAGACACTCCTGTCTGGTTCTGGGACCCATCCCATGAGGAGCAAACAGCTGCATCGATATGACAATATATTCTTGTGGTTTTCCATACAATGGATGAGAAAGACTGAACAGCCCTTGGGAGGGGTTCCTTTGGGAACTCTGGCAGGCTATTTGTCAGATTTGTTTCACATACTGGCAAATGACTGGCAAATGTCTTTATTCTCCTTTGGCTCACCGGATAGCTGCTCAGCAACGATTCGGCTGGTTAAAAAGTTCTTGAGAACTTTTTTTACACACCATATCATCTCCACAAAGAAATGGACATCTACATTTGCTCCAGAGTGGTGAAGAAGGCTCAGAAACAACAAACAATGAATTTTCTCAAGGATTACACTTAGAAAATTAAGTTCTTAATTTCTTCTTTTTTAAACATTTTTAGGTAGATAATATTAGCAAGATTTTTCTGTTTATCTTTCTGTAAAATATATGCACACACATCTATAGTGTGCATGTATCCATATAGATGAATATAATTATAACTTATATAAATACAATTATAATACAATAATTATTATAATGTTTAATAATAATTATAATATTATAAAACTATTATAATACAATTTATATGAAGATAATTTATGTGGGATCTTTCCTTATACATCTAAAAATCCATCAAGAAATTATGGAATTGTGTAAGTTGTATCTACATACGTGTCGTATACCATTGAAATTAGAGCAGTATTTTTAGTGAGGCATGCTAAAGAAATGAAGCTTCTGGGATGAGCTATCTGTCTGGTCAGATCTCCTTCTTCCCTCTGTCCCAATAACTCCCAGGTCAGTTTCAATCCAATTCAATATTTCACAGACAATGGTGTTCCTATTAGTTTTGTGAAATGCAGAGGACAGAAACCTAAGGCAGCAATGATGTGATGTGGTCTGCTTCACAGCTTATCAATTGGCATACCACTGCTGAGCATCCAGTCAGCATGGTTGTACTTCAGACCTGCCACTTCACAGCTCTCTCTTGCCCTACTGGAGGGATCAGATGAGAGTCGCTAGGAACTTGGTAGTTCAGTTCCCTGCTGAATAAGCCATGAAGCTTTGCAGTATCTCAGAAGTTATTTTGATCATTAAGATGATTCAATCCTAGGTGCCTGTCAAAACCTCCTTGGTAAGCCCTCAGTGTAACAAATTTCAGTTTACAAACCACATTTTAAATTCCACTATCAACCGAGGAAAAAAACGTTGTGCAATATCAGTGCTGATGGACACCTACCTGCAGAGAAAGGGATGGCATCTTTCCAAGCCGCTTATGTTCCCATATCCTGTTTAGAGCTGCAGAAACACAGTGTACAGTGTTAAGTTATATCCAGCATTAAATTTTCCTCTAAGAGAGAGAAAAATAGACAAACAGCCAACGTGTCAGACCTGTTGCTATTGGTGGTACCTTGAGACCGATTTTGCTATTCCTGTAGCTGACACCCTTTCCAGAAGCCAGTGGGAGACTCACACTGAGCCTGCCAGGGCCTCCGGTACCTGCTGTGAAAGGATGTCTTCTGCCCCCCCTCACTTCTCTGCAGCAGGGGCCTGCGGCCTTGGATGAAACCGTACAACCCTGAAAGGGGATGTGGAGCAACACAGTGTGTGATGGAGACAAGCTTTGGTCCTCACTGACTGCTGTCTTTTCTATGGCACCCTTTTCCCTGGCTCATTTATGTTAGCTTTACATGAGATACTATAATGCCAGTATGTGTAAGTCACTACGGGATAAACCGCAACTCTTTGGCATCCTGAACATAAGGACCAGATTTAAACTCCACCCACCCGCATGCCTGAAATTAATGTGGGCCTTTGCATTGCCTGCAATGCAAGTTTTGTCTTCTCTTTGAGTTGCAAGAAACCCTTGCAGTGAATATACAACTGCAAGCTAGGTCATGGTGTTGTTCTGGGGGAAAAGGAGAATCTGAAAACACGAATACCTTTTGCAAGCTAAGAATGATTCCATTGATCTATAAAATTATCTTAGTATTAGTGCTGATTTGTCTTACTGTGAGCTGTTTGCATGTATATAGACACGATACCTGGGCATAATATTTACTGAGTCCAAGCACACTTTTATCATATGCTTAGCTGCTGAAGCGATATATCTGCTAGATGCCATGGAGTCATTGACAGGTTAATGCTGGTGGTAGCCAAAAAAGGGCTCACGATGTGCTCTCCTAATTGCCTCCTTCCCAAAACCTTCTCAAGTATGGAGAAGTCACAGGATTGCAAGGAGAAAGGTAAGCTTATATCCAGTGAGGCAAGGGACATATGTCCAGCCCCAGGGCAAAACTGCACATTCATCCTATATCACATGAGGCTGGGAGGGAACGGTGCCAGACCCTCGAGTCATTCTGCAGTACAACAGGCAGATTACTCTAATACAAAAAATGTAAACCACGATAAATGGGAGCAGATTTTAGCTATGATAGTCCATGTAGCCTTCAATGCATGAATTAATTCTTTGATGTAAGTCTGAGCTATTTTCATTGTTGACAGATACATTTCTGTTCATATAGATAGTTTTATAAAAATTGATGATATAAATAAAAAAGTATAACTTAACTAGATTGTCTTTATTCTCCGATTCAGATCCCCCTAAATGAAACATTTCATTTTGACAGGTCAAAATATTGCATTCTGCTTAAAAAACACTGCGATGTTCAGTTCCAGCTGAAAAAAAGTAGCTCAGGTCCGAGAAGTTTAAAATATCTGAGTTATATTCTATTTACTTATTCTTTAAAGAGACATAAAGCAAAAGAAAACTCAAATACCCTAAGTCAGAAAATCCCCAAAACCTAGCCAAAAGAAATGTATCTATCTGTCCACTTTTTAGTGAATTAATGCATTGTCCAAAGAGCATGTGCTTTGTACATACATAGGTCTTTCTTGTGGTGGTTCCAGCTGTGCAGCGTAGGACCACCTGGAATAACAATGGAGCCACTAGAATTACTTTTTATGCATATACAGCAGCCAGGATTGGGTCCGATCTACATACAAGGAAACTTTTGCTTTTGAAGACGTTCCCAGCCAGCAACACCTTTATGAATAGCACAAATTGCAATTTAAATACTTGAGTTGTGTCTCATGTCTGTTCGGCACAAGCATGCTGTAATTGACTGGTTCTCTTGATTAAATCTACTGCGTGACAGGGAAACCCTATAAAAGAAAGTCTGTCTTTAACATTCCAGCTAGATGGTAGAATTTTATACGTATTCCTTACTCTAGCCTCCAGTAGAAATCACATTCCTTGAGTTATGGATAGGTCCCAAGGCCAAAGGGAGCCAAATTTCTGTCTTCCATTACCCAATAGGAAATGGGAAAAAATAAATGTATGCTGAGTGGTGCAGTTAGCCAACATCATATCTGAACCCTTCCCAGTAATTCAACAGAAAGATTTAGGGGAGGGAATGGATACGGAAAACACTATGATACAAAGCATTTTGCAAGTGTTTTACAACAGCGTAGTCCACTAAATGAGGAAAAAAACTTGACTGGTAGCTGACAGCAAGATTAAGTGTATCTATTTAAATACCTATATGTTTCTAAAAGATTCCCAGCCCCTCTCCCCCTTTTTTTTTCCTTACACTCCTTATAGTGACAAAGCCACCTTTTTTTAAAAAAAGCCCTTAAAATGTCTGTTTCATGCCTTCCACAGTCAGGGGTTTTTTTCTACTTTTTAATATGATTAATAACTCTAACAGGTATTCTCCAAGCCAAACAGCTGGGTTATTGCTCAAGAAACAGCTGTTTCATTGCTAAATATATCCTTATTTCACCAGCCATCAGCTTGCTGAAGCTTTGCTGGTTACTTGCCTTTAAACATTTGCTGATAGTGAGAAAGTCCTGGTACTTAATCATAGCTGGTGCTACAAAAGCCGGAGCTACTTTGAAAAAATAATACACAGAGAAAAACATTGGCAGAAGGCTTTTTTCTTTGAGGGAGGGGAGATTTTTTTTTTTTGTTTCAATGCCACACATTAGGTTGCAACCAGATGTTCACATTATAGATCCTGCCTGGATTAAAAAAAAAAAACAACAACAAAAAAACCCCTTTTTATTCAAAAATGTCAATATCGTTTAACAGCAAATGTAATATAATTACAGTATTCAATAAACATTTAACAAGAGACAGACATTTTCTGCAGGAAAATATTACCAGAGTGAGCCTTTTAGCAGTTTAGCAGTTAAATTAGTAATTTCTTTTATAACATCTGGTGAGCAGTCTCTAATTTCTAAAGTTTTGGAACAAAAAGACATCGGGCAGATTTTGAATTATGAATAATTTGCCAGTTGTTTACCTTTATGCCAATCTAATTCTCCCCTGCATAGATGCAATCGAATACATTACAAATGTGTTTTCCATAAAAATCCCTCAAATGCGGGAGGGGGAAGGTAAAGAATGAGTTCAAGCAACTCTGGCCCTTCACAGGCATTGCCATGCCTGTCACCATCCCCCTCACCTCTCTTGACACCTGATGGAGGCTCAGGACCCCACTCTGAACTCCCGAAGTTCAAGAGTGCCTCCGTGCAGTAACTCAAACCAAAGCAGTTGACCTTAAGAGGAATCTTTCCATAAACTGTGTGGATTTGGGATTGAGTCCAACGAGAAGCCCTCATGGCAAGAGGAGTCTCTCTGGCAGTGGGAGAGCAGCGAGGGACCATCTGGGTGGAGGAGGACAGCCCCAGCCACCTGCTAACATGCCTCTGGCCGGCCTGGGGACATGACCATTGGGGTGGGGAGGCTCCTTCCAGAAGGAGAGGTTGCCAAAACACTAACCTCTTTCCTGGGCTGAGAGCTTTCCCTGGGTATGGTTGCTCCGTAATATCCCAATACTTCTTGCTCCGTGTTTTTCCTAACTTGGCTGAAGATCTCAGATCTGTTTGTAGCGACTACCCTCCCCTTCGCAGATCAACCGCTTGCCTGCACTGCCGGCAGGGCTGCAGTGGTTGTAATGATAGCCTCCACTGCAGGAGTTAGGTCAGTCCACCACATCCACTATATCCACTCCTATCTACGGTAGGGGTTAGATCCATCCTGCATTACAGCCACTGTAATCCCGTGTGCTGGGTGAAGACCGCCAGCAAGTAATTAATGTACAACCAGTGCTCCACAAACCTCATGTTGGAAACGGTGTGATAAATCTTTCTATAACGTGTTGATTTCTGGAACATAGTTAATTTATTACCGCTTATCTTGAATGGGTGATAATATTAAAAGTTAATAAAAATTACTGTTTGTCATCATGTCATCCATTAACATACAAAAGATACAAGATTTTTGTATCTTTTAGACGAAAGGTTTAATTATTAGCCTATTTCTAGATGCCATAATGTTTATTCTTTAATCCTCAAAATTGAACCTGCAAGATTTTTTAACATATTTCTAACAGTATATGTTCCATACATGCTTATAAAACTTCTGCAGAAATTTTCTGAACTGTCAAAAAAAAAGGGCTTTCAAAATATCCCTCCTGGTTTTTAAAGTATCAATATTGAAAGCCCTTTTTAATACCCAGTAAGGAATACTTGTTTAAAAATCATCATGGGCTCACTGCACAGAAGAAGATCTCTTGTTGCGGGTGCTTTTGTTGTACACCATGGCAAAGCATGGCTGGATCTCATCCACCGTGTGTTCTCCATTCAATGAAACTAGCTGAGACTGGTGCAAGTACAGGCCAGAATGTTATCTGATGTAAAGCACAATAGTGACTTTTTAACCCATAAGATCCTTCCCTTTCTCTGACTGCTTTTTTTTTTCCCCAAAAAAAGTTCAGAGGAGACACAAATAAAGCACACACATATTTATGGGGGTTTTGTGCCTTGCTAGTTCAGCTAGTGCACTTCCAGTTCCCCTGCAGCTCATGCAAACATAAACAGTCCTAAAAGAGGAAAGAGAGAGAAAAGAAGAAACAGAAGCCTAAGCTAAGCTTTGTTTTGCTCTCAGTACCTCACTTCCACATGTGGGAAGTGAGTAAGCTGGATAATTTCTTCTATAGCCTGCACGTCCAGTACCAGTTACATAGCAGAATGAAATAACATGTTGGCAAACGCCAAGCAGCATCAGAAATTAGAGGCGGTACGAACCATTTTCTCTTCAGGGGACTCAAGCACTTTGGATCAGTAGAGAAGGGCACCCAGAATCCAAAACCTGCTGAGGCGCAGTGGGACTGAAGGGCATGTCATGCCTTGTGACGGTAAAGGATCAGTTGTTTGCCAAGGATAAAAGCGCAGTCAGTCCAAATTCTGTGTTGCCTTCACTGCAGATGTTTCTTGCTCTAGTGACTGTGGACAGCCCTTTTGCACACTGCAGCTAATAGGACTCAGCCTTCTCTTGCCTATAGGAGTGTACCTCATTGCTACTTGCTAGACCAAGAAAAATGAATGTAAATGGAAGGAGATAAGAGTTTAGGATAAGTAATTCAGTAAGATGGGAGACATTTTAATGGAGGAGGTTGGGTTTTGGGGCGTTGCGGGGGGGTGTTGTGTGTTTTGTTTTTTCATTATTTGGCATTTTTCTGCTGCCTTCTAAAGCAGAGCATATCTGGGATGTGACGCTCTGTGGTAAGTGCTCCATCCAGCTGCAATATAAACAGAGCTTTTTGCTGCACATTCTAAAGCTGTAACATTAAGGAGAATAATGAACAATGTCTTTTGATATCTTTGTGTAAACGAAGCATTTTATTACAGTGAATTACCATGTTAATTTATGAAAAGTAAACAAAACCAAGTGCAAAACTGATTCAATGTATAACCTAACTTTCCTGGTGCCTAATGAGGTGACAGTGATGGAATCAAAACAAATATCTTTATGTTTCATAAATATAGGGAAAAATACTTCTGTGTTTAATCACTGCCTGAGTCACTGACAATGCTGGCACACCAACACCACAGGTTTTAATGTAAATAAAAGTCACTTTGTCTAGTGGCCGAGGATACAGGCAAACTCACTGTGGACCACCATAGATTGTAGGATAACAAGGATGCAGAGAAACAGCAGATAAGGCTCAGAAGCGTTCGAGCCAGCCTACCCTTAAGTAATATATCTTCCCCTGTCATTATTCCCCCATTCATCTATAAACTATTCCAGAAACAGAACTGTGCAAAACACTTCATACTGAGTGTCTCCCTTGGGCTAAAAATTTCCTTTGGCTTCCAAGGGGGTTTTTCTGGAAAAAGACATTGAAACCTGGGCCCATGGATGACAGAGTGCTATCACTACCCCTGACACATTATCCCTCTCGAGTCAGCAAGTTTCTTCCTGTGATGGTATGAACTAGGTGCAGGTTCCCTGATACGTAAGTCCTCCAGAAAACTATGTGATCACAAGAAAACTTCTAAGCCAAGGTGAGTCTTTAATAAGAACATTGTCCAGACCTCTCTGGGACGATTTGGATGGATCTGTTGCTCTTCACATGTATTCTCTGACACTTAAGAGGTGCATGCATATTTGCTGTTTACACAGAGTTGGGGTTAAAGTGTCTGCAATAGTGTAATCGACAGGTTATCGCGTGCTGGTGTCTCCCCTCCTAAGAGGGCCAGAGGAGGAGACTCCACCGCAGCTGCACACTGGAGAGCGGTTCTGTGCACGGGTAGGAGCTGGCAAACTCAGTTCTCCACAACCAGCTCCAGTCCAAGTCACACTGATGAACAGTCATGCAATACGATAGGAAAAGAAATACCATACCAACTGGTAAACTACAGCTGGCTAAATTTATTACGGGTCTGAGAGACATGACGTGAAACTGGTTTAGTTTTGGGGTCTGTGGATTGGACCTTTACATTCCTAAAAACTGTGTAGAGAGCAGCCATTTTTGTCCCCTACCTCTTGTGAGCTCTTCCTGGGAAAAAGGACAGAACGCACAGCCTCCCTTAGAAACTCCTTTTTCCTCTCTTATTTCACAATAGAAACGTTTGCAGTGAAAGTAACTTTTTTTATATGGAAACATAACAGAGAAACTTGGGGATCCCTGGCAGAGTTGGGTATGGCAATCCCAATAGCCCTCTACACAGCCGAAGATAAGTAACCTAAAAACTGTCAGCTGGCAGTTGTCAGCAATGATGAAAATAAAGCTGGGAAAGAGTCCACTTATCACTGTCCATACGTTTCTTAAGCTGATTAGAAATCCAAGGTGTTGGTTAGACGCTAAGAAACAGTCAGGCCCTTGGACTCAGCCTCTTCTGGTGCTGCCAAGACATAATCACTCTAACATCCTGGACAGCCTAACCCTGCCTCCTTTTTAATAAGCTCCCATTTAGGAAACCATTTATAGATAAAATAAAGGAAAATTATTGTCCTGACTTTATATTCCTGAAGAAGGAAAAAGCAGAGTAAATTAAGTCAAATTTGCATGGACTTTTGAACACACACAGATTTGGATATCAGCTATGGAGTAGACATAGAATGTTGTAGCCTTTATAGTCAATATTTTATTAAATTTTTCCTTGTAAATTTTGCTGTGTCTTTATTGCATTCATTCAATAATAGGAGAGCTTTCCTGTAGCTAATTCTATGCCTTGAAATTTCCCTTCTTGTTAACCTGTGACTGCAGTCTAACGGATAGAGTGTCTGCCATACAATACAATAAGGGTAGATTCAGGTACCAAGGTGACTGTATTTTTTATTAAAATACCTTTTTATATGCTCAGTTTCAAACCGATGACTGCATTTGCAACACCTAATTGCCACCAGTATCCACAAATACTTTGCATTTAATGAAAATATCAAACTAAGTTCCTTATTTCAGTTGAAGCAGCAGGTTGTATTACTTAGTGTAAAATCCCATTTTATGAAATTTCATAGAAATACAGATATAACTTTGCACTTTCCATTCTTGTTTGAACTTTATACTCTTTATATTGCAGGGCTTTATTAATTTTTTTCATTGTAAGTCTCAAAATATTTCTGTTGCATCAGGGAACTAGGCAGCCCTATTGTGGCTAATTTAACACCTGTAAATTGCCATGGCTACCAACCAAACACTTTCTAGCTTTATAAGGTAAGTATCTATTTCATGTTTTAAAATAGTGGTGGATTCGGCTCCAGTGGTTGTATCTTTTATTAAAAATCCTATTAACTTTATTCATGAACACCGTCAGGGATCACTAGGAGCACACAATTTCTCATACTTTTTAAGGCCAGGAGGGAATCACCTCAGTCAGCCAAGGCTGACCTTCTTCATACTGTACCGCATAGATCCTCACCTAATAATGTCTGAATTGGATTTTTTTTAAAGATCCAAAACACTTTTGCTGCTTACAAGAGCAAACAAGAAAAAACAGTTGCGCTATTTGAAGACTTGGTTAAAACAAGGAGCAGAGAGAACCGTGTCATCTTTGGTTCTGTCCTTCACTCCACTTTCCTCAGAGCACAGCTTCATCAGACATGATTTTTGGTAAAACCTAACAAGGACCTGAAGGTCATCTTACTTACGTGCAGCCACATCCTCTACTACTCAACTATACTGCTAATGCAGCTTTAGACTTGCTTAAGGTAAAGAGCCTTTTCTGCATCAGGTATGAAATGGCAGGGTGTTTACAGCCTACAGCCTAAAGAAAGGCATGACTCATGGATTTTAGCTTACCCTATAAAGCAAAATCAAATCATAGCAATACAATTCATAGCAATACAAATCAAAGATTATAATTCTTCAAACTCAAAGTACAGGCAGATGCCATAAAAACAGAATTTTGAGTGCTCAAAGATATTCTTTATATCTGTGCAATGTGAGTGTGATGTCCCATAAGTGATGTATGAGATAAGAGCCTACCCAAGCCTACCCTACTTTACAGGGACCGAGCTGGAACCCACCAGCTGGGAGACCTGGCAGAGGTGAACCCAAAGGGTCTCAGTTTCATCCTTATTCAGTACAAATTATACCACAAGACAACAATGAAACTCCATAGCTTGCAGGAACTGAGAGTCTACCTCCATCTCTTAAGCAAACGATAAAAAAAAGAAAAGGTACAGCTGCCAATAAACAAGTTTTTCTAATTTAGTAATTTAAATAGTTTTGGGCCAAATTCCGGATTACTTCTGGATAACACTACTGATTGAGTTCACTACTGCAGAGGCACTGGGTGTAAAGACAACTGGTGAGAAAGCATGAAGAAAGACTGAAAGGGCAGAACAACTGCATCAAAACCCCCTAACCTCTGCTTCGTTTTTTGGCTGCTTTTCTTGGATAGTTTTACACCTCTGTGCGTACGTACACACAGTCCTGCTTCTCCCCCTCTCAAAGGCTGGTAGCCTCACTCTAGAGTCGGCTACACCACTGTAACTGGTGGCAGTACTTGCAGGGTGTATACAAAGCATCCTAGAGCACCTTGGCCAGGGAATGGGAGAGCACGCAAGAAGTGGGTAGCACCCCATACAGGAACATGTGCCAAAAGCTTTAAGCTTTCCAGTGGCATCAGCAAGGGGGTGGAAACCTAATTTGGGCTTACATGGGCTGAGAAAGCGTCGTTCTGGACCAGAGTCTGCAGCTTGAGCCCATTGCTGCTTTGCTTTAATGGCCTCTCTGTCAGACAGGCAACTGTGGCAGCATGAAAACTCAGCGCAGAAATCAGGTAACTTTGGTGCTGCCGTTCTAACGCAATTAGAAGTTTCATATGAAAAACGCAGAGATTTTGCAAATGGCCCACTAGGAGAAGGTTGTAACATAGCCAGATATGTTCACTTCGCCCTCCTGATTTAGTGGGAATTGGTCAGAAAGGTCTCATGAAAAATATACAACACTTTCAGGCTGAAAAAAAAAAAGGAAAAGAGCTTGGAATACATTGAAAGGAGAAATAAAAATGTGGGAATATGACTGCACTGAGCTCTTTGATCATGAATCCAGTAGGAATGTTACTTATCTTTATGTTTGTGACAAGATTGTGGGATTTCCTTTTCAACAAGTCCCTTCAAAAGTAGAGGGAGACTGCAACATAACAAATTGGCACTGCTAATTCAGATGAGGAAGGCTTCCTTACACGTGCTGTATGTACCTTGGCAATCCTGAATGGAAATCAAGAAAAGAACAGGGAGACACTTTTTGCAGGACACGTAACATGCTGCTGTTGTGCTCACCAATGTAAATCCACCGTAAATCCACTGGCTTCAGTTTAGTTCTACAGATTTTCTGTAGTAAAAACAAAATTAAACAAAAGACCTAATTCTCCTTTCATTTATACACACATCATATAAGTTATATGGCAAATCCACTGAAACTAGCATATGCGAGACTAAAACCAAGCATTATACACATAAGATGTGTTCAGGCCCTGGGTACCAAAGAAGGACTGGATCTGCAAGCACTTGTATAATATCAGCACTATATAGCACCCAGGGTGATTCCATTCAGTCCTGACTTAGGCAAAAAAAGACAGAATCAGATCCTTTCTTTAGGATTGCTCAGAATACATCCATAGAGCAAATCTTAGTATTGAGGTGTATTAATCATCTCACTTTTTTTCTATGTTTCCTCTCTTCTTTTTTACTTCTCCTTCCTTGCTTTAACTGTTGCTCTGCCTCCTCGTTTTCTGGGCACCAAGTGTCTGTCTGATTCACGGAACTTGCAGTGATTTGGACTTCTCAAAAATTAGTTTCTTTCTTTTGAAAAATTTCCACTGACAGAGTTTCCTTTGTGTTCTTATAAAAACCAAAGCCAATACCTGCTGAAAACCTGAAAAGCTTTTGTTATGGAGAGTCAAAAAGGTTAGGTGTGCTGAAAAGCAACGAATATTCGTTTCTGCTGTGTTTTCAAAGAAAACCTGAAAGAAGGCAATGATAGAGTTTATGTAATAGGAACTCTTAAGAGGAGACATGTAATTACATTGCGACCTTCTCTGCAACACAGTTTAGAGTCACTAATTTCTTTTAAATTTAAAACATTTTTTCTTTGCGTTATCGAAACTTTTTAAAATTTTTTGAAAGCACTAAAAAAAAATACATATATATGTGTATACATATATATAAATTCCTTCCATCAGGAGAACAGAAAGCTGCGCAAGGCTTCAAAGTCGTCCTCCGTGAAGCGGGAGCCCGAGATCTAGACCTGCCTGGGGTGGCGGCGAGAGGCAGCGCACGGCGAGGCGCGAAGCCGCCGCCCGGGGTGCCGGGGGGCGCTGGCGAGGGCAGGCCCGGGGCCGCGGCCCCGCAGCCGCCAGGGGTCAGGCGAGACCTCCCCAAAACGCCGGCAGCGGGCCGGCTCTGCGCCCCGGCGCTGGGGGGGGGGGCAGGCGCACCCCGCCGGGCGGCTTCGGGCTGGGGCGGCTGTAGGAAGCCATCCCGCGAATCTGGAAAATTTCTGAGGGGTATTTCTCCGGCTGCTGCCTGCACGGAGCCACCGTAGCGGAGCAGGCACGCATCCCTTCCGTTCCCTTCTTGCGTTAATGCAGCAGTTAGTTAGCGAGCTGCGCGTATCCGCTCACACGGGTTTCAGTTTGTGCTCAGCGTGATGGCAGCCCGCTCCAGGAAGCACTGCAAGTTTTGCTTTTTATCTTCAGACTCCCATGAGAGAGACGTTTCAGGCTATTTCTTCGGGCTGGGTGGGGATAGAAGCAACCCCACCAGCCAGCAAATTTATCACGTGGGGAATGTGTCTCTATGCCCAAAAATTTGTCCAGAAATTATCGGTATAGTGGGTCCAAAAATTATCCAGAAATTATGGATATAGTAGGTCCAAAAATTTATCCAGAAATTATGGATATGGTAGGTCCAAAAATTTATCCAGAAATTATGGATATAGTGGTACCAGGCGCCAAATTTGAGCTTCTTTTAATTCAGTTCACATATAGCTCGCTTTGTTTCAGATCAAATGCTTCACTGAACTAAAACTAAAAAAGAAACACAGCTAGCCAAACAGCCCGAGATCACAGCCCTACAATAACAACCCAGGACACTCACACAATAGAAAAGAAAAGCTTCTGCAGCAGCAAGGAAACAGACTTCAGCCTCAAGCTTCCAGGGGGGTTAAAACAATAGTGAGTTAAACGTGCAACTTTGCATAATATGAAAATATCTGGGTCTTCTATTCCCTGAGAAGTTGCAGAATCAGACTACAGAAATGGTGTATTGTAACTGAACCTGCGTTACAAACCTTGGGTTTCTTTGCATGTGGGGGCAAGATTTTTCCAACGCTAATTCAAGGAGAGGATCTGAAATTGGGAAGAATGCTTATGCACACACACTGGAACCCAGGAAAGTCCCTGAGACCAAAAAAAAATAAACCCGCATGTATTTAAACACTCTCCTGAACCGGGGCCAGTGTTTGTGGTAATAATTAGAGCATTTTAATAATCAGGATATTTTAATTAATATTCAGCTGGTTTTTTTTTCATGTAAAGAAAATACATGCTTATAAACATACCCCCACATACATTCTTTTATGCCTTACATAAATAATTTTTTTTAAGGAGGAATTTCTTTCCTAACAATTTTTTATCAGAACGAATACAATTATACAGTCAATACTTGTGATAGTCTAGCAAATTGAAAAAATAAATCAAATGTGACCAAAAAAAAAAAGATTTTTCTAATTTTCTGACTGGATCCTGAATCGCTTGCGCTTGGAAAAAAAAAATTTACTTGCGTGTTTTAGCGTAATTTAGAACATTTATATATTCCCTCCTGCTGTGATACAAACCGTTCTTACTATTAAATACAACAGCACTGTAAATATAATAAGACATTTGCAATATAATGAACTTTTCCACAATCTTTTTTCCTGCTCTCAGTTATAACAACTACTTACTCCGAATATAACATTGCTCGCTCTACAACTTGTTTGTACAGGATAAAGCAATACCATATCTATCTAAAACACAGTTATAGCTTTATTCTGTCTCAACTAGAAAACCAGACATATAATTGTTGTAGAACTATTTACTTTAGTGTTGGAGATTACAAAAGATGACCTCCAGATTATGAAGTTCCGTCTTTGTTTGTGAGCGCTTATAAAATGGCTGTAATTCAGAAATATTTCTGCCTCTTCCCCAGGAGGGATGGTTGTGATCTAAGCTTGAGTCAGCCCATGCTATATCCAGAATTTCTCAACATGCAGATTGGAGAAAATTCACAGCCATAATTCTATCAATGTAGCAATTGCCAATGTAAAGGCAGGGTTAGCTGGATCAGGCACTGACCTGCCGAAATTGGGCATAAATTGAAAGCTAACAACACTAAGTATATTAAAGAGTGGGGCAACATCACTTGTAAAAGTTACATCCAGCTCGCTGTATTATTTGCAAATTCAAACTTCCTCAACAGCCATTCCCAATTTGACATGTCTGTATACACTAGTGTGTGGACATTTATGTACTACATAGCTATAGAAGTAAAGGCAGTGAATACCTTTTTCCAAATTTCCAGAAGAAGAACACAACCTTAAGGTTTCTTGACCCCTGCAGAAAATGTGGGCATCTCACACTCTAGCAGGCAAGACTTTGAAACGCTGCTCCATTTCTCTAATATCCTTGGAGCACTGCTATAAATCTTTGATTCTAGGAGCAATGGTGAGGAACCAAGTTCTAGGTTATATTTTCCTATAAGAGGCTAAGCCAGTTCAGTGGAGTTGTGCCGATTAATACTAGCACGTGGGTTGGCTCAAATATGTTCCCAGACTGGTATTTTTTATACAGCCGTAGCCTTTTTCCATCAAAGGCAAGGGACATGACCAGAGTACTTTTAGAAGGATGTGTTTCATGGGAAGTTTCAAAACTTTATTGGGAATCATTGTTTGCATAAGAAATTGCTCAAAATTGAGGAACTTTTCAAATAAAATTAAGCAGACTTTGTATTTTGGAGGACTGGAGCCAGAATAGAAACTTGTGTCAGAGCAAGATTTCAACAAGGCTGCTGTGCACGGGGTTTGTAACAGGGTTCAGAGGCGGCTGAAAGCTTGAAGAAGAAAGTTTGTTTTTCTTATTTTAACTGCTTGGTCACAGCAGCGCTGCGAGGGTAGAGCACGTCCTATCTGCTGTCTGCCATGTGCCTCTCTTTCCAAACACGATACAAGACACGTCAGTCGTTACTGGCAAAAATGATGAGATTTTTCTTCTGCTGGAGAACTCGGTTGGCTCTTCTCCACGCGGCTCTGCTTCCAACTCCCTTGCACCTTCGCTCTCAGACCTCAGCTCCCTTAACCCTTTCTTCCACGCCCAGCACTGCTCCTGTTTCTTGTAATATTCTCCTCCCGTTACAGCTTGTTGCAAACAGGAGGTGGTGAGGAAAGAGGAGCTGCAAATGCACTTCTGAAGCTTTCGAAGAGAAAAATCCAGTCAAGGTCTGAAGTGGAAAATTTCAGCCAATTTACTCTCTTTTTTGCTCAAGGCACCAGCAGAGGTGACCCAAAGTCTTCAGGAGGCCAGAGAAGTGCACAGTTAGCTGATAGCACACACAAATATAAATATATATACATATGTGCGTGCATATTTTAAAAAAAGCTGCTGGCTTACTTCCCTCCCTTCCTTTGCTGCTATCAGTGATCCTAGCTGCATTCCTCAGACAAGCCCTGTTTCAGATTGACCTCTGCTTCCCAGCATCCCAATGAAGAGACCCTCCCTCTGTGGCTGCCCAAGGCTGGGGTAAGGAGCTGTGCCTTTATCCAGGCAATCTGGACTTTAGGAAAGGAAGGCAGCACTAGTGTTTGAAGAGCCCATCGCTGGGGCTGAGGCATGAGTCCCTACGAAAGAGGACACTACAGCATGTACGTGGTGACTGCTGGCATGTTTCTTGCCTTACAACTGCTGCCCGACACTCCCAACGAGAGATCTGTACTTCTACAGAGAACTAGAAAATGACCGAGAGCTAAGCTATGAGGATCAAAGGCAAACAGCATCCATGTGAGCGTAGTTGCTCAGACAGACCAAGAATAGCAAAGCCATGCTGCTACTGGAGCATGAAGCAACTCCAAGGGACCTAACAGCCGTCAGTGCAACAGGCTGGGAGGTTCTGCCAGGCAGCCAGATGTTGTTGTTGGGGAAACATATACAGTACAGTTCGGCATCTGGGACCCGTGACTACTACTGAAATGGAGGAAAGCACTGCGATATGGTGGACAAAAGGCTTTTGGGGCTGTACTCCACCCTTCTTTTCAATTAATTGAGAAACATTCTTGGAAAGCTGGGGTGCTAGAAAGGGCAAGTCTTAAAACACGACTGAAGAATAGCTTAAGCATGTTATTTATGTATTTACAAAAACATGTGTCTCCTATTAAGGTTTTTTATTCTTATTTCTTATGAGACCATTGTTTGAGAGCTGGGAAATATATACTGAAATTAAACCACTCACTAATATTCTTATTGTATTTATAGTATGATGTATACGTGTGTGGGGGAGTTTTCCTATAGGTGATAAGTCTGTGCCTGAACCTGCTCCCAGTTAAATCCAGGCAAAACTCCCATTAACATTAACAGGAGGAGAACTTGACCTGGTGAGGGTCACTAAGACTTCCCCTGAGCTCAGCAGGCCCTCCTGAGTCAAGTCCAGAGGATGACTGGGCTCACGGAAGCTCATTCAAATCCACTTTGCCTGAATATGGTGATAAATCACTTGCTATCCTAAGTCAGCTTCAAGGAAACTTGTATCCTCTCATGCTTATTTGTGCCTGGCTGAAATCAGAGATACTGTGTTGGTACATTAGGAGTGGAGTTTGCTAGATTTCTTTTTTCCAGTTTCTGTTTTATACATTAAAGACAGAAGCTTTCAGAAATGCCAGCTCTTTTTTGCTGTTTTCCGGGAAAGATCCGATTTTTGAAAGCATTCTGCATTTGCTGTTGCTATTGAATCTTCCTGCAAGGAGGAGTGCTCAGCAGCTCTAAAAGGCTCTCAGGCTCAAACTGAACAAAGTAGGAGGCACCTACATGCTCCTCTTTATATATATAAAAAAAAAAAAGTACATAGAAAACAACAACCTGATTCAACGAAGTCCATAACCACACCTAAAATCTTAATAATCCTTCCCTGTTCACCCAAGTGCTTCAACACATGCTGAAGTGCTTTGCTGGGAATTGGATGTGTCTAATGCTAAGTACGTCTCACAGTGCTTTGGTGGTGGATGCTCAAGCTGAGCTCCCAGAAGGTGGAGCCCACCTCTCCAAGGTGGGCATGGTGCCATGTCGAGCTTCCCAGCCGCAGTCCCTGAATGATGTTGCAAAGACCACTGAACTAGCAAAAGAACTTGCTGTTTTTTCACCTTGAATTTATAAGGAACCATATGAACCGAGGCAAACTTAAACCATACCAAAATCTGGACAGTGCTAAATAGATGAAAAATCATTATTAACAGCGACAGGAGTGAATTCTGCTGTACTGGCATTTCTGATGCTTTCGTACAGGTGGGACATCATGGCACAGCGTGCAACAGTTCGTATCAACAGCGACAAGCACAGATTTGCTGGGGAGAAGGGAAGGGGCAGGAGGAAAGAGCCTTTGCCCTGTTTAGGTGGAGCCAACCAGAGCAAAGTTCACACCATATGATGCAGTTGCCTGCCCAGCCCCTGTTACAATGGGAAACCAGAGCTTGCAAGTGCCACTGTGGGGAGTTCTGCAGCACAAGAATGGGGCAGCAAGTTGTCTGCCCTGCAACAGTTTAATTTTGTATTAACTTCAACAAAATAGGGTTCTATGTAAAATAAATAAATAAATAAATAAATAAAGACTATGTGAGTGTAGAAAAAAGTCAGATTTTTATTTTAATTTTACCCAAGAGAGTTTGTATTAATTCAAACAGCCTGGGTCTTTATTATTTGAGAGCTGAAATGAAACTGGGCATAAGCCCTGAGCATCATTTCTGAGGGTTAGTATCTTAAACAGGAAACAGGAAAATAGCACTAAAGTATTGACTAAGATATTTGCCATGAATATCTAGGCAGTCAGCAGCTCGTAGACCATGGACAAGTAGAAGCTCTTGCTGGTAGAAACAGAGAACACTTAGACCTGCCATCCTTGAAATTTTGTGTTATAGCCCGTGAACTGTTAGGTTTTTATGAAGCACCATGGGTTCCAAGAGGTATTCTAGGATAAAACATTGGTGTTTCATGAAGAGATGCCTTTAATGCTAAGGTTAGACTACAGACTACCACGTAGGATGCATATTTCATCTGTACAGCCCTGGACATGGTGGAGAACTTGAATGCATCCTCCTTTGTAACTGCAACTAGAGAGGCGTACACTCTAATCATAATTATAAATAACAATAATTAAAAAAACAAGAATAGGTTCCATTCATTATTTCAACATTTTTCTCAAACTGGCACATTGAAAATTCTCTGTCTCATATCTTACTTAAGCTAGCAGCATGCTTTATGTGGCCATTCTTCCAGATCTTATGATTACATTTCCAGACTCTCCAAAATTACTCTTCTGACTCATATGAGTTTCAAGGAAAGCTTGAGCGGCAAGAAGAAGGAATTTAAAATAGTGCCCTTCAGAGACATTCAAATATTTTAGAATTATAAAAAAAGGGCAGTGAGTTTTTCCAAGTCATGCCTCTAGACCTTGATACATTTTGGCCCCTCAGATGGTTTCTATACAATGTTTATCAAGGTTTCAAATTATTAGAATCTGAATTGAGAGCAACTATAAAGTATGGTGTATAATAGGCTCTATAAAGTAGGTCAGCCTTCTTTTTTTAACCCAAAAATGTTTTGGCCTCCATAATCTGTGCTTGGAAAACATTTTGGGCAAGATGCAGTTGGCTCACTCCATAGCCACGTATCGTGCAAGCAGACATCACACTTACAAGCCAGCCGTGTATAACCAGAACTCATAATAGCCTTCAGCTTTCAAAACACGAACCTCGACCCAGGGAGCGAAAGGAGCCGCCCTGCTTGCATGGAGGGAACCTAACATAAACACTCAGGAATAGCTTTGATACTTTCCAGTTTATGAACACTGACAGCACAGATGAAAAAATGCATTCAACCTTTATTCACGATGGACCCCTTATTTTGGAATCCTTACTGATGAGGATAGAAGGTAGTATATGTACTTTTGCTTTGCTCTTTGGGAAAGGAGGATCAACACTAAAGTCTGATTCTGTTAAATGGGGGAATAACACTCCTGCTATTCAGGAGTGACGCTCACACTATAACCTCATGATATTTGAATTCCAACACAGGCTTATTTTTCAACCCACATTCATTCAGAGGAAACTCTAGGTATACGTATTATCAATTGAACAGCTGGCCTTGGTGCCCACCTATGCCCTCCATTGACTGGGGATACGTTTGAGGACAACCCAAAGAACTATTGCTTTTGTTCCTATTTTCAAATACTTGCAATGGGTCCAAATACACAACAGGACCATACAGGCACCAGGATGAATGCATGAGGGGATGGACTAGAACAAACCATAAAATTGGGCAATGCTTTCAGGAAAAGCTTTGTTCACATGGGCAGTAGTCATTATTCCAGAGGTTTTGTTTAAAAAAAAACAACATAAGCAAAGCAATGGAGTTGGTATAGCACTTTCTATTTTGAAGCATCACAGAACATCCCACAAAATAAGCAGCCCTGAGACTGCTGACAGGCAACTCAGATTATGACAGCCAGTTCTGACCAAAGGCAGAAAGGTTAGACCTGTTACAGAAAACAGCTACTGCTTTAAGATCAGTCCATCAGAAACCCTCTCTGTTGACCTCATTCTGCTTCCACTGAAGCTGATGGGAGTCTTTGGTGGACTTCAGAGTCACCAGAATAAAGCTAAACATAATTTTACCCTCTGAAAATCCCATTCATTGTGACCACATTTCACAAAAAGGATTTTGCTCTTTATGCTGAGGCATCTGCACAGAGCTTAGGGAATCCAATACTGAACAAGCTGAAACACATTTATTTTATTTATATTACATCTACTACATAACATCTGGGCTTAATGTAAAAGCACATCATAGAAGACTAAAACACTGCAATCACAAAATGGCCCCTAATCTAACCTAGCACCTTCCCTACACATAAATAAATTTGCCATTTACAAAAAGGCCAGGTTAGAGAAATGAGTGCAAATGTCCTAGGTTGCATTTGTCAAGCTGAAACTTTTCAAGGCTTTCAAAATTTGTGGCCAGAAGGCAACACAATGATCAGCCACAGTGCCTTCCTGCAAAACACTAACCCTAGGATTTCACTCCACAGTTTTTGTAGCAAATGTATTAACTTGTGGTAGAAATAGAGAGTTTAAGACATTGCGGTGACTAATTGCACTGTTAAAAAAAAAGAAAAAAAAAAAATCTGTGTTTGCCTTGAAATGAAGCTACAAAGCAAAGAACCTTTTGCATTATGGATTGCGAAGAGCCTTAATGCTCTTTTCTCTTCTTTTTTCAACATATCACCTTCATGACATTTAATATTCACCAGATCAAAAAGTAAATCGACAAAGAACACACCTACTGCACCAGACAACATGGTAAGATCTTTCTGAAACATGCACAAACTGTTTCTACCTACCTGCTCTTCTTTAATGTTCATATTTGAAAGGAAAAAACAAAATGAGAAATAGTTTGCCATTTTACTTCTCGTTTCAAAATTGCTCTGTCTCCAAGATATTTTGGAGAGAAATTAATTTTCCTGCACATTTTCTCTGCCAGAAAAATAAAATCTTTCTGATTCATATATTCCACAGATGTTAAACTGTGATTGCTAATATTGTTCATTGTAAAATTACAGACTGCTTTTAATCCTTAATGTGATCGAGCAATCTTGACCTAAGCATGTCCCTTTATGTGAAAGACATCAGCATTGAACTGATTTAGAGTAAAATATCTTCTGTTGTGCTTTTTTGAACTGCTGTGTCTGGGTTTTTTGAAACAATTGTTAATAGAAATAACAAATAAATTTAAATAAACAAATAGAAGTAATTAAAATATAACTGAAATTTAGACACTGATTCAGATCAGGCAGGTTTGTCTCAGAGGTAACTGGATTCCCATGATTTCAAGTAGATTTCAAGACTGAATTCTGTGGATTTCGAATCTTTGGTGATAAGACCCAGACCTTCACTTACTTTTATTCTCTTATAAATTGCTACAGTTGATTAAAGTATATTTCAAGCTTCCCAAATATTTCCATTACGGGTTCTTTGTTTTCATGAAATGTTCTTTATGGGAATGCCAAACCTCAAACTATACCCCGAATCAGCTGGATCAGGCAGCTTTTTAACATTTTTTTGGGCCCAGGTCTATGAAGTCCTCAGTGTTTATCTGCAACTCACTCTGAGGCTTCATTAACCATATGTTGGGGGCACCAAAAGACTGAACAGTCAAACCTATATTTCTAGTACAGCAGTGGAGCAGAAGGCAAGGTTTAAACCCCAAATGGTGAAAACATGTTTCAGGAAGCTACAGGGCTATTTTGGGCAAAAAGATGAGGAAATTCTATAACACCAGCCTATTTTACAAAGTCCCATTAGATCATGCAACCTTTTTGGCTCCTAAGAACAAACCTGCAGAAAAGAATCTCAATTACCTTCAGATGCACATGAGTAACTCATTGGTTCCAATAAGTACCAAACCTGTGCATGTGCTTTTGAGGGCAGTATTTATGAATATACTACCAGACCAAGATGCTGGCGGATTTATGTGCTGGATGAAATTCTACCTTTTCGTAGAAGGTGAAGATGAGCATCTCCTATCTTGGAAACAGCAGCTATTCTGTAAGCACAGGAACAGCTTTTCTCAAGATGCGTAGGAGGAAACCTCAGATCCGCAACGCTCCTCGTTTTCTATTATAAGACATGCATTCATTGCAACCTATAAATCAATGGCATGACAGCTATGCTTTACCTGAATGATGAAAAAGATTGATACTTCTAAATTGCATGTTAATAGAGTGAAATTGCTATAGGCTTCCTTGAGGTTTTAATATATTTCTGAACAGAGATCTTAAAGACACTCTGGCAATGCCAAGAAAAACAAAATGACAGGGAAGTTTAAAAATACTTTCAATATTTTATCATTCCAGCTCAGGAGACATTAATTTTGACTCTTTGTTATTACTTAAATATTTGAAAAATATTAATAAATATTTAATATTGAATAAAATATTGCAAGAACTTAATAATGAAACTCTGACAAAAATTACACTGCATGGTTGAAAAGAAAGGGAGGTTAATTGTTGTTTTACATTAACTCTGGTTCATTTTCCCCCAGATTTCGACAAAGGTCTGCTGGCGTGATGCAGAGGCATTTTAAAAGTCTAAAGAAATCAGATAAGAAAAGGAGTAGCAATTACTACAGTAAAACTTTAAAGTGGGAAGAACTTATTTGTGCTGGATTCTAAGGCTATGTCAAGACTGCTAAGTAAATCAGGTCCAGGGAGTATTCCTGGCCCGGAGGCCAGTCTGACTACATCTACAGTACTTGGCCTTCATCCTTCCCACCACCTCACCTTTATCCTTTACATTGTGCGATGGTGGCCCTAAGACATAGTTACAATTTTGGTGTGTTTTTTCAGTTCAGTATGCCCGAGATAATGTGCGGGTCCACCAGAATGGTATTTTCATCATATGAGTCTGATGCGCGTGTTGCATGAGGACGCAGAGATGTTGGAAGGTGCAAAGCCTGCTGGAACTCAGAGGTCTGTCCTGACAAGAGGCATCTAAACTTGGTTCAGTCTTATCTATATTCCTTAACAGAAGTGTATTCTGCTTTCTGCTTTCCCTCTGCCAGGCCTAGGCATTGCCTGAGAGCGCACCACTTGGCAAAGGCCAAAACGACCAGGGAACGTACTCAAAATTACGCAGCACAGATGCTTGGCAGTCAGTGTTCAAGCACGCTCCCTGGACCAATTTTATTTAGCAACAGAGATGCAGCTCAAATGATTAAAGGAGCTTTACCACACCCACAAGAACTGCGGGCTGTGATAAAGGTCAAAATACCATTTATAGAATGCAAACTTAGCTTTCTCTGCAATTTTATTACTGTTATGGCCCACCTCCAAGGAAGACACGACCAGTTGTGTGTGAAGGAGGCCACGTGCTCCGGGACAAGGGGAAGGAAAGGGGCCACCCAGCCAGGACACATTCCTGGCTTTGCCCCTGCCCTGCTCTGTGACTACCTGACACAGCTTCTGCCACAATTTCTCCACCTGTAAATGCAGGTGATGATCCTTTCTAAAGAGATTGGAGAAGGGATTGGGACTGCTTCATGATGTAAAGAATAACATGATAAAAAAGGAAGCTCTAGTAGTTTTAACATTGAAATGGTATTTGTTATCAGGGATAGAATTAAAACAGATGGTAATTTGCTTTCCACAAGCGCTGTAATTAGGAGTCTCTTGGCTTTTGCATTGGTGTATGAAGCAGTCTTTCATGTCTTGAGGAAGGGAGAGAGAAGGTGCACTTTCTATTGATCCTGTTTTTTATATGCATTTATCTATCTTGTAACATTCAAACCTTATTTCTTTTTGAACACCTTTTTGAACATTTCTTTTTGAACAGCCAGTATTGCCTCATCTAAAAAGCCATTCTTTGCTTTCTGTTATACCTCTTTAGTGTGAAACTGCCTGCTTAGTCACCAATTAGTGTTTAAACACTCCAAGGAAAGTTTGAGAGCTCGGGTGGGAAGAGAGACCAATAGAAGAAGATGACCCAGGGCTATCCTCGGGGCTGATTCTGACTGTGCCACTTTGTGGTGGTTTAACCCCAGCCAGCAACTAAGCATCACGCAGCCGCTCACTGTGGCAGACTTAAGCATGGTTAAGTGGTTAACAGTTTTGAAAGATATTTAAACTCATAGCTCCAATCAAAAGCAGTAGCTTCAAAATAAATTCCTTCAAAAATTAGGACTTTCACCCAACTAAACTTAGATCCCAAATCCAGATATGAGTTCTAAAATAAGTCTTGATTTTTTCACATTAACTGAGGTTAGTATGAGTTATGCTACTGTAAACAAAGGAAGAATTTCACATAAAATTTCTGTATGTTGTGGTTAAATCCACAGTTATTCCCTAAAATTAAAGGTAATTCCTCACAATGAATAACACCTATAAGGAAACAGAAAGGCAGAAGCTTCTTAAAAGAAGTCAGAGGTGAATTATGCTTAGTGCTGCCAAAGTATAATGTTAGGAGTCCTTTATTCCATTCATAATATAGCTTTTCAGCTTAAAAATGAATAATGAAAAAGAGAAGAACTGCTATATTGAAAAAATATATCCCCTAAACCAGATGTGATAGGATTTCAGTATGGTCAGAAAATGGTCTGCAAATAAAGTAGTTAAAAGTACATCTTTGGCTACTAATATCTTTTCATTTAGAAATATGTTTTACTCCAGTTGCTTATAAAAGTTTGGCCTGTCTGGTTTTTTTGAGGAGCATTGGAGAAGACTGAGGTATGGTTCAGCAGTTTTATCCCCCCTAAACTGAAGGGAGTTGAAAAAGAGGTACAAAATCATCTTCTTCTGAATGTGGACTGGGTAGCACCTCCTCCCTACCTTCGTCCTTGTCTGTCTGGAGTGGTTTGACCTTCAAATTTTCTGGGACTCCAAATGCTGGACTTCCTGAGCTTCTCCCATGGAAGAAGGAAGGTCCATGGAGGCATCATAAATATTGCAAAACACACCTTCTGGGAACTTTCACCAGAAGACAGCCGGTTAGGGGGATGCAGACGCACCTCTCCGCTTCTGATCGCCGAGTGGGCAGAAAGAGAACCTGAAGACTTGTGGAGTCAGAACAAGCTGCTGCAGGCAGAGCGGTTCCCTCTTTCTACCTCGATGATCTGTAGTTTCTAGGAGAAGCTTTCTGACCACCCCACGAGCTGAAGCATGAGCCAGACTGGCCTCTTTGGGCAGTCTCAGCACTGTGTTTGGTAAAGGTTTCTGGAACCACAAACCTGCCTGCCCTTGGGTTGCCCCTTGGTGCAGTTTGGGCATATCCTGCCAAGTTACAAGCTGGTGGGGGCATACATACACATGGCAACTGATGAGATATGCCATGCTTTAGCCCGTTTCCCGTCCCGGGCTGCCCCAGCTGATGAAGGGCTGTTGAGGTGAACCTCACACGTCACCTTCTTCCCAGCTACCTAGTGGTGGAACAGCCCCTGCCTCCAGCAGGTTTATCCATAATGATCAGGGGCTTTCTTCAAGGAAATTGTTGTCGAAGCCCTTTTCCACCATCCAAGCAGCTCAACAGATAATGTCTGACTCATAACTTACCCAACCCATTTATTTTGCTTTTAAGTGGTGTGACCAGCTCTGAAAGTATCATAACTGATCTGTCTCACAGTTCAATGGTAAGACAACTTATTAGGGCTGTATTTTCAAAAGGTAATTTTTGTATTTTATTTAAAAGAACAAGTCTTCTAGCAGTTCAAACTTCTTGCCTTTCAAGCCTGTGAATTGTTCTCTAAACCTTCTGTTATGAATGACCAAACAGGAACACTAGATTTAGTTTCTTTCTGCCTCTTGTTATTTTATATACCTTTAACTGCTCCCCTTTTAAACTTAAGAGAGATAATCTTTTCACTATCCCTTCTCACGTAGAAGATAAGCCAAGTCTCAGAACATTTTGGCAGGATCGGAGGTTGCCCACGTACAGAAATCCTGCAGGAGAGATGTGGCAGAACATGTTCTAACAGTACAGTGGGAAATTTTTGAAACTCTGTTGAGCTAAACAAAAAACAAAAAAAAACAAACCCCAAAACAAAAAAACCCCTCATTTCATAACTATGTGTCACAGGACAGCTGTTCCAAAATCTGTTGCCCTTTATCATCCTATTTTATTCTGGGATAATATCCATATTTGATTAACTCCTATTTCTCGTTTGCATCTTCATCGTCTTAAGGTACCTAATACATCACAAAATATTCCTTTGTTGACAGGCAGCTTATGGCATTATGATACTGACAGTGTGCCTTTTGTGGCATATTTTTTAATCTTTAGACAAAAAGTAATATTTAAAACATATATTGTGCTATTATTAAATCTTCCCCTTCCGGTAGATTAAAAATTATCAGAGAATTCATGTTTATGAGTCTGACTTTCCATAGCTGTATTTAAAACAATGTTGGTTCCATTAATTTCTGTATAAATTTTTGCATGTTTCTCTGTGTAACTAAAATTCTGATCAAGAGAACCAAACCTTTAATATGGGCATTCACTAACATTCATTAGTAGCCAAGGCCAGTATTTTAGGCACTTTTTAAAATTATTTCAGGGAATGTTGAAGAATTACATGCAGAAGAACATGCTGCTTTCCATGTTTCCTTAATTTCAGAGTTTTACTGGGGTTCCTGGTTCTGCATGTTACTAAATTTACAATAGTGATAATAATAATAAAATATTTTAAAACTCCCTAGATACATCTCACTCAGAGGAAACTTTTTTTTAAACTGTTAAACATCTGAATGTAAGCTGTTTTTTTAAGAGAGCACTTCAAAAGAACAAAAACATATGTTGTGGCTGGCCTTTGTTATCCAGTTAATGAAGAAAATAATTCATTGTTTGGACAGGCCATTGAATAAAAAGTAGCTGATTTTTTGGGGGGGAGATCAAGTACTTAATACAACACATGATTTGTATCAGCTTTGATTTGTAGGAAACATACAGTGAATCCAAAATAATTTCAAAGTAAATATATTAGAAAGCTTATGGAGATTGTCAGAGGAGATTTTTTTAAAAAGACTGCATAGCTACCGTTGCTCCCAAACATCGCATGAAATATTTTGCTACTTCAAGCACACAAAATGTTGAAAGTAAAAATGTTCTTTATGGAAGAAAGCATAATAAATTCTGTAAAGACCTAGAGACTGTGCCACTTGGGGACAAATTGAGTACAGAGGTTGCAGTTTTATTGTTAGTTTGCACAGAACTGTATTTTACTTAAGACAAAGTTTGACTGTTTAGTGAGGCAGAAATAAACAAAAGCAACCCATTTAATATGTACACTAATGGCTTTCATATAAGAGAAGAGTAAAGACGGAGGGCTGGGTTCAGCAAAGAGCACTGGTGCCGGGCAGTGAGATGCGCGGCATTTGGGGAGACTGTACCGTACCTGGGGAAGGGTTATGCACCTCTGCCAGCTTTTGCTTCAAAGAGCTGGCTAGGACTGGCCTTTGCTAAGAGTCAGAGTGACCCTCAAATGGCCCCTCAGAAACCTCCCGTTGCCCTGCCGGGGGGCACGTGTCTCCCATGCTCTTTGGGTTTGCCTTCCCCGCCTGGGAAAGGGACGGATGTGGTGGTGCCTCCATTTCTCAGCCCAGCGTTAGGCAGAGGTCCCAGCCATGTCTCTGGGCTGAAATTGGCATTTTTACCTCCTCTTGGACCTCAGCCTGTTCTGGGTGGAGGCTCAGCACCCTCAGACAGTCCTCAGCCCACCCGGCAAGCACCACCAGGACTCGTGGGGACAGGGAGACATAAAAAGGTAACCTGGCTTGGTAGGCTAGTGACCAAGGTGGCAGCAGTGAGGGCAGAGGGGAAAACCTGAGGTCCTTTCAAAGTGACAGAGGAACAACAGTGAAGTATTATTTTTTTTAAAAATCAATCCAAATCCAAATCCAAAAACCCTACAGAAATAAAATCAGGCAGCCATTCTGAGGAATGGATTTTGTCCCAGTGCATTTAACAAGTCTCAGCAGAAAACGTAAAGAACTTACTGATCATTGCTTTCTGCACAAGTAGTGTAACAAACTATGAAAATTTATTTTTGGAACATAAGAAGCATTGCTAAGTTATAAAAGCAGCATAAGTGATGACAGGAAATTAATGCACACTCAAAATCTTCAGTTTTGGATAGCTGGGTGTCGGGAGCCAGAGATGACAGAAAACAATTTAAACTCTAAAATAATAATTTATTTTTGGAAATAATGTCTTCTTGGAGCCATAATTGGTTATCCTCCAAAGCAAGTGTTACTTATAATTTCCAAAGCAAAGAAACTACTTGCAGATCAACAGCAAATCAGTAATCAATTGCTCCAAGATGGGTATCAAACACAGCTCCCAAAAATGACATTTGTACCATGAAACCAACAAATTGATGAGTTCAAAAACACGTTCTGTATCCACCTACAGGAATTCACTGAGAAAGTCAAAGACATGCACAACCTTTATCCCTCCATCAGAATTTGGGAAGGCTGGTGGAACTGGGGCTGGTGCCCTGCTTCATAATTGGAAGAGAAATGTTCCCAAACAACAGTATCCACCAGAGAGCGTGGAATTCCCTGGGCAGAGTCACTACCAGCCAGATTAGCCAGCCTGTGCTGTAGAGGGAAATTTGAATCAGCTTTCCAGGATACCTAAGTTTACAGAGGAACTGGGAAATTACTCTAATTGACATGTGGCAAAATTAAGGCTCAAATGAAAAAAAATACCAACCAGCCCAAGAAGCACCGAGGAAACTAACAGCAAAAAGCTAGTGCACAAAGCATAAAAGCAGTAATTTCAAATAGAGAAGACTAACAAATCTGAGTTACTACAGTTAGATTCACCACCAGTAGTCAATATTGATATGTCACTGCTCTTTCCACATGACAGCATTGTGTATTTGGCTAAAACTATAATTGTTCTCAGATGAGAAGACCTAAAGTGAAGATGAATGAGACTATGAAATCTGCAGAATGCTTTCAAGAGATGCCAAACAGATCAATGTCATAAAAACGGATTGATTTAGACAACAAGATTAACACCCAGAAGTATGAAGCCCTATATCTCATATCCAAATAAAGAAATGGAAGATTTGGTAAAACAAATAACTGGAGAAATCAGCACTTACTGACCAAGTTAACGTATACAAGCAAAGATAATTGATACGAGCAAAGTTTTATATCAAGATTCAATTTACCAATTAAAGAAATGCAGCACAGACCCCATTGTCAAACTAGGACGCCTTCTCTCATTGCTCTTGTTTGGCTTTGCCATCAATGCCACTACAAAGACAAAGTGCAGATGAACGCAATACAAGTATCGCATGATTTGACAATATTACACCAGGAGACTCACGGAAATAGTGAGTGTAAAAATATATAGCTCATGTGCTTGACAACTTGGTGTACATGCAAGTACAGACAAAGATTTTGGCCAGGGTTGCAAAAAAGAATCAAACATATTTTTGGAAAAGAAATGATATGTTATAATCTCCACACACTCCACCCCAAAAGAAGAATCTAACAAGAACCTTGGCAGATCCCAATTCCAGCCGATGTAAGAAGTCTGAGTGGGTGAATCTTGAAATATGGAAGGTATCTCGAAATATGGAAGGAATTGTAATGTCACAAAAGGTAACAACTGCATTTACCACAGTAAACTAGATTTGTTCATCAAAAGACTGTATCTTAAGAACTAAATTACAGATTTTCAACTTGATTGTTATTTCCATGTTGATATACAGATGTGAAGGCTGGAAAGGCATCAGAAATAAAAACAGGTGTCTGTATACTTCTGAAAGCAAATAGTTAGACATTCAATGGAACAAACCTCTGGCAAGTGTCAGGATAAATCTGATAGCTTCACAACCAAAAGTTATCCAGAAAAGTAGGAGAACATTTCTAGGATACATGTTAAGAATGAAGATAGAGCATCTGCTGGGAGAGGGATATATAGGGGAGCAGGGCCAAAAAACACTACTCAGCACAAGAAGAATGTATGGGGCTTCATAACTCAGAGGACAAGCAGAGAGCAGCCAGAAACAGATGGGAATGGCAGGGGTCTTGCTCATGCCTGTAGCACATCTAATAGGAATGGTTCACCTGTGATGTAGGCTGAGCTAAACTCTGAGTGGACTGAACTCTAGTAATTCACAACTCCTCTGCTGGCACATTTACTCCTAAATGGAAGGAAAGAGTAAAAGGGAGATGATGGGGCTGGGGCTGTAATTGTGGTCCTTATGACTTTACTGACCAATATTGCTAATTCCTTCCCCTACGTTAACTCATAACCAGGAGTAACTCTGGGAACCAACATCTCCATTCACCAAGAACTGCAACTCTCGCCTTTGTCCAGCCCTTTATCTGCAGGTCTTGCCGTTGCTGTTTCCACCTGGGCCACGCATACTCAAACCTGGGATTGGGCAGTGGGAAAGCTCATCTTCGCTCCCTTCCTCAGAGGGAATGGGAAGGCATGTGAATGAGTAATAAGCCGAACAACTATATCACTCGTTAACCATACTGTTCGTTAGCAATAGCCCTTCCCTGTGCACCAGCTTACTTGCAGGCACATAGTCACTGGTTATCAAGAGGACATTTCCAAGCAAAAATGATTAATGCAGTCTGACCATCCTTGGCAGCTATTCTTGCAGGACTTTTATTATGAAGCAGGAAGGAAGAGGGTGTTTGTTTGCAATCCGCTTTGGAAATGCAGCTCCAGCTCTACTTCCTCCTGGCGTAATGGAAGGAGCAAACTCTCACTGCCTCATGGAACACATTCCCAGGCTGTGCTGCTTCGCGCACTGACCACTGCTGCCCAGGAGCGTCCTACGTTTGTGACTCTTGACCTCAGCTTCATTCTAACCATCTATCATAATACGGTGGTGTGATTACATAAAACATATCCTGGAGTTCCCCAAGGCAACACAAATGACAAACATGCTCTATTCTACCCGTTTGAAAGAGTGTGATTGCATCAGATGAAGGAATTGGATGTTCTAGCTAATCTCTAAAATTATGCCCAGAAATTGGATTTTTGTTTGAGTGACTACTCCCTCATTTACATGAAAATTCAGGACAACTAAAAGCAAATGAGATTGTAAAACATACTAACAGTTTAGCTCATTGCTATGAGAGAAACTTGCCAATATGATTGCAAAAGAATAACCTGCCATAATTTGTCTTTCAAGGATCTACACCCTTGTTATGGTCTGAAAACTAAGACAACCAAGACAAACCTAAGGCATGGATTGTCTGCCAGTTTGAAAGGATACCCCACCTCAATGTAACAGAGAAAAAGTCTCTCTCTGTGGGCACTTTGTAGATTCCTGCCTATGTTCTTCACATGCTAAACTGGGATTATCACTTCCACACTTGTATGTTGAGGGACCAAGTAAATCCCTCCACTATCTTATTTTTACTGGGACTGACCTCCAAACAGAACAGGAAATCTCTTTGTAAGCAAATTCCCATAACCAGTCCCCTTGCTGTTTAGTCTGCATTGGATTAAGCAGTGACTTGCTTGCTTCTTTGATTGGCAACTATAGTACTATAAAAACAAATGTACAGAGCAAGTCTCACCAGAAAAGTGTCCCAATCTGTAGACCCTTTCAGCTTTATTTGGACTGAAACTTGATGATAGCTCCACTAGACAGGAAACACTCGCCCCTCCTTTCTAATATGGCACTACCAGGAGGACACATTTTCTCACAGACCGAGTGGCAGAGCGGGGAGGGGGAGGTGAGAGCAGGAACACCAGAGACCTTCTATAATACACATCTCAAATTCAAACTGTTGTAAGAGGCAGAAGCTGACAACACTATTTATTTATCCTAAAGTTAATTCTTTGATGGATAAAAAACATGGTTTATACCCTGCTTGAAATTGGGTGAGATATGGAAAAAGCAAAGAATCCCAGACATTTTAAGCCCACCATACTGTAGAAGCTGGAAGGAGTAGACACTGGAGCATTGAAGCATTTTGCTTGTTTTCTCACTGGATGTAACATGCTGCTTGTTAACGACCCTTTGCAATACTGTAGCACCAGGAAGCCCCCCCAGGTGGTTAGGGCTCTGCCTTTGCAGGTGCTGTAGGAATTCACAGATATGCAGAAGGGGCTCTACAGCATCCACCACTGACAGAAAATCTTAAGGTAAGTGTACATGAGACAGAAAAGGAGTTAGGTGCATTACCCTGCTATTCAGTAGCACATTTATTAAGACATGTGATATTTATGTAAGGGGACCACAGACTAAAAAGTCATAAAAATGAAAAATTTTTTTTTTTTAGGCTAAATCAGAGGTGTTGTGTAGTTAAGCTGGCATTAAACAAAGGAGCCACCAGCAGGTGCGAGGTGCAAGTCCTGCTTTCCTTACACTTGCATCCTGTGCAGCTGGCACTACTGCTTAACTTAAACCTCATCGGCCATGCCAGCCGATTGATCCGCTTGCTTGCCCGAACATCACCTCTGCTACGTACTTGATATTGAGCTATCTGTTGGAAAGATGTGGATTCACCTCCTACTGCTACCAGTGCAACCATGGTCGAGGAATACGTCCAAGAACTGGAAACTATGCAGGCAGGTACACGTATGGGCACAATTCATCCAAGTCTGGATGGCCACAGACAATATTTCTCCTGCTGTTTTGTCGCTGAGATAAAAGATGGATCAGTAACAGATCTGAAATTGTGCAGCCACCTACCTGTGCACAACAATATGCCTCCAAAGAGTCCTGACACTTTGAGAAAGGTGAATCTCAGCTCCATGTCTGAGTTGGTGATGCATTTGCACTCCATCTGGGCGAGCTAAATGCTGGTGCCCAGCTATACTTGACCAGCCTAGACAAGGTCCAGACTGAGGTCTCCTACCTAAAAGCCCAACAGGAAGGGCACAAATAAAACTTCTATGAGATTCTCTGGCTGTTTTAACTAGAGAAGTAGAGGTAGCCACTTACTGCAAAGCAGTAGAATGTTAAATCCAGGCAGCACCTGGAGGGCCATGGGTTCTTTCTTCTCCCTCCCAGCCCTAGCTGCGCTCTGACTCTTTATCTCACTTTCCTTCTGCTGGGTCTCCTACCTGCTACATTTGTTATTCGCCGTGTTGTTGATCTCCAAGATTTCATTTGACAGAGTGAAAAGCAAGAAGGGGGAAATGTCTCCATTGCATTCACATGATTCATATTATTCTGAAGCACAGTTGCCACACCTCCTGTCATACAAGTCACCTGAAGGCAGTTAAAAAGATACTAGAAAAAGTATCTTGCTGGCAACAAGGCAGCTGTCTTGTGTTGGCCTGCAGCTTCCTTTGGTGTAGGGTACCTGTGTTAGCCCCTTCTCGTGAACATCTGCTCCTGTACAAGACGGTCACAGGCTGATTTTGCAGATCAGCCGCTGAACTACTTTTATGAAAAAGAAAGAAAAAAGTTCCATTTCTTGGTTAGTTTTCTGGGATGTCTGACGAAAGCCCTTGCTGGAGCTGGCCACAGCTGATCACCACCAGCAGGGCTGCTCGCGCCGCTTTCTCCCAGCCAGCTCTGGGGATGGCCAGATCCCTTCACGGGATGACACTGCTCACTAAACCTGCAGAAAGCTATACCTGCCAAGAGGGGAAAAAAAAAAGTCTTTCTGGCATTTTAGGAAGTTGAATTGCCTCAGCAGAGGCCAGCGATGCCAGAACCGCCACGAGAGGGCAGGGCTTGTGACCGTGGGGCAAGGGAGAAGGGCCTCCCCTTTTTGGCAGCGGGGAGGGATTGTGCTGGTTCTGCTGCCCCTGGAAGCGCAGCCCAAGCCTCCTGCCAAACGCCTGGATCGCCAGGCTGGAGGCAGACGAGGCTGCAGTACTCCCAGGCCCTCGCTGCTGAAGCTGGCACTGAGCCTGGCACCCCAGGGTGTTCCCCAGGGCAGGCAAACGGCACAGCCGGCTGGGCAGCAGGGCACGGGGACACTCGCCAGCTGGGGCAGAGCTCCAGGGATGCCCCCTTGCCCGGGTAAGCGAGGCAGGTCTACACCATGCAACAGAGCATCAGCCTTGGCTGGGGAGCCCTCATGATGCCCTAGACTGGATAACCATCCTTGCTTTCTGCTTGGAGCACAGCAACAAGGGGGGATGTCCCCTCTCTGGCAGAGGGAGGACTTGAAGTCGGGTGTCCTGCCACCACGGAAGGGTTAGACTGAGGTGAAACCACTATTTCCACCAGCTGCACTACTGGTTTTTTGTGGCCAGGGGACAACTGGGGATTCTCAAGGGACGTCTGTCAGAGCTCTCATTCATGGATGCCATCAGGGGTTAAACATGAGCTGGGTGTCTACTTAGTGAACTCAGGAAGGGAAGGGGGAAAAAAAAAGAAGAAAGAAAAACCAGAGGCAGTCCCAGGCATGCCCAGGAGCAGACCTTTGGGCACCTCAGGAATTTTACTGGCAGGAACGTAGGCACTTGCAGACTTCAGACGCCTCCAGGGTTAGGCAGTAGCTGAACAGGGGTTTTGAGGATCTAAATATTGGCCGCAAATGCCTACGAGGCAGTTAGGCAGAGCTTACAGGCCTAAACCTTTTTTGTGGCTCTAGCCCTAAACTAATATTATGGAAAATACCAGCAATTATTAGGGACTTCTTATCAGATTGGATACATATTCCCTTTGCATAACTTTACCATGGCCTCATTCATGTGGTGCTTAAAGAGGATGAATACCTGTTCTGCATGAGTAATTATGCCAAAGGCTCATGTGAGGGAGGTAGTTTATGACCGCTGAATAAGGCCAGCTATGTTTACCTATACAGCTTCATCACTTAAACTAAAAATTGGTCTTACCGCTAAATCTCCCTTGCCGCTTCGTTTGCCTGATTGCAAACAGATCCCAGAATATGCAGTTGCACTAAGATGATTGATGCCAAGATGCTGCACTGAAAAGGAAATATTCTTTTAAGTGTTATCACGTCCATAAGCATAAGCAAAGCCATGTCACGTGATGAAATGTAAATAGAGCATTTCTTAGAAAAGCCGTTTATTTGCCTCCGTGATTTATTGTTCAGTGACATGTAGGCTATTTTTCTTTGTTATTGGCACTCATGTTCATAATAACAAGGTACTTGACTTGAAGGTATTTGGCCAACCTTTCCAAAGTGCTATGTAAGCAGTAATCAGAGAGAGCTAGGTTCGTGAGTCAACAAATTGCTCTCCCATGCTGATCAAACAGTCTTGGCATCTCTATAAAAAAAAATACAAAAACAGATTTTGGACTAGCCTACCCAGTTCTCTCTCTAAAATTATTTATTGTATTTGCATTTGGCACAGCCCAGGCTTAAAATAACGAAAGGTGCCAGTTGTTTTATTAATAATATTTTACATGTGATTTTCATTTACGTTTAGAAGGATAAATGAGATAGCCAGTTAGCCTCCAAAGGTTTTGTTGCCATAAATTGGGTTTCATTTGCTCAACCTAGGGACAAATGCTTCTCTCATTTTACACTGTACCTCTGCAGCCTGCAGTAGAAAGCAGTCTAATACCTGGGTCAAAGCAAGTCAGGTCAGTAGAGCTGAGGTTTATTGTGGAAAGCTTTCATTCCAACACACACCAGGTTGTTACTATTAAAGCAAGTAACAATCAGATAGACTGCACAAGCTGCAAGCTTTACCAGGAGGAGGAACTCAAATCTAAAAGTGGGATTTGTACTCAATTTCTATCATCTATGCCCATCATATCTGCTCACAAATCCAGGCCCTGAATCTGAAACATATATTCCCATGCTTAATCTTGCTACTTCACTGTGTAAATGAATGCCTTAAAGTGAAATATATGTAGTTGTGTATCATCTCACTGCTACTGTCTGCAAAGTGAGTAGCGCTGCATGAATATTTGCATTTACTTTCAGCGTGACTGCTGAACTGGAAATATTTTGGAAGCTTGGATTAAACTGATGCAACTCCCTCCTCACCCCACCCCACCCCCCCTTTTTTTTACATGAAATGAAAAAAGAGAAAACCTCATTTTGCATTGAAAAGCTCCTTCTGACCCCCAAAATGAAACACTTCATTTTTGGACACATGCAGTAAAAGCAAAGGAAATGAAAAGGCTAGATTTCACAGAGCAAGAAGTGGTGTTCTCCCCCTTTTTATTCAGTAGCCAGGATGCAAGAGATGAGATAAATCCTTCAGCTTCCTGAGGTGTTTGAAGCTGCTATCTCCCCTCCCTGGGGATGCCACTCACCATCCCTTAGGTTAAGGGGGACAACCAGACTGTGACTTGCCATGCAGCCTGCCAGCTGTGCAGCTCTCCTCCATGCTGCCTGTTTTGCGCTGTCCCAAAACATGGAAGCGACACATGGGAAAATGAGTTGAGCTGAGGTGCCAGAGCCTGAACCAGCTGCCTCCAAAGTAGCAGGTTAGCCTGCTCCAGGTGAGATGCTCCCCCGAGGTACAGCGCTGGGGATGGAAATGCTTCCAAGCACCCTCCTTTTGGTCTTATTTCAGTTTGTCTGTGTAATTAGATGTTCCCTGAACCCAGGGGTTGCTTATTCTCAGGGAGGGAGTCCTTCCCATCAGGCTACACAGTTATGCTGCTTTTTAACCAAAGGGTTACTTCAGCATTTGGTTTCTACAAAAGTGCTGTTAAAATAGTTTCACTTATTGCAGGACCACAAACATCTGTTAATTATGGGTCCGGGGTTTATTTATTTATTTATTTTAATAGCTAGGTCTTATTGACCTTCACTTAAGCACTTTTGAATATTTTACCCCATATAAAGACTGCTGTGTTGAAAAGTGCTAACAATTGCCATCATGGGAGTCTTGGATTCAAAGACAGTTTGCAGACCTCATTAAGCCAATGAGCTTGCCAAGTCCACTCTTTTCAGTTCAGTGAAAGCAACACTTAAGTCCCTTCATATAGCAAAACAGCTGCTAGCAATGGAGGCTGCCTGACATGGGCAGAGCGCGCTAAGCTCACCCAGGGAGACTTGTCTGTTTTGCTACCAGAAGATAGTGGCTCACACTGGAAACAAAGGGAGCTGTGAGAAGAACCCCAAAAAGCAGCAGGACGACAGGGCTTTTTCGACATAGGGCTGAGGAGTGAAGCAGAGTCAAGATCGCTGAGCTAGAAAAAAGTCTCCTGGTTGTCTTGTGTCCCAGGAAACATGACTTCTGTATAGTCTCTGTCAAGAAGTATAGTTACAGTGGTAAATCTTGACCAATGCAAAGCAAGACTGGCAACGTGTTCCAAGCCCAGCTAGTGATGGGCTAGCATGCTAGAAGGTCTGCATTATGCCATTGAGAAGTCTTGTCTCGTGTGCAGGAGAAAAGCAGATTTTTGAGAAGTTTCAAGAAAGTAAGATAAGCAGAACCAACTCTTCAAAGAGTGGTAAGATGCTCTAGGCATTCAACAGATCCAAAAGCCAGACTACATATTTGCATACTAAATATGGAGGTAGGAAAATGCCTCAGGTTAGACAACAGTGTTTCTATGCATATAACGCTTTTCAGCTGTTTGTGTGAAGGATACGCTACAGGCACCCAGCTACATCAGTTTGAGTGGAGCAGATCAATCTTACATTATCACAGTAATATGCACAGGGCAAGAGTAGTTTAGAAGCTTCCAGTCTGAAAAAGTGAGACACACAGATCATAATAGTGGCATTGGTATTTTATCAGGGAACTCAAGAAGGCAACGCACAGATTCACAAAAGAGTTGAGGCTACTGAACTCAGCACTATTTAGACACTTTTCTTCTGTGAGGGAAAGGAAAAGCTGTGAAAATTCATGACAGGTATCCCGATTCCTAGGCCAGTGCTGCCCACAATGTCCATCCTTCCCCTCAGTTGTATTATCCTCAGCGCAGGACGTTTTCAAACAAGAGTATTTTCAAAGGGCAAATCCCCTTTCCACTCTATTTGCAGTGAAGTTACAAAGATGACCCCTCAGGTTAACTCAGCACAGTCCCTCAGGATTTGTTTGGCCAAAACCATTCTATCAGATTTAGGATTCTCCGTACATTTGTATTCAACCATACATCCCTGCAAGCACTAATCCAGTATAAAAACCAGAAGCTGCCCAAACACAATTCCCAAGAAGTGCAGTATAAGTGAATACTTCACTGTGGCATGGCCGTTAACAGAAAAAAGAAAATAAAACAAGATTTGCTCTGGAACACAAATGCATGTTAAAATCCCTGAGTGAACATTTTTGAGACATTGTTTTTACATTTAATTTATAGTTTCCAAGTGTTTATCTCTTCAGGTGGGATTTTACATATTGACCATAGGTAGAACACACCCCATTTTATAATTCCCTTATCTTACTTAAATAGGAGACAGATAGTGACTTCTATACGTGCTCACACCTTGTTAATACAGTGATGTATTGAAAATTTCCTTATCGCCTTCAGTTCCCACACAGGTGTTCTTGGTGATAAACTACTGAATGATATAAACAGTGATTTCAGGTTAAAAGTAACAATTGCTCAATAGGAAAAGAAAACAACCCACAAATTAAACCACATTTCCTGAGTAGGATTTGGAACTGAAAATACTCAAATACAGGAGCATACATGTCAATTTTGTCACTGTGACTGTGAAGCACAGAGTGTCTAGGACTTCTCTTTAGTAATGCTTGCTCTCACCTCTCACAACCCACAGGCATCTTCTCTTGCAATTTGAGATCTTGATGGGTGACTCACAGATATGATAAGGAACTGTATGATATTCCCTCTGGTTTAGCCAATGATATGAAAATTGAAAGAAAATATTCATCTCTCCACTGATGGGTTTATCTCCAAGGGCTGTTATCATAGAACAGCTGTTCTGCAACTATTCCTGAACAACAGTGGCAGGACAGTAATTCTGGAAGAAGAAACATTTGTTCTAAGTTAGCTCTATCCATTTCCAGCTAAACTGTCAGTTTTCCTGTGATTGTTCTTTAAGATGTAATAGAGAGCATCTAAATGTATTTTAACCAGCTTACTGTCTTACCTGTGTTGCTGCTATTGTGCAATGAGTATATTGAATCACCTCAGATACACAGAAAATTGTAAGAATTTATGCTTCATGTTGCCTTTGAGTATTTTCATTTTTGTATTCCAAGCAAAACTTGCATTCTCTAACCTTTACCAATTTCTTCCAAACAGACCACTAGAGGTCTAAAAAACCAGGAAATGCACACCTGCTATTGTAAAAGTGCATGGCCAAGTCTTTGCTCCTGCGAAGGCCACAGCTTTCTGGCCAGTGTCATTAGGGACAAAACTGGAAACCCCCAAACATGATGATGTGTTTGAAAATCCAGCCTCTTTCAAGTTTCCACCATCTGCATTTATTGTCCAATAATGGGATCAACTAAGATTAGTAATACATTAAAACTTCTGTGAAATGTAGGGGAATAATTTTAACAGAAGCAGGAATTCAAATATACATTTAATTTCACAAGAAATATTCCAAGATCGTCTCTAGGGCTTTCTCTGGAGCAACACGGCCTCATGCTTCCTGCCAGGACAGGGCTCTGGCTTTGCATTTATTCATGTGGCACTAACAGGCTTCAGCGGCTGCACTCAGCCAGGCAGGCATCACCACTGCTGGCCAAGAGTATCAGACAGCATTGCCATCCTTTTATCAATTCCCTGTAAAGTTTCTGCCAACTTGCCAGGAATAAAAGGTACTTCCAAAAAGTGGTCATTTTTCTTGGGGGAAAAAAGGAGAATTTTTTTCTCAATGGCTTACAGGTTATTCCTCTAGGACTATTTGGTAATTGAGTCCTATTGAGCAGGGAAGTCCATCTTTCTTAGATTTTGAAGGTATTTTTTTGCATTTAAAAACATTAACAATATCAGACCTATCAAATTTTTCTCTTATTTCTGCTTCTCATGCTTTCTGTAATTATTTTATGCCCCAATCTGCCTCCACATGGAAAATGTCTTGGCAGGCCTTTCCATAATCACCTGTCTTCCACATCTAGGTGTCTACCCAACTTCTGAAAATTAGAGTTAGATATCTAGTTAAAAAGTTGTTTTTACTAGTGAGAGGGTAGCTAAAGGAAGAGATTCTTTGCCTTTTGTCAAAGCCACTGCTTTTAGCTAACAGTTTAAAAAAGTAATCTTGGATATTTTACATAAGGTCAAGTGTTGTCTGAATAGGTTTCTTTTGGCAACTACAAGAGTAACCAAGTTAAAGACAAAGATTTCCAAACCCACAGTGTGTGATTTTTTACTAATGGCAGGTTTCAGTGGCTATCAGCTTCCCGCTGCTTCCAGTTTCTCTGTATGATATGCAGAGTACCAGTACATAGCTGCAGCGTGCCACTATACAACTGAACAGTAGCACCCTTGCAATATCTACTTAGCAAGTTTTGCTTTCTCAAACCCTCTCATTGGGTTCTTCACTCAAGATGGATGGGAGTAGGAGTTTAGATCAACAGCACCACTGGCAGAACAGCTGTTCCAAGGTCAACTGTACCAAATATCCCTTGATTATTCCTAAGCAGTCTTAATAAGTATCAGATATGCTTAACACTTCTCAAGACATCTCTTTATAGGATCAGGACCCCATAGGTATCATTTAATATGCATTAACCAAAATGGAATAAAGCTCTTGAAGTGTCTTTGCATTCTTGAGACCTATTGCATTATTTTTATCTGGAGTAGCCACAAGCAATCACATATGCATTTTTTATTCTTGCTGCAGTTCTTGTAACATGAGTGTTGGCTGTGGATCACACTCCAGCACCACCAATACTGTCTATGTCATTGACTCGTCCTTACTTTGCTTGGTCAGGGTCCAGTTGGATGCCACCATCTGTCAGAGTCCACAAGGAGGCACGGGGTCTGAGAGTGGATTCTCATGAGAAAGACGGCAATATGAACAGGAAATGTCCCACCAGGAATCCCTTCTTGGGACAGGCTCCTGTGGAAAAGAACAAACCCTTATTGTCACTATTGCAGTTTTAACTTTATATTCTTGTGCTCATCCTTTGATTCATTCTCTCTCCCCCCACTCTATTCCCATCCGACGGGTGGGAAACAGGATATTTTGTGAAATTCTTTCCTTCCTGTGTGGGTCTACATGACATCTTTAATTAGCAACTCTCTGCAATGGAAGTGAAGAAATAAAAAGCACAACTGTCCTGCTGAGGAGATCATAATAAAGTTGCTTTTTGAACAGGTATTTAAGGCATCACTTTCTGTCACTTAGAAGATCATTGATGTTAATATTTAAAAATATCACACACACAAAAAAAATCTAAAACACACTTCCCTGCAGAATGAGTGGTCAGGAAGAGCTTTGCAAACATTGTCCCTCTTTGTGTCCCACTGGAGAAGCTGGGATGCAAAAGAGTGATGGGAGGGAGACCTCTGCCTGCTTCCCCGGGGAAGAGCTCCAGCCAGCTGTCACCCGCCATTTCACCTGGAATGAATAGGAACACTTGTTTCATTAATAACTTTAGCCTGCGAGCTGAGCAGAGCCAGGTGGCCTTCTACAGACAACCACTGTCATTGCAAGGACTTTTCTGAGGGTGGGATTTGACACTATGGAGGCACAGACAGCAGTGCTGCCTTGGAAGGAGATCAAAGTGGAGCCAAGCCTGGCAAACGCAGAGGACCTGGACCTGATCCTTCCCTGCCTTGCTCTGCAGGATGGTAGGTGTAAAATGCTATTAAGCCTCGTCTGGCAGGACTGTCCTTAAACACCAGCCACCCAAGTGATAGCCCACAGCTTCTGGATGTCTTATAGGTTTGCCCTATTCCTCTCTCCCAGGCCCACTGAGCTGAAATTTCCTTTTCCCGCTGGTATGGCTGTACAGCCCCAGGGGACATTAAGATGAACCTGGTTTCTGATTTTATTTCTTTTTTTTCTTTTCTTTTTTGTTTTTTTTTTTATTAGTTTGATCCTCTGATGTTTTACCTGGCACCTGGAAAAACTCATTTACACCACTACAGAGCAGCATGCATTCATTTTATGAAAATAAACAGTAACCACACAAGAAGCTAGATCAGGGAAAAACCAGGCTCTGTGTGCCAGTATGGCATTCCTTCCACGCCGAAAGCGTGGGGGTATGAACCAAGAAAACTGCAGAACAAAGTACAGGGTTGTGCTATTGGAAGAGTGTCTGTCTACCCAAAATGCGTCCGAAGGTCAGTGTGCAAAACCATGGAGGATCTCACCAGGCTGTACGTCACATCTGAGAACAGTCTCACAGAAAGAAATAGGAGGACACTTTTTTCATGCTGAGCTTATGCACCAAATCTCTCGACTGCTATCTCGCATTGTCACAGCAACAGGTTTGTCCACAGCTACTTCATAATGGAAAGCGACTAGAGGCACTGCCTCCTGATTTTCATACAGATCTAATCACGAAACAAGAATGTGCTTGGTCATATTCGTACTGGGACTGCATGTCCGAAGTGAAGTTTGCACACCCCAATAAATCGGCTTGCAGGAGAAAATAGGAACTGCTACTGGTAATGACTGAACCCATAACTCTGAGCAAAGATTACTAGTGTGCGAATATTGCTAATGGCATTGTGTCTTTATCACATCTTGTAAAGTGTTATCAATCAAACTACAGGTGTTAAGCAGGTAAAAGCTATAGCTTGAGGCAATAGATAAGAACTTTTCCCTTGGATCTTAAGCACTGTTCCCTACTAGAGCTTTCCTTAGAGAAAGTGTCAGGATATCAAAGAGAAAAAAGAAAGATTTTTTTTAGGCCTTGGGGCAGAAGAGGGAGGGGATTTTGTAGACAGTTTTAGGAGAAGCATTCTAAACCTCTCAGAATGACTTCCAATACCAATCTCCTCCCCAATCACAACCAGATGTTGCTTATATTTACAAAATAATCTGCCTTTTCTTTTTAAACAAGAATTTGCTGGTATTATTAACAGCTATGGCTTGTGAACTTGTGAAATATATATGGAAAGAGGAGCAAGCATATTTGAGCCATAGGAGCTTACCATATACCATAGGCACCCAAAATAAATGGGTGGCACCATTACACTGAGACTTGTTTGCTGTACTGGAGTCTAATGCACATCGCTTGGCTTGCTCTAGTCCTGTACCGCAGCAAGTGTTATGCATATTTAATACACAGAAGGTAAAGAAATCCATTTCAAGGCTATAATGGAAAGCCACTATAAAATTCCACTATTACTGCTATGCTGTAAATTACATATGTTATTGATTCCTCCGGCCTCTTTTACAAGTGAAGTGACTTGGTGGGTTGGGGCCTCAGCCTTTTATCTGCATTCAGACCCCGCCTGAGGAATCTGGTGGCCTTACTCTAAGCCTCCATTCAGGTACGTTATAAACCCACCAGCATGCTCAGGGCTCTGCAGAAAGGGCTGAGGTACCTCCACAGAGCCACACAAAGAAACTCTCAGAGCTGGACCCACGTTCTCTTTTAAAACACATATAGTCCCCTCTGCAAAGGGAGAATTAGCTGCATGCATAGCAAGGAAAAAGAAGATACCTATGCCTGGCTCTAGTTTGAACCACGAGTTTGTATTTTTGAGAGCCGAAAATCTGTAATTCAGAGCAACCAAATTTTTTTTCAGAAACAAATGATTTTTTCTTAAACAACTTTCTTTATACTTTCTTCTTACTCCAAGAAAGAGAGGGAATTACCAAAAGGCAAGATTGGTATAAGAGGTACAGGTCCTACACAGCTTAAAAACAGGGGGAAAAGTAAAAGCCCTTTTCACTTCTGTATTCAGTCAAAGGTTTCAACTCATTTTTAAGACAGACAAACACTTTTGACAGTCATTTTACAGTCTGGGAAGAGAGGCTAGGACATACCCAGGGACCTTACTTGAGGCAGGCACCGGAAAGCAGAGGCCAGAAACTTGGCCCCACATTTCCAGTCCTGAGTTTCAGCTGCCCAACCTGAACTCTAAAACATAGGAACTGCAAGCCAAAACCAATCATGAAAAGGGGAAAAAAAAATGTTCTGCTAGGAAAAAGCTCTGCAAAATTCTGTACATGTAAACTGATATTAGAACTATCTACCTCCTAATACAAACCATTGCAGATGAAACAAAGCCAAACTCCTCATACACAGGTACATTTTTAAATGAGCTGATTTTGTCAGGATTTCAGCCAGCACTTCAGTATACTGTAGGTTCAGTTAAAACATTTTTAATAACTATCTCATATTGCAGTGAACATCTCCTGTGGCCTCTCAGCTATCACAAACAGCATTATGGTATTTTTTTATCTAATGGTATAACTCTATTCGCAAAGGCAATGCCCCTGGAAAGCTGAGAATTTTTTTGTGCCCAAACTGACGGTGGGTCAAAACTCAAACCCTGACTCTGAGCCCTTTGGATGCTGGAGACAATAGCCCTGGACTTGTGAGCCTGAGTTATAGCTGTGCCATGGTGTGGTCTAGATATGGAAGAGCTAGCTTTCCAGATGCCTAGCCACAGCATTAAGAAATACATGCCAGTTAATTTACCCCATTTGCTACCCTAATCTAATAGTAGTAGATCAGCCCCTGATCTGAATAGCCCAGTCTCAGTTACCAAGATTGACTGATTGGAGTAATTGAAGCAATCTTACTTAACGTTTGCCTTAAATGATCTGGCAGTCTGATTCAGATAAGATTTCAAACAGTCTCTGTGCTTTTGATCTCAAATTAGCTTCAGGATTAACTCAAGCTTGGTTCAGACACAGTAAAAAATCCCTCAAGTATATCCTGCACCGTAACCATGCTTAAGCCCTCTTCCTGATTCCACCAGCTTAATTCAATCTCATCTCAACCCTGTACACCTCTATTGCAAAGTTGTGCTAGGGATGGTCTGAACTGTAGGACAGTGCTGGGAAGCTGAGGGGAGCAGCAAGACAACACTTTCAGAAACTCCTGTGGCTGAAAAGTGGAGGCAGGAAGGAGAGAGACCTCTCTGCCTCTTTCTTTTAAATGCTGTGATTTGATGGATGCTTTCTTGTCTCTCTCGTATACAAAGAAAAGTGCCTGTGAACAATAAGATCAAGAGCCAACATGTCCTTTCAGCACAAGTGACACCAAATTAATTTATACAAGATACCAGTCAAAAAACATTTCTACCAGTGAAAGCTCAAAGTGAGCCTGAGCCTTTAAGGAGCTTTCCTTCTGCCTTCTGTTCACTTCACAGGACTGCTTCAGACAGAAAAGCTTCTAACATTTTGAAGGCACACTACACAAGTGTACATACCATTTCTTTTAACACAAAAAGCCCTGTTTTGTTATAAGTATTTGCTTTTAACAGCTCTGTTCCTTTGTGCATTCCTTTCCCAGGTACAGTACAGGTGCTTCAGAGCAACTCCAAAGACAATTTTCAACAGTGACTTAGGAGCCTAACTACCAAGTGTGGAGTGCTTAGCACACTGGTTTTCTAAACAACATGCCAGCTAAGCAGACAGACAGATGCCTGTTAGGATATTTCAAGTTACTTTTGTAACTAACCTCATACAATAAACTCTCCCAGGCAGCTTATCTACAACCTGAGGTAACAATAGACCTTTGAAAATTGTTTTCTAAAGGTATTCTGGCTCACGTTGCTCTGTTCATGCTTAGGCTTTGTGGTGTTAATTCCCATTTTTAAAAGTGAGGGAGGTATCTAAGCTCAGGTTTTTAAAAGTACATAGGTGCGAATAGCTGCAGATGTGCACCCGGGTACCTCAGGCTTACCAAAATCCGTACCTATAATTTGCAGCTCTCTTTTTATCATTTACCCTTTGCTGCTGTTGAAAGGAGCAATGCATAAACACTTTGAAAAAGCTGATCCTAAGTCTCAAAGTTACTTTAGAAGGTGAGTTTGAGGTTCTTAATTCCCTTGGAAATGCTCCACTTTTTTTACCTCAGGTCTACAGAAGTGTTTGTATATCACCTAAAACCACAAAGCCTGATTTTGATTAGGTTGAGGGTACCACTGCTAGGTTATTATTCTAAGATAGCATCATGGAAAAACTTCAGTTATAACTTAATTAATTTAAACACTATCATTAGTTCTGAATGGAAGCATTTTATCCAAGCAAAGGATCACCCCTGAATGAGTGTATTTGTACTACGGCTCTAGGGTTCAGCTGAGGTCTGCAGTCAAAGTTATTGTATTAACACTTATGTTATACTGCTGCCTACAGGTCCATATTTAAAATTAGGGTGTTATGCTAACTTATGTTTAAACAAGGCTCCTGTCCCAAAGCTTAGAAAACAAGCAAGATAAGAAAGGTATGGGAGAAGCTGAACCCATTTTAATTTTTCATGGTTATGTTTGTGTATGTAATTGAATGCATTTCTTCCACTGCCCTGAAGCCACGACAGAGGGGCTGGTTTCACAGTAGAGCTGCATATGGGAAAGCAATTTAAAAGGAAGAAAGGGATGATGGTGGTGCCTGTATTAGGGGTGCTGTGGAGGAAAGTACAGCAATACCTTGAATGGCAGCCCTCCACACAACAGGCAGGGAGGTATCTGTTGATCTTCGCTATGGTGTTTGTCGCAAACTGTGATTTCCACTTGTGGGCAGCTGCAAATTTTCTAAAGCAAACGAAGATATATTTTGAAATTCCCACATGTGTAGGTTGCGCACAGAATGTATGGGCTGTCTTCTCCTAATTTGTAGTTTACAGATCCCTTACAAGTAGCCTATGAATCCCAAGGGCTTCTCATGTTGCATCTCACTATTATATTGAAAAAAACAGTGGCATATGCCACACATTTCGTCAAAATAGAAATATCATTCTTGCGGAGGCTAGAGTGGAGAGGGGTAGTTTTCCTCTCCAGTTCATGTACATAGTTTTTCTTTGGGTAACTGACTGTAATTGCTACAAACGTATTTTGGATTTTAAAATATTTTCTGAATATGGGAAGAAGAGATTTCAACTTAGTGCCTGTAGAGGAGCCAGGCACTTCTGCAGGCAGTTCCTCTTCTCCTTACAGAACTGATTGATTTTGGCAATCCGGGATGCTGCTGATTTCAGCTAAAGCTAACAGCAGCTGAAATGGTGTTCCTCCATGCACCACAAACCAGTCTTTTTTGCAAAAGGAGATTCCTTTATTTGAACAATTAGCAAACTGCCATCCCCTAAGATCATGTAAATTAATAGAAATGTTAGCATTTAGCACTCAACATCCTCTGCACCCTGGAGGCTGGATAAGGTATTAGTCATCTCTAATTAAAGTTGTCTGATGCTAGGCAGTCTCCAGTGACTGCCACAATACAGTCTCCTATGTAATCCTTGGTCAATTTGTTGCAATATATCATCAGGATTACTGAATTATTAGTTATAATTACAGCTGCAGAGTCAATAGCAGTGTCACGGCAAGGGTAAATAAACACTACAAAATTATGAGGGATGGGAATACCTTTCTAACAGCTACATCATATTAGTAGTACAGAGACCACCCACCGTAAGAGCTAGGCACAATGATAAATTCCTACTTTGAGAAGGTGGAGTTGGATATTTTCCCCTTAATGGACTGCAGTCATCTTGGTGACATCCCCTATAAGCTCCTCTCTGCCTTCTGCCCACCAGCTGCGGAGCACGCGTGTTAGGTGGTTTAAACTATGGTAAAAACATTGCAACCTCCCAGACTCAAATTTACAGCCACCACTGTCAAACCATTCGCACAGACCATCCCCAAGGACGCACCTTCCAAACGTCTACAAAAAGAATCTCCCAAAGGTGTGCAGCCCATTTTCCTACAGCACTTCAGTCACGCCAAGTCCCATTTTCAGAAATGGTCTGAGGGATCAGGAGCCCACCTCCCACAGCCTGTCAGACAGACACCAATGCTTCATTCTCCAAGGGCCACCTCCTCAAGCAGTATTTAGACATTTGATTCCTGATATGGTTGGCAGGTTATGAGCTCCTGGAGAATTCACCCCTTATGTATTTCTGAGAATGACAACGCAAGGTCCTCTGTGGAAGAAAAGTTTGATAGAAGTGCCTACTGCTTTTCATTGTACTTTTCAAAGAAGAACATAGTATTTGCTGTTAATATTTTGACTAACAGGAGAGCCACTTTTCAAAACTATTCACAATTTCAAAGAATGCCTTAATTTTGGGAAAAAAAATAAAAAGAAAAAATTAAAAAGCATTTTTCTCCAGATCAAGTTTAGCACTTCCAGGAAATCCAAAGAAAAAACATTTCTGATAAGATATTTCAGGTTTTACTCTAAGTTCAAGGTCTGTTGGGAAATGGCCTGAGAGTTCAATGAGTGGAAACATGACCAATAAAGTTGAGCATATACTGCAAGAACCAAAGTCTAATTAGGGGAGTTGGTCAGGCTTTTAGCTTATCTACCTAATCTCCAACCACGGCCTCAAAGGTTGAAAATGTGACTCCATCTCTTTAAACCAAGAAACAAGTCATTATAATTCAGGCTGTACAAGTAACATTGCACTCATTTAACAAAACAAGGGTTCAAAACAAAAAAAGTTTAACTCCACATCAGAGACATTTCTAGAAACCGCAGACTTAATGACCTATCTTCCCTCCATAGGTTTCAAATGAAACCAGCACAGAGGCTTTCTTTGGCACAGCCTAACCCTGTTCAACCGGGTGTGGGTTTCAATTAAGTCACCCTTGTGCAGGAATTGGAAGTCAAACATTTATAAACTTTTTTGGTTGGGTTTTTTTGTTTGTTTGTTTTTAAAAAAATCCTGGCCACAGCGGTCACACTGCCGAAACCAGCAAGGATGGCTGCAACAGCAACCCAGAGCCAACGAGCCGAGTCACAGCTCCAGCTGCGTGCATGCTTGTGGTCTGCTCTGACAGCCCGTAGCCTGCCTCAGTGGAAAAGAAAAAGTGTGTTGAAGCTCAAGCTACAGTGAAAGTGACAGGTGACTTCTGAGAAAAAAAACTACAGCTGTAGCCCTACACCCTTTTCTGGAAGTCTGGCAGAGTCATTTGCGGGAGAGAAGGTCTTGATCAGAGCTGGCTGGGTGACAGTGGAATAAGTCCATTCCAAAACTCTGCAGGTTTTCCAATTTTTTTGTATGGTCTTGAAATGAAAACAAAAACTTTTCAAATGGAAGGGTGTGGAATTGTGTTGAAACATCTATTTCTGAGTTAGAAAGATCAAGTTTTCAATCAGGCTTTCAGATCAGACATAACCAGAGATCTCATCCTGGGATGCAGAAAACTCCCCATTCATCAACACCAGCACCTCTGCAAAATGTTTTGGCATCCAAGCAGCAGCATATTTTAGTTAAAATATATTTCATCAAACATGTTCTGACCAATTCCAATCTTGAGATGACATTGTGTCACCAGTTTGTGGAAAGATCAGTATTTTAAAAAAACCTCATAAAAATAGAGGACTGGAAAAAAAGCTGAGGAACAGCCAGTCACTCAAGACATTTGTCAGCAAAATTAAATATAAGTTCAGGCATATTCTGTTTCATCACATACTGTTCCTTTTAGGGGTGAGGCACTTACAGTCATTTCTCTATTTTGGAATGAGACTGCAAGACAAACAGTTTATCTTCAGCTTGGCAAAAGAAAGTTACATTAATGTCCATCAAGATGAAAGTGGCATGAAACAGAATATTTTACAGTTTAAATAGTGACTCTGCTCTTCAGCTGTGTGTAAACTACTCTTCTCACAGGATGCAATCAATTGTCAGTGTCTTGATACAAGAGTTCCCAGTAATCTGGAAAACAAACCCATGTACTTTATATATATACGTATACATACACACACACACATATTTAGTATATAGTACCTATATATATATGCTTGCATGTACACACACACATATACACAGACACAAACCACATCTGGAGTTCCATTAAAATATTTCTCCTGCCTCCTCAATAACCACAGTTACAGTAATCAGTTTCCCTAGAATGAACAGAGCGGGACTAAGGTCAGCCGTCTCTGATCACCAGTGTTTGTACAAAGTGATTTTATGTTTCATTTGCACTAGAGATGAATATCAAGCTAGAATTTTTCCTCATAAGAATTTTTACAGAAGAAAAAATGTTTGGAGGGTTGAAAGATTTTCCCAAAGGAAGGTTCAGGGAATAATTGGGAGCTTATTTATCTTTTTCAAGATTTTTGCAAGTTGGAAAATAGGGAGAAAATTATTAACCTTGCTCCTCACACCATTGTGTTATCAGGTACACAAGAGTCTGTATTGTATTCCTTCTGCTGAAGTTAAAATAATTTAAAAAAATCAGAGAAATAGTGTGTAAAAGCCAATCCTCTTTTCAGTGAAAACATTATGATTTTTCATTTTAAGAGTCTTACTGTCTTTTCTTGAGGAAGATGAATTGAAACGTGATGTACATTTTCCTCAACTTTGAAACAATATTTTAAAAACACCTTCCTTTCCATGAGAGTTCATAGTTTGGTTTTTTATTTATTTTTTCACAAAATGTTTTCATTGAAACAAATTTCAGCCTATTCTAGTTTGCATTTTGGATTCTCTCAAAATTCAAATTCAAAACTTCAAAGCAAGCCATCTCCACAACCATTACTTTTGTAGGATTTTGATCAAAGCCATGGAAATTCCTGGTTCCACCCTGGAATAATGAACCAGTCCAGGCTTCATCTGAAATCCAGCTCTGAGGAGCTGACTTACCTACGTGGTTTGCAAGAATCCCGCTGTCTTCACCTGACCCAAGAGCATCCCCTCATAGCAAAGCTCTCCTCCAACTGGAACGCATCCATGCAACACAGTCCCCATCCCCTCTATGTGGGGGGGCACCAATGTTTTGCTGTCAACCTCCAGTTTACCAACCTTCCCCAAGTTCAGAAAGCTCCTTCTTTCCGTGTCTTGAAGATCAAGGTTTTTTAGCAATTCACTAGCTAGCTCTGTTTGCCTAAAGAGACCCTCCCACTGCTCTTTTATCCTCTGAAGGCAGGCCAATTTTCAGCTACAGCTTGATGGTTGCCTGGGTTAACCTCTGCCTTGTTTCATGAGGCTTAGAAACCCCAATACACCTTTCAAATAGCGTGTCTGATCACACTCCTCTGGCAGATAAGCAGAAAATTAGAATGAGCTTCTCCACATAAATGCCAGCATGAAGATACTGTCGTCTTCTGGGGGAATGCCCGGCAGGCAGGCAGGCAGGCAGGCAGGCAGGCGGGCAGGCAGGTTAGATCAGTTACAATGGGGACACAGAAGAGGCAGCTCTGTAATAGCACTGTTTCAATGCATCTGCAAGGCAAGGCTGTGGTGTGTCCTTCTACAGGGCCTTCGAGACAAACATCTTGACAGTGCTTTTTAGCCCTTAAATATTAAGACATTTAGGCAGCTGTTCAAAATGAAGACACCCCTACCTTGTTCTACATAGCTTATATTCAAGTATTCTAGATTTGAATCTGCATGTTTCAATTCAAGGCCTTTTGCCCTGTAGGTTGTTTTCCTGGTTTTGGCTGGGATAGAGTTAATTTTCTTCTTAGTAGCTGGTACAGTGCTGTGTTTTGGATTTAGTGTGAGAATAATGTTGATAACACACTGATGTTTTAGTTGTTGCTAAGTAGCGCTTATCTTAAGTCAAGGATTTTTCTGTTTCCCATGCTCTGCCAGCAAGCAGGTGTGCAAGAAGCTGGGAGGGAGCATAGCTGGGGCAGCTGACCTGAACTAGCCAAAGGGGTATTCCATACCATAGAACGTCATGCCCAGTACATAAACTGGGGGGTGTTGGCCGGGAGGCGCAGATCGCTGCTTGGGCATCAGTCAGCGGGTGGTGAGCAATTGCAGTGTGCATCACTTGTCTTTTCTTGGGTGATGGGGTTTTTTTTTTGAGATAAGAACAGTGTAATAACTAAAGTAAAATAAAATACACTACTAATATAATAATAATAATTGTAATGAAAAGGAATATAACAAAAAAACCCCAGGACAGTTGTCCTATTATTTGTAGGATCTTTTTCCATCATGCTGGTAGCCTATTCCTCCTCTCTCACCAACAGTGACCACATGCCAAAGCCCTGTGTATAACACAGGCAACAAAACATGATTTACGTCAACTTGATTTTTAGTTTCCATCCTTCATGTTTGGCCAGGTCCACATGCAAACTTCACTGCACAGGAAAATTCGGGTCTCACAGTTGGTCCAGACTGCAGTAAACAGCTAATTGTCCTTTGAGTGAGGGGTGGTAATCCAGAGCAGCCCTCCGGGCTCCTCTAACTGACTCTGGGGATCTAATCAGTCCTCTGGACACCTGGCATTCCCGGGGCACAAGTTATCCTTCCTAAACCTGGAAGTGTCTGAAATGAGTGGAATTAAAAAAACCCAAAACTTTTACCTCAGTGTTTTAAGTGATTTCTTTTTTTAATTAGAAAAACACAGGAGTTCAGAATTCACCACCGAATCCCCACTCCTTAGGACTCCATTCTCTCCTGTGCCTTTCACTGCTTTCCCCCAAATCCTAAACATACATTTAGCCATCTCCTGCTGAGGTCAGTGGGATTTAGGTAGATTCAAGCCCTCGCAGCACGCAGAAACCCAGCTCCTCTGCACTGACAGCACCTCAGCGGCTCAGATTCGTTCCACAGCACAGCCTGCCAAAGAAATTGTTTCAAGGTGTGCAAAGCATTTGCTGCCTGCTGCTGTCGGCAGAGTAAAAGCACCAAGGAGCTGTTGTCAGGGGAAGGAAAAAATAAAACCCCCTCAGGGGAAAAAGGAACACACAGGAAGAGAAGGGGGAGCGGGGCGGGACGCGCGGGGTCCCCCCTCTGACCCAGCCCTCATTTGAAATAAGCTGAGCTTGCTGTGGGCACAGGGTTTGGCCGAGCTTGCTGATCCCCCTGCATGCACCCGTGCATCCCTGTACGTGGATGGCTTTCACGTGCTGAAGGTTATTCCTTGCCGTTTCGAGCCTTTGGTGTGAGACCTCGCGAAGGTCTTTTAAAGGCAGCGGCTCTTACTCTGCTTCCCGGCAACTAGTTGCCCAATGGCGTGTCAAGTGAGGGCACCCAAAACCCCTCACTGTTCGGAAACACGGGTGCCTGCGCAGAAGCACAGCCCTCCTGCAGACACCTGTGTGGCTGGGGGAAGAGGCAGAGGTGTGCCCCTCATTCACAACTTGAAACGCACTGAAGTGCTTTCTCACCCACATTGATTTGTTGATATCCATTTATGGTGCAAGAAATTGGACTACAGACCTTGAGGCAACAATGTTAAAATCTATAAATCCCTCCATGCAGCCAAATCTGCCTGGAGGGCCCTGCAACAGATTTGAAAGGGAGGGAAGCCAGGCAGGGGCGGCGAGTCGTGAGATGGAGAGCAGAAGCCATGGCAAAGGCCTGGAGCCTGATAGCCCTGCCCTCAATCCCGAGTCTTAAATCTTCTGTTGTACACACCGCTTCCCCACAACAGTTTTCTCCAGCTAACACAGCGGATATAACCATACTCTCACATTATAGTAACAGGAATCAAATCAGAATCCAAATTTAAGAGCTTTAAAAGCTAAAGCAATAACATTGCTAGATACACAATCCTATTTTTCTTCATTCATTTTGGGGTCATGCATATATGAAACTTCTTCTTCTATAACTTCTTTCATGGTCTCCAGCAGAGACCTCCTCCAGACCACCTCAGCGGTAACAAAACCGTGTTGTCCTTGCTGAATGACAGCACCAATTTTTGTCACTCCTTGGAGCGGGTGCATAAAACAGGCACTTTGTCTCTTAATTCATCTTTTTTTCCATCACTCTGAAAACACATTGCACCTTCCAAACAATGAGACTGAATATCAAGAAGGGATATTCCTTAACAGAAGATTCTGCAGGTCACTTCAGTATTCCATGGATAACAAATGATTGTCCTTCTTATGCATCTTATTTCACAGACTTTCTCAAACTGTTTCAGTGGAGGTTTTGCCCCAGAACAACTGTTAGATCCAAACCTCAGTTTTATGCAACAAAGCTCACTAGAAGACAGAAAAAATGACATTAAGGTTACAGCTGGTTTACACACTAGGCATATTTTCCAACTAAGTTCTATTTCATCCAATAATGCAATGCTTTTTGTTTTGAAGCAAGTTCTAATACTACTACTTAAAAAATGTTCCGTTTCAAAGCAAGTTCTACTACTACTACTCAAAAAATGTTCCCCAATGTCACAGAGAGAGTATGTTTTTCAAATATTAATTCACAGCATTTATTTTAAGGGCATGTTTACAGAGGTTGAAAGGAAGTTCAGATAAAGTTGCTGCATTGTGGCAATAAGTGAAATGAATTGTTTTAATAGGGAAGAAGTTTAAGATAATCTCTCAGCTCTGTTTCCTTTACTGGTGCAACCCCTTTGGTCACATCTATGAGAGCAATACTGGCCACTTTTGTTTACTTTTCTTTAATTGAAATTTTTTAACCCTGAAAGTAAAGTTGAAAATGAAGAAACTAGTCCAAGGGGCATCATGCTACGCCAGCATGTGCCCTTTTCCAGTTGCAGATGCCTCAGTAAGCAAGTAAAGTGATGATTTTTGCCTTTCTCCCTGAATTTCTGTGTTCTATTTGCTGTAGCTACCATCTGCAAAGAGCAGCTTGGCATTGCCATGTGCCAACTCCAGATATGCTAGGGAGCTGCATAAAAAGAGGAACTAACTGTAGCTAACTGGAAAAATTGTAAAGCTGGTGGAAACAGGACAGGCTCTGACAAGCAGAGGGGAACTCCTCAGAGGTGTCTTATTGTCAGGCAGAAAACTAGACGTGAAGAAATTATACAGCACAAATACAATACTACCTTCTTAAACCGTAACATAAAGCTTAGGATTTTGGTGCTGAAGTCTGAGTGGAGATCTGAAATCCAGAGGCTGCTCTCAACCAACATTTCTGTGGTCCTATGGTCTTAAGCAGATAAGAAGAGATTTCCCATTCCTGGCTGACTGCCAAAGTTGTCCTTCTCCTCTGGTTTCTTTTTTTCCAGCAGAGAGGGCTAGACAATTAGATATATAGTTACTTATGATTTTTTTCAAATATTTGAAGTTGAAAAATATGAGGGGGACTAGCCAGACAAAACCAAGTCTCTACTGCTCCCTTATCTAACTGACTAGACACCAGGGACTTATTCCAGCAAGGTTGGGTATGTTTGTCTAGATCTTACCTCTCTCAGGTCTGGGACAGAGGCTTGGATCAAAGGTCCCCGTGTCCCACGCAAGTGCTCTACAAAGCAGGGCTGATGAGTCCGAGAGCGAAGCTTACTAATGCAGCCATGCTGCATCTTGAGTGTGAGGTAGTGCTTTGCTTTGCCAGGTAGCTATGTCAGCAGGCTTGGAGCTCACCCAGGTGCCTCTAGGTCAATGCTTGCTGCAGACATGTCACCAATATGCCCTACATCCACCTCGACAGAAAGGCTCTGGCAACATGTGCACATCTGTCCTACTGCTCGGCAGGTACGACGGGTCACCCTCTGATTCGTGAGAGATCCCTGCCTAGCCTAAGGACTTCCATGAGGCATTTAGACCATGTACGGGCCAAAACCTTTCCTGAGAGACTGTTTCTTATCTCAGACTTAGCAAAACGTTATTAGCTCAGCTGCAGGTAGACAAACCTGACCGGAAGGCTTTCTGCCAGTTTGCCTGTAGCCGGCAGCCTCTGCCAGACCACTCACAATGACACCCATCAATCACAAAGCGTACAAGTCATGATGCACTTGAGCATAACAGAGGCATTACAATGTGGATTTAGTTATGTCCATCAGGCTCTCAAGGAACCCTTGCAGACTTCAACAGTCTCTTAAAGATTTACAGTAATACTAAGCAACAAACAGATAAACCATGGCTCCATTTCCCAATTTCAAAGGGAGAACTTGCCAAGAGCACAGGAGCAAGCCATGCTGACTGTGAGGAAACAAGCTCATTTCTGCATTGCCAGTAAATCAGGTGACTTTTACTGAGGTGCCTAACTTTGATCATTCATGAATGAAAATGTTTGCTGGTACTTCTTTATATGCTGCTTCTGGAAATCCTGCACGTTTGAAAATTTGGTGAGCTGACCTGACTAATACATTTATGAATGTTGACATTTAGTTCACAGTTACTGCTGAGATATAACGCAAGTTATTTTTCTCAAGACTACAGTCACATCCAGTTCTGCAATTTAATTTATTTTAATGTAAGTAAAAAATATTTTGGTGTTAAGATAGGACAGAGAATTAGATGTACTCCTTTGCCAAACAAAAGGCCAGTGTATGTCCCCAATCCTGAGAGTGGCTGGTTTGTAGTGCCTGTCCTCAAAACACCTAAGTGCAAAAGAAGACACCTCAATTGTGCTAGCCTGCACAAAAAGGCAGCTGTCAGGGACGTACAATATCTATGCTGCATTAGTTCATTCCTTAGCACCTTTCTAGTTAGTTTCCAAGAGTGCTATAGAAACAAGGTGAGGCAGACAGACTTTCCATGCCAGTGGACACTTTTGCAAAGGTACAACTTTTACAACTTGTTTAAATTATCTGAGCGGTAAGCGGGTTGAGCACCTTATTAATTTGCTTTTCTCTTTTATTATCGAAATAAAATATCTAAAATATCTGAGGGTGTTGGAAGAGAGGTCGCTCTTATTGCATTCCTTTGCAGGCGGCATTGCTTTTGCAGGGACACCTGTCTGCATGAAACTCTGTAAACGCTTTTTAACAGGTCCCCAGGTAGCAGAAAGAACACAGCTGCTAAAGAGCGTTAATGGCAGGACAGCTGCTTGGCTGACAGAATTGGAAGCAGCATGGTGCATGTGCTGGGACTGTAAACAGGAATGAATTTTCCTAAAAGCTTTATAAGTAAAAATGTTTATTTTTGGAATATTAGCAAAATAAAAGGAGTTACAATGTTCCTTTAATTTTAAGTCAAAACATAACGACATGCAGCTTTTAAGAAGGTTTATTTTATAGCAAAATCTCAAATTGAAACGAGGTGGCTTAGAAACAACTTCAGAAATACCAGGGATTTCTTCTAGAATGTATATATAAAACACACTTGGGCATTTTTTTGCCCTTAATGTGTAGTAAAATTGGTCATGAAATCCTTCTTTCCATAAAACACACATCGGGTATTGGGGAACACTTTTCTGGCTGCCAAGCCTGCCATTGATGGCAAATGCTTGGTGTGTGGTGCATGAAGGTATTACAAGGTACGTGGAACAGGTTATTCACATGCTAAAAAGATGAAATAGAGGTCTTATGTTTCAAGGGCTGGCACCGAAATGAAGACACCTGATTCCTAGCCTTCACTCAGCCACAGCCTTCCTCTCTGAGTCAGAGCGAGTCATTCAGTGCCAAGAAAGTGCCCTCTTTTGGTGGACACAACCCCGGCACAGGCTCAGAACTGGAATTTTGAACCCAGCTGAACACCAACATCAGACTGGTTGCAAACAACTGGCATCCTTTTGGGACTGGTGGTAACAAACCGTATTCTCTTTGAAAGTTCATCTCAGGATAGCAGAACGCAAACCCCTTGCTACTTCCCTCGCAGCACCTGCAGTGCAGCGCTCCAGCCAGGACGATGTCAGTGGTACTTGCCTTGTCCTCTTGAAATGCCATTGCTACCTTTTTAGGATCGACAGAGACCTTTTAAAATCTAGCTAGACTTCATCATGTTTCTCAAAGTCTCTCAAAGGCACTTTCCGACATCCCTACTACACCACCACGAAACAACCCGTGCGCCGCATCAAGGGATGAAAACAGCGGGCCTATTACCTGTACATAGCTCTTCAGAGCTTCTCATCCTGAGCCTGAAGCTGGGCTCGGTATAAAGTTATTAATTGCCTTTTTCACAGCTGGCACCAGCAGCCTTGCATGTTGACTCAAAGTGTGATGTGATAATTAGGCAGGGTGAGGAATCTTTGTCAAGTTTTGTTCTTTGGCAGTATTTTGCCTTTGATCTTCTCCGCTCTCCTTTCCAGGAGAGTTACAGCATTCCAGCAGGAGCCGAGGGTGGGCCTTTCATCAACCTGGGGGGAAAGCTTCATCCTGTGCCCCACGGCACTCTGCTCTCAGTCTTACACTTCCCATTTGAATGACTGCTATGTGCTAGCTGGAGCGCCTGTGAGGTGCCTGTAGTCAGAAAAGCACGTACGGTGCATCTTCCACCAAAACACAGATCAAATCAACACATTAAAAGAGAAGCAGGAACAAAGTTCAGTAACAAAATAAACAAATAAGTAGGCTTTTAATAATGGCTTTTCTACATTAACTTGATTGAAACCTCGTATTTTGCTCTGTAGGTTCGGAAGGCTGGTGGCACAATAAACGTAACATCCTGCAGAAACTTACGGCCGTTTCTCACTTGGGCTCCAAAGCTGCCCATATTCCAGAGTCATGCAGGCAGTTAACTTACTCATTCTGCTGATTTTTATTGGCAAATTACAAACCACTTAACAGATGGTGTAGAAATAGTTATATAAACTAAGGAATAAGTCCTAGAGCATTTATACTTTTATGAATGAATCGTTTTCCCAAAATGTTCGTTCTTGGGATTTTGTCACTTACCACTTCTTCCAGATCCGGCCTTTCGGTTTGTCACACTCTATCCCTCTCCAGACCTGGGCCGGCATGAAATGCAGAGAGACAGCGGGCAGGTCGGAATCTCATGAATCGTGTCCCTGCCATATTATTCAGTACACTGGGCTTTTAGCAACACAGCAATGCAAAATGAAGAAAAGTATCTGCCCAGGAGGCCTAATTGGTGGGAGTTTTGCAATATGCACAGAGTAAATGAATGAGAGAAGACTTTGCTTCTTGGAAAAAGCAATTTGCTTTTTCCACCCTGGGAGGGAAACAGAGCTTTATGTTGATTAGGAAATAAAACATAAAGATATGATTGCCTGTTACACTGTGATGTGTGTTGAACTAAGTCCCGGAGCTGTTTTGGTACTAGAAATTAGGCATGGATAAGATGCCTGCAAGACATGTATGTAACTATGCACATGACAATGAAGTTAATGTCAAAGTGTATGTATGTGAAGAAATGAACAACTGTATGATGTCATACATAAAGAGTAACTCTTTAAAGCTGCTTTCCCCAAGCCATTATTCTCACAATCTCTTGTGCTTCCAAACCGGGGAGACTATGAATATGACAGCCTGTTAGCAGGTTTTGCTTGCTGCCATGGCTGCTTTAATTGGGGTAATCAACAGGGCTTGTGCACATCATCTTCAGTTTCTTCTGGGCAAATGCGCAAAAATTCCAGTAGGAGATTTCACATGACTGCTTGGAAGCTGACGCTGGTGCAGGAGCAGATATCTGGCTGCTCCATCTCTTATCTGATGGCTAGCATGTTGCTGCTCTTACCCCAGAGGTAGTTCAAAAGAGTAATGCCCTTTAGCAGTATTAGACCTCCCTTTCACACACAACGGGCTGAGCCATGGCACTTTTGCCCTGTCATACCAGTCTGCCTTCCCCTACTTCCCACTTCCACGCTGCGCTCCTGGCTGCAGCCAGCCAAGGCTGAAATTCAGGAGCAGGGACGCAAAGCAGCGTTGTTGTTAAACAGCAACAGAAGTACAGAGGTGGGAAAGGGGCACAGAAAATCCCTTTCTTCTCCTCAGTGCCTAAGGATTATGCAGGATACACAGTTTACAGGGTGGGTTTTTTGTGGATTGGATCAAAGAGGTAGCCCAGTCCCAAGACGCAAAGAAGGCAACACAGTGCTGTGTCACATAAATACTGGACTGTCCACAGACTGTAACAAGTCAGTCCGTCCTGTTCTTCCGTGGGTTAAGCTTCTGCAGGAATTTTAAAAATTGACATACACATCTAAGGATGCTTCTAACAGAGTGTCCCCCACACAGGCAGGAAGCAGTCGCGGGAGTGAGACAGGCAATAAGCTAGGTAAGACCCACCTCCATTCTATGATGATCACATACATAGCTTCCCAGTGAAGTTAAATACATTATGCTAAAGTATGCCGCAGTCGTAACTGAAATACCATACATCCTAGCTAACTGCACAGCTTCCTGGCTCCCCACTGTGAGCTTTTTTTTATGACACCTCCAAATTACTTCTACTCCACAGGTACCATCAACGGTTGGACTGATTTCCATGCCTTCAGTGAGTGGCGCTTAAATCATTCCTTTTGCTACTGGGGCTTTTGTCTTTATGCTTTGCTTTTTCTGGGAGGGTCTGTTTAGGCTTCTGTCAAACTCCTGTTACGGGCAGCCAGGTGGAACCAGACACAGAATAAAGGGCTCATCTCTTCGATGTCTTAATTTAAGCACCTAATGTTCACTGGACTTCGAGTGCTATATGTATGAAAGAGATAAGACAATTTCCTGGTGGGAAAATGGCACATCCAGAAGTTCCACTGGAGCTGAAGCTCTCTGAGATTATGCTGAACTGGAAAAGGTATAAAAACTTGTTTGAGTCTGAGAGGGAAAAAAGGTAACCAGAATATCTTCTTGTTTCTGACAACAGTGGGTCCTGAAGCAGCTGGTAGATTTTTATAGTTTTTAATTAATCCAGACAGAAAGAAGAAAAAGTGAAATCACATTACAGAAGTATGAAACCTGCTATACTCCAGGGGAAAAATGAAATGTAAGAGACAGCAGTTCTTGAACAGAGAATACAAATAGAAGAAAAAAAAAATAATGCCTGTCTGCAACTAAACCCAGGCTGCAGAGCCTTACAGTGTTTGGGAAAGGAAAAACTGGATGCTGCGTGAGAGACTCATTCATGCCTGGAGCAAAGAGCTCCAAGGCAGAACACTGGAGGACACATAAACAGACCTTGACAATGTATTCAGATTTACCCAAATAAGGGAACTCAGTGGAGCTACCTGAGAAAATCGATAGATGACAAAAGACTGGGGGTAAAAGGCAGTAAGGCGGTTTAAGTTGGAACCCAGCAAGAGGTGGCCCCTGTCAGTCATGACATTGTGCCAGCTAATGCTTACCATGATCATGCCCAACAAGTCTGGGCAGATGCAGCACTTCATACGACAGTATTTCCTCAAACTGCATTTGAGTTAATTTCAGGATACAAGAGTTACATCAGAATATGCAAGGGTTTAGATTGCCTAGATCTACAATAGGCATTAAGTTCAACAGAGGCGGCATTTTTTGACTATGGGAAAACCAGTGGAAGAACATGATTAGAGCCTTGGGGAAACTGGAAAAAACAACAGAGGTGCTGTGCTACAGCTAGACTGACAATAACAAGAAAAAGTCTGTGTAAGGGGGGAAAAGCGTCTATGGGAAAAAAAGGCAACACAGCAAGGGATGCTTCGGTTGAGTTCTGCCCCGACAGACAAAGACGACATAACAATATTGCTCGGAATAACAAAATACATATCGGGAAATTTGTGGGTCATTGGTCTAATGGAGCAGGGACAGTGTAAAAAGCTGGAGTGCTGGAGGAATTAAAGATGTCCCAGAACTGCTTATATATCGGAAAGCGTAACATTTAAATCATCCAAGAAAGTTATTAGTTCAGGTTCTGACAGCAAAATACAGTCACAACTGACAACTGATGGCTTGAGACATCAGGAGCTCTAGCAGCGAAAGAGGACAGATGTAATTTTAAGCCATGGATTGAAAAGGTTTGATATCTTTACTGATGGGAGTCTGTATTAACTTCAAATTGACTGTAAACTCTTTACTGTCTTTGCTAGAAAGGGCCTGGCAAATATTTTGAAAAAAAATGCAATTATATTTATTTTTTCCCAGCTACCAAATAGATGATCTGCAAGGCAAATTTAAATGAGGCTGATGGTGTGGGCATATGCATTTCAGCCTTCGAGGAAAGTCTAGGATAACAAACTAAATTTGGTAGGAGCCAATCTAATTTTAAAAGCCTTGTCTAGATGAAATATGGACCATGAAATAAGTTCTTGCTGGAACAACTGCTCAGGATGTGACCCCATGGAGACAGTGTAACAGTCTGTAGTTTGTGTTACAGCTATTGGGTTGCTGGGTTTTTAAGTGCTATTTCTCCATTGAAAAGAAATTATGGTACTGAGAACTGTGCCTTAAAGGCTTAAGCTACTCAGACAGAGACTCTGGGGCTGGGTTGAGACTCTGAAGCTGTTGACAGCATTAGGCACAGCCAGTTGGAAATGCATACAGGAAAAAGTAGTTCTTTTATAAATACCTTCAGAGCAGTGGGTGATCCCTAAGGCCATGCTGCTCTCTCTGAAGCTGTGCTTTAACGTCCAACGTGCGTGGTTCCCCACTAACTGCAGCAGTAGTAAGCATTGCACAGGACTTTATTAATCCACTTGCACTTAACATGTTCTGAACTTGCACTCAGCATTGCAATCACAAATGAATGAAAACCTTGAACATTAAGATTATTACTACTGTCCTGGTCTATATTTTCTGTCCTATACTAGGAAGGCCAAAGTCTAGTGATGAAATGCTGCTGCTGTTCAGGATCTTACTACTGACCCACAGCATGTCCTTGAGCAAGTCCCTTCACCTTTGGTATGCTTCAGGTTCAACATCTGGAAAACTGAAAAAATTCACCGAGCTCCACAGAGATGCCACATGAAGCTACTAATATCTGTCAATGGCTTTGATTTTTCCAGGTGTGAAGTCCATTAAATGCAAAGAGTGGCTGACTACAACAAGTTTTGGATCAGGCTTTAGATAAAATCTGTATTACTACTGACTGAGTAGTGAAATTAAAGTTTTTAAAACAACTTTCTAATATGTCACTATTCTAAACTGGTAAACCTGTGGAGGAGCCACTTGGGAATTTCTTGATACAACTTTCCCAGTCAGAAAACACCCATTTGTCCAAAATAAATAAGTTTTTCTTTTTGCAGGAAAGACTCACTTTAGATAAATTTCACAATTTGAGAAATCTTAACAAAAAAGTTTCCAGAGCAACAAAATATTTTGTTTGTATTTAAAAAAAGTTCACACAGGTGCCAATTTCAGTTCAAAATTACTTTTGTTTGAAAAATCTTTCTAGCTACCTGGTAGTTACAGTGAAAAAGTAAGTCCACAGTCCAAGGGAAAAATTTCCAACTGATTGCAATTGGGATGACAGCCACAATTTCAAAACCAAACTGTGGGACAGGAAAGCTGTTTCTTGTCCAGTTCTAGCCATGGTAATATCAAGCACCCTGCTGCACAAGCACAGAAGCACCACTTTTGACTCTTAACCTGCTGTGGTCAGAAAGGGCAGGAGTATTCACGTTGGGAAACTGAAGATGTGTGTTGAGCACCTCTGGCATGGCACAGATAAGCCGGGGTAAGTGTTTATTCTCATAAACTTAAAGAATCTGCTTGTGAGGTAAGGAAAAAGAAGGAAAGCGGAAAATTTAGAAATCGTGAACCCATAACTCCTTTCTGAATTGATTCCTTTTTTAAGAGTTTGAATGGGACAAAGGAAGGAAAGTTACATACTGCTGTGGGTAACAAAGCCAGCAGGAAATATGGCTTAGCAGTCAAAAGAACACACAGGATAATGCTTACCCAAGTTCACACACAAGAATAATATTTATCTCCTCTTCCCACCACTGTCAGAAAAATATAAGGTCCAATAAAGAGTGTCTGCATGACCAAAGTGCTCAGATAGGAAGGGATTAGAAAAAGTAAGGCAGGAAATAAAGATCTGAAGGAGCAGAGGCAGAGGTGTGTGGTACCATAATTCAAGACGAGAAGAAAGCAAACTTGAGATGAAAAAGAAAGGGAGATCTACATTGTGACAGGCAAATAGAGAGGGGTACAAGCCTCAACATCAAAATCCACGTTTCAGACACACTGAACTACAGGCTCAACTCAGCAGTTACAAAGGCAGAGGTTAGGTTATACGCATGGTGTTTGAGGGCAGCATATCTGTGTCTAAGTACAGGCAGGCTCTGAGCCCTGGTTTCACCAAGAAGATGCTCTCCTGTGTCGATCTTCTAAGGTACTTCTGTGCTTCCAAATTCTGGTGTACTCTTAGTTAGATTTGACTTTAGATGAGCTGTATACTCTCACTATATGGAAAATATATTGCAGATGGAGATTTCAAACAGCCTCAAAGTTTAAAAATATTTAGGGGCAGGGATCTGGTTTGGAACCCATTTATATTACATGAAGATGAGCCATGGGTTGCAGAGAAGGACTGGCCTGCTTGAGTCTTCATTCATATCATAGATTGTCTGAAACCCCCATTACTCTTTTTCAAATTAAAAATTTGCTTATCATATTTCTATTGTGTCAGTTACTGTAGCTTTGCAATTAGCTTTCAGTCTCTTTCTCCTTTAAAATTATTATCCCTGCACTTACTGGCTTTGACTGGATGAAGAAATGCTGAAATAGGACGAAAAATTACTTCTTTCAAAATGTCTCGAACCCAGCCAAAAGCTGTCTGTATGAGAAATCTTGCAAGAAAATCTGTTCTCATCTTATTTCCAGCTGGGCTACATCCAGTTCCAAAAGTACTTGCTAATGGTGTGAGAAAAGTGTCTGGATATGGACATTTATTTGATTTGAGCCTCTGAATTTTGGATTGTGATTACAACCAACACTAGAAACACCAAAGAGATGTGTTAAGAAGCCACGCTGAGGACAATAACAGAAAGGAGAGGTGAATTGAGATAGCTTCCTCTCCTGAGGAAAGGCCATTCAGTCTCACCGATCCTGCGGTTACTGCCATTACTGCTTCACAGACGCTTCCCCGCACTTCCCAGCCTTGCTCTTCCCTCACCTCCGTTCTTCTCTTGGCTATCAAAGGCAGCAGCTCATAACCCCAGCCTCCCTTACCAGCTTTCTAGGTGTTTCACACACCTTTCTCTTTTCTTCATGTTTTGAAAGAAATACTTGTCAATGCCAGCACAGATCTCCTCTATGTTCTTCAAAATGCCTCCTAAAGCTCTCCTCTACCATCACACGTAGAAAAACCTGAGAAGAGGCTCCCGGGGTGCCGGTGCACAGCCTAAGGTACCGATCAGTGTAGTCATAGTGTTTTCCCATGTTCCCTCATCTCTCGGTAAGCACTTATTTGGCAAGCCTGAAGGAGGCTGTGTTTTCTTTCTCTGTTTATACAACACTGAGGTTCTTATCTGTGGCTAGGACTCCTTGATCCTATCATCACATAAATAACAACAGGTAATGATTTAAAAGAAAAGCCAAGCAAAACATAAAGCTCAGATGTTTGAATTGCTTTCACACAGTGTTGAAAAAGTCATTATTTGATAGTAGCAGAAGTAACTGAATCACGTTATTACTTTTTTCGAATTGCTGTGTTGTTCCAGGGTTTTTGTCAACAATCATTGTCAGTTCTAATTCTCCAAACAGGCAAAAATCTGGGTGGAAATCCTGGCTCCACTGAAGCCAAGTGCCAGATTTCCATTGGCCTCAATGGGCCTGGAATTCACCCGGTCACAACCTAGAGGAAGAATATTTGTAGTAGCAAACCAAATAAATATATCCGTGTTTTTCTATGAAAAATCAATTTAAGACCCTTTTTTCCTGGCAAGAGTTACGCACAGCGATATAATATGAGATACAGCAGTACTTGGAACAGGAAATGACTGCGGACACATTGTCAGGTCAGTGCTATGCTATGCCAATGGCCGAAGCAGAGAAAACTCCTAAGAACTTGTTAAAATGCTCCAGGAAATAAAACAAAATAAAAAACAAACCCAGAAATAAAATAGAGTGCACAATGAAAATACCACAGTTGAATTTCTGTGAGGTTGAGAGGAAACAAAGAGATGGCAAACTGTATTGAAAGAAAAATAGTACTGCATGTTGGTTGCCGATAAGGTGCCAGATGTTGCCCTTTGCAAGAGAGAGAAAGCATCTTGACAGAGATTTTCAAGAACCAGAGTAGCAACACAGCAGAGTACCTTAGGGAAAAACAACCCTCTGAAATATCTCGATATGGAAATCGGGTGTGGGGTGGAACAGCTTTGTTAGACATGCAAAGAGCGATTTTCCTGTTCTATGGAATTAATATTAGCTGAAGCATATGTGTGTGTACTCAACAGATCACATGAAACAGAAAAGGACTCTTTCATGGATTATTAATTATGCGTGTGCTGTCTAAACAGGGGCAACCAATCCTTAAAGGCTAGAATGCCTATGCCAGAAATACTAGAAGCAGAACATCACTGTGAATCAAAGGACATAAAAGATGTTCTCTACATCAGATATCAATGATACTTTCAGATATTTAATAATTTTGCTTAAAGGAACAATTACTCATTACATTAAGTCAGAGCATTATACAGCAGTGGGTACAGTTAATCAGTGAAGTGAGAAATAGCCCAGAAACATGAGAAGTCTGTGTACAAAACCAGTGACTTGGTGCGTGAATGTGACTAGAGGCACACTGCTTGAATACATCTGCAACAGACACACCAGTTCAGTATTTTTGGGGAGGCAACCGATCACTTTCTTTCATGCTCACTGATCATTTCATAAAAACATTTCTCTCACACTTTTTTTTTTTTTAAAGTAGAAGATTAATACATTTTTCCCACTGAAAATGCAAACTTTTTGCAGCAGTTCTGGCATCATACAGACAAAAATGTTTCAGGTGAATAATTTTATAATTATATGTGAGAGAATTACTACTGGAACACCAACTCTCAAAGGAAATGGTGAATTCCCATGATGATTTAAAGTCATTATTGGAACATGAGACACATTTTTGGAACATGAGCTATAGCTATGCATAGTTTATATCATATAATAGGGGATATTTTTGTACAGCATAAGAACATCATCAGAATCAAGTGTTTCATCAGAAGTGTAACTGGCAAAGCTCCAAACTGCATCAAAACTGATGATCATTTATGTCGTATCAGTCACATTCTGCTTGTGACATGCTTCTTCACTGCCATGCATGTTGCAGAACTCAAAATGTTCCTCATTCCAACATACTGTATAATGAATTTTAATTTTTTAATACTTCCTTACTTCTGCATAAGGTACCACTAAATAGTTCTATATGTACGCTTCTAACTTTTTAACTTTTAAGATAATTTTTTGTGTATTTATTTGATGTGTATTTGATATTAACACTCTAGCAGAGGGTTTCTGCTGGTAGAAACTGGATCTCTGGGCACAGAGTCAATGGACAGAGGTACATTGTAAGTGCACACAAACCAGAGCTGTCAGGGAAGCAAGCAGTACACACGTGCACTCCGCTCACCCACAACAGTCCACAACATCAGCCCAAAATGGACTTGAAGGGCAAATGGACATGCCACATATACAGACAAGAAGAATATCTTTTTTAGCCCAACTGCAATCTTTTCACTGAAGTTTTGCTCCATTTCTTAAGCTGTGGCTCATACACTTAGGTCTTCACAGCTGTTTGAACTCCAGAAGATGCAAGTTTTCTTGTTATCTGAACAGTGACTTTTATTTTCTTTAACTTTTGAATTATATTTTGATATAAGAATATTTTTTCTTCAAAATATTTCATAATACTACAAAAGAGTTCGTGAAAATGGGTCACTTCTGACTCACAGATCCATGACAATAGCTGCAATGCACTGTTATGGTATGAGACCTTGTATTTGTCTCCTTTCTTATTCATGTGAACTCCCCCCTGCAGCTCCCCTTCACAGTCCCCAGCTCTCCAAATTGTATAAGAAGATAGCTAGACCTTACAACAGTGTACATATGTAACTTCCACACTACAGGTGGATGTGCATTTCCCATTTTATCCCAGTTCTTTATACTTTAAAAAATATTTCTCATTTTATTTTCCAGCTATTCTCTTTTTTCTCCTCTCCTTAACCAGACCAAAGGAAAAAAAAAAAAAATCAATGTTGACATTTTTTATTTTAATATTAGGAAAAATAATTTTAAAACTAAATAGAAGAATTAAATAAGAGCTTATGGAAACCATTTCCCTTCTCTCCTTCCTTGCAGTGCTTTTTATCTTCACACCACAGTTTTCCTTGATTCAGACCAGTGTTACATGACAAGCTTAGGTGACATCCTGGTAGCAACGAGGGTTGTGAAGCGGTACAACCAATGACAAAGATAACTGTGCTATCACCTTTGTGATACAGAGGCAGCTTTATTTGCAAACTGGAGGTTTTGCCTTCTTTTAATTTATGAAAGGAAACAGGAGCAAGGATAAATGACACAAATAAAAATGCCACTTCGCTACTATGTACCGTAGTCATATCAGAAGGAAAAGCTCCTCTGGCAATGAACTTTCCAGGGTTACTTCACACCAGTCAAGGCAGGAAGATGACCTTAGACAGCAAATGTAATTTCTTTTTATTAAATGCACCTGTTGCTCATTTCCTACGTAAAAATTTAATGCTATACATTAGCTATAGTGCCTGCAGTAGGAGAAGGGCTGTAATCAAGAATTAGTACCACATCCAGAAATTTTAAGGACATGCTCCCATCTTCTAGATTGCTATTCCACAACGCATGGAATGGGCAGTTACTTTATCATCTAAAGCAATAAAGCTGAACCAAGCTCTCACAGCAATGATCTGCATTATATTCATTGAGCATGCAGCACCAGCAGAGCTCTTATTAAAATGAAGACAGACAGAAGAATATGTTCAAGCTGCAGGACCAAACCAACAGAGGCAGAAGCGAGCTAATTCCACAAGGATAAACCTCATGTTACTGATATTCTTCAGCACTTTCTGCATTCAGTGTAAAACTGGCAGAGGGCATGGGGAAGTTATCTGAAGATATCATGCCAGATACGTGGTAGGAACAGGACATATGTCAAAATAGCTTTGTTGGAGCAAACAATGCACATTGTGCAAGCGTGTAAAGGCAGATATGACTGTGCAGGTCTATAAAACACAACAAAGGAGCCCACAATAGTGGGTAGAGTGATTAGAAGCCAGATGTCTCACAGACAAGAGCCTTTGTTTTAGTTGAAGGAAAGAGAAGTATGAAAGTATTTTCAATTTGAAGGGCCCGAGTACACAACATTATGGACACTTAGCTACAGAAATAATCTATTTCAATGAGCGGAATAGAGTGGAAAAACATAAATGAAGTGTGAGCTAACAGGGAATAGCTGAATTCAAAAAACCCACAAACCCTGCAACAGTCTAACATAGGAAGAGATTCTGTTCAAAGCTGTTTCTGTTACTTTCTCCTTCACTATTTGCTTAGAGACTTTACACTCAGTTTAGATGTTTTCTTTTCCTCTATTATTCCTTAGGGAGCAATGAAAGTATATCCCTGGCAATTGAGGTTTTTGCAGGATAAATAGATGAGTAAAACTGTTTCCTTAGGCAATCCTAACCATCCTTTGTGTGGGCTTTCTCAGATACTGTTCATAAGAAATTGTATTGACAAGAGAGGCAAATTCCCAACTGACAAGAAAATAAAGACCCTCTTATATTATCAGTCCTCATGCTGAAATCCCCCAGCCCTAGGTACACCATCAAAACTTCTATAATCATCATGCTAACTATTTTAATTTACATACTGGCTATTTAAGCTTAAGTATCAATGAAAGACAAGACAGTTGTAAAACACAGCAAATCAGAACCCCTTCCACACAGCAAGAGCAGCATCAGAGTAGGTCTAGCAAAGTCTGACCATGTATGAAGTCCGTGTTACAAAGTGTAAAAGAAATTATCTTAAACTAACACACCATTCTTGAACTCAGCTCAAGAACTGTGTTAAAAATATACCCAGCAGTTTTCTCATAAGGCCTCTGTAAATTCAAAAATGGTGAGTCATTTTCAACAGTGACCATGCTGTGATTGCGTGCAAAGAATACAACAACATAATACATGAGTATATGAATCTGTAACATACAAGATAGTGAAAAAAACAGAGGACTGCTGACCAAACAGTGTTTTGAGAACATTTTTTGATAGCAGATACTATAATGATAGGCAAGTTAACAATATATGAAGAGAAGATAGTTAATGTCTTAGAAGCATCAGTATTTTATTAAGCTATAGATTAGATAACAGCTTGTTCTCAACTGGTTTGTTAGCAAAACCTGGTTTGCCTCAGTATCACCACCTGCAAGCCATGGCAGAGGGAGCATGAAGACCTTGTAAAGAACTTGGTTACCCAAATATTCTATTGCTCCACTCCAAGCAATACTTGTCCTGGCCTTTCTTTTTTTTTTTTTTTTATGATTGATAAAAACATCACACAGCAACGTGGCTATGATAGTGCTTTTAAAGGAGATGGAAGTCCTTTGCGCAGCCTTTTTTTGTGGAATACCTTTGAGTTTAGGAGACAGGATTATCTGGCAACACATTCCAATTTCTAATCAGGCTCAAGGTCATTTCTTACCTGTAGAATGCTGAGAAGATAAACGAGAGTAAAAGTGGAAGTAGAAATACAAGATAAGACCTCTTATTGTGTATGTTGAATGGGAATCCTCTAGCTAGCACAAATCAATGCCTAAGTCCCAACTACAGCTATTATTATTTTTCATAGGCACAATAGAAATTCACCTCATCCATAGACATGAAGAGAAATAGAACAGATGCTCATTTTCCAAATAAGAGGGGAAAAGTAGCCCAAACCCCTCACTTTTCCCCTCATTCTACAGACTACAGAGCTACAAATGTCCCTGTGTCACCCTGTCAATACTGCTGTTGGTGTGTACACGAACACATCTGTCTTCTTTATTTATTCAGTCATCAAAATTCCAAGTCTGCAAGCTAGTCATAATTATGCCTTCCAAAGAGGCAGGCACCTGCCATTTACTCTACCTTTTTCAATTACATCTAATTGAAGACTTGAGCTCAAATAGAGGAAGGGAGACAAGAGTTCTTCAAACTGTCTAAACACTTTCTGTTGAATAGAAAAAGAGAGGTTTCCTACCACAGCTCAAAATAAGCCCTCCAACATGACTGGCATAATAAAGAACTGGAATATGAGATCCATTTCCTTCCTCTAAACACCCTACACCATCAGGATGCTTTTTACACAGATGATGGCTCACAGCCAGAAGAAAAGCCCCCTCACCCCTATCCCCCCCGTCACTGCTGAAGCGAAGCTATGAGGGCATTTCTTGAGTATGAGAACTTGTCCTAGGTAACTTCCAGTAACTTCCTCCTTTCAAGAGCACCCAGATGATGGAGGGCAGCATGTCAGAAATGGCAAAAAAAGCAGTCCTCAAGAAACCAAGTTTATGTGTGATCATACAGATGAGATGACTGATAGTAGATTATCCTCTCCGAGTACAGCTGTAAACTCCTTGGCAACAGTAAGCTGATAGGCACTGAGCTACAGTAACCTTCTAGAAACTGAAGAAGCTGGAAAAAAATGCAGCTGGCTCCACTTATATAAGGGATGTAATTAGGCCTAAAAGAGAGGATGATTTCAGCCTGTGTGATCTGCATTGAGAATAAGTCCCTGAGAGCATTTTTGAGAAGGTACTTCTGGTACTTGTGTGTGCACGCACGTGTGTGTTGGGATTTTCCCTTTCCTTGGGCAGTGTTGCGGAAGTTTCCATCAAGAGATAGTAAGAGGGCATCATTTGGATAGAAAATGGGAAGAGCCGAAGAAAGGAATCCTTGTATCAAGTGATGTGATGGGAAAAGTTGACCACATTGGTTGGTCCCTGAAATTCACAGGCAAGAAACAACAGCTAATGTATTGTTGGCAAATTAGGCTAATTATGCTAAAACCAAAATGGCCAAATGGAAAATGTCTCACATCTGTTAAGGGGGGAACCAGTGGTAAGTTGTGTAACATACGCATAGGAAAAGCAGAGTAGTTAAAAATATAACAAACCTTCATCACATTAGTGATACAGACACAAAGATGCGCCAGTATAATCCTTCAGTTTCTTTATAATCAAAGCTAAAATGATATTTGTAATCTGAACAGAGGATATTACTACATCAGCACTTCCTAGCCCCATTACTAGCTTCCTAAGTGCAGAGGGAACCTGTAGTGATTATAGGTCTAATTTTAAGATAATGGATGATGAGAGACATTTAACCATTGAGACCTTTGTACATAAAAATCTAAGCTAGAGGAATGAAATGTAAACACTATGGAGCTGTCCTGGCAGTTTGAAAGCCTAAAGGATTTAATGCTTTTGAGTGAAAGCAAGGAAGAACTCAGCTATTTTTCATCATTTGTATTGTCAGCTGGAAAATGCAAACAACTGTACCAAAGGCAGAAGAATGTGGGATTCCCTTTCACTGCCTTTCCACCCTTTTTTTGCTTTCTACAGAGAAATGTAGGCTCACCATCAAACGGTTTAGCAAAGCAAAGGTGATTCTTCCAGATTTCCCTGGAAGTTCCTCAATACCATTCATCAATGGTATTCATGGAGAACGCAATGGCATGGGCAGGAACCTCATTGGGGAACACGCTGCACTACCAACGCCAGCAACTAGCTAAGCTGTGGGCATTTGCTCCTTTTATCTTCTGTTTTGAGGGGCAAGAAACTAGAGAAAAGAAAATATCATTTTATTTCCTAGCCAGATGCTATAGTAGAAGAAATATCTGCCAGGCCACAAGACCATAGTAAGAAAAGAAGATATATTCTGTGGGTTGTAATAAATGTATACTTTTTATGCTACTATGTATCCTTTTTGTAATATGTAAAGAGGATGAGAAGAACTTGATTTGTCAGTCTGTATCACTTGAATAGCTCTCCTTATGTTCATCTCCTTAAATTTTTTTGTAGCACTGCATGTATCTGATGCTTGTTTGTTTTTCCTATTCTCTCCATTTTGCAATAGTGTTTCCAATCAGTTCCTGACCAGATGACACTGCCTCTCAGAGGAGAGGGCTGATATTCCACTCATTTTTTTCATACATGGATACATGTTGGCAGTGATGGGGGGTGCCAGATCTGATGATATAAAACATGCAGAACTTTAAGTATGCAAAGAATCACGCTGAATTCCTTAGCCTTACTTACATGCTTAACCAGAAGCAGGTGCAAGACCTGGTCTTGGTTTTTATAAATAAAAATAGAAGGACAAATTCACTCCACTGGCCAAAAAATGCAAAATTGGTGACCTTAATGGAGTGACTTGAAAGATTCATTTGTCTTACTGGCTTGCCTGACTATTCATTCATTCATCCATTCATTCAGCAATGCACCTGGGAAACTGCAGTGTGATTTCACTAAATATGTGTCATGGCTTGTATGCAGGTGTAAGGGGCTATCTGCACACAATATGCACGCACATTATATTTTCCTTTACCTTGGTAGCGTCATCCTCCCTTTCTGTTGCAGTTTATAAGCCTGATGTTAACAATAAAGGCACTTACTTCACTTCTCTTCCACTGACATGAGCAAAGAGCCTTGTTTGACAGCACAGATTAACCACATTCACAATGACCTCCGAGTTCAGAGAGAGACTGAGAAACTATACTCAAGTCTCTCTCTCTCCACCAAAGGTCTGAGTGCTAAGCCAGTTTAAGATTTGGGGGGGGGAAGCAAAAACAAAACAAGCCAAAGCGTGCTTAGGTAGATAACAAGTGATTCAGGTGAGGAAACCAAGACAAAGTGGCACATCACTAGTGCACTGTCTGAGAAATACGAGATTACTGTAGCAGGTTCAGGGCTCTGTAGGCGTATTCCTCTCACAACACTGAAAACAGATTTCAGAACTGTATGCACAAATGCACAGATACTACACAAAGAAAATTCTTACATTTACAATGGGAAACACTGGGGGTAAATGACCTGTTATGATTGTGTCCATTATTAGACCCTGTTTCATCCATGCACAGCAAATGTAGTGCCCAACAGCACACACTGAGCAGTAATGAAAGCCAGAACTCTCTTTATATCTTTTGTATTAATGTATTGAACACACTGCTACTTACTGCACCTTACCCTAAACTGGCATTCACTGCTTCACTATTCCTTTCATTTCATAGTTGCTGTTATTTCAATGTCCATGTAGTTTCTTGTTCACGTGCTTCAAATAATTAGGATAATGAACAACATTTGTGGTTTGCCTTCTGTACTGCTTGGCTTTTTTATTGCTTATTCCCAAGAGGGCTACCCTGTTCATTCTTTTTATACATATATGATTGATAGCTCCAATTTTCTTATTCAACATAACACAATTAACAGAGCTTTTTTAAAAGGCCCAACAGCCTCACAGACTTTCTAAATGGAGAGGCTGTGGCTGAGACTACATTTACTACAGTGCAAGCAGAATAAATAAAAGGCAGGCAGGGTAAATTGAACTTTAGCCTCCAAAGCATGTTTTTACTCCCAGAACGGGACAATCCAGTTTCATACATACGAAAGGGGGAAAGGAAAGCAGGGTATGTTCCTCAGTGCAGCATGAGGCTGCCCTGGAGCTCAATGGGGACTCCTGCCAAGGGCTGCCCTCAGAGGGAGCTGGGACCCAGGGGTACCTGCTTCTCCTGGACACGACAGCCTGGTTTCACAGGCAGCCTGAACGTGTCCCTTCCCATCAAAAATAACCATGATCTATTGAAACATCTAAAAGAAAGATGTGGCAGAGTAACCCCAGTGCAAGCACCATGCGAGACAGACAGAACTGGTCTGACAATGCCAAGCTGCATTGCCGCCGAGCTCTGACAAGCAAGCACCAGTGGTACAGAGGTAGTTTAAGAAGTTACCTTATGTAGTTACATCCAACTGTACAGTGCTGCTTAGGAATACTAATGTGTTGGCTCTGTGCAGCACTGTACTATGTTGACATAACCTTAGTTTTCCCTTACTAGATGGATTCTCCCTTCCCTCTTTAGTCTGTCCTCACATTGCTTCAGATTTAATTTGTTTCCTGAGCATTTGTTTTAAGAGTTGCATGAAATGGGGCGGCACAAACTTTCCCAAGCCGGTATTGACGTTTCACATGTGGTGAAATGGTGCAATATGCAAGAGAAAAGACTACAGATATTCGCTACAGCAAAAGGCAGGTTTGTTTTTTCCAGAAATGTTTCTTTTGTTCTAGCAGGTGTGTCTGATACCTTTTGCATAATGATAAACCCACACACATTCTTCATGCAAATAGTGACCCAACAGTTGCTCTTAGTTGCTTCAAGTAGTAAGTGCATGTAACAACCTGCACTTACATATACACATAAGTTTACAGAGCATTCATACGATGCAAGGTAAATAGAGCCCATGGTGCCAAGGGAGGGACACACAGCGCTGCTGGAACAGAGGTGCCATACCATGGCCAATGCGGTCAGAATCGGCTGAAATTGTCAGAAAAGCTCTTCAGAGATACTGGGAGACTCTGATAAATCTTATCTTTCTTCTCTTGTCTGCAACCAGACAATATTTTTCTCATGTGTGTTATTTGAAATGCCTCACCTATCTCAACTATTCCTGTTCCAGAAATTGTTCAGGAGCAGTGTACGTGAGCTACTTAAAGTGTAAAACATGAACAGCTCTGAGTGGGTGCATGTCACCAACCTTTCACCGAAGGAACATACCTCATAGCGTCCGCTGCAACCACCGAGGCTCACCGATCTGGACCTACCTTCCAATGGACTGTGACCACTGCTCGCTCAGGTACCTACATGTGCTCCATTTACCTGCCTTGGAAACTCAGGCTTGGCCAGCAGAGAGCTTCTCTTGCCCTATATCACATGTTCTGCTAGCTTTCTCTTTCCTTAAATCTTCCAAGTGCTGTGCCCCAAAGGTCAACAGAGTGTTTCTTATACTAGCCCTCGCTATTAACTAGGTCAGATTATTACTAAGAGCTTCATCTTTCTCATTAGTGATTTCACTTCACAACTGAACCCAATCTTGATAGATTGCTGAACAGTTTCTTAATAGGAAAAATAAATAAGAATATTTGTCAAAACGGTTGTTCTGGCAAACATGTCGGTGAGCTAGCTTGTTGATGATTCTTCAAGCCACTGTACTTAAAAAGAAAAAGAAAAAAAAGCATTTCTGTGTGTGGTAATGTCCATACACACATACCTAAATTTGCTTTATTAACATAGAACTACCACTCCAGGATGTAACTCTGATACACTAATGTGTTAATGTATCTGAACTTTCTACCTAGAGCCAGTAGGTCAAATCAGCACCCATGTTTGATGTAGGAGCTTCACAACATTGTAGCACCTGTCTCTGAGCTCAGAGGTTGTGAATTACAACAGATGAGAAGCAGCCATTTGCTTGCATCTCTGTTGTACCTGTTGGTCTGGGCACTCTCAGGTGTCTACAAACTGTGTTCAGCAGTAAATAGTTCAGCTTCACCCACTTGATCTTGCACTGAAATGGACTAAAGTGCTGACACCGCCCACCACTAAGCGTTAACTGGAGCTGTAACCACCTGAGGACCAAGATCCTGCTATGCTTTTCAGACCTCATGGCCCACTTGAGTGTTTTTAATGCTTTCAGGACAGTCAAACACATAGCTTTAAACGATGGAAGCCACCTACAGTAGCAGTTTAAATTTCCAGGTTTGACTTTGCACTGGAACATACTGGGAGTGCCTAATCGGCAGAAAGGTGTTTGCAGAGGCTGGCACCCCTGCACGGAGACGTGGTGCCTGCGTGAACACCCAGTCTAGCAGCAACTGCCCTGGTCCTCCCTGCCTGTGCTATGCTCTGCCTGTGCTCTGCGCCTGTGCTGCCAGGAGCCAGTGAGAATATGGGAAACAGGCTGTAACTGCAGTATTTCAGGAGGCTGTAAATGGGAGGCATGTATGTTCCCCACCAGGACTGGGATATTGTCCCTTGGGAGTTTTAACTTTGATTTCAGTGGGGTCAGGATTTCATCTCATAATATATTTACCACTCTAAAGCCTGCAAAGGTGCACAGACGTTGATAACCAGATGACTAATTGTGGTTCATGTAGAACCACATGTGAAACATTGGACTCATGCTAGAAGAAAGTAAATGTTTTATGCCCACTAGGGTATAACTACAACATGCCATAGTAACTAGGACGAATAAAACAAGAAAATTCAGACAGGTTGCCTGGGACAGATTCTGACCTCTGCATCTTCTAATCTCACAAATGTACGATGAGATTTGTCTTTCCCTGTGAGCAGTTTCATTCATTTCATAGCATTCAGTTTTAGAAAAAGCACTAGAATCTGTCTCAATATGACTAAGAAAATAGCTAATAATTGTCATCATGCTTATCTGATTGGCATTTTAGCTTGAGTTCCTACTAATAAAGAACTATTTGAGATTTTAACAGAAATGTAAATGTTGAAGTTTCACAGGTCATTGAGTTTTATAATATTGAGTCATTGGGCTATTATACATTGATCGAGCAAATAGCAAATGGTGTGACTTGCCAAAGAGCATTACTCAAATATTGACTAGGAATTGATGACAGTCGGCTACTCTCCAAGGACTGCAAAAGTTAACAGGAAATTTTTACCCAGGGCAACTGCAAGCTTCTGCCTTAAGACAGACAGCTTTTTTGGTTCCTTTTTGCTACCATCTTTTCTAGTCTCCTCTGCTAAATCCAAGCAATCTTATCATAAAGAGATATGTACATGGAGTAAATGTTTCCATTTATGTCAATTTGCTAGCTTATCTCTCAGTCATCTCTTAATTCCAGCAATCTGTATTTCTTTCTTTAATTAATCATATACATTAAACAAGTAGGAATGCAAATATATGCAGCGTACTGCTCCATTTTAAAATGTGATTTGTATACAGTGCAATGCATTTTATCTTGAACAACGAATGTTAAATTACAAGCTTCCAGCATGACCCTTCTTGATTTTACTTCTCCACCAAAGTCACGAGTTTGATCCCAGTGCACATTTGCAGAGGACAACATTTCAGCTCAGAAAGGAGAAAAATGCACTCCCCTCACACAGCCCTCTCAGAGCACCTCCTAGAGCAAAGGCCTTTTCTGGTTTGAGATTGTCCAAATGTACTCTTATCACAGACTAGGGTTTCTACAGAACAGCAATTGCTGTTGAGAAGACCTTGTCTTAAATCCTACCTATTCCTAGGACACCGGACACCCTGCAGGGGTTTCAAAACCCAGTGCTACAGTCAGACTCCAGTACAGTTGGAGGTAGGAGCACACCCCGTTTTTCTCAATGCACAGCTGGAGGAGGTTACTCCTGGTTTGTCCACCTGGCTCAGAACCAGAGACCTCACCCACATCCACAGAAAAATGGGCTTCATTCCCCTCTTCACCACAAAAGAATTTGAATTAATTCTCCCGAAGAGCCTGTAAGGCAGTTTGGGATCAATGTCCTCCTTTCCTGTGGAAGCTATTCCACACTACTTGGAATAACCAGATATTTTCTTGGCCAGAGAGACTGCGTAGGCTCTTGGACATTCAGCTGGATGGAGGAAACCAGAGTGTCAGTCCCTGTTCTAGTGCCTATTTCACACTTCTGTGCTGTATGTTTAATAAAACAGAAACTGACATCAAAGTATCTTCTCTCCCATGAGAGATCACAGAATGGGAGTTAACATGAGATCACAGAATCACACTCAATCTCCTTCTTCCTTTTAATCTCCTTCCTTTTTAATCTAATGGACGTTGAACTAGTCCCTAAAAATCAGCCCAATTTCAGTAGGAGAACAACAAGTCAAGTCCTACCACTGCTGACAGAACGAGATGCAACTTCAATGTCCCCTGCAGCAGAGGAGGAACCTGAGCCCGAGCATCCACTTTTGTACCATGGGTCCCTGCACTAAACACATGCGTGTTAAATGACCTTTCCACACAAAGCTGTGTGCAGACCGCAGCCAATTAGGCATTTTGATAGCAAGCCACTGGATCAGGTCCTGCAGACAGCGAGATGAAGGGAGCGGCTTATTCATGAACCCACAGGCAGCTTAAGCACAAGGCAAGTACCAAACTGCCAGCTACTCTGACTGTGCTGGAGGCCCTCAGTCAAAGCCAGCCCAATCTGCAGCTGCATAGCCCCATTTCCATGTCCACACTACAACTGAAGGTACTAGGGCAGCACAACACATCTACCCAGCCAGCTTCCAGCAAGCTTGCAGCAGCTGCCAGGAACTGGCAGCAGTCGTGATGGGATAGCGCGGTCTTCAGCACAGGCTAGTAACTGAGCTAAGTCTCTGGACTTCCCATGAGACTAAAAGAAGGCAGCCCGGCCACACTGGGGTCCGTCCTGCTGCTCTTCCCAGGCACTGTTACACCATCAGGTAAACAAAAGGAGCACCTCCAGAGCCAGCTATGCCGACATACCTTGAGAAGCCTTCAGTCACCACCTAGCACACAGAATCACAGAGCAATTGCAAATAAACACCAGAGCTGTGCATATTGCACTGCTATCCTTCGTGTAAAATGCAAAAAGCTTCTCTTCATATTTCTAGAGGTTTGCACTCACATCATTATTTTCTAGCCTTCCTTACAGTTCTAAGCCACTGGCTAGAAGGGTGATTATATTCTGCTTCTGGTTTAGGAGCAGACATGTCTCAGGAACAGCTTTTGCAGTTTTCTGCCAGCAGAGGATACCCAGGACCAAACCTTCCCATAGCCTTATATGCAGATTCTGCTTTGAGGCTACAAGTGCTCACTTCCACTGTGTGTGTACTAGGAGCAGACAAGATCTGACACCTCACTTCAGTCACCTGTATAATTTGGGGAAAATACATAAAGCTACTTTTGAAACTCTACCATTTTCATTCAGCCTTGTGATGTTTTCCAGCAGCAGGAAACTTTGCACTGCCAGTCTTTGAGTAGCAGTGGTTATAAGAACTACTGCACCTCGCCAAGAACATTTCTCATGACACAGGCCCATGATGGATAGATCAATAGCTTCTTGAATCCTCATATCCTTTTCAAATTACTACCCCAGATATATACCTGAGTAGGCCATCTTATCTGATAACTTAAACAAGCAACCTGTCTACACTTTAATTGTTATTGAGGATTAATGTTGTTTATAAAATGAAATCAATACAATCTCTATTGCTTATTAACTGAAACATTCTAGGCTCTGCTCTGTTTGCTTTGCTTTTCAATTAGTTTCTATTATTTTCCCTATTAGCTTTTAACAAATAGCTGTAGAAATAAACTTAATGGTTGTGAAACTGTTATCAGAGTCAACAAAGCCCCTTAATGGAAAGTCTTGTATATTTAAATGTAAAAAAGAATCCACTGTTTAATCATTTGACATTATGAGATAAGTTTATTACTATACATCTGTTCTGTGCTGGGCCCCGATTTTTTTTTTAAGCTGAGAAATTAAGAGTTCTTAAGGGTTCCCTAAAGTTCAGATGTCAGAACTGTTAAGTTGGTCGCTACATTTAAGATGAACAAACTCCACGGTCTAACACCCTTTGTTAAAAAATAGCAAAACTGAGAATGGGCAGAAAAAAATGGGATTGCTAGGAACCTAACAAATATCATCCAGTTACACTGTAAAAGTATTCTCGACACTGTCCAGCAATTAAGTATCTGAAACATCTTACAGACACTGCCCATGCTTTCTCTGTGATCCCAATACCCATCGGTCAAGTGGACCACTGCAGTTGCGAGGGTTTGTTGCTCCCTGGCAGAACGGAAGAAGAGCAAGAAGTGTTAAAGGATGGTTTCTCAACTCCAGCTGCACTCTTTACTCTGAAATAAGATCCGGGAGGTGAGCGAGTGATTGTGAAGGAGGATGGCCAAGTAGAATAGTTTTGAGGGTACTGAGAGGCAATGATGTAGGCAACAAGTCTCAATATAGAGTGTGATAGTAGCATATCCCACGCCAGCCAGCATCAAGATGATACAAATCTGTGTTCTCAGTCATTACTTTTTGCTCTTTGAATGAAGAAAACTTTTCTTCCACATTACTCACCGTGTAGGTGAAAGAAGTGTGTGTGCTGACGGGCCTTTCAGTGGAAACTCTCTGTCTGTGGGAATACAGTTCTACCATCCTCGCTGAAAGCTGTACCTTTACGCATCTTTCCTGTGCTGCATCTTTACATGTCACTACTCAAAGACAGAGACAACTGCAACCCTAACTCTCTTGGCACACCGTTTGTGCGCTCTTAGTATTTTAGTTGGACTTGGTCATGAAGCAAGCAAATTTACAATAGACGGTTATATAACAAAGTGACGAGCTCACACAGGCAAACAGCTTTGCCTGCTGCCGCTCAAACCACAGGCGCCAAAAACAAGTGGCGCAATTCCTACGCTTCTGTACAAAACGTTTCTGATTTGGCAGCGTCGCCTCCGATTTGTGTTCACTGACGTAAGCGGAGAGCTGGTAAAAATGCAAGACACGGTTGAATCAGACCCAGGCAACAGAGAAACTTTTGCATGCAAGCGTATAATGCCCAGACAGACTACCATTTTGCTCCTGCAAGCGTATTCAGAACCACACATACATAAATAGTTCCAAAAGCCATTACAAACAGTGTGCGAGCTAGCTAGTGCAGCCTATCTCGGGAAACCTCCGCGCTCTCCTGGGTTCAAATAATTCTGTTTGCAATCACCAGAACCATTCCTAGCCTTCACGCAGCACAGATGCATTCCAGGGTGGGGCGAGGCAAAAGGTTATGAAACTTACTCAGGTGTCATTTATTTCATGAAAGTTTGCTGGTTATTATAATCAAATGTCAATTGTCTGTAATTGCAGCATGCAATGGAAAATCCCTACTTAGGACATGTTCTGCCACTTGCTGGTGAAGTACACTAACCCTCAACAATGAAGCAATACTGTAAAAATAGTTTTGACATGTAAGCAGGTCTAGGAGTATAATTAACACATGTTTATTTTGATTTTTTTTTTCTTATGGCTTTGCTGTAAGGAAACCATCCTATATTTTAAAAGAAAGGTTCAATGCAGAATTAAAGCATTCTTCCTACTCAGTTCATTTTGTAATCTAATTACTAATTAATAACACTTTCTGCTTTGATGGCCTCTGTCTTGACTTAGCTTCACAAACATAGACGAACCTTGTGGTAATCTTGCAATACACAAATGTATTGGTGGCTTGCAGAGTAAGGATCAGATCACAGAGCACAACCTGAGCTCACCCCAGATGCTGTTATAAGACAATATTCTCTGATAGGGAGCTAGCATTCAGAACTTCAAAATTAAGTAATAACTACTTTAATCCAGACGAGGTTATTGTTCTACTTGAGAAGAGAGGAATAAAATTTGGTGTAAGAACTCTGGCTGACTGGGTATTGGGCTGCGTGGGGCAGGGAAGATCACTCACTATTTTAATCTTTTTTTCTTTCCTTTTAAATGAAGCAAATTAATGGATTCAATATACACATAATAACCAGATTATTCTGGGGGTTGCAGAAGTGTAGAAATGGCTTGACAATGTTAAAACTGATGAAGCGAGCTCTTAAAGAAAGCTTAGAAAAATTTCCAGTAGCAGACATCTTTTTAGCATAGCAGGCTGTGGAAAATAAAAGCATAATGACAGTTTACATTTTGAAGCTGAGGATAAAGAAATTCAGATCAGAGTCTAACCTCTGGGTCAGCTTATACATGGATGCAGTAGACTTGCCATCACTTGGAGCTTAAAGTTGGGGCTGACTTTCTTTCTGAAAAGATGATACAGTTCAAATAGTCACTCTGGGCTCGACGCAGAAATCACACTGTGCGGTTCTATGGCTCGTTCTATGCATATGGAAAAGTATGAACCATATCTACCCTTAAAATCTTGGAACCTTGTTGAAAGAAAACAAATTAATAGTATCTCAGTAGTCAAGCAATCAGGGTAGTTTATGAGAAGATGTACTTGAAAAATTAAGAGGGGAGAGGAAAGGGAGGAATTTCAGCAAGGATTTCATTAGCATGCCAAGTTGGTCTAACATTCCTCATTAGTGTTTGTATTCTTTTTGCGTTGTATTTTTTTTACAGCTGGCCTACTGTAGATGAAAATATATGCAAAGAAAATGTGCAAAGCTTCCTTGAGCCCATGCCTGAAGAATTCTTACAACTGAAATTATCTGTACTGATTTTAACTGGCACGCATGTGATTGATAAATACCCAGATTTTATGCAGGTTTTAGAAAAGCTGAATTAGGCTGATCTGTAATAGTCACTCCAGTGATCACATCAGCACTTTTAAACACATACACTGTCACTTTCCATAATGAGAAGTGACATGAATATGAGACCCAGTGGGACTTCTAATTTTTTTCCAACCACTGACTGCATGCTTTTACATGTATATACAGTGACAAATGGAAATTATGGAACAAACCTGAATAAAGGCACTCTTAAAGAAAATGTATATGAGTATGCACCTATACAAAAATATAATTATATATGCTGGTCATTTTGAGAAACCACTTATTTTGCAAAATGATTTAATTCTGGGTATTCAGATATTAACAAAAAGGACTTAATATTGTGTTTATTGGTATAATAATACACTTTTTAGATTTGCTTGTAGAACTGTACAACAATAATACAAACATTATTCCTAGAGTTAACGTTTTCACAGCTTGAACTATCATGATTTTAGCTGTTGTATTACAGCTCTCCTCTTTACCATCTGTATCTATTAATTTCTTTGGACTCTCGTGACTTCATTTTAAACAACCCTGACCTTCATTAAATGACTTGGTTAAGGCTGATTTAAGGGGCACAACTTTATTCTTATTAATATGCACGCCTGTAGGAAAATTGGAGAAATGCTCTGCAAAAACAGCGTTCAATTTAGTAGAGAGAAGAACAAAGTATTATGGTTTTGGCACAAATATACAACTCTACAGTCATAGGATGGAGAATAATTGGTTAGCAGCTCTTCAAAAAAGGATCGCAGAGTTATAATAAACTGCAAGCTGAACTTGAAATAACAGTGTTGGAGCGCTGAGCAAGATTAAACAAAGGCTGAAATTTTCAGAGAAGACATTTCAAGAAAGCGTCTTATAATGACATATTTCATACACAGAACACAAAAGTGGTTGAAGTTCAGCACCCAACTGGCAAACTGCAAATTATTTTCAGAGGCTATTAATGGCTACAGTTACTGCAAATACATAGGAATAACATGGGGACTCAAGAGAATACACCCCTAAGTAAAGGGAGAGAGATACAAAGTGACCATAAATGCTTGGTGTACTACCAAACTTACAGGTGAAATGTATTTTGCTACAAAATGCCCAACTTACTGAGATAGGAACGCATGTATTGGCTTGCACAGAACTATAAGGATCCGATTTTCGTTGGTGTCTTTGCAGGGCAGACGCCTACCTCTCTAATCAGCTTGCTCGGTCTCTGCAAACACCAAGAGCTCACTACAGTCACATAACTTGGGGAGGAGAGGCGCAGAGCACAGCAACTTCAGGGAGTACAGAGAGTAAAAAGTATCATTCAGATGTCTAGAGAAGATGCAGAGAGGAGCAAATATGAACTTTATGGGCTTCTTCTCTTGAATGCTATGTGTCTCTATGCTCAAATTAGGTTATGTATTTCAATTATTTTTTTATATTATGTGAACAGTTGTATACGATATAATTTTTTATGTACAAAGAAACCAACAAAGTTTAGACAAAGATCAGTTGGCCCATGTTTAGACCGACAACCCAAATTTCACATGCTCCCTCTGGGTCCAAGTTTGCTCAAACAACATTGTCAGTATTGTTTCATTTGGGTTTGATTTCTGTCCCATTGTCCTAAAGAAAAACAAGTAAAATGGGATGCCACAACACACATTCACAGACACCAAGATCAGTTGCATTAAGTCAGCATCCATCCCTTTGAAATATCAGAAGTGCCGGCTAATAGTTAACCAAAAAAGTTGCATAAAATGCCAGTATGCATAATTAAAAGCTCTACCAAATGCTTGGCAAAACAGTGGCCATTTCTCACAGAAAGCTATAAATAGAAAGAATATTGAAAAAAACCTACCCAGAGGGTCTTTTTAAATGCCTAATTTTTACATGAAGCTTTATTTATTTATTTGAAACAGTAGGATACAAAATATACCTTACAAAGCTGATTAAACTTCACCATGGGTCACATACTCAGCTGAAGGGGTTTTTTTTGCCTCCCAGATCAGTTCATATGAATATTACTTTGCAATAATAACTCTGGAAATGATCTAGCACTACCTGGGAGCCAAAGAGCCCTGCAGCAAGAATGGAAACAGTAATATCCTCTCCAAGCAGACCCGAGGATTGTCTGGTGAGATGCCAGTTTTCTGGTGGAAAGTACCCACATTTTTCTGGATCAGCCTGCATCTCCAACCCCTTCTCTCTTCCTGCCCTCTGGCTCAGCACCCCACCTTCTCCCCGGTCCTCCCTCCACGATACTGCCTGCATTAACACAACTTCAGAGCCTCCCAGGGGAGCGTTTTGGCTGCATGCTCGGAGGCTCAATGCTGAGCCGTGGAGAAAGCAGCTCGGGAGCGACTTTTTGGGGAGTGACTGTGTCACGCTCAGCGCTATCAGGGCACCTCGAGGTCCGCTCTGAAGGGGAAAACTGTCTTCTGCATGGGAACGGAGCAGAGTCGGTGCCCTGCTCCCAACCCTCAAGCTCCGCGATCGCTAACCCATCGAGGCCAATCCTGCCGGATCAGACAGCGAGGGACCCATGCAGGTGTTTGGTTTCACCATGCGAAGAGCTCTGTAGAAATCAACGCAACTTCTTCCTACAGCATGCTCTTGTGTGCCCTCCTGAATACTGTTGAGGACACTGCAGGACTGAATCCTAAAAGAGCGAGGATGCAATTTATGACCTAGCAGAGGAAATAATCTATATATTATATGCATTGTTGGCACTAGCCTGGAAGGAACATTAAAAGAGAGAAGACTCACTGAATAAAACAGTGAGAGCACTGGGAAGCTACAAAAGGCTTGAAGAAAAATGACAAGCACCAACGGTAATAGAGAACTTGAAGTGAGAGAGGACAACAAACTACACGTGCATTTGTGATGTGATGTGGCCTGGAGAAAAAAAAAAAAAACAAAGATAGCCCAGTACAGTTTTATGGTGTGCATGCTGAAACATTACTTCACGGAACAGACACCAAAGAGTCTAGGCAAAAAACAATATTGCTTGAGTATTGCATTTATCTGGGAATTGCTGCCTTGGAAGAAGCGTGGACAAACGGAGAAGTTAAAAGGACCCAATCTGATATGGGTTTGCCTGACACAAGATTTAAAAAAACTGAATCCAAAGTCTAATACTGGGACCTGCCTAGCTCCAAATCCAGCCAAAGTACATACAATGTACACTTGCTTTCAAGTGCATCTCTGATCTCACTGGGACTTATCATATCGTCGAGGTCAAATACATGTTGCTGTGCTGCGCTAGGACAGGGCCTGAAACACCAAGGAAAGACAAGGAAGTTTTCTGAAGAACATGTAGGAAACCATTACTGTGACTGAAGAAATTCTTTCCACCCCCTGGATTTCTTTTCCAATGCCTCCAGCTAAATTAAAAGCAGAAAACAGACAAATTTTCATCAACTCTTTCAGCACATTATAATTAGAGCCCATTTTGTCATGTTAAACATCCTTTAGTCAAATAAATGCTGATTTGATCTGCAGCATCAACAACAGCTATGAACTGAAGTTATATAGCAATCCTCATGCACTTTGCTTCTGGTTAACATTGTGTATATTCCCATGACCAAGGCCAAGGCTGTGACTGAGGGGTTCAGACTGCCACCCTAGCACCTACAGTGCCTGCTGGCTGGGTCACCACGCTACCCACAGTTTTTACTTATTAACATTCTCACACTTCTGTACCAAGTAAGTCCCACATAAGTCTCTGAGTGCTGAAAATGAATTACGATAACTCCTCCTTAACTTTTTTTTTTACTTCTATTTGATACTCTCTAATAATGTTGGCTTAGTAAGCTATTAAAGGTACATTATTTTCAATTTGCTGACATAGTATGCAACCTACAGATACTGAGATCAGAGCTAATTACATTCCCCAACTTTTAAGTCCTTCCATATTGTATGCTTTTAAAATAGAACTTGGATAGACAAACCCTTGCTGCCTTTGTGTAGAGAATTATTATTGCACTGAGGAACACACTGGTGCAATTGCTAGCTTGATACACTATTTATGACAAACCTGATCCTGTAAAGGGTTTGTACAACAAACTCCTCCTGAATACTTTGAAAGTTCACATAGAGAACTCCTGTAGGATTTGAGCTATTCTAGATTTTCCCCTCTTTTAAATACCTCTACCATACTATGTGTCTATGATGGGAACAAAACAATACCATATGAGTGGAGAACAGCAAACATCATTTCTATAGCTAAGAAAAGTGAAAGGAGGAATTTGATAGCCGTTACAGACCTGGAAGTCTGACTGCTGTTGTATGCAAACACATGGAAGTAGATAGAAAATAGCATAAAATGCAGCTTGGGTTGATTAAAATGGGGCCACGACAGACTGACTGCTAATCTTTCTCTGAGAACTGATGTTCTTGACTTTGGAAATGTGGCAGATTTGTGTCAAGTCCTCTAAGGCATCTGATATAATGGCATGTAGGAGCTTACCATTTTAAACTAGAGAAGATACAGATTAGCAGAATTCTAAGGCAGGTAAGGAGCTGGCAAAAGGGGAAGTAGCAGTATGCAATACTGAAAGGGAGAATTGAGAGAGCTCACCAACCTAAAGGAAATTTGAGATGTTAACAGAGCCTTGAGAACTGGAATAAAAATAGTAAGAGTAACATTTAGTAGTCCAAAGCAGAAGAATCGCCACTTGGCAGGTGACAACAAAGACTTCTGCTGTAAAAGCAGCCAGTTGGAAGGGGAAAAAAAAAAAAAAAAAAAAAGGGCAGATTTAGTTGAGTCTGCATGTACACTGTGAGCCAGGGGATTTGCTTGGAGCACCCCGCAGCTATAGTCCCCCATCATCTGCTGCTCCCTTCTGGCCTACGCACCTAGATTTCCACCCCAAAGAAACAAGTAGAGGGCACTGCAGGCGTGAAAGGATGTGCATTTGGGTGTCTCTGGACATAAAAGTAGAACCTGTGTTTGGATAAAGCAGCTGAGAAGCACGTTGCCTCACTTTATATTTACGTATGCAGAATGGCGGTGCGCTGCCAGCATGAACGACCACGTGTGCCACTGCCGGAATATGAATATGATCCTTCTGGTCAATGCGCTTCAAAACTGTTTATTGTCTTCACAGTAATTTGCATTTGTAATTCCAGCTAGAAATGACATACGTGAAAGCCTGTTGTTCCAGAGATGAAAGTTAATTGGAAACACCCTGGATTTTCAACCGTACGTTGTAAGGAATGGTCTTAGTACTCGTTCCAAAGAGCTGCTGCAGCAATCCACCGGGGCACCTCGCTCAAGGGAGACACTGCAGGGCTTCAGGCTGGCTCCTTGCCAGCTGCTTACTGGGGCTCACATGTGCATTTCAATGGACTTTTTTGGACCAGCTTTAACACCGAACTTCAATATTCAGGATTCTCTACGTAAGTGGCTGTTGCACAAACAAACTGAGATTACTGGAGCGTTTGCTGCCACACAGGTTACCTGTGCATACAGCTGTGAGGTGTTGTGCAAGTACTACTGGCATGTGCATTTGGCTATGCAAATATAGAAATTTTATGGGGTTCATCTAAACATAGACAGCTCTAGCTGTTTGCCAAGTCCTAGAAAAGCTGTACAGGTCAGTACAGTGCAGCCCTTGATGGGAACAGGACTATTCCTTTCCACCCCCTGATTGAACAACTACATCTTCAGTTAATATAGGAATAACTAAATGTAATAAGAAAAAAAATACATAAACTAAGAGAAAATGTGAGACTGCATAAAATTTCCTCATCTATTTCTTCCCAAGCTCATCTCTGATACATATCTACACATTGGCCACATACCAGAATGGGCTACATTGTGAAAGACATGCATACTTTACATACATTTCATTGCTACATATGGAAAACAAGTTTCCTGCCCTGACTGTTAGAGTCCAGGAAAACCATTTTCCTTTTCCTAAAAATTCATGAAAGTTAAGAAAAGTTATCCTGTTTCACAGTGTGGGAAAAAAACCTCAACAATTTTCTGAATTGGTAGGCCAAAGAGAAAAAGAAAAAAAAAAAAAAAAAAGCAAAATTGAACACCACCACCCCCAGTTCAAGTCAACCGAAATACTGGTATTTCCTCATTTCAGTTTTGAATTTTTTGTTTTGTTGTTGGTTTAGGTAGAAGGGAGGTAAATTTAAATTCACAATTAAATTATTTCCTGAAAATATCCTAATGGGTCATTTTGACAACCTCAGAACTTTTTCAAAACATTATTCAAATAAAAAATAAATCAAATCTGAAGATTTCACGAAAGTTACTCTGGTTTTGACAAACCAGAGCTTGTCTGTTCCCTCTTACCCCAAGGAAGAGGCAGTTTGTTGAAGAAATTCCAGCCCACATTATCAATTACGCAAGTCCTGTGCTTTTGCAATACCCATCTCAGTAGCCTGCATCTAGGTGGAGCATAACTAGTGACATGCAATCTTGACCTAATGAGCGTGTCTCCATAGGAAACTATACATCCAACTACACATGTAAACATCACTTCAGTCTATTAATATAATCTGAAACATTTCATTGGATAAATTGAATAAATTGCTGTCATTATCTTTTTGCCTGAAACCGTCTTCTAAAAACAAAATGAAATTACTAAATAAAACACATCCAATTACTTTTTTTTTTTTTCTCTCCTAATCTGTCTCTCCATGATTAAGCTAACGCTTGCCTACAAAGGTTAGCCTTGGGCTCTGTTGTACAGTCACCTCTTCTGTGTTTCAACACGTTGAGCATTTTTTTAAGCTGCAGAAAAAACCCAAACAAAATACTGAGCTAGATGAAGTTACTAGGGTTACTGTTTCTTGGCTACTGTTGATATGAAAAAAAGATATATCGTAATTTGTTAGGGTAAAACTATTCAGAGTAACAGAGGGAAGAAGCTGTGGATGAGCCTATCTAATCCTTCCTCTGTATGAGAGTGTGTTAGACTTTATTACTGATGTTCTGTGCTGGGCTTACCCTGAGTGGCGTAAGGGTAACTAACGGTTCCAACCAAGGTACAAAGGAAAGGTGAGTTAAGCATGCCAGAACCAATTGCTGCTAGGACTGCACATACAATAAAACACTTTTCTCAGAAAATTAATGTGTCAAAAATATCTAGCTGTTTTTCAGCACCAGAAAGGCTTTTTAAAAAATCAAAGTTACAGAAGAACTTTTGGGTGTCCTTGGTCTTCTCATTATTTTTCCATTTTGTCCTTTTCTTTCTCCAGCCCTTTCTCTTCTATATTCTTTAATTCCTCTTCAGTCTCTTGCTCCTTCCTAGTCTTCTGTCTAATATGTATTGTTCTCTCACCTGAATTCCTAGATAGACCCTTTCTTTTCGATCGTTCTTTCCTTTCCATGCCTTCTACAGTGAAAGTTTGTTTCCTGTCAAAAATGAACAATTCTGGTTATTTATGAACCCTGGAGTTTCAAAATTTCTTGAAATGGTGGCTGGGCAGTACCTGAAGCAATATTCATTAGCACGATATAGTTCTGAAGACTGAGAACTAGACATCCTTCTAGTATTAAATTTTTTTTGTGGCTATTCAGAGTCATTTTTCAGAAAAGGCAGAAAGGGTTAGATCGCATGGTCAAAACTCTTAAATTACATGAACTGGGTGCCCCACCTCATCACAGCTGACTATAAAGTGGTGTCCTCAGCAAAAACTCCAGGTCAGGAATTCACTAAAATTAGCCACTGACGGTTGCTTTTGAATGTTTTCCAATTATCTGTGATAGTTTTGGACCACATCTCTTAATAAATTCAGTGGCCTGATGGGCTGAAGCTAGCTATGCAAAAGCTTTCCTGGGCAGAAACCAAGTCAGTCTTCAGCATCATTGAGTGCAATGAAACACCAGTTTTCAAAAGTGTATTTGTTCTGGGGTTTTATGTTAAACTTTAGTGGTGGGGTTTAGATCATGTTAATGAACATATAGGAGAAGAAGCCCAAGGCCAGCCTGGATTGGGGATATTTTATCTTTATCAGAATCAGGTGAGGGAATTATAGTCCTGTTCAGCGAGAGCCAAAAACACAGCTTTGAGCCACTTCTGCCACTCTTAGTTGGCAACTTTAATCTGTCTTTTATCATCTACTTAAATAAGCTCCTAGAGAGCAGCATCTCACATGCATTCCTATCAATACAGACACAGAAACTTGAAAATTATGGGTACCTAAAAGTCCTTAAATAAATGGCGACCCCTTAAAGATGCTGAGCAAAGATACTTGATTGTATCAGGAGTGGTGGATATTAATCTGCAATTCTTGGATTTTTATTTCTTTCTACTAACTACTTACAGCCTGTTCTGAACACTGTGTTGAGTACTTTTTCTGCATTTGAAAAAGCTCCTTTAGCAGTGTTACAGCAAGCTTCTGCCACTGTCCACGTCTCATGATTTTTAGCGAACCCTGTGCTTGCTGCTGCTTCTTGTGCAGTTTTACTAAACCCAAAGATTAGGAGTTTTGTGCACCTCTGTGTTTATGGTGCTGTTCATTAGCACAGAACAGAGACTGTTACGGAAATGAAAATCAAACACAGACTCTTCCTTTTTCAGTATGCTTCATGCTGACTCTTCTATATATTCTGATATCCATGACTTCTTACCCCTTTAATAGCAGAGGTAGGAAACCATTCTCTATCTGTGTTTGATATAAACTATTGCAAAGATCACATAGTAGAAGAGATTATATATAGTCCAGGTCAATGCTGGTTTTGTATTCACTTTGTGCATGCCATTTCCACCATGGATATAATGTGTACTTGTTTGACTCCACTGTGGCTTGCAAAGGATGAGAGTTAAGAAACCCTACCTTTGAGATCGTGTGCTGAAAGTCCACGTGATTTGAGAACAAGCTTTAAGCTAAAAGTACAAAACAAATGTACAAGTCAGGTAGGTTTGTTAGAAAGCAAAAATAGCTACGGCTGTCACTTTAGCAGCCTGGTACAACATAAATGTTCCCAATGATATGATGCAGTACCAGCTAGCAGCTGTGCATTCCTTCCCTCTACAGCATAGATGCTTGCTGGTATAGACAAGAAAGGAGGCCTTTGCTACCCGGGGAAGCAGTTGCATTGCCAGTAGGACACGATATGTTTATATACATCCTACATGAAAGGAAGAGTTTGCAGGCCAGGGAAACCACTGTACAACTAACCAGGTTTTGCCTATGAGAGTGCCCATTTCCAGTTCACGCATCCCCTTGCAGAAAGCCAACAAATGCCAACATCTCAAGGAAAGAGTGAAGGGGTGTTTTTGCAGAAGGGTTAGGAAGGATGACCAAGCAGTCCATAGGAGTGAAATATTTGCTGGCCTTTTGTACACACTCAGGACCACTCTACAGAGGCAAGCACATCTTCAGCTTTTATCACGGGCTTCAGTGGAAACTCATCTGATTTTGTCAATCACAGATCCATAATGTACAAGGGAGAGGATGAATGTGCCAGATATTCTGGCCACATTCATACTGATCTTGCTAGCTTCTGGTTAATACATAATGATATTAAGATATCCTATATTTATGTGTATGTGCATTGAGCAAGCATGCACTGTGGTGGTAACAAGTGCTGACAAAATATCCTTACACCAGTCCAATCCACCAGGCTTCCCTCTGTATCTGGTTCTCTGTGTGGCTACTTTTTAGTAAAAGTGCTCTGGGGAGCAGGAACTTTCTTAACTTCTGGCAAATAATTTTAAAATAATATTTCAGTAATTAAGGACAGAATTCAGTTAATAGCTGTAGCAGGCATTTTAATTTGTTCAATCTGCTTTTAAATGTCAGCAGTGACTGCGCATTTGAAGTTCTGTTGGGCAACTGATTCCATAACCCCCAGCCATAATTAACCTGCAATCAGGATAAGACAAGTCAAGTAACCTACCAAGGTGGATCTTAATATGTGATTAGAAACATAAAGCAAAAAACTAACGGTGGCTAGCAATGGCCACTCAAGACCTCAACACTAAAAAAAAAACCCTTCAAAATGAATAGGAACTGAGTAGTTCCACTACAGCTTTGCTCTTTGATATTTAGCTTTTACTAACCAGAATATATTGGAAGGGACACTTGGGCTCACTGTGAGCTTAGAAGCAGGAGCCAGACCTCGGAATTTTGCTAGCGGGATTTTGAAACCAAAAGCAGCAACAGGCAGAAACCAAGAATTTCAACTCCTTTGCCCTCAATGGGCAAAATGTTCCTTCTTTGTTTACTTTTTTCATCCAGGAAAAAACAAACAAACAAACAAAAAAACCACCACCCAACCCAAAAACCAGCCACAATGTTCTGCAGGTGATCTTCAGTTGCTATTTGCAATGTAGGAGGAGGCTGGAGGGAGGGAGAAGAGAAGCAGTAATTTTCATGTGCCTTTTATGGGTAGTCATCTATGTTATCCCCACTGTTAGTGCAATAATGCCTGTTTCATCTTCATGCCGTGCAAGATGTCTGGAGTCCTTTGAAACTCTGAGATCAGTCACTCACACTTGAAGGGCACTCCACTGTTAGTTGTATCTAGCTGTATTTAAACATTGGAACTTCTTTTTCTTCCAAGGGGAGAACAATAAAGTGACTTATTGAATCCTGACTCAAAGGGGAGAGCCATTTTCTGAATTAGTGCTACCACCTTTTGGCAATACCCGCCTCTTCCTGGCAAGTGTCATGTCTCTCTAACCATTGGAGTGCCCCAACATAGAGCCACACATCAAACATTTCTGAGCAGGGAGATTCAGATCACTAAGGAACAATGAATCCAACAAGGCAAGAAGCAGGAAAAAAAAAAAAAAAAAAAAAAAAAAATCACAGTTTATAATAAACACACATTAAAATAAAATGTTTCTGTGTGTTTGGGAATAGTGTATCTGAACAATTTCAAATTCAGAAACCAGAGAATAGGAGCAGGAAATTTTCCAAGATGACATAAGAATCTGGCAAGCTTACCTGTACTCTGCTCCCTCCAGAGATAAACATGTGGAATTTTCCATCAAAGGGGGGAAGAAATCTCCTTTATTTTGCCTCTTTTGGTTCCTTCTATCCTGCTGTTGTAAGGAAACGTCACCCTTTCAACCTCTATGAAATACCTGATATTGTTCTTCCAGTTGGGAACGGATAGCATTTTCATAGAATTTCAGCTGTCACAATACTTGATTACTACAACACAGAACTGTTGAAGGGAGACAGCTGGAAAGTGTAGTTTCCAGCTAAAATATTGAACAAAAAACCTCACCAAAACTGGCTTAGATTGGTGTCCATTTTTATTATAACAAGCTATGTTTGTTCCATTTTATGTATCCAATTTAAACTTTCCAACTGGAAAACTTCAAAAGAAAAAATATTTTTGTGGAAATTTTTATTTATCAGTAATGCCCAATTTCACTGATTAAAAAAAGGGATAAAAATTTAGCAAGTGATTACAACATTAATTGTCATAAAGTGCCAAACCTTGTGATAAAGGTACATAGGATCCTAAATTCTGTTTAGGCACCTCACTACTAATGAAATCTACAGGTATGAAGCCCTTCTTGGGGTCTGTTGCTCATGCCCTTCAGGAGAGCTGAGTGGAAGAGGTTAGACACCATGATGTTCCTGTGACCGCAATACAACCATGCCAACACACAAATGCCAAGATGTTTTTTACCTTTTTAAAGATTAGAGACTTGTGATTCCTATGGCTTGGTGAGTCAGAGACTAGAATGGAAGATCAAATTCAAATTTTATACCTAAAGGTTTAGCTAAACAGTGGTTTAGATTAAAAGGCTCTTATACAACCACAAATTAGTGAACCGCCTGCAGGAAATCCTCAGGTGACATTTTATTTTATGCTGGAGTTCAGACTAGAAAGTCACAAAGTTCTCTTCTGGCCTCCCTATATATAGTAATCTGTGAATCCAGGGCGGGCCCTATTCACTAAACTTTGCTCATTAATTCCTGTTGAATCAGGCTTCCAAATTTGGCTTGCAAACCACTCCTGCTAAATCTTCCCCCTACACCTGCAGCAGAGTACCCAGATGTAGAAAAGAATGTTTTCACTTAAGCAGGTTTTTTTCAAGGAGGATTAATTTACAAGAACCGACTGTGAAGAAGACAGTTGCTGATCTAGCTTATCATAACAGTGTGTCACGAGTCTGTACACTGTTGGGGCAGTGTGCTGGTTTTGGCTGGGATAGAGTTAATTTTCTTTATGGTAGCTAGTATGGGGCTATGTTTTGGATTTGTGCTGGAAACAGTGTTGATAATACAGGGATGCTTTCGTTATTGCTGAGCAGTGCTTACACAGAGTCAAGGCCTTTTCTGCTTCTCACACCACCCCACCAGCGAGTAGGCTGGGGGTACACAAGAAGTTGGGAGGAGACACAGCCAGGACAGCTGACCCCAGCTGACCAAAGGGATATTCCATACCATATGATGTCATGCTCAGCATATAAAGTTGGGGAAGAAGAAGGAAGGGGGGGACATGCAGAGTGATGGCGTTTTGTCTTCTGAAGTAACCATTATGCATGATGGAGCCCTGCTTTCCTGAAGATGGCTGAACACCTGCCTGCCGATGGGAAGTAGTGAATGAATTCCTTGTTTTGCTTTGCTTGTGTGCGTGGCTTTTGCTTTACTTATTAAACTGTCTTTATCTCCACCCATGAGTTTTCTCACTTCTACTCTTCCAATTCTCTCCCCCATCCCACTGTGGGGGGAGTGAGCAAGTGGCTGTGTGGTGCTTAGTTGCCAGCTGGGGTTAAACCACAACAGGCAGGGATTACTAATTTAAACTGGGATTTTTTTTGAGGTTGGCCCTGGAATGATTACCTGCCTTGCAAGGTTCTAGTTTTGATAAGTGGCTTGTGACCATCACTGGCGCAAGTTTCTCAGGGGATTGAAATTTCAGCAATACTGCATGGAGAACTCATACAAACATTTGATAGGCTAGAGAGGCATGTGTTAAGAAGAAGCCAAAGGATGCAAGACAATCTAGAAATGCAACACAATTTGGAAACAGGGGAGCATCAAGAAAAAGAATGAAAAAGTCCATTTATCTAATCATGATAGGCACCATCACACCCACTTGTTTTCTCTCTGCTTTCTTCCAGCCTTTCACTCTCCTCTTATAAACAAGAAAACACCACCACTGTCATCTTCTGTAACACACTTCATCATAGTCCTAAATATTTTAATATACACATAAATGCAGAGGGGATCTTTGTTGTTTCCATTTTGTAGGCAGAATCCACGTGCTCTGTTTCGATATCTGCTTCTTTGAACTTTTTTCTGCATGATCTGCTTTTCTCTGATATGAAGGTTTCTTGCACAACCATGTCTTCCTTTAGAAATATACCCCTATTTGTAGGCATTCTTTCTCATCCTTTTTCTGCAATTACCCCTCTCATAGTCAAGCTCTGCAAGATATTTTTTCCCTCTGGGCTTGGTATTTATTTATCCCTTCTCAGAGGTAGAAATTACTTCATCATCCCTGAATGCAGGACACTAGGCACATGTAGACGTGAAAGCTATGCTGTTTCTTTTGGGAAAGTATTCTCAGATTGCTGACTTAGTCTCCTGGTCCTCTCTAATGGAGATTAATGCAGCCAATATGCTAAAATCATACTGATTTTTCAATAGTTCTCATCTGATTTGAATTCTCCTGAAAGACACACTCCTAACCTAAAGCAACAAAAGACAGTCCCAAAGATGAGAGACAGGAGAATTTCCCTCAACCCCAGACCCCATCCCATCATTCAAAAGGAGGTTTCCTGCTACTGCAGATGTTTTGTGCTTTAATATAAAATAACACTTTTTTTAATAAAGAACCTTCTCCTCACACCTTCACTTCCATGAACCCTGAACAAGATGCTTTCTATAAGAATCAGCCAAGCTTTACAAGCCCCACTGTCAGGAGAGTAATGCAAGATAGTGGGAAGATGGACTCACATTTGCAGGACCTTTTGCAGCTCATGTCACTCAAGCAAGTCCAGCAGGTATCATGCCTTTCCTTCTCTGCTGTCTGTAAATTTCCTAAGCTCAGTCATCAAGGCTGGTCTCATTTTCTTAACAATATGGAGCTGTTACAGCAGCCAAAAAACTCTTCCTCCATTGAGCTGCTTATATGTCTTTTACTTTATTTTAATAACAAGCCAAGAAGGGAAGGGAACTGAGAAAATGAGAATTCCTTTATGTGAAGACACCCAAATCTGAAACCAAAAAAATCTATGGAAACCAAAACCCTGTATTTTAAGGTGACAAAATACTCAGGACTGTAGATCACATGGTTCTCACTTCTCTGTGCCTGCTCTTAAACTCTGGAATATCAAGATTAGATAAAAATTGATTATAAATATATAAAATTATATTGATAAATAAAATTGATTTTTAAAAAAAATCAACAAAAAAAACCCCAACACCACTTAGTATTCTTAGTTTAACCACAAGTCAACCTTAAAACACTTCTGTTTTCCAGCCTGTACCAATCACATAGGAGAATAATCTCCGGATGATTGGAACAATGGCTCCTTTTATTTTTAGCATGTTTTGGTACCACTTTTGTCTGAGGGGGAACTGCTGGGGAATTAATTTTTCAGAGATTCATCCATAGCAGGGTTGGGGGTGGGGAGGGAGTGTAGTCTGAAGAAGAGTCTGATTCTGCTTCACTGTCTAGTTTATGGCTTCCATACACTGCTGGAGGACTATGCAGCTATGGAGGATAAACAACACTCTCCTAGAGTTCAGTTCACTGCTGGACATCTCAGCCATGAATGCTACACAAAAAGCAATGTTAAACGCAACCAGGCTGCAATATGCCCATCTACTCAATTACAGCAAAAATCAGAGGACACCACCAACGTGCTGCCAGAGATAATAACCAGATGTAACATGCTGAACTGCAAGTTTAAATTGGGATATCTGGGGAGAAGTCTGGATAGCTCTTCCATGTTGGCTAAATAGCTCATTTCAAGAGCAGAGAGTTAGGTTGTTTTCCCCCTGGGAAATTATGCTTTGCGATACCCTCCTATACAGAAGCTATACAGTAGCCTATGGAGCAGAATTTCAGAAGAGCTCATCAAATGCTTCTGGCAACTGCTTGGACAACCTCATTAAATTCAATCAAGCAGCCTTGCAGGTGCAACCAAGGCAGAGACCTCTTCTGTTGGGATTTGCACTATTGGGATTTGTACTGTGTCTGCCTCCAGTCAAGCCCAGGATTTGGATTCAACGTCTTTCATAAGCAGCATCTGCACACACCATAAGATGCAAGAGACCAAGTCATGAGCTGTATTACTTTTTTTTTTAAAGAAAGTTCACCTGATTGGCGTGACTTTTCCCAATGAAGTTACACCTTGCAGGTGTGCTGACTTTGGTAGGCCTAGAAAAGCAGAGCTGGATGGAAACCCAAACTGAGCAGCAGATCATGTAACCGTTATTCACTGTCTGATAGCAATGAATAGGCATAGCTGCCTCTGAAGTGCTCACCTAGCCACATAAGCATTCTACAATTGCTTCTAAATGTAAGGGATAAATCTTTATACCTCCTTTCAGCCTGTTCCCATGGCCAACATTACTGTTCTGTAATAACTCATCTCTGAGTAACAAAGTAAACAACATTACAAAATAATTTCTGAAGCCAAATATCTGATAAAGATGATTAATGCCTCATGAAATACCCAAGTCATATTTGCAATAACTGCAATATTTGAGATGGATAAGAGGCGAGAATTATAGGATTTGCTGTAAGGCTGAATTATCTACAGGAAGTTCATGTGAATGTCACATTACCGTCTAACTCGCTGGTACCTGCCAGGCATACTCCTTAACGGCTGGTTTATTTGTTTTCTGGATTTTAGAAATAGAACATTTGGAGTTTTGAGATAGATTTTGTAAAGCTACCTTCAAAAATACCCTCATTCTTGAGAGAAACTGTATCAGTCTAGAAACTACTGCACAAACATAGGAATCTCCCCCTTATGAACAGAGTTTTGGGGTATTCTTGAATTGCTGCCCAAAACGAAATTTCACAATGTTTGTTCAAGACAAAGTTTGCCAGCAAGTACAGCTTTCTTCCAAAGATAAATGACACATTTCTTATTCTGAATAAGTTACGTGGGTACGTTCTGTGGTTTCCCAACACTATAAAAACCTAAATGCCTGGCACATGCTTTCGGAGAAAGAAGACTGAAAGGTACCATCTTAGAGGGCTTCAACCATTTTCCATTATATAGTCCACAGACTACAGAGAACTATGGATAACTTCCTTTTTTTCCTATGATGGGATAAAGAAGCTCTTCTCCCGTTTATAATCGTAGACTGTCTCGGTAGCTAGCTAACGCACAATATGATAACATTTGATGAAAGGAGAATAGGAAAGAAAAGTTATTGTTGGCAGCCACCTACTCCGGAGTTCTCATATTTATTCATGTAAAATTATCTATTACATCATTTTGTTAATAATGACTGAATGCTTTGTAAGGATTGTTATAAGCTAAATTCACAACTGGAGTTGTTCTGACTGGACACAACTGTTTTGTTTTGCTTTCACAATGCCTTAAGGTTCTCTCTTATAATCAGTCACTTCTCTGGTGCTAATGAAAAACCTTGCCGCAAATACTCCAACTTAATTATTATTCCATGACCACTCCTATACCCCCCAGCCCCAAATTGCACCAACACGAACACTGGTGGCAAACAAGCACAAACAGGGCATGAAAAAGGTCAAAGATAATTTGTTTTCAACTTTAAATGAGTATCCCTGTAAAACTATTTCCAGCACCTGCTGAGTCCTTATAGCCCCTAGAATTTTCTGTACTCCTGCAAACCACTCGTTTCACATGGAGAGGCAAGGAAGAAATATCTGGAAGAGGAAAGCTGGCAATGAGGAAGATCCTTCTCCAGCCATTCACACCTATCATGCGAAACTCCAGGCTCCCTTGAATAGTCACAGTGTAACGGGGGAAGAATGCGGACAGACTTTTCCCTCCATTTCTAGTGCAAACAAGCAGAAACAGGGAAATGCCTTGCAGGTCTAACTGAGCGCAGATGAGTGGGTAGGGGATATGGCTGAGCCACCACACATTATTTTGCACAAGTTAGTCCTTTATAGCAGGCTGCACAGTCGCCTTTTTCTTAAAATGTACTGTAATATCCAGAGCTGCTTGCAGCTATCACCAAAGAGCCTGGCATTTTAGCACATTCAGACTTTCATCCAGACTTTTTTTACTCACCAGAAGACTCACTAATTAATGGAGACACCCCCACTTGAGCCCTTTCTGGGTGATTACGAAATCCTGGAGCAGGTGATGGAGCACAACTTGCTCCAAAGACTGAACACTGAGGGCAAAGCACAGTTGCCAGTGCTTCTCTCCCCAGCCACCACCATCCACAAGCGCTGTGGTAGGAGACACTGACAGAAGAAGTGGCATGGCCTTCATCTGCTGCTCTGCTGTTCCTCTCATTGATTCTCCAGAATGCCCTTGAATAAATCCCCCTTCCTCCCTCGTTAGCAAAGAGGGAAGCTAGTCTGAAATCAGCTTACTCATGATCACCAGTGCAATTACACAGTGCTTGTTGAACTGAAGGGAACCCTTTGTTACCCACACCCAATCTGATATTATACTACCCTGCTCTATAACTACATACAGTTTTGGAAGTACTTGTCAAGAGTGACACTTTTGCTAACAAACGCTAGGACAAAGGAATATTAGAAAACAAGCAAGCATAAAAACCTGCAGTAAATGAAAGACTTTGGAAACGATCATCTTTCTTTTATTTACAAGGAACAAATAACCTCGTGTGTCAGGAATAAATGGAAATCAGCCTCCAGCCTTCACAAATGAGTAATCATGTGTAGAAAACATAGTGTTTTTGTTAAAAATAAAGATGTAATTTGCAATTAACTAAGGAACAAGAATGATTTCTTCTAGAGCCCATCTAATGAGGTTTTTAAAACTGGCATATTCTGATCTCATCTGTTTCCCTATGGGCAGAGAAGCCAATCTTGAGCTTTCCTGTTGCAGATCAAAGTCACGGCTACAAATGTTACTAAAACGACGTCTCCCCTAGTGTCAGGCAAAACAGGATAAAAAGTAAACAAGCAAGAAATTCAGCACAAGGATATAGGACAAAATGGGAGAGTACTTCTGCCATCCCAAGAAAGCTGAATATCTACTAAATCTTGGATTTCAATAAATACAACATTATTATGATAGAAGATTGGTTACCATATATGTGTCAGCTCTCTGGGGAATCCAATTTTTATTTTCCTTCCCGTTCAAGGACAGTTGTTCATATATTTATTTGCATTACCGTAACGCGGAGATGCAGGCTGTGATCAGAGGTCCATTGTGTAAGGTGCTGTACACACAGTTTATCAAAACAGCCTCCGCTTCAGAGAGCCTCCAGTCTAAACAGGGAAATTCTAGAAGTCCCAAGGGGAAACAAATGCTTGTAAGGCTTCCAAGAGAGAACCAGAAAGTCTTTGGAAAAGCATCTTTGGGTGGCATTTCAGACTAAACGGAAATCTTGACGTTCTCATTTCAGTGATAAATTTCCTTGGGTTTGTGTCATTAGGAGTCTTCCCTGGATTTTCTCAGCAATTACATCAAAACAGTTTCAGATAATAAAATTTAACTGAGGCTCAAAGTTGTGCCCATAGCAAAACTTAACCAGAGTCCCTTTCTATCAGAGAATTAGTTGTTTAATTAATCCTCACAATTCCTCCTCAAACATTAGGTGCCAGAAATTCCTTGGTTACTCCTCATCTGCAAACATTACAAACTCTAACTCCCACCACTACTTGTTCCATCTTTCTTGAAGACTAAGGGAACCTGGAAAAACAGAGAAACCTTGTTCACATCAGTGACTGTCACATGGGGGAGAGAGCAATAAAACATTCTGAAGGCAAGTCCCCCAGAGTATTTTTAAAATTAAGGCCTGAAATATCTTGAGAAGGACACCTTGAATAACCTTTTCAAAGAAAATGATGCCCAGATGTGTTTATGTAATAAAAATGAGCAAAAGAACAAAACGAGATATGTTCTTATACATATTATCTTGCATCCGTTCAGAGACAAAATGGCTACATACAAGGCACAATCAAATGTTACCCTCTAAACATAAATATGCACTGGAGAGAGAAGTGTGGGTATTTTAAGCAGAAAAATAAATGGTGGACAGGACAGGGGGTACAAGGAGATCTGCATTACTGGTAGTGCCACTACTTGAGGACATATTCCTCCTTCTTTCTTCTAGAAAACATGAGGACCAAGAGAGGAACACAAAAACTCAAGGGTAATGCCAAGATGATGCTTACCTTCATGTTCATACAGAATCAACAGCATCTTGAAGCCCCTTCTCTTTGAATCTCTTCTCTTTTTACTCAGCAGAGGCGTGACCCCTTTGGTCTCTGCACGGACTTCAGGATTTTCTAGGAGTCTGTAAAAAAAGAAAGGTTGATAGACTGAAAATACGTTTACTCTTGGGCTGTGTGGTCGGTGGAGTTTCATCACTTAAACGTGATTTCTGCTAAAGTTATTGTACATGTGCATTACATTTCTGCCCTACATGTTGGCAGGAAGCGGAGATCTTATAAGGAGTATTACTTTTGCTGGATGTGCTGGAGGACAAGGTGGGAAAGAGGAGAGAGTGAAAGAGTTTGTCACTCGTTATTCAGACTAAGCAGCACTCCCTTAGCCTTCCATTGTGAACATAAGTAATACACATTTATATTTCTATAGAAATACTGTTGCTAGATGAGTGGACAAAACTCTGACATGGAAATTTGTTGAATTGTTGGAATTTAAGTGAGAGCAAATTGCTATAGAATTCACAGGCAGTACTTAACTGATAGAAGATGTAAAGTAAAAGTTAGCCATTTTACCACTTAGGTAGTTGTTAGGTTCTGATCTTATATTTTAACAGTTGAACACAGTAAAACTACTTCACTGAAGTCAGATTGCAAGTGTAAGTGTTGTTTTTCTTTTAAATGAAAAATGGCATAATCTACTTTTGCACTGGTAGCTGTTAATAACACCATGAAGAATTTCTTTTTTCGTACACTATCTTCTGAGTTGCAAAAAATGTTAATCCCTGCTAAAGCTGGACAAGCTAATTTTGTAAAAAGCAGAACATGCCTGATTTAGTAAAGGGATTTCTGTTCTGAAGCTTTCAAATCTCCTGTTCACCTTCCTGTCAATCACTGAAGCGAATCAACCTTTTAGTGGAAGCAACTTCATCTAATCTTGGTGAGAAAAACCCAGTATAAGAAAAGCTAGTTCAGCAGTATGGCAGCCTCACATGCTGTGTTGCAGACAGGAGATCCTAAATTCTTTACTTAACAAATGACCCTAAAACATGCATATAGGTGAAGAGCAAGGGGAGAAGACCGCCCAAAGGTATTTGAAGGAAACTACAAGTCAAGGACTGAATAGTAGGGAGGCTGGCAATGCGACCTGGCCAACTTTATCACTGTCAGCTTCTGGTAGCCTTCCATTTCCAAGAAAGGAAGAGACTGCAGAGTTATTGGACAAAATCTGCCAACACATTGTCATGTAGGTGTTCTTATAGATTTTGCCAACAACAAATTCCTAGACTGTAAGAGTTTTACCTAACATGGATGCAATATTCCTTCAAACCAGTTGCTGAGCCCTTGTGTGATTCTTAAACCAGAGGTTTGTTGGGTTTTTTTCGTTATTGTGGTTTGTTGGTTGGTTTTTTTTTCGCTTGAACTCTGAATAGCAAATTGAGTCTAAAATATCATACTGAGTGCTTAAGCCATTTATTTCCATTCAAGTGGGGCTAGATGTTTGTCTACAGATTTGATCTGGAGCAACAAATTACTGAAATTTTAAAAATCACTGGAAAAACAACTGACATTTTAACTGACATTTTAACAAAGCACTGAAGAGATGAAAACCTGGAAATTCCTAGTTGCAGTCTTTATTACTTCACCACTCTTCATCTGACCATGTTATTTCTCCCTGTAGCATTAACTGGATCTGTAAAATCTATACAGGAGACAGAGAGGTTCCTATGCTTTGGATCAGGTATTTTAACCTGGGATATTTTTTCTCTCTAGTGAAGTTTTAAGGCTTTGAGGAACATGCAGCCTTTGTTATGACTCACACAGGAATAAACTTCAACTCTAAATTCACTAAATTAAACCTGTTATTGCCAAGGACCACAATGAAGAGAGATATTTATTCAATATGCTTTCCACTAGGGCCAAGGACTAAGGTCATGGTTTATGGTTGTTTCTTATGTAATGAATATCAAATGAAAGATGCAAAAGGATTCCATTTTAAGACAGAGTTGAAATGAGCTATTTAATATACTAAAAGCTAGTGCATACTCTATTGCAAGTCCACAATGTTCCACAATGTCAATTGCTGCCTATGCCATTAAAGAAATTAAATGGATTGAGTTTCAAAAATAACCTGCGAGCCATTGAGAAACGATTTCTGCAGCCCCTCAAGATGAACTGCCTATTACAGCTGCCTGGCAGACAAGGTTAGCATGAAACTCTGCCTTGGTTCATGCTGGATGGGAACACGCACCTTGAGCCTTCCAGCCTAAGTATGAGGTTCTCATGAGCTTGAGCCACCAAGTGAAGCTCTGCACTTCCTCCAGCTTCACACAAAGACCACATAATACCACAATTTTACATTCTCTGAGTACCCACAAATCAGGTCGGCTGCAAAACTGGTGTAAGTTTATGCAAAAGATGCATGAATATTGCAGACAAGTTAAGACTGCTCACAGCTTTTAGTCTGCATGGAAATAAACTATTATCTGCCCAGCTACAGATGATGGCAAAAATTTCCCACCTGCACATTTCCTGCATATTTTCTTCTTGTTCTGGTATTTCTTAGCCTATTATGTGGTAATCAATTACCACCACCAGGGAGATAAAACAGCTCAGACAGCTCTTTCCTGGCAAGTACAGGAGAACTGCAGGGATAATTAATTAATGTTATAATATGCAAATAAAAGATATTGCTTTACAGTTGGAATTTTTCATAGCATTGTATAATTATACAAAGACTTAATCTCTGGTTCAGGAAGTCTCACAACCACACATCACAGGAGGTTGGAAGAGCATCACTGTTTACTTGCCCTATCCATACACTATTTCCTTAGGCACCCACATTTAATCCCTTTGGAGACAGGATTCAAGGCTAGAAGAACACTTAGTCTGGCTTGGTACAGCCATTCTTTTGTGTAAGCAAGCACAACTTCAGAAGGACATTTTTACACTATTTACTTTCTTTTCTCCAAATATAAGTCCTGTTAGATTGCTCATCCGTTAGGTGTACAACATGAAAGTGGAATCAGGGCTAGAGGAAAGGTATCTGAACAGGGAGCTCCATCCCACCAGATCATACACAGCCAAGTTCTTGATTCTAGTAATGGCTGAATTTGGCTCCAGGAAAAATAACAGCACAGATATTGTGATAAAAAACAGCCCTAAGATCCCATTATGAGGTGAAAAATGAAGGAACCTGAAATAGCGTAGGTGGGAAGGAAAACTGAGCACTGTCCTAGTCTTGAGATTTTTTTTTTAGTATTTAATTACCTCCTCCACATAAAAGTTTCAGGCATTTTAGAATAACAACCCACCCAGAAATAAAGATGCTTGCTATTCAATGTTTTCAACTTCTGGGCAAACTGGTGCCTGTCAGGAGTCAGGTCTTTAAAGAAATATCCAATTCCTCCAGTGGGTCACCTTTTCTTCTCCATCAGCTGCCAGTGTCACTCTACCTACTGGCTTGGAGTCTGTATTGTTCTGCAAGTACCAGTTCCTGTAATCTCTACCATTTCAAATCAGCAAGTCTTTGCCTAACATGTACTTAAAACAAAAAAACAAAACAAACAAACAAAAAAAAAGCTGTAGGACTGGGAAAATATTCCCCCTCCAGTTTTAAGAGAAAGAATGGTATCTTTCTAACCTTTTTTGCTTTGATAAAAATTTTGAATCACCTCTCTATTTAAAAAAAAAAAAAAAGGCTAAATAAAGAACAAGCCTGGAAAACAAAACTACAGACTTGTGTCTCACAGCCAGTTACTACTGGTGCTTATCCAGGCTTTGAAGGATGGTTTTCCCATGGTCCCATCTCTCATAAAGTCTCTCTTTCATGTTTATTACAGGTGGCTAACAAAAGAAGAGTTTATGATGGTACCTTTCCCTGCGACAAACTTATTTTCTCCTCTGCTCATTTATTTTAGAAAAGTTGTAGGAATTTATTATCTTTGAAAATTCTACTCCTCCCCCAAATTTAGCTAAAACAAAACAATGAGTTGAAAAGTTCCCAGGAGGGTTGTTCAGATGGACAGGCACACACAAGTCTACAAACACACAGGCAGTAGTTCTGGCTCATTTCTCTAGGAAATCCAGAAAGAGAAGAAATCCATGCTCAAAGATAGGCTGAGAGTCCTCTGCTAAATTGAGCTGAGATATTAAATGGTCGGGCCATTAGAGAAGAGGTGGCACAAGGTTTACATAACCCAGCCATGTAATGGCATTTGACCTACTGCTTAGCTGAGCACCAGCCCTACTGCCAGGAGGAGCAACAACCAGGAAACAAGCAGGTGGGAGGAGATAGGGAACAAAAGGAAAGAAAAGAAAAAAAAGAAAAAAAAAAAAAGGCTTTGCTAGCTGATCTGGTTGATTGATGTGATTAATTGCCACCCACACAGGTAGGTGTTGCTACTGTTTATTTAGCACTCTGCCAGCAACAAATGGTTGGGATTCCTTCTGGTTGCTCCATAGACTTTGTCTACCTGGAAGTCAAAACCAGTTGTATCTTATGCATCACCACTGACTAAACAAAACATCAGGAGTGTAAGATAAACAATCCTAAACAGCTGGATGGCGGGGACACTGCATGCTCTCCCCACTTGCCAGGGAGCCATGGGCAGTGGGATCCAGCCAGCTCTCCTTACAAAGCTCCTTCTCTTCTGCTGTGCCTCCTTCCTCAGAAAGATGTTAGTATAGCACTAAGACACTCATAGCTATGTATACTCTTGGAACCTTGTGGGCTTGAAGATTTAAAAGCATCTGCTTCGTGTGCTGTTATGGTTGGCAAAGGCAAATGGAGGGGGGAGGGCAAAGGGGAAAAAAAATTACATATCAGGACTTCTACTGGGGAAGGAAACTTAAATTCAAGAACGTATAGATCGTACAAAAGATGCTTGGAGCAGGAACTGCTTTGATTTTGGTTTTTGGTTCTGTACTCACACATACTGCCTGGACTGAGTTTAATAGGAACTGCTGTGTTTACAAAGAATAGTTAAAAAGGAAGACTGTAAAATATTCTAACTTAGAGTAAACATACGCATTTTCATCCCACAAATAGAGATTTCGAAAAATCTTTTCCAACTTTAGTCATGTCTGAGAAGTATATTTGGAATACATCTGTGCGAGTGTGCAAAGGTTGAATGACTGTTCTCTTTTACCCACTGGCATATGTAAAGATAAGTTACCGCTCCTCTGTCAATTAGACCAGTTAGCATTTCAAGTATGGGTAATCTTTCTAGCAATCTGATTTATTCTCACCAGTTTCCACATATTAAACATAGCAACAGTATGCACCAAGGAAACAATAATAGCTAGAGACATGTCAAACATTTTTCTAAGGTTTCATTTTCAGTCTAGCTAGCAACATTTTTTCATCATGTCAGGACTTCCCAACTTCTCACCAAGTCTGTGAACACATATCTCCTTTAGTAACATGCACAGCTCCATGTCTGTTCTCAAGAAGCAACACGCATATAAATACTCAGCTAGTGCAAAAGAAAAATCTAGACTATAGGAAAACATACTTTCAGTCAATAGTCAATGCCTTAGAAGAGAGAAGACGTGGGAGAAAAAGAGGTAAGTTGATCAGCAGATCTGTTAAAAAAGAAAAGCCATGGATGGAGCTTGGAACACTTTGTGTCACACTGCTTCAGTGCTTTATCTTGGCCAGGGAACATACTGAGTGTGGCTTTCCCAGCTGAAAATAGGTGTCTATTGTTTTCACGTTTGGTGAGAAGCCAATTAGTTGTCAAACGGAGCCATCACAAAATTGTTAGTGTGCATGGCAAAGCAAAAAATACTTTACTTACATGTTCACTTTGTTGGAAACAAATTATAATGCAACAATTTCCAGCGAGGATGGGGCGAGGGATATATCCTTGTTCACAGGGCCATCAAGATGCAAACCTTCCTGTTAAGCTAGGCTTGAGTTGATGAAGAAAATGGGTGAGGATTTATAGAAGACTGGTCTGTAACACTCAGAATAGGCATTACACAGAATGTTTTAAATACTACAGGACAACTCCTCTTACATAATTACACCACCTGTTGATCAGATGTGTAGCACCTGGGATCCAATATGTACAGTCAGATGCTGAGATTTTTCTTTTTGTTCTCAGTGATATTTGCAGAGGACATGAAGAAAACTGCATTGTCACAGGTACATGAAGCCAAAGTTGCACAGTACCAGAAAGGATTAATCTGCACCAGCACTGGCCAGCAACAACAGATTTGAGATATATCACATGCCTGTTTCTGCCTATTAGCATTGCAGCATTCTTTCAGTATGTAATTAGCACTGCTTATCTGTCTTAGCCAATATCTCTCTGCCTAATATGTGGCATTAAAACTAATCACCCAGGCATCGCAAATGCCACATTTCCAGCTCAGGGATATACACTGCCCAACCACCGCATCCTTCATACCAGCCAAAATGACCATCAGCAGAACAGTTTTCAGTAAGAACACTCACAGCACCTCCAAGCCTAATGAGCAGCTGTTTGGGCAGGGGTTTCCAGGCTTCCCTTGGAGTCCAGCTGAGCAAGCTCAGGTGTGGCTATGTCCAAGCCTGCCAAGACCTATCATGCCTGGGGCCTCCAAGACTGGTCACTGCATGTGTGCAGTACTGTGAAGGATGATGAACAGCTTAAATTCTTAATCACTTGCTTTGCCTGGCCACAGCAAAGCTAACCATTAGCACCAGAGACAATGGCTACTGAAGGCACAGGAGCTCTGGGCTACCTGTGTAAATAGATCTCCAAAAGGTTAGCAAAGGCCAGTGAATATTGTGGTCTACCAGATTGTCGTGGTTTAAGGCCGGTAGGCAGCTCAGCCCCACACAGCCGCAGTGGAATGGAGGAAGGAATCAGAAGGGTAAAAGGGCAAGAACTCGTGGGTTGAGATAAAGACAGTTTAATAGGTAAAGTAAAAGCTGCATGCACAGGCAAAGCAAAATAAGGAATTAATTCACTACTTCCCATCAGCCATCTCCAGGAGACAGGGCTCCGTCATGTGTAACAGTTACTTGGGAAGACAAATGCCATAAATCCGAACATCCCCTCCCCGCTTCCTCCTTTCCCGCAGTTTTTATTGTTGGTCATGATGTCATATGGTATGGAACACCCCTTTGGTCAGTTGGCATCAGCTGTCCCAGCTGTGTCCCCTCCCGGCTTCCTGAACACCCCGAGCCTACTTGCTGGTGGAGCAGTATGCGAAGCAGAAAAGGCCTTGACACTGTGTAAGGACTGCTCAGCAATAACTAAAACATCCCTGTGTTATCAAGACTGTTTTCATCACAAATCCAAAACAGAACACCATGCAAGCTATTATGAACAAAATTAACTCTATCCCAGCCAAATCCAGTACATAGCTGAAGAACAGAGTTCAGGAAGACCATGTAATTTGCCCATGATGAATAGATAAACCCATGGCTACATCAAACCTAGATCTGATTCTTCCACTCCAGTGTCGTATATATTACACCATGGATAAACACCTCTTCCATCTATAGCATCAACTTTTGTTCCTAGCCAGACTTTCATTTCCTAAGAAGACGACCATGTCTGTACAAGGCTATACCTGCCCTACTACAACCTTGGTAGGCCCAAACTCTTCCCCTGTTCACTAAGCTGGTGTGCCTGCTGATCAGGCAGCATGCCCTGGGTGAGACAAACCTGCTTTAGATTTTGTATTCAGCCACAACACCTGGGCACTGCTGAACCAGGCCCTTCCACCAAGGCAACAACAAATCCCTGTGAATGCTGATGGAAGGAAGAACTAGCACAGTAAGGGCTTGTTCTTACTACAGGTACGGTACGTGAAATTAGGATGAGGGATATTCCACGTCTTGGCCAGGCTTGGCCAGAGATACCCAAACTGAATGATCTTTTCCTCGTATACATCTCTTTTATGTTTACCACAAGCATATGTGACACATACGTTTACATTCTCTTTACAGTGGTAGGTACTATGTCTAATGCTCCATTCCCACCATGTGCACAGCTGAATGTGTATAATACACAAGGCATGCCATCCAAGTTTATTTTCAATTACTTAAGAGGATGTTTCTCCCTGAGGCACAGTTTCTGTTTAGCTTGTTTAGATGCCACAAATCCAAACCCTTGCGAAAAAAAAAAAGAAAAAACATATAGTTGAAAAGCATAAAAAAAGCGCTGTGAAAGACTGCCCCTGGGAGGGAGCAGATGCATTGCAAATTTAAAAATTAAAACTCCTGCAACAAGTTTGCCAGTTCCTTTGATGATTAAAGCAAATTTCATTAAAGTGACAGCAGTCGATTTCCTGCAACTGCACCGATGTCTTCCTGCAAAGCAAGGCCAATAAATAAGTATATATTTAAAGGCGAACGGAATCGGCATGCCGATACAGTATTAAGAAAGGCATCGGGAGCCTCTGCCTCCCCTTCCACAAACACTCTTGTGTCAAGGCTTCCTTCCTGCAGCAGGCTCACCTTCACTAATATTCTCCTGCCTTTGCTTTTCTCCCAACAGCAGGTCAGAGGAAGGGACAGTCTCCTCTAGTGCAGTGGGTTACTTGCTCTCATGTACCAAAATAGTAACTTGTTCAACTGACACAAAAGAAAGAAAACATCCTCGCATCCTGTCCTGCTGCCAGCTTTCAAAAGGTAATTAAACATCCCCCTTTTTCAAAGAGCAGAGTTCTCCAGGATCATGGTGTTTGAGCTCTGATGTTGTCAAACAACAGGGGGTTGCTTAAGCTTTGACTGACCTTTCCAAAGACCTACAAGCAATTTAATGGGAGCCCTCCTTAGTGGTGACAGAAACGTCCCATTATCTGCTTCCTATTGTCTAGATCGCTTGGGGTAATGGGGAACTTTGATTCTCATGGTCATGAGGGCAAAACCAAACCACTTCAGGCAGATTCACATTCATCCATATTTCCAGTGCAAAGGAAAGTTTTTCCATGCAAAACTTAGTGACATCTTGATCACGTAAATTTTATTTCCCTCCATTCTGTTCTCTTTGCCTGGTGTTTTTCTCTCATGCTCAACAAATTGTAACAACTAAGTGCTATAAAGATCCGATCCCACTCCCAAACTAGGAAGTCATATTCTCCATGTGTCCCAAGATCATCCGTCCATCTCTAAGCTGCTGACGGGTGGGAATGGCTCTGAAAGACCTGCCTGGCAGCCAAGTTCTGTTGGTACCCAGCACACCATGTACCAAGTTGCACCTACTTCTTCCCTATCCTATACACAAGATGCTGCAGAGATGGAGGTAGAAGGAGAGTCAGGTAGGCTGATGCTATGCTGGGTGAGAACTCCTTACACCAGGAAAATTCCCTTGTTCCTTTGCAATCCAGTAGAAACATCAAAAAAACACTAGGGAGCAGATTTCAGCTCAAAATTCACTCTACAATTTGTGTTTGTTTTCCTTTCCTTTCCGTTTTTCCTTCAATCTCAAATAGAGAAAATAGGAGTCCAAAAACAAATGCTGGGTCAAATTCTGCGGGCTGCAAAGCAGTAAACAACCCACTCATTCCATGGGAGATCTGCTCAATTAAGAACCATTAAGTCTAGCTCTGTTCCATGATTTTATTGTCTGCTGAAAAGTCCCTGGAAGGCAGCCTCCCAGAGAATCAAACCTCTGCAGCCAACACGAGATGAAGAAGTTATACTTTTGCTGTTCCTAGACTCACTCAGGCAGGACCCTTTAATCCGCAAAGTGGAAACAAGGCCCTTGGCGTGCCATCCAACATTCAGCCACTTGCTTTGTCTCAAATAAAAGGGGAGAAGTACAGCAGGCTGCTTTTCAGCTGGAGAGATCCCTATAGCAGGCCAGCTAAGGGGCCAGCTGGCTCCAAGCAAGGCTCTGGCTCTGTATTTTGTCTTTGCCTCAGTGAGATCACTCTCTGCACTGTCTTCCCCTCCCTGAATTTTTCCTCTGCTTAGCCTATGTAAAATAATTACTGGCAGGAAACCTGTCTTTCAGTTTTCTTCCCCTCTCCCGAGATATCCGAGTAGCAACAATGTTCTGGGGCAATCTAGGAGTTTGAAAAAAGAATAAAAATCCCTGTGCTTAGCTCCTTCCAACAGCACGGTCATTACACAAGCCTCCTCTTTGCTCCCCCTGCGAGGTGAGAGAGAAGACATGGGGATACCAAAGCTTCTGGGGCAGGATACAGTCACACTAAGCAACACAACTTGTCCAAGCCTTTTCAAGACATCCGCGGTGTGGTGAGGATCAGTGAATGTTTTGACTCAGCCCAGGTAATACAGGGAGATGCTTAAGGCAGCAGACTCCCTGCTGCTGCCTATGCCAGAGCCTGGGAAAGCCAAGCTTGCTGCTGTGGGCAGGGAGAGGGGGTGCAGAGGGGTACGAACTACCATCACTCAGGGACGATGGGGGGAAAGAGCAGCCTTCCTGAAACAGCTGTTACCTTCCCCAAATTTCTCATCATACAAAAGAAGGAGCAGCAGCCAGCCCAGGTTTTCTTCAGGGCACTTCCCCAGCTTGGTGGCAGGAGCAGACAGGCATTAGCTCTTTTACCTTGGGCCAGCAAATTTAATTCTGCCAGACCTACCAAAAATACACCTGAACTGGCCATGCTCAAACACAGGTCAGGGTCACCCCTTGGGAGCTTTGAGAATATCATAGCAACCATAATGGCCACAACAAATTAAAGCAATGCGTCAAACAGTCGCCGGCGTTTCTGGAAAGTACCTTTGGATTATGCTTCTAGCAAAACACATCCTCACCAAAAACACACAACTTCTGCAGTCATACGGGGCAAAGGGGTGTTTGGTCTGGTTTTTCATTTGGTTTTTTTGACACCAGCTGCTGTAAATTTGAAAGGAAAATAGTGAGATAATCTAAAAATTACTAAAGTAAATACATATTTTTTATTACCAAAGCACATGGTCAAGTAGAGGGCTGCTTCATAAGTTACCTGAGTGCATCCAAATGTAACACCAATTCTGAAAATGATTTATGAACACATCAATGATTTATTGATATGGCCCCAAACTGGGCTGTTGTCAGTGCTCACATCAGTCTGAGGTAACCCCACCAAGCATGACAGAGTAGCTTCATATCAGCCCTGGGATAAACAAAGAGCACTGGGTGTCCTGGTTTCGGCTGGGATAGAGTTAATTTTCTTCCTAGTAGCTGGTGTAGTGTTATGTTTTGGATTTAGTATGAGAATAATGTTGATAACACACTGATGTTTTCAGTTGTTGCTAAGTAGTGTTTATACTAAGTCAAGGATTTTTCAGCTTCTCGTGCCCAGCCAGCAAGAAGGCTGGAGGGGCACAAGAAGCTGGGAGGGGACACAGCCAGGACAGCCAGGACCCAAACTGGCCAAAGGAATATTCCATACCATATGATGTCATGCCCAGTATATAAACTGGGGGGAGTTGGCTGGGAGGGACAGATCACTGCTTGGGAACTGACTGGGCATCGGTCGGCGAGTGGTGAGCAACTGCATTGTGCATCGCTTGCTTTGTATATTCTAATTCTTTTATTATTATTATTGTCATTTTTTTATTATTATTGTTATCATTATCATTATTTTCTTCCTTTCTGTCCTATTAAACTGTTTTTATCTCAACCCATGACTTTCACTTTTTTTTTTTCCGATTCTCTCCCCCATCCCACTGGGTGGGGGGAACGAGCGAGCGGCTGCGTGGTGCTTAGTTGCTGGCTGGGGTTAAACCACGACACTGGGCCAATCCCATTCCCTGGAAACCCCTATTTACTTTTTATGACAACTGCAGGGGATGCGTTTGTTTCCTACTTCTCTGGAAGAAAGAAGGGTTACCTGGCTTTTCGTTATGTCTCATGGACTCCTCTTCACCCATGACTGTGGGCAGCACTAACCTAGCTGCCACGGAGCCCAAAAATAACACAGCTAAAGACATCCCAAGTTACATGACCTCCTCTGGATCAGAGTATGAACCTCTGCAGCATGAACTCATTTGCCTGGCTTCCTTCTTCCCTCTGTGCCTGCATCCTAGATCCCATCGCAGGAAAAGCATGCACAAGGCCACAAGGGAGAGTTTTTGAGTCCAGTTAAGACGACAAAAAGTTTCTGGTGTGTTTTTTTCTCTAATTAGCATGGGTGAACAGGATGGAAGCCAGCATGAATCTCTTCCACGACTCTAAAGTATCTTCCTCTGAAATGGGAAAAGAACTTGAATAAAGTTTTCGCAAGCCTCATAATGAAAGCATCTAGATCCCACACTTAGTGGATTTCAAGCCTCTTAGATTTCTTAGATGCTTCTGAAAAATTTGGCTTGCGCTTCCATGAAGGTAGAGGCAGTGCAAAACATACAGAAACTGTGAGATACAACTTCCACAAACACAAATGAAATCAACTGAGCTGAGCTCATTTATGTAACAGGGATTTGGAGCAGGGCAAAAGTACAACCCAACATAAAGGACTAACTATTTCTTCCTTGTGTGCAAGTCTCACAGAAGTTATCCATACATCATTTTGGTTAATCAATATCCTTAATATCATTCAGACAGTAGCTCCAAACAGTTGATTTCTCTCCCATCCAGTATTTATCATTTTCATGCATTGGCTTACCTTATAATAATCTTCCTTTATATCTCTGAAACCTCTGCCTACCGGCTCATCTTGATTTGTTATTGTGGGATTTCTTTTTTAATTTATCATTGTGCGAAGTAATTCATTAAACAAAGCCAGAAACTGGCAGCCAGATCACTGTTTTTTGGTTTGTTGGGTTTTCTTTGGGTTTTTTTTTTCTTTTTCTTTTTTTGGGGGGTGGGGAGGGGGAAGAGGAAAAAAGGAATTAGCTATGGGAAACATCACATTCTCAACCCTTCTCACGTGGTGTATGAAACTGTGTTTTATACATCCAGCTGGTTTTGACTGAGTAAAATTGTTAATGTTCATGAGACAGGCTCTATCACTATTGTCTTGATCACATATCAGTCTACAACGTGAGATGGATTAGCTTAATATACTCTTGAAAACTAGACCTACTTTTCTCTACCCTGACCTATTTTTAATAGCTGTAGCAGGAGGAGTTCAAAGAAAAGTTGCTCTGCCTGGAGCTGCACCTTCCCAACATGATTGCATCACCAACAGCCACAAGAACTCAACAGTCAAAGTAGCGAACTTTCATACAAGCTGTGAAATATATTCTCACACTCGAATTCGTAAGCAACAATGTTAGCAGGCTAGACTCTGTAGATGGGGTGAAGTGATAAACAACCCCCTCTTTTCCCTATTGAGGACAAGAGAGTCAGATTCTTCACCACAGCTACTGAAGGCAAAAACCTCTCTTGCTTACAGGTGTGAAAGTGGTAGGACAAGGCGGGGCGGGGGGGGGGGGCAGGAAAAAGCCTCCACTTAAACGAATCTGAATACTAAGCTGAGTTGCTCACTCAAACACATCTCACCTTTACAGTCAAAATCTCTCTCTCATCTTTAATTTGCCGTTGTGGATGCCCTACTCTTGGAAGTCGAAATCTGGAGCTGATAAGGTACACGAACATGGCATTATCCTACAATGAGAGCACTCTGCCTTGTTCAGATAGGAAAGAAGAGACCATGGCAAGCACAGGAGAGGAAAAGGCAAGTACAATCAGCACAGCTGAGCAAAGGTATGACTGAGGTTTCAAAGGAGAAGCCACAGGAGATGCCACAGACCAACTCTTCAGTCCATGTAAGTCAGCTGAGCTCCAGAAAAATCAGTTGAGCGTCTGCATCAGATCACACCTGATGAAGAACGGCTGCACAATCTGACATGTACAATGCCACCCAGACTTGCCTCTGAAATAACTAGCTAATATTATTATTGAAATTAATTGCTCCTGAGTTGCCACATCTTGTGGATTTTAATTTAAGCAGGTGGAGGATGCCTTCACATTTAAAACTTGGAGATCTCCCCCCTCTAGTAAATCCACTCAAAGCACAACAATTAAAACTCCAAGCTCCAGAAAGACAGATTCAAAGCAACTTTCAAGTGTCTTGAGTAAAACCCACAGGCGAAATTCTCTACAGGGACAAACAGGTAAGATCCCATTAAAGTCCACACCACAAGTCAATTCAAGCAGAAGTATGGTGATGAGCATCCAGGCAGCGACTGGGACACCTCTAAATGTAAAATATGCTGCAAATACTGTTGGTTATGAAAAGCACGCTGCTGTAACAAGATTCCAGATAGTGATATCCTGTTCGGGTCAAGTAGGAGAGTCAATTTTGTCTTGTCAAGTGAGCTCCATTTGTAAAATTTCTCCTGGGGCGCTTGCTTCCTTCCAAAGGCTCAGCAATTTTTAATATATTCTCTTCCTTGAAGATGTGTTTTTGTGAAAGTGATGAGAGTCTACAGTACCACTCCCACCTTTTCCAAGATTGCTTTTGGTGTTATTTTGATGCCTCAGGAGTTTCATTTCAGCCTTATAATAACCCACTTACATATGAACAACACATAGTTGTCACTGAGTGATGTTTCATATCTCCAGGCTTCCCATACCAAAAAAGCTTGAGGCTTATTCTCTGTTTATGTTTCTCTGATGTGGGGCAGTGGTGCTTTCCTGTACACTGATTAAAACTTTCCTTCCTAATAAATTGAATTTGGCAGGTCCTTGCAGTTGTCTACAAGTTGTATTATGGGAAAGGTAAAGGCTTATAGGTGAGTGACACAGTGATTTGAGAGGAGTGCTGGCTGGATCAAAGCCTACTGTACATACAAGTCCTGTCACCCAAGAGCCCCCTTGTGCAACAGATACCGCAGCATCGCTGCGGTATCAAGAGGCACAACTTGCAAGCGCAAGCATGCCTGCAGCTCTCCTCAACACACAGGGAGGAAAGGAGCTCTCAGCAGCGACGGAGAGTCTCCAGGGCCTCTCACATGGTCCCCATCCATGCTCTGGGGGAAGGAGGTCATTGTCTGGATAACCAGAATGAGCTTAAGATCCCTGGGTGGAGCTCTATTACCAGCCCTGGTTTTTGTAAGGGGCTGGGAGAGTCAATCTTGCCATTAACCATTGTTTGGACTGATATTAAACTAGGATATGTCTGCCATTGCAAAGAATTCACCCTGCTGTTTGATAGATGTTACTTATCTAATGCTACACCTCTGGTTTCAAATTGCCTGAATAATAACTGGGAACTTACTGGATGGTACAAAACACTACAAGGAAAGATTTTTACTTATATAGCCTTGGATCCAGCCAAGCAACAAAGAAACTTCACAGATTTCAAGCAGGAGTGTGGATAATACAATTTAATTTTTTACTTCTCAACCTGGATTTGATTTTCCTCTTATTTTGTTCAGCTTTGATCTGCCCAAGACCTAAGGGATTTCATTCACAGATGCACAGCCCTTATGTCTAAAAAACTTCCAGATTACTACTTTTGACCTCCAGTATCTCATAAATCATTATATTTCATACTATTATTAGATCAAAAGTTTCATTTAACGAACCCATGTTTTCTAGAAGGGCTTCTGATCTAGATTCGAAGGCATCAAGAATTGACCAGTGTACCTCCAGTCTGTTCCAGGGTTGAGTCCAGCACTTCAAACTGAAATGTTCTCTCCTTTGCATCTTAAAAGTACCTGGATACAACTTTCAGACACTGACAGCAGCTACACTATTGATTCTTCCAGAGCCAAACAACCTAATACGCAATTTCTTGTTCTTTAGAAGGCATTTATCCACTGTATTTTATTACCTTCTATTCACTTAGTAAGATGTTACTAGAAGTTCTTCTGATTCTTCTCTCATTTACACTGAAAATGAGGAATAACTTGAAATCACCAGCATTAAATTTGGCATGAAAACAGGAATAACCGAATTCCAGAGTTTTTGACTGTCCAAAGTTTAGAAAGGATGCTGCGTGCTACTCAAACTCATTTATTCAGGTTATTCTTCCTCTTCCCCACCACAGATGTTCCGTCGACAGAAAAACATTCGGGTTTTGAAATAAACTGCTGTGAAGAAGTCTCACATACCAGCTGTTGCTTAACAAGCACCAGCCTTGCCAACACTCACAAATAACCTGAAAAATCAGAGAGGTTTTGGCATATTCTTGCACAACTGATGTGAAAGAGATGTTCTCCTACCTTCTCACCAGAGGGAGAACACAGCTCTCCCAGGACCCGTTCTGCAGTGAAAGTGGGCAGGGGGAAGGCATCTCTTCTGGCCGTCAGCAGGACCTGCTGCAAGAAGGATTTCAGATCAGACTGGAGGAGTGAGAAACACCGACTACAGGGTTCAAAGTTGATGGGACTTTTTTCCCTCATCTCACTGGGGCCACAGGAGACCACAGTGGGCCCAAATGCAGAGAAGCACTCGTGTACGTTGGCGCACTGGGTGCAGAGCATGCTGGCCTTTGGAGGGGCAGAAAGAAGTTTCCCTGCTTCCCCCAATAACAAATGAAGTTTCAGGGGCGAGGGGGGAGAAAAGCCATCTTTGCAGTTTTGATTTTCTTTTGGATTTTCATATGCTACTTCTCTGTTGGCCCCTGGCTTATAAGAAACAGGGGTTAAATTGCCAAGACAAATCTCCTACCTCCAGCAGTTCCAAATCCCTCTGGCAATAACGAAAACAAGGACTACCCCCTTACCCCTTCCTAAAAGGAAAGGGGATGCATGCACAAGCACAGGAATGAAAAACTCTTGGCTTTTTATCCTGAACTGTTGAATTGGAAAACATAGTTACTACAACTCCTTGGACACAGCACAACTTCTAGCACCACTTCCCTGCTCCCCTCCTCATTCCCATCTCCTCAGTTCTTGTTTTGGACTTGCAGCAATCAAATAAAACACATTTGCAAAGGAGTCCTGTGCTGATGGGAAGGGGTGCATGTAGCTACTCACCTGATTACCTCCTTCATACTGCTCTAATAACTCCAAATCAGCTGATACACCTCAGTAACAGCACGTGAGCTGAACTCTGCTCTCAGCCACAGCAGTCCAGCTTTACAGGGTCTGATGAAATTCTTCAGGTCTAACAGCTCATTGTAGCCCTTCATATTAAGAAAAACACTTACACAGATGTTTACAAGCTCATTTCATGTTCCTCTCAGAACAGCAAAGAGTTCAGTGATTTACCACTCCTGCTTTCCTATCTTTCTATCTGACCCTGCTGTCCAGGTAACATCATATAAACTGCAGATGTTATACAGACTTCAGCAATCCATCCTCCATTCCCTTCAAGATTTCTAAACAACCTCCTGATGCACTGAGAGGGGTGCACATACCACAGTGGGGTTTGTTCACATGCCCAGCTCCCCAGCAAAATGCTTTGGCTCTCTCAAGCGACTAGTATGGTAATAAATACTCCCTTATGTTTGCCATGGCACTCAAGATGAATGCCTGGGTCTCTCTGCTCGGACAGAGACAAATGCAGCAGCTCTCGCTGTAATCATGAGAGCTCGATGTGCTTGTGGTCCATGTGCCAATGCTGGCATACTGACATGTGCTGCCAGTGACGCTGGGAAACAAAACGTTTCGGAGTGGCCCAATACACACAGATGTGAGCTGCTGAGCAGGTGTGAAGAGGAGCATATTCCAGAAGCTGATACTCCTTTGCTAAAAAAACCCAATGCTCCTGCTCACAGGCAGATCCCAAGGCGCTCACCCCTAATTCATATGCTTTCAGGGACCTTTTCTACCAGTTACTTTGCTTTCCACATCTGCCCTGCAGCTCTCCACCCTGGCAAAACTGAGCAAGCAACCCAAGAGCAAACAATAAACTGTGACCTCTTTTGCTCCATCCACTTAATACATAACAGACTTTGCATTCTTGCAAGGCTGTCTGGGGTGTTATTGGGTTTGGTTTGCATCTACCAGGGGTTGCCTATAGCTTAGCTCAAAAAGTCATATATATGCGCACACATATATATGTACATATACATATATATGTCTGTATGCACAGATTTGTAGCTCGCTCTCTCTATATATATAAAATAAGCTAGGCTATGTATATATGCATGTATATGTAGGCAAATTTCACACAGGAAATTTCCAGCTGTGAGGCGGGGGGGGGAATCTAACAAAGAGCTGACCCTTTTGACCCGTCATACCTGCCTTTTGTAGGAGGGGGCTATTTATTTAAGGAGATGTTTTGCAAATTATTGTCTCTTTAGAAGACACAACTACTCACACACACATTGCTGGCTTTGAGCAGGCTAAACTGCAAAAGCGAAGAAGGGAATCTTGGGGGAAAAAAAAGAAAAGACTTGTTCTAACAGAAAGCCACTGTGCTCTATTATGCTTCACCAGCTTTACAGGTATATTTTCAAAGTATAGCTTTCAAAGGAGCTGGTGGGGAGAAAGAAAAAAAAAAAAAACCCTGTGTATGCAACTTTTGTGTAAACTTCCTTTAAGAGCCCTGGAGTTTACAGACGTTGGAGGACACAGGAAAGCACCTGTCCACCAGCGCTCTCTCACTTGATTAGAGGCTTTGTTACCCCTTGGTCACCACAGAGCAGATGCTTTTTCACTGCCAGAGATCAGATACAGCCATTTGACCCAACCTGATGAACTACACAACCATCCAAATGTTAACAAAAGGAGACTTCATCACTCCAAGGAAAAGCTGCCATGTGACTTCAGATTCCTATCTAATTTGTCCCTCAGTAGATCATCTATCACCTTTCAAAGAACCATTTGTAAAAGAAAGATCACCATCCTCCCTACCTGCCCGAGTTAGACAAACATATTGGAAGTCTTTTCATCCAAGAGCAGCAATTAAGGAAAATATTTCCCAGGCAATCCCTCAGAAAATAGAAACAAGCCATTTTCTGAAGTCTTCTGATTTCACCAAGTCTTTATATACAGTCTTAAAAATCTCACTGAGTCAGTTTAGGTTTTGGATTTGTAACTTTATTAACATCAGTGCCTTGGCGTGTTTAGTGTGCTCACAGCAATCTCAAATCACTTTGTAGAAGCTAGCAAATAACGTTATCCCCTTCAGCAGACAAGAAAACCAAGGTACACAAAACCTAGAGGTACACTGAGAATGCAAGATGGTTCAACACCCTGTAGTGTGAATGTTCAATGTATTCAGTATATGTTACAGTATTCCAAATTTTTGGAATGATAAACATCATGAAGAGCCTTTGCATGAAAATCTGCAAAGCCACTGCTACTCTTTTGAAGAGATGTCCTTTGAATGGTGCTTCTTTTCTCAGAGATCTTTTCTCAGGTGCTTAGTTTCACTCAGAGATCAGGCATTTATTCATAATGGGAACATTCAACATGTTAAAAAATGCTGTAACAGTTTATGGAAAACATAAAAAAGAAAAAGGAAGAAAAGAACACAAGCATTCTTGTCTTGCCTTAGGGCTCGTTGTTTATCCAACCTGAATTTAACCATCCCTTGTAACAATCAGCCCATCCCAGCCTATCTCTCTAAAGACAATCCTCTTCAGCATTAATGCCAGCCAACCTGATTGCAATCACTAACCTGGATTCAGACCCAGTTTATGGAAATGGCAAACTGAATTTTAGCAGAAGCAGAATGAGCTAACATAAACACTATCGTGAAGCCCTGCCCTTTGTCAACACTTCACTCCTGTCTCCAGTCCTGTGTAATGGATTTGTTATACGTGTTCCCACACAACTTCTAACTGTGCTAAAGAAATTATCGCTTCATTGCAGCATACCAGCACTAAAATGCCAGAAAAAAGAATTGCAGCTTGACTGTTAGAATGGAAGAGGGAGACATTAGACTCCAGGTATTATACAGGATTTGTACAGAAATCAAGACTTGAAGATTTTGGACAGGGGTGAAAGTTACAGATGGTTGTGGCCAGCTAACAGAGGAGGTTTGAACGAAAACAGTCAGGCAACCTTGAAGGTAGTGGTTGCAGTAAATAATAAAGGATGCACTCTGTGTGCAATTAACACTGTAGCTTTTAAAATCATTGATGGCGTTGTTCATTTGAAACATTTGTGAACTCATTTCGTTTACATATTTGTACTAGCCCATTGTTCCAGGAAAATCAGATTAAAAGAGCAGTTCTGCCATGAATGCAAAAAAGCTGGCCACCTCTGTTAATTCAATGCTGCTGAAAGAATAAGCTGACTCACAGATAAAATTGCAATGAATAAAGAAAAAGGAAACATTGGTTATATGACGATATTTGTCATTCCAGCCAAAGATCGTTGAAGGTTTTCTGTCAAACCTTAACAAAAAAGTGGATTTTTTTCCCCCTTAAAAGCTTTTCTGTATTTAAAAAGCTAAAGAAACTGTAGTTAAAAGAGAAGACTTGAGAAAAGGGAGTTATCACAGAAAAAAATTCCTTCTTTTTTTTCCTCCCTTGCTGGAAAACAGTGTTGGAAAGTTTTAGAAAAATGTAAGAAATGTGGAAAATTGTCTTTTTCTCCCTTCAAATTCTTTTGCCACTTTAAAAAAAAAAAAAGAGATGTCTTTTTAAACATGTGTCAGAAAGGAGGAAAGAAAAAGTATTAAATTCCCAAATCCTTCCTTCAACAGAAATAAAGCCTTTTTTTCATATTGATTTTTTCGCATCAGAAATAAAATTTGACACTGTCGCTTGGAGTTATATTTTTTCATTCTTTTTAAAAAATGTTCCCTCATGCCTAACCACACTTCTAACAATTTGCTTTGGTGGCCTCAGTTTGCACACACTAATTCCCTCCTCCTGACCCCTGGGAGAGCAGAGCGATCATCGCATCATTGACACCTTGTGGTGCTGTACATGAGGAGGAGGAGAGAAGATAGGGCCATTCACAGTAGCAGCGTGGAAATCCTGCTTAAATCTCTCTTCCCATTGACTCTTGCTTGTCGAGTTCTCGTCTGCACAGCTAATGTCCCTACTTCTCAGATGGAGCAAACACCAGCCTGATTCTATAAGTGGATCTCCATCAGACTGCAAGCTCACCTGCATAGATGATACGTCTTGCAGGATTTAGGGTCACTGGTGCTGCTTTTCTTGGCTTCTGTTGGGCTACATGTTAGTACTATCTTTCTTTGAAAGCAGTAGCGTTCACTGAGGAGTGTGGTGCTACCCACCGGGAGGAAGAGACCTGGAAACCAGCCTGGAGTTATATGGCAATTGGCGTGTCTGGGGAAGAACAGAGCTCCCAGTTTATGTGCAGAGCACTGCTACATACTTCCCCCTTCCTTTTCCCTAATTTGATGAGGGTCCTGGTTCAAAGGCATTAGAAATCTGATGTAATCCTACCCACATCAACCCATATTCACAGTAACACCTATTTGCCATTGGCTCTGCAACAGCTAGGAATGGCCCTAAGATTTCACAACGGGGGAAAAAATTCGACCTGCATCCTGCTGGAGAACTAGAAGGAAATAAGATGGCGCCTTTTAAACTGGCATGCCTCCAAAGGGCAATAACTGAGCTTTACTCTTTCAGTTATTCCCATTAAAAAAATAAAATTATCAGAAATGTTTATTCAACAGTGAATAAAATGCTCAAATCAGATAGGCTTTATCTGATAGCAAGGTAATGACTGACTACCAAATCACATGGCAGCAAAACATTTTTCATGGATGTGGTAATGTGCTCTTACCTGAAAACCTCTGATTAAACAACAGGGGGGTGGGTGGGACCACAGATAAGAACAGAGAAGTCACGTAACATAGCAATAAGAGCAACACAAAGCAAGTCTCTCGGAGGAGGGGGGGAACCTTTGGGCATCCACCTACTGAGTTCTGCCTCTATTCTTCCCTGTGGTCCTATTGCCTTTCAATTAATTGCCCCCTGACTCCGTTCACCTGGACAGCTGAGTATGATCACGCATTTCTGCATTTTATTTCTGTGGCTCCTATTGCAGGCTATGACAGCTTCCGCAAGACTTCTACTATTTACATAAAATTCATAAATAACAAATCTATTTGTTGCCTTATATAACTAGTATTGTGTAATTTATCTAGAACTTTCAGTTTAGATCCCAGAAAAAGGAAAAAAAAAACCAACCCTCTATGTTCTATGGGGACATTCTTAAAAAGTTGTTAGACAATTACACAGCAGTAAAGTTTACAAGAAGCAATTTACTTTCTCTAAATTCAATATACGCTAAGTTGCTGGCAATTTTCAATCCTATTGTATCGCAGCTGCTTTAATGCTCTCTGGAAGTAGCAATTTCATTGCTACCCATTAATCTTGAAACATTTTTAGAAGCTCATAAGAGTAAGCCTGGAAAGCCATAGTATCAGAGAACACAGGGATGAAATAGACCCCAAAAGGTCATCTAAGAAGGATCAGCAACACCTAAACCACTCCTGGCAGATGTTTGTCTAACCTGTTCATTAGAAGCTGCGGTGATGAAGGGACAAACACACAGCAAATTACTAACAGAGACCAAAGACTTCAAACTGAGAAATATTCCAAAACACACTTCCCTCACATGGATAAATTTCCCTGTTAACCTCAGTATAAACGTGTTTACGGAGTGGAATATATTTGAGCTATTAGCCACCAAACACTATGAATCCCATGAGACAAGTAAATTATGCCTTATTCTGGACAATGTGTAGCTCTCTCCCATTCAGCTGCTTCTTTCCTAGATACTGCCAATCGCAGCGATTGAATCAGACATGACACAAGTGCCAGGGGAAAGCCTGACAGCCTGAGGTGCAGGCTGTTGGCAGAAGAGGGCGCTTTCAAAAGCAGAAGATGTTTCCAGAAGAAATGAAGTCTTGATAAGACCCCCAGACACTGGAGACCTTCTTGGCACTTTCTATGGCAAAAATTTCACCATGTGCTGTTCACATGTCTGTGCTTTTTAAAAGGTTTCCCTTTGCCCACAACCAATGTCCTACATAGTCTACAGACAGGAGAAGGATCGGTCACAGGAGAGAACTAAAATGACAATTCAATAATCCAAGAGTGAACTTGGAGAAATCAAAAAGCTACTGCTCCTGCAGGTCTGCAGCACTTTCTTCACTGTGACCAGCTGCTTCTCATCTTAAAGCGCTAATATGTCCCACACAGGTTTCTTTGCCCTCACACACTCTGAGGGGAGACCTTATCACTCTCTACAACTACCTGAAAGGAGGTTGTAGCGAGGTGGGTATTGGTCTCTTTTCCCAAGTAGCAAGTGCTAGGACGAGAGGAAATGGCCTCAAGTTGTGCCAGGGGAGGTTTAGACTGGATATTAAGAAAAAATTTCTTCACTGAAAGGGTTATCAAGCACTGGAACAGGCTGCCTAGGGAAGTGGTTGGGTTACTGTCCCTGGAGGTATTTAAAAGACGTGTAGATGTGGCACTTAGGGACATGGTTTAGTGGTAGACTTGGCAGTGTTAGGTTAACGGTTGGACTCGATCTTAAGGGTCTTTTCCAATCTAAATGATTCTATGATTAGGTAAATCCCTAATACTCCTTTTGAAGATAACCCAAATACATCTGCAGACGTCACTCACTTAAAGGCAATAGCTATATCAAGATAAAGCATTTGTATTCAACACCACATGTTGGTGACAACTGGAGCACCTTTGTCACACATCACTCCTCATAATGCTTGGTCATATGGTATCCACATGGAGGAAGGTGCTTTTTAACAGTGGTTTCAGGTGAGATACAGTACTACTGGATGAAGAAAACCAGCTCAACAGCCAGCTAAAGGTTGCCTTGTCCAGTGCACATACACCCTTGCTTTAGCCCCACCATACCTGTGCCCAGCTGTTTCCACATCCAGGGGAGATATTGAGGGGCTCTTCTGGCAGCCCGCTCTGCCCTAACCGCTGAGCACTTTGCACGCTAGCTGAGCCTGTGTGCCTGAGGAAGGGCAGGGAAGGTCTGGGTGTGTATCTCCCACTGCATCGGGGCACAGAGCCAACAACAGACCTACAGCCTGCAAGGCAGGTCCCCAAAACAGGGCTCCAGCCTGTGCAGCTGCAGGGGCTGATGTAGCTTCCCTGAGACCTTCTGCTTCAGGGCATCTCTTGAGAAGGCCATCGTCATGACCCAGAGTCGTGCCACATGGATCCAATTTTCCAATTGTCAGATAATTTCCACCCAATTAATAATGAACCTGAAAGTTGTTGCCATCATCTTCATCATCAGCCTCATAATCCACCTCAGGTTCACCAAGGTGAACCCATGAAGAGGGATTCTATTTCACTGTTCAAATAACCAATCTGAAGAGAAGCTGGATATTATTACAGTTACACATTGCACAAATATCTGTTCCACTGCAAAATGCAATTCATGTTACATAAATGCATTAGCAGTATTACAGTTATATAATATAACAGCGAAGAAAATGAAGAATAACCCTAGCAAGGAAAATATGAATCAGCTTGCCCTATCAAGCAAGTAACTTTAAAACAAATTATAGAAGCCTACAGATGCCTTTTAGTCAACCAAGAATTGCTCACCAGAACACAAACAACTGACATTTCAGTCAGGAATTTCACTGATAAGAACAATTTAATGAACATTTTAATATGGAGATTTAAAGAGGCTGAAGACATTTCTGTACTTTTAATAAGAAAAAAAGAACACCTGAGAATTGAGAAAGAAATTCCCAGCACTGACACTTAACTTATCCTTTGCTTAAGAGAAAGATTTCTTTTTTGGGAGTACATTGTGTTCTCATCCCCAACTGGTTCCACACGCTGCTCCAAATGCTAGATATCTATAGAACAGCTCCAGCTTTGAACTATGCTAATGACCAGACATGAAGCAATTTTCTCTGGGTATGAAAACAATTTCACTCTTGGACTGAGTTATCTAAAGGAGACATTTTGTATGCAAAAAAAGATTACTGTATTTGCTATCTGGAACAGTTCAATGCAGAACTAGAGGACTTCAATGAAAATAGTTTTGGCAAAACCTACATGGCTTATGGAAGACTTTGCTTTCTCTTCAAGCTGGCCTTAGATCCCAAACATTTGCAGTAGACTGAAGTATGCCTGTTCTTTGATGCAGTGAGGATTAACCTCCTGCTTTGTATGCTCATCTGACGAAGTACACAATAAAAAGAAAACACTCTTACAAGTGACCCAGAAAAATCTGAGTACAATTTGGATAAATCAAGGATTACAGCACACAAGGCTCACTTGCCTGTTATGCTTAGTAACGCTAACACAGACAGCATGATGTCTGTTAAAGATATGCTAAACATATTCTCACAAGCACAGAAGAAAATGCAATGCCCTCGATGGTTAAAATTCTTATTAGCTTGTAGTGGACACCAAATGCCCAAGGAAAAGAAGTCCAGTGATACTTTCTGGATTCTCCCTGCTAACACCATCAGGTTTCAATACCACAAAGACTCAGTTTCACAGGTAGTTTCTCAGGCAATAGTGTTTCCTTATTGCATGTGGATTATTGTAACACTTCTAGCATAAACTCAGAGGGGGGAAAAATGCTTTCCACAAGGCTTGGTTCTATTCCAAAGTAGACAGAAAGAAAAACACCCACTGGCCTACTTGAGTATTGAAATAGGTCCTTAGCAACTGGAGCCAATGTGACCTGGAGTTTGTCAGTGCTGAATGCAAGCATGCAAGTTCCAGTGGGTTTACACGCTTGCTGTTCCTCTTGCACCTAGGAATAGTTTTTGGCCTGCTCACTTAAACCCTTGCCACATAGCTTGGCAATTGATTCCAGGCACCAAAACTTCAATGGCGTTTTAGAAACAGAGGTTTAATTTGGTTTGGCTTGGCCTGAATTTTAGAGATTTGCCTGCCACACGGTTTGACAACAGAACTCTGCTCAGCACTCAGCTGTACCTCTTAGCTTCTAACGCTCCTGGTACTGAGAATTAACCTGAGCATCAAGACTGATGATTCTTGCCTGTGAGAAAATTTTTTAATATAGCGGATAAGCAGAATATTCAGATGGCTGATCTGCAAGGAAATGAAACGCAATTTCTCCAAATCAAATTATTAGCGCAAAGTGCTTACCCACAACGTTAAACATGCTGACAACGTATGGGCTGAAGTTAGCACCATTTATTTATTTTTTGCACAGCTAAAATATAGGTGTAACCTGCCAAACCAGAGGATGGAATTAGCAATTACAGTGTCACTTGGCTTCACTGTTCAATATGCATGCATGAAGAGGCACGATAACAGATCCAGACGGATAACATGAGGAAACAGTAGGTACATGGTGGGATCAGTATGTTGTGCAATTTAAACAAACACAGCGTCTAATATCAAGCAGGATGAGTCACAAGCATGCATACAATCTCCAAGGTTTTTCAGCGAGCAGATGCAGATCCCCGTGCTTCTTTCACGAGTGTGCAAATATTATCTTTAAATGCAAAACTCCTCCATTTTTTGTGTCATGTTGAACACATCAAATAGTGGTATAGCCCTTCATGGATGTGGTATAAGGCATCTATGATGACATTTGACTTTCTGCAGTGTTGTCAGAAACAGAGCAGATCTTGCATTGTGGCATTGTGCCAGAAACTGTAACTACTCGGTATTGCAGGGCAGGAGTATTTCCACTGCTAGTTTGATGTGTGAAAGTACTGGGTAGGCAGAAACACAGGGTAGATAGGAAACTAACTCAAACGACAGCTAATAACTGCTCCTTCCTATCGATTTAATCCCTACAAATTACACTTTTGTGGATGATGATATGCAATTCTCATTAACTCAAACCAAAGGAAAGACTGCTAACACTTACAGTAGGGCAGAATGAGAGTCTGAATTCCCAGAAGATTTCAAACCCTTGAACAAACAGTTCAAACTCAATTGCTCAGTCCTGAAAAAAAAGCAGCAATGCCTCCAGTTTCACAGTTTGATTAGAGAGTATCTGACTTTGTTAATGTATCCAATACTTATTTCAAGGCACGCTTTATGAAGGTTTCCAGAGAAGCTGGCCCATCATTATTTGAATAAATTCCTTGTGTTCTAGTTTGGCATTCCACAAAAGACAAAGGATAGTACACACGTGTATGTGAATGTGCACATGGATTTACTCCTCAATGTACAAAGATCCTGTGTTTGTACCTGACTACCATGCAAGAGATTAAGAACAGAAGATCACATAGTTGACAATGAGGGACAGACGTCTAAATCCCCAAATTCACTACCTGAAATGTCCTTGCTTAACCATCTATCATGTGCTCCAGAGGCATGTTGCACCAGTGTTTGAAAGTACGTCACAAGACCATCTGGAGGAACTACTTCTCTTCAACCTAAGAACATGAACTGTTTTCGCGCACAATATTTCACCGTTCATAGAAAGACAAATATTATCATTGGCTGCTCTAGTAGAAAAGCCATCTTCTGATTTTCAGCAGCAGAGATTTTAAAGGCATTGTAAAAACTTAAAATCTTTATGCAAACTGATAGATTATTTCTAGATTCATCTAGGAGAGAAGTGTTTGTAACCTGCCTGAAAGAGGTGAAGAAATACAATGGGTTTCTGTATGGCATGAATTCTTCTATGTGTTTCATAGCTTTCCAAGCTCTACAACACAAGCTCCTGGGCTTGCACAGTCTTACACTATTTTATTTGGTCAGCTATGATATACACAAAAGAATTAACTTCAATCTGTGGTACATGGATACCTGATCATCCATGGGCTACTTCAGAGATTCACTCCACTAAACACAGCTCATACAAGTGGCTGTTCTAGCTATGGTACAACACAACTCTTTCCAAAACCAAAAAGATTGCTGGAAAACTGGGGTAATGGCATTAGGCATGGCAGGCTAGGAGTCCAAAACTATAAATTCTGATCAAGACCCAGTCCAAAGACTGGATCTGCAATCTAGACAGCACAGAGAAGGTATAGTAAGATTGAGAGGGAGAGATGAAATAAACAAACAAGCATACATGCATAAATTATATATATAAATGCATCTAATCTATAATAACTGCCTAAAAGACCATGCTCTCCTAGAAGCTACATATGATATTGCACTTCTTTCTAAGAGCATGAATTCCCAAGTAAGCGGGTGCAAGCTCGGGAACTGGGTTCTGCAGAGCAGTATCTATCTCTGTCACTGGTAGGAATCCCACTCTCCTAGACAACACATCAAACACACCATGTTCTGCAACCCTGAAACTTCACCATAACCTTTACCTTCCTAACTCTGGACTTGAGAAAACGCAAACCCTTCCTCAAGGGTTGCTCTGCTACAATTACCAGAATCCTTGGGTTAAGTTCTGCCCAATGCCCCCAAAAATCCCACTATCTTCCCCGCATAGGGAAACAGAAGGCAAGTTGTGGTCTTGAAGACTTCTAGCATTCAATGCCCAGTTTCTTTGTCTCTTTTAATACTACAAAGCCAGTAACAAGTGCCCACGGGCATCTGAAGCCTGGCCATTCTTCCTTTTTGATCTGTGATGAATGAATAATCCTGTGATAAAAGAGGGAGAAATTTAGATTAGTTTTCACCTCTTATACTGGTCTGCCCACAAGCAGGCTGTGGCTTACTCAGGGGTATTCCCTGCCCTGTTCAGACAGAGCATGTGAACAATTTGCTGTGACTAGCTGGTATTTGTAATTCAAGCTACACATACAGGTCACCTGGAATATTATGCTTCTCTTCCCTGATGAATTAATTCCTAGAAGTTGGCTTCTGGTGGGAATACTCATGGTTCTGCATTCGTCATCTGCGCTAAACACTCACAGCTTTCTTAAACATTCCTGCTAGTAAACACTCACTGGAGAGCTGGAACACAAAGAAAGAATTTGTTGAAAATTTCTAATGAGTCTTTGAAAGAGGGAAAGTCATTTGCTTCATGTTTATGATTAGCACACTGAGTTCCTGACCTGGTCAGACCTTAAGGTGGTACCACAGAGTATATGCTAATCTGCAACAAATAATATGTAAGAAAACTGGTCTAGTTTCACTCACTCAAACACCACAAGAAAGGGCTGGTACTGAGGCTCTTCCCCAGGGCAGCAAGCCAAGAAACCCAGTTCTGTGTCACTTTTATCCACATTTCCCTCTGCATCTTCAGTCCTGCTACAATCTTAGTGAAGGCCCTTCCCTATAAATCTGCATGAAATCTTAGTACAAAAACATTTGCTGATCAGCAGATCCCCCATCCCTCAAGCCACTTCATTCCCCGCTCTCTAGCTGTCTGCTTTTCAACTAAATGGATTCCACTCAGGAATACAGGGAAAAACACAGATGAGATTAATAGTGGGACTCATCTCACCTAACTTTAGCCATTTAAAAGATGTCTGGTTTAAAGTAGCTGTCCAGGCTCCCTCTCTAGTCAGTGGAAAGAGCTATCTCTAGGAGCAGATTCAATCCTTGTATTCTAGAAAGCCAGAATACTGCTCCCATCTCTTTTCCGTAGCCCTGATCAAGCTTCCCGATCAGACTAGGTCTTGGATGTGGAGGTAGCACTCTGTAATGGCAGAAGTAGCCTAAAAAAGTGCCTGATCCATCCAAGAGAACAAGAACGTGAATCTCCCAAGCTACAAATGCCCAATAGGCAATCATCTTCTCAACAAGTACAACAGTTCTAAAAAAATTAAATGAAATACAGAACATCTTTCATGGAGGGAAAAAACCCCCAAAAAGTGTATTAATTGGGGGGAGGGGAAACAGCAACAATTTTCTATAAGAAAACACTTCCAACAGAAAATCAGTCATCATACTATTGCAAGCATAAGTGTGCCTTTTATCCAGCATTGCTATAGAGTGATAGCACTTTCAGCCTGCTTCTCCTTAGAGTCCCAGGAGGAAAACACAGAGTTTTGCCAAGTCGCCTGTTGCTATTTTTCATCCTGAGTGTTGGCTTTCATCATTACAGAATGGGAATTCTGCCACTGATTTCAAAGACTCCATGATCATAATTGTAACTTTAACTTTATATTAATGTACATGTGTTTAATTTAATTGCTTTGTTTAAAGATAAAAGGAAAAATGGATTTCAAATCTCTCAACTGATTTCACTGCACATGTTCATAGTTCCGTAGTTAAAAAACTTATGCAGCTTTTTCCTCCCCCCACGGGGAAACAGCACTATAAGAACCACACCTATCTGTGTAATGAAAGTAGCTATTAAATATTTACATTTTCTCCATTGTAATGGAAATTTCACACTGTTCTAGTGTAAAACTGATTTCTCAAGTCCTTATAATCTAATGTTTTAAGGGTAATTTTATGCAAATCTGTCTAGAGAGTAGGCTAGCAGCTTAACCACCTAAAAAAAAAAAAGAAAAAAAAGAATGCTTTAAGGCCATAGCACCACAGGTATAAATCAGTGCAGTTCTGTTACTGGAGTTGCATTAATTTACACTTGCATAATTTGTTTCCGAGACTTAGTCATTCTGAGGCATTACGTGACAATCTGTAATGAATTTTATAGAAGAAAGTAATATGTCCATCTTCACATTTACATAGATTGAGAGTAGGTGAGCAGATCACGCTCATGTGTGCAAAGGAGCATTCACCTCTGAACTCAGGTCACGTAGGGAAGATTTCTCTCAGCAGCAGTCCTCTTCAGATTGGGGGAGGTTACACAGAAACATTTACTATAACTTCTTAAGGCAACTGTAAGCTTGGGGTGCTGTGCAGCAGTAAGCATGCTCCCCACCCTGGCTGGTGGCCAGGAGAGCAAGGATCGATCTGGAAAAATCCACATCCAGCTTCCCCTACAAGAAAAAAGGGTGACTTTATTTCCTGCAGTTAGTAGACATTTGCAGTGGGGGCAGAGGAAAGGATAGGTTTTCTGGTTTGTTTGTTTTTAATCCTAATTCAGTGTTAAGGATTTGAGAACTTTGTCTAAAAAGCTGTGGTGATCTCTGTGAGTTTACACAGTCTAATGCCTTGTTTCTAAACCCAAAGACCTAAAGGATGTTTAATAAATGTTCTTCCTTTAATCACACCACCACATACATGGGGGTTTTTTGTTGGTGTTTGGGGGGGTGGGGTGGATGTTTGTTTTTAATGGAATAGCTAGCTTTTGTTTTACTTGGTTTTTAAACCAGGCCTTCACTTTTGTATTCAACTGAAGTCAGAGATAAATTCATGGTGGTTCCATTACTTTTATCCTGAAGCATTCTCTTTAACTCATATTTAATGGATTGATCTACTGGAAAGATATGTACGTGAGAACTGTTTTGTACTTTAATGGCAGCAGCTGTGAATGCTAACCTGAACCCAGGCAGAACACGTGAAGGAAGTTTGACAAAGTTCACAACATCTGCCTAACTGTAAAAGGGCTTCTGCACACGTGCTCCTGCATATGAAAAACCAGACAGATCTTGTGAGTTTCTTGTTTCTCTCCACTCATATAGGGTATTACACAGAGAAAGCATTTTTTGCTATATGCTAAAATAGACTGCTAATGGAACAAATGGGGCTGAAAGATCAGGAGAATCTAATGATTCTAGTCACATCATTAACTGTGTATTAAAATAATTGCTGGTGTTTAATTTATTATGTATTTATTATTTTTAAAAAGTTTCTTATTGCCAGAGCGAGTCAGAATACAAACAGGCTGCAAATAGGACTTAATATAGTTACACCAGAAAAAGATGAAGTAGTTCCAAGAACAAAACTGCCTCTTTTCTATGTACTCTGTTCTCAACAGTTCAAGGGTTACTGCAAACCATGATAATGACCATCAAACCCGCATTTTCGTATTGCTTTAAGCAAGTATCAAGGTAGAGCAGGTTTAAGCAACTGGAAGTCAAATGGCATGTTACAAGGTCACATCAAAGCTACCTTAAATCAACGCTCCTGTAAATGGTTAGCTCGATGCTCAAGAATCAAAGATACGCTGAGCTGATCCTGGCCACATCACTTCATTTGGCTCCTTTGTCTACTGAAAATCGTACACCTTATCTACCTGTGGACTGGTTAGACTCAGGTGAACCTGTGATTCTTTTCTCTCAGCCTCTGGTGATCTTCTAAGAAAATTTTGCCATCTGCAAGTAATGGAAGTAAGACTCCAATGTCTGAACCAGCAATTCTCCAAAAATTGTTTTAAAAGCTAAAGGTTCCAAATATTTCTGAAAACAACTGTTCTTGTGCTAGCATGCAGCTGGCCAGCGTGTCATTACTTGGTGCAACACAAGACCTTATTTGTATGGATGCAAAGCCTTTCAGAGTGACAGAAGTGTCCCCATTGGCACTCACCTGGCTGTAATGACCACCAACTGGCAAGTGAAACTACCTTTGAAATATGTTGTCTTCTGCCTCATCTTTGACCTAAGTCATACTTAATTATCTGTTCTGCTCTGGTATTTAAAAGAAGACTTAGAGGAAAAAGCCTCCTTTCTCCTTTCTTTTTAATTCAGAGGAAATCTTGGAGCAAATCACTATTCAGTTGGACAGGCACTTTCTTTGAAAAAGGGGGAGATTACCATAATTTCCTGGCCACTCCACCTGCCTCTGTACAACTTGCATTTAAAAGTCACAGAGCCAGAAGTAACACTAGCTGTGTCCAAGTTTCCACAGCTAACTTTACCCAGACCTCTCACCCTTTCTGGACACCAATACGAGTCTGGGTCAGCTGAGGGGACTCCCTCCTGGACCAGCATGTCCTATGCAAGAGGAAAGCACTCAGTGCTACGCTGCTACCTGGGCAGAGGACCCTTCTCCAAGGGTCATCCCTCCTGTTTTCCGACCTTACACCAGACACAGCCTAAAGGCAAAGAAAACGCAGGGCATTGGGCTGTTAATACGTGCTCTGTGGGTGCTACGGAGGAGCTGCAGGAGGTGGAGGCAAACTGGGTGCATCTCGTGATTAAGGCTAAGAGTTGGCAGCTCTGTTTACAGGGAAAATGATGGAAGAAAGTTATTAATACGATATAGCCTGAAGCCATTATAACCTTCTGCACTGCAGAATCCTGCCCTGGTTTTGGCTGGGACAGAGTTAATTTTCTTCTTAGTAGCGGGTACAGTGCTGTGTTTTGGATTTAGTGTGAGAATGATGTTGATAACACACTGATGTTTTAGTTGTTGCTAAGTAGCGCTTATCCTAAAGTCAAGGATTTTTCAGTTTCCCATGCTCTGCCAGCAAGCAGGTGTGCAAGAAGCTGGGAGGGAGCACAGCCAGGACAGCTGACCTGAACTAGCCAAAGGGATATTCCATACCATAGAACATCATGCTCATTATATAAACTGGGGGGAGTTGGCCGGGAGGGGTGGATCGCAGCTCTGGTATCGGTCAGCGGGTGGTGAGCAATTGCATTGTGCATCACTTGTCTTTTCTTGGGTTTTAATTCTCTCTTTTTTTTGTTATATTCCTTTTCATTACAATTATTATTATATTATTTCATTTCAATCATTAAACTGTTCTTATCTCAACCCATGAGTATTACTTTTTTTTCCGATTCTCCTCCCCATCTCACCGGGGTGGGGGGAGGAGTGAGCGAGCGGCTGCCTGGTGCTTAGTTGCTGGCTGGGGTTAAACCACGACAATCCTTTTCCTGTAAAACAAGGAATGATTTCGGGGCTGCTGTAATCAGAAGCAACAAGAACAGAAACCACTGGGAGGCTATTCTCACTTCATAGCAGATGCAAGAGTGCTTTTATATTGGGGTGACTGTAAGTGACATCTACTGTACTCATCACAGACCTCCACTCCTAATAAAGTCACAGCACCCTCCACTAAACCTGCTCAGACTCAAAGCAACAAGGGAGTTAACATAGTGTGACTGATAAGCAGAGAAGTCAGAAGACATTAGTCTAAGTGGTTGCACCTAACCACCTTCATTTATACATTCTCTACTTGGTTCTTCAGCAAGAGAGTTTTGTTGGGAGAGTTAGTTTCTGTATCTAAATTCATAACATCTACTTACATGTAAAGAGATCTTACTGTACTTACAGAGCCTCACTCACCCATCTCTTAAAAATACGCTCATAATTTTTCTTAATCTTTGTTTCTTGAGGGCCGTAAACCTCATTGCCTGAGTAGTTATCATCATTTAGCTAACAAAATTACTACAAGGGTTAAAATTATCAGTGTGAGGAAGAGTCTAAAAATGATGGACTCTGACAGATAGATAGATAGGATGATTCCTTGACCCAGCCCTGTTATCAGGACTTTATTTAATTTCATGGTGATCCCTTTCAATGCAGTCATACAACAGACGACACCTACAGCTGCAAGGTCATACGCTACTCACTGTTCGAATTCTTTTGCTCATCAGGCCGTGGGTAAGATTTAAGCTCAGTGACGCAGTTCACTTTTCAGTACTTCTCCTCAGGTAGCTGGACATGCTATGAGACAATCCCCCTTCCTGCTAAACACCAGCACATTCTTAGACAACTCGTCATCCTGAAAAGCAGCTGAAACAAATAAACAGTCTGACTGAGAAGCAGAAAATAGTAAACTGATTATGGGTCAAATAGCAATAGGTGTTTCCGGCTCTCTGCATCCTGAAAGTTGTGGAGTTTTCTGCTTACTTGGGTTTTGCCAACTGCTCTAGAGGAGGAACTGAGCTCTATCTTTCATATGTTTTGTGCTCTCATCTTAGCCATTTCAGTGCCACATGCCTATGTTTCCACACGTGTAGGATGCAGTGGAAAATCCTTACCATTTTTCGTCATGAATTGTTAATGCATGCAACAGCGACCTATTACCAGTAACTAATCAGCCTCCAGTTATCTGTCCCAGGGAGAGCTTTAGCCCAAACAGGTTTCTCCGTGATAAACTAGAAAGGGGACCTAAGACTCCCTCAAGGACTTCTCTAAGTGATGTGGCAAAAGCCCATCATAATGTGGGACTGGATCAGGCACTGCACCGTACCTTCATAGCCACTCAATTCCTTGTGGATTGCAGAGGGGAAAGTCAAAGGCTTCCCCAGTCTATCCATGCCACCCCTTCACATGCTGACAGTCCACACGGTAAGGGTACTCAGGGCATGGGCAATGGAGGAATACTCCTTTCTTCTGAATAATCCTTCCATATCGATCTTACGTTGGTAGAATATATGCCTATATAGCTCTTAGGGGTCTGGTAGCTGTTTCACATACATGGGCCAAGGCCAAAGGTTCTTGTTCAGCCTGAGTATATTAATGGTTTGTTAGCACCTACGAATTACAGGCCAGGTTTTGAACAGAATATTTTGGAGGGCTGCACCAACTCAGTGTGCTTGTCTCATAGCACCTCATATTAAGTCTTATTTAGCTCTTTCAGTAAGTGCCCACATCCTATAATCATTGCTTCTAGTTTCAGTTTTCCAAAAGATCCCAAAGTCACATCCTGCCTCTCCTATAAGGGCTCATCATGTGGTGGTGCTTCCAGGCTGCACGACCAGCCTGCTACATTAGGTACTGTCCTGCCTTTGGCTGGGACAGAGTTAATTTTCTTCTTAGTAGCGGGTACAGTGCTGTGTTTTGGATTTAGTGTGAGAATAATGTTGATAACACTCTGATGTTTTAGTTGTTGCTAAGTAGCGCTTATCCCAAGTCAAGGACTTTTCAGTTTCCCATGCTCTGCCAGCAAGCAGGTGTGCAAGAAGCTGGGAGGGAGCACAGCCAGGACAGCTGACCTGAACTAGCCAAAGGGATATTCCATACCATAGAACATCATGTATATAAACTGGGGGGAGCTGGCCAGGAGGGGCAGATCGCTGCTCAGGCATCGGTCAGCAGGTGGTGAGCAATTGCAGTATGCATCACTGGTTTTTTTTTCCCTTGAGGTTGGTTTTTTTTTTTTTTGAGATAAGAGCAGTTTAATAACTAAAGTAAAATATAATACTAACAATAATAATAATGAAATGTAATAATAATAATAGTAATGAAAATGAATATAAACAAAAAAGGGAAAAAAAGAAAAAAAAAAAGAAATGGCTAGTTCGGGTCAGCTGCCCCGGCTGTGCTCCCTCCCAGCTCCTTGCACACCTGCTTGCTGGCAGAGCACGGGAAACTGAAAAATCCTTGACTTAGGATAAGCGCTACTTAGCAACAACTAAAACATCAGTGTGTTATCAACATTATTCTCACACTAAATCCAAAACACAGCACTGTACCCGCTACTAAGAAGAAAATTAACTCTATCCCAGCCAAAATCAGGACAGGTCCACACTTCCTCACATGGATCACCCATCCAGGGAACACTGGCTTCTTTCCCTCATCTGCTTGGGCAGCTACATGGCACCTGTAAGCCTTGCTGAATGAGCTTGCATTAGAGAGAAGCATTTTGTTCCACAGACTATATATTTGGGAGGGGAAGGGGGCTAACTGCTAAGACTGAAGTTACCCACATCCGCTACTATTCCTCTAACCTTTTTCTCCATGATACTTAGGAGTTGATAAGAATTTGATGATTTCCTCAGTGCACTGACAGACAGCTCTGCAAAAACATGTGATGTTACTTAATGTGCTTCCTTGGTCTGGTGTGTTTGGATTAGTTGTACACAGATGGAAGAAAAGCTGTCTGACATTCAGCTGGTATCTTCTCTCTGATAGCAGAGGATATCAGAGTGCTGCATCTCATAGCCAGTGGCAGTTATTTGTGAAAGAACATAAGAACAAGGCAAACATACAGCAACAGATAGCCTACCTGTTATCCTTCTGGATTTTAGAAATCTGCAGTTTAGAGACTTTGCAAACGAAGAGGCTACATGTAGTCTTTTGGGTTAAGCAGTCCCTGACTTCTTCCTCATGATCTGAGATATTCCAACCTTTTTAAATTGAATGACAGAAACACATAAGCACTAAAATGCTGCTAAAAGAAGTATACCCTCTTCACACTAGCATGGCTTTGGTATAATGGTTGTTTGCTGTGGAAGATAGTGTGAAATAATGCCTATCTGCTCTGTGTTTTAATTAAGATGAAAGCAAGGGGGTGTGAAGAAGAGGAAGGGATGAGTGATGTCTCTGTTTGCAGATGAGTTAGTCTAAGACAAGCCAAGCATATTCAGACTTCCATGGTTAAGAAATACAAAACAGGTAAACAAAGTAAAATCTTCCCAAATTACATCGAAGTTCATAAGTGAAGCTAATTAAACATCAGACGTAAGTCAGCAGTTCAGAAAAGTGGTACACTGTACACTGTTTCTGGTTTTAGTTTTCTAAGGCTAAATTCTCATTTCTGAGCTCTTGCAAAAAGCAAACCAGTGCCAACACTGCTCCATGTGTCCAATTTAACTTTCTGACAACCTTATTCCTTTTATTCAGATCCCCATGCTGAAACTTCTGTGCTTCACAGTCTGATCATGGCCACAGCACACCTCATTGCTTTGTCTTACCCCTACAGCCTCCCAAGCCAAACCTTCATCACCTGATGTTTTGGTTAGTACTGCATCTTTTGTGTGACCTAGCCTACCTTTGCTCCTATCTCAGTCTGTGCTCCACATAGGTCAAAACAGTTGCCTAGGTCACTTCCCCAGCTCTGCCCGTGCCATTCCTCTGCTCACCTAGCACTCTGCGTCTGTCACACAAAACCTTCTTGCCTTGACTCCTAACTTGAAAAGTCCCTGACAAATGAACTTGATGCTGTCTGCTCCGTGAATACCTTTTTGTATGCTTCTAATCAGGATTATTCTCCTGCCACCCCCTTGTCACTTTCTTCCAAGTACTGATATGCACAATGGCTCTATGCAGCTCATTCTAGAAAATCCCTAAATCTACTGCTTCCTCTTCCTTCAGAGCTTACTCCATGACAAATGGGTAGGGCAGATGGTAAGCTAGGGTCTCAGCTAATAATCTGCTGTCATTTTTGTAAGTGTCTGCACATACATGATGTTCACATCACTAGTTCAGGAGAATATATTCTCATGTCACCATTGATCGACTAATTCCAAACACATCAAAGACCTTCTGTATCAGAACAACAACAACTGAGCTGCTCCGGAACAACCAAGAACAAAAACCCAAGCATAAACTATGCTTGTATTATATTGTATACAAATTCTCTTGAGAGGAACGTGAGCGACAGGGACAGTCTTCTAGAGATGATTAGACAGTTCTTGAGCCTGATCACTTTTTAAGATCCCCATAAAGCCACTGTTTTGAGAGACCCTGTTCCTCTGACACAGTTCCCTTTTTGGTCAGAAAGGCTTAGTTTAAGCATTCCTGTTAGTCCTATCTCAAACAGAGCTCAGTGTAGACTATGACTCTGATACCAGTTTTACATAGGGCATGCTGACATACAGTCTCTGTGATCAGCAGAATAAAAACTGAAGAAAAATCAGTAATAACTATCAGTAGCACCCTACCCTCTTTTGCACCCCAATTGTTCTTGCTTCTTCATGTCAACCACCTATTACCTCCTGTGACATGCTAAAGTCAAGACTTCACAAAGAGAGGGCATGAATTTAACTTAACAAAGTTTTAGTTTTAATATCTCCCCCAGAATGGCTCAAAAAGCAGAACTGTCACACATTCCTGTAGGGTCAGAGCAGAAGGCCACAAGAAATACAGAAACCATCTTCAACTTTTGTCCTATAGAATTTTTGGGCTAAGGTTTTTCGGCTGCTATAAATGCTCCTATAAGTAAAGAAATAGCAAGGACAAGAATTTTCACAGCAAAACCCAAAATTCTGTCTGTAATTTGCAGGTTAACCCATGCAAGGTTTCCCTAAGTTCTGTGTAATGAGGAATTCCTAATAAGTGCTTTTCAAGAAAGACACCATTTTAGAGAATCTCAGATCTAAACATCCCCCAGGCTTTGAAGCAAATCCAAGTATGTATGATCCAGAAATGAATGAGATCACTGGAAACCATCACTGTATTACCTTTAAAGTGGCTTGAAAAGAACAAATATTATGTGATAGATAAGTGTGATAATAGGTTAGCATAGGAGAAGAAATGCGAGGCTGCCCTGGAAGAGGGGACAAAGTTTGCATTGACATTACCTTCCAATCATACTTCTTGGCCTGCACACAATAAAGCTGGGGCAGGGAGGAAGACATATCAGAACAGGAGCTAGGCACGGAGATCTAAGAGTAGCTGAAAGTGGAAATAAGTCTTGATGTAGAGTTTGGTATTTCTAATTTTGTCAACAAAAATCTTGCCTCAGGAATCAGGCAAGTTTGATCTTGCTAAGTGTATGGGCAACATCTTCGTGCCCATAAAAAAGGTCACCCGCACACAGTTGAGATGGACTTGTTTGGCAAACACAAAAACTGCCCACATCTTCACATGTAATTTCACCTGAATTACTTCAGCAGCAAAGGAGCAGACTTACATTTTCCCCCTTTTCCACAGACTGTAAATACAAGACAAGATGAAATGCAAAGGTGCTAAAAATAAATAAATAACTAAATAAAGCTGTCCCCATCTCCCACCACCCACCCATTCCCAAGGTATGACTGGCCGTTTCATAATCAGGAAATGTGTGAACACTTTGGGGAGGGAACAAACAAGATCTCATGAGAATGCAAGCCTTTTCCAAAGGCTTAAGTACACTTCAGATAAGAATCTAAAGAGACAGGAGAGCTCCAGACATCTTGAGCTTTACCCTTCACTAGTTTCTGACTCAACTGGTTTAGGTGCTCTCTTCAAAAAGAGGAAGAGAATGCACCCATGTGGACAACTCAATTCCATTACGTGCCATGCTTCAGCTTGAAAATGATTTTTTTTTTTTTCTTGCTGCAGAACATCTCAGTTGGCATTTCCCTGCTTCACGAGCCTAATTAAAACAACCCTATAGCAAACTACATCTAAGCCAACTCAACTATGTGAGTTTAGGGTTTTTTTAGTATTATTATTTTTCCTCTGAACTGACATTTACTTCTTTCATTATCCCGTAGTCACAAAATCTTCTTCTACCTCTTCTTAATGAGTCAGACCCTTCTGCCCTTACTCCAGCAAAAGCCCTGGAAGAACATTGCTAAAACCTTTTCAGAGGCCATTCATTTATATCTCTATTCAAACCAGCTTGAGCTACACTTTTTTGCTCACACTCCTTGAGTGCCTGTGTGCCTGAGAGTTATTAGCACAATCCCCACACCAAAGGTACTAACATGTGTGAATGCTCAATTCTCCCATTTGCCTCCCACCTTGCAGTCCAAGTAACTCAATAATTAGCATTCTGCTTGCAGCATCAGGGAGCAGAAATACTTATGGGCTATAACAGCTGAGCAAAACAGAGCAGATGCAAAGGCACGGAACGAGAGAGTTTTTCCACAAGAGAACTTGCCCGGTAACAAATCAGCTTGAAAGGGAGCAAACCATTTGGAGGCCACGTGAGATGCATTATCCACCCTTTCTGCCTCACGTTTCATGCTTGTACCGCCTGAGTAAGATGCTCATTAATCCCAGGATCCCGAGTTTGGCAATTTTAGCTGATGGGTGAATTGTCATAAAGTCTCCTGTCAGCTGCTATTTGTAGTGATTGCGCTATGAGCTTGACATGCGTTGCATTGTTCAGGCTGGTTTTGTTCTTTTATTTTGCTTGGGCTGGCTGCCTCCTGGAACCTCTACTCTGCCTACTTCCTGAGGATTAAAGCATGTCTTCTGGGCAAGGAGACGCAGGGACCACCTGCAGATTCTGTTTATACATCCAGCCTTGTAGCCTGATTGATCTCACAATAGGACTGCATAATGTAAACACTTCATTATTCCACTAAAGGATATGTGCTGTACCACCTAAGGTCCCCCCAACCAAGAGTCAGTTTTAGATGGTTAAAATCTGCTAAGCCACACCAAAAGAAGCTAAACAAAGGAAAATCCATCCTAGTGACATTTTAAAGTCTGTAAGTTAAACTAATTAAATGCTATTAAGTTGGAAACTTTACCCTACCCCTTTATTCCAGGATTTTGCCATCAAGCCTCAGCAGTGCTCAGGCCCATTGCTTCTGATGCACTGTTTCAGTGTGCCTAATAACAACGAAAACCCAGATTATCAACAGGATTTATTCCAGCTCTGGGACCAAGACACCACAAATTCAGCCTTAGGAACTTCTTTCTCGACGTGGGGGACCGGGAGGAGACAGAGGCCCAGTTTTGGCTCTGCCTGGGACCCACCTAGAGAGAAATGGGAGCTGGAGGAGACACCTCTCCTTGGCTGTTTTCAACATGGCACCTATTAACTGCGCCACCTCCCAGGCTGGCACAGCAGAGGGGCAAGGGGAGAAGGCAGGGGGGACCTTTCTGTTCCTCCCAAACCACAGAAGTGAAGAGCATCAATGCTTCTAAGTATTTCCTACAGGAATTTTGTATCGGTATTTCCTTTTGCCAGACGAGAAACTGAGAAAAAGAGGCCAATGCCCACCCCCAGATTTTGGGAGGGCTGTCACAGTCTGTACCTGAACCAGCACCAAGCAGCTCTCACTGCTTCCTGCACTGAGCCTTATATGACCTTTCCCCCTCCGCTCGGGAACAAAAGCCTCCTCTTAGAGCAAAAGGACAAGTCAAGGGCAGAGTCGTGGCCGTAACATTGCGTCTCCGGGGACTCGGGGTTTAGCTCTTATGAGTATTTCAACATCGTTCTTGTGGTTTATTTCCCTTTGGGATTTGTTTGTTGGTTGTTTTGTTTATTTAACAGCGTTAATTAAAAACTAAAGGCGCACCCAGCTAAAGCGAGAAGCGGTAATCTGAGGAACTGCCCAAGTTCCTCAAGAGGGAGGAGAAGTTTACCCTGAATTTATCTAGGTAGCTATAAATAATAAAAGAACAGAAAAATATGGAGTACATCAATGTCTGTAATGCACTCTGCACACATCTCAGACTGCTTCTGAAAACATAAACCAAAACGATAGAATTTAACTTGGCTTTAAACAAAACAGCCCATTTTGATTAGTAAACAAGGCATGAACATGCACAGATTGTCAGTGTATCTGTTGAGTTGGGCATTCTTCGCTTCAGTACAAAAAGCAACCATAAGGTCTTGATTGAATAAAGGACATAAGCAAGGCATGTAAGCACTTACTAAGGTCAATGACACTTAAAACACATACATACTTACATGCTTTACAGAATCAGAGCTTAATTGTTCAGCAAATTGCAATAGTTTGGTGTTTACACCAAGCAGATTATCAACTGAAATACATTAAAAAAAACCAACCAAACCTTTTCTGCTTTGGATCACACTGTAGGCCTTCAACAACATGATCTATGAAACTTTAGAGTGCTTGAGTCTGTCTGAAAAATGGATGTCTTTACCCTGCTGGCTAGTGCTGACCCTCATATTTTATGATGGGCACCTAAATTTAATTCCCTAAATTCACATACAGATTAGTAAATAGGAATAGTTTGAACTCTGAGAATTCTCTGAATCTCTGAAATCATACTAAGATCGTTCCAGTCCTTCAAATCTAGACTCCCAAGAAGAAAAATAAAAAGACATTTTGGAATTGGGGGGGGAGGGGGGGAAGACAAGCTCAGAATCTATGTAGAAGAACCTATATATTAGAAGAAAAAAATTATTTACATTTGACAAAGGACAGATACAGCCAAGACTTTAAACATGGCACCAGCATTGGTCCAGGAAGGATTTCTGCCTACAGGCTTTGATAGATAAAGCAGCTTTATAAAATGCTCTGTGCTAGAATTTTCTCTGAGTTTCTCTCAGCAAACTTCATCCTTGGAGGTTTCTTTTTATATACAAAAATATACAGTTTATCCTATCTTTACCAGCAACTTATTGGAGGAACAGCTTCTTACTGTGTGAATTTTTCCATGATTTTATTCAAAAGAAAGTCCTTATTGTAAGAAAGGAAATTGAAGCTGTCTCTAAATTCCTATATGCATTGTGCTGCCTCTCCCTCCTTTATATCAATGGAAGTTAAAAACTATTTCAACCAAGAGCAGGATCAATCCCCTATTTTTAACAAAACTCACCAAAATGTGAAATCCCAACTTCTTCACAGCTGAATTCCTCAGTAGGTCAGGCCTGCTCCTGTCATTGCATGCAACTATTAATGCACCTAATTGTTACTTACATCTTTTGCTGCAGGAGCAAGGTGTTTTCTCCTGAACCCTGCTAGCACTGTTCAAACACAGAGCCAAGAGAGTAGCTCTCCTTGAAAACTTTGCTAGCACCATCCTTACACAACAGAACACACTTTACATTTTAAAAGGTGCATGTGTGGCCTACAAAGAAGAGCACTGCTGTGCAGAGACTTAAGAGGGGTCTGTAGGAGAAGCAGGCTCTTCCTCCTACACCCTCCCCAGCAGGGCTCAGTAGATGAACCTCATCAAGTTATTTGAGCTCTCCAGGCCTTGGCTTCTTCCTCTGTGAGCTGATGGGTAAATACCTCAGCACTATAGAGGAGACTGACAAGACTGTGCTTTATAGTATCCCTAACACAACCCAAAATCTCCTGCACAATAGAAATTCCTCTTAGGGAATAGGTCTGTAGAGCTTAATAGAGATTTATTTATTTTTAGGAGTTGCATAGCTATAATTCAATTCATTCTGACTAATGTGTCCAGACTTGTTCTTCATGGTCTTTTCTTATGCCCAATACCTTTTCTCTTAACCTGCTTTCCCTTTAAAAACCTTCCCACCATTTTAGGGCCTCTCTCGCAATCCCCAAGCAGATAAACTTTGATTTATGATCTCTCCTAAGTTTGCAGCAGCAGAGAGTAAAAAAGATATTTTCTCTGTCAGGCAAAGAAATCCTCACTTATCGCTTTCCCCTCTTTCCCCCGATGTGGGGTGCTGGCGGAGCCGATTAGCAGAGCTGCTGTTCTCAGCCCCCATGCGACACACGGCAGAAGGAGCCATGCTGCCAGGTTGGCAGCCTCCGCTGGAACAGCATCCCTCTTACAACACGCATCTGGAGGAACGGCTGGAAATCCAAATCTGTGGAACATCAGCATTATTAGAGATGAAGCTAAGCTACAGGTTTGGAATCCAAATCTTAATTTATTTCCAAATTGAAGAACCGGGGACTTGTTTCAACGCTTTAAAGAAACAAAGAGCCATGAGGTTTTGATCTGAATCAGAAAACTCAAGTGTGTTCAGAGCCTGGCTTTTGGTTTGGGCCCTGTGCCTAATCACAACTGGTTATAAAGTGATTACTCAGCACTGCTTGTCCAGTTCATTCATCTTGCAGCCTCTGTACTACTTCTGTGCTGTTATGTATACTTGGCATCCTTTACCTGTTTATGTCCGTGATTAGGTAAATCTAAATGTATTTTTGCTTCCACGCAAAGGAGCTAAAATGTTGGATGGGGGGTTGGGGGGATCACCTCAAACGTTTCAGTTTCTCATTTCTGACATCCACAGAGAGCCACAAAATGTAGGTGTTTTGTGCAAAAGCCGAGTTCCTAAGTTACTTGAAGTGAGCTGCTACTGGTATGTACCATGCAGAGTTTTTCTTTGTTGGTGCTACCGCTTTATAGTGTTCAAAAATAACCCAAACAGGTTAGGTAGTAACCAAGATATTATCTGAGTTAAATTTTACCTCAGGGGATTCCTTCAGAGTCAAAAATGTTTTAGTCTGTCTGCACGAATGTGGCCCCAAGGAAGATTTTACAAGCAAACAAGTTGAACGGCACAAAAAAGCAGGCAAATGTAGAAAGGAGGGGGAAAGGAACAGAAACAATTGCGACACATTTTAGTAGCTATGTTTTTTAATATCTTAGTACTGATGTTTGTCTGTCTTTGCAAAAAATGAAAATACATCTGGGCTTTTGTAAAAATGACAGCTTGCTTGTTTTGGTTTTGTAAGAGGCACAGGCAGGTCCAAACAAAAATCCCAGAACCAAACACCATTTGTGGTAGGAAGAATCAAACTCCCAGAATACAAGCACTCCTTTAATTTGAGTACTTTACAATCCAAATCCTCTTGTGTCTCTGGATTATACTGCTGGGCATTGTCTGACCATAAAGCCAATTTAATTTTCCAGGGCATGGATGATCTTTCAGTGCTTTTGAGTTGATCTAGAGAATTTTACACTGCTTACTTCTTCCATTGCCAGTTTAATAAGGAAAATAACTTAAGCCAGAGGTGTCTATGTCCCTTGGTAACCTTGATCTGCATATATAGCCTCTTGTGTTCACAGCAGCCTGGTTTAAGGTAGAAAAGAGACAGCCAGCTCACTGTCTTCCTGCCTTCTGACCCACACCCTTTTCATATCTGCAGGTCCCACCTTCTTCCCCTGTAATAAGTAAGACCAAAACTTTAGGACACTCATACACACACAAACTATATGAGCACTCATATACTTTGGTATTTGAAATCCAGATAGGAATTACGCTGAATTACCCAGCCATGTCTCTTTATAGCAGTAGAATTGAGCAAGAAACCTACCTATGAACCCAGGCGCAATATTACACAAGCCGATTTGGATCATATGATATACAGACTATCTAATATGTGCATTGTAGCTACTATTTTCCCAACAGCACAAAATAAAAATGAACAAATACGTAACACATTTTGGCATGACTCCCTTCATATCTTCTCTTCACATCTTCTCTTCACATGCATGCTGATATTAATAAGTGTTTTTTTCTTCACCTGTATATTTGCACAGATGCTCATATACAGGCAGGTAGATAAATAAGTGTGTCTCTCTCTGTTTATACACAATTTATAATTACTGTTATATTGCATATATATTTTAAATACCTTTAATATGTACTACATATATGTAACATATTTTTATATATTTGGCCACAAAAGAACAGATGTTGTATTATGTTTAAACATGTCTAAATGTGTCTTGCTAAAAATATTTTGCCTACTGTCCTACTGTACCTACCTACTTTCAGAAGGCAACAAATCAAAGGGGGAAATGAGAGAAAAAGAGCGTTTTAGCACAAATCCTCCAACACTTTACTAGCCAACCAGGGCAGATGAACAAAGCCCCGGGATTTAGAGGACAAGCTATACAGCTCTGGCTGCACTAATTTCACTGCAAGCTGATGTTAGGCAGAGTTTTGTAGCCAACTCATTTCCACTCTCCCCGTTCAGTTTAGTATTGTGCACAGGGTACACCAGGTCTTGCAAGGAACTTCTGGATAGACAGCAAGAGAAATTCAGCATATAGTACTATCAGAATTACTTGTGGCTAGCCATTCACGGATAAAAAATGCTGAAAAATATTTGTTCCTGATAAGCATTGACCAACATGACTAGCAAACCTGTTAAAAGTCTTGTTCTTTACTGCATTTATCTAAATCAGTGACTTCAGCAGGCCTGCACCAAAGCTGAACTGTGAATCAAGGCCAAGATGAATTCAGAGAGAGAGAGAGAGAGAAGCAGAGGCAATGAAGTTAGGACTTTAGCCAGGGACTTGTCCCAGAGGGTCCTAGCTGGATGGTGTGAGCCCAAACGAAGCCCAGGAAGAGGTGAGGAGGAGAGCAGCATGGGTGATCAGCAGCCCAGAGCTCCTGCCCCGACCCTGTTTTGGTTAGCAGCAGTCACAGCCTGTGAGCAGGACTCTAACCCCCGCACAACTGGGATACTGGCACTATTCTAGGACATTAGTCCAAGCTGTTTGGGGAAGTGCTGTAAATATCCCCATTGTATAGACAAGGAAATAAAGTATGCAAGGACAAAATGCTTTACCACGAGGCCAGGAGATGCAAAGATTACAAGAAAAAGGGTCATGTCACTACCTTAAGTCGAGATTTTCCGGTACTGAAAAGATCAGTGGACTACTTTGCTATTAGTTAGAGAGGAATAGACCTTCAGGGGACACCCAGAAATCATATGGGCTATTTCAGTACCCCAATGTGGGGTAATTTCCTGGATGTAGTTCTCTGTATCTATTCCTAAAGGCCTCCAAATGTCCCCCATAGCCAAACCTGTTTGAGTGCATCAGTACAGGTTATTCTTTATGGTAGATACAGTTGCAAATTTTGCATTCGCTTCAATTTCTAACTTTCTTTTGAAAGGTGTATCACCTCCAGGGGCTGGTTTTGTATCCCTTCAGAACACGACAAATAATAAACTGATGAGCAGAGGTGAGCAGGACCAAAAAGAGGAAAACCACCCAGCTCTCTGTGAACTACACAAATTAATTTCTTCGTTGTCTAAAAATGTTCTTGCCTTTTTACTCTTAAACTTCACCCATCAGTCATTCTTCTCCCTGAGGAATAATTAGTCTGAGAATTTCTGTATATCAAGGAGAGCATGCTGTTATTTTTAATTTTTCATGGTAACTAAAGGGATGGTGAATTCTTGGTTGTTTATCTGAGTTTCATAACAGTAAGATCAGAGCAATGGGCGCAGAGAGCAATGAGTATGGGCTACTATCTATGTATTCATTATCTTGTCCTTTTAGTACAAGCATATTTTTCAGAGGAAAGCATCCTGAGACAAATCTGTTACCTGGATATGAGATGTAGACTGATTCACCAGCAGCATTGAAGCTACTTTAGATTTTCATGCAGGGAAACAACAGAAACTGGGGTCTAATTTCGAGCTGACTTCTACCCCCATCTGTGATGCTAACTGCAAGAGAAACAGTGCTAAAACACATTGATGCTTCCCAGCATGTAGGGAGTTTCTTGGTGTGAATTAGAGCTACGCACTCACCAGAGAAGCAGCCTCACTTGAAGATTAGAGCACTGCACTGAAAACTGCTGCAAAGCAAAATACCATTGCTCCTTCAGAGTGGGAAACTACAATGGTAGCTCTACCCTATTAAGAGAGAAAACTTACAGACATTGGCACCATGACGAGACTTTTCCTTAGAGCTGAAGGGCCCAGAAAGGACATCTTCATCCCTACTTTGTTCCTCTGTACTTCTTCTGTAACAATGAAGCAATACTTAAAAATGATACTAAACCTGGAAAGGCTTTGGGTCTTCCAAAGCAGAAGAGTTAACTTTGAGTAACTCTCAGACAGAGTTACAATGGGGTCGGATCCTTTCTTCTCACATAGACTATCTGCCTGGCAAAAACCTCTTACTTCTGCCTCTCGATCCAATTACAGCTTTGAGGGATGCCGATGAGAGTGGGTCCAGTGGCAGAGGATAATCTGTACTGACTCCAGACAATAGGGTGCGGAGGCAGCGATGCTCCGAAAGCCTCACAACTGAGGCTTAACAACCACCTCTGTGGAGGCAAAGCTTCCTGAACCGATTCAAAAAAGTTGCTGTCAAGGACAGCTGTCAGGCAGCAGAGTCTGCAGGCAAATAAGACCTTTTGTATTTGCAAAGCCTCACATGTGAACCGTTTCATTCATCTGGGATAAAGTTAAATAGGTGCTGGCTTATGTTTGAAATATGTCCAAGGTGGTTTACCTGAATGGTATTCATGTCAACAGAGTTTTATCACCTTTAAATTGTTTTTGTTTTATTTGCCTACTCATAAACCATTCCAGGGAGTGTTTATGGTTTATTTAAAGCCCAGTGGTATTGGGACAAGTTGTACAGCATTGCCATTTTTTGCGTTTCCTTGATCAGCTTCACCTACTACACAGAATCAGGAAGGTCTGCCTAGCTTTGACCAATGGCAACAGAAAAGCCTTTTCTCCAGTGTCTGACTGGGACAGCTACAAGGCCAGTAAATGCCTTACCATGCAGTTATTTGAAAGTACTTCCAGGCTGCTTTTGCAAAAGACGCAGCCTGACACAGCTAACAAATAATTTTACTAGCTCCATCTATAGATCTGATATATTTTTGAGCCAAAAATATTTATTACAAATGGCATTATGTAGAAAAGATTGAGAAGTTTTGCTCTGTTGCCACTGAGCTAAGCTTAAGTGCTGTGTTCAACTACAGCACATCTCTGGGAAGACAGCTGGTCTCATGGTCTTGATTTGGCCGTCTCTGGAGATGAAGAGTTCAGCACTGTCCTGAAAATGTTTGGTCATCAGATGACCTCAACCACAGAGGAATATAAAAAAAAAATCTTTCCCAAGTATTTCCCACTTCCCCATCCCAACAGGTCTTTTCTTGGTCTTCTCTGCCCCTGTCCTGTTTTTCAACTTTCTTTTGGATTGTGAGTTGCAGGAGAAGACATCACATTCCACGTGGTCTTCACCAGTAAAGTGCTCTTCACGCAGGTAAAAAATAAACCTTAGGCTCCCGTTTACTGCTCCTGCCTGTTTTTTACATTCAAAGGCTGCCTTAATCCTTTTGGCCATGATACCAGCCTAGGAAGGCCTCTGAAGCTAGTTCCCCGCTGATCTGAAATCCTCTGCAGAATCACTGTCCTCCAGAATACCTGTCACCCCTTCTCACACCACCAGACCCCTTTCAAAGGCATGGCCCAGCACTTCTTGTTCCCAGGTGCATCCATTTGCATTTGCTTGCATTCAAGTGCAAGGCTGTTTCCCAAAAGGATCTTGATTATCCATCTGTTCACATCCTTGGACACAAAAAAGCAGATTAAAAGGAATTAGAAAATGGTTACACGAAGACATCTTCTAAGGATCTCACAATTTTTTTTTTTTTTAATAATAGTCTAACTCCATTAAGGAAAAAAATCCAATTTTAAGTGGTTTTGTCAATGGTGGGAGTTAGCAGGGAAGACAAGGAGCTCAACTTTAGCCAGGTTAAACAATAACTTGCTACTATTTGTGGCTGGCTCCCAGAGGGCCAAAGAAATTAACTCGTGGTTAGTTAAATAATAGTTTTATTAAAACAATGATCAGATCAAATAACTAGCATGTATGTGCAGGAAGTCTTTCAAAATACTCAGGTCCTGCAAAAAAAATTAGATCAAGAAAATGTCTTTTAAAGTCTGATCCCTGAAGTAACTGAAACCTGTAGAAACTGGATGCTTTAAAAAGAAAAAGATTTTTTTAAACCTTAATCCCAACATTCTCTCCTAAGAATAACACAGTTCTCTACTTTCAGTGTTTTCTCTTCGTGCAGATGTTTTCGTTCCCTTGTTACAGTAGAGAAATTATTTTTTTCTGTGACCACAGCTCTCTTTTAACCTTTTATTTTATTTTTAAAAAGAGAAATAAATGAGAGAGATCTAAAGCTGTGTGGTTTCACATCCCCCAGTTGAGTTGTCCAGTGAAAGGAGCAAGTAACTAGAGAAGAGGAACGCTGACTGAAGGACAAGCCTCCAGATACCCCACAAGTTGCAGACAACCGCAGCTGCAGAAGTGCAGGTGAGAGCCACCGCAGGTACAGCTCCTGAGGGTACCTAGTCCCTTTTTTGTGCCACCATGGGTTCATAAGCCACCTTTGCACATTCACATATTTGCAGGCGAGAAGAGCAAATTCAGTCCCAAGTTACTGTACTGCATCTGGATGATGAGACTGGATTGAGAGCACCATGGGTCCCTCGGTCCCCCGCCTGTCGCAAGGAGCACTGCCGTGGGCTTGGTGACTGCGGAGTCAGGTCTACGGTGAAATTGCTCTGAACAAAGTTACCCGCTTTGGTATGAGAGGATCGCGGCGTATGGAGCAGACTGTGCCCAAAAAGGGCCAAATTACCTCACAGGGTTCAACTAGAGTGCACAAAGGCAGGGCGCCTGCAGGCAGTCTTTGGCCCCTATTCTCTGCGCTTCTGATCCATGAGACTAATTGCCCAGTGGATGCTTTGTGACTTTCAGGGTTTGGGAAGGCGGCTCGAGGTACTGAGAGTTGTTTATACAATCCACAGTGCAAATGGATGCTGTCAGCAAAGCAACGCGTGTTCAAAGAGAACAGAAACATAAAGAGTGTCTGATTTCTTCAAAACAGAGAACGAGTTTTCTTAAGTGTAAACACATGCACACACTTGTGGCAGATATCTCTCTAAAGGTGAATTGCTGCCCCTAACCTGTGCTTGCGTCTATCAGTTTGCATTATATTCAGGTAGCGGTGAACACTGCCTTTTGGGTGGGTGTAGAGTACTTGGTGAGCTTTTTGGATGAAGGGCAGGTAAAAACTTGCTACGTCTTGTATCCAAGATTCGAGTATTTACCTGTTGGAGCCCTGCATATTAAGGCCCACGCACTTACCCTGCAACACAATGTGGAATTTTAATGAATTCACGGACTCTGAAGGCCCCCACCCACCTCTTCTCAAACAACTGAAATCCTTTGCATTCCTCTCAACTATACCTACTCTGCATGCAATGGCAGCAGATCAGACGGGGAACAAACAGGCCTGCTACTAAACATAGAGAAAGTGACAAACATTTCCAGGTGCCATCTCAGCCAAAGCAGAAATTGTCCCTCCTCTCTCAAAGCACAAGAGGATAAAAAATTAACTTTGAGTTCTCCCCTCCCATGACAGGCCTATAAGGCATTAAGGTATATAGAATCACAAGCCAGGCTTGATCACTTTAATCTTCCTATTGAAGAAACCACTCTTGCTCAAACACAGAATGTTTATGGTGGACATAATCAACTGCTTATCTAAAGGAAAAATCAAAACCAGCAGTAAGGTAGACCTTTGCAGAGCCTTGACCAGATTTACTATGCTGCATATCATCCCCATCCAAGGGAAAAAGGGATGCAAATGGAAGCTAACTCCCAGTACGTGGCGGAATCTGTTTTTACAACTGATGTTGTAAACCTCCAGGTATAAAGCACTGTCTTAGCCCAAGGGGAGGGACTATGCTGCCCACCAGAGACAGAGGCAGAGACAGTTTCTATTCCAGTATCTCAAAATGTGATGAAACACTGAAAAGAAACTCTAGATTTCTTCAATCTTGCATATTATCTTGACAACTACTACTGGAAAGGAAAAAAAAGACTTGTCCTATGAAGAAGAGAAGACAGCAGAGAAGAGGAATGGGTAGCTGGGATGGAGACAAAAGGTAGAGGATACAACGTTAAAGCTGATCAATCCTTATTTGCCTCTAGCTGGAGTCCAAGGGACTCCTCTCCATAGGCAACAGTGGTACATCTTCTCATGCCAAGACATCCTGAGTGAATTGGTTTGACAAATCCCGTAGCAGGTAAGAGGATTTCAATTAGGATAAGATTTGACATTTCAAAGCAGGCTTCTTAAAAATACAACCTGCCAATGACAGTCAATACCAAATTTTGGATTAAGAAACATTGGACAGCTCTGTGCTCTTCTAAATCCCAGGCTCAGCATCAAAGGAGAAGGAACAGGGTGACTAATGCATGCAAATGGCTGTATTCATATTTGAACATAAATCAGAAATGCCTGTCATCCAAGAAATCCCTCAGTTGGTATCCCACCCTAGAAGTCAGACTGTATAACTGAGCACAATAGCATTTATACGTGCGCATACTGAAAATAGCCTGCTTGCTACGCTCCAGGACCTGGATGGATGTTTCACTGACATACATACAGTGCTGGTGACATTCAGTTATAGCGTATCTATCACATCAGTGTTTTCCTCCTCTTCAGCTACTCCTGACTGGTGAACCCCCCCACTTACAGCAGAAATTCTTTTAGCAAGAGCCTTGCATTTACTTTTGCTATAACCGATCTCCCATCTGTTTCTCTCTGTGTCTCTCATTTTATGCTTTGATGTGTTCTCTAGGTATTTAGTCCTTTTGACATTACCTCTCAACTCTGTTGCAGACAGTTTCACTAGCACAATTCCACCTTCTGGGTGATAGTCTCTAGTAAAATTAGCACAGAAGAGTGGTCCCAAGATCAGTAATTAAGAGCTTTCAATAACAACTTCCCTCCAGTCTGAAAGGTCTCTTTTCACTTCGATCTGCCCTTTAGCTTATCTATTAGTCACAATTTTTCTTCCATTACCCCGCGTGTCTCTCAGTTTCACAAACTACACCATACTAGAAGCTAAGCAAGAAGGACTGCATTTCCATGACTAGAAATACGAGTGCTTTTATCAGAGGTAGTGATTATATTTACCTAGATCATGCTAGATCTAGCCTCTTGTGTTTTCTTTCCTTTTTCCATTACCATATGCCCTATTCTTTCTTTAGAATAGTAGAATAGTTGCTACAAATAGCATGCACTCCAACAGGGCTGTCCTTGCCCCTTCGTCAAAGACAGACCTGCATTCTCCAGTTGAATGGTGTCTTCCTCCCTGTTAAGTCCTATCGAAAATATTGTTCTTGAGCCTGCAATTATGTGTATCAGTTCCTTCCAGATACTGAGATGACAATGATCCAGCCTTCCTCCAATATTGAACTCCTTGAGTTTTTCCTCCCACTTTGGCTGAAGCCATTTTGATTTCCAGGTTTTCGTTGGCACTAAAAACCTGCTATGCCTGCATATTCAGAATTGGCATCCTAACTGAAACAGAAGCAAAGTATCTGATAAATTATTGGGCCATGCCCAACTACTTTCTTTTCTCCCTTTTATTTATGTGGCTGAAGGACCTTTTGCTATTTGTTTTAATTTCCTTTGCAGAGTGAAACTCAGCTTGACTGCTGCCAGTTCTCATTTTATCCATACATTTCCTGACCTCTCACATGTGGCGCTCTCTGCTGACCTGTTCTTTTTTCTACTCCTTATTCAGTCATATTTGATAACTTTTCTTCCATGTTTTTCACTTTGCAAGATATGCCTGTTCCAGATATTTTTTGCACCTTTGACTCAAAGAAGGGCCAGCCTCGCTTTACAATCCAGTCCTCTTGAGCTCCTCAGGCTTTAGCTAGTTCCCTAAATGTATCAAATGCCATCCATCTGCAACTGAGAAGCTTAGCTATAGATCTGCACTTGTTTATCCTTCATTTTAATTGAAACTGAAATCACTCAAACCAAGGTTATTTTCTACTTCATTCTACAACTTAACAGTATCAGATCTAAAAAAGTATTGCCTCTTGCTGTTTCAGTGACTGGCGAGGAACTCTGTTGGTTACTGCATTCAGAAATGTCTGTATTTAGTTATTTGTTCCCCTGCATAATCCAGGAAGTCAAAGCCTCCCATAATGACAGACCTCTAACAAGCAAGACCTGTATCTACCAAATCCAGTTCTCGAGGTCATTGGCAGATATACCACACTGCCTCAGCAATCATACTTCCCCAGAATGTCTTTGGCTCTATTAGGTTGGTTATTTAACTCATATTATCTCTCCTTATTTATCTCATTAAAGGCTTACAGTAACATCACACTGTTTACCTTTACTTCTTTCACAAGTTAGGTATGCTCCAGTACCTGCGCTCCTCCTATTCCTCTCCTTCCCCACCCCATCCTTCAGTAACTGTTTCCAGATCTACAAATACATACATAGCCCCCTGCCCCATCTCCTTTGTCATATCCTTAAATATTCACTTAAACTCCTCCCACCATTTCCAGGTGAAACTGAAGTCCTGTGATTTACCCTTCTGGGACCTCCATTCAGTAATATGTCATACCTGAATAGTTTATGTGAAGTACCTACTCAGGGATAACGTGCCACCAGCAACCTTCTTAGTTATCTCCACAATTGTTTTGCCATCTCTGTTGCACCTCAGTAGTCATCCTCATCTATCTTCCCTTGTCAGAGTTTTTAGTAAAAAAAAAAAAAAAGGAAGCATCCCCCTCTCCCCCAGGTATCCAACCTTTAATTCCATATCTGTAGGATCTCTTTCTACCCCTGGCTCTTGGCTATTCAAGCTCATTTCTTGCCTAGTACAACCTTAGCCCCTCATTTAAGCATGATGTCCATAGATTGATTCTGCCACTGCAAACTGCAATTTATTTTGGCCAGATTTTATTTCTACTTCATATACTTATTTTTTAAAAAATATGACTAATTTATTCTCTTCCTCAGTATTCACAGGTATTAGCATAATGAAATATAAACTGCCCAGAAAGAGGAGTCTTTTGTGCTATGACCTAATAGATGCAGTCCAGGTTGCTTGGGATATCTTTTCAGAGGGATAATATTTCTTACATAATATCCTTAAGCTATAATCTTCCTTATTCCTACCTTAAATCAAACATAAAAGTACTCAAACTCTATCAACTTTCTCCCTTTAACACAAAGAAAAATAACTGTGTTTGGCAAACAGGTTGTCTATTCTCATTCTCTCTGCTTGCTGGAATTTCACCTTGCGGGAGCTCATGCAAACCATTTTTTATTGGCTTTGGTTAACATAAGTTCAAATAAACTCAACACTCAAAGCCAAACTTTCAAAAGGTGTCATATATTTTGCCTGCTTTGAACTCAAGGATTTTGCAGGCTTTCCCTGTAGATCTGCCAAGGTTAGCAAAGTTCAGAGAACCTAGCCCAAATTGCAAGGCTGCAATAAAACCTGAAATGGAGATTCATCTAGTTTGAATGTTTATGACGATTGCTTTACACAGCTTACCTGCTTGGTCCCTCTGACACCCCAAAGAAAAGCAACAGGAGTAGATTTTCCAATATTGTCACCTGGAGAAAACTGCATCGGGACTTTCAAAGAGCTGTATGTTACACTACTGTTATTGTCGTAGCCATCCCTGTTTCTGTTTTACAAGGAACTGGTGCTGGTTTGAAATGAGCCACAACTCAGATTCTGAATTCCAGCTCTTTGAATTCCCTGCGAGACTCAGTTTCATACCTGCTCTAATGATGTTGTTTCCAACGTGGATCCGACCGCTCCCTCTATTTCCAAAGCCATATTAAAACATGGTATCTTGCTTATGTGGCTGGCCTCATGGCATATTGACATCATTCAAGAGATCAGTTATCTCATAAAATCACATGATGATCAAATTTTTTCCCCACAAGTCTCAATCAATTACACTATTCCTGGACTGCCTGCAGATTGGAGGTCAAGAAGTGATACATACATATGTATATTTACATATATATACATACACACACACAAAAAACGGTTCCCTCAAAGCTCTGCACTGAAAAGAGGCTGAAAGATGGAGTTCATTTATAGGTTATGTCCCATGTCTGACTCTGAAAACAAAGATGATTACAAACCATAACCAGAAGCATTGCTAAGGATGTATACATATTATAGGCATTTCTTCCTTGTTCTCTCCTTCCTGCATTCTATACTGGCCATCTTTGCCTGCAGTGGACATACAATACTACATAGTGTCCTGGTCTATGGGTACATCTGGACTTGCCATACTATGTACTTCCATTATTAACATATTATAAAAGGGCTGTCTGAAGAATAAAATAAATTTATCAGTTACTACAAAAATATTACTCCAGGAAATATAGAAAAATGTAAGATGCAAGGGCCATAATATGTGAGTACCTAGATGCTTTTACAATATATGCATAGGCATTTCAGACGTGCTGTGTTACTGGCATTTAGTCAGAATCACACAGATCACATCTTTGCCCTGTGTCTGTTTCCACCAAGGACAGACACTACAGGTTAATTCTATAAAGTAACAGCCCAGCCCCTCAACCTGTCCATCATATCGTCAGTAAAATTGAGGCTAGAGAGCGTCAAAAATCCCTATGCTACTGCTGGAATCTCTATTTCCAGGTGGCATCTCTGACACACAGCAGGCTGGCTTTGCCCTCTGCACCATTTAACAAGAACAAAGCAATTTAAAGAGGACAGGAAACCACCAAGATACTGGTTAATCAAATCTCAGGCCACTGCCACTGATGTATTTGCTAATCTCTTAAAAATTGAGGTGGGTGAGGAGCAAAAACAAACAAGGAATAAACTCTCCTGTTGGAACATAGATCAGATCATAAGCCGCTGGCTGCTATGTGTTTACAGGAGTGGAGACCCTTAGCTAGGTTCTTAAATATGAACATATGTGAATCAAGAAAGTACGCAGAAATCCTCTGTTAAAGGTGTACTGACTTTGCCAATCCATTGACCTCCAAATCCTTTCTGTAAGACATACTTGCTCACTCTCGCTCTCCTCACAGATTAGTTCTGTCTGCTCCTGGGCGCCTACTCTCTCTTTCTCTAATGTGATTAAATAAGCTCCCTGTCTCTCCAGGCTTGTGCAACTGCCTCTCGCTTAGTCACCTAAGCGCTCTACAACACCCCAAAGGAGTGGAGTCAGCTGAAACAGGAGCGTTCCCAGCTCTAACATGTAAAGTACTTGCACTCGGTGCTAAATAAACTTGGAAAAATGTTCACAATGCAGCTGTGTGCACAAGATGCTGCAACCTCAGGGCAAGAATAATTATACACAAACAAGATACTTAGGATTTATGTTCCCCTCAAATAAAAATGTGAGCTGCTCATGCCAATCTCAGCACTTCATGGTATGCCTGCAATCTGAGGCAGAGGAACAGATTCTCTGTTAGGGTTAACAGATTAGATACCATCGCTGCTTTATTTTCCAATAAACTTTACAGGCATTCTAAGCATTGTGGGTACACATTGATATGCTTTCCACCATTGGAGGCTGAGGATTCATGGGAGGTCTTTTAAATGCCCTGTTGTGTTAATGGTATTTATTTGGGCAATTTTCTATTGGCATATGTTGGGGATTCCTTTTCAGAAGTTACAGGGTTAAAGCTGAAGCCCACAGGAATGCCAGACCAATTAAAAAGTTTCAGGAGACAGGAACAAGTACCCCTAGAGTTTTCCAAGCAAAGGTTTATCTAACTTGTCCTTAAATTCTCTCATGAGGGACAGCGCCAACTGCTTGTGCAAGTAGCCTGTTGCAGTGTTTAAGCATCTCTCAGAAGATGACTATTTCTCCTAACAGTCAATGTCAATTAACTTTGTTGCTAACAAAGTCAGTCTCTCCTTTTCCCAGTGAACACGGCTAAAGATTGATCACTGTCCTCTTCATAATGACTTTTTAATTGTGGTCATATTTATCTTCTCTTCCTGAGAAAAAAAGTAAAGCCAGTTCCCTGATCCTTTGTGTTTTCAAAACCTCTCAACATTCTTCTTGTGCTTTGGATCTGTAAGTGTTTCAATGTACCGCATCAATGGGCAATGCCAAAAAATCAAAGAAACATGTGGAAAGAAGTCTTGACTGCAATGGGCCTGAGATTTCTCAGCAGCCCTTCTCCTGGACCAGACTCAGCAGTGAACATATGCAGTGATACTTAATTATACTCCCATGCTCCAACTAATCTCACTCTAAAAATCAAGGGAGACTCTCTTAAAGTTGCTTTTATACCTACTTAGCTCTGTGCAGTGGAACTTGAAATGGTATGACTTATAGAGTTGAAAGGTGACTTTATAAGCTTTGTTAAAGTTGCTGCAAACAAGGAAAACTCAACAAACAACTTTCAGGAGTACTTTAGTAAGCAATTGCTCGCTGGCTGGAATGCAAGTTACACCACGTTAGACCCGCTTCATATTTTGCCCCAAGGAGCCAGCAAGCTGGGTGGGAGACCGACGGGCATTCCCACCAGCCTGTCAGGCTGGACAAGCTGCAAGAACAAGCAGTCAGTCTGATATTTCTGCCTTCCCTTTCTCGACCACAACAACAGGGAGGAAAAAGTTAATTCAGCTTTCAACCTCTATATTTAGGTCAAGTTCAGTTAAAATTGTAAGAGAAAAAGGTTCAAGAGTTCACCATTTTCTTAGCCAAATAACAATGAAAACAGAATTTGCATTCCTCTGCTTAGAGGACTTACACAGAGTGAAGAGCCAGGCTATGCAAGTGATACGTGAGCAGCAGCTGACTTCACAGGAGTCTTCTGGAACCAAAGGAGAGAGGCATAGGAAATGCCTGCCACCCTACCAACTCTAGACACGAGATAGCTCTCACTATCTCTTTTTCAATGTTCTATCCGCACGTGGCCACTGTTTCCATGATCCAGTCCCGCTCCTTGCCATACCCTTCGCTACATGAAAAAAAGAAATATATTAACCAGGCATGGGAAAAAGATGCTAGTCCCAAAATCCATGGCATGGAGGAAAATGTTATTTTTCCTGCTGGCAATTTTGTTTGGGTTGGCAGAACATGTAATTTCGACTGTGAAAAGGAGCACAAGTACTGAGCTCTGTGAGCTCATCTTGGTATCTCTGCCAGTGCCAACTAGTAGCAATTCAGAGCTCAGCTTGTTATTGAAGATGAATCCATTACAGCTGTCAGGTACCTGCCAATTTAAACCTTAGTGAAAACTGGTCAGAAATTGAGTCACTTTAGAAACCAACACATTTTTGCTTGTTTCAGAGGCTTAAATGCGCACATGCAAAAGATACTATGTGCCACTAGCCCATTTTGCAATTGATCAGAAATTAAATCCTTTGTGCTTGAATCAGGGTGGGGAAAATATTTTGAGACTGCAGTTTGATCTAAAAGTTGCTCTCACTTGTGGTTTGGCAAAAGACTCTGAAACGCTGTTAAATCAAAAAGGCAAAGAAAACCTGCAATTGCTGTGTCTCTGCTTATAAAAAAACATTTTAAAATAACCACATGCATCATTCACTACACAGATGCCACATTCTTCCCTACCCTTATTTAATAGCTAGCTGTCAATCTATGTTGAAGAGCAGTTACCTGACATTACCATAATAATGCTTCAAAGCTTCATATTAAAGATGGGTATCTTCCTAGGCAAGCCCAAGGGGGGGGGGGGGGGGGGGAAGCCTTTTTGCTCTAGAGTTGCAAAAATGCACTTCTCTAAGAGATGATAGAGTGTAACCAGGCAGGAATGACGATCACAGATACTCCTGACTTCTCTTTACTGTAATTAAGCAGAGAGAGATCAACAAATCTGAGTCTGCATAAGAAAGGTTTCTCATCTCTATTTCTATTAGCTGTGGTAGAGAGAAACCTAAATGTGAACTGAGACCTCTGGCGATTAACGTAACATAAACATTTCTGCCATCTTCCAGGATAAGCATTATGCTTCTCAGGATAGCTCACGTACAACCACTTCGATGTTTAGTCATTCTCGAAAAGCACTCCTTTCACATGCTCCTGCTGTGAGCAAACGCTGCAATGGAAACTTGCCTGTGTCACAGGCTTGGGAGATGGTGCTATGTGTACAAGCCAAAAAAACTCATCAAAATCTTTCAAGTTGAGTTAATTTGATATCGAGTATGGGGAACTGGAGCTGACATTAAAAGCACCATTTTGTGAGCAGGATTAGAAGGAGATGGTGGGAGCCAAAGACCTGCTGAACCTCTGGGACACACAATTGCCTCCTATAAGTGTGAGGAATAGTGAGAAACCGAAGCATGGAAATCCTGTGAAAAAGGAACCAGGTGCTTAGGTGAAAGGGAAATACAACTAAGCAGTAGTTTACCAATATATAGCACCTTCCATTCCCTCTGCAAGAAGAGTAGAGAAGCCCAGGACCAGAGGGCAGTTAGAAAGCAGAAGTTGACGGTGCTTCACAGGAGAATGTCCAACACCAAACACACAGCAAGCACCAAGCATGTCCTCTCTCCTTCCAGCATGTACTGAGACGCCATCGGATGAATCCCAGAGCAGAGACTTTCCTTAGGAGCTACTATCAGGAAAGCTATTGACACCGGTCTCCATGATCTGCAAACTCCTCATGCAACCTCCCGTTGACTAAGCCTTCCACATCTCAGCTTTTCACTGACCAGAAACTAAATGTTGCAGGAATGTAGCTGTGCCAGTCTTCAGTGTTATGAGACAAGATTACACAGACCTCTGATACATGAGACTATACAAGGGGAAGCCATTAGGAAATGGGACAAAAAAACAAGTGTCTATGAGAGAAAAAGGAAGGGTAAAGATAAATTTCCTTCCCGAACTCCCTCCCAAGAGGGAGAGAAACCCTGCCACTTGCACTATTTAGCATGAGAAGAATATACTCCTGGGAACCATCTTCCAGTAGCCCGCCATGAAAAGATTTGTCACCCTAGTGAATATCCTTCAACTTTTCTTTCTCTGAACTCAGACATAATATCAACCAAGAATGGACAGTAGGGACATCCATCAGCATCTTCCCCCCATATTCCACAGCTGATAAAACTACCTACGTGAGAGCAATGGCACCTACTTAGTACTCCAGGACATAGCATCCTTTCAAGGCAGGGAAGCTGCTTATTCAAGCATAGAGCTGTTGTGGGCAAGGCAGAGTATTTATAAATTTGTACGCAATGTTGTTTACTCTGATACAATTGGATTGCTTCACACAAGCGTTTTGACTGAAACAAGATGAGATAATGGAAACCCTGACTGCTGGAAGCCAGCTCAGATTCAATTTGAATGTATGTATTTATTTAAGCCTTTGCAAGGTTTCCCATTGACTCTGCACATAAGAGGAGCTAAGTCAATGAAGAAAGAGAGCCTTAAGAGCTCAGAATGGTATCTGTGAGCTCGCGCCATGACAGGGAAAAAAGCAAACACCACAGCAGTTTTGGATGTCATGAGCTTCTTTCATAGCAGTTAACTTTACATCTGTGTTTCCCTCTTATTCTGAAAGAGGGTTTTTCTGATGTAGAAGAATAGGGAAGAGGGGGAAAAACAGTTTAAGAATGCAAAGAAAATCTCTTTTACTTCTTCACATTGACTTTTCTGTTAGCATATAGAAAAGTTTCTACATCAGAAAAATTAGAAAATATAAAGTATACAGCTTTTGCTGTGAATTGACACAAGACCCATCACACACAAGCAATGTGTGTTCATATGCATGCATGAACATGTACACAAACACACATACTCGTTCACATATGCACACACCCAGAGGCAGTGACTACCACTCTTTCAAGGGGATTTTCGTCTGTACTTTTGAGAACAGCACTCTTCAGTAAGAACATCCACTTTTGAATTGGTTTTCAAGTACTAGATCTAAATTAATAATGGGCCTAAGCAGCAAATCTGAATTCAGGTTCAATCCTCTCCCGAGTTTGACCACAAAAGGTTCTGTGTCTGGGCTTTCCATGGATCTGTCATAGATCAAAACACATCAATATTAACTCATCGAACTTGTGGACCAAAACAGTATTAACACAGCTATGAAGAATTAAGTTCTTCAGTCACGAAAAATCAACAAAATAAGTCGGTATTCTATGTATTGCAACAGTGCTTTTCATTAAATGTTTGCACAAAGTATAGCAACCATGACAAAATAATTTGTGGTTTATGCATGTATATAGCTACATTAGACTGTACAGGCCATTTAAATAGTGCATTATGTTAGCAATCATCATTACTAACCCTACGTTAAGAAGTGTGGGCAGACACTTCATTAATGCATACACAGATTGCCAGGATATTGTGCTGTCTCCTTGCTGCAAAAATATAAAATACAGTAGCAAGATTGAGTGGGATGATGAAGTCACCTGGCAAATCTCCAGTGGGTGATGCACCTAGGAGCAAATGACAGCATATTCACACCACCCACTGGATACACCACTGGACTGGAATTCAGGTGCAGACAGACATTTCAGTGATCTCCGTTGCCCAAGCACGGACAAGCCACAAATCAAATCTAACGTGCTGTATCTTTGGAGGAGAGAACACTATTGCTATCTTTCTTAACTTTAAATTCTAGCAGAGAAAAAGTACTGGTAGAGCTACCAAAAGATAGGGTTTCCCAACATTTCCCATTCTAAGTACTTTATTTTTGGTCGACTATAAATTGGCTAAACTTCAGCCATCAGGGGTGTAATTTCCATGGCAGGATCTGCTTCCAACTATTTTTTTTTTTTCCTTTTGAAATTAAGATGGTATAAACAAATCAACTCCTAATCTTGGGAAACGAAGATTCCCACTTTATGAAAAAGTCCTGCGTAAGCTAGTGAAACACACGCTGCTTTGGTCCTTAGCTCCCAATCTACAGATATGAAAATGATAAATTCACTAATAATTGAAGTACATTATACCAGGAAAATATGAAGGCAGATACAAGAGCTCTTGCTTTTAGAGGCATATAATCTAAACATTGTTCAGCAGCTGTTACTGTTAAAGGCTAACAACAAGACACAGATGTCACAGAAACAATCCTAAAAATCATTTAAGGACACAGAGCTGGGGACTCAAGCTTCAACAAAAAGAACCAGTCACAAGTGGGAAGAAAGAAAAGGTTAATAAGACTGTAATCTGCAATGCCCACTCAGAAAGCTCTTTTATTAAGAGGCAAGTATCAACAGAAGTAAGCAGGAATTTCTGAGAGAGAGGTGTTTCCTGGCCCTTTTCTAATGCATTTATCAGATTGTGGAGGACATCACAAAACTCCACATCTCTTCAGCATGAAGGTTAATTTAAATAGCTATATTTTGTGGGCAAAATAAAGCATTATGATGCACTGAGGACAAAAGAAGATATTCCTTTTCTATTCTGGCTTGCTAGTGAATAAGCAAGTGACATATTTATTTTACCAGCTACTTTTTTTTCCACTACCATTTTTCTATTCTAAGAGAATGCTGGTTTTATGCCTTTTCTGCAATTACTTTCCAGATCAATTCTTTCCTGACTGTTCTCCCTCTCCCTCCTCCCCCAAATCTATCCCCCCCGCCACAAGGAGAGGCCAAGCCCTGCCATGTTTGAGTGGAATGTTGACGCCCACGTGGGTGGGTGCAGAATTAGCCAAAACAAGTCCCTGCATTCCTTAGGATGTCAGCCCCCTTCTGCTGGCTCTCTCCTAATATCTTATTAATAGGTAAAATCTCTTTCCCAAATCAGCCTTCCCCATTCTTTCACAGTGGAAAAACAGAAACAAAAAAACTTCCTTAAACAGGTGTCCAGGCATATTTATAGCAAGTATTATGCTAGTTAGACAATTACAGTTTTTCAGTTGCCCAATTTAAATTCCTATAGGTACCTAATAAACCATCAAATGAAGAAGAATTACCAGTAAATAGCAATTACCTTGAAAGAACTTCATTAGTTATGCTGGCAAACAGGTCAGTTTGAATCAAATGGCTATTTTAAATTAGTGGTCCTATTGCAGACGTGGGGTGTAATTTTTATTACCAAATACTCAGCCAAGCTAGTGACCTTAAAAACATTACTCAAGAAATGGTTGAGAGTTAATTAGAATACTGTGCCGGGGGAAAAAAAAAAAAAAAAAAAAAAGAATAGTCTTGAACATCTGAATTCTTTCCAGGAAGGTGTTTTTAATAATGACAGTAGTTTACTCCATTTAAAGGTCCATATCCTCAAGTCAAAACGTAGGCTTTTATGAAACGAGCAAAATATAAGACAAGAAAAATATTTCCATCCCTTTTCTCCAACTGCAGTGAATTATTTTCTTAAGAAACAAAATGAAGAGCCTCCAAAGTATCTATGACTTCAGAACTGCATCTCTGCTACACGACATTGACTAGAAACTGACGACCAATAGAAGCTTGTACTGATATTTCCTTTTGCTGCACAAGCTGAAATGAGGGCAGCAGGGAAACCTACAGATAAATGTAATTTGACATTTATCACTTTTCATGTTTAGCAATCTATGATATTAGAACTCATCACAAAATCAGTTGGCTAATGTACGTTTTCTTAGTTGCAATCTCTCTTTTCTATAACATACACCAGAGCAAACAGTTTTCAGACTGATAATTCCAGCAACTGCTACCTGTAATACCACTGCAAGACTTTCATTACACAGAGAAGTTCCTGTGTTTTCATCACTCCTGAAAATTGTGTCTCTAACCTTTCTCAGCAGAAATAACAAATAAGCTGGCACAACGCAAAAGGAATAGAAGTCCCAGCATGGTTTCTTTTAGGCTCCTATACAGATATGTTCACTCCACATTCTCCTTTTCATCCCTTCTATTCATCTACTTTCATTCCAATTCCTATCCAACATTGTCATTAGGTATTTTTCTTTACACAGTCCCATCCAGTGTATTCTGTGATGGCAGTAACCTCAGTCACAAGCAGCTGTGGTTCTTAAATTCTGCCCAACTTAAGCACAGCATTTAAGGTTTTTTATGTCATAGCTGGGGAGAATTTGCCAACTACTTACTAGACACAAAAGAAAGAACATGATACTATGAGTCATAACGGAGGACCCATGAGAACTGCCATAACTACACTGAAGTTCAACATAACAGTTAACTCCCTCTGAGGTAGAATGACTTCACACAGAACTCAAAGGAAAATTCAAAATGAAGGTTGAATTTGGGTAAAAAAATTTATGTAATCTTTCTGTCCAAAGATGGAATCCATTAGTTTCCAGGAGGTACACCTGGCAGAGGTACAGGGAAGATCCACAGCCTTGTGAAAAATCTTTGAATTCCAAATTCCAAATCAGAGATCTAATAAAGGATTTGGGTATCAAAGGTGGGACTTGGAAGTAATTTACTTACCTGAGAAGGGGAGCCCTAAGATCTGGCCTTTGCTCCTCTGAGCTTTACAACAAGCAATAAAATACATGAACAGTCCTAGAAACAGGGATCAAAATCCTGGATTCCTCCTCCTTGGCTGAGCTCCCTAACCACGAGCTACAAAGACAAACTTCACTACATGCCCTCTATGGCTCCCTTGAAATATTGCCTGACTAGTGGAATAGTTTTTGCAGGTGCAGTGGAGAACGTTCCCACAGTTCCCTTGGAGATGGGAGACAATGGTAAGAACACTTCGAGCAAAGTGGGAAACTGGAATTGGATCTGCCAGATCTTGGATGAGCTCCAGCCACTAAGGTGTTGTATAAAATTTGAGAAAAATTTGACTGAAAGAGCTGTATAAGAGAGAGGAATGACTCTTGTCCAGCATTTTGAGACCAAAGCTGTGGATACCCATCAGCAGGAGAGGCTTCAGGTCTCTGGACCTATTTCTTCAGGATATCATGTGGGTGCATGGAGTCATGTTTGATTGGAGTATTGTGTCTGGTGCCCTAGCCCAAGTGAGTGGTAAGGTTTCAGACATATTCTTGTTTTCAGTACTTCTTTTAGATGGTACCTGGCACTTCTTGAGCCTGCTGGCTGTTTTGGATCTCATTCTGAATTGTCTAACTGTCCTTAATTACTATACAGGGCTCTAAAGCACCAGACACCAAAGGTCTGGATTGCACTCAAGGTGGTTCAAGGCAGACAGTTGCAGAATATAGGTCCTCCCTTGAATCCAGACCTATGTACCTGATCCTGCACTCCATTGAGAGCTTTGCCACAGATTTGAATGGGCATGGAATCAAACTCATTCCAGTCTCAATGAAGCTCTGAGTATGCACCACAGAGGTCAACACAACAACCAAGTGAGGACCTACGACTGGCTGTGCATGATTATTTTTCCTTGTATTTTTGTCCACTGAAAGCCATCCAGTAGCAATTGAGATCGGTGAAAATGATACTATAGCCGAAGCAGCAAACCCTGGAATGCTTCTGAGCACGAAGGTCTCAGCCACAGCCTTGTCCTGGCTCCATCCAGGAATTATGTCCACCACCCAACACCATCTTGGGTGCTTCAGAGAAAAAGGAATTTGGTTCACATGCTGGACAGTCAGAAGAACAAGGTACCAGAGCATGTCATGCTGTGCACTCAGCTTCATCTTTTCCAGAAAGGGTAATAGTACCAAGCCAACCAACGCCCCATTCCAAAAGGCTCTCGCCACACTCTGCATGGACCCAGTGACTTAGATCCATTAGCACGGCCCTCACAAAAACCAGACTGCAGAGTCAACAAGCAGTATTGCTCAGTTGTCCAACTGCCCAGATCACTTGGAGAAAAAAAGAAAAGTCAATTATTTCAGATTAACTGTGGACTTAGCAGCCTAATTTAAGCATTCACACTGGAAAATGAACTGTAAAGTACAGCTGTAGGAAACAAGGGCCTTATAATCAAAGAAGTTAATTTGTTCATTTCAGCTGAGTAGTCATTGAAATGCCTATCTCTTACAAATATTTGTCTGATATATTGATATACAAATATAATTTCAGTATATTAGCTGAAACACTAATTGGATTAATAGCTATATTTGCTTTGAAAAGGTCTCCCTTGCTGAAATCAATTAAAAGTGCATGATGAAATTTCATTAAGCTCTACAATATGTTTTTCCACCAAGTGCAAAATTACTGTCTTCCAGCTATCTTATTATAACAGCGCATGATAGGACTCCCAAATAGATTCAGAAATCATTGTGCTAACACTGTTTTGTACTTCTTTATCAGTAAGCATGGATTTTTTTTCCCCACCTCCTGAGGGAACATATTTGCCTCGCATGTAAACAGTGCTGAACTCGTGAACGCAGGATTAAATTCACTGAGGGATATACCTGTGGTAATCTCAGCCTCACACTGCCCAGGAGGGTTCTCTCGTACAAAGCAGCACATGTTTCATTCTGCGTGACCTGGGTCACAGGCTCTCCCTCCAGCAACCCACACCACGATGGGTGATAACCACCATCCCCTTTGCATCTGGCAAAGAGTACACTATAAACTGTGAAACAGAGAAATAGGACCTTTACAAATGTATAGGTATTTACATGTTAGTCAAGAAGTGCTACCACAGGGCAAAGGAGAACCAGAAGCAATGGACAGAGGCCTGAGCTAACCTGAGGGGCTCAGAAGCCAAAGAATATATACATCTCTTTCCCCAGAACAATCATTAAATTTATGGCTGGGCAGAAGAGGGTTGTGAAAGAAGACAAACAGATGCACAAAGAGCAAAGAGATGGAAATGTCATTCCTAGAGCCAAGGATGGTGCCAACAATTGCACCCAGAGAGACAATGATCTGTGGCTATTCCTCTTCCCAGCGTCCTTTCTGTTCTCGCTTCCGCGAGCCTCAGTCTAAACAACCCAACTGGTTTGTCACAACCACATGATTTGGGAAACTACGTCAGTTCTTTGCTCCTGAGCTTCCTCCATGTCTTGTCTCTCTGTTTCTTCAGATTGCTAACACACAGACATTGCAGTGGTGAGCACAGAAGGAAAACCTTTCATAAGCTAGACCAACCCTGCCAAACAGCAACTGGTTTTATTCTAGGCTTATACACCTCGGGGAATGAGGTCCCAATCCCAGGTATTCTGTGCTTCCGTAATAATTTTTCCTGCTATTTCTCTGGCTGTCTCCAATGCCTGAGACCCAGAAGGAAAACAATAGGGTAGGAAAAGAAAGACACAAAAGGAGTGCCAGCAGAGATGCGGCCCGGAGATACTGAAAGAAGGTAATCTGTACTACAGATGTGTGCTCTTCCTGAGAAGAGGGAATTAGAAAGCACCTGGTAAAAGTAGGATCCTTACAAACATAAAGGGGCTAAAATGAGGTAAGACAGCTGAATAGTTCTGAAGTCAAGAGTCTGATCTCACATCAGCTGCTCTGCATGGCAAAAATTAAGCAGGTGCCTTAGTACTTACTCTGAAGAATTGACTCATGCTGTAAGTTTGCAGTTCTTAGCTCGTAAGCAGAACAGAACCACTTTCTTCACTGAGAGACCCTAAAAGAAGCAAAGAATTACATATTTTACTAAGGGCACAAAAATGTATTTAACATATTCTCTAATATAAACAAGAACTGGCACTTTTATAAAGCCAGCCAAATATAAGTCAGGTTTTTCAGATATTATATTTAGGACCCAGTGAGAAAAACTTCACCACTTGTGAGGAGTTTTATTCCATCAACGGCACTACCACCCACCTAAGTCTGTCTATGTGTTGGTGTGGAAGAGTGCCGTGTCTTCCTGCAACACTCATGTCGGAATTAAAATACCTTGCATTGTAGACACATTAGGAATGCTTTATCATGCTCAGCTGTTGCACACAGTAGCTCATTATGATTGGGTAACTCAGACATTAAGCTCTACAACAAGCCCACGCTGAATCCTAAAAAGGGAGCCATATATAGGCTATGAAGGTGTTGAGTAAGAGAAGATTTACTGTGCTCTACATAATTAATTTTGCCTTCTATCTTTCCTGCATTTTTAGCAAAGCTGCTGGCTGAACACACTGAATAATTATATCCCTGGTGCAATTTCATCGAGCATCTTCCAACTCAATGGAGCCCTATTGTGTTCAGACTGTTCATGCCCCTGCCCCAAGGAACAACTGAAAATCCTTCAGCCTAAGTACAGGGGGAAAATACAGGTTTTTCTTCTCCACAGCTGAGGCTCCTGGTTACTCTGGACCAGGGTTAGGCATTGCAACTGACTCGGCATCCTCTATCACCCATGTTAGCAGTTGCCCACTTTCTCACTCTCAGGCAGTATGGAAGAAGCAGCTTTCGGAGAAGAACACAGAAGAAGAAAAGAAGAAAAAAAAAAAAAGAGGCAAAAAACCAAACTAGAGGGGAAGGAAAGAAAGAAAGAAATACCAAATGAGTGAAAGAAAGGGAGATTGGGACCATTTGGGCAGAGACTGGAGTTGGAAGCCAGTAAAGAAAAAGGCCTGGCCAGAATCAGGTTAGCTGCTAGAAGGAATACGCTACACTGAACGCAAGGGAAGAGGAGAGCTCGCAGCCAGCTGGTCAGAGGCCAGAATGAGGAGCCAGGCAGTGGTGGAGAAAGGGAGGAGATGTGGGACACCAGTCTAGCACTACTGGGAGATGAGAACGCGTGCAGGCCCTAGCAACAAAAGCCAGGATATGGAGTTACCCTGGATTAGCTGCATGGGGGTATCATTCTAAAGTCACATTACAGCATTTTTGTTTCTCTATTTTACCTCAAAATACAAACCAACTTTTTGCCGTAATTCTTTGTGTTAGGAAAAAAAAAAAAATTATTTTCAGCTGGCAAAGTCAAGGTTTAAGACCTTACAAAATAGCAGTGCAATGTTAATGTGTCCCTCTTGTACACTAGCCATTCTAATACAGCCTGTATTAAGAAGACTACTTGCTATTCTTTTCCCCTACTTATTTTTGTGTGTGTTTTCTTTCATGGCTGTAGTATGAATCCTTCCAGCACGCGTCTTTAATTCATAAATATTAGGTAGGGCTGTTTTCTTCTCCCACTGATTATGAGTGCAATTAAATGTATTTTTTCAAATGAAGTTGTTAATATTCATTACCAATGTCATTCAGAGCTCTAGACTGCAGCTCAGACTCATATGTACACCTGCTATGTTTAGTTTATCAGAGAACTTTTTTTAATGGGATCCTCCCTCTGTTTAAAGATTGTCCAAATATCACAATAAGCAGATCTGCTTAAACCTCATCATATTGAGTGACATATTTAATGACCCACCTGGAGACCTTGGAACACTTCAAAGTAGAGGAATGAAGAGCAGGTGCTCATCCCAGGATAGCAGGGCTATTCCTATGCTTTTTGCAGTTTGCGATGGGTATTTACAGCTGTGGTTTTTTCCCTACAACTGAAAGCAAAAACAAAGATAGGCCTGTATAAACAGAGAATCTTACGAGTTTCATAGTTTTAAGCCTAACTAACAAAAAAACCAAACAAACTCATAGCTTCTCTGGGAAGAAAAAAGATGAGAATGCTAGGAAGTGAAGCATGAAGCCCAGTATAAATTGTGCAACTGCATGCATTATATAAGCAAAAATGATACTCTATTAGAGAGAAGGCATAGTATATATATGGGACAGGGGTTCTCTCTGACAAAACCATCTACACACATTAGCAAGAGGGCTATTCAGACAAATAGGACCCATGTACCTGGTCAACTAAAAACACTGAAATGTAGTAACCTATACTATTTTCATTACTCACGACCTAGCAGGGGAACAAAAAAAATAAAATAAAAAAAACCACAACCCCTTGGAGACTGACATTCCACTGACTTTACCCACCGCCAAGGGGAAATTTTGGTCACCACTGGCAATCCACTGGACACTGACCAAGGGAGACAGCTGGGGAAGCTTTGTCTGAATTTATCACCAAAATATATCTTCTACAAGGATTAAGCAAGTAAATAGATAAATCAGGTCTTGGATAAATAAACAACTCATCATTTGTCATCTCCATTTGTCAGCAGTTTGCATTGCGTTTCTCTCACATGCTTTTACATAACTCAAACAACTGAAGCATATTAATAGGGTTGTATGTGTTCTAGACTCATGACCCATTTATTTCTTTTCTGGGCACTAATTTCTCCCAACTGTGCCTCAAACTGAACGGTTCCCCAGCAGCCTCTGTATAGATTTTGTTTCAGCATCTGATTACAAAAGGACAAAGGCGGAACTTGACTTGAGGAGGAACCAGGAAGATGAAATTCCCTTTACAAGATTATTTGGAATGAAGACATGTATTTAAAATACTCAGGGAGAGAACAGAGTGGAAAAGAAATCCCCCAGGGTATGGTCGCCCAGAGCTTGGGATAGGTGCAATGAAAAAAAATGTTATAAATCAGTGACAGCTTTCAAACTATGGATGAATAGTCTATTAAAAAATAGTAGTCCTCCACTTCTTGGGAGGTTGAAGAGCCTTCCTCCTTGTTGATGTTGCAGATCAGTCCTGATTTCAGCAACACATAACCTGCAATTGGTTTGCTCCCATGTGACCTCAACTGCAAACAGGCAAAACCTCTGGGGAGCTTCCAAGCCGTTTCTCTGAATACATCCCAAGGAGGGAAAGGGATGAGTCCCCCTGCTTATATGGAAACAGCTCTAGCATCCCAGGCAGTAAGGACAAAAGCAGGCAACACGGTGGTCCTTCAGCATCCTGGTTCAACCCAGGGATAATAACAGGCAGTAAAAGGACCCTTGGGTGACATAGCTAGGGGAGAAACTGCTTAGGTCCATTCAGCCTAATGGACCACATAAAAGCTGATCACAGAGACGTTTCTCAGTGCTAACTGTCATCACAAGTTATCAGCAGTAGCTGCACTTCAGGAATTTTCTTCACAATCCTTTTCAAACACCTCCAAATCAATTTTCCTGGCACATCCCCAAACGTTCTTTTCGAAAGCATACCAGCTGCTCAAAAAAATATAAAAATAGTTCATCTGGGCCAAGCAAAAGTCCACCCAGACCAGTACCTTGTCTTGGATGATGGTCAACAGGTACAAGATGAAGACAAACTCACGGTGATACAGTTGGAGGACTGTCACTGCTGGTCTAATCCAGCTAATGCGATCGAGCAAGCAGGGCTCCGTCTCGTTGGGTGAAATGCCTGAAGCACAACAGGCAAGATGTGTTTCACTCTCAAATTCCAGGAAAGCATTGTGCAAATACTCTGCGTGGGAAGGTTGTCTTTACATCGCCCATGTGACTGAGTACAGTAAAAACGTCCCAAGTCTCTCTCTGGTGTAACTGCATCGTGCTCAGTGGGGTTACACCTGAAACAAACTGTCTTACAAACCTAATGATCTTTCATGAAAGAATGGTCAATGGGGCAGTAGCAAGAAAGAGATGGGGAGAGACGAGTCGTTCCTGAAACTGAAGTGATGCTTTTTGTTACCTGATCAGTGCTCTGGACACCTCAAGCCTGAATCAGCTCTTGTACCCATTCACCTCACATCACTGTAACCCCACTGACATTAGTAAATTAATCCTGAGGAAGGTAAGACCTATGACAGATGCAACTGACCACCCAAAGCTGGCAATATCTGAGCCTTTTATTTATTTCACATAAAGCAACATGAAGGAGCTCATCTAAAGCCCAAATAGCACGAAGGGCACAGCTGCCAATGACTTGGAAAATGGCATTTCAAAGCAGCAGAGAGGTGTTACAACCTCAAACTTTTCATTAATCTGATGGATTATCTACCTTTAGATGATATTGTTCCAAAATACTGCTTCAATACCTATGAGTAACGGTGCCACTGTTGAATAAACACCTTTTTGGGGGGGAAAAATCCATACAACATCTCTATATTTCATATAATACCCTCCTGGGCTAATATTCACAGATAAGCAGTTAGGTCAGGTGTTCTGTGTCTTTCCCCTAGAAACAAAAATCAGTATATTCAGTTGCAAACTACCAACTATCAACATTTCTCACAAACCACCACATAAATCTACTCAGTTGACTTTCTCAATTGAAAATGGTGTTGAAAGCACTGTTAAACACTGCTAATAGTTCCAAGACTTCTTTGGCTTTCGCCCATCTTGGAGCTCTTGCCACAGGACAGCCAGGATTCGTTTATTAGCCTCTTGTTGGATCCGGATGAGATACTAGCACTAGACAAACAAAAGGGGAATGACACAAACAATGAAACAAAATAGAAGTATCTCTTCCAAAAAGCCTTTCAAATACAATCCAGTGAAAAAGAGCTGAGTAGAAAGTCAACAATGTAATTCATTCATACACTTCCCCAAAGACAAACATGGAGCACAGAACTGGGATTTTTTTTTGTTTTGGTTTGGGTTTTGTGCTTTTTTTAAAGCATGTTGTATATAATACATGCACACACGCTAGCAGGAACTGCTTTGTCTGATTTGGCACTTGACTGTGTATTCCTGCTGTGTGGATTGGATATGGGAATAAAAATTACAAATGAAGAAAACAAGCAGTCCTCCGACTTCTGCAACTCTTGCTGTAAAAAGAGACAAAAATGATACTCCAGTGAACTGCAGGCTTTAAGGCTCTTATAGCTGCTAGGTAAATCAAAAAGTAAAGAAAGGAATCCCAGCTTACCCAGTGTCTTCAACTGGGAGAGCTGTCTGGCAACACTGCATCACCTGACACAGGATTTTGTACCAAATACATCAGTGAGAGATGAAGCTTCATGGTACTTGAGAGAATAGTTGTACCTAAAGGGCACCTCAAGATACAAGTATATAAGTAAACTGAAGCACGAATTATGCTTCTCTCTCTTTGGTATGTTATCCCAACCACATTCAGTAAACAAATACCAGCACATCTTGAAATCTCTAACCCTGTGCCAAATGCAGTCCCAAAGGCCTATAAGACATGGCTTAATGAACTGGCCAAATACAAGATGATGTCTAACTATAATTTCACACCAGGTTAACATCTGCACATCTACTGGGCATGTTGATGGTAAACACAAACTTCTTAGCAGAGATACTGATGATTAATTCTTTATTCCCACTAAATTAACAAAGATCCCTGACACGGTTGAATAGTACACTCATTAGACAAGTATAATAGATATGCTGCAGGGGTAAGATGAAGGACTCTAATTATCCTAATTTGGTCAAGGTTGTTTGAATATCTTGCCTTTAGAGAGTAAAGAAGCCTAAGGGAATTTGGTCCCAAATCCCACATCTAAATTCTTTAGACTTATTTAAAAATCTAGTTCATGAACCTTATAGTAAGCCTTCTAAATGTCTTTTGAGACACCTGTCTGAGTGTCTGAGGGCTTAGTACCTAGCCACTTTGTGGATATGCAGCATACCTGAGCAAAAATGGCTTCCCAAATAAGGAAAATGTGGAGGACATAGTCAACAGTGATTCACTAGGTTGACATTCTCCCTATTGTTCTTCGAGTCCTCACAGAACGGGGTGGAGAATTAGGAAACTAATAGGTATAAGGTCAATGAGCTGTTTTATGAGCAACGCAACTGATGAAGCTGAGTTTCCTGCAGATGTATGCCCTACATCCCCCGATTGCAACCACTTTCCTTTGTAATCACGGTACCCCTCAGTTCCCTTCCATGTGCTTATCTGTTAGCCTGCACAAGAAATAGTGCATGCTGCATCTGATTTGGAGCTACGTGTGCTGACTGGTCAGTGGGTTGTGATCTCGGGCTAGGTAAGGGATTGATCATTAATGCTAGTCCTTCACTTTAACAGAAGGGAATAGAGCATTCTAATAGGAATAAGGCATTAATAGGAGTCCCTCTTTTCCAACCAGCTATTGACAGTCATTAAAACTGTAGACACCTAAAATCTTTTTGTCCTTTACCCCATGACTCTATCCCCTATCTAATTTGACCAAGGAATTAAAAAATTGTATAGACGGAATAAAGATATGCCTTTTGTCATAAAGTCTTGATTCCTAGGAACTAGACATTGTGTAAGCTGAAGCAGAATTATTGTGGAATGGACAAATGGATGTCTTCATAAAAACAAAGGGCCACTCAGAAAAGCCCATTTTCCTGTTCTTAAAGCTAATTTGATTAGTTGTCCTAGAGGCAGGATTAGTTATTTACCATCAATAAAAATTATCATAAATACTTTTCATTTTTAAGTCTCTGAGTTAATTCAGTGCCATCTGAGCCACCCCCACAGAGAACATGGATTCTGGCAACAAAGGTTTCTTGTTGCCAGCTCCCTGCCAAGTGTTATAGAAAAAATGCATTTTTTTCTGACTGAGCATCATGCACAGCACATTCCAGATGGCAAGGGAAGAAATGGAGAAGACCTAGTCAGCAAGGATTTAACTGCGGAAGGTGCTTTGCACCCACATATTTGACAGGATCCAACAGGAGCTGCACCTCCCATCAGAAACTCCACAGATCAAGTTTCTTTAAAAGAAACCTGTGAATATCTTGCCAGAATGTCTCCTATGGAAAGTATAAAAATGGAAGGTGACAAACCAGAATTCTAGCAATCTATCAACCAGCAGCAGAAAGATACTTCAGGGTTTTCATTTATTACCTTCTGGGGGTTTTTTGTCTATACAGTATCCAGCACAATGTGATCCAGAACACTATTCAATGTTTCTAGGTACTACTGTATTACATACAGCATATACATCACCAGAGAAGGGCACAGAATGGCTATACACTAAGACCATCCAGGCATACAGCCATCTCCATCAGAATAAGAGGTTCTCCTTCAGTTTCTCAGATTAAGGACATTTGTGTTACGCTCATGAATCTTTGTGGCAATAAAGATTTCCTACACCTGGCAATGTTGTTACAATGGCACATCATGACTTAATCCTGTCCCTGGTGCCCATAACCTCAGGTAGAAGCTCTGAAGGCTGAAATAAGCCTAGCATGTTTTCAAGTATCTAGTTCACTACAGTTTGGATGCTTTATCTATCTGTATTACCTGCTGGTTGTCCTAATAAGAAGTAATGCAGTGTTGACTAGATGATTTCCACAAATCCAAAGGGATTTCATTAAATGTCAGCAATGAAATGCAGAAACAACTTTAAGAAAAGTCAACACAAGGATAGTTTTGATTCTTAACTGCAGAATATGGGTAAGAGGAGAGAAAGGCCTTTATATTTTCATTGCAGCTATCTAATTTTGTGGCTTGACTCCCAACACAGGATTAAGTCAGTTGAACAGCTGGTAAAGTTACTGCTACTCCAGCATCTGAGCACTGTTGCAGCGTAAAGGCTGTGACTATCTTCTCTGTATTTCCTGAGATGCTCCACACAAATGGTATATATATCTACATCCATCTATGCAGGAATAATTTTTCATTAGCCAACTTTACATTGTCTTTCACGGTGCCACGAGGTGACAAAACTGGAAGAGAGAACAGTGCCTAATGCTGTTAACCCCTAGTAAAAGCACCAATAAGCAAAATTTGATCAGCCTGTTGTATTAAACAACTCAAGAATAAGATTAATTCAGTGACATGGCTAGGAAACACAAGACAGTAAAATGCAATAGATAATTTACCCCAGAGTCTGTCAGGGTACTCACTACAATCGTGGATGTGAAGATATATGCTATTGATGGATTTAAGAAAGGGAGCAATCATTCTATGGATAGGACCTGCAGGGAGAATTTAAGCTTCTTATCCAAGGGTGTAAAGCAATCCCAAAAACAAGCTTGGGAAGGGCTGTTCCTCATGTCCACAGCCGTGAACAATTACGTTGCATATTCTTCCCCTTACACCCCACAAGGTTTGAACCAGCATTCCTTGCACATTCAGTGACCAGGGAGGAGGGGAGAGCACAGGACAGAGCATTGGCAAAGTTAACTACAGCAGAGGTAGAAGTATGGAGGATTGAACCAGTGGGACTTCAGCCATCTGGGAACCATAGTGCCTTAAATTTAGCTCCAGGCAGGATACCAGGCTTGAAATCTTAGTGATCTGCATTGACGTGGCAGATCTCACTTTGTTAGAGAAAACAAAGAGCAGGGCAGAACCCCTTGAGGCATACTCGGAATTCTCAATAAGAGCAAATCCACTCTCATCCAAAGGAAAGTTTCCGTGTTGTATGGAGCTCTCACCTTCCCCAGCAGTAGCTGGCCATTCAGCTGGGGACCTTAGAAGACAAGAACATTGCACATTGTGTAACTGTTGAAATTTCGTTATACCATTAGAGCTGATGACAGAATTCACAATTTATTATAAGGCTAGGAAACCAATACAAGCTTTCTGTTATGAGCAAAGCTAAAATCAGACTGGAACTTTTCCCAGAGTATGGGATGAACAAGAGGAGCCTGAAGCTGAGTTGTCACCACCTTCAAATACAGATGACTTAATTAAAATAAAAAAGAACATATCTGATTTGACTCTTTTTCCCCCTTACCCCAAAGTCAGTGTATCAGAAAGTGAGCACAATTTATCTTACTGAAGAAGCACGTGTCCAGGTGAATCCAAGGGAGCAGCTGGAGAGGCTTGGTAATGAGCTGGAGAGGCTTGGTAATGAACCTTTCTTTGCACAAGTTGGGAGCCTAGTTCCTCCTTATGCTCTGACTGCTCTCTGCTGCATTAGGATTAAACAAAAGCCTTCAGTTGGGTGTAAATACCATTTATTCCCTCACTGAGGTTCCTCTGCACTGCCACAGCAATGCAAGTCGCTTTACTATTGGTCCGTACCAGTAAAACAGCAGCAGTAGAAGTACACCAGCCAGGGATGAGGATCAGTCCTAGCAAGGATACAGTTACACCAGTATCAGGGCATCTCACACCAGCAGAACTTATTCCACTCCCTCAAACAGAGTAAGATATGCCTGGAGAAGCACTTTCATCTCTGGACAGATCTGTCCACCCTGTGTATACTATGCACCCCGCAGAGGGCAACCTCAAAGCCCTCTTCAAAACCAGCTTCATGACCATACAAGCAGCAAACCAGTACACAGACGTGCTGACACAGCTGAAACACATAGACCTGAGCATGCCTGGACACATAAAGGAGGTTAGCGGACTGTCAAACATGTCTGACAGGCTGTCCACAAACCAGTCCTGTGGACACAAGATGAGCGGTAGATACGTGCTGCTACAGTTAAGATGGCGTACAGGCAAACAGAGGCAAACCATAAAAATCAGTTAGGATCAGGCAATACATACATCTTGGATCAGTCCTATAAATTTTAAGTGCAACTGATTCTGCAAACAACCTTGAATTACACCTTCTTATGGGAAATACAATTACCCAATGCAGAGAACCCATTTCTTTAGGGTCCCTGAAATCACCAAAGTCCCTCTTTGAGCCCTTAGAGTCATGCCTAAGAGAGTCACATGGGCCCTAAGAAGGGCAAAAGAGACACACTCTATTACAAAAGACCCTTCTCATTTTCTCCTCAACATCCTAACTCCTGATCTAGCACAAGCCAGTTTTATAATAGACAAGTTAATGGGCCTGTGCAAAGTGCACTGACTCTTCACGTTACAAAAAAAAAAAAAAAACAAACCAAACACACTTCTATTTATACAGTATAGAGTTGCCATATGAACTGACAGTTAAGACAAAACTACTCAGCAAGTTAATGATTTTTTTCCCTTTCTGTGAAGCATCTACAAGACGAAATCCCATCTGAATCTCAGTTTCACAGTCTTACCTTATTTAAACAATTCAGCTCCTTTTGTCTCTCATTTGTACTGCACTTTGTGCGTCATTCTGGGTTGTTTCACTGCCTATTGCACAATTACAAGTGTTCAAGCATATAGAAGGCAAGAATAGCTTAGCTTGTTTTGGTTGCCTTACAATCAATACCTCTGCCTCAGGCACCAAAGAACGTATGAGAAAATGAGTTTTCTGTTTTTATAAACTTTGTCTATCTTCAAGCTCACTTTGATCCATTCTTCTACACAAATGAATAGGGTGGGGCCATTACAGAACAAGTAGAGACAACAACAACGTTCTGTTAGACTGAATCTCAACAGAGGTGACCACACCAAAGGCCACCTTCTTAATGATTATGCTTTTATTCTCCAATTCATTTGGAATCTTTATTGTCCCTTCCTGAATTGAACAAATGCAAGCTTTGTGATACCTGTTCCTTTTCATTTCGTGGCAGCGATGGTGTTTTTGCTTTGATCTGATCCAGTATGCAATGTTGTGAAGGTACTGTCTGCTAAAACAGGAAAAACTATGCAGTTTATGATTGCTGGAAGTGAAAGCTATTTGTGGGGGTGTTTTTTGATAACATGGCAATTCAGACCGTATCCTTACTCAAAACAACTGGGAGAGAAACAGCGTATTACAATGGTGAAAAACTCTGTTAGAGCCGTTTCACCACAAAAGTCTGTGGTTTACATAAATGAGGATTTACAAGCCAAAGAATTGCAGACATTTTAAAAGTAGCACAACATTTTTTGAGCAGTTTAGCTCCCTCTCAATCCAACTGAAAAAGTAGGTACATCTCCAGTGTGCCAACCCTTTTGGAAAACCAGCATTTTTATCAACTCTGCAGATTTGAAAAAATCTCCCTTAAAAATCAAAGCTTATTTTGATCACTTTTTGGCTGAGATAAGAAGAGTTTGCCAGAATACGTACAAAGAGCAAAACATCAAGGAAAACCATAAAGAGGTGGTACAGAATTCCTTTACACCACAAGATATTTCAAATACAGGTCTCAGTCTTCGGCCTAGGTCTAAATGTCAACACAGAGGGCTCCCATCTCATCATCATCCTCCAGCAAAAGGCAGTTTAAATTCTAAAAGGCAGCAATATCATTAATCCAGTTACAGCTGGCTCTGAGAAATACATCTTTCAGTTCGATCTGCGCAAGCACAGCTGAGCTGTTTGTATACCCTCACTGAGACCTCTCCTACAGTTCATTTTGAGCTTGATCTTTCTCCCATTGATGTCGTGAAAAATCTCCCTCTGATGTCAATATGGCCAGGAGGGGTTGGCATGTATAGAAATCTAATGAATTGTGGGTGATTATCTTTTGTGCTTTGTTAGGTGTTTAGTAGGTATTTTTTGCTCTCTTGCCAGTTTCCAGTTCCACTGGGGTATGTTGCAGTTTTTAATGGAAAATAACTGTTGTGTTTGCTTCTATTTTGTGAAATGCCCAAAGGCTTTCACATACAAGCATCCTATAAAAATGCATTTGTGTTTTATTATTATTAATAATGCCACTGGATCAAGAGCAGTCTGGACTCTACATACGGCCCCAGCTAACTTGAGCCACCCAGTTTGGATGATTTTTGTTTATTTGTCTACAAGGCCAGGAGGTGGTAGTCTCTCCACTGTTAAATTTGTACCTGAATATTCCTGACTATGTAGCCTGGACAAGAAGTATCACTGTAATTGCCTGTATATTATCAGTGTGCAGGTCATTTAAAGACTTATTTCTAATCCAAGGTCTGAATTCAAGTGAATGGAAAGCTACCATTCCAAGGATGTAAGGCATAATCATAAGCTTGTTACTGTCCAGCATGCATTCACATCCAACTACTTATAAGCTCACACACAATATTATATTAAAGAAGATCTAACCTTTGAAAGCAACTCTTGGGTTAAAAGGAGCTAACAGAACTAGCAGGCTATTTGTTGATGAAGTTATGCTATATTTCAAATACATTTGTTGATTATACTTATCAAAGACTCATGCAAACACACACACATGCTCCTGGCAGCTTTTCACTAATTTGGAAATGTAAGAATCACTAGAAAAAAGGGAGTTTGAGCCTTTACTACAAGCAGATGCAAGGTAGTGTGGATCAAATAGTTTAAAAAAAAAAAAAAATTCAAATCAAGTCCAGAATGCTGACTTCAGCTCATCAGCGATTTGTGAGATCACATTACTCTTTTTTCCCCCTTCCTAAGAGTATTTGGACAACTGCCAAGTATTTGTAAAAAGGTTTCATGAATTTTAGCATGAATGACAGTTTCTCAGAAAATTTCTGCCACAACTGTCTCATTTGCTATTCATTGTTATCCAAAAAAAAAGAGGTTCAGGCATCAAGACTGCAGGAAAAGTTGTGTGACGCAGCAAGTAGTGCAAAGAGCAATAGTTTGAACAGGACCTTCATTAATGGCCTATAGCCTGACAACTAGTATGGTGAGGTGATGGGGGGGAGGGGAGAGGGAGGAGCAGGAACAGGGTGGATTTAGGAGTGTTTTGCTAAGAGAAGATGACTTTATACTTTACTATCTCATCTGTAATTGCAGCTGATCTGGAATTTTGGTCAGATAACACTTCCAACAGGGAACCATAGTCTCTCCCTCTGACTGAGCTATTGGAGCCAAACAGCACCTCACCACAGGAGAGGTACTTCTCCCTGGCTATGGGACAAGAGTGAATATATAAGAGGTAGGATTCATCTCAGACAACTTTGGACAACTACACTTCTAGAGTGTGATTCATCTGACCTATTTTAAAGTTTGCTTTAGCGTGAAAGGAATGTCATTCTAGAAATCCCTCTTTCTGTACAGTGACTAAAATGGAGCCCAGAGTGACATACTCAGGTGGGGATGTCTACATCATAAGATCTGACATTTGGTCAGTTGGATCCCAGACAGATGAATGTGCTACAGCTTCCTTGTGCCATTTCAGAACCTGAAAAAAAATGTAATTTTTTACCAGCAACATAAAATTTTGAACTGTCATTTACTGGATCTTTTTGGCCCTTGAGAACTTGTGAATATTTGTTATTTTGCCCCAGCTCAGAATAAATGTAAATTTTCTTAAGGGGAAAATATTCTTATTTTTGATCAGCCCTACTTGTAAGGGATTGTCCAGCCAGCTGTGCTTTAAAGGCCCTTTAAGGGCTTCACCTCATAAAATGAGTACAAATTTCTAGTTGCTGCAAATGAAGAAATATTTCTCCCAGATAGCACTGATATTTGGAACATGATCTAAATCTCTCTACTTCCCAAGTACTAGTACTTCCCACTGTACTAGGAAGTAAAATACCTGATGACACTTTATCGTATAATGACATATGGACAGGGTCAAAGGTATGGACTTAGACTTTACCATTTGGTTCTGTCTATAACACTCTTCAATATTAAATACAGTGGCTAGCCAATTCTCTTCTAAGATGTCATTGCCTTCACTTTGGCTGCGTTCAGATACTGGTTTGAAAGAAGTGGTAATGCCTTACACAGCCAGGTGACTACAACAGAATGCTAAATTCATAGCACCAGCGTGCTACAATTTTCAGTGGACTCTGAGCTGAAAGTTACTGAACCAACTGAATTACAGACAAACATAATCATCCTGCTAAGACTGCCCAAAGACATGTCCGTCTAGTAACTCTTGCTGTGTTCACATTTACTTCTGTCAACACTTGCTGCTATGAGAACTCCAGAGTGTGTGTAGAAATGCGTCATGAGCAAATGTGAGCTTACACCACTTCATGTGGCCCAAATATTATGGTACAAATTCACTCATGGCACAATCATTTTGTTTACACAGCCCTAGAGGTAACTATAATGATCAGATACAGGACAAGAATATAGATCCAAAAAGGACCAAAATACCTAAATTCCACTAAAATCCAAGACTGTGGATCCATAACCCCCAATTCAGCTGCCACCTGTATTCTACAGGTGCCTCCATATATGATCTTCAAGTTATCAGGACACCTAAAGCTCTGCCTCTCCATGTGCCACGAAGCACCCCAGCCTCGACAGCGCTGAGTATTTCCTACTTAAACCAAGCAAAATCCAAAAGTTGGTCATTCTTCCACTCCTCTCTTCTCATTGCCTTGATCCATCAAACAGAGCACCCCTACACACCAGGCGCCACATAACATGCAGTAGCAGCTACTGTTTTCTTTCTAGATACAGCTGTCATATCATTCTTAGTTCAGTTGTGAGACCACTCTGCTAGCATGGAAGAAACTTGGGATCATGCTTGCCACCACCATGCCATAGCCAGCCCCAGAGAGTTCAAATGCACATTATTCTTCTGCCATGCAAACCCCCCAACATCTGAAGTATACACTGTTCTCCTTTTTTTCTCACTGGAGTTGTTTCATTGGCCAGAAGTGAAAGCCCTTGCTTTCCTCTTACATGGAGAAGGAAATCTTGAAGACAGGTTCCTACTCTATGCATGGCAAAAGCGTTTTGAATGAAATGGCCCTTGGAGAGAGAAGTCACTGTGCTCCTTGGAAGCACTGTCTTATTCTTGGTTTCTAGCCTAGTTCACCTTCAGTTCTTTTTAATTCTTTACTTCCACAGCAGGGTCAGTATCTGCACTGCAGAGAGCAGATAGACACATTATTTAGGAAACTCTCTGGGAGGTGAGTTTGAGTTCCCTCAGGCAAAAGCAATAACTGAGCGAGATTTCCCACAACCTGGGGGAGTGCTTTAATCACCAGGCTCCTGTTCAAAAGGCCACCCCCACCTACTCTTCTGCCATGTTTTAGAAGAAGAGAGAGACAAGCTCTGTTTTTGGAATAAAGGGCGTAACAGGTAGCTACGTGCTGGTAAAGGTCCCACAGTATCCTCAGCATTTCCTAACAGAAAGCTGACTACCTGATCCTGATGTACCTCGCTCTTCCCACATACCTGTATGGGGCCAAGGCACTTAACAGAGGTGTCTGCTTACCTTGGGCCAGCCACATAAAAGCTCGGCAATATAACACTCAGTGTTGCAGCATCAAAGTCCCACTTTGGATCAAACCCGAGGGTGCTACCAGAGGTAATTTACAATGTCAGGACTTAAAACTGTACGTGATGCTCATTATTGTAACAACTGACTCTAGTCTAACAAAAGCAGCAATGCCACAATAGTTATTGTTAAGCAATTTAATTGATCCAGACATTTATGCAGAGCCATTTACCTGTTGGGGCTCTAGGCAGAGGCTAAGCTACCCTTCTTTTCATTCCCACATTAGATGACTTATAATTTCTTAACTCAGCCTGAAGGGATGTCCCCAGGCTTTGGGGCCTTCAGCAGCTATTGTGGTTGCTCATCTCCAAAACTGACTCTGCATGTATATTGGTATATTGTGCTAGTCACCACAGATGACACCCTTTATTTTTGGATGCAAACACTTTACCTTAATTGTGTATGCAAGTCATTGGTCTCTGAGGTTCACCTTACTTCACCTCCAAAAATTTAGTGAGGTAATATGGTTTAGTGAACTCCAAAGATTTTTGTGAGGTACCTTGAAATAGTATGGTCTTCTGCCTTCCCCCCGCCCCGCCACAGATCTATAAGCAAAACCAGTGAATTCACAAGTTTAATAGGGATCACTAACAGTAATCCCAGTTGAAATTGTTTAACTTGCATTTTCCTCAGAAGAAATAGATGACAAACAGTAGGCTGGTCTATGGGCCAGGGAGGAAAACCTGTTGACTTTCTCGAATAAACCCAAATAAAATTTAGTTTTTACACATCACTCCAAACTACTAAACCTGCTTCCTAATGCTAGTCCTCCAAACTACCTACCTGTAGCCTACATTAGAGTCAATGGGGAGAGTGAGCATGCAGCACCAAGAAGGGTTGCTGCATTTCCAGGTAGAACTCTGACTGAGCTAAAGAGGTCTTACTCTATTTAACACTGATTTAGCAAACAGTCACCACTTCTGTACATAAAAGAGAATAGCCAATCAATGCATTACTCCAGTGAACTAACTAGATGGATGAATGGATTTTCAAGAGTTAGGTACAAATTAAAAGCTAGTGACTTCAGATGAGACTCAAGGGGTGAGACAAAAGTCTTGATTACTTGAGCTACGCACTGACCAAGTACTAGGAAAGCTTACAGTCAAAGGAAGCAAAAGGTACCGCTGCACATCCTGAATATTCATAGAGCTCACGCACCCATTTGATTCCATTTATTTTCCCCTTCTGGGCAGCATGAGATTCTACATGTGTACTTTAAGTGTACATGGAAATAATAAAGGGAAAATATACATTGTGGTAATAATAATCAAATAATCTCTTAGACACTAAGTAGCGTGTATGAAATATTCTAACATCAGTTGAAGTTTCTGTTGTGCAAGTTCCTAGCACCTTAGTGGGTAGAAATTAACATCTTTAGACCCATTCTTCAGATATAGGATATTAATGTCTCAAAATCAAACATGAGCAACTTATACTTCTTTTCTTTCCCTCTAAAATGAAATAGGACTTCTAGGTAGTTTTGTGGCTAAGGGGAAGCTCAGCTCTTTTGTTGACCTAGTTAAACTGGATTAGTATCTTTCTACATTTATACATTCTTTCTTGCTTTTAATAGCTGCTTACACAGACATACTAATCAAAAAATATGTATAGCTGAAAATCTGAAGTCACTTCCTCCCCTTGTCTGTTGATGTAGTGGCAGAAGAACAGATGGTTGAAATTAAAGAACTGCTTGGAGATGTAGCAGAACATGTTAGAGAAGGAAAGCAGACAACATTTCTTTTTGAAAAAAAACCCTTTCCTTTGAGCAAACCAATGAACAAACCTAGGTTACTAAGGAATTTCTTCCTCTAAGAAATTAAATCCAAGTTAGTACCCACTAAAATCAAACCAGGCATTCAACTTACGTGGGTAGAGAATCATGCTTTCCCTCCCCCCACCAGGATCAGGTTGTTGCATTTCTGTAGCACTTAAAAAAATAACAGTCTAAAATAAACAAATAATTTCCTTCCAGTAGCTACACTGAATCAAGTACACTCATGCTGTAAATCACTTAATGTCAATCAGATTTATATTTGGGATGAATTAGATCCAGAATGTTTCATTCCCCACGTTCCTACCAAATAAGCCATATGCAAAGATGCGTTGGCGCAAAGTATGGCAAGTGAAAAAACTCTTACAACCCTGTTGACTGATACAACATTCATCCTACTGTTAGCGATGACGTATCTGAGGAGAAAAAAAAAAGACACATCACACATATTATTAGAGAAAGTGTGAGATCATCACTGTGGATAGACAAATTTGTAATTCCCCTGCCTTTTCTCTCTTGCATCTTCACATGAGGTGCCTCCTTCCATCTTTCTATTTAGCTGTGCTCCCAGCTCTTGAACTTTCTTCTTACCTATGACTATTCCAGTGAATTCTTATTCAGTATAACATCCTGGTTACACCTGTCATGACATTATGACATATTTATCTGGTTTGATAAAATTTATTTAAAATTATACTGAAGATTATACATCTAGAATTCCCTGTACTAATTTAAAAGCACGAGAAGTCAAACAAAGAAACCATGCTTTCCTACTTCCCATTCTCTCACATTACACTTAATTAAATTGCATTTAAAATTTTAATAAAAATCAGGCCTAATTTTAATTAAACCTCCCTCCCTCCTTTACCCTCTTCTATTTCAGCGTCAAACAGGAGCACAAACCTATTTGCTTCAGCTCTCCTCCTACAGTCACTTTAACAGGTAATTTTTGCAGTGCTCCAGAAGTCAGAGTGTATGTCGAGTTGATGAAAGAATGTGCTAAAGGGACAAATGAATACTTGCACAACTGAATACAGGTCAGTGATAGCCAGCACCAAGAAAGGAAGAAGGGAATTCTGGCCACCTTTTATGAGAAATTTTTGAGACGACTTATGAAACAATTCACACATGTCCTCAGTTTCATCCTTTGAGCCCCTAAGCCCACACTCACGGGACTGAAATTCAAGAGTTTTGGCACCTCTGGTAGTTCTGACAAGTAGCTCCATAAGCAGACAAGTGGTGCAAGAAGTCACTTGCAGCAGCTCTCATGCTTTCTTTGCTCTAGCCAATATATGGGACGCAAAAGTAAATCAAACACAAACTTTTTCATGTGAGCATCTGAGTGCAGGAAAGTCCAATGGAGATTGGCCACTGATTTCCGTGGAACAGGAGCAGGGACCACTTAATTTAATATATTTACAAATCATGAGCTACCTATCAGTCCTCCTGGGTGCAGAAAAAGCTGCTGACCTCAGAAGTATATGGGAAACTAAATCACCTCGATATTGATGAGTGCTGGGTGCCTAATAACCAACAACATGGGCCCGATTCACTCATGCCACCCGAAACAGAGAAATGGTAAAGGAATAGTTGGGGCTACTGAAAAAGGTCTGAGATTCCAAGCAACCCATGCAGCTCAGGGCTGACTGCTAAAGCTAATGCTCATTAAAACTATTTAAACTACTTGCAACTATAGCAGAGCAGGTAGTGCAGGTGATTGCTCAAAAAAATAAGTTGTCATCACTTGAGACAGTGACCAAAGAGACTCTTCTGTCTCCAGGATAATCACAGTAAAACTACGCAGAGGATGCGAAGCTGTATTCAGAAGGCAAAAGAGATACTGCAAAAGTATTGACTTAGAACATATGAATCTTTCACAGTTCCAGGTTTTGCAAGCTTCTGAGTAATGTTTGTGTCTGCAAAACTTGTTTGACTACAATAGACCTTATTTTTGTAACTTAATCCTGTATGTTTTGCAGAGGTGGTTCAATTAAAAAGGGAAGAGAAAAATCAATATTTTTCTACATGAATGCAAGACATCAAAGTAAATAAAATGAGATGACCTATCTCTATCACCTCCAGAAGCTAATCTTCCACAATGCACAGTATTCTTTGAAGATCTGTCTGGCACACTCCTTTTTCTCATTCTGCTTTTCCCCTTATTATCTTTCTATGTTTATTCCTGCCTGTGACTAATATCTGTTCCATTTTTCACATATTTTCTCTTTTTTTTCAGCTTGCCACCTTTTTGCTAGCACTTCCCCATTTCTCTTGGAACACAATTCAGTGGCAAACTGCCTCAAAACCAACAGTGTTCAAGGTCCATCATATCATTGCTCCTGAAAAGCAGTGCCACTATTACATGTTTCATACCAGCAGAAGGATTTAGCCTGCTGCAGTTAAGCTCAACTAACTCCAAAAGGAAACAGAAAAGAAGCTGCTTCTCCCAGAGACCCTTTCTTTTTCATGGAGCAAGTTACTAATAGGCTGTGAAAGCTTCACCACAGATTTCTCACCACCCTCACGCAGAAGGACTTTGCTTGCCATTAGCCCAGGAGACCAGACTCCATCATTGTACTTGGTAAGTTTTCAAACCAGTAATTTTGGGCTTTCTTACATTGCCATGCTTTTCTAAGAGGATCTCTCTAATGTTTGCAACGGCTCCTTCATTGTCTTTCTCCATAGCTGTCCTCTGCTGTTCACTTGCTTGCAAAAGCTATCAAAAAACTTTGACAACAGTGATGCTACCAAACTGCCTTCACACTACCTACCATATTAGCCAATATTGCCTTACATTCTGCTTATACTTCTCCCTTTTCATCACATCTGTGTCCACCTGTTGTCGCTTCTCTTTTGCTTCTATTGTAAAATCTTTGAGAGAAGGACTGCCTTCTACTCTGTTTTTCTACAGTGCATAGCACAAGCCATCAGAGAAAACTGCAGTAATAAAAACAACAATGTAAAAACATAGGCCTTTGAATAGCTTTCATAAGCTTTCTGTGAGGCTTTATTCTGATCTCGCTTACACTGATGGGAATCCACCAGTGGGTGCATTATAACTAAATATACATCTAGTATGTTGCATAATGTAACACAAAGCCATTGTATGAAATACCTGGAATCAGTAGAGACACTCCAAAAGTCTGTCCCCCGCCCCCCTGTCAAGTGCAATTGAAACTGGAATTTAGCCATAGCTGGATCACTTGCAGGCTGAAAAGCCACATTTGAGGCTATATTAATAATATTCTATTAATTCTAAACTTGAAGAGGACTTTTTAGCTTTTTATTTTCAATTGTACAGCTTTATGTTGAAAACTGCACATAACCCCACTACCATGAATGATAAAATGCGTTAAAGAAAAGCTGAAGGTGCAGAAATGAATAGGATTGAGAGCATCAGGCTTATGGTTGCCTGTGCAAATTCACATAAGCCTTCCTTGCATGTACGCATTCTGCAATGACATGACAACAGGTGATTTTCCCCAGGACCTCTGCCTCATTCAGCACCCAGGAATACCAGCACCTCTTAAAACAACACTAAAATCAGCATTCATGAACGCATGCATAGGCTTTTGTCATATTTGTCATTAAAGCACCTAAGTGCTTTCATGGGGGGGGGGGGACCAAACAGCTAAATGCTGATGAATTTATAATCACAAAACATCTTCCCTTTGAGAAAGGAAGAGCTGTCCTACCCCCATCACACAGACTAGAGCTGAGACACTGGTGTATCTCAAAATTGCTCCCTGATTTTGCATTCCCTGCTTATAATCTTTCCCCCCCCCCCTAGATTTTTGCAATGTTTTTACGTTTAAAGTTTAGCTCCTACTGATATATGGACTACTCCAGGGTAGCATTCAGTTGCATGGACCTCTAAACAACTTGTTTCATGGTCCATCTCTGTTCTAAATGTGATGGACACCCACTAGAAGAGAACAGCATACTATCGTGTGATTAGCAATGACTTCTGAATGTACATATGTCATGGTGCTGCGGTAGCATTGCACTGATAGCCCTTACTTACACATGCCCTAACTTCTCAACACTTAATTTTGCAACTCTCAATCCTTTTAACGCAGCTTTTTTTATTTTTTTTGGTACATTCTTCTATGTACACAGGCTGTGCCTCTGTATACATAAATATGAATTTATAAACTTGTACTGCACAGACCTGTCCTGTTTCTACAGTCTTGTGGTGGGTTGACCCTGGCTGGATACCAGGTGCCCACCAAAGCTGCTCTATCACTCCCCTCCTCAGCTGGACAGGGGAGAGAAAACATAATGAAAGGCTCACAGGTCGAGATAAGGACAGGGAGAGATCACTCAGCAATTACTGTCATGGGCAAAACAGACTTGACTTGGGGAAGTTAGTTTAATTTATTACACATCAAATCAGAGCAAGATAATGAGAAATAAAAAACAAATCTTAAAACACCTTCCCCCCACCCCTCCCTTCTTCCTGGGCTTAATTTTACTCCAGAGTTCTCTACCTCCTCCCCCCAAGTGGTGCAGGGGGACGGGGAATGTGGGTTGCAGTCAGATCACACGTTGTCTCTACTACTCCTTCCTCCTCAGGGGGAGGACGCCTCACACTCTTCCCCTGCTCCAGCATGGGGTCTCTCCCACAGGAGACAGTCCTCCACAAACTTCTCCAATGTGAGTCCTTCTCACAGGCCACAGTTCTTCACGAACTGCTCCAGCGTGGGTCCCTTCCATGGGGTGCAGTCCTTCAGGAACAGACTGCTCCAGCGTGGGTCCCCCGCGGGGTCACAAGTCCTGCCAGCAAACCTGCTCCAGCGTGGGCTCCTCTCTCCATGGGGCCACAGGTCCTGCCAGGAGCCTGCTCCAGCACGGGCTTCCCATGGGGCCACAGCCTCCTCCTTCAGGCATCCACCTGCTCCAGCGTGGGGTCCTCCACAGGCTGCAGGGGAATCTCTGCTCCAGCGCCTGGAGCACCTCCTCCCCCTCCTTCTTCACTGACCTTGGTGTCTGCGGAGTTGCTTCTCTCACATCTTCTCACTCCGCTCTCCAGCTGCAGTTGCTGTTGCGCAGGTTTTTTCCCCTTCTTAAATATGCCATCACAGAGGCGCTACCACCATCACTGATGGGCTCAGCCTTGACCAGAGGCGGGTCCATCTTGGAACCCGCTGGCATTAACTTTATCGGACATAGGGGAAGCTTCTAGCAGCTTCTCACAGAAGCCACCCCTGTAGCCCTCCCGCTACCAAAACCTTGCCACGCAAACCCAATACAAGTCTGCAGCACAAACCTCTACATCTTTAACAGAGAGTTATGGATAACTGATAGCTGGTTGCTGTCCTCAGTGTGGGCTGGTCAAGGCATCATTCTGCAGACAAATTATACAGCTACTGAAGGATAACAGAGGATTATGCCAAGTTTGGAAGCTCTGAAGCCTAGTTTTTAAGAACTTTTCTTTCCATTTCTTGCTCTTCAGCCTCTCTAACCTTAGTGACCAACTGCAGGTTGTCTTTGCCCCTCTTCTTCTACCAGGTCTTCTTACAAGGTCAGTAAAAGGCATACATCTCAGATCAGGCCAGCTCCCCAAGTTAAGATTCAAGCCTTTGCTCAGAAGCACAGGACTTAGTGAAAAAGCAACATGTTTTCCTCCATAGTTCATTCTCAGAAATAGTTGAACCATTTTTGACTAAATGTTCCTCAAAAATAACAACAATCTACTTCAGCCAAATAGCTGGCATGGAAAATCCGAGCCCAAGTGGTTTAAACTTTGGCAACGTTATCAGCAATTGCAACAAAAGTCATATAATGAAAAAAGTTAGTCAGTCTTAATTGTCTGTGTCATTACCAGGTCTGCCTGTACTAACATGGTAGCTCAGTCTCCCGGCCTCTTCTAGATGACACTTGACTTACAATTCTGTGGGAATTTTTAATATGTTACTATATGTTTATGTACATCTGTCATCATTTCATTATGAGATTAAAATTATATCCCCATTTATACTCCCATCAGAAATAATGGCCTGAGAATACCCATTGTTATTGCTGCAAATTGTAAATCATGCAATAAAAAGAAGGTTAATTATCAAACTGAAATTGCTCTAAAAGAGGGATCTCATTTTGTCACACAGGTGAGTACGGTCTTCAAGTCTTTCCACTGTTTAGACACCTATGTGCAATGTGGCACTTTCAGGGGGGCAAGTGGGATTTGCTAGTCAGCACCCCATGAAACATTCAGGTAATGATGATTGTGAGGCAACAAAAAGCTGTTATCCCATCTACAGACGGAGCATGGAGGCACAGGAAAATTAAATTCCCTGACAAAGCTCACAGGCGAAGCTTGTGGCAGAGCAAAGAACCAAACCTGAGGCTCTGAAGTCCCATGCTGGCTCCTTAAGCATCAGCCAGCCTTTTTTTCCCCCTCTACATGTAGGTCTCAGATTTTATTGAAAGATGTCTTATTTTGTATTTGATTTTCAAAAACTCTAGACAAAAGCTAAAAATATATGATGTACCTTCACTGAAAGGTTAGGAGAAGAATTGAGAGAAAATAGCATTTGAAATGCTCTGATGTTTTACCTAAACCTGACTCTTGGGAAAAAGATGGCTGTTTCTACTGATTTTTGGCACAATATGATAAATTGGTTAATCTCAGCCCAGCAGTCAAATTGGTTCCGAGAGGTCAAAACGGTAACAAAACAGTAAGTCCTTACATTTAGCACCATAACCACTTAATGATAGAGGATAATATTATTACATTGCTGGTCTTTAAGGCTGAGTGCACCTTTGTTCTGCCATAAGAGTGGAAACACAGACACATTACCTTTCCCGGAATGCTTTTGCTTCCTTTTGGATAATTGTCTTTCATCATGTTCAGATCTCAAGCAATTTGAAAAGCCAGCAGTGTTGCGAGAGAAACTGAGGTTAAAACTAAGCTCCTTTCTCCTTTTGCATGATGGGAATAGCAAGATGAACTGTTTCATTGATTTTTTTTTTTTTAAACAATATCAAATCACTTTTTAAAAAAGTTATGATAATCTCTGAAGAAATTAAGAGTGTTTCAATATCTGGCATTTCCCAATTGTTTATTTAAAGGGCAAGTCCTGCAGCACTTTTGTCTGTCACTTCACCACGTTTACAGCTTCCTGCAAATGCATTTTGTACATGCAACTCAGCGTAGATTTTCAGCACACATTCAGGGCCTCTTCACCAACATGTCCCCCCCCCAAAAAAAACCTCAAAGAGGTAAAACAAAAAGGTAGAAGTATGATATCAAACAACTGAAACACAGATGCAAACACTGCAAGGAGCTATGTAGCCAGAGGACCAGTATTCTTCTTGGGATCTGCATGGGGTCTGGCTGGGATGGAGTTAACTTCCTTCACAGCAGCCCACGCAGTGCCATGCTTTTGCATCTGTGGCTAAAATTGTTGATAACACACCAATGTTTTGGCTGTTGCTAAACAGTGCTTACACAGCATCAAGGCTGTCTCTCTTGCTCACAAAGCAAGTAAACTGGGGTGGGCAACAGGTTGGGAGGGGATATAGCCAGGACAGCTGACCCCAACTGACCAAAGGGGTATTCCATACCATATAACATCATACTCAGCAATAAAACCTCAAGGAAAAGGAGGAGGAAGGGGGATGTTCATTATTATGGCATTTGTCTTCTCAAGCAACTGTTATTCGTGCTGAGGCCCTGCTTACCATGAAGAGACTGGACATCTGCCTGCCGATGGGAAGTTGTGAATGAATTCCTTTTTTTCCTTTGCTTGCACACTCGGCTTTTGCTTTCCTTATTAAGCTGTCATTATCCCTATGTACAAGTCTTTTCACCTTCCTTCTTGTTTCTCCCCATCACGCAGGACAGAGGAGTGAGCAAGAGGCAGGGTGGGTGTTGGGCTGCTGGCCAGGGTCAACCCACCACAGGACCCCATATAATAGGTGTGACCCACCTGACATTTTCTGTTAGGCTAGGCAAATGCATCTCTTCAGCACAGCAAAGCAGAGATCTAAAGATGACAACTGGTCATTTCCCACTGCCAGTAATGTGTGGTACAGAATGATTTAAAAACTTGAAATATCAGACAGCTCACTCATCTCTGTATGCTTTTCAAGATAAACAAAACAGTTGACAACTGTTGTGCAGTACTGTGCACATTTTACTGTCTCCCCCAAAAAATCAGAGTTGGTCAGAGATACAGGAGCAGCTTTTTGCCCTACAAACCAGCCACACCATCTGCACTTTTTGTTCTCAAGTAGACCTGTCCAGAGAATTGTTTTCCTTACAGGAAATAACATCTTTTAAAAAACCTTCCAAATTGTGTCTGAATACTGAAGATTTTGACGTATCACCATAGAGCTTCATGGTTATACTTCCTGGCACTTGTATGCATTTTCCTTTATCAAACAGACTGGCTGGCCAGGCTCCCTCTCTTGTAACACCTGATGGTCTCACTTCCTGCTGAGATACAGTAGTTCATCATAGTAGAGAAACATTTGGCCAGAAACCTTGACTCTGACATATAATAGGGCATATGAAGTACCTGCCCTCACATTCCCCAAGGACTCACAGTACAGTCCTGACACAACATTTTCAGTGTTCAGTCAACTTGCTATTATTATCTGAAAACCAAAACTCTCACAGATTTCCAGTATTTTATTTTTTGTGAAACATGAAAATTTCCAGAAAAGTCAACTCTCCATCTGTTTTAATCAAAACTTAACTTTTATCACCTTCTTCCTCCTCTTCTTGCCCATCCTCTTGCAAAAAAAAAGTGAAGGTAAATTTCCAAAGAGCAGTCTTAGCTAAATGCCAACTGCCAAGAAGGTTGCTTAGTTTCAGGTTCTGTTTTTCCCTTATTTACTGACACTAAGCATTAAATTGATGGCTTCTATGCGCTTAACACAAGTTCCTAGTAGCATCTGCAAGTAGCATCTTATGCACAACATATAGTCAATATCTAGTCAACCTCTTCTCCACCAGTTTTAATTAAATTCTTATCTATTTTCTTACAAGGAAAAAGAAAATCCCATGAGTTACACCACATGGAGATGCTCTAGACAAAACCGGCTGAGCTGCAACATTCTGAGATTAACCCATACCACATCTTCTGTGCTGTGCAGGTACCACCCTGTGATACCCCTCTTTTACCAGCCCATACAGACAGTTGGGTATACCAGTGAGATAGGTCTATGTGGATTGCCATCATGTTACATGATGATGAAGCTACCTATATACATTGCACTGTGTTAGAACTGCACCTTAAAATTTGCACAAACCATCATAAGCCTTTGGCAGTCTTGTTATCTTCTCTGTTGTTTCCCCTTCCCCATGAAATAATAGAAAAATAACACTAAAAAGGATCTAAGAATCTTGTTCATTTTGGTGCTCCAAGGCAAAATCATCTGCTCCTACACAGTTCTTCAAAGATATTTACCCACCTTTTCTAAAAGATTTCCACTCACAGAAACTCTGCTACTTCTCCAGGCAATCACTATCCCGATCACTATGAAGTATTCCTGAATATCTACCTTATTGTCTAACATATTGCAATTAGAGCCAGTTAGCCTGATACAAAGAATAACAGCATAGGATTATACTAGATACCATTATCTTCTGATTAGTCCCCTCTTCACCAGAGGTTTTTGTATATTTGACAACCCTTATTAAACCCTCTTTCCCTTGAAATCCTCCATTCTTTGGGCCAAAAACCCCAATTCATTCAATCTCTCCTTACCATTACATTTTCCAAACTTTTGATCATTCCCTTGTTCACTTTGGATTCTCTCCAATGAGCTCACATCCTATTAGAAAGGCACAGCCCAAAATCAGATCCCGTGCTCCAGCTGATGCCTTATCAGCATTGAGTGAAGGAGAATTACTTCATGTGTCTTGTCAGCTATATTCCTGTTTGTATGTCCCAGGTTGGCAATTTTTTTTTTTACTTTTTTTTTAAACAGCATTCCCAACTCATGTTCACACTTGTGATCCACTACAACCTGCACGGCTTTTTTCCTGAAGAAGCATTTCCCAGCTACTTACTCATGTGAACTGATGACTTGGTGATGTTCTTTGCTAACAGACACTACTAAAGTAACACAACTAAAGGGCAAACTATGCCTGGTCAAAGCCTTGATGCAAAGATACTGGAGAGCTCTAACATGTTACTTCTGTGTGCCCTGGGAGGTTTTTTTTTGCTTGTTTTTGTTTAGTTTGTTTTGTTATTGTGCTTTTAGTTGTTTTGTTGTTGTTGGGGTTTGTTTGTTTCAAACAAAGCTGGTGGACAGGGAGAGGATACATACAGAAGACAGATCATCCCATTCAGTAAGTGTTCTTGCTGACTACAACATACTTGCATAGTTGCTATGTCGTCAGTCACTAACAGTTCCATGAGGCCATGGGGACTGTGTCTCTCAGCTCATCTTTGGTGGCTATGTTCCCTGTGTTCTGACAGAGCTATTTTTTGCTGACCAACTCTATACAAATTGCTCCTCCTTTGTACAATCCATTTACTTGCACTGTACGTGAACGTATGACCCAACAGAATTATCATTCATGGTTTTAAAGTGATAGTTCAGCAGTGCCAACCTTCCTAGATATGAAGAGATAGTCCTTTTTATTTAGACTGACCAACATGATCTGAAGTGATAGTCCTCTTCATTTATAGTGACCAACATAGCTACTGTATGTTTGTACTACCACTAATGGACTCTTATTGTTTAAGAACTCCATTGGCTGATGACCTGGAGATCCAAGATAAAATTTAGTTTTCATGGCCATTCATGAATTTCAACGCAAAGGGCCACTGCACAGGAGAGACAGAAGCCTAGGGAGAGAGCCCTTATGTTTGCAAGCAGAAAGTCAGAACTGCTTTACATACCCAATTGTCACTCATGACCAAAGCTGCTGGACTGACTGAAGTTAACACAAGGTCATTCCACCCAACTCTGTAGGTATTAAGCTGAGCCTATGCTTACTAATGCACCTCCAGGGCTCCAGTTCTGCCTGTGGCTTTGATTCCTCTATAAGCTTTGCACCTCTATTACTGAACACTTTAAACACCTAAGTCTTAGGTGGAGTCTTGGCAGCATTTTTCAGTTACAGAAGTTTAAGGTCTCTAGGAATTATCAGGCTGCTCTTTGCAAGGTGGATGCCTTTGGACATCATTAAAGAGGCTCAAGAGGCAACAAATGGCTTCAAGAGATTTTCAGAATGGCCCTGCTCCACAGATTTGCGTTGCAGAAGATGACAGTATAGTTTACAAGCATGAAGATGTGGGGGAAAAAAGAACCTTTTTCATAACAGGAAAGCCTGCTTGGTCTTAGGTGGCCTTCCTGTGTCAGAATGGATACCAAAAAGTTTTTTCTCTTCAAGAGAACTGTGCCACGAAACCAAAAGAATCCTCCCTGTTTATCAAGCAGCAAAAAATAACCAATGACTTCAAATACTTCTTTAATCTCTACCATCCCTACAGAAGGCTTTTCTTTTTACATATTTCAGCTGGTTTATTGCATAAATATTATGTTAGCAGTCATTCTTCAGTGTGTAGGTGGGATCGCCAGTAGGCAGAGACAGTGATAAATGAGTCTCCAGGTGTTGCTGCTCTTTTTAGAAAAATCCTTTAACAAGCAGTTATGAAGATTGAGGTCATTTTGCGAACTTATAAGAGTTACAGTAAGTTGTTTCACAGACACTTTTTTTTTAAAAGAGGTGCTGTCAAAGTTGGTGATCCCAAAGTGGGTTGTATCTTTCTACTTAGCTCTGTTTACAAAACCTAGATAACTATTTATATGCGTTTAGATTTGAGGATGCATTAAAGAGGTCAGGGCTGGAGATTATTGGATCAATGTTTTCATTAATTTCTTTTCTGGCTGCAAGAAAGCAAATCTTGCAGTCCTGAACTCTCCAACAACCATTTTGCACGCTTGATGACAGTGAGCAGATGATGATCTGTTTCGTTAAGGTAATTATTGTAAACACCAAGAAGCCACGAGAGAGGCTGCACAGCTCAAGAGATTAGACTAAAGCCTTTCACCTTCAGACTGTAGATCCTACCAACAACCAGGCTGAACAGGTTCATTCAAGTATCCAACCTACACGAAAGCGTCCTCACCACCATCAGCATCCATCAAACCTAGCAGTAACTGGCTGGCTGACTGACAAGGCTCCACAGGGAAGGGGAGGACTAAGCCTGGTCACCATGCAGGCAGGATCGGTGGGCTCTGTCAGTCGCAATGCAGGCACCACTGCTGAACTGAAGCTCTTCTCACTGCGGTGGTTCTGCAGACAGAAGATTGCTGGCAGCTTTCCTGCATATCAAATAGACACAAACTATTCTGTGAAGTACACCAAAGGAAAAGGAGGAAAAACAATATTTCAAAGCTTGTTCAAAGCACCGTGCCACCATCCTTATCAACACCATCCTTTGGCATGGGAAAAGGCACTGAGAGCTGCTAATTCCAGGCAAACACCACCCAAAATACCGCTCTGAATTCTGAATGCTCCTGTGCCAGCACTTGGAATCAGGTAGCAAAGAGGAGAGATGTTTCGCAGTCAGGATCGGCACTGAAGGCCTCAGCTCTCGGGATGGAATAAACACCATATTGAGGGAGCAGAGCTGTGGAAAACCGTTTGGCATTTCATAACCAAGTCCCCCACCTTCACACTTAAGTAATATTTTATCGTCTAGCATCATGTCTTGGCACAGAATTCCACAGGCTGAGACTTTTGTAATTCTTGTGCTCTACAACGTTCCCCCCCCCAAGACACCTCTGTCCAAAGGTGGAACACAAACAAGCTCCATTCTGAGTCATAAAAACATAACACATGCGTAAGTGCATGCAATAATCTTGGTATAATTTGCCCCTTAGTCATTGTCTAGTCCTATTATGTAAATCTGAAACATGCATTTTTGAAAATAAAGAGCTTCAGTAAAATAATTACTGTTGTAATCCTGGAACCACACCCAATAAACAGTTTAGCAATCAACTGGCTCCATATATTTGAAAGCTATAAACAGATTAGTACGAAATTAAAGCAGCAAGGGCCAAAATCTCAGCTGCTGGTGTAAATTAGCACAGTTTGACTAAATCAAATTAGCAGTTTGATTGACTTCAATTAAGCTACACTAATTTACAGTAGGCTGTCATCTTTTCTTTCTCTATGTGTATGCATCTCAGAGCATGTGTATGTGATTTTTTTTCTGTACTCTAGGGAGATAGTGATCTTTAGCACAATAATCTCATTTCTCTCTCTGCATATGTAGATTCCTGAGACCTAAGTATGGCTTCAGGCACTGTGGGGAGAGGAATTGAAGGACTACCAGAAAAGAAAGAACCAATGACTCCAATCCAATAATTTCAACAAACTCCTATTCATTTTCTTAATAAGAAATTTGCTTGACTACAGAAAACAGCCTGAGACTGCCCTTAGCAAGCTTCATTTCAAGCAAACCTAGAAATTATTATCCATTTACAGTTTTTGCACAATTTGGAATAATAGCCAATGTTTTTTAAAACCCATTTTGCTAACTTCACAATTTTCCAGGACAGGAGCTCCACCTGACATTTTCTGCATCTCTCTACAACTCACGAAATGACTTTGGTCTCATAGTAGAAATAAACTTTATTTCAATGGTTTTTAATGGCATAAAATTGGCCATTAGAAAGATCAGATGACTGGGACCTCCTTTTCATTTGGAAAAGGAGCCATCTACTGCACTTTCATTCTAAGACTTAGGAAACGTGAATCCTTACTATTATCCTCAGGTTGCAGGTTGGATAATTGGGGCACAGAGTTAAATGACGTGCTTAGGCCAAGGAGTGGGAGAACTAAGAAGTCAGATTAAGAAACAAACTCTTGTGCGCTAGCCATGTACCAAAGCCATGCTTTTCCCTTATATCATCCATAGTCCATCACATTGCCAAATTAAAAATAGTCTCTCCACTACAATTGCTTTCTGGTGTTCTGTCTGGACTAATCTTTTATCACAGGAACACAAGGGGGAAGGGGAACTGTGGAAAAAGGCTGTGGACTGAAACATACATTGTACCTGGGTGACAGGAGGGAGAGTCTCCTTCTAAATGCCCTTTAAGCAAAAAGCAACAACATTGCTAATGGAGAAAACACGTAAGGAAGAAAAACAAATCCCACATGGCTAAAAAAGCAGAATGAAAGAGTGAGGAAATGAAACCTTCATCTAATTTATTCCCAAGTCATTCAGAAAAATTACTTATATCTATGTAAGTCATGAGGAGAATGTAAAGGTATCTGGAGGAATTTTGGTATTGAGTGGACCTAAAGGATGAAGGCAGATCTCCCCTCCAGGGCTGAGGACAAGGAGAACAGGGGTGGAAGTGGTAGAGCAGCTAATAAAACTGCCAGCATGGCCAGACCATTGCTGCCGCTCTTCTATCAGACACAAAGGAAAACATCTGCCATCCCGGATTTCCACTGCGCAATCCCCTCCTGAACACCAACCAAGTGGCAGAAACATCGTAGCCAGAAGTAAAGGGAAACAGGGAAAGCAGCTGCTCTGGAGAGTGAGCAGCCATCCTGGTGAGGACATCCAGGCCTCCCTCTGCTCCCACGCTGAAGGCTGGTGCCGGTGGCCATACAGATCCTGGATCCAATTCAGATTTCATTTTTTGGAAGGCACAGCTAACCAGAGCTATAGTTCTTAAGAAGATTCACAAGATCAGAAAGAAACAAGCCCTCATATGCTGAAGGGTAGCTGAAAACAGAGACTGAGTGCAACAGCTGCCATTTGTTATTGCATTAGTATCGATCACACATTGCTGAGTCTAAAGCCTGACAACACGTGCCGCTAACACGCCAGCAGATAGAAGGAGTACGGTTCAGCAGCCCTCATCTCTCTGGCTCATTTCACCTCTTTGATCTGCTGTAAAAACACTGGTTTGACTGCAATGCCCCAATAATATCTGACTTCTTGAAGCATGTGGAGGAACACGTCTCTCTCATCATTTTTTCTTTACAGACATAAGCCTAAGGAGGGGTCTGCCTTACAGTGTCTGTCATTTCGTGATTGCTGTTGAGTAACAAGTAACAAACATGAAAAGCTTTATTTGTCAGTATAGCATAGGGCTTTGACCCAGAGAGGAGATTGTTCTGTATGTTCTTGTTACTGTGATATTTCCCAAATACTACGATATTCCTGGCTGGGAAGGCAGGCAAAAAGAAGCATCTAGCATGTGGCAGAACAGTGAGGGAAATGCTGTCTGTGCTGCTTTCCCACATCTAAGCTCATCTTTCAAAGCTTGGGGAATACTGCACTATTGACTAACAGGATCAAGCAAACGTTAACATTAAAAGAAAAAAGAAATTCATTCATATATTTTGATAAAAGCCTGTTTTCCATATGCTCTTTCACTTGTTTTATGCTATCTGTCACAAATCCCAACAAGCTTAAGGGCAGGAACATTTGCAGAAACAGATAGTTCTTATGCAAAGCATAGTAAATGTTCAAGGAATGAAAACTCTGAATTAATACACATGACAACATGTTCTTGAATCTGTGAAGGGTTATTTACATCTTTCAAAGAACACAGCTGAACCTTAAGACTGCACATAACTGGTCAAACTTTGGCTAGGTATGTCACATTTAGTTGACACTACAAAGCTGCCTGCCATTTCATAGATAAAGGATTTCTAGGATCCTTCAGCGTTAGACTTGAGGCTAAGATTTCTTTTCTTTATTTCCCTTTTTTCTTCTCCACAGAACTTCAGGTTTTAAAAAGCAACATAAAAAACACATTGCTGAGTCTTGGAGTTTTCAGACAAGTCTCTGTTGAGCTTTTCCTATCTGAGTTTTAACTCCCACATACCACTGAAGTGTAGGGCTAGGTTTTAAAAGTCATGTGGATGCCTGAATAGACTGAGAAATATATGTTGGGACTGTCAAAATACCTGGGTACTCCTTCCAAAATCAACAGGTAATGCTTACCTAGGAACTTCTGAAACTCTCATCATTGGATTATCAATATTTTCAAGCTCTTAAGTAACTTTTCTAGAGAACAGAGCACTCACGAATGGAGTCTCACTTCTGGGACTCACTCACCGAGTGACTGAGCAAACCTCATCGTTTCTGAGTGCTTCTGTTTGTCCCCTACAGCAACACTAAGGGTGCTGACTGCCAGGGCAGATGTGCTTTTCATCAACTGATCTCAAAGTGCACTATACTAGCTAGGTAATATCAGGAAGCTGGCCTTTGCAGGGTAATCCAATTAGGCAGCAAGGGGATCCTTTGAAGTTGCTAGAATGATTTCCATTGGCTTCAGTGGACGCTGAATCAGGTCTAACAAGTTGATAGACTTGTTAGACCTTGAAACGATAGGTGCCTTTGAAATACCTATATATAAAGATACACAGAGACGTAACCTGCCCATCTGTGTCTCATTTTCCTCATCTCTGAAATATGGATAACAACAGCTATTTACCCATCTCTATAGAAGGCCTGATAATATTTAAAGCAATTGGTGTGATGACTAATTAGCTAATATTTGAACAGGGATTTGAAAATTTAAAGCACTACATAACTGCTAAGTACTATTACTAAATTAAGCCAACTGTCACTAATGGCAGACAGTCTGATCTTCGCTGCCTGTTGACACAAGACCAATTACAAATAATGAGTTCCATAAAGTCTAGAATATGTCATACATGGAGAAATTAATGAAAATTAAGAGGAATAAAATGGTACATCATCATCATTCAATATTAAATTTATTTATTGGATTTCAGAATTTTAATCAGCAATGCCTACAACAATTTCCCTTTCTATATGCACTGTGTAGCTAAATAAACCACACACACCTCTTTCATTGGAAATAAGGTCTGGGTTAGCCTTGTGTCATTAGACTATCCCCTGATACTGTTAGCTCCTGCGTCAGGAGCCTTGTTCATCGGTTCATGAAGCTCCAGTTCGGTTTGCTGCTCTTCCTACTCCAGCTGGGAGGTTATTACAGAATCTCATTTTTAGTAAGCTCCTAATTACAAACCTAATCCATTAATGACCAGTCTATTTCCATTTGGCTTTTCCGAGATTGCACCAGAAGCTCACAGTTATTCTGTAGTCAATTAGCATATCCAAATCTTTCTCTACCATGTTCTTTCCCACCTCATGCTGTATTGGCTTGTAGGGACCAACAATTTCCACTAAAGGCAGAAGCCCTCAGCTACTAAACTTTTAGTCTGTTTCCATCGTTCCTGCCCTCACACTCCCAGTACGGGAAGAAGTGGACATTATCTCTACATTGACAATGCCTCCTCGTCTTGTGTCAGCAGAGAATTTCATCAGTCAGTTCCAACCTTCTACACCCAAGGCATTAATGAAAATGTTAAGCAAGATCAGTCTCAGGCTGGTCTGTGAGGATTTCCACTAATAACCTTCCACTAAACTGGCAGAACCTGTGCCATCTCCCTGGTCCCTGCCCACCTTCCTACCAGCTTCCTCAGTTTAAGAAGAAAGGTGTAGTCTATGTTTGCTGTCCTAGTGTTTCACTCCTGCCAAAGCAGTTTAGCAGATGACATATGAACATTTAAAGTTAGCCTACTTTACACAGACATTCTTTGGCATGTTCAGTGAAAAATTCTAGTTTTTCAGTTTCCAGACTCATACAAAACACGTACAGTACTCTAAGTTCAGCTTCAGAAATGTAGAGGTAAGTATAGTTCTCCAGACGTTTAGCCAAATCATTACCTACAATGTTTTCAACAATTGTGAGGAATTATTCCTTTTCAACTGTCTAAACAATTACTGGTATTTATTAGCTCTATTTTGACAGAACTGGTTTAACACATTCTTAAAAAAATACACAATTTATTCTTTTTGATCATCACAGGAGTGTCATCAGCCTACCACAAATATTGTAATAAATAACTCTGCACCACAAAGAAACATGATCCTCTAAACATTGAATCAACGTATTTGCTAAGGAGGTGTGTATCAAGTCAAGTCATCTCAACATATAACTGATCCCCCAGTGGGAAGTGAACAAACAAACAAGAAAACAGAATATCTTACCTTTGAAATGCCAGCTAATACAGCTCCATAGGCCCAGTTTTTCTCTAGCATATACCTCCTGGGAGGCAGCTGATGGAGTCAGAGCTGCTCGTAGCAAATGGCCTAGTCTACAGCTCTCAGCAAGGGTGTTTGCTGGTCACACAGTAATCAGGGACCCCGCAGCTCTTCCCGTCAAGCCAGGAACCACCAGGCACTTCCTCCTCTCCTTTTCCTTCTTGTTTGCAAGGCCGCACGCAACCCCTTTCTCTCCCTCAGGGAAGCTGGATTACTTTGTGATGCCAACTGGTCATTCAGCCCCAGATCCTCCATAACATCGACAGCACACAGGCTCCCAATTCCTGTGTCTCAGGGGAACGCAGGTAAAACTGCTCTGTTAGGGGAAATTCCCTCCCTGGCAATAAAAATCTCCTCCCTCGAGAAAAAGAATGTCCCCCCTACACATTTTGCCTGAAGGCAAAAATCAGCATCCTATTTTTCTAAGTCTTATCCTTTCCTTCCCAGAAAAACATCAAATCAGCCAAATGGCTCTTGCTGCCCCTCCACTGGAAAGAGGGAAAGTAACAACTAGAGGACAAAATATAGAAAGAAAAGCATGACTGGTGAAAAAGAAGTGGTAGTGCTGACCTCCTGGCTTGAGGGCAGTGCAGAAAGGAAGGCAGCGGCAGAGGAAAAATAGTATGCATATGTGTGGACACACATGCAGATACCAATTTACCAAGGACCAGTGAGGAGGCGTCAGCCTCCCTATCGGCACCTGTTTGTGTAGCATGCATTCCTGCATCTTGTGGTGCAGCCACAGCAGCATGGCTAGCTGCCTCCCACCCTATTCAGGCAAGGGCATCGCCTGTCCTGAACAAATGCGTCGGCGTCTACATGTTCATATGTGAAGGGGTCAGTATTATAGGAGAACATTATATTACATGTGCTATTTTCAGTTAACACGAAACATTATTTAGAAGTTTACATAAGAAACATGATCTGATCTTGCATTTGTTGCACGTCTGCAGTTCCTAGAGACCTGTGCATGCAGACAGACTCTAAAGCTATAAGCCTGATTTCTCTGCAAAAACCAAAAGCAATTAGAAAAACTTTGTATTCTTTGCACTTACAAGGGCAGATCCCCTTACACCAGATACTGCTCTTTCAGCAGATCTTTGTGGGTGGAGATTTCATATCAGCATGTCTGCCAATTCCTGCCAGAGTTTCATCCAAGCCACAACATACAGAGTCAACATTAATTAGCATTAATTATTATTTATAAGAAGCAATATTATCTGCATTGCTATCATTCACACTTATTTTTATGTCTTACATAGGGCTCATGTCATGGTACCTCACTGCCCAAACAGACAGAACAAGGTCCCATGGAATCTGCAGACTAACGTACAATATTGCCATCCTTAAACCACTTTGAATAGATCATTGTAAAACTTAGGAGATCCCCTTTTCTGTGCTCCCGTGAACTTGCCTTCTACTTTCTGTTTATACTCAGGTCAAGATTTCTCTTCTTTTTTTTTCCCCACAGCCAGGAAGGAATAAAAAAAATCTTGCCTGTAGATCATAAAATTTTCTTCTTTCTAACCAAAAAAACAGAAAAGAACCAACACAAGAACAGCATCCCCCCAAACCATTTGGAACCATCAAAATACGTTTCCAGTACAAAACTCTCAAGTGAACCTTTTGCACTTTACCAGAATGTATTGGTTTCATATGAACAGAGAAAACATGCTGAACGCATTTATGTTGACTTTATTCCTCTATCCATTTTGTTGGCACAAGCAGAACCTTTCTCAGCCACCTCTTTATTCTGGTTCAAATCTTGTCTCCAAACCCAGAATCATATTCTATGAAACAGAGTTTTGTGTTAGCCAATGGGGCTGATTTTTTTTAGTTCCCATAAAACTGAAAAAACTTGCAAATATTACAAAATTCAATTCAAAACAGTTAATTAGCCCAGATCGCTATTATTACTAGTATTGGCTGATAATAACTGCTTGTAAATAATCATTTGCATACATTAAATTTAGCTGGAAGAACTTGTGAGCATTAGCAAATCCTATAATAAGCACAGTGCATATTCTCTTTTTAATGAATTCTGCCTCACTTCCAGTTTAAATAGTATTTTTTACTACTTTGCTTCTTGCTTATTTTGTTGCTTGATGCAATACAAAATAGCACAGGCACCAAGACTAGGGCAGTGAATCCAATTTAGAAAGTCACTTTTGCATAGGCCAAGGTTAATGAAACCACTTGAGTACGTTAAAGTGGATTCACTTAGTCAATCCAGGCTTGTTGGAGAAACTATTAATAATCAGCTGGAACTGCTGAGTCAAAATTATGAATGAGATGGAAACACTGAGCACATTTTATGCGCTCCCATTGCTTGTATCCTATTTGGGACTGTTGCAATCACAAATTATGCATAGCTCTGAAATACTACATACTTTGACCAATATGTATTGCAACATTTTGCTGGGGAGTCACAACATGTTGTGTCATACTGCATATACCTTTCAGTGAGAAGTATGAACTGAATAGAGTAGGAAAATGTTGGATTACCATTCACTGTTAAAAGCCAACTTCCATCTGAAAACATTTGTAAACAGTTTGATTTCTATTGATATGTACATTTTGTTTGCTTTACTAAGAGATCAGACTAGACTTACTTCAGTTGTCAGATACATAAGAAAAACAAACTTAAAACTAGATATTGTTGGCATATTAATCTTTTTGCCTATCATTCATATATGCATTCGATTAATTTATTCCATAAATTATCTAATCAGAAAAGAGAAACCATACCATTTTTCTTATACAACTAGCAAGCATGAGCATTACAGGCATTATAAAAGAGTTCTTTTTGTGGTTGGTTTTTGGCCAAAATAAGTCATGATTAATTTGTATAATAGGACACCCGAGAACACTGTTCACAGCTCATGGGCAATTGATACATACAAATTATTTGCAGAAATAAAACATTATGATTTTTTCACTCAGATTTCCAACTCTGAAATGTCATACTCTTAGTTAGCATTCTTCATGTGAAAAGACAAGAGGTATGCTTCCAGGATAATAAAAACGTTCTGTATGGGAAAAAGTTTGATCTTTGTTGTATCTATAACCAGTAATTACCATGCCATTATATTTATACCAACAGTCAAGCACCTCACTGGCATAAACAGACACACCTCTTTTGGCAAGAGAGTTGCAATCACATATGCTGGCAGTTATCTTCATTCAAAATGCACAGAGACAGTTAAATATGAAGAATGTATAAATTATTGTCCAGATCTTTAGCTAGTTCATCACACAACACTTCACTGAAGTTAATAATACCATACCATCTGATCAAATGTCCTATTATTCACAACCTAATTAAATTGTACATGGAAAGTTAACAGAAAGAGGTAACCAACCAATGCAATGCAAACAATACAAAACTCAGTGTGGCAAGCTTAAGCTAGCTCTGTTAAGCAACATATCACTAATGGTGGAAAGAACACTTTTGGAAAACTCTCAGTGTCAATAAAGACATCCTTTTTACCATTGATTAAGCAAGGTAACCATCAGGGCACATAAAAACACGTATTAACTCACCTTTTCCTGGAGCAAGCACTGATGTTCTAGCATTTCATGGAAAGATGTAACAAAACAGTCTAATGTGAAATATCCTTCTACATGAGTCATATCAGAAAGAATGATAAGCGAGTGGCAGCCAGGCAAAAGAAGAGAATAACTGCAATGCTTGCTGTGGAACACAGCGTAAAGCTTTTAAGCAGCAAATAAATTTTGAGGGGCAATCCCTCTCACCCTACACGATGTTTTGGTCTAGTCCACTATGTTAAATTGTATCTTAACTTCAGGATGAAGTTTGATTAATGACAACAGTAGTTTTTCTTTTCACAATGAATTATCTTATATAAATAATCTCCATTAAGCAGAGCATCTCAAATATCAAAAACTGAGGTACCTCTGTTTTAGGTGCTTCCTAAGAGAAGACAAACCAGGCTGGAACTCACCTTAAATACTTTTAGAGCTCTGTAATACATCCCAGGTGATCACCTGGGAAGCCTCAGGCTTCCTTTTAGCTAACAGAAATGGGCACTGCAAGGTGCAAATCATTTCATGTACTACAGGCACCTGCTTTGGGATGAGATGATGACAATTCCCTGGTGTGACAACATGTGCAGGCATTTACAATTTCAGGTAGCAGCTCTGAGGACTCACTATCTGCAAAGCAGAATCTACATATTTAGAAATTGTTAAAGGTACAAATTTTCAGTTCAAACTCACTATTATGTCTTCAGTTCGTAGGTTTTATTTTCTTCTTTTCTATGAATTTCTCTACCTTCTCCTCTATTCAAAATAAAGCCATTCTCCTTAGTGCTATAACTTTCCAACCCTTTAATACCCTAGCCAATAGTTTTCTTGTGACAGACTGAAATGGTGTTTATCAAAAAAGAATTACTTAGGCTGTCATCGGATCTTACCTCTGGAAGGGAAGACTCACAACACACTAAGACAGTTTCCCTGCAGTGTTCTTGGGCAAAACTCTTCAGCATCACTGGAACAGAAACCCAGCCAACACATCCCCAAAAGTACACTGTTGAAGAGAAAAACAGTGCTGTTGTTTCCTGTAAAGAATAGATGAGAGCAGTAACACCTTATCAAAGCTTCAAGATGTGAAATGAATGCAAATATTCATTTAAGTTACATCTTGCACTTGCAAACTAAAAGGAGCCAGGACATGGACTCAAGAGCTGGCATGTGATTATCCATGCTGCTTAACTAGCAACAAGCTTTCCAATGTGGGCTTTCCACTGTAACCTAGTACTTTCTCATGCAACACATAGGCATGGCTCAGGAGATAACATGGACAAAGGACGGTTCCCTCTAGGTAGTACAGATAAGGCCACTTCTTTGGAAGGAAGAGAATTTAGCCATGTGGACGCAAGCCCTGAGGGGCAAAGACTGGGTGCTGGCCTGTTTTATTTACTAGTGCTAAGGTAGCCATAAAGACTGGATGGGACGTTGTGGGCATCTTTAAGTATAAGATAAAGATTGTATCTGCAAGACTCACGATACTAAGACCATGATGCTTCAAATACTAATGAATACATTCATGCACAAGAGTAATTTTCTCAAATTAATTAGGATTACTCCTATGTATGAAAGTATGCCAGCGTAGGTGTTTGCAGAAGAGGTTTTGGAATGTCAGTCATCATATACCCATCAGTTAAAGTACACTTATAAATGCTTTCGCTTGGAAGATTGTATTAACCTTAATATAAAATACATGTTTTCTGGGTCTGATGACTCAGGAAGAACTTGCAAGTCTATACCTCAACCCATTAATCTTATATAAATAAACTTTCCCCTTGTGAAAGGGAGTCCCACAGCATTAATAAATAGGGATCTTTCTCAACCATAATCAGATTCTGTAAGAATCATTTAGAAACATTTAGATTAATTATTTGTTGCGAATTATTCACTTAGCTCTGTCTCTTCAATCAAGAAGCATGGCCCTATTTCTTTCGGCAACATGAGCTAGTACAATGGAATACAGAGTTTCCACATTTAACTCTCATATCCAACACCATTTAATTAAAGTCTCAACTGTGAATAGTCATGAGTCTGGCCAAAGTTTTGAAGGTTTGAATTCAGGCCCACTGGAGTGAAAGCCCCACCTATTCAGTTTGCCTCTGCACTTGACTCCACCTAACTTCATCAAGGGGCCAGCCTTTAATGATAGTGCATTTAAAGGCCAAAGAGGGGTAAGAGAGTACAGGGTGTACTACTTCACATCCTGCCTTCAAAATAAACTCTGTCCAAGTCACCAAGATTTACTCACAGAGAGTTGACGGGTATTTAAAGTAGCACGGTGGGAGGGCATTTTTCCCACAACACTTTGGTAACTCTTAAAAGTTTTAATATATATTAGGCTTTGCTAAGTTGCTTGGCATTGACTCCATCTCAACTGGAGAAAGTAAAAATGCACTGTCTTCCAAACCCTTACAGCATAAATAAATCAAGTTATGAATAAGGACTCTCGTAAGCGATGAGTAAGTATCTCCATAGTCTGATCTATCAACGTCAAGTGCCGGAGCTTACACTTCTCTGATACGAATACTGAAGTCTGCAAATTTTTGAAATATTATTCCATCTTCTTGAAAATCCCTCTGTGCATCAGTCGTGCTGTTTCTGTTTCAAAATCTCCCATTCTTCACAGTTGCTGGAGATTTTCATTAGGGGAAAAAAAAAGGAAAGATTTTGTACAGAAATTGCAATTAGAAAGAGATATCAAACCGATGCATAGCAGCTCCTTTCAGGAATTAAACACTGATGTTCAACCTTCACTTGTACATTTTTTAATATTTTTTATTCAATTAAAAAAAAAAAAAACAACAAAACAAACACAAACTCCTCAACCACCCCTAGCCATGAAAGACAGGAAAAGCATACTCCAAGAGAGAAAATGGAGATGAAAGACGATTGCTTCCAAACGCACCATGGGAAATGAAAACCCAGAGAACTCCCTAGCCTGAGGAAAGCTGTAGAGGTGAGCAGTCCAAAAAATTCCACCAGCAGAAGCAGCCAAATTGGAGATCTTTGGGCATCCTGGAAATTTCCTACAGTCTGAGTGGAACTGCTCTGCAATGTGCTCTTGGTTGGAGCTATCTACTCCAACTTTCTCCACATCGTCATCTCTTCATCTCAGCTTTGCTCCAGTTCCTTTTTCCTTTTCCTCTGCTACTTTTACCCTGCTTGTCCCCATTCTCCATAGGCTTCCCTTTCATTTTTTTTACATTAAAAATAAAAAGGTTCTGAAATGTCATTTCCATCATGAAAAAATGTCAAAACCCCCCAATGTTTTTAAAAGGGAAAATGATCCATGTAAAAAGAAACCCAAACACGCAGCTGTGTGTCACAGCAGCAATTACAAGCCCCAGAGAATTCAAGATACTGTTTGTGCTAGACTCCCTATGTGCCTGCATACTTCCTCCTCACCGTCCTGACTGACTTACAGGTAAGTAGCCATTGCATTAAAGCACATTCAGAGATGTTTAGTAAGACCTGGTCTTAACCAAACAAATCAGGACTACTGACAGATTTACAGGGGAGAAGGTACTGGGTGTGACACACCAGAAAATCACTAACAGACATTAAACTGGCTCAAGTCTGTGGACTATGTTTTACTTACCAGTCTTGGGCTAACACCCAGGACTTTTCTTTCCTTGCAAAGGTATGATGTCAGGCACATGGCAGTTCTTGAGATTCTGTAGAAGCCAGCATTGCCAGAGGCTCTGCGCAGGTGTGGTTAACAGTTATTTAATGATTCTTCACAATTGCATGTATCTGTCTGAACATAAATACAGTCTGATCGTAATCTTTCTTTTCACACCATGATTTGCCCTAGTGTTTCCACCCTTGAAGGTTCTCAAATGCCTGATCATAGTTATTACAGACCTGAGATTCACTGGATCATTTCAAACCATTCACGAGCACTTTGCTGTCCTGTTGGCTTGGTAAGGTGAAGAGACTGAAGGCAGTATATTTAATACAAATGCTGCAGCTCTTCACTTAAATTCTGTAAGTTTGGCTCCCTGATGACTCACAGGACTCTCCTCCCTTCCCCACATTTACACACTGATGACAAGTACTGTTAAGTTTCTAAAAGCAAAATTATCAAAAACCTGGAACGCTGGCAATTCCTGGGAAAAGCTCTCAGTCTTTCTCCTTTCCCCAGCAGTTGCACGAGCCTTTATTCAGCATAAATACTAGTACTGTTCAATTAGTTAAAATAATTTTGAGTGATAGTTCAACTGTGTCTTTTCCAAAAGGTAATAGTTTTCCTAATTAGTCACTTGCTTTGATAAGGCACTGACTTTTACTCTAATCTAAATTAACAAGACTTTATCTACCTGCAGCATTTAAACACACCCTACTTGCAAATCTGGTATGACTAAAAACCAAGACAAGTGTTTGGTTTCATTTTACATTTGCTTCAAAGTGCCCCACTTGGAGGTTAATTATTAATCTACTCAAGTATATGTAAAGGTTCAGGGAAACAACGGGGTTAGTAGGTAGAGCAGTAGTTGAGGAATTAGGAAACCCATGTCTTATGCCCAGCTTAGATCATGTAACTTTGGCCAAGACATTTAAAACCTGTGAACCTTTACTTACAGAACAGAAATAGCTACACCCTCTGCACAAAGCACTTTGACATCTTTAGGGAAGAAACTTCACGTGTGTGAGGCAACAGTATGTTTGTTCACACCTTCCAGAGACTGAAACTCAGCTAATCCCTTAAGAACTCACCTAGGAACTGGAGATCAGATACTCAACCCATGCAACTCAACAAAACTAATGATTTTGTCAGATCTGCAGCAGCTGAAGAACCAGCTCCTCAAGCTTTTACTGCGTTTCTCTGCCATCTGAAAAGTGGTGAAAACACACCTGATTTCTGGAACACGGTTTGGAGGTTATAAACCCCCATCCCCCACCACCCTGAGGTACTATAATAGATGTACCCTCGGTGTAACTATGCTACCTGTCCCAGGAGTAAGCAAGAAGCTGCACAGACCAGATTTTCAAAGATACCAATGCTGTTCTGGAGCTGTCCAGGAGGTTGGAGGATTAGATCAAAATGACTCGACAGATGATGATTCAGATTTTGAAGCAGGGAAGGAAAATGGAAAAGAGCGAATGAAGGACAGAACATGCACAAGAGAGACATAATTGGGGGGCATTACTGCCAAATCCTGCCTACCACAGGAAGGCATGGCCATCAGCAGCCTGCCTCTGAATAGCTCCATTATAATGCAGTTGACTTGGTCTTGGGGAAAAAAAAAATCAAGAAGTTTTTTTACACCATTATTTATTTACAGATTTGGCTAATGCTTATATACATCATGGGATTCCACCCAGAAATAGCTTTTTTAAAACAAAGAAACAACAAAAAAACCCAAAAAACCCAACCCAGAAGTAAGAATGTTGAATAGTTATTGCTGTTCAACTGGAAGATTATTGGCAAGGTGATTCATTTGTTAATCCGCAGTGCTATAAATAGTACTTTAACTTAGTTGAATGGAAACATATCCTTCATATCTCTAGTCACTTGTTTACCCATGTAAAATATATGTGGTTTTGAGTTGGCTTAGGTGTATTCCAGGAAGGGCTAGCAAAGTTCAATGACTGTCCATCACACATTCAAAGCCCTTCAGCTCTCGGTTAATTTTGCTGTACTTCTCTTACGAAGCTGTTCACTCTGCTCCATCAATGCATGGACTTCAAGGCAAAAGGCAATAAGAGGCTATTGTAACAGCTCGGCCGGTGTTTCCTCGTATCGTGGGCCAGTGATAGCAAGCCTCTGGCATCAATACCAAGTTTGGCGCCAACAGATATTTGGTCTGGCACCAGCAATAACAAGCTGTGATGGTTTCCTTTTAAGTTTGTTTGGCACCAGTAGCAAGAAACATTCACTATTCCTGGCAGAGAGCCACAGAATTTCACCAAATGGCTTCTGCATCATAACTTCATAACAAACATAACACAACAGAACTTCTAATTGCAGTGGAGCCTGTCACTTAGCAAGCAGTTCCATCCTGACAATTACATCCAGACTTATCAATACCTGTGCTGCCTTCCAATACCAGTTTCTTTCTTACTGTAAGAATAATCTCCTTTAAGAGATCCACAAACCCGTAAGTCCATCACCATTTGGATTTTCTCTCTCTTGGTGCAGTTATATGAAACCAGGTAATCAGCTATGAGAAAAGCCTATGGGGACAGTTACTAAATTAAGTCATCACAAAATACGTTGTAAATACTGTGTTGACTTAACCTCACTCCTCACCCTCCACTCTTTTATGTCATGTACTTTCCCAGACTGCAGACCTGCAATATATTCCAGAGAGGTTCATCTTACGCCGGTGTGGAGCCCCATTCAAGCCCCTGAAGCTTAACATAGCATTAGTAAAAAGAGAGAATTAGCTATCTGAGTCTCAGGACAGAGCAAACTCCATTTTGACAGCTCCTTGCTAAATGGCACAACGCTTCTGATGAGACCTCGTGGTGGATACCTCAGTGGACACAGTCCAGGACAAGGACTACCGACAGGGTTGCAATCGACTTGCCAAATGATTTTCAGCAGGACTCCCCTTCACTCCTCTTTGCCTGTAAAATGGGAGAGCTCTGAGATCTCTGGGTGGAAAGGATGGTGTAGGAACCAGGAATTCTCCACTACTAAGCATTAGTAACAACAGCAATAATGTCATCCTCTTCACTGGAGAAAATCTCTCCCTGCCCATTCTGTCACAATCCAGTACACTGGAGAAAAGAAATTTGCTTAGATGTGGACTTTTTTATGGGACGTGAAGTGGGCACAGGGAGGAAGTGATACTAAGCTCTTGGCATGGGAAAATTTCATTCTGAACAAGAGCTCCCAAGAAAATAAAGACTGCGTGAAACAAAGTTGAAATGGAAGTCCCCATTGTAAATTCAGCTCTTAGTACCTGCCAAAGACATGAGAAAATCTCTGCCCACAGGGAATGGCTGTCCTTGAGAAAAAGTGCAAATCTGTAGAGTTTCCAATGTGGGAATTCACGCAGACATGCATTCTGCTTCAATGATCAAAACCTTCCTCTCAAGGTCTAAATGAATTTCCACTAACCTCCTTTCTTACAGCTCAGTCTCTAGCTGGATTTCCTTCAACTATAAAAATATACATAGTGCAATTAGCCAACCTTCACAGACTCTGTAGTTCATTTATGCATGCTAGGCACGTCTCCTGCTGTGAGCAGCCCATCCAAAGAGAACTCTTTGAACTGGTCTATTGTTGCTCGCCTAGTGTATTGCATTGTCCAATTTCATCATTCCTGGCAAAGCAGTGCACTCCTGCAGCTTGCTACAGGAGGAGGAGAAGAGATGATGAAGCACTTTGTCCAGCTGGTGTGCCGGACATCTCAGATGTACAAATAAGCTTGCCTACCGCCAACTATAGGACTTTCCCAGTCACCACAGAGAGACTTTATTGACCAGTTGTGCTTATATGATCTTATCTGGAAGCCCTCTCTAATCTAGTTAGCAGTCTGGCAGGACAGAAAGCAGAAAAGATGGTAAGAAAGGATTGGGTGGAAAAAAAAAAGATTTAAAAAAAAAATAAAAAGCAAGACCATAGCATGACACACCTTTGCTTCATGTTTGCTGAAGTGTAAAACTAAATCATGGTTTAAAATACCATGGAGACAATACAACGGGAACAACCAAAAATATACCCACAGCCACCAGACAGTGTAGCATTTTGCTACATTTAGTAAGGCGTATTTTTAGAATTCATAGCTTGAGCAAACTGCAAAGGACTACACTGCCCTACCTCCAAATTTGGCACACTTACTACTTCTGAATTAAATGAGTCAAATACTACAGAAAATGGGAAGCAAAGTTGAGCGTGTGATTTTCAAGCAACCATTCGCATTTCTCCCCTTTGTCTTTGACTACGTACTGTTTTGGGTAGGAAAAGAGGGGGTCATACATCAAAAAAAGCCCTGCTCTGCTCCTCTAAAGAGGAAGAGACATTTCATTTTAGAACAAAGAATTAGATTTTTTTTACATTGCTTCACTAGAGGTTTTTGGAGGTTTTTCTTGGGGTGATGGGGGTGGAGTGTTTGGCTTTGCTATAATACAGCACATCAAAGCGCTTTTGATGTGAAGTTTACTTAACAGAATCAGTTTTTCCGATGATTGTGTTAATCTTTATAAACCTGAAGGCGATACTGTGCCTTTTAAATAAGTATAGCAGGAAAAGACTTGAGGTTACATATACTCTCAGTGGTGAGAGACAGGAGTAGTTGGGACTATTTCGCCACTTCTTACAACTTCGCTCGTTGTTTCATGGGCAGCAATAGCAATGGGCTTGACATCGCTCTCACTTGGGCCAGGAAGGCTCTATTTAAACCGTGCACAGTCCTTCACATAAGCACCTTCATATGCTTTCTCAGGTAAGAGCCACCACCGATTTCAAGGGCCAGTTTACAACAGGCACTCGCTCAGAGGCAGCGAAGGGGCCTTGAGCCGCAAGAAGAATCAGCGCTGATCTTAGAAAGGCTCCCTGCTCCCAGCTGTTAATAGCTATCTTTGTAATAGTATTATTTTGAGCACAAGCTTCTGTCCACTCTTAAATCTTGCAAAACCAGCTTTGCCATCCACTCCTAGTCTTGAAGTATGGCCGTGAAAAAGCTTCTGTTATGTCTGACGTGTTTACCTACAGCATTTGAATGACTTTTTAAGTTCTTTGAATAAAGATAAGAGACAATGTCTACATTTTCCACACAAATAGTGGAACGGTAATAAAATAAACATCAAAGGTGAGCTAGCAATTCATCGCTACTTCACTGCTATTTACAACAAAAGCAGGAAGAGGAAAAAACCTACCCTCGCCATTGGCATCATCTTAGAAAATACAAGTTTTGGAAGGAGTGATAGCTTTTTCCCATACCCTTAAACACAAACATTGGCACCTACAGCTAATGCAACGCTTTACTGAAAGATCTCGGTTTACATTACATGGAGACAACAACAACAAGAAACCAAGAGAGGTCTCCCTCCTCTTATTTTTGTCTTTCTGAATTGCCAGCTTTTCTGAACTGGTACAGCTTTAGTGAGAACAGGACGACATCAAGCCTATTATTATTAAAGTTAGCAAGAGTACAACCAGAAGGACAGAAGAACCTCTCATTGTTCAATATTTACTATTTAAGACTCACGCAGACTGAAGAAATGGCAAATGGCTTTGAAACAAAATGCAGGTGTGTGTGGGAACGTATATTCTATTCAAGAGAGATCGAGACAGAAAGTAGTGCTGTTTGTTTCTTCTGTTAGTCTTTTAAACCTGCCTTTTTTCATGTTCCTCTCCAACACTCCTTAACAGCCAGACCACAACAGCATAGTCCTAACCGGAGTGACTCTGCATTAAGTATTTATTCTAAAATAAGGTCCAATTTAGAAAGACTGCTTTTGGAAAATATGGAGCAATCCAACTCTTACTCCAGGACACAGAATTCAAAGTGTACGTATGAGAAATACAATACAAGCACCACACTGGATTTCTGCTGATGTTTTTGTTTTGTTATTGTTTTGCAGATGCTAGCGCTACTGCCGTATGAAGTCAAATGGCATTTTGCAATTGACTTTGAACAGCGAGCAGGATAGGACTGAACAGGGAGTTACAGAGAAGCTACTGCCATATAGCTCTCTTCATTGAGTTGTTCTGTCTAGCATACGGTTGAAGGAGGCAAAACCTGTGAAGGAAGGTAAGACCCTGACAACTTAAACCTAAAAACAAACCCAAAAATCACAACTAATTTTTCTAGAAAGAGAAGTGTCTAGGTAAAATTACAGAATACTTTTTGTCCCAGGTTTTACAGAAAATTTACAGATCCACAATGTGCAAAAAAAAGTTAAAGCAAAGTCACTATTTAAAAAAAAACCACCATAAAAGATTTTATTGGAGAGCGACAGTTATAACAGAGAGGTTACAAACACACCATCCGGAAGAGATCAAGCAACGCTACTATATGCACATTAATACACTTAAAACTAAGATTAAGGTTTTGACTAATTCTCTCGTAGCAAAAGCCCACAGCATTGCCTACCTGTTCCCATTTTACCCCTGCCCCCGGTGTGGTTATGACAGAAGAAAAGAGGGGCCAGGACTGAAACGACTTTGTCAGGCTACATAAATCATTAGGAATTCACAACTGCAAAGTCGTGTATTATTTTCCAACAGGTTGTTGAGCTGTCACATTACAACTTGTTGCTATATACGGCGCTATTAAAATAAATCACTGCATGTAACAGGTTCTGCTCTGCCACCTGTAAGTCATCCTGCATTTTACACCTGGGAGGCGGGCCCGGCTCTGCTAAGTCGCGCCGAACTGCGGCTTCATTCGAAATACCCGGGAAGGGGAGGGACCTGGCAGGAGAAAATACAAACAAGTTTCGTAAAATAACTTTCCAACAAGACCTCGCTGTCATCTCAGCTAATTACGGCTCTGATACGGCTTATTAGCGCATACCCACCTTTGCTACCTTGCTTCTCCACCCACCACCCTTTCAGATCTTTGTCCTGGCTCCGCCTCTCGCCGGCGTTATAATGGGCTGGTCTGAAAGTGGTGGAGAGACACAGAACCACAGGGGAAGAGGGAGATAATGACAATAACAGTAATAACCCTAATAACCCGGGTGCTGCCTGCGCCGCAGCGAGGAGCCAGCCCGGCGTCCCGGCACTGACGGGGCCCGAAGCCGCAGAGAGAGAGGAGTAACCCCGGCGTCCCTCGAGAGCTTCTCCCCGCGCCCGAGGAGCGCCGGACGGTAACATCGGCAGCGCCCCCGAGGAGCACCGGGCTCGGGGGGACGCGGAGAGGAGCCGGCTCCGGCAGCCACCCGCCCGCTCGCACCGGCTCCGCGGAGGCCTCCTCGCCCCTCTCCTCCGGCCCCATGGAGCAGCGGGAGTAAAGAGCGAGGAGGACAAAAAGGGGGGCAGAAAGAGAGCGAGCGCGCCCCGGTGGGGGAGAAGGAGGTGGAAGCCGGAGGAAGCGCCCCGTCCCCCGCCTCGCTGCCGAAGGCGGCAGGGCACCGCCGCCTGTCCTCGCCGTCCACCGGCGGGGGAAGGGGCCAGCCCCCTGCCAGCGACACCCGGGGCGGCCGGGTGAGGCGGGCGCGGAGCCCCGCTGCCCTGCTCTGCCCGCACTGCCTGCCCTGCCCTGCCTGTCGCCGCGGAGCTGTCCAAGCCGGCGCGGGGGCAGAAACCCCCCGGGCCCCCTCGCCGCCCTTGAGGCCGCGCCGAGGGGCGGGGGTCGCGCCCGCCCAGCGGAGCCGCGGGGAGGCCGCCGGCGCCGCCGCCGCCGCCATGAAGCTGGAGGTGTTCTCGCAGCACTACGAGGACAAGCTGAGCGCCGGCAGCGACCAGGAAGGCAGCGGCTCCCTCTCCCCGGCGCCGGCTGAGAGCGAGCTGGGCTCGGACGGCGACTGCGCCGCCAACAGCCCGGGCAGCGGGGTCGTGCGGCCGGGGCACCCCCCGCCGCCGCCCCCCGCCCCGCAGCCGCCGCCGCCGCCGGCCGAGAGCGCCAAGGGGAAGCCCTACACGCGGCGGCCGAAGCCGCCCTACTCCTACATCGCGCTGATCGCCATGGCCATCCGCGACTCGGCCGGCGGCCGCCTGACCCTGGCCGAGATCAACGACTACCTGATGAGCCGCTTCCCCTTCTTCCGCGGCGCCTACACCGGCTGGCGCAACTCGGTGCGCCACAACCTCTCCCTCAACGACTGCTTCGTCAAGGTGCTGCGCGACCCGGCGCGGCCCTGGGGCAAGGACAACTACTGGATGCTCAACCCCAGCAGCGAGTACACCTTCGCCGACGGCGTCTTCCGCCGCCGCCGCAAGCGCCTCAGCCGCGCCGCCCCGCCGCCGCAGCCCGCCCGCCCCGCCGCCGCCGCCGCGCCGCCGCCGCCGCCGCAGGAGGCGGCCGGAGCGGGCGCCGCGTCCCCCGGCGGTTCCCCGCGGTGCTGCTGCGCCTCCTCGCCCTGCAACTGCGCGCCGGGCGCCGCCGCCAAGGAGGCAGCGGCGGTGAGCGGCGGGGCGGCGGCGGCGGCGGGCGGTGGCGGCGCCAAGTTCTCCAGCTCCTTCGCCATCGAGAGCCTCCTCCGGCGGCCGGCGGGGCCCCGCGCCGCCCCGCAGCAGCAGCCGCCGCCGCCGCACGCCCGCCTCCTCTGGCCGGCGCCGCCCGCGCCCCCGCACCTGCTGCCCGGTCCCTACCCGCTGCTCCCCTACCCACCTGCCGCGCAGCCCCCGCCCGCCGCTGCCGCCGCCCTCTACGGCGGCGGCCTCCTGCAGCTCTGCGCCTACGGGCTGGGCGAGCCGCCGCCGCTGCTGCTGGGGGGCGGGCGGCAGGCGCTGGCCCAGGGCGAGCCGCCGCCGGCGGAGCGGCCGCGGGCGCCGCTCTTCCCCGCCGCCCTCTCGAAGGGCGGGCGGGGGCCGCCGCCCGGCTCCCCGCTCTACGGGCCACTTCGGCTGGCCGGGCCGCTGCAGCCGGCGGCGGGGGGCTCGGCCTCCTTCCAGCCGTACGCCGTGGAGACCCCCCTGGCTTAATGGAGCCCCCCTCCTCCCCTGCGAGGGGCCTGCCCGGGGAGGCGGGGAGGGGGAAAGGAGGAGGCTCTGGATCCCGCACTTTAACTCCAGAGGCGACCAAAGCCTCCAAGCAAAAGCCTCGGTGACTGTGCCTTAGTGAAATGACAGTGGGTTTAACTTAAAAAAAAAAAAAATCAGAAAACCAAAATAACTGTCGTTTTGGACATAGCCATGAGCCTCAAGTGCTTCTTACTGTTCGTTGAGACTACTTGACTTCTGCCATTCCCTCGCCGCCTCCTTTCTATTCCCCCTCTTGTCCCCGCATCTCCTGCCACCAAAGCCTTGGGCAGCAGAGCAGGGGATGCCCCCGCGGAGACGCGCGGTGGCGGCAGCCGGGGGATGCGCTGTGCACTTGGGAGGGCGGGGAGGAGGGAGGGGGAGCGGGGGCGCCTGCCGGGAGGAGCAGGGAGAGAGAAAGGGAGGGGGCCGGGGGCTGCTGTGGAGCCGTAGGTCTGTACTGCAAAGCGATGCATCACTGTGCCAAAAGAAACCTTTTCTCCTGTCCGGCAACTAGCATTTCGTGGGAAGGGAGGACATTAAATTATTTATAAAAGTAGTGTTTTTAACACAAAGAGAGTGCAGCTTTTTTAATTAATTATTGTTCTGGGGGCGGGGGGGCGGGAGAGGGGAAAGGGCTCAAGGAAATGTCAGGCGTTGTCTCCTGTACTGGGCGGAGCTGTACGTTTAAGGCCAAGACCACTGCTACTGGAAAGAGAAGAGTAATTTTTTTCGTATTTTATTTTTGTGTTTGTATATATGTGCGTGTGCATTTTATTGACGCTCGGCCACCGTGTTTTTTCCCTTTTTTTTTTTTTCTCCTTTCTCCTCTCCCCCGAATAAAAGCTGCCCCCTAAATAAAGACGGTAATAAGGAGAAGAGCGTGATGTCTGTGCTGGCGTGGAGGGAGGGGAGCCCGCCGTGAGGTAGCCTCGGCCGAGGAGCGCTCGGACTGCGGGGGCAGCCGGCCTGCCCGCCCTTTCCTCCCCATCCCTCCCGGCGGGTAGAGGTGCCGCGTACGGACCCGCCTTAATTTGGCCACGGGAGGTGAGAGAGGTTCTCCTCTTGGGCTGCCGCCAGGTTTGGAAGTCCTCTTCAATTCCTCGAGTCAAATCAGGTTTCCTCGCCGGTGCTCAGCCCTGCAGAAAGGCAGGCAGGTTTGCAGGCAGGCAGGCAGATTTGCAGGCTGGCTGCCCGACTTGCGGGCAGCCTGCGGAAGTCCTGACCATCTGCCTGCCTTTTTTTTTTTTTTCCCCCCCTTCTTTTTCTGTTTTCCCCGAAGGACAGCAGACGACATGTAATCCTGTTGTCATCTCTCGGTCCAAAGAAAACTCGCTTCAGGAAGGTCGTTGGCACGACCGAGCTCCAACTGCTTCTGGTGGGGACAGCCTCGCTGGCATCTGCGGCGGGCAAACCTCAGCGGGGTGAATGCTACTGAATGTTTGCTGGTCATAAAAAGTTTACACACGTTGCCTTCTCCCGACGCGTGTTATGTTAGGGCTGTTTCCTATTGTCAGAAGTGATCAGGACAGCTTCAGAAAGACTGAGTCGGAAAAGGGAACGGATGGGGTTTTAACTGCCCGTGGTACTGAATTACGATTTAGTGGCGTCCCCGAACTCGAAGAGCTTTAAACAAACGCCGAAATGATAATTCGGGGCTTGTTTGTTTGTTTTAATTTAAAAAAAGGATGAAAATAGGCGGGCTTTTTTCCCCTCCAAGTCTTCTGTAAGCACAGATCACCTAAACAAACGAAGACAAGCAAAATTTTGGGCGCTGCTTGGTTTTTTTTTCTAATTACTCCTATTTCGGACCCTGGAAACCCAGCGCCGGGGTTCAGCCGCTGAATAGCTTCTATCCTACTCGCAAAAATTATGCCGAAGAGCGAAGGTGTGTTGGGAAAGAAAAGCTTCAAACAGAACAATCTGCGGGCGAAAACACCGACTTGTTTCAATAAAGCTCAGGCAGATTTCACGGTGTTTAGCTCAGACCATAACATTCATCAGAACATTGCAAGAGATTAGTGACTAATGTATGAAGTAATCCAGCCCTTGAAGGAATTGGTTTTTATGTACACACACGCATGCACACATACACACACACACACTCTCACACACTATTTCGACATCATTCTGCCTTCAAGGCTCTGTGCAAATATTAATCTACCCTTCTATAACCTACCCTTTCCTCTAGCTTGTATTTTAACATCTCTTTCTTTATAGGAGTCCACGAGCCGTCAGTATGCAACTGCTAATATCTTTTGGTTTTGTCGATCTGTAATGGTCGTATTTCAGGGTATGTTAAAAGCACCTTGACAGAAAGTGGAATTTATTACAGCCACAAGCGTGTATTTAATCGGATGTACATAAGCGTGAGTAGGGATGACTATGTGTGTTAACGTATGCTTAATCGGATGACGTTCTGCTTTTTACTTTTAGAAAAGTCCCTTTTTCATTAAAAAGTAACTCAGCATTAAAAAAAAAAAAAAAAAAGCCCACAGAGTTCGGGACGTGCCTTGTTAACAAGTATATATCTTCTATGAATCTCGATTTTTGGATACGTCGGGAAACGTACGACAACAGTGCAGTATAAGGGCTATCTGTGTCCTCGCGGTCCTTTCCCAGTGCTTGTTCGGATTTCCCCAGCAGGTTGGGATCGGGATTTGAGGGGACCCCGTGGCATCTGGGCTGCCGGGCGAGGCGGTGGGAGGGCGGGCAGGTACCGCCCGCTGTCCGGAGCCCGCTCGGCGGGAGGGCTGGGGGGCTTTCGCTTGCTGAAGGGTCGGGTCTTCTCCGCCTCCTCCTGTTTGAGCATCATCCTCTGAAGAGGAGGCAAGGGACGAACTCGCCCCTGTTGACCTTTGGGTGGAAATTGCCCCATTCGCGGTGCTGCTTAGACCATGCCTGCGTTTCTGAGCAAGGGAGCTGGACCAGCTTGTTCACACGCAAGTGAATTTACGGGTGGGAAAAATAATTTAAAACAACCGGCTGGGTCTCGGCTGTCATCCTGCCCTGCGTACACGGCAGAGGTAGCCGCATGCCAGCTCCGCGGAGCGGGCAGAGAAGCGGGAGGGCCCTGCCCGCAGCCCCCGCCCCGGGGCGCCCGGCTGGCCGGGACCCGGAGCGGAGCCGGCGGAGGGGGGAGGCCAGCCCTGGTGTACTGCCATAAATCCGGGCTGTCAGCTGTGACAGACGGCTGGTGAAACACGGCACCTGTCCAAACACTTTCCAGCAGCAGGTAATCAGAGAACCGACACTTTACATTTTTGTGTGGAACAAGCACATTAACCATTTCGCAGACCTTCCCAAAACAGCGACGTTTGTATGTCTGGGGTACTTTGTCTTTCTTAACGTCTAATAAATCAGGATGACAGAAGAGAGACAAAGCCTTTCTCCTTTTGATATTTGACACATCAGCAGTAAGCCAATACTTTTGCACCCTGTTCTTTCAACCCTACTAGTGTCTACGTCACCCAGAGCATCTGTTTGTTGGATGGGTGCAGTTCGGGATACTTGAGAGTTTTTTACACGCTGTACAGGCAAACATTATGTCAGTGGCACAGAAAGCCCGGCTGGAACAGAGAGCATAATAGTCTGTTCGTCGGCATGTGAGAGAATCTGCAAACGTCCCATGCTGGCTGCTCCAGCCCCTCTGCAGTTTCTTTGTGCACTTGGTGGAAACCCCAGCCTGAGCAGAACTGCACATGAATTCTGGTTCAGTCTGTGCTCTGGTTTTAACTGCATTTTTGAAAAGAGATTTGGCTTTCCAGATAAATAGATTTTGTTTCTGAGACTTTTTGTCCCATAACTGTTTCATCTCATGCAGGTTTCGAATGTCTTATCATGCTATAAAGAGGGAAAAAAATCATACCTGATGATCAAAATATTTTCATCAAACATTTCTGGGGGGCTTCTCCCCATCCTGCCCCACCTCCATACTAGATAAGTGATAAAACTACTTACCTGAATAATGTTAGTCCTAACCACTTTCCTAAATCTCTTCCAATTTTAACCTATTGAGCAGCAGAACTGCATACACTCCTCCTCTGTGGATTAAGACCAAATTAATACAAAGGAGAGGTTTAGGCAGAAGTTTATGCACTTCAGGAATTAATAGCTGCCAAACACCAACTAACAGAAGAAACAAGCTTGCAAAAGTGATCTGTGGATAACAGCTTGTATGTATTACATAGATTCCATGCAGCAGGATAATACAGTAATACTGTACCTATTCTCCTTTATAGTGGAGGCAAAGAGTTTTACTCTTTTACCTTAGTGGAGACATGCCAGTAGGGCAACATTTTGATTGTGTTATTTTCCTATTAGATTAATTAACCCCATTTTTCACCAGCCAGATCTGATGAAGCCTGAAACTTGCTTTCAGCTCTTACACTCCCAATGACCCATAAGACGGGATAAATAGCCCTTCAATATCTCTAACCTTTATTCAGGAAGAAGTCCACTGAAATCAGTCATTTTATTCAAGAGCCATCTCAGCACAGCAGTGCTATCTACAAGACTCAATTCAACACAGATCTCTAGTGAAAGCTCCTAAGCAAAAGTGCAGCCCTTGGTATCAGCTTAATTTCACACTAGATGCTGAGAGAACTGAAAGAAGATGGATGTAATTTTGCCTCAGGACCTTGTCCTTTTTTTCTGCCCCAAACCCTTTTTCAAAAGGGTGATTCTTAGGGGCAGGATGTATCAGGCTGTCCTGGTTTCAGCTGAGATAGAGTTAATTTTCTTCTTGGTAGCTGGTACAGTGTGTTTTGGATTTAGTGTGAGAATAATGTTGATAACACACTGATGTTTTAGTTGTTGCTAAGTAGCGCTTATCCTAAGCCAAGGACTTTTCAGTTTCCCATGCTCTGCCAGCAAGCAGGTGTGCAAGAAGCTGGGAGGGAGCACAGCCGGGGCAGCTGACCTGAACTAGCCAAGGACATATTCCATAGCATAGAACATCATGCTCAGTATATAAACAGGGGGGAGTTGGCCAGGAGGGGCGGATTGGTGCTTGGGCATCAGTCAGCGAGTGGTGAGCAATTGCATTGTGCATCACTGTTTTTTTCTTGGGTTTTATTTCTCTTTTTTTGTTATATTCCTTTTCGTTACTATTATTATTATTATTATTATTATTATATTTTAATTATTATTAGTTAGTATTATATTTTATTTTACTTTAGTTATTAAACCATTCTTATCTCAACCCACAGGTTTTACTTTTTTTTCCCCAATCCTCCTCCCCATCCCATTGGGAGGGGGGAGGGGGGAGCAGCTGCATGGTGCTTAGTTGCTGGCTGGGGCCAAACCACGACACAGGCACAGAAGACCCTTAACAAAAAGAAATTTCACTCCAGAAAAAGGCACATACAGAGGACTCAGATTCATAGGCCCTTCATCTTTTGCACCATGCCTTAAGTAGCCCAAGGTGAGACTTCCTGCGCAAGAGCAAGGACAACGACCACAGCCCCACATGGAAGGGCAGAACTTCTGAACCAAAGTCCAGATTTTGCACAATTCTTCATTGAGCTGGAGCAGGTGTTTCATTTAATAACAGACAAGAGAGTCCCTTTATTGTGCCAGGCTTTTTGCCTTTTAAGTCTGAAGTAGACATAAAAACAAAGTTGAAATCCACCTCCAGCCAAATTCAAGGCACTAAGCTGTGATTTTGGCAAGGGTGCTTGTATCCTGTTGCAACTTTGCCGAGCGCTGCAGTAGCTCTTTAATGATGGGGTGAATATGGTTCCATCTTTCATTTACATCCTGGAGAGGAAACATTTTCCTCTTGAATAAACTCTCCTGTCTTCGTTGACGCTCTCAGAAGTCTTGAAGCCAGCTTCAGAAAAGACATCTACGAAGCCCAAGTATCCCATCGTAAAATCAGACAGACAGCTAGAGAGAGCCTAGTCCTTTCTAAACTTTCAAACCTATATTAATGCATCATTATTTAGGTTATATAGATTGCCAGCTTCAGAAAGCTAGTAATGTACGTAGTCTCCAGCCCCACATAGGAGCTAAACATTGCTATTGCCTTCAGGAAGTTTTACCTCCATATGTCTGGATGGACTAGGCCTTTGTCCTCTTTTCCAGAGCCGGGGGGGTGTGTATGAGGAAGGATTGAGAGAACACACTGTCATAATATTTGTGCTCTTGCACCATGGTATTTTTGTCTTTGTTATGACATGTCTGAAAATTTCAGAGCTCTTTCAAGCAGGATGGCATACTAATAGCCTCCTTTGCTATGGGGAAAAGCAATGCTTCTGTGGGTTCTTTCCTCTCCTTAATAGCAGAGCAGAGAATATTCAAGATGGAGCAATGCAACTCTACTCTTCAGTACAATGTCTTGAGCAGCGTATGTGGGACCTAGGACCATCAGGTAGAAAGACATGCGAGAGGAAAAAAAAGGAAAAATAGGTTGACACCTAATTTTCCAAATTCCACTGTAGTTGCTTCCTGATCATAGCTATTCATTGAGTACATGTTTATAAACAGTACGTAAGGGTTCATAAATGTTTTAATAAGTATAATTTAGCTGGTTTAGGGTCCAGTGGGTTTATTTTAGCTGTGTTTGAACTGCTGTTGTTATTTTAAGTAATAATTTGGTACTGGAGTAATACTCTAATAACATCTGGCAGCCAACTAGTAACCCTTCACATAAATAGTGTATTTCATGTTATCCTTACTGTTACTAAAGTATTTTTAGTCAGCTGTAGAGAAGCAATGTTAATGAATATCATGCCAGAGCCAAACTGGGCTTAACTACTGGTATTCTGTGGCTCCATGAGGTATCCCAGGCTACCTCACTGGACAGAAGAGTCTTAAGCAAGACTCCTTCTGTGAAATTCATTTTACTTTGATAGAACTTTTAGTTACCTGACTTAGAGATCTTAAAGTTTCAGCAGAAACCTGAGAGTCCGATTTCCTAACCTTGTATTTTTATCAGTAGCTGTTACGAATGGCCAGATAAACTTCAATATTCCAAGCTGAAGCTGTCAATCTTACTTTAAGGTTTTGAAAAGACAATTTTCTGTAAGACCTCAGAGGTTACCTGCGGCCTTTCAAAACAGACGTATGACACCAAACTGTTTATTTCAATTGCTTCCACAGCATTTACTGTTGAAAATTGTGGTGTCTCACTACAGAAATAGTTTTCCCTACGTTTCTAATAAGAATCTATGAAAATGTGGACATGAGAGGCTTCTAGAATTGCCCAGTTCACTTTCCTTCCAGTGCAGTTTCTTCCAGGTTATTTTTAGTAACTTATGAGCAAGACAGTATCTAGTAGCCTTGTTTAAAACATCCTAAGCTGTGAAGAAGAAACCCCACAAAAATATGGTTTTCTTTGTGAGAAAAGTTAAGTTGCATCACCAGGTAATAACAGATTTTTAGTATTTGATATTCCTAAAACAAGTGTCTAACGCAATTCTCTTTCACCATCAAGCAACTGCTGTTGCTCTGGGTACTTCACACAGCCATCTTCAATACAGTGGTATGTGCTCGTTACTCATCCTCATACAACACCAAAGTAATTCCCCTCTCTTTGGCATATACAAGCCTCAATTAGTTATATGTTATCATCACATTCCCCATTAATCACTTAGCAGAACTGTACAGATGTACAGCAGCAACTTTCTCACTTTTTCCTCATAAGTCAGTCCAGGAAGCCCCCTAGTCATTTCTGGTTTTCTCTGAACTTCTCTGGAGCATCTCTTTCTGACTAATCATAAGACATGACGAAGGCATAGCTTTCTGTGTCACAATACCTGGAGTCATGTCAGGTTCTTCCCACGCCCCCCAGCTCCAGAAGAAGCAGGTTAAAGAAGGACAAAGAAGCTATAAGTTATCTTCCAAGCAGCCAGGCTAACACATGACAACAGAGTACACAGACTGCAGTTGCTCAACCTTCTCAGCAATAACCACCAAAAAAACCCCTTCAGTGTAACATTTCAACAGTCTTGTTCAAGCAGAGAAACAACCTTCCCCTTTCACCTCCCTCTGCTTCCTTATCTTACTTGCCCTTATCCAAGGCTATCCTTGAGGAAGCAGAAGCAATTTCTCCCTTGAGTCTAGTCTACAAAACATTGAGCACAAAAAGACAGAACTTGCCAGAGACTCTTCTGATGCTTTAGCATCCTTTGCTAAGATGACTTTGCCCCAAGTCTCTTGCAGACAGCACCTCTCCTTCCAGACCCTGAATTGGGAAGATCAGGCATATAAACTGTATTTTTCCTGGTCAGAGCCCCTAAGTCAGCTCAATGCACCCATCCTGTGGCAAAGTCACTGCTGAGACCTTGGCCAAAGCAAAATAAACATATGCCACTGTTAGTGCCAGTTCCCAAGGAGGTGTGGGCAATCCCTGGGTCTTCTACAGCTGGCAAAATGAAACACTTATCAGAGCTCCCCGGGAAAGTTCAGGTTCGAATTTTTCTGTTCCCCAGGGACTATGCACTGCTTCCCATTTCTTTACTCTGTATAAAGAAGATTGGTTTTACCCTTTGCTGGGAATAAGTTCCCTCCACCCCATACTGTTCACAGTGGCTGCAAGGGAGAATTTCCTCAGCGCGGTTTTTTTCTGTCCTGGTTTTGGCTGGGATGGAGTTAATTTTTTCCTTGGTAGCTGGTACAGTGCTGTGTTTTGGATTTAGTGTGAGAATAATGTTGATAACACACTGATGTTTTAGTTGTTGCTAAGTAGCGCTTATCCTAAGTCAAGGATTTTTCAGTTTCCCATGCTCTGCCAGCAAGCAGGTGTGCAAGAAGCTGGGAGGGAGCACAGCCAGGACAGCTGACCTGAACTAGCCAAGGACATATTCCATAGCATAGAACATCATGCTCAGTATATAAACAGGGGGGAGTTGGCCAGGAGGGGCGGATTGGTGCTTGGGCATCAGTCAGCGAGTGGTAAGCAATTGCATTGTGCATCACTGTTCTTTTCTTGGGTGTTACTTCTGTCTCTTTTTTTTTTTGTTGTTATATTCCTTTTCATTAAAATTATTGTTGTTATTATTATATTTTATTTTACTTTAGTTATTAAACTGTTCTTATCTCAACCCAAGAATTTTACCTTTTTTTTCTATTCTCCTCCCCATCCCACTGGGAGGAGGAGTGAGCAAGTGGCTGCGTGGTGCTTAGTTGCTGGCTGGCGTTAAACCACAACAGTTTGTATCACCACAGATGACAGGTTCAAATCTGACCAGTTCACTTGACAAGCTCAGCACATGCTATCATCTTGTTATTATAATTTCTTTCTCTCCAGCACAAACAACCAGAGTGAGGATTGTAAGACTACCCAAATTACCTTTAATTAATGTTTGCATCAGTAAAATTGATGTTAGACACTTTTTTTGTTCCTTGTACAGCTGAAATGTCAAGACCAAAAGATCCTATAACTAGCTTGAAAAGAAGTGAAAGGTGTACATTAGCATAGTTTGATTTAAATGTTGGGGAATTATGCTGGGTTTTCCTACAGGGTGGAGATGACTCCTCAAGCTGGGAAACAGCTGAAGCAGCTAAAAATCAATCAGTTCACACGCAGGTTTGTGAACACTGGAATGGTGCCAAAAGCCTGTTAGTTGGACGACTAAGTTGGTGTAACAGAGAAGAGCATGGGATAAAGAGTTCTAGAGTTAGTGCTTGCGCTAATTAACAGAAGTTGCAGTTTACAGTCTTACTCTGAGGTACCATATAAGCCTTTTTATTTTCAGGTCACGGTGTGGTATCAGCAATTGGTAACTATTTTAGTTTCATATTTATGAGTGTTACATGAAAAACAAACCCTACAATAAAACATCTTAAAGCTAATTATTCAAAAACTGGGACCGTTGTGCTCATACACCATTATTTTAGCCCCTTTTAATTCAGTGCACGTACCATTGTAGTGCACTATTTAAATTACAGGATCACACTCTATTTTTCTTCCTATAGGATTCCTGCATCATCCAATAACTAGTTGTTGTGGGAAGGAAACAGTCTTGTGCAATTGAAAGGAATATTGTTCTCAGGGCCCTGACTCAATGGATGTTAGGAGGTTTATTCCAAGTGAGAAAAAGGACCTCTGGAAAAGAATGGATGTTTTAAATATTTAAGTCATATAGGATTCTAGATGTGCATGTACATAGAAGAACTAAAGTCATTAAATCTTTTCAGTCAGCTTGGTATCGGGTTATATAGAAACCTGTTGTAAACCAGGCCCTATTTTTTTGCATTTGGAGTATTTCTTGTAGTTAGCTTTATTAGGAACACAGGCAGTCATTACTTTACCAGAGTCTATTCTAATACAGAAGACACTGCAATCAAAAAGGCAGGCTCGTTGTGGTATCATGCACACCCTGTCATAGCATCCTTTTAGAAATGAGGTTTTGCAATTTCTGAGCAGTCACATGCACCCAGGCTGGAGTCTAACTCAGATAATAATCTAAGCCGTGGGACCCTTCCCTTTGGCACAGTTCTGCTCTTCCTCACCAGGACAAGAAGCCCGGCTTAGTATGCTGGTGCCTACAGGTCTCCCAAATGTGATGAGGTCTGACAAAACTGTACCCTCATCCTCATATTCATTCTTATTTAATTGCTTGCAAAACAGGATTGAACACTGCTTTAGTTCAATTTATTTTGGTTGCTTGCTTTCACAAGCACCATCCATTCATCTCCTCTGATGCAAGGCCAGCAAGCAGCATCCTACAATCAGAGATCGTGCTTATAGCCCGGATCTATCAGCCATTACTATATGAAGTGCGGCACAGGAGCATCACAGGGATTTACAACACCAAAAGGAGGACTTTGTATCCATACACTCATTACTAGAGTCCATTCCTCAAAATGGCATCTACCGCCCTCAGACCATGCCTGCTGTATGCACACAGTTTCTACTGATACCAGTTACATCCGAGCCCGTATACACAAGCCATAAAAGCTGGCAAGCAGTAAAGAACAACACAAACCAATCATTATATTTCACCACTTCATAACAGCCGTAAGACACTTGAATTGTATGGATAACATATACCTCCCCCCAAAAGGACTGGTAGGAATAGATGCATGTAATGAGTTCCCTTCTATTTATTTGATAAATTTCCCATTCAATGGCAAGAACAGACTGAGAAATACTGAAAATATATTTCCATATATTGACTGGGAAGTATGCTCTGTTTAGCTTCAGCCTCACAATTTCATTTCACAACAGAAAAAAAGTTGATGATACCAAAAAAAATTATAAGACCCATTTGTTTTCAAGGTATACACATAGCTACATGACAGATAGCTCCAGCTGATTTCAGCAGGAGTTCTCATGGACACTAAATATCTCAGTCGTTCAGCTCTTGTTGGGAGTGGCTCAAAACCCAGCAGAGCCAGGAACTAAATGTGAGCAGCTATACATTAATCTTAATTGCTATTCTATAAATAGTCTGGGAAAGAAGGTAATGGGAAACCCCAGCCAAATTGAGCAACCAGAGTCATGAAGGGGTATTTTTCTGTCCCCTGCATTATTAAAATGCCAAATTAGAAGGCTCAAACACTAACATGAACCTTTGTTTTGAGCAAGAGGCTCATTTTGGCATAAAGCCAAAAAAAAAAAAAAATCATAAAACTCATTTTCATCTGACCATTTGTTATACGTTTTCATCTTTCTCTGCCCCATTTCTCTAACTTCTCCTATATAAGAGCCAAACATGAGATCTTAAGATGCTGAACGTGCTGATTACTTACATAGCAACTGTTTTCCTGGATCTTAAACTTATTACAAAGAACCTTAAGGCCACAACTGCAGCAAGCTGTGAGGGACCCATAGGATTTCAGGGTGTTGAGCTTACCATGGGCCAGGCTGCATCCAGTTCTTCTGAGGTTTTCAGCATGCTCCAAAGAATAGGTTAAACAACCAAGCATGCCTGCTTTTGTGCATTAACAGCCCATCCCACAGGCTCTGCACAGTTCTGCCCCAGACAGGCAGGAAAAGTCTCTGTCTCAAACAATGTCACCCAGAAGTCCATGCAATGCCATCCTTACCATGAACAGAAGGAGCCCTTTGACTCCAGTGGGAGGTGAAATCAGTGAGCAACACTTGGGAGATCTGCCAGACCGGGTCTTCCAACTGCACGTTCCTTTGATGGGCATAACGCAAAAACCCCTAAGCCTTCAAAGTACACGCTCATTCTTCAGGGAGAGTCATGATAGGCAGGAGTTAGATACCCATGGAGAGTGACTCATCGTTCTCTAGCAAAGTAGAGGAAAGTCGCTCCCTTATATATGAGGACTGGGATTTTGGAGACAATCCTGAGGTCCAGAGAGTCGTGGATTCACATTCTTCTAACCAAAGCTGCTTCACAGGCTGTCTGCAGAGATACCAGCTTTGCCCAAGCCCTGCCAACCACTGCTGCCTCTCAGGACAATCAGCTATCATCCACAGCAGCAACTGGAAGGAGCCTGAGAAAGGAGGAGGGAACAACCTAGAGAGTCTCCCGAAGGCCTTGCTGCAGCTCTATCTGACAGCACATCAGTCGCAAGTCAAGAGGTTTATACGTTTCCAACTTAAACACTCATATCACTGTGTGCCACTCTAAGAGCACTGCCCTGAGGGTTCCCTTCTGCCCATCAATGCATAGATACGTTATCATCATTTTCTATCATGTAAACTCAACTACTGTTCAAGTTACACTGATATGTGACAACTCTACAGTGTTGATCATCCATATCAGGTTGAAAACATACCTGAGCTCTGAGATGTTTATATGTACAGACTAGTAGAGAATTTTGACTGGTAGCCCTATTTGCATAAGGGTCTCTCTCCTTACTCTATTAGTTCTACAGATTGAACATACAGAAAAACTTGATAATATTTAAATATGCTCTGGCATATTGAAGACATCATTGTATGGGGCAACACAGCAGAAGCTGTTTTTGAGAAAGGGAAGAAAATAATAATAATGGTAATAATAATAAAAATCGTCATCGTCATCATCATCATAAAAGAATTAGAATTTACAAAACAAGTGATGCACAATGCAATTGCTCACCACCCGCTGACTGATGCTCAGCTAGTCCCTGAGCAGCAGTCCCCGGCCAGCTTTCCCCCCAGTTTATATACTGGGCACGACTTCGTATGGTATGGAATATCCCTTTGGCCAGTTTGGGTCAGCTGTCCTGGCTGTGTCCCCTCCCAGCTTCTTGTGCCCCTCCAGCCTTCTTGCTGGCTGGGCATGAGAAGCTGAAAAATCCTTGACTTAGTATAAACACTACTTAGCAACAACTAAAACCATCAGTGTGTTATCTACATTATTCTCACACTAAATCCCAAACACAACACTATGCCAGCTACTAGGAGGAAAATTAACTCTTTCCCAGCCAAAACGAGGACAGTATCCACCCCTTATTCTATACCATTTACATCATGCCCAGGTCCCACACTTCCCAATACATCCCAGGTAATTATCATCACCTTTCCTGTCTTTTGATATACTTTGACGTATTTAACTATGTTGCTCTGGCAACATCATCTCTCAGCCTGGACCTGTACAGGATGCTGAAAGACCCAAGCAGGGCAGACAGGTTCGCCAGACTACCACCAGCATGCCTTGCCAGGAGAATTACCTCTTCCCTGACTGCTCTGTCCAAGAGAACTCCAGCACAGACCGTGCAGCTCAAACACTTACTTAAAGTCCAAGTTTACATCTGACCCTTATAGACCTTTCCAATGGACCCATAATTGGTGGAAAATGTCATGAGAAATACCAAGCTAGATTGTGAGAATCGTTATGCATCTTTTCGTAGGAAGCCATGTGATTCCTAAATCCCCTCAGATATGTCCAATTTAAAAATCCACCTGTCCTATGTCAAAGCAAGGGTCTGGTTAGCCCAAGGTCCTGTCTCCAGCATACCTATTCTCCAAAGCTTAGGGAACGTTCAACAGCAGGTAAACGTATTCCCAAAGTATTTCCTAAGCCTGCATGAAGGTCAGGATACTCCTGAGTCAAAACAGGACCCTTGTGCTTAATAGCCCTGAAGAACTTTTCCTTCACAAATTTGTCCTGTCACTTTTTGAGCCCATGTCAACTTTTTCTGTTCAATTTCACAGTTACAGCTGGGATAGAGTTAATTTTCCTCCTAATAGCTGGTATAGTGTTGTGTTTGGGATTTAGTATGAGAATAATGTAGATAACACACTGATGTTTTTAGTTGTTGCTAAGTAGTGCTTATACTAAAAGTCAAGGATTTTTCAGCTTCTCATGCCCAGCCAGCAAGAAGGCTGGAGGGGCACAAGAAGTTGGGAGGGGACACAGCCAGGACAGCTGACCCAAACTGGCCAAAGGAATATTCCATACCATATGAAGTCATGCCCAGTATATAAACAGGGGGGAGTTGGCCGGGAGGGGTGGATTGCTGCTCAGGGACTAGCTGAGCATCAGTCAGCGGGTGGTGAGCAATTGCATTGTGCATCGCTTGTCTTTCTTGGGTTATATTTCACTCTGGTTTTGTTATTTTCTTTTTCATTATAATTATGATTTTTTTTTTATTTCAATTATTAAACTGTTCTTATCTCAACCCATGAGTTTTACTTAGTTTTGATTCTCCTCCCCATCCCTCCTGGTGGGATGGGGAAGGAGTGAGTGAGCAGCTGCATGGTGCTTAGTTGCTGGCTGGGGTTAAACCACAACAGTCACGTAAAGAAGCATCTCTTGCTATTTTGCTCTGAATGTGCCACTTGATGACAGACCACAGGATCAACAGATGTCATCTGGGAGAGATTTGCAACCATTCCCCTAAGCATTTTTCTCTCACAACTTGAGACCTGTGTCATATCCCCTTCTGAGACATCTCTTGAAGAGTTATAGTAAATTCATTCCTCATCTTGATTATACTTGTGAACCCCTTCTACCTTTACTGTACCTTATTTTGAGAGGTAGAGGTGGTGGCAAATGCACAGGGGTGGGAGGCCTGCAATCACATACAGGATTTGAGACCTGAGTATACCGTGGACCCAAATACAAATGTATTGGTAGTCATGAACAAATTATCTTTACTTGATGCTATTGTTTTTTTCCAACTGCAACTAGCCATGGACCTTTGGTTTTCATTAGAAAACCCAAAGCCTCACTCCTGTGTGGTAAGTCTTGTTTCAGAGCCTGCCTGCAGCTGCTTTTTTTTTTTTTTTTTTAAACCATTTGAGTTGCTATACATCAAAAAGCCAGACATACCCCAGCTTTGGTAGGTCAGCTTGGATCTATGTATGTCATCAGTATTAGGTGTGTAGCTCTGTCCCTTTGTCTTTAAACAAGCAGCATGGGATTTTGTAGATTATGCAACACACTCTGACCTCAGGTCCCCCTGAAGACCATGAAAGCTAGTGGAAGCAGGGTGAGGTTAACCATAAGTCATGCTTGAAACCCCTACAGGTGATCCTCCACCCCACCATCCACACTGGGATCATTTGTAGTTGCACATACCATTCTTGAAGCCTTGTCTACCACCTATGCAAGCAGAAACACTGGCCCAGCTGAAGACTAACTCCAATTTTACGCAAAAATTTTCTGGTTTGGATCTGTTTTTCTGACCCTGAAGAGAGACCACAGATGTCTTGAATAAGTAACTAGAAAATTCTTATATTTTAATTAGAGCAGGCAGAGAAAACTTTCATGGTTTAGCAGGGTGGGACAAAACCAGCAGGAACGAGAGCTATCTTGCCCACCTTGTTTATAGCAAAGGGTGGCTGAACTCTTTGGGCCCTTTCTATGGGCCTGGATACTTTCTGCAGTCAGAAGACCTCCTCTGTTTTAATAGGTTTTGGCTAGAGCTTTGGTCTTAGTAGGCAAAACCACCATCGTCAAGAGTGATCTACATTTTATACAAGAGTATTCTTCATGGCAAACTTGCATGCCCACCATTGCCCAATCTGCTGAGAAGAGCGGTGCTGTGTGTTCCTGATTAGCCAGAGAAGCACACAAGGAAGGCTTTGGAAGAGCTTTCTATTTCATATTTGTATTTGTGAATCAGCCAAAAGCTATTAAAGCAAGGAAAACACTTTCAGAAGAACAAAACATCCATCACACCTTTTCCCCTTTCCCCCAACAACTTCTTTTGTTTAATATTAGCTTCAGTAACAAAAAAGTCATTACAAATTACCCAAGCTACAAGATAGCTTAAATATTAACAAGCATGTAAAGCCACTGGGGGTAAGAGCCCGGAGCTGTATAATAATAAAGCAAGACTCAGCGAGATTCCATAATTATTTGTTACACAACCCAAGAAACTAGCTAGAGCATTTCTAAGATTACACACCTCTCGTATATGATGTCTAACCATGCCAGAAATTACATAAGGCTTTTTATAACATAATCATTTGTCATTAAAAAGGCAGAACAAAGGGCCATTATGACCAGAGGTGACAATCCAAGAATTAGTTTACTTAGGATCTGATCCAAAGCCCATCATAGTGATTTGCATACATTTCAATGTGCTTTGGATCAGGCATTCAGTATTTTCCATGTTGCAGAGTTTCCTTTTGGATTTTTGTGGAACTAGAGGACTGGAGCTGTGCAGGAAATAAAAGCATGCATTTGTTCCTGTCAGAGCTGAGAACTCAAAGCTGGCACTGATTTTGGTGGTAGTAGCATCTGCTTTACATCCTCTCAAAAAAAAAAAAGCTCGCCACCAATTCAGATTCCCAAATATGGGTTCAAATGCTTTCTAGGTATTTCGGTTCTGGAAATGTTGACCTATGCAGCCAGCCCCAGCAGGAGTTGCAGGCAGTATCTCAAGAAGTTCAGATTCAGGTGGACATATCTATCTCTATGCATTTTTGTGTGAAAAAAATGCAAAGCACCTGACCAGCTGTACTGTTCTAACAGGAAGATGATATCCGCAGCATGGAAAGAGTTCCCAGCTGTGAGCCTAGCCCTATCCATCAGGAAGCCCCTTTGGATAAGAGCGGACACCCTAGTGAGACAATTTATCTATAAGCTTGCAGGTGAGGACTCTACTTTTTCCCCTTCCTTCAAGGATGTTAAGGGCTGTGGAGAAGACACAGCTCGGTGGGGAAATATTATGGGCAGAAAGAAAAAAGCATTATCTTACATATAGCCATACATGTTGACCTGGAAAACACAAGACTCCTGCAAAAGGAGCAAAACAAAGACTTCAAATTGACTTGGCAGGGAGCAATCTGCAGGATCTGGTTCAAAAATATCTCACTCTGGAAGCACTGCTCTGTAGCAGTTAACTAATATACCCAGAGTCAACATACTTGGGGGGGGGGGGGGGGGGATGAGGGGAGAAGAATCACCTCAGAATACAAGAGAAATCTACAGAATCTTGAATATTGTGGTGAATGTGGACAGTGTCCAGCTGTTAATTGCCTTTTCCTAATAACCTAAGGGCCATTCAATGAAGCTGGTAGGATCCAGGCGCTTTGTTTTGTTCCAGAAAAAAAAAGTTTTATAACTCCCATCAGAGAGGTCTCCTTGCAAGTGAGCAGGGCAGCCCCACTGGGTGGACTCCCGTGGGATTTTGTTTGGTTTCTGGATGTCCTGGTTTCGGCTAGGATAGAGTTAATTTTCTTCTTAGTAGCTGGTACAGTGCTGTGTTTTGGATTTAGTGTGAGAATAATGTTGATAACACACTGATGTTTTAGTTGTTGCTAAGTAGTGCTTATCCTAAGTCAAGGATTTTTCAGTTTCCCATGCTCTGCCAGCAAGCAGGTGTGCAAGAAGCTGGGAGGGAGCACAGCCAGGACAGCTGACCTGAACTAGCCAAAGGGATATTCCATACCATAGAACATCCTGCCCAGTATATAAACAGGGGGGAGTTGGCCAGGAGGGGTGGATCAGTAAGTGTGTGGTGAGCAATTGCATTGTGCATCACTTTTTTTTCCTTCCCCCCGCCTTTTTTGTTATATTCTTTTTCATTACAATTATTATTATATTTCATTATTACTATTGTTAGTACTATATTTTACTTTAGTTATTAAACCAGTCTTATCTCAGCCCCCGAGTTTTACCTTCTTTCCTGATTCTCCTCCCCATCACACTGGGAGCAGCATGGGGAGGGGAGTGAGGGAGCAGCTGCGTGGTGCTCAGCTGCTGGCTGGCATTAAACACAACGCTGGATCTCTGACTTTGTTGCAACATTCACATCTCCACCCCCAGGTCTGACAGTCACACCACTCAGGACTGATAGAGCACCCTTGATCTCTCCAGATTCATAACTTCTCCTTTAGCCCACAATCCACTCAATGTACTTTGTAAGCCCTAAGCCTGGCTTCTTCCAAGGGCTGCACAGTGCTTCTCCAACATACACTCTATCTTTCCAAATACAGAAACACTATCTGACAAATTCATCAGGTCAGCAGTGGCAGGGGGCACCTTTCAGTAAAGCATAATTTCTTCTTGTTCAACTGCTTTCTAGATAGAAGGATTCATAATAGTGCTGAATAGCCTGGGGTCCTGCCAAAGCATCCAAACTCAATTTGTAACTCCTTTTGGTTCCCACTCAGGAGAGCAGAGACCAGTGGCACAGCGAGGCACTGGTCTGCATGCCATGATTTGTGCCTGCACCGGATCTGGGGACTGGATCTACCAAGGACCTGCCCAGGAGTTCACCTCCATAGGGACACTGGAGGTGCCTCATCTTCTGATGCTGTGACCTCCAAATCTGACCCAGCAAGTGTGATACTCTTGCCCTGAGCCAGGCCAAGTCACACTGCCATCAAGGATCAGAAGAACAAAAAACCCCACACCCACCCACACACCAGTTTAGAGGGCATTCTCCTCTTCCCCCTACCCAAATGATTAGTGTGTCAATTTGCCTTTCCTGGGATACTCAGTCTTCCATGTTCTTCGGCAACAGTCTCTGGACGTGCTAACCCTTTTCTACATAGACTAGGAAGCTCAGATTCAACACTGTCTCTTTTCCATCATCCACCCTTACAAAAGGGAGGAGCTATTCCTACAGAAGACATTTGGCCCTCTTTCTATTCTTTAGACACTACACATGCTTTCAAATGAAAGGATAAGAAAGAATTTGATATTACTTATTGGACAAAGCTAAACACCTTTTGCATAAAAGGGAATTTTTACATACTTGTAGGAAAAGGTACTTTCTAAGCAAAAATGGGTTTACCTTCCAATAGGAACATCACCAGCCCTTACACACCTTGTATCTCTTAGATCTACATGGTAGGAAAAACCACACTACTATTAGAACTGAAAAAACACCCACATTATTCTTGCTCCCCCATTAGCTTGAACAACACTGATCAAAGTGTCTAACTAGTCTCTTAGTTTGAAGCCAGTTTGATGGCTTTCCCTTGACTCCGGTTTCTACAGCTTTCTTCACACACCCATGAAGAACAAAAACTAAACAGTGTTTGTAGAGGTGTGCAGATAATCAAGGCAACACTGCAGCCTGCAGGTGCCTTTTAAGATAACACCAGGACACACCTGGGTACTCCTCAGTTCCCCACTCCCAGAGGAGAGCACACTGGCAGTGACAGACTGGAGGATCTTTTGAAGTCACTTTAGTGGGCTATTAAGTAGACCAAAATAAATTATTCAGGCTGGGTTCATAAGTAGAAGGAAATGATGAGTTACCTTTCTTCCACCCCATTCTCAATAATTGAATGCCTTTGCAAAGGTTGTTTGTAGAATTCTTTCTTTAGCCTTGGATGTTTGTGTTTTATGTGTATGGGAAATGCTGAAAAACCTCAAGATGACAAACAATAAATGCAGCTGTACACAGAACTGGAGCATAATAGAGAAAGGCTTAGATCTGAAAACAAGCATAGAAGTGGGGACCAATTCAGCTAACACTCTCATTGCCACCTTTGATTTAGAAGCCAGATATCTTCTCAAAACAGTTCCACTAACCAGTCTGTTGAGGGCAGCTTTTTTCAAGTCTATTGTCCCCCCCCATTGCTTTAACATAATCCTTTCCCTGGAGGTCAGGTGCTCTACCACCACCATTTTCAAGCTATTTCAGGTGGTCCTCTTCACTTAAATTACCTCAAAACTTCAGATCCTTTGTCAGTTCCTCCAAACAATAAGAGCCAGAAATATAATAGCATCTTCTTTTACAGATTTCTCCGCATTCCTACACAGTTAAATATTCTCAGCACACTCCAAGAATTTGATTAGTTTTGTCCTGTTGTATTTTTGAATATTGTCTAGTAGTTACTCAAAACTAGATTCTGCTCTACCTCCTCCACTCAGTTTTGTGACCTCCAGGAGCCTTCTGGATCATTACTTTTATTACCTAGAAGCATTCAGTGAAGTTGTCGCTCATCCCTTCTTCTCTGGAGAAAGTATATGTATTCTTGGCATGCAGTGCAATCCTTCCCTTCTGTTTCCCCCGTCTCCCTTCCAAGGCAACTTATTCTGATATAGCAGTCATACAACCCATCTGCTGGGTCTCTGTGATACCTCTTATATTGTAGCTTTGGCTGTGGTCTAAGGCTTTGAATTCTTCTTGTTTATTGCCATACCCTTGGCGCTAGTGTAGAGAGGTCACAAGTGCTCAGCTCACTGCCCTATTATTCTCAGTCCTGTTTCTCTGATGTCTTTCGTACAGCTCCCCATTCTCCCTTCCACAGGTGCCAGGATACTAATTTACCTGTGGACTCTTATCACTTGTCCCTTCAAGCCTAGTTCAGTCTTCTTCTGTCTAGAAATGCTTTTCCCCTGCTTAGAAGAAATAAAAGATGACGTCCAATTAGCTTTCTCAAAGCACTAGTTCATGCCCAGCAAACACAGAGCAACTCTATCAGGCCCCTTTGCTCAGCTACACGTTCCCCTCTGGCACCTACCTGTCCCTGCCTGGCTCTCCACTTAGGGCAATGGCGGGAGCTGTGACTCCCCCAAGCCCCAGACTTATTTCCAGTCTGGGCAGGATCACACCTGGCTGTGGTACCTCTGAATTGACGTAAGAGAAAGCAGTCAGAGGAACACTATCACAGCTCATCTTCCCATGATATCTCCAATTGTGGCTTAAGCATCTGTCCTACTACCCAGAACAACATGGGGAGCAGTCTGAGGGCTATTTCTGCACCCTTCAGAAGGCAGCCACTGATCACCAACAACCTCTCTGGCCACCAACAACCCCTCTTCTCTCAGCGTTTTAGACAGTGCACTCATGGCACTGTCTAAGGCACCTCCTCCTCTTCTTCTGGGACAAGTCCTTCACAGACTCACATACAAAATCACAACTTGTGTTACCCACACTCTCTGCCTCAACTACTTTTATTAACAGCATATTAATAAAGAATCACTCAGCTTTAACTTCAAAGATACCAAGAACTAACCCACACACTACAAAAGCCAAACAGCAATGAGGTTCAGACATCCATCAGACCACTTTCTGCTAGAGATGACAACTCCTTTTCTTCTGTCTCTCCCAGATTATCCAGAGGGGATAGGCACAACTCACACTGCATGTACTCATCAGCCATTTAATTGCTCTAAAAACCCCATGCAAGTGCTACAGCAACCCCCCTGTTTGCAAACCAGAGAAGGCAGGCAGGCCTGCCCACTCGCCCACTCCCCTCAAACATAGTCACAGCCTCAGCCTGTGGGCCATCCTCATTTTTATGGTTGCCTTAATCAGCAGTATATTGAAAAAAACTGTGCTGCTCAGACTCGGAGCATTCGCATCCACCCCCCTTGGCCTTATATTCCCTCAGACCGGTCTCTTCAGCACAGCAGGCAGCTGGTGGTTCTGTGACTGGTCTCTCATGTTTATACAAGTGTGTGTTTGGGGTGGGTGCTAGGTCCTTTGTCCCTAGTGCAGTTCCTAATGCCATAGCATCTCTCCTGCACCCTTCTGACACAGGCACAGTTAAAAGGGATGGGATGAGCATTAGCTGTGGGAAAGGCTTCTGCTTTGCTGTATGGTCTATTTCTTCTGCATTTAGATGGATTCCTCACACTACTTGGTGCTCACCACAGTGACCCTGGATGGTTCCCAGCTGGGTGCCAGGCATGCACAGAAGGAGGGAAAGAATATGAAGCCATGACAAAAAGACAGAATGATGTGAACCTCATAAGCTCAATTTATTATACATTTTTCAATATTCCATTAAGAGTTCCTTAACTTCCTGTACCCTTGAGGTGGATATAGAAGTTTTGAAAATTCCTGTGATTTTTCAGCATCTCCAAAACTAACTCCTGACTTTTCTGCTCCAAAATTTCCCCATGCACCTACAGTCTTTCTTACATATAATGTTTGAGTCACAATCTCTAAGTGAACTTGTAATGTGTGATTTCTAATGTTATCTTTATGGCACAGATGGGCAAGAAAACATACTGGGAGTATTATGTGTTCATGCTATGCTGTATTTTCAAGATGGAACAGGAGCCAAAGTTAAGATTGAGTTTGAATATTAAGTTTAAGAAGAGCACAAAGCCATATAAATGTCACTCCCTGCAACTAGGGCTGTTTTATGATTATTACTACTTTAGAAGTTAAAAATTTTTTTTGGAGTAGGTTCTTTCTTGTTTCTAGTACTCAGTCCAAAGCTGTTGACATTTAGTGGAAAGTTTCCAGTTTAGAATATGAATTGAGCCAATCTTTCATGGGTATATTTTTCTTGAGAAAACACAGAAGGAAAAAAACCTGTGAAACCAATGAAATTATTTCAGTGAAAGTACACTGGGGTAAATAGGGATAAAGTAGTTCTTAATCAAGCCCTGAAAGTGCCCTCAGTGATTCAAGTGAGCTCTTGCAAAGGGGCTTTTTTGCTGGTCTAGGAAGAGGAGCAGAATGTAACACCCACTCCTGTACTTGATAATAAAACCCTCTTGAACCCCAGAGTAGCAGAAGAGGACAGAGATATTGCCTGGCTTCTGACAGTGTAACACTGGTATCTTAACCATCCAAAAGGATAGGGTTAGCTAGTTAGAGACAGGCTCTGTGCAGAAGGACTCACAGTCCAAATAGGTAAGATAAAAGACAATAAAAGAAAAGCAATCTTATTATCCCCATTTTATGGGTAGGAAATGGAACTCTGAAGAAATTAAGTAAGTGCCTTGCTCAAAGCCATACAGGAAATCAGTGTCAGAGGAAACAAATGCAAACCTGAGTGTCACGGTAGTTCCTTCCTCTCGATACCGTTTTGACCATCAGGGCTGCTTTCAATTAAGTCTTTTATTGAGGACATCTCTTTCTAGCTATGCTTTTTTTTTATTGCATATCCCACATGGTGGACCTGTAGAATTACGAGTGTCTCCAGCCAGCTTCTTTACTGTGTTTTATGAACCTTAATGAGCCCCCCCAGAAAGCTGAAATACCTACATCGAGGGGGAAGGGAGCAGGGAAGCAGAAATAGCAGCATTGTGTGCAGCTTTTAGTGTGCAGTCCAGGTTCACGGAGCGGTGTGTAAACAATCTGATTTGCCACGTTTAAGGACAGGCACAATTTTAGGAAATCCAAACACCCTGTTAGCCTACTGACCTCTAGATAACCTACTTCAACAACAATGAAACTTACAGTATGCTGGGGAGGTGGAGGGGCAACGCTGGGAAGATGCTTTGCTGCCATAGGAAATGGGCCAAGCAAAACTCTCTCATCATTTTTGATGTTCGCTTGATGAGACTGAAAAAGGAGAAGAGTATCAGCTTGCTAGAAAAACTGTTTCCTGACAGAGATTCACAGTGAATTTTGCTGCCCCATAGGAGCCCAGGCACTAGCGCTGAGACGTGGTGCTGCCTACACTTGCCTCGATCCTCTCGCCCGAGAACTCTGCTTTTCCGCAGACCCGGGTGAAATGGAATCTGAAGAGAAAGTGGCTGCGCATTGTCCACAGGTTTTCAACCCGAAGGCACAAAGGGAGTGTGCAAACCAAGCCCTTTGGCCTCAGATACGTAGTCTCAGTGTGGAATATGGTAATTCAGACAAGGGGAGACCCAGAAACATAGAAGCACGTACAGAATTGAAAGTGAAGGGGAAATTAGTGTTAAAAACAGGAATGGGGGCTGTTTGCATGGCTGCTTGACAGCATCATACATTCAGTAGGCAGCCATCTGTATAAATACCTTCGAAGGCAAACAGCAGGGACAAACCCATTCACCTTGCCTAGGTTTCTTATTCCAGTGCACAGTGAGCTGCTGGTCACACTGTTGCTAAATCCTTTCTGTACAGGAAGAGCTGTAAGGAGAGGTTACACAGTGAGGACATGCTACCATTTGCATTTTTCACCTAGGCATGCAGTCTGCTTCAGAAAATACTGAAAGCCTATGATTAGAAACTAGCGTATATTGAAGTGCTTTCTTGATTAATTCAAGCATCCCCATCACCTTAACTAGTCTACTATCCAGAAATCTATATTGAAGTGACTTGCCCAGTGGCAATGCAGAGGACAGAAGGGATGTCTCTTCATTTTCTCTAATTGGGATCACTTCTGGCTGCCGGGAACAGCACTAGCGATCAAAAGGAAATCACACGTACAACAGTACTTTATCTAGCTCAATACATTTGTGTTTTCAAAGCCTGGCCTTGCTGTGCACCACACTGTGGGAATGCAGAGGAGAAAGACCACTATAGCTGCATCAGCTCTGTGTTCTTTTATGTAAGAACCTAGAACGGCACTGTTAGGTGGGCTAGCCACAGCAGTGGGTGAAAAGAAACACAGATAGGCTACAAGGAATAGTTTCATTGCACGCTTATCTCTGCCTGTATTTCTTCAATCTTTTGAAAAAACTCCTCCCAGTCCTTGGTTGTAACATACTGGAGCTTCGTTACACCCGAGCTTCGTTACACCCAGCACTTGGCAAAATAAAATCAGCACACATGCGCTATGTAGGAATAGCAACAGCCGTGAGTACAGTATTGTAAGAGCAAGAAATCTTGTTCTTTATCACCTTGTTACGTTGGTCCTGCAAACCTAGCCATAAAAAATGCCTTGTAACAATACCTAATATCCAATATGTCTGCAGCAAAACACATTTTCCATGTAATCTGACTGTATCAAATCCGTATACGCTGCAGAAAGAATGACTTGGAACGGGAAGAAAGAAGGAACATTGAGCTCTAGGAAAACTCAAAGGAACATTTTATTGTAACATTTATAATAGAAAGTTGGGGGGTTTCGTTTCGCCTCAAGGTGTAACTTGCTAATAAAAGTTCTGGAAAACCTGCTGTGTATAAGAACCCTGGCCTATGATGTCAGAATTCATTATGCACACAGGGGCTATTTACAGCCTTGTAAAGTTGTAGACAAGGAAATTGTTGCTGAAATATAGTTTCAAAAGTTTAAAGGTAATCATTCTACTGATGTATACACCTCAGCTATTGAACAGATCTTTTAAATGGTTTCATGTAAACCAAAAAAATCGTATGATTTGAGTTGTAAACATCCACCCATGTTTCTTCATACGTGTCGGGTATAAAATTATATATATGTACAGGAGTAACTGTGGGGTCTTTATTTTTATTCAAGAGTTGTCTGGATAAACCTATAAATTAAGCATATGCATAAGGTGTTCAGAAGTAAGATAAACTGGAAACAATTTTCACTGCCCTCTTTTCATTCCCCATTTATCCACTTGGGGGGGGAAGGAAGAAAATCAAGAAAAAAGAGGGAGGGCAAAGAACTAAAAATAGAAACAAACAAATGTAATTTCAGCTTTCTAAATCTAAAGATGTTTTATCAAAGATACTGAAACATTAATTGAAACGTGTATTTTTCATCAGAAGAACAGCTGTGGATGCATGAAGCTTCATCTAGGTTCAGTCAAAATTTGAGGCAAAAGTGCTGCTGAGTTTGATGGGTCAGGAGAGTCTGCAGGAACCCCTTGAGAAAGCAGTTACGCTGGGTCATACAACTCAGACTGGCACCGCTGTATTTAAATTTGGGGGGGGGGGGGAACTGTTGACTGTAGAGTGTGCTCTGTTTCACCCGATTGCTGCATGCTGTTTTATTCTTTGACTCTAAACATTTTAATTGCTGCTATAGTGATTTTTCCATCACTCTGAAAAGGCTTTGTGACCAGATGTTGTTTGTCATTTGTCCCACAGTAGCTGGCAATAAAACAATTACAGAAATATAGAAAAATGTGCTCAGCACTGGGGATTAATAGCCAATCCAAGCATTTTCCTACTGAATCACTTTTTCAAATATTCCTTCTCACAGCAGTCCAAATGATTTTCTAGCTCTGGCTGAGCTAACTTCCCAAGCATTCCAGTTATATTTATTTTTTCTAATGCACTTGTCAGCTACTTCAAACTCCACCCCAACTCCTGACAGCAAGGCCAATCGAACACCCTTTCATTGTGGTTTCATGGGGAACCAGCTCACGGCCACAGAAATGGACTGCACCCAATGGCATGAGCCCAAAAATAACTGCACCACTTCCACTTTTTTCAATGTGTCTGCATTGTTCCAATAGCACTGAGATATTACTACTGATTAATGCTGCTATATAAATAACATGCAAAATGGGGGAAAGCTTTAAGGTTTTTTTTTTTCCTGCTTTTACTTGTGTTCACAGTAAAATTTCCATTGGCTTCAATAAGCTCTGTATACCAGACTAGCACTAACGCAATTTCATTAACTTAGCTGAATTACTCCTTGTTTATAGCAGTGGAAGTGAGTGGAAAATCAAGGCCAACAGCATAAGAAATAATCCTATTATCCTGCACAGCAAGTTTTCTCTGGGTTTAGAGCTGAGGTTTAGTTTTAGCGTTGGCTTCTTTGGTCACATAAGCTTTTACACCTTTCCTTTCTCTGAACAGCCATTTTGGTGAGTTCACTCGTCTCCCAGTCTTTCATCTCTCCTCCCTCGTTCTGCTGCTGGGCTTGCTTCCTCACCAGATCTAGCCAGGGGAGGCAGACAACTTGTCAGCAATTCAGAGTGCTTAGTGATCCACTCAGATGGCAACTGATAACAAATGTCAAGATTGCAAAAGTCCTTCAAATCTGAGAATTTCTCTGTGCCATCACAACATGCGTTAGAAGTCCCAAAAGGCAGTGGTATGCGTGAGGAAGGTGAGCAGCTGGAAAAATCAGGCAACTTTCTCTCACATCCCTGTAAGCTAAAGGCATCACCCATTCACCTATATGGAAAATACTTACCCTGCCATATCCTTTTCACTCATAGCAGAGATTACCAATGTACCCAGTCTACCAATACAAATGCAGTTACATTGGACGTACCTCATGCAAAAAAACCATTTTCAAAATGCGTTGGCTGAGCCTTCACCTCTGTGTTGGTCACCCTGACATCACTCAGTGGCCCACAGGATGCTGCAAATGCAACTTGACTGCCACTGAAGGAAAGATGACTTTTATGGATTCTGCTGGAATTGGAGCGAGCTTCAGGTGAGGAAAACACGAGGGCACGAAAAGTAATTGTACATGGCACTTGTTCCTTTAACACATAGCTAGCCAGTCTGGACTGCACTTACTAGTGAGTTTATGTAAATGTTTTATGTATATGTTGTATGTATGAATATATAAAGATACATAGGTGAAGGTTGTATGTGTTTGTAAATATATATATCTGCACCAATATATATAAAATCTTTTATGCTTTTCCATTTAGGATCTAAGTAATTGATAACAAGCCTGTTGTTCCTAACTTTCAGCTGGGAATGTACCACTTTGCAGGGCTAGGTCCAGTCTCTAAGAAGAAATAACTTTAGAATAAAACTAGAGACAGTTTGAAAAGAAAGACAGCCATTGGGACATCATCCGGATGTGCACAAATATCACCGCTAGTTATTTTTACAGCCAAGTGCCCCAGCGAGATGAATGGGCCAGAGAGCTACAAGTGCTCAAACTTTCAAAGGCAATGATATGTCTCCACCCCTAGCAACAGATTCATGTTTCTGAAGCTCAGAGACTTGAACGTGCTACTTCCTCTGAGCCAAATTTCCCCTTGGATCCACACTGCAGATTTTGGGAGTTGGAATAAGTTATCCTTTGGAGAATAAATTAGTTACTGGCAGGACAACTTTGGCAGCAGCTTAGTCTTCCAATCAGTTGCTCCACTAGCATTCTTCTAGCCTGGAGAAAAGGGCACGTCCTCTTGGGTCCAGCGTTTCTCAGAGAGAGTTTGTAATAAGATTCAATTTGGAGGGCAAAAGATGTGATGTTTTCTGTTAAACAGATACGCTCCTTCTCCATTAAGGCCCACAGGCTTTTTTTTTTTTTTTTCCTTTTTCGTGAAAACAGAAGGAGGAGGAGAGGAAAAATCCTAATTCAAATAACAGCAGGATTTGAATAACTACATGCAGGACATTGTATCCTCTCTACTACATGGAGCAGCAGAGCTGCACTGGCTTCCCCGTGGGAAGTCTCTGCCTCTCACCCACTCCATGGCTGTTGTTTCATTTCTTTTTCTGCTCACTCTCAGATGTCTTTAGAGCCTCCAAACCATTATGTCTGATCCATTGAGGTAGTCAGATGCACGGTTAGCCTACACCTGCAGAGAGGAGCCCACATCTAGCCCAGCTCCACACACTAGGAACTCACTGTTGCACTTACACAGCGTCACTCCCCACCCCAGGAACTGTGCCCTGCCTGTGCAGGGCTCCACTCCTCATTCATGGACCCCTTTCTTGCCTAGCAGCCTAAAAACCCAGCCCACAGGCAATGCCACCACGGTGCCCACTTACACTAGCTTTGCGGCAAGTGGTGGGCAGGGACAGGTCTCAGAAAGAGAGTGTTCAAGGCAGCCCACCTGCTAATAGTGAGCTAGTATAGGGGTTAAGTACACCGCTATTGTGTCTAGTGGCTCAAGGAAAGACAAGCATCTTCACATGCAATAGCAAAGAAAGGACAGTGTTCTCGGAGTGGGAAGAAGATGGAAATCTTTTTTTCGTGGAGAAGAACAAGGACAAGGAAAAAGGAAAGGGAAAGGAAAAATTCTCCCTCATATCCATTTTCTTCTGTTTTATTTTTATTTGCATTTTTGGTTTTCTGGAGACTGAAAAACAAGGAAGCGAACGGGATTTAACTATATCTAGCGCTCGAAGGGATTCGTTGCCTTGCACGTAACATACAGCTTTAAAGGCGGCTTGGTTTTGCGGAAGAGGAGGAGTAAAACGCCTTCGTGACTCTGTCAATTTGGGCATTTTTCTGCCCCTTCCCTGGTGCCGTTCAAACGGCTTTTCGCACCCAAGCAGCCGCAAGCGTTTTCCCCTTCCAGCCAGGCCCGGTGCCAGGCCGCACCGAGGAGACCTCGAGGGAGAAGCAACCTGCGCCCGGGCGCACACACCGCCCCGGGGGTACGAGCCCCGCTGCCCCGGGGTGGTCTGGCAGGTTCCCCCTTTGGCGGTGGCAGAAGGAGCCCCCGGCTCACAGAGACCCTATTCACCGCCCAGCCCCAGAGCAAGGGGTTTATTTAGGTCCGTGTGACCTGAACCCCCCGACACATCTCACCCGTCCTCTCCCCTCGGTCCAAACAATAAAAAACTCTCCTCGAAGTTTTGATGAAGACGTGCACATAACGTGAGTGGGATGTCAGCCTCGTGTTCAAAAGGCATCGCAGGTCTTTATAAGCAGAGGATATTACCCTGCCCTGGGACAAATCCGAGGCGAGAGTTTTCGCTTCTGGAGCGATGGGGGATGTTTAAACCCAGCCTGGCGGCGGGGGGGGCCGGGACCGGGGCGGGGGGCCGCGGCGGGGCCGCCTTTCCCAGGGCCCCCGCGCCGCAGCGCGCTGCCCCTCTCCGCCTGTCAGCCTGGGAATTTATTTTCGTGGCAAGAAGCAGGCATGGCTGGCGTTATCGGCAGGGACGACACGAGAGCCAAACAAGGGGGCCTTTGAAATCCTCGGGGTTGCAGGGGTCCCCCCTCTTCCTCTCGGTGCAGTGGCGTAATTCATCTGCGTAGGGGGCGAAAAAAAACCCATATAGGTGTATTTTTAAAATGGACCAGCTCCGGAACTGCTGGAGAAAGGTGCATACTGGGGACGAAGCTGGGGGCAGCGGTGTCGGGGGGCGGCGGGGGGGTCCCCGGTCCGCCCTGCCCCGGCAGGTGAGGCGCTGCCGGAGCCCCCATTTCCAGGAGCCCAGCGCCACCCAGCGGAAAGGCCGGGCCGGCACCACGGGGGCCGGGGGTCTCCCCCTTGGGGCGGATCGGGGGCCCCGGCGGCCCCCGCTCCCCTCCCCCCCCCCCCTCCGCCCGGAGACACTGCGGCTTCGAGAGCCACCTCCGTGCCCGGGGAGGGGGAGCAGCCTGCAAGGGGCATCGTTTTAAAACCTCACTTTTTTTTTTTTTCTTTTTTGCTGCCCCCCCCCCCCCCCCGTTGCGGTGGAAGAGATGGCTCTGCCATGCCGCAAAGCCCTAATGAATTTGGGAAAGCAAGCAATAATGGGGTATACACTGTGGCAGTGAAAGTTTAAAAAAAAAAATTAAAGAAAAAAAAGGAAAAGTAAATCATGTGGAGGGTTTTTTGGCCCAGACTCCATGTTTCCGAAAGGTCAGTGGTATCATTTTGACGTTGATTATGTAGCTGTTCTGGTCTCAAGTATGCTCCCCCCCTCCTAGCGTGGTGTGCGAGGATTGTATTTGAAAGGGAGGAAGCAGATACCGAAAGTGATGGCTGATGAATTGTCTAAACCCTTCAGGGACATTTCGTGCGGGGGCTCGGAGGCAGCTCATCAATAAAAGCCTCCCGGATGGAGGAGGGAAAGAGAAAGGGTGATGGGGGGCGGGGGGGGACGGACCCCAGAGGCACCATCGCTCCCCCCTTCCCCTTTGATCCGGTGGGGGATCGTAGCAGACCCAGGGCTTTGGAGGTACCGGTGTAAAAAGGTGTGTATGGAGGGGGGGGAGGCCGGGAGATACAGCCTGTAAAAGCACACACCAAAAAAAAAAAAAAAAAAAAGGAAAAAAAAAAGAAAAAAAGAAAGAAAAAAAGATGTAAAATCGGCTTTACGGTTTCCTGCCCCCGCCACCTCGGACCGGCCCTAATGAGCGTCGCCGAGGCGGGAGGTGGCGGGGCCGTGGCCGCAGCAGCCGTGCCCGGCCTTGGCAGGCTCGCTCCCGAGGTGCGAGCTTGGATTATTACTTTTTTCCAAACTATGTTCGTAAATCATGTAATAATCCGGCACTCAGTAACTCGGCCCTACCTTTGAGTGGGTCGTTATGTTTTATGGGCTTTACTTAAAAATTAATGAAAACCTCTCACGAAAGGAGAAGGGGGTGCTGGGAGGGGAGGGAAGGCGGGGGGGAGGAAAGGAGAGAGCGGGGAAACCTGCTCCTGATTAGTGCCTTCCCCGGCAGCGGGGCCGGGGCTGCGGGCGAGCCCCGCTCCGCGGCCCGCGGGCACCGCCACGACGCGGGTGAGGGGCGCGCAGGGCCGCCCGGCGGGGCCGGGCTGGTGACTCCGCGCATCGCTCCGGGCCTTTCTTCCTCCGAAATTAAAACAAACCCACACCCCCTCCGATGCTACCGATATATCTGTCATCCCAGCCAGCCCGCCCGATGGCTACCCCCTCGCTGCCCACCCGGCGAGACCCGCTGTCTGGCGCCGGGAGCGTCCCGTGTAGCTTTTCACGCGGGTTTCTGCGGGAAGGGGATGCCGCCCCGCCGGGGGCTTTTGGGGCTGGGGCGACGGCGGCCGGAGGGCTCGGGGGGGGGGGGGAGGTCCCGGGGGGCGGCGGGGAGCAGTGAGAAAAGCGCAGTCCTCCGCCAGAGCCGGGGGCACCGCTGGCTCCCTCGCCCCGCTGAAACTATTTGTCTGCTGCAAATGGTATGGAAAGTAATTAAGGTCGGCGCATGTATGAAAATTATTGACAATGTGTAAAGTCAGAAATCTCATTTGATCGGAATGTAAACTTGGGCGGGGGAGAAGCCAGTCAAAAAGGTACCGTGTGTTCAGATCTCGGGCCAAACCGTGTTCGCCCTTACTCGCGGCTGTCAATGGGGTATGCAGAGCAGGATTAGGGGGTGGCTTTTCCTACAGCCTTGCAGAGACACGGTGAAGCCCTACGACGAGGGCTGCCGCTAATATTTTTGCACTGTCGCTGCTGGCTCTTGCGCGGCCTTTACCACTGAGACCCGACCGGGATGTGCGGGGTGGGGAGGGGGATCGGATCCGACACCCACCTCTTTTGCGGCGTCCCCTCGGAGGTCTGCCCAAGCCAGCAGCCTGCCTCCTTACCGGGAGCGCGGCAGACCCCTCCACCTGCCCCGAGCTGCCTGCTCCGCTGCCGCCGCCCGGCTGCCCGCACTGCGCGGGGACCTCGCCTCTGCTCTGATCTCGAAACTTCCCGCTTCTTATTTTACCCCGCGCCTGTCACGTTTTATTTACACCGACAGAGGATGCTCGGAGACAAAAGAGTTGGGTTGGTTTTTTTTTTACGTCAAAGATGTTTTATATTTTTGGAAGGGTTGTGTTTCCTTTTAGAGAGGTGACCTACATCCTGACCGCTGTAGGGGGTTTATTTTGATGCTCCGGGAAGTTCGGTTGGAGCTGTGCAGAGCTGGGAGGGGATAAAATCTTTAACTTTGTCATCTGGCATAGGAAAAGCAAAGTCTACCCACACAAACACTTGGTGGAAGTACTCGGGGGCTGACACTTACAAAACCGACGCTATTATTATACGCGGAGCGTGTCTTTGTGCAGGTTTAATCGCCGCGACGTCCGCGCAGCTCCGACGGGCTGTTGCGACACCCACGGTACCTGCAGGGCGGCCAGGTCTCCTCCATCTGTCGGAGCCCCTGCGTTACCCCACATCTGGGGACCCCCTTCCTCCTGTGTCCCACCGCGGCGAAAGCATCGAGGGGCGCACGGGACGGGCAGCCCGGTGGGTCCCGGCAGACAACCCTCGGCACCCCCAGCAGAGCCTCGCGGCTGGGTTCAAGTCGGCTTTGCTAAACCCTGGGCATAGCGATCTCGGACGGAGAGTGGGCACCTCAGGCTCGCAGGGTGTCTTTCTGCCACGGCTCCTGTGCAGTGATGAGGACGGGACGGGATGCAGGGGATGGAGGCAGTCTTGGAGGTGCTGGGAGGGATGGGGGGTCAACACGGCAACAAAATCTTGGGCTGTAGGTGCCCCCCCGGAAAGTCTAAAAGCTGAGAAACTCTTTTCAGCCCGTTGAAGAGACCAAACGCCTGGGAAAGCAGAACCTGTGCGGGACGGAGGGGGATGTCATCGCGCCCCCGGTCTTTGCTCGCACTTCCCCTCCGCGGGGTCCTCCGGCCCTTGGGGCCCGCGGAGTCCCGGCTCCCTGCGGGACGCTCCCGGGAGCCAGGGTCCTGCCTGTCTAGCGTGGGAGGGTTGGGTGGCACCTCTTCTCCCATCTGCTGAGGCCGATTACCCCCTGGAAAACACTTCCCTAAAGGCGAATAGGTTCTGCTCCTCGGCTGGCTTCTCGCCCAAACTTTGTTTCTCGCCTGGTCTTTCTCTCCGTCCTCGGGAACTGAATAAAGCTGCCCCGGACGGGAGAGTTGGGTACCAGGGAGGAAAGGGAAAGGTACGACCCTACTAATTCACGATCACCACCTTCATGGAGGTGTTCTGACCCAGGCTTGGCTCCCCCCACATCTAGGCACTGCGGAAAAATTTCCCAAGGTATCTTCACGGGAAGCCAGCCAAACCCATGTGGTGATACCCCAGGTAAGCCCCTGCAAAATGCTACGAGAGAGGTGCCCGTTCTGTGCAGGGAGCATGTCTGGTGATGCTTTTGGGGTCGGGCTGGTTTTTTTCCCACAAGGAGATGTAGGCCCCTGCATTTGTGCTGAATGTCCTTGTCTGCCCTTGAGATGGGAGGTGTCTCAACCCCTCAGCTGCCGTGATCATCTCCCCTTTTCCTCTACCTCGGGAAAGGAGAGAGAGACCGACTCTTCAACAGAAGCTGGGAAGAAGGGTCCTGATGGCAACCTTCAGGGAGACGTCTATAAAAAGATTCACGCCTGCTGCCCATTGCGTACGCAAAGGGAAAAAAAAAAAAAAAGGAGGGGGGCGAAAGAAAAGCGGAAAAACCTCTCCAAACAAACATCGGGATCGCACGGCTACTGCCAGAGGTCCCGAGAAGTCAAGAGGTCCCGGGAGCAGCACAAAGGACGGTGCAAGACCGCTGCGAGTCCCTTCCCATCCCGGCCTTGCTGCTCCCTCCGCCGCGGCGGGGCTGCCCCCCTCCCTCCCCCCCTCGCCCGAGGCGGTCGCCCCGGGCCGCCGGGGCCGCCGGGGCCGCCGGGGCCGGGTGCCGGGCGCTCCGCTGCGGCTGCTTGGCTCCTCCAGCTCGTTAAAATGCCCGCATGCCCCTCATGCGGAAAGGGATCTCTGTCAGCCGCTGTAGATCGAGATCTAAATCCAGGCACCCTGAAACTGACAGTTGGAGGAAAATCCTCCAGGGCTTAAGGAAACGCACTTTTACAATACTGGAGGGATTTGTTTAAGTTTCAGTCTCGGGTTTAATTGAAAAAACGCTTCTCATCTGCAGGACCTCAGAGGAGAGGAAAGAGCCTGAAGCACGCAGTTAAAAAAAAGGGAGGAAAAGAACAGAAAAAGAACAAAAAGAGGGGGAAAAAAAAAGAAAAAAAAAAAGGACTCCAAGATAACCGTAAACATTTATCTTTCATATTCGTCTCCTATTTTCTCAACTGGTTTAGTCTAAGTTATTTCATTTAGCACACGAAGCAGAGGGCACTATGTTATGAACATGAAACTGAAACCGCAATAATGAAGAGATTTCCTAGAATAAAAACGATGATTATAGAACAACATCTGAGTAACCAAATCTGCCAAAAAGTTTAATTTCCGTATACTCTGGTAAAAAAACACGGTTGTGCTCCAAAGCTGGGATCAGCTCAGAAATGGATACACCAACCAAAATAAACATCTCCACCAAACAGCAAATGCACTTCTGTTTAATCAGAGGCACTTCAAACCATCTTTTAAAGTCTCAGGACCATGTCTTGGAGACTTCTTAATGCTATGTTTCAAACAAGCGTCTGCTGCGAAGAAGAGGACACGGCTAACAGGTAGAAGGCGGCTGACTGAATGTGTTAGCCCCGATTGTCGTATCAGGGCTGTGTCAAGTCACGATTGAAGCAGCATGCGGCTCCCTGCCACGGGGCTGCCCTGCCCGGCTTTGCTTCATTGTCCGTCCTCTCTCGCACCGCGGAGAAAGCAACGACACCTTCGTATATCGTGACATCTGTCTTGGGAGTAAATGCCTCTTCCCGCTCGACTAATATTAATGATCAGAACGAACTGTCTGAAACGGGGGCAGGTTAGAGTGACTCTCAGGCAACGTTGCCGCTCCCCGCCCCTTGCCTTTAATGCGTTTAGCCTCCTGAAGATCGCAGAAATTACTTGGACATGTCATTCAAAGGTGACATTTAGACAGACGTCCCGCCGCGGAAGGCGAAAAAGGACGCTCGCTCGCCGATCTAGAGCAGGGAAGGATGTTTATATATAAAAGCACGGATATTTTTAAAAAAATATTCCAAATAAGTCGTTACAACGAGATCAGGAATCGCACGTCGGCCTCCCTGCCCCTCCAGGAAAAAAAAAAAAAGTAGGTAGGTAGATAGATAGATAGAGAGAGAGAGAGATAGATAGATAGATAGAGATAGATAGATAGATAGATAGATAGATAGATAGATAGATAGCTATATACATCTCTTTTTTTTACGATGAGAACAATTTAAATCGATGCCTCAGGAAAGGTAAACATGGTCTATCGACTAGGCGATTATTTTTTCTATTAGAAATGTGTAGTAAACATTGCCGGGCTTGGTAGTGTTTTTCTTAGCTGATCCTCAGATACAATCAAGCCATTTTCGGACACATTCCCATGTATGCAGCAGTGGTGATCTGGAGGAAGCTGTCGACGCCTGTTCAGTTAATTTAGGTTTTCTTTGTCTAATTACTGTGGAGCTTAGGGAAAAGGAGCCGGGCTCAGGGCAGTAAACTGACACTTGGGCTCTGTGTGTGGTATCCAGGCAGAGTTTGATGGAAAAAGCCTGCTTCCACTCAACTGCAGGTCACTGTCTGGGACCAGCCCCACCCCCTCCCTGCCCGTACCCACCAGCGAGCTCTCAGCACGGAGCTGCGCTGGAGACAGACGGACACACAGACACACACGCAGACACACACACACACAGCGCTGCAGGCACGCCGACACGGCATCCCGCTCTGCCCGCGTCCTTCCCACCCCCGTGCCTTTGGTCCAGCATCCCTGTCTGCTCTGCCTCTCGTCCTGCCGCCGTCCTCCTTCCGTCTCCAGTTGGATCCTGGAGCCTCCTCCATCATCTGGGAGCCGGCCTGTGCCTCCGCCGGCCCCTCTCCTCCCTGCCCCCTCCGGCGCCCCGTTTCCTCCGGCAAACGGCGTTTGCCAGCACGCGTGACCCACCCACTGCACCGAGGGGACGTCCCCGGGGGGCGGAGGGAGGGCGCATCCCTGGTCCTCGGACTCGACCCCTGTTGCCCTATAAAATGAATTGCATTTTATAGGGGGGTGGCAAGGGGTAGCGAGAAGTCTTAAAAACCGGAGGTCTAGCAGGCTTGAGGAGCAGCAGACACCGCTGCCTGGGGCTCCATAGGGTTGGGCGACCCCCTGACACGCACCCACGTCCGCACCCGCCGGCATCAGTGCCCGTGTGCCCCGGGGCGCGGCGGCGGAGCTTCGGGCTGGCAGCCGCTCCCCTCATCCCGGGGCCGTGCCGGGGAGCAGCGGGCAGGCCGGTGCCTGCGGGGCCGGGGGAGCCCCGGGGAGGCAGTAAACGGTGTCGCTGCGTGCTGCGGGGCCGGCAGCGAGAGCGAGCCGGCGGTGGTGCCGCAGCAGCGGCGGCGGCGGCGGCGGCAGCAGCGCCTCCTGCCCAGATGACGGGTGGACAGAGGCCAGCTGGAAAGGGGGTGGTCTCTCGCTCCCCCCCTCTCGCTCCCCCTCTCCCTCTCTATCTCTGCTGATTTCTCGGCCGGATTCAGGGGGGTCTGCGGGGGGGGGGGGGGAAAAAGCGCAAGATTGAAGGAACTGATAGGCGGTCGCGCTGTGCCTTTTACGCCAGAAAAAAGTATATATGAAAGAATAACAGTGCGGAAGAGATTGGAGGGGGGGGGCTCTTGCGCTTCCTCCCCTTGCCGGATTAGGCAGCGGGATGGTCCCCAGGTGGGGGGCAGAGGAGGAAGCGGAGCGGCCCTGAGCGGAGCCTCCGCGGGCGGCGCGGCGCAGGGAGGGCGGGGGCCGGGCCGGGGCCGGGGCCGGGGCCGGGGCCGGGGCCGGGGCCGGGCCGGTCCATCCCGCCCAGTGCCTGGCTCCGGCGGAAAGCAGAGGAGCCATTGCGCAAGGGACCGCGGGGAGGGATGCGCAGGGCGCTGCCACCGCCCCGCCGCCGCCCGCCGCGCTGAGGAGGTGCCCGGAGGACAGCAGCTCCCACCGCCCCCCCGCTCTCCCCCTGCGGGGCACCCCCGCCCCGGTACCCACCCCGCCCGGCTCCCCCCCTTCCCTCCCAGCCTCACCCCACCCTGCCCCATTCCCCTCCCTCCGCCAGATGACCACCGAGAGCGGCCAGCAGCGGCTGGAGCCCCCCGTCCCTCTCCGCTCCTGCAGCCCGGCTCCCGGAGCTCTCCAGATGAGCCGGCCGCCCTCCTCCGCCCTGGAGACCTCCACCTCCTCTTCCTCCACCTCCACCTCCTCCTCCTCCTCCTCCTCGGCGGCGGCGGCGTCTTCCAAGAGCAAGAAGGCCAGCTCGGGGCTGCGGCGGCCCGAGAAGCCCCCCTACTCCTACATCGCCCTCATCGTCATGGCCATCCAGAGCTCGCCCTCCAAGCGCCTGACCCTCAGCGAGATCTACCAGTTCCTGCAGGCCCGCTTCCCCTTCTTCCGCGGCTCCTACCAGGGCTGGAAGAACTCCGTGCGCCACAACCTCTCCCTCAACGAGTGCTTCATCAAGCTGCCCAAGGGCCTGGGCCGCCCGGGCAAGGGCCACTACTGGACCATCGACCCGGCCAGCGAGTTCATGTTCGAGGAGGGCTCCTTCCGACGGCGGCCCCGCGGCTTCAGGAGGAAATGCCAGGCGCTGAAGCCCATGTACCGCATGATGAACGGGCTGGGCTTCGGCGCCTCCATCCTCCCGCAGGGCTTCGACTTCCAGGCGCCCCCCGCCTCCCTCGCCTGCCACTCCAACGGCTACAACCTCGACATGATGCCCAACGCCATGGCCAGCGGCTACGAGGGACTCAGCGGCGGCCACCACGTCCCGCACATGTCGCCCAACCCCGGCTCGACCTACATGGCCAGCTGCCCGGTGACTGCCAACGGGGACTACGGCCCCGACAGCAGCAGCAGCCCCGTGCCCTCCTCGCCGGCCATGGCGAGCGCCATCGAGTGCCACTCGCCCTACACGAGCCCTTCGGCTCACTGGACAGCCTCGGGGGCCTCGCCCTACATAAAGCAGCAGGGCCTCCCCGCCGCCAACGCCGCCTCCTCCGGCATCCACTCCAGCGTGCCCTCCTACTCCCTGGAGCAGGGCTACCTGCACCAGAGCCCCCGCGACGACCTCTCAGGTAGGGACCGGGGGGGGGGGGGGGACGGGACCGGGAAGCGCGGCGCCGGCGGGGCTTTCTCCGGCGACGAGAGTTTCGCGCGGGGAAACCCCGACCTCCGCGGCGTAGGAAGAAGAGCGGCATTGTCTGCGAGAGGGAGGAAAATACGCGTGGGTTGGAGCTGTTCTGTTTCGGGACAAGGGGGGTGTCGGGGGGGGGGGGGGCTGTGGGTACGGCTGCGAGCATCCCTCCTTCGTGCCCAGCGCCAAGAAGGAGCGCTCCGAGGAAAGCCCGGCTCCGTCCCGGCTCCGTCCCGGCTCGCACGTGCCCCCCGGTGCCGGCGACATGTGCGCGGCGGCGGGAGCGGGGCGAGCCCCGCCGCCCCGGGCTGCGGCTTCACTTAGCGGGGAGCGCCGCCAGCCATCGCCGCCGCCTCGGTAAACCGCAGTCCGCGGAGACGCGTCGCGGGAGTAATCAAAAAAAGGCGTTAAATATTATCCCCTAAGCCCTGCGGGGGGGAGAAAAAACCCAAGCCGCTTATTTCGAAAAATGCGAGAGAGATTAAAGCGGATCCAGTGTATTTCTGCAACCGGAGGGAAAGAGTTTTCTGGTCTCTGTCTCCCACCCTCCCACCCACCCCCCCCCGGCCGGTGATTACAGACAATGTCTGCTCAGAAAAATCCGAGCACAAAAATGGGTAAAAGATGTTGGGCTCTTACGGGGAAATTTTCCAAATAGCCCTTTTAAACGTGGGTCCCGGAGGTTAAGCAAACAAAGACAGTCTGGGCTGGACCACACCGAAGAGGATTTTAGCCTGACTTAACCCCTATGAGAGCGGGGTCTTGTTCAATTTTATGGGAATTTCAACAAGTAACAAATACAGGCGACCCTCAGCTCTGGGTCCCCTCCCGCCCCCTCCCTGGGCGCCTGTCAATCACTCTCCTGTCCTGCGAGCCCCGCAGCCTGCCCCGGCCTCCCCACAGCCTGCTGCCGCCGCGGGGAGGGCGAGCTGGGAGCCCAGCCGCCGGGCAAGCCGCTTTGCCATCACCGCAGAAGGGACGCGGGGTGCCAGGGGAGAGCAAGCGGCTGCAAATTTTCCCCCCTTAAAAAAAAACCCTCAAACTCTAAATGAAGCCTGGGGAGAGGCGGCTGCGGAGCGGGTCGCCGTCTTACCGGCGTTTCGGCGCAGAGGGGTGCGGGGACGCGGGGCGTCCCCAGATGGGCTCCTCCGTGCCCACGGGGCTCTGCTGCTGGTGAGGTTTAAACCCACTTTTCGGAGATTCAGGTCGTCCTTCCACGTGGTTTTGAGGGCCGGGGCGAGAGGTCGGCGGGTTCAGAAGGGCATCCCCTGCCGAAATGCGGACCTTTACCGTTAGGAATTTCTGCTTTGGTTTGTTGTTGTCATTTGGATTTTTTTATTTCTTTTCTTCTCTTTTCCTTTATTTTGGATTTTTTTTTTCTCTGTTTGTTTTACTCCTTGCGACCCCGCGGGCCGCCGCGCAGGGCCAATGGGGCCACGCGTGGCGCGGGAGTGGGGCTGGCCCGGGGTGCGGGGCTGGGTGGCGGCTGCCAGACACCCGAGGTGGGAAAAGCGATTCCTGGAAGAGAAATTTTCATTTCGAAGCAGCCCAAGAACAGCTCTTCAAAACAAAAAGCAGAGACAGGGAGAGGAAGGTTTCTGGTACCCCCGAAGCCTCCACCACGGTTTCCGAGGCTGGGGCGGTTTCAGTCCGAATTGTTTCTGTTCAAGGACGGATATACATGCAGACGGACCGATGGATGGTTTCTTAATGCCGACGACGAACGGCCGCAGCTCAGATTTAACGCCACCACTTCGCAAAACGGCGTTTCTCCGCTTGTTTTCTACAGCTTCAGGATCTGGGCCCAGGACTTTAGTGGAAGCCATCCCCATTCCTTGATTAACTAAAAAAAACCCCAACCCTTTATTTTTTTGCATGGTCCAATCCTCATTCGTGTGTGCTACGTAAAATCTCTGCGGCGCAAACGTTTTAGTAGAGTGAAAGGAGATGGTGAAAAACGATCCTAGCTCCTTCATTCGTAATTATTACCAGCAATAATCTTTCTCCACGTCTCCCCACAAAAGCAGTAGCAAGTGAATTTCGCCTTTCCCTTTCTCTTAGTTAAATACAAAGCAAATTCGGTGGCAATCGCTGTTGATCGGTCAATAATCCTCTACTCGTGACAGCGACAGGGCGGACTTAAACCTTGAATTTGCATCAGACCCGAGAATAAGAGAGGAAAAAATTGGAAACAGGAGGCTCGGTTCTGCTGAAAGGATTTTGAAGCTGGGGGGCGAGGGGGGGAGATTTTTTTCGCACACTATTAAATCCTGCTAAATGATTGAATCAGGATTGTAATAAAGTGCCCCGGTTTATGGTGAGCATACCAGCAGGGTTATTAGAAAGCCGAGGAAATCCAGCGAAATAATCACTTTTATAAAGTGAGCTCTGCGAGGTGAAGGAGGGGACAGTGCCGGAGGAGACGGGCTGGGCGCGCCGCCGGCCGCCGCCGCCGCCAGAGCTCGGCTCCGCCATCCTGGGGAAAACCGGGGACGTCGTCCTCTTTTTTTTTTTTTTTCTTTTTTTTTTTTAAATGTCCCACTCTCCTTCTCTTTCTTTTTCTGCTTTTTTTTTTCTTTCTCTCTCTCTCTCTCTTTTTTTTTTTTTTTTCCTTGACCCTCAGTCAGATTTGTCAGGATCTCGCTAGCCGAGTTTGACATCCACACGCCAAAACAAATCCCTCTCTGGCTCTACCCTGCGGGCCTTGCTCAGGCAATGCTCCCCTCCCCGCCGGATCCAGTAGGAACCCTGCCAGACTAAAGATCCCAGCATGGCCCTGCGGCGCGGGCTGGGGGGGGGGGATCTCCCACGCGGCCCTGGGACTTTGTCCCCCGAAAGGCTGCCTTAGGCTGTGGGAAATGAAAATGGGAATTTGCAAGGTCATTTACATGTCAGTGCCACGGATGTACTTCGCTTGTTGTTGTTGATGAACCGTAGGGTGTCCTCGGTCTGTATCTTACGTTTATGAAAGCACACACGCGAATAGGCGTGCACGCTCGTACACACACACACACACACACACATAAATAAATACAGTATCAACACACAAACGGATCGTGGTTGAAATTTAACCTGCAGCCATTCAAGTCAAAAGCAAAAACCTCCCAGGAACGGGATAGGGAGGGGGAAGAGGCAGCAAAGACGGGAATCAGGTTCAAATGGCTGTGGCGCATCCAGAAAAACACGCAAGTGGCATCGTCTCTTCGCACACACACACTCCCTCATCTGCACCACACGCAGAGGCTGACCTAACCCTACACGCTGACAAATACGCAGGCAGAGGGGCAGACAGTCAGCAGTGCGTGTGTGCCCACACGGGAGGGATGCTCTCAGATACGCGTGCACCCGGGATGCGGCCATGCGTGTGTCCGTGGGCATCCACCTCCGCCCGCCTTCCCTCTCCTCAGCCTGCCTGCCACACGGTTGTGTAATTTACAACCTTCCCGCAGAGCAGGCACGGGGGTTCGTACGAGCAGGGGTGCAGCCCCGAGCCCACCCGCGGGCGATGGGGGACTCCGGGGGATCCACGTCCCCTCCTCGCTCGGGGCGACGGGACCCGCCGCTCTTTCTGCCCTGCAAGCGGGGCAGGCTTTGCCCCGGGGGAGCGCCCAGTCCGCTGCCAGGAAAGCCAGAGAGGAGCTCCCAAACCTTGCCGGGTGGGAGCCGAGACCGGGGGAAAGGCAGCAGTGTGTCAGCCCCGCTGTACGCAGCCTCTCCTCCCCGAGGGTGAGGGAGAAAGGGCTGCTCCGCCCGAGCAGAGCTACCCGACTTCTGAGCAGCTCTTGTTGTTTCCTTCTCTTGCAGTGGGATTGCCTCGCTACCAGCATCACCCCTCCCCGGTGTGTGACAGGAAAGATTTTGTCCTCAATTTTAATGGCATTTCTTCGTTTCACCCGTCCGCTAGTGGATCTTACTACCACCATCACCACCATCAAAGCGTCTGTCAAGACATCAAGCCCTGCGTGATGTGAAGGCAGCGCCCCAACAGAGACAATCAGGTGGCATTGAACAGAGCCGAGGTATAGACGGACCCACGCAGATTAAATGTAATGTGCACTCTGATAGCATTGATAGTACACGAGTCACTTAGCAAAATTACCTAAGGAAGCAGTGGTTTCGGTCCCCCTCCATCCTTTGAAGGACACGTACAGCCGATATAACGCTCCAAAGCTCTTCCTAAAAGAAAAAAATGCCTTGTGTGATGTGTTGGGTTAGGTGGGACGTAGATGTCCTTATGCCAAGTCTGACCACCTTAATCATAAACCGCCTTTCTGCGATCTCCTAAAGAATCGAGCTTTGGGAAAGGGAACAATTCGATATATTTTTATACGAGAAAGTGTCTTTGAATAGGAAAAATAACTCTCACAGCTCAGCACCTGCGAGGACTCCCCCTTCCGTTGCTGTGTTAGCAGGAAATTTACTTCTTTATTTTTTTTCTCTCCCCGGGCCCCACCAAGGACACTTTGTATGGACTTCAGCACCGACCGATCGATATTATTAAAACAGTATTGTTTAGCCCTTTCGTGTATAGACTTTAAGAAAAGTTCCAATTTTTTTCCAGTATTGCAGCAATACAACGTTTTGTTTTTTATTTTTACAAAAGTTGTTTTCTACCACAATATTTTTTAAAAAATTATTTTAAATAAATCTCGTGTATACTCACACACTATTGCTTTAAAAGGAGAATATATTTGCACTTATGTATACTTTTTACAGTTTGCCAAAATATTTTGATGTACAAATTTTTTTTTCCAATAAAATGTATATAAACGACTATGCACTGGACAGGCACTTATTTTCCCTCGGCTCCTTCTGGGAAAACTCTTCCACCCCAGCATCCGAGATTGCTAAAGCTGCAACCCCAAATCCTCCAGCCGCTGGAGGCGGAGGAGGGGAGCGAGCGGTTGACCCGAGGGGGCCAGTGCCGCGGTCTCTGGGCTGCACCGCCCGCCCTCACCCAGTTCCCACCCTGCTTTCCTCCGCTGCTGGGAAGACTCTGAAATACCCGGGGCAGTGGACGCAAAAGCAGCAGGGTCCAGACCGCCTGCTCCTCTCTTCGAGGGCTCCCCCGGGCCCGAACGCCCTCCCCGCTGTTTAGGGCTGTGTCCAGGTGTCCCCGTGTCCCCGTCCCGCCTGCCCACGCAGCCCCGTCGGAGTCCCTCTGTGCCCCGACGGGGCTTTGCCAGGTGCGGGGGCAGGAGCCCCTGTGCAACGCGGGGTTGCAACCGGGAGGGCATATCATGGGTGGGCGGCGAGAGGCATCCGCGATAAAACCGTGGCTTGATAAGGACTGGGGGGAGGCATCGAGAACAGCGTGGCCAGTGAACGGGGCGGGAGGGGAGAAAGAAGAAAAGAAAAAAAGAAACAAAACAAAAAAGGGTCGCCAAAGTACCCCAAGCAAAACATACCCTGTCCCCAGAATGCCGCCGTGCCCTGCGGATGGTGAGCGGCCGAGGGTCAGAGCCGGGCGCCGGGACCTGCTCGCCGCGCATCCCGCAGACGCCCCCGGGCGCGCCGACCCCACGGCCCCCGCGGCCGCCCCGGCCGAGGGATGCCCGCCGAACCCACCCGGCACGGCACGGCCCGCCTCGGCCCGGGGGGTGGCCACGGCCACGGCCACGGCCACGGCCACGACCACGGCCCAGGGGCAGCCCTGCGCGGCCCCGCCGGCGGGCGCAGCTCGCCGCCGCCCCCCGTGCAGCCCGTCCCGTCCCACGGAAGGGACAGAGGCGCCCCCGTACCCCAACGCGCCCCGCAAGCTGGGGCAGCCCCGCCACGCTGCCCCAGCTCTCCCCGGGCCCGCGCCCAAACGCTGAAAAGCGCGACGGTTTCAGCAAAACGGTATAGGTCTATGTGTACATATACATATAAATGCGTACATACACATACACATATAAAATTATATCTATGTAATTATATATAGAGATAAAACTCTTCATCTTTTAAAATACGTATTTATGCTCAAACATGCCCTTTTCTTCCCTGAGCTTCTCAGGGCCTGTGATAAATTATAAAGTCAGTTTCAGAGTTTGCTCCGACCACAGTGCTGTGTTTACATTCTTTCCGAGGCAAGCCTGCATGGTCGTAATTTATATCCTAAACACTTGAACGTAACTTGTTTACACAGGAATGACAGGACCTCAAAGAGAAAAAAACTGCCTTTCGCCTCCCCGGCGGCCGGGCGCGGGGCGCCAGTGCCCTCCAGCGGCCCCGGCCCGGCAGCGCCCGCCCGCAAGCCGCCCCCGCTCCCCGGCCGCGCCGCTTGGCTGGCCGCGTCCCAGCTCCGCAGCTTCACTGAATTTGGGCATTACGCTTCCCGCCCCCCCCCCCCATCCCCCCCCCCCCCCCCACCTTCTGAATGCCGTTCTGTCCCAGAAAACGTGAGTAATGCTCGCACTGGCTGCTCTCCTAAGAGAGGGGAAGGATTCGCTAGGGCATCTTTCGGTTTTGGGCTTCCGTGCTCTCCCGTAATGATTTAAGACTATTCTCGTTTAACAGGCTAAGGTTCCCTTTTCCCCGTTAAAGCTTCCCAAACAAAGGACGTTTCAGAAGCAGTACTCTTTAGACACCGGTATGTTTCTGGGAGGCTGTCACTAAAATGAACCCAGCCTCCTTCTTCTGTATTTAAGGGTGACCAGCAAATGACAGGGAGGAAAAAAGTGGCCAGATTTTTAAGTTAATTTGATCTGATTTTGTTTTGATATTTGATTTTATTACAGTACCTTCTACCCTAGGAATTCAGCTCTTGTTTAGTCTAAAGAACTCCAGTGGCCGCAGAGCCAGTGGGAGTCAAGACCAAGAGCTATGCCACTGCAAGGACAAGGTATTTACGTTTTAGCCATACAGTTAAAAATCCTTTGCGTCTTTTTACATTTGTTAACAGTCATTGAACATGCGCAAATACTTCATATTTTGGAAAAAGAAATTCTTTGTTAGAGATCCAGCACACTGAGACTTCTAATCATAGCAATAGTGATGCAGTACTCATCTCTGAGACTCCCGGAGACCTACAGCATCAGAGAAAGCTGAAATTTCTGGTGTTAAAACAAAACCAGAAGTCTAGATGTGTATATTTAGTCTGAGCATTGTGAAAGAACCCAGGAGGGCATACCCAAAGTTGAGTGTGTATTTGCTAGTCACCCTGTAGGGAAACCTGTAGTTGCTATGTTAAAATGAGCATCAGTTGGTATAAAACACAAGAAGGTCTGTGTCTCTGCAGCTTTCTTAGTTATTGCTCTTTTCTATGACAATAGTCTATTCTCTTCCTCTTTATCATTTGTTCTCTTTTCATTCCTTGCCTGCTAACATGGCCCTGCCTGCTTTTTCCTCTGTGTGTGGATTACAAGATGCCTAAGTCATACCTTTTTTCTCTTTAGCAGTGCTGTAGTCCAAGTAGCACCCAACAACAGTCACGCACCTCCACTGAGTCTGAAAATATGGTCATTGCTGACTTTCAGCCTAGGGTTTCAGCCCGTACAACTACTCTGTCCTTACAGGTGAGCACAAAGGAGGATGAAAGCAGATAGCTTCTAAGTACACTTCTGGTTTATCCCCATGAAGAGCTTGAGTATCCAAAAAGCTGCAGTAGTTTTTCCAACCAGATCAGTTGGTCTAATGCATTAGTAATGCATCTCCCACAAACCTCACCTCACTAATGACCTCAGACCGCCACAGCTACAAGAAAGCTACAACTAAATTGCAAATAGTTAGTCATCTAGGCTGATGGCGTAGCTCACATTTGGTGAGGAGCTGAGGCAAATGGATTGAACGTAGACTAATCCAAACATTTCCATTATTAGAGCACACTAGGCAGAGTTTCCGCGGGATGGGAATGAAATCACGCCGCAGCGCCTCAAACAGTTTGCGTGTTATCCGCTAGAATCTTATATATATATTTTCTCCATTCTCTGGTTTCATCACAGTCTTACTGCCTCAGTGGAGGGATTTTGCTTGTGAGGGTGTTTATGTTACACAGAAAAAATCCACTCAACCACTCCAAAGCTGGGATCGTTTGAACAATCAATTTAATATTGGCAAAATTAGCCAAATGCAGAGATATCGTATGTGGGATGTTGAATTTCTAGCTGGTGGCTGACCAAAGCCTTCTTTAAAACATACATTTTATTAATCCTGTTAAATCCCCTTGCCCATTATTCTATTAAGACCAACATCAGATTAATATCTTACTGTGTTTTGGCTCAGCTGGCAAAGTACTTTTAGCCAACACAATATTTTCAGGTTAGTGTGAGAGTTTTAGCCTGCTTTGGAGGCAAAGAAAAGTAAAGATTTTTTTTTTTTTTACTCAATAACAATAAGCCTTATTTTATTGAACAAGAAAGATTTGCTCATAACAGATGCATGAGGTAATATTTAAATAAGCCTGTTCAATAAAATGCTAGGTATGTCACTGAGGCCCTGAGAAAGCAAGGTGCTATTTTCAATTATAATTTTAATATACCTGAGCACGTGAGTACTGCCATTAAAGTCAACGGGATTACGCAGATGCTTAGGGTTAAAAGTGCTTTGCTGAAGAAGGATGATGGGACTAGAATTAAACACTGCAGGTTCCTCCTATATGCTGCAGCTGAGCCCTGTGTAAGAACTGGAGTAGAATATACCTAATTCATATACAGGATGAAAATTAATTCAAAACACACTCCAGCTTTGAATAGAGATGTATTTTACAAAACCTGCTGGCATTAATCTGCATGAAATACTGCCTTAGCTAATAAGAACACCCGGGCTTTATTTATATATTGAGCTATTTGATAGATACAAATGAAGAAAGAGGTAAATAGAAGCCAACATGTTTTTGAATAAAAGCCCAGAGGTTCTCTCAGAGTTCAATGATCTTTGTGTCTAGATTATAAAGAATTCAGAGCAGTTTCGTGTGACTTGCCAACTACTGAATAGAGCTCCAAAACATCTGTAATATTAAACAACTTCAAGCCTCCCTTTTATGCTTGTTTTCATCCAACAGTGATTTATAGAAATCTATTGGCTTCTCCATTGGTCATTTCTAAAAAGAAATATGCCAGGAGGAGGAGGAGGTTTTAAAATTTGTTGGGACACCACTACCAAACTGCAGCTGGAATTAGAGGTATTTTAACAGTGGATTTAGATTTATTTAGGAGATTATGGAGAAATGTTAACTGCATTACATTGGTTATTTTAACCATTGCAAAATGAATTTGCAACGTTGTGCAAAGAACCATTGGGCTCACAGGTAATTTGATTTTTTGGGATAATTCAAAGAGACTGAGCTACTTTTGAGGAACTGATAAAGGACAGATTTCTTGGACTAGATCCCCACTGGTAACATTTTCCTTGCAGCAGAGTTGCAGTCCATTAATTCTCACTGTCCAAATATAGGCAGCATTAGTTTAAATTAGAAGTTTTATAACTGATTTAGCTGAGCTACTGAAATCCTTTATGTACACAATCTTACCTCATTTTCAGAGATCCTCTTTGGATTGGTTTATACCTGTCCTGATTAACATATACCAAACACATTTTACTCGATGAAAAATCTCTCGGTTTCATTTTTGTATCGGTTCAAACTAGTTTAAAATTACTCTCTGAGACTGGGTTTCATGCACAACAGTTTTCTGATATGATGAAAGGTGTGATTTAGTTCAAACTGCGTAACTGGTGTTTATGGACACTCCATCACTGTAATCCCTCATTTATACATGTACAGCTGCAAGCTATGCCAATACAACCAACTTTAAAGGGGTATCAACTCCCCAAAGCTGATTGAAACTAAACAGGGCAGTGTCTGTGACTAGGCAATCCTTATGTTAAAGGGCTGCAGCTTTTCCCTGTGAGATAGCTGAATGTTAGAAACTGGATCTAAAGCATGATCATACTGGAAGCTCCTGGACAATTTTACTTGTGGAATCAAGGCTTTAAAATCAGGCCTTGGGCCTTCTTGCATTCATGGTTTTTTTCATCTGGAGGTTTTCCTCCCAGAGATTTGTTGACCACTGGTGGCTTGCAGAGCATTTGCTGGTGGCTTAGAGACAGCCATTTGGTTACAGGACAGTGCCTCTCATGCTTTGTGGTGGAGAGAATATGAACAAATGGGAGGGGGAAGATGCAGTGAAGAATAGAGTCAGCAGCATGATTCACTCTTTTAAAAAAGGAATAAAATGCTTTCAACATTAAAATTGCTGAAACACAAAAATGTTTCCAGCCTCTGCCACGTCTCCTTTGGCACATGGTCTCTCAGTGCTGGTAAGGCTAGATGGTCACTTGGCCATTAATGAAGGGAGAGCAGACTTGTTCACTAGAGCGGACAAGGAGCACCAGAGAAATGCTGGAGGAAGTGTACTCTGATTCCAGGTGATTTAACAGGCAGAGCCATAGTAGAGAGGGTGCAGATACTGGGGAGCGATGTGAATGTTATCAAGTCGGGGTAATCATTGATAAAAGAGGTGCAAGAACAGGGGTAACTTCTGCAGCCATCATGGGAAGCTCCATTATGTAACTATGAAAGGCAGACTTAGGTCCCTTAAAAATAGACATCAAGTTCCTCTCCTCATATCATGCACTAAATCCTGCTATCACACATGAGAAGTTCCCCTCACTGCAGTGCACCCCTTTTTCCCTCCTGAGGCAGAAACAGAGCTGTGCTGCAATCATTCACAAATACTCCCATGCTGATCTGGGAACTGGGAACACATTTGAATACATCAATATATTGGTTTCACTTAGTGTGAGGCAGCAAGGAGAAGCGGACAGGAAAAAAGCAATAGCTCAAGATAAGTGACCTCCAGTAAACAAACAGAGGCTTGTCCCAGGACAGCAGAGGAGCAGGGGGTAGGAGGAATCTGGCTTGACTCCCCATTGAAAGTGTCCAAAGTAGTCTGAACAAGCAGAACCAGGGCCCAGGACTCAGCCAAGTTACTCAGCAGGCTCAGAGGCTCTGTCAAGAAAGCAGTAAGAGCTGTTTAGGGAAACCTATCTGAGACACAGACATGTCTGAATCATCCCAGCCTTGCTCAAGCTCCCAGCAGTAGGCAGTATGGAGAGATGTGCAGAGCTGGTAGTTTTTCAAATATCTTTTATTTCTAAAAGCATTATTTCTTCTATGAAAATCAACCAACAGCCTGGATTTCAGGAGACTACTTTGTCCCTGGCAGCTCCCAATTGCAGGCTCCCCCAAAGACAGCAAATGCTCAGCCCCACAGACACCGTGGGAAGTGCAGCTGGCACGCTGCGTGTTACTGCAGCCTCCAGCCAGCGAAGCCTCATCTTTCACGCAAGAGAGGAAAGGACCACAGCTCTGTGCTTGCCCTCAGCAAGAGCACAAAGTGGACAAAGGTGGAGCTCAGCTGGAGCAGTGAGGCCTGATGTCAGTGTGCTTGTGATGGTAACAGTGGTGAATATCCAGGAAGGTGATGACAGCAGCGAGACCCTAATCTGGCCAACAGAGTGCAGAGTGGTATTCCCTCAGCATGCTTTGGCCTTAAAGCTCTGATATTTTCAAGCTTCTTTTGCTGTCCCCTCTCACCTTCCCATGCCTGTTGATTACCCCAGAAGCTTCCTCCCTCTGCCAAGTTAGTTTTCTTTCAGTCCCCGGACACAAGCCTTGCTCCTGTTCTACTTCAGACAATGGCCTTTGTTACCAAAACCACGAGGGCAAGGAATGGCCATCAATGATTCATACACCGCTGTTTCTGTTCTAGTATTATAACACCAGATATGTAGATCTCTGCAAGCCCTTGACATTTCCTCTACATTTTCCCACTGATTTCCTCCTTTTTGTTACAGATGAATTGCTCGCACTGCAGCCCTACTATAGCACCAGGATTTAAAGGCATCCCTCAGTAAAAGAAAAGACATCCACATGTGCTCATTTCCCAAATCCAAAGAGAAGAACTAGGATTCCTGAAACTTTCATTTTTACTGTAGCGTGTTGATTTTCTCCTCCTAAGTTCCCACTCCCTAAAGGAAATACCAGGAACTTTCCAACTTAGTTGCTGAAGGAAGAGGTCAAAAGAGAAGATGGCCAGAATAGATGAGGGCCGACTCATAGTAGCTCAGCAGATCAGCCCACAGGAGGCATAGGGAAGAGCAAAAGAAGGACAAACCTGGTATTTAGCCCAGCAGAGATGGGCAAGTTCTTCTACCAGCCAGTACAGTATTCGATTAGCTCCTTCTTGGCCCCATCCTTCAGCCTCAGAGGTAAATGTGATCAAAAGGCCATGCTCTCATTGAGTAGAAAAGCATCTGCAGTAAGCAGCTGACATTTGTCTGTCCCAGGAGTGCCCTGTCTTCCTTTTCAGCCACCACTGCCCGTCACCTGGGGGCTGGCTGCCTCCCCAGGGATGGCTCTAAGAGCAGTACAGAAGGGTATAAAACATCTGAGCTGTTTCCACCTGCCCGTAGTTGGTTCTGGATCTAAGTATCCCCAGGGTCCCCAAGCACGAACCACACTCCAAGGGTGAAAAACAGAAAACAGATGCTCATATGAAACAGACCTTCCCATCCAGGGGCATCTCAGGACATATTTATTAGTCAGGAGCATGCACCACAGCAAATCATGGCTCTCCTTCTGTATGGAAAAGCCTTTGATGGTTGGGTAGTAATGGCTAAAAATGAGGCTAATCCATAGTCCAGACAGGCTTTAGATATGCCAGAAAGATTCGTGTGCTGGCAAACACACTATTCAGCTTGTCCATTTCCTGTACGTCGTTTGAAACAGCCAGAGCCCTTTCTCACTATTTAGTCCTTTGAAAGCAGAGTAAAATAAAAACAGAAGAAACATGCAGCTAACAAAAGTCCCAAGCTCAGCACTTCAGGAGGGACTTGAATGCAGGGAGAGCAGACAGAGGACCCCCCAGAGCTGGGAAAGCCCCCACTTACAGCATGTGTTCTGCATAGCCTGCTCTGTGGAGATGGTAATAAATTCCTCTCTTGCCTGCACAGCTGTCATTCACAAGGTCGGTTCCTTCCACCAGAAAGAGGACTTGACACGGCTCTTTCACACCCTTACAGACACAGGCAGTAGGTACAAGCCTAGAAAAAATCCATCTGCCCCATAAAGTGCACATGCTTTCATGCTCTTTCAGGTGGACTCATGTCACTAAGGAAATGTAGCAAGCTCCTCATCAGTCCAGATGCAAAGCCCATGTGGTCCAGGATCCTGTGTTTGAGAGGGGAACAGAAAATTGGTGGACTTAAAAAAAGCATTAAGGAGTCTAGCATCCCCTGCTTGCTCATGGTGAAGTGTCTCTGGAGCGTGTGATCTACATCCTGAATGTCATTCATTGTTTTAGGAAGATCAGTCATTGCACCTAACGTTGCCAGGGCATCCATTTCCCAAGATACCCACTTGGCAGTCTAAGAACTGCCTACCAAATTCAGCATGAATTTCTTTTCCAAGCCCATAGGTGAATGCTGCACACATATAAGATATTCTTTCAACCTGTTCAGCCCATTTCACCAGCACTGGGTGCTTCAGAAGACGCAAGAAATTTTGCAGCAGGCAAGTATGAAACAACCTGCATCCACACCAACGACTCTGAGGTTGAAGATTGCACTCAGCTTTGAACTTAGCTCTTGGCCTCTCTGGCATCCTGTGCTGGGGGGTACCAGAGGCTGTTCAGGTGGTATTTAAAAGACTGGTTTCTTTCTGTGCATTTTGTCTGTATTTCTTTTAACTTTAATGCCAAGACAGAAGCTCCTGATTCATCTTAATTAGGTCTTTATTAATTTTTAAGTGGTTTTACCACATCTGCTATTGTCTCCTTCCTGAGGCAGCTAACCACCACCTTCAGACATTCTGATCCCTAGCATCTTATTGTGATTCCTTTAATCCCCACCTCACAAGAAGTGAAACCTGCTTAGGCAGTAGACTGTAGTTTTCTATAGCATAGACATTAAAGCTAGTTGTCAAAACTCCTTTTACAGAGAAAGTGGTCAAAATAGGCATCAGAGGAAGACTGATTTGACCTCTTGGAGATCTCTGCTTTAGGAGAACATGAATCTTAACCTCAGCATGCACATTTCTCTCCATTGGCTGTAAAAGAGTTCAGGAGATAGGCTCAGGTGAAGATGACTGCTCTGCAGTTAGGTGAGATGAATCCTGGCCAAGATGCCAGGTCCTGAAGAACAAGTAATAGACAAGATTGCACTGCTGGCTTCTAGTGTGATGCTGTGTAGTCCCCATCACTCTCCATGTGCAGCTCACAGCCGCACAGGGAGCAGAAGTTTCTATTAAGTTGCCTTCAATAAACCCCAAGTCTTTTTCCAGAGCTCATTTCAAGTGCTCAGAGTCACACGAATATTTTGCCTTCCCCTCTAGTATGTCCTATTTTGCATGTGCCACCAATTCAGCTCTATCTGCCATCGTATTGGTCCTTCGCCTGCTTTGCTTCAGTCCCACTGACATGCCTCCCCCATTGAAGTACCAGGCTTTGACTAACATAAATAACTTCATCGGAATTTAGACATTTCACTTCCTTACTCCCATTCCCCTTTCCAGGCTGCCAATATCTATGTTAAACAATACCAGACCTTGGCACTTCTCTGCCAACCTTTTTTCAGGGACAAAAATTTGCCATTTTTTCTTGTTTACTGCTTCCAATCTCTTAGCTAGCTTTTGGTTCTTGGCTTCTCATCATGTGACAGCCTTATTTTCTTTAGCAAACACTTAACCAAGATCTTATCAAAGGCCTTTAATACAAAGATGGTGGATGCTGGAGTTCAGATAATTATTTCCTTTTTTTTTTTTGGTACAGAAATCAGGTTGGAAATATTTAGATGCAATTGGAAGATTAGTTCCCAGGGTGTACGCAATGCATTTCAAGCCCATGAATAAACTTCTTCTCATCTTAGTTACACTAGTGCAAACTAAGCAAACAAGCAAAAGCTTTATTAGTTTTGGGTGATTACTTGGGCAGAGTTAGCATAACTGAAAGAAAAACCTACTAAAAAAGTTTTGAGAAGTTTACAGTCTGATCAGATACTGTATTGTAAATATAATAAGCTGTTGTTATCAATAACAATTTTATTTATAAAATCACCTTGTCCAGTGCACTGGGAACACTATATACCTGCAGATATCAGTATTTTGTTACTAAATGCATCTGTTAATAATAGGCGCTAACAGTGATCTGGAGAACCCAGTAAGAAGAGATGAGAATGAGAAAGAAAACCAGCAAGTATGAAGACCCCATAGAAAATACAAAAAGTATTTGATATAAGATCTGTCGCTGCGCCTTTCCTTGCTGTTATTCTCTGTACAGAGCAAAACAAAGGAGGCGGGTAGGAGGAAACATGCAGGAAATGAAATAAGGGTGGTTGTAAGATGCCCACAGAAATGGTGAGCAACGCCCAGGGGATCGGGAAGCAGCTGGTCCTCCCGGCGCTGGCCGGTTTGGTGAGCGAGCTGGTGTGTCACCAGCCCTATCCGGACCCAGAGCTGACAGACACTCCTGTCTAACACCGTTTCCGACAGAAAGACAGAAAGCCGTGTCCTGCCTCTCCCAGACCGAGCGCCGAGGTGCCAAGACTACGTGGAACTTGCCCAAAATTTGCGAGGGAAGAATGAAGCTTAAGTCATATTCACGCGTGCGGGTTTTCTTTTGTTATTTTAACCCAGTTATCGGAGCAATGTGTTCCTGTTGATTTTTAAACCCTATTCTGTTTTGAAAAGGCCAAACCGCGTCGCTGGACGCATTGTCTGGTTACAGAGGTCCCGAGAGGGGGGACTTCCAGCTGAGATCCAAGTCAAACCAGCTTGGCAAAATGAGTCATGGGGAGACACGGGGGTTTGAAGCCAGGGAACCAGTCCAAAAGGGATGGTCCCAGTCTGAAAGGATGGAGAGCACAGGGCAGGGGTGCCCGTGGAGAGGCTGCCGAGGCATGCAGAGGGCAGCAGACACATTGGCCATGGAGGGGTCATGCTGACATGGGCAGATGGCAGTGCTGTAGCATGCCGATGTGACCAAGCTCATCACAGCTGACAGGGCTTTTCCCTTTTTTACTTGTGGTTCTACAGCCTGCAGACCCAAAATCGTCTGGGGACGTGGAAAGCATGACATCCACTTGCTCCTGTGAGGTAACACCTAGGGGACGTGTCACCGATAATGTGTCTGGAAAGCAGGAAAGCCCAGAGAGATGACTAGAGGAGGAGGGTGGCTTTACAAAAAGTGAGCCTACAAAGAAAGGTTTTTGACCTATAGGATGGGGAAACACATATGGGGTCAGGGCTGGGAAAGAGGTATGAATTCAGCTGCACAAAAAGGAGATAAAAGAGGACAAAAGAGACGTGGTTGGAGTCACTCTGATGAGGAAAGAGAGTGGGAAATCCAAAGAAAGGAAAGCATTAGGCAAAGGGCAGGCTAGGACAGAGGGAAGCCAAGGAGGCTGAAAGGGGTGAATAAAATGATGATGCTGGGAACGCCTTTCTGAATGAAAGAGGGAAGCTAAGATGGCTGACCTGTGGGAGGGGAAGTCCTTCCCATTTGGTACACTACAGGAGGGGAACAACCATCAATCCCTGAAACCTCAATCCAGAAAAGGAAATGCAGAAATGCATAAAATGGAAAGGCAGGAGGGGATGGGGGGAAAGAGAAATCTGCATGGGGATGAAAATGATCCTTCATTTATCCTGGATAGGCCATTTGCTGTTTATCCCCTTGGGCCTTTTATTTTCCTCTCTTTAAGGTATTTCTAGGTAGCTAAAACGGTTGCTACAAGCATATCAGATCCTTACTGAAGTTCACATTGTTTCTCTGCACAGAGGGGACATGGGGATCTCAATGTATGGTATCTCCTATCAAAAGCATTTTTAGCTACCACATGAAAATGCATTTAGCTCACACATGGGTAAAATTTGCAGATTCCTTCAAAGATGAGCGTTAGCTGCCCTAACTACCTCAGTATTCCTGTTTCCGTTATACCTGTAGTCTGTCTGCAGAGATAAAGTCACTGAGAAAGAATATAGATTTGCTCCTTCAGAAAAGCCTTGTTTTTGTCTTATCAGTGAAATAAGTACATCCTGTGCACAGAGACTAAAAAAAATTTAAAAATCAAAGTTCTCTGGGACCTCACCATTGGGCTAGACTGCCAGAGTATTATAAAATGGCTTAAGTAAATAAATAACATTGCATTGTCCAAAAACTCCTTTCTTGGAAAGCTTTGTATCCAAGCTCTTTATGCAGTAAAGGTAACATTAATATCTTCCTGATCCTTTAAAATATAGTCTATTACATTGCCATAGAAAATGTGTGGAAAAGATACTCCAAAATTATTCCAAATAAGGAAAATCTGAAGCATAATTTATTACAGCCATAAATTCTCATGTAAATGTCAGCAGCCAGTAGATCCTGGACTTCAGTGATGGCAACTCTCCTAGTAGGAGAGACGCGGTGTTTAGTTTGAGGCTGTAAAAATGCTCATCTGTAGCCTTTGGACAGCCGGTACCCAGAAACTGCCTCCCAGCCATAGAAAGAGACTCAGGTGTGACAGATCCCCATTAGGATTTAGTGCCACAGCACCAACCATCAACAGAATGAGCAGTGGCACAGCGGGGCGGTCAGAGTGGGATACTGCATGTCGTCTCTCAAGGTGAACCTCAGCTTTCATCTGGGAAACCCAAGATACCTTTGCTATGGGAACTGTGTGCCACTTCAGCAAGATAAGTTGTCCTTGGATCAGAAGCCTGTTGCCTAAAATTGAAGGTTGTTTGTCACCTGTCACTCCCAGGGCCTTTGGGATCCAGAATATCTCGAGGCACCCAGTTTGGAGAAGAGGGCTGGTTTGAATTCAACTCCACTGCTCGGAGTGGAGGCGCAGGAGGAACAGCAGGGCAAAGGTAAGCAGGGTTTTGAAGCAAAGAGCCAGTTTCTGTCCTTGGGCTGACTCCTTGTGTGTTTTTCATTTGGTCAGGCCAACATTTTCCACCTGTGCTCTCTCTAGCCCAGGGGAGCAGCGTCCTTGTGCCCATGGCCACTTGCATGCCTTTCTCCTTAGCTCTGCTCTGCCCTTACCTCAGCCTGTTCCCTGGAGTGCCTGAAGCAGCCTTTGCCTCTGCAGCAGGGTAATTCAGATGCAAGGCAGGAGGTTACTCGTTACATAAAGCAACATCGAAGCTGGTCCTCAGAGCTTGTACTGCATTCAGTTGTAATACAAAGTGCCAAAAAGCCTACCTTGGCTGACTCATATACACGTATCTATCAAGGAAGGCCATGATATTATAGCATTAAGAGCTGCTCTTGGTTTTGCTAAGGCAAATACCTACAGGCATGTCATAGGTAGAGATGCTTTTTATGTTTAAAAATAAATATAGTTCATTTACAGGATGACTGTATTCTCAAGGTGAAAAAACAGAGCACATATCCGGTGGGAGGAGAGCTGCTGAACATGGCTGAGGTGAGGGACAAGGATGCTATTCTTGTCCTCCTTTTCTCATTTCTCATCTCCTTTGCTTCAGGCTTCTTCTCTTTCTCTCTCCACCTCACTCTCAGCCAAATCTGAATCCCTTCCCTCACACCTGCCCTCTGTTCCCTCTCTCTGCAAGCCCTGTATCCACTCCCAACATTACAGCTTCCCAGCAGTGGTGGGAAGGGTCAAACAGTGGGGCTGGCCCACAGGTGCAGCCCACAGCCCTTTCCCAGGGTGACACTGGAGCTGGCTTTGCCATCCCAGCTGGCCCCGCTCACAGGTTGTGGCTAACCAGTTTTATAGGTCAGACGGCATCTTTGGAGCGATTGTCCTGGAGATGCTTTCCAGACACTTTGCATCAGGAAGGCACAATCTCTCTGGGACTACTCAGCCGGCACTGGAGAATGCAGCCTGACCACACAGTATCGTGCCATTGACTTTGAAGCCAAATTCCTTGCTGATTACTCTTTTTTTCCCCAAAGTTGAATGTTTACAGGCAGTAAGTCCGCAATGCTCAGTCACTATTGCAGTTCCTTCCCCACACACTGAAAATGATTGGGAATTTTTCAGCAGGTACCCTTTCATGTTAGTAGGTGCACAAGACCATCAGGGAGAACGGGGCAGGCTGTATTTTTATCCAGTGTAAAGATACCCAAAACTAAAGCAAAGATCCAGGGAGGGTTAGGGACAAGAGGAGACACTGTGAAGGTAGGTGATGTAGGGAACACCCTTTGGAAGGTTCTTCTCAGGCTTGGATGGGGCTCAGATGTTTGGCACTCACTGAAAAAGGTCTTGTCTGAATCAGCTTATTGCTCATGTCAACAGCTTGCTCATCACATCAGCCTCAGGCCCTGCCAGGCCCCCAGGGTCACATAGGCAGAAGAGTCGCACCCCAGATCTTCCTATTGGAAAGCAAATGGAAAGGTGCAGCTTTAGGGAAGAGTTGGTCCCTAAACCCTAGAGGAGTGATCAGGTACTTACAAACAGGTCTTGCCACTGTCTTTACAGGACCAGCCTTACTATACATTTAAAAGCTATACACTTAGACTGATACCTTAGAAAAGAAAGATGCTTTGTTTTAATGATTATTCTAATTTCTGACCATCATATTTTAAACCCAGTCTCCTCAGAAAGGGAGGACAGCCTGAGTTAAGATATTAACCTTTTTCTCCTTTCTTCTCCACTTCCCCTTTCTGCTCCTGTCTAGGGTGGCTCTGCCTGCTTCAGCCTTTCTTTTCATTTTTAAAAACACAGATGTAAGCAGATAATGAGGCCACAGGAGGAGAATCCTTCAGGATGTCTTGTTTGGTTTGGAAATATTTAAATGTCTGCTGTATTTCCTTTGAGCACAAGGCAGGAGTCTGTGAAAGTGCACTGCTCCTTCTGCTACCCACAGTACTGCTAGGGGTGGGAGAGTGTGCGTGCATGTAAGCATATGTGTGCATGTGTGCATGGGATGGTTTCTAATCTTTTCAGCATGGCTCTTTTTCCTGGGATAATGTGAAACATTTCTCTAGGTCACATTTCCCTGGAGGAAAAGATTTTAACTCTAGTAATTCAGGTGAAGCTTGCTCTTTCTAAATAGCCTGCCAGTTTCACATGATTGCAGCAAATTCATAACTTTCTAAATAACGATGGTTTGAAGAGTGATTTTTTGTGGTTTGAATAAGTTTAAACATTAGTGGCCATTACGGATCATGGTTGGTCATTTTAGATTAAGGGATCATAATCAAGACAAAAATTTTACTGTTGTGTCATATATAAAGCGGTGAATGGCTGTTGGATAAATTACACAATGAATCTGAGGATCGGAGTCAATCAGCTTTACTGCAAGGGTGGCACAAAACAGTTGCCCGAGAGACCGTAACATAAAAAGAGAAACCTTCCTCATTTCGCTCCATGAAGTTAAAATTGCGTGTTGCAGGCTGCTCTCGACTTTCCACTGGCAAACATCTCGTGGCCTGGCTACCATGGACGGGGCCTGGGCGGAGGTGGAATACAGCTCTGATTAAAAGACAAGGATCAGACGAGGACAATTCATGGCAGGCAAACGTGCACAGAAGAACAGTGGCTTATACCACAGATGAATAAATAATATCTAGGGCCTTTTCATAAGGTATGAAAAGTCAGTCACATACTAGCCATGCTTTTCCTGGCTTAATCTAAAGACAGCTGAGGTCTACAGAGAATATTAAAAATAAAGACCTGCATAAACAACTATTCAAAGGAAGTGGCAGTATTCCTGCTAGAAAGAGCTGTGCCATTGCAAAACCTGAAAGATCACTTGTTGGCTTCACTAATCACATTTGGACCTTACAGTTCAGATTTAGAATATACCTATCAATACAAAAAGCGATAGATTAAATTTGCAATAAATAAATAAAAGGAAATTACAGTCTGATCCAAGAAATCTAATGAACATAAAATACCCTAACCATGACAAATGATTGTGAAATTTTGAAGTGATTTGTTTGGATTTTCAGAAAAAAATTGTTGTGAAGAAGCATGAATTACAACTACTATTGCACACTGGCATAGCTCCACATACACTATCCCAACATGTGCATTTAAGTCTCATCTTAACTATGATTTTTTCATGTGCGTTTGAAAATAACTGTCTTTTATTGCCTATATCTTTGTATGTCATTTTAATCATTGCATACTGACCTATCAATGGTTTTTGTACCCGTCATAAAAAATTCTCAACTTCCTTTTTTAGCTCACATAACAACAAGCTTTTCAAAACAAACTAGTGGAAGGATGAAAACCTTTCAAATGTTTTAATTTAATTTCTAAGGAGACAATAAATGTGAGGAAATGTTTTTAACGTAACTTCTTGTATCAGTGGAGACTGTAGTGTAAAGAGCATTTTTTTCTATTTCAGTTCATTGTGCCAACAGTTGAGTGATGCAGCTACCTTGCCGTTAAAAATAGTAGTACTAATACAAGTTTAAAGCAGGATACCATGAAATGCACTCTACAACCACAAATGCATTCCAGAGTATTGTTTCTAGTAAATATGTGTCCTGGGCTTGTCTTGCGGGCAAGTCAAAGAGTGGGATAAATCCATCTACTAATGATGGACATTAGATGTGAGCACAGTGAACACACACACACATGCAAGCATACACACACACGCGCACACAGACACACACTCTCACACACATATAAAAGTAAATATTTATTAAATGGATGTCTCCGTGTCAGCCCTGTTCTGTATGTTGACATGATCCAAGTCTAGAAGCCACAGCTCAAAACAAAACAACCTGTGAATACTTGACCTGGAAACAGTGAGAAATTCTTCTGCAATTCACTGATCTTCTAACATTTAACCCTTACCAGTTCCACTTCTGGCATCTGGGTGAATGTCTGAGACAAAGCTTGAGTGGCAGAAACTGAGATATGATATAATTATGTATCTCCAATATACTAACTACCTTAGGGGAGCAGGGCCAGATGAAGTAGGATGTGTGCTGAACAAGTGGAGAAACAACTCACACAGCACATGCTGCTCCCAGAAGGGGAAAAAGAAAGAAAACCTTTGAAACAGCAGAGATTCTTACATTCAAATTACTCCTTTCCAAGTCTGTAATTTCTCAGCTAGGTCAAAACAGAAAATGAGTGATTACTGTTACAACTGGCATACACTCTGCACTTTGGCTGCATTTAAGATACACAACATTTTCCAGAGAATCATGTCGGATAATTTGTCTTGTGTATTTTAAGCCTTTTTCACATGTCCTGAAAGACATAAGCAATAAAATACCTTAAGGAGTGCAGTGGCTGAAGAGGGGAGGCAGCATGGGCCCAGTGTCAGGGCACCCGGGTGCTTTTCCTGGCTGTGCTGCCCATCTATCATACGACTCCAGATGGGTTGCTTACACCAATACTCCCCAACTTGGCTGCCTAAAGTTCAAAATCTCTTTGGCAAGAGCAATTTCCAATGTCAATAGTACGGTTTATCTTCACACAGAAAAAAAAGTAACTGCAGCTAGACACCTAAGTCCAGATTGACAGGCAGAAATAAGCACTGTGATTTGCAGAACTAAGCTCCCACGGGGTCAGTGTATGGCACTGTACCTGTTTGCATATTTGTGCTGCCTAACTTGCATGGTTTTAGAGGATCAGTGTAAGGAGGGAGGGTCCTCGAAGGAGTTTCACCACAGGAACCGCACTTAGGTTCTCGGAGGACCCCATGTTCCCAGTGCCTCAGGCATCCAGGCTGGCCATCTGCTGTAAGGGGCTCTCACTCCTCCTTGCCCAGGCTACTTTCTTATGAAAAGCAGATCACGAGAAGGAAGTATTGAGGATTAAGGGGGGCTCTCACCTTGTGTTGAATCTGGATGATCATACACACATACAGGAAACTGGATGGCACTACTGAGTTCTCCAGAGCAGACACAAACTTGGCTTCTCCAAGGGGATCCTGTCTCTCCCCACTGCCTCCATACACAGTCTAGGGACACAGGGCTTCCATCTTCGGCACCTACCCAACCTAGGCAATGCAAATATTTATTGTCTCTATGTACCTTACCTACATTCTAAAGGACACACCGAATAGACCAATATTTTCCTTACCCCAAAGTATGTGGTATATTCTACAAATTTCTTTGAACTGTATTCCCCTGACTTCTTCTGTTATATCAAAAAACCCAAAATTCTTTTAGATAACTCCTAATTTGATTTGTGTGATTACACTTATAGAAGCAACTATGTAAAAATATTACATCATTTGACCTTCTTATAAGAGCATTTTTATGCACTTGCTAAACTTCGAACAAGCTCTGGTCTTATTAAGTTCAACATCCTTCCACTCTGCCATAAGTCGATTACTTTTCTCAAGATAATTTCTCTTTAAATTCAGGGTCACAGGTATTTATTTCCTTGGCTCAATGTTAGTTACTGCTATTAACACAGAAGAGGGAAGAAAATTTTAATTCTGCTTTGTGAAACAGAATTGCTAGAGTGTGGTTCTAGCCAGAAGAATGAATGTAAAAGTAAATTTCTGGGTTTCACTGTCATTGTTCTCCCCATGAACTCTGATCCACTTACCGGTAGACATCTTTTTACCTATTGCTAATATGGCAAATCAGACCAGCGCTGAAAATCAGAGTTTCCCTGTTCAGGAAGTCATGAATCTTTAAGGTCAGAAAGGACCTCCTGACACAGGTGGTCAAGGGGCCAATGAAGGGAGATGCTCTGTTGGACCTGTTACTTACAAACAAGGAAGAATGGGTCATGGATGTGAAAGTCAGGGGCAGCTTTGGCTGCAGTGACCACGAGATGATAGAGTTCAGCATCCTGAAAGAAGGGAACAAGGCAAAAAGCAGCATCACAGCCTTGGGCTTCAGGAGAGCAGACTTTGGCATATTCAGGGATCTGTTTGGAAGAAGCCCACAGGAGACAATCCTGGAGAGAGGAGTCCAGAAGAGCTGTTTGATTTTCAAGGATCACCTCCTCCAAACTCAAGAATGGTCCATCCCAACAAGTCAGGAATCAAGCAAAGGCAGCAGGAGGCCTGCATGGATGAACAAGGAGCTCCTGACTAAACACAAACATAAAAAGTAAGTTAAAAGAGGTGGATGAGGGGGCAGGTAACCCAGGAAGAACACAGAGACATGGTTCTAGTGTGCAGGGGTGGGCTTAGGAAAGCCGAAGCCCATCTGGAGTTGAATGTGATGAGGGACATGAAGGGCAAGAGCAAGGGCTTCTACAAGTATACGAGCAGCAAAAGAAAGGCTAAGGAAAATGTGGGCCCGCTGCTGAGCAGGCCAGGGGACCTGGTGACAAAAGACATGGAAAAGGCCAAGGCACTAAGTGCCTTCTTTGCCTCAGCCTTTACGAGTATGACTGGCCTTCAGCTATCCCAGGTCCCCAAGACTGACGGGAAAGTCTGGAGTAAGGAAAACTTACTCGATGGAGGAGGATCCAGTTAGGCAATATTTAAGCAAATTGGATCCACACAAGTCCATGGGCACTGATGGGATGCACCCACGAGTGCTGAGGGATCTGGCAGATATCATTGTGAGGTCACTCTTGATAGTCTTTGAAAGGTCATGGCAACTGGGGGAAGTTCCTCAGGACTGGAAAAAGCTAAGTGTCACTGCTAGCTTCAAGAGGGGCAATAAGGATGATTTGGGGAACTACCAGCTAGTCAGCCTCACCTCGATCCTTTTGAACATGATAAAGCAAATTATCCTGGAAATAATTTCCAAACATATTAAAGACAAGAAAGTGATTGAGAGTATTCAGTGTGGATTTATAAAGGGGAAATCATGCCTGACTGACTTGATGGCCTTCTACAACAAAGTGACTAGCTCTATGGGTGAGGGGAGAACAGTGGATTTTGTTTATCTTGAATTTAGCAAGGCTTTTGGCACTGTCTCCTGCAACATGCTCACTGACAAACTGATGAAGTATGGGCTAGATAAGTGGACAGTGAGATGGAGTGAAAACTTGCTGAACTGCCAGGCTCAAAGGGTTGTAATCAGCAGCACAAAGTCCATCTGGAGTCCAGTGACTAGTGGTGTGCCCCAGGGGTAAATACTGAGTCCAATACTGTTAAACGTCTTCATTAATAACCTTGACGATGGGAGACAGAATGCACCCTCAGCAAGTCTGCAGATGATATAAAGCTGGGAGTGGTGGCCGATACACCAGGGGGGTGTGGTGCCATTCAGAGGGACCTCAACAGGTTGGATAAATGGGCCAACAGGACCCTCATGAACTTCAATAAAGGGAAGGGCAAAGTCCTGCATGTGGAGAGGAATAATCCCATGCACCAGTACAGGTTGGGTGCTGACCAGCTGGAAATAAGCTTTGCAGAAAAGGATCCATGGGGTCTTGATGGACGTCCAGTTGCCCATGACCCAGCAATGAACCCACGTGGCAAAGAAGGTCAACAGCATCCTGGGTTGCACTAGGAAGAGTGTTACCTGCAGGTCAAGGGATATGATCCTTCTCCTCTATTCAGCACTGGACCATGCGGAATGCTGGGTCCAGATCTGGGCTCCCCAGTACCAGAGACATATGAACATAGTGGAACAGGTTCATCAGGGGGCCACAAAGATGGTGAAGGGACTGGAGCATCTCTCATATGAGGAGAAGCTGAGAGAGCTGGGACTGTACATCCTAGAGCAAAGAAGGCTCAGGGGAATCTCATCAATCTATAAAAAAACCTGAAGGGAGGGAGTGAGGAAGATGGAGCCAGACCCTTCTCAGTGGTGCCCAGTGACAGGGCAAGAGGAAATGGGCACAAAATGAAATACAGGAAATTCCATTTAAACATAAGAAAAAAATATTTTTTTACTATGGGGGTGGTCAGACACTGGCACAGGCTGCTCAGAGAGGTAGTGGAGTCTCCATCCTTAGAGATACTCAAAACTCAACAGGACGTGGCCCTGAGAAATTTGCTATAGCTGGCCCTGCTTTGAACACAGAGGGCTGGACTAGACGGTCTCCAGAGCTGCCTTCCAGCTTCAGCTGTTCTGTGATCCTGTGACCCCTGTGATCATTTAGTCTAATCTGTTGCACTACACAGGCCACAGAATTTCATTCATGGCTTCCTCATACACACAAGTCAGAAATGCTAACTGAACAAAGCATCACTTTTAGACAGGCACCTGGACTGGGGTGTAAGATTTCAACTGATGGTAAATCTGCTATACCCTTGATGAAGTTATCTCTCCAGTAATTACCTTTGCTATTAAGAAACCATCCCTCCCCTTATCTAATCATCATCTTCCACCATTAATAATTAACAGCTAATAACTGAAAATTTCCATGAACCAAATTAAGCCCTCGTTTCTGCTTGTGCAAAAATACTGCATTCATTGAGTTCAGACCAAGTACAGCTGACTTAAACTTTCCAAACACTTCTGAGGGGAACACATGACCAAGAATTGGGGCCAGCTTGCTCTTTCAGCCTGGGGCAAATTAAGAAGGGGACAACAGACTGCCAGACATGAAAGCCTGCAGAGAGAAGTGGACCAGCTGAGTAAGAAGGTGCTATTTTTAAGACACTTTTCAAAGTAAAATTATCCTCTCACTAATAAAATGACTACCTAGAGGTTGGCAAAGGTTGCCTGTTTGAGGTGCACCCTGAGGGTGGCTGGCTGAAACCCTTCCCTTCCAGTTTCCCCTGCAAACCCTTCCTCCCTCTCTTTTAATGCCACTGAAAATTTCCTCCACCCAATTATTGCAGACCTGGAGCCTCTTGCAGAGAGCGAAATGCTGGCTAGACCCTGTGCTCTGATGATGTACTTAGAGTAGTAAATTAACTGTATAGATTGTGTAATCTATAAGCCTTGTGTAAGCCATTTTACCTGCCTTGAGAGCTATATATAGTTTCCCACTCATTAGAAAGGAGGGTACCTCTGCTACTTGGAAGTATGAAGTTTCAACATACTTTTGTGACACAAAGGCACACCTTAATCCACTGGTGAAATTATTACAATAGCAGCTCACATTTTCACTTTTAATAGTGCACTTTAAAACAAGACTTCATATTTCTAGCATTCTGCCATCCTGGTTTGGCTGGTCTCTAATCCCTACCACAATACTAATTTTAGCTAATCATCATCATCATTTTTCTTTAAATAAGCCCACACTAACCAAAGTGGTGAGGGAATGAAGTACATAATTTCTTTTGTAGCCCAATATCTCCATCTTATGGTCATAGCATGTATAAGTGTTAAGCTTTTCAGTATTCATTTGATTATGACTTTTAATGGAGACTTCTGTGTAGCAGGTAAAACACAGTTTAGTATTTTATCTGAAACAGGTGGGAATCTTTTTTCCAAACTTTTAGGATTTTGAACAGGATGCTACTGCTGAATCTTTTTCTGAGGGAAGGGGTAGTACAAATTACTGGTGACTGATACAATCCCAGCCTATTCTCTTCAACACCAGTGCTGCACCTTATAAGAAGACAGAAGCTATACAGACAATACCTATCCATCTATGTGCCAGCAAACCATGGATTTTCACCACTGTGCTTTTTTCCCACAGAATTCCCAAGGGAAAATTAAGTCATGCAATATTAACGGTATATTTTCATTAATGCTTGGAATCAAGGTCATAGGGGGACCAGGCAAAGTCAGAAACAGACACATTGCTAGACTCTGTATAGTGACTGGTCTGTATGCTTTACAGCTGTCCCAGATTGGCTGCTCATGATCTGCACAGCCTAGAAAGACCCAACTGAGGAGACAACAGCGGAGACCTGGAGGCAACAAGCTTGGCAGGAAACAGCTGCTGGTAGAGAGACGTGATAGACAACAGCACTGATTGCTCTCTCAGAAATGCACTCCAGATGGTGATATGGCACGCTGTGGTTCACTGAGAGCAAATTTGTTTGTATGGGTCTAGAATATCAACTCCTGCCTTCACTGAAAAAAAGGGTATGAATATGCTGAGGCCTCAAGATCAGACGGGAGTAATGAAATCAGACTAGCATACTAGCCAGACTGTGTCCTGGGAGATACGGACTACACATCAAGCATACCTCTATTAATGATGCAATTGGTAGTACACCTCTTCTGTCACATGATATACCTCTTCTGGCACTGAATGGCAGCACCATTTTATTTCCTCCCAGTGATATTGAGCTTAGCTAGCCTCAAAACATCAACCGTTTTATTTACTCATCTATGCCAGTCTTGGCACAGAGTGGGTCAGAAAATGTGCAAGTAAACTATTCTTTCAGGAATGTCAAAGAAAACCAATTCCTGCCTCAAAGGTTTCCTCTAATCAGAGAATCAGGCAAGCAGCAAACTCTCCTTTGCTTACATTGTCCACTTTGGACTGCTGCCTCTTCACATAATTCTGAATAACAAAACCTGCTAACCACACAGCATCTCTTCCCAAGACCAAACATTTCCTCACACACTAGAGAAATTAACTCTAAAGTCTATATTTATCAATATCACCTGGCAAAATCTGCAATAATAGCACATTTTGGTGTGGGAAAATGAAAAATTTTGACAGATGTGTTAAGCACTTTTTGTCAGTTTTAATGCAGCCTAATGATAATGGCAAATAAACAGTAGCCCATCCAGCCTGTCTACCCACCACAGCTCTTCTGTTTGGTCAAGTGAGAGTCTGTCACCAAGTACATTGCCAGTACTGCCTCTAATAATTTAGGATGGATGTGATGCTCCCATAATACTCAGCTGTTGTGTTTTGAAAGAAGGTCTAAATTTTTTCCAAAGTGTTCTGGTTAAGTTTAATCCAAGCACTGTTGCAAAAGTAGCACTGAGGGAAATTGCATCATAAGGAAGCACACAGATTCCTGCTCTCATACAGTGACTGTATGGGCTCAGGAATAAGAAAGGCTCTGTAAGTGGGATGTAAGACGTGCTTGTTTATTTAAAATAGCACCTGACTACTGAAAATCTACGCAGAATGAATCACATCATAGAATTGAAACCTGCCCAATCCCACGTAAGCGGGAGAGACTCCAGAATGATCAGGTCCCATGATGCATACCATGGACTGAGGCAACACAGCCAAAAGATGCAAGTGGCGTCTTCCTGTTACCAGCAATGCAGTCTTTCCTCTAAAATGAGACATCTCTTCCTGGGCTATATAAACAGAGTGATGGCAAAGTGAAGGAATGGGAGGCCATTACTTCATACTTTGCTTTGTCCTGTATTTTTCAAGTAAAATTAAATCCCAGCAGTCTTTATTTAGTCCAATATTTACCAAAAAACCTGCTTTGGATTTGTCGGCTAGAGCAAACTCATGGCAGGTGCCAGAATTTGCTGCTTTCCCAGCTCTCTGCACAGCAGCTTGGGTTCCCACTGCTCTGAATGCCAGTGCGGGACCATGCGGCCAGGGCAGCATGGCAGCCCACTCAAGTCACTCTTCATCACGTACCTGTGGTCAACAAATAATTTAAACACTCTGTGAGTTATTCCTGGTCACGGGACCTAGAGTGGTTCACGCTGTGTCTAAAACTGCACTTGGCAACAGTCAGGAGTAGAGCTGAATCATTGCAAGACTCCTTCTTAAATGAAAACAAAACAAGAGACTCAAATAACATCAAGTGGAATAGAAATAAAGAAAAGTGTATCTAAAAAAAAAATGAGAGGCATGAGAGAAGGACAGTTGCCATTACGGGTGTTCCTCAGTTATAACACTGGTAAGCCATAACATGGTGCTAAGAAGTTCCAAAATCAGCTCACCTCCTTGTATAATCCACCCATGCACCACAATCACAAAATAAATCATAGCTGCTGCACCTAATTAAGCAAAATGCTTCTGCTTATTTTCCAGTATATCTGTTACTGAAAGTAGGCAGTGGCCATTTATCACCGGGAGGAAAGCTGAAGCATTAACTCTCTTTTGCCAAGGTACATGCTTTGAACCAAGACACTAACCACCTTTGTTCAATTGCATCAGTAAAACCAGGTAGCTGAACTTCCTAATAGATGGTGACGATCATCATCCTTTTCCCAAATTAAATCTGATTTTCTTAATTCACTATCCAGAAGTCTCATCTGGATCCCATAACACACAGCCCTGCATTCTCCCTGCGAGGTCAGGAAAGATTTTGCAGAGTTTGTAAGTGGTGGATAATACAGGCATACTGCACTGCAAGACAAAGCCCAGGAGAGTGAGTTTTAAGCTTGCAGCAGGATAGTGCCTGCATTTAATCACTGCACTTTTCCTTCCGAGCCCAGGAAAGTTGTTCATAGAGTTTCTGATCTGAATTGAAGCGCCCTTAAATAAAGGTCTCTTCTGGTTTCTTGTGGTTCTTTATTCTTGGTCTGGCTATAGCATCCCCACAAAAATGCTCATGAGTGCTACCTTTACAACTTAAAGGGGATTAAGAATGCTGCTTCCCAGGAACAGTGGACTATAAAATATCACTGTGGAGATAACAGAACAGTCAAACTGCTGTATCTACTAGTACTTGCAGTGTCATAGTTGAGTCCTTTCCCAGCTCATCAACAGATAAAGTTGCAGCCTGTGAGTCTTTTTAATACACTTTGTGTATCTGTCCACACTGCCAGAACAATACTGTCATGGCAGATACATCCTCCACAGTAAAAATGGGTGTGTGATCAACAATTTATCCATAGGATATTCCAGTGAAGTTATCTCAGGAACCAAAAAAAAAAAAAAAAAAAAAAGAGATGTTTTCATACAGAATAAACATCCCTGCACCTGCTCTGGCATCGGTGGCCGCAGGATTCTGACAGATGCTGCTTTGCTCAGAAGAGTCAAAATGTGTTTGAGTGCTGCTTGTGATGTCAAAGACTTTTAACCTTACATAACGTTGAACTTTCTGGGCATTTCACTGGTGATACTGAACTTTGTCTTGCAATGCTAAAAAAAGTAAATAAATAGTATAGAAAAGGTCCATTTTGAAGTAGATGTGTAACAAGATACCAAACACTCACAAACTCTTGCTATTATAGAGAAGATACAGCTTCTGTTCTACTGAATAAATAATGGATCCAGGGAAAGTGCAATAGAATTATTGAGACAGCTTTCTTCAAAGAGGTCTTACAGACCCAGTAAAACATATTTGTGGAATGAGATTAAAACGGCTCCTTCAGTTCACAGTACATTTTAGAGAATATTATGTGTGCATCATACTTAAAGAAAATGTGAAGGAAGCAAAACACAAGCAAATCCAAGGAGCGTGCCCATGTTCAAGGAGCAATCTCCATCATACCCGTGAATGCGAGAAGGCATTGTTTTAACAGCTGCTGAAGCAGTATTTACATAAAAGCCTTTCCCCAGGGAAAAGAAACATCACCAGGTGACTCTGAAGGGCAGGGGCCATGGCCATACACTGAATCACCAGGGGCACGCAGTTCAGCGTTCACAGGTTTCTCAGCACCTTCGTTTACAATGATGAGGGTCAAGGGGGACTTGCCTTCCAAAGGGAGGTTTTGCTGAGCACTGGTATATATCTGGGGCTGAATCTGCTCAGCTTTTCGCACGACAATTGCTTCTGAAGTCTCAGCGTTGCACTAGTCCCGGGGCAGAGGGGACCCGCCGGTCCCTCCGAGCATTGCCGAGGCCAGCCTCCCAGCAGCACGACCGGACTGCCCGTGCAGTCTCAGCTCTTACGCAAGCCACAGGGCACTGGGTCCAGTGAGGAGCTGCCTTTCTGAAGGGGCCTCGGGAGCAGCAGGAAGAAGACTTTGAAGAACTGGGATCCATAAGTCCTTGTCTTGCCTTTGCCCGCAGCAGGGAAATGGGCCGCTTTGTCCTGCCACTTGTGTAAATCCGCTTGCATCCCTTTGGCTGGCTCAGCTAGCAGTGAGCTGTCGGCAAGGCACAGGCTCTTCTTTTTGCTCCCACTGTCTCCATCCCCACGTTCACTTTCCCAAGGGTGACTCTGACTTGAAGGCTGGAGAGTGGGCAAAAAGGCACAGTGCTTGACCTTTGGAGACTTACAGCAAGCAAGCAGTAAAGAAACACAAATAGCTCAGGAGGTATACAAAGGATTTTTCAGGAATATCGTTAAATGTAAATTTTTAGGTTCCTTAATGGGACCTAAAGCAACTGGCATTCCACTTCCATGCACCTCGTGTGCGTTTTGCATTAAGCATTAATTATGATCCTTGTATATTTAGGCATAAAGAATTCATGTGTTTTCTGACACACGTGTTGATGTTGGATTTATAGTTAAGATATTCTAAAGATTAAGTGCTCCCCTTAGTGTTAGCAATTTAGAAGGCACATAGCTATTTCCTCTCATCTAAATATGTGATGATGCAACAGCCAAAATAAATACCCCCAAACACAGTCAGGTTGAAGTGCCCTTAATATCAACAAGACACAGCTCTAATATAAGTAAAATACTGCTTATAAGGGTTTGGCTGGATTAGAGAGAAGAAAAAAATGTAACAGTAGATCCAATATACACTCATAATCCATTGCATAGGAAAAGGGATAACCGCAATTTAATTTGAGGAATTTTGCAAAGAGATGTCTTTAAGTTAGACTTATTAAATACAAGCAACATAATTACACTCATAAAAATAAAGTCATTCAAAAAAGCATTATTATTACTGAGTTATTAGAGCTAATCATATTTATAAAGCACTGAAACTTTGCCTGCTGCCCTTAGAGAAACACAGTACTAAGCAAAAATCGAAAGTCATGCCTTGGCCCAAAGACCCACTCCCCAGCTTGGACCATCTGGGGCTTCCTCCATGTGAGGGAAATGCCTGCTTGGTGCAGGGCCTCTGCAGTGGGAAGAATTCACACCCTTTAAACTTTTCTGCCATGGAGCACAACTGGCATGTCTGGAAAAGAAGTAGGGACGCTTGGAAGAGATTATGGCATCTGGGGTGATGGCCCGTGTGGTGCAAAACCTCAGTGACCCAGCTGCAGCCACTCTTCCCCATGCAAGCCCAGGAAATTAAGGAAGCGCAGAAGCCATCAAGCCATTTTTCCTCCCTTGCTTCTCAATGTCTTAAGGGATGTCTATGGCACAGGTGAAAATCAGCAACACAGAGCCTGGTATTGTAGCAAAAGGGGTAATGGTGGCTATACCAAGTGTGAAAGCAATAGTTATACTGGTTTTGTACTGGCTTCACGCCATCAAATAAGGTGGAATTGCTCCTTGCCAGCCCCAAAGAGCAACTTTCAAATGGTTGCATTTTATAGAATAGGTGGGCTTTCAAGAAGTGATTTGGAGAAGGAAATGGAGGGCACTGACACACATTAATCAGAAGGCAGCATGGAAAGGGGCCCTGAGGCAGGAGTGGGGAAAGCAGACAAAAGGAACAGTCACGGCAGATCACCAAGGGCAGGAAAGAACACAGCAGAAATAAAAGCACTATTTTAGGTAAGGTATGAAATGCAAAGGGCTTAAGGAGTTCAAACACCTCTGGAGGGAAAAGAAGAGATGAAGACAGCACAGAGACGCAGAGCCAAGGAGACAGGGAATGAATGGTACGAGGTGGCAAGCTTGCCGGAGGGATTTGGAACAGACCGAGGGACTGGGAGCAAAATGGGCTGAGCCCAGAGACTGGGATGTGATAACTGGAGCAAGAAATGACCAGAGAAAGGCTTCAAGTGTTGGCAGAGGGGACAGTAGGAGACTATTCCTGTTGGAGCACTAGGGAGGGAAAGCAAACACAATTTAGAGCAGTCCAGGAGGAAGTGCAAAGAGAAAGCTCCCACTGAATAATGTTACTTAGCCATTTAGAAACGTTCCTACTCTCTTTAAAGGGAAGGAAAAATAAGGAAGCAGGAATGTCAGGGTAAAAAGAGAGACAAGGAAATCATTCAAGATTAGAAGAGCTCAAATCAAGCGCAGAAAGGGGCTAAGGGAAGAAAAGATACACATATATGTGGAAAAAGACTTAGAAAACAGAAAGACCTTTTGAACGGCAGGAATAGAGTTACTGGAGGCTTACGGGACATGTAAGATTCTTGCCTCCTCTCTGCCACCAGATGCAGCCCATGCTCTTAGCTGCATCGGCATGGGGCCGTTGAATGGTTGCCCACACACGTGCATCCCCTTCCCACTCCTCTTTCTGTGCGTGGTGGCTGCGCCCAGATCCACTTACGAGCTGAGCTGTGGCAGAGGCTGTGTGCCCCAAATGCCCACCAAGGTTACCTAAGCATGCTGCTGAGCACTGGAAAAACAAAAAACAACAAAAAGAGCAAACCAAAATGGATTCCTACACAGCCACTCAGTTGGCTGGAGACTCTAGGCCAGCTCTTCAGCACATACAAGCTGGCGTAGCTCCACAGACATTGCTGGAGATGCTTTGACTTAGAGCAGTGCTGAGGCCCCTGTGTTCCCATCATTCACAGGAAAGAGTGTGTGTATTTCTCTTCTGTGAACAGACTCTGAGACCCTCACTGAGAAGCAAACTGAGCACTGTATTAACAAAAGAAACCTCCCACCAGCAATTCAATAATATAAAATTCCATATATTTTCTTTTTAATTCTTTAAAATAACTACTGCATGCAAGACTCTCTTCAAATCCTACTGTATCTCCCTCCATCCCCACTTTGCATTTTCCCTCCTAGCCAGGGATGAGGTCTTAACACTCACAGTGCTTCATTTTTCATTTTCTGTTTTCTGATTTCAAGCCTTACTACTTATTTTAAAGTAACCTTTTTGGCATCCTCTTATAGTCAGGTTTAATGGCCTGTTTACATTTTCATTTAAACTGTTTCTCTATCTTAAATGAGCAAGACAAATAGCTCTGTTGTACAATGGCTTTCATTTTATAGTGGTTGTGTGTCACTTTATGTCAGTGGAAATGCAGACATGCTCTTTCTTCAGGAGTTTGAAACTAAATAGCTGGTGCACATCTGTTTAAATTTAATTTGAACTTGTAGGTTCCAAACCGAAAGTAAAATGGAAAAAAAATAAGCAATTTTTTTGTGTTTTTTAAAGCAAGTAGAATAGCAAAATTCTATTCTATTTCTTATTCCCTTATGTAACTATTAAATCCCCCAGACTTTCATTAAAGTCTTTCTGAAATCAGTTTCATTCATTCCAGTATTTCAGTTTCTTTTATCTTTCTCTCTATGGCTCCTTAGAGCTCTGTTATGCCATATATTCTTCTCCCAGTGTGTATTACATTAAACCCCTCTGTCCCATGAACACCTGCAAAATGTAATCCCCCCCCCTCCTCAAAAAAAAGAGTTTTGAATTTTATAAGTCAAAATCCAGCCTAGTAAACAGCAAAGCTCATTTTCCAATTTGGTGACTTAGAAGCAGCCCAACAACATTACAGTTAGTTCCTGCAGCCCCAGCTGCAATTGGGAGCTCCACTGGGTTTGGGAGCAATGGGAAGACAAGATACCCTCTCAAGCCCTTGCAAAAGCCACCTACACGACCAGAAGCAGCACAGCTGCGGACGCAGGCTCCGGGGAGCCCCGGGAAAGTGAGAGGAAGAGGTGCATAGGTGAAGCCTGAACTCCCGTCCCTCACCAGGTCTGCTGAGAAAAGACCAGGCACACAACAAGGTATTTTCTTCCCCTGGAGCAGCAGTGGGTCAAAAGCCTAGCTGCTGTGCCCACAGCAGATGTTTCCCTCTGCTCCTTCTCCCTCGTTAAGTCAGGATAAATGAGCAACCTGAAACATGATTAGGAACACTAATCAGCAACGAAAAGTGCCCCTTGATTCAGTGGTCGGCTTAGGAGCCGAAGCAACCCCAGGCTTTTTCTAGCATGGCACCTTCCAGCTGAGTTTCGGAGGCACTGGTTTCCCAGGTTGAGGCGGTTCAGCTTTGTGTGAATAAGAACAACCAAGTCTCAGACAGCCTAAATATCCTCCTAAAGAAACGAACACCCTACAGGGACAGGCTGAACAAAGCTTTCATGGCCCCTTTCTAACAAAACCAGCCTCTGACTCAGTTTTTGGCAGGAGAGGGAGAAAGGAGGGATCCTTCTGAGACATGCTCAGTGGGAGGGCTTTGGCAAGGGAACATCAGAAGGACCCACCAGATGGACACTTGGACTACATCTAAAGCTTTCTCACATTTCTTTTCCTTCCTCCCCACCCTCCTTCCCCCCCGCCACGCACTCGGTTTACCTCTTCCCTGCTCATCTACAAAGTGCTTGTTCAAAGCGCCAGGGGTGGCGATGGATGCCCACACGTGCACGCAGGAGCGCAGCGGCTGACACTCTGCACGTGCCGGCTGCTGCAGGAAAGGTCCTTTGAGCGTGCGGCCCGGCTGCAAGGCACACTGGCGGGCGCAGTACGCAGCGGGGAAGTCTTTCTCCTCCAGCCCGTGTCCACGCTGTCCGTTAAGGGCAGCCCTTTGGACCAGGCTCGCCTGAGTCCCCTACAGCCAAGCCTCCTCCAAAGCCTCTTCAGGCACAGAATGGGACCCTGCACGAATGTGCTCCTACCAACAGGCAAGACATCACAAGGGCAAGACATGGGTGCGTGCTGCTCGTACAGACCTCCCAACGCCACCCTTTTAATGCAGTGAAGGTGGTGGAGAAGAAGGAGAAAGGAGGAGTGGAAGAAAGGCTCTGTACTGATTGCAGTGGGATTTGGAGCTGATTTAATGAGGAAAATTATTCCCGGTTCTTAAATTGCTATGGTTTCCTCTTTGATTGAATGTTGGTATTCCTTTAAGCTTTCAAAGGAACAAATATAATTACAATATGCATTTAATAGTGAGTATTTCTAGTTCTTTTCCATGTAATTTACCTCATTAATCTTTATTCTTTCTCAAATCAAATAATGATTTGACTCTTCCTCATATTGAGCGCATTAGTTTGCTAACAGGCCAAAAAGCATCAATTTGCCATTTTGAGCAGATCTATTTTCTTCAAGTTCTTGGCAAGAAAAAAACTCTTCCTTTAAAAGACAGCAAAGTGTCCTGTCTTGTCTTGATATTCCATTGGGAACAAATTATTCTTTTATGTATGCTTTGATGTTGAAATAAAAGGGTTTTAAAATACTATTTCACTGTAAAATGCTGTAATTTCCTTGTTATTTGTCTTATTGGAAGTAAGTCAGCGACAAAAGCACCAATATCACATACACAGAAACTTCCTAAATACCCCTTTTATCCACAGAGCTCTGTTTTATTGAAGGGCTCCAAACCTATTGTCTGTGAATGAAACTCCATCGTTATTGTCTACATGTTGTTATTCTCACTCCAAGTCTGAGTACAGATACACACGTTAGCCTGGTCACTATGCAATAAATCACATCCTCACTCAGGCATGGATTTAACAGGAGAGGCTGAATGTGGTGTGGAGCGCATGTTTCCAGTCATGTGTTGCACAAGTGGCTGTACAAGGCTTCTGTATTTGGCCTTGCCAACACTAATAGTCTTAGATAGCACCTTGATTCAGAGATATTAATGTCCTATTTGTGACTCTGGTGGCAGTTATGCAGCAGAGGTCAGTGGATACATGTGTGAACATTTGCAAGTTTTGCATTAAATTCCACCTGGATGAAACCTGCACACAGCATAAATTCAGCCCACCATGTATGTCTTGAGTCATGAATGCAGTTCATGCCAAGAAAACTGCAGGCTATTAAAAACACCTTTTATGCAAAATTCAAAACACCAAGTCTTATGATTCGCTTGCACTCGTATAACTGCATTCACTCCAACAAAGCTTCTCTCCACTTAGTCCAGCAGAAGCAAGAGAAGGATCAGGCCTTTGCTTTTAATCTTCATTACAGAGTTGTCCAGAAATGTGTTCAGACTTGACTTTAAAAAACCCCAGTGAAACAGAAAGCATGTTGTTCAATTACCTCTATGACACCATTCCCAGAATGTGTTAGCACTTCCACTGCCGAAAGTCAGCACGCCTCCCCACTGAGCCATAAAGTACCTGACATTATACGAAGAAAGGCAGTCAGACTCCTAATTCTTAAATAGATCTTAATGAAAGGCAACAAAAAGTCAGTGTCAGGAAGAACAATAGGTACCAAAGGAAGAGAAGATACACCTTTTATTAACTTTTGCTATTCATAGCAAATGGGTTAACTCCTCAGACATTCATTAAACACCACGATACTTTTGCACTGTTGACAGTACAAGTCAGGAAATGTTGGACAAGATGCACAGTGAAATCTCTTATAAATTATGGTTAAGGATGTATATTGATCATGGGCATAAAACAGTCATTGAAAAACAATGACTACCTTAAAACATGGAAACAGGCCTGCACATGCTGCTGCAAGACCAAACTGTGAGAAATTCAAACAATTCTTTTGCTTTGTTTTATGGTTAAGCCTGTTTCAGAATCATCTTGGAATTAACTGAAATAATCAATTAAGATTATCTCACATTCAGCTCCACAGAAGGGCCAGAAAGGTATGGCTGTAAGAATCCATAGGGGAGTAGTAGAGGAGGTAGAGTGACAGATTAGAAATATCTCTGAATGCTTTGCTTTGTTTTACTTTTGGAAATCACACCCTGAGAAGAAAACCTATAGGCAATTATGTAGTACAGGCTATAGGGGGCTGTCAAGAAACACACAGTATCAGTTAGGGTGGAGAGTTTTACTCTAATCTGCATTTGCGATCAGTAGACACAAGATCAGTGTATCAAGGAGGAAAGACATTTTATTCTTGGCTTTTCAAATACTTCTGGATGAAAGACCAAATAATAAAAGCTTAGCTATATAACAAGTAACTCTGTATTTTACAGGTCTTTAAAAAACACTTCATAATGTTTAACTAGTAACCTAAGCCCGGTTTGGGTATTTTGAGTACAAGGCAGAAAACCTTTCCACAGCCAATTCTAAACACAAGAACCTGAAATGCAAAAGAACTCCAACAAATTTCAAATTGAGAACAATGTTGCATTGTCAGGGACTAGATTTAATAGGTGTCTTTAGTATTCAGTATCCCAATATTTACATGTCTCTTGGCTTCCTGAGAGGTTGGGCTGCACCTGAGGCATGTAGAGACTTCCAAGTTTGTGGTAGAGCAGAAAAATTCTAGATTTCCAAGTGCTTTAGCTCATTGAACAATACTGCCTCTTCTAGCTCATGCAGCTCTTCTCTCCTTTGGGAGGGATCGTCAAATCTGAGAGCAGAAACAATTTGCCTGGTCTCTGGACTTTGGGTTGACTTTGCCTCAGCCTTGCCCTCTGCTTTCTCCATTTCCCACCTACAAAGAAGAGCGCCATACTCTTACAGGCAGCTACCATCATACCACTCAAAAGGTACAAATTTGTACTTGGTAACGTGAAGTGTCTGCTAAGTTGCAGTATGGGATGAAGCTTGGGCAGTTTATCTTCCGTATGGTCCTTTCTCTTTTGCTGATTTTTATCTCAGTTGACTGACTCTTTTATATATCATAAATGCCTTAGACCTATCTTATACATAACATTAATACTGAAATAAATGTTCCCTTGGAGTGCTTGAGGTATCTTCTGATACCTCCACAGGCACTGCTAACTTCTTCTAGAACTTGTACAGGCTTCCAGGTTGGGAAAAGCAGGACAGGATCTGCAGGCGGCATGAACTCATGTAGCTTCCAGTAAAGTGAGGATCAGGCCCAGGAAAGCAGTGCATTTCCTCTGGAAAGGAAAGCCCCCCACCTCTTTCGCTATAAATATACCAGACTTGTGTGCTTTGTTTTGAGCCCAGTTTCCTAAGGAAACAAGGTCTATGCAGTCACGCTGCGTCTGTCTGTCTGTTTCTGTTCCCCACTCCTAACTCTCATTAGTTGTCTTGACCAGATTTGACAGTGGGGGTTGCAGTCTCCAGTACATTAAGGTTTTTTTGCACCTCGGTGACCAAGAGGAGAAAAGTATTTGTTGTTTTTTATGTCTCCCCAAAGAGAAAAGCTTTATCATATGCTTTTTCTGTCTGAGACAGAGAATCCAGAGGGGAAGAGACCTTGTGAGACAGGTTAGCAGGAAACCAGGTTGTGTTAGTTCCTCTGCTCCGGGAACTATTTGTTTAGTTTAATCTCCGCAGGAAGTAGCCAGCATGACAGATACCATGCAGGCCGTGCCCCATAATACCTTTTTGAAGCTGGACATTTCAGTTTTCAAACGTTACAGATCTTTTTAGAGATCTGAGAGGGTCCTGTGTTAGTCTTTGAAGGCTGAAGAAATTCTGATGCTTCTCTGTCCCTGTCTTCATGACATCTTTGTCTTCTTGGGGCAAGAAGAGTTTGGGGTGCACTGGGGGAGCTCCCTTTCCTAGGTCCCCACCTGCCAGCACAAACCAGGCTCGACTCCCAAGGCCTTGCAGACCATGCAGTCATTTGCACTTCTGCAGATTCAGTGGAAGGCAGGGATCCAGTCATGGTAGCGATTTGTATTCACCTGCTCAAGTACATTCAGCACAAATTAGAGGAAAATCAAACCTTAAGGATCCAATAAGAGAGCATTTTATAGCCACTCTGCATAGCAGTGAAAAATGCACATAACATGAGGCAGAAAGTCTACTCTCCAGAGAGTCTTATTTGTGTCACAACCTTCTATTAATCATAGCAATAGTATTCTCCTGTCATGTATACGCATAAAATCATCACTTATTTTTTTGGCATAATGATGCTGCTTTATCTACTGCCTCTGCAGCTACATATAGCAAGCACAAAATCTGTGCTTAAAGAATGAAACATATAATAACAAGAAAAAAATATACCGTAATTCAGAATTGCATTACAGGTTCCATACAGGAACTTATTTCCTCTTCTTTATTTAACAAACATATCATGTAGACTTATCTATCTTAAGGCAGACGTGATTATTCATTGCAAAAACGACAGCTATTTTTATGTAAAGCAGAAACTAATGAAGTAAGAAAATGTATTGAGAGATTTTTGGCTACACATTTTTGGATTCCGAGCATGGTGTTCAAATGGCAGCTGCTTTGCTGGATACTGCCTCGCTGATGGCTTGTGGCATTGATTTATTGACATGCCCGAACTAGAAATTAAGGCAGCCTCAGGGGAGGATATCAACTGACCTGTAAATTGGAACATGTGTTTTGAGTTTTTTTGTTGTGCTTTTTTTTTTTTAACAAGACTTCTGCCACTGACTTCAACATTTTCCATTTAACATAAAAAAATTCTTCCACATCTCAGATGTATTCAGACCATAACAATAAATTAGGACAATGGACTCATGCTGACTTCTGCCAGCGGAAGATCTAGCTCCTATGGTTAAATTATTTTTTCCTATACAGCATTAGAAAGAAGAGCTACCTTTTTTTTTTCACCAACTTTTTCCAAAGCAAAGATTAATCTTAAGTAATGAACTATGAAGTCAGTGAATACTGAATTCTAGCCAGGGTATTAGCAAGTTGGTGAAAGAGCATTCTCATGAAGCTGTCTGCCACATCTGCCGATGTTCGACAACAAAAGAGACTCCCCAAAGTCCCTGTCTTGAATTACTCCTACACCAGATTTCTACCAGTCAGTCAAATTTTATCTGAGTCATTTGCACACCCACTCCGACAGGAGCGTGGGAGCAGTGAACAAAGGGCAGGCATCCACCGGGAGCGCGGCCAAAGCGAAGACTGACAGGCCACGCTGGGCCCAGATGATTAGATACTACGTTTTCATAACCAAATTGTGAGGCAAGGATGCTGCCTTTCTCTATGCTGGCAGAGTTCCTCCCATGACGGAGCCTGATACTGCAGGGAAAGAAAATGATGATGATAATTCTGTCATCCGGGCTACTTATGAAGCATCTGCTAGGCATTTTTGAGGCAGAAACAGTGTTTCTGGAGCAGCAGAAGGCCTAAGCCAGGAGAAAGTTCAGGGGAATGGTTCACATTTAGGAGCATAGTTTCCAGTGGACGTCGGCGCCTGGCCACCGAAATCCAGCCACGCTTCAGCCAGCGCCCACGGGAGGTAGCACAGGCATTTCACTGTGTGACCATCCCCGATCCCAGCGCTGGCTGGCAGGCCCTCTATGGCTCCCTCCCAGGCTCCACGCCTCCTCCTGCGTGATCAGACATTAGCGATGGTGGCTGATGTGGTGCCCTTGCACCAGGAACCATCGCACCCGTGCCTGCACCCCAGCTTTCGGCTTGTGTGGGGTGCCGGCAGCTCATCAGCAACATGGGACTGGCACAAGGTGCCTGGGGTCTAGCCAAGAAGGAAGCATGTTTGGTGGCAAAACACAGTGTCATGGCAGTCATCATCCCAGGAAAGCGCTTCACAGTACCTGCACTCTGGTTTTTATCCTTGCCATCTGGCCTCATCAGCTGGGTCATTTCCTATGCACTCATACCCACAGGAGAACACAGGAGAAAACCACCTTTTAGTTTCATTTTTCCTTTCTAATGGAAAAGCTAGCCAAATCCCAACAACCATGTTTTCATTACAATTTTTTTACTAAACCATTTGCACACACTGCTATGCTGCCTGACTACTCTCAATTACCTTAATCTGATTTTCAATCTCTGTAACACATGACTATATTAGCAAGTGTTATTTTACAGAAAGGCCTAGTTCCAGTGTCAGTTTACCATTTTGCTGCTGGCAGATGTGCTACTTGTTCCTCATTCCTCCCCAGTCCTTCAAGATCTGAAGGAAAGGGCTCTCCCTTTTGAGATCCACCACCTTTGCACCAGTCGCAGCGCAACAGAGGGGGAACACGAATTGGTCCGAGCAACTGCTTTGACATGTTGTGCGGTCTAGCTTCATGGTAAATACCTCACTGGCATTGAGTTGCTCTTCCCACTGTAGATTTACTGTGTATATGTAACAAGGAAATTGCAATAGCTTTCAGACAATGTGCAAAACCCCATTCTGTGAATTAAAGTTTCTTCTTTTTCCTTCGGTTTTACGGATGTCTACAACTGTACCCATACTGGGTATTTTTTGGTTCCACTAGTGTGGATTGTTCCGAAAAGCATCCATTTGAACAAGCACTGGAAAGGAAAGCTTTTTGTTTACTTAGTAAACTCTGGATGCGTTTGCACTGAAACTAGAGCGAAAGGAAAATAATGGCCTTGATCTCTCCCTCAACCACCAAGACCAGAAGGCAGAGGAAATCCACAACTTGTCCCCAGATCTCCACCTCCAATAGCAGACAGAAGAACAATTGCCTTCCTTGGAGACCTCACAAAGAATAAAGCTGTAACTAAATAAAATTCTCATGCCTGCAACTTTGGGAATTACTCTGTTGTTATTGTTACAGCAAAATCTCCATTGACTCCAAAGGACTTTCATGTGAATGGAAAAGTGTCTGGAAAAGAAGCTGAGATGACAACAGGACACAATTCATACGTCGCTTCCACTGCCGCAGGTCCAGGGCCTGGTGGTTCAACCAATGCTTTCTCCAGCCTGACAACACTAGGCTTTCCTTGCTGTTCGCTCTTGTTTTTCACAAGCAACTACTGCTCAGAGCCTACAAGGATGGTGTCGTGGTTTAACCCCAGCCGGCAGCTAAGCACCACGCAGCCGCTCGCTTACTGCCCCCCCACCCCTGGGATGGGGGAGAGAATCAGGAAAAAAAAACTCGTGAGTTGAGATAAAGACAGTTTAATAGGACAGAAAGGAATGAAAAACAATGATAATGATAATAATAATAATATGACAATAGCAATACTAAAAGAATTAAACTATACAAAGCAAGTGGTGCACAATGCAATTGCTCACCACTCGTTGACCGATGCCCAGTTAGTTCCCGAGCCGCGATCCACCCTCCCAGTTAACTCCCCCCAGTTTATATACTGGGCATGATGTCATATGGTATGGAATAGCTCTTTGGCCAGTTTGGGTCAGCTGTCCTGATGGTGTCCCCTCCCAGCTTCTTGTGCCCCTCCAGCCTTCTTGCTGGCTGGGCACGAGAAGCTGAAAAATCCTTGACTTAGTATAAACACTACTTAGCAACAACTAAAAACATCAGTGTGTTATCAACATTCTTTTCCTACTAAATCCAAAACACAGCACTATACCAGCTACTAGGAAGAAAATTAACTCTGTCCTAGCCGAAACCAGGACAGATGGGCACGGCACAAACGCTGGTAACACAGTGCTCATGACTGAGTGGATGCAGGACGTCAGGGTCTGAAGAAAAGCTCGAGGTGAGCGTCACATGTCAGCAGTTATTCAGTCATTATACGTCACCAAAAAGCAAAGAAAAAGCCAACTTCACAACTATTCAGGCCTTATTATTTTAATAGCAGCAACATTTTTACTCAAATAATGGTTGTGCTTAGACAAAAGCCACAGCTCTAAATTTGGCCTCCAAACGCATGGTTTCTAAATATCCAGAATAAGTCTGGATGCCTACGCTTTCCAGTTCACAAAACCAGTCACCAGGGCCCCTTGCAAAGACCTGTACCCTCTCCAGCTCTGCTTCAAGCCAGCCAGGTTTTGCTGGCTCCAACCCAAGCAGCCCTGAGCTTGCATGGATACTGCCTGCCTCTCCTAAATGATGTGTGGATGGATCCAGACTGACTCGTGGGGAGAGCATGAGGGAACCAAGTGTAACTTCCTCCTTGTAGAAAAGAGACTGCAGAGATTAATTATAAGCTGATGTAAGAGAAAGGACTGGCATCACAGTGATGGCCATGCTGCTGAGGTGGAAGGCAAAATGCCCTGAAGTAGGGGAGGGAGAACGCTCTAATTAAAATACTTATAATTTGTAGGTCAACAATAAAGGCATTTTACTAGTTTAGAGCGTCAGTAGGAGTCAAGAGACTGAAGCTCTACCCATGATTTGCTATGTAACCTTCAAACGTTTAACTTCTCCAACACTCAGCTTGCATACTTGAAAAAAAGAAAGAATTAAGAGCAGTAGGAGAAACAATACACTAATGCTTGTAAAGTCCCTTCAGATATTGGCTCTACAGTAAATTAAAATATAAATTTTAATGATTTCTTACTTATTGTGAATGAGATAGATGGAAGCAAGGCCTCTGGGTAACCTTAAGGTATTGCTTTCATTGCATACTAAAAATTTATTAATGTTCTTTCATTTTCATTTCCCAAATCCATCGTAATTAATTCTTAAATTTTTCTGAGTATACAGTCTTTTATTCAAAGAAAGGTGTCCTCTCCCCAGAAGGCCCAGAAACGCTGGCCCGTGATTAGAGGGGCAGGTTTTTAACAATTTATAAAACTTTCTTCTGCAGTTTTAAAGAGATTTCTCAGTTACCTCTACTTAGAAATTTCTCCCCACTTCAGCAGCGGAAGGTCCCTGGCCGTACCTCCCGGCACAAGCCTGGCAGGCGTGCATTTATGTGCTTAGCCTTCGCCGCTGAGCAGAGACTGCCAATTGTGCTGCGCTGTACTTCATTAAGTAGCAGTTTTATGAGGTGGACTGCAGCACATGGGGGACAGGCACGAGACCACCAGATTTATGGCATTTTGGTGTCGAGCTGACAGCGTGGCAGTATTCACACAACCAAAACCATATTACACGAATGTTAACGTCACCAGAGAGCCCCACCAAAACAAAAAAACCCCCAACGGGGTAGGAAATTCAGAGTTAGGCATTAAAACTCCAGTACCCAGCATGGCAACATCAAGATGGCGTCCCCCCCTCTGCCTGGCTGCTGGGGTCTTTAATCCTCAGCTGCGGGTTAAAAAGTCTGGCTTTTAGGGCAGCAGAGGTGCTGGGCTCCACCACCCATGTGTGGGAGGCAGGTACCCGTCCTGCTGGCACCAGCTCCTCACCCTCACCTCTGGGCCAGCCGGACTGACTTTTTGGAGCAACAGCCCAGAAAGGTTATGATGCATTTGGTAGCCAGATGGACATCTATCAAACGGGAAGGGAAATATGGAATGTCTTTAAACCTGTTTTTAAACAATGCTTGTCTCTCTTGCCTATATCTCCCGCCAATGAATGGGCTCTCGTTTGTCTCAGTGGGAACTACCATTTCAGAGGTATTTTCCAGAAAAAGCCTGGAATGATTAAGAAAAGTAGGAATGAAATGGCTACAGTAGAAGTGAACGGATAACTGAGTTTTTGTGTAGAGTCAAACTTTAAAAGGTCTGGATCACAGGGAAACTCAGCCACCCCCCCAGTAACTTTTTAGACCCATTACAGGGAGTGTTCTATTACTTTGGCCCAACATGAGATTAAACCTGGCAATTACAGGCTAGTGGTGTCAGCTCCATGTATCCGTAATTGATTCTCAGTCCCACAGAGGATAGGAGAGCAGGAACTGATATCTCAAGGGCATTTCTCTACAGAGTTTTGTTCAGGAGGAATTGCTCAGGAATCCCCTTTGAGAGTGGATTACGCTAATCAGAACAAGGAACCTTCTCCCAAAATTAAAGTGCCCACATGTCGCACTTTAGTCTGACATCTTTACATTTATCTGTAATGTACATGAACCCAAAATCCTGATGGACACCAAGGGCTGGATTGCTCAGTCCAGCCTCTGTGCATCCTCACAGGCCACAGGTATGCACATATAATTTTATCCTGGCTGCCAGGGCAGTCTTCTGACATAAAACAGAGCTGCCTGCTGCCCAGACCGTACTACCAGGGAGAGTTTCCTGGGGCCAAGGGGCACCTGGCCCCTGGCTTCCAGGGGCACCCTTTACTATAAGGTCCTCTGCAACATGGCAGAAAGGGGCAGCAAGAAACCCCCAAAGCAGGCACCTCTACAGGGCAAAGAGTCTTTCCGCTTCTTTAGACTTGGTCTAAAGTTGTTCTCTGCTACCAAAGGGGACTGAAGCCACCAAAAGGGGCCTTAGCTCCAGCCCCAAATTGCAATAATGCTGTGGCTTCAGACAGCAGGTAACTTTGCTTCAGCAGGCCAAATTTATCTCACCCAAGAACTGCATTAGGCTATTGTAATTTGACAAGGAAACACTTTGCACTGATACTGTGACTTGATCTTGTGTGCTATAATCAGGCTTAATGCTGTCCCAGGGCAATCTGGAAAAACTCAGATTTACGCACGAGTACTTGCTTTCAGCAAACCAAATGCAGGACTTTCGCTGTAAGTATTTCCATTCTGACACCTCCTGCTAGACAAAACTAGCCCCACTGTCAGTCTTGCAAGATATCATCACTTTATACCTGTTTCTTGGCTGTCCTCTCCTGACCTGGGAGCTCTACAAGGCATGGCGAGGAGCTCACGCCTGTCACAGATGTCTACAGCATACCTGGCTCCCTCATCAGACATGCACTCACAGCCATACTCAACATTTCATCCCTGTGAGGTGCCACACAAAGAGCTCACCCAGAGCACCTCAGAGGGCCAAGTAGCTCCAGCAAAGCACGGTGCTAACAGGACTTGCCTTCCTAATTCTGGCTCTTGAATCTCTGTGCACTCAGCTGTCTAAACCTACCCAAAGCCAACTCAGGTACCTCCAACAAGTCACTCCATCCAGGTGCAGCTCCAAGGCCCATCCAAACAGGCAACTGTTTCATGCTGAGAACATCAGGCTGCCATGAGTGCCAGAACAGCCCCATGGCAAGGGGCAGTCATGCTGCTGCTGCCCACCGCGCCTGTGTCGAAATACAGCACCTCTGGCAGGGGTAAGAAAGTCAAGGTGGTGCCAGAAAGTACTGTCACAGAGCAAGGGCTGCTGGCGTAAGTTGGAGTCATTGTGGATGATGTCCATGTACATGTCATACAACCCCCGCTGCTCCCACCTTTCACTCAAAGCAGAGCTTGAAGCTGTGCTCCAGCTCACGAAAAGGCTTACAAGACAAGGACCATCTAGTGAAAACTCACTACAATAATGATAATAGAGATGAGTGTTACAAATAAACAGTTCATTGGCAGAATCTGGCCAAAGCACAACCCGGGCAACTTGTCTTCTGTGAGACAAACTGACAGAAGAGGACTTTAGTGAGCTTTACAGCTGAAATCCACTGTTTAACCATTCAAAATACTTCTCCCCAAATACCAAAAGTGACTTTAACCAAAAAGTTTGCTTTCTGGAAAAACAGGTCGGTAACTTTGGTTTCCTCCTTACAAAATGGAGGAAAAAAACTTCTTGAAAGAATTGGAAGGCCAATGTCCTGCCCTCAATATGATATTTCGGCATACCTTTTGGAGCTGACTCAGTGCAGATCTTGAACCTCTCAGCATTTGGGCTTTTTATATCTGGGGTGTGAGTCAATCCCATCTACAGTGAAATGAAGTCTACCCATTAAGTGTGCATGCAGATCTGGAGTCATGGGTGGATCAGGTCAATCCAGAAGTATGATGAGCTTTTAGAGTTAGATTTTATTTTGGGCCATTTGTTTCACATCACAGGACTGACAATTTACAAATCAAGCCCCTCCAAAGTGTTTTAGGTACCTAACTGCTACCAGTGACTGTTTCCATACTTTTCTTTCATGAAAAAGACAGTTAATTATGTTCAGCCTGGAGAAGAGCAGGCTTAGGGGGGATCTCATCATTGAATATAAATACCTGATAGGAGGGTGCAAAGAGGATGGAGCCAGGCTCTTCTCAGTGGTGCCCAGTGACAGGACCAGGGGCAATGGGCCCAAACTGAAACACAGGAGGTCCCCTCTGAACATCAGGAAACACTTTCTTACTGTAGGGGTGATGGAGCACCGGAACAGCAAGGTTGTGGAGTCTCCATCCTTGGAGATATTAAAAAGCCATCTGGACACGGTCCTGGGCAACTGGCTTTAGGTGGTCCTGCTTGAGCAGGGGGGTTGGACCAGATGACCTCCAGAGGTCCTTTCCAACCTCAACCACTCTGATTCTGTGAAGAGTTATAGTCTGGAAAATAAAATTCACCTGAGGCATGAGGTAGAGCAGGATCAGCTAGTCACACAGTGCAAGTGCGCAAAATAAAACCAGTCCTTCCCCAAAACAGCCGAATCACTGCATAGACACAGGGATGGGCAAAGTACACATCCGCACACCTCCGGCTGCGAAAGGACATAGAGAAAAAACAGCAGCATCACGAATACAAATGAAAACTAAGGATTATTGGTATTCAGGGATTCCTCCCCGCCATTGCCTCTGCTGCCCCAAAGCGTGCAGATACAGCTTAAAAATCTTTTTCTCCCTTACGGGCAACCTTTGGTGGAAGCCCCACAGCACCGAGCATGGCACCTGCAACCAGGGAGCAAAGCACTAGAGGGCACCAGCAGGATACGGCCGGTTCCCTTGCTGCTGGAGCTAACGTGCCAAACTAGGGATTAAACACTTCTCTTTTCTTTTTTCCCTTTTTTTTTTTAAAAAAAAGGAGATTTAACTCACTCCCAGAAAGCGACACACGCCTCTGTCCTGCACAGTCACGAGGGTCCTTCTGTTAAAGAGAAAAGTTGGGTGCTAAGCCCATAACAGAGAGATTTTGCCACTCCTTGCCGCTCTGCAGAGCAGCACGAGATACCCCAGGCACAGAGCATGAGGGGGACTTCAGACAGTCCGGGCAGCACAGCTTCCCTCCAGAGAAGGAAAACTGCTTATTTAGCAAAGTTTGGAGTTTGTAATATTCAGAACTTGATGGCAGGAAAGGCAACCAAGGAAACAAAAGAAGACACAAGATGGAGCTCTGTTAGTCAGTCTCCCTGTTACCCTCCCTCTGCTCCTGGAGGATGCTTCAGCATCCGCAGCAGGTGCTGCCCTGACACCCTTGGGACCCAGGGCCACCCCTCTGCTTTGAGGCAGCGGCAGCACTGGACGTCCCACCCTACCCGCATGCAGGCAGCGGTGCCGACCACCCCAGAAAGTCCTGTCCTGGCACCCCTCGGCTTTCCGCAGGGACCTCCCGAGCTGCTGTCGCCTGCCCGAGGCGGCTGCTCACCACTCCGGGTTTGCCCCAGGGGGTCGCCCCAGCCAGTACGAAGCAACCCCCATTTGTCATTGCCAGCTGGCATACATCCCCAGCCAAGCCACCTTCGTCAGGCTGCTACCGTTCCTCTGCAGGCATCACCTGCTCTGCCAAGTCTCATCTTTTCTTTCTTTAAATATTTGCGCTCCCGGGGCATATCAGCACCGGGAATGCCAAGCTCCCCTGTACTCACAGGAAGGCAGGAGGGCTGCGCTGGCAGTCGGAGCCGTCCCCCACCTCCCCGTCACCTCCAGCCTCCACCTTCAGGGACCGGGAGCGGGTTTATATGCTCACTGCTAGGCCTGGGCTGAGCAGAGACTGCCAATTGTACTGCACTGTACTTAATTATGTAGTAGTTTTATGAGGTGGACTGCAGCACACAGGGGACCAACGTGAGACCACCAGATTTATTGCACTTTAACTTTGAGCTGACAGTATAACAGGCTCTAAGAGGTAAGTACTCAGTGCTTTATTCACTGATCTTTTGCCCTCTCCCTACATTTTCATACAAGGCTTTGGAGCCTGTCTGGGACAGTGGGAAGGATCTGGAACAGTGAATAAGAGCATGAAAAAGAGAGAAAGGCAGTCAAACAGACAGAGAAAGAGACCCAAAGAGTAGGAGAGGGATGAGAAAGGAGGAGGAGAGGCAGCTTCTTGTACAAACCAACAACCAGGTGCTCCAGACCCCATGGCCCTAGTTTTTCATGTCATTTTATTTGTCATGAAATCACAAACTGGAGCCTTGTCAGCAAAAGTAATTCACCTGGAGATGCTAATGGCTGCATCCCTGCGGGATCCCTAGCTTGGCACCCATTTCATTACAGCAACACTCATATTTTAACAAAATAACAAAAGTAGCATCTTGGGGGTTTTCGCTTGGGAACAACCGGCTATCATCCCCATCCCTACGAAAAGTGACTGAAGGAGTTACTTCAACAGGAGGTCTTCACCCACATCCTTTGATGACATGGACTGGACTTAGCCACATGTGCTCAGGGTTTGGGGGAAAGAAATACTGCCTGGTTTTGGAACGTGGTTGGCTATATGCACCAGGAGGATGGAAAAACCATCATACACTTTTTATTTTTATCTGCACTTGTGCGGTATTTAAAATATTGCTTTGAATCTATACAGATTTTCAGTTATTGGACCTCTTGGATTTTTAAACCTCACTGACTCTCAGCCAGACTGCCTCCGTCTGCATTGAAAGGAGCCATTCTTCTTCTTCCCCCTTTTTTTTTTTCCTTCAGTGAAACTGGAGCCTTTCCCTTCCCGTAACTTTCAGCTGGCTGAGCCATTCCTAGATCTCTGCATTTTTCACTTTGCAGCCTGACCCCCAGGACTTTGGGAGACCCGTAAGAGAAGTTATGTGACACATTGGCTGCAGTGAAAAGCTGTGTAGATGAAGGGGAAATGCTACAGATGTCAAAATAAAATAAAATAAAATGGAATAAAATAAAATAAAATTTTACATCCACAAGGAAAAAATAGTGGAAAAGCACCAAAAATACAGCAAGGTTGTACAGTGTAAGACAATAAAGTGCATGTACCATTTTTCATTATACTTACTTTTTCCAGAACATCACTATGAACAGTGTTTTAACCGTTTCAAATCTTCTTTCAAGTACAATTAAGAAATAATCACATTATTAGAAAATCATCTAATTGGAGTAAAACTGTAACTTTAAACTAGTTCAAATTAACAGATGTAAATTGTTACAGACACTTTATTGGGAACAGCACATTTTGCTTGGAAAAGTAAATATATAACATTATTGAAATGGGGATAAATTAATTAGACTGCTGTAGAGGGCTTAAAAAAAGTCCCAGGGCATGCTATCAAATACGAGATCACACAATCCATTACATTTTTCATGAGACTTAATGTTTGAGAAGGTTTAGTAAAATCCCCAGGATGTCTTATGATTTTTAGTACTGATCCATTGCAAAAATACTGTCAAAAAAGGAGCTCTTAGTTTATATGTTACCATGCGTAAAAGATTCACAAAATTAATTTCTCAGCCAAACACAGTGAATAAATAGCCTTGAACCCTATGCAGCCCAAATGTGGAAACTCACATTTTTCTCTGTACTTTTCAAAGAGCAAACGCTCCTAGATGCTATGCCATCTAGAAGAAAGATAAAACTCTCCATTGTACCGACTTAGTAAAAGAGAGAAATGCTACTGGGATGCTCTTTAACTTAGAATTTTGAAACACTTCTCCAGTAAAACACCAGTACACCAATACTGTAATTTTACTTCTGGAATTATCTGGGGAAGGACCATCACTGAACCTACCACAAGAGCAAACGATAAGGTGCTTTTAAGGTTACAGAGAACTGATGAAAAATTATTGCCAGGATATTTATACTGTAATGCGTTTGAGCCTGGAGCTGCATCTCACTATGTGTTTATATCGTTTGTAGCACAAAAGAACCCTGATTTGTGTGGGGCACCTGGCTGGTATAGGAATATGAATGATGAATAGTAAAAATAAACTAAATGCCTTGACAGGTGATTCTATTTCACCGCAAAGATTTATGGCAACACTGCATATTTAATGTTCTGCTGTCCCATCTGAAAGCATGTGTTTCCTTTTTTTTTTTCCCCACAGATCTGCTAATAATGAAATTTAAAAAAAAAAAGAAAAAAGGAAAAAAAGAGAAAGCTAAATTATTTACTTTAGGTATATAAGAAGTTGGCAAACAAGATAACCTTCAGTCTTTACAGGATTCTTATTTTATACAACTTTGCACAGATTACAGTCACAGACACAGTTTTAAAGGCAGCAAAAAAAAAAAAAAAGAGAAGACAAAGAAGACTGTAACAATTAACCAGGAAAAGATCATTAACGGAATCTTATTTAACTATCAGTATGCAACAGATGAGAAGGAAGATCTTCTAAATGGTGGTGAAAAAAATCTTAAAACTTCCATTCAGCATCTTCACATGTGAAAAAGGTTGGGCTGCACCTTGCTGCTAGACCCTTCTGTCATTAACGCACATTAACGTCGCCCAAGCACAGAGAGCTCATGTTGTATCAGCTCTGCATACCAACCCAGGTACGTAGGACTTCATACCGTCACGACTGGAAGATTTTACCTATCCATCAATGGCTAGGAAATGTAAGATAAGCGGACAAAGGAAAACGCCAAAGCGTGATTAGGTAATCTCTTCCCTTTACAAAATGGTTTCTTGTGCTGGGAAGATGAAAGGAACTCCAAAAAGCACGTGTCCTCTCCTGTCAGTAGCAAAACATTTTTTTTTCCGAAAGCAGGCGTCCCACAGCTCTCAAATTCCTGGGCACAGAGGACGCACTTCCCGTTGAGAGAATCACGTTGATGGCCATCCCCATCATCCCACCGCTACTTCGTGCCCCTCCTACGCCTGTCTGCTACATCAACGTGTTGTTTCTCATCTTCCACTTGTCCTGTTGCACTCGCCGGGGCATTTGTGAACTATTTGGATCTGCACCTCAATGAGATCTTTCAGCACCACCTATAAAAATTAATTGGATGAATCATGCACACAGGCTATATGTTTAAGGCATGGGCGCCTGTGTCTCCCTAGTAATTTTTCAACCTGTTTTCCAATTTCAACCAAGTTTGACAGAGGGGCAAACACCTCTTGAGACACAAAGTTCCCACAAGCTCCATGAAAACAGACATCCAAATAGAGGGAATTGGCAACGCAACTGTAGGAAAGGCAGCAGGATCGGCTCCACTCTCATGAGACCGGAGTACACCCTACAGACACAAATCCACACGAAACCAGGTTTCACTGGGTCTGCAGCTTGTGGAGATACTTGATTCAATGATAAAACATGTCCATGCATGAGTGGTGGGGTATCTGCACTGCGTTTTCCCTCCTATGGGTGCATGAAGAGCAAGGTCAGGCTCACGCTTTCCATTCCCAGAAGTACCCGACACCGTTCAGCGCTGGAAAATGTGAAAATATCTACTCCTGCAAAAGGGGAGTCAACACACGCCTGTTGGTGTGATTTAGAGGAGCCTCAAGGTGAAACTAAGATGTGCACCCCTTCCTCCTCCCACCTGCATATGACCTGACTTGCACTGCTGCCCAACTTAGTCCAGCAGGACTCCAAGTTTAGGTTGCTCCTCCCTAAATCCCGCTCTCTCTGCACCATGACCAGGCCCCAAAGCTTCATCCTAACACAAAGAAAAGAATCTTAAATGGGCTTAGAAATGCAAAATGCTCCTGTGAATATCTGTTCAATCCAGATCCATCCCCAGGAATTCAGGAGACATCTCCAGTAGGAAGAAAACAGAGCAGCCACCCAACAGAAAGTTCTCCGAAAGGAGGATACACAGCTCCACACAAGCATCATATGGGCCAGGGCATCAACGTACAAGTCTCTCTGTGACATCCTGTAATTCTGCATGCACACAGATACACCCAAGAGTCTCCCACACTGGAAATTAAACACAAGTATGTGGATCATCACTCACAAATTCAGGCCCATTTCAGGTCAGACCTTTGCTCTGAGGCTCTTCCCACTTTTCTCAGGTCTATTTTAAACACTCATCACTTTCTAGAACGTGGTTTCTTTTGCCCATGCTCCTGAGGAGCTCTCTCCTGTTTCTCTGCCAGAGAAATGCAAATCTTCACAAAGCATCCACTAGCAAAACTCCTCTGCATGTTGAAGGTAGCTCAGCCCTTTATTTTGGACAATGTCTATTTTTGGGAAGGGGACGGCTATTATTTCAGCCAGCTCATTTTGCAATGGAGTCTAACTCATTTGGGTTTTCACTTTTTTAAATAGCTGTGGAGAAGCGATCACGTCTGAGCCACAAGACCACACTGTGTGTTCACTTTGTAAATACCCAGCTTCACAGCTGTCTAGCTAATTGTATGTGCAGACCAAGACGTTTTTGTATACAGCCACAGCGAGAAAGAGCTAATCAGCTACACAATTATATACGTTTTTCTTCTCCAAAACTGCCAGAGTTTTTCTGCCTCCTTGCCAATGATTCTGTGATTGCACAGAAAGACAACTATATGTAACAAAACAAAATTCATGTGCTACACAAATCTCTGTAAGTATCATCTCTACCATGCACCTATGCCATAGGAAGCACAGATCTCTGGGTATTCACCTTCAAACCCACAAATTTTCCATCCCTTACTTAAAGGGGAATCTCTGCTAACGGTGACGGTTGCGTGGATAAACCAGCGACCAGAGACGCAGACGGGAGCAGGTCTGACATTCCACCAAGCAGGAGGCAGCGGTGACCTATATAACCTTGTCAATACATTTCACCAGAAACTGCAAGTCGCTTCAGCAAAATATGACTCCTTTGATACCTTCCTGTTTAATTTAATACAGGCTTTTAGTATCCAAAGAACCCCACTGCTTTGAAATGAGGAAACTCGGTCAAAGACTTCGGCAGTCAGCCCACAGCTGGCAAGCATAGTTCAGGGGCCTAAAATACAACTGCTCACTAGGCTTGCACTCAGAGACAATGGAGCTTTTAAAATTAAGGCTTGTATATACAGGCAAATTTATCAGCCTAATTATACTGGCATAATTAGGCCGATAAATTTCCCTGTGTAGACAAGTCCTGAGACTCTCAAACTCATAACTAGGCAGGTCTTTCAGAGAGAGAGAGAGAGGGAGGGAAAAAGAAGGGAAAATAGCAACTCCTGGAATATCCAAGTAATAAATTTTTTCTTGCTCTCTCTTTCTTCTTTTTTTTTTTTTTTAAGTTTTTTTTCCCCCCCTCCAAATGAAAGGTGTATTTAATTTCCAAATTGAGATCTGGTTGAGCCATTGATACACATGTTTTTAGACAAATTAGAAACAACAATCATCAACTTTCTCTTGACAGAGAGGGATCTGTCTCCGGTGTCAGACAAATCCACGGGCACCAATAGAGCCCCGCCAGGCAGGCCATTCTCAGGATTCCAGTTTAGAGCATAGACTGAAGCGAGTTGGTCACTTTTTAGGACCGTGTGTCTGACATGAGACTCTCAGACACCCCTGTCCCTCCACAAGTGTCGCGAGAAGCCCACGCTGTTGAGAACAATGGTCCAGACATGCTGGGAGCAGCTCTATTGTTACCTCTCTTCCTTTCCATCCCTCCCTCGGCAATCTTTCCACACAAGAGTATCACGTAACTCCCTTTCGAAGCTGCCAACTCTGCAACGACATAGATCAAGCCTAATCTGGAAACAGTGTGAGACGCCTGACCAGGACAAGTCCTCTCTGGTCTGTATGTGGATGAGAAGAGTCTCTCGTCCCAAGCACCTTCTGCACTTCACTCTGCCTCACCATCCTGGTGCCCTGAAGCACTACTTCTGTGACAATAAGGGTCATGTCAGGCGGAAGGGTCATGGCAGGACAACCACACTGAACCTAGTCCCAAGACCCGTCCTAACAGAGAGCACTGCCTGCACTCTCCTTGCTTCCCATAGTGTGTGATCCCATCCTTGTTATTGCTACTATTAAGTGACAAGGGCTGCATGAGAATTGTGCCAGCACAGCTATTAGCAAGGTTCATCTGCAAGTGCTGACTTCGGATTCTCATAATCTCCCTCAAAACAAACCCTCAATGAGCTTGGAAGATCCAACCTTCAACTTCAGCCACTTCCCCATCCCAACCTTTTATCTTCTCCCTATCTCCAACTTCCATCTTCTTCCATACTTCTCCTTGTCAGGGACACAGCTCTCTGCCTTGCCGGTGGCAAAGACTCTCTTGATAACCTAGCTTTCTTCCCAGTCTCTCCCTCCCCTTTTCACACTGGTATCAACACAGCATCTAGCAGCTCGAAGGACAGTTGGGGCCCCCATCGTGCTAGGCACTGCATATGCACGCAGTGGAAGACAAAGCTGTCTTCTCGATCTTACAACCTAAACAAATAAGGCCAAAAGAAATGTTATTCCCATTTTACAGATGGGAAACCAGGACCAAAGATATTAAATGTCTAGCCCTAGGAAGTCTGCAGCCAAGGCAGGAACTGACCCCCTGTTTCCTGAGAGCCAGCGTTCAGTGTCTAATCGCACATGATCAGTCTTTCCTCTCTACCTCCCTGTAGGCACGAGGAATTTGCGCTCCACATCTCCACATGTTTCTCTTGTGCTGTACTGCGTGCAGCCATACACACCTAGATGGGACTCCTCAATAAATAATTGTATGTGGATTCCTGCACTTCTCTTATACTTGTCAGCCCGTGCCTCCCTTACAGCACAGGAATTAGGCTTTCCTTCCTGTATTCCCAGTGTAATTATCAAACAAACTTTCCTTCTGGTGTAGTCTTCCCACACCATGGACACTTTAAATCTCACACATAAATCTCTTTCATTTCAGCAGGTCTCTCTCCTGGAGAATGACATTTAATGGTGATCTTTTTTTAATCAGGTTCAGTCCCCTGTTTCCCACCCCCATCTGGTGGAAGCGACTTTCCACTTAGAGAGGAAGTCAGTCTTTGATTTCATAAATGATTATAAGAAGATTTAACATCCTCAGGAGCACAACTATTTTGATTAGAATATTTTTGCTCCAATTCCTTTTCCAGCTGTCCCACTTCTTGACGCAAACCCCAAGATACAGAAATCCTTCAGAATTCACCCGCAGACACTCCAGTGCGGAGACAAGCTGCTCACCCTCTCGTCGTTTGGACTCTGGCTCCATGTAACGCAGCAGAATAAAGCAGGGAATCGTCAGCAGGCCGACCGTCTACTGGTCTCTACCTCAAGCCCTGGCAGGCGGTTTGCTGAGCATGGACGTGTGCGGGCTTGTTTGCTTTAGTTCACTGACCTTCACTTTGTTACCGCAGCCCTACAGCATGCTGAGACTGCCACCAAGAAGAGCAACGTGTCTTAAAAGGCAGGGGAGCCAGACAGCTGAAGATTTTCACAGGAGCGTGCATTCACTGTCACTGTTGCAGGCAGGCTGGCATGAGTAAAATTTTACAGGCAATGCCCATTTGTGCACAGCCTCTCCCTCTTCACGCTGTGGTCAACTGAAAGAAAACATCAGATGCTGTTTGCACGGTGCCATAGCAGACTGGAGTTTTCTGGCTTCAAAGGCAGATTTGAGCTGTAAGATATAATTTTTCTGCAGCTTTGCTTTCAAAGACTTTGTATAATTTTTCCTTTCAAATATTACCCCTCTGCGGATATGCGTATGTAAAATGAGACGGTAACATGAGGGCCACAGTCCCAAGTCACCCTCCAGTGTTCTCAAAGGCTGTCAGAAGCTCAAAGGGTTCTCCTCAGAAAACAGTAAATGAGATTCTGGCTCAGAAAGACACGCTATGTAGAAATTTGCTGCCTAGGTCTCTTCAGGAGTGTTTCTGACTCTGCTACCAAGTCCAAAGGGGTGGGACCCAAATGTGAAATTTTTTTTTTATAAAAGTCTTCAGTGTCCCATCCTGCCTGTCAGCAGCTGAGTAGCTTCATTTCAGCAGCACTAGCTGTGTGAAACAGAGCACGAACAGTGGGAAGCCAACTTCACTTCTGAGGACTTCACTCCTTTTTTTAACTGTATCTTCCAGACTAAACCCATTCTCCAAGGGCCAGAGAGTCTCTTTTGAGATCTGGGTTACTCAGCTCCAGTTTGCAGGTAGCGCACCCATCCAGGAATATGTTGATTAAATGCAGTCTGCCTACATTTCAACACAACATTCAGTACCGTCCCTCTCTAGACCTGGTTAGCCTGTTTGGATTTGAGCTGGCGTGCCTGGAGACTCAAACTCTTACAAGTCTGCCCTTTCTATAATATCAGTAGCAGCCACGTCAGTGCCTGTGGCTGTTGTGCTAGGATGCAGAAATAAACTTCCCCATCCTACACAAATGCTTGGATATTTAGGCCAGAGGGACATACTGAGATCATTTTGTCTGACATCTAGAACAACGTGGACTATAAGATTATGCTAAGTAATTCATACTTGAAGTTCAATAGCTGTGGTTGAACAACAACCACAATAAACATGCAATCATGGAAAATCTACCACAATCCTTAGTAAGTTGTTCCAATGGTTAATTACCCTCACTGTTAAAAATGTGCACCTGGTTTTCCATCTGAAGGTGCTCAGCTTCAACTCCTGGCCAACACCATATTGTTGTTATACCTATGTCTACTGAACTGCAGAACCCTTCCTATCGCTGATCCTACTGAGGTACCTTCAGCCTGCAACAAGTGACTTGTTTGAAAGCTAAGTAAGTAGAACTCCCCTCACATCTTTTTCTGTCACGAGGGGTTTTTTTTGTTCCTTTTCACTCCTTCAGTTGCTTTTGTAACTTTCCTCTGAACCTTCTCAGATTTTTTAATATCCCCCTTGAAACCAGTTGTGGAGCTTGCTGAACCATAAGTGGTTCTCTCAACATTCACAGAGCTAAACTATCTCCTTAGGCTTTGTTCCAAAAATTTCCAAACGCATTCATGAGGTCCTTCCAGGCTGCCCTGTATTTTGACCAGCCCTAAAAGTTACAACAGCATTTCCAAATCTTTAAGACCATAGTCATATTAAGTGACATTAAGATGAAGCAACAAGCCCTTGAATCCCCACATAAAAAAATTTAGAAAGAAGCAGTCTCACAGCAGGATCAGTAAGTGAGCAGAACGATCTGTCAGCTGCTCACATTTCTTTATGTGGACAAGGGCCTTCGCAGTAACTGCTCATTCGAGCTGATGGCTGCCAGCTCACTGGAGGTTTGCTGTTGTTTCAGAATTTTAGCCCATTTCTTTCTATCTGCCACTCAAAGGGCCTGAGGAGATACAACATGTTCCAGTCCAGCTTACCTTTTTAATCAAAAAGCAAGCAAGTCTGCATACACATAGCTTGTTCATGCCCAAAACACTGACCCAGCCAAGCAGAGTCAGCAGAAATAGCAGCTAAATTTGCAACTTGTAATAGCACACTAGAGAAAGGCCAGCACCTTTCCAAAAGCATGCATCTCAAACCTATGTTTTCCAGTGGGAGCTGACAATCCTGTCTCACCTTATTTTGTGGCAGAGCCTCATGGACTTACAACTAGCAATATAACCCATCCTTCTGCTTTGAATGTCATGATTGTGGTCCAGAGCTTAAGAGTTTTTCTCTCTTTCCCCCTGTGTTATAGCAGCACTCCCACCTAACTCAGTCAATCTCTACAAGCAACTTCATAGCCTACAATGGTGCAACTAAAACCCCTGCCCTGGTTGCCTCTTAAGCAGAAGAGCTACCCTGGTCTGCCTGCATGGGACGTCTTTGCTTAAGGAAGGAAGAGGAGCACCACCACACCCCAAACCCAGTCTTTCCCCATACACAGTGCCACTGCTCTCACAGTATTAATAAAGCAGGTGTTGAAAGAGAGGCTCAGCCTGAGGCATGCTCAGTAGTACACTTGTTGCTTGACCCACCTCCTCATCTTAGAGATTAATTAGGCCTAGTCCCTCCCTGTTAAATTGCCTCTCAGGCACATTGCTCAGCCTTCCTCCTCCTGCCTCTGGCAGATTCACTCATTAACTTTTTATTTCAATATTCATGTTTTCCAGTTTGTAAGGCCCTCCACTGATTTTCACTAGGCTGCCCCAAGGACTCTGCTCTAGTAGCGGGATGTGGGGGAGGAAGGATGTCTGGAGCAAGGGAGGATGAGCACAGCTGCATTGGGATGAGGAGCTGGAGCTTCCAGTCTCCTCTCTTTTCGCTCTCCAAGGCTTTCCCATGATGCTGTCCTAGGTGAAAGGCACTAGCTGGGCTGAGAGGCAACGTCACCACTTCTCATCTCCTGAAGACGCCCTTTCACCGCTGGGTGCTCATTTGAGAGATGCAAGTTCAGAGGTCCTCAAGCAGCAGTGGGGCATGCACCCAGCTGTCCCCTAGCCTCGGCTGGGACTGACATCTAGGGACAAGGCTGTGGTATTTGGCTCCAGAAAAGGCCTCTGGGCTCTGAATCCTGCCTGGGGAAAGAGGGCTGTCTGAGGAATAAACCTTCCCCACATTTTACCAACTAGCTGGCATGGTACTTAGTGTGTTAGCTGCTGCCATTCCTTGTCTTAAATGCCATGTTCTTTCTGTGCATCATCTGTGGAGCTCAGGTACCTCACTCAGAGCTGAGGATCCCACTTTCAGCTCAGCAAACCCTTGGCTAAGTTTGAACTTTTGCTCCTGTCTCCATCCCTGTTCATTTATGCCATCTGGATAGACTGGAAGCTCTTTGGGGCAATGCCTGCCTTTTGCTATACGTGTACAGCAGTAAGCTCAGCAGAGCATTAATTAAGATCTCTAGATGCTGTTGTAATACAAAAACCAAATATTAATTAGTAGGATCAGCAGATTCACATACCAGACATATTGCAAGACGCGCCCCCACTATATTTATACACGCTGATATGTGAATGTGCCTGCAATGGTTAATACCACTGTATATTTGGCTTGTCTGCGCACTGTATGTTTTTCATGTAATATCCTTTCCTTTCATAATCATATGTCACTTAATATCCTGACTAAGACAGAACATTCTGTAACACAGTAGCACGTGTTTGGACAGAATAGTGAAATTATCTTTGAAATGTAGTACAGATGGAAAGATCAGATGACGAGTCTCTTTTCCATTTCTCTAACTTTCTACTGTGGCTACCAGTGTTTTAATATTCTAAACCATCAACGGATTCATTCTTCATGCTTGTGATGAACTAAGTCATACTCACAGCTATCTGATTTTTGTATGTGTATTGCACATTCCGAAGAAAATCCATAATGGAAGACGTAATTGCAGTAACAAGCACCCTACAGGGATGCAAAATTCCTCCAGAGGATCGTCGGGGGTTAATAGGGCTCTTCTTTGCACAGTTCTGCAGAGCCATTCCTATTCGTATGGACTGAGCACTAGAGGGAAAGCAATAAAATTACCAGCAAAAGCCCAGGTTCCTGCCTGTTCAGTATACCATACTAATTTCTAAAGACAGAGCTCTGATTGTATGGCTGAGCCAAACAGGACGGCTGTTTTTAACACCATTCTAACTTATGGTAACCATTAACTACAACCTGACTTCCCATTACAAAATACCACTGTGAACACCTATTAGCAGCTAATTGAATCATCTAAAAATGGTCATAATTCAAAGCTATGTTTGTATTTTTGTAATGTTTCTTACAGCTTTTGCTGTAGTACAGGAGAATATGCAAATCAAGGCTCTGTTTTAAAGCTCATGGTAGGATGGAAGTTTAAATGGAAATCTAATGGAGTGACAAAGGGGAATAAAGCCATATTGTATTTTTGATGTTACCCATGAGACATGATAGGAGAAACTAATAACAGGCTAACAAGGCTCCCTATCTCTAAACGTTTTCCAGCTGTGAGCCACTGAAGAGCCAAAAGACCTCTCTGAGTCAACACCAACAAATGCATATACTCACATCGTAATTTTCTGCAATTTCTATTCATAATTTCAAGGCTGTATGGCATTTTTCATTCTCCTTTTTATTTAAAGAAATAAAAGTATTTCCTCTCAGAGGCATCATGGGTTGTTTTTCAACCACTATATCCTGAAGCCTTCAATTTTGTTGTAGTCCTTTAAACATGAGTATGTTTTTATTATATTATGAAAGGCAACAAATTACTGTTTGCACAGCATTATTGACAGGTTTGTGCGTATTTGCTGCCAGGGCTTTTTAATTTAACTTACAGCCCGATTTTGTAAAGAATTTTCATTAAATCTATGGAAAAGCTGTTAGGTGCTATTTTGGGTAGAAATAGGGCTACTTCAGATTAGCATAAATTAGCTTAAACAAGCAAATCAGTTTAAACCATCTACTCAAACTGGAAGAAGAATGTATTTCACCGATTGTAAGAGAACTGTCAAGAGCAGATAAAAAAGATACCACACCTCAGGTGGAGGTTACTGCCTCTCCAGGGAAAAGGTCCACTCCCTTCTGCTGAGTCACAGCAACGTGGTGCTTCCAGGCCATTGCAATGCAAAGTAAGGTGCAATTGCTTAAAGTTCACTCCAGGTGTCATTGAGGTTTGCATCAGTTAAATGAATCCAAACTGGGGGGGGGAGAGGGGAAGTTTAGGCAAAACTTTTGCAGCTCCCTCCTACGGTGAAGGACCCAACCACCATCAAGTCTGCCTAATGTAGGTATCTATTTGCACAAGGAGGTGTGAATTTCCTCGATATATATGTGAAGCACTAAACCAGTGCCACTGCACCCCTTTTCCACATTATCCACTGGTTCAGCCCAGAAAAGGGCTCTTCAGATCTGCAGACTTGGCTTCATCGTGAGACCCAACGCCTGGCTGCCGAGGCTGGCGTAAGGTGTGACCCACAAGCTGCAGTCACTCTGCTGGCTCGCACATCATGTCCGTCATACTGCCCAGCCCTTTCATATTTATTAGAGGGGTCAGATGCTTATGTCCTACATCAGCATCTGGTGTAGACGGCTGCCTGGTTGGAACAGCCATCAGTTTTCAACTGATACCAAAGAAGTTTTAAATCACCTGCCATTCATCAGACCGTTTCACACTGCTTAGCACGAAACATTTTGATGAATAGGGAACAGTGGATTGTCTCTCCAGCAAATGTATAATAAGAAGGATGTGTTTTACACGGGAGATGGGAATTCTTCTCTGCAGATACACATGTGCAGCCCTGCTGGCTTTCTTGGAAGCTGCATACATACTTCTGAACAAACAAACAACCACCACATCACTTCTCCCAGGCTCAGAGATTGTGCTGGCTTTCTCCAGCAAGCTTAGTAGCGTGCCAGAAATAAGCAACTGAACCCTTATATAGGCAATCCAAACAACAATATTTTTAATGTCCAGCTCCCAGTTCTTTGATTCAATCCTCACTTCAAACATTATGAAATCTGCATTTGTTAAAACCACCAGAATTTTCTGGAGCGAGTAGCATGGGGAAGGCAATGGCTGGGGCATGTATGGCAATTGCCCTCTGGTTGCGAGGTGGGCTCACACATATGTGTGTGTCTCTCCCTGGTTTTGGGAAGCCGCTACTGCCCTTGTTACCATAAGAGCTCTAAGAGGTTCTTCCTCTGCTCAAGCTGTGGGGACTTTATCTGGTTTTAAAGCAGAAGCCCTCGTGCAGTTGTCCTTCCTGTGCCAGCACAGCACGATTAATAACCAGGGCATCTGTGCTGCACTGCAAAGACATGATAAAGTTGCCAGCACTGAGCTACTGAGGGGCACAGCAGCAGCCTAGAAGCATGTGTCAAGGAGCAACCTGTTTGCCCTATAAAGACTCTTGGCATCAGGAAAAATGTCCTCATCTCATTTCCTGAACTGTAATGAGCTACTAGCATTCACATTTTTCATTTCAGCATAGCTGGTAAAAAAAACTCCTGAAGATAGGAAAATCGAGAGCAGCCAGCAGATTGTGTGCCTGTCGCATTTACATTCAGTCCCCATCCCATGGAAGAAAGGAAATTAATTTTTTTTTTTTTTTTTTTTTTAAATTCTCAACTCTGACCTACTAAGCTTGTGGGTCATGACCCCCATTTGGGAAAAGCTGCACTTTCTCCTCTTCTTCCTCCCTGGCTCACACACACACACATACACACGCGCGCACCATGAAAACATTACCCTAATGACCACTGACAAAACAATGCCTGAAGGAATGTGTCGTATATAAGCATCCAAATAACAGAGCCAACAAAACATGTCAGTCTCTTAATTTTAATTTCAAACATAGGTTAATATTAAAAAAAAAAGTCCCCAAAAGCTATACAATTTCACTAGACAGCCAGTTCAGCATTAAGTAAATTGACTGAAAATGACTGAAAATGAAATAAAATGACAGCACCCGGGAGTAACCATTAATTCTGGGTTCTTTCCTTTCCAGGTCTTCATTCATTTTTCTTCCCCTTGACTTAATACTTGTATTTTTTCCTCCCTCTTTTAGATACTATCTTTGGCTATTTCTTTACCTCTCCTTTCCATATTTGCTTGACTTTCCTCTCATTTTCGGTGGAGCCTAACTCTGGGTTCCCCATGGAGCTCATTCACAGTCAAAGGTTTCTTAGTCAGGGAAACCTTCCACATCATCACGTTTGTCAGTGCGGTTCCTCCAGCTTTCATTATACCCTTGGGCTAAGGACCATGTGAGCCCTCGGTCTGGGGAAGGAAGTTCACTCTTCCTGCTGTCCATGACAGCTGCCTTCAAGCAGCCCAGCTGGATTTCTTGAACCCAGAATGGGAAAATCCAGTTTAGGTTCAGTCCATGAGCAAATGTCTTTCACGTCTCAGATACACCATGCTCTTCAAAATTTCTGTCCTGGGTCCATTACTGAGGCCCTGGTCAATATTTGCAGAGAAGTGCTCTTTACTGGGAGGCAGCAACAAATAGAGATGTACCCCATGCTCAGCCCTGGCACACCCAGATACACGATAAATCTGATGCAGGGATCCTACTTGCTGATGTGTTTCATCCTTCTCTTTCTGCATCTGTATGTAGCTGCACCTCCTACTTTGAAAAGCAGCAAAATGTTAGATAGCATCCCTGAACAGCAATTCAAATTCCTGAACAGCGCTTGAGGAAAAATGTTCCTGCTTGTCACATACATTACTGAAATCTTTTGGCTCCATACAAATTCTCAGTTCACTAATACTGATTCTATAATATTTACTGTCTGGTCACATTCAGCTGTTGCTCCTTTCCATCACTGCTGATGGTACAAAAGAAGTATTTTTCTAGCATGTTACTTGACTTTAGCGTGCCCTGTTCTCTCTTTGTCTGCTTTTGGAATGCCTTTTTCATTTAATGCAATTCAGGTTGTTTATCACCCCAACTACTCAAGAAACGCTGATTTTGCTAGCCTAGAAAATATCCAGTGGACCGTGAAAAGCCATGGCCACGCAGCATCACACATGCTAAGAATGTATTCATGCCAGTCCCAGCAGGGGCTCTTGTGCAGGTGCAAGTTAAACGCTTGTTTTGGTCCTTTTCACCATAAAGCATTAAATCTCAGGATCCCTTAATACTCCCACCCAGCCTCACAGCAGGCATGTCTGAAGAGACATGAGTGTAAGCATCTTGTAGTGCTGGTGAGGTACTTAGTTAAGCGTTCCCCTTTTGGGCCTCACTTTTGCTACTATGCACAATAACGCTCAAGGCTATGCAGCTGCACTCCAGTTCATGCAGGATCAGGTTCCCCTGCCCTCTTTCTCCTGGCTTAGCACTTTCTTCTTTTTTTTTTTCTTTTTTACCCTATACTCATACATGAACACTTCAGAGCGCAGAGCACCATTAAGCTCAAAGAGAACATGCATGAGCACTTCACAGCTCTCCGCACAGCCTTTTTGCCAGCCTTTCCCTTCAAAGAGGCTGCTCCAAAAGCTGACTGGAGCCAGCGAAAGTCTCCCCGTTGGCCTTGGATCAGGCCCAAAGCAAGGGACACAATTAGATGGGAAGGGAGGCCTTAACGAAAGGCAGCTTGCCTGCCAGCAGGCAAAACGCAGGGAGACGTACAAGGAGAAAGCAGTATTTGAGGGCCAAACTTGCAGTCCTTTGAGGAACAAGCCTCTGTGCGGCAGATGCCCTGCCAAGCAATCTGTGCTCTTCGTGACTTCCACTTGAGCAGTGTGCTGAGGCACTCGGCAGTGGCTTTGAACTGCGAGGTGAAGACAGTGTGTGAGCACTGCCTCACTTTTTTTAATCCATCAGATTTATTTGTTTAATATATTTTTATTGTCTTGTTTATTCTTTTTATGAATCTTATTGTTACAAAGCAGTATTTTTAAATGGCAGTGGAAAATATGCCAATTGAAGATGTTTGGGAGAGTCAAAAAGAAACCCAAATAAAAGCCTGTATCCAAATCTTGTGAGGGGGTGAATGGGTATTGTTCTTCTCATTCCCCTTTTTCTTCTGCGTGTACCAGTCAGCCCAGGAAGAGATGTCTCAGAGCAATTCTCCCCAGCCCTCTACCAATAAATAGGGCAGTACAAGAGTCTTCACAGTCCAACAGTTCCTACCGCCTGTTACTCAATAACTTGCAAACACACACTGTGTTAGCACAACCCAGCACGAAATAAAGTCCGCACTCAATGCAAATTGTCCATGGCTCTCCATTTCTCATGCTGCTCATTGTAACGACTTATCATCTACCTAATTTAGATCTCAGTGTTTTCTACTCACATTAACATTGGTTGTAATGAACACAAATGTCCTATCTCATCCGCAAGAAAATCCAACAGATCCTTTTATCAGAGTTGTAAGATGATATGTTTGGATGAAGCGTCTAGCGGGGTCCTGCCAGAGCTCTGGTTTGTTTAATATTTTCAGCAGTTATCTGGAAGCAGAAGTAGAAAAAAACATTAATTATATTAACAGTTGACACCAAGACTGGGGGAGAAGAGGGAAAACAAGAAGTTTATAGGGAAAATGGAAATCAATTTACAAGGATTTGAGAATTAGACAAGCATTATCCAAATGATGCAAATTTATAATTACAATATGTCAGCAAGCAGACTGGTTTCTTATCACGTCTGGATAACCTAATGGTACCTTGGAAGATACTTTGCACAGAAGGACAATGGTAATATCTTGCACCCAGAAAATGGATTGTCCGTTCTTTATACAGTATTTCAAATGCTGTAGAAATTCATAGAGACGTGGAGATCGCAGCAGGAGAAAAGTACCTACAACTGAACAGGAAAGCAACACAGATGATGGAAAGACTGAAATCAGTATTGCATGTGCAGTTTGCCTCTTTAGCCTAATGAGAAGAATTAAGTTCAACTACTTAATGACCACAAATCATCTGCAATGCTCTGTGCTGCTTTATTGTGTACGTAAATTACGGTTTACTGCACTATACATAGCGTACGGTTTACTGCACTGTACATAGAGTACGGTTTACTGCAGCCCAGATTTATTTACGTGTGCAAAAGAAGAAGAGATAGCTAGGCAAAGGTAGCTGTCATGCACGACAAGATAGCTCAGGAGCGTCAATTCATGGTGGAGTCCATGTGCGTTACAGACTGGGCTGTATAAGTGCCGGATGCAGAATTAAGCCTCCCTGCTGGAAAAGCTTTCCTCAGCACAGTGAGCTCTTGCACTATGAGCTATTGCAAGGTCCCAGAGACCTGCAGATGTTGGGTGAGAGGCAGCGAGCATTGTGACCCACTGCCTAGCTGAGGAGAACCCAGCACATCACGGCTGGTGTGCACAGGAAATGGACCCTGTCCCATAACCAGCTTGAAGGCCACCAGACAGACATCAAATGAATGTCTGAGCCATAAATTGCCTACAAAACTTCCTTACTCTGGCTGCAGCCTACTATTTGTCTCTGGCTTCCCACTACCAGCTCATAGCTCCTTTCTCATATTCAGCCTGGCTTCCCAGTCCTCTGTTTCCAGTGTCAATAGTGCAGTGGCTCCTGTCCCACGCTCACTCTCTTTGCCTCTTCTTCCAGCCTCACACAGGCTCCCTGCCTCTAGCACAACCCCTGAGCACATCCTGGGCTTTCCCCTTCTGCTCTCTGTGTCTGCAGGACAAAAGTAATGACGATGTCTCTTTTCCTCTGAAACACACTCAGATCCTTGTCCCAGACATTCATTTCACCCTCAACCACGCACTACCTGGAAACCAACACATCTCTGAATACTACAGGTTTTTTTGTCTCCCAACCCCAAAGATACTCTATACAGTCAATATAGCACTACAACTCTGGAGACGTTAAGATGATGAAAGTACAAAAAACACGTCAAAACTTAGGAACACAGCTGTGAGGGTCAAGGCGTGATACAAGTGCCTCAGCACATTTTGGACAGAAGTCTTGAGCTTAGCCTCATTAGGTGGATATTTTCAACAACCTGTCCCGAGGTACTTAAGCAGTGATGGCACAGTCAAGCCTCCAACTTGGTGTCATGGGCAAAGTGTCCCAGCTCTGCCCTTGCCTATAGCAAAACCTCTACGAATGAGATAGCACCATGGAAAACTCACTCCCTTTGTGATTTTTGCTTCTCATCATTCTGTGAGTCGGGCAGGATTTGTGCTCATTTGCAAGGATCCTAGGTTGGCAAGGGCCAACTGAACACACCGGGGCTTTGGGCACCTCTACCCTTCCCCGTTAGTGTGTTCCCAAGACCCACCATGGCAGAATGTGCCCCCATTGTCCCACCTCTCTCTCCTCCAAGGTAACATAACATGAAAGTCCAGGAGTTTTACTGACGTATCTGCACGGGCCATTGAATAGCTAACATGCTCCATGCTGAATTCCAGTATGGCACATGCATGCCCCATGCTGGATTATAGTCAGGCTATATCCATACCAGTAAACTAGACCATTATTGCATTAGAACTAAACATCCAGGCCAGCTGGCGGAGAACCATGTGCTAGTGAATGAGTCTCCTAAACAAGGTGGCAGCAAGCAAACTGCCTACTGGGCACACTCCTGTTGCCAGACCAGGCCCAAAAATTGTTCAGAGAGAGTGTCAGTTGCAATGGGCCATGTTCATGCCAGAGAATGTGCTAGCAGTTTACTTGCATAGACAATCATCTTCCAGGGCCAAGGAAGGCTGCCAGGCATGCTTGGATTTACTAGCATAGACTCAGTCTCGGCATCTGTCTTTTCCCCATGTGACTAATGATACAACAGCGTCCCAGAATGTGGCAACCATGAAGCTAAAAGAGATTCAGATTGCGTCCTCTGTGTGGGAAGGTAAGAAAGGTACCTACTGAATATTTCCTTCCTACTTGATCTCCCCAAGGTGAGCTGAGACCGATCAGCACGTTTGCCTTTATCCAACCTGCTTGGGATAGGCAGGAGAATATACTTGATGATTACTTTCTTCAGTGGAATTTCTTTGGTCTTAAGGTTACTTCTGAAGTTTGCTCAGATTCTTCAAGACTGCTTCACCCACGGATTGTTCTCAGTATAAACATACCGTTTTTACTAACATGCTTTGGCAAACGACATTCAGAATTTGCTTCCCAATTGACACTGAGGTTTGGAAGCAGCTGAATGCAGCTTTGGATATATATTTTAAGGACAAAAAGCTTCCCTCTCAGGCCTGCAGAGTTACACATGGAACAAAATATATGGCAGATAGGAATGACTGCCCTCATGCTCCTCACTTCATTGTAATGGCAGGAGTGATTCTCTCAATATCAGAGTTGTCTACCAGCATAAGACTAGTATCACAAGAGGAGCAGTAGGCCCGTAATTGAGTCTGACTTTACAGCCATTCTGGCTAAATATCCTCTTCCAGCCCCAGCTGTGCCATCCACAAAAGGTGCAATCTCCAGTCCCCTTACTACACGTCAACTGCCAGCAGTTACTGTCCTTTCAGCTCAAGGAAGTCCTCAGCCATCCTTAGCACATTGCACCTGAGTAGCTCAAAGGATTTAAATTGCAGGGCTTGGCTAAACCAATCCATTTTGACTGAAATGGTTCAGGGAGCTTTTACTTAAGCAAATCTTCCAGGAGATTGACAGGGACCTTCAGAAGGTAACAGCAATCTGCAGTTGAAAATGGCAACATCTCCCATAGATGCAGCTCTTTGCAGAACATCCTAGCTGTGAACACAGAGCAATAGCTTTGGAACAGATGCTAAGCAAGGAATAAAATGCATGTGCCTTGTGTCAAATGCAGACATTAAAAAACAAAGCTGACTGAATTAGGTACATTCCCTCCAGCTATAGCTTCAGGACAAAAAAAAAAAGTGTACTGTTACTTGCCAGCTCCAAACACAGACTCTAATTTAACCTCAGCACTTGATTTTCACAGTCAAAGATTAAGTGGAAAAGAAGACAAGTCACAGAACAACTTCAACTGGAAGGGACCTATGGAGATCTCTAGTCCAAGTCCACGCTCAAGGCAGAGGTGACTTCAAAATCAGATCCAGGTGCTCAGAGCCTTGTCCAGTTCTGAATATCTCCAAGCAAATGTTCTTCTCTCACCAAGTCCTTCTCAGCCCAGCCTTGAGGATCTACCCTCCCCAGCTGGAGGACAGCTTGCCTGGGGCACGACCTCCTGCACCTTCCCACCACCTGTGGGTGGAGGCTGCGAAGAGAGGAGGTGCAGGGCAGGTGGGCATGCCTGAACCCTGTCGCTCTCCCACATCCCCTTTGCCACTTTTCAGAGCCTCCTCTGGCTTTTTAGAGATGCTGCTTACCTTCCCTCCCCCTACCTGAGCCTCCTTAGGCCACTGCAGCTGCTCCCAAAGGGAGCTGAGGCTGTGGAGGATGTGGGAAGGACAAGAGCAGACCCCAGATAAGCAGGGCTCAGCCTTCTCCTTCTTCCCCACTCCTGCCCCAGGACTGATAACACTTGGCAGCACAAATAACACAGCCATGACCTGCTCATTCCCCTAGCTGGAGTAGTGGCTCAGGCGGTGGCAATGGCTGAAGAAAAGGCTTCAAGGCAGGTGGGGGAGAAGGGGAATGCACCCAGGGACTGACAGTTTCTATCTACCAACTCAGACTTTCCTCAGGTTGCTACAGCAGCCCTGGCATCTGCTCAGCCCGGCAGGGAAAGCGAGGCACCTGGAGGCAGTGGCAATGGGGGCAAGGGACATATAACCTCTTTTAAGAGACCTAGTGAAATAGGAAAGGGAAAGATGAGCAAGCCTGAGACCTCAAAGCAGCACCTTACAGATCTGTCTTCTCTCCTCCCACGTTTATTTCTAAACATTCTCCTTGAGCTGAGCTCACCCCGCAGAGAGGGAAGTGGCTGATATAAGTGTGAACTAAAGTGTCCATGCTACAGGTGGGGCTCTGCCACTTCTCTCCCTCTACAATACATCTACCCACTCACTGATCTGCCATTTTTCACTATCACACTGTTTACAGTTCAGGATATCTCCATCACTTACCTAGCTTATAAGCTCAGGAAAGCAGTAACTGTGGTGCCAGGACCCTATTTGCTTGCCTTTATCCACCACTATTGCCAATATAACCGGCATAAATGGATAAAGGGAAATCCCACAGTACTCCTAGCCACTGAAATCCTCCACTCCTGCTGAAGATGAATGTACATCTTCAGGTGCTGGAAGACAACTTGGTATCTGAAACAGAGTCATATTCATCTGCATTTCAGACTAACACGACATCAGTGAAATCACAGCCCAGACTGAAAGGTTTGGGTTTGTCTGCTTGCTGCTGGCAAAAGGATCGGTGAGTAGGTACCTCGTTACGGGCCAAATGCCGCATTGCTGACTCAGGCACAGAATGGGATTTTCAGAGTGCTTAAGGAACTCGCATCCCAGATGAAAATAGCACTTGTACCCACAACCTCACTCAGAGTTTTCTTTGGCTTCAATAGCAGATAGGGACAGAAGGTCTGAGTTCTCAGACTCACATGTTTGTGTCCTGTCCCATAGACACTTAACTGAAGAAAGAAGTCACCCAGAGCCTTAAGACACAACCAAAAGCAGGCAATACTTTATAACCACAGACTAGTCACCCTGACTTCTAAGCAGCTCACAAATGTGACTATATTTTGTCCTTACACTGGTCTCAAGAGTTAGGGAGGTATTATCAAAAGGTGGGTCACTGGAGCACAGATGAACACCTAATCTGAAGTGAAGTCACAGCTCTCTCTGGCAGAGCTGTATCTTCTTAAACCTTTCGTGTTGGTCTCCTGACTCCAGCCTTCCCTAGGCTCTTTTTCAATCTTAGACATAGGGGAAGGCAGGTGTGCACGTGAAAACCAAAGTACTATAACTTTGTACGTTGAGTGTTATCAGCAACAAAACTGCCTTGACAAGTCAAGTGTCCTCTCTCAGGCTGTCAGATCCCAACCCACTTAGGGTTTTATGGGTCAAAAACAGGAGAAAAAAAAAATGGGAAGCCACTGGGTCAGCAGGTACAAGTGAGCATAGCTCCATTAACTTTTGACTAGGTACATTATCTGTAGACTTGACCCAGTTGGAAAATGACCTACAAGTGGCTACAAAGTTTAAAAAAATCTTATACCATTGGTTTTAAGGAATGAAGCTGAAAATACTTCCCTCTTCTTTAACTTGTATTATTTTTTACCTCAAATTTGACGTATACTTTGCACTGTCAGTCGAACAGTGAATTCAAAGATGACAAGAGACAGAGCAAAAGCCAAAGAGGTTCAGCCATGAAATCAAGTCCCATGGAATTACTGAAAAGGACAGGACTGGAGGGTCGGCTGGTGCAAAGTGCCTTCAATCCTTTGAAGCCATCGACTTCCACCTTCTGAGGCAGTTCTTGTTCAAGCCCCTCATCAACTGTTTGGGACCTACTGCCAGGATCACAAAAAGTCCCTGGGCTTAACTTGAGCTTAAATGTAGCACTGAGAAAAAGAACAAACAAAAGCTAGAGGAAACCTTCCCCATCCTGTGAAATGCAGAGCAGCCAGAGAAAGAGGGAATAAGAAACAGACTCTTTTTTCACCACCAAGGAAGGCTGAGAAGAGACCACTGCTCCTGTGACAGTTGAAGTCTCTAAGAGAAGCAAAATAGCTTGTGGCAACAGCCTGAAATTGTCTTGCAATATCGGTGTCCTCATATTGCCTGGACGGATGATGAAACCGCATTGCATTAGCTCCATGGCTCACTGCGGGCATTGTGCTACAGCTCCACAGGCTGTCATTACGCGGGGCGCTGCCTCCTGCCCATGCTGCCTACATCTTCAGGGCAGAGTATCGGGGATAGTCGAGGGCCAAACTTTCAGCCGACGTAAATTGGCGGAGTTGCACCAGCTTCCCTGGGACTCCATTGATTTACAGCAGCTGAAACTCTGGCCCCTGCTATGCTTAAAATCTGAGACAGGCTTTCATTGGACACAAAAGAATACTCTTTGGGACACTTTGAAACCTGTGCTCTGTGCGAGCGAGGAGCTAAACGATTCCCAAGATTTTCTGTGAGACATGTACAAGCACACATTGTGCACCGAGTGTGAGCAGGCTCCACCAGACACACAGACACAGCATAAGCTCCCTGGGATGTGCCAGGGTGAAGAAGAGTTTTCTAAGTCACTTCATTTTTACTGGAAACTCTGCGCCAGTCCTCCCACGTATAACGCACTGTGCACTCCTCGTAACCAGCATTGTCTGAACTTGTGGTATTTTAATAAATGTTCCTGCCAAGCCAAAGACGCTCTAAGACACATCACCTTTGTCCAGAGGAGGATCCCAGCTGAAACGAAGTCCAGAGAGTGTGACCTCTGCTACAAACCAACACATAGGTATGTTAAATGAGTTCCTATTAAAAATAACTGCTCTCCGTACTGCCTGGAGTAGAAGGGGGCACAGGCTGTTTAGAGAGTGCACATGAGGGTGACAGATCGCAACAAAAAATCCTTTCACTGTACGCAGAGGAAAATGAGGCAGTACAAATGAATGCCTCTTTTTTATTTCATAGGGACAGGTTGGCAAAAGCAGATTATTGGGTTTGGGCTGCACGGAAAAGAAGAATTCTCTTTTTTTTCTGGAATCCTGATTCATCTTCATTATTCAGTCACTCAAGCTTCCTTGGAAACAGAGTGCCACTGAGTTATTATGGCAGTCATAGATGAATTCAGCAGAAAAATATACGTATAATAACGAAAGAAAGTAAAACTGCTCTCCTTGTGCAGCCCTACAGAGAGACAGCCAGACAAAAGCATGAAAAAATTGACTGTCTGGCCAAGAATGAAATTGCTGGCAAGTCTGGTTTCAACCCTGCTATTAGCTTTCTTGCAGCTGCTTCAACTACCCAAGCAGTATTGAGATAAATGCATTCTCTGAAGTCCTTTTTTTCTAATTGGGGGTAATATATTTATTTGCATATTAGCCTACTTCTGATTAGTACCTCGTCTGAAAGAACTTAGGAGCTAACAGTCAGCCACCTTCAACAACAACAACAGAAAAACCCCAAACCCAAGGGAAAAAGCACTCAGAAGTGTTCCTGCATTTAGGGATGAATGTCGTGCTTCCTCTGCGGGCAGAGCCCTCTCCAGCTGCATTGCACATGGGGCAATTCTGCTGTGCCAAAGGGGCAGGCCGCAGGCAGCTGCACAAGGGGGGAGGCTGGGGGAGGCAACGTGCTCTTGCAAACTCCCTGCTCGGTGCTGCTCACTTGTGCAACAGGCGGATGGGCAGCAAAGAGCAGCACGGGTGGATCTGCATCCACTTGGCCCCTACCCTGACGCCGCAGCCACCTCAATGGCGCAAGGGGCTGTGAGTGCAAACGTTACGTATTTCTGAGAGGACAGGGGGTGCCCGGGGTAAAGGCTTACATCTTGCTCCTGTCCCAGGAAGATCGCTACTGAGTGCTGATGGATCGGGTCGCGGGAGGTCACACTTGGGGTCTGGACCTCAGGAATGTATTTCGGACCTGAGGTAATGATAAGGCGTGACATTATGGTAGCCTTCAGACTCGCTCGCCTCACAGGCATGTCGTTAAGGTTTCCTCTCTTCAGAGGTGTAAAGCACTTCTGTTGCAAGCCGAGAAAAAGAAGGTACTGTCTTAAGGGTGGAACAGAAAAGGTTATGGAAGATTTGCCAAGAAAGTGCCTGCACTCTTCTCGTTCCAAAACACGGCAGGCTTAAAAAAAAATTGAAAAGTTTCAAAAGGCACCCAGCGATTGTTTTTTAGGAAACAAAAGAAGAACTTATGGGTTAGCTTTTCCAAGTTGCTGCATTAATAGATACACTAAACAGACAGCTTGATCCGGATGAGTCACACGGCAGAAGAGGAACAATGACCTGTGTGTTCCTCCAGTACAAATTATTCATTTTTCTCTGTCAATAAAGACTTTTTTTAATATAATTGCATTTGGGCAGCCAATCAGGAGGGTGTGGCTATCAGAAGATCACCCCCTCCCTCAGGGAGTCAAATCTATTTGGCGGGGTATCAGAATTTCAGGATACCCTAAGGCAGGCCACAGCATCTTAAAATAACTTAAACACACCTCGTATCATGCCTGGATGTTGAATCAGCCCAGAGATGTCAATCACATACTGCCGTTCACAGCAGAATCACCTCAGTTGCTCTGATCCTCACTTTTGAACTTACAACTTCCCTTCACAGGAATCAGAGGGGGGCGTGGGTATGTGTGTGTGCCTATGTGTGTGTGTGCCTATGTGTGTGTGTGTAATTCCCCAGCCTCCACAATAACAATTCCACCCTTTGAGCCTCCTTGTTGGGAAACAGCCCTAGCAGAACAGCAAGTTCCTCTTTCACAACAGCTAGTTGCTGAAAGGAGGCAGCACATCTTGGCAACGGCAGTAGGAGACAGCAAACCTGGGCCTTCCCCTTAGAATTTTATAGGGCTTTTGCTACCGACAGGCACGCCGATGTGATTTAACTCCACTGAATTATTCTCAGCTTGGCTCCTCTAACTTGTTCAAAAGTATCTGCTCATCTCAAAGGTGTCAGTTCTCTGAGAGCTTGGCTTGAGACACTAGGTCTGGTTTTCAGAGGGTCTAAGGTTCCTCTGGTATTGCATTATACTGTACTGTTGCTGTTGTGGTTATTTATCTGCACTGGAACAGTATCCTGCAGACCAGGATCCTGCCGTGCTGGATCCACACGCGCTCTAATTCCTTACCAACTTCAGTTAACTGCTCAGCTTCTCTGAAGAACAGTAACTACACGCAGCACCCAAAAACAAGGATTCAAAACAGATGCTATTTGTTAAAGTATCTGCCATACTCCCTCATACCTTGTTTTCTCCACCTGTAAACTAAGGGTGAATACGGACCTGTGTCAAACACCGCGGGATGCATAGATGGGTGCAGAGCACTTTGTAAGCATAGCACAGTGCTGTGTTGCATTGCTCTTCAATTTAGGAACACGTGATCTTCTCTGCTTCACCTTGCTGTCCCGGCATCTCTGAACTTGTGGTCTAACAAATTACATCGATTCCCACTGAACTAAGTCCAAGAATTGACTTGCAAATACAAAAAACCGGATTATTGTGTTGTTATTTCTGGGCTATGAATAATCCATTGCTACATATTAGGGCAAGATACACGGTTTTGGAAACTGGCTTCAAGCTTTTGTTGTGTGACTTGGAAGTCCCCAGGTTGAAGCACTTGCCTTATTTTTTGCAGACCACTAGGTGGAAGTGCTGCTCCATCGCAGCCTTGCCATCCCGAAGCCCTCTGGAAGCGGCAGCCAGGGCTGGAGCAACTCTTGACAAAATCTTTTTCACGGGGAAGCGAAAGATGAGGAACCAGAACCCTCAGTCCCCTTGTTTTTCCAAAGCAGAGATTCGGTTCCAGTGCACACAGTATCGCAGGAAACATATATCAAAATCAATATATAATGAAATCATAACAACAAGGCTTGTGACAGCAAGGCATAAAACCTGGAATGTGCCTTCAGAAGGAGAGACAGATGAATTTGTCAAGCATGCCATAACACAAGCCATTTATGAATTATTAGTAATTTATAATGCACTTTTAGAGGAGTGGGGAGAACCTAGGGAAATAAATGGGCTTTCTTGGCTTTTCTCTAAAATGACAAATGTCTTTTTTATTCCATTTGCTCTCTCCCAATTCCCAGCTTCCAGCTTCTGCCTATAAGCCCACTTAGCACGAGGTAACTCTATACCTCCTTCTTCTGCTCTTCCTGAAGTGAATTATCTCCTATGGCAGCTTTCCAGGGCAGCGCCTGCCAGAAGGCAAGCTCCAGGGGTAAAGTCCTTTCCTAAGTTTGTCCAAAGCCATTTGCCCTGCAGCCTCACTCAGAGCTGACCTAGTAAAACCAGACAAACAACTCACAGCCATCTCCCTCCTCCCTGCCGCCTTCTCCCCCTCCCCTATTTCTGCCTTCTGTGCTCTCGCTCTCTCCCCTCAGTAATTTAAGTTTGCTCACTTAAGTCCTGGGACCACCAGGCACTTCATATGTCCCTCACGGACCAAATGCGGAGCACCAAGCAGGGTATTCCTGAAGGGAGAGACAAGAAAAATGGCAATACAGGAGGGTTAAAGGCAGGCTGAGCCTAGCAAGCATCGTCTAGACTTTCAGTCTCATGATTCAGTGTGTCTGATGTAAAACTATTTAAATAAGAGTTATGTAAATAACATGGCAGACAGATAGATTATTTAATATAATCAAAGCGAGATAAGGCCCGGGCCCCAATCCTTCCCTGAAGTAAGGCTGCTTTGTGCCATCCTCACAATGCAAACAGCCCTGAGGCCAGAAGACCCAGCCAAGGGAGGATCACCCCAGTGCGAGGAGATAGCCTCCTGGCTTGCAACCAGCACAGCAGCTCCTACACAGCTTCTCCATCCCTAAAGCCAAGCAAAGGGGCATTCATGAGAAATCTCAGTATCCAACTGGTCTCCACTGCCATATTAGCACCTCGGAGACACTGTCTTTTGGGATCATTTGGAGCAGCCTTCCTCTGAGCTATGCTGGAGGATTTGCCTTCAACTGAGCCAGATGGAGACTGTGACCAGGGACAGAAGCAGCTGGATAATAAAATGAGCAAACTTTTTCCTCACCTTCCAGCAGGGTTAGCCTCAAAAATAGAGTTGAAAATGGCCCATCAGGTAGGGTAGCACTTCCCTCTCATTATCTTGTTACCACCTTTAGCATAGTCGTGTGGGTTTTACCTACTTTTAAACTTCCCAGGGCATGTCTGCACCACAGCAATTGCATGCAGGATAGGCCCAGCTGAGCTAGCTTCAAATCACCTTACTTGGGGACTAATAGCAATGTAAACACAGGAGCACAGGGCTCGCTATGGGCTGCAAAACATGCTGGAGAAGCCGGCCCTGTGCACAAGCAGTCAGTGCCCACAAGACCGTGGGCAGGCGCGAGGCTGGCTTGAGTTTGTTGACAGGAGCAGGAGTTTTTGCAGTGCAAATGTGCCCTTGTGTAACGTGATTTCCACCAGTTCCCCTAGGACACCAGGCTTCCCTCTAAATCGTTTTGTTTTTATTTCACAGTGAGGTAACACCACTTTCTTGACATTCACCCTCTCTTTTCCTTTAAGCATATAGGCCTGACTTGACTGTCCCTACGCTAAAGTCAACACATGGGCAAGTTTAAGTAAAGTTTAAATAAGGACTGTGCTGCTGGCACTTTCCGCAGTACCACACCCTCTTCCCTCTTCTTCCCGTTCAGGTAACTCGTAACTCTCCTGACTACACCTCTTCTTTTTTTTTTTCTTTCCCTTTTTCTTAAGTTACTTGGTATCTACTCAATCTAATCTTCTCATCCACCTTGAATGGGACCAACCAGTTCTGCTTCCAGACGTGGCCTGATGCACGGATAATATTTGCAGTTGTGTGACCATGTCAGTTAAGGACAGTTTGTTTGTTTTTTAAGCCACGAGAGTTAAACCTACCAGGGACAGGTTTATTCAGGTATAAATGCGCTTTGTGTGGGTACAACATAGTCTCCCTCCCACATGGCAATACAGGGGAGTTAAAGCAATACAACTGAAGCCAGCGCTGGCCTTTTTTACATAAGCACATCAAGCATGCATGACTTTTGCACACACACAAAACTGAGGCGAGCACACGTGGGACCTCTCCCTCTCTGTCACAGTCACTCAACGGTGGGCAACAATTCAACGCATCTTCACTCGGCTTGCAGACGATGGTAACAAACTAAAGACAACTTGAACAAGGAACAGATTTACTCAGACTTCCTCCACTCCTACCTTCTACCCAAATTAATGTTGGAGTAGATAAGGCTGGAGAGCATTTCCCTTCCCTTTTTTAAACCTTTCCTTAGTTTAAATGGTCTGACTCATCAGCAACACAAAGATGACAAAATGTCTATTCTCCCCTCCCCCCCCCCCAAATATTTTGGCATGATTTTGCTGTCAAATTAGGGTACTCAATCCATGCCAGTTGGAAAAAAAAAAAATGGGCTCCTAGCACACTCATTGTATATGATTAGGATTTGGGGAGGGTGCGGAGCATAACATCATCATAGGCAGAAAGTGAAAACAGCCAAAGGAAACGCCTACACTCTTCCTTTACAAAAGCTGCTTGTTGTGTCTGTCTGAACAATTGTTAAAAAACCTGGAGGGGAATTAGAAGGAAAAAGATAACTGACTTTATTAAGAGTAAAAGATTGATTGAGCAATTGATTGCACTTAATTGGAACTAGGCGAGCAAGGGAGAGGATTTCAGTTTTTTTTTCCCTGGTCTTGCAGACAGTCCTGCCACAGAACCGTACAGGCAGGAGACTGAGTTACTGAGCTCAGAGCTTAGGTTTGCTCCTTCTCCCAGGGCACTTCTTGCCTGGAAGCAGCTGGCTTTGAGAGCTGACCCCTTCCACAGCACTGCAAATCACAATATTTGAGGCCTCAAAAAGGAGGAGGAACTTAAGAGTCACAAGGTTAAACTTCAGAGGTTGGTTTGTGCATGCGTTTCTTTCCAGGGCTTTTTTTCTTTGCTTCTGAGGTATGCTCACATTCATAGGATGCTTTCCTCTGTAATGAAGGTCTAGAAACTTTTTAGGTTTTTTTTAAGAGAATGGCAAGATTCTCATCTCATCAATTCATTTCAGGAGTGGAGTCCTTAAAAGAAAAATGTTATCCAATTCATAATCATGAAATCTGGAAGAATTATATGACTAAATCTCACTAACCAAAGGGACAGAGACAACACTGTTATGGGGCATATTTTCATGAAGTAGAGACTTCATTTTCTGGAGTTATGCACACAATAACAAAGCTGCAGCACAAGAGAACTAGCTCAGAGTTTCACAATCTTTCTCCCCAAAACAATCCTCAAGGGGGAAATGATAATGTGCATGAACAGTTAAAATAAAAGCAAACCGCAAGCTAACCCCTTTGAATGAACCAATTCCTGTTAATGTATTGTTATTACCTTACAATATATATTACCTTAATTTTCCTCTTAAGCAGCAGGAAGGACAGACATTCATACTGCACAGATAAGAGTGTGATTTCCAGTGAAAACAAAGGTTCCAGCAGTTAGGTTTGGATTTGCTTTGTTTAAAATCAAATTGCAAGGTATGTGGGCCTCAAACTTATCTAAATAGTACAGTCAGTACACAGACTCACAGAGTTGTTGAGGTTGGAAGGGACCAGATCAACACAGCCTTCATTTGTCTGTGTGATCACTTTACATTAATAAATATAAAGCCTTTCTGCCTGTGAAGGCAAGGAGCTGAACTGGATGGTCAGGATGCCCTGTGTATGGCTATGCTCTAGGTTCCCAGGTGCTGGCAGCTGGTACCTCGTAGAGCTGCACGCTCTGATGACGCATTTCACATCCACTAATCTCATTTGCCTACTCTAAGCAAGAACAGAGGCTTTACCTGAGTACTTTTGGATGAGCAAACTTGGTAAGAAAGCAAAACAAGAGAGAATGCAGGAGCACCGTTGCAAGAGCAAATGGCCAGTTTTGCAGATGGAGGCAATAATGGATGGCCATAAAAATGGTAGGACTGAACAGCTGTATTTTGTCCTTCCTCTTCACAAAAAAACGTCTGAAAGCAAAAACATTAAAAGCAGCACCAATTTCTCCAATACTCCTTCTAGTTTTCCAGTGTGAGCCATGAGCCATATGGATACAGCAAGAAGGCTAAGGAAACAAATAATGCCTTTTCCAGTGAGGCTTTTCATACCAAGTTCCTTAGGACTCAGAGACAAACCAAAGGAGGAGGAACCAGCATGGGCTCATCTCTCTTTGTCAGACACACACCTCCTGTACCAGCTGCCACATTTGCCAACCTCCTACAGCCCCCCTACAAGCCTCTCCACAGTCACCTTCTTTTCTGCCCATCTGCCAGGAGTTACCACTTTCCCAGGTCTGCCAGCTGAGCTGCTCATCTGAACACTCCCTCATCCATTCCAGTCAAAACAAGCCAGGTCAGCTAATGTGGCTTGCCATATAGGTCTTTCCTAACCAAGTTCATTGGGACTGAGATGGGTTGGGAAACTGTAAGGTGAGCAATTCCACCAACAGACCCGAGAAGCCAGTAACCTCCGGCAGGAGGGCAGCGACCAGTGATAGGAAAAATCAACCCCGGCAGCTGAGAGAGTCCATGTCATCGAGCCTTTGCAGTCCTATTTGCACTGTGCCCACCCTGTGCAGGACCACTGGAGCAGTCATGCACACAATTCTCTTTTTTGCAAATGGCCACATCACTCTGCAGCTACAATTACCTGTAGCTAGTGCTCGTTAAGTGCTTTGAAGATTAAAAGCGCAGATACAAGTGTTAAATATTGTAATTATTCTTACTACATAACATTGCTGCACTGAAAGTAGGGAGGGGTTGTTTTTCCATGTTTGTATGTGGGAATACCATGACAGCTGCTCCTTTCTGTAAGTGAATTGCTGCCAAGGACCTTGATAAGGGGTTGTGCTTGAAGGAAAAGGACCAAGTCTGGGAGTTTTCTTGGAGTGCTGCATACCACAGTGAAATTAAACTGTACTCTTACCAGGCTTCCACTGTCAGAGCTTATTCCTATACGTGCTGATTACCCTGAGCTGCCTCTGGCTCCAGGAGGAGCAGCAGTGACTCTCAGCAGCTTACCAGGGCTTGATGCTGCAAGCAGCACACAGCAGGAAACACACTCACCTGAGAACTCAGCTCAGACAAACAACTTATGAGCAGCCCCACAAGCATCAAATCCTGAAGCCTGTGTTTCTGTTTTATTCAGCTCACACTTGGGGCTTTAGGAGAGAGCTCTCCCTGACTAAGGCCAGGGCAACCAGGGGTTTGGGCTCTTCTTTCTACTTAAGGACACCTTCTGACCTTCCAGCACTGCAAAAAGGCGTGAGCCTGAATACAGTTTCCCCGTACATTGCACTATTCCTCTGCAGTATCTGTCTGGTACCGCCACCACTGAGCCCCCAGGGCTAGGGGGAGTAGCCAGGGTAAAAGCCCCTGGGTTTACTCCATTCTTCTTTCTTCTCAGAAACAGGTGGGAGGAGGAGGTTGTAAGAGCAGCATATAGTTTATTACCACCTTGCAACTGCTCCAAATTATGCCAGGAGCTGGGCTGACACCTAGCTGGCTTTCTGTAGCCAAGCACAAACAAGGCTGTTCTGAATTTGGGTCACGTCTGAAAACAAAGCCGTGAGTGACCGCTTCAGTTTGTGGCATGGAGTTAAGTGTATTTCTGTGCACCTCTGGGCTCTGTGACACAGCACGTACAGCCAAGGGCTGTAGCATTTAATCAGGTAGTGCTTCTCTACGTGCATTGGGAGCTCGCCTGAGCTAAGGTTGAAAAGAAATCCTATGACCTGCTGTTTCCATGTCTCATACCCTCCCTTCCCTGTCCTGCAATAGCCCTGACCAGCTTTGAGCCTCTCTGCATGAGGGAGCAAGTAGATCCCACACTCCAAGAAAAAATGATGCTATGATGCATCTCCTTCACACTGTCAGGCAGCTTTTGCAAACAGATGGGAACTAAGAAAGCCTGGGGAACACAACTCCTGCAAGAGCAGGTGACCATCACTTAGAAGGACGCATCTTGCCTCCCCTTTTTGCACTCTCACACACACAGGCAGTCCTGAAGAGGTGAAGCCACAAAAAGGGTGGGCTGTTCCCACCTGAATAGAAAATATTGAAGTGAAGTAAGCACCTGAAAACTTACCCTCTCAAAGAGGATAAGCATAAGTACAGGCAACAGCTGCAGCTGATGGCATATGCAGGAGGTGTGGGCAGGTACCAAGCTGACAGGACCCAGTTCAAGAGATGTTCAAGTACCTACAGCTTCCCCTGACTCCCATGGGGCCTGAAGGTGCCTGACACCTCTCTGGGAACCCATCGTGCAAATCCACAGTCATGTTCCAGCCCTACAGAAGCCCTTGTCTTAACCTGAAACCTACTGACAGCAACAGCACTGAATTTGGGATCAGAGAGGTCATTTACGGAAAGAGGCATGCTCTTCTACCTTCAGTGTTTTGCGCAGAAAGTAAGATTTGTCTGTAGTCTTTCTGAAGGCGTGAGGAGGACAGAAAAGTATTACAAATATATATTTATTTTAGAGCATTTAAGCTTATTTGGTGGCATGGGAGAAGGTAGAAAGGTAGCAGAGGATGAAGGACTAGCAAGAAAGAAGCCTGGGTATGTCATAGGGGAAGGGAAAGGTTGTAGGAGGAAGCGTAGGAGGTGATGCAGACAAGCTCACTAAATTGCAAGGCAAAACGTGGATTTTGTCCCCAAGCAAAACACCTCTGTACTGCTGTCAGGTCAAGCTAATAAAGACAGCTCTTTAGAGACTTCACCGTCTGTCTGTATTTCCTCTCTCAACAAGAGGAAAAATAATTAATAAGCAGCTTCTGTCTGGCAATCAGCAACTATTTGCATCATCATATATGGAGATGGCAGCCTTCCTGGTCATGAAACACACCTTCTCTTTAGCTGTGGAGCTTCTGCTCATTCAGCCCGGTACGTAGCTGCCATCTACAATGCTGGACACGCTGTGAAGAAGCCCCTTTCCGAAGGGGCTGAAGGTGGGCAGCACCTGCTGTCTGGGCTATAAAGTGAAACTCACTGAGGTTTCTAAAGTCTCGGGAGGTCAGCCGCAGGCATGAAAGCCAAGCTCCAGTATTTGCAGAGTCTTTACAACACAGGATTTGCAACAGAATATAAGTGTTGCTGGTGAGATGCAAATTTGCAGTGAATTCAGTAACTAACAGAACTTTGTTTACTACGCAGAGAACACAAGAAAATTAAGCTAGTCTGGTGCTAGTCCAAGTCACAGCTAAAAACACTTTTGACAAAAGCTGACCTCTTTGCTCCTGAATAAATATTAGCAATTTGTTTGCGCATTGTTCAGCCAGTTTTGTAGACAGGCAAGGGAAAACGAGCAAAGAATTTATTCAGTCATTTTTTTTCCCACCAATTGTCAAATAAATTATTCACAAATACAAGCTTCCATCATTCATCTAGCACTAGACTAAACACTTTCTACTAAACTTAGTTTTCAGCATCATGTTTCAGTTTATAGTTACATTTTTCTCTGGACAAAGCGAGCCAGTCATTAGACAGCTCTCATAGGTTTCTACTAAACATGCTTGATTAAGTCTTTTAAGAAGGAGGAGGTGGAGGAAGTTGTGCTTTAAAGTCAATGGGAACATTTCCATTCACTTCAATGGGAAATGCAGTGGAAGAGATAACATTATTTTGAAGAGTTAACAAGTATACTTAACTCTACAAAAAAAAAAAAAAAAAGGGACTATGCCACCATTGCACACTGCACTTTGTGATGGACGGTTTTCAAACTGAGCAGAATAAGAAACCAGTCTTAATGCTGAAGCTGCCCAAAGCAGCAGTTTTCCCTACCACCACCCCATGGTGCTACCTGGCACATAATATACATACATGAAATCTAGCAGCACCAGCACCCAAGCTCTAGTCTTGCTCACTCTCCAGTGACTTAACTTCTGTGAGTTCATTCACCATGGTGGTGCTGAGCTGGCACAGGTGCTCACCTTTAATTTCACCAAGCCAGAGCCACAGCTGATGCAATTCAGCTTAATGGCTTGAGGATCTGGCCTCATTTGAAAGGGAAAGCAAAATATGAAAAGAAAAATAAAAAAAAAAAAAAGAAGAAATTCAAACACGAATTTCAAAAATTAATTCAAACATGAATTTCTGGACTGATTTACTGCGTGCCGCACAGCCGTGCAAGGTCAGGATGACACACATGCAAGAGACCTCTGAGATGAAATAACTGCGTGAAACTACTACATTTGGAATTTCTATGGGTAGGCAAATTGAAAAACAGGCACACCTCAAGAGCACACCTTTGCTGCAGGTCAGCAAGAAAACTCCGTGTCATCTTTTTCTTCAAAGAGGTTTAGACGGCTGCTGCCATTCCCCTAAATTTAGCAGGAAGAGGGACACGATGTACTATTCAGCCTATGCAAATCCGTGATGAACACCACTGAATGCAACACCTGTGTTCACCTCTGCAGAGAGCGGTAGTTTTAATTGAGTGGTTACCGTAAGCCCTTCTCTTCCAAAGGAAGTGGTCTATATTATCCCCAGTCCAATGGGTTCCGGATGAATCCTTGAAGAGTATCTTCCAAGATAATTATGCTTATTCATTATTAGCACATCAGCTCGAGATCCCGGGCACAGTCAGGAGCTAGACAGTGTACAAATGTAGAACAGGAGGCAGTCCTTACCCTGCTGAGATTACAATCTCAAAAGTCATAGGGAAAAAAAACACAAAATAGACAAACAGGCTCAGCAAATGTTGAAAGCTAGAGGTGTGGTGGAGGGCTCGCATTCCTTCCCTTACTCAGTGTGTAGATGCAAGACAAGCCCAGCCTCTGGAGTGAAACAGATACATGGAGAGACACGAAGCTCTTTCCATGGCCCAGCGAGGCCATCCCTGTCCACTGCAACCTCCTTTCACAGAGCTCTCTTCTAACCAAAGAGCTGTTTCAGTTGTAGCTGTGCCCATGGTGAATATTAAGGACAGCACAGCTAGATGTAAGCCTAATACCCTTCTCTCCTTCTTCACTCAGCACGCTTGGCAGGTTCAGCTCAGGGCTTTAAAAAGGACCAGTGTTTGGAAGTCTTGCTGTCTGCATTTTTTTCCTCCAGAACCTGTGCTTTAGACCTTCAAGCTCAAGGCCTGAGTAACAAGGAGAGAGGCAATGGCATAAAAAGCTATGTGACTACTGCCAAAATGTGTCACCTCCAGTCACTCCATCCAAAAAACATGAGGCTCTGGTCAGAGTTGAGACCCGTAAAACACAGAGATATGCGGTGCAGAGCTGATAAGGGCCTTCCTTTCAAATTTATCCCAAAGCCCAAGACATTATCTATTGGATCAGCCCCTGCAGGTACTTAGACGCCACTCTGCCTACTTTTTGGATCCCAGTGGGATTTAGGCTGAAAACAGGTGCCAAGATGCTCTGACTCAGGCGGTTGCGGGCATGCCCAGCAGCAGAGCTACCGGTGCCCAGGGAACACGCAGGTAAAAGACGGAGGCACCGACCAAGGCTGGATGCCTTCAAGGTTAGATGGTTGCTCAGCGTGGGGCAAAGGAGCATTGCTGTGATTTTGAGCTACGCGGTCTGAACTCCACTTACGCCCTGTTGCAAGTGACAAAGTGCCCCTCTGAAGCTGGCCCTTACAAAAGCCATCCACGTTTCCTCCACACGGTTCTCTCCACTTAATTTAAGTGCACCTAATCAGGAAATCTACCTAATTGGTCTATCTCTGTTAAAAATCAGGGATGCTTACTAACAATGACTGCATCTTGATCGGGATGGTAATATCACTTAATTGGGATGCCTTCAGGTATCTTAGTGGTTTGGGTTTTTTATGTCTCAAGCTCAAGCTAGTCCTGTCTGTCTGCTCCTCATAAAACAGCTTTCAGTTCCTCCTTAGTAATGATACAGGCAAACGATGATGTAAGTTACTTTAACATTTTTTGCTTCTGGCTGTTAGTTGATGTGGGAGGGGCAAATTACCTGTTTCTGTGGGTGTTCTTGCCACAGGGACGGTTACAGTAGCTTCAGTCTCCATCCCATGCAAACCCTCCTTCTACCTCCGTGGGCCTCCCCGTCACGCAGGGAGCGTGCTGCAGCTCTCCAGAACGCTTCAGTGAATAGGGAAATGCTTTTTTCTGCTACCTGGCAAGCCTATCTAAATTGGGGGGAAGCTACCAACCAAAGTGTCCTACCACAAGTGTTCTGTTTGTAACTTACTGTTTCAATGTTTGCAGCATCCACAACTCTTTAGAGGAAAAAGTGTGTATTAAAGGAAAGCTATATATCTGCCTATCTACCTAACCAACCACACTTTATACCCCATAGTTATACATGTGCAATTATTTTTTAATGTAAGCATCAGCTAAGAATCTCTGCCTCTATTTTAGGTGTTATCAAGTTAAATAGAAAACTTAAATAATTTTTTAAAATAGTCCATCAAGTGTCTTTTTCTTCACGCTATGCCATCTTAAAAGACCTGTATTTGTTTTTATCAAGTGAAGCACCTCCAAATTGATCATCGGGCACTGGATATAGGCTTGCAATCTCTTCTGCTTCGCAAAATACGGGAATTGACCTTGTTTGGCTTGGATGATGCCATCCTCACACACAAACATTAGCCACTTTGCCATCACAGCTGGCCAGCCAGTCTTACTGGGGCAGGAATTGGGGCATGAGCTGTGCAGCGGGGCAGGCAGTATGCCAGAGCCACACATCCAACACGCAATGGTCGAGCGAAGGGGGCTAACGCCACCTGAATAAAAAAGAATGACTGAAAGCTTTGCTTTTATTTGGTTTTCGAGAACAAAGAACTCTGTTTGAAGTGACATTGAAATACATGCTGCCAGAGCTCTTTTCTGCTTCAGCGCAAATTTTCTGTTTCAAATCATGCCTACCAGCCTGTTTTTAGATTTGCAGAAATGGTACTGCACGTGGCCTTCTGGAGGCAGGAGAGAGAGGCAAAGAATTGGGAACTGCAGAGATGAGGTACTCAGGAACTGAATGATGGCTTCTTTTACCTTTAAATGGTACACTGCTTGGTTTTGAGGACAGAGCCCTACTAGAAAGAGGGCTTGCCTGAGGTCACAGCCTGTGGGACTCCTGCAGCTGCAAGTTCCATGTGTTTGTTGCACAGGGCACATTTAAAAATCCATCTCTTATGTGCATTCCCTGTGTTTTATGGAAAATAGCAGATACATCTTGAGAGCTCTACTTTTTAAACTATTCTTTCACCTCTTTTTATTATACTTTACTTTTTGCAGAGTGAGACATGTTTCCTGTATGTAAACAACTATAATGCGTTACTTCCAGCAGTGCGCAAATAACTGTGCAAAGAGAGCATTTGTGGCTTCATAAAAGCGCATATGCAGATATCTAAGTTTTATTACTTGTATTACCATAGCTCCTAGGAGCCTTAAAGGAGACTAGTTCTTTGGTGCGATTGTACTTAATACCCATAAATGCCTTGTAAAACTCTGAAAACCATCCGTGCATTTAGCTATGCATATATATTAGCATGTGTGTGTGTGTATGTGCGCGCACGTGTGTTTACACATCTCTGGAACCGTACAACTGTGCGAAGGCATCTGCCTCCGGATTTACCAGACAGTTTTATGAAGCTGTTCTTCGGAGGTTGAACACATCAGTAATTAGACAGCAAGGGGGAGGTTAAAAAACAGAAGTACTTTTCCTGGAAACCAACGCTTTTTCATTCGCAAGTTTTATTGGCAAGCCTGGCAACCAATAAAGACATTCCTTGGCAGAGCGCAGAAAATAATGGCCTTGCTAGAGCTGGCACTGCTCGAGCGCTCGCCTCCAACGGCAAGCTGTGCCTCGCGAAATCGGCACCGCGTGGCCGCGCTGCCACCAGCCCCGCGGCGGCAGAAAAGCGGCGGGAAGGGTTGGGATGGGTTTTTTTTTTAAAATCCCTCTTCCCCCGTGGCGTGGGCAAGGGGAGAGCGCGGCCGCTCCGCGGGGGGACACCCGCCGTACGCGGGCAGGGCGCCCGGCAGGTGCCCGGCGCGGAGGCTGCGGGCGGCGGGACCCGCGGAGCGGCGCGGAGCGGCGCGGAGTGGAGCGGCAGTGACACGGGCGGCCCGGGAGGGGGCGCCCACGGCCCGCGCAGCGCCCGGCCGCCGCGCAGGTGGCCGCCGGCCGCGGGTGCGGAGCGCTGCGCGGCGGCATCGTCGCCCCTTCGTCCCCGGGGGGGGGGGGGGGGGGGGGGGAAGCGGCTTTGCGGCTTCCCTTGCTTGTCCGCTGTCCCGCTTGGGCGCTAGCGGCTTGAGGGCCGGGAGGGGCGGCCTGCCCCCGCGCAGCTCTCCGCGGAGGGCGGAGGGCTTTCGACTTCCCCCCGCCAAGGGCCGCCCGCAGCGGGGCAGCGCCCGGTCGCGGCTCTCAGCAGGGCTGCGTGCCCTCACCGACACCACCACCCTCCCCCCCCTCCGCACCCCCACCTCTGCCGCACGCCCTCCCGAAAAACCTCTCAGCCCTCAAAAACGAGTATGCAAAAGGCAGGGAATAATGTATCCAGGGGCTGATCTCTATCTGCTACCTAATGACTTGCCAAGTACTTATCACTTCCCAGACTAGGAACTGTCGCTTCATTCTAATGTAAATAAACCCTTTATACAAATAAGTCTCTCTCTCTCTCCTCCCGTCTGCTAAGGCAATAGGTGGAGATGGAGCAGGACAGGGCTGCAAAGGTTCATGCTCCCAGCTTCGTTGCTCCGTGTGTTTTCATTTATATGAATCCAGAGAATCCAGTGGATTCAGGCCCCCCTCCGCCCTCGCTGCCCCTCCCAGAGAAAGGAAGGAAATAAGGGAGGAAAAGGAACACAAAAGGGACAAGGGACCTTGGAAAGTAGAAGAAAAAGGAAAAAAAAATTCCATGTCTGGCTATCTTCTTGTCGGTTTAGGAGTGAGTTTTTAACACCCCCAACACCCCAGATGTTAGTATTTTACTGTGAGATGCCAAAGGTAGAGAACCTACCAAATTAAAGGTTTCTTACGCGCTTGCGGTTTTTTTCTGTGTGTGTATGTGTGTGTGATAGTACTCTACCTGAATAGCAGAAACAACACAAGTAGTTTCCCACAGCCTGGGTTTTGTTTTTATTCCTAGTGCCGCGACATCTCTGGGATGCAACCTGTGTCACAGAGACGAATTATATGTATGACCGCGATAATTATCGTGGGAAGATGAAACGCGCGGGCTCCAACCTCTTTATGGTCTCGGTTCTCCCTTGTAAATTAAATGCAAAATTCGCTTTTAGATACCGAACGTGAAATTAAGGCATTTTTCTTGTGAATTACACGAAGCCGATGACCGCTGCCGCATTTACTGCAAAGGATAATTGATTTCTCATTCAAGAACGAGAGCCTAAAAGATGCCAGAGGGAATGGAGCGCTCATTTTCGTATTAAGTTGTGTTATTTATGTCTTAAGATAAAAGACGCCCTGGATTGGAAAACTACCTCGGCTTATTTATGGAATTGTTAACCCACGTTAATAAAATAACAATCACGCCTGTTTGCTTAACTGAGTGGCACGCAAACAGACCTTGCATTTGGAGTTCGGCTTAATTGCACAGGCTGAGATGGCAGAGGTGCTGGCTGCAAGGACGGGAGGGAGGGAGGACGGGAGGGATGGCTGTCACCTATGTCCAGCGGCTACGAACAGAGAGGGGACTTTCGGCACAATAGATTTTTCTACCGGTGAAGCACAGATTTGATACGATCCCTCCCTGCCCCCCGAAAGGATGTCAGCGGTTTTCTCCTGCGGTGTCGCCCGCTGTTTAAGGAACATGGAAAGCTGCATCCTGAGATGGAAAGAGCCGGGCTGGGTGGCTGGTTTCGGAGTTACAGGGATACTGCTGTGATGTTGGAGCCAAAAGAAAGGGAGAGAAGCGAAGCTCTGACTACGTCTAAACATAAACAGCCCGAGGCTGGAAAGCAGTTCACCTCCAGGTCTTTGAGAGAAGAGGACAACCCACAGCGAATTGTTTGGGTCCACCTGGGCTTTGCCCAGGTCAAATGGTAGCCCCTCCGCCTACCGCTCCGATGTCATCTTTCTTTCTGACATCTCCGTAAATAAGGTTGCGAATGACCACACACGCGAAGCCTCGGAGGGTTTCAAGAAAAGCGCGGCTCCCCTAGCCCGGGGCTGCCCGTCGGGGCTCCCGTCCCGCCGCCGGCGCCCCTCGCCCGGCTTCGGGGAGGAGGCGGCAGCGGCCGTGCCCGCTGCCCGGGGGTCTGCACGGGACCGGGGGGGGGCGGGGGGCACGGTGGCCACGGCTCCTGCCGTCCTGCTTCGTTTCTGCGGCAGACCCAGGCGGTGCACCTCAAATGTGGCTCTCCCATCAGGAGGCCAGGCTGGATGTTACGGCAAAGGCAGGGCGCCGGGGAAAGGCGGCTCTGCAGTGCGACCGGGTGGGTGAAACCCCAGCGCCAAAGGACTCTTTCTGGGTGGTATCCAAACACACCAGGGGGAAAACGGATCTTTCGGCCTCCCTAACACCGTTGTTTCTCCCCAACACGCACACAAACCCCAAATCACTCTGTGAACCTTCACAATGGTAACTTTTGTGCCTCGACTAGAGAAACCAGAGTCCTGCTGGTTTGAGGCATGTAACTTAACACACGTTAGTTGCGTCAGTTCGCAATTACAGCATCAGAGTGGCTACTGCAAAATATATCAGATGCAAAATGCAGCGGATTAATGCCCCCCCCCTTCCCTGTGCTGAAACTTCTCGGTGTTACTCCAGCCTCTGCTTGAGAAACAGCTTCGCTACCGTAAACACTGTCCAGAGAAAATGGAAAAGTCAGTAAAAGGTCCGGCTCTCGGAGCGGCACGTTACGGCCGCTCATGGGAGCGAGCGGGAAGCCCATGGAAATTGTTTTTAACGGCAGGTAATACCGTGGGAAAACCGGATGACCTGGGCTGCATGGAAACGTGCTAAAATGCCCTTTTTCTTTTTCTTTTTTTCTTTTTTTCTTTTTCTTTTTTTCTCCCCCCCCCCCAGCAAAGCAAGAAAGAGCTTTTGAAAATATAAAGTGTTGGAATTGACATCTAGTCCAGTGCTTGCACATTTATTAATTCTGCCGTGGTGGGAGGAAAGGGAAAAACGTGTAATTAGGCAGGAGCAGGTGAAAGATTCCAGACGATGAAATACAACAGGCTAAACGGGATAATGTATTCACCATTAAAAGACTGACATTTATTACCAAAAGGAGACCCGTTATGTTTGAATATGAAAAGGAGCAGATATTAGGCTATATAAATTAACTCCTTCACATTACTTGCATCTCATTTAAAATCCATATTTTAATTTTTTTTAATAACCAACGGATTGGTGTTTCAGAGGAAAAGCCATACCTGCTAAAATACCACCAAGCAAATGATGCGCCTTTAACATGCTCCAAAGACACGATCCTCAAAGCAATCGATCACAGTAAAAAGTGTGGAAAGGGGGTTTGAAATCAGTGAAGCCAAAAGGGTCTTTTGACGTATTTGTAGTGTCACAAGATCGGGGTGGGTAATTCATCTCACAAACACACACGTCTTTCCCGTACAAATTCCACCCCTTAAAATAGATTTCAGCTTGTTCCTTTCAACTAGTCTATTATTAACGCTAATGAAGTTCCAGAGGTATAGGCTACGAAGTGAATGAAGAGCACTGGGTTGTATTTCGAGTATCTGAAGTACTGGTAAAATATACTACTGTGCAAATATGTATACGAATCTCCCCGCGTTTAAAGTACGAAAAGAAAATCTTCTTTCTTAAAATATAACAGCAAATTAAAAGGAAAATTTAAAAAATAAATAACCAAGCCCTCACTCTCTGCTCCCTTTGAGCTCCCGTTAAAGTGTTATTCTGATTAGAGCCCAAATAGTCTTTCAGATATCTAGACAAAGGCAACAGCAACGCAAATCAAATCTTCATAGCAGAACCGGCCAAACAGTTTAAGGAACATTCATTCTATTGTACTTTTTTTTATTATTTTTTTTCTCTTTTGACACACCTGACATACCACGGAGTCCGCTCCGAAGCAGATTAGGAACAAAAGTATGCCCTCTCCGTCTCTAAATAAACAAATAGATAAATAAATAAATAAAGCGAGGACCCGCTTTCCGTATCACATCCCATAAGGTCTGTAAAGATTACCTGAAAGAGCGAGCTAAAGACCCTGCACAAAGAAATGCGCCCGTGTTTATAAACAGCAGAGGCAGCGGGCGCTTGATTTGCAGACGGAGAGAGGAAAGCCCTTGGTGGCTGATTAATAAAAAGGAGCTTTGGAGGACTCGTCAAAACCTTGTCAACCGGAGGAATGCAATCTCTTCAGAAGCGTTTGGTCAGGCAGGCAGGCAGGCAGGCAGCTGGCTGCAGGCAGGGTGGTGCTGCTGGGGCAGGGGCATCCCACCCCGCGCGCACCCACACCCACACGCACCCCTCCACACACGCATCCACACCCACACACTTTGCCCTCCGTCCCCGCGGGCGTGGGGGATGGAAGGCAGCCGGGGGGGAGGCAGAGCCTCCTGGCCGGGGAGGGCAGGGAGCGAGCCGGCACACCAGCGTGGAGCCTGCCCGCCGACACGGGCGGCAGCCCGGAGGGAGAGGGAGGAGAGGGCCCGACGGGAGCGTGCGGAGAAAACAGACCGACGAGCACACACACACACACACACACAAAATTAAAAAAAAAAAGTAAAAGCGGCGGGGAAACACGCGTGGTGGAGCGCGGGGTGCGCGCGTGGGTAGCGAGAGCTCCGGGAAAGCATATGCATATATATATATATATATACACACACACACACACACAAACATTAGTGCAGGCATGCACGTCGTGCGTGTGCCCGGGGCGCGTGTTGCGAGGGTGACCGCGCGCGTAAGGACGCGGGTGGGTGGGCGGGCAGGGGGCTGCTAGGGCTCGCGCGGGTCGGCGCGCAAAATGCGCGGGCGCAGGCGGGGCCCCGCGGGTGCGCAGCGGCCCGCGCGAGCCCGGGCTCCGCGGCGCTCAAGACGTCCGCGTGTGCCGGCGAGCGTGTGTGGCCGGTCCCCGAGAGCTGCAACTCCCCGGGCTGCTGCGGATTTTTCCGCCCCCCCACCTTCTTTTTTACTTTTTTTTTTTTTTTTTTTTTTGCTCGCTCGCTCCTTTTTTTTTTCCCTCCTCATTCAGAGCCCCGGGTGTCTCCCGGCCCTCATTGGCCGCCCCGGCTCGGCGGGGCGGAGCTGGGCCGCCTGCAAAAGGAGGAAAAGAAAAAAAAAAAGAGAGGAAAAAAAAAAAAAAAGGAGACCGAGAGAGGAGAGGGAGGAAAAAAAAAAGGGAGAAAACTGTAAGTGCGTAAAAAAGTTCTCGCCGTGGTGACGGATGCTCAAAAGTTCAGGAGTTTTTCCGATGCTTCCCAAAGCAGCCTGCGACTGAAAAAGAGACTGAAAAAAAGCGAGAGGGAGAGAGAGAGGGAGACTTTGCACTGGGAGATCGGGAAGGTGGATTTTTTCCTTCTTCTGCTCGCTTAAAAAAAGCCAACAAAACACATCCCTCTACTTTTGTCCCTCCTTTGCAGACAACTTGTTGCAGATCCCCGTGGAACAAGGAACTGGGAGCGTGGGAGCCTCTTTGCAAAGGTTTTATTTTCTTAATACTCTTTCTGCGTTTGGAAGTTGCTTTCTCCGCTGCGATTACTTTTTTTTTTCCCCTCCCCCGTTTTCTTTTTAAAAACATTTTTTCCCCTTTTTCACCCCCCTCCTTTTTTTCCCTTTTTTTGATTTTTTTTTTTTCCCCTCCGCGTGGAGTGCGGGAGCTTGCCGGTGGGCTTTCCTGGGCGAAGAAGAGGAGACTTTCGGCGCTGCCGTCGCTATTCTTCCTCCCTTTTTCCGCGCTCCGCCGGGGGGGTGGGGGGGTGGGGGTTGCCCGGCCGCCCGGTCCAGCTCGGTCCGCGGAGCGGCGGAGGGGTGGAGGGGGAAGGGACGCGCTGTTTGGTCCGGCGGGGAGGGTGGGGGAAAGCTGACGGGAGGACATGCAGGCTCGCTACTCCGTGTCCAGTCCCAACTCCCTGGGAGTGGTGCCGTACCTCGGCGGAGAGCAGAGCTACTACCGCGCCGCCGCGGCGGCGGCCGGCGGGGGCTACACGGCCATGCCGGCCCCGATGAGCATGTACTCCCACCCGGCCCACGAGCAGTACCCGGCCGGCATGGCCCGCGCCTACGGGCCCTACACGCCGCCGCCGCAGCCCAAGGATATGGTGAAGCCGCCCTATAGCTACATCGCCCTCATCACCATGGCCATCCAGAACGCGCCCGATAAGAAGATCACCTTGAACGGGATCTACCAGTTCATCATGGAGCGGTTCCCTTTCTACCGGGACAACAAGCAGGGCTGGCAGAACAGCATCCGCCACAACCTCTCCCTCAACGAGTGCTTCGTCAAGGTGCCCCGCGACGACAAGAAGCCCGGCAAGGGCAGCTACTGGACCCTCGACCCCGACTCCTACAACATGTTCGAGAACGGCAGCTTCCTCCGCCGCCGCCGCCGCTTCAAGAAGAAGGACGCCGTCAAGGACAAGGAGGAGAAGGACCGCCTGCACCTCAAGGACCATGCCCCGCCGCGCCCGCCGCCGCCCGCCGCCGCCGAGCCCGAGGGCGGCCCCGCCGGGGGCAGCGCCGCGCCGCCGCCGCCGCCCGTCCGCATCCAGGACATCAAGACGGAGAACGGCACGGCCTCGCCGCCGCAGGCCGTGTCCCCCCCGGCGCCGCGCCGCCGCTCGGCGCCGTGCCCAAGATCGAGAGCCCCGACAGCAGCAGCAGCCTCTCCAGCGGCGGCAGCCCCCGCAGCACCCTCCCCTCCAGCCGCTCCCTCAGCCTGGAGGCCCCGAGCCGCCGCCGCCGCCCCCGCCGCCGCCCCCGCCGCCGCCCCACCACCACGGCCCGGGCTTCAGCGTGGACAACATCATGACCTCGCTGCGGGGCTCGCCGCAGGCCGCCGCCGAGCTGGGCGCCGGCCTCCTGGCCCCCGCCGCCGCCGCCCCGCGCACCGGCATCCCGCCCGCCCTCTCCCTCGGCGGCTACTCGCCGGGCCACAGCTCCGTCTACGGCTCGCCCTGCGGCCAGGCGGCCGCCGGCGCCGCCGGCGGCACCTACCACTGCAACATGCAGGCCATGAGCCTCTACGCGGCGGCGGGCGGCGCCGACCGACCCGGCCACCTGCCCGCCGCCGCCGCCAGCCCCGCCGAGGACCCGCTGCCCGACTACGCCATGCCCACGGGCGGCGGCGGCGGCGGCGGCGGCGGGGCGGGGGGCGGCGGCGGCGGCGGAGCGCTGGGGCACGGCGGGCTGGGCGGCGCGGCGGGCGGCCACCAGGAGGGGCACCATCCGCACCCGCACCCGCACCAGGGCCGCCTGGCCTCCTGGTACCTCAACCAGGCGGCGGCGGCGGCGGCGGCAGCGGCGGCAGCGGCGGGGGAGCTGGGCCCGCTGGCGGGCGCGGCGGGCTACGCGGGGCCGCAGCAGGGCTTCGCCGCCGCCCCGCGGGAGGTCTTCGAGGCGCCGCGGCTGGGCCTCAGCGCCTCGCCGGGCGGCGGCGGCGGCGGCGGCGGCGGCGGCGGGGCGGGGGCGGCGGCGGCGGCGGCGGGGCGGGGGGCGGCGGCAGCTGTCAGATGGCCTTCCCCGGCAGCCAGCCGCTCTACCGCACCTCCGGGGCCTTCGTCTACGACTGCGGCAAGTTCTGAGCGCGCCCCGCCGCGGGGAGACCGCGGGGACAGCGCGCCGCGCCGCGCCGCGCAGCACCGCGCAGCACCGCGCCGCCGGCCCCCGCCGCGCCCGCGGAGGGAAACGAGCGCACGCGAAAAGCTTTTGTACAGAGACAGCCCCAAAGCATGTCTTGGTTTGTTAAAGGACAGTGTTACTCCAATAACACGTAAGTTTTTTTTTTAATTGCTTTGAGAAATACTTTTATCCCGTCCCCCACCCCTCTCTCCCCCCCACCTCTTAAGGTATTGTCATGCCCCGTGTTTAAAAGGGGGCGAAAAGTCCAGCGTAGAGTACCAGCTTCTTTTTTTCCCCCCTTCCTCTTTTACAAGGACTTGTTTTAAAATGTAAATTGCGACATAGTAATTTATTTTTAATTTGTAGTTGGATGTTGCGGACCAAACGCCAGAAAGTGTTTCCCCCTTCCCTTAAAAGTGACGTTAAAATTGACTGAAACGCTGATTTTTTCACTATATATAAAAAGGGAAACTGTATTAATCTTATTCTATCAATATTTTTCTTTTTTTTTTGTTGAAAATATTCTGAAGGTATTGCATTGTTTGTTTATTAATAAATTACCATTCAGTTGGAATGATCCTTTACACGTCTGTATATTTTAATACTTTCATTTAGAGAGAGAGAGAAAGAGAGGGAAAAGGGATTTCATAACTAACTTTGTCGCTGGAACAGCTCGTTCCCCTCCGCACAAATTCCAAAGACCATTTAGGAACTGCCAGGTCGAAAAATCCCTTTTCAGTCTCTTCTGCAATATGTTCCACTTAGTCAGCTCGCCTTATCCGCTAGGAAAAAAATACTTTCCCATGGCAGCTCTGAGTTGGCAAATAAACAAACACGTTTTCTTAGCAATTAATGGGCAAGACCTGGAAACATTTGACCATACACAGTAGTATGACAACACTACGGCTTTTTAAATAATATGCCTATGTAAGGATATATTAAGCGATAACTCCGAGGTAGAAGTACATGCACTAGATTCCTGCCCTTGTGTAACTGTGTATATATCGAGCTATCGATCTCTGTGTGTGTGTTTCAAATGTATTTATATATAGGATTTACATATGTATCTATATTTAAAGAAGGATTACGTATTTATTTATAGCTTCATATACGCATGGCATATATTTCTAAACTCCACAGTGTATAGTAGATGCCAGATATTCTATAGTACGTATATTCTTAAATATAATGTAAGCATATAAATCACTGCCTCATAGAATTGATAGCAATGCGCGCAATCACATCCGTGAAGCCGCTTCTGTAATATATATTTTTAAAGTAAAGTACTATTTTATTTTAGAAAAGAAAAAAAAGTAGTAGTCGGATTAAAGGGTGCTTGCGCAGTCTACCCTTACACCTTCATAGCTCTGCTTTACTCCTGTCCTTTAGGGACATTACTGGTCTTTTGGAAGTGCCCTAATTGCTCGGACTGAAATTATTTTAGAAAAAGTTTGCGTGGGCGAATTTTTGTTATATAGTTGTTTGGGGTTTTGTTTTTTTTTTTTGTCTCCTTCCCTCCCTCCTTTTTCTTTAAATCGGGGGGGGGGGGGGGGGGAGAGAGAAATATTACCACGGTAGTAGATGAGTGCTGCACAGACTGACGTCTTGTCAGATCAAGAATCTCACCTTCTGGACAATTTGCAATTAAGAACCTACGGGCGATGGGGATCACCTTCCCCCTCTGTAAATAACCACCAAAATGCAATAAATTCATTAACTTAAAAGAATCTGCCTTGTCAGTCAGACTTGGGAAGAAGATTATTTGATTACAGATATTTAAGGCCTAAAGTTTGCTTTCAAGATAATACAGTTTCCTATCAGTATCTCTTATCTAAAGGCAACACTTAGCAGTAATTGCTGTTGCATTGTTAAGGGTTACACTGTAAATAAATACAAAGGTATTTACAGTTAAACCTTATTACCTCGCTTTTGAGCTGCGCTTCCCCTCCAAAGCAATCATCTAATATTCAGAAAACACCTTCAGCAGATCGAATGAACCGGGGGGGTGTGCGGGTGTGTCATTTTATAACGTTGGCTTAAAATATGTTTATTTAAGTATCGCATAGTCTTTGCTTTTTCGTGCTAGTACCTCTACAGAGATTACCGGCCTTATTTATATTCATTTGTTTGCTAAGTCGGGTGAGAGAAACTCAAAGGCTCCATCGTCCGGTTATGGTAAAGCTGAAGCGAAGGACGAGCAAAGCTGAACGCCTTCGCTCCCGGGGGCGCGTTTTAATCGCAGCTCCCCGTTTTTCACCAGTAAAGGGGAATAAAATGTTACCTATTCCCGGTCGGGCTGACCTTCCGCTCCCCACCGTCCCTCTCCCGGTACCGAGCGGGGGGCAGCTGAGCTGGCGGCTCCCGTCTCCCCTCTCCCTGTGACCGGGGTTGCCGGGCCAGGGGTACGGCGGGGCTTTCGCCGCCTCGCTCGTCGCTCCCCATCCTTGGAAAGAGGAGCCCCGGCGGCGGCAGCTCCCTCTGCCCCCGGCAGCTAGGTTGGCCAGCGAGGTGGCTGCACGGTAACGCCATTCCCGCCTCCCCCCCCCCCCCCCCGCCCCCCGCCCGGTATTTAAAATAAAAATTAAAGAAGGGAGAGGGTAGAGAGGCGATTGCATGTGCTATTTGCCTATTATTTTTGTTGCGATCAGGCGCCGGCTTTCCTGTATTTTGGGTTTTCTCAGCGGTCTCCAGCGGTAGGGTGTTTGTGGCGAAAATAAATCGGAGGGAAAGCAGTTGTTAGCTCGGCTTGTTTAATCACCCGTTGCATTGTCAGTGGTGCTGCTCGATTAGGGGAGCTGGGGGGTTTGGGGGGGTGGGGGTGCCTGTGCGGAGCTTGAACAAGTGCCGTGTATAATTACTACTAATGCCCCGGCCGCCCCGGGGCGGCCCGCTGCCCTCCGCGGCCCCGGCACCGCGGGGCGGCCGCGCAACTTGCGCTCCTCGCGGCCCTGGCTGCAAAAGGGGCGGGTGGAGGGGGCTCGCCTGGCCGGGGGGCGGCTCGCAGTCAGGGAGGGGGCAAAGGGAAAGGTCCCGCTCGGCCGCCAGGTAGGTCGTGCCGGGATCCTCTGCCCCCGAGGGGATCCCTTTCCTGAAGTGACGTGCGCGGTCGCGGCGGAGGTCACCTCCCGGTTCTCACTGCGACGGGCTGGTTGAGCGTGCTTCGGCTTGGGTTTTCAAAAAATCAGCATTTTATTATGGTTACCATTTTTTCCTCCCTCTCCGCACAGAAATTGTTCACAACGAAAATAACATTAGCGGTGCTGAGGGTCCCCCCGGTAGGCAGTGAATCGTGCGGGCTTGGCAGCGGGAGGCGGCCCGTCCGGCGCGCAGGCCGGTACCGCGGAATACTTGCGCGGCGCTGCGCGGGGCTGCGCGGAGGTGGGCCGGCCGCGCCGCTCCGCGCTCCGCAGGGCCAGGGCCTCCGGTGTGAGACGTTGCTGCTGCTGCTGCTGCTGCTGCTGGGGGAGAAAGGCCCGGCGGGCTTGCTAGAAACCTTCCCGGGCTGGGGCAGAGCAGCGGGGCGGGCATGGAGCAGGGCGTCCGCCTGCGGGCAGCGCTCCTGCCTGTAAGGCACGAACTGCGGGCAGCGGGGCCCAGCGCGGGGCACGGACCCTTGTCCCTCTTGTGCTTCCCTCCCCGTGAGAGCAGGAGGCAAACCCGAGCGTCCCTTCTGACCTGTGATTGTCTCCCAGCAGAACTGGGCCTGCCCCGGACGCCAAAAGAGATGCGGTCCGACCCTGCGCGGAGGTGGGCACGGGACGTGCGCCCAGGCAGCAGCTGAAAGGTGCCTCCGTAAGGCCTCTGCATCTTTGGTGGCAGCCCGTACAGCGAGCAGGGACGCTCGGCCCCAGCCTTGCCTGCAGAGCGGTCCATTAGGTGCCAGGTTAGCACGGCGCTTTGTCTTGTATTTTTAGCTCTACCTGAATTTTTTAAAAACTATTGCTTTGCCTTTCGTCTAGGAAAAAACCCCCACGGTGTTTCTTTTTTTTTTTTTTTTTTTAATTCATTTGAGGGACCACTCCGTTTAGCTGGTTCTGGTGGTTTCTTACTTGTATTCGCTCATCTGTCACTTAAACTGAGGAAAACGTGGAGAAGAGGCATATTCTCCTTTCTAAGTTTCCTCCTCAGAATTTCTTCTTAAAGCAATTACAGTTCATATTATGTTCTGCAAAGGTCATAACCAAAAATAGCAGAGAAGGGCATGCAAATAGTTGAGAGGACATGGATTGAAAACCTTTCCCTACCTCCACAGGCCAGGTCAGATGGAGAACGTGGTGAGACTGTGTTGTGGATGGAGACGTTAAGGGTATTTTTCCAAATCGGCGTTTTACAATATCTGGGGCCCTTTCTGATAGCCACGAAGTTCGGGAAAGGCGCTTCGGAGTTAGCACAGGAATATTTTCATAGTCGGGCTTAATTTTGCAACGCTATCGGTAACCCTGGGGTTGCAGCGTATTGACCAGCCGGCTGTACTCCGGCGGCACGCTGTCCTCTGCCCTCGCCTCCCAAAAAATACGCTGCTGGAGCGGGGCGAACTTAAAGCTTCGCTCTGGGCTCCGGAGGCTTTGCTTGCACGTTGCGGGCGAGTCGCAAACGGCGCACGCAAAGGCCGGTGCGGGTTTTGCGGGAGGCAGCGTGGTGCCGCCGCGCAGAAAGGAGCGGTCGCGCACGGTCGGGGGCTGAGCGCGTCTCGGCGCCCACGTGAAGATGAGCGTGAGGTAACAATGCGCAGTCTTTATTACGTCGTCTTGGATTGCGTAGGCAAAAGCGTGCAGCGCCGAGGCGCGCACATGGCGCCGCTGCGCACAGGCAGGTACGGGAGCGCTGCGGTGCGGCTCCTAGAACCGCTCCACCATCCTCTTCCCGAAATCACCCATTTCAACAGCAGCCGCTAATTGAACATTCGCTTTCAATTAATTTCGCTTGTAAAGTAATTTAAACCCCTCGGTGTGGTCAGTCCATTTTCCCCCGGTTCCCTGTGTTGGGGCCGGGCGTGTTGGCCAAATGCTTCCGTCCTTTTAAGATGCGCGGGTAGGTTTTTTTTGGGAGGGGGATGAGGAGCGCGGCGGTGGGCGCCGTCGGGGTGCCCGAAGCCGAGCTGTCGCTGCGCGGGGGCGCAGGTGGCGCGCCCAGGCGCGCAGCCGGGGTAGCGAGAAGGGCGAGCACAGGTTTACGCGGCCAGCTGCGCAAGACGCGCTCCGCGTCGACCGAGTGGGCCTGAAGTGTGGCGTGAGGGAGCTGCTGGGTGCTCCCCTGGGAGGTGCATGGGTTTCTGTCCGCCGGCATCTCGCACACAAGCTCACGGGCTGGGAGGATGCCACTTACTCTTCCCGTGTGGGTGTTTTTTTCCCTTTTTCTTTTTTTTTTCTTTCCTTTTCCCTTCTGCCTCGCCTCCCCGGCGGCTTGTCTGTGTTGTGAATCCGCCCCAAAGGTGGTGCGGTGCCGCGGTGAACATAGCCCTCCTGGTTTAATTACGCTGGGGCTCATAAAGCCATTCGCTTCTTTCCAAAGTAATAAACAAACGTCGCGTTAGGTCAAGATTGATGGTGTCCATGCAATAAAAACGGGCCAGGTCAGGAAGGAATAAAATTCAATCAGAGCTCGCGGAATCATTTTTCAGGGGACAGAAAGACAGAAAAGGAGACGGGGGTCAAGGGAGACGATGTCGCCATTCACAACACACCAGCCGGGAGGGAGGAGGGCGAGGGTTAACGAGCGATTGTTTTTTATCAAGCGCAGCCTAATTGAACGAAACAATAGCCGCATCGGCGGGGGAGGGCCGGCTCCTTGCGCGGGGGAGTCTCTCCGGGGCCAGGCTGCAGCCCCGCACTCCGGCGCTGCGGGAGGCACCGGGGAGCCCCTCGCAGCAATGCTGCGCCCCCCCCCCCCCCCCCTTAAAACTTTACACACGCACCTGGGCCAACGGGCAGGTCTCCTCGTCCTAGCCCGGGGGCTGGCAATGCAGACAGCGGTAGCAAACGGCCGGGTGCTTAGGGGAGGAGAGCAGGACCCCCCTCATTTCACAAGAAGGCGTTCTAAAAGGCCTGCTTGGAGGGCCGGAGAAGTAAGCCCCAGTTCTCCCGAGGGTCGCTCCGGCTGGTCCGGCAGGAGCAGGGACCCTCGGTGTCACTTGCAGCTAACCCCTCTCCCCCTGGGTTTAGTTTTGGTGGGAACGCTGCTGGCGTGCAGAGATTCGGGAAGCGGCTGCGGAGGTGGCATTTGCTGGACGCCCGACGGGCAGTGGGTGCCGGGCGCGGCGGAACAGGGCCGTCGGGGGGCCGCGGTGTGCAGGGAGGCGGCGGCGGCACGGCCCTGCAGGGAAGCCCCGGCGGTCCGAGGGGCTCGTTTTCGTCCTGACCCGGCCTCGCCTGCTTCGCCAGCCCGCCGGTGTGTTGTGCTGCGCGGGCCGGGGAGGCAGCCGGCAAACGCTCCCTCCCTCCGGTGAGCCGGCAGGGTGTTTGGGGGGGATTTCTCCCTCGCCCCCCCCCAAGCAAAGGCATCTGTTGCGCACACCCCCGCGACCTTCTAGGCCCGTAACTTGCGCCTTCCTTGGTATGCGTGTGCAGCAAAATAATAGCTATTAAAAAGCACTGGGATGGGGGGGAAGGCGGCCCGGGCTACCGGTGAGAGCTCAGCAGCTCTCCGACTGAATGGGAATTGGGTGGTCGGCAATTTTTTTGCCCCCTAAATAAACACAGCTTGAAACGACTTGGGTGGGCAGAAGGGAACAATTTGTGAGCCAGAGAGCGAGCTGGACAGGCAGCCGGCCCGCGACTTACCTGCTGGAGACTTTCACCTGACCTTTAGGTGTCAGGGGGCTTGGTTGTGCAGTGTATTACCCCACATTCAGGTCAGCTGCTTTAGGCTGCGTTCAGCAGAATTAAAACAACAATGAAACCCCCAAACTGGAATCCCCCCTCCTTTCCAGCCCCCATCACCTCTGGGGAGAATGCAGGAAAACCAACACATTTAGAACCATTAACTCTTAAAATAGCTGAATTTCCTCCAGTAGAAAAAAGGCAAATTATTACACTCATGAGTTCAGGATATTTATATATTATATGAATCGATGAATAAACAGGTCATATCGCTACAGCCGTACTCCCTCGGAAGGCAAGCGCTCGGTTTAGAAGAAACGCCACAGCCGTTTTCCCCCCACCGTTCCTGGAATTTATTTACTTGCCAGAACATTTAAGCGGCCGAGTTTAATTTTTTTTAAAATAAATATTTGAAATAAGGAAAAAGAAGAATGTTTTCCATTGAACGATAATGTAAAAGTACTGATAATATCGTCCAAAGCAGAAAAGAATTGTTTAAACAATGTCGGTGCTTGCAAGATTGCCCAGTACAAATACATTCGCACTGCCTTTTTGATGCGAGTTTCTACTGGAACTCTTTTTCTGTATATATATATATGTGTGTGTGTGTGTATAGATACGTATTTCCCCGCTCGGACTGTGTGGAACAGGTCTGCAGCTGGCAGCTAGCGGAGGGGCATGTCGCCCTGCCAAGCCCCGTCGCCCTGGGACGGGGGTGCCCGGCTGCCCGCGTTGCAGGACGGGGCGCAGGCTGCGGGGCGACGGGCAGGAGGAGCCGGGCGCTCCCACCCCTCGCCTCTGCCAGCGAGAGGCTGCTCGCCGTCTTCTCTTAGAGAGGATTTATGGAAGCGCTCGCGGCCAGCGCTCCTAACCTCGCCTCTCAAGGATGGGACGGATTTAAAGCCGAATAACGAATTGCAGAAAAATTACGGCTTTCTCCCGACGCCATTCCCCGCCCCCCAAGCGCTCCCGCCCGGGGGGGGGGGGGGGGGGGGAGACGGAGCGCGGATAGAACCGGTGCGAGCTCATTAGCAAAGCAAAGGTTGCAATTAGAGGCTGCTGCTGCGAACCGACCTCTCCCCCGCCCGCCTCCCCTAGCCCCCATCACCAAATAATTGCAAAGTATCTGTTGATGTTTTTCTTCCACCCGTCAAAACGTTGGAGCTCTGCCTGCTCCAGCGCTCCTTTCTGGGTTTGTTGTGTCTGGAGACAATGCTCCGCCAGCGAACTATCAGAGGTGAAGGGGGGACACAAGGGGAGGCAGGGAGCGCGGCCCTGCGAGCCGGCTGGGGGCCTCCCCTCGCTTCCCACCCCTGCAAACCTGCCGCCCAGAGGCGGGGGGGGGCGCGGTGACCCCCGGCCGGCGGGGCCGGTCCCCCTCTCCCCGCGCTGCCCCGGGGCAGCCCCGTGCCCGCCTTCCCGGCCGGGCGAGGAGAGGGAAGAGGATGTGACCCTTATGTCCGCCCGGGGAGACGCGGCTGCTTTATGTGCAAGGGGCGGGGGGGGAGGCGAGGGGCTCCTCCGTTCCTCCAACTTACACCTAAATTTTATTTTTCTAAATACACCTAGAGCAATCGATCCGTCTCCGTGCGCGACCAGAGCTGGCCGCGGAGCCATTTGCCACCACCTCCCTACCCCGGGGTGTGCGTGCCCGAGTAGCGGGTCTGTTCCCCCCTTTGGTTTCAGCCTTCGGGCCGACGCTGGGAGCAGGAGGTGTATTTTTAGATGGCGCTGGCGGTTTTACTCCGCGACCCCGAGGAAACCCCCGTCGCTTTGTCTCGCCGGCCTTCCGCGCCGGGGCCGGGGAAGAGGGCGGCGGGGCGGGCCGGCTGCGCCGCCGGCGGGCCCTGGGGCAGGGCCGACCCCCGCCCCGGCCCTCTTGCAGAGGTGGCGGGGGCTTGTGCTCCTGTGGGGCGACCCCGCCGCAGGCCCCTGCCACGCTGCTTGCTCCCTGCGGGGATTTTGCAGCCCACGAGTGGCCGGTGGTCCCGAGCGCCCCTGAAAGGTCTCAGGAGAGGGAAAAATAATTAGAAATAATAATAAAAAAAAGCCAGAACCCAGGCTTTCGTGGCAGTTTTACCTTTGGCAAGACAGGCTCCGAGGGAAGGGCAGCGGCCCGCACGGCGCAGGCGAGGGGCTGAGTTACGGCTGCGAGATGTGGGGCGGCGGGCGGCGGCGCTGACAGGCGGCGGGCGCAGGGGAGCGAGCCCTGCCTTAGCGGCTCGTAACTCCCGGCGCTGCGGAGCAGGGAACCGCAGGCAGGGCCAGGCCGGCTCTCCCCAGCGGGGCCCATCCCTCCGCAATCTGCTGGGCAGGAGCTGGGCCCGCTCGCCTCTCCCTGCCTGCCTGAACCCCTCCTCCCGACGGGGCGCACGCCCGGGCAGCCCCCCCCCCACGCCGCGCCGCCACTACTATCCCGCTTCTCCCCGTAGTAGCGGCGCAGGGTAACCCTCTCCGGTTCCCACGACGCGGTGGGACAGGCTGCCGGGCGGCGGGCCGCCGGCAGGCTCCCCGGTCCGCGCTCCCCTCCGCGGCCCCTGGCAGGCAGGGCGGCCGCACGCTGGCCCCGGCGAGCAGCCGGCCTTTCCCTGCCGGTGCTGCCGCTCCGCAGCCGGCAGAACCGGGCTGAGCGTTTCTTGGGCGTGCCGGCGAGCAAAAGCAAAACCCACCTTGCCGTTTGCTTTGTTCGCTGCTGCTGCTGTTGGTGGGACGCTTGTGAAAGGCACGGGAGGCTGGGGGCATGCTCGGTTATTTACTACTGGAGCTGCCCTTTTAAATAAACGAAGCTGTAGTGACCCCAGATGAGACATGAGACGGGCGTAGGGGGGACAGGGGGGATGTGTCTTTCCGTACCTGTACGCAGAAAACGCTTGACGTACACATTAAACGGATGTACAGAACGTTAGTCTGTAACTGGTTTATTACCTACATATATAGATATCATCTCCCTAAATCGCCGCGTAGTTTTATTTTTATTTCGTTTTCGAGAAGTGATCCCGTGGTCATTGCAAAGAGCAGTACTTCAGGAGGAATTCAAAATCGGGCAGGAAGGTGGTGGTGAGGAAACCGAAAAGCAGTTCAGACCTTTGCCAAACTGTAGAAAGCAGCAGGGCAGTGCTGGGACGCACGTTCTGTCCTGTCACGACCAGTAGCTTTTTTTTTTTTTTTTTACAAAAGCAGCAAAAAGACATCCAGCACAAGGTCGCCGCAGAGGGACCGCTTGGTCTAAAACCAGTTTTTGCCTTCCCATCCCTTTCCCCGCTCGCTCCCCAATATAGAGACCGAAAACGGAGAATAAAAGTGCTTCTCTTGAATGCGCCACAGTTAGACATGCCAAAGAAAAAAACCCCTGAGGTCGAAGGAAAGCTGGCAGCTTACGTGGAGGTTCCCAGCCCTCTGCAGAGATGTGTGAACTAATATTCAGATGTACCAGCAAGCCTCCCAGTGAATCACTGTAAGCAAAAAATAGTTCCCAGCAATACCAAAATACCTTGTCATACAAGTGCTTTAATACTTTTTTTTTTTTTTTTTTTTTTACTACGTGCGCCACCAAAGATTCGCCACCCGCAGCCCGTGACCGCTCCTCCGAGGCGCTGCAAAGGGGGCAGCCCTCGGTGCGGCTGGGCAGGCGGAGGTCGCCCCTTCCCCGCCGCCACCCGCCGCGGCCCCGGGGCGGGGGGGGCCACCGCTGGGCACGGGGGGAGCCCCTCGGCCGTGGGGGTGCGCGGCGGCGGCGGCCCGCAGAGCACAGCCGCAAGCCGTGCGGCCACGCGCGGGTGGGTGCCCGCGGCACAGGGGGCGAGCGCGTACTGCCGGGGCCGTGTAGCGGACCCACGCGGTGTGAAGGCTGCGAGGGTGGACAGCTGATGCAAAGGACACGCACCCACGGGGAGGGGGTTTATTGTTATTCTACTCTAAAAAAAGGCGCAGCCGCGGAGTCGTACCCGTTCGAGGGGAAAAGCACCCCAGGAGGCCTTGTATAAATATACCCACGCGTGGAGGTGCACACGCGGCGGGTGAGTGGCAATGTGTGCGTGACGCCGCGGGGAGCTCCAGGGACGGGACGTCCGGGGCGTCCGTGCCCCGCTCGGCGTTGGTTTGTGCCGGATGCTCCGCGGAGACTGTGCGTGGGGGCGGGAGAGCCTCACACGCGTGGGGCGCTGCTTGGAGCGAGCGCAAGAGGGACGTCTCCCCTCTCCGCTGCTCCCCTCCTCTCCACCCTGCGAGGGCGCGTCCTCCGTGCACCTGTAGGAAGGGAGCCCACGCAGCGGCCGGGCTCCCGCGTTCCTCTGTCCCCGTGTGCTCCTCCTCCCTCCCGCGGGGACAGCCCCGAAGGAAGCGGCTGCCCCGGCTGCCCGGGCGCGCACCGCTCCGCGCCCCTCCGCGCCGCGCATTTTCCCCTGCGCCAGGCGCACGAAGAGCCCTCTCTCCCCGGCAGCCCGGCTCCTCGCAGGCTGCTCCCGGGCCCCGTCCCGAAACCCCCGCGCCACTTCCATCACGAAGCCGCTCCTGGGCACAGCCGGAGCCGCTGCCCCCCAGCCCCCCAAACCCCATCGCCCCCCCCTTTTAACAGGGGTGTTGCCCCCCATACAAAGTGAAAAAGCAAGAGGTGCACTCGGAGAAGGTGTACATCTGCTGTGTATCTTCCCCTTGCGTATCTCGCCCCTTGCTCATTTCAAGGCATAAAGCTAAAATGATGGGAGTAATTGGTGGGTGGAACATCCTCAGCCAACGGGAAATGTATGGGCTCGATGACCTCTGGATAACCCGGGTACCTTGGCACGAAAAGTGCAAAAATATTTACTCACCTTGAAGTTTCTATTTTTTTTTTAAGCTTTTTTATTTATTTTGTTTTTAATTCTTAAAATCATCTTTTGAGATGGTTCAAGCTCCTGTCCGAGGTCTAATTATAGTAAGCAGGAAGAGGATGGAAGGGGAATGGGTTGATTCGGCGGGGGGGGCAAAACCCAAAACACCCTAAACCCGTGGATCGGGAAGGTGCTGGACAGAAAGGCTGTCTGAGACTCATGCACACTCTGAAATGAAGATCTGAAAAACGCTTACAAGCCCCCTCTGACTGGTTTGAAAGCGATTCCAGCAATTAGGAATTAATTCGGCATGGTCGAAAGGCGATTTCACTGCAAGTTATATCAAGTTATCCAAACTTTTACAGAGTTCAAGTGGTGGAAATGGGCTGCTGGGGTGGAGGTAAGGCTGCAGGAAAGAAAAACAAGGAGTGTTCAGGAAAGGCAGAAGAGGGGAAGCCGTGAAGCAAGGGCTGGAGGGATGGTGAGCCCACATTAGCGCCAGAGGTTTGCTGCTGTTGTTGCTGGAGGAGAGAGGAGGTTGGGGACAGGGGATGCTTTTGTTTTTCAAAGAAGGGGAGAAAGCACTAAAAATGCGCTGGAGGTCCTAGGTAATAGAAAGATGAGTTTTAATTAAAAAAAGGAAATCAGTGGGCTTGCTGGCCGATCAGTACTTCAGGTACAGTATTGGGGCAAGGTGGAGGGGTGACCCCTCCCCAGTTAATGGCAGGAGCCGGAGTTAGCCCCGGCAGGGCTGACCCTGGGATGATGTGTGGGGCGAGAGGGACTGGGAGGGTGTGGAGGATGGACGTGGGGATAAAACTGGGCTTTCATGCACAGGCAGGCCAGCAATAAAACCATCATGGGGAGGGGTGGCCGCCCACCCTGGCCCCGGCAGCTCATGGCATTGCTGGCTGTGGGGCGCGCCCCCGGCATGGGTCCCGCGGCGCCCGCCGGGCCCAGCCAGGGCTCAGGCATTGGGGTTGTTCCTCATGAGCTCCACGTCGGCGTCCACCATCTCCCTCACCAGCTCCTGCAGGGAGGGAGAGAGGCAGATGAGGGCCCCAGTGCAGGGGAAGAACGGGCAGCACGTCAGGAGCACCCCGGAGCACAACGAGCCCCCCCCGGCCCCCCGCAGCAGGATAAGGAGGAGACGGGGCTTTGCTGGGCTCTTCCCGCAGCGGCCCTGGCCCTGGCGTGTGTGTCAGTGCGCTGCTGTGCACTGGGGGTGCCCATCGCTGCTGTGGTGGCTGCTGTCTTCAAAGCAAGAACCCAGGCAGGGTCACCGAAAACGGGATTTCTCAGTGTGCCCGAGTCACCCCACACAGAGGTCCCCCCCTCCTTTCCCCTCCCCGTGGATTGCTTTTAGAGGACACGAACACCCGGCAGGTACAAAGCACGCCAGAAAGGCCACTCACATCAAACGTGACTCTCGGCTTCCAGTTCAGCTTTTGTCTGGCTTTGGTACAGTCCCCTTGCAGAAAATCCTGCGGAAAAGAAGAGAGAGGTGCTGTGAGAAGCGTCCACCTTCCCCACCTCAATGGCCTCCCCGTTGCTCACGCTTCCCCGCAAGCCAAGCACGGCCGGGGCCACCATCAGAGTCTTCGGAGGACAAAATATTTCTCTTTAAGACGCAATTTTAGTGGAAGCTCATATGCCTGTAAATCACCAGGAGGCAGCATCCTTTCACCAGGCTATTTCAGACCGTAAGAGTTATTCTTTGTTTTTGTGTGCGCGCGGGGTTTGAACTCCAGCCTTATGGCCGTATGATGGTGAACATTTTATAAGAAGTTGTCATATGTCTTAGTCATGCTATTGAACGAGCTGTTTCAAATTCTTTTTTCCCCCATTTGTTTAAGTAATGTAAATCACAGAGCAAACATGACAACTAGTCTCTTTCAAATAAAAACGTGATCACAGACAGATGATGCTGAAAGACTGTTATGAATATGGGTAGTAACATGCAACAGTAGTAAACATCCAGCTTTTAAACTCCTACATCTTTTTTTCTATAGTGTTTTGAGCATCCACATGGAGAGAGAAGTCTTAATAACTCATAAATGAAAAGAAATTATCTTGAAACCATTACAGAAACCAAGACTTTGGTCATATTCACCTTACTGTTCAAGTATTCTTAAAAGTGCTACCACACCAAGACAATCCCACAACCAGTCATCAAAAATAACGTACCAAAATTAAACAACAAAAAAAGCTCCTTTGACTGCATTTCTGACTGAATGAAAAAACTGACTGCATCTTCCTTTAAAATTCGAATACTGTGTTTAAATAGTTAGCTTTTTTAACTGTATGTGTTGATTTAATAAAATATATCATCTCTCCTCAAAAGCTTTGTTTCTCTGTAGCAGTAAATACTAAAATTATATCTGTCTAGGTTTAAAGAAAACCAAACAAAACCAACTTTGTTATAGAACTACAAGGCTAAGCCTGAATTTTGCTCTTGCATTTGACTTTATGGTGGTAACACAGCAGGCTGTCCAGAAAAATGCATGGACTGCGTTTCTTCTCCCTCTTCCACTCTCTGACCAGTGGTGGAGCTAACGAGCATTTGCTGGCTGTAGTTTTTTTGAGTGTACTGCCCGCATACTACATTTTTCAGATGCTATCTTTTGTGCATGTGTGGTTCAGGTCATGTTAACTTCCAAAATCACCTCATCCTGTGCAGTAAAATGTAGGAAATTCTTCTTCATAATTGTGCTCCAGAAAGCTAGACAGCTCGCTTCCAGGAGCAGAGGAAATCCACCAAAGGAAATATTGCACTGAAGAAGGGGATGTGGAACAAACACGTCTGCCGAAACTATTCCAGGCAGCATTTTTACTAGTTCAGTCTTTAGGCTAAAAACATTTCAGCCTGCCTTCAGAAAAGAGTAAACAGACGGATCAGAACAAAATGATATGAAAATAAAAAAATGCCATGATTTCCTTAAATTAGACTAAATGATTTCCTACTGCAGCTCTATAATGGGTTTTTAGAAACTGCAGCAGACATTTGAGGCCAAGTCATGCAAAACCGCATCAACTTGAAGGATCCCCTGGAGGGTCGTGTGAATATGGATTGCAAAATCAGGTTTGAAATGGGAAAGACGCCCACTAACTTTGATAAAATTTGGATCAGACCCTAATGTGCTCACGGAGGTATGCCTTTTATCTGGAGTTCGGTTTAATTTACATTATATATGTGTGTATATATGTGCCTGGAAACAAGGAAATCCTTCTTAAAGTAATAATTTCAGTATAAAAACAATTGCCTTTTATTCAGTCCTAATTCAAGCCATTAGCTAGAAGTGAAGCGTTTTAATACCACCTAGTTTTAAGTCATAAAAGCCATATCATAAAACTTAAGAGTTTCATTTTTATAAATGCTGTGTAAGTAATAATTTTACATCCACAATCTTTATATCAAAAACATCCTTTGAAACTGAGCCTTATCTAGGATACTGGCTTCCCGTTTAAAAAAAATGGACTGGGAAGAACAGAGTGAATTGCCATTGCCTGCTGTATGTAGCTGCATTCTGCTGTTGAACAGCTTGGGAGCAGTCTTTTAACTTTCTTGGACAAATGCTTTTTGTTAAAACAGTTTATCTAAAAAAATACTTTACCTAATTCCAGCCCTTCATTCAAAAACATAAACACTCAGCTGCTGAATAGGCCAAAGTAAGGTTGGGGGGAGGTTGCAAATCAGTAGAAGTGAAGTTATTTGCAGTGCCGGATTATACATAGAGATAACACAATCAACTAGTGTATTAAATCCATTTAAGTATAAAAAAAAGTATTTTTCCTTTAAAAGTTCACATGCTTTAATAATGATGCAGTAGAGCTATTATGGCATAATCTGTGAGCAAAAAAAAAAAAAAAGAGAAAAAAGAAGATTTAATATATATGATAATACAAATTCCCCAGCTGACTTAGGTTAAAAGATTTTAAATGGCTCTCCTGAAGAAGTTTGTGTACTTTTGAAAAACAGTACTTTGTAGATAGATTTACTTGAAAATAGCATTATGGACAAAATGTCTCCTAGGCACTTTTTAAAAGGTTCTCTCACAGAAGTTACTAGGTACAGAGATCACATGAAACCATAATATTAATACACCATATTACATCTAAATTCAAGGTTTGATTGTATTCTTATTAGTCAAAGTTTCAACACTGAATGGAAATGATGACTGGAACAAAGCTATTCCTGATTAAAGGATTGTATTGCAGTCATGTTTCCTGTATTTTTCTACAAGTAGCTCATAATATGAAAACAATAAGGTAATTACAATAAAATAAGAATATTAAAAAAGCTTCTCTTGGAACAGAATGACTGCTTGTTTATATTATTTAAGTCTTTCACTGAAACCAGAGATGCATCTGTCAGGCTTCCAAAAGGAAAAAGTCCACAAAAAAACCCACAACCCAAAAAAACCTCTGGCATGCTCATCATTAAAGTGTATTGATTTCTCAGTGTCAGGGCTTCACTTTCTGGAGGTACAACCAGATCAGAAAGTAAAGAAAGAAGAGGTGAGGTTCCACTGGAGAAAACCTGGATTTTTTTTTGGGGGGGGGGGGAGGGTGGGGGGGGCATTCGGGGGTGTTAAACAGCTGCTGCTGCTGAATGTAAACTGCCCAGTATCCCTATTCCTGATGGAAAGGCACCTGATGAAATGACACCACTTCATGTTTTGTATTCCTGCAGGATAACTTTTTCTGTGGCGTTGTGCTTTCCATACTGACAGGAAAACAAAGCCCTTTGACTCTGCGAAAACCCTGAGGATTTAGATACTGAGCTGAGAGTCTGCAAACCTGAAAACACTGATGAAGGCTTTCTGTTGTTTTTACAGTACTCAGATCATGAACATAAAATTAAGCCTTTGCTTTTAGTTAGCCATTTTGGGAGGAACAAGCCCTTATTTTCCATGCAAATACAGTTAACACAGGTGAATAATAATGACAAGTTCTACCTGCAAGCTAAGAGTTGGAAACAACATCCAGGTAAATATTTAAAGGGAAGGAAGATGGAAAAGACAGCAGTCAAATTCTCTGTTGCCACTTAATATGAGAGTAAACTCTCCTACGGCTTTATATGCACCTCACTGTCATATGATTGCCTGTCAGAGAAAAGAACGAGTTTATCTGATGTGAGTTTTTCTGTTTTACCTTTTCTGTAAATGAAGCTGCGTAACTGTGTAGAAAATACCCCATTATTACCAAATCTGATTTTATGATTATTCAGCTTTATTGTCCAAATGCATGCACACAAATACATGCAGATAAGCAGAGAGAAATTTGTTATGCAATGCGGTAAGGCATTTTTAAAATTGGTTTTAAAACCATGAGACAAAAATTTAAAATACTTTAATGTAAATATCACATTTCCCAGACTCTTGTTCTGAGTGTCATCACGATTCCTATTTTGACTCGCGCAGTGATTGATCTGGTTTCACTGTGCAACGTATCACTGTCTCATTCAATTAACTTTAATTGAAAATTTAAAGCCTGAAGACAATGTGAGAAAAAGGAGATAGTGTGGCCTGAAAGAAGGCCAAGGCTTCCTTTATTACTACAGCTCAGCTGATTCCCTTTAAAATGTGCCTTCACTGAAGCCAGCGCCGAGTGCCAGCTTTTGCTCTCTCTCGCACCAGAATAAAACTGAGATCAAGTCCTCAGTAAAACACCTGCGATGGAATTGTGCCCAGCTCCGCTTGCTGCAGCAGAGACAAGGCTTTACCTCTAAAAATAAACAGACTTGATCTAAGCACACAACAGTTTTACTGCATCTGAAAAGCGGCCAGCGTTACGTTCACAATCGGCACGACCTCTTGGAAGATTATTTGTTACATCAGAGCTCCCATAAGCAAAGAGCACAGACCCAGCTCGGTGGAGGCTCTGGCTTGCGTGTTTAGTCTTGCACTCTTTTGCTTGAGAAGTTTTACCAGGAAGAATTTCAAGAGTCTAGGGGCCAAAGTTTCCTGCAAACCCTGCTTGTGTTATATTTTCCTTATTTCCTTCTTAAAACCGTTGCCTTTCAGCCTTAACTCATCCCATTAAAAGAAAAAATAATAAACATAGCTACTTAATTAGACAACGTTAGCTTGCAGTTTTGCGTTTTCACCATTATAGAATCATAGAATGGTTTGGGTTGGAAGGGACCTTTAAAGGTCATCTAGTCCAAGCCCCCTGCAATGAGCAGGGATGTCTTCAACTAGATCAGGTTGCTCAGAGCCCCATCCAGCCTGACCTTGAATGTTTCCAGGGATGGGGCATCTACCACCTCTCTGGGCGACCTGTTCCAGTGTTTCACCACCCTCATTGTAAAAAATTTCTTCCTTATATCTAGTCTAAATCTACCCTCTTTTAGTTTAAAACCATTACCCCTTGTCCTATTGCAACAGGCCCTGCTAAAAATTTCTCTCTCGGTAATGTATCTATCAAAGTTTATCTTACGAAATAGTCTCCCCTTTTGTGCACTTTGTGGAGCATTTTTCATAGCAATTTTTAATGAGGGTTCACGTAGCACATCTCAGCAGTAACATCAGCCCCACAGGATATATGGGTATCTGCTGCAGCTCATTGCTCGGAGAACAGCCTTGTTAAAGTGTTTGTTGCAAATAGTCAGGAGACTGCATGCATTGCTCACTAGGCAGTTCCACCATCACCCTTATCAGCCATTCGCTAGTGTCTTCCTGCACTTGCCACCAGGCCCGGGGACATCGTGTCTTAACCCGGATGCAATGTTGGAGAGCAGTTTCTGTGACTGCAGCCGAGCTATTCCTTGTGCACTCCATTAAGAAAAGTAGTAAGAGCTCACTAAGTCAGAGCTGTAGAGCCTGTAAACATGCACCTTGCTCGTCCAAAATTCAATGCATGCTTCAGCTAAGCTCGGATCAAACCCCAGAAGGAGTCACAGTAATAAGCACTGCGTCTGCTGTGCACTGCTCTGTAAGTACTTCTGGAGAGCCACGAGGCAGAGCGCGCTGGCTTGATTTCTTTGCGAAGGGTAGTGTTTGTTATAATATCTATAGTAACAGGGAAAAAAACAGTATAATCATAAAGCAAGAGACTCCTATCTCCATAGTAAATACGAGGAGACCGAAGATAAAACATATCAATGAGCAAAGCCCAAGCCTAACGAGGAACACAGTAAACATCTTCAGGAATTTAAGACGAGCTGTAATGTGTTGTCGCTCGGTTTTCATTTTTTCTATCCACTATTCTTAGAAAAGCAAAGTTGTGGAGCAGTTAGGGTACCAAGGGAATAGAAGAATGCCAGTGAATTTGGTTTCTGATCTAAATTTGTTTTAATGCAGCATGAACAGACTGCTTTCCACTCTTGGGTCAGCAGTCTTTTGCAGAAAGACAGTATTGTTTGCAAAGAACCACAGGAAAAGGCAAAAGGCAAAAGCAACCAATAGACTGAAACTCACGTGTAACTAAATGCCATTTAAAATAAGAGGCATAATGTTTTTTTCCCCTAGCACGTTTTCCTATGCAAATCCCCTCCCTATTCAGAAAGCTCCATTTTTACTAAAACCATGTCGAGGGGGAAGGGGAAGAACGACTTGAGGAAAGGGCTGATTCTGCGCGGTGCTGAGCCCCCTACACATCTGACAGACCTCAGCAGGCTGCAACTGCCAGGCATCTTTAGGGTAAGGTCTTATCTTGGGATTCCGCTGCACTCCAGCAATAAGGCATCAACACAAGCCGCACAGTCAATAAAACCTGAGCACAGCCTTCGCTTTTCCGCCAGGGACCAGGGGCGTTAGAACAGCGGCTTTATCTTATCGGTTTGATAATCTTTAATTTGACCAGCTTCCAAAGGGTTAAGGCAAATGAACTCGGAGCGGCAATAAACATTAGGGCGATAATAACAGTAATGGAGCTCCTCTCCCTCATCCTCCTCTTCCCCTCCCTCTCCTGGGCCTTTTCCACTTCGCTGCTGCCTATCAGGCCAAACCGAAGCTGAAGCCAGACCTCTCTTTCAATGACAGGGGGTGATAAGAGACGCGAAGAAAACAGCAAGCTGTCTGGTCTGCTTAGGAAGTTGGGGACGGGCGGTATTGTCCGTCAGCGGGGCCACGCGGCGGCTGGAGGCCGGGAACAATGCTCCGCTCTGGGGAAATGGGCTCACTCAGCGCCGGCCCTGGCAGCCCCACCGACACCGCAGATAAAACGGCGAAGCAGGGGGAGCCGGCCCCGGGTGCCTCGGGAGCCTTGTCGCCGGCCCCTAATCGTTTTGACGGAGGCGGTGCCCCGGTTCATCGACGCGAGGCCACAGCCCGCGCGCGTCCCTGGCAGGAGAGCATGTGCAGACCTCAGACACGGTGCAAGCGCCAGCGGAGCTGCAGGCACAAGAGCCCCTCGCAGGGCTGAGCATTACTCAGACCCGTCCATTTGCCAAGTGAAGCCTGAGAAGACGTCTTGGCCAGTGCCGTCCCTCGAGCCAGATAAAATTCCTCCCGAATTACAGCCCGATACGCCTGAAGCCAGTGCTGAATTTCACTCGCTTTGGATCCGGAGCTGAGCTCGCTCATCAGGAGCCGTCCCGCACAGGGATCGGCGTAGCTCTGCACCAGGGCACCCCGCAGCATGTTGGGCCACGAGTGCTTTTCAGGATCCCAAGTGTGAGGCAGTCTGAAGGGTGTTCCCCCTGCAGCAGGGAAAGCCCCGCTGATGCAAAGAGCAAAATTCCTGCAGCTGCCTGCGGTGAGGCGGGTGCTTCCCTCCCTCTCAGTTTGTCCCGAGGCCCAGTTCTGCGCTCCTGGGAAGATCTGAAAGGTGTTCCCCAGCTTGGATGCAAGTGTAATTGTAACCTCAGCTCACGGCTCTGCAAAACACCGAAGAGGCTTCCAAATGGCGCGATCGTTTCTAGTTCACAGGAATGCCTCTGCTGAAAACGCAGGGAACTTCTGGAGGAGAGGAAGAAGATCAAACCCATTCCATTTGGCATGTACAGACCATAATTATGATAGTTCAGGTATTAGCGCTGGACACTTTCTTTCTGATATGGCCTACCCAGTCATCCAAACGCACACATCACAGCTAAAAATCTTCAGCATGTTTGCTAAAATGCAAACTAATACTTAAATGCTATATGTTATTACGAACCAAACTAAGCTTTTCCAACTCTTGTAACAAAATAGGATTGCTCTTTGCAAATGCTGGTTAAAGGTGGTACCAATCCCACTGGCCGTCACTGCCCTGTAGCCTGGCTGCTGATAGGAAACAACGTGTGAGCCGACCCTTGCGTGCTTCAAGCTAACCTGAGTGTAAAGAGGTGTCTGAATAACCTGGATTTTGCACGACATGGGTTAGAAGCATTTGTGCATTTTCTCTTTACAGCAGAGGTTTTGGGGAGGTTGTATGTGAGCGTGTTTCTTCAGGCTCCCTGGCCAGATGGTAGAGAGAATGCCCGTATGTCACCTTCACATCAGTAAAAACGAAGACCCTGTGAGGGATGAACCTCTTTCATATGGCTGGAGATCAGCTGCAGTATAGGAAAAGAACAGGTTCCTTCTCTTTTCACTGGTACCTCCAAGTCCTGCTTTTGTTCACTATTAAATTTGTTTTCTTCTTGCTTCACCACGGCCTGTTCTCTACTCTGACAACAATTTTTTTCGGGGGAGACTTAAGATAATCATGTCTTCATCATACATGGTTTTATTGCCACACACAGTATGTATTTAGGCAAGGGCATGGTACCTTTTAAAATTATTAAATGCAATTCTCACAATTTTTTGAATCCACTCTGATTATTTTTCTCATCACTCCCTACTCTTCACATTTTCTGCAAACATCAGGAAATCACTCTGTGAAGCTGTTTGATTTCAGCGGGCTTTATTGTGCAGTAACGTCTGCATTTCTTACTGGAAGTGGAATATGGCCCCTAGGGTTAGCTGTCTTCACTGACTGACATGTCAAGATGAATAGGAAAACTGATAACCCCGGAAATCCATGCTGCAAGGCTACTTAGTTTCTTCTCTTCTTCCACCAAAAAAATACTTAATTTATAACAACTTATATTGGAAATGTTAATAGGTTTAGTTGTCATTGCTAGTCAAATACCAAATGATAAGCAACAAACCAATAAACATTAGGACAGTGATCTTGTATTCTACCTATAGGTATTTATCTAGCTTTAGAGCATTAAGCAGCAATTTAATGAATGCAGGTCTATGATTAGCGGGATATTACTACTCCATAGGATGAATTCTTTATCTTGTACAGGATGCATTGTTTGTGGTGATTTTACTACCCCTATGGATATTCACATCTCTGAAAAAATCAAGGCATTTGTTATGTTAAAATCAAAATGATACTAAATTTTTTTTTTTGGAAGGGTGTGCTGTTATATTTGCCCTAATAAAAATATTAATTTACTCAAAATGTCATTTTTCATCTAAAGAGCGTATCATCAGAAAATTCTAACCCACCTGTAACAGCAATTGCTGTCTTTGCCCTGTGCTCAGTGCTCATCTCACTACTCTGAAGGCTTGGCTGTGACTCAGGTTGGGCAGGAGAGATGACACTCCCTTCCTTATCTATTATATTGATATATGAACCTCTGTCCCCCTGAAGCTTGTGGTAAGACTGGGGGGCAAAAAGCACAGAGAGGGGATGGACACTTCTCTCTTCCTGTCTTTCTGCCCACTAGGGATTGACTAGTACAAAAGAGCATGGAGGATGGTTAGACATTTCTCATTGTTTGAAAAACAGTTGTAAAATACTCCCTCCCTGCAGTATGGGGGATGAAGAAGGGAGCTGCCACTTCTCTGGACAAAGCAGTTACGTACTGCCTTTTACTGCTGGCTGTTTTTTTAGAAGCAGCCTCCCTCTGTACGGTCATAAACCTGACCTAATTTATGGGACGCATCACCTTCCCCTCCACCCCTCACTGCATTCCAATTTCTCACTAAAACCCCCATCTGATTTGAAAACCCTTTTCAAGACACAATATATGGAAAGAATTTAAGCTGTGAAAAGCTTAAAGGGAGCTCATGAGCTGAGGCTTTGTTAGCCAAGGGAAAAAAAAATCCATTTCAAACATAGTATATGGAGGGGACTCAGGACAGGATACCATGGGGCTCCTGTCTGCACAAGTGAAGCTATCCTTGCCCGAACACCTCTAGTTACAAAGCAAGCAATGGTCCACAAAAGGGTTAAAATAAAACAAGGTAGGATAATTTCTGATTCTGAGTGCGTCCCAAATGTATTCTCCAGCGCGCTTGATAGAGAAGGAAGTCCAAGCAGTGGCCTTTCACATGACATCATAAAAGCCTAATTTATCACCAGCCACCAAACATCTAGAAAATCATAACATCCTTTCAGGAAAACCATGTGCAAAATAATCAGATTTACTTTGATGAAAGCTTTAGTGCTTGAGTCCAAGCAGGACGCTACAAAGAATAACCCTTTGCAGGTACTGGCATACAACAAAGCAGGTCACATTTAATGCTTCAAACTCACACTTTATCCATTAAAAGGCTTATGCATTTCCTGCCCATAAACAAACGTATTTCTGTTCTGCATGTGTGTTCAACCAAGACTGCTAAGATAAAACACTGGTCACTGGTAAGTCCAGGCAAGGTAGCCAGCTGAATATTTCCTTTACAGATTAAAAGCATGCTATTGCTGCAAATAAAGACATTGTGCTCGCCACTCCCTTGTCTCACAGTCCCTTGCAAGTGTGTTAGGGATGTGGGCTGAGTATTGCCGCAGCATCTGACAGCTTTTGAAAGGATAAAGCCCTCCCAGCACACTCAGCATCACGGCTACGCTGAACTGAGGGGTGCATTCCACCTGACAACCTCCAAAACACTTTGCAAAAGACACTCCCCTCTGTCTAACCAAGGTTCTCACTGTTGTGGCTCTTCTGCATCATCATTTTTTGGTGGCCAGTGTAACCTGACTGTCTTCATTGAAAAATACTGCTCAGCAAGCAGTATGTTGCCGTAAAATCAATTGGTTTCACATTTGCAAATGAAATCAAAGTCTGCTTTTTGTGTTGATTAGGTAGACAAAACAGACCACAAAGCAATTAATGAATGGCTACAAATACCAGCTACATGGCGTTGAAGATTTTTTTTGTCTGTAAAGTAAGTTGGTTGGTGTGTATTTAAAGACGCACAGATTCCAATAGCCATTCAGTTCACTGATCCTGCTGCTTAATAATCTGACCCTTAGGCTCCTGCTGGTCAATGGCCACAGGTTCTTCTGGTTTGACTGGAAAAATAACCGGATTTTCCACACCATTCTTGGTAGTTTGTTGTTGCATGTTCTCTGATCTTGGTTAATAAAAATAACTTCCTATTACATTTCCTGCACAGGAAAGCCTGGAAAAAAAAAAATTGTAGTTTTTCCTATTCTATCTTTCACTTTCTCTCAAAGCAGACATCCAACCCACCACAAAATCTTCCAAGAAATTAATAAAATTAATATAACTATTTCCTTCGATTTTAAAGATCAGTATTTTGTTCTCTTCCATCCTTCCCCTTCCTTAGTATTTAAGTTCTCTCACTTTCCATGTTTTTAAAACTTGTTGTTTAAATTTTCCCATGTTTTGGTTAATTTATTTTCCTGTAAAATCCCATTTATCTCTTTTTATTGTAAGATATTTTTCTTTCCTAATTTGATGTCTCACCCAGTCTCTCTCTTTCACTCAAGCTCCTCCCATTTCTCTTTTGAGCATCATTCTCCTGTTCCTCCCAAACATCCTCTTAAACCTGGCCTTACTTCCCCATCTCTCCTTCACCCTCAAAATATGTCACCTCACACTGAGATTTTGTTCTCTTCTCCTCATTTCTGCTATAGTGATCTTCTCACTTGAATAATTTTCCATTTTTTTCCCAGGTATTCTCTATGTATCCTCACAGACTTGTTCCTTTTTCTTTTCCAGTGGTGCTCCATCACATACCAGTGCCAGCTTTCTCTTCACTCAGGTTCTGAATTTTGTGTAGAATATTGCAGGGTTTGGGAGACAATTTATATTACCACTAACACAGCAGAGGTGTTTCAGCTGGCAGGGCTGAAACTATGTTGAAATAAATTTTAAAAAAGCAAAAAGACTTCCTAAAGCTTACAGTGCCAGTTTCAGTAGGGGTAAAAAGCAGATTCATTTACTGCTATTACTGTTCGCAGTAGCTTCCTATAAAATTCCACAGATTTGGCAGTGCGTTCACCATATATACTTTAAAAGCATGCATAATATGCTCTGTTTCTTTCCAAAGCATCACCAAATGCAAATACCACTTCTTGAAATCTGTCCTCTCAATGACCTTCTTCTCTTAAACACTTTCAATTAAATAAGAGAGGAATTTTTGATCTGTTACCAAAAAATTCTTCATTATTTCACCCTGAAGCAGTCAAATATGAAAGAGTGTTACAGAAGGAAAACAGTTAGCATTTTCTAATGGTCCTGCCCTACTTACCAAACCTCCTTTAGTTCCACAATTAAAAAGCAAGCAAACTAGTCAGACATACACAGCAGTAGGCATGGGCTCAGAATACTCCAATGCTTTCACCTGTATAATGTTTAAAATACGAGATGCCTCATCCATCACTTGATTCTTTTAGAAGGAAAGTGTCTCTTGAGACCATTCACACAGGAATCGTCTGTTGCTAAGTTTCGATATGAAGGACAGAGCTGTTCCTCAGACAAGCAATCCTACTTTTCATTCACATTTTGGGAGGGCAGAGATGCCAGGTAAGGGTCTCATCATACATTGCGCAAACACAGAAATGGCAGCCTTTCTCTGAAAATCTATCAAAGTCAAACATCACCTCCTGGAATATTCTGTTAGAATTCATCTATGGCTCGCATCTCTTTTCCAGTGCAGGTCACCAATAAACCTTGTGGCTTGGTTTACTTTGTTTGATGTATTCCAACGTAACGGGCAATACATATGAACACAAAGCCATGAATGACAGAATTGTCATGTATCTACTGAGAATCTAAAAAGCAGCTGAAGAAAGCTAGATAAACATCTTGGCAGCTTCATTCCACTTGTAACCTGAGCAAGACTTCAACTAGATGTAATACCATTTAGACAAAATAGAACTGCTTCACAGCAGCACTACAATGACTATGAAGGACCACCAAAGAAGAAAGATACAGATTTTTATATAATTAAGCAATAGTAATGACATTACAATGGCAATAAAGCACTGTCATCCCCATTTTACAAAGCTCGGAGGCAGGATGATTTAGGGACTTGATCAACACCTTGGAATGAGAGGGAGGAGCAAGAAGAGAACCCAGGCTGTATCCCCCGCTTCCCTCTGATATATAGCTTGGTACAGATAAAACAGCCGAAGCATTCACATCACAGTGCACCTGGCATAATTTGCCCTGAATAAGTCCTTGCTGTTGATTTGGAGCGAGCAGCCCCCCAGCAGCAAACTGCTCCAAGGATGAGTGGGCACATAGCACCTTGATGCAGCAGGTGACTTATTTAACCACGTATTTCTTGTTTGTCTAAAGTTTCACTTCTATTTCTGCCCCTGGATTTTCTTTTATAGCTTCTTTCACATAAAAATCAAACACCCTAGTAATATTAAAAAATTATCATTGCTTGCTCAACTTTTCCTCTCCAGGCCCCTATTATTGACTTGGGAGTAACAGAACTCATGAGTTAATTGGTTTGTCTTCTGTGCTCTAAAGACTTAATTTTCATCTTTTCAAAGATTTTCTCTACATATAAAAGGTCAGAGAAAAAACTTAACATGTCAAAAAGTTGAGATTTGTGTAGTCACAGGATCCCAGAACTTTCTGCTTTATGAAAACAAACAAATTAAAAAAGGATAATATGATATTAATTACAGGGCTGCAAAGGTTGGCAACACAGAACAAACAGAAATTTATTTCACTTCACTGTTGTTCAGGCAGAGATTCACTCTATCATTTGCGAGGAAGGACCCTGCAGTGCACTGATGCTGCAGCCTACAGTAGAATGCTTTCCTTTTCCCCTGATTTCATTTTCACTCCAAAAGACATCAGACTTCATCAAAACTTTTTAGAAGTGCATCATCCCATGCATTTTTTTAAAAAAAAAGAAATATAAAAGCATTCAAACTTATCACAAAAGCTGCTCAACACTTGATAGCCAAGGTATCCACAAATTAATAATTAAATCTCCACTCACTATTAGAAAAGTATCAGGAAAGACGTCATGTTCTGATGGTGTACTACTACCTGGTTCAACAGTGCTACCCACAACATCTCACTGCAGTAGCACACAACTGAAGCATGAAACAACCAAAAGCTTTAGTAACCAGAAAAACCCAAACCAAAATGATACTACAGCTTCTAAATGAGCTTCACAATACAATATCACACAGTATATGGCAGAACTGCTAATTTCTGTGGTCTTGAGGTTTGATTTGAAAATATAAAGACTGAAATTGTTCAGTGATATTAAAAAAAAAAAATCATATTAACCTAGATGGGCTGTCTGGCAGTTTACACTAAAAAGACCCAAATAAACCAATTGTATCTTTTTAAACTAAAACAGTATATATTTTAACAGCATATACTGCAGTAAAGTCCCATGAACTTACTATTCTATACAGGCAGTGAACTGAGAGAGCTCTGACTTTTCATAGCATCTTTTGGCATTGTTTATATTTAAATAATAACAGTCAGGATCATTTTCATCAACATGAAAAAGAAGTTCAGATCTAATCAAGAGACAGCACTGTCTCCTGACACTGCCTGCTCTATGCTTGCTTGAGCACGTAGGCAGCAGCTGGCACTTCCATGGCTTGATCATTACTATTGCTCTTCAAATTATGCCTGTCACACAGGTTAGGAAAACATGAGTAATTAAACACAAACAGCGTCATAAAATAATAGTAAGAAAAAAATTAATAATCATCCAAAAGAGTGTTTGGGGCACCTCCCTAAACCACCTTGGATTTCTGCCCCTTCTGCTCAGACAGTTTTCCTCTGTGTACTTTTTAATTATTTCCTTCATGAGTCCTTTCAGGCAAAGAAGTTTGTAGGGGTGGGAAAAAAAACGTGTATTAGAACTGATGAGAACAGTGATATGCAAAAAAGAGAAATGCCAAGTAAGTATTCTCTGAACTACTGCAGCCTGATTTTGAATCGCTTATGGCAAAGACTTATGCCTCACTGTGACACTGCTAGTTCAAGATGTGTGTATTTTAAATGCAAAATTTCAGAAGCTGTTTGTTCCTTGTTTGAACCATACACTACAGCTGGTCACTGGGTGCAGTATCTCTCTTCTGGCCCATCAGCTCATTATACCAAGTTCAGTATTTAAATCATATGCAGGTCAACGCAGAAATTCTGCAGTCCTGCAGCCCCAGCAGTACATGTAGATGTATGCCTCCTTTTGCTCGAACAGTCAACAACCAAACTCATTCCTAGCTCAGTTCTCTTACAAAAACAGCGTAAAACAACACAGCAATAAAAACTGAGACTTTGGACCATGTTATTAACAATCCTAAGCAGGTTGTTGCAGCCTATTTTTGTGCACATGGTTACTGGAACTGAGCATGCTGTTCTGGCAATTGCATACAAAAATGACCAGCTACATGAGTAACGGGACATTTGCCATCTGCAATTATTATCGTGTAGGAGGTGTGTGAAATGTGTGATCCTTCATGTTAGCAGACATGCAAATATTAGGTAGAGAGAGCATCGTTTTCAGCTGCTTTACATCTAGAGTAGTTGTTCACGTATCTAACCAAAAGGTGCAACCAACTCGATTTACTCCTACTTGGTCCGTGTTTTGCATGGGTATGAATTAGACAAAGTATAATGTAGGGAAGACTCGTGCCTGTCTACATAAGAAGAAAAATAAGTACAGCAACATACGTAATGTTTAACACATTCAAATCCACATATTAAAAGCACATTTAGAGATGGTTCTTGTTCTCATTGTGTAATTTTTGCTCAGGTGTGTGCCTTAAGTTATGTATTTTCATACAAACTTCGGGACCTCTCTGAAATAAAGCTCTTCTTCCCACAAATCTAAGTGCTTCACTTTCTATATTCAAGAGTGAAATTGTTTAGCTTACTGCGTCAGAGGTGCTAACTAGTGTACTAAAAGTACGCCAGCAATTCCATACACCTGCTCAAGCTATCCAACAGAATACTTTGGCAGGGAATTCCCATTTCTGGGCAGGAGGGACTTGCATGTTCTCATGCAAACTCCCACTGAAATCAACAGGAGCCTGGCCAAGCAGTGGCCGAGTCGCCTAAATACAGCCAAGCTTTGTAACGTTCATCATCACTGCTGGTAGCATCCCACCAGGTAAACTCACAAATTTGACAGTAGGAAGAAATGAACTGTCTGCATCTGCCATTATTCCTGCTCTTTATATATCTCCTTGATTTAGTCCTTTTTCCACTAGCTTGACGTAAAGACCACTAAACTCAACAGCAGATTCTCTCCTTGACTTCAGGGTTTGGTTTAAGATCTTTTTTCTCAGCATCAACAGATAACATAGGATGCATACCCAGCGTGGTTCCTCCTCAGATCAAGTGTCCTTGGACATTCTCAGTATCTCCAATTCATGGTTCTTTTTATCTTCCCTTTGATGTTTTTCTACTACACTTTTTTCCTTTTTCACCGTTACCTTCCTCCCCATCTGCTTAAAGGCTCCACCCCTTGTCTTCCTATTCCCCAGCTCAGTGCAATCCCCATCTTCCGCTTTCCTAAGCTTTTCTACCTTTCACACGTATGAATATATATACTTCAATCTTTGGTCACATCTCTGGAGAGGATGTTCAGTTAAGCTGGCTCCCTCCACTAATCAGCTTTCCAGCAGAGTTTGCTTGCCAGGACTGGGACAAATTATACTCAGATTCATTAATTAAGATACAATAAACTCCATTTACTATTTACCAATGTGCCATATGTGGCAAAAAAAAAAAAGGTACATGAAACCAGGAGACCCTCTGGCTGGTTTATGGACCTAAAGTCTTTCTGGGAAGGTCACAAATCTCCAAGATATCTCCGCACATTAAGTTTTGCACTTGGATTTCTAATTTAGCTGAAAGATGTGTAAAAACACATGCAGTCAGACAGCTCCTTGGCTATACATCTAAGGAAGTTCAAACCATAAGTTATTACTTCCAAAGTCAATTGTAACTTATGCTCACTAAATTGGCTCCAGATCCACCCTTTTCAGACAGTAGTATAGGAATAATTTATTCTTTTGGTGAAAAGCACCCATTTTAGCTAAACCACACCCCCAGCTGGGAGTCTCACCAGCAAAAGTGCCAAAGGCAGAGGGATTCAGAGGCACACAGGGCTATTGGAGGCCAGCGGAACAGGGGTGAATAAAGCACAGTATGTAATAGTGTCTGTCAGCACGCTGAAACGTATAACCTCTCCCTAACACAGGGGGTCTGCAACACAAATCCAAGAGGAAAATTTGTTCCTGTAGTTCAATCATCACGTTAGACGAAGAGGTTTCCTCGCTTTTAACATCCATGCAATTTATACCAGAAGTCTTACGGATAGTGGTGAAACCATTGCAGCTTTCTGGGGACCTGATGTTTTGATCTGTGCCCTCAATGTGTATCTTGTTTTCTCCCATCAAGAAAATGCTGTACATAAATATGGCACGAGGGGTTTGAAAGCTGTAATTTTAGACATCTAACCCAGATGCCAAGTTAAGAGCCTAACCAACGCAGAGGTACAAAATCTACATAAACTAGGAGCTTTTCTCTCACTAATTACACTGGAAACCTGAGTTAAATGACTTACATGAATTCAGCCCCTTCCAATGGCAGCAGTGAGTTGAAGCGATTTGCTCCACCAGAGAGCATGACAGATTGCTTCACTAGCTATCTACAGAAACACTGACCTACATACCTTGCAAAGGCTTTTCTTTCCCCAGGTGAACTCCTGCATCACCAGCTATCCAACAGGAACCTCCTCATATGAGATTTTTAATAGCAGCAGCTGTTGAAGGAGAGGGAACTGCAGAAACACACTTGTTGCCAAACTGTGCATTTAGATGGAAGGAGGAGAAACAGATGGGGAAATCACTCTTCAGACAGTGTTTATTAGCACAATCAGCACCTGAGGCAGCACTTATTCAGGTGCTGAAATTACAGAGGTAAGTTTTATGATGAGAAATCTATTCCTCATATGACAGCTATATTTCTCATCATGGATCATAAAAAGCAGATGATCCATCAGATAACTACTTGATTGTAATGTGCATCACAATAAAACCGTCAACTTTCTGTTTTGTTTTACGACCCTGGTTACATCTGGAATGCTTTCAAGAAGGATGCTGATGTTCGCTTTGGGTACAAACTGACTCAGGGCACTTCTGGATTGCTACTTATGTGGTAGTAGATAATAAGAATAATGAGAAATGATAGCAGAATTACCTCCAATTTTGCTACCAGGAAGATAACTATATTACCACCAATATAACTTTATTGAATATTTTTCTTGGACTGGACCATAAAGAGGATTCTTAATTGTCTAACACCTTTCTCTTCAGTCAAACAAACTATTCGTTTCAGTCCTCTATTTCCTGTTACATTACAGGTCTTTTCCACAACTACTAATTCAATAATGGTAACGATAGTAGTAAAACAAGTATTTGTAGTAACTCACATAGCTCCATATTTCTATAATAACAACAGTAATTTCTCATCTTTACATAGTATTTGTTGTCAGGTCATTTCTAATTCTTGTCCTCTTAGAGGCAGACAAAAAGGTGAAACTACTTTTCCAAGGTTGCAGAGCAAGCCTCAAGTAAAATTCCTGATTTATCTAAGAGTATATAGTGGAAATGTGAGCTTTGCTGTAATTCAACACCCTAAAGAGACATGTTACCAAAAGCAATTTTTAAAAAAGACTTAAATATCTGTTCTTGAAGGTTGTTGTGATCTCAGCAGAGCACTAAAATTGAAAAAAAGTTGTCCTTACTGATGTGCAGTCTGGCCCTCTGCTTGGCAAGGTTACAACCCCATTAAACAAAACAAACTAACCCTCTGGTCTTGCACAACTATGCCAGGAGGGTTTGCAAGTTCTCTGGACAATTGAGGTTGCTCTTAAATTGTGGGGTTGATCCATCACATGTTGAAATCAACAACACTGAACCATAGCTCAATATTCAAATCAGTTCTGCATGGAGGAACAGCATTTCTGTAACCACCCAGGACATTGAGTCACTTCATTCTTGACCTTAACCAAATGGGTTAAAGCAATATATAATTCATATTGCCCTGCAAAAGCTCAGCTGTGCTTGGTATTAGCGAAGACTTTCATTCATTCCAAGTACCAGACTTCAGCCATTTTTTTCTGACTGCATGATAAAATTCAGATGTTTTAAAAAGATCCTTCTTCCCTACATGTGCCCACCCAAGCAGCAGCAGCAGGGTTTCTGCTAAAACCTGACAATGAAATTTGACTTTGGAGAAAGACCAAGCATGGAAAACTTTAGTGTAAACAACAATTGTTTCAGAAAATTATGAGTGCACCAGCCTGGGGTAGGAGAGTTGTAAAGGAACATATTTTGCCAGCTGAAATTCAACAGACCTTATCAAGCTCCCACCTTCTTAATGCACCACGAGTACAGATTTTCAAAGTGTCTTATTGTACAGTCCAGGCCTCCTCCACTGCACTTACAGCGGTCTGACCAGCCCTTCACCCCAAATCTCACCCTTCCTCCAAGCGGCAGCAGAGAACTGTTTAACCTGCATCTATAATCTTATTTCTGCACCAACTGATGGGGAATCCAGGCTGTCCCTCCATGAGGCTAGTGAACTCACACACCCTGGACTGAGCCCCAAACTCCCACTGTGCTTTGCTCAGTTACACAAATGCATTTTTCTTTTGCAATAGTTCCAGTAGAGATACAGCCAGCTCCTAAGGGGACTCTAAGTGGCAGATATCTGTCCCCAAAGCCAACTGTGCCTATGTGTCTGCTAAATCACTGAGCTACTTGTGCTGAGTAGCTAGAAACAGAAATGAAGGGACTGAGCCCATCTTTTTCCTTGGTATCTTACCCTACAGATATTGGGGAACAACATGGAGGAAGAGAAACAAAGATTAAATGATGGAGAAAAGTGCTGTGCTCTGGATCCATAAGGACAAAATGGGCAGGAATAGGGACTGCATTTGCAAAATAAATGGGACGTCTCTCTGTTGCGAGGTAGGTGTTCTCACTGAAGGTCCTAGAGATGCTTACATGTCATTAAGACGATGAAAGGAGCTTTAACACTTGCCTGGTTGTACGCAAGCAATGCCCCATCAAGACCTAGATCATACTACATGTAATAAAGTACTTATTGGATAGAAACAAATGCACTTGGGGGATGAAGTAGGGCCTGAATTGCAGAACGGAAAAGAGACAGCAACTATTAAACTATATCAAGAGACAGGAAAGGTGGTGGTGGTTAATTGGGATGTATTGGAAGTGTGGGACCTGGGCATGACGTAAATGGTACAGAATAAGGGGTGGATATTGTCCTGGTTTTGGCTGGGATAGAGTTAATTTTCTTTTTGGTAGCTGGTACAGTGCTGTGTTTTGGATTTAGTATGAAAATAATGTTGATAACACACTGATGTTTTAGTTGTTGCTAAGTAGCGCTTATCCTAAGTCAAGGATTTTTCAGTTTCCCATGCTCTGCCAGCAAGCAGGTGTGCAAGAAGCTGGGAGGGAGCATAGCCAGGGCAGCTGACCCGAACTAGCCAAAGGGGTATTCCATACCATGGAACGTCATGCTCCGTATATAAACTCAGGGGAGTTGGCTGGGAGGGGCGGATCGGTGCTTGGGTATCAGTCAGTGAGCAATTGCATTGTGCATCACTTGTCTTTTCTTGGGTTTTATTTCTCTCTCTTTTTGTTATATTCCTTTTCATTGCAATTGTTATTATTGTACCTTATTATTATGATTGTTATTATTATATTTTATTTTAGTTATTAAACTGTTCTTATCTCAACCCACGAGTTTTACTTTCTTTCCCAATTCTCCTCCCCATCCCACTGGGAGTGGGGAGGAGTGAGTGAGCGGCTGCGTGGTGCTTAGTTGCTGGCTGGGGTTAAACCATGACAGGGGTGTAACTAGAAACTGGGAGTTTAAAAAAGCAATGAATGTCTTACCTATATCCACAGAAGGTAAGCAAGATGCATGCAAGTGTTGCTACTGCGTTTGTACAATCTTCAGGTTATCTAATGGACTATTATTTCATCCTGCAGATGAGGGATTGCTATTTCAAGTTAAGAAATATTTCAACTTAAAAATTCATATTTCATTGTAAAGTTAACCTCTGAAAAACAGGCCTATATTTACAAAATCAAGAAATACATTGGAAGCACATGCTTTTAGATGCTTCTGTTACTGCAAGCACCAGCTATCAGAAAAAAGAAAAAATTACCCACCTTTCTTTTTCTTCAATACAGTTATTAATTTTTGTATTCCAGTAGTTCTCTACAGTATGTAAGCAGTGTCCTCACATGTAGGAAGACAGAAGCTCCTGTGTTTGTAAGCAGAAATTCCTTTTGCCAGAGAATCAAACTGGGATTTGATGGTTGTTCTACAATGCTTTGAAGGAGCTAGCTTCCATTTATCTGCTTATGTCTTTAATTGTTGATATGATAAAAATTTGGACACTCTCTGATGAACCCCAAGCAAATGGAAATAAATTTGTATCTTTTTTTTAATGGGGATATTACCTGATACTGCTTGCAGCTGGGGAAGGTCCTGCACCTTTCTCTTAGTACAACATTCAAAATCTCTCTTTCATGATAGTTAATTTCAATAACAAGACATACATTTCAATATCATGAGATTCTGCAGTAGGGTTTACTACTACACTTTCTCCTTGAAGGCCCTCTTCCCACCCCTGCAGCAATATCTCTCTGCCAAACCAGCCCAATGTTCTCCTCATATTTTAATTGAGGCTAAGTGGATCCATCTGCTGCATGACTCAGGGGTTACTCTGAACCTTAGAGAAAAGTCCATTCCTATGCCAGATCTCAGAGATTTCAGTCTTGCTTTAAGAGAATGCTGTTTTCTGTTAAAATTTTATATAATGGAAGTTTAAATTTTAGCACAGATGTTTGCACAGCAGTGAAGAGCTGAATGAGACACTTCACACATCTCTGCCAAGCGGCCTAAAGTCAAAGGTAATGAACATATGGCTGCTACTCTCTGCCTCGTAGCTTGCTTGCTCTTATTCATGATGCTGAAAGGTTGGCCCACATTTTTACAACTTACTACACTTTTGTTAAGGCCTGGACCTGAAAGCATGCTTTGGCTATCACAGAGATTGTTGCTGTCCTTGTGCACGATGATGGGTAGTGTTTACAACTGCCTGCAAACAGAGATGGGAAATACTTATGCCAAGTAAGTGTTTAAAATGGGCACTAATGCGAGGACGCATTTCTACTTTTCATTACTGGAAGCCAAAAAGAAGGCAGCATTTAATAAGTAGGACCTGTGAGTGGGTGTGTGTGTGGGGAACAATGCTCAAACAAATTGGAGTATATGATTACTTTTTCATTGGCAACTGAAGAATCACAGTATCATTTTGACATAGCTTGGCCACTGACATTTTTAACTGAGGCATAAACACATAATATCATATTACTTCAATTGCTATTATAACATTGCATACAAGTAACTCCTGCTGATTTAACAGTACTTGGAAAAAATAATATAGCATTTGTCTCCACGGAACAAAATTCTTCAAGATCCTGGCAATTAGTTGAATGAAGCAACAGAAGCAACAAAAATACTAAAAGTGCTAAATAACTAATGGGAACCAAACTCGAACAGCTTCCCCTATGCCAAGAACCAGAGAGACCTGATCTTGATTTTTGGCAGTTCTGCCTTTAACAGAGCTCCTAGTGGTTTATATTGGTCTAAAAATTAGGATCTGTTTCCATGAATTCAATCTTGTCACTTTTCCTAAAATGCAGTTTGAAGCAGTAATGAATCCAAATAAATCGTACATTATGGGGGGTACCACTGAATAATTTACTAAAAGCGTGAGAGGCATTTGGTATGTCCTGCTACATGCCTTGGTCTGGACAAATCATGGGTGAAGAATTTTCAAGTTACTGAACTATTCCACTCAGCACTAGAGATCTGTCTTCCATACTCCCCAAAAGGCTGAAGTGCAGTGACAAAGCATGACGGATCTCTCCAAATATTTAAGCAACAGAGAACAATGGTATGAGACAATACTGCAAGATAGTGTTGCATGCAGGGAGTGTTGCTGGCCTTGAAGTCAACTCTCCAAGTGTGGTAACACCCTAGGGTGTCTCTTGCCGTTGCGTCATTCAAATATGAACTGGAAAAAAAGAAACCCCAGACCTTTAAAGAAACCTATTTTCAGCAAGGAATTATTAGTAGATGGAAGCCGGTGGAGAAAGGACTTTGATTTCTGCAGCTTTAATTCCCACTTGAGTTCCATGTGTGTTCAGAAAGGTGGCATCTCCTGAAGGAAAGGCAATATGTTAGGTCATTGCTCACCTCACAGTCACTTCATCTTCCCAGTGAGCATGTCCTACTTTGGGGGTCACCTGCAGACAACTGCAGACAAATCCCTGAAGCAAAGTGGACTTTGGTCACTTTTCCCCAGTGTTGCCTGTATGGTCCTGTGGGTATCTGTGGCTCTGATCCACTGTGAAGTTTACACTAGAACTAGTATAAACCCTGAGGTGAATCTAGCCAAGTATTTCAAATGTCTTAATTCCACTGAGCAAATATTTTCAGATATCATCCTAACTCAAAAGTTTTCCATGTTTGATTCCAAATAAATCTTTTCTACAACAGTGTTTATATTTGGCTACCTGCCGAATCAAACCAACGGGTTTCTGTGGAGCTACTCTGGGAAGGAATTTGGCCTATTCTCTTTAAAATATATTGTGCTCGAAAAGATGTGACATGTGATGCCAACTGGCTGTATTTTATCTTGAGTTGTTTCAGATAAATAGGGCCTGTTGTTTAGTAGGCTGAAGTACATCCCTGGGACCACTGCTTCACGGGAAGTGGGAAAGAAATAGTTCCCTTTCAACTGCAGCCATCTTACCGTGTTGAAACCCAAATACTCTGAACGGCACTGTAATCAGAAACAGCAGACACACAAGTTTAAATTATATGTCAGATTTGAAATAGATGTGCAGTGGATCACTCTGATTAAGAGAGCCATATTTCACCTGCTAGCAACTGAGGATTGCATTCCCCATTCTTCTGCAAAGAGAACTCTGACCGCGCCTTATGTTTGCCAAAATCATTACTGAGAACACCTACTCTGCTAGTGGAATATTGCACACGAACTGGGAAGTAAACTGCTGCTTCATCGTGGGTGTCCACTGCTAAACACTTGGAAAGGCACACAGCATGAAGCCCCCATCGCTGTGAATAGCACTGTTATCTGATACAGCAAGACATGACACAACCAGTCATGGACAGGGAATAAATGTTTCATCAAACGCCATAAGTACACCTAATAAAAGTAAATGCTGGGATGTCTGTTTAAGTTTGATTTTTAAATTAGACTTTTAAGAATGTGATGAGCTAGCTTTGTTTTGCTGACATGACTTGCTTCCAAGAGATGCAGGTTGACATTTTTGTCCAAAGTCAAACGCCTGCGGGACTGGTAGATTTTGCTTTGTCACCTTCATGCAACCAGGTACATTTGACATTGTGCGCTACAGAGCCAGAGCTGAACACCACTCACAGGTCAGGACACTGGCTTGATTTCAAGCTTGTTGGACTTTCAGGTATTTCAGATACATTGTAGACTGATCTTACATGATATGCAATTTCATGAGCTCTAGCAGTTAATTGATGCACCAACTTCCTTCCCTAAAACTGATCCAAAATTGTATATAAAGATACTTCATGGTACAGTTTGGCTTTTTGAAGTCCTTAAAGTGGTTTAAATTGATATAATTTCTTGTTAGGCTTAAAAAAAAAAAAACAACACACCCACAAACCAATAAGTCTTCCATTTAGCAGACTACACATACATTAACATGAGTGAAAGAAGACGTACACCCTGTATCAGAGTCACATGAGGATACAGTCATGCACAGAGATATAATCGAAGTAGTAAAATGATACAAGCATGTTTTAGCATATTTCTGTTTCACTTTTCAGGTTTACTGAATATCAGCTGCATATATAATGTAAATAAATTGCCTGGCTTCAGTCTTCATTAGCTAATGAAGTATGCTATTGTGATACAAAGCTGTTGGAGTGTGTGAAATATATATACTTCATAGAGTATCAACAAGCCAAAAAGCCACAGCATCATGACAGAAAAAGATAACTAGGCAATACTTACACAGTAAGTAGTACCAAGAAAAGATATGTTATTGACTTAAAGTTGTAATAGTTCAATACTGTTCTTTACAAGGGGGCCCTAGGCAGAGTTGAAATGTTACTTATTTTTTGCAAATGTATGTAGAAAATAATTTCCCATAATAATTATTTTTATGATTCTTCAATTGTAATTTGTAAATAAATAATAAATAAAAGCTTGCAACATACAGTTGTCTGTGGACTCTTGTCTATTAGCCATTAACAGATATAGACAGAGGCATTTCTATTTACAGAGAAAGTGCTTGAAGAAAATGGACCTGAATTATTTAATCATCTTTGGCATGAGAAAAAAAGATTGCCATGAATTCTAACATTTATTTGCAAACATGCAGGTAGTCCTGTGTGACTGTTACGTGTATGATGTCAGCATGCTTTTAAATTGTAAAAGATATGAATGACTTAGCATATAAAATAATCCCAAGATGTCATTAGGAAGCTATGACAGTCATTCCCCCTTTAATTTTCCACATAAAACACCGACAGCCAAAATGGTTCTGGAGCAGACGGCTATGAAAACAGAGTGGCAGTGGGAAAGCCCTCCTTTTGAACTCATGTGAGATAAAAGATAATTATACTGGCTGCACTGTTGGGTTTTTTTAACTGCTTGTTAGCATACAAATAGTGCAGCTGGAATGAGGCTTGCTGTCACCATGGTAGGCAGACAGGTACATCGGCTGTAGAAAATATACAGTTCCTGGCCTGTCTGCTTGGATTAAGATGGCTCATAGCGCGTTAGGACCTGCATGGTCTTTGGGACACGCCTTTCTGTTAATGCCAAGGGTGGCAATATGCTCCATTTCATGTAAATATGATACAGCCCTTGGGCTTCTGGCAAGCTGCCAGGGCAGCCCACAGCTCTCTTATGAAGATAATCCTACTGTGATATTCTACAGAAATTAATCGAAATGCTGCAGCCACTTTAGTGTCATCTGCAGCACATGGGATCCCCTAACCTAGAATTCTTAAGTATGATTAAGATTTATATATTTATTGTAGCCACATGCATATATGCACAAAAGAGCTGGAGCGGTGTCAATAACTTCTCCTAACTGAAAGCTGAAAAAATGAAAAGATGAATGCAAAGACTTGGAATTGGATTTTAAATATATTGTACAACAGGTTAGTGGGACCACTTCCACCACTGACAAAAGAGTCCAGTGCTGCAAATCTGTCTTGCTCAAGACAGTTTTCTGGTAGTCCCTGTGTGATATTGGCAGGTTAATAATTTCTTTTTGCTTTTTCTCCAGGCAAAGTCATAAGTTTCTCTAATATCACAGTGGGTTGTCATGGAAATTAGCATACTACAAAATGAGGATGGCAAATAACTCCATTTCCAAATGCTATGTTCAGCAGCCAGATGTATTAGCGGATTTGGCAGCATTTGCCAACTCCTTTGCACATGAATAACTCTACTCACATGGTTTAAACAAATGAAACTAGGATAAATGAGATTAATTTGCCAATAGCAAATTACATTCTATTTAAAAATATGAATAAGCCTGTACCAAATCCACAAGCTTTTGTATATTTCCCATATAATTTTCATGCATGGAAACACTACAGCAGACTATCCAAGAGTACAGGCTGCAGTACACTCAAGTAGCTGAAAATGAGAGAAGTTTCCCAGAGCAGGACTACCTTTCCAAGAGCCTGGAGACCACAGATGGGCATGTCACAGGGACCTGGCCCAAGGAGAAAAAGCAACCATGAACCTCTCGCACAGCTCACGCCACTTTGGAAACAACTGTGTGTTAGAGCGCCCTTAGTCAACGTGCCCAGCTCAGGCTGAGGGGAACATAAAGCTGGATTAACCTACCCTTGTAGATTTTGTTATGTATCTAGCCATAGCTGGGGACACTGCTTACTCTGGCCAGTGGAAGGCAGAGCCTACTGTAAACATGATGTGAAACCTAAACAGGTTATTTCTCTTATTGTCTCCTTTGTCCATCACATATTCAAACTGGTCCTCCAAACTCCATTTTGTCCTCAATCATTACATTCCTCAATTTGCTATATAAAGTTAGTCTAAGTATGGCGCTTCAGCTCTCGCTGATGGACAGTGAAGGTTTTTTGATTAATGTAACTTTTTACTTCAGTGCCACAAATACTCTGTTAAAAATGGTCCTATTACGCTCCCTAAGATCTTCAAATATCTTCCCTTTTAAGAAGTCATGATCTCTCCTCATCTTCCCTTGGCTGTTTTTGTTTCCTTTGTTGCACACCTCTTCTCCACTTGCCATATTCCCCTCTACATCACCTCCATTAATCTACCCCTCTCCCTCATGTGCCTTTCTTTTACCGTCTATTCCATTCATCCTACTGGGACTTTCAGACTTTTGCCATTTCTTCCCTTACCCGTTTCTCTGAAGGGTTTTTCACTCCCCCTTATCCATTGGGACTTCTCCTCCCACCCTGGTTTTTGTCCCATCACCCTTATATAGCAAGACCGTGTGCTAGCTACTCCCTCTCCCAAGTACAAAGCCTTCAAGATGGGGCCTAATGCCAGTGGAGGCAGAGGGAGCATGAAGGCTGCCTTCTCTCCTTGGTCCTTCACCTGGGAAGAGACACTTGGAGCATGAAATAAGAAAAGAGTCAACAGGGTCTCCTTACTTGGAGCTGACAGCATGGGTTAGACCATCCTTCCTGCAGGTAGCTGCATGGGACCATTCACCATGGGACCAGCTGCAAGACCATCCATCACAAGCTCTAACTACAGAGAAGGGTAACTGAGAACACAACGACTCCCTCTAGTGATTGAATCCTTCCACACCTTTCAGGACTGGCAAGACTTGGGAACAGATGGCGGCTTCCCTTGATAAAGTCAACTAACTTGGAGGCGGGACGGAAGCATCCTTCTCTTAAAAGAAAAATAGGCCTGTTTTAAAGGTTATCACTTATCACCAGGAAAATTACATGCTGGCTATTTAAAGACTTCTTTTTGAAAAGAAATAAAAAACAAATAGCAGAAAAGTGATGTAATTTCTGACATCGTTGGTGTGGAAGCCCCCAATAGGAAGTATTGTAAACCATTTCCCAATCTGCTTTTATACAGGCCTCGGAATTAAAAAGAAAACTTTAGTGTTTAATGCTTAAACCAAATGTTTAATTTTCAACATCCCCATAGAGTCACGCTGCAGTGTGGAGGTTGCAGTTAAAAGCCCAGATTCCTTCATCTTCCTGACATTGAATCTACAATATAACAAAAACATTTTGAAACTAATGTAGAAATAGTTCTAACTGGAGCATTAACATAATTTACTTCAGTCATGTTCATCAGGATCATTTATATCTTACACATGTGATGTGTAAATATTCACCCTCCCTATACATACACAGTTGGATTTTATATATTATATATAAAAACACTCCCTTACAAAGTATGATTCATTGGTTTAACAGTTGGTATTTTAGCTTTTCCAGTATGTTCAAAAGCAGTTTATACATTTAGAAGTATGATGTATATAATCATTACTGCTTTAAGTAGGGTCTCATCCCATCTGTATGAGAAGACACATTACACGTGCTAAGCTAAGCACTGAAAACTACTGAGACAATTCAAAGCTGTGGAAGAATTGTAAGCCAAGCTTTGCCTGACTGCTTTCTGTGCCATTAGAAAGTGGTTTATTACCTGATTTATAATTATGCACAGTAAAATATACATATCAAGACAAAAGAGTGTAAAATGCTACCCGTTATCATGTACAAGAGCTCATCTTACAACAGGGTGTGCCTCGGCCCGGGAGCAGGACTATGCTACCTCATGATTAGAGCAGGGCTGGGAGTCAGATCCCATGGTCTGTCCTGCCATTGATCTGTGGGCAAGTTGTCCAGTCTCCCTGGGTTTTGGTTCCTCAAAAGGAGTTTCTTACTTAATGAATGTCTGAAAAACACAGAGGTCTGCTGACTGCCAAGAATTATCCTATTTTCATTTGACATGAATGAAAGGCATCCCCACTGAATACACATTGAATATCAGCAAACCCAATGTAAACACATTATAAAGAACATCCTTACACAAACATGGAAACAGTTCACATGCATGTGCGGAGAAAACGGAAAAAATGCATGCCCCCATCCAGAGTAAAGGCACATTGTGCCATATGTGATTACAGGGACTTGTAGGGTGAAATGAGGCTGGGTATATTCAACATTTGGGTCCCACCTTGGCTGTTATGGATCTTCTTAATGTTGTCACTCACAGACAGCCCATCCACACATGCTCTTTGAGACAAAGGAGAGTATACTCCTTTTTTGGGTGACAGATGCAACTGAGAACCTGCTTCCCTGTTTTGTGTGCAACCAAAGAAAATTTCATGGGACCTTTGCTGAAAACAGTTAGGTCAGATAATCACTAACCTGCTAGGCTTTGAGGTCTGTACTGCCTCAATGTAAGCAATGTACTTGGGAATAGAGACAATGTTGATCTTCTGTACCAAGTGGTTCCTCAGTGTAACCACAGAGAATGCCATGTGTTGGCTCAGATTCATTCAATTCAACTTGATGGTATTGGCAGGGTGGAGGGAGCATGCTTGATGATCCCCAGAAATAACACATCTCATTTAGCACCATCAGAAGCCTGAATATGTTGAATATGAATTAAATATTCTGACATTTTACCTGGAAAAATTAAAGACTTTTTCCTAAGTGTGTGTAAACTGTGATTTCTTTCTAAATCTCATAACATGCAGTGATTTTCACGGGAAAAAAAAATGTATGTCAATGACATACAAGCCACAGTGTCGCCACATTTCAAGACCCCACCTCAAAGCAGGGTGTTACAGATGTCCATTGACAACAACCCATTTCATTTTTTTTCTGTAGTGATTATTGGATATTATTTTGGCTGAAATTTCCCAAATTCTTCAGCTTGAGGCAGACATCTAACACAGAAAATTTCAGCCAGTGCGGGTCCAAATCTAGAAGCTTGCTCAGAAAAGAAATAAAAATGATACGATAGGAAATTTCATATAGTACAAATAAAGCAAAGAAGGCAATACATTTTTGTTGACAACCTTATTTGGCTGGCAAAGCCAGACATATTCTGTATGCAAAAGCCCTTCTTCGGGTCTGAATTAAGATCAGCAGACCAGACTTGCCTATGACTAAAATCCCTCGGGATGTCTTGGGTATCTACCTTCTCCTAGCAAGTGTATATTTTGGGGCCTGCCTGGCAGTAATCTTGAATATTTAGGTTGCCACACACCAACTTGGATAGTACGAGACAGGAAATACATAACTGAACATTATGCTTTCTCACGTTAGAAGAGCAGCCCAATTCGTTATTCTGTCTAGCACATTTCCTCAGCGTTGTCCTGGGTCACTCGGCAGTCGCTGAAAGCAATGCTTGACCAGCAATCAGCCACACACGTATGCACTAGGAAACCATGAAACTGTCCTGGACCTGACATCCCCTGACAAGCCCTTGCAATGGACTGCACTCCTTCCTTCGAGGAGGACACCTCTGTCTAGGTTATGCTGGAGAAAGGCTCTTCATCAAGTGAATTGATAACAGGGGCGATCAAAGTCTGGCGGTTGTACCTTATCTATTGGAGATCATAATTCAGGAATGAAGCTGCCCTTCAGTTTGCTCCTCCCCACCATTAAATTACATTCAATCATTGCACGGAGAATGCAGCCCGTGCGCTCGCAGCCAGATGTTATCATTACAGGCCTTTTCTTATAAACTGATGCTGAAACCCGAGTGGTTGATGAGACTAGCTAAGCAGTTGTACCTTTGACCTGATTGCATTAAACTTGCCCTATCAATTTAAGCTTAGTATAAACACCATTTCCCAGAGTCCCTCATGACTTCAGTAGTGAGAAGAAGCTGACTAAGCCTAAACATTTTTTAACAGCAATCTTGTCTTACAACACCAAGGGGATTTGCCATGTATCTGGGGCTTTATAAAACCATATGAACATGCTGAAAGAATTAAAGTCCTTTAAAAAAGCAAAATTGATGGTGACAGTCCTTTTAGAAAACCAGTTTGTAGAATGTCAGCACAAGAGGAGTTGGAAACAGGACTAAAATAGTTTTAAAAAATACAACAGATTTGTGTTTGTTTCACACAGTTGTTCCTGAATACTGAGATTTAGAGTTAAAAGACAAAACAAAGGGAAAAAAATCTCCCAAACTGAATTTACCACCAATTAAAAAGAACTCCCCCCCAGCACTCCACAACTCAAAGCCCTTTCAGATATATCACTCATCTTAGGTCTCCCATAAAACATAGAGCATCTTTACCTTGCCATTTCAGATTTATTTTTAATAAAGCTTGGTCTATTTCACATTGAGGATAATTCAGTTAATTCTATCAAAAGTTTCTATGTACCAGCACATGAGCTATAGCATATGGTATAGCATATGGCCAACAAAGCTTGGCTAGGCTGAATAAAGGGGGACATGCTTATAACTCTAAGCATAAGAGTGAAAGTAACGTCATGCTTAAGTCAGCTGTATTGCCTCCTATGGAATGATAAAGCAGTGGTTGGGTATTGCAAATGTTGGTAAACAACGGGAGACAAACCAGCAGAATATGGATCTTTATCTCGCCAGGTTGCAAGTGCTCTGGCCCTGATGCAGAAAAACACACTTGAAGGTGAGCAGATGAGTATTCCTGCTAATTTTAGCACAAGTGCAGAAGTAGTCAATGCTCTGCAAGACTGAACCTCTGACCCAGAATTAGAGAACAAGAAAAAATTAAAGAAATATCCAAGACTGGCACTCATTTTAAAACAGAAGCTTTGTGCCATCTGTTGGTTATACTAACGTAACAAACCAGTCAGTGGAACTGCTGCTAGAAGTGCAAAGAGGAAGCACATTAAGCAAAATGTAATGATTTCATGCTTATGGATATTCATGCAGAACATGACTCAGAGCACTGAAACATACAGCACATAAAAAGCCAACAAAAATTTACTAACTTGTTTTACTGTTTTGAAATCTAACAAAGCAAGAGTATGCATGTAAAAAACAACAACAAAAAAACCCAAAACAAACAAAAACCCCCAATGCAACCAACAACTACTGCTACTTAAATAATTATGGAGAAGTTTTTTCAAGAACTAATTTACCTGAGTTGCTACCTTGGTTACTCTTAGCAGCAGCAGCATCCGACTTTTGTTAAATTAAACAAATGCCAGTATTCCACTGCGGGAAGAAAATGCAGGTAAGGAAAAAAAAAAAATCTGGTGCATAATCTTACATAATACAGAGGAAGAAAGTAATCTAGGACTTGATGCAGAGCTTTTTGGTGATTCAAATTAAAGCAGGGTCCTTTTATGCAAATAAGTAAAGCACACATTTAAATGACAAAAACTAAAACAACCTTAAAAGAAGACTTGCACAAATTGCCTGCCTTGCAGAAAGCATCTCTGTTTCTCTCCTTTTGGGATCAGATGAGACAGAACAAACCCAGTGACCTTGACTCTCAATCCAGAGAGGAGAAAAAAGAGAGAAAAGTATCAAGTCTTGCCTGCAAACTTTCTAAGGTAACATTGATTTACCCAGCCATGCCCTGTCACTATAAAAGATACTTCTGCCTCATAGTTTACAGCACAATGTGGAAGCATCTGAGTAGCTTTCACCCTAGATTTGCTATTAAGAGTGATCTAGCTGTGACATGATAGGGCACAACATAGGCTAATTTATCCTTCCAGTAACCGGAGTAACAGCTAAGCCGGAGAAGATGAGGTACAGCAGAGCAATAATAAAATGTATAAAGGGGGATGGCAACAGGTCACAAAAGGGGAAGTCTTAGGCCCACATGAAGTTACTGGTGGGGTGTGTCATTATCAGTCTTAAGAATCATTACAGGCACTTTCTATAGTGTCAAAAATATTACAAACAAGCTGAAGAAAGTTGGTGATGGCTTAAATTTGAGAAACATCAGTACAGAGGAGGCTCAAGTTAGAAAGAAACAACTGGCTCAGCATGAAGGCTGCCATCATGGAAAGGAGTTGAGAGTCAAGAGGAAAAAGCTTGAGATAATTCACTTAGAGACTAGAAACAAAAAGCTCACTGTATTTTGAAATAACTGGTGTAAAGAAGAACCTGGAGGTACCGGTTCATCACAGGTGACTGTGAATCAGAAGTGTGATGCAACCATGAAGGGAAACACAATCTTAGTATGTGTATTATGAGGTGTTTCCAGCCAAAGTAGAGGAGTATTACTGCTAGTGTATGAGACACTGATGTGTCTTTTATTTCAAATATTGTGTAGTATTTAAATATTAGTGTTGGTAGTGTTAAAAGAAAACAAACTAGAATTGGAGCAGACATAGAGAAAACTTAGAAGGATGGTCAAGGGGTGCAGAAACATCTTATAAGAACACAAGGATGAATTTTGTTTGTTTAGTCAACCATACTAAAACCTGGGAGGTGATATAACTGCATGCTATACAGTCACTTGGGAGGAGATGTTACAGCACCACCAAATGAAAGAACTATTTAAGTGAAGGCCAGTGGTATAAGCACAGATGGATATGAGCTTGCCAAAAATGTCAATACTGTGGGAGGTTAGAAGAAAATTCCTAACTATAAGATCAGGCAGGTTCTGGACTGCTGTACAGTGGGATTAGCTGGGGCTAAACATCCTCGTGACCTTTAATGTGCGATTAATGAAAAGGGTTTCGCGATGTGATACCTGCACCAGAGATGAAGTGTAGGTATCTTCCAACTTGCTGTTACCAGCATGACTATAACATGAGCATCAGCATCTGGTAATGCTCTTATTCTTCTTAACAATTTAATATCTTAAATTTATATCATACTTTTCAACCCAAAGGATCCCAAAGCACTTAAAAAATTGCAATTGATGTGCAGTCTGTGAAGAGAGAGCTTCATTCAGTGCAGAAATAAAGCTGCAGCACAGGTGAGAGGCAGCAGCTGTTTAAAGTGTGGTTATACTCAAACTATAAAGAAGTGTTTACATTTTATAATAGGGAAGACCAAAATGGTCTTTTGGGGGAGAAAGTATTTTCACTGGAAAAATGTAAGTACTCCGTATTTCCTATTTTCTTCTCCAGGCAGGAGTTCTGCTGTTGATGTCATGGAGCGACCAAGGTGCAGCAATCCTAGTAGAATGAAGGCAAAAATATTTCCCCTGTTCATGCTTCTACTACCCATGAAAATAATTTTGCTATGTGTAATGTTGCAAACCCATCACTACCCTCTTATTTTAGGGACTTTCCTGCTTTCTTCAGGGGATATTATCTCAGGAGATTCATTAGGACTTGATCAAATTAATCCCTCTAAATCAAAGAGGATACTGAAGTACGTTTGTGCAGGGTCCCCCCAATGGGTGGGACAACTGCAGGCTACCTTCTCTGCAATGCATGAAACCCCCTCAAAATCAGAATGAACCTTTGCAGGCCAGATACAAAGGCTTGGCCAGCTGTCAAACCCAAACCTTCAAAAATCATGAGACTGGCTTATGAATAGAACGATGCTATGCTCCCTCCACCTTGACTTTGGGATTGTTTTGTCTGTGTTAAAAACTGAGGAATCTTTTTTTTCAATGAAGGCATAACATATAATCACACCGGGTAAAATACAGACATGACTCTTAAGGACTGTCATGTGGCTATCTTTCACCAAAAGTGACTGCAAAGAAATGTGTGAGGTTATAAGAGCGGTAGTTTAAGAGTTAACACTTAGCATCATCAGATTCTGTTTGGCTTTGGAAAACAGTCAGGACAGCACATTGGTCATCCCATTATCAGATATAAGTGAAAAAAGATTATTAAAGTCAGTTCTCTGTAAAAAGAAATCCCAGTGCAATTGTGATTCTTTACAGCTATAAAACAGAAGTAACATATAGAAACTGAAGAGAGAGGACTTATTGTTACTGGTAACACCTGAAACAACAGGCAAATTACTAGCTATCATAGGCTCAAGGTCTATTGTTCTGGAAGCTGCAAAATGAGTAGCAAAAACAACAAAAAACAAAAACTCTTCTTGAAGAGTTTACAATAAAAGCTCAGCATACTTGAATGTTCAGAACAATCTGAAATCCAGATAGGAGAAATCAATGCAATGTCAAACTTGGAAATAACTTGCTAAAAATAAGCCAAATAAGGAAATTTCCCTTTTAATTGTAAGGAATGAAAGTTTCTCTACAGAACAGCTGAAGTAGTCATAGATATGTCTCTTTCACGGCTTTTTTCTTTTTTTCCCCCTTTATTCTGCATTCCAAGGTTCCAAATGGAGAAGTCATCTGCAGGTCACACCACTGCCTCCGGTGCTACTTAAACAATTTTTAAAAATGTATCTTCACACTGGCGACACGCACAACCCATGTAGGTTGGATTTCCACGAGCAGTTGTTATCTGAGCCCCCCGCTGCCGCCCTGACCCCCCATCCACTTCCTCCTCCTGGCTCCCGTGCTCCCAAGGCTGGCTCAGCTCAGCTGCCTGGCTGTCACAGCACCGCCGTGGGGCTTGGGGAAATTTTAGACAAGCTCACTCATTTCCAGGAGGCTCTCCTCCCGATGAACGCGTGCCCCTGAGATGACTCCAGGGCATCGGCTCACCTGAAGTATCTGACACGGGCTTCCTTGTAAGCAGCAGTAGTTGATAGGAGGCCCGTAAGGACGGTACTAACCACTGTGTCACTCAGCAGATTACCAAGAAAACTTCTTACAGGAAAAGTGCTTGCTTGTTTTGGGCTGCTGGTGGGCTCAGCTTTCTCCCATCACAGAGCTGCCAGGGCCTTATCCAGCCTTCAATGAAGGCAGCCCAGCGGCGATCCAGCAGCCCCGGACACTGGGTGAAAAGCTGCGTCCCGCGACCTCGTGTGTTGGAAAGGTCCCTCTTGCCCTCTGGCCTCTTTTTGTACCAGCCTGGGTGGAACAGAGGAAGAACGGGACCTGGTGGCTCTGTCCCTGGCTCCCAGGTGCCTCCCCTGCGGCGTTATTTCTCCATAATGCCTCGGCTGCTGCCAGATGAAAACCGTGGACTGCTTAGAAAGCTCTAGCCCTCCCTTATTTTACAACCGTGACTCAAAAAAAGCAGGATTTTGGCAGCTTTGCCAGGTGCATGTGTTCTGCCATCCTGGTGAAAGTTCACTCCAGCCTGGTCAACTCACGTGCCTTTGAAAAAACAGAAATGTGGCAGTTTGCACATGCCCAGCAGAGACCTGATAGGGACGTATAGCTTAAATTTCTGGACAGTCCAACCTCCCTGAAACATCTCACATGCTCTCGGTATTGGCTAGACATAGCAAGCAGGTAACCCCTCTCTCAACATACGAAGAGGGCCAAACTAAGATCCTGCAATGCATGCATTACCTAGCTTCAAGATATTTGACTTTGTACCTTAATAAAGTTCCTTTAACTTATGTGTGGTCTCTATTTTTTTTTTTATTTCTGTTTTTCTAGTGTATAATACTCTGTGTACACAGACAGATAGACAGACAGGCAGTTTCTGTTTTGTAAAGCAGGAGATTCCTGCATGCTCTGCTTGCATTAAAAAGAATCCATATTCAAGAATGAACTGGCAGACAATTCAGTTTGTTGGTTCATAATATAACTGGATTGCAAGGGGAAGATAGGAAATCAGTGATTTTGCCTAAGGGAACAATCTTGAGTATAAAAAGAAGAGAGGGAAAAACAGACTAACAACCTTTAAAAAACCTTCATTTTTTAACTAGAAAAAGAAAAGTAATCCCAAACCATCAATTACTGAAGCATGTGAATACTATTTAGAACACGTTTTAAAATTTAAAAAATGAAATACCTTGGATCTAATTTTAAACAGGTTTTGCATGGTGTAACACCATTGATGTCAGCAGAATAATTTCCAAGTTATAAATTTGTTAACATAAGGTTATTGCAAGGTTGCAGTACAGTGGATGAGAATCACTTTGAAAGTACAGTACGAGATGGAAGACTGTATGCTAATGTTGAATAATCTGCTAGGAGATTTTTTGCTTTCTGCCTACACAGCCAAGCTACGTATTAATTAATGCTACTGCAGAGACTGTCATCTCCTAAGGCATAAAGCAAAACAGTAATATTCTAACATTAATAATAATTAATATTCTCTCTTATGAATATTGTTCAAATAAAAGGATGTTGTATTTTAATACGCATTTACCAGGACTGTGTAAAATACAAAGCTCCTATTTTAGTTGTTGTTCTTCTGCCAAACACAGACAATGATTAATAAATACCTTTGAGCTGATGAACAAAGATAGGGGGTTACATCTTTAGAAAGCAATAGCAATCTCCTCAGAAATTTAATTTGGCTGTAGTTCAAAAGCCAATGTAAACAGCCTGGACACCCATCTTAAAAAACGCTTATTCACACTTTCAGCCAACAAGAGTTGATGAAACTCTTTAACAGCCTTTAACAGTCTGGTTTTGCCTTCTCAGATGGACACACATGCACACATGCAGTGCCAGTTGTTAAATACACAGCAACAGCCTTGGATGAGGCAGGGTCAGGAAACATCTCTGTACCATATGCATCAACTGGGCAGGTGTTTTACAGGCAGCTGGCCTGGCTGCCTAACTCCTTCATGGCTTTGGGTAGCTGCAGGAACACTTCCAGCTCTTGCAGACTCCTACATTGAACCAATGAAACGACATCCAAAATAAAATCTCAGCAGCAATACTGAACACTGGGAAAACTCCCAAGAGTCGAGCTGGACCATGACTCAGCTCCAGAGCCATGAGGTGGTGGCTGAGCATGGGACAAATACTAGGTCACAGAAACCAAATTAAGAATGGAAAGTGGAACAGAGGCTCAAAGCTCAGCTGTTACTTATGTAAACTAGGGCTTCATTTATTACTTAGGAACGAGGAAGAAAGTCGAAGGACTACGTCTCCGTCAGTGCAACAACAAGCAGAACTGGGAACAGCATATCGACCTTGCAGAGTAAAACATGCACAGGACCATGGACCAGAGGGCATTCTAGTAGGCTGGGGTGCTCACAGAAATAATGCAGGAATTAAAAATATATAGCAAAGAAATCACTAGCTTATGCAAAGTGAGAGGGCAAAGCAAAAGAACAAATACCTGATGCTGATGCCATGGGAGTAAACACTAAGCCCTGGAAGAGCTGCCTGGCAAGATAAACTGAAGAAGAGCCAGGCTCATATGAGATTTTCTATAATAATTTTTGCATGGTGACAATGACATTTAAAATAAAAGATAGTTGTAGTCACAACAGTACATGTAAATGTAGCATTTCAAGAAAATCAGAGGACTTCTAAACAAAGGACATCTTCAGGACAACCAAAACTGGCACATCTGACATGCCAATAATGTTAGAGAGGTCAGGATGATGGAATATGATGAAAATGAAAAGACATTGCCTGCAAAAAATCATTCAGAGGAACATAAAGGACTCAAAACTGTAGGAAAAAGAATTAACCAATAAAGACTAGGAAAAAAAATGCTGATCTCACAGAAGATTTGAAAAAGCCGATAGTGTTCTTGGATCAAGAGTACTACAATGCCCAGTGTGATACACTAGATCCTCAGGAATGAAAAATAAAGGGAGATTCAAGAAGTAGTGGATAAATATGATGAAGAATGGCATGCAATACAAAGGTTCAGAGAGGAACAAAGCTCCAAATCTGATAGACAGCAGAAAGCAGTGGCAAGATTTCATTTCCACCCACTGCTACCACAAACAGTAATTGAAATAAACAAACAAACAAACCCCTGTTCAATTATTTAGACCAGTTAATTTAGAGTTGTTTGTTTGTGGCAGAAGACCGAGATCTTTTGTTGATATAGCTGAAACCATGCCAGTTAAAGGTTAAATCCTGCCTGCTAGACATAACTTGGGGTATGGAGAATCATGTTACATGTCTCAATGAAAACTCAGGCCTCCAAACAGCCCTCAGAGATCCCATGGCTGGTAAGGGCAACTCATGCTCTCTGCTGCACTCTCCTCTTGAATTCATGCTGCAGCCCCTGCTTCAAGAATGCCATGATCCCAAATCTTTCTGAAGCCTCAAGATCTCATGTCCCTTGCGGTACAGGGACGGTAGTTTCTCCTAGCACTTTGATGGTTAAAATACATTTATTTTTGCATTTCCTCCATTGTATTTTAGTGTGGCCCTAAGTTACCATCCTGACTTATTTTCTCTCTTCCTCATCTCTTCTATAGGTAACTGTACACTGCATATGGTGCATGCTGGCCAAAAATAAATATAATGTCAGAATTATATTCAATAGTGTCTTTGATCGAAGCACCATGCCCTGCCTTATCAACAACATCAGGTTCCTACTTTGTAATTTCCCATTTCTAGTTTACAGACTTCTGATGCATACCTGCTTTTTGCACTGAGGTATGATTCGGTGAATGCACCTCAGTTTTCTTGCAAGTTGCTAAAAATAGCAAAGAATATCTGACTCTATCTAGCAGAGTCACCTCATTCTGGTGAGTAGTCCATCTGAGAAACCTCCCTGAAGACAAAAGGATGACTTCCATATTTTCACGATGGACTTGTTAGTGGGTGTGATTCACCATTTCCCCATTCCGTCTTTATGCTGGTGTAATTAAGTCAATGGGGGTTATATCAAGATAAAACTGAAGAGCATAATGCAAAAGTGAGTCAGATCCCACATGCTACAAAATGTAAAAGGACTGTTTCATAGCAGAATGATGAGAGTTTGGAACTTGCCTATCAGAAAACACGTGCTTCAAAGTGATTTCTGATCATTTTGGAATTGCCATTACAAAATCAGCATAGGTTGGTTCTATTGTTAGTCAGATCACAATTGGGCAGGAAACATGCCAGTGCAAACCTCCTCAAAGATACTTCATATTTACTCTTGAACAATGAATTGGTCTTCCAGAGGGAAAAAAAAAAAAACAAGATTGACAATGGACTACATTGTTCTTTGATGTCGCAGCATGGACAAATCACAGGTGTATTACGTAAATACCTGTCAAACTGACAATTAATATCAATTAGGCTTTAATCTGACATATTACATTGGGTGCAGCAAATGCAAAATCTGTTCAAAGTAGATTGTAGATATGTACCCTTCAATTAGACATGAGGGAGGAGGAAATTCTACTCTCTGGGAAAGCACAGCATTTAACTCCTGAACTGCTAGAGATCTCTATGGATGAAATTCATCCTTGTGAAGGTGGCCAGTCCAAAACTTTTTCGAGTCCTAGCAATTTCAAAAGTGTAAGTGGCATTTAAGTAGTCAGAAAGAGCTGTTCCTCCTCTCTCTACATACACACATACTCAAGTGCACAGTGTTTATCAGCTTCTTTCTTTGACACATAAAAAGGCCAGAGTAGAGGAAATAAGAGAGAGAGATCTCTGGATCAGACCTCCTGAAGCAATCACTTTGGAGTCAGAAAGTAAGAGAGTACTCACAAAGCTACACCGGAGACGAAAACAGGCACTTTCATGGTGTGTCTCAGAGCTGGAAACTGGACTAGAAGAACATACGTCTCTTCATTTACATAGAGAAGACCTACAGATGTAGCTTCCCCAGGCTAGGTATGTATGTGTGAAGAGCTCCCTGTACGACCATGTTTGATATACCTCTGTGATTTTTTTCAGGCTGTACAACATCGAACAGATCCCTAAAACACTACAATCAAAATGGCAATACAGTAATCTCTCCTCAAAGTGAGAGACTGCAAATACATCACCAGAATTGACCCAAAAGATTATGCTACAATGGATTGTCCTGGGGTTAATCAGACACAGAAGTAAAACACACAGTAGATAGATTCTCAGCAAGATTCTCAAGCAAGCCACAATTGCTGTCATGACTTAACACCTCAAAACCTCAAAAGAAAGCAGACATGACTACAATATTTTGTGACATATGAAGAATACATAAATGAAGCAAAAAGCACATTACTTGTCCTCCTTCTGGAGAAAGCATCCAACCTGTGCAATACTATTTCTACTGTTTCATAGCTTTCCTTCACATACGCTGCACCGGCTTCCCCATTTTGAATTAACCTTTCCATTTTATTTATTATCTCATGTATTGCCTCCAAAATAGGATGCCATCTCAATTTTTATACAGCACTAGTTTTTTATGCTGTGTAATGCTTTTCTTATTCATGGACTTTTCAGAGAGCTGGCTGAAAGAAAATGCTCACATAACTTCTCATTAGTCCTGAAATATGCAGATAGAATTCTGTCTCTTGCCAGCTACCAAGATAAGCTAAAAATTTCATTGATCTGACATCCCACTAGCCATGCCTCAAATTCATATGAGATTTACAAAGGCAAATATTCATCAGGATGCCTTTAAATCAGCAGATATACTCTGTAACAGAGATTTGCAAAAGAATTACATTTTTAAATAACTCTACTCTCATTTAATAAACATTAAACATAATAATTTTAATCAGGGCTGAACTAATGACTATTATTGAAAATCTCCCCTTCCATTTAACAACATAAACACTGACTCTTCCATCCAGTGATTTCATACTCTGAGATGATGCTACACATTGCTTTCTGAACCCGAAGATAGGAACGACTTTGTACCTCGCAGCTCAAAAGGAGCAAAAGGGGAAATATCAGGGAAATACATAACAGCTTTATTTTCAATTTAGAAGAAGAAGGAAAAAAGGAATGTGACTCCTGGCAATTAACTGATAGTATTTATTAGATAAAAACTAGATTAAAAAAGGAGTAAAATAAGAACTTCAGACCTGAACAAGAAAGCCACTGCTATTCAAGAATACGGGACTCATATTTTCAAATTTGTGTGTCCACAACAGAGGCTAAATTCTGCTCTCTTTGCTTGTGCAATGAAGTACTGTTGACTTTGGTGACCTCCTTATGTGAAGGAAGTAAAGCAGAATTGAACAATTCCCATGATTGTCTCTAGAGAGGTTCAACTCATGTCATGGGTAACTCAGACAATGATAGTTCTGACAGAGATTATGTTAACAATATTATCTCCTGAATTCCTGTTTCACTGCTTTAGGTACATACAGGCTTTCATTCACCTTTACAATAAGCCTTCTACTGCTGCCATACAGCATAGTATCTTCGACAAAACATTCAGGAGCAAGAAAATCCCTCTCCTTTCTTCTACTTGTCATTCCTAACTTCATTGTTGACTTTCAGCAAGGTAGAATACCTGCTGAGGTATTAATTTTTCTGCGTTTTAGGATGTGAAGCTCTGGGATATCCACACAGCTGCCAAGGGAGCATGCCTGCGCCCCTGGCACTTCTGAACATGAACAGCATTGGGGTAATCCTTGGTACCACCTTTTGGAGACATCTCTACTGCAGTGTTTGAAAAGCAGTGGGAGAAGCTTTTCATTCCGCTTTGTATTTTCACAAAGCATTTCAAGCTGCTGTCCTGACATGTCTGAGTGAAGCAGGAGGAGGCCTCCTGCCAGAGACCTACCCCGTGGTATGCAGCCCTGCTCCGGGGCCGCATTTACATAGTCAGGTGGCCGGCTGCTGCCAATGGTGTGCAGGCCTGCCAGAGCGTAGAGAGCAATGCAAGGACAAGGAAGGAGAAACAGGCCATCACTTAGTTCTGTCATAAATTCATATGTATAAGGAAAAAGAAAAAGAAAAAGAAGAAGGAAAAAGGACTTGAATAGGAACAGACCTGTCTTAGAGTCCCTTTTAAATAAAAATCCCATTCAAATAAACAGTGAGCCACCTAACAGACATTTGCATAAATAAGGCCAGTTCTAGTTAATCTCAGGGTCCCAGTCCTGGTCACACTGAAGCTAATGACCATATTTTCAGTAAGAGCAGTAGCAACTATGTCTGTAGTATTCTCAAAATCCTTACTTTTCCAAAGCCATCATTATTTCTCTTCCTGTCCTCTGTCTCTCGGTATTGTTTTCCGGTACAATGACTATGCTGTTACTGATCAAAGTTACATAAAGAAAAAAAGCTAAGCCACATGTACTTTATGACCTTCAGATGTTAAATGAAGAGAAGTTACATGATACTACACTATGAAAGCAGTCTGACGGAAACAAAACTCAAAGTTTTGCTACGTTTGTTAGAACGATGTACGGCATCATCTATATCTATTGTTACTGCATAGTTCCATGGCCAAAAAGTAACCTGAGGAGGATTTATACCACATACTTCACATGAAATATGAGCACAAGTCTAGATAATATCCACCCTTCTACTCCATGAAGAATAGAAATTCTGGGATTCCCAAAGGCTCTTGAGCTTTGCTAGTGAGCTGAGAGCCCAGGCAAATGGCACTCCCAGGGAACACCCACAACACAGGACAGGCAGTCTGGCCTGATGTCATTCCCTCCCAGTTACAGATATATGGCACGGTCATGACTGTGGCTGCCATACATTAGCCATTGACGGTAACACAGAGAGAGCAGTGGGCAGGCCTGTCACAAGAAGGAAAGAGGAGATTTGATAAGTTTGGGGAGGAGAGGAAAGGGATTCTTCTGGGCAAAACGGATCAGGGTCCACCTATCATCAATCCACCAAAAATACAGCCAGATCCTTGGATCAACAGTGTGATACTGCATGGCCATTGTCCGTTGTTACAACATTATCAGTACATGACAACACAATGCAAGGGCATGAACAACACAGTGCACCTGACTGGCCCCACCTTAGTGTGAATTATTGCATTTATGTTACTTTTTTTTGGCTGTAGTGCTCATATTCTGAGTCCATCAGCTGCTGTGTGTGTCAAGCATGAACTACATTTTAAAACAGTTCATCAAAAACATCAACAGTCCAACATGGAAGTTCTTTTATGTACTTTTCCACAAACTGTGATATATATGTCAACTGGGTTATTTTACAGACCTCTGTTATTTGGCTTATTTTAATCCTTGCTCCACAAGCTACTCATAGCTTCATCGTTGACTTTCCCAGTTTAATGAGGGAAAACTGCAAGAACTGCCCTTCCATGTTTTGAACAAGAGATGCTCCTGTTTACCTCAGGATTCCCCAAGAGCAGCCAGCACTGCTTCTGCAGAGACCTGCTGCACCTAAAGGCAAGGTGGTCATCTTATTGGAAACAAAGCTACATTTTCCTTTGAGGTGTCTTCTCCTTCAAAGAACTTAATCAGAGGATGAATTGTAACATTCTTAGCACCCAATGCCCAAGACTACTGATTTTCTTTTAGCTGACATAAACTAACAAAGTTATTATAAAATTTTTGACTGTACAGATCTAAGGACATGATCCAAAATGATGGATTTAAAGTAGTTCATGGATTACCATCCACTAAGCTGAGCGCTGGTTCCCAATAGTGGATCCTAGCCCACATCAGTAGCTAACTGAAATACATTCATCTAAACCACTTTCACATTCTAAAAAGGAATTTGAAGGGAAATATGGTTAAAGTTGTTATAATTAAGTTCCCTTTTAACATATTTAAAATATACTAGTAGGTAAGCTTGAGCTACTTAACTGGTACCACCAGTTCAAACTATCACCTATTCTGTGGTTTTGCATGCATATCCCACATCCCTCCAAAGCTTTTAACCTTTTACTAGTTATTATTTTAGAGGAATGTGATACATAAATTTAAACATGTCAGACACAGTGTTCAACACTTCTAATGATCTATTACCCTCATATTATTGAAGTCCCTGAGGAAGTTTGGCAGACGTCATTCAATCATCAAGCTATCATTACTATGTTTTAGCTTTAATCTAAAGTGCCTAAGAGCTTTGTGCTTCTTAATTCATATTCTATCACTCTTAGGGAAAAAAAAGGGCGGGGGGAATGGGTGGAAATAGTTCACCTTAACTGGCCTACAGTTTGTCATATTTGGGGAACAGATTTTGGTTTTCCAAACTAGATTGTTCTTGTTTTAGCTATAAATGTATTTCCCCTAAAGTTCTAGTGATATCTCGGTAATTTACTTAGTATACATCTGGATTACGTTATGAGAAAAATAACATATTATGGTAACACAAAGGACTTCAAAAAACAAGAGTTGTTGATTCAAATCTTCCCAATATATGACAAGAAGTGCAAAGGTAACAGCTTGTGCATAAATACGTTATTACTTATGACTCTGTCTTGCAGTACAGCTGCATTATTAGGATCTCAGTTTTCGATTACCTCTCCCAAGCAATTCAGAAGCATAACATTATTAAGTAACAGTATGGCTTTATGATTACCTCACTGTTTGGGTACTTTGCTGCCTCTCTTGAAGACAAGATTCAGACTGTTGTAGGCAATAATACCTCAAGCAGTGATTCAGGATGTCTATTTTCCAGTGTCCTAAATTCAGCTGGGCCAATGTGGGTGTGTATGAGCCCAGTTGCACTTCTGTGGGCTGGAACATATCCAATTCACAATAAAACTCCATCTTAAGATGGGTAAGTACCTAAACGCAAGTGCTCTCATGCCTTATGGCTTATACGCACCGTGGGCATGCACTGACCAACTTGAAACCAGCACATAGCAGTTGCTGTGGCCACAAGAGACAATATTCAGATTTTGTGCAACAGCTGAGCAGTTACAACATATATCAAAAGACACGTGAGATCTGGGTTCAGTTGCCTTAACTTCCCAGGCACCCTTGCAGTGGGAAACATTTTTTTCATATCTAACTTACACCATTTTTGCTCCAATTTAGGCTGTTATTTTTTGTCCCGTTCAGTCAATCCAGAGAATAGCCTGCTCCCTTCCCCTTGATAGTATCCTTCTACCTATTGAAAGGCTTCTCGTGCCTCCTCTCTGTACTAAACAAATCAGTAACCCCATCTTTCTTTAAAACTTATGTTTTCTAAACTTTCAATCATTTTTGCTGCTTTTCCCTGAGTCAATCAACCTACGTCCTTCTGCAACGTGGTGCGCAAAACCAGACACCATCCTGTTGTTGCAAAACCAGACACCATCCTGCGCCTTGGCAGCACTGAGTAGAAGGATCACTTCATGTTTTAGACACAATGTTCCTGTTCATCAGTTCCAGTAGGGTATCTGCTTTTCCACAATACTGTGACAACACTGACAAGTTTTAGCTGGCAATCCCCTATGATCTCCCTAAACTTTTTCCTCGAAAATGTCTTTTAGCTCTTGTTTTTCATCCTATACTGGCAGATTTGTTATCTCCTCCTTAAGTACAGTACTCTGCATGCGTTCTCATTGTATCATACCCTATTCGTGTCAGACCATTTCTCCAATAGTCAAGATCACTTTGAACTCTGAGCCTTTCCTCCCAGGTTGGTATCAGGTGGCTTTCTGGCCTTGAATGTTAAGCTAATCCCATCTAACACTCTTCAGATTCAACAAATATGCCGCCTATCCCATCACTCTGAAAATACTGAAGAGACTTTTGTAAAACTCCTTTTGAAACTTGTTTGTAGGTTGAAACTATACAAAGGCAGAGTATTGCTTAAATATTTCTTTGTATAGATCTACTTTAAGATAATACAATTTCTTCAGTAAATCCTCTTCCAACCTACACCCTCCCCTAATCACAAATGAGTCAGGATGCCACTTAGTCAACCAAAAAACAGACTCTGGCAAAAAGAGATAGGATTTATTTTTTCTAGATGGAGAGCATTCCTATGCAGGGTAGAAAGCTAAGTCAACAAAATAGTACAAAAGCCCAACTCTTGCCCACAACTATCCTTTATATGCAGACAATTGACACCAGGGTGTGATTCTCGGGAACGGCCCACTGGATTTGGCTTCCAGCCGAGCCCAAGGACGTACAAACACTGTTCACATACCCCATCTTCCAGAGCAGCGTACAAACAGGCAATGCTTCACAGATCCTCTCTTGCCACCATCACTTCCTTTCAAGCAGCTGTCTCACTTTGCTCTCATAACAGGTATACCATGCAGACTTGAGACACATACACTTCTAAGCCAAAAAGAAAGTAATGCTTTGAGCGTTGAAGATCTCTTCCCATGCCCATTGCAGATAATGACAGGGTTTCTACTAACCTGCCAGAGAAGTTCACAGGGCCCTGTAAAGCTAGCTTTCATTTTTAAATTGCAATCCAAATGGAAAGAACCAGGCTGGCTGTGTGTTAAAGACCAGCTCTAACTCCACCTGCAGCAATTAGAAAGGGTATGTTGCAAGGGAAAGAGAGCAAAATCCAAGCACAAGCTGCTAACAGCAAACTGTGTAAGTCATGAGGATCCTCGGGGTCTTATGGTTTCCAGTACTTTTTATAATGATCTAATTAATCAGAAATTAAAGATAATGGAGACCTGTTATTTGAATTGATGAAAATCATAGAAAAGAAATTAAAAGAATGGGTTGGATGGGGTTTTTTTCATTAGGCTGATCAGTCTGAGGCAGTCTTTTAAGGTTGCTTCCAATATCCAGCACCTTTCACGTCTTTTTTGGGGGGGGGGGTTTAAAATACCTCATTTGTATTTCCAAACCAATTGAATGTATTATAGGATTAGATTATTGGGAGCTGAGACCTATCTGGGGCCACAGAGAATTTATTCACACAGAGTGTCATTTTACCATAAAGGAAAATAATTTACATTTGACTACAATACTTCCTGTATGTACCTTCATATGCCACGTTACCTTTGTCTGCTTTCATATGACAAGTTCTTTAGGATGAAGACATTCTTTACTTTTGCCTTTTGTGGTGCCAAATACATTGGCGGTACTTAAAATAAATAGCAGTAATACAGGCTCATTATCATGCAATTTAAGCCCTGGCAATCTATACTTGATCCAGGAAAGCCAGTTTTTTTCTGACACTATCTGTGCTATCTGGGGAGGGACTGTGCTAATACCTTCCATGTGTGTTAAAACAGCCCTTGCTAAGAAGGTTTTCATGCTGGCTCTGAGTCTGATTTCACATACCCTGTTTCACACTGATGTAACTGTTTTCTTCAGTACAGTTGCACTTCATACAGGGCCTTCTCCCAGTGACCTTCCATGAGCCAGAGGGAAAATGTGAACCATTGTTTCTTGGGCCAATGTGAACAAACCTTATATGACTTTATTTTTAAATATTTTTTTTAATAATAGATGCTGCAGTTTCGTGATTACTTTCCAAACACTGGCTTCATATTTCCCCTGGGGCCTGAAGAAATTTGCCATTTTTCTATTATTCCACTTCCCACCCAGTGCATTCGCAATTTAGGCAAATTTTGCCTTTGTGGTATTTAATTTAAACAACTGGAAATGGGTCTGTACTGTGAGGACTGCGCCGGAGCACAAACATGTTTGCAAGAAAATAGGCTTTACAGCGCTTTGGGTGCCCTGCAGCCACAGACTCCTGAGACAGGAAATCACAGCATTAACCTGATGATCAAGCTACAGACAGCAGCATCTATGTGCCACAAGACTCCTGGTATTCTAAGTGAAAGGCAAAGGCAATGAAAACAGATTAAAATACAAAAATCTGGCAAGCCGGAAGAAATTTGTCTCATGCCTCTCTGTCTATATGCACATATACAGCCGTATACAGACTTACACAGACAAACATATCCTCTTCTATATGTAAACAAATAGGGATGATATAAATATGAATAGGTTTCCAACTTCTCACAGAAAAAAATGGCATTCTGAAATGATTCATATTACCTTGTGGCGTGACAACATATTATTTAATAGTGGTATAAAGTGATACATGCTCTGAAGGGGCTATGCTCACAAGAAAAGCTTCTTTTGGAGTCAGTTGCACGCATTACATCACTCGTGGCCACATGTGAATGTTATTTGTGTATGTACTCTGAAACAAAATAAGGGGGGGCAGACAAAGAGATATTCCTCCCACACCCTGCATGCCAGAATCTCGTTTCCTATCCTCAGCTGGTGCTCAAGAGTCTGACTCCAGCAATAACAGTCTCCCACTGAGATTAAAGCACTGGCAAACACAGCTTATCTTGGTTAATGTATACTTAAGTTTTGTGTGTATTATACATACATATATTTACATATATAGGCGCACACACACATATGTATATATTTATATCTCTCTCTCCCTCTACTGATACACATATTGTGTTTATACACATTTATAAATATGATATGTAAGAAATCTTTTGCAGAGAGGAAATAATAGTCCCCGGGTGGGAAAACACTAGTAAATTTGAGCCCAAGCAGATATGAAATTTGACTTCAGCAGCTGCCCTCCGCTCCTCTGCAACTCGATGGACACAACCGCTCTTGGAGAGCTCTGGTTCCCTCCTGCAGGGAAAGCTGGGCTTCGCTCCTGCTGCAGAGCTGTGGCTCCCACCTGGCCGATCCCAGCCGCTCTCGCCAGTACTGTTCATTCCTCCACCTCATACGAACTGTGCCGAGACTGTCATAAAGCCCAAAAGGCTCGGAGACCTACGGCAACCAAAGCGACAGACCACACTTTTGTGCGATCATCGAGCAACTGTGCCTGAAGTACGCGGGACAGACCCTGAAGATGTTGCTTGGTGACTAGTTTGTTCAGCATTTCTTGAGGCATTGCAACATTTACCAAATTTCCCCATGGGGACAATCATATTGGTAAATGTGGTTCACTTGATGATCCTCTTTAAGTTTAAATTAGCCTGGGCAGACATATTTAGCAAGGGAAAAGACAAGAGAAAGTGATCCAAATTTTGTGGATCGTAAACAAACACTTCTGGGGACTGTGACCAGTAGAAGATTTAGTCGGACATGATCAGCTCTTACTTACTCCAGGGTAAAGCGATAATAATGCTCCTGAAAAAAAGAATAAAACACCTCTGCTAGCAAATGATAACTCATTAGGAGTATAAAAATATAGGCACATATGCCTGTGGACGTATAGTTGCCAGCAGTGAAGGGGTTGTACTTCAGATTTGTGTGACACCTGTTGATTACCAGAGCAAATTAATTTCCCCTGAAAACTAGATGGATCTGTACAATGCATGTACACTGGTGCTTAGCAGATACAAACAAACCAGGAACCTTCATACAAGGGAAATGCTAAAACTGCCAATTCTTACTATTGCATCATTTTGGCACAGAAAAAGGTAAGGACGGGATGTCCATAAATAAAAGCTGTTATTTTAAATCTACTGAAAAACTCAGGCATAAATATATACCAGTGAGTCAGAAAAGTGAGAAGTAGGTGGAGTTTGATCATGCCCTGTTTTAGGTGGATACAAATGAGATGGAAGCAGGGAAGTTCAAGCCTTTAAGTGCCTGAAATTCCAAGACCAAGTTGCAGACCTGTAAAGTAGTAAGCCAAAGAAACCATGCTAGCATACCTGCTGGAAAGAGAAACAGGATACAACAAGAGTACTTCTATGCTAGGATCAGCTAAGATAGAAAAGTTGTGAAGGACACAAAAAAAAGGAAATACTGTGGAAAGGTACAGATAAAAGAACAAAGAGATTATGGCAAACAATTGCTCTTTAAGACCAACAAATGCAATCCAAGTCTATAAAACAGCTGAGGTTCCTCTGACTTTACAATACGCAATGCAACTAGAATTCCTTGGGGGTAAATATGTGCACATGAATCACTTCTATGAAAAAAATCAGCAAAATTTTTTTGGTAGGTGAAATACCTACATATGCATAATATATTTCAGTAAGAAGCAGCCACATAGTCTGAGAACATTTAAAATGAACAGCATCAGATGCACTAGTATAAAACAAGAAAAACAAAGCAGGGGGAACCTCAAGCCCAAGCCTATCAGTCTCTTGAAATGGTTTCTTCTCAGCAGCTGGTCACTGTGCTCCCGGTTTCTTTAGATGTTTCCCTGAGCTCAGCCACTAAGTGAAGCATCATTCTACTCAAACAACCATTTCCTCCTGGCAACAGTATGTTCACTTCAATGGATATGTGTTGGCTGAAGCACAGACCAAAGTACGCTGCTGGGAGTGCATCTAAGAATGAAACCTGTGTTTTCACAGTGATCCTCACCACTCATGAAAATTCCTGATTCCAAAAACTCCTGCCCATTCATATTTTCAACAGAATTTCTATTTCTATGAGCTTGTTTTCTGTGGGGCTTTGAAATCTAAACTTGGCCTAATGTAGACTTTTCTTCACTGAAAGGGTTATCAGGCACTGGAACAGGCTGCCCAGGGAAGAGGTTGAGTCACCATCCCTGGAGCTATTTAAAAGATGTGTAGATGTTCGCTTAGGGACATGGTTTAGTGGTGGACTTAGTAGTGTTAGGTTAATGGTTGGACTTGATGATCTTAAGGTTCCTTTCCAACCTAAATGATTCTATGATTCTACTTCCTCGGGCCATTTGAGGACAAACTTTCTGAGAGTGCAACCTGAGCAGCTCCTTGACTAATACGGCTTTCTGTGATGAGCATCAGCAGAGACGCCTTCCCCCCATCCACTGGCTGGATCTGTTTTCTTCCACCTTGTCATACAACAGATTTTCTCCATTAGTCTGCAAAGGTGAACAACTATGACAAAGCTTCACTACTCATAATTTTTCAGTTTGTTCATGTTACCACCTCAAGCTAGCCGTGGTGCTGGGAAAAGGGACCCTTTAGCTGTAAGTCTCAGTTCTAATCAACCTTGCCCCTTATAAGCCCTAGAGCTCTTCCGTCCTTTGGGATGCCCACAACCTACTTTGAGCTCAGCAAGGCTGCTCGTGTAGAGAAGTACTGCCAAGTTAGCCTATGAAGCCATCTCTTTACACAGATTTTCACAGGGTTTCTTTAAGGTTCTGATTCTTCAAGTGATGAAGTGAAGCTGCCAAGGAGAAAGGCCACATTGTATTGAAAATCCCAGCAAAGATATGGGAAAGATGAATGGCTTACATACATGGAAACTGAATGGCAAGCATGGCACTCAGAAGCAGGCAGATTTGGTTGCACCTTCTGAAGGCTGGAGATGTATTAAACACAGCCAGCCCTCACAGTCTGCCTCAGTCAGATCTGAATTGATCAGCACACCACAATTCAAGAAAAGGATAGCCTTAACTTTCATTCTTGGGATTCACGTTGCCCCTTGAACAGCACTTCACTCCAGGCTGAAAATGCGGAGGGACACCCCTCACACACCATCATTTTACACTGATGACTTAATTTATTTCATTCTGAAAACTGGAAATCTGAGACTATTAGCACATTTAGAGAAATAATTGGATTGAAGCAGCAAGGGCCAGCAGGGATGGAAATTGTCTATCCTTTAAATAAATCTTAGTGACAAAAGCGGAATATGTCAAAGGCATTTAATGCTGCTCCTTTGGTGCAGCCTAGACATATGAAAGGCCACTTTCAATTTTACAATGGGCTTTGCGCCACCAGAGACGTGATGGAAGGGAGTGGGAGTGAGAAATGAAGCTTAACTAACTAATGAGTTAGGGCTATCTGCTGTTTTTGGCTGAAGAGCTGTTGCTTAGTTAAATATAGCACTTATTCTCCTGGCAGTGCAGAGATGAACACCTCATGAAATGAATTAGTGACATTCCTATGGTTTGATTTCTCATGATCTGTAAAATTTTAAAACTGATCCTAATTCCCAGATCTTAGTTTTTGTGCCAGATTCACCAGACAGGAAAATATTAATCTGCTGGGATTTTTCAAGGAATTTTCTATATCTAGGGATGCTGAGAATATGTTCCTCCAGAATCAAATAATAGCTGTACTGCTCTCCTCCTTGCCCTCAAAAACACTTTTAACTTCTGCAAGTCTACAGTGCCTGTACCACTCAGTCTCCAATGGCTTCTGAAGGATAGGAGTGGAGGTAAAGCTATTCCAGCTCTTTCCATTAACCCACCCATGCACAAACCCTATTTCTCTCTGCTCTTTCCTCTCTTGAGACCAACAACAACCTTCTCTTTTTGCTAGTTCTTCTTGGTGCTCAATCCAGGATCGGAGAAACATTGTCTCCGCAGAATAGGAGCACTGCAACTTCATTGAGACTCCATGTGAGTCCTGCTTGGGACTTTGTGTCACCGCTTTGACTGCCACTTCCCGGGGCTCGCAACACCCCAGGGAGAAATCAGAAAATGCAGCGGGAGGGTGCAGCTCAGCATGCATCTCTGCAGGCCAGGACTTCAAGACAAGTACTCACAGGACGTGAAGGACAAGGTGGATGCGATACAACATACTGAATAACTGAGGGACAGACTGAGCTCCCATTTCCATGCCCCGAACCCACTTCAGAAAGTGTGAAAAGCAAATGGCTAAGTCTCTGTAGCTGTGGCAATCTCTATCATCCCATGGCTACTTTGGATCCCAAATACACTACTCTGATTCCCCTGCATCATACAAAAAGGGAAAAAAAAATTGTAATAAATATGGAAGAAATTGATGTCTAAACTCTTGCAAGGGGAGAACATCCAATATAACCAAGTGACACCCTAACATTTGTGCAACTGGGAGGAGGCATAAAGTGTTTAACAACAAGGTTCATGAAGCTTGCTCAGCCTGTGGATATTTTCCAGGAAGAGAAGCTCTGAATGGTCTGTGTCAACAAAACTATCCCAAATCCTTATGCCTGCCTTTAAAACTGCACTGAAAAACAAGTCAAAGAAGGTACAGCAATTAATACCAGCTAAAGATCCTCAGATCTCTTCAAAACTTGATTGTACCTTGCTTATTTATACATAAGGTGATACTTAAATGCTGCTGCCCAAATAATATTGAGAATTGATAGAGTAGTAGTAAGGCTGACTTTTGAGTCAAACATGCCCATCTGAAAATAATACAAAACACTAGCTAAAGGTTAATCCTGATAACAACATTTTGCCTCCTCAAGGCAGACATGATGTTATAAATGTAAAATTTCCAAGTTTTGTGGGGCGTGGGGGATTCCTTAAAACTGACGCATCCCTTCCCTTGGGCATTGTCAAATCTCAAACTGAACTGGGAAGCCAACACTACTCTTCCTGCACTAGACAGACTCAAAAGAGAGAAGATTCTGCTGGAAACATCTGTGTTAAGCTCTGCCAAGAAAGTGTGTTTTCTCAACAAGAAATGACACTCTCTATTTGCTTTGTCCCAGACAAGTAAACAAATTATTAACTTGATTATTTCACATTTTGGACATGGCACCAATCACAGCTTTGATAATGAAACTCCTTCGCACTTTGGAGCTTTTAGCTTGAGGAGCCCCGTGAAATGCATAATAAAATACTCAGGAGCCCATAGAGGGAATTCAGTACAACAAATACCTGGAGCAAAGATTATAATCTATTTCCCCTCCACAGAGTCAACAAGACTAAAGACTGCCCACTTGATGGTGTCCCTTTCCTCAGGGCAAGTCAGAGATGCAAGTCAAAGTTACTTGCTTGACAGAAAACACAGGAAGAAAGAAAAAAAAAAAGCCTGAATTTGCAGTCTGGATGGGTCACGTCTGGTGGCAGATGTGGTGGCCTGGTGGTATATGGCATTTCTTACTGTCTGACTTTGCATGTGTCGAGGCTGAAAGCCCGGAGTCTGGACCACTTTCTGAGCAAGTCAAATTACGCTTAACCACATAGCCACACTGCCCCATCTATGACCTCTTCTCCTAGATCTGGAAGGACCCACCCTCTCAGTGAAAGACAGTTAATTGCATCTCCATGATAATTTAGCCCGAAGACTGCTAGTAAGTAGAGGCTATCAATTGTGTTGAAGTATGACTGCTGCTTTTTGTGTTCCAGATTACTATCCACCAAGGATTTCCTAATGCTGTTGGACTCTAGCCCATATATGCAAAGACAATCTGAAGTGTCAAATGAGATGCTTGAATTGAATTGTAGCTTTTGCTATGGCCAATGCAGATTATTTCCACTGAGGAAACCACCTCCTTTCTTAATTGCAGGGAGGTGTTTTACTTGCTCATTTTACGGCCAACATTTGCATCGCACGCGGAGATAGCTGTGAACTCACAAATGTAAAGTAAGAATTAAAAAGTTTCCAAGGTTGCAAAGAGCACTGTAACTTAATAAAAACTTGTTTAAGAAGCCAAGCATAATGTATGTTATGTTACACCAATCCTGGATCAAGAGTTTAGGACTGAATATACAGAGAACTTTAAAGTCACAAAAAGCTGCTTAAGTTGAAAATCTCGCTGAAGCAATAGTTATTGTTTTGCTTTCCCAAATAACATTTTTATTTTGGAGAAATATTATCCTTTTCACCTCAAAATGCAAGTAGCTTGGACACTGAAAAACTTGAATCAATTTAACTCTGAAAGTGTACAATGACTCTTCTGCTTGTCTGCACAGATGTCACATTTCTCCAGCTCAAGGTCAGAATTGTTACTGAATACAGGCATGATTTTGTACTTGTACTATTCTGTGTTGCCTAAGTAGAATTTGTTATTCTCGGCTCATAGCACCCCCAAATAAAACACCAGTTTACTAATTTTTTCGTTTTTATTATGTTAAACTGCCCGTCAGTCAGTATCAGCCGATTTGGAAAACCAAGGTCACTTCTGACACGCTGATATTATGAACCTTTGAATAGGGTAAGACTGGTGAAATAAAATACTTGTTTTCCAAAGGATGAAAATTTACAGCTAAAGTAAGCGTTCACTCAGTGTCTCTGTCTTTCCACTGATCCTGGATGTGGGGGAGTATTTATACCACAACCCTGCTGAACTGCAGACCTTTTCATAGTGCTCCAGCTTTGCTGGCAAGCATTTCAACCCTAAGGGCCAAGACACCAGCCACCCCTTCCTTCCTCTGTGAGTAACCCTGGAGGGGATGCCTCGCTCAGAAATTCCACCCTGAAGCAGGACTCAAGATCCCAGGGATCTGTCTGCAGCTCTGAGGTCCAGTGTCCCTCTAAGCCTCTACTCTTATATTAGGATGATTACTGTCAGCTATTAATGTGGGACTGAGTTTGGGAGTGAATTAAGCATGGTATCACTCGCTTTTTTGCTTCAGACCTGACTTTTGATTGGTCACAGCAAGTAAGTGAAAGCATCTGAATGGCAATGGAGCTATAGCACTCTTGCAGTCAGAAGGGGAAAGCTCTTCTTTAACTCATTCTTTAAACCAACACTTCAGAGCAGCTGTACAGCGATACTCATAAGCCTTCTAATTGCAGCATTTCATCAGAAAAAAGCAGAGGGAAAGAGGCAAAGGTTCACAAACTGACAGAGGGAGAGAGAGAGAGAGAGAGAGGTTCTTCAAATTACCTTAACAAAAGACATTGTAACTGCAATTCCCTTTCTTACCCTGCTCAGACGTGGGGTGGGATTCCCATTCCCTCCCCTTGCAATCACCCCACTGAAAACACTTACTGAGAGGCATAAAGCATTTTGTTGAGAGCATTCACTCTCCAGGCAGCGGGATCCCTTTTGTGAAAATACACCATGCAAATGAAACCTGGGCTCCACTGAAGGCTGTGGCCAGGATTTCAGCCTCCACTTGACTGTGATCATTTCCATACTTTACCTCTTTGGCCTCTGTATGCTGCAAGGTGGTCTACGACAGGCGCCAGGACCATAGTACATTAAAATCAATTTCACCTCAAGAACCAATGGCTCCACTGGTAGTGTATGTCAAGTGTTAAGAGATTTGTTTCACAGCCCACAACTTAAAACTATGTCAATTCAACGTATTTTCCGAAGAGGACGCACAACATTTGTATGGCTACCTTCTCGTTCTCCGCTAACAATAGTTCCAAGGTTCTCATTTCACTAACCTTTTAGCGTGCTGCCTTGACAAAAGATTACAAGCAGGAAAGATAAATAATGGAATGTACTTAATTCGAAGATGCCAAAGTCCAAATATCCTTGTAGGCAGGTTATAACTCATAGCATCATCAAACATTCCCTAGATCTGCTCTGCTACAATACAGGTACCAATTACTTGGTTATTTTTGAGCATAACACCAAGGAAATCAGGCAGGAAAAACACTAATAACAACTATGATATATTCACCACTCACAATTATCTGTCATCATTTATCTTTTCTATTCCTGAAGCTGTTGCTGCTTAGCATCTTTTTTTAGCGTTCCACTCATTAGCCAATACCCATAAACAGAGGTATTTATTTTTAATAGTGCTCCCTATTAAATTTCCCTTATAAAATTCTACAGTTTTCTACACTAACAGTCCCTGGCGCTTTGTTTTACAGAAGTGTTAGGATAGTGCTCTGGGCAATTACTCAGTAGTATTGGAGTACAGGAATTGTTAATCTATGGCTCTGAATCAGCAAAGCTATAAATATACCCTAACACGTTATTTAATTAAAAGAATGGTAAACTTGCAGACATCTGTGCTTCTTCAGATAACCTTCTGCAAATACACCCAGACAGGGACTTGAGAGATGGGTAATGGAAACACATATCAGCAGTAGAGAACCAAGTAGAAATAGTCACATTGTCGGTGATTCTGGCAGGCGAAAAAAAGTTTCCTTCAATAAAAAGCAAAAGATTTTGTTTTTCTTTCTATGTAGTAAACAGCAGATTTTTATAGGCGCTTTCAGTCTGCTCTAAAGCTGTGTGAAATACCTTGTCAAAAAAATCTGAGAAAGTACCAATTTGGCTGTGAAGTTCTGTCATTTTCTGTTTTGTAATCTTGTCTCTGGCTAAGCATAAGAAACTGTACAAGATACAGACTTTGTAGCTCGTAAGAGAGTGTAAGAAACACTTTCCAAAAGCACTGGCTGAGTTCTCGTGAACCCCTTTTTCCCTCTTTTATGACTCCTCAGCAACTCAACCGGTTGCAGACTGCTCTGCAGAGCCGTCCCTCCAGCTGGTGTTTGCCTCATGACAGAGTTGCACATGGATTACAACTCCCAGCAGTCACCAAGCACTGTTTAAATGGGATTTAAACAGAGAAGAATGAGAGACAAAGCACATGTATGTGCACGGCACGTGCATCTCATCAAGAATGAACACCAAATCAAGTTCTGTTTCACTTGCTTACCAATATCTGGGAAAAAAAGCATCAAAAAGTTGGACTTTCTCCCCCCTTTTTGCCTGTAGAGTACTAGGCATGTGCTTTTTTGCTTTTGTTCTGGGTAAGCGCAATCTGGGATTCTTGGGGATCTTTTTAAGAGGCATCTCCTAGAATAAAACCTAAAGTTCTGTTTCTGCAGAAAGATCAAGAAGACACTTGCGTGTTCAGCTAGGTGGGCAGCAAAAGCAGAGAGCAGTAGTAGGCGCTGGGGAGTAACAGGAGTGGGGAATTTGTGTTCTGGGGCAAGAGTCTCATATTTCTTTCGGGAAAAAAAAGCATAAGTAAACCAGCAGTATTTTAGCTCTGAAGAGATGTAACTGAGTAAAAATGCAATGTCTAAATATGTTTGAAAAGGCAGAACTGAGTGATAACAGGCAATTGTGGGGAAAGAGGAAGGAAAATGCTGGAATGACTAATGATGATATAGGAAGATGGGCGATTAGATGATCACAGTACAGAGAGTTAAGTGGAAGGCTAGGGAGAATAATAAAGTATGAAGACAATGTATCTCAATAGAGAGGTATAGTCACCCTGTGCACAAGCACATGGTGAGAAGACACAGGACAGGAGACAAGCCTCAGCCCTGCAGAAATACTGTACACTCTCTGCATGACATGTGCCAGTAGCAGAATTGAGCTGATACCTGAGCCTTCACTCAAGTAGTTTAATAATAATAAACTTCCCCTGTAAAGCCCATTTTAATGTAGAAGTAGTATAAGAAGGTCACAGTGTAAATGAAAATGAGTTCCCAAACTCTCTACACACGAAACTTTCTGAGTCTTTAGCATCAGAAAGTGTGTATAACTCACCCAAGGGGACAGAGCAAATCAGTGACATTAAACCATCTGATCCCTAACCCTGAGTTTTCTGCTTTTAGTAGAAAAACTACAGGATAGGTCTATTTGGATCTGTTAGATACTAACTGCATCTTTTTGAAAGAAGAAAAAAACAGGTGCCACACAAGCCATATAAGGGCTAGATGAAATCACATTTATCTCCTACAATGTTTTAGTCATTTTGAATATAAAATGTGTCTTTTTAAAGTACGCTGCCAGGAATGTTTGTGAAGATACCTTGCAACTGCTGAAAACGTGCACTGGTTTGAAATTTATAGTAACACAGTTACCAGTATAACACTTGTATGATATAGCCAACAAGCCACTACATCTTAACATTTTTTCCACATGAAGATTAAATTTGTAAAATTGGCTAATGAGCTGATAGTGGAGACCACAGCTACATGCCAGATATTCTCATTTTCTTTGGATCTTCCTTTAACTGCAGGCACACAAGATCTTTATATTTAAAAAATGTGTCAGTACAAATATGTGAGTTTACAGTTGCAGACCATTAATTTGAAACTCTAATGCAAAGAAAGAAGGGCCTAAAATTTCAGAACAGGCTTCCATTGATCCACCAAAGAGTGTAAAGTACTAATAAAAATACTGTAAAATATTTAAAGATGGTATCCAAGGAGTTTCCAGTAAAAGGATGAGCTCCTTGGGTCTCAGGGCACTGAAAAGCTGTCTTGTTATCCAGCCAGTGAACTAGGTTTGGTATGCTTGCTTCAGCTTTTGCATGCAGGTGGAAGTCTGCATTTATGGGTCAGAATCTTAGCAGATGTAATAAATAGGTTCCCACATATGTTTCTCTAAAATCTTAGCAAAGATATAATGGTGATTATTACAGTTTGTGTCTAAAAACCTCTGCCATCATCAAGGATCTTCCTGCTCTAGCTGTGCTGCAAACCAGGACCAAAAGAAATTTTCCTGCACAAAATGTTCACAATCCGAGGCCATGCTGCACATTACTGAACTAACAACATGAAGCCATACTGCTACTGTGACAAACACAGGGTTTTGTATGAGCTAATTTACCCTGCTTCTGCTGCACTGAAGCATTTCACACTCTTGTGACTAGATTGTTTCCTTTACTCAGCCTGACTCATTAGGTCAAGTTGCATGCACATACCCTCAGTACATGAAACGGAGCACAAAGAAGTAGAGATACAGGGCAGTGCGAGGAGACAACAACAAACAACAACAGTGGTCATCAGGATGCACAAGAAGTCATAGCACATCACTAGTATGGTGATTTTTGAGGGTGACAAAAGAGTTTTCAGGAGGGATCTGAGGGTACAAAAAGAGGAATCTGTTTGCTTGCTTTGCAGCAGCAATCAATGGGATGGTTTGTAGAGGGGGCAAAAAAGCAGCAACAAAACAGAACGCTTGTAAGCTCCCTGTCCTCAAAGCATCACCTTATTAGGCAAAATAAAAATGAATTTGGGGGATGAGAACAAACCAAAGCAAAACAATATCTGGGACATGAGCAAAACATTTTGTCAGCATGCCTGGAACTTAGTTTTGGAGGGAGCCATCTCTATATCTATGCCTATGGCCACATGAATATGCAAGGCCACTTACCAACACGATATTCAATGCGATCATTTTAGTTCAGGTCCACATGAGATCTATCAGGCTCAAGGCCCTATGTATTCTTTTTTTTTGAAGAAGCCTAAACTTGCAGCTGAAACATACTCGATTTGACACAAAAGCAACACAGGAAGAGTCTATCAAAAAAGGATATTAGTCCTTTTCACAGTGCTAGGCTTAACTGTACAAGTGTTTCTGGAAATGTTTAATAGAACAAAAGTATGTGAAAAAAGAAAAAAAAGACCTGCAGGCACAGCTGATGTAATTTTTTTTTTTTAATAATCATTTTTATATTGCCTAAATCCCTAAAGTCAGTGTCTGGACTCTGTCTGGAGGCTTCCCAAAAATCACTGCTTGTCAACAACCTTTCCACAGAAATGAGTCTGTTTACCTCCACCAGTGCATTGTCAAGTCATCTCTTCCCATTCACGTTACAGTTTAAATTGGTATCCTTACAGAAAAGTCTAACCCTCCCTTTCCTTATCCAGGAATCTCTCTAATATCTAAAGCCCATGTTAAAATAATTTATATCAACAGCATGCCTTTCGTCAAAGTGCATCTCTACAGAGATCACTGTAAAAGTTTAGACGGTACTTATTATGAGAAGGTCAAAATTTGGCCAGTTGATAGCAACAAATGAAAGGAAAACTCAAAAAATTCTGACTGGATATTCATTCACTTTGAATCCTGATCCAAAATGAACATTTTCCTGTAGAGGAACTTGATATAAAGTTCCTTCCTCTGCTTCACAAACCTACTCACGGCTTTTGGAAGAGAGACACAGGTGTGATACATCTGCTGGAGCATGCCAATCTCCTGAACTGTCTTCGACAGGTTACACAGGATCCCTGAGAAAGCCTTCACATCACCCAGTGTTTGAGGGCATTCTCGATATACTATGTCTTGTGAAGTTTTGCTCATTGGCAACTGCAGTGTCAAGCTGAGTTCTTGGCAGTTAAAAAAGACACTGGATGACCTGAGGGACAACCCAACTTCTTCAGGCTTTACAGAAAAAAAAGTAGTCAGTAACAAGGGGAAAGTTGATACAGAAACCGAGGATGCATTCACATCTAATGCATTTGGCTCTTTCTGTCTCTAACAGTCACTGGCATTCACTGGTGTGTGGAAAATGAGTTATTGATTACATTCCTCTGACCACTGCGTATATCCCTTCAGCAGACCCTTTCCTCTTATCACCATGAATGGGACAATCCTTGGCAGTCCCAGCCAAAAGCAACAGTGACTCCAACTGCTTTGTCACATTTCTAAATGGTCCCTCCCAGCTCAAAGTCCTGGTAAGTCATACCCAGATACATGAATGGCAGCTGTCTGTGTTGTTCCAGTGCTGTAGCTAAACCTTCCAGTCAGTTGTCTGCACGTCAATGTACAAAACACCCATTTGATGAACTCTGGCATATAATGCTGATCCTCACAAAAACCACAAGTACATCAACTGCCACGTACCTGTGCACATGGACGGTTTCTCGCAGAAGTTTCCCCCCAGCAATCACGGCCCTGACACCTGCTTCCTCTGAAAGCAAATGACTAGCTGAAGTGGCTGCTGGATGCAGATGTTTGCATCTGGGGTATTCTCAGTCATGGCAAGCTATGCTATCAAGGGCATCAAAGATAATTGTTCCACACACTAGTCTGGAGTAGGAAATCCTTCACAAAGACATATTTAAGAACTTAATTAAGTCAATCATGTCTTTTTCTTTAACTCCATCCAGCAGTTAAGCCAAAGTAGAACTAATTGTGGTCACTAATACTAGAAGGCAAAAATAGGAATACTTCTTATGACAAACTGCCTGTCATCCATCACCAACTCCCTTTGGCTGTTCTTCAAGTGCACCATAAGTCTTCACTGTTGTGAATGTCTACTGTTGTGAATAATGCACCTTCCTGTGTTTCTGTTTTTACTCCCATGTCCACCTTTCCCTTGCATTCATTATACCACACAGCTATTGAATTATTATAGAGGTGGGTGGCTTACCTTTAGGGCTAGTCAGACTCAAATCATGCCAACATTTTGTTTACAGTGCCCGAGCTGTCTGACTCTCTTGGGATTCACTTCATCAGTCAAGATTAATTTTAGTCTTTATTTTAAGTCTAGAAGCCGTCCAAAACGCATCTAACAAATATGTGAAATACAGAGATAATACCAATAAGCACCTTGCGGAGGAGACAGAGAAAGAGAGGTCAGGAAAACCACCTAAATACTACCTTGGATACTCATCTGCAAGCCCTTTCAGCCAGCTATGTGCAGGATAAAAGACTGTGGTAACCTTATAGGATTAGCACCACAGAAGAATTGTTTAGAGTGAGGAGCGAATGTCACAACATGTGATCAGTGGTGACACTGCAGTATAAGAAGAGGCCCCAGTAAGCTTTGTTTCGTAGCTATGAAAACAGTGCACAGAGCAAACTTGGCCCTATCACTCACCTGAGCTCTTCCTAAAAGCTCACATTTCCTCTGTTTCCAATTTCACCTTCATAACCCGCTTTTTAATCTCCCCCAACACATGGAAACAGAAACTAGGATCAAGAGTGAAATGCTGCCAAAGATTAGAGGTTTGGAAATTTACAACTGTTATCTAAGCAAAAACTATAGTGGGAGCCAATTGCTTTAGTCAGAAGTCTTTGTTATTGTAAAGAAGCTTTAATATATGTTTTTGCTTTCTGAATCAGAAGGAAGGTGGAAGTGTAGTATTTTATGGGTCAAACAGAAGAAAAAATAAAAACAAAAGCAATTCAACTCCTAGTCACCCAATCTGGAAATTTGTAAAACTAAGGTCTGCAAAGCACTAACTCGGTAACAGATGTAGTGAATTATAAACATGAACTTGTCACAGATTACTGTAAAAAAACAGGCAGGCGTCCCATTTTAAAACACATTTTTTTGTTTTCATTATTGTTAATCCACCTTTCCCCTTACAGCTATTCAATACAAAGCATGACTGCAAAGTAGTACCAGTTCAGCAATCTGGAGGAAGGAAAAAAAGAGGAGTGTTTTCAAAAATTACAGAACAGTGTTCCAAAAAGAAAATCTGATTTAAAAACTCATTTCTGTTCAGCAGTCAAGTGGTCTGTTTTGAATTTCAATGGCTATCTGTGGCACTGAGGTTTCTGTGTCATTGCATACAGAAAAAGCTGACGAGGAATGGTGCTGTCTTACTCCATTCCTAACCACAATCCGGTAGGTAAAGTCTGAAGTCACAATTCAGCTGAGAGCTCTACCAAGACTATTAAAATGTACTGGCAAAGCTGGAAGGAAGACATTTAAATGAGGCCAGGTTAGATGTTTCAAAGGGATGAGTGACTGATCCTGTTTTATGTTATGCCAGACAATGCTAATAGTTTAAACACTAGCTCTGTCAAGTGAGAAATAGATGTATTATCGTCTGTGAATTATTAAAATTGACTTCACCTACTCACCTTTAGACTTTTCTGGCTGAAAGGAAAAAAAAAATCAAGAAAAAAAAGTCTTGCAAGGGAGGTATGCACTCTTAATCTATTACTAATGTCTTCTTGAATCCTGTTAATATTTTTCATATTGTCTGCTTTGGTGAGCTCAGACACTATATGTGAGGAATGAGTAAAAATTCCAGCTGATCCTAGGCATAAAGCTCTTTAATGTTTAAGTCTCCCCTGCCCTGCAGATAATTACTGTCTCCTCTTTCACCCATCCAGCTGGGACATCAGACAATTTGGGGAGCATCCAAGATGGGCATGAAGATCCATTTCCTGGTTCATGACAAGTACTGTAGATGTTTATGCCACAGAGATAATTTTCTAGGGTTTTATTCAGCAAGAAAAAAAAACTTTTAAAAGTTGTTTAGATCTACAAGGCTCAGTTTCCGCTGCAACTCAACTATACAAGCTGTCCTTGAACACTAGGGAAGTATTAAGGATACTAAAAAATAATTAACAATGTAAAATGGTTTTAAGTTCTGATAAGGTCAGAATCATTGCTACAGGTTTTTAGTGGAATACAAAGATGAGACATGAAGATATGGAAGGTGGTTAAGCACTCATCATCATCATCATCATCACAGGGTAGCAACAATAACAAAGGTCCCACCTCTTCATGCCTCCATCAAGAAGTTGTTAATTTATAAATGATGACTCTAAAGGTGATAGAGGGGAAAGGTGAAGGTTTATTTATTTTTTAAACAACCACTTCCAAACCTCCACTTCCTTTCAACCATTTGCCCCTTTGAAAGAAATTGTAGATGGTGAAGGACAGAGATACGAGTCTGAACAAAAACTTCTTGTGGATTTTTTGGGGGAGACAGAAGACCTCTAGGATCAATCTAAAAGAAAGCCTGACTACCCCAGAAAAGTACCCTCCCACCCCCCCAAATTAGCTTTTCCTTAGAAAAACTGAAAAGCCAATTTTGTTCTCTATTTTGTTTGAGCAGAATACTTTTTGACTTTTTTTTCCAATAGGTGAAGTTAAAACATTCCACATTTTCTAGGGGAATAAACTTCAAATAACTAAAGAAATAAAAGAAAGTGAAAGAAACCTGCTGTCATTTTTGGACTGTGAAACACTTAAAAAACATGAAATGAAAGCTTTTGGAGACAAACACCCAAACCCTCCTGCTTCCTCAGAACTGGCTACCTCTTTATGCATGTCTCCTAACCTGGTCCATATGGCCCTTTCACACTGTCCTGGGGTGTCCCTCAGAGGGACAACTGCACTCACTCTGATAACGTCTTCAGCAGCACCAAAGTAACACTGATACATATTTTGCAGGAGGTGGCATAGGATTTTGAGAATCAGTGGCTTGAAGTACCATCTTTCAAGCAGGAAAAATATTAGGTGCCATGGCATACCCAGGCTCAAGACAGCTATGCCCCCAGCAAACCACTGACTGGAAGACTTCATGCTGAAAAGGCTGATGTCAAGGCATCTGCTGACCCAAACTCAGCAGAAGCTGCTTTTAACAACACCAAAACCATCTCATGGCTTCTCAGATGAAACACACGAGCACTCTGTGGCTGTCATCTTCCTTTGTGCACCCACTCACCCATAAAATAAAATACAAACAGCTGAAGGCAGGCAAGCTCTTACGAAGGCTGGAGAAATTAGACAGGAGTCTAGCCCTTAATTCCAGATTTGCTGAAGGAAACCTCACCTCTGTCTCATATCCTCTGTATTCAAAAGCCATTTTTATTTTCATATAAATCATGTAATTTACGGTTCTGTGCTGCCATTCTAAAACCATTGCAAGGGTTGAGTTGGCACAGCACACTTAAAAGAAAAGGTTACAACGTGGTGGGAAACACAGTCAAAATGCGAACAGTATTGTTAACGCATTGCTTGACTTTTAAAATCCCATTGTAAAATAAAATAAACAGCTTCTGAAAGGGAGACAGATCTTCAGACATGCTCCCACTTTTGAATGCAAACCAGCAATCAGGTCCGTAAGTGACCTCAACCACTTCTGACACCAAGGTCTTTAGAAAGCCCTGGTGGGAACAGTTTTGTGCTGAGCCACTCTGCCAGTACTCCAGTCTCACTGGGCACTCCAAAATGTGGTCTGAACCACAGTTCAGCTCTTTTGAATGTCTGATCTCATGTAGGAAATGGGGAATAGGCTGTAGGTGGTGGAGACAGTCCAGCTTGTGACAAATGTGTCTTTGGTGCTGCCTGAGCCTGAACTTCTGTCGTGGCTTTTGCCTGCTCCAGGCTTTCTTCCACCCCGTGACTTCCCTTCAGAGGCTTTGCATTTCCCGCCACATCTGCTGGAGCACAGGGAGTGTTTGTATGGGACAGGCGTAGGACAGGCAGTGATAAGAAAAAAAGGGATGGTCCAAATGAGGGTGAGACAACAGACAGCGATAACAAGGGGGAGGAGGAGGCCAAATGGCAGGCCAAGAGAAGGGGGAGGCAAGGGGATAAGAGGTGAGATAAAGAGAGACTTTCTGTGCATGAATAAACATGAATAAGTGAAGAGGTGGCAGTAAGACCCCCACTGCCAGGAAGGCAGAGAAGAATTACGGGCCGGAAACGTCACTGCAGGAGCAGTTGATTAAAACTACAAACTGCATGAACTTGGTCTAATCCCTTCTTGCCTGCAAAGCCACCCTAAGAGAATCTGGCTAAAGAAACTGTCCTGAGCTGAAATAGCATCTCCACTCCCGAGTACTGTGCTCACCTACGGGGCAGGCAAACAAGAATAATCAGCTGGCAGTCCTGAGTTCCCACAAACATTTGGGCTGGCCATCTCAGTTCCCATCACAGATGAATTGCTTTCCTTCATATTAAGATGCAGCAATGCACGTAAGCACACTCTTAGTTTAGAGTATGGAAACTGTCCCTATTAACTATTCATGCCCTTGAAGTGAAGCACTTGCTTGGATGTGTGGCTGAATCAGGGCCTAATTAAGGAGGTAAACAGCCTTCTATTCTCATTCACCTCTCCCTCAGCCTTAATCCTCCAGTCACCTAAGTTTAATTTAAAAATCTGTTTTCAGGAGTTGAGCCTGGATCTGTGACATCCAAGATTGCCACTAATTGCTATGTGTCAACAGCATTTAGAAAAATGAGCAATGAATTAAAACCACCAACCCTTTTGCCTGGATGACATCTTTATCTTTATACACTAGCTTTTCATTGGGGTTGCAATCTCTTTACCCACCCAGAGTGGAAAATTGTGCTGCCCAAAGTCAGTTGGAGATTTGTTCAGCTAGTCTGAACATTCCTGAAGAAAAACTACTGATCTGGTAAATGAACATATGGTGCAACACCCAGGGTGCAAAAGCACTCCAACTTAGACCCCAGGAGGTAAGGACACCCTCTTCCTCTGGCTAGTCTTGTCGGATAGTTGTGGCATTAGGGGATCAGAAAGCAGACTCAGAGAGACAGGCTGATGTTCTCAGGAAGATCAGTGAAGATGTGAAGGTCACAGATGACACATGGCTGGTTTCAAAACCTCAGGAATGACAGCAGGGAAAGAGGTGGTGAAGGAGGAAGGGGAACAGAGCCAGCTGTAGAAGTTGCCAGAGAAATATTTTGTTGGAGGCACAGCAGAGGAGGAGCAGGATGACGCAAAGAGAAGCAACCGAGTAAAGCACAGCATATGAGGACTGCGAACAGTGGTGTCCAGAGGGATTCCTTTACTGGATGTGCTTGTCTAATACTGATGTAATGAGCTAGTTATGAAGCAAAAAGTCAGAAATGTGTGTGGGAGTGTTGGAGGGGCACATATTAGGTAACTGCTCCCACAAGAAAGGAGGTAAGCTAGGGCTTCTGCTAAGAGTCTGTTAAAAGGATTAAACAAGACAGTGAGCAAGACTGGATATGAGCCTGCTGAAGCTTCTCAGGTTTGGTGACATATTGAGAGGAAAACCTGATAGCAAAAATGATCTGTCTATCTTCTAAGGAACAACTAAGATGAAGAAAATCAGAGTGAGATAAAGTAGTAGAAAGCTACCTGTGGAGGAACCGTTGTGTCCACTAGGAATGGCAGCAGAGCACAACGCCATCAGGCTCTCCTCCTAACTTTGCCACTGCCTCATGATCTCACTCGAGTAGCGTAGTCTGTCTGCTCTGCCATACATGTGTTTCAGAAGCAGAAATGCAGTGATACTTTTTTTTTTTTAAACCTTTTTCACATGCTTGTTGAGAAACATTTTAAATATGTTAAGTGCTCAGTGCCTTGTAGATGCTATGCAGAGACAAGTTACTACTAATAATTATTTTACTTGGCTGAATTAGACATGTATGTTTTCAGAGATACTTCTGAAATGCCTGATATGCAAGGCCTTAACTAAAACAAACAAACAAACAAATCTACTGTGGGTTTTATTAGCAGGAGGGACAAATAAAAGGAAGAGGGTGGCAAAGCAATGCAGAGATAATGTTGAGTTTGAAGTAAGGAAAGCTATAAACATTTTGGCTGACACAGCAGCAAAGTCAGCTTGGAGGAGAATTAAGGACAACAGAGGTAATAATTTACCAAGGCAGTAGTTTTCAGATGTTGACATACATTTTCAGAACAAGGAGGAAAAAAAAACAGATAAGAGAAGACTGTCAGAATTATGACAACTTGCAACTTCTTTACCTGGCTGCTAATGAGGAAAATAGACAGGAAAATCATCTGAAGATTATTCTTCCTTGAATGCTCCCATTTCATTTTCATGAGTATTAATACAGGCCACATATTGACACTGATGAGCAAAAAGATCCTTGAGGAAGGGAAGCACGTGTTTCCTCGTGCAGACATCTGAACAGTTTACAGTCACAGGCGGCTCTGAACTTAAGAGTAGGAAATGAAGCTTGTAAGAAAACTAAAGTGGAAGTGCGGGGCATTTAGGGTTTTGTGATCATGGTTTCATTAGACTCTAAATGCTCTTTAGGGCAGGAACATTTAGAGGAGTTCAGAAATGTTTTTGACTTTAAGAAAGCTGACTTTGGGAGAATGTGATATGCCCCAAGGAATTTTTACTGGAATCCTATGAAACATGGGAAACATAGAGCTGAATTTTTAAAAAACATCTGAAGAGACTGAAATTTAAAGCCGTCCTGCTTAATTCCAAGGAGGAAAAAGGGCAACTGAGGCCAAATACAGTTAAGTAAAGATGTAAAGTTTAGTGTAAGGAACACATAGAAGACTTGGGAAATTTCTTTTTTTATATATATATATATATATATGTATATCTGTAGATATTTAGATACAACAAACAATCCTTTGAAAAGTAAACAACGTGGTAAGGAGGGATACAGAACTTCTTAGGAATTAGAAAGAGCAGTTTTAAAGAAATAATTCCAGGACGATGAAGTATCTTTTGACACTGCCATGAATTTTTTCTCCTAACCATTATATGGAGTTTCATTTATATCAGTGCTAGAAAGGACTGGGAGAAAAATGCTTAATTGCTTAAGGCATATAACAAAAGGAAGACGTTAGCAAGTTAGCATGCCCTTTTTTCTTTGAAGAAGAATAATAAGAGGCCAGATGACTGCTTAAATATTAGCATCACATTGTGACAGAGTTTCCAGGGCTTGCTTAAAGGGAGGAAATTTGCATTGATGTATGTACACCCTCAGAGTTACAGCCATGCCAGCCCATAACAAATGTGATGCACGAATACAACCTGCAGTTCCTATCCTAGCAAGCTGTAGGACAACTGCAGAAACAGGTGGGAGGGAAGGGGAAGAATTCCCTGTAGCACATGCAGAGCATTAGATTGAGAGAAAAAACAACATTTACATATGGTTGAAAAGTTTATTTTTTTCCCCTTTTAAAAAGTAACATAAACTCCTAACTGAGAGATATATACATCTTACGTTCTGTGATGACAGGACAGACCAGTGAGACCTGGAGTTAATCTTCATTGTTGCAGGAAAGGGCAATGAAATTAAGCAAGCTCCTATAGAACTGTTAGCTTAATATCTGCCATGCAAAAATAATAGAGGCAATTTTACTCAAACACATTAACGGGCATAATTTGATTAGAAGGAATTGTGCAATTCTTGGAAGGAAATTTCTGCATACAAATTAATAGTAATTACCTTGCTGAAAGATAAGAAAATTAAAGACAGGCCCTAATTCTCTTAAAATTACCCAACTTCAGGGGTTGAGAGACCTGATGGTTCTGACATCCTGTGCTGCAGGGCTGCTTGTTTCCAACTGACTGAGGTGGCTCATTGAATTTCGGTTTTAACTTTTAAAAGAAGTTTGAAATTAATTTTAATATTATTTTTGTGAATACCAAATAGATTATTTAAATCCAAGTATAGACTAAGTTGCCTACCTACAATATGAACATTCTGATTGTAAAAAAAGTAGAAAAGACTACTGAGATAATTTCTGAAGTGTCTACATTTTACAGGTGAGTAAACTGTAGTGGAAACTTATCTTTACATGCCCAGGGCAGCAAATGAGTGTAAAGTATGACCTTACTAGCCATATGCTAAAAAAGCCTGCAAAATGTGCGAAAGCATCTTTCATAGTGTATCAAGTTCAGTATAAAAAGCAAACTTGTCAGGAACCTCCTGTGAAAACTGCTGATTTTAAGAAAGGCAGAAATAATAATTTTTCCCCAATCCTTGCAGCAGGTTAGAGTCTCCAAATACAATTAAAAAAGGGTCAGAAAAGCTACTGATAGGAATTCAGTACAAGCTGAAAGAAATGATACCCATAGGTTTGTAGCTGGCAGGAGGCAAGGAGGGAAGGAGAGAGACAGGCATTAGAAGCATTAGCAGGAACAATTCCCAAGGCCAGTAAATATCAGGGGGCCCCAAAGCAGTCAAAAGCAGAGTGAAGAGATTTAGAGTCAAGGCATTCAAAGGGTCTACTTAGTTTGACCAGAAGACAGTCTCACATTTCAAGGTTTCTTCCTCAGTACAGCTAAGCTTTTCAATGGGAGGCCTTGGCCCCAGGGATCACTAACTGAAGAAAACAAATGTGTTTTCAAATGAATGTATTGGCACTGTCAGAACTGACTGTACACAAGATTAAATGATATTTATTTTCACTTTCCAGAATACCATGTTAAATTTTAGAGAGACAGACAGACAGAAATGTTTCCAAATAAGACATGAGAATCTGAGCATCAGATTTTCTGTGTCAGCTGGGATTCAAGAGCAGAATTCCTGTTAACTGATCTGGCTAAGCCTCCTTCCAAAGTGTCAGCCTGAGGCTTTCTTGCCTTCAGTGGTCTTGGTGAGGGTGGCAGGAGGGGACACGTGCCATCAGTCTGTTTCAGTTCTCTCATTGCTTTTCTTCGCTTTCTTGCGATGGATTGGATTTTGGTCTGGCATTTTGGAATTGCACAGATGTGATTCCCTGACTGAAACAAACAGAAGTTTGCCTGCTTTTGATAAGGAACGGAAATAAAATCAGAATTAAACAAAATGAAAGTGATTCTGGGTTCCTATCCTGAGATGCTGTAAAAAGGAAACTGATTGCAGGAAGTGGATGCCAGATCTCTTCATAGAGAAGTTTGCTCACAGTTCATCTGCATATTCCTTAAGACAAAGGTACTTCAAAACCCATTTTGTGCTTCTGCCTTGATCATGCTTGAGCAGCTTCACAGCCTTCTTGGGTTCCACAAAAACCAAGTAGGGACTGTGTTAAATGCAAGGCAAGATGGGGGCAGCAGAAGAGAGAGATGGAGCCCAAGGCAAGGTGGCCTACAACAGACCAGATAATTTCAGATAAACATCAGATGTCTACTGAGTTTATACGCAGTGCTATTTCAAGGCCATATTCCACCCTGCATTTGAATACATCCCTATACTCATGTATGGACCCACTAGCAACTGCATGAGCATTCGTGAGGGACCTGTGCTTATGCACTGTCCCAAAATGGACAAGCGTATAGTGAGCTGAATTTAAAATCCAGAAATTGTATTCCCAAAAGGAAACTAATAGGGACAGAGAGGAGACCATGGGCACCACTATTTCAGCAGAAAATATCTGAGCACATGAATAAGGTAGAATTACAGCAAGGGCTTCAGAATAGCTACATACTACCTGTGAATTTTGAGGAGTGAATATGTACTTGTTAGTAAGAGGTATGACACAGCAGGAAAGTGGGTCTCACAAAGCGCAGACTTGTTGGGTCAAGTGTCCTTTTCCTGTTTGGCAAGTCCTTTTGTCTCTGTGTCCTCCTTATCATTCTGACACCTTACCAAAGCACAGAATGACGGACAGCTCTTAATGACTTCCTAGTGTTTGATTCTGATACACGGGCCCAGCCCTTTTTTGCATAACATGAAAGTCTCTATTCCCCTCTGAATTTCCACTTTAGAACCCATGTCCACTTCCACACATGCAGCTCCCCACTCCCACCCTGCAATCCATGTCAAGACAAACGTGCTCTTGTCACATCTTGCTTGAATCAGGCAGCTGAAGCCAGCACTTCTGAATGGACGGACTGACAGCCGATGCTGTGTCAGCAGCTGGTGGGACTGGTATCACCCTCCCAGGAGACAAGAACATCCTCTCCTGGGCACACCCACTCTCACATCACACAATTGGGGCTATTGTTCCCTGTGTCCAGAACCCAGGCTCCATCCTGTACCATCTCTGTGCATTGCCACCATCCTGCCCGACTTGGAAATATTGTTGGCGGTCTTTTTTCCTCTCCTAGCACACTCATTAGGCGATTTGAGCACAGGGGTTAGTGGCTCGGTCCTGCCAGCAGTGTATGCTGGTTGAGCACCCCTGGCAGACTTCACTGAGGCGTTCCTGGGAGTAAAGATGTGTTCTGCAAATGAGCATTTACTGAATGGGACCCTGCAAAGCACCGGAGAAAACAAAGCACACATGCACTTCTAAAATGGGCATTTTGTGGTACCCACAGTTACAAGATCTAAGCTGAACAGGGGATACTCACTGGATGGAGTTGAAACACTGTCATGAAGACACAGGAGGAGTTACTTTAAAAATCAAGCCTATTAGTGCCCACCTTCCTCTGCTTTCCCTTCTTGCAGCTGGAGGAGAGATGACCACATACCCATTCGAGACCAGAAGGAATAAATTGTTTTACACTTTGTTTCCCACAAGGTGATGTTTCACCCTGCTAAGCATCCCCTCTCCCATTCAGAGAGGGTGACCGAAGCAGAGTAGCATCTCTGTGACAGGGCAAACCCGCTCCTCCTGGGCAGTGCTGCCTGCCTGCTTGCTTGTTCCCAGGTAGCTGGCTGTGAGGGGGCCAACAAGCAGGCTAATTTAGAGCTCTAAAAGCTGGCAGCAGGAGTGCAATTAAGCCATTTTCACAGACTGCTGGCCAAATGCAGCAATTTATTGGCTGAGTGATTGGATTATTCATTTGCAAAGCTAAGAGAGGGCATTTTCTTACCACTTCAGTTGGCCTGTAGTACTTGTGATTGACTGTCACATGAATCTTGCCAGTCTCTTTGCATCGTCCTACTTCATTTTCATTCTTCCCTTCCCACCTGTAAAGAAGATAAACATTTAATCAACCCATAATTACTTTAGTGCTCTGATCTTACCAACATTTGGCCTGCTTTCATTTACTTGAGGCTGGTGTCAATTCTCCCTGCAGGACAGTATAAACTCATTAGCTATAGGAACAAAGGCAGAGTTTAGACTTGAATGGAGCAACAATGGCTTTTGAAGTCTCTTTGTTTTGTTTTTTGATTCAGTGGAAGGTCTAAAACACAGGACTTCCAAATTAAACACATAATGCTAGGGGAAAATAAAATGTCCTGATTTCAGAATGTCTCATGTATCTGCAAATAAATATGACAGTGAGGTTTTTCATTTGTGGATTAGGTTCAAAGTTGTCTTCTGAAAATATTTTTAATTCTTGTATTTTGGCCAATACTTTCAGGAACTCTTTAATCTGTTAATTTTATGGACGTGAAGCTCTGTTTGAATAGCATTAAGCTGCATAATTTAATTTGTGCTTAACTAGGAAAAACAAAACAAAAACAGTTCTTGAGTTTTCAGTCCTAGCTCAACATGGCACTTCACATACATGTACTGTAAACAGTACTTACTACCTGTGAACTGAAAGCCAGCTACTTTGTCCAAATTAGTTTCATATGTGTTGAACAGCCTGCAATTTGCTGTAATTTATGCGATCTGGTTGCGCCATGAACTATTTTGTTAGCAACTATCCTGGTCTAAAATTTCGGTAGCAGCAGAAGAGGAACGGTTTGGTGGGTGACTCGCTCTGCCTTTGGAGAGGCCAGTCTGCTGCCTGGAAGCCTGAGGACAATGCTCCCTCTCAAAACAAATGCTTCAGATGACACATGTAAGAACGTACATTGGTGCATCAAACCGAATCCATTGAATGTACAAAATCCAGAGTTATGACTGAAACTCTATCCTCTCTTTGCTTTTTGCCTCTAAGTATGTATCATGGGGCTCTGAACCAGCTTGGCATAAACGTGTAGCGATGAAATCCTTTACTTTTTTTGTGTTTAAGTAAAATCTATGTAATTTAAATCAGCACTGTGATTTAGACTATTTAGCCTCAGTCACCAGCAATGAAAGAAAAGTGCCCCTTGCCTCCCACTTACTAATTGTACCAGCTCTTGGGATTTTGTCACAGGTTTGATTTCTCCTTTCTCCCCTGCCCCCCCCGAAGCTCCTAGAAGAATTTAATTCTTTGACAATCTCAGCCTTCATTTTTGAGTTTCTAGCCCTGAGGGCTAAGGAGGAAAGTCTGAAAATGTGACCTCTGTGTACCCATGAAGGTTAAAACACTGAAAGGCAGAAGGAAATACCAAATATGCATTATTACTAGTTTTTAAATCCCACAATTTTTTAAGCACGACTCATGACTTTTGGATGACTAGCAAAGCCTGTAGGATGCTTGATACTGGGAACACTTCACGTTGAAATAATTTCCAATAGATAATAGCCACAGTGAAGTCAGCTGTTAATAGTCATGCCATGATGCTAAAGATGATTTATAATTTAAATTTTCTTTCTTTCTTTTTTGCAGTTGCTCTGTTTGAAGCGTGAACTGCAAAGTTTTCATTCAGAAGCCAAAACTAACATTAGTCCCTCCCTTTAAAGGGCAGAGGGTAAAAATGTGCAGGACTCAAATGAGCTTAATAGAAAACTAACCGTCACCAGTAAAACAACAGGAAGCGCTTAGATCAGGAGACGTCAGTTGTTGTTGGAGGTCACTGAGCAGAGAACCCCATTTAACACCCAACAGGCTCCAGAAGGCTTGGCCGAGCCAGTAAAGACTCACTTAATGTCGCTATCAAAGTTATATAACAATAGAAATAGCTTAAGAAGAAATCTCCACCCATTTTGTTCAGCCCAGTAATGTGAAAAGTTCACAAGGAAAAAAAAGTACTTCTCATTGTGAACAAAGTAGCATTTGATAGCCGCACTTCTAATTACTCCTGGCACCTTGGTGCTCACAGCTGGGGATACCATACTGCTGATAAAAGGGATTGTGCAGGGGCCAGCCTGACACCAGGAGCAAGCATCCATTTCGCTCACCAACTCCCCTTCCCCTCTTCCTCTAACCACAAGGAAAGGGAAAAAACCCCACCAAAACCCTCCTTAATTTATAGTCAAATTGCAGTCAGAATTGTTAACTGGAAAAAGTAATGCCAGGTTATCCTGAAGCATGAGCGTGGTGGAAAAGGCACAGGGAACACTCATGTTGCTGTGGTTTTAGATAGCTCCAGCCACAAGGACTACCCAGCTTTCTGCTCCTCAGGGCGGATGCCCAAGTAGGCAAGAAAACAGCCTTGTGTAACTTGGGGGAAACGCAAAGGATCCCTGGCTAAAGAAAGTCTGGCTAATCAGGGCTGGGCTAAATTTATAGAGGATGGGGAGTGGATCCCCCCAACCCCCAGCTGGTGTCAAAGCCCAGGGCTTCCAAGCAGGCACCTGCTGGCATAGTGTAGGCTTTTCACAAAACGCTGGTCCTAGAGCCTGCAGGCAATGAGCCTCTCCAACAAGACCATTGCCTGCCCCACACTGGGGAGCTTCACTCTCTTACTGAAGCAAAGGACGGGTTTGCTCTCATGGCTGATGGCATCAGCCAGACACCAGAATGCTCTGCACCTGGAGAAGGGTGCACAAGACCACGTGTCTGCTACTGACAGAGTGGGTTTGATGCCCTCTGCATCTACGCTTCCATGCTGAGTGCCTCACTGTTGGAGATGGGTGCTTTGGGATTGCTTAGGACGATAGTCATTGTCAAGTCTGGTGGATACCACTATCATCACTGACCTCAGAAATTTCTGTAAAACTAAGTTAATCACATTTCAAATGCATGTGCAAGTTTAGTTGTTTAAAAGGTTCTTCACCTCAAGAGCTTTTACACTCTGGATTTACAGAGGAATGGACTGCATTTAACTGAAGGTTAATTCCATATCTGCAGATCACTACTGTTATAATACTTATTATCAGCGGTGATGAATGCTCCTTTTCCTCTTCAACTCTGGAGATTCCAATTATTTTTCATTTCCTACAACTATTCAGTAAGACAGCAAGCTTCAAGCCATAAAAACATCCACAGGTATAGAGGATTTTCTGAGGATGGAGAGCTGGGGTTCCCACTCGGTGGGGTGTCAGGTGGGCAGGGAAGGACACAGGGTAATTGGGGGCAGGGGGGTGGAGGGGTGGGAATAGCACTGCAATGGACCAAATGGTCCGAATGGCTGTAACTGAGAAGCAAACAAGGCAAAGTACATATATTTTTGAGGTGGTGAAGAAATCAACTAAAAATGAAACCTTTTACAAAAGCACAGATAAACTGCACAAGTATATGCATTTCATCTCCTTGCTTGATCTGTACACAGAAACAGAACTGATAGCATTTTAAAAAAATATTCAAAACCACTAGTAGCTACAGATGCTGGGCCTCTTTACGGAAGATAAAACTATCATGTACACCTTTTAAATCAAATATATGCCAATAGAAAATATTTTCACATTTGAAAATGAACAATAAATTAATTAAAAATAAAGTTTTAGGACAATTTTGCTCTTCTTCCACAACTAATACAAGATACCATTTTTGTAGACTTCTCGGATTTGTGGCCTGATTGCTGCTACGCACGCAATTAAGCCAAAGCACTTCATTCTGTCCTAGCGCTTTATAAACAGCAAAACTGACACCATATAACAGACTATTAATGTCTTTTGCAAGTCATCTTTTGTAGGGAAAATTCAAATACGACTCTTTATATGTTCCTTTGTCACCAACTCAACCACCAACCTTGCCAGCAGCTCTGATGCATCAAAGCAATCAAGGATATAGGGATTGCTTAACCATGATCTCGTACTTAAATCTAAAGAACAAGTAGGCTACCATAGAGGGGTGTACTTAAAATTTTTTTCAAATGCTCTGATGAATAACATCTTCAGTGTTTGTTCGCTACAGGAACACAGTTAAAACAATGGAATTGTTGTTATTGTAGTCCCAGCATTGTCAAGCTCAAGTTTCAGAAATCTAAATTGTGACTTCCCACATTACAAGACTTCAAAAAAGAATACATGCTAGGCTCCCTATTTTTTGGTTTCTTTTTTTTCAGTTCATTGGAAATCGTTTGAAGCTCTTATCCCTTTACTCCGAATTGTGAAAGTTGGTGTTGAGAAGAAAATGTTTTATCGAAGAATATTAATGCTTCTGTGAAAATCAAAACATTCTGGAAAGAAAAGTTTTAGTTTCAAGTAAGTTCCATTACTGTCAACCTGAAACAAAATTATATAAATAATATCTAAAAAAGATGCTTTGATGTTTTCAGAATGGAATTTTTTTTTTTCTTTCAGAATGGCTTTAAAAATTCTTTTTAAGTTATTCTTTCTTTAAAAGGAGGGTAGAAGAAAAACAAAGCAGTCCAGCTGACCTGAAATCAGATATTTTTCAAAATTGCATTTGTGAGTATTATTTTCATTTTGGAGAAAAAAAAAATGTGGAATTTCCCATGAAACACCACATTTAATTCTCATCCAGTCTTCCTATAGGAGAAACTCTCATACCTCTTATGATGTATAAAACCAGATAATTAAATTGTTATGGTCTTCAAACCTTAATTTGAGTTCTGAAACAGTTATTAGGTCTGCCTACAGATAAAACCTTGTATCAATAAGAAAGTAATAAAAGCCTGCTTATCTGGAAGAGTTAATTCTCCAGCTGAGGTGGGTTAAATGCCCCCCTAAAACATATACTCTACAGTGAAAACGGTGATAAAAGTGGTGCAGTCCTAAGCGAGGACCCTTGCACATGCGGGTTCGTCCAGGCGGGCATTCTTCACCGACCTGGCTGGATTCCTTTCAACTACCACTCTTCAAAATGCCTCCAATTTCTGTATGAGATTCTGTTCCCTTCCTCTTCATCTGAAAGCTTCTGATTTTCCTGATCTGTTAAATACAACACATAGCACTGGCCAGCCAGCAATTTTTGGTGGGCAAAAGCCAGACCTGGAAACAGCAGCTGTTTTGATGATGACTTTTGATGGCTCCTCTTCCACATCCCCACAGCACCATTACTAGCTTATTGTTGGCTTTTCATTCTTACAGCAATCCTTCAAATCTCATGTGTTTCTGTAACCCAACCTTCCATTTTAAGGTAAAAAGAAAACAAAACAAACCGGAAAAACACTCCTCCCTCAGTTCGATCTCAGTTCAACCTTCACTGTCACTGAAGAGGCCACTGCTCCACTTCTGCTAGTAGTTCACCTCATTAGACCTTATAGCTTATTTGCAAACTTCCCCTTTTTAGGGTGATCTTTTATAAGACCAACTGGCATGTTATTTAAGATAAAATTTGTATGTAGAGCCAAATGACTAGAGTAAAATATTCATTTTTACTGAATTAATTCTGATCCTGGAAGCAATGAATATTTCTGTAACAAATGTGCATGTATTTTTATATTAATAAAACCCACAATAAATCTTTCCACTGCTTGAACTGTTTTTTTCTTTTTTTTCTTTTCTTTTTTTCTTTCCACATTTGCAGACAGCAGTCTTTGTAGCACTCTGCAAAGAACTCTGAGTGCTGTAGTGGTTTCAGGCTATCTTTGCAATCCTGTTCTAATTTAATAAGATTAATGACAGAAAATTAGTCAAGACAAGCGTTTGCCTGTTTCGTTTACCCTGCTGTAGTTCAAATTATAGGCGGGAAGTGTTTCCCCCAAATACTACTTAATTAGTAATAAGTAGAAGGGAAAGTAAAAGAAAAAAAGTGTAATCCTTACAGGGGGAAAATATTTGTAGCTCTGAGGCTTTCCTGTTAGTACAAAGGACTGAACTTGAATGATTCAGAGGACTATATAAATATAATTTGAAATTTCTCCCTTGAAAAAGAAATGTTAGAAGAAAAAAACCACAAAAGGTAGATAAACCTCTGTGTACACTTTACAGTCAATTTCAGAGAGAGAATCAGTCTTATTGCAGCTGTACATTTCATTAGTTACAAAAATGTAGTAAAGTTTCTCTCTTATTTTGGCTAGAAGACGTAGTCCTGACATGTGCTAATGACCAGCAGAGTATTATGTTATCTTCTTGGAAAGACTTTTTAGGCTGTCCTAGGTTTTCAGCTGTATAAGTTAATGTGAATTGTTAGGAAGACAAAAAAACTAAAAAAATAAAATAAATTTTTTTAGTTAGTTGACGGGGCAGCCAGTATTGCTTTTCTTCCTGTTCTCTACTGCAATATCAAGATGTGACAGCTAAGACTTCATTACATTTGCAACTTTCCCTGCCAAAGCACAAAGTAGGGATGGTTAAGAGCCCCTGCACACGTGCCCCGTGTTCTCAGATGCACTATGAGCTCTGCGAACTGCTGCTTGCCACGACACCCCTCCTGGCCATTTACTCCATCATTCCATCAATTTTGAAAGGCGCATTGTACAGCAATACTAAGAAGCTGTGCCATCACTTACAGCAGTGGAAAGGGCTGCTGGAAATTTCCCAGATGTGTTTTTGAGATTGCAAAATTTCATAATACCTGCAACCCTGCAAAAAACCCCCCAAACAACTCAACCAAGCTTTGAGGAAGGGAGACAGGAAGAAAGCAGCCGTCCTTGCAGGAACTCATTTACAATTGCACTCTGGTACGCTGGTTCTTAGGTGCCTCATAAATTGTAAAGAAACAGATCAATGGGACTCACCAGTGGGGTCCCACAATGCTAAAAGGGAGGATTTTGCTGCCAGGCTACTCCCTGAAGAAGATATATTCAAACTGGAGGAGGTGGGAGTAGAAAGCCCTTGGGGGTTTCAGAGAATGTGAGAGGTTACCAGCTGGCTGGCCAAGAAGCCACTGAAGGTAAGGAGAGAGCGAGTGTGTGCTGCAAAAGCATGGGCCAGGCTGACACCTAGAAAATTTATGGAGCTTCTTAACAAAACTTTCCAAATCCTGAGAAATATTTCACATCTAGTGCAATTTGAAAGATGAACGATGACTGCAGGATGAGTGGTGGGTCTGTTGTGAAACTACCCCCACCCTGGGAACAGGGGGATAGAATGGCTGGTTTATCTGGCTAGACTATAGTTAAAGTGATCAGAATTACACCACTGTCAAAATGATCAGCAACAAAATTATCATTAGCACCTAAAATGTCACCTCAGTCCCCATATGTATAGCTAGTTATATATCACCTGTGAATGGCTTAAGGAATTAATAATTTATTTACAGTGAAGAAAAATTTCAGAAGAGCCATGGGGATTAGCAGCCCAAGCCCCGTTTCTGAAGTGATTTAGGTTCCTAAAAATCCTTGTCACTAGATGTCATGTGGATTCTTACACAGTTTTGGAAAATTACTTTTATTGATTAGTAAAAAAAATGCAACTATGCCTTTGTACACACAAAATACCTGCCCTACCTCATCACTTGGAGTTATACTGTAAACTTTCCCTGAGAGAGAAACTTGTGGCTGATTGATTCAATCCAAACACTGACCGCAGTAATCACCAACATGAATGATATGCAGTCCACCATATGGAGCCATATGTGAGCAAAAAATTAAAAAACGGGACACAAAATTTTGTGTTAGGACCAACTAAATCTAAAGTAAGCCTTTAATATCCTCTCTATAACAGAAGCTATTCATAAAAGTACTTTCACTTTTTTGGGGTGTAATTGTGGTTCTTTTCTTTATGTTTTCTCAAGGGTTTAATTTGCTTTCTGAAAAATACATGCTGATTTGTCAGTCTTGGGAAATGCTGAGACCTCTTAGGCCAACACCAAAGCAGGGAGTTTAATTTTAAACTAACGGATAAATTTATTGACATCAGAAGAAACTGTGATGTTGAGAACATCTGCAAATAAAGACATTCAGCTAGGTACTGACCTGTACGTTTCAGTTTCTAATTTTAGGTAATCAAAATTTTTTAAAAAAAGTTGTTCACCAAACATTCGTTCTTGCTTTTGCGAACAACACTAGACAGGGACAAAATAGTTCTCAAAATCACAAGAATTCTTCCTTATATGGAGCAACTGAATCCACAGCATATTCGTATCAATGCTTACTAGGGAGAATTAGCTTATAAACACAAAAAGCAAATGTATAGAAAAAGGAGAAAAAATAAGAAAGATAAAGCAATTACTAGAGCTCCTACTACCTCCCCTTTACCCTGTCAAACCTCACTACTGTTAAGGCATATGGGACAATACGTGATCATACAGGGACATCTCACTATCAAGAGATGCTAAAAATATGGAGAGAAACTTATTCCCAAAACTGAGCTTTTGGGCTAGAAATTCTATTTATACATTCTCTCTCTCCCCCATCAGAATTTTTTCTGGAAGTTGATGCCAAAAATTGAAACCAGACTAAAAACTCATTGAGGAGAAAATGTTATTACCTCCCCAGCCACCCACTGGCTGTTCAAATAATATTGTATATATCTGTGCACTTCTGCATATTTATTGAATTTGTCAAGTTTTTGTTCCCAAGTAAAACTTATTGGCCCTGTCAAAAGTTCACCAGCTGCACAAGTGACTTTGATGGCCTGAGGAACAGCCCAGGCGCTAGCGTCATGGAAGAGCCTGTGGCTTTCCTCTCCCTTTTCCAGCTGAGATCGGTATGTTGATGCATGGGGCCCAGAGAAGATACAGAAGGAGGGAAATTGAAAAAATAATAAACAATAAAAATATAAATTACAGAAAGTGCTCACCAAGCCATCCTGGTTTTATTATATGGCCTTGAGAAGGAATTTTGTATTTTCAATCAAACTATGTGGAATATGCATTGTAAACATTCTGCACCCACTGCTCAACATTTTTATGGCTTAGTAGGAGAAAAGCTAATAGGAATGTAGAGTGGGTTGCTACATAATCCTTGTGGTGTGGCTGATGGGCTGTCACACGGAAAGAACAGGGTTGGCAGGTGTCACCTCTTGAGATCGCAGAGGATGGGAGCAGGACTGTGGGGATCTAGGGGCACAAAATAGAGAATCAGGCAGAAAAACCCCTTTGCAGCAGGGTGATGAACAGCACCCTGGTACTAACATCTTTGGAGGTGCATCTGTCCCCCAAGGTGGGGAGTTAATGGGAGAACAGAACGAAGAATTGGAATAAAAAATTAAGATGCACCCGCCTAGATTTTTTCTTATGATCTACAGGGCAACACTAGGCACATCCTCTGTGGCAGTCATTCATGCCCAGAAGATCTCCCATGTTACAAAATCAGAAAGTGAGGTGAAAAAAAGAAGAATGTAGAGAAACAATATTCTGTAACACAGCAAACGCAACAGGCTAGAAATGTTCAACCCGTGGCTGCTACCTCATGTTCATACTTACACAATGGTTTTCCCGATGTGCTTGAATGACTTCTCCACAAATTCACGGACACTATGGACCTCCCCAGTGGCTATGACAAAGTCCTCGGGCTCATCCGTTTGCAACATCAGCCACATGGCCTGTGGAAAGACAAAGAAAGTCAGATTCAGCGCACATGTAAGTGGCCTCTTTGGTACATGATATTATATTACTGCATTTTTGATTTAGAAATAACTACACTTATACACACCTACCCCAAGCGGGGCAAATTAGCACTTTCCTAACATGGTGGCTATTAACCAGTTCAGTGCAACTCTGAAAAGAGTTCAATTATTTCTTATTACAATGCTGTATTTGATTTTCAATTTGTTTCACAGCAGGGATTTCTGCAGGGGAGACTTTAATATGTTTACTTTTGAACACTGAGACTTGGTTTAGTGCTCAAGAGCATGGATTCACTTGTTTAAAGCACTGCATGAATTGACATAGATATGGGGAAAAGAACAAAATTTTGTAATGTTTCAGTCCAGAGTGCTGTTGTCTGTCTGTCTGTTATAGAACGATGTCAAACACACTGAATCATGAAAATATGGGTCCTTTTCGCTCCTTCTTCCGTCACGTTTGTTTTGGCTAAGTTTAGATTTTAATTAGAAGTAATTTAAAAGGTAACTAAGAATAGTCAACAGTGTATTTGACCAAATTAATCTGTTTTTCCTGCTGAATATGTGCTGAATATTACATATTAAGCCACCGTAGCAGAAATTTTTTCTTTTGACATAGGAACACAGAAAACACGGGTAGAAAAGTGAGACAACCATTAGTATCTCTTTCAGAGAACCGTTTGTGCAGCGGAAAAAACCCAATAGGTTTTGAAGCAAAACTTCATGGGATTGTCAACTTATTTGCATTTCAGGGGAGCAGGTTTACTTCCCACAGCAATGTCTTTCACAGAGTCCCCTCCCACAAACAAGTAATGATGGATGAGCACCATCTCAGAGGGCTGGCCAGCTAAGTCAGCATGAAAGCAGGAAAGCAGATGGAAAAAGAGGCACGCAAAGACGCGTGTGACTTGTCTGAGGTATCACGGCAGGTACCTTTCAGTTTTCTGATGTGCAAGCCACTGCTCTAGCAACTGGACTATTTGACTACCTAGGAGCTGTAGGCAGACAGAATAATTATTACTTTAGATCAATCAAAATGATGTAAACACTTCATTTCCTTTGGAGAAGAAAAGGGAATACCTGTATGGCATGATCCTCATTTAATAAATAACCAGAAAAGCAAAACAAAATAATTCAACTTTCTCTCCATATGGTAAAAAGGACTGTCATCTTCTCACAGTGTAATCCACAACGCTATTTGCATTGACCTCTTCACATCAGCTTTAAAGAAAACAACTTTAGTAGGTCCCTTGATGGTAGTGGATACTCTGCAAATCAGATTAATAAAAGCTTTGGGACAGCTCAGTTTCTCTTGGTAAATACCACCTGAAATATTCAGTTTCCCCCCCCATTCTTAATAAATCAGTGTCCAACATAGCAAGGCGATACATTCCACTTAAATGGTTCTATTTGCAAGTAATTTTTCTTCCCAGTTATTATTTTATGCATCTTCCAAAGTTTTGACAAGATTTTATTAACATGTTCCTTTTGAACCTTTTTGCTTCTCGAACGTGTGTGGAAGGCTGGGTTTTGGGCAACTGCTGTGTAAGTCCTTGACATTAATTGTGCTTTAGGGATATGACCTGCTGGGCAGGACAATGGCAGCAACTTTATTTTTCCTTTCCAGGGTTGAACATCCTAGCCAATGACGCAGAAATACCCGACTGGCTGATGAAACTCCTCTTGTGGGGAGGAGACGTCTTAACTCGTATCTCTCTTATGAGCTTTCTTGGAACATTGGGGTTTCCCTGCTGATTTGAGAGGTCGCCATAAATCGCCAACTCCTGTTTCTTCATGACTGGACAAGCTTGCAGGATTCACAGTAGTAGCAGCTTCACAGAAAGGTAAAAGGAATATATAAAATAAGTAATTGACAGTTCTGGTTCTCCTAGCCTAGTCCCTGATTTCACAGACCTTCAGCTTTCATTAAGCAGCCCAGCTGAAAACAACAAGCTTCCTCATATGAGAAGGCACTATTTGAGTGAATAAGGATTTCCAAGATTAGACAGTCAGTCAGTCAGAGTCAGAATTTATAGTGGTTCTCCTCCTGATTTTAGTGGATGTTTGCTGTACACAACAAATTCAAGGTCTCGCCTTCCTTTGTTTGAAACGTACACAGCACTGTAGTGTCAGTTACATCTGACAGAGAGGTAACAACCAAACCTCATTTATTGGTAAAAATCACCGCCCACCTCCAAATGCCACGTAGGTTGACCGAATATGCAATATTAGCATAAGGACCTGCTATTTACTATGCACTTTTGTAAAGTAGTATTAATATGACTAGGTAGAAGCAGGATCAGACTTACAATAATTTTTTGCCATCCCTCCACTTTTAAACACCTCAGTATTGTAATTCATTGGACACAATTTTAGTGCAGGTGCTTATGCTCAGACATTCAACAATCCAGTGACCATTTAAAATACTTACACATTAATTTTGTGTATTAATATAAAATAGCATTGGAAGTTTCTCTTTACTCTAAAACATGCACTACATTGAAGGAGACAGCTACAAAATACTAACAAAACCCCAGCCTTTGACAATTGGTTGCACTAAGTTTTATGCATTTGGATGTATCAACTCTTGCCTACCATTTCAAAGAGCAAGCAATTACCATCTTAGAAATACGACTTAAACTGCAGTAAATTTCTACAAGATCAACTCAGCAACGATCAAACAATGCAGATAGAGTTGCTAAAAGCAATTTTTGCCTCAAGTCCTACCAGGAAAGAATGTTTAGATTAATGATTACTTGGGAATCTATCACTGCTGGTTCTTTTATTTTTTCTAGCATTCACAGTTGTTGGCACTTACAATTACCTCAATCAAATCAGGTACGAAAAAAATGAACATGCTAAAAATTACAAACAAAGTAAGCGATAGTTCTGTTTTGCTTTGAGGAAGGCGACCAAAAGTTGTTGCTTTGAATGGGTCTGCATGAACAGTCCGTAAAAAAACGCAGAGGCAAGCCAGAAGATAGAAAAATCTTTGAACAAGCTCTGCATTCAAATCTTTATTTCCACAGGTCCAGCCCGTGACAACCAATGAGATATCTGTGTACAAGCAGTAGCTATATGCTTTCCTTACAGCAAGTGCCAGGAATGTGCTTCCCCCCACATCAGGCTAATAAAGGCCCTTGACCTATCAATTTCTAGGCATTTCCTTTAAGAGTTCATATTGTACCAGACTCTGGGCTGAGAATGAGAGGAAAGGGGGAGATAGGTTTATTTGTCATTACAGAATGGCTTACTGGTTTTAACAGAGGGGAAAAGCTTTGTTTAAATTTCCACTGAAAGTAATTAATGGTTATTGACTGGCAAATGAAGAACAGGTGACACTCTGAATTAGAAGATAAATGATCTCATGTTCTAGTGTGATAATGGGTTAGTAATTGCTACAAAGCCTCAGCCTAGTGCGTCCCATCGTAATGCCAGATCATGTCCAGAACACAAAGGCCTCTGTGTGAGAGGTATTCAGCCGTTCACCTCCTGATACAGCTGCAGAGTGATTTGCTCCATTTATTCGCTGATGGACTGCACAACTGAGGCAAAAGTTCACCCATTCTCACCTTCCTGTTCACATGCTGAACCACATGACCCATGACATGGCTGAACTGGGATAAAAACATTGCCCAGCTTTGGCTTTTGGCTGTATTTTAACCATCGCAAGGTCATATATTTTAGGAATTTTTCTGGTGCAGGAGTGGAGAACCGTGGACTTTCCTGTATTTCCTTGTAAAAGCTTTTTTGGATGGGCTGACAGCAAGTAAAGAAATTACTTGCGTTCAGTTCTGCCACCCTCTCCCTAATTTTTTGCTCGATCTAGTTAACAAAATGTGGGCAAATATTGAAAAGGAGGAGGAAACCACTATGGAAACAAGTCAGGCTTCGGCTCTCTTAGAATAAGACTGTTCCTTTAATGGCAAATGTAACAAAACATATTTTTCATATTTGAACTCTTTTTGGCTCTGGTCTAGTGACTCACAAAGTCTAAAGGCAATAGTATGTCATTTACATTTAAAGACAGAAACCTAACCGGAGAGAGATACGTAGCAAGTCTAGCAAGCGGACACACTTTTATGATTATGTGGACTAGGATATCTGTTCTGCATGCCTGAACTACAGCCTCTGCCAAAATCTTTCCTCTTTCATCTTTCCCGTCTTCCCTTTTCTATATATAAAGCCCTGCCAGCAGTAAGCACCATTTTCAAGCAACATATCCAAAACATGAACCAGTCTCCTCCCTGCCCAAATTTCTTTGCTTACATAGTGTTTGCACCTGGGCTAGTGAAGGAGAAAACACAAGCTGGACTAACACAACCCTCGTATAGGTACATTCTGTGCATACCACTGCCGTTATGGTCGTGATGTGTCTGCTTGTCTTGGGCGTCTGGAGTATGTTGTAGATGTGTTTCACCATTAACTTCCAGTCCAGCATCCCAGTGAGAAAACATTTATTAACTGGGCTGTCATCCATGGATAACAAAGACTCGGTAGTTGAGGTTAGGTATAACTCTATATATTTGATACTTTTCTTTCACTGTCTGGTCTAACACTGTATATTGTTAAAATGGGCTTGTAATCAGGTATCTGCCTATGTAAGAGAAAAAAAGTAATACAAATCCAGCTTTCTGAGACTTTAAAGTACAACCGACGATTTCTGCTCTAGAAGTAAAAGATGATTTTTCAAGAGAATGAGTAAAGCCTTTTCTTATGTCTCATCCGATGCAAGACCCAAAACAGATATGACTGAACAGACACACAATGTGATAAATGGAAAATGTTCCTGTTGGTACTAATTACTGTTGCCCTGCACTGCTACACAGCATTTTTTTCCAAGCCCTATACTGTCAAAAAAACCCTTTCATACACATTTCTAGGTATTATGCAGAGAACTTCTGACTTATTTGTATTTGCCATACACACACACACACACACAAAAATCAAACCAAATCAGTATTGTTTACTTTGGGAGATGGAACAGATAGTTGTAGCCTGATGCAGGGTGCATTGTCCGTGCGTTTCAGAGACAAAGAAGCAGAGACTGGTGAATGTCTAGCTCTACTTACTTATCACTTGTGGAGGGCATGGGTTACCTCAAGGCTGTCAACAATTAGGGAGCAATTTCTGACTAAGTCAGAAAACATTACCACCCAGAGAGACCCAAGAGTACATTATCACCATTTATAGAAATTCTGTCTTTACAGTATTCCATACTCCATTGTCTAGAAGTGGGCAGAACAATTCAGTGGGTTGGACATGGTACTCTCTAGTGATCCCAAACCTAGCTATCCTGCTGGGGTCACCACTGAGAAGGAGAATTGAGCATTTTGGGCCAAAGCATGATGAGCCTTTACAGGGACGTGGCAGCAAAGGAGAACCTTCTCTCCATATGGCGAGCACAAAGGCCTGGCATGACTGCTGTTCCTGCATGCATCATAAGGGACTGTTCCCTTTGTGCCACAAAAGACAGGGCTATTGTATCACCTCCCTCTCTGCATTGTCCCAACTCAATTGCACTGGCATGGAAAGAAGCTGCTCGGCATCTTCTGCACTGTGCGACGTGGGGAGATGTCATGCCCACGCACTTCCTGCCTGCCTGGATGTGAAGCAGTTCCAGATGCCATCACCCAGCTCCTCCTGACACAACCCAGCTGACTGGCTGTGGTTTTTCAAGCTGCTACAGAAATGACCACAATTGATGATCGTGCCTTAGAAAAGTGAGACTGGGGACATCGACTCAGAGCTCTGAACCCAAACTGACTTCCAGTTGATCTATTTATTTACTTTTGGAGGGGGAGGGAAGGAAGAAGAGGTGCTACGCTGGCTGAGTCACCCACATCTGGTTGACTTCTGCAACTGTTAAAAGCATAGGTGTGTACTGGGTGTACCCAGTAGGCATGAGAGTGTGTTATATAAGGAGATTATATAAAGAGACAGCAATACTTACATATAATACACAACAGAGGGAAAAAACCCTCCTCACACATGTTCTGCATACAATAGGGGCATAGCACACATGGCTGAAAAACACTAACGAAGCTCAAGTGCAGCAAAAAAGTCTTGTGATCAGAGTAAAGTATAAGCTGCCTCTGCCTGAAAGCCAACACAAAATTGTTGGGCATGATCCCATACTCCCTGCCACAATGGGAGTTCAGTCTAAGTAATGACTATTGCTTTAGTACTTGTTTCTGACGATGTTATAAGGCAAGGCCAGCACGGCACGGAGACTCTTGCCAAAGAAAACCACAGGGATGTGCTGCCAGGCACGCTAATACTCCCAAGAAGCCAGTGACAGCAGGAATATGGGAGTATGCATAATCAATGTACTCCTATGCTTTTTTTCCTAAAATACAACCCTTCTTGCCCAGTTACTTAAAAAGTAAGGGTGCACACCCAATAAGCAAGAAGCTTACTACGCTGCTACAGTTTGTATTTGAAAGCCAAACTGCAGTTCATGACTGAGGTCGTTGTCTATCATTGCAACAAGAGTGACACTTTTCATAAGCTCAACCCTCTCTCAAAACCTATAGCAAAAGAGGTACTGCCCAAGAAGTGCAGGACACATGCCTTTTCCTCTCCCCTGAAGAGTCATCATACTGTTTTCTCAGATCACCAAAAATCACAGTGTTGGTGCAAGATCTGTTGCTCAAGGAACCTCCATTCATGGAAAAACCCTTCTGAACACCATTTAAGTATCTATCAGATCTCATCAGTTTAAATACATTTTGATATGCTTCTTCCTTAACAGTGTAATGCTGAACATAAGGACTCCAATGTCTGTGTACAGAGCTTTTCCTTTAGCGTTGTCCTTTCTACTCACATGGAGGAGACATTGAGTACTTATGACATGGCAGCTGCTTCCATTCAGAAGAGCAACGTTTGCAAACCATAGACAGTTACATCACCGACAGAAAAAGTATAAAATGAGAACAGATTCAAGATGAAAACATTTTCCTCTGAGAGGAAAAACACATCATTTGATTAAAAAAAAATGGAAAATTTACCTTAAGAATCCCAAGAAATTAAACAAACAACAAAAATCACTTTTACTGATACACATATTAGAAGTCTCCTAGGGTATAGTTACAGAGATAATATGTCGCGACTCATTTTATAAACTTTCTCACAGATTTTCAAAGTTACAGTTGATAAATTGCCACAGAAGCAATTTCAAGTATGCTTGCTGATTTAGTCAAATCCTATGGTTTGGCTGTAGATGTGAACTTGTTCAGAGCTGAACTGTGTTCAGATCCATGATTTTTTTCTTTCAAGTTAAAAGTGTATAGTTGATATATTTAAAGATAATAATCCAACAATTATAAAGTTACTAAGATAATAAAATACCTGATAATCTTTGTGGAGCACCTTGAATGAAAACAATATCAATGTCTTCTGAAACAAAAGCCCTCACATCTGTAGGAAATACTAGGAAATACTGTCTAACTTTTCTCTTGTAAGCAGATAGGCCAATTGTTTTACAGATCTCAGGGAGGACTCGTGAAACTTTAGTAGGCAGTTTTATTAATAAAAACCACAAGAATCATAATCCAGATAAACCTTAAAGGTCAACCTTCCCTGTTAAAGCAACACGATGTTTCTCACATGCACCTCAGTTGAACACAAAGTTCTCATTGTGTTATCAAAAACTAGATTACTGCTTCTTTTTTTTTTTTTCCTTGTGTCACTGAGTGTCAAAATATTGTTCTTTCAATACATGGAAGTACTTGTATACAGTTTTATAACTGATCTTTAGTTGCTAGCTGGAGGCAAAAAAGAAACAGTAAAGCTGCTTGTTGGGAAACCTCACCAACAATGAAAATTAATATAGTCCTTTTTTCCTGCCAAAAAAATTTGAACAGATTTTTAGGTCCACAATGGTTTGTTTATTCTTCAAATGGTTAAATTGGAAGTGACATGTGTGACATAAAGTAATTTAAATGAAAAGATACAGAAAGGATGCATATATGCTCTGTTTCTTTCATTTTAATTTTGGAGGATATTGTCGCAATTGCTAACAAAGGGGTGCTTTAAATTCTGTTTAAGAAAAAAGGGAAAGAAATTCAAAGCTAAACAGAGAAAAATGAGAAAAATTTGAATTACAGAAAGTTTTAACCACTCAGATTTGTATTACCTAGACAAGACTATAGAACAAATACATGTTTCCCAGGCTCCACCTAGCAGACAATTCTGAAAGATATTTGACCCACTTCCCCCTCCCTTTTTTTCCCTTCCAGAATTAATTTTCTCTGCTATTTTTATATGAATGAAAGACAAAATACCTCTTCACAAAGAAGCAGACTCCCATTTGACAGGATTACTCACCACTAAAGTAAAGGGCTGTACCCAGGTTGTGGTGAGGGCAGAGAAGTCTTAGGGACCCATGCCAGGAAGGACTGGTTGGGGCCACAATCTAACCACAAGAAAACAGACTAGGCTTTCAAGTCAAGTACTGGCATGTTTACTGGAGCAAAATGATCAGCCCCAAAATAATGATCACAATGTAGATATTGATCACAAAACGTTTACAGTGCAACATCTGACTATAGAAGATCCTGGTTCGTGCTTCTGACACCTGTTTGCCTCCTATTTCTTTCCTGGATTGCTCAGACACTTACAGCTAAGCAGAAGCTGACGTGCTCCTTTTGATGGGGCTCAGAGGAGCAGCATGATCTATGGATCAAAGTACTACTGATCTCCACACAATCAAAAATGCTGTTATCTATACCATGATTCAGGCAGTTACTGTCTGTCTCCAAATCTTCCTTTCCTTTCCTCCCATTTGTGAACATTGCCTCTTCAGCTTGCTAGCGTCTCCACTTAAGGTTTGTAGGTCTGCAGGGATCTGCCCAGTGCCTACCCAGAAAAGGGCCCTGACTCAGGTTAAACCAGTAGTAGTACTGTAAAAAAAGTGCTAAGAGCAGCAGAGAACTGCCAAAGCACAGGCAGATAGGCTCAGAGATAAGAAGTCAGTACTTCATAATGTTTATAGAAGTTTGAGGGTATAATTGGGAAGGAAGAAGAGCAAGCCTTTAAGATAGTAAAAGTAACAAAGCAAGAGCACTGAGATAAAATTTAGAAAGTGTTGGGTTTTTTTTTTTCTTAAGAAATACAGGCAGATAGGGTGAGTTAATAACATAAAATTAACCTGAATTCTATTTTATAATTTACATTTCCCTCCCAAATTTCCAGAATTCTTGCTTCATGCTTTTGAACACTAAGGCATTTTCTCCTCAGACTGCTACCAGTTTCCAAACGATGATACACTCCTGAATAATAATCTAAAACAATTGACTTGAAATGTTAATTTACTCATCCTGAGGAAACATTTACTATTCATTGGATTCTTATAAAATTAGAGTTATCCTTCTCTGAATAATCTGTGTGAATAAAGAGCGTGCTACCTTTAACACATTGAAACTTCACCTTCTGATTTTATTCCAGTTTTCAGTTCACTGGAGTTGGAAGTAAAAAAGATTTTCAGCATTAAGTCATCATTATGAGGCTGTGGTAAAAATGCACACCAAGCACTGTTTTACTAACTATAAAAAGCAAGAAGTCACCTGAAAAAGTATCAAGATGCTAAAGTAATCTCATTCTTGGTTCCGTGGAATTTTTCTTTTCCTTTACCAGAACATTTCAGGTGACAGCATTTTGGAATTTGATGCTAAATTCTCTCGGTTGAGTACAGAGAGAGACAAGAGCACAACCTTGATGCCTCGGGGATATGGTAATGCAATACAGAGGGATTTATTTTCTTTTTTATTTTTACCTCATGTCACAAGTTCAATTTTAGGCCAACAGTACCCAGAACCGCCACCATGTGATACAGCAGCTTATGCAAAGAGTCTGGTGGTTTTAACCCAAGCCCTAGGACAGAGAAACCTGCCTCACAGATTTGCTGCCACAGCGTTAGCATTACTGTTGCTCTGACCAAGTTCCTCAGTGCTCAGGGTCAGATACCAGCTCATGGTCTATGCCATCTCAAATCGGGGCATGAGTATTTCAGCTAGAAAAAGTCAATGGTAAAACGATCCTAGAAACCAAAGGACATATTTTAGAATTCTGGCTGTGCAGCGCAGATGTGAAAAGGCAACAGGAAGATTTCTTTTGAGCATGCTCAAAAATACATTTGGAGGGCACTTTGCATTGACCTTCCCTAGGCTTGTTCTGGTCATTCTGATTCCACCATCATTAGTAATTACTACTTCTGCAACGGCAGTTAGTCGCACCGAATCCTAAGTCAGGGAAAGGGAAGGGTCTGCATTAAAACTGTAGATACGGCTGCTCTCTGTGGGCTAGTGTCAAAATGGAATAGAAAATTTTATTCCGTTTGTTCCCAGCAATAAATACAGTCCTGGCATCCTGGATAAATCCTTCACATAACAGCATGTGTTCTTTTATGCACCCTGGGAGCGATTCTATTTAAAGCCATGGAATTGTGGGTGTGAGACTGTAAGCACATCCACTTACCCAAAACAAAATTAAAACGTGTCTTATATTAGAGTCAGGAGAGCTGTTACGAAAAATGCAAACCATATGAAGTTTTAAGTATACTTATGTTTTTTATCTGTCTCTGTGTAGCATATACAATTGACTTTCACTGCCTGAGATGAAGTGCTGACAAGTGTTTTACCATATTATTACAGAATACCCCAGTAGCATTATCACACTTCAACTTTTGCTTGCAATAAATCTCTACTACATGCATGTCAGAAGTCATCGCTCATATCACATCCAGACAAAGTAAGGGCCCTCCTTCCCCAATGGACATGAACGAGACTCTACACACACTAGGTATTCTGCCATTAAGGCTAGAATAACCCCTGCAGGCCAGACACTGGGAACAACATTCCCACAAGCATTACTTGGCAAGGGCCAGAGGTCTGTTCTCAAGCAAATAACAGTGGCACAGGCATGAGTCATTGCAGAACGCAATGGATTTATCACCACGACATTATCATCCCTTATATGCCAGTTTCCATGTGCAAGTCTCTTTTCATTCTTTTTTTTTTCTTCTCAGAGATTTATAATTCAACTGCTGAAACATATTTCACATGAACACAATCCTCTGCTCTGTATATTTTTTTTTTAATAGCTATACCATAAACCATATTCTAATTGGATGGGTCCAGCTTCAGGTCCAGCCTATTTATTGGTTTCAGTTTGATCAAAGCAAATGATGAGCAGACCACCTCCAGTGTCTCAGTCTCAGCGGTGACAATGACTCTCTTTGTGGCCTTGACTAAAGCATTTAATCTTACCTCCTAAATTCTGCTGTCTGTGAAGCTGGAGTGATAATATTTATGCAACTAGAGTGCTGTAAGAAAGTTAAGGGTAACACAGACATTTCATGATGAAGTGCATTATTAGTTATAGAATTAGATGTCTTTGTCTGCACTTTCATAGTGAAAAAAAGTTATTTTTCCCTCTAAAAGGTGGGAATTCAAACATTCTTCCTTAATACTGACTAGCTCTAGACTAATTAAAAAACGAATTAAAGGAGCAAGGAAACCCAAGGATGAGAGCGCACGGAAATGATTGTGAGATTACACATTCCAAAACTCAATGAAATAGACATTTCTTGAGATACTGCACATTTCCGTTGTGATGCAAGAGATAAGTGAGATAACTACTCAGGCGATCAAGATACTAATAAGCAAGCTACAGTGGTTTCTTGCTGTCTTTTTCTCTCTTGCCTAACCTTCAGCAAAGTTAATTTTTTCCCCTTTTGCACAATAATTGAGGGAAACCTGGAAATAAACTCTTTGAATCTTTTCCCAAAGAAATGAGCTTCATCCTGCAAACTGTGCCTGATTCTGACTTCACATGAGATTAACATGTCAACATAAAAGAGAGGAAAGTGGGGCCTGTAGTTCATGTTAGTGTAAGTAGCTCTCTGATGCTGCAGTATTTTCTGCATCAGACCAAAGAGGTGGTTGTAAACCCAGGTATGAAACAAACTGTTGCATCAAATGGTGAAACAATAACTAAACTTATTATTAAACCTCCTCACTTAGTATCCTTCCCCTTTCCAGCACAGAGAAAAAGACCGAAGCATGAGACCATGTGGGAAGGAAAGGGAATAAAACCATCTAGCTGCACATCCCAGAGAAACATCTAAAGCCTGAGACCGCTGCAGTCAGACCTCCCTCGAATCCTGCTCTCTCTAGCTGCCACCTCTCCTCAGTCCCCACGCTGACCCCCTGAATCAAGCCAGATGGGACTGGCGGAGACATGTCAAGGAAGTGCTGAAAAGGTGACTTGGGTCTCTGGCAGCTAGTCTGGAGCTCGTTTCTATGCGAAATCTCTGGGGGCTGCTGCTTTGCAATTTCTCAGGAATGTTTAATTCTCCTCATCCCTTTGCTGAGTCTCTCTGGAGAGGTCACGGAGGCCTGTGACATCCCTGGAGGGCACTGCCTAACTAAATTAGCATGAGATAACTTTGGACTCTCTTCCAAACAAGAAAATACAAGGGAGAGAATTTCATTAAAAGCAGAAGACTAGGTGATCCAAGTTAATCCCAGCCCAGAGCTGCTACAGAAATGTTCTCTGTTTATATTTTGACTTTACTCTCTGCTACAGAGTTCACTGACTATGATGGAAGCTGTGTTAAGTGCACAACTTGACCTCAGTTGACCAAATCTTAGTTTCATAATAAAGACAAAAAGTGGGTTTGGTGGCTGTAAAAGGTTTGATTAGTTGCTGTTTTGCCTGTGTGTGACTATGTAGGGCGCTGAGTAAATGGAAAAAGATAAACACTGATGTACTTCACTCTTTATATGAGTTTTTTAATCAGGAAACATGAACGCTTTAATATGCAACAGTATTATAATTCATACATATATGTGTGTAGGCTTAGCATTTGTTAGCAAAGCAAAATGACCAAGTCCCAAACTTGCTTTTTTTTTTTTTTAGACTTGTGTACACAAAGTTTTGTTTAGGTTCCCGCAGTGGATGAAGGAAAAAAAAAAAATCTACCTCAGGAGGTAAAAAGAAAAAGACAACTTAGAGGGAACGCTGCACACACTTCTGCAATAGCATGTCGCATGCAACTCAAGGGCAGGGTAAGACACAAAGATAGCTCAACACACCCAGCAATATCCCACCTCATCTTCCAGCAGTGAGAGAATTGTAGTAAACACCACACCAAATAACTCCAAAACAAGGACTCGATTCTCTGTATACAAACAGGATGGGGAGCGAACTCAAAATTTTTCACTCGGGCTGAGGTTATAATAGCTGACTCTAGGGAAACAGGAGATGAAATAAAAATGTACCGAAAAAATCTCATTGCCTGAGCTTGATCTATTGGAAAAACTGGGTTGGTGAGACCCAGGAATTCACACTTCAAAGTATTATTAAATATATTGGTAGTAATAAACTGAGATCACCTAACAGTTCAATATGAATTAAAACCATATTATTCTTACAAACCTGAGATTAGAAAGTGAACTCTTACTTTATTAAATGCTGTTTAGAAACCAGTCCTGCGTAACAGCATGTTTTGGATATATTGGGACAAATACTCCTCCTTCTGAGAAGACAAGAAGACAAGGAAAAGGTACAAAAGTTTGTGCAGTTCACATTAAGGACAACCCAACGTGTTCTCTCCCTTCAGGAAGGAAATATTAGCATGGCCTCTTAGCTACATGCTAATATACAGCTACAGATCTGAGGGCAACTATCTGCTGGGAAACATGACTTCAAGCTGACAGATCCTGGGGCACCAATAGGCTAAATGAGGCTTCTTACTCCTGTCATAATTGTCTCCTTTTCACAGAAGGACTGCTGCTTTGCCATGGGTGCCACTGAGTTTGTACATGCACAGTTAAAAACCAAAGCAAATTTTCCCACTGAGCTTTTCCAGAAGAACTGAGTGTCTGTTTAGTAGGTGCTTTTTCTAGTCTTCCTCAGAAAGATGAAGAGATACACCAAAGGAGAAAGTTATTCCAGCATGGGAGAGAGACTGGAGAAAATGCATGAAAATCAACTCTTCCTTCCACAGTGAATACTCCTTCCCTCTCCCTAAAGCTTGTTTCATCACCAAAATCATACCCTGAAATCAGGCATGTGGGCCCAAATCCTGCCCCCCTGGAGTCAGTCAAATCTTTGCTATAGACTTCTGTGAGGATGGAATTTCATTCCGAGTGTAGGAGCCTGTCACAGCCAAAGGCAAAAAAAAGGGTGTTTTCCACACAGGCTCTGCTTTTCTACTTTTGTGCCCCTCGGGAAACTGGTGCAATTAGATCCCTATTATTATAAACTGGAAGGGCACATTTGGCACTGTATGTAAGTTTATGTACTTTAAAAAGTTTATGTACTTAAAAAACAGAGGGAAATTTTAAATATAAGTTACTTTCTTTCAAACACCAGACTTTATATATAAACAGTTCAGAGCTGCTATAGTCTGGTAAGTGAATAATTAGGAAAAAAAATGCGTGTGAAATATATGATAAGCTGGCAGAGAAAGACTGCTAAATAAGATTCTTCCCCCTTTTTAATGCCAAAACAAGAGATAACAATTCATATTTGTGTCCAAAAAAAAATCAAACTAACTTCAAATATTTGAATGAGAACCACAAGGAAGGAGACCTAAATTTATAGCTATAGGCTTTTGTCTTTATTGTAGGGCTTTCTGGAAAGGTGCAAATAGGAAAATTAATCCAAACAAACCAAAGGTGTGACCTCAACAAATCTACTTATAACTGCATTAAATGCAAGCTTTGTCAGAATGAGAGTCCTCCCTTTTATCTACCTAAATTCAGGACACTTCGGTCCTTAATACAAGCCCACATTGGGGTTTAATGCAACTGAACTGATCTACTTCACAATTTCATCCAGGCTAATTTTCCTGAACCAGACCCATCAGTGTACTGCACTGTGAGGAACAATGTGGATGGTGAGTGATAGACTCTTGGAGTTCTTACTATAGACACTGAATTTTCTTGCTTTTATTTTGATCTAAAGACAGCTCAGCTTGTGTTCTGCTTCCTTAAAAACCTACTTTCTCCTCCACGAGTTTTAACTGGATACATTAGTCTGCATTGCCCTAAATTATCAGCAATGGTATTTTGAAGTATTTACCAAATAACCAGTTTTGTCTCCTGAGAAAGCAGCAAGTCAATGGTGAAGAAAATCCTTGCATTTGCAAAAACAGCATGCACAGAAGGACATGCATGCACACTATGTATCCATCCTCATATATCATATGCATATCCTGGTATGTCAATTAGTCTGTAACATGCTTTCAGATATTTCTGGGGAGAGGTACCACAGAAACCTATATAATTTTCATCTTATCTGAGCTTTTATATGCCTTACCAGAACAGACCTAGATAGTGAGGAAGGATTTTGTCTTTATGTTGCAGGGCAAGAAAGGAAGATGCCTTTTTTCCAACTCCCCCAGCAATTCAATGCCTGGAGGAGCAACAGGAAAGAAACCATGGTGACCCCTCTGAACTTATGGAAGCAGCTGCCAGCTTAGCAGGAGGAGCATTGCTGATGGACTGTAGTACCTACCGCTGGAAGAAGCCTTTAAGCCAGTTCTCTCTCTCTCTCTTTTTTTTTTTTTTTACATCCTCTACCCCTAAGTTATACAAATGGAAGAGCAAGAGAGGACTTTCAGAAACCTCAGGAGCCAGGTTGTTATTAGACTGGATAAAGTAGTCGCCAAGTTAAAGTTTCCAGTTATCCATACAAAATCAAAACAATATAATTGCTGTATTGAGTAAGCAAGGCATAACTTTGTTTAAGATATGATTTATGTATTATTTCAACCTTTCAAACACTTTGTCTTTTGGCATATTAATGTTCTTGCTCTCTGAATTTAAACTTCTAAAAAAATATTTAAACTTCTAAAAAAAATTTAAACTTGGCAGATGTGAAACAAACCTATGTCTCACATGTAGAGAAAAATATCACACAAAAGGAAAACGCTGACTTTTCTAATTCTAGTTTTAAAGGTACCTTTGAAAGTCTTCTAGACAATTATCACAATGGAGTTCAGTAACAACTTATTTCCTCTACCTTTGAGAAAATGAAGTTGTTAAAAGAATAGGAAGCAAAATAAGCAGAGATAGTGAGAGGAATTTTTATTTTTTAAGATTAAAAGTGTGCAAATGTCAGGGAAACCAGAACACAGCTGACATCCTGATCCTGAATACTTTAATACACACATTTAACCTTAGGCATCAAAGGGGTCTTATGCACATATACATGGGAGAAATACATACATGTTCTTGTTGTACTCACACCACAGAGATGTCACATGGCACTGAATCATGACAGCTGGTCAGTTAAGGTTTCCTTTTGTTTCCCCTGTTGTGAAGCCAGTGTAAATGTATCATCTTAAGACTCTGTTAGAGAGCTTTAAGTGAAAGCACTTGTACTTGTGACCAGTTAAGAGCACACAGTGAATCTGCTATCCTGGCTCAGCTACACAAGGCAACTCACTAAGCCACAATAACTTGCACACGTAACCCACCCCTAAGTGCCTGTTCTTCTGGTTTTTCGTGTGTTTGTTTGTTTGCCCCCCCCTTTTTTTTTTCTTTTTGTTTTTTTACAGCCCAAAATCTAGGAGAGTCAAGCACAGGCCCTAGTTTTGCAAATACTTCAAACAAAAACCAAAACACAGGGTGTATACCAAATGGGGCTCTGGCCAGAAGCTTTATCAAACTCAGACCTTTAAAGAAGAAGTTTAGGCTCTGCAGTTAAAAGAGTTGATACGGGGCTCAAAGCAAAAGGCAGAAGAAGAGGGAGGGAGAGGAGAGGAGAACATTTTCTGGCATCTGACCCAGGTTTAAAACTGTGTTTCATTTTCTTAAACAAAACCAAAACACTCCTCCAACTTTGGGAAATCCCTAGAAAAACAACAGAAAACATTGTTTCAGAAGGCAATTATGGTTGCTAAAATGACACATCATTTATGAATGGAAGTACTTAGAAAAGAGTAAACTAATTCTTAAGGACAATAGCAAACACACATTGGACCTAAATTTGCTGTTTCCTTGGCACTGTTACATTGGCAATTCAATTACTCAAGATTTGCACTACTGTAACAAAAAGCAGAGCCAAGCTCATTATTTCCATCAGTGACAAAGAAATACTTATATCCTAACTGTGCAAAAGTCTTAATAAAACTACAGAATTAATGATTTAATCAGTAAATGAAAATATAGACTGATCAGAAAATTCCTAATAGTAGTAGGGGTAGCAGTAGTAGTAACAATAATGATAATGATGTGGCTGTACACAGGCCTACATTATTCAGCTTCAAAAGGATGCCTCTGTCTATCAGTTGTATAAGTCAAGAATTTTATAGTTATCCTGTTAAATGATATCTACAGAAGCATAGAGCTCAACAACTGAAGATGTGCTATGCAAAACTCCTGTTGTTAATTAGTAAATTTACAAAGGCTAATGTGTCCAGTTTAACAACATCCCAATAGTACTGATATGGAAATCAAAATGGTAGCCACTAAAAATCAAGCGGTTCACAAGTCACACTTAAGACTGTATGTTGTAATGAAAAACCCATTCTTCAGTATCTGGTAAAAATACCATGTTTGTTTATCGTCAAGGTCAGATTTAAGGTTTTCCATGCCGTCACTTTTAAACACTCCAGTTTTGAAAGCAAGAGCATAAATACTTCAAACTGCATTTCCCCTCAGTCACCCCTACTGTACAGTCAACCAAGTTCACAACAGGAAACTTTTCCTCTCCTCTTACATATTTAGTGTAAAACAGACACATCTCACTAGATTTTTAGTCTTGTTTACTGAAGAAACAAGGCTTATGCACTTTATATGCACACGGTTGCATGTCCAATAACTCCTGCTTTCCTGCTGGCTTATTTCAATCAAAATTTGGCGAAGGGACAGCAGTACTGAAAATATTAAATGAATGCAAGTCTTGCTGAAATAGGAGTTGTCAAGGGGAGAGAGACCCTGTCGGATCACTGAGGGAACAGCCAAGCTTGAATGTAACTCCTACTAGGTACCAGGAAATGCACAGAGGAAGGAGCTATTACAAAGGCTCAGAATGCATGGGAAACTTCAAGCAGAGGTTGCATCTCATTAGATACTAGAGACTCAACCACGTGTTATAAAACAAACAGTTTGCTTACAGAACTACATCTTCAAAAAATGAAGTTCAGACTTGCCAGCTTTGGAGAAAGCTTTACTGTGCAGGAACAGTGTTTTTTTGTTTCATTTTAAACACTGTTGGCTTGCGCAACAACTAACACTTAATAATTACAAACGGACGGGTTGAGGTTTGCTCAACACACCTGAGCAGCAGTATGAAATTTTGTGTGAGTTTCCCCACCAGCTGCTCCTATCCTACCAAGGCAAGTGCATGAGATGCTGGCAAGGAAACCCTATCCTATGTCCCTTCCAGTCAGCTGGACACTGCAGCACCAGTGTCCCAAAGAGCAGATTAACCTGGCAGAGGCTGAGGGCAGACCACGGCTGGTCTGGAGGGCCACAACAATAGCAAATTGCTTCCTGCCAGGAGCAAGGATTAAACCAGGAAACATGCTGCTGTCTTATCATTGCAATGCATGCCCAGGTCTGCTGACAGCATCTGCTTTCTTGCCCCTAATTCCAGGTTGGACCACGCATCGATGGCGTAGCCGCAAATATGACACCAGGGGGGCACCCAGTTCTCTGCTTTTCTAAGTGGAACGACATATAGAAGTTAGTTTGATTAAGGAGACGAGAAAATGCAAACAACAAAATGTAGCCGGTTCAAACCGTTTTTCATTTCCTAGCGCTCTCTGATGAAATTGGTTCAGAGAGAATACTTCCCTTGTACTCCCCACCTCAGCCCAGATGTACAGAAAGCTTTCAGTGACAACAGTCCTACAGGTTGTACCCGTGGCTCTGACTGTGGCGGCTCGGCTAGACAACAGGAGCCCATAACATCCTTCAGCCATGAGGGGAGAATAAATATCTGCCGAAGTCCCACATAAGCTATCATCAAGGCACTTATCTTGGATCCGCCCCGATCTCACCAGCAGGCATTGCTGCTCAACTGGAACACAAATTCTTTGTACATATGCCAAGACATTTAATCTCTTAATTGAAGTAAAAATGTCCATATATGCGAGTCTCTAAAGGAAGCCGTTCTTTCCTTGTGCAATCCTAACATACTCCTTTCTAAACACATCTTCAGTCATGACTCAGACCTGGGAACGCCACTGAGGAAGAAGAAGGATGCACTGCAGCACAAACACTTGCTAATCCAGCCAGATTACTGTGGGCTATTGGGCAGGTGGTTAGAGACAGAGAAACGTCGGAGAGTATATCCTGTCTTTGGGGTAACAGAAAGCTGGCAGATCTTTTATTTTATATCACTTTGTGCTATCTACCAAAATCCCTTTGAAAATGTTTACAATTAGATACTATATAATATTTTACCATACATCAACAATGTGAAGAGAAAGTATTTATAGCTGTTTGGAACAGTAAACTATATCAGTCCTATGAAAAGCATTAAACCATCATCTTTCCGTAATCATTTCACAAGTAGGATCATAAGTATTTTTCTTCAGATATTGTCTGTGTGTGTTCAGTTTGCAGCTCCGTGCCATTAGAAGCATACTGATGTTCTTGCCTCTTGGTAAATACTATGTAAATTTGTTCCTATGATTATAGCACTTGCTAAAATGAGCATAATAATTAGGAGGCAATCCTTACTTTATGAATTTTCCATAGTAGGTTTGATGCTCCAAGATAAATCTCCAGTTCATCAAAATAGCTGTGCATGTGCTTAATTTTAAACATACTCTTACTCCACCACAATTAAGCAAAGACTGAAGTACATGCTTGTTGCTTTAAGGGGTTTAAATCCTGTTGGCTTTAATTAGATTTATGTCCAGACTGAAGTTCTTCCCTGAACTGAGGCCTGTGAAGTACAGTCCTTTGAATGAGGAAGCACTGAATGAAAACTAAGAGGGCCTATTCCAATTACCATTTTAATATGAAATAATACTTTATGTTTTTACATCCTCCATATGCATTAGCTATTTAAGACCTACATCATCATCCATAAAGAAGATAGTAAATGCTTTTACTTTATTTTATATTATCTGACTCCATTGTAAAAAATCTCACACATATCAAGCTTCATAAATAGCAATTCAAACTACAAAAAGAAAACTCTTTTCCTTGTGAATTAGTCCTAGAAGGAGAGACAGAAAGGTTGTTATAGATAAAATAATCATATGCTTCTTATGTAATTACTTGTGGCATTTCAGGACAATGTCTTTATGGACACATGCATATATTTTAAATTGTTTGGTGGTAACTTTTTAAAGTACATACTGTATTAAGTCTTCTTAACAATTTTCTTTTAAAAATACCTGCTAAATAATGATCAGTGAAGCAACCTCCATAAGAGAACTAGATACTAATCATAATTTGAAAAAAGATAGACAGGAAATGGCCACACCCTACATTAGTGAATGCATCCAGGTCCCATGGTAATCTTTATAGTGAGTTTAGATTGTCTATGGGAAATGAAATCATGTGCCAAAGGCCAAGTAAACCCAAAATTAAAATTCACAGTAATGTCTCCCAGTTGCATTCATAATCCTGCTTATTACCTCTTACATCATTGTAAAGTGTTCTCCAGAATAAAACAACCCACTGCTGTGCTATGTATACCACTGATATGCTATAGGCTGTCCAAGTTCTGCTCCAAAGGCCAAATATCACCCACTCAGTTTTAAAAATTGTGCTCAGGGTCATCATTCATGTCTATGTGGTGGTCAAACTCTGGGATACTGCGTGCCTTCGAATTATCTCCTGCTAATTCCCAGGCTTGTTTTATCACAAGCCCTCTAATTCACTTTTAGATATTATTTTCTATACGATGACGACAGCAACTACAATCTACATGCTATTATGGAAATAAAGAGTGGCTCTTCGATTCCCAGAAAGTTATCACTGCAATTATTTGCTGTGGCGTTTCTGGACAGTGTCTTTGTGGACACATGCATATATTTTAAATGGTTTGGTGCTAACTTTTCTTTTACATGGATTTGTAATACCTACCATCTCTCCAAAGTTCATATTCAGTGGTCTCAATTCCCTTCACTGTTATTTGCAAGAACAGGAATTAGAAACTTTGATGACCTGGTGAAATCACTCACTCAAGAAATTAAACCTAACAATAAAACTAAGTAGCCTAAATGTTGTTTAGCAGAAATGTGGCACCTGCAATCCATTACTGAAAGAAGAACTCAGTACCATAAAATATAGTGATCAAGTTTTCAGATAGTGCAAAAGATGTTAGTGGAGAATGAAAATAGAGTAAGTTTATTTTCTTCTGGCTTCTAACTTCATTTAGATTTTGTAGTTGGCAGCATGTCAGGACCAACAGGCTTCCGGCAGGAGATCATTATTTTAAAACATTAACTCCCATGTTAATGTTTGATTTTGCTAATGTTTAAATTGGGATATATTTCTGAGCAGGAGAATGGAGGTGAAAAATGATCACACACAATGCTTTTTCTCCCATAAAAGTAGCCAGAGGTGGGTTACGGGGGGGCGGGGGGGGGGCGGAATTACCCAAACCTGATTTCTTCCTTCCTTTGTAAGAGACATTGCCTGCTTAAGATTAATTGCTGATATTACACCCAACCCCACTTTTAAAACACACTTAAAACATACCTAATTAAGCTAACATAATGTAACAGACATAATACAATTCACACAGGTAACTGCTAAATCGAAGGTGCAGGAAAGATAGGAAAATACAAAGAAAGAGTTTAGTGATAACAGAAGCAATTTGTTGGGCATAGCAGCCTTTGCCAGATTCCTGAAATCCCACTATTTAAGTGAGGGCTCCTGCAGAGCGTCAGCCTTGAAGCTGCGTGTCATCAGAGATGCAGTGTTCTGGAAGAGACCTAAATCTCAGCCCCTGACTATGGGAAATCATCAGAGATCCCACCATACTTTCCATGAAAAAAGAGGTATCAGCTCCTGGTCGGGTAGTACCTGGGTTAAATAACTGGCAAGCTGGCATGGGGAGTGTAGGAGTGCAAGGACAGAGATGAATCACAAGTAAAGGCAGATTGTACAAACAGAAATTCTTGCCTCTTAGGTTACCCTCAAACTTAGCTCCATAAAATAGCTGATGATCTCACATAAGTTCACTAATGCACTCTTCAAAATAAAAGACTCAATTTTTAAAGAACCTCTACTGATTTTAGTGACAACAAGGCACCAAGGGACTCTGAAGTATCTGAGCTAACTCTGAGCTGAATACCTCAGGCATCAGAGTACACAGGATCCACTGTGTGTAGTTCCCTACTGTGCCGTCCACTCCTGCAGACACACTTATCCCCATCATCCTCGCAGTTCTGACTGCATCACATATATTTCACTCTCTATTGGTAGCCTTGTGTAATAGTACTGTGATGCCTTAAAATTCAGCTCACACCTCATCTAGTTTCCACATTTTTTCATAACAGGAAATGTGATTCATACATATCTTTAATGACATGTATCAATGTAAAACACTAAGCTGTTGCAATAGCAAAGCCTGCGTATCAAAACTTTTCCAAAAATTCAGGCTGGTTTTATAGAAGAAAGGATTTCATGTCATGATTTTCCAGTGACACTCCATGGGCTCTTCAAGAAGACCATGTTCTAATATTGACATCCAGCTACCAGCAATCGTGAACTTTTGTCCTCTGCAAGGAGAACTTTGATCAGAATTTCATACTTCTCTTTACATAACAAGGCACCCTGCAGAGACACACTAAATTTAGATACAAATGAGGCTTCATCCAGGTTTCAGAGGGCTGATGTTGCTGAAGCACCCTTATGGGCAATCTAACCAACAAAAGACTGTACAAAATAGCAAATTAGAACAAATGCTTCTGAGATGGCACAGACTATTCCCATTAGTTTAGTCAGCATGATGCAAAACACAAAAAACTTATGTTACACTAAGAGGAAGAAGAGTAAATATTATAATTTTCTTTCTTAACATCTAAAAGTAATAATGCAGATTTTCATTCCAGTTGTGCACTTGCAAAATGAGGTGACTGATTGTTCATTGTACAAACCAGTGGGAAATTACAAAAATAAAATTAAAAAAATAGAGATCAGATAAATACAGAATACTGTCATTTTTGAGGACTTTAATTGCCAGAGGTATAACATTAACACACTGTCTCTACTGTAAAATAATTGGTTTGCATAAATGCATTTTGTTAACTAGTCAGTTGCTCAATTATTGTTTTGTTGTCTTGGGTCTAAATAATGGAAGTAGAAGTGTAACTTAAAACAAGAAATATCTGTCAAGCAGGAAAGCTTAAGATACCTTTTAATAACATACCAGAGAGCTGCTTTACTGTGCTGCTGCTTCTTTTGAACTCCTAGATAATATCAGCTGAGGAACATTATACTGTTCTATGTACACTTCCCTCATCACCATAGTATCTGAAAAGCTTCCAGTAGTTCATTAAGCAACATGACTAACCTCCCTCATTTGTGGTTTCTCCATTCTCTCTCTCATCCTCTCCCCAAGGGAAGAGCTCTGTGTGTGTGTGCGCGCAGTGTTTTGGTTTATTGTGTTGGTTTTTTCTTTTTTTATTATTTTAAATTTTATTATGTGCATGCTACTCTGCATTTATAACAGAGATATGTGGTTTTATCTCACTTAATTTCTGGCTTTGCTACTTGCATATTACTGAGCATAACGTTCATTCCTTGCCCTACCTCTTTGTTTCAGTACACGCTACCCTGCTACTCTTCCATACGCCTAAAGGACACACAGCAAGTTGATGCAAAGTACAAAAAAGATCAACTAAGTCAGAGAAAGAGAGTGGAAGGGTGGGAGAAAGGTCTCATAAATTATGCAGGCCATGACTTCACAGCTGCTGAAAGGTCTTGCGTTTTGTATGATGAACGACTACAAAAATCGCTTTCTGTGCTATTAAAGTGGATAGTGAGCATATGAAAGTCCTCAATAAGGGTGCATATGGAGTTGCAAAATTTGTCTACCATGCATGAGGTTTTTTGTTGCCATTATATAACTGTGAATGGAGACAGCTTTTCACATATAAAATGCAGATATGAAAAACTTCAAAAAACTAAGCCTGCCTCTTCACCTCCATTACACTAGCATATGCAGAGCATAACTTCACCAGCTCAGCATATCCCTGTGCAAGAAGAGACTACATCTTGGTAGCATATGTGTCATTTTTTTTAAAGACCAGACTGAAAGACATTATGATAGGTAAAGTATTTAAGTTAGAGATAGACTGCCATAAGTATTGTGGAAAGCTATTTCAATTTTTATGCATTCACCAATTTGGTATCAAAACACTGGGGACAGTCTCAGTTCCCCTAGTAAACATTTCTGGTATCATCACCTCTCTCAATTCAAGTTCATATGCAAGTCTAGCTGTAATAAGCAATATAAAAATGCCCTCTACTTCTGCAATGCTTTTCCCCAGTACATCTTGAAATGGCTCAAGAAAAAGCAATATCTGTTATTATTTTATTGATGGGGAAAGTGAGAGAAAGAAAAACAAGAGAACTCATTCAAAGTCAGTCAACAGATCAGGGCTAAGGCCAGAGTGAAACTTCAGGGCTTGTACGCCCCAATATACCAGTCTGTTCCCAAAGCAACATAGTCACTCAAAAGTCTGTGCTAACCCTACAGAATCTGCTTTACAATGAAAGGAAAAATTACACTAATGTTCACTGGTATATATACAAAATTAGCTTAATTTCTTTTTTTTTTTCCTAAAGTCAAACTTCTATGCAAGTTATTAGAGATCTAGCCCAGCATTATCTGCTATTTGATTTCTGTCATTCAGAACAGTTGCAGGTGAGTTGAGAACCTATCCTCTCAGATAGGAGACGACAGCTAATAAATGACTGAATCTTTAATCATGTGTTGAGGACACTTCTGAAAGACTTTACTATCCCAACACTTAAAAAACAGGAAAGCCAGAGTAAAGGCTAATATGCCTTAATACGAAAAAGACTGGGAACAGGGCTAAGCTCTCTGGCTGACGAGCGCGAGCCTTACGTCCTGCGAGACTGAACAAAATCTTCAGGGTTTGCCTGCAGTATGTGTCCAGAAACGACACACAGAGCTGGGCGTCAGCTGTCATTGCAAGGGTCTCGCTGAACGTTAAAATACTCCCTGCATCAAGCAAATGTGATTTCTGGCATAAAACCAGCCACTCAAGGGCCAGCTCAATTCCCCCTCGGCTTACCGTTGCCAGTGAGAGCAGATGAGGAGGAAAAGTAGGGGCCAATTTTTTCCCCTCATGGTGGCTTCCTTGCTTGGGACTCAGCAAACTGCAGTACTAATGTCAACAAGTGCCACAATAAACTCAAACTTGCTCTTTCCCAAAAGCCAGCAACATCATTCTGACGTCGCCTACTTCAGAAGAACATGCAGAAACGGCATATTTCTAGACAAGTTTCTTAATTGCTTAGGGCTTTTTGGCTAAGCCTTCTGATAATTTGGCTTGCTTTTCACCTTGAAACAGTTTTGCCTCCGAGAGACTCTCCTGGCCATAATTTGTTTTGTCAAGTTGTTATTTTTTTTTAAACAAGTTTTCTTGGCCAAAATCTTTTTTTATGGTTTTAAGCTGCTGCCAATTACCTGAGAACCTAAGCGTGGGTAAAATTTAAGATAGCTGCTTCTTAGGACAAATATGGAGTTTGATACGCAGCAGGTATGATGCAGACTTCCACAGTTGTCTTGGGTCCTGAGAAATCTTTTCTATTTTTCTGTTTGTTTGTTTGTTTGTTTTAAACAATAGAGACATCATTATTTTTCCCACAACACTTAAAACATCTCAGCCAGTTACACCTTCTTTTGGTCTGCACACACTCTAGAGGGTAGGCCAATCCTGTCCTCTTATTCATGGATCAAACTTTTGCACCTAATGGAAAATAAAGCACTGCCTCCACCGAAGGTATCAGGAAAGGATGCTACAAAGATGACAAAAGAAGTACAAGCCCAAATGACTGAGTGGGAAATGTGTGTTGCTATAAAGCAATACAATAATAGATGCAAGAGCAATTGTTTTCATAAACAAGTAGGCAGAGAAAGGCCCAAAGTATCCTGACTAGTGGGGTTTTTTGTGTGGTGTTTTTCTTTTTTTTTTTTTAAAGCAATAGCAAGTTAAATATTGTCCAGACATTTGCTGGCTTAAGCTTAAGGGCCTGTGCGCAGAGTATTCACACTGGGACTCCACTCTCTTCTCTCAATAACATTATTTGAACTATTGAATTGTGCTGCCACTGGGAAAATACGAACATTTCAACAAAGAAAAATAAATTGCATTTGTGTTCTCACTTCAACTCCCAGTTTCTTACTGGAGTGGTGCCAGGCCAGTGTTTCGAGGTGCTGACTATCTCCTTCTAGCAAAACAGAACAGATGGGACAGGGAGCTAGGCTGGGACTTGGCAGCTAGATGCAAACACATTTAAGTCTTGTAACAGAGCAAGGCTCTTTTCTCCCCTTACCCTCTCCACTTCAAGTACCTTGGGTTTCAGAATACGTACATCTAAACACAGCAGCTAGGAGGGAACCATGACACATTTGGTTCACGCATTGCACCATGTGCTGCGGCAGTTTGGACACAGCCGGGAAAAACAAGGTTTGCTTCCCTCCTTTGCCACCTGCAACCTCAGGAAAATCCCTCCACTGCTCTCAGATGTAGTTTTGCTCCAATGCAACAGGAATAATCCCCTCTTCCTGGGATACAGTTGTATACCAAAGGCTCCATGATAGCCTGACACTAATACTTCAAGGCCATGTAAATGAGGCGGGCTCTACCATTTGCGCCTGCGTGTGTGCACTTCATGTCAGTGGACCCTGCCATTCTGCCAGCTTTTACAAGACGGGCACAACAAGCGCATTCGTAAAAATAACCTTAGCGTGTATCCGCGCAAACTATTCACAGAAGCTAGTTAAATAAAACATGGCATTTGGTGGCCATGAGCAGTGGAGGGAGGGAGGGCATGAAACATGAGCCTAATCGGAATTGGGGAGCTGGGGTGAAGAGGGTTACAATTCACATTTGCAGAACACTTTTTGAATACCAAAAGCTTTCCTCTTTATAAAACAAAAACTTCGTTCACTTCAGTTCACTCACCATGAATAATGAACTGGGGAATTAAAAGCTTTAAACCTGTTAAAGAAGTAATATTAACTTGGGTATAAATATAGCTGAAATAATCCAGACAGTTTTATGACCTTACACCCCCAAATGAAGGTGAAATGCAGAATTCTTTCCCCAGGAATAGTGGTAAACACAGCTAACAGATGGAAGAGCTGAATGGAAATTTCAATAAAGTAGGCCACAAAGAAGCATTTGTAAGTGCAGGGGTGCTCACTTTAAAAAAGGGGGGAAAAAAAAAGAAGGCTAAAAAATGGAACTTTGTTTTATTTTGATAGAGTGCCAAAACAGTACTGCATTCCTTAAAGAGCAGAATAAAGGATCGAGTTAGACTGGCCTTCTCAACACCTCAGCAAAAGCCCCCATGGGTCTCATTTTGCTAGGATGACTATTTATATGACAGGTAAGGGAATAATTTTGTTGGATTCAGTTACACTAGGCCTCCATGACCTCTGGGTCAAAAGAGCAAACGCAAAAGTGACAATGTGGATAATTGCCTGTTGAGGATAATGGAATACTGATTGAGGGTCAATTATTATAACACCTGAAAGATAAATGAGCTGATGTGAAAGGTTCAGCAGAGATAGCAAACAAGGAGAACTGTCTGCATGCACCATGCCATGGCTAATAATGCAGAGTACAGACTGCTGCGTTTGATAGCAGGGAAGCATATTTCCTGAGCTGAACTACTAAAGCCGAGCAGTTTCCAAGACCTGAAATATTTTAGTTTGTAAAACATGCCATAAAATAGAAATTCAGCTCAACTGCCCAAAGCTGCAGGATTAAAGTAATATTATTTAACATGCTACCCAATTAATTTCCATTATAGCCTCTGTCTGTGCCTCATGTCCCAGACTCATTCTTTCTTCTGTCTCCTGAGTGAACTTTCTTCCATTGCTACACAAATAAAGAAAACCAGGTTTGACATTTGTGTTTCTAAATCCAAGCAAAGGGGAAACATCATTCAGGCTGCTACTGCAGAGGGGCACTGTGGTTCACAGGATTTTTAAAGAACTGAATTTTGCCCACAAAATCTTTTGAAACTTCTGTGCATGTGGCTAGCCTGGTTACCTTGCTCTGCATCGCTTTTGGGTGGTGTGATTCTTGAAATGCTCATTCCTCACCTTGGTTTTATTCCTATTTCTTGTGCCCCACAAAAGAGGAAGATCCTTCTTTCCTCCTCTAGACATCATGACAGTATATGGTTCAGGTTGGGAAAAGGCATTTTCAAGGGGAAAGCACTACTGACCCCCCTCTTTAGGTTTACCATTCAACAAGAGGTCAGTCACTATTCTCTCCATTGCGTGAAGGCATGTCAACATGTGAGTGCTTTGAGGGAGCAACATGCTTAAAAACTGTCTCCCACAGAAGTGTACTGGAGTAAGCAGATGGCTAATGTCCAGACACCTAGAAAGCCCACCTCTGGTGTGCAAAAAATATTTCCAGATCATTTGAAATGTCCGTCTTCTCGTAGCATCAGATGAATGAACAATAACAAACACATCTCCATGAACAGCAGAGCTCTGATAAACTGCTCTCAACATGAATATTTATGGCTCAAAAGTATGCCACAGCAAAAAGCGTTATTTAGAAGATATTCCACTCAAGTGAGATGAAAAGGACTCAGGGAATCTTCTGCAATAAACTCACAACTCAATCTGAGCCTCTCCCAGCGCTCTTCCACAGTGGCACGTGAGGACCTTCCCTGCTCTTTCTCTACAGCCTCTGTGTGAACAGGGATCTTGGCAAGAGCGGGAATAAGGCATGTCTGGATCTCTATGACACTGTCAACAGAATACATTAGAATAAAACAGGCTGCCAAGGAAATGAAAATATGAAACTATGCCACCTTCAAGGGGACTTGATCATTGCGTGAGTATACTGCTAGGGGCTATTGCCCAGTTTGGCTGCAACAGTGTAGATCATTACTGCCCTGTGCCTCTCTGCCAGATAAGACTTTTCTCTTAGTAGTTACATGAACGTTTATCTCCCAAACTCATAATCTCATATTTTAGCACAAATCTACCTCTGTAAAAAATTCCAGCTATAATAACTATAAATGTAGTAGTAAACTAATTTCTTCTCCCCCCGCTGCAACTGGCATGTCACACTCCTATAGTTCATTTGTACTCATCATGTAAACTGGGAAAAGGTGAATGACCAGACCATGAGAGGAGCTTGCGGTTGGTTCTCATCTCTAATTTATTTGACGGGAACATCACTACCTCTTCTGCTATACCATCAGCCACAGGAAGAGCAGCTATGATGCCAACTAGGAGTTTCAAATCCCACAATGAAACTCCCTTATCTGCAAGGTCAAGGATTAAAACTCATCAACTTAGTAAGAGCCCAAGTGTCCCGCTAGAAACACCCCTGGTAGGAACAACAAGGATGGAGAGTAAGTCACATGACTTCGGGTAAGAAAACAAAACAAAAAAATCCCAACCCTGGGCCACTGATCGAACGCTGTCTCACAGTGACTAATTTCTGACTAGAACCCTGCTGCTTTGGTTTTCCTTTCCCTTAGACAAGATGAATCATTGCGTGCAGGCTGACAAAAAGAGAAGGCATCCTTTTCCTTTAGCTGCCAAACCCCTCATGATTTTCCTGTATGACAACAGTCCATCCGGCAGCGATGAGAGATTTCTGAAACTCATTGAAGTCTTCAAGGCTTAAAAGATTATTGAGATCTTTTCCAGCATGGGGATAAGTCAGCTCTTATTTCAAATATGATGTATTTTCTTTTCCACTGCATTTAGCTTCTGCAGGGAGCACACCTCTCAAATGTTCCACATTTCAGGAATGGCTCTCATTTTAGTCTCAAAGCTATTTATCCTCCTTGCAAATTTGCTACCTCTGTGCTTCTGTTATGTAAAACTCTTCGTAGCAGTAAAAACAAAACAAACCAAAACCTTCTACAAGCTGAGCTTGCAGAAAGAGACACACACTTAAACGAATAAATCCCACGATATTTTCAGTTCCCATGCAAATGTGTGTTTTCTGTCTCTTTGTCCCCCCTTTGGGTGCCGGCACTCCGAGAGGCATATGTAAAGGTTTCTAGCACAGACATCCAGTGCAAGTTTCATGGAGACCCAAAAGTTCAAGTCAGGGACCCCTCTTCCCTCCCCACCTATGTATGAGGGACCCACGTTGCTACTTGGACTATCCTAACACAGCATCCCCAAGCAAAGCTTGTTCCTAAAACCAGCTGTGATGAGCCACACTGGATATTTCAAATCTGCATAAGCTGTGCTAACTGTTAAACATGGGCCTGAATTCTCATAGATTACAGGAACTGATTACTATTGTAAAACAGCACAGAGCCCTCCGGAAAGCACCATGCAGTTTCATTTTATAAAAGTCCCACAAGGGATTCTTGTTCTGAGGCTGCTTGTACAACATAATCAAGCCTTCGAGAGCAGCTCTGTGCATGACTACTGCGTAACATCCACCAGGTAACATATGGAAAGTGACAGTTACGATTACATATCTCTCTTGAAAGAAATGCTGCTGCTGAATGAATAGAAAACTAGATGTGAGGGCAACTGATTCATTAGCACATCTCCAAAAATTGCGAACCAAACTCTCCTGCAACAGTGAGACAAATACCTTAGCCCCAAATGAGACCAGCAGTGATTTTGCAAATGATGAGAGAGTTGGCGGTGCTCTCATTTGGTGCAGCTCCCTTTAAAATAGCCATCCTACCTCCCAGCCTGTTCTAAAAAGGCTACTGTCCTGGAGAAGCGGGATGCGCAGGAAGCTTGTAAAACCATAGACTTGGCTGGTTCTCTCAGGGACAAACGTAACACCTGGTTCCAACCTTTATTTTTTGGGAATGTTAGATTCTGCCTCCTTACACCTTACTTACTATTTGTGTAACTTAAGAGGGGTGCCCTTTATGCTGAGGGCCTCTGCAATGGGGACCTGGGGCCACAGAAGCTGCCTCTGAGCGTTGGCATTTTGGCTGGTTTTATTCCTGGCTCGACAGTTCCTCTGCATGGTACAGATGTTGCAAAGGAGCCACTGGCTAATGTCAGCCTGCTTGCACAGCATAAGCCTCATCAATCTGAGCAAGCTCTGACCTATGGGCTCTTTGCTTCTTCTCAACAGATGGCCACAAGATCCCTTCCACAGGAGGAAATCTCATGAAGTCCAAATGACTAAAACTTTTATCATTCTATCAGAAAAAAACTGAAGGTGTCTTTAAAGAGATTCAATAGAGATTGTGTGGAAAAAAGCCCTGCAGAGTAAGGGAAAGAAAATCTGGAGTGACAGTGAACTAGAAACCTAGTGTATGGATGGGTAAGGAAGCAAATGAACCCTTGAGTGTTTCAAATGGAGAAGAATATCCACCATTTAATTAAGAATGAAAGAGGAACATCGTCTGTTGTATACAAAATCCAACTCAAATGAGTAACTTTGGAAGAGGTTGATAGCAAACACATCTGCAGCAACAGCCAATATAACTAAGGCAGACCAAGTGCTGAAAAGCCAGCAGGAAGAAAGAGGAGACTTTCTGCATAACAGAAATAAATTCCTGATGTTATCCCATCTTCAGCTAACTTACACAGCTTGAAAGATAGGAATAAATAAAAAAATCAAACAGATCTTTATCAGCAAAGAAGTTCGTAAGTCTACTCTGTAAGCTGGCAAAATTCTGAAGATCACTCATGAGGACTTAACTCGCTAGACATCAACTTAAAATAGCCTCATATTTGAGTGTTTGCTGAGTATGCTGCAAAAGACAATTGCTTAGTGTAGTTTTGGAGGAGACTGCAGAATGATGGAAAGGTAAAAGGGGCTTTTTCCTTAGGTAGCAGGCTGGAAAAATTCCTTCCCAATAATTATTTTAATGCTGTTGGGCTTCATTGTAATACTAATTGTCATGGTATCAGGAGCTTGCTTTTTCTTTTTTGTTGTTTTTGGTGGTTTTGGTGTTTGGGTTTTTTTTTTTTAATTTTTTAATTGCGTCTTCTCATTTACATTTCAGTAAAGGAAAACATCCTGGGACGTTAAAGCTGTGGTGTCAAAAAGGACATTACAGTAATTTAGATGGCAAGTACTTGAACTCAAAAGTAAACTTACTGGAAGGAACCTAGAACAAGGTGCTAAGAGCTGATCAGATGTATGTACAAGAAAATGAGAAATCACCTTTGAAAAACATGTTTTTTCCTGTAGCTTTTGTCATTGATGTTTTTTCTCCTGGAAAGAATAATTTTGCAAGCAGCAGCAATATTACTGAAGACATAACTGAAGCTTCATAGTCTGTGTGATTAAAAGCAAACTTAAAAGCAGATTCCTAAACAAAAAACATGCTGTATTTGTTAAAAATTAAAAAGGACTGAAGTAAAAGCAGCGTTCGGATTGTTTTTAGACAGGCTGCCAATACTCTGCACTTTTCCCCTTTTTCTTTGTGAACAGTTGGTATGCTGCTGTTATGCTAAACTACTAACATAACCATGATACAATGACAGAGAAAAGATGCACGCCTGACTCAAATGATTCTTAGACACCCTCACACCCCTTACATGAAACCAAAAAGTCAACTGCAGGCTGCAGTCAACCATGAGAATTCTCAGTCAACACCACCATAAACAGCACACGCACCCTGACAGCTCTCCAAAGCTTCATCATACGAAAACCAAATAAATGAAGAGAGACATCCGGAACAGCACACCAATTTAGCTTTGGCACTGCAGCTTAATATTTGGTATCACTGCTGGCCCCAGGCTCTTGTGACACGATAGGTTTCCCTTCTCATTCTGATCCGTAAAACCATACACCCTACACCCACGTACCTTGCCAGCTTCTTCCCAGCCTGCCTCCCGTGACCCTTACATGAATGAGGAACCCAGAAGCCAGGATGGACAAGTGTGACTGAGAAAGGAGGGTTTGCCTTGCCATGGTTTGGAGAAGTCAGAAGAATAAACTTGAATGTGACATGCTGCAGAAGGGAACATCTGAAACCAAGTTTTCTGTTATTTTGTGGCATCTTACGGGTTTGGGGGCTTTGGTGACTGGGAGGGGAAGAAGGAAGGAGCGTGAAACATCACATTTCAGAGGAAGAACTAAAATTAACATCAATAGCTAAACTCTCTGATTAAAGGGAGGCTTGCAAGGAGAAACATTCATTAGGAGTTTAAGCAAGTACTTGAGACTTCCAAGTTTTTAATATACAGATTACAATGAAGTCGTCTTTCCTGCTATTCTCCATGAGGTTAATATTCACAGAGCTTAAAAAAATGGTGACCTACTCCTGCTTGGATGTGCCACACAACTGCTAAGAACATGTAGGACAGGGAAAAAATTAATTAGCAATGAAGGAGACAGTGACAGTAACAGAAAAATCTTCTGCAACATAGGCTTAAGTTTTCACTGGGAAAAGCTTAGGGCTGTTTTCTTCTTCCTTTTTCAAAACAGTATCTTTAAATGGTTTCTGAACTAGATAGGAGATTGTAACATATAAGATGAGGATAGTACATAGTCTCTATTGAAAAATCTGAAATGGACAGGAAACTTGAAAACAGAAGGCACAGGTTCCCCAGCCATGCCACGTACCATTTTAATGACCCAGGCATGCCAAGGGGGAGTGACATAGGCAGCGACGTACTAATGTATACTTCACATGGAGTTTAATCTGCCATACCAGAAAATCGATGTCCAGTTTTCCCCTAAGGGGAAAAACATTTATTTTAACAATAGTCATTTGCTTCAACAGGTCTGTATCAATTCCTTTCCTTATTTACAGAGAAATAAACCACTTGCTGTTTAGATAACATTCTCTTCAGGGCAGGCGTATCTTATCGGAGCTGCCTGCTGCGAGCTGAGTCCAGGTTGCAAACAATACACTTTTACCAACTCTACAGCCTTGAAATCTGACAACATAAAGTAAAGCACAAATTGCTTTCCGAGCCTTTCTTCGGCTTTCCTCAGCATAGCTGGGAGAGACTTGGCCCATTTATACTAAAAGTGAGAAAGAATGAGAGTGAGAGTATGAGTGTGTCAACTGGCTCCTCCGGGGAAAATCCTGGCCATGGGCTGGGCATCCTGTCTAGGAATTTAACCAGCCTTTTACCGTGGCGTGACATACTCTTCCAATGGACTTTTAATCCATTCACTCAATAGCATGCACAGAGATAAAACCAGCAGAAGCCGGGAGCAAGAAACTAGTATTTTGTGCCACTCTGCTCTTTCATCGCTTTCCATTCACTCACCTGTAACTTATCCTCTCCTGTGGACTTAATTCTATCACTGTAAGTTCAATGCATGCTTAAGGCAGGCAAAACAGCTTTTCTCAGTTGCTTTGTATTTGTATGCACATGAAAATATGCCGATGTGGTCACTCGTCTGCCTTAGAGGAGCTGCCCTCCCCGCCTGCCTGTGTCTGGCAGGAATGGCAGGCAGCAGTGAGGCAGCAGCAGGCCGTCCTGCCACCAGCACCTCCATCTGCCACAAGCCACTGTAAACATGTCATGGACAAACTCCATGCAAGCAAATGACACTATGTGAACTGTCTGATGTGCCTGTCTTTTTCTGATACCATGATCCAAGCCAGGTTGGCAACTTTAATTATCACTTTCCCTTCCAGCTGACCTACATATACGCAGGTTTGAGGCATCGTTCTGGAGCAGTCTCCAGGTTTTGAGAAGTCCACCTCTCTCCATGGCTGACGCCTCTGCAAGGTGTCTCAGAAAAAAAACCCTGGGTTGAAATTCCAGCAGGGCAATGAAGGAGGGGCTGGCCAGGAGGTTTCTAGTTCCACCGGCATTAAACAAAAAACCCATCACCTTTTCTGTCAGAGAAGTCCGGCTCTAAAGCCCTTGGAGGTCCTGCAGCAAGAGGCACTGCTTCAGGGCAACGTGCAGCGAGACAGGACAGCCACTCTGTAGAGTTCTCCTCCCTGCTTTGACAAACAGTCCAGTCTTTGCACCTCCTGTACAAGACTAATAAACTCTATAAAACATCAAAATTACCATTAGCAGGGGATACATCAATAATCCAAGGATTTCTCTGTTGGCTGTGTAGTGGCTTGGTGCACTGTGACCCACCGCCTTCAAAATTATAATCCCTTCACCGAATGAGACACAATTAAAAATAATATAATATTTCAAAGGACTAAGTGCTCCCATATGGAGATCAGTTCTTTAAGTGTTGTAATTTGCCAACTATAAATATGCTAGAATTGTTTTAATGAAATATCCTGTGCTGTTATGTAAGTACAGTATTGTTTCCATTTACACTTCTGTTCTACATAACTATTCCAGATGTTCTACCCACAATCTCGAGACGTTCTTTAGGCAAAAAAATGTATATACACATGCATACACATTTAAATATGTATGTGTATAAACAAATATATATGTACATAAAAATCAACTTAATAAAATAAAACCTAACGTTAAGTGTTTTTACATTTAATAGAGGTTCTCTGGGCATGTCTTAATCTTCTTTTAATGAACCTGCAATCATATAACTTAAACCCTTAAATTATCATGATCCTAAGTTGTAATAAAAACAAGAATAAAAGTTTACTAGAAGGTCAAAAACTGTCAACTACAAGCAAGAGAAAATACAGAGATGCAGAAGCAGCAGAGAGGTCAAGTGCTTCTGAAAAAATTCAGGTACTGTACCTTCAAGTATATTGCAGCAGTAGGTGACTGGTTACTGCTGTTTTATTTAATAAGACTTCACATAAATTCCAGCTGCTAACCATGTGATAAGTCCATCTCAGAACAGAAGGGCTTCTATTCTCCTGCCATGCTACGATCCTGACTTCCATGCACCTCGCTGGGAGTTACAGCCATACTGAGGGCTGAATAGATCCCATGGACCATTTTCCTGCGTTCACATTTATTATAATGCGTGAGCTGTGTGAACGAACAATCTTCGGATTTAAGGAAAAAACCACCTCATTTTATGTAACCCTATATGTGGTATGGTAATAAACCTGGGGCTTGACTGCACAGCAATTTTCTCAGTGCTTTAGTGCAGTGATGGCACTTTTTAAAAACAAGAAGGAGGAAAGAAAAAAAAAAAGAAAATGCACACAGGAAGAAGAAGAATGAGATTAAAAGACTAGCAACTCCAACTCTTTCTCCTCTTGCTCCTTCCCCCATTCTCTTTTTTCCCTAGATTCCAGTTATCCTGCTTTTTATTAGCTAAATCTTGCATTTGTATTAAGGGTCCAATCCTTTGCAAAATGCTGCTGAGGGCCCTAAACTTTCATCTTTTTCCAGCAATTTTACGCAGGGAAAATACTTTTTTTCTGGGCAGTCTGTGCAGCTGTTCCATAACTCCTACTGCAGCCTCAGGTGGTGCTAGGTTCTGCCATACAAACGAGTATCTCCCCATACGAGGCACAGGAGGAGGTGGACTAGAAGATCCACATGGCAAATTGCTGTCCAGGCTTGGCACTATGTGACTGATAGGTACATCAGCTGAACAGGAATGATGGAAAATAAACAATGCAGATGCTGGTTGCTACATTTTTCCCCTACAAAAAAAGGAACTTCTGTTGTTGTCTCTTCAGCAGTCTGTTTCCCCTCTTCCATGTGTAGTTTTTGTACTCTTGGATGGAAATAAAATATTTACAACTGGGGAAATAAGGAGATACTTTCTCCCTGGTTTATAATGGAGGTTTTTGAAAAATAAAAGTAATAACATAACTTTGGTGATGTTTTTCCCCTAAAAATCTTATTGAAAAAAAACAAAAATCCTGATGACAAGAAAACTATTCTATAAAATATTCCATTGTGAAAAAAAACATTTTTGAAAGGGAATATTTACTATTAGTGGATGCTTATTTCAGAACAAAATAAAGGTATAAAATAAATACAACATTTCATTTTTCTCTTAACAATTATACAGACAGCACTGTATATTAAAGCACTATGTAGTGGTTTTTCACTTTAACATTTTTAATCTCTGCAATTTCTTCTTAAAGGAAAACTTAATTATTTCTCATACAGTCTATAAGCCTTTCTCTGGAGACCTACATTAAGTATGTGTAACACAAGCTGAAACTACATTTAATAACGTCCACCATGCCAAATTCCCTCTTTAAAAAGCAAAAGCTTTCAAATCATTACAGCATAAGTGTTTAAGAAAACACGTGTACAAATGGCAGGCTTTTTAAAACATTGGACATTGCATGTGTAACTCTTCAAGAAAGAGTGTGACAGCCTGGGAGGGTGGTGAGGACACCCCTGATCAGCAACCATAAGGTCACAAAGAAATCCAGACCTGGAGACTCATCTGGAGGCAGCTAGATGAAGCACACCAAAAACATGCAGGCGTGAACTAAACCGGCAAAAACACTAGTCCCAGCTATTTGTAGAAATAATAATAATAAAAAAAAAAGAACCCAGGTTCTGTTCCAAATTCGTATTTCTCTGCTGCAAGCTGAGTTAAGCTACGGCTGCAGCCCTTTTGCGTGTGGACTTAGCACCTAGGCAGCCCAGCTTCGACTCAGGTGCAGCCTCAATTCGATGCTCTCAGCATGTCTGAGCACAAGCATGGACATTTTTTCCAGGCACGATGCTCTTTTTGCATTTTTTCCAGGGTCTGCACAGACCGACCTGTCTGTGGCCTGGTGCAGAGACATGCAGGGAAGGGGTGGGAAAACCAAAGGCAGCTTGCTGAAAGGGTGTCCACAGTAGCTCGGGATGATTATACAAATGGCTCTGCATCTTTTGATGTTTCCTCTTTTCTATAATAAGATGGTCATCTGCACTCTTTCCTTTCTGAGAAACACTGCTTCATTTCTCTCCCATAAAAGTGGTCTGTTTCCTCTCAGTGAACAAATTAGAGGAAGAGACCTACAATAATTTACAGTATATTAGACAGTTATTACTGTGCAATGATATAAAATGGTGATTATACTAAGTGAGAACTTTGGTAAAATTCATATACTGGAAATGGAAGAGTAAATTCGGGTTTGGTACCATGTGTCTGAAGTCAAACCATCTGGGGCAACATATAAATTCCAAATCCCAATCACCTTACTCATTCAGGTAGTTTCATCATGATTATTCAAGCAGTGACAGTGTGTTCATGCCATCATAAATAAAGAAGATGAGAAATTACAAGGCTGACTTGTGTGAATACGACAGGCACCATTTGGCCTCCTGTGCCAATGCATCATAGCGAGACTGTGGGTTTTGCTATCGCAACCTTTGCACGTACCGAGCATTTCTTTGTACAGCTTAGAACAGGAAAGTGGGGAGAAGTCACTTGTTGGTTCCTGCATACCACCCAAAACATGAGAGGCAGAGCTCTGTTAAATGGGACCTATTTCACAGACCTGATAAAATTCAAGGGTTCAACAGTGTCACAGCCTGGCATCCGCATTAAACCTTATTTTTTATTAGCTAATGCATGTGTTACATTTTAATGGATGCTAATGTAAATAGATGTGCTTATTATGACTTCAGTGCACTCAAAACAGCTTAATAAAGCATTTTTATTGTCATCATTTATTGCCACATTCTTTTTGCACTTCGAGTGGTGTAAGTCCAAAATAGCCCCCTAGAAGTCACGGGTTTACCTAGGTGTAAATCTATGGTTACTTTAGATGTTTATCAGCCTGAAAGGAGACTCTGGCTCATAGAATCTAAATATCACTTTGATTTAAGCACTGCTGAGTTTAAGCAGACTGTAACCAGATCCTGAAGAATCACTCTAGCTCAGGAGGAGAGGAGTAATAATTTTAAGTAGGGGAGAACTCTATTCCTTTATATATAGCTTTTTTAAAAAAATATTTTTAAATAAGATGTCTTGCTTTCCCTATAAAATAGCTATAAAAGAAAATTAACTTTCAGAAGGTTATCAAACCATTTGGTGTCAGCTTGCAGCTCCTCAGTGCCTTTTACTTACTTTACCCTTGAGAAGGCACAGTCTGCCACAGTCCCTTTTCTCCTCCTCATTTTTCAGATCGACTATCAATGTCATTAATAGTCTGACACATTGAAACACTGAGAATTTTCATCCCAGGAAGGGTTTGTACACAAGAATACATAATGAAGGACGTGGGGACCACACAAAGCACTGCTGAAATGCAACTGAGCCTTAAGTGAGCACAGCCAGGTTTAAGAGGGCAAAGTGATGTCAGAGAGCACATTATGGCCAGAAGAGAGAAATAAGGGAACCTCTCAGAGGCATGGGGAAGACCAGCAAGAAGAACGTAAAGCATGGAAGATCATACACATCTACAGCTGCAGCAACAAAACTGGCCTGATATTTTACAAAAGGTCATCAGATTGTGAGCACTCAAAAAATGCTATTTGTGCATCACAGAAAAAAAAAGGGCAACTCTAGGAGCATCATTCCCCTGAGCCAGAGCTGGTGTGCTGATCAAGAAGAACTCAGTACCAGAAGATCATCAGGTGCTACGAAAGATGCCACCTAACTGAAAGCATGACTCAACTACCACGGTACACACCTCTTGAAGGACACAACTGACCACAGCTGAGCACGAGAGACCTGAGAGGAGATAAGCTCAGATTGGCAAAGTCCTTAATAGTATACAGGGAGACAGTCACTGGAACAAATTACCCTAGCACAAATTGAGGGCATGACTCCATGGCACACCAGTGGTACCCTGGCAACAGCACACACACGCAAAACCGCACAGAAAATGCTACATTGCATTTATCACAGAAAAAAAACCCCTACATGGAGGCATTTACCACAGAGCAGCTAAAATGCCGTGGGTATCTTCTGGTAATGCATTATATATCCAAGACTGGTGCTTTCCCCAAACAGTTTTTCCTTGTGTCAGCAAGCTCAGGCAGGAGAACATGCTTTTGCTCTAACCAATCAGGGGTGCTTCTTGCCTTTTTTCCACCCAAGCTCACTCAACTTAATAGCTCTCCCTTACAAGACTTCACCATGACTCAAAATTTATGAGGGAAGTTTTCTAAGGTAAAAGGGCAAGCAGGTGCCTGGTTTCCACTGACTACCAGCACCTTGCTCCTACATGTGCTGTTGAACATCTCCCCAAACTGGCTCTGTAAGTGCCTGTGAAAAGGAGGCTGAAGAACAGGCAATCCAGCTGGCACCTGCTGCAGCCAATATGCCCACAGAGACGTGAGAAACTTTTGCAGTGAACTCCCAAATATCCTCTGGATTTCGGCTTCATTACAAATACAAATTTCAAGCCAAGTTTGCCAAAAGGTTTGCAAAGATCTACGTATCTTTCTGCAGACCTAGCCCAAATTATGACTTCAGGTAAAAGCCAGGAGAAAAACCCATGGTTGTTGTTTCTTCCTGAAGCCAGGCAACTGCTGGCAGTTTGGCACCAAACCCACAAGTCGAACGCAAAATGTGAGACAGGAACAGTAAATGAAGGAATATTTCCGATCAGCCTCTGCAGGCCAGAGCTGCATATTGTTACATGCCTAGGAACACCAATTTGGAAGGCGGGGATAATAACGAAATACAAAAGAAAGACAGGAAGCTGGGGTGAGAATCTCCTGATGTGCTAATTAATTCTTGATTCATTCTTCCGCTGTAGATGAATAAGAAACTATTAGGGAATTGCACAAATGTCTGTGCAAGCTGTGGGTCCAAATTCTGGTTTCTGTTAATCTGGCAGAAACTTTTTATGCTGACTATGGCAGAAATAAATTATTTTAAGTGACGTAAACCTGTGAGGCGCAAACATGCCTTACCCTTGACAGAAAAGAACCTACTGATTTTTGACTACTTTTTCAAGTTTAGAATCCTGAATATAATGTAAAACAATGGGGAAAAAAGCGTGCTCCCAACAACACCCTCAGTTTACTGAGCTCAAATTAATCTTTTAAGGAAGCTAACATTGAAACCAGACTGAACCTAACTTTCTTTCCCAGCTTTTTTCAAAGGTAATGCAGGAATATTGGACAAACAGAGAACATAGCAAATCCTCAAACACTTTGAGTTCAGCAGCTTGGGGAGCTATACTCATACCCTTTCCTTCTTGGCGGACTGGGGCTGCACATCTCATCAAAGCACTCACGTTGATTACAAGGTCTTATCATCCCACTGCAGTCAGTCTGTCAACAACGCAGAAGGTCATACCTCTCATCTGTCAGTAAGTGATGAGTCTGAGGATTTCTCCAAACGAACGATCTCCAGTCCCAAATGGAAGCAGCCACCAAGCACTGCTTTGAACAGGCTGTTTTGCTTGCATTCCCCACCAGCCGCCCCACCAGCTCCTTGTCCCTGAAGTGCTGCAGCACCCCAATTTGAAAGCAGCTCTGAATTCAAGTCTTAGACCTACCATTGACAGCATGACTTGGAGACTGCCCTAGCCTCAATGTATGTTGCGTTTACACATGCAAATAGTCTCTTTGGCAGAATACCTAAATGCCACTATCCCACAGCACAATTAACAAATCCGAGGTAAAAAATGTTGTATTGATTCCCCGCTCTCACACCTACACAGGCTTTTTGTGGCCATAGCTACTGAAGGTCTGCCTCTTCAAGGAAATACTCTGTGCCCGAAACCTGTGCTGCCTCAGAGGCACATTTCACTTCCTCAAAGACTTAGCGAAAAGCCAGCTTAGTTACGCCCACACAAAGCTACAGTCACTCCCAAAGTCTTTGGGAATCCTGGCTTTGGCTTGGTTTTGTACAGAAGTTCTTGAGAAGGCTGCCATTAAAATGGAGCATCCACTTTTCAGAGACCCAAGCTGGGGCCTGAAGAAACAAATCTATTTCACTATTCTGTGCCCCGGCGGAGCCCTGAATATGACCGCTATGTTTCACGGTACATAAGCACAGCTCTCACTCGACAGTATTGCTCACAATATCAAGAGAAAACATGTAATTTTTTTTCACAGATTTCGCAATAATAATTTCCCAGAAGCATACTTTACCGTAGCACGATACAATACATCTCTCCTGCAAAGAGTCAGTCGTGAGCTGAATCAGTGGAAATGTTTTCCGAAACGCTTACTTTAAAAGTACTTCCACTGGGTGACTACTGTTCAAACAATGTAAACAAAGATTATAAAAGGCATCTTCATAACATGAGGTATCCTTTACCACAGTCACATGTTTTCAAGCCCAATTTTAGGGATGCTTCCTGAGATTAATTTTAACAGCAAAAGCAGGTGGTGTGATGTCCTTCATTTTTAAGATAAAAAAAGGATGGCCAGACAGGGAGCTGTGCAACACAGAAGTATCTTGCATTTTATAATTCTATAAGCATGCATATATACTGAATTACATCTAGGTAAAATTAGGCTGCAGAAAAAAATTATGTCTTTTTCACCTCCCGTCTATCTCAAATACGAAAAAAACCCCAACCAGCCCACCAAACCCACAACCAAAACCACCTAAAACCACTGATGCCAGCCCCCCCCCCCCAAAACCCCTGCAATATATGGATATCACCAAGAAGAACCTACCTTCCAGTACTTTTTGTCCCCATGGTTCAGCAGTAAGAATTCAACCAAACATTCTGGTTTTCTCTCATGTCTGGGCAACTTTCCAGAACTCCGAAGCTCAACAGGCAACTTTTAGTCCTATCTAGGTTGCATTCCTTTGTGCTACTCGCCTGTTTCCTCCCTGTTGACATTTGCACAAACTACAAAAGCAGTTGCAGTGAGAGATTCCTTCACAAAAATGGTGCTGCAGTGCTATCTTTAAAAACATTGAAAAACTTACCAAGAAACTGAGAAAGAATGACAATACTGTAGGAATCTAGAAAACAGATACAGAAATTTGCATAGTGAGTTTAGATATACCTTTGTTTAACCAACTGATCCCTCATTTCAAATAATTTCCTGTAGTCAAACAGTTCCAACACCTCCTCACCTGACCAGATGGAAGGATGCAAAACATTCTGCCAAGTTTTACCTCCTTGTCATCTGATTCTTCTAGGATCTAGTTAGCTCTTGTGTGGATATAAAAAGGGTAGTGTGCACACAAGCTAACAAAAGACAGAAAAAAGGAATGATCTTATTTTTAAAAGAGGGAACAACCTACACAGCTCAAATGAAGATAATATGTAAAATCAATTCTTTACTTTTGAACACCTCTAGAACTTTGGAGGTAAACAAAATCTGCACAGAATCATAACACAGCTAAGGAATTTACTTCATCTCATGATTCATCTAGTTTTTCCTCTTCCACTCCTCCAGCTTCCTTATCAGGTTTCCATGTGCCTGTTTCACTTTTTAAAACTCCTGTTGTTCCAATAAATCCCTTTTTGTTTACACACCATATTCCTAAAACCTGTTTTTCTTATGACATGAAAAAAACACCAACAGAAAAGAAACCCCGCTTCTCTATATCCATTTGCTTCTAAGATACTTCTTCTTAATCTTTGCAATGGTTCTCTTCTAATCCAAAATGCTTGAGGCATTTTATAAGGTAAATGAGTGATTAGAGGCATTCCTGCTCTAATTTATACGCTTTGTAAACCCTAATTGTTCTGAGTCAAAGATTTCATTTTTCCTTAAGTGCCAAGTTGAGTAGGCTTCAAGGTGCACAGCAAGATGTATCCAATTGGTCAGACTTTGATAGATTCTGGCCCACCTTGGTGTGTGTTTTGCTTCATATTTTAAAATACAGAGATTTCAGTTGTTGGGGAAAAAAAAAAATATTTTCAATTACTAACTGAAAAATGCTTTTCATAAAAATGAAAATTACATTTTGAATTTAAAAAAATTTTGACCAGCTCTAGTGTTAAGTCATTTCCTGAGGTTGTTTTAGATGCTTTTAAAACTTGATATATCTTACAGCAAAGATGAAAGAATAAAAATTTTAGCTCCAGTAATTTACTATTAAATTGTAAAGCAAACAAACCAAAACCAGTTGCATACATAAAATGTACATCACAGATTCACTGACTGCACAATGGTGCAGTATAACATGGGGATTTCAGTGGCACTTGCTTGGAATGATCCATAAGAGCTCACGTATAGCTACTTATGAATAATATGGCCATTTTAAACTCTGAGCTAATAAAAATCTTCATACTTGGTCATCATGCACTATACATATTCACGCACAAATGACTAAGGAGAAAACTCTGCAGGCACGATAAAACCATGCAAGTCAGCAACACTAGGTGGTGGCTGTACAGCAAGAAGGAACTAGTTTGAATGGAAGAAATGTACATATAATTTATGTACGCAAGCATAAACTATGTAGAGAGAGGTGAAATAGGCATATCTCAAACTAATATGCAGGAAATGTGTACGATTTAAGTTTTTGCTTTAGGTACAATATATTTTTATTTCTAACTACTAAGCAGCTGAAATCTTGTTTCCTCAGCCCAACGTAATTTCACAGTTAATTTACAGAAAGAGAATACCCAAGGACTGTCTGAAGGGGGAGAAAATATGGATAGTATAACATTAGTACAGGGACCTGCTACTCTGTTGTTTGGCAAGCAGAGGGGCCTGTGTAGTTTCTACCCTTCAGTGCATCAGAGTAAGATTCCAGCAAAAACACATGTTAAGGGGGGGGAAGAAGGGAGGGCTGAGTGTTCAGCTGAATGAACTTACTGTTACCTTTTTTTTTCTAACATAAGTCTTCTTTTTCCTGATACTGTCTGAATTTGAAACATCTAATTTAATCCATTGAAGGGCCCCGTCTTCCTTTTATTTCCTGTCTGTACTGGAGCAGTCGCCTGTTTCAATTATGACTTTCTCCAGCTCCTACATTTTTCGTGCTCCAGCTGGCTCAAAGTGCACTTCCTTGGAAGGTAAAATGCACTAACTGTGCTGATCGGAGACTGATAGCTGGAAAGCCACAATATATAATAGCTGAGCTGATAAGAGGAGGGGTTAATAAAAAAAAAAAACAAAACCAAAACAAACCAACAAAAAACCCCCAACCCCCCAACATAATTCTGAGCCTAAACAAAAGGATATTATATAGCTGCATGTTCAATTAAGGCCCCATTTAAAATATATATACATAGAACTGCAGACTGCTTACATAAATTCATACTTTTATGGTAAATTTCATCCACTTCTATGCATGTGTGTTAAATGTTTCTTTCCTGCTTTTCAGTCAGTTAGTGCTGACTAGGGACTAACTCGGTGCAATTATGTCAAAGAACAGGATTGTGGGATTGATATGGCACTACTGCAAAACCCTTTCCAGCTAAAAATAAGATTGTTTTGTAGTCAAGACAGAGAAGAGGGGAGAAAAAAAAAAAAAAAAAAAAAAAAGAAAAAGTCTCTGGGCTGTAAACACCAGTGAATGTATTTTTTTCTGCTTTATGAAAACCACAAATCTTTTTTTTCCCCTTTCCTTCTTACTCACAGGGCATTTTAATTACAGTTTAATCTCTTTCAGTAAGCACCCCTTGAGACCTTATTGTCCAAGTACTGTATTATCAAGGCTAGAGCTACAATTTACTGCAGTAGGTGGGGGCTCCCTTTAGCAAGGCCAGAAGGTACCAAAGAAGTCAAAAGAAAAAAGAAAAAAAAAAATAGAAAAGGAATAAAGAAAAAGTAGTTCAGTTACTTTATTACTAACTAACAGTGCAAAGCTTTACTGGACCCTAGAGGTACTAGTTCAATAATTAGAGAAACACAGTAAAGGCGATGGCCAACACTCCCCCTCTCTAACACGCTTGCGTCAGTAAACCTGAATGAAAACTTGAAGTTAACAATGTTGTTCAGTGCTACGGTTGCTGCAGCAGCTTAGATACACGGGGGTGGGGGAGGCAAGGGAAGAAGTTAATGAAGAAAACCAGGTTGTTAGGTGTGAAATGCAAAGCATAGATATTTTGGTTTATAGGGCAGTATTGAAAATAAGCAGGAACTAGTAATTTAAAGAAAAAAACCCAAAACACTACAGACCTTTGCCAGCTTCATTTTCAAATGAATTTGAAAGTATTTCCCTGAGATGTGGGAATGACTTTGGGTGTAGAAAGCCAATATAAGCTAGCAACGTGGAGGACATCGTAAGAGCTAGTTTCTCCTTCTGTTTATGCTGGTACAAGCACTGTGAAACAAATGCAACTGAGAACTGGTTCAGTATGAAATTACTCACGCTACTGAGGAGAGCATAGCTACCTGATCTTTCAGGTAGGGTTTAACTGTATGTTTGCATAGGCAATCAAATTATATCCCAGGCACACAGCACATAAACATGGTGTAGTGAAATCTAAGTGATGCATTACTAACATCCAGGAATGATATTTTTCCAATTATTTTTTGTTAAAAAAACCCAACTTTACTGTCCCCCATCTGCTCTCTCATAACTGTTTACTGCACATGGCAGGAACTTTTTGCCAAGCTCACAGATACGATACGGTATGTAGACAGTGACCTAAAGGGAATATTTATTTCTGTGCAGTGTAGTAGGTTACGGTTACAGCTATCAAGCTGTTTCAGTTGCTGATTTATTCACCCAGAAGGATAGATACAATATTTTTCTAAATCTGTTTCCTATTAACTTTTCCTCCCCCCTGCTACGGCCACCCCCCTTCAAGATTCCTAAAATGGATGAAGTCTCTTCTTTTCTCAGCCACAAACCAAGGTATACTCTATATAAAAAGTCCTTCATCCTTGAGGCGATGATCAAGGAACAGGATATGCTGGTTAATACTAATGCGGGAAGAAGGCTTGCTCCTTCTCACAGACTTTTCAACCCACTGGTGCCTTCTGAACCAGCCTAAGGCACGCTTTCCTTTTCTTCTCTGGGAAAAAAAAAAAGAGGGAGAGATTATTTTAAAAGCTAAATCTGCCATGGGACGAGGCAGCGTGGCACTGCAAACATGTGCTCCATAACAGGCGACACCCCGTTGGGCGGCAGCAAGGAGCCACGTCACGAGCGCCGCGTGTTTCCGAAGAGCTGTGCTTCCTGAACCCGCACTGCTTCTGGGCAGAACTATGTTTTGAAGCAAATATTACTAAAAGTAATAACAGCAGCCATGACAACAGAAGATATTCCAAAATCTGGTTGCAGAATGTGGAGAAGCTCCCAAACAACCTGCAATTGCAGGTGACAAAAAAACCCCACAAAAACAACCCACAGAAACAGTAAGCGATCTTCTAGCCCCTTGGCTATTTCTCACACACAGAACTGGCCTCTCAAGAACTGAAAAGCAATCTATGCAAAGAAAAGTCAGTAGTATACACCAGTGCAAACTATCCATTTTAACGCATACAAACACATACCTCACCTTTTTGATATCCACTATCTTGTTGTCTCTTGACTTCTGTTAAATTACCATCAATTAAGACAGACGTTGAGGAGATAAGGTTTTTAATAACTGCTTTTATTTCCCAGAGGAAATGTTTATACAAGTAGTGCAACACCTTGTTCTTTTAATTCGTTTTAAGGCATTATGCAAATAGCAAGATCTAATCAAATGACAAACGTGTTAGCCACCTGAATAACCAAGCAGCCTTTGGTCTTACTCCTCTTTAACACGTATGATACAGGTGGGCTTTGGTTATGCTTGTTTTATATTGGTATAATCTCACTAATTGAAGGGGAAATAATCCTGATTTATATCCATATGAGTCAGGAGGGCAACAAGAACCACAATCATTTAAGCATTAAAAAAAAAAAAAAAAGACAAACAGAAAAGCTTTTCCTGCTAGATACAAATCACTGTGAAAGAAATAAAGCCAAACTTATTTACCTACACACACAACTATGAACTCATGCAATGATATTATATTAATTCCCTACAGTGTTACAAGACTTCCTTCTAGTGAGTCAAACAACTTTATTAGGAGAATTTAGTCAGGGAAAGAAAGGAATTAAACTTCCACAATCAGTTCAGGAACAGTGCTGAATTAATTCTCACTTATCACAGGGTGATTTTGCACTAGCAATTTTTTTTGCCCTCAATGCTATTTTTCGAGATTATTTTTATGCTGGTGTAAACCACTAATATTTCAGCCATTTTCTCCACTGCCTGGACTTACTAAATACCATGTCTCATAAAACAGGGATTTAAATCTTCCCAGAATAAATGGATTTTATTTCTTGCACTGCCCCCCCCTTCCCCACCCAAGGTTTCTACTATAAATGGCTGGTTACAGCCCAATCAAGAGCATAAAAGCAATAGAATAAATAAAACTATGAAGTAAGTGTAAAATATTAGTGTCCAGACATGCAAGATGTATGCAGGTACTATGAAACTTCCACAGCTGTATGGGCCTGGAACTCATGCAGTGCCACAGGTTTAACAGGACCCGCTACCAATAAGAGTTTTATTTGCTTAATAAATTACATTCAAAAGCACAATAGTATGGGCTCTTAGCTGTAAAATTGCCAAATATTGTCAATGACTGCTCTCTGGTTATAAATAGTAAAATAATGTACAACTCATTAGATTTTTGATTCCCTGTGCAATTCTTTCTAACCATTACTCAGAAACATAAAAAGGACTCTACATGACATTTTATAGAGGTTATAAATTGCTATGAGGAGATGACATGGGATAAATTTGTAGGCAGAGTGAAAGGGACTCAGCCAAGCCAAATGTGTAAATTAAGAGTTTGGGCAAAGTGTGGGACTACATGAAACAATACTGAAATCATAAAGATAGACGGATAAGGATTAACTACAGCAAAAAGAGGTTTACACTGATGGAAAAAACACTAATATACTTCTCCACTGAAGACAGATAAGTCAGCTGTGCCTGGTAGTATACAAAAAAAACTTAAAATCAAATCCATTTCAAGTAACTTTAATGTCCAAAGTAAGATTAATTAAACCTGGAGAAGCATTGTACAATAGTCATCTCATTTAGATGAGCCAAAGTTGCAGGATTTTCTATTTACTTTTCAAGATGAGTTTTGGCAGCTCTACAATAATTTTACTGGACCACAGGGAAGATAAATGTTTCACTGGACAGTGTTCCCAGAAAATTAAACAAGATCCTTATTTCTTTTTAAATAAAGGAACTGATTTTTTTTTTAAAAAAGACACACATAACGATGCTTTTGTATTATGCATTTACATACTTAATCAACATGTGACAAAATACTTTGAAACTGCCCAACACAGGCTTGCGGAACTCATCACAGTATTTCCTTTTAGCATTAGGAAATTAGGCAGAGAAGCTTTTCCTTCACTGCATATCTCAGTCTCTTTGAGTGACACTAACATTCAGAGGATACTGCACAGCAATTCTTGCAATCTTGCGAAATTCTGGGTGCTTTTCACAGGCTAGAATTACCTCAGCTCCCAGGATGAAATCCTGAGCCCATGATCATTCTCTCACACCTTAATGGAGGTCAAAGTCAGCAGGGGCATATCCATGAGGTTCAACAGGAATAGGATTTCACCTCAACAGTTGAGGCACTCAAGCCACTTGCAGTGTCAAGCGCTGAGGCTGGTGTATTTGGTTCTCACTGGATATTAAATTGACTTAATGAAATGCAAAGCTTCCCAGAGCAGCAACTATATTGTCTCCCATGGTTCTCACATAGACTTTCAAAAAAGAGGTTTTGCCTGCTCCATCTGTACAGTGTTAAAGCCATCTTTGCTAGGGCTGAAGCTGGCATCTCCTGTCCAAATGACTCCATATCCCCAGTGTTATGCAATAAATGTGCACCTGAACATCTTGGTATATACATTTCACTGCTGGGACAGTATCAAATAAACATCTCTCCACTAAGAAGTGTGCCAATTCTTTTGGACAAAAACCATGGTAGAAAACTGGAAGATATTTTGACAACCTCATTCACAACAAAAGCCTTCATCAACTAACATCATTACAGCTGTAGTGGCATAAGAATAAAGCAAGATAGTGTTTTTAGGGAGAAGCTATAGATTTTATGAAGCCAAATGATACATTCTCGAAAAAAACCACCCTAATATTTTCACACATACAAGCCTTTTTTCAGGTCTTGATCTACTTCAGTTAGTGCAATACATGGTACTACCTCCTCCTTACAAACTATGCCTCATCTGCAAGCTTTCAAACAAATACACTTTCTCATGCACTCTCCTCCTTTCTTAAGTAGGGAGAAAAAGCCTCACAACACTGAACATTTCCCTCTGATAAATTAACACGTCACGGCAAAAGTGCTCCCAGTGTAATTGCAGCAGCAGGGTAGTCCAGTGGTAGAATATCAGGCTGAACGTCAGGAGACTTTGTCCTATGCGTAGCCCTGCCATGATGTGACCTTTAGTACCTTTCTAACCATTCCCTCTTTCATCCTTTATCTGGCCTGTCTATAACAGATTGACAGTCCTTTGGGGCAGAGGCTACTCTCTTCCTACATATTTGTGTAGTGCCTAACACAAAGGAATCCCAATCTGCTTTTAGCACTGTGCAAACACACAACTAAAAATGCAGCTTCTTCCTCTGGGACCTTGCAATCTCAGGCAAGAGACAACAGAGATACACATCAAACAGATGAAAAACACAAGTTAACTGAGAGCTCCAAGTGGTCTGCCTGAAAAGCAGAAGCTGGTTTGCTTTGCAAAATGCAGCTTTTACTTAATTCTGAGGGCCCCATTAAAACTCTCTGAACTCTCCACCAGTGGTCATTTTTCTAGGCTCTTTAAGTAAAAATAAACCAACTTTATGGTAGAATAAATAGGATCTCTTCTCAGGAAACTTTTATTGCTTATAAGTTTGCATAGTGGAACTCCAAAACTGAAAATGGGATATGGCCAGTCTTTTTCCATTTGAGCAGTTTAGTTTCAGCGTTACCTTGTACTTTGTTGGCGGTTGTTTTCATCTGTTGTCTCTTAGATCTAATCTTCTGAGAACAGACTATCCTTCTGTTGTACACATATTGTGCCCATAGACCAGAGATCCTGGACTAGGAGATAGGTCCCAAAGTACTACTTCAACATAAAAAGGAAAAAGCAACAATTTAGAAACAAGCTCAGTGAAATATCAACCACCATTCTTGTCCATATGTATATGATAGGGGAACTAGATCAGCTTTGTGTCATCTGAAAGCAGACACACAAGCATTTGAATTCCCTATGAGCTACAATGGTTATCTAAAGAAGTTTAGAAAGCCCAAGATATCTGACAAAGGAGCTCATGGGGAGCATATGATAGATTTATTCTAAGAAAAAAAAAACCTGGAAAAATATCTGGTGTGAGCTGGGACATTTCCTATGCTTACACACATGCCATGAATCCCAACTGAGTCAAGGGCAGCAGTAAGGGCATTTATGAGGGAAGAATTTTGCAACCTCCTATTCAGCTAACCTTTTTTTCATGTCCAAATGAATTGGGTCCTGTCACTCTAAGACCTCGAAAAATCAGGACCTTGTAGAGCTTGCTGACTGACGTCTCTCTCATTCATGAAAAGTGTAATCTGCTGGACCAGTAAAGAGCTATAAATATAATTTTTACCCTGCTTCTTTTTCATATTCCTGGCTCCTGGCCACCTGGATTTGAATAAATCCATCACCGGAAGATTCCACATGTTTGCTATTTGAGCAAACATCTGTTGGTTAAGCTTCTGTTCCCTTGGGAGTATGGCCTGGCTGCTCCACCAGTCAGTTTGGTGGCTTGGTTTCCCTTGTATGCAAATGCACGTTGTTTTTATTAGCTCGTTCCTTTTCTCTCCAGCTATGGCAGAATCCACATTGCGCTCTGACGTAAGCTCAAATGCTTGGTGCCTTTTTATTGCTCTGCTTAGCTCAGTCCTACTATTCTTTTGGAGGATTGCTAGCTTGCTGATTGTCCTACTAAGGACTTCACTGACAATTATTTCTTCATCAAGTATTTTCTGAAGGATTTTTTTTTTAATGTCAGGGAATGGTCTAGACCAGAAGTCTTTCTGTCAACATGGTCACTTTTTTTTTTTTTTTTTTTAAATTATGTGGACCTGAGTATGTACCACCCTCAGTCTACTTTCATGACTGTTCCTAAGATCTTTCTCCCCTCTTCTGTTTCTCCACCTTCCTTTTTGTTTCACTTGAGGTTTTTCCACCTTTTTCTGCTCCTTCCTTTACTTTCCTCATAGCCTAGCCTCTCATTAACCATCTCCCACCATCTAAAATAATTGGTAGTAAAATAAGTAAGGGTTGATTACAAAATCAACAGTTGTATAACAAATCCCAAATGAAACACACACACACACACACACACACACACACACATATATAAGTCTTTCTGAGCTATAGCTTCAGGCAGTTTGCAGACCCAGGAAGACAGTGTGGAATTGGTTATAGCCTGTGCATTCATGAGTCATATCACTGGTCTAGACACCACTGCTTTAAACTTCCCTCTGAGGATTCAACTGTCTACAAATGAAGTTAGTCTCTGTGTACAGGACAATACCAGGCAGACATAGCACGGAGATTGGTACTGCTTTTCTCATAAAAGAGAAAAGAAAATGTTAATTTTATTCTTCAGACTAATTCTGTCCTCTCTTTTATTGAATAATCTATATTTACTGTCAACATGCAATTTCTTCCCCTACCCTTTCTTTTTCACATATACTTGCCCGTTTGAGAAAGCTCTTGTGCAGAGGACTACAACCAAGTTTCTAAGGATGAAATACTTAGAACACCCTGTTTCAGACAATGGATCCTCCATCTCCAATTACCCAGCATGATTTTCAGGTTTAGAAACATGCTGGAATATTTGCACATTAGAACTGGTTTGGAAGTACTGAGATTATCTTAAGTGAAGAGAAATTTTTAAAAATGTGATTTTTCTTTTAATGGGGCAATGATGGTTATCATAATTTCAAGGCAAAAAATGATCAGTTCTTCTCAGAGCTGCTTCTATTTTATTTTAAAAAGCAGCGATGGTCCCCTTCTGATGACATCTGGAAGGGAGGAGTCCTCACAACAGGAGTCCCAGGGGGCCCACGGATCCGCCTGCATGGGAGCAGTTGCAAGATAAAGGCCAGAAGTACTGAATGCAGAATTTGCTCCATCAATCAGTTTATCAAAACAAACTCTTATTTGAGCTTGAGGAGGCCAAAGAGCAGCATTTTATCTCTGTCGAAGAACTATTTTTCTGTTTGTAAATTTTTTGTAGTAGAGGAAAATCTGAAGGAAAGTAAATCAATTAACTTCAGTTTCCCCTTTATTTTTCCTTCTACTTTCAAAACTTTAGTTTCTGGATTTCTCAGGAGGGAGAAGCAAACCAGGGGAAAAAATTCCACCAAGTGCTGACTTGGGGTTCACATTTCCTCTAGCTATCAGAAGACATCTGGTAGTAGCCTGGAAAAGAGGGCTTGTGCATCTGTGTGAAGACTGAAGCAAGCACCTCCGAGACACGTGTGTCCCATTGAGAAGGATGCTTCCCCACATGATTCCTCAGATTCATGGCCTAATCTGTTGTTCAGCAGGGAGGGAGCTGTATCCAACTTCAGCTAATGTCTGCTTGTCACAGTTTTCATATAAGGAGCCAACAGCTTCGGCTTTCTGGAGGCGCCCCACATTTCCTCTTCTTCATGTTAAGTCGCTTTTTGGCAAAAGGTCTTATGACAGAGCAGAAGACAGTGCATTAACCAGACAATTAGCTGAATTCCAGAACCGACTGAGCAGGCAAAAATGAAATCAGAAGGCCTCACCACCAGCGATGCATTTTGTGAGCCGAGTTGTCCATTAAGCACTGTGGCCACCTGGGCTAAACTGCAACGAGTGCTTACTGCCAGCTGGCCTTGTCATCACTTTCCCTCTGCAGGCCACGGGCTGTGCAGCCAGAGGAACAGACAGATGATAAATTGCAAAAAGAATTAGAGGACCTGTTGTCCCAGCAATTGAATTTTTTCAGACCAAATAAATGGACATTTTTCTCTTTGAAGGAAGAAAGGCAGCACATCTGCTTCAACCTAAGAGCAAGAATAACTGGGGAAATCTCACACCCTCACCACGCATACACGGTGTGAAGGGAAGGGGCGTGCACCTATCAGTCAAACACAGTTGACTCTGCTGAGGGCGGCAAGCTCCGATGGCTGGCTCAAGGAGTCTTTTTCTAAATTTGTACTAGGTCTTATACTATTTTAAATAAGACCATTGTGGCCTTGTGAGTTGAGCAGCTTTAAACCTGTTTGGCAACATCTTCCCCCTCCACTCATTTAGGGCCAGACACAGCAAAGCATTTCTGCTTGCCTTTCTCTTCAAAGGTCTCATATAGGTCCTTTGAACTCAGCAGACTATTCTTGTGCTTAAATCCTCTGCTGAACACCAGCTGGAACAGCACCAGCTCAGCACTGATACGATCCTCCAAGGGCTGCATGGGGTGTAAGCATACCTTGCCCGCTGGCATTACATTAGATGGACTCCTGGTCATCCCTACCAACATGAGAAGTCATAAGGAAGTCAGAAGACAAGCACCTAATTTTAAGGGCTACAGTCATACGTGCTTAATTGGCCACTACTCACACTACACCTTACACTGCTGTCAGACCGCTATTTTTTTGCCCAGACTTCTTTATCCAAAAATGCTTTGGCAGAAAAGCTCGCAGGATGGAAAGAGACGCAGAAGCAGCGGAGCCAAACTCCTAGAATCCAAATTCCTAAAAGGTGTGTTATGGAACGAAATCTTAGAATAACAAATGAGCGTGGCTGCTTTGGAGATACTTCCCCACAGCTTGAAACGGAGATGTGGGAATGTCTACGCTTGTATTCAAGCTGTTTGCATGTACATTTAATAGAACTCTAATATTCATCACTCGGCAGAAATTGGGCTGATACTAAAGCAAATATTTCAAGAGAAGATTTATGCCCAAATCTGCTTCTACTTAAATTGTTTCTAAAATATGAGTTCATTCACCACATGCCTAAAGCAAGGACCAAAATGAAACAGCTGGTGCACGGACCAGAGGAGAGAAGCACATGCTTGATGAGCTGTGCTGCATCAGCACTCTTTTACATATGACTCTGCACTAGTGAGTGCTTTGCCACAGACCTGACACCAGTGGTGTAAATTCAGGTTGCTTCTGCTCTTCTGATTTCATTAGGAGGCGAGGTGGGAGGCCAGAGAGCACAGGAGGAAGGTGCCACCATCAGCCCCTCCTGCCACTGGAGTGTAGCGGAGAATTCAGGCCAGAAAGATTCATACCCATTGCGAAATGACGGACTTGCTCATGCTTCCAGCTGAAATTGATGCGAATGATTTCATCCCCAACAAGCCTTGTTCACTCAAAATGAGCAGAAATCACCTCATAACTCCCTTGCGGTGGTGAGAGTTACAAAAGAGACATAAAACACACATACGATGCCAGGTTCTTATATGCATTTAAGCAGGACGTAAACCCGGCAAATGGTCCCAGTAAGTTCATGGGGCTGCTCACAGAGCAAGGCACGCTGCAGAACAAAGAGCTTGTCTCACTTCTTGCCTTAAATTATCTTGCACTGTTTGATTATGCACAGCACCCCTCCCCATGCACACCACTGGTAAATCACTGGCTGATTCATCAGATGTGCATGCCTTTCTACTATCTTTTATAATTATTCTCCTCATAACATCCACCACCAACAAAGTTTTTCCAGGTTACAAGTTAACCACCTGCTGAGTGACCAAAATGCTGGCCCAAAACTTCAAACACATTCCATTACTTTCATATGTGAGTAATTTTATACTCAGGAATAATGTCACGAGTCATAATATCCTTTGAATTCACTGTCTGAAGGATCAGAGCCCAGAAGTATCCTCAAGTTCAACAGTTGCCATGTTTTCCTCTCAAAGGAAAAAAAGAAAAGAATGCACTGCCTGTTTGCCTTTTTCATGAGGTAAGATGGCCAGAAATACTGGGTTTTTTTATATTTGACATATAAGTCATAACTAGAAAAATTTACCTTGTACTTGGAAAATTTTCCCCTTGTTTACATGGATAAAAAGTCTCCACAAAGAGCAAATTTGATTGCTTTTCTTTAGCAACATAAAACTCAACTCAGTTTCACATTTTAACACAGAAGCAATTTTTCAAATTAATTCAGGCAAGCATTTAACTTATAAATTATAAGTTATTTTGGCATTCTAATGGGAAAACTTTAATACAATCATGATATAAAATACTGGAAAATCATCACTATGCATGCTTGTAACAACCTTTCTTTATTTATTTTTGATTTCCTGTAACTTATTTGACAAGCTGGAATAGCTTTTACCCTATCTAAACTCACAGTAGACATAGCTGATACTTCCTTCTAGAGAATTACTCTGCTGGTAGGTTTCCTCGCTAAACACATAAATATTTGGTGTTATTTCCAGACCCTTACTAATACAAGTTGTACTGCAAATTTCAGAGCAGTACTGAGAAACTGCAATTAATGGGGGGGGAGGGGGAATTAATATTGTTCATGTGAGAAAACCATTCCGGTATGACCTGCCCTGGCTCTGATTCAAGTAAGTCTTCAAACACGCGGTTAAGTAGAAGCACAGATGTTGTTGTAAATAGGAAAGGGGTAGGCTACCCCATGAGAAATGAGTAAACTCTGCATTGCCCAAAATTAGAAGTGCATGGATTCCCTTCACCTGCATTTGCCCTGATCTACACCGTTGCAAACACGGAAGCTGGCTACCTCGGCCTCTAAGCCAGCCAAGCCTCCATAAATCAGATGGCCAAGTTGGCCAGCAGACCATCATAAGAAAGCTTCAAGGTTTAGCGACACAGTCACAAGGACAGCCTGTGCTGCAGAACCACGTGCTATTTGTAGTCAAAACGACTACACAGCAGCCATTCCTTGCAAGAGTTACTCTGCTCCTGGCACAATTATGCTGTTACCTGGAACAAAGATATGACTTATAAGTTCATTAGCCACACATTCTTTTTAGTATCTCCTTGACAAGTAGTAATGACAATATTAATAGTTATAATTAACTTAGTTACAGGATCCAAAGCAGTCGCCTAAATCAATCATCTGGAATATACCTCACTGCTTAGTTCAAATAGGTCTGGACTTCTTCAAATGGAGAGGGGTTGAAAAAATCTGCTTCCTTGCAATGTGTAATACCTTGAATCAAAATAGCTTTCTTTAAAGATTTGTTTTCTTCTCTTTCACCACAAAATGCACAACACAACTTGAGAAAAGGAAGACTCCCCTGCCTAGGATAATGACTTGTTATTCAAATCTTCTGAGCCAAGGTGCACGTGGGCCTGCCAGGGATGAGAAAATAAATTGCTAATTCTAATGCCCTTGAAACAATAATTTTTCTCATTTCATTTCCAAACTTAAATTAATTAAATATTTCAAGAGATACACACTTTACATTCAACACAAAATAAGTGCATTTGAGTAATGTTCCTTGCATACTGGCTGAAGACTCTGCAAGAGGCAACGTGCTTCAGAGAGAAGCTATGGTTTACTCTGGCACTGGCAATTGAAACAATATCCAAAAAACATGATAATTACAAATGAAAGTTCATTACAGACACTGTATTTGTAGTATAACTGCATAACTTCTGCCCATTTTTGGATAAAGTTCTTACAAGCCAACTTTTACCAATAGCCCCAGCAGGCACACCTAATCAGCCCTAATACTCAGCTGTGCCGTCAGCTTCACGTCTGAAGGGGATGATATTACCTTCCAGCGGATGCTTCCAAACTTTTACAGCAGGCCAGAGGTTCAAGTCTGGCACTGACCAATAACTAGACACTTGTACAGAGACAGGCACACTGGAAGTTGTTTACGATGATGCTAACAAACACTGGCCCAAACATACACCCGGTTCTAGAGGAGGCACAAGCAAGGAGGTTTAAAGTCATGCTTGTGGTAAAGCTGGAAGAAAGACAGCACACCAAACACTTCCCATTTCTCAGGGCGTTTGTCTCCAAGGCAGAATCCACCTTCATGTTAACCAATGTACCCTTAATAGGCTGAATAAAAATGTTGGTATCACGCATTCCAGATGTAAGACAACACTAACATGCCAATTCTGTGATGCAACCCTGACTGACCTTTTAAGAAACACTGGGAGGACAGGGGGTGACTAAATGCCTATTAGCATTCTTTCCCTTAAAGCTAAAAAAAGACCTTCCAATAGAAACAAACTTCTGATCAAACTTAATGATCAGCTGCAGCCACTCTTTACCTAAGAGAGAAACTAAGACGTATTTGGAAATAACATAATTTGTCTAGATGTAGCATTTTAATACTGCCAGTTCCCAGGGTTTCCTAAATTAAATAATTGCTCTACACAGCTTTCCCGAATACAACATCCTCTGAAGTTTGTATACATTTCTGGTTTTCAATCAGTGCACTGCTGGATCAATTTTATGTGTTTAATACTGGTTACACTCAATGCTACTTTTTCCTGTCTTCTAAGGCAGACTAACCCCCAAATACAGACAAGGACATGACTTCAGAGGTGACTAGCAGGCTAAATTAACAGATGAGACATAGCAGCAGAACATACTATCAACTGATTATCAAATTAATTCAAGTTGTCTTGCTTTTCACAAGATTCAGGTTTTGAAAGGCTTAGAGTTAGCCCTAATAAGCATCCACATTAAAAAGTATCTTTAAATAAATAGCTATAGTACCCTAGTACCCCTCCAACTACCTCCAGTCCAGGTATTGTACCCTATGCAGCCTTACCTGTTATGAGCTGCACTGTCAATACCCAAGTTAGAGCTCTATCAGTTGCTTCTAGCAAATATCCTATGCATAACACCTACATGCAATTTTAATTCCTTCAAAACTATTTGCAGACTGGGTCCATATTGAATGAATAGCTAAATTTAGAATATATTTTCCGTTGTTCTGTTGATATTAACGAAACTTAAAGTGGAAGGGAAGAGCCTCCCTTTGTGCTCCAGAGCCCAGGCTTAATGCTCTCATGTCATATGATCCATTAACACTCACAGTCAATAATAATGACTTTGAAAAAAAATACTTCATGCATATATCCTAGCATGTAACTGTTCTACACAAAATGCAACAGTGCCAGGAAGAAAAAGTACCTGTAATTTAAAAATTTATATTATCTGCTTGAGCTGGGGCACAGATTTCCACAGAGGTAGTACAAATAAAAATGCAAGACTCTTGATTTCCATCTTAGTAACAAGCTATGGAAGAAGAAAATATGTTCAGATCAAATTGCACAATAACTTTTCTTTTTCTTCCACTTCGGTCTCAGTGGATGAAGAGAGCTTTTTGTGACCATCTAGAAAACTCCCTTCTTTGCAGACATGTTACAAATACTTTTGATTATTGTCCTGTAGCTGCTACTGTGTCCTTGTCTCCATTTATTGTTTGCCTGCGTCTGCTTGTGGTTTTGTTCCTTGCTTGTAAGCTTTCTGGAGTGTGTTTGTCCTTTTGTACTGAGTTTAACAGTGCAAATAATGTAATTCTGGTCCAGGAATGGGTTCCCAATACAACTGCAAAACAAAAAATAAATTAGGCCAACTGAATAGAATAGTGATCTGAACAAAGTTATCTCGATGTCCAGGATGTGGCCCATCAGATATAATGCAAAATGAGATAGGATGTGTTATTTTACCATTCTTCACAGTAAATTATTTCTCTACACTCCCAAAAAAATGGCTCTTAACTTGGTGTCTCAGAAACTCTAGAGATTATCCAGGTTATGCAGGAAAAATCCAGATTAAATACTTGGAAAGTTAAAAAATTTGCCATTTATAGAAAAATAAAAAATCTGAATGGGAGGGGCCCTTCGAAGTACAGCCCTGTTTTTCAAAAATTCATTTCCCAGGGGATCACCAATATTACATTGTCCCTGATAGAGCCAAACTTTACATGTAGTCAGAAGGCAGTGGATCAGAGATGATGGTAATGAAGATGGTAACAGCTGTAGTAGTAGTGGGAACTTGATGATCAGGCTAGGAAAATGGATGGGGCAGCAGGGAGGAGAGAGGGGGGGTATGGAGAAGATGCAGCAGGAAAAGAACTACATATTTTTGATAAAAACAACAAAAGTCAGACTTTATAGACTATAAGAGACTTTGTGAGAAAGTAAGAGAGGTAATTGTTCACATTCCAAACATTTTGATATATAAACTGCACAACCATCGCCCATGAATAGCCCAGCTGTTAACAATTTTTTTCTTTTTTTTTTTTTTTTTCCAAGATAATAATCAAGCTTCATGCCAAGCAACTTTTCTCCAAGTTAATGATATTTTGAAAGTCTGGTCAAAACATAGCTGTGACATAATAAGTTTTTAAAGAGCGCAAGTGACTCTGAAAAGATCCCAGTCTGGGTTTGAAAGAAGACCCAGTTTATAACCCAATTAGGAAGAAAGCACTTTCAGGCTTTCAGTCTAGTGGAATTCTCAGAGAGTCTCCCAAAAAAGCCAGTCTTGCATGCACATCTGTTTCCAGTGTGATGTTGGTATGCAAACTATTGTCTATTGGAAGTGTGTTGTGGTAACGTTTGCCAGGGTTAAAGACTGGGTCAATTTGATCAAGAAGCTAAAATTAGCTTCTGTGTGTTTTCCTGAAAAGAAAAAAAAAAAAAAAAATACTGTAAAGCTCTTTGTTTTCCTTCAAGTCTTGTTCTCAGATTTCTGTTCGGCTATGTGAACTACCATAAAGCAGACAGTTCCAAAACCTACTTCTTCCTTACTTGTTCTTTTTAATTGATGCAACAACAGCAGCAGCCATTAGCTTCTACAGAACCAAACAGTCTGATTCCATCTTTCATTCATCGCAAGAGTTTAAAACTTACTAAGGTACTCAAAATCCCTACAGTAAGACACATGCAAAGAAAAAAAAATTTGTCTAGTGAAACTAAAACAAACAGAATAATTTTAGCTACTAACAGAATTTAGGAAAAAAGCTTTTACATTTCTGACTGATAAAATTGCACATGTTTCTGGAAATATTTTAGTGCTTTGTCTTTTAGTCACGTGCACCTTTAACTATCCATCACTTGTATCTGCTGTATTACAGTCATATACACAGGAACATTTTTGTGTCTATTTTCATAAGAAACATAATAGCTAATTTATTCTTAAAGCACTTAATTAAAGGAAACGTCTTTACATGGCAATATTTACTAAATTAAATGCTGGTAACACTGTGCCTGTTTATGAAAGTTTTTAATTAAAAATATTTAAATTACTTAAAAGGTGGAAAAAAACATATTTAAAAAAAAATCACACTAAACCTGTACCTGTCGTAGATCACTGAGTTCAATCTTTACTGACCTCAGAATAGCAGGTTCGGTTTGGGAAGAGGATCCCCCTTCCCCAGAAAGTAAAAAAACACGAAGGAAAAATAATCTTCACACATTTTGCTTACATACACTCTCTTACAGTGAGGCTCCTACAATGGAGGCAATTGAAATGTTCATTGTAAAGCATTATAAAGACAAAGATACAAGGATGAGAACATACAATAGAATAAAAAGAGCCTGTAAAAAAAAAAAAAAAAAATCAGCAAAGGCCCTGATCCTGCAAATAATGTCACATGAATACTTTGATAACTATGAAAAATCCCAAGAACTCTAGTGGGAAGTACAAACATTTACACATGTAAAATAAGTTTGGTGCATCAATGCACAGTGTATAACAGTAAAAAGTTACTGTAAATATTTATTGGTTGGAATTTCTGTAAATTAGGAGACGAAAACTTGATTCTCTAGGATATTCCATCTTAAAGCAACTGCTCTTTAAACTGGCTTGAATTTTGCCAATATTGATGGCCACAAAGGCCCAGGATATCAGACTTACACCATCAGAAAAATCAAAGAGTTATTACATTGGCTCTGGGAAATAAATTACTGGAAATGTCTTTCATTTCAGCCACACTGTACAAAGCAGCCTGAGACCAACACTGTTTCTTTGCTGTGGATTCTTTTCTATCCACAGAAATCTCCTTGCTTTTACTAAAGACTAGCTAATCTTTTAACACTTAAAAATTGATAGGTTCTCATGAGGTAGTGCGGAATGGCATGTTTATTTCTGAATAAGTAGTAATTTTAGAACTCATTTGCTAACTTAGCACTAAAATAGCAAAATTAGAAAAATGCTAGCTTAACGTATTGTCAGTATTCAACAGGCTACCTTGAATTTAGTGAATATGTTTTCTATTTAATCAGCTATAGATGCAGGACCAAACTGAAGTTAGCTGAGCAGAAGAGAGGTCTTTTTGAAGATTGTATGCTTATTGACAGGTCTTTGATTACCTTTGTTTTTTCATTAACTGCACACATTGGCCTACTTCTGTTGTTCCACATACAGACTTGTCCTCACACACAAAAAAAATTTCTATAAACTTTCCTATAGTACTTCAAAATTTGCAGGAAGTCTGTCTTTTAAAGACAGAGAAAGCTTACTAGGCAAGAAGTTAACATCTATATTTTCTGGCTTTTCAAACTGTATACGCTACGTTTTCCTAATTTTTAATCTTTTATTCTGCTTTATGGATATCTAATTCTAGTGTACTGATGTGATATACTTTCTGTTACCTTCATAATCCTTGAAAAGATAATTTAAAAAAAAAAAGACACATGCACACACATACTGAAGTTTCAGATCTATTCCAATAAACTGGAGTGAGAAAAGTTTACTGGTATCAGAGATAAGGATTCTACATCTGATATTGCATTTCTGCTATTTGTCCCTCCACCTCCCAATAATAAACAATAGTTTAATTTTCTGTGCAAGTCTTTGTGGTGAGTATTTTATGGTGTACCTCCCTCTATTTCTTAGATACAAGTTACTCTCTGGAGATGATCACGTAAAGTCACAATATTCCTAGTAAAATCAAAGGCTGCTCGCTTAAGAGCTTGAAGCATCTGGCTCTACATGAAACACTTTCATGCAGAGTTTTCCCATGGGCTCTCTGGGCCACAGATTGTAGCTGAGGGGAGCTTCTCCTTGGGAAACAGAAATACAGGCAGCTTTTTGCTTTCCTGGGAACGTTCACCATGTCCCTGGTTTTATTGGAGATAAGCCTAGGAAAGTTAAGAGAGACTGAGGAATTCCACACTACAGTGAGTTCAACTACATGCAAATGTCTATCCGGAAATACAGCAACATCTTTCAATTTCCCAATCAAGATACATTTCAAGCAAGAGATGAACTTTATTTGTCCTTTCTATGCCTGGGCCTGGCCCAGACAAAAATCCTGAAAAATATATTATGTGTAACATCTGTGACCTTTAGAGCTGCTTTTAGGAAGAGAAGAGTCCCTCTTTATTGAGATGAAAACAGGGTATAGCACTGATGGAAAACGGGAAACCAAATGCACTCTTTCACATTTGGGAATGAGTTTGTGTATGAGTGACATACATCCCATTTTCCAACACAGTCTCAGTTTAGCTATCTACCTCCAATTGGGGTAAGGAAATCAAGGGACTCACCTGTTTCTTCCACTGATCTCATCACTTCAGGTCATCTCAACACCTTTACTAGTTTCCTCCAGGGACTGAAATCGCACTCTGGGAAAGCAACCAGAGACAGCTGCGGGCACCCAGAGCGCTCCCCGGTTGCTTGGAGGAGGCACCACGTCCCCCAGCACAACCCAGGCACTGCAGTTGCACAGCCAAAACAACACGGTGGACTTCATCGGCTTAAATTCATGGAGCTGGCTGTCAGGCACTTTGTGGCTGTACACCCTGCGGTTCGTCTGTCTTGAGAAGTATGCTATACCAATGAGTTTCCAAGACTAACCATAATCCTTATGGAGATTTTCAGGACCAGCTTTTCTTCTAGATGCCACAAATCAGGTAGTTGGAGATTCAAGGCTTAATTACCATTTGCGACTACCATTTTTGTATCTACAGAACAGGGAAGTAAGAAGAAACCTTAAAACAAGACCAAAACCTTTGCTACTGCTTCCAGCTATACTAGATTGCCCTCAGAAAAGCTTATCTATACATACAGATCTTCTCTAAGCTTCAAGTAGTGTTTTAGGTAACAAGACATTCCTTCATGCTTTGTCCTGCATTTCATTATGCATTTGCCTCTTTTTCAGCTACTGAGGAGTATGCAGCCATTATTTGCTTTGGATAAGATACCTTCTTATTTTGCATTTCTCATTGTGTGCATTGCCCTGTTATTAAGGTAATTTGAAACGGCCACGTGCAAAGTAACAGGGGAAATTCTCTCTCAGTCATATGCCTCATCCTATGGGCACAATTGTGTTCACATTATTCAAGCTGACTATTATGTTATTAAAGAAATGTTCAAGTGAAATTCAGTATTTTTTCTTAAAACAGGCAGGTTATTAAAAGACAATGTTTTAACTGTAGTATTGGCTCTCATATATAAATACTACAAAGAAGGAGAAAAAAAAAAGTTTGCTAAATTAGATTTTTTGTATTTAGCCAAAGTAAAACACAGTGGAGCACCAAAGGGAAAGCTAATGTAAAACCTGCTGAACAGCTTCTGTAATAGCACCATTTGATGAGCTCCTTGAGAAAAAACATTCTGGGAAAACAACATGTGCCCCCCCCCCCCCCCCAAAAAAAAAAAAACAAACCAGAAAACCCCAAAAACAGAAGGGGAGAGAAGTTATCATTTTCTAAGGAAGAAGAGTTAACATTTTTTGTCTCCACAGCCACAATACAGATTACCCATTTACGCAGTAAGGTGCGAGGGCCACACAAGGAAGGAAGTCTTCAGCTACTGAAGATCATTAGCAGCAATGAGGGAGGCCGCTGTCAGTCTCTTTGGGCTAGTTTCTCTGGATACTCGTACAAAGGACGGAAAATTATCGGCGCCACTGGGCCTCTGCCCAGGTCATCCTACAGCTGAACACATGAAACGTTATGCCATGAGAATGAATGCCCTGGAAGAAGCCGAGGGGTGGTTTGAGTCCCTGCATACATTAATCACCCTGAATGTGGTCTCATGCTGGGATTCACAGCCAAGGCAGCCAGCAAGGTTGACTCCTTCGAGAAGGGGAGGCGTCAGAATAATATTAGAAGCATCAAATGTCCTCCCTTTCCCTGGTATGGAAAGCTCATCTAGAAGGTGTCAGGATAAAACATGAGAGCTGCAGTTGTACTTAGAGACATGAAGGAGTGATTCACTGTTTCATGGCACAAGTGGAGGAGGAGGCTGCAATAAAAACTTTTACAAGGTGAGATCTAAACCCTGAACGCAGCGCAGGATTACAAAGCCTTTTTTGTCTTTTCTCAGTTGTTTTTTTTTTTTTTTCCCTGAGAGCGCTGTGTTGTAATTAAACTGTAAATTTCTTGAAACGAAAGCATAAACGATTATGTTCCTGACACACCTGCTTTCTGAAAGTTACCCACACACTCACATGCATTTTTGTTGACCTGCACTCTTTAAGAAGGAATCCAAAAGACTAAAGCAGGAAAGTATGCTGCAAACTGCTGCCCATGAATGGCCACCTTTTAATTATTATGGAAGATAACAAAAATGATGGAATGAAGCAAACATAGTAGCATCTCCTTCATGTCTCCTGGGGAAAAAGAGCCAACAACCAAACCCTTGGTAAATACACACTTCCGAGAAAAAGAAATTATTTAGATTTTATAAATATTAAAAGTAAAACTGTGCTGATATATTAACTTTTTACAAATGTATGTTAATTAGCATTTCTTGTCCGATTAATTTTTTGGAAGGTACTAATAATGGTAAGACCTCCAATAGTATTACTCAAAATTTAATGGGTCAAGGCAGAAATATATCTGCCTGACAAGACCTGATGAGCCAACAATAACTCATTAATATTTCACATACATATTCTATTAATTCAGGAATTAAGTCTTTTAATGACAGCTAAAAATCAGAGGAAATCATCACAAAATGACAAATTACACAATTAAAGCACTAAATTTTCACAGAAAAACAGGAGAACCAGAGAAGGAAAAAAGCTTTTCCTGTGACCTGAACATGCTCACACCTCCAGCAACAAATTCAGGATTATTTCTTATTTCTGCTGTCCAAGCAATTCCAAATTTTAAACAATTCTCTGTCTTGCCCAAATTAATAGAAATTTAACATGAAGCCAGACCTAACTCCTTGACACCCCCTTAAAAACTCAAAGCTAAAACTTGCTGAGATTCCACTTTGAACGCTCTAGTATAAGCAGGATTGTTTTATTGATGAGAGAATACTGCTTTTAAGGCCATGTAGGACTGGTGAAAAGGTAGAACCAAATCATACCATTCTGTACTTCACTGAGCTGCAGAATAGCTTAGGGTGCTCTACAGTGTTCAATACGTTAAAAAAAAAAAAAAAAAAGCAGCTCATATTCAGCATTTGTTGCATGTGTGCCATGTTCTCCAAGATATGTACTGTATCTACTTTTGGCTTTACTATCATGTCACCCAGATAAACAGAATATCTTCTTTTACACAAGACGCTCCTACATCTGTTTTCCCTGCTTAGATAATCTTCCAAGATCTTGGCTACAAACAATTATGTCTATTTTTTCAGGTAATCTCACAGAGATTTAGAAATATAATTCTATAAGTAAGTGCTGAAACAAAGTCAGGACCTGAAAGATTCACAGGCTTTGAACACCTTACTCATTGTGGAAGTTGGGAAGGATCACTTATAAGCTTGCCTTGTTCCTATGCGCTTTTCCCAGGCTTTCATTATTGGCCACTGACAGTGACAGGGTGTTTAGCAAGATGAAATTCTGGTTTGAGCCAGCATGGCAGTTCCTATGAATAGTTAATACACTGTTGAAAGTTCAGTATTTTCATATTAGTTACTCTCAAAATTTCCTTGTAATCCTCTGTGATGGCACATTTCTCTAATCCTTCTCACTCCATCTGTAGACCAGCTGGAGTCTTAACCTGATATATCCCTGGTTTGATGTTTCTTTAGCATATATATATAAACTGACTCACACACAAAACTTTTGCTGACTATTTTAGTTCACCTCTCTGCATTTTCCCTCTGGGTAGGAAAGCATTGGCACTTCATGTCTGTCACTCTGCTGGTCTTCATTCAAGCAGGTTTCCGGAAGCATGCTCTGGAAGCCAAATGACTTTGACTGCAGTGAGTCTTGCTCCTACCTCCCAATAGAAAACAAACTCTCTCTCTCTCTCTGACTCTTTGCATTTCCTTCCTGTTTCCACTTAACATTTTTAGTAAGAACATTCCAACCTTTTCAAGCTGTCACTTGCTGTGGTGCCAGGACCAAGAAGAGATAGCAGGGCAAAGCACAGAAACCTGGTTGATGACTAAAGATTTATGGGTCCCAGCTGAACTCCCCTAGAAAGAGAACACTGCTTTGGATGATTTAGGACACCTGCTGTCCCAAAGTCCAAAACCTGTTCCCAGCAATTGTAAGGACCCAGACTCAGTTGACAGAGTCTTCATCCTACTTCTAAACAGAAATTAAGCACCCTGCAACAACAAAGATGAACAGAGGACAAGGAAAGCCTGAGATAAATAGGAATTTTAACAAAATGGAGAAAATTCAAACTGAGAGACTGAAGTGGTATGGATTGCAGGATTGACAACCTGACAGAAGGGAACAAGCAATTCTAAAATCACTTAATTCTTTTAAAAATAGGACCAAGACAGAGACCACTGAAACATTTTCAGACTTCAGAGTCTCTTTTTGGGTGTGATTGCTCTTTCCTAACTTTCTGAACTTTGTCCCCGAAGACCTTTAAAGGCTGGAGAACTGTCCTCGAATACATGTCTGAGCTTGAAATGACAAAGAGTTTCAGAAGAGGGTCTTGGCCTCAAGAAGTTTGCAGCTGGAGTTTGGCAGCCATCAGACCATAACATATGCTACATCTGTTGAGGAAAGTTTTCAAATGAATAGATGTAAAAATGGTAGCGTGGAAAAAAAGGCAAGCTAACGCAATACTGATCATCTGGCCCCTACATGATGACAGTATTATGTATTTTAAGTTTACGAGCCATACAAATACTATTACATATTTTAAAACATGCTAAAAAATAAAAGTAATTACACTACGATGGTGACAGTTTATTGTTTGCAGGTGCACAGTGCTGGAGGGTCTGGCTCTCTGGATTAACAAGTGACAGCACTGGCAGATACAGACAGCTGTCAGTCATCTTGCCTGAACTAGATAAGTACCCCAGAGATGATGCAACAACCAGAACTGAAAAGCACAGGCGTAGACTAGAGAGTAGATGCACAAGAATCCAAAGCTCTAGGAAACGTCTTAAAAAAATATATATATATTTTTTTTGGCCATCCTCAAAAGGATTTAGCCACAGGAAATGCAACTGCTCTGCCTGGTATTGTCCGGATTCCTATGCAAGCTATCACGTTACAGTCAGAAATTACTAGGCAAGTGGCACATACAGGCTGTGCTGTCACAGCCTAGAAAGGTGTGATTGTCCCACAGCTGACAGAAGAACTTCCATGAAGTATGAAGACCAACAAGTCTCCCTGTGAAGTCCGCTCTTGCAACAATTTGTCCTGTGAGCAACAGAATTAATGATGTCTGTTTTCTCACACATTTATATTTTTTAATGTCCTTCCCCATCTCAGCTGCTCCCTCACTCTTCCAACAGCTCCTGCTCTTCTTATGTTCCCTATAGCACCTCCCCAGGCAAGAGACAGCCTCTGCTAGAGCCAAGCGAGAGCATACGTGTGTGCCGTCCAACCAGGCAACTCCTGTTAAACAGAATGGACAACAGCAAAATTGTACTTACCGTTCCCTCAGTGGGGCATTAATTTCAGTTCCTCTCCCTTCCCCAGCCACTGATTTTCAGACTTAAAGAAAATTAATTACCTGTGAGACTCTCATTTGAAATTGTCTAGCAGGTTCAAAAGCCCCCAGGGAGGAGGAAGGCCCAGAAAAACAGTGTGATTGCCTAAGCCTTGTTTCCTTAGGAAACCAGCCTAAACACACATTCAAACGAGAAACACCAATTGTAGGCTTCCTCTGGTCTTGTCCCTTAATCAGCAAACATTAATACTTGCATGGAAAGAGGGGAATATAAAGAAGTTAATTTCCAGGGAAGGTTTTCCCCTTAAGATATCTCTACTGTTCTCAGACTCTTGGACTAACATCAGCACCGCTATGTGCTGCAAAAAGGTCTTGCTTAGAGCATTCTTACAATAAGACAATGCACTCTCAAAACAGCTGGAAGGGTAACTGGCAGATCTCGGAGAGAAATCGCTATCTCGTTCCTGATAACCTTTCTGCAATGTTAAAACTTTCCCACTTTACAATGGTATGAACCCAAGCTTTATGAAGTTGAGAGAGGGAAGGCAAAACAAAACAGTGGCCCCAAGAGAAACCTATCCCAGAACCACCTGTTGCTCAATGTGTAGCGAGCCCTTACCCATGTCTTAAATCCCTAGTCCACTGAAAACACATCAGGGGCTTGAAACTGAGCCCTTCAGATGTGTCCTTTGAACATTTTAGTGGTTATTCTCAGGTTGTCCCCATGCATCTTTTTTGTTGGAGTTGTAATACCTTTGTATAAATATTTTCCTATTTTTTGACCAAACAGCATACAGCTCTACAGATCACAGACCAGAAGTTTCAGGTGGCATGTGGGAGACCAGGGTCAGGTCATTGCTTGCAAAATGATTCCCATGGAATAGATCTGTAAATACCCATTTCAGAATATCCAGCTATATGGTAAAATGTACTGCTGTAACGTGGGATTGAACTTGTAGGTCACTGGTCTAAAATTGGCAGTGCTGGTAGAGATAATGATGACTTGAAACTGTTTTTTTGACTGCCACTGAAATCGGTATGCTCCTGCAAACATTTGATTTAAACAAAACAACAATTTTTTCTGTGATAAAATATTTCATCAGAAAAATCCCAGTCCAATCCAGTCATTGGAAATTGTAACACAAACCAATGCCTTCTCACTCTAGGGGATAAGGGTAACACTTCTCCAGCACTCCCATGCTCCTTAGGGCAGTGTTAGAGGAAGAAGTCCAAGATGTAATTTGATTCCTCCAGGGCTGAGTGCTGTACTAGTAGCGGAGCACTCTGCTGGCTCCAAATTTAAATTAATATTTAAATAAATTAGAGAAATTTAAAATAAACTTTAGAAGTTAGAGATTAACCACATCAGTTTATCAGGTAATGAACAAGAGCGTGTGCCATTTTTGCTCTAACAGGAATGCTCCCATCAGATTATTAGTTTTAACGCACACAGAAACCAGAAACAGATTTGCCATCAAACGCCCTCTCTGAACCAACCAAAATAATGCTCTTATTTCACTGACATGAAATGATGGGAGGAGGGATGATTTGAGGTGGGGCCCAGGAAAGGGGAGTCATTAAAGTCCTTGTATAAACTCATGTTTTTTCCCTGAACTTTGTAAATTTCATCTTTTTTCTCCCATCTTTTTTCTCCCATAAATTTGTACTGACTCTACTTGTAAACCCCTCATTTCCACTGCAGCCATGCTTTAATTCAGAATGGAAGACACCTGAATTACATAAATCTCCAATACAAAGTAACATTTTCTGTGCAAAGTAAGAGCTGTCATGAAAAAGGTAATGAAGAAGAATAGCTCATACAGAGGGCTCTAATGCTATCCAGCTGCTGCTATATGGCACTTGCTGATAAGACTTTGTTTTAACTTTACAATAGAGAAAGTTTGGGAAAGGTTAAAAATCAAAATACAGGAAGTAAAACTCTTTATACTTCATCTGTTACATTTCCTCTTAAGTAGCATTTATTTTCTTACATAATTTAGTTTTCCACAAAGCACATGTATGTGTGCCTTTTGTTCTTTTTTAATAAAACGACAAGCAGCATTTTAAGTTGTGCTTTTTAGGTACATGTTTTTAGGCAGCATTCCTACTTTTCTTGGGAGATTTAAAGGAAAGGATTGTGGAAGAATGGAGTAACACAAAAACTCCATCAGAGTTGCAAAAAGCATAGTACGAGTCAGAGTTATGTTTTTGGGATACTCTAATCATAAAAACACTGTGACACTGCTACCATCCTGTATCTTCCATTACATTTTAAAAAGGGGCTAGTTCATTCTAAATTAAAAAATGCCAGGAATGTGCAAATAAAGTGCTGTTATTATGCTTATTACTTTTCACTGTTTATGCAACAACCACTGGGAACGTGTTGTTGAAAGACATTTTACCAATACCTGTGTTGACAATTATATTCACAAACCAATTTTTCCACAGAACTCTAGAAATAAGTTTTAAAAATATGTCTGAAAAATAAGCACATATGTTAAAAGGTGATAAGAAGGATAAATTCAGCCTTCCAGTTTTACAAATGAAATACTTTCTTTTCATGTTAAGGTGCAAATGCGGTAATATGGTGCCCAGCCACAAAAACTAGGATGCCTCGATTAGAATCGGACTAGAAACAAAAGTGAAACCGACTAAATTATTTTTGTTTCCAAGAGGGGAAAACCAGCAAAAACTGTAAAAAATGCCCCTAGAGAGAACTTGTAGTTAGTATTTCAGTGACTATATCACGAATAGTTGGCACTTTGAAATATGTCTAAAATTAACCATCTCTTCAAGTGGCTTACCCTATGTTGCAGTGATAAATATATATCCCTTCCCCCTTTTTTTTTTTTTTTTTTTTTTTAATTTAGAGCTCCTATAAGAGAGGCCAGAAGAGGCGGATATCTACCCTACGTGTCAAAAACAATGCAGGCTGATAGCAATTACCACAGAGCAATGAGAAGCTCCATTCTTCCTTTGCAGTACACGTGCATTATCTCATTAAACATGTAGGCTGTGGGAGAGCAGACCCCCGAGGAACAGAACAAACTACACTCCAAAGAGGTTAGCATGCAAACCCCTTCACACATTGCGACCATTTACTGGTAAGCCAAACTAACCTGTTGATACTATTGTTTAAAGCATTTTTATTAACCTTGATGACAGTCAAGACATATTTCCAAATACTGAAGTCGACATCAATAATCTCTGAATCAAGCACTAGTAACATCTCCCTGGGGAGGAGTGGGAAAAAAGCTGTTGTAAAGACTCTTAATGGTAAACCTCTGCTAGCAATTATTTCAAGAGACAATGAACATTTGGCAAAAAAAGCCGAGGCGGCTTTGTTGAGGCAGCTTAATGATGTAGGAGCCAAAGAGTTAAAGCGAAGCCGCAAAGTTGTGCAGACCGCTGAAACCTTCCTGTTGGGAGTTCCTTTCAGAAGGAGTGGGAAAGGAACAGTATTAATAGCTATTGCTGGGCTGCACTTTCCCACAGGTCTGGACAGGATCTCCACATCGGCTTTTGCCTTTCTGAAAGGAAGACCTGAAACGACTGCAGAGACTGGAAAACTCTGGGCCTCACAAGGAGGAAACAGGAGGACCTGAAAGACAAACCAAGGGCTGTGCCATGCGTTACGACTGCCCACAGCCGAACGGCCGCAGAGGAGAAAGGCGGGGGGGGGGAAAGAGAGAGGAACAGTGAGGAAGAGAAGAAGGCAGCAAGCGAGCAACAGCAGCGCTGATGTCAACGACAGGTTGCTGTCACTTGGAGGCCACTCACACAAACCCACTCGTCCCCTGAGGAACGTGGAGAGACTTTCTGTACTAGCAGGAAGCTTGCTGGTACAGGGAAAGGATTAAAAAACCCAAGAGCCCTCAAAACAAACAAAAACCCCCTAAACAAATAAATAAAATTGCTCAAGTTTGTTACGAGTCATCTCATTTTGCACACTTGAGTCAAGGTCATCGTTCTCAAAGAGTTTTACCTCTAGGAGGCAAGAAAATACAAACTGTATCCTCTTTATTACCATAAGTAGAAGGATTCTGCCAAAAAACTGTAGAGACCTGCAAGTGTACAGGGATTTACTTAAATTTATTCATGCTGACAGTAAGATGCTTTGTCTTCACTGCCGCTTACATGACTACCACTCCAGTTAACTTAGTCCACGTTAGAGCTGTCGACCTGCAATGCAGCACAAGCTGCCAGAAGGAACTGAATTATCAAAGACCAACACATCCTGCTCCAATACAAGCAGCAGTCAAGCTTTGAAGTCAACCCCCTATCTCTGCCATTGCTGGTCAACCTGGGTATAAAGAGCTTTTTGAAAAGGGCCAGGAATTTTTTCAGCACTAGACATATATACCTTCAGTTAGCTTTTTATTCATGACAATTTCTCACGATTACATAAATTTGGCATAGTTTGCATTCTTCCTCTCAAACCCAAAGATTATTAAATCCTGTTTGGCATACTTGTGAAAAATCACGCTTCTCGTACATGTGAAAAGGCATTTGCCTTTCCACACAAATAGATAATCCTCTGTAAGTTGAACATGATTACAACAAACCTTTGGTGATGCAAAATGCCAAATGGACTGGAATAAATGGGACAGCAGGCAGGAACAGAGAAGTTTCTCAAAATAATGGGGTCTTAGCTACAGAAATTACTACTTTGAAGATGGGATGTGAGACAGTTTTTGGGGCTACCACACCACTTGACTAAACATTTTGAAAGCTCTTTGCTCTGTTCCAATATTAAATAATGTTCCCACCTCTGCCCTCAAATCTTGCAAATGAATCTTCTCTCCAGCCAGACCTTGTGCTAAGCACCTCCTTCTGCAGACAAATATAAGAACTACTGAGCAATGAGTCCTGCAGAGAAGAAACTAGTGTCTAGTTTAGGTGATCACCTAAAATACAACACAGGAGACCTTGCAATTAATAAAACCTGCATCAGATGTACTGTGCATTAGTTTCCAGTATGTGAAACCACGTTAATTATCAACTATGGTTTTAAGCGTATCTTGAAAATTTTGGCTAAAACGTTCCATAAGTGCAAGGTCTTAGCAGATTGCCAAGGAGAGCTTATTCAAGAGAAGATTAGCCAGTGGTAAAAATCTGCTTGGGAGAGGGGGCAGGGAAAGAAAGGAATTTGTCACAATCATTAAATGCAGACATATCTATCCATGTTGCTTTCTAAATGTAAAACAACTCAGAAAAATATATTACAAAGCCACTTTTCTATTACAACTTTAAATTTTCCTTACATTCAAATTCAGGGAAGAGTTGAGGACTTTGTATCATGATTACATTCACTTTCAAGAGTCAAGCAGGAACAGCCTAAGGATGTTTATTTTAAACAGTAAAATGCTGAGTGAAGTAAAATGAAGTCACTGTAATGATTAGCGGGCTTCTTTTTCTCTTTAACACACAGAAGATTTAGTTTTGCTTGGTATTGTGATGTCTATGAGTAAGCAATCATTCTACTTATTACTATTATGTTAACAACTGTAAACCACCTACAATTACTAGCATGATCCCTAACCTCTGAGAGGTGGTAATCCAGTATTGGTTGTTAGCTGTCAAATTTATTTCCCTTTGGTGAAATATACCCTGGATTTAATTACCAGTCATTCTTGATACTTTATGGAGTTGAGCTCAAGTACTGTGGCTCTGACATTTAACCCATGACCCTTAAATATTTACCAGCTTTACTGGTTGTGTACAATTATCCCTTCAAGTATATCTCAGATCCATCATTCTGCCCATGACTTACTACTCCAGTCATTCTAAATCAGATACATCTTCTCCCTGCCAATGAAAGGGTAATGTTTAATTTCCACTCTAAAAAATAAATAAAAAAATATACTGTTGTACTGAATTGTGCAGTGCAGTCAGCATCTGCTAACTGCACTTTTACTGTGTAGGACGACTTTCATCAGAGGGACAATAAACTCAGTTGCGTGCAATGTTTATTAACAGGAGCATCAAACAAGATTTCTGTTACCGATTATGGGCTCAGTTCCTCTCCGGTAACAAGAGTGGAGTGCAGGGTGAAGAACAACAATTCTCTGACATGCTTAAATGATGACACTGAGCCCACACAAGCTTTTCCATGAGGTCAAGTTCCCATGGGTGAGAAGACGACAGTACCAGGGAGTATCCATACTTCAAACAACACAAATAACTTCTCAGAGTTAATGCTTCTCCAAGTTGCAAAAACTCCTCCAGATGCTTCTCTGTAGCAGATAGGGAAAAGGCAGCTGATGGCTCTAGAAAAGCCACCCATGCAGGGGGGAAAGGGTAACATGCATCCTCCCAGAGGCAAACTTTGCCTGCAAGGACTCCAGGTTTGGGAGCAGGGTTTGAAGCAGATACCTAGGGCCTTTCTGTGGCCACCGAAGCTTCCTGGTTCCGCACAGAACTGGAGAGAGAATTCAGAGGAGTAAAATCCTATGCAATGGCCTGGGTATGCTGTGCTTCCCCCAAAAGGCTTCTGAGAGTTAGTACAACATGATCTTTACTTTAGCTGATAGGGATAGCAGGTTACTACGTAATCTAAAAACTTCCTTCATAGAAGCAGCCAGCCTAGTTCAAGATATGTAAACTTTCCTCTCTGCTGCCAGTGCTGCTATAGCCCAATCTAAATGTAAAGAACTTGGTGAACAGCACAGGAAAATACTGCTCAGCTGTAAACAGGAATTTTTAAAGTGTAACACATGGCAGTTTACAGTGTTTGCATATGTACGTGCACATACATAGCTTCGCAAACAGGATCTGAGCCTGAAAAGATTTACAATTACCCTTGATTTTACTCAGCATGAGTTGTCACCTCAAGGGGAATGCTCACATGGCGCAGCATTAAGCATATATGCAAGTCTTTGTAGGAGCAGAGCCACTGACACACATAAGGTGATTTATAAGCAGTGTTCAGCAGACATACTAGCTTCAGAATATTCCTTTAACACAGTTAATCAGCAACCTGGCTTAAAACCGTGCAACCTAACCTCATTGCTTCCCCTCCAAAATCCAAGCCACTGTACAAAACACGTATTAAGAAGTTTGCAAGTTAAATATTTATTTGCATGTACTTGTCTTACTTCCAAAAGTGTTTAATTTGCAGGTAGTTTGCACTCTATACAATGTATTTTAAAAAAGCACAATAGTCTAGATACTGCCTTTAAAATTGCATATTACTTGTATGCATTACCTCTAAATCAAAACCATTTTAATATAATTTTTCTTTTCTCTCATAAATAAATACATAAAGCTCGCTTCTAATAGGCAAATTAAATGCCTCATGGCCCGCAAACACACACACATACCCCCCACACAAAGGAAGACAAAAATGATTATTCAGCATCACTGGAATGTACCAGCAAATTCAAACTCAGATATTCTCTCTTGAGAGTGACTATTCATTCCTCCCTTCAGCTATTTCTAAAACCCACAGTAAAGTTTAAAAAACTGTAGAACAAGATGACTTTTACACTACTGAATTAATATAATTTCCCTTCTTAATATGGCTTCAAGGAACTCTACTGTATTTGATAGCGTGTTTTTAACATGCAGAACAGAAATATTAGGACTCTGATAAACTGAGTGTGTACCTTTTCAGAGGTATTTTAAGGTATTGTTCTGGGATTTGATCCTGCATTTAATAGTTTGGGAAGTAGGAAAGGACATGCTTGTTTCATGTACGTAATTAAGAAACTGCAAGTATTTATAGGATCAAGTCCTTCGGTTGAATCAGACTTCCTGCAAATGTTAACATAAGCCTCACTCTCAGAGTAAGAAGTCGTAGGATGGAGGCCCAGACAAGCCCACGAATATGCTAGAAAAAAATACCGTATTTTATTTCCCCAAGCAATTCCTTTCATTCATCTCAATGGTAGTTGGGCTAACGAGATCAGCAAAAAAACCCTACAGCAAATATGGCATCCTGCTAGAGTAGCGCAGCATGGCTCAAGTGAATCTGTCCACTCTTTCTGCTATCTACAGAGTAACTTCACTGTAAGACAAGGTTCATTATAAATACAACTGCACTGTGCACTTCAGAACTTCAAAAAAAATAAAAAAATCTTTGGTTGCACTTCACACTATTATCATTACACAAGCATTTGCCATATGAATGACACTTTTCATATCTCTGGGAAAAACTAAGGTCAAAATAAAAATAATTAACTTATTTCTTTTAGACTTCTCTGATTTTAACCAGAAATACAGCCTTCTCTTGATATAAAAAGAAAAAACTGACCCCAATTCATACAGTGTATGTCAATCCAATGCATGTTTATAAGCATGAGTTATAAAGCATTAAAAAAAAAAAGACAAAAGGAATTTAATCCTTCATCACAGCTTCTAAAGTTATTACTGGGCAACGATACCTATGAGATTATTACCTGTGTGGGAGGGGAGAAGTAAGAAGTATACCCAAAGTGAATACATAACACACTTCTATACTTAAATTGAGCAAATTGAAGACCAAGAAGAAAACTCTAACTAAAATTTTTTTTTTTGTACTGGTATAGAACTGTCTTTTTAGAGGTACAGCACTACGAGAAGCTGAATCTTAAAATATCTGATATATGTGACATATCTAATTTTAAGAAAGCAGTAGCATCCAACTTACATAACAATCAAAGAATTATAAAATAATTCAGATTGTAGCGGACCTCTGGAGCTCATTTAATCCCAACTGATCTAGTCATATTTGCTATTCAGACATTTTTCCCTACATCCTCCGTGCTTCTGGTTTCTGTTGGTTCTCTTGAAACCATCTATGCTACGTGAATCTTCTGGCTTGCATTTCACACTTAGCAGGATAATTTACCATGTGATGATGTCTTTCTGGAAGTCTAAGAGATACTTCAGACACAGGAACACAGCTTCTGACAATGTATGCTCTGTTTTTTCTGCAATTTCTGAACTCTTTATATAAATTTACTTATGGAACTACTCATATTCAAAAACATGTTCCAATGTTTCTTCCCCCCCTCCCCACCCAATGTGGGCGCAGTCTAATTTATTACTGTAGAAGAATGAATTATTGGCAACCATCTTGCACAAGGATAGCTCCCAGAATACATGACTTTGATTTGCCAAGATTATAGTGGCTCTCAACATGCTACAGCACAGACATTTCTGAGCTAACTTAGCTGTTTAGTCAATATTCTCCATCCCAGTATTGTTCTGCATGAGGCTTAAGCATCAATTTGAGGAAAAAAACATGATGACCTGCAGAGTATTTGCAATGCTTAAGTGACCCAATGCTGAAACCACACACAAAATCAGCTCCCTTATCAAAGGCAGCAGAAACTGCTATCAACATTGATTTCCTTTGGTTCACCTTACTCTTGCTTAAAACACAGGTAAAATTCACCAGTTATGCAAAGTGTTTTGCATTTCTACAGTAAGAGTGCATAAATAGGTGTAACGCAAGTAATTCTCCAGGATATGAGAAGTGTTTTGATGAGTTAAAATAACAAAAAAAAAAAAACACCAAAACCACCACTCAAATACATATCAGTTTGTCCATAAATTCCTGTAAATGATGTTCCTACATCCCTATATCTACAGCTGCGTGTTCAAACTTCAATTATAAAAATGTAAACCATACCATGTTTTGTTCTTTACAGCTGGAAGAAATTCTTGACCAAGAGCAAAAAGTAAACATTATAGCAAGGCTTGAGTCTGGATAGTACACAAAGCAATAGCTCTGCAACTGAACAGTGTCCATGTTAATTTCAGTGATACATTAATTAACCTTTCTGACATCTAAATGAATTACTTCATGGTGATCAAAAGCATGAAAGAAAGCACGGGGTCTCCAACAGAGATACGCTTTGAATAGCATTTCATTCTAACATTAAGGAGATTAGCAATTGAGAGGCTCTTACCTCTTTTTACTTATGTCAAAGATGAAGCCAACTCTGAAGCAATCACACTCCTACGCATCATCTTAAGTGACACAGAGATGGCAAGACAAACATGCAGATCTAATCAGACTTCATTAAGAGCATTAAAGGCAAACCAAGATCTGCGAACCTGGCGGAAACACGCAGCTGTGTTGTGAAAAACTACAGAACAGATTAACTTGAAGACAGAAGCAGCCTCTCATTCTAGCATTACAAAAACCAGTGCAGTTGGAAGCACACCTAATCCTTCCACCATCTCCACTCTGACCTGATCTGTAAGGAAAACTACTGTCCTAGCTTTCATAGGTACACCTGAATCCCTCAGCTATTGCTTGTATATCTTAACTAGCTCATCAAGTCTGAGCAACCATCTGTTCTCTGATCATGCTGATCACCTGAGCCACAAAATCAGAACAGAGGCAGCCCTTCTTCATGTGTCCTTTCTCTTTTCTTCTTCTTTTAGTAGGAATATTGTAGGATGCTCAGATAATCTTTGGAAGAGTCTAAACAGGAGTTAAACCAATGTCAGTTTTAAAGGTGAAAAACTTACATGAAATTAAGCAACAGAAAAGATAACATTATGTGAGAAACCTGTCAATGTAGATATGAGTGGAGAAATCATGAGCGAGGAAATGTCCTGTTTGTCTTCAACCAACCTAAACCAGTTTGTCCTCCCACAACTTTCAGTGCAACCTATGCTGCCACAGGATCCTGCAGGGAAGCACAGATATCAAAATAATTTCAGACCTGCACTGATCAGCATTGATAAAGAAACAAGGAAGAGGACTGTCCTCAGCTGCTCCAGAGTGCAGCTTGTCTTGTGATCATCACCACTACTGATATTGTATATTAGCCAATAAAACTGAAACATGTGTTCTCCCTGTTTAGCCTCCAAAGTCACTTGATGTATCAAAACTACAAAAGGTCAGGGGACACCATCTACAACCATATCTGCTAATGATTAGTTTCACAAACCTGCACTGGCATCTGAACACCTAACCACTTTTTGGAAGAGGTTATCAGACAGAGTACAGGTGTGGAGATCAAGGCTGCATACTAAATGCAATGTATTACAACACCATGCAGCTTTTCACCACAAAGGTATTACTGCCATCTTGATGTTTCAGTCCTGTTCCATTCTCCACACTGCAAATGACTCCAGAGGTTTAGATGTCAGATGGCAGCCCTACCCATTCCCCCCCAAAACAATAAGCCAGTCAACAAACACTCACAAGTAGAGCACAGAGAAATAGTTTTTGGAATTGATGCTGCTGCTACATACTGATCATTTTATAATCCATCGCAAAATCTGTTTTCTCCAAGACATCATAAGGAAATACCCAAAGAATTCTTGCATCTTCCAGCATATCCTTATCTGCCAAACAGTGCAGTAATTATTTTCCGGTCTTACTGAATTCAGTTTTCTAAATGACCATTAAAAGGCTCTGATGCCACAGAATCTGACTGAAATGACAGATTATTACAAGGTCACTAAACAGCTCGTTGTGAACTTCCTGATATTTTATAAACTAGACTGCCTTCACATATTGTGACACATGAACGATTACAAAACTCCTTTCAACAAAGAACTTTTCAAGGCCTTTTGTCTTTAGTACTAGAAGTGCTTGGAGGGAGACAGTGTTCTCTGAAAAATATGAGGTTTAGTTTTTCACAATAAGGAAGCTGAATCTTAAAGAGCTTTTGTCCCTACTGAAAAGCCTTTGAATCTAAAGTGGAACTGGCTAGAATCTCCTGTAAGTGATCCCTGCAGGAAGACATAACACATATCATAATGCATTTCTTCTTAACTTTTCCACCCTCTGCTCCATGCTTGCTAAATTCTTCCAAATCAAGTCAGGCAAATGACAGCAAATGCACTTTCATGCACTTTCAACTGTATTGTAAATGAAGAATGTCCGTCAAAAATCAGTATGTACAGTGGTGAGGAAATTTCTGTGTTAAAAGTGTTCTCCATTTTAAATAAAAGACGAACCACTTTAAAGCTGAAAAGTCCTCTCAGTGTCATATTGTCAGCTAGGCTGATAATAGCTCAAAATGCTATGACTCACTAAAAAGTTATGCTTTTTTTTTTTTTTTAGCACTACCCCCTTACCAAATCTGGATCATTAGTGTTTTCTGTCCTCACCATAAATAATAAGATCCTGACATGGTGAAATGCCCTTTTTAAAATGCCCCTTTGTCACTATAAAAATAAAAAAATAAAATTTCAAAACTATACCTATGTGTTAAGTGATACTTTCACCTTGGTCAGTTTTCAATTAATTTACAATACTGTTTTGTTTATCAGAGTGGGAGCTGAGCCAAGCCCTCAGCGCATCTGATGAGCCTCGCAATAACCCCGAATGCACCTGTTAATTTTGCCTCTGGGTAAACAGTTGAAAAATCCTCAGCTATTTCCTCAAGTTGGGTGGAAACAAAGAAACATGAGATTAAAAAAAAAAAAAAAAGGCCAAGATTAGGGAATTGGAGATGCATTAATTTAAGAAAGGAACAGGGTCAAACTAGGGGCTAGGAGGCTAATAAGCACAGAGCACACAGCAAGAAAGCTCACAGCAGGGTAAGAGTTCACTTAATTTATTCAAGCGATCTATTCCAGACGCAGTAAATGATACATTATTGGATCCAGACCTGCAACTGCTTACTAAGACCAACCTCACTTAAGTGTCATTACCCTCCCCTTTAGAAATATTGCTATTACCCAAACCTGTTCACAGTGAGGGCTTTACTCAGCTGGCAATCCACTAACTTTTGTTCTTTATGATGCTCCCCCTAATTCCCCCTCTCTGCTGTGGGAATTAGGCATAACAACCACCATGCTAACCGCAGAACACCCAAGTTGATCCAGCTCTATGAGATTTTTAGTACTTTATTACACCAAAAACCAATCCCATGGATAGCAGACTATAAACAACAGCAAATGCTATATCAAGCAAGCAGTAAGTGGTTAAGGACTTAGAGATTTACTAGGGGGTTTCAATCAATCAAAGTCTCCGTACAAATTAGAGAAACCTGAAAAAGGAAGCAGAGAAACACTTATCATGGAAAATTTTAGAGGAACTTCAATTTTATGTCTTTTTCTTTGAACAAAAATAAAGGGCAGATGGTTTTACTGTAACAGATTGGCCTTTTTTTTCTGCTGAATTATGATTAACGCATTTATTAAGCAAGAACAAAAAGGAGCACTTTTATGATGGCAAACCTTTTCAGTAGCTGGCTGTTGATGTCCTTATGAATATCATCTCATCCAGCGATCAGGTTATGCAAGATTTCAGAATACATTAAAACCGTACGGTACAGACAGAAAGTGTAGGGACTGTGAAGCACATGGAAGGCATAAACCTTTGCTTAGTGGGACTTTCTTCAGTCCTTGGAAACCTGGTAAGGTCACACATTAAAGACTACTTCTAACTACCTGTCTTCCCATCCCAAAGAGACAACCAACCCTTCTGGTTATCCTGGGAGTGGCTGCAAGATGAAATGAACTACAAGGCCCTGGAGCTCTTGCTCTGCACTTGGGCAGTCTCTGAAGATGAACGGTACTCAACAAAGAGAAGATCATAACCCACCACTGCATCACAGAGGGAGACCATGGTGCATATTGGGCTGTGCTTACAGATTACACCACAGGTTTGCCTGCGCTCACTTCTGCACTGCACGGCTTAGATGGCACCCCCGATGAGATCTCACAGCCCGGTGAAGTCCCTCCATTAGACGCCTGTTTTAGCTCGTACTTTCCACACTGCTGGGGCAATAGCGTTCTTATGCTGATAGAAAAGGAAAGGCTACTCAGCCCTGAAAAAGATAACTGCTGCAAAACTTACAAAATTCCTCCTGTCCTCCCCGGGCCAAAATTAAGTAACACTTAGCTTGACACCAAACACAGAACAGCTGGAATAGCGGGGAACTACTGAAGGTTTTGTTTGTTAAAAAGTTAATTGACTGAAACTCATATATTCAGCCATTTGCTTCCCATGTTTGTTAATTTCCCACACTTAATAGCTTTTGCAAGGTCCTTTGCATTTCTCACTGGGAGCAATCAGTTCTTTATCTCTGGAAATTAGCACCTCTGGAAAGAAAACAATAGTAACAGGCTGCTCAACAGAAGCCTTTAGCCTGAGAGTGTTACGTATCTTTCAGATTCGGTGTCCATTTGCAGAACTGATTACAAGGCTAATGATGGTGTCAGCCACTATACTACTTTATCCGTAGCAGAAGACCAAGGGCTCTTCATAATGCTTAAAAGAACATATTAAAAAAATGACTTTTTGGTCATCTTTCTCTACTATAAAATATTACAGATAACCCTCAAATGCTTTTGTAACAAGTTAACAAAAAACAAAGTTTGGCTCACAGTGTGAACTTTGAAGATGGTCCAGCTCTGGGGTTTTAGGTTGGGACAATCTAGAAAAGATAATTCCCAAAGCAGGATTCACATCTGTCTCTGAATGTAAAAATCAGAAACAACTAGCCCTAGGACTTTGCTTTGCACACCTCTAGGTGAGAGCATTAATAATTGGAGTGCTGGTGGCAATTTGCATTCCAAGCAGTTCTGTTCAAATTGATTATATTCAAAGTATTGCCACTACAAGCCTTTAAAAAGCCTCTGCAAAAGCCATAAAAACATTCAGAATTGCAGTTTCTAGATTTTTTTTTTTTGTTTGATTGTTACTTTTGATCTTTTAGCATTCAGATTTTCAGTCTTCTCTTGGAAATCTCAAGGGCTGCAAAGCAAAAAAGCTGAGATCTTGAGGTAATCATCTAACTCCAGGAGCTGGGGCTTTAAGAAAACACTAGATATTACAAGACCCACACTAAAATCATGAAAGCTGGAAACGCTGTGTGAGGTTTTGGTTTCTCTTTACATAAAGTACTGAGGAAAAACAGCACGTAAAAAAGGTGATTAGATCCACCAGTCAGATTTATAAATGTAAGGGGGCTTAAAATACTCAAAACATATTAGATTGATAAAGAATATTTACTACATCTGATATACCTGTAATGTACAAAAAAAAAAATTAGAGTATCATATATAGAAACCCAAACTAAAGCCATTCATTTAAAAATCCCCCGAGTTTGTATGACTCACGTAAGGTGAATTTTTAATTTTACATTATTTTTCCCTTCTGATATCAGTGCCAACTCTCCCCGACCCCTTAACACGATTAGCAGCAGACAATGCCACCACTGTTTCCAGAGCAAGGACATAAGCTAGAACAAGTAATATAACAAAGCTGTTTGTGGCTCTACAGTTAAAGGTTATGTCAGCATTTTCATGATAGAAACCCTGTTTCAGAGGTCAGTAACTCTTCTGGAAAAGCTCACTCCATTTAGAAACTTGGCGCAGAGAGTTCCCGCCATAAGACACATTCTTTCAGGAAAAATTAACTATGTGCATGTGTGTCTGTGTGTATATATATATATGTATTATGGGTAGCTACAATGAGACCATAATTAAGGGTATAGGATGGTCTCAGCTTAAAGTGGAATTCTGTTTCCCCTCTAACATTCAGACACACAGTGTGATTTGAAAATTGTTAGGTCAGGTCCAGGACTGGGACAGTTCATGGCAATGTGACCTTACTTGATCAAAGGGTTCCTACTAGACACCTTTGCTTTTTGCCTCCTATGATCTGGCTTTTTAAAATGCAACATTTATGGAACTTTTTAAAATTTACAAACAGGGCTATGGAAATGAGCCAGCACTGCATGAAACTCTTGACACTGAAATCCTGGGCTAGTATCTTTATCAATGACCTGGAGGAGGACATGGGGTGCTCCCTCATCAAATCTGCAGATGACACCAACCTGGGGGAAACAGTTGATACTTTTTGCCATTCAGAGGGATCTTGACAGGCTAGAGGAATGGGCCAACAGGAACCTTGTAAAATTTGACAAGGTCAGATGCAAATGGGACAGATTAATCAACTGTTGAAATATAGCATGGCTAGCTAGCAGCTCTGCTGAAACAGACCCCAGGTCCTGGTGGCCAGTAGGCTGAACATGAGCCAGCACTGTGCCCTGGCAGTGCTGAAGGCTCACAGCATCCACAGATATATTAAAAGTCCTATAGCCAGTAGATCAAAGGAAGTGATAATTGCCCTTTACTCAGCACTTGTTATACTGCATCTGGAATGCTATGTCCAGTTTTGGGTCCAACAGCACAAGAAAGATGTTGAAAAACTGGAGTGAATCCGATGGAGGGCTGCCAAGATGGTCAGCTGGAACTGGGAAAAATTTTTATGATGAGGCCAGACAAACAGCAGAACAGGTTACACAGGGAGGTTTCACAATCTCTGTTCTTGAAGGTTTTCAAGACCCAAAGCCCTGAGCAACTGGAGCTGAAGTCAGTGTTGACCCTGCCCTAAACTGGAGGTTGGATTAAGACGTCCTGAGGTCCCTTTCAACCTGAATGATCCTCTGATGCCACTCTGAAATGCACTGGTGAGACTGGGACTTCACCATCCTGACCCAGATAATGGACAGTCATGCCAAATCCAAGTTGGGGATCTTTGGTTCATGAACACATCTTTCTCATTTTCCTTTTACCCTTCTCTGTACGCTTTCCGATCATGCTCTCTAACGTGCTGCAAGGTGGCAGATGAACTAGTGCACAAGCGCTAGAGCCATCATGGCGTGTCTACCCCTTCATTAATATATGCTCTTGACATGGAAATACCACACTCAGTAATGAGAAGGAAAGGTTATTCATACCTCCCAACTTTAAACACCTTGGTTTCATCTTTCCATCTTTTCTCTACAGTCAAGTGGGTAAATCATATCAGGGGCCTGATTTAGTGTTTTTAAAGCACTTTGTGGATGATGATCTCTGTCTTCCCATCAACCAGGGAGGGAAAATAGCGAGATCAACTGATGCACCCTATCAGTTAGGCTGGCTATTGTGAATAATGTGCAAGTCTTTATCCTTGTTGTCCCACAAATCAGCGCTTACACAGGTAGTAGTTTCACACTTCAGTATGCGTCTCCTCCTACCGGCTCTATCCAACTAGGGACAAATATGTGAGGCTCTTTAACTCTGAGAGCCCTGCAGGCAGCGTCGACATGCGGTTTCACAAGGAACCTTTGGGCTGGCCTGAGGCAATGGACAATGAGGCAACAGGCATATTTGTCAACAGAGCACCTGGCTGGTAGGAGTATTCAGTGTAGCACTTCTTGAGATTGACTGAACCCCCTGACGCAACCACATAATTACTTATTTGTATTACTGTAGCATGACCTGGTCTGGGTAGGCTACAACCTTTGCCATAGTAGTAGTACACACATGAAACAAAAGGTGTCAGAGAGATGAAGCCGATACAGACAGAGTTTTTTTCAAGTGGCAGTGCTAGAAGAAGGATGCAGGAAAACAAGCTTGATTATCATGACCGGCAATGGTTGTAGTACATCAGCTGTCTAACCATTGTGAAGATTCCTGTTGGCATCACAAGCTGAGATTTGAAGCACAGCAGTGATGAAATAGCTTTGAGAGTGTTTACAGTGGGCTCCTCCCAAGCTTGACCAGTAGCGTGGGAGAAAGAGAGAGGTGCTTGTCTGAAAATTTAAGAAGTGGGTGCTGAATGTGGGTGTCAGAAGCTGGCTGCAGGCAGGAGTTGGCTAGTCGATAGTGAAGGAGAGATGACAGATAGGGTGAATACAAGACATGAAAGGCCTGTGAAGTGAAGACAAGTAACACTGGTCTGATGTGATAGAGGAAAAGGAGCCATCAAAGACATGTGTGACACGCTGAAAGCAGCAACCAAGGGAAATGATCTTCCCAGAAACATTCTGAGTGGATGTACACAATTTTGCACATCACATTCACCAAGCCCACAGAAAAGGATGCTGCCCCACTTAAAATATGAAATGATGACAGCCTGAATGTGCTAAGTGGATGGACAGAAATGAGCATCTCTTAGAGACATGATGCACAGAGACTCAGCAAAATGTAGACTTAACCTGGTGCATCTCACTTTGTCCATCTCTTTGGCCAGAAATCTTCTTATGAGCTCATTCAAAGACTGGATTTCTTTTCCCCCACTGCCAGGGAGAGGACTGTAGCCTGGCCTGTCTTCTTCACACAAACCTTCACAATATCATTGCTTCAAAAACCCCTGTGACAGGTCCAAGTAGTTAGGTATGACAAAGGCTTGAAATTCACATTTATTTTCTTTGCAGATTCACAGTTTCCTCCTTCATGTGTGGACACTAATTTATTATTAATTAATTGCCAGTCCATTCTGTTCACTGCCGTTTGTGCATGTGTGCATGTGCATATTTTTCTTTTATCTGACCACTGAAAAGCATCATATGCATTTAGTCTGTATCCACCTCACTGTCTGTACATTAAGAACAAATTATATTAGATCTGCCAAGATACATCCACATACTGCAAATCTTGGACATATGCCAGAGGGTGCAGTTGGACAAACTGCTCTGTCTGTTGCTGATCTGAATGCTCAATGCATTCCCATTCCTTTTCTGCCCGGGCCAGCAGTTTCCCTCAGACCCACTGGTTAAATTGTTTATTTAGTAAATAGGACTCTGTTGCATTTTGATATTTCAAAAGAAAAAGAGAAAGGTGGTCCCCGTTATTCCAACAGAACTACTCACAAGAGTTAAGACCAGTATGCATCTAAACTTCTGCACAGTTTAGGCCAAATATGTTAAGAGACAAGCAAAAACTCAGCTCACATTGAAATTGGCCAGAGATGTCGAAAACTACAAGAAAGGGTTCTTCAGGTACATAAACAACAAGCAGAAACAGAAGCAAAATATTGGCCCACTGTTAAACAGGAGAGGTGAATCAGTCACCAACAATGCTGAAAAGGCAGACGTTCTCAACACTTTCTTCACCTCTGTCTTTACCAGCACTGTTAGGCCTCAGGCCTCGGGAACAAAAATCCAGGTTGATGCAAACACAGACCCACTGTCAGTGAAGGAAGAGTTGGTATGCAAACTATTAGAGGAGTAACAGTTTACAAATAAACTATTTGACCCCTACAAATCAATGGGCCCTGACATTATCCACCCAAGGATGTTAAGAGAGCTGGCTGACATCGTTGCGAGGCCGCTCTCCATAATCTTTAAGAAGTCATGGAGATCAAGGGACATCCCAGAAGACTGGAAGAAGGCTAATGTCACCCCCATCTACAAGAAGGGCTTAAAGGAGGATCCAGGAAATTACAGGCCCATCAGCCTTACTTCAGTCCCTGGGAAAGTTATGGAATGAATCCTCCTGGGGGCTACCACAAGTCAAATGAAGCACGTGATTGGGAAAAGCCAGCACGGATTCACCAAGGGCAAATCGTGCTTGACAAACCTGTTCACCTTCTACGACAAAGTAACCTGCTTGGTTGATGTGGGGTGAGCAGTGGACATTGTCTGCCTGGATTTCTCCAAGGCTTTCAATATGGTTTCCCACAGTCTCCTCCTAGAGAAACTGATGCATTACGGTCTACACAAGTGGTCTGTGCGGTGGGTGGGGAACTGGCTGCTGACAGGCCACACCCAGAGGGTGGTGGTAAATATCTTCTTTTCAAACTGACAACCTGTCACAAGTGGCATCCCTCAGGGATCGATCTTGGGCCCAACGCTGTTTAGTATCTTCATAAGTGATCTGGATGATGGGATCAAGTGTACCCTGATGAAGTTTGCTGGTCCTGGTGGACAACAAGCTCAATATGAGTGAACAGTGTGCTGCTGTGGCAAAGAAAGCCAATGGGATGCTGGGTTGCATCAACAAGGGCATCACCAGCAGAGATAAAGAAGCCATCATCCCACTCTACTCAGTGCTTGTCAGGCCACACTGGGAATGCTGTGTTCAGTTTTGGTCCCAGCTATGCAAAAAAAGATGTGGACAGGCTGGAGAGGGCCCAGAGAAGGGCCACAAAGATGATCAAAGGACTGGGAAGCCTGCCATATGAGGAAAGGCTGAGAGAACTGGGTTTGTTCAGCCTTGAGAAAAGACGGCTTAGGGGAGACCTTATCACCATGTTCCAGTATTTAAAGGGTGGCCACAAAGGTGGAGACTCCTTTTTACAAGGAGTCATATGGAAAAGACAAGGGGTTATGGGTACAAGCTACTCCTGAGGAGATTCCGATTGGACACAAGAGGAAAATTTTTCACAATGAGAACAATCAGCCATTGGAATAATCTCCCCAGGGAAGTGGTGGATTCCCCAACATTGAACACTTCTAAGATTCAGCTGGACAGGGTGCTGGGCCATCTTGTCTAGACCGTGCTTTTGCCAGGAAAGGTTGGACCAGATGATGCTTGAGGTCCCTTCCAACCTGGTATTCTATGATTCTATGAAAATATGAGGCTTTGGCAGTGTTCATCTCAGCTACCAGAGGTCAGGAAAACAAAGACAAAACCCAAAACATAGTTAAGTTCAAAGTGCTTGGGTATTCCATATAATTAGAACAATTCAAAAATAGTTAAATCAATAAGTAATTTGTTTATACCAAATGTAATTAGGTAGGTGATAATTCTTATCATACACCAGCAACTTTGCAACATTTTTTTAGATGAATTATTATCTGTCATGCCTGCAACGTTACAAGAGCTTTCCCTGAAAAGAAGCTATAAGCAACACAGTCTCATCCAAAACTTGATCCTACTTTAACTGAAGTCTAGGACTATAGTTATCTCTATTGGTACAGGGTCAAGATGCTGATGTGCATATACAATATTTTTTTTCTTTTCTTACCATCCACATGGAATAGAACATAGAATAGAATATTCTTTTCAAGCAGGCAGCTTTAGGAAATGGCATCCTAATCCTCAGCTCTGTGGTAACAGCCAGTCAAAAACAAAGCCAAGGGTTGTTACTTTGACAAATTACATATTATTCATTCAAACCAGCTCTAAACTGCAAACATAAATTACACACAATAATGTGTGTGTATATATATACACACACATAAATCTATACCCCCTAAAATTCATAATTGCTATTCTGAGGCCTTTATAAGTTCTGGGGACTGGGATTTTCATGCAGCAGGTGTGGAATATCACTATTACTGGGTTTTGATAGACTGAGGATGGACTGCAACCAAGTTCCAAGACAGGGGCATGGATGGGTTAACTCTGCTACTATTGCACCACTTAAGTGCTTAGCAGTCAGAATTATGTTAGGTCCCCATGGAAGGTGAGGCCACAGGGTCTAATAAGACACCCTCCCCTTCCACACTATAAAGTGGGTGAGAAGCTAAGAAAACAGGCAAGAGTCTCCCACCGGGGCAGAGGGGCAAGAAGATGCCCTTGAAGACAGCTGCAGCAGTAGCAGAAAGCCAGCTAGGCAATTTGTGAATAATTTGGGACAAACTGGTGAAGAACTTTTCAGCAGAGGGTGATGCAGGCCCTGCAGGGCGGTGGAAACAGCTGTGGCGTGCCCTGAGCAATGCCTCCAAGTGGGTGTTCTGCTCCCTCCCGGCCCTGCACCAGTGCCTTGGGCAAAACTATTTTCATGAGGCTTTACACAGGGATGCGAGTTCCACGTTCAGTGCCTGCATATGGAAGCTACGCTAATCCAGTAAAAAGAGCACAGGCTCTCCAGGAGCCGCCGTGGTCTGAAGAATGGAGGTCCTCTTAGCATTGCTTAACATGAGAAGTAGTGACGTGGCAGGCTACTGTATGAGAGCACCAGAAGACAGGGCTTGTAAACAGCAAGCGGTGGCTCCAGAAGCTTTGCAGGTTTAAATGGCCCTCAAACCCATCTGCAAGTTACCCCAGTGTGATTTCACTTCCATCTAATAGAGGGGCAAAGGAAACTTATGAAGGAGGAGGAAAGAATTCATTCATAGTCTAAAAAGATTTTTTTTTTTTTTAAATAATTTGCTCCTTAACATGGCAAAATAGTAGAGCATGGAAACTGAAATCAGAATAGTGACTGCACTATGGAAGGAGTACCTGCCGACAGCGAGCACCAGGACCCGCTTGTACGGCACACCATGGCTGTTCAGCATTGATGGGGACTGTCTCGGGAGAGGAGCACTGATGGAGAAGCACCGTTTCTGCCAGCACTACATGGAAGCATGCAATGTGACACAAGAGTCGGGCTGGTTCCTGCACCTCCACAACGCTGCCAGTTTCTAGCAATAATTGCAGTATTTGGGGGGTTTACATTTTCATCCAAAGCCCAATTCCAGCAGCAAGTACACAAGAATCTCAGTTTTCAAAGATAAATACATAATCTTTGAGGATTTGTATTTGCAGAAAAATGCCTGACACTACAAACCCTAAAGTCTTACGAACCAGCAAGAAGTAAGAAGACCCTAAACGATATTATTTTTAAAATCTCCTCATCTTTAAGCCAGTATAATGATTTTTTTGGATTCTGACTCATGGCTTTGAAAACTTGGGTGTTTCCAGTTGCATACTCATCTGAAAACAGAATACTGCCTTGAAAGACAGTCTGATATACATATAGAAATATGCTTTTCTAAATGGGACCTCATTTTAATAGCCTGTAATCTACTTCATCCTCTAAGGCAATGGTAACTCTTTTCAGCACGATTTCTCGCGTGCCTTTCAATATTTGTTGGTGGTTTTTTGGCTGCCAGTTTGAGACGCTAATGTTTTAAAAAGAGTTTTTGCTGCTTGTGAAAATCTTTACTCCCCAGAGAGATAACACACATGTAATGGACTTACTGCTAACGTCAAAGTCGTATACAACTGCCATTTTATCATATACTGTTTATTTTTTAATATCTGTGCATAACTATAAAAGAACATATTTCTAATCCAGGGCTGGGATTGCCATCCTTACTGAGACGATGGATTTGAATATTTCTGCTGAGTACAAAATGCAAAAACAGACAAAATGCAGCTATAAAGCAATGTAAGCCCTTAAGCAATAATAAAACACAAAGAAAAGTACTTGAGACGTTACCCCTCATTTCTTGCAAAGTAAGCTCATATTTAAGTTCAGATGGACCAGGTTAACAATCACTATTTTTAATGTTAAAATGCCCTGGGGAAGTTATAAACTCACCAAATATGCTGTTAAACTTACTTTATATTGTGTGCAGCTGTATGGCTTCATACCAGTGACCAAACTTCCTAAATGGGCCGGTGAAGTAAAAGACGCTCTCCCTTCCCCCCTCACACCCTCCCCCGCTAACAATGACTTACTTGTCACAGGAATTTAATTTATTTTGGTAGTATGTCAGGCTACTATTCAGTTTTGACTTTCCCTACCTCTCTTACCCTATGTTTTTGCATCTGGTAAGATCAGGATGAAGGAACAGATAAGGCAGGAGAAGTATTAAACATGAATGACACTTTCTCCCTTATAGCAGTCATTGGTATGAAACATAAAGGTCAGATTCCAACTAATTTTGAATTATGCTATGTGTACTGCTTAATATGGATTTATTTTATAGTCACATTAGAAGCCTTTCTCTAGAACTATGCAGCATAATCAATTCCACTGAACTAGTTATGAAACTAACCCCCACATTTTTCCTTTTTGCTTTTTTTCCCCCCTCTATAGATCAACCCTATAAGCCTGCAACATTTATTTCTTGCAGTAAATGTATTTTCCTGCAAATGTTTCTGTAGCCTGTATTGGAGGTCTTAAAGGAGGAGGTCTGGCTTGCGGATTTGGATTTTGTGAACTTAACAAGGAGGCTGTTATGAAATGGAGCTTTGGCACGCCATGGCTCATTGGCAGTGATTAATTGACTGACATAGTTTCACATGATCCATTCTGACATCTAGACACAGACCTCACCTAGGAAATCGCAAGTGGATGTCGATACTGCATCACCAAACTTAGCATCACAAACTCTTTAAGGCTATATTAGGCTTTGCTGGCAGAAACTGCTTCTCCTGAAGCCTCAGCTAGGATCATCAATGAAATAATTACTTAAAAATGGATTTCAAGCTGGATAATAAATAATAAATCCGTGGAGTCAGAGGAATAAGGAAAAACTGTGTCAGGCTGAAATGTCTTTAAGAAAACCAGGCTCTTCAGTAAAACAGCAGACTAAATACAAATTAGCAAGATAACTGCTATCAACAGCGCAGCAAAGGGAAAATGTTCTCCCGAGTATGGTTTGAAAATCTGTATTACTTTTGGCCACTAACAAAATATAATTATTTTTGCTATTCATTTTTTGCAGAAAATTAATACAATACATTTCCAAAGCTCTCAAGACACATCTAAAGCACAAAGATAAATATAACCGACCAGCTTCTAGCTAGGTTCAAAAGAGATGCTGTTTAGATCACTGGTCAACTGCTGTACTTCAGTTAAAGCATAGAAGAAACAATTTATTTTGCTACATTATAGTATAGCCATTTTTCATTGTGAAGAGATAGCTGTCTTATTCAAGAAGAACTCTGATTAAAACCAGATGTTTTTTAAAAAAGTCAACAACTTTAAATATACTATTAGTGCTTTAACTTGATTGGATTAGAAGCCTATAAAAATCTTCCTGTAATATATACATATTTGTTTTAAAAGTAATTCCCTATGTACAAGGTCAATCAGCTGCCCTGTCCCATTGGTGACCAAATCTGCTCCACAGCATGCTGTTGGCAGAGAAGTGAAGGAGCTGGGCAACATTAAGGCACAACACAGCATCCTGTCACTAAGCAAACAGCGTTGCACGATGACATCAGAGGAAATGAAGGGATGATAAAGTAAAAGAAGGCAAAAAGTGCAACTATTCCAAGTTTGCCTATGTGAAAACAAGCGGTAGGAACAGCTATCGTAATGTTCAGTGCCTGGGGTTGAGGCAGGATCAGACTTTCAATCAAATTAGCCAAGGGGCACTAGTGCAAAGGGGATACTTCTCAGACCCACACTGACTTGATTAGCAGTTTACAGGTAAGTAAGGAGGGCAACATTTGCATTAGCATTCATAGTGAATAAATAGTTTAGCTCAGGGCTGCTAGCAATGCAAACCGCAAAGTGTGGTGTGTTGATTCTTTACATTGCAAGTATTCCATGACAGGCTCTGTGAAATATTTAGTATTTATTTATTTATTTATTAAGGTTAACAAAGCTTACATAGCAACAAACATACCACAGACCTCAGGTATTACTGAGAATGGCTTTTGGGAATACTGATCATCTTCCTTTGTTCTGGGTTTCAACTGAATCAGCATCGCTGGAAATGGACTCCCTCGTTCCCACTCTCACACTGCTCAGCACTGTAGTCATACAAAAATGTATTCCTGTGGTCCAGAAACCATTTTCAGCCTATAGTCTTTGCTTAATAAAAGTCTACAGATAGAGGAGACTTACTTGCTTTAGAATACCTTTTTTTTAAAAAAAGCAATATTTCATGGAAATGTATCTGTTTCAGTGAAAATATTCAGGATGGAATTTCTAGTGGGTGTGAGAAAGAGTTCAGCATCAAAATGAACACAAGTCCCAAAGCTCCTCTCCCCTCCCTTAAAATGGAATTGTTGCTCTCTGACTAGCCTTGACTCTGGTGGAGTTCTAATGGGATAATTGCACATTCGGAAAGCTGAAAACACAGAAACCAGTCTATTAAATTAGATTTAAAGCATCTCTCAAAAAAAAGAAATGGCTATCCCAAACTCTAGTCACCATTTCCATGAACTAAAACCAAAACCCCTATACAACACACAAAAATGATGCAAATCCTCATTGTCTCAAACTAGAAACCAATAATAAAAAGATGACAGCAGACTCATACTCAGCCATGCCCTACCTACAAGTGAACTATGTCTATCACAGAAAATCTGAATCCTCAAGCAGGCATTCAGGTCAGTGGAGTGGGAGCTTATGGAGCCCAGGTTCAGGCAAAAGACAAAGCTGAGGACTTACAGTTCCTTCTAAGGAGAATATTACAGGCACTGCTTCTAACATCATACCATTACTGTATTATACATAGATGTGAAAGTACCTGTATGATGTGTGGAGGAAGGAGATTGATCTGGAGTGTAAACAACTATGTAAGAAGGCCAAACAAACAATTAACCTTGTCTATAAAGTTTGCAAAGCCAAAAATAATTCGTTTATCTTTATGATACAAATTCTTCCTCAAATAAAAAACATTGTGTCTTTTGCAGCTGTTGGAACTTTACAATGATTAGAAATCAAATTGGGATTAGAAGATATTGGACAAAATTTAAGCATGAAGGGCAATACTCCCTAGCCAGTGAAATCCCTGCTAAGGGCTACTGCGCAGGCACACGAACGCGTGAGAACTCTGTAATATGCTCAAGCAGTAGCTAATAAAAAAAAAATCATTTATGGAAATTTCTTACATGTTGTAAATAGCTCTTGCATGTTGCAACTTGTTATAATTTGGGGATTTCACTGGCTATCCCCCAGCTTGTTCAGGCAGAGTGTGAAAAGCAGTGTGCAGGAGAAAGTTACAAGGTCCTTTAGAAAGTAATGGGCATTTTTTTCCATTTTCCAATGCATAACAAGTAAATAGTCTCACTTTGTTAGTACTGAATGTAATAAGCAGTAATGACTAGCCCAGGCTGGTTTTGATTTGACTGCTATTGCCCTTGCCTGTCTCCCTGATGTTAGGCCACCCCTGCATGTCACTGCTAAGACAGAACAACAAAGGAAGATCTTAGCGAGGACCGTGCAGTTCTGGTGGGCATGGATGCCACCATCTCCATAATAAAAGTAACCCCCAAATCCAACCTAAACAAGATAGACAAATGGGGATAGAGGGCAGGAATGTACCGACTAAGCCTCCAGTACAAGCAGCCTATTTTGCTGAAGATGTGTTCCCTATGCTCAGCCAGGCATGGGGCAGGCTCCTTTTGCCATATACTTGCAGGCCATGAGCACAGTGAAGCACAAGGTATTTTTCCAAACTATCTTCCTCTGCCCACCTGTTCCTAGAGGCAGGATTTCTCTACAGAGGATAAAAATGTAGTTACATTTGGAAACATTAAACCAATTCGACCTTAGACAAGATGCAGCACAAAATTTTCCATATACAGCAGACGATTTCCAACTGATTTCAGTAGAAGCTGGATCAAGACTTCACAAAATAACTGATGAGGAGAAAGCCAGTGATGACAGGATGAAAGAGTGTCAATCCTACAGAATACTCATTCTCTGTAAGTCAAACCAGTGTTCCATCTGACGGTTGAAAGTACATCTGTTCATTAAACAAGCTCCAGCTTATACAACAGTGTTGCTATGACTATAATGTGTTAGAGAGAGAACAAACAAATTCTTAGTTCAGTGTCTCCTTCACTATATACAATAGCCATGAGCAAAAAGTAACGGGAAGAGATATGGCAAACAATTTCAGTAAAGACTTTAGACCTGCGTAATGATTTTTAAAGCTTAGTCCATTTTATCAGTGAAATCAGTTTGACAAACACTGAATCCAATTCATTCAGTTTGAACCTAGTTACAAGAGGAATAACAACCAAAATGTCCTAGCATAATTCTTTTTTTAATATGTGTACAGAAGAAGTATCATATGTGCAGTTGCATGTATTTAGGAATTATCTGTTCCAAAAACTTGATCCAAGAGCATTTTTCTAGAGCTCGTTAGTTATAAAAGCTTTTATTTTAAAATACCTACTCCAGTTCCTCCTGGGACTCAGTAAAAGTAACTTACTGTATGATTAGCAGAGCTCAATCACTACTTCTGCTTGCACAACATTAGAAAAGTTAATCTGTTGAGGGTTCATGTCTAATGTGAATGTTTCAAACAGAAAAGTCAAGTCGGACAGATTCTGACAGAGTGGCATTTGCCTATAGCAGAAACACAGTGGCTGTAGTAGACAATAATATTAGCTGATAGACCATTACCTATAATTTGAATGCTTCTGAGTGGAAAAGGCTGTGCTAGAGAGACCAGTACAAAACATTTAAACCAATACCATTTGCAAAAAAAGGCTTAGCCTAAATTTTAAAATTCGTCAAGATGATAGAGAAGATATTCAAACACAGTTCTGCAAAATAATGCAAGCATGCATGCACAGTATCTAAATGGATGACAATAGAAAATATTCCTAGATGAACCAAGTTAATTAAAGTAAATGTCTATTCCTTGAATAAGATAAATCACAATATCGTATTAACTTGACAGTGAAAATAGTGTAAATCCAAGGAATTACTACTTCACATAGTAGAAAGAAAAATGAGGAAACTCTGATTTTAGACACTAAACTTAACAACTTCTAATTCTTATCTCTATGTCTTGATAACCTTTGTTACCTTTATAGCTTTCAACTATGTGTACCTAGGACCTGGAAAATGAATTAGAGTTGCCCATTAGTCATTTTCTGGTCTCTGAATGTTAAATCATACTTTTGTTTATTCTAACCTTCACATGAAAACCCTCCGTTAGAAATGTACAGCCCAATGTTTTACTCTTAACAGGGAAAATGAAAAAAAGTGACAGGTAAAATTAAATGTTTCAGATGTTTTCTTTGGAAAGTTACATCTCAACTATTTTGTGGGGGAGGATAAATGAGGCGAGATCATTTTAACATACTACCTCAATAATATATGCAGAGAGCCTCAGGAAATGTAAGAACTGATGGCCCTATAAATGAAAAATTAAGAGGAAGACAACTATTTATTTCATTAGTCATCTATATTTCTACTTAGAATCATTGAATAACCTGAAGGCTCCAGCTGGCTAAAGATTCCTTGTGATCTCAGAAATCAGGAATACTTAACCCATCTTTTAAGACAAGATTCACTTTATTTTTCCCTCAAGTCACAGTTGTATAAGTTTTCTGGAATTTTAGAATATGTTAAGATACGTCTGAAATGCCGTTATTTTGATTTGCAAAAATACATAGTAGCTTTATGGGCTAGAAAACTGTATTCCTACCCCTGTTTCCAGCATCCAGGCTTTTCTACCATGTATCTCCAAGAGTAATTCAGGGAAATAATCTCTCTTTTTTCCTAATTCTAATAATTGCTCATTTCCCACTCCCATCTTTTGGTATATTTATCAGTATAAAACACAGTATCTTAAGCACACACATTCACTATTAAAATCTGATGGGCTTCTTTGCAGTAAGAACTGTGACTGCAACCTCCAGTCACACCAATGACTACTGTGATGGGCAAACACCTTCAACATCTGTTCATGTCTTCAATTTGACGCTTTCTTTATGAAATTACTGGTCAAAATACAGTTTACTTTTTCTAAATCTCAAAGCAGCAGACTGTGATAACTGGTTTTGCAATCAGATATTTCAAATGATCATTGCAGGCTTTTTGTTTTTACGGAGATATATTTAGGTCTGAAAACACAGACCAAATGTTGCCATGTCTCTTCCATTTTTTTGGCCACAAGAATATGCTAGTCAATAAAGTCATATTTGGAGGAGTCCAAGATTTTGATGAGTCTACAAAAGGAAAAAAGATACTTTCCAGAGCTTTAAAAACAATAATAATGATCAAAAAAATCCATTTGGAATAGTCAAATCTTGTAAGAAAAATGTGCTCCACTTGGAACTCAAAAAGCAAAATCAAATCATATCACCACACTGAGCGAGCTTTGTCCTTACTTGTTTTTTAAAGGTATGTTTATTCCAAATTACCATTTGAAAATAATTTAGGAATGAGTAAGTGTTGATGCCTATAACCCATATAGAGAATATTTTTTCATAGTTATAAAAAAATTAAAGATGGATTGTAGTATACTTGGTTGTGGTGGGAATCATATAAATTTCTTTTTTAACAGCTATATTCTGCACCACAGAGAGCCTCATGAAATCACAACCACGGTCAAGAGACACAAGTGCATCCATATGAGGTGAAACTTGGTACTAGGTGCCTTGTGCAAAAAAAATTAACATGACTTCAAAGCAAAAAAGGAAAACATATCCAATGTTGTATTACAAACAATAAATTCAATATTCTGTGATGCACTCAGAATAAATCATACAGATTTGCAGGATTTGGCCCTGCAAATCTCCATCAGGCTTTTTCACCCATGGTGCCACTGAAGTTACGGGGCCTGTTCTTGAGCACAGCATTATGGACACTTAAACTCTTCAGTATCCTATTTTTACAACATCTAGTACATCCCAGGTCTGAAGGTGTCTGCTTCTAAAAACTCACGGGAGTTGGACTCGATGATCCTTTTGGGTCCCTTCCAACTTGAGACAGTCTACAATTCTATGATTTCAATCTTTTTACAAAACACAAGACCAGTATAAAGAGAGAGGGGGAAAAAAAAAAATCTAAAACAACTAAACATCACAGCACATTACACAATCATAATCATACAAAATTTACCCAAACGAGGGAAAGTCAAGAAAGAGAACAAAAAACTGGTGATGTTCTTATTACAAAGAAAGGAGAAGGGCAAACCTTAGGACTTTTAGCACCACCTTTAAAATGAGAAAAAGACTTATCAGCCAGTACCCCTCGGATACCCACTAATCTAACAAATTGGAAATTTGATCTCTACCTTGGCCTCCACTCTGACGTCTGTAAAAGAGATTCCTGTCAAGACCCAGGTAGTGAATCTCCTGTTGTCTTTTCCAGCACGATGTTTTTTGACTAGACAAAGAGCACAGTGATATTCTATACACTGTAAATTCAGATGATCTTTCACTCTCCCTCCCCCCTTTTTTAAATGTGGTTGTTCATGTACAATTTCTTTGGTTTCTAACATAATTGTGATTTGAGTCTTTGGTACCAGATAAGATTTTTTTGCTCCTCTTTCAAATATGTTTGTATTAATTGTGCATTATGGAGGAATGTGAAAGTTAAGTTTAAAACAATTTTTCTATTAGAAACTTGAGATCAGCTCTTAGACATTTTTTCACAGCTTTAATACTAAGCAGTGGTTTTAACAAACTTTTGAGTGATTATTATCTGAATAATGTCTACATCTGGGATCACGTTTTTATGTTTTAAAACTAGAAGCAAATTGTGCCGGCACTTACTTGTTACCTTTATTAATGCATGGCCCTCTTTTAGCTGCAGTTCTGCGCTGCTCCTTACCCCCTTACTCCATATCTGTGGGTTTTTTCCACTTCATTTGTATCATTTTTGCACTTTTTGTGTGCTTCTTTTTGCATTCTCTTTTATTTTCACACCAGTCAGCTTTGGGAAAACTGACAGTGAAAGAATGAAAGTGCTGTGAATCGTACCTAAAAACACCTGGTAAAAGTTTATTTTATGGCATCAAATAAAAATGCTGAAAAATACCTGTCAAACGATATTTTTTTTTTTTAAAACCAGAAGCTTGAAATACAGTGAAGCAAAAAAAAAACCAAAAAAAACCAGAGGTGTAAATTTACAAGAAGCTAGGCAACGGTGATAAAAAGCAATTTTGCAAAAGTTAAAAAAAAAAAGAAAAAGAAAAAGAAAAAAGATTAAATGACATTAAAAAATATCCAAGTCTTCATTTGATTATCTTTAATCTAATTATAAAAAGAAGCTGCTTAGTTCCCTGCAAAACAAGGAGACCTTAGATGGTTTAAGCAGAAAAAACAGAGGCTAGCGCAGCAAAAATAGTGCTAAATTAAAGCACTTGGAGGCCAAGGGCTTTGAACCTGGGTTTAAGCAGTCATTCCAACCTTGTGAGGCAGGGGCTACAGAAGCTTGGGCTCCTGCTAACAGAGCCCTCATTGTTCCACCAGGCAGCTAGAAAAATGCTGCTTTATATCTCCTCACACCACAAGCCCAGCACACAGAGCCTAGGAGGAGAAGGAGTCCGAGGGTGTGCTATCCATTGAAAAGCCATTTTTCCGCTATAAACTACCCCATGCTCCAGCCCTGGCTCACCAACCGTGCTAACGGGATGTTATGATGGTGCATAATTTATAACTGGAAATTTCTGATTTATGTGGGATTTGGGGCATTTGTGTGCCCGCCCGCCCTCCCAACCTTCCCTCCTTCACTCAACCCTGGGCACGGCAAGATGAAACCTTTCAAACTGCAGAGCCAATGTATCCACTGCGCTAGTAGATAAACATTGCACAGTTGAAAGTTCAGTTATTCCACACCTGTTTAATATGTTTATTCAGTAATTAAAGATTAATGCTTATTCCAGACCAGATAAATATATACTGTACACACGCATGCATTCTGTAAGGAACAAAGATTTTACTGTATTGGGCTACTTAAGGGTACTGAAATGTACAGTTTTAAAAAACCTAAGCCATGTCACATTTAGGCCGTGCTATAAATTACATTACATACATTGGTAAAAGATGCTAACAGTAGGTCAGTCGGAAGAATTACTGAAGACAATTTAGAGACAGGTCACTATTAATTTGTATGGCTCATAATTATGGCTGTTTGCAGAGACGGCTACGGCTCATTGCTATTCTGCAGCAAGCTCAATAGAAGGCATATGTGATGATGTTTGCATGATTTAGACTTGCTGAACCTGTAATAAAATATATTAGGCTGAAGTGCTCCCAAATGTTTTATTTATATGTATGTACACATACATATATAGATAATATGTATATACTTTTGTATATATAGCTACACACAAAAATATTCTTCATATGTATATACACACAGAAATTATATATATGTACACACATATACACACAAATAAATGAAGAACTCTTTCATAAGTTTTCCATATGCAAAAATATACACAAAATGAAAAGGCCAGATCCATTGCAATAATAAGAGGATACTATGAGACCTTAGTAGGATGTGTCGTCAAAGGAGTATTTTCACATGATTGAGACAGACTGTCTTTTCCTTAACAAATGTCCAGTTTAAAAATGTCATGTTTGACCAGGTTAATAAATAGAACATAATGAATCTCATCTAATTTCTTTTTTTTTTTTTTTTTTTAAATGCATAGGGGAATGGAGATACTCTACTCACATCCTGTTACATTTTAAAGGAAGCTCTATATGTACCTCTCATAAGGCTCTTTTGAAAAAGATCTGTTTTCCTGTCTATAAACTCACTGTGCAGTGTACCACAGAGGTTGGAAGCAACATCTTTACAGTCATAAAGGGCCATGGGAATAGCTGAATCATGGCTGTCTGCTGAATTCACACCAATTATGCTAATTCTATAATTTCAATTATTTGAAGTAATCACATACAATTCAATTAATTCTGTTTCATATAAAGTTCATAGGTTTATAATCAGAAGCATCTGAATAGTAAAAGATTTTTTTAATTGTATCATTTGGGATGTTATTGTGCTCAATTAAACCTACAAAGCTGGTAAACTAGTATGCTTGCCATGCTGGAACGAAATCGCTGCTAAGGAACACATCCTTGAAATATATTTTAGATGGTTTTATTATTTGTAACTCCAAATCAGAGCAGCAGCTAATGATGTTCTTAAGGTTAAATCAATAGTTCTTGAAAGTCTGAAAGAATATACTTCAGTGGACTTAATTATCAGCCTGTTTAACCCATGCTTTGTGCTGGACTATTTTGCACTGGTAACACTCCCAGTCTCTTTTAAGGAGGGTTCAGCCTCTACTCACTGCATGACTTGACCTTGCTCCCATTTAGTAAGGGCAGAAAGCTCCGTATACCTGAATAGGAAACAGGGCAAGCCCTGCAGGGGATGAAGAGCAATCTTCAGCAAAGTGCTCTCAGCCCACTCACCAGCTAGCAGAACAGGAAAGGGTCAGGATAATTCACATGTAGCAAAAGTCTTCCAAGTTTGTTTTTTAATTATTTTTGGATATACTTGCTGATGCTGAACACACTGCAGTGCCTCTCACAGTAGTAGTATACATCTTGCTTTGTTTAGCGTTTTCCAGATGGCATGTTAAACAACTCAGAGAGAGGACAGCATGTATGAGTGCACATGTTCAAAAAGAACAAGTTTGCTAAAGCATTACTCTAAATTCCCAAACTGACTCCTGTGTGCAATGGCATAGATTTCTGACCAGTCATCCTGCCCCCTTTCTCAGAGAAACAGAAGAACTGTTCTCAGTTTTAACACAATGCACCCCAAATTGCAGTGGCATACTCTTTGCATGCATGTGAAGTAGATATGCATTTGTAGTAGTGTGTGCACAACTGTCCTGGTTTCAGCTAGGACAGAGTTAATTTTCTTCCTAGTAGCTGGTATAGTGCTGTGTTTTGGATTTAGTAGGAAAATAATGTTGATAACACACTGATGTTCTTAGTTGTTGCTAAGTAGTGTTTATACTAAGAAGTCAAGGATTTTTCAGCTTCTCATGCCCAGTCAGCAAGAAGGCTGAAGGGGCACGAGAAGCTGGGAGGGGACACAGCCAGGACAGCTGACCCAAACTGGCCAAAGAGCTATTCCATACCATATGACATCATGCCCAGTATATAAACTGGGGGAGTTGGCTGGGAGGGGCGGATTGTGGCTCGGGAACTAACTGGGCATCGGGCAACGAGTGGTGAGCAATTGCATTGTGCACCACTTGCTTTGTATAGTTTAATACTTTTAGTATTACTATTGTTATATTATTATCATCATTATCATTGTTTTTCATTCCTTTCTGTCCTATTAAACTGTCTTTATCTCAACTCACGAGGTTGGGTTTGTTTTTTTTTTCCTGATTCTCTCCCCCCCCGCCACTGGGTGGGGGGAGTGAGCAAGCAGCTGCGTGGTGCTTAGTTGCCGGCTGGGGTTAAACCACAACAACAACTGAGTATAGTGATCCTTCTCAGGGCCATAAAAATAAATGTAAGAATAAAAATCATTAAATCAAAGCCACAAAATCACAAATTAAAATCCAAAAAGCAGAATTACTTCATGTTCCAAATTTTGGAAATGACAAGCTTCCTTCCATCACTTCCACAATGCAGTGGGCAGAAAGGGAGGCAAACAGAAAGGAATTGAATATCACAAAAGTCCTGACCCATTCTTGGCTTTCACAATGCCCCTAGAACTGCACAGAACATCAGTAACCAGACACAAAGAAAAAGTGCTGCAGATCCAAGTCTCAAATCAAGATTTTAGTGCACAGAATCACAGGCTGGGTTAGAAGGGACCTCTTGAGGTCATCTGGTCCAGCACCCCGCTCAAAGCAGAACAACTTCAAAGTTAATCCAATGTCTTGGTTAAAGCAGGTGATCTAGAATAATCCAGCTGTTCAAATACCATTCTGGCCAAGCAACAATGTGTATCTTTGCAGAAAACAGAACTGTAGAGGGATAGTGTACTATGCTTCCACTTCAAAACAGAATAGCAAAGACATTTTGCTTATTTTAGCGAAAATGAAACTGTTAGCTCTCTCTTGTATCATCTTTTTTAACTAAAGGGCAAAACTGAAGTATTATTGTTGTCCTTCAATGATGTATACTGTTAGCCTGTATTATCCCTGTAACAAAAAATTGTGTTTAATACAATTAATTTGCATGGAATTAGTGGGAGGATCTGTTTTTTCTGGGTTTTTTGTCTGTCACAGGAATAGGACTGTGAAAATATAAAGCCTAAATAAAGAATGAGTTCTAGTGAGCTCATCACTAGAGCACATTGTAGTACTAGGTGTGTACGTTAGAGGCAGGTGTAAATAGGAAAAGCACATGAAAAGGTCTCCAAAGGTCTTCACTTTTGGATACGCTTGGATGCCAAATCTGAGCTTTCTTATGGAACAGTATCTCTAATTTTAATTTTTTGGCCTCAAAGAAATTTTATTTTTAGCAGCATGACATTAAATTTTTAAGTATTTTATTAAAGGTTTACAGATGAAATCTACACATATATGTATCTTAAGGTAGGATATGTGACTGGCAACCAGTCACTGTTGAATTCATAAGCCTTGTCCAAATGCAAAAAATTCAGTTGTAGAATATGTAGTTCAGAACCGGAACATATTATTTATTATTTATTGAATACCATAAAAATGTCTCTACCTATCAAACTACTGAGATTTAATTATAAAGGGAACACAATGAGGCATAGCACAAAAGGACACTGAAATCAGCCCCATGCTAAATTCCCCACGAATACACTTGGTACTGTTTTCCAGGTCCAAGAGGAAGGGACTAATTTAGTCCTATTATGCTAACAAATATGACAGAAAACATTAAAGCAAACAGAGGTCTCTGGATTAATACGTATACTCCTCTTCTCCACCCTGGGCAAATGCCTATCTTGCCTCATCTGCAGTCAGCTACACTGGATTAAAAAACTCCAAACACATGAACAAGTCAAGCCTACAGCAGCTGGGAGCTGTTTCTGACTTCTCTGTTTCACTCCTTTAGACTTTCTGGCATTTTTATTGCCTGTTATCCCAGTGATAATATGTAAGCATGCAGATATATTAAATTGAGAGAGGAGAAAAATAGGACCACATAGAAAGCAGCAGACTTGCAGTAACTGATAAACATCAGTCATTTTCTAATAAGCTAAAAGTTTCTAGAAGTTTAGAAGTTAACAAATAAACTGTTAAGATAATATTCTGATGGAAAGCCTACAGGGAAGTTTAATATTTGTAAGAGCAAGCATTCAAAATCAGCACTTTAAGCTTCCCTACCCCACCCTGCTCATTTGAAAAATGAAAAACATTATGGCTTTTTTTCTTTTCTTCTTTGTGCTTTCAGGTTTTGCTCTGTAACCCTGAGTGCCATAATCCTCCCCCCTTTTTTTTTCCTTCCAAATGGCAACTGGGATTTTCATGAAATCATTTGACTCCAGTGCTGAAGTTTTAAGAAAAACAAAAAAAGCACACACTTTCCTAACTAATGAGAAAAATGAAGAAAGCTGAAAATGCTAGGGTTTGGTTAAAAATGTCTCTCTCATTTAGAACCAGATGTTACCATAGTTCTTGCAAAAGTTTATGACAGAAGGATGGACCAGATTTCAGTCAAAATTACAGGATTTGGACATATTGCTTTGCAAAGGTGAACCAGCTAGAATATTTACCACGGTTATATTTGTTTACTTGCTCAGCTAATGAAATTATGGAAAATTCTTTCGTAAACATAAGCAAGTTTGGAATGCCTGGAAGTGGGCTTTTTGCCAAACTAAAAAGAGGATAAAATGAAAGCAAAGCCTTAAATAAACCCAGGCCACATGGGAAGAAGTTCTGATCTCACTGACTTCAGGGGTCCCAGCATTTCACTCCTATATAATGAGTCCATTAACAAGGAGGAGAAAGCTATTTATTTTCATTGTTCTCCACAATTCAAAATCAGAAACACAGCCTCAGTTTCTTTGTTGATGGGAAGCGTCTTTAATGAGAAGTCGTCATGTATCTCATTCAAACACTGTAAGACCCATGGTAAAAACACAAGTAAGGCAGTCACTGGAAAGTAAGTACCCATTAGTTGTCATCAGGGCTGCCTAGAGCCTTATCTCAAAATAACACTAAGCTCCCAAAGCCCTTGAAAATTAGATAAAATCCTGGGCTAGTGGAAAGGATCCCACAAAAGATTTTCAGATTAATTCTCCAAGCCCTTCTGCATCAAAACAAACAAAACACCTTTCCCAATTTTCCATGGCAAATAGATAAAAGGCGCAGTGAAATAGCCAGCAGCTCAGTGGGCTCAGCGGCCTCCCCGGGAATGCCAGAGACAGAGGCGCAAGTCCCTGTGGCATTTGCTTGAGACTAGAGGCTTGAATCTCTCTCTGTGATTTGCAGCGAGTTGCACAAACATCATTAATTAAGCCTGAGGCTGGTGAGCATTGGCCTCTTTTGTATGTTGACCATAATTCTTATCCTTGTCAAAACTGATATGCACAATCCATCAACAGCTTTCCCTTTTGATGAAACAACCCATCAGAGTAACTTCTTCTCACCCAACCAGCCAAAACACACCTACGTGGTAGGAGATGCAAGAGGATAAAGAACTGTAGGCAAGCCCCTAGCTTGGAAGTCTTTTGCTGGTTGGCTTTGGGAAAAAGCACAACACATTTAGAAAGAGCTATGGGGACCACTGGGATGTTCAGGAGAGACAGCCAAAGTGGAGTATTCTCTCATGCGAAGCAACTGCAGTGGGCTCTGCTGAAGTAACACAACTGAAAACAAAGTGATTGCCAAGTTGGGAACCAGTTTAACAGCATGAGCACCTCAGAGTTCAAATAAGAGGAATGCAATAGCAAGGGTCACTGCAGGAACAGGCTTGTAAGGGACTGGTAAGGTTTATTAAACACCACTCATCGCTCTTCGTTTAGCACAATTGTGGGAAAAGAAGATTTTATAGCCCAGTGTTCCAGTCTACAACAGGAGTCAAATGTGCAAGACAAGTCCTGTCTCTTGGGAAGAAATCACCCTTTAGCTGTGAGAGAAACCACATTTGCTTCTTTGGCAAAACGTTGGGGACTCTCCTCCCACGTAGAAATCAGACAAGACTCCTATTTAACTGAAGATGCCAAGAACATATTTATATATATATACGTCACCGTTCTACCACATTCTTTCTAAAGGCATCTCAAACATTACATGTGCACAACTGCTTACAACAGTGCCATGTTTGTACTTATAAATTAAGTAGCCCAGCTCCCGACAGGCATGTGTATGGAAAAGTGCCACCTGAAACATGCAACCAGAACCAAGATCAAGGCTCAGAAAAAATATGCTCTACATATCTAGATAAGTTGTAGAGAAAGTGATCAGATTTATTAAAAAAAAACCACAATCATATTTCAGAAGCTACTCATAGTTTGCCGAGAGGATACTCACTTCAGACTTCATCAGAGGATGCAGGATACTTTCAGTAACTAGGAAACAGTTACCTCTTATTTTCTTTCACAACTATTCCTATATAAATTGAAATAAAGATATTCTAATATAAAATTGTACTCACTTCTAATTAGCTACTCAAAAATAAAATTATAATCATGTCTTATTAAAAACCTGAAGAAGAAATTGATGCAATTCTTGTTATACCTCAGGAGGTGGGCTGTTTTTTTTTTTTTAACCTGCTGCCCTGTCAGGCCTTATTATTTTCACAAAGATCTGACAATCATGGGGTCATATTTGTTAGCTGCTTGTGACAACATTCAAAAAGGGGACTATATATCACCAAAACAGCTCACAAACTGGCTAGTCACATTATTTATTATGAGCCACACATGTGACAAATTATTTAACTCAGTGACTCCTAATAAGTCAAAGAGCAAGCAATTAGCTAACGCAGTATGAGGGCTGTTTGTGGCAATTTATAGATGCTCTCAAGCTGTCACAGCACTTCAAAGTACCATTGGGGGGGGGGGCAACGGGAACCTCTTAATGACTCACTTGAGATGACAAGCATTACACAGCACACATGGCAGCGATGAATTTGGCAGCCGATTCTGTTACTTGAAGCTTCCTCCCCTTCCCCCAACAGCTGTTTACATGTTTGCAGTTTGCATTTCTCTCTTGCAAGTTGCTCGTTGCTGGAAATGCGGAGAGGGAGGCACTGTGTTCCTTTGCAACAGAGCCAGCGCTGTTCAGGGCCACTCTGTGGGTAAGTCCTCAGGACTACAAGAAACTGAGAGAGCTGTATGACTGTTAACTAGGAGAGATACCGCAGGTAAAATCTGCTGGTTGCATATACAACTGCTATTTCCAGCTCACAACTGGAATGGACTGAACCTCATGGAAGTTGGGGTCCTTTTCCAGTTAGCTGGGATTACTCTTTGAAATAATTATTCTTTATAGTAAAGCAAACAAGGACATTTTTAGGGCATTTGGACAAGATGACCTCCAGATCTTCCAACCTCAACCATTCTGTGAAACCAAAGATTATTACTTTGAATTCACTTAGGATCTGGGAAAGATCCAAGCTTTAGAGCTTGGACCAGCTTCTAAACCTTAGTCCCTGGCTTTCTGTAATGCATTACAGCAATTGGTGACTATCTTGCATTTTCTTCTTTGCACCCCATTGAAAAAGTAAGTGTATCTCTTTCTCCTGAGTTCCCTCTTGTATTTCTAGTGGCACTCAGTTAAACAACTCCCCGGCTGTATCAAACCTAGGCGCCTCGGCAAATTATGGACCAATGCTGAAGCAAAGATCGCGTGGGACAGATCTAGTCTGGGTGTTCCCATTCATACAAATGGAGTGACAGTGTACAACAACTGTAGGAATTAAAAATAATCTGGCAGCATCATGTTAAAAAAACTGGTGATGATTTGCAGATACTCTGTGTTGGAGAGTGGGGAGGTAAGGAGAGGTGAAAGAGGGAACTTGGGGAGGGGGCAATTAAATGATTACTTTGCAGAAACTCCAGGCGATAAAACAAAGGTCAAAGAGGAGAAAGATACAGCCTGAAGCCACCGTTACCCTAAAGGTTGTACTTGCAGCTATGAGAGCACGACATAGCTATGCCTGGTGAAAGACAAAAATTAATCAATGGGAATGAACGGGTGACACTGAGAAAACACAACATGCTGCCACAATTGGACGTGACTGTACTATTTCAGGAGGGGAGGAGAGGGTAAAAGAAGCAGATGTCAGGCTTGCATTCAAAAGCCGTCACTCCAAGCCATCCAAGCAAAGGCTCCCCCGCACTATAAGACATGTAGCAGGAGCAATTATACCTCTCTCTGCCACACACATTCCTTTTTAAAATGCAACGAGTCATTGACTGTGCTTTAGCATTCCTCAGCAGCCACAATTGTATTATAGCAGCTCTCTTATTCCAGATAGCTTGAGGGGAAAGTACCTGCACAGAGGAGTGTTAACCTCCGCATTTAATTGCACAGTGACATCATCCACGAGATTTAACTTGTGCTTTTGACACAACATTAGACTTCCAATGCAAAAGCTTAATTTAGTACACCATGCAAAAGTGTTGAAATCCTCTTCACTATAGAAATCAATAAAGTTTTTATAGGGGACAATGCAAGTCTAAAAATGTAATGAAATGTTTTGTCTATCAGAAAAGGTTTCTATTTCCAAGCCTGAATTTGCATATTGAGATTGCTTTAAAATGTAGGAAGTTAAAGTTAGAAATTCTTTTAAGGTGTGGAGTTTGAATGACAGGAATACCTTTTTGAATAGCTGTAACACAAGAATGAATTTTCCAAAAGTACTTTATAAGTACTTCCCAGTTACTTGGGAAAGAAAAAGCAACACATTCAAATCTTCATATAATAATATAACAATCTTCAAATTTTTTTTTTTTTTTTTTTTGCGCCAGTGTTCACTGCCGTCCTTAACTACCCGACATTTCATCAATCTTCTGGCACCTTGTCCTTCTTTTTTTTTTTTTTTTTCCTTCTGGTATCACTTCATCTTTGTCAAGGTTTGCTTTTCTTCCCATGCATTTATGCCATGCTGCTGAGCGTTTCAGAAGTTACAAAGTAGAATTATCTGAACACTGTGCCGAAGATCATTTTACAGCATTAATGTAATAACTCATCAATCAAATTTTGGATATCCAGGCATTACTTATTCTGCTGTTCTAACTTATAAAAACTGTTATACTCTGAGGGAAAAGTATTTCTAGACAAGCCAGGTTTGGGTAGGGGGGGAAGGCTCCAGCTTGCATTAGGCAGAAGAATGGCTAAGTAGAAAAGAGAAGAGGTAAGAGAGTGTTTCCTGAAGTCGCACTTTTAAAACTGATGGGCTATCAGTTCAACTGTTTGACCAAAAGCCACAAGTGGCAGAATACAGATTTCATGTGCTGCAGCACATAAACAGAGTTGTGATTTTTGTTCCAGTCTCAGGATCTTTGGTGCTTTCCTTAGCGCTCCTCCTCCCAGAGCCATGAGATTGCAGAGGCCTCTCAGCTTTCTTTTTAAAAGAAATAAAAATAAAACAAAAAAAAATTAAAGCCTCTCTAGTTCCAAGGGAAAATTTAAAAGCAAAACTTGAGAATTACCCGAAAGCTCAGAAAACCAAAAAGGCAAATAAATCAACGCTTACTCTTTTTAGATTAAATAAATTGTGAGATTTTTTTTTTTTAATCTCCTCGTTTTGAAGATCCACTTCACTTTCCATTTATTTATTTATTTAATCACAGGGAAAGAATCCACGGTGAATGTAACAAATCATAATATCATGGGTAACCTCATACTCCTCACAGGTACTTTTCATCAGGATAACAATTTCCAGTGAGACTCACAAAATTTAGTCATATTTTTAAATACCTTCTCTTGAATCATCATGACTGCTTTTTCCCAACATCAGATCTCCTAGTAATCAAGGAAAACAAACAACCTTCTTTTGCAATCCTTTTCTAATCTGTGGAGAAAAGGACTAATAGTACAATGATGCCTATTCAGTAACAGTCAAAATATTATTTGAACACTAAGGCTCTCCTGTTTTCTGACAAAGAGCCACAACTTTGGCAAATGTATGTAAAGTGCATTTCTGACATGAGCAAAACTAACCTCTGAACTTTGTTTTTGAGATGCTCCTACTTTAAAAGCAGAACATAGCAAGCACGTATAGAAAAGTGAGCTGAAAACCCCAGGATTTGGGGGGAAGGGTAGATGGCCATGCCCAGGTGGAAGGGATGATATTTTACACAGATAATCACTCCATTCTTAATTTGCACTTTATATTTTGCCACTTCTATTTTGCAGGTATATGATTGTGTCCATGGCAATTTTTTAGCAACTGTAGGAGTCAGTAACCCAGGTTTATCCTCTGAACTAAGATTTAGTGCACGGATTAAAACCTGTCGCAAAATAAGACTGTGGCTGAAGCCTTTTAGCCAAGGTGCAGGGGGAGGTTTTCAGTGATGAAAGCCCTGGTTGTGGGATTTACAGCTGGCAACAGAAAACAATTGGAAATACACAAAATTGTGCCTTAAGTTTGGTGGAGTCTTAATCTTCTGAAATGAGCTTTGGACAGGACATTATAAGGTTACATTTCCCAATTAATACATGAACAAGAACAGATTAAGGTCTCCCTGCGATTAAGGTGTCCCATCTTGCCAATAGTCCTCTAAGGAGAATCACTTGCTGTGGTCAGTGAGCTACTCCTCATGGCTCAAGTGCCTACATCTTCTGCCTTTGGAGTGGAGCAATGAACAAGTTCTTCACAAATCAGACACACCTATAGCCTTTCTTCATCATATCGAAACTAGTCATCCTCATTTGAATGCAATTAGATTTTCATTACTTATATCATACTATTTCTTTTCCTCTGACCAGGATTTTTTTTTTTTAAAAGCAAATTTCTTCCTTCCCCCACTCCAGTGTCTCCTTTATCCCATTTTCCCTTGAGCATGTTTTAAAAAATGGCCAGTCCTGACTGTTAACAGCATCTTACACATCTGTATCTGTTTGTTCCTTCCCAGCTCCATTATTCCGATCAAATTGAGTCTTCATCTTTCAGTAACTCTCTGGATATTTTTCACTCCACACGTTCCTGAAGTGCAATGTCTTTATCTAATGCCTACTGATCTCCCTTCCACACTGCTATGTTTCTTAGCCTGCCTGTCTCAAATTACTGGACTGGTATGTTCACTGGATATTTGTCATAGCAAGATGTTATGCGCATATAGAACATGCATACCTTGAAGATCAGGGTAAGGAGACACAAAAAGTATGTGGAAAGCATTGTTAAATGATGTTAAGGACAGTACCCGGTCAAATTCATACCACTATGAATGAATCCCGAGAACCCGAAAATCCTTAGCACTGCGTGAGAAGCAATTCTCCTGCATTGCTGTGATAGACAGCAATTCAGCAAACTGAAAGGGCAAAATACTAGTCACTCTGCTCAACACAGATGGCATTTAGACCAAACAAGGTCTCTGGTTAGCCAGCTGGCCCACATTTGAATGGGTCAGCTAGCTTCTAGCTAGATGTATCATAGAGCCACGTTCCCTTCTCTCTCCCATCAGATATGGCTGCTCTACCACTTTCTTCCAAATATTTCAGGACAGTCAGCCACAGAAAACATTAGCTTTGCTACCTCAGTGCTGTGCAGAAACCAGTCAGGCTACTAAACTATAGCAGTAAAATGCAGAGCGGCTGCATAGGAGTTTATTTCCTGCCTTTATTGGCCCAGATAGGGCAGAGTCCGCATCCGATTTGTGAGGAGAAGTTTTGCTGAACGCAGCTGTCAGTTGTCAGAAGGACACCCCGCTTACAAGAAGTCATTGCTGAAATGAAATGCTGAACGCAGTAATCCGATGTTCAAATGAGTGTTGCAGACAAGCTTGCAGAAAACATTGCAAAAAGTCACTGAAGAAACTTCCATGGGTTTTGAGCGCGGCCTAGCACTCACTGCTTCAGCGTGCAGCCAGGGTTTAGGATATTACTGATGTGAAGCATCCTAGCTAGAACAGTTACTGGCTGAAGTCAAAACACACAGAAATCACTGACAAACTTAAAACCCTAACAGAACCCCATATGCAACGCTTCTGCGTTGTTAGGTTTTTTTTCTTCTTCAAAAGCTCTGGGTAGAAGAGAGACTATCTTCATAAGAAATCCTGCCAGGTCAAACTGAAATCTGAGGATTCAGATTACACCATATGATCAAGAGCATCTGCTTTCATCTCAGGCACAGCAGGGACGAGGCAAGAGTCATCATTCAAGATGTGAAAAATGAATCAGCAGCAAGTGTGGCGCAGCGAGCACTCTAGCGGGAACGGAGACAGAACAGAATCAGCAAATTTTGTTTTGCCTGTTTGCTTTCCTGCTTGCTTTTTTAATAAAAGAATCTGCAGTGTTTACATGTATGTGCACGTGTGTAAGTGTGTGCACACAAAATTACGCAAAGCATATTCCAGCTGGATACATGGAAGAAAGTGTAAGAGAATAAGAGTCAAATCAGTGTCAATTTATAGTAACTGTAAAAAGCTCACATCACAGAAAATGTAAGTCCTCAAGCACTGCAGGATTCTTTGCAACCAAGTTATATGGAAGAACTGCTTTACAAAAAATTACTTAGGGACTGTACGGTTTGAGAGCACACTGTGTACAGACACACCTACTCTCTCAACTACACAACTACCAGGCTACTTTCAGAGTTATTCAATTTTTTTTCAAACAGATTTTCATACTTTTACTTATTTTTTAAAGTAAGGAGGTCCATTGATAGGTGGAAAACATAAATGTAGCAAACACCCAGCGCCCCCCCCCCAAAAAAAAACAGAAGAAAGCAATTTCAGCTACTGACCTGTACTACCTGAAAATGGAAATCTGAAAGATTTCCATTTGCCAGAGATTCCTTTTGCTATATAAGACAACATTCCTTTTCTCTTTTAACACATTTATGCTGATACTGCATTGGCCCTTTGAAGGTTAATGGTAGCCTTTTTGGTCTCATTATGAATATTAAAGTACTCTCTGCACAGCAATCCAATAAATGGCTCCAACAAGGGCACATGTTATTCCTTAGGTGATGAGAGTTGTGACATTTGTGCAAGATCTTCGCAGTAGCAGCAAGGAGTCTGAGACACCATTTGTGTGGGGATTCAGTTCCACCTGAAGTGCAGTGATAAGGGACTACATTCTCAAATCTTCTTAAACATTGGATTTCCAATTCTGCTTGTACATATAAAACCCAATTCCTTATACTTTCTAAAGAAAGAGAGATGTTATTTAGAGAGAGGTTATTTAGCTCTATCAGATCAACACTATTCGAACCTAGACTTTCTACATTTAATTTTTTATGTATGGTAAATGTGTCAACACAGAACAGCCAATTTCCCTTATAATGCCTGATCAGCATTAGCTGTATTTAAAAAACACACAACTGAAAAAAACCCAACACTCCACAAAAGCTTGGGTTTGACTCCTTGTGCTTCAGGGCATAAATGTAACTCTAAAAGAGGGAAAGAGGAAGAAATTTCCCCCATGATGCACTTGTTCCACAACTGCCCACTCCAAGTTTCTTGTCCTTTCTCGGTAGGCACAGCGAGCTGGCGGCCGTCAGAGACGCTGGACTGAATGACAGCTGGGCTGGGCTGCTACAGCAAGTCCTATATTTAAATGTACAAGAATTTGTCCCTTCAACAGTCTGGGTCAAATCTGCTGTACTCAGCAATGCAAAGAAACTTTTAATTTTCCTCTATTTTTAAAGAACGTGAGCACACGCATGCACCTCAGAAGGATTTGTACAACAATTTACAACAGTTTGCGGAGCAGATTAACTAGATTCTTCCCTGCTGAAAGGATTATATAAAGATTAAAACATTCAAAGTAGAGAAAAGTGTGTAATACATGAGGGTAATTTACGCTAAACCCATTATTAAGGAGATGAACACATTTAATTAAAAAAAAAAAAAAAAAAGACAAGACAAAACCTGAGTCATGAAGCAGTGAGATGATACCCCTTTAAATGAGGACGGCCTTCAAATAAAGCTGTGGTAGAAGTTATTTCTTCACCAAAGTGGCATTTTTGCCAACAAGACTCTTGGCAGCCTTCAAGGGTCGACACTAGCACAATTGACCAAATATGGTTGGGAATTTGAAAACATTGAAGATATTAGCATTTGTTCCTGAGTCTAACATAACACAGTCCAGTCTTGCCACCAGAGCCTATAACTATGAAGTGATAACTTAAGCACTGGAATGCAAATAATCCATTGGTTCACATTAGTGTCATTTCCATTTGTTGATGTTCCCAGTCCCCTTCAAATCCTGGCAGTACCTTACTTGACTTCTGAGGGGAACAATCTACAGGAAATGTACTAAAAAAAGTTAAATGACGAGAGCAGAAGTCAGCAGTGGTTCACTTGCAGAGAAAGGAAAAAAGACGATACATTAAACTACACTGTCCAGAGTTACTTGACCTCAAACTGATTGCTGTTAAATTGCTTGAATTGAAGTTAGTCATTTACCTACTGGCAGCTACTCAAGATTTATCTTTACAGGCTACAAGGTTTTATCATTTGTCCATAAACTCCCCACCAAATGTTAACTTTCAAAATACTGGTTTAACTGTGAAGTGTGGGGAAGCTTCGCCGAAGTCAATGAAAAATTAACGTAAGTGCACGATAAAACATTAAATACTTAAATAATTTGGCACCTCTCCTCTGAGAAGTTAAAAGGATGCTCTGAATACTTAATGGGTAAAATAGAACAGCATAATAATTTTTAAGGAACAGTCTACGATCTGAAGTCATCTGACCTAGAAATGTCATAATGGGCATCTGTGGTGGAAAAATAATAAGGGTCTATAATTTATTAGAATATACTAGACAAAAATTAAATTATGATGGAGATAAGCTTTATGCTACAGAGATAAGTGCAATTACTTCTCATTTTAAAGAGAAATAAGAAAAGTTACCCTGGGAAAAATGAAGTCCTCCCACACTTTTAACTACACCTTTATCTAGCACATATATCAGTTTAATGTGTCCACACATCCCAGCAAAGAACTGGAACTTTTAATTTAAACGTGCATTCAAACAGATACAAGAAACAGGAAGATAAGCAGTAAAAAACCTCCCATAAACAAAACCCAAAACTTGGTTTTCAACAAACTCTGTAGTTGTCATCAGGGTATTTTTTATTTGGAAAAAAAAAAAAAAGGGAAAAACAGACAATGAAAGAATGTAAAAAATGACAGTGACCTTACAGAAAACCTGTTGTACTTTCTTAAACACTGTATTTTTATGGAGAGTGAGCAGCTGCAGGAGGACCCCAGCACTTTGCTGGACTGGATCCTGAAGCTATGCCCCAGAGACCATCAAATTATTCCCCTAATACTCTTCGCAGCTGACTTCGTTCCTTTCTTATCGAGGCTGATCAGTGATGCAGGCAAGGGTAAAATGCAAGTAAAACGAAAGACGCTGAACTCTGAAGAAACAACCTCAACACCAGCCCGAGCTCTCTCTCCCGTAATCCAGCCAAATGGAGCATTAACCAGAGGGACAGCATTGCAGCCCAGCCCATGGCAGAGCGCCTTAGCTGAACTATGCTTGAAGAGCCCAGAGTTACAAGTATCTTCATAGTTTGATATATTTCCCGAGCCAGTGCTCCCTCCAGAGCCTAACAGGTCAGACAGAACTCCATACCTGACAGAGGTACAAGCGCATACTTGCCAGGCCCAACAAAAAATGTCCTCAGAAATAGGCAAAACTCAATTTTTTCCAGCTTTGTGCCATATGGCTAGACCCAATTACTTATTGTGCCATTCCCCAGAGCATCAGAACCAAAGAAAACTGAAAATCCTGAAGCCAACAATTAAGTCATCAGACGCATCAGCCTCTTCAAAGACGTTCTGCTGCTTGTTAGAAAACCAGTGTCTACCTGGAAAATGTTTGGGTTATTTTTTTCTTTTTTTTTCTTCTTTTTTTTTTTTTTTAAATTTTATTTAAAAGCAGTAAGGTGAAGAAACAAGCATTTCTGCATTTTCAAACATCTCTGCATTTTCAAAAGCAGCCCATTATTCCAGGCACCTCAGCTTCTGAATGCTCAACTTCAGATACCAAAAAGGGACTTGATTTCCTGAATTGAATGATCCTCACCTTTTCAACAGTCAGACTGAGTCTGCACATCAAAATGGAAGCATTAAAGATCCAGAGCACTAATCTCTTTTAAAAATCAAAATAAAATGTGGAAGATTGTTAGATTTATGTTCTGAATAAAGGTAACTAAGCATATTCCATCTGCTCCTTCATAAGACCACTGAAAGTCAGCATCCGCATTTCCAAGATGCATCCCATTCCAAGCTCAGGAAAGGGATTTTCACAACTTCCATGGACATCCAATGACTTTTTAAAAAAAAAAAAAAAAAAAAAAATGCAGTTGTGTCTGGATGTCTGTAAAGACAACAGAACTCTTCATGGCTCAACTATTTTGTTCCTGTAAATCAGAAAGAGATGCACTTTTCTGCTCTCTCTGCAAGTATATCATTCACTTGTGACTCTCTATTAAAAAAAATCTCAGTGAATGAGATGCTCAATCGAAAAACTCAAATGTGAAAGGTGCCCTGAAATTACTGCTACCATACTTTCCTGCAAGCAACATTTCAACTAATTTCAACAGAGTTTCCAAATAAGCTGGGAATGCCAGCAAAGACCTGGATTCATCTATATCGGATAGTTCCATCAGATGGCACTATGCAGATGAAACAGTAACTTTTGGTATAGAAATATTTTTGCAACACGAAGTCTAGATATTTCAAGAGGCATTAAAAAAGATTTGTGAAAAAAGTGAGCTGGGTATGCATTCACACTTAATAAATGATGTCTTAATAAAAAGAAAACCAGAGATTGTTGTAAAATTAGAATTTTAGAAAAAAATCTAAGCATCCTCAGATTAGGTGACTAGTTTATTGGATCTAATAGGAGAAAAATGCTTCCATTTTGTTATACACTTGCAGTTTTACTCAATTTACTCAAGAAGTACTTACTCAAGAGCTACTACTTCCTTTCCCTTTTTCCTCTCCCTCCCCCCAAATTCCTAGAAATTATTCTAATATGATATCAACACATTCACTAAAAAGCAGAAAATAACATTCCCATGGAAAAGGTAACTCTGTCTGATATCTTAACTGAGAGATTAGATTTGAATGCCTCAATAGTCTATATAAACTTAGTTGTGACAGTCTAAACTAGGCTTTAATTTTAATAAATGATTATTTCCATAACATCCTCCTTTCTCCTTGGCATAAAAACGAGTATATGAACTGATTTCCCATCAAATATGCCAATTGGCTTTATCTTCCTAATCTATGTTAGCAATTGTTTTTAAGAAACTTTGCTTAATGCGTAAGAAATTAAATCAAATGATCACATACATTTTGTATACAGACTTGTAAATTGCTTTTCTCATTTCTTTCTGGCTCCAAGACACTATTCAAAACATTTCTGGAATAACATAACCATATTTCATAGATAAGAAAAAAGGGTATGTGTGCCTCAGTAGAGAGAGAGAGAAAAAAAGTATAGCAGTGTTTTAATGCCAATGTTTTGACATCTCTAAGGAAGATAGGAAAGGGTATTTGCCCACAGAATTCAACGATTCTTGCATTTCCACTTCCCCCATTTTCCTGTCACATATCACAGCTAGAACAAAATGTTAACTTCCAAGAAAGAAGGCAAATGGGAAAACAGACATGAACCCCACAGGAAATCCAAATTCTCTTTCATTTTGGTGTGCTTATAGAAACAAAGTCTGGAGTTTTATGCAGTTTTAAGATGCAGATCTTAAAGAAAAAAGAAAAAAAAATCTAAGCAATATTCTGTATAGAATTTCTGAAATACATTTGTGGCCAGCACCTTTTGTCACGGGCAATTTAAGGGACCTGTAATAGGAACTACAAGGTATTCAATGGCAAAAACATTATGAATAATGACTTACTAACAAAACTAAAAGAGCATTCAAAGGCAACCAAGGCTGTGGCAAAGTGTATAAAGCCACAAACTCATAATTCTTAAATAAAATATATAGCTACACCTTTGCTCTAAACAAAGTTTTCAGAAAAACAGCTGAGTCTTCTTTTTGCACCTAGATTTTAAAATGAAGTGAGTTTGCTATTTAACGTTATTTTATCCTATCCGCACACTGCCTCTTTCAGACTGTTTTGCAGTGTGCAACTACCTATCTTTAATTAAAAAGCAAACAATACTTGACTATTTTTTATTGCTGCTTTGTTGTTTCTGGATTGAAACATCACTAGTATTCAATGAAACATTACACAACATGTCTTCTACTGAGAAAAGTTCATTGGAGATCCCATTTCAGAAGCACCAGAGGTGAAGCAGCCTCCTCATTTCCTTTGGCCATGTGAACATGAGGAAGAAAAGCTGCTGAGAGAAAGAAGCCAACAACTGAGCTGGCAAGATCCATGACAAGCAGCTGAAAGAGGGACCTTGGGACAACAATGTCGTCATCAGTGTCCAACTTCTTTTTTTTTTTTTTAACCAGCTCTCACATTTTTTCCCCATGATGAACAGCTGTTTCCAGAGGTCCCCTCCCACTCCTCAGTCTCTACACAGCAGCCCTATTCCACGTGTCTGCTATATTCTACTTTTTCATGTAGTATTTTCTTACCCTGTTCTCTTTGCACTCCCTCCCATTTCCCATGTCTATTTATATGTCTCATGATGTTCATGCTGCTCAGTCTGGCTGTGTAAAAGTGTAAATTTCTTCAAGAAAGGACTTGCCATGATCTCCTTGAGGAGTTCCTGCAGAACTGGGGCTCTGATCCTGGTCTGGGTCCCAAGAGAATGGGCAATGCATAAAATAAACAATCTGTTTCATGATCTAAAATGTTTGCACAATCAGTAATTGCTTCCCACACAGAGTCATACTTCAGAAACAACTCAGTAGTAGGCAGCTTGCACCCAGAACTTGTTGAGTGACGAGGAGATCTTTAAAACATCTGGGGACATAATTGGATGATGAGCACTTTTGAAAACCTGTCCTCAGTGCTTTTCCCTCCCTGAAAAAGTGCAGACTATCTGCAAATAATTTTAAAGACGTTGATTCCCACAGTGTAGTTGTACGGGTCAGCTTCTCAAAGACGACACTGAAGTTAACAACTAGTATGAGTCAGCTGTTCCAAAGTGTCAATTGCCCCAGCACTTTTGCAGCAATGTACTAGATGTCCATATAATTGACATTACATGGAAAAAACTCGGAGATCATCATACTAGACATTTTTGCAAAATTACATTTCTTCACTGATGGGGGGAGTTACCAAAATCCTTTAAACTATAATAAAAATAAGCATGCACACAGCACAATAGCCAGAGTGTCTTCTCCTCAAGTGCAATAACCAGAATAAACATTGTTTACCTACATAATTGTTCCATACAAAATTCTAAAGAAATAAACCTACAGAAATATTTAAGGTTGTCTTACTTTAGTATATCATACATTCCTAGGCTAATTTGTTTAAAACTAAACACAAGGGACAAGGGATTTTATTTTTAATCCTGCTTTATTTTAGATATAGTGATTTAAGTTATCATTATCATCTTTTACCATGAAGTTGTACACTTATCACAAACATGGCTTTTTTTTCTTTGATTAAGAAAAAAAAAAACTTAAGCAAGTGCTTACCATTAGGCAAAGGCATAAATTCTCTTCATTAGAAATGCTCATCTACTTAACACTATGAGATGGTCATATTTTTCTAATTCTTTTTTTACCCATATACAGACGCTGACATGTAATTGTCATGACCCTGAACTTCAGTTTTCGCAGCCGAGACCTTCTAAAATGATGGTGACCAAGATTTTACAGGGAACGTAAGCTTTGGAAGGCAAAGAAGGACAAAAATGTGCATGTGGTGAAGGTAATGATGCATACAGGCATACATTTGAAGCTATTAGTTAAATTGACAGTAGCAGACATCAAGAATTCTCTTTCCCTGCCTTTGGAAGTCAAATAACACTTCCTAACTAAAAATATCCAATGGACCAGATTTTCCTTTCAGAGCTGCATTCTAATCCTACCAATATTTGCAAAAATTCCACCCCCCCACACAAAAACGTATGAATGTAGCTGAGGATGCTCATACAAAAAACTGTGCTCTTCTTCCTCTCCCTCCTGATGGTATCTTTGTGACTTCCATTAGCCTCAAAAGATATATGCCTCTCCTTACCTTCACTAAGTTGTAAATTAATTATTTACAACTAATAACAAATTTTAAAATATTTTTTTAAAGGATTCTGCTACAAACAATAGGAAATAATCCCTTTTTCTTAAACACAAATATAGTCTATTGGACAAAGTGTTATGTGGGCAAATAAGTCTTGCGCTCTGCTCCCTAATTATTGTGATCTATATACAAGATCAAAAAGTATTTACATAATCACAGTGTATATGCATACTTTTCTTCTTAGCTGCAAGACCAGACTTTCTGAGTGTTGCCTATTTTGGAATTTTAGGTTTGCCAAAGGGCTTTCATTAACATGTCTGTCTCTATAAACTGCAAGACATGCTAAGGTTTTCTATAAAAGTGCAACAATAAATCCATGCTTAATCAACCCTTTGTTGAGCTGTACACACATGGACACTGTAAAACACAACTCAGATCTAATGGCAGGACCTCTGTTCATAGCTTCAAGTTCAATGGTGTTTAAGACATGGAAGTGTTACTATTTTTTACCCTTAGCCGTGTAAATATGAACATTTGATGCCTTGGACTTCTTTGATTAGACATGCATTCTCACCACACAGCTGCAAACCTTTTTTTTCCTTCCTACTATTGCTCCCAGATAAAACCAAGCTATTTTGCCTCGATACTAAACTCAATCCTGGTCTTCACTGCCAGTTCACCTCCAGCTGCCTGTACAGAGTTTCACACTAAGCCCCTTGTTTATATCAGTGCTGCAATTAAGCCCAGGCCAAGAAGAGAAGTCCCTCAGAGGGTAGCAGAAGTGCAAGGCTAAGAATCAATTTTCAACCTCTGCGATGTAGCCCATACACATCCTTTCGCCCTAGGAAAAAAAATCCCCAGCCAGATCGCCTCATGCCCCACCTTTCTTTGCATGTGTTTTTTTGGTTTTATTTTGCTTTCAGTGGCCATTTTGGGACATTTTTTCACAAGTTGAATCCTGTTTCCAAATTGGCCAGTGAAAAGTTTTAGCCATGCTGAAATCATTTCCAGGGCTAAATTGGGAAACCTGAGGCAGCTGGGCAATCTTACAGCTGGCTGAACTGTGGCTTGCAATAAAAGGCAATGTGAATAAGGTATATTGAAGCTAAATTGGATTCGTGTGAAGGGCCATTTATTCTGAAGGGGGGTGTGGGGGGAGGAATTAATGAACAGAAATTAAATTAGCTCAACCAAGCTTTTAAAAATACACTGAAAAATACCTGACCTGCTATGAACCTTTTAACAAAGCAGGAACTTTGGGCTAGCAGGACCAGCTCAGCTCAGTTTCATTTCCCTGCCAAAGGTACAGATTTCAGAGGATGTACACTACTACTCAGCCTGATAAGAAACCAGGTTTACAATGGATGGGGCAGGCTTTATTTCTGTAACCTGAAGTCAACGCAGCACAAAGTCACTGCTATGGGAAATCCAGTGTAAACCAATATGCTGCCCAAATACAGAGGTCATTGTGGCTGATGAAAATATTTAATTAACTAATCAGCAGATACCTAGAGAAAAATAAACTTGCCCTTTCATCCTTGTTGCCAAAATTCTCTTCACTGAAATAAAAAGAAATTGCAGACTACCCTGTTTTGGAAAGATCATTGATTAACCTTACAAATATTAATATCAAAATTAACTAGAATAATATTTTACTCACACTCTAATCTAATCTAGGACCTCTTGCAATGAAACAAATGCTATATGACTGTACGAAGTTGGCTGATTTCAGAACTGGAAGCCAAAATTTCTTTAGGAGGATTTGTTTTGGGTTTTTGGCGGGGGGGGGGGGTTTGTTTGGGTTTGGGTTTTTTTTCCCCATAGCGCAATGAAATAGTCAAACTGCATATTCCTGAAAAGCTGGAGCCACTTTACTGATATCGTTAAATCCACCATAAAAGCCACTTGGCTGTCACAAAGTTTCTGTTTGAATTGTAACCCATATTACATCTAACTTTTATATCTGTTACAAGGGCTGGTACTTTTTCTGAAATCCTGCAGATTTGTACATTTACTTCCAGAATAACAGTAATTGTAATTAGCTATAATAATACCTACTGATGTGACAATTTACAGCTTAACTACCATTCTTAGTGAGCTTAGCTTCGTAACCATCTTTGTGAGGTACCCAGACTGTGTTCATTTTACAGATGTAAAAACCAAGAATGAAGACTGAAGGAAATCTTGCTCGGACATTTCTGACACCTTATCTGAAGCACTCCCTTTGGTGGCCATGGCATCTTAAAAATAGAAAAAACTCTCCTGAAAAATATGCTCAGGGATCAGATGTTCTCAGTCACATTTGTTGAGGCAAACTTCCAGAGACACCGGTATTTTGTGCCATTTTTTTCCCAAGTGTGAGAGCTTTTTAGGGTGGAGTGATGGTTTGCCTGTTTCTCCTCTCTTCTTGCCAAGAGGTGCCACCTTCCCCCCCACCTTCTTCCAACTATGAGTCATAATATTATGAACTCGATGATGGGAGAAATCAGATTTTCCATCACTCCACTGTAATCTTGACCTTGGTATTATTCATCATCCTCCCAGCCCCAATTCTAGCCACAGGAGAGTCAGTTCCTCCAAAGTCAGTCACAACAGAGGTACCTACAGTATATCTGGAAATAAAAATATAATTTATGTGTCTGCGTAGTGACATCTTCCCTGCTATACTAGTTGAAGATTTGCTGGGGGCACGGGGACCGAGTGAGTTGCAGGCATCACGAGCCATATCAGCAGCCTGACAGCTTCCCTGCAAGTTGTGGTCACATCAGGTCTTAAAAAGCTTAAAGTAAGAAACGGATACTTTATAGATATTGCTGCAGGCTGAAATCTGGAATCATAATGTAATTAAATAAATTGGGTCATACGGCACATGCAAAACACATTGCAAGTAAGAATGGGTAAAACTTAAAATGTCTTCATTATATTTTGTTTCTCAATGGAAATGTATCCTTTGTGCATTAAGTTATTGCTTGGGTTTTAACAGTGGGCAGGAAGGAAAAAGAAAATGGTTTCTAAGGGGCTTCATAGTCACTTATATTTATTGTATTGATTGGCTTCTACGGTCACTGTTACCCGGCTGTAGCAGGCAACAAATGCTTCTAAACCTTACCCCTTTCCCTGCCTCAACTTCAGTTTTGAAGTTTCCATACAAATTTCTTAGAACAACATACCATTCCAGGCAGGCTTTAGTGTATTTGAGGATCCCCTGATTTAAACTCTTTTATATCTGGCACTCAATCCAATATGTCTAGGAAGAGGCTAAGACATCAGGCAATTCACGTTGCATGCTGAAGGCTACAGATCCCTATTCTGAGATGAGAAGTAAGCAGCAGAGAACAAAGCCTGTCACCAGTTCAGCTCTGTGTGATGCTCCAGAATTTGTGGCTGGCATCCTAAGTGAACCCCTAGTCAGTTTAAATGCACCACAACGCAAAAAGCCCAAATGGACCCACTGCGCCTTTCTTCCAAATAGGCTTTCATTGTAGATCATGTTTTGTGGGGGCTGTGGGACTGAAACCAGTCAAGCTCTATTGCAGGACTGTACAAATTCTCATCGGGAGCTTGCAATAACCACTGCTGAAGTTTCTCAATGTTTTGAATTTGTGAATTTCAAATTTCCTTCCTGAGTAAATTCCAGTTAAAAGAATTTGAATTCATAATAACCTGAGCCAAATGCAAATTTGTCCAAAACTGGAACCACCATATGCGGGACCCTCGATGTGTGCCACCAACACATATGCCATGGCCCAAAGGGCAGTGCAGAAATGTTTGGTCTGGCCTGCCTCTCTGGTTTTTGGAAAGGGCTGCACTACTTTCCAAGACAGAATAGTTGAGCCAGTAGATTTTATCCAGCAAGGAACCCCTATCTGGTGCCTTATTGACTGAGCTGACTGCCAGATCTTCTGTGCCAACAGTAAATTGGTATTTAATTCAAACTACTTTTTATCAGTTTATAAAAAAAAAAAAGAATCACTACACAACAAGCATGTAAGGGGTCAACTTCCACAGCACTGCAAACCAGACAGAAAAATTGGTGAATGGACCTGAAAATAGAGAAAGGGGAGTCTCCTGGCATCACAGAGACCTCTGAGCAGCATCACTGTCCTCCCCAGCTTGTGGAAGAGGCACGGTGCCTGGAGGGAGGGCAGGAGGGAGAAGGCGGCCATACTTGATATCCCATATCACCTAGCTACTGGAATGAGTCCAAGGGCCCCAAGCAACTTGGGAGTGGTACAGTCTATAGCCAGCCTGAAAGTACTGCTGCAAACAGAAGGATGCCGTTGCCCCTTCCTTATGACATAACTGAGCAAATTCTGGGCACAGCCAAGGATCCTGACTGTATATTGAACACTAACTACTCATAATAACAACTTACATTACACATTACAAACAGAATATGAACTCAGGCTAAATTCAGTATAAAACTTTACACCTGGGCTCCTACATTGCTTGTCAAAAAATGAGCTGGGTATTTTTTTTTTTTTTTTCTGTTTTCAATGTTAGGTTAAAAACACAAGAAAACATTGTCTGGTAATGGAAATACCAAAAGACCCCAAATTATAATGACACGAACAGGCAGCACCGTGTAAAATTTCTGAAACACATTTAAAAAGCCAAGTTACTAATTCTAAACAAAGTTAACAGATCTACTTGTATGTTTTTCTAATCCCTACATGTTTCATTATTTCACCCATGATAATTTTCATCACTTATTCTCTGTTCTGAAAGGGATTTTTTTGTTTTATAAAAAACATTACAATCAAATGAAGTGCACTGACATGTTCCTCTTTTTCCATCTGAGTTACCTTCTTTAAACTGTTGCAAAATTTCTATTTGTAAAAACATTATTACAAGGAAGGGACTCCTCACCACCCACTCAGCTCCCAGAAGCCAAGAGAACAAACTCAAAGATATTGTTTTTATAATTTTACACTGATATTGTTTGGCTCTGCAAAAATGTTCCAGGTCTAGTGTGCATTTTAAAGGGATTTATAAAGAATTAGCTCAAGCAATGCCAAGAGCTAACTTCAAGCTTATATTATTTTTTTAAAACATGGCATATAGGACATATAATTCAAACTACTTTTTTCCTCCCTTCCCAACTTTCATGTTTACAATGCTCTTTCTTTTCTTTAGGACAGAAATATTCAAGGGCTGTGGAGTAACCTCATTTCTACAGCTTTTAACACATATCATCCATATTATGGAATTCTGATGTTAGAAATATGAACAATCAACCAAAAGACCTCAGTCAACTTGATTTGAAGCAGGAACATGTTGGGTTTTTTTTTTTCCTTTCTTCCCTCTAGGTAATGATGAATTATTATATTAAAAATATATATTCCAACTTCAAAGAAAAGCTAGGTTGTTATAAAACGCAGGCATTCAGAATTAAGTTTGAAAAGATTTGACCTTTTGCACACAAAAACTAACACCTACATGAATGAAGTACTGTAGTAAGTGATGATATATGATGGATCATTTAAAATGTGTGTATGGAACCATGCACATTTTTTAAGGCAGGGGCAGATGGTGGTTACAGCACATCCAACATTTTCCAATTACTTTGTTTTTTCAAAATATATCCAGCCCATAAAAATATTAGCAGAATCCTTGTACTTTCATAGAAGTAATACTTTTCAAATATAAAAACTTTAAAATATATTTAAGTTCAAATTTAAGTTCAAAAAATATCTTCAGACAATCCCCTTCTCCCTCTCTTCCACAGTTTAATAGGTTGCAAAGGAAGAGAAAATTATGAGGTGCTAGACCCAGAGTTTTATCCTAACACGTTAACTAGAAATTTATCCCACCTTCTTAAATAGGAGATAGGAAGTAAATACAAAGAGCTCATCCAGCCTGATCTGCTTTGAAGACAGGGCTGGTCAGATGTAGGGTTTTGGTTTTGTCCAAACTCCAACAAAAGTAAGTAATTTGAGACTGGAGATAACATGAAATCGTCTACCTGCATGAAGAGATTAAACGCAAAATGGGGAAAACAAACAAAACACTATTAACACTTTCATATAATGAAATTAATATTTCTTCCAATCTTTATCCAGTTAGATAAAACTCTAGGACAGGATTTCAACAAAACGTACATTGGGCTGACAATGGAGCACAAACATTTTCAAAACAAAAATCAAATAAAAAAATATGTTGGAATTGGACCCCAGTGTGAAGGGAAACAAAAGTTCACAAACACAGCTCCCTTCCAAGTTAGGCTGTAAACCAGGAACACATGGAGAGAAGAAAAGGCTGTTTGTACTGTTCCAGGAAACTGGACCAAGGATTATTCCATAATTGCATTAAGCAAATACAGTATAATATCTTACATAGTGAAAAGTTCAGAGACATCATAGGCTAAGTGATTGACTGATCACAATACACTGAAGTCCTGTAAGCCATTAATTCCTTAATTACTACAGTTACAAGCATTTTACATCAATATTGTTGTGCTCTTTAGCAAGAAAATGGGGAAATAGTATTCTGAGACATTTTCACTTTAAGTACAATTTTTTTTATACATTCATATTCACTTTAAGGTGCCATCATGCCTATGCTGAGGATGCTCGTGAGTTGATGAGTTGTACACACCAAAGTTCTGAAGCAAAGATAAAAAACAGTCTTTAAAAACTGTTACTGAACTGACAGAGCTGAGACTCACACTGTCTCAAGATGAATATAAGTTACTACACCAAGCAATTTCCATACTGTAGGCATTAGTTATGCCTTCCAAAAATCACCTTATTACTATCCTTACTGACAAGAAAACTCAGGTAATGCCCTTCTGTGGGTTTTCAAGTCAACAGGAACTGCTGGGCACAATGTCATCGAGACCCTGAAGAGAGACTGAGGAGAATTTGTTTCTGCTTCTAGCACTGCAAAATACTTCCTCAGTGACTGTAACAGAAGACCGAAGTCAATAATGCATCTCCCAAGAAGTTTGGCCTGTGTATACCCAGGACAAGATCTGCTACCATACCTTTACACAGACCTAACTGCCTCCAGGCTGCGGGGAAGAGGGGAAGAAGTACTGTACTACTATAATTATGCTGATTTAAGTGAGGCAGATCTCTAGAGTAGATACAGCTTGACCTAAAGCTCCAGTTGCTTTCAGAGACTGACCATGAAGACAAACCTGCTGCACAGTACACACAACTTCCTTGTCTGCCTGTCTCACAGAGACACACGCTCTCCAGGCTAATAAGCTGTCTACCATCCAAAAAGGATACCGTTAATAGTTCTGCATCCACCTTACCCTAGAGAGCTATGTAGCCATCATAAATTAGCATAATACTATTATTTTGAATGAGATCAACTAACTTGCATCAGCTGAATAGCCAGTTCTCGAAGGAAGGAAGGAAAGATTTGTTTCCGAAAGTGCTAAGGACAAATCACCCAGCACCCCTGACAGCCAGGACACACTCCTTGTGCTGTTCATCTGGGCCCAGCTTTGGGAGGTTCAAGGTTCAGCGTTATTTCCCACACTAGAAAGCTGTCGTCTTATCTTCTGTACCACTCATCTCTCTTTGGTTCTGCAAGTATGAAATAAAGAACATTACCGGCTGGCTCCCAAAGGGGTCTCAGCCTTCCCAGCAGGAAGGACAATGACTGGGATGAGAGGGCCCCCTTTACCGGGAGGATGAAGATGGGGAAAAGGGGGGATGGGGTCCTAGAAGAACGGACAGGGATGGTAGGGACCACCCAGGAGATAAAGAAAACATGGATTGAGGGGAAAGCTGGGGAAGCTCCTGAGCATGTACAGTAGCTAATTGTCAAATTTTAACCACTTAGCCTTCTAAATCTTTTTTTTCTTTCCTTTACACACACACAGAGCAAAGGCATAGTTCACGTTCAGAAGTAACAGCTTGCAAAGGCATTTAAAACTAAAGCAGATTTTTAAATTTAGCACAGCCTTCTCAGTGTTTTCTAATCCTGGCTCAAAGGCTGAACTTTGTTAAAATTTCTTATAAACAAAAATGTTAAGAAGTTCCCAGACTTTGATGGGCTTTGCTAAATTTAAACCCATGGTGAAATTTTTATAGGAAATTACAGACTGAAAATGATATAGCCATAAGGAAAGACCACAGAGGAGCTTCTTGTATGTGTTTCTCTCTTGTAAAGCTCTGCAGTACTGGTGTCACAACACCTAGCTCCCTGTGCAAGCAGTAAGTTTCTCTTCTCTGGTGCTCTCTTGTCCAGGCTTTCCCCTGCACAGTAATGCATTCCCAAACGTGACTCTACAGCAGTCCCCGAGAGGAGAGGGGAGCTGGAGTGCCGGGGCCAGGCTGGCCGCCTGAAAGCCAGCTATTGTTCCCAGAGGCAAGCGGCCCTGCCAGGCACACTGACTCCCTGTCTCCAGAGGGAACGCTTGCACGGGGCTTCTCTCCACCGCCCAATATTCTGGGGCACAGAAACACTGTAATTTGGTGTTAATTGGGTCAACCCCCTACTTTAATTAAAATGAAACTCCAGACTCTTCCCGTTCTACCTCCAGTTACATTTTATTATTGTTTAGCTAAAACAAATGCACTCTGGTGGTGCTCCCTTCCCTTCACTGCAGAAGTGCTCCACAAGAACTCTCCTCTTCTCCCTTCTTGCACTGAAGGCACACTGTCAGGGCTCACTCTACCCATGGGTCCAGGGGCTCCATTTCAGTTCAGGCCCAGACACCCCAATCTTGCCTGAGCTGTGCTGTAGGCATACCTTGGCCCTGTGCCATCCCCTGCTGTCCCGGCTCACTCACTGGTTCTCCTGGATGGTCTCCAGCCCCTTCTGTTGCTCCTGACTGGACCCCCTGGATAGACTCCGGACCTGATTCATCACCTCACCTTGGCTGGAGCTGTTGATGGGACCTTGTTACCTGCACCCAGCTCTGCCCATCCAGCTCATATGCTGCAGGACTGTGCCCCGGTTGGTGAGGGCACTGCCTGTGCTGGGGTCACAGCGCACAGTCTGTCCCCTTCATGGTGCAGCCCGGCTCCTGCTGTTCCCTGACACTAACAACCACTGCAACATGACAGGGACCTTCTCCTCAGCACTCCCTGGCATCAGAGAAGCCGCCAGTTAAGAGTCCTGGCATATTTACTCTTTTAACACCTGTAACTAGTGGCAATAATAGCAGCAACAGTAGTGAGATCCATGAAGGGTCTGCCATCTAAAACAGGTATGGTGAACGCATCAAAGACATGAAGCACCATTCATCTGGGAGTGTGGAAGAGACCAGAATTAAAAAGGAACTGCTATTGGAAGAAGTATGAGGAGGACAGCGTAGGTGAAGTCTGATGAAGAAAATGGAGAGTGTCTCAAAATCAAGACTGTGCAGAGAACACAAAGGAGCTGCGCCAAAAGCCTTGAGATATGAGCACAGAGCTTGAAGGTGGCTAGAATAATGCTGGGGGCTCCTTTAGAGACAGGACCATGCATGAGGCAACCTAACATAAGCTGTCCTTTGGTGAGCTATGGAAGAGTGTGTACACAACCAGTGTTGCAAGTTTCTCTGAGGCACAACGACTCTGCAGAGGAAAGTTATCAGGATCACTGGGTTTCTCCTCACTGCACAGGAGGAGGGACTGCTGAAGAGGAAAACCTGTTACTTGCTAGCCATCTGACATATGTGTTACGGCCAGGGCTCGTCACGGTTCTGCTTTGCCAAGGCGGCACAAACGTATCTACCACGTGCAACAAGGACAAGCCACAGAGGCAGCAGGACTGTGAAGCCTGCCACTGAACTTCCTTCAAACCCTGGCTTTCATCAGACCTTCTTGGGGCCTTACCAAAGAATTGTTATACTCTTGGCTCACATTTTGCAGAAATGAGAGCTTAATCTACCCCTCTTGTCCAGCTCCATATCTCCCCCTTTTCTGCCTGCTTTGCAAGGTGGCACTCATTTATTCTGGGCAGAGGAGGGACTAGAAAGGATGTCATGTCTTTAAGAAGATATATAAGTAAATGAATATACAAGTCCACACATATATATGTATAGGAACGTCCCATACCTAGGAATATCCAGAGCATCACAACTGTCTGCTATATAAGTAGTGACTCACCACACATCTGTCACTACACCAGACTGAAGAGCATAGGGCAGCCCTGCGCTGCTCAGTGGATCTCTCCTGCTCACTCGTCCAGGTCTATGAAATTTTAACACTGCATCTCATCAGAGCACGTATGCAAACTCAACGTTTGTTACACGTAACAAACTCAAAGAAACTGAAATCAGTTATGACAATAAATGTTGGATTATTCTTATTCAGGCAAATTATTTAATTTCAATATAAACAATCAGATATTATTATTTTAATTTTTTCCCCAAGAAATTGTATTTCTATGCCTGCAAAAGAGAGTGAGCATAGCCATATATCATGTCACACAACCGAGCTGCAACACTCTTTCAGTGCACGTCACTTTTTTAAAAGGGGACATTCCATGCACACTGTTCAATTAAATCGCATATCTCTGGAACTGAAGTTGGAGTTTTGCAAAGGCCATAACGCAAGCAGCATGCAATTTAAGTGTATTTTACACATTTATATTCAAATATACTGAATTTAGATACATGCACATTTCCATATCTGTCTCTATCAGAGCCTTAGGAATCTTCAGCTAAACTATTTTAGTCAAGACGACTTTCAGGAATTTAATGTAAAACAGGCACTGAGCAAACTCAGTCACTGGGCATACCACATATATATATATATTGACCATAAAAAGTGCAAAAGTTCACTCACTGTATTAGTTTTATCCCACTCCCGATTAATGTTGAACATTTTAACAATTATGTTCTCTGCCGCTGTTAGAAATATACACACGCATGCTTTGTATTTTTTTCAGAGGTGCTCTAGCATAGAGCTCGTCTTGTTTTCCGCCAACATAGATGCTATAAAATTATGCCTGATTCAGTTTACTTCTTTCCTCCCCTCCCCTCCCTTCTTCCCTTTTCCTCAGCCTTATCCTCCTCCATGTTCTTGGGTGGGCAGATTCATGGGGAGACTTGGTTTTCAGTATAGCCACCACCAGGCAGTTTGCTACTCTCCTGAAGCACATCTGGGCTTTATATCAGGCCTTTAATTAATCCTCAGTGAAAGCCAAGCTATGACATTTTGACTGGGCAGGCTCCAGTTTTGGACAGGTCTTGATTTATTGCGACTGAGTCTCAACCTACTTTGATTTATTTCAGCTTTGGGGAGGAGGGCAAGCACTGAACAGAAAAAGCACTGTTGGATGTAGAACATGTGATGCACGTAAAGAACCTCCAGAGTACTGTGGCCCAAATGACAAACAGCTCAGACAATTTGCAATAAAAAAAAAAATTAAAAAAGGCCAAGTGATGACAAGATTCTGGTGAAAGAAATCACTTAAAGCAACAACAACCACCACTACCAAAAAAAGCAACAACAAATAATAAAAGGCTTAGTGAACGAGGATCAAACTATTTGGCAGAAAGTGCCAGCGAAGGAAGCCCATGCCTTATCTCTAAGTAAACAATAAATCCCTGGTCACTCATTAGTGTTAATCATGCCTCTCGTCTGCATTCAGCTAAATAGAGAGAGGCAGGACCAATGCTTTCCTGATGAGTCGCTTTAAAAGAAAAGGATGTTCTGCTATTGTCTGCCAGCTCTCCTTGGGTGGATGTCCTTTTGCAGGTCTCCCTCTCTAACTGTACCGTGCACGGCATGCGATGTGCCAAGTCTTTTGGACAGCAAGAACAAAGGCAACCAGAGCCAAACTCTTCATCTAAATAAAGCAACAAACATCACAATAATAGGAGCCACTGAATAACAAATCCAACCTGCTCAAGGTATAAAGCTTTATTGTTTCTAAAGGCAGGCTTACTCTCTTACTTAGGCCCTTTTCTTGTTCTATTTAAATTCAAATTCTGTTGGACAGATGACTCAGCAAGTTTATTCTGAATACTACTGTAGCTACTTCCAATTAATTTCTGTTGTGGGTACATGCAAAGAAACTCAATATCTTGAAAATTCTAATGAAAACAAGTAATTTTATTGTTTTCCTTCAAGTATTTTTGTTAAAAATTCAAATACCTTGATTTCTCACTCTCTTGTACTTCCTTTTCACCAACTGAAATTCAGTTTTTGTTGTTGTTTTTTTCCGCCTCTAACTATGGGAACTAGAGGTTTTATGGCTCTATCAAAAGAGAAGAAAGAGTGAAGTTCCAGCAACTGAAAAGCAAAAAATTTTTAGTCTAAACAAACTGGCACTTTTTATTTGTTGACACCTATCAGGCTCCGGTGCCTAGTGAGCCTCTAGCAGAAAGGATGTTTTTGTTAAAGACTCGGCATCTGCTGCTACTAAAATTTCAGTAACACCTCAGATGCTACCTCAACAGTCCCCACACAAAGCCTTGGGAGGACGAATCTTTGCACTCCTGTTATTCCCTGTAACATGAGACAGAAGGACCAGCAACCCGCACATGCACATGCAGGCTTGCTCCAAGGCATCTGTAAGTGTTATAAAGCAGAAGACGACACAAATCAGGTATGAAAATATTACATGGGTCGTCTTTAAAAACATTAAAACCGAGTGATTGAAGACATCAGTAAAAAGACATCTATGTGTTAATTTTTAAGTTTCAGGGTGAAATCTGGAAGAAAGGTCTACCATACTGGGTTGATCAGATGCCTGTGTAAGTTCAGGCCACAGTCCAGCGGTGTACTTTGCCACCAAGCAGATAAGCAGTAAGATTCAAGTGCCCACCTAGCTTAAGATGACGTGGGTCTTATGCTAATTGAGAAGGAACTACATGGGTGTTCTCAGTCTAATCTGTGTCACATTGACTAGTTTTATCATCTGTAAAAAAGATGCATTTATTTTAGCAGTGGTAGGCTGGTAGGCCTATTTGTGCTGGTAGGCTACACAGGGAACCTGTGTTTGTTGCCTTGTCCCCTAACTGGGTGGGCAGGCTGAGCTGGCTCTCTGTGCCCAATACAAAATTACTAATTCTGCAGAAATGCAGAATATTCATATGCCAGTAAATGGGATCCTACAGAGCCAGTCCTTTTTAGTTTCAGGAGTAGAAGTCAAATTAGTGTTAAGGACAATTCTCAAGTCAAACTGTTCTACTGAATACATCCTTCCCTCATCTTTCTTCACTCTGTAAGAAAACAAATCATCAACATCTAATGTAAATGTTTGCTATTTTCTATGAGTGTTTTTGTTTTGTGCCCCACTCAGGTTGGAGAACTTCAGGCTCCCTTCGCAGGCAGAATCAAGCACAGTGGCAGGTGGTGGCTTACTTTGGCCCAAGAGCAGGTGATGAGAACACAGCATTCCCCTATCAACTAGGGTCTTAATCCTCATCTTGTATTGCCCCCACATCCCCCCATAAGAGGATGCAGCATATCACCATCAGTTGCACTCCTCCTGAGTGTAAATTTGCTTTTCTCTACCAGACAGCGCTCCTTCTAGCTGCTGCATAGCTGGTTCTGGGTGGGATTCCAGATGCTAGCTTTCATCTTGAGCCTGAACACCACAATTTTATTCTTGTTTACAGGCAGTTTTATTTTCTAGCTTTTATCTGCCTTCATAAAATATAAAAGTTTGTGTGATTTTTCCTTCCAAGAAAGTGTAATAAAGTGTTTCACTGAAAGAGACTTTATATGAACCAGCATCCCAGTGAAACCCCATATCTAGGCAAAAAGGATCACTTTAAGATACTACTAATAAAACTATCAGCTTAGTTAGGATTCAACTGTTTTACAAGCAACTCCAGAACATAAACAACTATTCAAGACATTGTTAAGATAGTGTTTTCAGAATATGGATTTTTTTTTCCCCGTAACTTGAAATATTTATGACACATTGTATTTAAATGATCAGACTGCTACAAATCAGTGCAACTAAACGCCTATCATCAGCATGCAATTTCATTACACAATTTGGTTACAAACCTCATATGAATAAATTAAACCAAGGGAACTGAGGCTTGTTTTTCTTTACCGCATAGTGTATTTTAAAGGTAAATGTCAAATGTGCATGATTCTGCTATTATTTAACACTATTTTCTGTAATCACTCTAAAATGAATGTGGTAACAATGATGATTCATTTACTTTCATTTTGGGCGGACTTTTTACTCAAACTTGTTCTTTTGCCAACTACATTTTTACACATGTGCCTGTTGGTTTTACACTGCCCTTCTTTAGATGTAACCTTATGAAAATCAGCAACAAAAAAGCCTTCTTTGAGGAAAGTGTAATTTACTTAATTACAAGGAGTGGGCAGTTGTGCACCAATTTCATCATTCTGTCATACTTGAGGCTGAAAACTGGCACAGAGTGGGCCAGGTGAAAACTCTTTATTATACTTCCTGTTTACATTGGTAATGCGTTAAATGGAATTTTAATGTCTCCTGAGGTCACTTTTAGAGCCAAATTGTGGCTGTCCCTATCACAGGTGTACTGCGTAACTCTGTGGGGGCACAGAGCCTCTTTCTCTTCTGCCAGCCTCCCCCCCCCCTCCCCCCCAATAAATGTAAGATGCAATGGATGAAGTCAAGTCCCACTGAAGTCAATAATTGCATTATTAGAACAAGATTTCACTCCAAATCAGTTCCTGCAGTTGGTTTGCAGCATGCTCAGTCCTCAGGCTTGCCAGGAGGGCAGGGAGGGAACGCACAGCCCTACAGTCCTCTTGGGGCTTGTGCACTTCACACATGTGCTCTCACCCTTTATTGCTATCTGGATCAAATAGAGTATTTTCTAAAATGTTTTCTTAGCACCCATATTTGTGAGACTCCATTAAAATGCTGTACATTATATGAAGTGTTACATTAAGTGTGCTCGGACTGTAAGAACTTGCACAAATCTCCAACCAACACCAGTTCTAAATTGTTACTCACCTGCTCTTGAATTACTTTAAAAAGAAAAAAAAAAAGATTCTCCTCGAGATGAAGCACCAGATAGTACAGTTAGCCTGGAAAAGCTCCTTCGAAGGCAAGCTCCTTTGTGTTCCACCTTGGCCTTCCCGGAAAGCAGAGCACAGCCAGGCCCTGCTTCACGGCAGGCTCCTCCTTGCAAACCGGTATCATTTCTGCTACCAGTACTACCGATTCAGAAAGCCACATTCCAGCGGTGCACGCCACGGTTATGGCACAGGAGTCACTGAAAAAGGTTTATGAGGTATTATGGGCTGAAATAAAACATCAAACAAACATATACATGGAACATGCACAAATAGGAGCAGTGGTGATTCCCCGGATGCAGCCTGAATACGGCACTTAAAATACAACCTCCTCTCAGCATGGGGGTTCGAGAGCAAGGCTGCCGGCAACCAGGAGATGACGGCGGTAAGAGGCACAGTGCCCAGCAGCACCCAAGCACTTCTTGGGCTTTCCCTTGTCAGGAGACAGACCTGTCGTGTCTCGGTCTGTCACGTAACCTACAGACCATCCTATCTCATGCATTCTGACACCTTTCAAATAACCTGAGATCCGCTTGTAATCTGGGATATGAACAGTTTTAAAACGGCAGTATTTTTAATATGTATCTACCTTGGATATCAGTAATAATACTGGCAATAAAATGAAAAGGGTATACTTAAAATATTTTTCCCTTGTCAATTATTTCCCCTTTAAGATGAATATGATATATTAAAAACCTGATGGTTGTTGAATTTAAAACACCTCAGAGGAAGAGAGAAATTCCCACCAGATACAGAAAAGTAGGGTTTGTCTGGAAATAAATGCAGCATAATAAATTAATGGTGAGGGGGAAAATATGCCTGTATTGCATAAGGAAAAAATACTGCATTAGCAACACAAAGCATTAATTTTTCTTGTAAAATAAGGCACAGTGCAGCAAGACTGTCTGATTTGTACCAGCTTTTCATTATGTCAAAAGCAACATGTGTGCCTGGTATTATAGCATTAGGGTTGCCTTGATAAACTGTTACTGTGTAGAGTAACATCTCACTTGATAGAGGTTAAGGCAGAAGTAGGAGTTAATGCTCTACTAATACAATTTACTGCTCCTTAAAGAAATCTGTAAAGTGCACTTGGAAGAAAGAAAACCTCTTCTGATATTAAAAAAAATATAAAATCAAACACATTTGGACATCAAGAAATAATAATGCACAACTTGCACTAGAAATATCAGCTTCTAAAAAGTACAAAGCTTGTTATTAAGAGCAAAGTTAGAGAGTAAGCATATTTTCATAACGGTGCCTGTTCTTTTAATAGAAGAACAACACGAATGTAAGTAACATTGGTGCAACGAGAAGTCAGCTCAACACGAAACACTCCTACAGACCCAGCAGTTCAGGCCACAGCTCACAGCAGGGGCTCCTAGCTGGAGGTCACAGTTCTTGAGGTTTCAAATGGTTGAGCTTGCCTTGCTTTTCTCATGCTATTGAACAAGAGAGACTAGGCTAGGCAAAATCTGCCTAGACTACATTCAACTCTACAAAACCCCCCTAATAATTTGTCCTTGCAGACAGGCAATATTTCATATGAATAGTTAGGGATCCCCTAATTTTGCTTCCTCAAATCCAATACCAGAGATCCTTTAATCCCACTGCACAACAGAAAATGTAGAAAGCAGATACGTGGGCCTACTTACTTAAGAAACACCACCAAAATCCTTATTTCACTAGAAGCAATGAAATGGCCACCACAGTTGCTAGCACCAGGAGTTGCCCTGTGCATCAGCAGACTGTGTGGGGAAGGACAGCTGTCGGGCTCCCTTGCACCAGTCAGCCTCGACCTGCACAAAGGAGGAAGCACTGGGAGGGTCTGAGGGAACCGCCAGCTGTTTTGCACAGCCCTGATAAGCTGCAGGCATGGGACGATGTCAGGGATCCACTGTTTAATTCATTCTCCTCTTCCATGGCTGCAGGCAAATCCATCCCAGCCACACTGCTGAGCTGACTGGGGACGGGGCATAAGAAAACGCCAATGTCGCTCACCTACCTTGCAAATGTAACGCTCCTCATACTCCTGAGGAAACAAACAATTGCTCTTGTTGTAGAAATCACACGGATTTTTGAGAGGAAGAGAGAGAGGAGTCAAGCACATGACAGCAATAAGCTTTCTTCACATACTTAACCTGGTAACCAAGTCAACCATCCCCAGGGGAAGCTTAATGTCAGCCAAAGAAGGCCAACTGGAAAGTTCAACTGCTCTATCTTTGGACCATTAATGTTGGTTGTTAGGTCAAGGCTTCATCCAAAAACACCTACAGCTAAAATTCAAGTATTTCTGCTAAAACTAAAAGTGGCATATTAAGTGCACCCTGTGGGTTTGGGGAATGTTTCCCACTCAAGCAAACAAAAAAATTGTATTTTTTTCCCGTACGCAGATCAGGAAAGAACAGTCACTCTGCTGATAACCAGTCTTCTTAATAATGCACAGAATATTAACAGCTAGAGTACAATAAAAGTGAGCCCTGACATTTTAATTTATCCTCTGAAATATTTCTTCTTTCAGTGGAATGACCTGAAATTTTTGGAGGGCTAAAAACTTTGGTTCTGGGAATGCACTGCCCATGATGATTTACTGGCTTCATTTCAAATGAAAACAATTACTGTATAGTGAGGATGTTACCACACAGACATAACAACACCATTAACTATTTTTGACTTCCAGTGTAAATTGAACCATTATGGGGTTTTAAAAATGTCTTCATTAAATTTTAATGATCTGTTTTAAGGGATTTTTTTCCCCTTATTAAAATTAAAACCAACTATGCTATACAGCTTTCTCAGAATGTGGTACATTAAGATTCAAATAAATCCGTAAATCACAGATTAGTTAATAAAGAGAAATTATCTCGGTTATTACAGGTGGGGCTGGTAGCAATACCTGTTATTAATGTTGCCTAACATTTACCAATAAAGATGCTGCTTCCCGTTCTTTAAAATGTTGCCAAATACCATCTGACTGAATAAAAAATTTCTAAGTTCAAAGGTAGACACACCTGGTTGGGTTTTTTTCCTCCCCTCTCCCCCTCATGACAGGAAAAAGAGCATAGAAAGGAAGGAAAAATGTAAATTGAAGTGATTCAGCTGATTAAAGAATACATTTCATTTGTATTAACTCCCCCATAAACCTCAATAATTTTTTTTCCATGAACACAGGGTTTCCTTGTTGTACAGTAAGTATTTGAAATTTTGCATGCAGAGGGCTAGAGAATGTTTATGAGAACATTTCCATCAAATTTGCCCCAAACTTGCCCAATTCATAAACTTTGCGTGGACTAAAATGGAAAAAAAAAATTTAAAAAATCATGGTTTACATATGCTCAAGAGGGACTTGTGAGACCTTTGGTGTTAAGTTTTGTGAAGATTCACTTTACGATGAACACGCTCCATCCCATGATGGGGCAGTGGTTTCCCTCCAGGCGCAGCTGCAGCCTTGAGCAGGCTGGCTGGTGTACTCGCTCCCTGGGTCCAGGCAATCCCATCTCCCTCGTGAGACTCTTCTCTTTCCCACAGTCTCATCTGCAGTTGCCCTCAGTTAAAACCACCACAAGACTGACTGGAAGGCGGAACCGACCTTTTTTTAAAAAGTCTGGTTTGTTTTCACCTTGGTGTTACATTGCCACCTGCTAACGAGTAAACATTGTCCTGCAGCATGCACTGACGTGGACTGCAATGATGGTATATATACTGCATTATACAGTCTCTCTGCTGGCATCTGTATGTTTTCTTCCGATCCTATCACAAGTACAAGCATAGCTCCTAAACATGGACCCTGTCATCATTTTACTTGTTTTTCCACACATTGCCAGACAGAGCAGAGAACTAAAATCATAGGAACACAGCATGCATTTAAAGTGACTTCTGAAAAGTGCCTTAATTTGGTATTCTACAAGAAGAACATGCTGCAAAAGCAGAATTTGTCAGGAGGACTCTTGTAGTTGTGTTATTTGAAGAGATACTGCATTCAAGCTACAATGGCATAATAGGTCAGTCTCAAAAATATGACAATACATAATTTATCAATCTGGAAACCTTATACTTGAAAGAAGCCTTAGTCTAACCTTTCCATCACTCCAATTGAATTGTAAGACCACCGCTGTAACAAGACCACTTAGAATACCACCGGGGTGGCCTTGATAATAATACACATATCATTGTAGAGGCACAGGAAACTAAACCAGATGGTTTTGCTGAGGAAAGCACTTTTTTGGCTTTGTAAAGCCTGAAAACACTAATAGGTCAAACACAAAAGTGGTGAAAAAGAAAGCTAAAGGAAAATTTATGTAAATAAGAAAAAAATCTTTTTACAATTGTATTCCTCTCACATAAAAAATGGCTGCAAGAAAATAAAAAAGAGGAAATGGTGCTGTAGTTCTGAAATAGATCAGGATAGTTTTCTGAAAGGAAAAGGTCTAACAGCAACACTTACAGTAGGCACTGCTGCTGGAAATCAATACCATATGATGTGCATTAGAAAGAACACCTACATATTGTAATTAAAACCCTTTCCTTTCCTCATTTTTATGTTTTAAATATGGTGACCATTCATGTCTATTGTAATAAACTTTCTTTCTTGTTCAATCTCTTATTAGCAATCATATCAAACTTAAAGAGAAAATAGCATATACATGCACCTCTTAAAATACATGAAATTGAAAATAATTTCCACAAAATCATCCATGTTTGAATTTTCTCACTTGTGCTGTAGTTATTTAGAATCACGTTATTTACAGATTATATACACATTATTATCAGCATTTCAAGAGCCATGAAGGACTTGGTTTTGTTTTGTTTTTCTTTAATGCAGATATCATCTACACGAGTAAAATTAAGATGATAGTGTGTTACTCTGCTGGGAATTGCAACTATTTCAAATAGTCAAGAAGTCTAATCTAAACTACATGTGCTGAAAGAAATTTATTATAAGCTCTTTTATTGTGCAGCCTTATTTACCAAAATGTAGGCTTTTATTTGGCATTAAAAAGGAAAACTTTTACTATCACAGTTGTTCTAAAACATGTTCTCTCTTCATAAGGGAAGGTTTGCCCATATTTTCAAAATCTGAAAGAAGATGTTTGAGAATGATACCTACATTTTGCTGGCACCAAATCATGCTCTAACTGAAAGAAAACATCATTATTTAAATACCAACTTTTTCTCTGCTTGCATGGGACAGTGGAGAAGAAATGTACACTGAGGAGAGCTTCACTATATGCGTATCGTTTGTGACAGTTCATTTTGGTACTGCTCAGAAATAGCCTTGAAGAAAATGTTTGAAGTCTTCAGTCTAACTCCCAAGTTCTTAACTAAAACCGGAGAGTTAAAAGAGTGGTTTCTGAAGCCAGAAGTCAAGTGCGACCACAGGCACGTTACTGAGCCCAGGGAGCCTGATGGAGCCTACCTGGACAGCAATAAAGAGAGAAAAATGACAATGCGGTCTCACGGGATCCTATTTTGATTCTGCATGAGAGACATGCTGGGGAAACACCTGTTTTGTGGGCAGTGATGCCATCTACCACCTCATATCAAGACTTGAACTCTTTTGTAGGGTTGGAACATTTCAGTTGAGTTGCAACGTGTGCAAACAATTTACTAAAACAATGGCATCATGAATTGACTCTGGCAATCCACTTATCTATGTCTTTTCCCTATAGACTCAATCAGAAGGAAGACAATCTCCTTTACTTCTTCTTGGACCTGCTGTTCCAGCGCTGTCATTGTGTCACAAAGAAGTGGCTCTATTGCAAACACCAGTGCCTGTGGGTCCGTGCTGGCTGAACTTCACAAAGCGATTTGGCATCTTTCCTTTGAGACCAGTTATTTGTGCTGTGGCCACTTACATTGGCTGTACTGTAGCCTGAGAACTGGATCATTATTTGCATGGATGATTGAACATACTACCATGGTCAAATGTGACTTCCTTTATCCTGAACACATCATACCTCCACATGTCCAAAGTATTTACATGAGGAAATCAAAGAATATTCTGCCATTTGTAAGTGCATACTTCCTTTGAGAAGATGTTGCTTTCTCAAAAAGCATTTCAGCATGAGGTTTAGTTCTACATCTTATAAAAAGGACAACAGATTTTTAAACTATTAGAAAGAAACTAAGGTGGAATAGTCGTTGTCTCTGATACTCATGCTTCTAGAAAAGATACTGCTTCAGCAAGTACCTGTCAAGAGTTTTATGAATGTTCAGTAGTTGTTCCAAAGGAGCAGTCTATCAAACTTTTCTCCTAAAGGTTCATACAAGCCCTGCTGCTCTCACAATTACTTCACCTAGATGGCAGCAATAAGATAATCAGTTCAGTGGATCATCACATCAATCAGAGCAGATTGGATATAATTTTAAGATCAATTTGGTTTAATAGAGCCATTAATTATCCCAGTTCAAGCAAGCTGATGGAAAGAGAAAGTTCTCATTTGGAAATACACAAAATACACTCGAGTACCTGGATGGCTGAAAAATCTTTACCCTCATACTCAAAGAAGTCCAGCATTGAGGGTTTAAAATTATTTCTTAATTTTTATTAGAAGTGATTAACTTTGAGCATAAAAACAAAGCAGTAAGTAGGGAAAAACATTTTTCACTTCAGTCCATAACAAAAGGGTAATCCTCATTTAAAATCATGCCTTTAAGGTCATGAGCCAATCTCATAACTATATGAGGTATTGACAGTTACACAGACAGATATAACTGACTTTCCTTTTTTAACCAACAATTCTCAACAAAGTAAGACTCTCACAAGCGAGTATTCCGCTGGGCTGATGAAAGGATGTGTCAGAAAAAACTTCGAGTCTCATCAGACTAAGGAAAAACATATCTCAAAAGACGACACATCCTTAACACTGGAAGAAAACAACAAAACAGAACTAGAAATGCCTTGGCCAACAGTCTTGCTGGCTGAATCCTTTTCTTATGCACAAGAGTAAAGTAAAATTTTAAATAATTCTGTCTGGCAAGAGTTTTTATATTTAAACGTACACACAAACATACAAGAAGGGATTTCCCACAACAGAAATGGTAGCAGCTGTCTCCAAGGGTCAGTCTCTACCTATTAGAATGGCAAATAGAAGAATCATGAATAAAAGACCAGGTGATGCTGACTGGAGATTCAAATGCAGGAGACATCACTGTAGATTAAATTTTACTATCTCAATTTCAACATGCACAAGATGGTTTAAGACAATAAAAATGACTGTGCATTTTCTTGTGCATTTTAATCACAAAGTAAAGTACGAATCAGCACCAGTACCAATTAAAAAAAAAAAGTAAGATGGAAAGTGTCTCTTTAAACAGTTTCCTAATGTGCTTGGTTGGACTGTACAATAACTTACTATATTATTTATAACCTGTTCCTTTTGGCTTTGGTTTTTTTTACATTATTTAAATATAAATTAATGGAAGCTGATTGCCATACATTTAGAATATCAAATGGTCCCTGATTTCACCATGAATTTAGGCACATGCTTAATTTTAAGCGTTTGACTAGACCTGTAGTTAATTGAATTGGAGCCAATTATGACCCAATTATAAGTCCTCTGTAATTACTGCTTGAAATACTGCTGGATTTCTGTTGAAGGCAAAAGAAAATATTTCTGATCTGTATAAATACTTAAAGACCTTTGACTTGTTTTTTTTACTTTTGTAAGATATATATTGATAGGCTTTTCCACAGCAGTCATCAGTGCAGTATTTCTGCTCTCTGCACAACACTGAGGTGTGGGCAGTGCCACTGCAGAAGGCAACCTGAGCATCAGTGGGTGATAAAGAGGAAACTGAAGGAAAGGAAGAAAAAGCCTCAGCTGTTGAACTTGTAATACGAACTTGCTCTTTTCCCAGAGCCACTTTCCAACATGATTATGTTCTATTTTTTGGCTCTCCCTTTACATCTTTACAAATAAATGTGTCTATTACGTCCCCCAGAACTACACTTTAAGGTTTCAGTTGCAGGTATACATTCACGACTTCATTTACAGTATTTACCATGTAGGAAATTAAAAAAACAACCAACTACTGATGGATTGATGGGCATTTTTTTAATGGTCCAAGTTAAATGTTTCTGAGAATCTGTATTTATTTGAAATAAGACTCTTGGGCGAGTGTCTGAGGAAATTTGTATGATGCCTTGTGTTTTATAAATGGCATAGAAATGAGTCAGACTGTTAAGGCTTGCTATTGTACTAATATTTGAAAATACCTAGCAGATGGTCTCCTAGAACTTTCTGCAACAAATAAAAGGTATAAGTTACCCTCACAAAGCAAAATAGCACACAGAAGATTCATATATCAATAGCGCTGATACATTGGTTTTTCTCTTCCAACTCAGTGGCATTGACCGTCATCTCTAATACCATCCCATGAGACTTGTGCTGGATCACAGTAGAGTGAAAAAGGAGAAAGGGGGAGTAAGAGGCAGCAGCAATTTCTGCAAAAATGTTAAGAGTTACTAATATAATTTTAGGATAAAACTAATAATCCCCCCTCAAAAATTTTTGATGCCTACTTATTTCTATTTTGTTCTCTTCAAACACTGAATGGAAACCTTTCTTTCCAGTGAGTTAGACTTCCCGGTTTTCATTCACCAGCACAATGCCACTGTACCTGATTTTCAGTTCCTGCAGGTGGCAGTTCAAGTCCCAACTCAAACACCTAATCAAACACATATTCCAACTATTGTCCCCTGATATGAACCTATGTTTAAACATCAAACTTCCGAATAATCTGCTACTAAAGCTGACCTCAACCCACAGCTAGCACTGAGCGCGCTGGCAGCCCATCCCTTGGTGGGCATCTACATGCTTCAGTGCAGGCATGCACTTCCATGCTTTACTGTATACAGAAGCATTTGCCCAAAATCACAGTGGCAGTCGGATGAACGCATGTGATTAAAGCTCAAGAGTTCTGACTTCTGCTTGGGTTTTGTAACCACCAGACGTTCTCCACTCCAATACATACAGGGTACGATCTCTCCACAAAGTCAATGGGAGTTTGGTCATCAGCTTTCATGAGATCAGGAATTGACCCATAATGTTTTATAAAACAACAGAAAGGAATGTATTTATAGTTTTATTATTATCCCTAATAAGGAAATAAGGAGAAAGAAAACACAGTACATAGTCTAGTCTATACGCACATGTGTTACTTGTATTAATATCGATGGGATTTAAAAGTACATATGGAGAGGATAAGATATATCCCTATGTGTTCAGCCATATGCTTAAGGAAGCTCCCCAAATGCTTGTAAATACGATCATGCTTTCTAACATACTATGTATTTATTTGAACAACGTTAAATCTCTAAGCCCTACTTCCCAGTCCATTAAAGCCTCAAATAATTGTTTATTTCCAGTTTAAAGTTACTCTCTTTTTTAGCCATTAGAAGGCTGCCTGCAACCACATTTCCACCATATTCAGGGAATTAGAGAACTGATAATAACACTCCCATTATCCGAAGGGATACCTCTCTGGGAAGAGAAATACTTAAGATGAACTATGTTTTAGTGAGGAATTCTTTCCAGAAGATTTTGGGACAGGCCCAAAATGTGTAGCTGAAAGATCTGGAATGCTACTTAAACAACAAACATGTGTTCGTTCTATAGACCTCGGACAACTACAATCCTTCCGGAGGCCAAAGGCCTTGAAAGCTAGTCATTCTTCTGGATAGACTTGTTCTCATTTCCTTTTTGTTTTTAAAGGTTTGATCACAGGACAAGGGTCTGACCCACTAGGCACCAGAGAGTTATTCTGGATTTCCCTTATGGAAGAAGACATCAGAATTCATCCCACGATTTATGATCTGGTACAAATTGTCTTGGAATGAGATAGCCAAAGTATTTATGGAATATCCAATGCCTGTTAGCAAATTATGCTCATTATGTTCATGCAACTGATCATTTTATTTGGCGTATCTTTTAATTCCTTTCAGTTGAGACTTGGTAACTGACTTTATGAACACTCTTGACTAGAGTTTTATCCATTAAAAAGATGATTGCGATGGTTTACTGGATTAACTGCTTCAAGTAATGTTGTAGCCACAAATATAAAACAATAGTCATGGAGGCATAGTCATGACATTCATGGTGCCCTTACCACCTTACATGCAAATGCAGCGCAGAACCAAAAGCCAACTTTATTTATAGCTGGCTGCCAAAAATCACCTTCTTTTCTTACTTGATGTAACCCTTTCGATGCCAAGGCAATATGGTTGTTTACTTTTTTAAATATCATCCAGAACAGAAGTTTATATTGTGGTATTATGATTTTGTTTTCTTGCTGTTTCTTTTTGACTGTAAACAAGATTTGAGAGCTCAGCTTCTATTTTAACTTTTAAATCTCAACCTACGATAAAAATCCCAAATCAGATTTCTTCCTACTGAAATACTTACTTTGTAATATAGAAAAACAAAACAAACAGTCATCATCTTTTTAAACTACATCAATGAATGGTGAAGTCAAATCCGGTTTCCCAGCAAGGAATTATTAAAAGACAGAAATAGTCCAATGACCACAGGAAATCTTCAAGCACCAAAATGGGGACAAAAGTCTCCTGGGGAAAAGACAATATTTCCTACATGGTCATTCACGTCTCCTTGTAATACAATACAGGGGTATTGTTTGTTTGTCTGGTTAAGTAGATGCATAGAATAAAATTAGAAACAAATCCTGACTACGAAAACATTTCAAACACTAGATGCAGGCACATGTGTTGCAATACCTGCCATCACAACTATGTTGTGATGCTTCTTCCTAATGTATAACCAGCTAGACCTTTGATCATTAATATATACATCATTCTTGCCTCATTATAATAAAGGCCACCAACCTCCAGCAGGATCTTTGACTTCAGGTCATATTGCATCTTGCTGCAATCTTAATATTGGTCATAAAATTTGTCAAAACAATAGGAGAAATACTCTAAAATAGATCCTCTTTACAGTCAGCTCCCTCCCCCAAGGAATTCAGTCAAGGAATGTAAACCCAAAGATTTATTTTTCTGTTCAGGTCATGCTTGGGGTAGACTGCTGTGTTACTAAATTCCCTAGTCTGAAATCAAGAGCAAGACAAAGTTAACAGGCCTCAATAGGCAAAACCATCTTGAGATAGCTCTCTGTGGACCATGACCTGAAGTTACAGCAATAAGCATTATCCCCACCACAAAGACGATTCAGAAGAAGGCACAGGGCCCACAGCTTACCTCAACATAGTCCCTGGCATGGCCCCAGTCTCTCTTAGCATCCAGATTGCCCAGGCTGAAACAATCCAGCTGTCCGAGGTGAATCTTTGCTACCGATCGGCTAATTTTTCGAGTAACAAAATTAGCCCCTGGAATAGAAATAAAAGGTAGTATCAGCATAGTTACAGTGGCAGATAACTGGCCACAAGAAACACCTTGTATAGCTCAGCACATGGTACTTTCAGTCTTCATTCACTCCTCTCACACCACCTAGACCCATGCCATCTTTTATTGTTTGAGTAGGCTAAGAAGCTTCCAGTGCAAGTGTCACATTAGCTGCACTTTCACAGCAAAAATCTTTCTTTGTGGGACTTCTTAAGCATTCCTAATTTGCTGCCTCAGTATTCAGTCCAGGCATAAAGCCAAAGAAAATCATTTGGAATGTCAGTTCTTAAACACAAAATGCAAAAGGTTACATAAAGAAGACAGACATCTTAGACCACCCTCAAGTTTTTTGTTGCCGTTTCTTTTTTCTTTTTTTAATTTTTTTTTTAAGGAATGCATATATCTAAATAAATTAGTTTATTAATAAAAAAAAAATTGAGACTATCCAAATACTACAAATTCTCCAAAGGACTGTTATGGTTAAATGCGTTCTACTTTTCTAGTTATTTGGGATTCTTTGTACCCCAGGTCCAGTGAGATCACGAAATTGTGTTTTCAACTTTATCAGTTGAAGGCTGTACATTATTTTATCATATTTCTGTATTTTGTTCACTGTATTGCTTTGGAAAATCTGTATACCCATTTCTGCTCCCTGTAGAGTTGCTTTAAATAATATTTGTTTCTAGTTATTTTCATATCTTGATTTTTAGATTATGACGGCTGTGTTTCTAAAATGTGGTCAACAGTCTCCTCAAAAGCAGAGGGATTTGAATTTAGACCATGAGTTCAGGCTAAACAAGCCCAATGGCATTTGCACACTAATGGGCCACAAAAATTAAAATTACATGCCTTCTTAATAGCTAAAAAAAAATATGATTGAGTGGTGACAGATGATACCTTATCCAAATGGAAAGGAGGAAAGTTAGTGAAAATGACTGCACTTGTAAAACGCTCTTAGCAAATTTCAAAAGTCCTAAGTAGTGCAGCTTGTGCATCCAATGCATATATGTAGCATTTTTCATTATGGAATTCTGCTCTTGAGATATGCATCTCAATATTTTCTGTTTCCTGTCAAACAAACGATAGGCTGCTGCAAAATTATTAAATAATGTGAAATGTCTTTTTCAGACTACTAATTTTTCCTGTAAAGTCAAGAGCACTACAGTACCTTTTTGTCATCTGACTCTGCCAAAAGTAAAAAAAAAAAAGAGCACACCTATAAGAACCATGTGGAATGAAGCAATTAAATCATTCAGACCTTACCACAGGATTAAGACAGAATTTTAGCTTTCTGTCAACTGCTGAACTAACTGGAATTCCGGTTATTAGCCCTTTAGAATATATCATCAGTTTGCGCTTGTTTTCTAAAGGATGAAAATCATATAATTTCCATATACCCTGAAAAAGTGTTCATATATAAAGGAAGCTTACAAAATAGCGTGATTTGCAAAATTTCAGAAATAAAATATACTGGGGAATCTTTTTTGTAGCAACATTCCTCAAAAATTTGGCAAATGAGTCAACTGCAGAATGAAAGCCCAAGCCCTTCTTCCAGACTGTGCCCTGCATACTCAACAGGAGAAATATGATTATCCCAAAGATAAACCAGCACAAACCACAGGACCGACACTGTGACTCTGCTATTTTAATTTCTGAAAGCAAAGTACTGTGGTTCCCCTGTTCCTGGCTGGACGGGCTTGCAGCGGGAGTGGAGTTCTGGCTTAACAGAAACCAGTGACAGAATCTCTTTGGCTTAGTCAGACTGGCACTTCTCCAAAGATTGTTTCCATTTTTTACATTATCACAGTGCTTTGAGATCTTCGCACAGATTATTACTAATTAATTAAAAATAGATTCAAAACTATTACACAAACTTATTAGGATTAGCTCTGAAACTTCCTAACCTTCTGCACTGAAATAATTTCAGTTAGCATTATTATTCAGTAAATAACAGTTGAAGGAGAAGCTTTTTTTCTAGGATAAAGTATATGGCTTTATGTTCCAGACTGCAACTGAGTAATAAGCAAAACTGGCCGCTTTCAACGCTACTTTCCCATTTGCAGTAAAAGCAGTGAGAGTTCTAGTCATCATCTGCATTAAAGCAAGTTTTACTGTCAACCTACACGACTAATGAATGTCAGCTTCCATTTTGGAGCAACCACTTCCTCTGCATTAAAAAAAAAAAAGCGTATTAGGTTGTGTGCGAGAGAGAGAGAGAACTTTTATGCTATCAACTTAACTTGAAATATATGAAAGATACTGCACAAGAAAAAGCAGATTCATCTAGCACAACACAGCAAATCCTAGTAACTGCTGTCTTCTTGCAGAGTCACTGATAACTGGAGAGAAACGATCTTCAAAGATCTTCTCCAAGCAAACTGAGAATCTACCTCAAAAGGCTGAAATGAGGAATTAAAGAGCACCACAGTGAAAAATGAAAACCTTTATTTTCCAGAAATATTCCAGCAAAGGTTCAACAAAATAATACCAACCCTCTTCTTGGAAGTGCCTCAGCATTAAAGCTGTGGAAGAAAACTATGCTACTGTTCATTCTGGGAAATGTGATTAGAATTTTTTTCATGCAACCAAGGACTGAATGGCACATTTCAGAAGCATTTAAATGATACGGTTCATAAATAATGTTTAAATACCAATTCTCTTCAAACACAGTATCTTAAAATATCCCATTACACTATATGTTTGATCCCTTGCCATTAAATGCACATCATAACTAGAATTTAAGTTGATGCCCACTGGAGTCATACAAAATAGTTAAGGCTATGTCAGCATTTCCATTATGATTTGCAATCGGGCTATAAAATCTTGCTTTGGCCTGAAACTTGGCAGATGTAATGTCTCTTTCCTCAGGAATGATTCTATCTAAAAGGTCTATGCAGAGTGCTACAGATATCTTTACATAACTGAATACAAAGTACCTTTTGAGACACAGAAATGGTTAGCTTCCTTCTTCCTCAGGAGGTATTGAGGACTTGCTAATGTTGAACCTACAAGAGCATTTTCCTCCATAGAATGGCCAGTTAGTGCCGGCAAGAGTATCAACAGAGCTGCTGGTGTGTTAACCACTTCACCCTTTATGCTGATTTTCATCGGATCAAGATGATGCAGCAGCTAAAGTGTCACCAGCTATCACAACTGAATAAGGCCTACTTTATTATGCTACTAACATTACTAATTCACGTGGAAACGTGTTGGTGGTAGCAACAGAAACTAGCTTAGATTGGTGGGGAAGAGAGATGTTTGAGTCCCACATTTGTCTCCTGGCTTTGTACTGCTTCCTCAGTTCAGAGAGGTTTTGGAAAACACGCCCCTGCTCACACCTCGTACGAATGAACATGGGGTGCTCAAAACTATTAAATGTGTGATGTCGTTTGACTTGCTTGAGCACTTTTTAAAAATGTGTGAATGTGGCACTGTTCTGGAAGCTCACTATCCTGCAGTAACTAAGAGAAGAGTCATTCTTGCTCCCTCGGTAGGGCCAAGCATGCTGGGCTAACTGCCTTGCATAGTTATCTATGCAGCAAATACATCCAAACCATGATGGACCACATTATACTCTGGTTTGCGTCGCTACTGACAGCGCTGGAATTGCTGTACCACAACAGCAGAGATCTGGCCAGATGTTGCAAAGGATGCTTTGGTGTGTCTGCACATTTCAGCAGTTCCAAATAGCCGTGGTTAAGCAGTGCCTGACAAGTTTTTACATTTTAAAAGAGGCCTTAAACATGAGTTTTCATGATATTAACAGCTTTTTCAGGAACCCTGGGCATTAGCTTAGATTTGTTTTCAAAACCCAAGCCCTCCCTCTGAGATCATTAGCATTCCAATAGGAACCATAAGGTCTGATTTACAAACCCAGCTTATCCTAGATATGATTTTACGCAAGGATTCCTCATCAAGAAGACCTGATCTGTAAAACATATAACTTGTCGACAAACCACTATAGGAACAATACTACAATAAAAAGAAATAGCAGAGGTATAATGCAATAGCTTTGGCTCTCCAGCCCAGGCCTGTTGCCCGCAGCGCCGCCTGGCTCAGGGTGGAAAACAGCTCGCGCAGCTCATCCCTCTAAGAAGGACAGTGCCTACATCTGGCAAAGATAGTTTTGAAAGCTGGACATGTCTCTCATTAACACATATTTAAAACTATTGCTTTAGGAAGCACTCTCTCAATGCATCTACATTTCCAAAGTTGGATGCCCCGAGAAAAAAAAATCTGGGTCTCTGCATCAGTACCCTATTCCTTTTATCAGCGCTGGGGTTTCACCCTTTGTGTATCATCAGGAAACTGGCTGTTTGAAGTAGGTGTTTTTCTTTAGAATCTGTGGTTTATAAGAGGCAGCCAAATGGATGGAGCAACTTTAAGAGCCACTGTTACAGTAACTGTTTCTTTTCAAGAACCCTCATTTTCCAAGCTCTCAAGGCTAGATACAAAACTCAACAGATGACAAAACTGTGGTCTTAGGAAGCCTGTTATCCCTGTATAACACTAGTTGTTTCATGCATAAGAAAATCCATCATTAATCCTAGAAATATCATAGAATAACAGTCAATCCGATAGCATTTAATAGCAATATTTATCTATCAGCTGAGATGCAGTCCTAGCACAGTCTATCAAGTTGCCATAACATCTTTTTCTTCATTTTGCATAAAATATGATAAAAAGGTTTCTGTCTCTAAAGATGCTGGCACAAGAAAAAGGGTGGTTTTTTTTTTTCTCCAAGTCTCAACAGTTCTGGCATAGATTCTAGTGGAAGCCTAACATGTTCAAACACATTGTGTATCCAGTGCTTCTACTAACCCAAAGGAATATATTTCTTTTAACATATATATGTTGTAAATGATACATTTAATGAGATCATTAAAATGTTTTGATTGCCTGAAAATCCACATTGCTCATAATTTCCATTCTTTGAGAAGCTTTTCCATTTTTGTAACAAGCTGAAATTAAAAAACACAGCAATAGCCAGTTTTTCTAAGAAAAGAAGTCTGGAGTCTCCTTTAGCTTATACTGATGAAAATCAATAACAATTATTCTGAAGTCAATGGAGTTATGTCAATGTAAACCAGATGAAAAATGAAGTTACAGATCTTTCAACTAACCCTCCATATTTTGGGTTTAAATGGAATTTTCAACTGTATCTTGATTGAAACAACTGACACTACTGTATTTTGCTAGAACTAGTAAAGCAGCCTCTTAGTATATATTAAACACTCATGCATTTCAATTGTGAATTCACTCTCAACTTCAAATAACAAACTGTTCTTCTCACAACAACAATTATACAAATTGGAGACATCACTGTCCGGAAACAAAGGAAAAATCACTGTTAAAAGTGATTTTTTCCTTCCTAGCTCTTCATAATATCCTGCAAATTTTACACAGCAAGTACAGCTACATTTGGATGAGCTTGCCAGAAAGACCACAATCAGATTTTTGCAAAATGAAATATATATGAAATAAGGGTGATATGATTCATAAGCAACTCATTATAAAATCATGCACTGCATGGGAAGTATCTTCCTGACCTGAGCAATAAATCATTTTATTTCCTGAAACTAAGATATAGTGCTTTAATCCTTACATTTTAATCCTGTACAGCAGAGCTTGAAATACTTTGCTTCCTCATAATATTTCCAATCTCTTTCTCTGTCCTTTAAAATTGTAATACCTTATGATAGTGGGTTTCTCAGATTTTTAATACATTTGCAATGTTTTTCAAACATTTTCAGTTTACTAACCCCCAACTGTTTTCCAATGGACGCGTAAGATCTCTAAACAGGAAAGATAAAGCTACTGATAACAGGCTTGTTTCTAAAGGTTATTCTTCATCAACCCCCTGGGAAATAATCACATAACAATAAAATCCACAGATCACAGATAGAAAGCAACGGTCCAATAACATGAGGATAAAATTGCTCCTCCTTATTCAAATGATCCTCATTTGGTATTACTTTAAAATGTATGATTTCAATAAAATGAAGTGGCATTAATTCCTTTAAATATTGCTAACAAAGATGTTCATTGGCATATCAATTGAATTACTTTCTTTTATAATATATTGACACACATTTTGAACTTTCCAATGCCAAAAGTAAAATGTGCTAAGTCTGCTTGGCCACATTTTCCATTTGCACCACACTTCTTGATGGAATTCCTTGGGTTTTGGAAAATATACTACTACCTGTATTTTAAAAATGAGGAGATTGAGGCAGAAAGGTAAAGGCGTGCAGAGGTAGGAAGCATCAGCAGCAGGAGGGCAGCACACTGGAGGGGGCTGATGCTCTTCAACCCAAGAGCACCTCTGCCCCTGACATCCACTTGCACACTGAGAACATTTGGACAGCTGAGGGCAACAGCAGGTCATATGAACTAGGCATGGAGGAAACAAAAATTAGTGATTTTTATAATCTGAGGGGAAAACAAGAGTGAGAGAAAAATCTAGTGAGGAACAACAGGGTACAGAAGTTGGGAGGGAACGCAGAAAATAGGGAGAATTTTCTTTTTCCCAGTGGGTGGAAAGATAGCACGAAGCTTACCTGGAGGAACAACTAGTAAGCCCCATAAAAGAGGCGCATGGAAGTAGGGCGACAGACCTACCAACCAGCACCAGAGGATGAGAATCAGAGGTGACGTTTGTCATAGCACAGCGAGCCGCGCTAACCTATGATTCAGTGGAGCTAACCCTCCACCGGGGATCTGTCATCAGGGCTTTAAACTCTTCATGACTGTTTTGCATACAAACAGATATAGGTTTCCACCTCCCAAAGAACAATGACAGGATGATTTCTATGACTACACAGCAGCAGTTCTCTAAATTGACTGTGAAAAAATGACATTTAATTAGCAGACAATCTGCATGTGTAATGTGTAACACAAAGCTATTAGATTTCACATTCAAAATACCCTTATTCAGGACTACTTACACATCTCAGATCTATCATATGGGCTTGGTAAAAGGATAGGGTGACATACCAACAACAACTGCTGGGCAAAAGGTGCTATTTTAGTATATTTCCTCCATATAATTTTTCTTAAATTAAAATATTTTCCCCTCAGGAACTGTACACTGAACAGGAAAAGGTGAGGCATCAAAGATTCTTATAAAGGAAAAACCAAACATTAATACTGAAAACAATATGTAAAAGTGTTATTCCTGTTCCCAAGTTTATGCTGTTAATGGCACTTACATAAACAGAGCAGCGTTTCGCTTACAGAAAACTTAACCTTTTGCTCCAAACTATTCACTTTGATTTCTTAATCACAGTTCATATACACTACATTGTAAAACAAAGGTAAATGTCTTTAGCCACTCTGATTTGTTAACACTCATTTAAGCCGTGTTTTTTAAATTGTACAACTAATGTTATTGAATTAAACCTCTCATTTAAGCTGTCACAGAATTAGACAAGCTCTTGCGTGTATGAGCTATGGGTAAGCATGAGTGTGCTTGCCCACCAGCACAGACTCTTTATATTGTTTAAGCATACGTAAACATTTGGAGTTAAGTACATGCTTTGCTGAACTGCTGCTACAATAGCTAGAAATGTATGCAACCGAAAGGAAAATCCAGCACTTGTACAAAATGGAAATATCATGCAGTCTAAGGCAACTTGCACAAAAAATGGATTTCACCTTATCTTGTTCAATAGCTATCAAAGTTCAGACATGTGTGCCCTTAAATTTAACACCCTTTTCCTTTTCTCCCTGTCTTTCCCCTCCTCCATCCTCTCAGCAGCCAGTAGCACATCAAAAAAGGTGCTGTTTGATAGTTCAAGCTGAGACATTCAGCCTTTACCCTAGCACTCCCTTGAGATGAAGCAGGCAAGGCTTTTAATCTTACCTGCTGACACATGACTGACTAATACAGTTTCTTGGACCTTCTGACCTCTGAGGGACTAAGTCTGGTTGGTCTCTCAGCCTTTCCAGGTGGCTGGGACATCAGCTTGTGGTGGGTCACGGTGTAATCAAAGTTTTGCACAGGTCTTCTGTGTCTTTCTGTGCACCCATATTAGTGCTAAGTTTTAACGTGCAAATTTCTGAGTATAAAAATGTGTTATTTCACATCAAGTCAGGGGTAAAAAGAACTTTCATTTACTTCTACTGGGGGCAAGAGTGTAATAAGAGCTAGCCTTAAAACCAATCACGCTGGCATACAACTTTGCTGAGTCAGTGCTGAGGTACTTTCTTGGAGAGAGAAAAATGGGGGTCCTGAAACACAGTTGAACTGTATTTCCAGGGAGCTGGAAAGAGCCATGGGCAAAGAGCATATTGAGAAGTAACAAGGTGGGGACTAGTGAGAGCTGGAGGGAAGGAGAAACAGAAATCTCAGCTTTTGCAAATATAGGAGGCAATATTTTTTCTAGTGCTTGAACAGGGCACATAAAACGCAAGGCGTTACATTTCCTTCCATCTTCTGTGTTATGAATAATTAGATTCTCAGCTAGGATGCGGTGAGAAGTACATCTCCAACACCAGTGATGATCCCAGCAATTCAAGGTACAAATCATCAATTGCAATGGTCTGCGATTACCAGTACGAGGACAAATTAATTATTCCAGCTACAGGTACCCCTTCAGACTCGTAACAGACCAATCAAGTAAATGCTTGGCTCTGACAGAAGAGTCAAAAAAAAGTCTTCACAGTGTGTGCTGTGGCGTGCAGTCAAGCTGGTGTGTGATCAGGGGTATGAGATCAGCTCACGGTGCTTTCAGCCCACTCTGCCTGCCCCGGCTGTCCCCATTTCTCGAGCTCTGCTTCTGCACAGGGACAAGTGGGGCTGCTGAGGACAGAACAGGACAACACTGGAAGTCATTATCTTGGATAAAACCAAAGCAACACCCCTCAAATGTAGTATTTTAACAACAAACTCCCCTGAAACAAGCTTCAAAACAATTATGCGGGGGGGGGGGGGGGGGGGGGGGGGGGGGATGGGACATGACAGGCGGGACACTACTGACGGGACACGACCCAAACCTACAGTAAACCCCCAACCCTAACAGTTTAAGAAGAGAATAGGAGGGAAAGGCAGAGACAAGCTGACAATACACCAGGAAGACTGCAAGCCAACAAAGACAGCATGTCCCTTCTGCTCTTGAAAGACTTGGACACGTTTGGCCTAGCTGTGTTGACCTCCTGTATTCAGAGAGCCAATAAAAACATTATATCACCTAGCTGTAGTTACTGCCAGTTGCTTAAACTTCCCATAAAAAGTTATGTCCTTATTTCACAGCAGGCCGTGATCGCTCTCGGGGGACCCTGAAGTTAAGCAAGGGTGCTATGGCTTCCACACCCAAACCCTGAACTGGAAATGCCACCAGGCAGAGCAGCAGCTCTCCCACAGGCAGAAAAGATACGTCAGGAGATTGCATAAAAGCCATTGCTGAGAGTGAACCCCCCTCTGGGACAAACCCTGGGCATGTTGCTAATTTTCACTTTAAAATGAAAAAGGCACCGAGGCAAAGAAACGGACACTGTTATTTACTGAGAAAATCACTTGAACACAGGAAAACAGTAAAATTATAGCAGCTTTTTAAAATGTACATACATTTCAATGAATATTCCCTTTTTCTAACGTTGCTACTGAAACCGAATCCCACTCCTGCATTCTTTCCATGTGGGAATAATGTTTCTCTAGTGTAAATAATAAATTAAATAAAAATAAATATGCAGCTATAAACCCAGAGAACTCAGTTTTCTGGCAAGATAAATTGGTGCAGTCTCACTGAACTCAGATTACTTAAGTTTACAAAGAAGAATCCAAACTTAAACAATCCACCATTAACACGTCCAATCGCCACAAAAATTTTGCATAAGAAAATGTGAAACAAAACATTTGGAAAGTGATTAAATGGCAAAAACCAGAGCATCTAAATAAAATGTCCATTTACCACCGTTCCACTTGTCATGCTTACTACTGTTTTAATATCAGTATTTTTAAGAACACTTCTTCCTTTGTGGACTCCTGAAATTCATTGTTTTCCTGTTTTTGTGATATTTCCCATTTAAGTTAGTTTACACTTCCTCTAGGAACAGAAGAGGCAGTCAGATCACCTGCTGTTCTGAGATGCCTACAATACTTGAGCACAATGGGGTGAAACCAGGACAGAAAGTTAGCCCAATTCTGAATTTCCTGGCTTTGTATTTTTAGTGGGACCTTTCACATAATTTTAATATCCCCAAAGGTAGCTGTGCATGCTCTCAGAAAAACACACATGCGCATACACACACTCTGTACATGTTCAGGAAGAAAGCTGTAAATTCTAGCACTAAAAGTTAGGAGTATGTGTGCCAGTGTTGTTTCTGAATGCACAATGATACAGTTTCACAAAACACCTCTAGATTAATTACATATTGTAATATTTTTCCTAATAGGATTGCCCCCTGTGCAGAGAATAGACTTACTCTGAGAGCAGAGACTACTGTCTTGTGAGAAATGAAGTAGGCGGGGGTCCTATGGAGTCTGAAGCTAAGCAAAGATAAAGAACTGCAGAAAAAGAAATGATGGATTCACAGTTCAGTCTGATTAATGCTGCTATGGAAAAATGAATAAAAGCCTAGTTTCTTCTGCAAATTCTGAAAAGGTGCTTAGAAAGTCACTTAAATCAAGGTTCTCATTTAGTCACTGCCGCATATTCCTCTGTGTGCTTAACTACCAAGCCCTCAGATGCAAACAGATGGGACTTTTATTCTGAACATCAACCAATCAATCAATGCAGACTTTTTTTTTCGTGCCTTAGTTTCTCACCCAAAAAATGGGGATAAAATGCCAACATTTTACAGGAATTTGAGAAAGCTAAGTATCTTTATATTTGTGAAACAATGAGAGAGAAGTACCCTGGAAGAGTCAAAAAGGGATGAAATCACTCTCAGTGCAAGGCTTGAAGAGTGGTCATGAAAGGAGCACAAAGTAAATCTGCTGTCAAAGAACTCCTTTCTTGCTCTCTGCCCCCCCGAGATTGAACATCTAGTCGTTCAGGTGAGAACTCTCCATCCTGTGCAAGGAATAAGGAAGAGGGAGCCTGTGGGGGGAAAAAACAGAAGTGCAAACCAGGGCTTTATGAGAACACATAGGCACAAGTCTGACTTTGTGGATGGCACCCCTTGTTCAGTCATTACACAATTTTTGAGCTAATCAAGTTTGCAATGTTCCTTTTCCCCTCCTTTCATAGTTTTCAGGATGTATTCATACTTACCTCATTTCTTATGCCCACACTAACGTCTTTGGATGGTGAGGAACACTGTAACTGCTGTGGCCACAGAATTCTTAAATTTCCTGCTGCAGTCTAGAACCCACTTCCAAAACTGGACAAAACTGAATTTTAAATAGTTACCCAATGTACACTGAAGAGTTCATCTCTCAAAGGCCAGTTTATCGAGGGGCTCGAGGAGCAGGCAGGGAAATAGCTGAAATTTAACCCTGAACCCCATGTGAACCCAGGGATTGGGACTGCATATTTTCCACTGTCCTGCCATCTGCTGCTTCACTGCACATGGTAATCTTTGGCAACCCCACTGAGAGCTGCCTGGGCTATGGCTCTGTTCAGACAGGGTGTAGAAAGAAAAGACACTGAGAATGTCATGGCTGGCTGACCAGACTACTGAGATCAGAGAGATTATGCCTCATTTGCTCACCAAGCCCTGCCAAAAGCAACACCATTTAACTGCAGGTACTCAAAACCCAACAGGCATGTTTAAAGGAATTCTAGGCTTAAAAAGAGGACCATTCATAATGTGCATTTGTTGGGGATACTGTAGCTACCACCTTTTGGCAATTATTCATGAGACTTTTAAAAGAAAGTTTACAGTGCCCAGCATTTCAGGTACAAGTGATATCTGGCAGAAAGTATCGTACCTGATTTACAGGACACACAGACCTGGCAGATGACTCAAGGCAGGAATAAACAAAAGGGACCTAACAGCCCAACAAACAGAGATAAACAGAAAAAACATAGCTGTTATTTTAAAACAGCTACAGTCTGTTTATCTCCCGGCTGTGAAACGCTGCACAGTATGGGAGTGTGAGGGTTTGGTACTCATATGCATAACCTTCATATGTCATCTCATGACAAGGGACCTCCCTTGAGCCAGAGCCAAATCTACTTGTGTTCCTCAGAGCACCCCCATAGGCTCCAGATGCAGCAGGCGAAGAATCAGCTCTCAAACTCTGATTTCCTCTGACCACACTCTTCTGAATAAGGCCCCCAAACCTTTCAGTGATAAAGTACCAAATGTTTACCCACAGAATTTACTGACTATTTCCAAATGACGACTGTAAAAGCTAAGGAATATTTCAGAAGTGTCTTAGAGCTGCTAAGGCATATTTTCTAAGGGTTAGACTGGCAAGAAAATTACCGTAGGATACAGAGTTACTGTAGGATTTTGAATCATATCATGCTGATACCAACCACCTGTTATTAACGTATGTCCCTCATCCTCCCTGCTTCTTTCTGCCAGAAGTACTAGAAATGAAGAAGTAATTGTATATGTGTCTGCAACAACATCCTGCCCTATTTCTTCACTCAAATACTGATCTTGGAAATGACAGTGCCTTCTCTCGTATCTGCTTGAGAAAACAAAGGCAATTCAGTAAGATAAGCTTCTCCAGGGGCTGTAGAACTGTGGTTGGCAGATGTCAGGGTTGACAAATGTTCTTCTAATTGCAAAGGGACACTACGAAATTGTCCTCCGACATGTAATAGACAGTCGCTGTCACCCTTCTTCTTCCCTGCTGCTCTACTGCCTCCACTCTGTCTGCCTCACAGGGAGATTGGGAAAGAGATAGAAAAAGCCATGTAAGAGAGGAGGAACAGGCATCTTTTTCCCAGCTCCAGCTGTGTTGGAGCCAACAGGCTGCGTTGTTTTGATGATTCCAGGACCCTTGCATCTCATTTCATCCCTGCTTGACAGAAGTGCACAGCAGAGGTGGGAACGGCCTGCAGACTTAGAGGGAGCTTCTGAAATCCTTAAGCTGTTCCCTTCTAGAAATGGCCCTTCTCTCTGAGAGTCAAATAACCTCGACCCCAACCTCTCGTTTGTAGGTTCTGCACCCAGGTAACCCTCGTGGCTTGCAAGGGAGTTTTGCTAGTACTGAGCTTAGTAAACAAAAGGCAAGGCAGGAGCAACGTGTTAAAATCAGTAAGGCAAAGAGATCAAACACGCTTTCCACGGTATTTTTCTTTTGGTACGAATGCATAGCTTGAAAAGAGTAGGTTTGAAGTAAAAAGGTACCCATTAACATTCTCAGTTTAAACTGCTTCTCTGCTGCTAAGCTCCACTGAATCAGAGCTCCCCACTCCTGCTCTCCTTCTTGACTCATAACCTCAGTGACAGCCATGAAGCCAGGCAGAGCCACTTCATAAAATGTACTAAATGAAGCAACTTTTAATAATAACAAGGACTGGCAGGTAGCCATGTGAGAGGAGGAAAGACCTAGTAGGAATGTCCTGCAGCATAAAAGTCTCTGTTGTTCTCATTACTGCAAAGGAAGAAAATCTCTTTAAATGCTTTTGATTCAAACGATCATTTGACAGAAACGATGGACAAGACAAATGGCTGCAAAACAAGGCAATTGGATTTCCTACTGCTACAATATCTTACTTGGCTCCCATGACACAATTTCTCTGTTATTCTGCCTTGCCATGGTAAAGTAAACTTACAGGCTACCCAGAAAACAGATGAGAGTAATCAGTCCTTTATAAATTATATCCCTTCACTCAAGGAAAGCAAATAACTTTGAATGCTCTATAATAACTGTTTCTAATACTTCATTTATTCTTTAAATTGTTTATAAAACACTTCAAGAGAGGTCAAGACGAGAAGGCAACAATAATTGGAGATTAAGGAGACTCTCTAAGTATTTTGCGCCTGTGAGTAAACACTTTGGCAATTGTTATGATACAAGACAGATCTACTAAAAAAAAAAATCAGCTTATTTATGATTTTCTTGAACATACATGTTATTTCATCTGAGAGAGAGTCCTCATCTTTTCCACAGCTATTTCAATTCAAATTTAAGCAGCTGCAGAGTTGCCTGATGTCACATGGTGGGCAAATAACAATAGATTTAACCTCGTCTCCTCCTATGGAAGAAACCTAAAGGGACAATGAGCTGAGGGTAACTGACCTTCTTGTGATGTTTTCTCCAAGTCTCCTGAGGAAACAGGGGCTTTCCTCCTCAGAGACAGATGTGTTAAAGCCCACAGAGTCAGGAAAGGGCAGAACTGAGCCCGAAGGACAGGGATGTGAATTCACATGCAGGACTGGTGTCTTTGGGTGGGGTTTCAAAAAGAAGTTTCAAACAAAAGGGGCCATCGTGTCCTTTTGCAGTCCCTGTGGCATGGTTCTGCCCGCTCTGGTTTTTGTTCTTCCTACGCCCATGCACAGCGCTAGCAGTGGTCACGGCACTGTTCTGGAAAAGGGAACTGTATAAACTCCGCAACATCATCTCTTGAGCTGTCGCAACTCTGCAGATGCCTAATGAAGCTGAACTGCGACACATCAATTAATACCAATCAATATCATCCACACTTTGGAAGTACATATGGATAAAATTATATTGAATCTTTAAACCCTCAACCCATTTGTTTCTTTTAAAATAGTTAAAATGTAGCACATCAGGAAAAAATGCTTCTTAGTCATGTTTCTGCATAGCCCAGAAGAAGTTGCTAAAGAAACCACTCATGTCACCTAACATCTCACCTGCCAATTAAAAAGAAAACCCAAAACAGGTTGCTGAAAAAGAAAAAACAATCAAATTCTGAGTAATTATACAGAAATAATAAACTTAAACATGATAAAAATATTTGCTGAGGGATTTAAAAGTAGCCAGCGCTATAGGCATATCGGCTTACTAAAACGAAGTTAAATTCTTAAGTTATTCTCAAGAATTTCAATGAAATTCAGTAAAAAGTATTTTATTCATGAAAAAGTACTCTCTTTACCCAGTTTATATGATAAAGTTATAAAGATGCACATTCAAGATTCAGATTCTATATCGTCCCTCTTCCCTTTTTTTTTTTTTAAATACCCACATTTCCTTGATCTTCTCAAAGGCACAATGTCATGTGGATCTAGACACAAACACAAGCTCTCTCCAAACTACTTCAGCCTAATACCAAATCAATACAGATTAGTCCCACAATTTATTTTAATCCCAATAAGATCTTCCTCCTTGAAGGCACATATTCTGTGGCATTAAAAGTTAGTCAAACACTGCAGCACTGTACAGTGTACGTCAGACAGGGGTATATTACAACCAAATAAAGCAGCTTACCCAAGCAGAGTGAAGTGCACAATGTAACTGAGCAGAGCCAAATTATGAAAACGGTGTTTAGTTTTTCTTCCCAGAGTCAAACTGAACTGAAAATTGTTTTAGCTGCTTTTTTTTTTTTTCCTAAAATGGGAACTGAACCACAACTGCTACCTGAACCAAAGTCTTTGCTCAACCTAATCCAGAACTGAACCAAGAAGAAAATACCTGAATATTGGATCAGAATAATTGTTTAACAGAGAATTTCCCAGAGGAAGTTCCCTTATCACATAACTTCACATTTCGAAATTTTGTATTTTTCAGCTTGAACTGATTCAGAAATACCAAGGCAGATAAATAATTATTGATCTGACCAAACTGAACTGACTTGAGTCAGAGTCAAAGAAAAATCAGATCTGAACCAAACCATTTACTGGTTCTTCATGCTGTTTTACTTGTTTTTTTAATTATTGGTATTTCTCAAGCATCACAAGCCCATGTTCTAGTACTACAGGAAACACAATTATTCTTCCATTTTTAAATGAATTATATTAAACTTAGCAGGTTTTCCCACAAGCATGATTTTAGAGTAAAAGGGAAATGAGGCTAAGCTAACATTTCCAGGTAGCTGCCGCCTACATCATTACATAGTTGACTAGTTCTGGTTTTAGAAGTAGGGAATTATCAGGTCCTCTTAAAACTATTAGCATTATGCTTCTGTCTTGAAATCTTTCTGTAAAGTGCTCACCTTTTCAGTACGTAAGCCTCCCAGTGCTTTGAAAAATCTGAATGCTCTTCTCATTAAACAGCAGGTTTGAAAATCTGATCAAGGCAACTGAGCTATTATTCACTTACCAGTAATAACTTTCTTTTTAAAAATCAACAGAACCAGACTTAGAGTCAGAACCTGTAAGCATCAAAATGCCTCTGTAAGTATTTGTAGGATCACGGCTATAACACTGTGTGTAATAAAAGGCAGAAACATTCAAACAGAACTTACTGCATCACGGGGCTGCATAAGCATTTCTTTCCAGATAGGCTACAGAATAATAACAGGCATTTCCCTTAATCCACTGAGGATTAATGTTCTAATTTTTCCTCTCTTAGTCCTCTAGAGGAAAAGCATATTTTTAAAAGTGTTAAATCTTTCAGAATTCTTTTATTCAACACCAAGCCTTTTGTATTAAATATTAAACTACCTGATTTTAACCAGTAGAAACAACATTAAGTTTGAATGAACCCTCATGCACATTATCAATTTGGACAATTTTGATTTATTCTGCTTTTACAGCAAATTTTACTGAACATACTAATTCTTTCATCAGACTTTCATGTACAGGCAGTCATTTTCAAGCATCATCCACATACTCACACACATACATAATTTTGGAAAAAATGAATGAACATTCCCTGATGACTCTGTGGGTTTCTTCATGGGTGTTGATGCCTGGTTATCATTGTCTATAAATGTGACGGTAAACCAGATGATATCACCACACCACCAAACCCACAAAGAACCTGTAGAACCAAAGTGACAGGAGACACTTAACTTACTTGCAAGTAGACCAAAGTTGTGCAATAACTGCAGCATACTAATGAACTCAAACCCAGAATTGCTTCATCCCATGATTTCAAAACAAAGAGCTTATTTTTCCTTTAAGTGCAGTTGAAGATTATACTTTTCTTAAGAAAAGCATCATTATGAGACACAAGTAAAAATTTAATAATGACCTATTATTTATCGGTTACTTTTCTAACACTATTTTGGCAATAGATCTTGGATTCACCAGCACGACAAAAACTGTTGCCAGTTCTTTAGTAACACCAGCACTTTCAGAACTAGGCAGCAAAGGTAGCATTTCCCTACTGTTGTTACATGAAATCAAGCTTTCAAGTTCCAAGCCTGAGTCACTGTTACACCAGTCTTGCTCTGTTTTTCTTAAATATTGCATGGTCTGTTGGGACCATTAAATATGCTAAAAATAAAAGTATTGTATATGTGCTACACTTTTTTTTTGTGCGAAACTCAAACAGATTTAAAGAAAAATGCCTATTATTTGTACTACATGCTCAGTTTACTAGTTAATGGACTCATTCACAGTAGCATCCTCACCTGAAGATGCAAACAAAACACAAGCTAGCTGGTGTCCATTGCATATGATTTAAATCATATAGACTTGAGACTATGAGAACATTAAAACTGTGTTAGAAAACAGCGTATCTGAAACTTGAGGAGCACTGCAAATAGAAACCATGAACTAGAACACAGCAAGGACTGTGATGCTAGACCATGCTGAGCTGAAGGCAGAGACACTCTCTTAAATGTAGGAACACCGGCATTTCTGTGAGGACACATCAAATATAAAGGAGATCCATGGAGCCACCTTCTAGCCCAGATGCATGACAAGCACATGTAATTTTCACCCAAAGTCCAATGATTCAAATCACTACCTGGAAACTGCAGCATATCTGGACAGGTTATGGCCCAGGACACACAGCGGCACACCTTTCTGCTACTCAGAGAAGGAGAGGCGCGTACACTGCCTAGTTTTAGACCTTACAGAGGGCAGATGTTTGTCCATGATACCTGAATGACTACCCCAATAGAGCATGACAGCAAATCACACTACTAGCACCTGTCTATCCCATTCCCCTATTAAAGAAGGGACAGAACACTTCTGCCATGTCCTACTTTCTCTACAACATACCTAGAGGATATAAAAAAATCAATGCAAGGATTTGAGAAAAGGAAGTCACATTCCTGCTGGAAAACACATGTTAAAATTAGCAATTACTGGCCTGATTTTCAATGACAGATGCATGCAATATTCATGCAAGCAAACAGTGTGGAAAAAAGGAGTATTTGCAAACTCAAATGCCTGGTATGGTCACAGGATTGGCTTTCCTCAAGATTCAATGGCACTTCAGCATAAATGCTTAAAATAAAGTATATCACTGGTACCATCCCCAACCAACAAAGCGCTTAAGACCAGGGATAATTTTCAATTTACTCCATTTTCAAGAATTATATAAAGTTTGGGAAGTTTAAGGACTGTTCCTGATCTTTGAAGGTGCACAATGTCTCCATTTATCTTGAAGAAGTGCAATAATGTTAACAAAAGATCTTGTTGGTTTTTTTACAGTCTGCAGCAAATAGAAACTCAGCGTAAATGAGAGCGCATAGCATACCAGGCAACTCAAGTATCCCTAATAGATGCACGCATGCCTACCCATGACTCAGAATATGGGCATGAGGTGGGGCTGAGAAGAGAAAGGTGTTAGCAAGAAAGCACAAAGAAGATTTATAACTTAAAAGCAACTGTTTCAAAAATTTTTAAAAAGAAATGCCAAGTAAAATGTTTCTGTGTGTTGCTGATGTTTTTCTCATGTCATCTGGATTTGTTTTTAATCCAAAATGAGCTCTGAATTTTCCAGATTCACACTGCCTAGACTTGGGATTACTATAGGATTTTATTTTAAAGTTTCTGGTAAATATTCTCAATCCACCTATTGATGGATATTGATGCAATGAATAAACACCCTAAATCTCTGTTAATGTAAGGTTTTTAATATAAATGAGAAAAAAAAAGGATTTAAACTGGAGGTCTGCGTTGCTTTCCTGGACAATTCTTTTACTACTTGTAAATCCATTCACATTTAATGTCATGAAATAAAGCTCTCGCCATCAAAAATAAAAATCCATCAGCATTCCTGCAGCATTTCTACAGCAGTGGTTCTCAAACTCACATGTCCTAGGGCAAAAATTAAGAGAAAGCAGAGAAAACATGATATTGTATTCTCTCTGTTGGCTTGGTTTTAATTTGTTTTTGCATACCAAAGAGCAACCCTGAAGGGTTTCATGGGAAACCTGCTAACTGTGACCCACAAACCTTTGTTTTAACAGCTATCATTCTATAGGGATGAGATACAATACAGATCAAAATATGCAACTGATAGTGTAACATCTAAATAGCATGTGGTATCAGGTTTAATTACAATAAATACTTGTAAACTGTTTGAGAATACTCATGCTTTTGGACATAGCTTTCATTTGCCAATTGGTGCCTAACAATTAAGTAGAACATATAATTAAATTTTAATTGTGTATGAAAGGCAAATCCTTGAAAAGGAAATATTTTAGCATGGTTGGCAAGGTGTGTACACACCAACAGTGTGGGAAACACATATAACTGACAGTATACACTGCAACGAGTCCTTGTAATAGAGGTTAAAATCTGCTCAAAAAATACTTGCAGTTAGATGAACAAGACTGACACAAATCAGCGGTCTGTCCTGCTGTTGAGATTTTCAGCTATTTCAAAGTGATACAGGTTATGGTTATAAACATAAAGCTTTCATGCACCCCCAAAAAGTACATAATGCATGTAATGGTCTGAAATCAAACTATCTATCTGTGCAATGTTTGTCTGTGTGGTTTTGCTTCGTATTTTTAAACACACCTTTCTGGGAAGTTTCAGTAAAGACTTAGTGCAATCAAGGCAGAAAAAAAACCTTATTCCTAAATTCAAACCAAGCTCTGACCAAATGCACTAACCTTCTCTCTGATCTTGGATAAAGTAGCTTACCTTCCTGTGACACTGCTATAAAATCCCACTATATGATGAATCTTATCAGAGGTGACATCTGATTACATTGCATTTCTCATTTATTTGTTTTTAATGAATCCTGAAGACTTTGTTGAGGAATAATCAGTTGACATTTCCTTCTGCAGTGTTTTTTGAACTGCTAATGGTGGAACTGTTTTATTGTGAATTAAAGTATCTCTTGTTCAGGTTCCCATATCTTCTATGACTGAGTTAATTTCAAATAACCTTCTCAGAAAAACATGCACTTTTAATGGATCTACTTTTAAAATAATCATTTAAATTACGCAAGACAAAGTAAGGAGAGTTCTAACGAGAGGGAACTGTCAACCTTTGGGAGAGCTATTTTAAGGAAAACAGGACGCACACTGCTGAGAAAATGTTTCAGATAGTAAGATGGGCCTGGTAAGTGTGGCAGTCACTGTACATGTACAAGCTGTGTGTATGAACCTGCTTTCAAGTTTCTGCACCTGGTAGATGATGCCCAAAATTTGAATTCTGCAGAATAAGGCCTACAGAGTCTCACGCACTCAGTAACAGGTCTGCAGTGATACCCAGCACTCTAAAGATGAGCCGTAAGCAATTTCTAATGGTCGTTACTTCATACTCCCAGGGGAACACTGGCATCACTGATGTTGGGTTACATACTAGGAAGTAGACAAAGCAGAATTACACTAGTATATCACACGAGAAATGTATATATTTGAGAGAATTTATGTGAACAATCATAGTAAGACACAAGTCTTCAGAAGTTTAGGAAATAATTAGTACAATAACAATGAATAAAATACTAAAGATTCATTACTTATAGAATATCAACACTGTAAGATAGATTCATTTATGCAACATACCTCTTGCAGTAATGATGTGACCTTTGCTCTTTGTGTGATTATTTTCCTTTCTTGCCTCTGACTATTTCAGAAAGACAATGACATCATTTAAATTTGAGGAGCAAATGCAGGAGGAAATCTTAGTGAATCACAACAGAACAAAATAATCGTGTAGATGCAACTGCAAGAAAAAACAGCTCAAGTGACAAAGCCAAGAAATACAGAAGTGGTTGACTGTGGCTGAGTCTCCACATCTGGGGAAACTGTATCCTGCAGTATGCTCTCTTGTGCTAGACTCTGGGTACACCTGAGCTATGACTTAACTGTGCATTCAAACGACATGTTATTCCCCAGCTAAAGTGGTTTCCTTCAGAAAGGATCTCACGTGCAGCAGATTGGACTGAATTCCAACAGAGCCCTGGTCTGGGGGAGCAGTGGACTGGGGTGCGTCATTGATGCATGGTCTCTTACCCACCAGCTACTAGGGTCTGAGATGACCACTCTGTATCTATACCATCTCCTATACTCTCCCCTAATGTTCCAGCAAGGGCAATGGGATACTTGGGTTAAATGGACTTCTAGCTGAAACCACTATGGCAGTTCTGTTCTTCTGACCTTCTGCAAACTCCACATTCACTTTAAGCTAGTTTGTAAAATGCAAGATATAAAACTCCCAATTCTTGCCTGTATTTCACTTCATGTTCTCATTTATACGTATGCAAAAAAGCAGAACGGTCACATTTTCCATTGTGTTTTGCCCAGGGATAAATAAATGTAACAAAGGGAAAAAAATAGGGAAATAGGCACCTAAAACACATTATTTCTAAAAACCTTGCTACAAGTTTATGCATTAAGGAAGCCATAAGAACACTACACGTGAGCTACATGCTCTAACCACTCCATTTCCCATTGCTGAATTCCATACCTTCCATAACATCTTATTTCAAAGTTTTGGGCTGCTATTTCATTAGAGAAAAAAAGTCTGCAAATTCTTAGTTTGAGAAACTAACACTGATATCTGCTAATATAACTTGAGAAATGTTAAGAATTACACGGTAAGATTTTCTAAATGTAGTAGTTTTGACATTTTGTAAATTGTGTGGATGCTCTGCTTTCTTTTTTTTTCCTGAGATAAAAAAAAGTTGAAATCAATCATGGAAAGTAGCAAAAACTGTAATCTACTTTCTTCTCAATACACTATAAGCCACAAGGGAGCACATGATTTAATGACAAAAAGATGCATCTGATAAGATAATGATTTGCTCAAGGAGACAACTGGGTTGTGAATGCAGCTGTTCCAAAAATCTAAACCCACAGGCAAGAAATTACTTAGTTTTTGTACAAGCTATATCCATAACTACTTAGATAAACTGGTGATAGACCCCAGAAGAATGCATCAGATAGAGAAGTATAGAATCAGGGCTACTTCGAGACTGAAAAGAAAAAAAAAATTAAGAGATGGTAAGGATTCCCACAAACTGTCATTGAGAAGACTGAATCAAAAAGGTTTCAGTAATTATACTGTTCAACACAGCATCTTCCTTCATCAGTGACTCACTTGAAAAAAACATCTTTTTATATCCTGATTCAGTTCATGTACATAATTGTTTCATTGCCATACATGACAAGTTCCATGGCACTGACCTGGACTACCTGGATGCCCAAAGCTAAGGGCATGCAGAAATGTTCTCAGCCTTCAGTTCTTATTTCAGAAGTCTGGTACTGCTTTTAAAACACAAGCTCACAGAGGGAAGCCCACTTGTATTTTGGTGTGCTGCACTGCCTTCATGTATCAGTATTGGCTAGTACTAGGAAAGTGACACTAGAAGTTTAAGATTAAGATGACTTATTAGCAACATAAAAATTAGACAAAAATCACTATTTATTGCAATGCGCTCTGATCAGTACTAATTAGTCAGTATCAGGTTCAACATCAGCAGAATTAACTGAATTCACTTATTTTGTAACGTCAGATCTTTTTCAAGGGGAAAACACATGTATTTAGGTAAATTAGCAGAGAGGTATTACCTGGCAATTCTCTATTATTACAGTCAATGTTACTGCAAATCCATCTGTACAAGTAGACCCTAATGCCCACATTTATCCCCATTGACGTTTGACTGCATGTGTAGATAAGAAAACACCTGCATGGATCACTTAGCAGGATCAGTCTCACAGCAGGGAGAAAAAGCCGGTAAGAATGCATGTCTTCAGGACACTGCATGCTTTCTCTGTTGAAACATGCAAACTAAAAAGCATGAAATGATCTTGGCTGCTCTATAGCACACAACTGTCTGAGTAACTCCTTTTACATTGGCCATGGTACCTTGCCATCAACTTTTCAATATGCTAGGCAGACGATCCCTGATGATACCAGCCAGCCTGCATTCTTCTCATCCAGCAAGGAGTCAGAAAGACACAAGCAACACTCTGCTGACTTTTGCTGTTCAGATATAATCATGGGTTGGGAAATTTTGTATTGAATGAAAGAGGCATAGCTCTGCACTGAAAATTTTACACACTTATGTCTTTCACAGGCCTAAACTTACAGAAAGAGCACCAGCAAAAGCCCTTAGTATTTCCAATGGTACTAGGTTGACCAAGTTCCTCTTGCACAGAAAGTGTGTAAGGAGACTAGCAATTAGTCTCCTCAACCAAAGAAATGAGAAAGGGAAATCTGGCAGATGTTGCCTACATCTCTTTATAGGAGACGCGGAAGAGCAGCTGTTACAGTAGGGATTGTAGGGATTTCTTGTGAAAGTCAGTAGCAGATGTCACCATCTGCTTCTGCTTTCTCTATGAAATAGAGGCAAAAGGGAGACTGAAAGCTTGTTAAAAAAAAGGTAACAACAAAAAACATAAATTCAAAAGACACCCAAACATATTTACGGTGAGTAGGGGAACTTCTTACCCTCTTCCCCCTGGCAAACCTGTGATCCAGATGCACAATAAAAGCAAAGAACACTCCCCATTCTCTTTAAATCATGATTTCTTTTCATTTTAATCTTACTACATGTACTTTGACAACATTCAGCCTGCAATCTAACACCTAGCCATTTCCTCCCCGGCTGAAAGAGATCACAGAAATGAGCAGTTGTATCCTTTCCCTCCGGCTATACAGCAATGGTCTGATGACAACTGCTTTACCAGGGTTGGTATCAGACAAACAAAAATTCCCTACTGAATGATCTACACAATGATGTCATGTGTGGAGGCAAAGTATTTATTACTTAAGGGAAAAAAAAACCCAACAAAAAACAAACAAAACTTCTGTTGCATTGTGTCAGGAAACATGCTGTACATGTTTGTACATCTTGGCAGATAAAGATCAGATGAGGCAAGCAATGAAGTGGTTAACCAAATCAGAGTTATCTCAGACATCCAAAGGCACATCTTGTAAACCTGAGAAAACTTCTTACACAGAACTGAGGAGAAAAAAAAGTAAGGGCCTGTCTGGGAAGAAACAAATGACACTGTCAACAAGTAGTTTGCTTTCTCACTCAGAAAAGAAGGTATTAGTGAGATCCAGAGCCCAACAAAAGAACAGGAATCTTTCCAATGGTGTAAAAAAGCCTTGGATCGAGCCCCAGCTTTCCTGAAAACTAGACTTGCTAATTGCCTCACTCTTCCACTGTCAAAACCGTCATCTCACTGAACAGAAATACCTTTCCAATATTGCTATAGGGCAAACATTTCCACACTGGTAATACTGGGAGCCATGTTCAATCACCATCAGCAACTTGGTGGCCACCACCTCCCCTATTTGGTATCCCATAATGTTGTCTTGGGGGAAAACCAAACCAAACCAAACCAAACAAAAAAAGATGCAGCATTCTGGGAAAGTTTTTTAGGTTTTCTTTTGTTTGTTCATTTTTGGACACAGAGGCCACCTTGTAGCTTACTACCACTGTAGAGCGCATTTTGCTTTTCAGCTAGTGTCATATTTAGACAATAAATAAGCTTCAGAAATGGAAGATCCCATTCTCCTTTGGCATTGTCATAAATCAGGAAACACAAGCTATACCTGGATAAAATTGACGGAAGTAACTGAAGAAATCAACTTTAGCAAGGTATACCGCTAATACAGGTCTTTTCCCCAAAGCAAGAAAATTATGCTTATCTTACATTACCAGACCATTACTGGAAGTACTATGCCAGACCCTCAGCTGGCATAAATCTACATGACCCTATCCACTTCAGTGCAGCTGTGTTGATTTATGTGAGCTGAAAAGCATGTACTGGTCAAAAAGTGACTATTTCATCTTATAAAACTATAAAAGTGACTAAGAAATGAAAGGAAATACGTATAATATAAAGAAAAAATTAGAAAGGAATGTACTACAGAAAGGCTTAAAGTAGATGTATGTTTTATTAAGATTAGTCTAACATAGCCACTCATTTTACTCTATATGAGATTTTAGATAATATTCTCTGTTGTTACATACACATGTATCTCTTGAGTATGGACTCAAGTATTTGTGCAATTTAATAATGCTGTACTATTCCCAAATTAAGATGTAAGGCTCAGACAGTGGGTTTAACCAACCTGTAATTTATCACTGGTGTTTTTTGTAAAGTCACTGTGGCTGTCAGAACATGAAATATCAGACTTAAAAGTAAGCCCACACAGTGAACTTAAGTGTTCAGATTTGCGGTATGGTGTCACATCTTAAGAACTACTCCTGTTACAGACTTTCTCTTCTAGAGCAAGAGAAAAGTAGAAAATCAAACAAGCCTCTCAAAGCCAGCACTTCTCTCAAGCCTTGGTAATTCCGAGAAATAGGAAACCTCTCATATTAGACTTAAGCACTCTTTACCCTTATGAACTCCGTGTAGACTTCCCTATTATTATACAGGCTACATGAGATTAACTGCTGGTGCTCCTTTCTGAGTTACAACCAGGAAGGCTGAGGAGAAGACTTGGTATTCTGAAATAAGAGGTGTATATTCCTAAATTCCTATCTCAGGGAAGCAGCTCTTCAGATTAGACAGTTCTCATTTTCACTAGGTTTGTGTATCGCTACCCCAGCAGTATAGTATCTGAACACTATATGAAGAGAGATCGTGAAGCAAACTCTTTACAATTGTCTGTTCAATTCAGCCTCAGTGACCAGCTGCTAACAGCCACTTGGCAGACAACTGCAATTCATCATCCTTCACCATGAGTACCGGTACTTCAAATACAAATACTTCTGTATTTGATCACAGTCCACAACACAGGCTGCTAGGTACAAAAATGCGTTCTGTTCATCCTTACCATTGCCTTACAGTGTAACATACCTCATGGATCCCTGCCTACAAGAAATACTAGGATTTGTCTCTTCACTATCTTTCCTTATAAATACATTCACTGTAGGAAGCTTACAGAAATTTTCAGAAGTATGATTAACACTTCAGATACAGGAAAAAATATGCACTGTCTGCCAGGGCAGATCAACTCTGCACCTCAGCAAGTGGCACTGCCACAACCTTCTGCTCTCTACTGATTCCTGGGCATTATGGTTTGTGTGGACAAGATGCACTTAGTATCACCATCAATGGGATGTTGCATTCGATCAATTCAGTGTACTCTAAACCAACTGGAATAATGGTATGTAATATTGGAATAAAATATGTATTGGTTTATTTAGGTTTTCCCAATCTCTGAAATCAGTAGAATAAAAAAAAAAAAAAGTCCAAACCATAAGGCATTTTAAAACTTCCGTGTATGTTACCATCTCCGCATAGGAATTAGAAATCCCAGTTAAATCCTCTTTTCCTCCCAAAGTGCCTTTGCAGTCTTCAAAAACATTAGGAAAGTGATGAATGGCTATCAAGAAACAACATCAAAACTACTTTTCTTCCATTTTCTTCTCTGTATAAATTTTCAGACTTTCTCCCATAAAAACCCTAAGCAAATGGCACTGGGCTGTGGTTACAGTTGCTTTCATGGCGTGTACTCCCACTAAGGTGAACGGAGCCAACCGAAACCATTTCTAAAATAAGATTCCTGTTCGTGGCATAAGGGGCTTAAAACTGAACCCAGGACATAAATACAACCAAAAGTAGAGCCTGAGACTTCAAACCACAGACTTGGGTTCTTCATGGGGACATTAAATGTGTTGAAAAGAGACTTCAGATTGGAAGCTCCTTTGCAGCAGTGTCAAAGCTGGAACAAATGTCAGAGGGATCAAAACAGCAACGAGCACTGAAGTTTTCCTCCTTCAAAATGGCAAAAGCATAAAGAGGAGCAGCACAAATGGTAAATGTGTTCCTATAATTTCCATCTCATCTTGTAGCTCCTTAGTGTTAGTAGAAATCATGCCAAGCTAATATTTGTCATTGCATATTCCCTCATTCTTTATGTTGGTCAGAATGTTTTAATTGCATAATGAAAACTCAGAGCAATTTGGACATCATTTTACAGTGTACCGAGAATACATGGCAGTGAACTGTTTAAAAGAAAGCAAAGCATTAGGGCGTCTAAATGAAACAATCTAGTGAATTGGATTCTCTTTTAATTTTGAACTTGTATTATCATCTGCTCCAGTGAAGTGATGCACCACCAAGTATTTGATGCACCACTTATTGTAAATGCTGCCTACCCAGTGTACTATGAGGTTTTGCAGCTGTGACTCCCAAAGACTGAAATCAATATTTAAATCCTATTGATACTGACTCCTTTTTTGTCTTTTTTTTTTTTTTTTTTTTAAGCAGAGTGGCAATTATGGTCTATTTTATATTTGTAAGTATGATTAAAATTATTATATTTTGTGCCAGGCTGTAATTTATATAATTGCATTCTTGTAAAACTTGAATTTATTTTTCATTTAGAAACGGACCGCAATAAAAGGCTTCTGCACTGAGAATCTAGTTTTCTGTGTTAATTTAAAATTTAATTTTAGAGCATTTTCTACAGTCACAGTACTTTAAGGGCAGAGAAAAACTGTCATTTTATAAGAGACTTTTAATCTACTGTGGACTCTTACTCAAACTAAATACCACTATTAATTGTTCATAAAGTACTGCAAGAGGAAAAGGGATGATTAAGTGGAATTTAAGATGCATTGCTATTAAGGATTAAACAGAAAGGCATTTTAAAGCCATGTGTTAAAAGCCATTTTGTCAGAAGGTATGGGCCATAATCCACAAATTTTTCAAAATATACCAGGCTGTAATCATTAGTCTTATGAATTTAGAGGGTCTATTATTTCTGCCTTTTAATTTTACATTTATATGCAAATAAAAATCTTGAGTACAAGTCACACCTGAAATTGCATGTTATGCAGTTGCCCACCTAAATGTTTAGAAAACCTGCCTTCTAGTGTGTTATTTTAACAATTTAGCCTTAACTTATTATAAAGAGGGAAAGAAAACTCAGGGATGTTACAACGTTATTGCAGTCTCTCGAGAGCATTGATACACAAAATCAGTTAAACAAACCTCCCTTCAGTGTCAGAGGGCTACAAAATGGAATATGATGCTTGAAAGGGAAAGCTGCTGTTCTGCAGGCTCTGAGACTGCCAGGATGGCTGCATTAAACGCCGTGAGCAGGCTGCGAGTCATGACACCCTCCCTACAGAATTTTGGCAAGTTTAAATGAAACCTGGGGATGCATTGTTTCATTTTTCCGGTCAGATGTATGCAAAGTTGGGAGCAGTTTCACATGGATTTTCTAACCTCTCCTGGGGCTTTCGTGATTGAAGAGGATGCCGTTCACAGCAAAGAGATTGTAGGCCTCTCTGAAGTTCACCACAATCCAGTAGGCGTACAGTTTTGCTGCCCCTGCAAAAATAATTTTAAAGCGTTACGTATATCCGCTCTGCTTGTACACAGCTCAGACAGACACACAGACCCATCTCTCTCACACGCAGGGTGAAGTCCACATTTCAACAGCAGAGTGCATTAGCATTTGATTCATTCCCTATATGTGTCACATTTCATATGGAAAGAATATCCAGCCCAATAAACAGCAGCTGAAAGGGAAAATACTCCTTTTCTGAGCAGCCTCTGAACTGGCCAGGAAGCTTTAGGGCACTTTCTCACTTGTTTTCTTATGCACACTCAAGCGTACACTTTTTCTTTTACAATATAATTAACACAGCCAGAGCGTGTGAAATACGCCACTGTGGTGACCTCTGCTAATAAAAAAAAAAAAGATTACTTTGGAGGAATAAAAGTGAAAATCTGGTGCCTTAACACTCAAATTGATTTGAAACTTTATCACCAAGGTCCTCCATGCACATTGCTTTAAGAAGTGTTTCAAATTTCTGCGAGTTCGTGAAGGAAGAAGTGAGCTCTTGGGAGTTTTTCATTTAGGCAACAAAAAATATGAAACCTTATCACTTCAGCGGTATCTCACAACTCTTTGTGAAGGAAGAGCCACCCTTTCCCCCCTCTCTGCCTCTGAGCTGAATGAACAGAGTCTTGTGAAGTGAGATGCTAATTTCCAACCCCCGGGCAATGGCAGCAAATACTTCTTATACAGTAATTCATAAAGGTATGCCTCTCGACATGTCTAGTCACTTTAGCTCTATCGTCATTCTAATCTCACACCCAAATGACTTCAGCCCTGAGACATGAGTGGAGAGAACAGACAGACAGACACTACACACACACCATCAGCGATCCTCACCGTAAGGCGATCTTGGGTAAAAAGGGGTGGTCTCCTTTTGCGGGATTTCTTGCACTTTTCCAAAAAGTTCACTGGTGGAGGCTTGGTAGAACTTCACAGAGTTGATAAGGCCACAGGTCTTAATAGCATCTAGGAGCCGTAAAGTGCCAACCCCATCAACGTCAGCAGTATATTCTGCTAGGTCGAAAGAAATCTTGGGGAGAGAAAGAAATAAACAACCACCAATTTTACTAGGGGAACCAGAACATGCTGTGATCATGTACAACCAGACAAAGTAATACATCACTTGTCACAGACCATCTAGACACATTTGTACAGAGTAGATGCTCAGTTTACAAAAGTACCCTCAAAGGACTTCTAAGAATAAACAAGTGGTTCCATAAATAGCAGAACCAAAAGACTGGTGTTCCCTGATCTCTCTCTCAGGATTATTTTCCCATGTGAAGTAAGGGGTAAGCCTCCCCACAGTGGGAGCATTATCAGGCTCTCTCTCATCTCCATAGCTGCCAATTTTCACAATATTAACTGGAGTTTAATATCTTTGACACACTTGAATTTGGTTAAAATTGTCCAAAATATGTTTTAAAAAAATATATTAGGTTAGACAGACAACACGACAGCATAAACATGTATTTAAAAACCCCACAAACTTTAAACAAGGTCCAAAGTTTTGCAATTTAAACATACATCAAAATGGAGAGAAGACTAGAAATATCTGCTATCAAATGACACTCCCAACGCCACCTGACTAAGGTGTACCAGAGCTGTGGCTTTTGCACAGAGGTTAGGGGGATGATGAAGTGGGAGAGCAAAGGGTGGAGGTATCCAAAAGAAACCTGACATCTCCTCCAGCTGACATATCCTTCAACGTATGATAATAAACTCATGCACACTGCTGGGCCAAGCCTCCCCTCTTTCTCTCCCCGCTCCAGTAGTTCTCAGTTACCTTTATGATGAGCTTGACTGTGGCATAGGCCACAAGACAATGTTAGAGTCTAAGCTTTCAGAGTGTTTCAAAAATATATTAATTCTATTCCTTGCAGTTACACAAGAAAACTAAAAACTGGAAAAAGTAAGCTGAAGGTAAAAGAGATGTGTTGTGACTACCCCAATCTGCAGGCAGGAGAAAAAACGCTTGGAAGGGAGCTCACTCTGCTTGTTTGGTGGGTATAGGTTTGTTGTTTGGACATGCTGGCGGAGCTCCTGGACTCTGAATAATTTTCTCCCACCGGTGCCCATCCCAGAAGCACGTTCCTCCTTCCTTCTAAATCCTCTCTCCAACCCAGGGATTTTGCTTCTGTATGCCAGTTTTCAAAAAAATGTTCCCTGTTTATACTGGCAATGTTATAAAAAAGGAAAGGGGAATGGAACTTTAGAGCAAACTCCTCCATCACCCTGACCTGAGGAAGAATTACTCTACCTATGTCCCCTCTGGCTGACAACTGACTTTCAGGAACGAGCTCTAGAGTGATGGCGATGTTACAGTCTCTTTATGTGGTCTGGGCTAGAGGTTACTGAGACACTACCAAAGTCAGATAGTACAAATCTATGATCCCCCCTTCATTAGTCTTCAGTGACAGGGTAACTACTAATGGAGTAGAGGGTAAATGACCATAGCTGGGCAAGCTGAGCTATCACAGTGAAATCAGTGGGAAACCTCTCACTTGCCAGGCATTTTTTCAGGCTCTCTGCAGATTCAGACAGATAGCCCTGTATTCATTTCTCCTGTTAAGCCACTTTCCCTATTCAGTAATCACTAGAGGTTTAAGGCTTATTTATGCAGCAGATGAAACAAAAATAATTAGATTAATTTGAATTTGCACTTACGGTTAATTTAATACAGGTATGAAATAATCTAAATTGTGTTACTATGCTCCAAAATAAAAATGTTCTCACATAGTTGTGATCTGAAATAGCTAATGGTATGAATGAAAACAAACTTTACTTTTTTTTTTAAACCAAAAGAAAAAAAAGAAACCCGATACTTTGGCTTGTTAACCCGGTATGACCCAGCTGAAACTGAGCACTGATCTACTGAGAAGTGCTGAACATTTTTTGTTTTAATCCATTTGGCACAAAGACGGCAGCCACTTAAGGTCTCTCAGCTGTCAGAGTAACTCTTGGGAAAACATCTTAATGAATAGGTGATACAGTCAATAACGCGCTAATGAACATAAATTAGTATGTTTACCATATGGCTAGCACCTTCACGTATTCACAGTAACATCCCAGCTCTCTAACTAAAGGCAAAACACTTACTAATTGTAGCAGAACCAGGAATTTACCTATAGTAAGGTATTGTTTCCAACAAATAACTGCTAAAAACATCACCCCAAAAAGCGAATCTGTGCTTACATATTCTACTACAAAATAAACAGCAAATGTAACCGAGGTGGTCTTAAATCAGAGATCCCAGATTACAAAACCTCTTAACCAGATCGAGCAATGAGCCTGCAGAAGGAGCACTGGGAACTGCTCTCCCTGGCTGATGCAGAGACCAGTTTCACAAGAGATGCTTTTGCCTATTGCCTTATGAATGACCTCAATCTTCACCTAGAAAAATCACTCCCTGGGGTGTGAGGTAATTGTGTGTCCACTCTGGCCGGGTCTGAGTGTCCCCGAGAAGAAACTGCCAGCTTTGTGCCTGTTTGGTGGTTTTGTAATGCGCACTATTGTTCACCAGGGACAGGACTCAGGTCACTAAACTCATTTCATTTTTGAGTGCAGGTTAGACTAGAATGGCATTCATGAAAATAAAAAATGGTTTTATCCACTAAAACCTCCAACACCAAAAATGCTGGACTGTTAAGACACTGTACGGTGTAGGGGCAGTAACATGGCAAATACAGATAAATGCACACCGGATTTTAATTTGATTCTAATTCAAAGTCAACAACATAAAAGAGTTTTATAAAATACTGGGTTGATTAAGTAGTTACAATCAAAACACGGCAGAGCAGGAAAAGATGCTGAGTTATTCATTACCACACTATTTCCCTCTCCTTATACACGTTATTTTGTGCAAGACCAGCAGGAAGACTGGAGTGAAAAAAAAAAAAAAAAATTCAGGGACCTCATTAAGAGGGATTTGCAAGAGAGAATTGACATGCATGCACAACACAAAAAAAGACCAGGGTCTGAGTTATAGAAACCAAATATAGAATCAGATTCAATAGAAGTTACTCATAGAAATAATCTTCGCTGGTGCACTGAGCTCAGTGGGACTACCCGAGAGAGTAAAAACTTGATGGAAATTATTGTAAAGGTAGGTGTATGAAGGCTAAAAACAAGCCACACTTTCTGAAACATTAAACATTTATCCAGTGGAAAAAAGAGCTTAGGTAATACCTACAGATGAGAGTTTTCAAACAGCCTAATTTATGACAACTATCTTAAGTGCCTGAATTAGGAAGCTCGTCTCCCTGTACACCAATAAAGACAGTGGTGAGTCAGAGCAGAAAGCCTAACGGAGATGCTCTTGATCATGCTTTGGAGAAACTATATACACAATAATTATTTTAATTTAGCTACCTAAGATAGATGATCCATTCTAACCTCAAAAATCCAAAACTATCAGTTACTGTCAACTGTGTAAAGCAAGCCATGCAACTAACCACTTTCTTGGAAGAAAACACCAGGAGTTTTTGCAATGACTGTGGAGTAGGAAAAGGAAGCTTCTTTGCCTGGCAGAAACTTTAAATCTGCAAATTTTCTCAGAGAGTATTGAAGGCATGGATCCAATACTTCTTTGCTCTCTTTGGACAGACTTTGTGACAAAGGGAAAGCGTGACATATCAGGAAAACAGAAATTGTCTACTTGGAACATGTTAGTCTGAGTGACCTTGGCACTCCCTTCCCATGTACAATGGAGACACCGTGCTTCTGTAGTTGTCATCGTTGATCTCTGGAGATACTGTGAACGTATACGCTTAAGATGTGCCTATTCCTTTCAATAGGTAGTGATAACAGTGTGCCATTAGAACTGGACAGAACAATAAGGAGACACTTAAATCCTTGGTCAAAAGTACTTCAGTTCCAGGTTTTCAGGTCCTGAACACCTTGCTGAATTGCCTCAAAGAATACTAAGAAGGAATCCGACTCCTTACGTACATGGCACTTCTATATACTGAGTATCTTCACTGCTGGATTCATCCCTAATATAGTACATTTCAAATACATTCTTGGGCAAGTAAAAATTTCCACAGCAAGGCTCACCCATAGGATGATAAAATTTTCTTGAGAAAAGCATAGTTTCATTAGTTATAACATTCCTGGAATCACAGCACACAATACAAATACACTGGACCACATTATGTCTCTTCTTTCTCGCAGCTCCAAGAATTACAATGAGTTTTGTGAACTGGTTTCTACCTTTTGAATTTGAACTCTTGCTTCCCCCCCCATTTCTTTCTTTCTTTATAATCACCAGATTCAATCTCTATAAGAGATTTGAATTTAATAGAGCAATGTTTAAAATATGATGTTTCCCAACTGATCATTCAAAACCAAGCTTAGCAAGGTCTTTAACAAGATTTAAAAGCTTACTGAAAACTATCTAAATGAAAACATATGGGTCTTACCCTCCACAAGAACACATTCCTATCATGTCTATGAGTACTATATACAAGCCTGAAGACTTAATAATACTTGCTTCTGATCAAAGCGTTGTCAACAGTGGTAATATTCTGAAAATAAGTATCAATTTATCACACACACAGGTTTGGCTTTGTGAGATATTTCATCTCTGTTTTGTCATTTGGAACAATCCAACACATGGGCAGCAATCATATTAACTATTAGCTTTCAACCAAAAATAGCATGTGCTAGCAGAACATGCTTCAATGCTTTACCTAAAGAACACAAATAACGATTTGAAATTTCATCTCCTTCTTACAGCCTTCTCAGTTTCAGAAGATGGGATTTCTGGAAGGCTGGTGTTATAAGAGGGAAGCTTATGTGAAGCCCCAGGAGGAAATAGGATAATATAAACGTAGGTTATTACTGTTTCACTGTAAAAGCAAAGGTGGCTAACCTAACTATAACATTAAAATAAGCATCTTGGCTCTCTTGAAAAATCTTACAGTGGATTCTTTAGATTTATCAGAGTAGAAGATATGTATCAGGTCTCTAAGCATTGAGAAAGGTTTACACCTGAGAAGCAAATCACAAAGCAGAAAAACTGCTCAGAAATGTTTCAAGTCTCACAAGTTTCACAGTGGTTACTTTTTTGTGTTCTTTAAATTCAATTCTGTTTGCTTTGAATATTCAGTGTGCCTTCTACTGCCAATAAAAACCACTGGGATCACTTATATCATCTCAGTAAACAAACTGCTCAACCCGTAGGAACAGGCATGTAAAGCATAACATTCCAGTTGCTAAATCTAATACAGACTATGGGCCAAGCATTCCTATAAAGTCCTAACACACTGGAAAAAAAAATTCTAGGGATTTTAGGAAATTTAAGAATATGGGGGGAGCTGGGTGATGTCAAGGGGATGAGGAAGAACCTATATATCTACAAAAAAGGCAGGTAACCTTTTAGGAGAATATGACAATTCCTCTTCCCCCCAACCCTTTAACTCTTAATGAATGCTTAACTCATTGCCCTCTCATCCAATAAAAAAGTAGTTGAAAGATACCAAAATCCCCCAAACAACTCTGTATTTTTTATTATATAGAAAAATAATCAATTCAATAGCTGTGAACTGCTTATTATTAAGCAACACTCTTGATATCTTAAAGCCCTATTCAACTTCTTAGCTAAACAGAAATTGACTGAAAAAATAATGACTGAAATTCTGGATAAAAGGAATATGCCTTTTGTAGATTTATCTTCTTTCCTATTTCTTTCCCTGTTCTCTCATTAATAAAACAACAACAACAAAAAAGTGATCTGTATAAAATTAGAGTAATTTGACAACATGATTATAAGCAGAGAATTAGCAAGGAAAAAGTTTTATAAGTGGAAGCAGAAGTCAACATTTTTTCCTAAAATTCATGTTAACCCAAGCCATTCACAATATTGGTGCAGCAAGACAGCTTGGATAACTTGGATTTTCAAGTTACTCGTGATGCAAAGAAATAAGCAGTGCAGCCAATAAAAGATGTGCTTCTCTGCCAGTGCTTACATTGAGGTCCCAGTGATTGAGTTCCACTGCAGCTCTATCATACTATGGACTGCAGGCTGAATGACCGGAGAGACTTCTTGAAGTGGTTAGAAGTTTGGTTTTGACATCAGTGGGACAGTATTTCACCTTCACCTCTAAGTGCGAAGACCCAAACCAAAGTGCAAAAATAAGCTATTTGCTCTTTAGGGATCTGAAATGATCCTTCATGATCTTCATGTTCTATAACCCGCCATAAACCACAACAGACTCTGCCTCAGGGACCAGCTCAGTCTTATACAAGTAACCCCAAAGTAGTTTTCATTAGACAGAAGAAAGAGGAGCTTGAATGTAAATCTGTTCATTGCCCCAAACACACACACATGCCTTTGCACCCTCAAAAGGAGCACTAATGAGGGGTGAAGCAGAGTTGAGTTCATTCATGGCTCCCCACCATTCATTTCTCCAAGTATATTGAGATCTGGGAAATGTGTGTGGGGAAAAAAGGGGTGGGATGAAGCAGAAGCCTTGCAACGAAAATGTACTTCTAAGTCTGAAAAAGTTACTCAGGATAACAACAGCAGCAAAAACGTGCATCACCTTTCACTACATCCCCAAGGGTCAGGCACTGCAGAATCCAAAAGCAGCTATTACTTTTCAGCTCCATGAGCACTAAAAAGTTCATGAACAGCTAAGTTATACTGCTATTGCCCACACGAGATACAAGAGTGCTGCTAGACTGCCTGAAGTCCCCAACTATCTTGCAATTGAACTACCTTGCAGCAGAGCCTTCCCTAAGGGGCAGCAACTTTCTTTGTGCAGCTGAAATACTCAAGGATGAGGGGCAAGAGGCCCCCTAACATACTCCACAGTGTACATTCATATGGCAACTTCTCATGATTTGGCTTGGGTAAGTTTTTCTTATAACTCTCCTCCTGATTAATTTCAAGTTCTTGATGCAAACTCTCTGAAATAATCTTTAAGGAGAAATAGCTTGGCATTATTAAAACAGGTTTCCTTTTTCCCTCTTATGAGTAAAAACTACTAATTGCTTTTTGTTGGGGGAAAAAGAAAAAAAAAATCAACACAAAGCAGGGAATAAGCATGGAGAAATACTCCCTGAGTAGTTACAGTTTTATATTTATCAGACTAGTAGGGGTTGATAGTTGGATTCATTACTCAGTTTCTTTAAAAAGTGACTCCTCCCTAGCAAACTGCAGGTGTGGTTGTAAATCCAGCTCACGAGGTCATCACGTTCACCTTTGCCTCTAAAGCAGCCCACTGGTACATGCCTGACCAGTTAAGAGGTATAGACAGATCACCAGTTGCCTATTATTTTCAAAATGTTGATGCCACAATCCTTAAATTGGAATATCAATTCTCCGTTTTAATAAAACAAAGTCTCCTATATCCTGTACAGTTGTCTTGGCTGTTGACTATTCATTGAAAGGTGTGTTTTGGAACAGATCTCCAAATAGAGGTAATTTGTAAATTGTTTATTCTTCTGCTTATTGACTAGCTAATTTAGTGGATTAAGAGAATTTAACAGACTGGATTAAAAGACAGTTGCTCAGAGACAGGTGAAAAGCAATGGACACAAGTTGAAACATGAAAAATTGCAATTAGATATTAGGGAATAAAAAGTTTACAATATGGGTAGTCTAACACTGAAACAGGTTGTGCAGAGAGGCTGTGACATCTCCACCCTTGGAGATACTCAAAACTCAATCAGACATAGCCCTGAGCCACCTGCTCTAAGCTGGCCCTGCTTTATGGAACGAGCTGGTCCAGATGACATTCAGAGATTGCTCCCAAACGAAATTATTGCACAATTTTAAGAAGACAGGGAGATGGGATTACAGCAGTGTGTTCCAATGTTCAGACATGTAGCACCATCCAATGAGTAGAAAGCGGACATACAGTGTGCAAGAATGAGGCCTGGTCTTGTAGAAAATCAGCAATTTCTACTGGGGGAGCAGAGAGCTGTTCACAGCAACTTTTCGGAGGCACATAGTCCAACTTGCTATTCATCATATCTCCTCCACAGAAGAGCTTCAGATAGAGGAATGCTCAGATCTGATAGTAAAAAAATACCAAAGCGGAGGAGGAGAAGGAGGAGGGATATCACAGAACATGAGATTCAGTATGGCCATAAACCTTTGTCACAAAAATGTAACCTCCCCATTAGTTTTGCTTATCTTCTCATCCATTTGTTATTAATTTGATGGAACTGGGGAGTTGTCAGGGTTATGTGATGCAAGGGATTTATCTTGCAGAACAATCTCCAACCCACTGTTCAAAGTCTTTAGTTTCAAATTACAGAGATTAGAAAAGAAGCTTTTAAAAAAGAAGCATTGATTCTTTATTCCTTTTCAGCATGATTTTGTTCAGAGATAGTTTCAACAATATACATGTTTACCCAAGTTTTTAAACACAAGGCACATGCAGCAAAGTCAGGATGGGTTTCGATGTTTCAAATTTTGTAGCTTCAATGGCTAGTGACACTAATACCCTAAAAGCTTTCTTACATACTGAAGTCCAGCTGTGCCAGAAGCTTTAAATGCTATTTAGCAGAAAGACAAAAAGGGGCAACTTGCAGAGTCACTAGAGAACATTCAAAAGGAGATGTAAAAAGATAGCCAATTCATTTCGCTTTATATGTACCAGGGGAATAGAGAGCTATGAATAAAATGCGTGCAGGGAATGCAGTCACTTTGAAAGAAATAGCACCATTTTTACTCACTTTCACATATAAAGAAATGAATTTAAAACATACAGGATATTTAAAATTCTAACATGACAACTAAGTTATAGTATTAATATATTTTGTTTTTGTTACTTCTGATGCTTTTTTTAAAACTTTCATCTTTGCTTCCTTGATGCTATCAGAAAACGTAGAAGGATGCTCTGCACAGAAGTGATAAAAACATCATCACAATCAAAAAGAAAGAGAAAAGAAACAAACCCCACAAACACCAACAAACCTTCGCTGCCTATCTGCTTTATGATTTTAATAGACTTTCAATGGATGGCAAGATAGATATTGAACTAAAGCCATAATCTACTATGGCACAGCTTTGTTGACAACAGTCTCTCCTCTCTTTGCCCTCCTAGCCAACGAGACTGCAGAACATGACCTAACACAATGGACCCTCCCAAATGTTGATAACAACTCCTGTGTTGCCTAGAAGCTAGAATTACCCCAATGCTTTGCAAGTGATGGCCTTGCATGACACTTGTAACTCCTACTGATGCATAAGGTAAAATCTCCCTAGGTTTATGGTTCCTGCCAGAAGTCTTGCTTTTTCGACCAGAGAAAAATTGTATGTTTTCAGCATTTATTATTTACCATTTAAGAAGATTACTTCCCAGACTGCAATTCCTCATGCCAAATGGCATTGTTTTAGAAAACTTAGAAGCAGTTCAAACAACTGTTTCTCAGGTATCCCCAAAGCACCAAAAATGCTCCTCCCTCCATAAGGAATTAAACTTAAAATAATATTTCATATACAGATTTTTGACAGATTTGAATATGGACAAGGGTCTTTTTTCCTTAAGGGCATTTAATCTGGAAATAAAATGTACTGAACAAATGCAGAACCTTTGTAGAATAATTTCTCAAATTTTTCAAATTCAAGTAAGTACAAATTTAAAACTTGCTATAAAATTGTAAACTTTTTTTAACAAAAAATCTTTTTTTTTTTGTTACTTCCTGCCCCTCCCTCCCCCCCAATATCTACTGACAATTGTCTGACCAGTTCTCCAAGTTATATTTGTCATTATTTTGGGTTGGCTTTCTGTGCTATATCCACCTAGTAACGGATGTAGCACAGCTCATGATAAAAAGATGAGAAAAACCGCTGACTGCTGGTTAAGTCCTATAAGTCATTCTGACCAAGCTGCACACGCTCTGAATGAAGCATCTGTAGAGATACGACACATACTTCATAAAAAAACCCACTTTCTATAACGTTTAACAAAAGCTTTTACCTCTTACTCTATCGAAATCTCTGTAATTTTTCATTTTCTAAAATTAAAAGCATTTTCTCCTCCTCCCAACAACAAGAATTGCTATCTCCTTCCTTACAGCTAACTGGGGGTTGAAAGAGCTTCCCTACTTCACAGGGATATGGCAAGAAAAAAATGAATTAGATGAATGTGCATGTATTACTTATTAATGGGACCATAAACCCAGTTAGGCAGACTGCCCATAAATATGCCTGACTCAGCCATTCAATTTGAAAGCTAAGGGTGCAGATGCAGCCAAGTCACTGCAAGAAAACAAGTTACTATTTCTCTGTGGAGCCAAGGTAACGCTATCTGGAAGCACTCTTAAACCACAGCAAATGTAAGATAAAGCAACTTATCTTAGCTCTCTTTTACTGCCAGCTACTCTAAAATCAAATCACTTAATTCATCGCAGCCTGAGTGGACAGATACCTCAGCTCTGACCGCACATTGCAGCTTGTTACGTTGTGGTGCTTCAGTTGTGGCCAAGCTTTCAAAACAGGTAGGACTTCAGGGAGACAAACAAGAACGTGAAGTTTTGAGGAAATAAATAAGCATGTGCATACACACACACAGAAAAAAATCATGACTTCTTGTCTTGGACACAACTATCTAGGGAACATCCTCTGCCCTGAAGTACCCAGGGAGTTCTCAGCTCAGAGTCCAACACCTGCATCAGTGTGGCAAAGGAGATGCTAAGTACTCCATCTCAGCAGGCAAACAATGTCTGCCCCCATTCGTGCACTCAGTTTATTCTTAAAATACTAAAGTCATGTTCTTCACAAAAATACCACCCTTAGAGAAAAGTACTATAAAAACACATTTTCTAAACAAACGCCATCACTTCAGACTTATTCCTGGTCCACTCACTCTCCTCGCAGCAAGTCCATATTCTCCCCTCGTTCGCCATGTGTACTAATCACTTACAATTCTTTGTAATGTTCCACCTCCACAGACCTAGTTCTACTTTCTGGTTTGCCATAAAGCAACCAAAAACTACACTAGCTCCTCTTTAGCTAGAATGTTTTCAGCGTACCTCAGACTTCTATGTAATTAATTTCTGAGGCTTTTGCTCATTTTTACTGCATGTGCATTAAGAATTAAATTGGGATGGCTAATTGTATGGGGCAAATTTGGATGGATATATATGTACTGACAAAAGACATGCTCCCACAGTTGCCACCTTCCCAGTTCCTGCTCCAGTACTCCAGCAGGAATGACTGCGAAAATGAATAAACATGCAACAGCATGTCAAGAAATAAGTCACCAGGGGTTTTTTTAAGTTGTCTTTTTTGAACAGGGAAAATATTTGCCTTTTCTTCCAATGCGTAAAGTTATCTTCTGTGAAATTTCACTCCAAAATCTTACTCAAAGAAAGGCCAACAATTCCAAAACCAATCTATTTTTTTTCTCCACAAAACCAGCAGCATTCTTTTCCTTTTACTTGTTCTTGAGAACACCTGACATTTAAAAACATTCTTTAAATAAATACAATAGTCTGAGGTTTGTACTTGCCCTGAAAGAAAACCACTGAATCCTTTAAATTTATTAAAATTACAACCAACAAACCAAAAAAAACCCACCCCACCTTGAAATGCTAAAGTGGGTGAACCCTAGTAGATGAGCACTAATACCCTCACCTGTAGTGCATGTACAGACACTACATATGATTAATTTTAAAATCAGGGTATTAATAGCATCCACAAACACAGTAGCTGATGATGGCTTTGTTGGGAATGATGAAATAAACCTGTAGAAACAGCTTTCAGTAAACTCACTGTAGTAACACCTAATTTTAACCTTCCATTTCAGGCAAGATGGGGAGAGCAATAATTACATACCTCAAAGTGGACTGTGATAATTCTTCATCCTGTGTAGGAAGCTACAGGAGTGGAATACACTATTATCACCACTGCTAGTACTCAGATTTTAATGTGGTTATAATACTTAAGAAACCAGGAGCCTTACATCTTCTCCAGTTGCATCCTTTCAGGGAGAACACTGCTGTTTTCTATGTGACAGTGAGCAATCTGAACTCAAAGGCAATCCCCTGCATAAAATGTTCTACTTAATCAACTCATCTGCCTCAAAAGGATGTGGGTGGCTAGCTAGAAAGAAACCTGTGGGATGAATCAGAAAAAAACATGTGTCTCGACAGGTATGTGGGGTAAGGGGGAAAAGGCCAAGGGGCAGAGAGCTTAAAGGGATGAGACCCTCTGGTTAAACTTTTTTATTATTTTTCCCTTTTCTGAACAAGCAGGATGATACTCTCAGAAAAGAAATGAGTCTGTTAGATTTTCTGCTGGCATCCCCTTTGCCTTTACTTTATTCTTATATTTATTATTGACTACTAAAGCCTCTCCACTGCAATTCTTAGAAAATAATGTATAGGCATTAATTTTAAAAGACAGCTTTGGCACTCGTGAGGCATGGTGATCATAAATCAAAGCAGAACATTGCAATTGATTTGTGTATTGTAACCCACCACACTAACCTCAGCCCTGTTTTTCACCTATCTCTTGGGTTCTGACACAAAGAAAAGGACTAGGAATAATAGCTGCTTTTCACTTGAACATTAAGGTAAACCATTCAGGAAATAGGGACATGGTAGTCAACTAATTGCATAAAACCAACAAGTTTGGGAGCTTCCCCTCTCTCCTCCACGAACAAATACTATATATATATATATATATATATATATATTATAGTCCACTTGACTGTGCCCTAAGACAGCATTGAACCTTCGTCTCTTGTAGTGCTAGAAGTGACAAGAGACCATATTGACACCTACAAGACAGTGCTCCTCTTCGTCTATACTGGAGTGTGGCATTCAGCGTGCCAGTAAACCCCTCTCCAAGCAGCTTTGAGTAAGACTTGACTGGCACATAGAAAGCTCCATCAGCTTTCAAAGTGAATTTTGCAGCCTCAGGATGAGGCATGTTGGAAAAGCAATGTGGAAGACAAGACCGAGTTGCCAAAATGTAGTGAACAAATCATTGGACACGATCAGTGGGAACATCAAATTTCACAAATAAGGTGAAGTCTGTAAAATTGTGTACGGCTGCATTTTAGTTTTAAAAGAATGTATAGCTCAGGCAGATGCCATGTCTCTATTGTATGCAAATATTTTATTTCAATTAGCACTTTTCAATCATGCTTTTTCTTTTCTGAATGACTCACGGATATCTCAGTCAAGAAATGGCAGGATCATAAGCACATGCCAGCAGGGTGCATTTATCTCAGAGATAAATGTGGAACGAAACATGTAAATCTATCTCAGGATTTGTTCAACCTGTCTTCCCTTCCAAACACGTTTTCTCTACATGCCTGCAAGCCTCTATAACACAGCACACTCAGTTTCCACGTCCTTCCAAGCAAGCAGTATTCACAAGAATTTAATTGAAACTAAGGAAATTGTGTTTCCAGAGCTTGTCGATCAGGCAGAAAAAAAAAAAAAAAAATCAAGTCCAGCCTACAAGTTTTATCACACCGTATTAAGCCAAAGAAGAGGTCATAATACTAACTTGCCCGCAAATGCACATATCAAAAGGGGGAATCTTTAGAACTTCTACACGCCACTGAGAGCGTCCTGCTGCACAGGTCATTATGAATGGTGATTGTCCATGAGGGAGACGTGCTGAATAGCTGTGAAGTACGGCTGGATGAAAAAATACCACAAGTTAAGATCCGTAATTGCACACAACACTGACATAAGCTAAGAACGCTACGTCTTGTGGCTGCAGTAGGAGTTTTAGCTAATTTCCAGAGTGCTGACCTCAGGCTGCTTTGGGGCTCTGAGCATCCTCACCTGGGATACAAGAAGTTCTGTCAAGGAACCGCAAGAACATGGGGAGAAACATACTGGTGCTGCCTCTTAGCCAGAGAAACAGAGGAAATTGCTAAAGTGTCATATGGGAGTTTGGAAACATTAGTTAATTTTTGATCCTGCATCACTAGTATATACCAAAGAAGCTGTGCTGGGAAGGCTGAGAAATGTAAATAGTCAATGTTGATGAAGAATTCTATAACTGGTAAAAAATTATAAAGTTTTGGCATGAAAGCAAAACCTCAGCAAGTGTTTCACTTTCTACTCCTATACATTTTAACACCTCTCATGTTGCAAGAGTGCTCTCTCCACACACAAATTTAAGCTGATGTTAACTGCAGTTGCATCTGAAACTATGTATTTTTAAGACCGGTTAGGTTCTAGGCAGTAATCTCTTTCTCAGAAACTGGAAGATTTAAATGAAGTCGTGGTTGCTAAGTGCACTATTCAGCCATATATCATGTTCTCAGAAGTACAAAGAGTACTCAAGGGTGAAGGGTTTTTAGGATAATGTACAATTTCTGCATTAAATACAGAACTGCCATTATATAATTTTAGCATCTTGCCAACTATTTTTTTTTTTTTTGAGCAGGAGAAGAAGGCAGAAATAAGGAAGTTGAATGAACTAGAACAGTACTGTTTGTACCCTGGTGAATATTAGGGAAATGATAAATGATCCCTAAGCACATAGACTGATTTATGCAACAAAAAATAAAATACAGTGGGGTGGAGCCTTTGTGTGAAAATCTCATCCTTGGACAGCTACAAGGTATGAAATGCACCCAAGTGTCTCCAGTCCCTCAGGGCTGCTATTATCTCATGATAACCACACCCTCGAGAACTGTCTCTTTTGCTCCTCTGTTGGGTGGGAGGAAAAGGAAAGGGAAAGAGGTGTATTTCTGGTTATGAAAAACAGAAGATTGATAGTTTACGTTAGTGAACCGTTTAAGCTCAAACTGTTCAGAGTTCTTATTTTTTCCTAATTAACAGCATGAGTAAAACATGTCTCATGTCAGTATGATAAAGGAAAAAACAGAGATAAAGAAAAGCCAGTAAGACCAATACAAGTCAAAAAATGCCACATATATACATAGATCAAATTTCTCAGTAGCTCTCAGTTAATATAGTAATGGGATTAATAAATGCAACAAACAAAATGCAATTAAACCTCATTCTGCAAAAGCTGTTACTCAGAAAATTCAAATAAACTGTGCTACCCTTAAACCTGCAACATTGTTTGACAATCCTACCTGCATACAACAACTACACGGTTTTTTTCTGCTTGTAGTGCTAAAAGATATCATTAGAGAGCACTGAAGTTTTATACTCTCTGTATTCTCTTGTAAAAGCCTGAACTCTTCCTAAAAAATTAAGTGGATAATGCTAGGAAGTGTTTTATTAAAAAAAGTGAGAATCAAACCATTTTAAATTTCTGAGCTATACTGGCTATACAGATAAACCTCAGTTTCAGGTAAATGGACTTGGCTAATATATATCAAATTCAAACTATTTGGTATCTACTTACGTCTTTAGTGTATGGAAATGCAGATGCAGACACATTTTTTCATGCTATAAGCTTGCCAAATTTATGGAGAAAACAGCTATTATGCTTGTAAAGGTCAGCGATGTATCAGCCTAATAACATATTTACAGGGAATTTTTATCCTGTAGAACGAGGAAACAAACAATGTTTTTTCTTCCTCAGGTGAGAGAATGCATATACTTAATTGACTTTACTGAACTCATAATATTCACTCTCTGCCAGTAGACAGTAACACTGTGCAACATTTTATCACAGGAATTTATCATATGCAGGTATGAGATCTAATTAGATACCATGCCAAAATTATATAGCAATCTGATCCTAGGAGTCTTGTGTATCCCCAACACTACCCCAAGACTTTCGTTCTCATCAACATTTAACAATCACTAACACTTTTGAAATTATAGCTTCCCACAAAATTCTAAATGCAAACCCCATTCAATTAATGTATTTGTATGATAATCAGTATCTGAAAAACTAGTATGCTCATAAAATTGTATGTAAAGACATTCCGGCACACAGTAGAGCAAATATACACTGCATCTCAGAAGTCTGTTACAAATATTTATTAATTTCTTCTGATCCACCAGAAATGGCAAAACTGAAGCTATTTTAAGAACAGATGAGATGCAACAGTTGCTCTAAAATGCACGTCTTACACAGTGCAAGCTTTAGTTCAGATTAATACTTTGTCTCTTTAAAATCTGCAAGTTCATCCTTGAAATCTCTCTCAGCTGAAAATTATGCTGCCTGCATTGGGAATTCTCACCTAAAATTTACAGTTCAAGACAGTGAAAGAGGGGATAACAAAAAGTTTTTAGCTGTCACACTATGTTTCTCACATTTCCCTTTGCTCTTCATCAAATCCTTGAATGAAGTCTTTCACTGGAGCTGAACTATAACTCCACGATGTTTCTTCTATTGTTACAAGAGGGGATGACTGCCTTGTCAAGGAGGGGCTGAGCTTTTAAAATGAAATAGGTATTTCTAACACAATGAGTCTACAGTTCATCCATCATCTGTTCACAGCTCTGTCTAAAAGAGGAAAAAAATGCGATGTGCTCCATGGTAAAGATGAACTAAAAATTTCACAGTTGGCAAGTCTGAGGTACTGTTTTCTCAGTAAAGAGTAAGGCCACATACAGAGAAACTGCTTACCAGGTTTTTTTTCCCCCTCACTTTACTGCTTTGGTCTTGAACTTTATAGAAACCTGTTAAGTACAGGAATTTGATTTTTATTATTTGATTTCTTTTTTTCTTCAAAACTGTATCAAAATATTCATACATTTAAAATTGGGGTTTGGAATTAACTTATGATATTCCAGTATATTTTGACAAAAGTATTTATCTGAACTTATTCAAAAATTCCATTTATGATGTATAAAAATACATTTCAGCTCCCTTTCTTTGCAAGCTGAAGTAACATTTTTATTTTTGGAACAAAAGACTGCAGATATTATCTTTGATAACTAGCTCCAGATCTGTTCAGCATGTTGTCCAGACTGTAAGTCCTCTTTAAAAGTTTACATTCATATGTAATATGCTACAGAACAATAAATCAACAGGCTCAAATTCCTCTAAAATTTCTTATGTGTCTTATTCTTTATGTGTCTGTATCAGCAGGCTTTTACTAAAAAACGAATAAATGATGTAAATATAAATAACCTCAGCTTAACTAGAGCTAATTTTGAACTTCAAGCGCATACACAGATTCAGCAAAGTCAAGAAGTTCCCCATGGACTCAGGGTTTCATCCTGGTGGAGCTGTTGGTTGGGTCAGGGTCTAAGTTTATGAGACTTCACCTTTTTAAGGAGGAAGAATGTGATCACCAAAACCATGGTATGTTCACCTATGCTATGGTGATATCACATATGGTCAAAAAAGCTTAAACACATACATTTGGGGTGGTTCTATACTTTTAAACTACCACTGTAATCTGCCCTCCCAAACCCATTACCCTCTCCCCCAGTTAGAGAAATTAGTAAATCTGGATCCAAAGCCTGGAGCCATTAGATCATGTTTTGGCAGACCTTGATGTTCACAAAGTTGGTCGGGCACGCAACCAGCACTATGCATTGACGGGATACTGCCAACCACGTTTCAGAAACACAGAGCTTCGCAGTGGTGAGAGTAAGAATCCTGTACATAAATAAGTGCGCTATGGAAAAGACGTACAGCTACATGAGCAGCAGGAATACTTTCTGGACTGTGTGTAACCTCACTGTATCAATGCACACACTGAAAAAAACCTTAATTGCATGCTGATTAAGTAACTCCCCAACACTAGGCTAAGGAGTACCATCAGCTGCTCAGAATCGCAGCATAAACCCCAGAGAGGTTGGAAATAGGACTACGGCAAGGGTTTTATTAATAGGCATGAAAGGGGCAAACACCACATGACTTTACCCATCCATGCCTCACAAAACAGTCTTTCCTATTGCTTCATTCAAGTCCCAAGAATTAAAAAAAAACCAAACCACCACTGTATTGTTTCACACTAGTCCGTCTTGGCAGCCTATTGCATTCTGGCTGTAGAAGTGTCTGCTTTCAAATTTTAAGCCCTCACGGCAATTATCCTGCTCTCAGACTAAACCTACAGAGCATATTTCAAAAGAAGTTACGTCTAACCAGAGGGAATTCAACAGTGATCAATGTTCAACGGGCCTCAGTGGCAATAAACTATTTACTGCCTTAACCTTTTAAGTTTGCACAACTGAAGCGCTCAAGGGCCCTGTGATGAATTAGCTGAAGTGTTTGGTTGCGAGTTGAGCAGCCGCTGGTTCAAATAATCTGTCCAGCAACACTGCCTGCCTTACAGTCCCTAAACAACAGCCGGGTGCCAAAGTGACTGTCTTCTCATCCCTTCTGGAGTTCCATTGCCCAGCTGTAGTTTCTGCCAACTTTTACTACGTCCACTACCCCTAATGGAGTCATTTTGGAAAAACAAAGCACATCAAAAGCTGGGCATGATCCTAATCATCTTTTTATTACCCACCTGATTATTACCTTACAGAAGACATAACATAGAGGGGACATCAAAGCGCATTCAGCACACTCACTGCTACAGAAGCTGATTTAGATCTGCTACCCTCCTCTTGCAAGATTGCCAAAATAAATTGAAAAGGAAAAAAGAATCACGCCTATTGCATTAGCGTCATTGTCACCAAGGCTTTCCCACCACCCTGCTGCTGAAATACAGTAAGAGGAAGTAATCCACTACAGATGGCTGAAGACACCTAAGGCTTGGCAAAGTACTTTCTGAAAGCCTGTTTTAGAGAAGTTGGTTTTTATAAATTTCAAACGGAATTACTTTGCCTATAACTAAAACGCAAGCTAGCTCTTTTCTTTTAAAGTTGTGTTTCCAATTCTGGGATTATTAGAATAGGTTTTTAAAACCAGTGAGACCTCTGTAGGTTTTCTGTTTTTACAGTTTCAGAAGAATTTGATTTCTATCATCATTACTTGGAAATAAACCAGGTGATCTCTACCTTGTCCTTTCAGTTGAAACATCTTAAGATGTGTTTTTCTCTTTATGTAGATATATGCATGTGAAATCTGTAGGCTAACATACTACATATACACACCACAGTTAACTCAGGCCTTCCAGATAATCCAAGAAAACATAGAATCGGTTTTATGTTTTGATTTTCCATACAAAATTTGGAGATATTATTTGCATTTTTCTTTTAACTTCAAAAGGAGACAGGGTATTTTTTTTTCTTTATTTTTTGTTAAACACTATTTCAGTGTTTATAATTCAAATGCTTCAGTATGAAGCATGCTAGTGTAAGAATTTGGAAGCAAAACCAGAAACATCAATAACTGCTTAATTTCATGTACAGTAAAACAAAAAAACATAGCTGGTATTATTTAAGTCTGCAGGCAAGAAAACTGAAAGAAGCATCAGCTATTCTGACTGATACATACATAAATCCAAGGAAAATTATTACTGAAGGAGAAGGAACACATTTTTTTGGTTGCAATTATTATCTTCATAAGTAACAATTATACACCTATAGCTAATACTTACAATTCTCCTTTTTCTAGTATAAAAAAGTCCTGCATAACACAGGCCATATGACTTCACTCAGTGATTCTTATATCAAGCTGTATAAATAGCTAGTAGTTATTTATATCTCTTAGGCAGGCATCCAATTTTGATTTAAGGACTGCAAGTAATGGAGAATCTTTCACATCCTTTGGTAAGCCGCTCAAATACTAATTGTCTTCACTGTTAAAAATTTGCACCTCTTCTCTAGTTTGAATTTGTTTAACTTCAGTTTTCAGCACTGGATCTCCACATAATTGCCTGCAAGGTTAAGCACCCTGTAATACCAAACATCTTATTCCCTGTGTGAAGTGGATCAAATAGCTCCTTCAGATTCACTTTAATGAGGTAACTTTAGTGGTCTCCTGATGTCATTTACTGGGAAGGCTGTTTTCCAGTCCTAAAAATCGCTTTTATCTTTCCTCTGAGTCGTTTCCTATTCTCAACACATTCTGAAAAGCAGAAGACCTGAGGTGTTCTCATTTTAGTTTATATAAGCAATATTGACTCCTTATTGCTACTCAGTAGTCTCCCGTCGGTGTATCACCTCCACTGTTTTTCTGCCTTGTCACTGCCCTGTGTATAGTTCAGCACCTACTGCAACCTGTAAATTCTTCCACAGTTTCTACTGTCCAGCATACCACCCTTTTCCCCGCCTTTTACGTGACTAAACTGCTTTCAGAGACAGAAATGCCCACTTCTGCAGAGGATGGAGCCTGGCTAACACATCCGCTGGACCCTAGCTGGCTCGTCACAGAGCCACCTTGGCTATCCCTATTCCATATTCCCAAAACCAGGGGCACTGGGCATTGCCAAGCCCTAGATGGAGTTAGCCTGTCTCCAACCGTACTCACCCGCTTGAGCGGAGCCGCACAACCCTGCTGTAAGCCACAGCGGTGCTGTACCTACCGGCGCTGCCAGGCCAAGTACAGCTGTTAACGGCAGAGGTGAGGTTGGCAGTGGTCGCAGGCGTACTGGTGGGAAGAGGAGGAGAAGAGGAGGTGGCAGGAGTCATTGCACCCCACTCCGCAGCACACCAGGAGGCTGCGCGAGCGAGCGCCGTGCCGCAGAAGCAACGCAGACCATATTCCACAGGACGGCTAAGCTGCGGCTGAGCTTCTCAGGTACGCAGAGCAGACGCTCATCGGCTCCGTAGCACTGATCCCCTGCCTTGGGGGTCTCTGTATTTGTGCTCCCCGGTGTGCCTCACATCAGAGTGCCCCAGTGCCTTTTCCTAGACCAAACACTGTATCTTACCCCAGCACGCTTACCTTTATCAACCCAAGGTGAAATACAGTTAAAGGAGGTATTAAACTAGTTTGATTAAGCCTTTTTTTACTTAAGAACTTAGAAACTGCAATCAATTCTATTTGCAAACTGTACAGCAACTCAAAGATTATAGCAAGTTACTAAGGAACAAAACACTAGATTTGTGAGTGACAAACCTATCTGGAAGCCTGATAACATGATTATAAAGAAAGATAAAAACAGAGTATGTGAGAAGGAAGAAATAGGAAATGTCTCAGTATTATGTTATAATTCTGCTTTACTTCTAATAAGTAGTAGTTTTGATGACACCAGGAAACCATCAGACAGATAGCTAATGATTCCTCAGCACTCACCTTTAAAAAAAAAAAATTTTTATAAGGCTTTCTGGTTGTGGGTATGGGGAGTGGGAAGGTCTGGTTAAAGAAACTACGAGTGTTGTTTCTCTGGGGTTTCCATAAGGGAAACTAGCTAACTGGAAGTAGTGTTTTCTTGTGGTTTTTAAATTAAATGGTATGTTGGGAAACTTATTTGTCTTTTAGATTTGTGTACAGAGCAGATCCATTTAAAAGGCAGTTCCTACACTGTAACTCTGCATTAAAGACAAGGGTTTACACTGGTACCTGGAAAATCTCAGAAAATGGGCCTTGAGCTCAGGACCCCAGGCACGTGCAACACAGCAGCCGTGACTTACACAGCTGCAGAGGGGAAGTCCAATTTCCAGGTGGTCATGACCCCTCTCATAGCGTAGACCTTGAGCAGAAGTCAAAGGCACGTTACTGTAGGCACCAGAGCTTTCCTTGTTGCTGTGCCACACAAAAGCTGTGAGACACAGCTAAGCCCTTGCTGTGCCTCCCAAAAAGGCAAAGTGGACAGAAATGAGACCCCAGCAAAGACAGCTGCATCAGACTAACCTCTCTTTCTGGCTCTGCTGGCATCAACTAATCATCCATTCACAAGCAGATACACTTTCAAACCTCTGGAGCTGATTTGCCAGATTAAGCTGCAATGATGAAGACAGTTTACCTTTGTCAGCATCTTTATCGAATTAGGGACCTCACTCGGATTGATCCAAAATAAAAGCAGGGGAAAAAAAATATCTCCTAGATCAAGCAGACAAGATGACCCTCCCTCCCAGGTTTGTGTCTCAAAGTTACACTCCTGCATTTATCTCCTGAGTCACGTCACAAAAACCCTCCATCTAGGGGCAGAAAGAAAACGCAGCTGAACAGGACTGGAGCTCCTGAAATTCATTAAATTTGTCACAATGCCTTATAAGACCAAAATATTCAGTAAATCTACCCCAAATCCTGTTTAAGCAAGTAAAGTTTTACTACAGTTCAGGTCAATTCTGCTGTGTCTGTTCCAATTTCATCTGCAGAGAGGAACACATTGGAAATAGCTTTTTTACACTGTGAAAGCACTTCATTCGAGTTAACAGTAATTTAAAAGCAAATGAAAGGTTTTCCCAAGCACAAGACACCTTTCACATGTACTGATGAGTTCCTCCTTTCATTTGTATTAGTTTTATTGCAACCATGTCTCTACCAACATCACAGGATACGCTTTTGCTAAACTTATAACAGTTTAGTGATTTACCACCCACCCCCAAAAGACAAAAAAAAGAAGGGGAAAAAAAAGACGTTTCAAAGTATCACGAGATGCACTTATTTTCTGAGTTAATGGGAGGAAAAAGCCCCCCAAAACAGAGCGCGCCATCTGCATTTGTTGGGAAAAGGAAAATAAGTCATAAGAAACACTCCTTTGGCTCATTTTGGGACCAAGCATTGTAGGAGTGAAATAATAAAAAATTTGTTTTCTCCTTGTTGGCTTTATCTCTCTGGCATGAAGGGATCTGGAGAACACAAATGAAGTAAACTTTGGAATATCTGTAATGTGGCCAAAAAGCATTAAAGTTATTGTTTTATATATATGACTATACATAGAGGGCCTTCATTCTAATTTACTGAAAACAACAGCACACCACTTTCGGGGTACTTGGTAGAATAAACCCTAGGGAGAATGTACAGACACACACACACTTATACTTGCATATATATGTGTGCACACTAGCACCTCTCAAACACATCCACTTGTCATATTCTGACAGCTGCATAAATCAAAGAGTTTATCTGTGTGAATCTGCTAAAAATTATTTTGAGGATTTTTAAATAGTATCATCCATCAATTTTTCAAAATCTTTTCCCAAGTTAAACAGGAAAACAAATTTGATGATAACAGCACTGTTTTCAAACCGTAATATGCATTGAAAAACATAGAATATCTAGTGAATTATTTAAACTACATCATCTAATAGAAAACTTTAATAAACTTATTCACAGATTTTGCACATCCTTCTTCAAAAATACTATTTCAGTGAAGGGCAATTAACCTCTAACTATTAGAGCATTTTCTTCTGAAAGCAATCTCTTTCCACAAATGAACCGAAGGGGGGGGAAAAAAAGTCAGACTTGACATACAAGTTTCCACAAGTTGTCTCAACATCCAACATCTGCTTTGGGCTTTAAATATAGATACATCTAAGAATACATAATGATTGTGTGTTCCAAAATAGCAGCAGGCAAGTTCCATTAGCTCAGAGAAAATGAGCACATCTCTCGATACTTTCGAGCATCTTTTTTTGGCACTACAAGACAGGAAAAACACATTATGTGATGACTAGGAGTTTAATTGCTCCAGTGTTTTAACTTAGCCTATATAAACACAACTTGTTGCATTGTCGTATATAGTGTGAACAATAATTTATAGAGTTTCCTAAGCTATATTAGGAAAGCACATTATGAATTTATAGGCAAGCTAGGCTATACACTATCAAAGGAAAAAGAGAGTGATTTGTTGCTTTCTAACAGATGCTAAAAGCCATAAACAACAGAACGATACCTGCTAAACACTGAAACGTGGCCGTTTTCGTCAAGCAATGCCTGTTTGCTCAAAGAGCCCACCTCACCTCTCCTGAGGGGAAAAGCCCTCTGGTTGCACACATGAGAAGGCAGCACAGCGGTCCAGGACAGACACCTGCTCACTGTTCTTCCCTTGAAACACCACGCGAAGGTCATCCTAGCCTCAGCCAAAATCCCACATCCCCCAGAAAAGTCAAAAGAGGAACATAAAGTACCTGAGGTTTCTATTTTATAGTGCAAGTTTATGGAAGCGTCCTTTTGTTCTCTCAACATCCGCAGAGCCTCTTGGCTTTCCAAGTGTTTATATAAGTATCACTTCTTTGCTTGATGTAAAGACACACTGTTTTGGTTGACATATACTAAGATCTTAAATACACAGCCCTATAGGTCATAAAATTTGGCTGCAGCTGTTCTCACAGTGCCATTGTAAGCCAGTGATGGCCCCAATACTCATATGTCAGGCACGCCGTTAACACCAATTGTCACAAAACGGTACCAACATTAACCTGGAAATTTGAAGAAAAAACGGAGGCGTAGAAATGGAGAGTCTGGCAAGCTTCAGTAAAGACATGAGAGAAGAAAAGTGGATACAGACTGAGACTTCTTTAGGCACATTTTCCTTCAAGATGTGAGAAAAGTGTTTCAGGGACATCTTTAGAAAGAAAAAGAAATTTTTTTTTCTGAATTGCCTGCTTTTCTGAAGCATTAAAGTGATGGTCGTTACTCTGATCCTCTGGCAGCACTGATGCCAAGAGAGAAAGGAGCCGAGTGGTGGATGCCACGGTACTGAGTGCTAGCGGCAGGAGGCCTGATCCAAAGTTTAGGGAAGCCAAGAGGAGTCTTGCTCCCGACCTCATCGCTTGTTGGATCAGACCCAGGGACTGCATGAGCAAACAGCCTGTGCTATTGACACAAGGTACAGAAAGGAAGCTGCGCACGCATAAAGTAGCTTTGTGATATGAGTGCAAAAAGCCCAGGAGTAATCACATAAGAAGTTACTTCAAGAAATGTTAAAGAAGGAGCTTTGTCTTAAGGTTCTTGGAAGATTCTGACACTGAAGTAATTCCTGTATTTTAAGCAGTAAACCACTGTATAACTGTTACTGTATCTACAGCATATGCTACAAGACGCTTATTTTTTGCGTTTGGCTGTAATCTGCAACACATTCTACAACTGCATGGGGAAAAATAACTGCTTAACGCTTATTTGAGGGCATGTGTGTACTCCAAAGCTTTAAAAAGCTATGTTTTTTATTGTTTCTAGAACACAGGAAGAAAGCATTGACAAAAGTTTCACATTTTTTTCTCTGCTTCCATAAAAAAAAAGAAAGAGAAGCACGTTCATTGAGGGGCTCTGCGTGAACACGCAGCAGTGAAAACTACCACGGCGATCCAGATGGAAAACGCATCTTGGTCTCCATGCTGCTCCTATAGCTTTTGACTTGCTGAAGGTGGGTGGGCAGAACTTGGAGAATTTGGCACCTGCACGACTAGAGTCTGTAAAGTTAGCAATTTGGCTATACTATGGTGATGAGGAATGTCAAATAACATCGTGACCAAAATTGACTCTGCTGAGGCCAGGCACATACACATGTAGCTTTTTCCCATGTTCTGTACATTGTACGTGGTTTCTAAGGGGTCCAAATAACAGAGGAAATAAGTGCTTATCTGTCAAAGAGTCAGGAAAACAGAACAACAAAGGTGGAAGGGATTTAAAAAAATTCTTTTGCTGTCCTACCCCCAACTGAGAAGAGCTTGGCGCTTCCTCTTATTCCCAGCTGTTCCTAGTGCATTTGGCTTTAATCAGGTGCAGGGCAGGAACTCAACATCCTGTTGCCTTGCTCTGATTAGGAGGAGTCAAATTCTACAAATTGGCAGATTTCTTCTTTTAGTGTTCCTTATTTGATGAATCATTTGTTTTAAAGTATTTGGAAAGGGCCATTACAGAGGCAGTGGACCCAGCTTGTTGCTATTTCCAAGTCTATTTATAACCACTGCTCTAAAGAGTTTCAGCAGAATGCATTTTCTTCTCCTTTAGCATACAGAAAGAACCATCCTGTTAAAGCAATGGCACAAAGGAGCAGTGATAAAAGGCCTGAGGCACCTATAATCTGCAACATGCTGACAAAAACATACAGAAATGTGATTTAGAAGCTGTATCTTTGAAGTTAATGATCTTCTCTTTAATGTCCATTTTAAATCTCAGTTAGAACACTTAAGCAATTTAAGCTATTCCTACTATCAACCTTGCAAACCTCACTTCAAATCTTACAGTCATGCTCTCTGTCGTTTCATTTTACTCCTTTCTTACAAAGATTTTGCAGTTATAATTTAACTGACTGAGTACAGCCTGCTTTCCCATGCTGTTAGCAGTAGCAAACCTGTAACTCTAAACATTTAACTTTCGGGGATAGTTCCTAAATCAGCTGATATAGTTAAAGATAGCACAAAAGCCATTAAAAAAAGAGTATCTTTTTGTCCAAGGCAAGATAATTGCTTCTCTAACTGAGAGTACAGTCAAAAATACACTTAGAAAAAGTGTACAGAAAATAAACTATATGACCACCTAAAATATTTTCCCTCCTTTAGCACTTAAAATAACAAGAACGACAAAGGAATAAATGTTTTACTACTACTCCTTTTCATTTTTCATTTCTTTTTCTTCCTGGTTTAACTTGAGAGAAGCCAGCCAAAGAAGGGATGACACTCCATCCTACCCTTGCACAGGATTTCCTCTTCCTTCTTTCTTTCTGCTTTGCATTCTCTCATTTTAAAAACATAAATATATAAGATGCCGACCAGACCAGAAATGTATTAGATTTAGGAATAAACTTTCAAAATTACCCTTATCACTTATAGAAGAATCTTTCTCTTCAGGAAGAACTCACATTCATTAAGGGAATTCTAGAAATTACATGTATCCAAATTTGACTCGGATACTAATCAGTTTGGGTTCACTACAAAGCAAGAAGTTGCTGGAAAGATTTACTTTATATGTTACTCAAATTCATTGGAGCATTGAAAGTCAACTATACTGTACTTTGTTTTCAGTTTTTATCTGCTCCCAGTTACAAGGTGCTGCCCAGTTTCATCATAAATCATATGTTTTATGATTTATAATTCAGACCGTCACCTGCCACACAGAAGTCTAGCTCTTGTGTTTGCTAGCAAGATCTCAACCATGAAATGCAATTCTGTACAATAAAAAGTAGACAAAAGGACTATATCTACCCTTCAACAAACCAATGATACCTCATAAGAAGCCAGCTCCCAAGAAGTAGATATACTTGGTGTTGCTGAGTGGCCAACACCTGCTAACCTAGAAATCCTTGGAAGAAAACTGAGATTAAGACCTCTTAGCTGCGGCCCTCTTCTGATGAAAAGCAGCTGCAATACAGAGGCAACTATGACGAGCAGTAGGAAAGCTTTCTAGCTCCTGATCTGCACTCTCAGCTGCGTCCTTCATGTTTAAAAAGGCTCAAAGTATGCCATGGGGCGAAGAGGAAAGCAGTGTGATGCAGTCTTTCAAAGAGAAGCTCAAATAACTTTCAATACCTGGATCATGTCTGTCCCCACCATTTCACATGCAGGGACAAACAAAGTACAGAAAAATCTTCCTGCAGGGCTTCATTGTTGGAGAAATGTGTTGGAGAAAACAGACTTTAGGAGCAATGAGGACCTTAACACAAATTACTACATGAGAAACAAAGATAACTGGTAGGCACTGTTTCCAACCCCTCCCCTCTTTTGTTTAAGGAACAACTATTAGAAGGAAGGTTGGTTGCTAGTGCTGCCAGTCTTCAATCAGGAATGAAATTATAAAAGCTATTTTATCAAATCCCAGTACAGACCACCTGTATGTAAACTTTAAAAAGTCTACTTCGAAGAAACTGAGTAACATAATTTCAAAATAAAATATCAAGTTTCCTTCCCCCCTCTATTACAGTGAAAGCCAAACAGCTGCTCACTGCCATTTAAAAAAATCCTATTTATTCAGCTCAAATGCAGGGCTGGTCAGCAGTAGAATACCAGATTAATTTTATTTACTTCGCATTTGAGTTCATTTGTTTATGCTACATTTTCATTACATAAAGTAGGTATTTAATTTTGGTATTTTTCTCTTTTTCCAAGAGTAACATTTCCTCATTTCAAATCCTACAACTGGTTTCAGTCAACTGATAGATAAACAATATCCAGACTATATTTAAAAGCTCTTGGTCCCAGGAATTACTCTTGTCCTGTTGTGCATATCAAAATCAAGCTTAATTACAAATTATATCCCCATTCACTTTCAAAATGTGCCTGATCACAGGATAGTTTTGGGGTTTGTTTTTTTTTTACATTCTGAAGCTCCCAGTAAGAACAGAAAAAGAACATGACAAGGTGAGGGGAGAGCTGCAGGGGCTTGGGCTTTTTCAGTTGGGGTAGGGCCTTGAGAATGGGAGGGAGGCAGTGATGGCCTTAGTGTTTCCAAGGAGGCTGAAACAGAATAGATTTGGGAAGCCTTTCCTACTTTATATTCTTTTTAACATGACAATACAAATTGCAATTAAAATGTATTATCAGCCTTATTCTTTCAAATTTAGATTTTTTTTTTTTTTTATTAAAGGTTTCTTTCCTGTCCTAAAAGGTATATTTAAAGAGGTTTGGCGGGCTTTTTTTTTGTTTATATTTTTTCAACAAATGCATAATTTAACCATCAGAGCAGGTATGTATTTCTTCACAAAAGAAGTCCCCAAGCCTGTACATGATTAAATGAACGGTTAAAACATTTACTGACACATATCAAAGGGAATGTATTCTCCAGAGCCAGCACAATGCACTTGGTAAACAAATACATTATTTCATAAATGTACCGTTTTTTTATAAATCTCTTTTACCAACAGAATGAACAGCCTCTGTGAGCCAAGATAGTCAGTTGGCTACATTTTTACATCCCAGAGCATTAAGCTAAATGTTCACAAGGACTCTGAAAGCATTTAAAACTAAAAGTACTGATTTTCATCAGTTTAGGTCAAGTTCAAGTCCAGTGTATGGGTGCAACGCCCTATACACTCTACAGCAGGGCTCCTATTCTTTACGCAGCAGCAAGAACAATTACTCACTGCTGTCCTGATCTAAATGGGAAGAGCTTTCTTGTTTTCTGATTCTCTGAAGCGACACCTCTCCCAGTCATAGAACAAGCCTCTAAAAACTGAAGCTTATGCTGCAAGCACTGGCAAGCTTAGCTACACAAGCTCAAATAACTTTTTTTTTTAAGGATATGTATTCCGAAAACACTTATGAATTTTCTTATCTTTAAATCTGTGGGTATTCCCTCTGAAACCTTCATATGCTTACAGCTAAGTGCATACGGTAATGTTGCATTGTTGCACAAATCAATAGTACTTTTACACATACATACAACATGAGATCCAAATACAGTATCATTCCACGCTCTAGTTTTCTCCATACTGAACTAACTGCCTACAATAAGTAAAGCACTAAGTCAAATTTAATAGTCTTTACTCATGCAAGCTATCAGCTGGCCTGAGTTGGCTCTTTCCTTCAGGAACCAGAAAGCAAAAATAAAAATATTTTCTACATTAAACCTAAAAGATAAAATTATTGCAATCCAACTTCAGAAATCACAGCAATTTGTTTGATTAAAACATTAAAAAAAATTTTCCCCTTTAACATACAATGGAAGATATAAGTCCCTCTTAAAGGAATTCTAAAGAACATTTTCCTTAAGGACCCCATATCACAGTCCTAAGATTTGGGGGGAGAAAAAAAAAAAATCTTCCCCTCCCTTTTTTTCCTATTCTCCTTTTCCACTAGAGCAAAGGACGCCAGAAGTGTTAAGGTCACTAGCCAGTTGGTTTTTGCCTTGCACACGTACACTCATTAGTCAAACAGGATCTAATAAGATAGCTGTCTCAACATCTTTCTTAGGGGTGAAGAAAGGACAGAAAGGCACATGAATTTCCTTTGCTACTAGCATCTTAATTAACTCCAGAACACACACTCACTCAAACTTGTTAAAGAAACAGCCCTGCTTCTGCAAACAGCAAATTCGCACTACCTGCAATCCAGCAAGGATCTCGCCCACAACTTAATCACACCAACCACCTGGTCATAAAGGTCCCCTCCAAACTGCGCATGCAGAAGGTAGCTGTTCCAAAAGGTGCATCACTGTCATTCAAGAAGGCTCCCATATATTTTGTCACACATAGGTTGGTCACAAAACAACTCCAGTGAACACTTCACTGTATTGAGGCTATAGCAAGTCACGTTTCAAAACTGCATCCTTTTTCACTAGAGCTCAGAAAAACTTGCACAGATTTCATGGAGGCATACATGTTTTTCCATTCTCATTTTTCACTTTTTTAAACATAGTCCTGGAAGGCTGGCACCAGGACTCAGCTGTGTCATGCGCTTCCATTGCAGATTTGGGAAAGTCACTAAAAGCAACAGGTTAAGGGTTTTGCATTCAATGACAACATTCCAGTTGATTGCAGTGGGTATATGATTTCACCCTCAATCACACTGGGTTCTCAATATTCCCTGAAGAATAGGAAGAATTCATTTTCTTCCAGCTTCTCTTTCCACTGCAGGTTGAAACCATCGTGTATTTCATTTTCTTCTTTTTTAGACCTCACCTATCTCACTTGTAGTGTCTTTGTCCCTGTGACAAAGATCCTGAATTCTTGGCTGCTGGATGGCATACACTGGAGAGCGGATCCCACCTTGGTGTACTCTCACAGGTAAGTGCATTTCCTGTGAAGCACAGGCAACGTGGGGGTTTGAAGCCCTTTAGGATGAGGAAGCTTTACCATGCGAGTTTCCCGCTTCTGGGGCAAGTAGCTTAAACACCAGGATTTATACAGAAAAGTAGGAGACTATTTCAGCGAGGTATCTGAATAAAAGTGGCTATGACTATATAGTCAATAAAATAAGCTGTGGAAGGAGGGGATTAAGTTCTTCCTCTGATTCACCCTCTAGAACAAAATCCCTCTCTCCAGTAACTAACAAGGTACCTATGGAGACCCCCTGCCTGGGCTCAAGTCAGGAGGGGGGAAGGTATTTACCAATTCATGTTATCACCCTCTAATATTTCACAGGTGTGAACAGTCCCCTAGAAATTGATGGTATCACTCATGATAAGCACACATATGCATTCCATCAAATCTGGGACAGAAAGGATCATCATTTCACAGAGGAAAGCTCTGGCAGTCCCAGTCAACTCCACAGGACCTGGCCTGAGTACAGACACCAGTGCTGGCTGGCTCAGTTCAGGAGAGACCCTTTTAAAAGCTTTTTAAAGAAAGCATTTACTAATTGCCTACAGATATGTTCCATAGGATAAACAGAGTATGAAAACCTGAAAAAAACCCCACAACAAATCAACAAACCAAAACACCAGTAGCAGTCTGCCAAATTTATGGAAAACGACCAAATGCAGTTAACAAGTTTTCATTTCATTTTCCTTCATCTCTGGTTAGTGAAATACTGTATCTGTCATTAAAGAGAAACTACCTACAACCTAACTTCTATCCAATTAATTTAATAATACTATGAATCCAGTGCCTGTGAAATTAATATCTCTTGCACAGCAACTGATCTGGGACACTGTCAGGAAAATCAAGCATAAGTAGTTCACAGAAAGAATAATTTTCTGTTAAACTTAAATCCCATAAAAAGCAATAAGTAAACAAAAAGTAAACCTATGCAAATAAACGGGTACTGGAAGATGCATTTGAACTTTCAAGAGAAATGTTGTAGTAGTACCTGACTATATGTTGGTGCTTACATACAGAAAAGGTCTAGACCTATAATTTTGTATGTTGTTAAATATATTTGGACAACTTTTGGTCATATGGGTCAAAGGAAAATAAATACAGTATTTTATTTGTAGGAAGGATTTAGAAATCTATAGGGCAAAGTTCTGCCCAAATGTAGCGACTGTCCTTTGAGAGCTGCGTGAATAAACCCTGCTCAGTTACACCCTGGAATTCAGTTCCCCAACAGGCTACCAAAAGGCACAACACGCTCGACTGAGCTTTCATTTATGCTTTATAATCGGAAAATATGACATGTTTCCAAATTTAATTAGCAAAGAAAAAATTTTTTTGTTCATTTCCAAAGACATCTCATGTCGCTGCACTGAACAGGGAGTCGACTAAACAATGCAACTTACTAGCACGGGACAAAAGGTCATTTGGAAGGGATGTGCCTTTAAGGACTTACAAAGGCTTCATCCTTACTCCTGTATTAAAAGAGGAAGCATATCTCAGTAAAGGAAGGATGCCCACTTTAAATAAGGAAATGAGTTTGCAGGATGTACACATGCTGCTTTCTATTAATGATAAGCAAAGTCTACAGAAAAAGCAATAGACTTCTTCAGCTTTGGCAGAAGGCGTCGTCTTGTGGATTACCTGTAAAGAACTTTAAAATAAACAGACTGCAAATAAATGTCCTCTACCCTTTTTTTAAAACTGATTTATGTATGTATAATGGGGATTAACAAACACTGATTACTATACTCTGCAGCAAGAGATATAATTACTGACTGATGATTTTACGTGTAGGCCAGAGGTGATAGCAGTGGTTTGGGGCAGCAGGAATGACTGGTTGTAACACTTGACATTTTCTTCTTCAAGCTAAACTTCACAACTAGAGAGACTAGCCAGACTTAAGGTCTTCTAAGGATTTGCAAATTTCTCTCTTTAAGCTTAACAAACCGTCACAAAGTGATTATTATTTTCCATTAAAAATTTGTCATTTGTTTAAACATGTAATAAAAAACAGATTCTGCTTTGCAGCAAGGATTGAATATTTGACCACAAATTTTAAATAAAAATAGAAGGTATAGACTGTTTTGCTATACTCTCATTTCACTCCTCTGTGAGTACATATTATTTGACCACTGAAGCTCAAGAGAATGCATATCATGCGTATAGTCCCAGACAAATTGCTTTAGGACTGGAAAAGGCACATAAGTAACAATGTACAGAAATCTTTAGTAACTATGTAATTAGTTTAAAATATACATACACACACACATGCACACACACACATTCTTTAAATAAATATGTAAATCTGTTTATATGCACATTCAGATTCAGGTACAAGGGTAAGCTCAAAAGGAGCTCATTGCCTTAAAAAAAATTCCCAGTTAATGCACACAATCAAGTTTCCCATTGCCCTTCAACAACTCCAGGATTCAGTGTTCCCATACATCATTATTATTACTTCATAAAACATTTCGGGTTCCAAAGGACTATTTCTCCCCCCTTCCCTCCCCCCAGAGTCTTTAAGAAGACCACAAATTCTGGCTGGCTTAAAACACTAGCAGACATTGCACAGTATTGGCTTACAACTGATTGAGAGAAGCAGGCACGCTCGTTCACCGCAGCTTGGACCATCACATCCAGCTGGGCCCCGTTCTTGGTGGTGCTCACGTTCTTGTCTGCAAGGTACTCAGCACATCCAAGCTCAGAGCCAAGTAAGCTCCTTAACAAATGCTACGCCCTGTTTCCAAGATGAACATCAATGGATCTAGCTAAAATAGAAATTCATCTCTGCATAATTGGCCAGAGCAAGGCTTACACTCTGTACACCTCAAAAATCAGCCTTTTCCTTTTTTTGGTTGCCTTTTTCACGCGTTTAAGACAAATTCCCCAGCCAGTCTTCTAAACAGTAATAAGCTGCACAGGGAAATTGTTGTGGCACAGAGTTAGGAACAACTGCATACCAAAGTGGCCATAATCCTTATTTATCCTCTTCCACCATGTTGCAGAAACAAGTGTAAGAAACTCAGGCATGTAGACCCAGACACACACCGAGTACTAATACACTGGAATACCGCTAGCTTTTTCTTGGGTGCCACAGCCTGACAGTTCTGGTGGTGGCAACATCATTTTTGGATCGCACGCGACACTCCCATGCTATCTGAAGAGGTTTTGGTTTTAAAGAAATGGTTTGAATAAAACTTCAAAACATCTAGCTCTAAAAAGCAAAAGTCTCATTACAAGAAAATTATTTGTTCAACTAGCCTTGGAGGTGTCAACATTTCCATTATACACTCATGTGTTTAACGTTTATTATTCAGCTGTAAAAATTTGCTGTTAGCCTGAAACCTGGCATAAAAACATTTTTTTAAAAATTCCTTGAAAGTCAGACTGCATATTATATTACTTAAGTGTTTGGGATTTTTTTAAAGAAATAATTACTAGGATAAAGCTCTTCTGGGTGCTTGTGTAATTCCAAAACAAACAATTTTCCTTAAAAGTGTCTCTAGGTATTTATGGGAGAGAAGGAAAGAGGGAAATTAAAACTGACCAAGCAATTTCATTTATAAATATAACTTTCTGTATATATTTTTTTCAATCAAGCATTTGTAAGGATTTTCAGCAAGCAGACTTAAACACATGTATGGCAACCAAATGAATATGGATAGACCACAACAGGTCCCAAGAGTTGTTACTGTCTATTGGGTCAATAATATGCAAACTGAGAAGGATTTACAAGCTGGACCATAATGGCTCCTCAGGACCCATTACTTTCTGATGGGTAAATAATACATGTTTTCTAAACTACTGCCATGCCAAGATATGTTTGCCCTTCAGGCTGTAAAGGTTCCAAATAAACCAATAGGATTTATCAGATAAATAATACATTTACAGAAGCAAAATACATGTTTAACTAAACAAATAATGCACTTAAACGCTGACTGAAAGATGAATAGAGATGCCCCTAAATATTGTACATATTTAGAAGCTTAATGGAAACCAATGAGCAAGAAAAAAGGGACTTACAGCAGCTAAAACCAAAATAAGTTAGTAGGGATGAGGGGGATTTTCCCCCTTTCTGAACATCTTTGCAGACAGCTGTCTGAAATATCTGTCAAAAATCAAACCCATATTCAGACAATCAAAGTAAAAGCTACTGAAACTGTGTGCATACAAGAAGTATGTTAAAACTTTTGAGGGCTCTAAAGGCTGTCACACTTCTCAAGTGGTCTGCATTTCATGGGACATCCTGTTATTAAGCCATTTTCCTGACCATGTCCCAGGACACTGCTCTCACATCATGCTGCTTGTCTCTGGACTGTCTGATCTCCTCACACTTTGCACTCAGCTTTGGCTGAAGCATGTGAGCAAAGCTAGGAGGGAAGCACCGATCAAAAGCGTGAGAATTAACCTAATGATGTTGGGAAAGGCTGAACAGCAATCCCAATGCTTGGGAAGGGGAGATAACGCACAGGGATGGTGCAGAGAGCACCAAGGAGGAAGGAACAACAACAAAACCTGAAAGGGAAGAAGCTGATGGCAAAGACAAAAGGCAAAGGAGGAAAGGAAAGATGAAAGGACCACAGGCAAAAAAAAAACCAACCCAAAACCACCAAGACAGAAGTGGAACAAGATGTCCTGCATTTCAGAATCTGAGATTCTCCAGAGAAACCTTTGTCTCTCCCAGAAGCCTCAGGAATTGTGAGACATGGTTGAACAACGAGCAAAAATAGTGAATTCAAGTATAACAGCAAAACCAAGCTCGAGAAGTACTCTAATGGCCCACCTCTACTTTGAATATGCATTTTCTGGGGGCATTTTAAACATAGAGGTATTTCTGCTTATTTTACACTATGCTTTCATTAGTATCTGAGGACAGGAATGAAAGAACATGCAACACTCCTTTATCTCACATAGGGACAACACAGTCTAGTCATGACATTACTGGCAAATCTTAATTAAAATTAACCAAGTTACAAAACAGTGGCTTTGGGACTGACAGGAAGAATCAATCAACAACTAAATTTAATAAGAACTGAAATAGCAGCAATGACCAAAAGATGGACTGTAGTGGGGAAAGGTGCTGTGCTTGAAGACTACATGAAAGTAGCACAGGTGATGGAGCCTCAGAGCCTCCACTTCCAGGAGAGCTCTAACTTTAACCAGCAGCAGGCAGCTAAAAGAAAGGCTGCAGTGGTTGGCAAGGAATTCAGTGTTATTTTTGTCCTGCAGCCCAGGTAAACCTTTACAGTTGGGTGAGGAGGGGATAGATATCGAAGCAAGCCAAATACTTGAACAAGACCTACATTTAGTCACAGCAGCAAAAACGTTCTTGTTTCCCTTCGACTGTTTGGAGAGCACTTCCTAAAGGGAAGGTGGCAAAGCTTGTATCGTTACTCTTTTCAAAAAGGATCCTGCTGAATAAAGAATTTCTTTCATATCTGCAGGAATGACAAAATGAACGAGATTCTCCAAAGGGCACTTTGCAACCCTTTGCTTCTTAAGTTAACAATAATTCTTGAAACAATAGGCCTGGACAAATCATCGCTTGTTCATTGGTCCAGATACAAAGGAAATTTTATATTCAATCTTGACTTCTTTCAGCAACATTAAAATCTCATCTTTGACATTCAACAGAAGATGAAAGAGAATTTTGTCTCTATTTTCATTTCAAATTTTTTTAACAGTTTCTTTACACTGGAGGGTAATGTTTTAGCAGCTAAAATAATTAATATTTTACAATAAATTACAACTGGTGATGCATTGGGGAATATACCACTTTATTAATATATTTGCCTGGCAAAAAGAAAGATGAGACTGTTGTGTTTTGACAAGCTTTTGAAAAAGAAATTTAATGGGCATGCTCTGTGGTGTAAAAAGCTTCAGTTCAACCTCCATCTCCCACAATTAGTCAATAGTAAAAATCAGCAGGGCAAAATTAAATTATAAAGTTTCCTTTCTGAAAAATTTATTAACCTTTTCTGGACAGCTCTTAAGTTAACAAGGTGTTAATAAAAATCTAGGCGTATTGATGCAATATCCAAGCATGTCTCTCCAGAGGAATCTACCACCACTGTCCTGGTTTCAGCTGGGATAGAGTTAATTCTCTTCTTGGTAGCTGGTACAGTGTGTTTTGGATTTAGTGTGAAAATAATGTTGATAACATACTGATGTTTTAGTTGTTGCTCAGTAGCGCTTATCCTAAGTCAAGGACTTTTCTGTTTCCCATGCTCTGCCAGCAAGCAGGTGTGCAAGAAGCTGGGAGGGAGCATAGCCGGGGCAGCTGACCCGAACTAGCCAAAGGGGTATTCTATACCATCCATACCACAGCCATCTTTATACAGCATGCAGAATCATGGACAATCAACCCTCTTGAAGACTAATACTGTGCTATAAATGCTCGAGAACCACCTCCTGCATGCTTTAGATAGCTCACAAATAGTGTTCAAAGATGCAGGAATTTAGCATTAGTTTCAAAATTAGAGGAATGAATCTATCAGGAAAAAATTGTAAGATTTACTCTCAGATTTAATCCTTCCCAATTATTAGCTCACAGATCATAAAGGATGACATGATAACTTAACATGGGACTAAAAAATGGCAGGCTATAATTTTATTTATCTTATGTACCCACTATCAGGCATAAACGAGTTACATCTATATCCTACAATCAGCAAACAATTAAATCCTCTATTTACAATCTGCTGGGCAGGGAGGTAGAAGAGATGATTTCCTGGATCCAAAGGTCACTTACCTAAAACTCAGGGTTCACCAAGTTGCATTGCTGTATTTTTTTGCAGTGGCCATGGCTCAAGGTGTACCAACCTGCTATCATACCACTTACTTCCCAAGGTTGTCACTAGGCCATCTAAATACTCAAGACCCCTGATCACTGGGACTTGCCCTCTTCCTTTAAGGTATAGCTATTTAAAAGCACATTTGCCTTCCTGACATACTCTCTATTCCTCAGAAATGTCTGATGGGGCTATGCCAGTCTGACCCTCAGAAGAAAAATCCTGCTCAATCTCCCTTGCTGCAAGTTGCCCACTGTTTTCTCACGTTATTAAACAATAACAGCTGTTGGTCAAACAACTAACTTAAACAAGTTTGGCTCCTGAGGTGAGTCCTGGTGTATAATCCTTTTTCCTTGCCCCTCTTGCTTCTGATTTCCTGTCTGGGACTCACCATAGGAAGGAAAGACCCTTGTGACTCACCTGATGATGGTCCTGTCTCAATGCCCTTTATCTGGGCCACCTAGACTCCCCATTTGGTGACCAACTGGGATATCGTCCTTTATGGTTCTATTTCAAAGTTTAGGATATCTGTCAGTTTTAATTGTATTATATATGTATCTAGTCTAAACTAAATTTTTATTAAAATCAGTAGCTAGAGGTAGTTATATGTGCACTGGACAAACTCATCGAATACATGGACCACCAAAACAGACATAAATTTTTGAGAGTGCAATGGCGAAAGGAAATCCCCACATTCAAACAGCCACACCTGCCTTGAACATTGACCATACAGATTAGAAAGTAAAAAAAAAAAAATTCTTTGTTCTGCCTGTTTTTGCTGAGCTTTGAAAATCGCTAACACTTTGTTCCTCAGAACTGACAATACTCACCTGCCATGTTTACCTCCTCCTGCCTTTGAGGTACGATTCACACCTGCAAAATGCATTTGAGAATCTGAAATAAAGAGCAGTAGAGCAATCCACCAAAGTGACCTCCCTTCGGCATGAGGCCTGCTAACACCTCACCCTGGGCAACTATTTCTCTTGGTCATGAAAGAAGGCCCATACAATTTATAAGAATTAAATTGACCACCTTCATCAGAAATATAAAAGCACACTAAATTAATTAATGTTGTTGATAACCATGTGAAAGTCCTTTAAATCAGCCAGAGACAGAAAAAACTTTCTGCAGCACAGCTGCTTTCTAGTACTTCTTAGACCACTTCCTTACAAAGGCTGTCTAATCACATCTACTGCAGTAGTTATGCAACACCAGTAGCTGGATGGGGGACGTTGGGAGGGTATAATCCACAAACACTTTGAGAAGTTACTCTGGGTAAAATAATCTGTACTGAAGCAATGTTTCAGGAAGTCTCTAGGCAGCAATTTGCCAGCAGAAATAACATCTTTCAGGTAAGAGGTATTACAATAGTTAGAGATGCCTGAGCCTTTTTTTGGGTACAGGTTGTATAGCACTGTATCCTAGGTAAAACTCTAGCAAAGTATTTCCATTGTAGCTGTGTAAATTCATCCTGTCCAGATTTAGTCACTGATAGCCTCAATCACTGTTTCAAGCTGTTGTAAGCATATTTGCACATTCTTCCACATCTTGTAGAATACAAGGTTTATAAAGAATCAGATCAAATAGTTCTGGTAAGTTCCTTGGATGAATATAAAATGAGTATTTTAGAAGGTTTGTTGAGTCTTCTGGATCCAAGATGTTAGAAGAATGTTATTTATTACACTTATAAGGAAATGGATCAAATAATCAGTACTACAATTAAAATTCTCCACTCTTTCACATTTCTTATTAATTTGCTATGTTTAAGCAAAGGAATGAAAACACCATCTGGTAACAATTCATTTGCACAAGTTCAAAGACTGATATATAACTCATTAACAGGATTTGTCATACTTCTGTCAAATTAACCAAAGTAAATTGTTTCTAGACTTCACTTGTATCCCATGCAAATGCTGAAATTCTGAACAAGTTGAATATTTAACACTCCCTCCTCCTACTCTATCCCCAGGAAAAGCCTTCTGATGACCAACATTCCTCACATAGAAAGGTAGTTTTGGAAAGTCATCATAAAACTGTTCCAGAAGGAACCATAAACCACAGCCTGAGACTTAGCTTTGCCATCAAGATGACCGAACAGAAGGTGTTCAGAAGACTGCAGCATCGTGAGATTCGTAACACTCACAGTGGTGCAGGGATAATCTTCTCTTGGGATGCCTGTGGTCTGCAAGGTGAAGCGTTACGCTGTAGCCTGCCAAAAATCAGCAGTTTGTCAGTGTACTTCACCCAGCTGAGACACATAAAAGCCTGACGAGCTTCAGAGAGACACTGGAGCCAAACCTGGCCTCATCACTGCCCCGGCTGGATTTGTCCTGGCAGAATGGTATTCTGCTCCTGTCGTTTTCCTTCTGCGATTATTAATCTCCAGAGGACTGGTGCAGCTTGGAAATTTTACAGCACATCTATGAGCTCAAGGCCAGCGTACAAGGTAAGGAGGAGGAACAGGGAGTGGAGCAACAGGGGCCAGGGCAACACCTCAGTCCTTACTCTAGTGAAGAGCCCAGGTGCTGTGGGCACCCGCTGAGAATGAAGAAGGCATTTTCAGCAAGTTACATGAATTTTGCTTGGAAATAATCCTTCTGTATTAACCTTTGGCTAATACAGGAGGTGATTAATAAATATCCAATGCCCAATTCCATCCCACACACCTCCCTCTAGCACAGAATTAAAAAACCCCTTTGCTATTCCTCTGTTTTTTAATCCACCCTAGACCCTCCTAACTACTGGGTGGTCTGTTAGTCTGCCCTGCCACCCCACAGGTTCCCAGCTGCTTGGGTTTGTGTTTGCTCTGCTGATCCCCTGCCTCCCCCACACTGGACCTCTGTTTTCTGGGGTCTCCAGGCCCAGGGGCAGCTTGTGGGAAGCTCAGCAGTTTCACCATTGCACTTGGATTCTGAAGAGCAGGCATGGTATTAAGCTTTTCTCTGCCACTTCCCCCAAATCTGCACTAAATCTATGCATTTTCAGAGGGTTAGGTTCACCCCCATAGAAGCTAGTTATTTAACTTTTATTTAAGTAAGAAAGCAAACACTGAAGGAACCGGCGAATTAGTTTCCCCACTCTAAATGTGCTCTGAACCTGCCCCTCAAAAATTGTTCAAACTCAGTCTATCTTTGAATCTATTTTTATTTTCTATATACACACAGAGAAAAAATAGAATGGAAATAAATAGAAATATAGGCACACACATTCACACCCTGTATATATATTAAGGATATACCGCTCACAAAATTACTGATTGATCTGGTCTGATATATTAGCACTTGAAACAGATACGCTGACACTTTCCAGAAAGGGGAGACGGCAAGGGCTAGCGGTTTACCAGCAAGCAAAAATCCCCATACCAGTGCTCTGAAACCCACATTTTGGCCATTGCATATTTTAAACGTACACACATACACTTAACTGTGATGGGGAAAATACCTTTTTAAAAAAAATTAAGCAGAACCTTGGAGCTGCGCTTGGATTCTTTTCCCTTAAAGCTTATAGGAAACTAACCCCAAACTTGAACAAGCCCCATAATACAATGCCGTTCTTGTCATGAGCTCTGAATCAGCTCTGCAGCACATAGTGCATGTATTGAAAAACAGCTGTTGGGTGACAGACTGCTAGCTGGGAAGTTCGAGTTGAGTGAAGTGGTTAACCCACATCCCTTCCCCACTGATAAAGTGCTTTGATAAGCAGGCCATGCTGGTGAAAGCTAGCAAAAGAGCCAGGGCTGAGACTTTCAGGAATGAATGTAAGACTTGTTTGGTGGAAGCAACCTGAATCTCTTGCACAGCCTCCTCCAGTTGTTTTTTTTACCCACCCGTCCCCAGTTACATTTAGTACACGCTCCTTCTTTCTGTTTGCAGCAGAACCAATTCTTTGATACGTCAAAGCAATATCCTGTACATATGGAAAATAAAAACAGAAAACCCTGCTAAAGTCTCCCTTACTGCAACGTTTTATAAAAGTGTTTTCTGCAATTCAAAATGTTACTAGTGGTGTAGCATTAAAAAAAGGTCTGTATTGGAAAAAGCATGTCTGGACTAACCGCATGCAAGAAACACATGGGCATAATTTTTTTTTTTTTGCTTTTTTATTAACAAAAAGTAATTCAAAGAAAAAAAAAGATTTCTTGGGATTAATTTCTGAGCTTCAGCTAAACACTTTTGGAAATAAACTTGTTAATTAAGTACAGATGTCATGCAGACATGTATAAAAAACCTATTCCTCTTTTCACAAATCTTACATTTTAGAAATATGTACACAAGCTGTACTTATTGTAAAAAAATCCTACTAATAAAAAGATATTTTTCTCTTAGCATGTCACCTAAGTTGTTTAAACAGTTCTTACACACACACAAATTTATATAAGGGTTTCTATCCTTCCGATACAATAATGTAAAATTCCAGTTCAGTTAGAAGTAGGCATATTCCAAACTCTCTCTCTCTCTCTCTCTCAAATAAATCATTACCTACATAATAAGGAAAGTTTGCTGTACTGGAGATATGTACTGGCATGCTCTGAATATTTTTCCTCCACAATGTTCTGGTCTTGGTGTCTCTATAGTTCTGGCACTCACCCCCTTTGAGAATTGAAGAAATAAATTACCTAGCAATTGTTGCTTGACCCCAAAAGAACCACGCTATTGCTGTAACTTAACATACAGTTATTCAGCTGGCTTTGCATTGACATGCATGTTAGCCTACATGTGGAGTAAGACATACTCCTAGATAAAAAAATAAAAGCTTCTCCAGATGTATGCTACTACAAAACCTTTTAACTTAACATTAGATTTTCTACTGCTAATGCTGACTATTCTACAGAGATAACATTAATGCTAAATCAGCAGGAACTATTTCAGAAAATTTTAATAGTTTTGTGGATGCAAGTTTATAAGAAATACTTTTTTATTTATTTTTTCTTAGCATTTTGACATACCACTGCCTGATCAAATTGATCAGAAGTCATTTTTCTGTCTGCATTTAAGCAAACAAAGAAACAAGTAATTTCCACATATCTACACTTAGAACATTTGCAAAGGGATCAAAAGATTACTAGACAGGGAATATAGCAATACAGGTATAATTCTGAAAAGCCAATTAGGAATTGTTTAAAAGAAAAATCCTTCTAAGTATCCTCTTCACAATAAGTAGCTAACCAGAATTGTTTGCTAGTATAAAGCATGTTAATTTTTCAGGAAAGCTAAGTTGAAGTGTAAATGAAGAGTAGTAACAGTCCTCCCTATACTTTAATTACAAGCATACTGTTCTAACTTTCAGAACATTTACAGTTTTTGTTTTATTCTGTTCTTACCGAGAAAAGGGAGTGGTCAACCATTTTACTTTCTAAACTTTCTTAACTACCTTCATTAAAAACACGGTACAGTAAAACTAGAAAATGTTCTCTTTTGCAACAGAACAGAAATCTGAAGAGACTGCATTGTGTGCAGGCCTAATTTAAAACCGCTTTGTTTATTTAGGCAAAATAAATCCCCACTAGATTATTATTACTAAAGCCAGACAATTAATTGAATCAATTTTATATTGCACAGAGTAACAGAGGTCTCGCTGTACAGCCTGCAATACCGCAAGGTTCTGAATACTCCGATCATCTATGGAGGGGAAAAGGACAATTTGGCTAAGGACGTCACGAAAAAACTACAGTTCCATGCAAAGGATCGGAAGAATATTAAGGTCTACTAGGGCAAAAAAACCCCCAAACCTCAAACCAAATTGAAACAAGAAATAAATAACACCACTTTCAAAACCTCATCCAAAAGTCTTATTCACCAATACATTAAATAATTCACTGTAAATGCCCATGGTTTAAATGAAGGACTCGAAAATGGAGAAGGACTTGAAACTTCGCCTTCAGCTAGAAGAGGTAGGAGGGCTCCTAGAAGAAAAGGGAACAGGCTAGAGATAATCAAAGGCAGAGGAACTTCTGGTGAACTTTCTTCTGTGTTACCCACACATAGATATAGCCCACATGACTGCTGAAAAGCCAGGGTTGGTGTCCTTTTCATTAATTTAGCCTTTTAGAAGCTGTTTTTACACAGAATCTACCTACTGGAGTACATACGCAAAAGCTACAGTATTTGCAACACCCAGTGAACTCCAATAACCCTATTTTTTCAGCACATTATCTTGTTTTGGAAGAACGTGATCTGTTTCAAAGATATACAGTGAAAAATTTATATATGTTTACAGGGCTACAGCACAAATCTGAGACACACGTGCTTCTGGTTCCCAAGTGCTTCAGGGTCCAGAGAAACTTCCCATTTCAAAAGAAGTTTAGAAAGGCTCTGAAAGCATGTCCCCAGAGCAAAAGTGAAGTATCACTGTAGCCTGGATACATATACTCAGATTGAGCTGGTATGGATAAAAACAAAGCACTGAAGGTAAGTTACAAACTCACATTTGCACCAAAAATCCTTGGACAAGCAACCTTGATAGCAGACTTTGATAGACGGAAAGCTTGCTAGCCCAAAGCAGAAGTCTATAACATCCCATCTCTGTTGTTACCTGTGCTTGTGTTCATTAGGTCAGCCCTAAAAAAGCTGCACCACCTCTCTTTTGCAGCAAAGATATCCTGAAAGTTACAGTAGCTGCAGACCTGTCCCCACCACACTGACCCATCATAAACCCACTGATGTGATGATCCCCTATGCTCAGGTATGAAAGGTGACTCAGCCTTTACAACAAAACTTGCCGGGGTGAATTCTCCCTGACCTTCCTCCAGCTAGTCCTGTATTTTTTTTTTTTTTAAATAAGACAAAGAAAATAAAAATCACAAGCACTACCTTTACCCATAATAGGGAATGGCACCAGCCAGAGTAGAGGACAAATTTAGTGCAGCCATCCCGGAGTTTGCAAACTTCTCTATGGGGACCTGTCCCGGTTTCGGCTGGGATAGAGTTAATTTTCTCCTTAGTAGCTGGTATAGTGCTGTGTTTTGGATTTAGTGTGAAAATAATGTTGATAACACTCTGATGTTTTAGTTGTTGCTAAGTAGCGCTTATCTTAAGCCAAGGACTTTTCAGTTTCCCATGCTCTGCCAGCAAGCAGGTGTGCAAGAAGCTGGGAGGGAGCAGAGCCAGGGCAGCTGACCCGAACTAGCCAAAGGGGTATTCCATACCATGGAACGTCATGCCCAGTATAAAAACTGGGGGGAGTTGGCTGGGAGGGGCAGATTGCTGCTTGGGCATCAGTCAGCGGGTGGTGAACAATTGCATTGTGCATCACTTGTCTTTTCTTGGGTGTTATTTCTCTCTTTTTTTTGTTATATTCCTTTTCATTACAATTATTATTATTACATTATTATTATTAATTAGTAGTATATTTTATTTTACTTTAGTTATTAAACTGTTCTTATCTCAACCCACAAGTTTTACTTTTTTTTTCCCTCCTCCTCCCCACCCCACCAGGAGGGGGGAGTGGGAAGTGGCTGCGTGGTGCTTAGTTGCTGGCTGGGGTTAAACCACAACAGGACCAGGTACACCAGTAACTGGTTGTTTTTTTTTTTCATTGCAGTGACACAATTTACTCATATAAAAATATATTTTTCTGTAGGTACTTTATGAGGTAGTACTAAGCTTGAATGAAAAGCTCTGGTTCAGGCTACAAGCAGTGTGATGTTTATGCCTCCAGCCCGTAAGCCATACTCTTTGGCTTCTTGTCAACTGCCACCTGTTACTTGTTAGAATTAGATTTCAAATTCTAGGTCAAGGGTAAATGTGTTTTGCAAAGTGGGAACAAGGCCTAACAAGATATCCTATACATTACTGTATAACAAATAATGAAGGGCCTCATCAGCTGCTTATAGGACAGCCCATATTAGCAGGCAAGATGCTGTGCTGTTCTTGAAACTGCTGAAGTGGGATGACCAGATGGGAGGGACAACCACCAAACTCTGTTACTCAAGGAAGAAAGTTATTGCTATCATGCAGCATGCATTTGTATCACTGAGCTGGAGTGGAGAAGACTGAGCAGGAGAATGGACATCAAGGTCCTACTCCAGCCTGATGTTCACTTGTGGAAACACAAAGGAAGGGCAGAGATACCTATTGGTGTCAAAACCATACTTTTCTGTAGGAACTCTGTTCTCTGGCCCCTGTGAGCTGGTTATGCCTGTAGCCTTCTGAAGTACTCACATCAAACTACTTTTGATCATGAAAACTTCAGCTTTTAACGTAAAATACCATAGTTATTGCAGGACCAAAACCAGAAGACAGACAATTTCCATTTCTTCTTACAAATGCAAACATGTTAAATACCTAGAAGACCCAAATTACATCTCCTTTCAAGAGGTCACAGTTTAAAGGCCTATTTTCACCAAGACATTGAATTGGACTTAGATTTACTGATTAGTCACAGCACATTATGGTTTGGGGGAATATGTTGGTATCTAACTCGCAAAGCAATGCCAGAGAGTTGTCCAGGCACTCTAAGGGAAGCACACTAGGTATGTACTTGTATCTTCAAGGATTAGATTCTGTGAAAAATACAGCCCCAAGGACACATTAACACTAGAACAAAGTAGAGGCCACTCACAGATTTAAAAGGTAGTCCTGCAACTTAGAGTACTAGTCAGGGTGACCAGCAACACACTTGACTAGCTTTATGTGTTTTTCCTATTGGACAGCTTTCTCGTGAGATTTTTCTTTTCTTGGACAGCTGATCATTTTGCTATCAAACTGATTCAGCTCCTTCAACAGAGCTGAAGAAAAAAAGTTACCCAACATAGGCCTACTCTTCCTTAAACAGAAAATGCAAATGCTCACTTTATTATTAAAAAAAAATAGGGAATAACTCAGAACTAGAGGACTACAGATAATTCTTCAATGGCTGTGCTAGCAGAGGAGATTTAAAAAAAAAACAAAAACAAAAAAGACAACCCACACAACTGCAATGTGCGTCCTCTTCTCAATGTAACTCCTACTAACACAAATGAAAACTGCATGGGAAAACATTAAGGGGAAATAGGATCTCTAAATATTTTGCCATCTCAGTATTTAATAAATTTTGAGGGATAAACCAATGAAGCAGGCAAAATTTCAGCTCTCAAAGAGGCAACATATTTCTGTAAAAATATATTCTGATAGCTATGTCAGCCTATATTGTGTTACAAAAAACCAGTAAGGCATACTACAAAGCAGGTTTTCCATTACGCTAGTGGAGTGCACATCTTTCAGCTGCTAGTTTTGAAGTTACAAGACAAGTTTTCATTGATGACAATATTATGCTTGGGTGTGAAACCTGCTGTCTACACATCATCTTGCAAAACAAGCCTCCCTACCGCCAATCCCACCTTTCTTCTCCGACAGCCAAAGACAAGCTACTTGCCTGCTTATTCTGACAAGAATAGGTTTTAGTGCTGCAATAATTACAGAAGAAATATGTAGTAAACAAAGTCCAAACATGATAGAATAAGGATTTCAGTCCATTTTCTCACAGCACCTTCATGACATGAAACTATGTTGCAGCTTTACACATATTCAGATGGAATTAGAAACCATTTCTTTTAAGAATAGTGTGCAGAGATTGTATAAAAGATATAAAGACCTGCCCAGAGACACTTTTAACAAATTATGTGCCAGGATTGTGACATAACTGGATGGGATGTCGGCAGGGATTTCTGGAATTAAGACTTGCAGAAAAAATATCATATGCTCTTAAAGAACACATAAAATCAGACAGGTTACGTGAAAAATGCAGTCTCAAAGACACAACTACATATAATTAAAATCTCAGTAAAATGAAACACCTGTAAATCTCACTTTGAAAAATGATCTTCTCTAGTTGTCTCTTCCTGATCTTACACAAAAGGGAGCACGCAAGGCAAAAGGAGCAATAGAAAGCTCATTCAGTCCACAAAACAGACAAAAATAAAATGAATGCATTCATTCTATCATCTAGCAAACTGCATACATAGCATTCTCTGTCAAGATATCACTAATATACATGATTTCCTAACTTCAAGCTTCATTTCTGGTTTTGACCTATTTTTAATTTCGTTTTATGCACTGAACTTTATATAAATTTGTCCTTTTCGGCCAAGTTAGAAAAAATGAGGACATCAGCAGAACCAAGATCTCCTCATTTCAAGTACGTTTGATTCATTTATGTACCCTATATAGAGTAAGCCCCACTGCCCATGCTCTTGCTATTTCTTAAGCCAAACAATTAATGATTAAGCTCTTTGTTACACTCTTAATCCTTCAAGTAGAACTAAGGGCATGTGCATGTTCATGTATAAAATCCCAACTGCATCAATATTTTACAATGACAGAATAATACAGGTTGGAAAGGACCTGTAATACCGTGAAAGCAGGACCAGCTTCTATCAGGTCAGCCACGGCTTTGTCCAGATATGTTCTGAATATCTCCAAGGACAGAGTACCTGTGTAATGGAGATAAATCTTATTTCATGTCTTTGCAAGAACTGGAGAATGATGCAAAGTAAGCTACAAAGAAAAGGAGAGATATGTACCTACAAACCATAAAAGCAACACAACTTGCAGTGATGCCAGGTCAGTTTAAAGATAATGAATATTGACTTCGCAGTCTGATGAACATCAGCGCTTTTGGTCCTCCGACAACATGCGCCTGTCAGAAATTTCTCTGAAACTTCAGAACTCTGAGTCTAATAAACATTATGTCCAACACATTGGTCTCAATCTGAGCTGAAAATGCTACCAAAGCAATTGTTTTAAGCCATTTTCCACAGGAATAAATGGGTACCAAGAAGCGGGGGGGTGGGGGGTGGGGGGGTGGGGGTGGAAATCTTAAACTTGCTAACAGTTTTATTACTCATGAGAAAAAAGACTGAAGATTAATAATGCTGTTACAGCCTATCATAATTACTTACTTCATTATTCAAGTCTAGATCCTAGATTCTCCAGGATACTCACACACCTAACTTCCATGGAAATATGACTATTTTTACAAATGTGGCCCCAGGGAAACAAACTTCCTCCTGAAACCGAGTCTTAGCTGCTAAAACTCAGAAACTGGTTTGAAATCACACCTTCTCTTATCACACCGCCAGTGTGCTCTCATTCATACAAAGGCACAGGCTTGCCCTGTCTCAGGTTTGCCTCATATGCTCTACTGTAAGGTTTTGTTTTCAGCTGTTCTTTGTCAGACATTAACCATTTATGAAGCCAGTATTTTCCATATTTGCATTCTGCCTAAGGCTGTGGGGTTTTTTGTTTTGTTTTTCTCAACTTCACCCTAAGATATAGTTCATGATTTTTGCAAAATTGAAGCTAGGAGAACCACAGGTTTTTGCCAATGTTTTTAAAATCCAAAAGTACAGCCATTTTAGAAGAGCTACACTGCCTACAGAATTTCAAGTAGCAGCAACAAGATATGACTAGGTGGGTTACAGGTCAGAAATGTGGATTTGCTGACCCTATGAAAATCTATTCTTGCTGAGTTTTAAAACTTCCCAAATACTAGCACTTGCTTACAGTTAATAAGCTTGAGTATTTCATTGGCCCATAAAAATACAGTTTCCAAAAATCTCATCAAATCAAGCCCAAACTCAAACATCAGACCCAAGTAGCAGGTGAGAATATACCCCAACCAATGTGTCTGTTGAAGCCCGCAGAATGACTAGATTAAAGGAGGAAGATCTGGTGATAGTCTAATTTATCAGAACCAGATTAGCTTCTCTACACCTCTCCTCACTTGGAAGATGGCTGCTATCCCCACTCCTCCTATTCCTAATTCAAACTATTTCAACCACTGTCCCTGAAACATTCAAACCTTCAAGAGATGGGAACTCTTCTTTCGGATTAATGAAAAAGCAAATTTTATTAGCCGAAGTGATGTCTCTTAGCAGGACCTTAGCATCACAACATGTCATCACACCTTGACATGATTATGAGGGATCAACAGATGAGCTGGAGAGCACCAGAGCACCGTGCACATCACCACCTCTCTGTACATATATTTTTCTCTTCCCCTCATCCCTACTGCTGATTAGCTGACTACACAGGGGTGGTCTTTAGAGCACGGCATGCCTGTATGCAATTTCTACTGTCCCAATGTCATGAAGCAGGCACTTTCTTCCTGCACTCCATTAAAATTTACATTCAACCTTCAGCTTTCCAAAAGCTGGTTGTCACTGTTCTGCAGGAATTCCAGCATCATCACCATCTCCCACACTCCCACCTTCCTCAGATCTCTGGAGGGCAATGCAGAAGGCAGAGAGAGAGGGGAGAAATGTGGAGAATATTATTGCCCTGGACTGGCAGTCAGGAACACAGTAGGAATGCAGATGCTGCACAGAACGGGCTTAGGGCTGCTAGGAGAGGAGTTGGGTCTGCTTTTCCCAACTTCTTCTTACGTGCCATCATAATACAAAGGTTCTTTTGCCTTTTCCTTTTATCATCCATACAGTAGTTGATTTAAACTTCCCCAAAAAATTACTATTACATAGAAAGCAGCAGCGTGGAGAAGAATGGAACATCTTTCACAAAGCTTAAAATTAGTGAAAAGAGAAGAATTTCCTTGCTTACCTTCTACTACCCTTAATCTTCTCCAGTAATTAAAATCCTGCAATTTATATTAAATGCCTGTAAAAACTGGAATCCTGTAATTTCAAAAAAAGTTGAGTAATTATCTCAATTAAGATAGCAGAATTTCTTGTTGGAAAAATACATGCAAATAAATGAGTCACAGCCCTAAAATTATCATTTTCAGTCATGAAAAGAAAATATTTGCTGGATACAACAGTATTAGGCTGCCACTTTACAGTGACCCCTAATCTCTGTGCTGTTTAAAACTAAGTTTACCTCACCGCAGGGAGATGCTTTTCCACCAAGCACTAACATGGATTGTCAGTACTGCATCCAAAGCATGAAAGACATTTCCCCTCCCTTTCCAAGGGAAATCCCAGACAGAATACTTTTTAAGGGGAGGAAAAAAAAAAGAAAAAAAAAAAAATCAGCCTTATACCAGCCTTTTAATTCTGATACATGCCTCAGTTACTGGCTAGGCATGCCGCAGAGAGCCCAAATTGCTTGTTTTTGTTACATTTGGAAAAATTCCAAGGATTAAAAAAAAAAAAAAGAAATTCAGAAGTAGTTTGAATGTGTAACAAAACTGATACCCAAGTCACGTCCCAGATTACTGCCCTTATGCAATTGACATTGGCCAGAATCCATATAAAAACATACATCTCCTGGCTCCCTGCTCTAAAATTTGCTCTGTTCAATTTGAAATCTGTGCTTGTATTCTTATAGCCCAAGCAACATTATCATATCACAGTGAGAATAACTCTACAGAAACTCAATATAGCATATTTGCAAAACCTTCCTCCCTATTTCACACCCAAAAAGACATTATTAAATTATACATCTACTGTAGGACTAGCAAAATGGTTATAAAATACAAATTTAAAAGGTAGTGAGAAGAACACAAAATAGATTTTTTTTTTTAATGGAACATTTGCAAAACGCAGTACCAGTTGTCTGGCAGCTACGTTTATGATGCAGCTTTTAAAATCATGCTTATTTTTAAAATATGGAATTTTTTTTACAAGTGTAAACTAACAAATCTTTCTAATCAAATGCAGAGCAGTAAATAGAAGATTCAGTCTGCACATTTACTCACTTATTTTCTTTGAGTGAGGGAGTTAACTATTACCAAAACCGAAATATACAATTTATGCTGATATTAATGCATGGGATTTTTTTACTGTCTCACAGACTTCTTTTTTGACAGCCAAGGAAGGGTTTTGCAAGACATCATCCCTATTGTTTTAAATACAGCCCTGCAACATGAGAAGAAAAAGAATTAACTACCAATGACATATTCAATCCATCATACAAATTCATCTATTGCATTTCAGTTTATGTGATTTCTGAATCATTTTACAGAATACGAAGTTTCTTTGCTGCGAACAGTAGTGGGTATAGGTAATAACCATTAATTCAGAGTAGTCTGTGTATCTTACTACTATTTTTAACATTGCTATGTGTTATGCTGAAAAAATTAGGCATTTCCACAGAAGAAAGCAACACGACTTGACAAGCAAGCTGCACCAAGGCATCATCCAAAAACATATTTAATCTTCCCAAAAATCATACTAATGGGAACCATGATTTTTATTGGAAAGTAAAAAATTTGCTTCATGTGGGTTGCCTTGCAGAAATAAACAGATTTTCTTAAGCTTCCTCAGGAAATGTAAACATACTAAAAGGCCCAGAGTTTTAAATGTGTGAACACCCAATGCCAGGCTTGAAAGACATGAGTCATTTTCAGCACTTCTCTTTCTGTTCCTCCAGCATAGAGAAGACCAGGGAAAGAGAACAACATTTCTGTAAACACATAACTTGGGATATTTATGGTGATATTCATATTTGTGCTTATACCCAGTTGATAAAAAAAAACGTGGCAGTCATATGATAAAACATTTACGAAGGGACATACCAAAAAAAAGATCAAAACAAACAAGGAGATCAAAGATAGGAGGTCATCAGTTGATGGAGAATCTTCCTCTTGGCAGAAGGCTAGCTGTATTTTCCTTTTAACATAACAAACAAATAAATAAACCCCAACTTGTAATATCAAGCAAACATCCAATTTCCAAGCTATAGAGGAGAGTGACTTCTATGCAAAGGCAAAAAAAATATTCTTTGAAAGTTTTGTTTCAAGCCACATAGCATTTAAAAGTAATCCTTTGGAAGAAAATGTCCTAATAAGCTGAAGCAACTCCACTCTGCCCTCAATGCACTTTTTAGAAAGGGCAAGGAATACAAAGGGAAAAAAATATTAAAGTGTTACTGAGTGTATTTTTTGGGCTGGTGAATTTAAATATGAGAAGGGCTTATTTCAGTTAACGTTATGTTTGGTTCACTCACATCTCTATAGCTTACTCTATAGCTTAGAAATCACAGCATGGCTTTTCAACCACTGACAGTATAACAAATTAGATAACCCTTAGCACAAGTTAGAGCAAAAAAAAATACGTACAGTTAATAGCAGATTTCTAGCATTAATGATTCATAGCATAGTAATGCACTGAAAAAGAAAGCTTCTCTGAAGAAAACATTTTTGACTCATTGGTACGGATACTTCTAGAGTGTCTTCAGACAAACGTTAAAGGAAAAAATAGTGCAGAATCTGCAGTACTGATAGATAAGTGTAATTTCACAGAAAAATTCATTTAATTTGGTCACTCTGGAATTATGCTGAAGTAGCTGAAATGAGAAAGTGACCCTATGCACAAGAAGAATGACACACAGGCTTACCAAAAACAACAAACTATGCTCTCTCAAGCCATTCATGATCTTTGCAACCAAATCCAAGTGGTGGTGTACAATGATAGGAAGGCCACAACTAGTGAGCAAAGACTCATTTTGCTCATAAAATATCTTAATGCAGTTATTAAACAGGTATTATATTTTATTTTCTATCTAATCCTTCAATGTTTATTCCATTATTTAATAATCAGTACATTCTGCATTTTCAATATGGGATGCCAAAGGCTTAACTAGTTTGCGTAAGGAGGAATGGAAAATAATTTTTGAGGTTACGGCTTCAGTAGTACCACAAAGTAGCACTAGTCTGAATTAAATTAGTAAGTAATCAGTTAAACTATTTAACAAATTTCAGGCAAAATATATTTTGAGTTTCAGAACATATGCATACCTGATTAGTTAGAAGTGTGCACATGTGTATCATCAAACATCGAGTTTGTTACACAGTTCGTAAGCATGACTTATAATACGGTTTAGAATTTAACCAGGTAGAACAAACACTTCTCTTCTAGGACAACCAACAGAAAGTCTTTACTATTATTGTTATGTATGATATAGTACATGTATATCTACATTACAAAAACATATTCCCAAGTGTCATATCATATAATCGGGAGAAAAAACAGATCAATGAAACTTGTTGTTTTCTGTTTTCTCCACATATCATGAACAACTTTAAAATTCAATAATTACCTGACAACATCATCTTGCCCTTCCCAATCTGCCTCCTTTAAAGGTCAAGACTTTCTGTCACCTCAGTCTGTGCAAGCCTCCACCTATAGACACACACAGGCTAACAGCAAATCCATGTTGCACATGATACCAGAGAAGGACATCCAATTCATAGCCAGTAGCTGCAAAACTAAAAATCAGCCCTAGTCAGAATTTGGGAATAAGGTTACCAAAGGACTAGCAGGGAAATTCAGTTGACGCACGGTGCCAAAAAAGATGCGGAGAGCACAACAAACCTCCATTCTGGCACGCTGGCAAACAAAAACTTCACAGCACCTACAGAGTAATAATCTATAACCAAGTACATAATGTTGCCTTTATACATGCCTCTCTCACAGGGAATTTTTGTAGGTATTAAGCATAAGAAGTCCATTTCTTAGTCTCTCAGTGTACAACAATTACCTTATTGTCACTTGGTCCACAGTGCATTGTAAGTCTGATTTCATGTAACAATCTTGCTGCATGCTGTCATGTCTGGGTATGACGACTGTGGTATTTGCACTGTTCAAAATCCTACCTCAGGGATGACAGATTCCCCCTCCGCCTTCCTCTTTCCCCCCTCCCTGGATGGCAGGACATTTTAATCCAGGCACCCTCACAGCAGAGTGATGACATCATGACCTTTACTTACATTCGCTACCTGAGATGCAGGACCTGGCCAGTGGTTTAAGGTGTTGAAAGGTATCGCTGGTTCACTTCAATGCAGGTGTTTCAGAACTGATCTATCACATTTACAGGGCCAGACTCGGTGAAAGGCCAGTCACTTAAAATATTACATTAAAATGTACTTCTAGTCATCATTTCTAAAATGTTTTCCTCAAATTCCATTGGGAATAATTTGAAAGGTATGTTTTATGCTCAGAAGCAATAGGCCACCAGGTGGTTTTAAGTTTTCCTGATTGGTTTGTTTTCTATTCAGACTTTGTCTCTCCATTGGTTTAAGCCCCACAGTTTAATGACAAGGCAAACCAGACAAGGAAAAATAAAAACAACAAAAAGAGGAGAAAAAAATATTTCTAAGAAAAATACAGAGAAATAGCTAACGTTTCAGGGGTTTAATATGAAACAAAATTCCTTTTAAAGCTACTATTATCAAAGGATTTTTTTTTTTTTTTCCAACAGCAACAGAAAATAGGATCTTCAAGCAGGTAATAATCTTGCCAAAAATACATGCTGAAAAACCTAAGAACTTTTTATAAGAAAGTTCACGGTCTCGATTCACATTTGGCCAAAATCCTGCTGTAGAAGTGGCAGTGTAGACTAGACTAGTAGGCTAGTAGTGGACTAGCATTACTAGACTAATACAGAAGGAAAATTATAATCTTATCTGATTTTCAAATTATGAGTAAATCGCTGCTTTACGTAAAGATTCTTACTAAATAGGGATATTTAATGAGGTCATTTTGAGGATCAAGTCAGCTTCCAATAATTTCCTTCAAAAGATTTCATGAAAACCAGTGATAAAGAACAAATCAAGCACTCAAAGGGATTCCTGTATTTGTCCTAAAGCTCTATGGACTGCAAATCATGGATGGTAGTAAGAAGTTGCCTCTCTATCAGAAATTAGACTGCTCCAGAGAGAAAAACCTAATCAGAAGTGTGTGTGTGTGGGGGGGAACACCACAACAAAAAATCCTAATTAACTTCAAATATTGATTTCTAGCATAAAAAATACTTGAGTCTGAAATTCCAAGGTCTTGAAAGCATACCTCTCTTTTTGACTTTTGCTTGAACAAAATAAGTCAGGGGATTTACCATGCAGATTACTGTACTTTGTCACACAACACTGTCATTTTTTTTCACAAATAAGGGAAAATAAAGTAGGCAATAAAATGTGACAACTGCCTTTTCAGGCAAGCAACAAGACAAAAGATCAAGTTGACAGAAAAGTTGGTGTATTCTGAATCCTTGCATACTCCTCATTAGTATTAGGGTGTTCTTTTCTTTCAGCAAGAAGGTTTATTCATAGTTAAGATTTCCAAAGTTACATCTTCTTTTAGAAATTGACCTATTTACTAGATAAGTGGAGATAAATCAACAGCTCCAAAGCAAGTACAATTCGCAGCCAAACGTAGTCAAAACCATGCTGCATACGGAGCTCAGGTACCCAATGTGCATCTTTTGATTCACTCTCAAGTTAGATGACCACAACAAAACAACAGGGCTACTCCCCACTCCACAAAATTCTCAAGCAATGGTTGCAATGCAACTGCAAAAAAACCCCACTTAGGACAGGTTTTCTAAAGAATTTAAACATCTGAAAGATTGAAGGCTAATTTTGAAAGTAATCATGCCCCTACTAGAGCTGTTCTATTTAACTAATTGAGTGGGATTTTCCCTTTTTCACTCAAATCTATATGAGTGGGAATATTTCATTTCAAATGCCCAAAGAGATTTCAGATTTGATTTTTCAACAGGAGATACTATTCAGTGTTTACTGCTTGCAGTTATCACTGCTGAACTTAATTTCAGGCTACTTAAATCAGAAAGGCCATAATACAGATTCTTTTTCAGTTCCAGTTATTCAGTTGTCCAGGATTTAGAATTGCAATTATTTTGTTAAGCCACATAGTGGTCTTACTCAATATTGTAAAGGTCTATATGGCTGAATGCCTCTGTCTCTAAAACGTGGCTACAAAGTTTTGAAACGTCAGACTTCTAAAACTACAAATTTTGACATTGTGCTTTGATCTGGAAGCTGCATTTTTCATAGCTGTCTCATGAAAACATCATGAAAACAACAGTGTCACTCACAACAGTGTCTGTACTTCGGGAAGTACAGACGTGGTATTAGATGCTCTTTAGAAAGTCCTCTGCTGAGAGGAGAACCAGGTTAAATTTAAAAAGTGCTACATACATATTAAACAATGTCTAGGACCTTACCTTGGAGAAATTCATCAATCTAAAATTAACAGGAAACTTGCCACTGGGCATGATGGACTAAGAAATTTCATTTTTGTTGCTCTCTTACCTCATAGTAATGTATTTCATAATGTATTACCTAGTAATGTATTGCAAATACCTCATGGTATTTGCAATTTATTATACCGTTTCACAAAACACTTTTATATCATCTCAAAATGAGTGTAAAAGAAGCTTTGATATTTTGATTACTTGTAATTTTCTTGTTTTCAATATAACTATTAAAATAATATACAAAAAAATATTTCTTCTCAACAGGTATCTCCACCCACTCCATTGTTATGATGGCCTTTCCAAGTCAACTTTCCTGCCCAAAACATGCTGCCATAAATTAAATATGTGCATGGTCCTCAGTGAAATAATTTGTAAAACAAATGTTAGAAGACATATCCTAATTGTTTTTATGGAAAGATTTCTGATCTGGTTTTAATACATTACTCCAGCTTTAAGTCAGTATCTTTTCCTGCATTCAACAGAATTGTGAGGTTCTGTATGTTTGCAAATATGAAACCTAAATTTCTATTTCTCATACTTTTTAATTCCAGCTTATTTATCAGCACTGTATGCATTGCGCAGAATCATTTAGACACATTTGCTGACACAGGGAAATAATTTATTTTTTCAGATTTATATGATCATCTTGTATGTTTCTCTTTCCACTTAGTGATTTTCATACTAGTACGGTAACTTCAAATGTTCTTTTGATTGCTAACATATATGCCACATATATAACTATATAGCATATGTACTATACCCTTAACACAGATCACATGGAAGAGTGAACAGACATCCCAGCTGTTTCATTGCACTACTTTATTTGTAACAATTTTGTTTTTGAATTCAGCTTCAGTGGCCAATTTTTCCGCACTTGATTCTATTTTTCACTGCAGATTACAATCCGCTGTTTCTTTATTGAATTTATTTCAATGAAAGCCAGAAAAGATTTCTCTACCAACTGATACAACAGCAATATGCTGAGATCTTTGCCCAGCTTACACAGCACGTGGACAAAAAAAGGCAAGTTACAATGGCATAAACCAGGTACAAACTTCTGCTACATCAGGTCTTTTCACACATCACTGTATGCACCAATTGCTTGGTTCCAACTCATTCCATGCCACGCCAGTTCAAGCAACTTAAAATCATACAAGGGCAGCACACAGCAGTTCAGAAATGCACTGGCTTATTACATGGTAATTCATTCATCTGCCTACATCTTTGCAAGGAAGACTTACAAAAGAACATATGCAAAGGCAAAGGTAATCGAGGGAGAGGACCATCAGATGTAGTTATTTGTGGTATTCATCCTGAAAACCATTTAGAGCGTTCTCCTAATCTGTGGATTTTAATAACAGTAAATGCTAACAAGCAGAGTGTTAAGAGCACTTGAATGTTCAGCAGAGGAACACCAAAACAAATCCCATGTTTTGAACATCAACTTAGATTTCAAATCTAGGTGAAGCACTTTTCAGGCATTGTAACATCATTAGCATCATTAAATTTAAAAGCTGGAATTCCTGCTAACAGATTACAGAAGTTACTTTGAGCAAGTCACAAAGCTATACAGTTTTGAGAAACTTTATAGTTAACTTCTGAATGTTAACGTTTGGCAACACCTTTTAAATTTATCTTGAAAGGAGAACGTCAACACATGCACCCCACTAAGGTCCAGATATTTGAAGATATTCAGGAACCTAGCAATAGATATTCCATAACTAAAATACCTATCTACATTTAGTCTGAAATCTTAGACAAACAGGATTTATTAAATGGTTCAAAGAGTGACCATCCTAAAAATAAAGTATCAGAAAGCCAATGCAAGACACATCCTAGGCTGCAACTGTTGAAAACAAGCTACACGACAGATATGTGAGACAACAGTAAAAACGGATTATAAAGGGATTAGACAATTTCACAAAAGCCAAATTTGTCAATGGTAATTCAAATAAAGAGAGTCTGGACACCACATTAGGTTTGGTAAATCACCAATTCACGCACTGCCAATTTCTTTTTAATTCAGTGACCTGCCTGGCCTGGGACCTCTTTCCAATTCCTTGCTAACTCAATACTGTATTAATTTATTTCTTGCTGCAGATACAGCAATTAATTACAAACCCTGGATTAAGTCCACAGTATCAACATTACACAGTATTTGGTCTTGACATTCACAGATCCAGGAGAGACTGGGTTTCCTGTTTCTATATTAGTGTCTACTTCCCATATTTTAAATCAAGAAGTTTCTGGTTTGCCTTACCTACTCAGGACTTTTACTTAACTCACAGAAAACTGGGTTCTTAGTGTCAAATTTTAAGCTTTACCTTCTTTCTGTTTGTAAGTTGAAAAACTGAAGAAGCTAACTTTACCCAGAAGTCTTCTACAGTATAGGAGTTCAATATCCACCCGACTCCTCAGACTGCCCCTTGCTGCCCATTCTGCTTCAGCATTTGAGCACTTTTTTCTTTAAATCTACTTCTCATGTTTATATCATTACAATGTAGCCTAACCTGAACACAAGGCATCCTGAGTAGGTCATTAACACCTCACTAATATCACTGAACTAAAACTTCATGGTTTGTTCATTTTAACAGAAAACTAGATTCTAATTTTTATCCCTTTCTACCCCAAATTACCTTGCAGGTTTCAAAATACCCAGAATTATCCAGGTAATTCTTCGCCTTATGCCATGTATTACCTGCCTGAAAACTTGAGACTATCAAAAAAAATGGGGACAGTGCTTAATGCAATGCTAAAACAAGGAACTCAAGAGCCCAGCCCTAATATGGGCATACAAATTCTTATTCACATGAAACTGAGGTTCACCAGAAGCTCCTAGAGTACTTCTAGACAGACTTGCTATAGCCCCATGGCATGCAGTCCATAATGTATGCTGGGCGCCTGGGCAAGCCTAAAGGTACGTCAATCGGTGGTCTCACAGAAGCAGGATTTTTGGCTGTACTGGGGTCCGATGGAGGAGCAGCTGTCTCAGTGCTCAGGGAAAACTAAGTAACCTGGTCCCTTACCTTTGGCATTCCTGAGTTACAGAAGACCTTCTCTTTGACATGTCTTTTCAATCATGATATGCAACAGAGAACTCGGTATAGCAACACCAACAGTCTAAAGAACCACATAATGCATAAAAATAATGACAGTATTTGCTTAATCTCCTGGTGGCCAACAATTCTTTCCTACTTATACTGTTATAAACACAACATCATAGCTTGTTTCCTGCTGGGATACTCTTGCACAGATATAACAAATGTGCACTCTGCCAGTACCAAAACCAAAATCAACTGCCTGACCCCAACAAAAAGAGAAGAAAACTCCAAATACTTATTAAACAGATGTTGAAGTTGTATAATTTAAACTCCCTTCCCCACTGTCAGACTGCAGTTTTAGAGGCACTATTTTAATAAATGTTGCTGAAGAAAACAGAATTTAAATATTTTATTTATGACTGTATATTCCAAACTAAAGGTGAAAGGGAAAAAAGCATGCACACCTAAATATAACGGGTAATTTACTGTGGAAAAAAATATACAAAAGGAAAACTTTTTAACTCCTGTCGTACAATTTGTTTCAGAAACATGTTAACAATGTAGGAAAAACACCCTCAATGCCATTTATAAGGCTAACTCTCGCAGGCATGTTCCAAGTCCAATAAAGAAGTTTAATGCTACAATGGCAGTCAGAAACATGCAAGTCAAAACACAATCTAGGAGGAACAAAGCACCCATACAACCCAAATTTCAGCAGCACTAAATAATATCCCACCTGTCAGTATGTCAAACAGCTTGGCACGTTTCCATTACAAGACAAAAGTCACTTTTGTTTGTGTGTCAAATGTGCTCTGAGCAAAAAGGAAAAAAAAGAAAAAAAAAGAGAAAAGCTTTTGGAGAGTTGAGACAGTTCTGAGAGGTTGAAAAACCCAACTGATAAATAACAATCATGCTTACCACCTTTGTGTTTATGTTCAAAAATAGCATTTTGGTCAGCCAGATGTTACAAATATAGTTCCAAACACACGTAATGAACAAATTTAGACATCATTGATGCATGGAAGATAACACAGGGTGGAACATACCCTGCAACTTAAAAAATTATCTGCAATTTACAAATGGGATCCAAAGAGAAATGTTTGTACGTTAGTACCTCTTTTTCCATTTCTCTAGGATTTTTTTGTGTGCTGATTTATATTTTTCCTATGATCAGGGAAGGGGGGAAGGACAGAAAGGATGGACAACATGATTTAGTGTTGCCTTTTGATTGCCTAATATAATTTCACAGACTAAATTGATTATTAATTTTTTTTTTTTTTTTTTAACTTGGACAGTCACATAACAGATCACTTTTGTCTCAGTACAAGATGTGGTGCCTTACTAAGGAAGCTGGCAATCTGTCACTGGTTTTAAAACCCCTGGTTTATTACAGTCTCTAGCAATGACAATAATTACTTTATTCCAGAGCATAGGCTGTCAGACTGCTTGGTTCAGGGGACAAGAAAAATCAGAGTTGGAAAACGTAAATGGAAAGATAGATGGCAATACTTTACCATTCTGTCCCTGGATGTCAAAGAACTTTACAGCTGTGAATTATAAGCCTCATCGTGGGAGACAAGCAATATTTAATGATGACAGTCATTCCTAATAAGAAAACAAAAGCAGGCCCCGTCCCAAATTCATTGCATTAGTTTACAATAAGGAAAAAAATTAACCACAGGAGAATACAGAAGAATTTTTAGAATTACGAGAAAGCATTTTAAGTTACCTAAAATTTACTACCCTTAGGTTATCCTTGAATAACCAAGAATCCTGCAGTTGCTCTGCCTCCTTTATCTCAGCCATAAGTTTCCAGATGAGCCTCAGGGAGTTTCCAGCTTCAGCTGAGGCTGGAGCCCTCTGTCAAAGGAGCGGGGAGAAGGACTAACAGCTCCCTGTCGAAGAAGCCTCTGCAAGACCCAGCAGAGAAGCCACTCACACAGCTACAGAGGTCCTGCTGCATGTAAGGCTGTAAAAATGTGCAATGTAATCAGGTTTGCAGGGCAGCTTAAGTTCTAAGAGGAACCTCTCTTGTCTTTGAAGCAGCAACCTTAAATTACCCTTAATCTGGTTTACTAATTCTGTAAATTTATCATGGAAACGTTATCCAGAATCCTACTCTGCAAGACCTGTAGGCATTAAGCAGCTTCGTAAACACGCTAACTGGCACGATCAAATCCATAACCTTTCCAGTCACCAGATTCACCAAAAAATATAATCTTTTTATTTGTGGAAATCAAAAAATACAAAAATACCTAATCAAATGAACTGTGGAGTACTGACTTCATTCAACAGAAAACTGAGAACTAAACAAATCTGAGATAGTATTTAATATTACCTCAAATAGTCCGTTTGAGGTGTGTTAGAGTAAAGATAAAAATGCAGTAAAAAAAGACAGAATCCTAGATCCTGTAAATACGAAGATAGCCATGCACAGAAAAATGTCAATTTAACAGAAGGAAAAAAAGTCCTCATACCTTGCAAAATAACTGGGCACAGCTTAGGCAAGTTCTTAAAGCAGCTACACCTGGACACTGGAGAGTATAAAATAAGATTCATAATATACTATGTAATATTATGCAAGAAAGCATGGGTTCAATAATAGTGCTCAGTAACAAACTAAATTCTTTCACCTTTTTAGCTGGACGTTTGGCAACCAAAGGAACACTTCTGGAAACAACTTAGTGACAAATACCCGATCTCATGACTTTATCTCCTGTGAAAGGCAGCATGGGGAAGTCAGGACAGCTACATCCAGTGGCAGCCACCAAATGGCTACTCAAGATGCTTTCACCTACTTAAAAAAAAAGCTAAAAAAAATGCTCTACATGAATTAACACAGAAGTCAGACTCAAAAGCAAAGCCAAAGCTCTTTGATCCTATAATTGCTGCATAGGAGCTAAATTTGCAGTTGTTTTATTTTATTATTATTATTATTATTTAGGATCAGTAGGCAACTCACTCATATCTCTAAACTAGATGAAAGGTGTCAGGAATGAATGAGATCATCAACTATCTCATAAGGGAAGTCAAAGCATTTACTCTATTCAAAAAGAAAACTGCAAAGATTTAGAAGACTTTGACAGACTGATAAAAAAATGTAATTCATGTCCAGGGCAGGGTAGCCTTTGTGGAATTAATCTCATCTCATGGGGGTCTCAGCCAGAAGGAAAGTTCAGCTGCTCTGGAATTCAGACTTCAAATCAGAAGTAACTCCTATGGTAAGACACAATTAAATTGCACTAAAAATATATATATTTTTTTTTAATAAACTGTCACATGTTTATTTGCATACTCTTCCTTATGTAAGCACATGCTCGTTAATTAGAAGGCTCCTAAATCAAACAGTGTTCTGGTCATCACAGGAGACCGCACTTCTCAAAAAAAAAAAAAAAAGGAATAACGTACTGATACCCTGGCTGAGTCAGGAGGCAGACCAGTTGGTAACATAGTGTAAAAATACTTTGAAACTGCTACTTTGAAACAGTCTGTCTAAGTCTACATGGAGCCATACATTCACCTCATGTAAAAAAAGTGAGAAAGTGAAATCCCTGGCCCTACGAAGGTCATTGCAAAGGAGCATGGTAGGAGGGAGGGGAAGGAAATCAGAGGAAAAAGGGGAGAGCTCATAAAATGTAAGGTTTAAGGAATGACACTGGAGCACATCCAAGATCAATCTCCATTTGATTTCATAATTTTGGGACAAGCAGCAGGTCCTTCACACCGCATGGAATAAGATCATGAAATGCCAAGAACAACAGGTATAATTCTTTCAAGATCATTCCATCAGGCTTTTGCAAATGAAAACAGATTGAAATATCTGAAAAAAAAAAAAAGTTGCTGAAGAGAACAAAATTTTCACTTTGCTCCCCTCTCACCACTAAGTTGAATCTACTTCCCCCCATCTCACAAAGACGTTCTAAAAGACACGAAGAGAAGCTGGCAAGTGAACACCCAACTACCTCAGCTAGGTGAAAAACTGAACAGTTCATTGGTCATCTTTTTAATATTTTATATGAGCCTTCCCAAGATTTTATTGGTTCTCTTTATGTACTTTTACTATCAGAGGCTCCCTGATCTTGCAATATTAGCTAACAGTTGTGGTTTTACACTGCAATGTTTACACTAGGCTGTCAGTGCATGGAGAAAATGAATACAACTCCCACCTGCAGCCACTGCTGTTAATTTATGCACATGGCACATGCGTGTGGGATTCACAAGAACACCTCTGCTGCACCCCTGGATTCCCTGGGAGGCCTCTCTTCAAACATCTCCAGCTACATTTGGTCTCTGTGGTATCCCAGTGGGGCAGAACTAGGGCTGACTTTAGGCACAGGCAAAGGCAGCAGTAGTCTAGAGTTGCAGATTGCTGGGGAGCAGCAACAAAACCCCAGGTGAGGGTATTCGTGTCCATACGTTGCGTTATGTCAGATGGCTGGAGAGCCAAGTGGGCTGCTATGGCCCCGAAGGGAGAGGTCTGGACGAGGCAGCAGCCTTTCCTGGCTCCAGCAGGAGATGCAGCCATCTCCCACTCCCATCTGCAGTGACAAAGTTAATTTCTGCCTACACCACACAGAAATTTTGCACCGTCTCTGGTAGAACAATATACCTGTAAGTCCTCAAAGAAACAATCAAAGGACAAGAGGATCCAAAAACATTAAGGAATATGTATATTATAACAGGTACAGATGAGACTGCTCTTACCTGGTTTCAGAATGCCATTCTGTTTATTTCCAGGAAGAGTTACATACTATCAGATCCCCTGGGTTTCACAACTTTTCTTAAAATTCCCACTCATGGCAGAGAGATCCTCAAAACTCATTAGAAAAATGTTACTAATGAAAGTCTTCAAATTTTTATTCAGTTATAGTTATGATTTCCTCCCCCCCCCCCCCCCAATTTTGTACTCTTGTGATTTTCAAAGTTTGCCTTTTTTTAATCAGATTCATGATGCTCAACTGCATGAGACTGTCCATACTATGACAATTGTTACAGGCTAACTTATATTCTATTTCTTATATTCTATTTCTATAGCAGAAGTCTATGTCACAAGTTTTAATGTATGTTTTCAATTCAATTCTATTGCTTTCTTCCTTGAAAGTGAATTAGGAAAAAAGAAACATATTTTTCAGTCACAGACCTATTCTAACATTGAAGATGTCACGAAATCTACTTTCATTAAAGAAAGAATTTCATGACTTACCAGCTGTGACTGTCAAAACAAGTACATGTCTGTCTTCATTGTTTCTTGGTCTAGAGAGGTTAATACTTCCTTTGTCAGGATTCTGAGACTGTACACTATCTTACAGTATGCTTGTAGGATTAAATTTATAACCAGAGAATACAAACAACAACCCCAGCAAGCTAATGGAAGTCAGCTGAAAGGCATGCTATGCTAAAACAGCCAAATGAACATTCATTTTTAAAAAAAATTATTTTACTTGTAATACAAGTTGCTTGATAAAGTTTAATTAGGACCAGAGCTGTGACCACAGTTAATTATTTCATCTCAATAAAAGCTCTCAAAATTTTTCTGTCAAGGACACACCTTTTCATGACTGGTCTCAGCTGTTTTTGAGAATCAGGGGAAACTCAACAGGTGTTTTTGCATAGAAGAGTGAGGAAAAACATACTTCAACAGATTAAAATTTAATTCTTAGCATTTTTGGCAACAAATAAAACATATTCATCATGTACCTGTGAACACAGACAGTCCTTTTTAAAGAAGCTACAATATATGGAAAAAAGGTGTTCCAGCTGCAGAGAACTGAGTTAGACTGTGCGTAGAGCATCTGTTAAGAGTTTAGCAGATCTTTATGAAACATTAATTCCTCCTAACATTACAGTGAGTAGAATATCACCTCAATCTGACAAAAAAATAGAGTTTTTATCTATGACAGTCTGCAGAAGAGCATTACTGAAACATCTCAAAACCAGAAGGTGATTAGTCATCCTTACCCAATTTTAGTGCAAGACTCCATCACCAAACTCTCTTGAGTAAATAAGGGGGTAAATGCAAGAGAATGGGGAGGCAGATTACTGCATTTTAAACACCCTGTTCCTGGAGTCCCATGACAAAAAAGATGGGATTCCTTCATTTTAAAAAGGCAGAAAAATATGTCTACTCTTCAAGACCGCAGAGAAGATTTCTAAGAAAGAACACAACACGCTAAGGTCTTAAATACCAAAAGACAAAATACAACTATGGCTAAAACCACGTGATTTTGAGTAGCTGGATTGTTAATACCAGAAAAACTACTTCAAGGTACGCGTAATAGATAGGCTAAATTCTAGCAGTCCCAGCAGGAGCACTTACAAAGCGGAAGAGGGGCACTTCCCCCACATGAGCACTGGCTTAGCAGAACACTGGTGGTTAAAATTTTTGTTTTAAACATAGCTACAAGAAAATATGGTACAAGGGGAAGACTCTTAACACAGCAAGCGGTTTCACCCGAGTACGGCAGAAACAAGGCGGCTATGCTAGCTGAGAGCATGGATGTGCATGTATATATGAAAAATACCTCTAAAACATGGAAACATTTTACATAGCATTGAAATTATGACCAATTTTCTCTAGCAGAAAGCTTTTTAGCCTCAGTGGATGGAATGCCTCCTGCAAATGCACTCCTGAATCCTCACTGTAGTGCTGTCCAAACAACCCCAAGAGAGGCACGAGTTTGCTCCTGGCTGCATCTGTTCTGCAGATGTGGCACTGCCGCCTTTTTACCCATCCTTGAGGCAACAGCCTATGGATACCACAGTGTGAAATCCATCTTGTCCCACACGTTTTACTACCAGCTAAATACGTGCTCCAACATTCCCATTTTATCTCAGTGAGGCGTGAACTTCAGTGACGGGCTAGGACCATATAAAAGCTATAAAAACATTGGTTTTCTCCTCATCGTGCCCTTTCCCCTTTCCCACACCTCCATCCTCCGAAAACAAAAGGAATGGAAGAGGAAGAAAACTATTGCTAACATAAGTTACTGTTTAAGGGAAAAGCAAAGAAAGGCAAGGGAATGCAAAACTCACTCATCCATACACTGAACAGATAATACCAGGTAGAACACTGTATTTACCTAATCAGAGTAGCATTAATTGTGCTTGTATGATTGACTCAGAATGACAGTTGCTTCCAAGCAGCATCAAGAAACGTGCTTTGTCATATGGCACATTTACTCTTTTGCAGATGTTAAAATGGAAACCTCTTTACAATATCTTTGGCATCTATAACTTTTACTTTGCACGTTAAAGGCAGTTTTAATGCAGCATTCCGTCTGGTGTATTAATAGTAAAATCATACTTGTCTAAACACAACAGTTTTGGCTGATGCCTCAGTATCATTTTGTCCTGTTAAGAAGCTTACATATTCTTGTTCATCTGCCATGATCCAAAATACCTGCCAGACACTCTCCTAGTTCTCTTGGCCATATTTTTTCATGAATGAACTCGCCAGTACATTTCAAGGTGATGTTTTGTTTTTAAATCACAAGCATAAAATTGTTTTAAATTTCCCACATCTCCCTTTACATACACAGAGGTTCTCTTTACTCCCTCTTCCCATATATATAATTTGGCAGGAGAGGGAGGAGAGTGTTTGTTTGGGGGGTTTTTTGGTTGGCTGGTTGGTTTTTACTTTTCCCATGCATCTGTTGCGGTTTTACTCGAAGTGCCAAACATTTAAGTAAATTGTGGACCAGATCATTAGTAGTATTACAAGCTTACTGCTTACTTGTAGAGAAAAAAATATGTAACCTGACATAAACTGAGTAATATCAGAAGACTAAAAAATGCATTTTTCTAATGAAAGGAAGGTGTATGTGCTCATCTGCTCCCAGAGAAGTATTTTCTTCGTAGCAGCTTGCTCCTTAAACAGTAAGCAGTGTTTTGTTTTGATTTTTGCAGCTGAGTGAACTGTACTGATGGCTTCTGCCAATACAGAAAGCTCAGGGGAGGAACTACAGTCTTGATTAATATCATCATAATTAATTGGTAGTCTAATTTACATCTTAAGGGATTACAACAGGTCATTATATTTGATTAAAGACAAAGGAAAATATTTACAAAATTTTTAATGAAGCTTTCGCATTTGCTAGTGAAAAACATAAGTTTTAACGCTTTACAGTTTAGGATAACCATATAACATCCGTGTGTTACAGTTAAAAGAGAGATCAGCAGTGAGGTGGAAAAAGCTCTTAATTACGTCTTCAAGAAATGAAGCCGAGAGACAAAGCAGTTGCTGCTGCTTATTAAATATAGCTGCTCAGCTATATTAAATTAATTCCTTAGCACACTGCTTTCCACACCCTGGTTTATAGGTCTCTGATGATCCACAAGCTCACAGCTAATGGTCTACAGGACCAGATCTCGTTTAAGTGTTTTTAATTAAAAACTCAGCAGAAATATATACAGTCCTCCATGAAAAAGGCAAAGGGTGAACAGTGGCCTGTTGGTACAGAAACCATGGGAACCACTGTCCCAGCATGTCACAGGGTACCATGAAAAAATAAATACCACTACAAATTTCACCTGGTAGACTGATGTCAGGATCTTAGTCACTTCAATTTTAAGAAAGGATTGGGCTTTATATCAGATATCCAGGACTAGCTTTCGAAACCACCTTAGTAACAATAAATACACGATTGTTTCTTGTACACCAGACTAATGGTTGGATACTGCCAAAGTCTCTTCAGGTCCAGTGGAACATGTGATCAGTAACAAGCCAGGTATGCGTGAAAAGTTGTGCTGTTTGTTATTGGCCACCACAAAAAAACTTCATGAGACTAACGATGCCCAGTCATAACAAGCCCCCTCTCCTTCAGCTAGCTTTGCAGCAATCGAACCAAGCACACTAGCTTTCAGTCAGAGAATCAACATCCAGCAAGCCACAGCTGTCAGTTCATCACAAAATTTCAAAAGTAATCAGATTATACCCAAGAGATCTAGGGCATTACTTTTAAAACAGCCTCTAGTTCACCCACACAGGTATAAAACAGAAAAATGCTTGCTCATCCGTTTATTAAACCCATCTCAACTGACTTACTAAAAGAACATTTTGCCTGCTATGTTCAAAGACCTTTGCCTTAGTGTCACAGCCAGGTAAAATCTATAATCTATAATAAAGTCCTCCTCATGCATGGAGATACATAACAACAACTCTTTTCTCTAGAAGTCCACAAAAGGACAAAATTGGCACCAGAACAGACAGTGAAGAGGCAGTCCACTTTCCTAAGAATAGCTACAACAAGGGTAAATTGAGTAAATCAGGAGCTGTGACTTTTCACAGTAGTGTTTAAGCTTTGTTTTGCCACCTAAAAAAAACCCAACCCACTTCCCCCTCCCCCCAAAAAAACACAAAAACAAAAGTACCCTCCAAACGGTACTGTAACACTGCAGTCCTGCAATTCATCTCCCTATTGCTCAATTAAAATATGTCTTCAGATTTAAAAACAGTTTGAGTTTTCTTCCTTAAAGCTCCAGGCAATGAGCTACCAAGTGCCAAACTGTTCTACTGATCCTTTGAGCAATAAGAGTCTTATTACTAGCCAAAACAAGGACACAAATCCTACCACCAGAAGTGTATTCAAGGGTATTTCTAGCCCCAGACTTTCCAATTAGCTACTGCTCTTCCCAAAGAATTAATAAAAATGTGTGAATTAATCTGGGGAAGCTCGACGTCACACTAGCTCTTCCACAGATTAGGAGAATGGAAACCAGAGCCCCTTACCGTGCTCGGTCAGGCCTCTTGCAGGATTTATGCATCTATTCTTGTGTTGATTTGTTGAATCCAATCGTGGCATTAGGCAGCTACCTATTCCAAACCTCAGGCTGCAGTCCCACTGTTCTCTACATTCTCATCCCAAAGCCATAACAACATTAGAAGCAACAGCAGGTGGCACCTTCTCAGGACAATACTAGGGCTAAGTCCCAGATGGGCTGAGAGAAGGTTCCTAACACATCTTTGCTCTAGTGGCTTTAGAGCTTCCAAGAGGAGGACAAAAGGGAGTTTTGGTGGCAGTGGCACACCAGGAAACCAAGCTGGGTCTTGTTAAAGATAAGTTTGTTCTTTGCCAGATTGGTAGTGAGTGCAGAGGCGGGGAAGTGCTGGCACAGCTTCTGCCTCGGCTATGTCTGCCCACACCCAACTGGAATGAGATGGTGAGAATCTCCAGGAACTTCAGAATCACTCCCTGCACCTCAATATGGCACAGACTGGACTTGTGAGATTGGAGAAAAAACAGCTTTTTTTTGAACTTGAATTTTGGAGCATGAAGTAGCTGCTCATAGATGTGTGCATACGTCCATATCTTTAGTAAATATCAGTTTTTTCAACTTTAGGAACAATTGTCAGAGTTTGTTTTTCCTCTTTTAGTTATTGAGGATACCAAGATCCCCCATTATTCAAGAAAAAGGATATTTTTTTTTTATTTTCTTTGCTGATGATCCAAACATCTCCAAAACATTTTAAGGTTTAAGTAAACATCTTACCATTTAGGTAAGACCAGAATAACATATCAGGTTCTCATAACTCAAGAGCTGCCTACACGCTGTTCCAGTGAGCACTCTATTTGGAATTCTGTTAACAGCTTGACATCTGTACTTTACCGTGCCATTGCTACTGACAAATAACAAGAAAAGGAACACTCAAAGATTCTCCAAGACAATTTAAGAGAAACAAAATTAAAAGAACAGAGGCTTTGTTCTTCAAAGTCTGAATAAGCTTTTGCAGATGAACAGCAAGTGCTTGCATACTGCCAACACAAGAACCACTGAAAATAATTTTCAGTCTATTTGTATACACCATAAATCAGCTAAATAAATCATAACAGAAAGATAGGACTTTATATCATGAATTGCAAAGATTTTAACAAGTGAGCATTGCACCACCCTGAGTATCAGAACCTTAGCTTGCTCTCACTTCCCAACAGTCAATGGCAAGGGAAGAGTTAAAACCCAGGACTGCTACTTTTAGCCTAGTATTTTAGCCATTAGAATATGTTCCCTACTAATCTCCTTTTTGCTCCTAAATATTTTTTTCAATAGTGTTGATTGCTCCAAGGCTCCTATCTGCAGAACTCTAATGAAACTACAAGAAGTATTTAAGCTTAAGGTTGAATTATCAAGTATTTTCAGGATATAGAAAGCAGGAAACAGCAACACATTATGTAATTCAGCCATTATATACTGCCATAATAAATATTTAGAAATTCCAAGACTCTCTAAAGAAGCCTTTCGTGCACAGTATCAGCATTCATCCCTTCAGGGTGTAACATGCAGACTGCTTCTCCACAGGGAGTTTTATCTTATTTCATTTTCGTACCGCATTCCACCTCTATGTCGCCAACCAAATTGTTTCCTGTTTTATTGTACAGAAGATCAAGAAAGTGTTTAGTAGTCACTATCTACTTTTAATGCATACTGATGAAATTACCTAGGGCATCTACTATATCTACTGTTATTTAACTGTAGGAAGTCAACAGGGTCACAGAAAGTCCAAAATACTGTATTTTTACACCTAATTTTTACACCTAATATTTAAAAATACTTTAACATGTATTAGAAATGCTTCACTTCCATAGTAAAAACTTCGCATTTATGTTTTTATGCGTATCAAATGCTTTGCTCACTTAAGAAGGGCAGTGTCACATAATTCAGAAGGTACTTTTTAATTTCATCTTTCAAGAACAATATTGCAGCCTTGGCTGTATTAAAGCAATGTATAATTACTATGAACATGGGCACAATCTTCCCCTTCTGAAAAGGGACAGTTCCTCTAACTGCATATCATGAAGCGCAAGTTAGGAAAAAAATTCTTTTTAATTTTTTAAATAATGCTACATCAAAATAATAATAATTTAAAAAAAAATCTCTATTCTTACTTATAAGACATCAAATCTGAAATAAAAATGTATTAAAAAATCCCTGAGTCTAATTGTCATAAACTGAGTTAGAGGCTTCCCACATCCTAACACAGTTCACTAGCTCAATTAGAGTGCAACATATTACCTCCTGAAATCTGCAATATCAATGTTATACAAAAGTGATGACCAACAAAGCTTTAACGGCAGTAACTTATGGTTTTGATATGTATGATTCACAAATAGCCAATAATTAAAACATGAACCAGTAACTCTTTCTAAACAGCATATAAGCACGCTACTCCAAGGTGCAATGGAAATAAGAGCCCTCAGTGCAAAGAGGCCTTAAACAAGCTCATGCCTACTCTGCATTAGAGGTGTTTAGAGCTGAAAGCGTTATTTTTATGTCTATGCTTCTGAGAAGAGTCACTATCATCTTAACTGCTTGAATTAGCAATTACTATTGGTACACTACACAAAACAATGTCACCGCCTAATAAAACAACTAATGTTTTGTTTTCTATTCAAGAAACATATACCAGTTCTCCTACTAACACTGCAGTGAGAGGAGGAGGGAGAAACCATCCTTCTGTCCTCCTGTCAAAGGATCAGGCTCTGGCTATGATCAGAAACAAACCAAGCTGAGCACTGATCTAACCAGATACATCAAGTGCTATAGGCACCTGTAACACAAATGGAGAGGTATACTATTGTCCTAGGGAAAAAGAAAATCAACATAGAAGTTGGAGCAATAAAAAAATCCAATTATTTTTTTGAAAAACAAACCCAAAAAGCCAGCAATCCCCATGAGCTTGGGGTACAGCCACGTCATGACTGGAGCGTGCTAATAATAGTGCCTGACACAGTAAAAACAGTTATCACATTGCAAAGTCTGAATTATTCCCACAGAACACAACACTTGAAAAATCCTAAAGCATTTATTTTTCCAGAGCAGTTTTATAAACATAACCTAGTCATTAGAATATGCAAGTATACTTTATAAAGTGACCCATGCAATACTTATTACAACTAAATGGCTGTAACACATACATTCTGGCGGGGAAGCATATGCACTTCTAAGACCAGCCCATCTTTGAACCTCTACACTGCAGCTCGCGCTTTGAAGTAGGAAACCATAAATGGAAGTTGTTGCTTTCTTCACTTCACGTACAAGATGAAAGGTCCTTACAAAACGCACGTAGGATGCCACAACGACAGATCTTACAAGAAAGGCAGTAACACAGAGGAACTACAGTCCTTGCTACACGGAACTTCATATATATGTTAGCAGCACCGTCCAAAGGGACAACCAACACACCATCCTACCTTGTTGATGCAGTTAAACTCTGCTGCTTTTCACTGTGAAATAAAGCCATTTCTTAAGAGGCAGATGGATACTGTCCTCTGCAGAAGTTTGTTTTAAATGAGCTAGCTCAGGGAACAGCAGCATCTTAGCTACAGATGTGCTGGAACATGCCTCAAAAATGTGGGTCTCTAGAGGAAGGATTTGAAAAAAGTTAGACATATAGATTAGAAGAGAGGAGGTTCTGGTTTTAAAGATTATTATGCATGAAGACACTCCTGGTTTGGGGGTAAAAGGGTAGAACAGCAGTTTGTATCCACTATCAGCTGCTCAGTAAAGATCTTAAGTCATCACAGGTGAAGCAGGATGGTGGTTTGTAGGTAGTGAAACAGCCTGAGGGCAAGTAAACAATTTACACTCGACTTTGTTTTCTGCTTTGAGGGACATACTGTAACAATTTTTTTTTTTAATTAAAGATTTTACAATTCTTTTCATAGGTAGAGAATGAAGAACTCCGAGCTATGGGGCAAAGCTAGTCTAAATCCAGTGGTATTTAACCAGGAATTATGCAGTAGACCTTCCCACTTACAAACTTTAAAACCAAGTTATTTAAAGACAAAAAAACCAAAATGAAGAATATATAACTTTACATTTAGCTTCTTATTAAAAAAAAAAAAACACAAAAAAACCCAAGAGAAAAATACTATTCCTGTACCACTCCACAGGAGGTGGTTGTTTCTGTTTTGTTTTTTGGGTTTTTTTAATATAAAGCCAAAATCAGAGTAGTAGTATTACAGTAAATAGTCTGTGTTACAGCCTGTAGAAGGGACTGAAGCAACATTTACTCAGGTACCAAGACCAGTGGCATAGCACACAAGTTTTTGCATGCTTGCGATCTTCCTGTTCCGAGCAACACCTGAGAAATATACAGAAAAAAAATTCCATAATCTTCCACAACACTAACAATGCATGCTAAAAGAAGATTCCTCTGTGGCACCTATAGTATTCAAACAAATCTGGAGTATTTGAAGATGTCCCTGCTCATTGCAGGGGGGTTGGACTAGATGACCTTTAAAGGTCCCTTCCAACCCAAACCACTCTATGATTCTATGATTTCATTTAATACACAACCAACAGCCTCTTCCCAGCTTTCTTTCCATGCACACACCTACACACATATATACAACTGGACTTTCCTGAGCAGGGGACTACACTAGCCTACAGCTACCTTTTATTTAGGTTTGACAGAGATGTACAAATTTATTCATTTAAAAAATTGAATTTAATTCAAAAAATTTGGTTCTTAAAAGTTGCCTGGAGAATATTTCTCTTCCAGGAACAAATACCATAGCCTAGGATCTGACTCTTGCTAAGTACTGTACCTCTGCACTGATGGTCTACAGGCTTACAGCTGTCATGTAGTTCATCTTGTGAAAGGTGACGTTCATGTCTCCAGTACCTGGGATGAAGCCCAGATATGCTGTTAGCAAACAAGACAAATATTCTCACAGTTGACTTGGTATAAAAAGGAAGATCTAGCTCAGGGTGAAGAAATTCTTAGCATAACTGTCTTCATAGGCAAAAATTACGCCAGCTTCAGTGTTTGCATACTATGTGGTTGTGTAGTTATAATAAGCTGTGGTCACAAATCACTGTAACAGAGTATGTGCCTGTAAAATGCTGCACAATTTTCTGATGCAACAGACACTTTTTTTTTTTTAAACAGTCTGACAGAGGACAAATACTCTGAAAAAGTATTTTCCATCCTCCATCATCTTTTAACCATACTACTTCTGCCAACAGTCTTTATCTGGAAGCTGATTTTGGCTAGACAGATAAAGCTGCAGGATGGTGCTGTTTACATTTGCCTGTTTTGTTTGGTAGGTTTAGGGGTTGTTGGTTTTTTGGTGTTTTGGTTTTGGGGTTTTTTGTTTTGTGGTTGGTTTTTGGGGGTGGTTTTTTGCATATGGGGTAGTATTCCTACCTGTATTATCTCACTGGCCCCTACAACTAATTCAGATGGATGCCAAATGGCAAAGACAGAAATCTAAGTTGTGGAGGACTCTACGTATATATAGCAGTTAAAATAGAGCTTTGGATTCAAAAAGACTGACACAAGGCATTAGCCCCGAGGAGTCTCCATTTACCTTTAAAATCACCTTGTTGGCAACAGAATTATTTAGTGATCAGCCATATCAAGGAAAAGGTATAGCAGGATGTTGATGGGGGGTTTGTGCATGAAACCACCACTCACAAAGCATCATCCCTACACTGAGCCTTGTTCTGATACTTGCAGGGCATTTATTTATTTATTATTTTTAAAAAGGTGATGTTCAGACACCCACTTTTAGTCCTAAATGTGACATAATGGAACATTTTCTTAACTTGGTCTGAGAGGAGGCAGTGTGTGGAATATCAGTTTCTCTGTCAAAGTGGAAACACATGCATGTGGCAGATGATGATGTTTTTTTCCAAATTTCATCGTACTACTGTCATACTGTTTAACACACAAATAGGTGGCTTCCCTCCCATGTGTAGCCTATATTCCCCTTCCCACTAAGGAAGTCAGACCTGCAAAACTATCCAGAAGCAAGAGTAGGCTGCTACAGATCACTGAGCTTTCGGTATCTGTATATTTTGTATTTTTGCATCTTATTATTGTTGTAGATAGTTGTATCCACTAACCCCCCTGGGATAAGGTTTCGCCTATTTTTCAAGAGCAACTTGAAGATTAGGAGGTGGGAACAGATGGTTCTAGTCAAAGCCTTTTAAATCAGTTCCAAAGTGTAATATTTTCACATACTACCCATACTTACCACCCATGTAAAAAAAAAAGGAAGAAAAAAAAAACTTAAATCAAAAAGTGACAGAAAAGGAGAAAAAAGATGGAACAGACAAATTTATTCAGTCTGGCTTTTGTACTTGACAAGTTTTAATAAGTAATGAAACACCCAATCTACTACACTTGTACTATTATCGTTACATTTAGCACGTGACAAATACTTGAAAACTTTAGCATTACTAATATACAGAAAATAGCTTTGATGGCATTCCAAGTAATTCATCTGTGCCACACAATGCAACTAACTGTTATAACAATGCAGTTCAACATGCATAAAATGTGTTATCTAATAAAAACAATTTAATAAACAGTTAACAGAGCACTCTTTGCTGCTATCCTATCTCTTAATAATTTCATGTGTTTTTTGTATAACAGTTTCCCACATAGTGCTATAAAGAAACAAACCAGGGAAAAGAAAGAACATAAAAGTTACGAGATAAAATTCATCTGATTAATAGTCAAAAACAACAGTGCAGATAGTATAGCCTCCAGATTTCATTGCCTGTCAGGCAAGCAATTTCTCACTTTAAACACAGCATTTTAAAAATAATTACAATATGTTTCCATGTTAAGAGAAACACAATAATTAGAACCCTGCGGGAGAACTACCATTTTACAAAGATCCTTTAAATCACAGTCATTGAGAAAAATAACTATTTCCCTATTGCCCTCTCATTTTCAATCACAATTTCTAAAGCAAAATTTTTAAAACTAGTCCTATGTTATGTGACAGAATGGGCAAAAACACTAATACATGTACTAATAAAAATTTCAGTAAAGGAAACAAAGTGTAGACTGTCAGGAAAAAAAAATCTAGACATTTAAGTTTCCCCTTATTTATACGTTATGCTTACAAATAATCACCTCTGTGCTTAAGTTTTTAAAATGCATCCACCTGCATTTATAGCAAACATTTTAAACTACAATTTTATAACATACTGACAAAAATGATATCTTAAATGAGCAGATTTAATTTAGCAAGTATATAGTTTCTGATTTTATGCAAATTAATAGGTTGTACAGATTGTAGTAGGCTGAAAGTTAATGAAAGCAAAAAATTAGCACTAATTCATGAAGACCAAGAATCTACAACAACGACCACCAGTGCTGTGCAAACACCGGTCCAATTCAAGCCAAGAAAAAACACATTAGAAAGCTTAGTCTGAAGTAAGGTGTCCAACAGTGTACTAGTGGAAGTGAATCAAAGATATATTTCCACTTAAGTGCTTCATTTAAATTATGTTCTAACATTACAGCATGATACTGCTGTCCAGAAGAGATGTTATAACCACAGCAGAGCCCACTTAGGGTTTAGAAGATGCATGAAGAAGCAGCCTCTGTGCTGGAGGTCTTGCAACACATTCGATACAGCAGGTAGAGATTAACACACAAATGAACCGAATGGTACCTAAGCAAAGGTCTGGTGACAGCCAGGTTTCCACACACCCATGTGCACCTTGGGATGTTCTTCTCAAACTCGTAGGCATAGTGAATGAAAGCCACTTCAAAAAGTTTAAAAATTATTTGTGAAGTTTTTATTCATTACAACATTTAATTACATTATGGAAAAAGTTCCTCTACAAATATTAAAGACAAAATGTTCATCCTTCCACACCCCACATAAAACCAAAAGTGCCTGCCTACTTAAAAAAAAAAATCCAACCATAAATTAAAATTTAAGCTACGTTTAATTAAGGTTCAATTGCTTCTTTGCCTTGAAATGTAATTATGTTTTCAATATATTGTTCTTGTGACCTTTAAATCTTCAAATTATTTACACTCCATGGCATTAGAAAGCCACATGTTTCACTTTGTTAACAGTGCAGTTTGTGAACATGTTAACATCTAACAGTAAATATGCATATGTAACATGTCATTAAGAAGGATACCCCTCCTATAAAAATGTTAACATTTGCTTACAGAAGCAAAGTCAACTTCAATCTACACTTGCTGACAGAGAGGATAATATATTGCAGACAATTCTGTTTTATCCATGGGTCTCACTATATTAAACTTTTCGTTTGCTTCCCCTCCCCCTACTCTTTTGTTTTGTTTTAAAGCAAACCTTTTTTGGATTAAAAATATTTCAGCTTTATTAAGGAAACCACAGAATCAATGGAAAAATTGCCCTGCGAATGGGAACAGGTTTTCATGCTAGATAGTGTTACATGTATTTTTCAACCATTAAATTGCAACAATATTACTGTTCTTAGATTACTAAATCTACACTGACACCATCATAAATTACTTCTATTGATCAGTTGCATGTCATTATTGTGAAATTTTGACTTCAATATGACTTGATGCTAATCATCAGATTTCCAATTATTTATTTTAAGTTGAAGCATTGGAGAGAAAGCTCAAGTCGTTTGCTTTATTTAGTATAAATAAAGAATACCCTACACTAATATTTATAGAGGAATTCTAGTTCAGTAAGAACTTAACCACAAATGTAAGGCAACGAATTACAAGTAATAAACTACTTACACAATTTAAACAAGGTTAACAGTATGCTATTCTCCAAAAACTACCCAAAGTTATGGTCTTCAGCTGACTTGTATGGCATTCTTTTAAATCTTAGTTAGCATCCAGCATTTACAGTCCAACTTTCTAACGCATATTTCTCATCACTGTAAGCTATTTAATAAAAATAACACAGCAACAAATATAGCTACACTATAAAATGCAATTACTCACTGGAATTTGCAACATTCAGTAATGATACTCTGATACATCTAAGTGTGACAAGACAAAAAAATGCACAACACCTAGAAATACTGATATCTGAACAAAGTTGAAGTATTAGACACAGAACAGTAACAAAAACCTGCAAGCATGAAATACTCCCAAGCACTGTAGAGAATCCCTTTCAGTGACTTGAGTGGCCTTCGGATCAGACCTCATGATAAGTCAATCAGTCCCATTTTCCTTCATTAAAATTATTGCAACCAGCTTCAGGAAAATCTAGTACATGAAAAAAACCTGAAAGGTTTTACAGGATTTCTTGTGTAGTACATTTGAAAAGATTTCTCATTTATCAGCTATTTACATACCATATTGTTTCAATTAAGTTGTACCTTTTGAAATCTGCAGGAAGAATTACATACCGTTTTATTTCAGATAAAACTTGCAAGGACTGCTACTATAATTAAAGTTTATACATGGAAGAGATTACAGTATAGAATAGATCAGTATCATAAATAATTAGCATCTTACATTATCCTCTACTCAATGCAATTTTTAGTCTTTGTTTTTTCAGTGGAATTAGCATTTTAGACAATGTGGTTTTAGTAAACTAACTGAACCTTTTACTAGCTCCATAGACTCAGGTGTGCTGAATGTATGCAATGTTTTCAGGAGCATTTTTTAGAGCTTTGCAATTGGATTTTACTGCTCAGCTAAATACATAGGTTGCATGTGCCTTGTAATTAAAATACATCATTTCTGGAGGATGTTCTTTGCCACACTGGAGTTTTAGAGACTAGTCAAAGGAAAAATATTACACCAATATAAAATTAGAAAAGCTCCACAGAACTCACAGCTTGTTACACAAACACACACACAAAGCTTTAAAAAAATTTCAAGTATATTAAGCATATTAAAATCTTTAAAGCAATGCTTCAAACTTCTAGCATCCTTTAATTTGCTTTTACATCCTTGTTTGATGCTGTATCCTTTGTTCTGATGCTATGCCAGTGAAATTGCATCACCATGAAGCAACATTATGCAAGAATGTCTGGCTAAAATTAAAATGCTATTTCTCAGCATCACATAGTTACAGCAAAAATGCAGTTCAGGCATTCATAATGCAATTATGCAAGCCAATATATTCAGTAAATACTTAATGAAAAAATAAGGTAATGGAAAGCTAGTAATGGATAGCCATATAGGAAGATAAACCACCAGACTGCTCCTCCTGTTGCTCTAACTATACTTTTGGAGTCCGAGTCTATCACCAAAGATGCTCGATACAGCTCCACTTCAAAAAAGTCAGAGCGATAAAAACTAACAGAAGTTGAAGAGTTTTTCATGCAACAGCAGACAGTACTGAATTTAAAAAAAAAAAAAATTTCCAAACAATCTGCTGCTATGTAAAACATACCCAACTTCTCTGCAAAACAAGTTGCATGTTAGGGCACAAACACAGATAAAGATGTTCCCTCTCTCCAGATCCAAGCGTTTCGTACAAGCAGGGAACGCTCAGTTGTTCCTAAACTATAGCTCTTCATCATCTCTGAAGAGAACTGAGAAATTTCCTGAATAACAGTTTTCTGCCTGCTAAAATATAACACAGCAGCATCACAATAAGATTAAACTGCAGCAACACTATTTAAACCAATCTGATTCCTAACTCAGATGGATTATCAATAAATACCAGATGTACACTGCTTACAAAGTAAACAATCATCTTATTCACAGGAGACACTCAGTTAAGACACAATATTCTAAACAGATTCCCTCAAGAGCATTGCTATAAACAGAAAAATGAACACAATATCAAGTGATCCTAAACATCCCAAAATGACAACTTACATTTTTTCCTAACAGATATATATTTTTCAACATGGATAAATTGAAAAACTATGTGTATTCCTAACATCCACAAAATTTATTGACACTAATGAAGTAGCAAAAAAAAATCTCATTACAGTTCTGGAGCTCATAAACAAATTATGTTTCATCTTCAATTTCTAAAACGTTCAAGGAAAAATAGAAACTTGTGTCCATGGACTATTGTAACAGTGGAATTAATCCCTGCTGATATAAATGTGTTCTGTCACTCCTGACCACACAGCCATTCCAAATCATAGGTTCTGTGAGCTTAAATGTGCACATCTCACTGCAACAGTTCTTTGACAGAAATGTTTTGTGTGCTTTAAGTTATCTCTATGCTGTTTTATGCTCTAAGAAAATAAGCAAAACCAATTTTACCACAGAAAATATTTTATTTCTCTTGTTTTGCATGCCTGTTAAACATACAGAGTAGCTTTAAGACGCACAGTGCATTTCTTCCACAGCTGAAGGAAGTCAAGAGGATACACATACATTTTTAAAGCTGCATAAACCACAAAGCCAAACTTACACAGAACAAAGAACAAATCTAGCGTTACTCAGCAAGAAAACTAGAAACATGCACGCACACATACACCCCGGCAGTCCTAATAATCCTAAAGGAAAAAAAGAAATACTGCTTTGTTATGCAAATATACCATTTCAAAATTGAGAAAATTAAATGATGTCATTCAAGCTAATATCCTTACCTCAATGGAAAAGAGGCAAGAGACAACAACAACCCTCCCTCCCCACCAACCCCCTTGCAAACATTTATTTCAGTGAGGTTTGGCTTAAATAGGAGTCTGTAGCACTTAGCCCCAAGAAGAATTACACAGAGAGTTTTGGAACTGCTTATTTCAAAAAGTTAGCATTTGTTCTGCCAACCTAATTTATCTGAATAATCAATGCAATGCACATATTATTGCATATTCAGAGATTTTTCATAGATTTCATTTCTAGTGCTTAGAACAGCAACTTCACAACCACATTATTTCTTCCAAGAATTTAATATGCCTCCACGGAAGTGTGTTCAGAGGCACAATAAGAATTTTAAAACATGATATACCAAATTAATTTAATACTTAGCAAGAGAAAAAATGGATTAAGATAGCTTCATATTATTACTCATCCAACAAATCACATGCATTTCCTTCATTTAATAGCAGTGCTTTACCAGTGTTCAAATAGCAGATATTGCATATAATTGTTATATCAAATTTTTCTTAAAATTGTCACTTTCATTTTAAGACATTAAATAAAACTTTAAAAAACCAAACCAAAACACATGCAGACCCACTCATCCAGCTGCATGAGCAGTAATTTCACCATACTGAAAAAGCTCTAGAAGTCAGAGCTATTATATTAGCACTTTCTGTAGTGTATGATGAACAATACTGAAAATCACCTACACTCCTGTAGACCTGCGTTACCCTCTGATCTCAGTAAATTGTAGCAGCTAGCATGAGTTGCAACACTTCAAAGTGAATCAAATATGTTTTTCTTTAAACCTGTAAGAAATAAATTACATGGTGGTTTGGTTTTCTTGCTAGCCTGCTGAAGGGGGTGGATGGATCACTAAAGTACCAAATCTGAGAAAAAGAAACATCATATGAGAAACAAGTTGTTATCAAAGTAGAAACCTGCCAGATATCACCAAGTTGTTGTAACAATTTTTCAGGCAACTGGGTTAAAAAGCATTTGTTTACAGAAAATAAAACCCTAATGAGGTCCATCAGAAATATAAATGGTAAAGCCAATGCTCAGCCAGGATGGTTGCACTCAGAGCCGTAACAAAAATAGAACGTTTTATAACTTTAAGATAGCACCCCATATTGACTTTTCCAGCCTTGACATAATTTCTAGACTACTCTACTCACACTATAGTAATAATAATTTCTCAACTTCTTTTCTATCCTACTACGATATCTTAAAATCCCAGGGCTTGAGCAATCATTGACATCAAAGCCTTCAATTCCACCTTTTATTTTGGGATCGTCCTACTACAAAATTTTAGATGCAGATGAGCATACAACAAAATATGTTAATGCCTAGATGACTGCAGCTATTTTGCAGCCATTAATTTTGTACTTAATAAATACTAAGTCAAACACTGTACTAGTTTTATTAATCAAACACTTCTAGAGAGAGATCTGCAGCTTGACTCATTTTAATAGCAAATCTAATTTTGGGGATCAGAGCAGAACAGACTGCAGCTCTTTTTCTAAAAACACTGACATTTGAGCAAACTTTACGAAAGAATGTTTGCCTGATTGAGGACTGACATTTCCTTTCTCTAACTCGCTTAACTGAAAAATAGGCATTCTGGCCAACTCCTACAGTACCCCAAGGCAGCTGTATATCACTTTCAGTTGCAACTTGTGAATACTTTCTTTTTCTTTCTGTCTCTTTATTTTGACATGCATATTATGTTAGCTGATTTCAATCATGTTGCATGAGTGGATGACATACCTTAAAAGATTAAGTTTTGCCACCTGGGACTATTCCAGAAATTCAGTACTTTATAGCATCTCATACCCTTCTTCATCCTCTATGCGCCTGCATTATCAATAGTAGCTTTCTTTCCTATTTTATGCCTAACGACAAGTTGTTCAAGGCTGCAGTTGATACAAGTCAGCTTGAAGTGTCATTCCCCTCTCATTCCCATTACAGGATGGAGCTGCTCCATTGTGTACAACGCTCTGCTGCCATCTATTTGACACAAGAAACACAACGCTGCAAATGCCGCAACTGGTTTTGCCTTCCCTTTCCCCCAGCTTTCTCTTCCCCTGCAGCAGCTGTTAGAAGAAAACTATCAGAGAAGTTTTTGATCACTCCTCCCGGCTCAGGCCCAGACGCAGAAATCACTTCAGCAATTACTTTGCACTTAAAAATAGCTACAATTACAGCAGAGATTTGGTTATTGAAAATAAAAATAGAATTATATAATAAACCACTCTTCTCTAAAAAGGGAATCCAGTTTAACAACCTTCTTCCATTAATACCCTCAAACAAGAGGCCAGTTCCAAGGTTTGCTTTAAAGCAATTATTTTAAAATTTGTAATTTAATTATGTAGCAACAGAGCTCACTGAGGGCTTGATTTCAACAGCTACCCAGACCTAACTGGGGCCATGGCACTGAATGAACGTGGACTTGCTGGCCACCCCCCTTCACTATGCCAGACTTAAAATTCAGAAGTCAGTTAGGAAGTCAAATTACGGAGCCTTAAAGCAGAAACCACACACAAAGCATGAGATGAAGGAGGTGGTATTTTATCCGTCATCGGGGTCACAAAGATAAACACCACTTCATTCATCACAGCATTCAGCCTGCTTTGTATGCAACTGCACAACACAGGAACAGCGGCTAAAAAAAGTCCCTAACTTACATTTGTAAAACATCATACAAGAGACACCCACCGAAGCTGCAAAAAACTCAAAAGGAATCTATAATCTTCAGTTACAGATTCATGACAGCGTACATTCTGCTCTTTAATTACCAAGCCATATGGAAAAATCCTGTTTCAGGGCTCAGTCTGGTCCTTTTCACATCCCTGATTAAGTACTCAAATACTTCATTTTTTTACATGGTTGCTTTCCCGATACACTTAAGTAACATATTGGTAGAAATGTGCTTCAGCATTTACCCTGGAAATGACCCATAAGAAAAAACAACAAAATGAAAGATTAAAAAAAGCAAAACCGTAGCAAGTTATTCACACAAACTATAAATAAGGCCACTGTGATCCAAAAAGCATATGAACTTTTGTATATTTTTCTATAGAGGGGGAAAACATACCCTACCTCACAGCAAGGGTAGGGAGAAAAGGAGGGGTTTTGTTGAGGGAGGGAGGGGGCAGGTAAGGAGAAAATGAGAGAGGTGGAATAGGAGGGCACAGAGGCAATACCAGCCTGCAGCAGAAGTCATGAGATCATCTGTGGCATTAAAACATACCCATAAACATAATACCATAATTTTCTCATTGGTATTGACACAAATAGTACTTGGTTTGGGGAGCAATTTGTTCATGCTTAGATTTACTAATACATACTAGTACCACTGAGTGCATTATTCCATTGTTCTTTTTATGTATTCATAACATTTGCAGCCATAATACATATATTTAACTATTAGAGTTAATCTGTTTAATAAAATTAATAGTTGCACTAAGTTCCTTAGTAACACTTGGTTTTAAATCTATTTAGTCTGACAATACAAGCTGCAATTACAAAGATTGTGTAAAGTTGCCATAAATATTTAGTGGACCAAGTGAAGAGACATACAAAATTCCAATTGCTAGCTATTACTGGAATTACCTTTCTTTCTAGGCCACACACAAAATCTGTTTGAACAGGTACTGCAAGTATTATATTTAAAAAATTGCCCAGAATAATTCAAGTGCAAAATTACCTAAAACCTGATTGCTTAAAAGGAATTAGATTACTTAAAGAGTTTAAGCTACACACAGCAGCACAACACATATAAGCATTTGAAAGAAACACTTGAGAGGCTTATTCTGCCCTCTGGTGCACTCCATCCCACAAGGACACTGCATCCTGCACAAAACCCAGGAAAGCATCCAAGCAACTCCAACAGCCTGAAGTTAAAGCAGTTAAAGGGTGTGCCGAGCTACATTAAGACTCTTCAGCACCTTACAGGATCATACCCTGGATGATACCAGCATGAGCAAAAGCAGTAAAGCATTCTGCAGGACAGAAGGTAGCCCAGCTTATTTTTATTCCTTTGTATTTACGGCAGAGAGCCTAATTGCCCTGGCTAAGGACCAAGACCACATCATGTAAAGCACTGTGCAAATACAGAATTTGCTGGTTTGCATAACAATTTTCTAGTAAGGTTGTGTTCACGAGGCTGGTGTTACGAGCTGCCACCACCTCTAAACAAATGACAGGAGATGGACAGGTACCCAAGCACGCCACAGAACATGGTACCACAGGCCCATGCAGGGATCCTACGCTAATCAGAGGTACCCTGGGGCAGTAGGTTCTATATTTATAGTCTTATTAGAGCACAAATCAGGTTTGGAAACTCACTTTTTGGCTAATAAAATGAACTGCCATACATGCTAAATTAGAAGTAATTTGATATCATCTTGAGACAATAAAATATTCTATAAAGCATAACTATAAAATTCTCTAACTCCATAAAATTAAGGTCTGTTAGGCTTATTTTTGCCTATGAATAAGTCTTATTACACCTCTACAACAGTGCTGCTAATATTCTTTACAATTAACTAGACTAGATCTTGTTACACTGAACAGCCAAACTGCTTGTTTTATAAAACACACAAAAAAATACATTAATTTTCTCAGAAGCTGTGAGCTTCTTCGACATTCATAACAAGCTTAAAACCTATGCAATAATATAACAGCACAACAATGCATACTGAACAATAAGAACCATGAGGTACAGTACATAAAACATTTATTATGCAAGCTGTAATGTGCATTTCTAAGCCTTGTTACTAACGCAATAGTGGAAAAGCTTTACAATTAATTCCCTGAATCATTTAGCCTACAGTTTCATATAAGCAAGATTGTATTAAATTAAAGAAACCAACTTTCACCATGAGGAAGCATTGCAGGGCTGGAACCAAACTGGGTAAGTACACAGTTAGCAGATAAGCACATAAGTAGCATCATTAAGATTACTGATTGGTATTTATGTGTGATAAAAAAACCAACCCTACAAACTACCGGGGAACATTCCTGTTTAAGACATGGACTACAATACCAAAACACATCTCCAATGCAAAAGATCTATTTTCAGAACGAATCTACCAAATAGGCAATGGCAGCAATCACTAGAAGCTATTTTACTTCAGCGTTACTGAGATGGTTAAAGCTAAGCCAAACCAAACTGATGGGTTTTCAAAACAAGGATCCTAACAGAGAGCTGTTCTGTAAGGAGGGCACGTTCCCCAACCTGGCTATTGAATGGCATGAGGACAGACCTTGAAAGAATCCCAGAACTCAACAATCAGGAGACTTCAGTTCTCAGTTCTGACTTAGTTCTGGGCTAAGTTATTTAAGCTTGTGCCTTGACTTTCCTCACAGCTAAGTACTCACTGGATACATGCAGTGGAAGTACCTCCTTTCATATGAGACTGCCTCAGAGTGACACCATCCTCTCTTACACAGACTTTCTCATAGACGATTTTCAGCTATACTAACTGCATGGATAGAAAGGGGATGAGGAAAGGGGACTGCACCTATAACATCACTGATAAAACCTGCAGGAGAAAGTCAGCAATAGATATTTTTAATTATTTGATTCATTTGTGTCCTAAACAGAAGGATGCCAGCTTCTATGCCATGTGCCAAACACTTTCTTCCTCACCATGAAGTTGCACATCTCCCCCAGCAATTGTTCATAACCAGAGTTACAACTAACTGCAGGAAGAAGCATCCCATAAAAGACTATGGTGGGAAATGAAAAAGACAACCTGTTTCCCATAGGGTTCATGGTCCTCAGATCAGGAGGAGTCCAGGAATGCAAACAGGCTTTACAACATGACTTAGTAGTGATAAGGCTTTCTTCAGATAACAGGAAGAAAACACACATTCATAGATGCTGGTCCTCATGACGGACTTTCACCATCCTTCCATCTGCTGTAGGGACAACACAGCAGGGCACATGCAATCCAGGAGGTTTCTGGAGTGCATTGATAAGCTCCTGACACGGGTGATTGAACAGCTTACAAGGGGAAATGCTATGAACGTCCGATTCTTACAGTCAAGGAAGAACTGGTCAAGGCAGCCTTAGCTGCAGTGATCATGAGATGGTGGAGTTCAGGATCCTGAGAGAAGGGAGCAAGACAAAAAAGCAGGATCACAATCCTAGACTTCAAGAGAGCAGACTTTTGCCTGTTCAGGAATCTGCTTGGTAGAGTACCATGGGATACAGCCCTGGAGAGGAGAGAAGTCCACAAGAGCTGGCTGATTTTCAAAGATCTCCTCCTCCAAGCTTAAGAATGGTCTATCCTGACAAGTACGAAATCAAGTAAAGGTGGCAGGAGGCCTGCATGATGAATAAGGAGCTCCTGACCCAAGCATAAGAAGGAAATGTGTAAGAGGTGGAAGCACGGACAGGCAACCCAGGAGGAATACAAATAGACCGTTCAAGTAGGCAGGTATAGAGGTAGAAAAACCAAAACCCATCTGGATTTGAATGTGGTGAGGGACATGAAGGGCAGCAAGAAGAGCTTCTACAGGTCTATCAGCAGCAAAAAGACGATCAGTGAAAATGTGGGCCTGCTGCTGAACAGGGCAGGCAACCTGGTGACAAAGGACACTGAAAAGGCTCAGGTATCCCACATCCTCTTCACCTCTGTCTTCACTAGTAAGGCTGACATTAAGAAATCACAGGTCCCTGAGGCCCATGAGAAAGTCTGAAGCAATGAAAACTCACCCGTGGCAGAACATGATCAGGGGAACATTTACACAAACCAGACACACACCATGAGACCTGGTGGGATGCATCCACGAGTGCTGAAGGAGTTGGCTGACGCCATTGCGAAGCCACTCCAGAAAGGTCATGGCAATCAGGGAAGTTTCCTGACAACTAGAAGAAAGGAGATGTCACTGCTGTCTTCAAGAAGGAGGATCCAGGGAACTACAGGCTGGTCAGCCTCACCTTGACCCCTGGGAAGGTGATGGGGCAACTAATCTGGGAAACCATCTCCAAATGTTTGCAGGACAAGAAGGTGACTGGGAGAAGTCAGGCATAGATTTATGAAGGTGAAATCATGCCTGACCAACCTGATAGACTTCTATGATGAGATGACTGGGTTGGTGAATGAAGGAAGAGTAGGCTAGATGAGTGGACGGTGAGGTGGATTGAAAACTGGCTGAACTGCTGCGCTCAGAGTGTTGTGATCAGTGGTACAAAGTCCAGCTGGAGTCCAGTCACTAATTGCGTACCCCAGGGGTACACAATGACCTTGACAATGGGACAGAGTGCATCCTCTGCAAGTCTGCAGATGATACAAAATTGGGAGGAGTGGTTGATAATGCCAGATGGGTACACTGTCCTCCAGAGGGACCTCGACAGGCTGGAGAAACGGGCAGAAGGGATTTTCAGGAAGTTCAACAAACGGAAGTGCAAAGTCCTGCAACTCCAAATGAATGACCCCATGCACCAGTACATGCTGGGGGCCGACCAGCTGGGAAGGAGCTTGGCAGAAAAGGCCCTGAGGGTCCTGCTGGACACCAAGTTGACCATGAGCCAGCAAAGAAGGCCAACAGCATCTTCAGCTGCATTAGGATAAGTGTCACCAGAAGGTCAAGGGAAGTGATCTTTTGCCTCTGCAGTGCTGAGTGGTGAGACCACTGTGAATTCTGGGCTCCCAGTACAGACATAATGGACCGCAAAGGGCCACAAAGGGCTGAAGGATTGGAGCATCTGTCATATGAGGAGAGGCTGAGAGAGCTGGGTTTGTTTAGCCTGAAGAAGGCTCAGAGGGGGATCTGACTGATGTGTATAAAAATACCTGATGGGTGGTGGGAAGAGTAAAGATGACTGAGACAGACTCTTCTCAGTGGTATCCAGTGACAGGAGGCGAGGCAATGGTCACAAACTGAAACACAGGAAATGCCATTTAAAAATATGAAAAAGTTTGTGGTGGTGGGTGTTGTTTTTTTACTGTGAGGGTGATGGAACTGCACAGGTGAGGGAACAGGTTGCTCAGGGAGGTTGTGGAGTCTCCATCCTACTCAAAACTTGACTGGACAAGGTCCTTTGCAACCTGCTCTAGCTGACTCTGCTTTCAGTAAGGGGGTTGGACTAGACTGTCTCCAGAGGTCCCTTCCAACCTTCAAGCACTCTGTGATTCTGTAAAATTATATGATGTAAACTTTTGCTTGTGTACTTCAAGTTTCCCTTCCCTGCAGTAATCTCACTTTCCCACCGCCCAGCATGCAAGCTATAACTTCAGGATGCAGAGACACAGGTGAGCACAGGTTTTTACATAAGCTGGAATTTTCCTCTACGGGCTCTAAAGACCTTGTTGCTATTTCTTTTGTTTCTTCATCGTCCCTTCTGCCACTTTACCCTCCATGCAGCATGAAAACAGACATAGTCACATTAACAGGCATGGGGTTGAAATCAATTAGTAGTTCATAACATGTTTGGTTCACAGCAGTTAGGGGTCAGTATTTGATGCAGATAAAATCACAAAATAATCAGAAATGAGGAAGTCCTTTAATTTTGCCAGCATGGGGAAAGAGGAGACTAAAGGCCTCGCAGGACTGAGGGCCTTCTCTTTGGAGAGCATGAAAATATAGAAGGAAAAATGGAGGAGCTAGAGATAAAGCTGAATTCAATAGACACGTGTAAAGAGATCCTTACACAAGTGAGGGGTTATATGCCAAAAGCCCCTTGATCTTTACATTTCACCTTTCAGCTAACAGTGGTAGGGTTTGCTTCTTAAAATTAATTCCTGCATGACTCCAAGCACCCGTATGTCTGCAAGGACTAAAAACTAAATAGAATCTTAATATCCCCTAAACTAAAGAACAAAAAAACCCTGTATGCTTCTTGCAAGGTGAAAAAAACCAAACTGAGCATTTACTGACTTTTTTAGATGTACTTACATGCAAGTAAGTTTTTACTCTTCAATAATACATCCATGTTGCACATGTAAGAACAGCTATCACAGAAAAGTAAACCCATTATTTTCATATCTCATAAAACACATTCACTATAAAATTTCTGGCAACAAATGCCAACAGTAAGTAGGCAAAATAATCTTCTACTACCCAATACAATTTAAAGAAGTAAACTGAGCAATTGTGGCTATCTGTACTACAGCCAAATTGGACTAAGCTATTTAATACATGACTACTAGGATAGCAATAGCCATAAAACCGGAGCCATTTCTTCAGTCCTACGTTTAACTGCTCAGTGCAACAAGTTTCAAGTGCTGAAAGCAAGAGATCTTTTACTAAGGTGACACTGACTTTTTGCTTCAGAAATTTGTAAAAAAAATTTACCAGCTTCACCAGTTCAATACAACTCAAACCAAAAAATGTTACAGCACAGTCAAATACTGATGAGACCACTGTCCTTCAGGAAAAAATAGTTACAAGTTCATATCTATCTATGTATGTGCATCTACGGAAACACTGTGCAAGAAGACACATTTATATAATTTCAGCCAACCTAGCATTTGGATAATTGATTTTCAAGACATTCAACAGACAGAGGGATATGAGCATCCATAGAGTTATGGATAACAGAATTTAGATTAACCCATCTGCATGCTACCTATACACAATAATAGATTATTATTTAGAATTAATATACTGTAAACAATCACTCCCATGGAACCTAATTAAATGAATACAAAACATGGTCAACACACTGGATTCCCAAAGCACCAAAAGCCAAAGTAGCAGGACATATAAAGACTGGATAGAGAAAATGAGGCTAAACTGTTTACTTAGTAACACGAAGTGAATGTGCTACTGTTTTCTGAACATCCAATGGAGAAGCTACAGTGCTGAGAGCTAATCCCCATTTCTCACCAAAACAGACAGGAATGCACACTGGATAATTTGTTCCTACTGATGATATCATTCTGTTAAGTTTACTGTTTTTAATAAGGAGCAAGTTTCAGTCTTTCACTTTCTCCCCTGTACAAGATCAGATCAGCCTCTCAGTGACCTACTTTATGAGTCATAGTCCTCACTATTTATGATTCAGAAAAACGTCTTCTCTGACAGTATTTCCCAGACTACTGTGGGTTCATTCCAAGAACCAATTTCATCTTCATTGGTTTCCTACAGGAAACCAGACCAACTTCCTATTATTTTATTTTCCTTCATTTCAGCATGGCTCACAAACTAACTGGAAGTGAGAGTGATAGAAAACTTTATTCTGCATAAACACAAGCCAACATAAACACCACCAAAAAATACTGAAGACGTCACTGGTTCAAAGTCACCAGAATGTGAAGCAAGCTAAGATTAGAAGTGCTTTTCCCTCCTTCCCCAAACATGATGCATGCAGGCAAAAACAGTAAGTTTACACAACCAAAGTTTAATGGTAAGAGTTGTTCAGGTCTCTGGTGAAGACATTCGCCCCTAACACGTGGCCAAGTTCTACTCCCTCTTCTAACACTGGGAGTTGTTTTAAAATGGTAAGCACTGTTGGACTGCTTTTAAGTCCTATTGATACTACAGTCAAGTCCCCCAACCATCCCAGTCAACAGACTTCGGGTGCCTAGGTTCTCTCCTCAATTGCGACAACAGAAGTATTACTGGAGATGCTAGGAAGCATCATAAGCACACCCTGAAGAAGTCCATCTAGACTTCCAGTAGAACTTCTAACATTGCCTAAGTATTGGCCTGCTGCACTCAGGCTAGCTTCTAAGAGAGCCATTTTGATGTCTCCTCATTGTCCAAGGCACATTAGATCTCCAAAAGCCAAGACTTGGTGCCAGATCTGCATTGGCTCAAAATATTTATGTGGTGATATACTTGAAGAATAAACTTTCCCAGAGCCCATGGCAGTGTCATGCAAGAACTTATAGCAGCATCACCACCACCACCCCCCTTCATGCCTTCCCAGTGCTGTGATTTGAGCTGTTGGCAGCTGCAGCAGCCACATGGAGACAGTTTAGGACTAGAACGTTAGTACCATGCTAACACCACCTAAGGGACACAAGTAATTTCCATGGAGATTGTTATCCAATGCACTAGTTCAAGAAAACAAATGCTGAAACACCTAGCTGTGGACTGCAAATACCCAGCAAGGTTTGCTGGCTCAGGCCTCACTCTGCAAAGCAGCAGCTAAATTGCCTTCTGGACCAAAGCTGCCCTTGGACTCAGGTAGCCTTGTTCTTATATTGTTGTACCTGAGCTAATAAACCCAACCAGACTCATGTTTAGCACAGGGCAAACTGGATAATTCAATAATGCAAGCAATTTAAAAGCAAAATTATTCTCATTTCAACTCTATATTCTGCTGTTTGTCTTGTCAATAACTGCAGTCTTTCAAAATTATTTCCTCTTGCTGGGTTTCAAGGCTTACAGAGTGATAGGAACAACACATTGCTTTTTGTAGGAAGGCTGACCTACAAAACTAAAGCCAAACTGATTTTCATGAGGCTTAAAGGCTCCTTCGGTTCTCACCTCAAGAGAGGCCAGGGAATATTACCACTTAAGGATACTTTCACATTGCACACAACAAGGACAGGACATGTGACTGTCACACAATTTATTTTAATGACAATTTGCTACCTGGCCATCAATTTCCGTTTGTAATCATGAAGTGAAGTATGAATGAGGTTTTTGCAAGTAAATAGAGGTTACCTGTTAGTAAACTGAGCTTCTCCATGATACAGCAATGTAGCTTAACATATGTAAAATACAAATTAAAGTTATCCTCTCTACTATTCATTTTATTTCCTTATGATGCAGCAGTACTTACCAGGGTCAAGTTACTAATTTTCGACAAGTCCTTTCTGTGTCAGTTTCTATAACTTGATTTTTCCAACCAAAAACCCAGAAATGTTATAATACTGCAAGTAGTAGCAAAGCTGTTTTCTCTATTTGTAGGTCAATCTTTTGAAGAATACCACCTGCATGAAAACTGGTATAGGCAAAGCCTTTCTAGAAGTGACACACTCAGATACACGTATTGATATTAATGCAAACAGAATAATGTGGTTCTAAGTGCTGTTTGGCCTAACAACGCTGCAATAACTTCTCCACTAGGACTGATCAGCAGCAAACTCTACAGCAAAAGTTGTTTCACATGGCAGAAAAATCAGCTTTTGAAACCTGTGGATTTTGTTGATAATGACAATTTAACCTTACTTATTCTGACATCTTAATATATATTCAGTAGCAAGACTCATGCAGTAATTCAGCACTGCAGCAAACACAACTGTCTTGACTTAAGGCAGCATTTACCTGTCAAAGTTAGCAGTTAAAACAGCTATAAACGCTGCAGTCCAAAATAATCAAAGCAGTATACCACCACCAACGCACATTCACAATTCCCGGTGCTAGAAGGTACTCACCTTGACATGGCTCTGAGCTCCCAGGTTGTATATCTCAGTGGGTTTGACTTCATTAATGATCTTCACCAGGCAGGTGCTGTCCGTGAGATCACCATAGTGCAGCTTCATGTCTTCAGAGTTTAAGAACACAGAGTTAATACACTTTAGTCCCAGAACAATAATATGGCACTCTTGGTCCAAATCCTATTCCAGGTTTAAAATCCAAGTAAACATTTATTAGAAATAGTTAAGAGATCACCGGCTGAACAAGGTTTTGCTTTTTTTTTTCCCCCCTGCTTTAAGCACAAAATATATTTCCCTGCAGGAGTAATGAATACCATTTCAGATTCTCTTTTCAATAATCTGATTTACCTAGCAACATTTACATAATTTGTTTAATAGTTTACACTTCATTAACCCAGGCTGTTTAAATCAAATCAATGTCATATACAGAATTTCAGCCACAAAATAAAAAAGCATTATTTAGTTTAGGCTTCCAATCTTTCACTCACAAAGGTTTTTAATAACTCCTTAAGCATACATCGATAGCTTTCTTCTCCTTCCCAAAATGTTGCACATGTTTAAGTTCCTCACTGTGAATAATTTCACAACACAACAAAAATGCTTCAGCTGCCTACAAGATGAACATTTTGGTAACATTACAGTACAACCCACTGCATTTATTATTATTGTTTTTCCATTTAAAAAATATAGATACACCCTGGAAAGGAATTTCAGAGAACATTGTAACTGTCAATGAAACATGCTTCATGATATTACACAACAAAATCTCAAATGTGGTTAGATATGTCAGTCACACAGCTGTTATCTGTCCTTTCCCGACTGAGTTACTTTCTAATTTGTGTGTGAAAAAGTAGGTAAGAGCATGAGACCAGCTCCTGTCAAAATTAAAAGAGCAGATTGCAATGCTTATCAACTTGTCCGTGGTTTCAGACCCCGACCTGTCAGGAAATTATTCCAGAAATTAAATTCATTCTGATTAAACAGGTCTCATTTTCCTTATTAAAAAAAAAAAATAAAAAAAAAAAATCACACTACCACACTACTATCCACATATCTATTCAACAAAAAGAAAAATCTTGTTATAACTATTGATGAATTAGCTTTTTACATTTACTTGCCATATTTATATAGATTTTCATTTGATGTTTTTGACATTAATAAATTTATGTTTACATTGCCCTATCTCCAGGAAAAAGAAGAAATTCCTATTTCTGTACAGTTCAGCAGTCTTCCCATTTGACAATGGTCACCACTTTTTTGGGGCTGTATCATCTACAGATATAGTCAACTTGATTTTTTTTTTTTTTCCAATCCTGAAACCAAGAAATACAAGGTTTATTACAAGAGACTACCATATGAATCTACAGTACATTTTTTTAAAATGCTGTAGAGATATGTGAATTTTGTTTTCATTTAAGCTGGTTTGGGTTTTTTTTATGGTTTGGTTTGGTGTTTGGTTTTTTTTTTTTTTTAACACTTTAAGGCAGCAGGGAAGTAATAGATCATGCAGTTCTCAGGTGTTCAGCTTTGCACATTCCTATTTAACAGGTACTTGAGGCTCTTCAGGTTCATAAAGTGATACAGCCCAGCAGGTCACAGTATATTCTTGAAGTCTGCTTTTACATCCACATTACTTGAAAAGGACAGTTCTGAAGAGACTTCAAGACCCAGTTGAAGCTGTGGCTAACAGGTAAGGGAATGGTAATGCAACTTTTTTTTGTTGTTTTTTTAAAGAAAGAGATAACTGTGATTAAATATGAGGGCTGGCAAGCAGCTTATGACCCTTTTTGTGCATACACATCAATTATCCATGGTGTGAGCTGCCTTCATTCCTGCCACCAGTTCTATACAGGCTGTGCTGGAACAACACCATGTTTCCACTTGTATGGAATGCAATCGTCCTGCTTCCCAAATGACATTCAGCACATGAAAGCAGTTCTGCTTATGGGCCACAGCATGCAAAAGATCCAAAATGGTTATAGGATAAAACTATTTGGATATTGGTGTTAACCTGCAATCCTCAAAACTGTTGGTGTCCAGACCACCTTAACAATTGCTGCATTTTTCTTGCAACACTAAATAGTGACCAAGAGCAAGCACCACCTAACCAATTTCTGTGATGGCAGTTACCACCTTTTTCAGGACAACTCTGTGGGCTGGTGGGAGCAGGGAAGAACCCCAATGCACTATCCTTTCTGCACCAGAAAAGAAAGCTTCCTCTAGGCAACAGGGATCCCTCTTCTTCCTCTGCTTACCTTGGCTGGGAGTTAAACAAAATCCCCCTGCCAGCTGAGCCAGCCTTTCAGAGAGGATGGAGCAGAGGACACTGCTACAAGAGGAGGCCCAGGGAGCCGCAGCAGGTCTGTAGGAGCCTTAGGGTCTGAAAGCGCAACTGGTTCCTCTCCAGCCTAAGCAGCAGCTGAGCCGGAAAGAGGTGCCACAGCCAGGCTCCCTCTTCCTACACCAAAGACATCCAGTTCTGCCACCATCCCCAGGCCAGAGAGCAGTCTCAGAGTTTCCCAGGGGAAGGTGGGCTGCCAGCTGGGCTGAGCCGAGGATCAGAGATACCCTCCCACGATTACCTTAAACTTAAAACTCTCAAAGGGGAATGCCCGTCTTGGTCTACCATCAAGTCTTCAAAGCTTCTTGTCCAAATGGCTTTTTTGAAGGGAATAGGGCATGAGGCTTTGTTCATTTTCTGACCCAGGAAAAAGAGGTCTTTCAAGAGTAATAGGCTAAGTGGAAAGACTTACTAGAAATGAGGTTTATTTGGTGCAAAGATTTATAAACACAGATCAAATGTCAAAACTTTTGGGTTTTAGTAATATTATCCAATTTAAAAATCTCCTTAGCAAGCAATAGCTGGAGGGCTTCGCTTCAGGAAACACCTTGTTTTCCTTCTTGTTCTCCCTACTTTTTTTTGTATAAAGAAGTTCACTGTCTATAAAGATCATCATCTTGCAATGTGTAATCAATTCCTCATGGGAAGAACACATAGGGCAAAGACAAAATTAGGGTTTGCTCACATCAACCACTATTGCTTCTTTGCTTCCTCCAGTACTGCCTGGAAACCCATTGTTTCCAAACAGTTTCCATGGAGCAGCCTTTCCTGAGATTCCAAGTCCAATTCCTCCTCCTCCTCCCATTCATATGGCTGCATTCCTCAGTTAAAGGAAAATGAGATAAGAAGTGGGGAAAAACATTTAAGGTCTGCTTTCTTTTTCCTTTCTTCCATCCCTTTCCTTAAATGTTCATATACATATTCATCACTATCTACATTGTCTTCTCAAATCACTTTTCGTATTCACAAGATGGTCCTCACAATGCATAGGTTCCTGTTTGATTTCTTTTGCTTCATTTTACCTTGTGAGCCACGAATGTAAGTCATGGGAAACACAGTTCTTACATTGTCCTGGACGGAAGCACAGGTTTCAGTATTCTTCATTAAGACATTTTATTAAATTTTACCCCTCTCTCAATCAGATATTTTAAGAAGCAATGTACAGTAAGTAGCAACTATTCACAGCAAATACCACTGAAGTCATGTCAGAAATTAAATGTTTTTTAAAAATTACAAGCAAAGATCAAGTGAAATCTAAAAGTTGCATTATATATTACAATTTGATAAAATTAGGCTCTGTTTAACCATGGCGGGAAGCAGACTTCAAAAGACATGAGATTTATTTATGGCATGGAGATATTTAGTGGCAACAATACCTTAAATCAGACTATTTAGGACAGTGTCAGCCTGCACAACTCTACAAAATATGCATAGTGTAGAGAACTATATGCCTGTTAAAATGCTCAATCCTTCTGCTGAACTGGAGACATCCAATATTTGAGCTTCTTCTCATTAAGTGACAAGTTAACCTTCTTTAAGATAAAATACTCAAACAATTTTTGCAAAGTGTACACTAAAGGTAATAATTTCAGCTTTCCAAATTATCATCAGTAACAGAGAATACAGTGAATTGTCAGCAAAATTCCAAGAGCAATGCTTTTCCTTCAGGAAAAACAGGTAATCATTTCCTCAGGTGCAGAAATTCAGAAGGTCCAAAGATTCATTCTTCCTGTCATCAGTAAGAATTGATCATGTCTTATTCATGCTGTCATACAGGTTGTCCCCAAACCTTCACCTCCATCAGGCACTAAAAAGCTCATGAGGAAACAGAAGTGGAGTGCTTAAGATAACTGCCTCAAAAAAAATCATTTTACTATTCTGATATCTCAGTGTTTTCAACCTCACATAGCTTTTTGCAGGCCCAGCCATTTTCGAATTGCTACTGCCTAGCTATGTGTGAACTGTGTCAGCATTTCTACACAACAGAAAGTGCCTTCCTGGGCCCCTCTCGTATTTTCCCCTCTTGGTAACTCACACAAACAAGAATATCTATACTTTGTGTCACATTTTCATCAGAGAAAAATTGTCAGTTTTCTTTCTGAGATAGAGTAGCTAGCTAACACAAGCAGAAAAAGGGAAGCTTAGCTATCAAGGTTTTTTGTTTGTTTGTTTTTTGTTTTAAATAACCAATCCTAAGTCAAGCAGAGCTTAAAAATAACTGCTCGTTAATAACATTTAGGTAGAGGAAACTGGGATTCCTTTCCTGCTCCCGGGGACCTTTCTCCACCAAACACACACCACAGACTAAAAAAAAAAAGCCTTAAATATAAAAACAAAGTCTTACTTCCTTCAATGTGAGCCTGTGGGTTCTTATAGAGATGTTCAATCCGTCCTGTATTAAAAGAACTAGACCGACGAACGATGCCATGCACCTAGGGATTGAACAAGGAAAAATACAAAAGGAAAGTGGTAAACATTAAGAGGAAAGCATTCATCATCATCATCGCTCTTTTCATATACATGGGCCTAACCCTTATATCAGGTAATCAGAGCTTGTCTCTATTCGTAAGGGCAGACAATTATCCAAATCGTAACAAAATACTTGGAGATGAGTTCTGATGCTGTCATATTTATTTTAGTACCCTTGAGTGGTTTCATCTTCTCCCTTGTTGACACCACTAGCAGCCCAAGCATCACACACAGTACAGAAAACGCACTGAATTGCCCTAGAGCACCATCTCCGAGTGAGACTTGCCAACGTTACTGGAGTTGGAGAAGCAATATGTGAATCCCAAGATAACCACTTTTCCCTGGTTGCATAGAAGTCTTTCTGGAGCCAGAGATGATGGGCATGGAAAAAACAGCAGCAGGAGATGGGGCTAGGGAAAGGAGAGAGGGGGCAGAGAGGAGAGAAGGGAAGAAAAAGACAAGGGGAAAGAAGGGGCAGCAGCTGCAAGGCCCAAATATATTTTAGAAAACAGCTGTTATTCACTTTCTGGGGTGTTGGAAGAACAGCCAGAACTCTCAGTGCTGTTTTGTGGACCTCATGAGTCAGTGTCCTCCGGTGGGTTACGAGACACACAGGCAAGCCTAAGGCTGAAACGCAGGCTGAGAATTTCCTTTAACCAGCCACGATAAATAAGTCAGTGAAAAAAACCCACTGGTTCTGACTAACATTAAAGAAAAGCCCGTTTGTGTCTAATACATTAGAGAAATTGTTCAAACACTAATCCTGTTTCCTCCTTATGTAAGATAGCCCCATGCCTGCTGCCAAAATTCACGTTAGCTTAGGTTACCAGCTGCAGAAGTTGTGCTTGCACAAGTGAAATCAAGCTTCAGCATCTGACTGTCCTCCACTTCTCCCTGCCCTTTATTTCTGAAAGCGATCCCTTACGCTTTGATGCAACCTACACTTCGTTGGGTTGAGCCATCACTTCACACTCTCACTTCATGTTAACTTGTACCTGCAAGAATATACTAGCAGGAACAGGCAGTGTTTGGGGGTTTGGCTTGGTTTTGTTTGGGGATTTTTGTTTTACACATAACACAAGCTATGGTTATTGACAGAGAAAACACTTTTATTCCGTCTTAAGTCTGAAACTTCACTGAGTAAAAAGGTATGCACAACCACACAGTGAGACCAGTTTGCTGCTTTAAGAATGACATTTTGGTGGCAAGATCTCTAATAATAACTGAATAGCTTCATCTTTACAACTTGCAAGTCAAATTTATGACCCCAATTTCCTTGCATAAAATCTCGTGTGCCCAGCCACACAACAGGCTCACAACGTACCTTGTTCTACAATTCAAATGCTAAACTTTCCACAACTGAGTACAATACTTGCATTTTGAGGATCAATGCAGAACTGAGAAACATGGCCCCCCAAAAGAAATTTCCATCAAGTAATGAATTTATGAAGATAAATTTTCAAAATGATGTAGTTAAAAGCCCTATCAAAATAATTATTTATAGAATGTGTGGATAATTTACAGGGACATAAGGTTTACAGAGAAATGCTTTCAAAAAAAGCCACTTCCATAGTAATTTCACATCTGCAAAAGATGCTGGAAATATTTTGAGTACTCAAATGAACATCTGTTTTGCTGAGTAAAAATCAGACTGCAGTTTTAAAGCAAATTTTTCTAAAGGAATCTAACTGAAGTGCTCTACAACTCTTCTAGAAAAATTAAATATTTTGGCTTAAAGTCCTGATGAGAGACTTCTTGAGCTCTCAATTATCTATCTCTGAATGAAGTCATGCTGAAATTAAAGTCCACACGAACGATTGACCAATAAGTCAAATCTTGCCAGCTCAAAGCTTGATGAAAGATTGTGCTTGCAAGAGCTTTGTGTCAGCTGAATGACTGTGATACCAACATTTGACCGATGAGATGTGCTAAATGTAATCACCCTAGGACTTCAAAAAGTTTCAGCAAACAAACAAATCCAGAGAGCCTGTTGCATTCAGCGATAACAAGAAAACATGCAAACCCAGCTTTTTTTTCTTTTCTTTTTTTTCCTCCCACTCCTTTTTCTGGTATGCACATACAAGAGAAAGAAAACCTGCCAAATGCTTAATCCATGACAGCAATATTACTGTAAAAAAACTGATGAAAGGTACCTTTGTCTGCATGGGACAGGTGAAATAAAAACTTTGTGACAAGCCAAAATGTGTGCAAACTGGTTAATCTAGTTAAGAATGTAAGATCAGTGGATTTTTGTCATTAGGGCTTGATCTTTAAATAGATTGAAATTTTTAAAAAGTCAAATGAACCATCTTAGTTAGGGACGCAATCAGTTATCACGTGTACTCTTGTGTTCAGTTATTGAGGAACAGAGGTCTCTAACTGAGAACAGACGAAAAAATTCCAACAAATAGATGGAGGGTTGAGGAACAGAAGAAAAAACCCTCTACCCAATTATTGTAACCTTTCTATTGTGGAAAGGGTTATATTTCATTTTAGTTGCAGTTAGCAGTTCCCAATTTCATTGTGGACTAGGAGAGAGCACGTGCTTTTGCCTTTAAAGTGGCAGAAGCAACCACAATGGTATCTCTTTTCCCCAAACCGAATGGAGAAATAGTAAAAATAATCAATTTACAACACTAAAAAACCAACATCAATAAGCAGATCAATCAACACAGCAGGAGAAAGGATGGAATAAGCAAGGCAAGATTAACCACTTGCAAAAGCATGGAAAGCACAAACTGGCTGAGAAGAGACTTCTCACTAAGTATGAAGCAGTATTACAACAGAAGTAATAAAATCCAATATTAGAACGAGCATTAGCTTTTACTAAAAACCCAGAAAATACTACATTGTGGGGAGATTAATTTGACCACCCCTTTCCTTCCATTATCATACATTTTGGAAGCATCTTTCATGACTGAGAAGGCAAACATTCTCACATATATGCCCGTAACAGTTCAAAACCATCAAATCATACCATAATAATGTGATTGTTGCTTTGCTGGGCCACAAAAAAGACAATTTTGCCAGGGAAAATTATGCAGCAATAAGTAAGGAGTCAGACTCCCTTTATTTTAAGGAAAAGGTAAATGAAAATCATGTCCTAAGCAAGAATATAATTAATCCAAGAGAACGGGTGGAAAGTAACACTACCAAGGTATATTTTGGGGTTTGGGGTGGGTTTTTTTGCTTTTTAAACAGAGAAAGCAAAATGCAAGGTTTTCATTGCTGAAGTATAACTGCCAAAATAAAAGGGCCTTTAGTGTGGAGAGAGAGAGAGAGAGGGAAAGAGAACAAACAAGAGATTCTTATTCCTTTATGTGGTACATTGCATCATAAATTATTCCCTAATTCCTTACAGTTTTGGCTTACACAGGTCACTGCTTATCTGAGTTGGCGGGAAACATGCAAAGCCGCTATACCCTGAGGAGAAGAGGGAATCCACCAGTGGACATTAGATGATAAATAGTACAATAAGCTGGCATGATTACAGGCAATGTTGCACATTCCTCTCCAGAGTTTTGATTTGTTATCTAGGGCTGGAGTGGAAAACATACACAGAGAAGGACAGAAGCAGAGGAAGCTGGAGCTGCAGCATCCAAACGACTCCATCAGCCCGCAGCAGGTCACCGAGTCACTCACCTCGTAGCCTTTTTCCAGCAGGAACTCTGCCAAGTACGATCCATCCTGGGAAGAGTAAGATATAGGAAAATGTTAGAAACACAGTGAATGGGCCTGGGAGATTTGAACTGGTTAAGGTCTCAAAAAGGGGAAGAAAAAAAAATTTGCAGTGAGTTGACCAGGTAACAAGCATATACTTTCATTTCTCCAGATTTATACACTGACCTAAAAATACTATAGACGGGTTTTGGTTAATTTTAGATTAAGAAGCAGTATATTTTAAGATAACTTGCTTACAAATGCTGGTTGAGAACTCCCGTCTCTTGAATCTCTTCCCAAGTTCCATTATAAAGTGCCTGGGGACGTCTTTCCAAAATATCGTAACCACAGTTATTGAATTTGAACTATTTTGGAGATAGGGAAGGAAAAACATTCTAGAAAAATTGGTGCAAGCTTGGCACACTCTGCAAACCGATGTGCCTCTGTAGCAGTATCACGCTCGCGTCTCCCTTACACATGTGCTCCTTACACCAGCCTTCTGAAGGCAGCAATAATTCTGCCTGCCTGACCAATTGAGTTTTCAAAAACACCCCTAGCACACCCTATATTTATACTACAGAATACAAGCCATTTTCACATTTTATAAATCATTGAGGGTTGAGAGTTTGGGCTGTTTTGGTTTAGGGGTTTTTTCTTTTTTTTTCTTTTTTTTTTCCTTCTTTTTAAATTATTGTCAAACTTAAATCATTAAACTCCCGAAAAGCAAATACTTCAGAACACATGCTAGTGCAAGTTTTCCTGAAATTAGATGATTTTCCTGGCATCACTATTGCCAGGATTACCAAATACAATAAGTCATATTATCCTTATAAATGTGTACACACCATCACAAACGCAGCAAAGTTTATCCCTCCAGAAGAGTGCTCACTAACCAGCTCAGTCAATATTACCCATGCCCAAAGAGTCTGTGTCTTTTCACTGACTTTTTGAACTGGTTGTTCCTTTAATATGCGAGAGTATTCCACCAGAGTCAACTGATTTGCTACGGAAAGATCATAAAAGCATGAGATGCCACCTATGCTTACATGCTTAAACTCTATTATGTGGATCTGCTCTGCCGTGATCATGGCCAGAGACATTTAAGTGCAAAACTAAACAGACATCTCTTTGGTCCTCTTTTTAAAAGCATGTTTCTCCAGAGAAAAACCTCTCTCACCTCAGATTAAATGAACTTTCCTTGTCTCATAGCCTAAGGAGAATAACATATTGAAGTAAGAAATTTGAGATGCACTAGGAGGCCCTAGAGCAGCAGGACTGCCAGTGGGGACTTCTTACTGCATTGATGGCAAAATCATGCATGAGTCTATGCAAAATGGCATAGTGCAGCGTACAAGGGGCATGTTGCTGTATGTTTAAAACTGCAGCATTAGAAAAAATGAGTGACTTTATGGTATGAATGTTTCATAAAGTCTTACACAGTCTAGAAGAGCTTGAAAGCAAGAAAGAAAGTCTCAGCTTACATACTTCTCCCACTACATGTATATGTGGGTGTTCACATAACTTCACAGTGCCATAACCCAAGAGCCATCAGTCTATGACATCGGTTGATCTGGAACATGACAAACCACGTGTGCCATGACATCACTGGAACAGTATGTATTTCTGTACATCAAATGAGAAGAACAAGACCCTATTGAAAGGAGAAATTCAAAGAATATGCAATGGAAACTCTGGAGAAACATGGGGGGAAAGGGGGGGATGACAACTACCTTTAATGTAGTTGTCATCTTTTTCATTAGTAATTCCTCCAGCATTTAGCAGAGGTGGATCAGAGGGAAGACAACTTCCCAATTCTCCTTGATTGCTCAGTCCACTAAAATAAATAAATATATAAAATAAAAAGGAGGTGAAAGTGGGAGACCCAGAGAGTGCAAAGGAGATGAAAAAAGAAAGGCTGTGATTACTTAGGAAGTTGATGGGAAACAGACTTGACTAGGATTGAACCCTGTCAATAAGGTCTTGTTCTTCTCACCCCAGCCATTGCTCAAACTTTCCAGTCGCCCTGGAACATTTTGAACCAGCAGTGGCACTCGCTTCCTCTGCGCTTCCTTTCCAGGTCTATCAAGTGATAGGGCAGGGCTTTACAATGAGTGGGAAACAGGCAGCAAGTGTGAAAGCTACTGGTTTCTGGCTCTAGCACAGCACAGCTGATTTACTGTCTGGTAATCGCACACAATGCGGATTCATGCTGTCCTGCATTGCGATACCGTATCACACATGGCCCCCAGGTTTCACGTTTCCCTTCCTTTTCTTTTAAGTACAGCAGCTGTCAATGCAAACGGCAATCAGAACAGCAATCAAAGTGTCAAAGAGTTCGCAGCTTGTAAGGATAGTACAGTTCCCATCTTTTCCTAATGAGGTGAAGAAGTAATATTAAGTAAGCTCTATTAAGTGATTTAAACCTTTATCCATATGAGACTGCATTATGCATATAAATTCTATTATCAAAGCTATTGATTTCCATTTATACTACAAAGAGAGCTTTCAAGATTCAGGAATCGGGATTCAGCTCCTCTCTACTAATAAAGAGGAGTGGAAGAAAGTACTGGATGGATGAAGAAACAAGGGAAAAGAGACCAAGAGCAGGAGGAATAGGGTTCTTTTTATTACTACTCCTAGAACTGCAGGAGAAGTATATGGAGTGCTTTTTCAGAAGGAGGGAAAAGGAATTAAAAACCTAACACAAGTGATGCAAGTGTATTAGGGCCGTAACACGGAGGAGAAAGGGCTCCCATTGCAGGGGGATAGTATAAACATTTGAGAAGAAACATCCCCACAATACGGTGGTAAAAATTACATTCCTTACAAACATGCAATGTTAGGAAATCCCAAAGACATGCAAAGGATTGTGAGAAATTCTGCTGCAAGATCCCTAAAGAAACTGTCCACCAACAGCCCAGCTCTCTACTTTCTGAAACAACGGAGCTGCTAATATCAACCTGACTCCCAAACCTGACTCCCAGCCACAAGAGACATGGTCGCTCAAAAAGCACCACTTCATTGGATAACGCAGCAGGGAAGAGAGCCTGACTACTGTGCCATCGCCCATACTCCTCGTGCCTGCCCATTTGCAAATGGATTAGCAATAAAGCCTGACAACATAAAAATGCAACACACCCGCTGTCAGATGCACTGTTTGAGGGAGGCATTGGGTTTTCGGTATTTCTATGATGGGCATGTATGATGAAATATCTGTCTCTTTGCTACATGCTTATAGTTCTGCTCTGCATTTCTGTGTGTCACAAATACCAGGTTTTCAGACTTCATTATTCCTTTGGAAAAAAGTGCCATAATTTTCCACATATCACGTGCAAGACCAAAGTTAGTTATACCTATAAAATTCAAAATTGAGTAAGGCTGGTGCCATGCCCTTAGGAGTAACACTACAAAGGTGAGTTCACAGAAGTTCAACCTATAGATTGTGTCAATTATCAAGGTCATTCATAGTGGTTCTAAATTTCTTTTGAACTACAAACTATAGTTGTGCTCTGCTGAAGTTAAATTTTGATAGGTTCAATTAATCTGTTTGGGGGACGGTGTGTGGAGAGAAGAGGCACACTTTCAGCCATAGGACATGGTTTTTATTTCTTAAAGCGATCTTTCTGCAGTAACATCATCAACAGTGCATTGTCATCATTTTCATTTAGCCTTGTTTGAATGAATAACCTATACTTCCATTAAAATATGCTGAACCAGTGCCACTAGTAGCCTTGCACAATAAATTGTTGTTTCATCAAATTTTAAACTTTTGCATAGCTATAAGCTAATGCTATTTCAGTGACTTATTAAGCTGGAGTACAGTGACAGATACTTTGGAGCAGGGAACACACACGACTCTAAAGCAACATCTAAATGATTTTGATAACAATCCATAATAAAAACTATTCATTTGTTTGTAGCACTCCAAAACAGCCTTCCTTAAAAAAAGAAAAATCCAAGAGAGTAATACAGTGTAATGTTATTTTTGCTGAAAAATGCATACTTCTAATCATTTCCAGTGATTTATGGAGGAAATCAGTAATTTTTTGCAGCTACTATAAACAGAACAGTGCTGCACTTTGTCTCAAGTCTTCAAGGCAATACTCTAGGTAAAGCATTAAAGTGTTCATAAAAAATTCTCCATACTGAAAAAAGGAAGAATTATGAACTCTGAAGTATTTAACTGATTTATTAAAGCTGCCACCCTCCAAATGCAGTGGTTATTTTGCTATTTTGATTTGTATTCTGGCCAAGTCAGAATAGGAAAACAAGTGTCCTTTTGTTCCTGTGGTCAAAAGAAAAAGTCAAAAGGCAATAAATGTTAAAAAAAAATCTTTCTTTGTTTTAAAACATTCCCCACTTAATTGAAGGGGTTTTGTAATGCATTAACTGCAGTACAATAAAAAAATTAAGCAGGAGGAAAAGTTATCATTAGCAACAACAACAAAAACATTCTAATTACATTACTCTGTTCTTTTTCAATTAAGAGTTGTTTAAAAGTAAAAGAAAAGCAAAGTTGCTTTGGAAAAGTGAATCACCCTGTTATTTCCTAGTCTGAGCTCCATCTGACCTCACAGACTATTCCACTGGTAAACTATTAAGTTATATTAAGAGCTGCAACTGCAGTTACAGACAACAGCAACAAGTTTTTCTTCCTTCCTCCCTCCAGTTATGTTTATCCAAAACAACATTATTCACATCAATATGCATAGCTACTCTACTGTGAACCTCAGCACAGACACTTTGTCTAAAGAACAAACCTCTGCACCACTCTAAAACCAACACGAACAGAATAAACTTGTGTAATTCAAATTTGCCTCTTACCATTAGGAGAGGCAACCAGTTATGAGTTTTGGCTTAACTTAAGCCAACAAGAGTAAGGTATGTCAGTGCGATGCTGCTGATTTTTTTAAAGTGTTGATATTTAAAAATATAAAATCTTCAGTCTAAAACACATATGATCTTCTACATTAATCAAACAGCTTGTGTCTATCACAAAATACCCCAACATCTCAGCTTGGGAAAAACAAGTGACACCATCAAACTGAGTATACTAAGTTTTTTTCCTGACTGCAGGAACCTGTGACACTTAATGTGTTATTTCCAACTACACTTACCACAAATTTCCCAGTGACAACAGTTAGGTGCTTGATAGCTTTTTAGAAAACATTAAAAATCATGCCCCTAAACTCTCAGGCTATGTGTTCAAACATTCAGATACTCAAAATAACTACTAGTTTTCAGATGTGTCTGAAGAACCATTTTTATAAAGAGGAAAAGTATCAGTAGAGAGCCTTTTGAAGACTTTAAAGAACAAGCTTTTTCTGAATGCATGTTATAAGCCATTAATACATTACTTTTTTCTTCAAACATGAATGTCTGCAGTATACTAATATCAAACAAACCAGTTATGAACTCCGAATTTGAGAGAAACCTAGCTATATTTTTCTGTCTCACTAGTGAAACCACAGGGATTGAAGGAATGTGTCTATAAACATGGAAATGCAAATCATATGGACAACAGTCCACAAGAAAATTAAAACCTCTACTTATAGTGTTTGTAATGGGAAATCCATAACAGTTTTAAAACCCACAAGATGATTGTTTTGCCCATCCCTATTTCCTCCTGCTTTGCAAAAAGCTACTGGTATCAGATGGTCTTTCACCTTTCCAAAATAGTAACAGCAGCTCCACTCAGCAGCAGCTATGAACACTTTGGACATGCCCATCCTCGAGTACTCAGACTAACCCAGCAGCCCCATTCGGTGACTAACACTGCTGCAGCCGACTCAGGGGGAAACCCCTCAAGCTGCAACAAATGCAAACCAACCCCAAACACTACCCAGTGGAAAGCCAAACACGCAGAACCTAGTTGCACAGAGCAAAGAAACCAGGAAACCCAGGACTAAGCTGCAGGACACATTCGCAAAAGAGTAATTTTGACGTCAAAATTTGAAAGTTCACAGTTGTCCCAGTAACAAACCATAAAGCCCAGAAACGGTTTTGGAAGAAATACAGTGTCTGTTATGTTTAAGACCGACGAGTAATTTTGTGAAGTGACACCAGGAGGAAAATATGAAATCTTAGCATGCCATCTTTACCTTTAACATCCTACAGAGGAAAACCAAAACAAAAGCAGTAACATGGCTAATACTGTAACTGGGGAGGCCACCTGAACTTATGACCATAGCTCAACACATCCTACCAGAAATAATGGACCCACCTCACTCCCAGACAGAGCTACCTGTATTTTTCTTGCTGCAGCAGCCTACTACAGCTGCTGAGGTTAAAGCTGCTTTCGCCATTGCAGCACCAGCTTCTCACACTGATGCTCAGCAGGCTTTCTACCACTGCTGCTCACTGCCTAAGTTTATGTTACTTTAAGTTTAGCCCAAGACATTGTTTCCTAACAGGGTGCAAGGTCAGTTATTTGAGAGAAACCAAAATAAACATCGCACTTGCTATCTTGTTTGCTTGAGACCAAAGCCTAATGAAGGAGAGGTAAATGAGTGTAGACAGGGAAAAAGGTTTTTAATTCACTCTTCTGTACTTGGCTTTACATATGGCCATAGCAATTTAGTCTGAAATATGATTTATTTACAGAGGAACACAAAACCAGAAAGAAAGCATGTTCCAATTGGAGTAGAGAATCAATGCACAGTAAGACAACTTTTATTTTCCTAAATGTTTGCACGGTTAGAAATTTGAAAATGTATTCAGGAACGCTTGATTGGTATGTCAGAGCTTTAACAGCTCTCAGTCTTGCAATATTTGCTTGGGTGGAAGAAAAGCACTGCTCCTACAATGATATGGTCTGCAAGTCATGGGAGCAACCACTCTGTTTCCCAGACATTTGAAGTTCTAGGACAAGACAGCTTGTGTTGCAACTGATTATTACTCTCTTAGGTATTGCCTCTCCCAGTCAGCATGGTGGGAGCCCAGTTTTTACTGGTCTGGCATCTACTGAAGCACAAATAGATTTTTCAGGAACTCCGCTTGTTTATGCAATTCCCACCTTTTCATTTCAAGGTTCTCACACTTCCCAATTTTCAATAGCAGAGGTCTTTAAAAGGTGGCCCCCAACACTTTCCACTTTTCAGCGCAGCTCTGATTTCTCTTTACACCAGGAAGGGATAAAATAAGAATCAGAAATGCCCCTATCACAGCAATAAACTTCCTGATACTTTTGCCATGGAATAGAAAAGGAAATATCCAATTGCAATTTCAAAACAAAAAAATAAGAAAAAACCCACAGAAATCCCAAAGCTAAACGCTTGTGAAAGAACATCAATATTTGGACCAAAATGTTACATTTTAAATGACTCTCTTTACTTGGCTATTTGTGTCACCTTTTCTTCAGGAGAAACTGAAGAAACAGTAACAGGAGAGAAATGTAACAGGAGAGCTCTTAAGAGTTGTTCCCTAATGTTCACTCTACATACATTCTCTCCTTCCCCCTAACAGGGGTATGTTATGTATTTTGAGTCCTAAGTACATAAAGCTACACTTCAATTCATTGGGGGGAAAAAAAAAAATATAGGAATCTTAAGATGTTCTTCTTATGCTTTCCAAAACACTGTCCTCACAAAAAAAAAAAAAATCTAGAGAAACAATTAGCAAAGTGAAAGACGCACAGTCTATAAAGATTTGAATACAATGCTTTTAACCAGTTTTTCCAAAGATAACACTTGCCAGAATTCCATGTTCTGCAACACGTTTTTATTATGCCCAGAAGCAGCTTCACATTTTGTTGGATATTTTTAAGCAAGAGTAAATATTCTTCAAAAGTATTTTTTTACAGTCTAGGATTTTTTTTTTTTTAAATACACAATATATGTTCTATAGTATAACTGTAAATAAATTAAATAGATGGACTCTGTGGTAAAACCTGAATTAATAGTTCTGTTCATTCATTCAGACAGTCCCTACCTTCCTCTGTAAGCAAAAACTGTTAGTGAACATGCTTAACGATATAATAAATGCACCCATATTCAAAACATTTAAGTATAGATTGATTGAAATTGGACATTAGACCAGATACCTCTGTTCCACGTGGCCGCTCTTGCTAATCAAGCGCTCTGATGCCACATGGACTGAGCTTCCTGGTGGCGAGAAGCCAAGCAGGATAAGGATTATCTAGGCGATAGCAAAAGGATGCAGTGTTTTTTCAGAGAAGGTTGCAGAAGGTCATCCTTATATTTACAGATACCGTACAATGCCTTGTGTACCCAACTTCACAGCTTTCCCTTGTCAGCTTCGAAAGGGGAAAAAAACCCACCCAGTTTCATTAATTGCCAAGGTTCTTGTCTAAGGGGAACTAGAAAGGGAAAGCGAGCAATCATGTTTGCTTATCCTATCTGTCAGGAACAGGATTTGGAATAGACAACTACTACAAAACCGCCAGCAAAATACCCATTCCTTCAATTCATATAGTATTAAAAATCACCTGCAGTTTAAGTTAGCAATAACCCCTTTTATCATCTTCAAGTGCAGTCATCAAAAGAATTCTTTCAGCTAGCTAGCTTTCATGAACAGCTTCCTAATTAAGATTAGGACAGAGCTATGTCAAGGTAAAGCAACTGTATAGTTTAAATATTTCCACATCAGTTTTGTTCCAATGAATTATGCAGTTTTGCACAGATCTCTGAAAACAGAAGAACTATTTAAAACGTTCACAAAGAAGCTTTTAAGAAGCATCAAAACAAATTACTTTAAAGAGCTTGTCACAAACATTTCTTTCTTTAACTTCTTTCATTTGCTGTTCCACAAAACCTGAAACTAGTTAAATTTAACTGACTTTACAAGCTTTGGAGAGACTGAGTACATAGGACACATTTTAGTAATTTTTGTCTGTATTCAAAGTAATTTCCTCTAATCTCAAGGTTTCTTTGCAGTTTGCTGAATCGCTTTGCACCCTAGGAACTACAGGAAATACTACAGAAACCTCCCTGTCTCACTTATTTTGCAAAGTGTTCTGTTACATTTATTCCTGGTTACCTTAATAACAACCTACCAAAGCCAAACAACACAGTATCACAATGTTACTTGTTTAATATTCATAAATTCTTTAATTTAATTGCCAAGGGCTATGAGGGTACACTTTAACTGAACAAACACAGCAGTTCTTGCAAAAAGGCAAATGTGAAGAAAATAATATCTAGTTTTTATTACAAACGTCACTGGCACTTAATAATGGCAACATCCTATCTTTTTTAAGAAACACTTAAAATTTCTATAGCAGGCACAGGAAGAGAACTCTTGGTTTTGTTCAACATCAAATGTAAACATAACAGCAAAGTGCAAGAGGGCCTCATTTTCAGAAACATAGGGACTGAAAACAACCCTTTTCTTTGAACAATACACTAAGCTCCCTAGGAGAAGATTATCAGATATGTGTATACATAAGCAGTTCTTAAAATTAAGCACATGGGTCCTCCTTTTAATGCTATTAAGAATTACAGATTAACACCACCATGCAGCTGACTATTTGGAATAGTCTTCATGCTTCGTATTTGCAGGTTCACCTGCCATCTGGCTTTTGCCCGGCCTGAGCCAACACCTCTAGCAAAGAAGGACAACAGATAGAAGTCAAGCAATTGCACCTTATACCTTATGAATCTTCTTAAGTGCTTATGCACTGAGTCACTACAATATGCTCAAAGTAGACAGAAAAAGGAAGTTCCAATACTGAACTACATCACACATGGAAAACTAATTTGAGCAGCCTTTAAGGAGTTCTTCATCACTGTATCAACTAAGCTACTCGGCATCAAACCATCCGTCTTCTCCCTCTGCCTCATTCCAAGAGAAGGGGCATCATCCATTTTCCTCCCATCCCTCCCCTTGAGGGTTATCCATTATTTAGAAAGCTTGAAGAGGCATCAGAACAGGACTGTTATTTAGGCACCTGCTTATATGACCTGTGCCCTGATCAAACTATACTACATGGTACCCTTTAGATGAGCATCCTTACTCTTTAGGGGCTGATTGCATTTATTTAGGGCATCTGGAAATACACTGAACAATGTTTCAAGAGTATTAGTGAATGTTTTTGTACTAGTGAACATGCTGACAACCAGTAGGTGTATACAACCAGACAGCTAGCTTAACTACTGTACTCTATCCTCACAGAAAATTCTGCTTACATGACATTGCACCAGCAGGCATTTTGGAGAAAGTTATTTGATTTATTGCAACCCAGAAAGAAGTCTACAACAAGCTGCTTTGAGATGATGGTAAAACTCCACCTTCAGGATCTATGGCATCACAGCTACACCCCTTCCCTCCCTCTCAGAGGCCAGTCACGCTGCCTGACTCACAGCAATATGTCTCATTCACTCAGAGTTGTGATTAGTACTGCAGTCATCTATGCCATCCGCTGTGTACAGACCATCCATAGACACAGGCAGTCCTCCAGCCACACACATGCTGCTCCCATGGCAGAATTCCAAATAAAAACTGCGGCTTCATGTTTGCACATCTTGTTTGTCAATATTGCTTTGTTTCTCCAAGAACAACTTGGCAAACTGACAGGCTAGCCAGCTAGTGCAAAGCTGCTCTTTTCGGCTGGATGCCTACGCACCAGTTGGCCACATGATGCAATTCAAGCACTCTGTGCGTATCTGGATGACCTGTGATGGGAATACGAACTTTTCTAGATCTTTTAGAAAGTTTGCTGGTTTCTAAAGATGACAACAGTTCTAGATCCATAGGGAGAATATTCCAGTTTTTTCCAGGTATTTCTATTTTACTCGAGACAGTGGTTTACGTGAAGGGATGTTCAAACTTGAAAGAAAATGATTCCAGGTATTCTCATGTACTTCTGTAGGGCAATCTCAGCCTGGCAAACTAATTTAGCCAACAAGTGACTAAAGTTTGCATCAGAAGGTAAACAGCAGGGGTCCCAGGGAGGGGGCAAACAACTATAAGGACAGGCAGGCAAGGAGGGGTGCTCATCCTGCTGAAGTGTAAAATAAGAATTTCTCCAAAATTACTGGGATGGGACCAGCAAAGGTTGAGATTGTTACTCTCCTGCTGACATGCAGGAAAGGTAAAATTGCCAGTTGCAGTGAAAGTTGTTGTGCAGATCTATTCAGACAGTGCATGTTACGTTTTCCCACAACTATTGTCACATTTTAATTTTGTTCTGCTACTTTCCTTAAAATGAAAGTATTTCCCCAAAGATGTTGGTGCCAGATATCTATTTACCCATTCTTAATGCATTTCATGCTATGAGGATGCCAAGCTAAATTTTTCTCCATGTACCCATGCTTACATGCATAGGGTACATGCAAGAAGCTTGTATCTAGTCAGTAAAAAGCATTTCATGTTATCTTGCTAAGAATGGTTTTCTTAGTAGTTCGTTTACATAAAAGCAGTAGCTAGGTACAGCACCAGCTCTTGAACAGCATCAGGAATCATTTGTGCACAAACATTTCATGCATGGAGTCAAATGCATTTCTGATCTACGACAATTCAGTTTTAATTCAAGGACGCACAGAAACAAATGGATATATTTCTCACTGGATCACCCCATACCCTCGACAGCTTAGTTTTATGCTTCATTGATGCAGAATCCCAATGATTGCACAGCATCATGCTGCTTCCTTCCCCCTTTCATGAAAGCTAGTAATTTGTAAACACTCACTTCATTTATATTTAACTTTTCACATCAAACAGGGAGAAATTCACCATGTTGAAACTCAATGGTCCTAATGACATTTTGTGGAAGTTGGTCAGGAACCAAGAAGCAGCACAGGGACTGGCAGTCCCAGATGTCCACAGGAAAAACAAACAGAAGACCAGTATCTTACGCACTCTATTTTACAATCTTCTCCATCTCCAAGTATTTATGCTTTCTTAAAGTCTTAGAAGTTAATAACAAGGTTAATAACATCTTTGTAAGATAGTTCCTCACTTTGCCTATGTTTATTTACAGCTTGAGGAAAATCCTAATAAAAATGCAACCTACAATGCAACTGGCTAGACTAGTAGTGCAAGATACTAAAAGGAATCCTCTTTCTTCCCTTTTTAATGCATAGTAAGGCTGAATAAAACAAATTACTCTTGCTGATGCCATGCAGTTAAAGTGCAAATTGCAAAGTCAATTTTTGTGTCATTCTCCTGAAAAGAACTAAAGCTCTGAAGATGTTGTTGTAACAAGAGGTAAAGATTTAGTGGCACTGTCCCTCCTAGTTTAAAACATGCAAAGAACAGTCCTATGGGGCCTCGACTTTTGCCTCTGGCATGATTTGTGTTTGATCTCACCGAAGCAACCTAAATTTGGTTTTAAGCCTTTTTTTGCCATAAGCATAAGATGAATGATTATGCATAACATTGCTTATAAAACACCCTCAAATACTATAGCAACATATGCAAACAGTCCTGAAAACAGGTATCAGGAATGAAAACTGATTAAAATGTGTATATAAGCACATGTCCCAGCAAAAATTCTTATGCAAACTTACCCTGTTGTTAGAAGGGGGAAAGAAGGGAAGGGTTTTTTAACTGCAGAAATATTAATAAGTGGCACATTGAAATGTGTTTTTACAGAACAGGAATGAACAAACTGATAAGATTGCTGGAAGCAGTATGGTAGCTGCATCAACACATTTTGAATTGAACAGATTTGCTGAAATTCAGCAGAAAAGCTTGACTAAAAAATGAAAAGGCTATTAAGGTAATATAAACCTTACCAGCCTCTACTGGATCCACTGTCCGTGGCTCATTCAAGAATTATTCAGCTAACTGACCCTTGACGGTGTTTTGTGGGACAATTTTTAATTAAGTCACAATTTTAATGGATTATTTTACTGACACTAATAATATTTTATAGATAGAGCATGGAAACACAGACAGACCTATAGCATAACCGAGTCAGGGAGCAGTACTAAATCAACTGAAAGGCTCAGAAAGAAACCTCTAGCTTCCCTGTCAGCAATCATCAAGTACATTGTAGAACAGCTGGCAAGACCTTCTATTGCATCTCATCACTTCTTTCTCTGGCCTTCTCTTTTATAAAACTATTTCCTCTTGATATCAACAGACACACAACAACTGGGCTAAAAAATAAAGCTTGCCATCTAAAGCAATCCTCCCACCTCTTTTCTCCATCTGGAGTTCAAGCCTGTACAGGAATATTGCAACATTTCTGGAGGGTTTTCATCATTATTTCTTAAGAGAAGAAGCTTCTTTTTAACTCTTATGAGCAAATTGTCAATACCCATGAATTGGGAATACTTTATTAAAATAAACCAGCTAGAATTTATATAGCTCTACTGCTATGTATACCATTGTACGTTACATTTCTTATGCCAGTAAAAATAAACTTGTTAAGGGCCTAGCTTATCACACACAAAACCGCTACAAGCTATTACAAAAAGGGGAGGGGGAATAGAGAGAAGTTTAAGTATGCTAGATGCTGAACAGGAATGCCTTATTCTTAGAACTGTTCTAGTTCTCCAAGATTCAGAGTGCCATATTTTGCGTTCACAGAAAGAGTTGTGTAATACTTTACAGTGAATTATGGGGAAAAAATGTTATGGTATGAACTATTCAGTTTCATTTTACTTTCCATACATTGCATAATTTACAAGAAAAAGACAACACAGAAGTAAGGAGAAAGTTTAGAATGTATTTAAAACGAACATGTCTCTTTTACATAACTATCCTGAACTGTTCTTAAAATTTCAGACCCATCGAAATTCTTTGCAGGGCTTGAACAAGAGAAAGGCTATATAAGCCCAGCCACACATTTCCTGTTTTGGGAAAGAAAATGATCCAAGGTGCTTTAATTCAGTTATGCCTCCCAAAGATGGGATCTGCTGAAGGGTAGAAAACAGCTCAAGAATCCTTTAGAATTACTAAATTCTAGAACCACAACCAAGTTTTTACTGATCCATGAATGGCAGATGCACAAATGTGATCTCTACTACAGAAAATTCTATACGCGAGATAACTACTTTAAACACGTTTTCTATATTTACTGCAACTCAATCAAAAATACTCCCAGTTGCTTGAAGCAGGGGGCTTGTATGTTATTAGTCCTTGAATGATCATTTCACTTCAACAAACTGAATGTAAGTGCAAGAAAAGTATTTTAACCTTCTCAGTTGCTGTTAAACAAATGAGAACAGTTTTAAGCATTCCAGTGTTCCAAACTGGTACAAATTGGCTGGGTCTCTGAAGGATACCAGCCTTCATACTCATGAAAAGCACAACCTGAAAAGAGACTAATGGAAGGAAAAAAGGAAGGGGACCTTCGCTTTGTTTTTTAACAGCATACAAAAAGGCTTTTATCCCCAAATCCCATGAACTAGTTAAGAACCACACAGTGTAGCACAAATACAATCCTTCAGACTGAAGACCAGTAATTTTTCAATGCTCACCAGCAATATTGGCTAACTTGAGGACATTACTTTGTACTTCCCCAGAAACATTTCTGTCCAGAATAATTAAAATGTGTCTATCCATTTCTAGCTCAGAGGGAACACATTCCCTCAAATTAGAGGCAGTCATCAGCAGGCAGACCAAAGACTAAGATCAAAACTTAGTCACAGCAGGTTAATACTGCAAGCAGAACAAATTACTTTTAGATAAAGTAATCGAATCTTTCCTTTGTATTTCAAAGTATAATGCAATGCTAGCGTAACACTGGATCCTTCAGTACCATGGTAGGTTGAATTATTTATACAGACATAGGGTTCCACCTCTGAAATAATCTAGAATTAAAATATCAACACCACTTGCAACTTGCAGCTGAATGGCAGAGCGCACAGCATTGGGTATCACAGACATCATCAAGATCCAGGGATGGAAACGCAGAGCACAGCACAGTTTAACAGGTCTGTAGCAGAGGCTGCAAGTACCTTCCTGCAAGGCTTTCATCAAGACATCTGAAGTCATTAGTCTATTTTAAAACTTGAATAGACTTGACAAAAGATTATCTCACATACCATGGAGAGCAAGACAGACTTCAGAACCAATGTCAGATCACAGATCCTTAAAACGCTTCCCAGATAATCCACTGCATTAAAAAATAGGTGTTCTCATTTAAAAGATGCATATGAAGGCCACATCATTCCATTTTGAAAGCAGAGAAACTTTCTTCAAGATCCCAATTTAACCAGTTACCTTCATACTGTTCTACAGTTAGTTCCTATCTTTATACTCAGGATTAATGGAATAATGCACCAACATGATGATTCATCTGCAGGTAATCAGACAGCTATATCTTCCTTCATCTCATGTGAATAATGTTTGTTTTGTTGTTTGGGGTTTTGGGGGTTTTTTTTGTTTGTTTGGTTTTTTTCCTTTTTATTTTAAGCTTGTTTCCTTCACCAGTGGTAGAGCCCAGGCTGGAAAAGGTATCACTAGACCATGAGAAACAGCAATTCTTCACTGATGTGTCCCCAGAGCAGAAAATGTTTGGCTACAACTTGATGTGACACCTTTGGTTTTGGCACAATATAACAATCTTTCAGTCACTGTTTGAAATTACAGAAAAACAATGTGCAAGTCAAAGTTTAGCTGTAAATTAACACTCACTTTAATAAAAAATAATTTTAAAATAATGACATCATCTAAGCTACTCTTTTGTAGACATCTTCTCACACCTGCAAATATAAAATACACAACAGATGTTGGAGAAAGAGGACTAACTCCATCCTCCCCCACCCCAACTGAAATATTGAGTTTCTACAGGAAAACTTACACACCGTCACTCTGCTGCAACTTATTACACTCATATCTTTTCTAAATGTTTGGTTGTGATGGCATGTATGTAAATATAAAGGAATCAAACTTGCACAACAAAACAGGTCTGAAAACCTTGATATGGTTCTGCTGCAATTACAGTATGAGACAAGAACACTGAAGGAGCAAAGGAGCTCTAACCTGGTGCAAAACCTTTTCACTAATTTGGCAATCGATCAAGGAAATCAAAATACTGGATCGGTTCCAAAGGGAGCTGAACTTCCACAGTTTGTAACTGACAGTAATTAAAAGCTGGGTGGATAGCTTGTGTTAGAAACCAGTGAGAAGGAGTCCACAGCTCATGCTGGATGTTCCTGGTAAAAAACTCATCAGCATTTAAAAGAAAGCCTCTTGTTTCCTCAATTCCTACAGAAGATTGACTGACTTTTCAACCTACCTGAACCCAGACTGGCAGCAAAGGTTGGTCTTACAGTAAAAGGGTTTTAGGATTTTGTCGTGTGGGTTTTGTTTGCTTTTTGTTTTTTTTAAATTAAGAAAACCCTATGCAATACCACTGGTTTTTCAATTAACATACCACCTCAGGGACAATCCATCCTTAAGAAAAATGAGGTGTTAATGGAGTACATGTCATACCAAATGCTCCCTTCAACCTTAATAGAGCAAAGTTATTTGCTCTGGTAAATAAGCTGTTTGACTCAGCTATCATTTTTACAATGTAAAAAAAATAGCGTTCTGGTTATTGTAATCAGATTTGCACTGCATTGAGGACTTTTTTTTTTTTTTGGCCCCTACCTCTAAATAAAGTCAATGAGCTTCAGTAGGACTTAAAATAACCATTCCATTTCCACAAAGGGAAAGGAGGAACCAAAAATTGCTCAGGTTACTGTCACTGGCATTTGCTAGAAGAATGTGTTTGCAAAAGCTTCTTCAAATCTTAAAATTTTTGAATCTAGGACTTAAGGAAGAGAAATTCTAAAGGAAACAAGCAATTTTTAAAATACAGACAAAGGTTCACAGGCTCTCAGTCACTAGTATCTTCCTTTTCTTTCCAAGCCCTTATATCATTTTACATGTCATGGTTCTCTGGTTCCAAACGCTCACCCCTTAAACTAAAGACTTAGCCACAAGTAAACTCTGACATTTTCAGCTTCCACTCTCCAATGCATGGTTCAAAGCAAGCTTGCATGGTGCAGAACAACAGGGTATTCGTTTGAAATCATTAATTCCAAAATAATCATCCAAATGGGGAAAAAGTATCAGGCAGATATTAAACCCATTTCTAGCTACTCCTTTTTAATTCTAAAGGTACCAGAAGTATTTGAAAACTGCTAGTTTTCCCTAGTTCAATCCTATTCCCCAAACTAAAAGCTTGATTATATGTCCCACTTTCACAGGCAGCAATGGCAGGAGTAGTTTAATCAGGTTCAGTACTGCCCCGATGAGCCCATCCTAGGCACCTACGCCCCTACTCACAAAACTGGCAGCCATGTCTGTCGCACAGAGCTTTCATGCTTTGGAAAGCCAAAAAGCAGCAGCAGGATAAAAAAGGTCTCCATCCATAGACTTCAGATGGCGTCATTATAACCTTCTGCATTTGGGGATTTCATTTCCAAGAAAACGTAAAAATTATAATTGCATTTAATCCCACTGTAAATGAGATTAAAAGGTTAACACACAGAAGCTGCCAAACATACCACCTCTTAGCAACAGTTGTTGGAAATCTGCAAACTAGGGATGCCAGGCCAATTTTTTTTATAAGCATTCAATTTAGATTACTGATTAGGATTACCTGAGTATAATATCCTCTTACAGTTTCTCTAAGAAAACTTACAGTTCTTTCAACCATCTGCACTATCATCTTTAGCGTATGGTCTACTTCCATAGTATTTAGTATATATAGCATACGCATCAGTATTTTCAAGTAAATCTCAAATTTTTTTCAGAAGGCAGGCCATCTAGTGTTCCCGCAATGCACTTGAACCCTGTAAATTTTACAGATAACTAAAGCACAGGAAAATACATCAACCTGATACCCAGTTGCACTGCAGAATTAAAAGGCAGAGACAAATGGAAAGACAGGGAGGCAGCAGAAAAATACAGTCCAAGCAAAGCCTAATGGAAATGTTCCGGCAAACATGCCAACAAACTAATCCTCTTTAGTGTTTGATATCTTATTATTAGGAAGCAAAGGATTCTTATAAGAAGGATCTATGAAAGCAACTGTTTTGTTGCAAACAAGCTAATGGTTTTATTAGAAACGTATGCTAAAAGGTTTATCTGTTAGGCAAGAGTTGCCTTCTTTATGCAATGTTTTAAAAAATAATGATTGAATCACTTGCTCTACTACTTAGCCACACGCCAGTGCAGTATGCATAATACTCTGATGCAGCAATTATTCCTATGGTATTAAACAAGTCCTTCTGAAGGGAAGTTAATATAATTTACAAATTTGCCCTTGGCCATCATTAACAGTAGTCTAGAGACCAAGATTTAGTAAAGAACTGAAGAACAATACTGAGCTCTGAAAGTAGTTCACTACAGAATGAAAGTTTGAAGATTTAAGGAACATTACAGAAATTGCCAGTCTGCTTGTTCAGCCTGGAAATTATTAAAATAAGCAAGTAAAAACACTGATACAGAAATATTCAAAATCGGATCAACTGACTCGGGGTTGGTCCTGCCTGAAATTGAGCCATCACTTCTTTCCCCCTACCCCTTCTCAAAACAGGTTTTTCCAATACCCCTTTGAATGCAGGTGTAAGGCAAGTCAAAACATACTGTCAAGATCCTGTTCCAAGTAAGTTGCTGGAAGGTGCTTATTTTACTTGGTGAGAGAGATTCAGAAACAGCATGCCTTAGTTACTACTTCGCTTTTATGACTAACTTTGCAGAAAAAAAAGCTCATTTTGATATCAAAAACCTATGCCAGATTTGGTCCTGTTTCATAAATACTAAAGTCAACAGATTGATATCCTAGACAAACTTGATGGCATGTAACTGTACTTGGTCCTTATATATATTATTCAGAACCTACATTTTATGGCACACCATTTTTTTTTTTTAGTATGTTGCAAGTAAACATCAAATTCACATTAGTGACTATCTTCTTAAGGCATCTTCAAACGTATTGACAGCAAATATTGCTTAAAGCACTCAACATGCCATACAATAATATGCTCTTTAGTTTTTCTGCTTATTAACTACCACAATATCGGGTCATATAATTATAGGTGCCTGATAGCCTCCAAGGTAAAAAAGAACCTACCCTTTCCCCTAAAGAAGGGATAGGATTCAAAGAAGAGTGACAGGAACTCAATACTGAGAAACAAATGTTACTGCACAAATTGGAGTTTGGTTGTCCTAAAGTGCGTTAATCTGTCCCCGAAGATTTCAGTGAAGATACTGAAATAGGAACTGAGAATGTATATGTATGCAGAGAGAGCACACAAAAGCAAGCCAACGGGACAGAGAAGAAAGATGTATAAATGTTTTTCACCATGCACCACCCATTATGTTCTGCTTCTTTCTTCCATGTCCTCTGTGAGGCCAAACATGAAAACACCAGGAGTTCTCTGATCTTCCTCTGTACTTGAAGGTTGCAAAAAGGGAAAGGCGATGCCAAGTCTGATTCTTAGTAAGTTAAGAAGAACAAGAGAAGCAGAGTATAAAAATAACAAAAAGCTAGCCACAGTTAGGAGGAGGCTAAAAACTTCCTAAAATCCCAGGTTTAGTTCCTTCAAAGGCAGCTAGAGATTCCTGAGAATATGCCCAAAACCCATACACACTAGATTTCAGCTTTCATACTGGACTAGATGGGAAGCATACAGTTACGTTTAAATGTAAAGCCACCGCGGCAGAAACGAATGCTAGAAGGAAATGCTTTTTCAATAAAGGGGTGCTCGAAAAATTCCCTTGAGAACAAAACTGAGAATGAAAGACACTTGCTAATTGTTTGAAGAGTGAATAGCCTGAACTAGTCAAACAACTGTAGCTGCTACATTAAAAATACACCATGTTTTTATTCTCCATTTGAACTTCTGGGCCTTTGGGGGTGAGGGGGGTGCCACTTTTTCTTTTGTTTTTGATACTGTACGGGGCCTGCCGTAAGTTATTTCAGAAGCTGAATATCAGGCTGTTGCATTAATTTATCTAACATGCACACACCAAGTGAAGTTATAAAGAAGCTTCAGCTTTCACCACGCAGGAAGCTGATTCCTCCCTATTCTTCTTCCCAGGACTCCCTAAAACACCAAGGTTCACATACTGGAGGTGCTCACACCATCCAACTTTCTTCCCTCAGACTGTTCTTCCCTTCAGACAAAGCTTGGTATGTTTTGAAAAAAATCTGATGTTCAGAAAAGCTAATTAGTTTATTAATTAGCATAATTATTTATTAACAATTTATTAGCAATTACAGTACCTGTTTACCTCCAGGAAAGAGGGTCTGTATAATTTTATGCCCACTCGGGTGCAAAAGGTTTCACAAAACTGATTGTTTTTTTTTTCCTTTAAGCTGACTTCACAGCCAGCTTCAAAACCATATTATCAGAGCAAAACTTTCAGCACTTAAAAGTTAATGGAGGCACATTAAATATTAAAACATTCACTAGCTGAAATAAGCTGGGCTATCCTGTGAAGAAAGTGAAATGAGAACAATTTTCTTCCAATGAGTTTACTATTGAACTACTTGAGAACATAAGCTTCCAAATGACTTCCACGTTGCTAATCCTAAGCAAGTATTCTAACTATTCTATGAATGGTATAAAGCGTATCTCCCCACTGGAACTGGAATAAAAAGAGAGGAGAAAAAAACCACAGCTCACACTGTAGCCATTGTTTGAATATCGGAAGGGGAAGCCAGCACTGGCATAACTCTCAATCTGCTGAACTACTAGTTTATCTTGATGAAATTTAACTAAACTATCAGACTGCTTTGAAGGTATATGCTAAGAATATTAGAAAAAAATAATCAGCAGCAGCTTCCAGAAAATAGCTTCCAGAAGACTAAATGCAGATTGTAGACACAGCTTTAGATGGAAATTTAAATGCACCTATGCCTTGCAAGGCCAAAAAAATATGTTTAATAAGGAGACTTAAATCTTACTAAAGAAACTTATGTACCAAATTAATTTTTTTTTATCTCTACATAAAAGAACATGTTTTACAAAGAGAGGGATTGTTTCTGAAGCTACTGATCCCACATCTTGATAAAAGACTAATATAAATATTATTAGTTAAACTTTCACCAAGGTGGAGATGCCAGAGAGAAGGAAGCACACCCATCTAATCAAGCAGAATAAGATTCATATTCAATAACATAACAGTCTTCATGGAACAGTATTGTCTGAACGACTATTCTCAAACACATCAACAGATGAATAACTTCTTTTAAAAGCACTTATTTGTAGAAGTCTATTATACTCAATATGAAAGATCAAACACTTCACTTTTTTTAAGTGACCAGAGTTTAAGTTACATTGCAATACCAAGAACCTACACGTACGCTCCAAAACAGAAACAACCAACTCTTCAGTGACTCGTAGTCATTAGTATCAGATTTCGTAGTTCAGTACAGACTTTAAAAAATGAGACAGCAAATCCTCACAAAAATTGTCAGATAAAGAGACTTCATAAAAGAATCTGTACTATTCTCAACTTTAATTACTAGGTTTACAGTAATTACTGTAGAAAAAACACAACTAGCCTGGCTACTTGACAGCATTTAATTCTACTGTAGCTTACACTTTCCATCTCATCTTTTCAGGGGGCGGTTTCCAGTGTGGCACACTGCAAGACGATGAGGCTTAGGAATGAGTCAGTTCAGGAGGAAGCGAGGAGAGAACCACTGCCCAAACCCACCAGAGAAGAGGCAGCCAAAGCAGGGTTGTTTAGGTTTGTAACCACAAGCAAATATTTTGCTTTTCCTTCTCTCCCACCCCACCTCATTCAGTAGTCAGACACATTTGTGAACTCGAATTAGGAAACAAGAAACTTCCCCCCCAGCAACAGGTCTACTTAAGGTATTATTAAAGAAGTTGCTAATTCTCATCCAGCACCAATGGGCAAAGACAGCCGTCATGGTAAGCACAGTCACCTTAAAGTGTGAATGGGTACTTGGGACAGATGGAAGCAGATAAGTTTATCCTGTGCTGTTGATCCTTTTCTGCAAGTCATAATGCAAGTGGAGCTTCTTCTCTCCCAGGCTGGAGGAAGAGTCACAACACATACACACACAGCCCAAGAGCTGGCCCTTCAAAACTGAATGGGCTGAGGTCCAGCAGCACAAAACTCAAGTCAGTGCTACCTATTAATGCAGGCAGTCAAAAGACACCCAGAGGAGCACGAGGGAACTGACCCATTTCTCAAAATGGAAAGAATGAAGGGAAAAAAAAAACAAGAAGCAGAGGCTGGCTAATCTTGGTTAGAAATCAGCAAAAGATGGGTTGCAATTGCAAAGAAATTCTGGAAGAAGACTATCCTTAGAAATCCTGAATGTTAGTGAAAGCCACCTTGAATTTCTGTTTCTAAATTAGAGAACTCTAAAGAAGCTGAAACTGTGTTTCTGCATGAAAAGAATGGAAGAAGCCACATGAGTCACAGATTCAAGTTGCTTCAGCTGGTGTTCATCATGCAATGACCTGCAAACTCTAGAAGAGCACACAAAAATAGCTACCTTGCACCCTCCTTCCCTTCCTTCTCATGTTCCTAACACAAGTGTAATTCCCCAAATTCTTCCTGTGATAATAAGATAGAGCACTGACATTGCTGTGGCCCTGTGTCAGGCAATGTTGAATGAATCATTTCCCAGCTTATTTTGGAGAATACAGATCACAGAAAACATACTTTTGGAAAAAAGAATCTGCTATGGTGTCTGCCAACCCAATTGCAAGGAAAACATTACCCTGATTTCCAAAGCATCCATGCTCACAGCTTCAGTAAGGTCCCTACGAGGTTTATCAACAGCATCAGCAAACCTCACCCAATGTTACACCATTCTCTAGTGCTGCAGTAGAAAAGAAATCCTTTCCCCACAGCTTCAGCTAAAGAAAAGTAGAAGACTATTTCTGGTTCCTACAGGAGGAAGGTCATTACAGAACTCCTCTGATAGTTATCAATGTCCTCCTTTCTCCCCACAAACATAAGTGTTCTTGTGACCACTTCATAGCCACTCAAACCTTTAATTGTTATCCTTCTCTAGTCAGAATCTGTTTCATGAATATGGGAGATTTAAAAGTATAGCTATACATCAATAACAGATCCCAGAACTATCCCTATAATTTTTTTGCTGTTTTTGAAAACTTTCTTCAACCAAAGAACTTAAACACTTACATTCTGCTGAATCTGAATTTATGCAATCATTTCATACCATGCTAAGACATGAATTGCAGGGAGGTGAAGATTATACAGCATTTTGAAGACAAGATCATGGATCAGAAATTGGGGTTAATAGGTTTTGCAGCACATGACCACCAGTCACGTGCGTCCAGGCATTCCAGGACTGAGGGCTTTCCTCGAGAAGATTACTGATGAGGGCTACACCTGAGTAGCCCAATGTGCAGGTCATATCAGTATCATCCCCAAACTGTTCTCTAGTTTCCAAGTTTAAAGCTTTTCTGCTAGGCACACCAACCTTGACCCTTTTATTCCAGGCCCGAACATCCCTGCCTCTTATGGAAAGCCTCTAGGATTCTAATTACTCTGAAGTCTACATCAATTCATCTTTGTTCCTGGTGAGGCAAATTTTTTTAATAGCTCTTTAGTATTCCAGACCAATCTTTTCCAGGACTACTACTTCCAGTCTACAGTCTTCTGCTTCATAATTCCTTTGCGTTTAAAATGAATTTGTCTTCTGTTCTCTCTTCATCTCTATCTTCCTTGAATTATGGTCAATCAATCAACTCTCACCCATTCTTCCTCCTGAGGCTGGCTGCCCTTTTCATACTGACCACTCCCATAGAATTTTTAGTGTTCCCAGGACTGCAACCTGCTACCAGGGTCAAGACTTGACCTCTAAATCTTCATGTTTACCAAGTACATGCAACTTCTAGTTTTACAACACTGTCCCCACTGCTCTCTTCCATCACCTTCACCACCATCACAGACCAAATCCTGTCTGAACATCACTATTTTCAGCAACATTTCCAAGCTTGGGGTCTTAATTTTCTTGGAGCTCTTCAGGAACATACAGCTGCATCAGGAAGCTGTGCTAGGAGAAATTACATCCACCTATTTGCAGGATCAGCTCTTTGATCTCCTCCACTGCTGTCAGAGTTGCCACCATTACTTTTCCTTATTCTCTCAAACCTGAAATCCAAGCCCTCCCTGCAAACACCCACCTGACAGATCCCCCTGCTCAGCAGCCCAGGTGTTCCTCATGTTGGCCTCCTCAGGTACTGCTACTGCAGCTTAGGAACTGCTTTGTGCTGCAGCAGCACCAGCTTCCCATACTGTACTGAACCGTGTACAGGCACCAGAGGCAGCAAGCCCCAAGCCCCAGTTTTGGCTCTTGGACAGAGATGGTGGCAGCCAACTCCCCTCCTTACCAGCCACGTGTGAGGACAGACCTTCCTTGATTTCCTTCATTCATCAGCACATACGTCACACACAGTACGCATAGGAATGTGCAAAGTGCTAACGGCATGTGCTACTGCTTGACAACCACAGATGCCAAAGTGATACCAGATGGAAAATACTCTATTACAGTTCAACCTATCATTTTTTACTGGTGGTATACAATAAGCCTGTACTCCTCTGGTGCTTGTACTAGAATCATTCTCCTGATAAGCACGCTGATCTACACAAGTCAGAGCAGTATATTTCTGACTTACAAATGTAACAAATAAATCATTATCTGCTTAACTAAAGTGTTACAGGGATCAAGCATAAGCCACAACCATTATTTAGCATCATTACTCTTATTAACTGACTTGATTTTTGACAGATAAATTTGAGATTGCCTTTTTTGTTAAAACGATATTAAGGTATCAATCTTTCACAAAAAATCACTGTTAGAGAAGTTTGCAGGCATCGCTTTGTTAGTGATGCAAATACCACCTATCAAACTTACCTTTTCATCTTACTTTTATCTAGTATACATGAAGATTTGTGATTTTTTAAGTAGGCAAAAATCAGAATCTATGTTCTTCCTTTGTCTTTTCTATTGTCCACAGTATTATTGTCAACATAATTTGCATGTTACATCACCTTAACTAGTTATTGCATTAGAGGAAACAAGAAAAAAAATCCTTCAACAGAAATAGTTTATTACAGTATCTTCTATAGAAGCCTTCAGCACTTTGGTTTTCCTAACATAGATTAAAAAGAGATTAAGAGCCATAAACTGTAGGCAGATAGTTGATGTTCTTTCAATGGTGTCAAAATGTCTGATAAGGCATTTATATATAATTACCTATATAGGTGTACCAAGGATCATTCCTCTCTTCCTCTGCCCTTCAAGAAGCCAGATCAAAGAGAATGACTTAATCTAAGCGTAACTTAGACAGTGATATTTAAATTTCAGCATAAGCTATAGTTATCCTATTTTGTTATACTAACCAGCCTTTTGATAAAACTTAAACTTGAGAATTAGAGAACCAGCCACAATCCCCGTTAAAGCCCTCTTGATGTCACCTCTTTTCAGGGTACATATGAGAAGTCCTTGTAGTGGAACAACTTGGGTAGAAACATCAAAATTAACATCCATCTTATATTGTTTCATGTCTCAAGCACACAAAAAAAGCCATCCTAACAAAAAGTCCACATTGACAAAAAAAAGGAAATTGTAAAATTCCAATCCCCTAATATCAATAGCATTTAGTTTTTTTGGTTTTACCCAAACTCTGTCAAGTAGGATTACAGGTTTAAAGGTAAACGGTCAAAGAAAATTATATCATTTCCCATAATTTACTCCAAAACTAGGTTAGACTGTTTACCCTCTCTTCCCAGAATGAAACAGCACAAACACAAAGAATCTCCAAGACCCGTGGTACTTGTGAGTGGAGTGTCACATGCAAGATGTGTCAGGACGCCAGCTAATGTCCAGAGCCTGATTCAAAGCTTAATGAAATTGGTGACTACAGGGTATGAGTTTTCCATAGGAGAAAACTGGATAAAAGTTATTTTATTTTAAACATTTCATTAAAAAAACAAGACAAAACCAACCAACCTACCCTTGTCAAAACTGAAGTCTGGTTACTTCTAGATCTTGGCACAGAAATCTGTACTTAACATATATTTTAATTTTTTGTGGTACCTTACAACCAGGAACAGTAAAGCATAACATTTTTGCTTGTAAGGTTAACTGCTTCACATCTATAGCATCATTATTTTCAAACAGCGAAGTATGTTTAATTTGTCTTTAGAGACCAGACAGAACCACCTGATCCTGCAGACACAAACACTTTTCTGTATTTTATTTTTAAACACACACAAGTAGAAGAGCGCTGTTTCAGAGGACTACCCTTTTAGCCAGAAAAAGATGATATAACACAACTTAACTCCGCTGTATCAGATCATACATCATAAATATTTATCCAGTGATGAATACTTCTCAGGCTCTCAAGCTAGTTTATAAGGAGACCTTGTACTCCAGGTGATATGCCTGATCTTTTAGTTTCTCCTCTTCTCCCCACCTCTCTCAGGAAAGCACAATGACTACAAACATCTGCTATTTGACTACAGACACACCATAGTGGTGATCCAAGTTAGTATTATACAAAACAACAGCAACACATGTGTGTCAGCCAGGTTTTCCTACCAGGACACTACTGTTAACCTGCTTATCCAAAATGAGAAACACCTTTACTACTAAATAAATAGTGAACATTTCCTTGTAGGAGGGGAAGGGGAATCCCCATTCCCTCCCTCACTCCAGCTTTTCCTGCAGCATCCTTTCAAGTCTCATCATTTTAATATTGGCTCTTTTCAATGCCAGTTTTTCCTTTCTCTTTTTGCCAAAAGACTTGTTCTCCTTTAGTGCACAGAGTAGAGGCTGGAAAAATATTCCTTCCTACATACTTGCGACAGAACATACTTACCACACTCACATGAGCTTTGAACCTACCAAACCTGTTTAGGAGCTACAAAAACCAGTCAAATCTAACACAGTAAACTAAAACCCAAATAGGACGTTTCAGTTTTAGAAGAAAGCAGATTCCAACTATTCCTGCCACCTTTTTCAGTCTTCAGTCTAAGAAAATAGAACAGAGATGAAAGATTTCAGGTTTCCATAACAAGGCAGGAAGGCATGATTAAGCAGTCGCCTATGCATGAGATGCGTTTTCTATTTTCTCTTAAAAAATAGAGAAAGAAAAAGGCAACTATTCTATTATAACACAGAACACAAGTATGAGGCTCTGTGGGTAAGAAAAAAGCTCAAGTCATTTTAAAATTACTTTGCCAGAAGACTTCAACCATTTCCTTTCTCGTTCCAGGAGCCAGCATACAAACTAAGCGCACCTTATAAACCCCACCACCATCCTGGCCCTAATACATTCAAGTTTTTGCTTTACGAAAGAAAAACAACTAAATAGTGCATGTATACATATATGCCCAAACATTTACACACATATATATCTTATCGCAAAAAAGTCCGATAGTATTACTAAAAATAGATGTACACCTTGCTTAAATGTGAGAATAAAAGCATGTTTTCACTTGCAATTAAAGCACAATGAATGAAGGCACCAAAGGAGATAGACACTCTGTATTCACTGATCCAGGGCCTTTCTCCATAAATGGCACGAAAATTTTTGGTCATAATTTGTTTATTGGAGTATTATTTTCTGTCTACCCCAGTTACAAGTTAATAAGAGGTTGTATCTGATTCCAATTCTAGGTCATTTCCATCTGCAACACTGGAGGAGATGTTTGCATATTACCCAGTAAGGGGACAGGTACGGGAACAATATAAAATGCCACCACAACAATATTGCCTTTTGCCTGGAGATACCAGTGGCCTTCAACAGAATATTCTGGTGTGCTTACAAGTTAGGGATCTTGAAACTATTTGTTGTTTGAAGTTTTAGGTTTTGCTTCTGCCACTTTTTCTTAGAAAAATTGGTTCACTTAATGCAAATATATCTCCTTATTCGTATCAAAGCCCCAAATCTCTTCTGAATCCAGAATCTCCAACCAATGATTACGGAGTATATTGATACACTGCAGATCAATGAATTAAAGTGATACATTAATATCATTAATGTTTTCATCCAACCCTGTGATGAATTTCAAGTAGCCTGACTAGCAGCAGCCTGTTCAAGATTGTACACAGAGGCCATAGTAACCAAGAGGAAAAAAAAGGAAGGGAGGGAGCAGAAGAGAAGGATGACTTTTTAGTTTAAATTACATGGAGTAAAGCCATATTAGAATTTGCTCTAATGTAATGTAATAGGAAGAAACAGTGATTTTTGGCTTTGTCGGATGTGTAACCATTAGTATTGCCAAGCAACTTTCACCTAAAGAGACTTCACGTTAGTGGGGAAGGAGGGGTGGGGAAGGAAACACTTTCTACCGTATCAGACTCAAATATAAAACCATTTACCTTTCATACGTTTCAGCTGAAGCTTCTTGCCAAGTTTGTAAACTTATGTTGAGATACCACTTCCCTTTACCCCCATTAGAGTCTGTATTTTGCTCTTGCCTGGGCAAGTAACACAAACCCCACTCATTGTGGGACAAATGTGGTTACATGGGGGCAAGTACAAGACTTGACCTTCCTTGCCTGCTTCCCAAGTGAGCATCTAAAATAGCCTAAGCTTTTAACTGTCTCATCAGTCCCTCCATTACAGGCTTGGGTTGGGTAGAACTGGCCACATCAGAGGAGGAAGAGCTGTGGTTTAGTCTAGACACAGTATTTCCCCTTTCCTTTACCATGGTCCTGCTTCCAGCAAAGATCCTTTAGTCAGTATGCTACGCAGAGGAGATTCAAGAGCACAGGGCTGTGAAAGAAAAAAAAACCAACAAACATGCTAGTTCAAAAAGGAAGATCTCAGAATAAAGCTATGAGCAAAGCAGCTGTGGTACAGTTTAGTATTCACCAAATTTCCCTTCTTGAGGTTTTGTGTATGCTTAGAAAGGTACCACTAAGCATCCTGGATCCTCCCCTTACAAAGTTCTGCTATTTGAGATCAATGTTAACTAGTCCATTACGAAGGGCAGACAAGCATGCATGTTTAACCAAACAAGTTCCACCTCAAGGGCTCCAGTTCTACAAAACTGCTCTCAGCTTCCAGTTCCTTTAAGGTCCACCCCTGTTTCTTGGCCATTCAGACATCATGGGTGCCAGAGCAATTTGTACAGCCTGGATTCGGCTGAGGCACCACAACCATTCTTTAAATGCAGGCACTGTCCTGGACAAAACCTTACTGATGGGAGGAAAGATTACCGTAACGTGCTCTGCGAGGGACTGCTGTCCTGAACCACCCTGAGCTGCCGGGCTGCACGTACTGCAGCTACCTGCCAGCAAGCTGGTACAGGGCTACGTGAGCTCTGCCGCCTTCTGTGCCGTCCTCCCGGTATTTTTTAATCTTTTCATAGTTCAAAAACTTTATTATTTATTTCCAGATGCAAAATTAAACTAGAAGAATTGGGTGAACTTCATCTTACTTAAGTTCTGACTACAGCAGGAAGACTTCTATTTAAAAATACTTCTCACTACTGCTGGATGAACTCCAGATATACACTACATGTGCATTCAGTACCAGAAGTTAAAACAGATTAGTAAGCACTTGTCTCTGACTCTTACTTCTAAGCATGCCACGTCAGTGTGATTAGTGAAACATGTCCATCATCAACTTATACTAGAATAACAGCACAGTACTTTCAGTATCCAAGATGCCTTTGCTGTTCCTTTTCTCTTCTTGATTTTAATCACATGGGTTTTAGCCCGTAATGTGGTAGTCAATATAAGATATGATCATTTCATTATACTGGTCATTTTCCACAGCTACAGGAAAAACATTAGTTTCATTTTCTACAGGCTGTGAAGCTTAAACAACTAACTACAGATCAGAATAGTTCAAGATTTAGGGGGTAACTGTATGATACCCATCTCTTTCAGCCAGACTTGTTCTGGCCTGCATTCCCAGTCCCAGAAAGATCAGCACCTGGTGACAGTCAGATCATCATATACTTACTACTTAGGTGCTGACAAGATGTGGTCGCAACATGGAGAAACAGGAGAGGTAATGGAACCCAGGACTCCCCAGCATAAGTCTGTATTTTCACAAGAGCTGCATTTTAATACTGGAAACATTCGTTTTTTCCTGAATCTTCAGCATTCTCTCTTCTGTAACTCAGTGGCAAACCTACCTCCCCCTGCCCCACGCTAGCAGCATTAGGAAGCATTAGCTGCTATCAACCGAAGATGAACATGCATCCATTCTAGCTCAGGCACCACTGCCATTTCTGTTTTAGCACTCCTATTGGTATCCAAGCCAGAATTAAAAAAAAGTTTTACTAGGTCAAAGAGGAAATTGCGTGGGCTGAAAGATCATCTTGTTCCCTGAGAACTTCCCATTTTTATTTCAAAACAAGGTGACACTTTTATAGTTACTTTTTGGTCCCAGTCATATTAAGAAGATTAGGAGCCCAAGTATCATGTTTCTTTCTGCAGCTGCATGGTCACTTGTATTTTAAATTTTTGGAAAGAGCTCACATTTCAGTATCATAAAAATACTATTATTTCCATTTTCTCTCCCTACAAACAGTAGGCCAACCCCTACTTTGAAAGGCTTAAGAACAAAGTTTCAATTAAAGCTTCAAAAGTGAATAACAAATTGCCTTCAGATGAATCAATTCCAAAAAGTCCGACTGAAATACAAATCTGCTGTAATACCACACTGTAAGAGCGTGTAGAGGACGCCTTGCTGTCTCTACACTTGTGCAACACAGACCACGCAGTGATGCACTGAACTCACTGTGTATTCCTCGAAACTTGATAGCAGGTTACAGCACTATGCGGAACAAGGGTTTTCACATTAGTGCTAAACTGTAGTGAAACACTGTGGTGTGAAGTGAACCAAAAACTTAAGAAATGCTTGAGGTGCTATATTGTTGAGCCACCTTGTGGCATATTTGTTGCATTACAGTGCTACACACCAGAGGACAACAGGGCTGCGATTTGCTGGGTCTGTTCAAATTTGGGCAAGAAAACAGCACATAAGTTCAACTGTAGCATGCTCATGAAGCAGCACTCCCTTAGTAAGGAAAACATGAATTTTGGAAGTTAAGCTACGTAAGACCAGCCAACTGCTAGTGTCAATCAAATTTTTTTAAGCCCTTGGTTATTCCAACCAATAGCTCCTTACAAAGCAACCTGCTATGCAACTTCTTAAAAACCACATTCAGGCTGTGCATACAGAACTCCTTATGGATGAGACAATTGTGGTCTATGTTATCAGCTGGAAAAATACTCAGCAAGATTAATAAATTCCTCCCCAAAAGAAGTTCAAGAAGAGGCATTCTTACATTTTCTGAACACTGACTATAAAATATTTTCACATGCAATAGTTTTCATACACTTCCATGAAATATCTTCGAAACAAAGTCCTACAATCCAAGGTTTGCTGTGAAATTGTTAAATTGTCAGGTTAATGTAATTTAACAAAAAGTGAAGCAAAGCCAGAAAATAATAAATGTGGGCCTTCTGAGGCCTCAGATAAAAAGGACAGCATTGCTGCTGCAGAGGATCCCTAGGCATTAGTGAATCCATGGAATACATACATATGAACTCTCCAAACTCTCTGCACACATGGGATAACTAACCAGGTTACTGCCAGGGCAGGCGCAGCATTGGTTACTGCAGGTCAGCCCTCACGTAACAACCTATTTTATTCCACAGGGATTTATTTCCACTTCTAAACCTTAAGACAGTACCAAAACACGAAGCTGGTTTCTATACAAAGTGAGTATTGTGTGACCAGTGGCAATGTAATCTTCTCACCACTCCACTATAACCATTACTTCAAGAGATCCTTTTTGGAATAATTATAGTTTTCCATTGTTGCCCCTTCTGACACCATGGAAAGCCAGCAGCTTTTAAGAGTTAAAAAACCCACAACAAACCCAACAACACACACACTTAAAGACATTTTAGATCCTTGTTTACCACTATATACTATCCATACTGTTCATAAATTTCTTCTGTACACATATTACATATGAGGTATAAAGAAATACCAACATGCTAACTACAAACATTTTAAAATGAGTTCCAAGCCTCAAAACACAGGAAAAGCCATCAGACAAGATCCTGGCAGGACACAACACACAGACCACTTCTGGACAAACAAATGATATAGACAATCTCAACACAGTACCAACAAGTCATGTTCTTTCCATCAGCCCCAAAAGTTTCAGAGTAATGGAGAAGATTTACAAGGCCTTAACTGGTTTTATAGTCTTTTCACAGACATTAGGAAAGTACTAATAAGTAGCATTGTTGGGATAAGGCACACCAGATACTTCGCTGGAACACCGAAGTTCTAGTGGTGGACAGAACAGTAAAAACAAGATTTATTTACTGCCTTAATTGTTTCCCACTCTATCCTTTACTGAAGTCATGAAACCACAAGTCCTAATCTTGACTCTAGTTCCTTAATAGTCTTGAGAAAAGTGGAACGTAGATAACCACAGGACAAATATAGAGACACTCTAACACATGCTCTTGCCCATTTCCTACCACCATCTTCATTTTGCTCACTTCCTTCCCTCCCTTACCAGAAAACTTCCTATAACCTTTAAAGTTTCAGGCTTCCCCACTTTTGCAGCAAAAGGAAAGTAGGGTTGGCACTGGCAAGAAGATACATAATTGGAAGCTGCAATGCACATTGACTTAAAGCACACAACTGAAGAGAACAGAATAACTAGCCCAATCTAAAAAAGTTTTTCTCTGAAGTGATGGCTTGAAAGCTGTTAAGTGAAAAATAGTTAAAAAGAAAAAATAGGGACAGGTCTTTGAGTGGGCTTGAGGGCAGTCCAAGACACGCCTCAGTCTCAAAATCTCATCCAGCCCCATTCCCATAGCTTCCAAAAGCTTTTCACATAAACTCGATTTACAGCAGTGGAATTCTTCAAAATGTCTCTATTTGCATCATAACCTCACTTGAGGTAAACAATTTGGAAAATTCATATCATCCCATGATACAGATATCTAAATATCTAAAACTGGGCTGAAACCACTCAGGACAAAACCCACCAAGCTATTTAATCACTTTACGCGCCGTGTTTCAATAGGAGGGAAGCATCTGTAGTAGGTTTGTGGATTAAGGCTTTAACTACAGTATTATCAAAGAACCACTTTTTCCTAAGGCTAGAAAACACATGCTTCTACATTTTCAATCTGCACCATGCCAATTATCATCAACATCCTGAATCAATGCGGTTTTAAAGATACATGCCATGACCATTGCCATTCACATATTCACGAACTGATGCACCATTTCCTCATGCCAAGTATCCACAGCAATATCCACACAATTACAACTTTAAAAAAATACTGTTTTCTTAAGATCAACTTTGCACTTTATCTTCCCTCAAGAGTTCTGGAGTGGGGAGTTTGTGTGGAAATCACAGACATTTTACATCTCCACAATTACTTGGCTTGGAAGACAGGATGCCCTATGGGAACTTGGCAAAATGCAAACTAGTTAAAGGGCAAAAAAATAACAGCTAAGAAAAATAACAACCTTTCTTTGGCTTCTTTGATTTACATAACATGATAGACAAAGTAATAAAGCAAAAGAATTTGAGTAGTGATGAGACACTGTATAAGTTAAAGATGCAAAGAAGAAGAATTAATCACAACAATAACAATAAATCTTAAGGATAGGTAGCTGTCTGCTGTATTTCATGAAAAATCTCTACTTGCTTATAAGGATTCAGGCTAAAGACTACAGTCGATACTAACACAGTCAATTCACATTTAATAGAAGTTAAATAGCCTTGGTGCCAACAATTCAAAATTTGTACAAACAGGATCACACACACTTTAAGCAGTGAACAAGTTGAGGTGTTTCTGAAGATCCAAGTTTTGCAAAGCTGCAAATGGCATTACAACAATTAGTCAACTTTGGATTTTAATGTTTAAGTTAAACCTGAATCTGCTAACTTTTCTCATGTGAGCAGAAAGCTTTAAGAGCTTTCTGCTGATGTTTAAGACCAAATCTAAATAACCCAAGAATATTTTAAAAATGGCGATGCATGTTAATTTAAGTAAACATTGTAAAATATATCATCATGGGATTCTGCACTGGTCTTGCTCCTAAAATAATAAAAATCAATGATTACTGATAGAAGGCATGTTTCTAAAAAATGAGTATTAAAATGTTAGAACATTAGACTATCACTCATTATTTTCAAACCACTTGTCTGTCCTTCAGTTAACTATTGAAATAATGGTATGAAATGCATTGAATGAGGTCTGTGTCAAAAGGAGTAAGGAATATTCAATAACAACACAGAAAAAGAAAATCCTGAAATGTTGGCAGACTACCCCCCAGTTAAAACCCTTCAGCAGCCAGACTTTGAATCCCAGAGCAGGATTTAATCAACATAAAATATACTCATCCATCTGCGTAACCATCACCGAAAAATAGGATTAGGTTTAACCAGCTTCTTGCAAAACATATCCATGCTTCCCATAAGCAAGCCACAGGCAGGCATTGTGAAGGCTGCTTTCAGGCAAAGCGAGAAACTTGTTTTTGAATCTGTAACTCAGATAGTACTATTGCTCAGGAAGGAAAGGGCTCATACACACAGGGCCCTCTGCACACAAGTAATTACACAACACAAAAACGCCTGTTAACTTTTCTAAAACAGCTGATTCACATCTCATCTGCCTGTAAAGTCTCTAATCTAGATTTAGAGAATATTCAGCTCTCTTCAGTAAAAGGAAATGCATCTCCCCTGTCTAGACATCCAATTTAAAGAGAGCAACACTTTTTCAATTTCAATTAAAGAACACATATGCCAGAAACTTCTTTTATCTAACATTTTTGAAACTCATACAGTAGTTTTATTCATGAAACCAAACCTGTAAATACAAACCAACTATTTATTTCCCCCTCAACTGCAATAGTATAGTAAGTTTAATGACCTGTCTCATGTAAAAATGCCACATAATCCTATATTGTAGGCTTTTGCTGTTCATAGTTACGTAAATATTTATCCTGATTAATTTACTGTGTGTTGTTAACTTTTTTGTACACGTTACTTAAAATTATTACTTTTGTTCCAGAACTGAGATTTTCCTAGAACCCGTTTGATGGAAAGGCATAATTTTACAAAGAGCATTTCAAAACTGGGCAATTCTCTGCAATGCTACTTGCGTACAACAACAGTTCTGGACTTCAACCCTCTGCTGGCAGCAGTATGGGTTTCCTCAAGGCTGAAGTGTTAATACCGGCATGCATTTGCACTTGGGTCGAGAAATATGAACACTCAGCTCTGAAGGGTTATATACGGCAAAAAGTAGGCATTGGGAAGGGACTACCTGAAAACCAGCAATTCATATGGCAATTCGTATGGCTGTGCTTTTAACCGTGACTTTGCTGTAGCTGCGGAGGGGCACAAGCAACACGAGGTTGACAAAAAAAAGCTATTGACCTTATCAGAAGAATTTAGATTATTTTTTTTTTTTACAGAAAAGAACAAAACAGGAAACCTATAGTCTGAAATTATCCTGAACTGTACATTCCCATGGCAATGAAAATCTAGTTGATAATGACATTCACTAAATTAAGCAACCTGATCAAGATTATGATCAATCAAATCACTAAACTCAGGGGAGCAGGGGGAAGCTACACATGTGTTTGTGCATTTAGTGCTCTTTTTTTTTTTAAAGCACAGAAGTAAGAATGTGACATACCAGCACGGTTTCTTCACATGCATGCTTCAGAAAAGTAACATGAATAATTGGACCAAAGTAATATACTGATTTCTCCATCAACCAGAAGATATTCCAACAGTGCTAGATCATGACATGACCATAGATCAACTTTCAAGAAAGTTTTCTTTATTATTGTGGCTTTGAGCAGCACCTTTAAGTTTTTTATATCACACTTATTTTTCATTTTAACATATGTACTGAATTGAGGCAAAGTTCAATGAAAAAAGAAATATTCTTAATTTCTATTTTCCAAGTGTAATTTGAGAGAAGTCAGCTAGGCTGGCTGAAAGTATATTTACTTTCAACTGAAGTGTATTAACACTGAAAAATAGTTTTATTCTATAGTAGGGAATACAGGAGTCTAGAAACAAGTTTTCCCTTTAGCAGATTATCCATATACAACTGATATATAAGTGCTCAGCAAGGGAGCTGTGGTATAGTCCCAAGTCAGTGCATTTAAGAGCAACTCATTGAGCACATTTATTACAACAGTTTTGTCTTCATAAAAATGTTTTGCCAATAAATCTGATAAAGCTCAAACTAGAGACAAACTGTTTTATAAAATATGAATGGTAGGATACATTTTAGCAAAGTGAAATCTGCCCACAAGGGACCTGTAATTACTTCTAAAGTGCCTTAACTGTTTCTAAAACTATATATGGCATTTAAACTACCCATTTTATTATTAAGACCATGCTTGGGTGCAACATTATGTCGTATCTGTTACACTGCTGGAGTACTGAAACAGTATGCTTACCAGATGAGTATCTTCAAGACGCAGCACAAGTAACATGCTAAGAGCTCATGGACTGTTAAAAATGACAATTTAGGAGGCTCTTTGTGGTAAGAATGAAAAATACCGCTCAGACTAATATAATTCTGGCCACAGAGATGGATCTTATTGGCAGAATTGAATAAGGCCTAAGGTATTCTTTGCTGCTAGAAATACAGGCAATAAATCAGTTAGAGTGAGAGGAGAGAAAAAACCAAAAACCCTCACAACCATCACCCCTCCCAATACAGAATGCATGTTAGAATTACTCTGTTTTATCCCTATACTTGCCAGAGTTTATATTCTCCCTGATGTATCAAATATTATTCAAAAGTTCTTGTAATACAGCCACTTTTAGAGTCTAACTTCAGAAATGTTTAACTGTAAAAAAAAACCAAAACCCAACAAAACAATCAATCCAAAACCAAATGGTTTAGAAAATTTGGTTAAAAGGGCTGTCCAGCCTCTTCCTATATTTAATAGGAGCCATATAAGGTAAGAATACTGAGCAGTTACATTTATTGGCAGAGATAACTGCACAGGAAAAAAATTTTCTCTTAATTGAAGTTGTCCATAGCTTCCAGCCTTGAGATAGTAATTTAGTTTAAGTGGTTATTGTATTCAGGCAGAAAAACCTCTGAGATTTTAAAAATGGTAAAAATGATCTCCCGCTTCTGTGAAAAAGTACCATTTATCATGGCGTCTCTGTAATACTACTGGGATTATTACTTGGCATAGAAACAGCTCTACCCTTGAGCTAGTTAGTTTTCTGACGAAGCAGAGGGATTTTAAAAGGAAAACTCCAGCTAAACTTTTCATGGGAACATACTAGAGAAAACTTTCACCAGGAAAAATATTGTGGTTTTGTTGAGCACATGGGTTTTTGTTTTGAGTGTCCACTCCTCCCAAATCTTTGGAGTAGCATTTCATAAAGAGCAACATCTCTAGTCTGACAGACAACAGTGTCTACCAAATCAAAGCAGTCTTCAATCTAGACCTGAACCTTACTAGGTGACAACGAAAGCCACAGGTTATCTGCTATTCTGGAGCGAGCATCACAGCTTCTATACAAGACGTGGAATTACTGAAGTGTACATATATGATCTGAACTGAGAATACAAACTATCACCCGTAACGGCTCAGGTGGGTACTCTAATCAGTGGGCAGCAAGATTATTTTTCCCTGTCTCAGAATATACAAATAACCCAAGTTTAGTTTACTCCTAAAGAAGTTTAATAATGAATAACTCTCTCCAAGAAATTTTCCCTTGAAGGACTAAGTTTCAAAGCTATACAACCCACTATGGTTATCAACACATTTGTATATGGCCTTTACAGACAACCACTAAACACAATATTTACTTGTTTAATCAGAGCAACTAGTACAAGAAAAATAACTTGGATGATTATGTGAAAACTTGTTTCAGAGATGCTTTGGTTAGAGATGAGGATCAAATTGCAAGTTTCACTGAGCAGACAAGAAGTAAATGGCTAGATATATCTTACAATTTTAGATGCCTGCAAAGGAAAAAAAAAACCAAAACAAGAGAACTAATTGTTACCAAGTTGATTACCTGACCTTAAAGTGGGTTGCCCCCACTTCAGCAGCCAGGAGCTGCCAAATTCCAGTTTGCAGACTCCATACAAGCTATATCACAACACAAGCAAAAACATTTCAGCATAGAGCTGATGTTACCACCCACATCATTCTTCATGGTTTAATCAAGTTTGTTTCATGTTTACTCTTCAGCTTTAACCTGAGTCCTTGTGTATACATAATCACAGACTAATGACACACTATAACAGATGTTTCTGTGATTTAAAGTGGGCATTTCTTAGACGAACTTTCTCAGATGAACACACTGTGATAGCATTTAAAGGCTAAATGGAACAACTAGCCTCAAGCAGATAGAGGAGCTTGTCTTTTTAGACTACCAGCTAGAGATCTCAATTACCACAAAAAAGTATTTTTATTGCAGTGCTGTGTGTCTAATATATAATTATACGTTCCTTCTGTATAGATCTTCTGTAATATATAATTATAAATTTCTTCTGTATAGGTCTGTGAGCAAATTGACCTTGCAGACTGTGCAGGTTGCCAAAGTCCCATCCTTCCTGATGACACTCAGCCAACTCAATCTGCTTGAAGCCTCAACATTCCCTGCTGTAGCAGGCTCTACATTCCCATAGTTCACAGGAATTTCTCAGGCATATAGAAAAAGCCATACCAAAACGGATGTGCTGCCAAATCGAGTAACGGGTGCTGGGTATACATTTTAAACATAACAGGAACAGTATGGAGAGCAATCTTAAAGATCTTCATATCCACCATCGAGCTCAAATTCAGAAGCTAAGGTTTTTATTTAAAGGCCTGTAAATGTAAGCATATGGAAGGTGACTGCAACAGTGCTGAAGATCAAGGTCTATAAAAAAATTGTTCCATACAAGAAAAGAAAAAAAGCTTTTTTTTTTTTAATTACACGAGGTTTGCCTTCTCAGCACAGAGAATATTTGACTACGATGAGTTTATCCTAAGTGCTTTCATTCAAAGACCACAAATCTCTCCAAACACTTGAAAGAGAAAACACCACTTCTGCTGCTTTAACTTCAGACTACCTGTTACCTCAGAAACTGCTAAATGATCAGTTACCAAGAGGAAATAGCTCCTAACAAGTCAGTAACTGTTTAGAGCCAAAGAGATCTCCCATCTTTGTGGGGGTTCGGGGCAGGGAGTGCATTCCCCCATAGAGGATGGGAACAAATCAATGAGTTCAGCAGGATGAACTTGAAGATGCTCACGATGCCTAATTTTTCCTGGATTGAGGGAGTAAAAGAGAAAGGTGAAACTCTTCTGTGACAGGTCTTTACTAATAATAGCTTCACATTATCTGTACTTTAACTGTGACAAAATTCCAGAGTCCAGTATATTACACATATATGCATGAACCAAAGTGATGATGCATAGTGGTACAATACCCAAATTAAAGAAGAAATGTGGATAAAACTACAGAGCAGTTCGTGCTGATCACTGCTCTTAGCAGTTCTGATGCTCAGAGGACTCACACCCACTAGTAAGGGACGGAGTTCTCTTTCCATAATTCCCCTGCATACACACACAAGCAAGAGAAAAGACAAAAATACAGAAAAAATATTAGACTTCTGATGTGTTTCCAAAGGTGGCCTCAATCCCCCATCAATTTTTCTCCCTAACTAGAGTCTTTCAACATCTGTGAAACTGAAAATAATACCTTCACTATGTCCTCAATTCAGTATGAAGTGTTTCCAAGTTGAAAATAGACCTCTGGGATAAAGTAAAATGAAAAAAGATGTGGGAATCTGAATAATGTCACATCACTCAATTTCTCATCCCATTATAGTGACAAATACACAACTTGTTAAAAACCTTAATGGACAAACACAAAAGAAATTGTGCTTACAAAAAATTTTAAGAAAATGTAAGACTGTAGAAGCCTATCTCATATTTCATTCTGCAAGTTTGCTTTCCTTTTAACACACACAAGTGAGCCTTACCGTGAAACTACCATCAGCTTTTCAAAACTCTTTATCTTCCAGTGCTGTATTTTATAAAATGCTGTCGATAACTCCTTTCAAGACATGATTTCAACACAAGACAGGAGTTTGATATTATTTGAATAAAAATAAAACTTACATGGTTCAACTTATGCAATGAGGTTCAAGTTTTATATTGTATGACTAGTCAAAGCAGTAATCAAGATATCAGCTGAATTCTTGAATTATAGGATCCAATTTAAATCAGAAAAAAATCTTAAAGTTACATGATTTGAGTCAGTTTTTAAGTATTACCTATACTAGTTCATTAGGATCCTGTCCCATGCTTTGCCTAATTAAGAGCTTGCAATTTATAATTCTGCCAGACTTCTACATTAAATAAATTTATCAGCTACAGTCTGTGTTGTCTTGCCCTAGCCATATCAATTGAGAGCAAAAATAATGGAAACCAATCAGATAACAGTAACCAGCATAGCAGGACATTCATTCCCAGGTAAGGCTGCAAAGATAACAGTTAATAGTGGCAAAGCAATGAACACAGACTGTTCATCTGATGCTTGATCGTACTGTAAAAATCCACCATGTTATATTCTTGAGTTGTTGTAAGATACAGTTTGCATCTAGAAGTTAACTAAAAGTTCCTCTGTGAACACCTGCCTATATCTTCCTGTCTCTTCTGTTTCTATACAGAAGTTCTGACTGAAATCATACTCCTTATGCCATACTGGCATCTACTTAAATAAGTAGTGCATGGTTCTGCTAACAACTCATAACAGAAAAACAGTCCGCACAGCTAGTACTTCCAGAGAATACAAGACTAAATCTCTTTTTAAAGTTGGAGCCACCTAGCTGTAATTTACAAGTCTTTATAATACACCCAACACATTACATGCATTCTGCTATTTTATTACCATTTTATATTTTATCTTACCAAAACTATTCAAAAGTCTTACTGTCAAAGCAAATAACAGGAAAGAAGGACAAAGTCCTCAAATCCCCCTTTCCAATCTCTAGATTAAAGGCTGCAAGTTGGTTTAATGAATGATTGTGACCCAAATCAAATCTTGGAAAAGGTTCTTTATTGTGCAAAGCAAGAAACCTCACTGCAGGAAACAAATTGACTATTACTCTCCTGTCACAAGTTTTACACAACAGTATTTTTCTCTGTATTTATCAGTATTCCCTTGTTCTGTTACACCAATCTTTTATTATGAGGAAGGCAATACATTCAAGTAGAACTGGAAGGTCTCATTTTCAAATGGGTCTAGTATTCCTTTCAGACAACAGAACGGTTTTCAGAAGTACTTTTGTTTCTAAACTAGGAGTTATTTACATAAAAATTACACCTTTGCAAGTCTTAAAACTCCTGCTTCTTATTGAGAGTGTAAGAGTCAAACTTGAAATTAGTTTTTATGAACTTTTTTAAAATGCTTTCTAGCACTGATGACATTTTCTAGGACATTTCACAAATTTTCAATAGCAAGTTTCTCTGCTTTTGTCAAAATTGCAAGATTAAAAAAAACTATTACAATTTTCAGGTCATTTGATTAAATGACAATCTGGAATTCAGCTGTTTTTTTCCCCAGGGAAATGAAGTTATTACTATTTCAGTAGCCCAGCTATTATATTTCTGATGATCTCATAGCTCTAGTAAACTGACCTGTGAGCTTTGGGTGTTGTACATCCCCAGTCTTAGCAATCTGACTTCAACAGTTTAGTCAATGTCTTAGCTGAGATGCTTCCTTAAATCAAAGTATTTTTATTTAATAAATGTCTTCTAAAAAAAGCAAGAAGTTATGTATACTTTTTGAAAGATGTGCACATTTATACTAAAACTTTTACCCTAAAATATCTGCTATCACTATAACTGTTTAATTATAATGACTGAGCCTCTCTCCTCTTTTTTGAGGAAAGTGTTACCCAACCCTCTGGACCTACAGCCTTCCTCCCATAAGACTGAACAGGTGGTTGAACCCCTAATTTTGTTTCCATTTGCTGTATATTTGGAAACCGTTGAAGTAAGCTGTGAACAAGACTATCATTAAGAGTGGCACACACCTGCCATTAAAAAAAGACTTCTCTTGAGTTACAGATAAGCTAGCTAAGCTTCAAGAGCTCATGGTGACATTTTCTACACTAAGTTTTGTTTGCCTCTATTGAGGGAAGGGGTGGGAATTTACTATTTCCAAGGAAAAAAAGGGAAGGGGGAGATGTTGTTTAGTGTCTGTAAAGATATTCTTAACAGCTCTGGTGTGAGGATCCAGCTTCAAAGATGAACCTGCTTGAATAACTAATTTGCTTGAATTCCTGCAGGCTACTGGCTGTAGGACACCCTCCACCTCTCATTGGAGTGCAAGCCGTGGACAGCAGGAAAACAAAGTGCAGAGTCTGGTTAAGGTCGATTAACTGACCTGTACAGCTGAGGGTAAAACTAACCATTTACTGCCTTAATTCCTCCCCCTCAAATGCACATACCTTGCATCTAATTTAAAAATCAATTTTTCTGAAGAATAAAAAACCCATGTGCTAGATTTCACATTTTATCCAAGGCAGACACATTTTTAGTTTTTTTCCAAGCTGGATTTTAACACAATTTAAACATATATACCGAAGTCTTTCTATACAATTAAAGCCCTTAAAAATTAGTTGCACTACCCCAGACTAAAGTTTGCAAAAATTAAAGCAGTACATGATTGCTACATATTTGAAAGACTAAGAAATCCCCGAACTGGAGGAAGCTGCTGGCTAGACACCTAGGATGACTTATTGAAATCTCCCACAACAGCAGCTTCTTTGGCAGGTGCACAGAGAATATTTTCTTCACTTGAATTTATTCAACTTGTTAAATTGAATAACAAGTTCTTTCAAAGCCGAGAGTGACTTTAAATAGAAAATCTGGAAGAAAAACAAGCTTTCCAATCTATAAAACATGACTAAAGAGATCTTCTTACACTTGATGGCAGGAAGATTTCCACTCTGAACACCTTTAAAAGGAGCAGAGAAGGAAGCAAGCCATGGAAGAAGCCCCTGCCCATCGCCCTTAAAACCACTGGTGATTGCCTGATAGGTGGTACCTTTCCTTTCTGTTGTTTTTGGTTGTAGCCCAGCTCCCGAGCTGGAAATCGTGTCTTCACTCCTCTCCCCCAGGAGAGTTAAAACTGCTCTAAGTAAAAGGGTTTCCAACTGTTAGTGCTTCATTCATTTTAACTGAGTCCAGGTTGGCCCCAGCCACAGGAAAATATTATCATGCAGTAAACAAGCAAAGGACTATTAATTCATAATACTAAAAAGCATAGAACCTATTATATATATATTAACATTGTGTTCAAAAAGAGTAACATATTCTCCTGGTTAAGAACAGTAATATCAAAGGTAGACTACAACCCGTATCTAATAGTCAGCATGTTTCACAGTGTGCAGGCTTTGAAAATTAACTCATTTTCTAAAGGACTGAAGAATACAGAAATACCAACAAAAGCCAAGAAGATTCAGTATCTGACTTAAAAATCAAGGCCTCCTAATTGCATGATTGCAACTGTGATTCAGGTCAATATACACCCCAGCTTTTAAGGAACAGATATTCCAATTTACCTCCCAAATACCCACTGTGTGGATAAGGAGAAAGTAAGGTACAGACAGCACAGAAGGACCTGTTGGCATTTATATTTGGAAGACAGCATGTCCATGAACAGAGCCACTTTTGTCTATAACAGGACTTCTAGTTCACCACAACTATAAATTGTTCTCACATGGAGAAGCTTTAAATGAAACACATATTTAGATCACTCAGGAACAATTCCAGCTCTAAGGGATTTCAAAGTAGTATTCAAAGAAGAATTAAACACTTTCTGCATGATGCGCTATATAACACCCAATATAGGAAAAAACTACAGTAAATTCATGTTAATGCTATATTGTGGGAAAGTATTCAAATTAAGGAAGCCTTCAACACTTTCTGAAAAGCCACAGATTTTATCTTTAAAGTTAAAAAAAATGTGGTTTTGCCCATCCATGAATTAGTGTTTAAATGATTCTTATAAACTGTGGCAAATAAATTAGTCACAAAGCCGCAGCAAATGTACTTTGCTTTTCTAATGCATTTTGATTATACTGCATATCACCTTTTTAAAACTGCACCGGTATTCCCAAAACCAAGCCCAAACAACTAATAAGCCACTCATTTGACACACACATCTTCAGTGTATAAAAAAAAGGATGAGAGCTCACATATCCCATAATACAATTGCAAAAAGATTTGCAAATACTTTTCTTGTTCCACGTTACCCAGGCCTGTTAAGACATTGTGTTAAGGTTGGTCATTTTCTTAACTGCTTGCAAAACTTGCTTAAAAGCCTGGAAAAAAATTGTCAAGAAAATAACCCTAGAAATAGAAAAATAAAAATCTCAGTCTAAAAATGTCAAAACAGCATTCGCACAAGTCTCCCACAGTGGACCTACTGTATTATGTCTGGTGGAATTTGGCATTTTTCTCTAGAGCCAGTCAATAACAGGAACTTGATCATAAATGCCCTGCTTTCCGGCGAGCGCTGCAGCCTCAGCTGCGCAGCCTAATGAGCCAGGGGCACACCAGTTTCAATAACAGCTGGCAGAAAAGTCCACCGGAGAAGGTCAAAAGTTTTTTGTTTGTTTTTAATAAAGCCAGAGTTATTTCTTTGTTAAAGCAAAAAAAAATACTCCTGTTTCTCTCAATATTAACTTATTGAAGACACAGCTCTTCTGCTAAGAGTCCTCATACTTAGACCACCACATATCTGGTGCAAGTTACCACGCTAACATGAACATATTTAACTGATTTTGAAAATTACTAGCCTTTCAAATTAGAAAAAAACTGAAAACAGGCAGTTTTCCATTAGCCTAAAGATATTACTACTATAAAAAGGTAATATCTTCTTAACATTTTGTCTCTAATATTCTTATTCCTTTTTAACTCTTAAATGTGTTTTCACATGGTTCATAAAGCAGATTCATCAGTTTATTGGCTTTTGAGAGGAATCCTATAACATTCATGGGGAAAAAAACGTATTGTTAAGGAAGCACTAATACATAGCTCACTGTTTGTATACCATATGTGTAAGAATCACTTAAGACCTGAATTAAGAAAGCCTTTACATGAGGCTCCATCCTCACAAAAAAAAGACTTGCTATAAATCTAAATATCTAGAATTTTGATTCCTACTAAAAGTGGAAAAATAATCAGTAATTTTAATATGTACATAAGTTTTGGTATTAAAGATGTCATCTTCATTACAATTAAAGCACTGAGATCATTTCCTATGAAAAATCTGTTCAAGTTTATTAGTTTAGGGGGGAGTTTTCACCCGCAATCTTAAACTGAGAATCAAGATTTAGAGCAAAGGCATTTTCTGTGGTTAAACAAAGTCGTACTCACATTCAACATACTGCAGTCACTTGATTCAACATTATAAATCTACAGGAAGTTTCTGAACAGTATCAAAACTGATTAGACACCTGTACGCACACCTCATTTCATTTAGGGTACAAATGCCTGTAGCAGTCCAGAGCCCTCAAATATTTGTGCGGCTAAAAATCTGCGCTCATTTAAAACAAGATAGTTCTTGACTGACACCTTTTTGATTAGCATATGAGTTCTCTACTTCACATTTGTCAGCTTGCAGCGATTGCTGAGAGGGGTTCAAATCCCAGCCTCCATCTGCACACAGTTACAGTGAAAGAACCAATGGCCACCACACATGCCAAATTTAACCTAGAAAAGTAAGATTTTGTTACTAAGCTGACAGCTCAATGCTTCAACTGGCAGTTAGCATCACCCACAAGTATGCCCAAGTCGATACCTCATGCTTAGCTGAGGCTGATCCCTGTGGGCTCCCTCCAACCTCCCACTTTACATTGGCCCAGTAGCCAAAATAGAGCAACACAGCTCCATCCACTTCTGGCAGGGAAAGTTTCAGACAAACTTTTGCAGTGGGCATTTGTCCTATCATAGTGCTCTGGAGCAGAGCATTGCATTTGCAACCCCAATAACACTGTGGGCTACAACCTCATGGGAAACAGATATCAGAAGATGACATGCAAGGGAGAAAGACCCTGCAGATCACTCCCCCAAACTAGGACTGTCTCCCTGACCAAGGCTCTCCAGGCACCTTGATGTTTGACAGAGGCTATGATTTCTTTTCCCAGAAAACAAAAGAAGAAAGTGCATGCACCGAGACACATTTAATGCCTCCGTCATGGCTGAGAGGATGAGAAGAATAAAGGAACAGGCAAGCTGAGGGAGAGAATCTCAGCTGGATTCAATATCCACCTTATGGAGGAAGAAGTCCTTCCTCTCTCCCTTTCTTTCCTTTCCACCTTAGTTGGAGGCTGCCAGAAGAGGGTCCTCAACTTCTGGAGACAGACAGACAAAAGGAAATCGCAGTGTCTTTCTACTCTTCTCACATTTCTTCCCAAAGGGCCCCTTCTCAGCTCCTCATCCACCACTAGCACCAAGTACAGTGGCCCCAGCACCCTCTACAGTCAAAGCACTCCTGCTGCTTCAGGCCCTGCTTCTCACCTGGTTCTTCCACACCTTTTCTTCTCTCTCATTAATGAATAGGGTAGACAGTGATTAGAGGACTGAATCTGGCCAATATAAGCACATAAGCACATAAGCCAACACACCACATAAGCAGCAGCCTATTAAGCATAACTTAATTTGTAGGTATCTTATTTTGCACAGAATATTTTTTTCTTTTGATAATTATATACAAGTGGCTTTAAAATACTTATTGAACAGGCACTCACTGTTGCTATTTATCAAGTATTTTAGAGTCACTTCCAGATTTAATTACATCAAAACTGAAGACTTTTGCTATGCTTCATGTTTGTGATACGTAAGAATGAGTGATTTTGCATTCTCAAAGTTCAAAGATATCAAGTGAAGACACTCAGGAACAGTAGCATACATTTATTACACTTGGGAGAAATCCAACATTTCCATTACATTTATGTTCAAAACTGAAAAGGTCACTACTAAGAACCCTAACGCATAAGATGACGGTCATTGTACTACAGCACAAAGACTGTATTTGGCATAATACACCAACACAGAACAGAAGGAAGGTTATCACTGTAGCACACGTGGTACTTACAGAGCCTCTATACTTGAACTGTGACAAACAACGTCTGTTTCATTTTTTAACTAGTTCAGAAATAGCAGTAAGTCATTGTTTTTTAGCAATAAAAAAGAATTGTCACAAGCTGTTATTCAGAAATCAACAAGTCATGAACAGCCTATCCCAGGCAGCTGTCTGATGCAAAGACTGCTGCTCCATTTTAAACTTCAGTCAAAACAGAGCATTAGATAGCTTCAGTCAGTCGTGGCATATCAAAAAGTTTTTTAAAGGATGAATATAAATATATAGGCTATCCACTTGATAGACATATATGTCTCCACAGTGATAAGCCATATAGAATTTGAGAGTTTTGTTTTTGAAATTAATAACTAACAAGGTGTCCTTATACTGTCAAATCCAAATGGCAACAAAACACTAACTCATTTCAAGTATAAAACTCTACTCTTTCAATATCAGAATTAGCATTCTGCAGGCTAATCTCCTCTAAAAGACCAAAATTTCATTTTCTTCACATACAGAAAAAGGAAGCAAAACAATTATATTTGTACCTCCATCAGCTTCCAGAACAGTAAGGGTGCCAGCATTTCTCTACAGTCAAGAATTTAACTCCAATTCCATGAAGAAAGTTGCCTGCAGTGAATCTAAGGTTATGAAGAAGACTGGTAATCGCACAATCACTTCTTGTGCATAGCTGCACATCAGTAGCAAGAGCACAGTACTTCAAATTGAATGTATTTGTCCATAAGGAATCCAGACTACAGGACGCACTGCAAGTAAAAACTAGGAAACCTTCACAAAGCAGCATGGGAAAACACGCCTGGAATCCTTCTGTATGCCATATATTCCATACAACTCAATACTTAAAGTTACTATTTAAGTTAAGCATTACCCCAATTCCTAAGAACAAGGTGCTGCCCCACTTGCCTCACCAACTGCCACAGCTGTAATGACACCTCGTGCTATGATACCTCAGGTCACAAGCAGCAGCAAACCAGACTTTTAAATTGAATAAAAGGATCATCTCTAGCACTATTCCGCATAGGGCAACAAATTTATCTGGCATACTGTAAAAGCACTCAACAAGGATGAATAAAAACCTATGGACAAGCTCGAGCAGGTCCAGAGGAGGGCCACGAAGATGATCAGGGGGCTGGAGCACCTCCACTGTGAGGACAGACTAAGAGAGTTGGCATTGTTCAGCCTGGAGAAGAGAAGGCTCCGGGGAGACCTTATAGCAGCCTTCCAGTACCTAAAGGGGGCCTACAGGAAAGATGGGGAGGGACTCTTTATCAGGGAGTATAGTGATAGGACAAGAGGTAATGGTTTTAAAATGAAAGAGGGTAGATTTAGATTAGATATTAGGAAGAAATTCTTTACTGTGCAAGTGGTGAGGCACTGGAACAGGTTGCCCAGAGTTGTGGATGCCCCCTCCCTGGAAGTGTTCAAGGCCAGGTTGGATGAGGCTTTGAGCAACCTGATCTAGTGCAAGGTGTCCCTGCCCATGGCAGGGGGGTTGGAACTAAATGATCTTTAAGGTCCCTTCCAACTCAAACAGTTCTATGATTCTACAATTACTTCTACATAAGTTTTGTAGAAAGAAAGCTTGTGCTTAAGGACAAGTTGCTTTAAAAGAAATTAGTGTTGGAATAAAAAATGGCTGGAATTTTGCTTAACTATGTTTTTCCTTACAGAAAAGTATAAGCTCCGAAAGAAAGTGGTAGCTATGGAAGACCTGGGTGTGCAATGCAGAAAGGTACCCTTCTCCAACAAACAGTCCTCATCTCTGCCACCAAATTCCTATACTGTGCAAATAACATGTGAGACTGAGCTATGGTCATTAATGATGCATTCCTCATTTTCCAAGGGCATTAAGGCGACATCTTCGGGGTCAACTGGGAGATGTTCTGAACATGCCAAAGCAACAGCTAAAGGAACCTTGCTCCTCATGTACCAAACATCTTTGAAAAGCCCACGAGCAAGCCATTAACTTCTGGTGAGTGAGGTTCAAAAACCTCAGTGTGGAGCCACACTTTCAACACAGGGAAGGGCTGCCCTCCACTCTCCCTCTCCATCCCATACAAGAAGGCCTGTGGCTACAAGGCAAGTCAGATCAGCTCAACAGTCCAGTGAAAACCTTTTCCCCCTTGCCTTAGGGGGTCAGTTTGTCTATCTGACTTCTCTCTACAGGAGAAGTCTCTTCTCTCATACCATGCCTGCAGCAGAAGCCAAATGTCTGGGCAAGGGCTGCCGTTTGCTCCCCCACGTAATTTAATGATTTCACTAGCACCACAAAAAGGGTCCTAAATTCTTGCTCCAATTTCACTGCTCAGCCAAACTCAGCTGTACTGTCCCTCACCACAGCTATCCTCTGCCCTCTCTCCCTGACTACCACTTCCACTTAGCCAACATCCAGCACCAACCTGCTTGCCCAGCCTCTTGTTCAGCTAGATCCTCAATGGGGTTTTAATCATCCACTTCAGTAGATGACCTCTACCTCAGTTTTATTTCAAAACTTCCAGTCCCCGTTTCTCTTCTCCTACACGATGCTGATCCACTTCTAACAGCCCTCATTTATACTACAGCACAGTTCTTCTGCCTTCTGATCCAGACTACCTAGAACACCAAAACCAGAAGAGAGATGCTCTCGGATTTCACTCCTGTTTCCCAGTCTCATCCTAGCTCACTGAGGAAGAGAAGACCTGTCAAGTCTCAGCTATTATAGTCTGGAAAATACTTCACAGGCCCACAGGGATGCTGAGTCTGGCAGAAGAAAAAGCTGTAAGGACTGGAACACGGTCAGCACGGAAACCTTCTCAGAAGTCAGACAGGCAACACCACAAAGTCCCTATCTGACTCCAAGAACAGACTTTTTCAAGAGTTTATGAATATAGCCCAACTGGAGACAAAATCGCTTGTCGCAAAAAAGATCTTGAGACCATGCTCCAAACCACTCACCCCACCCCAAAGTGGTACAAAGATTATGCAACACTAAAACATCCTCTCCCTTCCTCACACTTTGTTTTCTCTTATAGTTGGCTCATTTGGATTGAAATGTTGTGAAACAGACAGCCAACGTAGGAAATTTTAGGATCAGCTGTAAAAGCCTGGCAAAAGACACGAAGAAGGCAAAACGGGACAGTCTTACAACAGGAAGTTTCTGCAAATCCAGGAAACAGTGCTACTAAACTCACCCACCAAGGCAGTAGCAGAACCCTACAGAAGATCCCCAGTGCTCTGCATCAACACTACATTGTGTCATCAAATCTAACCTGCATTAACTCACTTGCGGCTTTCCTCCCTGAAGGATTAATTCAGACATCAGCAATTCAAACTGATTCAGTGAAACACTGTAAGAAACAAAGACCATACAAAATAGCAATAGCTAACTTTAAGCAGTAACTCTTGTTAACAAATACCACATACGCTCCAGCAGTTCCCTCTCGATCTGCCATATTATAAAGTACTACATTTTGTTTTCCCTGTCCTCGATTGTCACGCCAGTTATCCGCAAGCAAACTTTTCTCACTGTGGCTGGAACAGAAAAATAGCCTAGTTCATATGAGGAATCTGAAAGTCCATATGCCAGTGCTGCAAAACTTGAAGAAATTGAACACACAAGAAAACTGAAAATACTCCAGGCATATGTAAGAACACAAGGATTTCATCCTACTCCCATTAAAGTTAATTTCCTTCTTTAGAAAAAGAAAAAAGGAATGAAACTAAGTTTTCTCTCTTTGTCAAGACAACATAGCTAGAATCTTTATAACATGTATTTTCCATAAGATCCAATGTGAATATACTTTTTGCCAAAAAACAGAAACACATACTTCCATTCTTCATCAGGGTCCAAGATTTTTAAAAAAGGCTGCCACTGCACCAAAGCAATACATACCTTCTGCAACAACCTATTTTGTATCCAGATGAACAAGATATATATAAAATTTTCAAAAGGTAACATTCAGCAAATGACTTGAAATATTCTTTCAAGAAGGTAAGAACAATTTTCTGCTTGAACAGAAACCTTATCACCTCTTGAAACTACACTTGGATGCAACAGTTCCACAGCTCCTCACGCATGGAAGTAGTATGTAAATCTCTGCACATCTGGACAACACTAAATCGTTGATAGAAAAGAACGAAATTGTTGTTGGCTAACTTTGTGGCTTTCTTCAAGCATGTGAAAAACTCAAGTCTGGGAATAAACTGGCAACTTCTCAAGTCCCACAGTAGGACAGATAGAAGTATCATGAATTACTTTGCTCGTTACCCAGCGCTACATCACCGCATAGGATGCCAGCTGTGACACAGTGAAACTCTGTTTAGAAAGACATATACTTCATAACTCCATATCTGGAGAGAAGACTGCTCATTGAGGAGTTTTTCTCCCTTCCCGCTCAAACTGGGAAGCTGAGGGGCTGACGTCAGCTCTGAAGTTAGCCATCAGTTTCTCTGAAAGCTCAGAAAGGGAGGGGGGAAATGGGGGCAGCCACAGCTGCTTGATGACAGTGATTCTGGCAGCAGTTTTCCTAATAACCAAAACCCAACAGCACAGGAGGTGGGCAGCTAATTGTCATATAAAAAATAAAGCCCAAAACCAGAAAGACCCAATGGGAGAAGAGATTCAAGGAAAAGGTGGAGAAAGCTAATATACTGGAGGGACACAATTTCTTGCTGCTTACAAATACATCCTTTCACTTGTGATAAAAAGTTCAGGTTTAGGCACGACCAGGTCTGTTCTGCAAGCACAGCCATGCATTCAGAGTGTGTTGGGAAACACACTTATCCAAGTATTGTCTTCAGCCAGAGTAAGGTGTGCAGCTGCTCTTTAAAAGCCTGCTTTCAAATCAAGGAATGGACAAAACAAAGACAGTAGCTCTAAGCAAGTGATTTCTTTCAAAGCATACAGAGGCCTGAAAAACACGAGGTTTGTATATGATCAGGTTTGTATATATTGTATCCTCCCTTATTGACTAGGAGAGTCCTGGGGGTTTATTGGAAATAAAATACTAACCAAGAAAGTTATCAGTTACTTGATTTCCCTCCTTATTAAAAAACCCTTCACCATCAATACCTCCTTCACGCAAAGTGCTGACCTTCCAAGCCACGGCAGCCCAGCCAGCCTTGCTGCGGTGGCTGCAGGCAGCCTTTCTGTCTCCTCCCTCTAGGTGGAGGGCTTTACTGTGCCACAGCCCCGCAGGCAACTGGGGAAGAGGGAGAGCGCACTGCTACCGCATCATCCGTCTCTCAGAGAACAAGAGTACAATCTCCAGTAAGTATCTGTGCTGGCCCATGCTACAGAGAAAAATCAAGATAGAGAAATGGAGGGTACTCTCTGCTAATCTTCACACCAACATGAAATGAAGTTTTACAAAAGGAGAACAGCCATTATGGCACTTCTGGGTCATAAGCCTCCTGACCCTGGCAGGGAAAAAAGGGAAACAGTGCCCCAGTCCTGCTCCAAACAGTGCTCTGCTTTCAGATTTTGGACTTGGACTTTCTGCTTCCCCCCAAACCATTTTGCCCTCCCCCTCCCCAGCAACAATTTCTCCTCTTGCTCATATCACCACACACACGAAGTTTCTTTTCCCATCACAAAGACGTGATGGAAACTTGACAAAAGTTTCCATGCCCATCTCAAGCTTCACTGCTTTTGACATCAGTTTCAAATAATGGAGAAAGAAGTATGGAGCTGACTCACTCGTCTTCAAACTCCACTCCCAAGAGGCCTGGGCATGCAACAAGGTCCTCTCGTAGGTGTCCAGAACAGCGGCACTCCTTGAAAGTGTTTAAGGAAGAGACCCAAAGCACCTTCTCTCTATATAACGTCTCATTACTTACTAAAGCAGTAAATATTACTCACTACAAAGCTCAACTACCAACGTTCATATCTTGTCATGAGGAATTCACAGGAAATAGTTTAAAAGTGGAAGCCTAAGAAAAGTCAGGTACAGCTGAGGTACTGAGAATGACAACCAAATCATGGTAGCAAAGCGACCAAGGAATCGAGTCAGAATTTGATTTAATAACCACTGATATAGAACTGATGATGCATAGTAATAATATTTACCTTCAAGCAGCTTCTCGTCTTTCACCTTTAACCATTACTTCAGGAGTATCAAGTTTATTCACAACATACTGCAATGCCTAGACAAAGCAATTCGTTTATTTAAGCCCATAAGCAAGCTTTCTTGAAAAAGACTTATTCTGTTCATGAACAGCATGCAGTTTCACTCTTGCATGCTTCCACTGAAAGGGGCCATCCTACCTTTATCCTCCATTCCCACTGCCAGCTATATATTCCTGCCATTCTCCCAGTAGTAGTACCTGTATGGCCAACCAAGGTCAACCACAGCTGAAGACCAACCAAAAAACCCTGAAAGAAGGTTTTCAGCTGGAGCAGATTTTAGCAGTCCTCATCTCTTCCTGGCTCTTAGTTTAATAGCAACCTCCAGCATTAAACACAAATAATCTTCCATTCTCTACCCTAGACATGCTCTTGCATCGTCTATCTCTCATCAGCTGAGAATTTTGATTTGGCTGGGCTTGATAGCAGCCATGCTGATAGAGCCATTGGAACAACCTGCACCAGAAGGCAGCAAAACCAGAAACTTTCCCTTTATGATTTCTCCTCCTCACTCTCTAGTCCCCCCACCTTCCCAACATTTCCACTGGATTAGTCAGCCTTTTTCCATGTAATTAATGAACTAAGTGTGGCTAAATGTACTAACAAAGATAGCAGTGTGTTAGGAGTGTTTGTTCTGCAAGGCTGGTCTCCATGCTAATTAAGCCATACCTCCTACGAAATCTCTTAAAAGCCTAATAACAACTTTCAGCTAAATCCAGATCAAATACTTCATTACCTAAACTTGTTAAAGGTGCAACGATATACACATGCATGCTACAGTATCTGATACATCTCTGAAATCCATATTAAAACATTATCATTTGCAAATAAACCTCACATGCATTTTTCAGATGTCAACAAGCTCAGGTACAGACCAGGGAGAGAGAGAAGTGTATCGGTACCATACCACGTCTGCTAGCCATGTTTCAACAGCAGTCCCAAAGAGGTTATAACTGGAGTTGAACAAAGACTTGTTTGCTTTATAGATGCCAGGAGCCACACACAGAAAATTGCTCACTTCTGAAACAAGTTGCTCTCAGTTCGGTTTCTCCAGAGGTCAAGATAATTATGGCCTGGTGTATTATTGCATTAACCAGCACTACCTGGTAGAGGCAATTCACCAGTCCTCAGCTGCTTTAAAATGGGTCTCAATGATAACCGTATGAGAGAACAACAGGTTTTACAGTTCACTCCGTAGAGGGTGTTTCTCCAAGCTGTCTGAGGAGTGACTATAGCCACCTAAGCTGTTCCAGATTCACATTCTGTACACAGTCACTCCTTTGTCCTCCTAACCCCGCCACGTACACCAGACCCAAGGGGGAGCAACAGAAAGCCCTGCAAGAGGAACTCTGCCTTCTGTCATCTGCTCTGCTAAAAGCGTGAGACATCCACATATACACCCAGCAACAGCTGAGGAAAGCCTTTACTACTGTATTCACTTTTCCTTGCTGGTGTCTGAAACAGAAGCATACAGGCTTTTCTTCACAGTTTTGCTACACCTGGTATTCCCTTGAAGAGGGTAATGCTGCAGCTGCACCTCCTATGCTGTCCTGCCAGCCGAGCAGCAATGGCAGACGAGTAAAACAGAGAGATCAGTATTTTTTCCAAGGAGACTGACAACGGAAACATCAGATCGAGTGAGGCTGCCCGCTATTACAGGCAAGACAGTTTCTCTTTCTGCTTTTCCCCCCTAACACAAAGCTGCACTTGAAGAATTAAAAGTAATGAACATTTTCAACATATGGATTTTTATGACCAAAAACCTCAAAAGGAAAAAGAGTCAAAAGGTCTCTCTGCAAAAATTAATCCTGGAATTAACGTGATTCATTTGAAAACTTACCAAGTGTTGTCTTATAAGAGTTATTATACACGAACACCTGTAAGGAGCCAGCTATTAATAGTACCAATGAAACTGTCATACAAAAACAAAGAAGTGCTACTTGTGGCACTATGATTAAGGCTGTGTCAGCAGTTTGATTTTCATGACTTTAACACCCAGCTGTAAAAACGACCTTCAGTAGAAGCAAGCATATTGCGCCTGTTTCCATAGGGAGCACGGTTTCTGTTTTCACTGGGTAAAATGCAAGAGTCAACTATATTTTAATACATAATCTCTGAATAGTAAGATCCAGAATTTGCAAGTCGTTTTTGGATATAATCATTGCCAAATAGGTCTACACCTTAAAAGACAGTTTGGTAAATACTGCAAGACAGAAACTTGGTAGAATGCAAGAAACTGAGAAATAAGAGTGTGTGATTTTCTATTTTGGCATACGTTCTTCAAGAATTAGAGGTATACCAAAGAAACTGTGTGCTAATACACAGTTCACAGCTATAGATTTTGTAACTTGGCCACCATTTGCTTAAACACAGAATGGCATTAACAGATTTATGTTTGAAAAGGCAGCACTTGAGGTTCTTCAAGCAAGGAAATCTGTAACCGAATAATAAGCAGTGACTGATTAGCCCTGTGCATGCACAAAATTAAAAGCCCTACTTATGCTGACACAGGACCCACATCTGTCCCAAACAAGCATGAAAAATGCAGCATTTCAAACATGTGTTAGGGATATAATACTGAAGAGGTGCTGCAATAAAAGAACATCTTTTAAATAAAAGGCAGAGTCAAACCACAAACAGAATGCAACCAGAATCCAAAAGAACTTCCCAGTGTGTTCTGATGCATCAGGCATACTGCAGAGCTTCTGGATTTTATTCTATTTAGCTATTAAGTTTAATTACAACAAACATTACAGACTAGCTTAGAAGGCTAGCACCCTTGACTGCCTCAGTGTGGAAAAGCTGTAATGTCTCTTAGTAGTAATATTTAGTAAGATTATTTAATTAAACACTAAATTTTAATAATCTGATTCCCAGACACACTAATATATAAACAGAGCTATGTTTCTTCCACATACATAATGTCAAAGGCAGTACAGTCCTACTGTAAAGATAGAAATGAGTAGTTTTTCCTCCTGGCCTTTCCTACATCTTTTCCCCTTATTCCACATTAAAATGAAGCCTCCTCATTAAGATAATCAGAGGAACATGTGGAACTAGAAAGACTTAAAGGCAATGCACCTGACAAATTCTGTAGATTTATAAACCCTTCCCTCCTTCATCTTTCCCTCAGTCCCAAACATGCCAGAGGGAAAGTGCGCGCATGCGCGCGCGTGCGCGCGCACACACACACACACACACACACACACAGTTAAACTGAAGGGAAAAACCCCTATCTGAACTGTTAAGAGTAATCTTTTAAGCCTTATTGAGAGGTGTTTGGTTTTTTTTTTAAAGAGAGATTTGAGTTCATAACTAGCCAATGCCATTCCCATAAGTTCAAATTATTTCTTAGTGAAAGCAATTAAAAAAAAAAAAAATCAAAACCACCCCCACTGAAAGTCAAGAACTGGTCAGGATCAAACTGGTGACATTATTTCACTCAGCATATTGAATCGCTCACAAGATTTCAGACCTTCATTAGGAACGTGGGCTTGTACTTCCTTCAAAAGAATCTCTCTTTAATTGATTTTTGGCCACCCTTCCCCTTTTCCTACCATCCGGGGCTATAAACTGGCCCCATCCTGTCCTTCAACACACACACGCCGTACAGTAGGTGCCAACATTTGTAAGTAATTATAGGGAGGTTTTACAAGGGGAACGTGGACAGTCATTAGCTTACACTGAAATGCCACAGTCTCAGTGAACTAATAGACAAAAATACCTGAACTCTCCAGAGAGTTTTGGAAGCAAAACCATTACATTTTTGGCTGGAAGCATGGTTTAACATCAAAGTCACAGTACACACGTGATAGAGAGCAATGTAAGACACACCACTGAGGCTAAGAAAGGTGGAAATCAAACATGCCAGTCAGTCCCTCAAACAGAAAGACTAGAGGGTCAGGGATGGAGAGGACAGCAGTGACAATGTAGCTGCAGTTGTATGCGGAGGGTGCTCAGGAGGCAGGCAGTGATTTGGGAGCACTGTTCCTCTTCAGATCAACTCCAAAGCAGCAGTCTCACAGGAGCAGTACCTGTAAAATCACTCAGTCCCCATTTCTTTAATTGCATATACACACATTTACTGCACAATATGCTCTTCTTACTAGAAGAAACAACACAAGTAATCAAATTTTGTCACCTTTGCTTATCCTATAGAGTGCTTCAGATAAAATAAATGCTTCCTCATTGCAAGATGAAGTGCTACTCAGGACAACACAAGCATAAGCCCCATCAGGCAGCCACCCTAAGCACCTTTCACAGTCAGCAGAGCAGATATGCGTACAACCAGTACAATTCACAGTGCCAGTCTTCTTATCCCAAGGTATGCACCTGCATTTGCCCAAACAAGCCCGGGCTCTCCATCAGCTAGAGGGCTCTCAGTGAAACAGCTGCCTAGACAACTTGCTCAAGTGTAGAAACAGTTAAGCAAGAACATTCCCACCTGACATGACAGAATCCATCACCAGTAACACAGGCTTGTACAAAGGAAATGAAATGGCTTCAATTAATTAGTAAAAATTCACCATCACATTTTGAAGTCACACCAAGTAATTCTGAGAGAAACTCAGCCTACTTAAGCAGTGTCAAGAGTAAGCTGTATGTCCACCACACTGCAACTACTAGTTAAAACATTAACTGATGGGGAAGTTCTGTATTTCAAATGCCTGTGTGCACTCTCATTCCCTGATTTACACACCTTCATGTTAATTAAAAATAAATTAAACCATCATTTTACAGTTCATTCAATTAATCAAAATCAAAATCACAGCATTATTGGTTAGGGAATTGTGCTGGTTTTGGCTGGGATAGCGTTAATTTTCTTCATAGTAGCTACTATGGGGCTATGTTTTGGATTTGTGCTGAAAACAGTGTTGACCACACAGGGATGTTTTCGTTATTGCTGAGCAGTGCTTACACAGAGTCAAGGCCTTTTCTGCTTCTCACACCACCCCACCAGAGAGTGGGCTGGGGGTGCACAAGAAGTTGGGAGGGGACACAGCCGGGACAGCTGATGCCAACTGACCAAAGGGATATTCCATACCATATGATGTCATGCTCAGAATATAAAGCTGGGGGAAGAAGAAGGAAGAGAGGGACGTTCAGAGTGATGGCGTTTGTCTTCCCAAGTAACCGTTACGTGTGATGGAGCCCTGCTTTCCTGGAGATGGCCGAACACCTGCCTGCCCATGGGAAGTGGTGAATGAATTCCTTCTTTTGCTTTGCTTGTGTGCGTGGCTCTTGCTTTACCGATTAAACTGTCTTTACCTCAACCCACGAGTTTTCTCACTTTTATTCTTCTGATTCTCTCCCCTATCCCACCATGGGGGAGTGAGCAAGTGGCTGTGCAGTGCTTAGTTGTTGGCTGGGGTTAAACCATGACAGTCCTTTTTGGCACCCATCGTGAGGCTTGAAGGGTTTGAGATAATGACAGGTTTGATTGGAATGCGCTAGATCAAATTTATAGCTGTTATTGCTGTTTAGCTATTAATTGATAGGTTCCTGTGCTTGCCATGGGGCTTGCTTGCCTCACTGTATATTAGAGTCTAGTGCTTGTTAGGGGCTGCTTTTTGCTTTCGCTGCTTGCTGTACTACTTATCATCTTACTCTGCTGTGCCTGGGAACATTTTGATAACAGCAATGGCCACGCACCTGGGCTGGCAGATGGCCATGGCATCGCTGCTGTTTCTGTGCTGCTGTACTGGACAGGCTAGAACTCCAGTGTGAGCTCGAGTTGAAGGGACTCTGACCTGTGGATGATTCCATGTAGGAGCAGGACACCCCAAAGCGTCTGTGGCTGTGGATAAGCCCATGCCACAGCAGGTACATCTCGAAGCATCTGTGGCCATGGTTATGCCTGTGCTGCAGCAGTTATACCTCTTGAAGGGATTGTGGCCCAAGGATAAGTCCATGCTGGAGAAGGTACACCTCAAAGCATCTGTGGCTGTGGATAAGTCCATGCTGCAGCAGGTACACCTTGAAGCATCAGTGGCTGTGCATGAGGTCATGCTGGAGCACCTCAAAGCGTGTGGCCATGGATAAGCCCACGACAAAGCAGGTACACCCCTGGAGGGACTGCAGCCATGGGTAAGGCTATGCTGGAGCAGGTTTAGTTCTGAAGGGACTGTGGCTGTAGGTAGGGCCATACTGGAGCAGGTATATCTCTGAAGGCATTGTGGCCCATGGAGAAGGCCACTCTGGAACAGGTGCACCTCACAGCAACTGCAGCTGTGGATAAGTCTATGCCACAGCATGTATGCCCCTGAAGAGGCTGTGGCTCATAGATAAGGCTCCACTTGGAGCAGGTACTCCCCTAAGGGACTGCAGTCTGTGGATAAGTCCAAGCCAGAGCAGGGGCAAGGGAATGAGTTCATTGCAATGTTAAACCCGATGGTCTGGTCCAAAGGCACCAGGGGTGGAGACTGTAATGGAAATACCTTTAAATTGTTGTAACCCAGGATTTGAGTTGCATGTTACAGGAATTACTATAGCATGAACCACCTGAACCAATGGAGGACAAACCTTACAAGAAGCAGTGCAAGTGCAGCAGTGACCTGACCTGGCTTTGGTGCCCAGTAACTCCACGCAACACACCACCTCTCCTGTCCTGAGTGACCACCATAACAGATGGAACCCAAAGTCAGGGACTAAATGAACTCAATAGATGTTTTGTGGACATTTTAAAGATGTTTTACAGGGGTAGTCCATAGACTAAGGGAATGACATCTGTGTACTGTATCAAAGGATGGGAAGGGTGGTAGTGGTTAATGAGGTTGTATTGCATAGTGTGCTACCTGAGCATGATGTAAATGGTATGGAATAAGAAAAGACCTAACATGGTTTAACCCCAGCCAGCAACCAAGCACCACACAGCTGCTCACTCACTCCCCCATGGTGGGATAGGGGAGAGAATCAGAAGAATAAAAGTGAGAAAACTCGTGGGTTGAGGTAAAGACAGTTTAATAGATAAAGCAAGAGCCACGCACACAAGCAAAGCAAAAGAAGGAATTCATTCACCACTTCCCATGGGCAGGCAGGTGTTCAGCCATCTCCAGGAAAGCAGGGCTCCATCACACGTAACGGTTACTTGGGAAGACAAACGCCATCACTCTGAACGTCCCTCTCTTCCTTCTTCTTCCCCCAGCTTTATATTCTGAGCATGACATCATATGGTATGGAATATCCCTTTGGTCAGTTGGCATCAGCTGTCCCAGCTGTGTCCCCTCCCAACTTCTTGTGCACCCCCAGCCCACTCTCTGGTGGGGTGGGGTGAGAAGCAGAAAAGGCCTTGACTCTGTGTAAGCACTGCTCAGCAATAACGAAAACATCCCTGTGTGGTCAACACTGTTTTCAGCACAAATCCAAAACATAGTAGCTACTATGGGGCTATGAAGAAAATTAACACTATCCCAGCCAAAACCAGCACAGGAATTTTAGTAATCTTAATGTTCCGTTTGTTTTCAATTTGCCAAGTCTGTGTAACACTTCCCTTTAATTGATCAAGACAACAGATAGATGTGAGATCCTGGGATATGATTAAAACTGACAGTTTGTGTGTGACAGAGCCAAATTGCACTGTAAAAGGAATTAGCAGTCAGTATTTCCCCATCTGAGTTACTTTCCAATTTTAAGAAAGTCTGATCTCTCATACTTTTTAAACAAGAAAAGCAACAGACAATGTAATGATTTGAAATTCTGCCTACACTTCACAAATCAAAAATCACAGCATAATAATGTATTTCCACAAAGGTGTTTTGTATAACGTTACTAAATAGTGATCCAGCATAACAGCAAGAGTATGAAAGTAGAAAGATACTACCAACAGAAATGCAGCAAGTGTCATTTGGGAGACACAGTCAGTATTAAGACTCCTATTTCATTCTTGAACAACGAAGAACTCAGTGAAAAAATCCTCTTATTTTAAAATGCAGAAAAAGGACTGAAACAGTTGCACTATGTATTCAACTATAAAGGGCTGCAATAAGAACATAGGAACATTTAATGCTTATCAGGTGACCTTCAGAATTTTAAGAAATCAAATACATGAAGCAAAACCACACAGTTACGTTTTCAGTCTCAGATCAGCTGCAAGTATGACTATTTCCCTAAAACAGGCTGGCAAGGGCATAAACTGAAGTTTAACTCTTAGTCTTTATGACTTCCTTGCCTTCACATCTTCAAGAATAGTTCTCCAACTTTATTTCACCTTCAAAAATAAAATGATGTACGCTGCTGAGCCTGCAGACCTACAACCACAGAGCCCCTGCTGCTGTTCAAAGGCCAGCCAGATTCTGATACGGCTTCCAGCATCACTGCAATCATTGAAGTAAAAAACCCAACAACTTGGAAACAAAGAGGCTGGGAAGTTCTGCTGGTACAGACCAGGCTTGGGCTTCAGCAGAGCAAAACTTGACCAGTAACAGCCAAATCAGCACCAGTGAAGAAGCTTCTGGGCTGTGTCTTCTTAAGCCTTCCCATGGAACACAGATACCTCACAAAGCCACCTAGAAGATGGAAGAATATAATATTTTGCATGCAGGTCTGAAGAGCTCTGTATACCTTTTATACTGTATGTCTTGTAGGATTTTAATAGTATTTTAATTTCAGAGGCAAACAGCATGCTAAATTTTGACAGGAATATGTTGACAGACTACTACTGTGTAATCATGGGAAAGTTATACTGACATCAAACCCACAATTATTTAGTTGCATGAAATCCAGAAAGCATAGCCAGAAATTTCAGCATTTCAAAAACAAACCTGCTCCACAGTAATGTTTATGCTTTTAGAGAGCAACATCACTGCTAAAGAAGGTACCAACCAGCAGTCAAAGATAGAGTGGTTGTTCCTCATCTTTCTAAAAGAGAAATCACAACCAAGAGGAAGCTACAAGTCACCACCAGTATCACTGATGAAGCCAGCCATTGCTAATGCACCTGAAGAGATCCTGCATGCATAAAACAAATGTTAGGAAAAAAGCAAACAAAATAACCAGACCCCATGACAGCATGCCTCCAATTTGACAAGTAGCAGCCTAAACAGTCAGATGTTGTTTCCCAGCTCCAGAATAGCACCAACAGAAGTGTACAGGTAGGGACTACAGTAGCAGTCAGAAGGGACCACAGCATATCAAACTAGAAGCATAAAAATCAGAAACAGGGTATGTATAGGAGCAGCCAGCAGTATTCCCTGCCTGACTTCGGGTTTTATTTCCTTCTAGACACATATACCATTCTACACACCTTGGGAAAGGCTTATTTCCATTCATAAAATGGTAAATATGTTCAAGCTACTTCTGGAATGTGTGCAGACATTACAGGATACAAATAAGAATTGTCTACTCTTTTCAAGTTGCTACGTGTTTTCTGATTTTAGGGTGGGTGGAGGGTGGGGTGGTTTAAGGCCTCCATCGCAGTACGGTGACATGCTACCTCAAAGTGCCTATGAATACACAAGAACAGTTACAGTAGACCTGACAGCATATCTATTACCACATGCTTCAGCACTATCCTGGAAGGTGGAGCTTTAGAGATTCGTATGTGATATACATAACATATTCAAAGAACATCATCTCCTCAGGAACTTGTAAGAGGAAAAAAAGCCAAGAGGCACATACTTAATAGCTATGCAGGTGTCAGATATGCAGCAGAGACAAGGTTTCTTATTACAGCAAAAGCACTCAACTAGACATTCAACATGGCAAATTTTTTCCTTCTGCATTAGATTTCACTACAGGCTGAGAAGAATTTCCAAGCAGCAATAAATGGGTCAAATGACAGCTAAAGCAAAGCCCTGCAGAAACCTTACATAAAATTTAACTATTAAATATAGTAAGATACAGTCAGTCAGATTTTTCTAGAGCAAGCATATTTTCTTCCTGTTATTTCAAAGGTGTTCAAGCATAGCAAATGCAGCACAAGCTAGTTTATCTACTTGGAAACTCTTTGCAAAAAGCCAGGATCTGTGGCATCCCACACCCAAGGCAAGTACATTTTTGTGGCTGACATACCTGTTGGATCACTGTACTTAGCTGAGCATCACTACAAAGGTGTTGTGATTGTCAACTTTTAGCTGACCAGTTTGACTGCACGATGCAAGCTGTACCATTATTCAATGCAATAGAGTTGTCTCAGGGTACAGTATCACATGCTTTTCAATGGTATTTATCACTGAACTAACTGCAACCAGATCATAAAGTCAATGGCCATGTCCTTAAGTCTAATTTGCTTACTGTCAGATGACATTGAGTTACAAAGCAAAATTCCTGTTTCCCATTAAAAAAAGACTTTAACAAGAAATACTCCTGAAGAAGAAAGCCTGCCTTAGGTATACTACTTCATGTGTATTTGTGAATAAATGAAAAGAAAAAATGTTGCAACATTTACATTGCATATGAGGAAGTTCAGTTGCTTAATGACACATGTAAAAAGCACACGTTACAACAGATAAGCTAGTTTACATCAACTTGTTTGGCAGGCTTTACAAAAGCTTCATTACGGATTTAGATTGTGAAGTCTGTGCACACCCTAGAAACGGAACAAGCTATAGAGACTTTCCAGTAATAGAGGAGACTGGAGAGAATTCCACTCTTTCACTCACCTCCTATACCTTTGCTTAATTGAAAATTTTGGACATAACTGCATCCCCCAGTTCATATACATATGACCCAAAGGAATTCCTTAGCTGAAGTCCTGAAAAAACAATCAGTGAATTCGTATGAAAGAAGCAGGAGGTGACAAAAATATTATGAAAAAATCTTTTATTTTGCTTATTTGGCTAAAAAGCAACCAAAGTAGCACAAAGATTTAGAGCAAGAAAGCACACACCTGTGAGAGGAATTAGACCTCTACAACACCGCTGACTTGCTGTTGTGTTGTTGTTCACCTAGTGCTTCAAGGAAACCATACTTTGCAAAATAAGCCTGAGTTGTGCTGCAACAGTGTAGGAGAAGCAGAGCTGACAAGTTTGTAAGAACAGGTACTTAATCAGGCCTCTACTCCAGACCCAAAAGTCTGAAGAAGCTGGTATAAAATTGCTAGAAGTTGTCAAGAGAGAAAGTACTTCCTGCCTCCCAGACTAAATGAAAGCGTAGGTAAGTGCAAAGAAACTCAGTCTCAGGACTCCTCAGAGAAATAAGGTGTGGGCAACAGGAAGCACCACTAGGATGAATACCAGTATCACAACTGCACTGAAAAACCTTTTATTCAGCTTCCTTGGATTACAGGGATCAGAGTGGTAACCTTTGATGTGTTCTTCACACAGGCCATCAGCAGGTTTAAGTACTCCATTTTCCTTGTCCTTCTGCATAGCTATCTATTTTCTAAGAAACTGACTCCCTTGTGCAGAAAGCTCAACAGCCAAAAGGATCTGAAAGAGACAAATCAGAGGAGAAAAAGAGACCAAAACTTAGTGAGAGAGGATGAAGTCACAGGAAAGGTTTTCACAGGAGTTTTCTCTTCAGTTTAGATTGGCTGTAGGTACATAGAGAAGAGGACACTTCAACTCTTTAAAAACTTCAGAAATAGAGAAATACAGGTTCTGTCTACACTGACAGTCACCAATCTTCATTAAATTAAAAAACTCACAAACCAAAAAAACCCAAGACTAAGCAAGTAGCATGCTGCTGGCAGTGGGATATTCTGCTCTCCTTGTCAGTCTGGGCAGCAGTGCTAATAGCCCCCTGTGACTATCCACAGCATCAGAAACTTTCATGAGAAGTGTTGCTTGGGGGAAGTCAGCTTCCCAAACCCAAATTGGGTACCATGCTTCTGTTTCATATCTTAGCACCGTTAACATGAACTTTATAATTTTATTTTTCCTGAAACATTTTCAGTATTTTATCTACTTTCACAGCAGGTACACATCACAGTATACAGTACCTTATAATTCACTTGCTGTTCACAATGTTTTTCAATCCACATCCTGTAAATATCCTGTTCAAACACAAGGAATCAGATTGCCTGCACTGGTCCTTGAGTTAATACCTGCTAGCTGAGCCAGGCTACCAGAACTTCCCTCTCCAGTAAGCAACTAGAGAATAGACTTCACTGGGAGTCACAAACACTGAGCAAAGCTGTACAAAGATGGAAAGAAAAAAGGGAAATTAATACATCAAGACACACATGAACTAATACTGTATCAGCCATACTTTTTACCATGAGTATCTTCCAGCTCACTTATGTTCGACCACCACCACTAACTGCAGGCAGGCAGAGAGCAGCCAGTGTCCTGGACTCCTAGTTCTTGGAGAAGACAAAAGCCCCACCAGTCTGCACATATTGTTGTAGCGTATAAAACAGATGAAAGAGTAAAGCATTGGTCCACATACTTAGATTCCTTTGGTAAGAGGTCAATGCCTTAGTTGAATTAGACTATCTGGTAACCCTCCTCCCTTCAAAGTGGGAGCCAAGACAATCAAAATTCAGGCATCTTTCTAAAAATAGGACCTCTGTTTTCAGATAATATTCTAGTCTCCCATTTCAGTATTTGTTATACTACTTTTCAATAAAATACCTTTTTCTCAAGAGTTTTGGATGAAACTCAACAGCAATGCTTCTTATTTATATCCTGTAAAAGGGAAAGACCTGGTATTATATTTTAGGCAAACTTGGGTTTCGTGCCACAGCCACTATTCATTTGCTGCAGTTTTCAACAAGCCACTTATGCCATCTTGTCACAAATTGCAGGTGTTCAACTTCTGATACTGTCGAGGATTCACAGAATCATACAAGTTTATGTTGGAAGGGACCTCTGTGGATCACCCAGTCCAAGACCCTTGCTCAAGCCAGGGTCGGCTACAGCAGGTTGCTCAGGGCCACGTCCAGTTCAGTTCTGAATACCTTCAGGGACAGACACTCCACAACTTCTCTGGGCAGTCTGTTCCAGTGCTTGACCACCCTCATCATTTAAAACAAAACAACCCAAAAAAACCTAAAACAACACACACCCTCTCAAGTTTAATGAAGTTTCTTGTATTTCAGTTTGTGCCCAAATTAGTGTTCCTACATCTCTGCATCCTCAAACTAAGATAAGGATGTTCAACACATCTGAAAATCTCACTCAAGACAACCCTTGGCTACTCAGAAACAGCAACTGAAATAGAGTACCTGATTTCAACCAAGACAATATTTGTTTAAATGAAAAGGCAGCAATACTAATCATAGAATGGTTTGGGTTGGAAGGGACCTTTAAGATCATCTAGTTCCAATGCCCCTGCCATGGGTGGGGACACCTTCCACTAGACCAGGCTGCTCAAAGCCCCATCCAACCTGGCCTTGAACACTTCCAGGGAGGGGGCATCCACAACCTCTCTGGGCAACCTGTTCCAGTGCCTCACCACCCTCACAGTCAAGAACTTCTTCCTTACATCTAATCTAAATCTACCCTCTTTCAGTTTAAAGCCATTACCCCCTGTCCTATCACTACATGCCCTTGTAAAAAGTCCTTCTCCAGCTTTCTTGTCGGCCCCCTTTAGGTACTGGAAGGCTGCCATAAGGTCTCCCCAGAGCCTTCTCTTCTCCGGGCTGAACAACCCCAACTCTCTCAGCCTGTCTTCATAGGAGAGGTGCTCCAGCCCCCTCATCATCTTCATGGCCCTCCTCTGGACTCACTCCAACAGCTTTAGCCAGAAACCAAGACAATATTTGTCTTCCTGAAAAGGCAGCAATGCTAATATTTAGCTTTAGCCAGTTTCGGCAAAAACTATCCTCCTGTTTCTATGCAGAAAAGCAATCCTTTGGATTTTATCCTTCACCCGGCAAACCAACGTCCTCTGTCTGGTACAACAGGCTATAATGTTTCTCTACATCTGCCTTCCAGGTACACACACACTCCCCAGTGACAGAGATTCCCACCTCACCACTCGATCAGGATACTTAAAAAAAGAGGCATTTCTAAAAAGTTGTTTAACTGTTTCCTTTACAGCTCTTCTCCAAGAAACAAAGTTCTTTTAGCCACAGAGTATCAAAGAGTTTTTAGTCACACTCCATACTGGCTATTTGTTACTTTTTTTTTTAAATACTAAGCAATGAGTCATGTTCTCTTATTACTGGTAGTTTGCCCCACAGTTTGTCTTGCTTGGTTTCATTCTCAACAGCCAGATTTAAAAAAACAACTTAACCTGAATTCACAACAGCAAATCTTGCTTTCTCAGTATCTTTCCCCCGCCCCTCAATACAGTTTGCCTTTCTCAAACTACAAACTGTAACACCTGCATAAAACTTACAGTACACATGTATAGGGGTTTGGTGTGTTACAGGAATAGCAAAGACCATAAGCAACTGATTGAACTTCTGATACCAGAAAGACAGACCATAGTCTACCTACATCAACCAGTTAATGAAAATGTTCTTGCATTTCTGCATGCACACTCACTTGTCAGTCGTATTTACACTATCTCAGGGTTTGGTTGAAGCTTCTGAGGCTGCTACTTTAAGTTTTGCCAAGTGGCAGTTGAATTTGACAGAACTGCAAGCAAGGGAGCAGAAGCTGGTGCTAGTACTGCTGCTGTAATAGCTCTCACAAGGTAGAAACACAACTGCTTTCTTCATCTACAATTTGCAATAGCCTCTGGCCACGTATTGACACTCAAGTTCTAGTGCACTGATTCATTCAAAACTGAGCTTTATAAGTGCCTGTCGAATGATCTTGGTCTACAAACTCTTAGCTTACTGTCTCTCCAAGTAAAGCAGGACAGCACCAGACACAAGATAGACATTATTCACTGCTCATAATCCAGTGACTGAGGGGGAAAAGCAGAAACACCAACATATAACCTCGTAGTTAGACTCAGCCAGAGTATTTCTTGGTATTTCTCCAAGAAGTCAAATACCTAAATACTCTTACAAGCATCAGCATACAGAAAGACAATCAGATTGATTGCAGTGCAATCAGACTTTCCAGAAAGATATTTAAATGCAACTTTAGCAGATATTTAGTCACAGTGCCTAGAAAACAATGTGTCAAAGTACCACTTTAGTAGCTTCCCCAATTAGGAGACAAAACATACCTGCCTATCTACAATTAAATTTGTTATACCGGTATTTGATTCAAAACTCCCATTTTTACAGAGAAATTCTTCAAGATATCAAAGTTTGAAAAGTCCAGCACATCTATTTTGCTTTGTGAAAACACTCTTCCAATAAGAATCACATTCTAGTTCTGTAAAAAAATACTTTCATTTTAATACACACAACAGGCCTGTTTTATTTGAAATACTTTTCCTCAAAGGAAGAAAAAAGTGCTATGCATTGCTCACAAGTAGCCTACCAGCAGACCAATACCTACATGACACTTCAGAAATGTTCTGTCCATCCAATCACAGCAATTGCCTTGCTCTGGAAGTCATTTTAGCAAAACAGTGAAGTGTGGTTTGTCCCACTGCTGTGGTGCAAGAAAGGAGACAGGGGAAATCTCAATACTGCAAAAGGAGTATACACCACCACTGGCTACACGCTTAGAGTCTCTTACCAGTAATGCAAGTGGTAGAATGATACTGATTTCACTCTAACCCCACAGGTAAATGCAGAATTTGTAGAGGTTCCTTTATCTGCTCTGATTTCATAGAGACTAAGGTCCAGCCCTTGCAGCCAGAATGCCGTTTGAGTCCTGACCATACGATTATGGAATTTGTTTTCCTTTGTGGCTTCACCATGCATATTACAAACTCCTTCTGTTATTTGGCCAAAGGTCACAAAATCACCTTCCTATCAGTAACACATTCACCCTTGCAGAGACCTGTCCTTTTAACATCTTGTATCTAGAAGAGAAGCAAGGCTTGTGAACTGGTGCAGTAAGCTAGCACACGGCACAAGCCTTTAGTCACGCACGATACAGAAGAACTTGTGCAGACAGCCCATTCTCTTCTGGCATCCTGTAAAGTCTTATGAATCCCACTAGAAGCCCATAAATCAGAAGTTACAGCTGTGCCACATCTCCATGGTATATTTCAGTTAAAAGCTGCATCATCAGTCAATTGCCCATTGTCAAAATATAGCCCTACCTGAGCTCAACTCTTTCTCCATCATAGCAGAAAGAAAATCCCATCTTTTGTCAGTGGAAAAGATGGACAATCCAGATGTTCACAGCTATACAGAAGTTCTGAAAAATAAAATGAGTTGTCTGATTTCAACGCTATGATTAAGCACACTTGCTGTGGCATCATCTCAACTCAGGAAGGGCTGCTACAGTCCAAGCAGCACCTTGCTTGGCCTAAGAGTACTCTAAAGACAAAAGCACAACTCTACATTTGCGTAAAACTGTCACGGCCCAGTTAGCTCAATGCTTATCTCCCACCTACCCTTGTTCCAGGAACCAGGCACTACAGGGCCTTAGTTCAGCACGTACTCTCAGACTACACCGGCCGAACGCAAACAAAAGCAGGTTTCTTACACAATGCAACTGTGCCAACCCGCTTCTAAAAGCAATTTGCTGTAGCAGAAGGGGCCCAGTTTAAATAAGGGGAGTTTACCATCGAATTCTGTTCCATGCCTTCCTCAGTCTGAAGGGATCCAAGCCTTTATCTCCCACCTTGAAAGAGCTCCAGTTCCAAGGAAGAATGTGAAACAGACCAACCCTCTTTAGCCCAGTAATTGAAGTAACTACCTGGGAAAGACAAAGCCCGAGCTCTAGCTTCCACTTCAGCATATTTGTACATTTTACACGTGGTAATTAAGTTTAAAACCAGATGGCACTAGGACTTTCTCCCGGGAGGTGGGACATGCAAACCTGCCTATCCTCAGACAAGAAACAGAATCCAGGTCTCCCATTTCTGGGTGAGGCCTCTCCAAATAAAACAAAAGCTATTACGTAAAAACAAAGAAAGGGAGTGAAAGAGGGGCAAGGAACAAGTACTATGGTGACTTTCTTTAAAGTGCATCTAAGAAAAGAGGGACAGGATACCTAGCAGCAGATCTCAAAATGATGGAGGACTAAAGGACCCCAAAAGAGGCCCCCCTCAACATAAAACTTCCATCCTAAGCCAAGGGTTGGTACAGTCTTGTCACTAAGGCACCCAACCTCACTGGCTAACTTTCAGGTATCCCAGGCCTTTACTAGCTCTGCTTCTCCACACATTCTAATGCTAAATATGCCTAACAAAGGTTAAATTAAGATGGAAGAGCTGCTTTGAAAATAGAGAAGAATAACAGAGAGAACACAGTACTGAAAGAATCAGGGCATTGTAGCTACAGGCCTCTAACTTACTATCTTTGATGAAGAGAAATGTACTTCTGTGAACAAATTGGAAGACTGTTCACACAGCACCAAAGTAGTCCTTGGGAAAGCTCTGACTGTGCTCTTGCTAAAAATAAACATCAAGCAAAAATGTTAGTATACACAGATTATTAGCTTTTCCTCTTCTCAGACATAGTTATATCTCCTTGTCAGACAGCCACTTGGAGGAATTTTCTCAGCCCGCTATTGGCAGACAGCTGCTAACCCATGGGAAGAGTGTGCACCAAAAAGTGTTGTAAGAACACACGAGAACAGACATAATGAGGTAAAATACGAACAGCAGGTGAACATTCAAAGCATGGCGCAGGTTCTCTTGGATAACAGTTGAAAGCTCCTATGGCACTACATTGTCTCTGGATTTACTCCCTCACAAAAGGTCAGGTGGGTCTTCTACCATAAAAAAAACATTGACTAACATTGCCTCAGAGTGAAAGAGCAACATGTTTGTTTTGACATGTACTTTTCCACAATGCTCATGGCCCTCTAAACAATCCACACCAGCACCTCAGAAGCGGATCTACAAGCATACCAGGACAAGTCACAGTTGAAGGGGAAGATGTTCTTCCATGTATGAAGCTGTCACTGATTAAATGAAAGCCATAAAGGAAAAAAGCTGTTCCACTGGGATTTTAAGATGAGCATTAATACTTACTATACAACATTATCTACTTAACAGGTTATTCCAATCACAGAAGATACACCTTCCAAGCAGAAGTCATTCAGCACGTTCCAGGAGATAAGCAATGTGCAAGCAGAGCAGTTTTTTTCCAGGCAGTGGGCAACATCTACATTGCAAATAAGGTGTTCCTGAAATATGACTAAGCATGTCCAGGACAGCTTTCATTTAGCACCCACTTGCCAGCAAAGACACAACAATGCAGACCTCTGTGCGGACAAACAATCCAACCAAATATCCAAGCTGCCTGTTGAGAGTGTAGCAGCAAAAACTACAAACTGCATACATCAACACTCCTGCAGGTCTCACCAGGTTAAAACTCACCACCGGCACATCTTTTTTTCACAGTGCAGAAGTTGCTCCAAGGGAAACTGATTTTTCTTTCCATGCCACCTTTCTCCTGCACCTTCTGCTCAAAGCACCAGGACTCTGAGAGCATCATTACCCCTATGAGTAATACAGTCAAAAGAATTGGAGACTGCAATGAACACACATGAATACAAAACAAGCAGCCTGGGGAGATGCTTTTGTCATCCATTCAGGTTGGGGTATAAAGCAGGTACTGACTGTAAACGCACGGCTGCCCAGTACGTCAAAGAGACAGGTGACAAAGAGCCCCTCTGAGTGACAAGCCTGTTCAGATCAAACCGGCTGGCAGGCTGCCTCACACCTGCACTGGTACCACTGCACTGCAACCTTCACCACTTCAGACCATCACGATGAAGAGTCCCAACACTGGCTCCTCGTACTGTCTTTTCTAGGTGCGGCTCCTTTCTCATCGATGCTCACTTCGCGCCTCATCTCAGTACAGGTTTAGCTGACTTCTTAGGAATTCCTGATAAAGGTTACAATAAGACAGTCCCAAAGCCGAGATACACAAGTGATGCACCCCTCTCATAGGCACCTACTGAAAACCACTTCAGCCCCCCCGGCAAACAAGCCCTAGCCACACGTGGATGAGGCCAGAGAAGCCTTTTACCCCGGGGCGGTCTGTCCGTCTCTGAACCAGCTGGGGGCTGTCAGAGGGAGCTTCTGCATGCCGCAGGGCTGCCGGCACGAACTGTGAGGGGAAGCGGGCACCGGGCACGGGGACAGCCGCCCCATTACAACGGGCTTTAGGGGCTAGGAACGCACCCGCGAGGATGCGCCCCCGGGGGCCCGGGATGGAGGGAGGGTGGGTCGCCGCTGCCCGCAAACGCCAACGCGGCCGGCAGCCCCACGCCAAGCCCTCCGCCGCCACCGCTCCCACGCACGGCCTCAGCCACGGCTGCCTACAGGGCGCCTCACGGCGGGTCTCCCCCCCACCCCTCCGCCGCCGGGAGCCCCGCGAGACCCGGCCTCCCGCACGGGGAAAGCCCGGTAACGAGGGGAGCCCCCACCGTTACCTGCCCAGTGATGCCGGTGATGAGAGCCACCTTCCTGCCGTTCATCTCTTCGCCGTCGTCTCCCGGTGCCGCGGCGCAGGCACACGCCTCCGCCGGCTGTGCCGCCATCCTCCCGGCGGCGGCTGCGGGAGCGGCCCAGGTGCGGAGATAGCCCCGGGCGGAGGCGCGGCCGCCGGGGGCAGGCTCACGGCGCTGGGGGCGGTGCACGGAGGGGAGGACGCCTGCCGCCCCGAGCGCGACTCGCACATGGGCTGCCGCCACCCGGGGGCTACCTCTGCTGCTCCGCCTGCCGCGGCATTTCCGCGCTCGCTGCCCGCCGGCGCTCCCGCCCCGCCCCGCGGCGGCCGCAGGTGCAGCCCCGCCGCCGCCGGCCCAGCCCCCGCGCAGGCGCGCACCCGCCGGGCGGCCCGAGCTCGCGCTCCGCTTTAGCCACCCCTCCCCTCGTCTCGCCCCGCCCCGCTCGGCCCCGCAGCCAATCAGGAGCACCGGCACTTCCTTAAAGGGACAGGAGACGCAGCTCGCCGCCCGGTAGCGCCGGCGCGCCGGGGCCGAAAGCGGGCGCGGTGATTGGTTGAGAGCGGGCAGCGGGGGGGGGCGGGGCGTGTCGGAGGCGCGGAGCCACCGACTTCCTGACCGCGTGTCGGGGAGGAGGAGACGGTGGCAGCGGCACCATGTGAGAAGAGCAGAGCGGGCCGCGGCCCCGCCCCCCCCCCGGGCGCCGGCGGCACGGAGCGCACAGCGCCCCCTGCGGCGTGGAGGAGCGTGGCGGCGGCGCGGGAGGCACCGAGTAGCGCGGATTAACGCCCCGGCGGCCGGCGGGGCACCGTAGGCCCCCGCAGCCCCTGGGCCCGTCGCCGCCCTGCTGCCCAGCCCCCGGGGCCTACCGGCTGTGTTAGGCATCAGAGAGCAAAGCCGGGAGTGCCCCAGCTGCAGCAGGCAGCTCCAGATCAAAACTGACGGCCTATGCGGCGCAGGGTCCTCCAGCCGTCAGGGAGACAAAGCTGGGCGAAGCTGGCCCTCCTGGGCTTTCCCCCTTGTCGAAATACTTGTTTACAAGGGACCCAAAGGCTTCTGGAAAAGGGGTTTGTAATAAGTAGTTCTTCTCCTCATAAAACACTGAATCTGCACGCTCTTCTACTGAGGCAGCGTGTCGCTGGATCTACAAGAAGGGCCTGCCCATATTTTAATCCCCGAAGGCTGACACACCAAGGTTTCCTCGTTGTGTGCTTGGATGGTGGGACCTCTGCATATGCAGACAATCGTATTACTACAATTTCACTATTATTATGGCTCATTACAGCGTGTGGTCAGAAAGTACTCTGTGTCATTGAAAGCCCATAATATATTAAAAAAACCCAAAAAAGCTGCGGAGTCTGGGAGCATACTGCCTTTCACGTGGAACTGTACTCTGAAATCCTGAATGCTTTTTTGCACACTGCTCCCCATGCTCCCAGTTTAAATCCCCTTGTTGCAGCCTCATAATCTGTGATGGAACAGAGAAACCGTATTATGTCACAATTACTCAGTTGCAAGACGTCATCCCAATCGTACCATTTCTGCATCTTGTTTCTGAAGCCTTTTCCCAGGCACATGAAGTTTTATGAAGTTGGCAACATTGGCTACTACTTCTGCAAACTGATTTCATTCCACTAGTGATTGCTTTATGGGTGTACAATCTCAGATTTGAAAGAGGAGTGACACCACAAATAATATGAATGCCACCCTCTCAGGTTTAAAATGACACTGGAGACATAAAAAGACATAAAATTCTGAGAGTTTCAGGACTCCGTACACCAGAAATAAGGCACAAAACATATTTTTATTTAAACACTTAGGATTTGGGATTACAAGGAGTTAGGAGAAAGTTCTCTTTATTTATACAGATAATTTGCTCTCCTGCTAGATCAGTGCTGCATAAAGCAATGCATGAGCTACAACATTAAAAATTGTCCTTTTCGTGGCCAGATAAGCTTGTCATTTCTAGCTTTCTCTGGCAGTCCATTAAATGTACTCCAAAGTAAAGCTTGCCTTCTTTCTGTGTTCTGCTCAAGAAAGCAGTAAGTAGGGCTGACAGTGCAAGTCCTGAACCTGGGCTAGAAGAAGAGCCCCCATCACTGGGGCCTCCACAGGCAGTTAAGAGGATTTTTCTGGTCACTTTCTCCAAACAGAATTTCTCCTACCCCAGTTGTCCAATATCCCACAAGAACTATTTTTCAGATGTAGCATTTTCCTTCACCGTTATTCCCAAAGGCACTCCACCCGAGGGGGGAAGCCAGTTCACACCTTTCATAACTCGCCTGATGAATCAAGTACATCAGTTGAATGACTGCCTTGTCCTATGATTGTACTTTCAGGTGACAGGCACCTTGGGCTCTTCCCCTGTTCAGGGCAATAGCTTTCCTTCCTACTCAGCATGTGCACTCCAGAGTGATTCAGAACAAAAGACTCTGCAGTCTGTGTCACTTTTGCAAGGGGAGCGTCTCAGCCAGACTGTGCTGAGAACGCTTTAGCAGGGTTCATACTTGTATTTTTGGTCAATACTAATACTAGAAACAGGCAGATGAAGCCAGACAGGATGTAGCCCAGTTCAGGTTCCAGCTGACTGAAGAAAAAAAAAAAAAGCCTTTAACTTGTTTAAATTTCTGTTCCATTTATAAGTCTGGCAGTGGTAGTTGCAGACGCCGTTAGCCAGCTACCATAATCCTGCTAGGTCTGCCCCTGGCATGCACTGGGGCACATTCCAGGTTTAATGCACAAAGACCGTTCTGTCACCAAAGTCTTCCAAGGTACATTTGCAGAAGAGACTGAAGGCTCGATTGTGGCACAGGTACTAGATTTTACCTAAGTTGCTCTGGTGTCGACAGCAATTTATGACCGACTGCAGCTGAAAACTGGACCAGCAGCCCCCAGGGACCCAGAGATTAATATTCACTCTGAGCGCTGGCCTGCACTGTTGTCTTCTTGCTGCCTCCAGCACCTGTACCATTGCATACCAATGCAAGTTATACCTAACTTAAAGCTATGTCTGCCCACACCATAATCACTTTTTCATGCATCTGTGTGGATCTGACTCTGGCCTCTAAAACTGGCAAGGCCCTCATGTGAAGAGGAGACAGCAGAATGACACACATCTGCGCCTCCAGCCCCCTTGAACCCCTGTAAGAGGAGACGCTTGTGTGAGCATGGGTGTCCAGTAAAAGTTTTATGCCCAGAGAGTAAACAGACTGACAAGCTCTGAGGAGACAAAAAGAACAGCATGTGTGGCGTTAACTTGAAAGCTGCCACCCCAAGAACTGGGGAAAAAAGAGACAGCACAGATGTGAAGAAATTTGCTTGGTGGTGGTGGATAAAAGCAAGTATCACAGGGAAAGAAGGATGGAGAGCACAGCTGACTGAAGTCAAACTGGTTAAACTAGGAAATGATGGGAAATGAGCAAGGAGGAAGCAGAGAGGGAAAATTAAAGAGAAAATATGTTACTGAGAGTAAGGAAGAAAGGAATAGTAGGAGGAAAAGACTGAAGTGTATTAGGTTACAAAAAATATCATCTTAAATGTTAAGGGAAAGGTAAAAGGAGGGAGAATACCCACACACTGAAATTTTGTTACACTTGAATACCACATGCATTGCAATCCTGATGATCTCAGTGTTTGAATGGAGATGTGGCCGCATTGCTGACTGGGATTTGGAAAGGTAGCTATGTGAGGTTTAAGAATCTCATGTGAATCCATTGTAAGTGCTTGCAGGAAAGAAGTAACCTTACTTTAACTTCAGAAGTAGAAATTACTGATTTAAAACACTGGTGTTATTCACTGTGGGACAAAGGTATCCCTAGTATTATTTCATTAATAGTGTCACCCATACTAGAACTGTGGTAAAAGTTGATGTGATACCACTGTATCCTGTTCGATACAGGAGTTAGAAGTTGTCATTGGACCAAGTGGAGCCCTCTTTCTCTGCATCATTCAGTGCAAAAAGGGGAAAACTGGTTATTTCTCTTTTACTGAGGCTCTTCTGAATGATCCACATCCAATAGTTTAAGCAACTTCTGCGTCATGCTGCCATGAACTCCATCAAAGCAGTGTCCAGTGATCAAAGAAGAACCCTGGCCAGAATACATTGCACTTTTCTTACCTTAAGGTACCAAATACTTTGGATCCTGTCCCCAGCTGTGAAGTCCATGGTGGTATCGAGGGATTGTTCAAAACCCCACGAGGGCTGGTTTCGTGGCTGCAGAAGGGGAGCCAGTGGAGGATGGATAGTGCATCTGAGCGCACTTTCCTTCCTGAGGAGCTTTTAGTTTATATAGGCAAGGCAAGTGAGGGGACTGTGGTCCCAGAAGGCCCAGAAGAAGGTACTACGGAAAGAGGTTTTTTTCTTTTTCTTTTTCTACTTTGCTGTTCTAAAGTAATGGCAGAAAATGATAGTATTCATTGACTTCACGGAGCTAGAGAGCTGTGGAAAGGGATGTGGAAGAGGAGGGAAGGGGGAGTCCAGGGGAGATCCATCACGATGTGAAAGAAGGTGCACATGTTGGAGTGAGAGTAAGCAGTCGCAGAGGGAAGAGCACCAGACCTTATGAGGAAATAAAGAGAAGTGAAGAGTGGGCAGAGACAAGAGGATGAATGGAGAAGTCTCATAATTGTTTTTCTAACTGTTGGCTTGAATATTTGAGGGCATGTGGAGTGACCCACAACCTCAATGCCCTGCCATGGCTACTGGCAGGTGGAGCAGAAACAGGAGGATTCAGGGGATGGTTCTGGACAGTGAGCCTCGAGGCCAGGGCCTGGAGATAAGCAGCGCTTTGGCATCCCTCGCCTCTCAGGTGGTTCTTGTGCATCTGACAAATCTTGCATTTCAGATCTCTCCCCACAGGCTGTCATATTTCTTTCAAATAAGACCTTCTCAGTGGCAAATGAAGTCGTGAGAAGCTCAGACATCAGTGCTGCGACTCAGCATTACAAAGGCGGGTGGAAAAATTCCTGGCAGTACTGGATCCCAGCTGGAGCTCTTTGTGTTCAGCGTTTGTGGCTTGTGCCCAGCCCACAAAGTACTTGCAGTCTCCTTTTCCTCTTCACAAACGCTTGCCTGCTTACTTTTGAAGGGGTGGGTAAGATTGGCCAGATTTGCTAACTTCTTGGCAAAAAGATGCATCCTTTGAAAGGCAGAGACCCAGTTCCTGTTGGTGCTGTCACGATGTGATTTCTGCTGCACTCTGCGCAGCATAGTGTTTCAAAGGCAAAGGCAGTGCCAGTGCCACATTCCTCTCTCACATGTGTCTCCAACACTACAGTGAGATGGTGCTACCCTGCAGTAAAAACGATGGAAGAGGAGGATCCAGGCTGAGCTTTGTGCCACCATTCGTTTCCATCCTAAAGTTTTGCACCTGGAAGTTTTACTCAAGATTGCAACAGCACCATGACCGGGCACACGAATCTCGATCCCTCCTGTGCTTGGTGCAGAAACAACATGAGCGTGAAGAAGTGGGCATGTTGGCAGAGCTTTGTGCAGGCTTTGTACTTCTGGCCCACTGAAAAGGCCGCGCTCCAGCCCAGCAGAAGGGAAGGAGCCTGCCCATGTTCACCGTTTCACAAGGGAAGGCTGGGGCAGGCCTCCTCCTCTCAGCCTTGATTACATTTTCTGTGTGGTCAAGAGGAGCCTTGCAGCAGTGGTGGGCTACGTTTGGTAGCCTCAGGCACACAGGCAGGGCTGTGGGGAGCTGGAGACTGGCCCTTCTGCAGCATCGCTGGGGCAGGAGCTGGTGGCCCCAGGGGCTGACATGGGGTCCTGGGCCATGAGCAGGGTGGGGGGAGCCCAGCGGCAGGCGGGGACAGCCAGGCCTGGGGGTGCCCTCGGGGCTTGGGCAGAGCCGCGAGGGATCCAAGCCAAGCCCTGACTCAAGAAGAAATATTGTTTTGTTAAAAAAGAGCATGGCAGTGACACTCTAGTACCTCGCTGCTTGTGGTCTGCAAGCAAGCCAGCCCTCGGTGCAACGTGTTCCTCAAGCACACGGAAATAATTAACAATTGTTCCTTTGTTTCTCAGCCAGCACTGGAGGTACCTGATTATGGGCATTGTTCCTGTAAGAAACACCAAATAAATGTCCCTTTTCATTCCCAGAAGGGGGTAAAGAGCCATGAGTACAAAAAGCATCAGGCCCAGCGATATGTTAGTGTATGCAATTGTCCCTTACAGCTTTATAAGTCGGTGCTAACTGGACTGGAGCCAATGCAGTTAAAACATCTGAGAGAAGAAACAGGTTCCTAACTGGAAGGAGAAGGAGAATTCTCTGTGCATGACTGATAAGAAACATTTTTACCCAACATGATTATTTCAGTATGTACAAGGAGTCACGAGACTTTTAAGGGAGATGTTGGCAGCTCTTTGAGAAGAAGTCTAGCAGTCGAAATTTAGAAAACTATAAAAGCATAATTTTGCTAGAGCTGACAAGCATCTTTGCATATTTTAGAGAAGGTCCCAAAGAGGGAAGCTGAATCCCAAACATCCCACTCCCCATGAGGGTCTTCACATCCAGTGCTTCCAGCAGGATAGCAGTGATACAAAAACATACCTTACAGAACGAATGCTGTCAAAATTTAATTAATAGGTTTGAAAAACAACAAGAAATCACTGGGCCTGACTGGAATGAGAAACCTCAATATAAAAATGTGGCTGGTCAAATCCTTATTTGTTGGACTTGGTTTCTTTTTCCCTGAAGAGGGTATCAGAGAATGAACTAAAAGTTATGTGATAAGCCTTGAAAGTCTACCTGAAGAAAGAGAAAAGAGTAACTACTGGAAGGCCAGGTTTTTCACAAATGCCACCACTCGCACTACAGGCACAGAGTCACACTTGTGTATCTCCATCTGTGGCCCTCACACGTGTGCCAAGATTCATCTTTTTATTAGTGACATTTTCTTTATTGGGAGTAAGTTTGAACAAAGCAGAGTTTGTACTCCTGTTGAAACTATTCAGTTCACTCACTAACATGAATGAGGACATCAAAGACTGCTTCTCTGAAAGCCATCAGAATATAGTACAGGAGTTCTCTTCTTTCTTCTGACCTTACACAAATATAGTCTAATATACACCCAAATCTTTACGTAAATCTTGTCCAAAAGACTTCTAATCAGGAAAGAAAACAACAACCCTGTATTTCTCACACTATAAAAAAGACCACCTTGGGAAAAGAACAATGCAGTCACAGGGTGGTATGGTGTCTGTTAAGAGAGTTCACATTAAGCAAGCGTTAGCTATTCAAAGAATTAACTGAAACAGGGCAGTAAGTGAGCATCTGTTCCTTGTCACTGAACTCTGGGCTATAGCAGAGAGCAGAGAAAGACGTAAGTTATAAAAATTTTTAGCAGGGAAATAAAAAAATCACTTCACTGTCCCCTAGTCTGGATTATTCTCTTAGAAGGTGGGTCAAAATATCAGTGGTTGTTTTTCCAAGTTGTCTCTCCAGTCGTAGAACGAATCAGTAGCAGAACATAAGAGAGACCCAAGATATGGACCAGAGGGGACTCTTAACATTGCTGGAACTATGTTTTTTGTAACAACACATGTATTTGGCTAGATATATGCTATTCACACTCTTTATATATTCCCTTGCATTTTATTTGTAGCTAAGTGGTAAGGTAGGAATTAATGCTGTTATTTTTAATGTGCATATTTCAAGTGGGTAAAAGCTGTCTCACAGTCTTGTGTGCCTGGGATAAATTGTTCTGTGATTAGTTGTGACCAAACCCAGAAGAATGATACATAAAATTACTTCTTTATTACCCCTATTACAATGCATTAACTGTTTGCTAGGTGCTGACAGAGTCAGGCCCCTGCGGCCCTTCTTTTGGTTTGTCACAAAGAGTGCTGGCTTCAGACCAACAAACAGAGGAACGTCATGGAGCTGGTCAAAGTGGAACTTGGGTGCCAGTGACGGGGAAATGACAGAATTCACATTTCCTTGGGACTGGAAAGAGGCAACACTACAGCAAAAGCAAACGGGATTTCAGGAGGACCGATTTCAGTTATCGAGAGGGTCATTAGGTAACATTTCCTGGAAGGCTGATCCAAGGAAAAAAGGGAATTTAAAAAGAAATTATGTAACATGAAAGAAATGGTATTAAAGGTGCAACTGCAAACTTTCCAGGGGCAGAAGGTGGTCAGGAAGCAGAGCAAGCGATCAACTTAGTTAGGTCCCTTTGATCCCAAACACAAGAGGAAATTATATGGGAAGTAGAAACTATATCAGAATACTAAAGACGGATTTTCAACAGCACACAGGAGCAACATCAGAAAGGCCAACGAGATGTTAGTCCTAGAGACCATTGCTTGTGAAATCATTCTATCAGTGCATTAATAATAGGAAAAACAGGGTTAGTGAACTAGTCAATGGAAGAGTAAGTCTATTAACAGATGACGTTGAAAGACAACTTATTTAGTACTTTTTGCTAAAAAGTGGCTGACAATTAAGATCAATAGCAAAGGAATGGGTCTATATGAGGTGGTGTTTTCTTTAACAATCTAGAAGATGGAATAGAGGAACTTCGTGAAGCTGAGGAGGAATGCAAATAAGTTAGATTAGAAATCAAAACTATCTCCAAAGGTGATCTTGATAAAATAAAGAAATGGTCTGTGGGAAAAAGCAGATTAATTCAACAGGGACAAATGCAAAATACTGCATTTGTGGGGGACTCATCAGTTTCAAAAACACAGGATAAGGAACACTGATGTAGAAAGAATTATAAAGTTTATAATGGAATCAACAATAGCATATTGTTGCTGAAATGGGCAAACAGTACAGATACAGGTGTATAATCTGTAAATAGATGAAGTAATCCTTATGCGTTGTTTAGTGTTAGGGTCTCAATTGGGGCACTGTGTTTGGTGCTGGGTGTTGAGAGGCTGGAGAAGAGCCATGAAAATTATCAGAACTCTAGAAAACATGACATGGAAACAAAGATAGGAAAAAAGTGGGGTCTTTTAGCATAAGAGAGGATGATATTGTCCAGGAAGGAAGGACCAGGACAGTCCTCAAATACATAAAAGGCTGCTACAAAGAGTTGGGGAGAAATCTATTCTCTGTGCTCGTTATGGATAGGGCAAGACATAGTAGATTTAAACATGGGAAAAATAATTTTAATGTTAAGGATCTACAGCACTGGAACAGATTTGCATAGGGAAGTTGTGGCAGCTCCATAATTTAGTTCTCTGATAACAGACTAGATGAATATTCATCAGGAATGACCTGCTGCAGTTGACCTTGCCCTGGATGAGTGGCATTCTACTTTATGCTTCAAGGTTGCCTCCAGCCTTACACTATTTTGATAGGAGTGGGATCTTAACCTCCCCAGAGTCAATACCGAAGAGTCCCACTGACTTCCCACAACTCTTCAAGTGCCAGGCAAGCTCTCATAAATGGCACTAGCTAATTCTACTGCAGCCAAAGGTTTATTCTGCTCTTAGAGGACTCTCTTTATTTTGGGAGGACAGGGTTACATATAGGTAGCAGAACTGCAATCAGAGAGTAGGAGACTGAATCCCATAGATTACTCTTGCCTCACCCATTTTGCCACTTCCCTGTTGCTTGACACCACACTGTTTTTTCAGCAATGAAGCTGATGGCTGAACAAACACTTGTGACAACCCCAGTTTCAGGGAGCAGCAGGGGTGAGGCAGGGAGCTGAGGGCGACACCCAGGCTGGCCAGGCAGCAGCCTCACTGACAAGGGGTACAATACTACAGCACCCAAAAATGAAGAGCAGAGCAGGTCCTGTGACAGTAACCAGGGCTAGCCAAGTCTAGTTCACCAGACAGTTCTGTAGCGGTGAGGCAGAGCCAAGGTCAAGCCAGGATGTCAAGTCTGCAAGTCAGAGCCAGTATCCAGATCAACGAGGCATGTGGCCAGGCACAGGGACCAAGGGTGAGTGCCTCAGCTTGAACAGAGCTCCTGAATGACGGGGACCAGGCCCCCAATTCCCACAGCTTTTTCTCACCCATCTCTTTCCCCAGCAGTGATCCAAGGTCCTGCAACGGCACCAGATCTGAGCTGGCCTCAAGCACCAACTGCCAAACCGCTGAGGAGGGCAGTGCCTTTACAATCCAGATGAAAGCATCTGTTGCTCATTTGCCACAGCGCCAAAAGAGCAAATTCCCCAGCACTCCCCCGGAATGACAGACCCATATTGCATTTTAAAGGACAGGCATGTGCTGATGTAAGAAAGGCCACTGATAAGCCACAGCCTCAGGAAAAAAAATCCCAAATGCTTATTTTCAACCTCAGTGACTGGTTTTAACCAACTCATACTCTCAAGGCTATTGCCATAAGAAATGAGGGTATGTTGGGATTTTTTTGTTTTGTTTTAAAGGGCAGATTAGCAGTGACATTTCTGATACCCTCATTTCTGGCTTCCGTAGGCTCCAGAGACCAGATCTGCTAACCACAACTCTCTTTCTGACACATTTTCTGTATTGTAGGCTCCAGTGCTACACCCATAACATCCCTAAGTGTAACTGAGGTTGTTACCACTTTTCATTGCTGCAGCCCCCTGCCCCCATTAGACTCTCCAGCAGCAAAGGACCACCAGAGAATCTGGCCCAAAATGTTCAGTATTTTTATTTGTGTTTTACAGTGTCTACATGACTATTGAAACAAAAAATTTTTCTTGGTTAACTGTGAGGAAAGATTTGTTTGGCAGCACTTGAGCCATCATGCTGAAGTGTTTGACTATAGCCTTGGTGACACAATTGGCCCATGTGTGCAAGGAAGTGACAGCATCAGCTAAGCCTGTCCCACCACTGACCCTACCAACAAGTCTGACAATTTTGGAGACTATAATTACTTGATCATCTTTATCAGATGCTTTCACTGACTCATGGGTTATAGACTATGAGGTAGTGTCTCTGCTTTCTGGATCAAATTAGCCATTGGGGTGGCTGAGCCAGATGGTTAGCAGAAGCATCTGCTTAATTCTGGTGGTTAATCTCTTTGAATCCCACCCTGCTCATCGTCCAGCCTGTTTTCCTTTCCTTCAAGGATGTTTCTGAAGAGCTGTCTCTTCTGGCCAGGCAAACAGCAGTTGTACAAAATTCCTATGGCTTGGATAGAAGGGCATGCTTTTGTAATCGTGCTCTGCCTTTCACACCAGGATATTAAACTCACTGAGTCAAACAGGGAAAGATATTTCATCAGACTTACAGAAAGTTCCTGTCACCACTTCGGGATGAGCACTGTTTTGGCCATTGGGAGAACAAGAACTGAGGGACAGAAAGAAGGAAAAGGAAGCAGATATACAGGAGAAAACTGATTAACCAGGGTGGATTTTCTATGTCACACATGCAGAGACCTCATCCAAAATGATACATATGCTTTATTCTCCCTGCTGGCAACTGAACCAACACTCATTTAAATGCAAACCTGTATCAGGTCAGATACTGGCTTTCTGCGGAATTGGGCAGGGGCTCCCAGGACAGAGCCTCTGCAGCGGCCTCAAGCTACTCAGGATAAAGTTTGCTTTTTTCCGTTCCCGACATCACCTCTGCTTTGAATACCTGGGGATGTTTCTGGTTGCCTGCTGGCAAAACGACACTGGAAAGAAATTTGTTAAATTAGCACTTCTTGCCGCCAGAAAACTTTTTGACTGCAAGGTGGAAATGTGAGAAACCTCCCACTCTGCACACGGGGCTAGCACATTCGGCTGCTACGCTCCACTGGAAAAAATCTGCTGTAATTTTAAACAGAAACCACAGAGGTCTGACAAAGCCCGTAGGAGACTCCTGGAACTTTTAACCAAATCGTTATTATATTTCTAAGTCGTTGGACTTTTACTGTTAGCCTGCACTATTCTTCTAGTAAAGGCCTTATCCTGATATCCAACCAAACTTCCCATTGACTAGGATGAGATGGCCAGCAATGCACAGTGTAAAGGACAGGATCTCTACAGAAAAGGATATTTAGATTTTTGGGGGGTCTCCATTTTTCCAAACAGGATTTTACACCCGTATTTTTACCATGTTTTTCTTTTGGGAAATTTCTGGCAGGTGCAAACTCGACCCAGGGAAACACAGACCTCATTTAAAAATTAGGAATTAAATTATTGGCTATAAATAATGAGGTTACGTGTATCATCTTTTTCATTATAAGAGAGCAAGGTGTCTTCCTTTAGATTAATTCTCCGAGTGTCTCACTCCTCAACACAGCTGGCACAGTCAGGCTTGCTCTTTGGGTTCTGGTGGCTGTACATGCTTAGGGAAGAATTGCAGGCCTGGACTCCATATCGCACCTGGTGTAGCAAACACAACGGTCCAGATTTGTCACTTCCTGAGCTCCATGAGCTTTGAATCAGATTCTCTCTCAAGTTCATCAGAGAAGTGATCAACAAAAACTACAGTAACCAAAATACCGCTTGGCAAGTTGAATAAAAAGGAATAAATAACATAGGCACCTCATTTCATCAACCCAAACTTCAGTGTAGTCATTTAGAACAGTGAGCCTGTGAACCATGAGGTTGGAAGCAAACTAGTCCAGTCAATGGAAAGACATTCATTAAGCTAAATGGCTTCGTATCAAGCTTTTACTGGATAGAGCTCTAAAATATTTCCTCCAGAAGTTCTGCAGGCTATTTTAGACTATCCAAGCTGTAGGGAAGGAAACTAGGAAACAATAGCTGGCCAGACCAGCAGAAGATACATAAATATGGGCAATTGAAATACAGCACGAGTTAAAATCTCGTTGGTATATAGCTGAAGTATGATCAGTATGCTTAACTGTAGCTTGGAGACTGCTCTCCAGTGGCTGTTCAGCTGTACTGATTCATAACTGTGCATGGAAGTTCTGCAGGGTTCGTAGTGTTTTCTAAAAATAACGTAAAATGAATCCTAGGTGGGGTATTGGTAAAATAGCAAATTATGGCTGGAGTTCTAAAGAGATTTAAAGTATAAAGCATGAAGCATAAGGCATCCCATTTCTGTTAAAAGGAGAGTCTTTATTTTTTTATCTTTTTTAAGAGCAGTCAATTGGCCTGCCAAAAAGATGTTGTTTGTACTTTTGAATCTGGATATCAGTACATATAATTTATTTTTAGTTAATTTATCAAATAACATAATTAATTTATTGTGTTAATAAAACACAAAGCATTCAAATCAACTTACACAATATGTGAGTGATTCACTCTTTCAGTCTGTTGGTTTTGAATCTCGTTTTAATACCAGCCACGTCTTTTTTTCAGCTAGAATAGCAGTGGTTTATATTGCTGTGTTAATTATGTGAGCCTTTAAACTGTGGTTTGGAAAACATTACACATCTGAGGTATTTGTGCAAATTAGAGGATTAATAACAAGACCTGTTTTCTTTTTTTTAAAATGGAAACCTTGAAAGGAGTGTGCGTGCGTGAGACAGCTGAACCAGGACTGGTGTGTCTGCCTGTGCATTCCTCTCCCTCCTCTTTCCCCTACTCTTCTCCTTCAGCAAGATACGGATCATGTTGTGAGTCTCGTCTGCTGGGTGACAGGTTACATTCTTGCTTGCTTGTGGGATCATATCCTCTGAGCGAAAACCTTGTTCTCAGATGCTAAAAAAGAACATATATGTACCAATGCATTCAATCACGTAAACAAAAATAACAGTTTTCTGCCTCTTTATCATTCAAATAAAGATTGCTTGCCTTACTGGAAGCCACAAAACAAACTGTGCTTTAGTCAAATAAAAGTTATTGAGCTCAACAGGGCAACTGAGTAAAATTTAATGGCCTGTGACTTACAGGTTACACCATATGATCTAGTCCCTTTTGGCCTCCAATTCTACAAACCTAAATGGAATTTAAGCCCTGTGGTTTTTTTTTTTTTTTAATTAGAACATTGGTGAGACTGGAGGGGCCTATCTAGCTTCAGCTGCGCGTAGGTGTGGATGGCTGGCTGGCTGTATTTTCGTTGGGTAAAAGACTGCCCTTTTGCATTGTATTTGGCTTCATTTTTGAGGTGGCTGGATATCCAGTCCAAGTAGAAATTGGCCCAGGATTAGTTTCCACTTCCTATCCTTCCTTTTGCTGAAACAAATAAAAACTGGGATTCAGCTTGCAGAGCTCCTGGCTTTGTGACCAGGGTCTGCAAGGCCATTCACTAACCAAAGAGCACGGTACATAAGGAGCATGCAAGATGCATCCAGAAATTCTTTGGGATATTAATCTGACTCAATACCTCCAGTCAAGAAAGTTAATAATTATTTCCAAGTAACTTTTGCCAGAGAGCTCTGCAATTGCTTAATTGCTTATATGCTGACTCAGGAGTGAGACCTGAGAGGCATTTCAGAGAAGATCCCTGCAGAGAAGAACATGAAAATAGATGAAAGCAGATATTGAAATACACACTGCATTAGTTCCAAATGTAGCTTCCAGGTCAAACTGACACAGCAGAAACCCTGGCAATAATGAACTTGGCTTTTTAAGTAGCCATCAGAATTCAGCTTCTTAGCTGGGTCTAGTCAGCTCTTGAAATCTTATTTCCAATTACTTTGCTCAAAGACTGAGAAGGACTTACTATATGACAATCATTAAGCATCTAACTTGGCCATAAGGCAGAATTTCCCTGATACAAAGCCTGCTCAGAAGTTAATGGGATACTTTATTCGTGGAGCAGTTCATTCATGACAGTTCCACCTACTTAGCAAGTGAAGAAAAATGTTTGAAGACTTGTTATCTGCTGCTCATGCCAATACATGTTCTCTACAGAATACTCTTCTCCGAAAACTTCTGTGTTAAAACTACTACCATAGCATATTGAGGATGCCATAAGCAACACCTAATGCTTCCTTCAGTGTGGACTTCATTCTAAAATCAACATCAGGTCATATTTTAAAAATCTCCCCTGAAATTATCAGGACGCTCTTCAGGACTGAGCTCTGTGATTCAAACAGAATATCTCGCATTTACTCTTTGCTTTTTTCTAGGCAGAAACAAAAAGCAATTGGAAAACATACAAGACCTGCCAGAGAGATAGGGCAGCTGCAATTTTTAACAAGAGCTTGCTAAAACTTTCAGTGTTCTGAGTAATATTATAAAGTCGTAGAGGAAAAGAGCTGGAAGCCCCGGCATAGTAAAATTAAGGTTTTGGAAGCTTAGAAATTTCTACCACTTGCGAAAATTAGTGGACTGGAAACATGTTTGCATCCTGGCTGTGGCATACCAATTGGTGAATTAGCTGGGTGTAAAGCTGGATGCAAGCCAGTTCATTATCTCCTTCACTGCTAACATTGAGTAGCAGCAAGTAGGAAATATTCCATACCCTGATTTTAATCTCCAGACTATCTTCCCTTCCTTTTTGCACTGACATCTCCTTCTGTGCAAGCAACTGGCATGTCCCCATGCCCACACTCTTCCTCCCATGTCAGGAATGAGGCACCTACCTTGTTCTGCAGCCTGCCCACTACTGATTTGGGATACCCATATTTGCAGTTCCCCTTTTAAGTGACTACAAAACCCTATTTGTGAGAAAATCTGTCTTAACAGTACTGCTTTTATTGTTCATTAAATCCGTCTTCATCGCCCAGGGCAGATACATCATCCCTGCCATGACTACCTCACCTGTTTGTGGATAGAGGATTTGCATCCCATTCCGTGCTGTGCTCTCCAGTGCTACTCTACTGCTGTCAGAAGAGAAGGTTTTCCTAATGTACAATCTGAATGCTCCTTGCTGTTTAAGCTCAGTGTTTCCCATTCTAATCGCCATGGATGGAGGGAAGAGATTATTCCCTTCCTCATTGCAGCAACCTGTTATGTCCTCAGACTCTTATCATGTTCCCTCCCAGTCTTCTTGCTTTTAGGCTGAACAGCCTCAGTTCTTTCAAGCTTTGCTTCAGTTCTTTCAAGCTTTGCTTACAGGTCATGTTTTCTAGAGTCTTGAAGATTTTCACTGGAGATAGTTCAGGGAACAACAATCAGTGTGAACCACATTGTAGTAACATCCAAAACTAAACTCACAGCAGGCTTTCTTAACGCTGAGCAGAGCAAAGGATTACTCTATGTATATTACAAATTGTACCTGTATTTCTGCAACCCAGCACCATGTTTTCCTGCTTTGCAACAGCATGAAATGTCAATTCTCACTTGGTTTATCATCCACAGGTACTCTGCGTCCCTTTTCTAGAGAAATGGTACTTGTCAGTTGCTCTTTATCCTGCATGTATGCGTCTGATAAATCCTGCATAACATCCCATCTTGCACTTGCCCCACTGAATATCATCCCATTTTTTCCAGACCATTTCTGCAGTTTGTTGGAATTGTTCTGAATTATTATCATCCCCAGTAGCATACATCCTCTGCCCCCACCCCCACATCCTGCTTTCACTTGAACACATACTTTTTAGTCTTGCAAACTGCTTAGGACCGTCTTGAATAGTTCTGGTTCCAGGGCTGATCCCTGTCAAAGCCCACTCAGTACATCTTTCTAGTTTTGACAGTCAACTACTGAAAACTACTCTCCAAGTGTAGTTTTCTATGAGTGAATCTTCTGTGCTAGGCTACTGATCTTTACAGGTCATTTTGACAGATATTTGAGACAACTATAATTGCACTTTTACTCCAAAAGCAAGACTTGTCTTTAATTTCAAGAAGCTGCCAAGAATACCCAGCCTTCAAAGCTAACTGATAATACATTAAATATTTAAATGAATACCAATTTAACTTCAGTTGCTATTTGGTCAAGCTGTTGTGGAGCCTCAGAGGATCACTGAAGGGTTACTGATCTACAAGAAGTGACATATCTGTAATTTGCAATATGGATAAATAACATGTGACTAATGATTTCATTTTTAAGAGTGCTCAGAGGATAAGCTAGAGACCTGATTTTCAAGATTACAACTGAGACTGAAAAAAATGCAAAAATAAAAGACCTATATTCTGTTAAAAATCAAACTCACAGTGTAGTTAGACATTAATAGACTAGTACTCATAACATTTGGAAGAAATATGTAGCAGCTTCTATGTACACTACAAAATAACTCTTGATATATGTGCGGAAACATATTTTATCCTTGATTTAAAAACCACATGTTGTTGTGCATAGCCCTTTCTATTCACGTTTGTGAATATTACTGAAGACAATATATTCTGTTTGAATCAGAATTTCATTACAAAACAATGTGTCAAACTTAAAACTTTCATAACTAGATTTTTTCCCCCTCACAATATGCATTGCCTGTTAAGAACCATTTTCCAGCAATATCAGCCCTTACCATTTTCCAATTTTTCATCTACAGACAGTTTGAAAAACATTAAAGTGAATGGAGTAGCAAAGTGGAATAATAATACTGCAGATGCAAGCATGAAAAATGGGTTTAATAATTTTTTTAGGAGTCAAAGTAAACTCCACTGGAAAGAAGATTGGGAAAAAACAGATGGTCCAGCTGGACTGAATAGATCATCTTCATCTGAAGACTCCAGCAGTCCTTCTTCTGTGAAGCAGGTTAGCTGGGAAGTACTGAGATGCTATGGTGACCAATAAAGCCTTACCCTAGACAGAGAGATTTTGTATCAGCATCTTCTGAATGGTGTAAATTAATTAGGAGCATATGTTCAATGTTCTTCAGTAAAATAGCTCCTTGCAAGGCCAGCAGCTGTAAGGTTAGTGGTCTTAGAGTCCTAAATGACTTTTGGAAATGGAAATCACTTAGATACTTTTTAAAAGTACTACACACTTATTTAAAACATAAATAGACTTGGGCCTAAACAAATACTTGAATAAAGATAGACAAGAAGAAGTACCAGCTCCGTTTTCTTTTCAAAACAGCAACAGTCTTTCCTACATACTGAAATGTTTTTACTTTATGTTTTATCTAAAAGGCTGACTGTGGAATATGTAGTGATTTGTAGCAAAGGTTTGAACTGTTTTATACAGAGGATATGGGTTGATTTCTGCTCCTGTAGTTCCCTTCCCAAGGCTTTAAGGAATAAAGCTTAGCTCTTCAATGGTATGCAGAGGTGTTACCAGCCCCCAGCTTCCTTGGAATTGCAGTAGGCGATGGGCATGCAATGCACAGGCGCTTCAGGAATCCTGGCACCAGTGAATGCCAGTGGAAATGCTGAAGTCCACTGCTTTGAAGAGGTAGAGGGATTAGATTTCAAAAAGAAGTTGGATTGTCCTTACTAGTGAGAGGCTTCCAGAGGAAAAAGGTAGTCCTTTGAAGGCTCCTGTTGTTTATTGTACAAAACTGCCACCATGGTTCATTGCTCACAGAACTTCTCACTTCAGCTCTCTGCTCTCCTCCTCTTCCTGCCCCGCAAATCTTGGTATTTATTTCTTTTTATGCCTTTAGTGCAAATGGAAATGTTATACACTAAATCTTGTTATTTTAAGATTTCTGGTAGAGCAACATTAAAGATGAGACTGAAATTACGAAGTAGCCAGGATATGCCTCTTTCTGCTCTTCAGGAGTTCTGATTTCTCTGCTCCCTGCAGGTACTGCACCCATCAGCCACCCCAGAGGAAGACAAGACTGCAAAGCGCAATTGCCAAGGAAGAACTTGTCCCACTCAGCAAGTAGGAGACATAAGAGATTTACAGGTTCATAACTGCCATCGTGTCAAACTACAGATCCTTCGCTCTTAGAAGTAGACAGATTACAGAGGTAATATCTGAAGTGCTTTCATGGCAGGAAGAAAGATTCTGTCTCCTCATACTTTAGTGTGACATCTGTATCCCTCTTGCTCTAAAGATGCAGTGTTGGTAGGAGATGTTGTTTGCAGGTATTAAAAGAAGTTCTTCTCTTTTCCCAGAGGGAAACATCCTTTTGTTGTTCAGTTTCAAGGGGTGCCACGACATGCGACAGATTTGTGCAGACCTCTCTTTGCAGGGCTGGATGTAATGGGAGTTTAGCTAGTACAGAAGAGAGGACCTGTATTGACAGAATTATGGTAGAGTTCTGCTCTCTCTCAGTAGTGTAAATTACCATTTTATATTTTGTTTCAGTTCTTGGTGCTGGTGACATTAGTACCATGAGTAGGTCTCCTCTGTAGAGTAACCTCAGAAAAAAACCCAAACTAAAAAAACCCCTAAAACCAGAGCCATTCAAACCTCTACTAATGTGGAGGAATTTGAGGTGATATTTCAAGTTTTAGTTTGTATTTCCTTTCTATGTTTTGTATACTGCTGTAATTATTTGCTTTCATTACCTATATCCTTTCATCTTGTGCCATCCAAATACAAGTTTGAGTGTGCATACATTCCTGTGTTCCCTCCTTGCAGTCCTTCATGGAGAGCTAGATATATTCCTGCCCCTTGCCTTCCCAGAAAACAGTTCAGTCTTGTAACACAGTTTAATTTTGAGTGGACAGGGGCTTGGCCAGCGCTAAAATTTATACACAAGCAGGAGTTCAGCGGTTAAAGGAGGGACTGTACCCTCAGTTTGTCACCAGCCAGCCATGTGGTGCTCAACCCTGGGGCAGTGTATGCTGCACCCAAAGATGTAATAGCAGCTGTGGATGTCCACACTACCTCAGTGGACAGTAATGGATCAGATCCTGGGTCCATCCTGAAGGTCCAGTCAAAAGCAGTAGGAGACAGGGCCAGAGAGAGAGAGCTGGAGACAAGCTACAACGTGGGTCTGAGAGATCCATCCAGAAGGCAGGCTGCCTACAGCAAAGGTCTGAGGTCCAGCCAGGAGACATCCAGAGGCAGGACTGGAGCCTGACACACCCATGATGCTGCTCAGGCAGGGTCTCGGTGCTCAGGCCAGAGCGGAAATGTGTCTCCTGTGCCATGGGCAGAGGTGTGGGTGGAGATCCCAGGTGGAGCCGGCCAGGGCTGTTAAGGCTTGTTGGTGCCCTGGCAGGGGGACAGAGCTAGGATACGCCATGCTTTGCAACAGTGAGGTAATGGCTAAATTCCAGCTTGCAGAGTCACAGTAGGCAGGATTCAACTTTCACGTAATCCCACTGCAGCTCACAGCTACCTAAACACGGGCACCCCAAATACAGAGGTACACCAAACTAATGGCCACAGTGGCAAACCTTGGTGCTAGATGTCTTCTCGACCAAAGGAAGGGTGAACTAGAGACATTGACATTACAGAGTACTCAGCCCCACTTTCCCATTCTGGCATAGAAATAGCTCTCCTTCCCATGTTTCTTCCCCACTTTCATTCTGTTACCCCATTTGAAATGGACCCGAGCTTCCAAAAATATACCTAAGTCTCAAAACCAATATGAACATATTTACTTCTAAAGCTCCCATTTTTCCTCCCCAGCTTCCTCTGTGTAAATACAGGTGTTTTCATGTTTTTCCCTTTTCTACCACCATTCTGATTTCTTGTAAAGAAAGGGCATTTGCCAGGGTGAACAGTAGTTTCCCCATCACCTAAGGGAATGGTGACTATCTAAGCTGGCTTAATGAAACTCTGACAAATCAGAGAGTTTCCTTTTATCTCCCAAACAAGACATGATGCCAAAAGCAATATATAGACAATGCAGTACTTCTGAAAGAGGGCTCACTTTGGTATGTGACACGAAGGACAGTATCTTTAAAAGCAGCAAAACACAGATAAGATTAATTTGCTCATTTCTTGGGAATTACCTTCATGGAAAAGAAAAGTTCATGTTAAGGTTTGTGAGTGCTCTGGGATAAAGTCAACACTCCCACCTACTGGTCTCATCTAAGAAAGTTTTATCTTTTTTCCTCTTTTTCTCTCTTTTTTACCTTTTTTCCTCTTTTTAAAATTTTCTCTTTTCCCTTTTTATCTTTTTCTTTTTGTGTTTCTTTTTCTGTTTCTTTGCCTTTCTCTGTTTCTGTTTTTCTCTTTTCCTTTACGTTTTGCTTTTCCTTTTTTCTTTTCCCTCTTCAGATTGAAGTTCCTATTTTCCATCAAAGGTTCTGCAGATTCACAGAGGTAGAAATAACTGCCCCAGCAAAGGCATAGTACTGGAAAATGCACATCCTCAGAATGACCGATTTGTTCTTTTCTGACACTTGTGAAATAACTTACGGGTGCCTTGCTGTTGTGAGTGGAGCAACTTTCATCCAATCGCTGCATTCTGATAGAACAAGTAATAACACAGAACTGACAATGTCTTCAAAATAAGACAAATCACCCTTTGGCTCATTTTTTCAAAGAAGTCACTCCATTGTACTGAAAATCCTTCTTGCCACTCACTGTAAGTAAGATAAATGATATAATTTGGGGAATTTATTTATTATTATTCAGTGACAGTCAGGATCCCCCATGTTTCCTAGTTCGTGATTCCACGGTGGCTCTCATTTGTTCCTAAGGACCATTTACAACTCTGAGTAACACACCCTGCCTGAGGGAGGGTGGCAGAACGCTGACTCCAAGCAATCTTATTTACTTAATTGACCACTTAGTTGACCCCAGTGACTTTGTTTTCTTTTGCAAGCAGACACATCTCATGTAAATGTGGGCTATAAAGACTGTAAGGCCCCTCAGAAATTATTTGCTCCAGTTACCTCAGAGTCATCTGTTATGCATACTTGCACGTTCATAATGGTCCTAGTTGTCCCAGCTGCAAGACAATGAGTAATTCTTACTAAGAAGCTCAGCTCAGCAGAAATCCATTTTGCCAAGTAATCCTTACATATGCAGGATATCTCCCACACACCTTCCTATGTACTGTTCTTATTTTTTGCATACAGTAGTTCTTCTGTGTCTTGATTTTCTTCACTTTTGGTCTGAAAGCCAGTAAAAATACTGAGATACTCTTTACATGAGGGAAACACAGTATTTTACCTCAAAGCACTTCAACTATTTTCACTCTTTTATTTCCTCATTTTTGTAACTCTTACAAGATTACAGATTATTTTTAGAAATGTGAGAGGAGAAACAGAAACACTGTTTAAAAAAACCTCCTAATCACTTGTTTATAATTTAATAGTAACTACTATAAATGGCTCTCTATTATTATTTGTGTTACATTAGTGCCTATGGGCTCCAACCAGGAAGCACATAGGGATGAAATGACTTGCCCAGATTTGCACTGCAACCAGAGCCAAACCAGCGACCGAACCCACAGCTCAGTCTCAGACTTATGGCCGAACCTTTGGACGGTGCCGCTCCCCTCCCAGCCAAGAAGCACATTTCCATTGGCCTTAATAGCCGGTTGCATGAAACCAGCCACGCTTTGGTTAATGAACATGAACTCAGAGCAGAGTGCTGATGCCTAATAAACTGTTTCATTTAGAATACTTAACTGCCTGTAGAAGGTGGTTTAATCACCTAAGAGCCAGATTTCCAAAGTTATTTAAGCATCTAAATGCACAAAAGACCATTGACTGGGATTTTCAGAAGTACCTCCCTGTTTCACTCCTCTGGGACATTCATTCAGCGAGTTTGGGCAGCTCAGTGCTTTTCATAGCCTGACTGGAGTTTTTACTGGGAAGAGAGTGAAAAGGAGGCCTCCATATCACAAGTATGGTTTACACCCAGTGCAAAGGGATGGTGGGGCTTCTGCATACCTCCCCATCTCCTTTACCTTTGTGGCTGCCCTAAATGCTAGCTTCGACTCTGCTAGAATTGTGAAGATCCATATTTTGACCAGGTTATGCTGTCTACAATTCACTATGTGTGGGCTTTTCTGATGTGCTTTGAAATTTGTGATGCCCATTTTCTAACCTGCTGTTCCCCATGGAACAGCACTGACTCGTTGGATGGAACAGGCAGGCTGCTTTGCTCCCATCTCCTCCAAAGTCCTGGTTTGGTTTTTAATGGCCTGAATAAATGCTACAAGCGGGATGTGGCATCCATCCATCCTTGCTTCCCACTGCCAGCTGTAGGAACTGAAGACACGCGTGCCCTGCAGGGAGTGCTCTGGGATGCGCAGGCTCCCACAGTTCTTGTTGAAATGCAAGTGCCTTTGGTGACAATGCTCATGCAGGTACCATGTCACAGACTCACATGGACTTTTACCCTCTCAGTCCCACTTCTACAAGAAAAGAGATATCAGCCCACCATTGTCTATGCTGTGATAGTACGGCTTCTTCTTGCTGAAGTATTAGTTTTGTTCTGATGCAACAGTGATGTGAACGGTTCTTTCATATCCTTGCTGCCTTTAGTAACTGTTTGGGCACCAGTCTTTTAGTGGCCCAATACACGTGGTCCAATGGTCCCACCAAAAATCTCTGACCTGGGTGAACATTAAAAATATCAGTAAAATAAGTAAGTAAGTGATCAACCTTCTTGACAAGCAAGACTTTCTTTACCTCTGTTGGTGTCAGTAAGTCCTCCAGTACGTATGAAGTGTGTGTAACTCTGCATCCCTACTGGGTGCTGTGGGTTCAGTCTGCTGAGCACACCCAAGAGCAGGGAGGTTGTAGAAATAGCATGTGGGTTGTAAAGTGCTCCAGGATGAAAGGTATCTTAAAGGCAAAATATTTTGTTTTATTGGATAGTCCTCCAGCTGTATTAATAAAATATTGGTTAGCAATGTTTATACATATAAGATTTATCATGGTAAGATTGATTCCAAACTTAGATTTATTGTGCAAGAAAATGAAGAGAAATCAGTCATGCTGTCAATCCAAATTTGTTTCCTAGCACTTTTTCTTCTGAACCAGACAGCCCCCTGGAAACACACATTTCTTAACCAGAAATGTCCTTCAAACTTAGCCCTGATGCCAATTCGAGGCTCAGCATCATCAACTAGTTTTTTGGTGCTGTGCAAAACTCCAGTATTTCTGGCCCAATTGAAAGGGAACCCCTGGCCCTTTTCAAAAGAAAGAAGCTTGCCCAGCAATGTTCTCTCATTCAAAGAAACGCATTAAAAGCCCTAAGCATGGACTATTACTGTACAGTTGGCCTCCCTACTCTTCTGCTGTACAACAAGCTTTTAACTCAGTACTTTGTGAAAGAAATATATATTGAGATGTGCATATTCCACCGCAAACCTTTCTTTGTGAAACCACAAGGTTTTTTGCATTTAACTGCCAAAACCCAGGAAAAAGTTTCCTGGTTCAAGGAAATCCAGACTTTACAATACAAGCATGCATAGATATGGGTCACAAACAACTTTGACTTAGTCTTTCATTGACTTTTTGGAATAATTGATGCACTACCATACTTGCGGTTCTAGATGAAATATAGCGATTTTTAAAGAAAGACATGCATTTTTTTTTCATATCCCTCTTGGTTTCAGTGAATCTATATCTCTACATTTTTACTTATGGATTTTAGGTATAACTACTGGGGCTATCTTGAGGTAGGAAGTCAGTTGCCATTGAAATGCTAAAGCAACCTAGAAGGAAAAAAAACACATTTGAAAATATTATTCTTTATTTTAAATCTGCCCAGTTCTAAAACCAGCAACTTTGATTGCCTATATTCTTTTAGAAATGTTAAATTAAATAAAGAAGACTAGAGACAGTGAAGTTAATTGCTGGAACTGACACATATGAAATTGTTTAGTCTTGAGTCTGACAAGGATGTCCATCAGTTTTTGGTAAACAAACATGGTGGGTATTATTTCTAGACAGAATATGTCAAGTTTTATGCATGCGGGCGTCTGCGAGGGCTCATTCATCAAATTGGCGAAGGTGTAAAAGGTTTTAATGACCTCCTAAATCTCCTTCTCTGGCTGTCATGGTGGGATGCCTTCCAAGGTCAGTCACCCAAATAAGCAGGTTCACTTGTATTGTAAACAATCATAGATCAGACTGAATGATAATCACTGGTGGACCCTGGAGCAGAGCGAGCTATATATATCACAACACTTTCTTGTCAGGGCAGTACAGGTCAGCAGTGTTTGTTCATGGACATATTAGGCTTTGGTTTTCCTGAGCCTCTGCATCTTTTACAGTGGTCTTGTTTTCCCATTGTATTTGCTGTCTGGACAGGATGTTCTACCAGAGGAAGTGCTCCTTGTGGAAAAGGCGTCAATTAGTTGTTCAACTGACCCTCATTGCTACTACCTACCTCGCAGACACAAGGTTGATTTATTTATTTAGATATGAGCTTACATTTGTTTTATTGCTTTGCCCTACGAGTAAAGCAGTAAGGCTTAAAAGTTGCTGACTAAAACAGGCAATAATGCAAATTTCCATTTCCACAATATATCGTCAACTATTTATTTTATATATAAGATAGCTTTTGAATGGAAGAAACATTTAAAAGGGCATGGCTGGTCAACAAGGTTAATTAATTGCTGTGTTGGCAGGCAGCTTTGTTTGAGAAGGCTGGGATGCTGTAATGATCTGAGACTTTCAAGGTTTTGTTGAGGAAACAGGTCATTGAAAAAATACAGAATTTTAAATAAAGTGTCTGGTAAATAAAAGAGGGGGGAGAATCTTCTTAGCAATCTAGTGTAAATACCAGTAATCAGGAATACGATACATTAAATCACATACATGTTTTGGGTTCATTTCCTCAGAATAATCTATTCCAATGCATAGGAAAGCAAACATTAGAATACCACAGGCAGTTTTTAAAAGACCTCTTGGTCCCTGGGCAGAGTTCTGGCAGGCAAGGGGAAGCTCTGCTTGATCACACAGCATGTGTTATGAACTGCATTTGATTTTATGGCTTTCCAAAAAGCTGTCCAAAAAGGAGGTTGGTTTTTTGGTCCCGTCCCCCCCCGCTTCTTTTTGCAAGGGGTCTCAGCCATCTTAGCATGTGTTTTTCCTCACCCAGTTGACCCAGGCCAAGGAGGTATTTGCCAAGAGGGTAAGCAGCTCCCAAAGGCAGTGACTACAGTGCAGAGGTCACTCGTCCAATTTGGAATAGTTGGGCTTTTGCTCACCTCTGTCTTCTGGGCTCCTCATTTCCCCCTCCCCCATTTAAAATTCTCTTCCATCCTCCTTTGTTTCTTTATTACTGCAGCAGCTGAATTTGCCACTCTGCCATGGTAAAGGCAATGCAAAATAGGTTCTTCTAAGATGGCAGCTCTACAGACGTTTGTCAAGCGTTTGAGAAAATAAGCAAGTGAAAACCTGATATGCAGGCAATGCCATTTGAAACCCCACACCTACTGCAACCCCTCGGAGAAGAAAGATCCTTTGTGAGATAACCAAGGTCCATAAAACCGAAGCAGGATCTTCCACCTGAGTGAGTCTCTGTGGAGGGGTGTCATTAACTTGTCCCTACAAAATTCACCCATGCCTTTGACAGTGTAGAAAGAGAGATTTCACCTGCTAAAGAAAATTCAGTTGCAGCACCAGCTTAAATGGAAACTGCTGAAATGCTCGGCGACTTTAATGGTGGTGTTCATCCATAGTTGCCTAAATGTCATCTGTCGTTACCACATCTGAGGAACGCTGGTGGATTGTTGTCCTCACAGCACCTTCCTCACATCGGGAGGTTCCCGTTTTACAGACAGGACACCGAGGTGCTGGGTAAAGCCATGTGCGGATGTGTCCCATCGCCGCCGTGCCTGTGGTTGCACAGCAGTGAACACAGACCTCTTGGTCCTAGTGAAGCTGCATATGGATCAGACCTTCCCCTCTGGTGTAACATCAGTGTGGTAAGGCAACCTCAAGCACCATTTATGGTATGTGTGGAAAAACCAGGCCCAAACTACCACAAATAAGAATGATTTTGCTTTCAGAAGGACTGCCAAATGGAAATTTTTTAGAGGATAACTCTTTGATATGGCTTCTGTTACTCAGGTTTTGTTTGCTTGTTTTAAGCAGAGTGTATTTAAGAGCTTATGAAAATAACAGTGTGGATGAAATTAGGAAAATAAAATGCAATTATTTGTTGTTTGGTTTTACATCTCATGTTTCAGTTGAAATGTTATCAATGCTTAGGCTCATTAAAGAACCCCAAATGGAACAAAACTGCTGAGAGTTTTATGTTAGGCTGCAAGGCTGCCCTTACCAGAGGCAGCAAAGTGTGTGCAATTTTGTAAATACTCAGAAGACATGGCAATTCCTGCAACATGGTGTGTCTACTAGGTATTTATAACACCTCAATGCTGGTCTCCTGAGGTGATTTTTGAAAAGATCTGGTGTTTACTTGGTTCTGCTATGTTTATGAAAGTTACAGCGTTTTAAAAATTGGAACCAAAGGGACCTTCTTCCCACGCAGCTACACTTGCAAAAACCAACAGAAAAAAAAAGGGTGCCAGAAAGGGTGGAACGAAGCTGTTGTTCTTTGCCACAAAATGTCAACTTCATCAGCGCACACTGTCAAATCACTTTATTATAGTTCTATGGTGTGGGTGTAGTGTTTGCCATTTTGTCATTGTTTCGTTGCAAAGCCTTTTCCCTCAAGTCCTATTTGCACCATCTGTGGTTTCTGCCCATTCTGGACTATCCAGCAGAAGAGTTTGTATTTTTACCAAAATTTAATTGAAAGTAAGTAATTCTATTCATTTTGTATTGTTATAACCCAAACACTTTCAGATGTCTCATGTAATTATATGAATTGCCTAAAGGCAATACAGGTTGCTTCCCAAAGATTTATAATGCCTTCAGAAATTAGGTCATTCTGATGTTTTTTATTTTTAGTTAAAGTACATTTGGCTCAGCTTTTAAACAGTAGCAGTTTTCACATAACTGGCCAGACAATGTAACAAGGCTCAATTTTAAGAGAGCATTCTGTCTCCATACTCTGAAGGTCAAGTTGGTTAGAGGACACAGAAATTCACTAGTCATTTCCCTCTATGGCTTATTTATAGTGCAGAATCTAAATAAGAAAGATTTGTAAATCTGGATTATTTCTTTAGACTCTTACCAGATTTAAATATGAACATCATTGTATGACCTCTCTAATTACAAAGCCCTATACCTCATAATAAGATAAAATCCCATTGTCAGAATGGGATGGATCCCCGTGCTGTTAAAGTCACTTTTAAAAATTCCTACTGGTGTTGGTGGTGTGAATTTAGATTCCCAAACCCTCTTCAGAGTCACCTGAAAGAGCTCACTTGTGCTATGGAGAATGACACCATTTACAGAAATAGTCCAAAACCTCCTACACAAAATGTCATGGCTTAGGAACAAAAGTTGAATAAATCGAGGTCAGCTAGGGAGGTTTCTCTTGAGACTGGGAACTTGGGCATCCAATAAAGCCAGTAATGGAAAAAAAAATAAAAAATTTAAAAAATCAATGGATCTTGCTTCAGCTAGGTGTACAGACTGTACAAATCTGCAGGCTGTGTCTTCTGGATACCTGTGTTTTTGACCTCTTAAGTGTACAGGCACAGGGAGCCAAATACAGAACACTAGTCTTTCTCTTCTGGATCTATCAGTCTTGTGCACTACTATTTTCTCAGTTGTCTTCTCTTGATATTAAATTCTTTATGTTACTTAAAAAGCACAGGAATAAGACAGTTTCCTAATGGCTTTCTCTGCACTTATTTTGAAAAGTAAGAAAACAGATCTGCCACCCGGTGCCTGCCAAGCTGAAGTTTGGTTCTGGAACTATTTATTGAGTAGACAACACTCTAAAAATATAATTTTTCGTAGCAAGAAATATAACACATACACACTCTACTGTGTCCGCACTTCTTCTTCTCAAACACAACCACAAACACACACATACTGCTCTCTGGAGGCTCGACAACAACTATTGGACCCTGGGCTCTTTCAAAAGCCTGGCATAACACAGGCAGCCTGTGTGTGCTCATATATGCATGCATACATGTAAGACATGAAGGTATCTCAACTTCTATCGATTGCTCACACTTGCTTCATTAAATACCTTTGCATTTCTGTCTAGTTGCATTTTCTACACTTGCTTTGTACCTGCTCTATGCTCAAGTAAATGGGGCAGACAAAGTCCACAGTGCAGTGGCGAATGATGCCTAGAGTAGTGAAAAATAACAAAGTTACATTTCAGTATTTAGGACTTACGTCCCATGTCTTCTTAGGTAGTTTCCCAAAAATAGCTCAGGGAATTATGAACCATTACAAGATACTGGAAAAAAATTACGTAGCTGCTTGTGATGCCAGCAAAACTGAAAGCATGTCATCCATGTATACTTAGTAGATATTTATAAAATCTGGGAATTTCCACTGTCCTTATTTCATAACGTATTGGTCTTTCTGAGCATCTCATGACTGAACGGTAAACACCACAACTTCCTGAAGTGTATCTAGTGAAAGAAAGTTCGATCCCAGCCTGTTGCTGCTCAAAGGTGATTGCAAACTTGGTGCGTGACGTGGCAACATGTAGAGTGTACCTGAAGTGCTCTGCTACAGGCTGTGCTCCCCTCGTTCATGGATGTATAGGTCCTTTTCATCTTTCTAGTTGCAGCCTGCTGGTAGGCTGAAGCAATTACGGCTGTAGAAATTTGCGGGCGGGGGGCTGGAAATTACTCTAATGAACGGTCAATTGAAATTTCCCCCAATCATTGGTCAGTATATTTAAAGAATTACTACAGTAATTATATTTTATGAGCATGAGTCATTTTTCTGTTTTTAAAAAAGTACTTCACTTTACCCATCTCTTTTAGTACATTTCCATTTGGTGTGGTTTGGCTGCACGGAGAAATGTGGCAGCTGGTTACTTGAAAATATTTAACAAAGCGCCAGATTCCTCAGCTCTGGCATACCTGTGGACCACATATATGGACATAATTGCAAACATCTGTCCACCCACCCATGTAACAGCTAAGAGGAGTCATTTAAGAAAAAGAAGGCTAAAATAGTCAACTTTGAGGGTGAGGAACTGCAGAACTGGTAGTATGTTAGGTAGAACTGGTATTTGTATGTTTATTTATTCATAATATATTACCAAGTAATGGTCTTCAGAGACAAATTCCTCTGCCATTTTCACGGGAGGGCCATGACAATGCAATATATTGCAGTACCACAATATATACTCACTAAACCAAGCAATGATAGGTTACAACAAAAGCATGAAAATTTTAAGAGCCATCTTATCCGTTAAAGGACTTTCTATGGTGTGTGTGAAGCAATGGAGAGGAAAAGAAAAAAGCCTTGGGGATGCATTGGGAAATGTACCTTGGAGATAGTTGTGTGAAGAATAATTCAACTTAGATTTTGTGAACAATTAAATTACTTTAGCAGTCAAAACTGAGACTCCAGATCCAAATTGACATTCTCACCTGCAGTGAATCGTGTACCAGGGAGCACTGATGAGTCCTTGCTAGTCCTGGTTTGACCTGAACCTCTATCCAAGCGAACCCTGACCCAGGCATCCTGAATTCAGTGGTTGCCATCAAATTCAACAATGACTAGAGTCACCTCAGTGTATTTTCTACCCTCCGAAACTGGTTATATTTATGATCTATATTCAGATCCCCTTCTGGAAATGAGTCTTTCACAGTAGCTCGAATGATGAGAACTAAAGTCCTTGGCTAAAATTCTTCAAGCTTTGGGACGCTCAGAATCTAGACCCACAGTAAAATTTCCTAATTTATATTATACTCACGTCACTTACACTCACTGGCTGTCACACCAAAACTGTCCCTTTCCTCTAACCCACCTTCTCCCCTCTGCTAGCTATTCAAACAACAGAATGGCGATTATTGAGATCTGGGAACTCCTCAGAGCTGGTGACAGAGCCAGGACCATGATTCCTTGAACTGTGTGAACAGGATATTTGTAAGCGAGACAATTCTGGGGAGGTGATATGCTTATGCAGGAGCAGGAGGAAGGTGTTGCTTCTTGTACACTTTCAGCTCCTGGGTCTGTAAACAGGGTGCAGATGGGTAGTTTAGAACAGCCCCAAGGCTGCTCTAAATCTCCTCTAAATTATATAAGGATACACGGTGAGCCTGGGGCACGTTCTATCATTGGAGCAAAAGAAGCGATTTGCAACCATCTTCCTTCTTGCCCAGTTAATTTTATATATACTACTTACAGACTTTGTACACGTTAAGAAGATACAGCTCACGTTTATTTCTTTCAGTGGAAGACTCTTCCTTGTACAGCAGTGCTGCCCTATGGATCAGACAAGAGCTCTTGTTAATGCACCTGAGGCAATTTAAGACCCTGCAATGTCCGGCCGTCCACCCTGCCCAAATGGCAGGGACTTCTGCCCCTCCCACGGAGGCAGCGGAGCAGAACACCCCAGCAAGGATATTTAAACCCCTTCATACTGACACTTCATCCATATGCAAATATTTTAAAGCTAAAACTGAGTGCTCAGTTTATTACATATGCAACTGATCCACAATGAATTACTAAACTAAATACTAAGTTTTTCCTGCCCATTTATTTTCTCCTTCTCTTGTTAGACTCCAGGTTCTCCTGAAAGGAAAGGGACATCTGTCTGAAGAAATTTACCCTGGGCAGAAAAGAGGTTGAGCACATGGCTTTCCCTGCTATGTCTCAAGGCTCTGTGAAAAACCATACAGGTGAAAAAAGATCTGTCAGTGCAGTGTTACAAGAAGCAGAACATGCATTCACAGCCTGAGCAAAAGCAAAATTGAGGATGTGGTGTGGTACAGTATTTGCTTGGACTGATAATTTCTGGCTGGTCAAGGCCTGAATGCTTTGAATGGACTTCATGTGCCATTTGGATGTACCTCATGGTGATTTACAATTGATATGATACTGTGATACCATTACTCACTGTACAGCTCCACAGGCGCATAATATATAAAATCTGCACCATGTTAAAAGGCGAGCTGAAAATCAGCTCCAAGCATTTATTTTGTGGCACAAATTCTAACTTTTTCCCAAAGCCAAAATGCTGTCTCCCATCATAAATGCTACACATAAATACTGTATAATGGGAACAAGGTGTCAGCTAGAGGCTTGCAGGCTCTGCTTAGTTCTTAATCTTTTTTTCCCATTTCTTGACATACAGCACTGCAGTTGTGCTACTATTAGGCTGACTGAAATGTTATTTTCCAAGCAGATGCAGTGACACCTAGATCTATATCAGACAGAGGCATAAGATCTGAGGAAGGGCATGAAAGCCAGGCACAGATTGTTAATGATCCAGTGATTGCCAGTTTCTTTGTAGAATTGAGCTTCCACGATTGTCATTTCTGTTTATATAGAACGGCAGGACAATCTTCACCATCTCACTCATGGATAAGTATTGCTAGAACAACTCCTGCAGAAGAGTAATTACACCTCCGGATAGACACTGAAGCCTCTAGCAAGGATCGTGTCCTGAGTGTAGACTGGAGCTGGGTTTTTTCCCCCTTTGCATTGGTTTAGTTTTCTCAGATGCTCACAGTTAAAGAAGCAGCGAAGTCACTAGTCAGTAATATTACGTCAACCATGATTTAGTTGTTAGTAACCATTTCATTAAAAGATAGCTAGGGAACAGAGTCTGTATAATTAACTCTAAACTCCAACATCCAGCTACTGTCTGAAGTCTGGGCGTTTGTGCCAATTCTTCTAGCCTGTGTTGCCCTTTGGAAACTGAACTATGAAGTCATGGCATGAGAAAATAGCTGGGCATGAAAAAGTCTGTATTCAGTTAGTAACTCCTAGTGGTTTCACTGCAGAAGTAGTGTGAAGAAAGCATCTTGCCACACAGAACAATGAAATCCATACACACATACTATCAAAAAACCTTTCCTCAGTGGGTGAAGCATAGTCCTGTGGGAGCTGTCAGCACAGGACATGCGTTCAACTCCCTGCTTTTCAGGGACTCTGCATAAATGGGCTGGACCCAGAATTTTAATTATTCTTGTCATTTATCAGTAAAAAATCTGCTTTTTCTTAGTTAAAGGGTATTTTCCATCTTTCATTGGCATGTGGGTAAAAGAACCTTGAAGACTTTGAGGTCCTCTGATGCCATTTCCAGAATCGCAGGGGACACTGTGCTTCAGGGCTATCCTACCTTTCTGTCCAGCAGGATTACTAGATAGCGCTTCTATAAAACTGTTAGACAGATACACAAGGTCACATGAAAATAACACTTTCAGCTCTCCTGCCTCCAGAAGTGCAGGTCATGAACGAAAAAAAGCAGATCAGAAGGAGTTGTCTCACGTTTAACCTATTTATTGAGTGTGATTCTGACCTCGTTGTAATTCTTGGGTAGAGGATGGCCCTAATGAGAAGTGACCAGCGTCCCTGCCGAGCAGATTACACGGAAGTCAACAGTGAGTGCATCGACAGGAACTCAGTGCTGTTGTGGGTGCTGCTGGCTGTCCTCTTCACCAGCTCCCCTGATGATGGGAGCTGAACCAGAGTCTGGCAGGAGCAGTGGCAGAAGGTATTTTCTTTTCACCATGTTCTGTGCATCCCCTCAGTGCTCAGGGGTTGGGAGGATGAAGCCAACCAGTTAAGAGTTCCCTCAAGAGGTGGGTGGCCAAGAGGAATAACGACAGCACCATCACCTGGCAGAAGCAGCACCCAGGAGAGGGACATCTGCAGCAGGAGGGTGTGGACATTTCTCCTGAAGTCCCATCTCTCTGCATTATGGGGCTTTGGGCTGCATTTTGGTTGTGTGGAGAGAAAGGCCCCACAGATGCCTTGGGAAAGAGGTCCTGAGGGTGAACAAACCAGTTCCTCTGGAGTGCAACCCATTCCTTGGCTGTCTCAGAGGAGCCTTCCAGAAGGAGAGTTTCTGATGAATTATGCTACATCAGCTGGGTTTATCATTTCTTGCTTGGCCTAGTATACTTGTCTGAGTAAGGGCTGAAAACCTCTCCCCATAATATTTGCCCTCTTCTGATTGGGAGGCTTTATTCCACACTTGAGTCTGTTCATCTGCTAGTGCCACTATTTATCCACTTAGTGGGATATTTAGTCACTTTGGAAATAAGGTGTGTAAAGGACCAGATAACAAATCCTACTAAATCATGAAAATAAAGAAGCAAATTCTCAGCTGCTGTAGATCAGAGTGGATCCACTGGCTTCAAAAGAGTTGTGCTGAATGATGTTCTGGCCTGAACTATTTTGCATAGGGGTCAGGACTGAGAAAAACCTCACAGATAACTAAGTCCAGTCCCCCACCACCATATCACAGAATCACAGAATGGTTTGGGTTGGAAGGGACCTTAAAGATCATCTAGTTCCAACCCCCTTGCCATGGGCCGGGACACCTGCCACTAGACCAGGTTGCTCAAAGCCCCATCCAACCTGGCCTTGAACACTTCCAGGGAGGGAACATCCACAACCTCTGTGGGCAACCTGTTCCAGTGGCTCACCACCCTCACAGTCAAGAACTTCTTCCTTACATCTAATCTAAATCTACCCTCTTTCAGTTTAAAGCCATTACCCCCTGTCCTATCACTACATGCCCTTGTAAAAAGTCCCTCTCTGGCTTTCTTGTAGGCCCCCTTTAGGTACTGGAAGGCTGCTATAAAGTCTCCCCAGAGGCTTCTCTTCTCCAGGCTGAACAACCCCAACTCTCTCAGCCGGTCTTCATAGGAGAGGTGCTCCAGCCCCCTGATCATCTTCGCGGCCCTCCTCTGGACTAGCTTCAACACGTCCATGTCCTTCTTATGTTGGGGGTCCCAGAGCTGAATGCAGTACTCCAGGTGGGGTCTCACGAGAGCGGAGCAGAGGGGGAGAATCACCTCCCTCAACCTGCTGGTCATGCTTCTTTTGATGCGGCCCAGGATATGGTTGGCTTTCCGGGCTGCAAATGCACATTGCCGGGTCATGTTGAGCTTCTCGTCAACCAGCACCCCCAAGTCCTTCTCTGCAGGGCTGCTCTCAATCCACTCATCACCCAGCTTTTGTATTTGTGCTTGGAATTGCCCTGACCCACGTGCAGGAGCTTGCACTTGGCCTTGTTGAACTTCATGAGGTTCACATGGGCCCACGTCTCAAGTGTGTCAAGGTCCCACTGGATGGCATCCTTTCCCTCCAGCGTGTCAACTGCACCACACAGCTTGGTGTTGTTGGCAAACTTGCTGAGGGTGCACTCAATCCCACTGTCCGTGTCACCAACAAAGATGTTAAACAAACAGCACTGGTCCCAGTACCAACCCTTGAGGAATGCCACTCGTCACTGGTCTCCACTTGGACATCGAGCCGTTGACCACAACTCTTTGAGTGCAACCATCCAGCCAATTCCTTATCCACCAAGTGGTCCATCCATCACATCCATGTCTCTCCAATTTAGAGACAAGGATGTTGTGTGGGACAGTGTCAAATGCTTTGCACAAGTCCGGGTAGATGGTGTCAGTTGCTCTTCCCTTATCCACCAACGCTGTAACCGCATCGTAGAAGGCCACCAAATTTGCCAGGCATGATTTGCTCTTAGTGAAGCCATGTTGGCTGTCACCAATCACCTCCTTATTTTCCATGTGCCTTAGCATAGTTTCTAGGAGGATCTGCTCCATGATCATACATTCTCTTTTGCAGTCTCACCAACTTACCAAGCAGCCTAAATGTTTAGGTAGGGGGTTTTTTTCCCTCTGTTACTCCAGTGTCTGACTGTCCTGATTATTAGAAATCTTATTTACAGCCTAAATTGATGGATATTATATCCATGTTATCTCCACAGTCTCTTGTGGCAAGTCTCTTTACCCTAATTAGTTTTCTACTAGCTGGCGCACATGAAGAGGTAACATAACCGCTTCTAGTACTGGAGTTACTGGATTGAATAAATCAATCTCTAGGCAGCAGAGCCACACCGCGCCACCACTAGCTGGAGCCCTGGAAGAAATAAAGCTGCATTTGGCTCTGCCAATTTAGTCCAGCAGGCCGAGCATGCTGTTAATGTGACTGCACAGCTTTCAGTTCTCAAACTAGGTCACTCTGAATATTCATGCCACAATTTTTGTTTGTATCCACAATCCTCCTTTTGAAATAGGTTCTCTACCTCCTTGTTCATCTTTGCAACCCTGTTCCAACTTAAATACCTTTTTCTTGAACACAAGTAATCAGAATTATATATTGCATTTCAGATGAAGCCTTGAAATTGTCTTATACCTGCTATAGAAATATTCCACCTGCTGCATCCTAAGATCACGATCACATCCAACTTTGGGATCATAGTCATTCTACATTTAACTGGTATATCCAGGTATGCCTCCCTCTCTTCTGTTGTTTCCAGCTGTGTTTCTCAAACAGAAATTATTGTGATTCATCCTGAAGTGCTGGATTTTGCACTTTGTGCTATACACTTTCATTCCATTTCCATTATTTCTGTCCTCAAGGTCATCCAGTTCTCTCTGCATGGTATTCTAGTCCTCCTCTGAATTGACAGTGCCTTCCAACTTTGTGTCATCAACACATTTCATAAGCCCACTCCTACTTTTTTGAGCCAAAACCAGTCCTTGAGGAACTCCATTAATAGCCTATCTCCAGCCCAATACTTCCTCTCTTGACACAGTCTGCTGTCATCTCTGCTTTAACCAGTTTTCTAGCCATCTTACAGTTTCTCTACTAATCCCCCTTTTCCTTACCTAAGCAGACACTTTCTCACATGGCACCAAACCAACTGTTTTATTGAAATCCAAAACACTGTATTTCCTTTTTCTAGAGAGAACTGTCATCTTAAAGAAAGCTATTACGTTAGTCTGGCATGACCAGACTATGACCAAACCAGACTAAAAATGGCATTTTCCATTTTCCTGCTTATCTAGTCTTTCCTACAAAATTTGTTCTACAGACTTGCATGTTATTGCAAACTAAATGACCCCAAGATAACCAGGCCACCTTCTCCTCTTCTTATCCCATTTTGAAAGATGGGTATGATGTTTTCAGTTCTTTAGTCATCTTCTCTGTCTCAAGTGTCTGGGAGGGGAAATTTCTAATGAGTTGGTGATTTCATGTGCTGCTTCCCCAAAATTTCTGAAGTGAAGATTAATCTGTCCCCTCCAAAACAAGTTTGATGTGGCAGTTTGAGTTCTGTTTCTATCACCATAAGACTAATTCCCTCTGTCTATACTGTCTCTCTTTCTGTTGTCAGTGTCATTGTGCATAAAGGGAAACAAAAGCCATGGTGCGTCAGTTTTAGGAAAAATCATTATTAATCTCCACCCTGGCCTAGTGCATGGCTGTTCCCTTACTTCTTTTGTAATCAATTCCCAGTTACATGGCTGAAAAATTTTTTGGTATTTGTTTTATTTCCTCTGTAAGGTCTAACACAGCTTGACTTTTGGCAATTCGTACTTTATTTCTGCACTTTGACCTCTTAAGATGCTGCTTTCTCAGCTGATTAGTCTTTCTTTTCATTCCTTTTGGGCTCTCTGTTATTATCCATGTGATTTTTAAGGTGGTTTTTTATTCAGTTCCTTCCTATAAGGTCCCCTCCTACTTTTACCCTTACTTAGGAAAGAAGTTCCAGATATTTTTCAGACCTCTGACTCAAAGCAATCTCGATTTTAAGTAGCTGTTGCTTTTCAGCCTATATCAAGAAGTGAACGACTCCTTCCTGAGGTGATTCATCTTCATATCTTTCATGAATCTACCATTATCACTCCCAGTCTTATTTTATTCCTGACTTTTCCTGATCAGTGCAGAGTTTGAAATACCTTTGGTCCAGTCAAGACTCCGTTCTGTGCCTGTACAGAATGAGGGACTCCAGACACATGGAACAATGCCACAGGTAGTAAAAATCATAATAATAATCTTATAAAAACATATTATATTTTTTGTTGAGATATACATATGGAGATAGAGAGAGAGTGTGTATGTTAATGCAAGACTAAGAGTGATCTAGCAAGCTTAATGATTTAAATCTCATTAACAGTACTGAATCTTAGCAAGCCATTGTACCAATGAAAACCTGAAAGGAAATTAATCCACCTCTCTCACAGCTTACAGAAAAAAATCATTTTTTCTTAGTATTACTAAGTTGGCCAGGTGGGACTGAAAATGTGCCTTGAGCAGACCACTGGGTAAGAAAGTACCATTTTTACATAGCTACATTTGAGAGAAAGACCATACTTATGCATAAGAATGCTTAACACTTATGCATACTTAAACCTCTGATAGAGTTACCCAAAACCCATTCTGAATGTTTAGCTTCTACTTTGCCAAAAAGCAAAAAAGTGATTGAAAGAGTTATTTCTTCTGCTTGACTTGCTGCTACTCAGAAGTTGGAATAAAGGTATTGGACAGCACCAAGCACGAAAGTGCCTGGGTACTTAACAAGGGCCCCTATGATGAGAGATAACTAATGATAGTAATAAGAACAGTTAAATTTAATCTTTGCTGTTTATGTCTAGACCTAATCCAAATTAGAGCAATGGAGAAGGTCTGAACTGTTCTCCGTCTGAAGAGAATTAGCACAGGCTAGCACGCAGAATGCCAAAGCCCTAACAAATGTGTGCTATTTTAAGTAGAATTTTTTAAGTAGAAATGTCTGAGGTGAAACACTGAGCCTTGTCATAAGGGGCTAAAATCTGCCTGGCCCTCAGCCGGTAGGAGTGAGGTATAGGGAGACAACCTTTAGCACAACTGATGTCAGGATGGGGCAGAGCTGCATTTCTGATGTTCACAAGAATGCATGGGCTACACCCCTTGAGCTGTACAACAGAGAGGAAGGAGGAATATAGTGTTGCTTCCTTCCAGGCACACTGTCCAGCTGAGCTGCTTGAGTCTTTTCCAAGGAGTATACTCAAGGGAATGCTAGGAGACATCCTGCCTCTCTGAGGCATCACAACTGAAGCATTTCACATGCACAGCATGAAACACGGGGTTCAGGGCAAGGTTGTGCATAAAATGAGATGTCTAGCCCCAGAAGAATACCCCCAGCTAACCTGTGCATTTGCCTGAATCATTCATTGCTCCTTATTACGTATCATGTCTTTGGGAAGATCGTTATGAGTCATTAGATTATGAGTTCCAGACTGCTATCAATAACTGCATTATAGCACCCCATGTCATCATGGCCATGTTATTTCACACAATTCCCCCTTAGTTAGGCAAAGCATTATCTTATCTAAGAGGATGCAAAACAGTCTCTACTAAAAACGGATACTCACTACAGGGCAGTGCTTTTTCAGGCAATTTTTAAAAGCACAAATAGAGGTTCAGCTCTTAAACCTCCAGCAAACTGATGCTTCCCTACCCCTACTGCTTTTTTGTCTCCTGAATGTGGGATTTTTTCATTCTCTGAATGTAGAAGGAGAAACAGCACAGACAATACAGTAAATCTTGCTGTATTATATAGACACCCATTTTTTATTTGCACCCACAATATGCAAAAAAATACCTTGCAGCTCTGACACTGGCAGCTACATAAACGTCAGAGAGGCTGCTGCCCTGGATCACTTTATGAAGAAGTGTGCTTGAGTGTGTGTGGAGGGTTTTCTCTCCTTTTTCCTCTCTCTCTCTCGACTACAGAGGCAGCCAGAGGAGACAGATGCCAAAATTAGGAGACTAAAACTATTAATACATGTGCCCACCACCCACTGAAATTAATAGAAGCTTGAGTGCCTCCCTGGTTAGAGAGAAATTAAGTGTGCTTTTAATCTAAGTGTGTCAACTCAGACCTATGGCAAGAAAAGGTTGTGTTGATTCTGCTCCCAGGCAACCTCCTACAAAAATGCAAACCAGCTACTTTGCCTGGATCCCAGGATAAAGGTTTGGACTCAAGAAGTTAGTTTTGTGGTAAAGAAAAACATAAGGTTCTGCACAGTTTGAAGCTATCTGCATGTATCCAGCTGTATTGGGTCTAGCAGAGATGGAGTTAATTTTCCCCATAGCAGCCCTCATAGTGCTGTGCTTTGTATCGGTAGCTAGAAAGGTGTTGATAACACACCAGTGTTTTGGTTGCTGCTGAGCAGTGCTCCGACAGCATCAAGGCTGTCTCTCCAACATTCCTCCCTCACCAGTAGGCTGGGGGTGGGCAAGACCTTGGGATGGGACATAGCCAGGACAGCTGACTCAAACTGACCAAAGGGGTATTCCATACCATGTGATGCCTGCTCAGCAATAAAAGCTAGGAGAAGGAGGAAGAAGGGGGGGCATTCGTTATTTATGTTTGTTTTCCGGAGCAACCACTATGCATACTGAAGCCCTTCTTCCTGGGAAGTGGCCGAACATCGCCTGCTGATTGGAAGTAGAGAATAAAATCTTTTGTTTTCCTTTGCTTTCGCACGCAACCTTTGCTTTTGCTCTATTAAACTGCCCTTATCTCGACCTACGAGCCTTTTGTTATATTTTCTCTCCCCTGTCCAGTTGAGGAGGGGAGTGACAGAGTGGCTTTGGTGGGCGCCTGGCATCCAGCCAGGGTCAACCCACCACACCAGCCAACCTGCATGTTACGCACATGTTGTCTGGCTGTCGAAAGCCAGTGCTGAGCTGCCACGCAGTACCAATGGCATAGAGCACTGCAGTGACAGGTGCCTCCTATGTCTGATGCGAGTGAAGCAGAACATGTGCCCTTTTCAAGTTGCTGGAGACCAGTTTATTGCACTGATGTATTCTCTCTCAAATGATGTCTGAAAGCAGGACAAAGAAGCCTGACCATTATTCATCTATCTGTATTTCTGATTTTATTCCTCTAAGCTTTTGATCACTTTGAAGGCTGCTGGCTTCAAAACAATGCCAAGCATAATTCCTTTACATTTTAGGAAACATGCTGGAAGAAAGCAATGACTGCCAAATATTTTTAATTTGTCAAGGATCATCCTAAATCCAGGCCATGAACTGGAATACAGTTGTTTTCATTCAGAACTTGACACTGGCTGAACTGGGACATGTGCGGATTCACTGTATGTAGTAAACCTTCAGCCTTCTCCCAAGCTCGAAAGGTTTCAGCCCCTATTTTTTTCTCACCTAAAGGGCGGAATAAATTTTGCGTCTCATCTGGCTTTAATTTCAAGCAGTGTTAGTAGAATCTCCAGCATTGTAGTGGGGAATTGGCTGGAAACATCCCCGTCACGGCCAGGGACACTACCCTCCCAGAGATCGGTTTGCCACAGCACAGGCATAGTGGGCGGCTGATGCAAAACACTATTTGAAATATGGAAACATCCAGCATTTTTGCACTGTGGCCAAGATAAGCCTTCGTTTCTGCCACTTCGCTGGGACCCACCCTGTGGAACTGGTGTGAGAGCTTAGCTCAAGTCGTGGAGTGAATCAGAGGAGGCCAAATTCTGGTCTGGGATGTACCCACATAACTCTACTGAGGCAACGCGGCTGAACAGGTGTAAGTCAGAGAAGAATCGAAAACTAGCCTTAAGCCAGTGTTTCAAATCCAAGACTTTATTTTATCCCGTATTTTCCTTTTGTGGCCCCATTTTGCAAGACACCGATTGACTGCAGTTCTGCTCAGGTTCAGCCATCGTGCACAGAGCTTGGTGCAGCACGGGAACTGCAGTTAGGACCTCGTGTACTCCTGGGCCCTAAGGCTGACCAAAAAAATCCTCAGGGACAACTTTGTAAATGCTTAGTATTCAGCTCAGAAGCCAGAGTCTTACAAAGTGCTCATTATAAATCTTGTGGAAAATCTGACAGCGTAGAGAAATGTCTGAACTGGAGCAGATCTTTTCTAGAAGTTGGATTTTCAGTGTGCCGTGAACTGCTCTATATTCAAATCCTTATTTTAGGATATTGGATTTTTATCAGTCAGTTGATAGCTAATTAACAGGGTTTTTTTAAAAACCATAACCCCCACCCCATCTAACTGATCATCTGAGAGAGAAACAGAATCAAATTATTTTCCTTCATATGACATGTCAAGTGGACGGTATCTTGCAAGCCAAAGACATAAACACTAACTCACCCACATAATTTTATTACTGACTAAAATAAAACCATATGATGTTTCTGTATCAGTGCCTGAAAAATTAGTTCACTAGATTCTGGCAATATAAAGTGTCCCTAACACTTTTGTTCATACACATATAAAGTCCAATGAAAAATGATGATAGTTATTTTCAAGGAATAGCTGGAAAGCAGTTCCCCCAGAACAGAAGTTACCTCAGCTGTTTGCCATTACTGCCATTGATGATAACTCAGAAAATGTTCAAGTCGTAGTGTATACAATAAACTAAATTTTATAGGTCTTATTCAATAGGCAGTGAAGCAAATGAAAGGACTCAGATTAAGTTCAATGGATTTTGGAGCTGCCTCTGTGCTTCACACCTAACGTTACAGCTACACGTTCAAACACTACCGACACTGTGTATTACTCACAAAACTTAGAAATGGTGCTACCTAGTTTTAGGAATAACTGTACAGTCAAGGTAACATCTATCCAGAAGACAATTGCTTCCATCTGTTTAAAAGAATGACACTGTTTAGTTATAGTTACATACTTTTATAAGAAGAATGGCAGCAGAAATATATGAATTCTGGCTACAGCGCTGTTTTACAAAACTACTGTTATTTAGCATAGTTTGATTTTTCCAGGCAACGGAGCAAAATATAAATTACCTACAAAACCTGCTATCCCAGCTAGCACATTTGAAAATAAAATATCATGATTTATGTAATATCTTGTCATCCAGGGATGTTGAAATATTTTACAAATAAGAATGACCTTGAAGTGTCCTCTCTTATTACCTCCACTCCATAGAGTGAAATTGCGGCGCTTACTCTGTTGAGCGACTTGCCACGTTTGACAAGGAGAGCCAGGAACGGGGTCTGTAATGGTATTGTCTTAGTGCCTTTTTCTTCTGTGGTATTGCCTATCGCTTTCAGCTGGATCTGTTAATGCTCAGAGCCTTGTAGAGCAAGGCCAGCAGGCAACGTTTCTTACTATAGATCATATCTACTATAGTTAGAAACAGCTGTTTGTGCACAACACCTTAAAATTAAAATGATCAGGAAAGTCAGTGAGACTGACAGGTCTGGAAAAAAAGCCTTGTGCCTAAGCTTAGGAAATGTCTTGTAACTGTCAGGTCCTATATCCTGTAGGTGAGGCACTGGAGAGCAGTATCACAAGCAACTGCAGGGCGAAACGATGAAGGCAGGGTAAGGTTTCAAGCTGCAAGTCTTGGCACCTGAGGAAGGGGTTGGGATAAGTCAGGTCTGTAACATATGGGCCTGTAGGTATGAAAGTCGAGCACCCCTGCTCTGATGCTCGGGTGGCTGTGGGGTCTGTTGTATGTCCCCACAGCATCCACCGAGTATCCTCAGCTCTGCCTTTGGCAAACCACTTGCTCCTCATTCCTCAGCTGCCTGGTGCCCCTCAGACCAACACGCACATGCGCACACTCACGCATGTGCACACAGACAGCGTCCTGTTTGCATGTCTTGTTTGCTTACATTCCCACAAGCGTGAATCCAGCATCAAGAAGCCAATCCGTAATGAGTCCATGGACTACAGCAATTGTTTCTTTTCACGTCCTCTGAACGTAGGAACTACTGGGTGAACTGTTTCTTAGCCATGACAAGAGGCTGCCTACTGGCTCCTGTGATTAACAGTGTTGTCCCTTGATGGCTACATAGTAGAGAGGAAGAGAGATGTCCTGTTGCTTTCCCCCCAGGCACATGTGGCCGTGCCATCTAGTGGCAAATCCGTATGCTTTTTAAAGCTGAGATCTATTCACAACTCTCTATATTTAGGTCATCGAATGCCTGTGGGTTTTTTTAGAGAATAATTTTGATTGCAGCATGTTATTTGCCTGCCATTTGCAGTTAGGGAAATGATAATGTGATCTGCACTGACTGCTTCACACTGGCTCTGATGACATCTCTGTGCATCTGTTTTGCCTACTCATTCTCAGACGTCACTGGCCTCCACATGAAATGAGAGATGTGATGTTTAAGTATATATGAGAAAACCATCAGACTTAGAGTTTCAAAATGCAAATAAGATGTCCAAGAATTCAGGAGAATTTATAGGCTATAAGATTAAACAAACCTGGACGTTTTCTGAGCCAAGGAGATACAAGACAGATGCTATTGACAAGAAACAACTATTTAGCATTTTCATTCATAATAAAATATTCAGTAATATGATCACAGCCAAAAGAAACTTACACATTTTTTCATTGCAATTATTTTAAATAAAGTACGTCATTTTTTCTCAGCCTCATCTTTGGCAGCAAGATAGAATTGTAGTTGAAATGAAGCAGTAAAACACAATTAGCCATTTTATGTAGCAGTGGTAGTTTCAAATCCATTCAGCTCTAATAAAAAATTGTGGAGTTCTTGAATCGACAATAAATAACAGATTAAGATGCTTACCAGAAACAAATATCAGTTCTGTATTTTTACAAGTAACACCTGATATTGTACTCTCTCTGCCTGTTCTTTGTTCTCCTCCTTACCCCTTCAGTCCATCAAAAGAGTTGATTTATGCCACCATGGTCAAAATTTCATTACCTACTATTTAACCCAGTGGAAATAAACCCTGTCTTGAGCAATCTGGAATATGTGAAAAATCAAAGTTTGCTTTTTCATCTTTTACTTTAGGATATTGAACAGAAACTCCTTTTCTTTTCTCTCAGAAGCAACTACCTTGGTTTTTGGGTTTTTTTTTTCATTTCTTTCAGCAACAAGGAATGGAAGATTAAAGAAAAGGGATATGGTTTATAAAACTTTTTTCCACAGGCGTGCCCTATATGACAGACTGTGTCCCTGGAACACCTTGGCTCAAATGTAGTAGCTGTGGGTGTGGTGATTATTTCCTGGCACAAGGAGGGATTTCAGGAAAGCACTGACTCTGCCTTCTCCACCCAGGCAGGTTCCTGACCTCTACTTACAAGTGACAAGAGCCCTCATGTGCATAAATCCTACAGGATCCTTTAGGCAAAACCACTCACAGTGTTTGCATTGTGGGACTGTTCTCTTGAAAATATAAATGTATGCGTAGCGTGCCTGAGGGTACCCAGTTTTGAATTATAGAGTGCCTTGTGAGCAGTCGTAGCATTTGGTTTGAAGATACTCCCCCTGCCTACCTCCCCACTTCCCACTTCTTATTTTAAATTCAGCTTTTCAAAAGCTTGTTACTGAAGATATTCTGATAGATCTGTGGTGGTGCGGACTAGCAATAGCTTTGCAAAAGAGAGTGAAAGATCACTTTATAGACTTCAGCTTCTTCCTGGAATTGCTGCTTTTTTCCTTTTACTTTTTTTTTTTCCTTTCTTGGCAGATATATTTTAAAAAGAAAAAAAAAGTGTATGAATTTATTGCTGTATGGGGCTGTTAGATTAGTAGCCACAAAGATCAAAGTGCTCTCTCCGCTGAACAGGTGTGGCATGGAAAGTGCCAATTCTCTCCTTTCTGTGTCCAAGCCCTGCGCTGAGGGAATGTATTTGTTGGGCAAGACCTTACACAGCCAAGCCTGCAGAGAGCCTGAACTAGAAAAAGTCACACTGAATAGGGAGAATGGACACAGGAGCTGAGTACCCAGATCAGGCTTAGATAAGCGGTCTGATAGGGTTTGGAAGTGATAATAAGCTAATTCTAGCCCCATTCGTTTCCACACATCTGGCTTCTCCTGGGAGCTTTACAAGGATGGCAGTAAGTAGATCACCATCGGGCTAGTGATCTGACCTTTGTGGTATGTCAGCAGTGGGTTGGACCAGGAACTCCTTTGCCTCATACACTAGCTTTTTGTTTTCTTTTTCTAGAAAAGAACAACAGAACACCAACAGTGGTCAATGCCAAATAGCAAAACACTGTCTGTTCAACTAATGACCCTTCCCTTTTCTTTGTAGAGAAAGACCCAACTATTCTAATTAATCTTGGCAAGGAGACTGTGGTGGAGAAGAGAGGCCAAGGAGCAAGAGGAGCATGAACTGGAAAAGGACAGACCATGTTTTAGGCAGTTTCTGGTGTCTACCGGTACCAAGTGACTCATGGTTTGACCCATGGCAGTGGAGCTGCTGCTGAGAGCTTTGAAGTCTTAGGAGGAGCTTGTGAGACATCTTCACCAAGCAGAGCATGGCTTGGGTCAGCGCAGGGGATTCATCAAGTGTCAAAGCAGTCAGCCAGCGAGCCTGGTCTTTGGAAGCCTCAAAGTTTAAATGGACTTGAATAGAGCCCTGCCTTTGTTTAACCAAGTCCTGGAAAAGGAAAAGCCTGGAAAGATCAAGTCAGAAGCAGCTGGGTCTGAGAAAAGGAGGTTAGGGGAAACGAAGAGAAGAATGAGGTGCAGAAATGGGCTATGCCCACTAAAGCATCCTCTCTTCCAAAGTCTTGGCTGGAACCCAAGATTCCTGGTCATTCCTCTGCTTGTCAGCAAATATCTGTGAAACCCACAGGAAAAATCTGTTTGATTCTCCTTGGGTTTCTGTTTGATTCTCCAGATCTGCACCACTGTCCCTGCCATACATCACACTAACTCACATCCCTGTCATAGTGATACTATCTACCACTACCACAGCTTACCATTATGCACAGGGAAACTAACACAAAAACACCCCATCGACTAAAAGGACATTATTGAGTTTTGAAGGCAAGTGCTCAAAGGCAAGGAAATTGCTGTGCAGACTACACTCACACCCTTCCTCACATGGACAGATTATGATAGGGCCTTTAATTGCATCATTGCAAGCTATCTTTTCCTTCTTGATGCAGAAGTCATTCAGGCACAGGGTTACTTGGTGGCAATAGTAAGGATCAACAAGCTTACTTGGCAAATAGCTATTTGATTTTCTTTCCTCACTGTACAATGTGTATCCTTAGGTCTTGCTTATTTGCAAGTGACTGAGACTCAAAACGATGAATATTTCTGTGGCAGCCTTACCCACACACAGCCTGTGGTTTGACGGCAACGGGAGACTCCCTAATGTTGGCTTCTGCCTCTGAACATTTGAAAGGTGAGATGGCTCTAGCATCTGCTATTGCACTTACTTAATCCAGTCCTGCAGGTAAAAGTGGTCATCCCCAGTTTACAGAGGGAAACAGAAACACAGAAAATGTGTCAACAGTAGGTAATGTAGCACTGTGTAGGGATATCCACAACAGGAAGCAATATAGTTGCATCAGAAAATCACTGCACGAGGGCTATCTAGTTCTAGCAAGGCAGTCCTCCTCCTTTATCCCCTTTCTTCTCATGGTATAAACACTCTATCTTCTTCAGAAAACAAAATTGCCATTCTAGAACCTCATTTGCTGCACAGTTAGTATTTATTTGTGGGTAAGTAAGTGTTGCCTTGTGCAATGAAGGAGGGAGGAATCCAGTGAGGAAAAAAATCTGCATGCAAGTGCCTCCCTAAAGACAACCTCTTAGTTGATGTACATGTGCGGTGTTTGACAAAGACTGCTCAGAACTAATTTAATGTGTTGTGCCTTGAAGTCTCTTCAGAACAAAGAACACAGACCAGGAAGGCGTGTTTTCTGAAACGGTGCATCAGAGACAGCTGATTGTACAAAAATCCTGTCTTCTTCAGTGGCAAGAGCACCTGAGCTCTGAGCTCCTTCATTAAAAGGGATTGGGAATACATGTCAAGTATTCCTGCTTCACATCTTTGTCTTGGTCTCCCAAAAATTTTAGAAAATGTGTGTATTTTCCTCAGGCATTTTAGCTTAGCTGGGAAGTTCTATTTTTTTTCCACTACTTGTGGACTTTTTTTTGTTATGGAGTGTAAACAGAATGCACCCAGCACAGCACCTAAGCACATACTTAACTTCAGGCTTTGGTGGAGCTACTCATGTGTTCACAATTAATGGTATTTACATTATGTGGGTGGAATTGTCAAAGGAGCCCAATGGAGAAGGGCCGAAAACTCTGCTGAAAGCCAGTGAGAGTTGGGCATCTGACTCCCAAAACTCTCTTCTAAACTCTCTTAAAAAACCCCACAATGCTGGGTTGAGGCCCAAGAGAGAATTTTCAATTCCATGCCAGTCCACTATCATTCAGTGGTCAGATCTGATGCTGTTAAGTGAATGAGGCAGCTGTGACATATTTATTTGCCATGACTTACAAGAAGAGAAGAAAAAAAAACCTGTGTGCAAGCACTTTCAGCATTCACTTGATTGTAAACTGGCTGTTCATTAAGCGTGTATCTGTGTTTATTGCACAATTACTCTGTTTACACCTAGACTGCGCATACAGGTTTTACCACCGCTTTGTCTCTCTTCTTTGCACAGCATTGTCTGCACATTTAGAACATGGGAGATTATTACTAATTAAAGTAGAAATGAGTGGAAAGAATATCAAGGAAAAACAGAGGAAACTAGGTCCAGTCACTGGTCCCATGTCTCAGTTTCTTCATTTGAAAAAATGGGAGCGATGATTCCAATTGCCTTTGAGTACTTGTAAAAAAAAAAAAAAAAAGCTAAGTTCTTATTACAAAACAACTGCATATTAGTGGAAATTAACCTTTGAGTACATATGATTTGGGTAAATTTGAATCTGTTTTCAGAAGGACGTTGGAAGGTACCTTTCTGTTTTACAGACTGTCTTCTGCCAAACATCAGATTTTTGTCTGAAAAGATTTGGTCATTATACCTTTTCCAAAGAAAGCTGCAAGATTTGGGGGAAATGGTGGGAAAAGTGTATTTTTTGTTAAGTTTTGTTTTTGCTTGATTCATGCTCAAACTTTCCCAAAATAGTCACTCTTGGAAAGAGAACAACCCTGGAAAAAGTTCAGCCAAAAAGGCTAAAGTTTATGAAAATAATAAATAACTGAAACTGGGCCTCTAGAATGGAAATGTTTAGATGAACTTAATATTAGGGCTTTGACATATAGGTGCTTCACTGGATTTTTGAGTCAGAAATATAGAATGCAGGAAATGAGTGGGAGAAAATCACTGGGTTTTTTTCTCCTGGTGTGTTTTTTAGTGAAAACAGGAAGAAAGTAGAAGAAGATGTCATGTACAGTATGTGATACTGATAGAGTTGGCTTAGACCAATGACACATCCTTGTGCTTCCAGTGACTCATCTTTGGTGGGTAAAGTGAATTACAACTGCAAGTGGAAAAGTTTTGTACAATTTATACCAAATGTTGCAAAAATCTAAGGCTCCAAAGTCAATAGATCATTTAGATTCAAATAAGATTAGGTCCCACTGAAGGCAATAGCATTTAACATCATACTTTAGTACATTAGTACATAGTAAGCCCACAATCAGGTACCTTCTGCAGTTGTGCAATGGGGGAGATGAAAAGAAAGAATGAAATCATGTAAGTGTTTTAATTTGCTGAGGGTTGTAGACTGACAATATTGACAACATAGGCATCAGTAAAATTTGGAGAAAAGTGAGCTCATAAATTTTTTGAGATATCATTTGGTATGTTACTACTATATTTTAAAGCAAGTTCTTACTTGTGATGAATGCTGCTTGGAAATACCTGTTTGTACAGCTTTGTTGGTTACTTAATTCTCACAGAAACGCTTGGGCCCTCAGTTAAGTAACTCTTAAAATTAACAAACCCAGAGCTTTCAAAATGGCCATCCAAAAGTATTTGATGTATATATACTATGGCTCAGAAAACTCACGTAAGCTTCCTCCTCCCATTAATTTTCTACTGACAAATATGTTCACAAACATTAATTGGAAAGCAAATAGAAAAGGAGTACTACTTATCTTATTTTCCTAAGTGTTATTGATATGAATGCCTATGCATATTATTTGCAGTATTTGCCTTCTCTCTGGCAATGCTGTTTGATGTTCCACAGTTCAGCATGAATAATCCCTCCAAAAGGAAAGACTTTGGGGTTAATAATGGATAAAAATGGCTGAGCTCTGGGTTCCTCTGTGTCTATATTAGTGTCTTGAATTGAATAAAGCCTGGCCAAAACCTGAAGGATTACGCATGTCTTTTTGTTTTGCAGCCAGCGGCCGATCTCTCTCTCTTGCTCCTCACCCCCGAATGGAGGAGAGGAGAAGTCTGCGTGGCACTCCACACAAGCTCAGGAGCTGCCTGGGCAGAGCAGATTATAATATGAAATCTCAGTCACTGATAAACACTGCCTTGCCTCCAGAGACTCAGCAGATGTATGCAATAAGGTTGTGGCAGTTACCTAGCTTTCAATTCAGGGCATACAGCTAGGACTGTGAAGTATTGTTATTAGCTCAGCTTGCTCTTTCACGGGATTTGGAAACAATTATCACCTGTCTGTACAGAAACCACATATTTCTCATGAGTCACCTCTTTGGTTTCCATAGTGGTAATCTTTACAGAAATTAACACTTTTTGTGAATCATTCTTGTCACGTTTGGCAACAAGTGGAACTCCGGGCTTCCCTCGGTGGCCATCAACCTGGACCCTGATCTTCCCTCTGCTCCTTTTGCATGGACTTCAGCAAAAACCAATCATCTGACTCGCAAAACATGAGATCAAAATCTGCTCTTACCATTAGCATTGTCAATGGTCTAAAACAAGAATAACCTGCCACAAGCATCTGAAGGCCTTTGAACCTGGGGCCAAAATGGCAGAGTTGCAGGATGTATGCACCCATGCGTAACCAGGGAGTGGACTGGAAGCCCTGGCAGCTGTCAGGAGTGCTCCCAGGCTCCAAGAGCCGTAAGTGACTGATGAGTTAACAACTGGCATGGGGGTCTCATTAATACGCTCCATCATTGGACGGATTTTTCTAGCTCCACTCTGAGGGCTCTGGGTTTTCTTAACAGATTTCTGGCAAAATTTTTCAACATTTAAGATACGTTGCCTCTGAAGCAGAGATAACTGTTTCTATTAGTTACTAAATTGTTGGCGACTTAACTGAGAGTGCAGTTCACAACTCGAGAGATGCGAGTATGAAGCATTCAGGTCACTCGTCCTTCCTCAACAAGGAGGAGATAGAATCAAAACAACAGAAGGCAAATGTTACAGCAAGGGAAGTAGCATGGTATTGGGGAGAGAATAAACCCTCAAGAGAGTAAAAGAAGAAAGAAAGAGAATAAAGAGAAATAAAAGAGTAAAATTAGGAAATTTCAATCTAGTAAACTAAGTTAGTGAGGCCAGGAGAGGGGAAAATTTGAATCCAAGTCCAGTACTGGCATACATTCATGTAATGCTTATGCTGCAGAACATCACACAAGAAAACTGTGATTTTTTGAAGCTTCTTAAATGATGTGCGTGCACATTCCTGTGACTTTTATTTGGAGTTAAATGTTTGAATTTCCCCCAATGGAACTGAAAATCCTTCTCGAAGTACTCTGCTACCCTGACAGGCCAAGCAGCTCACATGGTAGTGTAATGCTACATAGATACAGTCAGTAAGAAAGAGGAGTAGCAGAAACAGTAATTTGGGGGGGGGGGGGGGCAGGGGGGAGCATCCTTCTGAATTTCATAGAAATACAAATTCTTCTTTCACCTCAAATACTATACTGGCCAGTCCAGACTTAGTATAGATTTAGGCGATCAGAAGTTAAATGTTGATATGTATACATACATATACACAGAACTGGCATATATATGCTTCCTATTTGCCATTTCTTTTCTATTGGGTAGACCAAGACGTCAACGAAAACATCACTTCTGATCTAATTTTAAAGTACAGCAAGCTACTGGGCAGAGTAAAAAGGCAAGATATTTCTGTGTCAGAAGTTTTGAAAAGTCATGTTGCAAGCTTTCTCCATATGATTGCTCACAGTGCAGGGCACAGAAACTTCTGTCACAAAGCTTCATCCCTGTTATACTGGTAAGACTTCCCACATGGATGTCTGACCTAGTGATTCCAACTTTTGTCCAGATTAATAACCATTTCTACCTTTGTCTGTGAAAGTCCTTTGCCCGTGCACTATGCATATAGTACATAGGTTGCCAGTCACTGCATTTACATGCATGTATATGCCTGAATTGACCATTTGTGGTTGTGCACCCACTGCCCAGGAGAAGGAAGAAGCTACCAACTCTTGCAAATGAATAACAACATGCTCTTTTCCCTACTGCCTTTGAGATTTTATAAGGTCCAGTCCCATCCCATATACTTTTTCTTCCAAGAGATATAGCTCAGCAGGGACTGATTGCTTTCCCATTAGTTTTTCTAAATTTACAAAACATAAATTAATACAGACCACATTAACACACAGTTCTGCTAGATGCATTACAAAACCTGGAATTCCTTCCAAGCCAAGCACTAGTGCTTTATTTCAGATTACTGTAAATCATGACTGGCCCATTTTGCCTTTTGACTAATGGGATGTGATACAGGAGATGGCCTTTGATTGGACATGGTCAGATCTTTATTTTGACTTTTGCTGCTGTTGGCTTCTTTGCAGCAAGAACCAACATTGTTGCTAGCTTCTGCAGAAAATGCTCTCCTCTCTGATGGTGCTCAAAAGCTGCTGTTCCCGCTGCAAAGATGTGAGACCATGCAAAAGTGTATGGCCTCAAATGGTGAAAGTGCAACGAGTAGCTCTCAGAGAAGAGAAAATAAAGGTGATGATACACAAGACTCAAACTCAACAATGTAAACACTTGATTTTCAACTGTGTCTGATTTCCAGCTTCCAGAAGCCCCACACATTCTACTGACATCACCTAGTGCTCAAGATCTCTGGAAATAACCACAGCATTTCAGTTTTCTTCTGTAGGGTTATATTTTGATTGCTACAGTATGGGGCAAGTCCAAAATAACTCCTTAAAACTACAGAGTCTGTAGTCAGAGGCAGAGGTCTTAGCTAATCCTTAGAGTCCAAGAGGTACCATAAGACTGAGTAGACAAGTCTTCACATTCACTATGTGTTAAAGCCTCTAAGGATTGTTTTGTATTCATGAACATCGCAAGTAGTGACTCATGGAAAAGAGATTGAGTGTGTATGAACTCTGAACTCTTATATGGATTGTCATAATGATAAGAGCGCAGGAGGCATTTTTATTAATGCACGGATTAAACAGAATGATTGCATGTGAGCGTAAGGTCCATGTTTACCCCTGAAGTGCAACTCATGCACAGATACACTGAGTGCAACACTGACCTTGTTCTGGTTTGGGGGGTTTTTTGGGTTTTTAATTGTATTAAATTTATTTCTAATCATAACCTAATGAAATCAGTTTCAGAAAGTTACTGACAGTTTGTCTGACAAGCTCACAGGCTGTGGAGGCTGTGTTTAATAATGAGTGCATTCCAGGTTATTTCATATAGTACATCAAATAAGCAAGGGCTTTCTGAATCAAATAACAAAACTGTGTATTTCAAGCCATCTCTGACTTTGCGTCCTGGAATTACACAGACCTGGCTCAAGGCTTTTCTGAAACTAAGCAAAATTCAGCTGTCCAAGGGCAAGACCTCAGGAGTCACCTGGGACCAGGCTGCTCCTTCCATGGGAAAAGGAGAAAAGCAGGGCTGGGAAGGGGAGTCCTGGGAGACAGTTGTGGAGGAGTGGGCTTGCCTCTCCTCCTCCCACCTGGGGGAGATTGGAGTAACCCAGCACCACCTAAACCCTGCCTCTCCCACATCTGTAAGCCTCACTGTCCAAAGCTCTAGCATAAACAAACCACTGGAAATAGCTGTTTTACTGCCCTGACAGGGCACTGTGCTAGACAGCTGCCAACTTTGCCGATTCCCGAAGCTGGTATTGGGAACGTTAGATCTTTTTAGTGATATTTACTTCCCATTACTTTATTTTCACATACAGAGACAAGATATCCAGTATCCCGGGAGGTAAATCACCTTCTATTTGCTTTCTCAGTGCCTTTGAAAGTACAATGTACGAACAAGTTATCCAGTTGCAGACCATCATCTACCAAGGATCCAGTGCTGTGAAACCAAATGGAAGAAATGGATCTAAAGTGAAAGTTTACACTGAAAAAAATTTGGGGTTCTGTGCAAAAACGAATCTGTAGTTTTCATCACAGCAAATAGCTTCCACTTGTTCAGTTTGTGCTATACTCGCGGCCATTAGGGACCAGGTATCATTTCTCAGGCATATATGAATGGATAGACCCAGTGCCGTAAAGGAACTCCAACAAAAGTCATTACCTTGTGTTCTTCCTGAGTAAACTCTCAAGCCATTTTAGTTGGCTATATTACCCTTTGCTTCCCCTGCTAAAAGCAATCTTGCTGGCAGTGCTGCTTTTCCTCTGTAGAAGTAGCCACATTTCAATGACGGGTGACGTGAGCTCTGCAAATACAGAGCCAAATTCCACGGTAACGCAAGAGCAGGTATTTATGACAGCAATGGATTTATGCCTGGTCGTACTATGGCTGTATGAGGTAGACAGATGATAAAATCGTCTGGGGTGAAAAGCATTATGAAGTATTGCTAACGTAGCTATGGTAGGTAAGCTCTATCACAAAACTGTTTAAGGGTCTCATGCTAAGTCTTGCAAAATACCAGGTATTTACACAAATGTATTTCAGAGTTCATCAATAAGTTATTTGCCTTTCGTCCTTCATTCATTCCATTCTTCTCTCCACAAAACTGTTAGTTCATTATTTTTAAAGCACTGCTTGCTTTACTAAAAGCTATGGAAAATTGGTCATCAATAGAATACTACAAAAAACAGCGTTTGGTTTGGAGACAAGAGGGCCATACCTGCAGCATCAGCAGCCCTGACTGGGAGCTACACTGCTATAAAGTGTGGCCTCAAAAACGTGTGTGTGTGTGTACGTGTGTGCAATGACCCAAGTGGAAAAGGAATTTTTGACATGTAAACAACTATTTGTCTCCTGCGCTCTTGAACATAGACCCATTATCTTATCGTTCATTAGCAGACTATTGAATTCACATAATCAGTAATAGTTTCTGGAAGCTGTTTGGCAAGCAGATATGGAAATTACTAACTCACAGCTGGGTAAGAAAAAATGGCAAATACACACGTTGTGCTTGCTCTCTTCCCCCCCCCTTCCCCCCTCCACTCTCTTCCTTGGACACTGTAGATTTATTGCCTCACAGTATTCACAGATGATGTTTTCATAGTCACTAATGAGGTCCCAGCAGTTTTTTAACAATAACAGGACATTACTACTCCTAAGATATATTATGTGTTTTCCCCATTTTTCTCCATTTCGGTTGAATACTCAGAAGTGTGCTAGCTTAAAAATCTCCTGGTTTATTATTATTATGATTGATAGTCCAGTCACATGATATAAATGACTGCTGAGGTGTAACTTTTAAATTGTTAATTTGTATTCAACTTTAAAATATAATCTTTTAACATGCTGTTCATGGCTTTGTACATAAAAATGCCAAAATACTTGTTTAGTTGTTTTTGTTTCTACAGGCAAAAAGGCAACAAAGCAGAGATCACTTTTCAATACTGTTGTGCATTCATTTTTCCTCCCTGCAAGAATCTGGCTTCAACCCATCATAGTTGGCAGTGATACACAAGGTAAGCTGAAAATATTTACTGGTAATAGTTAAAATCAATTTGTTTGGAGACCTATAGTCCTTCTATGCTTATTCAGCAAAAACAACTCATTCAGACCCTGATTCAGAAAAGCATTTAAACATTTGCTTTATTTTACGCATGTGTTTAAGTTACACTTTGAGATAAGTCTGAGTATGAAGGCTTTCTTTTTGTCGAATTTGAGCTTTCATACGTAACTCTTCTACAATAAAAAAGTAAGTTGAATTTAGGATAGTTGATAGCATGCTGCTTCTGAAGTCAGATCTAGACGTTGCTGTCATTTAAGATCATAATATTTAGAAGCTGTTAAAGATGAAGTCATGTTTAATATGTGAGTATTTAATAGGCTATAGTATGTAAACCTAAGCAAAGCGGAGTTTAGGAGATCAGCCTCTCGTTCACCTAGTTCTCTGAAGCACGAATTTGCTATCTTCTTTGCCTATGATTTAAAATCTTTGCTCTAAACTGTGAACCTAAGGAGTCTTCTACTAGACAGATACTTGCAATGAGCACCATTCATAATACTGAAACTGTCCAAGGTCCCAACCATTCCAGTATCCACGCACCTTTAGCCTCAAACAGATGAATATTCACAGTGACTTCACGGATATGGAACTATACACACACCTAAAGTTAAGCTTGTGTGTAGCCTCTCAAAACCAGGACAGGGGCCAAAGAAGCTATTTGGTAGGAATGAGTAAAGCTGTAGTCAGGAAAACTCCTGGAGCTGCTATTTTTACAATTAGCTCACACACCTTTCTTAACACCTTCCAAGCCCCTTAGGTCTGCATGCAGACTTGCTATGCTCTTCAGAGGGCGTCTAAAGCAGAGGACAAAGTCCACACCCACTGAAATCCACAGGAGCTTTGCCAACAGGGTTCATGTGACCAGAATCCTCCCCCTCCTCCCCCAAGGAATGTGCATCGCTTCTTTGGGTTTCATTGTTTATGAATGCAGCCTGGGCATTCGCCCTTTTTTTTTTTTTTTAAATAATTTTCCTTAGGCTACATTCATCTTCCCTTCTCTCTTCCCTGTGCAGATGATTTGACAGGGAAGGCAGTAGGCACAATGGATGAAAGAGGTTGTGGGATAGAAGAGAAATTCCCATAACTTGGGAAGAAAAGCAAAGATTTTATGTGGTCTAATTTCTGTTCCTTTTGGTGTCAACTGGATTTTGCCAGGAATTTTAGTTAATTCAAAATACTCTGTGCTATAATTTTGTTCCTGAGAGATACAGGGATGAGGGACTGTAGCTTTTGTTTAGCAAACCTTGATCGTGAGTCTGTAAGGGGACCCTCATGGCCAGGCACTTTCTTCTGTTGAAGTCGGATTAGATGACAGTTAGTTAGATTTTAATGCTGTAATTTGTAAGCATGGACTCTTCAGTCCTGCGCTCTTTTTTAACCAGTTGCCAGATTCAGTCAACACATGGTTCCAATTTTGCCCCACCTCAAATTCTTATGATGTAAATTTTAATGGAAAAGTGTCACTTTGAAAACCAAAAATCTCTGTCAAGGAACTTAACATTTCATCAACAGATATATTTGCAGCCATTATCAGCAACTTGCTCCTGGCAACACCCCAGGGCACACTCCTTGATACAGTGGATGTCTGCCCCTTGTTAGCTGTTAAAGCTGTAATATTTTCCTTGAAAGTTACTTGCAAGAGTCTTATCTCCGAGTCCCTAGTATCTCCTTCTCTCTTTGAACTGCTTAGGCCATTTCCAGCCACTGAAAAAGAGCCAGTTCTTTAGAGCAGATGACTGAAAAGAGTGAGAAAAGGGGAAGAAAATCACAGAAACATAGGGGAAAATGATTTTTTTTTTTTTCTTGGAATGATAATGTCTCCATCTAAGTTTTCCCTGGACATTACATTCTCTCAGCTCTTGATTATCTCACCTGCCTGACAGTGCTCAAACACACACCAGATGGACCAAGGTTTCCATTCCCGTTTTGGAATCACTTTTCTTTTCCATGAGACTCAGCTACAAAGGAGAAGAGAAAAACAGAACATTGGTGATGCTCAAAATTAAGAAAATACCAAGTTGGCCCATGAGTGGCAGAATTAATGAAGCCTTGCCTCCTACAGGACTGTCCTTGTTCTTCTGCCTATCAACCCCAAAACTTGCTCATATTCCCTATCAGAATACCCCATATCAGAAATAAACAGCATTTTCTGTGGCTAGTTCATATTCATGCATTGGCTGACTGATCTGCTGGCTGCAACTGAAGAAAATGTATAATGGCTAAATAGCAAACGGTGTCAGGTAGCAAACGGTGTCAGGGGTGGGAGCAGAGAGGGGACTCTTCTCCATGTAGCTGCCAGTTTTCTTGATGTTTGTGAGATTCCTACCCCTCTTCTACACTGGCTAGGAAATGTACAATGGATTCAAGAGCTGTTTAGATTGGCAAAAACTGGCAAATACTGTGATTACAAAATCCTTATCTTTGTACAAATCCATGAAAAAAAAATGGGGATACGGTTCTAAGTGCACCAGGTGGCCCTGTCCCTCACAGACAGTCGGGGCTATCTTGTTTCCAGGAGAGACAGAGACTTCTGGTTCCTGCTGAAGTCTCAGGTCTGAGGTGGAGAGGAGATGCTGCTGCTGACTCCTTCCAAAACTGCTCACCCCATGGGGGCTGGGACTTCCTCTGGTTATGAGCTTGTTTGAGAGAAGTGGCGACATGCTGATGTTTCAAACACAAAGTTGTAGTGTGGAAGTCATCCTACATAGCATCTGACTTGCAGCGCAGAACAAAGCACCAGGAAAAGCAAGGCAATGCAAAAACATGGATCCGTTTCCCTGTCCTTTATTCATTTGTGCCATAAAAGAAAAATCCCTAGCTGCTTTTTCTCATAAAGAAAGCTCCAAATCTCGTGTCTCAGAGAAGGGCTTTGAAGGGCTACTTTGGGAGGCAGGGTGAATTGTGGCAGGCTGGGCACTTGCAGAAGCTCTTGTAAGGGAAGAACAAGGGCCTGAGGCAAATGTTTTGTTGGAAACAAGACCCTTTAGAGCCAGGTGGCTGGGAAGCCTTTGCCACAGAAGGATGTTCTGATGGATGGAACCTGCCCAGATCAGATCTGGAGGAAAGCTGCTGTGTCACTACTCTGCATTTTAAATATGAAGGGTTTTTGGAGGTGGATGTCTTCCTCTGGGTGCTATGAGGAAGCTGTTCAAGGGAGGAGCTCTTACTGGTGAGGATGTCTCTCTTTCTGGGTGGCATAGCAGGTGCTGTCTCCCCTTGCTGGTACTTTGCTAATTACACGAGCAGAGATGATAAGTTGTATGAGGGCCACAGGACTGGACACAGTCCTTCCTCAGAGAGCCCTGCACCTGCATAGCCTGGCGCACTGGCTGCCTCATGCATCTTGCCTGTCTCATTCCCAGTGTGCAAGGGCAGAGGTTGCCATCCTATTTTAAAGAGCAGGCTTCATTTCCCTTTGCAGCTTATTAACGTACAGCTGCCGTGGCATGCTAGCGGGTAGGGTCCATGGTGGGGCAGCCGTGGATGTGGAGGTTCATCCTGTCTCCATTTTCTCCTCCTTTCTGTCTTGCCCTCCAGTGCTTATCAGCCTTGGCCAGAGGCAGGGCGGTGATAACAGCCCCAGGTTTGCTGCAGTATCTGCACGCCTTTACCTATGCAACACATTCTGCTGCTTTTATTGACTTCTTAACGCAGTCACAAGCGCTGCCTGCTCCAAAATCCTGCTGCAAAACCTGTCGCTGGCCTCTGAGCAAATTCCTCTTGCCTGGAGACGTGTCAGCCGTGAAAGTGGCGTCTCGCTAGGCAGAAGTAATATTTCAACTGAAGTCAAGCAGGCTTTTCCCTAAAAGCAAAGAAATGATCGTTTTTCATGTAAGTGCCTAAAAACGTGTTTCCCTGGGCCAGGCGCCCATGCCTGGTCCTGGCAGAGGGCTCGGCTAGTCCGCGTGGATCCCTGTCAGTCTCGGCAGAGGCATGGGGACACTCACAAGCAGATCCTAGTGAAGGACTGGGACCCAGATTTGATAGACAGAGCTCACCCCTCCCTGGTCCCTTTGTGAGCAAGTACGCCCCATCAGCCCCATCTCCCCGGTGGGGAAACTGAAGCCAAGAAGTAAAGGCTGGATGTTCAGAGTGTAGTTTAAACTTAAATGCCCTGATGTGGAAAGGCCTGAGGCATCAGCTCTTCTCATTGACTGCAGTTGGTAGTATAAGGCCCTTCGCATGTCAGATCACTTATTTAGAGCCCTAAATTTAGAACCTGAACTCCCAGCAAGGCAGGAAATATTAGCCATGGGTTGTTACTGCTATGTGCACAGTGAAAGTGTACAGCCCTGCTGCTGCTTGCCTTTCAGGTGGTTTGTTCTTTTTTGTCCTTTCAGGCAAATTCAATCCTTTCAGGATGTTTGTTGTCCTTGATTAATAACATCGGATGCCTATAACACAATTTCTGCTGTCAGCTACCATCTCTGCTGTCAGATAACCTGGTGTTATAAAAAGTGTCCTAAATGAAACTACATTTTTCATTTCAGAAGCGTGTTTTCATCTTCAGAGTGCAACCTTACTCTGCTGAAAGCTAGGAAAATGATCTTAATTTTAGAGTTACAGGACAGGCAAAGCACAGTCTTAGACTCAAAGATTCTCCAAACTATGCTTTTCCTATTACAGAGTCAATCTGTCTCCAAAGCTTTTGTTTTTGTTTTAACTGGAACAGAAGAGTAAAGATTAATAAGATTAAAATAGAAGAATAATTTTCTCAGTTCATTTACATCCTCTCTTTAGTTTTCTGTAACGATGGAGAACAAGGCAGTTAACTTGTTCTTACCAACATAGGAGTACTCAGTACAAGAAAGTATTACCCAAGGTAAAATCTTTCATTTCAACCACTCAATTATTTTCTAGTTATGTCCAGTTTAAAAGAAAAAGCGAGAATGACTTGGCTCAGTTTGAAGTACTGAACATGAATTGACAATTTGCAGTTTTGAACACCGTCTCCCTTCCCATGCACAAATTCATAAATATAGGGGTAATATTATAAATATATCCACTGATCATTGGAAATTCCAGGTAATTTACTACTGGTAGACCTCTGGTTGGGGACTTTCTTTCCCCAGCTGATTCAATATGTGCTGTTACCTAAAATCAAAATCAGCCTCATACAAAGCCGCTGAAAGCTTTATGCGCTCTGAGAACACACCACACCTAAACGCAGTAGGACATTGTTTCCTCGCCATAAGAGAGATTGGAGAGAGTTACAAATAATAGTTCAGTTGCCCAATGTATTTTTAATGGATTAGCAAAGTTAACAAATGGTATCTTATTTCTGGCTCCTTCTGATGTAATGTAATTCTTTCAAAAGCATACTAGATGTTCCAGTTTAATGACCCTTCCTCTTTTCAGGGAACAAATATACACGTCCCTGTTGCTCAGTCCTTCACACCAACCTTCCAAAAAATAGCTGGAGACAGGACAGCTTTTGTCCTAACTGGATTAGAAATACTTGGTTCTAGCTTTACTTTCTGATGAGAGGAATTTTGACAGCTGGGGGACAGCTTTAAGTAAAGTGGATTAGGTGGGGAAGATGTCAGGCCGCCTTCCCAGAGCAAGCCACAAGCCCGTCAGGGACTACAGCTTCTCTCATGGAGGTTTCGGTTTATCATCGCCATCGTATGTGTTTCTGGCAAGGGTCGCTGGTGTCTGCGTGTGGGTTACACCCAGCCACGATGATCCTAACAGGGTGGGGGGAGGGAACACCTTTTGTCTTCTTTTTTTTCCCCCTGTTTTAAACCTGACCTTCTTCCATCGGAGTGACCGCTTCAGGCTCCCGCTTCTGCTTGGAAGGGTGGGGTGGATGGTTTCCTCTTCCTCCTCCCTTCCCGTCCCTTCCCGTCCCGTCCCTTCCCTGCTCCCAGCTCTGCTGCACAGATCACTTGGCTGGGAGAGGCAGAGGGGAAGGGTGTTTCTAATGCCAAGAGCTTGAAAAGGACTGTGAGGATATTTTGCATGATTCCTGTTTCAGGCAGGAATAAATGCAGAAGCAAAGTGCAAGGCAGGGAGGAACAAAATGAAAAATCCCCAAGCCCCACTGTGATGCTGAGGCCACAAACAAGTCCAGCGAACGGCAGAGACATCCAGCTACCCACGAAAAGCCAAAGCAGCAGCGGGGCTCATCCCTCCCATCAGCTGCCCTGAGGTGAAATCTAGGGCCTGTTTCCCAGTTAGAGGGCTGCCAAATCCTTTCCAGCCTCACTGCTGGGCTCTTCTCACCACGTTTCAAAACAGTCAGAACTGTTTTCCTCATAACCCACAGTCCAAAAGGGATCGGAGCTGAGATGCAAGCACTGTGGTCCACACTGGGCAGCGTGAAGTATCGTGAGGGCAAAGGGTTCTAAGAGCACCCTTATTAGGAGAAGGCAGAAGAGCACCCTCACTTTTTCAGCAAATGTAAATGAAGCTGAGGGGACCCAGCCGACTGCTTTTGCTGGCAGTTTGAATGTTGTATGGCGGTAGAGAAGCTAGCTGAATCTCACCTTCACCATTCCTGGGTAGCTGAGGTGGTGACTTCCCTACACAGTCAAATAAAAATAGCTTCGTCTTAGACCTAAATCACAGCTCTCTCATTTTCAGGTCAGCCTCCTGCAGTCTGATGCAATCATGGCAAAACTTACTGGCTGCTTCAGTCAAAAGCAGGCTGTGTTGAACCTCCTGGATCAAAAATACCATGCTTTTGAACACATATTACCTGTCCACTTCCAGGAACCCCACCAAGTCCTATGCACTGTGGGGATGCTATGATCACATCTGACACGAGAAACAAGGAGTGACTACCAGAGGCTATTCAGCTAATTCTGAATTGCTCACACAGCACCGCTGTCCCTTCGGATGCCTTTCGGGAATGCTACCACGCATCAGAAACGTGGTCCTTGTCTCTGTCCCGCTCCCAGAGGCTGACGGAGGGTCGTGCCAAGGGGAAATCTGCTCTCACAGCGAAGCCAGCACAGCCTGCTCTCTTTCAGAACGTGATGGAAAATGCACTTCTTTGTTCAGCGTTTTTACTAAGTGTAAAAGTGTAAAACCCTTGATGGTTTGCCATCTGGATGGAAACTGCTCCTCGTTCAGGGGAAGACAGGTAAAACGCAGAGCATGTGGGTGCAGCCTTTTTTGCTCTAAGTTTTGATGTGGAAAACATTCAGTCTCTCAGGTGATTACTGCCATATTTATGTGTAATAACAGTAAATAATATTAAAAGAACAACAATAATCTGACAAGCACCACCACCAAGATGTGTTCTGAAACCGAAGCGAGTCAACAGCTCCATGAAAAAGGAGGCTGAAAAGGCACCACACGTTAGAACTTTGGAAATGCATGTGTCCAGCAGAAAAAAAAAGCAGGAAAAAAGTGCATGTGTTTGTTTGCGGAGACTGGGTGGGGGGCAGGACAGCGAGGTGGTGTGGGAGACCTCATGGGGAGGAGGGCAAGGAAAACGGGAGGATGTAAAAAAGAGCAAAGGACTTTTGTGAGCTTTTTGGCAGATGCTGGAGCAGGTGGAATGCAGAGTGTTTACACAGTTCATATTTCAATATACTAAGAAAACATGGGGAGTCAGGCTCTAAGCTGTTATTAAGCTCCCCTCCCCTCCTGCCCCAACCACTTCTTTAAAATCTGCCTTCAGATCTCGAATGAAACTGCTCTCTGCTGGACTGATGGCGCTGGGGCAGTGACTGTGCCACCAGCTGAGAAAACAAATTTGAGAAAGAGAGTGTGCGCTCAGGTTAACAAGCCTTGGGCAAGCAAGTCCCCCCACCCTTTCCCTGTTCTCACCTCCTATTCCCCAAAGCCCCTGGAAATAGTGCGCTTTGGTAGGAGAAGCTGTTAGGCATCGAATGGCGGACGGGCTTCAGAGCAGCAAGCGGGGAGGAGAGGGGAGATTTACAATGTTCCAGTTTTGACTTTTTGCATAATGAAAACCAGAGGTCTAATAAAATACAGCAGCAGTGACACTGCAACGAGGGGAAAAAGGGAAAACAAACTTTTAGGATAAAATAAACATTGTGTACTCAAGTAAGGAGTCTATCTCTGTTTCCATCTATGGATACAGACATAAACACACTTTCCTCTACTAATTCAAACTAAGAAGATTAAATCCAGGTAAACTGGACACAAGATGGGTAAGAACATTTTCTGTTAGCAAATCAGTCCTCAGCAAACTAGCCCAGAAAGGAATGTTGGCCACAGGACTGTATGAGTGGCCAAAAGTTGTTTTCATACCTATTTGCCACTCATCCGTGTTCTGACCCTGGTTATTCAGAAAGGGGCCAAAAATATATTTTTGAAAAGTTCTCGATTAATTCAGAATAATATTGGCAGGGGGGTTATTGCATTTACACTTTTATTACTTTTTAGGGAGAACTTTCTTCTTTGCAGGGCTGGAGCAGAAGAAGTAACAGAGCACATGTGAATACCTCAGTGGGCTGGTTTACATCCTGTGGGATGAAAATTATATTGTACAATAATTTCTATCATTGATATACATAGTGCTTCTCATCTTTAAAGCAATGTGGAAACATTATGATCAGGATATATCAGCCAGTTAGAGGAGCTGGCAGACCTGTGCAGCACACAGAGAAGCTTGCATCCTGCAGAGCTCCTGCGTAGTGCATTCACTTCAGGATGCAAAACTAAAATTTCTCCACGGTTGTGAGTGTGGGCAAAGCTGAGGGTGGAAAGAAAGGGGTCGTGGGCTGCACCTTCTGCCCCTTCTAGCTGATCTGGGAAGTTCAGTTTCTGACTGTAATTCACAGGTTGGTTTCATTCTCAATCTGTGATCCTGGGAAAATCATTTAACTTCTTTGACTTCTCCAGTTACTCATCCGTAAAACAGATAGTTTTATTTGAGCTGGGAAGCTCAAGTAGAATTTCTACTTGAATTTTTTACAGAAAAAGTAGTATAAAGAGAAAACAATTGCCTGAACAGCAGTAGCAGCATGTCATACTTGCAAATCACAGAGGGCTGCTTTGATATACATTTGTTAATTCTCTGCTATTTACTTGGGTTTTGGAATGACACATCTTTTGACCACATGCCATATTATTAATGATATATTCACTAATAAAGTCACAGTGTCCTGATGACAATGAAATGCAGCATTGGAAATTCAATAACTGTATCCTGCATCCTGTTCAAGAACCATGAGCAGACAGGCTGACTGGCTTGCTGAGCTCCTGCTCTTAGATCACGTTTGGCTAATGCAAGCTCAGCTGAAGACCGCTAGTGCTGACTTTGGGTGTCCTAATATAATCTCCCAAATTTGAGAGCAAGGCTTGCCATCCGTGGATTTATCATGGCTTCATGACTTCTGGCCAGCGTGTTGAAGAAGATGTACTGCGCTCTGCCTAATTCAGAACATACTTTGGAAAAGCAGCGAGTGCTTAATGGACAGACTCTGAGATCCTCTGGCCAAAAAACAGATTCCCCCAATTCCTCTTCTCCCTCCTTCCCCTTCTCTCCTCGAGGAATTTAATACAAAATATCATCTGCGGACAAGCGGCAGTAAAACTGTTAGGGAACACACAGCCATAGAGTCAAAATCCAAACCTGTGTTATAACATACCATTCTTCGTTCACTGCCTGGACGACTAACTGAGCTGACACCTCACTGTCCTGAGCTGTGTGGGAGTCCTGGTCCCTCACTGGGACGCCCTGTTACCCCAGTAAAGACAAAACTGGAAGTCTGTATCTGCGAGCTCTATCTAAGAAGCTATAAAAGCAGTAAAGTGAGCAGATCCTGGGTCTGTTCGTGTGACCACCTCAAATACAACAGCACCCTCCACTGTCTGCTCGGGGTAGAGAGACGTCTGCCTGGGTAATTCCCTCTGACAAGATGATAAAACCCAGCCAGCGGAGATCATTCTAATTACGACAGATTATCCAGCTGTTTGAAGAATACAAATTAATATAGATGATGGTAAGTAAGTGATTGGAATGCGGCCATTCGTTTGAAAAAATTATAAAAGGGAATGACACTTCAAAAAATGCAACCCACTTCAGAGTAAAATTAAAGATGAAATCGTAATTAGTCTACTGTGTATATTCTACTATGATATCATTCCAAGGAATGTAAAATTCTTTATGGTTAGTATTTTTCCCTTATGCCATTATTTGACGATACTTTTTCAGTCTCAAGGAAATACAAGTCAGATGTGCTTTCTCACAGTAAACCTCAGCCGTTTTAAGTTAGAGTGGCTTATAGCCAGAGAGCTATACACATTTATGAGTCACAGCTCCTTTCAGTCACAAATGCAGGACACTAAACATGACCACCAGCTACTATTTCTAGGTTGGGAGGCCTTTCTGGAGCAACAGTGGCAGGAATATTTGATGAAAAGGCACTGTAAAAATAGACTGGTTTACTCAATTTTTTTCTTTCCCTCCCATACATTTTTTTTCCCTTCTTTTTGTTTCACATATGTTTCTTCTCCTTAAAACACTCATGACTGAGCTAAGTTTGCCATTAGCATTCACTGGTGTAAACAAATGGAACAGAATTGCCACTGGGGGAGAGTCACCTCGTAAGCAGGGAATGAGGTGCGTGTACCGAAAATGTTTGCAGAGGGGAGGAGAGGGCAGGAGGGTGACAGGCAACCAACATAGCTGGAGGAAGAGGGAAATGATGGAGACAAAGGATACAGTGAGGAAAAAGCAGATTCCTCCTCCAGCTCTGTGGACAGTCTCTTATCTCCTCCTGTCAGACCTGGAAGCTCTCCTTTTGGTTGTGATTTCTGCTGCACTGCCACCATACACTCCAATTCTTGTGCCATGCGTGCTGCAAACCCACAGTACCTCAGCAGCTTCTCAGTCCATCTGGCCAAGGAGTGGGAGCATAACACAGATATTACAGATTGGCCTGAATGCCCTCAGAAGTTGCCTGATTTCCAGCACAGAGCATCAGTCCCCAGCAAGGCAGACATAGCTCACTGGGGAGTCTTCCCAGTACCAGCAGCAGGAAAATACAGGGAAAAGTCTCCATACTGCCACATCTGGACAATTGGTGCAGAGCTCAAATTAAAGAAGCTCTTCCTGACTTACTAGCTTTTTTTTTTTTCCATACTAGCACTGCTGGAGCTGGTGACAGGAGCATGAAGAGGTAAAAGCAGGGATTTAGGTGGAGGTGGCAGACGAGGCAAAAGGAAGGGTCCAGTGGGCACAAAGAAAAGGAGGAGGAAGATGAGGCAGCAGTAGTGAGGCTTACTCCAAGAGGTTTGGGGGATCTGGACCAACCCTTCCCAACAGCAGAGAGCAGTGAGCCTCTTTGGAGAGTGGATGCTTTGCTTGGGGGCTCTTGGCTCCAGAAGGGTCATACCAGCAGCTCCTTACAGCTGAGCCATTGTTTTGCTCACAGACCTTGGGAAGGACTCTGGGAACAATTTCAGCAAGAGGCAAGGTATGGTTAGGGTGTATCGGAGGGTAACAGCTCTTTGACAGCCTTCCAGGAAAAGACCTGCTGCAAGTGTAGCAAGTGCACAAAGGAAAGTCTGCTGCCACAGCTCGATAATCATTCATCTTAGTCCATGGGGCTGGTGAGTGAGGTCTGGGTCTGGGGCAGGAACAGCGTAACTATGACAGTCTCTAAGGACTCAGAGGGACGCCTGACAGCAGGGGTGTGTGGCTGCGGGGGGAGAGCCAAGGAACTAAAGGCACAGTGGTTCCCCCCACTTGCCTTCATGAAGTCATGCTTGACCTGTGCTGCAGCTATCAGTATACTGGAACTTGCTGCAGAGACACTGGGGCTCCTTTAGGGACTGATAGCTCTTTAGCTGCAGCAACTTATGGCTTGGTATGGTTGCTTTGTACCAGTGTGGGGAGTCTTAGTTCATGCCTCTGTGGTGACAGAGCTAGGTTACTACTGATGCAAAAGAGAAATAGGGCACCTCTGCAACAAACCACACTGTTCACTCTTTATTTAGATTTCGGGACTGTTGCTTAAATGTTTACCGTATACCCTATTTGTAATTAGAATTGGAATTATCAAAGAGAGTCCAACTCCCATGGAAAGCAGAAGAGAGCTGGGAATACAGTTCCCCTAAGCTCCTTCCAAAACTGTCAGCAAAAAAATAGTGTCCCATTTAATATTCCAGAAGCTCTTAACAAAAACATACATAGCACATCCAAAACTTACTTCCTGCCGCACAAAAAGCAAAATACAGAACCAAGAAAACCCCAGGCTCAGCCTGAATTTTCAAAATGCCATTGTGCAAGTCGTTGGCAAGACTTTATGCAGCTCAGGTCACTCACATTCAAGAATGAATTTATTCAGACTGGGACAGTTGTGGAAGACTTCAGGCTCAGGGTAAGAAAAGCTTGTCTTTCTGGATGAGACCAAAAAAGCGTGTCTTGTTTAGTCTAGCAAAAAGAGGGTTGAAATGTGTTCACTTTTTATAAATACATCAAGGCAGTAGACACCAGGAGGGCTGACGAGCTATTTAAGCTAAAGAATGATGTTGTTAGAAGAACAAATAGCAATAGACTGGCCCTGAATACATTCCCACTGGAAATTATGTCGAGTTTTCTAGCAGAAAGGGCAGAAAATTTCTGGTAAAACATTAGCAGTAGTTGAAATGTGAAGCTCGATCAGTTTATGAGAAGGATTATGTGACATAATTGCCTGCATTAACAGGGGACTGAGTCAAAGATGACTACTCAGGAGGTCCTTCCCAACCCAGGCTCCTCAGCTGGCCGGTGATTTGGACGCCTTCCTCGTTGGGTTCCCACACTCAGATCTGCTGGAAGGACATCGTTTCCAGGAAGTGTGGAGCCTTTCTGAGTACTTTGCCTGGGTCAGCCTTAAAGACACACCAAAAAAAAAATCAACACCTTGACTTCAAAATACCTCATTTTTTACACACACCCCCCAAAAAAATCTTTTCTTGAGAGCTATTATTAGATCACAGACTTAGAATCAACATTCTCAGATAGACATTGGCTTGAAAGGGGAGTACCTGATACACTATTAGGTAGATGTTAACTTGTTAATAGCAATGTGTTCTGGTGCTCATGCCCTAAGGCTAATTTAATTGTCCATTGCTGTTCGTTAGCACCTATGTCTACCAGATACTATCTGATGGAAAGGGTAGCAATGAAACACTCCATTGCCTTGAGGAATCTGAGAGTAGTCATTCAACTAGATGAGGCAAGAGGACCTGTTCCAGAAGTACTGTGGTGGGTTGACCCTGGCTGGACATCAGGTGCCCACCAAAGCCACTCTATCCCTCCCCTCATCAGCTGGACAGGGGAGAGAAAATATAGCGAAAGGCTCGTGGGTCGAGATAAGGACAGGGAGATCACTCAGCAATTACTGTCACAGGCAAAACAGATTCAACTTGGGAAAAAAAATTAATTTAATTTATTACCAGTCCAATCAGAGTAGGATAATGAGAAATAAAACCACATCTTAAAAACAGCTTTCCCCCACCCCTCTCTTCTTCTCAGGCTTAACTTTACTCCCAATTTTCTCTGCCTCCTCCCCCCTCAGCAGCGCAGGGCGACGGGGAATGGGGGTTGTGGTCAGTTCATCACACGTTGTCTGTGCCGCTCCTTCCTCCTCAGGGGGAGGACTCCTCACACTCTTCCCCTGCTCCAGCATGGGGTCCCTCCCACGGGCTGCAGTTCTTCACGAACTGCTCCAGCGTGGGTCCCTTCCATGGGGTGCAGTCCTTCAGGAACAGACTGCTCCAGCGTGGGTCCCCCACAGGGTCACAAGTCCTTCCAGCAAACCTGCTCCAGCATGGGCTCCTCTCTCCACGGGTCCACAGGTCCTGCCAGGAGCCTGCTCCAGCACGGGCTTCCCACAGGGTCACAGCCTCCTTCAGGCATCCACCTGCTCCGGCGTGGGGTCCTCCACAGGCTGCAGGTGGATATCTGCTCCACCATGGACCTCCATGGGCTGCAGGGGGACAGCCTGCTTCACCATGGTCTTCCCCACGGGCTGCAGGGGAATCTCTGCTCCGGTGCCTGGAGCACCTCCTCCCCCTCCTTCTTCACTGACCTTGGTGTCTGCAGAGTTGTTTCTCTCACAGATTCTCACTCCTCTCTCTGGCTGCCATTGCTGCTACGCAGTAACTTTTTCCCCTTCTTAAATATGCCATCCCAGAGGCGCTACCACCATTGCTGATGGGCTCGGCCTTGGCCAGCAGCGGGTCCATCTTGGAGCCGGCTGGCATTGGCTCTATCGGACATAGGGGAAGCTTCTAGCAGCTTCTCACAGAAGTGTTGTGGTTTAACCCCAGTCAGCAACTCAGCACCATGCAGCCGTTTCCCCCTCCTCCTCCCAGTGGGGTGAGGAGGAGGAAAGCAAAGGAAAAAAAAGTAAAACTCGTGGGTTGAGATAAGAACAGTTTAATAACTAAAGTAAAATATAATACTAACAATAGTAATAATGAAATATAATAATAATAGTAATGAAAAGGAATGCAAAAAAAAAAAAAGGAAGGGGGGGGAAGGAAAAAAACCAGTGATGCACAATGCAATTGCTCACCACCCGCTGACCGATGCCCAGTTAGTTCCCGAACCGTGATCCGAGCCTCCCCGACAACTCCCCCCCGTTTATATACTGGGCATGACGTTCCATGGTATGGAATACCCCTTTGGCTAGTTCGGGTCAGCTGCCCCGGCTCTGCTCCCTCCCAGCTTCTTGCACACCTGCTTGCTGGCAGAGCACGGGAGACTGAAAAGTCCTTGGCTTAAGATAAGTGCTACTTAGCAACGACTAAAACATCAGTGTGTTATCAACATTATGCTCACACTAAATCCAAAACACAGCACTGTACCAGCTACTAAAAAGAAAGTTAACTCTGTACCAGCCGAAACCAGGACAAGAAGCCACCCCTGTAGCTCCCCCCCTACCAAAACCTTGCCACACAAACCCAATACATAGGTATTCTACCTATGTGATCTACCCAATAGGTAGATCATAAGAGTCTGTATCAAATCCATGTTTCCTCTGGTCTACAATGCCCAAAACCTACGAGAAGACAGCAAGTTGCCTAAATATTTACAGACACCTGAGTGTGTGCAGACAGCACACACTGTGATTACTACATAGATTATTACAAAAAGCAAAACAGGCAATCTTGGCAGCAGAAATTCAGTTCGTGTTCCACTAGCATCTGCTGCCCTATAATACTGAATTATTTTCCATTTTTAGAGCAGCTTTGAAACAGTTTCATTTTAAAATTGCATATATACAGAACTGCCTCCAAGCCACCTCATTCTTCTGGCTTTTCTGCGATTCATTACATGCTTCCATCAATAATTTGAGTTACAAAATGATAGGATCAATATCTGGGCAAGACTGAAGAAAGGTACAGCTGTGAGTCCCAGCTTGGAAACGTAGTGCCTGTATCGCGAGACTACTGTTTGTAGCAATGCAAGAAAGCAGACAGAATAATACATTAACTATTCCTGGCATTTAGACATTAAGGTGATGAAGACTGCATTTATGCAAAACCACACACATATACAGTATCTGAACAGATAGGTCAACATGAGAAAAAATGACTGCCACTCATGTCTTTGATAATCTATGTAGAAACTGGTATGAAAGCCAGAGAAAAGCAACACATTTCTAGAAGCTGAGATTGACACTGCAGAAAGGTCACTATTTATTGATTCAGTTACACTGTAAAACTGAGGCCATTCATAGTTGCCGAAGAAATGTCAACGAAACATCAGCTGACTGTAGTTCTCATTCTTCTATCAGCAAATGCATACTTTTGGGCACGCTGCAACGTGACAGTCCTTCTACTTCACGCTCAAGTCAGAGCTTAACAACAGTAATAGCTCTGCAGGCTAATCAAACAAAAGGGAAAAGTACACAAGAGAAGTTTATTTCTTTCAGACAGCTTTTCAGGCATTGCAGCTCCTGCTTGTTTTATGTCTACGCTGAGGTCAAGCTAGCAGAGACTAGCATCGAGCACTGTTTACTGGAATGCCTGAACTAGATGAAAAGCTCCAAACCTGGCATTTCTACACATTGAATTAATGGAATTTCAGAAAGAACATGGCAACTGGGGCCATCCATTGATAGGAAGACACTTTATTTTCTTGCTAAAGACAAGAAGTTTGACACAGCTTTCTGAACACCGCACATATTGTTAGATTTTCTTCCCAAGCCAGCAGTATCAAAACGCAATTTACAAAGTAAGGGATCTGTGGACAAATCAATGAATAACCCAGCTATTTGCAAGAACTGTATCAGTCTGAACAATATTAGTCAACTACCTATATTGGAGAGATCTTTACATTCAAGAAAGAAGTTTCCCCCTGTGAACATTCATCTTTAAACTGGTTGCAGCATTAATTCAGTCAGGAAAGCAACTGGTGAAGGTTGCCTATTAACTACAGGCAGTCTGGTAGTTACAAGGCACTGGAGACTTTTGGTAGATTATAGTGCCCTGCAGTCAACTCTTAAAGTCTAGATGTGTTTTTAACCAGTACTGTGCAGTTGATTTGCTCACTAAGAAGCACATATGCAAAAATAGCATTAATTTTCAGTTATCCCTTAGCAGCTTTGTCTGGAACAAAGCGAAGTATAAAAGCATTTCTCTCTGGAACATGTAAATATTTGGGGACTTTGTTTTCTTTTTATAATATTGCTTTTGAAATTTAATTAGGATCCAACCTAAGATTAACAAGGGTAGGGTAATTAAATAAAAATATTTGTACCAGCCTGAAAACCCTTTGGGCAGGTGATATTCCTAGGGGAGCTGTTTAGATGGTTTTTATAACTTCCAGAAAAGCAAACAGCTATCTCTCAAGTGATAGCTGCATTGTTTCACCCTAATGTGGCTAATGACTTAAGGCACAGTAACCTGGTGGTTACTGTGGCTCTGCCTTGTGGAAACACTATGTTATCTTCTCCGTTGTTTTCATGCTGTCTCTTTAAAAACTAAAAGTGAATCCAAGCAGAAGAGTGGGGTTACTTTTTTCCCTGTGTGGGAAAGACAAAACCAAAATAAATTACATGCAGAATAAGAAAAAAAAAACCCAACCCCCAAAATGTATGCAGCATGTGTAAACGAGCCATAGCTTTAACTGGTCATTTCGAAGGCCTTCCTCCATGGTCTATATTTAAAGTATATCAGTCCTACTCTGGTGAAGATTGTTGAATCAGGTGAGCTACTAAAATGCAACCCATCTGGGCCCTGTGGCATGTCTGTTCATTACAATTTGCAGGCAAGATAAAACATCCCATCTTTCTAAAGGATTTGACATGCTTTCAAGTCATCATTTATGCCCATGGGAGGACTGATGAAATGGTCTTAGCTGAAGCCCTAGGCACAGCCAATAGGTCCAAAGAGCTCATGTTTGTATTAACACTTTCCTTTCCAACCCCCCATTTACCAGGTCCCTCCTCACATGCCAAAATATGCAAGCATTCAGCAGCACAATAAATTCTCACTTTTCAGTCTTGAGAAATACTCCATAAGTCCAACACTGCATCATTCACTTGGAAAAATGTAACCGAAGAAAAGTTTGCATCCAGAAACAAAAATCAGGTCACTGTAAAACCTAAACCATGTCTGAAGTTTTATGAACAGAGAGATTGGATTTTCTCAGGCTCATGCCAGGCTTGTTTAAGACAGTGAAACTCCACTTCCATGTAAAAAAATGATTTGGCAAGTCTCTCCTAAAACTGACTTCATTTTACATACATTATGCTAGTTTCCTCGGAATGGTGGCTCAAACCAGATCAAAGCACAAAACAAGGTAGTCAGCAAGCTAGGCTATGCTCCAGATACAATTTCTTTTGGCTGTTTTGCCCGACCATGGACTCATCCCTTCTTTAGGCTCTTAGCACATCTCAGAGTTAACATGAACAGGCGGTGGGATCGTGTTCCCTGTGGTCTGCGGACCTAACATCAGGCATCAGCTCCATTTCTTCATATTTCATTTGTTGCTTTCCTTGGTTATGGCTTCAATAAGATTTAGAAAAAAACAGGTTTAAAAGTAGATAAAAAAGAGGCATTTTGATTTCAACTCTCCCCCAGGTGTGGGTATGTGGAAACAAAGCACCCAGCGCTTCCCAGAGTGCAAGACCCAAGGCCATCTTTCCTTTATGATGATGGCTTTTGTTCCTTCACTTTAATAAAAGATGCCGACTAAACAATGATCATAGTCCTCAGCTTGTGCAATCTGAGGAAGCATATGCTCTTTCCAATCTCTCTTGTGGAAAATGTGGGACCACACGCTCAGTTTTACCTTTTTTTACTAAGTCATTTCTTTTCCCCACAGTCTTTTATAACCCTTTTAGCTGACCACATAAAGACAAGGTGATGTGGCAGAGTTCTCATAATTGAAAGTGCTGTGGAACAGGTTTAAAGTTGCCTTGGTGATGGAGAGGGGCACAGCCTCGCAGCTGAAGGCCAAGTTCAGAGCCAGTATTGGCACACGGGTTTGTACTGACTGCTTTAGAGCCATGCTCGCTTTCTGAATTTGGCCCAGAGTCTCTTTGGCTAGCGAGTCAAAAAATGAGCAAAAAAACAGTGGTTATGAAACTCCACAGTTATTGCAGCCTCTAAGAACTCAGCTTGTAACATATTATAGTCGTAACAAAAAAAAAAATTGCAATCTTTGCCTAAATTACTTCACTTGTTTGACAGCTGATTCTTATTAAGGGTTTGTATGGATCATACCAGTAATCTTGATAAACCTCTGATAAGGTGTCCAGATGTCCTGGTTTTGCCAGTTTCTAATTAGCAGTCCTGGGGTCCTGTCAATTTAAGTTGGTGTTTGCTGCCCAGGGCCATAAAGTGAAAAGTTCTCTGCATCTGATGTCAATTCTTCAAAGAAGGACCCCCTCCTTACCATTGGATATTGAGTCCCAGTTGGAGAGACTGCAAATTTGATCAGCCTAACAGAAATTACAGGCAAGCCTGGAAACAATATTCTCATGTGTATGTCCTAAGAAAGTGCCATTCTTCCTCCACGCTTCGCCTGCACCTATGGACAGATATGCCCCAACCTTCCTAGGGAGAGACAGGGCTTCCTCTTGTCCAGTGTCCTGCACAGACAAAACCCCATGCCGCCTCTCCCTACGTGCTGCCAAGGTTTATGTCTCAAATGTGACCAAAGGAGAAAAAAAATGAAAATACCAAATCCTGGCTAGATAGGGCTCATTTCCTCACAGGAATTCAAGGGGAGCCAGAAACAAATGTGAATGGAGAGGAAAACATATATGTGAGGCTCTTCTTAAAGCCTGGTGTCCAGAAAGAGTCCAAATGACTCAGCCCTGAACTGCTGCTCCAAGGATGGTGTTTCCTAGTCTAGGACAGGAAGCGCAAGTCATGTCCCAAGGAACTCATGCTTTAGGGAAGCTTGGGGGTCTATATTTAGGCATGCCGGTGCCTCCTTTTTTTGGCAAAAAAACAAGTTATGGAAACATGCAGCTAGAGAGGACTCCACCAGAGGAGACCAAGCCCTCAGGTATCTCAAGTGAAAGAAACTGGTAGCTGATTTCTTGTCCCTTCCCTAGCACTGTTTCGGTAATGATGCACATATTGCATGCTGCTAAGAACATACACCACAGGGACAAAAACCTCGCCACTTTTGTCTTGCCGAAAGACAGCCACTGGGAGGAGGTAGAGGTTGAGGGGGGAGCCAAGCAAAAGTGAAAACCTGAAGGGGAGGAAGAGCAAGTAGTAGGTGCGCAGTTAGAGTTAATCTGATTAGTCCTTCAACAATGTGAGTTACAGCATTTCGCTCCCTGCCTAAAAATATCATTCATTTATACCAAGCAGGCTGAAGCAACACCAGCCACTTCCCTGCCTATGGGGATCTCAAGATGACACCCCCTAAAAAGTGGAACCAAGTAAATTTAAAAGTCCCAGGCCAGATAGATCCAGTTTAAAGACTGAAACGAAAAGTGCAGGTCATCTACCACCTTTCAGACAAGTGCTGGAAAAGGGAATTACGTGTGACAGTTCTGGTAGCAAGTTCAGCCAGACCTTTCTTTGCTCTAAATGCCTTTAGATCCTGTAAAACCCTCATCCTTTTCTTCCATAGCTCCAAAGGATAACATTTCAAGAATAAGCAAACGATGAGTTACTGAGGTGGGAGGCAATCTGAATGTTGCCATAGTGGTTAAAATGTAGAGTTTAGCCCAAGACATTGAGATTTATCAGTTTCTGTACTAAGACAGGTAGAAGGCAGTAGATACAATCTTTTTCATGATGCACAACAGTGTAAAACACCTCTGTTTTAGTGTCACCATTTGCTCATCCTCTGGTGCCTTCAGTTTTTATCTCTTTTCTGCTGCCATTGTATGTGTATGCATGTTGGAGTTGCAAATTACAGGGCTGCTAGAGTCTTCAGAAAATAAAAAAGCAGCTACAGCATCCTAAAAATATCAGCTCAGGCACTACCTTTTCATCCGTATTCAGGAGGAGAGAGCTTTTGCTGACAATCCCCCTGTGTTTTTCATGTTAGGGGAAGGCGTGACCCCAGGAATCTGCCAGAGCAGCTCCATTGCCACCTTCTCCACCCTTTTTCCACTTTCCCCGTGGCTGCAGAAGGAAAGCAGAGATGTTAGAGAGCGCAGACGCGTCACTGAGATTATCAAGGGCAACCCACAAAAGATTTCTCAACCAAGGCCTTAACAAGGGTATTGAATTGTCACGGTGAGCGGTAAATCCAGGCGCAATGAAAGCTGTGCTGTGAGCCCGAACGTCCTGCAAGAGGAAAGCCGCTGCGGTGGCATCCTGCAGGCATTGGCTGCTGCTGAAAGCACAGACGCAGTGCTAGATACAGACGTGCTCAGCTCAGGGGTTTGGTATGCTTCCCCAGCAGACTGGAGTTGTCCCTGTTTAGTTTCAGTGAAAACTCGTCCAGCCGACTCCACAGAGGAGAGCCTTCAATACGAAACGCAGCTTGCCAGGAAAGTTAGCCGGTCATGTGAAATCTCAGAAGGAAAATGAGGAACCCCGTTTGTCAGAATTATAAACTGATAAAATTGGAACTTTGCCTCTCAAATAATATTAATGATAAATAAAATGCAGCTTTTCACCGAGGAGGCAAGCTAAGCAAAAAATAAAACAATTAAAGTAAAACTTCTGGATGCCTGTCCCATCATTGGCTCTATGAAACGTGTTGATGCGGGAAGCAGAAGCCCTGCTTTGTAGAGATGCAGTTTTTTACTCAGTGCCCACTAGACCATATTATGTCCTTTATGTACACTTTATGCAGTCCAGGGACCTCACCGAGCAATTTCCACTCATGCTGCTCCTGCCTGGTATCAAGCTTGCCACAAGCTTTGCATTCTTGTTTTCTTTAAATGCAGTGAACTATGGTAGTTCAGACCACAAAAGACTATTGTTGGATGTGTTAGAAAAAGAAGGATTTATAGGCTGCTGCCTTTTTTTTCTTTCAACAGATAAACGCTAACACCAAAATTATAGCACAAGCTCTTAAAGTCCAATAATTAAAAACAAAAGTTAGTCCCTATGGCAAGAAGTACTAAGGTCTGCAAGATGTCCTTCAAATTGAAACCGACTATGTAATTCACAAATAATATGGATACAAATTAGCTCTACGTGATCATCCGCTTCTGTTTAGCCAAAGCATATTCTTTTCTTGTGGTTTTTGCATATATTGCATTTACAGTGTGAATGAGCCACACATACCATCCAGTATTTCACATAGGGAAGATGGCAATTGACATTTTGGTTTAAATTCAAGAAAATCTTCCCTCCTTTCTGTGACCCAGTGCCTGATTTGACTCTTATGACAACTACAACTGCTTACTTTAGAGCAAAACAGAAAGAAACATCTATAAAACACAGTACTTCTCTCCAAAAATATAATACCCACAGAAGAGAGGCTGCAAAAATTCATTAATGCAGTGCTGGAAAAAAATAAACCATGGAAAGACTAAAACATGTATTTCAAAGTTTGTCTAGTGAACTAACTCCTTTTGATGTACAAATTAGGCTACACATCAAACAAGCCCCTGAGAAAATTTCTTGTGCTTCCTGATTTCAATGATATGTGAAATAAAATTTTTCTGGCCATTTCCAAAGACATAATTTGTAATTTTAACAAAATGCTAAGGACCAGCCCAGCCCCTGGATAGACTTACTTTTACTATGCTTTTGACTTTCAGTGAACAAAAAATGAGGTGCTCTCATGGTATATTAGTATTTTTACATCAGACCCTTGATGGAGTCAGGGAGTAGAGAGTAACAGCAGTTACTGAGAAAAGCTAAACAAAACCCAAGCAGGATCAACAAGCCTTTTGCAGAGCTCCCGAGCATCTGAGTTTGGACTGGGCTGCATTCGTGGGGGAAGATTCTTGTTGACTTTTATCTTGGCTGAACCCCCTCCCTAGCGTCTCCAGTCTGCAGCACGGCGTGGTGTACATACCAGGACAGTCCAGTGCCTTGGCAGAGATTTCCACCACTGGCAGCTGGAGCTCAGACTCTGGCCAAGGTCAAAAGGAAGAGTGACGGTGGTGGTCTAGACCTATCCCCTAGAGGAACTTTGTCCACGTCATTCGCACACACGTAAATACAGCCCCCACCACACGTATTTACAAGTCAGGGCTTCGGAGAGTCCCCGACCACTCCCCAGAGAGTCCCCGACTGCTCCTGGCAGCAGGGCTGCTGCCGGTCAGGACGGCGTCACGTTAGCAGAGCTGTGTGGGAGGCTGGCACAGTCCCTGCTGATGCTCTGCCTGGTTTCGAGCAAGCCTGCAAGCCCCTCCTTTCCACTAGCATTACTCTGCCACAGAAGATTTCACCATAACGAAATATTTTGGCAAAGCCCCCCAGAAAGGTCTCCAGTCCTTTAGTGACAACAGGGAAATCGTGCGGAAGAGGTTCTCACCCAAGCACTGGGAGCTGAGCTGCACAGTACAGGGGAATGGCCGCTAACAGGGAGCACCGGGCAGCAAAAGCCCTCCCATCTATTAGCACTTCTGACTGATCCAACTCATTCCCAAGGAGTCTTTCCTGGGGAAACACACTTAACACACTCATACATACACACACCGACGCTTCACAAATCCCTGTCTGCTAACAGCAAAATAAACATGGCTGGTCTGCAAGGCCAACAGGGGTGGACTGAGAGCTGCAGTCACGTCGCTCCTGCAGAAGCACATGTCCCACTGCTGAGGGAATCAGACACCCCAGCTAACATCCTTAACTTCCCCTCGCCTCCTTCTTTCCCATCCCTTCCTCTTCCCCCTCCCCCACATTTTATTTTCTTATTGATGCTTTTCCTTAAATACCCGGGGCTCCTTCTTTGGTCTGACTTCCCTCAGGAGCGCTACCAGCCCCATCTCCTTTATGAACTACTAGACCTTGGCATTCCTCCAGCACTACAGAGTTAAGAAAGACATTTTCTATTCAGCGGTTCTGACTCCATCACATATGTCTCTGTAGAGTAGGTCAGAAGGCAAAGCCTGCAGAGTGCAATAATATTTGTACTGCTGTCTAATCCTAGAGGGAAATTCGTAGGAGGGAAGCAGAACCAGTTAAGAGAATGCCAAGTACCTCCAAACCGCAGGGCTCTGCAATAAAAAGGGGAACAAAGAGAGATGGCTCTAACAATACATACAGTGTCTCTTAATCTAATTGCATTTTTACTCTCAAGTTGGTCATCGTAAGAAATGCCCCTCACAGGCTTTTGTTATCTTTTCCTCTTTCATAGGTAAAGTTGCTCACCTGGTTAAATAGAAAGCTGCTACTAAAACAGTCCAAATATATAGCAGATGCGTAAAGCATACCTTGAGAAATGATTGCTGGAGACATAAAATCTGATTTTTTCCCCTCATAGTTCTTTTCTTTTCTTCCTCCTGTGGTGAAAATGCACCTCTCAGAAAAGTCCCTGTTTTCTCTTGGACTGAGGCATGATGGTCCTGCTTCAGGCTTGAATTATAGCATCACAGAAAGTATTTAAACTTACATTTTTATGAGACAAGTACACTATAAAGGAGAGCTTCTCCTTGCTCCGTGGAAGAAGCTTTACCCTTTCCAACACCCAGCATGAAGAGACTTAACAACACAGCTCATTTATCTATTAGAAATATCTCAGTTGACAAACTGTACTCTATTAAAGGTTCAAACTAGAGGAAGGAGCCCCAGCCATCAACAACACCTCTACTACTACCTGTAGCTTTCTGTTCTTCCATATGAAACTTCTTTAAAAAAAATCCTAATTCTTTCCAGGAGGACAAAAGTATCACCTCTAAGTAACAAAGATACTGAGTTAAAACTGTCACTTTAATTATGTTCGTTTAAGAGAAGAGAATCCTGGAAGAAAGAAGTAATATAAAACAATCTCTTTTGTGAGACATTTCTGTAATTGCTGTGAAAATGCTTGCAACAAGGTATTAGGAGGTAGTATCACCTCAGTTTAGAATCAGTAAGCATACATGACCTTGACTATTGTCCTTCCATTACCCTTCCTTGGAAAAAGCAATCATCAGAAATGCTGAAATGAAACCTCCTAATTCTTCTCATTTCCTCTGTAGAATTATTCTTTCAGTTGATCTGAGTAAGTCTTTTCCGTCTAGAAAGAGCAGAGAAAGGTAGTTACCTTTCTTCCCTCAAAACCGTGTGTAGTTTCCCATTTTCACTGGTTCTGATTAAGTGAAATACCCCGGGCTCAGCTCCGCTGCCCAAAAGTCTGCCGTTTGAGATGCCATTGAGCATCCCGTTCAGCTTCCTGCTGCTGGAGGTCTCAGCCACACTTTGGAGCTGTGTAGTTGCATAAACTCTCTAATCCACTCAGCGGGGTCAAAACCACTTGGGAGAGATCGCCAGTCCAGAACTATTGAAAATAGATCCTGTCCCCCCGGCTATCAACAGCTCCAGAATCACACAACACCATTCAAGAAAGGACAGCCTTGACATAGTTGCAGTTCTCTCAGGCTTTGCAGACACAAAGGCCTAAATACTTGTGTACTTCATCTCTGCCTTTAATAACGACAGGAGGGCTATCGTTGGGTTACCTTTTGGGTCTTTGTTAAATATACATGGCATTACAGAACAAGACAAGAGGTCAGTTTTCAAGGTGGATACTGAAAATTTGCTGCAGAAGTGGCAAGAATTATTAAAGTAATCATTTGAAGAATGAGCTCAACCCCCTCCAGAGAAGAGTACTTTATTTCTGAAATGTGGAGACATCAAAAATAATTTTTCCCTCACGTTTGGCTCATTTCAAGTATGGTTTGAGACACACAAAATAGGAGCAGGGAGAAGAATGCTATATAAATAAAATTAAAACATCTTTTCCCCTTTCCTCCCCACTTTAACAAAATGCCTGATCTCAAAATTTCTCAGGAATATGCCACCATCCTCAGCCTGTCATTAAAAAATTCTTGCTGTTCTGCAGAGAAAAAGAATGAACGAAGACATGAACAGTATGAGGGGTAAGAACATGCAAAAGAAAGTGGGAAGCAGAATTGCCACAATCTCTTAAAGAAACGAGGGATGAAAGAACAGACTTATCATCTCACTACTGAGGTTGAAAAGCTGGATGTGCTGATCTAAGACTGTATTACACTAGTGCCTGTGACGATATGGGGGAGTCATGTACCGAGCTAGGTGGTCCATTAGGATGCAATATGGGAAGAAACAGTTTGGCCTGAAGATAGTATGCAAAATAGAACTGTGGTGAAATAGATTAAAGTTTTTTTGAGGTTGGAGGTAAAAAGTAATCACATCATAAAAGAAATAAAGCATTTGTAACTAATTCATTTGCTTCCTTTTCCAAATGAATCTATGAAAACTAGATGTAAACTTTCCTTTCCTGCCAGTTCTGAGAAAGTTTGATTTCCAAGAAAAAGAAAAAAAAAAGGAAAATAACACAGTAGACATCATTCTTCATGAAAGATGGGGATCAGGATGCCACGTCTTAACACCCATTTGTAACATTATTTGCATTCAAATGTAGGTTCATTTTTTATAAATCCCTATTCTACTTTCATTGGTGCTGGCAGATTATGTGATATGAGATGTGCTGCCCCAGCCTGACAGATGGAGCTGAAAAGCTTTCTACTGCTTGAAAATAAATCAAAATAGTAAATGTAGAACTTGTGGTGGACAGAAGAAAAAAAGATTTGCTTGTGGCTAGATACAGATCCAAGGCAGGTGTCATGCCTGTCCCACTGCAGGGTTTGTTCCTCAGCAGCATGCAATCCTCATGCTCTCCAGGATTACCCTTCTTTTTCGCTTGTTGACAATTTGAGTAGAGATCTTTGACTACATGCCAGGGGAAAACTGACAGCTCAGAGCTGTCTTAGTCTTAGTCAGATCTCCCCCAACAAGAGGAAAAATCTACTGTTCTTCTCAAGCCAGATGAAGAAGGTTGCTCCCTGCTGCCTCCCTGACCTGGACCAGGAAATCCCTCTTGCAGGTGCCTTCTCTGAAGCAGCGCTCCACAGAGCTCACGGGATGCCAGCACAGCGAAAATAGCACTCAGAATTTATCACAAAACAGAAATGTACATGAGGGTGGAGGGAAGCTATTGCAGTGCTGTAACCCAGGTAAAAGTCAGAGCACTGCCCATCTATTCTGCCTCGGATCAAGCCAGACTTTGAGGGCTGCAGTCTGCTCCATTATGACTGCATAGAGAATTTCAACTTGAGTTTTGGCCTGGTTCCAGGCAAGATGAATGAGACTAATTATTGACAGGTTTTTGCAATACTTTTAGGATTCAAGTATACATCTATGTCACAAGTCATCTAGCTCTTCTCAACTGATTTGATTTTTATGATGTTCTGATTAAACGTTAAGAAGACCTAGTGGATATATGTGGTTTGAGTTTTCAAAGATGCTCTGTTTCTCACAAAAGAATTGCCCATAAAGCTAGAATAAACACAGAAGGAATAGCAGGCAAGAGAAAAGAGTTATCTTTGAGCTAGGAATTACAATACACAGCAGTCAAACACAGCATGGGATGATTTAATGAGGTTTTCAGATGTGCTAGAGTGGCTGCACTTTGGAAAGTCCTTGCTATTTTTAGTGACCTGCTGGAACATCAGTATCACCACATAGGCTAGCACACTTCTTTCTTCTGAGAATAAACTTGTTTCCTACAGGTCTCAGGAAGACCTTTTCCTCCTCAGTGCTGCATTACATGAGGGGTTGGGGTATTTACCAGCTCTGCAACGGGATGCCAAGTAATAGTTCTTTGCTGAGTCACTTCAGAGGGTCACACAGGAGCGTTTTGCTCTGCTCTGCTAATTTCTGTGATCTCATTAGCTCTTCCCCTTCTCAAGCATCTTGTTCACCCACAAAAAATGTGTATGCAGTCTAGTCATTATCCCATTCCAGTTGCCTGGATTTTAAGCACTGCTCCGTTCCTAGTTGTTCTGTGATGGGATCAGGCATAAAACAAATCTGCTCCTGATTCTTCCTGTCAACAAATGAACTAAAGGCTATAAACTACCCTCTTCCTAATCTACTATTTCAGCATATTAGCTAACATAAACCTGTTCCAGTGACCCATGTAATAGCCACACTGACATTTTATGCTTGGTTTCTCAGTCCCATATGTATATGATTAAAAACTACAAGGGATTTCTTTATACAAATCTATTAATAGCTTGGGGATTTTTTTGTTCAGTTTTTAGGGTAACGTATTTTGAGTTTGAAGTGCAACGCGCATAGCAGTGGCTGGCGTCAGAAGCCACTGCAATATACATTTCAGTTTCCTTCAGCCAGCCACAGCAAGAAAATTGATGGCCTGTTCTCTGGGGCTCGTGTGTTCTTCCTTGGCTGCTGTCTCCCACGCTGCTGGTGTATTACTCTGTTTTCACTGGAAAAGAATGCAGGACATTCAAGCTATTCCAAGCAGCATCCTTGATGTCTGGATTTCATGGGAATGTTTCACACCGCAGTTATTGCTAACTGTTAACTTTCATACCTCGGACTGTTTTTTTTGGCAGCTCCCTCTGTTTTGCTAGCCGGACAGACGTAAGCCAAAGCAGCCTTCGCTGCAAACACGAGATGCGTCGCCATCTATCATATTGTTGCCAACAGGGAGACCCAGCTGATGGCACCCTGCTATGTGGAAAAAAAGGAGGGAAAGAAAAAGAAATAGAAAAGGACTTAAAAAAAAAAAAAATTCATCTTTGCTCTGATCTCCAGGAAAGGCTTTCAACTCATTCCATGGAATAACTTGGAATTTCAGCATCTTAGTGCAGTTAACAGGTATTTAGGCAAATATGTGTGCATGTACAGGAGCAAGGGGACAGCGGCTGTGTCTGAGAAATTCTCTTTCTCTTCATGATCTTCTCCATGTTATAGAAAAGCTGTTTAAAGCAGTTACTCTCTGACGAATGACTGGAAAGGCTTGGAGGAGGTAGGGGGACCATAATGTGTATCCCGCCATCTCTACTACTTGCACATCTCTTCTGTCACTAGTGCTGTCTGCTGTTAGGAGGTCACAAGCCAGGCTGGGTTAACCATTCTTTATGGTCTTACAGCTGGCAGCATGTCAAAATATCCTCAACACTGGCTTGACATTGCAGGAATGAAGAAGGGGCATGGGAAGAGAGGGATTATGTTTGAAGCTGTTCCTGTAGTTGATTTGATTGATATCAGAGAGATAATACAAAACTTGGACTCAGACCCAGAGTGTGTCAGAGTTCACGGGTCTTCAGATGGAGAGCTTGGTTCAACTGCTCAAATTAGGGGCTAAAAAAAGTTCAGATGCCAATATGGTTTGCAATTTTCCTCATGTAGAATATGAAAAATTAGGGCTTTGGACTGAGTTCACATATCACACAGAGAATAAACTATTGTTTATGTCACAATGAAAGAACAGGATAATTATTAGGAAGTTGGGTCTACGTTCTATTCAAAACCTCTGAAAATCCCACAGACTGTGGTGAGTAGAAAAACAGAGCAAGACAGCAGTCTTTCAGCAGATTATTTAACAGGCTTTTTATGCTGTTTTTCTTTTCACTTGGAGTGCTTCTATATAGAGAGCTGGTTGCAAAGTGTCATAGAAAAATCTGCTGAGCACAAAGCATTTCCTCGGAGCATCTCGAACTCAACAGCAACAGTCAGAGAGGGGAGCCTGCCTCCAGCCCTGGCAGGTCCACTGCAGCCACAAGCCAGTTGCCTGCCTTCCTCCCATCAAGATTTGGAGAGCTCTCATCTTGATCTCCCTCTGCAGTCACTAGAGGGAGAGGTGTACGCTTCCAGAAGGCAAGATGGATGTTTGGCTCTGTCAGAGAGTGGTTCAGCACACGGTACTAACTGTTGCACTCAGAGGGTGTTTGGGTTATCTGCATTCCTTAGGAACCCAATAAAGGCACCCCAAATGAAATGCCATCGTTCTTCTGTAAATACTGAATGGATTAGGCATCTTTGTCAGCCAGCAATTGGTGTAAAACCAAAGAATATCAAGCTGTAAGGAAACTACAGATTTGAGAGGGGAAAAAAAAAAAAGAATTGGGTTCAGTCCAGTTCAGATCTTTCCTGCTAGTATAATCATCATCTTACTGACAGAGAAGAAAAACACAAAGGCATTAATGGTTTGTTTGAGGCCACACAGGAAGCCTGAGAGAGCGCTGGAAACTGAGACCGTATCTTCAGCATCCAAATCCTTAACCACAAGGCCATCCTCCTTTTCATAGCTGTCTGTCTTGGGGAAGAGAAATAGAGTAATTCTGAATCCCGTGGGCCAATAAATTATATTACCGTGACATGCAGAATCAGTGCTTTGTGCTGGTGTATTCTTTGCTGCTTGCAATTACCTTACCAGAGATCACTGGGCTGCATTTATTGGAAGACCAGTACATAATTTGGTGGAGATAATATGTCTTACTGTTTCGTTAGACCTATAAATGAGCTCGGTAGTCTCTAAATCTATTGTCCAGTGAGTAATGGCCCATATTGCAAAATCCCTCCACAATTTATCATCATCTGCAGTATATTCTGAATCGACTTCTGACTGGAAAAGCAAAGCCTGCTGCAGATGAGGCTGAATGACACAGCTGGTTAGAGGAAGCTCGTACATACTGCCAATATGTCTATCTGGCAATACTTCCTCATGTTTCTTATCACTCCTTGTGCTTTTAAAGATTGTGATGGGGGGAAGAAAGGAATGAGGTTTTAGTAATTTTTTTTAAACATAGCAGTCTAAGGATCAAAGGTGAGTGAGACAAGGCTGGTAGGGAGAGGTAATGCTTTATTTTAAGCACATAAAATAAAAACATCTGGCCTAATAAAAGATACTAGCTCTGCCCTGTATTCTGGCTGGAGGTCAGTAACAGAGTGCTGCTCTGGTGTGGTGTATAGCCTGGTGTTGCAGTCATGCACACACCAGTTCTTCACAACACTGGCCCTTCCAGAGCTCAGAGGTGGAAATAAATAGCTTACTGTTTCCTTCAGTTCTTAACAGAAAATATTGAGCCTTCCTGTGTGAGATGCGTGAAACGTTAAAGAGAATCAATGTGCTGTGAATGGAGGATACAGAACTGTATTGGGTTTGTGTGGCAGGGTTTTGGTAGCAGGGGGGCTATATGGACAGCTTCTGTGAGAAGCTGCTAGAAGCTTCCCCTATGTCTGATAAAGTCAGTGCCAGCTGGCTCCAAGATGGACCCACCTCTGGCCAAGGCTGAGCCCATCAGCAATGGTGGTAGCGCCTCTGGGATGGCATATTTAAGAAGGGGAAAAAGTTACTGCACAGCAGCAACGGCAGCCGGAGAGAGGAGTGAGAATCTGTGAGAGAAACAACTCTGCAGACACCAAGGTCAGTGAAGAAGGAGGGGGAGGAGGTGCTCCAGGCACCGGAGCAGAGATTCCCCTGCAGCCCGTGGGGAAGACCATGGTGAAGCAGGCTGTCCCCCTGCAGCCCATGGAGGTCCACGGTGGAGCAGATATCCACCTGCAGCCTGTGGAGGACCCCACGCCGGAGCAGGTGGATGCCCGAAGGAGGCTGTGACCCCGTGGGAAGCCCGCGCTGGAACAGGTTTGCTGGCAGGACCTGTGGACGCGTGGAGAGAGGAGCCCACGCTGGAGCAGGTTCGCTGGAAGGACTTGTGACCCTGTGGGGGACCCACGCTGGAGCAGTCTGTTCCTGAAGGACTGCACCCCGTGGAAGGGACCCACGCTGGAGCAGTTTGTGAAGAACTGCAGCCCGTGGGAGGGACCCCACGCTGGAGCAGGGGAAGAGTGTGAGGAGTCCTCCCCCTGAGGAGGAAGGAGCGGCACAGACAACGTGTGATGAACTGACCACAACCCCCATTCCCCGTCGCCCTGCGCTGCTGAGGGGGGAGGAGGCAGAGAAAATTGGGAGTAAAGTTAAGCCTGAGAAGAAGAGAGGGGTGGGGGAAGCTGTTTTTAAGATGTGGTTTTATTTCTCATTATCCTAGTCAGATTGGACTGGTAATAAATTAAATTAATTTTTTTTCCCAAGTTGAATCTGTTTTGCCCGTGACGGTAATTGCTGAGTGATCTCCCTGTCCTTATCTTGACCCACGAGCCTTTTGTTGTATTTTCTTTCTCCTGTCCAGCTGAGGAGGGGAGTGACAGAGCAGCTTTGGTGGGCACCTGGCGTCCTATCCAGGGTCAACACACCACAAGAACAAAGAAGTCATGTGTCTTACTCTGGACTTTTAAATGGTGGAGATTTGGGAATTGCTCTTCATGGCAAAGAGCAGGAATGACCATTTAAAAATTGCTCCATCATTCAAAAGTAGTAGATATAAGAGGAGACGGGAGGGAAAGAACACAGTAATTCATGATTATGAGTGGGAGCTACAGTGGATTTTAGAATGGGTGACCTTCCTTTCCTTTCCAGAGGACAACTGACCAGGTTATCTGCACTCTTCTGAAGGGATTACAATGGGAGAACAGTGATGTCCCCTCACTCGGGGCATGCCCCTTGCAATTTTTCCACAAGTCCACAATAAACCAGGTGAGGCAGCTGCAACTGGGCTCCTCATGCTGATGGTGCTACAGAGGCAAACTCACAAACAGCAGACAGTCTGAGCCCATTCTTTCCCACAGGTGCTAATTGCACCAAGACATTGTCGACTAAGCCTGGGCATAGTCATCCTGCCAAACTGCTCCACGCAACCCAATAGACCATAATACAACTAATAAAGGAAGGAAGTCAATCTCAGGGGCAATTTAGGATACCAGAAAAGGTGAATTAGCTTGCTACCCTGAGTCAATCCTTCCCCTGTGGCTCCCATGGCCATCCTACAGCATTTTGGAAAGCAGTGCTGTGGCTAAATGGATATTCTCAGAAAAGGCAGGGTGAAGCCCTATACACACATTTCAACATGTAGATCAAGAGGTGGAATTTCATCAGCCCACACTGAAAACTAAGTATGTCAGCACCGCTCATGAGAATGAGGTCTCTTCTTCAACACCCAACTGTGGAGTTAGAGGTCTTGTGAAGCATTGTCCCCCAATTCTAGACAGAGACACATATTGATGAGGTGCTGTCCAGATACCCTTTCCTATTAGCTCGTGTCCAGACCTTCTGAAAACTGTAGAGCTGCTGTGACTAGATTTCATGCAAATACATGTGACTATTGGAGGCCATGTGTGATATTGGGCTAGCTGATAACTTATGACTGCATCCGCTTACCGGTGAGAGAGACTAAACAATTTAACTGTGTCTTAAACCATTTCTGTATGTTTGAAGTACTAAGGGAAACCACGTGAAATGCAATGAGAGAGATGGTGTCAAACTTTACATACAGGAAGCACCTTATACTCATTTTAGAGTGAAATAGCTGACCTCCACATCTTCTGAGGCATGCGAGGGTGTACTCTACTTTTGTAGCCTTCACCTCTCCAGTCTTGTGCCTGTTTCAGGCTCAGGCTTCAAAGCTGCTCAAGAAGGACCTGGCCAGATGCAGAGACTATTTGCTAAACATCCTGAAAATATGCAGGTTTGTGAAAGTTGTGCCTGGCAGCTACTTCCACACTCGCTCGCCAATGGAAAACAGATCTAAGTGCCAGAGGCTGTTCAGTAAAAGTTCACTAATAAACTTTGAACTGTGTTATAGGTATTCTTGTTAGCCAGTGTGTGTTATGTTTGGCTGTAGAAGTACCTCAGCTTTCATTTTATGCAAATGAACCAGTCAGAGACATCTGACAAAATCTGGGATGGCCTGGCAGTATGGCTTTCTGGACTCTGTTGCACTTCGGAGAGAGGGAGCATGCATATACACCCAAATTAAATTCATCAGAGGTTGGTTTCTCTGCTGACATAAGCTTTATGGAAATGGAAGGCTCCTCCATGTAGGCTCATGGAAAGGAGGCACACTGACACCTGCTGTGGTCCCAGGTTAAGAACATTCCATGTTGAAGAGAAGCCACCTCACTGCCAGCCTACTGCAAGTTTAACTTCCATATTTCCCATTAACTGTATGATACTGAGGAAAGCCTTATAAATCTGAAGCAATCTATAAAGGGACGGTGCCTTAAATAGTTGTAAAATTTATATCAACATAAAAAAACTTAATCCAGATGTTTGTGACTGGATTAATTACTTGTAAGTGTTCAGGTAGTGCAAGTCAACAATTTCTTGCTTGTAAGTTGTTCACAAGGGAACTACTTTCTCCATGCACCATTTCTGCTGTGTAATTCATCACTTAGGCCCCATAATCATGTTTCTGATTCCTGGCTGAGTAGCTAAACACTTTTAGTCCTGTGGACACATTTAAACAGGAGCATAAGGAAGAAACAAGTGAAAAAATAGTGAACAGAAAAAAAGCACTTTTCAAACATGCTAACATCCTAAATTAAAACAGTCATGGCCCAAATATTTGATGCAAATAAAGTCTTTGTGCAATCACTGACATCTGTATCATCAGTTAGTCACAAGTTTGGTGAAGCTAGACAAGAACACAAAGAATTTGGTTACAAATGCCACTCTTACTAAAATCAACACACCGTGGTGTCAAACCTATTCTACTTCAGCACAGGATGATCAGTATAGATAGCCTTAGGCAAAGAGAGAAAAGAAAATCATTACCTTTCTCCTGTGTAATTCTCTCTCCCATTAGACTGAGGCAGTTTTTGTTACGTTGATTGAAACGTATACTTAAGAAAGGTACTGCTTAGGTCTTGTTTCACTATAAAAAGTCCCTGGCATAAGGCTAGCTATAACTCTTCTAAACTATCCATTTTGAATGACTGTCATTAGGAAAGAATTTAGTGGCTTTGCATTTCATATAAGGTAATAGTTTCTAGAGGATTTTGGGGCAGCAAATAATAACTTTAAACAGTCTCAGGAGAAGTCTGGATGACGTACAGCATTCAAAGCACCTGAGAGAGTCTGTCTTTTACCACCAAGTTTAAAGCATCTATTACCTTCTTGTTCTTGTCTAAACCAGTTCCTCCAACATAGATAGGAACAAGTCACCCAGTATTGCGCTACCATTGCCCTCTCAGTTACAGTTCATACTAATCCTACCCAGGTTACTACCTAAGAAATGTAGGAGCTGCAAAGCAATATAATGGACACTCCTGTAGAAGTCCTGGGGGCATTTTGAAAGAAAACCAGTTTTCTTTATAGTATTACATCTTCAGTGGATGCTTCACAAACTAACGGCTGGTGTGGTGAACAGAGGGAACACTGTCAGAAGATTTGAACCCAGCTCTTGTGATGAAGTAAATCAGGATAGATCCATCCACTGCCAGTTTACACAGCCTGCAGACTTGCCCCATAGTCTCCCATTGAGGAGAAAAAGTACTTTATGCTGTATGCTGCTAATGAAAGTGCTGCGTAGCTTTATTGCATGCTACCATTGAGCATTTGTGGAGAGATTACAGAAGCATCCAGTGCTCTGCATATGTGGGCACACGCAGCTTTCTTTGAATCGATGGAAATCATATATAGATGAAAGTTCCTGGGAACAAAATCTTGTCAACTGAAGGAGAGTTGAGTTTTCCAGCTGAGTTCTGTTCTTTCCTTTGAGACAGAAGGAAAGAAAGGCAAGGGGAAGCAGACAGGTTTAAGGGTCCAAGTTCTGTAGCATTCAACTCCAGCAAGTTTGCATGGGTTGAAAGTGAGGGCAGAATTTGCCATGTGGATGAAATCCTGGTAGTGCTTCCATCGTCTCACAGCTCTGGCCACAATGAAGCCAGTAGGAAGCACTGAGGAACTTTCTTCACTTTGTATGGCTTAAATTGTTTTTAGTACAGAAAACTCATGATAAGACAGCAGATTTTTAGTGTTTCCAGGATGGCTAAGCAGGTTTCTTCTCTGGGACAGACAGAGGGATGAGGAGTGAAAAAAAAGAAAAAGCTTATGTTCAAAATCTCTCTACTTAAAGCCACTTAATCTTAGTTGTACTTGGAAGATGGATAAAAATAAGGAAGAAAATAACTGGTTTTGGAAGTGCTAACATGTTATTTTACTAGTTTTCAGATACTTTAACTAACATAACTGGGTTCCAAGAGCACTCCAGCACAGGCCACAAAACCAGAATAGGCTACACACAATGTCTAGGTAGAGACAGATAAATAGATCCTACTATAGTACACACCAGAATTTGGATGAAAACAGTATCTCGCCCTGACTCCATTGTGAGAGTCATAGCCAGAATATATGTCTCCTTATTCTGTCTTTTTATGATTCAGTCATTTAAATCCTCATATAATGTGGAGTAGCTTCAAGAGGACAAGACAAGGAAAGGCAGACTGGAATTCAATATAACAATTCTCAAGGAAGAATGTCTGCTCTGAATCAGGTAAAGACATGATATGAACTTTGTTCCTCTGGGTTCCCTGATGAGTAACCACGGCCCACTGTGTAGGACATAGATTACAACTCAAGTTTCTACTTTCTGTTTTGCCAGCAATTCCAAAAATGCACATTTGTTTCTAGGTCAGGCCGAGACCATTTATTTCTTTTTCTCCAGTTGGCCAGCACACCAAACCCCCCAAACCTCAAATTATTTGTATTTTCCTTGTCTCCAACACTGTATCCCACCAGAGTGAGCAATACATCTCTTGGGATTACACTGTTGCAGTGACCCGATCTTCATCCATGCTTTATCTAACAGAGTTCAAGAGAACAACTTCTAGGAGAAATAAATTTCAGGTCCTACCAAATTATGTTAAAAGAAAACTTGAATGCAAAATTAAAGTATTTATCATACTCAAGAAGCTCCAAAATAACCAGAACCACTTCAAATATGGCTATTTCATCTATTGTGTTTTTTATTAAGCTGGATCATCAAAGTGGAACAAAAGGAATAAACAGTGAAGTCAGCACTGAGGGTGGTAAGGAAGCTTTTCACTAATGATAATATCTGTTTGAACTGCCTACAAAGGCTTTTAAGTAGAAGGAAGACGCGTAGGGGAAGAGGAGAGGAGCAGATGACAAGAACAGGCAGTTGTGGATAGAAAAATGCTTTTGCCATGTTTTTCTTCTTATTCTTGGCCACAGACCTCTCAGGTGATTTAAGATGGCTCTAGAGCTCCAAGAGGTAACATGCTTTTGTACTAGGGATAACATAGTTATGGTTGAACAAGTAGTTTTGTATCCTTGGAGATGTTCTACTCTGTTACCCCTTGACTAAAGTTTTCTCTATCTTGCTTTGAAACCCAGAATGTGGTTTAGAAATTTGATTGGACCTGGTATGGTTTTGGTTTTGTTCTTGCTCCAAAATCTTCAGCTTGCCACCTGTTTCAGGTCTGATTTTAACAAAGCACAGAAGCACATACTTCAGTACAGCTGAGATCAAAGAAAGCTATTTAAAGTCATTTAGCCACTTAAGGGCTTTATTGATTGAGCCCATAAGCATATACCATTAACAGAACTGTGCCAAGTGCATAGTTGAAGAAGAAACAAGAAAGATTGAAATAAAAAATCATTGTAAAAAAAAGGAAAAAATAGAAGCTGTGCTTATTCTAAGTAACTGTACTTCAGGGCAAAATGCTACGCTTATAATGGCATTGCAGAAGACAGATTTGCACACTGATGCTGTGTACCTGAAGCTCTCCATCAGTAGGTGCACATTCCACCTCCAGAAGAGATTCCTTTCCAAAGCGTCCCTCAGTCCCCACCTTGAAAACTGCTTTCCACCACTGTCTTACGCAAGAGAGGACCAACACTCCTAACTCATAACAGAGGATTTTTCACACTTCAGGGTGTCTCCCCATAATTGCACTCGTGCTCCACTGCTGTCAGGGTTCATGGACCATCTTTGCAGCAATTTTTCAACCAGATGGTTGTCCTCAAATGTGGTTACTGAACGGCACATTAAAGAGTTCACAACAGAATATGTACTGCATGTATAAACATGACATGAAGAATGGCTATGGATGGAGCCAGAAGGAAGTAATACTGCAGCTGAAGGGGATGGTCCGACTTCAAAACCTCATTTTTTCCCCCTCCCTCCCTCCATTTCAAGGGGTGAGAAACAACCTTAAATATCGAGACAGAATGTTAATCTTTATGTGAAGCATTTATTATTTTTTATTATTATTTTAAAGTTCAAACCTCTAGACTGTAGCCAACTCTTGTTAATTTTTATTTGTAACAAAATTCATATATGACAAAGTAAATTAAAAAAATGGAAAGCTATGAAGATGTGGATAATTACAGCTGAGTCTTACTGACATCATAAATCATGAAAGACCCTAGAAGTACTTGTAACTATGTCACTCTAAATTTCCCTTTGGGTATTCTGTGCATTATTACACACGCTCTCTCTATAAATGCAGATTTAAAAACCCCATGAGTTTCAAATGGCACTTTATTATGGAGCATTTAAATCATTTCTGAGAGCAAGATCAATTTAAGCATGCAGAATTTTTATTAGTAGCACAAAAGAGGAGTCCAGCTGTTCCTATGGAGCAAACGTGTGTGAACCAGACTTCAGAGCAATTTCTGCTGTGCCAGCCACAGTGTTAAATGTTGGCCAAGAGGGACTTTCGCAGAACAGAGCAAACTGAGTCTGCAGCACAGCTGAGGCAACACTGCCCCACATTTTGCATTTCTTATTAGAATGACCTAGTGCCTGAATCACCCAAACAAGCCTGTCAGAGATCTTGATCTCACAGCAGCAGGCACTGCGCAAAACACAATATAAGAAGCTCCTCAGGCTCTAAGAATACGAGAGAAAGAGGGTGGGGGCGGGAGGTGTCAAGTCTAAAATATTTGTCCATCTAAGAAGAGCATCTACGTTCTGGGAACCAATGAGTTTGGCCATTGCAACCGTATTATAGACTGGCACGTTACCTGTTTTAACCAAATATGTAAACACTGGATTAAGTTGACTTTCTCAGTCAAACTCATGAGCTCACTCTTAACCACCAGGAATATACCTCCTAATTTGGGAATCACTGTTACAGTACAGATAGCTAAGTCACCACGGGGCACCCACTGGAGCTACTAGAGTTTACACCAGTTGTGAATTTATCTACCCCTGGAGCCATTTTTATTTCCAACAAAGCACTCTTCTTCCAGTGAAATACATGCCTTTTTAAACACATAAGGAACATTTATCAGAATAATTGATCTTTTTCTCTGAATGCTACAAAAAAAAAAAAAAAAAAAAAGTCAGACAGAAAAATGAACTAGGTCTGTCCTAGTTGGCCCCTGATGGCAATTGCAGAGAGAAATGTTTTAATTGCCAAAAAAGTGCCTTTTGCCAAAAATCATGTCTTTATGGAGCTTGTCAGAAGTTTTCAGTTTCTGTCCAAAAAGCTGCCAGAGTGAAATCCAATCACCAATGACAGCAGGATTAAAAGTGCACAGACTGGCTGTCTGAATAGCAGTTTATAATAGAACAAAAATGTTGTGAATTTTACACAGTTGATTCATGGCAAACTTCTCATAGGACATAGATTTTAAGATCAAATGCCCGTCATTTTATCCGCTGGCATTTCTTGAATACATAGAAAATGTTAGACTGAAATACTGAAAAACAGAAATATTACTTAAAGTACATTTCCTTTTCTCTAGTGACAACTGAACAGTTAATAAAATTAATTAGAAGTGGGTACTGTTGGAAATACAACTATGTTTGAATCCTTCCCACTCTAGAACACTGACCTTGATTCATACATTTACCAAGGCTTCTTTACACTGTAAAAGGGCTTTCTCTGCAATAGAGGAACAATGCAAAAGGACTACAGCAGTGCCCCACCATGCGTTAGCCCATGTCTCTAACCACTAAATGGATTTGCAGTGGCAGCTCAAAGTAATTAGCTAAGTTTTGTATGATATTAGCTTATAGCATTTAAAAGTGGAATGTATTGTATGAAGACTTCATAAATATGATTTATAGAAGAAGGTGGTACAGAGGGTAAATAGGAGTTTTGTTCTCTGCATCTTTAAACACAGGCATTTCTGACCAGCAGAGCAATTGAGAGTTTGAGCATGTGAAGGAAGTTTACACCTCAACAGAGTATTAAACCCTCTTCCTCTCTTTGATGACTAGATTAGCTTGAGTTAGCTAGACTCAGGCTAGAGGTACACCTGTCTGTGCAGCATTTATACTCGTTCAGCTGCACATGCATGCACATGCATGCACAAAACATTCAGAGTAGCTCTTAGCTCCCCAGCCCTTCAGCACAAATGCTTGGGGCCAAGAAGATCCCACATGCAAGCTTTGGAAAAGACGTGAACTCTTCACTACTGTTAGAAGCCGATCGGTTAAGAAAAGCACTATTTCAGAATCTGGGTCAGAACTGTCAGGAGCTGGGGAAAAATAAATTCCAACCTGAAACACTGTAATAGAACATCCATAGCATAAATCAGAGCCAGTCAGGTATATTTTGACATTTTATAAACTCATGGCTTAATACAAGAATCTAAATCGCACATCTCCTTCATTCATCTACTGAGCAGTAATGTCACTGCGTATTTACCTGCATGTACACTGAAGTCAACTATTTGGCTCAAATACAGGATTAATTTTACCCATCATTTTAACTCTTATTGTAACATACAACTCAAGTATGGGACTTTCCTGAAGAGAGAAAGCTGTACTATGTGATGGTAGTACATCAAACAGTTTGGGAATGAAAACATCTGCTCTAAGTCTGTTTTACTGAAATCATTTGATGCTTATCTTGTCCCAGTCAGATCAGAGTTAACACCTTTGGATTTTATTAAATTTATTCCTTTCATGTGAATGTTCAAATCACATCTTTAGGATGTCTCATTGTATGTAATATATGTATATAATACAATGAGATACAGGGACTATTATTTTGTATTTATACAAGAACAATGCGAAAAAGCTCCTGATGTAGCTATAGTGTCTCTTAACACTCCGGGAGGCACTGTTGTCTTTAATGATGTATTCCTGTTCACAATACCCTTAGATTAAAGAAAAGCACTGTTTGGATAGACACACCAGTGGTTTTGCCACAGAAATATTAAAAACTAAGAACCAGAATGAAAAATAGTGTAATTAGTACATTTGGACTTCATTATGTCTGCATTTATTAAGCATTCTACTTTCGATGAAACATTAACAGAGAAGATTGGCAAGCTTTTCCCCCCCAATGATATGAATAGTAAAATGATGAAGATCAGAAATAAGACCCCTTCAGTGCAGAACAGCAAGACAGCCACTAAACCCAAGAATATTAATAAAGACTTATCTTCAAAAACAAACACCTCCTCCCTTCCCCCCCAAAACCCCACAACCAAGAGCTCCTTTTCCTCAGAAGCAGATTTTGGAGATAACATTGATTAGTGTGGGAAATAATTGCATAGGTTGATGAAAGCTCTCTATAAACATAAAAGGTCCTTTGGGCTCCATTAAGAAGAATCTCAGCTGTTATGGAAAGTTAAAAAGAAAAAAAAGACAAAGCCCTGGCTCCCTTCAAGTCAATTGGACTGGACTCACAGCATAAAAAGCTACGATGTGCTATACTCTGGGGACACAAAAGGTTTGGGCCCTAGATTTCAAAACACTGAAGAAAACATGGAAAAATATTCTTCCTGAATGCTGAAAGAATCTATTCTTTAAAAACCATGAAGAGATGGAGGGTAACTTCAAAGTTTCTCCAAGGGACATAAATAAGCACCAAACAACAACAAAACCTTTACAATACTTGCACTTTTTTGGAAATTCTTATTCAGCAGCTGAGCTGTTTTCAAGCCAGTAGGCAGTTTCATCTTCTTTCTGTGTTTATTACTGTGATTACTGAAAAGGAAGAGATAGAGGTTCCTTATTTTTGTTTTTAAATGGGAAAAAAGTCATCACAGAGACTGCATGTAAGAATCTGCAGCACCTTAAGAACTGAGGTGGTTTTAAATAAATAATTGACATTAAATAGTAATATTTTAAAATAAGTTAGAAGGAGAAAAAAACTCAAACATTTGCAACATCCAGTAATTTCAATTTAGATATGCTATACAAATCCTTTTTTTAGATTCATCTGGTCTAAACTAGCACCATATACTTTCAATAAGGGACTTTGTTTTTTCCCCTCACTCTTCTACACACTTTAATTATTTTAATGACAGTAATACACCTTCTACCTCAGTGCAAACCTTGGCGAATTATGATTTTGCTTAACAGTGCCGTAATGCCAATCTACCATGCCATTTAGGTGACGATTGCTGTTACTTCTTCTTGTTTTACATTACACTTCTCAAAATGATTTGGCCAATCATACACCTTCTTGTTCAGGCTTGTTCAGTCTAATAATACTAGGTGAATAATAGCTGTCAAGAGATTTCTTCTTTTTCTAGGCCTGTCAAACTAATCAGTTGATTGTTGTTGGGAGTTGCCAAATACATGATTTATATTCCTTAGTTTTGGGAAAAGTGATTAAAAAAATAGAAGTCACAAAGTGATCCAGATACTTTGCTGTTATAAAAGAACGGGTAATAATAATTCTTAACAGAACTTGCTCCCAGCCATCCTGTTCAAGCGAAGCATTTTCTATTCATCTCCTTGTTGCAATACCATGAAAGAATAATGTGACACATGAAAGCCATCACGGGTAAACAGTACTGCTCTTCTGCATGCCTTTTAAGTTGTTGATATCTCAACTGTACTACTTTTTCCATGCAAAACACTTTCCTTCTCCCATCTTCCAGTGTCCACCTCTCAAGGGTGCATACTAGAAATGAAGACCAAACGGTAACAATTATTTTTAAAATACAAATGAAAGCCTGTCAACACAATATTTTAAGCATTTGCCAAAGCCTATCTGGTTAAAACCAGATGTGTAGGGCAATGGAGAAGACATCATTGCCTTGATTCAGCAAAGAATTTAATTATTTTCTTACATTTAAGTGGCTGGCTGTCATTATTGGATGATTAGCCATCATCAGATGATTAGCATCTTGCAACTCCTCTCTTTCAAAACTATTCAGAGCTGTTTAAGTAAAAATTCTTGTTTTATACACCTGAACTGCCCTAAAATTACTCATACATATAGGAAAAAATTTTCCTGGAAGTGTTTACTTGAAAATATCTCTCTTCCCCTGCCCCTAATCCCACCTCCTTTTCTTAGGGGGATTCAAGTCCCACTTTAGTCAACGCGAGCTTTGGCATTGACCTTGGTGGAGCCATGATTTCACCCCTAAAGGGTCAGGAAAGGAAACTAAAGAAGCATTAACCTCATAATTCTCAGTCTGAAAGACAGCCAGGAAAATAGACTAATGGAGTCTCAGCTTGCAATGTATCAAGATAAGATATTAAGCAAAGAGAGAGACAATTACATGCATAGTACTTTTCATTACTAATCAAAAGATGGACCACCATAGGAAAATAAGTGCAAATTTAACTTAAGGGGGGGGAGGGGGGGAAGAACATTAAATCCAGTTGAGTTATTCTCCTTTATCCATTGAGGAAAGCACTCAATATGTTGTTTATTTCAGTCTGGGCTATTGCTTGGCAGCTCAGTTTTTCTTAACACAGGGCTCATCCTTACAATTGCAACTCATACATAAGACAGAAACAATTCGTAGTCATCTTACTGAATCTTATTGCCTTATTTTTCACATCTCATTCAATTGTCTTGTCCATTTGCTCCCAATCTATACTATGCTTTTGTGTTTTTCCTCCCTGCATATTTGAAGATGGAAATAATTGGAAAGGTAACATTCTTTTTTTCCTCTCTGTGAAGTTCTCTGGAGTCCATGGGAAACAATCTTTGCTAGCTACAAATTTAGTTATTTCTCTGTCTAGGGAAAAACCCCAAGCAAATTCTCAGAGTGTTTCTAAAAGGATTTAGAAATAAGCATAATGAACAATCAAACTGGCATTTCACTTGCAGAATTAGTAATGTGCTATAGACCCAATTCTGCCAAACCCTCACTGACTAAAAATAATACTTCTCATTCAAACTAGCAGAGAAAGCTCTTGGAAGAGTGTACCCTTTGCTAGTGCTTAAAAAAATCTGGTCAATTTTCAGACTCTGCTGTACTTAATGGCAATTAAAAGGACCAATCAGTCTCTCATCATTCAGTGATCAATCCTTTGCAGGCACAAAACATTATTTAGCTATTTGCAACATTTTCAGGGGATTCATCAAGGTAAAGAGAGATGACTGTTTATAAAAGGCTTCCTCTCTGTAATATAACTCTAGAGGATACACAAATCCACTAAAGAAAAATGGTAATAGGAACAATGGGCATTTTAGAAGGGAATGCATCAGTCTCCACTTATTTTCCATGACAGTGGAAACATTATCAGAGATATGCAATCATACCTGCCACATCATTCTACCAAGATCAAATGATCTTCTTTTCTAAGGACATAAATCCAGCTCCTCCCAGTACTCCAGTCAAGCACAAGTCATGCAGTTCATCACAAGTAAGAAGTTTCCCCTACCACAGCCAGCACATGACTTCTTCCAGCAGACTCCACCACAGACCTATAGATTTACACAGGTCTCTCTTTCCAATGGCAATGATCTTGGTACCTCATCAGCATACCTATATGCCCTCTCAGTCTTACTACACGAGTTACTACAGCTGAGGAACAGATGGTCTCTCTATTTATTTATTTAAGGCTGTGATATACCCCTTTTAAATTCAAGGCACTTCAAATGAACTAAGGTAGTACTGACGCACAGAGTGGGTTAACACCTTTACTAAGGCTTTTCAACATAAAGAATAAAATCAACAGAGCCACAAGAGTTCTTCAGATAGAAAGTAGGTGTCTGTTTCAGGTAAGCCAGTTCTTTTGCTATACTCCACTGACTGTATCGATGAGCTCTCCACTAACTATGACAGGAGCTTAGATATTAGCTCACATTTACATAGCTACATGCAGAAACCTTAATTTGTGTTTTAACATGGAGCTGAATTCCATGCACAGTTTGCATCCTGAGATAGATAGCTGAGCGCCACTTCAGTTGTGCCCTGCAGTGCCTGAATCCCTCTCTTGCCTCCTCATACAGGCCAGGTCCTCAACACATCCCTCCTCTACCTTTCCAGGAAAGGGCTGGCACCCGGCCTGAGGGTTCATCAAACCTAAGCTCTTGTTGGGCAAGTGTCACATCCAAGCCTCGGGGGTTCTAGGAGTACCATGGCAGTTATTTACAGTTGCAGCAGCGTTGCACAAGGATAAGGATAATTACACGCAGGCAGTCTGGTTGCAAGCCAGGCATACCTCCCTCCTGCAAACACTTGAGCAATCTCTAAGGCACTGAGCAGTATTTCAGTAGGCCCTCAAAATGATCTAGTGCTCAGTAAACATATTGACACCTTTTTCACAATGATCTCAACACCTGACCACAGTGAAAAGCCAGTTCTTTCTGTAACACTTGAGCTAGATCCTCCCAGAGTCACCCATCATCGCTGTATCCAAGCACAAGATATTTCAGGAGACCTTTTGAGATGACAATCCCTTTGGGCACTTGTACTACCATTTGGCATAACAGGACTGTTTAAGTGAGAGACAGGTCAGCACAGCCTGGAGACAAGACCTTGGACTGCATGACAAATAGCATCATGATTCCAAGGAAAGAAAAGATGACTATGCTAAGTCTTAGTAGACCTAAGCACCAATGTGTAACAGCTTAAGGGACTGATCGTTCTGTATACCCCAAGCCTTACAATGAGCAAAGGCCTGCTGTCACGGCAGTGATGTAGCCCACGTGGACCAATGGATCTGAAATCACCTGGTTCATATTTCATTGCTTTTGGTGCAATATACAGTCATCTAGCTTGCTCCGTCACACCACTCATCATACCCTGAAATAGGGTCCTTGTTGAGTTTTTTTTGGTTTCAGCTGTTTCACTGCAATAATATGACCCTATGAGACATTTTAAAAAAAATGTTTTCATATATGAACCATATTTTTTAATTTCTGCTTTCAGTCTCCAAACAAAGAATGGTTATTCTGTAATATAATAAGAGCTATTTACTGGTATTGAAACCACAGACTTACTGTAAGTTTTACAGCATTCAAAATGCAATGTAATTCTTCTCTTTTTTAGCCCATAATAATTTATTGCCATAATCACATCAGCACTGTCTCACTGTTTAAAAAAAAAAAGTTTGTTGAAAAGCAGACTGTGAAATACTTGTATGTTACTATTCAAATTGCTATTTAATAGATCATCAACGAGCTAGTGGCTAAAAGCAACTTAAGTCTGACTGGCAGTTTAATTCTTTTTTTCCTTTTTACTGCTTTCTTTACCTTCTCTCTTCTGAGTCAGGTTGCCCCAAACATATATACACAAACACTCTTGCTAGTTCACATAATGGTACAGACTGCTGAAGATCAAAATTTCGGCTCTGTGCCTTGACTGCAGCAAGAGACACAGTCTTTCTTTTTCTCCCAAGTCTGTTTAGAGAGTCTACCCACCTGGCTTTTCCTTGTGCAGCAATGTAAGGTTTGGGAAGTAAAAAAACCCACACAACAACAACAAAAGAGAAAAAACAAACCCCACACCCCAAAGAAACCCAAGAAAACCCAAATCCCAAAATCCAAACCCTTCAATTCCTAAGCACATAGGAGGCATACTTATTGTCTGGGCATGTTATTCTCTAGTTAGGACTAAATGAGACTAACTTTATTTGCAGTGCATACCTGAAGCCTGATCCAAAGCTCTGTAATATCCATGGGTTCACTCCCATTGCCACTCTCACCAAGATTTGAATCAAAGCTTTGCTGTGCTTCTCAAGCCAATCATCTGGTACAAGTCTTACCAGCTCTGCCTAGACCCAAACCTGTACAGATTAGTCCACCCTTTTCAGCTCTGTAGATGTCACTGGGGGAGCTTGACTCCTCCAAACCAAATCTGTTTAACATCTTGAAATCCTGATCTGGGCTCTTAATGTGGTGTGACTGACACATCTCCAAACTGGCAATTTGCTGTAGGTCCCCACATTGCTCCCCATGCCACTTGTTCAGGAGGGACAGAGGATTAAGGAGACCTCTTCATACCACTCAAGTTACACAGTGCACCCACCCCAAAGTCCCTGCATTAAGCAAGAAGTTATATCCAGAGATGCTTATTGGTATAAGAAGCCCTCCTGTCTGGCACAAATTACTATCCTTCAATTATGATGCAGGAGGCGGGCTGGTGCTTATCAATTTACTCATTGCAGAAGTCAGCACTGGTTGTAAAAGCATTTAGCAATTTAAAAAAAATAATCTCGGTATAACACTGAACCAACATGACAGAGAAATTAACGCTGAATGGCACTTTATATAATTTATTTAGTTTTAAATTTACCTGGCCTTCCTGTTGAGGTAGTGATTTTTGCTCACATTGTGTGACAGGATCAGAGGAGAGAAATGGATTTTTGTTTGTTTTACACTACAAAGGGAATGCTCTTCATATATTCGTCAGTCCAATCTCTTTCAATATATTTCACACACGAAGATCTTAAGGAAACTGGGATTTCCAGAAGTGAGTAGAGTCTCCTAAAGCAGACTTACTGACAGAGAATACTTCCAGTCAGTTGCTAATGTATTTTAGAGTTTCTTTTCCTCCAACCTTTTATTTCAGCTTCTTTTCTTCCTTCTTATCTTACTCCTCTTCCCTCTCCCCCAGCTTTCCCATCCTCTCAGTTGCAGCAAATGTTAAGCCAATTGTTTGAGGGACTACACACTAAGGGAGGAGAAAGTGTCTAGGGAGGGTTGATATAAGACAGAAGGGATGCTGGCAGGGGGAAGAAAAAGAGAGGGGAACTTCTAAATGTGATTCTAAAGAGTCACATTTATTGTCTGTAAAACTAATCTACGACTTTTTTTTTTCAGATCCACATAACATGATCAAACAAAGTGAGTGTAAACTAATTTTAACCAGTCAGATTTTGTTCACTTTACATGGCTTGACCTGGTTAGGGCATGCACATTTACATTTTTCACTCTTGGATTTTCAAGAAATGTCTTTGTTCAGTCTCTAAACTTGCTATATTCTGATTGCGCGGTAGGGACTGTCTCTTCCAGTTTGTTGTTGTTTTGCAATCAGAAAAGTTTCGCATTATCCTTCAGTTTTACACTGTAGAATGTAAAGTCCCTTTATGATCCTTGATTTTTCCACCACCTAACATCTTGGCAAGCTTTCCACGTTTTCTTGAAAGCTATTTCCTTTCTTAAGCAGTCAACCTAAATTTAGTAAAAGCTGGGATGCTGATGACCTCTACTCTTATTTATCCACAATTAGGTAATTCCACAATCACTCTCAGGGCTCTTTCACCAAGTTATTTGTCTTTGTGTCACTGTGTTATACACTCAGAATGAACTGTGGTCTGCTTGACTACCCAGATCTCGTTTGGAAGAACAGACCTACCAGACCTTTTAACATCAACGTTATTCAATCCTGAGTCACACAAGTTGGCTATAAGGAAAAGGCCTTACAACATTTTAACCTCATAACATGTGAGCACAGTTCGATTTTGAGATGGTTTGACCTTTTTTCCTACCCAACCCTCTCTTTCCTCAATGTATAAAACCAGATCCCAGAATTTGGCACTGCAGTGCTCAACCAAAAGCCAGCAAGATTTTGCTAAACCTATTGCTATAGACATATCATAACAGACATAGTGAGTGTGGGGGGAAAAAATAAAAGAAAACAAGACAAAATAAAAGAAAACAAGGGGAAAAAAAAGAAATCAAAATAGGAGCAAGTCTTCTCTTTTATAATGTATATGGCTTTCTTATTTAATTCCTTTCCTCAGTTTAAGCAAGGGGGATTTTCACCATAATCCTTTCTTTCCCTGATTTTCAGGCTTATGGGAATAAGTTTTTTTTAGAGGCCATCACCTTTAATTCTTTCCTTATGATGAGTCAGTCTGACAGCCTTACTTATTGTTTTGTGTTGGTGGCAAAGCCTAGCCATCTCCATAGGGCAGCTGGAGGCAGAGTCACTTATTTCAAAGCCTCAGCCCTATTGTGACCTGAATTAATCAACCTCAGCAGCTTTATCTCAGCCCACACATAGCATGTCACGTAACTCCTACTAGCATTGCATATCTGTTGCTGTAGGAGCTATACAACAGGGTTTCTAAACTCTCTTCCTCAAACCTGAGGCTCCTCTTTGGCATCTCCCCTGGGGCAGGATCGCCAGGGTGGCAGCTGAGAAAGTCACAGATGAAGAACTAGCACAGAGTAAGGGAAAACCACATAGAAGCATTCAGACACACACACAAAGCACCTACGCTCAGGACAAGATGAGCAGAGCCACTGCAAACTCATCCCTTCCTACAAGGAAAGGACACTGGGGAAAGCTGAAGGAGGAAAGAGGGAGAAATGTAAAGAGGCCTTTCTTTCCTGAAGTGGGCTTTCTTCCTAGAAGACTCAATCTTTCAGCATGTGCAGGCTTAAAACCATTTGACTCTAATACCATTTTGTCCAAGAGGACTTCAGGACTCGACTCCATGGTCTGAGAGCAGAGAAGTTGTCTAACGGAGAACTTGTAAACTATATTTAAGTCAACACACACAAATATGATGGAGATGCACATACGACCCTAACATTATGGGTAACAGCTGCCAAATATGCAACTTGTAGGACTGGTATATGCTACACCAGTGATTTTCAGTGGTTTGGTAATACAAGGCGGCCAAAATGCACCCATTACTTGACTGTTAATTTCCAGCAAGGATTTCTACCACCCCTGAAGATTATACTCCTGACAAGTTCTTTAGAGCAAGAAATAGGTATTTTAACTTCACAGCATCTCCAGAATTTATCACACCAGTATCGTCATATAGGGCATATCAAATGGCATGGCAGACAATATTCATGCGATTTATATAAATGGAGCTTACAATCAATTGATGTCGATGCCTAGAAAGACCACAAAAAATGTGTAGGAATCTCATTCTATGTGGAACAGAGAGAAGAGCTCCCATTTAGATTTTATGGCTGAAAACACGGTAATGGAAAAGTAGTCGTATTTATTGTACTGATGTTTTAGTGGAGTTGCTATGTTTTCTCTTTAGCTGAGAAATAGTTTTCAGTCCACCTAGATACACACAATCCTTCCCTTTTGGGAAGGACTCCAGGTTCTGAATGAATGCAAATGTAAGTTTTATTTACCCTGCAGGACATATAAGCAGTAAAATAAATTACATTAATCCTTCATTTCCAAAGCCAACTGAAGCCAGTGGAGTCTTTGACTTCATATCAACAGCCTCTGCTCTTCTTTCCCCTGAGGTTTCCCAGCCCAGCAGGGGGTGATATGCTATCCTCAGTAGGGCCTTCAGGGATCCTGGTCTTCACCAGCGGCTCAAAACTCTATCGTGTAGCAAGTGACACAGGTGAAAGCTTGTGCCCAGTGTAGTGACATGTGACAACAGAAGGGTGGCTTCAGAAAAAAGGGAATTATTTCAACAGTGGAAGATGACTGATGAAAGTAGAAAGTCTTAAAGAGCAGCCAAGGTGGGAAGACCCCCAAACACTGAGTCTTTCTTCTGAACCAGTCATATTTACAAGCAACAAGTACCTGCCCACACTAGCCACTTAAAGGAGGCGTGTCAAATATTTAAAGCTAAATTAACCTTCGCTTGGTTGGAGCGGAGGCACAAGGAGCTCAACAGCAGCTGCTTCTGCCCAATGCCCTGTTGCAATGACCACAAGAAAACTGCTAACGCCTCTCTCCTAAGCCCCCAGCAGCCAAAGTACTGGACACGGAGCAGGGCAGGGGAAAGACAGGCCCCTCAAACCCACTTGTGCCAAACACCGCTCGGCTGCCCCTGTCCCCCAGCTGCTGTTTGAAGGGCTCTGGTTCTGCAGGAGGCCCAAAGACCCCTCATGCTAGGTGAGGAAAAAAGCCAAAATAAAACAGACTCTGATTGCCAGCTGAGCACAAGGGCTTACTGCAGGAGGAATGGAAATCATTCCTTGTAAAGTGAGTGCCTCTAACAGGGAGGTTGCAGAGCAATAACACTTGGGTGTACTTTTATTCGGCTCCTGGAGCTGGGCTCCCTTTGAAAGCTATAACTGTTGCCCCTACACTTGAAGCGTCCAAAGCTTTGACTCTGTTACTAGTGTAAAGCTCACTGTAAGTAGTATAAGCACAACAGACATTTTGAGATGTCTACACTGTCTTATGCACTTGTATGAACTGCATTTCCAAAAGCAGTCAACACCCAAAGCTCTCATGCAATCCTTCCTTACTAAAGTGCCTCAGCACCTTGTTACCCTTAAAAAGAGAAACGTTCATATAATACCCCCATGTGCTATTGCTGAGTGGCAAGGAGAAACACAGGGAGATTAAGGACAAAATCCAGAGACAGGGCAGTGGAGGAAAATTTCACCATGTAAGAACACAAAACAACAGCCTTGCTTGGAAAGAAATGCTGATGGTGCCTACCTCAGGAGAAGGCTGCAGCTCCAAAGCAGGTTAAGGCACCTTCAGCACCCAGGAGAAAGGAGCAGGGCTGAAGGCTGACCCCACTCCATCCCAGATCCTACCAGCCAGGTGCAGGCGCTTTCCTGTTCATCAGGGGGCAGGAGGAAGGGGGAATGAAATCCTTTTGGAAGGGCCATACTGTTCCCACACACCAGATTGGGAGCACTGGTTCTTAATATACCATTCTGGACTTCACTTCTGCCAAAAGCTAAGCTTTTCAGCACCTGACTTTCAGACACTTAGCTAGTTTTTTGGATATACCTTTACAGGGTTTGCCAAAGATTGCATAGGAAGGCTGCAGCAGTCCAAGGTCTTGAACCTCTGGTCTCCTGTAGTCCATATTGAGGCGTTAATCACTGTGTCATTCTTCCTCCCCAACAGATTCTTTTTAAGAGTTACAGTCACCGAAAGAGAGGAGAGTTATATCCCATTATAAAATACATGACCAATCATATAGTTCAAATCTAATGCATAGCAGCCACTTACATCAGCCTGCCAGCAAGCTTGTGACAAAGAATTATTCACAAAATGGCAGCTGGCCCAAACTAGCAAATGCCTTTGAAAACAGAAGCTGTAATTACATATAGCTTGGTTTGGGATAATTAGCTAAATACCATTCTCTTCTTGGAGAGAGGTACTTTCCAGCAAACAGTGTATTTGACCTAAACAACAACTATGAAACACAGTAGAGCACAGAAAAATTGCCGCCTCTCCTCCTCTTCTTCCTGCGTCTAGCTTTCAGCTTCAGCCCCCACCCTGCGCCCCGAGCAGGACAGCAGGACGTCTGTCCGGCTCCATACATACGCTGCCATCCTGTGGCCAGATTCTGCCAGCACAAGTGACTGTCAAAAGGAGGCGAAAATAACTCCTGTGAACTGAGTGCTGCTATTTCTAGAGAAGTAAGGTACCACATGGCACAAGCAAAACAGGGCTTCATAGCAGTCATAGGCGTGAACTAGAAAATGCAAATCCAACTACGTTTTTGAACCTTTGCATTTCAAAGTGCAGCTGGATTTACAATTCAGTGGACTGTTGAGAAATATCTGAATAATACTGAGATGCAGGTAAGGAGAAAAGGAGCTTGAGGGAAAGGGGAAGGGAACATCAGGCTCTGAAATCTTCAGCAAAAACAGAAGTGGCCACCATTGACTTGAGCCCCATGTGGAGCATCAGGGAACAAAAACCGACTGGGAAGTGTAAACACAAAGGAAAAGCCTGGACATGACAGATGACCCAAAAGCCTCTGGAAACTTGACCCCCCTGCCAAGAGGCAGTCGGGAGGAGGGCATGAGTTGATTAGGGTGAGTGATAGGAGAAAGAAAGCAGAAGCTGGGTGGGAGTCTGAGGGTTGCTGGCCCATTTCAGAAAGTTGCCCTGAGTGTTGTATCCAGCCCTCTATGGCCAGGGCGAGGGGGACGTGCAATTCTAGTAAGGCTGTGTTTTAGTTGCCTCATTCTTTTGGCCTCCATGGAGGAGGCAATATTCCCCTTGCAACTGCTTAGGAAGGCAAAAGGAAAATGTTGATTAGCACTTAGCAAAGGAAGTGGCTTATTTGGCCTGATTATAATCATGGGAACTTTGTTCCCTCTGCTCCAGTGACCACATTGGTAGCGTTAACTGGAAAGCCAAGTAACCGGTAAAGAAACTGCTGAATCAAGCTTAGTCTGATACTGCTTGCATAATTTTCCTTGAACAGACATACAAGGAACCTTAATTTTCTTCATACATTGGGCCCTTGGTGGCTTTCTCCCAAACAAGCCATTTCACAGCTCCTTATTGGGTAAAAATCTGCCTCTCTTTCCCCTGGATGGCTGCTGGAATGGTGGTAAGGTTTAACAGGGGTGCCTGAGAGCAAAATCTGGGCCTGGGATGTACTGCAGCTATCAGTCTATCATCGTTAAATATGCTGAACTTGAGAATTATGTCTTGCGAGCCTTTTGTAGGCAAGGGTTTTCATGTGTGTGTTTAAAACAAAAATTTACAGTGCCATAGACATTAATTTCAGTTCAGGGTCACACAGGCCAGAAGCAATAATGAAACAGTATTTTCATAATTGACATGTTTTATGGTTGTATTATGAAATGCTGGAAAGCCAAAGTGAGATTTTTCCATAGTTCTGTTAAATTAACAGCTTAAGTCAATGTACTTATCAATTAATAGGCATTCATCTCAGCACGGGCTGGAAAACCTTCAACATGGGCAGCTAGAGCTTTTCCAGGGCCTGCTTACATGTCAGTGTAGAGCAGCCCAAGGACTGTTTTAGGTCATACTTTATGTTTCATTTTGGTGGTGCATTTTAGCTACGCCGTCTCCCTCCCTTACCATGTTGCATGTCCCCCAAGATAGCACACGCTCTGTGAGACCCCTGCGGCTGGGTCTCTGTGGGCCGTGGACGATGTCTGGTGTGGGCATTTCCACACTTTCTGAGATCTCGTTGGTTTTCAGATTACTAGTGTAGCTGAAAATCAGGCCCACTGGATCTGAACACCAAAAGCAAAATCCAGGAGAAAGACTGGATTTCCCCTTCAAAACAGAGCATCGCTCTTAGCCTGCAGGACTGCAGAATAGGTTTCTTTTTTCCCTGTTGCCCTCAAGGGCAAAACAGGAAGAAAAAAGGTAGCAATTTGGCAATTTTCAATGAACAGAACAGGTTAAAATAGAGAAGAAATCTTGCGATGTAATTTTCAAACCCTGTTTTGCACAGTGGAAACTACTGAAGCTTACTAGAACACCATGTGGGAAAATGATTTTGTGTGGAAGATGCAAATAGAAAAGAATAATTAAAAGGTAACAGAAGACTGGTCCACTTAGTGCTGAAACAGACACCCTGGGCTTAGGAGCACCAAATAAAATTACCCTGAAAAATATCCACATAATCCTCCCATCTTCTCTTTCTCTTTAGATAAGAGCGAGGCAGAATATTCCAGGGATTTAAAGCATCATTTGTTTACATGGTCATATTTTAATCATCTGCAAGAAGCTAAGGTTACACAACCCCAGCGTTCAAACGATCCCCTACCTTGCTGTTTATAAGAAGTGGGGCCTGACATTCATAACGTTCCCGGGCTGCTCCGAGGGGACAGGAGAAGAGGGATGGGGAGGGAGGAGGAGGAGGAGGAGGGAAGAGAGGAGAGAAAGGTCAGCTCCCTTTTTAAGCATTTCTGAGCTTGCTGGAAGCTTTCAGCGTGTGGGTGGTAGGTGTATCGGCTGACACAGGGAAGTGTAAGCGTGAAACTGGCCACCCAAGACCTCAGGGTCACTGCTGACACTCCAGATCTCCGAGCTGGGGAAGGCACCTGCTCCCTTGCCAAAACAAACCATCTCCTGCTATGGGCATACTTGAAAAGACCTGCTTTTGTCAGCCTGGGGGAAGAGGGAAAGGGAGGGGGCGAGGGGGGAGGAATTAGAGGGATGTGGGGGCTTTTGGTTTTACTTAAACAGTCTCAAATAACCAGTTTACAATGCAGCGATGTTCTTCAGAATTTATTAAAGGGGGGGAAAAAAAAGGAGCCGAGGAGACTTGACTCCAGATCTGGTGAGCATTAATATGCATCGTGCTAGAATTTCATGAGGCAAGCGAGTTTTGTAGCCCTTGCTCTGGTGGTCCTCTGCTGACAGGATCTCAAGCCGCTATTTGTTATCTTTAGGCCTGATAAGTACATCTGGTTTTGATTCAGGTGGCCGCGAGCTTGTCTCAGAGTTGAAAAGGGTGCTTTGCTCAAATTGAATTTTCTCACAAATTTCAAACTGGGATGAGAACCAGAAGAAGCTAGGCCCTGTCACACAAAACTCCCGTTTTGCTTGCTCGGCCCTTGGGCTCGTAAAAACCTGGCACAAATCAGTTTCACCTGTTTGGCTAAGTGAGTACATGCTAAAAGTAATAAAGCTATTAGTGCAATCAGATATTTCTCCGCATGTGTTCTGATGTAAAAAGAAAAAAATAAAAAAGAGAAAGAAAGCGGGGAGCTGAACTCTTCTCAACCCTGCCTGTCACATATCTTCCTGTGTCCCTGTAAATTAGTTGCAGAGAGTCGGCTGCCGGTTCTCCACGCCTTTCTGCCTGGGCATCGTAGGCTGGCAAGTAGACCTGGCTGCAAAGAGCTGTTCGACTCTGTCGCCCTCCTTAGAAAAGCAATTTAAGTCGCTCTCTGAGGTGAAGAGGGGAAGGGACTACTTTTGTCGTTCACCATCTCATACTTTCCAGCTCTCTTTGTACCAATACCAGATTCGCCCCCACTTTTAGACAGCGAAGCCCCACCTGGCTCTCCAGCGAGGACTGCTTCAGCGCCTGAGCAACCCGAGTCCTCCTGTCCCCAGATACAGTCACTTCCAGCAGCAGGACAGGGCCTGGGTGATTAGCTCCTGGGATGCTATAAAGTTTGAAACAAGACACGCTTCTGACACCGTTTCCCCGCGCAGTGTATCATCATGGCCTCACAGCCAGTGTCTTTCATGGCTTATGGGAAAGACTCTCGGGCAAACTTAGAAATCAAAGAATTTAAGAGGCTTCTGGCCCCAAACAAAGACCAGTGACATCTCTAATTAACTCCAGTCTGGCAACACATTTTATTACCCATAAATTTCTGGCATTCCGGTGGTGTCTCCTGCTCATGTGAGATGCTCTGTAAAACGCTCTGGGAACCCGCTGGACAGAAGATACCATAAAAGCATACTCTGTAACTCTTCACCCTGTCATTCGTCTATGCGCCACTTGAGGAACCTTCAGGACAAAACATGGGGCATTTTTTGTTTGACCTATTATCTATTTTCCACATCCCTTTTTTCCATTTCATTATACTTTGCTTTGTTGTGCATTTTACCTTGCAGTGACTTCTCTTATGTCTCGTTTTATAGGAAGCTTCACCTGCCATGGAGATTAAGAAATTACATTCGTGATACATATTTGTCATGCCATCTAAATGTAGATAGTCTTACCTTAACAAAATTACTAAAACAAGCCCCTTTGTATAAAATAATAATCCTCACAGAGATATTTTAAAATTGCGTCAAAGCAACTCCCTAACCTAGTTCCAACTGAAGGAATAAAAAGAATGATACTGTTGGCATTTTTCATAAGTATTTCTCCATATTTTCCAAAACTAAAATGCTATAAAAATATAAAACATCTGTATAGCTTCTTGCAGAGAAGGGTGTCTTTCTTGAGGAAAAAATTACTGAATTTCCCTTAGCATGTTTTATATGCTAACATCTTTTAAAAAAAACGTTGACCGGCTATGCCAGTTCCCTCTCCTAAACCTACAATGCAAGAAAACTGGCTGCTTTCTGATATGACAGGTCAAGAAAGTGCAAAAAGCCGTATGATACCCATTTCCTCCAATATTTAACAGCCAATATTTAACACGCTAATTCATGTACTCTTTGAAGTTCTCAAAAAAGGTACCCTATTTCCATGCTCCATCTGTGTACCCGAGGTCTGAGAAGAATTCACTTTTGAAAGTGTCCGCATAATTTATCATGGTCCCTTTTATTTAAAGTGCTATGTAATGAAGATATCATACCTTGCTATTGGGGGTGCTCCCATGGCGCAAACATTTCTGCATAGCGTACAAATGGCGCTGTTCCCAATTGCATGACTGAGCTCTGAACAAAGGAAGAGATGTGAAGGATGCTGAGAGGACCACTGGCCATAAACCAAAGGAAGAACTGAATGCTAGAGCCAAAATATTTCTGTCCATCAAGACCAATCTTGTTTGGGGACGATCTTTGTGAGTGTCACACTCTTAGGCAGGCTCATAGAGGCAGAAAGCCATGGAGTATTTGGGTGTCTCCTTCAGCCGATTCTGGGCCCCTCAGGTGCTTGAGAACATCTGAGGGACCTCTTCCCATTGTCCTCATGGCTGTATGGGGTTTCCTACAGTAGCTTTCCACTAGATGGACACTGCCATCTTTGTGGGATCCCCAGCCTCATAAATGCAATACCGTGAGTCATCTCTGTTGGCATTTGGGGAACACTGTGGAAATTCATTTCTGTGACTGTTCTGATACCACCAGGAGGGTCACTGACCCACTCCATCAGACAAACACACAGACAGAGCTTTCAGACAATGTCTGCCCCATCTCTTCAGGCTGTAGCTTTCCTTTAAAAAAAACCCAAAACTGCTCTTAGTCATGTATCTATCTATGTTGTTGGATCTGTCACTTTGAGCCTGTCATCAGGCTGACTGAGTCCATGGCATTCTGTAGGTCATGGTTCTCCTCCACTCGCCTTCATTTACTTGGCAGAGTCACTCAGGTCTGGGACACAGAGGCAAGATGTGGATGAATGCATGCCCACAGCATACCCACTTAGGATGTGGTTCTGGCATCCCTGTTCACACCAATCTGCTCTTCTAGCATCTCATCACTCACATTTCCACAGATGGGAGTAAGGCATTGGTCACCATAATGGCAAGAGGAATGCCGTTATGCCAAGGATTTGCCATAATGGCAAATCGCTGATTTCCACACTTGGCCTAGTGCCCTGGCTGCCTCTGCCTAGTTGTTCCTCAGACTGCCAGTCCAACTTTCCCAAACTCTAAGCGAATGCAACTTATCTTTCATCCACTTCTGACATCCTGCCTTGCCTTTGCACCCAACCTACCGAAATTCTCCTCATTCTTGCGGTGTTTCTCTAGGCTGCAAATCACAGAAAAGAATGGGAACAATCAAAAAAGAAAACACGCTTAATTTCTACCGGTGGGATGCTTCCTTCCACCCACACCGGCCTTGTTTAGGTGGCTGTGCACATAGCATGGCCCTTTCTAAGCTGACAAAGTTCACGCAGGGGCGGCAAAGCCAGCTCACTGCAAGGTCACCATCAAATTAACGTCTGCAGTGTTTCTTGGCCCCTCTGTATGATCTTTAGGGAAGAGACAGATCAAAGGGAAAGCCATCGAGTTCGGGGATTTTTGCCTTCTAAAAGTCACAGGGACAAAATGTCACTGGCTGAAGAGCAGCAGTGGGATCATCGGAGCATCGTTCACCATGGGCAGGCCGAGGAGACAAGGAAAGGGCAAAGCCCTGGAAGCAAGTCGATGCCCCTATCCCTGCAGGAGCTGGGGATCACGGTAGCAGAGTAACATGGGGTGGCTCATTTGGTCTTTGTACTGCAGCTGACACAACTCCACCAACCATGATTTGTCACCTGCCCTCTCTCAAAACCCACCCTAATGCTCACATCACTTCAGAACAATTTTTCCTAACTCCTTTCTATTCTCTCAGCTAAAATATAAGAAGGCAGAATTCATTTAAAAACCAAAATCTCAGTACTTCGTTGTTTTTTCAGTAAGCTATTTTACAATGATATATGCTTTTCCTCTTTACCTTTCTCATCTTTCTTTCCACCAAATATTTTCCAACAGCCACAGTCTAACAATAAAAGCAAAATATTTAAAGTACCAAGAAAAAAAAATCTGATTTAAACTGGTTGAAATAGATCACAGCCACAGAAAGCACATAGAAGCAGCAAGAATGTCAAAACTTCAGAAGAAACATACTTTAAAAATGAAGGAGTTGAACAAAACAGGTTAGAATAAGTAAAGTCTTTTTTTAGAGGTCCTGGATTCTAGGCTTTCTCTCTACAAAATCTTGCGCTGTTTGTCTTTTGCTCTTTATATATTACACAATTATTCTGTGAAATTCTGTAAATTCAGAACTATAAATATATATTTTGTATTTTGTATAATTTTTTTTGCTTAATAAAATAAAAAATAGGTAAAGAAAAAAACTTTTCATTCAATATGTCAGAAAGATGCTGGAAATGGCAGGATACAGGATAAAAGCAGAAAGACAGACAAACATATTTACTTATTCTATGGAGGGATACATGCAGTCTGTAGTATTATACTGATGTTTTTTGAATAGTTTTAATACCAGGAAGTGCTTAGAAAATTTACTTTAAATTTTTTTTCCCTAGAAATCCACAGAGGTTTTACTTTTCTCCATTTTTTAAATAGATCTTTAAAGTTAACCACAAGCATAATTGCTTTTTGAAATAGGATTAGTGTTCAAGTGATTTATAATATTTAAAAGGTGTGAAATAAATCAGAAGTGAGTTTGGGGAAGAAATTACAATACTAGATATCCAGAAAGTCAGAATATAATTAACCTTTGTTTACCATACATCTCCTTCTGTAGCAAAAGGGCAAAGAATAATATTTCTAAGTTAGAGAACAATATTACAACAGAAAGTACGCTATTGCAAAGTCAACAAATTTTAAATTGTGAAAGAGAAGAAAAGGTAGAAAGAAATGGATTTCAAAATGTATGTTGTTTCTTTAAGGATGGGTATTCTTGGTGCAGTCTTGTGGTCTTAGGAATTTCAGGATCTATCTTTCAGTTTATTTAATTTTCTATTTCCTTTTCTCAGCCCACAAATAATCCATACACAGACTGTGATTCGGTATGTATTTTGTTTACTGATTGCAGTAGAAATATCATCCTATCATTTCTAGAGACATTTATTATAGTATAGATCCCTCTTTCCTCAAAAACGGTTGATCTTCACAAATGTGTGATTTTCTCCATTGACTTGGATAAGGTGCACAACCAAACAGCAACCTTGGTCTCCCAGTTATGTGGGAACGTGCTCAGAAACAGCTATTTTGCTGTAGAGCTCTGTGAAACAATTGTGCAGACTGTCCAAGAATTTAACTGCTTTATCTATATGAATAAACTAAATCAGACTATGTTTGGGTGAGATACTGAGCTATTTACCTCCATTTTGCAGGAAGGGAAACAGCCTCATCTATAACCACCTGAGACGCGCAGGTGGGAGTGGAACCAGAGCATCCCAACCTCACCTACGTTCTCTGTGAAAGGCATGGAGAAGATGTGCAACGGATGCACAAATTTTATTCAGTTCCTAACCCTTACCCATGCTTCAGTCCATTCTTCTTGTTGCTTTGACTTAAAAAATATATATGTATGTATTTTTTTTACTTATCCTTTCCTTTGCATCCCCTCTCTTCTACCTATGCTGAAGTTTTACATGAAAGCACCAACCAAAAACATAGGCTTTCTCTTTGAGTACTCCCAGCTTACCTGGAGTTACCCACTACTGGGTATTGGGTAAGAGATCTTTTTCCATACTCAGGGAGTGTATCATTCAGAGACACTGTCAAGGAACACCTATATATTTACCCTGTAGGCTACACCTGAAAGTTTCATTAGTTAGCCTTGGGGCTCTGATTCATGAGGGGCTGGTACGGCTGTTGCAGCTGAGCAGAAAATAGTCCCCGCACGTATTCCCCGTCCTATGTGTGGGGATGGTTCATCTTCACGTGAGCAAACCCCTGACTCGCTGCAATTTCTACTGAGGCATTGAAAGGCAAAGCGAGATTGGTGAGGGTTTACCTTAAAATACCGTGTAGTAAAGCGCAGCTGTTCAGCAGCTCCTCCACAAGCAGTTTAGCCATCTGCACAGCAAAGGGCGGGTGGGGGCTGCAGCCTCTCCCAGTCCAACAAATCCCATCTCCACTTTGTGAACCGGGGCACGGGCACATTTATACATCACAGACTCTAAAGCAGAAGGGAACACTGTTGCTATTTTAGCCTGACCGCCTATGTGCGTTATAAGGCAACCTGACTTGGCAGTCTTATTGCAATTAAACAATGACTTTTTTCATTACATCTTGAACACTTTCCCCCACAGAAGAAAGTTAAGCATATTGGAAAAGCTCCTGTTCCCACAAGCCCTTACACTGACTTCACAGAGTGAAGTGTAGTACGGGCTGGAGCAGGTTATAGATGCAGGAGTTTCTTGTCATTCCTGTATTCAAACAAAAAACATTTGCTGATGCTTTTTTATGGCACTGAGCTCTTTCTACTGTCATTTTCGCATTGTCAAAATGCTACAAAAATTAAGCATAGACAGACCTATAGTGAAAGTAGTCTGTGAGGTACATAATTTGAAGCAATAAAGAGCCCCTTAAAGTTAGTGGCCGTTGTGGCCTCAGTATGCCCAAAGGCATGGCATTTGAGGGGTTAAGGTTGAAAACTTGGGTCCTAAGAAAGTTTGGAAGATTTTAAATCCAAACTGGTTCCAACCAGATACCCACTAGCCAGTTTTTTCAAGAGGTGTTCAAGAACCTGACTATCATTTTGGGGCAGCCGGAAGAGAAGTAGTGGAATAGTATAACTTGTGCACTATAAACCTGTCTGGGTATTTCTGGCATTATTGTTAAATTAAAGTTATATTAAAATGAAACACTTCACTATTTAGCTTTCTGTCTGCCTGGCAGGTTTTGCTACATAAATCTAGTTGGAGAAAATTGGCCCATTTGAATTGGACATTGGATATGGCATTTCTGCACCATCAAGAAAATGGCTGCACATTTTTTTAATTGTTTCCCTTGCATATAATTTTTAAGCAGTCTTATAAAAATGTTTTCCTTGTTTCACTCCCCACTGAATTAAGAATGCACATGAATAGTTGCCAGTTGGCCTATACGATAGTCATTCCAGCAGGCAGCAATGAGAAAGTATGAAGTGGTTTTTGGAAGAACTACCTTTCTTTGCAAAATGCACTAGACTTTGCATAGCTTGAAAGAGATGCCTTTTATTCCCTGCAGACCACTTCCTTCAGCTCAAGAAGAAAGAAGAATTTCCTAACCGGTGAACGTAAAGGATAAACATAAGAAGTCTTGCATGTACTACTTGCGATCTGCTTTGCAAGCAAACAAACTTTTGCTATTTTGTTGAAATTTAAGTGACTTATATTCTCCAGAGATCTTGACTGTGCATTAAGACAGAAGTCTCTTGTTGTTGCAGGCATGTATGGTATTTAATTCTCTCCCTGTCCCCTCCAAATTCTGCCTTTCTCACCAACACACATGTGCATACACATATCCATTATCAAACTGATGGTTGCCATGTAGCTGCCCAGTTATAGTTCTTTTTCAGGGGGTTGGGGGGGAGTCACAGTTTCCTGGAAAACATCACATGCTGACATACAAAATGACATTTGAGATGTATGGAAAGTAAGGACAATGACCAAAATATTTCATGCTGCCAGCTTATCAGACGAAAGCTGTATGAAAAGGTACAAGTAGTGGTTCTGTTCTGTCGCTGGAAGAGACAGAGGGGAAATAAGTTCCCACTAGGGCTGCTCTCACCGCTGATGTCTCTAGAGCTGTTCAAAGTGAACAGATAAGGAGACAGCTATTTTATTTCATTGTAATAAAAACAAAAGTCAAACAGTTTTCAAAAGCAAAGTCAAAAAAATCCTTGTCAGATGGAAAAAAAATAAAATGAGGATGACTAGAAGTGAGCACAGGCAGGACGGTTACATGGTGTGACCGAAGGCACCGGCGTTAGACCAGGCTGCAGGAGCTCCCTGCCCTGCTCTGCCGACCCCCTGCCTGGGGGGCACGGAGGCTCCCCGGGGCCCCCGGGGCCACCAAACAATCGCTGGTCTGTTGCAGGGACCGGCTGCCCGGGGCCGCCAGGCCCAGCTGGAACAACACTCCCCGCTCCCAGACTGGCCTGGGGAGCTCCTCCACCGGGTAACGCCAGGCAAACCTACAGGAAGCGTGAATAATTGAAGGGTTTTAGCAAAAAAAAAAAAGCCTCACAACTAATTTTCCACTCTGGCGCTCGCTTGATGCTTTCAGCTCTCGGGTAGCCCCGAAAGACATCCACACCCTGGGACCAAAGCCCGATCCTGACCCCAGCAGAAGAGCAGGGACCTCAAATTGATTTTTAGCAGTCCCTACCAGGTAAGAACATCTCCCTGCTCTGCCTAGCTCCTCATCCGGTGAAGCTGATTTATTTGTGAGCACCACGACAAGGCAAGTGCAGTGCCCACAGGGGACACCCACCTCTGTCCCAGGGCTCTGTCTTGAGCAAATCAGGGGTTTGCTCAGGAGCTCCCAGCCTGCAATACAGGCACCGTCGGTTTGCTCCACCTTTCATGAAGCTCCACATGGCAGTTGCAAGAGCTCCCAGAGAAATGCCAGGGAAACCTGGAAAAGACACCTTTTATAACAAACTTTTCTCGTTTCTGCTTTTGAGGATTTGGTTTCTTTCAGTGTGCTCTGGACTGTGTCATCTGGCAAGAGCTGGCTTTATCTAGATCTAATTGTTTTCTCAATTAAGCCTAGAGAGAGAGATTTTCCCTCTTGGATTACTAGGCTCATTTTAAGAAGATAATTTAGTGGCTTAATTTAGTGACATTAAAATTAAATTTTAACTTCAGTTTTTTCCCCCCATGCTGAGACATGTAATGAATAAGTTGCCTCCTGGGAGGGGTAAATTTCTCTCCTGTTTTTCCTTAGTGGAGAAGACACTGGGGAGAAAGGAAGTAAGAAGTGAGTTGAAAAAAATAAATCTTTTCATGTTTGGATCCTAATTCAGAGAATTAAGACTAGGCTAAGAAAAATACAAGTTAATCTTGACACCCCAGCATGTAATCAAGAGCAAGATCTTCCTGCTGCCACCAGGCTTCTTCTACCCAGATCAAGTTGTGAGGAATAAAACAAACGGTGAAGGTATCTTTTATCGGTTTTGGAAACACAGCACCCTGTGCCCCCTTTTAGCGTTAAACTGGGTAGACCGAGGCCCAGGTAGCACGTTCCTCTCTTTCCTGGCTTCACCTGTGAAGGTGATGGGGCTGTGAAAGGCCAGGTGGAGAGACAGATCTGCTTGTTCCCTGCCACATCAATGGCCTCCAAAGGCAGAATAACATCAGCTAGCTGACTCGGGCTATTTAGTTTCATCTCTCCCCTCTTCAGGTCCTGTCTCCTGTTCCCCCCACACCGAACCCTTCTTCCATCCCTTTCCACCATCCTCAGCACTGCCAGCTCCCCAGCAAGCCTCTGCGCAGCAGCCAACAGAGAGGTCCTGACCCCACCATCCCAATCAGTGCACAGAAATCCCGTGGGTAACTGGTGGTCCTTGCATAAATTCTGCTCCTCCAGACAGGCCTGGTCAGTAGTCATTCAAAGTTAATAATTTGACTGGGATTTGCACAATGTCCTGGAAGTTTCCAGTCTGGAGATGCTGCTAAGTGCCCAAATCTTGTGCTAATCTCTGCTGTGATGGATGGTTTTTAATGTTTCTGAAAATCAGGGGCGGGGGGGCACAGGTCTGGAGGAGCAAGCAAAAGAGCAGCAGAGCCATCCATCCACTGCTTCTTCACAGAAGGACTGGAGTTTTAAGGGGACTTATAAGTTACTTTTCTGTATCCTGTTCAGATCCCCTTTTTTATGCTTTGCACAGACAAATCTATTGACTGCAGCTGAGGTCAATGTGAACTTTGTCTCACAAGGATGTTAGAAACGTTGAATAGAGCCTTTTGTTCCCATATTCATTTTTATTCTTCAAAACATACAGTGACACTTCATAAGCAAATGACAATACAAGTTTAGAAAAAGCTGATGAAGGATTAACGTGCCAAGAAATCTGTTAAAATCTGTTAAAGAATGGCAATTACATTAAGAAAACTAGCACCTGAGAGTTGAAATGAAGTGATGTGGTTCTACTAGTCCTGCTATCAAAGGACTGGAAAACACTCAAGTGGCAGCTATATTATAAAGCACGTATATTGATCTCCAAATTTGCAAACTAAAAGATTTAAGTTTGTTGGGCAATGATAATTTTTTTTTGAAATGCAATTCAGAAAGTGTAGATGATATACTTTCTTCCTTACCTGAATCTTTACACATATTTTTAAAACATTAAGACTACTACTAATGCCTGCCTTACAGAATTATTAGCAATTTTGTCTTCCTAAGAAACTTTACCTTTAAACATATGCTTCATCACATATCCATTTATTTCTCTCTCCCCATCGTACACAAAAGTTCCTTTTCACACCTTACCTCTCCCAGACACAACCCCTCACTCGTGTCTCACACATCGATGCAAAGAACAACAGAGAAATGACAAAGCAGGCTTTTTCTTGATGTCAAGAGTAAAAAGTATTTTAAAAATTCTGACTAAGGAAAGTAATAAATTTGATAATTTAGATGTCCTAATATTTTAGAAATAAAGGCATTTAAATTACTCACATTTAAACACAAACCTTTTTTCACATTTCAGTACTAACTGAAATTATTGTTTTCTAGAGAACTTTTCCTCAAAAGTTGGATAATTCACAATGAAACCTTTCAGTAGTTAATCGGGTTTTTTTTTTTACTAAGAAAAAAAAGTAATTGCCTCAAGAAAAATCTGTAAGACTATTCCTTCATAATTCTGTTTGTCAATCTTGCCTGATCCTACTTAGGACCAGTTGTACTTTATTTCTAGGCGTGCTTCTAGAAATGATACCCATAAACATAAAAGTCAGACTTTAAAATTGAAAGTCGAATGCCCTCTGCTAATTTCAGACTTCACTGCGTAGGCTGAGCCCATTTCATGTTGAGTGCTGCACAGAAAAAAGCAGGCAAAACATTCATCTCCGGTGTGACTCTTCAAAGGAGCCCCCGAGATGATTCTGCCCTGTAAGTACGGCCGTCGAGTCAGTAGCGGTGGATTCAGAGGTGCAGTGAGGCCTCTGAAATGCTTTTCAAATATTTTTACAAGAAATGGAGAGATTTTGTCCTTGAGAATTCCATATGCCTTGTGGAGGGCTCATAAATAAACAGCTTTCAGGATAATGTTTCACACTTCAGCTAACTCAAGAAAGGAGAATATGTTACTCCAACGATTTCTAAGGAAAAGAGTTCCTCACAGAGCCTCGTAAAATACAGAAGTGTTTTCTGTCAAGCTTTGCCTCTGTATGACTGTGTTTCCTTCGGTGTGAATTAATTACCTGTATTCTTCGGTCTCTTAAGTCTCCCTGGTCACATATGTACCTATGATTTTATTACTGAGTTCTCAGTGTTTGCTGGTTCCACCCTCACCCTCCTCCAAAGTATTTCTCAAAACCCTCAACACTTCTTTTCTGGTTTTTGCTTGGTTTGGGTTTTTGTTGTTTTTTTGGGTTTGTTTTTTTTTAAACATTTCCTGTTTCTCTCGATTTTGAATTCACAGCTCCATCAGAACAGTAGAATATGCACCGTAGTCACAGATCGCACATACATCTGTTCCCACAGGGCATGAACAAGAATATACTGATCAAAAAGGTCCCTTCTCATTAACTTATAGTTTAAGCAGCAGTTACAGGGAACACTTCAGAAAATCCTGACTGCAAAACTGCCGATTGCCTGCTTAGGTTTTAATTTTGTCCAAGCTATGTGATCTATCCTGTTACAAGAGAAAAAGGTTTTATCTCTCACCTTGCTATATATTTTAAGAAACTTCTGTGCCGCGCGTGACGATCCCTTTCAGCGTACTGTGGGTCTCTGCTCAGGGGTCTGAGCTACAACTTCTGGGCGACTTCTATCCACTTTATCAGATTCTAAATCAGGTTGAAGTTATGAGCACTGTGTTTTTCTTTGCTGAATACTGCTGCTTCTAGTGGGGTTTCTTGACAGCTTCTCAGCTCCTAATTCAGGCTACCTGTGAAACGCACAGAAGCGTGCTGTAGGGATCAGCTGCCCGCTCTTTTCCCCTAAGATGAAAATTAGCAAAAAACATGAATATTTCTGACCGAAACCAAATGTTTCATCTAAGAATGAGAAAAGTCCGCAGCAAATAAATGTGACAACATCTTGTTTTGTCTTGCTCCCTTCTCTTCTGCTGCTTCCAGTTTTACTCCCGGAATTTAAAATCTATTCAAACTGTGTTGTCCCATTCCTGTGCCTGTGTTGTAGGATGATAACTGGATATTACAAGCAGTCGCTCACTTCTTTATGTTAAGGTATAAATTGTTGATTCTTACCTATGTTAGTGCAGATATAGCAATCCTAATTAACATGTACCATAAAGCTATTTGATTTTTCAGGTCATTGGTAAAAACACAATATTTCTTTCATCATTTTCACCTTATCCTGCAAATAATATTTTTCCACCCTTTTGAGATAAAAATTTCAGTGTAAACCAAATATTTCATCCGAGGCATTTCATTTCCTGGATTGCCTTGCCAATTAAAATTTAATTTCAGTAAATTGTATCTTGAAATATTTTTATTTTCAGAAGAAAAACTGAGCCATTTTAGTTTGAGAGTGTCAAATCAGTATTGTGAAGCTCTCTCACATTCTCTGGAGGGGCTTTTTTTTCCCAGTCAAGATCCTTCACCAAAATCAGGAAACAGACCAAACACCAAGGATGTGGACCATGGCCACAGCAAGTACTTTTAAGCTGTGGTTAAACCTTTCTGCAGGATTTTTCGCACTACCCTCGCCCCTATAATTTTTAATGCAGGTGAGCTAAAAGAGGGATATTTGATGGAAAAAAATGTGTCAAATTGAAGAACAAAATTGACGAAACCAGTGGCTTCTCATAGGGACAGAGCAGGTCTTCGCAGGGATGACCCCAATGACAGTGAAGTTTAAAAGAGAAATGGGGCTTTTCAGTAACTTGTCAGCTTGCTCGGCTGTTTTCTAAATGACGGCTCTATCCAGAGGCCGTTTTACAGGGGGGATAGGGTTGCTTACGAACACGAGCCCACAGGAAAATTTGGAAAACCCACCTGAAGCTCCTTTTCTCCCTTAACCCACGTCCAGGACAGGGAGGAGGGAGAGGGGCGACGGGGGGTGCCGTGGTGGCGAATGTCGCCGTCCTTTCACCCAAGGTAGGGCGAAGGACCGCCAGTGCGACGGTGGCCTCGGCTGGCTGGCTGACCTCCCCCTGACTCAGGGCAGGCAGAAACAGAAAGATTTTGTGCTCCGGCGGAGCTGGGCCTTCCCGTGACCCGGGCGAAACCCTCCAGCCGCTTTCCCACAACGCCGCGCCGAAGCCTGGCTGCAGCTCTCCGTTTATTTTTTCAGGTGAGTAGAGGCTGTATCAAGTACTGGTTTCTCAGTTGCTTTTAATTAGGCTTCTGGAAGCCGCTCTTTCATCTCGGGCGAAGCCTGCGTCACTTCGCTCCAGCTATTTTCAGTCCTAAAGCCGCGGGTTCGCTTTCATGCGGCTAATTGAAGGCACACGGGAAAGCAGAAAAGGGCTAATCCCAACGATTTGAGATATTTTACGGTTAGGGTAAAACCGCACGTTTTTTAGCTGCAGAGAACCACTTTCTAAATTTTAACCTCACAACCACTTCCCTGAGGGGAGGGGGGTGGCTCACGGGAGAAACTGGCTGTAATGACACGAGACCCCGATGGGGTCCCGCACGCTGTATGGGAAGGTCAAGCAGGTGGTGGAGACCTGATGTGATATAATAGACTGTCTTTGTTTTTAAACTCCTGCCCTTCTGGTCAGCTCCTCCTTATCTCCCAGGTAAGCAAGTGGAGAAAGCCGGGGGAAGTCCAACAAATTGCCAGCTAAACTTTCAAGGCGCCGTGCAGGGACGTTCAAGGCACGTGACTGCCATTAACACCGGCTGGACTCCTGTGATGGGAATTGCCTTCATGGGTTTGAAAATGAAGCGATAAAAGGCGTTTCACCAGCTTACAGGAGACATTCATAGTTATTGTCCAAGATTTTAGCTATAACAGCCATGCCATGTGTGGCCTTGGCATTCATCACTCTGTCCTGCTCAAGTCTGCTGCATGACCACGTCGCCTTGGTGCGCAACAGGACATCGGTACTCTGTAGCTGCTGCGTGTTGTGGTGTGTTGCTGCACGTGTTGCTGTGTGTGTTGTGTGTTGCTGGTACTCCCACGTGCACGCCCACCTGCTCCTTCAGGCAGACACACGCATCCATGCTGTAGCTCCCAGGGACTCGTCTACTGCTGAAGTGCTGCATGTAGCACACCTTATGGACAGTCATCATTAACAAGATGTCTTATCATCTCTGTGTTTCTCAACACATGAAGAAATCACTGTAATGACAGCTTTGAACCTATGCTTATAGACACATACACTTCAGAGGCAACTGGGTGAAAGCTGGTGCAAATTTACTTAGAATGCATGTGCTGGGTATGAGTTTATATCTGTTGTGAACCCAGCCCACAGTCTGATACACCTGAAACACCGTCTCACACCAACAACTTTTGCAATCAGAGTCTGTCACCCCATGATATAGTGGCTCATTTTCTCAGCAGTGCCACTGAAGCGCATAAGGGCTTTTGACAAGCGTTTCTCCTATAACATCAGTGTCTGACACTTAATAACTGGCATTTCTTATTAAACTTTGAGGCAGATGATAACCCAGAGCAATACTCTTCTACTGATTTTTAAACACACACATATATATATGAAAATATATATATACACATACATAGATGTATATATAAATATATATACTGGTTTGCAATCATCTGTTCTTGAACATGTAGCAGTATGTTTTGTGTAGCGATTGAGTGAATTGCACAAGCAGTTAGGAGCAGAAATCCCTCCACCTGAAAATGTGACAGTGCTACGAGTTGCCAGAGAAGGCCTACGAAAGGTTGAACAAACAGCCATTTTCTGCCCTGGCTGTTCCACAGGCCTTTGATAGCTTTTGTCTTTCATGGTGTTGGATTCATATTTTCTTTTTCTGGCTAGCCACTGTAGTGTGCAACACATCAAGCATGTGTGCAGCAGTGAAGAAGTGTGATGAACCAGAGATCAGGGATACCACTGGTATGCTGGGCTGTGGGAAGGGCTCCAAGTTTGGGCACTTTTCTTCCTCTGGCAGTTCAGAGACCTGTAGGAATTCAGGAAAGAACCAAGTTTATGTTCACTGCACCTTGATTAAGTTATCTAGACAAATGGACAAAGTTTTGCTGCTGTTTAATTTGTCCCCGCACTCCCTACATACCATGGGACAAACTTTTCCTCTCCAGAACATGGGTGCAGCCTCTTGACTCACGATGCTGTATGCCTCTACCTGGGGGGAAAACAGTTCTCCGCTCAGGCATTGGTGGTGGGAATACCCAGAGAGTGATGGTTGTGCTCTGGGCTAACATAACCAGCACAACCCCAAAGGCTTGCAATCCAAAGGATGCCAGTGGGTGGACGGTGCAGGGTAGAAAGATAGTAAGGAGGCAGAGGGGTCAGAGTAGTAGTCAGCAGCACACACAGTGCTCTATGTTTGGTCTTTTTTTTCTTCTTTTGAACAATAAATTAGCTAAAAAATGCATTTCTGGGGCAAGGCTTTTTGCAAACTTGGAACAAAAAATAATGTGCTTATGGGAAGATTTTAAATTGTTGAAGGAGTTTGTCCTGATAGTCTTATAAAACAATAAGTTTTGGGAAGCCAAACCTCTCTGTTTGAATGCTGAAGTAACACCATTACTTTTTACTCTGAAATTACATTTTTCGCTTCACAGGCAATCTACAGGTTCTAAAGCATTTTAAAAGGATTAAGTAATTTGAAACAGAAAATAAATAATTCCTGTCTTTTGCATTTCAAGAAAATCTGAAAAATTCTGTTTTGGTTTAAACCGAATGTTTTTTCCTCTGATACTTCTGCTCAGCAACTGAACTGAAAACCCACTATTCATCCAGTCCCTACATAGGTAATTGCAGTTTGAAAATGGGAAAGGTTACATAAATTATGCTCAACAGTCCTTCTACTTAATTATTTGCTGGCTATTTTCTTGTAGCTTCAAAGCACAAGTGGCTCTCAAAGCTGGATTTGAACGATGTGAAGGTCTAGGGCTAGCTTACAGTGGTTATGGGTTCATATTTTGCATATGGAGCCATTATTCCAACTAATAGATCACCACCAAGAGAAGCCATTTAAAATATCTTTATGGCCTATATCCTGACAGGGAAGGAGTTGTAAAAAGGTCATAAACTGTGCCAAGAAGCATAAAAAGAAGTTGGTGTTCTGCATTACAAGAAATGCAAGATAAGGTACTTGCATGTTCCAGGCATGGTGGGTGGGTGGGCAGAGGGCCTAACAATATCCAGATGGGCCCCGGAGCATGGGCTGGAGGTAGGCTCTGCAGAGCCAACCCTTTTTGTCTGCTATTTCTTATCCACGTCACTACCGCCTCGCCCCTGAGTTTCAGCCTTTGCCTTGCGTAGCCTGCCCTCTCTTTAGCCCTTGCCGGGCTTGTTGCCTTGTGTCCCTGCAACCTCCTTCCTTCGGTGCCTCGGCTTCTCCTTTGCTGTTCCCAACCAGCCAGGAGGCTGTACCCTGCAGGGCTTTGCTCCTCCAGCCATGCTACGCTGTGAAAGAGACCACAAACCCTCTCCTCAACCCCCGTCAGAGCAGGTGCCTGCTATGTCAGGGATTGCTTCAGGGGTGGCACAGGGGCAGAGGAAGCCAAATGGGTGGGCTGGTTCTGCAGGAGTTTCCAGTTGCTGGTGTCGTTCCCTGACAGCAGTGAGGTTGGGGATTCGGTAACTGTCTAAATCCTGCGCCTACGTCTTCTCCCAGGTTCCCCAGGGAGCCTTTAATGAAAACACTGTGGTGGCTGGTGGCTGAGTGGGGTTTGTCTGCTTTTGCACCACCACAGATTTCCAGGCAGGACACACTTATGTCCCCGCAGGATTTAGCCCTTATGCATAATGCCTTGTGCATTCCTGCTTTGAATTTTGCTCTCTCTCTTTCAAGCAGAATCTTAATTTTGAGTTTCTGAGCTGACAAATGTTTGGATGTTTTGAGAAAGCTTCAGTGCCCTTAAAATGATTTTTTTCCTGAAGGAATATGCTTTTTCCAGTCTTCTTAACTAAATCTATCAATGGAAACTGCAAAGGGACAGATCCTCATTTATGCTGCGACTATTTTACCTTATGCTGCCAGTTTAGATGGGCCATATGCTGAGTAAGTTGGGTCCCAGGCTCTTTTGAGATATCACAACTGTGCAAAAGAATATTAGTGTAAATAAGAAACAGGCTGTAATGACCAAATGTTTGGGTATTAATTCAGTCTTTACTTTGGCAAAAATCTCCCATTGCCTTCAATGAGAATTTCCGTACATGAGAACAGAGAAAATGCCACACGCTAGTTTTCATAACCTTTGTACACGGTTGTGAGCACTTACACAGATGCTTAGTCACACTGGGATGAATTTGGTGAGTAACTGCTCACCTATCTTGCTGTAGGTTGCACAGTCCACTTCTGAGTAAAACCCATGAAGACCTTTGACTCAGAAGGAACAACATGTCCATGCTCGGGACGCTCAGGGCTTCCCTGTCAAATTCGGTCTTCTATAGATAGTAACAGCAGAGCTCTGATTATAGCTGTGCTTGCATAACTCCTGCAACTGAGATTCACTGAATCCAAAGTGGCAGAGCCAGCGTTATGCCGTGATTTGCTGGCATATCGCATGTTAACCCTCTGCTGTGGAGACTCACAAACCTACTGGCGCTAAATAATCACTCTCTTTCAGTCTCTTCACTTGCACCGTTCCTTGCCAGACTCCAGTAGAGATGACTTAGCCAGCACCGAACTCTGCAGGAGAGCATGAGTCTCAATACTTACATTTGTTTCTGACAGACCAATGTGCCTCTCTTTTTCCAGCAAGAGGGAAAAACATACTTTACCATTTCTAGCTCTGCTCCCTGCTATGCCGTCTTATGAGCTCTTTGTCTGACCTACATATTATATAGCTATCATACTTATGTAATGACTCTACTGAAGCCAGGGCCAGAGGAAGCTAATCCAGGGATTTAGGTTCGTTATGGTAGGGGATCGCCTGGAGCCTCTCTTTCCACTCGCAGTAGAGATGGCCAGAAAACTCTCTCACTCCTGTAAAGGTGGGCATTGTAGCCAGTAACACCCTTTCTCCAAATGCACACCAAGCACCAAGGGAGTGTGTGTGGGACTGGAGACGAGGATGGGCTCATTTTGGATACTACTAGAATTGTAGCTGGCACTGAGGATTTAGCTTTGCGTGATAAGGCCCCTGGTGAAGTCCTGGGACTCAATCTCCAAAGGCTCTGCCTCAGGAAAACACACTGGTCTCAATTTCAAAAGGCTCCAGAGGCTTAAATAACCTGAGAGTGCCTAAAGCCCTTGCTCAGCTACCCCCTAATTCTAGAGGTGTGTGAAGTCCCTCATCACATGTGTTTACAACACTATCATCTTCTAGCCACCTAAAGCTCAGGCTTTTAGGTAGTCTTAGCATTGTTTACCTCTCTCATTTACCATTCCGGTTTGCAAAGCAAGTCCTCCACACCTGGGGTTTGCCATGATCCACAAAAAACTTGTCCCTTGCCCATTTCACTTGTGAAGTTGATCTTGGACACTCCAACTGGATGGGTGCTACTGAAAACACAGCCAGGGAAGGTGATCCCCCCCTCACCAACTTCCCCCAAGGGTTGAAAGGTTAAAGCACTCACTGAGGATCTGGGAGACCCTGGTTCAGATCTTTCCTCTGTCTACAGTAATTTGAATCTGCATAAATAGCCAGTGTACCAGAGAGAAAGTGAGTGATAATGTCACAGGCCACACACAAAGCCTCCCCTTGGGATAAATGATGCAGATCTCCGTATTCCCACATAAATGCCCTGACATCTAGACCTCACCTTCTCCAGTCTGGTGAAGAGTTATTACTGACGAAGTGAAACAGCTTCACTGGTGGGAAAGGCCGGGCCTGGAATACCATATACAGCCTGGTCATGGCTCACATGCACCTTCACTGGAAGTGGAAGATGTGCATTCAGACACCCTCAAACAGAAGCAAGAATTAAGCTAAGATGTGGCACACCCCAGAGTACTTTTCAGTGATCCCATCTGTGCCTCAAGGCCATGGCTGGGAGACTCATCACAACTTCTAGTGTTAAGAATGCCCATAAAAGCCCTGTAACAAATGCCCTAGCACCTTACAGACAAGTGCACTTACTGGCCATTGACTACCCAACAAGCAAGTAGGTACTGCCACCCTTAACAGCTGTAAGAAAGGCCTGGCTTAGGTGGTTATGGTCAGAGCTGCAAATCTGAAACTGATGCACATGCTTTTCTGAAAGTGCATGAAACGTAAATGTCACTGTCCTGAACACTATGGCAAGGAAATCCTTTTGAGGATCCTTTGGGTGTGCTGGGATAGGAGAGACAAAAACAATTTCTGCAATGTCCTCTTATAGGAGAGGAATGATGAAGCAGAAAGGTGGTGCCATGCACATTTCTGATCCTCTTCAAATTTTTCTCTTTTGTACATGTGATGCCAGAGTCACTGTTACCACAGTCTGAGTCTGCTGGGCATGCCTGTGCACAGGTCCTCACACAGGCTCGTTATATCCCATGTAGATTCATCTAGCTATATCCATTTTGTGTGAGCATCCAGCACCTCCTGGTGAGGGTCAGATACAAATACAGCTATAATCGTTCTGGATTATGAGGAAAACCTTGTAGTTCAAGGGGTTTTGTGCATTAATGAAGAGCATTTATGTGTAGCTACACAAACTCTTTTAAAAGTATAATCCTTTTGCAGATGGATGTTTTCCTACTGACCAGTGTGTTGTGAGGACATCCAATGCTCAAGTGATACAAAAGGGGACAATCTCATTTTCATTGTTGGACCATGGTGGGTGAGAGATTTCAAACTCCTTAATGCTTAAAATTCAGAGTGTTGGGGTTTTGTATGATACCATTTCACAGGTTAATGCAAAATGACAATCAAATCCCCATGGAGAAAAGCTAACCAGGGGTGAACTTCATTAAACTGAAATCCAGAAGCTTGGGGTTTACGTGTAATGTTGCTCCTAAAGAGCTTTTGTGTTTTCTGTGTTCATTGCCTCTGGTAAGCTAGGTATCTCACAGCAAACAGGAAAGGTTCATGGCTTCCCTGGATGAATCACCAGCTGTGAGTTTTAACCTCAGAATCCTTTATTTTCTTCTAATTTAACCATGATATCTTCAGAGCAAGAAGACTGTGTCAGCAAGAGAAGAACTGAGACTTCATTTTCTACCCCTCATCTACGTACCCAACCTTCTAAAGAACTGACTTTTAGGCAAGAGTCCCTGGAACACGGGCCCAGAGACTGCAGTCAGTGAAAAAAGGGATCAAGCAAACATTGAGAACCACCTTCAGGACCAATCCATCAAGTCACAAGACATAGTTGTATCAGTGACTACATCTGCGCTCTCCAGATGGAAGTACACTCTTTTACAGCAAGATGTGGGAGGGAACAAAGGAACCAGGTCTTTATCCCTGCCTTCATACATGCACATGATTCTTGACGAGGGTGCCTATGTCAAATATATATGTAAAACAGCACCCTAATATACAGTGTTGTCAAGACAATAGTCAGAGCCCTGGGAAATTAGACTGTGGATGAGCAGTAACAGCATGTTAAGTTGCTTGGACATGGAGAGTTAATCTAATGTCTTATCAATAATTTGTGACTACTTTCTATTCCTGATAATATTTCTGAGACCTCATGCACCTCCAGAAGAATGACCTGTGGTCTCTTCCGGTGCTTACATCACCAACAGAATTTCTAAGTTTAGGCAAAAAGTCCAAACTGCTCCTTCAGTTATATCTGGAACTGGAGGACATGACAGAAAACAGAGTGCAGAATTTGATTTTCAGAATCTTTAATCTTAATAATGTCTCAGAAGCCAGCAAGAGCTTAGTTTGATTTTTTTAGATCCAATGGTGAAGCTAGAGCAAATTAGCTTTCTATTTGTTAATCAATACATTTAATTCCACCTTTATTTCAGTTTTCAGAGTACAAAGGCATGTCTTACTTTTCAGAGTATAATTGTGCTGTCCAAATTCTTAGAAACGTGCCTTTTCTTTTACTGTCACCCCAGTCCATTAAGTAATAGTTTTCAGGCAGAGAGCGTGCCATAAAATATAGCATTCTGTTCTGCTAAATACTTTGGTGATTATCTCAGATCTAAAAGCAGCATTGGCTTCGACCTTTGGTTATAGACTGCTCTCTATTGCTTCTGTGTTGTAGAAACATAATTTGTCCTGTTCCCTTGATAACTAGTTTTCTGTAGTTTTGTCCTTTTGCATTTTAGCCTTTTGTTACAGAGTTAGCAGAAATGACTGAGGAAGGAACATTTCTTAAGAGCTTCTTATGTGATAGACTGGGAAAATAAGCATTCACACGCTGCCAAGATTGGAAGGTAAGGAGAGAAAGGGCATGTTTTGGGCAAGCTTCTTTGGCAGGATGGGGATATTTTGTGGTAAACTGTCATTCTAATCTGAGGTACTTTAAACCAGACAACTACAGCTGCTGTCAAAGAGAAAAGCTCCTCATTTCTGCTGATCCTGCAACTTTGGATAACATGTGTATTTGCTGCTGCCAGTAAAGCAAAGGGTTCTTCCAGAGGGCACTGCTGATCTAGAGGGCAAAGCTATATATAATATTTTTTGGTATACCATGATATGTTGGTCCTAAGGGAACTCAAGCATCCAGGAAAGACTGAAGTTAGAAACGTGGGTGGAAGCTTTGCAGCCCACAGATATTTCCAAATCCAAGCGACATCCTGAGGAAGTGAGTCTGGAAAGGGACTTTCTCATGCTATATTCTTTCCCAGCTATTAACAGCGTTATGTGCTTTGCAGCACCATTCATGCACCAGAAATGCAATCACTTATCAGAGATGAAGGCTATTTAATCTATTAAGGAATTCAGCCTTCGGATTAATGCATGGCATGCTGCTGATACTCCCTCTCCAAACATAATGTGTTGCAGCCATAAATGGCAAAATTAGGCATGACAGATTGAGACTTGCAGTCTAACCGCCTGCCAGACGGGTTTGAGTTTTGCGTAGCCACCCACACTGAAAAGAGCGTCCTTGGCCGCTCGGATGTTTTAGGTACAGTTGGAGCAGTCAAATCTTTAAAGAAGAAGTCTGTTTGCAAGAGGTACTGGTCAAATCTGGGCCCTTATAATGAGATATGTAAATGTATAAGGAAGGTGTTTTTGTGGCGTCCTCTGCACACATTTTATGCACTTACTTTTTGAAATTTTGACCCAAGCCTATGGTATCAGGCAGCCCAAAATACATGATAATAAGCTAGTTGGAGTAATAACATTTCCTTCATTTGACTCCTAGGTGAAAATTTCTTTGGGACTCTCTTTCTTTAGACCACCCTAGTCTGTCCAAATGACAATGTCTCTGTTCCAGATATCATAAAAGCGAGGCCATTTACAGTTTCTGTACATTGGTGTCTCATCTCTCTTCCCACCAGGGAGACAAACGAATGGTTGAAAGAAACAAAATGAGGGAAAAGGCAAAAATAGCAGCTGCAGCAGAATGAGTGATGAAACATACATACTGTTTTTTAAAAATGCTTTGTCAGAAAGGGCTTTATAGCAATGCAGTTCAAGTCTGCAAAGGACTGGACTGCTGGGGAGGTCATGGCTTTAAAATCTGACAGCAGTTCTGTCATGGGAGACCTCCTAGTGAAGAGGTGCCGGCACCATACAGGCGCACAGGCATGCACGCACGCATACTCACGCATCCTGCAACACAGCTGGCATTACCTGGCACTATGGGAACACCATGGCTACCGTGCGTTTTACCTGGAAGTCTTGGAATGATTTCATATCACCGTTTCTTGAATTTATGGCACCCTTACGGCACAGAATAGTTCTATTTTACAGATTAAGAGATTCAGAGCCAGTAAGCCTCGTGAATTAGGGACAGGTTAGAAGAAAAGGGCTAGGTTGATAGTGACAAACATGGAAAGGTACTCGGGCAACTACAGAGAAGCTGAGTCTTTTTGGAGCCCAGATAACATCTAACTGTCATAATTCACTGTTGACATCCTCATCAAAAAGGCTAAGGACTTAAGAAATGTGGAAAACAAATTGTTCTTCCCCCTTTTTAGAGATCTCCAAAGCTGAGATGAAGCCCCCTGGAAGGGCAGATGTTTATACTGCTATGTGTTCTTTATTAAGATTTTTTCAGTACTTACATTTTTCACAACAGGGATGTATCTTCAAAGAAAGGACCACCAACTATCTGCAAATGACTTAGTGGCCTGTACCAAAAAAATGTATTTCAGAAACTCTTACAGGAATGGTACAGATTTTCTGATAATGCAAAGAGAAACACTGCTTTGGAACAATGTCTTGTCATTACAGATCCTATATGACATGCTGCTTACTTGGCTGCTACAGAGTTCAAAACGTTCTGAGCATTTATCGTGTATCTTTTCAAAGTCTATCTATCTGGTGCATTAACCCTTTACATTCCTTTAGTTGCGTTAATATCCTGCCTATTGTGGTCCTTCCTGTTATGCTATGGTAACATCTGCTGGTGGAAAAGTCTCTACTACAATAAACGACCCTCAGATACCCAACAACCACTAAGGAACTTCTAAAGTCAGTTTAGCAAGCTGCTTTAAAAAAATAGTTCTAGGAAATGCTTTTAGGTGGTGTAGATTTCAAATAAGAAATTAGTTCAGATCATACAAATAAACAAGAGGGGAGGAAGGTCAGTATGTTCCAGCAGAGGAGCAGAATTTATTTCCCCAGCCTCAAAGTTACAATAATATTCAGGGTTCCAGAGATTTTTCTGATCAAATATTAAAACTCTGCTTTCTACAAAGCAGGGTTGGCAAATGTTTGTATTTTGTACAGGAGCAAGGCCAGAGAGCTGGGAGAAAGGAGAGTGACATGGTAGTCCTGAAGCTGGGTAGCAGGGAAAGAAAACTAATTTATATTGGGACACTTGATTTTCTCTTTCTTACAAATGTGCTATTCTAGAAGGGGATGCTCACAGAAACCAGTTTGTGGTTATAGATGTGTCAGTATGTCATTCAGATTTCTTACATCTAAAATTCAGAGGTCTGTCCGACTTCGGACACGAAGGGCTGTGTTCAGGTCAGGCACTATGGGCAAGCTGAACATCCACGGATACATTAAACTATGTAATGTAGTTTAAATACATTAAACTATGGAGGGATCATGAAGCTTCCTTCACCAGACCTTATGCCAAGCAAATGAGTGTGCTTAGGAACAAACCCGTATGGAGGAGAAGTGATTTCTGGCCATCATGCAGACCCATGGGGTGGCTGGGCTGGAGACCTGCCTCTCCCACTTGTCTTTGCTCAGGCTTTTCTGGCAGCAAGACTGATGTGACGTCAAAGGGCTCCTTCATACGTCAGCACCTGCGACTCTTAATGCGATGAGGGTTATTTCTCTTCTTCCCCTGCAGATCGGACCCTCCATGCCTCTGGTGCATCCTGCAGTCCCCAGCAGATTATTTCCTGCTGTCTCCCTGCAAGTTTTGAACGAGGTGGAAAAAGAAGGAAAACAGTTTTCCATGTTGCAGAAATGACAAAGGAAACAGCTTTCAGATGTGGCCAGGGACTCAGATTGTAGAGACTAATTTGGTGCTCTCTCCCAGTCACAGGTGTCAGTGGTTTTTTAGCGGAGAGGTGAGGTGGGGGGAACTCAACAAACTCATCTGAGTTTTCTTTAGTTCAAGCATTTCTTGTCAAGATTTACTGAGGGGAAAAAAAAAACAAAAAAGAAAGAGCAAAAGCAGGAAAGGGCCATTTGGCTTATCTTGTTCACTTCCTGAAATCCAAACAAACTTTCAAAAAAATCCGTATCACACCCTATCCATTCACCCTGTTTCCCTGCATTGAGGATGGGAGAGTCTAGACAAATCTGGTGTTTGGGAAACCTTTGGAACTTTTTCTGAAAATACGTTCCAAATATTTTGTTAAAGGCTTCGAACACATTGGAAAACACTAGCTGGGGGGTTGAGGGAGATTTTTTTTGTTTTATTTATTTGTTTTCAATCTAAGCACCATTGCCAAAAGCACAGGAGAGACAGGCTGGGAGGTCTGCGCCAGCGAGCAATTACTCACACAAGGCAGTCTCGGTGACTTCCTTGGGACACCATTTGCCAACAGTGACTCAGCCAGTATCACCAAAAGTCAAGAGCCAGCCCCAGCTGGATATGACAGCTCCCCTGACCCTTCCACACTGGGTGCCTCAGGAGAGCTCCTGCCTTTATACCTCTCATTCCACGTGCAGGAGCATGGTTTTCCAGGGTTTACCCACTGGCCTTCCTCCAGCTGTGCCCTGTGGCTCCTCGTTTGCTGTGAAGTTCAGCTGTGTGGCTCCTGGTTTTGGCAGGAGATTTCTGGCCCCTGGGGTGAGAAGCAGCAGCCCCTCCCCAGCTCCTGTGCCTGGTCTGCACAAGCTGGAAGCCAGGTCTGCAGGCGTATGCAGGTACTTCATTTCAAATGAGGTACCTAAAAACCTGTGTGCATCTGGGCTTTGCTCTCTGTTGACCCAGGGTGTACTTTAACTTGTGGCTGGCAGTTTCTAGACTAGTGAAAATCCAATTCTTCTTTACAAGTCAGATGATAAAAAAAAAAAAAGAAAGAAGAGCAGCGTCAGAGATATCTGCTGCAATATTGGAGAGGGGAATTTCCTCAGAGCGTACGCCCACCTCCTTTCCCTGCTCACTCCTCTGGCCTTCTGCTATGGTTGCCAGCTAATAAATATATTTCCCTTTTCTTGAATGCCACCCTTCACAAATATTCTGTTCTTTCTCATGTCCTGATAGAAGAAATGCTCCAGAAATGAGCCAGTCTTGCTGGGTGTCCTGGAAAACATATGCTACTAACTTTATGCCATAAAATAGAAGCAAGCAGGACAGTCTCTTCAGTTCATGGAGATTTAGTTGGCAATTCACTGAGCTAAGTGATGAAAGTTGGGAGCCTTCATCAGAGATTTGACTTCTTAATGTCTTAAGCCTTTCTTGTAAGAACCAGGGAATGGGCATGTTCAATCCTAGTTGGTTTAAGTGCTTTATCTAATCAACCTATTTGCTTGAATGCAACAAAAATATATAGGAGGAATTCAGAACACTTTTACTACTTGTGTCGACTTTTTAGTTTTATTTTAAACAGTCTGCAAATCCTGGTGCTGTAGAACGTTTTTGACCAGCTCCATAAGGCAATTAACAACCTTAGAAAAGCTGTCAGGAAAAAATCATGGGGCGATGCTTCTGGTAGACAACTAAGGATTTAAGGGAAAGTGTCACCAGAAAGGTAACATCAAGGAAGTTTTGACCAGTTTCCAGTTAATATGAAAATCAACAATCATAACACCACGTTGTGAGATCCTGAAGTAGCCCGACTCCTTCTTTTATGTTATTTAGCGGAGGCCGGATGGCTTTGGGAAAAAGTTAGCTCACATGTTCCCCTGGAATACAGGCTGGGCTTTGGGAAAGTGTGGGAAGTGCATGTAAATGTTTTTCACACACTTCAGCATATCTTACATTTAGAAGTGGAAGAAGAGAGAGTGAAACCAGGCAGGGTGAATAGGTTTTGGTGGATCTGCGCTTCTCAGATATCTGAAACCAAGACATCCTGGGGAACTTATAAGGAATCTCTTTCTTCAATGAAACAATGACAAATTTCTAGTTTGGCCATGCAAAGTAATCAGTTTGGCTAATCATCTGAAAGTTTGGATTAAACTGTTAATAAATTAAGCCTAAAGAGCAGCCAAAAATCACATCTTGCTGCTAAAGTCCGTATTTCATTGAAAAATCAAATTTGATTGAAGAATAAGTTATATGTTGTTCTTTGGATTGGCACTTAATTGTCTTTTCAGGAGAGGCTCTTCTGTGACCTGCTCTGTGCCAGGGCAGAGTGGAGGGGGGAGCGCAGATCTCCCTGTCTTCCCCCCTGGTCCCTCACCTGGCTCACATCCCGCCACTTTTTTCATTAGTAAGCTAAAGGGCCCGAGTGGACCATGCCTCATTTCAGAAAGAGGAAGACAAATCCAAGGCTCTCAGCCAGCTTCTAGGGATTAACGGGCATAAATAGTCCTGGAAATGCCTGGAACTCAATTGACTCCTAAGAAGGGGGGGGGGGGGGGGGAATCAAAGCCCCAACCCATCCTGTAAACTGCAGCACTAGCACAGAACTTACTTAAAATTTCAGATGTGTGGTCCTCCTGTTTAAAAAGCGGTCTTTTGCTGAGCAAAAAATATAGGAGATGTTTTTCACAGATTACATCTTGTAATATATTCTTGACAGGAACAGAGGTAGGACTATAAAACAGAGCAGTCCAATACAAACTGTGGTCTCCAAAGAACCAAATCCCCAAATATTGCACCATGGGCCTTTCTGCTTTCCTGGCCAACAATCCCTTTAGATGGATTAGCTTCTGAACGCCCTTCATCTGGCAACAGAGATTCGATCAGGTAAATCTCACTGAATACCACAGAGACAGAAGTGCCTTTTGATAGTTAAAAAAAGGGGGGGGGGGGGGGGGGGGAAGGGACAAAACCACTTTTTGAAACTTGGCAGAGGCAACCTGCCCCCTTCTGTAGACTACCACTTTTCACCTCTGAGCCAATCCTGTTGCACAAATACAACCAACCAGAAAGGTCAGGCTGGCAGAGCCTTAACTTTGGGATAAAGGGAGACGCTGGTGTTACGTTTTGCTGTTTTCTTTGGTTTCTTTGTTGAGAGGGTGGGGTTTTTTGTTCCTCCTGGTCTGAGCTCCAGTGATCCATCCATCTCTAAATGTTGACACTTTAACCTGATACAAATCCCCCTGCCTAGCTTTCTGTCTTTTCCATTTTCAGTTCAGATTTCCCTTGTGGACTTGCAGTTCACTCTCAGATCATTAATATCCTTTGCTGGCAAAGCCCTCTCCATGTACGGAGCAAGAGTGCTTGCCGCCGACTGATCTTCCTTCACCTCTTACTTCCAAAGAGGAATGTAACCTCAGCTGCCTTTCGACATTTCCAGCTCCTATTTTTCTACCCCAATCATTTGTAGTTGCATAATGGCCACTTTACCTCAGTTATCAAAGCTCTTTATTTCTGCTCGCTCATTGCTGATATTTGCCTGTAACGTCACTTTTCTAGAGGGTTGGCAGACAGGAGGCAAGACGGACTCAGGCAGCTGAGCATGGGCTTTTCGGACTGTCCAGGATGTGGCATAAGCCAAAAAAGTTCCCCCTCCTTCTGAAGAAATAAGGATGGGGGGAAAAGAAAAAAAAAAGAAGCAGCAATCAAGTCTCAAGACCAATTTAAGCAGAATGAATGGGTCTTTGTTCTCCAGGGCAGGGTTTGCATTTATATTTGCTGTGTTAGCCACGGTTGTGATTTAATTGAACATCTTAATAACTTTTGGTGTTTCCCTTAAAGACCCAGAAGCTGGAATCAAGGGAGTCCATAAGGCCCTTTGCATTCATTCAGAGCAAAAGGTAAACCTTTACTTTTGCAACAAAGAGGAAGCAAATTCTCCCCAAAAGGCTCCAAAACCCAAAGGAAAATAAAAGGAAATTGACATTTGTTGTTTTTAAGAAGTCTCAGGATCTTTAAGCCACTCTCAAGATTTTGGAAGGTGTGATGCTTTGATGCTCAAAATTGACAATGCTGCCTTTATGTTGAGTGTGCCACCAGGCATGACTTTTTGCTCAAGAAACTATGAGTAAGGACTGCCTCCATCTTCTTCATCAGCCCTTTCAGCTCATTTCTTATTCTCTTGGTTCAAGTGGCAGCAAAGAGAGAAGACACTGCCCATCTCACCTTCGCTGTCTTTTGAGATTGCCCATCCCTTGTGCCTTTGCTAGTTAGACACTCGTGACATCTCACCGCTTACAAGAAAGCTGGTGTCAGCACACACTGTAGAGTGTGGAGCTTTTTTGTTATTTAAATGGGAACACATGAACACAGGGTTGGGGTTCACAGGAGAATGAAACCAATGGCTGATCTCTCACTATCCTGGGGTGAGATCCTTCCCTGCAAACCAGCGCAACCAAAGGCCCTGACCCTGTCTAGCAAAATCACCAGTAACATTGCCATAACTTCAGTGGTGATCACCATGGCAGGAAGCAGAGTGTGAGCGGGATGATCTGTGTCCTCCACCTTCTGCTATCTGGTTTTGCATATTTGTAACAAACTACTTTCCACAGCCTTTTGCCCTCCTTGACCCATTTTATCCTCTAATAGATTCATCACTGACTGACTGGGTTGCTGGGGCTCACACTCACTTTTTTCAAGGGAACTAGCCCCATTCCCTATCTATGCCAGGGATTTATGCAGGCAGCATGAGCTGCAGCTGGGATAAGCATCAGAGACTCGAGTCAAAGCTCTTCCGCAGAACGTGCTGACTGGTCCACCAGGCTACAGCCGAGCTGGCTGCGGACATGAGGAGCTTCACCCCACCCTGGCAGTTCGTTATCTTCCCTCTGCCAGAGCTGCTTTTCAAGTGTTTATTAGCTGCTCTCTGTCAGCATGAGCCGGGTTAGCAATGATCTACCGCCTGAGCTCAGTTTTTGCTTGGGAAAGGCTGGGGAAATGCTCACACTAGCGGTGAAGCAGCACACCTAGGTGGCAGGGGTTTGTGGCACTATGGATGGGTGGTGGCCAGCAGCTGGGGATGTAGTTTGTTTAGACAGGACTTGAGAGGAGATGTGTGACCAAGCCTGGAGCAGAAGTGGACTCTGGTCAAGCCACTTTGCACCTCTGCTCTCCTTGCTGCCTTTGGCTTGCTTGTCTGCTTGGATTGTAAACTGTGCAGGCAAGGGAGTCTCTCTTAGCTATGGGTTGGAAGACCAAAATGAATGATAGCAGATGAATTTGGTCTCAGTTCTTTTAGGTCTTTAAAACATTCTGCTAAACCCTCAAGAGTATTTTTTTCCTCACTGGCAAATATGATACTGCTGGAGTTCCTCACTCCTACTCCCGTCACCCTCACGTGCTTACAGTGAGCCAGATTTCTGACTTTTCTTAAGGTTGGATTATTTCTACCTTGCTCCCATACTACCTGTGGATATCTTCCTTCCCTTGACCTCACAAACAGGGCCTTCCCTGATTTATGCCGTATTTCCATAACAAGTCTCCTCTGTTGACCCTACTGGTTTCTTTGGAATTTCAGCTTTGATTGAAAGAATACGTAGCTCCAGCCATTGGTTGCTGGGGTGAAAACCTTTGGACTGACCTGAGGCACTGTTGTCACGCAGGGTCTTCAGCTGGTACGCAGAGAGAAGGCGAGGCCACTCAGTGCAAACTGACATTATTTCTGGAGTCCGGTGACTGCTACCTGCATATCAACGTTGTTAACCAGATGCCAAAGGAACGTAGGGCCTGCTCATGGAGTGGGAACCTTTGACCTGACCAGCAGTGAAAGCTAGGCACTGGGAACTTGCAGGTCATAGCTGAAATTTAGTGACCTAACAACCAGTGAGGCTAACGGTGATCAAGAGCATGGAAAGAGACAACTGGGGAATGAATAGGAAGGACCCCATGCTCCTGTTATACCTGACACTGAGGTGACAGCTACTGGTATGCTGTGTTGTGTTACAGTGCCTACAGTATAAGAATGGCCTTGGAAAACCAACATATACATACAAAAGAGACTTGTGAGAATGATTCAAACGTTCTGTGGTGAAAGAAAGGAAAGAGCAACCCTGCTTATTGTAAAGAGGAGGTAGAGAGGGGGCTTGGACAATCAGTCTTGAAGTACTTAGATGAGGAGACATTTGCTAGTAGGGATTTGTTCAGCCTGGTAAATATAAAGCAAGAGCCAATGGCTAGAAGGTGAACAAAATCAGACAAGAAGTAAGATTTTTTTTTTTTTAAATGTGCTATAGTTCAGAAAGACATTAATTGGGGGAAGTCTTATGCCATCTAACGTACTGAGGATCAGACAAGGCCATCACAGAGGTCTTCTCTGACCATGTAATTTCTGGTTCTATTTAATGAATAGTCATTCAGCTTCCATATGAATAGGGAAAGAGATAACACATGGAACTTGAGACCTCCATTCTTGCTCTTTCCCTCAGGACAGCAACAGGACTTCTGTGCACAAATCAAAGACAGAATAGGTGTTTTAGTACACAAAGGACCAACCCTAGTAGTTGCCTAATGCTCTCACACCCCATTCAAGCCAGTAGAGGAGTACTCATCGTCTCACTGGATGTGTTTAACTTCTTACAGAATCTCTTTCTCAACACACCAACCATATGCTGTGGAGATTTCTGTTTGTAAAACAGGAGTGTGCAACTTTCTTCACGCTTTTCTACTCCTATTAGCTGATTTACATGGAAATTCTAAATCACATCTATTTTCTGTTCATGTTCTGCAGAGGACCTAAAGTAGTGCTATTGCTAAAGGGAGAATGGTGTAAAACGGCAGTAAGGAAGAAGCACTCCCAGCTCCACCATTCATTTCCCCACATTCGCCTTGACCAGTCTCACGTTGCACAAACTCTCTGATCCTTTTCTGATATTTTCTCAGGCACTTCCCTGGATCCTTCTACTTGGTGTGCTAAGAACAGGCTTGGGGTGGGGAGAGGTTAAAAGCTGTATTTCGTGCAGTTTGTGTCTGAAAATAAATAGTATTATATTAGTCAGAGGTATTTTAAAGGTCACCCGTTTCCACATGCATGGGCTGGCAAGGTGGTCCCTAACTGGGGTTTAGGAGTGCCACAGCACTACATATCCCAGCCGGCGCTGGCAGTTCTGTATGTAACTTGACTTTCCAGAGCAGCCCCTCAACAAAGAGATGGAAGTGACCATTTTATTCAATAAGAAACAACAATGCTGACCTCTCGTGGCCATACTAGCCGTTTGCAGCAAGGTATCACAAGCCGCATCTTTGCGCGGTACCAGCAGGACTGAGGCTCCCTGGCCCTGGGGAGGAGGTGCAAAGGGAACTGGCACCTGACCTACACACCGCCTCTTGAGATGCTCCTCATAACGGGGGCATCACCTTCCCATTGCTACCAGCTCCACCCCAGTGGTACTGACTGACTGCTAATTTTGGCGCCAGCTCAGAAAAGCGTCCATGGTCAGGACCCAACTTGCTGCTATTGCGTGGAAATCAAACTGGCTGCCCACATTTGCCTGCCTGCTGAACAGTGACCTTTCTGGAGGAGAGCGATGAGGGAGCACTGAGCACAGCCAAGTGCTGCTGGAGCTGAATGTACAACTGCAATGCAACAGCAGTAACAAAAAAGTGTTGGGACAACAGTTTATAACGAGATAAAATTCTACCATGAGTTGATGTAAAATACATCACAGAAAATTTTCTTGGTCATTTATATGTGTCAGTGCCACCCAAACAACAGCAGCTTTTTGTGACATACCACATTTGTAATTTGCTTCTGAACTTTGCTTTTTTCTCTGCCTACTAATGCCTGTGGGACTAAGTCTAACATTTCAGGCCTTCTGAATAGCTCTTAAACAGCACTTTCACCAGGGAAAAAAAAAAAGATCTCTTACAATTAGAAAGCTTCTTCCAGTCCCTGAAACATGGGCATCTGCAGAGATTAAGAACAGAGTAGATGAAAGCCCCTCGCAATGGATATTTCTTAAGTCTGCACAAATGAACCATAACAAAAAATAAAGCTAAAAGCACAATGAAGAAACTTAGCAAATGTCGGTGCCAGTTAAATAGCTCCTTTCAGCAGCCTGGTGGTTTGGCTTACTCAAGCGTTACCCATGAAGTGAGTTTTGTCGGTGGGGGATCAGAAACCCATTATGAACCGCCTGACGAAGCAGAAGGGTACCAAGGGGCAGGCGACATGGCGCTTCAGTGGGAACACTCAGTTGCCACATCGAGGTCATCACATTGTAATGAGGCAAGACCCTGCCACCTGGCTCTAAATCATCTCCAACCCCTGAGACCCCACAGTCTGAAATGAGATTGATTGATAGATTCAAGGCCCAGAGCAGGAGGTCTTGGTAGCCTCTCTGTGAAAGTACTCATGTTTCTGGGGGACCGAGGTCACCTTGAAGGGCACTTGCCACGACCTGTTTTCAGTGGTCAGACATCACACCTACATATGTTATGGAGATAGCCAAAGATAAGAGTTTATGAAACAGTGACTGGACACCTAAAGCGAAGAGGGGATGTGCATTTAAATTAGCCGGTGAGGAGTGGACAGCTCTGGAAAAGGACGACTTTCACCTTCTCTTCCTCATCTCTGCCGCGGTCACAGCTCTGTGTCCACAACAGACAACAGTATGTTGTGCCCTGGAGACAGCTTTGCATCTGATTTGTTGGTGGCAGTGAAGATGCTCGTTGCGCACCCACCCACTGGTGATGGGTGCAAGCTGGGAGCCTGAGGGCGGACACGGCCAGCTCAGCACAGGAGCGGCGCTGCTGGGGGAGGCGGCCCTGCTGCTGCACCCAGAAGAGCCTGAAAACTGTGACTCGCGGAGCAAACCCTCCAGCATTGCTTCCCTCTGCAGTTAGTCCCATCACCAGCGGTGAGGGCAGACCCCCACGCACTGCACTCCCTGCCAAGGCTTTCATTGATTTAGGACCTGGTCCAAAGAGGGTAAAGGTGCTCCTTGCTTTCTGCAAGTTTTATAGCAGGCCCTCAGATGGCACAGCCTGGAGCTGTGAGAGCTTGATCCTGCCCGTGGCCAGGCACCCTCGCTTCTTGCTGCAGTCACCCAGAGCCGAGGGGGGTCTGGCCCCTCGCCCCCACATACATCGCCAGCCTGCACTCCGAGTACAAGATGGCTTAGCTCCCGGATGAATACCTGCTGTATGCAAGAGATGTGAGTCACCCCTGATGAAGTGATTTTTTTTTTTCCCCCCCTTTTTTTGGATGAGGAGGCTTCAAGAGAGAAATTTGGAAATCTCCAGTCCCTTTCCAAAAGCTTTCATTAAAACAGCCCATAAAAGCAGTCTCTGGAAACTTTAGGAGGCCTTTAAGAAAAAAAATTAAAATTAAAATTCAGTTTTATTGAACAAATGGGCAGCACTGAAAATATTCAGAAAATTAAAATTAATTTGAAAATAATTAAAAATAAGAGAAGCTTAGTGTATGTTTCCAAGTTCTGGGTAATATTAAAGTAGCATTAAAAAATTGCAAAGGAAATTTACTGTGAGCAGGTGTTTGAAATAATTGGGGGAGAAAAAGGGTTGACTATTAATTAATGAAGAATTATGAATGTCCCTTGTTGGATTTTTTCCTGTAGTCAACATATTTTTAACCACATGAACTTAGCGAACACATTTTAAAAGTGTGGAGTTGCTTTACAGACACATACAGGGAGCTGAGTGTTATTTTATCCCCATTTATTTTATTTTCGCCAGTGGCATGCATTTAGCAGGAGCCGTTGAGAGGACCGAGGTACTACGGCAAAGTCTTCCTCATCAGCTGTAAAGCACAGACGCTAATATTTTCAGGACAAAAACTCCTACACCAGGGTCAAAGGCACTGAAAACTAAAACACAGCGACTGGCTTCAACAAAGGCAAATGAAGAGCAAACGTACAAGGCCTGGTCATGCATAGCAACTCACTCTGGGGTTTCCCCCCAAAAGATTTTTGGACCCCTGCTGAACTCTTCAGGGCCCCACACAGACACGTGCTGGAGCCTGAGCACAGGCTCAACATGTGGCTATAGCACCGCCATGTTCCCAGCAGCGCAGTGCCGCTACCAGCGCTGATCACATCAGGGACCCCGCTAGAAGACATTTTTCAGGAGAAAGGGGAAACAAAGCCTTTCTGTGAAGGCTATACAGCCCGCTAATTCGGAAGGGAAATCTCTCACCTACTTGCATAGGAAGGACGCCAAGAAAGAGGCTTTGCCTGGGCTAACCAGCACGGCGCTGTTGAAATGACTGGTGGTCTCGGGGCTGTCTTGAGCGGGTGTAAAGGGGCAGCGGCTGCATGTCTGGCGTTCGGCTGTTGTAAAATTGTTCTCTGGCCTCTTCCCTTCCTCCAGCCCCCAAGCTCTGCCAGCCGGATCGCAATGGCTTTGCTCCTTGTTGGCCAGGAGCGCTGGGCTCCCCAGAGGATGAGTGCAACTCTTTGGTTGATTTAACTTAGGGCTTAATCAGGAGGGTGTCTTGTTGTACGCCTAGATCTTACACCTGCAAAGCTCAGACTTGTCAAATACAGACTGATGTTAAATGGGAGCCTTCCAGTGTAAGAAGCCAAAGTTGCTCCTCAAGCATGGTGAATGTCTCAAGTGCTGCAACCAGAGTTGTGGATAAACCATGCAGAAAAAGTGCTACTTACTGAATATAGGCCAGTGCCAGTCAGAGGTTGCTTCCTGCTTTCTCACCCTGTAACTTTTTTCTCAATTTTTGCTCTTGCTCTTAATTTTTTTCACTAGCCAGCCCAATTTAAGGTTGATGTAACTCTGCAGGAAACATTCCTTCTGATTTCAGGCTGTTTTATTAGTCAGTGAACTCCTAGACGGGGTTAAAGTGCGTTCCCCAGACAGCAATACTGACTAACAAGCCAACAGCCCAAGTGTGACAATTCAGGGAGAAAAGAGTGACACCAGGTCCCTTGAGTGACTGAGCACCAGAAATTTCAGTAATATTTTCTTTCCTCCCTAGTGACCTGGCCTAAGGACTTGCAGCAAGATTACAGTCGAGAGCACCTCAAGTCCTAGTTATTTGCAGAGAGAGCTGAGGCTTTCTTACAAGGGGTGAGTACAAGCTGTAAGCCTGAGCGAACCTTCAACTTAGGTATATTTGTTTCAATGGAAATTACTCGTCTTTTATCTTCATGTATCTAGAGATGGCAGTTGGGAAAAAGGCCATGTTTCTTTCTATTACTTACTAGTATAAATGACAGGCACATTAAATACAGCAGGCAAAAACCCTGGCGTAAACAAAATCAGCATTTATTCCTCAGTCATCTTTTTACAAGATTGCTTCATGTTTTTCACAAAAGAACACATACCAGAGATACATGAGTTAATCTACAAAACCAGATACGCAAGCCAAAGTGATATGGTACATGAAAATCCACATGCTTCATAATTTAGTTCTCACATGCCTGTCATCTAAATTTAAGAGAAGTTGCTGTGGGGTACACAAACATTAGTTCTGCCGCACCAAAATGTGATCACTAACTCTATGGACATAGCTAAACAACGTATTTACAAAGCGTTATCTCTACCAGTCTTCATCTAAGATTTGAAACAGGTAGTTAGCTGTTCAGCTACCAAGCCTTCATGGAAGGTGAAACAGTCTAAAGTCCCTAAATGGATTCACACAGTGTTTAGTTTTATTCACATGAGACACAAGGACAAGTATCTATCAGTGACGATAAAAGTAGTATGTGAAGATGCGGCATCCTCCTAGAAGGAGTTTGGGAGCATCAGTGCTCATTCATTCATCACTGCTGCGGGTTTGACACTAAGCAAAACTTCAATCGTTACCACATATTAAGAGTCCACAAGCTAAGAATTGCCCTGCTCATGGGTGGGGCCAGGGGAAGGGGATGGGACATTTTCAGGTCCCCATCAGCGCAGAAGAGCTGACAAACACCTGCTTTTCTCACAGCTCCTGCTGGTGGGGGCCATTTTGCTGCAAGAGGCTGTCAGTGATTTGTAATGCCAGCATTAAATTGAAGAAGCTAAAATACCTTGACTCTTACTGCAGCAATTTAACCACTGCAGAAAAACTGTATCTTGATTGAGATTCCTTAACTGTTAAAAAATTAAGGTTCTTTTTATTTGTACTGGTCAGGACTGGTGCACAGTAGATTTTTTTGGCAGGGAGGGGGGCGTTAAACTGGGCTCTTGTGCTACTCACATCACAAAAAGTGGACCAAGCACTTCCCTTATTTAATTCTGTGGAGCTGCACTGTTATTCCTGGTTGGAATCAAGTTATAGCAGAATTTTGCTTAGGCTTTAACTTCATTCAGCTTCTGATATTAGAAGGAATATGAAAAAGAAATTAAGAAGTAGCTTCTCTTGTAATCTCCAGAGCGGATTACCACAGATTGCCAACTGCTTATGCTGTGAGGGTACTCAGGGGAGTTACTGGCTGCAGGTGCTCACAAACATGGATATGATAGTATTGACATCTTTCTGCGGTAAAGGTTTTTACCCATTTCATAGCCTTCAGGATATTCAACATGTAAAAAGAGTTGGAAAGCCACTAGTGTCCCCACCTTGAGCCAAATAAATTTGCTTCTAATCCTGATGCTAATGTTAGACTACTCTAGTATATCTTGAGCAAAACCCTCTGAGATTTTCTCTAGCTGAATTTCTCTGCTGCATCTACAGAAATGGGAATAACAGCATCCTAATTCTTATAAGCATCAGGTGATAGCTGTCTTGCAGTGCCTGACAAGTAAAGTCGTGCTTTTCTGAGTACAGTTACATCTGAGACCCTGGGAAAATCTGTCAGTTACAGAGTGCCTTCAACTCCCAGTGAATTCCCACAGGTCGTCCCTGCAGAACAGCCCCTATGTAATATTACTGCGAAAGCTGCCTTTCTGAACAGAAAGCCCTCTGCCTTTTTGCAGTCCAGCAGGGAGTCTGTATGCAAACCTGGGGGTCAAATCATCACCTAGTATAAATCACTATGTTCCCATGATGTGGCCTTTAACTTTTACATGTCAGGAAGAATACAATGGTGTACACAGACCAAATACTGCATCTTGACACTTTATCCCTTCCACCACAATTGATGTGTCTATATCACTCTTGTAGTACCTGCAGCCATCCCTGACCGTCTGTGGGTATAATGGAGTATATACAGCTAGTATATACAGCTAAATGGAGTAACAACAGCTAGTACAGTGCCTTTCACATCCAAACCTTCTCTCAAGCACAGTAATTCACAGTTTCCAAATGCAATCGCTTAAACCAATATGCAACAAAACCCATAATAAGCAAACTCACATAGATGCAGTTGACTTATTAGAACCTAGTCAACTTATTATTATTACCTAGTAGAAAATAAATAATGATGTGTCAAAACAATAATTTAATATAGCAGTCTCTAGCTATTAGTCATTAAAGAACATATTTAAGGAAAACAGAACCAAAACCAAACTTGCACGCACACACACACACACACAACAGCATGCTGCTCAAACTGCAATGAGACAGAATTAGAAAGCCACTAAAAAGAAGTTGTGTCAAGTTATTAGCTAACTAAAATTACAACAGCCAGAAAAGATACCAACAAACATCTCTGGAAACATTTTTCTCAGGCACATTGCTACACATGTGATAATTACACAGCAGTATGATTTTTTTTACCCTTGATAATGATAATGATCTTGGTAATGTGCCTCCCTTTTGACTCGGTGCTGCAGATCTAGAGTCTATGGGGCAATAACAAGAAGTAAGCTTGGGATTTTTTCCTCCTCCGCTGGACACCTGCAGGCCCCCGCTTGTGCTTAACCCTGGGCACTAAATGGCACCTTCAGTCACTGTAGAGACTTGCTCAGTCCACCTCCTCCAACTGTCCCCACCTCAACCTCATCCCCCACTACAGGAGCTGTTCCAAGGATGAAACAGTGAAGCAGTTTACAGATAAGACTCAAGAGTCTATCCATCATTATCCATGTTAGTAAGAATGAAAGCTAAATCCCATGAGTATATTAGCACACTGCCCTGTTGCACAAGCAAGGGGTTAGTGAGGTGCCCCCTCCTCAACTCATGCCTTGTAAAAGGGCCTAACTTCTCAAGATGGGTGAAATATGTCACACTCTTCCACTCTCCCTAGTAATTCACATGTGCGTATTTCCGACAGAGCGCTGTACAGATGAACTCTGTGGATGTGCATAACAAAGGCCACATTCTCCTATGGCTCCTGGAGGATTTGTGGCTGACTCAGCACAACACACTCTAACACAGGGCTGATCTTTACGGCACTAAGCTCTTAATTACTACTCAGATGTATATATTCACAAATGATAAATCCTCTTAATTTAACTGAGCAACAAAGCAGATAAGACTGTAGTCAAACTGTTATTTTAGTATAGTTAATAAGATTCAAAACGACATGCAATTTATTCATACCCATGTAAAACCTACCACAGGAAAAACAAAACCCCCAACCCAATCCTACAATACTGGCACTAAAATGCATAATCAGATCTTGTCATTCCAAAGTGGTCTGCTGCTTTTTAGTCTGATCATTGAGTTGTTTACTGTACAAAAAGCCACAATATCTTGAAGGCAGTCAGAACAGGAGTGGGGACTCCAGCCCTAACAGAAAGGTAGCTTTTCTATTTATTTTGCACAGGCAAACATAAATGGTGACTAAAAATAAGCAGCCCAGTTTCTGTCTAAAAGTCATATGCTTGTTTTCTGGCTTTGAGACTGCTTAGTCTTCTCCCAAAGAAACTTCCATTTCTGCTAGTCAAAGTTTACTTTAGTTAAGACTACAGATAAGGATTTGAAGGTGGCAGTGCTCTACATGGTATCATAGTTACATGGTGAGTCATTGTGTGATAGTAGTAATGGGTCTCATGTATTTGCAACAACTAGTACAACACATTAGTGTTTCTTAGATTTCACAGCTATAAGAAGCCCTATTCATTTACAGGAGCAGTCTTAAGAGATCTACTACAACGGCTTTAAAACATTGGATCAAACTGGCTGCAGAGAATGTCATGGCCATGATGTCCCATTAATGGGACCTTTTTATTTCAATATCAATGCTATCCAGAAAGGACAAAGGTATGAAAAACAATTCATTGAGTGGTGATGAATAATACTGTTTTGACTTTATGTTGATCCCCTTTAAAAAAAGACATAATTTAAATATAAATACATATGAAATGTATAGATAAATATATAGAGATAGCTATGTTAATATGTAGTTTGATCAGAACTGGATTAATCAAAGAAAATCTAAAGGCACCACAATATGTCAGCATCATTGAATAAAATACTCATTATACTTTGCATTTATGTAGTTCTGAAACCAAGCAGTCAGAAAGCCATATACAGCAGGGAGTAAGTCTTATTATTTTAATCTCACAGCCTAGGCAACTAAGACTCAGATTCACTTAATGATGAGCCATACTCAAACAATCTCAGGTAAAGAATTCAGCTGTTCTGACTCCCAGTTTTTTATCTAGTTAAGAATCAGAAAGGCTTGGGAGCAAGATAAGAAAAGAAAACTTTAGAAAAACAGAGGATTTTCATTTGGGCCTGTACCTGGAGGTTATAATGAGCAGGGGACTGACTCTCCTCTTTGCCAATGGTCTTAATCAGTCCTATTAGCATTAAAGAAATTAGCTGGTATAAAATCACCCTCTGTTAAAATAACTCTGAACTATACTTGTATGTTGGAAAACAGAGTCTGCATGGGTACAAGTGAATAGTGCTTTGTTCTCTTTCTTAATTAATCCAAGTGTATTTAAAGCGAACAGTAATTCACCAGGCTAAAAGATCCTAAAATGTATTGTATCATGGTTGCAGCAAATTCACCTACATGCAAGGAAAGCTTCGTTTCTCACTTCCACTGGTGTTACATTAACATGGCTTTAACTTTCATTGAGCTACTCCTTAGCTCATTTTAGTGTGACAGCAAAAACAAAATTCAAATCTTCTACATAAGGAAGCTTTAAATTGGCTGCATTTTTTTTTTTTTAATTATTTGACTCCAGTGTCAAATCAGCCTTGGCTACAGATATAACACAGTAACAGACTGCCTTCTGGGCTGAGATGAGAAACAGTCAATTTAACCCGATAATTTGAACCTTGAGGAGCCTTTCGTAAGTAAATGAGGATGTAAGACAAGATAGAGAAAAGTTCGTTATGAATCCAAGCTAATGTAGCACTCCCAGACATGGAGAACATGGTGCTCCAGAAGAAACACCTTCCTGTAACCTGGAGAAATACTTTCCTTCTTTCAACAGCTGAATAGAGAAGCAGCAGCTCAGCAATGCTGGGACTTGTCCTGCAGCTAAAGTGCTGTTGGTCCATTTAGTAGAAGTCTCGGTCACAGCAGGGGGGTAAAGCACCAAGACTGCTGATATTTTCAAATCTCTTAGCAGCAGTAACCACACAGCAGCTTTTCTGCAAAATAAACAAAACAAGAATCCAGTTAATTCAGCAGTATACTTTTTCATTTGGTTAAGCGTTCTAGGACAACCACATGGTGGTTTCTTTGTGCGTAAGGAAAAGAAAGCAGTGCTGAAGCTTCTTGCTTACAAAGGGTTCTTGCAGACACCTTATTTGTGAGATGTTTTATACAATATTAAAAAGACAAGGCCTCTTTGTTAAGTGGAGAAATGGTCATGGAGGTGTCTCTTGAAATGCAGCTACTCTGCTTTTTTGCCTCTCTTGTCATACAGGTCACAGCATGAAAAGGCATGCTGCAAACCTCTCCATGTATTTGTGTTACCACTGTAAGCATTTATAATGCCAGGTCTAAATCAACTGGCACTTGAGTGTATTATTTTGGGTTAAATGTGGCAACCATACTACTTCCCTGATAAAAATAGCTAAAGGGATTCTTTAAAAACAAAGCACTGCTATGACTTTAGATCCACTCATTAAGCAAACTCAAATAAATGCCAAAAAGAAAAACACACGCAGAGGAAATAACACTGCAAAAGCCAAAACCAGGTTTTCCTGCAAGTTAGATCATAGGTAGGTTACTATGTTACAAAGCTATAAAAAGTTTATTTAAAAATAATTTTGACTGCTGTTGGACAGTCAATTTATTTCAAAGTTGGTTTTTGTTGTAATAGAAAATTGTGTAATACAGTGCTTCCTGCATTAGAGAGGGAGAATTTTCACCATTTGGTTGCTGTGCAGTTAGTGGCTTGAAATGGGAAATACAGATAAAAACACTAGTCCTGTAACAGGTCAGGAAAACCTGTTTAGAAAACTACTACATAGAAGCACACAGGTGAGTGGACCAAAGCTTCATGTAACCTGCCCCAGCACCAGTGAAGTGGGGATGAATGCTGAGGATCACAAAGACGTACTCATTCCCACTGGATTCCCACTACAGAAGTTGATGCTCAGACATTACCATATCAGGAAGTTATGTGGCTTCAGAGAGCAAGCAGTATATAATAATGGTACCTTAGCCCTCACTGACCTCCAGTGTACCATGGAAAGGCAGCTTCAAGTCCCCCAGACAGGTCATTTAAAGATCATTAACCTCTGTGTTACTACACTACGCTGTATAAAATCTGTTCCAATCTTACTTAGTCAAAACAGAACAAAAATTTCAACCTCTCACAATACTCTCTTTTTTACATGTTTCTGGACAAAACCTGTTGCAAACAAAACCCAGGACATCACTTGCCCTACCAAGCAGATGATGCATGATGGCAGCATTAAAAACTTGCTTGTGGTGAAAAGTGGACTACTTTTATTTTGGCATCTGGTTTTTACTCATGACGCACGACTAAAAGGAAGTGGTTTTACAGTGTGTGTGTTCTCAGCCTCATTCACATCTTGACCCTCCACTGCGTTTTGCCCAGAGATGCCCCCAGAACCTCTGAGGGGTTCCCATGGTCCTTCAACAGAGGCGCCGACTTCTGTGGTAGTTGGTAGAAGTGGCTGTGGGAATTGGTGTACTGGTTTATGGAGATACTGTACCGCCTGAGGTAGCCTGATTTCAAAGTGGCTGAGTGAGTATGCTTTGGTCAAAGACCAGAGACAGAACATGAAAGCAGACTTGAGTCTCCCTGATCCCCGGGGGAGGCAACCAAGCCAGCCTGAGAACCACTAATGAAATGGTTGTTAATGAAAGGGCAAAGACAGGGAGCCAGAAAAAAAGGACAGAGAGAGATGCTCTGTCAAAATTGTTTGGGTTGCTACAGGCTCAAAGGGTAGAGAAGTGCCCTGTCAGAACTGGATCCTCAAAAGTGTGGAGCAGCTTCTTTTAGGGGACACCTTGCTTTCATTTCACTACAGTTAGGGGAGCTGCCCTGAGGGTCTGGCCCGTGCCTCTGCTAAGAAGTAATTACTTTTCACATTTCTACCCTTTTTAAACCATACTCCTAACCACAGCATGAAAACCTGAAAGCTTTCAACACTGAAAAATTATTGGGTGAAATCCTGCCCCATGAGAGCCAGTGGGAGCATAACCATTCCCTCTAAAATGGCCAGGGTTTGTAGCACATATGGCTTCATATATATGAATTTTTTTGCACATTGCGGTGACTTGGTATATGTGATAGGGCCAGTTTACACTTTGAATGCTTTCCAGACAACAGCAGGGATGGTGGTGGTGAATACAGTTTGGACGGTGCACTTTGGACTATGCAAGGTTTTCAGCCACCCACTGATCCCTTCTGCAGGAGCTACAGTATTTACATCTGAAGAAACACTTGGGACCTGAAACAAACCTTCTGTTTGGCAGCTCTTTCAGAAAGGTTATTGAGCCGGGGGTGCTTGGGACACACAGTCACCTTTAGCCTTTTTCTAGGGGAAAAGAAAAACAAAAAAAAAAGAAAGAAAGATGCCATTATTGGAGCATTAATTGAAGATCAATCATATCTTACCTCTAGTTAAGGTAATGGCAGAACACTGCAACATCAGCATGTTTAGTGAAGCTATTTTGCAAAGCACAAGAAGTATGAACAAAAAATATCAGGGGAGGAGCTACAAAGGATGACATGAGTTGTACAGTTTCTATTAGGGTAGGGTTTCCCCAGCAGAAAATTGGTGATAGGAAGCAGCATAGCAGGTAAAGCAGCCTGTGTTCTTGCAGCATTTGGAAAAGACAGCCTGTTCCCCAGTTTGCAGGAATCGGAGCTTCACTGGAGCCCAACTAAAGGGGTCAAATTGTATCCTATGAAACCCTCTGAAGAGATACTTAACCGTGACAAACTCTCTTATTTTTACTGTGTACGCACCCTTATAAATCTTCGACTAATCTCATGGGCATTGCTGTTCTGGAAGGTTATAATGAAAACTAAATTTCAATGAAAATTATAATAATTTATTTGATTGTTATTATTTCCCATTTTATACTGCTTCTTGTTATCCTTACTCTGTATAACAGGAACATCTTGCAATGACAGAGCTGTCAGGACACTACTCAGTCCATCCTACCCAGAACCCACACCACCTCAGCAGAGCTACTATTGCTTTATTATCATCACAATCTTTGCTCTTATTTTAGTAAGATTATTTTGTTAATTAATAATATGGTCTCTTAATTCTTAATGATGGCTGTAGTTCAAAAGGCACCCTGACATATACATCCTAGGCAATACAGCAGTCATTTTATTTAACATAGATGTGCTTTGCCTGCAAAGGAGGAAGTGAATATTGCACTTCAAATGCTGTAAAAATTCTGAAACCTGCTTAAAATTATCCCCTCATGAACCACCAAACCACAGAGCGGACTCACTTAGAATCAGCCAACAGCAAGCTTATCAACAGCGTGAATCTCCCAAACTCACTGACTGCTTAACAGAGGAATAATCAAAATTATTTAAAATCTTGTTGGTCCTCCAGCTCAGCCCAATTGAATTGTTTGTGTGAACAAACAACTGCTTCTTTTGTGTTGGCCACTAAGCTGGCTACCCTCAAAGGGCAAGAAGGTGCTTAAGTACAAAGATACACACTGGGTGAGGTTCCAAGCTCTGTTGGGAAAGGTATCCCTTGCAAAGAGGTAGGATGAAATCTAAGAGCACTCATGGGGGACTTCAGGAGAGCCTGAAAGGGTTTTCAAAGCAGCAAGCAGAATCATCCCCAGCTGGAAAACTCTTTTCATATGGTAATTCAGTGCTCGTTTTATACATAATCTCATTTTGCTAAGAAATGGATCCACTCAGCAACACACAACAATTGCATGATCTTATGTTTCTTCCCAGACGTGCAAGAACTGATGAGCAAGTGTGAGCATGCAAATTATAATAGCTAAAAAAAAGTAAGGAGACACACATGGCTCACTGTGGCAAGAAATGCAGCAGCAAGGAAGACTCAAAAACAGTTAAGAAAAATGTCAAAGCAAACAGTGATGTGGCAACACAAGAAGGCAACAGCAGATCTACAGTGCACAAGGATATTTAAATTTAGGGACCTGGAGTCTGCAGTGGAGCTTGTGGTCTGATAACCATGGGTGTTTTAAGGCAGCAGTTGCACTTATTCTCCAGCTAAAGGAAAACCAGAATGCTATTAAGTGTTTTTCCCAGAATCTTACAATTCAACAGTTATTTCCTACAGGTCATGTGTTCTGCCATCATGCAATGCTGTCATTTCAGGACACTACGCCAGATGGCAGCTAATCCATGAAGTAATTAAGTTTTTCTTCACAGAAAAAATGCATTCAGGTAACTTCAGAGCATTTTACGGACACAATGAACAACATCAATTGAGTGTCATTATAATATTCTACATGGACATAAAAAACTTAGATAAGTCATGATAGTTCTGCAATGGAGCAGCACAAGTGACACAACTGTGAACATGATGGCATGGAACACACATTTCAAAGATACAGGGATTATATACCATTTTTCCTTGATGAGAAGCTTTGAGATGAAATCTTTGGCCTGATCAGAAACATCTTGAAATTCCTCATCTTCAAAATCCCAGCTACAGGACAGGATGTTGTTGAGGGTCTCATTGTCATCATCACCCAAAAAAGGAGACAATCCACTGAGGCTAAAGTAAAAAGAAGTATGTTCAGTCCTCCTGTCTTTTCTCCTTCCTGTACATGATCTCCAATGCACCACCTATGATTGTTCTGTCACTCCTGGCCTATCTTGCAACATGTTATTGTCTAAGAAAGTCTCCAGACCGTTCCCATTCTCTCTTCTATTTATATGTTTAAATAATCACTCTTCTTCCCTAACAAACCAAGCATTACTGTCTTTCATGGTAGGTCATATTTACTAGACCTCTGATCACTCTTGTACATACCTACTGGGAACTTACCAAGCAGTCTACATTATTCTGGAAGTGTGATGCTCAAACACTCATGAGAGATGAGCAATGAAACAAAGAAGAAAAGTTCATGGTGATTGGAAAAGAGGAGAGATTACTGAATATGGAATTTGGAAAGAAGCCTACATTTACTATTTTGGGTATGGATTTTGTCAATCTTCCAGTATAACAACAAATTTGGATGACTGACACAGTTCAACCTAAAAACAGCTTACAAAGCAGGTACTGAATCCTACTTACAGCATATAAGCGATGACTCCTACACTCCACATGTCTGTAGGAAAGGAGACAAACTCGTAATTCACAACTTCAGGAGCAAGAAATTCTGGAGTCCCGAAGTTAACTCGAAGCTTTTCCCTGGGTTTATATCTAGGAAATGGAAACATTAACAGAGGACATCAGTTACAGCTCTAATTAAAGTTGCATCGTAAGTTGTCTAGCACTTAGAGGGATTTCAGAAGCATACAGAAAATTCAGTAGGAAAACAAAGACAGACAGAGGTACAAAGTAAAATAAATAAACCCATATAGAGAATGAAAAATGTTTGCAAGCTTTATATCTGTGCTGGTTTTGGCTGGGGTAGTGTTAATTTTCTTCACAGTAGCTAGTATGGGGCTATGTTTTGGATTTGTGCTGGAAACAGTGTTGATAATACAGGGATGTTTTAGTTATTGCTGAGCAGTGCTTACACACAGTCAAGGTCTTTTCTGCTTCTCACCCCACCCCACCAGCGAGAGGCTGGGCGTGCACAAGAAGTTGGGAGGGGACACAGCTGGGACAGCTGGCCCCAACTGACCAAAGGGGTATTCTGTACTGTATGACATCATGCTCAGCATATAAAGCTGGGGGAAGAAGAAGGAAAGGGGGGATGTTTGGAATTATGGCGCTTGTCTTCCCAAGTAACTGTTATGCATGATGGAGCCCTGCTTTCCTGGAGATGGCTGAACACCTGCCTGCCCATAGGAAGCAATGAATGAATTCCTTCTTTTGCTTTGCTTGCGTGCGCAGCTTTTGCTTTACCGATTAAACTGTCTTTATCTCAACCCATGAGTTTTCTCACTTTTACTCTTCCGATTTTCTCCCCCATCCCACCAGGGGGGAGTGAGCGAGCGGCTGTGTGGTGCTTAGTTGCTGGCTGGGGTTAAACCACAACAATATCATACTTTAGAGCAAAACCCAACTGTTATACAAAAGAAGAAATTCAGATCTCAAGGACTCCTCAGAGCAGCTGTTATCATCCTTTTGGGACTTCTCCATATCATAGGCATGGAATTTTTAACCAGTAAATCCTTCACTGAGGTTACGGTACCTAATTAAACTAGAAAGTGATATAGCATGGGATATATTGCAACAGCCCTTGATGGTCTCTTACATTCTTTCTTGAAGAATCTCAACATCAGAGACAAGAGACCAGACAAGATGTACCACTGGTTTTGTCCATTTTAGCTGTTCCAAGATACTTATGTGCATGCTTAGTCAGCATCAGCCCTCTTTTAACCTTCTACCTGAAAAAAGGCTTCAGAACAAATCTTTTTGACTCAGCTCCAAACATTCCTTATTAAAAGATATCCTTGGTTAAAAGAGACACGTTAAATTTGTCCTAAGAACAGTAGGAAACCATTATGTATCAAATATGTCATTGTAGAGATGTAATACTTTTTTTCATTGTTTCCTAATTCATTTACAATTAGCAAGAGCATATGCACGTACCTTCTTGCCAATCCAAAATCAATAATTTTTATTTGATTTGCTGTTCGGTTCACACACAGGATATTCTCAGGCTGCAAGAGAAACCAAAAAACACTTTAATGAGAAACAAGTATGATAATTAAAAACTGGTCTTTTAGCAAACTGCAAGGGGAAAAACACTAAAACACAGCAAACGTCTCATAAGCACCTTTTGCTTTCCTCCTTGTTCAGATTTCTCTGTATGGGTACCCCTCTCCCCCCCCCCCCGCTATCACACAGCAGTTGGGGTCGTGTGTTCTGTGCCTTGCAACTGCTTTTTCTTCTCCTTGGCTTTTCAATTTGACATAAGGCAGCAGTTCAGATAAAGAACTCATTAGGGGGAGGGGGACAGAGAACGCAGATTTCCAAAGAGGGGTTTCAGGATGCTGGCACTGTGATTTTACAGACCTTAATAAGCTGACACTGATTTAAAGGAAAAAACACCACAAATTGGTTCAGCTTTGAAGTTTATCTTACAGCTTTAAGTTTCTGAGTTCACGAATGTTCTGGCAGTAACTGTCTGCACACTGATATATTAAGCTAGTTACATCAACTTTATGCTTTTCTCAGATATTTTAGCAAAAGGTAGGATTCACAGGTTAAATCCCTGTGGATTTTCATAGGGCCGAATGCTGTTCTTCACTTCCCTGACAGGAATCCATTAACTTCCTAGAATTACCCCAAATTCATACAGAAGGGACTGAGAACAGAATTTGGCCAATTGTCTTTGAAATGTAAATACCTAAAATACAGTCTCATATTCACTGCCAGCAGTTTTATAGCTACTCCGTCTTGTTGCTCATTGAGTCCTCTTTGAAACAAAACAGCCCTCAACACTTAAAACATTAGTTAACCTTTGTCACCATTACTAATTCATTTTACATGTAGGAATTTTTAAACACCATAGGACTTTTAAACACCATATGTCAATAGTTTCTGAGGTCCTGGATGATTATGGTCAGGATGATTTTCTTTCAATTTCAAGCTTTCTTCCGCAAACTCATTTGTTACTGACAGCAATCTATGAACAAGCAAAACAGAAGGGAGAAGCCATAGCTGGCAAGCACATGAAAAGAGGTCTCTGGGAAGAATTTCTTGGATTGTATATGTATCTTTTTGTCAGCAGTTTGACCTCATATTAAAACTGTGCCATCTCCAAGAACATAATTAATGTGTCCTGAAGAACCATGTGAACTTCTGCTTGACAGGTTTCTAGGTAACTGGATGTTTATAAACAAAGAGAAAAGTGAGTCTTGTCATTGATTAGCAACTGAAGCAGGTCCCAACAAGCATCTGCTCATTTGCTTAACCACTGCAATAATATATATGCTAACAACATTAAAGATGTACTATATTAACTCAGTTATTACAAGCCAAAAACAGCAGCCGTAATAAAAATCTCACCAAAGAGAAAACCGTCTTCTGCACTTTTTGTTTCTTTTTGCTTTGTTGCAAAGCTCAGGGATCACTAGGAAGCTTTATAGCCAGTCATAAAACTAAAGACATCATCCCGTTTTATTTCTGCACTAAACAGAGGTAAGAAACAAGTCTATTATTTGATAAAAACTTGGGTTAAGGGAGAAAGAGCCAGCTCAAATGTACAGTCTAATGAAAAATACCTTTATAGCAAATGTTTTCTAAGGGGTGACAGTTACCATTAGCAGTCAGCCAGAGTAAGAATATGCAATTGGTGGATTTGTTTTTAAAAAGAAGTGAGGGGACTTTTTGTGTATATAGTTGAATAGTTCAGATAACTAAGCAAGTATGTGGCAGAGAATCTGCCACCCTTCTCTGGGCTTTCAGCTGCACTAGCAGATATTGCCTAACCCAACACAGATGTACTGTATTTGTTACATCAGCCACTGACTATTTTTATTTCCTGCATTTTCAAGTACATTTTAATGTACTTTCCCTTAAGCTGGCTATCTATTGATGCCTTTCCATGACCGCGACAGTGTAGCGTAGTCCTCAGAAAGATGTGCAGGGTTTCCACTGATCCTGAATGACCCTTGAATTTAGTTCCACTCATTCATGCCTTGGTTTCTGCATGGTAAAAAATGGGGATAATTGCTACGCCATGGTTGATGTGTAAAACAGAGATCTTGTGCAGTTGAATTAAATAATATTTGCACAATATCTTGAGATCCAAATCTCAAAATTGAAAATAGCAAGATATTTGTAGTCAGCTGCTGGCTTTCTGTAAAATCAGTCTGTGGAAAATTCAAGCGCTACGAGGCTTGATGACATATGACCACAATTCTCATCTAATTTACTTACTCCTGTAGTAATTTAACCGATCTCAATATGTGGTTAAAGTAAATACACATTGGTCTAAGGAAAGCAGAATAAGGCCCTTTGTTGTTTCTGCCATGGGAATCTGCTAAGCTGTATGGCCTACCATTAAGAACAAGAATTTCCACAGCTGTCATTGCACAAAACATACATCTCAATTCTCTACCTTGAGATCCAAATGAAGAATGTACATTTGGTGCATGTACTGAATTCCCTCGCAGATCTGTTTTATGAACAAGATAGTATCCATCTCTGTCAAATTGCAGTTTTCATCAATAATTCGGTCAAATAACTCTCCTCCTTCCACACTGATGAGAGAAAGACAATAAAGTGGTGACCAAGTCCAAATCCAATCCCATGCAGTTAGAGTAATACAGAATTTATGCTATTGACTATTTTAATCATTCACAGTCAAGTTCAGTAAGGTGGGTCTACAATATGAGCTGAACTGAACTTTCTGAACTATGTCTGATCTGAACTTTCCAGGAACTGGGTTCTACTTACTGGCCTGAACTTCTTCAAGGTCTCAGAGTCCAGTCTCCCATCCATTGGTAAGTACAAAAGTCTTGAAATTTGAACCTTATGCTGTCTTGAGTCATCATTTTGTACCAATGAAATTAATGAAGTCACATGGAAAACCAAGAAAACATGCTGGAGAATCTGCATTTAAATTCGCAGTCTCCTCCCTCAGAGTTTAAGAGGGACATGACCCAAAATTTCAATTTGAAACTATCTAAAGTCAACAAAAATGACTTCTTAATTTCTCAGCACATTCCAGAATGCCTTCAGCTTACCCTTTCATAGCTACACAGACATTTACCTTTTGTGATATGCTAATTATGTAGACCAAATTCAGAGGACTATCTGAGAATGTCCAGAATAGCCAAACTCACGTAACTTTGAACCTTCTGCCATGCCTTTCAATATTTTAGTTACACCCTTTTTGGCTTCCTTAAGACAACATCTGCTTAACTTGACTTTAAGGCAGCTATTTTGTGTCTAATTAGCCTGATAACCCAGCATAAGAAACAGGTTTATCCATTCAGGCATCCAGTATAAGGATTAGGCACATCTACAGCTGTCTCCTCTTCAGTGTAAGATGTCTTCTCCTTTGCCTTACAGAACTGGAGATATTCTGAGAGGTCTGTTTCTTAGCTGACACAAATTAAAATTTGAAATTAAAGAGAAGATAGAACATAGCTCTATCTTCAAATGGAGCAGGGCTTTACAGCACCAGGAATGTGGCACATCACTGGAAAAAAATGCATAAATGGCTGCATGGGAAAACTTTTCTCTTAAATTCCACTTTTTTTTGTTCCTGAGAACATCTTTTGTATGTTCTTTCCACCTGTAAGAAGCTCTACTTCTAGTTTCAGAAGAAAGTACGAAGGAAATGGACAATTCTAGCAAAAGTGGTAAAGCCAGAGAGGAAAAGAAAGGAACACACTTACTATTCCATGACTAGTACGATATCATTTTTTGATTCAAAGGCATCATATAGCTGGATGAGGTTCACATGATTCAGCTGGTTCATGACATTGATTTCATTCTTTACTTCATCCTGTAAAGAGTCATGAATATTGTTACAGAAGCCTTTTCTCTAAGAAAGCTACATGAAACAGGACATAGTTTGAACCAGAATCTACACTACCTTCATCTTTTCATTTGTGGCAACCAAACACAGGGTTTTCCTTTGATTGCTCCTGCAGCAGTAGATGTCAAGGCTATAGGAGCTACGAGACCGAACTCAGAGCTCGAGTGGGGGACTGCTTCAGTAATAAGGTATTTGGGGGGAAAAGGAAGGGGAGAGTCCACACGGACAAGTGGTGGGTTCACAGGGATGTAAAGAAAAGAGAGAAGCAGAATAGGACTTGGTTCAACCAGCTGTAGGTATACAAAATTGAGCTGTGTAAGAAAAGTCCAGGACAGTCCTCAAAACCTCCCTTTGCAGTCAGGGAAGAGAGAGACTGGTACCTCCATTCAGTCCAACTATGTTAGACGTGCAGTTTAGGATGGGCTGAATCATTCTCTGGTGGTGCCAATCTCTCTCCATATACTATAAGGTGATTCTTGGTGATCAGCTTGGCCACAGCTATACCTTAGCAACCCCAGTTAGCTGAGACAAATCCCACCCTTGAATGCCATTAATGACACCACTGTCACACAAAGGATGCTATGCATGTCTTTCCTGTGAAAGCAAGCCCCAGATGGCCATGAGGCTGGCAAAACAGGCCAGACTAATTCTTCTCATCTGTATTTTTGTTGATGTCAGGAGCCCAGATCATGCCTGTTATCAGCATCCCTCATAGTGACATCAAGTCATTGCAGCAAAGGCTGCAGCGTGCTTGGGAGGGAATATGCTATGTCACAGGCCTGACAAATGTTTTTACCATTAAAGAAAACACTAATAGAATTAACAGCAGAAAGCAAAAAGGAAAGCCAAAGAAATAGAAAGAGCTGAAAAGAAAGTTGGAAAAATTAAGATTTTTAAAAAAAAAAAAAAAAGAGAGAGAGAAAACCCCAAAAGAGGACTTTGATGAGTTACTAGAAGTTCTGGAGGAGAAGGGAAATAGAACTAGAGCCAGTGGTAATCCAGCAGGTCCTATGAGTGTGATGGCTTGTGAGCCACTTGGCCATGGTCTGTTGTGTAGCTGAAGAACACTGTGGGATGCATTGGGGAACAAAAGACTAATATCACCCTCTACCAACCTTCTGTTTAGGATCTTTTGCTTTTATAATTTTGGCTGCTAGCTTGAGACCTGTTGCTTTCTCTTCGCATTTGTGCACTTGACCAAATCGCCCTCTAGGGAAAAAAAAGGAGGAAAAAAAAAAATCATCCAGCGGTACTGGTGTCGGCCTGAATGTAAACTAGGTTGTAAACAACAGAAATTATCCTCTCCCTACTGGGTTCCATTTCAATTGCTCTATTGCTGCTATTTTGTTGTGTAGATTAGACTTGCTACTACTCATCTAGGCACACCAAAATCACACACTGTTCTAGCTGATATTATCCCACTTGTATGATTCACTATACTCACCTCATAACATCCAATGACTAATCCTGGGGAGGTCAACATACTGTAAGGATAATAACTCACTTATGTGCACAATCTGCCCCTCTCCATCTCATCATTCTCCTCCAAGGGAGGGTTGTGATTTCATGATGAAACAAAGCCTTACCCAAGACCATGCTGCCATCAAAAATGACAATATCATTCTCTCTTAAACAATGTCAGCATGAGAGATCAAGTAACTACATGGCCTGTCAGATTAGCCTGCTGATCTATCTGAAAACATGCATGTGTTTTCGGGGATAGGACCCACTGAGAGGAAGAAGGCTACAACATGTGTCTATGTCCTGCTGGCTGCAATGTGAGGTAAAGTATTACAGCATCCTAGGAGCCCCGTCATAAAGCCTGAGGGCAGCTGGCTGACCTAGAACAATACCAAATACAAGCCAAGTCTGCTGGTGCCAAACCTTAAGCCAAAATTCACTCGCACAGTAAAATCAGCCTCCTGTTTTCATCCCTCTCTAAAGCACTGTTAGAGCTTAGACTTTCATGACTTCGGCTCTAGTGAGGCATGTTGCTTCCATTCACCTCCCAGGGTGCTTGGCTGTAAATTTGTGCCTTGCTTTCCATGTTGATTGGGTTCACCTGACTTACCCTCCCAGGATTTCATTCTCGCTGACATTATAATAACTGCTGATCCCCACCCTTTTGGCTGAGACAATCCGGTGATCAAATGGTGCTGGTGGAGTAGGACTATCATCTACAAAAGACAAAACAGACAGATAGCATGAGTGGTCACATGCAGTGCTCATCTATCTCACATTTTAGTCCCTCTTTTCCCCAGATAAGCTCATTTAAGAACTGAATACACCTACTCTAAGTTTTATAGATAGGTCTTTCTCTGTTATTTAAGAAGGGTTTTATTCCAGGAGCTCTGGCTCAGAAAACAGGGTGTTGTTGGAGAGCTTCACTACTAAGACAAGGACTCTTTTATTAAGTTAGCATCTTCTGCACAACAGTAGCAAGAGGCAAAGTGAAGACCGCTAGACTAAACCAATGTAGCTTCATGCCCACAAAGGACCTCAACAATTTGTTTGGAAGGAATTCAGCTTTTTCTTTTTTTTTTTTCCTCAGGGACTGTTAATAGGTGAGTATGTACTGTAACTCTCCAGTGGGGTAGGAAGAGAGACTGAGCTCTCCTCTAGGCCCAGCTAAAAGAGGCTATTTCCCAGCTTTTGCTGTTCATAGTGAAGAATCCCCTTCTCTACTGATTGACACAACTTGTCATTCTACACAGTGTGGTCATCTCCTTTAAAGATCACAGTTAGAGCTTGTGCACATGAGGGAGTTTCACCCTGGCAGGCAGCACCTGGGATTTCCAGTATGGCTCAGGACCCGGTGTGGTAGGACACATGGTAACTGTCACGTGCTGCTCTGAAGAATTTCTGTCCTTAAAAAAAGATGGCAGATAAAAGGTAAAGAGGGGCACAGAGAAGGGACGGGTTCCCAACATCACACTGCAGCAGCTACAGAGTTTCGGCACAAATGCAGGTCTCTGGTATTATTGTCCAGACCTCCACATGCTGGACCATTCTGCTGTCCTGACATCAATATCCCTGCTGGAGACCAGCCCTGCATGCCTAATTTCTCTTTGGATTTTTTGCAGGGTGTTGCGACTTCAATTTCATACCCACATTGTTTCTCATTTGACTGATATTCCCGAGAGTGACCTTTGGCTGACCAAGGTGACAAATACTTCTTCAACTGGTTGGGAGGGCTAGAGCCCCAGCATTTCAACATGAGCTCTCTGGTTTGGAATGCTTGCTCCCTTTTGTGTGAGGCTTGTTGAGCAATTCTAAAACTGTTCATTACTCCAGTGAAAATGATTAAAAACACAAACAAAAAAAACCCATGACAGCATGTAGCTGGCAGGAACACTTTGGTCATTAATGTAGTAGATTGTCCCTATTCACAGTGAATGTCCATTTTTCCAGGACACCAGCTGTGTACCTAGATTTTTTTTTTGACAGTGTTAATAACTTACATGGTCAGGAAGTTAGTTCATGGTCAAGGAATTGTGAAAAGCTGGGGCTTCTGGAAGTTTGCCACCTACTTGGGATTTTGCAGAGTCTGAATTGCACGTCCTTAAGTATGGGCCCTTGTGTGTTACCAAGACAGACAAAATGCCAAGAAATCCTCTACCCTAAAGGCAGAATTTGACTCTAACAACACAAACTCCAAGGGCCCCAGCATGTAAGTGACAGAAGAAAATGTCTTTCTGAAAGCTCAGCTCCCAAACATTAAAAGAACACTTGCTTGCCCAAAGTTTGGTAAAGAGGCCAGAGTGCCTCTTTAAAACTACACCTAAGTCTTAGCCTTCAAGATTTTTCCAGTGACAGACCCTCTATTTTTCTTTTCCTACACACCAGAGGGGATTTCTCCCTATTCAAGAATGACCTCCCATTACAGATCAAAGATGCTCCAGGAAAGACACTCTAACCTTAATGTCATCCCTAACAATTTGCCAGAGCTCAGGACAGGTTATGGAGTTTAAAGTTTTAGTATACTATTTCCTGTTTCCTGGTACAAGAGCCTAGCACAAACATTTAATAAATGTTTCCCTTTCCCACTCTCCCCCCATTCCCAAAGCAAAGAAATTCATTCTAAGTCCTATGCATGCAGACGCACACACATATATCTTCAAATCCTTCAGGCCATCCTCTCATGTGCCATCATTTCATATACAGGGATAGGCACTGAAATTCTCAAGCTGGAGGTCTAATACCAGAAATCCCTGCTTCACCCCAGTAAGCACTGTTTCAGAGTTCAATGCCTGAGCACCATTTATCTGACTGTTCAACAGCATCAGTCAGACTTCCACACAAAAATCTGTATTTCTTTGTTTTATAGGCTGCAGTTGTTCTCACTTCAGATTGCAATGGTACGAATACGAGCAAGACGGTTTTGCAGGCTACATCCAGAGCATTGTAGATTCTGTGTTAACACATGTTCTCAGCACTTCCACAGGTCAACCAATTTTGCCACACATGATATAATTTCTCCTGCCACTCTATACTTAGGAGTTTTAGCTCTGTTGTTAAAACAAGAGGGAAAGAGGATAGCATCAGTGGAGTAGTTGTGGCAGAAGCAAATTAGTTGCGACTAATTTGTGCCAGAACAGAAGCCTCTAAGATGGAAGCAAACAGAACCGTGTTATTTCCCATCAGCTTAGGATGTGGCCCATGAACAACTGCTTCCCGTCAGAGCTACCATGCACACCTTTTCCCCGTCAGAGCTACCATGCACACCTTTTCGCCCTACTAATTACAATCATGAAATCATTCTCTTCTACAGATGTGTCTCTCTGATCGTCACTGTAATACCAGTGGAATCAAATGCTTTGCCTTTAGGAATACTTCCTCTAAGAGCTTTTTTTTAGTTTTACATATGCCATCAGCACTTTCTGCATCTAGCCTGCTCTTTTTGTTGTCGTCTTTGATTAGACATTCATCATTCACTCGATGCTTACTGCTACCACTACGGTCAAATTGGCAGGTCTGCTCAGTGACTGAACTATAATTTCCTGTACCTTTTTCGCAGCCTTTACACCTGCAAGGACAAAACATGGCATTAGAGCAGGGTACACTTAAAGCAGAGCAAATTTAGAAACATAGGTGAAAAATGCCTACACATATATTGCATTCAAATAACATTAGGTTATTTTGCTTCACGGTGTAAAATAAACTGTTTTAATATTCACTTTGAGAAATAAAAATGACCCCTAAGTTAATCATGACAGCAAAATGTTTCTCCATTACTGAAATCCTTGCCTGAGTTCTAAATTTAACATTTGGCTATCAATCTCACCTTTAAAGCAATGGGAGAGCATTGGGATTTCACTCTGTTCATATAGGTTCCTGAGAGCTTAAACTGGTTTATCCCTGAAGGGCTACATATCAATGCAGCAAAGAAAGAATTACAGTAAACAAATTTATCAGATTAATTGCCTGGGCAAAGTTTCACAGTTTTATGTTATCGCTTAAGTTACTACATTTTGCAGTAACTTAATCCCCAATTGGTACGTGGCCTAATCTAACCTTATTTTGCTCATAGGTTATATGATGCTGCAGTGTATAAAAATAACAATGGGACAATTCTCCTCAGAGAGGAAGAATAGCCTAACATAGTTCCCATGTTCCTAACCTATTTCCCAAGCAAACAACCAAAACACACTGCTAGTACCATGTATGGTAGATTGTTTGCCTGTCTTTTTTTAAGGGTATAATTTCAGCTTAGAGCTCAGATCAGAGAGATAAACTCATTACACACTTTTGTATTGGGCTGGGTTTTCACCAATATTTATATTAACCAGCCACTTTGACTCGAAACTTGAACTACACATTTTTCTAAAGCATGAGTCTCTTAAAAATGTGTAGCCTGAGCTTCAGACCTTACCTTCCCTCTGGTGCCTCTTGATCATGGCTTTGTCCTGCCTCATCTTCATTTTGGGAAGGAGCTGGTGGTTTCCCAACTTTTTTTCCACTCTTATTAGCATTTCTCTCCCCTTTATTCTCCCTCTCCTCTTGTCTTTCATCTCCAGACACCTGATGTTCCTCCTTCCTCTCCCCATCTCCTGGGGACTCACTCTCTATCTCCTGCCCAGTTACTCTTTGACATGCATCATCAACAGCATCATCTTTTTGCCGCTTTTCTGTAGTGAAGGATTTCTGAACAGAGCTTCTCCTGTATTTGTAATAGCTTTCAAAAGCCAAACTTTCTCCTTTCTCCTCTGGCCCTTCAGTATGAAATTTGGGAGGATCCATTTGAAGCAGAACAGAACTTTCCCTCTCGGCATTTTCCTTGTTGAGCTTATCAACAACTTCTTCCTGAGAGCAGGACTGGCTTTTCTGGATGGCCCCCTCTGTAAGTAAACAGATTACCAAGGAATCTATCAGTAATTCTCTGACAGTGACAATATTAAGGTAGGGTTGCGCACTTAGCATAACTTCTGTTGCATTTTGAACTAGGCACTTGCTTTCCTCTCCCACTTTCAAGGTCAGTGTAAATGTCTCCTAAGCAAGAGCAGACTACTTCTTTAAAACAGGGATATCATGGGTCACAAACTCTTCCTTTCAGACGCAGCACTGGAAAACGTTTTTCTCACTCAAATTTATTGTCAGCCAAGTCAAGGTTACTAAATGCCTCAGGCAAAGCACTTTTTTGAGCAGTATGCCACCATGTGCATAGGCATGTGAAAAGTAGGTTGATGTTGCTTGGACAATTCTCACTGATTCTGATGAGCACACACGTAACCCAACCAGCTTCACTGGAGCTGCTCAGGAGAGTAATGGCTATTTCTGGGCAGTTGTACTCTTAGGAACTAGAAACTAATCAGAAAAAAAATATTCTAACCTGTTGAATCTGGAGGCTTCTTCTCTTTTGTTCCCGTCTCATTCAAATGTAACTTTTCTTTGATGACCTGTACAGAAGGCAATTGATGTATTAGTGTATACAGTGTTCACGTTCCATTGTTCCTCATGAAATTGCAGCCTGATTTTTTTGGTCAAATCCAAGTACTCTGTGTTCTAACTGATGCTTTTCCTATAAATGATGGTCCTTATTTTAATCACTACCAAGCTGATCAAATTGGTACCAGTTGGTAAAGCAAGAGAAATGATGTCAGTTGTAATCAACATCAGTGTTGGCATAAACACAGCCCAGAAAAGATCAGGATTGAGCCTCAGGGACTAAAAGAAAAAAAAACATCCAGAAAGGGGTTGTTGCCCTGCACTAGCTTTTGCTGTTAAAAACTAGGTTAATTAAACCAAAGCTAGGAATATTTAATATTCTAGTAAAATGTTCAGTAACAGTCTTACTGACAGATTTCAAAAAGTTTTTTGCTGTTAATCAACATCTAGTAACAGCATTTTTAATGATCCAATAATTTATTACAGGCTGATCAAAACAGTTACCAGGAATCAGAGGGTATAAACTATAATGTCAACTTTGTAGCTTTCTCTTATCTACATTTTACAATGTTGCAGTGACATCTAGAGGTGCTTTATACCAGGCCAGCTCCTCATAAAAATTCTGCTATTACTGCTACCTTTATGGCTATTTATTCATATTCCTATGCCGTTTGCTCAGTGTGTTTTTTCATCGGCCACTCCTAGACTTGTAGCAGGACAGTGACCACAGCACACCATGGTGTCTGCTGTTGCTTGGTGCTCCTTTTCCACCTGCCTTCTTCCTCTCACAGTACTATGAAACTGGCACTATCATTATTAGTAATAGATCCACAGGGTGTGAAAAATGCAGATACCTCCAAATACTTTCCAGAGAGGCTACTTTTGGTCTTTGAGCTACCAGCTGAAGCAGTGTAATACATATTTCAACAAAATATACAGGACCAGGCACTTAATTTTGAGTGTCTTAATCATGCAAGCAGTTCCATGGCTTATTCATATTTTACTCTGGGCATGAATCAGTTGTATTACTAAACATTTGTTCTGGTAAGCCCTCTGCATATTTTATGCTTTATTTTTTTGGTTTTAATTTCATAAGGCTGTATACAAAATAGGCATGAAATTAAAGCAATGTGTACCCGCTATAAACAGAGTTCAAGGGAAAGGAAACTCCATGTGAAGCAAAAAGAATTGAGAAAAACTGGATGAAACTGCATGAAAGGATTTCAGCAGGACTTGTTCAGAAAGTCTTGCTCTGCAAGGGATGAAGAAACTGTAATATGAGCATAAGAACTGAGACTGACAACTATTTGGGATGCAGCTGGTCCCAGGAAATTGCAAGCCACAAAATTAAAAAGGTCTAAATACAACTAGGTAAGTACCCTTGAAATATAAATTGGAGCCTTGTTCACACAGAACTTAAATATAAATGCCACGATTACAGATGGATCACAGGGAATCAACCAATGCTCATTCTGGTTTTTTAATGGTGAAAAGCACTAAAAGAAATAGGGAAAAGCCTCAGACTTACTCATTCTGCAATGTGACTGCAATTAGTAATGCACTCAGATTCCTGTAAGTGTGTCAACCTCACCGTACCACTGAGGACATCAGCTCTGATCAAATACAGTCAGCTGAGCAAATAACCAGAGAAACGGCCTCCAAGCTCTTTGATGCATGGGGCCAGATTTCACTTCTGCATTCAGAATTAATTGCAGGCACACAGTGCTTCCTACTAAATATTGCTGTAGTTTGCAGGTGTGAAATACAGAAGCCAGCTTTTGAAAATTGTCTAGTGGAAGGAACACTGGACGATGCTGAATATCTGAAACTGCCAGAGCGTTACATAAATTACTACAGTGTTTATTCAAGCATCATTTCTGATCTCTTACATTTGAACAGCAGATGAGGAGCTCATACTAATTGAAATGAGAAAAAAAAAGAATACAAATGAAACATTTACTGGTATCCTTCAGAACCAATAAATGTAGCTATTTGCAATAAATATAGGGTCAATAGTGCACTAGAATAAGAAATACAAATATAAGGACTAGATATACAAATATAAGGACTAGGATATGTGTAGACACATGAGTAGTCTATACATGAGCATCCCAGTTTTCTCCATGTTTTGCTATTTGTAGCAACATGTGACTTCAAGTTGTCAAATCTTGACCTGGCAATAAAAACATGAACTTCTGCTCATTATTTCTTCCCTGTAAAGCATGGGGTTGCGCCAGGTCCTCTGGAGCTGACAGAAGTCAACGTGTCCCTCCCAGCCCAGCTGCGGGAGGTACAAAGACCTCCTTGTAGTTTGTCAGGGGCATGGGCCCCCATGACGCCCGACCCCAGGCAGTTAGGCCAGCCGCTCTGAGAGCCCAGAGGTCATAGCGCTCATGGCCATCATGCTCTTCTGAATATCTCATGCGAAAGGTGTGGTGCTTTGTTAATGACATCCATCCCACCCGACTACTCTTCATAACACTCCTCTTCTTTCAGTCTGTTAGCAGTGCTTTCTTAAGCGTCTTTTTAACTTAATCCCTAATGGGATTTTATTTATTGACGTATTATTCTTCCTGAACTTTGGTGACGTGACTTTTTCCAGTCTGTAATTTCTAAAATTACAGGAATCAATATTTCTTAGTGGAAATTATTCCTCCATGTTATTTTTTCGCCTTTCTTTAATGACTTGAATATGCACAATGGGGTTAATTACAGTCATTTTCCCTATTCATACAAGCCAAAAGCTTTCAATGAAGTTTTCATTTTAATTCCACAAAAGGTTAAATATGAAGGGTCACATTCTGACCCTGCAAAATATACCAAAGCAAAAAGGTGTCTGTACCTACACAAGTTGGTGTCGTGTCTTCAAAAATGCATTTTCCAGACCTAAACATATTCTTTCATAGAGTATTGCTAGACCCTAAGTAACAGAAACAGAATAAAAGCCCACGTGATGATAACAGAATAATGCGAGATACTCCGGAGGCTGAAACTTCAGTATAGACCAATGGAAAAAAAAACATTTTTGGAAATTATTTAAGTTGACTTTAGAAACCTGCAGAAATTAAGCAATAAGCAATTATATATATAAATATAATACATTTTAATAGAAATTTCAAATGCAGCAAGAAATTAATGTTTTTTATAGACATCTGACTCCTTTTTAATGAGCTGTACTTAGTTCCATTCTTTCTTTATACTGTAGCAGTCCTACCCTTGGAATGTTTTCCTAGCTAACTTTCAATTTTTTTTTATTCACCTAATAAAGCTCTTTGATTTTTTTTTTTCCCTACTGCAAAAATTTTTGTAATGAATGGCCTCACGAAGCAGCCCCAACCTTTTAGTTAGCGGTCCTTTATCACCCCATCACATTTCATTTGATGTCAAGACATTATTCTCAACTTCAATCAGCCGATACTGAGACACAAAACTTTGCATACGCCTAAACCACATTTCTTACTCGGTGTCTCTTTCTCATGTTCTTAAGATACTTTGCAGAGCTTTATTATGGCAAGATATCCTGGTTTTGTGTAAGACCTGATCACCATCCGTTTACCAACATGATTAAGTTACTTGAGCTTTGCGATGAATTCATTTCACTAACAGCCAGAAATCAGCCATGGGCTTTGCCACCTGAGCGTGGTACTGTGGATGCTCCCAGTATCTCCACATTGGTACACAGGAGAATGCATCACATACGACAGAGACCTCAGGGCAACAGCATGCGTGGTGATGCCTCCTGTGCTAACCCCAAAGCTGGAATCCATCCCCTCCTTCCCTTTTGTGTTCCTCTTCAATACACACCCTTTTTTCCCCCCAGCAATGTAAAGTATTCAGTGAATGTATTTGATACAAACTCACAAATGATACAAAACGTACACATAGGAGTTCTGCTTCTACTGGCATGCGGTACATCTGCTTCCGTGTCATTATTTTTTGCTACACTACACAAACTGCTGGCACCTTCAGACAAAGATTTTGACTCTTCCATGATCTTTATAGAGCTCCTTCAACTAGATTAAGAAATCATTCTTCTGTATAAACCAAACTCAATTCACAAGTATCTTTTAATCACACACAAAAATAACCTCTGAGCCATGAGAATCATGATCCCCCCAATAGGAAATACGAGAGAATTTCTATGTATGTGACCTGCTGCCTTGAAAATACATTGGTAATGAGGTAACAAGCTCTGCATGAAGACACACACCAAATACTGAAAAATCCCTTGGAATAACACCATCCTAGGTGAGAAGCTGAAGATCAGTGAAGCCAAAGCCTTGCCTATTCCTCACTTCAGTTTGCTGACTTCCCACCCACTGCACTGGAGAAGCAGTAGCTGTCAGGTTTCAAATGGATGCTTCCTCCCGCCAGGCCATTCTTTTCAAAACAGGGAATCTTACACTGAGTAGAAAAGGCTTTCATGCAACCAGGCTCCTGACAGAGCCCACGGCCTCAAGCGTGCCATCTGCTATGGTGAAGACACAGCACATTGCACTAACAGTAACAGGTTGCTTTTAAACATGTTTACTTTTGCTTTGAGGTCTAGTCACGGTCATTTAACAGAGACACCATCAGGCATAAGAAGAACTTTGGAGGTAGATTTTTTTAACTCCAATTGATTGGTATAATTTTAATGTCTCTGGAATACACGGAGACCTGTAATAATGACCAACAAATCTGAGGATACCAATCCACCTCCTAAAACCAGAGCATTCAGCATCACCTGGCTTTGACACATGTCCTTTCACTGCATCTGGGAAATAAAATCCACCTGTTACTATCTCTTTTGGGTTTCTCACCTGAACAAATCAGGGGCAACATCAGGCAAGCACAATCACTGGAGACTCTGGCTGCTTATCTTACCAACATATTGGACCGCCTCACATCTACCCCTTCTCTATACTGCTCAATGTCCTCGCATGTGTGATGACTGACAGGGTCCCATGTGCTTCACAGGTGCACGTGTGCCTCATATGCACCTGTGCCATAACTCCAAAATTTTCTAGGTGCTATTCTCCACATTTTCCCCATTACCATTAAACGGCTCATCCTCTAAAGCGGGCTCCAGTATTGTCACAGTGTGAGAAAAAAATCCAGCTTGAATGCCAAATCAGTGGCAGATCTTTTTAACTGAGGGCATAAACCACCCATCTGTCAAACTACTCGGGCAATGTTTTGCTACAATATCAGTTAAGTAGCCTCATTGTTAAGAGAGTATTTCTCAGCTTTACTAACTTATCTGAGCTAAGCATGCAATGATATGAATGGCAAATATCTTCAGACTTCTTGAACTGCCCTTCCTAAGCTGCTTTTGTGAAATCACACTGTTGGGAGATTTCCAAAGGGTTACGAACTTCAGAAATCATCCCCTACAGCTTTGATGACTCACTTTGAATTGGACTCCAGAAATGCAGGTTTCCTAATAACGCACTTCATTTAACAAGAAGGCAGTTTGGGCGGAGGGGAAAGACCTGGGATCTCTTTATTTCCCCTTTATAGACAGACCTTCTCTTGTGACACCTCACCACGCAGGCAGCACCCAGCAAATGGAATGTGGTGGGATGCCTCCCAGGCTGTGCTGGGGCTGCTGCCAAGCCAGCCATCACCGCTTCTCCTCACTGGTGCACGTGTGTGCAAAACCCAGGTGCTGCCAGGACGGCACCAAATTAATTGGGTTCCAGAGCAGCTACCCTCATTATCAAAAGTCAGCATGGTGGAGACCCTGCATTTAGTTGCAATGGCACCCTCCAGAAGAGGCATTCAAGCATGGTACCCTTACTACTGGCAGATGTATCTGACTCCTGACGGGGGCCGAGAGGAGTCCTCACCTGAAAACTGACTAAATGGATAGGATATCTGATGACAAAACGTGGATTTTAGATGACTGCAGTGGGTGAAGACCTCTTGCCTGAGCAAATCCCTCCTACCACTGTCTCACCTCTTTGAGGAACCTTCTGCTTTTACAGGACTGCTCTCTGATGACCTGCCTTGTCTCACTCTCCTGCACTTAGCACTTATCTCTTCGTCTTCATCATGAGGTCTCCCTAGTTTCGTAAAGGGATTGTAATGGATTCCTAAAACGGTCGCTGTAACACACAGGCGTTAATGTCATGCCCATAAGCCATCCGAGCTGGCACGCAGGTATTTAGAAATCAGCTCTGCCTGCTTTGATTCCACACGTTCTTCGGAGTTGTAGAGAGAGCAAAACCACAACAACAGTGCCCAGGGCAGGATCCTACCCAGGGAACATTGTAGAGTAGACAGCAAGTTCCAAGGCTAAATGAAAGCAAAATTAAACAGCATTCTGAATTGGAAAGGCATGAAAAAACTCCTATGGCTGTCAGTAAGGGAGAGAACGGGGCAAAACAAGATTAAAACGTCATCTGGAGAAAACATACCGGTTTTATAGACAGAGAAAGTCAGAGAGAGAATTATAACTCTAATATATTATAGCTCACTCAAAAACTGGAATATCTCTACCAAGAACATATTTAGGTAAAGGCATCAGTCCTGAAGGGAAGAAGAGCATTCCCGAGTATAATGGCAGCTGAAGGCACTGACTGGCTGCACTGCCCAAGCAGTGGACGACCCATCTGCTGAGATTCTGCAGAAAGCCTCTACCCTCAAAACCACCAAGGACAGCAGAAACTCTTGCAGACAGATGAGAAAGAAAATGAAACAATTCCTGCCTATTTGGCTGGAATATGAAAAATACACAGAACATGGCCAACCTGGAGAGAATTTAAATAATGCATAAGGGACTCGTTAGTATTTGTAGGCAAAATGAAGGAATCAGAAGAACGATTATAGACTGAGGCTGAATGGATCTTAAAACACATGCGGCAAACAGCAGTTTCATTGCAAACTCCTACTAAAGCAGCCAGTGAGTTGCAATTGCAGTGTGATATCTGCACAGGAGGGACAGAGGGTTCAAACAGAAAACACAGCTCCCACTGCTGGGGTGTTTTTAGTGTGGGAAACAGCCTCAAACTGCTAATAGTTATTAGTCCTATGGCAAAGCCTGTAGAAATGGCAGGAGACTGAAGTTACAGCAACCTGCAGGCAACTGCAGAAAGTTCAACGCTGCTTTACAATGCCAACAAAAGGGACTTTCTGACTCTCCAGGTGAGTATTTGCAGGTTAATAGTACAGAATCTCTAAACTGTTTAATTTGGAGGAAATATGTGAAGTATCATTTTACCCTCTTTCTTTATAAGTGGAAGAAATAGGACTGAAAATGGAGTTACCGAGTCATTTTGCAACAGGATTATCACGGCCTACTTAAAAAGGTGAATTTGAGGAAAACCTCAAGACTTTTAAAGAACCTTACTGTAGAACTGCTGATTTCCCTGGGTGGTAGTAGTGAGAAAATGACTTAAAATGACAAGTAATACATGCTACTCCTCTCAGCCATGTGGTGATAGGGTCACGCTGCGCTCATTGGAAAACGGCTGGGAGACATTTGGCAGCAGGCTAGCTACACAATATTATAACTCCAACCCAAAACAGAAATAAACTAACCTCCTGTACAAGGCAGTGGAGGTATTTCAGGATGGCAGTAAAAGGCAGGAAAGCAGAAATTTTGCTTCAGAGGAGAGTGATCCCTATATTTTGCAAGAGCACAAAAAGTCCCTGTGGAGCTTGTGATCTGGAAACTGTTCCAGCTGTTGCTGAAGCCAGAAGAGAGATTACACACCCCAGCTGCTTATCACCCCTTCTTTACCTCTCTCCCATTCCCCCTCTTCCCTCCCCATTGTTCTGCCTTTTCCACCGCTCTCTACTTAATCTGGTTCTGTAAAACAAGCCAGTTAGTTAGGAAAAATTAAAAAACAATCCCACAATTAATAAAGCAAAGAGCAGCACCTCTCTAGAGAGGGAAGGATGGGAAGGCAGGTGATTAAGCACTATGTAAACACAATCCACTACCTTATCCAGATGTATCCATGGCCACCTATTGCACCACCTACTAGTAATTAAGAATGATTGGATTATTTTGCAGAACCAGTCCAGGGACAGCCAAGTATTTGTCAGACAGCTCAGCCATTAGAACTAAGAGGTGGCATTTGCTCATAGTTGAGGCAGGGTGGATGACAAACAGGCACATCATCCAGAACATCTGACCATCTCCAGCAATGCACAGAAGTGGTTACTGTCCTTCTGAATTAACTGCAGTGAATGGATCACCTTGCTCACAGCCGTAAGGAAACAGAATAGGACTGTGTATGTCTAAAGTGATTGAAGGGTTGCTCAGTGTTGCCATACGGAGTCCACTTAGGATAAAAGACATGTTGGTCTTACTGCCTGGTGGCCTGCCTTCTGCAGGGTCACCATTGTTCAAAATTGTCATCAGGTGGGGACTAGAGACAGTGATAAGGATTGTGTTAACAGAAGCAAGGATTGATTTCTGCATAGTCAGGTAGGTTTGCTCATTGCTATGCCACCAATCAGTGGTACATTTCAGGTGTAAAACTCTGCAAGGGTGAGATCCCCTATTTCTCTATTCCTTTACTTTTCTTTTTGCTTTTGCCACAACAATTTAAAACCTCATTTGTAAATCCAGTTTGAATACATGGCAGGCAGAGGCACAAGCAACCAACTTCACAGTGTCTCATGGACCAGCCTTTTCACTAACTTGCTAAGAGATGCTGTTCCTACCCCCTCACACAGAGGAGAGTCTGTTTGCCCTGAACGCCAATAAATACTGGCTCCTACTAAGCTGACAGCCAAGCTCAGCAGTCTCTGCTGAAGGATATCATACCATGTTCCATTATTCTTAATGTAGGACTGAATTCAAGTCTGTTTTTACTTAAACCCAAGATGACTAAGTGTTTACTAAAGCCAGCTGTTGTTCACAGGATAGCTTGATAATTTTATGATGGTCCTTTACTAATAAATCAAATGCACAGAGAGGAAGGTAATGACAAGCTAACATATGTATGCTATCTCATAAAACAAACAAAATATTAACAACATAAAACATCACCGGCATGATTCCAGACGTGCTCGTGTCGCCTTTCCTAAGCCCTCATGCTAGACAAGCTCCTACCAAGTCCATTCAACATCGCCAAGAGTCTGCCTAAACAAAAATGAACCAGTGAGGGGATTACAAATGGAGCTGCTGTTGGAAAAGACAGAGACTCCACTCGCCCCTCTCCTCTTTGGGTCCTTGTCAGTAGGCTGCCTCTGTTTCCACCATGTTCAAGCCCCCTACCTTCCACTTCCAGACCCTTCATAGCTCTGAACTTTCCACTGGGCACTTGCATCTCTGCCATCTTGGCTCCCCTCTGGCCTGTCGGGAGCATGACCTCCTCCTCTGACCTGCCTCTTGCACTACACTCACCAGCTCCCACAAACTCACCAGCAAAGCCCGCACGGTCCCCTCCTTTCTCTTACCCTGCGTTGCTACCACGGAGAGCCTCACACCTACTTGGGCCTCCAGGGGTTGCCAGTTCATTAACATCCCAGGCCTGATTCACTTTATATTTATAAATAGTTTAGATGAACATGTAATTTCACTGAGACAGATAGAGCTCTACCACAAACTGCAGTGATCGCAGCATTACAGAGATGACCTGTGGGTCTCATTATGATGGGGCTTTTACGACAGATGTTTTCATTGATGTTTTGAAAAGTAAAAGCAGGCCTAAACTCAGATGCTCAAAATAACTAATCTTTTCTCATCAAAGTAATGGTACAAAAGAAGAAAACTTCTCTTTTGTTGAAACTCCTTTATTGAAACCAGTCCAACCTGATGTTCAAGAAGGGCCTGTAAAAACCACTTTTGTTGTTGGTCTCCTTTGGCAGGGCAGCAACTTTTCCCTCTCATTGATGATGCTCTGGAAACAAGGCCGCACATTTTATATCCTTACGTAGTGGCAGATCAGCCAGTTCAGCTGATAGAGCTTTACAAGATGCTCCCCTGTTGCTACTCAGCACTGACTGCTATTTTTATAGATTTCTATGATGGCTCAAATGCTTCTTGTCTACCTGAGAAGTGGGGCTGCCTAAGAGTAACCAAGCTGAAACGTACCTGGTTTGCTGACCAGACTAGTCTGAGTAATACTTGCTGCTTCTTTTTTCAAGGAATGCCATTTCCAATAATACCTTCACGTGATGTTTTTCCTGCTCAAAAACTTTAGAAAAACAAACTCAAGAATAATTCTTTAAATGAATCAAAGAATAAAGCTTGTATGTGACTTTCTGAGGAAAAAAAATTAAAGTAAAGCAAAGCAGGAAAAAAATATGAAAGGCAACCTTTTTGGTTCACTGTAGGTTAATTAAATAACAACATACTTCGTCAGAAAAAATTCCTTAATTTTCTAATGCTACTGGGCTTCTTTACCAAACAAAGAATAGTCAAACTACTTTATAAGAGCCTATTATAGTCAATGGAGCCTTTCAAGAGATTTTTGTGGTCTTTTAATCTGATCTGTAAAGAAACTCCCATTATGGTGACACAGGCGCTTTTTCCCCTGAGGAAGTTTACACAAGCCGCAGGTCCAGTTACAGTAACCCTACCTCAGATCCCAGTTTAGAAGTTCCCCCCTCCCCACCGATGTCAGAAGAAATACCAGATCGGAACAGCACACTTAAGATGATCTTTGAAATAAAGGACATACATATGTACATGCCCTGACCCAAGAAGGATTTTTACCAGTTTAACTAAGCTCTAGACCCTACTGCATATAACATGACTGCTGCAACTTGATTCCCCCAGATAATTATAAATCCAGAAAAGATCATAGTAAAATGTATGGCCAGGACCCAAGCCTCCTGAAGTCTGTGTCAATCTTTGTCACCCATGTCAGTGACCCCTAGTTATGTTTTACAACTGTAAAAAAATAATTAGAAAAAAATGAAGGTATTTATCACTCAGCAGATTTTCTATATCTTTTCCACTGAAACTTGCTCAGTTTGTTCTAATACTCTTCATTTTTAGAGCATATTGGTTGTTCTCTCTTAAGTGTTAATGAAATAAAAAAGCTAAGCATGTAGCAGAACATATCCACAGCTTGCAATGATGCCCGACAAGATGAAACACAAACCTGGGCTCACCTTTTCACTTTTCTTCTTGAGCAGGGCATCAGCTGTTGTCTCCGAGAAAATGTGCATCCTAAAAAGATGTCCAGCTCCTTTTGTATAATCACTTGCCTTGCAAAGTTTACATTTTTGAACATGGTGTTTTACACTTGAATTATGAATTACTAATGTTTTAACCTTCTCAACCAGAGGCCCTACAAGCTTCTGTAGTCCAGAAACGCTTTGTTGCAGTCCATCTAGTCTTTTAACCTGCTGCTCTGCATTCCTGTTTATATCAGAAAGAGATTTTTCCATTTAAAGGCAAAGCCTCTTCATTTCATTACTTCTCAGATTTTTGTTTCTTTCCATCCTTGATCCAGGTTCAGATGTTTCCGCCTTTATAATCTCAATGTCTTTTTCAACGCAATAGATTTCTTGGGAAATACTGTTAAGCTTCTTAAGGACATTGTCTTGCAGAGTCAACAGCTTATCTATTTTCTGGTTACGGGAGGCAAATTTCATATCCATCATGTTAAAACTTTCAGATGTGCTGACATCACTGCTTGCAACATGAAGAATTTGGGGGGGTTCCATTCCATTATCAGGCCCTTGGTTTTGGAAAGCATTTGGATCAAATATTCTGGCCAAGTTGTTGACCATAGACGTAGAAGAGGTCTGCCTGCTGGATGTGGTCATTTTGCTGGTTTGGGTAGGGGAAGGAAATGTTCTGATGATCAGCTGCTTGAGGACAATATCAATTGCAAAGGCTTCCCATCCAGACTGCTCAGATATACAGCCAAGTTTGGCAACTCCAGCTCAACTAATTTATAAACTACTCTCATATATTTGACTAAAACAGAGGAAAGAGACACTCAAATTATTTAGGAAGAAAAACACCTTTGATCCATTCTTTTTTTACATATATATATCTATCTATCTGTTTCCAAATGAAGTGAATATAGAGATGTGCATCCTAAATGCACTCAGTTCAGTGACATCAGCCCTAGCAGGGACTGAACTATTTGCACTCCAATGGAATTTGACAGCAAAAAGGCTATGCAATATGTGAGAAGTCTCTAAGGGTAGAGACACTTTGGCAGTGGTGGTGTTGCTTTTCAAAAGCCTAGTATGTAATGTGATCCCTGCTCTGAAGAGAATAAGGGTCCTTACAGGTACCTTAAATGTGGCTGCTTGAAATTGCTACGTCTTAAGGTGAGCTTTTCAGATGAAAACCTCTATTGCTTGAAAAGCCTGTTATGTCGGGCAGGAATTCAATAGAGTTGTTAAAAACAAATACATTAAAGAAAGTAAAAGAAGGAGGCGGCACTGGAATGCAGATATTTGAAAAAATCAGAGCCCCTTTCTCTACCCTATATTCCAGCTACCACACAGCTCTTTATACACAAGCAAGTCTCTTCATAGCCAATATCTTAATTTACTTCTGTATTTATCGAGACTGTACTAATTTGCCACAAATGAAGAGGCTCTTATGTTTTACTATGATCTGGTCATACAAATTCCAAAATACAAAGTTTGACTCAGTTCTTTGCTTTGTTTGCCTGCCAGTAAATGTCTCAAAACCAGTGATTAGTATTCATAACTCAAACAGTTTGTTTAAGTTTTGCTTTTGCAAAAGGCCTTCATTTCTTTCGGAAAGACAACATTGGACAAAAAAAAAACATCATGACTGGGAATAGGATTCCCCTAGGCATAGGTCTGAATTGTTGAACATTTTTCATGTTGGTTAGAAAAATAAAAACAGAATTAAAAAGAAAGAATAAAACCAGAACTTCTCGTCTCAAGTCAACTATACTCCACATAAGCAAGAAGCAAATCAGTATGGATCACCTTGATGGAGAAAGGCTGCCTCTGAAGTACAAAGAAAAGGTTACCTTGGACAAATGACTGTCATAGATTGACCACACATAGGTCAGTCTGCACTTGTGCCGTACCTCTTATAGAAATCAACATGTAGAGTCAGCCAGCTGGTTGGAAAACAGCCAGACTGCTGCTCTACTCAAGGGATCATGAGCTTCTTTTATGATCCCGGTGAATTATTTCTTTTGCCAACCTCAGTTTCTCCATCCGTTAAATGGGGAGCGTGAGGGATAATTAGGTAAAGCACATAGAGAGTTCTGAATATCTAATACACTAAATAGCCTTTCAAAATTGCATCTATTCACTAAATGAAGAATATGAAAGGTCTTCTCTTTATTTTTAGGTGTCAAAGATGTCTTTTAGAGTCAATCACAGCTGAAGTTTTCAAAAGTTTCCAAAAACATTCTCCCACGGTCATTTATGACTCAGCATGTAGTCAGTGTTGATAAGCTAATTCAGGAGCTTGTTCTCCGGTTTCCACAGGTTAATAAAGGAAAAACTTTCCTAGGTACATTTGTCACCTTCTGAGAGCAGCGTGTTACTGTGAGTGAAAGGTGAACTGTGTCCATGCCTAAAACATGGATTGAAATCTCTTCTTTACATAACAGACATTACCAAGAGGTGACCACCATGTGTCATTGTGCATAGCATATTCACTGAGTGGACTGAGAAGGTTAAATGATTTTAAAATAGGAAACAGGATTGGGGGGGGGCGGGGGGCAAGACAGGGACTTTAGGGATCCCTATTTCATGGAAAGAATAATATACAGGACAGCAGTTAAAAAAAGAAAGAATACCGAAGCAAAGAACATCACGTCGGTTCCAGCAGAGAGCAGTTACGTTTGAACCCCTTTGCCTTCTTCCATTCATCTCTGTTAGAAACATAAACTAAACCCTCCTGACAGTTTCACATCTGCAGAAGCCCCTGTTAGACACAAACTTCCAGGAGAGGTGTTTGCATGTCTGTAAAATGGCCAGGTTTGAAGAGCCATTTATCTTGGATGAAACACCCCCGCAGGAGTTCGCGGTGAGCTTCCCTCCTGTCCCCCACATCCCCTGCACAAAAAAAAAGGTTAAAGGTTTATTAGACCTTGCCACCCATCCAGCTAGGACTCCTGCTCTGGGGGATTTCATAGGCAAAGCCTGTCAGCCACAAGGATCTTCTCCAAAAGGAACATTATTTTGTAAAAGCAAGGAAATTATTTAAAAAAAAAAAAAGGGACATACAGATAGTAATGGTAAAATCATGTGTTATATTAGTGCACACAGCCACATATGTTAAACATTTAAATCTCTCCTAACAGTTGCCCAGGGAAATGTTACGTGAAATACCTCAAACCAATACTATAAACACTAATAAAAATTTTAAGCTCTGTGAGGTAAGATCCTATTATCAAGTATCATCTATAAAGTCCTATTGATTTAATATTATGCCATGACATACAAAAATGCCAGACACTTTTAAAATGTAGAAAGCAAACTATAAAAATGCTTCATTAAAAACGCATCAGTATGTGTTAGTAGTTCTGTCCGAAGCTGAAGTGAACTGGAAGAGAGAACTGCTGTGTAGCGGCTAGAAAAGAGGAATAAATGAAAGAAAGCTAACATTGGCTTGCTTTCTGGGCTCAGAAAGCTCTTGCCAGTAACTTCTTCACAGCTAGGAATCTGTGATCCCTGCCTCTTGCTCTGTAAACTGGAAATAATCTTACATATTTAGATACCTTTCAAGAGTTCAGTGAGAATGAATTACTTAAGCGAAAGTCTTCTGTAAAAAATAGTATTATTTAAAGTATTTGAACATTTCTTTCTTTGTGCGGTGGATTACTATCGCAGCTACTTTATGAAATTCAATAATATTATATGTAAATAATTTGAGATATTTTTAATAACCAAATACCTGAATGCACTTTTCCTAGTCACTGAAAGAATCTCTTAGCAACTGTACCTATCATTAACACACAAAATAAGCCCATATAACAGCTTTCTTATTTTCATCTCACAAATTTTAGTGATGACTGGTCATTGGATTTGCCCAGCACCAAAACTGCTAAAAAGTCTGTGGGAAATTAAGGGTACGAGCTGCAGCAATGGTTACCCTTCATGAATCGAAAACAAAGAAACACAACCAACCGAAATACTGTAGAAAGAAAACAATTCCACTAGTTTTGAAGATGACACAATTCCCCATATGCCTAACATTGCCTAATATTACATTTCAGAATATTAACACCAGGCCACTGCATCATGGCAGTGACAATATCAGCCCAAAAGCTGACACTGAACCCTGGGAATTTTTGCACACAGGGGCAACAAACACCTGCACTATGTAATATAGTGCTAATCAACTGTGAAAATGGATGGTATTTAATAATCTGCCAAAAGAGTTTTATTTCTTCCATACAATTGCTGCTCCATTGATGTTGAGTTCTTTTAAGTGGCTTTTATATAAAAAATTAACCCGTATTTCTTTTTTATTTCAAGTTCAGCTGAAAAAGGCCTTAAAGCAGCATGTGTAATTTTCAAAGTATACAGGCATCTAAAATTTGGAAGAAATAGCAACAAAGTAGCAATGCATAAGTTGGTGCTACTGTGACTTTCACATTTTTAACATGTCTGCAGACATGATACAATGAGTCTATAAGAGATGTGGTAAAATTCCGTACTTTGTATAGACATACATAAAGGGGCTAACGGTGAAGATTGAACAGGCTAGAGAAGTCTTCCTTTTGCTTTCTCTCTTGAACTCAAACTGTGGTCAGCGTTATTTTCTCTGCACACACAAATATGGAAAGCTGGCTAGTATTAGGAAATTATCACAGAGAGACTGTTTGCTACCCCAGCTCTATTAGCTGTCAACTTCTCAATAGAGAGCCTCCAGTTCAGAGATGCCCGGACCAAGCTCTTAGCACGTTCCGACCCAAAGCCTGTGAAGGACAGGAGGACCTCAAGTTCCACAGCATTTGGATGTCAGTCTCATAGGTATTAGAGAAAGACATCTTTAAAAAAATTATCATAGCTCAAAACATCCAAACAGTCTCTAATCAGTAAAAAGAGGTAATACTTGCTTTTTTTAATTTCACTTGACAACTTATCAGTGCAAAGAAAGCCTGCTTTCTGTTTAAAAAAGTTATTCACTTAGTTTTCACCAACTCTTGGTCCTCTGATCATACTGCTGAGATGTTAACTACCCTGCCTTACTTTATCTTCTTCTACTGGACCCAAGTTAAAAGGAGTTTTCCTCCCCCTCCCCGCTTTTTCAGCCTGAATCTTTTCAATTTAGGTCAGTTCAGTTCTTCGTATTTCCTAACAATTAAAGGCCCAGACAGAGCACCTCGTAAATTTATGGCTGCTGGCATCAAACATTATAAACAAGAGCACAAGTGGAAATGTTTGAGTCATAGAGTCTTATTTCAACTTTCTTGGGCTGTAAGCCGTGTACCGGCATATGCCACATCACATGGAAGACTGCTATCACTGAACTTTATCTGGAGAAGACAGTACCACGTTCATCAATCTCAAGCCATTCTAGACAAGATATCTCCAAAACTCCCATGTTCAGTTTGATATTTTACTGTTGTGGAGGCTTGGGGCATTTTTCCCCAAGAAATGACATGGGGCCACCTGTCATGCATGAGTTTGCAGCACATGTATGACGCACGCTCCACATTCTAGCCATTGCTCACTCATATGTGTAAGCAGCATATGTTCTCCTGACATTTCTGTACGTACATCCTGACAAGGATCACATTTGCATAGGGTATATATTAAGGGTGGGGGGGAGGGGAAGTGTGAACAATTAGCTCTGACTTACAAGCGGTAATTTAGACCGGGCCACTGTGACCTCCACCTTCAGAAGAAAAGACGTTATAAAACAACTTCCCTCAATCACTCAGAGGTGCATTATACGAAGTTTTACACAATCTAGGTTAGAGTGGATAGGGCATGATGTATTTCAAGTTATATCCATACTGAATCTTCCTGCACATTTATTACTAAAATAGTGGGAGAGTCAGCTGTCTTTATGCAGCTAAAAGACAATGTGGAGCAAATACAGTTCTTGAACTTGTACAAAAGTTTGTCTCATACATTGAGCTTATTCTTAAAAACTTCCAGTGCTGGAGCTTCCATAACTTCTCTAAGCAACCTGGTGCATTACTGACAATTTTCTCTGTTAGAGGGTTTTCCTAAAGCATAATCTAAATTTCCCTCAGTGCAATTGAAGCAGATCTCTTCTTGTCCTATCCACAGATGACAAGAACAGTTTATTCTCTTCTCCTTTGCAGATACCTTTTATGTATTTGAAGTTTATTATTGCATCTCCCTCTCGGTATTCTCTCAAGTGTATACTTATATTGCACACAAAAATGTATTACAATTTTCTAGAAGTGATCAGTATTGAGAAAAAAGGGGAAATTTTTTCTGAAGAAGTTGCCTTCCTATATGAAAAGAAATTGAACATACTCTATGTGTGCCTGTGGACATATAACAAATTCCTTCGTGAAAATGGCCCAAGTCAACAGGTTATGCTGTATGTCCCAGAAAATAATGTAAGATTTGGCTTTTCTTTGAACATACTGATTTCCTCTTCCATTAAAAAAATTGCTCAAATCCCTAAAATCAAATCTCAGGACAGATAAAAGAAAAAGATCAATTCATAAACATACAGCAGGAGTCAACTTTGTAGAAGCTCACATAATACAATTATCTACTGTTTTATATTTTAATGACTTAATTTAAGACCTTTGTAAGATTATCCTTATCTACCACTCTCTTACTTTTCTGTTGACTTTTCATTTATTTTTATTCCTTTCAGCATCTATGTCGTGCCTTATATATCCCTGCCCTAGATATCTGGAACTTCCATGTTCCTCTTCCTTCTTTAAAAACTAATTCTCTCCAGCAATCTTGACCATGTTCTTGTCTTGAGCGTTTATCCTATGGTTGATCTGTATTCATCCACTTAATGAAAACTCAATCATAAACTAAGAAAGGACAGGGAATATATGTTAGCCTACTTTTATGAAGTTCTAGTTCAAATTCATCATTCTAATGCTGTGTCTTTTACAAATAAGAAAAAAAAAAAAAACAACTTTTTCTGAAACTCTGATTAAGAGAGATGCAGATTGGCCATAGAGATGCACATTTTGTGGCTAGACTGGCCATAGGACCTAGTAGAGAAGTTCCAATAATATCTTTTATATCTGAATAATCAATTGTGTTTTACAGATAAATCATAGCTTTGTATTTTTCCCCATTGTGATAGTGGTCATAAACTGCAGACATCCCTAGCAAAGAAGGCTGCCTCCTTTAATCATTTGCAAATAAGCTGTTTTGAAGAAGACCTTCATATCATTTGCAGAATATTTCTGTAGAAATCTCAGTAAGATTCAAATCTCGGTAAGCCTCAAAGAAGAAACAACTTTAGACTTCAGGGAACAGGAAAGCCACTATCTAAAATATTTAAGGATTGCTATACGCTAGTCATGAAGCAGAGAAAGTACTGTACACAGTAGTGCACAAGTGAGAGCTAAAGCATGTCTGCTCTTTCTCTAGTGCACAACAACTCCCTGAGAAACAATATAAGCTTACAGCTGCTCAGCTCTGAAACAGATTAGAAAGCAAGCATGAAAGCTATGAACCAGATTCAGAAAGTCATGCTGTTTACTGAAAGTTCGCAGATGTCCATGATGGTAGAACAGGAAAACCATTCTCTTCCCCCTTCCCTCCCACCCTTTCCAACCAAAAATGATACATCAACGTGGATCAGGGAATTTATCCAAAACGATACATTTATACAATCAACAGTCATGTTGGACTCTCTCACCACAGGGGCTGAAATAACTATATGTCTACAATTAAGTGACATACTGTGTCGTTAAGTGATATACCTTTATGGCTCCCCTGGGGTCTGCCCAAAACACTAGTCTGGAACTCTGCTTAAGGTCAGAAAGGAAACAGCTTTATACAGGGCAGGAGCATACAGCAAGAAAAGTCTGGCACTGAACTTCATGAGGTAGGACTAGGGAATTTACTGCTCCACAGGGCTCTCTGCATACAACTCCTCTACGACCTGTTAATTAATTATGAATTCTGACTTCCTTTACTATAATGACCCTAGTAACTAAGTATCCTGGAGATACCCTAGTGATAAATGATGAGAGCAAGTCCCTGAAAGAAACTACAGAGAGATCCTGGTTACAGTTCAGTGATCAATCTGCAGATGCCATGCACTGGCCTTTTAGATATACTACCACCTTCAAATTTTGAGCCTCTCTGTAAGCATTCATATGACCACTTTTTGCAGAAAAAAAAAAAAAAATTAATTGAGCTGTATATCTCTCTGTAGAAAGTAGATCTAGATCTTTGAAGAGGAAAATTATAATGGAAGACACTATCCATGTTCTGGGGGCGATACCCCTTGTACTCTGGAGCTCTGCAGGTCTCTTCCATGTAGAAAAGCATTTGCACAGGAGAGGTAATCCACTGCAAGTTGCACAGTGCAGCATTTATCCAGGTCAAGCGCAACTCACTCACACATGGCGTCCCACTGTTAATGCGTTTCTTTGGGTGAATAAGAACTGCACAGCACATAAAAAAGCCACCATAATCAGCATCTGTCTGCTTAATAGCTGAAGCTGAAGTTCAAAGCACTTCACCATCAAAGTGCACGATGTTCTTTCACTGAGGATTGGTCTCCGCTATCATCATCTCCTGCTGTCAAGATATCACATCAAGAGTCTCACCTCTGCTTAGCTGTCCCCAATTTACTATACTAAAACCAAAACAAACCTCAAAACCCAGAGTTTCTTAAGGCTGAAAAATACTGTGTGATAAATTACCCATTAATAGCCTAAAACTCTATTTCCAGGAAGCCTGTTTAAAGGAAAATTCCTGACTTTCTGAGGCTAAAGCAGAGGTGTCATAACTCTGAAACAGAGCAATGAAAGAAGTACTGTCTCCAGGTGCAGCAGGAGCTGTACCTCATTTCATCTGCTGGGTAGACTGGTTAAAATCTTTGGTTGCAATCCAAAACTTTCTGGCAGCTAGCATCCTGTATTAAAATTTATAAACCACGAAAGGCCTTTTCTTACAAAAAAGTTAATTCAGGATGGATAGGCTGAAAAGACTTGAAAGGGACAGCCATCAGAAGTGGTTATATGGAAAATTGGATCTAAGTAACACCTTTCGCTCCATCAGAACATACTAAAAATACAGTAAATGTAATTTCAGTGAGAAAGAGAAAGTGTATTGATTAAAAGATCTTTAAAAGAGCTGTGGAGAAGAGCCCCAAAGCTGTCTGGCCTGTTGGGAGGTAGAAGTTTTACGAAGGATGTATCATCTTCTCCAGAAGAAACATACTGACAGCTCAGCTCCCTTCAAGCTGCAAAATTTACCTAGTGTCCAGCCCACAATATCAGAACCCTGGTCAGAAACAGTGGACATTCTCTGTGGTGGCTGCCCACTCAACAGGCAGTGTCAATAGAAAGAGCAGTCGAGATCCATGTGTGTCTTGGGCTGTCACTCTGATCAGCTAGCTTTATGAAACTTACCTTTAAAAAGCAAAGGCAATTATCTTCAGATTCATTATGAGTTAAACTATTTTCTCTGCTCTAAGAACACTGCAAAGATAACAACACCCAGGCTACTGAAGGTCCCAGCGTGGCAACGAGGGGAATGTAGTGCTCTTCTGCTGAATTACTACTGATTGATTTTCACTTGTGGTTTGTTCCCTGCCGCCTTCTACTGTGAGACCAGCTGTGGGAGTGCAGAAGTGGGAAGGAGGGTTTGGGGATTTTTGCTTGTTTGTTTTTTTTAAAATACCAGTAAACACTCTCCACAACTACTATTAGCCTATTTCTGCATCATGTACTCACTAAGACATTATTTTATCCTGCTCCACTGCTAAGGCACTGCACCAAAACCAGGAATCCACTCGTTCTGTAGGTAAGCCAGGGCATTGCTTATTTATCCAGGCAGGCTCTGCTGAAGCAAACATTTTTTACCGGTATGACTGCAACCAGAGTTGGAATTAAACAGACTTTAACTAAGTAAATCAGCAAGAAAAGCTGCTTGCAGAAACTACCTTGACCCATCTCTTCTTCTTCTTCTTGAAAGTCTAGTGTCAAAAAAAAAGTGAAATAAATGGCACATTCATATTCAGCATGAATGTTAGAATCCAGGACTGTGTAGAAGAAGAAAGTAAAACACCATGAGATGCATACACTGGAGACCAGTGTTTTTAGGGAAGGAGTAATTTGACTTGATTTTATTTGTAGGGATTGCTAATCTTGGTGAATATTTGTTGCTACTTTAATAGATTGTAACTTGCGCCTGGAAAGTTTCCATAGCATACCTTTATGCTTTAGGGATGAAGAATTCAAAGGAACGGTGTTACATAAAATTTAACGTCTGAGCTATATTAAAAAGCCCTAAAATCCAGGAAGTTAAGTATTACTGTTTTTCTCCCCTTTGATCTGTTTGTTTTATATCAATACAAATAGCTCATTCTGCGCAATTTATTTCATGTGACAGAGTGAATGGACATGAGGTAAATAAAGGTCACAGAAGTCTTCCTCCCTCTCTTCCTGTCCTGCCCAGGGTGCACGTGCTAATACCTTTTTTCACTGGTGGATATTCCCAGCGACACAAATGCCTTTTAGCTACCGGTGCTCTTTTGTAGCTATTTTCTTCCCCCTAGAGCGTTCATTCCAAGATGAAACATGGCAAGTTCTCAGCCTTATAGCTGAACTTTGAAAGCCATCACAATCACCACCCATTTTTGTCTCCTTTAACCCCCACATATTCCAACTAAATGAGCATTCCAGATGCCCGGCCACCTGGCTGTAAAGATTAGCCACATTCAGTGCCCAACCAAAGACGTTTGGGAAATGAACAATATCAACAGCCATCACAAAGATCCTCTGTGGCACTTCTTCAATTTTCAACTACCTGATGAGATCGAAAAGGTGATACAGTAGCTGGCAGGACACTAATTTAGCAAACAAGCTGAGATTCACCAAATATCTTCTACAATAAAGCCTTTTTAATTTGTCAAGCTTTAATAGTTCAGCTTGAAACTTCCAAAAATGAACATCAGTCTTGGCCCTAATGTTGTGAGAAATTTCAAACAAAATTATTTCCAAGAGAAAAAGAAACTTTAAAAGACTTTTTGTGTGTGCTAAATATATTGTTATCGCCACTTACACAAAAGCTGGGGAGAGGACTCTTGCTGATAATTACCTGCCTTTGCTAACTGAATAAAAAAAATGCTCAGACCTCACCAACGTCTAAGGCTCTTACGCCAGAGATTTCATAGCATCTTTTCGTAGCTACATGCAAGCTGCATGGAGCTTGCTTTCCTGGAGGCCATTGAGTCAAGGGAGGACTTTCCCTGCAGATGCAGGGAGTCTGGGCAGGATTTACCTTGCAGATGCTTCTCTCGCCTTCAAGAGCCTGCAGTGGCACTGGTAGATGTACCCCTGCACACTGACATCTTTTCTCCCATGCTTTCACTTCTCTCTATGACACCCTTCAGGCAGTCTAGAATCGGTAAAGAACCTGTTTAGATGGAGCAGAGTGAGTAACACAAGGAAGGATGCACTCAATGGAAAGAAACAAAAGTCCTGAGAATCAAGTTGTTGTGAACAGCCTCCTGTTTATCATCCAGGAGGGTCCCAAAAAAAGTAGGATGTGACCAGATGTTAGGACAGTCCACAAGAACAGGGGGAGACACACTGAGGCTGCACATTTGCCATTTTTCAACTTCTCAGTGCTTTTCTTGGGAAGCAGTGTTCCTTAAGGCAGGCCAGGAGAAAAATAACAGCTGCATCATTCAGTAAAGAAGATGAGCTAAGTTTTTATTTCATAGAAATGCTGCAGGGAAACTGCTTTCAGAGGTCAGTTTGGGCATCTGATGACCACAATGACCCAAAAGACACACAGCTGGATTACGGTGCCTATAACTGAAACACTATTTCCCTACCTTAATGTGCAGGCTAAGTAAAATCATGTAAGATTTAAAGTGGCTGGCCTTTAGGCCAACTGGCTAAGCAAAAAGAGCACTTCCTTTGGCCAGCCATAGCTTTTCCCAGACAGAAGTTTCTTTTCATAGAAATTTTATCAACATGTAATGCTGGATTAGTCTGCAGTTTGAATAAACAATAAAGTACATCAGTGTTACAGAAGTTGGCTAAATAAAATAGAGTGTGGCATTACTGATTCATTAATATTCTACTGCTGAAACAGTGTGTTTCAGCCTGCAAATGCTGAGGAATTACTTTTTTTTTTCCCTTTTAGGAAAAAATATTTTATTAGTGCTATGCTGCCTGCCAAGAATCCTCACCTCCCAACCACATCATATCACCTACATAATTGCAGTCCTACCTCTTAAACCCCTGATTTCATGCAACTACCAGAGTTTTCTCTTTCTTTTTTCTTCCAGAAAGTGTGAGGCAGTCTTTCATTAGACTTTGAAGGACTCCAGTAGTCACCATTATTAAACTAGAGTCCACAATGAAAGCCTTGTGTTAACAGAATGGCTTAAGAATAGCTTAAACTAGCTCACAAGCATCTAAAGCCAGATATTTTTTCCCCGTGAGTACAGAAGAATCAAACCAATGGACTTGATCTGCCTACTTGAGCTCAGCAGTTCTATCACTTCTTTGCCAAAATGCACACATTGTGCTTTCCTGTTGTCACCTGCTCCGAATTAAAATTCAGTTACAGTGCACACCTGCAGGCTACTGAAGTGGAGGCTTTAAGCCTTTGCTAAGTCCATTCTGCAGGATTCAGCGTTAGTTTTACGAGGAGGATTTTAAGCTAAAGACACCAGAACTGAAGTATGACCCATTTAGGAAGGAACTTCCACACAGGCAGTCAGAACAGGTGCAAGGCAACCTTTGCTGAGAGTAGTCATGTTTCAGTGTGCTTCACCATCTGGTATCATTATGTGCATCCAGAAGCGCTGCTGACTGCTCTTTGAAAAGTCTTTAGGGAAGAGTTTTGCCCACTGATCGCATTTACTTTTGAACTTCTGAAGGGCCTGCTTGAACGTTCAGGTGAAAACAACTGCACCGCTATGTTATAGCGGTGGGAACCCTTCAGAAGCTGAAGAGAAAAGCAGTCATCCTCTGAACAACTCCTGCAGGGCGTGAGCTGCATGCACTGGTAAACAGGCCTAGTTTCTTAACAAAGCAGGTGGTCAGAGCAAGCATTGCCCTCAGGAGAGCCTCAGAAACCTGTCCATAAAAAAGGAAGATGGAGGAAAAGTTTGTACCCTTACCTTTCCCACTTACCCCATGTAGTTGGCCCAATCACTAATTGGTTTTCTTATCCTATCTGGGAAAAGAAAAGGGGGTGACGATGTTTAGCCAGCACAGTCTGCTTGCACCTGTAACTTCCCTGTGCTTCTGCATAAGGGGGACTATAGGCTACCTCTAACTTTGTATTGTTAAAATGCGAAGAAATAGGGAACAGAAATGTTAAGACTCTTGCTGCATTGTACAGCTGACCACAGTGATCATCCTGCATTATGCAGTAGTACAACATTTAATAAACCCTCAAAATAGGAAACACTGACTTGAAAAAACATCAGGATTAAGAAACATAGATATGCAATGTAAGAAAACTAACATTCTCTAGGAGCCAGATCTTTTGCATTTCTTGATGTGTTTTCAGGCTAAATTGTTACCTTTTTTCAGTATTAAAAAAAGTAACCATAACATCGCTTAGAATAAGTTTGTTGTATTTATGTTAATGAAAGATGAGTTTGGGATTCCTGAGTGTCTAGTGACTCTGCTTCTGGGACAGGGAAACACGAGAAGAGCAGTCTTGTTATGAAACAAACTTTCTCTTACCTCAAAGGCCCTCTCCTCTCTTCCTCTGACCTATCCTCATCTGCTCACTTCTTCTATTTACAGAACTCCATTAATGTTACTCGCTCTAATTTGATCACAAGTTTTTGGGCTCCATACAGAAACGCCTGGCTGATTTCCATGGCCTCTGCCCTGTGGAAGGGCAGAGCGGAGGATCAAAATGGTCCCTTCTCACTTCATGCAGATGGTGGACACTTATGTTATAGGCTTTTTTTTTCTTTTAAAATCTGTAATATCTTTGGGATCACAGATACAAGTCACACAATTTTTCTCTTTCCTATTTGAAGGGAAGGCATAGGTAGATAAAGCCCTACTGATACTCCTGTCTGGCTTTCCTCTCCTCTTCAGCAGGATAGCCAATAAAACAGCTTATTCTCGTCTCAAAACATTAAGTAGTGTGTCTTTGATTTTGTGAGAAGATGTGGCAGATGGTATTTTTGTCATGACTCCTATCAGTATATCTCTCATGAATGTTGCTTGGAGAAATGGCATCAGCAGGAATCATGGATTAGACCTTGTCCTAAGGGTATGAAATATATGAGAACTGATCAGAAATCACAACTTATGTCCTCACTCTGCCTATACAACACAGATGAGCATTGCAAAAGGGATTAGTCCTCTCAAATTATCTGACTTTCACTCTTTGGAACGGCAATTTTCACGAGCTGGAAAAAATCCACGCTCTTTGGAAAGGTAGGGCAATTTCACACAGCAATCTCGCTTTGCAATTAGGCCATGCTGTTTGGCTTCTCGTTAGTCTGCTCAGCCGGTTTTATGGTCTCATAAAACAGTTTATTCCTCTCTCTCTCACTTGCTCTCTTTTTTCTTTTTATATTTTTTAAAGAAATATGCTGTTTCTAAGTAACTAACGCTTTTGCCTTAATCTCAGTACTCGCTGAAAAGTCATATATATGCCTGTAAGTAGTATCATGGCTCTAGAAAATCATGATTGCTGTGACAAGATGAATGGGGAATGATTGACTGCCATTTCTCCCAGTGCAAGAGGATGGAGACACTCAACACAAGTATTGCACATCAGTTTCAAATAAGAAACGACAGATTCTCACACTAATTACTTGTTGTGGAGCTTACTGCCACAGGATATTGTGGGGGCAATGGGGTAAATGGACAGATAAAAAGGCACTGGACAAAATTACAAAGGATAGCTTCATTAGCAGCAATAGTGTATTGGGTTTGCATGGCAAGGTTTTGGTAGCCAGGGGGGGCTACAGGGGTGGCTTCTGTGAGAAGCTGCTAGAAGCTTCCCCTATGTCTGATAAAGTTAATGCCAGCAGGTTCCAAGACGGACCCGCCGCTGGCCAAGGCGGAGCCAATCAGCAACAGTGGTAGCGCCTCTGGGATAACATATTTAAGAAAGGCAAAAGAAGTTACAGGGGAGTTGCACTTGCAGCCAGAGAGAGAGGAGTGAGAAGATGTGAGAGAAACAACTCTGCAGACACCAAGGTCAGTGAAGAAGGAGGAGGAGGAGGTGCTCCAAGCGCGGAGCAGAGGGAGATTCTGCTGCAGCCCGTGGTGAAGACCATGGTGAGGCAGGCTGTCCCCTGCAGCCCATGGAGGTCCACGGTGGAGCAGATATCCACCTGCAGCCCGTGGAGGACCCCGCACCGGAGCGGGTGGATGCCCGAAGAACGCTGTGACCCTGTGGGAAGCCCGCGCTGGAGGAGGCTCCTGGCAGGACCTGCGGACCCATGGCCCCGTGGAGAGAGGAGCCCACGCTGGAGCAGGTTTGCTGGCAGGACTTGTGACCCCACGGGGGACCCACGCTGGAGCAGTCTGTTCCTGAAGGACTGCACCTCGTGGATGGGACCCATACTGGAGCAGTTCATGAAGAACTGTAGCCCGTGGGAAGGACTCACGTTGGAGAAGTTCGTGAAGGACTGTCTGCCATGGGAGGGACACCACGCTGGAGCAGGGGAAGAGTGTGAGGAGTCCTCCCCCTGAGGAGGAAGGAGCAGCAGAGACAACGTGTGATGAACTGACCACAATCCCCATTCCCTGTCCCCCTGCACCGCTCGGGGGGAGAGGTAGAGAAAATAAGGAGTAAAGTTAAGCCTGGGAAGAAGGGAGGGGTGAGGGGAAGGTGTTTTAAGATTTGGTTTTATTTCTCATTATCCTGCTCCATTTTTGACTAGTAAGAAATTAAACTAATTTTTCCCCAAGTCAAGTCTGTTTTGCCCGTGACGGTAATTGGTGAAGTGATCTCCCTGTCCTTATCTCGACCCACAAGCCTTTCGTTTTATTTTTTCTCCCCTGTCCAGTTGAGGAGGGGGAGTGATAGAGTGGCTTTGGTGGGCACCTGGCATCTAGCCAGGGTCAACCCGCCACAAATAGTGAAGATGTAACTTCTGGCCATGCGCTGCTGTCTGACTGTCTGAAACTAAGAGGGTCTCACCGGGAAAGAATCTCACCTCATGTTCCCCGATTTTAGATACTGCTACTAGCTACCTGCAGCTGGGATGCTGGCTGACCTCTAAGTCTAGAATATTCATATGAAAACCCCTGCTTAATTGCTTGTAATCCTTTCTTTCTGCCACTAGAACATACTGGAGATATTCATTACTTCTAGGTCTGTCCTACCTAACAGCATGGAAGATTTTGGGCTCTTTGGCTTCTCTCCCATCCTGCTGGCACCTAGAAACATTTGGAAGCCTTGCTGTGACCTCACTCACCTTTCTGCCTGTGGGATTCAATTTCATGACTGCTGTATTTCTTTTTTTACCTAAATTTTTCATCTGACACTATGGAAAATGAATTGTGCTTACTAGGAGCACAAGTCTCTATTCCCTGACCAATACATATGATCCAGCGCAAGAAATAAAAATAGTTGCCACTGGAGCTAACCAAAGAGTTTTGAAACAAAACACTGGAATGTGTTGGAAAATGATGGCTCATAAAAACAGAAGATTTTGATGGACACATGAGGATGTGCTACTTCCAAATAAATTAACTGGGGAACAAGGCAAAGCAATGCTTGCAACCCTACTGGAATGAAGCATGTCTATTTTTCATTTCAGTGCAGTTTTGCCTATTGCAGCCCTCTCCTCAGGGACACAAAATGATTACAATGAAACTGAAAACTTTATGAAATGAGCCAGATTATAAATTTCTTTGCAAACTAATTTCAACCAGCTTGCTTAGTCAAAGGCTTTGTTAGCTTCCGGAAACCTACTGCCTGAACCAAAATATACTTACTGTGAAACAGAATCAACTAAATTTGACACAAAAAGATGATGTTATGTGAAGCCGGAGGTAGCTATTTTTGGTTTTGTTTTAAATGTTAGTCTGTGTTGAACACAGCATACAGAGTTAAGGCTGAGCATGAAGCTCTGACAACAGATGTAACTGTTGGGATCTACGCAGATTTTTTGTAATATTTCTTCTTTCTTTTCCCCTTCTACCTCTGCACTACTACTTCTTGCCATTTTCCTTAAAAGATATGGTTTGTTAATGCCATGTTTCCGCAGAGTACAGCCAAATCCTTCAATTCTTCAGTTTTGCTGTACTAGCTGTTTCAAATTTACTTTCAGTAGTAAACATGCCACAATGGGGAACATCACCATATATCAAGTAGCTGTGATCAGGCAGATCAGGTACCAGTAATTTTCCCAATGGAGATCCAGTGTCAGAGATCAAGCACGAAGGATCAAATGTCTGCATTGCCACCATCCAGAATCAAGTGTCATGGATCAGGACTGTAACTGCAAGGAATGAAGTGTCACGTGTGGCAGAGCAGGGAGCAGATACTGCCCTGGACCTCAGTGGGGGGACTGTGTCTCCGTAGCTTCACCACTGGGTGTCGAGGATTAATGCAGCAAAGGCAAAGGTGGTTAAATGGTTGTTCTTTTAGGGGAGCCCAATGCCTCTTTGCCAAACATCATTGATTTGGTCATACAGGTGTGTCTCTGGGCAAGCAGTACCTGCAATGCTGTGTGCGCAGTTAATCTTTTTAGTCACTGCTAGTCATGCATTTGACCTGCTGCTCAATATATAGAACTTACTTGTTTGTTAAGGAACATGCCCTGAATGCGTGTAGTGACAAGGGAACATCCCAAACTTGCATAGCAGTGCTCCTAAAGGGAGCTGAAGGGGCATGATTTCTTGAAATGGTCCAATTTGAATCTCAAGGATCTGTCAGTGCCCTCTACTCCTCTTGAACACATTATCACTATGTCCAGTGCTTTCAGACTTAGCTGAAACTGGGAACTGTAGTGGAACATGAAGAAAAGAAAAGAAAAAGAATTGGAAGAAAAAAAATCTAGGATTTTTTTTTTAACAGTCAAAAAAAAATTAAAATATTTCTTCTCATTTGGTTCATGTTTCAGGTTTTTGAGATCAAGGGAAAATATCAGGGAACTAAGGTCCAGTCTCTGCTCAGTACCTATTTGCTGTGCATCCCCTTAAGCAAGTTGTGTAATACCTTTCTGACTCAGTTTCTCCATTTTTCAAACAGGAATAATAATACAGCAGTGTCATTCAGAGGAGTCATAAGACGTTGAGAGCTTTGAGATTAGAAGGAGGCATCAGGCTATGAAAACGCAAAGAACCGTTATGTTGAAAGCTATCCACAGGAGCATTTTTAACTGTCACAGACATAATCAGAGCTGGAGTGGAGTGGATACGCGTCACACTAACAGAAAGAACAATTATGCCTCTTTTGAGTAATGACAGTTGACGTAAGCAATCTATTTTAACCTTTCCACTTTCTGAAGGAGTGCTCACATTGCTTACCGCTATAGGAAAAATAACCCATAGACACAAAGCCATGAGTAACAGCTGAAGAGACAGGATTTTTTGAAATGGTCCAACTTGAATATCAAGGACCTGTCAGCCATCTGCTCCTCTTGAACACATTATTACTGTGCTCAGGTCACTGTCCAGAAGCATTTTGTGCAAAGCTGTTGATTCTTGTAACTTGAGTGTGTCCTGGTTTCAGTTGGGATAGAGTTAATTTTCTTCTTGGTAGCTGGTACAGTGTGTTTTGGATTTAGTGTAAGAATAATGTTGATAACACACTGATGTTTTAGTTGTTGCTAAGTAGCGCTTATCCCAAGTCAAGGACTTTTCAGTTTCCCATGCTTTGCCAGCAAGCAGATGTGCAAGAAGCTGGGAGGGAGCATAGCCAGGACAGCTGACCCGAACTAGCCAAAGGGATATTCCATACCATAGAATGTCATGCCCAGTATATAAACTGGGGGGAGGTGGCCGGGAGGGGCAGATCGCTGCTTGGGCATCGGTCAGCGGGTGGTGAGCAATTGCATTGTGCATCACTTGTCTTTTCTTGGGTTTTATTTCTCTCTTTTTTTGTTATATTCCTTTTCATTACAATTATTATTATATTATTATTGTTAGTACTAGATTTTATTTTACTTTAGTTATTAAACTGTTCTTATCTCATCCCACAAGTTTTACTTTTTTTCCCCATCCTCCTCCCCATCCTGCTGGGAGGGGGGAGCAACTGAGTGGTGCTAAGTTGCTGGCTGGGGTTAAACCAGGACAGGGTGTTTAGACATGACAGAATGCCCATCAGCAGCATGCTCCCTGCCTCATGCTAACTCCATGCACAGCATCTCTTGGGCCCTCGAAGTATGAGGAAACTTTCAAAGGAGAATCGTTGACTTAATCCATGTGCTAATACTGTATATGTGAAGATTAAGTAGGGAGCGGCTGGTAGGCTCTAAATTCACACCATTTCAGCACACTAACATGCATTCACCTGCTTGAACAGACTAATCCCGATCAAGGAAAAATTTCACTGGACAGGGGACAGTGAGGGAGCACTACACACAGCAAGCAATTTACATGAACCTTGAATACCTTATTCCATTGGGGTGTACAATAATTTACATGTCCCAAATAGAGACTTAGAGGTGTGCTTTAATATGAATAAACAATGCAACTTGCTTTTTTGAGGTTTCTTGGGCTTTCAAGGCTCATTAGAAATTGCAGAGACAGAGTTAAACCTGATTGCAAAGTAAAAGGTTTCAGTCTGCTTCATTAGTGCTGCAGTCCCCCTCACAGCACTACCAGTTAGTCTGCTCAAGCTCAGGACAGACTATTTGAGTACAATTTTTTTTAAAACTTAGTTTGTTTTTTTAAACACTCAACAGAAGAATCTGAGCCAACAAAATACAAAGGAGAAAGAGAAAGGTAGATTGAAAGAAAAATAAATAAAAAAATAAATTCAGCTCTTCCACTCTCCCCTCTCTTCCCACCTTACCTCCCCAAGCTATAGATATAATAATCATTCGAAACATGAAACCCTGCAAATGTCTTTAAACTGGAAAGCGTTTCAGTGGCTTGCATCCCGGCTTTCCTTCATCCAAGGTGGGAGAGATGAAAGTCTCTAAGGAAGGCATCAGAAGTGCTTTGTACAGCGATACCATTCACTCCTTATCTAGACAATGGTCATCTCGAGGCACAAATCTTGTTTCTGCCCTGCTTCATCTTGAGGTGGGAAATAAGGTTGATGGATGCAAGCAGCTTTAATTTTTTTTTATGTTAATACACAGCGTCATAGATCTGTAGATTTTAGGATAGGATGAGCAGTTTACAATCATGTATTCTAATTAGCTTGCATTAGTTCCTAAAGATTATCTTGTGATTCTCAAGAATCCCTCAGAAAACAGCTCGTTGTCACTGCTGAACCAAAAAAGGAAACACTATTGTCCTCAGGAAGCACTCCTGGAAAGTACTGAGACAAGTAGGTTCATGGAGAACATCCAAAACTATGGTTTGAAGCTATGACACATTTTGATAGTGCTTGGTATTAAGTCCTTGGTATACGAGCCATCTGTAAATCCCATCTATTATTAGCAGGGATAAAGGAATATGCCTGGAGCCATTTAAGGAGCAGAAACAATTGGAGAGAGGTGGACTTGTTATAGTTAACATTCATATCACTGAACACCATGTTTAGAAAGTCTCCTAAACCCACAAGACTCATCACCATCTGCAGGTACTTCAGTTCCCAGCTAGCTTTGATATAAATGGTTTATAAGCCAGAACAGAGGACCCAGCTACAGGCATTGCACCATTACATTTCGTGTCACAGGTCCGAATCTTTGTCACTCCAACACCTGCTATGCTGCTGACAACTACAGTCTTATAACTTTTCAAGCTGCTCTGACACCATCAGCATCTCTTCAGAGATCCACAGCCTATCAGAGAGGCACGAAACCTGATGTCTGTGTTCCACTGCCCGGAGATTACCGGTGAAACCTTACAGGGTGAGCAGCACATGCCTGTCACTGCAGACCCAGCCATGGCTACGTCTATCACCAGTCATTCACCTCAGCTCCAATGTGAGCCCTGTTTTTTTGTCAGCCTGGAAAATCAAACGAATAGGCTATTCTTATATATGTTTATTCTACAGCTATTAGAAATATGCACTCAATTTCGAGGCATTTGCAGGGTTCACAAGGAGAAGGCTACTAAGAGATTCCCAGGAAGTTAACTGGCTCCTTGCCAGCATGGCACACAATCTCCCTATCTCTTAGGACTTGAATATTCCCATTTAGAAGCATAGTTGCCCCCTTGCAGCCCAGAGTAAGGAAAGCAGAATTGTGGTCAAGAAGGGCAACACCCCCTTTTCTTTCACAAGGTCAACAGGATCTTTCACTCCCAGGCACTGTGGTCATGGCAAAGGTACGGAAAGCCTCTCTAAAGGAAATGCAACAGCACCCAGCCGATATCTTTGGGAAGTATTTAGGAAGAGCCAGTCCAAGCACAATTTGCAGAAGAATGTTTCATGCTTTATCTTTTGCTGTGTTGTTTAATTGCTTAGTTTGTTTTCCAAATTTTAGTCCATCTCAAGCAAGACAAGGTACTCCATTCTAACAATCTCTCAAATACCATCCCAAAGAAAGTCCATGAGAATTAAAAACCCATTATAATCGGCAAAACCTGGTTCAGAAAGTCAGCAAACAAGACTCCTTTTGCAAATTCTGAAACCTGATCTTCATACCTGTTTTTTCCTGGGAATATCTAGATAAACAGAAAAGACAACTCCCATTATAAGCTCGTTGGCAACTCAGAATATGTCCACTCAAGTCACGCACATGTGAATTTACATTCACAGCAGCTGGCTGAAGTCTGATGATTTCTGATCCCTTGCATGTCTACCACAGAGCACATTTACTTGGTATATGAAGTGTAAAAGAATGAAAATCATCTGGGAAAGGCAAGTGATTCCTGTATCATATTAACCCCAAAAAATTTCCTCCCCACCCCTACAAAACCACAAATGACCTGACATCTTGACTGCTCATTGTAGAATCCAGCTCCATTTTCATTCCTGAAGATAGCTCTCTATTTTCTACAGGGAAAGGTCAGTAATGCTAAGAAATGGAAGTAAAGAATGCCAATCACTTGGCAGCAATCAGGCTAATCTGTGCTGCCCACAGTACAGAAGTCAGCGTAGGCAAAGACAAGTATTTTTCTATTAAAATTGCTATGAAGGACTCTAATGCATAAAGGTATATTCTGCCTTGTAGAACATGGAAATATCTTCCCTCCATCCCCAATGCCATATTCCAGCATCATCAATTCCAAACACCTACTCTTGCATACTATTTGTGGGGTCTGGGCTAGCCAGATGGCTAAACCATTGCAGAGTCAACCCTTAACATAGAACACTGAAGAAGCCAGATTAAGTGAAACGGAAAAAGTCCTCAATGAACAACATATGAGAGACTTTGTAAATATATGGGAAAACCAGAAAGGCAGATGTGGAAGGAGCTGGAAGAAATTGTGAGCATTGAGGAGACCACGGAAAATAAGATTTCTGAGGAGAGGAAGACCAGAACCAATCTCATACTATTATACCAGGAAACACATAATCAGCAAAGCCTCATACAGCTCATATACAATATGGCTCCAGTATGGCTATTGTCAACTATTGTCAATCCAAAAAGCAAGAAGATCCGAGAGGAGAAAGAGCAGAAAGAAGAAAAATCCAAGATTTTTTAAAAAAGCAACAACAGAAACAAGGCACAAAACATGATAAATAAATCGGAATGTAATATGCTTTATAGGACTGAAACCTGCATCACCTCTGAGGAATGACTTTCAGACAAAATTGGGATATTAGCTATGTCATTCTTCCAAAAAGGTTTTTCACCACTGGAGGTCACTGTAAACTGTAGTTGCTCTCTATCAGTCCCTCAAAAGAAAAAAAAAAAAAAATACACTGTACACAAGTTATCTAGGATCCACATTTTGAGGTGAGACAGAACTGAAATATCACTTACAGAGTATTTGAAAAATACCCATAGCTAATTGGTGAGGACTCCTCCTTGCTGAAGACAGACTTATTCTTGTTCCAACTTATTCCAAGCAGAGCAATTGGCAGACACTGAGAGTTTAGACATGTGCCTGCATATACACAGGGACCAGTTTTGCATCTGTTAGCCTGCCTCTCTTACTGGTCTTGCAGACACTCTTCCTGAACACCAGCAAATGAACAACAGATAAGGTGATCGGAGCACAATGGGAGACCTACTATTGCAGCTCATAAAAATCATGAGGTGTTTTTTTTTTTTTTTAGAAAATGAATGTAGGATTATCTGTATTAGGATCTCTAAAAAAAGACAAATGTTTGGCATCAGTTCCTAATAAAAACATAAGCCTGCTAGGTTTGAAGGTTTACATCCTATGTAATCCATAGATCACAGTTCATCTGAAGGCAATTTTCTTCTGTCTCTTCATTGCATTCAGATGACCATTATTGGGAACACTATTTCAAACAATTCCTAGCCCACCCCATTCAATCAGATAGCAATGCATATATACTATATACACGACAAATTTTAAACTGATGCTCAGACAGTAAAGGGATGTTAGTCCAAGTTCTTGTCTCCCATATTGTAGGAGTCCTACTGATATGAATATCAGAAGGAACAGCTGATGTTCACAAAACAGAGATCCTTGGTCGCTTTCAGGGAAAATAAGTATTAAAGCACTGGAAAAGAATAAAGAGAAATGAGCCCGGCTAGTTCCCAATGGCTTTAAAAAAAAAAAAAAAAAAAAAATCCAGCTTCATAAACCAAAGAATTTACATTTCAGGGATACAACTGAAACTCCCATTTGACCACAATTCTGACAATGAATCAGTGGCAGCAGGGCAAGTTCTATCTGAAATGCACATTTTATTTACTGAAATTCCACTTTTTGGTGGGAAGGGGGAAATCATCCTAATGCAGGATCCTTTATTTTCTGCTCAGTGAAACACAGCAGACCAGTTCTTGGCTTGCGTGAACCAGAATAACTCCAAAGGAGTTTGGCCTGGTTTGATCTAAATGGAGAACTTCTGTAAAAGAGAAGCAATCTGGGTCTCTGACAATTTAAAAAGAAATTAAAAAGGGGCCAGCTTTTCTTTGCTCCTCCGATCTATCTTTCACCTTTCCCTTTATTCTTTTACACTTTAACCTATTTCAAGGAATCAGCAACAGAAGGCTTATCACACAATCCATGGTACAGCAAAATCCTAACAAAAACCAAACCCTGCAGAAGCAGCTTGAAAAAAATCCTCTGATGTGATTAAGCAAAGGCTAGCTACAAAGACAAGTTCACTGAAAATAACTTCATTGCTTTGTTGTGTCGTTCTCCTTTTGTTTTTATTTACTCATAGAATATAAGCTCCTTGAAAGAGTAATTGCCTTTTTACTGGATGTATGCTCAGACAACCTCAATGTAAATAAACACATAATACCTAACAACCTTGATTTAACAAAGCATTTCAGCACATGCTTAACTTCAAGCATGTGAATAGACTCACTGTAAATAATGTGTAATCCAAGACCACCTACATGGTGAAGCATCTCTGGCCATATCCTTTAGCATGTCATTTTAGCTCACTGGAAGGTACAAAATCTCAGCTTTCCGCTGGAACAAACAGTACTTGCTTCTTTGTAATTATAATTGGCCAACAGATAGCAGTACTTTAAATGTCTTACGTAGTTCAGAAAGCTATGCTTTAGTTTCATCTAGTTCTTTCTAATACTGAATGACACTTTTTGACTATGGTGGAGTACCACAAAGACCAAAGGAAGCATGCCTTTATAAGCTGAGAAGAAAAAAAAAAAAAAAAAAGGGACAGATATTGAACAATGGATAAAAAGATGCTCCAAAGCAATGTTTGGGTATTTTTTCTATAAAATACTTGTTTGGCATAAACCTCAGTGTTTCATTTTACACTCAAATTAATTCCCATTCCAAATTCATGCTCATAAAACTTGTATATAACACTACAGACACACACTTCTCCTCTTGACCTTCCTTGCATTGATGGGTCCCTATAAATTATTATGGTTTACAAGGTAAAACACAAAATGCAGTTTCTAAAGTCAAATGTAAGTGAAAGATAATGTGGAGGGGTTTTTTTATTTTTAAGAGTCTGATTTTTTCTTTGGTGTCTGCTGAAGACTTCAGAAAACGATTCATAGTTCCAGACACTGCATACATTAAGAGTATGATTCCAGATGCAGGAGATCCTGGGAACTATGGGAGACTTGGCAGATCTGGAAATAGAGCTTAAATCATTATTGCCAACCCATATTCTTTCAATTAAGCATTCCACTGATTTTGGAACCCAGAGATAGCTAAGAAGCCAATTTTCTCTACCACAGTCACATGATGCTGAAATGGAGATGACTGGAGAATTTGTGAGGGGAAAAAAGAAGATCTCCCACATACTTGGCAAATGCTAGCTAATAACATGAAGGCTTTCATACAATGTGTGTCAGAAAATACAATTCCAGATATAAGAAACAGGTGTGATAAGGAAGACACTTCTTTCATTGCAAGGGAGTCACACTGCAGTAGCAGTATGCCTCAGGCCCCGGCCTAGAAGTCAGAAAGTCTGGCTTATAGCCCTGCTCCTGTCACAGATCTGTTGGGTGACCTTGGGGGCTTCTTTCCATCCCTCTGAGCCCCTGCTTCTCCATACAGTTCTGTAACAGCCTGCCTACTTAGACTGTCAGGTCTCTGATGTGACAACTGTCACTCACAGTGTCCATAAATAATCTCTAATGCAGTGAAAGTTTGTATTGCCTGAGGACTAAGGAGCAAATGCTCATCCTGAGCTGGCCTCCTGAAATATCCAACCAAACATGAAATTACTGCTAATGAAGCAGGGGGACCACGTACAGCACAGGCATGAGCCAGGAATAGTGCAAAGAGGCATCACACAAGCTTTCTTGACAAGTCCCACACTAGCCCTCACAAACATCTTGAATCAATCTATTGGCAGTTGGTGGCAGCCAGAAAATATTTCATAGGGATTCTTTAAGAAGATCATTAAATAAAATCTGTTTGACTTGTTAGGAATTCCAACCACGAATTCCTAGCTAAAGATTTTCATGCTTGTTCTCTGGAGTACTTGCCTGATAAATGTAAACAATTTTTAATAAGTGACTTACAGTTGAATTTAAAACTAATATTTGCTGTACAACTTTATTATAAAGATTTGTAATAAAGATTTTATTATGCAGCGTTACGTGTACAAGGTGTTCTCCTTACAGCAAGGAAAGCACTGTAAATACTGTGTTTAACAAACCCAGTAACTAACATGACAGGAGAGGCAGTAGTTGTATGTGGAATCAGGACAATGAAGAGAAAATACCTTCAAAAACCTGGGCAATTTAAGTATTTGGATAAATCCATACTTTTGTGTGTGTGTCTATTTTAACAAACAGTGAGTTATTCTACAACTAAAAATGAAGCACGTACACAATGGAGTTTAAAGATACAGATCTTGGACGTATTGCCGGAAAGCTGCAACAGGGAGACAGATCTGCCTTTTGCAGCTAGAATATTGTCTTGAAAGAAGGACAGCTTAGAGGGTTAGAAGTGAATAAAATAAAAATACCTTTTTATAGAAACATAAGTTAATAGTTTTAGTCAATATGTCTGATTCATTTGTTCTAATCTTCATAACCTTGTTCATTCTTCCATTTTAGTGGTGCTATATGGACTTATGTTTAGACTCTCCAACTCTTTAGATGCCCTCACCAGCAAGCTACATTTCCATACGGTACATTTCTATTCTTATAGAATAGAACAGGTTTCTTACGACACCATAATAAAGCCTGTTAACATATGAGTTGGAAGAAATACATAGCGTAGGTATAAATAAGAGACCTAGGACACCTCTGGGATGGTCTAAAACATGCAGGACCAAGAGGTTTTAGGCAATTTCTCCAGATTTAGAACTACCAAGCGTGTGTCTACCACAAATTTCAGAAAGACAGCAGAAAGTGGTTTGACAAAAGCAACAATTCTCTTGGTGAACAGGTCCTTTAAAATGTAATGATGATATTAAGGGCTGTGGCACTGTCAAAAGTCAACAGAAAATCATCCTGCACCTTGTTTTCTCACTGCCAATAGTTAAGATAAAAGGCTGCAATTTTCTCCTATCGTCTTCAACTACAGTCACTATTTAAGATATGAGGTCAACTAGACAGGTTTATAACTAGATAGGGTCATAGCTGAAATTAAACCTATCTGCCCATGTATCTGCTCCATCACTGTTTAGTCCAGGCATGGAGTTAGGGAAATCTTGTGTACCAGTACGTCTGCTTAGTTAGCCTTGAAGACAGGGAACTATGGAAAAATACTCTCTCTTCTCTTTTTAGTATCAATAAGAAATTCCTTTATGTGTATTGTAACAACATCCTGTGTGCTTTCTTTAGCATAAGGGCATATTATAGAGCCCCATTTTCATTTCTCTCAGGAATTTCATTTGTAAATGTCAATCAAGCACTTAAAAGTACTTGACTACGTAGTACTTAAAAAAAATCCTCCCTTATATACTCTACAACGCATGCCTAACAAACAGCTATGTTTTCAATATAAGCATTAAGGGATTTGTTTAACTCAGGAGTGAAAAATAAACCATTTTCAGCAAACATAGAAGGACCAAACACCAGAAATTACATTGTATTGTCCATATAAGGGGAAAAATGAAGATCTTCAACTCCTCAAAATACTCATTACACGTGAGGTTTCCATTCGAGGTGACAGAAATGTGACCTCTCCTATACAAGGGCCCTTGTTTGGAATCCTCACGCTGCACTCAGCACTGGAAAGTCACTTCTTCTGCACCGTGACTTCTGCTAAACGTGTCCACTAGACATTGCACAAGGGCGCCAGAAGAGAAATGTCACAGGGACAGTGTGGATGTATCTCCCTGCACCTCCGTGTATATTACAAATTGGCTGGGTAGGTAACCTGTAACAAGACACCTTTGAATGATCACGGCCAAAAGAATTCTTTGCTAAGCCATGCATCTAAGGTCAAAGAGGAGTTTTTAAGGCAAGACAAACAAGATTCAACATTTTTTACACTGTAATAAATATCTACGCTTTTGCTATAGCAAAACTGATATGATTTTTGTATGTTTTAACCTTTGGAATATGTGACTTATGATAAACCTCTCACCACAGTATTCATAGGATCTAAATAAAAACCAAGGAGCACGAACTGGGGGAGGAAGGAGTGAATTGCATGTACATGAACACCAGAAAAATAAAGGAAACATCTAGAAGCTGCTACAGATTTTTGACATTTTAGATCCTGGACCAAATGGCGTGCAGAACCTTTGCAAAGTAATCAGCATTCATGAAATGGCTGGGATCCAGTAGGCTGAGGGTTTGGAGGCATGCCTCCCCTCAGATCTTGGCATATAGCTATGTAAAGAGGATACTAGACAGAGAGTCAGCAATTTCATTTTCATATTACAGATGTATCTGTACAGATGCCACTGACTGAGACCATGACCTGAGGAGACTCTTCATCCATCTCTGTACCTGTTTCTCATTTTACTTCTCCCTTATCCAGCTGTTCAGACAATGAATTCTGTAGAGTGGATCCGACCTGTACTGTGCCTCACACAATCTCCGTTAGGGTCTCTGCTTGCTCATAGTAACACATATAATTATTACCAAAGGCCCTTTACAACCCACTGAATAGATACAGGCTTACAAAAAGTACAGTTACCTGTCACTGGCAGTAGTATTCTGCTGTAGTATCACACACAGAAAGAAAATGGATTTACTAAAAGTTACTTGTTATAGCTCTAAATTTTCCTTCTCAATTAATGCTCCTTTGAGGAAGGAGCATCATGACCAAAGGGCAGCACTGTTCCCTTAGGAAGCCAAACTCATATTTTCTCCAAGACCACAGAAAAGTGAGCAAGACCCATAGAGCTCTTTAGATCCCATCCCCCTTCTTTCCTCACTTTGGGAGTTTAAGGAATTACCATTCTCAAATATGAACTCTGATTGAGATCACCAGCCTTTCTGATCACATCAGCCATGTGTCCAAACCTTCACAGGCCTGAGAGCCACAGGACACATATCAGCATGCAGAGGAACAAGGGAGCTCTAGGAACTGTTTACTTGCAGTTGACAACAATACTTCCCTAGAAAGAGAGGGCGAAGGATGACTCTGGAATGGACATGCCATGGGGTCCTGAGATGACAGCAATCTTGGTCTCAGGCTGCTGTTGGCTCATTTCCTCCCAAAGCTAAGGATTCAGATTATCCAGGAGTCCCTGCACGAGCACAGCCCTACTGCCAGTCCCTGGCAAGGACACTTGCCCTGCTCTTGAAATACTTCTGAGTCCACACCACCCTGCTATGTATGAGGACTTATGAGATAGCCTGGGAAACTTGCACTTCATCAGAGACCTTTTAACTCAAAAGAGCAAGTGTAACTTATATGCAGAGCAATCAAAAAACAAATGTCTGACAGATGTTACCATTCTGAATTTCAAAAGTGGGTTCACGACGTGTGCAACAAAACTGGCAAAGAGCTCTGACAGTCACTGACTTACGCAAAATTAGGGAAAAAAAATACTTTAGTGCAGCTAAGGACTAGAAAGCAATCTTTGGTACTCTTAACGGAGGGTATTTTAAAATCTGTTTTTTTCGCAATGCAATGGATATAGTTCTCTTGCTAACAAATACCATTTAATACACTGGCCTAAGGTCTTAAAAACTGGAAAATAAATTGACAGTAACAAAACAGTAGAAGTGCAATAAAAATAGGACAGTGAAATGAAATTAACTTCTTTTTCCTTACAAACAATTCACCCAAGAAAAAATGCAAAATCTTAGTGAGCTAGGCATAAACAAAAAAGTGGATCTTTTTTCAAGCTCATCTGTGAGTGCAGGAACAGCTTCAGACTGCATCAGAGACAAAATGCAAACCACCACCACAGACTTGATTTTTTTTATTTGCCAGTGAATCTACAGAAACAACTTTATAGAAAGAACAGAGTGCTAGTATGTTTTCATAAGTCTATTAATTATCTTCTCTTTACCACTCGTTTGACCGTCTTGCATGAAATGCACAATTCTACACTGTTGGTGGTTTCAGTAATTGAATGTGACTGAACTTTAGATTCAACAGAGTTGCATATCAGGGACAACATTCTCCTTGACAGAATGGTACTGAACCATTCTACTGGTTGAAGCTACTTCTTCATCTTCTATCAAGTTGGCTAAAGAATGGACTTAAAGATCATTACTTAAAGTGAACATTTAAAAAAAAATTATCATTCAGTAACTGACACTACCAAATTGATTAACAACATGAATAAAGACATTTCTAACATGCTTTTACTTCCTGAGTGTCCCCTCAGTTTTTCCTTTCTTTCTATTTATCCATGCATATATGTCATAGAAGCAGAATCAGTATAAATGGAAACAGCATCAAAAACCTTAATAAAATCTGGCTGGTTTGCTTTTACTGAGAAAAATATTAGTACAGATTTCTGAAAGAACAATTTTCTGATAGATTAGAGGACATTCATATGAGCTTCTTAGGTCATCATGGAAGAGCATACAAAGAATTCTACAATTTTTTTTTTTTTGCTTTCTTTTATTTCTTTATGAATCTTACTAATCTTGAGTGCTGATATGTGTAGTAATAATTAAATTATTCTCCTTATCACTGTCCTGTGAGCTCCTTACACAATGTGTGAAAAATTCTGTTATATATTGACACACTAGGTCGTAGCTCTTTTGGCTAATAGTACTAGAAGAATATGCAAGTGTGAGCTTGCAGACTTTTCAGATCTCAAACCTTTGACATGAAATCAGTTTTGAGATTCTGCAGGTGGATCTCTTCAGATCTTTCAGAAAGAAAAAAAAATTCATTCGCAGCAAACTAATTAAAATCCTAAGCATTCCAGCAATCTACATCCTTGGAGCTACTTTAGAACAAGTGTCTTCCTTTTTGCCTTTCTAAGCTCATATATTTCTTTTGTTTAAGCAATGTTTCCTGTTAAGAATTGTTCTAAAAGCTCTTGAGTTCAAACATGACGGGTCATGCACTGTATTACTTTCTGGGAAATCAGAGCAAACGTACATACTATCTTTGACTCCAACATCTAGTGATGTAATAACTAGTGATGCTAGTTCTTTGGGGAGATACTGCTACGTTCACTTGACAACAACAGGAAAATAACGGGCATGAGCCTTACTGGGGATCTCCGAGTCCCACAACAAGACGGGCTGGCAACCTTGCTCCCACCGTGGCCAAAGAGGGTAAGTAACCTTGAGGCAATCCCTTGTACTGCACCCAGTAGAGGTCACTAGAGGATGCATCATGTTTTAATGGCAAGACAAAGCACTCCGACAGCAAGGGGAGAGATGCATCTTCCTAAAAAGCACATCAACTGTCTAGGATTTACTGCCAGATAGACTCATAAAAGAGAGGAATATGTGCCGCTCCATGAAAAAACAGATAGGTTTAACTGGCTACATCTGAACACAAGCAGCATTCATCCAATTAAACAATATCAATACTGATCAGTGAAATATATCTAACTTATTAAAAGTATATCTACTACCTGTGCATTTCCAGATGCAGGGATCTCTTTCTTTCTTCCACAGCTTAACACAGTCCACAAGGTGTGCCAGAGATCCGAAGCCAAAAGGCAGAAACTACCTGCAATCCAGGCAGCATTTCTTTGCAGGGGTAGATCCATAACCTTTATTTTAATCAACTGATTAACTTGGTTCTCCTGTTCTAGCAGATGCAATTTGGCAGGTACCCTCAAAACCCTCCCCAGCTCTGTAAGTACCACCTAGCTAGACAAGGCTTGGACACAGAGCAGGATCCGATCTCACACTTCAACACATTCCCTGAACCTATAAGGAAAAGAAGTGATGGCCTACTGACAAGCGTGAAACAGGTGCATGGATCTACACATGAGATATGTATTGCATGGACTTGACAGGCAATTACTCTGACATTCCAGAACTACTCAAACGAAAGCAAACTGTTAGCGCAATCCCTTTGCGGTTAGCAGTTCAGGCCACTGGTCATCTTTTTTCCCTTTTAATAGGCAAGAAATGGAAAAAAAAATACCCAAAGAGCAAAATTCAAGACAATCACTTAAAATGTGTCATGGTGCACGTGCACAAGAAGGTCAGTTTGACATGCCACGGCTTTACTGTCTGCAGTCCCTTCTGTTCCTGTGCTTGTAAAGTCTATCTACGTTGCTCCCATATCCAAACCATCACCTTGCAGAAAGCAGGTCCTAGCTGTCTCCCCATCTCATATCCAGCATCTGCTCACCTGCCAACCATCAAGTCCTTGATCCAAAGGATGGAGGTGCCCGATCATTTCAGCCACAAGGATGTGAGAGTTTCAGTATCATCAAGGTATCTTCTTTCCCCTAAAACTTCCAGAAACAGACTGCTTCTGCTGAATTTTCCCAAGCAATTCAACATGATACAAATTCTGCATAGAAAATTTTGGCTTGGGCAGCCAAAACCTGGGAAATTTTTTAACAAATGAAAACAGGATCTTAAAATTTGAAATGGTAAGCAACTTTAATAAAAAAATCCTGCTACCAGCTCCATTATAAGCCCAGGGAAGCTGTTTTACTTCTAGAGATAGAAAACTAAAAATCTGAAAAACAAAGCATGTCAAGATTTATTGTCTTATATATAAGGATATATATAAGGATTGTGAAGAACCATTACATAAGGTCTTAGGTCTATATATAAGGAAGGAATCCTTATATATAAGGATTATACATCTTATGTGCAACAGGTGCCCATAATTACAGAGCACTAACAGCCATTGTGGAAGATGAAGCAGTAAGAAGAAACAGTGCCATTTCTTCTCTGCTTGTGTATTTATCTGATCAAAAGGTGAATAAGCAAAGAATTTACAACACTCCCTCTGGCTATGGAGAAATATGAGTACCGGAAATCTCAAGTACTAAAAATTCACAAATCAAACTACAAAAATCATGACATCATTTGAAAAATTCAAGAGATTAAAAAGTTATAATGACTGTTGTCCCTTCCTTAGTCAACTTCTGGCTTCTGAGACTTCAGAGCACTCTCAAGTCACATTTTGAATTATTATGTAGTTGTTATGTTGCAGGGGGTGGGTTTAGTTGTGGTTTTTTTCCAGTCGGGACACCTTGATACTCCTCTCTTTCTTTGTGAGAAAGACAGACATATATTCTCACGAGCATGGGAAGTGGGAACACTAAGTAAAACAAAGCTGCCTGAAATCATGGAATCTCACACATTGCCACATGACAACAGAATGCCATGAACTTGGGACCTGAAGAGTACACCACAGAAAGGATATTCTGTAAAGCCGCACCAGGCTGAGGTTGGCAACACGGTGCCTCATAGCATTTCAAGCAAACTGAAAAGGAGGTTGTTAAAAAAAACTGGGCCCAAACTTGGCTGAAGTCCACTTACACTTTTCTGGCCATATCAAGCCAAGCTTTAGACATGGTGCTCTGATTTCAAGGCTGAAGAAAGCCTTGACAGTTTTGTTCTCTTCTTCATTAGTTAAGAAGTCTCACTGCAAATGCACAGAATCCCTTGCAGGATTTTGTTAAAGAGTCATTCTTGATTAAAATTGTAAAACAAGAAATAGGTTTCTGTCAAAATATTTAGATCAATATCTTGAACAGTGTTTGGGGGCAGAGGAAAGTTATTTTGGGTAAATTATGCAACAGTGATCATTTTTTTCCCCTGTTCAAAATACTGCCATGACTCTGGCCTCCCCTGGAAAATGGAACTTGCAAAGGTATTGCTACCACCACAGTCATTTCCAACACAGAGGCTGCAGAGAAAGTAACTGCTAGAGAAATTGTGGTGGTGGTCGAGGGGGAGAAAGAAGGCTCAAAGGAGACAAGGCTGATCACCTTCTGACTAGAGACAAGGAATTAGAAGACAATTAGCCACTCCCAGGCCTAGCTTAACTGAACACCAAATACTCAGTATATCCAGTAGTTCCTGCTGGGCTAAATATTTAAAAGTTAGTCCTTAAACTGTTTTCAGAATATCATCAAAGGGATACTTTCGCATGGAAAATTGTATTGCCAACTCAAGAAACAAAATACCAATGAGAAGTATTTTTTCCACCTTTGTAAAAGGAAAAAAAAAAAAAAAAAAAGAAAAGAAAACAAACACCTGTCCTGAACTGAAAGTATTCCAAATGTCTCCAGAACTTCAAAATGAACTGGCATAGCAACTATCTATTCAAATAAAACTAGCTAGTGGGAGGTTTAATCCTTATTAAATTACTGTTTCCTTAAAAGAGCAGGACTAAGAAGCCCTTAAATATGGCAGCAAGGAAAGAGCAGCTCTGCTTCTTGCCACTTCTGTTGTTTCAAGCAGGACAGCAAGGGCAGTAGAGCTACTACAGGTTATGGCTCATACAACAGTAAGTTGCAAATGACAAAGTCACATTTTTTTAGCAAATGTTAGGATTCGCATTTACTTTTACTAATAATGGGATAAATTCTATCCTGGTACATAAGACTGTGGTTTAACTAATTTAATACATCTCAGCTTATGAACTGAACTGCAGTAAATGACTAGAGTACAACTCTGCAAATGTAAGGTAAAATCATAGTAAAAGAAACATTTAAATCAATGAGTTTTACCAATGCCTTTTCTTTCCATTTTGCAGCAGACTAAGTGTGCAAACAATCAGTCGCCACCCCTCAGTGGACAGCAAGTAATGCGTTACCCACAATAGTTCAACTGTATCTGAGTTCTAGCTAGAGGTCCTTCACAATGCTTACACCTCCAAGGAAACCTTGCTCATGTACATGCACAGGGAGCACCTCTACTGTCACAGCATATTGCCCAAATGAATGTGCTGGCACCACATAGCAAATAAGTAAAAGAGATGTATGGTAAGCCAAGGTAATGGCTAAGCCTTGTAGATGCAAAATGGTAAGATCCAGAAACCCTACAGTTACACTACCGACTAGTAATAGCTTCAACCACAGGAACTGCAGTTGTAGCTGTAGCTCTCTAGGTTGCAAGAACTTTAAGAGCAGTGGCATTATGCTTGTGGAGATACCCTGAATTTCAAATCTCTTTTCCTGGGTGGTCTGCCAGAGTTCAGAAAGCTTTGAAGCTTCGCTTAGGACTAGATTTAGCTTTTGTTGAATGTTTATTTAATATTGCTCTCCTGAAAAAGTGGTCATGTAATTATTATCCAACATGGGTGGGTTACTTTTGTTATTAACTTGGTAAATAGGAGCCCAGGAGCTTCTATAGTTCTGAACATTACTAATAGAAAAGAATCAAGCTGCACGCATCTGAATCGTAGAGCCAGGGTTTAAAAACAAGTCACGGACCCTGAAGAAGATCATTTTACAGCATTTAAAACTGAACAGTCATTAGGGAGAGGGAGTTTGTGTCCTAATTTCAGATAGTGATTCAAAATCGAACAATTGGAATTGCATTCTCACACCCATCATTAACCAAGTAAGAGCCAGAAGGAAGAGACTGCAGGTTTGCTGACCAACAGCGTGCAGCTTTGGCTGGGCCATCAGAAGCAGTCTAGGTGTGGAACGTGGAGCTCATCGGGAGCAAATGCAGCTGGCTAAATTGTGTGGTAGTTTCACAATCAATTTACTTTTGCATAAGCCGGTGCTGTTGTCAAAAGAGGTGGTTTCACCTTCTCATACCTGCTTATTCCTACCCTGTGCGACCCTCTCCCTTGGACCAGCACAACCCCTTGGTGTGGCAATGGGTTAAGGACAGATCTGGATTTTTATTCTTTTTTTAATCTGGTTCTCACACATGAAAACTATTCCTATAGAACAAAATGTCTTTCACTTGTTAGTGTATAACCTGAAGCAAAACTTTGTGTTCATTCCTGAGGACAGAACTTAGCCAAGATACAAAGACACGTGCTGCCAACTGTACAAATGGGGGGCAAGAGGACATTCTGAACAAAACACATGTAAAGCAGGTAAAGAGCAGTTTTGTCATGAGTTATTCTTAGTCATTCTCTCCAAGAGCAAAATGGTCGTGGTAGAGAGCAAAGAGTGCCATCTAGAGGACAGCAACACCACAGCTTCTTGACAGCACCAAGACGTCCATTACAGGGTAAAGTCATTATTCATAATTGATGGTCAACAATTGCTGGGTTTGCTTTCCATAGTTGTATTTTAATGGCTCTGAAAGTCTTTTTTTTTTTTAATTAGGTTTTTGTCTTTACAAGAATATACTGTATGGAAAGATGAAAATTGTGTTTTCTTATTTTATAAAAAATATCTAGAAAAATAGTTGTTTTGAGGAAGGGGATCAATTTCTTCTTTAATCATAATCAGTTTCAGACAGCATTATTTCTTTCAGCAAGCACACACTTTGACCACTCTCTTCTAGATAGTCTCTTGAGCTGTAACCCACTCCCACTGAAGTGAATGGATGTTTTGTCACTGCTTTCAAAGTGAGCAGGACTTCACCCACAGAAATTACATACATATGCCCACAATATACATATGCAAATGCATACACCTGAGCAACGTTTACTGTATTTTCTGCCAGCACAATCTTCTTTCTTTCCTTTCCTGATCAGTACAATAAAACCGCTCGTCAGGCAAGCAGACCAAGCAAAGACCTTCCAAATGAAGGTCTTGGTTTTCCTTTCATCAACATTAACAGCACAGTTAGGGCCCAATTCTGTATCCCATCGAGAAATTCCTAAAAAATTTGTGTAACAGTTAAGTTTTAAAAGCTTAGGAAAAATATAACTGATGTTTATGTATCTGGAAACCTCACTCCAGTGAGGTATATTACCAGAGTTCAGCTGGACTGCCTTTCACCTTTGAAGTCTTGTCCCCAGGAGACTGGTGAGCTAAAATGGGAATACAGAGCTATTTCTCCAGCTTGCAACTAGCCACCAGCTGTTCATCTTCTAAATGTACTCCTTTCTCCCATACTGCACCTCCAAACCCTCCCTGACTTTTCTTAGAGTGCTCTTAACAAAGAGCCAGTTCCAACCATTAGACTGAAGAAGCAAACATCAAGGCACTGAGTTAGAGACTTTGCAGCAAAAAGTGGGGAAAAATCCCACCACCTCAGCTACTATCTGTGATTCATCATTAAACTAAGATACATTAACACAGGCAAAGGAGCTCTCATAGCCCTTTTCCTGACCATAAAGAGACAAAACTCAGAGGAAGAGCTACATGGCAGCAACAGCAGTTTTTACTCTCTCACCTGTGCAACTTGTGATTTTCACACTGGAAGAACACTATCTTAAAAGAGACAATAACATCCTCCAAATCCCGATCACCCAGATTTATTTTTCTTTAATTCTCATTTTCACTGTAGCACTAAATGAAACTCTCTAAAATAAACACATCCTACTTACATGAGACATGCTTTGTTTGTTTTAATGTACAGATCATTTGCTTTCTCTACAAAGTAAAAATTGCAGTAGCTTCCTGAAGTCTAGAATAATTTTCTACAAAAGAGACCCAGTAGATTAAGAAATATCAAAAATTCAACTTCACGAGTTGTGAATACAAATGAAAACATCATGAAATTTACTTTACACCAATGCTCCAGGGTATCAATCTGAAAACAAAAATATTCAGAATACTTGAAAAACTGCTCTACCATATCAGCACAATCAGTACACAAACAGCCACAGCACAAATTTTTCAAGTCTTTTCACAAACTGGTGTGTAAAATTAATTTCTCATTGCCCTATTGCAAGCAGATTTCCTCAGTTCTTGTCTAAATGACATGTCAATAAAAATACTGGCTCCTCTAGACTCTCCCATAGAAAAAGCATTATACAAGGAAACGTATTCTTATTTCTAAACGCATTTTGGCTGATCACAGAGTCATTTTCCTGCCAGAGACCCCATACTATGATGCCCAGCACCATTCTTACTGGAGACAGGTGCAGCACAGAGCTACACCGGACAACACTCAGCCCTGCAAGCATAGCATGCAGCATGTAACCATGCCCTGCTCCCCAGTTAATGGGGAGCAAAGAAGAAAGCTGCCTTAGTTCCTTTGTGAAATCTGCTCTTTCCATGGGATTCATTCAGTCCCGACTAACTCCAGAACTGTTAGATAGGACAAATGCTTTCAAAACATGAATCCAACAAAATCCATGTTTACCTTCTGATTTTGAAGAGCTGCAGAATCACACAACTTCTTTACAACTTCTGAATGTAAGTCCAGCTGTAAATAAACCCCAGAATAAAAACACATGTGCTCACTTCTATGAATCCAAAGTATTAAAAGATGCTGACCAGTCTCTCACAGCTGCAATACATTTTCACAGGTGATAATGAAAAATTCAACTCTACTGGGAAACACACATAGTAAACTCTCTAACTAGCTGAAAGAAGAAAGGACAGTGCTTTGGGAAGGCAAAATTAATTATGCAGTTAGTTAGTTACCTTTTCATCTTCTGTTCCAGGATCGAATTCACTGAATTTTTCTTCCTGAAAGCTTCTAGTCCTCTCCATTTTTTCCATGCTCTGAAAAAACGCTGTTTTTTCCAGTCTGTTGCTGTTGTATCGTGCATTGATCTCTTCCAGCCTGTTAATCTTAAGTAGCTTCATACTATGCCCAGTTAATTTACTGTCTGTTTTCCTCTCCACCTTAGATTCGTAAACCAGTGAACACTTGTAACTTCTGATTTCTCCTCCTTCTTGGCTGTACAAGAGAAAGACAAATAAGAGGCATCAGTGTTATTCATGCATTTTAGCTTAGAAAACTGCCATTGTTGCAATACTTTATATTTCAACTCTCTCTCCTTATACTCTCTGAATCAATACACAAATACAGAGTTAACAGCACTAGCTGTTCACAGATACCATTCTACCTGCTCATCTACATTCAACACCAGATAATTCAAGCCGGCTACAAGACCAATGTAATTTAATTTGTTCATAGAAACTGTTTACCAAATCAATACATATTGCTGTTGCTTGCAGACCTTGCTTAAGGATCATGCCCCACTTTTTAACCACTTCAGTGGTTCCCTGTTGCTCAATGTGTTCTCCGTTGCAGTTCCAGCAAGTTGACATGCGAGGACCCTGTTATTAAGTCCATTAAGATTTTAAATATTAAACAAAGTGGTTTAGGCCTGAACACAGTCCTTCCCTCTCTTCCCACTACCTTATACCACGAAAATAGGTAATTGCCAAAATGGTGGTGATTTTGGGCCCTCTGTTGAAGGCTGCAGAAGAGCACAGTCCTCAGCTGGGTTCCTTCCCACTGTAGGCCCTCACTATGTGCCTAGTACTTATATGATGTAGGATCATTGAGGCTTGCCTAATGGTAAGATTGGCTGGAAAGTTATTGCAAGTCAAGCTGTTAGTTTTGATTAATTCTCTGTAGAAGGGCTTTTATTCCACAGTAAGGTGGTGGGTTCCTCCCCCCAAGTAATCACTTGGTTACACTTGGAAAATACATCCTTTTGCACAACTAATTTTATAAGAGTAAGAGAAACTACTCTAAAATTTCACTAGCAACTCTGTGTAGACTCAGGAAATAGAGGAAAAAAATGTTTTAATTGTTATTATTGCAACCCTTCCTTCACTGTACTGGCAACCCAGCTACAAAAGCATGGCGCTAATGCTTTAGCTCCAGAACGCTGATCTGGTCAATCTCATTACACAGCTCATGGTTTTCACTTTTAACTTGCATAAATACCATAAACTATATGGCATAATTACAAATGTATATACAACCTTACAGTCATTAGCAGCACAGAGAAACAGCTTTCAGTGTACAACCAGAGACCCAATTAAATCAGTTATCTTTACCCGAACACCTTCCAACAGAAAATGTTCCTGTGTTTTGACCCCACATCTGTGCATACGCAACAGGTTAGATGTATACCTACATCAGCTAACTGCACTGCCCCTAGTTAGCCCTCCAAACTCTTCCCAGATGCAAAAGATGCCACGTGCTATCACATGTGACACACGGAGTGGCTTGCTAGTGGTGACATTTATAGATGATGGACAGCAAAGGACAGCGCAAGCTTGCAGCTTGCAAATGAGCCTTCCAAAGAGATCCCTGCTACCGCATTATTGCAGCCCTAGAGCACGCTGTTAATATGTGAGATGCAGGGACACCAGCATGGGACTGTAAGACATTCATCATCTAAAGAAGTCATACACCCGGTATGTAAAAACGCCAGGTCTGCTGCTTCTAGCCTCAATCACCAGCTTTCATGGCTCTGGCATCCCCTTCCACCCCCTTCAGGTGAAAGGACACTTTACAAGATTTTCTTCCCCTGTTTCTCAAGAGCAGGTTCTTGCGTTTTCCTAAACGCACTGACAATTGCAGGTGACATACCACAAGGGCTCAGTCTAACCTTCGAGCCATTATTCTACAGATCCTTTGATCTACTCCACACCAAGGGGTGATGCAACATACTCCAAAGCTGTCAGAAAAAACAGGTGATGTTTCCAGACGCCTTCCTGCTGCCTCCATGTCTCCAGCCACTCAAATCTCAGAGTGTTTTAGAGTGACCTGGCTGTGAAGACTACTTCTGGCCTGATGGCCTGACATGACTGCAACCAAGGAAAGTTGATTCAGGCTCTCCATAGCTCTTCAAAGAGCACATCATCCTCTAGGTTATGATCACCAAATGCGGCCATCCATCTAATGAGAATGACATGTCCTACTGAAAGGACACCTTGTTCCTTCAAGCTGACCAATGCGTCAGTTATCTGGGAAAATATTAGTGGGATGGCAAACCCGAAAGTATTACTGGGCTCTGCTACCAACCAGAGACTAGGATTGAGTCCAAATGTGATTGCCCTTTCCCCCATTATTACCTTAATATATCCCTGAAACAGTACGATAAACAACGGAAAGTTTCTGAGGTGCACACAGAGCAATTTGTTTGCAAGTGCCTCCTCCACAGTCCCAGAGAAGCAATCCCACCCTGGTCATGTGCCACTGAGCAATGGGAGGCTATGGCCTTCCACCTTATTAAAAGGAAAAAGAAAAAAAAAATGTTCAAATGGGTGTTCAGCTCCGTTTCCCCCAAAGAAGGGTGAAAACCTTCCCCCCATCATTTACATTCCCCAACTTTGGCCTGGAAGATGCTTTCTTCTGGGTCGTCTTCAGCAAGCCAATCTCTCACTTTAAGCAAAATAGCTTGCTTCATGAACCAAATCTTCACTTACATGCTCAGAAACCACACACACGTCATAAAACCACAGAAACTTGCCTAGCTGTATGTACAGGGGGTATATACCTACAGTCCTACTGCTTGTTCTGTCCAATAGCAGAAAATAAATAAATTTGCACAATATAAACAATAAAGTAACAAAATTTGCACAATAAAAATATAAACAGTGCAGTAAATGTTTATAAAACTGGTTAGAAATAGAAATGGGCAGGCAAATAGGTATCAGCCAAAAAGAAGAACCCACAAACAACCCCTTTTTCTTTCACCACCTGTTCTTAGATTGTAACCTCTTCAGCCAGAACTAGGCATACACGGCAGGCCGTAAAGCACTTCGCTCGAAACTCAGTCCTTTGGCCTCCATCTTCAGTTCAAATAAAAACTTTATTTCTGACCCATTGGCCATTTGCAAACCAGCCATTTTCAAAATTCAAGCCTGGGGACAGGTACCGTTAGCCAGTAGCCTGACTTGTTTACCACCTAATACATCTTGACATTAGACTGACCTGAATTTTACAAGCTGGGAACGATTATGTAACGGTACATAATTAAACCTAAATATATAATTTAAGAAAGAAAACAAGATGTAATGTGGAAAGAATTACCAGTGGGTCAAGTTCAGGTGGTAAATTAGGATGTGAATGGTACTGCTTACTATGCTTTTCTTTCAAATACAACCTGCCCTAAGTTCTGCATAATAGAAGAGATGTATTTTCTTTATTAAAAAAAAATAATAATTTCTTGGTAGCTCTTCAACGGAGAATGAAGTTTTCACATATTTCAACGAACAACCAGGTGGACCCCCAAATACACAGACCTTGACAATACTGATCAACGTGACCCCAAAGTAGCTCCACAGCACTTCAGGCCATTTTAACGGGGCCAGCGTGGCCTTGCTCTTCTCCCACTCCTTCCCCACGCTTGGCTGCACAACCCCACCGAGGCAGCATGCTGGCTGGAAACCTGCACACCACCAAGCCAGCAATAGCAACCCGAAGCTGCCCTGGAATCGCGGCCTGAGAGACCACAGAGATACTGCGCATCCCAAGTAGATTTTTCAACATCTTATGTCAAGGTAGAAAAACAGTAGCACGGGTTACAGACACAACTAAGGGCGGACTGCCCTCTGCCTGTGAGCAATTTCCCCGCAATGCCCTGAGAGTGCAGGGGCAGAGGGCGCGCCCCCCTCAGGACGCCATGTTGGCACCTGCCGATAGGGGCTTTTCCGCCCCTGCCGGAAGCCTCCGCGGCGCGGGGGGCGCTGAGGGCTCGGTGGGGACGTTGTCCGCTTCCTCCCCTCGAGGGCAGCGAGGCTCCCTGCGCGGCGGGAAAACGGCGTCTCCCTCTTCCCGCTGCTAGGGGCGGGGAGCGGGACCGGGCGGACTACAGCTCCCGAAGGGCTGCGGGCGCTGAGGGCCGGAGGCCTCGCTTCCTGCCCCGGCCTCGCGTCGCCTCGCCTCGCCTCACGGGCTGGCCGCGGCGGGAGCCGATGGAGGGCGCCGAGGAGGAGCCGCTGGTGCAGTGCCCCGTGTGCCTGCGGGAGCTGCCGGGCGCGCACATCAACTCGCACCTGGACCGGTGCTTGCAGGCCGGGGAGGGCGAAGCGGAGCCGGGCTCGTCGCCCGGCTGCAAGCGGCCGCGCCTCGCCGCCGCCCCGCTGGGGAGCCAGGCGGAGGGGGAGCCGGAGGAGGCCTGCCCGGCCGCCGCCCCCCCGTCTTCTCCCTCTTCCACAAGGGCCGCGGCGGCGGGCAGAGCCCGGGAGCCCCCGGCAGGAGGAGCGGGGCGGGGCGGGAGGAGGCCGCCACGAAGCCGGAGGACGGAGGCTCGGCGGCGGGCAGCGGGGCGAGCCTGGCGCAGAAGCTGGAGGAGAAGCCCCTGGCCGAGCGGCTGCGGCCGGACACGCTGGGGGATTACGTGGGGCAGGAGCGGGTGCTGGGAGCGCAGACCATGCTGCGGTCCCTGCTGGAGTCCCACGAAATCCCCTCCCTCATCCTCTGGGGGCCACCGGGCTGCGGCAAGGTGAGTGGCACCGCCGGGCCCCGCCGCCGCTGCTCCCGCCCTGCCGCTGCCCCGCCGGCGGGCGGCTCTCCCGGGCCCGGCGTGGGCGGCGATTAGCGACCAGCCATAGGTTCACGCTGTGCGGCTGGGGTTGGATGTTCAGGCCCTTCTCTGTTTCATGTGGCTTTCGAGGCTGATGAATTTAAAGGGTGGGAGCTGTTTATTTTCGAACTCGCTCTTTTTCCTCTGTCTTCTTGGTTTCTTCTGTAATGTCTTTATGTTGGCTGATGCCCACTGGTTTTCACTTAGATTACAAAACACAACCCGCCTCCTGAATAAATTAGAAGTGGCTCACCCCCACCAGCCCCACTCCCTGTGGCTTGTGCTTTGGTTACACAGGCCCCTGTTGATTTCAGGTAATTCAAATTTCATAAACTCCAAAGCCATTACCTAAAAGACAGCTTGTGTTTTAGGTAATAGCTGAGAAGCTTAAAAACAGCAAGAAAACAGAATCTGTAAAAATGTCCAGGAAATGTTGTGAGATACCAGCAGATTACTACAGCACAGTTGGCGAGTGCAGGGTTTGCTTTAGCCAACAAATTCCAGCCCCTGACAGAAGGCGGCTCTGGTGTGGAAGGGAGTTAGTGTTGTGGCCAGGCACGCCGTGCCAGGCACTCGTCTGTCTTCAAACAAACACTCTGAAGCTGATGGGTCTTTGCAGGATCTGACTGCTGGACGTTCTTGTTCTGCCTCTTTTAAGATATGGGGGCAGACCATGGTGAATCCCAAAAGGCACTGTAATTACAGCATAGCAGTGAAGGGATCCACAGCTGTAGTGAGGGAAGGACCAAATGAATGCCTGAGGTGTGATCAGGAGGGAGCACTCACTTTGTCCTTTTTCTCTGTATTTCATATTTTGGGGGTGGGCAGGGGGAAGCTAAGCAAGCAAAATAGATGGTATCTCAGTCTAATGTGTGCATAGCGCTAAGTTTTTATATATATATATATATATATATGTCTTGGCTATGTGTGGGAAATAATGACTAATGAATTAATGCTGGCAGAGTAGTTAAGGACGGACCAGCAGCTTGCTCTTCTCAGCATAGTTACTTGAAGATAAAAAGAGACTTGATATGTATGGTATTTGAATAATAATGCCCCTTAATCACAGTTAATAAGGAGTAGGTATGAGAATAATTGATAGATGAATACTGTTAGCAATGATGCAACAGGTTGTTTAGGCTAGATAACATACACCTGAAAAGAACCGGCTGGTGAACTTAAATAATTGCCACTTTCTTTAAAATAACAAGGTAATATCAGAAAGAGAGAGATCAGACGAGATGAGGTAAAGAAGGGCTGTTTCTAAAAACTCATTGAAGGGGAGGTGGATTGACTGAAGCAAGATGGCCACAGAGAGAAGTGGAATTGAATTCTTTAATAAGTAGGAATCCACCTTATTGAATGAGTGACATGTTCAGGGGCCTGCTTCTATATTATTCATACTCTTCTGCCTTTGGTTTCTTGTTATCTGTGTCAGCTTGCTCTTTCTTGGAGCCCTTTTTCCTTAGAAAATAGTGCTGTTACAAATACAGTGATAACAAAGCAAAGGCCGCGTACAGTCTCTGAAAATTGGAACTGAATTCAGTGACCTTTGGGTTATGGTCTGATGAACCCACCTTTTTTTGGCTATGGAAATGGCTTACGCTTGCCTTCTTTAGGAACCTTCTGTGGCACTAAGACTGTCTTTGAATAACGGGTGATCTGTTTCGTGCCTGTAATAATGCAGCTTTCACTCTCCTTTCTCATGAGCCGTCTTCCTCACCCATATGCGGAGTTGTATTTAGTAAGCTTGCTTCTCACAGTTTAAGTTCTACTGCTCGTCAGACATCTGACTTGCATCAAGACACTGCCTTTTGCCCCATCAAGGAATAGTTCCACAATTTATCTGTTACATTTTCTCTTTCCAAGTTCTTAAGCTGTTGGGGAGTTCATCTCCTCTCTAGGTTACTCCTTCTCAGCAAACAGTTTTGAGGCTACATGCTTTCAGCTGGCTCTTGATGGACCATCCATTACTGGCTGAACCAGAAATTCCTACTGCAAAAAGTTGAACTTTTCCCTTCAGGCATGCTTATCAATATTTCTAGGACCATGCTAGAGTATAGTTTCATCTCAGGCCTTCTTCCCCATAAATCATATTGTCTGTCTCGGGTAAATGGCTGAAAGTTCTATCCTTTACTTGGATATTTTTTATTAAATTCCTGTCCTTACAGATTTAACAAGCAAGGCAAAATAGTCCCCCTAAAGATGGAAAAGGAAGTCTGTGGTTGCCTGCCTGACTCATTCACTTACTATTTGGGTTGTATGTATATAACATGTCTAAGAAAACATTTAATGAGGAAGTAACCTGAAACAGGTGGAGGACGGACAGATGAAAAGGAAGCCTATTTCTGTTTTTATGTGAAGAATCACGTAACTTAGTGCTTGAAACTTGAAAGATCTTGTGAAGAAATAGGTATTCTCACTGCCTCAGGACCTGGTTGGACTGATAATCAAAAACTTCTTCTGTTAAGTACAGTCTTTTTCAGTGGGAAAATATTAGGAAATAATTGCGTGTTTTGTAGCTTCAAATGTAACAAGCCCACATACTAAGCTCTGCCTGTCAAAGAAGATAGCCTTACATTAGCAGATAGGTGCTAAAATAGGAGTATAATTAGATATGTTGGTCTAAATTCAGAAGTGCTATGTAAGATGGTCATAGACTCCTTAAACCTCTTCACACTCCTCCTACCCATGGAATCTGGTTATTGCAGCCCATCTATGCTTTCTTCCATTTCTACAGCCAAATGCCACACTAACCAGTACTTCTTTTGAAAAGTGTAGAGCAGGACTAAGTAAAAAAAATAACTGGAGATGGAATTAATCCTTGGGGCCAAATTTCAAATTAATTTATGTATTATTTATCAGTCTGGACCTTTATGAGAAGTAATAGTTCAAGAGACTTTTTCTAAGCAAGAAGATAATAATCTTGGCTATTAAACTGCTATAAATGCAGTATTTCATATTGTAGGTCAAGAGTACTTCTGGAGAATTTTTATCATGAAAGTAATAAAGCTAGGTACCTGAGTAAAAATATATGTGCTTTGTACTGCTCTGCCCAAGCTGATTTCAGCCTCAGCTGCACTTGATTATTCAAGGAAGCACAGTCAAAATTGAAAAGACAAAATCAAGGTACTTCTGTTGTGAGTTTATTTTCTTGTGAGTTTCCATCTGTACTGAGTCTTCTTATTGTAAGGGAGCGTGATCTTTGTACTTTTAATTTGTCATCCTAATTTCTTAGGAAACCAAGGTGCTCTAGGTGAAAAGGCTTTGACTCTTTGTTTTTACTTTTGTCACTATTAAGTGTTGAACACAAGAACATATTTTCTGCTTTTAAGACGCTGACCAGCCACAGGCCAGAAGAAGAAACACTGCTTCAAAGAGATGCCGTGGTTATTAACTTAGGAACAGTTAGCTTGTTCATCCTGACTATGCAAATTTTTAAAAGCCTGCATGAATCCTAGTGCAATCTGAGTAAGCCGTACTGTGATTTATGACACCTTAATGCAGGGATTTAGATTTTTGCTTGTCTGCCATGAGGCACCAATTTTAGTAAAGAGTTAGCGGGGGGACGCAGCGTAACTTGAGCACTGAATAATTTTGCTGCCACAGATACGGTTTAAGCCTTATAAACCTGAACATTCTGTATTTAAATATGGTAAACATTCCCTCTTATGTTTGCTATATAACAAGAAAAAATGTAGGCAGCAAGTGTCTGAAACCTGATCCCTACGAAAGATAAGACAAAACATTCACACATGATTTTCTGGGGTCCATATCTGCAATCTAGTACTAAGGTAAAATACGCAGTGTTGATATGAGTGCAAAACATTAAAAACCCAGTAAGTGGTCTTTGACGTTTCCATCAAATCTCCACTGAGTTTATTTCTAGGACTCCCTTGTATTTCTTTTCTTTGTTTTTATTCAAGACTTTGCTATGTGACACATTGAAACACAGACAGCAAGTCCAGCTTATATGTTTTGCTCCCCGCATATACACTTCCCTCCAGTGTTTTCCATTTTGCTAATTCAAGTGATTACCTAAATGGCTATTTGATTACTTGAGTGTATTTCATCTTCTCTTATTCATACTGCTTGGGGCCTGATTTGATCCGTTTGAAGTAATGAGTTCTTTTGATTGATTACCATGAGATTTTTAACTGAAAATGCATGATGTCTTTTACAGTAGCGTGGAGTGAAAGTCCAGAACAACTCTGAAAAATGAGTTTGTCTTTGCAGTTGCCTAGGAGAAGTCTTCGAATACAGTGTGCTTGATTTTGCTTATCCCAATCTAAATCAGCAATAACTTAGGGTAGCTCTCTAGGAAGAGAAAACTGGAAGAGAAAATACAATTGTATTTGTAAAGGAGTTGAATATAAGGAGACAAATCTGGATGCAGCAAATGGAGGCACAGCTCCGTTTCAGTAAACATTATGCAATGACCTTGCATCTGTTTATGCTTGGTTGGACTTGGATTCTGGAAGTGCTGTAAACCACATGCTGTGGCTGTTGTTCAGTGACACCTTACTCCTCCAGTAGTCTCACAGTGGGCTATTTGGGGTGTGAGGAACCAAACAAGATGGGTAAGAATAGCATCTGCCCTTATGTAAATGCCAACTGCTGCCACTTTCGATTGCGTTTATCTCTATAGACGGTGTCCCTGGGCCATGTTCATCTGCTATCCTGCCAGTTCCCTTTAGACACAGCCCGACTCATCTCCTGTGACGCAGTGTGGTAGCTTGGGGTCAACTCAGCAGTGTTGGGTAGGACAGACCCGAGCTTTTTAAGCTGCATCCCAGGGAACTGCTCCCCTGGCTGGCATCCAGGGATGCTGGCACTGTTGATGTGTCACTCAAGGCAGTGAAACAGAGCGTGACCTTTCCTGACTGCTTGTCAACCACAGTATGGCCCTGCTGCCCTCAAAGGGAGAGTTGAGGGCGAGGAGAGGCTGTTGATGGCAACACCATGTAAGCAAACATATGGAAATCCTGGCCAGAATAAAGGAGGAGGCAAAAATACGGGGCAAGTCATGGTCAGAGGGCAGCAGAAAAAAGGAGGATGCCAGTTCAGAACTCTGGTGACGTAGTTTAGACCCTATGAGTCTATAGGTGCAGCTAGCCTGTTGGGCTTGTGTTTTGTACTAGGCTGTCAGTCTTTGTCATCCCTGCTGCAAACATAGTTCATGCTGTGGTTTGCTCTGGAACAAACCAGCGAAGTCACTTGGTAGGGAAGCCTAGATGCCAACTAGATTATCCCTGCTCAGGAATAATCCATGCTGCACTGCAGTGTATACACTAGTGCAGATCTGTGCCAGACCTGCTTTGGTCACCTAAACATGGCCTAGCAGACAAATACAACCTTCCAGATTTGTTGGGAGAAGCATGTGTGTTGGAAGGGCCTATCCAGGTGCAAGGAGAGCTCTTGCACCAGCGTGCTCCCGTAAAGTGTAGTATGAATGTCAGCTCCTCATGAAAAGGCTGTGAGAGGTGAAAAGGGCTGTGAGGCTGGAACAGAAAGACTGTGAGCTGTTCTGCACACCTTGCAGGAGCTCTCTGACATGACTGCTGAACACGGTATAGATGTAACCTGAGAGACCACGTGTTTTCTGAGACTGACATCTACAACGCTGTTTTGCCAAATTTATACAGTTTAAGAATTAATAAGGAAAGTCTCCATGAACAGGCAACCATAGGCAGATCCCTAAACAAGGTCTACCTGATCTTCCACGAGAGTGAGGTAGGAATGACCTTAGGTTTCACAGTCAGCTTACTGACTGGAGTCTTCTTGACTATGATCTGACCATATATGCTAATCTCTTCCCAATTCTTTCAGTTCCACTTTCTGAAGAGAGCTAGGCAGTACCGCTCTTTATTCCTGGAAGGGGCTTTGGTGAGCTAATGCAGTGGGCATAGTTTAATGGCCTGGTAAAGAGGTGCAAAAATGAAAAGACCGCCTTACTTCTAAGCAGGTAATGTTAGTCATTGAACATCAGCATCAATAGGACGGGCTTAATTTGTACTTGCTTTTTACTGTTTTCTTCCAGCCATGGGTGTGAGGTTGCATTGACTAGTGGCAGCGCAGAGAATAGGGAAATAGGTTACACTCAAAGGGAGTTGCCCAGTCAAGGAAACTTGTGGATATACAGAAAATTCTTGTCTCCTTGTACAAACATCCAACTAACCAAAACAGCAAATCTGATTGACTTATCTGCTCTGACAGTGAGAGGTGCATGGAGCCAAGCACGCTTTGTGGGTTTTTTATTTCATCCGTAACTCGTATCAAAGCCTGGGTGGGCTTGTTTGGCTATTTTTTTTTGTTTGGTTGGTGGGTTTTGGAAATCTTGGATGATTGCAGCCTTTGGGAAAGGATATTCTCATTTGGGCTGACATGAAGAAGTTTGCAGGACGGTGGAGGCAAGTTTTGGTAGTTAAGTGTTTGTTCTGTGTGTAATGGATCTGGAAATAAGTGACCACAGGCTCAAGTTTGAAGTGTTATTCATTGGTGAGTAATGGTTCATGAGTTTCTTGGTGGATATGTTTCCACCTTTCAGAACGGCTCCTTATGATGGCACTTCTTTAGCCTGTCTAAACAGATAAGTCAGTAAGGTCTTGCAATTTTCAGCATAAAACTTGAGATGATAGGTGTGAGTTTGGACAGTTTGGGGGGATAATGGAAGAGAACTGAGAATGATTTCTGGAAGGGGCAAGATTATTACACTGTGAGCTTTGTAAGGTGTAATTTTTAGTGAAGTTAGCAAAAGGTTAGTTTGCAGGATCACTCCTATTCTCATTGATATAAATACCACTTAATTTACAGGAAACAATACTTCTCCTCCTCCCCATAAGGAAAAACATGATCTAAAGAAGAAACACCTGTATAATACAAGGAGCAGAATATCAACTTCTTTAGATTTCCTCTTCCTGCTTGTTATGCTGGTTCTGATAGGGATGTATTCATTCATATTAAATTGCAACATCAATGTCGCTATTTTAAAAGACTTTTTTTCTAATGTAGTAATCAAACCTACTTCAAAATTTATTTCAGATGTTGAAGGATATTCAGTGCGTTTTCTTCTGCCTTATTCCATATCAGATTTTTAATTTTCTTCTTATCCCTCAAATGTATTGCCCCTGAATTTAGTGAGAGAAATTAGGGGTTCAGCATACAAGTTGCAGTTCTTCTGTGCTAGTGCCTTCATACTTAGGCTACCCTGCTTAAGTTAGGTCTCCACTGGGTTATGTGTTCCCTAGGTTGTAACCTGATAGTAACAAAGAGGGAGAAAACAGTGTAGCACGTTACTGACTTTTGCTTGAGATGGTAGGAGAAAAAGCAGTGTAAAAAAATTGAGCTCATGGGAAATAATAGGCTTTCAGAGGAACAGGGAAAGTTTGACCTGTATGCGATGGGCAGGTTGACTTGCTAAATGATTGATTGTGCAGAACAGAAGGAAGAGGCCATGAACATGCCTGTCCATGTCAAGCACTGCTTTTGAAAGGCAATGTATGTTATTCTTATTACAACCTTTGTTGACCCAGAAGTTGGCAGAGCAGGAGAGGTACATGCTGGCTGACAGCTGTGTAGCAGTTTTCAAGTAGATTCTTGGTCTAATAGTAACTTTCAAACAAATCTCTTTGGGTTTTTTTTCCTAAATTAGGGGTAGAAATATGGGCTCCTGTGCATGTGTTTAAAAACAATTCCTTGCTGCCTTTTTTTAAACAACAAAATTATCTGTGACCCGGTGAATAAGGGCCAGGATGCAGTATGAGCTACCAGTTTAAGTGGAGCTACAAGAAGAATAGCCACTTGATTTTATTTATTTTTTTTTTTAATCCCCACCCCCCTCTCACCACTGCCACTTTTAGAGAAGGAAGAGGTACATTTTTCATTTTTCATCCTCAAATCTGATGCATTGGGGGTTTCCATGCTTCTGATCTTCAGAATCCCAGATCTTCCTGATTTCTGTAGGCTTTGCTGCAAGCACTTTCCAGCGTGTCTTTCCAGTCTTGTCTTCTGCAGGGAGACAAGGAGGGGAGGGGCTGGTGCTTTGAGCTCCAGGGTGTGAGAGGATCTGACACAGGATGTGAGTCTTGTATCAGGACGTGAAATGACACCTCTTGTGAAGACAATCAGGAAGCCTTTACTAAAACTGAAGCAAGAATAAATAGTGATACCTCCTCCCTCTTAGCCTCCCCTTTCCCATCTTGGGCTGGTTGCCATTTCAGGGATGAGGAGATCAATTAAAGAGACAGAGCAGTGCTGCAGCACCACTGGTAGCCATGTGGTAGGTGGTTGCTTCTGCAGCCACCCTGCAAGAGGACCAGGTTGGCAGCACCTGCTGCTTTAACCTCCGTACTTGGAATATCTTCTGAAGCGGTTTTGTCAGCACCTGTCCCACTCCTGATCTGCTGAGGCTCTCCTGTCTTCAGTCTCCTTGAGCTCCTTCTTTAATAGATGAGTGAGCTCGGTGGAAGAATCACCTGTGTTTCTCTAGCAGTACTTTCAAATAGAGGTACACTCTGCTTGGGACATGCAGATATACCTGCCTTTACTAAGGATTGTGAAGGAAAGTCTGGAAATTATGCCTGTGATGTGTTCAGGTGTAGTAAATCTGCCTGGGAGGTAGTACCAGAGGTTGCTTCTGTGCTTTGATAGGCTCAGTGGAATTCCCTGTAAATAAATTCTGATTTGAAGGAGTTGTCTATAAGGAAAGAAAAACAACATAGCTGCTTACTGAAACCAGCCAACAGTTTGTTCAGTCAGCTGCCTTTTACTTCCCTGGGCCAGCATTTGATTACTGTTGACTGTTTAGATTTAAAGAGTTACGTTTTCTTAAGTATATGTACAATTTTTCAGTACTAACATTCTCATGCTTTTGTAGAGAACTGCTGTCTGATTAATTTCATTTTTATGTGCAGTGGACATAGAAAAGGCTTTAATTAACAACATTGTAGCTTTTTATTTCTTAAATGTGGTTGCACTGTAAACTCTTCTGCAGGTGTCTTGGGGTAGTCCAGCTCTTTATCCATTAACATACTCTACAAAATAACTGCACAGCGAATTGCAGTCAGCCCGTCTTCTGTGACAGAAATGTATTTGGCGAAGAGTTCTTCCGTGGTAAAGGAGACAGCTGTCACTGCTGGCCTTTTCAGTATTGAGACTGAATAGGTCTGGTACGTAAAAGTGCAGACATCAGAAATGCAGCAGTAGAATTGGCACCTACCTCTAGCAGGAAGTTTTTAAGTCTTCTGTGTGCTAGAATAGCATGAACTATGAAGTGTCAACGCTGTCACTGTGTCCAGAGTATATAGCCTTGTTCTTTACGTATTTCCTTCAAATGAGTACTTTCTGTGTCCAAAACGATTTTTACAAAGCTTTCTCCTACTGCTGTTTCAGACTACACTGGCACACATCATAGCCAACAGCAGCAAAAAGAATGGCACGAGGTTTGTGACACTGTCGGCCACAAGTGCCAAGACAAATGATGTTCGAGATGTCATCAGCCAAGCCCAGAATGAAAAAAGACTCTTCAAGAGAAAAACCATCCTCTTTATTGACGAGATCCACCGTTTCAATAAATCTCAGCAGGTATTGTACTACACTGCTTTTGTAAAAAGCTTTTGTCAGCACTTCTGTAGAATTTCCCACTTTGCCTCAAGATGATAGCTTACTTTGGGCTTCTCATTTTAATGTTAATGTTTTTAGTAGATGAATTAGGGAGAAACGTAAAAATTAAATTCCATAACTAACTTCCAATCAATGTTTAATTATTGTGATTCAAAGACTTAAATAAAAGGCTGAGCTATACTTACAGTTGACTTACATGCCGGGCTTTATATGACGTTTTTCTGGAATTTTATTTCTGCAAAGTCGTGTTAGTAATGTTTGCTGCACACATCTTCATTTCAGCCTCCACCCTGGGGGTAGCATTCTGCATTACCTTTAAAAAGGGCTGGAATGTGAATGTGCCTAAGGTGGGTGTGTGTTTTAATGTTGTCCCCTCTTCTCTGTGAGAAAAGAGAAAAGTAAGGCATGGCATGGTACTTTGGGATAACACGTTGCTGCAACCATCACTTGGGTGGTTTTTTTCTTTTTCCTTTCCTAGATAAAAGTTTTCTTTGGTCATACCATGGAAAACTTGAATTCTGTACTGCAAGTTACAGTTTTTATATTGAACCATACTGCAATCTTCCTATAGTTTTCTGAGCCATCCTATAAAATTATGTAGGGAATTGTAGCCCTAAAGGTTGATTCAAAGAGTAAGAAGTAGCCTTGCTATTTGTTATATTTGATAAGGCAATTTCATGATATCTTATGTTTGCCAAGCAATAAACCAAAGTCACGTAAATAAACTAAAAATTTGCAGATTTTTGACACTGTTTCTTTCAGCTGGTAGGGTCATTCTCACTGCAAGCATGAGTTAAGGTGAACAGCCCATAACATGCTGTGTGCATGAAATTAAATCGTTTAGATAGCTGAGCAGATGAGCTGCCTTGTCAGTGAGGTTATTTGTTGTATTAACAGGGAACCCAAAGACTCACAAGACACAAAAAATGTAGCCTACTTACATTGGATGTTTCAGGTTGTCATTGATCGAGATCAGCTTTTTCTGCTTCCCTCCCATCCTCAGGACACTTTCCTTCCTCACGTCGAGTGTGGGACGGTGACCCTGATAGGAGCGACCACAGAAAACCCTTCCTTCCAAGTCAATGCCGCTCTTCTGAGCCGATGCCGGGTGATCGTCCTGGAGAAGCTCTCAGTTGAAGCGATGGAGGCGATTCTGATGCGGGCAGTCAGATCCTTAGGGGTCCGGGTTTTGGGCCAGGGTGAGCAGCACAGCAGCTCTGCGACTGGTGGCAGCAGCGAGAGCTTGAAGTGAGTACTTTATGGGCTGCAGGGTGTTAACGCTCGGAGCCCGAGGAATTGACTGTCTGCCAGGGAGAGAATGAAGCAGTTGGGGGGTGGGAAGAGAAACCCTAGCCACTTCTGATAGTAAAGAAAAGAAGTGGCAGCATATGGCAGGGGTGGGGGGTGACAGGAGAGAGAGAATTCAAAGCACTGGCTCTCTCCGTCCAAAACATAATCTCACCGTCTGGATTAGGAGAGAGTTTTATACTTGGATCTGTAGCTCCTGACTCACCCTCCCAGGATATTTAAATCTGTTCTGCTGCTGAGGATTTGCTGTGGAAGCCTGTAACTGGGTCTTTGTCATGTCCTAATGTGTGTTGCTTCTTGCTACTGGTTGTAAAAGCATAGTGTTACCATTAAGTGGTGGATGGGGCATGCCCTCTTAAATTAATTTGGAAATGCCTGACAAAAGTTTGTTGTTTTCTGAGAATTTTTTTTTAATAAGATCAGGGAGGATACTACTGTTCTTTAGTTGCAGGATAAGTGCTGTGGTATGTTTTATGGTATGCTGTGAGGGGTTAATAGATTGTTTTAAGAGAGACTTTGTTTTTCTCTGCTCCTTGTCGTCCAAGCCAGATAGTCACGTTAAACATTTGGGAGAGTTTTGGAAGAAACAAGGTCCAGATTTGTCCATAAGGGATGTTATCTGCCTTCCAAAATTGCTAGCTGGCAAATAAGAATAATGCTTGGTACTGTGCTACTTTCATGCAAATTATTACACTTCCTTCATGTTGATGCTTGTCTGTACTCCTAGTAATTTGCAGTGTATTGACATGGTGGTAATTGAGCAGGCACTCCGTATGAAGTAAATGAGAGGGAATCCACTTTGTCCTTTAGCTTTATCACAGAATGTAAGAAGAATTGCTGACCTGAACACTGAGGTCAGGGCAGGGAAGGAAAGCTATTCCCTTTTTATTTTTAGGGTACCCTGCCTCATGGTTTACTCATTTGTAGCTTTTACATATTGTAGTAATGTGAATTTTAGAAGAGAGGGCAGTACTGCATGTCAGCCTTAATATAATGGCACAGCTGTGGTTGTGGCTACACCCTGACTGGGGTTCGGAGACTTTCCTTTCTGTACGGGATTAAAGTACAAGGCATAGTTTCAGCTGCAGTTGTTTGGGTTTGGGTTTCGCTAGACCCTCCGTATCTGTAACCTTCCGTTAGCTGATGATTTAAACAGCACGGTGTGGTGCTTCATCAAACTGAAAGAAGTCTGGCAGGCAGACTGTCAGACTAGCACAGTTTCAGAAATCTATCCATGGAGAGAGAGGGCTCCACTCCAAAAGCTAACGTGGGAGCCAAGCATTTAAAGATAAAAATGGGGTTCAGAATTTAGGATTGTTTGTTGCAGTTGTGTGTTAAGTCTTTCTTGTCTTTCCTCCTGCTGTCTGGTTCTGGTCTGTAGTTGATATATACCGTTGCTGGTGAATTTGGCTTTTTATAAGCCATCCTGTCTCTTACTGTGGTTCCAGTTTTGGTCTCCTTGTTAATTCCTCCTTCTTGCTTCACTGTCCATACCATTTCTGCTCCTTCGTTTCCTCTCCACCTACTGCTCTGCAGGAGCAGCTGTGTCTCATCTTTTACCTCTTCAACTCTCTGCCTCTGTGAAGCAGGGCTGTCATTAGATGCAGGCAGGTAACAGTGTTCATGCTGTCCTGAGGAATAAATGAAAGTCACCAATTACAGTTGAATTGGTTGTTCACCATGCTCACCTTTGTTCCAGAATTGGAAAAGGAGCTGTAAGGCAGCATGTCCCCAAATGTGGGGCATGCTTACTTTGAAAATGCTGCAGAGATCTAGCCAGAAGGCACAAGAGATGTGTACATTGAAATTTGGATTTCATTTCCCATGTGAGTCTCCCGTTCCAAACCACGGAAGTGTAGTATGAAGTCCTGCATGTGCTGCTTGGCCTCAGTTTATCAGATGGTCTTAGTATCACATCATTTGTCTTGACATGATGGCTGACCTAGATGAGATTTTGATGAGATCTTTGTGGTCTCTCCTGTTACCTTGAGGAATAAGGTGAGGGTGAATCTTCCTTAGTCTCTGCAGGCATCTTCTGTGCTCAACAAGAATGCAGCCATCGCTAAGTGATTCGGTAGGTTTCGTCATCTCCGCACTCCATGCATGTGCAGCAGTTATCAAAAGGAAAGTGTGCTCTGCCTGAATCTGTTTCCTTAAATTTTCTTGGTGGCTTTTTCTTATCTTGCTTCCACTATTGCTGCAGGTTTCTGATAAGGTTAGGTCACCTGGCTTCTCTTTCATCCCACTGTGGCCTTTTCTTGCTGTAAAGCTGAAATAGAACTAGCAGGAAGTAGTTTGGTATCTTTTTCTTTGTTATGTCATCATGCTCATAAAGCTTCTTTGACAGTTTTTAGATTAGTTACTGGATTTCTGTAGGGTAAGATGTGCTTTGTGTTATATTTTCATCAACTTTACTGCCATCAGATTGTGCCTCCTAAAGCCTGCAGTAAATTAAGCTGAAAGATGGGGGAATATGAAAGGAAGAAACATTCTCATGAAGAAGAGAAGTAAGGAGAAGTCAATGTTAAAGACGGTTTATATTGCTGAAACTTTGCTTGTGCTTTCTGCCATTTACACTGTCTCAGTAATAGCACAAACTGTTCCAGGTGTACACTGGTACACTACACGTCTACTATGTCAGTGATGGAGGAAATCAAGTTCTTTTCTTGGCTTTTTTTTTTTATCATTCAAGTGCTGCCCTCAGAGTGATATCTTTAATTGAAGTCAGACAGTAAACTGGATGGTGGATTAATGTATTTGAAGTTAGATAGCGCAGAAGGTGCACAGCTGAGGGAAATGGAAGGCTCCCCAGTTTCCTGTTGGCAAGCCCAGACATCATGCAGTTCAGCTTGTTAGTGGCTGTATTACAAGTACTGACAGGTTTTGAATTCACTGGTTTGTAAATCACAATGTTGAAGATGGGCTTCCTTTAGGTCTTCAGTGTTCAATACCTTTTTGAAAATTATTCCCTTTTTGGAACATCCATCCAATTTCCTTGCAGGAAATAGAGTTGCTGGGATGATAGGCGATATTCAAAGACAATGCTGTGGGGCAGTGAGCAATGCATATCATACTGCAGTATTTCAGATGAAGAACTGTATTTGCCTGTAAAAGTGTTACAATCTGTCAAGGAGTGAATGTAGCGAGAATAATTGCACTGAGAAACTAAGAAAGTACTGATTTGTATGTGAAAGAAGCAATGGGTACTTTATCTCATGTTCTGCTCAATTATTTTTAAATCTTCCATCATACAGGTTCTCCTTGCTTGGACTTCCTTATATTTACTCTCTGATATTGCTTATACTCTCTGGTCATTGGATCAAACGCTGTGGCATTGTACAGGTTTTATGGGTAGCTCATCATACGTTTCATGTTGGTTCTTGGCACAAACTGTCTTGAGGGTATGTGTATAAGGAGGAATTGGAAGAAGGATTTATTATCTTGTAGTGGTAGTTTTCCATTCCTTAAGCTAGTATATCACCTTCAGCTCAGTGAGTGATGGATCCTGGGGCGTCCCTTTTGGCTTGTTTATGTTTTTGTCTCCAAGTATCATCGGTTACAAGGTACCAACATCGAGCATTGGCATCCAGTGGGTGTTGAGTGTTAATTTTGGAGGGTGAAAAAAATACGAGATTGCCCATCTGCAAGAGGATAAGGAGCTTGGGAAGAGGTCAGAAAGCACGGGAGTTATTCTGCCTTGCAGTTCTAGGGTGTGCAGAAGTCGGGTAAAGTGGAAGGATGTAGGGCACTTGAGCTTCTGAAGACAGGATGGGCTTAAAAATGTAAAATACAGTGAGTGTCTTTTGGAAGCCAAGGTAGTGAAATAATTGTCATCCTGATTTTAAAATTAGGCTCCTGCCTAGTGAAGTTAAATCATCAAGAAAATGGAATTTAAGATTTTAATTCCTCAGAAAAAATAACTAAATTCAGTTACTCTGAGTATAAAATGTTATTATTTTGAAATACTGAGTGTGAATGGAGCTGAGATTATGGAACAGGGAAGCATTATGTTATTTCCAATCAGTGATTCTCATCAATATGCTGTACAAATAGCTTGTATGTGGAAATTTTCTCCATTTATTCTTGTCCTTTATAATGTCCTGTATGTTGTGCTATTGTTGTAGACATGGACTGGATCAGCCTAATACATAATACATTATTTGGAGCAGAATTTCCGTTACTGATACTTTGTAACTTGGATTTCACCATGGAAGTGGACAAGACCTTTGCTTGTAACCAGATTTTCTGTACTTCCTTGTGCATATTTGTTTCAATTCCTGTGATACTAATTGCTTGTGTTGAGTCAACGGGGCACTTAAGAGTCCTATAGTGAAACTGAAGAGACAGGAATACAACTCAGCTTTCTTGCCTAGCTTCTAATTAGCAAATGAATGGCTAAAGTGCTCTGAGGCCTCAACTTTGTTTGGGACAGACTGGTCTCAGCTTCTTGCAAGTACCTGCCTTTTAGTGCTCTCAATGCTTGCCCGCCACTTGCAGTCGCTGAGTGTGAGGGTATCCGTGGGAGGAGGCCTCAAGCGCATGGTGTTCTCCTCTGCAAACAGCAGGCAAAGAGCTTAGTCCTTGCAGGTGAAACCTTCTCTTCAGTCTGCCCTGCTGGTGTATCCAAAGTGTTTGCTCAGTGTGCAGCATATTTGGTTTTGCTCTCTGTTGATGGAGGTATTAGCAGCAGGATATCTGTGTGTCGTGCCTGCTGCGTTTTTAAAAATAGCTTTTGCTTTCTTTGCTGGCTTCTTTCATTGCATATAGAAAAATCTGATGCCCATCTGTAGTGCTGAGGGGTGAACGCCGCTCCCTGATTTTCAAGGAATTTGATGCATGAGATACTTGACTTAGTAAGCCCCTGTGCCCTTATATACTTCTGCTTCCCCGTTCAAACACAAACGTGGTGTTTGAAACACCTTGGAGAAAGTGTGGTTATTTTGGAGTGCCACTGTGTGTGCATGTTAATTTTTTTTTTCCTAGCTTTATCAAATACATGAGAAATAAGGAGATGGAAATAAAAATATGACAAGATGCATATGTGTATGTAGATAGGTTTATTTTTCCCACAGGGTGTGATTCCTGCTGCCTACTCTTTGCAGCATGGGTTATGGCCTTAGAAGACATTTGTCAGCCTTCACTTGTAGTGGTGTGGATTAAGATTGCAGCTCTACAAGTTTTTCCCTCTTACGTGTGGGCATGAGAGGGCTCAAATACTGACTGTTGAAGTTTTTCCAGCACCTACTGTCTGTCTTTTTTGTGTGAGAAGTGCAAAGTGGGTTTGCAAGGAGGAAGAGGAGGCAAGTAATGAAGATTAGTGGATATGTGTGTCTGGGAACTCTGGCATTGCCTTTTTGTACATACACCGCTGATACTAACGGTAATAAATCTTTCTGGTGAATGAAGTGCAGGGCTGTGGTGAATCCTTAATTATTTGGCACACAAGGGCTTCATAAGAAATTGCCTCTCACATCGAGCTCTGTGCCCTAATCCCTGCTGATACATGTCACTCTTGATTTTTCAATCCAGTTACGAGAAATGGCTAAGTTAGGGCCATTACTTAATGCCATGCCTTAACTCCACTAGCTGCTGTTTCCAAATCAAATCAGTTGTACCCTCTGCCTTGCAAACACCTTAGCTGTTACCTTGTCTACATAACTAAAGTTTGAGGGTCAAATCCTCAACAGTATGCATATGAAATGTGCAGAGGCGAGTTGGTTTGCATGTGCCCTGACAGTGGGGACTGCAGCCTCGCAGATGAAAACCTGGAGAAAGAGCTTGAGGACTTTGTTACTTTCCCAGATTTTTCACAGACCCGATATGAGATCTCAGGAGATCCTTCACCTCCTGCTGCATTTCTCGACTCTTCTCGTATTGTTCATTTAGATTGTGTGTTCACTGGAATTTGGCCTTTTTCATGTGTTTGTATAGTCCTGGCACACTTAGAGTGGTAGATGGCAGGAACAGTGACTTGCATGCACTGGGATGCTTTTTGTTTCTAGTAAGATATTTTTTGTACCCCAGTGACTAAGTTGTAATAACTGTTACCATTTAGAAAAAAGAATGTAGGATGCGTGTATGCTTTACAATGTAAACAATCCTTCCATTTGTTGCTCTTTAAAGAACATCTGATAGCAGCTCTTGCTGTTGGTAGTTAGTTCAAAACCTTATGCTAATTACTTTATACCTCACTGTATTCTCTCACATGCATTTGGATAGCTTCCTACCTTTTCACTGTCCTTTTTGAAGTTTGAAGGAATTTGAAGTGCTAGCTATGAAATGCTGAAGGAGTAAAACCTTGTAAAGTTCAACTGGCTGTTGCAGAATTGTGCTCTGGCAAAACCCTAACCCTAGTTTCCATTGAACTTAATGAGATGAGGAAAAATAAGGGGGTTAAATAGATGAGAGCTCCTGCCCTACCTTTTTCACGTGCATGTATTTAACATGCATTGGGGCAGGAGGAAGAGGGGTCGGGTCCCACAGTGTTCTCCCAGGCTCTGCAATGCTTAATCATGACAGAATGAGTTAAGAACAAAACTTAAACCCAGCTGCCTCTCAACAAACTTTGTAAAGAAATACCATCTTTAGCATAATCTGCAAGGAGAGGAGCATGGTGGGGGCTAACAGTGTATGGTTATTCTGTTGCAGATTCCCAGTGTACATAGAGGAGAAAGCTCTAAATACCCTAGCCTACCTTTGCGACGGTGATGCAAGGACTGGACTGAATGGACTCCAGTTAGCACTTCAGGCCAGATTAGCAGCAGGGAAGACCACTCCTTTGAATATTACCAAAGGTGGTTCTGCAGATGGCATTCTGATAACAGAAGAGCATGTAAAGGAAGGGCTACAGCGATCTCACATCCTGTATGACCGAGCAGGTGAGTACCTGATACAGTTTCTGAGATGCAGCGTTCTCAAGAGCTGATAGCCTCTATAATTTCTGTTTCTTCTCCCCCTTTCATACCAACTGCTCTGGTGAAACAGTGGTTGTACTGAAATTTGGCCTAAAAATTACTTTTCCTATACAGTGTAGCAGGCTCACCCAGAAATTCCTTCTAAACGGAGTTTCCTCTTACCACTTAGGAAGTGTAGGTTAGCTGAAAGACATATTTGCTGCCCTGCAAACAGTTGCATGATGAAATTATTTGTTCTTTAAGGTTATTAGAATATTGTCTCCTAAGAGGGTTGTAACGTAAAGAGGGAGAAGTAATTTGATGAGGAGATTTGTTCGAGGGTTGGAAATCTTCCATTGCACCTACTCCTTTGAAAGTCTTGGAAGTGCTCACATTCACAACAATATGAAAACCTGAGCAGTTTGCTTTATTTTTAGAGTTGCTTTTTTAAGGTCACATAAATCTAATTGCATTTAAAGCTTCCTAATGTGATAACCACTCTTACTAAACTTGTGACTTAGCAATGTTAGGCATCACAATAGTTGGCCAGTATACCGTTTTATGAGAGGGTTAAAAATCAGAGTGTGAATATTAGAGATTAGGTGAATCCCCTTGAATGCGTATGCTAGTTCTTCAGCAATACTTGAATCGCTGTGCGGTATAGTATCAAATGATTATGTCAAGCAGTATTTGGAGAACTGATTGATTTTTATTTTTCCATTGTATCTGATATGCTCAATTAACTGTCACTACTCAAAACCTGTCATGAGAGATTTCTCGAGGTTGTTTGTAACGTGCCTGCTTGCAGCCTTCTCGCTACAAAGAGGAAATGATGGCTTATTGTCAGGAAAAAGTCAGCTGGGCAAATATTGATATGATGGCAGTTGAGAAGTCGAGGATAGGCAGAGGGAGGGAGAAGAAAAATTTTATGGGGTCTGTGGCAGGAAGAAGTCGTGATTAGGAGGAAGCAGAAAATCTGACCAGTTTACTGGTGTGAGTCTCTTGCGCTGTGTAGGTCCCTTGTGTGTTTGCTGTCACCTTGTGGCCACTGTCACACAGAACTCTTGGCTGTATCCGTTGCTCCCAGCCCTCCTACGCCTATTTGCTCTGTTAGAGATGGCACAGAGTGCCTCTTCCCGAGGCTTGCGTCAAGTCTAGGTAGCATGTGTCAGCCCCTTCTCTGTGACAGAAATCCTTCAAGCTCTGTGTAGGTTGGGGTTTTTTTTTTTTGTCAGAGATTTTCAGAGAGGGCTGAGAGCGGTGAAAATTCTGTTTTTCTTGATTGTACGAATGCCAAAAAGCCTGCCACAGATATTGTCACAGTAGCAGGTTGCCCGAGTACATGCCTTTACAAAATTTCTCTCTTCTGTGGAGTCATCTGTGTCTCAGTTGACCCCTTTTGTCCATAGTAGAGATAGCTGTTTGTCCTTTTATGTACAAAGGGCTTCTGGATAGAGGCTACTATATAAATAAAGATATGTTTGTAACATGTTTTAGCTAATACTTTTTTAATCACAGTTGTGGTGGTGGAATCTACAATCCTCTAATATAAAGTGCTTCAGCCTTATAAAGTGGAGGGACATGATGCTGTCTAATGGTGATAGCAGCAGCATATATTTGAGTGTAGTGCATTCATGTAGAAAGCACCAAATAATCGATTAGTGTTCAGAGTTGTGTAAATATGGAGTTTTGATTTTACGTAATTACTTATTTTTGGTCACCTTCCGCAAAATTTGCCAAATATATGTAGTTGGGCATTCCTTCATGTATTTTCACCAAGTAGTCTAGGAAGGAAATTATTTGTAATCCAGTCATTAGGCTATTGTTCTGATCTGTGTGCAGACATGCAAAGACAAGATCTTTGTGCAGATAATCTATGCATTTTAGCTGGAAGGACAAAGAAACAGCTCTAGTCAAATTTCACTGCCAGCAGCCACCTGCAGCCCTTGCAGTGTGAGAGGAAACAAACTATTTAGTCATATTTTAGCTTTTAATTGTAGTTTTTTACATTCTCATTTTTGGAGAAAATGATACAGCAACCAAATTAATCAAAGTTTACCTGCAGATGGACAGTGAATAGATTTTTAGGATAGAGTTGTATTGTCTCTTCTTCCTTTTACGTATTGTATCTCTCTGCTAACACTGATTTAATAGCAAATACCAAAGATAAATATCAGAATAATTGAAGGATTTTGTCTCGCTGTCTATGTGATAACATAACTTCAGTTATGGTAAAGACTGGGAGTGTGTTAAGCTGAAGCTAATTTATTCAGTAATCTGGAACACAGTTGTTCCTTCCTCTTCTATGGAGGAGGAAAGAGAAGGTGTCTCACGCCATAATGTTTTTTGCTGGCTTTATTGTTTTCTGCTGGACCAGGATGAGAAGTCTTTTTATCCATGCTGTTGCTCTAGTCTTTCTTCCAAGGCTTTCTTCTGTCTTTTATCGATGAGCAGTTGATGGCTACCTTTGGCTAAGACAGAAAATAACATGAGATGGGGAGTGTGATTTTACTTTTTACTTTTGCTCACTACCTTATAAATAGGGATTGCTTAAGAAGTCCAGATGTTAATTATGGTCAGTGAATGAGGCTTTTTCCCTGTCTTCTGCCAATAAGACTTTAGATAAATCAACATCTTAAATTAGCTGGAAAACTCTTCATGAGCACATAAAGCAATTTAGGGGCATAAATCAACAAGATTTATGCATCTGTATACATTAGACACTAGAAAATCCTGTCCTGCACAAAGCCTCTCGTGTAGTATCTTGTTTCTCTTTGGGAAGGTATTTGCTTTTGTGGGAACTGCATAGAGCAAATATATTTTGATTCCAAAAACTCTTTGGAGTTTTGATTTCAAGAGGCATCCAGGATGCAGAACAGCAGTGATAGATAAGTTGGCATGTGTCTGTCTCTCAACTGAATCGATAAGGCCAAAATCTATGTGTTGGCTAACCAGCCTGAGAGACAGAGCTAATAAATAAAGGTCTGTAAAATATTCTGTCTAATTTTTTTAAACTGCTTCTGGTATCTCAGATAGAATATATATAAACTGTATTTTTTTAAAAAGAAACATAAAACCTCTTTGTCCAATGCATGTAACTGTATTTTGCCTTTAGTTGAAACTGCTTTTAAAGTACAACTGCACAGTTTTTCTGAAGAAGTCTAGGTCTGGTCTGTAAGTATTGTCACTATGTTGATGACTCGGTCACCAACATTAACTTTGTGAGGAAGGAGATAAAGGGAGAAAACTGTCCCCTTTCTCAGCCTGCGTACTCTGAAGTCCCTTGCAGGTATGTATCTCTAGTCCCAACGTATCCACTGGATTCCTCCTGCCTCTCCAGCTGGTATCCCCAAGTATGACACTTTACAGTAGCCCAAACAGTGTATAAAAGCACTCCAGCAAAAAAATCTGAGCGAGTGCAACCTCTGGAGATATTTAAAGGCTGTCTTCCTCACTTTTAAGAGACCAAGAGACGCCTCTTCCAAGAGGACGATGCAAGTTCAGCTGTTTGGGTTTATTGCTACTAACTCAAGTGTTATGACAGAGCACAGACATGCTGTTTGTGTTGGCACGAGTGATGAATGCATACCACAGGGCTCTTTGTGTGGAGTCCTAGCAAAAATAGCTGTCTGCTGGCCTGCGTACGCCAGCAGTGCGTGTGTTGAATTCCCCACAGAACCACACTGCAGCATGAGCAGCAACGCAGGAAGATGGACTCAGTTTCTGACCTGGGAGGCGGAGGTCTTGCTGGCTTTGAAAGGAGCAATTGCAGTGGTATGGGGGCTTTGGTTTTCAAACTCAGGCGTGTGGCCTTTTATTTTGCAGGGCCTACAAGCGATGGTGATGTGTTCTGATACCGCCCTCAGGCTGTAAATCCTTTTAGCCATAGGAAGAAGAGAAATATTAACAGATGGCTGTGCATGCAGCCAGTTGCCTTTATAATACACAGTTAGCTGTGAGCCAAGGAATGCCAGGCACTTTATTTAAAGCAGATTGTGTGGAAAGTTGAACAACAGTATTGCAGCAAAATACTCTTACAAGTTTGATTAAAAGAAATGCATATGAATCAAAACCAGCTGCACAGAGAAAAATTGCAGGCAGGAAAGGTCTCCATTCAGTGTTTGTAATGTTGACCCTCTGTTTTTAGCTGTAGCTCTAAAAGATCTGTGGAATGGCTTTGTTTCTCCTTGGAGTTCATATCTAATCTTATACTGAACTTTAATGTTAAAAAAAATTTCCTTGTAATTCTTTCAGTCTTTCCACTCGTTATTTAACAGTCTGGCATTTCAAGTTTTGTTTGTGTTTTTTTTTTGTTTCAGCTGCTTACAGTTTTCAGGACACTTCCAGTAGTGCAGGTGTCTACAACTGAACTCAACATTTCTTAGGGGTTTGCCAGGGTTGTGTGCTGCGATCCTGTTTCCTCCGGATTGTGTAATGTGCCATCATCATATATCCACAGCAACGTTTCCTTTTTTCCCCTATATAATACAGCAAACTCATGTTTGATTTACTGCACACTTTATTTTCAAGTTTTAGTTGATGTGAAATTTCTTTTTCTAGAATATCACTAGTGTATAGTACTGGATTTCTCTAATTCTTCTGTTGTCTTCTCAGAGCTGTGTGCATGTCCAAAAGCAATGGGTCAGTGGTTTGAACGTGCTCATACTTTACTCTTTGTCAATTAGGAGATACTTTTAGAGTGTCTTCCAAACTTTTATTGTTTTTTTTTTTTTTTTTTTTTTTTTTTTTTTTTTTTTTGAGTTGCTCTTTATCTTATGTAGTTAGCTGAATGATCCATGTGGCAAAGCATGAAGGTGTTGAAAACATTAATGAACACCATAATCACGTATACATAAAAAGAACTTTAAAAAGCAGGTTATGTTTACCTGCTGTGACCTAGTAAAATATATTCTGTTCCCTTAAATGCATTTCACTTAATTTCCTCCTAACAGCTTTGTGTATCCCTTCTCCCCCATTCTAAATAGGAGAAGAGCATTACAATTGCATCTCTGCCCTGCATAAGTCAATGAGAGGCTCAGATGAAAACGCTTCCCTTTACTGGCTTGCTCGAATGCTTGAAGGTGGTGAGGATCCACTCTATGTGGCGAGGAGGCTGGTGAGGTTTGCAAGTGAAGATATAGGTCAGTATTTGCAGTATTTCATGTTGGAATATTATGTTGAATGAAGATCTGCCAGGCTTCTGGTTTCCAAAAATTGGCATTTGAGGAAAAAAAAAACCAACCAAAACTGCAGTGTGCAAAATAGGTACAAAATACTGAAATGCTCCACATCCAACAAAAACTTTGTATGTGCAGACAGAGACCTACATGTAGTGTCATTGTGATGATTACCTATTGCAGGAGAAGCAAAGTTTTTTGAGGTCAGGTTTTGGCAGTGTGTTAATATGGATTCTTTTGAAGTCTGGTGATTGTAGGTCACCAGTAAACATGTGTGACTGAAAATGTGTATTTCAAGGATATCTGGTTTTTTAATGACTGTGGAAGGTGAATGCCTGCCTTGACTTGCAAATTTCAGATTTGATAGCTGGCTCCCTAGTTGTAAGACATCTTGATTGACGTACCCAAAGTAACAGATGCAGCAACACTTTTAGCACATATGTGGTGGGTGAAGAGTTACGAGATCTGGGGAAGCTATGTCTATGTAGCAGTATTTCCCCATTTCTTTCTCACTTCCAAAACATAAGCGAATCATACACTGGCAGCTACTGCTCAGGCTGCCACTGTGTGGCAACAGATTCAGACTGTAAATCATACTCATGATTTAGACCTTTCTTTTTGGGGGGAGGACAGGAGGAGGAGGGCTGTGGATGGAGGGAGTACATCTCATGTACAGCAAAGTATTGTACCGGAAGTTCCAACATCTGAGAAGGCAACTTTGAGATGTGTGTGGATAACCTTTCCTCTCACGGGGGCGGGGAGGGAGGGGAGAAAGAAGGAAAAAAAAAAAAAAAAAAGATGGTAACTAAAGTAAACTGACTTTAACCTGCTTTTATCTGATCCCTTTTTGTAGGGCTGGCAGATCCTCTGGCTTTAACACAAGCAGTTGCTGCTTATCAAGGCTGTCACTTTATTGGAATGCCAGAGTGTGAGGTAAAGGCTTCAGTAATTCACTGATTTGAAAGTACTGTGAATTGTAAAACCTAGTTGTAATTATAAAAAGAAACAGAGATTGCAAGGACAAGACAAATGTAGTTACTTGTTCATTCGGCACACCCCTTCTCTGACAAGTAAGAGACCATCGTAGCTTTTAAAATAGATGCTGTAGTTTGAAATAAAATTCCCTGCATATTTGTTGTTAAAATGTGGTATGTGAACTAACATCATTTTGCCCTGTCCATTTTTTTCTCTGTTATAAATAAAATAATATGTTCTGATGTTCTAAATTAGCTACTCTTTTCTAGTAGTGAAAATCATGAAGAACTGTGTTGTTGTTAAATAATATTCATATTGCAGCAGCAGGCAGAGGTCAGTTTAAAAACATAACCGCTGTCATACTACACAAACAACCTGAATAACAGACCTTTTCCCAAAGAGCTTAGAAGAAGTCATTTAACATTCTCCCTTTTTTTCTTTCCAGGTCATTCTAGCACAATGTGTAGTGTATTTTGCCAGAGCACCGAAGTCTATAGAAGTATACAGGGCATATAGCAATGTCAAAGAATGTCTGAGAATGCACACGGGACCTCTGCCACCTGTTCCGCTGCACCTGAGAAATGCCCCAACAAGGCTCATGAAGAACTTGGGCTATGGTAAAGGCTATAAATATAACCCCATGTACAAGGAACCTGTAGAGCAGGACTATCTACCAGAAGAGTTGAAAGGAACAGACTTCTTCAAGGAACGAAAAACGTGATGGCTTTGCTGTGAATGGGTTTTGATTTTATGACTCATGTATTTGGACTGGGATGGAAATTCTCCTTACAGTTTCAGCTATCGATTACTGTGGTTGAAAGTATTAAGCCATTGAGATACTTTCAGATACTTTCTTACCCTTCTGGTTTTACTGCTGTTATTCTGAAGGTGTTTTGTAAAGAATTGCAGCTAGGCAGTATAGAAAAGGAAAAATAAGCTTTATCAGTATAGTGGTGTCGCCCTCTGGTTCAAATGAAACGGAGAAAAAAAGAGGGACTTGTATTTCTGGCTCTTGCTGTGAGACAAGGAATATTATTGTGCTACTTTTTAAAATCAATATCTATTTCAGACTTTGAGAATGTTTATTTTCCAGAAAAATAGTAAATTGTACCCCCTCTGCTAAAATACAATAAAATATAATTACAGTTTAATTCTTGCTCTTATGATATTCCAGAGACTAATTTTGTACAACAACATTTATTAAACCAATAAAGTTGTTAAAAATACTGTCTATGCACTTGTTTAAATACTCGTATGACAGCAGTGTGGTTTTGAAAGTTTGAGATTCCTTTATCATCCCTACTTTCCAGAGCAAGTTTAAATCATTTTGGAAGTAAAATAGTCATGAAAATAGGTGAATTATGTTAGTTTTTGAAGTTATATCACTTAAAATTTTCTATTGTGTGATGACCTTTTGGGAAGTGCATTTGGAAAGGAGATTCCTGGTAGTGAAACACACTCATGAATTTCCAGTTGTGCTTCAGGAATTGTGTTACCTTTGAATTGGAAAGCTGAGAGACACAAATTGACTTACTGCTGTTATAATAGAGGGTTTGGCTTCCTCTTCCTACTGAAAACATATCCACATCCAAGATTGCTGTTGACTGAACATTTCAGTAGGTGGAACATATGATCATGGCAGTGTCCCTGATATTGACAACATTCCTTCGCTTAAGTGCTGATTATTTTTCTTCTCCTTAGTCCTCCTTAAGTGTGCAGTGGTCCAGTGTGCTAAAAAGCCAGAAACTGCTAAAACCATGTATGACTGTGCTAACTAGCAGTTGGGTAGCAGAATAGGACTGTGTTTGGCCAGAATTGGAGCAGATAATTAGTGAAGAAGATTTTCATTACTGAAATGCTGAGCAGCCACTGGGGTAACTGTCCGCGCTTGTCAAAGTGCCGTGGAGCAAACTGGCCACCAGTGATGAGGATGTGTCTTCAATGAAAATTACCACCTCCACAGTAGTGCAGTGCAGTTCCAGCTGAATTTGCTCATGCTTGCCACATGCCCCATATACCTTTGTTACTGGGTCTATACTGGTTACCTGATGGACTTCAAGGATTCCTGTCCTGATCCTGCTTAGTTTATGAAATGTGATGACGTCAAAACTTACAATGCTTTATGTATAGCTTCTGATCTTCTTTTGCTGTTCAACTAAGAATGCCACGTCCCTGCTAAAAGAAGGAGGTGGCTCTGCTGACTTCCCTGAGAGGTGTCAGAAGGTTACTAACTCTCCTCCAAAAGGACTACATACCACAGATTTATTTATTTTTTTAATACTATTGAATCATTTGGGTTTTTCTGATGTGTTACATTTGCTGAGCAATTACTGGTGCTTCATTTCACATCTACAGTATTGCATTTAACAGTTTTTAAAAACTATTCAGCTACCTAATTCAATTTGTAAATAAATATTTCATTCTTAGGCAAAGGAAAACTGTTTTGCATTGGAGCCATACTGGGCTCTTTGCCCCTCTCTTGAGCTGTACCTGTGATGCAACCCAGGCACCTGCTGGTCAGCTGCCTGGTATACACAAATTGCAGGCGGGTATTTCTTGACAGGAGAGGTATTTGGTGCTGTGCGGAGCTTAGCTCAGAGGGGCTGCCACAACCACGCATCTGGATTTCGTTCAAAGCAACTTTCGCAGACCAGGAGGTCTGTGGTCTGAGGGTGCAGTTCGAAGTCAGGAAGCCAACTTTAATTTTCCTGCAGCAGGAAATCCAGCTGATTACTCTTATGTTTCAAGATAGATTGCTGGACCTTGGCCTTGATCAAAGGTTTTCAGTATGAAACGTGCAAAACTTTTTGATTACTGTCTTCTCTTGACCAAAGCGTATTTGTATTGGAGATTAGTTTTGTTGTGAGGCTCCCAGTTTGGTAGTCTTCATATGAGGTTCTTCTGCATGACAAAAACGTAGGACTTAAGCCAAGGATCATGGTGTAACTGAAATGTTTCAGAAATTAAACTGATTGCATGACTGTGTACTGTTAGAGGGTTTGAGTCAGATTCTTTAAACGTTTTTATGTGTTCTCCTTCCTCAAATAAGTAACCCTGTTCTTCACAGCAGGATGGTTCAGCAGGGTAGGAGCTACTCCTCTGAGTTTGTGTCTGCCCTTTCAAGATATGTAGAAAGATGGGAACAGAGGTGAAAAAACATGGATTATATTAATGCAAAATACTCTTGGCAAAATTACTTGTGCTATCAGCCAATGTTCATTTTAATTCTTAAGACACAGAAAGTTGATGTAAATATTTCTTTAAATGGCCCATGATTTGCAAACTGACCCCAGCTTGAAAAACAGATCAAATCAATGGATTGGTAAACTTAAAGATGTTTTTCTGTCTTACAGCTGTACGAGAGGTTGGTGTGCTTCCCTTTGACGCAACTGGCAGTTAGAAGTGTTGGGCTAATGCATTCTGAGGTATTTTTCCATTCTTATTTTCTTCTATTAGCAAAAAGAATGGGATAACCTCACCAGATTTTCTTAACTTTGCTAGTACCTACTAATGCTCAAATCTAATTCACTCTAAAGTTTTACCCAAGGGAAACCCCAGACTGTAGTTTCTTGCCTGTGGTTGTCAGGAATCTTTACTCAAAGCCTTAACTCTCTATTTACAGCTCTTCTTTTAGTTATTTAAGACTTGATCAAACTTCCTTGTTACAACACATTGTGTCCCAGATGTCACAGCGAAAGTTGCACAGAAGTTTTGCAGAACGATAATCGTGTGTTTTGCCCCATATGCCTCGCTAGTACCCCCTGTTCTGGAGCAGCTTGGTGTATTCGAGGTGGACCTGATGAAAATCCTCTGTGGTGGTCTGCACTCAGCAAAGACTTGGTGGAGTTCAGCTGACAGAGTATCAGCCAAAAAAGTCTGTGGCTGTAGAGGCTACAGCCAGTCCAGCTGTTCAGAGATTATTATTTTCTCTGCAGCATCTCCTCTGAGTTGCTTGCAGGCCACTGCAAAATTGCAAACAGAGACAGTCTCTCCTGTGCTCTCAGTGCTCCCGTGATGGTCCTGCCTCTGTCCTGCGGGGAAAGTGCAGAGGAAGAAAATTGGCATTGCTGAGCTTGTGGCTGAAATGAGGAAAATTAACATACGCTGCTGCATGGAGAGAGTGGAAGTGAGGCACTAAGAAAGCCTGCAGGTAAGACAAAGTAATTTAAAAGCAGTTATTGACTGTAGCTGTTTGTCCCCTTAAATGTGGCTTAAAAATTTCTGCATCAATAGAAGCAAGAGCTGGAGGTGACAGGAAACTGCAACAATGCGGTGTAGTCTGTGCAACAAATACCTTGGGTTTCCAGTGGAAGACGGGTGATACTTATGCATTCTCTGTAATCGATATGAATCGTGGTTCAAGCAAATACAGATTTTTCTGCCCTGGTCTGAACAGACTGTGGGTTCTCCCTTCGTAAATACTTAGTCCATGCTCCTTTCTCCCACCATCGGCCTCTAAGCACTCGTGCATTATCCTTACAGTGCTATACTGCAAGTTTCTCTGACTTGGCAGTCCTCATTGTGTTATTTGGAAGGAGACAAAGACCCATAGCCCTATGCAGAGCCTGAGTCTTTTCCTCATCTACCGCTTCACACCTCCATCTACAACATGTGACATGATACATAAATATTATTTTACAGTGTGCTGTGCTGTTAAGGAAAAAGGATAAGGGATCTATTCTCCACACTCTCCTACTGATGATAAGGCTATGCCTGTTCATGGACCGAATGGCAAATTCTCTAAAAACTGCAGGAAAAAAGTGTTTAGGTCAGGCATATCTGGAAGGTAATAAATGAAGTATTCTCTACTAATAGATAAGGTATGACTTAAATGGGTATGTGGGGATGGAGATCTAGGCATTGTCTTTCCTGTAATTTTACAGACAAGTTATGCAACAATAGAAGTTGCAGAAGATTGTTATATTAAGTACCCACAAAGGATAATTCCTTATTCCTCATATTACAGAGAAAATACCATAACTGTAAACCATAAACTGTAGACTGTTAAGTCTCTCAGCTGTCTAGCAGGGGCATTGCATTTTTTCTGGTAAAAAACAACTGAGATGGCTGAAGTCATAATATGACTAAATTTTTTTTTAAATTAATAATTACAGTATCTGTTCCATAATAAAGATTAACTGACTTTTGAAAAAAAGCATAGAACCTTGGGGTAGTATTAGAATCATAAAATACATGACACCAAAAATTATACTTGAAGGGGAAGAATTTCTCACACTTTGTAAAACTTTTCCACGACCTTTCATGATACAGTGTATGATAGCCAGAAGATGATTACTCATGGAGCTCTAAGATTAAAGGCAAAGTGGCTGACCACAGTCATACACGTACTAATGCAAGAAGTAAGGCTTCCCATATCTGTGAGGGCTTAGATATTACCATTTACATTCTGTGGCATGCATATGAGAAGTCATTGCCTAGAACAGAGGATATATTGGTTAGTTATAACCCATTAGTGGGCTATAATTATTTTTTCAAGACCAGCTTAACTCAAGATTTACTTACTAGCAAACACTGAAGACAGTAACAAAAACATGGGTTTATTTTTCTTTGCTGCGCTGGTTTTTGGAGGACATAAAGTGTTGCTATTTGGGTCAGATATTAGAGGACATTCCTGGTGCATGCTTATGGAGTATGCTAGGCAGGGGATTTCGTGATGAAGAATACCAGCAAAATGTGAAGACAGGTTTAGAATTACTAGCGAGACATTTCAGACTCTTATTCTTGGTAATGTTAGCTTTTATATATTGCAAGAAATTGAAACTACCAAGATTATTCAGCTGTAAAATATGTCACAACTATTCTCTTCTGGGGTTGGACACATATTGCCAAAGGTTTGGTCAACAGCTGCCCTGTCTTGTCTAAACAGTGGGTTATAAAACTGGCAGTAGGCTTGGTATCTCTCCATGGCATCTGATGAGGCCCAGAAGCTGATAATACTGATAGTTTTCGAAAGCTTTGAGCAAAGTGTCTTTCTAAAGATGAGCAAGTCTTTAGAGAAGCTTCATTTATGTAAATTTGCATGTTTTTAACCCATAATTCACTTGTTCTTGTTGTTTGGTTGGAACTTTCTTGTTGCTTGAATTAATGCAGTAATTAATGAGATGATTAGTATTTTTATCCTGCTAGTCCTGTGAAAGGCACATGGAGAAATAAGGCAAGATGTGGTCATGATAGGGTCACGCTGAAAAGTTAATGGACTTTGATTCTGTACAAGTCCAGGTTAGGGAAAGCTTTCATAACCTGTAGATTTGAGCCAGGGATCTTGTCTGGCGCTCACTTGGGAGCTTTTGAGCGCTATGTGGAGGAACATGTGGGTTGAGGTGGAAGTAGGGGTAGACGACTCCTGATTGCACAAACGTAGCTGAATCTACGTGGAGAAGTAATGGAGTGAGGAGGCACCCCTGAAACAGTGGTTCACAATAATCCAAGCAGCCAGGACTGCTGTGATCAGCACTGGCCGTGAGGCTGGAATCACAGAATTGGGATGGGAGCTTTGGGACAGGTCCCCACAAAGCAGCTCTTTCAGGACTGGAGCAGAACAGCCGTGGTGAGTGCCCCCTCCCTGATCCCCATGCCTACCGCTGAGACGAGCTCAGCCTGCAAGGGAGCTGAGTAGGTGTAGCATGGGGTGAGACAGAGTCCTGGGTTTCCATAAACTGTATGTTGTGTATTTGATGTGGAAGAGGGGAAGGAGATTTGATCAAGCTGCTCTTGCATTGGTCATAATTGCTTTTTCCATATGTATGGTGTTTCCCATGGTTCTTTGTACTGTTTCCCATTTTTCCCCACCAAAAGAAAATTAAAAAATAGTAAGTAGAACCTCCTTACTATGCAGACTTCATTAATAATTTTCCAGTGGCAAAAATAGTCTGGCTAGGAACCTAGGTCAGTTTTATTCATCATGCAGATGAACTCCCCAGTGGGCCCTGGTCTCTCCCATCACCAGAAGGTCATGCAGGGTGGCTGGGGCTCTGCAGGTTTTCTGCCACGTTACAGGACAAGAGCCAAAGTGCTAAAGGGTTTTCACTAAGTGCTCTGGGGTGGCTAACACACAGGACACACGAGCCTGCAACTGTCCTAGGCCAGGGGATATTGCCAACAGTTAAGCCAATAGCTCACCTGTTATATGAGGTGGTTGCAAGCTAATATTTTTCCTTGTGACTGAGTTTACTGTGTGCGCTGGGTGGGATGCCTTGTACTGATCTCCTTCCCCTACTCCTCCCTTTCCTTGGAAACTATCAGTTGTCTCTTCCCGTGGCCCAATTTCAGAGCAGGGTTAGTCAGGGTATCTTTTCCAGTGCTGGAGTAAATCTAAGCAGCACCTGCTCGCCTTCAGAGGGCAGCACAGCTTGGCAAAAAGTTCAGAGGTGCTTTTTCATTCCTCAGCCCCCGTGGGTTTTTCTCAGTCCTGCGTGAAAAGAGATTGTGCCCCTCAGGACAGCCCCATCAGACACTGCAGTCTAACGGGCTACTAAAATGTTGGCAACAACAAGTTGAATTTTCAAAGCCATCGTGCCTCATGGGCTCTTTCCAAGCAAAGTATTATCTACCTTTCCCCTTCCTCCCTATGGTAATTAGCAAGATGCCACACTGAAAACGGAGTTGCTGCTCCCTGGTCTCTCCCTCACACTGATGTGCATCTCTCTTATATTCCCTCTAAAGAGGGTCATCTCCACTGTTTGAAGAACTCCATGCTCCATTAAAAAGTCCATCAGGACCAGATGCACTGACAAATGGACATTTCACCCCGCACCATTTCCTATCCCTCTGAAACAGACCCAAGGCAAAAATGTCCATTTCCTCTCAGGATGATGTGTAGTCTCCACATAGGATTGGCAGTGCTGCTTTCAACAAGCAGAAGCCAATCTCCTAGTGAAATTGTTTCAAAAGCACAAGACAAAAGAATGAAATTAAAAAACAGTGAAGTATATTTCTTTGTTTTCTGGCTTTTGAGTCCCTGGGGCTTACCTTTTGAAGCTCACTTAAGGGCAAGAATGGTCTCTTCTTAAGAATCGCATGCTGATATACTAGTGTATTTATTTATCTTCAGAGTGTAGAGCTTTAAGGAAATACCAAATATTGCAGTGTTACCAAAAAATTGGGGGTGAGATTTGGATCCCATCAGGTGACAGTTGCTTCCACTGTAAGGAGCACCATCAAAATCCGCCATACCACGATCTCTTTTTCTCTTACATGAGTTGTTCCACTGAGAAGTAATGCAGACCATGAGAAAGGCCACGCCCATGCTGGGGAATTCAATACATGTGAGGAACAACTTGTACTGATATAAGTTGTTTCTCGCAATAGTAACATACCAATGTCAAAAATACGGATAGCAGGACCAGAAACATCAATAATGCCCCCAATGAATTCCATTGCAGTTTTTTAGAAAACTATCTAATGCATATTGTTTCCATTATTTAGCTAGTTTGACTCTCGCAGATAAAAACTGGATGATATAGCTGGTAAGGAGTCGTTCAGGCTTTTATGCTAAATATTTATGTGAAATCATGACTTCTGTTTCAGTTTTCTTGTACTGTTTTCCACGCGCAAAGTGTTTAAATGCTCAGTTAACCTCTGGGCTGCATTTTTTCCCCTTTTCCATGAGTGTTTTCTCTTGTGTTGAGAGAAAAGTTCTTGGCCAAAATGCCTGTCTATCATTTTCCATGATATGACTTAAAAATAGAAGTGATTATACAAGCTGGTTGGTTGAAGTTCTATTTAACCTGAAGATGATACAACATTTTCTGGCTGATGTGATGAATTCATCATCTGAATTGCCAGCAGCCACTGTGCATGTTCAGCATGTTTCCAGACAGGCTGCGCTCTCCAGGATTTTCTCTGTGATTGTTATTAAGTAGTCAGCGATTGCATAGGCCCCTTAATGAATATGGATAAGAATACGTACTTAGTTGGTACCATAAGATGACATGACAGAGCTAGAGAGATTCGCTACGAAGCAAAAGCCAGTTTCTGACTTCAATTGCACCTTTTTATCTCAATAGGTTCAAGTGAATTGCACTGGTCTTATTCCTGTCTAATGAAACCATATTAAAAAATCAAGACAAATATCTGTCTCCAAGACACCTGGGGACTTAATCAGGTTTATGTACTTTACCAGGATTTTGGTCATATATAAATACGTAAAAACATTTAACAGTGAAAGTATTACTAAACATGCTCTGAGTTAACTCATCTATTTAAATTTATCTCTAGGATAAGGTGACTTAAAACCCAGAGATAACTGTCCTCCTTATCCACACTCTGGTATTTACTTTCTAGGAAGTGCAGCTTAAACTGTATGAATCAGATGATACAAATGGTGGTGGGTGGTGTTTTTCTTTTTAAATTACTGAAATCAAAGGGCTATCATAAAGAGTCTATGTAAGCAGTAGTACAAAGTCTGGCTTACTCATCACATCACAGTCAGTGAGCAAATATTGCTCTGCATTTTGGATTGTTATAAAGCCTGGTCTGCTTAACAGAAGCCAAAATGGAGAGTGAACTCCATCTGCTGTAATCCTCTCTTCCACCGGAGGAAACTCACATGTTGTCTTCTCAAACCAGCAGCCTGTTGCAAATCGGTTTTGAACAGTTAAGTAAGTTCATGCTCAAGTACTTATCGGTCCCCTCCTAGGAAATTTAATTGCAGTCAGTCTGACTTTTTAATGTTGCAGTCCCCTGGGTTAATATAAACAAACGATTTTATATATGAAAAGTATTCTTTGTATATTTTGGGTGTGGATTTATGACTGCTACTTAGCTAAGAGTATGGCTAGGCTCCTGATTTTATATTGAGACTTCTGATGTGACATTCTCTCATCTTGTACATTATAACTCATTAAAATTACATTTTCTTCCTTTTTCCTCAGTTAACGGATCTCATACTGAAAATTACCATGCTTTGAACTCAGTGAGACCTGTGTTCATTCAGTAGTTCTAAAAATAAAGTAGTCCTTTGCATGAGCTAGTTGAAGCAGCATTTTATTTTTTAGAAATGTGAATACAGTTGGCATTCCAGTTTTCCCTGTTGAAGTCAGCCCTTGTCAGTGACTTGTTCTGACAGGAGCACAGGAAAAATGGAGTATTAAGGGAAAACACTCATGACCCTCTTATTGTGGGACATGAATTATGGGAGGGGAATATTTGCCAGTAGGCTTGCTGGTTTTTTTTAAATGGTTGAATGTGAAGCTGACTTTATTCTTATTGCTGAGATTTTATTTTGTGCATCCTGTCTGTAGACAGCCAAATTTGTCTCAATATAATAGTTCAGTTACTGAATACTGAGACCAAAGTGATACAGAAATACACAAGTCTCCTCATAAAGCTACGCTGATTTGTACTATTATGCAAGGTTTTATCTTTCTTCTGATCTCCTGGTAATTACAGCCCTAAAAGCCTTCAGACATCATATATCTTGCATGCATTGACTGAGTTTAAGCATATAGATAAGGATGTAATTACAATGGAGTTTTTGAGCCTTACTTAGTCAAAACTCATCTATGGCAGCAGCAGCTTTATTTGCTAAAAGGCTGAAGACGAAGGCCCAGAAACCCAGAAATAAAGCAATATGTCAAACCATTCCAAATTTTTACATGGATTTTGTGCTAATATTTTTCTCACTTATTTGCAATGGATTGGGTTTTCAAAGCATTCAGCACAGAAAGGGTTACGTTCACATCTGCACTCTGCAATACACGCTCTTCTTTACAAATTCACCAGAACCTTTGCAACTGAGGTATTGCTAACACACAGAAACATGTTTATTAATGTGCAGACCAAGTGCTTGTGCCATTTCGTATAAACCGTGACTCTCTCCCTGTTCCCTGTAGGTGCTAGCAGCTGGGGTCATTACACTTACAGGGGAAGCTGATGGTCCACGCAATCATCTCTTCTACTGACTAATTTGTTTTTCAGTATTTTCACCTACTCTGAACAGGCCAAGGACTTCATACAGCTGATCACACCTGCTGCACTAGTGGCTTTCTTTGGAGCTAGCCTTCAGGTAGAGTTATTTTTGTACTCTGAAATATTAAATTGTGTGCAGAAATTTCCATTTTGAACACAAGTTTAAGAAAAAGACTTTTATTTGTTGCTTAAAGACAAAATTAATACACAGTTTGCAATTATAGAAATTATTGTGCCCCACTGAGAACTGAGGTTGTACAGGTAAATGTTACAGTACCCAAGATATACATGATACAAGCAAATAACCTCCAGAAATAAACACAGAACACTAACAGTATGTAATTACAGTGGCTCCCAGGCATAAGGCTGTTGTACAGTACAAAAGGTTTGTGTATAAAGAGGTAGCAGAAGTCAGCTCAGTAAATGCCGAATCCTTGTACATAAAGAGACACATCAGATATTTATTGCAGAATATACACAGTCATCCTCTGGGAAGCTGAAGTATTTTTTGAGGATCACATAGGTTCTGGCCAGAACCTAAGGTCATATTGAAAGCTTCCAAACTTGCAGAAAGGCACCCATTAGCTTCAAGCACCTAAAACACCTCTAAGCCCTGACACATTTTCACATTTTCAGTAACTAAAATGGTACCAGACTATAGATTTAAAAAATCCTCTTTAAACGTGTCACCTAAAGTTGTTATTCATTTCTCCTCCTCCTCCTCATTCAAAAGCTGTACTGCCAGTTTTCTGGCTAATGACTGGAAGGGCTTACTTTTGTTTAAATAGCTTAATCCTTTCTCTATTAATAGACGTCTCTGGACAAATACTATCTGACCTTCTATTTCACGACAGAACTGAGTAAACTCAGCTGTTCAGGAACATGCCTTTTGGTGCCTAGAAGTATTTTATTAAGATACCTTTGAAAAGCAAGACTTTAGGGGAGGAATAGCTTTGCAAGAACATCCTAGTATACATGCAAAATGAATGACAATTATTTTAAGTTATTACAACAGAGGGCTGTCAACACAGAGAAACCTGTGCAAGGATGCATACAGGGTGATCCTGTGCTTTAAAAGACAGAAGTTTCTTCCAAGAGTGTTTCTGTTTCTAGTCCAATTTCAAAAGGTTTCTCGTGCCTACAGTTAAGATTTTCCTAGTTATTAAAGATTATGTCAATCTCAAGGAAGAAAAATAAATTACTCCACAGTTTCTCTGGGATTGTTTTAATGGGAAAGGCAGAATCTCAGTCAAAGTTACTAGGAACTCAAGACAGGAGCATTAACTTTCTACATCAGAATCCAACTCATTTGGGAGCAAAGCTTTCACTGACTACAGCAGGAACTGGTCTGCAAATGCCAAGTTCTCTTTTATGGAGAAGCATATCTGCCGAAGAAAAGTATGCTTCGCGTTGGGTTGTGGCGAATAAGGAAAAGGAAAGGATGGTCAGCATTGAAATCCTCTTCCATAACCATGCAGAGCATAGCAATGCCAGCAGTGGCAGCTGCAGCTTCCGTGCCTTCCTCATTCACCTCTACAAAAGCCTTGTGGACAATTTTAGAGAGAAAGAGGTCACATGCCCCTGACATTCCCGACAAGTCAGCCTTGCCACTGTCAAATACATCCAACAAGCCCATAGTGGCTAAATCTGATTTAAGGTCATAGCTTTCTTCTAGCTTAAACTTTGGCAAACGCACACGAACATCAGTGGAATATAGATGCTCTGGACATGTCCATTCCTGGAGCTTCTCTAAGGTAAGCTGCTTTTCCAGCTAGAATTAAAAAGACGAGATCATTACGTATCACCAGTGTAGAAATATTCCATTTTCAGTAACACGTTCAAGGCTTTATAGAGCACTACACAACTATAAAGCAACTATACAAAAATTACCATACCCGTATCTTTGATAGCTCCATATAGATCAAACAAATGCTATTAAAATTAAGTGGAGTCAGTGCAGTTTTTACTTTACAAAGTAATGCAGACATTTGCTTCTTGCTGCAATGTACAGAAGGGAAAAACATGCACTGATAGCAACTAAACCCAGTCATTCTTACTGTTTAACTAAATGGAATTACATAATTAAAAACAAGTAACAAAAATAATCATCAGAGAGCTCAAAGAAGCTGAAGTGTTCCTGGTCATTTAATGGAAAACAGTCTCACTGCTTTAAGGCTAAGAAAATAAAGACTTTCAAAGGTAATGAAGGAAAAGTTCTGTCATAAAAAAAAGCAAGGCACGTTAATTCTCTTAGTTAACTTTGTTTTCGCAGTCTCACTCATGATTCAGTTCAGCAAGCCAAAGGAGACATGAACACAAGCTACAAAACCAGAACACAACTTCTCTTCCTGATGCAGCACATGCACGTATTCTTTATTGCAGTGCTAGTAGAGCATTGTCTGAAAATATGCTTGATAGATATGGGGCTCTGAGAACATGGGTTCATTCGGGCTTTAATTTTGAATGGCTGAACTTATCCATTAAATAACTACATTAGCTTAGATGGGTCACCTTCTGCAGTCCAGTGGAGTCATCTTCAATGTCATCAGGTAACAGGACGATCATACTAAGTTCTCTTCCTTCGTAAGGCAGCTCTAAAACACGGATCTTCACTTCAGGGATGTACCCAAAACGAAATTTCTTTTTCTGATACATCATTTTCACTGTCTTTCTTTCATTCTGGATGGATAAAAGGTACCAAAAGTAACAGTTAAGAAAATACTAATTTAAAGAACTGATAGGAAACAAGTAAGTTAAAAATTACATTCTTGCAAAAACTTTTCCTCCATTATATCAGGCGATTATAAAACTGCCTTGGTCAGACTCCTGACTGCCTGTTTAATAACAGTTTTTCTGAAGACATAATGAGTTTGTATTATATTTGGTTCTCCTTTGGATTCTATTGCACAGTCCTTGCAGAAACTGAAACAATTTCTTCGAGTTGCTGTACCTTTATGTTGCTCTAGCCCCAAAAATGACAACACTAAAAGTCAACAAAGATCAACTCCGTTCAGCATAAAGCAGATGACTGTGTACAGTATCTTGTAAAGCTGTTAACGTAAGCAGAATATAGAACAAGAAAATGGGGCTTAACCAAAACATGCTATCATTTTAATACTGCTTACCCAGCATCACAAACAGGCACAGTTCATAGCAGCTGAAACTGCTAGCAGACAGAAACTGCTAGGCACAGGCAGGGTCCTAATCTGTACGTGCAAATTGTCTCTGATACTATTCCAGTAAGTGAGACAACAAATAGCTTGCTGAATACAGAAAAATGCTAAAATCCATAAAAAACTCTTTCGGGTGAACTGAAAACATTCATTAAACACTTTCTATTTTTTTATTATTTTATCTGTAAGCAAAGCTTCACTTTAGCACCTATATTATTTGACCTTTTTGTTAGATACATACCACCAAGATGTATCTGTATTACCTTATTTAACCGAAATGGCATGTCAGTGGTGTCAGCTTCTTTAAATTTCTCTGCCCAGTTTCCTTTGAAATAAATAGCGTTCACCAGTACGAGCCTGGTCATGTTATCAACTGAGCCTTCAGACAGCAGATTAGGGATTTTACCTTCAGAGGGGGCAGAAAAAAAAAGTCACAACAGAATCTTGTAATAAGTTGAAGGCATATGAAACATACATGAAGAAACTGATGCCATAGAAATACTACAAATATAAAACTCTGGCCCATTCCTGTAATAAAGTGTGTTTCGGTACCTCTTTACTTACCATACTTTTTAACAGTACACACTACTATAACTTTTGATATACACTAATTTGATGCAAATGTAATATTTTTAGCTTAAACTGTCATGTATAACTCATCATACAAGAATTAGAAAACACCCACATTTAGGATTACTGGATTTAGAAATACATACACAATATGGACCAGGACTGTCTAAAACAAATCCTCCAACTCATGAATATAAATCTACATTTAGGCATCTCTCCTGCACTCATCAGCCTGAACACAAAAAATGGAAAAGTCTCAGAACTTATGGAACTGTTTAAATGTCTTGCTTAGCTATTTTCTGGTTCTGTCAACGCATCATCAAGTGAATATCCCAGGGCAAAATTAAACTGTTCTAAAGGCAGCAGAGAATAAAGCCTACTCCTGCTCCCAAAGTATGAAACACTGCTAGTTACTTTATTAACCAAAGTAGTTTACCTTCAGTTTTCTCCTCTACCCACTGGTTAATTTCCTTCCTGGCTTCATCACAAGCCTGAAGAAAATCAACTGTAGCCAAATCAGCTCCATATAATTTCTGAGTATTAGTCAGGAAATCCTAGATTTTGGAACGATAAGAATAGCTTTCATTGCATGCAGATAAGAAAACATCTCTTTATGATGTAGATAAGGTGCATGTCAAACAGATTATCACCTGCTCTGAGGTGGGGCTCAGAGCACTGCCTGGGGGGTTTCTGACGTTGGGGTTTTTTTTTCCCCTCTCAGAGTAAGCTTCATAGTACATCTGCCACGTATACAGCTGATGGGGTGCTTACTGGAGGTGTTGCAATAGTTACCTGTCATTCTCCTGAAACAGACTCAAGCACAGCTAAGATAAAACAAAACTCTCTGAAAGAGCTGAAGAGGGATAAAAATAGCAACCTAGGTACACACAAAGGTGTAATTCACTGGTGAAGAGGCATGTTGTTTAGACATGTTGGGCATCCCCTCCCAAATAAATACAGTGTTTTCAAAAATATTTAAGTAATGTGGTACTAGACCAATGAAAATCCTAAAAAGCTGATTGCAACAGACAAAGAGCTCGTTGCATCCTAAAAAGTTGATTGCAACAGACACAGAGCTGGTTGCATCCTAAAAAGCTGGTTGCAACAGAGTGGGATGTTATGATAGTTACTGTAAACTAAGAACCTAGACAAGTGATTTTTCTCTTGAGCCCAAGAGCAGCAGAACCAAACAAGCAACGAAAAGGGTTTGCTGTGTAACATCGTTTAGGTGAGATGCACAGATGCTTACAGATACAGAAATGCATATGCATGTATGCAACACTTTTGTCGACTGCCCAGTAACATTTAGAAGTATGCCTAGAAATATTTCTACTTCATAAATACTCAAATAGCTGCATTTTCCCACCAGGTTCCACCACACCATCACCATCTGCACCAACGTACCGGCAAAAAGCCGTAGGACTTCTCTCCAAAAAGCCGATTGGCAAGCCGTAAGAGATAGGGAGCATTGCTTCTGTTTATATCCATAGTCAGAGTCTGAAATCTTGAATGAATACCTTCAACTTTGTCAAAATGAAGTGTCTGAAAGAAAAGAAGTGAACTAGCTGCTGCTAATACTGTCTTAAAAGAACATACAGTATATCTACAGGGTGGGTCTGATCCAGCAGGTAGGTAGGTTGAAGAAAGAGAAAAGAGGCTGGAAGCTGCTTAGAGACTTCTGTAAGCCTCAAAGAATGAATGAAACAACTGTTTCTTGGTGCTACACTGCCTGTGTCAGCCACTTGTATTAAGCTCCTGGTTTATACGTAGTCCCAGCTGAAGCTGTTGATCATAACCTCGAGTCTTGTCCGCGTGATGTCTGCATGCCTCCCCTCCGTGGACCACTGGGCATGAGGACTCATTCCCAGGTGGGGAACTGAAAAGAGACACGATGCCATAGAGACACTTTAGCTTTCTTGCTTCCCCCTTTGGCCCAAGGGAACCTGGGGTTTTGCTTTTCAGAACACACAATCAAAACTAGCACAGGTGAGGTCTTAAGAAAACTTAGAACAATTATCTCTTATGGTTTTATGAACATATAACTGCTTATATATATAAAAAACCTGCATCCTCTTAAAAATCAAATGCATTACAGCAGTTTCTCTTTACCAGTACCTCCTTTCCCAGAGGCAAGCTGGCTGGCCAAGCCTTACAGATACAACAGCAGAAGCTGCCAGACCTCATTGACAGGGAAGGCTAGACCAAAGCAGGGACATTCACATTCAAACTTAAACCATGTATTTCTCAGTAGGGAAGACTGCTGTAAAACAGCCACTGGATTCAAAGGAAAGCCCTCATTTTATCTCACTGGGCTTCTGGTTAGGCCTTGCTGCCCACATTAATGCAAGCTGTGTTGTAGATATGAATAGCTGAGCAAAAACATCACGGAGGCAACTTACAATAGGATTAAGATCACAGAAACAGATTTCTATATGCTTGCAAACAGCTCTTGACAGTTACCAATCACTGCCTCCTTAATTAGCTATGTTTTCATAAGTAAAGCATTATGGTACAGGAACATGCATTATTGAAGGTGACTGTGTTGAAACACATTTTTTTCCCCCCTCAAGTTCCTTTTGCATGATTTCTGCTGTCAGTAGGTTTATTCTAGGCGGGGCTGTCAGTTTGATTACATGAAGTATACGTTCAAAGTCTGTTTGTACAAGTAGTGAGAAAATAATTTTGTTGTCTTGTCTTATTCAGTAAGCACAGCGCCACTCAACAGTATAAAACAGTTCCTCCTAAAGTCCAGAATACAAAGGTGAAATTATTCATAGGCAAATACATGATGATGACTGCAATGAGAAGTCTCATACAGCCTTTTGCGCTAGCAGGTGTTAGCCTAACAAAGGGGAAAAATAATAGTGACCGAGTCTCTTCTGTGTAGGAGGCTGCAGGGGAAACTGGCACACTCCTATGTACGCCATTTTTGCAATTTATAATGAGTTTTTTTAAACTATCCTACCTAACCTAAGGCTATAGTAAGAATAAGCATGTGGGCTCAGCTCCTCCAAGATATCTGAGTGCCTAGCTGTTACTAAGATACTGATACTTAGGTAGCATCATCCTGTATTATCATAGTTGTTACGCTTTAAATATAAAACTATATACTACTATTGTGTTTCTTACAAAATACACAGTAGTATTAGCAATAAGTGTACCATTGGTGACCTTGTATTAAAAAGCAATAGTTTTTTGTTGAAATGTCTCACGAAAACTAGAAAGGCCTTGCTGCTGGAAACTCCAATCAATTTAAATGGAGACTAATTAATTAATGAAATTAGTTTCCTACTTCAAGAATTAACTTAACAAGTGAAATTAAATGAGAAACAAGGGCCATTGCAAATATGGAAAGAGGGCTCTGGAGCAGAGCAGGCAGAAGGTAACTGCAGAAAGGAGCCCGAGGAAGACTCAGCGAGCATGACAGAAATCTTCTCCTAAGAACATAAAAATAATACCCTCCTTTCATTTTCCCTCCTCTAAAACACAGCAATTTTTAATGTAAATAAAGTATAAAGCAAAAGAGAATTTTATTTTTACTAACCTTCAGCACCTGTGCCTCTGTATTACCTTTGGCCCCTAAAAGGACCATGGCCAGAGCAGCAGACACACTGATAGGAGAGAAGAAAACATTTCCTGCTGGGTTGGTCTCATTAAACCTTCTGAGCAGATCAAGCGCAAATCTGCTGTTGGCATTACGCAGGTTTTCCATAGTTATAGCTGAAAAATAGAACAGTCAGTAAGGACTCCAGGAAACACTCTTCAAAAACCTAGCCTAACCTTGTGTGACTCACACAGTAAAGACTGGATTAATCTGGTTGCAGCTGGGTACAGAAGCAGCAAGAATTTCATTGTCAGTGCATCTTCTTCAAAAAAAAACAAACAAACCAGTCACATTGAAAAAGCATTTTTTTTTTCCACGTAAATTGTATATTCCAACCTTCCCTATCACTTTAAAGACATTATTTTAAAAAATTCCTTGCCTTCTAACTTGAAATGGGAATGATGTGTGCTGGCAGGATTGCAAGTTAAAGTCCTTCCGCCTCACAGACCCGGTACACCACAGACAGCTCACTCACGCAGCTCTCCCCCGACTCTTCCACCCAAATCCTGCACAGAGGACATTCACAACAACTGCTCAGGGAGATTTAGACACCTTTCAGCAGTACAAACGCACCCGAGTCCCAACAGGGCTGAGCAGCCCTGAACGCACAGGCAGAGAGCCGGGGGTTTTGTTAACTGAAGGTGACGTACCGGCTAGCAAAGGCAGAAGCGAAGCGCAGAACAGACAAAGCTTCAGGGCTGACGCTGCACAGCTGGAGCAGCTACTGATTTTGGTGAGGTGCTCCCTAGGAGGCCCTTGGAGCAGGGTGAAAGGTGCGAGGGCTGCGTCAGGTGCAAAAACCTAATGGAAGGCTAGTGGCAGTACCTCCTGCCCGCCCAGCTCAGATTCCTGTTTCTCTTTGCTTGCTTGCAGCGGGACTTCTGGATTTGGCTGTTTCTAGCTTGTTTCCTCAAGGAGTTTCATTTGAGACGCAGGTATTTGTGCAGCTGCCCCCAGCAACCGGGGCAGCAGCCCAGTAATACTGTTACAAGTACTGTCCAGACCTAACCACGTGGAGGAGTTTGCACCAGAATTTAGATATTTCCAGCACAGTCTTTCTACAGGAATTGCAAAATAACACTATCTGCTTCCACCGCCAGATAGATAAACGCCCTGCATCTTTGCGAAGTTCTTTTATCGAGCTCTATGCTAAAAGACACCCCCCCCCAAATCCAAACCAAAAAATCCAAACACAAGCCCAAAAGTGTACTTTTACTTTCATTTACTTACACCACCGCGCTGTGCAAGCGTTTCACTGAAACCAGCCGTTTTACAGCCTTCCCACCTCAAGGCTGCCCGAGAAGCGCCCGCCGCCCCGCGCAGACCCCGCCGCCGCGGCGGCGTTGGGCAGGGGCAGAGGGGAGGAAAAATCTCCGCTTCTCGTCCCGTTCTCGCCCCGTTTCCCGTAGAAAGGACCCGGGGGCAGGGGCGGAGGCAGCCCTGATCCCCTCCTGCCCCACGGAGCCCCAGCGCAGCCAAGGGCCGCTGAACCTACCTGCCTACCTACCTGCCTGCCCGGGCCGGCGCGCAGCGGAGCGGTGCCGCGGGAAAGGCTGAGCCCCCGCCGGGGCGGGGCGGGGCGGGGCGGGGCAGGGCGGGCCCCGGGGGTGGAAGACCGCGCCCGCACCGGGGTCTCCGGTGCAGGCCAGGGTTTGCCGGCGAAGGGGAGCAGGGGGTCTCGGGAGCGTGGTTAAAAAAAGCAAAGCCCTCCGGCACGAGCGATACGGGATCGCGGGTTTTTTTTTTTTTGCCCCGTGGGACAAGCGCACCGGGGCCGCCCAGGGTAGCACGTCTCTGTCTTACCTATCGCGCTGCTCTATTCACGCTCAACTTTTAGACCACAGTAATCTTCACTTTTTTAATGTAAAGAAAGTAACAGCGTGGAAGGTGCTCTTTGGTTTAACCCGATGTTCTCTCTCCCCATCAGCCCTCGACCTGGCCATACCGCCCGTTCTGGCTTCGGGTGCACAGCACCAGCCCGTTAACTGGAGTTACAGGCGACTAAACTGCGGGGTAGGTCATCCCCCCCCGCCCCCCAAATAATGCTTTTATTTTCTTCACCTGAGACAGCTGAGTTACTGTGCACTGAATTAAGTACAGGGCAATCTAGCACTATTTGGATGATGACCACCAAGCCTTGATTTGGAGTAGCGCACAAAAACAGAGGTAGAAACAAACACTTGGCTCAGGAGCCCTTTGCTGTAAAGGCTCTCTGCTGCCAGTCCTTGCAAGGCCAAACCCAAACGTCAATTAAGCACCTCAGGTTTGCAGTATTCCAAAAATCCCATGTTTAACAATGAATGTTAACAAGCTACACGGAAGCCGGTTGTACTCTATCAAGAAATAATTGTTTTCTTCATACTACAGACAAAAAACCCCACATAATTTATGGTTGAAAACAGGAAGAGTCCTACAGCACTTACAGTTCTTTTATTATTTCAGGAACAGAAACAGCAAAACAAATCACTGTATTAGGAAAGCTATTTCAGCTATGTCTTTGGTATTATTCAGTTAAACTAAAACTTTTAAGAAACTATGAATTGGGAAAATATATAACAATAGCAAAAAATTAAAGCTTTGTCATTTAAATATTGCATAGGCACCATATGCTTTTTCATTACATTCTTTGTTAAAGGACGAGAACTAGGTGACAGGTAATAAACCCAGGTGTCCTGTGGTGATAAAACAATGATTCTCACCCCATGAATACCCTATAAGGACATCTGGTATAAAGACATACTTTTATTCCCATTCTCGCCTAAGTGCTTGTCCAGTTACCATCCAAACAAACCTGTCTAGTCAGAATGCTTAGCAACACTTGGAACAGGCTGCCAAAGACTTCTTTCATCTCTAGGGAATGTATCAAAACACTAAATGGATGAGTCCAGAAGGAAGGAAAAAAAAAAAAAAAAAAAGACTGGGGTGGGAGGAAAAAGGGGGAGGGGAGCTAAAGATGTGCTCCAGCCTTGTCAGAAACAAAATTAACTTCTTCCTTTCCTACGAGATGTCACTGCGTGACTCGCTGCCTGGGGGCCACAAAAAGTGAAGTTGCAATGGGAAGGACAGATGAAACATTCACTGAGCAAGCGGGATGCTTCTCATGTCAGCAAGAAGTTAGAGACCTCTGCACTCACGTGCACAGGGCAAGAGCTGTTTTAAATGGCAGTTGCTGTGTATGTCTAAGTAGCTCTGTTATTCTATCCAAGCCCGAGATGAAGACCACAGAAGTGGATTCAGGCACAGTTGAAACAGACAATTAGTGCAAAAAGAGTAGCCCTATTCTAAAGAAACAGAAATATTGTGTAATGGCAGCTCTTCTGCCAAGACATCTCCTTTTTAGGGAGAGCAAAATCTGCCGCAGAACAAAATGCTGGAAGTTTTGTTGTGCCGGATGAAGAACAGGAAGGGATGATCAGCAGTGAATTCTGGAACGACCATTGCACAGCGCAGCAGCATCAATCCTGCCGTGGCAGCTGCCGCTTCAGTGCCTTCTTCATTGACTTCCACAAAGGACTTGTGAACCACTTCAGAGAGCACCAGCTCGTTGCCAGCTGAGATTCCCGAGAAGTCTGCCTTCCCTAAGTCAAATGCGTCAGGCATTCCCATGCTGCTCAGAAGCGGTTTCAGATCATAATCTTCTTCCAGTTTAAATCTGGGTAAAGACACCCTCACCTTTGTACAGTCCATCATTTCAGGATTGATCCAATCTATCAGCTTCTCATACGTAAGTTCTCTTTCCAGCTAAAGAAAAACCCAAAATTTACATAATTAAAATGAGAAGAGAGGCAGTTTTACACAGCCAAAAGTAGTGATTACTGTGTTTGTTTACACAGTGCATAACATGCATCTTTTTTCCAGGGTTTAGAGTGTCTCAAGCCAAAAGTGCAAGTTATACTTCTCACTAGAGACTACGGCACCAGCTGAGATCAATCCCATATGCTTTTTGGTAGATACAATAAGGATCAGTCCCTTCCACGTAAAGTTTACTTTTATAAAACATGTTAGATTGCGGTTTTTTACATTTTTACATATAGGAAGCAAAGGCACAGAACTGATGACAAGGTCCCAAAGAAGCTGAACCCAGTTCTTCTGTCTCTTAACCAAAGGATCCTCCTTCAGGTTGACAGGCTGATGAAAAAGTCTGCTCACAATGCCCTTTGCGGTCAGCATTAGAAAACCTTGTTAATAAATTCCTTGTCCAGAGCATGAAATAGCCAAAACTTGTATCATATCTCCACAACAGTAGAGATCCTACACTTTCCTGTGAGCCTGTTTCCAGGTGGTGGGCCAGAGAATCTGCCAGCTGTTCAGAACTGAAGATCTATGGGACAAGCTATAGGGCTGTCCTGGTTTTGGCTGGGATAGAGTTAATTTTCTTCTTGGTAGCTGGTACAGTGTGTTTTGGATTTAGTGTGAGAATAATGTTGATAACACACTGATGTTTTAGTTGTTGCTAAGTAGCGCTTATCCCAAGTCAAGGACTTTTCAGCTTCCTGTGCTCTGCCAGCAAGCAGGTGTGCAAGAAGCTGGGAGGGAGCTTAGCCAGGGCAGCTGACCCAAACTAGCCAAAGGGGTATTCCATACCATAAAACATCATGCCCAGTATATAAACTGGGGGCAGTTGGCCAGGAGGGGCGGATCGCTTCTCGAGCATCGGTAAGCAGGTGGTGAGCAATTGCATTGTGCATCACTTGTCTTTTCTTGGGTTTTATTTCTCTTTTTTTTTTTGTTATATTCCTTTTCATTAAAAATATAATAATAATAATAATAATTGTATTATTATTGTTAGTATTATATTTTACTTTAGTTATTAAACTGCTCTTACCTCAACCCACAAGTTTTACTTTTTTTTCTCATCCTCCACCCCATCCCACTAAGAGAGGGGAGGCGGGGAGCAGCTGCGTGGTGCTTAGTTGCTGGCTGGGGCTAAACCATGACAAGGACTTCCTAAGAGCTCCCCCAAATCCCCTCTCACCACATATGATGCTCAACATATTATGCCTTCACCATAACCACAGCTAACCTCTGCTCCTGAGGAGGGTCAGGTCTTCTTCCAGAGCCTCTGGCTAAGGGAGCAGCACACAGCTTCACCAGTAGTGATACAAGGCATGCCAATCACTTTGGGGGCAGGGAGGTGTGGGACACTTGCAGATGGTGCTGAGCACCAGTAACATAATAGCTTTGGAACTGAACTGCAGGTCTATATGCAATATCAAACTTTCTTCCCTGGAAGGATACAGACTGTCTTTGCATTTAGCTCAACAACTTACGCTTTCCAAGCCAGTGGATCCATCCTGGATTGCATCAGGGAGCAGGATGATCATGCTGAGTTCATTACCGACATAAGGGAGCTCAAGGATTTTGGTCTGGAAGTCCCCAATATAGGTCATGTTAAAGCTATCCTCCTTGAACATCATCTGCACAGGTTTGGTCTCTTTCTAAAAATAGAGATGTCAACAGTTGGTACTGAGCTAGTATGCTGATCTCAAAATATGAAGCAGGCATCCAGTTACTCAGGGCTTTTTAGAATTTGACTAAAGAGAACTAAACACACCACAGAATACAGCCCCACCAATGTCTTTTGTAAAGCAAGAGGTAAGAAGTAAGGATCCCTGAGGTTTAATTTTTAATTACTAATGTGGCAATGCCTGTGAAATTTCCTTTAAGGCAAAGAGGCAAGGACACATATCTGCTCATGTAAGAACTAGTGACAAGGACTAAACAGAGCTGGTAAGAAGCAGGGCCTGTGTTCCTTGCTTTAAATGAATACAAACTAATTTCAATGTAGGCATTTTCATTTTTAGTCCATGTGGCTCCAAGTGCTATAACAAAGAGGAATTAAAATATTTTAAAATGATACTAAAAATGCCAAGCAAGTGAGAGCATTACTTTGAATTCTTAAAAGTCACATGGCTAGTAAGGAGGGGAAAGATTTTTCTTCTCAATTTCATTCTCCACTATCTCCTTCCATTTTCACATGGAGCATCAGCTACTATTGTTTACATCATTATTTTCCTCCTTTTCAGTTAAGAGTTTCATTGCTTGCTCCCTTACCTTCATGAGATAACCATGCAAGTAGTTTTTTGTTCTTAAAGCCCATTGAAACAATGCCCACAGAGAATATGGCAGAAATCATTTTGCAGCAGCAATGACATATGAAAAGGATAGATAAGGAAAGAAAAGGCCACACAGCATGTGAAAATCATCCAGTGAGTCGTAAGTGCAAGAGTCACAAAAATGATGTCACAGGATGCTGGAAAGGCTCCTGGCATGTTAAAGTAACTCTTTCCTACTGGACAGATTGTAAAATGACTAGCTTAAAACTTCAGGTTACACCTGGGATTTCCAATTGCTCATTTGAGCCTACTCACACACTTCTGCAGCTCATCAGTGGCTAGTCATTAGTAGGATGAAAATACAAACTTAGGCCATTTAGTTTTACAAGGAAAGAGATTTGCACTTGTTTGCATATCTAAAAGTGAGTTCCTTGGGTGAGCCAAGGCAGCATTCCCCAACCTTACATCTTACAACTTTCTCCAATAGTTATCTGGATCCCAAAGACTCTAATATTAAAAAAAAAAAAACCAAACAAAAAAACCCTCTATATTTACAAAGGAAAAGGTAACCTCAGAGCCAGGCTGGGCCTTATTCCAGGAACATTAAGATTTAGGTCATGAGCTCACCATAGCACAGTATCCAATACAGAAACATCACTGAATTTGCCTCCTCAGGAGGGAGAGAGCCCTACACAAATCTATAAGCTTGGGTTTTCTGTGACATCTCTGTAGGAAACTGATGCCAAACCTTCCCTGTGTGGTAGCACTACACAATAGTCCATCACAAGTCAAAAGGCAGATTGTTCATAGGCACTACATGCTGTTGGTGTTGCATCTTAAAACCTGGTCCTAGGTTTGCACTGGTCCAAGGAAAAGAAAATGGAACAGTATATCTGGATACTCTGCTAGCTTTTTCAACATGTTTCAACAGTAAGAGGGCAAGATGTCAGGAAGCAAGTCAGTGCAGTGGTTTCTGAAGTGCTGTAGTAGGTAGTATGGGGTGAGCAGTAATATTCCCTATTTGAAAAGGAGTACTAGCAGCTTCAAGCATTCTTGGATATATTTCACCACTGGGAAAGTCAGGCATGAGGGCTTCAATTCTGCATGTTTCTTTTAAGCAGGTGAGTTAAGGAAGTCATGTTACCAGTTCTTGTTAATGACATCTGGAGGCACACCCAGAATTTGAGGTGATCCTGAGGGGCAGCCATAGCCTGCTAATGATAGTAGCCAAGTCTTCTTCAGTAGTACTGATCTACTTCTAAAAGCAAGAAAGTATAGCATGGAGGTCTTCACAGCAGATTTTTTTTTCCCATTTATTTTAGATCAGTTCAGTGGTAGAAATGCAGCAAAAAAGCACTGACTGAGGAAGACATACATGTGCAGAAACTTCTGAATGTAAAAGTGCTCTTTTCTGCCTACAACCTACAGGAAAATTTCTTTTCTTAGCCACACCAGTTTTATGCTCAAATAATCAAGTTCACTGACTTCTGTGAAATTGTTCATGACTCAAATAGCCCGACAGCTTCACTCAACTGTTTTCTTCTCTTCAGTTCTGTTTTAAGTTCTGTAACTATGTAGAGGGCTACCTCTCTCAAACAAACAAGAAGGGTAAAAGGAAAAAAGAAGAGACAAAATTAAAGAAATTAATTGTTATATTAAAGTTTCTAGTAATTATGTGAAGCAACAGAAACTAAACAAAAAGTGTTCATATTGAAGGGAGGGGTATAAGGAATTTCATACAGCCTACCCAAGGTAACTCTGCTTGAATTATTTTTTTTTTTTTGTCTTCAGTTAAATGTATTCATTTCAGAGTAGTTCAGAGTAACAGTGTATTGTCAGAATTTTAGCACATCATACCTTGTTAATTTGAAATGGCATTTCTGCTGTGTCCTCTTTGTTGAACTGCTTTTCCCAGTTGCCTTTGAAATAGATGGCATTCACCAACACAAGTCTGGTCAGTGAATCAAGAATCCCCTCCGCCAACAGGTTCTGAATTTTACCTTTATGATACATAGGAAAAAAACCATCTTAACAGTTTGACATGTATCTAATTATTATCTAATACAGTATCTACTCTGTAATTAATGCACAATAGATAAGAGAATTAGGTACCAAACAGAGCAAGAGCTCAATGTTTGGGTTTTTTTAATTCACAATATTTATCTTGAAATAGCTGTTTACCCAAGCCATGGCTGCCATTAAATACAACAGGTCATTTTGCAAAACTCACCTTCAGTTCTTTCCTCTACCCAGCCATTTATTTGTTTTCTGGAATCCTCCCAAGCATGCATGAAGTCAGTCTGTTCTAGTCCAGCATGGTAGAATTTCTGACTTGACTCTATAAATGACTAACATAGACATTCAGAACAGCTATCCAGCAATATATTTTACTCTCATTTAGCCACAGATGATTCTTAAATACACCAAGAAAATCTGCCCGCTTTCCTCCCCCAGCCTCATATAGAGCCATTAAAGTTTTGTCTGACACGTTCGTATTATGTTTTATACCACGTATTTGAACTAGGAATTGTCCACCATATGTTATAAAGTCAAATGGCTTGTTTACTATGCTACAAAGTTCTACATAACTTAATTGAGAAATTATGTGGCTAGTTTTGGGGGGTTTTTTTGCTTCAGTGAGAGAACATATGATATTGTAAGCTCCTCTCTACATAAATTTCAATGTTAAACCTTCCAGACTAATAGAAAACTTCTAGTTCAGAGGGTAAACTGATTTTTCTTAGAGAGCAAAAAAACATACCTTCTCTCTGATTTAATATAGTTAGATCCTTATTACATACATGCAAAGTTTTAGAGTACAATCCATGTAATTTTTATCTACTAGACAAACGAAACACTAGCATTCTTCATAAAAAGAATCACTGTAAATCACTCCCGGGGGGAGGGGGCGGGAATAAAGCCTTCCATCTTCTTGCTTCTAGGGAAGCATCTAAAGGAACATGTATAACACAATACCTATTATCCTTATTTAGATCTTCTGATACGGAAAATCTTAAAAGCCACGTACTCCTATCAGAATGATCTCTGGATGACTTACATAACAGAGAAAAACTACAAAATACTACCCAAGCTGAAGAGCAGTAACAATTCTTTTTTATCATATTTACATATGATCAAGGGAAAAGAGATACGTCAACCATTTGTCCCACAGCCAAAAATATGAATGGATCATGGAACCCTGAAGATTTAGTCTGATGGATTTTATAGTGCTTTGCACCAGTTGTGCATTCAGATCACAGGTTATCTAAAAGGAGCTTCTCCACCAAGTTCAGATACCAGGCTCTTGCATAATCTACTGCACTGGTAGGTCTCAGCCTAGAAAATTTGGAAAGTAAAACCCAAAGCCTGCCTTTGACCTCCAAAGGAAACAGGTAGCAAGTACATTATACTAAAAAACGCCACAAATTTAATGGTTACTTACTGAGAGAAACTCAAATGTCTTTTCTCCATAAAGTCGGTTAGCAGTTCTCAGTATATATTTGGTGTTTGGATCGTTAATTTCAGAGAGAAGTGATTGATACCCATTGTGAGCATCCTCGGCTTTGTTCAGAGAAAGCACCTGTAGAAAGACAAACATCCTCAGCAGAGTCCATGCCTTCTCTAAACACACTTGCTTCAGCACAATTTTTTTTTTTTTTTTAAATTACTTTGGGGTTTAAAAACTGTGACTGGAAGCCAAAAGATTTTTCATCACACCTCCCATCTGGAGCTTATCATGCAAGTCACATATGATGCACGCAGCCAGACGTTGTACAAGTAATAAATTAGGGAGCAGAAGAGCCAGCAGTATTTAGTTTCCTTCACTCGAGCCAAGCATTAGAGGATCACAGACTGGTTGAGGTTGGAAGGGACCTCTGCAGGCCATCTGGTACAACCCCCCTACTCAAGCAGGGCCACCTACAGCCAGTAGCCCAGGACTATGTCCAGACGGCTTCTGAATATCTCCAAGTATGGCAATAATATAATATAATTTTTGAGAAACTTTTATAGGTTTAAATGAAAACAAAATATGTGTTTATACTTCTCTTCCACTTTGCAAAAGAGGCAAACATGATAAGAAAAGTGACTGATAATGCATTTAATACTATCAATTGCATATGTAAACAGTATGTAAAGTGGTATTTGCCACCTGAGCAAGTTTAAAAAAATTAAACCAAGGGGCAGCTACCATTTTGACAAGCATACAGGGTGGATTTTTTAATTTTTTTTTTTTTTAGTGTGCCTGGCTACATTTTCAAAACATGAATACTCCGATATTAAGCCCAAAGAAGATAGTCGAAGGAAGTGTTTTATGTAGCTAGAGATTCATCAAACCTACAAAAAAAATCCCAGGTACCTCTTAATGACATATTGAAGGAAGATGTCTGTCTCAAAAAAACCAAAAACACACAACAAAAACCAGCAACCTCTTAATTTCATACCAAAGGAAGCTCCCCCTGTAAAAACAATGAAAACAGGTACTGCTTGCATACATACCAAAGGAAGACCTCTGCTCTCTGAGATCAGAATGACAATAATAGTTTAGCATAAGTGCAGGTCACAGACTACAATACAGATTTCTTGTTCATACAGTTTATTTAGACATACCTTTGCTATTTGGGCTTCAGTGTTACCTTTTGAACCCAGCAAAATCATAGACAAAGCAGAAGAAATACTAAAAGGAGAAAAGAACAGATTCTGCCCGCTTTTGTTCTCACACAGCTTTCCTAAAAGGTCGAGTGCAAAAGTGGTATTTGCTGCACAGAGGCTATCCATGGTTGAGCCTGGGAGATAAAACACAAAACAAGAATGGCTGACATTTATTTGAAAACAAACTGATAAGTTATTTCTGTCTTTTACATTTCCCAGTATAAACTATGCAGCAAGTGTCATTAGGTTGGAAAATTATCAACTCACTGAAAAACTGATTTGGTAGAACAAGCACCTTAAATCCCATACTAGGCACTTGAGTTATTTTAGGGATTTATTGTTTGCTTTTGTATTTCAATCCCATACCTGTAACGGAGACAGCAATTCCCACTGGTGTCATTAGACTCTTCACTGGATAAATAATATTACATCTTTTGAGATGATCAGATACAACAGTATTTTGTTTAGGACTTATTAAAACAAGTCTCTTTTCACTTCACAAAGACAATTATTTGCCTTTATAGGAAAACCAGAGCAAAAAGTTAGGCATCAGAATGGCAGAATTATAAACTCTTACCTTCTCTAAGTCTATGTATCTTCAGTATTACCTTCAGCTTACTTATACGTGTACACGCTGTGTTTTAAACCTAACAGACAGTCTGGCAGAAGTCAGCAGAATGACAACCTACGAGATTAAAAAAAAGAAGAGAAAAAAGTTACTTGGTCAGCATGACAGATTACTGTAATTTCCTGCTGTAGTACAAAGAAAAATCAAAGTCCATTTCAGTTCCATTTTATTGCCTGCAACACGGAAACACACACAATAAAAAAAACTGCTTATAGATAACTTTATGGTACATGCACACTTCAACACGTGTAACTTGATGCCTGTCATGATCTACATACATCAACTGTGTAGATAGTTAACTACCTGAGATTAAACCACACACCTACAAAAGCAGCAATAAATACTAGAGTGCTGGGTTAACTACAGATAAGTATCACCAGATATCGTAAGATATCAGCTGGTAGTAAAAGTTTTTGTGTTTTTTTCTTCCCTTAAGGCAGCGCCTAGTGTTGATGTGTTGCTACAAAATACAAAACCAACACCTAATTCATACTACTGATTCATTATCTCAAACAAATAGGTGGGAAGAACAAGTTTCTGCATGCATGATTCTCCACTTAAGAAAATTTCTTGCTAGTAGCTTTGCTATAAACAGTAGCAACTTTTCTGCTGTTTCTCTTCTCCCATAACTGGAAAACAAAAAGCAAGCTTAGATGGAAACAATCCTCCAATTTTGTCTGAAACAAGTAATTTAACTACATGTACTTTACAGCATAAGTAGGAGGCACTTCACATTTTCAGTTCATGTTGGTTACAGTGAAGATCACAATTTTCATACTGTCCTAATACCTGCAGATTGCTAGCAATAAGGTTTTTTGACCCGGAAGTCAAAATGCACAGGAATAATGACAGCAGCAAGCAGTTATCTAGAAAGTCTTTGTAGGGCTTCCACGACAGGCAAGAATTTACAGACAAAAGGATGCAACTCACACTATTTGCCTACCTGAAAATCAGTGCATTTAACCAAATTGTAAGTAATATTTCAACAGCTGGGACACAAGGCTAGGAGTTCTACCTGTACAGTTATCCATGCTTTCTCTGCAGCTCAGGAATAGCAATGTAACTACTGATACCCTTCTGAGAGCGGTTTTGGAGACAATACACAATGACCGCACTTTAAGGAACAAAAACCATACAAGCACGTATTTGTCAGTCAATTGTAAAGCGTTTGCTGCAAAACCCTCAGTGATCAGAGCGCTTTGCTGACAGTGTTACCGTAAATTCGGTCGCAAAAGAACCCTCTAAGACTTAGTTTGAAGTTTTAGAAGGCAGACATTCTTTATTACAGTGCCGGATGCACTGAGGATCACTCTGCCCAACGTGCATGCCGTGTGTTTCATCAACCAAAGCTTATATTACCCTATCACATACATATTCATCACATTTCCCGGAACTGGTTACCATATTCACATAGTTATTACGCGTGCGTGTTGGGTTGGTAAGGGTTTCCTTCGGTGGTCTCTGCGTGGACTCTTGGTCTTTTATTCCTTATTTGGTAATCCTTGTGCGTGCTTGCCAAATCTTGAGCAACTTCCCGTAGGCTGGGTAATAGCCTAATCACTGATGCTTCAGGTCTCGCATCATTCCTCTCTTAATGGCCCCATTGTTTCTAGTATTTCATTGTTTCAGGCATTTCACGACCGCTTCTCCGATACTTAACCAACATCATCTTTTCTACTTTGTCTTTGGCATTAAAATAAAGCTTACCGCCTAAGGTATCAACAGCAACTCATTCCTCACCCTAGTCTCCCCGTGGGCTCTGGCAGGTCAGCAGTGAGGCCCTCGTGTGGAGGTTTCTGGATGCCCTGACCCCGTGTGTTCCTACCACTCTGAATTTGAAGCATATATTCTCAGCACACCTGTGCTTTAGGACAGTCTTTATGGACAGAAAGGCTGTATCTAGATTAAACAGCAGATACACACTGCAGTGTCCCTCCCTGCTACCGGTTTTGCCATGGGGGAACCTGGCCTGAGCAGGGTGCAGCTCTCCTCCAGCCTGCGGCCCAAGAGACACATCCCACCAAGACTACGACACGGAGCAGTGCCCGGTATATGCGGATGCCTCCCCATCTCGTGTCAGCTGCGTCGGAGGAGTCACAAGCCGACTGTTTCAAACACAACCAGAGGGGGAACTCAGGGTGGTGAACATCAGGCGGTGTCCGCCTCCACAGAGGAAGCTGCGCCTGCAGCATGGACGCTCCTCTTCCCACCCTCTGAACCAAAGCAAGCTTTTTTGAGGGAAGAGTTGGGGGCGATGTTAAAACTTCTGCAGGGTAAGATCGCTGGCAGCTCCAGGTAACGGCTCTTCACATCGCGCCTCCCCAGGGGCAGGCGGCGGGACGCGGGCGACGGACGACGCAGCCCCGTGACTGCCCGCCGCCGCCGGCTCTGGGCCCCGCGTGCCTCAGCGGGAGCGGAGAGGGGCGGGGAGCGGCGCCGAAGATCTGACGCTGTCCCAGCAACCTCAGGCACAAGAAGCCACGCGTTTCATACACACAGACACAGACACACACCCCCAGGGCGAAAAGACCCTCCTCCGCCCCCCCACTGGACTTGACACCGTAAAAGACGTTAAAACTCAACATTTCCGCGGTGCCCCCGTCGCTCCTACGCGTAAGAAGCGTTCCCTACGCACCGCTGCGACTCCCGCTAACAAGAAGCAGAAACCACGTCACGAAAGGGGGGGGGGGGGGGGGGGACGACGACGACGACGGACCAAAATAAGCCTCCACTTCTTTAAAAATACACAAGCGCAAGCTTCCCGTAGAAAATGACGTCTCCAGAACAACGGACCCGCCGCACTCACCCAACCGGGCGGCGCGCTCCGCTGCTCCCGGGGCCCTTCACCTTCCCCGGAAGCATTGCCGCGCTGGAGGAAAGGGCTGGAGGAAAGGGCGGGAGCTCGGCCGCCCCTCAGCCGCGCCCCGGGCTTTAGCTGCCGGGTACGGCGCTTCCCCCTTGGACGCCGCCACCGGGGAAGGGCCGCAGCCCCTCCGGGCAAAATAACGGCCACTGCCGCCGCGGACAACCCTCACAACTCCCCTCACTCCTCCGTTTATATCTCCGCAGGCCTCGTCTCGCCACAGCCGGTGATTTTTCCACCTCTGCCTCCCTCTCGTGGCAGACCTGGCAGAAAACACCCCCATTCCATGAGGGGTCGTTATTATTATTCTTAATGATTTTTGAAGGGGGGGTTGTTTTGAACGAAAGTGAGCTGTTGCTGTAGCGGGAGACTGCACGGGCTTGGCCCCTCCTCACCTGCCTGAGGGTCTGAGTGAGACAAATGGCCCTTATAGAGGTGTATTTATTTTTTTTTCAGGGAATCTGTGGAGTGACGTGAAGCTAATTTGACGTTGAATTGGGAGCTGATGAAGACTTACAGCGGGGATGTGGAAGGAAGGCAAGGGGATGGCCACAGGCCTTGGGTAGGGAGGGTCTGCCTCCAGCTGTAATGCAAGGACCTAATCAAGGGCTAAACAGGAGCTGGGTCTAACTGCTGCAGGCTGGGACTAAGTGCTAAGACTGCATCTAGATCAGGGGCTCTAGTCACGAGGGTGAGAGGGACTGCGTTAGCATATATTTGTACACACTGCTGTGAGGGGAAGGGGTAGAAATGCCATAGCTAATAGTGGTTAGGACAGAGCTACCCTTGATGGCCTGGTCTGAATGACAAACAGGATTGCTCTGTGGATGCAAGGCATCATGCACTCCCCTTGGCACTGCCATGGTTGTCCCTTCTGGGTAGGAGGGAGGCACAGGACAAGCTGTGCCTCAGGCCCTGGGGTGTGTGGTCTGATGGAGAAAGGGTTCAGGTCCCGCTCCCCCCATTGCAGCAGGAGTTTCAGGTTTTGGTGTTTGCCTCTGTGCTGGCAAGTGAGCATCTCCTGCTCTGCAGGGCAAGCAGTAACCCTGACTAGGGTAAGGAGAATCTGCCAAAGAAGAGGATGGTTTGTGATTTGTTATGTCTGATGAAGAAGAGAAAAGGGTGGTCAGCTTTAAAAGTCATTGTTGGTGCTTTTGATCTCAGCACCAGGACACCTGTGGCAGCTGCTGCCTCAGTACCTTCTTCATTGACCTCCACAAAAGCTTTGTGAATAACTTTTGAGATGAAAAGATCCTTCTTCACTGACATCTCTGTGAAATCAGCCTGAACTGGGTCAAAAGCATTTCGTATCCCCATGCTGCTCAAAGTGGATTTAAGGTCGTAATTCTCTTCCAGCTTCAACTTGGGCAGGTACAGATCCACTTCAGCTTTCATCATATTGGCTGATTTGGTCCATTCAGCCAATTTCTCATAGGTCAGCTCTCTTTCTACCTGCAATGAGTTGAGGAAGAAAATAGTTGGAATGCGAAGGGCAGAGACGAGACATGCACACACCAGTGTCTTAATGCTCATCAAGAACATGTAAAACAAAGCCCAGCTACCAGCAGGGGGTACAGCTGGAACGTGTGCCATATTGATAGGGCATGATCCTGCAAAGTGCCAAGTGACTTATACTCCTATTTATTTTCTTAAAGGTGGCGAGGTATAGGCCTGAACCCTCAGAGTAGTTCATTATTTTTTTTCTGGTGTGAAGAATATTGCTTTTTTGCAATGTATGACTCATAATGATATTGACAGGCACTTGCTGTGTGTGTATATGGATAACTTTTCTCTTAGCAGTGGTAAATAAGTGGAACGCATGGGTCCTCAGGTACAAATAAAAAGATGTTTGCCCTGATTTGTTTAGAATCTGAAACTGATCCTGGCGTGGTCATGAGTGGCTGTTGATACCTTCTGGGTGAGGGTAGTCAGCACTTCGTTTGAGAAACCTCACCACAAAATATCAGGTGCAAATCCGGACTGCAAATGACATAAAAATGAATTAATGCAGCCCTCAGGAGAACATAACTCTAGGGCACGGTCATTCAGATTTGGTCCTTGCTTTCCTTGGGCTATTCTGGCAATAGAAAAGAGGACACAAAATAAGCTAAGGCAGTTGTGTGGGCATAGTTTTTAGATGTATCCCTAAGTAAAATACTGTGTTTGCAATGTTATCAGATGCCCTGAATCCTAAGCTGAGAAATCATGGTCTTACAGTTTATGAAACAAAGTATGCACACGTCAGAACCTATTCCACTGTGATTTTGAAGCTCGCTCTTCCTCACTCTTTTCATCTGTTTCTGTTACTGTCTCATAGTGTATATATGTGATGCAACAGTAGGTCAGTTTTACCAGCTCCAGACCAGTAGTGTTATCACTGATGTCATCTGGTAGGAGAACAAACATGCTGAGTTCATTTTCCACATATGGCAGTTCAATGATTTTGAATTTCATGGTTGTTTCATGGAGTATCAAAAATGTATCTCTCAGAAACATCATCTGTACTGGTTTAGTCTTGGTCTGTGAAAAAATTCAGACATAAAAAATAGTGTTACTTCCTTAACTTAAGTACATTCCTTAAAATGGATGATAAAGTTTACTTGCTTCATTGAATAGAAAGCAAAAATTTGTAAACAAGTACAAGACTCAGCAGCATTTGGATACTCAGTACCCTTTCCTTTGGACAGTATCAGATACACCCCCTTTTCAAAGTCATTGGGGTCTTTACAAAAAATCAGCAGAGACACATATGCTATCTACCTGCTGAATCACATGTAATATATTTCTCATTTTAAAATAAAGGAGTTAGCTTTGATAAGCAAGTAACTACTGTAGGTGTGTAATGCTTTCTCCCAAAGGTTCCATTTTGGACTGAGGGCCTTGATTGGGGGAAAAAATGTTGGCCTTCTTCCCCTAGATGCCATCAACTCTTTTGCCTGTTTTATCCTTCCAGGCAATACTGCCTGTCTCGCTTTGCCTCTGAATCATCATTTTCTGTGACCTGTGCTGGCTTTTCCTCTTCCCCAAACCATAGAGGACCGAATTACCAAATGGAATTGGATTACCCAATAGTCTTCTGAACTCCTATGCTGTATTATGTTCACAGAGCTTTTACTAATATAGTGACTCTCTCCTTTACATTGTTACATTTGAGCGCAAAAGTTTATCTGTTTGCAGGCTTTGCTATCAGGTACTCTGTGAATTAAACCCTCTCTGTGCACCCATGTATTGGGTTTACATGTGAAGGTTTTGGTAGCGGAGGGGCTGCAGGGATGACTTCTGTGAGGAGACATCAGAAGCTGCCTCTATGTCAGGCAGAGCCAGTTCCAGCCAGCTCCAAGACGGACCTGCCACTGGCCAAAGCTGAGCCAGTCAGTGACGTTGGTAGCGCCTTTGTGATAACATATTTAAGAAAGGGTAAAAACTGCTGCGCAACAGCAGCAGGGAGAGAGGAGTGAGAATCTGTGAGAGAAACAACTCTGCAGACACCAAGGTCAGTGATGAAGGAGGGGGAGGAGGTGTTTCAGGCGCCGGAGCAGAGGTTCCCCTGCAGCCCGTGGGGAAGACCATGGTGGTGCAGATATCCACCCTGCAGCCCATGGAAGACCCCATGCTGGAACAGGTGGATGTGCCCTGAAGGAAGCTGCAACCCATGGAGAGCCCACGCTGGAGCATGCTCCTGGGAGGACCTGTGACCCCATGGAGAGGAGCCCATGCTGGAGCAGGTTTTCTGGCAGGACCTGTGACCCCACAGGGGACCCACGCTGGAGCAGCCCATTCCTGAAGGACTGCACCCCGTGGAAAGGACCTGCACTGGAGCAGTTCTTGAAGAACTACAGCCCGTGGGAAGGACCCACGTTGGACATGAAGGACTGTATCCTGTGGGTGGGACCCCACACTGCAGCAGGAGAGAAGTGTGAGGAGGAAGGAGCAGCAGAGACAACGTTTGATGAACTGACCGCAGCTCCCATTCCCCATCCCCCTGCACTGCTTGGGAGGATAGCTAGAAGAGTTGGGAGTGAAGTTGAGCCTGGGAAGAAGGGAGGGGTGGGGGGAAGCTGTTTTATATTTGGTCTTACTTCTCATTAACCTACTCTGATTAACTGGCAATAAATTAATTTAATTTCCCTAAGTCGAGTCTCTTTTGCCCGTGATGGTAATTGGTAAATGATCTCCCTGTCCTTATCTTGACCCATGAGCTTTTCATCCTATTTTTCTCCCCCTGTCCTGTTGAGAAGGGGGAGTGACAGAGAGTCTTGGTGGGCACCTGGCAGCCAGCCAAGGTCAACCCACCACAACCGTGTACCACGATGGATCCTAAAACCGCACATGTAGCCTAGTATGTTTCGGATACACTGTCACATCATCGACACAATCGCTTCACATTGCCTGGCATACAAAAGGTGTTTGCACTCATAATCTATGTCGAACAAGATATTTGCTTCCATTGACAAATAATTTTGCTTGCCTTTGACACAGTCCGAAAATATGCATGCAGTCAGCTACTGTGAATCGTCAGCGCATGATCATTTAAATACTGTTAGCTCAATAACGTGCCCTCAGTGTATACTGAAGACATCATCCTCACACCCTCAGCTAAAATGACAAACCTCCATGAAAATTCCCTCTGAGGTTTTACACAACGCCCACGGCGCGTGAGGAAAGAACAGCCGGTTCAGTTTCCTTGAACTCAGAGTATAGACTGTGTCTCAGAAGCAGAAAAGAGACAGAGGTGTGTAAGCCCTGCTCTCAAAAGCAAGTCAGTCCCTTTTGAAAATGGGACCTTGGTACTTACGGAAATTTCCTCTTGTCCTTAAGCTGCTTAACCACGGTGTTCTCAAGTATTTTGATACTGAAGAGTTATTAATTAAAGTTAAAATCATATTCTCATGGATATGCGTAAATAAGATAATGCTGACTTAGTTTCACAGTTGCCGTTCTCACTGAGTTTATACCGTGTGCCCAGCTATGAGTAGTGTTGCAGAGGCATACGAAATGCAAGTGAAATATTTAGAGGTTTCTTGCTCTTCACTAATAGACATACTGACATATGACAATAGGCATATAGACAAGGAATTTACCTTGCTCAGTCTGAAGGACGTCTCAGAAGTATTTTTCTCCCAAAATTTCTTTTCCCAGTTTCCTTTGAAATAAATGGCATTTACTAAGACCAACACAGTGTGAGAACTGAGAGATCCTGCAGGCAGCAGATCCTGGATTTTCCCTTCAAAATCAGACAAATAGGACGGTTATTCCAGTGTGACTGTGTAACTCGCCGATTTTAATTGTGCCTTCTCTGGGCCTACCTATCTAGGAAAAATGTTTGCATTTGGGAGGTTTTTTTACCGTACATTTTTCATGGTGTACATGTGGTAAAAATGGCTTTTGAAGTATCTCTATGTCTTTTTTTTTTTTTTTTTTAGTATATTGCAGTTTCGGTAGTAAATGGCATTGGAAAGTGGGTAAAGTGGATAAAGTGGAATAGCTTGGATGTTCTGTGAAGTTGGTTGCAAGCAGCTGAAGAATGCAGAAGTAAAACCCTCACTAATGAGAGTGGAGCCACTCCGTATCTACCTGTGCCTCCCTCTGTAACAGAAATAATTCAAAAGAGGCTACAGCATGAAGAGTCAAGGGAAGGACCTTGTAAGGACCAGCAGTTAGGTTTGGAGGGAGGCATTCTTCAAGCCATTTAGCTGCACGTTGCTCATCACCTCCCCTGAGTTTCCATCTTTCATGGATCCTTGGCTGCAAGAGCAATAAATGTGGAAATACAAATGATTTGAAAGTGAGACAAGAAAAAAGCCATCAGAGTGGTACTTACTCTCAGTTTCATTTTCAACCCACGAATTGATCAGTACTCTGGCTTGTTCTGCAGCTGTCTTAAAGTTTACAGCTTGTGGCTTTGCGTTGTAATAGCTTGTAATGAGCTGTAAGAATTTCTGAAAGATAGAATTGGAAAATGTATGCTTACTTAGTTAAATTTGAGTTATAAAAATGTTAGAAGTAATCACTTCAACAGATTATACAATCTGCTAATACATAATTGAAGAAAATATAATTTGTTTGAAATGGGATAACCCTTAAAATAAGGTCTGATACATTCTGTGCTAAATATTAAGTAAGGACTGATCAAACTTCAGTCTCAAAGAAACTGATACTTCAGATTTTTGTGTTTGAAATCCAAAGTGCAAATTTGTAATTTTGAAATATCCCATGAAATAAACATTATTCACAAATTTTTTTAATTTCTCAAAATGACATTTTATATCATTTAAATACTTTTTTCCTGCTTTATGATGTAGAGTTCAGTATGAGAGGGAAGAATAGTCTCATATATTGAAACAAAGCTTTTAGTTTGCTTCAGAGGCGAGGAACTTGCCAAGAGTTTGTGAGGACAATAGAGGATCAGGTATAAAGGGAATGTTCTAGTAGAATAAAGTCATGGCAGAAAAGCAGAATTAACGTTTGCATTGCTGTCTGCTGTGAAACAGTTCATGGAGATTCCCAGCAGGAAATTCTCTAGATTCTCTGTAAAGCATAGGTACGTGAGATCATGGAGAAAATGAGCAATAAGCATTCAGAAGGACAAACTACTAATTACTCAGGAGATCAAAACAAACTCCAAGATGAAAGAACAGTAATCTCGTTTAAAACCACCTGCCAAGAAATTGTAAGATGATTAATACAACGTCAGTTTTTAAAAAGATTTCAAAGATACAGGTAGTTACAAACTCATGAGTCTGTACGGGGCGAATGAATAGAATAGGTCTAGTGGGCGTATGGATAAACATGACATATTGGAGGAGTGTCAACAGCATTTTGTAATAGGAAGTCCTAAATCACAAATCTGTTGGAGTTTTTTGAAGGTGTCAGGAAGCATGTGAGTAAGAAGGTTGAGCCATTACAGTCTATTTGGATTACCAAAAGGCATTTTGTAAGACTTCTCACCAAAGGCTCAGCATCCATGGGACGACACAGATAGCTCTTATTTGTTTAAAGGACTGGAAACCAAGAGTAGGAGGAAATAGTGTTCACAGTGACGGGTTATTAGTACTGGAATACCACAGGGATATGTCCTGGGATCTGTGCTAAAATATTTATTCTATAAAATACAGGTCTAAATATTTACATTAAAAAATATATATTAAAACATTTATAAAATGATCCAGTGAAGCGTACACTACAGAGAGTGATTATTACTGTTCAGGAATAAGGTGTTAAAGCTATAATGGACAGCTGCATGAAAAAAATCTGCCCAATAGCGGCTGAAAAGGCAAATACAATTTTAAGAGTTACAAAGAAAGGAGTAGGGAACAAAAGAGAGAATATTAGAATGCCACTGTATAAAGCAATGGTGTGCCCATTTTCTGAGTTCTCTATGCAGCATTGGCCTCCTCAGTCTCAGAAATGCTGGAGTATAAAAGATACAGAGACAGGGGACAAGGATGACCAGAGATATGGAGAAGTGTCCTTTAGAGGAAAAACAAACCAATAATGATGCCAACAGATAGCAGGCTCAAAAAACACAGGCGCTTCCTACAGTGTATAGTTCAGCTGTGGAACTGCTGGTGCTGAGGGTTGTGGTAGATTCAAAAGGCAAGTCTGCAACTTGATGAAAGAACGGCTCATCAAGGTCTATTAAGTAGACATGCCCTCTGGTTCAGGAAGTCCCTGAGCTGCAGATTGCTTGGTGACCAGAGCAGATTCTGGAGAAGCATTACTGCACAGCGTGCCTTGTTCCCATACGCTTCCTAAACTGTTGACCACTGTTGGAGGCAGATGGACCTCTTGTCCGTGAAAGGCTAGCCCCGTATGGCTGTCCTCATGTTCTCGCTGAAACCACAGTGCTATCATTTGGAAAATTTTTATCATCTCTGTTGACAATCCCTCTTAATGTCAAAATATTCTTAAGTAAAAATGTTCAACTCACGGGCAGTAATGGGTAGGTCTTTTCCTCATACAGTCGGTTGGCAGTCTTCAGCAAGTAGGTGCTTCTGGGTTTGTTGATGGCAGACAGGAGCTCTTTGAAGCCGGAGTGGATGTTTTCAGCTTGCTTGTGCTCAGGATCCTTGGAAAGAGACACCAATTAATATGGAATATTTTTTTTCTGTCTGAAGTGTTGCACCTGCTGTGGTTATTTAAAATGCCCAGGTTGTTTTAATTAAAAAGGAATTTCAGGAGATGGAGCTCTTTTTTGAGTATGTTGCATGTTTGCAGCACTATGTATAACTGGACAAATTGTTTTATGTCTGTAGGGCGATGATCTATTTCTACAGTGCTGTGTAGGCCTTTGGGGACATCAGCTGATGGTGCACCCAGGAAGTTCAATCTCCTCATTTCAGTCATGGTCAGGCCTAATTTTCAGTGTCACAAGGACCCATCAAGGCAGCTCTGCGGCTTTTCAGGAGGTGCTCTGTTCTAACAGACACTAATGTCAGGGCATAGACTTACCGACTATTCAGATTTTCTATGTTTCAGATGAATTTTGCTGTTGCTGTTTGGATTTTGGAGGGAGCTTGTCCTGGATGTCAATGTTGATGGCTTTAGGGAGCATGAGCTTGCTTGCCAGCTGTTGCCAGCTGTTGCTTTGCTAACGGAGGAATAAGCTGCTACCTGTCAGCAGCTCCCCTCCAGCTGCTTGGGTGCAGTCTCCTCCTCCATGGCATATACCATGCCCTGCATGTGAGGCACTGAAAGTCTGTGCCATGGTGACTTGTCATAAGGTTGGTCAGGTGGCATTCCTTACTCTGGTCTTTTCTCACTCATGCTGAGACATGGGCTGCTAGGAAGGACACCTGGGAAAGAATTTGGTAGCCAGAGGACACAGGATAGGAGAGGCTGAGTTTTGCAAGGGGATGGGAACAGACTGAAGAGGTAATGGGGGGAAACATCTGAAGGACCAGATTAGGCAGTCTTTGCTACAACTGAGAAAGTCAGTGAGTTGCTAAAATGAATGTGGATGTAATGATTCATCTTGAAGATTCATCCCCCGCCACCTAGGGAGAGAATGATATAACCTTCTCGCCCCTTTTATTTCCAGTTTGTCTAATCTAGTTTCTTTGAGCTTTATTTTCGTTTCTATGCTAAAGAAACATGGCTTGTTTGAGTTTACAAGCCTTTCGGTGCTTAGGGAGTTGATTTGATGAAAAAGATCTGGGCAGTTCTTCCTGGTGGCAAGTCTCTGGGGAGCTGATGAACAAGGGTGAATCAGCATGCATTGGCTTAAAGAGGAATTTTGTTTGCCTGATGTGTCCATGCGTGAAAAAGGTGGAAGGGAGTTTATTGGGTAGGGCTGGAGTCAGGTGTAAATGCAGTAGTTGTTTTTCACTACAGACAAAAAACCCTGATGCTGATAAGAGATAGAGTTGTCCTAAGCACATTAGGACAATTGATTTGTTGATATTGCCATAGACCAGCTAAAACCAAGTAACACAGTATTAGGACCAATCAAAATGCTGTTAGTGTCTCAGTTCTGCTTTTGAAGGCCTGAGTCCATGAGTTTTATGGTAACATTATCTGCTTGTTGGCTTTTTCTCTTTCTATATATAGTTCTTACTGAAGTGAGACAGTAGATATAGACTGAAGACAAGCAAATGTTAGAAGGCTAAAGCAGTAGTTGTGATGAACTATCCCTTTCTCAGAGATTTTTTTTCTCTGAGTCTTTTGTTGTAATAAATACCATCTTTCTTTTCCTTGGTCTCCCCAGAGAAGGCCTTGTTGTCTCAGATGAACCTTCTTCTCCTGCAGTCTGGTTAAAATGAAGAACCTGTGACGATGATAAATGTTCATAAAGACAGCTTGTTTTTTTGAAGATAAATGTGCCCAAGAGTTTTGTAATTATGTTAGTTTTCTGCGGTAATTCACCAGTCATGCCCAATGACAGTCTATTAGAAGTTACTGAGGACAAGACCTTACTCTTGACTTAGTATCTATAACTGTATCATTATTATATAGATTTTAGTCACATTTACTGCTTAATAATAGATCAATATTATGGCTCAAATATGAATTTATTTAGATAAATGGTCAGTTCATGCTTGGCTACATGGAATTTATTTTCAGATCGTGACAAAGCACAACAAAGAGCATAGTGCACTTCAGAGTCTTACTACTGGGACAGAAATGTAAAATTATACATTTAAGGTGTTTAAGTAAATGCATATAACCTAAAAGTGTACAAGACTGAAAAGTTCTGCTAAAATGGGCATAAGTGAAATCATATTTTCAGTACTAGTATGTCTCCATTATTCGTGGGAGGATTACCTTATTTATGGACTAACTATGTCACAAGAAAAGGTATTTGTACTACTCCTGTGCAGCCCAACACGTGTTCAGGAGAGCTTACTAACTTTGGTATGCAGTATGAGAAAGCAGATACCCTGTTTCCAGAATCAGCTGCGGTCTAGAAGCAGTGATTTTATCTCTGGCACTCCTTTTTCTAGATTATCTTAGCTCTGTATTAATTTTGCTAATGAAGCTGTCTCTTTGTTACTATTTGAGCGCTATATCAGGTGAATTATTCTGTTCAAAAGGCAATTAAAACAGAAGGTAGAGTTCCAAGCAAGACCAGCAGTAGTCTCTAATGTCAGTAGCTTCCCTCTGGCAGACCACTTGCAATGCTCTGGGAACAGTAAGTGTAAGCTAAATGTAGGGGTAGTGCAGAGCAGGGAGATCTTGGAAATAAAGTGGAAGAACAGTGACCTGCAGGACTGCTGGCAGTGCAATATAACCGCAAATAACAGCGCGGTTATTTGCTGTACCCAACATTATGGCAGGTCACTGTTCTCCCATGTTGTTCCTTTCAGTGCCCCATGGGCAAAATAACAATGCAGTTTATGTGGGAACTGCCTATAAGGTGATATACTGCTAATTTCAGAGCTTACCTCAGCCATCTGGGTTGCAGTGTCACCTTTTGCACCCAGGTAGACCATGGCGAGAGCAGTTGCGATACTCCAAGGAGAAAAGAAAATGTTTTGGCCTTTGGAAGTTTCATTCAGCTTTTTGTAAAGATCCAGAGTGAAGCTGTTCGTTGACACTGTGAGAGACTCCATTGATACAGCCTGAGACAAATGAGTGTCAGAGAGAGGTGATGACTGCTTCTTCACTTCTTTTAAAAAATACAAAGCTGCTAGTGGGAGATTGCCTGCACCCTCTCAAATGCAGTGTGAGGGTGTCCCTGTAGTGGGTAAGATACTGCACAGAGACCAAGTACACTCAGCTAGTAGGTCTCTTTTTAAGATCTGCATTATTTCTCCCTTCCCCATCGCTCCTCAATGTCCTCAGCTTTTTTATTTATTCTTCATCAGATGAGCACAATTTTAGCTAGAAATGTTTTCACAGACCAAACTTGTTTCAAAAACCCATTTGCTTAAGTTTCATAGAATTATTCTTCGATTCTGAGGGAGTGAAATAGAATCATTTCTCACTGCTGCTTTGAGCTTTTTTCTATTTCTTTAAACTTCCTATGCTATTATTTTCTGCTGAAAAAAGCATGGTGAATTCATGCGATTCACTACATGTATCTTGAAGACTACTAGAGATCTGTAGATTTTTATGTGTTCTTGGTGTAGGTAAGCCCACATTTGGAAGCTGTAGCTGGATTTGTTAATTACTGTTTTTCAAGTAAACTCTTGTATCTTGCATACAACCCCAAATAGTTCCTATTTTAAACAACAACAAATTTTCTGGGGTTTTCTGCTGGCTTATCAGAACCTGCAGATTTTCTATCCTTGTTCTGCTTCTCTTTTCAAGTATGGTTTTACAGGGCAAAACCAAAGCAAACAAAAAACCCAACCCCAGGGTTAAACTGATTTTCCATACATGGATCCAGAACAAACCTGTGGTTCTTATTAGCATATCTTAGATCAATCTAATCCTGTTGGCAAATATTAAGGTTAAATTCAGAAAATTCCATTGTCTTCACCAGTATGAGGACTACTAAAACATGTACTAAAGTCAGTGTAAGATGGCATCAGGTGAAAGGTTAAGCATTAGATCAACAAAAGCAACTGGACATTTAAATCTATCTTCACCCACAATTTACATGCTCAAATCAAAAACTGCAGTCCTCTGAGCCAGCTGCCATGCAGTGTTAGAAATGCCCGGAGCCTCTGGGATCCTCGAGTTTTGATTTCAAAGCTTTCCAGGGCTCCACAACTGCTTTGAAGCATTCTCAGGAGTACTTCAGAGGTGAATGCCCTGCAGCCTAGCTCATACCTAAGCATTTTTAGGACCTTGAAATCAGATATCTCTTACTGCTGTGCCTGGAGATGCTGATACTCCCAGAGCATATCTAGGGAACAGGGCTGAGCTGAACATTTTTGCTTGAAGAATTTCAAACCGACATCTCCATCTCCTGTTCCCAGAGAGTACCTGAGCTGAATCTGCATGGAGCAATCAAGCATTTCTCAGGCTTGAGAGAGAGAACGTGTGTGTGTTTCTGTGAGGTTTACTGGTCTACTAGCCGCTTCAGTCATCTGGAACAGGAAAAGTCTGGATGCCTGATCCAGTAGTTATTTGATATTAATAAAGCAGAGGCTTGAACCAATACACCCCATGCTGAGCATCCGAAACACTGCTACAGAGTCATGCTGTCTTGTGTGTTCAATTCCAGGATCAGTAGGAGTGTATTCTCTCCTGCAGCCTGTTCCCAGTCCCCTGATCCTAAATCAACTGGTAGCCTGGTGGTTAAGGCACCCTTCCTACAGATGAGGAAACTTTCTGCCCTCCCAGGCGGTTTAGGTTTTGTCCATCCTGGGCTTGCATTCTGACCACGGTGCCTTGGCACAGGGTTCTCCTAAGGGCTACACTTTGTACTAAAAAATGAGTACTCCCTTCCCCTGGGTGACTTTTACGCCATTATTTAACCACTCAGTTTGACAGAATTTAACATGAATTTTTAAGATTTCCAAAGTAAAGCTAGTTATTTTGATACGAATATTTACATTACCTGAAATCCTGAGGGAGAGAAGAGTTAAGATCTGTCTTCAGTCAGGATCTGTGGTGGTCTGTGAGGCAATGAATACTTTTGGAAATGTAGAAACGTTTGCACCACCCTTTCTTCTCTACATCCTCTTCTTGTATTAATACGCGTGTTCCCTCATTTATTCTTACTTCTCTCTGTCACCTGCTTTCAGAACTTAGAGAGAGAGAGACCTCCTCAATTCAAGGCCACTGCTAGTGGGTGTATGTCCTGAAACGTGAAGGCCAGTATGCCTTTCTCCCACAGGTGTCCTCCACAACCTTGGTGATTGGCCTGCAAAAACGTAGGAATTGCAGAAAAGAATTCAGCCACTCTGTGTTGGCAAGGGACATGTTGAAATAATTTTACAGCTTCCTTTTCTTTTTACTCTGCAAACTGGGGAAATGAATAGAAACTAATCTCAAAGATATGGCTAAAAGGGAATATTGACATAGGCTGTTAGTCTCATTCATCCTGTGGTTAAATTTGAGAGGGGAAGGATTTGAATACTTGTGGCCCTCAGGTCACATAAAGCCCTTATTTTGTGATATTTTACATTTTTGCTCTTCTGTTTCAGAAAGCAGATCACAAAGGAAGCTCAGAAGGTATTTACACAGTCAGCTAAAATAAGTGATGAAATAAGAGTGAACACTGGACGTATTTGGACTGGTGGATGTTGTTTTAAGAGACTGCTGCTCCTCGCAGAGGAGGTGAAGGTGCTTTTACAGGCCCTACACTGTACTGAGGTTATTATTATTATTCCTCTGTGATGGATTGAGGGAGTCTGGATCATCCACCAAAAGCTATAAAACTGCATGGAAGCTCTGCTTGTAATGATTGCTTTTACTGAAACTGTTTGTTGTATTGGAGTAGAGAGCCAAAACAGCAGAATGTGTAAAATTGGGTATCAGCAAAGGTGTAATACAGAACAGTTACGTGTACACAAATGTTTTACTTTAAACCAGTGTAATTAGCAATTCTGCTGGTTTACTCTGCTCTTATCTGTGTGACTTAGATTAAACTGCATTGACAGATTTCCTTTGCGATCATTATATGTCTTTTCTGCTACATTTACAGTTAGTTAGGAATGGCCTCTGCCCACTAGTGTGACACATGCGGAGTAAACCAATTACCAGCATGCAGTCACCCTATACAGAAAAAGCATCAATATAAAGAGTGCAAGTCCATATTTTGAAGTAGAATTACATTTCTGTGCTTATATTCACTTTGAATCTGACTGGTACATATGCCATACAAGGTTTCAGGGGTGATATATGTGCCTCTCTTTTTGTTTTTAAGTGCATGCAGTTCTTGTGCCTGGAATATCCATCTTATTTTCTTGCTTCAGAAATGTATTAGACACTATTATGTTTAGTTATGTGCTTAAGAAATGTTTCTGCTATGTATCGGAAACTGCTGTTGTCTATTTTTTAGCTAAATGAATAGAACAAGAAAAAAACCCAAACAACAGATAGTGGTACTACAAGCTACAAAGATTGGCCAAAAATACAGGAAAATGAAGAAAGGGTACCCAAACTGTGTAGACACTCTTTGTGGTATATTCTAGCTGCTGCAAGATCCTGTTTAGTAAGAGAGAGTGGAGTTTCAAAGGGGAGCAAATTGGCCAAAGAAGAGGTGCTCTTGGTTTTGCTGTGCCAGATGGAAATAGTGAGCGGAAATAGTGAATTGCTGCAACCAGAATGGTAGAAACAAGGTTTCATGGCATCACAATGCCTGACTTGTTGACCTCAAGTGGATTGACCTCTGACAAATGGTCATAAAAAGTCTTTTGATAAAACCAGTCATTTTCCTCTGGCATACTGATGAAGTCATTTTGACCTTTTTTGAAGCCATCTTTCATCCCTATCTTGCTCAGCATGGATGTGAGGTTGTATCTTTCTGCCTGTTTGATTGTCATACTCCCATACCTGTACTCTGTAAATGGTCCACTGTGAGTGGACCATTTGGGCATTTCTTGAAGATCAGTTCTCTTTCAGTTGTATCTAGTGAAAAGCAGCACAATTTACAATCAGTGCTAGACTAAGTCCACTTACAGATTTTTACTCTGCAGGAAATCCCATACAGCTATGTCCCTCAGGAAGAAAATGAGGCCAAGTATCACATCTGTTGCAATAGAACTCTAAAGGATGGGACTATAAGTTACATTTAAAAAGGGATTTTCTTGTGCCTGTTACTGATGGCAAAATAAAACCTTTAAAAATATGGATGCATTTGCATTTCAGTTCTAAAGCAGCAGTTTTTTATGTGTCCTTGTCTTGAATACTAACACTACACCGGCACTGTAAACTTTCTTGTCTTTATTACTGTGCGCTGTGTCTGCCATTTCTGCTTGTCATGAGGTCAGTCTACCACAGAGGTGCCAGGGATTATTTTATGAAGCTGAGATTTGCACTGGTAGAAAAAAGCCCCATCTTTCATTGTAGAATAAACTAAAAGCATCTTAATCTACTGTGTTTTGACAGGCATGGAATCACTAAGTGACAAGCAGTCCATGCTCACAACATGTTTGTATTGAGGCTTGTCTCAGCAGTTTCCTGTAGATACTTCTTTCTTTAGTTGTCAAAGTCCTGGGACCTTTCAAGGAGGAGTTTGTGGACCTGAAGGTTGATGATACAGAACAAACCCAGGGCTTCTTGAAAGCAGTTGTTTGGAAATGCAGTCATGTAGCACCTATTACTTGGCTACCTTGGAGTATTTTAGAAAGGTGATTAAATAGCATTTTCCCCAGTATGGAAGAATAAAATGGAACTGTCTTTCAAAAGTGTCAAGCCACCCTTTGTGGCAGACAGGAGAGAAAGGACAGTGCTTGGGAGAGCCCTTGCTGAGAGGAGCATTGGAACACCATGACCTGTTCATGGCATAGGAGCTGCTCTGCCCCAGATCTGTCTTCTCTTCCCTTGCCCCATCCAAGCCTGTTGCCGGCCAGCCTGTCACCTCCAGGAGGCCCCAGGCCTTCTGGAACAACAACAGCAAGCATGGTTAGCACATTGCACTGGAAATTCAAATTCCCGGGACTGCCTCCCTTGCTATATCCAAGTGTGGCATCCCAAGCTAACAGGGGGAAATAATTGTGAAACCATGGAAACTAAAAGACTTGCAACTTTTCTTAACTTCCAGCACTGGCAGATGCACCTTCCAGATCTCAAAGGCCATTAACAAGTGTGAGGAGTGAAAGTAACTGCAGGGGAGGGGGCCCGCATCTGTTGATCTGATTTGTCATCTGTGTAGATTTGCTGCTTGCTAGGGGCACACATTCAGGATGTTGTGGGGAGGCTACTGAGGCTCATCTGTCCCTCCCCCTGCTGTTCTTCCATGTAGGCGCAAATGATTCTGCCAAGGTTGACCTGGGAAGTACGAAGCATGACTACAGGGCTCTGGGGGAAGTGGTCAAGGGCATCGGGGCCCAGGTGGTGCTTTCTTCAGTCCTGCTGGGAGGTGGATGGGCCTGAGGAGGACTTGACAGATCCTGTGGTTTAACAATTCATTGCACTGCTGTTGTTGGCAGCAGGGTTTCAGTTTCCATGGCCATGGGACCTCTCTGAGGGTCACCAGCTGCTTGGAAGAGAAGGGATCCACAACTGAACAGGGAAAAATATCTTTGTCAACAGGCTGGCCAACCTGCTAAGCAGAGGTTTAAACTAGAAATGGATGGGGGAGTGAGTGATTCCTCAACAAAAAGGGAGGTTGTGAATGTGGTAGGCACGCCAAGGGCTTGGGGTGATGGGAACAGGAGGGACATAGCAATCAACAAGACAGCTAAAGTGGAATCACTTCAAGCATAGGCACATAAGGAATGAAGTGCCTGCAGAAGACCCTTAAGGGAAAACCTCTCAACCCTGTACAGGGGAATCAGCATGCTTGGGTGCCTCTCTGAAATGCCACTACACTAATGCAGGCAGCATGGACAACAAAGAGGAGCAGTTAGAAGTTTGTGTGTGGTTACAGGGCTGTTACCTCATTAGGATCATGGAGACATGGTGGAATAGGTCACACGACTGGAGTGCTGCAGTAGAGGGATACAGGCTTTTCAGGAAGGACAGGCTGGGAAGGCAAGGAGAGGGAGTTGCCCTTCGTGTGAGAGAGCAGCTGGAATGTACAGGGCTCTGCCTTGGCACAGGTTCGGAGCCAGTTGAGAGCTTATGGGTCAAGATTAGTGGGCAGGCCACCACAGGTGCTGTTGTAGTGGGTATCATCTGCTATAGACTTCCTGATCAGGAAGTAGATGAAGCCTTCTTCAAAGAACTGAAAGAATCCTCGTCCTTATGGAGGACCACCCTGATATCTGCTGGAAGAACAATACATTAGGGCTTAAGCAATCCAGGGGATTTCTAGAGTACATTGATGACAACTTCCTGGCACAGGTGATTGAGGAGCCAACAAGGAATGATGCTGTGCTGGACCTGATACTGAGAAACAAGAACGAGCTGGTCATGGATGTGAAAGTCAGAAGCAGCCTTGGCTACAGTGACCATGAGATGATGGAGCTCAGGATCCTAAGACGAAGGAGCAGGGCAAAAAGCAGGACTACAGCCCTGGATTTCAGGAGATCTTCAGAGATCTGCTTGGAAGAATCCCATGGGATATGGCCCTGGAGAGAAGAAGAGTCCAGGAGAGCTGGTTGATATTCAGGAATCACCTCCTCCAAGCTCAAGAATGGTCCATTCTGACAAGTAGGAAATCCAGCAAATGTGGCAGGAGGCCTGCATGGATGAGCAAGGAGTTCCTAACTGAACTCAGACATAAAAAGGAGGTGTATAAGATGTGGAAGCAGGGGAGGTGACCCAGAAGGAGTATAGAGTTGCTGTCTGATCTTGCAGAGATAGGGTTAGGAAAGTCAAGGTCGACCTGGTATTGAATCTGGCAAGGGATGTGAAGAGCAGCAGGAAAAGAGTCTACAAGTACAAGACAAAAAACCTACAGAAAACATGGGCCCGCTTCTGAATAGTGCAGGGGAAACACCGACAGAGGACACAGAAAAGGCCGAGGTACTCAATACCTTCTGTACCTCAGTCTTTACTGGTAAGACCGCCCTTCAGGAATGCCTGAGACCACAGCGAAAAGTCTGGAAAGAGAAAGACTTACTCTTGGCAGAGGAGGACGAGGTTCAGGAGCATTTAAACAAATAGAACATACGTAAGTCCCTGGGGCCTGATGACTTGTACCCACAAGTGCTGAGGGAGCTGGCTGATATCATTGCGAGGCTTCTCTCATTTACCTTTGAAAGGCCATGGTGACTGGAAAAAGTTTCTGAAGACTTGAAGAGGGCAAATGTCACAACTGACTTCAAAAGATTCAGGGAACTACAGGCCCGTCTGCCTGACCTCAGTCGCTGGGAAGGTGATGGAGAAAATCCTTATGGAAACCGTTTCCAAACACATGAAGGACAAGAAGTTGATCAAGAGTAGTCAGCATGGATTTATGAACGGGAAATCATGCTTAACCAACCTAATAGCCTTCTACAATGAGTTAACTAGCTTGATGTATGAGGGGAGAACAGTGGATGTTGTTTACCTTGACTTTAGTACAGCTTTTGACACTGTCTCCCATAACATCCTCATGGACAAGCTGACAAAGTATGAGTTAGATAAGTGGACCCAGCCAGGCCCAGAGGGTTGTGATCAGTGGCACAAAGTCCAGTTGGAGTCAGGTCACTAGTGGTGTACCCTAGGGGTCGATACTGGGGCCAGTACTGTTTAACGTCTTCATTAATGACCAGGATGCTAGGACAGAGTCCACCCTCAGCAAGTTTGCAATGGAAAACTGGGGGGAGTGGCAGATACACTGGAGGGTTGTGCTGCCATGCAGAAGGACCTGGACACAGTGGAGAACTGGGAGGAGAGGAATCTTGTGAAGTTCAACAAGGGGAAATGCAAAGTTCTGCATCTGGGGGGGAATAACCCCAGGCATCAGTACACACTGGGGACTGACTGGCTGGAAAGCAACTCTACAGGGAAGGACCTTGGGGTCCTGGTGGACAACAAGCTGACCATGAGCCAGCAGTGCACCCTCACAGCAAAGAAGACCGACAGCATCGTGGGCTGCATGAGGGTGAGTGTTGCCAGCAGGTCGACGGAGGTACCTCTCTGCTCATCCCTGATGAGACCATGGCTGGAGTGCTGTGTCCAGTTCTGGGCTCTTCAGTATAAGGAAGATACGGTTTTCCATATCTTCCCCCTGAACAGGGCCACAAAGATGATTAAGGGAGTGCAGCATCTTTCATATGAGGAGAGGCTGAGAGAGTTGGGACTTAGAGGCTGGAGAAAAGAAAGCTCAGGGGGATCTTATGTATGTGCATAAGTACCTTATGGGATGTAATGAAGAAGAAGAAGGAACCAGACTCTTCTCAGTAGTGCCCAGTGAGAGGACAAGAGGCAATGGGCATAGATTAAAAACAGGAAATTCAATCTGAACACAAGAAAACACTTTTTTACTGTGAGGATGGTCAAACACTGGCACAGGTTGCCTGGAGAGGTTGTGTAGTCTCCATTGGTGGAGATAGATACTCAAAACCCAACTGGATGCGGTCCTGTGCAACCTGCACTAGCTGACCCTGCTTGTGCAGGGGGTTGGACCAGATGATGTCAAGTGGTCACTTCTAGCCTGAACAATTCTGTAAGCGTTAGCGTGACCTGACAGCCAGACACTGGTTACCATGAAAATAGTACAAGGAGGCACAAATGAAGCAGCTTCCACTGTTGCTTGCAGTAGCTGAGCTCTAAAGAGTGTTTCCACCTGGATGGGTTCCTTTTCTTCTCTTTCACCCTCTCCACCTGCATCCCAAGTATGTCTTATACTGGAAGGTGTGCTCTTTGGCATCATCTCCCAAGCAAAGCTGACACTGGGAGTAGCTTGGTACCAAAAGCAGCCTGTTTGACCCTTTGCACCTCTCACCAGCTGGCAGACACCGTGCTGTAGTTCCTCAGAGAGCCTCAGAGGTACTGCTTTGCAGAGCCCTGCAGTGTGGTATGAGTGACGGGATGCACAAAAATTAGCATGGGAAGACTTTTCATTTGGTTTGGCATGGAACTCTTCCCCCCTCTTTGGGCAACTTTTGCTCTTACATGAAGTAACTCTTCAAACTGGGTATACACAATTTAGGAGATCCCAGTAATTACTTATTATTGAATACACACAGCAGAGAGATAGCATTGGCATGCTACAAGGCTAAGAATTAACATGCTTACCACCCTGATGAGTCTTTGCTGGCCAGGCATCACTCAAGTGGAGGAGGGCTGGTCTTTGTTGCTCCCTAGAAGAGTCTCGGCCTCGATGTTCCTAGTTGTTGTCTTCCAATTCTTAGTTTTTTTCAAAATGGAGGTTTTATACCTCTTCATGCAAGTGTTTCTCCTCCTGAAGCCTTGCTATGTGGACTATTCCATCCTGACAATAACTTCTCTGTTTGTGTTTTTACTTTTCTTATTTTGCATGGCCTTCACTTGTGTGCTTTTCCACATCTAAACAACAAACTTCTTAGTAAAGCTGAGTCAATAGCACACAACTCAGCTGCACCACTGTAGGTCCTGGATGACAGACAGGTGAACCCTGAGCTGAGGGTTACAGGCAAGGGAGGGCACTGATTTTAGAAGCAGCACTTTGTACGGGGAAGAAGATGCAGGTTTACTCTGTTGGGTGGAGATGTATTTCCAAATAGAATACCTTTTGTGGAGGTGGAGTGAGTTGTAATTATAGGTGGAATTCTGCTGAGAGTAAACGTTTTTACAGTATCTCCCTCCTGCATTCAAATCTTGTTCCCTGAGATAATGTTCTCTGACATGTGGTTACTGAGTACCACAATGGCTACAAAACTTTGTGCTATTCCTCATGGCCACAGGAAAGCACAACTGCTGCCCTCCCAAGCCAACGGAGGGAACGGATGTTGCCAGTGCAGCATTGCTTGTTCACTATTGTACAGGGGCAAAAGGGATGTTTGGAAGCTGCTCTTCCAGGCTATAGGCTCTAGTCAGACTTTTTATTTCTAGTGTGTGACGACAGGAAAACAAGCCTTCTGAGTAGGTCCCGGGGGGGGCGATAGTGCAATAAGCAGTGATCAAAAATGGGAAACTGAATGCTTAAAAAGAAAAGTTCAAATGCCTTGACTCAGTGAGCAAAAACTTGCTTATCACAGAATTTAATTTGGTTTGGTATGTTTAGTAAATGCCTAGGATAACATGCTGAATAACAGTGTTTTCAGGGCTGTTTGAAGCCTAGTGGAAATAAGACACTAAGTGTATCAGCTTTGTCAGTCGGGATGATGTGGTGGTTGATTTGGAATGGCAAGAATGGAAACATGCTCCAGCTGTGCACCTTGTATGATGCCCTAAGAGAACCAGGTAAGTCAGTGTCTTAAATAACACAAACACAACTCGAAGTTCATTTATTGGATTAAATGCAGATCATGGTAAAATTATGAACTAAAGCATCAGTCAAAATCTCACTGGTGTTTCTGTCAATACCATGACTATCTTTGCTGAGATGCACTCATAAGTTACATAATTCATCATAAATCATTACATAAATCACACATTGATCAATGATACAGGTAGCAAGGAAACTGTGCAGATATTAGCCAGGAAACAGGTATAATTAGGTTAAATTAAAAAGAGGAAGGACATTTGAATTCTGGAGGGTTTAGATTGCATATCAATAAGAGGTAGCAAGAAGCATGTTGCTCATAGTTTTCTTAGCATTTTTGCTGATTGGAACTCTCAGCAACCTTAACCTACAAAGTTTAGAAAAATGAAGAAAAAATGCAAGGTGATTAGAAGTCATCAATTAAATGCTAAGGGCTGGAGCATTTTTCCTCATTTTTTCATGAAGCTGCAAGGGCAGGAGAGAATGAATGTAATGTGTCTGTATACATGCGGTGAGACCGGGGAAGGTGAGGGGCATTTTGAGATTATTCTGGGTTTGTATTAAATTTTGTTAATTTCCAACAGTCTTTAAATTTGAAATGAACATAAGGAAACTGCATTCTAATGCAAATGCAGGTTTCCCAGTGAGGAAAAGAGAGCATACAGATTTCTACAAGTTCTTTTTTTTTCTTTCAGCGATTTTTTTGCTCTCTGGGAGATTCAAGAGGATGAACTGCATTTCCCTTGAAGTCAGCACCTGGCATGGGGCTAGATGATGGCCTGTGTGCAGAGAGCTTTTATGGCTCCACCTTACTCTTGAACAACAAAGCCAGAAGAGCAGGTTTGATGCAAGGTAGCAAATGGAAAGGAGCAGTAGAGGGATGGTCTTTGAGGCACAGGGTGGCCTCTGAGTGCTGCCTTACTTGGGGGGGGGGGAAGAGAAAGGACATACACTTTTGGTACATATGGCTACATGGCTGAAGGTTGAGCTTTTAACACTGCAGTTCACATTTTTCCATTGAACAGTGAATCTTGGGTGCTGTCTGGGAGCAACCAATAACTCATTCTAGGGGAGAGCAGAATCTGCCAAAAAAGAGGATGGTCTTGGAATTGTTGTGTCTGATGAGGAAGAGGAAAGGGTGGTCAACATTAAATTTCAGAACATGGACAATAGGTGGACTTATAAATAATATATTTGTAGTAGCAGCAGCTGCCTCAGTGCCTTTCTCATCAACTGAAACAAAAGACTTGTGCAGAACTCCGGAGATCAGCAGATCATCCTTCTCAACCATTCCACTGAAATCAGCGTCTTTGAAGACACTCTGCATTCCCATGCTGTACAGATTATCAGTGATGTCATATCTCTGCTTCATTGTGAACTTAGGTAGGGACAGATCCACAAAAGTTTCAGTCATCTTCTTGGAATCAGTCCATTCAGACAGCTTCTCATACGTCAGTTCTCTTTCCAGCTATCATTTAAGAAAGAGAAGGAATTTGATGTTTGCAAGGAAAACACAATTAATTAACTATGAATTAGTCAATTTTATGGCAATTTAATGAATTAAACAGTTTTTAAATGGCGAATTTAACATCTAGCTGAGAGCATGAAATATAAATCGGTTTTACTGATGATCAGAGACAGGGTGTGCAACAAACATTTGAGACTTAATGCTGCAAAGTTTTGAGCACCACCCCTGCCAAGTTCATTGCCAAAGAAAGGCAGGGCACTCAACACCTGCAGCGGCCATCCCCTGAGGTAGTTCTTTCCTCTCTTTTAATTCAGTCTTGATGTGAAGGAAATTGCTGGGAGATTGGCAGCTGTGTGGCAGATGGTTTGGTCCAGTTCCATAGAAACAGGTGTTAATATTGCACATATTTCCTTGGCAATTTTAAACCAAACTGCTTCCAGCAAAATCTTTCACTGCCACTCTGTGTCCTGGCACTATGTCACCAGAGTTCAGCTCAGATCAAATGGAGGAGAGCAATGAATGGTATTCTTGACACGATAGACACCAAGAATTTAACTATCTTGCAGTTGTAGTAACTACAGCGGCAGATCTCATTATTGTTGCAAATGCAGCTCACCAAAACCCGAGTTTTTCAGATGGGGGGGGGCAAACAGAGTGAGAACAAGATGGTGAATAAAATTCCAGGCCATGGAGGAGAGGTGTCTGTTATCTCAGGAAGAGGCTGTGACTACTTGTGCAGTACTGTCCTTCCTGAATGTGCAATGAAGGGAGATTTAACCCTTTTAGATCATGTAGAATTGGGTGTCTGTCATGGGGCCATTGAAGAGCTAAGCATCTCATTATGCGCAGTGTTGACTGTCTTCAGTTCGTACCAAACTAAGGGCACTCAGTGTGGAGGAACTTTCTTGGGATTAGATAAGTATTAAAGGAAATTAATTCAGCTAGTGGAGGAGATCAAACAGCATGTCCTCAGAGGGGGAGATATGGTTGCCAGCCTGTCCTTTTTTTTTTTTAATGACTGAGTGGTGATACAAAATGGATGTAGCATACTTTTTTACCTGTTCGAGACCCGTAGTGCTGTCTTTGATGTCATCGGGAAGGAGGATGAACATACTGAGATCTTTCATATATGGCAACTCAATAATTTTTAAATTCATTGTTTCCATGATGCGAACTGGAAATGTATGTCTCATGGCCATCATCTTCACAGGCTTGGTCTTGTTCTGTAAAGTATTTATTTATAAGTAAGAAATCCTTCCTTGAAAGGAAGGATGATGATGACTCAGTGCAGTGGAAGAAGAGGAAACTTTTGTAAGCAGCTTTTACAACAGTGATTTGTCATTCATTCTCCAAAGCTTTTCTTGACTGGACAATATTGCTTATCTTGGTGTTTGTCCCAGAGCATTTTGTTGGGGGCTGAACTGACTGATTTTTCTCTTCTCCCCAAAACATGCACAGCAGCCCACGGAGGAGGGAGGAAGAGAATTAGAAATGTCTGCAAGGATTAGGGGGATGGAGCAGGTATGGGATATGGCCTTACAACACTACGGCAGAGAAACAGCTATGGTTTAAGAGGATGAGTGTTGTGCAGTTTTTCTGTGGTCTTCTCTCTCTGGCAATAAAAAGTGACTGATTGCTCTTTATGTCACAACCCTTGACAGAAGATAACACTAATGTCTGAGCAAAGGGGCTCATGGTGAGGGGAGTTCCAGGCAAGCAGTCACCTTTGCAGGAGTATGTAACCTCTCTCAACATCTATATCCCTTCATTCAGGGAAGCAGCTGATGTATATGTGCTAATCAGAAGGCAGAAGCTACAGTTGGTGGAAATTGCACAGAACTCTTGTCTTTTGATGTGAATTCATTGACATCTCTTCTGGATACATGCCATTAACATTTCTTCTAGTCTTGCCCAACCATGCACCCATTCAGGGTGCCCTGTTGCAGCTGTATTTGAGCAGGTATGTTTGTGCCTAGCTAGGCTGCGCAGCACAGAGGCCCAGGTACTGTAGTCACCCATGACATGGCAGGTAGTTCTTGTCCGTGAAGCTTGGACTCTCAAAATCATGTTTTTACAATCTAGCCCTTTTAGCACTGTTTTACAAAAAGGTCTTAAGTGACTCTAGTGCTTTTGGAAACGGTAGCTGTTATCTGGAGCTCATTAAGATTTACCTGAGCAGCATCTTAATGTTGCAGTGAGCTGAGCACTGACACATTTTGCTGTAGCCAGCTTTTCACAGAGAGTCTAGTTACCACAGGGACACCAAAAAGACTTATGAAATGGAAAGATTTCAGCAGTAGCTGTTGTCACCAGGCCGTTTACAGTAAGAAGGATACTGGAGGAGCTTACCTTGCTCAGTCGGAAGGGTTGCAGATGCGTGCTTTCTGCCAAAAATTTCTCATTCCATTCTGCCTTGAAGTAAACGGCATTTACCAGGATCAGCTTGGTGGCGCGTACCACATCTGATGGTTGCAGAAGATTCTTGATTTTGCCTTTTGAAATCAGAAGAGTCATGTTTCATTCCAGTGTAGCACAGTGAAGACATGTTTTGATTGTTTTTTCTCTCAGTTCGACTCCTTAGTGAAACAGTCCCTGCCTCAGTGCCCTACTCCCTAAAATACTCCCCTGACATAAATCAATTAGTTTGTTTATGGTTTCCAAAGCTGTTTGCTGCCCGGTTCTCCTGGCTAGCTGACAGGGATTGACTCCTTCCCCCAAAATGTCACAGCTTCATGGCAAGCAGCTAGCAGCAGAAAGCCGTATACTGCCTCACCAGCTGGTTATGCCAGGTAAAAGGAGGCTAGCACCTCTGGCCAGTGCAGGATGGTACAGCTAGGTAGGCATCCCCACCCGCCTTGGAGCACACTGGTAGGCAGAGGTGTTTCTCCCCTCTGTCTGCTCTGCCTGTGGTGCATGGGTGCAGCGCCAGGGCAGCAGTTGTGCTTGAGGACCAGCTGATGCAGAGGACAGCGGAGCTGATGGGAGTCTCCCCAAGGAGCTCACTGAGGTCTGGAACAGGTATTTGAAGCTGCTTAAGTGTGCTGCTCTTTCTCTGTCCTCCCACTGCATCTCTGCTCACTGTCCACATCGGAAGGCATGACCTGGCTGCTGCAGTAGCACATGGGGAAGCAAGGGCACCTGCCCAAAGGAAATGGCAGGCTGACTTAATAGGAGAGGAAAAATGTTGGGGTTGAGCTCAGCTTACCTTCAGTTTGTTTTTCAACCCAAGCGTTGATTTCCTTTCTGGATTGTTCCGGTGCTGTGCTAAAGTTAACCTTGTGTGGCTCTGCTTTGTAGTAGTTCTTACTGAGCTGTATGTATCTCTGAAAAATAATAAAAAAAAAAATAATAAAAAAATTTCTATACTATACTGGATTTTTCAGTCTCAAAGGGAGGTTGTTAGCTCTTGCAGTTCTTGCTAGCTTCTTGGGCCTGCAGGGTCTTGCTTGTTACTCTCTGTTGGACTGTGAGTTAACAGTTAAGAAATAACAAAAGGACAGAAAATTCCCTTCTTTTATTCCCACTTTTATTTGGAGAAGTGAGGAAGGCTGTGCACATCCCATGGACGTGCTTATTTTAATGTCTCATTTATGATTGTATATCTTGGGGGTTCCAATAATAAAGCCATATTGCATGAAAAGGAATTCCTACACTACAGTCAAAGGGTAATGCATCCTTAAATACTGTGAGCAGACCGACTGGTATTTTCCAGTTAAGTTTATCACTGGAATTCAGGGCTCTTATTTGCAGTATTCAGGGTCAGCGTCAAACCTGTTCTATTAATGGCAAATAATTAAAATGAGAAATATTTTTTGCACCTTTTCTTACTCCTCTCTGAGATTTAACTTACAGGCAGTAATGGGAAGGTTTTTTCCACATAAATGCGGTTGGCACTTCTCAGAGAGTAGGTGCTTCTGGGTTTGTTGATGGCAGTCAGGAGCTCTTTGAAGCCAGAATGGATATCTTCAGCTTGCTTGTGCTCAGGATCCTTGGAAAGAGAAAGCATACATTCAGCAATTACATTTTTGCATGAAGTTTTCAAAACATTCTAAGTGATGTATGTAGGAGAGGGATTTGAGTTCCTCTCTCTTACTTTTTATTTTTCCAAGTTTACCATCACTGCAATTTGCAGGGCTCTATTTATGACTGGATTAACTGATTTGCCATATAGCAAACCTTCCAGACTATCCCAGTGACTTGTCCTTCCATGCTACTCAGAGTCTGAGTGAGTGAAAGGAACTGAACTTGAACCTGTTGTGAAGTATGTTGGGGTTTGTACTTTAAAGAGGGGTCCAGACAAGAAATACTGGACTCCTAAAGCTGTATCTGGACATTTTGATTCTGGAGATTCTTTATCTTGGTATTTCAGTTCTAATAGATACCATTTTTCTTCTCTTTGGTCTCCCCCGAGAAGGTCTGGCCACAGAAGAGCCTTCAGATCCTGCTGCTTGAGTGAAATGAAGAACCTGCAAGCAGAGTTTCCAAAGGTAAGAAATAGGCATGAAGGAACTGGTGTGACTTAAAGCTAAACGGGGATCAAATGGTTGCCTTGTTTTGCTCCTTATGATAACTCACTGTGCTATCTGCTGCTTAGGTGACTAATCAAAGGGATGCTGAAGCTGTAGTATACGTAAATCCCATGGAGTGACAATGAGTAGCACTGTCCCCCTCCCAGAACATCGATGCAGTGCTCCTGTCTGCACGCTGCAAGGCTGAACTCCCTTGCACAGCTGTTGCTCTCAGCAATAGCAATGTGTTTGTGCAAACCCAAATGGTTCTCCCCATGATAATGGTACAAAGGCATCTGAATGGGAGTGCGGTGACACAGACGAGAGTGCTGGGCAGTGCTGAGCACCACAGCTCCCTTTGAGCCAGCAATGTGCCCATGTTGCATTAGGAAGGATTGGGTCGAGGGGTGTGGAGATATCAAAGCCCTTCCTATTTTCCTGCTGGATTGTCAGGCAGTTGTTTAGGAAAGCATAAATCAAGATAGAAAGATGCATCCTTGCCAGGGGAGAGAGGGAGGGTGCTGGGATCTGCAAGCGTGCGGACAATTGGTTAGGAGCTACTGGCATCAGCTGTTTGCTTCTCAAAGGGAATATCCCATCTATGGCAGAATCATAGAATCACAAGATAAATTAGAAGGTGTAGAATAATTTAGAAGTCAGGTTCAGAGAACCTCTGTGCTCACTGTGTGATACCCACAGGACACTTTCTTTTAGTGGAGAAGTGGGGGACCTGCTATGAAATGAGTAAAATTTACCATTCACTTGTTGCATTCTCTGGTCTGCCTTGGTTCCTTGTCATTGTGGTGGCAAGTTTTTCTGTCTAACACTAAATGTTGCAGCCAGTACAGGAGCCAGGTATTGTACGGGGTGTATGCTTCATAGAGCAACCTACCTCTGCCATCTCTGTTGCTGTATTGCCTTTTGCACCCAGGTATAGCAGAGCCAGAGCAGATGATATGCTCCAGGGGGAGAAGAAAATGTTTTTGCCCATGTTGGTCTCATTCAGCTTGTTGAAAACGTCAACTGTAAACTCGCCAACTGCTGTGGAGACCAGTTCCATTGCTACAACCTGGAAAGAGGCAACAGACAGAATTGTACTATTTGAATGTTTAAAATTATGTACACAGTGCATATTAGAGAGAAATGTTACATGTGCAACATAATGCATTGGCACCCACTAAAACTAATAGCCTAGTTGTATGTTTTGTCTTCCACACAGATACTCTTTGCCACCTGTTAGGAGCAGCCATTTCTTTTAGGTTTTTTGTTATCCAGATAATATTTTCCTATAATTGTACATATGTCCTCTTTTATACAGCTGCAGTTTTCTTTGTGTTTCTTTCTGCCTTTGGTTTTCAAAAATGTGCAGATTTGTAAGCTGTGTATTTTTCTTCCTTTTTGTCCTTAACTAATGATTTATCAAAGTAATGTTCCCAGGGGAATTTAAATGCAGTTTTAGTACAAAGGTTCACAACATGCCTGAGTTTCCCCTTACTTCATTTTGGATCTGCACCCTTTCTGTATGTTCCAGCAATTTTATTTTCCCTAGGAACTGGCAGATTCCTTGAGGTTATGAGAATTCCAGACTTTAAGATATCTGTCCAGTAGTACCTGCCTCATGTTGTTTTCCAGTCAAGAGACCAGAAATGTTGTTGTTGTTATTGTTGTTGTTATTATTATTATTATTATTAAGATTTATATCTATGGAATGGAACAACAGAAATTGTGAGGCAATCTCTGAAGTCTACAGGTGTTTATCAAGTGTTTGGTTACCAAACCACTACGGTTCCTCTGGCAGTCAGTGTGCTGTCAGTACCAAATCTGTACCACAGAGTGATTTTCTTTCCTTGGAGAACACAACCAAAAGAGTATCAGGATGGAAATTTCTCTGTTTTCCACTAATGAATACTCCTCTGAGTCCCTGGCCTGATAATGTTCAGTGCTGTGCCTTTGCAGAATGAAAATGGCCTTTTCTTCACCTGAAGTATGGGACTCCTTTATCAAACTGAAGATTTTAATCAATAAGACAGTTACTGCCCTGAGAAAACTTCCCTTCTTGTGATCAGTTCTGCCCCAAATTAGCAGTTTTTCTTAGCCTCACAGATTTATTTTCTCTAAGGGTTGACATCTAGAAAAACATGAGGCAAGAATAATGCACTATAACACTGGTATATTATAATTTACCTATACAGTCATGCAAGCCACAGACTGCTTTTTAAAAGCATCAGAAAAGTTACTTAAATTATTTTAAATACTTACCTCTGATTCTGTGAGAGAGAAGACTTAGGTCTTGTCCTCGGTCAGGTTCTGCGTTTGTGTGTTAAGCAATGAATAAATTTAGAAATATAGTACTGCTTGCACCGCCCTTTCCTTCTCCGCTACATCCAGGTTGTTTCCGCCTACCCAAAGCTTCTTTCTACCACATCCCCAAAAGATCTTACGTAATTTTGTCCTCTTTGTTCACCTTGTCACTTTTCAGTTTTAGACATTTCAAAAGGACAATGGAATTAAAATCTCAGCTCTATTGTTACACCACAATAGTCTACTGACAGGATAGCAGAACAGTTCACCCATTCCAATAGTCTTCTGGTGTTGTGGAGACAACTGGTCTGTTGTTTAAAATAAATGACTAGTAAAAAGGTTACACAGCTAGAATGCTTGGGTTTGATTTCTGGATATAAGTAGATATTATAGGCCTGATTCTCCTCTCTGGCTTTGTGCAGCTGTGACTCCTGGGTTTCAAATGCAGTATGTCAGCACAAAACGTCAAGCTTAGTGATTGAATTAGACACTGGGAGCCCAGCTTCATACTGAAGATCATGAGGAGCATAGACAGAGGCAAAGCCATGAAGGACCATTCGGGATAAGGGATGGACACCCCACTGGTTGTGTTGGTGAAGAAATCTCATTGCAACCATGGCTGGGAATCATTTGAGAGAAACACTGCAGAACGCTCAGTTAGTGCACAGTACTTGCCTGTAGTGAAGGAGGGCAAGGACTGAAACAACCCCACTGGGAAGGCTCAAGCAAGGATGGAGTGAAAAAATACAACGGGGGCAAACATGGCACAGTAGTTGTCACTCTGCAGTCCCAGAAAAGAGCCGGGCTGCTGTTGGGTGGTGGAAGAAGGAGAAGGTGGTGGCAACAACTGTAAGACCCTGGGGAACAGGGGAAGGGGAATGGCGAAAGGGAAGGAAACTGTCCTGTGTGCTAAGCATTTTGCTGCAAGCCTGATTACAGGAACAGAGTGGGTCAAGTCTTCCAATAAGTGGCAGAAATCAATGTTGTGCAAGGCAATGAAGAAATGCCAGAAATTAAACAAGTGTTGGTTTTAGTATAACGAGTAAGTCCTCAAGAAATCAGGATAGGATAAAGGTCAGCTGAATGGTTAGATGGTGGGAAAGCCCAAGCCAGGAGACTCCCAAGTTCCAAAGAAGTATGCTGAGAGTGAGCAAGCTAGTTCCCTTTGCTCGTCAAGATGCAAGGATGCCAGGCAGGATGAGAAAAGGAGGTGGCAAGGCAGAATGGCTGTTGACAAGAGAGAGAAAATCACACATGTTAATTGAAAGGGACATCCAGAGGTCAACATTCTGCTTAGAGCAGGGCCATCAGTAGACAAGGTCAGCCACAGCCCTTCCGAGGATGGACATTCACCAGCCTTTCTGGGCAACCTTCTCCAGTGCTGTGCTGCTCACCCTGGGAAAAGGTTGTTCTCTAATCTGCAACTCACCCTTCAAGTATTGTGGCCATTGCCACTTGGTAACGATCTGGCACTGCCAAGAGGACATTAACTCTGTCATCTTTGCAATCATGCTTAAAATAGTTGAAGGAGAGAGAAAAGGTGACTCACATTTCCATTGACTTTAAAGGCCTGTGAGTGAGTTTGGGTGCATGTTGTCATGGTTTTGTTCCTCCTTGGCCTCCCCTGTGTGGCTTTCCTGTCTTTATTCCTGAGGCACATCAGGAAGTGCTTAAGAGGCTTGGCCATGGGGACATGAAGCCCTTGCATCAGGTGAAGCAGGGCATGGCAGAATTGCACCTGAACGCACAGGGATCCTGTGTCATGTTTCATAGCTGAGGCAGACAGAAGGCAGTGCTGTTGAGGTTGTCTGGGGATACAATAAAGCACTTGCTTCACAACACTTTTCCTATGCTCCTTCCCATTTGGGAAGCAGAGCCAGAAGGGACTCTAGAAGCAGCTGGCCACGTGGAAGAAAACAGAAAGGACTCAGTGACAGTCAGCAGTCTCCTCTCTGTCAGGAAAAGGTAGTCCTGCTGTCCCAAGAAGAGAAGTTTCTGGTAAGATGCTGTTGGTGTGTGCAAGTCCTGTGAGACCCAGTCCTTTGCTCTCTGTTGTGCATTCAGAGAGTTAGGAGCATGCTCTGCAAACATGCAAGACTGATTAGGACACTCTCCTCCTTAGGAGAAAGAGCTGTGACAGGAGTAAATGTGTACTGGGAGATTTGCATGTAATCTTACAGAAAGCGCTTAGGGAGTTAGTATTACAGGCTTGATTCTCCAATTTGGTCTTGTCTCAAACCAGTGAAGTAAGTGGCAAACCAAAATGAGAGTAAAGCAGTGCAGCGCTGGGCTGGCAACAGTGTTGAATGCATGAAAGGTTACGAAGGAGAAGGTTTTAAGGCACATGTGTTTTATTTTCCTCCAATTCTATAGTGTTGTTCAATATTTTCCAGTTGCTGTGGGACAGAGATTAGAAAGTATGTTTGTTAGCCCCTTTACATGCAAGAAAGAAGGACCAGTATCAGGAACACATAGGATTTTGCAGGTTTATTTCATTACCAGCTGTGCCAGGCTGCAAAGTTGGTATAAAACTGACAAGAATGTGGGTGAGGTAACCCTCCTGGGATGACCAGTTTAGTGAGCTGAAACTAGTGGAGATGCAGCAGCGTTCTGCAGGAAGGAGTTTTTCCTGTTTCTTTCCTTCTTATGTATCAAAGCAAGTGTGTTGGGCATTACTGTTTTAGATCAACTTAGTCTGTTCATCATGGTGGCGGTTTTGGTTCAGAAAGCGCTGAAGAGACATGTCAATGTTGTTCTGTGCACAGTTTGGTGCTTATAGTGTAGTGCTACCATTTTGGGGTTCTTTGGCCAGGCAAATGAGCCAGAGGCATGAATTCCAGGTTATTTTTCATATGTGTTCTCTTCTAACATTGAGAGATTTCTCAACAGTACAGGAAAATTAAGAAGTGCACAGACTATTGAGATGCTCTTCGTGGTGCGTATTTTGTTCATTATTGTTGTTGCAAGAGCCTGTTTAGTAATGGTCGAGTTTCTAGGGGGAAGAGAACCTTCCCAAGAAGAGAATACTCTTGGTCTTGTTGTGCCTGATGAAGAAGAGGAAAGGGTGATCTGCCACAAAAATAACAGTAGCACCAAGACTTCGTGATGCCAGTGCTGCTGAACTGGCAGCTGCTGCCTCTGTGCCTTCTTCATTGACTTCCAGATAACACTTGTGAAAAACTTGTGACAAAAACAGATCACCGTTCTCTGACATTCCTGTGAAATCAGCTTGACCTTCAGTGAAGGCATCTTGTATCCCCATCCTGCTCAAACTAGATTTGAGGTCGTATTTCTCTTCTAACGTGAACTTGGGCAGATAAACCTCCATTTTAATTTTCTCCATTAGTTCTGGGCTGGTCCATGCAGACAAGTTTTCAAAAGTCAATTCTCTTTCTAGCTGCAGTTTATAAAAAGAGAATCAGAAAATTACAGTGTGTTCAAAAACCTGTGCCCTAAGGGCTATTTCTGCTCTTTTCTTAAATGGAGAACTTTTCAAGCTGTTGTAAGAGTACAAGAAAAACAGTAGTGAAAGACCAATTTGGAGATCTTTTTGACTAAAGGAGTATGTTGCTCTATGGTAGGTCAATGCAATATTTGAACGGTTCTCGGTAATTGTCAGGGAATATAGCAGGGTTAAATAGTTGTAGAACAAAAACATCAGTGTCAAGCAACAATAGTCTGGTTGATTTGCTGTTCGCATTTCTGTCTTCCCTACATTTTAGAATTTACTGAAAAGAGCTTTTTTCCTACAGAACACCCACTAACGTAAATGAGAATTTAATAAGAGTTTATTATCCAAAGCAGGATCGGTGTCTTTACAGAAGGTGGCAGTGTCCATATGTATTAGCTCTGGACATCCTGGGGAGTAATGGAGGCTGCCCAATTTGTGGTTTGTTTTTTTTGGAATGAAATCATATCTGTCTGAATCGGTAGAGACAGTGGATCTCAGCAGGGCCCGCTTTCTGTCCTCATTTTTGTGCAGCTGGAAGAAGAGCCAGTCTTGTGGGGTTTGGGTTACCTGTTTCCAGGACTGATCAACATTAGGACCCACAGAAGTGCCAGCTGCCAAGAGTAAGAAGTCTATTCTGAGCTCCGAGAGGTTCAAGTTCACATTGCTAGACCAAGTTTGGGATTTGCTTTTCCTTAAGCCTGATCAGTATCCTCCTTCCTAGAAACATGACTGCAGCCTGGTCTTTTACCTCGCACATGCATAAAGTAAGTAAATGATGACACTTTTGTTTTTTCAGATGATTTATGTTCTCAGATGCTTTACCTTTTGTAGGCTGGTGATGTCACTTGGTAGCAGGATAAACATGCTGAGATCGTTATTGACGTATGGAAGCTCAAGAACATCAGTCTGAACTGATTCTACGTAGGTCCAGTTAAATTTATCACTCAGGTACATCATGGGCACTGGTTTAGTTGTATGCTGCAACAAATCAAATTACATCTTTGCCATTTGTACTCTGAACAGTAAAGGACTGAGTTAAAGTAGCACAGTGGAGGTTTATTGTATTTACTGTACAAGCTGCCCGGTGTGTCTGAGACATCCTTATGGCTCCAACTGGTAGGACACAGGATCTGCAGAGGACCCCTGGTCTTCTGGAAAGGTACTTGGAGGCTAGCCAGGCTATCTATCTAAGCTGTCTCAGATGACACCCATTATAGGAAGGTGTATTCCCCTCTGATTTGTCGTATGGTTAAAAATGAAAAGGTAAAGAACTAACCCATAACATTTTGTTCACCTCTTTGTTTTCCCTGCCTTCAGAGAATAGAAGCTTGTTTCAAGTCAGCTTCTGACAATTTTACTTGTGGCTCAGGTACTAGTATGTGTGTGCAGTCTTTGTGCTGAAGATGTGGTGAAGAAAATATACTGTATGCTTTAAATGAAATAACTTTCTTGCTGCATGGATTTAAAGATTGACAGGAATTTCTCTCCTGCATCTTTTTCAGTTTTTTCCACCTGCAGCGTAGGATATAGAGCAGTATATTCCCATACCATGTTTATTCTGAAAGGCCTTTGCCTGGTAGCTTCAGCTTCGAACTTTGTTGCCCAGTTTCCTTTGAAATAGAGCGCATTTATCAGGACTAGCCTGGTGAGTGAATCTATGGATCCAGGAGGCAGCAGATTTTGGATTTTACCTAGAGAAAACAGAAGGACATTTACACATTTGTGCAGTTTTACTGTTTCAGTGTAAGTGTTGGCACAGTTTCTGCGGATATAAGCCAGGGAAATTTTAAGTGCTGTTATAGCAGGCATCTAGCTTGAGATTATTCACAAATACGTGGTTAATGGGGTAATCTTGATTTACAAAGAAGAGTAAGCCACATTTCTCCCACGTTCAGATGGAGGACACTAATTTTAGTAAGGGATTGTTAGTAAATGACTACTTTAGGAAAACTGATCTTATTTACCTTTCTGAGGTGAACTGTTTACCTGCCTTGGGCCCCTTGGGTACAGAGACTTTGTTCAATGCCGAAATGGCTTCTTTTTAAATTGGGAGAGGAGAGGCTGGAGCTTACCTTCAGTCTGGTGTTCGACCTTGGAATTGATCTCTCTTCTGATTTCATCTGCTGCTCCCACAAAGTCAACTGATTGTGGCTCTGCATCATAATATTTCTTGGCTAACTGTAAGTATTCCTGCAGTGCAAGAGAGACACCTGTCTTACGTTTGTTGCCTGCCAGTATGAATGCTAATAAATAACCACAGCCAAACAGAGAGAAAACATGATAAAAATTACATAGACTACAAGCACAGCATTTTGTCAAACGAACAAAGTATTTTTTAGTGGAAATACTCAATTAAAATGTTCTCACCTAACTACATCTGCAAACCACTCTGAAAGTAGATAAACATCCCATAAAACTAAAATTTTAGTGTCCAAAGTCTCAGGAAAAGTCTCATAGAAAACATTCATGTTAAGGATAACAACATGATTTGTAGATGTAATGAAAATATTTTAAAGTATATGATTTAGGGTATGTTGTCATAAATAGATCATAAACGTTAAATGACACTGCATAATCTGAATAAATAGCCTACCTACCTTACTGAAAGGCAATGATTTTTCTCCATATAACTGGTTGACACTTTTAAGCAGGTAATTTTTAGTGGGTTGATTGATTTCAAAATTGAGTGCTTTAAACCCAGTATGGATATTATCTGATTTGCCAATTTCTGTCTTGGAGAAAAGGAAAAAAAGACGTTATTCATCTGTTGTATAAAATAGTTCAAAATTTCTAATTTTTTCCTTCACGCAGCTCCAAGTAAAGTATTTCTATTCAGGTGATCTGTTACCTGTATTGCAACACAAGAAGTTTTCTAAGCTGGACAGCTATTAAAAGAATCATTTGAAAGTATTAAAAGTTGCAGATGTGGTATAAACACTGTAAGTGTCTCAGAATGCAAGTGTTAAGAGCCTGAACGATGTAAAACATTTAAGGGTTTGTAAGTGGAGATTGTGAAACTAAATATATCCAGAGAATGAGAGACAGACTAAACAATGCATGAAGATTTGGCTGTGTGACTCCTTTCATTTATGAAAGTCAAGTGTGTTACATGGAAAGTTTGCCCCTAAATTTCTTAATCTTGCTCTTAATGTTAATATTTTGTGATTTTTTTTTTTTGTGCTGCAGCAATTCCAGTAAATTCTTTATAATGAAGTAACAGGACTAAATGAATGTGGGCTCAAACTCTCAAATGAGCTCAAGGAAGTTAAGCTGTGAATTAGTAGACTAAAAATGTGGACCTGCGCTGTATTCATCTTGTCATTACATCAGAATCAGAGGCATGAACAGACACTTAAATTTCTGAACTGTTAGAACGGTCCCTTTGCCCTACCCACAGTGCTCTGTAATTCTTACGATTTGGACAAGCGTTACTCATGAGGAACAATCCCTCTCCTGTTCATGCAGTGCAAATGGGTTGTTGACATAGCCCCTAAAATAAATCTTCCCACCATGGGATTTGGCTGCGGGATGTAGATCCAAGTTCCCATTCGTCAGAACTCGCGGCCGCTGGGGCTTTGTGGGCAGACTGCAGGGAAATGGCTCACTCCCACAAAGAATAAGGATGACAGGAAAGAGCAGGGAGAAGAGCTTGACACCACCATGGTTGAATTGTCAATGAGGAAAAACAGCCTTTACTGACTCAGAGGGATTACATTTGCTTTTCCTTGTTTTTCTGCTATGTTAAATTATGTATACTTTGGTACAAGATGCCTGCCAGTATGTCAAAGACATATCTCAGGAATATAATGATTTCCATTTCTCTAAGATTTATGGCAAGCAACTGGTCTACCTTTGGAAATTCCAACATGTCAATTTATTTTGTTAACTATTCAACTGAAATGGAGACTGATTTCTGAAACATATCAAGCATAGGTAGCCTGGAAAAGTTAATGTTCTGGTTTTTGTTGTCTTGATGCTGCAATCAAATGTGTGGAACGGCAGCTCTGTTCTTGTGATTAGCTCTCTGAGGTAGGAACTGTGCCTGTTCAAAGAACATGTTGTTGCTAAATAGCTAGCTATTGAACAGTAATAATTTGAGAAAGAAATCTCTCTTCAAAGCTAAAAGAAAAAGATCAAGAGTTCTATTGACAGAGAATGGTAACATTAAATTTTAAATTTTGCAAGTTTGAGGTTAGTTTTTGCAATTCTGCCTAAAAAGGGGAAGCATGTAATAACTATTGCATTAGGTGAAGGTATCACAGGATGCTGTACCAATTAATTGTGTACATTACATCTGAGGAAAGCAAACATAAGCAAATGCAAATGTGGAAAGAAAATACAAGCAAGAGAAGATGTGACCATGCCCATAGGTTGATCACTAGACTTGGTGAGATACCTTCTGGAAACAAGTACATTGATTTGATAGACGCTCTTCTGTTCTGGAACAGACTTGCATTTTTATGATTGCGGTGACGTTTCTGGCTCCTTCAGCTTTGTTAAAGTGAAGTACCTATAGTGAAAAAAGCAATAGTAAATGCAACGATAGAAAATTTGCTGTTTCAGTAAAATCTTTCAGGGATGTCATGGGACTGGTGATGAAGAGAGTCAAACTCAGATTTTATTCTTGTGTCCAGTCCAGACTGATTATGAAATCTTTGGTTAGGTCTTGAGGCACATGTGTACAAAATGGTGTGCGCACACTAAGCTGAGGGCTGCAGGGCAAAACTCTCATGGCCTTTCTAGAGGAATCTGACTGCTTTGAGTTAAGCCCTGGGCTGACCAGTTAATACCTGGGAAGACCCAATTATCTCCAGATGGAGACTACCAAAGCAGAAGTCTAAACAGAGTGCTGCTATGTGTCAGAAAGCATGAAAATGGTGTGGGCAGTTTCATGCCTTAAATCCCTTGTTCTGGGCATGTGCACCTTACCCAGGCTACAAAGGGGTGCGTCCAACCTTGGAACATTTTTCAGAAGAGCTATGCCTTTTTTTTTGTTTTCTCTTCTTCCTAACAGAACATCACTCCTTTCTTTGTTACCCTACTGGCCCTCTTTTGTCCTGTAAATCAGGAGTTAGATCACTGCCTTAGCAGGTGGGAAAACTTCTGCCTTAGCAGATGCAAACTCACAAGCCTCACCTCCTATGATAGGAGCTAGGTTAACTGTGCATTCGGGCTGTTCTCGCTGCCGCCTGCTGAAGCTATGAACTTTGCACAAATACAACTTAGGGATTTCAGTAAGTGATTTTGCCTGTAAAATACATACCCCAAAGAAAGGGTTGTAGTCTCACTGTGTTTCTTCTCTGATCTTGTGGATGTGGATTTATGTGTAGCAAAGTGCAAAACTTATAATAACTATAGGGGAGAGTCTTTCTGTGTGGGGTCATTTCCAAAGAGATGAGACGTGAGATGGGAATTGTCTGTGGCAGAGTAGAAGGAGAATCCAGGTCTCCCACTTCCTGGTGAGTACTCAAGTTACTGAGCTTTGGGATAAAGATCCCTTATTTCTGCTGGTGAGATTTAAAAGGAGGCAACGTCACCAGTGCCACTTCTCTCATTTGTTCCAGAAGCTAGAGTAGACTATTTCTTTGTCCTGCACAAGTGGAGACCTGGTCTATTCATTGCAGTGCACATCAGGGGTGAAGCGGGAGCTGGCATATATGTGTGAAGAGTTTTGATGAGAGTAATTTTTCTACTTACGGCTTTCCTCTGTTCCATCACAGTAAATTTTTTGCATAGAGGATGTTATTCCAAGAGATCAACCCTTTCAGACATCTACCTTTTGAAGCCCAGACTCACCTTTGCCATCTGATCTGCAGTGTTACCTTTGGCTCCCAAATAAACAGTAGCCAGGGCAGATGAAATACTGAAAGGGGAGAACAAAATATTCTTGTCACCGTCTTCCTGACACTCATGTTTGAAGAAGTCGAGAGCAAAGCTTGTGTTTGCTTTATTCAAAGCTTCCATTGTTCTGAACCTGCACAGAAAAGGAGAAAAGAAGCTATTAGTGAACCACTAACTATGACTGCTATGTGTCTGCAAGTTTCTCTTCAGTTTTTGAAGTTTCTTTTGTGATTTAAAGGCTTTCTAAAAGTATTTATCTATGTGAAGAACAAGGACGATTAACTACTATAAAGTCATATAAGGTTTAGCATGTTCTGTTTCACTGATGACGCTAGCTATCATTTAGGTTAGGGAAAAAGCAGCCTCCAATCTTGTTTTGTATTTGTTCACCAGGACATTTATTGCACTGTCCTTTACAGCATCTTGGAGTGACAGTTGATAATGTTACTCATCAATGCCTGGGCTAGAGGATACTGAGAGACTGTCTCTTATGACAACTTTTATGCTTCAATTTGTGCAAGCACCTTTTGATACTCGTAGTGAACAAATACTTTGGTAACAGTAACAGTCAAACTATTCCTTTAGGACAGGACAAAATACTCCTTCCAAAGCTTGGGCAAGCACCACCCCAACTGTTGCATGCTAAGCATCCTGAATTCCCTTTTTGACTTTCAAAAATGTCCTGAAACTCTGTCTTACAGCGCTAGCCCAGATCCTAGCTTCCCAGTTCTTCTGCAGGACAAGGTTTCCATATTCAGTAGACCACAAATGCTGCTATTTGTCTTTTGCATTGCAGATGTAGCTGAGAGCTCTAGGCAGGGACTAGGAGCTATTGTGGTTGGTATAGGATGGCCTTAGAATAAAGATAGTTTGTGTCCTGAGTAGCTTGCAAACCAGGAGCTGATCTGATGTTTGTAAGAACAAGAGTACAAGAACAAATTAGCTGACTTAAGCAAACACAGTGGTCCTTAGTCTGCTATGATATATATGCTAGCCAGTGAGCTCTAGAAATTATAGAACCCTGTACAATAAATTGCTCTTCCTGTATGTTTATAAGACTTCCACCTTCTAGACCATGCTTATGCCATCTTAGTAAATTACTTTCCCAAGCATTTGTTGTTTCCAGTTCAGATCCCTGCTTCCTTTTTTTCTATGCATTTGTCAACAAAGCAACATCATCCAAGGGTATATGAAATAAATAATCTCTAGAAATCATTACAGTACCTTGTTTTGTGCAGGGAGGAACACTGCTGCTCTGGGTGTCTCCAAGGTTTCTGCAGTTCACATGAAAGGTAGGGTGAATTTATAGTGTGTCTGGCCAGTTCTGCAAAGGTTCTTATGACTCATGACTGTGCAATTTATTATGCCCCGAAGGGCACATCCCTATGGAAGAACTGAATCATCTCAGAGTAGGATGTGAAGTGATGGTGAGAACGATACCATACAAGAACCTTACAAAACTGACTGCAGAAGTATTTCTATAAACACTTTTGTGGCAACAGGCTAGTAACAAATTGAACCCGCACTACTTTAAACAACCTTTCTTTTGCGGTTTGGAGGGTTTAAAAAAAAGGCAGTTGCTGACCTACTTCTTTTATGATTCGTCTAATAGAAATTATTTCTGAGGAACAGACAGACAGAGAAAAGACAGTGACTTCTTATGTGTGAGTTTTTCTATTGTCTGTTTCCTACTGAGAAAGTATTTGTCACTCCTGGTGGGTTTCTGTTTTAGAAAAATGGATTTTGTTAACCTTGGAGGATTCTAAGACTGTACAACCAGGGAAATGTTGTCACTGTGAGATAGTGAAGGTTGAGAAACAGACACCAGACCCTTGCTTTTCTTATCAGTGGTGACATCACTAGAACCTGGTGTGGGTTTTAGATCAGACTTCATTTTTCTTCTGCCTCTGTTTCCCCACACTAATCTGAAAGCTGCTGTTTGACCAATGTAGCACCTCAGAGATCTATTCCTTATTTTCCATTCCAGAAATGGATATTCTGTCAAATCCTCTTTTTCTTCTTGCCTTGGCTACTAAAAGACCTCCTTCCCTGATTTTCCTTGCAGGCATGCTGTCCCTCCCTCTGTTGTCCTTTTTGTAGCTGTCCATCCCCACTCTGACCTCCCGTGTAATCCTGCCCTTGCCCTTTATTTCATTCTTTACCTCTCTGCACTGTTGATAATACCACCTTGAAAACCTGGATAGGAGCTGCTTGTCTCTCCAGGGCTGCCTCCTCGACACCGAGCAAGACTCACTCACAAGGTCTATCTCCTCGGCATAAACTGCCTTCTGAGAGCTTTCTTCTGACCTGCTGTCTGTGAGCATACTTTTAACATGGACTTATGCTGTAGGTCAGTGGCTGGCACAGAGGATCCTGTAATGAGGAATGAGCCATGGGAGTACCTGCAAAATTTGGTGTAGGGCATAGGAGGGCACAGCTGCAAAGGGTTCCTTGCCAATGGTGAACCTTCTACATCAACATAATTTGGGAACCGAAAGCTTTGTTAAAGTTGCTTTCCTACTTGTGAGGAACCGCACGACTATAATCGGATGGTGTTTTCCTGCCCCTTGGGTCTTTTGAAATTGTAGCTACACAAAACCAGCATGTTTCAGTGTGAGTTGTAATTAGATGCATCTGTTACGTTTTCCAGAGAGCGGCATAGCGTAGGAGAGGTGTTCACTGCAGAATTAATTGCTTCCATTGTGCCTGGGAAAGTTTTAATCTGTTTACATTGGCCTTAAGTGATTTCCAAAGCCTAAATGATTTGAGTAATCTTTGCAAATTTAGCCATGTTGTTGAACGAGTGATAGATCCACTGGATATACTTCATCCCTTAGAGCAATTACTGTGGATTTTCTAGTTTTAAAGCAGGGGTGAATTTAATTTGCTAATTTGTAATACTGCTTTCTGCTTTACAAGAAGTGGCTGAGGTGTTCTGTTTATGCAGAAATGCTGGGTTAGACTGAATGAGAGGCTTGTGCCTTTGTACAAGGTTTTAAAGCTACCACCTGAAAACACTTCTTGAATGGCATGGCTGCTCATTAGCAAAAAAAAAACCAAAAAGGCATACCAAGTAACTGAAATTATACTCGTCTCAAAGGACAACATATGCAAAATCAACATGATGGATTGATAACGTTTTCCAATATCCTTTTAAATTAGCACCAGCAGAGGACACGGCTCAATGGGTGGTGCTACTGCTGACTCAGTAGCAGCGGTACTCTCCCACTATATACTAAGTCAACACAGCAGCACACTAGGAGACCTATATTTGTATTAATAGTATCCTTCCTGTGGGAAGTAAACCTGTGGGCTCTTTCACTGTAGTCATTCATGTTTCCATTTGGTCAGGACAAATATTGGCAGGACATCAGTGCCCTGGCCAGATCTCAGCTATATAAATGCATTTTGTTTTCCTCCAGTTTCAGTGTAACTTAGCACAAGTCATTGTGACTTTCCTACACAGTGTGTGTCTCTGTTCATTAGCAGCTGGGTTCAGGAGTAGGTGAAATGCTTCATGTCTAAACAGAACATTATAAAGTGTTCTATAAGGGCACTTGAGGGTCTTGAGACTTTCTGTCACAGAAAAATGGTAGCTTCTGCTTTCACACAGTATTTTAGGATACAGCTTCCCATGGCTGGTTTTCATGTTCATTGGTAGCTTATTTTAGCTATCAACTCTGTATAGCTCTTGGAAATCTGATTTAATTCAAAACTAACATGTTCTATATTTCAGGTAGAACAAAAGAAAAAGTGATGTTTGAAGGAAAGCTGTTCAGTTTCCCTGACATGTTCAACTATTTATTTACCAGTATAAACACTGTTTATTTACTTGGGAGGGAAGAACTTCTAGTTCAGCCAGGGGAGCACTCTGTTCAAGTTTTTGGCTCTGCCAGAGCAAGCCAGTAGATTTTAAACATGGAAGGATTTTAAATGTCCCCAAACCTTTAAAAGGACTTCAGGAGATACAAGAAGCATGGGGAGGAGAAGAGTTTTGAAATCTGAGAATATTTTAATCCCTTTTGAGGTCTGATGTAATTTTTTTTAAATCTCTGTGTGATTTAAAGTTAAAAACTCTAAGGAGGACAGGGGCGCAGAAACTGAGAAAATAGTAAGGGTGCTGAGTGACTAGATACATGAACTTTTCTGTGCTAAGGAGGACTCTCTTCTGGGTGATGCCTCTGTCATAGTGTAATTGAGAGCACGCCATGAGCTTTTCCTAACATTGTCAACTAAAAAAAAAAAATTTATATGCATCACCTAGACTCGTTATAACAGATTTTGGTTTGTGCTATAACAGGTTTTTATGTAGGATAAGTTTGTATCATCCTGAAATCTCAAATAGTTTTTAAGTTTAAGAGAGATTAGTTCTTTGGGTATCTTTTTTCCCTTTAAAGTTTTGGTTGAGAATACACGTGTCTTTATTTTGAAACAGAGTAGATATAGCTAGCTGTTGTGTACCTCCTACGAGTAAGTTTGCAAGCCTTCCCTTGCCAAGCAATCCTTGCTGACATACTCTAACAGTATTTAAAACCTTATGAGTTGTCAGAGGGTGTGGTGAGGTTCCTGTATAAATATTACTGAGGCGTTTTGCTCCACGCCTGCAGAAGGCAAAGGTGTGGTGAAATTTGACAGTACTGGCACAATTCATCATACTTTACTATTACTTCTACATGCTTTGCCTTAGACACTGTAATTAATAAAGGTAGTGTTTGTCCTGAGAAATTCAGCTCTGTTAAGAAGCGCAACACTTCTGAGAAAGGACTGATCTCTATATCTGAAAAGAGATAGTTTATCTGTTAATGAATATGCACACTGTTTTCACATACGCAAGGGTGCAATTTTCCTTTGAATGACTCAGGCGGTAAGCATTTTTTAAGTATCCCAGGTAGCAGTTAACATCAAAAATATGAAGAGTGGCCTGAATTTCTCAATCATGATACACAGTACTGCATTATGAGTAATGATGTATGTGTGGCTTGTATGCACTTTAGCCGAAACTTGTCATTTTTCCGAAGAAATCTCTCAAAGGGTGTAACTGTACGTCAACTGCACGACTACTGAATCAGAAAGCTGATCCCTGCTTTGTGTTAATGGGAGTTTCCCAGGCTGGAGTGCTATAGTGCAAGATGTGCCACGTTGTGGGATGAAGAATGTGAATATCAAGTCAATGTATCTTCAAAACACATTTCTAAACAAGAGTGCATCCTAAACAGGAGCCTTGTGCTGATGTGCAAGAGCAGGGTATAGAGGAAGGGCTCTCTTTTAAGAAACCCATTTAAACATTTGATATTTTTTCATACAGCTCGACTGCAAATATTCTTGCCTGGTGGAATGACCAGGGGTTTCACAAGGCAGTTGGTATTTTCAGAAGTTTCATCAGGAGAATTTCCCTGATACTCACTTGTGGAAGAAGTGTACTGGAAATCTTAGCTATTCACTGATGTGCTTGGCACTTACTGGCCCTTTGTAGTTTCACGCTTTTTCGGCTACCCTTGGGACTGATCTGAACTACCTGGTTAAGTGCACATACAAAGGCAGTAAGCCTTTGTCCTGGAAGAGAGTAACCCCAAAAATGGGGCTTGGAATGGAGTTTCCCCCTCAGACTGACAAGGACCTTGGGTGAGCTGGACTGTCATTAGCATCATTTGAACATGTCTTAGCAATACCTTTACCGTTGCAAGATTCTTCCATCTGTCCATCTCTTGTGTTCTCTGCCTGCTGCACAAAGGAGCTCAATCTCTTGAGACTTGACATCCTCGTATGTGGTTCAAGTTAGCAAGCTTTTCGTAACAGTGACCAAGTAGAAATTAATGATGTGATACACAACAAATAAGACAAGATGATCTCATGTTCCTTTCTGCTGTCAGACAAAATGAGATGGTACATTTTGACTTTGTTCCTCAAGCTTTTGTAAGAGATGCAAAAGTGTGAACTTGCAGGGTATTGCACTGAGGACCTTTGTGGCAGGTATACCTGCCCCAATAAAGACCAAAACTTCTCAACCGCTGAAAAGAAAGAGTTAAAACTAGAAGCTGTGGTTTGGGGGTCGAGCTGGCCAGCTGTGTGGTGACTGTGGTCACGTACACACCTCAGCCGGTGACAACCATAACATACACACCTTGGTCGAGGGATAGGAAAGGCAAGGCCCTTCAGTCGACAGACAAGGCCCTCAGCCAATTAAACGCCTCAGTCGAGAGAAGTTTCTAGACTGCTGACCATATATGACCAGAGATCAGGTTCGACGAGGGTATAAATGGAGCCCCGCCAGAGGGCAAATTGAGCCAGTCCTCCTCAGAGCAGTGGGTCTGCAGTTGGGGACTCTCCCCATGGATCGGGATGTCACCCACGGGAACTCCTGCAGGTTGAGTGCCTCACCTTATCGGTGAGTGATTGCGCATTTGGAGTCATCATTCTAAGCTTAGATCTGGTTATAGTTCGTGTAGTGATAATACCCAGCTGACTTCCTGAACCTGTAAATAAGCTGTGTTTGTTTGTCGCAGTGTTTACGACCTAATATTCCTGTCTGATCTGGCTGTTATATGTCAATACAACATAACATTCCTGTTCAATCTGACCATTACATTTTGATATCATTAAAGAAAATTGACTTTTGAAATATATCACTATCTGTCCAGTGTTTCTGTGACAACCTTCTTTTAAAATATCCTGATGATCATCTGCTCTTCTTTACCAAAGCATTTCCAAGCTCTTTGGAGCTGCCCTTTCCAGTTGTGATTCAGCTGTGTGCAGATCTTTGTGGCTCCATTATCTTTTGGACTGGTATTTGTGGCTCTTTTCGCTCTTTCAAAGCCAAAAGCAGAACTCTCTTTGTGTAGTTTAAAACTAGTGCGATTGTCCCTTTGAGCTGCTTTAGACGTTCCTTTCTTCTTGGTCTCCCTCCCTTCATTTTCTAGAGCTTTGGCTTTATCTTCTGAGGCTTTTTTAATATCCCTTGCTTCTGTGGTTGCTAATTCCTTGTCTGGGAACATAGACACACCAAGCTGTAGACCAAGACTAGTTTGAATTCAGTGGTACAGAGGCAATATCAGGCTAAGGAAAGTTAGCGGAGTATGTGTAAGGAGAGGCAGAGCACTTGCTCTCTTTGTGGCTGGAGGAATGGGCCCTCACCCCACCTCCTGCAGATGCAGCTGAGATGCAGCCTGGACTCTGTAGTTGGTGCAGCCTTATTGCATGGCAGATGATCTCTCTAAGTGGTAGGAGTGGCAACGCTCTCCTCCCACTTTCTTCCTTAGTCCCAAGGAGTCCAGCAAGTCCCAAGTCCCAACAAGGCTTGACCCCAGCCCTGCCCTCTTCCCTCACTGCCCCCAAGAAGTAGATAGAGATTGCTGAAGGGCAAGGAGGATAAAGGAGGACATGGTGAGCGTGAGGATAGTCAGCGCCTTGGGGAAAGGGAGTTACTGGATAGCAATGAACTGTGCCCAAAAGAAATGAGGAAGAATGAAAGAGAAAAGAGGGAAGAGGAAAGAGGAATTGCTCTTACACACAGCCCTGTGAAGTTTAATGATTCCTCCTCCCCCCCCCGCCTTTGTTCTCCTTTAATTCCCATATCTCTGCCTTCCTTACAGGAACTCATCTGACGCCTCATTATTCTCTCGCTCCATATTGACCTCTTATCAATCAGAGCCACAACACTGGAATTTTACCTGTGTGACTTAAGTCAGCCTTCCACTGTAAGGATTCGCTCACCTCCAGGATCCTCCTCCTGTTGTCTGTAAGGTGCCACTAATAGAAGTTCATTGTTTGCCTGTGTTGATTTTAGACTGTGGGTTGCTATTGCTAACATTTAGAAAAAATAAGAATGTGCTGTATGAGTTGAAAAAGTAAAAGCTCAGAATTAGTTTGGAATCTTTTTTCCCCAGGAGTAGCATGCAATTGTGAATGTTTGCTTATGTCACAAGACAGTTAGACCGTATGGTATTAAAGTCTTTATCCTGTGATGTTTAAGAGTATAATAGTGAGGAAAGGCAGGCCAAGTACAAATGATTGCCCATTGATATGCACATATAATAAAATGGAGACAAGGTATAAATTATGCTACTGGGACTAAAAATGTGTAGCATGAAGCTATGTATTATCTCACCTTTGCTCCTAAGCATTGTTAACCATCCTAGGAATTTGCTGTTCACAGGGTGACTAAGCACTGCTTGGGATTTACAGAGATATTCTGTAGACTTTGGTTCTGAGAGGGTTAAAAGTGAGGAAAGACAGTGAGAGCTTTGTGGGCTGACAATGGGAGAATCAAAATGAAGGAACTGGTGGGGCTCATTCTCTCATTTGGTAAGAGAAAGCTAAGCTGGCTGGATGGCTTACACTACTTCTACATTAGTGAGATTTGGATTTATGTTTAAAATGAAATTAATCAGGACTTTGTGGATTCTCCAACCTTAAAGACACACAACATTTGACTGGGAAGGGCCCTGAGCAACCTGGTGTATCTTTGGAGTTAGGACCAGATGACTGTCAGCTGCCCATTATGTGAATTACCTTCCCATTGTAAGACTGCAGGCAAGCAAACAAGTGTGGTCTTGTATCTGCACAACTCACTAATCCTCTGAATTAATTGTGTCTCTTTGCACACGTGAAATTACAAAGGTATGTGGAGTGTGCTGGTAGAGCAGTAAAAGCCTCTTATGATGGGTCCTAAACCTGTGAGTCTGAGCCTTCTTCCATACTTGTGCTGAAAGAAATACTGGAGGTAAAAGAGAGGGTAATCCACCTGTACTTCATGACACAGCAGAGAGCCAAAGTCTCTGGGACATGGTGCTGGCTATTTTGCTTCTTTGGGGATGGAGAGAAGAAGCTGTAGTCTCCTCTGTTGGCACTAAGGAGAGGACTTGTTGCATGCTGAGTGATGAAGGTCTGGTATCTGTCACCCAACTTGGGGCTACATCCAGGCCTGTCCTTTAGATGCTTGTTCTTTAGGTGCCTGTTACTGCAGAAGCTACAGTGCCTCAGGTGTGGAAGGCTGTTGAAGTTTATAGCTGTTCGACAAATATTTCTCTGTCTGTGATTTGCCAAGTCCCAAAATGGTTTCAAAGTTTTCAGCCTCTGAAAACATAGGACTGAGAATGCATGGTTTGGGTTTTTTTTTTATTTGTGTATATTAGAGATGGACGGACTGCACAGCTGGTTAAGGAAGTGACTACTGAGGACAAGAATATGACTGCTCATTGCTGTGCTGGCAGGAGAAGTGAGCAGAAATCAGGCGGCAGCACTGAATCTATCTGTCTACATACAGGGGCAGATGTACTTCTTTGCATCTTCTGTTTGTGAAGAAGTATGTTTTAATTGATAAGAACTACAACGGCCTAGAAATAGTGCAGTTTTAGAACAAATCTGCTGAAAATTCAGTGTCCTGAGGATTTTAGGTGCCCTATTTCCATGACCAGATCAACAGAAACTCCAGGACAATAGTAAACACATCGTTAGCTTTCTTGCAATAAATTTCCCCATTTGTTATCTCCTGACCAGCAATCAACTAAGACACAGAAAACTGAAGGAAAATATTTGAACTATTTATACACCAGTGAAGGTGGTGTCATGTTATCTTCCTTCTCTTGCAAGATCATGTTGGCTACCAGCAAGTTATGCGCCCTAGGTCCTGCCAAAGTATGTGTTATCTTGGGGGATGGGGGGAGGGGAAGCCAAAACAAGTAGAACAAGCTAAATACTGTGTGGTGGAACTGAAAAAACATTCCACCACAGACCACCCAGCACTGGTGCCATGCTGTGCATACTGGAGTCAGGAAAGAGCATAGCTTTCTTGCAGTAACTTCACCCCCCAAAACCTTTCTCTTTCACTCTTCTGGTACTTCTCTATGACAGTTCCTCACAGGTCTGTTTCCTTTCTTGCTTCAATGACAAAGGGAAGAATAATTCATTCCAGAGAGAAACTATAACTTGCTAGAGACATTGCTTCTCTTAGCATGATTATTCTCTTTAGTTACAAAGTAAGAGCCTATAAAGCTTTATAAACACACCACAGAATAACTAGAAAACTCTCCCATTTCCCATTCCCATGGGAATGTGTTCTCCAAGGCAGTGTTGTGGCTCAGTGGGATGTAGATTCTGCACGTATCCAGCTGCCTTGCAAACTGCTTGTCAACTCCTGTTTCAGAGAGACTGGATGAATCATGGTTTGTGCTGTAAGTGTTACATCTGACTAGTCTGAGTTGCATGCATGAGGGATTATGGGTCACACTGGTCCCTTCCTGGCAGAGAATTATTCTCAATATTGTATCTTAGCCCAGAGTTAGGACAGACTCTCATTCCTTATCTCTCTGTAAGCAATGAACCAACTCTGATAGAAGAATCATAGAATCATAGAATATCTCAAGTTGGAAGGGACCCATAAGGATCATCAAGTCCAACTCCCTGCTCCTCACAGGACTCCGTAAAACTAAACCGTATGACTAAGACCATCGTCCAGACGCTCCTTGAACTCTGACAGGCTTGGTGCCGTGACCACTTCCCTAGGGAGCCTGTTCCAGTGATCAACCACCCTCTCGGTAGAGAACCTTTTCCTAGTGTCCCATCTGAACTTCCCCTGATGCAGCTTCATTCCATTTCCTCGTGTCCTATCGCTGGTCTCCAGGGAGAGGGGATCGGCACCTCCCCCTCCGCTGCCTCCCTTGAGGAAGTTGTAGACAGTGATGAGGTCACCCCTCAGCTTTCTATTCTCCAAGCTGAACAAACCAAGTGACCTCAGCCGCTCCTCATAAGTCTTGCCCTCAAGGCCTTTCACCATCTTGGTCCCTCTCCTCTGGACACACTCTAATAGTTTGATGTCCTTCTTATATTGAGGCACCCAAATATGCACACAGTACTTGAGGTGGGGCTGCATCAGTGCAGTGTAGAGTGGGACAATCAGCTCCCTTGACCAGCTAGCTATGCCGTGCTTGATGCACCCCAGGACACGGTTGGCCCTTTTGGCTGCCAGGGCACACTGTTGACTCATATTCAACTTGCCATCAAGCCAAACCCCCAGATCTCTTTCCACGGGGCTGCTCTCCAGCCTCTCATCCCCCAATTTGTATGTATAACCAGGATTACCCTGTCCCAGGGGCACTTGAAATATTCCAAATGATGAAATGCATTTGCTTAAACATGTTTTTATTATGATTAAAGGAGCAAAAGAGTACATCCGCAAGACCCATTACATCTGGATACGTGGAAAACAATTTGAATAATAAGATGCCATATTTGATCATGACGATTGAGCCAAAAAAGACTTAAGGAGAAATATGAATTATAGGGTTTCTATAATGCATCTTTAGAAGGTGAGGAAGAGCCTTGCAGTATCAGGAGCACAAAGAAAAAGCAATTGCCTTGTCAAAGTAGGAATGGTTGGTAACAGTTTAATCTGGGAGCTTTCAAGTGACTAATTCCACAGGAGTCACCATGAAGCCTGGCCATAGAGAAACCTGGCTTAATTAGAAGGCTCCATTTTTTTCCATAAAACTTCTGCTGATAAATGGGGCTGTGTTTTTTCAGTGTGATGATTCAGCACTATTATTAACTTGCACCAAGAACATCTCTGTTCATGCTCATGCTTTCTTTGGGTCCAATTTTCATTCCCTTAACTCTTCATGAGTAAATAATATTACTCTGCAGAAAGGAAAGGCAAAGGGCCTCTGTTTTCATGGCATAATTTCTCTGACTTGACTTCCTTTTTTTTTTTTTAAATAAAGCCTTCTGGTTTTAGAAAATATGGATGAAAGAGAGAGTATGTGTTTCTTTTTACCCTTGATACTGCAGTGCTTTGGGTCTTGCTGTGAGGGACAGAAATTCTTTCAGCTTTCTTCTCTTCAAGGGGAAAAGCATCTGCCAAAGAAGAGGATGCTGTTGGTTGGGTTGTGCTTGATCAAGAAGAGGAAAGGGTGGTCAGCCCTAAACTCTTCAGATACACTTGTAACCTCTGTCTCAGCTCCTGTTGAGCCTACCACTGCACTGCCTGCTTCATAGATTTCCACAAATGCCTCATGGACGGCTTCAGATATCTTCAGGCTCTCTGCTGAAGAGATGCCAGAGAGGTTGGCTGATGAGCTGAACAGGTCAGTTATACCCAAGGCCATTAAGACAGATGTAAGGTTATATTTTTCCTCAATCTTCATGCGGGGGAGATACACTTTTATTTTCCTCTCTTCCATCGTATTAGAACTTGTCCACTCCACGAGTTTTTCAAAGGTGATTGCAGTCTCAAGCTGCAAGGAGACAAGCAAATGAGATCTCTGGGATTAGAGCACAACTTCCTTTGTGGCAATGCAGTACCAGTGGTGGGGTTTTTTCTCTTTTAAACTGACTGCTCTAGGCATGGCATTTTTTCTAGGGATATACAGATTAATGTATCTAGGAGAGGAAAGCAAACTATGACTCTGTCCTGGTTTCAGCTGGGATGGAGTTAATTTTCTTCTTGGTAGCTGGCACAGTGCTGTGTTTGGGATTTAGTGTGAGAATAATGTTGATAACACACTGATGTTTTAGTTGTTTCTAAGCAGCGCTTATCCCAAGTCAAGGACTTTTCCGTTTCCCATGCTCTGCCAGCAAGCAGGTGCGCAAGAAGCTGGGAGGGAGCATAGCCAGGACAGCTGACCCGAACTAGCCAAAGGGATATTCCATACTATAGAACGTCATGCCCAGTATATAAACTGGGGGGAATTGGCTGGGAGGGGCAGATCGGTGCTCTGACATTGGTCAGTGGGTGGTGAGCAATTGCATTGTGCATCACTTGTCTTTTCTTGGGTTTTATTTCTCTCTCTTTTTTTGTGTGTGTTATATTCCTTTTCATTACTATTATAATTATTATATTTTATTATTGTTGTTATTGTATTTTATTTTACTTTAGTTATTAAACCATTCTTATCTCAACCCACGAGTTTTACTTCTTTTTTTCAATTCTCCTCGCCATCCCACTGGGAGGGAGGAGGAGTGAGAGAGCGGCTGCGTGGTGCTTAGTTGCTGGCTGGGGTTAAAACACAACAGACTCTCTTCTCTGCTCTGTCCTGCTTTCTATTTCTTCAGTAGGGTCACTGCCAATTAATTTTCTTAATGAGATGGCTACTCAGCAAATTTAACCTACAGCTCTTCCCTATTTATCTTCTTTGCTTGGGAAATATATTCCAAAAATCATTCTGTGCTTTTGAGTTGTAAGCTCTATCTACATTTAAGACCTCCAAATAACCAGGTGTTAATGGTTAATTACTAATACATGAACTATCAGTTATTACTGAGGAAATTTAGCTGTGTTCAAATGCCTCTTCATTTTTATAATTTAGATTCTTTGAGTTAGCGTACGAACATTTCAAGGAACTCTCATTTATTACATGACTTTTCCTATTCAGACTAACTACAGTCCTGCTAATGACAATATCCCATGCCTGTATTCTGTTCATATCAACAATAGTATGTCATGTACATTGTATTTTCTAAAATTGCTTTAACCATTCCAGTACCCCTCATATTCAGTTTTTAAATAGTTTAATTTTTGAAGGTATGAAGGAAGCATGTTGAGCACTGTCAAACCAAACAATATTTACAACTAGTAAAGCTAACATGAACTTCCCAGGAAGCTCCTCATTGTGCAGGAATGGAGATATAAAACCTTTGGAGTTCAAGCTGCTGGAGTAGCAGCTGCTTAGCTGAGAAGAATCTGTTCTGCACTGACCAATATTTAACCCAATAAAGCAGTTCCTTAAGCAATCCATGCTCAACACAAACTATTGCAGGACCACTGAGACAGCTGCATGCTTCTATGCAACAATCCCATGTTGCCAGTGTTAGATCTGTGCTGGTGAAGTGTTTTAGGATAACTTTATTGTGAAGGGCTTTGCAGCACCTAAATTTCACTGTGTTTATGGTTTTCTGAAACCCAGCTGCCAGGGCCATACCTGCTCCAGGCCAGAGACATCATCAGGCAACAGCACCAACATGCTCAGCTCTCCGCTGGCATACGGAAGCTCCAGGATCTTCATTTTCTCAGAAGGCACCGCTGCCACTTTAAATGAACCAATCTGATACATCATCTGCACAGGTTTGCTTTCTTGCTGCAAAACCAAATAAGATAATATAGTTTTCACAAAGATTATCTTAGCATGTAGAAATGTCTACTTATGGGTAAAACTACTGATTGCTCTTGTTCAGGAGGATTGTATAACAATTTGTCTACTCTCTTCATAAACTCTAGAAGATGACACCTTTAAGGTGATGTATGCCCATGTACCTCAGTCATTCTGAAAGGCACTGCCTGGGTGTCTTCATCCTTAAATGCTTTCTCCCACATTCCTTTGAAGTAAATGGCATTGACAAGGACCATTTCGGTCTGGGGATCCACAGAGCTCGGTTGAAGGATATTTTTGATCATTCCTTTAAGAATGCATAGGAAAAGAGAACACATGTATATAACACATCTGTGTATAACACATCTTACTTGGCAATCACAACGTTAAATGAAGGGTATAGCATTTGTGGGGAGGAGGGTGTAGGGCAGGGACATTGTTTTGGTTTTGCAGCTATAATCTTGTACTTCGAGGTTGATTTGCTCACTGCTGTTGGCAATAGTTGTTGTTTCCCTCTCTATAAAGAATTATAACGAGAGATATAAGACCCAGAGATTTACTTGTTACAAAATGAGTAAACCTGTATATTTTGTGAGAATGGGAAGAACCATTGGAACCTTTTATCCCAGGATGGTCTCCAACCCAAACGGTAAACATAAATACTTGTTGCTTCAAACCAAAGTTGAAAGGAGATGTCTATATAAAGAAGGTAGCAGGAAAGGAAACTGGAATTTTATTCTGCTTTCTTCTTATACTTTGTTCTTATTTATTCTGCAGTCCTCATGCACATAGCAAGCTCCTCCCTTAGTCCTTTCCCACCAGTAGCTTAATCATGGCCTGGTTTTCTCCTTCAAAGTACGGCACTACACCAGAGGTTGTGTGATTGTGAATATTTTCATTTCAGTTAAAATTCAGTATCTTTTATCTGTGTTTGCTGTTCAGGCCATGTGTTTCAAGCATGAGAGAAAGGAACGTTTTGAGGGGGCCAGGAAGACACTGGAAGAATGGAGGAACCACATGGAGATGCAGTAGGGTAAAAATCCCAATTGTGGTATACCTCTTTCTATGCATTTCATATACCTCCCTACCATTCCTTAACTCTGTGTTTTCCCATTGCCCTTTACCTGTAAAGATTTCTCAAGTACCTTATGACTGCATGCCGTACTCAACAGGCACACAACAACTCTGGGAAGCTTGAGGGCCAAGCGCATTGATCAAAGGATATCCAGATTCTCAACATTAGTGTCAAACCACTTGTCAATGTGTACAAAGCATATTCTAGTGCTGTCCCTTTCATCAGGACTGGAAGTATTACATACCCGCAAAGCCCCTACAGATATAGAGAGTCCTCTAAAAGGGATGTGTCTGAGGAAAAAAAAAATCATTAAATGATCATTCCATATCTGGGAACTGATCTGTTATCCCGGAGAAGGAACAGAGGGAGAGGTTTGGGGGTTTTTGTCTCCTGACTTAAGCTTTCTCATATGGTGTTCAAACGTGATGGCAGAAGGGAAAATACTTATGCCGATGCTTGGCTTGCTCTTACCATTTGTCTGACTTTCAACCCAGGAATTGATGAGCTCTCTGGCTTGATCTGCAGCTGTTTGAAAGCTGATAGTTTCCAAGCCTCCTTTATACAGTTCCTTCACACATTGTAAGTATTCCTGCAAAGGAAGAGTATGCAGTTTTCAGATCAGAATGTCAAAGCATTTTGCAAATGTGAAATGCAAGACTGAAATTAACAGATATGAATAATGTGCTTATTAAGGCTAATCAGTAAGCCATGATTCTAGTTAATAAGCATCTTAAGATTTGACATTCATTGCTTCAAGCAAGAGAATATGCTCACGTTTTTTAAAATATTTTGCAGAACTGAGTTTGATCCAAAAATGACATTCATTTCACTTTAAGTATGGGTTTTTTTCATTTTGCCCACTTTTTAACTTTTTATTTTGCAATGGTATTTTCCTTTAATTTCAAATTAGAAGTTCCTTTTAATGGGAAAATTTGGAATTTTTGAGAACCTGAAATTATTTTTCAGGTTTGTTTTACAAGTTGAGAAAACAGTTGGACTTAACTCTTTCCAACAAAAGTTACCTTTATTAATTATACCTTGACATGATTGGATCATGACTGTACTTTGCACAAACATCTTTTTGGCTAGGCACATTTTTTCTCAAGACTGTAGAGGGTCAGGGCTGTGATAGAAGTCGTGAATCCTGTCTTCCATATGGAAGAAGATTTCTTTAGCAGAACCTAGACTTCTGACAGTGCTTTTGCATTACAGAATGGTACAGCTTTGACATGGAAATACACTCAGATCAGATCTTAGTGCAACTCACCGGTAGGATTGGGTATGTCTCTTCAGCATAAAGTCTACTGGCAAAGCTGAGTGAATAATTGTCACGTGGTTTGGTGATTTGGGTGAACATGTCTTGAAGTGAAGTGTGGACGCCTACAGATGTGCCGCACTGAGTCATTGACATGAATACAAACAAAAAGATAGATGATGTTACTCTACTTTTAGTACTTAGTAGGTTTTTCGTACTATATGAGAAGAGTAGAGTAGTTCAAACACTTCTGCTTACAAAACTGTTGTTCATCCTGTATGTCTTGTTGCTATAACTACACTGATGTAGTAATTTTCTAATATATACAGTTCTGTGCTGTTTTTCTACTGTAATTTCCTCATACCTCTCTCAGGGTTAATTACCCACTACAGTAATGTAGCTCCAGCAGATCAGGCAGGCTTTCCTCCGTTTCCAACCAGTCCCATTTAACCAGTAACATCCAGCTACCTTCCCTAAGCATACAAATATCTATAGTTTTCCCTATTTGCCCAATATTATGGTGCAGAGTTTCATCTTATGCTTGTTCTGAATCCTCTGTTACCTCCCTTCTCTGTCTATTCTTATGAACGAAGTGTTCCCCCAGCTGCTGGATGCAGAGCTCTAGCTGCTCATCAGAGAGGGGTTGGAACTGCTAAGAGACTGCTTTATCTGCTAGATTTTGCTCCGAGGAGAAAGTGACATAGAGAAGGCCATGAAATTATTCCTGTACCTGAGATTCAATAGTCTCTCCAAATCCTGTGATTTTATCAAAGTGAACAACCTATAATTGAAAATAACAGTAGTTGAAATAACAGGTATGACAAAAAAAGGTTATGCAACTGAGATTAACACATGATGATTGAAGTAAACTTATTGGCTAACTGAGGAGCTGGATGACTCAAAAGGTGGAATCCACCTGTGCCATCTGTGAATAGCTGTGCCTGTTGCTGACTGCTTAGGTGATCTCTTTTCCTATTGAACATCCAGAAATCAGCTCCGGTGTGTGCTATTAATAATACTCAGGTAACAAGCCAGCGACTTTCCATGGAGGAAGTGAGAGCTGTAGGAAACTCATGTGAAACATTTTGCAGTCTGGAGACATGTTTTGGCGCTTTCCCTGGAGATTTTATCTACTTTCCTTACGCTAAGCAAAGGACCACTGGAATGTGTTGTTCTCTTCGAGAATCCTACTGCTAACAATGATAAAATTAAAATTTAAATCCAGTTTCAAGTTTTCTGGCTGATGCATTTGTTTAACACTATGGGAGTTTGAGGTGGCCGCAGCTTTTGATAACTCTGGATCCAGATTTTTTAGCCTCTGAGCTATGCAAGGGACACTATCATATAATTAAGTGCTATGGCTCTATTGAGCAGCAGGAAGGTTTAAATCGTTAACTGTAGCCTCACCTTATCTATCTGAGCCCTGGTGTTTTCTCTTGCACCTAGGTAGACCATGGACAGAGCTGAAATGATGCTCAGGGGGGAGTAGAAGATGTTCTCGTTGACATGCTGGACTTTCAGCTCCTTGAATACATCAAAACAAAATTCCGTGCTTGCTGCACCGATGGAGCCCATTGTGAAACCAGTATTGTCTAGAGCAAACAGCAGAAGTACAATGACAATGTAATGATGGAATACTGTACAAACACGGCGAAATGCACTTTAATAGTAGTTTTTAGGCAATGAAATATAAACAAGTAGTTTTGAAGTCATTCTGTGGTAACGTGCCTATTGCTATGCTCACCTCTCATGCATGTTAGAAACTCTGTATCCATAAATATATTTCTTTCTACATTTGTATTTAGTTGCCTTTTTGGCAGTAAAGTTCCTCAGAGGTCTTCAATCTGTATGTGATTGCTGTTTACCTTTTCAAAGCAGTTGAACAACAATTGCCTGTACTTATTTTCATTCAGTGAAGGCTAGAATTCCTTGGTACTTTGTAGTACCTTTGAGGAAAACAAGAAAATATGCTCTGTCTTTGATATACTTGCAAAGCTGGAAATTTAAAGTGCAAATTTTAGTAGACTTGCTCTAGGTTTGGACAGATATAAGTAAAAGCAGAGGTTGGCTGACTTTTTATTTTCTAAAAATAAATAAGTGCAGTAAAATATCTATTTGTTGCACAGTACTTACCGTCAGTAGATCTTCAAAGGCTTGTATCTTTACCCTTGTTTTAGTAACGGAAGCATGGATAGACAATATAATTTGTCTAAGGTAACCTAGTCTAGGAGAGAGACTGATGCACAAAATTCATGTTCCACCCTATTGTGCTTTCAGATATAGCCTGCTTTGCTTAAGTATCTCTATATATACTACACTATAAACTTTCTGAGAAATTAAATTTTGTTAGTGACATTCAGATAGAATAGAAATGCAGACATGATAAAATAGCAATGTTTACCGTAATAGAGCACTGTTAAATGAATATTTTTTTGTGGCATAGACCAGTAAAATCCTTATATTTGTTTCTGTCTGAGGCTGCTATAAAATGCTGGATAGTATAAGTCCTCTGTAGCCACTGTGTTTATATAAAGCACAACTTTTGAGGTCAGCATGAACCTAGTTTCCTTCCTGTGATTTATAGAAATCGTGAAAGTTTGTTGTCTTTCAAAATTCAGCCACTTATGTAGGTGCTTAATGCTGGGATCTCAAGTTTGTCTTTGGAGTATTAAAATCCACCAAGGTTTTTAGTGACCATGCTCGTGAGTATACACATACACTCGCACACACGTTTCTCCACTTTCCTTTCTGTATACAAGTTCACATTTATAGATTATTGTAAAAATGTAAGTAAGTCTGTACACCCACACACATTTTTATCTTGTGTAGTGTTCACCAGCTGTATTTTCCAGGGATGCAACTATTAGAGAAATTTCACACTAACATAAACCTAGCAAATTCACTGAATGCCACAGTTTTGCTTTCAGTGCGCTCTGTTGAACCAGAGGTCAATCAAGCAAACTTATTCTTCGGCTGCCAAAATCAGACTTAAAAGATACTGAACGAGAGGACAAGCTACTCTGAAATAAAATAATATTTTAAGCACAAAATAATATTTTAAGCACAAGGAATAAACTTTTTTAAAGTCTCTTGAAAGCAAATACTCAGGTTTTACACCTAATAAAATAGTGTAGAACGCATACACACAGGTGAGAAGATTTGGAGAGAATATCATGTAAATAGTCTGTCCTTAAAGACACCAAACACAACACAATAATTGCTCTCTTTCTAGGTTCAGGCATAAACAAGAAATAATATAGTGAGAAGGTAAATTTTCTTAGAGAAATGCTTACCTTTCGAGCTTCAGCACCAAAGGCAATACAGCTTTCCAGCTGTACGTAGACAGACTGGCTGAGCCCTTGGGAATTTATACAGTCTGAATTGTAACCCACCCACTGCTGCCCAAAGAAGTTTGACCTTTGACACCATAAAAATAATTTAATGGGATTAGGTCAGATTTTAGTTTCAATGGGTCTGATTTTGATTGAAGGGACAGCAAATATTAGTTTTTTATTCTGCATAACAAAGTGTTTTCCACCAGTACATCAGGACTGTTGAATTGGAGAAAAGACTGGGAAATAATGCTCACGTTCCTTTAAGCCTCATTTGCAACTAGATACTAGGATGTTAATAAAAAGAAAAAAAGTGAAAACCTTAGTGATGGAAAACATAATTAGCAGTTATTAGTCAATCTGTCAATAACTAGCCAATTTGTTATTGTGGTTGTAGTAACAGACCAGAACTCACTCTCAGTTAATCCTTTTTGTATGTACAAAATACAGCTGAGCCATGCTAGACAGAAGATAAGTGACAACAGGACCTGGCCTATTATTCTACTAACAAAACTGGTGAAATAAAGAAGGGTGCGTGTGAGAAAGCCAATTGAGATGAAAGTCAAAAGCAGGCACATTTTCTTTGAAAAGCTGGGATATTTAAAAAAGATCTTTTGATGAGTGTGCAGGTTTTATAGCAAACTATTTTATTCTCAGGGAGTAATAGCAAAACTTGGCCCCAGACAAAGTAAGAAGTAATCGATTCCAAATGTGTTTGTGGTATGCACTTGCAATGTATCTCTCAGATCTTCCATGGGTAACTTAATGGCCTGGCAGATGACAGAGGAACTGTGAAATCCAGCTAAAGTAGTGTTCATGGTCTATGGGACAATCATAATATACAATAGCAAATATATTTCAGTTATAAAAGCATTTCAGTTATAAAAGCTATTGTTCTGTATTGAAATAATAGAATGGACAAACAGTAAAGAAACCACTCTGACCTCTGTAAAGCACTATGTGATTTTAAAAAAGGGGCAGGGGGGAAATCCCAAAGTCAGTACGACATAATTCTTTAGAACATATATGGAGAAGGCTGTGATCTCTGTTAAGGAGAAGAGGTAGGCTCCTGCACTGCTGTCAAAAGTTTAGACAGTGCAGTTTTCTTTGCCTCAATCTGCTTCCTTTTGTGAAAATAAATGAGCCATAGAAATCTACGCTCTCCTTGCCAAGTACTTGTCGCCAAGGCAGTCTAAGGACTTAAGCAGGACAAGATTGTCGTGGACATGTTATTTTTTGTTAGATCTCTACTCCACAGGTATCTGCCCAGTGGTTTGGTTTGGTTTTTTTGTCTTCCCACAGATAGCCTAACAGATACGTATCTATACTTAAGCACAGAGTAATAATTCTCACTTTTTTTTTGTCAGGCCTACTGCTTCTGTTTCAGCCTTTAAGAAAGCCTAAAAAGCTTGTCTGCTTTTTCTGATGATAGAAGTGCTTCTCACAAAACATTATCCCTACCTATAAAATATGTATTAGTATGTTGATGAAGAAAGGGAGCGGAGAATGAGTCTCCCAAGTGCGTTGTTAATCAAAAATCTCCGCCATCTGGTCAATCAAACACCAGTAATGAGTTGTGTACATGTATTTAACGTAGCTCTTCGTATCTGTTAGTTAATATACAGATCAATGTAGACCAGGTGCTCCTGCCATACTGAAACATCCTGGTGAAATAACAAGGAAAAGAAGGATGGTTTTGCCTCTCACTGAGGCAAGGAACTGTTTACCAGCCAGCCAGGTGCTGGAGAAGACATCCAGCTTCAGAGGGATGCTTCCAGATACTTAAAGCATTAAGACAGTGCTACCATAGCTGAGAAGAATGGTCGAAGATCTCCTTGAGAGGGAGGCAGTAAGGAGGCAGTTTTAGTAGGAAAATTTCAATCTTTCTAGATGCCTTGTCTGGGAGCGTGTCACATGGATACAGCCAGGGGACTGGGCAGCTCAGCTAGTACCTCAACTCCTAGCTCACCCTCCCCTGCTTTCAAAGGGAGAGCAGTTCCCTTTGGGTGGTAAGGGTGAGCAAGCCTTGTGAAACCAGGAGAATATGGTGCTTTTTTTAGTGTAAACTCTCTGGGAGAAGCTCTGTCCTTGGCTGAGTTGTCAGATGGAGGATCCTGAATAATTTCTGTCTTATGAGAGTATCCACTACAGAAAAGGGACGAGTTATGCGCTATGGCCAAAACTGTCAGCCATTTTGTCTGAGCAGACACCAGGTTAGGTCAGTAAGGGCAAGGTGTTTCCAAAGTAACCCTGGCATATATAATTAAGCTTTTCTTTTTCTTTTTTTTTTTTTTAATTACTTACATTTTTATGAATATAGTTCAGCGTGTTGCCTCCTTTGGATGTTATGAATAAATGCTTTTATTAATACTTCACCATAACTTGTCTTAAGAGTGGTGAATAACAACAGGGTGTTTCTCACCCAACAGTTTGGTGTACCAGTGAGCCAAGGCAGTGAACACTTAAACAAGTACCCGCATTCCTTCTTTGGTATCCATTGGCAGAATGGGTCCCCATTTCATTTGTGTAGCTCAGGAGGTGAGGTGGTACCACAGACATCAGGAGAGGCAGAAGTGCTTTCTAGTGCTAGGTGGCCAGAAGAATATCTGGCATATAATAAAATACTGGGAGGTATGCCTGGACCCTGAGAATCACAGGGAGTGTATCACACCTTGCTTTGCTTTCAAGCTTTATGTCCACAAAATAATGGTTATCAGGAGTCCTTCAAAGCTGAAGATGAAAAGGCTGAAGAGAACATGCCAAAAGTGGGCATATGCCAATGATACTAAACTAGGAGGAGCTGTGGACTCCCTTGAGGGTAGAGAGGCCTTACAGAGAGATCTGGATAGGCTAGAGAGCTGGGCAATCACCAACCGTATGAAATTTAACAAGAGCAAGTGCTGGATTCTGAGCAACTGATGTCATCTTCCTGGACTTGTGCAAAGCATTTGACACTGTCCTGGACGACATCCTTGTCTCTAAATTGGAGAGACATGGATTTGATGGATGGACCACTTGGTAGATAAGGAATTGGCTGGATGGTTGCACTCAAAGAGTTACGGTCAACAGCTCGATGTCCAAGTGGAGACCAGTGACGAGTGGGGTTCCTCAGGGGTTGGTACTGGGACCAGCGCTGTTTAACATCTTTGTCGGTGACATGGACAGTGGGATTGAGGGCGCCCTCAGCAAGTTTGCCAACAACACCAAGCTGTGTGGTGCGGTCGACACACTGGAGGGAACGGATGCCATCCAGCGGGACCTTGACACACTTGAGACGTGGGCCCATGAGAACCTCATGAAGTTCAACAAGGCCAAGTGCAAGCTCCTGCACATGGGTCAGGGCAATTCCGAGCACAAATACAAAAGCTGGGTGATGAGTGGATTGAGAGCAGCCCTGCAGAGAAGGACTTGGGGGTGCTGGTTGACGAGAAGCTCAACATGACCCGGCACAGTGCATTTGCAGCCCAGAAAGCCAACCATATCCTAGGCCGCATCAAAAGAAGCGCGACCAGCAGGTTGAGGGAGGTGGTTCTCCCCCTCTACTGCACTCTCGTGAGACCCCACCTGGAGTACTGCGTTCAGCTCTGGGACCCCCAACATAAGAAGGACATGGACGTGTTGAAGCTAGTCCAGAGGAGGGCCACGAAGATGATCAGAGGGCTGGAGCACCTCTCCTATGAAGACAGGCTGAGAGAGTTGGGGTTGTTCAGCCTGGAGAAGAGAAGCCTCTGGGGAGACTTTATAGCAGCCTTCCAGTACCTAAAGGGGGCATACAAGAAAGCCAGAGAGGGACTTTTTACAAGGGCATGCAGTGATAGGACAAGGGGTAATGGCTTTAAACTGAAAGAGGTAGATTTAGATGAGATGTAAGGAAGAAGTTCTTGACTGTGAGGGTGGTGAGGCACTGGAACAGGTTGCCCAGAGAAGCTGTGGATGCCCCCTCCCTGGAAGTGTTCAAGGCCAGGTTGGATGGGGCTTTGAGCAACCTGGTCTAGTGGCAGGTGTCCCTGCCCATGGCAGGGGCATTAGAACTAGATGATCTTTAAGGTCCCTTCCACCCCAAACCATTCTATGATTCTATGATTCTCCACCCAGGACGGGGTAATCCTGGTTATACATACAAATTGGGGGATGAGAGGCTGGAGAGCAGCCCCGTGGAAAGAGATCTGGGGGTTTGGCTTGATGGCAAGTTGAATATGAGTCAACAGTGTGCCCTGGCAGCCAAAAGGGCCAACCGTGTCCTGGGGTGCATCAAGCACAGCATAGCTAGCTGGTCAAGGGAGCTGATTGTCCCACTCTACACTGCACTGATGCAGCCCCACCTCAAGTACTGTGTGCATTTTTGGGTGCCTCAATATAAGAAGGACATCAAACTATTAGAGTGTGTCCAGAGGAGAGGGACCGAGATGGTGAAAGGCCTTGAGGGCAAGACTTATGAGGAGCGGCTGAGGTCACTTGGTTTGTTCAGCTTGGAGAAGAGAAAGCTGAGGGGTGACCTCATCACTGTCTACAACTTCCTCAAGGGAGGCAGCGGAGGGGGAGGTGCCGATCCCCTCTCCTGGAGACCAGCGATAGGACACGAGGAAATGGAATGAAGCTGCATCAGGGGAAGTTCAGATGGGACACTAGGAAAAGGTTCTCTACCGAGAGGGTGGTTGATCACTGGAACAGGCTCCCTAGGGAAGTGGTCACGGCACCAAGCCTGTCAGAGTTCAAGGAGCGTCTGGACGATGGTCTTAGTCATACGGTTTAGTTTTACGGAGTCCTGTGAGGAGCAGGGAGTTGGACTTGATGATCCTTATGGGTCCCTTCCAACTTGAGATATTCTATGATTCTATGAATCTATGTGTCTACACCTAATAAGCTGTTTTCTCACACTGTTTATAGTGAACCTCAGATCTGTGCCACTATTTTCACTCTTTATCCCTTTTTTGTTCAGGGCCACTTTGTGTTCACAGGTGTTTATTTCTATTTCTACTGCACTAGTCTTCCATTGCTGCATATAAGATTTGGCCAGTACATTTAACTTAGTCAAATCTGCCTTCCAAGTGTCCCTCAAGCCTCTCTCCTAAACAACCATGATTCCCCTTCCCTTAATCTGGTTTATCATACATGAATTATGTAAGTGTCCAGACCTGTGTCACAGGCCCAGCTCATCACAAATGGCCTGTATTTTAGGACCTACAAACATATCCAGGAAGCAGCTGCAGTTTTGTCAGTGATCATTTTTCACACCATCACGCTGCAACTATAGAATAAAAATGATCCCAGACGTGTTTTTTATACCTGGTGAATTTGACTTCTGTATAGTGTCCTGGTTCCAGACCTGCACAACAGTTTTGTATGTGTTTAATGCAGAGCTTTGTTTCATGAGTTATACAAAAGCCATGTTTTCTCTCCAAGAAATGGAGTTTCAGGTTCATAATGCACCCACAATAAGCAAAGACATGGAGGATAAGAAGCTCTGCTTTGACAGTGATGAGAAAGGCATGCTGTGCTCTTTCCTAGAGGCCTGTTTTGGTTTTCTGTGCTCAAATGCAAGGCCAGTTGTAAGCAACAGAATCTACCCATGAGCAAGTGAAGAACTGAATCAGAACAGGCCGTCAGCATAGCGTCAACACACAAAAGGTCTTGTATAGTCTGCTTGACATGGGGTCTAGAGTAAGCAAACCCTCCTGCAGTTGGACGGCTACCTGGGACAACTGGCAATGGATTACCCTGTCCAGCACAGCTGTGCAAAGCAGTACAAACAGTTCTGTCACATATCCTTGTTTGACAATGCTTGTCCCAGGAAAGAGGTCAGCTAAGGCTCTGCTGCCCTTTCCTCTGCCAGGCATTTCATTGTGGAGCTGTCCCTAAACCAACAGACTCTTGAGTACCTGAGCCTTGGACACCTGAGAGTATAAAAGGCACTTTTTATCCAAAAGGATACAAAGTCCAGGTCAGCTCATGGACCAAAGCCTCTCATGCAATCACAACAACCTATGCAGAACTTGAGATTTTGTCCTCCTCCTTGTTCCAGTTCTTTTGCTGGTAGGAAGGAGCATGTTAATTGTTTTGTGTTTGTCTTCATTCCATATTGTGAATCCGGAAGTTGTCTTTCAATGAGGGACAGAAGCAACCATTCACAGAGAAATCATTTTACCCAGAGTGATTGCAGCTGACTGTCTAACTGGTTGTCATTGCAGACCTTGGTGCTGTAGCTATCAATGATGGTTTCTCTCTCAGTTGTCCTGTAGGACTGTGTTCTTTCCCCAGTCTGAAGAAAATGAGGTGTCTGGTCAAGCTCCTTCAGACAGGAGCTCATAGCCCACCTGGCACCTTTCTGCAGCAGCGCTGTGCCATTCTGAAGAGACAGACATTGTTGCCTGCAGTGCTGCCTTAATCTCTCACAGACTGTGACAGGAGTATTTGTCATTGCTCTTAATTGTCACTGCGATATCCCATATCAGGTCTTACATTCATTTTAGCCTGACGTGGGCTTACCCTTCATTGTACAGCAGATGATTTCTTAATGCTCCCCCATGGCTATTTGATCTGACATAAGTTGATGTGGCATTTATGGCGTAACTTGCAACGGTCACATCCCACAGGCCAGCAACAGGTTGGATGGGAGTATTTGACCCAGAACTGGAAGACCGTCCTCACTGTGGTTGAACGAGTTTTAGCCTCACCTACATGCAAAGCCTTTCACTTGCTCCCATACATGCCACATATCTTGCTGCTGAAGCAACATACAGGCTGTCTCTGATGATGAAGGTCCCTTCATTCTGACTGACCTTAAATGCAAAAAGAAAGTGTACAAGAGTTGGAAGCAAGGAGAATCCACCAGGCAGGAATATAGGAGCTTTCCCCGTGCATGCAAGGATGGAATTTGAAAAGCAAAAATTCTGCTGGAGGGAAAACTGACAAGGGATGTGAAGGGCAGTAATAAAAGCTTCTTTATGTAGAACAGCAAAAAGAAGACTAAGGAAAAGTCAAGATGATCAGGGAAGATTCCTGATGATTTGAAAAAGTGACTAATTTTCAGAAAGGGAAAGGAGGAGAATTCAGGAGACTACAGGTCTCTGCAGTCACTGAAAAGGTGTAGTGCACTGCTGTAAGGCACTAGGGTGAGTGTTCGTTATCATCTGCGTTAAGAAAGGCACTCAGATTCTGTAAGATATTGCTTAAAATACCATTTATTGCAGCTAACATTAAAAGGAAAAAGAGGATAGTATAGATAATCTTATATTCCCTCAGATGCAGGGAACCCCATGTTGTGCAGCATTGGACAGACAACCAATCAAGGAATGGCATGCAGTGCAGGTCCCATCCATGGAGACAGATGTACACTGACACTTTCGTCTTTAGAGCTCTTGCAGGATTTTCTAAGGAAGAAAACAATTCAGTTCATTTCTACTGTGAAACAAAAGGATGTTCACATGAAAACATGCTGCTTCACTTTACGATAAATACAAGGACACAGGTGGTGCAATCACCCATGCCAAGTGGGAGCTACCTACAGGTTCCTTCCTTCTGATTGGCATGCAAAGTTTACCCTGCAGCCCAGGGGTATGTGCAGCGCAGCACAGGACAGGAAGCCAACCTATACGCTCGGCACAGCACAGGCCTGTGCCTTCTTGTGTCAACTGCTATGTGGATCACTAACTCCTTGATGTACAATTGTATTCGAGTTCGAATCACTACAGAAGGCTTCAAAGCAAAGCCTCCTGGGAGCATTTCGAGACACAAGAAGGAGTAAAACATAATGGGAAAAGCCAGCACAGATTTACCAAGGGCAAATCTCTCCTGACCAACCTCATTGTCTTCTAGGATGGGATGGCTTGTTCTATAAACAAGGGGAGAGCAGAGGATATTGTACACCCTGACTTGAGCAAGGCCTTCAGAATGATCTCCCAGAATATCCTTGTAGTCAGATTGGAGAGCTATAGACTGAGTAAGCAGACAACATTGTGGGTGGAAAATTAGCCGGACTGCCAGGAGCAGCAGGAGCAGGGCTGCTCCATGAGGACAGTGAGCCGGGCCAAGGGTCACCCCCAGGGTGGGCACCAGCCAGTGCCACACCACAGGATCTGACCACAGGGAGGCAGAACTGAGTGCCAGTAACAGCGTCCATCAACAGCCATGGACACAGCAAGAGAAGAACCGGGGCCAGGGTCCATCTACAGAGCCCAGGGTCAGGGAGCAGTGAGAGGTGGCTGCTCCCTGTGGGACAGGAGACTCACTGACCAGGGCCCAGCCCCATGGTACCTGAGCAAGGGGAGCAGGACAGACCCTGAAATGGTGGCGGGTCCACCAAGTCTTCAGACATAAGGCAATATAGTGACAGGGCAGGTCCAAAACCAAGCTGGGAAGTCAATCCACAAGTGAGGGTCGGGATTAGGTCCAGTAACCACCAGGCACGTCCATAGTGACAGAGCAGGGTCAAAGTCAAGCCAGGAAATCAGTCTGCAAGTTGGGATCGAGGGCCCGTGGCCGAGCAGGGCAGGACTATGGGGAGCTGGAGATCAGCCCTGATGTGGTGTCGCTGGGGCAGGGGCTCATGGCCCTGGAGCAGGTAACATAGGGTCCTGGGCTGTGGGCAGGTGGAGGAGGCCCCATGGGAGGTCAGGGCCAGCGAGGGCTGTTAGCGCCCTCAGGGCTCAGACACAGCAGCCTCCCCTCTGAGGAAGGTGTGTCCTCACTCCTCACAGAGACTTGGGCTCAGGAGGGACTTGCTTTAGAGTGACTCAGTGGCTGTGGGGTGTTAGTGGGCTGTTTCAGGGGGCATAGAGCCACGGCAGGCACAGTGGATTGGAAAGGGACATGGCATGAGATGTCGGGGGCTAAGTGAGGGGGTCAGGCCACTCCAACAGGCCCTGGAGGCTGGTTGGGCACAAGCCAGGGGGGAAGGAGGCTCCGGCTGGGTGGAAGGGAGTTCACTCAGGAGCCTGGGTCTGAGTAACAGGTGAGTGCTGTGTGGAGATCAGGAAGTTTTGTAAGGACAAGGCCCTGCATGACCAGAGACTGGGCTCCTCGCTGCTCGGCAAAGGGCTCAAGGAGGCCTGAGCTCACTGTCAGGGAGCAGCAAGGGCCAGCTTCTCCCCAAGGAAAGACAAACCAGGAGGCAAGGGGGATCCCACAGCCAGCAGGGCAGGAGCCTCACCAACCAGGACTCAGTCCCACAGGACCCGAGCAGAGCAGGCCCAGAGATCACGGACAGTTCCAACCAAGAGTCCAGATCATAAGGCAATGTCATGGCTATGAGGCAGGTCCAAAGACAAACCACAAAGTCAATTCACACATCAGAGCTAGGCTCAGGTCCAGTGATCACAAGGCAGGGCCAAGGTCACACTAGGAGTCCTTGGCCAGTCATGGGCACAGCTGTGTTTGAACTGGAGACTGATACACCTCTGATGTAGCACAGGGAGGGACTGAAGGTCCAGGGAATAGCTTAGAGCTCCTGGGTCCATAGGTGTGGGTAGAGGCTCCAGGCGTGGCTGCTCAGGAGCCCTGTCACCCACTTATGAGCAAAAGAGATGGGCCTGGAGACAGGGCTACAAGGCTTGGGTCTGAAATCCATCAGGAGGCAGGCCTGGAAACAGGCACCTACAGCGTGCTTCAGGCAGGGACTGAAGTGCCAAGGCTCAGCTGAAATGGGCTTCTGTTGTGGGCAACAGTCTTGACTTGGGAAGTTTCACATAATTTCTTGCTGATTAACATAAAATTCTTGTTGTTGATTCAGGTATTGACAAAAACCAATGTAACAAACTATGAAACAGACACTTACACCTTTCATCCCACTTTCCCACACTCAACTTCAGTCCAAAAACCCTCCTTCTCCGCTTCCTAGTTTCAGCTCTCTTGTTACACTCAGTGCTTCCCAGTCCCTTTGGTGAAGCAGCAGGCAATGCAAGAGGTTGGGGTCGGTGTATAACTGTTTCTATCTGCCAGTTGTTGCTGCTCACTTTTTTCCTGTCTGCTCCATGGGCTGCAGTTCCACAGGGATGTCCTTGCTCCAGTGTCGGTCACCTGCAGGCTGCAGTCCCTCTGGGGTGTCACTGCCCTGGCATGGGTTGCCTGTGTCTGCAGTCCCTCAGAGGTGCCACCTCTGGCATGGAGCACCTCCTCCCAAGAGTGTGCCTTCAGCTGTGCTCTCAATAACATCTCCTTCCACGTCTCCTCTGTTTTGTTTCTCCAAACACATCTCTCACATTTCTCCTGCCACCCTTTCTTAATTATGCTTAAGCAGAGGTGCCATATGCTCCTCTGACTGTCTGAAGATTTGGCATACAATGAGTTCTTTTCATTCATTACAGGGCCAGCTGCAACTGGCTGTGACTGGCGGAAGACAGTTCATGTCCTTCTCTCACAAAGACCACCCCTAGTACCAAAATGGTGCCAGTGCCCAATACAGGCTCCTGGGCCCATGCACAGAGGGTGTGGGGGAAAATCTCCTGCTGAGGCTGGTCATGCCGTCAGGGTCCTAACATTGGCTGTTTTCAGTCCTGGGACTTCAATAGCTGGTAGTATTTTCTATGTATTTATTACCTCTCAATGGATTTCTTTTCCATGGTTTTGTCCAGTCTCCCTTTAAAATCATGTAAAATTTTATCATCTCCAGCATCCTTTGACCATGAGGTCCATCATTCAGCTACCTGTTTGTTGTCAGCTACCTCTATGTGGTTTTTTTAACTGCTTTCTACTAACTTCTTTTAATACTCTTAATTTCCTGTGTCAGAAGAAATACTGAATAGTCAATATCTCTGTCATTGTCTCCATATCATACAGGACTTCAGAAACCTCTGCTCTTGAGAACATCATCCCTCTCTTAGGAGTTTGGCTGCTTGGGCTCAGGCACATCTGAAACAACTGCCCAGCCTTGAATCAGAGCACTGTTTGTGATAGAGCTGTGAGATGCCTTCGTGGGGGTCTACATCCCCCTCACTTGAGAGAAGAATTTAAACTGAGTCTCGTGATTGTGGTCCTTGCTACTTGCATGCCTGTGCCTGGCCATGAACCTCACCGAGATGGACCCTGTAATGCACCACAGCAAGTGTTCGTTTTGGACACTAGTAAGAAACTGATTAAAATGCAATTTATTGGAGATAACATGAGAGGGGAAAAGGAGATAGCATAGATAATTTCATGTCCCTTCAGATGGTGGGAACCTCAAGCTGTGCAGCATTGGATAGATCTTTATTCAGGGCACAGCACACTGTGCCTATCCCATGCATGCAGAGGTTCACTGGTGGTGTGATCTTTAGAGCTTTTATAGGTATGTTCTTAGAAGTAAACAACTCTGTTTATCATTTCTACTGTCGAAGAAAAATATATTTATATAGAAACATGCTGCTTCACTTCAAGATAAAGACAAGGATGTGCCGGCAGCTTCATCACCAGGTGCCAGTTTGGGACCATCTACAAGCTCCTCCATCATGACTAGCAGGCAAAGTTTATCTATCTCGCAGCCACATGATATGTTCAGCATAGTATAGGCCTGGAGGCCAAGCGATATGGTCAGCATAACATAGCACAGCACAGCACACACCTGTGCCTGATCAGGTCAATTTTTATGTGGGTCACTAACTCCTTGATGTACAACAGTCTTCAGGTTAGGACCACGACAGACTCTGACGTGTGGACTTAACCTCCAGGCATGATATTTGACCTACCTCATCGCTACAGACTTGCTTGGGAATCACTGGACTGTAGCAGTACTATTGGGAACTGTAGCATTGAACACCTTATGGGGGAGGCCCCTGCCCTGCTGGGCCTTGCTGTCACCTGCTGGCCTGGGTCCCCTTCCTTTGCTGAGCAGCCTGATCCTTGACGCTCCTTGACAATCCCCTCTCTGCTATCTCTTTTCCAGATTGAAGAATCTTAACTCACTAGCCACAAGAAACAGAAAACTGAGCCACTGCTCTGTGTCAAAGCCTTCCCAATGGATATGTAGCTTTCAGTTTGATTCCGCATGCTGTGCTTTCTCAAATATCATCTGGGAGCCCAGGACAGCTTCTCCCCTAGAGTCCAGGAGGTTCTCTGAGTGCTCTTCCTCTGGTGACTATGATTAGAGCATACTGCCTGCAAATTCTTGTGCCTTCGGCCATGGATTTGGTTTGCTTAGGAGAAGGCAGGTCTTTCTTGCAAGTCAAATGTGCAGAGAAGTGTGGAATGGTCTCAGACAATTATATTCCCCAAAGGGCAGAGAAGATATGTCAGCTCCAACCCTTCCCCAAATGACATGAGAAGGAAAGGCACACTTAGTCCACAGAGCACTTCTAATGCTGTCCTATGCAGCATTAAAAAGAATGTGATTGCATGTGGCTGTTTTTGTTCCACAGACCCCTAGCAGTACTGTGTATCCAAAACTACACAACACATAGTGAAAATGGAGGGTAGTGGCTGGACAGATGGCAATTTATTGACATACCAACTTCAGTCATGCTGCCAAGGAACAAAAAGGACTATTGGACAATACCTAGACTTCGTGGGAACTGGGATTCATGTTTTTAAACTCTTGCTGGACTTCAGAGCTCAGAAGCAGCACGCAGTGTTTGCTCCCCTCATGGCTGCTCTTCCCTCATCCCTTTGTAACACCCTCCACGCTGCTCTTTGCAGAATTGCTTCCCATGGGGGCTGCAGCAGCCACATTCACCATGGCAGTGCCTTTACAGCACGTCCTGCTGGCCCAGACCAGCGATGCACAGGCACAGTTCTGTGCCCAGCCATTGATACGGGGGTATGGATTTTATTCAACTTTGCTGAATCTGCACTTTTACCTCTCATTTTAGCCTCTATGGAGGACGTTTTCTCCTTCATAAACCAAATAGCTCTATCCCTTCTACAGTATTTGACTGTGATATTATTTTTTCACTCAGGACACAAACATCTTAAAATGCCTCTGGACTTTCACCACATAATATTTCTGTCTTTTTCTTAAAAAATTACTGGGTTCCAAGCACAGTGCCACTGGTCTACATTTTCAGTATATCGATCAGAATCATATGCTTGCACAAAAATTAAAATAAGAACAAAACCGGAACCTACATTAAGCTCCCAAACCTAGTTTTCAACAGATGTCTGTCTTTCAGAAGACTGATAGACATCACTTCGTATCCCTAGTGACACCTAATGGCCCAATTTAAAACGAGTCAAATAGTTCTGTTTCACAGTGAGGACATTAGGTGGACTCTCTGCCTTCAAAAACCTCTCTCGTGTGTAGTTTTAGGAAGCCACTTACCATTTCAGCCTGGTGAAACCATTTTCTCCATTTCTTTGCTTTAAAATAATCATCAAGCAAAAGAATGATTAAGCAAGAGAATAGCTTTTTTTTCCTTTAAGTTATGTAATAAATACTTCCATAATAATTGTTGATAGTTTTATTGTCAATGTAACCAGAAAGTGCAGAGTGACAGACATGCTTATTTCAGTTTAATAACAGTTTTATAATTGTTTAATAACCTTACACACACTGCTCCTTAGGACACTATTTTACAAATCCTCCCCTTTTTTTTTTTTTTAGTTGCAGCAAAACTCTGTTGACTGCTTTTGGCTATAAGGGAAACAGAACATAATGTACACAGTAAACCTTGAAATGTCGTATCTCTTGAAATACTTTTTTGCTTGAATACTTGTGTTAACCATAGCTAATCCTTATGACTGTCTTGGGAAGACCAGTATTTGCAGTTCTCCCATAGACTTCATAGCAGGTATGAAAATGTGTTTCCCTGCTGCCAGCATCGTAATTTCAAGTTATATTTAATGCTGACTTTGCAAATGGTTGAGGCAGCTCCAAATAGTGCAATGTGTCTCCTTTTTAAAGCACTTTTTAAGCACTGATACTGTAATTTGCAGTTCTGCCTGTGTATTGCAGCAGAAGGTAGATTGCTTAACTCAGCAATTAACACTAATAATCTTTTTAATTGGATAAACTGTAACCTAAAGAACCTTCCCTCTAAAGACTGTGAAATAGGAAATAACATCTCTAGAAGATTATTGCATCAAAAAGCAATAAGAAAGAATTCCTTATGTGATTCTTGTGGGTATTAGAGAGCTGAAGCAGTCCACCTTTTAGGACAAACACTCTTCTCATGTTTTTGAAGTTATATCTCTTAGGCATCACCTTGATATATTTAGTGAGGACACTTAGAGGAAATCTTTTAAAACTATCTGGAAATACAATAGCAAATTCAAAAAAATTAGTTATTTGATATGCCATGTGGAGATAAGCTCAAGGTAAGAATAGGAGCTGTAGGATTTACCTTGTTTAAGCTCAAAATTTAAAAAAAAAATTCTTAAGCTGTTTAATGACTTCATATATGGGTACATTCTGGTTTTGAAAATAGGATCTAAATCCTAATATAAACCCCTTCTGTCAATAATCACTACCTACTATATCATATGTTTCAGGTTGTGTGGTGTGGTAACCCAGAATAGGTAATGACGTGTTTAGTTTGCAATGCTTTTATTAGAATAAATAGAAGGACCACTAATTAACATTCACAAAATCAATGATATGTCACTGGAATGAAGATGGGAAATTGTATCAGTCAGGAAGTTGTTGTATTTGGAGATGATGATTTATGAAGAAAAGGTAGACTTTCTGTGTGCTCCCTCAGAACAAGAGACACAACCTTATAGTATGTGCAGCACAAAGAAGCCCAAATGCATTCCTGTAAGAAGAATGCTTTGCTGAAATTTAGAATTTCATCTGCAAGTTGTCCAGGCATCAGTTCAAGGATGGTTGCCCAGCAAGTTCAACAGAAAGGAACAGGATTATTCTGAAAGCTGTGTTTATTTCACAGAACTCCTATAGAGAAACCAGATTCTCAATAGCAGTGGCAGGATTTCTCAGAAAAATCAAAACACTGGCCCTGTCTCTCAAGTTATTCAATGATGATGCAAAATATTCCTAAGCTACCTCCTGAAATTCTCATTCAGTCCTGGATATAAGTCCTGAATACAAGTTGTGTGAGCAGAAATACCTGATCCTAAAGATCTGAAAAGTCACACGCTTCTTCAAGAATATCTCCCTAGATATTGAAGGCTTTCCACTTGGAGAAAATATTGAAGAGATGAGATTAAACTACAATGTTACAGTAAAGGGGGTCTGTTTCTGAGGGGAAGGCAAGCATTATTTCCAGCTCGCTCTTTCTTTAGGGGGAACAATATCTACCAAAGAAGAGGATGCTGTTGGTTGGGTTGTGTTTGATCAAGAAAAGGAAAGGGTGGTCAGCCCTAAACTCTTCCAACTCAGAGGAATGTTTGATGTCTCCCATCACACCCGCTGAGCCAGCCGTCTCGGTGCCCTCTTCATTGACTTCCATGTACGCCTCATGGATGGCCTCAGATATCTTCAGGCTCTCTGCTGAAGAGATGCCAGACAGATTGGCCGAAGGGCTGAACAGGTCGGTCATACCCAGGGCCATTAAGACAGATGTGAGGTTATATTTTTCCTCAATCTTCATGCGCGGGAGGTACACTTTCACTCTCTTCTTTTCCATCACATTGGGACTGGTCCAGTCTGTAAGTTTTTCAAAGCTGATTTTGTTCTCAAGCTGCAAAGAGAGGCAGGGAATCAAATGCCTGAGACAAGAGTGCAATGGCCTTAACAGCTGTGTTTATACCACTTGTTACTTTTTTTTTCTATTTACTTTGTGTACACAATAGAACTGACACTTAATCTTAAATGTATTTGTTTATGCTGTATGCTTCCTCCTGACTACAGCCTATATCTCATCTGTCTTGATGAAGTTCTCCAAAACTTTGTCATCTGAAAATTTCTTCATCAGATCAAGGCTTTTTTTGTGAAAATACAGTTCTTGAAAACATCAAATCAAATTGGTGCCAAAACTGTTCCTCCTGAAACATATTTAATTGGTCCCTTCCCTCATCTTAGTTCCTTTCTAATGCTACTTTTCCCATTTTCCTTTTAGTCAGCTCTTGGAATGCTTTCCTCATCACTTCCGTTATTTATTTCACCTTGGAAAAACTCTTCTTATTTAGCAAACCATTGAGTGCTCTCCTGGAAGACTGAAATCACTTGAAATGAAAAAAAATCCTGCTAGCATGTCTGTTTCTGGTACCTGATGGAGATCGATGCATATAGCAACATCCTCTTCCGCAGGGCTACAGCAGCACTATGCTCCTTTACCTTTGTTTTATTAGATGGAGTCCAGGGCTCTCCTAAGAGGCCAGTCTCTGCCTGAGCACCTGGTAGCACCTGGGGGGCTTTTGTGCTCCCCTTCCTGCCCAGCACAGCCATGGCGTGGGCAACTGGGATGTAAATGGACAGCAAAAGGTCTGATGGCAGCCAAGTCCCACTGAAATGGTAACTCTTCTGCTTCCCCTGCCAGGGCCATACCTGCTCCAGGCCAGAGACGTCATCAGGCAACAGCACCAACATGCTCAGCTCTCCGCTGGCATATGGAAGCTCCAGGATCTTCATTTTCTCTGCAGCCACCGCTGCCACTTTGAAGGTACTGTTCTGACACATCATTTGCACAGGTCTGCTTTCTTGCTGCAAAAACAGAAATGTGAGACGACGTGACCGGGGAGCAATTTTTTCTTTAGGCAGGCAAGTGTACAAGCCCTTTGAAAGGGTCAGGACTCAATGTTCAAGCAAGTTGCCTTTGAAGAAGAGCTGTGTCTCCATTTTTCTCTCTTGCCTGCTGGTGTGCCCTGGGAGACTGGTCAGACACAGCTCTTGCAAACGCTCCTTGGCCTTAGGCCCAGGTGCTGACAGTGAGGGTCCCAGCTAAATCACCCAACCTGTGACAGCAACAGGTTTTATGTGTAACACCCAGCCTGCTGGCTGTGTGAGCCAACAGCTGTCCTGGCCAGAAGTTGTATCTGTGCCCTCCTACCTCTGTCACGTTGAAAGGCACTTCCTGAGTGTGTTCTTCTTTAAACGCTGTCTTCCATATCCCTTTGAAGTAAATGGCATTAACAAGGATCAGCGCAGTATCGAGATCAACAGAGCCTGGTTCAAGGAAATCTTGGATCTGTCCTTTAAGAAAGAAGCAGGGCAGAGAGTGGTAAGATACACCTCCTCTGGTGTGTACGAATGCCTGCAATGAAGGGCATGGGGGTAGGGGGTGCCGCTTTGTGGAGTTTTATTTCCATAGCAATAAGCAACCAGCTCTTGCTTGACCCACTTTTTCTAGACATTATGAGGAGAGGAAGACAAGGGTATAGATTATGCTACATAGGGGAAAATATCTGCTACCCATTTTTCAGTTCTTACCATTTGTCTCTTTCTCCACCCAGGAATTAATGAGCTGTCTTGCTTCCTCTGTAGCTGTTTTGAAGTTAACTTCTTCCAGCCCTGCTTTGTAGAATTTCTTTGCACACTTTAAGTATTCCTGTAAGCAGAAGGATTGCAGCTGTCAGACTGATGAGAACTTGAAAATGTATGAATGTGAAATGCAAGACTGTGAAATGAAGCAGAATGGTTAAAAGCACAGTGAACTTCTACCCCTGTGTTTGAACATGTCAGTCACAACTGTCTTCCTGTAACTGAATCTTAAAGCTGGACAAGAAAGACTACTTCACATATTTAGGTCAGGCACTTTTTTTTCAGATAGGATTCTAAGTTAAAATTTTGAAATATTTTCTTCATTTTACCAAAACACTTTCAGTTTAACAAACATTTTTAAGGACAGACAATGTTTGTTTCCTTCTCTTTGTGCCCACTTTTTATTTTGAATACTGTGTTCTTACATTCTTAGGTTTCAAAAACAAAGCTTCCATTCACTGGGAAGATTTGATATTTGACTTTGAAAAAATCCAAATTTGACAATTTCAGTCTTCATGCTTTCAAGACATAAAATGTATTTAATTTCCCTTGAAAGTTACATTTTTCATTAAAAGCCATTTTCTGGCAAATGAACAGCAATCTTGATTACTCCCTGTGACTGTTACAACATGGGCATATTTTATGCCGTTATACTTTTGCCTGGCCTCCACCTAACAGCCACAGGAAGGTTCAAACTCGTTCTGAACCAGTTCCCCTCATGGCTCACAACCACCTCTTCATCAACAGACAGTGGGCTATTGGTGGTGGTGCTCCTCTAGGGTGGAGTCACAGGGGCCTTTATGGGGAGTCTCGCTGAAGTCAGGTCACAGTACAACTTACCGGAAGAACGGGGTATGTTTTTTCAATATAGAGTCTGTCAGCTATCTTGAGTGAGTATGTAGCATTTGGCATGGTGATCTCTGAGAGAAGATCCTTGAATGAATTGTGGATGTATTCAGCAGTGCCACACTGAGGTGATGACATGAAAATAAGAAGATACATTGTATTAGCTTCTTACCTGGGAAAGAAGACCCTAAAGGACTGTCCCTATCAGTTAAGAGTCATGGTGCAGTGGAGTCCTCCCCCACAGACATAGGGTTGTCACCTTTGGGACAGCAGGTGCTGTGGTGATGGTGCATTGAACCAACAAGTTCATCCTTCTCAAGATAAGTCCCCTGAAATGTGCTTTTTGTAAGAGTGCAGTTGTGTTCCTGCCACTGAGACTTCTGGGGTCTCCTCTGCCCAGCATCTTCCTGCCCTGCTTTGGAGTCTCTCAGCTGCAAGTCTGACCCTGGCTCCAGGTGCTGAGCCCCTTTCACATGCTGTACCCCAGCAGCACTTGCCTAGGAAGGCACCCTGGTGCCCACAGCATCCTGCCCCACACCGTCACTTGTTCTGGTGCAAGATGTGCAACCTGCCTTCTTTCCCTGCTTTTTAACAAATAGGTGAGCTACACCCTCCTTCCCTCCCTCCGCAGGTCTTCTTGGTTTGAGAGCATTACCATAGTTTTTGACAGGGTCTGAAACTGCCAGGAGGAGAGGCAGAACAGTTCTAGTTTTATTCTGAGAGGAAAATAAGACAGAAAGGGAGATCAAGTTATTTCTCTACCTGGGAGTCAGTAGTGTCTCCAACTCCTGTAACATTATCAAAGTGAAGAACCTGCAAGAGAAAATGCCAGTGGTAGAAATTACAAGCATGACCAAAAATGATGTGAATTTGAGATTTACACATGATGCTTGAGGTAAAGCTGTTGGCTCAGAAAAAAAAAGTGCTAACTAACTGAGAACATAGATGAACTAAAAATTTACAAGTGAGCTTGCAAGTGGTTTATGCCCTCTGTGGCCTTCTTGGAAACTGTAGATACCATTCTTTGCTTAGATGGTCTTTTTTCTAGTGAATGTCTAGAAATTAACTGAGTTACATATTATGTACTGCTAATAATATTCTGTCTTACTCTCTTCCTGGGATTTATCTTTTTTATATATTAAAAAAAAAATCTGATCACATTATCTGGAAGATGTCAGAATTTAGAAAAGAATCATATAATGAAATTTGCTGACTGGTAATCCATTTTGTTATTGTCCTTGAGATATTTTTTTTCCTAAGTAAAAACTAACTGCCCCTTACAGTGAAAATATACATCTTTTTTTAGTGTTTTCTCTAAATAACTCTCGATCCAGTTCTCCATTTTGTGACTTTGGCTTACTTCTTGTGCATTAAAACAGGTGAGAACCTTGTCAGTGGATAATATATTTCAGTGATGTTACTTATAAGGAACAAGCAGCACAAGTAGAGGTCACTTTACACCCATGTAAGTAACTTACCTTCTCCATCTGAGATTGAGTGTTACCTCGTGCTCCCAGATAGACCATGGCCAGCGCTGAAATGATGCTCAGGGGGGAATAGAAGATATTGTCATTGGCATGGTGGACTTTCAGCTCTTTGAACACATCAAAAGAAAACTCTGCATTTGCTGCAGTGATGGAGCCCATTGTGAAATCAGTGTTGTCTAAAGCAAACAGAAAGAGTCTGACTTACTGTGATGAAATATATTAATTGTAATGCAAGAAAGTCAGTGCACTTGAACCCTTGAACTTGGTGCACAGGTTTTTTTCCAGCAAACAATCCAGTGGTGTGGATTTAAAAGGTAGACATGCTTTTGGATTCATGAGCAATCAAAATGCTGGATAGCTACCAGTTATGCGTAGGCTGGTGATTCTTTTATTTGAAACTTGAGTTCTCCTTCTCTGTACATGTATACCATATTGTTGAAAATGTTGCAAAGAATATGAGTTACCTTGAAAGAAGCTCACTAACAGTCTTTTCTCATCTCTTAAGGAAAAACACACACATAGATTTGTTCTCAAAATCTTCATTTTTTTGAGACTCCAAACCAGGTTCTTCACTATAGTTTTTAACATCACTTTTAAGATCAGTTAACAGATCAGCCCTCTAAGATCCAAACTACAGTTAATTCCAGTATACGATGTGCAAGTCTGAAGCAACAGCATAAGTTTTGCTAGATTTACTCTAATTTCGGCCTAGTGTAAATGGAAGCTAGGTTCTTACACCATCTGCTTTATCAGAGGTCTCAAATGTTAGCAACATTACCTTCTTTTTTTTAAATAGGATAATGAAGGTGCAGCAATGGAGACTGCAAATGATTTACCAAATTCATCCAGTTTATGACAAACATCTATAACTCGTACGTTTCATTGAGTGTTGACTCAATTATATCTCACTGTTTTAAAGTGTTCTTTAATTTTTATTATCACCTTTTCCATAAAATGCACCTTTTAATAAGACAGTGCTTGTTTAGCCTTGTGTTTAATTTGCAGAGATCTTCACATCTTCAATATTTAAATATTTTTTCTGCCCTTTTTCTGACTTTCTTGTAAAATTTTCCCTGTAGTTTCAGCACCTAACATTTCATATAACACTGAAAGGAAGGATTTTTTAGTAAAGAAGACAACACAGAGTAGAAAATACAATACTGTGAAGTCTAATGCAGCAGTATAGTGTTTATACCACTTATAACTTCCCACATGTTGACACAAGCAGAGAGAACCTTGCTAGGGTGAAATTTCCCCTAGCTCTTGGGGATCTTCAAGCAGTGCAAACTTCAATTTGTTTCCCTCTGTGGCTGCTAGAGAACAAAATCCAGGACACTGCCATACGTATCACAGTACCTATAGAATCAACACATTCATGTGACAGTCATCTCTTAATGTGGAATAATTTGAACAACAGTGCATCTAGCTGTTCCCCTGCTAGAATTAATGCTCAATCTCTCTCTAAATTGAACCACTTATATAGGTGATATAAGGTAGATTTTTTGATTATTTACCAATTCTGCTAGCTATTATATTTTAGGCTTTAAGCTCCATTTATGGTCTTGGTGAAGAAACATATTCATGAAGCAAATGCTTTTTTTTTTTTTTTTTTTTTTTTGATCTTAGAAAATGTAACTATTAAAGATAACACAGAGCTGCAGTATGCTGGGGTCACCTAAACATGCTGCATTCCTTAATTTCATTCAGAGAATATCTTCCATAAACCCTGCAATTGAGCTTTAGTTGCATCCTCTGGAATGTAAACAAATTCAATTTTGTCTTTTAATTCTAAATGAAAAATTAAAGGGATAGAGGAAGAAGGAAGAAAGGCTGTCATAACATATCACCAGTTTTTCAATGTGGAAGAGTTAGTAAACAAAGCTTTAGTTCATACAAACAAATACTTTGACTTTATGCATGGCAGAATGTGAAACAGTAAAATAATGCAGAACACACATGTGAAGGTGAGATGAGGTTTCTGCAGAAGGCATCCTTTAATCATTTGTTTCTTCAGCTGATATTGAAGGTCATAAACATGAGGTTACATCAATCTTTTTGTAAGTTTTGTAACAGATAATTTTTTTTTTAAATTGCAGATTAGAACTTAAATCATAATCGAAAGAAATGCTTACCTTATCAGCTTCACCTGTGAAGGTAATAGTACAGATTCTCAGCTGTACTTGGGGCAGACTTGCCGAACTCCTTGAAATATATCTTGTGTAATTTTGTGACACGCCCCATGCTGCCTGTTTGATGTTTACCAAATAAAGTGATGGATGGAGCTCAATGTCAGACATGCGCTTTTACTTAGAATAAGCCCATTCTGTCAAAAAAAAAAAAAAAAGCCTGAATGAAAGGATTTTACTCTAAAATCTCCAGAATGGAAGATTCATTCATCATAGCATGTGAAACCTTGCAGAAAAGGAAGGAGCATATTGAAATGGCTGAAGCAAAAATAATGATAAAAACTATTCATTGGAACTTGAATAGTAAGTGTGATTTGGTTATGGCAGCAAATAGTGTGGCATAGCTCATGAAAATAAAAAAAGTGAGAAATTCAGTCTTGCAGAATGTCTCTAAGGAATTTTGAGTTAATTTCCTTATTGTTCCTCTGTAATGAGTACTGACAGGTGAGATCCCTCTCAAAGTCACCATTCTGTGAACTCAAAAAATTTGGTAAGATCAGCATATGCAGGACTGCTTGCTATGGTATGCCCACACTATACTTGTTGCAACTTTTCTCTCTCCCGTTGTTGGGTGGAATACCAGTATCACTAGTCTTTCTTCCCACCAGAATCCATAGCTCTTGGTGAGGAATGGAGAAACTTCTGCTACCAAGGAGCTTGAGAAAGAGCACATCCTTCAAATGTTAGTTGTCAAATTTAATAATATTGAAATAGATTATTCTGCCAAAACTTGTATTTAATTGCCCAGTGCCACTTACAGCCTGCATTGTAAAAGACCACAGACATAGTGTTTCACAGAGTAGTTTTTCATCCTAGAGCAATCTAGCTCAGGGAACTCAGACATAGTCACAGTCTGCGCAGCACATCAGTGGAACAAAAGCTTCAGTGAGCATATTGTGGGAATACAAATTAATTTCAAAAGCAATATTCAGAGCATCTGTATAGAGAAGAATTACAGAGCTGAAGAAGGGTGTGTTGGAGAAAGAGAGGTTGAGCAGAGAAGAATGAGAAGGCTTCTGTTGCTTTTTAAATTCAAGCATCAGGATATTTAGATCCATGTCAGATGCTACCAGAAAAGGATTTGAACTTGCTGCTAAAATTTTGAAGGGTGATTTAAGGTGAGTTGTTCTCTTCCTTTTCCACAGGTCACAGCAGCAGATGCTAGGTTCAAAATGTGCCTTTCATACATACAGAGACCATTCTTACAGATCTTCCACAAGTAACTTCACGGCACATCAGGTGAACAAACCAGCTGAAGAAACTTTCATGGTCTGCAGGAGAGTCATAATATACAATAGCAAGCAGAAAGCAGTCAAATAATTCCTTTGAAATAAAAGAATGAACAGACAATAAAAGAAACTGCTTTGACCTCTCTAAATGCCATGTGATTTTAAAACAGAAATCCAAAGTCAATACACAAAATGCCTCTGAAATTGTCTAAAACAAATTCTGCTTCAGGAGAGAAGAGGTGAACTCTTTAACCCTTTTAGTTGTCTATGCAAGTGGAAAGCCTCTGAATCATCCATACCTTTCTCCCTAATACGGTCCTTATTAGTCCCATTCAGCTGAAGATGCTAGTGCAATAATAACTGTGAAGAGCTCAGTCTGGACTAATGCACTTACTTACATACCACTAATACTTTACATGGCACAGTGTGTAGCCCAGGCTGGTCTGCTACAGTCATTGCTATGCAGCAACAGTGCTTTTGAGGAAAGATCTTCAGGCCTTGCCTCACGTTGGCCTCACCACGAATCTATTGTAAAGAGAATGAGCTATCCTCTCGCAGGAGCGGTATGTAAACTGGTCACCACTGTTGTGAGTCCCGTTTAGCTGAAAATGGTCTCACCATGCTGGTGGAAAGACAGGTCAAATGGGTGAATGTGTCTGTACATGGTGAATACCTTTAATCACACAATTGGGAGTGCTCCCTGAACTGCAAGCTGTTCCTGCAGCTGCTGCCCCTTCTGCCTTTCCTGCTTAAGACTGCTTTGTTTCTGTTCAAACAGGCTTTAACACTCACGGACATGGTCCATTGTTGTATACTTTACAGCTCAGAAGTCAAAGGATTAGCCAATATGTTTTACCCTGTCACTTGAAACTTTTGAGTATGCCTTGAATCTTTTTCCTTGACAATCAAATTGTCTAGCGGTACGCTTCAGCTCACCGTATGTGAGCCACCTTGGCATTTGTGCATCATCTACTTGAATCACATTTGGGTCATCGTAGACAGCCTGTAACTTAGTAGCTACAAAGATGTCCAGTGAGACAGTACAGTTGTTTCATAACAGCCAATTTGCAGCATTAGTGTTGTTAGCAATGGCATGGTTTTCAAAATACTTCTGAGTTGAATATATTCATTAATGAAAGGAATTTTTTGTTTTGCAGTAGAGAAGGGGCGGTACACTACTCCAGAAGCATATTAATACACAACCCAGGTTACTGTTTTTGTTAACATTGCGATTTTTTATTGGTCAAATGAATGATTAATGTAAAGCAAGTTGCAGAAGCAACAAAATCATTCCACAAGTAAAATTCTTGATCATGATCAGCCATCAGTGCAGAATCGTAAGAATATAAGAGGTACTGCATATTCTTGTTGGTGACTTTAGATCTGTTGTGGAGTCTAGTGAGATTAAGCAAATCTTCCTGTAGTTGAAACGCTTCCTGGGATAAAAGATAATGGATTGCCCTGTCCAGCACAGCTGTGTAATGCAGCACAAACACAAAAGGATGTGTTTTGCCACATGTCCTTGTTTCGACAATGCTTGTCCCAAGAAAGAGGTCAGCTAAGGCTCTGCTGCCCTTTCCTCTGCCAGGCATTTCATTGTGGAGCTGTCCCTAAACCAACAGACTCTTGGACATTTGAGCCTTTCCAAAAGGATACGAAGTCCAGGTCAGCTCACAGACCAAAGCCTCTCATCCAATCACAACAACCCATGCAGAGCTCAAGATTTTGTTCTCATCCATGCTGCTGCTCTTTTGCCAGTAGGAAGGAGCATGTTGATTGTTTCATGTTTGTCTTGCTCAGAGTGACTGCCAGTGATTGTTTAATTAGTTGCCATTGCAGACCTTGGTGCTGTAGCTATCAATGATGGTTTCTCTCTCAGTTGTCCTGTAGGACTGTGTTCTTTCCCCAGTCTGAAGAAAATGAGGTGTCTGGTCAAGCTCCTTCAGACAGGAGCTCATAGCCCACCTGGCACCTTTCTGCAGCAGCGCTGTGCCATTCTGAAGAGACAGACATTGTTGCCTGCAGTGCTGCCTTGATCGTTCACAGACTGTGACAGGGATGTGCATACCTCAGTGCTGGCAGAGTGGATTTCTCCAGTGAAGGTATCTTCAGAAGGATCCTATGATGGCCTTGGTCACAAGTCTCTCACACTTACTCACTGCATTTGCTTAGCAGCACACACAGCGTCCAGAGTCCGCTGCTATACAGGTTCTGGTTCAGTGCACACAGCAGTCCCTTTATCAGTCACCACAGGATATCAGAAGCCCCTTATTCATCCCTCAAGTCCCTGGGATCAGACAACAGCCAGGGTGAGGCTGTGGATGGTCTTACCTCACTGGGTCCTAAGGAGGCAGCATGCTAACCAGGCCCTTACACCTGACATCATACACGTGGTGCAGGACAGGTGGCCACTGGTGTGGGCACAACCAGTTTACTGGCTGTGCCATATGGGAGCTTAGTTAGCAGGGTCCCTCCCCACAGAGAATACTGTTTGTGGCAGCCTGTGAGTAGCACTGCTCACGTCGCCATGCCTGTCACTTTACCTCCCACCACTCACTGGAAGGCTGCCCAGCATGCCAGTTATCTTGGCACATGCTCTCAGGAAAAATAGCATTTTTCTTTTGCACAAAATAGGATAAACTAATATCTTGGCTTGTTTCAACACAGACATCTTTCCATGAAGTCTTCCGCTCCTCTGACTAGTAGCCTACTGAGCTGTTTCCTGCCTCCCCTGCAGGAGACTGCTGCAGAAAAGGAGAGAAGGAGAAATGTCACAGCACAAAGCTCCATGCCATTCTGTCAGCTTTGCAGAAAAGAACTGGGGGTCCTGGCGGACACCAACTTGACCATGAGTCAGCAATGTGCCCTTGTGGCAAAGAAAGTCAACAGCATCGTGGGCTGCATTGGAAAAAGCATTGCCAGCAGGTAAAAGGAGGTTATCCTTCCTCTCTGCTCAGCGCTGGTGGGACCACAGCTGGAGCGCTGCGTCCAGCTCTGGGCTTTCCGGTACAAAAGAGATGTGGATATACTGGAGCAGGACCAGAGAAGAGCCACAAAGATGATGAAGTGATTAAAGCATCTGTCATGAGAGGAGAAGCTCAGAGAGATGGGACTTGTTACCCTGGAGAGGAGAAAGTGCAGGGGGAATCTTATCCATGTGCCTAACTTACTTGATGGGAGGGTGAAAAGAAGATGGAGCCAGACTTTCTCCAGTGAATAGGCAAGAGGGAATGGACACAACTTGAAATAGCATAAATTCCATTTAAACGTAAGAAAATACATTTGTTTATGGGGAAGGAGGTAAAAGCCATGTTGCCCAAAGAAGCTGTGGAGTCTTCATTCTTGGAAATATTCAAAACCCAGCAGGACATGGTTCCAAGCAATCTGCTATAGCTGACCCTGCTTGAAGAGGGGAGCTTGGAATAGACAATTGGCAGAGGTCGCTTCCAATCTCAGCCATTCTGTGATTTTGTTACATGTAGAGGAAGATCTCAAGGGAGATGGAAACAGCAGGGTTATTGCACATTAATGTGCAAAGAAAGTACTGTGGTGTAGATGAGGCACTTGGAATGGGAGTGTATGGCAAGTCCCACAGAGGAGTACTGTGTCCGTGTTGTATGGGGAACAACGTTGTCTCATACTGGGAGGCCCTTGGACCTCTCTTTGTGCTTTCTGGAGGTGTGTTAGTTGCACCAAGCGGAGCAGAAGGTTTCAGACTTTGTCTTGCCGCACATGTGTTGCCTGCCAAGCCTTCTGTCTGGTGCTGCACAGCAGTCTGTCAGAGAAACAGGGTCTCAATTCTTCAGAAAGCAAAAATGCCAGAAGCCTTTGGAAGGCTACGACAAAAATGCCAGTAGCAACAAGGAGATATTCAAGGTTTGTTTATTTTTGTCTTTTTTCAAATAAACCTTTTGGAGCATTTTAATATTGTTAAAATTTTGGCCTTTTTTTTTTTAAAGCAAATATGCTCAGCTGCCTATTGGCATGAGAACCAGAACCATGCCTGGGAAATGAAACCTGCTGGGTGAAAGCGCAGAGGTGCTCAGGCAGAGCATGGGGTCCAGCCATGCTCCTGGAGCACCTGCACCTTTCCACTGCATGCTTGCTCAGTGTGCGAGAGCAGAGAGAGGCTGAACCACAGACCCTGTCTCTCTGGGGCACAGGAAGGGCTCCTTCTCCCAAATCTCCCCAGGGTTCTGGAGAGCTCAGAGGCCACAGCAGGCATTCATCGTCCCCCCGGCCAGGTCTGCCACCCCCTTCATGGGGAATGCTTTTCCACTGCCCTTTAAATATTGTGCCTCCTACCTGGCCTGTGGTGGCCAGGGCCAGGTCCTAGCCATTGGTACTTTGTTAGAGGTTCAGCGCAGTATTGCTGAATTTGCTCTTTTTGCTGCCTCCTGTTGTCCCTTTTGAGAGAGGGGAAGCTTTGTACTTGCTTGTAAGCCTCATGGCTCCTTTGCTTTTTCCCCCATTCCTTCATTTTGACCTTTGTTGTCGTTCAGGAAACAACATTGGTCACTGAGGCATATCTTTGTACTTTAAGCACTTTCCAGTTTAATAATCATAGGAAGGCTAGTTTGCAAATATAACACTTTTCAAGTCTTCTTATTGTTTAAGTGTACGGGCTTTTAAATTTAACAGACTGGATCAACTACTTCTGTCTACAAGAGATGCAAAAGGTGAATAAACTGCTTATGATAAACCTTGAGATGTTGAAATTTCGCATCTCTTGGAACTGTTCATATCACTGCTTTCATTTCTAAAGAACAAAAATTAAAGTATACTTGGTAAAATAGCTGTTTTTACCACTGAAAAACAGCTGAGTCTGTATCACAAATATCCTGATGATATTCAAATAATGTGGATGTCAGACCTGTAGCACCAGCTGCTTTCCTCTACACATCTGCTTTTATCGTACCACACTATGTGCTAATGTGGAAATAGCCAGTATTAACGACAGTTTCTCCTTTCAAGACTCTCAGTGGGGAAATGCTTTGCCTAATAGTTGTTGATCTACTTATCCTTTCTTATGCATTTTGAGTTATATGATTTTCAAATTATTTCATCATCTAAAATGGCAGAGCTGCTGGAATAGTTGTTCCTTGAAATATTTACCAGACTAATTGTCAGTGCATCTTTAATACCCATTGGAATTGTATTGAAAAATACATAAGAATAAATTAGTATTCCATTAGGCTATTTCTTGGTAATCTGTAATACAGAGAGGAAACAAACTCTAGATGTGTGCATTTATGCATTTCATAAATGCCTAGGAAACTTCATATCTACATGCTTTATTCATTCTAAAAATAGGATTTTGTACTAAATCCCATTTTACTCACAACAGTTAGCAATGTAATTATATTTTTAAGGGTTTGTGGTCCAGAAAATTAATATAATTCTCATGACAAGCATTTGTGATTTTCTTTTATTATGTTAACAAAAAAATTCAATTGTATGCATCAAAATCAATAATGTATTACTAGAATGAAAACAGGACATAGTATTGAGCCAATATATCCATATTTGCAGATGGCAATGGACACATAGGAAGAAAAAGACAGATAATATTAGGATTCTCATGTATTTCTTAAAAACAAGAGATGTAGCCTTGAACTATCATAGGAACAAAAAAGCCCAGCTGCGTTCATGGAAGAATAATATACTCGAGTTTCGAACTTCACCTGAGGGCTTTCCAGGGACTAATTGAAGTTTACTTGCTAAGCAAGCTCAACAGAGACAGGGATTATTTGAAAGCTGTGTTTTTTTCATGAAATTCCCATGGAGAAATCAGATTCTTTAATACTACTTGCAGGATTTTTCACAAAAATCAAAATGTTCTCAAATTTGAAATATCTTCCAATGTTTTAAGAGAAATTCTCAATGTTGTGAGAAGGCATAACTGCACCTACAAAAAAGTTAGATCTCTTTGCGCTCTCTGAAGTGGAAGGGAGACTCTCCATGACCTTGGACAACCTCTGCAAGAAATTCAGAATTAGGTGAGGAACTCATGGTGAGAGGACAACTCTGGTGATAGTGGACATGTACACCATTTCCCAACAGCTAAGTAAAAAAAATTAAAGTTCACATAGGCACCAGTCAATAACCTGCATAGCAGAATCTTATCCACGAGCATCTCCTCCAGACTGCAGATCTCAAAGCCCATATTTCAGGAACAACAACATGGGTTTGTCAGCAGGATGCTATCGGGGAATGGGATGTGCACAGCCCATGGCTTTCTATGTAATGGACTCCCAAAGACTTGGAGTCATACCTGCAACTTGTTCCTCGAGTGAAAATCACTTGGCCCCTTCCTGGCTGGTGGGTGCCTCTGTTTTCTGTTGGCTCAGTCTTTGCTCACCTCAAGCAATCCTGAAACCAGTATGAGAAGGGAAAGGAGTAAACATGCTTGCTGCTGTTTCCTCACCTGCAGGTATGTCTTTGCTATGGAAGCTTCCCAAATGGGCATTTCTTAGATTAAACTTTCCACTTGGAGAAAATATTGAAGAGATGAGATTAAACTACAATGTTACAGTAAAGGGGGTCTGTTTCTGAGGGGAAGGCAAGCATTATTTCCAGCTCGCTCTTTCTTTAGGGGGAACAATATCTACCAAAGAAGAGGATGCTGTTGGTTGGATTGTGTTTGATCAAGAAAAGGAAAGGGTGGTCAGCCCTAAACTCTTCCAACTCAGAGGAATGTTTGATGTCTCCCATCACACCCGCTGAGCCAGCCGTCTCGGTGCCCTCTTCATTGACTTCCATGTACGCCTCATGGATGGCCTCAGATATCTTCAGGCTCTCTGCTGAAGAGATGCCAGACAGATTGGCCGAAGGGCTGAACAGGTCGGTCATACCCAGGGCCATTAAGACAGATGTGAGGTTATATTTTTCCTCAATCTTCATGCGCGGGAGGTACACTTTCACTCTCTTCTTTTCCATCACATTGGGACTGGTCCAGTCTGTAAGTTTTTCAAAGCTGATTTTGTTCTCAAGCTGCAAAGAGAGGCAGGGAATCAAATGCCTGGGATGCAAATATAACTTCTTCCTACTATTCATTTTAATCAAGGCTATGATAAAAAAACCAAAGCAGAATGGTTCCTGAAGTGCATCCTATCAACATCCTTCTTGTAGTTTATTATTTGCCTCTACAGTACTGCCTGTGTCACTGTCCTTTTATTCAGTTCGTTACACAGCTGACACATCCCCTTCTGTCCAACTAGTCTTATGTCTCATGAGACACAACCCAACAGTTTCACAGCCTAGCAAATTAGTCAGCTTGTGAAAGCGATTGCAAAAATAGGCCATGAAAATTTACCTACAGTTGACAGTACGTAAAAAATGCAAACTCTTCTACATCTTTAATAACTCTACTTTATAACATAATTCCAAAAAATTGCTGAAATAAGAATAATGGGTTATATAATGCAGGCTGCATCACTTTTTCTTGAGTATGGATAGGTAATTAGATAACAGCTTGATAAATTTATTTTAAATGATTGACATTGGAATTCTGATTTTTTGCTACTTCTTTAAGAAATCCTGCATGAAGATAATCCAGTCCACCTGGCTGAAGAAAATTAAGGTTTCGAGTTTTGTTTCTCCCTTGCATCTGTCCATTTTTATTTCCTCTTTGCTGCTAGCATCCTGCATTCACTCAGTTGTTTAGCTTCATTTTCTTCCAAGACCACGACAAAAGTTTCATTTAATTTTGCACAGTCAGTAGATTATATTTGTGTTCTTGCCTCACTGCATACCGGTCCTACTTTTTTCTTTTTTTTCTTTAAAGGACAAAACCAATTTTTTTACTAGTTTTCATGCGTCTGGCAAAAACTGACTCAACCTGACTTAAAGCAGTTTTGATGTTTTCTTTTACTTTCTACGCTGTTCTCATTTTCTGTCCTTGTATGTTCATGGATTCTTTGTGCTGTTGATGTTCATCCCATTAGACCCAAGTTGCTTCTGTTTTCTTTGTTTGATGTGTAATTGTCAAATATCTTCCATGCATTTCCTTTCCATCTCTATATTTAAGACTCTTTGAAATCTTAACTGATGAAGTGTTATTGATCAGTTAGTTTAGCTTGATTTGTTTCACCATTTCAAAATCAAGAATATTTTAAGAACATGCTTTATCTAACCTTGTTTTTCTTTCCATGATGACATAATCAGAGCAATTTTTGAAAGCAGTCCATTTATCATGTTTAATGATGATTTTATTTAAAAAAAAAATCATTAGTGATTCCTGCAAAGAATGCCTAATTCTCACCAGTTTTAGCAACATTTCCACAACATTTTATAAGGGGAGGTGGGTGAAATTACGTCTCAATGAAAAGAACCATATCTGCCCATACATACATCCTATTCTGCAGGGCTACAGCAGCACTATGCTCCTTTACCTTTGTTTTATTAGATGGAGTCCAGGGCTCTCCTAAGAGGCCAGTCTCTGCCTGAGCACCTGGTAGCACCTGGGGGCTTTTGTGCTCCCCTTCCTGCCCAGCACAGCCATGGTGTGGGCAACTGGGATGTAAATGGACAGCAAAAGGTCTGATGGCAGCCAAGTCCCACTGAAATGGTAACTCTTCTGCTTCCCCTGCCAGGGCCATACCTGCTCCAGGCCAGAGACGTCGTCAGGCAACAGCACCAACATGCTCAGCTCTCCGCTGGCATACGGAAGCTCCAGGATCTTCATTTTCTCTGCAGCCACCGCTGCCACTTTGAAGGTACTGTTCTGACACATCATTTGCACAGGTCTGCTTTCTTGCTGCAAAAACAGAAATGTGAGACGATGTGACCGGGGAGCAATTTTTTCTTTAGGCAGGCAAATGTACAAGCCCTTTGAAAGGGTCAGGACTCAATGTTCAAGCAAGTTGCCTTTGAAGAAGAGCTGTGTCTCCATTTTTCTCTCTTGCCTGCTGGTGTGCCCTGGTCAGACACAGCTCTTGCAAACCTGACAGCGAGGGGCCCAACTAAATCACCTGGCCAATGACCACAGCATGTTGTATGTGTAACACCCAGCCTGCTGGCTGTGTGAGCCAACAGCCTGGCTTCCTGGCCAGAAGCTGTGTCTGTGCCCTCCTACCTCTGTCACGCTGAAGGGCACTTCCCGAGTGTGTTCTTCTTTAAATGCCGTCTTCCATATCCCTTTGAAGTAAATGGCATTAACAAGGACCAGCATAGTATCGAGATCAACAGAGCCTGGTTCAAGGAAATCTTGGATCTGTCCTTTAAGAAAGAAGCAGGGCAGAGAGTGGTAAGTTTCATAGCAGTAGTCTTGCATTTTAGAGTTCAATCAACATGCTGCTGCTTGACTTGACTTCCCCTTCTTCAAAGGTCTGCATGTGGAATTCAGGTTCATGAAGATGATGTAATACACAACGACTGGCACCTGGCCAGACATTTCTGCAAGAAGACAGGTAGGTTCAAGAGTGCTATACATCCCCAGGAATATTTCTAACCAGTGCTTGGAAAAAGATTTATGTAGAAAAGAAGGAACAGGAGAGGGAAGCAGCGATATAGATTTTCTGTTTCTCACTGTGCTTCTTTCTCACGCTTCACTCTTGTTTTTCCTCCCACCTCAGCACAATAAATGTACACAAGCTCCTGAATCATTCCTTTCCCACCATCAGCCTAGTGCATGCATTACTTTCTCCCCTGGAAGCCTGTTTCTTACCCATCCAGGACATCCTTGTAAAATTATGCCAATATTCTAGAGAAGCTGCAACTAACCTTGCAAGAGTTAAGCTCTCCAGACACAAGAAGTGTGCATATAAAGTGTGCATACCCTGGCACCTCTGCCTTTGCCAGACATGTTTAAAACACAGTGTCACTGCCACACAGGTGCAATAGAATCATCCCTTTCCACAGGAAGTATCCACTAATGGGGGCGGGAGGAGGAAATTTCTCCTCTAATGTTTAGTCTTTCCAGAAGTTGTTCAAATACAGTTGCGAGAGGGAAGTCTATTTCAAAGTCTTGTCTGACCTTACCGTTTGTCTGATTTTCCACCCAGGAATTAATGAGCTGTCTGGCTTGATCTGATGCTGTTTTGAAGTTGACCATTTCCAGACCTGCTCTGTACAGTTTCTTCACACATTTTAAGTAGATCTGTAAAGACAGCAATTGTAGTCACCAAACTAGTAATTTTTTAAAAACAGTGTGAAGGTGAAATAAAATATGACTAAAAGGATTTTTGTAGTGATGCCATGGTTAGGCTGTTCTCATTGTTTAATTCCTGGAAGAACCTGCTAAAACTGGGCCAGAAAAATTATTCTGATCCATGACATTTTCAGATCTGACATTTTTATTACTTGACCAGTTAAGAGTATATATTAGAAAAGTTTAAATATTTTCTTGAAGAAAACCTGATCCAAAACCACTGTTTCAGGTTCATTTCAGAGTGTTTTATTATCATTATGTCCACTCCTTTTTTTTTTAAAGCATTTTTTCTTATTTTTAAGATAAGAATTTTCTTTGATTTAGAATATTTGTATCTTTTGTTTTGAAAATGTCAAATGAAAGATCTTGACACTTTCAAAAGTTGTTTTTGAGGTGAGGTTTTCAAGTGAAGAAATGTGCTGAAGTAAAATTATTTCCTGAAAAAAACCAAACAACCTATTAAAATGAAAAGACTTTGGGGGAGCAAACAGAGAGGGGGGAATTACATTACCAAATAGTTTTGTTTATTACTCCCTTCATTTTCAAATAGGGCCATCTTTTTGCCTGGAATTGCTTTCCATTCAGGCTATTGTCAGGGCTGTGGCAAAGGGAAAAGCCGTGGAAGTCCACACCAGTGGGGACCACTGGATTAACAGATCACCTACTCTGGCGAGTCCTCCTGAATTACACGTTTATACATGGTTTAGCAAGAAATCACTCTAATGTACAACTCACCGGTAGGACTGGACATGACTTTTCAGCATAGAGTCTGTTGGCAATGTGGAGTGAATAATTGGCTTTTGGTGCAGTGATATCAGAGAGAAGTTCTTTAAACAGTATGTGGATATTCACAGACTTGCCACACTGAGTTGTTGATAAGAAGATAAAAAGGTATAATGGTTAGCTTATTTTACTAGGAAGAGAATTATTCATAAGGTACAAATAACATGGGAAAACACACAGCATTTGGACATTTGCAAATGAACATGTACTACAGTCTAAAAGCTCCATGGGAGGGATGTTCAATATAAGCAACTAGTGACGTAGAATTAATTCATAGCGCATGATGACACTCATTCTGGGTGATAACAAGCAGAAAACCTCAGTGATGAATCTGAAACCGTATGGCTCAGGAGTGAGGTGACAAAAAGAAAAATTCAAGTGTCAATGATTGCAGTTGCGAGTTGTCATAGATACAGAGCCTCTAGTTCCCAGCTTCTGCTTGCATTTTCATGCAGCTTTCCGCTGAAGCTGCAGATGGGAGGAGAGAGCTAGATGACAAGGGAGTCAGGAGGTGTCTCATAATATAGTGAAAAAATGGATCAACTGTCTAATGCCCCAAGAATAGTATTCTAGGTGACAGAGGCTAAGAGCATGTAAGAAAAATGCACAATGATAAACAGTGGCTAGGACTTCATTTTATGAGAAGGACAATTGTGTTGAACTGCTCCTTTCTAAATGCTTAACCAGCCACTAAATGTTCTAGCTGATATTACCTTTATTTTTCTTTATTAAACAAAAAAAAAGTCTTCTTGTTCTTCGCAAGTCCCACCTTGTGCTTGTGGATCCCAAGTGGATGGGGACAGGCCAGGGAGCATGGCTTGTGTTATCTTTACAGAGGCAGCAGATTAACACGGAGGAAATCACACAGATGGTATTAAGGTGCTGGGACCCCTCATGCTGCTCCTGGGGTAGCAGTGGGAATCGGAGGCTGGAAAAGTCCCTGTAGCTTTTGGAAGAGTGTGGTTACTTTTCAGCCTTTGAGGCTTCTGGGCTCTTTTCTGCCAAAGCATCTTCCTGCCCCACTTTGGAGTCTCAGCTGCAAGTCTGACTGCTGTACCCTGGCTCCAGGTGCTGAGCCCCTTTCAAGTGCTGTCCCCCAGCAGCACTTGCAGGTGTGCAGATGCTCATCTACACAAGAAGGTAGCTTGGTGCCCAAAGCATCCTGTCCTGTCCTGACACTTGTTCCGGTGCAACATGTGCAGCCTGTCTTCTTTTTCTGTTTTTTTTTTTAACTTACATCTCTTAAATTAAGAGCATTAGCAAGTGTTTGGGAAGGTGTTATGCCTACTTGAAGCACAGTCAGAACAGTCTATTCTCAGGAGAAAAATGTGAAAGAGAAATAAATGTACCTTAGATTTCTGTACCTTGGTCTGAATAGTTCCTCCAAGTCCTGCAATTTTGTCAAAGTGAAGAACCTGCAATTGAAAGTAGCAATAGAAGAAATTAAGTACGTGAAGTCCACTGAGAGTCACTGATGTTTGTGTTGAAACTATAGGTTTGGACTAACCAGGTCTGATTAGCACAAAGAGGAACTGAGAAGTTTCATGTGAGCTTTAAATCAGTTTTTTTACTGCATGTGCCACACTGAAAATTTGTGACTATGATCCTCAGCTTAGATCTCTTCCTTTCCAGTTAATAGTATTCAGTCTATAAACCAGCTACAACCTTACCGTATTGTATTTATAACTGTGACTCTTGTTTTCTGAATGTTTCATCTTTTGTATATTACAAGGTGTCCTTTCCACCTGGAAGGAATCCAGTCTCTGAGATAATATAAGCTGAAGCAAGAGGCCTACCTTAACCATTCTTCAAGACTGCTCTTTCTTAATGGAAACCAAAGGCCGTTCTTGCCCTTCATGGGGAAAAGCAATGCCAAGTGAAAACTCAGCTCCAGATCCAAACCTCACGGTTTGGAATGCCATTCTTTTTCTAGGCAGGTTTGAATCCAGTGCCAAATGTGACTATGTGACTTTCTCCCCTCAAATGGAGAAAGTCCCAAAGATGTAAATGGATAATCTGTTGCTGTGTTGAATGGGATCAAAAGGAGTTTGTATCCATTTATGTAACTTACCTTCTCCATCTGATACTCAGTGTTACCTCTTGCTCCCAGATAAACCATGGCCAAGGCTGCAATGATGCTCAGGGGGGAGTAGAAGATGTTGTCATTGGCATGGTGGACTTTCAGCTCTTTGAATACATCAAAAGAAAATTCTGCATTTGCTGCACTGATGGAGCCCATTGTGAAATCAGTGTTGTCTGAAGCAAACAGAAATATGACTGTATAGTGGTGATATGTAGCGCTTGTTATAAAAAGTACTGTCAATAGCCCAGAAGCTGCTAGTTCATTGCTGGTTTTGTGATGCTGAACCAATGAATGATGTGAAGCCTACAAATTGTGTGATCATTGGAAATATTGTAACTCCTGACCCATTTATCTCTGAATGCATGTTTGTTTTCTTTCAGCAAGATACTAGCTCATCGTCAAGATAGTATCTTGTACTTGCCTTTTAGGAAATAGATAGTTTCATCCATGCTTCAATATGATAAATATAACACTGAATGGATGAGTTTCCATATGGCCATCCAGAGGACTCTGAATGATGTTTGAGACAATGCAAACTTCATATTTCATTTCTTCTGTGGCTGCTCTGGACCATGCTCTTGATCTTTAAATCAAATGTAGTCAACTCACTATACTCTTAGTGTACTTCTTACTGTTGCTTAGTACAACCAGCCACAAATTTGGAGGTTGCTTTTCTGTAGTTTATAGGAATAACAGGAGTAAGTTGCTCTGTAAACCCAGCCAGTTACTTGGATGCTGAACTATAGATTTAGGGAGGTTCTTTCCTGTAGTCCCATTTTGGACATTTACTCTCTGCTGATGCTTTTTTGTTGAGAAAAAGCACAAGCATATATATTATAAACTCAGGTTTGGCAGTACAGCTTGAAACAGCGTAGAGCTGCATTCATTCAGTCAGGTGCGAGTCCTGTACATGCAAATGAATGTGACATGTTAAGGATATTCATTGAAACCCACAGTCATTCTCTCTTTTGACTCTGAGACCAAGAAAGTTGCATACTGTTCTTGCATCTCTAAAACAGTTAAAGTTGGAGGAATAGCAGCATATTCATAGTCTGGAGCAGATGTGGTTGATTATGTGACCTGAGAGGCATCTCGTGTTAATGACTGTGAAACGACAGACTCTGTGACTCGTCATACTGTACCTCACCTGTGTTCTCCAGAGAGTGAGACTGAGAAAAGAGAAATGCCTTTATTCCCAAAGTAATTATTAAAATTATAAAACAACGGGTTTAATGGGACACCAGATTTTCAACGAACAAGAGGTATTTCTACTCAAAGCTATGGTGTACAAACACTCATATTTTGCACACCTAAAAGTATTTGACAGTCAAACAGTATAGGATATATTGATAAGGCAAGGTAAAATTACTGTATATGCTGTCTTTTTACATATCTGTCTTATACTTACCTTAAAGTTCTTAAACATAATATCACTTTTTTCCCCATATTAAAGAATACAAATTAGAAATTATATTTTACTTGGAGAAATACTTACCCCACAAACTTCAGAGGCACGTAATAATCCAGCTTGCCAGCTGAACCTAAACAGATTCTCTGAGTTCTTGGTGATATATATCGTACCATTTGAGACACTCCCACTGTTAGCCTTCAAGGAGTCATCTTTTGAGTCACTACCTTTCGTCACGACCTTTTGATTCATTGCACTTTGAAACGTTGAGTAGACCAATGTTAGACTGGTACTTTATCTGCAGCAAGTCAACCTTTATTTACTGAAGTAAAACCTAATTTAAAAAATGAATTATTTAAGCTTTTTCTGTAACTTATAAGGCTGTACCAAAGCAATTGGAGTTCAAGTCTAAAACTATGTTTCATGCAGTTCTTTTGAATTTACACATTAATGTGATTGGGCCGTATTAGGTAACTAGAGCCAAATGAAAAACAAATGCAAAAATCTGAGGAAAAACAGTGTTACAAATACATCCAGCGGAACATAATGCATTTTTAATAAACCTAGCTGTAACATCAGATCAGGTGATTCTCACAGTCAAGTGAAGCAAAAGATCCCAAAATATTACAGGAAAATAAGACCTAGTCATAGTGCAGTGATCTGGGAGTGAGCAAACAGTTCCCACCACAGTCCATCGTTAGGGAGCATCGACGGATGTAGCTGAGGAAAGAGTCTTCTGTTACCAGAGAGTGCAAAAAAGTGCATCAGTCCCTGAAAACGTAGCTGTTTCTCTTCTTCTCACCTATGAGGCACTGTGAGTACAGAAAGCACTGTAACACAGTACTCCCACCAAGCGTGAAGGGACAAGTGGATACTGGGCTAATTGCTGACGGTCTGATATATATGCAACAACTCACTACAGCGTCTGTGCAGTGGAACAGAAGGAAGTTCCTCATGGACAGTGACCATCTGATGTTGCCAAAATAATACAATTCCAAGCACAGCCAGATGCGGGATGGTCATTCTATGCAGAGGGTTTTGAAATGGATTTTTTTCATGTGAGAACTAACCCAAAACTTACTGTTTATTTTTCAAGACCAAAATAGTACTGAAAAGTGTTTTGGTCTGCCAAAATGCAGAAGTGTGTTCCTGGAGTCCAAGGACTGCTGTGGTTTATAGCTTGTACTTGTTAAAAGCACAGCCACATCTATTTCTGTACCTAGGAGAGACCAAAGTTTTTTACCTGAGGTCAAACTATAGGGTCTACAGCATACATGTGTAGGAGAGGAGAAGGGCTCTGAGGAGAAAGCATGTTTTGCTAAAATTTCCTTTTGATGAAAACATTCAGAGCAGCAGTGTTGAGGTGAATTAGAGGTCTGAGGGTGGGCATGGCAGAGGAAGAGATTTGAGGAAGTCAGGCATTACGTATTTGCTGGGCTGTAAGTCAGACCTCAGAGTATTCAGATATTCAGAAACTGATTTTAACCAGTCAGTAGGATTTAAAGGATGACTGAGGGTCAGCTTTTAATTTTCATTCTCTGCAGGTCATGGCAACAAGGGCCATGGTACCTGCACAGGCCATTCTCATAGATCTTCACTACCTACCTTTTTACTATGGCAGGTGAATAAACTACACAATCTGTCTGCAGGAACATTCATGGTCTGCTAGACAATCATAATGCACAATATCAAATATAATTCAGTTGTAAAAAGCGATTACTCTTCATTGAATAATAGACTTGATGAGCAGTAAAGAAACAAATCTGGCATCTGTAAAGGCCATAGGGGTGGATAATAGAAATCCCAAATTTGTACACATTAAGTCACAGACCATACAGCAGTAGGTGCACCCTCTGTGAAAGGCAAAGGGAGCTACTTTACCCTTAACAGTGTGTTTTGTTTTGCTGAAATGCAGGCATGTACGTGCAGAGCCTGATAATTAGGGTGGCTTTCAGTTTCCCAAATCAGAATGAGCTTTTCGTCTGAGGATGTTACAGCAGTGATGAGGATGGGAAAATCTAAAGACAGCAAGCAGCTTTCCTCTCACCTTGTTCAATGTTCCTTATTCTGTGAGCTGGGCTGCTGTAGCTTTTACTTTATCCTATCAAACTGTTACTGCCCGAGGGCACAGGTTTTGTGTGGAAAGAGCTGTAGTGTGTCTTCTCTTATTCCCCCATTTTCACATATTCACATTAGAGTTCCAGCTACTTGTCAGCAGTTGCTCAAACATGCCTTTGGGGCTTCCGTGAAGAGCTTTCCTGGGCACCCACACTCCTTTGTATGCTCTGGTTCAATGTGTTTGTCCTGTGTGGACATCTGTGGAGCACGCACCTGAAGGACACAACTGGCCCTGCACAGATGGCCAGCTCTTTGCCTAACGTCCAAGATTTTCTCAACAAACATTTTGTTGCACCAACTCCTCTAGAAGAGGGCATGTAGGTGTTTCTGGTATGTTCTCCCAGCCAATATATTTGCTTTCTTTGTACACTCTACATTTCATACCTCTGCAGCAGCTTGATCACCACAGCAGTTCTCCACACAGGTAAGCTGGTTGAACGTCTGATAACTGTTCAGTTTCTGAATTATGCTAGCTACCTTAATGTGAAAAACTATTTTGTCAAGGCAGGCAAGATAGTTTAAAACACCCAAAGTAAATGAGCTCATGGAAGAGAGGAAGCTTGGTTCTGCCAGTAGTCATGGATGGGGCAGTACAGCTTCTCCAGAGAGTAGTCTGTCACTACACACCCTTCGGTTTGTTTTGTATTTTTTTCTACACTGAATGTTAGTGCAAAAGTGGTTGCAAAAGCAGCCTGTGAGTAGCTGAAAATTTTGATCAGAATAGGCTACTATATGCAGTCATCAGCAGACAAGTACTCTTTTGTAACTGCCTAGTTAGGGCATTGAGCCTGGGGAAATCAGATGCTTCTCCTGAAATTCAAAAGCTAAGAGTGTAGTACTGTAAAGCAAGACAAACCAGTTAAAATCTGTTCCATATCTATGTTTGTCCCAAGAAAGAGGTCAGCAAGGGCTCTGCTGCCCTTTGTGTCTAAATCAGTTCATGGCGTTTGCCCTTCTTCCCCAACATTGGCATAATCGAGGAGATATTAAGCAGCAGAAAAAGCAGCTCTTTCCAGCATTTCTCTGTTCAGATTTTCACATTTCATTTCTTATGGTTGCTTAGCAACTACTGTGCAGAATTTGGGGGTAATGTTTTCTTATACTTTGGATGGCCTGTCCACCTGCATCACGCTTAGCAGAGGCATTGGCATCTCTCAATGACCTTAAATGAACTGAGATGCGGCCAAAGAAGTCCCACTTACAGGATTTCAGATGCTTTTTATTCAGTCATGGTATTTGCTGTGTGGTGTACACACAGTCCAAGGCAGACTGTCATTGCTATTGGTGCTAGCGCTTTTAAGACAACCAGCACCTTGTATTAAACCTCTCAGAGAGTCAGTGTGTCAGGCCCAGGGTGAAGTTAATGCCTAATGTGTCCTTTCCCCTTCAGAGCTAATAGTAGCTGGTATGTCAATGTGTATTGTGTTTGCACAGCAACCCAAGGTAAAAGGAGGCCAAGCACATCCACCAGTCCTCTATGCCCCTTGATTGCTGGTTGGCTCCAGCAATAACTCAATTTGTTATAATAAAGCAGCAGTAAAATGGTGACTTTTTTCCTGCTGCACATGCTTGCCAAAAGAAAGGAAGAGGCTTGCCCAATTGCCACTCCTCAGGTAGCTGGATCTCACTCACTGCAACAGTGTCATGCTTGTGGTGCTCTCTGGCAAGCGGTGCTGCTCTTTGCCTGGTGCACACAGCTGCTGAGTAGCTCATCTGTGCAGCCTCTGAAGGGACCTAAGTTTATCAAGGCTTTCTTCTTTTTCTTTATAGCATTAGCTCCAATAAATGGCATTTGAAGCGATACCTTACAGAGTCTGAGTGCCTTTCTTACTGGGATCATAAGGAACCAGGACTTCCTGGCATAAAACCTTCTACGAGTTATAGTTTGAAGGAAATAAGCACTAGTCTTCATATGGGGAAAAAAGTATTACTCAAAACTGCTCTCTGTGGCTTTTTCAGTGACAACCCAAAAATCTTCCTCTGCTCTTCTTGTTCATCCATTGAAAATCTTTTGAAGATACAATAACAATTATGTTATACATAGGTACTAAGACACAGTTTAAAGGAAAGCAAAATATCAGAGAAAACTGAGGAGGACTGCAACCATCAGAGAGATTAGAGTCCAGTGGAAAGGTGAATATGTAAATTGAGAGTTACTCAGTAATCAGACCGTGGAAAGACACAGATCTGTCTAGTGTGGGACAAATGGGCATTATCTTTCCATGGATGCTCATGCAAATAGTATTTGACTTCTTTTGCTTTGCTTTTTGGCAGTGTACATATTTGTAGGCTGTGAGGTCTGCTGGTGTGGTTCAACAGGCTGTGCAGTAACACTTGGCATCAAGCCTGTCCCTGGGGAAGAGGCAGTGGCATCCCCTTCAGGATTGTGTCTGCTCCAGGCACCATTCAGAGTCTCCGGCTTTTCTCTGCTCTGCAAGCTCTGTTGTTTGGCATTGCACATTTACAAGCTACAGTTCCCCACAGGAGAAGCACTTGCTGCCAGAGTAGAGGGTTTGCCTTCTATTTTTAAGTAAACATCTCTGATTTTGCAGGAGCACTGCACTCTACACTAGGAGCTGCTACCACTACACTAGCAGCAGGAGGCTAGTTTCCAGCTCCTGGTTGTTTTCACCACATTTTTTAGATGTTTTATAAATTAAGATGGCAATTAGAAAAAAGATTATGTGAAGAGAAAATAGATTTTTTTTTTATTTATACTGTATTTTGTTCCTGGTTTTTGAAATTATCTAGATATCCCTGGAACAAGTTTAAAAAAAACACAATACAAAAATTGTAAGTGACTACTTCTGCTGGAGTAAGCTAAGTGACAATCCCTGTTTCAGCTACACCTTCTCCTTTGCTCACACACAGAAGTCCTTTTCCTGTTGTGAGACTCGTGCTCTTCGGGATAATATTTTACAGCACTTGCCTTTATCACATATGCCATTAATTGTTTTTCTTTTACATTTTATCTCAAAATATATAGGTCTGATTATGCAATCTAATACATTCTAACACTGTTCATTTCACTCTTTTTTTTTTAATGTAAGTAATTTATATTTGAGACAAACCAGATATACACAAAATACTGATGGCAGTTGTTGAAAAACATACATGGCTATTTTTTGCATACCCTATTCATCAGAAGAGCCCACAGCCTGTGTTTGGTGTTCTGTTCTCCTACCAGCTAATTGACATGAAAACTGTGCCTCTACTGGTAATTTTACTATTTCAGGCTGTATTTCATACTGAAATTGCAGCCATGTGAGACAGCTCCACAGACTATCATGAGTCTGCTTTATTTAGCAATTGAATTTGTGTTGAGTACTGCAATTTACTGTAATTTTTCCCGCATATCTCAGCATTTGGAAGAGCCCTTTGAATCCGCAGTTCTGAAATGGCACTAGTATGCTCCTAGCATTTACCTTCTTCCCATCAGCGAGCAACAGGAAAAGGAGAGTGAGTCATCAAAGAGGTGGAATATTTTTCCTTTAAAAGCAAGTATTTTTCATGTAGCTGTGGATTTTGGACATTCCCTGCTGCCAAACTGGGCAGGCTGCTCTCTTCTCTGTAACCCCTCACTATGCCTTCCCACCACCCACTCCGCAACATCCAGGAGGTTGCTTAGGGAACTAGGTCATCAGCAAGCAAATTAACTTTACTAAAAATTTTCCTCTTGATTTATGTGCCAGAGAACTGCTCGTCACCAAGTCAGGCAAGTAATAGTGGTGGCGTAAGGGAGGGAGCAGAAATACATGGAAGGAAGGAGACAAGGGGAGCAGTGTCCTCCTTCTCAATGGCATTAGACTGGCTCAGACATGTCCTAAAACTGCACTCTCAATTCCCTGGTAAAATCAAATGCAAGAGAGGAGCAGTAGGTGAGGTTCAGGTTTTACCTATCCTAATGTTGAGTTGTCCAGTGCCTAAACTTAGCATGATGAGTATTTAAAAATGGGAGGTAGACTTCAGTGTCATTTACATTTTTTGAAGGATTACCATTATTTTTACTTGCTTTATTAGACTATTCCTCTGTCCACTTAATTCTGCAGACTACTACATTTAATATTTAGTTTGCAGTGGTTTTATTATGATAAATGGAACAAATACAGGCTACCCATCTAAATACCATCACTATAGATTTCTTTATTAGTTTTTTATGCTAATGAGGAATAAAACAGATGGAACAAGAAACTCGTGGTATCTGAGGCACAAAGAGAGTGGGTTTTTAGAAGTGAGAATGGCTGATCACTGCTTAAAGTTTTATGTGGGAATTAAGTGTCTCATTCACAGCCATCACAGAGCAGGCCTTGTCAGAAAAGGCTTTCCATTATTCTGAAACCCTGTTTTTGTTACGTAGAAGTTTATGAAGAAATTGGAGAACTTTCTAGCACATAGTGTTTCTCTCAGAAAAAAATAAGCAATGGGTCTGCCCTGCTTGAGAACAAGCAAAATTACACCAGAAAAGTTTTCTGCTTTCTCTGCTCTCTGAGAACAAATCCCGAGAGTTCCAGCTTGAACCATTACCCCCGATCAACATTTAAAGGAGGGGTCCCACAGGAACACTTTGCTACTCCCACACAAAGTGACATTTTCCTTGAGACCTATACAGAGGTTGGGTAGGTCAAGCTAAAAGAGACTGAGTACCTGAGTTTATTCTTTTAATGCAGATCCCTATCCTCCTGTCTCCTTCATGTCGCAGAATGTATCACTCATCTTTAGGGCACTAAAATCATGGGTTTATTGGAGACATACTAGATTAGGAAAGGCTCAAAACAAGATTTTCTATGCAGTTGTCTCTAGAGGCCTACAGCTCTTTGGCAAATACCATGTAGTGTATTTTAAGGTAGATGTCATTTTAGTGAGGCCTCCTAAAAGTAAAACATGCCTAAAGTTGATGTTAGAAAGGAAATAGTTAATATTTTTTAGGTTTTTATCTCTAATTTGGATCTTATCAGATAGCCTTTTTTACAGCAAATTAACACATTAGGATAAAGCCTAGTGAAAATGTGCTTGTCTTTTGTCCTCAGTGCTTGCCAATGGGGATGTTAGTGGGGAGAAAGATCTAATTTCCAAAATAACCTCCACTTAAGGGGAAGAATATCTTCCAAAGAAGAGAATAGTTTTGGTTGGGTTGTGTCTGATGAAGAAGAGGAATGGATGGTCAGCTTTGAACTCATAAGAAATTGGGCGACACAGAGGCACTGCAACAAGCCCCATGGCACCAGCTGCTTCAGTGCCCTCTTCGCTGACTTCCACGAATGACTTCTGGATGGCCTTGGACACAACCAAACCATCTTTCCTAGAGATTCCTGACAAATCAGCTTTTCCCCAGTCAAAAACATTCATCACTCCCATCTCCTGGAGAGTTTTGTTGAGAACATAACTTTCCTCCATCTTGAACTGAGGCAGGTACACCTTCACTCTCAGCTGTTGCATCCTAGTCGAGCTGGTCCATCCTGCTAGTTTTTCATACGTGAGGGTGCATTCAAGCTGTAAGGCAGTATTGAAAATAATGATTGACACCATAATGAACGGAAGGAAAAGATAATAAGGTTCAGTTTTTCCCGCTTGTCTTCTGACTACACTGGAGCAATGTTAAAGTATTGCTCTGTTTGCAGCCCCTTATGTATGCTACTAGAGAGAAAAGGAAGTATTACCTGTTCTAGGCCAGTAAAGTCCTCACAGACAACTTCAGGAAGAAGAATGAACATGCTCAGTTCATTGTTAAAGTATGGGAGCTCTATCACTTTCATTTTCAATTCCTCTATGATGGCCATGTTAAAATAACCTTCTTGAAACATCATCTGCACTGTCCTTCTCTCATTCTGGAACACATGAAACATGTTGAACAGAAAATACAGAAATGATCACCCTGGTTTTAACTGGTTTCAGTATTGAGATCAGAGTTCAGTCCAGAAACTTTATTTGCACTGGTCATGGGTTTAATGTACTTGTAACATTGGTTCCTCTCTCTTAATTGTAGCTCCAATGAAGTTATCCATTTTAGAAGCATAAAACCTACTTTTCCATTTCTACTGCTGCCAGATTACTTTACTCACAACTCCCTCATTACATCCTTCTTTTTTCTGGCATGTCAGATGAGGAAACTGATACATCTGATGCAACCATGAATCTAAATTCTTCATGAATAATGTATATGTTCTCCTGAGATAACTTGTCTTTAGCTCATTTTTTCCTGAAAACAAACACTGTTCTGTTGGTAAATAGTAGCAGAGGAACAGAATCCTCAAATTCAGTCCCAAAAGCAGGCTATTTTTGAAACAGCATCCTTAGTTGTGAAATCCCCAACAAAGTTAGTGCATGTGCTCAGTGACTTTGATCCAACCAGGATCTCAGCTGCACAAGATCCACTTCTGATGTGAATTAATAGAAACAGTTACATATTTGGTTATCAAACCGGAGAGAAGTTGTAGCTTTCTATTGTTCTAGCTGAAGACCAGTGTTTTGTCTTGGGATAACAGAGAGGAGGAAAGCTCCCATCTGTTGTTATAGGAAGCAGACATCTGATTTCCATTCCCCAGCTGTTTCAGTTCCTGCCCATACTGTACCTTGTTCAGTTGGAAATATGTTTCCTTAGTGTCTTCTTTCTTAAATTCTACTGCCCACTTTCCTTTAAAATATATAGCATTGACCAGGACAAGTACAGTAGAGGGATCAATAAACCCAGCAGCAAATAGGTCTTTGATTTTACCTTTAAAAATAATGAATTAAGAAGAATTATGACTTTGTTCGGGCAATCAGCTGCATTTGACTATTAATAATAATTTCTGTAAATCTGAAAAGTAGTATAATGCTGTTAGACAAATAAAAAAAAGTTTATGTACAGCTTTTGAAGCCAAGAACTCAAGGCATTTTTGTGCTTCTGTGCTTCTTCCTACATTTATTTCCTATTGAGCAAAAACATGCAGTATATGTTTAACATATAAAAATCTTGCTACCTTTGGAAAAAAAGGTGGAAACTGAAATTCAGACATGATATTTCTAACTGGTTCAATTGCAAACCAAACAACTTGCACATTTTCTTCTTTACCTTTTGTCTCATTTTCCACCCAGAAGTTAATCTTCTCTCTGGCTTCTTCTTCAGTGTATTTAAAATTGACTGGTTCCAGTTCTGCTCGATAGAATTTCTTTGTGGAATCCAAGTATTGCTGGAAAGTACAAATGACAGAAATTTATCGCAATGTGATGACTTTTATAAGACAGATAATTTCATGGCTTCAGGATAATTCCATGTAGTAGGTCACCAAGAAAAGAATGAGTAAAAAGGCATATAGAAGAAATTCCTTGAAATAACTCAAGCATTCAGTTTTTAGAGAGAGAATATTTATAAAAAACATATTTGCAAATATATTTTTCTGTATTTTCAAGCTGTACTGAGCAGCAGAAATGTCTCAGCACAGTCAAAAATAACTAAGATCAAAACCTGGTACCTTTCTTTAAGCTTATATATCATTGTTACGCTGCCTATCTTCCCCCAACCACCAAATGAAGAAGGTTGCCTTACTTTGAACAAATAACCAGGATTGATAATATCACGATGAGAGATGTGTGTGTGTGTATATATATATATAACTCTACGTAGATATATACACTGTAAAACTTATAAATTTTATTAAGTATAAAACCTTGCCAGGCTGCTGGTCACCTTTTTCTGGCTCTGAAAATCTCTCTTTACCTAGAGAGCAAAGTTTTGGAAGCAAGATGAAATCTTGACTCAAAAAGAGAAAGGTGGTTACAGAGATAAAACAGCACTTTTTCTAGCAATACTCTTATAAACACCTTAAGTCTGGTTTCCTGAGGAAATTATTTGTATGCACTTGCATTGCCTGGCCTGTCAGTGTTCCACAGGAATGTTCTGAGATGGTCAATTCCACTTAAATTAGACTAATTGACAAAAATCTCAAAGATGCTACTTTCTTCCAAGCCTTGTTCGAAAAGGCAGCAGAAATCAGAGTCCGATATTCGCATAGACTCTGAAGGAAATGTGGAAGAATGAGTACAATGATTTTATGAGAAACAGAGAAGACACTGGGGGAGGAAAAAAGTCATCTTTGTTCCTTGGATAGAAATGACACAGCAAGCGCCAGCTCTGTTAGACACTGGGTGTGCGTGGCAAGGATATATTGACAGTGATTAATGCTATCACATTTTCTGGAATGCCCAGGGAGAGCTGTTACCATAGATCTGTTTCTTTATATAAAAGCTTTTAAGTCATGGCTTCCCAGTGCTCCGCTGTCCCCCACGTCTAACCACTGGGCAACTGAAATGGAAAAGCTCCCTGACTACAAGAGCTGTCTCCACAGCAGTCATTTGGCAGCACACCCTGACAGCACCGTTGTGTTTCATTTCCCTTTGTACTTTATGATGGAAGAAATTCTGCTAAGCTCATAACTCCCAGGAGCTGTTAAAATGGACACCACGGCCACTTACCTGGAAGAACGGATAAGTAATTTCTCCAAAGAGCCTGTTGGCAATGGTGAGAGAGCAGCCTGGTCTGGGTTCGCTGACTGCAGCCAAGAGAGCCTGGAACTGGGAATGGACTCCTCCAGCTTCTTCGCTCTTCAAACAGAAAACAGAAGTTTCATGGTAGGCTTGAGCTTTGCTATGCAAAGCTGGACCTGAAGGCGAATTGCAGCCTCTCTCTGTATGAAAAGCCTGACTCCACCTGGTTGATACAGGCATTGGAATAAATGCATCAGGACACCACCTCCAACTCCCCCTGTACCAGATGTACAGAATGACAAAACGATTCCACTTCAGGCCTGCACTAGTCCACCTCCAAATCACATCATTGTGTCCTACAGTGATGGCTCTGTGCACACTGAGCAAAAGTCTGCTGGCTTAGAGCCTGGGAGGAGCAAGCTCCAAGGTGTCTTTGGCATGCCCTGTAGACAAACCTTTGCAGGTGGCAATTTAAGCACTTATCACATTTTAGATTGGTACTGCTGTTTTGGTTAGAAACCTGTAATGAGAAGGCTTAGCTGTTGAAATGTGTGATCTCACAAGGCCCCTTAAATAACTAATAAAAGAACAGTAATAAGCAGGTCTGCAAATCTAGACAGAGAGGCTGCTAAGCCCTGGCGTGCTTTCTGATTAAGTGATCATTTGCAAGGAAAAGGGCTGACAAACCAGCACCTGTTGCTTCATCTCAGAGCTGCAACTGTGTCTTACCTTCTGAGAAGGGTATCTCTTTCCCTGGCTTGTACTGCTCAAAACTTCACTGAAATGAAATACCTGCAATGTAAATGTTGGGTGAATGCAGCTGAGTGACGGTACCTCAAAGCTAAAACAGAGTGTTGCAAGCCTATCCCAAAATGTAGCCAAACACAGTCAACGGGGAAAGTCCTGTTTGTTCTTTATCATGGGATCCCTGGAAGCAAACAAGAAGTTTTTGTAGAGGGTGAGCTCACAAAATCTTCAAAATCTTTCTTCTTAGGAAAGAAGACTTTGGGTATCCAGAGAAGGCAGAAGACCATATCAAAGGGAACCACCACTTCTGAGCCCTGGAGAGTGGAGGGATACCTCCAAAACACTTTCTTTAGCATTGAACAATCAATTACTGTACTAATCTTTAGTCTGAAAAAGTTTGGTATTAGGAACAGCATAAGAGAAGGTATTTTTAAAGGGCCCTCTGTGTGCATCACTCCTTTGGATGCTTAAGAACTGTATCAGATGGTACTATCAGCCTCTTGGGTCATATCTTGCCACCATCCCCTTTTCAGAGCAAAGGAAACCCACCTTCTCAATCTGTTTGAGTGTGTTGCCCCTGGCTCCGAGGACAACCATCCCAAAGGCAGCTGAGAGACTTAGCGGGGAGAAGAAGATGTTTTCATTTTTTTTTCTTTTGCTCAGCTCTCTGAAAAAGTCAAGGCAGAATTTGGCGTTGGCTGCGCTGAGAGAGCACATTGTGGAGCTGCGATTGCCTGCAACAAGGGAAACAAAGATTTAGGCTTCTCATCATTACGCCTGCTAAGCTTAGATGCCTTGGTAGAGCATGGTAAGGTTTTCTGCAGTAGCATGTCTGAATTGTTCAGCACTGCAGGGAAGATTCCTGATTCGCCACATTTGGGATTTCACAGTGAATCTGAAAAACAGTACCCTGAATGGCAGGAGAAACACATTTTCAGAAAGAGTATTCTGAGTTCAGCTGTTTCTCCAGCTCAAGCAATAGCTATGGCTTTGTCACTTAGTCCTAACTTTGTCCTAACCACAGTCCCAGCACACTTTGTCCTGATCTTTCTTGCCTCGAGTCCTCTAGGCATAGTACTTATTAATTATACCCCTTGATCATACTTTGTGTGTATTAATCAGCTGTGCCTCACATCATGTGTCCTTCTAAGGCTGGTTGCTTAACAAACGTTTAACATAAAATTGAACTACAGATAGGCTCACTTAGCAAGATTTTCAAGAAACGCACATTGTGTATTAGTAGAAAATTCCAGTCATATTTTTTATCTGCAGCTTTAACACTTTTCCCAGATATACTTCAGTTACAATCACCATTATTACTAGCAGATGATTTTGAATGTTCTGCAAAACTCTTCACATCTTACACCTAGGACAGAGTTCCTTTCTTATGAAAGCCTTTTCCCAGTGTCTTCATCCAGTAAAGTGATGTAGAGGCATCTGATCCCTTAGAAAGTCAGTTCAGTATTTTAGAGTTTCCACTATTCTAAGTCACTTTTGTTTTGATTCTAACTGAGTATGAATAACTTTCTCCACAGATGTGGAAGATACCTTTCCCCCATTACACAAGAAGAATTAAATTATCCGTATAAATATTTAAAAGATGGAATGGTGTCATAAGATTATGCTCTCATGAATTACCAATCTGGGTCATGCAGAAGTGGGAAAAGGTTTGGTTTTAATCTTCTTTAGAAACACACCTGATAAAGCCATTGTACAAGTTAAGCACAGCTTCATCACACAGCCCATACCTTTTAATGTAATCCAAAACATTGCACAGCATCTTGAAAATATTCTCACTTCCTCAAAATATATTATATACAGTATATATGTGCTAAGCAGATATGTACATCACTAATGCACATATCAATCTTTAGACATTTCATAGTTATGTCATTTGTAATGTAAAGGTTAGAATTAAAGATCAGGGAGATATTTACCTTCTCCTCAGGACTGATGGTGTCAAGTTGACTGTTGAGCTTGATGACAGGGCTTCTGGAGCAATGGGATATAAAGCCATTGCCACTCCCAGTGGCAGCATAATTTTCACTTATGATGAGTCACATTCCTGTCTGTTGCAACCAGTTAGTATAATTAGGGGACCTTTTGTGGAATCTTGACTTTTTCCTTATCCCTAGGAGTTCATAAAGTAGTCACAATTTTAAATACATACTGAGATGTAAAAAAAGTCTACCTAGTTATAAAAAAGAAAGCAAACTCCTAGAAACAAAGGAGATTTCAAGGTTTTTACCCGTAAAAAAATAAATTCTACAACATTTGATGTGTGTTGCTGTCAGAAGTGGCACCATCAAATACAAACACATATGGTTTTGTATTACAAATTAATTATTAAAACCTCTGCAGGTGGCACAGTAGCAAAGGAAAGAAAAATATAAAACATAAAAGTATCTATTTGGCCAACTGTGACATAAGGCAGTGGTTCCAGAGCGGCGGTAGGGCAATTCCCTTTGCCTGCTCCAGTTTTGTGCTTCTGAAGACTTCTCTCTTAAATATCCCTTCCAGGGAGCTTTCCCTACCTGTTTTCTTCCTCAACTGGCAATTTTGTCCTTAATGGAGAAGAGGAATTTAGCCGTTTGTTCCTGAGTTTGTTGAATATCCAACAGCTTGGACAAACAGTAGCTTGCTTTCATTTGCGTGACATCCTGGAAGAGCGGGCGCGGTGCATGCACAGTACGACTGTGCCAAGTGTGTACATTGGGTACGCTGCAGCTGAGCACTCTGAAATTGTTGCAGTGATGTGGCACAGATTGTGTGCATTTGTATCAACCACACAGCACATGCAGACTAACTCTGGTACACCTGGGATGCTATGCTTCCTGCAGAGACACTGCGGTTAGGGGCTCCCCCATCACCTGCATTTCCTTAGGTTTTCCTGATGGAAATCTGAGAGCCCTGTTCCTCTCCTGGGGATTCCTGATATTTCTACTGTAAGTGGGGAAGGCATTTGTGGCACAAGGGGCAAAACACAGAGAAGCTATCCCTGTCCACGTAGTCTTCTTTCAAAACCTTGCATTCTGCAGATGTGTTTACAGGAAAGCTGGATGAGTTTTGTCCAAGCAGGCTTTCCACAGGACACTGATGTGTCAGCTAGGTTTAGCCCAGGACTTCTCATTGCTCCTCATTTTTATCAGTGACTCTGGGGTAGTCTGGTCCTTGCCTTATATTGCTTCAGCAAGGCACAGGCAGCAGGGACAGAGCAACCTAATTATAAGAAGTAGCATGTTTCTGGGGTTATTTTCCTGAAAAAAAAATATTCCTTCGTACTTAGGTTGATGCGGTGTGTGAGTGGGCAAGCATTTGCATGAGTGTATGCAAGCACAAACACTTATAACACTGTTTTGTAAGAAGGACTTAGTTATTGCTACTAACATATACTTACATATCAACCCAATCAGATACTAGGCTTCTCTGGTATTTAGGAAGCTCTGAAGGCAGTTTCGTATCAGTCACAAGATACTCATGAGTTTATTTCTTTTCCAGTTTGAATTTTCTCATATCTTTTTCTTGGGGGAAATAACAGAAATTACAAATGCGCTGTTCATTCAAGCCCTGAGGACAAGAGGGTTAGACCTGCATAGATTTTGCCTGAAGGGAAGAAAGCTGTGGAGTCTGGTTTTACTTGCTTAATGTTGGGGCAAGAAAACTTCCCAAAGAAGTGTCTGTTTTGCTTTCCTGGTTTCTGCTGAGGAAGTGGCTGCTCGCCACAGTGTCACTTCAAAACCCACCTCCTGAGCCTGTTCCTCATGTTGTCGCCTAAAGGTAACTGCAGAGCAGAATCAGGCAGATGCTCTTCCCTTTCTTGCAGTGGTGGGCTGTTCTCTGCATTCTTATTTTTGGCACTAGGCATAGCACAGTTGGAGGAAAAATGTTGTGGAATATATGTTGTATTACATTTTGAGTTACCCTGAAGATTAACTGTCGCTCCTTTGCTCCATTTGGTGGAGGTTTTTTTCACATGGATCATTTTCTGTCAGTGGTCCAATTATAGCTAATGAAGTAGCTGGACTGGCATTAATTCCCAGAAAGGAACATTTTCTGCTGCTCTTCTAGTCTCTTCCTTTGATATTTTCTGCTCTTCTAGGTTAGTATAATGCAGGTTAGAGAGTGGCTTAGACAGGCATAGCTCTCTAATGGGAATGTCTGAGAAACACAGGAATTTTTGTTCAAGTAGATTGAAGGTTCTCCTGCATTGTAGGTTCTGAGGAGACTCAGGACACAAACTCCTGCTAGGAAAGACAAAGCTATAGCTCATCCTGCTTTTGGACAGGGAGCTGGACTAGGACTCGCAGCACTCCTGTCAGCCCTGTGACTCCCTTCTTGCTCTTGGAATAATGCAAAGGTTCGTTGTTGGCCAGAGGAAAATGAAGAGGATTGAAGACGGTCATGGTAGTCTCAGAATCAGGAGACTCTCTTTATTCCTTTCCAAGGATAAGCCTCCTAACAGGAAAGGATAAATAACAGGAGGGTTTTTTTGAAAGGTTACAGAGAAGTAGTTGCTGAGATGCATTGTGTGGAAAGGAAGATGAAGATGTGAAAGCACTGCAAGTATAAAAGAAGGGACAGATTTTGTTTCAGATAGTTAGACTACTCTGGAGAGAATGCAGATTTCAAAGACAGCCCTTTTAGCTGGTGGTCAGATGCTTGTCATGGTAAAGTTGCTTTCAGGCACAGAGGAGTGGATCACAGACTGAGCTGCTTCCTACCCCTAAAGTTCCCCACATTTAGATAAGACTGTAAATAGTGCCACATCCTTAGGGACAAGTTTTGTTCAGCACTGTTTACCTGTTTGCAGTCATTTTGGCTGAAAGTCTCAAACTTTTCCTTCACTTGCAAGGGACATTTCTATTACTGCTTCTGATGGCCTTGGTGCCAGGACCAAAGGAATGAAGACTTCTTTATATGATTTATAAATCACAAAGAGTTCTCATGACATGGATAAGATAAGCATAGGAAGGCCAAAATGAGGAACAAGAGATCCACTCAGTGATGTCAATCAGCAGAACACAATTTCACAGCAAGAAGCAACGACTCACTCTGTACAAAACAGACCACCAGCATGTGCCTTGTGATTATTCTTTGCTGCAGGTGGACACACTGCAGTAAGCCTGGATGGCTACAGTTCTCCCTTGGCTTTTCTCTCACCGTTTGCAGCCATGTGCTTCCCTTGCTGTCAGTGTCTGCAGGACGCAGGAGGGAAGCAGATTCTTGTTGAGGAGTCAGAGGCTGATCTCAAGCTTGACAGCAAAGGCTCTTCTTGTCCCTTTCATCTGACAAAATGCACATTCTGCTACCACTCTGAGACTGCTCAGGTGGTAATTACAGAATACCTGATGCGTCTGAGGTTGCCTGTGAGTAAAGGTACCATTGGATAAGTAGGGTTGCTGAATAGCAGGAACAAAACAAGGACTCCTGTGATTTCCACTGGGCCAAGGACCAAGAGGGCCCACCCTATTTGCCAGACATCTGCTATGTAAGCATCACAAAAACATAACAAACCTTATAAATCATATCAGAGCAATTAGAGTGATAAAGCATCTGTGGTGATCCACAGCAACTTTAGCATGACAGAAAAATACCTCTTGAAGTTGATGAAGAAGTGGGAGAGACTTCAGATATTGCTGATGGTCTCAGCTCATTTGGGAAGCACCACATGAGCAAAGTCTGATATTAATTCCTGTGATTTTCAGGCTGTAGGAGTCAAGAACCTAGTGGAAAGCAAGTATCACCTTCTAAATTGCACTGTTCTCTGATGACTCTCCAATACTGAATTTATTGGCAACAGAGTGCAGGAATTGATGAGTGTCGACTTTTCAGAGACTTGGGCCATCTCATACTGGTCATTCTACTTGCCAGGGAAAAGGTGAGCCCAGCACTTTTTTTTTCCACCTGAACTTCTTTCTGTACCAGAAGTCTTCCCATGATTGCAATGGACCCCTCTCCTCTGCAGGGAGATTTAGACATGAACTAAACAGCATCCAAAAATTCTTCATCTTTGATTCACTTATCTTATCAGCATCCAGAAAAAGCTCTAGCAATGCAGCCAGTTCTGCCTGTTGTACCTTCTCTGCTCACACCCTTTCTCACCTGCTCATGAGCCATGACTAACAGGAAATTACATTTGTAAGCAAGGATGTCTGCATGTGTCTTCTTAACTGGCTTCCACAGAGTAAGGGGTTATGACTAGACAGATAAATATTTCTGCATGATGAGCCCATTTTATTACGCCAGCTGATCCAGGCTTTGTGACTGATCTCATCTGCAGTATCTCTGGATATCATTCCTTTGTGGCAGTTTAAAGCATTTTATAAGCCATGTCTTTTTACTTAAATAAAAAATGCAGCATTTTTTAAAGCTGTGAGATACAGAATGTCCATAAATATTCCTCTCCCAGCTCTACCTTAAGCAGTTCAACTTCCATCCCTTTCAATGCATAGCTTTTCTTGTCAGCCAGCATTGTGAGGTGCAGTGAAGAAGGTAGTGGAAAACTTCCTTTGCATTTTAAAAAAGGAAGTTTTTCTATACTGATTAACTACTGAAAAAGATAATAGATATTTTCATGCAATGGAGCTGTTGTTTGGGGTTTTTGAAAGTGCAAAAGACATTGATTTGCATTTTGAAGTTCATTCCTACAAAGGTAGCGACTGGTTACATTTTCTTTAACAATGAAATGTATGCATGAATGAAAATTCTGCTGAGATGAAACGTCAGGATTTGGGCATTTCAACCTAGGCAACTGTCAATAGATGATATTGCAGTGGTCTCTCTGGACATCAGTTCTTATTATTTCATTGCTGAGACCCTTATAATCTTCCAAACCAGTCATTCTGCAGCCCAGAAAATGATGAAAACCAAGAGCACAAATTGAAAGTGAAACTTGCCTATCATAATTTTGGTGGACTTTGGGTACTTCAAGTGACAGAAATGAGAGTTAGGCATGTTTATACACTTGTGAAAAGGAAATTCCTTGGTTTTTATCACTTAAACATTTCTCCTTAGAATCCTCAAACTTTTTTCAATGTTACTGAGGACGTTGGAGAGTGATAAACTCTCATCACAAACATTTATTGTTTCATCACTGATAGAGGCATAGGTAATATCATAGAACAAGGTATATCTTCAGAGAATTGGGGATTACCACAAGAATTTATACAGTGCTAATTTAAATGAAATTTGATGAGGAATTCCCAAACATTTTGGAGAATGCAACACATTCAACACAGATCGGTGTTCATTTTCACATTGTTCTTGGAGCTGAGTTGTAAAGAACAAAGGACTGCTCAGAAACATTTTGTACCTGAAGAAATGGGAGAGACTTACTGCAAAATCTGCATTCAGCCACTGGCCACAATCTACATGGTGTGCAGACTCCTTCTTCTGGGGCTCTGGTACCCAACCATGGAAAATACAATGGATGGGTGATGGGTTTAGCACAGAAGAAGCTGATAATAAAATCTGTTGTCCATACGGCAAATGAAGTTTCCAAGAGTGACATGTATGAAGAAGGAATGAAAAATCTATTCCCACCAACAGATCTTGTAATAATTTTGAACAGATACATTGAGCAAATCTCTGTTGTTCTTTTGCAACTCCATGTAGCCATTAATTAGCTTTGACTGGAAATTACAGAAAAGTGTGGCTGGAAGGAGCCTTGAGATCGTCTAGTGCATCTGCTGCCCTCAGGCAGGATCAAAGATGTCTAGATTACACTTGACAGGTGTTTGTTGAACCTGGTTTTAGAAGCTTCTAGACAAAGAGTTACCAAACCTCTGTTATGTTTCAGTGCTTCCTTATCCCTGGAGTTTCAACTCATCTCTGTCTTAAATTGTCCTCACTGTAAATTAGAACAGTTATATCCAGGCATCTTTAAACTTTGACATATGCTACTGGCCAAGTCATGCAATTGCTTATTAGTCAATTTATTTTTTGCACAAGATGTAGTGTTTGGGAGTGTCTCCCTAGTCATAAAATGTAATTATTGTAGATGTACTCATGACCAAGAACTTGTTACTACACTAATCACACTACCCAAAACACTGTGGGTATTGTTAGCTACTGAGCTACTTCAACAAATTATGGACTTGGAAACCTGAAACGCCCTTTAGGGCTGCTCAGCCCTGTAGAGCATTGTATAATTTTCACAATTCTGAGGAGAAAGGTATTGCTTTTGGCCATCAGACTGGATGTTAAAAGTAATTGTTCTTCCTCATTCCCATGACAATCCTTGTGGTATAATTTCCACAGCTAGTCAAATTATGCAGTTGCTTGGTAGTCTAATCTGTTATTAGCATAAAAGTTAGTGTGGGGATGTTCTTGCCAGTCCTCACACCTAGTGAAATTAAATGTATTGTAGTCCAGAAGTGGAACGTAAGTGATAGCCAATATTGTGCACATATTGTTAGTGACCGAGTTTTGAAAACAAAATAAAATTTGGCAATACCCTTCCCAAGCTGCCAAGCCCTGTGAGGAACCGGCAGGCATACAATTTGAAAACACAGGGTGAAATTTTCAGCCAGTGTAAACTGATTCAACTCCAGAGGAGGTGTGAAAAGAGATTTTGTTCCCATGGAAAAAGGCTCTTCTTCAGGCTACGGAATAATGTGGATGTGCAAATGGTATGTTTTCCCCATCCTGCCATGGAATTTGTATAATATATCATTTCATCATTCTGCAATTCAAATACCCTATCTTCATGCCTGGGGTAACCAAGGACTACTGAACTGTCCTGAAAATAAAGTTCTCTACATCTCTGCCCATGTCTGCTTTCTCTCAGTTGCACTGATTTTTACCATTGATAAAGTTGTTGCTCTCATATTGTCCTGGATAAAATTTGACAGCCTCTTCATTTCTGGCCTTCCTGTAACCCAGATACATCACCTTCTGAATACCAGATACTTGTATCCCAGCTGGTTGTAAACATTTATGTATAATCTAATGTAGAACGTGTGACCAGTATCACTTACCAACAACCTTAATAAAACAAGATACTTTTACTACACAGAATAAGATATTAGAGAAAAGCTGACTTTAAAGCAGTATGCTTCCATGAACCATTATTTCATGCAGGATATGCAAAGTAGTCCCTGCTGTTTCAGTCTTGCATGCTCATTGGATGTGAACAAGAATGCCTTGACAGAACATGATGTCCAACAGCTTTGGTATTTGACCTGGCACACCTGTGTGAAATCTATTCACACACAGAAGTGTCTCACACTGTTCCAGATGAAGGCAGGTATCTAACTATAAAATGCTGATGAAGGGACATTAAGGGTGCCTGGGAAATCACGACACAATGCTTTCCATGCAACTATCTGTTTGTGGAACAGTGGAACAGTGTCCCTGTGGTACAGCAGCACACACAACCACTGCTGCTGCTGGTGGAAAGTACCATTTGACTCTTTTCCTAAACCTCCGTCTTGTACAAAGTAAACTTTACCACTAAACCACAGGAGGTAAACAGGAGCTGGAACACCGTCAAATGCTTGTGGGGTGACTTCAAAGCTCTGATCCTGCCAGCAAGCCTTCTCATTTGCGAGTGGGGAAAGCCTGCAACTACATGCCTTCACTCGCAGAGCTGCAGTTTACTATATATTTAAGACGTGGTTCATTTTTTTCCATTGCATTTGGAAACCAGCTACAGGATGTGCTCATAAATATATTCTCCCTTTGCCTGCCTTTGTGCTACATGGAGAGACACAACAGTGTGGGTTCATTTCTAAAGTGAGACTTCATGATGGCCCTTTTTTCTTCCTGGTATGCACAGGTGTCTGAGCAACTCAGCTGGAGACTTGGGGCTGAATTCTGTTCTCAGGCATGGGTGTAAATCTATCATAACTCCCCTGATATCAGTTCACTGATATTTTAATAGCTTATAAATGCATACTGTGTAAGTGCAGAAAATTGTGTAGGCAGAAGAGACCAGACTTAGACCAAATTTAATTTTGCGGTACAGCTCCATTCTCTCTGTCCCAGTTGTGAATCTCAACAATCAGGACTGCAGGTTTCCAAACTTTGGAGTTACTAACATTCACTAAAACCTACATGTATTGCAGTACTTCACTCACTCTTGTACAGACAGAAAATGAGCTTTGCTATGCGGAAGCAAACGGAGTAAACTGCACAAATACACTTAGATAACAATTCTTATCACTGAAAATCAGTAAAGACAAATTTAATGATTCAGCCTTACCTGAAGTGGGTTTTGGCACAGAAAAACACTCAGCTCACTATTTCATGCTATATTATAAAATGGGTATTAAAACCTACGAATACTACTCAAGAAAAATAAAACAAAAAGATTGCCACGTATTTGCTGTTTTAAAATACTTCCTTTTGTATTACCACATTTGGCAAACTGCAGCTAAACCCTGTGCTGTGGGTTGACCCCAGCCAGCAGCCAAGCGCCCACACAGCCGCTTGCTTGCTCCCCTCCGTCCCCAAAGGGATGGGGGAGAGGATAGGAAGAGCAAAAGGAAAAAAAAATGTGAGTTGAGTTGAAGGCAGTTTAATAGGCAAAAGAAAGAGGAAAAAAACAAGCAATGCAAAGGCAATCACTCACCATCTCACACAAGCAGGCCAATGCCCAGCCAATCGCTGAGCAACAGACACCTTGGAAGCAAAAAAACCCCCACTACCCCTTCTTCCTCTGCCCCAGTTTTTATTGCTGACATGATGTTATATGGTATGGAATATCCCTTTGGCCAATTCGGGTCAGCTGTCCTGGCTGTGTCCCCTCCCAGCTTCTTGTCCACCCCCAACTTACTTGCTGGGGACAGGGGCAGAGTGGGAAAAACAGAAAGCCTCAATGCTGTGCAGGCACTGTTCAGCAACAGCCAAAATATTAGTGTTATCAACACTGTTTTAGCCAGAAATCCAAAAGACCACCATACAGGCTGCTATGAAGAAAGTTAACTCCATCCCAGTCACACTCAGCACACTCCAGTACAGATATGAGATGATTCCACTAATATATTCTGAAAATATGATTTGGAGTATATGGTACTTTAGAGGCACTTCCATCCATTATGAAATTCTGGATTGAGAAAGCCTTTCCCCTCAGTGGTCGCCCCTCCATCATTTAGTAAGATAATTTCCCACTCATCAGGCAGATGGCTGTAGAACTGGCAGGATGAGAGATTACAGACTTAGAACAATCTTCCTCCAAGGCCAGCATCTTATGGTCTTGAAGGAGTGTGGTTTTTCAGGCACATGTCAAACACTGGAGCTTTGGGGAAGGGTTTTCTTTGAAAGGTTTCCCAGTGATACTAAAAAAAAACCCCACCTTTCACATCCATTATTGTTTTTAGAATGGCAAGTCAGATAAATGCAGGTGGAGGACATTTAAGTTCCTGGTGGTGGTAAATTACACCTCACTGTACTTTTAGTTCGTGGATGAAATACAACAGGCAAGAGACAAGACATGTGGCAAGATGTTCAAAAGCGTTGAGTACCTAAGGCATCTTTCAAATCAGGATTCAAAAAGCCAGACCAATTAAATGCTTTGAATACCTTTATTGCTGCCACGCTTTATGGTTCAGGAAACTACTACAGTTTAACAGGACTACTATAGTTAAAATCACTTCTAAGCTATAGTTCATTGCTGTAAATGCATCAAGCTTTGGAAAACCACACGCACTCATGGCATGCAATGTGTCAGACCATGTGTCTACACATGATCTACAATGTATCTACACATGATGCTTGCAGCAGGAGAGAAAAAAGGGGAAAAAAGCAATATTCAGCTTTCCCCGGAAAAAACACACAGGCATGGCTCAGCTGAGGACAAAGGAGGTGCAGCCAACTTTTTGTGGTCAGACAACACGTCACTGCAGCGTTTTTGGATTCCCTCTGAAACCTGCCCAGGCTTTGTCAGACAGACAGATGGCATCATTGTGAAGGTGTTTGTGGCTTGGACTTGCACAGCAGGGAAATGGGACTGCTCTGGTGCCTTTAGGAACCCCTTATGGCATGACATTGATGAGCCTGCACTCCCTCAGGAGGTGCTGCATCACACTGCAAAGGCTCACTGCCGAATCACAGCCAGGCAAGGATCATAACCCCCCCAGGGCCCACCAGAGAGGAGAAGGACTTCTCTCCTCTGTGCTGAATGGGAAGACCAGCTACCTCTGCTCAGGGATAGCTTTTGTATCTCTACCCCTGTGGGAAGGGCTCTTGTCGCTTCAGAGGTCCTTCCCAAAGGGGAGGGCTGGAGAGGGTACCTGAGAGGAAGAGTGAGGGACAAATGCAGCTACATATCTCCAAGCCCAGCATCTGTGTGGAGCTGCACTCAGGACATGAACACGACCTGTGGATTTCATTGCCATCATGGCAGCCAAGAGCCTCCCCTCATGGTAGTGTTAAAGCACTGGAGATGGGGTTGCTGGAGACACGTGGGAGGAAAGCAGGGGGTTCAGCACTGAGCTGTCTCTGGCTTGGGACCTGGGGGCTAGGGAAGAAGGTCTGCAACACCTTCTGGAGGCTGGCCCCACCACCAGCCTTGCCATACAGTTGAAGAGGGGAGGCATCATTTTGGACTTCTTATTTATACAGCACTTCACCCAACTGTTTAGACAACCCGACTCCAATGAGAGTTTTCATGGCTAAGAATGAAATAAGAATGAAATAAGCTCCATTAGCGTTGTTCTCTCATATAAGAAGAGCTCTGAACAGGAAAGGCCCTTCATAATTTTTACCAGTAGTCTTGCCAAAGCAGCTTGGTGTTTTTTCTTGGGACCAAGATTATGGATATCAGGAAATGCCAGTGACACTTGAGAGCAACATGTTGTTTATGCCTTACTCCTCTCTACCACAGTATTGTGCTCTCTTTGGGAAGAAAGAAGTAGAACCTGCTCTACCCTTAGGGGGAACAACATCGGCCAAAGAAGAGAATGTTCTTGCTCAGATTGTGTTTGATCAAGAAGAGGAACAGGTGGTCAATTCTGAACGCGTAAGGAATGTGGAGGCACAACGGTGTTATAGTCACCCCTGTAGCAGCAGCTGCCTCAGTGCCTTCTTCATTAACTTCCACAAAGGACTTGCGAACAGCCTTGGAGAGGAACAGCCCAGGCTCTCTTGATAGCCCAGAGAAATCAGCTTGTTCAAGGATGAAGGCATCCCTCATCCCCAGAGCCTGCAGTACTGGTGTGAGCTCACAGCTCTCCTCCATTCTGAACTGGGGCAAGTATACTGTGATTTTTTGTGGATACACATTCTCCATGTTGGTCCATTCTGCTAATTTCTCATAGGCGACAGCACTCTGTAGCTGCAAGGAGAAAACACAGGGCATCACGGTCATGAGAAACTAGATCAAAATGCTCACAGCAACACTTTCCTTTAAGGAAAAGCCTGGTTTTCATGACAAAGACAGAATCTGTGCCCTACAGCTACTGACTGTGAAATCAGGCAAATTCAGATCCAGCCTTCTCAGAGGGATCCTTCTCATTTGTTTGGATTTTTACCAGACACCAATACAGCATTGTGTCTTGATAACTTTTGCAAGGAAGAAGTAAGTTCCCTTCGCTAGTGCTACATTTCGTCCACTGAAATATGCATAACTGAATAACTCCCTTGGAAAGGCTAGGAAGTGTTGCTTTTGAGTAGGTTTTCTCAGTCTTTCTCTGCTCTTCTGAAGCAATCTATGTAACCATGAATCTCTGCAATGTTTACACAGGCAACAGGATTTCACCTGTGGAAAGCAAAGTAAAACCCATAACAATGAAAGATACAAGCCTGGCCTGCATGGCTGGAAAGCATCTTGTTTAAGTACTGGATGGACAGGTGGTTTCTCCTCCCAGGAGCAGAGACAGGAGTGTTACCTGTTCAAGGCCAGTAGACTCATCACAGATGTTTTTTGCAAGAAGAATGAACATGTTGAGCTCTTCTCCAGTGTATGGGAGCTCCAGCACTGTCACTTGCTCTTCTTGTCTCCCAGCTAATTTATATTTTCCTGTCTGACACATCATTGGTACATTCCTGTGCTCTCTCTAAAATACAGAAAGTCAATCAATAGTCAGAAAAAATACAGGCAAAATAAAGCAGGTAATAAATCCCACAGGATCAACCTGCTTGAAATTTCTTGCTCATTTTCCATGAACACTCCTCAAACCACTATATATTTTTGCTGAGGGCATTGGCAGAGGCTCGAGTTCTGTGAAAGCCATAACAGTCGCTCTAAGGGCTTCTTGTCCTCTGCACTGTAGTTTGTACTGCTCCTCTAACTCTTCCCTAAAGGATAATGACAACTTCCACTGCAACCCCTGGGAAAGGCTGATGTGCCCTCAGCAAAGTCTCCTCTATAACTTAGCCTCTCCAAGGAGGTACCAAAGCTTGCCTTCACACAACCTCTGTCGTGGAGGCACTTGGGAAGAGGATGCTGCTTTCCCACTTCACAGGGTGGAGGCTCTTGGCTTGGATAAACTGGGCCCCCACACCTGAGCTGGGCAGAGACTTGCCCTGCAGACAGCAGAGCACAGGTTACCAGGACTTTCCCTGCTTTCCCCTGCTCCCCATAGCTCTTGTCCCAACTGTACCTTGTTCAGCCTATTCCCTGGTGGTTTTCTCCTCAAATTTTATAGCCCATTGCCCTTTGAAGTATATAGCATTGACCAGAGCTAGCACCATTGTGTGATCAATAGAGCCAGGAGGGAACAGATCTTTAATTTTCCCTTTAAAACAACAAACAAAGGTGAATTATGCTTTCATTTTGACCATTGACTGAGGATGATCCCATTACTTCCTCACTTGGAAGAATTGTCTGCTCACGGCAAGAATTGATCCGCAGCTTTAGCAGAGTCAGAGCTCCCAGGAGCTCAGGGCCATCTTATGCCCCAGGCTACTTTTACAGTAGCCACAAGTGAAATGAATCACTCCATAGCATTTCTAAATGTTGCTACACTCAGGAAAAGGAAGAAACTCAGACACCAGGTATTGACTTCTCACATGGTCCTGATGCACACTCCCCAGGTAGCCAAGCACAGGCCTTGTCCTTACCACCAGTTTGCTTTTCCACCCAGGAATTCATCTTCCCTCTGGACTCTTCAGCAACATTAATGAAGTCCACCGCTTCCAGCTCTGCATGGTACAAGGCCCTTGTGGAGTCTAAGTATTGCTGCAAAACAGGGAAGAGAGGTGGCTCTCATGATGGTAATCGGGGAGCTACTTGACCACAGGGAAAAATAGGAGTCCAAGAAATGGGTGCCAACCTGTAGGTCAGAGCTCTGTGCGGGGCTACTTCTTCCAGTATTAGTGTCCTGCATATGCACTGTGACTCTTCAGGAGAGACTTTTGGGGTACGAGGAGGAGCCAAGCAATCAGTTCCTGGGACACCTTTCACGTAAGAGAGTCCCAGCTCCGCTGTCTTTTACACTTCCTGTTCTTTGTGAGATGGTGTTTTGCTTTTTCACCACGACAACCATTTCAGCAAGATAGCTGTTGGGGAGGGCAGGGCACGACCCTGCCAGCCTGGCCATCACCCATGGCCCCTGCTTCCCTGTCCTTGCAGAGCAGCCTCCCCACTGCTGCTCCCTGGCCCTGGTTGCAAGTTGGCCCTCCCTTCTCATCCCATTGTGTGTGGAGCCCCATTCACTTCAAAGTGCCAGCAAATGAAAAATAATATGCAAGGACTTCATCTCCCCCATTGTGCACAGCACAAATGAGCAGAAAGAATGCTCTGGGATCAGACCATTAAAGTCAGGTCTCAGTATATGCATGTGTGTGCAGAGAGAGAAAAATGATGTGAACTCTTTCCCCAGGATCCCAGTTTGCAGCCTGGGCAAACTGGATTTTTTCCCTTGTCTGGAACAATGATTTCTGTGGAAATGCTCTGCACTACACTACTAGTCAAAGATGCAAACATGCTGCAGCATTTTAAAAAATGTAGATGAAGGGTGCCAATTCCATCTATATCAAAGCATGAAGAAACATCATTTTGGTGAAAATTGCTACCCAGGGCTTTCAAAAGTATTCTTATCTCCTCCACAGGAAAGGCAGGCCCTTTTCCTTGACTTTGCACAAGGCCTATTTAATCTCGTAAATTGCTCTCTTTATACTCTGCTCACTCTGTGTTTCATCCGTCTGTGAGAGCTTGCTTTTCTGTCACAACAGCAGCAATACAGAAACATGCAACTTGATGTCCTTAGCAGATGTTCAAAGTGTAGTACAGAAGTTTTTCAAAACCACAAAACCTGTAAACAGTTGTCACTTACCTGAAGGAACTGAAAAGTCACTTTTCTGAAGACCCTATGGGCAATGCTGAGGGAACATGTGGCACCAGCTTTGCCAAGGGCAGACAGAAGCTCCTGGAACTAAGAATGGGCTCCTCCGGCTTCTTCACGCTGTGAGCAGCAGGGCAAAGCTTTCTTTAGCAAGACGCTCTCCCCTGGAGCTCCACTCGTGTGTCCTCAGGCTGAAATCATAGTCACTCTCCCCAAATGCACTTGTGGGGCCAAGGGGCATGCAAAGACCCACAAACACATGTCTGGGCTTCCTGACCATCCAAAGTCACACACTTGTCTCCCTCCCCTCCTGTAATTTCCACCTTGAAAAAGGATCATCCTGTTTAAATCTGGCAACACTTTACAGAGCAAAGCAACAGGGTCTCTTCTGCACATGCACACAGGTTTCAGAGTTTGATGAGAACAGGGCTGAACTCTGCTCTTACCGTGCTTTTGGATGAAGTACTGCCATTTAGCAGGTAAGTCTGCCTTGCCCTGCTTCGCTTCATGATACAGTTCAATGTTATCACACAGTTCAGATACTATCTCACCTTTCCAGTGGTGCTCTTGGTTCCTGGACTTGCCATGCTCAGCACCTTATAAGTATGAAGCACCTGTGATATAAATGCAATATAAATCTTTGTAAATAGATTAATGAAGACACAAAGAACGCATTGAGGCTGCACTGAAGCCTCACAGGCACCACAAGTCATATGAGCGTGTTTGGAAAGGAGAGCTTTGAGACCTGTAGCTGCCACCTCTTTCAGTTCGCTGTTTGTGAAGAACATGGCCCAGACTGCCAGAAGGCTCCTGCCTCTTTTCCATTTCCAAATGTAAGCCTCTAATAGCAGTTCCCAGGAAAAGGGAAGGAAACTCACCTTTTCCAGCTCTTCAGCTGTGTTGCCTCTGGCACCCAGCTGGACCATGCTTAGGGCAGCTGAGATGCTCAGCGGGGAGAAGAAGATATTTTCATTTCTTTTTACTTGGCTCAGCTCTTTGAAGAAGTCCAGGCAGAACTTGGCGTTTGCTGCACTGAGGGAGCCCATCATGGTGTGGCCAAGGCCTACAACAGGACAACTATGTAATCCATCTCACAAACATTGCCACGGTCAGAGCACACAGTATGGAGAGAGCTGGAAACACAGAGCCTTTGTCAGGAAACTCAGCACCCCAAGCACAGACTCTCTCCCGGGAGCAGGTTTCAGACCACACTTAGCACTTCATAGCAAAGTGCAACCCACACCCTGACCCGAACAACCACCTCTGGGCAAATCACCCCTTTAGTCATACTCTTGCTCTTCCCCTGTCTGCTCTGGCTAGCTCCACACTCACTTTCATGCCCTCGATTTTTTTTCTAAAGGCTGTACACTGTGTAAATATGGTCACGTAGTCAACATCCTGTTTTTCTTGCAAGAACTGCTACATGGTTTACAAGCATTGGTCAACCTTCAGACACTGTGCTTCACTGAAGTATATTGTATAAAAACTTTTTTTGTTTGTATATTGTGTAAAACATGAAGCACATTGTATGAAAACAACCAACAGAGAGACCAGCAAATTGGACTGCCAAGTCATAGCCAAACAACAACAATGTGGAAAGGCCTTTTTCTACCTCCTGAATTTGAGGTAGCAAGTCCGTACATGTCCCAGCACTTCAAGATAACTGCCTTGCCATTTATCTCCTTTTGTCGTTTAAGGGAATTACCAAATTCCCTCCTGCTGTTGAGTGAGCGTGTTCACTCGAGCAAAGAATTTGGCTACATACTTCCTACATCCTGGGATTGTCACATCCATGAAATGTGGAAGTCAGCCCTGTAGGCACAAATACCGCAGCCTGCCTTTGCGCATGGCTGCAACACACTTTGCTCCCCTCCAGCTTCTGTTTCCAGTACTATTGCTACCCTGAGGAAAGCCAAAGCTGAGAAAGTTACCTTCTCCTCGGAAGAGCTGACTCTGACAGCTTCTTTGCTGATGGAGGGCAGTGTCCTGCCCCATCTTAAATCAAAACCAACCACTGTGTCGTCTGGCTCCCTGCCCAGTTTATTTCTGAAGAACAAGCGTGCCTGGGGAAATCAAGGGCCAAAAGACAGAGTACCAGGAGAATGGCTTTTCATGTCCCGCAGCAAAGTGGGAGACACAATCCAGTCTCTTCTGGTTTTCACTCTCTGAAACAAGTAGTGAAAGAAGGAAATAGATGTTTTTCCCCTCCCAGAGAGGAGGTACCCTGTTGATGCTGCTGCATCTCATTAGCTTGCTCTGCTGAATCATCTCAAAGAGGTGGCAAGCATCTGCAGAAAGCATACAGTAACAGCAAGAGGGAAACAGAAACAAATCAGAAAATAAAAGTCTGATACGCAGCGTTCAGAGAGGCACCTCTCCCTCTCCCTGAAGTACTTATGTGCATCTGATTGATAACCTCTGTCTCGTGGGGAGCCCTGACAGTCCTGCAGCAGATGATAGAGCTGGGCCCATAACCACAATATGTTATTTCTTCTTTAACCCAGGCCTTCCTGGAGAGGTGCAACGATCCAGACTGTGCCCCAGCAGCTTCTCTGCCTGAGGGCTACGCTTAGCTGGGGCTGCCTCAGCATGGGCACTTTGTCTCGGGGATCCCAGCATGTTTTTCTTCCTGTCTCAGCACGAGCAAGAGAGCAGAGGGAGTACACGGTGGCCTTCAGCAGCAGATCCCAACCTGAGTTTTGAGCATCTCCTGGACTGTGGGTCAGGAGGTGGCAGGCCTAACCAGGTGCTACAGGACCTGGTCCAGAGGGCAGAAGGAGTCCCAGTTACACAGCTTTGGCAACAGATCCTGGCACCGGGATGCCTCCATATGGCGAGAATTTTAGTGAACAGGCTTTTTCCATTGACCTCATGCAGGAAAAGGGCAAGAGGAGGTGAAGTGAAGGCACCGCCAGCCCCACTTAGGAGAGCTCACTATGGCCAGCACTGCTGGTCACGTGCAGGGAAGAGCACTGAGCTGGAGCAGTTCCTTCGTTCAGACAGGTGCTCCTTGCCCCTCCAAGGCTGGATGTGGATTTTCCCCACGACACCACAGAGAGTTAGACACTGCAACAGGAGCACTTTCAGCTGAGGTGCTCAGCTCTGAATATTTGCTGCTGTACTCCAGCTGTGGATCTGGTTTCCTAACCCCTAAGTCTAGCCCACATGTTTCAGCAGAACTGTGTGGGGAGCTTGAGGCATCAATGGTTTTGGCTTGAAATGCATGTGGGGCTCATGAGGCTTTTGTTGAGCTCCACGGTCATTGTCAGCCTGCACCTCTGGATGGCTTGCACGAAACAACAAGCAAAAAAGGCAGCAAGGTGGAGTTGCTCCTGTCCGGGGGCACAGGAGATACACCAAAGGCCCCTGGGTATGTCTGCCAGGCTCCTTCATATTCATCATCACTCATGAACAAGGAAATGGGCACCATGCTGCCAAGGCACTTACTCATCTTTTGACCCTGGAGGCTGTTCTGCTTCACAAGCAGCAGTCAGCTTTTTCGCAATGTTTCCCACTGGTGTCTCGAGGCTGGTTGTGGGGTGAGCATGTGTTTGTTTTAGGCCAACAGGCACTGTGCTCGGCACTGCTCCAGGCAGAATATCGTACTTCTCAGAGAGGACCAGCAGCTGACTCCATTGAGTGAAATGCAGCTAAGCCCCCATATAGATATCACATGATGATTGCATTAATATAATCTGAAAATATGATTTGGGGGACTTTCCCCTATTACGAAACTCTGGATTGAGAAACTTTCCCCTCAGTGGTCGCCCCTCTACCATTTAGTAAGATAAATTCTCACTTGGCAGGCTGAGGGCTGTGGAAAAGGCAGGACTGGTCGTTGCTGGCCTGTGTTTGGGACTGCTTCGTGCTGACAGATTGCAGGGGAGAGAAGTGACAGGCAGCAGAACAGGCTGCGGTGGGGGTCTCTTGGAAAAGGAGCTGTCAGGGGTGTGAGCTGAGGCAGAGCTGCAGCTAGCGCTGTGAGGTTGCAGGCTGCAACGAGTGCTGTGCCAAAAGCTAGCTGCCTCGTGAGCCGTTGTGCAAGAAAAGAAGACATCCATCAGGATATGCAATAGAGGTCCTTCAGTAGTGTTTTTCCAGCGTGTTAGTAACTGTCAGTAAGTGTATGGAAAAGCTGGACCCTGTTTCCAAACTGTAGCAGTCAAGTGAGGGAGTAATGTGAAACAATCTTGGAGCTGTGTAGGTGGCAGTGCTCTTATACAAAAGCTGTGACACACCATCTCATAATTAAGAATATATAATTTCATGCCTGAGGATTCGGATGAAAAAGCTGCACAGCAGCACGCTCTGAAGAGCTGAACGGAAGCTCACAATTGAAGTACTTTATTCACTATTTTCTTCTCTAGGCAGATATTAAGAAAGTGAGGAAAAATTCATGCTATCAGAAAGATATAGACCAAAATACTTCTATATCATTATTGTTAGGATACTCCCCCACATATAGATACTTTTTTTCTGTGGTGCTGGATTAAAACAAGAATAGTCCTGGGAGCAGAGACTGGAAAACAGAACTCATCTAGAATACAGTTATTGAACTGCAAAGTTATCAGTCCTTGAGTTCTCTTCTTGTGTCATTAAGCTGCATTCATTCAAGTAAGGGCTTCAAAAGGAAGGTGGGCGGTTTTCCCCCCCAGCCTATGCTAAAACCTAGTGCCTGATAGTGCTTGGTGCATTCTCCTGGGAGACTCAGGCTTGAATTCCAGCGAGGGTATGGGATATACTGAAGAAAGCCCCTTCACCTCCTGAGCCACATGAATTTCTCCACTACAGAAGTTATGTACCATTTTCACTTAAAAAAATGAAGTCACTCTAATGGCATTTTCAGGGAGCCCTATTTGAATAGCTTGCACGAGGTCTGCTTTGAATGCATTCACTAGATGTTCTCTGGTGACTTGCGCCTCATTCCACCTTGTTCCTGAATTTCAGCATGGGCAAAGCACCTCATTGCTCACGTCAAGGCAGTTCAGAGCAAGCAAAGAAAAATGCTAGCTGCTAGAGAATTTACAAAAGGTGAAAATAAAATGCCTACAAATTTTGGATACTTCCACATGCATAGGAAAGGAGAGTTTTTCTTTCAGATGGCTTTTTGGATGTACATGCTTAAAGCCAGCCTATGTTCTGTTTAGGAGAGCCACATCATTATTTTAGTGTTGCTTCTCCTTTCTGAAGCCATCTATAATTCTGTGCATTAAACATGTTATTCACCAATTCACCATTACATATACACAGAAAAATACAGTTAGGAAGTGTGACTTCTGAATCTGGTTTTCATAAAACCTATGAATATTATGATTTAGTACTCACTAGAAGTGATTATAATTCCATATAGAAAATGACTGTACTTTACCAAGAAAATAAAGTCAAGGATCTACTAAGAGACAATTTTTTAATAAATATGGAAATTAAAGGTCTAGATTATCTTGCTGCCATTACTGTGTGAGTGACTGTACAGCTGGAGTAGAATAGCACCTTGTACAGTACAGAAGGCATGAAACTACTTACATTACCATCAGTCAAGGCCAGCTCTTGATGTGTGGTAATTTTATATTGTATCAAATACTACATTATTATAATTAATCTTAATAAATTATAACTGAATAAAAGTTAACCTATTTATATTTATAATAAATCAATGTAATAAATTATGTACCATTTATATTGTATATCATACCGTGGTTGAACTTTGAATTTTAGTCCTGATAATCTGTTTATAATACCTTGTGTGGGTCTTAGCCAGAAGATGCTAACTAGTAGCACTGCCGTCCAGCTATCCTTCCATCAGATTGCATATTTCCTCCCTTGCTGCTCTGTTCGAGGGGAACAAGCCCCAATATTATCTGAATATAGATAGATGCTACTATACATTTACCTTGCTAAGTTGACTCTACTTAGCTAACGGAATAAAATATGGTATAACATGGAAGTTAAAAAAAGAACCGAATTCAAAGCATTATTTCTGGGTGATTTTCTGAAACCATCCAAGAAAGTGAGCTGGCACTTCCATATGTGTGTTGGAAGTGTGGGATGGATGGTCCATGAGAAAGGCAATGGAAGTTAATAAATACTGGAGGGGAGACTGGAAATGAGAAGTTTTACAATATGTCAGACTATTTTTTTTGTAGGGTTGGGGATTTAAGAATATTTGTAAGAAATCAGTGACAGGATTGTTTCTAAACATCATTTGATTACTGTTAGTATTTTTACTAATGATACTGCTGTGTTCAGTCTTAAGATCAGAAGGAATTACTATACTTATCTGAGTTTCTGTCTAAAATAGATTAGTCTCTAGCAATCCATAACACCAAGGCCAAAACCAAAAATGACTGAGAGCCAAATTCTGAGAAGTTCACAGGACAATTTAGGAAATAACAGGTCAAATAAATCCTGCAAAGTAGCGTCTCTTGAAGTGTACTGGTTGAACCTTTTCTGGTTTATTTTTTAGCCTTTGGGGTAAAGCTTTCCCCAAGAGTCAAATCAGTGTTTAAGCTTTCTACAACAGTACCTCTGGGCGTCTTGACTCCTCTGGAAACTTAAGTATGCTGTCTTTATTAGATTTGAAATACATGTTGAATTGGTTTCTAAAGTAAAGTTTAACCCTCTTTGAAGATAAATGAATAATACAAATAGTTGTGTACGGGGTAGGCATTTCACTTTACTGCTCATAAGGTTCCGACTGATTTTGTGATTTAAGGGCCAAGTTGTGGCCCTTCCCTCAGTTGATACCAGGGAAGATGTGAGTACCTAATTCAGTGAGACGATGAGCACCACGTGACAGAGCATCCACAGCTGCTAAGGAATCCTCTAAGAAGGCCTGTGGCCCCGCAGCTTGGAGAAGAAAGCTGAAACACTGTGCAACCTGAATGCACCGTGCCAAATTGCAAGAGGAGAGGCAGAGACTTGCTGTGTAAATTTCTACTGCCACCACTTGCCTTACACCAAGAGGAAACCAGATGCAAAGTTAGCTCAGACTGAACACAAACATTAGAAGCGATACTGTGAAAGTGAAACTTTCAACACTGATCACGTCTCTAAATCCAGTCTCAGGCTGTGAGCACTGAAAAGTAGTATTTCTTCACCTTATAGCTTAAAAACTATATATTTTGCCAATAACCATTATTCCAATCACAGTCGAGTTTCTCACACTTCCAGTTCCAGACAGGAGTAGGAAAACAAGGCAGATCCTACACAGTTCAGTAAGTACAACACGGGATATTAAAGGCAGGAGAATTTGAGGTTTTTAAATGTGCATGTATGTTTCGGGTCTAAGACACAATACCTAATAACTCTTCCATTTTTTATTGACTCAGATATTTCGTGATACAGCGTGGTTACTATAAACTAGTTTGACCAGCTGTAAATCAGTAACCGATCAGAGCTCAGTGGAGTTAGCCAAATCCAGCTAACCAATGTGCAGGACACAGAGCCATAGAGTGGGGTTTGGGTCAGAAAGGACGTTTAAAGATCACCTAGTCCAAACCCGGGGGCTCAGGGCAGAGGAGCAAACACATCTGAACCTTGCCATTTGCAAAGGGGATGCCTGCTCCCCTGGTGAGCTGCGAGCTGTGGGGAGAGAAGAGGCATTGGACCTTGTTTGCACGGATGGGGATTGGCAGAGAGAGGCACTGCCTTTGGTAGAGTTTGCGCCAAGAGGAAAAAAAACGTAAAAAAACCATGTTGCATAGACATTTGGGTTTTTCCTTCATGACATCAGTCTTCTTTTCATAGTTCATGAGATTGTGGCAGTAACAAAATCGCTGCTATTGTGTGTACCAGAAATGGCCCGGACACATCCCACACGTCTTCACTGGTGCTCTGGTGGCACAGGAATGGCCCAGCTTAGCCAGTGCTAAACGGAGACTTTTATTGCAAACCTCCCTCTCTATTTCCTTCACTTTCAGGACTAAGCTCCTGCTTTCTTCACTGGTAGCAAGTGCAGATCCATCTCCCTGCTAACCCACAGTGTCATCAGAAACTCCTGTTTTAACTCAAGGGTGCCGAAAAAGGATATGCTGGGGGTTGGGGACTGTATACTCATTTCTGAGAACAGACAGGAATAAAGGGAAGGGTTTTTTCCCCTGTGGCATTTGCCACTTCATCACAGGAATCCCCGTCCCTGCATTTACAGAAACATTGTTGATTTTTGAGGCTGCAGTGCTCAGAACTTCCCTGGGGAATGTAAACACTGTATGATGACAGCTTTAGGTAACAAAAACATCGTCTGATAAGCAAACTGGGCTGCCAGCCTCCAGAAGGGAAACATGGACACAGCCTGGAGAACTACTGCTGCAGCTGTACTGCACCTTCAGATTAAGCAGTCAAGAGTAGTTTGTTTGTTTGACTCTTTTATTGTCCTGCTCCTGTCTGTTCTTGCTCAGTTATCATTCACTCTTATTTCCTAGACTTTCTTGTCCAAAGGGCCCCAGGTAACTTACAGTGCATAAGCTATGGTAACCATGAATGCAGAACATGAGGGTGCTTTACACCCAATTATATGGCGAATGACTAATATATATTTTCCTTTTCATGGGTCATAAAGCACATTGCAAATGTTAATTTGTTAAGTCTCATGCAGAATCCCTCTGAGGAAGAAGTTACTTACGTTAAACCAGCAAATTAGCAGTAATGTCTCCCTATCAGTCAGCAGCAAGTTTTATTTTTCTCCCACAGACTAAAAACCTTCCCAGGTTATGTTTAACTGTGATTTCTGTGATTTACACTGCCCTTTACAAAACCTTTCTTCATTTCTCAGAGCATGGAGAGCGCCCTGTCTTTCAGATCTGCATCTCAGATCATTAAAATTCACCAGACAGCAGCATGCGAGGAAGAAAACACATTTCTTGAAAGTTCATGGTGACAGTTTTCCATGTCAGTAACTTCAATGGGGTGCTTTAGACCATTTTCCTCCTATTCTTTGAGACTGAAATCACTTATTTATCCCCATATAAAAGGCAGCCTTCTTTACTATGTAAATAATTAACCATCTTTAGAAATGTGTGTTTTCATATCCTGTTCCTGCAGACACCATGCATACAAAATTCTCTTTGGAGTCATTTGAGAACTTAGGGGGCACTTAGGAGAGGTTGTCCAGAGAGGTAGTGGAGTCTGTGTCCTTGGAGATATCCAAAAGCCATCTGGACATGATCCTGGGCAACCGGCTGTAGGTGGCCCTGCTTGAGCAGGGGAGGTGGACCAGATGACCTCCAGAGGTCCCTTTTAACCTCAACCGTATCATCACCATCACTAATATGCAGGAACGCATATGAATGCAGGAATACAGGAGCATATATGGGCATCGAGGAAACAAAACGTTATTTATATCCAGTGAGGTTAAGGCAACATTTACTCCTATTCTGGATTCAGATCAATATTTGCAATTCAAGGAGCCTAGCGGCAGAGCGTCCAGTTGATGGGTTCTAACCTAAACTGGTTGCAGTGATTACTTTGAAATACAAACTAGCTGTCAAAGGATTAATAATCCATTGGGAAAAAAATACAATTTCTGATTTTCATCCAAGTGTTTCTCACAATGTTAGAAAATGGCCCTGATTTTAAGGTGAGCAGAGTTTGCCAAAGAAAAGAATGGCATTGGAAGGATTGTGTCTAATAAAGAATAAGAAAGGGTGGTCAGCCATAAACACCTCTGTGAGAGGAAGAGACCTCCTCACAATGGCAGCTCCTGTACCAGCTGCTGCTACTGTGCCTTCCTCGTTGACTTCCACATATGTCTTATGGACAACATTTGACAGCACCAGAGATTTTGCAAACGACATTGCAGAAAGATCAGCTTTTGATTCAGTGAAGATGTCAGTCATCCCCATCTCTTGTAATACCTCATTGAGGTTAAAGGTGTCTTCAAGCTTGAATCGGGGCAGGTATACCTCCACTGTTGTCTCAAACATGTGCTCTGAAGAGGCCCACAGCATTAAATTTTCATAGGTCATTGTGCTTTCAATCTAGAAGATGGGGGAAAAAAGAGTGTAAAATAGGTGGGCAGCTTTGAAAAGTTTAGATCTTCACCCAGCCTTAATTCAGACAACGAACTTTCAGCCATAGTCCGTGGTATATACTGCCTTACCTGCTCCAGCCCACTGGTAGATCCATCAGCCATGTCACCTGGCAGCAGGATGATCATGCTCAGTGACTTCTGAGCATAAGGGAGTTCAAGGACCTGAGCACCCATCTCCTCAATGTAGCCTAATTTAAATGTGCCTTTCTGATACATCATCTGCACAGGTTTTTTCTCATTCTATTTAAAAGACAATTATACAGTCACTTAAGCAATACAGCTCTTAACATTTAAACTTATTATAGGTGTAATATCAGTAGTCAGGGTTTCAGCAGTAATTGTTAGGCTAAACGTTTTTCTTTATTTTGTTGCATCTATAGTGACACACAAAACATCAGCTTTGCCATGCATAAATAAAGGGGATAATTCTTTGGAAAAAAAACTATTTCCCTGCAACTGATCAGATAGCGAAGTTGCTTAATAGTGTTACACTTCCAAACAGGCTGATGCTGGTTGGATTTGCAAGTCCTAACTTGGACTGGGATAAAGCAGAAATACCACTGCAAGAATCAGGCTGTCATTTATCAGACTGATTGTTTAGACAGGAAGCAATAAATAGGTTAAGAGCAAAATCATAGCCTTTCGCAGGCATCCTCTTCTAGGTCTTGTTATCTTGCCTTTTACGTGATGGGGTTGTTTGAAAGCTTTATAAAGGCTCAAGTTTCCTTTTACAGTTAGCTAACTTCTTAGCTAACTTCTAAAGCAGTGAAAGAAGACTTTTGGTAGGTGACATTTTCAGCAAAAATCCTGCTAGTATTGATTAGCATATGAAGAAAAATCTATGCAGCTTCTCCTATCTCATAATTTCTCCTACTGCAGCAGTGCACCAAATGTTCTCAGCTATAGACCGTTGTCAATATCCACATTCAAAGAAGATTTAAAGTCACAAATATAAGTATCCAATATGACAGTTTCTTACCAGTGTCTTAACAATGGAATGCAACACGATAACTAGAAATATATGTTTTTCTGACCTTTTCCTTTGATGTATGAGGAACACTCAAAAGAGACTTTTTCCCATGCAAAGCTCTGCAATTTAAGATCAGACCTAAATCTGCTGGATTTTTTTTCTTTTGTTATGGATGAGAACTAACAAAATATTGGCACAACATACGGAAAGAAGACAAAACTGAATTAAATGAAAGTAAATGGTTTTGATTGTCTTTTTTGATAATATCTGTTAGACTTAAAGGGCACACACAATACTTGGAGGAATGTGCTTGTTAAAGAAATAACTTTACAACCATATTGACAATACCTTAGTTGATGAAGGCTTTGGTGATATGCCTATGGCAGAAAAAAGGGCTAAAAATCAAAATATATTTAAAATAAACTTTCAAACGTTGCAAATACTATAAATAAACCAAAATACCCTATAAGAATTTCTCCTTTTCCAAATTGCAACTGTGTTTTTGTAGTTTGTTACTATCTGGCCTAGTTTGTTTGGTCTGTTTTAATCTCTCAAATGCGTAGCTAATGTTAAAATGTATTGAACATATAAACACCAGGATGACCCCTTGGAGCCTACATGAAATGTGATGTTCAGATTTGCTTCCATCCATGACAACTATCTGTAATGACTACTGTGTTCAATCAGGGCTAACACTTGTGTTTTGCCAGTCACCAAAGCAAAACTCTGAGTTGTTGCAACTTCTGCATCTTGCACATTTTTTCCGTAAAGACGATGCTTTTCTGTGAAAAACCCTCCTGCCACCTCTACCCAACAGGAGAGGCACGTTAAGTTCCCAGCACACCCACACCTTGCTCACAGGGCAGCTGAGCCCCGGATATTGTGCTTCTGTGTTATGCTTGCTGCAATGCTCACAGTATCTAGGGTAAACAATGTTAAGATTTACAGAATGCAGATGTACCTGATTCAGTTTAAAATCTCTCTGTACTGTTTTTTGTTCCTCAAACTTGTGTTCCCAGGATGCTTTGAAGTAGATTACATTCACCAGCACCAGCAATGCATGTGCATCGATCACACCAGGAGCGAAGAGTTCCTTGATTTTACCTAAAGGAAATTTTGGAATACACAAGTATTTGTTAGTTGTCATTAAGACTCTGGACTGAAACTCAACTACTTGTCTGTGAACTTAGTTTTGGAGAAACTTAGAAATCCAGTTCTTGGTTTGTTCAAAAGACGAGGAAAATATAGGCAAACAAATGGTAGATTCCTCTGCACTGTTACCAGCCAGGGAGGACAGGGGGGAGTGGGGGTCACCAAATTAGCCAACTGTCCGTGTCAGTGACCATACATATGTGCCAGGTGACATTAACCACGGGGAAGGAGGGAGCACCATTAATCACATATTTTGGTTTACATGAGGGCATCTTTCCCTTTGCACCAAATGCAGCAGTTAACCAGCTGTGGAGCTTTAGACTTTCTACACAGAGGCTGAAGTAGGAGTTAGCAGGTCCACAGGCTTCATATGAGCACCCAGAGCAACAATGGCTCCTAACCCTGTGCAAGGTGGCTCCTGAACCATCAGCCCTCTTACTGGGAGCCAACTGGGGTTAACAGCTCTTTCCCACACCAGTCACAGGCCGCTCTGCTAGTGCAAGGACAGGTTTGGTCAGGAGATGGGCAACTGAGAAATTACAGAAGCCTTCAAATCTATTTGCCTGTCCCCCAGTAAGTTCTGGTTTATGTTCAGCCAGCAGATTTAGAAAATTTTCATCCCGCTGCTACTGCAGCTCTGGCAAAACTAAAGGAAAATGGCATATATCACATTTAGCCTAATCAGCAAGAGCCAATGACCCCTGCTAGCCTGTTAAGGGCAAGAGCTGGTTGATTGTCACTTCTGATAGGGATTCTTGCTGGTGGTCACATCTCTCGTCTTTGTGGGCATTGCTCTACATATAACCAGGTCTTCAGTCGTCCTCCTTGCCAGCCCCCCCTCTCCCCCGACTGTTCCCAGTCTCACCATGAAGCTCACAGCTTCCATCCCCTGCTGTCCTGTATCTGCATTTTTGGCTGTTCGTGGAAGCAATTTGTCTGGTCAAGCCTTATAGGTATTATTGCAGTTATCATGCCAGGCATAAGGGTGGGAATACAAAAGTATTTGACAACAAACACACCTTTAATTCAGAAATAATTTAGCTGATAACTTACTCCAATATTTCACGAGTGGATGCGAAGACAAATTGTCTTTAAACAGGATACGACTGAACACTCAGAAACGTGAACAAGTCTTTGCTTTTCATACCCTGGAATTTCTTTTGCTGAAGCAGTGTAACAAGGCAGTGATAGTATGGCTATGGTTTTGCTTTGTTTTACCTTGTGTCTCACTTTCAACCCAAGTGTTAATTTTTATTCTGGCGGCTTCAACAGCACCATGAAAGTCCACTGTTTGCAGCATTGCTCTATACAGTTCCTTAGCGCACATTAGAAATTGCTGTAAAGTAAAATAAAGATTATGATTTGGTCAAATCTGTTAAGCACTTATTCCCTTTTGAAAGAAATCAATGGTTCAGAACTATTTTAGAAATGGTGAGGGACCTGTTGACTCCATGAGGCAAAACTTCATTTTGGAAACATCAACTGTCTGAAGTTTATTCAGAGAATCTTTGAAGAAGAGATAATTATTCTATTGCATAGGCAAAAAAAGTAAATAAATAAAAAGAAAGCCAGAAGAAAGAGTCTTCCCATGGAGAACTGCATACCTGAGGTCCAGATAAAAATAAAAAATTAGAGAAGATGCAAGATGTGTTGTTTAACGCTTAAGTATCCAAATCATTCAACAGAAATAATTGACAGAAAAGCAAAGATGTGACTAGCAAGTTATCCATACTAGGTAGTCTGGACACCACTCTGTCATCCAGTAAGAAAGGAATAAAAAGCTCAGCACAGCAGCCCTGCGCATGAAATTGTATAACATCTCAGGTGATAAGCCCTCTCCAAGCTTACTGCTGCCCCAGCTGTGCCACTTGCAAGCCCAGCAGTAAGTAGCTTACAGGCAGCTTGAATAGGCCATTTTTGGCTGTAGTCACACCTCTGGCTGAGTGTAGACATATGCCAAAAGCAAACAGACTCCTGCTTTATTTTTGCTTTATAGCCATTGATATCCACAGGGTGGTTTTTTCTAAACAAAAGAATTGAAAGCTGACACTCCTGTGTCTTTCCCACCAGCCCCAAGAGATGTGGCTCCAAGAAGCACATCAAGTGCTCCAAAATACACGAGGGGGACAACAGCGAGACTCACAGTTACAGGGAAGCTTGAGGTCAGGGCCACAGGAGTTAGCAGATACAGGTAACTTACCTGCTGGAGTTCAAATCCTTGTTGTATAAAGAGATTGTTGGCCAGAGTTAAAACGTATCTTTCACCAAGGTTTTGTAGTTGTAAAAGCAGTGCCTGGAACGCTTTATGGTTAAGGTCCCCATCCTTGTTACACTGGGAATAGTATAAACACAACAATTATAACTATTCCTCCGTATAGCATTGGTTGTTAATTTGCATCCTAATTAGATTACACTATAGGGCTAACTCCTGCTGTATTGATTTTTAAATCCAGCTAGTCGAAGCTTTGTAGCCTGATCCTCCTTCAGATGAGATCACTGAAGGCTTTGGTATTGACTTCATGGAAGACTTGGCCCTTAATAAAATAACACCTTGTATCAGGCATTTCCTAGTGGATTAGGCAGACTCTGTGTGTGTGATCTTGACTCCCTCCAGTGGCAGACTCCAGTGCTTTATACCTGGTAATCTACCGTGTGGTGAAGAAAAGGCTCCAGTGCTCCCCACCCAAGGACGCACCTGTGAGAGGGAAGGCTGTCTCTCCTGGCTTCGTTCTGGCTCCATTTCTGGGGCTGCACTCTCAAGATCAGATCCAAGGCTCATTTTTCCTGCAGCTTTCCTGACATGGAGCACCTGCAGTTGAAGATGCCAAATTATGGCAATTGTAACTGGGATAAAAGCATTTTCCTTGTTTAAAAGATTTGCTATGCTGTCCTGGATAAATGGTGTAGATTTATGAAAGATATTTTCTCAGCTTCAGTCAGGCTGAAATGACAGACTTGAAATTGTTCGTATATTCATGTTCAAATTCACATTTCTATATTAGCAAACCAAGAAGAACTTGCACTTAATCCCTCAAAATGTTACTCTCCACTACCTCAAAATGTTTACATTTGATTTGTATTTTTATTGCTACAGTTACCTTAAATTTCAAAACAAAAAGTTGCCTCAGGCAAAGAGTTAAAAATAGTTTTCTTTGAAAACATCAAAACTGGCTTTTTGCAATCATTCGTAATCTTTGCATCAGCTTAGGAAATGTATCAAAATGACAGTGCTCTTAATGGAAACCAGTCCTTGTTTCTAATGTGCAAATATGTCGCTGAAAAATTTCCAGCAGCTTCTCCATTATAATAATTTTGCATCATACATAGACTTAATCTTTTTTATTGGCGATACTGGATCCCCATTGCTTTCTTAAAATAAGCAAGAGTCCCTGTGTATTGGGTTTATGTGGCAAGGTTATGGTAGCCAGGGAGCTGCAGGGGTGGCCTCTGTGCAAAGAAATCAGGGGCTGCCCCCATGTTGAACAGAGCTGGTTCCAGCTGGCTCCAAAATGAGTCCAGTCTGTTTTGCCATGACAATAATTGGTGAGTGATGTCTCTGTCCTTATTTTGACCCACAAGCTTTTTCATCTTATTTTCTCTCCCTGTCCTTGTTGAAGAGGGGGAGTGTGAGAGTGGCTGGGTGGGCACCTGGCAGCCACCAGCCAAGGTCAACCCACCACACCCTGGAAACCTCGTGAGGAGGGCTTGTCTACCTTGGCTGTGGGTGACCCAGCAGTCAGACTGTGCACATGGCAGTGTTAGGATACAATGGATGAAGATCTACCAGTACAGAGCCAGCTACTGACAAGAACCTCTCGCTTAGGATTATTGGTCTTTTACCGCTTGTGGGCACAAACAAGAAAAGAGAAGAAAGATTGTAGAATGCGGAACTTGCACTGCAGGGAGTAAAGGCGCAGTGATCGGAGGGGTGGCCTTCTTCACCTCCTTCCTGCCCACCTGGGTCCCTGTGAGCTCTGCAGGTGAGACATTTTGACTCTTGAATGACATAAGCGATGTGAGCTAACGCTTCCAGCCACCCAGGTGCAATCACTTCAGGTTTCTGCAACTCTCCTCACTACCCACTCAGACTCACACCTTCAGGATTCGCATAGCAACCATGAGAGGAAGCGCTTCCCTGTCATTTTGAAACAAAGTCTGATATTCTGGCAGCAGGCTGGGGGAAAGCCAGAGTGCCCCGTTGTGGTGTATCGCCTCCTCTCATTCAGCTCTTGCTCCGTGCTCCTGAGTCTGCATGGGGGCACGGTGCAACTCACACGAGCAGATGGCAAGGATCATAGCGCATCAACCACGACTGTGAAGGCACCACTTGTGCTTGTATTCATGCTTGTTTCCTATGAGACCCTTGCACACATGTTGTGCCAGGATGCCCAACATTTCCATTAAGGGAACAGCAAGCAATGTGGAAGAATCTCGGCATGTTTCATTAATACTTACTTTTTCTATCTGAGCAGCAGTGTTGTTTTTTGCACCTAGATGGACCAGGGCCAGGGCAACAGAGATGCTCATTGGAGAGAAGACGATGTTTGTGTCCTCTGCATTTCTGTTGAGCTTATTGTAGAGATCAAGGCAAAATTCAGCAACTGGTCTAGAAATGGAGCCCATCATGAAGCGGCTGCTGACTGGGAGCACAAAAGAAAGAAGAAATTTAATGCATCTTGTTGCCTAGCTAGATCATACTGTGAAGCATCTGTCTGCCTTGAGATTGTCCCATAGTTGGTTGATGAATAATAGAAGTTTTCTAAATTCTGAGAGTTTGAAACAGCCAACCTTGCACACATCTGTCGGTCCATGCTACACAGCAGGAGCAAGGACACAGCAGATCTGGAAAAGGGACTCATGCTCACAACATATGTGAATTCCTCAGAAAGGACCATTTTTCTGTCTTATCCCATGGTGTATCTTATTTCAGATCATGGTATTGAAATCAGTCAACTGTGGATTAATATTTTCCTTCCCCAAACTGGTTTGATGTATACAGTTATATCAACTCTTTCCTCTTGTAACAACGTACAATTAGTGACAGAAACTTGGTGACAGAAACTACACCTGCATGTAACCATGTCTAGTAACCAGAGCTGTGGTATGAGGGTTTCAAACAACACGTTTATAAAAATAAAATCACTATTAATTAAATGTTTTCATATATGAGAAAGGGTCATTAACAGCTATGGAGACTGAACTACATATGGAAACATGAACAGTTTGAAATACACTTTTTCCCTCCTCATGAGGGTGGAGGGCTCATTTCAGGAGCCACAGATTCAGGCAGGATACATAATTAAAATTTCCAAACAAAGCAATAGCTCAACAGCCCTGAAAAGAAGTCTGTAAATTCCTGCTCAGTGATATGACAAGATCTGCATCACTCTTTTCTTTTGTACTAGAAGCATTACAGTCTGATACCCTTCCTGTGGGTCATCTACCTTAAATCCACTCTGCTAAGAACAAGTTGGTACCAAGTTCCAGCTTGGTCCTTGCAAGCAGGAGACCATCTAGAAAAAAGGGGGTTAGAAACTCCTTTCCTGTCCCTTAGAAGAGCTGTAAAGCTGTTGTGTGGATACCAGTGGGATCACATGAGCTTTTCTGGAATCATTATACCCAAAAACCCGCACATCACCTTCAGTGTCAAACAAACAGTATTTTGGACAGCACACCAGAAAAATGTGTGAAAAGCAAAGCATACACTCCTGTTTGCTTGCAGATGTAGAGATGAGTAGCTGTGGCCTGTGTTCCAGAAAGGTACTTTATTTAGGGGAAAGTACACAGCCACAGTATGGGGAGAAGGCCTTCATGTCTCCCGCGGCACAGATCTGGCTGGCTCTAGCTTCCAGCCTGCACTGGGACAAGCATGGGTCGGGTCCATAGCAAGGTGCCAGAGCTCCTCTCGGTTGAAAAGATGGGTGAGTGCACAGCCAGGTCGTTATTCCCACTGCCCACAGAAGGCCACGGCACAGCAGGCGATCTTTCTCAGCCCTGTGCTGCCTAGCTGCTGCAGCCTGCAAGGCCAAGTTATGTGAGGGTCTCCAGCCTGTGTCACCAGAAGGCTAAGGGTGGGGAGAGGCTGGTGCAAAGCTGAACTTCAGGATCTTTCATCAGCAGAGCCCTTGTACAGCCTGTCCTGGACTGTCGGTGTCCAGCAGACCCTTTGAGAGGGGTCTAGAGCCTTCTTGGGAAGGGGCTGCCTGGTGCCACGAACCTCCATCCCCTTCCAGCCAACGCTCTCCGGTCACCCTGCTGTCCCACTGAGGGCCCAGCTCTTCTACCACAGCCACAGTACCGCCCTCACAGAGAGCCTGCCCTTCACAGAGTTTTCTTTACTCAAGAGCTACTCAAAATGTCTTGCGTTGTCCTCAAGATGCAGAGTGCACGCTACCTGTCGCTCAGCCACGAGCCAGACACCAACTTTTGCATGAGAAGCTGGGGCTCAGGCGCCAGAAGAAGTTACCAGGGCGCCGGGAGTTGATGTGGCTCAGCTGAGATGCAGCATTTGTCTGCACAAACCATCTTAGCCCGCAGCAAGCACCAGACAATGAGAATGAACTCAGCCCACAGGAAAACAGACTTAGCCTAAGACAGATTGCTGCAGTGGCTTGGAAGAGCTGAAAAGTGAAGTTGCTGAGTATAGGAAGGTGCCACGTGTGGCAAACGCAGACGTTTCTTGCCTTTTGACTAGCTTGAAAAGCACAGCAATAATCAATGCTTCATCATGTTTCTGACTGATGCTCTGTGGAAAGAACCTGCGATGCTGAAAGAAAAAGTTCATATATGTTTCATATCGACACGTTTGTTTTACCCTGAAGTCCAGAAGTACTTCACATAAAGACCTAATACAAATGGGCAAAACAGAGGAGAAATGCCCAAAAGGTTCTCTGAACAAATTAAGGATGAGTTATATCTCACTAATTCTGAAAACAGCTGTTCTAGCTCTGCTGTTTGCGTCTTTGTATGAAGCATGGTTTTTGTTTTCCTTTTAATAACACAGTCATCTTACCACAAGAAAAAGACATTGCACTAAATAATGATTTCTCTTTTCTTCCACCTTCATTACCTACTACCCAGAACCTTCTGAAAACAAAACTCAGTGCTACTTTAGTGCTGAAGTTTGTATTGCTCCATTTCCACACCTCTTGAAAGATCTGAAATGGAGCTGTGAAATCCTTCACTGCGAATGTAGGTCATGAGGCGTATTGTAGGTGTGCCTAAACCTCAGAACGAGTCAAGGAGAAAAAAAGAGTTAATAATAAACTTCCTCAGCAGGAAGGAGGCACCTCCACCCCACCCTGCAGGGAGAGGACCGACTGCCAAGCGTGGAGGGAGAGCCCAGGAGCTGGGAACAGGTTTTAAAAGCAAGTGCCTGGTGTACCAAGGTGGCCGCTCCTTTAGAAAAAGCAGCAGGCTGTCCTCAGGGAGCCGTCCAGGTGCAAACACTGTGGCCAACTCCGTGGTTTTGTGAGTGGGAACTACTTAGAGAGCTGCCCTGGAAACCCAAAGCAAGGGAGGGGAGGTGTGGGCTGGTGGAGAAACTTTCTAACTGCAGAATGAAAGGATTTAGTGAACTTTCTTAATCTAAATTGGGGCGGGCACAAGTGTATGAATGATTCCACACCATAAAGCCATGTGTGTAAGCTCTGTAATCATTCAATCAGTGAGAGCTTTGGAGTTACTGCAAGGACAGTGGAGTTTGGAGAACACCTACATGGTGGACAACAAATGGTAACAATACTTTTAAAAGATCTTTGAGCGGTAAGGAGAGAAGATATAAGTTCAAAAGAAGTGTTCCAGAAAGATCATAGCTGCCATTCTGCACTAGCCAAAGCGTCTGCACTGAACATCAGCAATAGTGCAGAGACAGCAAGCAGGGTTGGGGCTTTATAGCTGATGAAGGGACATGCTTTGCATGATGGTTCAGTAGCTTTTAACATAGTTCAGCAGATGGAAATTGCTGGCACTGTTATATGTGAGCAAGAAGCTACCCAGGAAAAGAGCTTCCTTTGGAAGAAACCGCTGTATACCAGAGACCTTGTAAAGATGACAAACTTCTTCCATGGCTGTGTGAAATGAAGAACACTCCTTTTCTGTAACTATTCATGATCTGTTCTGTCTTTACAGTTTGTTTTCAGCTAAGGGTAGATGAAATCAAGACAAAAACTCTCAAAGAATAAAAGGCTGTGCTCCAAGCTATCATAATTAATAGGTGTATTAGATTATATTATGGAGTCAACAGGAGGAGGCAGTAAATAAGGCAGGGAGGCTAAGAGACCTGTAGCCTTGTTTTTAAGGTAATTCTGTATTGAATACAAGGTAAGCAAGAAGGAACCTGTTTTCCCTGATGCCACATGATAATTCCCATTGCATGTTTCACTTATTCAATCTGCCTCCCATTAAGATGCTGTCGTGGTTTAACCCCAGTCAGCAGCCAAGCACCACGCAGCCGCTCCCTCACTCCCACCCCCCCAACCCCCACTCCCAGTGGGATGGGGAGGAGAATTGGGAAAGAAAGTAAAACTCGTGGGTTGAGATAAGAACAGTTTAATAACTAAAGTAAAATATAATACTAACAATAATAATAATGAAATATAGTAATAATAATAATAGTAATGAAAAGGAATATAACAAAAAAAAGGGGGGGGAAAAAACCCAGTGATGCACAATGCAATTGCTCACCACCCGCTGACCAATGCCAGAGCCACGATCCGTGCCTCCTGGCCAGCTCCCCCCTGTTTATATACTGGGCATGATGTTCCATGGTATGGAATACCCCTTTGGCTAGTTCAGGTCAGCTGCCCCGGCTCTGCTCCCTCCCAGCTTCTTGCACACCTGCTTGCTGGCAGAGCATGGGAGACTGAAAAGTCCTTGGCTTAAGATAAGCACTACTTAGCAACAACTAAAACATCAGAGTGTTATCAACATCATTCTCACACTAAATCCAAAACCCAGCACTGTACCAGCTACTAAGAAGAGAGTTAACTCTGTCCCAGCCGAAACCAGATGCTTTATATATGTCCTTTATAAAGGACAGATGCTTTAATGCACATTCATTTCTCATACACAAAGGAAGACAGAATTGGCAGAAATGACAAGTGTCTATCCTAGAAAAGGAGCACGTGCCAGATAGTAGTCTCCTCACATGAAAAATCTATCATTGGTAGAAGTGACTCTCTTATTTTTCATGACCATTCATACAAAAAGATGTTTCCAAGTGTTTCTGTGCTGATTTGTAGTGAAAGGGACAAAGAGCACATAAGAAAAATGAAATTTCCTACAACACAGAAATTCTAATCATCTGTATGTGACACAAAACATTTCCAAAGTAACATGCTGTAAATTAAAACCCAATATATTTCAGTACAAAATAACTTTTCAAGGGAAATGTTACCGAGTTCATTTTCCAAACAACTTAGCCTCTCAGGCTGCTACTTTTATGCCAGAAAGGGCTTTTTCTGACTGCTTTTATTATTTTGCGTCAGTACCTCCAGTATCTTTTCTACCTCTTTCTAGGCCAATTATTCCTGCATAAACAGACATGGATGTACATTGGCCTGTTAGAGGCTGTACAGTGGCAAGTTATTTGCTATGCCTGTGTGCAGGTTCATAGGCTTCTCAGCAAGCTTCTAAACATCGTTGTCAAACCCAAGAGCTAATAAGTTGATAGCGAAGACTAGCATCCCCACTAACAAAACAAAATCTGAATACCACTCCACCCCTCCTATTTTATATAGTCATTATTTAAGAACATAAACAATCCCCCAGCAGCCGGTATCAGGATACAGGGGAAACATCTAAGCATCCAGTCACAGACTTGCATGCCCTCTCTCTCATCTAGTAAACATTTCAAGGCTTTTTCTTGTGCCACGGAAACCTGAGTAAAGAAGGGAAATTAACCTTTATCTCCCACTTCGTGGGTGAGTTTGCCCAGGTCATCAGCACCATTACTTCATGTGAAGCCCATTTCTACCAGAGTGGGTAGAGGTGCTCTGAAAGAGCCTGCCCTTCAGCCCTTCTGGAGATATAGGCAGAAAAGCATCTACTTTCTGGTATAAGCCACTGAGCTGATCAGTCCTGTGGCAATTAGAGCTTTCTGGATGGGCAGAGAGGTCCTGCGGAAATTTCAGATTCAAAAGTCTGTGAAATTTAGGCAAGAATCTTTAGATTCATAGCTTTGGACATGTGTTCCTGAATTCCCCATTTATGTCCCGCTGAAGACCAGCTCCCTTTGTGTGAGCTCTTGAGCCACCTGAATTTTAGCAGTGTGTTTTGCTGCCTGTAGCCTGTAAAGGTATCTCCCCCTCTGTCCCATCTGTAAACATGATGTTTACTTTACCAACCTGTAGACTACTTTGGATCTGCAAAAAAAAAAAATCACAAGTTATTTTTGGGGAAAAAAAAAAAAAAAAGAAAGAATTGTTTACCTTCTTGCCTGAAGAGGTTAAATGAAGAGCACAACAGCTGAGCTCTGGAGCACGTTCTTGTGAATACTGTATTACAAAAATCTCCCACTCTCTTGTGGGAATGTTCAGCCTCTGACCAATTGTTGATGAAAGCAGCATGTTGCAATTTAATGCAAATGCCATCAACATGAAGCTTTCTGCAGAAGACTGGGAAACCTATATCTAGCAATATGCTAATAGTATTTCTCTCAAAGCTGCCCAACAAGTTTGGCAGGCAGTATCTGCTGGCAACATCTCCTGATTGCAATGCCAAGTCACCCTCAGCTGGAAAACTGTACATTAACCCTGGAGATCCACGGCTGTACTGCTGTGCATAGTCCCTTTCAAATTTGATGGCATCTGGCCTGGACACAGGGGTGTGCAGGGTTCATGCCAGGATTCAGAGAAGCCTTGTTTGGAGCTGAGCTTTCTTGCAGAGATAGAGCACATGAATGGGAAACCCATGAGCTTTATGTTGCCTACAGCCATCTGTCTCTCACAGGTAAGGAGTCAGCTTTATGCGTATGGAAGGAGCTTAATTAGAGAAGGGAAGAAGTGTTTCCTTGAACTGTAACAGGAATCCCCAGCCAGGGGGTATTCTTTTAAATCGTTGGAGTTAAGAATAAAAGAAAGCCAGGAGTGGTTGATCACATAGGTTATGTTACCAGCATAAAGTGAGATGGAAGTAAAGAGATGGGAAGCATGGAGCTGCACCAGCACAGTCTTTGATCTCCCCTAATCAGCACCACTGAGCCCAGGTGCAACACTGGGTTATGGCAGCTGGACTTAGGAGTCAAAACTAACTCCTCTAGGGTTGTATGTGGCTTTGCAACCCTGAAAATTCTCCATCTGTCCTTTCTCACCTCTTCTTTCTTCCTACAAAGCATAAAACTGGCTTTGGATTCATAGGATATTTGAGGGATCAGACATGGTGAGGGGAGAAAGGAGGAAAGAGGAAGATCTCCCAGCACCATATTGCCCTTCCTACACTTCCCTTCTAGTGCTGAAGCTGGGCCACCCTCTTCCTCAGCCACAGCTCCCACCAGCTTTGCTGTTCCTTGCTCTTCTGCCAAGGTCTCAGCCCAGTTGCCCAGGCTCCAGTGCTCCAATGCCCATCCGAAAAGAGGGATTTGTAAACAATGAAAGATACAATGATAAAATGAGTGTTCTTGTTAACCCTACTCTTTTCCTCGCTTTTTTGCTTCCATTTACCATTCACTTCTTTGTTTCTGTTTTTCCTTCCCGCATGTTTCTGTAGTGTTCCTTAGTCTTCCTCCTCAGTTCTTTCTCTTTTTTTAATCTGTTTTTTTTTATTTATTTCTGCACCTTGCCTTACCATGTATCTTTTCTTCTGCTGCTTTTGAGTCCTAGCCTTTTTTCATTGACAGCCTAAGTATTTTTGAGTATCTTTCAAGACTTTCCTTCTTCCAATCTCTGTGCTTTCTCCCTCCCTCCTATATTAACATCGTTCTTCCACTGATGTATTTTACTTGCTCTGTACATATATTCCCTCAGAACTTCCTCGACATCAGTTTAACTGCTTTGCCTCAGGAAATGTCAATGTATGTGCAAATTCTGTCTTTTCTAGGCCCTTAGGATAGTATATTCAGGGTTCAAAACCGTACTGCTTTTCCAATGGGGCCAATTGGCTCTACGTATCATTTTTCAAGTTTCAAAACCAAACTGCTCTTCCCCACAAACAACTTGTGTTACCACAAGACATTAAGATGTATCCCTTCTCTTCTACAAAATGCTGGGAGCAGGAAGTGGGCAATGACTGTGCAGCTGAGCAAGTGATGAGATGACTAGACACGTAACACTGCAGTTTGCAACTGCCTGCAAAAGCCAGCCACGGCTTGCTTTTTTCCATCAGGGCTGTCACACATCACTGGATAGTAATGCTCTGTTGAAAGGTGAGGTGGAGCAGCTTGGCGATCTGAGCAAGTCCTCAGCTATGTTCACTTTCTCCATCGTAACCGACACCTTTCAGCACGTAAGTGTTCCTATACACAAGCTCCCACACACGTTTTCCCATGTCCTCCCATGCAATTTCTTGCCCAAGGCCCAAAGGCCAGCATGGGTGGAACCGAACAATAGACCATAACAGCATTTCTCACACCAGCAGGAGCCTTACTGGTACTTCTCCCTCATATGCTGCAAGATGGATAGGTTTCATACTGGGACTGGTAGAGAGAAGAGGCAGAAGTGAAAAATGAACCTGAGCTTTTCATGGGCAAGCTACCCTGTTTATAAATGACCAATAAATGGCTTTGCCTTCTGTAGACTAAGACAGCTTCGTATCTCTAACATCTGCTTGCCTTGCATAGGCTGGGATACCTCAGCATTAGTCAGGAGGCAGAGAAAGATGGGCCCCACCCTGAGGCAGTGTTTCTCTCTGCTTTCACGGGATAACCCTTCCTGGCAAAGCTATCATCACAAGGAACTCTCTGAGAAGACATGCTTACGTAAATTTGTGTGGATGTGCTAAATGCTCTGATCAGCATTAAATAGAGTATGACCTCCACTGAATGAAGACTGGCTCTTGGACTGGAATGTCTTCAGAACCTGCAAAAGCTGAGAGCGATGTCTGAGCTTTTCTCCTCCAGGAAATCTCATCCAGGCAGAAAAAGAGGGATGGGGCAATCTGCCAGAGGTTTTCATCACTTTAGCAGATCAGCACAGATGTAGCAATAAGTGTGATGTGGCCTGCTGGACAACTGGAACTACCTGACGAAGAGTCAGTGCCCAAACACAAACAAACTGTACAGGCCATAGGCAACTAGTCCATCTTGCCTATGTATGGACTGCCTGTGCAGCTGCTTAGTCAGTCATCAACCCCATGTGCAATGCCCTGACCCACCTCCTACAGGAGAACCAGTAGAAACCACAGTGATGACAGCTCTGGATAATTCTGACCCCAGCCTCCAAAACAGATCAGGCAATGATGGGGTGTGTAAAACATTTCCCAGTCATTCAGCTGTCACTGAAGTTATTGAGCTGGTAAAGATCTTTGCAGGCAATTCCTTCTCAGACAGGATGGGCTGCCAAGTAGTTGTTATATTTTGCATTCTTCTTCTGACTACTATCCATGTATCAGGACACCTGATGCATATCAGCAAAGACCCCCAGAGTTCTGCAGGGTCTCACCTCCCATTGTTTTTGGTGGAAGTTAGTCCCTTCAGTACCTTCAAAGATATGGGCCAATGACTCCAGTTAATCCTCTGGTATTAAAATGTGTTAGAGCCCATTAAAGGTCCACAGACGGAAGGAAACTGGTAAAACCACTGAATCATTATGACTAAAGGCTTCTCGTGGGTTGGCAAGGTCAAGAATCAAAACAGAACGCCTGTCTCCAAATTCACAATAACCACCATGCTGTTCTCTGGTGTTAGAAGTATGCATATTAGGGGTTGCATGTTCCCATTTAGAAATCTCTTTCCAGTTTCTTTCAGACCTGAAGCACCAAGAGGAATTCTCAAGTAAAATGCTCCCATTTTTTGAGGATGCATAATTGAATTCTCTGTATATTGTGACCAGCTAGTAACATAGTCCTTACTGGGAACTATCATCATGTGGTCCAGAAGGCAATCCAGACACTGATTTAGTTTTTTATTTTGACTTTGTGGCCCAAGTGAATCTGTTCATTTCTATTCCTATCATTTATTGGAGATCAAGAGTGAACACTGACACTGTCAGTGAACACACAAGAGTGAACACACAGACTGACGCTGGAGGTATTGCAGACATTTGACACAGGTTTTATAGTGCTTTATTCTGAACAGTAATTAGGTAAACCAGTACTGAACATATGCAGCAGGCAGTCTTTAGACAGAAATGAAATCTGATTACCGTGATTTCATATGGAATTTGGAGACTGGTAATTACAATGTTAATACCTCACTCAAGTTGAAGTCCTTATTTCTTTCTCATGCCTCAGACATTAAGCAATTGTATGGAGTCTCCTTAATGCTGAATCCAGAACTAGAAATGGCAGATAATCTGTGTGTGAAAAGTGTGGCTCTTGCAGTATTAAACCAACTGTTTTCTATCCTAGAATTGCATAATGTTCTTTTTCTCAGGATATATACAACAGGGCTCCTCATAGCTGCAGTGAACTGGTCCTGTCTTCCATGTCTGAAGGGCAATGAGTCAAAAAATCCCACGCAGCAGAGTCCAGCCTCCCCAATCTGCGAACTGACGTAGCTCACGCTGAAGAGTCTTCTGAGTATACATTTTGTCACCGTGATTATTGCCTCTTGCATCCATAGGTCTCAGTGCAGCTGCTGTTTCACGGATGCAAACTGATGCTAGCCTGAATTGTCTAGCTATGCTGCAGAACTTGGGCACTGTTTCACTGGGCATTGGCAGGGTCTGGTAGGTACTGTAGCCAGGTACAAGGGGAGGGCTATCACACCACATGTCCACATTTTCCCTTTCTAGGCAGTAGGAATCCACACAGCGTGGGGTCACAAGGGAGAGTGGTTTGGCTAGGGAGAAGGAATGTACCTCTTCCTCCCAGAGCCCTTTCCGACTCCTCGTCTATCTAAAACAGGCTCTCAGTTCACTTCGTTTTGGGAAAAAGATGTCACAGAGAAACAAAATATACTTGTTGCTGAGGCTGGGATACTTCTCAGTAAAATACTGTGCTCTTCACAGTGGGAATCCTTCAGCTTAAGGGGATGAAACATATAAACTAGTTCTGCTGCATATGTATAGTACATTGTATTACCCAGCTGATATATGAACCTCTTAGATTTCCTTTCAAAGGTGATAGTCAGGATGCCAAGCTTTACAAGAACATGCACCACCATAAATGTAATTGTGCTTTTTCATAATGAATACGCCCTGCTTAAGGGGAACAGAATCGGCCTGAAAGAATCACGTTGCGAGTTTTGTTGTGCCTAAACAAAAAGATAAATGGATGGTCAGCTTTAAATTCATCTTTGTGTTGCAGAATCCGATATCCTGGTACCTCTCGGGACTCGCCACCTTGTTCATTTACTTCCAAAGAGACTTTATGGATGATCTTTGACAAAACCACACCTTTTGTCTCACACATCTCAGAGAAATCTGATGCGCTCTCATTGAAGACATTTGTCATCCCCAGGCTTTCCAGTAGAGGCTTCAGGTCATAATCACCTTCCACGCTAAACTTTGGAAGAAATACATTCACTTTGGTGTTGGCCATCATGCTGGGATTGGTCCACTGTAATAATGTCTCAGGGGTGAGTGCCTTTTCCAACTGAAGACATAAAGGAACAAAGGAAATTAATGAGCAGTCCAAGGAGAGAGAGAAAAAAAAAAGACCATTCCTGAACTTCTCACTCCTATCAGGCCCCCAAAAAATAAAGTCCAAAAGGCAACCTTTGCTTTTGAATTCACAACTGCAGCATTCAGGGTTAACATACTCTCAGTTATATTGATGCAAGTATGATTTAAGCCATAGGACAGGCCTCTGGAGCAATGCCACTGTATGTGCATGCTCTGACTATTAATTAGTTGCTTACAAGCTTTTGATAGGCAATCAATCACCTCAACAACCATATGCAGGAACCTGAGAAAGACAGTCCCTACCCAGGTTACACCCGGCCAAGTGGCAGATCCAAAAGTCTTGATTCTTGACCCTACTGAGTAATGAAATTGCTGGTATTTGGGACAGAAAAAGACTCCAAACCCAGAGCCTGATCTCAATCAAACACGCAGCTGTTTGAGCAATTTTTTAAAAACTGGGAAGTGAGGAGGCAGAATTTGGGGCCACAACAAATTGGTATCAGGAAAGCCTCACTTGCATTTTAAGATATGTGTGTTCTGTAATTTACTCCTATATAAAAGTACCTTACAGCTGCAAAGGCAGATTCCTCTTGCCTTTAAAATTTACGGCCAGTTGCAGCAAATTACAAAGGAGACTTGTGTGATCATCTGTCTCTTAATCCTTAAACTTTGAAGAGAGGTGAAAATATGTTCTAAAATTTTCATAGAGAAATGACATAAGAAATACTTGTTCTTTAGGAAATGCCTTATTCATTTTCAAATTTATGTGCAATTGTAATAAAAAATGGCTCATTTTCAGGCACCTCTGCTCAAAACTAAAACTTAGAGAAGTGTAAGACCTTAGTAAAATAAATCATGGATACATGTCAACTGAAAAAAATGAGGACACCAGAGTAAATAATGTCAGCACTACTGACAGCGGTAAGTATGACTTTAAGCACTTTACTATAGCAAGAACAAAAATCTTAAGATGAAAATTATTTTGGGGGTCCAGATTTTCAAATTGATGCAGATTCCTAAAGTGCATCATGGGCACCTTCTGCACTTTACACTGTCTTCTGTGCACACCCTATCTAAAACAAAGTCTTGTTCACAACCTCACACTTGGCCCAGGTGGAAACAATGGTGTCATAAATATGAGATCAGGAACAGAGAAGCAGAATGAGAAGGTAAATTCACAGGAAACTTACTTTTTGTTTCCTTCTATATAGGGTCTAAATAACAAAAATCTTCCATAAGCATATGGCATTATAAGCGGGCTGTTTCCAAGGGAAGCATCATACCAGTTCTATTTTTTTCTCTCACCTGCTCCAAGCCGGTGGTCTCATCTTCAATCTCTTTGGGCAGCAGAATGAGCATGCTTATATGTTTGTTAAGGCATGGAAGCTCAAGGATGGCAACATTTAATTCTTTTACATAGCCCAGGCAAAAAGTAGCTTCCAGATTCATCATTTGCACTGGTTTAGTTTCAGTCTGCAAAACACAGAGGAAACAATCTAGCATTCCTTTTAATTCACAAGTAAGATGGCGAGAGACGGAAGTTTGTAAGCTTGCATGGAAATGGTACATTGAGTTACCATCAGAGAATTTGTTGGCTTTCATAGGTAATGAAACCAGCTGTAAGAGACCCCTTTTTACAATAGGCAGCTTTCATAAGAAAAGTGAAACAGAATTCTACTTAATACAATAGCAACATACTGGGGATGTGCCTTAAAAGAGAAATTTACCTAATATCGGTGGCCCTTCATGCCTGTTTCACTGAGTGCTACAAACTATACTGTCTACAGGGCATCGTAATGCCAGTAAGTGTCAAGCACTGAGCACATCTCAACAGTGAAGGTCAAGCTGTTCATACAAATAATTGATATTTTGGTTCAGGAGCTGAAACAGAATAAGAAGAAATTTCAGGCTTACCTAAAGCCCTATGTCTTTGCTTTATCATGAATGAAGCAAAACAAAACAAAACTCTTTATTTCATAGGGAAGATTTACAAACTGTTCTGTTCACCTGGAAACTCATTTAAAATTCAAATTCAGTAGAAATATGTTACTTTAGAAAAAAAAAATTGAGATGTTTCACTTCTAAAAATTTTAGCGTTGATTGTATAATTTTAAAAACTTTTTTAGCTGACACTGTTGGCTGATGTGGTAATTTATGAATATTTTCAGTGAACCTGAAACTCCAACTTATCTCATGCACACACATATATATATGCATGTATGTATCTATATATATATTTGGAGTATAATCTCTTTATCTCACAAATGTTGCCCAGCTTTATATCTTGGTTTAAAGCTGACTGTCTGATCACAATATTCATCACTGGCCACAGATTCCTGAAGGCAACAGCTATAGGTGCTGCACCCACTTGGACCTCATGGCTAAGCAGGGTTCATATGCAGAGGGCTACAGTCCTGACCCTGACTGGAAAGAAGGAGATTCATGGGGCGCCATCCCTGAAGAGCAAAGCACAGGGCCAGGCATCTAAAGGGTATACTCAAAGAAAGAGACCCATGGGTGTCGATGTTCCACTAGTTCTGTGACCACGAGAAATGCAATGTTTTGTGCTTCGCCCCTGCTGGTTTTGGGATGCAGCCTCTGGTACAGGCTGCAGTCTCTTGGAAGAAGCTACCCATGAGAATGTGCCTCTCCTCGTAGGCAATGGCTGCTTCTGATCACTTGTACTCAGCTCCTGTTGTCTAAATATACAAACAGGACAGTCTGTTTTCACACTGGGCCTTTGAAAGATGGATGTGAAAGCACCAGCAAAGTTTTAAAACAACATGACAAGCAAACTGGTTTAGGGACCCTTGTAACAGCATATAGATTTAGATAGAGTCTAAGAATGCCATGGTAATAATAAACATTTCTCATTTTCTCTTGTTGGGATTTCCTTAGCTCAAAGTTTGCATTTTCTTGAGTGGAAACAGTACTTTTTTTTTTCCCCCAGAACATACCTTGTTGACTTTAAAAGGACATTCCTTGATCTCTGCCTCTGGGAACTTCTTCATCCAGTTTGTGACAAAATAAGCTGCATTAACTAGGAGGATCTGAGTCTGGTCACTTACACTATCTGCATTCAAAATATTCTCCATTTTGCCTGTGAACAGGTTTAAGCTGGTTGTTAATACAACAATATATTATCAGTATATCAACTGCTTCAACTGAATATGGAAACATTTCACTGAATTAAAAAATTTGTGTCCTGTACCTCACAGATAAAAGGTTTTAATTCTAATGGAAAATTCCAAAAAAACCCACTTACTTAAAATTGCAGCTTAATGTTTGAAATGGGATTTGGGATCAAGGCAGATCTTCCAAATGACATGTTTTCTTGGCTTATATAGCATGGAATCAAAAATATGTCTACTGCTTTTGTTCAGTACCTTAAAGAAGGTACTGAATTTTCAGTGAAATTCAACAGGTGTAAGCACAAAAGCATTTGTCATTTGGAGAGCAAGACTTGAAGGGAAGTTCCAGATTAGCAGCTACTCATTTCTAGACTGATAGATGAGAAAAAAATAACCAGAATAACAAAAAATGCTGCTCTGATTACAGTTCATAAGCAAATACTGCTACAGACTTCAAAAAGAATATGGAAATGTTGTCCCCCCCCCTCACGCCGTTTCAGACCTGTTCAAGCACTGCCATAAAAGACACTGAATCCAGAGCACTGGGGAGGCAAGTCCTGCCTTCACGCACGAATTGCACAGGCAGGGCAAGGTGCTTCCACAGGGCACCCGTGCCAGCCTGGGAAGGACCAGGGTCATGCACCCATATTTTCATATTTGTACCACACGAGGGCAACAGGCAGGAACCGACCCCAGAGCTACCTCTGCAAAGGCTGCACACAGGCTCTGTTATGGGTGCTGCGTGCTCGCATGGGCCAGGGCCGGACCTCTGCCCCCCACAGACTGGGCAGGCTCTGCCCGGGGACCCTCACGGTCACGATGTGCATCTCCTGTGACTCGGCCCAGCAGTTGGTGGCTCAGTGGTACTGCGGGAAAAGTGCCCGCAGCCCCTTTTCCACAGGAAGGCAAATAAGAGACGCACATCTGCTTGTGGCACCTTTGCTGGCAAAAGCGGCTAAGCTGAGCTAAGCTGAGCTATTAATTAACAGCCTGAAATTCAGAGTCCAGCAAGTACTTCCCATTACAATAAAACTTCTAAAGGAAACCAGGGCCTGGGTTCGATGTATTGATGGCAGATGTTTGTGAAGCTCCACAGCCAGGAGCTGTCGTTCTCCCAAATTGCCCTGCTGCAGTCAAATGTAAGCAGCTTTCCCCAAGGCTAACGCAAGGTCAGTCTCACATTTCCACCTTCAGAAATGCTGCAGTAGTAAAGTTAGTAATTTCAAAACAGGCTGATGTTGCTAATCCTCATGAATCCAAATAATAGGTCTAGTCCCATTGCTTTCACTATGTATTTACTTCTAAAAGCATTAGTAAAGAGGTGTCACGAGGACAAAGATCTCGTTCTCCAAAGAGGTAAACAGCATCCCCAGGGTTAAGCTGTACTCACCATCAGTTAGCTCTGAAAGAGATTTGTTGATCTTCTGTCGAGTTTCCTCAGTTTTTCCTTTGAACTCCACTAACTCCAGTTCAGATGGAAAAGGTCTCTTTGTGGAGTTGACAAAGTCCTGAAAGACACAAGGTACCAAAGTCATCCTTGGTTAAATGCCATCCACTCTATGGCTCCTTACGCAGCCTGCAACATCGGCATCCCGAGCTTCACCACGGGGTAGTTGGGGAGTTTATGGTGATGGACAGCTATTAAATAACAGCGGGTGACAACGAGGATGCACAGCTGCATTCAGCACATCACTCCCAAGGTTGTCTTCAGTCCAGTGGTGTTACATCAGCAGCTAAAGTAACTTTGGTATTGCAGGAGTGTCCACATTGCCAGAGTTTGAAAGGATAAAACAACCCCCAGTCCAGGCCTGGGGAAGAGAGGACTGAGATAAAGGCCACAGGCTGCTCACATCATGTCTCTCCTCACCAGATGAGAAGTTTATTGCTGTGGATGGGTATTGGCCTTTGCTGTAGCAGAAGCTGGACAGCAGGCAATCTGATTATAGCATCATTTAAGCATATGGAGTTTTCTGAAACATCACTTTAGGCTGATGTTGTCCTTGCTTGGGGCCCTGTTCAAAGGCAACTTTGGGGAAGAAAAAAAAACCCCACAACATTTTTCTCAGTTATTTGCAAGGTCCCTAAGTTATAAGGCCAAACACCACCTTTCTCACTTGTGTTGTTTCAATAGCCAGGCTTCTGCCTCCTCAGACAGATTAAGAAAACTACAGCTTATGCAGTAATTACTTGGGTGTGTGAACTGGACACACACTTGCACTGCCAACTTTTTTAAAAACTCCTTTTCGCTCATACTTACAATGCAAAGACCTTGATGTGGCATAGAAGTTATGTTGCATTCAAAACCTACTGAGCTAGTGACCTAAAGCATATTAATGAAAGAATTAGAAGTGTTGTAATAGTTGCATAGCTTGGGGTCAAGCAGCACACTCATCCATCCTCCTACAAACTTTTATGGCAGCAGAGAATATTATGTGGTTCATCATCTGAGTCTAGTCAAGTAAAAGCCAAAAGTGAGAGAATTTATTTTAAATAACGTTGCAGTCTGACACCATAACCCGTCAACATGCTGGCCAAGCAATTCATAGCACCAGGGCTTTTCTGCAGTACTTACTGTGGTAGGATTGAGAGACTTGTCTACAAAGAGCCGTTTGACCATTTTCAGTGCAAAGAAAGAGCTGAGTTTGGAAACATCTGAAGTTACTGTTTGAAACCCAAAGGAAACATCTTTGACATCTTGTAAATGGAGTACCTGTTGAATGACCATAATAAAATACTAAGCATCTCTTTTATTCTTATTATCTAAACGTTCCTAACAGCTTAGCAAAAAATAATGCTAGTTTGTGACCAGAGCTGTGGCTTTTTTTATTTAAGCTAACAACACAGCCTCTCGCTGTTGTTTCTCAAAAATCATTTATTTATTTGACATCATCACATAAATCTAAAAACCTGATCCTAGCAGAACTTTAACCAAACGCATTTCTTTCCTGTGAGGAGTCCAAAGAAATCAATAGAGCTGTTCATGCTGGTGATGTGGTTTAGCGGATTAAAACTCTGTAGTATGGAGTCATAATGTTTTCACCAAACTTACATACCTGTCCAAAAACCTGGAGCCAGATAAATGAGGGTCCCAGTTAGTCTCCTTTCTAGAAGTGGGCTATGCCTTTGAAAATGCTTAACAGATAATCAAGTTTTCTGATTGCTGTGACTCACATGATATCATGACATCACATGATATTTCAGCACAAATTGATCAGATAACTATGTCTGTTTTGGTAGACAAAGTATGAGCTGGAGGTAGGGCTGCTGACCCACACATGGCCACCTCCCAGCTCCTGGGAATGACAAGTCCACGTCTAGGAAGTGCTGGGGTGACCTAAAACTCGCTGCATTTAGGCACCAGAGGTGAGAGGTTACTGCTGGTTTTGTTTGAAAATAACCCCGTAAATATGAATTGAACTTCTAATGCCTGCTTATTACTGGGTCTTTGATGGTGGCTGTTTCATTACAGGCAGCCTGCCCAACCCTCCTCACCTGTCTCAAATTCCAGCATGAGGCATAGCAGGCACTAGCAACCTTCTTTTCCCTTTGTCCCTCACTCCTGCGCTTTCTCCCTGAACACATCATATCTTCACAGACACAACAAACTGCTGCTCTGCCTTAGCCACCCCTCCATGTCCTCCCCTCTCCTTGCTCAGCGGCAGCAGAAGGAAATAAGCTCCCAAGGACACAGCATCAGCACAGCTCTCATAGCCAAACTCCACTTCTCAACTTATTTCCTTTTCCTCCAAAAGTTTTATTTCTTAGCATGTTAAGTGCAGAAAGCTTCTGTGCCTGGAAACTATGTTTGGGGAGAAAGCTACGCTACTGCAACTTCTCTACCTGGGAGAGCTTTTGGCACAAGTTTGGTAACTGATATTTCAGAGTAAGACTGCCAATCTGGCTTCTTTTGTATCTAGCATTTAAAACCCAAGCACGAACTCAGGGGCAGGCAGAAGCTAGAATAGACATGGAAAATAGGCGATATTACATTTAAAAACATACCAAGTTCTCCTTAGTATCTGTAGTCAGCACTTTTCATATACCACTTGAGAAATATGAAACGTAAACGCGCTTGTGTAACAGAGCTCCATTTGTGGATCTGTACACTAACTTATTATGGGATGGTTCAAAGCAACTTGCAGACACAAGTGAAAACAAAATTAAGGGCAGGTTAATATTTTGAACTCTCCCATTAGAAAGACAATGCTTGAATTTTGAAATGGTGAGGAAGCTGCAGGGTGCCATTTAAATTTAAAAAAAAATTCTAGAGGTAATTTTTAAATTATTTTTTAAAAAAATGCTGTTTGGAAAAATCTGCAATGCCTAGATCTTCATGGATATATTGCTGTGCAGCTCTGCGAATAGCACAAGACTCATTGTAATCTGTGGCATGAGTGGGGGCACAGGAGGCTGTGCTCGGAGGCACCTTCAGTGAATGAGGAAGTACAGGGAGGAATTCCCAAAGGAGGGAAAATATATTCAAATATGCAGAACGTCCCTCAGAGCCAGGCGATAATCAGCATATAAATGCATACTGAATTTGCTTCTCATCCACATTTAGGTAACTGCAGAAACCGTAGGCACACTCACTGGGATAAAAAGGAACTACACAAATCTCTGCTTACACAGAGGCAGCAGAAGAGGCTGCAAGGCTGTCTCCCTGCACCACAGAGTGAGCTTGATAAACTGATTGCATCATGACTGCCATGCTGCATCATGGTGTTGGAAACCCCTTGAACACCCCTTGAACACCATGAGCTGCTTGTAAGGAGAAACGTGGTTGAAGTTGTGCCCTCTTCTACTGCATCTGCCTCCTCTTCGTGGTATTACAGGGGAAAGGGGAAATGTCAGTGACAGGGCTGCTAAGAATACTTGCTGCTGACAGATAATGCCAAAATTATTTCCAATTCTATAAAGTTTAGGCATTCTTGAATGATGAAAAAACAATTATCCAGAAAATGCAGCGATCTTGACTGTGACTTGCAGCCACAATCAACACTACACTAAAAGGAGACAAAGCTTTAATGATACTGTTGAGGACTCTGCCATATCCCCTTCCACCTTGTACATGCCTGAGAAAGCTTTTTCTTTATGCTAGATTTTCAACCTCTTTTGCTGTGTGGGGCCATGGAGTGTGGAACCGTTCAGGAATTTCAGATGGGTGGTTTGCAGCCTGGCTTACAAGGGAACCAGATGTCCAGTAGAACATTAACAAGAGTAAATAAGAAAGCCACCTCCAACAACCACATAATTTTGCAGCCACAGAACAGGATGCTGACAGCTTACCTGTTTCATTTGGTCTGCAGTATCACCTTTCGTAGCTTTATATGCCAGAGCCAGAGACGTTGAGGTACACAGTGGGGCAAAAATAATATTGGCCGTTTTGTCCTTCTCGCATAGTTTTTTGAACATATCAACTGCAAAGGCAGTGTTCGCTAGTTGCAGAGCGTCCATTGTCATCCTGAAACAGAAAAGGGAAAAGAGAAATGACTCAGAGTGTAATTCTAGCTCCTGCTGTGGTGGGGCTGGGTCAGAGCACTGAAGGAGGCTGGACACCAGTATGGGGACGGGGCAACTTGAACCTTCAGGGAGAGGAGAGGAGGGCCTGACCAAGCCTACTCAGCTTCAGATCACACTGGTACCTCCTGAGGAGCAGGGAAGGTCTCATCCATGTCCGACCAAGGAAACGCAAGTGGTTCAGTAATAGCCATCATCTTCTAGTGACAGCTGGCAATGCCACGTGTTACATGGAGCCAATATTACCAGAAGCACTTGGGGAAATCTGGGTAGGCCAGGGTGACCCATGCATATTGAGTCAAATTGGATCACATATGAATTTAATCTGTTTTTAATTGACACTCTTAAAATGTGCCAACTTATAAGGTACTTTGCCTACGCTCTGGGCTCTTCTGGCTCTCAGACAGGCCTTTAATATTTTCATAATCTTTCCTGTCTCTTGCTTCATGGCTAATTGTTCATTAAAGCTTTAGCTTTGGTACACATCCTTCCTCTAAGGGATGACTGCCCTTCTCCCTAGCCTTGCTAGAAGTCTCCAGAAAGCTGTCTGGTCCTGTAGGTTGAGATTGTCCTAGAAACTTCAAGGAGGCCTCCTAAATAAATACTGCTGTGTGCCCACTCATCACTTACACTGTTTTAACTGCAAATATTTTCCTAGCCGTTCTTAATAACTGCAATTGCCACAGGGCTGTTAGATGATCTGTGCAGTCAGGAATGGGAAGGGTGGTGCCCAAGGGACAGTTGCTGCAGTCCATGCTCTGGGAAAGCCAGAGAGTATTCCCATCTTCCAGACTGCTTTCACATACCTGAAATTGCACTTTGGTGTAAGCACGTTTGTGTAGATTCAAGCTAACAAAGGTGAACCACTGAATTTCAGTCAATAGCACAAGTCTGGCTTTAGACCAGTAAGAACACAGAAGATGACCCCTTTGGCATAGTGAATTTGACACTACTCTGCCCCTAATATCATGTATCTCTAAAAAAAGGCAATCTGTTAAAACTGGTGTTAAACAGCTCCATCAAAGCAGTTGACAGAGACAGAAAGGAAATTGAAAAGATGAATATTGGGAGAGACTTCAAAAGGCCTAAGATTTCACACAGAACCTAAAACGTGTCTCCAGCATTTGCTCTCTGCAGGAAAAATGGCAAAATAGTGCAATAAAGATGGTGTAGAGGGGTGATTTTAAAAGGTGTGTTCTTATCCAGACACACACCTATCTACATTTGCATTTCAGGCTCTGATACTGAAGATCTAGGGGTCCTATTTTATCCTATTATGAAAAGGAAAGTCAGTTATTTCTTACATTGGTAGGAGGTTTGCTAATTTTTTGAGAAACACCTTAAGGACAGGGATTTCTCTCCAATAACTGACTACTTGATACTGCAGTCTCAAACATTTACTTACCTAGTTCATATCATTTGCATCCTAGCCAGGAAAGATCTCACTGGGTGAGAGCAGAAAGGTATGAGAAGACAGAAAGGGAAGAGAGAACATATGGGCAGGGAACTGTCTCCAGCAAGGTACCTTTCTTGACCGTTCACTCTTATCCCGGTTTGGAAAGGCATTTTGAATTAGAACAATCTCCTATTTAAGTGCATGTGTCATACTGCCCGAACTTAGCTGAACATTTGACACCATTGTACGGAGACGCTGTGGAGCAGTTGTGGTACTTGACAGTAGTGAATGACTTCCAAATAACCTGTGGTATTTACACATTTTTATGGGAGTAACAGAACGTGTGCATAATTTGCCTGCGAGACAGTAAGGAAAACACTTTGATTTACTCGTAAGGCCTGTTTGATTAGAGAAGGCCTTTTACAAAATAAATGTCTTTATTTTTATTTTAATTAACTTATACATGTTCTTGGATCTATTTGGTAAGGCAACTGGTTTATTTGGCAACTGGTTTGTTTTGGGCTAAAAGATGCTGTATAAAAGGTTACTGAAATGCATTGCACAATCTAATTAAGTAAAAAAAAAAATACTGGCATAAAACCAAGTCTTTTTAAATCCATGTTTGAAAAGCACACCTAACCAGCACTGCACTCTCACAAAATGTTCTGACTGTTGGTATTAGCAACAAACTGTTTGCTAACAAATCCCCTCCCACTGGGGAAAAAAAAAAGGAATTTGTCTTGAGGAGGGGAAACATTAAATATATATCACTGAAGAAAGTTATCCCCACAGAAGAATATAGAGGAGTATGCTTTGCAACATCTAGAGGCTTTGCCAGAACCCTAAATTCAGAATGGGTTCGGCTGGACTTGTCCATCTTCCAGTAGCCTGGCAGTGCCCAGCAGCTGCTTGATAAAGAGCGATTATCCATGTGAGATCCCATTTTACAGTGTCAGCAGGCATCGAGCTGATGTCAGAGCGAGGTTCAGGAAACACGTCTCAGAGATCTTATGGGTGTAAAGGGAGAACTAAGCGCCAGCCCAGCACTGCAACCATCTATCTCATTTACGTAGTCACAATTTCTCACGCATGAAAGCAACTAATTACCAGAAAAGTCAAGCTTGCCAGAAACCATGGGCTCAGCACACACCTTAAAGGAGGAGAGCTTTGGGCAGAACAGTGGCAAAAGACAGTTAAAACAAATTTGAAGGACTGAGACTGCTGATGAGGGAGTAACTTGGAACAACAGGGGCAAAGAAGCAAATGTAAAATCATCCTTTAAAATGCCTCTCTGCAGTTGCTCATCCCAGACGTGCACCTTTGTGCCTGTGCGTGTCTTAAATAAACTCCCTTGCATAGGCTACCTATCTTATCTTCCTCATTAACTCAACCATTCACACATGAACACACAATACATATGTATACTTTGTCTCCTTCTCTCTCTCTCTCTGCTCCCCCCCCCAGCTAAAACTTGAAGATTTGGGGCAAGTACCAACTTCCCAGGTATTTCTTACTGAGGAGCTGGTGGAAAATTACCCAGGGTACCAAGAATGTGTCATTCGACATCTACCACCCTCAAGAAGACAAACAATATGAAGAATCTCACAATGCAGAATGAGGCATGCAGTTCATCTGAAAAAAATCTTATTTGCTAGTGGGGTAGAATATAATTCTTTAGTGCTGGCTGGCCTGATATTATTCTATTTAGGCCTCTGGATCTTCCTCACAGGCTAAAAATCAATATGCAATCATAACCACTTAAAAATACTTCTTGTTCCTTTCTGGCTTAATATTGCAAATGCTATGCTGTCATTCTAACATTAGTATTTTCAGTTATATTGGCAAACCCAGGGTGATTTTAAGATGTGTATGTGCTACCTGTGTTTCGCTTCTTTGGGTTGCAAGAGATTCAGAGTAAGAAAATAAAATAGGAAATTTTGCAAAATTGAATGAAACTCTTCTTCCTTATGCCAGTGAAAAGCTGTACCATGGCTTAAAAACTCTTCTTTTCTGACCTCATTGATAACTCTGATACTGTTCATGTTGGATCATTTTCTAAAAAGTTTTGATGTTCCTTTTCAGTGAGGAAAACAGGAGGTATTTCGTGGTGAACCTTTTATTTACCTTTTGTTCATCCAGTAACTGCTAAAACTCTCAAAGCTTCTTTTGTGCTGAGTGAAACTATTTCTGGTAGTGGTAAAGCTCTCCATTCTCATAATTTCTTTCTTTTAATGCTACTATTGAAATAATACCCATTCAGGGCATTTTGTTGGGAAAAAAGCTCAGTTTCACCCTTACCCTTGAATGATGGGCTGGATAGCGAAGAATAATCTCTATTCCACCATCTTTTTCAACTGCACCTCATCAGTCAGTTTTTTATGCTCCATTTATTAATGATGTATGATATTTAGGAGCTCATTACATTCATACTCTTGAAAAGAATTTACTGTATTAAATATTACAAAATTTTAAATCTCATTGAAGCCTTGAGTGTCCCAAGCCGTGTGAGTCCATTAAAACCAGTTCCAGTCAAGTGAGAAGGGCTGAAGCTCCCATCAAGAGGAAAGCCCATTAGCTGCCCATTAGCAGACTTAGAAATCAGATGCAGCTCGAGTCAGTAATCACAGGGAACCCTCAAACAGGGAGGAGTCAAAAAATTGAAAATGAAATTTCAAAAAGGCCTGCTGCATGGATTCTTGCTGAGTCCCTCCTTTCCCAGGAAAGCGGTATGTCAGCATTTCCAGAGAGGCCCGCGGCACTGGGGCATCTTCTAAGCACAGGTAGCTTGTGATCCACCCAGCTTTGCTTAAAACTGTGACTCTGCCACAGCGTTATAGGAACACTTTCAGATACAGAAGGGAGCTGAAAGGCTACTGAACCAGTTTAGAAAAACCTGATTTAAACTTGTTTATTGGTATAAGAGACCATTTTTGCTTAGTCACTCTTCAATGCAACAACAACAAAAAAAAACCAACAGAGGCTTTGTTTACTATCTGCTTACGAAGAGAAAAGCTAAATATAGCTTATCTTTTATAAATGTTATCAGGAGAATAGCAAAGTCTGTGTGGAAATGTCTGACAAGTCAAGTTAGCTATATGGTAGGGATAATCTGATAAAGCAGAACAAGTATTTATTTTATTCTTGTCTCGGTTAAGCAGTCCTTCCAGTAGAAGACACCTGTGGCAGACAAAGTGTGGACAGTGCCGGCCATCCCGTGCTGGGGGCTTGTATTGGGTTTCCAGCTCAGGAGCTGTGAGTGCCAGGGCTGTAGTCTCTCCAGTTCAAACAAACTTCCACCGAGAGAATAAATGATATGAAACAACCCACACGCATGTTTCACGAGTGAGGCATTACTATTTGAAACTAGATCAAGCATTTAATGTGACCCCACTTCAGCTCTTACTTGGCAAACACAAAATATAAAGGAAATAAAAGACTTCTGTGAGCCGTTTCTTCTTACTTCTACACAAATGACAACTCTCCACCTGGCAGACTACCTGGCTACACAACTGTCCTGGTTTTGGCTGGGACAGAGTTAACTCTGTTCTTAGTAGCTGGCACAGTGCTGGGTTTTGGTTTTAGTGTGAGAATAATGTTGATAACACTCTGATGTTAGTTGATAACACTCAGAGTCAACTCTGTCCCAGCCGAAACCAGGACAGCAACATGGGCACAACTTCCTCTGAACAGACATTTCTTTGAGGAACGCAAGACATCAGATTGATGTGGGACCAGAGCGTCTCGTATGGTTAGGGAAAAAGCACTGTCAGCAATATAGCAGGGAAAGTCACTCCAGGAAGGAAGGAGAGAAATGAGCCACTGCAATATGCTTTGTTGTACCTCAATAGCCAGTGAATTCTTCAAACTAAATGGTCACACTGAAAATAAATTGGTAATTACTGGACCTAAGTTCCTGCCCTTCACTTTAAACAAGTGCAGATTAGTTACTTGATTAATAACTCAAAGCAAACAGAGCAAAGCGTACACACCTCTGCAGAAAATGAGAGGAATATTCCTCTGTAACAGAGACTTACAAAACAGTCTAAATCCTACTTTGACACATGGAGCATCATGCACATCATACCTGCTTTTTCTGATACGGGGAAAGCCATTTGCAATAAACCACCATATTTTAGTAATTCCTAATGCCCTTGCTGTCTCACCTGACAGATCCTATTCACCACTTCCAATGAATCCTTTCAGGGGGAACAAATATAGCATAGCAAATGCAGCAATTTTGGGCTGAAACCAAAACGTTGTAGTTTGGGAAGGCTTTTTTGCTCCTTTAATTCCACATTATATCTTTTTGTACAAATTTCCTTATCCCACTCCTTCTATGTGATTATGTTTCACAATGGAGATTTGTTAACTATTAGTTAGACATTAATTAAAGTATCAGAGGAAGAAAAAAAGCTGTACTTACTTTGCAAGGCTATAATCCTGGTAAACGAATCAATGAAATGAGCACAGCACGAAGAACTAGCTACCCGTGGTGAAACCTTGCCGAGCAGAAGACTCTGTTAGCTTGCCTGCTCATTGACACCACTCCCACTTTCCCAACCTTAATTTGTGCACACACACACTCCCTCTCACTCTTGCTTTCTTTTTTTTTTTTCCCCTTAATCATTCTTCACGGCAACTCCTACACTGGAGGAGCAAAATGATTCACACCAGAGTTGTCTTTGCCTGCCCAGCTACTGAAGACAACAACAAGCTCTGGCAGGAAAGAGCAGCCTTTGTGCGTTGCCTTCAGCAAGTGCAGTACAGAAGGCACCAGACAAGAATGAACGAAGACTACGAAGGAGAGAATACCGGAGTGGATGAGCAACTAAAAGACCTTCTGAGCAAAACCAGTACTCCAAGTTACATTGGAACTGCCGCTATTTGCAGAAAAATTGTAATTAGGAAAAAGACGCCCAGGAAGACAACAAAAACGTGTAGGAGTGCGTGGCTGGGCACTTTGCATCTGTATATGCATTAAGACAGTGTCTTAACTCTGTCTTTGGAAGGGGCATATGTGTGTATTTGGTTGCCTTAAAAGCCCAAGGCCAGACTGGAGTTAACGCTCGAGGTAAAATATCTGCCCTTTTTGTTGCTGTAAAGCAAGAGCTTCCTCCCATAGGCAGCCAGGTCCTCCGCAGGGGAGCAGCCTTCCCTGCTGCTAGCTGTCCCCAGAAGTGGGAGGGGAACAGAAAGTCCCATCCCTTCACCTCCAAGATGGGGACCGCTGGGTTCATGTCACACAGTCCACATTACTACTGATGAACGTGACAGGGTGTGAGAAGAAAGTGAGAGGGAGAGGTGATGGTGCAGCCCATCAGGTCTATTTGCATTTGAAAGATGTACACAGTCCTTAGCAAGGAAGAGGTGGCCTACCCTTGCTCCACACCATTCCCTGGTCGGGCAGCCGAGCCTCGCGCAGTGGGGAACACCAGCAAGTACTCCCTGGGAGGCCATGGCTACACTTCAGTCCCCATGAGGAAATGGTGTGCCACACCACAGGCACAGCTCAGGTTCCCACCTCAGTAACCCCAGGTGGCCCTGCATACATCTAGGCTACAAAAGGTAAATGCAAGATAATTGAGTTTGCTTTCACGTTTGCAGTGCTGGCATGCCCAGCTGCCCAAATGAAAGGGCTAGGAAACCAAAGGATGTGTTTTCACCAACACGGTGCCTCCTTGGTGACAGTGGGAACTGGGGAGCTGTTATCTCCTGGAACGACATGCTCCTGTGTTGCTTTGAGCATAAATCACGCCACACCATGGCGTCCTGATCAGGTCCTACCCATGTTTCCTTCCAAAAGGCTCCTAAGCTCTTATTACCCAAAGGAAATTATATTTTACATTCTGCTGTGATGCAGATGGGGTTCACCTTCCATCATTACCAGACAGCAAATTTCAAATTTGTATGCTTTGCCATAAGTGAATTCATAACAACGACAGGGTGTGGATATGCTTAAGCAATTAAAATAAGATACAGGCCAGCTGGCTAAACTGTGCCATCTGGGCCATCATTGTTATGTATCTAATTATGCCTTCTGCAAGAGAAATTGTGATGAAAATCCACAATAATGTTGGCTGCCAGACTCTTCTCAGATGTCTGCAGGTAATCTAAAGCCAAACATTGCCATCTCTGCAGGAGCAAACTTTCCTTCAGACCCAGGTCTACCAAGTATGGTCACTGTGAAGGGGCTCAGGAGCTTCTGGATAAGCTGCAGGGAGGTGGACAACAGCCAGACTGCCTTAACAGTGACAGCACAACTCACCAGATCCATTTTCTTGCTAGTGATAGGCGGGAAATACAGATATAAGTAGGTGCATCAGTTTCTTTTAAAGGCTGGACAGTGGAAAAGGGAAAGGACTCTACATTGCCAAGCTGGCGGTGTGTAAACGTCACTTACCCTCCACTAGATAACTGCTCTGTGATAGCTGAGGTCTGACACTACGTAGCTGTACAGAATCCTTCAGCCTGACCTAGTTACTGCTGAGAAATTAATTATTTCTGGTCATGATGCCATGAAACTCATAATCACTGCTGCAATTGTGATGGTTCAAATGGAGTCCACACTGGCACTGGTAACTGAGCGGCTCAGAGGGCAGTCCTGCTTCCCCTGAGAACAGATATTTTGGGCTCATTTGCTGTTGGAGGTAATGTTAAAATAACTGTGACTTCCCAGTAGCTTCTTATTCATATTTATGGGAATTTCTGACATATGACTGAGTCTTACTTATAGCCCAACCAGGAAGATGTGGAAAAGCAGAAGATGCTAACTTGAAAAGTAGAAGACGCTTAACCTCAGGTAGTTGAGGTTTGCAAGGGCCAAGAAGTGAAGCAGTTCTTCCCCAGTCCAGGAACACTCTTTCTCAGTCTGACTGAATGACAACTACTTGCATCAGCTTCCCTGTCTCCTGCAGTTACCTTTCACTAAATTAGCCTGGTTCAGTTTGATCTCAAAGTATTTTCAACACACACCTTTTATGACCTGTATTTCTATCACCAAGTTAAAAAAAAAATAATAGAACCAATAACAGGATTTTTCCTTATCAAAAAATCAAAACTATTTTTAAGCCCCCTGTGAGTTGGACACCTCCTACTGTGACATTATCTCAGAAAATACGGTAAATAACAATGGGCATGTGACGTGGAACACTTCGAATATTAAAGTCTGAAGCCTTGTAACACAGACAGGTTACAGTCTACTGACAAAGTAATAACTGAGCTCTTGCCCTCACTCTTCCAGGTCTTCAATAGCCCAAGGAAAAACACAGACTAAGACGCTGCTGGACGCTAGGATCCAGCAGTTACATATGCGTGTCTTCATCTATGAACCGGCAAGCCGGACACGTTTCATTGCAAAAGGGACGTAACCAGGCAGGTGACTCTCCTGTTACTCAGCCTGCTTTCGGCCCTCGCTCCCCGAGGTCTCCCTGCCACTCCCTCTGAACACCTCCTAGCAACGCTGTTCCTACATGCTGCTGGAAAGGAAAGAAAAACAGCCGCCTTCTCTCCACTCTTTGAACAAGCTCATTTGGGGGGAGGGAATACTCCTGCTGCTCAACACAGCATGCATGGAGAACTATTTCAACTATTTCAGAGACTCAAAGCGTCCACTGTAGTCTCTTTTTTTTTTTTCCCTTCCCCCAAACTCACTAATGCTCAGTGCATGTCTGATTGCAATTAACGCTGTCATGCTCTGGAGACCACATGGGAAATCATCTGCAAGTGGGACTGAATAATGAATAGAACAAACTGGTGCATTCTTTCTACGCTGCCAGTCATGAAAGGTCTTCTAATCGAGTTACAGCTTTCACAGTAAGCCTTGGATCTTGCAAGAAAGCCAATGATATGAGGTCATTTGTACACTTTTATTTTGATTCGGTGACCTACAATTTTAACACAATTAGAAAAATTCAAAGGGTAAGATTGCAGTGTCTGTAAACAGGTATACACAGCAGAACTTTTCATATTCCTCACATAACATGGGTATAGATTACTATTTAGCAACAGGAATAAGCCATAGCCAAAATATTTTTCATTTTCATAAGAAATGCTAGCAAAGATCAGACTGACAGTTATAAACCACAAGTTAATTTGAAATTAAAATAACACTTAGAATAATAAAGTGTTATCCTATGGTTCCATTGAGAGAGACACAAACTGAACAGTAACAAGCTGTCTCTCTCTCTTTTCTCTTTCTTGCCAAGGCGTTTGCACTGATACGCATAAAGGATGGTGTCACATAGCAACACACTGATTCAACAGGTATGGTAGCAATACAGTTTTCTTCAGACATGTCTGCTAATGTAGAAGTATTACACACCAGTGAGTACTTCTAGTAACGGACAGGAAATTAATTTTTCATACTTACATGTGCTCACTTTTGGGGTTTTTTAGTGAGGCTGTTCTGGACTGGGGTGTATGTTTCATTGGGAAAAAAATGAAACAGGCAATCAGTGAGAACAAAGCCTTTAATCTGGCAAATGGCAAATGAATGATCTCATGTGCTGGAATCAGGTTGTTGAGGATCTATTTTCCCTAAATGCGTTGCTCCCAACACTTAGCACCTGGCATAATGCTTGGTGTAATACAAATAAATCAGCTTAATAAAGAGATAGATTTGACTGACTACTTGGAAGAGCCTGTGAAAATAGCCTTGCAATACAACTGGGAAGTCAAAATATAAGGGGAAATCCATATATGTAGAAGAGACAAAAAACCCTGACACATTATTCTGAAACTTTATCTTTTTCCCACTGTACAAAGACTAAGATCAACTTCTGTGAAACAAAAGCAGAGAGACAATGCTTTGGATTAATTACTTCTCACTAAAGCATCTGTGATCCACTCCTTCCAGGAAGAAAAAATTTTGAACCCATCCCTGTGTGCACTGCTGGTTCAGGGTGCCATCTCATGGGGACACAGATAATATTCTTTTTCCTTTGTCACTGATGCCTGCAGTTACTGCACCAGCTTCCTTTGCCAAGCTGGAACTATGACTCAAAATCACCTGCCTTACGTTTGTTCCAGAAAAAATGCACACACACTCACATTTGTCATGTCTCCTCAGTGATTTTTTTCCCTTAAGTGATATTTTCAAATCTTTGAAGTGCCACTCCCTAGTATTGTTTAGGTGAATGGATTCCCCTTATTGAAACCACTTTACCACGGGAGTACGGTGACTGAAGATGCTTTCTCTACGTATCCACAATTTATTGTGCTTGATGATAGATCTGGGGAGGACCTCAACTAGTGAATTACTGGCAGCATAATAATCCGTCAGTAAGTTCCTAACTGACCATAGGAGCAATTTTAGAATTACCCTCCTTCACCTAGCAAAATAAAATCTGTATGGGGATAGGATTGCTCCTGTGATTAGATCAATGTGGAAACTCTAAAGAGAGAGGAGATGACACTGACATAAGGTCAGTTAGCAGAAGTACCTTTCCCAAGAGGAGTAAAGGGACCAAGCAGCTATCTCCCTCAGACACCAAACTAGTTTTAACTCAGAGCTTCAGCAGTTTCTGGAAGGGATTATATGACCTTAACTGCCCACCGTAGCGGACTTGGACTCTGACACACAGCTTCCCTTCCAGCTCTGTGTTTGTATTACTCCCTTAAGTGTCTCCTTATAATGTACAGGGGAAGGGGGGTATGAGAATTAGGGATTTTTTCCCCCTCTTTCTTTTATCCATTGCCATCAGTAGATGAGTCACTTTCTTTTGTAATCCAAGTAGTTATGTGTCTGTGTGATTAATGTGGGTGAATGCACACACTTTCCCAGAGTTGCTTAGTGCAGTTTCACAGCCTGAATATATGCATATTAAAAGAAAACAAAAGCTTAGAATCCATATTTGCTGAAGATTTCACTGGAAATGGGTGTGCCTTCACAGGCTGAATTTTCTGTGTGTTTTCAGTGGAGGATGGAGTGAAGGCCTTTGTTTACCCCTGAATGCAGCTAAGATGAGGTGTGAACATGTTAATTCTTGCTTCTCCATTTGGTGTTTGGCAGGTCTGTTAAAGACAACCAAATCACAGTGTGCATTCTTATGCACTACTTGAAGGAACACACCCTGCACATTGTCTGTATGATCAGTAAATTATAGAAATTATACCTGCAAACCTATCTTGACTTCCAGATGTAAAATTTACAAATAATCATCCAAAATCTCAGCTAATGTAAACTGATTAGTGCCTATGAAAGCAAGGGAGCTATTCCCATACTCAGCAGTTGATTCGGCTCATATCACCACTAACCCAGGACCACTAGACTTGCATCACAAAACACATAGAAAAGAATATTATATTAGCCCATAATAGGAAAAGTATCAAAAAGTTGTAAATTGTAAAAAATGTTTCTATATTTTACAAAAGAAAGTGCTAGGACTCGATAATAGAATGCTTCCTTTTCACTTTCCCAGTTACATTTACCCACGCAATAGGTAACCTACTGAGAAGTAGCTTTCTTCAGTCCTTCTGAGATGTAATGGTCCCATTAAGCTCTATGGGAAAACTTCAGAGGATACTGCATGCATATTCCAGCAAGCTAATAAACTTATTAGCGCAATAACATTAGCATTTATATAACAGGAGTAGGACATAAAGACGTAGTTAGGTCTATAGGAACTTGTGGTAATGCAAATACCAACCATTTGTCAATCTAAGGTCAAGATTCAAAGACCACTGTGAAGGTGACTACTGACTTCAGTGAGTTTTGGGTAAAATGTTAGTGAGAATTGTATAGAAAGGTGTGGAGAAAGTGTTGTACATGTGGAAGGATTATAGACAGCTTATGGTAGAATAATAGTCTGGTTCAAAGAGCTTCCTGCTTAAGATGAAAATTGTTCTGCTAAGAGTGGCTTGGATGAAGAGAAAGTTAAATGACTCCTCTATCCAGTTTCCGCTCCTTTCCATACAAGACCTAATTAAAAGGCTTAGGGATTAATAAAGAGGGATCTAGGAGGGAAATGCTAGCCCAGAAATCTAGGGCAGACTAGATTGCAGTAGCTGCACAGCCTGCTACTCCTAGTACAGCTGCTGGCCTTTGGTGGTTGTGGGACTTCCTTGTGCTCCCCTCAGCCTGCATAACTGAGAGGTGCAACAACAAGTGTCTTACCACTGCGGTGCTCATCCCCCAGTACACCACCATGCATCTTCTGTACTGTGGAAAGAGGGAACATATTGGCTGGAAGACACCTTGGATGGCCCCATTTCTTCCTACCCTCCCATGAATTAAAGAACTGTGGGAGTTCTTCTGTATTTAAGGTCTTCTGCAGTTCTGAAGCAGAGGGCATGTTTAGACCCTTACTTCTTAAAATACCATTTTGAAGAAAATGATAAGACAAACCACCATTCAGAAGAAAAATTATTTGAAGGAGCTGCAGTATGGTCTAGTCCCAGACCAGTTCTCTTCCCCTTTATCTCCTTATTCATTCAGACTGCAAGTCATTCAGTAATGTTGTAAACACTGCTCTCTACAGTCACACAGGCAAAAAACACTTTGAATTTAGCATGAGAATAAAGTCTGCTGGAAGCATCAGAGGTAGCACATCAGTTTTAAAACTTACTCATGCAGTGTGACTCTGTTTTGCAACAGCGAAGTTCAGTTATTCTGCTGTATATTGGAATGGCGAAAGTTATTCCCCTGTCATCTGTGTAGAGGAGTCTGGTAATACTTTTTAAAGTACCTACTGGAGCGGAACCGCTTTTCTGCTTCTCATTGCCTAACACAATTTAGATTTCTGGTACTCTGGCAATAGTAAACACTACAGGCTTTCTATTGCACAGGAGAGCAGATTCCCGGAAAGAAAATCTAGGTCAACTCACAGATTTGTGTCTTTTTAAGACAGTGAGACACAAGCTGTGACAACCAGCTGGCTTGAACCCTTGCATAACACAAGCTGTAGAACCTGATCTACCAATTTCATGAGACCCATGACTTCTCTTTGGATTACAGCATATATTTTTGAAAAATCTGGCAGTGATTAAAAAAGACCCCCAGGTGATGAAAGCATCTACAATATCCTTAGGAGTTGTTCCAAAGATTCTACAGGTCATCAAAATCTTAAATGAAGCCAACGTGAAGCAATCCGAAGTGCACAGTCCAAACTTGAAGCTTTCTAAACTCGAAGAAACATTGGCTAGGGAACATTTTTTAATTTTTTTAACAATAACATCTCTGAAGTAAGTAGGGCTGTAAGCCTGTTAAACGCTGTAACTGTGAAGATATTTCAAAGAAAAATGCTGCTACACCAAACTCAAAAATGCATAGCACAAAATCCCTCCCTGAACTCATATATGGGTAGAAGAGTTGGCAGTTCCAGCTGGCAAAATTGGATATCTTAAATGAACATGAGTCAACCAATACAGCCCTGAAGCCACATCTGCTCAATCGTGCATGAAGCTGTCATCTAAGAGATTTTATTCCATTCAATCTCAATGAGTTAGAAAGACCTAACATAAGAAATGCTATGCAGAGAAGACCTAGGTGAAATGTTTGTTCTTGGCCTGTATACAGAATGCCAATATGAGTGTCCCTGTCTGGTGAGTTCATGATGAGGAAAGCCTCAGAAATCCTCAGACTTATGCTGTATAGGGCAACTATTACCCTTGAAGACAACACAGGCAAAGTTAAGAAAAATAGTTTCAGATTTCATTTTTGTTCCTGACAATGTCTGCTCCTACTCATGTAACAGTAGAAAAAAGCCCTGAAATTCACTATGCTAAATGTTGTTCAAAAAACATAGTAGTAGTGGACTGTATAGTTCACAATTTAAGAAAATAAGCTACATTTTTATTTCTGTGTTTTGTCAAAAGATCAAGTGAACAGTTTCAAAATGTGCCCTCAGTTATATGTGCAATCATTTTCTCAGGCTATTTTCCTGATGTGCTGGATTAATCTCACTATGAAGTACAGGCGTATACATCTGGAGTCATTCCATTGCCTAGAATAAAGTAACTTAATCCAGAAGATAACACATTTCATACATACACACACCTGAATCAAAATCATAGTGCATCTTCAAGCATTTACATATTTTGAGTTTCCAAGTTTAAAAACTAAACCAGAAGTAGAGTGAAAATTAACATAACTAAGAAATCCAAAGAGTTTAGCTCAAAAGGTACAAATTTAAATTTTCTTTTCCAGGGAGGCACAACCAGACCCATTACTGTATTATGCCAGGAAATACATTGCCACCATCCACCACAGACTTTGAATGTCTTCCCAGTGAAATGGATGAGCAAGACCAAGGTCTACCAGCAGGCTTCACGTTCTCTCAAGCCAGGCTGTAAAAGTAGGAGATGGAAGAGGAAATGCTAGTTTTTGAATGCCAGTTTTGCAGAAGTAGATGATTCATCCTCCGAACTTGGTTTAAACTGGATTCTTCTCAACAACCTATGACCCCACGGCCCTGCCCAGCCATACTGGGGCTGTGTCTGACCCCGCTTCACCTCATGAGGGGCTGACCCTGACCCCCACCCATGGGCCCATGTCCCAGCCCAGCCTCAGCTCATCCCCAGGGAGGTGCCCAATGCCCAGGGCTGGGGCTGCTCCGGTGCCCCCAGGTGCCCTGCTCCTGGCTGGGGTGGTGGGACAGGCCATGGCCGTGCCCTGACCCACACAAGGACCCCCCTCAGCTCAGACTTGCTCAAGATCTGATCATTCCCATGGAACAAAATCTAAAACTGGTGGCTGGTGGCAGCAGCAGCGGGTTGTCCCAGTCTGGTGTGCGAGAAGGGACATGTGGCATGTGGCCATGATGATTGACCAGCGACACTCAAGTGGGGGAAGCGCCAGGCATGGAGGAAATCCCTGCCCAAAGGCCACTTCTCCCTCCCCTGTGCCTGTGCCGAGCCTGCAGGCTCTCCTAGAAGCCTGTGTTTGTTCAGGGAAGCCTCTGCCTCTCCCACCCACTGCTTTTACCTCCACAGACACAGGGAAGGGGAAGGTGGGAAAGCGACATGTCAAAGTGGGAAGGTTCTGGCTTTCAAAGCAGGGCTCTATTTTCCTTCAGGTGCTGCTGCGGCTGCTGAAGAAAGGCATGCAAAGACCAAGGACTCTGAGAAAAGGATCCCTGACCTGTGGTGGAGATGGTTGCACTGACACCTCAGGCCATGGGACAGAATACAAAGCCTGAGGACCACTTACTCCTCAAAATCCAGTGCTTCAAGTCTTGCCCCGAAGCTCACCCTTGCCTCTAGTGCCATAGATGCAACATGGCCTTATTTTGGCTTCAGTCTTTCTGGTCCTGAGTACAGCTTTAACTCTTTTCCTCCTGGGCTCCATAGCTATACAACACCCTCTCTGCGCCCAGAGTCCTGAGCACATCAGAAATAAGGGATCTTAGGACACAGCCCTCCTCCACAATGCTGGCATGGTTTCAGTGCTATTAAGAGTGGTTATGGATGGCAGCCATCCACCTGGGAATACCATAGCAGCAGTACTCCCAAAGGCACTATGTTACAGCTGGACACGTTCCCGAAGACAGCTGGTGGCTTGGATCTCTTAGAACAGCAGTGCTTCTGCTTTTTGGCCCAGCATGTTTCCCGGTGCAGGGGAGGAGGCTTGCAGGCCACGTGGCCAGACTGACTGTGTATGCTTAGCACAGCTGCACTGCACGTCCATCGGAGATCCAGTCTCGAGTGCATGAGCTCACCGTATGTACACCAAACTGGATCAAGGTAACGTAATGGGATTTGGTCAACCTGAATTTTACTTGCTAGTTTTGTTACTAACAGCCTTTGTTACCAAGGTCAGATTGATCTTTCTGCATCATTTCATCAGGTAGAAAAATATAGAAAAATAGAGGTTATATTTTCCTACCTTTCTTCTCTGCCTTGTCTATCTGCACTGTGAAGTTCTCTAAGCCAGTGATTTCCCTTAACTGCATGGTTTTTGCGTCATCTAGTTAATACCAAAGTCTCACTGATACTAACATTAGTCATCTCTAGCTAATCACAGATATGAGGCCTGGCTGTGCTGTAGACATCACTTGTTTTATTGACGTACCTATCTATTCTTGGCCCAAGGTGTTCACGTAACGTGCAGTGTGGACCCCTTCCTTCCATACCAAGAGATGGTAGCAGGAAGCTTACTCAGCCTTAAGAAACACGGGAGATCACATGTGCCTGTGCCACCTAACGTCATAGCAATGTGAGTAACAATGCCCCAGGCAACTAGGAGGTGGGCTTAGCTGAGGCCAATAGCTACCTATATTAACATCTTTAATATATTTTATTTTCATTACACTTAGTTGTACACAATCGTTACGACATGGATTCTTACAATATGGTAACACAGGAACTTCAGCACTGGGAAGTATCAGATAATGTGACTGTACTTGTCCCTCAAATTGAAGTAATACCCTTGACATGACACTTCATTAGCTTCTCAGGAATTAATCTTAATGTCATTACTCAGCATTCAGCCAGTCTTTCCTCAGGCAAAACTAGCTGCAAAGTCAAATTATAGTAGGAATACTGTATGAGTAAGACTTAAGAAAGGAGTGCAAGGTTTAGCCTGTTATCTGTAAAGATACAGGTGCCTTTTCTGACTTTTTTTTTTTAATCTCATTCACATTTGCAGTTGTTTTTTCGGGAGTTTCAGAAGCCAGTTCAGTGTGATGGGAGAGGCATGTACTACTTACATGCCTGTGATGTACTTATTGTTTTAGAACGAGGTCTAAAAGCTAAATATAACATTACAGATTTGAAAATCATAGGTACAGATGACACAGCCAGAAATATTAGCAACAGGAACGTACCTGAGAATACTCTGTTACACTAATCAGAATGAGAAGGTAAAGACAGAAGGGAAATGATATCTCCAAGGAAGTAGTGTGTTTTAAATAAAAAGGAGGTTAAAAGTAGACCAAAGGCTCCATGAAAGGGTAAAAAGGATGTTTTTGCCTCATGCTTTGAAGATGGAATAAGAATAAGAAAGAAATGGATATAAGTGATTTAACCCACAGAGTTTTCTTGAGCGCTTCACACCATCAGTGCTATGCTTGAATCCTGATGACAACACAGCTATAAGGTTCCTTTAGAAATCATCAGCTCTCCCATCACTTGGCCAATTTCAGTTGTCTTTTGTGACAAACTCAACAAACCACACTTTCTCTACCATCTCTCTTTACCATCTCATTTCCCAAAGCCTGATTACATGACTTAATCTTTGGTACATCATGTCTTTTCACATTTGCAATCAAGCCAAGGAGAAAAGCTGTTACTGACCATGCCCAAAAATCAACCAAAGAATCCTCCAGCATGTGAATATATGAGGACACTTACCAAAATAAACTGCGAACCAGATGACTTGAGGAAGAGATTACCACAACCTTCCCAGGTATAGGAGTGACTGTGGATGTGTCTTTTACCCTCTGCCCAGAACAGGCAGCCTACTGACAGTATCGAAAATGTTCAGTGAACTATTTCATTACAAAACAAAACCAAAAAGTGACACTGAAATTACTAAGTCAAACTTGCATTGTGATTACTTGGAGGTAGTTGGAAGAATGGGGTTTATTAATCTAGTGCAGTTTCCCAGACATTCCTTTTTTGCCCTAAAGGAATTACAGTAGCACAGGGAAGGATATGGCACTAATTTAGCAGATGTTCATAAATCCATACAGTAAGTTAACTTTACAAAACTGATTGTATTGGGTTTGCGTGGCAAGGTTTTGGTAGTGGGGGGGCTACAGGGGTGGCTTCTGTGAGAAGCTGCTAGAAGCTTCCCCTATGTCCAAGAGAGCCAATGCCAGCCGGCTCCAAGATGGACCCACCACTGGCCAAGGCCGAGCCCATCAGCAATGGTGGTAGCGCCTCTGGGATGGCATATTTAAGAAGGGGAAAAAGTTACTGTGCAGCAGCAATGGCAGCCGGGAGAGAGGAGTGAGAATCTGTGAGAGAAGCAACTCCGCAGACACCAAGGTCAGTGAAGAAGGAGGGGGAGGAGGTGCTCCAGGCACCGGAGCAGAGATTCCCCTGCAGCCCGTGGGGAAGACCATGGTGAGGCAGGCTGTCCCCCTGCAGCCCACGGAGGTCCACGGTGGAGCAGATATCCACCTGCAGCCTGTGGAGGACCCCACACCGGAGCAGGTGGATGCCTGAAGGAGGCTGTGACCCTGTGGGAAGCCCGTGCTGGAGGAGGCTCCTGGCAGGACCTGTGGCCCCATGGAGAGAGGAGCCCACGCTGGAGCAGGTTTGCTGGCAGGACTTGTGACCCCATGGGGGACCCACGCTGGAGCAGTCTGTTCCTGAAGGACTGCACCCCGTGGAAGGGACCCATGCTGGAGCAGTTCGTGAAGAACTGTAGCCTGTGGGAAGGACTCATGTTGGAGAAGTTCATGGAAGGCTGTCTCCTGTGGGAGGGACCCCACGCTGGAGCAGGGGAAGAGTGTGAGGAGTCCTCCCCCTGAGGAGGAAGGAGCGGCAGAGACAACATGTGATGAACTGACCACAACCCCCATTCCCCGTCCCCCTGCGCCTCTCGGGGGGAGGGGGTGGAGAACTCGGGAGTAAAGTTAAGCCTGGGAAGAAGGGAGCGGTGGGGGGAAGCTGTTTTTAAGATTTGCTTTTATTTCTCATTATCCTACTCTGATTTGATTGGCAATAAATTAAACTAATTTCCCCAATTCGAGTCTGTTTTGCCCGTGACGGTGAGTGATCTCTCCCTGTCCTTATCTCAACCCCCGAGCCTTTTGTTATATTCCCTCTCCCCTGTCCAGCTGAGGAGGGGAGTGACAGAGCAGCTTTGGTGGGCACCTGGCATCCATTCAGGGTCAGCCCACCTCACTGGTTTACAATTTGCTATGTGTTCCGAGTCACTTCCTCCTTCATACTCTGTGGGCATCACACATTACCTGAGTTTTATTACTAACCCACAGGTGAGTAACACTTGACTGCTCATGACTGTGTCCGAATTTATTGAGAGCCGGTTCTGTGAATAAAAGTGTTCAGCACTTTGTATCAGATTATGCAAAAGGCAGTGCCGCTGACGGCAACCAAACCTTGGGAGAGGGCAGGGCAGAGGTGTAAGATAATTTCTTAAACTTGGGGGGGGGGATTAATTTTACCGCAAAGCCTGGCAACGACCTTTCGACATTTTACAGAAGGAATGCAAACGCTAACTCACAATTCTACAGCCTTATGTAGCTGTGAAAAAGGCACGCATGCGCAGAGCTCCCGCTGCGGCGGGGCGAGGCGAGACGAGGCGCGGGGCGGGGCGAGGCGCACGGCACTGACCTCGGGCGAGGCGGGAGGGGCGGTGCCCGGAAGCGGAAGCGAGTCGGTCGGTGTTCGGCGTGCGGAGGCGCCTGGTGAAGGCCGCGGTTTCGGTTCTGTGGGCGGTGGCGGCGGGGGGAGGGGAGCTCCACCACCGGCAGCCGCGGGCCTACGCTCTCGTCTCCAGTCTCCTTCCCCCCCCCCCCCCACTCCACCGCTCCGCTATGGCAGGCACCAGCGGCAACCTGCAGGTAGAGCGACGCCGGCCCTGCCCGGGGCGGGGCGGACCCGGCAAGGCGGCGGCGGTCGGAGGGCCGCGGGCAGGAGGGAATGGGGTTGGGGGTGCCCCCGCCGCCGCCTGTTCGTCCGCGGGGTGTTCTGGGCCGGGTGAGGGGACAGGGAGCGCAAACGCCTCCTGCTCGGGGGGCCGGGGACACCGGCGGGAGGGCCGCGGGCTGCCTCTGTCGGCAGGCGCAGCCGCAAAGGAGGTGTCGAGGGGACTCGGCTTAGGGCTCGGAAGTAACAGAGGCCACAGGTTAATCCCCGCATCAGCACTGGCCTCTGCTGGCGGCGGGCGCTGAGTCCCTGGGGAGGGGACGGGGACCTGCCGGGCAGGCGGTCGCACCAGCCCTGCGGGACGCTGGAGCAGCGGAGCCTGATGTCTGCCTGGGAAGCACTGTTGCCTCGTGTGGTCCAGACGTATGGTTTGGTTTAGGTTTCTTCTAAGACTACTGACTGTAGGAAGTCTTCGCCTGCTCTGTTTTTGTATTTGTGTTAACCCTCAGTTGGGGCTGTATAATCGGTTCTGTGGCTGGTTGGCAAAACAGATCCAGAAATGACCTGTATTAAAAAGAGTCATTTTCTCTTCAGCTGGTTTGAACCATGATCATTTCTGTACGCTTTTTATGGCCGTGTAATGCTTATACTGGCAAAGCTAGGGAAGATATCACAGGGTCTAGAATAAGCAGAAGGAGAACGAAATCTGTTTAAGCTGACGTTCTTTCTGAGGGTGACGTTCATCAAACTATCAAACCATAGCTTGATAAATACAGTTTGTGCCTCATGGATAGTTAGAGCTTGTCATCTATGCCTTAGTTCATACAACCTTCTAATAAATTATTTCCTGTTTGATAGCAGTGTTCTTCATCACAGTAACAGGCTAAGATGCCAGCTGATGTAATGAAGTACTAGAGCTGAGAATCTAACACTCAAGTAATAGCCTTTGGGTATTTACAAAAACAGAGTATACCAAAACCAGTCAATACATGATGTAGACTTTTTTCTATTTCAGAGGAGCAGGGCTGCAACATGCCCTGTTTTCTCACAGTTCTGTTTTAGCAGGTGGTCTTTGCCATTTATTCTTTGGATTTAGTGTCGCATGTATCACTGTCTTTGTTGTACTGGATCCAGGAATCATTGAACTGTTCTGTGGTAATTTAAGTCACTAAAGGGACTTAAGAACTTTCAGAAGAAAGTAACTTCTTTTTTGGGTTAATTTTTGCTCTTTTGCTGAATTTGAATGATGCATAGAGGGGCATAATGGAGCCAGCACAAGGTGAGCAGCAAGGAGGGGACTGCCCGTTCGTACATGATAAACGGCTTATCAGCTCGTGGCTTCTCCAAAAAGGAAAGACTAAGTTCTGTTCCAAAGAAACAGATGCTTACAGTGTTCCAACACTTGCCACAACAGAACCGTAGTCTGCTTTATTGGATCATTGTTTTTAAATTACTCTTTGATTTTGGGTAGATCTGTTGAGATGATCTTTGCTGCCAAGACAGCAACACAAAGCAATAGAATGAGAGATTTTGCTGCTAGTTCTTTCATGGCTACTCTTTACTAGCTTTGTTTTGCCTGAAACACATCAGTGTCCGGATAGGGGCAAGACTATCTGTACTGGAATGTCTAATGAAAACTCCTTGCTGCAGTTGAAGCTCTCCACCTTGCTCCCTGACATTACTATAATCATCCTGAGCATACTAACAGTGCTTAGGAAAAGAAGTTGACTGAATGTGGAAAAATATGTGTGGGGCTATAGAAAATTCAGTTAGTGTTTGTTAACTCTGGCTAACCGACTGCCTTTTTTAAACTTACATGAGCTAGTCATTCAAACTGACAGTTTTAATTGTCCTGAAGTGGTATAGGCATTCCAAGGAGCAAAGCGTAATAAAAGGTAATAAGCACTTAAGAGCAAAGGAATAACGGTGATACCAACAAATCCACGGGCCAGTGTATGCAATACAGTGGCTTAGATCACAGTCAGTTTTATTTGAAACTAGCTCAACAAATAAATTAAAAATCCATCCATAACTTCTCCTAGAACGTTTCTTGATGCTCGTGATTTGGGTACATTCTCTATCTGGTGGGGTTTTTTCTCCCCTCCCACTGGAGTGGTAATTAGAATTTCTCACTTGGATATCAAGAACCTAAATCCTTCTGGAGAAGCCAAACAATCAGTCTTTGAAGATGTCTCCCAGCGTAGGGTTGGAAGAGTGATAGTGCTAGGTTCAGTGCATTGTAATCACTTCCTGTATTGACTCTGCTATTGACAGGGTTTACTGATGTCATCAGTCATAGTTCAGAGTGTCTGGGTCTGTGATAAAAAAAAAACTTAGAATGGATTTCCAACTCTTTCGATAATAAATGCAAGAGATTGGTGTAAGGAAAACTGCATAGACAAACCAGTAGTAGTTCCAACTTAGTACGCAGAAACTTCTTGTTCTCACTTTTTTGTGTGCTAGTAAATTTCAGCGGTTTGTTAATCACTGTTCATAAAAGGATAGAAATATTGTGTCATGTACAAAGCACCACCTAAGACTTGCAATCAATTGCCTTCAGCTTTTTGGGGTAAATGTTGAGCAGAAAAACTGGCCATCAAAAAACAGTCGGAGCAACAGCTTAAAATGTCTCTTTGATCGTGCAAAATGCTCTCGCACAGCACTTAATTATTTGCTTGTGTTACAGAAAGCAATAGATCTTGCTAGCAAGGCAGCGCAAGAAGATAAAGCAGGAAACTATGAGGAAGCCTTCCGCTTGTACCAACATGCTGTGCAGTATTTTCTCCATGTTGTTAAATGTAAGTGTAATGTATTGGATGATTAAGTAGAGTTTAATAGTCAAATTGCACAGAGTAATCTCTTATGTTGACATCAGTATTTCAGTTTTTACTTTCATCATCAGTTGATACTTGCTAGTTGTAGTTTGACTGAGGTCATATATTTTGCAGCTTTTACCTTTACTGTGATGTGTGCTTGCTCCATTCTCGTAAGAAATCAGATTATTTTTTACTCGTGTTTTGTTTTAGGGTTTTTTAAGACAGGGAGGCAGGGGTTTGCTGTCTCTCCTCTGGACTTCTGTAGCAATGTTTCGGGTTGGCCGCTGCACGAGGAAATGTGACAATAAGTACAGGGATCCCTGTATTTCTGTTGTGCTGAAAACCACGTGTTACATAAGAAGTCTTTGCTGTATCTATGGAGCATTTTTTGCTCCTTAACTCATGCTGCTTGCCTTTCTACAACCTCTCTGCTGGCATTTTTTGCTCCTTAATGTCATAGTTTTGCTGTTCATCTTGGCCAAAAAAATGTACAAGATGGATTTGTATGTTATAATTTTTCTTCAGTTCCCATATTCTCATTATTTTATGCGTTTTCACACTTCTGTGTACCTTTTGTGTCCTGTCCAGTGTTTGTATGCAAGGAGTGGGCTTTCTTAATGCAGGTACAGCCCTAATCTAAGTGGGCTAGTGTTGCTCACCTGACATAAGTGCAGTTACAGATCTCCATGATTTGAAAAAAACACTATTTTCTCTATAGTCACTTAGGATAATTTGTGTTTATCACTTCCTATCCATTTATATCTTATGGATTTTTATCAGAATATCAGTTTCTGTGCTTTTAACAATACTGATGTACTTTTAGAAACTTAACACATAAACCTAATGTTAAATTTTGATTGCTGATTTGAAATACTGTAATAGTGGCTAAGAGCACAGTGTGGCTGTTGAACCACACCTAATTCTTTCAGATGGTTTATGTAATTTTTTTCTTTATGATGTGAACATCTTTTAAAATTAGCAAGCTGTGGAAAAATAAAGTATACTTCTAAATAAAAATTGCTTAGCACAAGCAGCTTCTTGATGAGCTATTTTAGAAAAGGAGTTATTAAGACAATGTATAGCAGCTTGAAGGACTGACAAAAAAACTTCCAGTGCCATTGTCCTTAATCCTTTACAGTCAAATTTTAAGCCAAAGCAATGTTCAGGTGTATATTTGATTTCTGGTAGGTGATGACATCCTTCCTGTCACTTCTTTCCATGGTATAGTGGAAAGATAAGTAGTTGAGGTGTTTGGTTATGTGGTGAGCCCTGAGAGAGGTATATTGATAAGATATAAAGAAGACAGAGATTTAGTCTTGTTTTTTGATTGATGCACGTGTGTTTTGCTGTTAACAAAGCATTGTTTCTCTTCAAACTCTTAGATGAAGCACAGGGTGATAAAGCAAAACAGAGCATTAGAATGAAATGTACAGAATACTTGGACAGAGCAGAAAAGCTGAAAGAATATCTGAAAAAGAGAGAAAAAACTGCACCAAAACCAGTTAAAGAGTCTGGTCCTACTGATGGAAAAGGGTATGTTTTTGGAGAAGGTAAAGCAAAATACTTCCTGAACTCAGCTTATTCTAAAATTCAACTCTTCAAAGATCATTTTAACTAGTGTTTTTTAAATGCTTCAGATGACTACTAATGCTGAAATACAGTGGGCTAATAAAAGAAAAATAATATGAATTAGCATCATGGGCATTTCTGTTCTTCTTTAGTAAAATGTGCGAACATTTGCATAGGAAATTCACTGAAGAATGAAAGCTGTTTCAGATTAACACATGATTATTGGATTTAATGGCAATGAGCCCGACGACCCTTAAAATTTTTCTACATTTAAATACTTAGTAACTAGAAAATAAATTCAGACTGATGATTACTGGGGCCTGAACTTGATCTGTCTCACACTTGATAAGAGGTGCAAAGCTCTATGTAGGGTGAAGTTCTATAAGATGGACTGAATCACTCATGCCTTGCTGCATTAGTCTCTCTGCTGCTTTCCTTTTATTAGATTTGTTTTTAATTTTGCATATCAGAGAGCTGAACAAGCAGAGCCACCTGAACAAGCAGAGCCTCTTTTGCATTTGCTGCTGCCTTTATGGGGATAGGAGAGAGGAAGGATTCAGGATGATACCTTCTGGTGGGATTGCCCTTTTTAGCAGTCCTGAACAGCTAGAGTTGCTCAGTTGTCTCTTGAAACTTCACCTGATTTGCAGTCTCCTTCATTGTCTACTTGTCTCATCAGTTTTATTTTTTGAGCTGTACTGTGTTCTGCTGGTTTATAATAGAAGAAATTGGTAATATCACAGAGGCTACATGTATTTTCGTGACCTCCACTCCAATTGTTCACTACCTAGTCTCTTTTTTTCCTTCTTTAACTTCCAGTTTCCTGTGCTCTGACAAGACAAGGGTATAGAGTTTCATAGTACTAGATGGAATTGACCAAGTCCTGTTGCAGTTCCAGATAGGGGACAAGTGCCAATGTCTACAAATAAACCATTTTAGCGCTTCCGTGTTGCTTGATACAACGGCTTTTGTTTCCTAAAGGCTGCCTCAAAGCATGTAGAAGTGTGTTAAGAGGGCTCGGACCCATAAGAGGAAGTTGAAATGGTGAGGAGGGTGAATTAGAAAGAACGTGGTGTAGAAAAGCAGGAGTACAATGATGTAAAAGCATCTCAACGTTTCTTTCATTCCTCAGACTGCTGTTTTTTCTGCTTTTTTCATTCTGATTTTTATCCTAAGACAGCAGTCTCTTTTATTCTATTTCAACATTTTTTCTTGTTTCCAAATCAGGAATGATAGTGATGGGGAAGGGGAGTCAGAGGATCCTGAAAAAAAGAAGCTGCAGAATCAACTTCAAGGTAATTTTGAAGCATCCTTTTCTTTAAATACAGGTGACTTCAATCAAGCAAATTCCTATATTTTTGCCACCTAAATGTTATGGATTAACTTACTGTCTGTAAGTGGCTCAACTAGTATGTACTCTTTGCATACAAAAGCATAGTCTTTATGGAAGTATGGGTTTGTGTGCCATGAAATTATACAGTGACTATGTTGAAATGTATCTCCTGTACCCTGTGCTTTATGACAAAATTGTACCATTTCTCAGGATAGCATTTTCCAATGGGAGAAGTTGCAAGATCCCAGGTAGCTATTGGCTAAACTGAATCAGTATTTTTTTTACTCTTAAGTGCATTAGAGTATTCCCTAGAGGCTAAGGTAACAGACATCATACAAACACTTAGTGTAAGCAGGACCATTTTCACAAAAAATCTTGTGCTCAAGTTTAGGGGTTGAGAACATGGATTCTTCCACATTTATAGTAACGGGCAGTGTTTTCTCATATGCAGTGATGATGCTCTCCCAGTTGAGTAACATAATAGTTTGGAGTTTTGAACTCAAATGCTGAATACAGTCAGTGATGCAATGTATAGCAGCTACCAGTAGTTTTGTACACAGTAAAAAAGAGGCTTTGTTTGATATTTATTACCCTTTAATGGTGAAGAACTGTTCAGAGCTTCCCTGCCAGAAGGTGCTTATGGATCTGAAGAAACTTCGTTGTTCTCCCCCTATTTTTCAGTGTAACAAAGATCAAATGCATTTACCACATCTCTCTGCCTGTGTAATTTCAGGAGCTATTGTATGATATTTGTAAACTGCGCCATGCTTTTTCTACTTCTCTGCACGTTTATATAATCCTATGCACAGTTATATGGGATAGTTTCCTATTTTTTAAAATGACAGAAAAATGATGAGCATTGGACTCTTGACCTGTCTCTCGCTATAAAGACATTGTTTCTTCCCACATGAATCTGACCTTCAGTTCTTCAAGAAATAGTTTCTTGCACCCACCACTTCTTTGATACTTTCTATAAAATGATAACATTCTTGCTTATACATTTGATTGCTTCAAAGTCTGAGGTGTGAGATCCTTTGTACCTTTCAACTTAACACAGGAGTCTGTTATTCAGATAATGCAAGCTCTGGGCAGCCTTCAGATTGCTCATTTTCATTTTGCTTCCCACAACAGCCACAGAAATTTCCTGTATTTAATTTTGCTGCCTTGTTACTCCTAGCTGACTTTGCCTTATGGAACTTTCCCAAATCTGTGGGTATTTATCAAGATTTTAATTATAATAGCAACTTGGCTTATTGTGGGAGAAGTGACCAGTACGTTCAGACTGGATAGTAGCTGTGGGTCTACTGTCATGTACTCTTGTTTAGAATTTTAAAGGCCTTTTGCACTCTATTGCTTAATCTTCCAGCTATTAATTTACACCTACAAAATTAGGAAGCCTACAATTCCATTTCCATGTGTGTCCTCATACAGGTAATCTCTTACAGTGCAGTGATTTCAGTTACCATGGTATGTCTGGTGCAGATAACTCCGATATTTCAACTTTGAAATCATATGCTGTTCCTATCTGAACTATTACCTGTTCTGCTAATTATTTTAGTGATGGAGCCCATAATTCTGTTTACTTTAAGAAAAACTGAGATGTGATCAACCTAGCAAAAGAATTTAATACATTGAAAGTGGCTGGTTGAATTAATTCCAGTATATAGATTGAAAGCTAAGACAGTTTGCCATCAGCTTTATAGCATTTTTAATGTCTTTAACAATATGATGTTGTGTTTGGACTCTAAATTCCAAATTGTTAACAATTGCAATTGTTAACAGAAATTGTTCATTTCAATCTGATAGAAAAGGAATGCAGCAAAAGAAAAAACTCTCACAGGAGATACTTAAAAAGTAAGCAAGTGTTGTTTGCTTTCTTCATTAGCCAGTGAATAACAGTAAATTTTCAGTCCTGTAGAAGAAGAAAAGCCTTAAATTACTTCACAGAACTCTGAAGGCATAAGGTGAAAGTGTCAAGAAAATAGCTGGTAAAAGCCAATTGTGAAATTATAGAAAGCCCCTTGTAGAGAAATAGGGCAACTGAAACTTTCAGTGTGTTTGAGTACTTAGATGAGTATTGGGTTGGTTGGCATTTGTTCATCTGAGAAAATTTCTCTTAGCTTTTGGGTTTGCCTTGGCTAGGATTACAAGATCTAATACTCAATTACTAGCTTAGATCCAAGTTGTCCCATCTAAAAGTAGTCAAGACAAAATCATTTTTAGCATGTCAGGCTAACCAATCTGAAGTCTGAAGAGAAGGCTAAATTACAGCTCAGTTGGCTAAAATCAAGCTGAACTTGTTGATTGAGCAAGATGAGACTTGGTGATAAACTTTGAGAGAACGTGGCTAGACTAAGAAGATACTTCTTCTGCAGCTAAGCAGGCTCCATATAACCTTTCTGATGCTTTCAGCCCTAGCTCTCAAAGCTCTTTGCCGTTAGATGATCTGATTGTTTGCTGCACATCTGGAGATACCCAACAAGCTAGTTTGTCTGCTGGAGAATCTTATAAATCCTGGGCTAGTGCAGCTACATTGCTTCCCTTGTTTAAAATGAAATTTCAAATTTTTTGGGAAGTACAATGGTGGTTTAGTGAGGAGATGGTGCCTGGGTACCTATTAGAGAAGGTACTCCTCTGTGACGACTAAACGCACATTTGCTGGTCAGTTATGGAGTAGCTTTGACCATTGCAGGACTTCTACAAACTCTCGAGTGTTCTGGTTATCCATGGCTTATTGTGGTAAAACAATGTGACAGATTTCCGTAGAAATAACATCCATTTGACTAACCAGTATTCAGTGTTTATATCTACTTAGAAATGCCTTGTTTTTATTCAGTATGGACATGGGCACAGATTTCTTAATTTTTTTTTTCCAAAATGGAATTTATTGAAGTTGTGAAAAGATATGTGCACCACTAATTCATACAATCTTTTCTTATAGGAGCAATTGTTATGGAGCGACCAAATGTCAAATGGAGTGATGTTGCTGGCCTCGAAGGTGCCAAAGAAGCACTTAAAGAAGCAGTGATCTTGCCCATTAAATTTCCGCACCTGTTTACAGGTCAGAATTACAGCATTTACTTGCTATTGGCCAGTCAGGACCGGCACTGGGGTCTGAGTGTTATGCCAATGTATCAGAGACTCAAGCTGAGCTCTTGACAAAGAGATTGTGATCCATCTGACAGAAGTTTCATGGGTAGATGTGGAAAACCTCTGAGTAAATTAGAGGGGCTTCATCAGAAAAACAGGTTCAGTCTTTCTACAGTATTTTGAAGGCTGATGGTTTCTCTCTTGCAGGAAAGAGAACACCCTGGAGAGGGATTCTCCTGTTTGGACCGCCGGGAACAGGAAAGTCTTACTTAGCAAAAGCTGTGGCGACAGAAGCAAACAACTCTACCTTCTTCTCAGTATCGTCCTCTGACCTTGTCTCAAAGTGGTTAGGTGAAAGTGAAAAGTAAGTTGGAGTTGCCAGAGGTCCAGGAAAATGTTGGCAAGAAGAAATTAATATAGAGCTAGATAAGTTGCTGTAAAGAAGTTGAATTTGAGGGAAGGGTCATGTCTTTTTAAAAACAAACTTCAGGTGTTTCTATGCTTCATGCTGCAGTGCCATGTAAAGATATCATCATGTGCTGCATTTTGTGCTGCTGCAGCTGGACCTCTCTTCAGTGCTCAAGATAGTTTTTAAAACTAGCTCAGAAAGGTTTTGGGAGCACCATGGAGCTCATTCCCCTTCTGAACTCAGCTGTGATCGCACACTACATCAGTCTGAAGTGTTGGGGTACTCTGCCTCTTGGCGTCTCCCCACTCACCTGTCCCAGCAGCTGTGCTGTAAATACACAGCATTGCTTTGTCCATACAGAGGTGTGTTTTCTTTATCCTGATTTCAAACAAAATCTGGAAGACATAAGACTTGCAAAAGTAGGTTGAAGGAGAGGAGCAGCCATGAAAGAAAATTTCATGGTTGCCCATACTAACTCTTTGTTTGTTACTATGTGATGTGTGAAGAAGACCAGGAAGCCTGAAGTGACATGTTGGCTGCAGTCTGGAAGTGCAGGAATTTGTCCGTCTAGGCTTCCAATGAAGATTTCCTGAATTAAGAAAAAGCTCTGGGTTTGTTGTACAGAAAGGACTTCCATATGATGATAAGAATACTTTTCAAAACCATGCTTTAATAGTTTGAAGTGTGGGACAACTGAGTAACACTATTTAAAGTTGATAAGATGAGGAAGAAAGGCCATTAGATGAAGTGTTTGAACTGTTTTTTTTTCCCCAAAAGCTGGAAACCTTAAGCTGCTTTTCTTCTGTTGCAAAAAGAATACAGAAATGGAGTCTAGCATGGCATTTTTTCTCTTTGACTTCATTTGAGACTATTGCCTGAGATTTAGTGCTGGTAATGTGAAGAATTTCTCAGCATGTTCCTGTTTATTTTCCTTTTTAACTTAGTAAAATGTGTTAATAAAATATGGCTAGGGGTTTTTTTGGTTTATTTTGGCAAACCAATTTTTCTTGTCGTATAAAATATTTAGTAAAGTTGTATAAAGTAAATGTACATGTTATTTCTTACAAAATCTCTACAGTTAATCTGATTAGGTTACAAATGTTAAATAAGAGAAAGCCATGTTCTTTTGAATCTGTCTGGAGTGGTGGTTTTGTATAGTCCAGGCTGTATTGTAGAAATGTAAACCGAAAAAGGGCTTTTTCTTGCAAAACCACGCCTAATGTACTCTAAAATGTTTCACCTCCCTTTATGCTGGGCTATCTCGCTCAGTATAATGCTGAGTCTTGGAGCTGGAAGAATGTTGTATCTTTGAGTAGCTTTATGTTAATACTTTTCTTTTTTTAGCTTTCTCTAAAGGAAGTGACTGTATCATAATCTTAAGCTATGTGTTTTTACTGGTGTAATCATTAAGATAACTGAAGCTGTTTCCTTTAAGATTAGTGAAAAACTTGTTCCAGCTTGCCAGAGAAAACAAACCTTCTATTATCTTCATTGATGAGATAGATTCCCTCTGCGCGTCAAGAAGTGAAAATGAAAGTGAGGCTGCAAGACGGATAAAAACAGAATTTCTAGTCCAGATGCAAGGTAAGTTTACTTGGTTTTCAGAATCAGTCAAAGGAATTAAGATACATATTTTAAGCGTAGCTTGCATGAGAACACTAAAAAGATCTGCAGTTCCACCCTGTTAAATTTTGATGACATTTTAAAACAGTCTCCGTTTATCATCTAAATGGTGAAATGATTTCTGCCCTGATATAGGGGTTGGTGTTGACAATGAAGGAATCTTGGTCTTAGGAGCGACAAACATACCCTGGGTTTTGGATTCTGCTATCAGGAGAAGGTATGATGGCATTTTTTTCATGGTATGAAATTTGCAGCTGTTGTGAGGGTTCAGTCTGAGACTACTTGAGGTAGTAATCCAGCTCGTGTTTGCAGACATGGCTAATGTTCTACAACTCAATTCCATGAGATGGACTGAGCCAAACTAATAGCCCCTGGCCCCTTTAAAGAGGTAGGTTGTTCACTCTTATATTGGCCCTGTAGTTTATTTGATTTCTTGGTTAGATGATTGTGCTTGAGCAAGCAGAAAACTATTCTGTTTCCTTGTTGGTTGGTGGGGTTGGTTTTTCTGGTGGGCTTGGGGGACAAGTTACAAAATATGCACCTCAGAAGGGCAAGAGGGGGTAGAGCTTTCCTTTTCAGCTGTTAACAAACTGTTGAGTAGCTTGAGTTCTTTCATGGAAATGTAGCCTTATGTTACACAGAAACACCATGTTTTTGTACTGGTCAGGCATAATTTGTGATCTTTTAGTGCATGTTTTAACTGCTGTTTTGTAGATAAAGGGCTTCCATACCTGTATCTGATTAGCTGGATCTTCCTTTGAGCTGCAGAGCAGCAGAGGACAAATACAGCCAGGTGACAAATATGATTATATTGTGATGAGGACACAGCTTGGATAGTGGTCATTTTTGTAGGCTAAAGAAACATTACTTTTTTGTGACTCTTACTGACTTTTAGTATATACTTCATTCAGGCTGGCCATACTTTGATTGGGGGTTGGACCAGGCGACCTCCAGAGGTCGCTTCCAACCTGTATGACTATAGTTTTGTGTGAGACAGATTTAGAGGTGAACGTGTTGCTTAAAATTTCACGTCATTCTTGAAATTCCAGCTCTGGGGTCTGCAGTACAAGACAGACATGGACCTGATAGAGTGAGGCCAGAAGGGGGCCATAAAAATGATCAGAGGGCTGGAACACCTCTCCTGCGAAGAAAGGCTGAGAGAGTTGGGGTTGTTCAGCCTGGAGAAGAGAAGGCTCCAGGGAGTCCTTATTGCAGCCTTTCAATATATAAAAGGGGCTTATAAGAAAGACAGAGAGATGTTTGGGGTTTTTTTTACCAAGGCCTGTAGTGACAGGACAAGGGGCAATGGTTTTAAACTGGAAGAGGGTAGGTTTAGATTGGACGTAAGGAAGAAATTTTTTACGATGAGGATGGTGAGACACTGGAACAGGTTGCCCAGAGAAATTGTGGATGTCCTATCATTGGAAGTGTTCAAGGTCAGGTTGCATGGGGCTTTGAGCAACCTGATCTAGTTGAAGATGTCCCTGCCCACGGCAGGGGGGTTGGACTAGATGACCTTTAAAGGTCCCTCCCGACCCAGACCATTCTCTGATTCTCTGCAGTGTGAAAGAGTAGCACTCTAACTCTTGTCCATAAGACTTAAAGGAACTTGTACAACAATGGCAGTAATCGAATCACTTTTTCATGGATTTGGCCCACTTTGTCATGTATATCATGTTAATTGTGTTCTACAGAATTTGGAGTCGCTCTTCTTTTGTTGGTAGGAGGTAATCCCCACTGTGAGAACAGATGCTGCTTCAAAGGAAGAACTGCAGTTATCAACATTTTCTACTGACAACTGTATTGAGAATATGACTTCAAATTTGCTTCCAACTATGAGGTTTTCTTTAGTTGGAGACTGTAGAAAGTGGTTGTGTCAGCTTGTTATCAGGCAGTTCTTTCTTTGAGTGTGAAAATTGTTCAAATATTCTTCAACACTTAAAAACTTTTTCCCCTCAATTTTTTTTTTAAAAACACAAACTCTGCTGGAGAAAATCTGGAAAGACTTCAGTCTGAAGAGAAGATCTTTGTCATGAAAAGGAAGTAGTTGTTATATTCTGGATGTTAGCTTATGCTAGCTACAGTATTATTTATGAGACCAGGTTGTTGAATATTTGCCTTAGAATTGTTTTTAAAGGTTTATAATACTGAAACTGTTTCTTTCTAATATTGTTAGGAACAAGCTATATACGTATTTGCATAAGCTTCTTTCCACTGTGCACCTGCATGAGCTAGCATCTGCGGAACATTTTGTTTTTTTCTTTTTTAAACCAGGTTTGAGAAGCGTATTTATATTCCTTTACCTGAAGACCATGCTAGGGCTGCAATGTTCAAACTTCACCTTGGGTCAACTCCAAATCTCCTAACGGAATCAGATTATCGAGAGCTTGGGAAGAGAACTGATGGCTATTCTGGTGCAGATATAAGCATCATTGTACGTGATGCACTGATGCAGCCTGTTAGAAAAGTGCAATCAGCTACTCACTTTAAAAAAGTAAGTAGGAATCACACATTTTTTGAGTTATTTCATCTCTCAGAACTATCTTAATTTGAAAATTCCTTGCAAGTAAACTGAATTTGGTTGGGGGTAACACTGCACGCTTGTGAATGTCATTTTTATCGACCAGGGAAGAACTTGGGTATTCCTCCTCCCCACCCACCTGCCACCCATCCTGCCATAAGTCTAGGTGGAGCTAGTTTCTGGGTATTCATGCTGTGTAATCCAATCTCTGATGACTCTTCATGTCTCTAGGTAGTGTTAAAAGCATTCAGTTTGAAGTTGGACTTAAATGGGAATGTTAGAGGTGCTCTTTTTCTGGATCAAGTTACATGGTTCTTCATGTTTTTCTAGCATTTTTAAATAAATGTATCCCTCATTCACATGGGAACGGATGGATTATAATTATGCACATTCTGCTTACTTGGCATATTTTTCAAACTGAAAAATTAAGGTTCTGGTAAAAACATTGATTCAGTGTTACTTGTGACAGTACTAAAGATGCAAGACAACTGAGCAAGGTCTGTGTTTCATTGTTTGGGCAGCATGCAGCATCCTATGGATGCTGCTGTAATGTGAAAACTAGTTTACACTTATTTAGGTGCACTCTAAAGAGACTATTGAAACTATATTGTTTGGCTTATCTTGCAGTTACTTCTACATACTGTTTACTGACTTGAGAAACATTTCTTCTAAACGTTTGGATCAGAAACTTTATCTGACAAAGAACCAACTAGAGTTCTTTAGCACCAATCTAAATCCATTAAATCTGGGAATGCTTTTTTCCCCCTGGAGAATTTGCACATATGGGTCTTATTCAATCAAATTAATTGTTCTCTATAAACTATTAAGCTCTTCAATGGAGAAAAGAAAAGTGTGATAGTATTATTAATGGTTATAAACAGAGTTCCAAATATATACGACATGTATTGGTTAAATAAAATTATATTTCTCCTGTGTAGTATTTTTTAGAGTAGACCCAGACTAAAAGTATTTTTGTTTACATTTTTACTGCAAATTTGATTTTACAGAAATTCATGTGTCTTGGGTGAAGGTGGGTCAAGGTATTCTGCAGAGGTTTTTGCTGCTGTAAAGGGAAGCTTTCATTTGTTGCTCCTTAAAAGAGCAGGTGTGGGGTTGGGTAAGGTAGGAAAAATTTTAGATCCTAAGCCATCAAGAGATATGTACCGTGTAACTTGTGTTGGCAGCAGTTCTTCGTCATCTCAGTTACAATTACAATTTTTTTACCAGTAACTCAGCCTGACATAAAAGGGTTAAGGGCCCTAACCTGAACAGCTAGTTATTTTGAATTGAAGATAGGCTCTTTTTTTCCATGTAGTTTCTTCCAAGGAACACATTCAGCTTAAGATTTAAAGAGAAAGGAACACTTAAATCCAATATGGTCCAGAATATGAGAGGACTATGTAAGTTTCCAGAGTCTGCATTGAGGAAACCTTGGTTGACTTTGTAGTTATTAAAATAAACCTGCAGCCTGTCATTTTGGTGAGGGGGGGAAAAAAACCATTTTAAAGGGTTTTTGAGGAGCTTTTCCCAGTTTAAAAACAAGATGAGTATTTTGAAACACTGATTCAATAAGTTTCTTCTGGGGGCAACTCAGCAGTAACACTGTGATGTAAACTATATTTGTTTAAAAATAAGCAACTGTTTTGATATATCGAGGATTTTCTAGATGCTTCCTTCCCTTAAGCAGTGATGCCTGAAGTGTTTATCCATTGTTGACTTTAAGTGACAATGACATTTCTGGCTAAAGGGCTGTTCGCTTTTAGCCTTTCGTTCAAATTTGGAAGAATCTGAGGTATGTTTCAGACTACCATGGTGCAATGAAATAACCTCAGTTGTCACAGTTTGCGGAGCAACCCAAAAGGAATTCTTACCTCTTACCTCCTTTTGTCCCCAAAAAGGAAGGAAAAAATCCCACAACTGCAGTACTTTGAGGGCTCTGACATAAGCCAAGTTGATTCCACTTGTGTTGTTAGGAAATCACATCCAATTAAATTACTATTTTTATGAGCAAAATCTTAGCTTTATTAATTATTTGCATCACAACAGACAACTTGTCCCAGTTAAACAATGCTTTCCTCAATTATTACTAATTCATTGTGAACCATTCCTTGCTCTGTGTGATAATACAGGTTTGTCAGAGTGCATTTGGAATATTACAATCTGTGCTCTCCGGCGTTGTGCTTTAAATGCAGCTTGGAATAGCAAATCCAGTTCTTGGCTGTTAAAAATAGCCAGTTAGCGTGTTGTCTTTCAATCTTTGCATATGTTTTGAGTTCCTGTGGATGTGTGATGCTTCAGGTGATGATGAAGGAAAATAAAACTGTGGGTCCCAGATAACGTGTTGCAGAAAGGGAACAGACACCTGGTGCAACTTTTTTTGGTCTGTCCACGTGCCGGGGGAAAAAAGGATGGTTTCTCTTCTCCCACTAGATGGCCCTGTTTTCTATCGAGTGGTGCTGAGGTGGTGTCAGAAAAGGTGCTCAGAACTTTGTAGTGCAGTATGTCAACGATTGAAAAGCCATCTCTGGCTTCCTAACTTGAGGGGCACTCAAGGATAATTATTGAGAAGTTTTTAGAAAGATGTTAACCAGTGATGAATGAACTCCCAAAGTGACCAGGGACTAGGAAGGGTGGTCTTCTCCAACTAGATTTCCTGGCATGTTAGTTTTCCACAGAAATCCTCAACCTTAGGAGGAAGCGGCTCCTGGGATTTGACCTGATATGAATTTAACTACCTGGCTACAGCTGCATGTTTTCAAAGTGAATGATGCCAGTACAGTTATACAATTTCTCTTTCAGAGGACAGGTCTTCCCAATGTGTGGGGCGTCTGCATAAAATAAAGGAATGTTTTTGCTCTAAAGATGCTGTTCAGTTTCTGGTTTTTGTCTTTAAAATTATAACTCCTATAAACTGAGTATTTTCTTATTTTTTAGGTAAAAGGACCATCACTCTCTAATCCAAATATGATGGTAGATTTGCTCACCCCTTGCTCTCCAGGTGATCCTGAAGCCATAGAAATGACATGGATGGAGGTTCCAGGTGATAAATTACTGGAGCCTCAAGTTTGCATGGTAGGTATTCTTTTGTAGCATTTCCTCCTTGCTTTGCAGAACTCTGAAAAGACTTTGAGGTGAAGACTCTTTTTCAAATCGTTATGCAAGGCAATTGGATGAGTTGTTTCTTTTCAGAAATGCTGGACGTACCAGATAATATTTGAATTCCCAACATACAGTGCTACAGTACGGCATGCTTGTGAAAAAGCCAGCTCTCTATCCCTGATAAGCATTTCTTTCTTATTGTTCTTGTCTGCTGGCATGCAGCTGCTGTTCTTTCATCCATAGACAGCATCTGGCTCCTCCACTGTTCTTTCACTTGTCTTTTATTCATTTAAACCCTTTGGGATCCCTGCCCCATGATATGTTCCTTCCCATCACTCTGTAGCATTAATATTGATACTGGGAAATGGAAAATTATATTCAGTGTAAATTGGGAAGTGATGTGCTGTAGGTAAATATTGCCTATGAAATAAATACAAGCATAAACGATAAAACGTAAAAAGATCATGGATGTAATGGTAGTTATGGTTAAATTTCATCACAGGTGATACAACTTTCAGCTGTTTTCTTTGTGCATGTTAAAATACTTGCTTTGGTCTAGGGAATAAAATGTCATTTTAAGACAAACTGAAATTTTAGTTCACTGCTTAAAAAAAAAAAAAATTGCTGGACACTCATTCTGTATTTTTCCCCAAGAGCAACAAAAGAAGATTCTGAATTTAAGTACAGTGTTCGAGGGAAGGACTTGATAAAAAATCTGTGCTGCTGTCATTTCTTGTGTACAAACAGTCCTGTAATGAATGAAAGAAATCAGTGTATTTCATGGGGATCACAAACCTCTAAAACAGTAGGCACTGCTTTGTAAATATAACTGTCACTGTATTTCAGAAAAGAATTTTCTGTGCATAGTTGCATACTGAGGAAGCACAAAAGGATGTATGCAGGTGCAGGCCTGCCCTAAAACTTCTGCCTGCATGGTCTAGGTGGATTTTTAATCAGTCTTTCCTGGAATTAAACATAATTCCTTGTGTGCTCCTAATGGTACCTGGGTTCTGATGCACTATAGTTGCATAGGCAGTTGTTTCAGTGTCCGAAATCAGTTCTTGTCCTTAAAAAGATCAGGCTTTAATTCTTTCTAATATAAATCATTACATTAACTTTTGGTTTTACCCATAATTTTATAGTAATATGAGGTGTTAGGCATCTACTTTTTTCAGTTGCCTTTGGCTAGGACTCGATTAGTTTTCTTGCCCCTTTTTAGTCATAGGATGTTTTAACTGCTGCTTTCAACTTCATAGACCTGTGATTTTTCTGAACTCCATTTTCTAGAATCTAAATATTTATCTAAGAAATTGACTGAATTGAAGAGAGAGAAATTACTGGTCATGAACAGTAAAACTTTGCTAGAGATGAATCACAAACTACTGTTCTATATTGTTGGACTATGAAGAGTACATGAGACCATCTGATTATTTTCCACTTTAAACTGCTATAATTAAAGATGGGTTGAAAATAGTAACTGACAAAAACCCCAGGAAGTTCAGGTCTTTTCAGTAAAAAGAGATGAATAAAACTTGAATGGATGAGTGGCTTAAACCTAAACCTGAGGTTGTGGTTTCATTATTAGAGAACTCACTGACAGTTGTCTGTCTTCACAGGGTTAAAATGCTGTCTCTGTGCAGACGTGTTTAGGCTCATTTAAATTTTTGTGTAAATAGGAGCTCCTATGGTCATCTTGTTTTAATGGGCTTTTTAATGCGTATTTGTCTTGGCAACAAGATTGTTAGCAGTGGTACTATACTTGTTTCTGAAAACACTTGTTTTCTTCTTTTTCTGACAGGCTGATATGCTCAGGTCGCTAGCTAGCACAAAACCAACAGTTAATGAACAGGACCTGGAGAAGTTAAAGAAGTTTACAGAAGACTTTGGTCAGGAAGGCTAAACCAAAGATATATGCACAGCATTAGAACTTTTTTTGCTTTCTTAAGTATTCTTGTGTCTTTATTGATGGCACTTCAAATAAATGCCAATAAAATCACTCCTTTCTTACTTTGCAGAAGGAATAGAAGATACCTTTGCAAAGACCCGTAAGCTTTTGTATTGTATTGTTTTCCTCAGATGTCTATTAAATGTCTTCTATTGAAAAATAATATGAAAATACAATTTTAGGGTGAGACAGCAAAGTGATGTCGTAATGTCTATTAAATACTAGAAAACTTTAAATGATTAGTTCAATTTTAGGTATTATATTAGACCTGGGTACAGGTGAGTTTTAAACTCCCAGTAGGCTCAAAAAACCCTTTTTTGAGGGGTGGAAGAGAACATACTTGTCGGGTTTTTTCAGTATCAGTAAATCAGCCTACATGTTAATTGCTCTCATTTAATTTAGAAAAATGCAACAAAATTTGCTAATCAAGTATACTGCAAGTGTGGGTTCGCTATTAAAGTAAGAAAGAAAACACTGAGGATAAGACTACATGGGCCAGTACTTTGTTTAAATACTGATGGAACTGGTATTTGGCTTTTTCTGCTATGCTGTGTTAAGATTTTGCATAAACAGCAGGCTTTTGTTTTTAACTCTTTACTAGCTGATACACACTGTCACTATGCAATTTAGCAAAAGTTTGTTCAGTGCAACTATCTCAGAAGGTGTTTTGCTGGCTGTTCTTGTTTTGTTGTTTTTTTTTTTTTTTTAAATCTGGATTTACTTTCTGCAGGGGTTTGACTACAGTTAGCAAAAAGCATTAGTAATATCCTGTAAGATTCCACATGTCAAGGCTGGCAAGGTATAGGTAGTCTTTGAAGAATGTATGGGAGGTATTTTGGGAAATAGCATACTTTCACATGCAAGGAGAGTGTAACAGATGTCTTAGCCACAGACTTTCCAGTGATAAATTAACTCAGAACCCTACTGATAACTATTGCATATAGGTTACATCAACTTAGTGCTTAAACTTTGAGAGAAGGCTGGCACTTTAGTACAGAAGTAGCACTTCCATTGATCTTTTTCTGAAGAGCTACAAATTGAGATGTGCCTGAATGTAACTTACAACACTACAGTGTCAGCATTGAGTTTGTGCCTTGTAAGTTTGCACTGGCTGTAGATACGAAACATCATTAGGATACCTAGAATACTCTATGTTCCATTATCATTGTACAACTCTATCCTGCATAAGCTTTGTTTAACTTGCATTAAAAGAAATTTGCACATTTTGTGTGTGTATGTTATATGTACATATACACATATATGATCATCTTTTGATGGGGTTTGGTTTCCTTTATGTACATATTTTGTGTACTTTATAAATCATAGGATGGGTGAAATTTGCTGTACTTAAATGAAGTAAAATGTTATAGTACATCAGCTATGTTCTTTGAGTATTTCTTCAATGTTATGTTCACGTATTTACTGCTTGATTTTTTTTTTACTTTGGTTTCTATGTTTAACAGCTAAACAAAATATTTAGTTAAAAATTCTTTGATCTGCAAGGTGCTGAGCTTTTGTTTACTAACATGATGAAACATTCTTTCCAAAATTGTTCAGTTACACACAGCTTTACCTTTGTCTTATGTTAGAATGTGTAAATGTGAATCAGTGGACTGCAAATCTTTTTGTGGACCTTTGGGGGGTGGGGGCAGGAATTCCAGTGTAGGTGCAGGCAACTATGGTTAGTAAACCTGCCTCATAGTTGCCTCTTGTGAACACTTCAGAAGTGAGCCACATACTGGCAGGGCTCTCACTTAGAGGTTTGAAGCTACTATCCGAAGTACTTGTCTCTTGACCTTTTTTAAAATGAGAGTCCTTCCTCCAATCTTAAAATTCTCAGGAACTTTTTTTTTCTGTGGTAGGCTGATTTGTCCTATGGGTTTCCAGAAGCTTAACTGTGTAATCTCTTATCTTTACTGTAGAAGAAAAGTATACTGTATGTTTTTAAATTTACATCTTGCTGCTTGCTCAGTTGTGGGATGACATCTGTAACAGAAGCATTAATGTTTGATGTTTAAAGTTGTTTTTAGAAATATATTCCAAATAAACATTGCTGCTTAGAATTGCAGCTACAAGGACAACTTTTTGGTTTGCTGTCTTTGTAAAATGGGAATAAATTAGTATGTATCACAGAGCTTCCTAGCTAAGTTATCCTAGAGTAGATGGTAGCCAAATGGCGGGGGGGGGGCCTGCAAAATCATTTTCTAGTTTTCAGTGTTAATCAAAAATTCTCTAAAGAATTTGTGGAAGGTTATATTTGCTTTATATAATCAAAACCTCTGTAAACACTGGATAAATTAGTTGTACACTTTTCATAACCTCTGACGTATGACTCATCTTTGGCTAGTTAGCTTACAATTTTTTTTCCTAACTTCTGGTGTTACTACTTACTCTGACTGCAATATGAAAAAATGTCTTCTTCCTCCCTGTGGGTAAAATAGTTTTTCAATTAAATCAGTTGTATATATGCTTGTTCTGTCCTTCAAAGATGGTTTCTTCACTTTGACATTAAACTTTGGATTTCCTGTCACTTGTGGTATACATCCCAATGCATATACTCATAGGGTTAGAAAAGCTCAGTAAATTAACTTGTTATATTTTTTTCCCATGTTGCTGACTGACCTCAAATCCAGAGTCTTGTTTCTTCCCTGATTTACCTGTCGGCTTTGTTTTATCATTCTCTAGCACAACGAAAACATACAAATCTTCTTTAAGTTTTTTGTTTGGTTGGTTTTGTTTTTCAAATTATCTGCTGGTCTTTGAATATGTTTTTGTTTTAATTAGTGGAGCAGAACACATGCAGTTTAGGGAGATACTCTTGAATCAGCTTTTGTTCATGCTGTCTGTCAGGGGTGTCTGATCACAGTTTGCTCTTTTTGTCAACTGAAGCAAAGAAGCTGCTGAATGTTCTCTGGTCAGGCATTTTGATCTACTTTTTGTGTTTATTTAGTCTTCTTCCTAATAAAAATATATTCTGATTTTTTTTTCATTTTATTTCTGAGGATTGTCTTGACAGGAAGCTTTCTAATAGTTCTGAATTGGTTGAAATATGCAGGAACATCTTTATTTTCCTGTTTACTCTTTCCTTCTTCCAGAATGACAAGCTTGTTTAATGATTGGCTTCCATACGTGTTTTTGGTCTTAACCAGATTCATCCTAGTAATCATGGTTGACTTAAAGCCATTCCTGTAACTTACGTAAACTATTGCAAGAACTTGGTGGACAGTTTGTTTCATACTGTGCTGCTTTTCCAACAGATACTTATTTCTTACCAAAACATTGTTCCTTTTATTCTTGAGCAGGTAGCTTTTGTTGTAGCTCTTGTGGCATAGCTCCAGTGCTTTCCCCTTCGGTTTTTCTTTAGCTTTTTATTAACAATATTTTAATCTAGTGATTTTATTCCACAAATCCTCTGTCATCATAATTAGCTGTGTTTAAAAACAAACAAACAAAAAAAACCCCACCAAAACAAACCTCCCCCCCACCCCCAAAAAAAACCCCAACTCTTAATTGTTCGTTCATCCTCCATCCTGGCATTTGTGTACTGACAGCCCAGGTATTAGATGAGCTTGTCCTGTTATTTGTCTTTTGGTCCCTGTGACCTGATTACAATTCTTCCTCTCACTCCCTCCCTCTACAAACACATGTGCCCTTCTGATGGTAGCTTTTTGACTAGGTCACTGTTTTGTGCCATTTTCTGTTTACTCACCTTTGCATCATTGCATCATTTATTCTACCTAAGAGTCTCCAGCTTGATGAATGAATGCTCAAGGATACTTCTTCCCTTCATCACATCAGCTTGGTGTTTGGGGACGCCAGAGTCCATCTGTCCATACCATCTGTGCACGGTACCTGCCACATGTACAATCTGCTAGTCTTTTGCAGAAATACTTGACATCTTAGCGCTCATTTATGTGGACTTCTCAACCATTAGTCATGAAAACAAAATACAATGTCCTGTCTGCATCATAGCAGGAGCTAAGTTGTCTTCTAAAATGGCTTTGGTTGTGTTCTGAGACATCTCCAGGAAATAAGGCACCGACACCTGAGCGCAGGCCTGATGTTGATAATGAAGCCAGGGTTTTGTTTCCTGCTTGGTGACCTATTACTAGGCACTGTGCCATGAATTGGGAAGACTTGCTTTTGCTTGCCCTCCCTCCTCTTCTGCTGCCTCAGCTAATTTAGATCTAAGCTATTCAAGGCAGGGACTTTGCTTTCAAACATGCTCAGTGTCACATGTGTTCTGTAAACTATAAACAATAATTTCCTCTGACTCACTCTGTTGTCAGCTGATGACTGTCCACAGGTAATTTGTTACAAAAATGTCAGCTGGAGTAGTTGCCTTCTGCTACTGCTCTGTCAATGTCTCAGCAGTAACGAGTCAGCTAGGCAAGGGACTGAGAAAGTTGCTATAAATATCACCATCTCATACAGGAAATAAAATGGCAAATGAGGACTGTTACTTATAGCTGTGACTTGGGCTCTGGAAGAGTCAAGTGAATCGTTTGCCCAATAGGAAGCTAGGAAAAAATGAAAATTAAAACTATATGAATTCAAATGATCGTTTCTCCTTCCTCCCCTCCTTGAAGGCTGGAGCATGGGCTGTAGCTGGGAGGCTCTGACCTGTCAAGGCCTTTTTTTTAGGTAATATTTTAGAAAATCTAGAAAAGTAGCTGACTACTGTTTTCAAATGTGCCATTTAAAATTCCAGTTGAAATGCTCATGCTCTTGCCTGGCTGAGCCTGAGCTCACTTGGAGTTTTAATAATGTTTTAATTAATCACAGCCATTAACTGCTCTGTACACAACTGAACAGCAAAGCAATTACTGGTTTTTTTAATCTTTACACCTGCTCTTGTTTTGATGTGGACTTGTATGTTCGTGTCCAGCCTTGTTCTGTGTCTACAATATTAAAGTATTTTCTTTTTTAGTTTGTTTTTACCTGCCCAAAAACCTCATGCCCATGATGCACGTGTCCACTGTCAGTATGGAAACAAGCAGGTGGTTTGCCTGCCTGACAGCAACCCTTGTGTAGTTGCAGCGTAGCGATAGTTTCCATGGGAGCCACAGGGCCTGCTGACAGAGCCTGAACTCTTCCGTCTGCCCTTCATCTTCACTGTCCCTTCATCACCTTCAGGACAGAGAAGGAGGGATGCCCGTATAAATAGATACTGTCATTGCCTAAACGCACACAGAGGGCTGTGATACACGTGCATATCCATATACGCCAACGCTGGTTACAAACACCTCAAAAAGGTGCGTGTACCTGTGTGACGACCCACAAAATGCACAACAGGTAGTCACTGCGAAGTTACCTTCATCCAGCACTTGTAGCACTGCGAGGTGCCTGCTCGTTCCACATTTAGATGGGCTCAGTCCAGCAGGGGACAAATGTCTTGGAGCGTTTATGGGGATTTCTTTGGGGGGGGGGGCATAGTGGTGGTGGTCTTCCTGGGCAGTCCGAGGCTCTACACAGGGTAAATGCATCTACAGACGTGTGTGCGGGGTGAGAGACACTGGTCTGTGCCTCAGATCTCCTGTAGCTGGCACAGGGTGGAAATCAACTGGTGAACAAGGGCAGTGATGCCAATGCTCTGGGCTCCTATGAGGTTTTGTCCTGTTTTTGTCCTAGTTGTCAGCTGTGTAAAATGGTTTTGACAAGCTTTGCGCCTATTGGGCTTATTCTCTTGGGCCTTCTTTTGTGTAAAGCATGCTCGCTTCACTGCAGTAGATACTGGAAATGCACGATGCTTCTTAGAAGAAGAAAAAGGGTTTGATCAGAATTTTCCTTTGATGTGAAATGTTAATTGGCAATCTATGCCTGCCTCTTTCCTGTTGCTGTTGAGTAGTATTCTCTTTTTTTGCTGTTCTCTCTAATTTTGGTTTCTTTCTTTTTTTGTCTGACTTATCCTGTGTCCTTCACACCTGTTGTGGTTTAACCCCAGCCAGCAACTAAGCACTGCATAGCCGCTCGCTCACTCCTCCCTGGTGGGATGGGGGAGAGAATCAGAAGAGTAAAAGTGAGAAAACTCATGGGTTGAGATAAAGACAGTTTAATCGGTAAAGCAAAAGCCGCACACACAAGCAAAGCAAAAGAAGGAATTCATTCACCACTTCCCATCAGCAGGCAGGTGTTCAGCCATCTCCAGGAAAGCAGGGCTCCATCATGTGTAACTGTTACTTGGGAAGACGAACGCCATCACTCTGAATGTCCCCCCACCTTCGTTCTTCTTCCCCCAGCTTTATATGCTGAGCATGACATCATATGGTATGGAATATCCCTTTGGTCAGCTGGGGTCAGCTGTCCTGGCTGTGTCCCCTCCCAACTTCTTGTGCACCCCCAGCCTACTCGCTGGTGGGGTGGGGTGAGAAGCAGAAAAGGCCTTGACTCTGTGTAAGCACTGCTCAGCAGTAACAAAAACATCCCTGTGTGGTCAACACTGTTTCCAGCACAAATCCAAAACATAGCCCCATACCAGCTACTATGAAGAAAATTGACTCTACTCCAGCCAAAACCAGCACAACATAATTTTTTTTTTCTCAAGTGGAAGATAAGGCACTGATTCCTTTTTAAATCCTATTTCAAAGCTCTTTATGTTCCTATTTATCCAGTGTTTATAACCAAAGCAAGCTTATATGCAGCAAAGCAAAAGCTGACAGAGCATCTCTGATTTCCCTTTTTCCCTTCAAAGCAACAGGGCCCTTCCCTGTCCTTTCCCTGGCTGACAGCAGGATGGCAACGGGCTGTGTTGTTAGAGGATAGAGACAAACTTGGAGAAGCACAAGCAACTCTGACATATTTGATAGCAATGCAAGGGGGAGAAATGGTTGAATTGCTTGTTTTCAGTAAGCTATTTTGTACTCATTTCTTGGGTTAGAGGAGGAGAACTGAGCTACGTACAAGAGATCTTCTAAATTTCCATTGCGTAACAGCAGCTTCTCTGCAGTGCATGCCAAAGATAATTTATCAGGGACTGATAACACGGGCAGATGTTGTCTAACTGCATCCAAGAAATAAACACCAGCCTCTTGCCAGTGCTGTGTATATGCAGTGTGTTACCTGGAACTGGAAACAGACTTAATTAGTGTTAAAAGATTGAGCAAAGAAAGTTCTCTGAATTGCTTTGAAAGAGAACCTGGCATGAACCTGGAGGAGGTAATTTATTTCAGTTCTTCCAGTATTTTTAAGAGTGCAGCTACAAAGCGAAGAGCAATGGGAGAGTACGAAGCTCTCCCACGCAGCGATGTGGGGTAGGGCAAGCAGCAATAGAAACGTGAAACGTCAACGAGAGGCACGAAGAAGATCTGGAGAGCAACACGGTAGCTTTACAAGCACAGGAACTACCTCAGAAGATCACCTACAAAGGGTAAGTTTCTGAGAAACCAGAGGCCTACCAAGACTGCAAATCATTAACTCGACCTTTTGTAATAAGATTGAGTCACATGAATGTGCGCATTATAGGCTTGGCTTGACTGAATGACTTGGGGTGGTGTAACTGGTAGCTTAATCCCGAAGCAGAGCAAACTCATGAAAGTTTAGGACCTGCCAATCTTTAAAGATTACCTAGAGGTACGTGTTTCCAAAGGCATGATATAAAGCACAAAATTATGCCCATTTTGGAAAAATAACAGCAGTGGCTTGGGTGGGAGCAACTGCACCACCAAGTTGCTGAGCAGAAATCAGGTAAAGTGAAAGAAACAGGCCAGAAGTTGCTGGAAGTCTAATTAAAAAAATGTTCCCTATCTGGCTAAAAAGTGAAAGCATTCATGAAAATACATATCCAGGAAGGTAATAATGACAGTAATAGGTGAAAGACTGCCTCTGAGGAAAGGCAAAACATGATACAAACATTGCTCAAACAATGTGATAGCTTCAGTGGTAATTCCTGAAGGGCTTAATTGAAAACCGCCAGGAAAGGCTTCCTCCCTCGCCTGTCCACCTAGAATTACTATCTGAAAACCTAAAAATGTACAGTGACCAAGGAGCTAATTTCTCCACAGATGAAATTCTGTATTAAAGCGCTCTCTGTCACAGTATGCCAACATGAGCTTCGAGATGGTAACTGCAAGCCACAGCAGCTGTGGACTTCCTAGACAGGTAGGGAGCAAGGGCAGGTGAAACCATGGTAATCCTCACATTACTGCGCTCAGAGTTTGTTAAACAAGGGGTTAGGGGGGTTTCTTAGGTCTGCGAGACTCTTCCCTTTCTCCCATTATCCACTTTTCCAGCGGGAGGTAGGTGCCACCCCACAGTAAGCGCAGCACTGGCACCTTCTCCTCTTCCATCCCCCTGAAGCATCGATTCCCTGTCGAAGCACAACTTCCTCGCTCCCTCTGGACAGCAGATCCTTGCTTTATGCACTCAGCAGTTCAGCTCTTCCCTAGGACACCCGGGAAAGGGGGCAGCTGCCACCAGGATGGAGAACTGTGAGGCAGGATAGGAGTCGCGGCATCTGATTTTGCTGGCAAAGGAGGAAAGGCCCTACCGCAGCGTTGAGAAGTGGAAGGTTTTAGGGGGAAGGTATGGAAAGCCAGAGCAACTCCAGAAAAGACTGACATGTGTCACATCTTGAACTACTATTGTTGTAAGAATGGGTCTACAGACCAATTTTAGGATGAAGACCTTCAAAATACAAGGACAAAGCTTTCTCCAATAAAGACTACAGCATGTCTGCTATTAGAAAAACAATCACTTTTTATTAGGAATAAAAAAATCCTCTTACCCAGCATTCAAGGTAGAATAAGTAGTGGAGAAAATCATACTTACTACACCCAAGAGGAAGGCAATTTTGATGGAACTACGTTTTCAAACTCACCAATGTGTCGCTTCTACTTGGATAGTGCATTTTCCTGCACATGTTCAATTACGGTGGCCCAGTAGTGGGTTCCCAGGGGCTGGGTGCTATCTGGTGGGACAGGCAGCGAGGCAGTGGGGCTATTGTACAGCCTGTCACAGCTTCTGGGTCAGGCAAACACACACTTCGTGTCCCTGTGGCTTCATCTGGTCAGACAACTGTTGCTACTGGTAATGTCACGTGTGCTATCTTGTAACATGAACTTCCATTGTAATCATCTGCTTAAACATAATTTTTAAGGCGGTAAGAACAATTGAGAATGGGTGCTCTTACGTCAGGAGACAAAGCGGATGTCCCTGTGCGAAAAGCCTGCGTTCGCTTCTTACAGATACTTGAAAGTTTTAGCACTGAGCCTTCCAATGCAAAGGACATCCATAGCCTGTTCCCTCCTGTGCCCATTCCTGCCTGCTTTCAGCAGTACTTGCTCCGGCGCGTTTTCCATGCCACCCAAGGAGCGGGAGGCTGCTCAGCCTTCTCCTCCAACCCACAATCCACAGCATCCCTAGGAATATTTAGCAAGCTAAAGGAGTCTCTTATGTCCAAGTGTGAACAGCAAACTGTTCCAGTGTGAAGTCTGGTATAAGTAGGTGTGCCAAATGAAAAGAAACACAGATACTAAATCAAATTGAAGATCATCTGGGTCCCAAGTTTAATTTATGCCTTTTTTAATTAGACAGTAAAGATTTCCTTTTACTACTGGGTTGTCACTAATTTTATTTTAATACATCTATTGCCCAATATACAAAATACCAGTACAGTTACTTCTTCAGCATAAAATAAAAAATACATTAATTGTAACAGAGAATGGTTCACAATTTACGAGTCGTTCATTTTGGATATTGTTTTACCTTTTTTTTTAAACACCTGTGGCAAACACATTGAGCAGTTAAATAAGCTTGAAGAACAGTGTGAAGACAAAAATCTGATTTAAACAGTGCTTTCAGCATTTTTGTTTCCAGTGTGTTCATCCCAAAACAGCTGCAGAAGCCCTGGGAAACTAGGCTGGTGGCTGGGCTACATAGGTACACGTCACCTGCTTTTGTACCACACAATCAGCCACCAACACCTCCTCTGCTCCCAGCAGGCAGCCTCTGTTCGACCTGAGCCCGGGCTGCCTACAAACACCACCCGCCTGTGTGCTGGCAACCTCGGGGAGCGATTCTGCAGAAGCCCCTGGGCCACCAGCCCTGCCCGAGTTCATCGCGATAAGGGGACCCGGAGTAGCGTTCATCGCGATAAGGGGACCCAGAGCAGCTGGCGGCTGCCAGAGCGCTGGGATCTGTCCCTGCTGCAAGCAAGCACCTCCTGGATGAAATGCTGAGTACGGCAGCACTGGAAATCTCCTTCTAGGAAGACCCACAAGATCAGCCCGACAGCTCTCCAGCAGAGAGGGTACCTAGACACGGCATTCTGGCCTGGGTAGCGCTCTGGGAGCCGTTTCGCCCTGCAAGACAAGGACAATTCTATGATCTCTGCCCAGCAGGATGAGCCGTACGCAAGCTGTTGTCCAGCTACAGGGGGCCTGTTTTTTTGTTTGGGGAAGAACAGCCAGGCAGACGACTGGGTGTGACACATATTTCAGTCACACTGCATTAGTCACCACCATGTACAGGCCATCATTTCTTTCCTCTTTCGCAAGTATCCTCTAGGGACAACTGTCAGGGACAGACAGTATGTTAGATAGATCCTTTTCCGATCAAGTACAGCAGCTTTTATGTTCCCATTAGCTATTCTTCCTCAAGAGATAAGGGATTAAGAAAGTTGGTTGACAGGAACCACCTGTCTAGGCTGCGATTATCCTAAAACCTGGAGCCTCACAGGAATCCCAGAATTACTAGCATGGCTCTAACCTCTTGTAACCGTTAATGCTCATTTCTTCAGAGGGCTGTTGGATGCCACACCTATGCTTACTGCAAAAAAAGGGGGAAGGCTAGAAAAGAACGCAAGTTAATTTGGAAGGGTAAAAGGAAAAAGTTGTTTTCCTTGGCCATAAAAGTTACTCTTTCACTGCTATTTCTTTTTCTAAATGCAGTAGGACAGGCTGGATAGAAATCACATCAAGAAGTCTCTGGCTTTATCACAGTGTAGCCTATAGATCCTGGTCTCCCCTCCCCCTTCCCAGTATGCAGAAAACACAACCAGAAAATTCAGCAGGTGAATAGTCGGGCACAATACAAGTGACTCCAGAGGCTGGGGGCTGCAACCTTGCTACCTGCTCTTCTAAAACTTCATCCCTTCTCCTGAAGGCATCTTAAACCAAGCCGTATTTCTTTTACGTGTACCTGGTATGTTTTGGGAGCATTTATCTTTTAAGAAGATCAAAAGGACAGTTCTAATATCAGCCATTTGTGCTGTAGTATTACCAATTCACAAATCTGTTTCCATGTTTAAATGACTACGTTGATTCTTTAGTTGCCACACTTTGGTTCATATTGAATATCTCAACCCACAATACTCTTCTTGCAAAAGACTGATGTTGAAAGATTTAAATTAACGAAACTGAGGAAGCAGAAAACCACAGCTGCAACAGCTCTTATAGTTCGGCTGCTTTCATCTACTTGTATTGTATTCCCTCTCCTTCTCTAAACACATCACTGTTGTATTGAAGCTTCTTCTAAAGATTAATTAGCAAAGCACTGAGCATGTTTTATCCATTCTTTTTCCCTCCCCACCTTCAGGGTATATACAGACATTGGTCAGCCTGCTCTTTAAAATTGTACACTTTGTGATGTTATTCATGAAGGTCAGATTAATTAAGTATTGCTTTATGTACAACTGCAGTTTGGAGTGGAGAGCAATGTTGTTTATGTTAGCGTTCAATTTCCAGTTCCACAGTCATTCAGAAAACAGTTCTATAGTAAACAATTCCCTTCTGCCAGGAATGCATTTCCTCCATGAATGAGGTCATATGATCATCTCATTTGTATCTCATACAAACCAGATAACTCAGGGAGGGCAAACTTTAGTTTCCATTGGCATACTTCAAAAGAATCAAAAAAATTGCCGGGGGATTCATTGGTGAATTATATGCAGTTCATAAGATCTTCACCTGTGAATATATTTTTCACACAGAAATACATGACACTTGTCCTGGTTTTGGCTGGGACAGAGTTGACTCTCTTCTTAGTACCTGGTGCAGTGCCGTGTTTTGGATTTAGTGTGAGAATGATGTTGATAACACACTGATGTTTTGGTTGTTGCTGAGTAGCACTTACCTTGAGCCAGGGACTTTTCAGTTTCCCGTGCTCTGCCAGCAAGCAGGCACACAAGCAGCTGGGAGGGAGCACAGCTGGGACAGCTGGCCTGAGCTGGCCAGGGGGGTATTCCATACCATGGAACGTCATGCCCAGCATATAAACAGGGGGGAGTTGGCCAGGAGGCGCGGATCGCGGCTCTGGCATCGGTCAGTGGGTGGTGAGCAATTGCAGTGTGCATCACTTGTCTTTTCTGGGGTGTTATTTCTTTTTTTGTTGTATTCCTTTTCATTACAATTATTATTATTATTAGTTAGTAGTGTATTTTATTTTTACTTTAGTTATTAAACTGTTCTTATCTCAACCCACGAGTTTTACTTTTTTTCCTTTCCTCCTCCCCACCCCACTGGGAGGGGGGAAGGGGAAGCGGCTGCGTGGTGCTTAGTTGCTGGCTGGGGTTAAACCACAACACTTTACAATCCAGAGAACAAAACAAGAGCAGACATTATCAGAGCTGCATTGTCAACCCCAAGGTTGTAAGGTGGCCTCTTAGCCAAAAGAAAAAAGCAGTATGGATTTCTCCATAGAATCTACTATAAGGGAACTCCACATTAGTCTACAAGGGCTTTTAAAATGTAGTTAGTAAGATGTGATCATAACTGTGACTGATCAGGACTATATAATGCATTCAAGGCTTTTAAAGGCCCCCTACCAATATGTTTAACCTTCATTTTACTAAGAATTTACTGCAGATGATTTCTTGCACCCATGCCCTCACCTCGATGTTGAGAGTGATACTATGTTGTGAAAGGTGCATTTATCTCTGTCTGCTTTGCTTTATTTCCATACTGCTGACATTCGAGCTTTGAAAGTCTCACCATCTTCTGCGGTTGAAGTCTATAAATAGTCTATAGTTATTACCTGATTAATCTCCTCTTTTGTGTTAATTTTATATTGTTGGAGAGATACTACATATAGACTGTCCTATATGTAAAAATGAACGTATTTGATTGCTGCTTTTTCCAATCCACATCTTTTGACTTCTGTTAACAAGATAATTAACATACTGTCTTTTCTTAGATGGATCGCTAATCAACTTCCATTGTTGTCACTGTAGCAGCTAGCGTCTTATTGTGCATGATTTCTTCCTCTCACTTCCTCATACGTCCACCTCTGCAGCACTGAACCCAAAATCCACCAAAGACATATTCCCGGTCAATCCCATTTCAGGACTAATTCTTGGTTTCTCATCCTTTTACTGCATCAAATTCAGGTTCTTTGTTCTCACCTTGAAAACTGCATAATCCCTGCCCACATCTCTGTTCCCATTTCCGCCTACTCACTACTTCTAATCTCCTCTCCAATATTATTTTCACACCCTTCTGCACACCCTCTTGCCGAGGGGGTTTTGGGTTTTTTTTGTAAACTATTTTGTACAAGTCAACGACTGCAGAGTAACTATTGAGAAAAAGTAATTTGAGGAAGTTTTTCAGTTACAAATAATTATACCTTAAATGAAAAAAAATATCAAATGCAGACATTTATACTAAATAAATATCTGAGTCAAATATATGCAATTATTTGGACTGCTCTGGAAGGGGTTTTTGTTTCTTTGTTTTAATCTTTGTCCTACTATTATGCCTTAGAGCTGAAACCCATGCTTTTATCTTTTTTTCATGCAAATAACATGAAAAACCTGTAGTTTCTCCCAGCAGGGAAGAGCATGCTGAAAAAAATTTTGGATTTAGATTTTAGAACAAGGGAGCAGCATTAACTCCAACTGCAGCCAGCAGAAACCGGTGGAGCTTAACGGCTCTGAAAAACCGAGTCTTGGCAGAATCCACATCTGTCTTTACTGGAGGCGATGATGTAAAATAGGCTTTCAAACCCACCTGTGATAAAGTCAGTTAATTATCCTTCATAAAACGTTTATGTTTGCTACCTGACACAGGATGTTTTCCCATACAAGGGAGTACTCTCTGCTTTCGTCCCTTTCCGGGTGCGTGTCGCAGAAACGGTCTGACACATCTCCACCATTTTAATCACATCAGTTGGTAACCTCGGGCAACGCATTAAAAAGTTTGTGTACAAACAGGTGCTTAATATTCACGACATTTCTGTAAGCACACGAGGAAGCCAAGATAAGTGCTTCATGTTGCCACACTTCACCAACATCACTTTTTTTTTTTTTCCTTTCCCTCCCACAACTGGCGTTCATTGCCCCATGAAAGGGGCATTCAGGGCTAACACTGAGCACACACGCCTCCGCAGCGAGCTGGCGGCGCACACCGGCCATCTTCAGACGGACCGCAGCGGCAAGCCCACGGACAGGGGACGCCCCCAAAGCAGGCCTCTCGCTGAGAGCCGGTACCTTGACAAGGGCCGAGCTCTTCTGACCGAAGCTCTTCTTCGGTCACCTCCGGAGAAGCCTTCCCTCTGCCCCCAGCACTCAGCCGACCCGGCCTCCAGCGACCATCCCCTCGGCGGCCCCCTCCCCGGGGCCGGGTGTGCCGGCCGGGTGCCCCTCACTTCACGGCGCCGCAGGCACCGCCCCGCCCCGCCTCTACCTGTCGGCGGGAAGCGGCCGCCCGCCCCACGTGACGGGGCAAAGTCCCCGCCCCCGGCGCAGCCCCGCCCGCCCCGGGCAAAGACCCCGCAGGGCGGCAAGCGTGGCGCAGCGCAGCGCTGCCGCTCCGCCCGTAGGGGGCGCCCGCCCGATACCCGCCTCCTCGGGAGGGATTCTCTCTTCCCCGCCTCCCTTTGCCTCCAACGATGACCCTCGGGCTCCAATCTCCGAGCCCCGTCCCGCCCCTCGGCCAATCCGCGGGCACCTCCCCCTCCCTCGCCGGCCAATCCGAGCGCGCAGACCCGCGCCCGCCTCGGCAGCCAATCAGGTCGCGGCGTGGCGGGCGGACTCTGCCTCCTCCTCGCTCGCCCTCTGGCACTGCCTTCCCCCTCCCGCCAGGTCCTGCGGTGCAGGCGGGCGGATGCGGTGCCGGGCTGCTGTCGGCGCTCCCCCTCCCCGCAGCAGCAGCGGCTGCCGCTGCCTGACGGGCTTCGGCCCCCTAGCTCGCCGCGACCCTTCCGCGAGCGCAAGCCCGAGCCATGCTGCTCCTGGCCGTCGCCTTCATCGTGGCCTTCGTCCTCCTCCTCTACATGGTGTCGCCGCTCATCAGCCCCAAGCCCCTCAAGCTGACCGGCGCTCACGTCGTGGTGAGTCGGGCGCCCCGGGAGGGGGACGCGCTGTGCGAGGAAGGGGTCCCCGTCGCCGTCCCTTTCTGCCCCGCGCCGAGGCAGCGGGCCGTTGGCGGGCCGCCGCCGCTCGGCCTCGGCGCCTTTCCCGCCGCGGCGCGGGGAGGGGGCTTCCGGGCGAGCCGTCCGCGGCCGTTTTGTCCGTTGGGCCGGTGCGCGGGTCTGGGGGGAAGGGAGGGAGGCAGACAGGCCGCTTCTTCCGAGGGGGGCGTGCAGCGCTACCGGGAGGAGTGTCCCGCTGGCAGCCAGGCTGGCAGCCGGGGGGTATGGCGGCCTTAGGGCCCCCGCGGGGAAGGCCCCGCTGCAGAGGGTGTGAGCGGAGGAAGCCTCTCGATCACGGGAACGGCGGGGTGCCGGCGGCGGGGGAAGGGGGGGGCTCTGGCGGAGCGTGCGGACGGTGACTCCCTGCAGGCTGGTGTTCAGCGGCACCCGGAGGGGGGCTGGTGGCAAAGGCCCGCGCTGGGGAGGTTCAGCGTTAGGGGTGCCCGCTGGTTTGCAAGGAATCTTGGCAGCTCGATGTAGCACCCCAAGCTACCAAAACATGGGAGCCACAAGTCCGAGTGATAAGGAAATGACCTGTACTGATGACTCTGACAACCGCTGTCTATCTCGGTTGGCTTAAGGCGATCTTCTGAGTCACCAGAAATGCAAACCATCTTCAGTCTTAATGTTGACTTTTTGAGACATTCCCTTTGTACTCTCGAAGTTACCAGTTACCTTGAGTTTTGTTTTCTTTTAGCATGTCCCGATGTACTTAAGTGGTGTGTGCGCTCATAAACAAAAGGCAAAATTTATGGTTTCGTTGGTCTTAAAAAACAAGTTAGACGTGAGGAAATGGGAAGACTAACACAAAAGAAGTGATCAGATGACACTCATGCACCTTTTTGTCTTTAAGTACGTAGATATTGATGTCTATGAGCAATATTTGGATTGTCTGTAGTAAAAATGGTAGAAGTAAGTCTTTAGAAGGAAGTCTTCAGAAGAACATAGTGTTGAAACAGTTCATGAGTAGTACACCAGTAGAAGTTGTAAGGGTGTGTGGCTTGGCAGAGGTGGGGAGGGAAGGAAGGGGAGCAATACCCAAGTGCTTTCAGGTGGATCACAAAGTAGTGAATTTGGAGGCATGAGAGCAAATGAGTTAAGCAGTTGAAAGAATCACGGTCCTAGAATCAGCTTTTTTAACTTAGCTTTAAATCCCTAAGGTATGTTCTATGCAGAGAAGCTGTAGTTTACTGTTTGCTTAGATTTGCTTTTAAGGGGTGAATAATGCTTGCAGATGCCCTTTATTACAGTAGGAGTTTGGGATAATCCAGAAGTTAGATCTTTTAGGTGCAAGTGAATTTAGAGCTACTCCGAGGTTTGCGGGGGGGGGGGGGGGGGGGGGGGGGGGGGGTGTTGAGCGCTGTATGATGCCTTTTTGGCTTGGGGTTTTTATTATTATTTTTGGAGCTCCTCTTTGGAGGATGGAGCTGTCCTCAGAATAATTAAGACCGGTCCAAGTTGCAACAGTATTCCCAAGTTGCTTTATGCAATAGGTGTTACTTCAATGCTGTAACTGGCTTTACAGCATCATATATTGTGTGAGGTGTGTTCGAGCTTGCATTAAGGTTCTCTGGTTATGGTTCTTCCCACAGATGTAATGCTTGTTAAGGAGGAACCCTTCAATACTGTGTAAAAGTAAAGGTGAAGCAGACTTAAGGGCCTTCTGCGACTTTTATGCAGAAATAGAATAGCAAACAATAAAAAGTTTAATGGATTTTATTCCAAAATTTTGCTGGTTTTTTTATATATATTGTGATTATCCCAAGTTTTGTCTGTTCTTTATGTGATTAAACTCTTTAAAAACTACTGTGCTGGTTCTTCTAATGAGAATGGTTCATTTAAAAAAGTTCACATTGAAAATCATGAGAATATTCTTGTTGGAGAAACCTCCCTATAACCACTGCCACTAGTTATATTAGCAGTTTAAGCTCAATTTGATACAAGTGGAAATGTCAAAAACAGTATTCCTGCAAGTCTTATAAAATTAGGAGTCCAGCTAGAGAAGTAACTATATTAATATATTGATGGAGGAAAAGGCTGTGGATATATTTAACTTGATGATACCAATCAAAATCTGCAGGTAAACAGTTTTATTGGTGTCACCACTGGCAGAACTACTTGTTTTATTTTGACTTTAGTTATGCTCTTAAACTATTCATGCAAACTAATGAAATACAGAGCAATTGTTTCAGAGTTCACTAGTTCTTAGACTTGTAGATGCTGTTAATAATGCTGGACACTTGTACATTTGGATTGCAAATTTTCTAGTGTAATGCATAAGGAAAAATATTGGATGATGGTACTGTAAATTGGAAATTTCGTTCAGGGAGGCTTTCTACGTTATGTGTGTAAAGTGAAATTTTACATTATATACTGGGAGTAAGTGTTCTCTGCTGCTGAAATGACTGAGAGACTTCATGAAAGTATTTAAGGACGATAACATTATCTAAGGACTTCTTTGAAGTCTTCTCACAGAAAAATATCAACATCTGTTTAAGTGATCTGCATATATAAATTCTTCTTAGTTTATGACTTGATTCACATAAGACTGTAGATTAACATTTGGTAATCTTTGTCAGGCCTCAGTTAAACTCAGTCTTGCTATAAAGAAAGAATAAAGGAATAAAGACCTGCAAATTGTGTATTTAGCTGGTTAAGCCCTCTCAAGAGTGCAAGTGATTACCATTGCACGGTAAATACAATTTTTCAAGATATACTTGAATAAATTGTTTTTCTGAAGCAGAAAAAGTCAGTCTTATCTAGAAACTCTTCTTTCTGGAGGCCTGTTGAAAGTATCGTGAAAATACCTGTTACATTTCTGAAGGAAGGTCATTGGGCAACTTCAGAGGCTATTACATACCAGTTAGAATTTTCAACTTGTCAGCATTCTTTTCACTCTTAATCCTTCATAAAAAGTATATCTCTTCACTCCTAACAGTTACGGTTAATAGACACTTGAGTTATGGCTAAGTAACTGACTCCAGCTGCCTTTTGGGATAGAAATTTGAAGCAGAAAACTTGTGGGTTTTTTCTCTCTGCCCTCTCCCAGAGTCACCTGCATGATGGAAGTGCTTGCTGTGTTAGGCGAGGCATGCTTTCTGGAGGAATCATGATCATAGGAGTCTCTTTTCCTTAGTAAAGAATAGGACTGTTATTCAGAGCGAGAGTCTACAGAACTCCAAATTACTAATGGTGTAATTTTGTGGGTTTTTTTTCCCCCCCTCTTATCTGCTGTGTATTTTGGTGACCCCAGTGAGCACCATTAAATAAAAAGGACTTCTCTGCTGTCGAATTGGCTCAAGCATCAGGTTTAGCTTATTTAAAACAAAATGCTTTTTAGATGTTTAATACTACTTGTTTTGTTTCTAGCACGACTAGGAAAGCGTTCTCAAATAAAGGGTCTAAAAGTTATTTTTGTGCTGTAGAGCTGCTGCTTCTTGTGCTGAACTTCTCCATGCTTCAAAATCTGGAAGACTATTTTGTACATCTTTTATTTTGCCATTGGCTTTAACTCTCTGCTTGGGTCTCAGGCTACGTGCTAGCATGTATCACCTATTCTGTGAGAATAAGCTATTATTTTGGTAGCTGGTTGTACTAGTAGACAGGAAAATGAAAATAGGATAAGGCAGTCATCACTGCTTCATGTGCATCGTGCTCACTTGCATCACATTTAACTGCCCTTTGTCAAAGATGTTACACCTGCCCTACACACATTCTCTCTGCTCTTTCTTTCCATTTCTCTACAAAGGTACTTTGCTTGATGGAGCAGAATGCAACAAAAACTTAAGATGTTAGGGCAAAAGCAGCCTTCTGTAGATTTCATGAGTGATGTTTAGAAATTGTCTTTGCTGAAAGACCAATGATAACCTTCCCCCCTCATTGTTTCACCCTTAATCTTTCTAAAACCAAGTTGAAATTCCTGCAAAAAACCCCAAGGTCTCGGTGATATGAATGCAGTTTATCAAAGTTTGTGGACTAACAATGTCAGGAAATGTAAAGGTCTTCTCTGCTTGGGACTGTGTCCCATTCAGATTGAAAAGGGCCTTTCGCTTGGACATAGGTCAGGATGATGACGCCACATCCACATGCATAAGGGTCGTCTCTAGTCTAGAAGTAGTTTCACCACTTCTGTGCAGAGCCCAACTTGATAACTGCAGTCATCTTTAAGGACAGCCAATCTTGGTGTCTCAGCATTGTAGCTCTTGTGTTGGGAGTGATATGATCTGTGGTTTGGATGCATCCGAGTGGTTCTACAAGAGGTCATTTTCAGTCTAGTCAGGCATACTAACCACTTAGAGCAGATTACAGGGATGTTCTGTTTCAGTGGAACTCAATACCTTTTGTCAGAGCACTGTCTAAAAGCATGAAGCCAGCTTGCATCCAGCGCTAAGTGAAAGTTAATAAGCTCTGTTGGAGATACCGTTATCAGTTGGTTCTTGATTTTGATCATTCCTGATGACAGTTCTGTTAATTTGGAGTTGGACTGTCTCATCAATTGAAGCGAACTTCCAGTATCTCAAACTTGAAAGTCAAACATAGCAATTCTCTGTACCTCACCCCAACGTTTCCATTTATCAAGAGGGAAATAAACCCTATGTTCCTTAGAAGCTGAACTCTATTATCAAGGATCGTAGCTTGAGAAGTTGGAGTCAGACCCTTTTTGGAATAGCTAATTTGGTACCTGTTCTTCTCAAACACAGAAACAGCTCAATAACACTGCTCAAGGGCTGGTAGTATTGCATTCTGAACATATGAATTAATACTAGGATTTAATTGTCCCTTCCTGTCAAGAAATTAGTCTATGTTTTGAGCTACTGTGACCAGATTTTTATTTTTGCTAACTCCTCTGAGGCTGGGTTACAGTGAAATTTAAAAATGGGATCAGTGGCAGTTCAAATGTCTGGAACTACTGAAATGCAGTAGCACTGTAGAACTATTGGCCATAAGGGTAAGTAACTATAGTAACATCTTGTTTAGTGGAGTAGATGTGTGCTCTCCCTTTAATTCTGAGCATCTATGTTAGTAACTTACCTAACAGGCTTCATAGAATTGCTTAGGCTAACTTCATTGTAGCACAAAGCAAAGTTTTCACTAGTGTTAGGAAATTTTTTTTTTCTGTTACATTAGCATTCATGGTGAATGTTCCTGAAAGATGTGCGTATTAGTAACAACCTCCCACATACTAGTAACAGCCTCCCACCTAAATGCTAAAGTTCCCAGCTAATTGATATTGCCTTTTGTCATTGACCTATCTGACATGAGCCCCATCCAGTGTTCTTGGGTGTGACTGTGAAAAAAACTTCCTTTTTCCATTTCTTGCATGACTTCAGACCTTGTCTTTCTGAAATGAATATTAGCCTTGTCTGACAAGCCAGAGGCTTGGTGCCAGTACCTTCACCTTCAAAGAATTCCTTAAGCACTGGTATAGTTGACCTGTTGATGATACTTGGTGGTTTGTGCAGGTAGTAATCAGCTGTGTCTCGGTGCTATGCCAAAAAATGGAATTGGAGCAGTCTTCCATGCACATTGATTAGTTCATTTGCTGGTGTACCTGCTGCTATGGAAAATCTATAGAAGCAGCTCATGAGTGCAGTGGAGCTGAGGTCTGCCTGAATGTATCAAACTGAGTCTTTTAATCTCTTCAGAAATCTACTGAAATCTTGCAAGCTATTTTGCAAATACAGTAAAATTCTTAACTTCTTTTTCATCATGAAGCATTAAATTAATTCTGGGGTTCTGCTGAAGTCCCAAATTGTTAACTAACACTTGCAGTCTTACGGACTTCATTTACTTTGAAAGCAGTCATCCTTGGTTCAGAACACTACAGGCCAGGTTTCACATTTCTAGAACAGGACATGCATCTTGGAGTCATCCTCAAAGGTTAGTGTAGTGTGAAGCTAATCTTGCAGAGCGAGTCAGTTAGAAGCTAATCTGAAGCAGCTATCTCTACTAATAGAGGAAGCCTAAAGAGCTGAAATTGGTCTTCGTGAATGTTACACCCATTCTTGGCCCATTTGTGACTGTGGACGGACCAGTCAGAAAATCTGACTTGTAAATCTTGTTGTAAATCTTTGTTTGCTGGGATTACTTCACTTACACTAAGCTGTTTTTGAAGGTTAGTGATAAAATACTAATATGAAAGAGGAGTTTAGTGACTCATGGGAATGTCCTTCTGACTTTACTGCCTCCAGGAGTGGAAAGAATTTTAAGGATAATGCATCTCTGAAAACAAAACTGAGGCATTGGCAGATGAGGAGACAACACAAGGCTTTTGACAGGGTGTGCAGTTAGAGATTGGAGATCTTTGCTCTTCCACTAATTGGCTCAATGCCTCCATTTTCTCATACTTAAAATGGAGGCGATATCTTACTTTCTCTGAAGTCTTTTGAAAGGTTTTGATAAAGAACAAAAAATTACAATTTCCAGAGCAATCTGAATAGCTTCTTTTTCCAACTATTAGGAAATCTGTATTTCAGAACTCATTTCATCAACAGAATTTTTTTACAATAACTGCTTCTAGGCATTCTGTTCCAATATTTGCTCAGTTTTAGCCTCTTAATATGCTGTTAAAAGAAAATTCAAATAATTTGGGTGTATAAGGAAGATACCAGTGTTTGTTTAAGGACCGAAGGCGCATGCAGACTCAGACTGGGCTTAAATGAGCAAGTCATCTAAAGGCAGTGTCAGACAGGCAGACATTTTTATTTTAGTCAAAAAGAGAGGTCAGGATTGTCGTCTACATCTTGTTCCACGTGAAGTTCATAAGTAGGTTTATTGAGGGTAGTGAGAGAGGTGTTAAGGTGACTTTAACTTGTATATTAGTATTTCTTGGCAGTGTATCCTCCTGCAACATATGATGCAGGGCTGTAGTCATGACCCTGCATTTGTCTATAGATGAACTATTAATTTCCTGTTTGCGTATAAGACTATTCAGTGTTAGAGTTTAGAGGAAGAAGAAAAGATAATGGAAGTTTAGGTGCTGGCATCCCCACAAAACTGGAATTGCAGAATGGCGTGGACAGTTCAAGGTCCAAACTGGGGGAACTGAGAAATACTCTACAGAAGGCCAACTGTTGAATTAATGGAATTTTTTTTAATAAGAAAGAAGGTATTTTCTGTTTATGTTTACGTGATGATATCTTCAGCAGGCAATCTACAGTTGTTCATTTTCTAAATAATTTCTACTGTGACCAGGTATGAAGGGGCGGTATGTAATTTTATTATTATGGCTAACATTAATAGTGATTTCAAACTTTTAACTACTTCTGCTTTTAGAAATAACATACAGAACTTAGTCAAAAGCATGTGAGAGAGCCCATGTGGGAGTGGGTCTAAGTGTGCCTAATATAAGAAATGAGCAAAAAATACCACTGAGGTAAAACTGGTTTTGGGGTAGAAACAAATGCTCATTGATCTATTCATCTTATTTTTCATTCATACTCAGCAAGTAAACTAGCTTTAGTGTATCTTCTGTATTCATACCTCATTGGGTGATATTTTAATGTCAGTATATTTTTAGAATTCTCATTTGATTTGACTTTTACCATATGGGAGAAGGGATGAGAGTAGTGGACTAACACTGCCATTTTCAAATAACTTTTAGGTAACTGGAGGCTCCAGTGGAATTGGAAAAAGTATTGCTATTGAATGTTATAAGCAAGGTGCTTTCATAACACTAATTGCAAGGGATGAGGTAAGTGTATGTGTATTTTTACTGGCTAAACTCTGTTCACAAAATCAGTATAGGTGGGGAATAATTTTGGAATTGATAATTATTCATACTTTCTTCAGTGTATATTTTAAGGGGATCCTAAGCATTTCAAATTAATGCATTTGAGTAGCAGAGATGGCTGCCTTTTTAAGGAGTGTAGCCCAACATGGAATTTGTGATTAGCTTGCCTTAAAACTCTGCCAGTGCTATCATTTCTGTTAATGGCATTCATTATTTCACTGTCTAGAGCTGTGGCAGAGGACAAAAGCAGGAAAAACCCTATATTCTTTAAAACTCTAGAATTTCCCTACAGTAAGTGACAACTGGGGGATTAATGACAATTCTTAAAATTCACGGAATATTTTGGTGTCTAATCAGCATTATATCATACTTTTTACTAGTGAAAAACTGTTCATCGAGACAGCTTTGGAGGAAAAAGGGTTGCTTTGGTTTTTTTTTAACTAAGAGGTATTCAGAATTTAGTTGGAATGACTGTTTTTGTAATGGATTGTTATTTTTATTTGTAGAGAAAAAACTAAGTATTCAGGAGATAAAAGCACTTAACTTTTTGGGGGGGGCTCAGTCCAAGCTGTCTTTGATAACTTACACTTGAGAACTTACTTTGTATAACCTTGAATGCAGCCAGAATTGACACAATTTTTCTTGAAAGGAGTATGACATTTTGAATTTACCAAATTTTAGTTTAATTTTTATGGTAATTCCATGACGGTGATTGTTCTTCAGAATAGTTTATGTAATATTACATAAAATAGAACCAAAATACAGGAGAAAAATTAATACCTACAGTCTTAGGTTCTCTGTGTAGTTGTAGGAAACAAAAGCATTAAATCTGTTATAGAAGTCATTATCGGCTTTAGAAGATGAAGTGAAAAACAGATAAGCGAGTTCTGATAGCTTGATGGATTTCATGTTTTCATCATATATTCATAAATCTGTAAAATGACAACAGTAAAGTGTTATAACTAGTTGAGTATAACCTTTTGGGGTTTTAGGGAATGTTTTTAAGCCTTATTGAAATACTTAAGACTAATATTGCTCTCAGAACTGGGTTGCTTTAGCTGTTCTTGTATCCATTTCAGAACAAGCTGTTGCAGACAAAGAAGGAAATAGAAAAGTATTGTGTTAATGACAAGCAGGTAAGATCACTGCCAGCACTGGCTGTTGTGTGTTAGTCACTACAACATAGTTCAGTAGTCCTGTCTTTAAAACAAAGCTGTTTGACAAAAATGAGCGAGGATTCAGTATTTGAATTCAAAAATCCCAGTCTACTTACATGAGATGTTCTGAACTCGGCTACATTTGATGTTGCCTAGCTAGTGCATTAGCCTGCTTTTCTTAGAGAAAAAGATTGATGTCTTCAGCTGTAGGTGTAGTATGCTTTTTTGGAGAGCTGCAATTTACTGTCACTCGATAAGCATTTGTATTCTTCAAGATGAAGTGGAAGAACCAAATTTTTTTCAAATCGCTTGATTTTTGCAATTCATAAATACAGCGATTGTCTTGGGAAAGAAGTTGAGACAGTTGTTTTCAGGTTTAGTTCACTACATCATACTTGTAATCCTTTTCCTGACAAAGTACTGTAACAGATACACAAGTTAAATTTGTGAAGTTCTGAGACTTCTGAACACTGAAGCTGCTTTGGTGAATAGATAGTGCACTCGTGCATAAAGGCACTGTTCTAGAGCTTGCAGAGGTACTAGCTTAAAATAGGTAAGCTTGCTATGTTCAAAATATGCAACTTCAAGATGAAATGCTAAAATTATTTTTTCGCAGTACTAATAACCAAGGGGAGAGGGGAAACAGTATTGAGACTGTTAACATCTTTGACTTCTCCTTTCTTGTGTTCCACAACTTTTTTGTTACTTTCATGATTACAAATACAAGCAATTTATTTGTCTGTGAAAAGGGATTTGAATTGATAAATTGGATGTTCTGTTGAAAAGAAGCAATGGAAAAAGCTGAATATTTGGAGGTAATAATGTTAGTACTAGCTGATACAAAATTTTCTTAATACCTCCATTTATAGGATAAGATTCTGTCTTCCGTATATTTTTTTCAAATGGCTCAAGCTGATTTTTTTTTTCCTCTGCATGCTGCCCTACTCAGATCAACTTTATTTGAAAAACTAAGTCATTTGAGGTGAGGAGAAACTATATTTTGCCCATTCAAAAAAAAGAAAAAAAAAGAATCATGATAACCACTTTCTTCTAGCTGCTCTAGTAGTTTCCCATGCTTAGCATTGAAGTTAATCCCTTGTCAAACACTGTGTCAGGATGTTCTTGTTAAAATCTGTCCAAGCTTGATAGATGCGGACTTTTAAAAATAATATTACATGGTGCATTTTCGTAAGAGTTTCAGTTAAAATCTCTGAAAGTACCTTCAAGGTTGAGCAAGCTCCAGTGTGGGCTGAACAGGACTGCTTTTGCAGAAGCAGCTTCAGACTTGCAGCCATGTTAAACATAGGCAGTGGGAGTGATAGGTAGGCTGGCTCTTCTGTAGCTATTGTTGGGTTGTAGACAAGGTCACAGGGAAGCCTGCCTGATCTAAATGCAAAGAACAGAACTGGAAAAAGCAAGGAGTCTGGGACAGAGCTCACACTGGAACAGCAGGTCAGAAGCTGGGAAGTGAGGGTAGCTGAACTGAGAGAAACTGTACAAAAGGATTGCTGAGACAGTGTAGAGAAAGATGTTGTCTGATATGGGTCACATACACAGAGACTGTTACGTTTACTAGATGTCGAGCTAAGAGGCAAAGATCCTCAGGAGAGATTACTTTTTATGTGAGCATGTGCTGTCACCGTTCAGCTCTTGGATATAGACTTGAAACCAGGTTGTATTGACAACCAGGGTCTGACATCTATGTACATTTTAGTGTTCGACGTTTGCATGCAATTTATTTAGAGTGCTGACAGTGCAGCCTTTATGGGTATAGATGTGCAATGGAACAAAATCTTTGCCCTTAGAGGTTTTTTTTTGCAATATTTTTTTTTAATCCCTTTGCTAATATAGAATATTCCCAGTTACTTCACTGGGAGTTGAATTGATCTTTTATTGTGAAAGCTTTATTAATGATACAACATCATGCAATATTTAGAACAAAAGGTGAGAAACAAGGCTGGGAATATTAGACTATTTCTGGCGGCATATTCTGTGTCCTAGGCATGGATCTATACTGCATGCTTTGGAGTGAAGGTAATCAGTATATTGTAGCAGAAGAAAGAACATATGATAATAGAAGAAAAGAGGTGAATTGTATAATGTGATAGTAGTCAATAAAAGCTGTGGTAATTCTTGAGTATGTTGCTCACAGTATAACTAATCTATGCAATCTGATATATTAACCAACTGCTCCAATTTTGATACAGAACTGTGATTTTTAACTTCCTCACTGATCTTGCAAAGCCATCCAGATAATAAATCAATGTTGTTTTTGTTCACCTGTAATTTTGTTCTTGAACTTATGTAAAAGATAAATATTTCCAAAATGTAATAAATGCCCTAAGGGGAGGTGCATGCAGACCAGCCAATAACTTGGGCCACAAGTTTACTCTGATGTCCAACTACCCACAATGCTGGGAGGCAGGAATAGCCAACCTGCTGTACAGGAATGGCAAGCAGATTCTGTTTATGCAGCTAAGAAGTGTTGCAGTCTGACCAGAGGCAGAACTGACAAATGACTAGCTGCCAAAGCAGTTAGTTACACTGTGGTAAGCTTTTTTTTTGTGTGTGTGTGTCCATGTGCTCCATGACAAGTGGTCATGATGATACTTGTTACAAACTGGTGATGACTTTGTTTTATTTCACCTCAAACTGAGTTTAAATGAATTGACCAAAGTAACAGAAAGGTTAGAAATTGGAACAAAAATACAGGAGTCCCTCCTTTTATTGTGATATGAGATTGCTTTTCCTTTCAAGATGATGAATTGCCCCGAAGCTCTGCTGATTGCTCAGCAGAGAAGGTAGCTTATTTGTCAATACTTGACCAAGCTGGAGTTTGTAGCAATCTTACAGTTTGTAAGTGGTAACCCAAAGGTGGTGCTTCCTTTGGCCAAAAGTTGATTTGAAGGTGCTTTAAAACATAGATTCTGAGATCATCTTGCTGAAAGTAATTAGGAACTTTCAAGAAAAACAAGGCCTAACTTCTAGCTGCAACAAAACTTAGATATCACTGTCATCTGTTTTTTGTCGTACTGTCCTGCCCGCCCCCCCTCCCCGCAGCTAATGCTTATTTTCATTTTTCTGTATCTTTCAAACTAAAACCCATAGTCTCTGGTTTCCAGACAAGGAGTAAACATATATACATCGCTTTTTAGATATTTATGACACTGTGCAACTAGTCAGTTTCTCGTAGAATTTTTATTTTAGTTTTGTTCTTGACATGTCCCAATTAAACAGTATGCAACTAAGTTTACTACTTTTCTTCAAAAAAAGATTTTATGAAAAAAGTGGGTAGCATGCATTGCCAGTACTAAAGTTAGCAGGTTTTTAACACTTGCTTTATAAATTTTGGAAAATTTTTTTGCAGCGCTGATGCTGCAGTTTCAGAGCAACACTCTGCAACCATGCCGTTCTATGATGTGGAAAAAAAATGATTTTTCTTAAAGATGAGCCTAAGCCACACAAATGGTTCGACTTGTGTTTAGCACTGATGAAAGTTAGACGTAGCACTGTGGAATTTTGACTGCCTTAGAACAGTTTTTACTAAACTTTATGTAAATAACTTGAGTCATAGTGTGTCTTAGTACAGTAAATCAGAAATGATACTTTGCACATGAGTAGCTCCTTTGAAGATCCTGAAGTGCTTATTTGTTCTTAATATCTTTATTGTACTAGAATGTGTGTGTGTGTGAGGGGGAGGAGCTCGGAGGGGGCAGGGATTGCTTTCTCCAGCATGGGAGAAGTGCAAACTGTCCTGTGAAAAAAAACTGCGTGTTTTTCTGGAAAAGATATGCCGTTGGGTTTTGTTCCATTTTGAAAGGCTTGGAGTCAACAGTTACTGGACTTACTGTGTTGTAAAAATGTTCTTTTGCTTTCCTTTTCTAGGTTGTACTGTGTATTTCTGTTGATATATCTAAAGACTACGAACAGGTGGAGAATGTTCTAAAACAGGTGAGGAAGGAACTGATTCACCTATGTGTCTTAAGAAGCTTATCTGTATGTGATGTATTTCTAATGGAAGTAGTTTCTTATAATGATACTGTGCTATAGGAAGGTTTTTTCCCTGCTAAAGAGCATCTTAATCTCTGTCCCATCTTCCAGGCTCAGGAGAAGCTGGGGCCAGTTGACATGCTTGTAAACTGTGCAGGAACATCAGTTACAGGAAAATTTGAGGATATTGAAGTGAATGCTTTTGAAGTGAGTGAGCATACTTTTTTATTTTATTATATGATGATTTCTCATTCAACCGTTCTAACAATTAGATTGCATTCCTGTGTCTTTGCAGACTTTGTATGAATAGTGATACCCTATTGTGGTAGCTGTCAGAATTAGAATGTATCTTTAGATTTGCAGGGGTTGCCTCTAATTTCTCACCTAACTATTGGTCCATTGATGGGTCAGAACAGTGAATTCTCCCTCTGGGATAGAGAGAGTCCTCAAAGTGGCAAAAAAGCCTGGCATGTATTTTTATAGTTTAATGCACTGTGAAAGGCACTGAATTTCACATGGTCTCATTTTTTTTCTGGTGAAGGTTTTTTTATATATATTTTTAACCTGTTTAAGAAAAATTTGGCTGTTATCAGTGTTCAGCTCTGAGTTGCACAAATTGTTTGCAGCTTGAGAAGCTGCTGCTCTGATGAAAAGACAAAAAAAACCCCTCAAACCCCTGTGTTTTGATTGCTTTATGCCCACAGCTCTCAGGCCCCCAGTCATCTACAGATAACATTGAATCATCTGAAAATACTACATAGGCATAATTTTATAATAAATTTGAATCATCCATTCTATTGCTTGTATAGGCTATCAGTTGTGTGTTAGGTCTCCTAGAGAGTGAAATTAAAGACTTCCCCTTATCCTGCCAAAGATTAAAATCTCTGAAATGCATAAATACATAGAATTTTTCCTGTTTCCTGTTTTAGAAAGCTCTTTAAACTTCCATTTCAGTATGTTTTCATACATCATGCGTTAATGGATTGCTTCCTAGACACTGTTTAGGTTAGATTTTCCCTCAAATATTCTTCTTTTTTCCTTGAAGGCCATATGGTTCACAGTATTATCGGTATCCTGGATGCTATTAAGACTTGTAGATAGGCTGGATTTCTTTTGGCTTGAAGTGAGATTTTTAGCTATAAAACAGTTTATGAAGCTGTAGAATAGAAAACAATTGTTATTTCTTTTGCCAGCTGATAGAGCTACAAATCTAGTGAACTTCATTGTTAAAGCAGACTGAAATAGGGACTTTTGATAAATAATACCAAACAGCTGAAGGATTCTGAATCTATGGCTCAAATACCATATTAATATCGTTTGTACAGAGATTAATGGCAGTCAATTATCTGGGTAGTGTTTACCCGAGTCGAGCAGTAATCGCTACCATGAAGGAACGAAGAATGGGAAGGATTGTGTTTGTATCATCTCAGGCTGGACAATTAGGTCTATTTGGTTATACAGCTTATTCTCCAACAAAGTTTGCTCTTCGAGGGTTGGCTGAAGCGCTGCAAATGGAGGTATGTGTGCAAAAATTTAAGTATTTTTGATTGTAGACAAAAATATTTTTTTTAACTAGCAGCACAGCACATTTTCACTTAAATAGTTCTCTTTTTGTCTTGTGCAGCACTGCTGATACCTGTGTGCTATGTTGGCCCTTTTTTTGGCAGCAGTACAATCCTATTGCTTTGCATGGGGTTGCAGAAAATAAGTTGATTTCAGTTGCATAAGAGGGTATAGATTGAATCTGTTCCTAGAACTGAAGATGACCACATGTGCAGACATTCTTCTAATCTTTTATTTAAACTAAAAGGACTTGGATTTTAAGTCTTTTGAGTAAAAGTTTTTCAAGGCTCTAAGTGCAGAATGATATTGAAGATCCCATGGATGCATGAGGGGCAGGCCAGTGATTCCCAACTTGTTTGTGAGGCCATGGTAAGTGGTATGTGAACCATATGAAACAGTAAAACTTGCAAGCTAGAATTTGAGGATTGTCCACAAAAAAAATTGTGTTGACAGTGGTCAACCTTGTCCTTCTAAGGTTTGACCTTGTCCTTCAAGATTGACCTTCTAAATTTTGGTATATATGAGCTTTTTATAGTGCAGTGATCTAAGCTTATGCTTAAGTCAGGACTAAAAACCAAACAAACACTGTTTTTGTTGTTTGGTCATTACCAACCAATGGAATGAGGTTGGTAAGTACATTGTAGTAAGACAGGTAAAATTGATTTGGAAATTACTTGCCTTATTCTTCTGTTAAGAATGTATATTTTAGTTGTTGTTTATATATTAGGTGTCTGTGTTTGGTTCTAGACCCTTGCATAGTCCCTGTTGTTACCGTGTTCTGTTCAATGTAGTTGTATGCCTTGATCAGGATAAGAATGTGGGGTAAAACTGCCTCCAATTACTTTTGGCCTGCCACATAGAACAACGTGACTGCAGGGTCTTTCTTCAGACTGGTGACAGATATTTTTGTGAAGACTGAATTATTCAAAACTAAAAATAGGGCGTTTATGGACCTGTGATGTGGTATTTCAGTAAGTGTCTTCAAGATAAATAAAAATGCTTAGTGCTTTACAACACTTTGCTTTATCTTAACCCTCTGAATTTTTTCATTAAAAGCTTCTTTATTTGTATTGGAGTACAGATTTGCATTGTAGTAGTTTCTGAATAGTAGTGCAGTAAGTGATGTAATTCTATGACACATATCTACAAATACATAACTAAATGCAATCCTTGACATGAGACCTCACGTTTTCTACTTAATTTTTTGTCTGCTTAGACTTTGACCCCTTGCAAGTTTATACCATGGGTTGAAAAGCCTTGTGACTTGAGTTATACCTCTTAAAGATCTCAAATTTGAATTTTAATTTTTGTTGTTTTTTTCTCATATTTGTCCAGCAGTGAAAATATGTAGACATAAACAGCAACAAAACAGCATGTTAATAAGCCTCAGTGAAAGCCTTTTTGGCCTTGTGTTTATGAATGTTGGGTACTGGTGTTTGGCAATGGTTTAGTCTTTTTTTTTAAATTGAAATTGGTAGAATTGTAGAGCTAAACTACTTTCATATTCCTCCTAAATGTCTTAAAAACCACTTAGATTCATCAAATAATTTACATCAAATGCAAAGTTTTTAGATATTCTTATTAAACAAAACAACACAACCATCTTTTTAAAATCTTTGCTGTTCTGCTTTCTCATTTGACAAAGCTCTGCGTCTTGCAAGTGCTGAATATGAGGGTGACTTAACACTAGAAGCAATTTAAATTCATGCTTGCTGTGCTTCTTTGGTACAAGAGAAATTAATGAATTTGAGGGACATGTAAAGGCTGTCAGTATTAAGATAACACTTACTTTTGTAAAATACAGGTAAAACCTTATAATATCTACGTAACGGTGGCCTTTCCTCCAGATACTGACACACCTGGCTTTGCAGAAGAAAGTAAAACAAAGGTAAATTGTCCTTCAGTAATGCTGTAATGTTTTTAAAGCTTCACTTCATAGTAAGCAGTGCATTGCAGATTTCATTCACTTCTGCAGTACTTTTGAAATCAGTGCATATTAAGATTTTAAGTACTTTTAAACACTTCAATTTTATCAACTTAACTACTCAGAGTTAAATAGCTTGTAGGATAATTTTGTGTAGTTATTGTTCTGGCTTTAAATGGAAGAACCACCTACCTTTAATATCTGAAACACTGCAAAGTCTTTCTGTACACAATCAAAATATTGTTGTAGAATGGTAAATTGTAAAACCACTATTTGTTTTGATATCAAAGCTTAATGAGCCAAAAATAATATTCCCATTTTGCATCTTTGATAATATGTAGTTGTTCTGATAGATGTGACAGATCAAAATAAACCTCAGTTCCTTCGGTGAAGTCTGCAAACTAACCATGCTGTATGAATATATGTAATGGCACAATTCAGTAGTGGCTGTTGTCTAGTATTAAAAGAAGGAAGGAAGCTCTCTTGCACTGTGCAAATGACAGTATCGCTTTCCAGAAGGGTGTGTCAGCAGGAGGCCTTTTTCATTTGGCTTACCTTAAAAGTGAAAGTTTTGACCTTCAAAAATTTAGTCGCCTCTCATCATTTGACATGTCCCTACACATGAAGTATAATTCCAAAAAGTACATTCAGGCCCCCTGTTCAGACTGAAGTATCAGCTAACCAGAGAAAAATGTGTCTTATTTTTTATTTGCATACCGTAAACTAGAAACCTGATATCTAAGGAGATCAGCCTTTTCAAGATGCCCCATCATGTATAATAGGAAATTGGGGTTGAATTCCATTTTGTTTTTCACCCTTTGTATAGGAATCAGTAGGGATTGTATAACACAATTCTTACTTCATCATTTCTTGATATAGATATTCTGTATGAAATGTATACTCCCACACATCCACATAAAGTGCCAAAATTAGACATCTGCAGATACTTGTGTAGCTTGCATATTCTCTGGGATTTTTTTTCTTTGCAATAGCCTATTTTAGGGAAATATAGTTACCAGCAAAATGCACTCTTATTCTAAGATTTCTCTTTAAAAAGGACTCAGTGATATTCATCTTATTTGTCAAAAAGGTGTTGTCTTTTAAGCAAAGATTTATGCTTTGTTTTAGCATGCATAAAGTCTTTGGGTGACTTGCTCCTATCGTGATAGTGCACCTTAAATCTCTGCAATATTGCAGTGCTCTGACAGTTCAGATACTCATTTATTATTGTTGCATTTATTTAAAACTACTTAGTTTAGAACATCTGTGTCTGTAGTTTGCATCTCTTTAGGACTAGGCTATTTTTCTGTGTAATCATTGAACATAGTAAAAGAAAATGTCAGGAACTAGGATACACCTTTCCTGTGTTTAATCATTAAGGTTTGGTTTGGTTTGAGGTAACTGCTTTACAAATGACAACTGTGCTTTGGCTGGCTGACTAGCCAGATCAAGTATTTAATGGCTGATTCCTGCCTGCCTTTTTCTCAACATGTCATTAACTTTAGCTGTTTCTCCTGAACAGCTGCTAATTTTTTTCCCAGACTTACAGTATTTTAATTACTGTTGACATCCCTGTATCTGTTTCAGATTTGGTTGATACTGGCTAGTAAGCTCAAAAGTACATAGGGATTATGAGATGGAGATCTGATGACATAAGCCATATCACCGTAGGAAAGCATGTAAAAGGTGGTGTATGTGATTTCTGCTGGCAAAGACACTGATGCTCCCCCCACCCCCCCTTAAAATATGCATACTAAAAAAAAGTAGTTTTCAGTGAGCCTCATCAGTGAAATCAGGATTCATAATTCTACAGATATTTGCAAATAGGCCTGTTTCTGTGAAATTTAATTTCTGTAGTACTTTGGATTGATAATGAGAGAGAAACCTGTAGTTGCTCAGCTCTTCCCTAGGAGCGCTTTTTTAAAATATTAATCTCGGAATTAAACTAGTCCCAGTATTTGACTAGGCTTGAATGCTTCAATTAAATTTTGTTATTAAATGTAACTGAATTAGCCATTACAACAAGCTGACTTGCGAGCAACTACTCTTTTCTCCCTAGTTTAGCGCTATTTTTATTTCATCAACAGAACCATCTATCTTAACATATTGAGCATTTTAAATAGCTTGCTATGCAGTTACCTCCATCATTGTTTTGTTAAAAGAATGTGAACGACAAACATGCTTCTAAATACTTCAAAGCATATTTTTGCCATTTGTTTTTGTAACAGAGCAGACTTGTTTGGGTGGGTGTTTTTGGGGTTTTTTTTTGTGAAAGAAATTGTGACTGCTAAAATAACTGCCATACCTGCTTGCTTCTAGTGAGGTAAAGTGGCATAAATGCTCTAAAACATGAGGAAATAAAATGCAGTGATGGATTTTGGGGGATAGCAGTGTGTGGAGTTTGAGAAATTAAAAAAAAAAAAAGTTGTTTTGTAGGATCTTAAAATATTTCAGGCCTATCTTTTACTTCATTTCTGGCAAAAAACATAAATGAACTAATAAAGGTGTTGAGGAGACATAGTTTAAGCATTTTGATAGCTTCTACTGAAAATAGAAGGGGAAAACCCCACTTTTTCACATTTTATTAGTAATAAACTGTAAAAATAAAGTACTACTCAAGGAAAAGTTGGCATTTCCCTTGTAAAATTAGACTATTATTTATGAAGGTGCTTTTACCTTTCTTTAAGTGGATGTTTTAGGTGACAGTATGATACCACTTGCTAACAGTGATGTCATTCATGACAAAAGACCCAAAACCAAAATTTGACCTTCATATTTTTTTCTCCTGTGTGTTGTTAGTCAAACTTATATTGGTGTTTTTCTACTAAAGCCCTTAGAGACGAAGCTAATTTCTGAAACCTCATCTGTTTGCCAAGCAGAACAAGTCGCCAGAGTTATAGTCAAAGATGCCATAGTAAGTAAATTATCTTTTTAAAGTATGTTCTTCGTTGGAGAGACTAGGATCGCATGTAATGCTTGTTTAAGACTGTAAGACAATGGCTAAGCTAAATGCAAAATCAGTTTACACTAACAGTACTCTGGTTAGTTTGAACAGGAAATATTTTCTTTATTCTTATTTTGCCACTGTGCCCACAAATGATTTTATACAATCTCTTGGAACTAAAAAGTATCTGAAGCTGTACATTAGACAGAACAAAATGATGCATCAGTATGATGCAATGTCTCAAAGGCAGATTATGACTAACTTTAAAGCACTAAACTCTATTGACTTTTTACGTATCAAATACCATTTGTCTAACCTCAAAAGCTTGTTGGACTATCTGATTTTTCTTGAAGATGAGTTCATAAAAGAATAATTTTGCAATAAATGAAGCCAGTCTAGCCTTTTTGACTTTTAATGTCTTAAGTGTGTGATTTATGAGTGATTAAAATACATGAAATGCTGCTCTTGGTGGTTAAACGTGTATTGCCTTTCTGAGGATTTTTTTGTTTAATGTTTTGTGCTATGGAATGCTTGCATGCTTAATAAAGCACCTCAGAACAGAAACAAACATGAAATTTCATGTTCATAACGCTGTTGGGTCCCAGAAAGGACCGTCCTGGGCAACCCTCTCTGGGATGGCCGATATTTGGAATACCCTTGGGCTAAATCAAGGTGAAATGACACCAAACGATCGGTTAAACATTTATTTATGGCAGAAGCTATTTGAACCCCTATGACAAAACTATTCAAACCTTCCATTTTACAACCTTACAAAACTATTGGAACTTTCAGTTTTATAACCTGTAACTGTATAAACCTTTAACCTTATAAAGGAGAACGTACAAGAGAGAGGGAAAGAGAGGAAGAAAGGTAGAGAGATAGAGATAGAGGGAAGATCCGGATCACCACCCTGGGTTTCAGCAACGTCTCTGGTCCAGTCCCTTCGGATGGTGGGTGCACACGCGGCTTCTCGGATTGTAACCGTATAAACCTTTAACCTTATAAAGGAGAACGTAGAAGAGAGAGGGAAGGAGAGACAGAGGGGAAGACAGGTAGAGAGATAGAGATAGAGGGAAGATCCGGATCACCACCCTGGGTTCCAGCGATGTCTCTGGTCCAGTCCCTTCGGATGGTGGGTGCACACGCAGCTTCTCGGATTGGCGCTGTTTAGAACCCAGTCCCCACCTCCAGTCTCGCTTCGTATGCTCATTATCTTGCATGTGCGATCTGTTGTTCTGGTACCTTCTAGAAAGGGATTGGGGAGGGGCTTCTAGTGATTTCGATCCCCCCCTCCCCTCTGTCAGAAACGCATGTGTAAAGCTGTCTCAAACTTACTCTTTAGATAGTCACCCAAGATAGGAAAATCGGCCCTAGAAAAGTGCCACCCTGCCTGCAAGATCCCCTTTTCTAACGGCTCCTTAATGGGTCGACATTCTTTTCCAACGAGTGTTTGAGACATTAACCCTTTCGTTTCAGTCTCTGACAAAATGCACAGCGATTGAATCCTAAAATCTGTAATTATTTTGCAGTTCAAACGCTCTTGATCTTCAACATGATTTACATCTACAGTAGGTGTTCAATTGTGAAGTTTTTACAATATTTTCACAAATACAGCACATAAACACAAAATTATGTCTGGTTTTGGAGGGGTGAGTTTTAAAAGCATACATAGTATTCTGCTTTGGTGCTTAAGGAAAACGAATCTCCTCTCTAATCTTAAGCATCTGGTATTTCTACACCATGCTTTCCAGCACTTTGGATGATACGTTAGTTCAGACGTGGTCTTTATGCACTCAAGCCATCAGCTGAGAGACTAAAATAGAAATTAAAAGGTAGCTCTGTACTGTAGGAACTCGCAGTCCTCTCAGGTGTGTGTTGGGAAATAACCAAATCTCATATCCTCTACTACTTCGCATAGATTCACTCCTAACCCTGATTCAGGAACACCACCTTCTCCTTTCACTTCCGCATTCCATAGATTTAGTCCTGCAGTGTTTCGGAAAGTCTGTTTTCCAGCATAAAGTCTGCTGGAAACAAATGGGAGAAGCCTGGGAGTCAGAGCTATAGAGCTGCAATTTTCCTGATGAGTAGTCAAAAAACAACGAACCAAACAACTTTTTCCTGGTGTTTGTCGCCCCTCTTCTGCCAGCTGAATTGCTTAGCAGGCTGTGTATCTCACGGTTTTGAGAAGGGCAAGTTAAAAATCCTTGACATAGATGAAGAACCTGTCACCTAGCATTTGAAATACATCCCCCTACCAAATCTCATGTGATAGCAAATTAATTTTAAGAAAAGGCAAGCAGTATTTTATTCTACAGTTACAGTAGTGATTGGTGATCTGACAGAGTTAGGGTGTAATTCTGTCTCTGAAATATATTTACAGATGGGGAGACCATCATGCATTTTCTCCATCAGTAAGCATGCTTCAAGAAGGAATTTGGAGCCTTTCTATCTTGTAAAGAAATCTGCAGTAATTTAGCACACCTCTCTCTAAAGAGAGATTAGCTTCCTTGTCCATTTTTAAGTGAACATCTTTTGGAATGTTGCTGTATAGCACAAAATATTTTTGAATATTTTGATTCTTAATTGTGTTAATATTTTTTTACATAAAAATATTTGTTGTTAGTGACATCAATCAGCTATGTTCATCAAGAGTAGCTGTTGAAATAAGACACATCATGATTTGCCACAACTGGGTAAATTACTTTTTTCTTTTCTTAATCGCTGTTTTCCTTCCATCCAGCAAGGGAACTTTAACAGCTCAGTTGGATCAGATGGTTACATGCTATCAATAGTGACAAGTGGAATGTCACCAGTCACTTCTATTACTGAAGGTCTTCAGCAGGTAAGATTTGGAAAGGCCCTGTAGTCACAATTTCTTATAGTTTAAAATACATTAAAATGTAGAACATTATGCAAACATTGATTATTTTTTTCATCAAGTGGCTGTTAATACTGTGGAGACTTGCGTTCAGGAAACTGAAGTAGTATTTTCAAGCTGAAGCAGCAAGTTGGTGGGAAAGCTAAGATTACTACCTGCTACTCAGTCCTGCACTGTTACATGGTTGTGACGGCTTTCATGAGTTTGTTTTCTTGAGATTACATAACATACCTGCCTGGAACTTTTTTTATTTCATGAGTAAATAATATGCTGCAATCCAGGATCTTAAATGCATTGAAAGATGTTTCTCTCTGTTTCCAGGTTGTTTGCATGGGCATTTTTCGCATCATTGGCCTATTTTACCTAGGAAGTTTTGACAGCATAATTCGTCGCTGCATGATGCAAAGGGAAAAATCTGAAAGTGCAGATAAAACTGAGTAATCTTTACTCTGAATTGAAAGAAGAACGTCAAACAGTCTTGGACAGCTTGCTGCTTAAGTGGGACTCAGTTTTTCTCCTGAAGGATTTAGACTGGAAGTACTTGCATGTGTGACAGATGAGTCCCCTCAAAAGCTATGAAAGAAAACAGAAGTACAACTCCAGAAAATGTCAAACTATGCAAAAGTGTGAATGAGGATTAGATTTTTTTTTTTTTTGTGATTTGAGTTGGAGAGAATTTGGGGAACTTGTAAGTGATCTGCAGACTAGAATTTGAGAATAGACTATGTGCGGTAATTCTGGACAAATGCTTAAGTTTTCTCACTTTGGTGCTTATGGACAAAATAGATACCATGACAGACTGGACTGAAGTCGACTGAAGTCCCCTGAACAAGTTGGTATCTTTTGCTAATGTTTTGGGGCTGTTTTTAATTTAGAATGTTAACTTTTCCTTTGGCCAATCTACAGATCCTTCTGAAAATGACAGCTTTCCTTATTCTATCCAACATGCAACTGTGGAAACCTCAAGATGGCAGATACTTTTGTGTGATCGAAGCTTTCTCAGTCTGGGAGTAATTAAAAAGTATGGTTTAATATAGGCATACTTTCTAAAGGGAGATGAAGAACCCGTTCCCACAAAGAAATGCTAGGAGATGTGATTGGGTCTGTAGCTATTCCGGCCTTTGAAGTATGTTGTGAACAAAAAAAAAAATCAAACCAGTATCAAGTGTGTTGATTATGACTTTCAGCATTTTAAGCCATTGAAATAATGTACAATTTTTACAGATACTTACTTTTCCTTATCTGCCGGTTTTTGCTCGGGAAAGGAAAGTAGCTTAATGCTACTGTTATGCACATTATTTTTCAAAGCTGCAAATGATGAGCCAAAGCACTAGTTGATGATAGAATCAATAGTAAATAAAATGCCAGGCTCTTCCAGTAGCAGGAATGTAGCTTTTTGGGGCAGAGGGGTCGGGAGGGGGAGGGGTGTGTGTCAGAACGGCATTCCACACTTAATTTTATCACTCCATGGAAAAACTTTCACATGATGAGAAATTATTTAAAATACCCTCCTTCTACACCCCACTTCTAATCTGTTTCATTTACATTATATGAAACAAGGCTGCTCAATAATTGCTGCAGAATACACATAACCCAGTGGGTGTTTCTAATAAATCTTAACACTGAAAAAGCTTGATGCATAACAATGATGTTTTAAGGGTGCACTATATATACTGTTTATTTGATGGACCACTATGGCAAGTGCCTTGTGAGCTGCTTTTTTTCAAAAGCTGCATATTTTGTATTTGTTAGCACTGCTGTGTTTTCCATGTCATATTTTCCATTTTCAGTCAGTACTCTGAATCTAAAATTACTCATAAAACTGGACACTTCCACTTCCTTGAAAGTAGTATTTAACAACAAAATAGGCAAAATTGATTGCTTTTGTTAAGATATTCTCTACATCTATTTAAGAAGAGGTATTCAGTTAAACTGAGATGAAAATAATAGGTGGTTAACTGGAAAAAACTTTAAAATGTAATTTACTGAGGCTGTTTATTTTCCCTCTCTGAATTCGGTTGATCACTTTTCAGGTTTTCTTCACATAGACTAAACTCGCTTTAATACCTGGTTTACAAACATATTTTTGGGGGAGGGTCACATTAGCACTCTCATTTTAAGTGGTTAGACTTCCATTAGATTGCGAACGTTGAGGCATTGTTGAATTCTTCACAAAGCCTATGTTTTAGGTCCTGCCTCCTGATTTTGTTTAGATATGTGAAGTTGTGCATGCCTATAATATAATACTGATTTTAAGAATAGAGCGTATTCCTGCATTTTTAAACAGCTGGGCTTCAGTGCAAAGAAATCTAGTGTGCTTATGTGTTTCCTGTGCTGCTTAATGTGAATGACACGATGGAGCATTTATCATACATCCATTGTCAACATTGCTATGTTTCTCAAAGCAACGTAACAATGCTATTTGGACCTATTATCTATGTTAATTCTTACTTCGATGCAAATCAAATACTCCTTCGGCCACCTGCAAAAGATACCAAAACGGGTGAATCAGTTGTGCTGTAGTGTGGAAGAAATGCTTCTGTAAATGGCTTGACATCAACACAAGCTTGAAGTTCAGGACTTAAAACCAGTAAGACTTTGGATACTTGAATTTTTGGATCTTCATCTTGGAATGTTAAAGGGTTTGCATTTAAGAAACATAGTCCAGAAGGTCAGAGCACACACCAGACACTATGGCAGCTGGGCCTCCTTAAAATATTTCAGGTTGGACATCTTAGATCACTAATCACTCTTTCTTGACTGAAGAGTCTTCCAAATAATGACTGAGAATTCAGGGCGAGTGTCTGTGAAGGAGGAATAAGAATACTGGGTGAAAGCTGTGGCCCTGATCTGTAGAGACTTCAGTTCACACCTAATTTTGCGTAGTGTAAGTGGTTGTATTGACAGTAAAACTGTAGGTTGAACCTCTCAGCAATTGCAGAAATTGGAACAAGGCAAGTTTTTTGAAGGAACAGGTAAAGAATAATCTTTTTAAATGTTCTAGTTTCTGCTGTTGCAAGTCATTGCAGTTAAGTTTAACTGATAAACTTTTCAACTGTTTTATTGTCAAAACATAGTAAATCGTCAACTACAGCAACCTTTGGTGTAAATTTTGTTTCTTATGCACATTCTCTGTCTCCCAATGTACTCATTTTAAGGTCCAATATTAAGTGAAGGAGAAGCCTTGTAATCCTGTGGAAAAATGTTCAGCGGATGAAAAACTATTTTGCCAGTTTAAATGTTACAAAACCTCTGCATTGAAATGTTTTAGCGGTGTATTAGCTCCGTGAAGAACTTCAAATAGGCTTTATTACTTTTTGTCAAATTGTCAATAATTTAATCACTTGTGCCATATCAGTCAGTCTCTTGTCTCTTGTTTTCTTGGTCAATCTTTAAGATTCGATTTAGGCTTTGATAGTCTTTTCCATTCCATGTAGTTTCTAATGACTGTCTGCTTTAAATACAGATTTACTGTAACTTTACATACAGTTTACTTCACCAAGGTGTTCATGTGCAATTTAAATAGATGTAATATTTTACTAAGAAAAAAGATACAGGTAAATAAACTACTTGCTGTGAAAAACTATAGGCACTTTTAAATGGTAAAAATGTATAGCATTATTTGTAAAAAGAAACTTTGTGCTTATTGCTTCATCATTTTTGTGCCAGAACTGTAAACTAGTTTTCATATTTTATATTTCTCAAAATAAATGGAGAATCAACAAAGCCTGTAATTTCTAAGTTTTTTGAGGGGATGAAGAGTAATGGATAAATTCATTTGCAGGGTTTGGTGTTTTTCTTTCTGTTGTTTTTTTTTTTTTTTTTAATAAATCTGGGATTAGTTCAGCAGGATCTTCTTAATTTTGTGGGACTGCAGAGGAGGCAATATATCCCTCCATTTTAGCAGCTTAGGGCAGAGGTGTACAGCAGATGAAGGATGTAAAGAATTCGACTGAATATTGTCAGCAGACCCAGTGTCATCAAACCATAATGAAAGTTGGATTAAATTTACAAAAATCTGCCTTTAGTGCAGGAGGTGCTGCCAGTATATAACCAGTGCTTGTGCTCTCTGGAAGTACTTGTGAATCCTGATGAGCTAAGTGATGCTCATTCTTCCTAGTGGAAAACAAAAGAAGTAATAGTTATGGTAGCTGTCTTTCTGTACCACCACTGAGCATGCAGCTGTATAGAAAATTACTGTGTTTCAGCTCTGTGGTAGGAGGGCTTGAGTGGATAGCTAGCTCCAAGGCACTAGTAGGGGAGAAATAGCCCTAAGATGCTTATTCTCAAAGTAAATCCAAAATTGCGAAAGTTCAATCTTTTAGAAAGACATTAAATTATCAGAGAGCAAAATCAAAGATAGATTGAGGAAAGTATATGCTATCTAAAATGTGTTTTAAAGCTGAGGGGCTGATGTTAATCTTAGAGTGTTGGAGAATTAAAAGTTTTGAAATGGAAGAAGGCCATGTTGCAACTGGAGCTGCTGATTTTTCCTTTTCAGTAAAAGTAGCAGGCCAAAGTAGATCGCTTTTCATTCCTTTTCGTAATTGGATTTCAGCTACAAGGCTAAATTATCTGGTAGCTCCGTTTTTCACTTTTTTTTTTTTTTTTCCTGCCCAGCCAGTACCAAGCACACTGAAGAGTAGGTGTGTGTTTGTCTGTCAAAGCTGGTAGTAAAACCTCATGAAGTAATTTCCTTTCCTCTGTCACTGGGGGGAGACTCTCACGAGAGCCAGAGACCTTTAAATGAGGTGTCTGTCTTGCCACACCTCCCATCCTCTTCCTCTTCCTTTCTTTCAACCTAGATGCACTAAATTGGTGAAAAAGAAGACCGTGCTAATCTTCCGTTGGTGGTGGTCTGTGGTGGTGGGGAAATAATACTGTTAAGCTTTCAGACAGAAACTTGCACTGAAGGAAGCGGAAAGTGCAAATACTTTTTTTTTTTTTTTTTTTTTTTGTCCCAACCTCAAAGATGCGTATCTAATTTGATGGAGGGGGGCGGGGGGAAGCATTTCATAAAGCTGATGGGGAAAGTTTGCTCTTTGGGGAAACCTTGATGAGGGAATATAATACCAAACCTCCTCTGTGGTAGAATACCACCGAGCCAGTCTGAAATTTTATGTTTCTAAGTTGAAAACAAGTTTGTTTTCAGCTTGGAGGGGAATCCCCATGTTAATTTTAAACCTTTTGCATTCTAACTATGAAGTGCGTTCTGTAGTAGTGCTGCTAGAGCAATGTAAATAAACACAAGGGCCGAAAGCAAAACTTACATGACTAAGTCATGCTACCAAGCAGTGAGAATCAACTCCCTTGGCCAAAATAAGGTGTTAAATCTGTAAAGGTACCAGCTGTAAATAATGTATATAAAAATAAGTCTAAAATTTTAAATGTTCTAGGTAACTTGCAGCTGAGGGGAATATCCTTTTCAAAGCTAACAGGTGCTTCAAAGAAAGTAGTTAAAATGAGGTGTGTTGGTCTTTATTTCAAAGCATTTGCTCAAAAAATGCTTTCCCCGTTTTTACTTTGAGAAGTTTTACCAGGTATAATAAAAGTTTATGGATCAGAGACGGATGTTCCTATTTGTCCAGCAGACTCTTCCCATTTCCTGTTCCTCCACGCTGGAACTGTCTCCTTCGCTCTTCTGCTGTTTCAGCTGGGAAGTTGGTCTCCGATTCCTTTTTCCATGGCAGAAAGAAGAAAAAAGGCATAGGTGGCATTGCCTGAATCACAAGAATAGGTTGGTAGCTTGTGAAAGGTGGTGAGACAGCTCAGGTACTGTGAAGACAAGACCCTGTTGCCACAGAGCGAAGTAGAGATGTCGAAGAGAAGGATTTCCAGAGCTGGATGCTGCTGTTTCGCCTCCTTGCAATCCAAACCATGGGGCCCCTCTGTCTTGACAAGAAGTGAAGATGGTTGAGGGATGAGTACAGAAAAAGGGGTCTGAAAGTCAGGAGCTGTTTGCTATGTTGGACCCTAAGGATATTATCTGAGTATCTCATCCAGCTGCCTTTCCTGATGAGCACAGTTAAGCCCCATGAAATAAACCATAATTGCAGGTTGAGCATGCTTTAAGCGTTTTACAGTAGCATTCTCTGCTCTGCAAGCGCTTCCAGCCAAAAAGGATCCACTCCACACCTGTAGCATTTGCAACACCGGCAGGATGAAAGGCAGTCTCCCATTTCAGGAATGCGCTCTGAAGAAGTTTGCTCAGGTTAACCTGCCGCCGTCCTGGTTAAAAATGAGGAAAATACGCATCCAGGCTTCACGGGTGCTACTTTTCCCTGTACTTTTTACATGCAGAAAACTGTTTTTTAAAGCATTGTATACGACAGATGCTAGCTGCTGCCTAGATAGCAATGCTGGGCAACACGTTGAGCAAAACAGACGAGACAGTCTTGGCAATAAATGGTGGTGTGCAGTTGGTAGCAGAGAATTATATGCACGCATGCAAGTCTCTAGAAGAGCATTGTTTTCAAGGCATTTCATGCAGCTTGGCAGAGATACCGTAAGTCCGTGGGTATCATGGTCTCAACGGACAGAAACAAACGTGAAAGATCACGCAGTCGGTGCTTCGTTTTAGTCAGGGAAAGTTAGAAAGCTCTTGCAGGCACAAAGGCATGCAGAGCAAATACATGCTGGCGTGGAAAGGAGAAGCACCGAATGCCTTGAACAGAGGGAAGCATGGCTGTGGGTGGCACAGACAAATGCCTCCCTGGACATAGCACCAACAAGCATTTACAGTGCCACTGGCATATACAGAGCCATTGGCTGTATGAGGAGCAGCCTGCTAATTTGCATATGTGCAAATTCCCCACCCTTGGGCACAATCTTAGTGGTCTCTTTCAATACAAACCAGTATTTAAGCTGTGCTAGAACATAGTAAGGTAAAGGACCTCTTTAGTAGTCATAATTGTATACTCTAAATACTGCTTTTGGGTTTTGTTGGGGTTTTTTTGGTTTTGATTTGTTCTAGAATATAAAATCTCTGCAGATTTTTAGAAAAAAATGCAGCAATGTCCTTGCTCCCTTTGCGTGCCGTCACACGGTGCAAACATACACCCCACTTGTTTCATGCCTGCTCAGGCAGGGCTTTAAACAATTGCTTGCTTCTCTCCAACTTGCCTGCTCATAGGAAGCCAAGGAAATAAAAGGGTGGGCAGGTCACCAGGAACCAGGGTTGCTGTTGAAATCCTGTTGATGTTAATACAAAGGTACAGGGAAAAGGTGTCCACTTTCAGATTGTCAGGAAGTTCAGTGTTGCCAGGCATCACAAACTTTTCTAGATCGTTTGTTAATAATGCATCTACTGTACATCGGGCATCTGGGAAGCTATCAAAGAAACAGCAGGCTTTGCAGGATCCTGCCTGTTTGGTCAGTTGCCCAAGCACGAATAAGAAAGCCATCTCAAGAAAATAATCTGTCCTTTACGCTGCCAGACCTGCCTGATGCCTGTTGTTGATGCTCCTGCCTCTCTAATTGTCAAGGGAACTTTTTTCATGTGAGCTTCTGTTTGTATTCCTACCTGAGTTCCAATTCTTTATACAGCTAATTCTTCTTATTAGTCTGATTAACTTCAGTGGGCCAGCTAACATAAAGGTAGATGTGTGTGCGGAAGGATTTGCACAATCAGATCTTGAGTAGTCAGCATGTTATTCTGCTACCTAAAAGCACCATAATGATTTCTTAGCTGACTCTACGCACTCATTCCATGTTCCTTGATAAATCCTGAGCCTCTCTTGCTGGTTTCTTCTGTCTGCCCCCAAAAATGTATTGCCTTTATTTTGGATGTCTTTTTAACTGTTGTTTTATCCCGCTGAGCTCAAACAAGCAAGCAAGGTAAAAAGCAGTACTGTGATGCAAACTTGTGACACTTTAATAGGTGCTCATCACCCGCTCAGGTAGCATTATAATTGGTTTTAAGATGCCGCTCCCTTCTATTACAGCCATAAATGCAGGTCAGACGCGATGCATTTGACACATTAAGTTACGAGCAAGAAAGACTGTTTAAATGCACATAATTTTGTTTTGCTTTTTTACAGACTCCCAATTTGTCATTCTTCAAGGCACAGTTTTTGTTTCCCATGACTCATCCCTAATACCCTTGCTTAAAGCAAACAGTTCCTAGGATTTTCCCTTGTGTTTTTAATTTTTTTGGTACAGTCTCAGCTGTGTTTGGTATTAGCAAGCTTTCTTGTGAACCATGACCACTATTTTCCTATTGAACTTTTAAAAAGGCTGGGATCTATCATTCCCATAGCAAAGTGCTGAAGGTAGAGCTGGTGGGGAAAAAGCATCATTACTAAATCCATTCCAAACAGAGTATCTCATAAAGTTTTGCTGCACCCGTTTCTATCAGAAATCAGTTATGAATTCTGAAACTATTTTATTTTGCTGACTATATGCCCTCAAGTACACTCTGTTTGTTTAGTTGGTCTTACTTCCATTTCTGCATACAATACACATTTAAATACCCTAAGCAAATTCAGTGATATTTTCAATTTCCCCTTACAAAAGCCCATTGATTTTATATGCATCTTTGTTTCCTGCATCAGTCCCACACTGATTTATCCCCTGGGCTTCAAAATGGATCCTGCTATGACATTGTTGTGCAGCTTACCCAGACGGTTTTTCTATGTTCCTTAACATCTGTGTCTGCTGTATGTTCAGTTGCGGGACCAACTACATTACATTCAGTCACTAGCACAGTGACAGGCTGAATCAGCAGCCTGGGTGGTTATGGCTGTTCTGATTTTCTGTATCACTTGTTCCATTTAAACCATAGCATGTTACATGGAAATGTCAGGTTACTTTCTGTGTTCAGAGGAGACCTTTTTTCTTCTTTCTCTTTTGCTGCAATAATATAAAGGCAGTGATTTTACTCGGTTGACAGATCCCTTGTCTACATTGCTGCCATCAGAAGCAATCCCTCAGCTCATCGCAAACGCCTTACTTTCTGAAGCCTTTTGTACAGCGAGAGATGAGGTGTGTTTGCGCTCCAGCATTTAACCGTGCCGTGAGTTCCACGCATGCCCTGGTGGGGCACAGCCCTTAGCCCGTGGGTGCGCAGAGCATCGCTCATCTCCTTTTGACCTCGCTTCACCCGCTGCCCTGCAACCCCTGTCCCCCTCAGTCCCCGAGAACGCGACCCGCCGCAGCCCGCCCCGTTTCAAACACCGGCAGGCGGGAGCGAATACGAGGCGGAGGAGGGGGGCACCGCGTTACTCCCCTCGTTCCCCGGGCGTGTACGAGGCGGGTGAGCCCTCCGCTCCCGCTAGCCTGCAGGGACCGGCGAGATCCCGGCTGCGCGGCCGAGCCGCCGCGCCCGGGGCGAGCAGCGACCGCTGGGTGGCAACAGCCGCCCGCCGGGCAGGCGCCGCCGGCGGGGAGCGGCGCTGCCGGCCCCGCCCCGCCCCGCCTGCCGCCCCGCCCCGCCCCCGGAGCCTGGGCCAGCGGGAGGGTCGCTCCGTTCGGGGTCTGCCTGTGCTCGGCACCCCCGCGGGGAGAGGAGAGGGGAGGAGAGCTGGCAGGGAGGTGGAAAATGCTGGCGCTAGGTATGGTGCCGGCCGCCTTCCCGTGCGGCCCCCCCCCAAGAGACGCCAGAACGATTAAACATCCTGAACGCCTCTTCAGGTACCTGGAAAGGTGCTGGTTTGTACACGTTAGAGGCAAATTCCTCGGTGCGGCCGCGAAACAAATCCCCGGATCACCCAGGGCACAAGCGAGCTCCGTTAGCGCATGGAGAATCCTTCCCGTTTGGATGCCAGGACCTCCCCTCCTTCTAGATGGAGCAAAAGCTGATCACCCTTCCCCACTCCGGTGCCTTTTCCTCAAGCAGGGGAGCTGCCAGCTTGTGAACCACGCGTGATGGTTCAGTGTGTGAAGGAAACATGACCCTGAAAATGGAGGCTTGGAGGGCAGCATGCATTCATTCCCTATATGTCCCCTGTCAAAACAAACTCACGTTCACAGCTTTATTTAGGCATTTTATTCCTTTTAGGTTTAGGGTAGTTTATATATGAGATTATCAGCCCAGTCACCCTCATATGGACAAAAATTGGCAGAATTTATCAAACGTCTCTTTCCCTCTCTCCTATTAAGCAGAGAAAGGTGCCGAGTATCTCCTGCTCCCGTTTCACTTGGCTTTACCCTGGGATGGCTCCCCATTTCAGCCGGGGCTGTCCCAGCATCACTCATCCCTGCCCTGATGTCGCTTGTCGGGGTAGCAGGGGGGCTGAGCCATCACTATTTCCCAGCGCTGGGGGTTTAACCTACTTTGAAGGTTAACTCTGCTTCTTTGGTCAAGCTCCAGATTAATCTAATCTCCAAACTGTTCGGTTCCCCCCTCGTCAATCTAAAAAAAAATCTTCAGGCCGGGCGCAGGGACAAATCCGAGTCCCGTTTCTGCAAAAAGTCCTAAAAGCCAACTCCCCGCCTGTCCCACGGGCACGCCTGAAAATCGACCGGGCGGCATGTGTGGAGCAGGTGTGCGGGACCCCGCACCGCGGGGGCTGCCGCCGGGGGGGCCGCCCGCAGAGGCGGCCCCCGGCCCCGCACGGGCTCCGCGGCCGCGCAGGGGCTGCTGCCGGGGCAGACTGCCCCGACCCACCCCGCCTGGAGCCTCTGCCCGCCGACATCGGGCCACTTTTCTTTTTTAAAAGGGTGATTTGGGCTTTCTTCTCCTCTCCACCCGCCCATTTTATTTTTTTTTTTTTTTTTTTTTTTTTAATAAATCCGCGCAGCTGCAGCAGCCTCGCCCCTCCCGCGCGGGGCGGCAGAGTGCGCGGAGCGGGGCGCGGGGGCGCTCCCCCGCGGAGGCCCGGCAGCCCGCACCCACCCGCCCCGCTGCCTGCCTGCCTGCCTGCCTGCCTGCCCGCCTGCCTCCCGCCGCCGCCGCCGCCCGCTTCCTCCGCGCAGGCGGAGGCGGCGGAGGGCGGGGGGCGGCGCGGGCCGCCCGCACCACCCGCGGCCCGAGTGCCACCCCTCCGCGCCGCGCCGCTCCGCGCCGCGCCGCTCCGCCCCGCCGCCGCCGCCCCGCCGCCGGCCCCAGGCCCGCGCCGCGATGGAGGGCGGGCCCGGGCTGCGCGGGGCTGCTCGCCTCCCCCCCCGCCGCCTTTTTTCTTTTTAGCGCCCCCCCCCCCCCCCCCCCCCCCATTTCCCCCTTTTCTTGAATGAAGCGTGAGGCGGAGCTCTAGGAAACCACCGCGCCCGGCTGCGCCGCGCGGGGCCGGGGCCGGAGCCTCCCCCTCGGGCTCCGCTCCTCCCCGCCTCTCCCCGCCCCCGCCGCTCCTCTCCCCCCCCCCCCCGCCGCCGCTGCCGCCGCCGCCGCCGGGAGAGCTCCCCGCCCGCGCCCGCCGCCGCCGCCGCTCGGAGCCGCCGCCCGGAGCCGCCCGGAGCCGCCGCCGCCGGCAGCAGCAGCGCGGAGCGCCCGGAGGAGCCGCCCGGAGGCGGCGGGGTGCGCGGGGCTGCGCGGGCGGGCGGGCGGGCGGGCGGGCGGGCAGCGGCGCCGCGGCCGCGGTCCCCATCGGCACCAGTCACACCGCACACACGCCCCGTCCGCGCCCCTCCTCGGCAGCGCCAGGGGCTCTTCCTCCTCTGATACAAAGCTGCTCGGGAAATGGCATTTCTCCCCGGAGCCACAGTCAAAAGCAATTTTCCTTCTTTATTTTTATTTTTCAATGATTTTTTTACGCTCTTCCTTGTGAAAAAGAATTAATTTCCTAAATACATAGAATTTTTTTTTTTTTTTCGGTTTTTTTTTGGTGTGTGCGTGCGTGTGTGTGGAAGCACCGGGCTCCTGCGATCGGTGTCTGAATGAAACTACGTAAATGCATATGTCTGTACGTTGCACTGGAGGGAAAAACGGAGCACTTCTGCGAGAGCTTGGATTCAAATGTGGTTCATCTGGTCTCCAGGATTTTCCGTCTCTTTGGGGCTGTTCGCCTTGCCGGGCTGCGAGGCGGGATTTTCTGAGCTTTGACACATCTTTGGAGATGTCTGTTAAACAGGAGTCTGGGAAAAAACATTTGAAATCATAGAGATATTTTTTTTTTTTTTCCCTTTCCCATCCCCTTGGTGACTTGAAGCATCAAAGCGGCCAGAACTTAACGTTTCTGAAGACTTGTGATGTTTGGGTTTTGTTGTTGCTATTTTTTTTTTTAGAGGAAACTTGACAGAGGAACATATTTATAGTCCAAGTAAGTACTTTACAGAGGAAATTTAGTTTGTGTAACTTAACAAAAAAAAGCAGTGTTGAGGTTTCTAGCTTAAAGTGCGTTGGATTAACGTTCATCCAAGGCTGTTTAGCAAATCGTATTGAATTGCAGTTTTTACGGTGTGTGTTCGTCCGCTCCTTCGTGTCCGTGGTAGTTCAGCACCTAGGGGAGAATGCACCTGATTTTGAATCGGTATAATATTTTTTAAGATGTGTTTCAACACCGAGGAGGAAATGGTCCTAAAGTAAATTTATAATAAGTAATAAATGTGCACCTGGAAGTAAAGTATTTACAGCATTTTAATCCCTATTTATACCGTGCATCTCAAACCGAGGAGGAAACACTGAGAAGACAAAAGTACCTCCGAGACCCTGAGAACTCCCCCACACCACCATGAATGAAACCGTGCCCGATACAGTAACTGGATTATAATTTTTGGTGTTATTAATTTGATTATTATTGGCTGCTTTACTTTTTTGGGTTCATCCTGCGCCTCTTCTTCCTCTCTCCCTTCCTCTTGCTGCTTCCTCTTGGGAATTATGGCTCATCCGGGGAGAAGAGGCTACGATAACCGGGAGATAGTGCTGAAGTACATCCACTATAAACTCTCGCAGAGGGGATACGACTGGGCTGCCGGCGAGGACAGGGCCCCCCTGCCTCCAGGTTTCTCTCCTCCTGCTGCTGCTGCTGCTGCGGTCACTGCTGCTGCTGCTGCTGCTGGGACTTCCTCTGATCACACTGGGCTGGTGTCTCCGCACCCCGAGCCCCCCGGCTCGGCTGCTGCTAGCCACGCGCCCCCGGCCGAGGGGCTGCGCCCCGCGCCCCAGGTCGTCCACCTCACCCTGCGCCAGGCGGGGGACGAGTTCTCCCGCCGCTACCAGAGGGACTTTGCCCAAATGTCCGGCCAGCTGCACCTGACGCCCTTCACGGCCAGGGGCCGCTTCGTGGCGGTGGTGGAGGAGCTCTTCCGAGACGGGGTTAACTGGGGCAGGATCGTGGCCTTCTTCGAGTTCGGCGGCGTGATGTGCGTGGAGAGCGTCAACCGGGAGATGTCTCCTCTTGTAGACAGCATCGCCGCCTGGATGACCGAGTACCTGAACCGGCACCTGCACAACTGGATCCAGGACAACGGAGGCTGGGTATGTCCCCCAATTGCTCGTTCCCTCCCCCGGCTCTGGCCCATGGCCGGTGGGGCTCTGGGGTGGGCAGTACCCGGCGGGTTGCGCTCGCGTTGAGGGGAGCAAAAGGTTTGCCTGGGGGGCGTCCGCACTGGCGTGTGCCGAAGCAGCGTAGGCCTTTTGTCAGCTGTCGAGTTTCACCTTGTTGCGGGGCTACGGTGGAGCGCTTTGGGATGGGGGGAGCAGCCGCAGCTCGGGAGCCGAAAGGATGAGCGAGGCACCCTCTTCACCAGCGGTCTCCGCTCTCCTACCTCCGTCCACCCTCTCCTGCTGGCAGCACCAGCCCTGGCCAAGGTGGGGTCCCGCAGCGGGGTGCGAAGGGGCAGGAGAGGCGCCCGTCCAGCCGCCGGGGGCAGGCACGTCGCGGCGGGTCCCAGGCGCGGGGGGCAGCAGGGGCCACGTGTGTGTGTGCGTGTGTGCGCGCGTGTGCAGGCATCCCTGCCCGTTAGGGGTGACGCGCCAGGCAGGCGCACGATGCCCACGGGATCCCGATGCTACGGGCGGGCAGGTGGCCGTCGGTGCCGGCGTCTACAGCTGCGGTGGCGACTGGCGTGGGGTTTTACGGTCTAGGCTGTGTCTAGTGTGAAAAATCCGTCTTTGTCTCGAGATGAAACAAAGGTGCTGGGAGCCGTCTCTGTGGGATTGTTCTGGAAAATGAGTATTTGTTGTGATCCGATGGGTGACTGTGTTTCTGGGGTAGAGATCACGTCTGGCCAGGGCTGGCTTCAGCATCATCCAGAAAGGGAAGACTTCCACTTGTGGAAGCTGGGCAGCTTTCACGCTGGTAGTCAATCAAAAGCCTTTCCTTTTTTTCTCTCTCTCTTTCCAAAATAAATAACCGCATTGAAATTGGAAGGGTATTTCTTTCCTTTTTTCCTGTATTAATTGATATACTGTAACAAAATGTGGTCCTAGCTGCTCTCCCACAAACCAAACCTGTTGTATGTGTAAAGCTTATGATACTAACGCAGTGGAGGAAGAAATGGCAAAAGTTATATTGAAGAAGAAACTTTACATATCGGCTGAGAGCTGGCCTAAGTCCCCTGGAAATGGAGGTCAGCTAGGTAGGACACCGGCAGTTTCAGGTCCCGTCCCCTGTGAAATACAGAGGGCTGACTCAATTACACAGCACGCCTTTAAGAGGCATGTGTAAAGGAATGTAAAATACGGTATATGTTTCCCAGTTAACATGGTTTGCAAGCCTGCTGTTTGTGAAGCGTTACTGCGTTAAATTTTTAGCATTGGGTCTCTTGCTAAGTCAGTGTTAGGCTTAGTAACGTGCCACCCACATTGACCATCTCTGTTAAAAAATGAAGATGCTGCCTTCCCGCTGCTGAACCCGCCTGACTAAAGGTTATACGTGTCCGGGGATCCAGAGGACATCTACGTGCTGCCATAATGGAGGGAGTAAGGCTTTGGGGCCCTTTTCTCAGCAGAAATCCACACTGCGCACCTCCCAGAGGAGTGCTGCAGATCCCTGTCTACAAGTCATGTCGGAGGCAGGATCGTTCTCCTGCTCTCCCCTGCTTCCACCAAGAAGAAAAAAAATTCAGGATTCATGGGGCCAGAAGGGGGAGCAAAAAATGTGTGTGTGTGTGTGTCTGTGTCTGTGTATATATATACATCTGTATATACAAATATGCATATATATACAGACATGCACATATATATATACACACACACACAAAATGACTCCAGCGCTTAGTGGCTGGGACCACACTTGGGAGACAGAGACCTATCCCCTGATCCCCTATTTCATGGATCACTACAGAGGGTTTGTCGGAGGGTTTTTTTTTTTCATGAAACAGATAACTGGGGGAAAAAAAAATCTGCAAACAGTTCAGGCTTTTGGAGACCTTGGCTGGTTAAATGACGAGCAGCTAAAGGGTTAGGGATTTTGCGATTGCACTTCTGGGCTGGGATGCCTAACTTGTGCGTAAGTCCCTCCTCAGGCTGGAAGCCCGCTTGCGGAGCTGGGGCCCTCGGTTCGCTCCAGAGCCGGTGAAGTCATTCTGTTGACTCCAGTGAGCTTTGGATCAAATCCGTAAGCATGCTGGAGATGTATTGTCCTGCGGGTGTATTGTGTAAAGAGAAACATAAATAAGGAATAAAACCGAGAATGTGAAAAGACAGGTGTTACCAGGCGTGATTGGCCAGATGAGGCGAGTGCTGGAGCTGTTTCTTGACGGTTAGAAATACAAGAAACTCGGACTATAACCACTGACTGCCTTTAAAAGGAAAAGATGCTTCTTATCGATAGCCATTCAGTTGTTTATTGAGGTGTCCTATAAACAAAAGCTCCAGAGTTTGGATGCATGTGATGCCATTTACTGCCATGTGCTATTTGTAATGTACACGTGGAAGAAGATGTGCAGAATACTACCCCAAGGTGGCTTTTGCCTGTCTGTCTGGTAAATGGCTGATACCTTTGAGCCACGGGATTATTAAACACAGGCAAAACCTTCTAGCTGGTTACAAAGAGCAAAAGACTAACATGAAGTTGCAAACACAGCTTTTAGGATCCTCTCTTTAGACAGAAGAAATCAAGGATGGCATGGGGCGGTGGATTTTTCTTTTTTTCTTCTTCTAGCTTTCAGGATCTGTCAGTGGAAAAGGATGCTTTAATATATGCAGTCAGTCTTCAGCTTGGCCCTTGCACCACACCCCATGTATGAACCTTATTAAAGCGTCATAAATGGCTCTTCCGAAGCAGCTGATCACCTTGTAGGTGGTGACGCTTTGTAGGACCTCAGCACGGCTGCCTGCAAGTTCTCCTTGCAACAGGTGGGAGTGCCGGCTGTTGTAGCCTTCTCCTCCTTCATGTTGTGGGTCCCCGGTATGTTGCGGAGTGGTGAGTTTATTAGAGGCTGTGTAGTAGTAAAGAGAGCATCGGAGTTAGTCACGAGCATATGTTACACAGTGAGTAAGTTGGACAGCGCGTGCTTTGAGTCTATTTTGTGGGCCTATGTCTTACACTCAGGTGTGAAGTTTGGTTGAAATGTCTTTCTTATTTATCTGTTTCTTTTGAATCGATTCTATAAGTTGACAATGTATTTTCAGGACATGAATTCTTTATATTGCAAGGAAAATGAAGAAGGAAAGAAGCATATCGAAGGGCAGGTTGGAAGGGGACATAGCTGGTGGAGTATAAATGTTAGGCACTAGACATTGCTGTTAATGGTGTCTGGGGATTGTTAATACCCTTACAATACACAGCGTCATGGGTTTGTTCGAAACTTAGAAAAAGCAGCAGATGGGGACTGCCTGCACGGAGGCTGTATTATTAGCTTGTGGTTCTGGTGGCAAATAAATGCAGCTTTCAAAGATTTTCACGTAGGCCAGGATACCACAATATTGTACTTTGGCCTGATAACATCTTAATTGTGTTACAAAAGAAATAAGAGGAGAACCAGCTCATCTCTGCAATTTCTTGGTACTTGGTATAATGTATGCTTTCTGATTGACAACTTAATGGCTTCATTTCGTTTTTTAGAGCCTGATGTTTGAGCTGCAGAAGGACTGGCTTGGCAGCGGGCTGTCGCGCTTGGCGACTTTTGACTTTGACGTGGGAGACATGAAATGTGATGCAGCCGGTGCGGGGGAAATAACCATGTTTGTCTTGCAGTGATGGGTTCCCTCTTTGGGCACACAACCTAACATACGTGGGAGCTGTGCTCAGCTCTGGGCGCTTCTAGTCCAGCATACGGCTTCCTCCCTGAGCTGTTCAAGAAAAAGCAAGAGCATGAGAACTATAGGAGGAGACACAGACACCATCATATATGTGTAGACAAGTACATTTTTGATGTAAAGAATGTAAAGAAGCCCAGGTGAGAGAAGCAGCGTTGTGTTGGAAATTCAGCCAGGAAAGCATGATTTTAAATGACAATATTTACATGCGAACCAGGAATGCGATAGTTGTGCATTTTTGTCCGATTCTGTTCTTTTATTGCAGTTCTTTATTCTGTTCAAGAGTTAAGGCCAGATATGGGGAAGGATTTAGATGTCTGAAGTGGAGCTTAGGTGGAATATAAGCGCTTCCATCCTCTGAGTGCCTGCCTGGCCAGAACGGTGGCAGAAGTCCCTGGCTTCCCACCGTTCCTTGCCCAAGCCAGCCGGGAGCTGCTCCTGCCTTAGAGAGAGGAGCTGCTCGGCACGCTGCGGGGGACACTGTTCCCAAGACCCTCTATGTCCTGAAGCTGGCAGGCATCCTTTGGCCCGGCTACTGTCGCTCACGTGCCATCCTCATGTGCAAACATAGCTGGGGAGAAGCCCCCGCTTTTCCTGGCAGCTCTTTGGTTAAAGCTCTCTCCCAAGGTAATGGGAGGTTTGCCTACGAGACCTTCTCCAGCCCAGGGTGGGGTTTCAACCACATCTCCAACATCTCAGGAGGCTTCGCCTGCCAGATGGCTGCTGGTTTTGCCGAGGTGTCCTTCCCTTTGGCAACAGGGCTCCTCCTCCTCCTGCAGGGGTGAGATTTCATTTGGCCGAGGAGGAAGAACTGGGGTGTCTAATTCCCACTGTCTGATGTGTTTTCTCAGGTGGCTGTCTGCAGCCAAATGAATAAACGCTTCTTGGACCAGCAACTAGACCCCAGGTTTCCCTTCTCCTGGGTTGACTGCCCTAATCACTGAGCTTCCTCTTTTTTTTTTTTTTTTTTTTTTTTTGCCTAGTAAATCATTAATTTTCTTTGCTTGGTGGCACGCCTTGGAAAGGAAGTGCGGAGAGTCGCCGTGCCTCATGACGGTCCATAAGCCCCCTCATGAAGGCAAGAGATGGCAGATGCGTCTGCCTCCGGGACAGCGCTGGAGGTCGTGGATATCGGTGTGACGCAGGGGCCTTCCCATGCTTCTGCATGGGGTACCGACCGAAATCTTGTCCCTTTTGGGCTCTAGAGCTACTCTCCCAGCAGCTCAGCCAGGCACCTGCCTGTGCAGCACGTTGCTTCTCTTGCTAGTCTTGAGCAAAAGCCTCTCGCTCGTCCGGCACGGGACGGTGCCTTGCTCGGAGCCGGATGTCCCGCGCTGGAGCAGCGGCACTTTTGAGTTTTTTTACTGGTGACATGCGGCCTTGTAACGACTCAATCCCCAGCGGGGCTAACCCCAAGTCACTGTTTGACTGGTAAAAGGAAACTATCTGAAATCCACTCAGTTAAATAAATGAATTGGCAGTTTCAAGTGTTACACCTTCTAGGTCCTTTGCCAGTTTTTGTGGCTTTGTGGGTTTATAATCGAATTCTCAAAATATTATCAAAATATTTTTCTTTTTACTGTTGCTGAAGAGTGAGAAATTCATTCTGTGGAGGATCTGTGCCAAAGCAAGGAGAAGAGCTAGGGCAGAAAGAGAAAATGATTGTGGTTCTCTAGTCCCTTTCATTTATAATAGCTTTCTCCGTAACTTGCAACGTTATGTTGCGTATTTTCTCAGAAGTCTCGTCTTTTTTTTTTCTTCTTCTTTTTTTTTTTTTTTTTTTTAAATATATGAATATATGTAATGACCGTGACCTTTAAAATTTCAGAACCAGGGGTCTCGGTTATGGAGGTGATGTCATTTGCCTTGATCTGCAAAGAACTGTAAAGTTCAAACAGCAATCCTATTAAAAAGTTTTACTTTACTTTCAATATTGAGAAAGAAGTTAGTTCTGTGCCTGCATTAACACAGGCCTCTCTCAAGTTGCTGCATTAGCTCTGCTGGGCAGTAAGTAGCTTAGTTTTTTGAGCATGTAGCTTGAAATTCGGAGTCGGTAACCCATGAAGAAAATCCAGTTGAGTTTTTCTGCAGAGGCACAAGCGTTTCTGCGATGGCAAAGCACGGCTCTAGCAGGAGAATCACAAGACCTATGCAATGATGTGTGAAATTGCATGTGGAGCAGAAACATTTTCTCAGCGGCCAGATACCAGGGCCTGGGCTTCCTAAGGCAGCACAGGAACTTTGTACTGCATCGGCAGCAAACATTAAGCCCTTGTGCCCGATACAGGCGTCCTTGACGAGAGGGTCATCTTTCAGTGGGTTGGACCTGGGATGGTGGAGGGAGGTGGATGTAGAAATGGGAGTGGCGCTCGGGTGTCGTTCCAAAACCTCCGCTGTGGTTTTGGTCTCGTGTGATGGTTTGCGCCTGGCGCACCGGCGAGCCAGCCTCACGCTCCACCGTTGCCACTGAGGGATGCCAGACCCGGGGCTTGGGGCAGGACCGGCTGAAGTGGCGGCTCTCCGTACGCCGCTCTGCTCGCTAACGCGAGCTGCCAGCAATCTTGCTGTGTCCTTGTCTCCCCTCTCGCTCTGCAGCCACCTCGCCGGGCTAGCCCGCAGCGTTTTAGCACCACGGTCCTACCCTGGGGCTGCTGGCAGGGCAGTGGGTGCTCGCTCCTGGCCTGGAGTCTGGCTCAGCAGCCTTGGCAGTCGAGCAGCCGTAGCTAAAAAACGGCGCGATAGGTCTGATTAAATGACAACTCCCCTGTGGCAAAGTGAATTTTTATTTTTTGGCTATTGCATTTCCATCCCTTTTGATGATCTGGGTTACGGTGAAGGGTGCGGCTGGGCAGGGGTGAGCACGCAGCCATGCACCCCATGGCATGCTGGCCCAGCACGCTCCCGGCTCCCGTCGCGTGCACGCTTGTATTTGGTGGGTGTCTGGTTCTTTGCCTGTTTTGTCTTTCCACTTCATGGAGGGCTGGCCATCCCCGGCTTTCTGCAGGCCTTTCTGACCGTCCCTTTCCATCACTGCTGCTGGTGCCGGGCACTGGGTGCTGGACGCGGTGCTGGGTGCTGCCACCCGGCCATCGGCCGCAATGTGCGCCGGGTCTGGCCCTTCCCACCTCCCTCCCTGGCCTGTTTTATTTTCCTTCACGCCCTTGGGGGAGTGGAGCCCAGCCCTGTTTGATTTGTTGGTTTTTTAAAAATAATTTATTTATGAGCACCTCGTGGCTGCTTTCCTGCTGACTTAGTAATACTAATAACACTTGTTACTCAGTGGCAGCAAAATACTGATTATTTCTGAGGGCAGTACTGGCCTGTTTTATTTTCCATTTCATATATAATAATAGGATGGATGAAGGTGTGTGGTGCCATAAATCTTCTCTTCCCCAGCAGGATAACATCCAGGCCTTCTTGGCAATCATGAATACCGATGACAGATTTGAGGGATTTTTATTTTGCTCTGGCTTTCAGTCTCATTAACAATCTGATGGCTTTTTTTTTTTTGTCCTTTTTTTTTTTTTGGCTCCTGAAAGGCTATGAAACTGGATAACTTTTCCAAATGCATCTAAAAGCCTGGAATTTATTTTCTGTTATTTTATCCTAATGTTAGTTTGCTGTCATAATTATTGTATATTGATAGACTTTGCTTAATCCCCCTCGCTGGAAAGTTCCTTGCGAGTTTCTGGATTTTACAGTTAATGAGTAAGAAAACAAATCTGATTTTAGAAAGTGTTGCCATTGACTTCAATAGGAACAGGAAGAGGCACTTAATTGGACAATTGTAGTTATGTTTACTTTGTATATGCAGCAAGAAAAATAAGATCAAATGAAAAAGCCACAGGTTTTCAACTAATAGAGAAAAACAGCCTTTTCTGCAACGCATGATTAACCTTTGGGAGCTGTTTTCATGGGAGAGCTGTGAGTGGAAGTACTAACTTGCATTCAGGACAGGTTTAGGTATTTATAAGGGTGAGCAAAACATCTATACTTAGGTTCGAATAAAATTGCTTGAAAGGGCAGTCATACACCTTGGGGTAAATTTAACATCAGCTGCTGAAATGAGATCACCAGGTGCTGAGGGTAGACCTTTCTCTGGGGAATGCTATTTCAGAATTATCTATAACATTGCTTCTCCCCCAGAGCACCTGGTGCTGGTTGGTGACTGGGGATACTGGGGTAGATGCACTGCCGGTCTCATCCATCCGGGGAAAACTTCTTACTTCTGCATGTGTTTTGTAAAGGTAATTGTAAATGCGCTTGTTGTGTTGCTAAGAGCACCCGCATCACTGAATTTACTCCTGCGCTGACTGAAGATCTGTTATGAACTGCCACATTTAGAGTTAGTTAAAAGAAATAGTCAGCATCCTTCAGTGCATACATCATTTTATTGCCATTTTATTTTATTGAAGCATAAAAAGGATGATTCCATTTTGTTGATTGAAAAGGCAACTCAGTGGGTTTCGGGGTACTTCAGTGAGTAATTTATGTACATCGGCCAGGTACAATCAAAAAGAAAAGGCCTCATTTTTCCCACATAGTGATTGAAAGAGGCTGTCGCACAGTTGTTCGAGAAAGCAACCGAGAGTCAAAACTTAACTTCCTCTTCTTGGCTCTAGTACTGAGTACACGATAGGATACGGGGCAAATCATTAATATCTCTCTTTTTCAGTCAAGCTGGCTAGCTATACAGCACACCAGGTCTGGCAAATGTATTGTTGCCCACCATGCTATCATGAGTTGGGCTGATGTTTTTGAATTTAAAAAAAAGAAGTCATAAAAGGTACAATATTGAACAAAATGTCCATCATTGTAATTTGGGGCTTAGAATAAAATTCAAATCTGTAGCATTACATTTTGTCATTGCTGGAGCTTGCTAGCCTGGGAAAGAGCAAAGTGAGTCAGACTGTGAAACTACCTGGGGGTGAGATTTGGGTGGAGAGAGGAGGTAGAAGAAAGAAAGAAAAATTTAAATGGAAATTAGGCTTAAACTTTTTCAGCTCCACTGTTTGGATGTGTTTAGCAATGCTTGTGATGGAAATAGGTTAAACAGATCAGTTTCAGGTGTTGATTTCTAGTTTTTATTTAGGAAAAGGGTGAGCAGTGTGAGAAATGGGAACTGACAATGTTAGTGTTTTCCTTTATGTATCAGCACAGTTCATTGGGTGTTTCAAGAAGGAAATTGTCCTTCCTTTTCCATTCCCACCATATGTAAAAGCTCTCTGTGGCACTTCAGGGGAAGGAGCAATAAGCTGTATTACATGCACCTGTAAGAAGTACCTTCATGCACACGTATTGTTTTGCTTCTGTTCACAAGCTTCATTAAGTGTTCAGATACAGGCAGAAAAAGCAATTTTAAAACATTTAAAAAAAAAGTGAGTAGTAATCAAGCCTTTGGGCTTGACTGTGATGTTGAAGTTAGTTTTAGCTATCTTGCTGAACTGAGGCTTAGGACTGTTGCGTGCTCTGGAGAGACTTGCGTGAGTCACTGGAAAGTCAGGATAGGACCTTGGACGGCAGGCCAGTGCAATGCCTCCCTCTGCGGTACAGGACAGTCCTGTAGCGTGTCTTTGCGATGGAATAACTATTGCCAGCTTTGTCTCTAAAGGAAAGAACGCCTTTCTTAAGAATATTCATCACACGTTCAGACTGTGTGTTATAAAATGTAGTAGAGGACCCTATTTCTAATCTTTTTTCTAGAGAAAAAAGAAGTAAGAAGTAATTCAAAGACAAATTCAAATACAGTAGTAAATGAGTTGGCATTTCCATTAGTAGAATAAGATGGTCAGTGTTATAGATTAGTAAAATCTGTTGAACTTCTCAAGAATGTACGCACAGCTCAAGTAAAAAAGGACATTAAAAAACTGAAGTAAAAACTCCCTCGTTCATAACAGAAGCAAATCCTACATCGTGCTCCAAGTGTCTGCAAATTTTAGCTCAAGTTAAACATATCCAAAACCCCTCTCCTGAAGTCATCTGGTAAATCACAGTAAATCACGCTGTATAAATATCTAATTCCCAATCTGGTGCTGGATGCGAAAGGTCCCGAATATAACCTAGAAGGAGGCCTGCCTAATGCCTGTGTTATTTTCAGGTTCCAGCTTGACCTGTTCCTTTCTCCGTTGCCCAGATCTGCAATAAATAGCAGCGCTGCCATGAAGCCTGGGCGAGGGAAAGGCTTTCCTCCTTGGGCGGCTGGAGTGCAGCAGTGGGGTGTACCGGCAAGGGAGGAAATAAAACTGGTCACTTGAAATGTCAGGTGGCAATCAAGGCTGCAAGTAAGTGAGCCGGCCTGGAGTCTGTTCAGGCTTTTGCGGTAGCTCACGGCTGTCTGCAAAAAATTCCTGCAGTAGAAAATTCGCGTATTTGGCTCTGGACTGAATGTGTGAAATCCTTGCTCGGTTGGAGTCAATAGCTATTTTTTTTCCCAGTAGGGATGCTAAAACCGGCAGTATCCAGCCTCATACAGCAGTGAGCATGCGGGCAGACCCAAAGAGGGATCTATAAAGCGTCATACAAAGCCTTGGTTGTAGTGGATGGTTGGGCACGTCTGTGCAGCGGTGGAAAACTGGAGCGAGGCTGCCTCCTGTTTTGCCTTAAGAGTGCTGCTCAGCTTCCCTAGGCGTCCTTGCTGTAAGGGGAACCTGGCCCGGGATGCTACAAACGTCCCTCTGACAGTGCCTGCGTGGGCCAGGGGTGGTAGTGTCCCACCAGGACCACAGCGGCTTTCTAGAAATTGGTCCTGTTCAGCTTCGGCCAGTAAAGCCGTGCCTCAGCCCCAGGGGCGAGCTGATGAGCCTCCCTGGTGCTTTAGGACCACGAGAGGGGGAGCTCCCCGCTCTGCTCTCCAGCCTGGGTGGCACAAGTGCTGGGGAAAGCTGTCAAGGCATCTCTTCGTACCTTTTTTCATATCTGTTGAAGTTGATTGTTTCACAAGGGGATAGTGTATTTATTTTGCAAGCAATTGGAATTTTTTGCGGTTTTTTTTTTAATATTTTATTTTATTTTCCCCAACCCAGCGAGAAGGATGTTTGGGGCATGGTAGGACATCCTGCAGGCTGGGACTTCTGTGACAGTTTAATGGGCTGAAGGAAGAGGCAGCACTGGCACGCTGTTAGGCTGTGTAAATGGGCTTAGGGTTTGTTTTAGAAAACTTGCTTTCTTTTTTCCCTCTCTGCTCCCTTCTCTCCCCCCTGCAGACACAAATACATCATTCTCACAAACGAAACTGTTTAATTTTAATAACTGGCCTAGAGCTAAAACTGACAGTGGGAGAGGAGCTGTTTGGTTTGCAGTCGCTGACAGCTGGAATAAACTACCTGTTCTCTTGGAAGGGATGGACAGCCAGCTTGTTTGGTTTTGGGGACACTTTGATCCCTAAAGAAACTCCTCTCAACAAAAAAAATTGACTGGAACTGTGGCAGCTTGGTGTTACTGGCTGCTTTTTACATATAAGGCTGCAAGTATGATGGAGAAACGCTGTGTGCAGATGTCCCTTGTCTCTGTAGTTCAGACCCTTCTGTTGAGAGCAACTCCTCATTGTGAAAGGTCACTGTCACCAGCTCCCTGGGAGAGACTTGGGGTCCCGCTAAAATAAGTTTCCTGTGATCAAGGTCCCTACCAGGCTGGTTTGACAAGAGCTCTTCAGTATAGCTAAATGGCCCGGGTTCTCAAAACCCTGCCTTGAAGCGACAAAGGCTGGATGATTAAGTTAGATATTAAATAATTTTGCAATGACTAGTTTTACCTCTGGCTCTGTAAGAAAGTCAACCTTCTTATTTTGCCAGTTCTCAAAAGAAAATGGCAGTGCTCCCATTTCCTCTTCTCCTCCCTCAGGGCCTGCCACCCTTTTTATTTTTATTTTTTTCCTCCCAGGGCCATTAGACAACATGCAAATTATTGTTAATAGGGCCAGAACAATACTGCGTTCCCAGTGGGATCGTTAGAGTCAAAGCCATCGCGTGCCAGCCCTCAGTGTGATACTAATTTTGGCCATGTCTGCCCCAAGGTTTGGAGGTCAGGCGGAAGGGGGCTGTGAAGCATGGATGCAGCAGGACCTGCCCCTGCAGCCCCCCTGTCCTACAGCAGGCTCTGGCCGGGCTGTGTCTGAGGGCTCTCCTGACCCCCCCAGCAAGGCTGGTGTGCTACAAGGCACTGGCTCCTTGTTCCACCTCTCCTGCAGCCTCATCAGAGGTCCCTCAGAGGAGACAAGTCCTCCCCTGGACAGAGACCTTGCAGACTGCTTCCCTCCCTCCCTTCCCCTGCTGCTCCAGAGAGGCATCTTTGCGCTTGAGAAATAAGAAAGCACCGCGTGGCTCATTTTGACGTGAGCTCCCACTTGAAATACACGGATGCCCGGTAGCAAGAGGGTGGCCGTGGGGCTGGGCTTGCCAAAAGGTAGCTGGCAGCCCTCATCCACCCTGAGCTTTGGTGTGGAGTCTCCAGAGGACAGAGACAAGTTGGGGGAGCTGTGGAGAGGATGCTCTACCCCGACATCTCCCTCCTCTGCCCCAGACCCTTCCTGCTGGAAGCCCTGAGAGTCCTCCCGTGGAGTGACACGCTGGCAATGAATGTTTTAACATGAGCTCTATAAACTACACGGACTGCCTGCCACAGCTCAGGGGGAAAGGTAGGGCAGCTGCCTTCAGACCTTGGCCGTGGGCTAGTTTCTGTCTCTGCTTTAAAGTCATGGGATTTTGTCAGTGGGGTTGTTGGGGAGGGGATTAGGGAATCTGCAAGGCTTCTTTTGTAACACCTTTTACAGGGAGGCGGCTGTAACTATATTTAAAAGTGAATATAGGGGAGGAAAGAGAAATGTACCTCTGACATCACTGACTGAAGTAAAAGTAGAGTACATTGGATGTCTCTGTCAAGGTTCGGGTTGCGAGTTCCCTGTTTCTCCTACAAGACTTGCTGAGGGGTGGTTACCCCTGCTGCAGGGCAGGGGCTGAAATCCCTGCCTTCGTTGCGCTTTTGGAAATGGCAAGTCCCTGACGTCGTATCTTCACTCTAGGTTTTGGTGGATGAACAAAACGAAAAAGGAATGCTTTGGATTTTGTAAAGTACTTCAAGTAGTGGTTTGGGTCTTTTTCTTTTTTTTTTTTTCCTCTCTTTTTGACCTTGCCAGGGATTCTGCTAGCTCCCCAGTGCTGCGAACCCAGATATGCTTACCTTTAAGAGACAGCAGTAGCCTCGCTGAAGTCTCTGACTTCCAGGGAAGCAGGATGAGAGGGCTGAAGCAGAAAGTGAAACTCTCTATAAACAAAAATGCAACAGAGCAGCCTTCTTTCATTTTCCCAACTGAGCATAATGCAAAAAGTAAACAGTTGGCACAAATGACTAATGCAAGTTTGCCAGAGGGTTGATCAAAAACATGCCAAATTCAGCAGTATGTTTTGCACGAAGTTCAATAGGGTTTTACATCAGACCCGTTGCAAGGTAGGCAAGAATATTTTTTGAAAGAAAAATGTCATTTAAAAAAATGTGGAAAATTCTCCTGTTCTACCTCCTACATGTTTCTATTGTCAAACAGTCACTGATCTTATTTTAGACTTGACCTTCGTGTTCTTTCCACAGCACGCAGGCTGAATGACGTGTTATTCAAGTTCTCAGACAATATTATGATATATCTGCTTTTATATTTAGCTGTAACTTTTATTCTCCTTATAAACAAACCCACCTAATGCAACCACCACCTATCCAGGGAAAGTATTTCCATTCCCCTCGGTTTAATTTGGACAAATTTGGCATGAAAACATTCAATAGTTCCATAATAACCTTTGCAACAGGATGCCTGCTGTGCTGACATGCAGGTCTAGAGCAACTTGTACCATGTGCCAGGAAATTGCATTCTTAAGAAAAATCTAGACATAAATTCTGAACAATCAACACTTAAATTTTGAAAAGTCTGGCAGCAAGCTGTTATCTGCCTCATGGGTTTTCGCTTTAATAGCTCTTTACTTTCTGAACTCTACCTCTCTGTCTTTTATGCAGGCTGTACGCCTCTGGCCCAAGTAAGCTGAGCTCTGTAAAGTGGAGAGAGGGGGCAATTAGTTGTTTCTCTTTTGTTGTTCTTGTGTGCCTGTGCGCTCCAGCACTGCACCTTGACATGGCGGGGTGGGTGATTTCTTACCAGAGGAAAGCAGAGCTTAGCTGGAAGTTACACAAATGGGCATTTAGCTCTCAGTGGGCATTCACGTAACAGGAGCTTGCTGGGTTGCAGTGCAGTTCAGCCTTGCCTCCTAGCCTGGAGAGCTGGAAAGGGGATGGGAAGAGATGAAGTACCACCAGACCCAACTGTCCTAGATTAGCTAGGGGCATCCTTCACCCTGGGACAAGCCAGTTTGCTGAAATACGAGGGAACCGAAGAGTAGACTGACTCCAGGGTGAGAAAAAGTTTTCCCCGCCCTGAGGTCTCTGAGCACTTTGCTCTTCTTGCTCATCTCACTGGAAGTGGAGTAAGCAAACAGCATCGTGTGGATGCCCATCTTCCAGAACTGCTGCCGGCTTGGCTGGAAGGCTCCATGATGCTCAAACATTCCCGAAACCTGCATTGCTCCTACTTAAGGGAGCAACAGCATGGCTGGAAGACCTTTATGCGACTCTCTGCCAAGACCCTCTAGATGTGCGTCGAATGTTACATCAGCAAAAAAAGGTTGTAGATGGACGCAACTGCATCTGTGACCTTTGCCGCTAGGAGATTGCAAGAAAAACTGACAAAACACACACGGCTCCTTGGGAGAGAAAAAACCCAGTGGTTTTTGTGATGAGTTCAGTAAAGCAACTGGCCAATTTAATCGGCAAAACATTAAATGGGATTCTAGGAGGAGGCGGGGATGGGGAGGGGATGTTCCATGTGTATGAACTTGAAGCAAAATGAAGGGCTGCGAAACCGTGTGAACTGAACCCCATCAGGGAAGGCTTACTAAAACTTGAGCCAGGAAAAATTATAGAGCTCTATAAATAGCTAAATTGAAAATTGAATGCATTTGTGTGTGTGTGGATGCACACATCTATCTATGAGGTCATGTGTGTAAAAGAAATACAGTAGTACTTCATGTGTTGGGGTTTTTTTAAGTAGTGGAAAATGTTTTAATGATTTTTTTTTTTAAATTTTTTCCTAGAGACAGTACATTATGTTCTGTCCTTAGGGCCAAAAACACAAAGTGCCTATTTTCATGAGGAATCCTACAGAAGGAGGAAGGGAAAGTATTATGCAGTGTAGCAGGGGTATAGTAGCCATTCCACAGTGATTACACATCCAAGCAAAGCCTGCACTAGAAAACTCACAAATATATTAGAAGCGGAAAACAAGATGTGTGAAGTGTTTCCTATTCCCTCCCCACAGTTAATAACAACCAAGTAAGCAGGGAGGCAGTCATGAAGTTTAAATTTAACCCCTTGTATTTGATAACAAGACTGTGTTTCAGTGGCAGGCAGCAAGCATGTTATGTACACAGTAGATTGAGGACTTCCTCTGCTTATTAATTTTGCTCCCTCAAAACTTTCAGTTATTTTCAGTATGTTAAAATAGTCCAGACACAAACCAGAAGTGACTGGAAGCACTACGTAATGCAGTAGACGTTCAGGAATTAAGGTAGCTGAAATGAATCCCAGCCTGAATGGCTCCTTAATTAAAGTACGAAACTGTTTTTGGTTTTATACCAATAATTTGTGATTCAAAGTCTGACCCCCCTCCCCCCCCCGTTACCTTTTAATACCTTTCATTCATCCTGTGGTGGTCAAAGGATGAATGAAATCAGTCTTCTGAGGGAAAAAAAAAAAAAAGAAAAGAAAAAAAGGCTCTTTTTCATACGGAATTCAAATGAATTAAAGAATCAGGACAGTTGTTCAATTTGATTTAAGAGCAAGATGCAGTCTGGAGTGTAATGCCCTCATACCATGAGGGAATCAAATTTGTATTCGAGTCTCCTTTGCTGGCTTGTTTAATCGTTTATGATAACATCAGTAGCTTGGTAAATGATGTAATGGGAGTTAAATCAGGATGACCAACATAAACATCTGTCAGTGCATGTGAACATTTGATGTATGACCCCAGGGCCCAGTGCAGCAGCCAGTATCTTGGCAAACAGTCCTTGGATGTCAGCGTCACTCGAGGTTGCAGGATCGCACGCTGGAGAGGATACATGCTGTCTACTCTGTGCCGTTAGCCAGTGGTTGGGTACGTGATCTGGCTGGTTGGTATCGGGTGTATCACTTGGCAGCGTGTCCCCTCCGGTTAGTCGCTGTGGGCAGAACTCACCCCAACGCTGAGGGTCAGGGCAAGGCATCGGCATCGCGGTGCTTCTCCCAGTGAGCCTCAGCTGGCATGAAGTGATGAGCAGGCTGGCGCTGGTCCTCCGAATGCAGGAGAGTTCCACAGAGATAACTGATATCATTCTGGGTAGCCATGTAGACTGAGATTCACAGTCTGATTTGTACCCAAAAAATCAGCCTTAGTGTTTTGTGACCGTAATATCAGAGGAATCATTTCCTAGACTTGGATTATACTGGTGTTATTTTCATTCAAAGTCATCTTGTCATCATGTTCTTGCACGGATTTGTAATTTTCTGAAAGCAAGCTGGCTAGTATGTTCATGTTCCTCATTAATCTTTTTTTTTTTTTTTTAATGAGATTCATATGGGAAGCTAATAGTATCTGATACAGACAAATGTGTAAGTTATTGAACATGTATGTCCTCCACAGAAATGGACAGAAAGGATCTGAAAAAAATGTGTTGCAGAGAAAGCATAGAGATAAGGGAACTCTGCCTGCTACATTTTGGATTAAATTGTTCTTTGAAGGCAAAGTCTTTGGTGCAGAGGTAATGCAGGTGAGAAAGGCCTCAATGAGGGGTATGGGGGGCAGATGGCTGTGGCTCCCGTCGTCAGCGGGAGCCTCAGCATATGCAGTGGCTGGACACGAAAACTGTGGTTGGTCCCATGTGCCCACCCACCCTGAGAGCAGCTTCATTTTAATGCGTGGAGATACGGGTAAACCGTTCCCATTCATGCTACATCCTTGCTGTTATAAACGTGGTTGCTTTCACACAAAAAATAGGCATATTTAGCTATTTTACTCCTTTTTAATCACTTCAAGGTACTGCACGCTTATAATTTACTTCAAAAGAAGTCTTTTATCGGTCTTGAATAAGTACATGAAGTTGCAAAACGTAAACATCTTATTGCCACGACTTTTCAGAAGAGAGCTGGCAGCATCCCTCAGTTTTTATTATGAATATAATCTAGAGTCTGTTTGCAACAAGAAGGAATAAGTTACCTATTCCAGAGTTATTAGGATTTTTCAGAGATGAAATGCAAGCCGTTCAAGAATGCAACTTAAGCTCCATTACTTCAAAATAAATTTATAGAAATAAATATAAATGCAAGCTAAAATATTTTATCTCTTTAAAGAGGCACTACCAACTTTAAACAAAATCATAATGAGCTGGATATGTTAAAATTAAAAGTGCCAGAACAGCACACGGTTATTCTAAATGAGAAGGAAGACTGAAGAAAAAGACCACCCCTCCTCACCCGCAGATATGCACACGTGCACCACACATGCCCAATTTGTTTTTTACAAAGTATGCTGTCAAGTGAATACTGTCATGTTCCCTGTTTAATCAGTTTCCTCTTTTATTTGTGCGCTGTTGTATATAAAAGGAAATCTGCTTGTAAAGTCAGGCTTTTTAATAATTCATTCAAAAATGATTAGAGTTCAAGGGGAAAGTTGTTCCTTTAAATGACTGAGCCAAACAGGAAAAAACCACGGGTATCAGAGGGTGAAATTCACTTCTGCCTACATTATGTATTGTATATTTAAATTCTGTGTTCAGACCTAAAAATTAGGCTTGAAGTGGAATGTCAGTAGTTATCATCTCTATTTGGGTCCTCCTTTACCCTCCGTTTGGGTAAATTTTGTTTGTTCTGAATCTTCAAAGGTGCTTTCTTATGCAATAAGATAAGAAAGAGGATTTTTTTTTTTTTGGTCTTTACATATACTGTGTCTTCCCAAAACAGGCTGAAAAATCCCAGTTGGAATTTTTTTTTTTTTTTTGCCAGCAGTAATTTTCATCTTCTCTTCAGGCTATGCTCTACTCAGTAGCCCGGCAGCATCCCTGAGAAATGGTCATTTTCCAGCTGGGTGCTGGGCTGGCAGGGGGAGGACCAGGTGCGGCAGGGCGTTTGCTCCAGGAAAGCGGCGATGCTGATCAGCACCCGCGCAATCACCATTTAAATAAATGAAACCGTGCTGACCGATTTGGCGGTGTGACATTCGGAGGCTGGCGGAGGGATGGTGTGAGCGAGTCGGTGGGTGGGCAGGGCGCGGGACTGGCTGGGCTTCAGCCCCTTCGGTGATTGCGCCTGTGCCCTGGGAAAGCGCTTGCAGTGGGGTTTTCATTTCGTGTTTTCCCTCCTTTCTCTTGTGCAACAAAACAACTATGAAGGGCCTGGATTAAACAATGTGTTTAGACTCGAAATGTCCCTTTGAAATCCCTGTCAACACTTTCCCAACATTCAGCTAAAGCAGTGAAACAACAGGGCATGAGGGCGCTGAAGCAGAGATGAGAGCCTGTGCATTGTACTGACTCTGGTCTCTGGAACTGTCCACGTGGCCGCAGAAAGCCTCTTTCTATTAATGAGAACATTTCCTTCAACTGCTTTGCTTTCCAGAAGCAGCCTAACCAGCTGTGACCCGTGTTTCCATTAGTTGCTGGGGGCTGGTTTTGCGAGTGCTGCTCAGAGCTTGCGTAGTGAGACAGAAACACCTTTCCGTTTTGGGGAGGCTCAGCTGGGGTGTTCTGCACTTCCCCCATGCAAAGCTAGTATGTTTGCGTGTGCCTAGTGTGCATACCATCCTTGGGGATGCTGCCGTGCCTTGCGCTTTGTCCCTTGTCCTCCTGAAGCCACTCGTGAATGAGTGGAGCGTCGTTGTCCAAGTCACTTAAGTGTGATGATGCCACTTCGATGCAACTGAAGCCCAAACAGTGATAGAGGCCTGAAGAGGAAGAAAGATAGCACTTGTCAGATAGCACTCTGTGGTCAGCAGAGCCAAGGATATTTATAGGTCAATATTGCAGGTATGATCAGGAACGCCTTGGTGATGGGAATACATCATCTCATTTCTTGAGCTGGAACAGCCTTAATCCAGGCCCATGGTATCATATGAGCTGGTTCAAGTCTAACCTCTAGGCATCTCAGGATTGGAAGGAGTTTGGTTAAGTCCCAGAAGTGTCATTGGGGTGTATCTGCCATGTGGGAAAGGCTGTTGATAGTGACAGAGGGATCCTGGACCTGGTGGGGTCCATGGTTTTCTTGGAGGAATGGACAAGTGACAGCTGGCCATGGCCTGCAGGCAAATAAATAGTTTGGTGCTAGGTGCGGTACCAGTAGATGGTGCTGAAGAATGGATAGCACAGTTCCCGGGTTTTGCGAGGACCCATTAAGACTTCTTGTTTGGGGGCATTTTACTAGCACCTTGCATGCTGGTCTTTGTGTGGAGGTCATATCATCATCTGGGTGCAACCTGGGCCCTGAGGTCTGAGCCAAACAGGTTATTGAGTATATTGCAACTTCAGTTTCTGCTGCTAAATTGAAGATGTTTCATGTTTCAAAATTGTGCATGTTGCTAGTATAACATTCCCTCTACTAAGCATGCTCTGAAACTGCTTACTCACTGGCAGTAAACAGCATTATTTTAGCGGCTTATCATAACACCCAACAGCTGCTCATTTTCAGCGAAAGGCCAGTGTTTATTGGCCTCCTGCTATTGCCTCTGTGCTCTTCTGTCATGTGCTACTTTTGTCTCAGAAGGTCTGCAGTCCTTGTGGGTGTGATCCCAGTCCCAGCAGACTCTCACTTGACCTTGGTATACTTTGAGTCAGCTCTGAAGCCGTCCTTTTTCACCTTGGGTTGTGTCCTACTTGCTACAGGTCAGAAGTGCTGGAGTCCATAACTGAGTAGCTCATTGCTATAGTGTTTTCCATTTGAGGTAGGAAACCGTCTATACGAGAAAAAAAAAAATAGAATTTGAGATTGTTTCATGAAAAATAGATTCTGTATTTTACAAGTTCAATTATGAGTGATTTTCCATTTTTAGCTTTATATGCTTTTAATGTTGAGTCTAAATTAGGCCGCAGGAAAAGGATGGTCTATCTTCAAAGAAAGAATTAGGCTGATTGTGCTCTTCAGATTCGTGGAAAACAGCTGTGGGTGTAGCGGTAGCTCTCAAGCTTTCTTCCATGCTAGCATACAAGATGCAGGTGCAAGCTGGATACTTCTGCTTTGTGGGAGTTTGGAGGAGAGGGTTGGTAAAACTGGTCGGTGAAATTACCAACAGTGCTCTAGAGCTGCGTTGGTCATTTTAGAGGTGCACAAGCCAGGGGAAGTGGACAGGGGGAAAGTCATCCCACATCCTCCTCATGCAACTATTAAGCCTCGCTGGATCTTCATGGACAGAGATCACATTGCACAGATGGTTGAAGATGTTCTTTTTCACTGCTACCTGCCCATTAAGAAAGGTTATTGTGCCTTTGATTGAAATGCAGCCCTACCCTTACTAGTGCAGCTTATGGGAGGCACGTCTTGTGCATTTATTACACATTCACAAACCTTTGTGGGATGTTTTGAAGGCAAGTGGGTATGTGGCTAACTCTGCTGAATTAAGAAAGATCTTCAGAGAGACAAGGTCAGGAAAAGAAAGTATTATCTTAAAATGTATGAATTGTACGTAGCAGTTCAGTATGTCTTCTTGCTATTCCTTGCGCAATGTACTTTTAGAATCAAATTTAGAAAACATGACACTAATTTTCATGTACTTGTTTGCATGTTAACTTTCGTACACGAAGACTGAACTTATATGCAAAATAAATCGCTTATTTTCTATGTGAGAATACCATTTTGTGGGTGAAAAGGCATGGTCATGGTGGATCATGTGTATGCAGAGTGAGAGGCCATGAAAATTGCCAGTGATTTGGTTGTATGCAAGCTGGAAGGTGGTACCATGGGGAGAGCTCTATGGAAATCCTTTGGGAAACACATGGTGGTTCTGCCAGCAGAGACTCCACTTTTTGATCTTTAAGGTTTTGTAGCGACCATTCTGATCTCCTAACAGCTTTTCATGCAGCTCATCCAGGACAGTTAGTTAAACTCCACTGTTCACCTTTGGTACCCAACAAACTGCATGTAGGTAGCTAACGTGTCTCACTAGTCCATAGCTTGACATTTTTGGTGACACAGGTTTCCCAGGATTTCTCTACTCACGTGTTATTCAGAAACAAGTATGGAGGAGCAGCTGTTTCTGAATGAGTCCATGAACCAGTAGTCTTTTTTTGGAAAGAGGCCATGTTGCTTCTGAGCAGTCTTTAGTGTATTGCAGTGTTGGTTTTGGCTGAAGAGGAACAAAGCACTCTTCTTGCAGAGCAAGAGTGGCAACTCACGGAGGAATTCAGAAATAGCTGCTCTTCAGTAATCCCACATAAAGACGAGCTCTTTTCTTTCAGTGGGCTCCGTGGATGTGCTGCAGGGCTTGGTTTGGGGCTTCTGAAGACATGTCTTCACAGTTTATGTTACTTGGTGGTTGTCTGAATGGTGACTTCAGAAGCATTTAGCTTGGCAGGCAAACTGAACAAGCTTTGTTTAAATAACCAAACAGGTACAGGAGGCTATTTGATTTTTGGAATTGTCAACAGATGATGTTGAATATATATTTTCAGCAAAATCTTTGTAAGTTTCCTACTGCTTCACAGTACAAATTCAGAGATCAGCATTGGTTTGAGAATATTAAATGTACAGGGGTACAAGTGCTTGTATGTGAGGTGCTGCAGTTTGGTTTGGGCAGGCAGCTATTTGCTGGCTTGCCAATGGTAACAGAAGCAGTAGCTGGGCCTTGCAAAAACATGTGTTTCTCTTCTTCTGAGCGACTGATAGCTCCAGCCCTTTCAGTGAATACAAAAAAATTAGCAAAGATCTTGTTTTGGTGTTATAGATTTCATTGGCACCTGAAAGAGGAAAGCAGTTAATAATTTAAAACCTCTCCAGTCTCCCTTCCAGCACAGGCCAGTTGGTGTTTCTGAAAGAGACTCTCTTCATGTGTGTGTCTGGACAGGTCCTGTAGCCCATCTTCTGTTTTAAAGCTGAAAAATACAAGAAGTCATTTTGAGTGGTATTCATTCTACCTAATTTTCATTATGCCTTCCTTCTGGCCAGGCTGTGATGCTTTTGCGGACGCCAAGGACTGCTGGGGCTATCAGAGAGCAGCTCCTGAGCCTCCCCAAAGCTGCTCACTCTGGCCCCGTGCCGCAGCAATGGTCAGACCCTGCAGGCTGCGTTTGTGCCCAAAAAGTCGAGAGTATTTATGTGACTATTTTTGCAGCAAATGCCGATATTTCCGTACAGTACTTTGCATTGCTTTTTGTCTCTTTGGATTTGCAAGTTACTGAGACTTAGGAAGCCTTCTTGTTTATTGTTCCCTCTCTCACTTTCACATGACTTTTTATTGAAGGTCTGAGCACTTCTTAGGCAGAGTGTTAGATTCAACATTCTTTTTAAATTAAATGTACTGGGGTGACCTAATCAGATGCTAGCTGGTTGACCACAGGAATGGGAACCACGATACTCTGTAATCTAGTTTAATGTTAATTCACTCTTTGACCTTAGGCAAACAGCTTAGTTGCTGCAAAATGGGGATGATAATTCCTTTGAGATGTTGACAGAAAATTGAATAAATAAGCAAGTTTTACTCTCTGTGGGTCAGGCAGTCTTATTTTCAAAGGGACTTCAGAGCTTCCATTCTTTCAAATGACTTCGGAGTCAAGGGATGTAGCACGGGCTTCTGGATCACCAAGGACTTTACCGTGTTTTCCAGTACTGACCCCCATACCTTAGCTTTCTGTTATATGGCGGCAGGGGGTGTTCAGGATGGAGTGAGGGATTCATGCCTTGCCTCCAATGGCCGTGCCAGTCACCATCTTACACCTTGTGGCATGTAGACACTAGACGGATGGACATCTTGCTTCCCCTTCAGGCAGAAATGTGACACTCAATTCCATGATGTTTTTAGTTTTGAAATAGTGTGCCTTTATATTAAATAATGACATTAATCAACTCAGCTCCGTAGCGTTAAGTGGAGCAGTGGCTTCATTTGCTGCCAGTGAGTTTGCCTCTCTGGCTTTGCCTGAAATTTCCCATGAAGCCCAAAGCAGTCCACTTGCTGTTTAACATCCCGGTGACAAAACACCTCATGACAGCAGAGCAACCTTTCCAGTTTCTCGTTTCTCAATTGTGTTTTTTAAACTTTGAAGTGCCATTTATTTTGACACCTGGTATTTTTCAGGCCACGCTTTTATTTGGTGGGAATAGCATTAACGTGTATTAAAGGCAGAAAAGCCTGAGGAAACGGTTAGAAGTTATTCCCAGAATGTAAATAATTTCCTAAATTTTGAGCTCTACAAGTCTGATGTGTTTTAAATGGCCTTCCAGAGTGCAAAATGAAACTCAGCGTGGCATTTAACCAACAGCTTACAGAGGTGCTAGTTATTCCACTTGGCTATATTTAGGAGTCCAGGAAACAACAATGACAAAAAAAATAGCGAAACATTCTTGCAAAAAAAATTAAAGGAACAGTTTCAGCTATAAAACTGATGTCTACAGCAGAAAACCACAGCTGCTAAATGTTACAAAATCATAATAATTGTGACAGAATTACATCCCAACCTTTCTTTAAGACATCTTCACCCATATGAAGGCCTCTTGATTTAAACAGGGCTCTGCAGCAGCAGGGGGGTTTATATTAGAGGATCCTGGTAAAACCTGAGTGCTCATGTAAATCAAGGCTTATTTTTGCATTCCAAAGGGTGAAAAAGTCATACGAGGGGAGTGAGACGCAAGACGTGTGAAGAAACCTTTATACAGAGACTCCGTGCTGGTGAAGTCTCAGCTGGATGCTGTGCCCCGATTCGAACAAAAAAGCAGTCGACCAGTCTGAGAGGGAGTCCAGAGGACTCCCCTGTGGCCTGGGGAGCATCACCCACAAGGAAAATCAGAGCAAACGCTGCTTGTTTGGTCTGTGAAAGAGCGCAGACGGCTAAGGAATGGCAGGTTAAGTCTTCAAATGAGCAAGAAGCAGCCACAGAGCCCGAAGCGGGTAGGACAGGAGCAGAAGTGTCAAAAATTACATAGGCATAGTTGAGGGACCACCTCTAGCTTGATGAAACCTTACTTAGTAAAGATGAGACAGTACAATTAACATAGGTAAGTAAGTGGACATAATTAGTCCCTCTCCAGCCAATAAAGTAGGTAAAGTAACTTAAGCTGATATTTTGCACTCTGCCTTATGAAGTGATGTAACTTTTACCAACCTTTAAAATACTGATCGTGAATGAGTCAGTGTTTCTCAAGGGCTTTGGTCAGCTGTTCCCATTTACTGGTCTGGAATCTCACTTTTATCATCCAGTCTCCCTGAGCTTCCCCTTGTGTTTAAAACCGAAGTTACCATCTTTATATACAGATGCTGTCATAGCATCAAGGTCGGAAATTCACTGTGATAGATGCTACTTAAATATTTGGGGAGGCAGAGTTACCTGCTTTTGCAGGTCTGTGGTTGAATTGTTTTCCTGCTACAGTACGGTTCATTAGGGCTGTGATTTCTCATCATGGTACTTTTATAACCCTAGCATAAATGCAGTTTTATCATCAAAAGGGTGTTTTTTGCTGCAAGAAAGTGCTAGAGAGCGTATTGATGCAAGCTTCCTTCCTTAATCCCCACCCTCCCCCAGGATAAACGGCGTTTGCACCGCCTGAGCTCGCCTGTGCGATTAAGCTGCCGCAGTTACACTGGTCAGCTATTCCTAGTGCCGACCTGCCCTCAGCCCTGGCTGCTGTAAGCACAAGACGCATTGCAGATTAGAGGGCACCCGCTTGAATAGGAGCATCAGCGGGCCAGGGCCGGGCACAGACGCCGTATTGTTAGGAAGGGGAGGGAGCTCGTCTCACAGGGCTAGTCTCAACATCCTCCGGCCATGCCAAAGGGAGAGCCTGGGAACAACTGTTAAAGGGTGGCTTGACATATAGCTCTCGTATTTCTCCTCTAAGAGTTTTGCCGCTATCCAGCGGTGATTACTCAACAGGCAAAACACCCCCTTTGCCCTCTCGGGCAGGTAGAAAGTAATTTTATAAGCAAGCACCCTCTTTTGCCCATCTTCCCTCCTGCCCCCAGCCCTTTGCCATGAGCAGGTCAACGGCAGTGGTCAGAGGCGTCCCTAATGAGGTCCCTAGCTGCTCACTGGCCTGATTTGATTGTAGTTTTTAATAATGCGAGGTTATTTTGTTAGCGGCTTTACTTTCCAAGTCTTTTCCCCCTTCCAGCACCCCTAGGTACAGCTCTACTGGATCAGTTACCATCTGCTCCAGTGTTTGCATTTAGCCTGCAGGGCCTGTGATCTCAGAAATATTTCCTGTAAATGGGATCTCTCATGCCAGGCCTGTCACACAATAGATATATAATTGGATAAAACCTAAACTGAAAACAACAAACAAAAAGAAGAAAACTACATGTTGTGCCGTACACAGCGCGTGAGGCAGTCCAAAATGGGATACGCTCCTTGTTTGTGTCTGAAGCTGCTCCCGTATATCTTTTTTATTCCCCTTTGCTGTTTAATGAAATCAAATTAATGTAATAACTAAATTCCACGGTGCATTTTTTCCCCACTTAATATCCGACTTGAGCAGCTTGCGGTGCGCAAGCAGAACAGCGTTAGCGCCACAACAAATGCATTTGCTGCATTTTAAGTCTTGATCCTGGTCTTAGGTACCAGGTGGAGCCCATGTGGAGGTCGCAGATCTTTCTCCTTCTCTGCGGGTTGGCCGCACACAGCATTTAGTGTTCGACGGCAGGCAGGACGATGCATGGCCCGGGAGCAAGGCTGGGCCCCAAGGGAAACAGCAGGCAAACCAGAGGGAGCCAATCCCCTGGTCAACAAGAGCAAGGGTGAACATGGCAAATGATGCATCACTGATCCCTGCAAAGGAGAAAGAAATGCAAAATATCTTTAAATCCTTTAAACCCAGTTTGAAGGCCTCCTGAGCAGGGGTATGGGTTTGTGTAAGATGCATGCTGCCCTCTGGGACAGCTCGCCTTTGGGACCTGCCAGCCTTTCTGCAAGAAGGTGGAGGTGACGAAAAACATCTGATGTGATGAATCCACACCTAAATGTAAAAAAAACCAAAAACTGATTAAATAAATCAGAAATCGATCACTGTGATTTTCCCCTTGCTCATACTGTGAATTTTCTTCATCATTGCTGCAAGAATAAACTGTGTGAGTCGTGTCTGTGCCGTTATTCTGGTAGTAATGAGCTTACAAATACATTTTCTGTTTTGTTGGAGGGACTGCAAATGCTATATGCTAGTCATAGCTTGCAAAAGCTGCTCAGAAGTGCGCTGCAGAACATCAAAAAAGGAATTGAATTCAGCTTCAGTCAAGACAAGTAATTGGTTTTTATACTTAAAAAAAAAAAAAATCCCCAGCCAAAAGCCGTTCATCTGTCTCTGGAAGATAAAAAAAAGCCCAGAGTTTGGATTTGATTGCCCTCCCTTAAAGTAATAACAGTAATCCTAATAAAGGGGCTGATTTGTAAATTTTTCCCAACAGACAGTGCCACAACGTTACACTAACTTTGGCTTATTTATGATAAATGTAGTCTAAAGCACCAGAAATATAAACCTTGAATCCTTTTTAATTCCAGCATAAAAGGATTAAATTTTATCAATATAGCTTATCTCCTAGCACTCTGCCTTTTTTCTTGCATCCTTTTTTATGAACCTGCAAAACATGCTTTTTGTCGTCTTTTTTTTTTTTTTTTTGACCATAGCCAGCAATTTCTAAATCAAGAATAAAATCCTAGTGCCATTTCTGGCAATGGGCTATTTTATTGATTTACCACAATGCCAGCATTTCATCAATAACGGTTAAATATAGGCCTGTAAATTCACCCTTCCTGAAAGAAAGTGGCCTGATCTTTCATAGCAGCTTCCATTTGCCTTTGACTTGAACTGTAGGTTTAGTGGTTCAGAAAAAAATCGGGTTTGATGAGCCTTAAAGAAACAAATAAACCAAGCCAGAAGCAATCAAAAATACATGCGAGTTCATAAAAAGTGAGCCTTGGTTTCTTTGTCTAGAAGATTAACACTTCCTCAGGAGGGCTGTAATAGGATTGAGCCTTCCCCGTGGTACTTCAAAGACATGTGCTCCTGAAGACTTTTACTGAGTAACTTACAGTATCGTTGGAAGCTTTGCCTTTGCTTTCCTTCCCAGTTTCTTTCAGAACTTCTGGGAAGATCTGAACTGAGGATCGTGTTGCTCCTCCTCTTTATTTTTATCCCCCAAACATTTTCTCTCTTTTGTATGCAAATTTCATCCTTAATTCCTTTAAGAAAAAAAATCTAAGTTGCATAACAGTTGGAGATTTTTCAACATAAATATCCATCTCTTTCGTGTTACTACTTCAGTACTTTCACATGCCGTATTCTTGCATTTAATGCTGCACAGTAAAACACATATTTATTTTTTTTTAATTCAAAGAGACCCACAACATATATTTTTGTTACATCCGCAGCGCTGTCATTCTTTCTCCAGGAGAACACACTGTAAACTTTGATTTCCCAGGTCCTTTGTGCAGGGTAATGAATGTAGCTCTCGGTGTTCATGTGTGGTTGTAACACGCCGTCTCCTTTTTTCCATACTTGGGCTCTTTTCCCCACCCCTGTTCAGATGGTTAGGCTGCTTTCCTTGGTGGTGGAAACCCTGAAAGCCTTCAGACTGAAGGCAGAGAAAGCCACTCCCTAGGTAAGTGTTAATGCTGGCCTGGAGACGACTACTGCTATGTGTTTAGAGAAAAGAAAGCAGCTGTATTGCATGGGAGAAGCTGATCCTGTGCATGGGTTAGGCATACTCTACTGGTTTGGCTCCATAGGTAATAGGTCCTATCTGCTTGGGTTGGGCAGCTTCGAAAAGTGAAGTTGTGGTGACCCGGCAAGTTCCCCTGGCTCCAGGGCTATGCAGTGCCCAGCTGGGCTCTCTGGTTCTCGCTGTGGGTCTTACAGAGACCCGTGGAGCCTGTGTCCTGCTTAAATGCCTGCAACTGCCATTTCTGGATCTGGCCATGAGTTGATGTGCCTGGAGTCAGGCAGGGACCAGAGAATCAGACCCAGATACGTGCAATCTTTGGCCAGTTGGCTGAATCACAGGATGAAACTCCCTCTATATGCCCCTAGGAGACATCAAGGAAAGAACCAGAAAGTCCCCAAACATCTTGTTCGTTTAGTTCTTGTTCTTTCTATGACAAGTTTTGCTCTCGTACTGGTTGAAATGAATGGGATTAGACAGGGCACACCAGTTATGATTTAATTTTTCACTTCAAATGTGCTGTCAACCTCTGTAATTCTATTGCCAGGATTTCTCAGAAAGCATCTTGGTATGTTAGTTAATACATTTAAATCTACTTAAAAAGCCTCTCCCTCTCAAGAGCAAATGGAGCCCCGCTTAACATTCCTTATTAGCTTGCTTAGGGGGAAAAAAAACGGTTGTCCTTGCCATATTGGCTGACAAAGGGAGTTGCATTCTTACTCCATGTACTTTACTAATATGTAATCTTTCGCTCTAACTAGCTTGTTTCCATCTTCTAGTGATTTGGTCATTTTAGTATTTGCCTTGACTAATAATGCAGTGTAGCAGTGCAATTTCAACGACCGCAAATAAGCAAGCAAAAGTTGCAGACTAATTCTGGTAGTTGGACGTACCCAAACAGAAATTTCCCGCCCACCACGCGACGTTCACCTTAAGCCCCAGCAAAGCAGCCCCCTCTGCCCAGCTTCTGGGCCCACTTGTCGCCTAAGCGATTACCAGGAAACATTAAACAAGCTATGGAAAGTACCCTTTGCTGGCACTTCTTGCATTACCAAGAGGCGCACAAGGGCTCCAGCCGTGGGATGAATAATCCCAAAGTTTCCCAGCACGGCTGCAGGGTGGTGGGACTTGACACTGGGAGGGCGTTGAGGGCTTTTTGGAGCGGCTGGGTGGGATGGGACCCTCTTCTGGTCCTTACCCGAGGGGAAGGGGGTGGTGGGTACCTGGGCGGCCCTGCTCCGGTTGGTACCCAGGGCTGCGGCTGGTGACATTGTCCAGGTGTAACCCAGCGTGCAGCTACGGCCCGTGTGATGGAGGGGGAACGGGTGGTGTGTCATTGACTTCTTTCGTATCGGGATTGGGCTCCTGGCTTATTGCAATCCTGTAAATTATGCCTTTGCTTGCTATAAATTAACCACCGTATTAAGTGCAAAGTCCAGAAATAAAAGGACATAAATAGTTGCGTTTGAAAGCTGTATCATCGTCTGTAGATGTTTAAGTGGGGATTTTATCCTTTAGATTAGAAATACCACTTATCTCATCCTTCTGGTTATTTTCACTGCCCTTCTAACTTGGAGATAAATATCCCTTAATGGTTTTTTTATGTGTTTTATTTCTTTTTCCATGATGATCAGATCAGTTCTGACTGAAAACGAAGCCAATTATCAAGAACAATAAATAAAAAAGAAGTGCGCGTTGCTCCTTCTGCACTGGAAGAAAGAACAGTAAGTTGAGACAAAACAAATTTGGTTGCCAAGTCCAAGTACCAAAGGCAGCAAGGAGAACTTGGGCCCCATCCTAATTAAAGAGATCTAAACACAATGAAAACATATTGTACTGATGTCATATGTTAAAATATTTATAATTGCACAAAAAGGAATTGCAGCCTATTGAAAACATTTACAGAGCTCGCCATTTCTGCGAGCTAAAGCGAAGAGTGACTAAAAAGGACTGGTTTTGCTCAGCCGTGAAAGTTTTGCTCTTCAGGTTTCTCCTGTGAGGTCCAACATTACCTTGCCACTTCATCTTATCACTCGCTAAGATAAACGAAGAGCACTGCTGACGTTGTTTCTGAAGACAGGAGATGGTATCTGTCAGGAATTGCCGTTTCCCCCGGGCATTGTGTTGCGATAGGCTCCGCTGGAATAATTTCAGCTGCTGGGAAGCCGTTCAGCAACACGAGGGCCCTTCGTATCGATCCGGCGTCCCAGGTCGTGTGCAGGAGGGCCGGGGGCTCCTGAAAGGAGAGGGGGTGGCGAAGGATAGCAAGGCAGGCGCTTTCCGCAGCTACGTTCGCCAGGCTGGAGATTCGGTTTGGCAAAAAGAAATGCTTTTGCCTGCGTGCTGCAGGGAAACAGCGGGGGGACACCGATGTGCTGGAAATATCACGGTCCCTTTCAGCAAAACCAGAGAGGCAATAGGAAGATCCACAGCCGTATGTACAGAGATCTTGAAAATGCTGGAAAGTCAGGCTGAACCAGTTTTCCATAGCTGTGTGTAGGGGATGGTGGGCAGAAGGCATGGGTGGCTCGCGATGCTCCAGAGTCCGCGGTCTGAACGTGAATCCACCTGTGTACGTTGCGTGAACAAGATCCCTGGTATATGTTCCCACAGAAGCTTATTGCAGATGTGCTCACTTAAATACTTTCTGTAGTATAAAAATAGGTTTTTGGCTGCACATCATGTACTCATTGGAGTAGGAACTTTTCAAGTGTGGCTTAATTTAATATCTTCCTTGTTTGTGTTTATGTTTCTTGGTATTGATTTTCATGTTTTTCTTCCTGAAATGCTGGTGACATCCTTTTGTAAGTAAGTAAAACTAATACAAGCACCTTTCTAAGTTTCTCTAATATTAAAGAGCTCTATGGCAATGTGCAGACATTCTGAGGTTTCTTATTAACATATTGAAGAAGAGCATTTATTAGTTAAATTTTAATTAGGAATTTATGTGGCACCAGAAGGGTGATTGGAACTTGAAATATCTTTTATTTAAAATATCTGTTTTAGGAAAATAAAAGTATCTCTGTTTAGCTAGTTAATATCTTCCTATGATATTTAATGTGAGATAACAAACCAACTCATAAATCATACTACAGGGTAAAAATGGGGTTACCTCTCTGAAATTATTAATGAGCCAAGAAATGCTATTGCATTTCTGTACAGCTTTGCTATAATTGGAAAAATTGACACTTTTTGTCAGAAAGAGATTGATAGCTCTGCAGGGGTTCAGGAAGGAACAAAAGCAGGTTAGTGGGGGCATGCTAAAAAGACATGTATGAGGAAAGACACCTGTGGTTTTTCTAAGTGGCTGTGGGTCACAGTGGGGGAATGCAGACAACCCTGCGCTCGCCCCGCTTACCCACCAAGGGCAGCTTGAAGGTTAAGCCAGTTCCAGTCCAAAATCTATATACATGGGTGAGCGTGAGGCTGTCCCCAAGGTAATGCACTTGCTGGGAAGCTGGAGACAGTGGCTGGAGTAAGGTGCCTCTCTAACGTGGCTGCATGGCTTTCCAGCGGCATGGAGGCTGTTCAGCTCATGGGTGGCCAAAGCGACTGACTCTTGGTAAGCAGGACTGGTGTAATGAGGACTGATGGCAAGAGCTCGGCAGGGGCAGAATGCCACTGAAAAAGCAAAAATTTAGCTTTCGTGCCAAGGAAATCTTTCTCCCGTAGGTTAAGAGCTTTTAGGGTTTGCAGTTCTCTCCTGAGGGAAGTGCAAGGTGGCAAACCGTTTGTAGAACATGAGCCAGGATAGCTCTCCTAAAGCCAGGCAAAAGTGATACCCAGGTGAAAAACCTTCAGAGGCAGGGGAGGGATGGATGACCGCTTTAGCCTCCAAAGCATAACCTCTCCACCCCTCAGGTCAGTGGTTCCCCACCTGTGGCACGGACATGGCAATGTTCCCACAGTCTGCGCCAAGTAGTGTATGACCATCTCATGGTCAGAAGTGGCCACCAGATTTGGGAATACCTGATGGCTTTTGTCTTTTTCTCTTGATACCGCTAGCAGCAATGGTGCACGGCCAGAGCCCTGCAATGGCTTGTTTCTCAGTGCTTCCTGACCCGGGTTTTCTAGGCATGCTCCTAACAGGATAGTGCTGGTGTTTGCTTTCCAAGAGGCCAGCCCACCGCCCATGCACGGCTCTTTGCTAGAGCAACGCAACTGCTTGCCTTACCCATTGAAGCAGACGTTAGCTTGCCCTTCTGCTGCAGAAGTCTCCAGCTCTGTTCTCCATTTACTCCTACAACAACTCAATTAGTTTGATGGAAATGAGATGTCAAAATGCCCCAGGCTCCAGTGACTTACCCAATGGCACTCAGAATGCTTTGGCAGAGCACTGCCTCCTGAAATCTGCATGCCCTCTAGCAACGGGCTGTTTCTCCTCCTTACCTTCAGAGACAGCTAGGGCAAGTGAAAGTCTGAGGCATTTAAAGGACAGTTAAAAAAAAAAATCGCTTGTTTATTTAACTTTCTAACAATTTAATCAACATCCTATTATTCTTAGGAAGTTTAGATACGCCTCTACTTTTCTTTTTTTTTTTTTGCTTTTCCTTAATTCAGCTTGACATATGCACTCCTGGGGTCAGTCCTTTTACACAAAGCTTCAGCCTTGGCAAGATAAATCTAGAATAACAGAGAAGAAACATATTTATATGATTTGTTTAATAGAGTATGGACATATTCCTACAATTCGGTGTTTAGCAATTGAAGCTTACTATGAATGTAATTTGACTATGTGGAAAAAAACCCTCACTTACCTTCAAATACTGCATATGAGACCTGCCTAGCTGACAGATTACAGAGGAGGTTTTAAAGTGGACATGAAAAGAATACCAAATTCAGTTTTCCTGGCAATAATTGCTGTAGAAAGAAGCTGGATTAGAGCAGCTGGAATAAAAAGTCAAGCACTAAAAGAAAAATGCTAATTACCGGTTTCTCTAATCATGCAAAATGAATGTTTTATGACATTTTAATATGATGCTTTTAGCCTTTCCCACTTTGTCAGTGCCAGCATCCCCTGAGCAGCTCAGGGATGCTATAATTATGTGCTCTAAGCGATCAGCTACATTGTGCCTTACCTGACTGATTCAAGCTGAGCTGGAGACATGATATTCTGACTCAGTACTGTGCAAACCACCGCTCATTGGGAGGCAGAAATGAGGACGCCAAAACAGAAACCCCTAGCACTTACTGTAAGCTTTTGGAAGGGGATTTCCTATGGAAACTGAGGCTTGGGATCTAGAGAATAGCTTTTCATCTGAGGTGTCTCAGTGTGATAAGGTATCTGAATGCAGGCTCTTGATATAGCTTATTAAAAATATATGGGCTAGTCACAATGTCTGGATAGCAATTTAGACCTCCACAAAGTTTAGGAGCATTTGGATCTCAGCTTTGGGGCCAAACCTGCCCCTTCAGTGAGATGAAAACCCTTTACGTATTTATTAAATTAAATTTGCCTGCCATCAGCCCCTAACCATCTTTGTTTTTGAGAGGGTTGATTATAGATTCATATTTGAAAGGGGAACACTCATCTACCCTTTCCTTTTCTTAAGGCTTAAAATTTTCCTAAGGTCGACATTAATTCTCTATTGATGCCTAATTTAGATGGTGAGATTGGCTTATTTACGGGCTGACTTGGGTGCACTGCTATTGAAATTAAATCTGCAGTTTAATTTCCCTTTTAATCTGTTTCTTCATCAGAGAGAATCATTATTTCTTGGTAATGCTCTGTAGGAGGAGAAGGCTGCTGTTTCTATTTCAGCATTGCACCTCAGAGGTATGCCGCAGGATTTGGACTTAATGCATCTCTGTGAAGTTGCTAATTTCCTATATTTATTCAGGTATATGATTTTTAAATAGTATGGGAAAGTAAGGGGAAAATATTCTTATTTCGAGTGGATGGTGCAGACCGTATACAACTGTTTTCCACCCTACCCCCATCAGGACGTGAAACAGCTGGTATGTCTCCAGAGACTAATGTGCTGTCTCTAGCTCCATTTTGCCTTCGTAAGCCTCAGGCATTACTCTGTAAGTGCACTCCAGGAATTAAATTAATTTACAAGCTGAGGAATACGCTGTTTCTCCTTACTTACAGGTCTCAGATAGGACTGCTGCTGTATGGTTAGGAGGATAACACGCACATTGCCGTCGAGACTAACTAGCATCTTCCCAGGGCAGTCAGCACGTTGGCCAGGGCAAAGGCGGCCTTGCAGCCTGCACCCTTGTCTGCCCACGTCATTTCAGGTCCCAGTAACGTTAGCTCACTGGTGGGGTTATTAGGAGATAGTTCAGGTGATAAGCTGTGCCTCCCCCTGTCTTAACCTGTATCCCGCCATGCACATGTTTCGTGATATACCAGTTTGGTTCTAAATCTTGCCCATCTGCACTTAAAACCAAATCATTTTAAACTGTCTCCCTGGAAGATGACAGCTTCTGGGACCTAGCTCGTGTTCTCCTGCATAGAAAATGCAGCCGGTGTCTGTCTTTGAATCAGTTCAAGCTCCAGCCCCAAATACGCACTAGCTGGCCTTAACCAGCTAATGAGAGCAATCCAAAATGGACCATGTTTTTTTGTTCATGTCAGTAATAGCCACGTCGGTTGTAGTCACTGGAGCTCAGCAGTTCCTCCTTTCTCCCCCCTTTGCCCAAGCACCCCCCCTGCCAGGGTGTATGTTTAGGTGTGCTGCTGCAGTGCTTCATCCCTGACGGCCCTGGCACCCTCGTCTGCCTTCCCGCATTGAGGTTCATCAACATATGCATTTAGTGCCCACCCTTGTTAGCACTGAAATAAACCAGAACTTTGCTCCTGCCTTCAGCCAGAGCGGGATTCATCTTTGCAGTGAGACCATGATAAGATCTGGTCTTGAAAGCCCTACAGACGAGTCTGCACATAGGAGTAACTGGGAAGTAGGGAAGTATCTTGCCTCATACTGTATTATTCTATTAAAATAAGATTTTTGACACAATTGGGACCTTATGTCTCTATGTGCTGGGTACCTTTAATCCCGCTGGCCTCCTTCGTTGGTGGACTTGGCCCCGTTCGGGGCTGTCCTCCTACTGCTTTCCATCACACAGCCAGCCCAGCAGCTTGTGTAATCAATTGAACCCGGCGCATCAAAGTTTATTTTTCTGTTTCTACGTTTGTTGCTAGGGAGCTCCGCTATACCTTGCCTTAGGTCTCTTCCAGTGAAATGCCACTCACAGATGGGTTATGCGTTATAAACAAAAGCTGTACACCTACACGGAGAGGAAGGGCACCGGCCCTGCTGCACGCTGGTGTTAGAAACCCAGCGGTCAAACGGCAGCGTTTGAGTTAGTTAGAAAAGCAATTTTTAAACAGCTTCAAAGCATAACTCATGTCATGGTGCAGGAATGCCGAGGGCTTTTTGATCTTCATCATCATGGACCTAAAGGTGAAGGGCTTTTTTTTTGGGGGGGTAGTTTCTTAAATCTCCTGAGAAAAGGTAACTATAACAATAAGGGAGCAGATGTGTGGGAGTAAATGCAGCTGTAACTGAATCCAGACGCTCTTCTGTATGTAGGAACATGAAGGGAATGTTCCAATAAAATTCACGTAATAAAAATCTGAGCCCTTTTTTTTTTCTTCTTGCTTAAACTTGGATTCACATGTGTACAATTCCTGTGGACTTTGATGTCGATTGACATTAGCACCATACAAAACCGGGCTGAGAGAAAGATTTTTAACAGGCGTGGGGTACTGGAAGGTAAATGATCTATGGAGACCTGCAAATTTCAATAGAAAAACACTTGCCCAATTAAAGAGTTTAGCAAACCAGATATTTAAGTGATGCAATCACCCTAGTAGGATGAACTAGCTGGTCTAGTAAGGAGTTTCTCAAACTTTCTGAAAGTGGGACTCCCTTTTGGCTCACCTGTTTCTGTGCCACCCTGAAAGCCATGCAGAAGCCGCTCCGCTCCTGGGAGAGGAGAGCAGAGGGAGGGTGAGCTGTAGTTGCTGGGTGGAGGTGCCCACGTGCTCCCCCAGCCTGGAGAACGGAGCTGCTGCTGGCGACTAAAGGAGGTGAGCGGTGCCCTGCCAAAGGTGAAGGCTCTCCGTTTGTAACTGCTCCCTCTTCACTCTCCTCTGCTCTGAAAAAGAAGTTTCTCATGGTTGTTGCTGCCCTCTGACACTTGCTGTCCCCTCACCTTCCTTTGAGCTGCCCGGGTTCATGACCAACAGTGTGAGCAGCTCTGTTTCTTCTAGGAGAAAGGAAAGAGCAGAGCAGCAGGGTAAGCCATCCACTGCTCCTTGTTTTCCTGTAGTTCGGATAGCTCTGTGCTGAATTAATTTTTTACCAGACAACTTACATTGCACAGTAGTGTATTTTGTTCTTGCCCCACGCATGCTTCCGAACGCAGGCAGTACCAGACATTTCAGTGTGGCCAAAAGCGCCTTCCATCTGCCTCACAGCAGCTGAAATCCTCTTTGTATACAAAAAACAATTTCATTGAATGCACACAAACCCCGTTTGCACTCGCGCTTGTGTTCTTCTTTGCCGGGATGTAGTCGGAACACTGCAGCGTTGTCCCAGCGGGACATCTGTAGCGCTTCGCTTCTTCCTTCGCATGGTGTCCTTCCCCATGCCCCCCGCACCCGTCTCCCTCCCGCACCGGGGGGGGCAGCAGCCTTTCCCCACGAAACATCGCTGGCTGTTTCTAATCAGCCCAGTCAGTCGTTACTCGCGAAATGTGGGCTCGTTAAGGCGCCAGCGGTCACGAATTGTCTGCGGGGCGCAGCATCAGCTGAGCAGGCAGAACTCAGTGCATTTGCTGAGATGGTGGGTACCCATATAAGGCTCTTCTATGAGTCTGTCTCTGACATAAGACTATTTAATTAGTCCAAACTCCATCAAGCATCAGTTTGCATAACAATTTATCAGAGAAGTGTTTGGTGATTGGTACATGAAAAAATGGTGAGCTCTCTAAAGCACTAACCTTGTCTTTTTGTAGATTTTTCAAGGGAGGTATACATATTTCCACTCCATATATTTATTAATTAATTATTATTATGTTCAGTTTTAAGGAATAATTTTGGGCTTACTTGGGCCCTGTTTTACAGCTGTCCTTACTGGGCGATACCAAGAACTGAGAGAAATATGGTTGTTACTGACTTGTTTGCAATTGTTTGGCCTTCTAACCATTTAAATATTTAGTTGTTATGCTACTTGTAGAGGAAAGTTCCAGTTCTTATGCAAACGTACTTTGGAAGTGTATGTACATAGATTATCTCCCTGGTGTCTTAACTGTAAATATGTAGCTATATATATCTCACTGTAGCTGGAAAAACTTTGCTGAAAGACCTTTTCACGTAGCAGACTGCAAGTTATTTTCTTCCTTTCTTTGGAAGATGTATACTGGAATTACTGCTGCGTCGTAAAGCTCCTCCGCTTTTGTTTTGCCGTGTCGTGTACGCTCGGTGCCACTCACTACTCTGTGACAGGGAGATATGTATGCCTGGGGGAAACAAGACACAGCGAAGACTCTTTTGCATAGAGCTGCTATGTTCAAAACCATCCGCCTGCCCGGCACGTCCCCCTTGAGCACCCCTGGGTGATATCCTGCAGCACTGAGCATGCTTCGCACCCACTGTTGTGCCTTTCCATAGGCGCTGGGTGCTGCAGCTGAGGATGCTCTAAAACTTGACATTTAAGGATGCTCTGAAAGTTTTGCCCTCTCTGCTCTTCGCCCAGGCTAGGAAATCCAGGTCTTTCTGTTGTGTGTTTTGATTATAGACTTTCCTGCTTTTAGGAATTTTGGACTCGTTTATTTGACTACGTACAGCCCGATTATGCCATTGAAAATTTACTCAGTGTGCTTGGTAGAAATGTCGACGCTTCGTTAGGCAGACAATGCCAGCTCTCACCCAGCGGGGGCTGGCACATGCCCACAGCCGGGCTCCGTTTCCCCTGCGCCCAGCACACAAAGGCTGCGATTCAGCCGCCTCCTGAAGCGCAGACGCGGCTTTTATGTACCTAAGGAGGCCCAAGAACCGAGAACGATTCAAATCCTGTGGTTCAATGTCTGGCTGGCAAGGGGTTAAGTTGTTTTACATGCGCTTTGCACAGATGGAAATGAGTATGGAAGTGGTAGGAGAGTGCCGAGGGGGAAGCAGTAGACGCAGTATGTACGTCTCTCTTCTTTTATCTCGCCGACCAAATGGAGAGGAGATGTTAGGACCTGCTTTTTCAAGCCTAGGATTGAGTTTGAAAATCCTCTCCACTCACAGCTCCCCCTAAGGTCTGGGTTATTTAGGTCTGGGTTATTTGCTGAATACCCCAGGGAAATGTGGTAACCCCACCTCTGTCTGCGTCCTGGGGTGGGGACATCACCGCCCTCCTGTCGAGTGCAGCAGCACGTTGCTGGCAGCAAAGCTGTGGTTCCCACTCCTCCCGTGGGTACAGGGAGGCAGAGGCATGCAGTCCATCATCTCAGGGACCTTCAGGAAGCAGCTGCTCACCTCAACGGCCAATGTCCCACCAGAGGGGACAGTGCCAATGGAGCACGGGAGGGTGGGCTGCCCCACTGGTGTACCCCACAAGCACCCTACGCCGCCAAGGTGGCCTCACGGGGTGCCACCGCTGCAGACTGAGCACTGAAAAAAAAAAATGAGGATGTCCAGAGATCAGCTGTAGATCTTCTTGTGCCCTCTGTGTGCTGTACCGAAAAAAGGAAGTGTTTTTTTTAAAAATGAAACAAAAGGGGAAGATTAGGCTATTGAAATCTAATCTGTGCAGAAATTATTTAGTAATAATGATATCATTCATTATGGTTTTATAGCCTTAGTGAGTAATGAAGGGTGACAGGAAAGCATCACGATTGCATCAGGATTTCCTTACTAACCGACTTTCCTCTACCTGAGACAGAAACTGAACGCTGAGGGGGAGCGAAGGAGGGGGAGAAAAGGGAAAAGGGGAAAAAGTAGAAAGTAAAGGGAAGATAAAGCATGAGATAAAGAAACTGAGAAAGAGACAAGATTAGTACCATGGTCTGTACCAACAAAACTTTAGCAGTGTTTCCACAACTGTGTGTTGTAGCAATATAAAGCCAGACAGTTTAGTTTTTTGGTTTAGTGTTTGTAGCCACAAAAATGTGTATTATTTCCTTCTTACCCACAGTGTACTCAGAGTCATCCATCCAATACAGAAGTTAATCCCAAATAATCTTGTCACCCAGAACAGAGAAAGTGCCTTCAGTTTTACCACCCTTTATTCACTTTTTACTTACATACACACATATCTTAGTAGAACTTGCATTACAATATTTTGGAGTTTATAACCCTCTGCTTGCTGTTTTTTTAGATAAATAACTTCCTTAGCAGTAAGTTACGCTTACTGCCAGTTTTTCCAGCTAACTGTCGCGGCATAGTTCACAAACCTGGTGTTGGAATGGACATGCTGAGAAGGAATTAGTTCATTGTAAGGTAAAATGTAATATAATCTCTTTCCTAGATTTCAGTGCTTAAGTAGAGGAAGATTCAAGAGCCTCTGTATTTTTGTCAGCTATTTATATAGAGAAGATATTATAAGGTTAGAGGTTGGTGGAAAGAAGTACAGCTATATTCAGGCTCACCCATAACCACTGGCTCTGCCCTTACACCTGGGGAGGGAGTTGTTCCGTTAATGTTATCAGCAATGCAATAATTTGGTGCTGTTATCATTTAAGTTGTCCATATAGCTCAATGGGAGCAGTTCCCAGAGCTTTGAGCTTTTTCTGCCAGTATGCTGGTAGGCTCGAGAATATTAACGTCACATCAGGTCACATTCATTTGCAACTGAACAATGTAAAAGCTGACTGCTTAAAGCAGGGAAACTGCACTTTGGGACTAGGGGAGAAGTCCTTCTGTGATCTCTGCACAGAAGTCCATTTCTGCCGAGAGGTTTTAAAAGATATTTTTTAGAGAAACAGATTTAAGAAAAAAACCACCTTTGTTCCTTCTTCCTATGAAATCAAAGAACTAATGGTACAGTAGTGGGAGTGTGCTAGATACCTGCAACTTCATGGGCAGGAGGTCATCATTTCCCAGTCGCTAACCCTAAAACCCTGAAGTTGCAGGGCAAAGCAAGTCACATATGGTGCAGAATGCCCAGGCTTTCAGTTTTAATCACTGTGTTTTTCATCATGTAGGCTTTAAAACACTTGAAGAAAAATCCCCAAGCTATGCAGAACCTCCCTAAAACCTGTTGGTAGCAGTTTGGCATGAAACAGGAAGAAATTTTTACCCTGGGGATTACTCATAAGAGTGAAATCAGTCATGAAATAGAGACTCATCAGTTTGAATTTGAGGCAGTCTATCTGTTGTAAGTGCCTTTTGGTATCTCCAAGGCACTTGTCACTGTGGGAGTGGAGATGCTTTTTGTCTGTCTGTAGTTCTGCTCAGATGGACCTTTTGGGTTTTGGAGGCCTTTCGGGCTGCCACGTACATTGGCAGCATTGGCAAGTCTTACAGGGCTGAGTCTTAGACTGATGTTCTTAAGGCCTCAGCTTCTGGAGCTGGTTGCAGAGAAGTTTCTCGGTTGCAGAGAAGTCCTCTAAAAACTCAGCACCAGTGCAACCTTAAAGGGTCAAAAACAGAGGCTACACAAACTCCCCAGAATTACATTTTTTCCAAAACCCAACGTGTTATTTTTAAGCTGATGGCTTGGAAGGGGTTTGGCTCTCACGTGGGAATTCACTTGGGAGTTTTCCCGAGAGGGGAAACTCTCTGTCATCTCTGTCATCCTAAAGCAATTAATTCCTACAGCTAGATCTGTACTGAGCTCCACCATCTTCTTGGGAACTGGACGCCAAAAGTAGAGTGAGCAACAGGCACAGGTTTATACGGGCAGCAGAGATTTGTGTCCAGGTGTAGCATCAAAGTGGCATTGACCCAGGAGCTCTCTGTTGTTTCAGGCAAAATTTGGTCTCACGACAGTACATATTCAAGAAGGAACCCATCTAGCAGATGACTGGAGAGAAAACACAAGGGTAAATTCAGCCCCTCCTAAAACATATGTAAAAAGCTAGAACTACAAAAAAAGGCATGTTTGCTGCAAAGTTTGGTTATGTGTTTCTATTCTCTTCCTCACCATCTCGACTGAAAGACTTTATTTCAATTGTGTAGTGTGCCTGACAAAGTAATAGCTTCTTCAAGCATTTTCTGTTGAAATGTGGTGGCTCTTTTGTTTGTTTTCTGTCAGGAGAAATTGTTGAGATTATGAAAAGTAAGAATTCGGTATTTTTGTAATTACACTCAAAGAATACTAGATAAAACACTTAGGTTACTAGCCTTAGATTCATTATAGAGTTTATTAACTATTTACTAGTTAAAGATGATTGTGCTTTTCTGCATAGGATGGATTTGAGATATCTAAAAATTAGGCATCCAGCAGACACGCTTTCAGAAGGTGATTCATCTTGTCCTAAAATAGGTAGGGCGAAGCGAGATGATTCATCCAGGGAAAAGATCTACATCATTAGCTTTGTCTAGACTTGCAGTTTTAAGACAACTCAAGCTAGGTAAAATGCATCCCACCCTACATTTCTTGACTTCTCTGAGTGGCCTGATGATAGGCTGAGCAGGGAACTGACAGCGAGGGCTCAAGCCGGTGGTCGTGCTTTGTCACCGATGCAGCAGTGTTTATCCCCGCCTGCAAAGTGGGCCCAACGCTATTGCCGTACCCAGCAGATGACAGATGAGTGACAGAATTCACAAGCACTTAAAAAAAAGTCTTGAGATCCTGGGGCTAAATAGATAATATAAAAAGCCAAGAAGGATTACTGTGACCCGGAAGACTACCCATCTATCTAAAGGCAATAAAAATTATAATGATGGCATTTTTCATCTCTTTCTCCATTGTGGGAGAAAAGGGCTGTAAGATTTTCCTATTTCTCATTCCACTGCTATATTTAAGAATAATTAAAGCCATTCTGGCTAAGGGTGATATAATGCATATACTCAGAAGCAGGCTTTCAGTTTAATTTTTCCAGCTGGTGGGCCTGTTAGCCCATTTATTTGACTAATCTTCACACGTTGACTGAAATAGGTAATTGCTCTGTTCCCCCTGAGATTTCGCTTCCATTTTTTTCAGGCATGAAAGATATTAGGCTATGTATATTTTAAATTCAAATACACTGTAGGATAGATTTATGTCCTTAAACACTATGCAGATCTAGCTATAATTCATTACGTATAGAACTGGAAAATGGATTAAAACAAGAGTGCTAGACAAGAAAATCCAGAGTCTTATCTGATGAGGCTGCAGTCCTTTAATCCTCACTCCTTGAAGTGACAGCAGTATCTCCCTTCATTTCATGTTCACTTCACATTTTTATCTTAATGGGAATGCGGGGTTGATTTGTTTGTTTGTTTTTAAATTTTTGGTGTTTCTTTAACATATTGATGTGGGATCGTGGATAAGATACTGAAGGGGTGTAAATCAAGATGGCGCTGCTGAACCTGGGGGGGTTGTATCAGACCTCGCAAGTCCAGCAGTTGGCCTTGCGGAGTGGGTTGTGTGGACCCTCACCTCAAAATGAACAGGCACTGAATATTTTTAATAGTCAAAGTCTGTGGGCTGGCTATATTCAGAGCTGGACCCGTGCCAGCGAAATGTTGCTAGAGGAAAGAAGCAGCAAGAGTTTTAAGGTCCAATAGCTCATAAATCACCAGGGATAGAAACACATGCCGTATCCCACGGGAACGCTGGGATTATACTGTTGCAACAGTATCCAAACAATGTTCTAGCTCTATACTATCTGCGGATACTAACCTTATATAAATAAAAGTCTTTATTCATGTATATATAGATAGTTCTTGTCATCTTAATTCAAATCTCAACATGCTTTTGCTGTCCATTGTGTCAGGAACTATTAGACATAACAACCCCCTTCTTCATACAGTCCAGAAACCCAGCATTCAAATGGTACAAAGCAGGGGTTGCTAATCCGAGGAAATTTTAGCTAGTGGGCTGCTAAAATCATTTTGGATTTAAACAGCAGGCAGGAGATGGGAGGATAGGATTCAAGGTGCTATTTAGTATCAAATGTGACTGAAGTACACGATTTTTTCAGATAAAACTCCTACTTCCAGGATGCGTTAGGTTTCCTGAAATAAAATTGAAGAAAGGGAGTGATGTGGCAAGAATTTCTGAATCGATATGCAGATGGTTTCCTAGGTTTATTTGGTTTTCACCAGCTGTTCTTGGATTACTAGTGTTGTATTTTTCAGGTCCTAACAAAAGACAATGGCATTTTCAGGTAAAAGGAAATCTTAATGCCCAGGTATTGCGTAGTGTATAATATATATATATATATATGTGTGTGTATTTCCCCTAAGGCATGTTTAATGTCTTCTCCATTTTTGGCAAGCTGCAAACCCCATGAATTCTCTCTCCGTTTATTCTGGTGGAGCATAGTTTTCTGGGTAATAAAATAGGGTTGGACTTACATTAAGTCCTTTGTTACAGATTATTTATCTTGAACTTTGGAAATGATTGAACTAAACCCAAGTCTTCGTGGTACCTTTAAACGTGTGGGTGTTGCTCAGAAGCCTATTTCTTATTATTACTGCTTAGGTATTTTGCTCTATTATTAGCAAAAATACAATCCAGAAGGATGGTATGTCATTGTGTATTACGGTTTTCTTTCAAAAGTACCTTAAAATTGCTTGATATTTTGTAGCTTTTTGAGGAACTGGGTTAGAGTTTTCTTACCTATTTGCAGCTGCAGAAACCCCATTTTGGCTTCTTGCTGTTTGGGAAAACATTCCAATATGTCACCATCTGTGAAAAGCATGAAATGCTGGCTGAGGCCTGGAACCCATTGATTTCATAGATATCTTGTCCTCCAAATATTTTTCCCATAAACATGAAGTTGCATCACACTTTCTGTTTTTTCCCTCTCCTCCATCCCCCTCCCCTCCCACCCAAACACTTGCAACGGGGCAATGGAAAGCAAAAATGAATTAAACTCCCTTCTCCCGCATGCACTTTGTTTTGGTTACGAAGTTTGATTGGAATATTTTCTTAAAAGATTAAGGCCACTATTATCATTGATAATGACTAGATAAAATAGATACAAAAAATTATGAACTACATCTTTTCCAGTGCACTTAATAGTATAGGTTGTCTTAATCCCTTACCCTTCTGGGGTAAGACTTTAGAACTTAATACCAAGAGAAATCATAATCCACAATTTAATATGGCTATTATCTGGTTTTATCTGTCTGTGAAGAAGATTAAATTCCAGATGGTAGAAGTTATAATCCAAGCCTGTTATGATCACCAAAATGAACCAAATAACCAAATGGAAAATGGTCTCACCAGAATTATTTGTTCAGGAGCTTATCTGCTGTAGCTGCCATAAGAAATGCAAAACATCAGAAGTATATTGGAAAGGAGTTGGACAACGGTGCCCCCCAGCAAACTGAGAGCTGCTGTCAGGCAAATTACTGGGTGCGATGAAAGCCCATTTCCTAGGTCATCACTTCAGACCGGCTTTTCAATCACCTTGTTACTGTCTACGAACTGTATGTTCCCTCCTCATGTACATCAGCCTTTGGTGAGGAGGAGGGAAGGAGCGGCGAGAGCAGCACGGGAGAGGATGGGAAATAAATGCTTGTGAAGAAGTGGCCTGCAGCAATGCTTGCCTGGTCACACTTCATGGACATGGTCAGGCTCTGCCGGAGGCACCCGCAAAAACACCAGAAGCGGGGTGAGCTCTACAGCAGTGCTTCCAGCCCTGGTGAGATACGGGGCTCATCTGACTGCATCATCCTGAGGCCAGAGTGGGGATGGTCAAAATGCCATCCATGCCCATAGGCGGTCTTGGTCTCTGTCCCAAAGGCCTCACAGTCTGACAGAGATTCAGCAGATGTGCTTTCAACTTGTGCTAAGATTTAAGGCTTAATGAAAGTGGCCATCTAATCAGTGGTTGGTGCGCTGCTTCCCTAGAAAATTAGGCTGTGACATCCCTCTGAAATTGCATAGGTCAATTGTGAAAAGTACCTAACAGGAGCAGCTTCTAATGGGCACTACCAGCAGAATCCATGCTGATTTTATTCAGTCGGTAGCAGCGTATGAAGTGGGCAATGCAATGTGCTTCTTTGGAGTCATTCAGGGAAAGATTTCCTGTAACACAGCTCAGAAGCTGCTTTTCAGAGAGATGTTAAAAATGATGTGGCACGAGTACTCACGTATGTGTCAAATATGTGATAATTCTTCCCGTTAACAGTGGCTTCCCTGCCTAGAAAAAAGCATCGTGTGTCTGCATGTAGATAAGCAGTCCTATTTCCATTTTTATTGAGGAAGAAATTGAGTTGCACAGTGACAAAGCGACTTATCTATGGTCGCCCTTAATGGGAACTGGACAGGGCACAAGAGCAGGTTCCCCTCTTCCCAGCTTATCTCCTATGTGTCCCAGTTTCTCCAGTCATTCCAAAACATTGATTCCCAGTCAGCTGCGGAGATTTACCAGTAAACAAAGTTACTTCATGTAGTCACATGCAGGATCCCTAAAGGATTTATTTTTTTAAAGGCTATGATTTATAATAGCCCCTTTTCAAGGACTAGCCGTGCTTAGGTGAGGTTAAACCAGCGATTATTCCAGAGTCCTGTTTTCAGTGCAGGCTCTCCGGATGGTTGCTGATTTTGTTCCATTTAAAGCATTTTGTGGCATGAACTCACTTTGTTTCTGCCCACATCACTGCATTCCTGGGATGTTTTTCACAGGCCTTAGCAAGATCATCTGACAGCAACTAGTGAGGTCAATGAACTTTATACACAATTAAACACTTGAAGCTAGGAGAATTAATTGTTATTTTTTTCCCCTGCAAAGTTAGGCAAGGATACACGGTACGTTATAGTCTGTAACAGAGTCAATGTTATGTGTGGTAATCAAGCTAGTTTCACATGATTTAATGCTGAACAGAGTCAGAAAATGATTGCATCCTTTACATGGGCCTCACAGAGCAGTCACCACCCACACTGTTTATTCAGACTCGGAGCTCTGCCATTCACTGTTTAAGCCAGAGGAGGAAAAAATCCCTTCATGAATGCTCTTGAAGCCATGTATTCTCAGTGCAAAGTGGAGCTGAGGGGAGGAATCCAAATAAGGTCCTTTCGATTGCTGCAGTTGCAAGGAGGTGCGATTTTCTTCGAACCTCCAGTGGCATGGTAAAGGAAGGATTATTTGGAGCCGGGGATATTGGAGGGAATCAAACAAAACATTTGTTGATGCCACTAAAATTTCCAGAGACAGCTGGGTAGCTTTTCTCCTCCCAGCCTTCCCATCTGTTAGTACCTGAACAAAGAGGTAAAATTACCTCCTCCGCTCTGTGCAACACTGGTAGGGTTTGCTGAAAAGGCATGTGGTGTTGCGGATTTTGTTCAACTCGCCTCTTTCAAGAGTGAAAAGTTTTTCTGCTGTCTTATGCCTTAATTTTTTTAGTAATAGAAGTGTTTGGGAACCAGTTCTTTGCTCCTTCATGCCTACCCATCTGTTACAAAGGAAGCTCTAACCAGAAGAGGTTGCAAGCGAGGACGCAAGACATCTATGACAGCCTAGTAAAATTTTATATGCATCCAGTGATAGTGTTTTTACTCCTTCTATAGCTAAACTGATCTCATCAGGAAGGCTTTCGCTACACTTCCATTGATATTTTCCCTTTTACAGTTCTTCACGTTTCTTCTGCTTAATCCCTTTCCTTTTAAAAAGGGATTCCTCACTTCCCCAGGCACTTACTTACATTTTAAAGTTTCTGCAGATCTAAGCCACTCTTTTAAATTTATATCTGCAAGTTTCTGAGGTTATAGAAGTGCCAAGAGTATATCATCAGCTAGTCTAGAGACATAAACTAGAACAACCCCCCCCCTTAATTTTATGCAGCAATTAAACTTTTCATCTTAGGTGCCGGATAATCTGACTGGCAAGCACGAACTGGTTGGTCCCTCATCTGAGACTGCTCCTGTGCCGTGCTCTATGCAACACACAATTTTGGGTCCATGAGTGGGAGATTTTGTTCGTCCTCTCCCCACCTCTTAATTGCTGTCTGTCTGGTGGTTTGTTTCCCTTCTAATTTGTTTTGAATAAATGAAAAAAGGATTCCCTTGCTCAGTAAACTCACAAAAAAAAAGATGAGTATTTTCCTTCTTACAATAATAATTGTGTAATATATAGTGATGTAGTGTTAGAGTGGTACCTTTGTGTTATGTTATTGCCTTGAAACATTTCAAGACCCACTCAGTTTATGTATTCCCTTGACTGGAACAGTTTTATTCCAAGGTCAGGTATCATCTCATCCATTTTTCCATTTAAGAACTGATCATGAGATGCGCAATAGCTGCGTCCATGTGCTTTTGTTCTTCTCGCCAGACTCTTGCTTCATAAATTAGAGCTGAGCCACGGTAAACCCAGGGATCTGGAGTGTCCTCCAGGTTGCCGTCTAAAAATACTTAGGGAGTTTTTCCAGTCACCCAATATCTAATATGACAGATTTGTTTCATGCTCACTGTAGTTAAACATTATGGGTGAAATTCTTCTTGGAGGAGCATAAACGGGGCTCTCACTGACTTCAGTGGGAGCTGCATGTGCGGATCAGGGAATAAACCTTGTCCAAAGTGTCTCCCATTAGGAGGGTATGGGGCACATGAGCTTACAGAACACAATGACTATTTCAGTCATTGTTTTCCTTGTTATTCAAAGCACTTACATAAGGCAGTGCCTGGAGGGGAAGAAAGTTAATTATCCCCAAACAGAAACCCCTTTAGATATCGTAAGGGTTATTGAACCAGGATTTATATTTCCAGCATAATGCTGCTTTCCCACTTGCCTTCGAGATGTGACAGAAATGTTCCTCTCCTCCCGCCAGTGAATACATTGTTAATACAGAATTCATTGGTACCAGAATTACATTTGTATTTCCACAGTGGGTCATTTGAGTACTTCTAATCCACGTTTGCCTCTTTCCTCAGCAGCCTGGAAATTGCAGTACGTAGTGTTTTGGCATGGTCAACCTTATTCAGACAACCAATTGTACCTTCAGCCCAGCCCCACGTGTTTTAACTCTCCTTGATAACAGGTGCCCCACCTAATCAGCTGGCTTAAGAGGAGGAAAATTATTATTTGCTTTGTGAAGTGAGTGAACTTGATGTAGGAGTCTCTGTGGGATTAAGTATCTTTACAGATGCAAAATAATCATATTTGATATGGAAAAGTGAGTCACCCAATGGTTTTGGTTTTTTCCTAGGCATCACTGGAGTCTTTCCGCTTTCCTCCCAGAGCTGTCAGCCTTACAGGGTCAGAGGGGAGTGCGTGAAATCTTTGCCCAACTTAAGCCAATGAGGGTAGTAATTAGTAACTACTCAGTTCAATGGTGCCCAGAGCCTGTTTAGATTATGGCACAAACTACTGCAGAGCTCCTCGGGGCTGTGCCTTGAGCCAGCTCTGCCCATGGGCCGTGGGCGGGCGCTGCCAGGCGGAGCTGGCACATTCCGCTTTTACATGGCCCCTGTCCTGCCTATAACTGCATTTTAATTTTTGTCCTCTGTGATCACGGCTCTGTTAGCTCTCTCGAGGGCTCAGGGAGTTGGGCAACTGATTTTTCTACTGCTCGTTGCTTTTCACAGGCCCTGCTCCACTGATACTTGGATGTCCTGCATTACTCTGGACTAATATGATGCAGGCAGTTGTCATTTTACTGCCCAAAATTGCAAATACATTCAGGGAAAATGTCAGCAGTTGCTCTGAGGCTTTGGTACAACCAGTGGCCACCTTACCCTGTGAAGAGCACCTTGGTTTTTACTGTTGAAGTATTGAGGCAGCTTTCAATTCTGCTGGATTTATTGCTGAATCCTGACACTCACCTAACGCTGAAGGCCAGAAATTGTCTGACTGTGGTCACCTGGAGCCTCTTCTGCCAGATAGGGCTTGTTAGACTTCCCTTTGTCAGGTGGAGAACAAAGTCCTTGCAAGCTTGGATTGAGAGTGGGGCTTGTTCATGGTAACACACAGCCCCTTGACCCCTGAGAAGCCCTGCCAACAGATGCTTCATTGAAAGGCGCTCTTTCCCTTCAGCTACCTTTCCTACATGACAGCAGGATTAAACCTAGACCGAATAGAAGACTTTCAAGTCACCTAGAAAGCTCTGCGTTGCTCTTAAAATGCTATAATATGCTAACAGAGCCTCAGGTGAGTCTCTCTACTTTCTGACTCCTACATTCAAGTGGATGCTTCAGCAATGGCTGAAGGCTGTGCTGGGACAAGACCCGTGTGCCCTTTTCCTCCTCCCCCTGGTTTCCTTGGGAAGGGGACAGACATGCGTGAGCCTGGAGGAGTGCAGGATGCGCCCCACAAGTCTCTTTCTCCTGAGGACGGTCTGTGTCTCTGGAGCTCAGATTTGGGTTGCACTGTGCAGGTGCAGTGCTATTAATTCCTATTTCTTCTTGCCTGTCTGAAATAGTGAAAAAAAGCCCGCAAAAGTAACGGTACTGGCAGTTTGTCGCATTAGGCATAGGAAAACATCTCCATGGGTTGTTTTGCTGTCCCGTTCCACGAGCCTTGCCCTCCTCTGCCCCCAGGACAGAAGCTGCTTTGCCAAATACTTTTTGTAACCGCGCAGCTCACATGGACACAACTTCGGATACCAGCATGCTGTAAAGGCTGTTCATGCTCCTCCGCTGGAAAAATCAAGTGAGCCTGAGGTGGCTCTGCCAACCCGGCAGCGCTGGTGGCAGCGCCGGCTGAGGCTGGGCCATAGCATGTATCCCAGGCGAGCAGGAGCTTGTGGAGTTTGCTAGTCCCACAGGTCTCCGCGAAGGGTTAAGCGTGGGCATTTTTAAAGCGTGTTTCTGAATCGGGATGCTTGCTTCTTTTGGAGATTGATTTATTTCCTCCTGTACGTGTTTGGGATCAGAGCACTTGCTTCCTCTGACTCCCGGTGTCTCTGTGGTCTCTTTGGACTGCAGCTCTGCGAAGGAGGGACTCTTACTTTGCTATGAAGCTGGCACGGTAGGGCCTCTTGGCACCACTGTAACCCAGAAGATCAATAATAATAAGTGGTGGAGACGTTTCAGAGGCCTTAAATTAAACAGTCATATGGAAAAAGAGTTTGTATTCCCCATGGCTGTAACGTGGATGCCTAATAGGGTGGGTCAGGAGGTTGTGTTGGGAGTCAAAATGCTAGACGTGCATCTGAAAATCCTTGCTTTTGGATGGCAGAAGCTGGGGGGTGGGGGTGGAGGTGGGATTTAAGACCCTTAATTCTATATAAATATAGCTTTGTGGTTTAATGTGCACAGCAGTAGCTCTGTGGTTTATCATTTACTGAGAACTATGCTTTTCTAAGAAAATGCTCTCTTCCTGGTGCATATCTAAGCCAAGGCCTCCGCTGTCATTTCGTTAACCGTAAGGATTACTCTTTAAAGTAACTGTTTGGTAGTAATAAGGCCAAACAATTGCCTGATTCACGCCACAGGTGAATTTAACAGAAATCATGTTGACTAAAGCTACCCTGAGCAAGACATCAATGTTGCATTTGAGTATTTGCCAAGAAAAACCTGAGAGTTCCTAAAACTGGCTACAAGGACAAGGGATTAGCCTGTCCTTCCAAGTCTGTAAATAAGGTCCTCAGACACTTTTTCCACTTGGGAACACGAACACTGACTGTTTATGTTTTTTAAAGAAAAATTAAAAAAATACCGTGATTTTGTAGATTGCAAAGAGTCAGCTTTGCAGTTGCTCAGCTACCAGCATGTGGGTCATTTGGTGTTCTTTTCTAATCAGGAATGCATTGTGAAACTGCTGTTCCTTGCAGTGAAAGGTCACTGGATTTTTAATTTCTATTCGCCGTTTGTATTTTTCTAATAAATCACACCCTCTGATAAACCGAATGACTGAAACCACGGAGCAAATGAAACTTCGAAACAAAACCTTTCCTTTGGCACACGTATGGATCCTAGAGTTTGCCTGAATTTCCAAACAAGGTAACTTTTTAATGAAGTAGTTGGTTATTGGGAGGCAGGCTAGATTAAGAAAATAAAGGGTGTGCACTCTGTATAGTTGTGTGAGTTTGGGCTGCCAGAATATTTTGGTTTGTTTGTAAGCACGGATATTTAGTTTCAGAATTAGTATAGGGGCCGAGCAGTTGACAACCCAAGCTGTTATGACTACATTCACAATGCAGAAATATATCCGAGTGCAAGTTCCAAAAAATATAGATTGATATTTGTGATGCTGATAAAAAGCATCTTCTGCTGTATCTGTTCAGGAAAGACCAAAACCATTGCTTTGTTGCTGGGTTTTATGCAATGCGACTCCCGTGAAATGCCTCCATATAATGGATTATCGGTAGAAAGTCCTTTATTCTCTTCTCTTTCCTCTTTCCCTTCCTTAAAAAGAAAAATAATCTGACTTTTATAGCTAAAGACTTGCTTGTTTTCAAATAATGTTGTAAAACTGGAACAAGGCGATATTGAATCAGATTCGGAGGCTTCGTTTTTTGTCCGCTGGGACCCGCGCTGGGACAGAGCTTGGGTGCGGGAGGGACTGCGGCCAGGCTAGAGCTCCCTGGCTCGGAGCTGCTTGGCTTTGCCTCTCCCTGTCACTCCCCTGCTGCTGAAGAAAATATTTCCATTTGTTCTCTCCAGGTACTTTATGGCAGTGCGACGTGGCCAGAGAATGCAGTTCTCCCTCTGCGAGAGGGGCAGGATATATGTCCTTTATTTCAATCGCCTGCTGCTTCTGGTGTTGAGCAGGCAGTCTCAGTTCTGGCATCTCTGACCTTTTGAGTACTTGCCTTTGCAAATTTAGGGTTCTTTTGATTGGAGAGGGTTTTTTGGATGTCCTGTCACTGTAACTTATGGATACTTTTTTCCCTTACTGAAAAGAAGAGGAAAAGAGAAGACCTACGCTTTGTTTTGCAGATTCAACTGAGACACAAAGGGTGCGTTGTTCTGGCCCTCCTGGCACGCTGGTAAATTTTTTATGTTGGCAAAAAGGACCGGGACCTCAGAAGTCCTGAGCGCTTCTGGTTTCTCGTGCAAGAGCTGGGGCCTGCAGCGTGAGCCAGCACAAAGTCTGGGAGCTGTGTCCGGCGGAGTGAGCGGGAGCCGGCAGCCTGCAGGATAGGGCATTTCCCGAGTGGCAGGGGAGGCCACCCGGCATCTCTTCCCCGCTGGGCTGAACGCTGCTGCCTGTTAGGCATTGGATAGAGCTCTATAGGAAATATGTGAGGCTCTGCAAGTGCCATTCGCAGGCATCTGACTTTCCTCGCGGTACCCTGTGTACCCACAGCAAGCTGCCCAGTTCACCTCATGTGCTGCAGCGTTAGGCGTCGTGCTGCCGAGGTCTGGCCCTAAAGCTGCCGGGAAGATGCCCGGCCCTGATTTGGTGTCCCAGACCCCACGCACATTTCACAAGCGAGTTTGGTGCAGCAGGGAGCCGCCTCCGCAAGCCAGTGGGAAACCTGCCTCGAGGCCAGGAATCCTGGCAGCTCTGGGGGGTCCCAGCAGCTCTGGCGGGTCCCAGCAGCTGAGCGCAGCTGTGCTCAGGGCAGCAGGGGTTGAGCTCCTTCGCAGCACTGGCCCTCAGCTAATAAGGCCTAAGACAGGAGGATCGGACAAGGGCAGCCCAAATGCCGTGTTCATTTTCTCCTTGCAGTTGTTTTCTGGCAGCCAAAGTGATTCCCTGAAGCAAGAGGTGTCCTTTAAAACAGGGTAGTGGTGAGCACACAGATGCATCACTTGAGTTCAGAGGCAGCCTCCTACATCTGATGGGCAGAAAAGATTGTAACTCCGATTCACTCGCATAAAGGAAGCACCCCGTCCTCGCTTGGAGGGTTTGCTTCCTCGCTGGGGAAGTGTCGGTTTAAGCTGCTGCCTTGCTCTTCGCCTATTCTTCAAGGTTTCAGAGGGAAGAAAACCTTTCCGCAGAAGACGCACAGCAGAGCTCGCTCGCGTTTAACCCTGTATGTCAACCAGGTATTACGAGAGAAGACCAAAGGATATACTTCCTCTGGTGGGGTGTTTTTGTATGTCGCGTGCTCATTCAGAGGAACAACTTGCTTTTTACTGTTCCGTGGAACCGGCCCTCTTACCGTGAAGCGCTTCACCTGCATCCTCCCTCCCTCCCTCCCTCCGGCATACACCCCTGCATGCCCAGGATTAGGGCTTTCAATGCAGTGGCAGCGATGCCACAGGCTGTCCCAGGGACCTGTCCTCTTTCTGCTTTCTGCAGGTGCCTCCATGAGGACAGCGCCGCTCTCGCCTCCTGTGGGAAATGCTGGCGGGGGCACTGGCAGCTAGCAAGGCTGGGGCGCTGGAGGGGGTCCCTGCCCCCCAGGGCAGCCAGGATTCCTGGTCCCTACCCGCTGCCCCAGGAGGGCTGGAGCAGGCTGGGGCGCTTCTGGTCCCTGTCTCGGCGGCGGGCAGAGCGTGAGCCCAACCGTAGGTATCATCTCCATCAAGGCGCAGGGCGCTGCTGGGATCCGGGTAAGGGCCGGGGCAGAGGTAACCATAGATGGCTCTGATTCATTCGGCTTCCTGTCTCTCTCTAAGAAAAGGATGTAAATAGCCAAAAGCCGGGGATTCCAGTGAAAAGAACAGGCGGGTGCCGTGCCGTGCTGTGCCGTGCCGGCTGCGGCACCCGACCTCGCGGAAGGCCGGTAGTGGTGAGAGCCGGGGTTCTCAGAAGCGGGGGAGGCGCGGGCTGGCGCCGCGCCGCATCGCCCCGTCACATCGGAGAGGCTTCCTGCGGACGGAGGAGAGCGTGGAAGGAAAAACCTCTGCAGTGACGGGTGACCCTCGCCCCTGACTGCAGAAGGGGTGCGCCCTCGCCTCTGTGCCCCGAGCGGCGGCGGTACTGCCGGTGCCCTCGCGGCCAGGCGGGCACCCCTGTGCCGTGGCCAGCCCCCAGAGTGGGCAAGGTCCCAAAGGGCTGACAGCTGGAGCTGCGGTGACATTTTTTCATGGGAGCTTCATGGCTTGAGGCCACTGGCAGGGTAACGTGGGCAAGCTTTGTGTCCATACTGGATGCTCATACTCATGCCCCCTGGGTGTTGAACAACTCCCTCCTCATAGAAATACAGCCTCTCATCGCCAGTGTTTTCCATGTTCCCAACGCAATAGCAAATTACGATGATCATACAGAGGCTCAGACACCAGTGTCCCGCTACCGTAAGAAGGCCGATGTCACTCTGGCCTCCCCTGCCTTTGAGGGCATTGGCTGGACGGTCTCCTGAAACCAGCTGTGTTGTTAGAGACACTTGGCAGTGAGGTGGTGAGCTCCATCCCCCAGCTCATCTCACGCATCGCCTTTGCAGTCATCAGCCGGCTAAAGACATGCCACCAGTAGTGCCTTCACCTAGCTGGCTCCAAGGCCCTTCTACCTCTTGCTGTTCCCTTACGCTCAAAAGGAGAGTGCTGAAGAGGCAATCCAAGTAAAGATGGCGCAAAGGGGTTTCAGTTTTGTAGCATGGGCAAGTGTGTGCCTGTAATGGGGATAAAGTTGTCAAGGGACTTGGGGGGGTGTTGTTAGGCACCCACTGCTGACTGACAGCCAACAGACATGGGCGTTCACCTGCCTTGCTTCCCTGTGACAGTAATCTCTGTATAAATCCAACACCCCAGTACCTTTTTGATGAGGAAGCAGGGAGGATGGCTCACAACACGGTGCTGGAATCACCCATTTGATGTCCAGATCCACGCTCCACGCTCCGGTGGCAGGAAAGCATCATGTCTTTAATCAATTGTCTTTAAGGCTGTTACACACCTAAAAAATGCAAGAGCTGGGGGCAGAACTGAGGCCCAAGGTATTAATCTGGAGCAGAGTTTGAGATCTTTTTTGGAGCGCAGCTTTCTGAGACAAGGTCACAGTGACGGAGTTCATGGCATGTTTGGAACCAGAGTATGAAACTGTTCGCTTGGGACAGACTTGTTAAGACAGCTCTGCTTATTTAGAAGTAGCTGCATATTTAAGTAGAACTCAAAGAACTCGTTGCTTTTGTATTTTCTATACTATAAGCCTAAAAATTTACTTCGTTGATGGCGAAGTTGCAGGTAGGAGAAGGTGGGAAATGTAATGCTTTTTACAGGGAGCAGTAACCTAATACAAAATATATTCAAGGTTCAGAAAAAACAGGTGCAGGTAAGGATTAGCTAGCTGTATCTTCTAAGTGAGGGCTGTAGGGATGCTTCCAGGTTACCGATAAAGCCGTTCACCCATAAAGAAATTATCAATGCAACAGACACTAGCAAAAACCCCACAAAATTTCACGTACAGATCGGTTTAATATTTAGGAATATATTTGCTAACAGAAGAGAAAGTTAATCTACCGAGTATTGCTCTGGAAGAGGCTAAAACCACTGTTACTGACTTTAATGGAAAGGCGATCTGCTTTCCCCACCATCTTATCTTCACTTCCCTGCCAGTGCACTGTTTTCCCTTTCAGACTGCTCAAAATGGTTTCTGCTGTCTTCGCGTAAGAAATTCAAGCTCCACCTGTGTTTAATTAGATATTGGATAACCTAGGTTGTTGTATTACGAACATCTAGGGCAAGAGCCTAGAAAAACTAATCAGTCCTAGGTCAAAGAGCAATAGTTCCCATTTTAAGCCAAGTGAAGCAATAGGAGGTATAGAGCACGAGACCTAACAAATCCAGAACAATTTAAAAAAAAAAAAAAGTAAACCCTGTTGTTTGTATCTACCGGCTTGTAACATATTTGTGATTGCCTAAAGAAACAAAAACATAAAACGATATTTCTCAAAGACACATGAAAATTATTCATTTTTACAAGAGATTTTCATACCCTTTAGTTCCTTTACATTCCTCTCTTGCTTCACAGCTTTGGGAATCGGGACTTACATTTGTTCTACAGGAAATTTTAGATACACAAGGTAAATCCTACTTGCAAAAGCAAAGGATAAAGGAATTATTTTCCTTTAAATGCTCCTGCCAGCTTTCAAAGAAAGGAAGGAAAGCACAGTGTGCACGCCTCCAAAGGAACTGCTCCAGTGACAATATGGCATTTCTGTGGCCTAAGGTACCACGCAGGGAGTGTGGGGATCTGCAGTTTGCTGCCTACCCCAATGAACACTAATGCTAGAGGGAGGCAAGGTCTGTAAGCAGAGGTGGTATCTTTATAACGTTCCTGCTCTAGTGGGTGGTGGTGGGGAACAGATGCACTTTTGGGCACGCAGCCCTGCTTTGGTGCCATACATGTTGGATCTCACGGTTGTTCCTGGGTGAGGGCATCTGCTGCTCCATCACAGGGCTTGTTCCTCCCTCTGTCTCAATAAATTAGCTGTGAGCTGTGGAAACCCTACAGCAGGAGGGGCTTGCTGCATTTTCCCCTCAGGAAAACCCACAATGTTGGGTTTGAAACGAAGTGAAATAGTGGGCTGCAATCCCTTCGGGCTGGGAGAGGAATGATCCCAGGTCTTCCCATATCCCTGCAGTGTGGGGTGAGCCCAGACCCCCTGGGTTAGATCAGAGAAGTAATTTTGGAAGGAAGAGGAATGTACAGGCCTCTAGGTTATTTTTTTCTTTGATGGAAAGTAAGTGCTTCCAAATGTAAGCATCTAAACTCCCCAAGGACGGAGGCATTGCTCTGCAATCCCGAGTTAACCCCACAGTTTGGCCTTGGGGTGAGGGCATGGTTTGTCTCCCACATTTTCTCTGGGCTAGCTCTTTGCTCAGCCAGCTGATTTCCACTAAGTGCTTTCTTAAATGTTTACAACTCCCTCTGCTCCGAGCAGGGAAGCCCCAGCACCACATATGGGGTTGGCTGGACTCAACCCTAATGGCGACATACTTGCAAGGCTTGGGGCTGTCATGGGTAAGCCTCTCCCAGGGCAAGGTGGGTAGGCATGTGTAGTGCCAGGGGCTGATTAGAAAGCCTGTGGCTTTGGCACCCTCTGCTTGGATATGTGAAGATGACCTTAGTTATAAGAAATCTTTCTCAAGATCTCCATGCCACAGGATTTTGTTTTTCCAGCTGCAGGCCTAGTGCAACCTGTGCCGTTTCTACAGCTGATGAACCTTCAAGTTCATTGCAAAACCTTTCAGCCTTCAGATGCTAAAATATATGACTCTTTCCCCCTCCCCACCCCAAAATTTCAGCAGACCAGCGGCGGCACCCTTCCTCCTATAGCACCCAGCAGGCTCTCCCTCCTCACAAAAATGTCACTCTTGACGGTCAATGGCCGAACTCTCTTGCCCTTGACTTTTTTCCCTGTGGGTAAAAAGGGGCTCAGCTCTAATGACAGAAGCTCTGATGGTTATAAACATCCTCATCTGCTCTCCCAAGAGCTCTCCTGCCACGCATACGCTTGTCCTTAAGAGCTTGTGGTCTCCTTTCACTGCAAAGGCTCTGTGAGTCAGCAAAGCTCTTTGGAGTGCTCATGTACCTTCACAAAGAGCTTTGTAAATATTGGACTTTGTTTTTGCTAAACAGCCAAGTAAAAGTTACCTGTTTATGATATGATACCTGTAGATGTATCTAAATACCTTCCAGCTTGCGTTCGTTAGGGCTGGTGCAGTTCCTCTGTCACCAGACCATCCCTGGTGCAGCTTTGCATGCCTTCTGCCTTGAGATGAAGAGCAGGTCTTGCATTGCTACCTGCAAACTGGCTGGGAGAGAGCTTGCTGGAGGGTAGTTAGTTAAATGTGTTTCTGATCTGTGGGAAAGAGGAAGATTCTCCTTAGGTTTGTAGGGGTTAGGGGCATAGTGACTATTAACTCGTCTAGCCTACTTGCCCGTGTGTCATGCATAAGTTTCACCTACATGTTCATTTGCTAAGCCTGAAAGATTTTATATTGCAGTGTTTTGGGCCACAAAGAGAAGGGAAAATGAAGTGTCACCAAGTGGGCCCAGAAATATAGACCAGATGATCGCAGCACGTAGATGGATCACAGTGGTAGGCTTGTCTCCCGGCCCCGGATCATTTTTGTGATTCTCTCTTGAGTTTTCCCATGTGTCTCCGAGCTGTGGGACCTTTCCAAACCATGGCGTGCCACTACTGTGTGGGGCAGTGACGTGCAGGCTCCAAACTAGCTATGGGTCCAGAAACACAAGAGCAAATCAGGACAGAGGCAAATGTGATGTTGCACCATGCCACGTCACCCCCAACAGTCTCATGCGTGGCTCCCACATGTGGTGCTTCCCCCCCGGATAAGCCTCATACTCCTTTCACTGGGTTGGGACCATGGAAACAGGCATTAGGCTTTTCACACCAGGCTCCTATAATGATTTCTAAATCCTTTACTAACTGAATTTATGTCTTTTTGGTTTTCCCCCCATCTTTTATAGTTGTGTGTTTTATCACTTGTTTCTATATCTCCTTCTTTAGTAGAAATGTCCTTCTATCTAGACTAACAGTTTTAGGCTTTTTTTGTTTTGAACTTGCCTGTGGAATTGTGCATATCTTCTTATAAAACCCAGTTTTTGTCAATTCTTTCTATTGCTAATTTTTGTTGCCAGTCAGTTATGCTAATATGTCAAGTTTGGGGATACTGACGCATTTAAATTTCTGTCATACATTTCCTTGGTTGATGCTTTATTCTACTTGATCCTAATATGGTCATCGTTATGCACAGCCACCTGCTAATTCTTCAATCTGTAAACTCTTTTTCTTTTTTATTTTTTTGTCTATCTGAATGAGGTCAGTACTCATCTCAAGTATGCTGGGTGCATGACCGTCTAAGGTATTTTTTGAATGACCACATGAGATCTCCAGCAAATATCTCTGAGGCTGAAGTCACCAGCGATGGTAATTCCTCTTTCTACACATTACAAACAGATGGTTGAGGAGATGTTCCATTCACTGGTAAAATTTTTTCTGTAACAGATGCCTGCCAGCTGCCATTCCCTGCCCTGCTGCGTGATTTTATAGAGCTAACGAGATTAAGAAACTGTTGAAATTGATTTTTGCGTCTAAATACAGCAGATCTGATTCTGAAAATGCAGGGAGGGCTCTGTCTCAGGTGGTGCAAGCTGGCGCAACTCCAGTGAAAAGTCGGCGGAGCTGAACCACTTCACATCAGCCACGGCGTGGCCTTGAAGAGCAGCTCTCTTAAATGAAAGTGTCGGCATTAAGAAATCAACAACGAAAAGAAGTTTCCAGAGTAGAGCAGCGGTGCAAAAGTGGGAAGAGGGGAGAGTTCGGGACAGTTTAAAAAATTACCCTTCACTCATACCAGCAGTTCAAAACTGCTGATGATGCTTCTTGAAAAACGCCTTTCATTGGAAACTCCAGTACATCAGATATAGCTTATTGCTCAGCCTCGGTGCCATGGCAGAAGGTCGTTTTACAGCCTTCGAACTTGCTCGCTCATGAATCAACACTTCCCACCTGTAGCTGCTGGGGCTGAAGCCACGGAACCTCCCAGGCTGAAATCCTTCTGCTGATAAAAATCGAGAATGAACCCAGCATGAAGCTGTGGAAAAATGCAGATGTGTATTTTGAGAATCCATGGTCGGGCTTTGAACAATCAGATGAGAAGAGAAAAAAAATGCGGTAGTTTAAAAATAACAGATCTACTGCATGGCAGCCATAAAAGGAGATTTTAAGGAAAGGAACAGAAAATCATGCCAGACAAATGCATTACGAACAGCAGTTGATACGGCATGTACAAATGACAACATATATATCCCCTTTCTCTCAAAAATACATGTGAGAACCTTACAGGAGCAGCCAGAGCAGACTGTTGAAACTCATATTAGTACAACATTCACAACATCTTCTTATCACTGTAGGCTTTTGCTGAATGCTACTGGTGTTGCTTGTGTCTCCGGCCAAAATTTAAGCTCAGGTCAAAGCTTTAGCAGTGCTTAATTGAACAAACTAACTTAAAGCATTACGGGCTGTTTGACAGCATGTGTGACCCCACAGATTTGAATAGTGAAAAACATGACATTCAGCATGATCTTTCCTTCCCCACTGCTCTCTCAGCTCCTTTCTTCTCAGTAGATGTTTGAATTTCTACCATCTTCCTAGTCTTAGTGCCTGCTACACTTAGTTTGCTGCCTCCATCCCACCAGGACCACTAGTTGCAGTGTCATGTATTCTCTCTCCTCTGTTTTGTAAAGGGATGAGAAGGCAGCGCCAGGTTTCGGCAGCATCCCCCAGCTAGCCAGACACTGTCACGGGCTTCCCAAACACCCATGTCCCCAGAGAGCAGGACTCTGAGGTCTGTCATGGTTTGAGCTAATCGGCAAAAAAGTTCAGGCCTGCCACAAATGTCCCCTGCCATCACCACCCCGCAAGCCCAGCCTGTCTTAAATCATTGTTTGCCTGCTGCCTACATCAAAAGTCCTTTGTGAGGAGCACAGTTGCTCCTCTGTAACTGATCTACATGGAGCAGGTCATCAGCTGCTTATGAGCTTTCCTTTTCTTGTTTTTCAGTTTTTTTCTTTTAAAAAAAAGCAGTATGAAGTCATGTTAGAAATAAATAGTCTCATACTTCTCCCCTAATTATAGAAAGAGGAGCCTTGTTAGGCTACATGTGATTTTCAGTGTCGGCTCCTCACCTGGGAGGATGAGTGGGTTTCTGTACTGCAGAATAGGTGTCCCTACAAGTTACAGCAATTTGATTCAGCAAAACCCAAAACAAAACGCTTTATTTTCTGCAAGTCCAAAGGATGGTCTTTGAGTTACCGAGCCTTTCCTCAAGGTGACTTTGAAAGCCATCTCCCTCATCCCAGCAACGAGATCTCTGTGCGTGGCATACAGCTGTGACGGTCCCGGGAGAGTTTTGACCGAGCCAAGAAATGAAGAGCCCTGTCTAATGGGGTCACCGGCTGCTAATGAAGTTGCACGTTCATAAACTACAGCTACAGCCCTCAAGGGAAACTCCCCATCATCCCTGCTTCGGGAGGCGCAGTTTGTCTGTGTCGTAGGAGCTCATAGGACCTGTGAGAGCTGCTGGAGGCAATCATCTGCTGTGTGGGCTCTATTTTTTACCCACCCCCACCCCCGATCAGGTTCTTCTTTCATTCCCAAATTGAATCGAGCAGAGTTTTAATTTTGGTGCCTATGTCAATTTGTCGGCGGTAGCCAAACGAGATGGGAGTTATTCAGCTTTCTTCCTCCTGTGGAGGATCAAACAACAAATCTGTATAAGGAATTCCTGATGGAGAAGCCTAAAAGGGAGATTATGAATTTTCAAAGCCGTGGCCTTATAAACCAAGAGTCTCTGCAGACATCGTGGAACAAGAGCTCATTAGGAATAATCATCTAAAACCTGACTGAAATCTCTGTAGCTTTTCTGACTTACACCAGATGAAGATCTGATCCATTCACCTAGTTTTAAGTCCAGACACACACTCTTGTGGTGCAGACATAATTTCCTCTGCATGCTGTAACCATTGCTTTGCACTGTGACAAGCAAATGTTTATTGGGCTTTGTTTGGCTCAGCATGAGCTTATAACACATTTCTTTATGGCATTTGTTTTGCTATACATGATGTATATTTTGGTGTTTTTGCTGGTACTTTATTTGACGCTCGAGATCACTCATTTCTGAAGCACAACTGTGACATCGTGGGAAAAATAACTTCCACTCACTCAGTACCAATCTATCATGTTGACTTTATTTCCATCGCAGTATACCGAGAGCAAACAATTTCCTACTACTCCGTGCTTTTCAGCTAAATGCCTTTTCCAAAAGGCTAGGGAAATGCTTGTGTCATGGAAAAAACAGAATCCAGCTATGCAGAAAATAAAGAAAGAGGTGCAGTGGATCAGGCTTAATTGAGCACTTAACAGGTTCAGACTAGCCTGAGCTTACGTTAACTGAACCACTGAACCCATCCAAGCTGAACAGATGTAGAGCATTTTGGATATGCAGTTAAAATACACTTTAGCATGGTGTTCTTTATCTGCAAGTAGTAACACATAACCACCTGGGCAGCCGCACTGAAAATTACTCCGCAGCGTGGGCAGGAGAGAGGGGCATTTTGCATCTGCACAAAGCAAGCTGCTCTCGGGGTCTCTGAGTAGGATATGTCCCTCTGCCTCGGAAGATGCAGCTAAGGATGCACCCAGGCTCTTGTTCTTTTTTTTTCTCAAGTGTTTGTCCTGGGAAACAGATGTTGGGGGATATTCTCAGGATTTCAGGTGGCTCAGAGGCAGAGGGGCTAGTGGATGACTTTGTCTTCTCTGCAAGAGCTTCGCTCTTGCATGCCTCCGACATCTCGCTGGTGTGATGCTACTTTTTCCTTTCTAAGGAGCCAGTATCTCAAAGTCAGCGTGGGGATTGCACCAGAAATCTCCACCTCACTGGAAATAGTGCTTCTAAAGCGAAGCATTAGTCTTTGCTAACTAGATGGTGTTGCTACCCCCCCATCACAGCTGTTGGTCATTCTACAGTACTTTCTGCTAGAGAATGTTTTTTCTTTTTGACCTGGGGAAAAAAAGCCCCTGGGCACACTGTTACGCTCAGACAGGTGATAATGTGCCTGTCCTAGGTGATCACAAGACAGTTTGTATCATTATTATGTCTGCAGTTAATTTAGGATTCTTTAAAGCAAATGTTCAGGGGAAAAAAGTGCACGATTGCAGTTTAAGGTCATGGTTATTACAGCATCCCTGGCTCTAGCAGGCAAATCAGGAACATTGTAGCTCAGCATTTTCTGGATTGTAGGGATCTATCTGTTGGCTTAGGCTTTGCTAAAATGTAAGTGGTATTTACAATTGCACTTGGCCATGAGCTGCTTCTTTTTGATACGAGTCCAAATGCTAGGGTTATAATTACTGTGAATATTGCATCCTGCAATCTGGAAGCATAAGTTCAACATGCATTGGGTTGGTCTTCACAAAGAACTTGCTGAGGGCTGCAGTGGCCATCCCTGAGGAATCTTCCCACGGCCCTGAGTTATGTAGCAAGCCCTCATCTATGTCGTCTGTGATGCTGTTTCATTTTGCCTGCAATAACTGTGTTAGACACCATTGCAGACTGACTCTGCAGCCTGATGCTGGCCCAGGCATAAGATGTGGGATTCATCCTCTTCCAGTGACTAATTTTAAATACTTAAAACAAAATGGAAAAGCTTCAATAGGTGAGAGACCCACTTAAAAAGGGATACTCTCTTACAGAGTAGTCTTGTAGGTCATCTTGTAGTCCTTGTAGTGAGCAAGGGAAGGAACAAACCTTGATTCTCCCAAAAAGGGGAGTAGTAGCACAAGGATAATACAAGTCCTCTTTTTGTAAGACCTGATCCTGACAGCGATCTGTGTAGGCACATACCAGATCAAGCCAGAGCAAAGCCAGATAGGCAGCCAACATCTAGAGACCTAGGAAAATATTACTGGTGCAAAATTAGGACATCAATACTCACAGCGACCGAGAGAGGCTGCCTAAATTTGGGACTGGCATGCCTAAAATGACAGCTAAAGGTATGAATCATTTTGTGGGCCTGCCTGTATGCTGTTGGTGTTGACAGGTTTGGCGTTGCCAGCTGCCAAGCAGTAAACCTTCCTAAGGGATGGACGATCGACACCTCTCAGGCCAAAACAACACTTGAAATGTACTGGACTCAGTGGATGAAAACTGAAGCTAAAACCTCAGCTGAAAGTTTGGGCCAGGCTACAAATAAAGTACCTAAGTAAACTAAGGAGAAATTGTTTTTAAAGGAACCGAGTAGAGGGAGGCACCTGTCTGCACGCCTTGCACTTCAGTGTTGGGACGTAGCTTCGTTGAGTTTTTTTCTGGTGGGTAATACAGTGTGTGCTTACAACAAATACATTTGGACAAACACAGATGCTACGTGATGTTGGTGGTTTTTTTTTCCCCCATAAACAATTTGATAAGTTTTTCTGTAAAATTTGATTAGCAACAGCCTTTTTATAATGTGTAATTGGTGAATTTCCTATGCTAAACACTTTGTCTTACAAACATATAGTCAAAGAAGGGTAAGGGATTCTTACACAAGACACAGGTAAGCTCATAGTCTTAATTTCATCTATAAGGAAAAAATCCCCTGAAAACTAAACAGGTCTCAAAATACTCTTCTCTAGATTTTGGTTTTGCACTGTATTCTGAATTTGACACAGCAGAAAAATTTTCAGCTAACAATAGAGGGGATTTTATATAGACAGACTTGCTCTTTCTGTCCTGTGTGCGTCTACGTATATATTTTTTTTATATATATATATAGTTTAGAGAAGAAAAAGATGAAATATGCCTTCTTTAGCTTTGTAATAAACTCAAACTTAAGTGAAGCCAGAGGAAGACTTTGGCTGTGTACTCAGCCTCTGCAGGTAGAGTCTCATTTCCAGTTTGTTCTATAAACAGACTCTTTTCTTCCATTATTTAAAACTGCTCAGTTGCTTCTCTGCAAGAAAACAGCAAAGGCAATTGAATACAGCCTTGGTCACGTAAGTGGCTCTTGTCTCAAAAGGTAGTTCATATTCGATGCTGTCCTAATTTTTCTTTTCTCAGTCCCATAAAGGTCCTTTTCAGAGTTGAAGAAATTCCAATTAGTGAGCTCTGGAATCAGTGTGTGAGCAAAAAAAGTACAGTATATAGCGTACTGCTATAAAATTACATATAAATATTTACATACCCTTTAATGTCACCTCATGTTCAGTTAAGCTGTTGGGGGGTTTTTTGCAGCTTTTCTCTAATCTTCATTTGGCCATTTCAAGCATGACTAACATATTTTGAATTATTTTTAAACTTCCAACATCGCTGTAAAAACAGTGTACATGAAGGTGCAGGTGGCCGAGCTGAGTTGAAAGGATTAATTTGCCGAGGAGACCTAGGACTTTCCAACTGTATTTCTGTGCTTGCGTTTCTTAATAAAGCCACCGCGTTATCCTGAACTTAGGCTAACTCCATGGTTACAGTGGTGTTGATTAACTGTAGTGTCAAAGAGAAGAATTCAGCCTACAGGGATTTTTATTTTCTTCTCCTCTGCTCTTTACCAAGCACGGACAAAGAGGCAGGTTGCTACGTATTCTTGTTACACCTTATCTAAATATATTGATCAGTTCCTCCAGACTCTTATCTGCTTGCTCGGCAATGGCTCTGGTTCATTCACATCGGGATTGCAGGGGAGCTGAATGGATACAGCCACGTGAAAGGTACTGGTGGGCTGGTCCGAGCTGGGTGACACCGTGCCTGGCTTCTCTTTTGTTTCTCCTGGCTGGTTGTTTGACATCCGCCAGCCTCTCTGTTTATTAAGTCGACGTGATGAATAGAAAGCAACGAGTGTAATTCGGGCAGTTAGGGCCACCTGGTCGATAAATGTAATAAACATCCACTAGTGCATCTCTTTCAGCACCGCGTGCATCAGTGAAGTGCAAACTGGAAAATGTATGATAGTGAATGGAAATCTTAAATCGATGTGAAGATACTAGCGGTTTCCAGAGTCACCCTGGCTTCTCTTGCCCCCAGTCTTTTTAAGCCCAATAAAAGAACATTATCAAAGGTGAGGTCCCCCCAGTAACAGACAGATTACATTCATGTAGTATTATTTTTCATGCAGAAGACATCTGGTTCTGCTGGTTTTTACACTGGGATAGCTTTATTGGAGTGGATCCTGCACTGACCCAAGGGTAGGTGTACCCAGCCATGCGGGATCAGGCTGGTGCATACAGTTGGCACAGCGGTTTCTATGCCGTCCGTGCACAGCGTGTGTGGCACAGGCAATGCACTGAGGAAGGCAGGAGAAGGGGTCTCTTGCACCACAGGTAGTCCTTGTGCAGAGCGGGGAGGAAGCTCAGCCCAGGAGAGCCCCAACACCAGCTGATTTTCAACACCAGCTTTGCACTTAACACTCCCAGCCTGTGCGTTTGCCTGAGCTGAGCTCTGCCAGTCCCGACTTCAGCAGCGTTACTGCGGGCAGGGATGTGGCGTGGGCTCGAGTCAGAACCAGGGATGCATGACTTGGTAATATTGACTCGTAGTTGCAACCTTGGACTCAATGCTGATCGGTGAATGCAACGCTTACGGCGTATGGCGACAGGCTCGCGCTGGCCAGTGAGTGTAATGTCTTTAGCAGACTTTACATCATGAAGCGGTTAACAAATTCTTTTGTACTGAAGGGCTGGATTCAATAAAAAGTTTCTGGGGCAAGTTACCATAGCCTGCCATACTGCAGTGCGTCAGGCAGACCCTTTTTTTTTCCTTTTCATTTATTTTTTCTTCCCCTTTTAATTTTAAATTGACTGCAGCTGACTGCCTCCAATGCCGTTAACAATGGCACTTCTTTCCCTGGGACAATGTAACATTTAAAACAGATAAAAGCCCATGTGGGGCTAATAAAAGTTTGCCCCCATCCTCATTTCTGTAGGGCAAGTTTCCCCATCGTTAACATTTTAAGTAGCAGGCCACTATGAATATGAATGTAATTGACTTTTACACACTATTACTCATCAGCGGGTAACTCCGAACAGGCGTCACTGCAGGGATGTGCTGAATCTCAAAGAAACTTTGCGTGGCGCAGCAGCGGGGGAGCAATGCGGAGCTGCATGAGCTGCAGCCTCGGGGGGGACTGGGGAGTCAACAGGCAAACAACTATGGGGACCAGAGAGCTGGGCATGGCAGCCCAGCTGCCCCAGTCCGACAAGAGTAGGAAAACGGGAAGGATCTGCAGATGACACTCGGTGTTTTGCCCCAGTAGGACTCCCGTGCACTCCTTCTGGTGGTTAATGGAGAGAGGGAGCAAGTCAGAGGGTTCCCATTCCAAATTTTCCATCTGAATTGCTTGTGCAGCTTGGGTTAGGGGTCTAAATTAAATCCTCTGAACGTTGGTCTTTCTGTCCATATCAGGGAGAAGGCATATGACTTGCATACCTTCTTGGATGGAGACTATTCATTGAATCCTTACAAAAATCCTTACAAACAACATTACGATTTCCAGGGCACTATAAAAGCGTTAGGTTTTACAAATGCACTTTGAGGTGACTTCTCTCCTGAGCAGTTTCTGCACAGTATATATGTGGTTTTACACGATTCAGTCTAAATTCTCCTTCAGTCAGCAAACCGACTAGTTTTAAAACTGTGTGTGTGGCAGGGGCGTGTGTTTTGACTATCCTCCATGCAGAGCTCAATCCAGAACATCCATGACTGGAGTCTTCCTTTGCCTTCGGTGATCTTTGGATTAGGCTCCGTGTTGCTTTGCGTATCCGTGCATCTCTGTGAGGGGTTTTTTGGTTTTGTTTTTTTTTTTTTAAATGGTTTGAAAGCCTCTGTCAGTGCTATGATGGGAAGGTGCCTCTGTTCCTTTCCTCCACCTCCTCCCGGTCTCCCTGTTGCTGGACAGCTCTTGGTTCTCCCGCCAGCTGCCGGTGGCTGTAGCTACCAGACCTTCCCGGCTGCTCGGGGTGAGCCCCTGCCCTGCCCTGCCCTGCCCTGCCCTGGCCTTCCCACCAAAAACTCACATCAGTAACAGGACCGAAGAGTCGGCGCGGTATGGACTGTTTTTATTTACAAATCTAGAAAGATGATTGCTCCCTACCAGTGTTTACCAACTATGCATTCCAGCCGAAGCACAAATGAGTCATTTTTACATTGCTCATAGAAAATTAAAAAAGGCTTAAACACCCACAAAATTTGCTTACTCTTCAGGTGTAGCCCCCAGAAGGGTGAGGACAGCTTCCGCCGTATTCTGGTTGGAAATATCACTCACATGACTATTGGAAAGTCGAACAGTCCCTGCCAGTGATAGGTGATGTGCAAAAAATAAGGACAAGGCCATGAGATCAAATCCTGAGGACAGTTTTAAAAAAAGGCTGGAATGCAAAAAGTGTACTTGACTTTTCATGACACGTAGCCCGACAATGCTACATGGTGTTTGTAGAATTAAGCCGGTCTTTATCCACACAAATACGAAGTTAGATCTTGTGATGTACTAGTGGCTGTCTGCAAACTGATACAGATGGTCATTTTGTTCAGAACAACATGCACAAAAGTATCCCAGAGGTGAAGCTCAAAATACCCGCATTGCTCTAGTGTGCTGTTCCCTCTCTTTCCATTAATGCAAAATGACTCACAGGCTTGAAAAGACAAACATTGATCAAAAGACCGAAGAGTGATTTATTGGTGCGGGATGGGACAAGATGTTGTTTTAGCCCAACAAAGAGTAACTGTGTTTAGAGGTGAGTATTGCCAAGGGAGCCCAAGGCGGTGCTTGCTTACTAAATTGGGTAAAATGCAGGGATTTCACCAAATGCAAATGACAATGAACAATATGTATGACTCAATATATCCGCTATGCTTTCAATGTGCAGTCAGAGGGTGGTATAGCTGACCTTTTAAAGTGATGCTTTTCAAACCACATTGTTATGATTATCAAAGTGTTCATTTTAGAATACAATATTTGGACCCACTCCCGTTAATATTCTCATGCATCATTTGAAGGCTGCTTTCCCCGCTGTTTATAAGAAAACACTTCCAGGCAGCCCCTAGAGTGTCGTACTTTTATTTCTATGTCTAACCAGGGAACGAAATTTGCCATCAGTTTTCCGAGGCTTGACACACACCTCTGGAATACTTCGAGTCACGTATGGAATTAGCTAAAATAAGTTTGATGGTCATTTTGCAAGTCCTTCCTGTGTGCCAGAAATAGTCTCCGAGAACAATGTAGGGCGAAAAATATTCTCTGCTCTTTAGCCTCAGCTTCCTTCTATCTAAAAGCCTTCGGTGGCATCACTGGCAGTGCAGAGCAGATCCCAGCATGGCTGTAGGGTGACTCCAGTTTTGCAGTACTGTAAGAGAAAGAAAAAAATCTGGTATATCAACTATGTAAATTGAAGTGTCGAAAAGGGAAAAAAAAAAAAATCACAGCACAGTGTCTCTAACATGGTCAGCCCAAGGCCAGCAAGCAGACTGGAATGAGGCCCCCGCAAGTCCGAAGAGAGGCAGTTTTGCTGGGATGCATTTCCTCCTCGTCCTCCATCAGCCAAGCCAAAAACTTAACAGGAAAAAAAATAAAAAGGAAGCCCTACAGAGCAATTTGGCCGCACAACAGTACTCATTACAAATAAATAGCCTGGGCCCGGCTCCTCCATGGTGCAGGGACTCAGCGTGGTGCTCAGGGGCCAGGCGAGACGCTGCCGCTGTGACCAGCGGTGGCCACCGCCCTGGTCCCCGCAGCACTGCTCGTCCCCGAGCAGTCACCCCTCTGGGCTGTGAGGGGTCTGGCACAGGCTGGGCTGGCCACAGTTAAAGCGCAGCTTTCCTGAAGTGTGAGCTGCGGCGGTCAGATACCCGATCGGGTGAAGAGTTAAGTACTGAAAAAGTAGCAGAATCTTTTATCGGGTTGAGGATGCCTTATTTTGATCGTGGAGGTCAGACACAGAGGTGGGAATTCCCCCAAGTTGGTTTATTTGCAGATTTGTTCAGACAGTTTCTTTTTTTTTTTTTTTTTTTTTGACAAATCAGCCTTTTTTTATAATAATCTCGTCTTGAAACTTGAGAGGAAGGGAATGTATGGGTGAGCAGCTAATATCAGTGAGTTCTGGAAACTCCCTTTTTATGATCTTTCTCGTTTAGCAGCTGTACTGTTTTGATGCTTTCATTGCATTAAAAAGTTATTATTTGACAATACTGCCAATAAAGTAACTTCATCTGTTCCAGTAAAATTAGCTTCAGCTTACAGTAAGTTTGAGAAAAGCACTACTAAATAATATTAATATACAGACAACAGGGCTTTGATCTAACACATCATAAAGAAAAACATCAGCGGTGTTAAGATTGGAGAAGGCAAAGCTATTTTCCTTTTTCTTTGCTGATTATACTCCTGGTTCAAATATTATTTTAAGAGTGTATATGTAGCATCTAGTGACTGGTAGATGTAAACAATGGTTTAAAATTAATTTAAAAATATCTCTTTATACAAAGCAATATATTTACTGATTTAAATCACACCCATCTGGACATGTTTATCAAAATCAGTCCTTGTCTACTATAAGCCATTTGCTGCCATTGCCACCCACTGGCCAGGGACAAATAACCATCCTGTTACTGACCCAGATCAACAAATATCCTGATTAAACAGACACATCTTGCTAAACATCCAATTGCTTCCTGTATACCATCTTGTCTTTAATACAAAATCTGGCCAGCTTTGTACAAAATTTATTTACTGATTTTATCTTCAAAACAAAAGTCATAGTCCAGAAGAGGGGCAGGGGGGAGGGACCATGTTTTGCAGACCGTGAACTCTGATCTGGTAGTTTCATCCTTCTGTTGTCTCTTTAACTGTACTATTTAAAAACCAAAGGATCTCGTCCTTTTATGTTTCTGTAATACAAGACACAGTTTTGGCAATATATAGTAAAATAATGAAACTGAATTACAGACTGTAGGGAGCCATTTTTCTCACATAGGGGTCAGCATACGTGGTAATACTTTGGATTAAGAATGAAATTACTACAGGACCATAATAACTAACCTTATTAATCTCTTCTCATTTTCTTAAGAGTATCACAAAAAGAAATATTACAGCAATCGCAGCTTAACATTGGAATCCTTCTCTACTTCAGTCACAGTCCTTTATGTACTGTGATTTTGTGTGTTATTTTGTACTAATCATACTAACAATTTTATTAATCGTATCTGTTGTTGTTGCTGGTTTGCCGCTTTCCTTCACAAATTATTTTAGGGCCCAATATTTGGGCCTTTGAAACAAATTTGAAAAACTGATATAAAAATGATTCTTCTTAGGGGAGCTGCTCTTCACTTAGATACCCATGAACAAAAGGTAAACCTGGCCCTTACGTTTCTCTTTCCTGTGCCTTTTGGTACCATACCAGGTGCATACTACAAATGCTGAGACAGCCTTCTCTACAAATGGTTAATCAGTGGCAAAGAAAGGCAATAATGTTTTGTTCTCTGCATCATTAGTAAGGGGGAAGGAGGAGAAGGACTTAGCAGAACAACTGCATCTTTTGTTTTTAAGTTCTTTGGAACAATTCTGCCAGGCAGTGCATTTTCCCTCTGTTTCATTTGTCTTTGTTATTTTCCTATCTATCTAATTAAAATTCTGCAATGTTGTCATGAAATTGTTGTCCGTTTAAGGTCACAAACAGCTTCTGTCCTAATGAAATATGAATTGCATTAGTTAATTGAATTGTGCACTTATTGTGTGTTGTGAATGGACTGAGCGCACTCATATTCTTAATATATACTGAGCATTTTATCAGTCTAGGGTACATGTGGACATAGAAAATGCTGCTATCATTCTTTGCTTCACAATAGGGAGATTTAATTGGCAATAGATGGGGCTAAGAAGTATTTATGAAGGACAAGAACTGTAAGATCTCACACAGGCATCTGCTAGCTGGGATGAGATAGGCTCTTCAGTGGTCTGGGGTCAGGTCACAGGTCCGAGCGGAAAGCTCAGATAAACCCGTATTATACACAGTGTCTCTGTGATGTCTGTGAAGATAGGAAGAACCAAGGAAGAGTAACGAAACATCTGTGGCCCTCTGCAGCGGCAGGCTTTTTGGGTTAAGTGAACCTCGTAATTGAAATCCTCAGCGCATGGTCCAGACTGTTCTCTTCCAGGGTCTGTCTGGTCTCTGTGCAGATACTACCCTCATACCCCTGGTAACACAAGCAGCTTAGCTCTGGTGTCCTTTTCGCAGATGGGAGATCCTTCTTTGAACTGTGGGAAAGTTCAGTTTAGCATGTCGAGGACCTGACCAAAGTCAAATGAAAACAAGGGAACTCTTTCTGCTGACCTCAAGGCTGTGGATGAAACAGGTGCTTAAGGGAAGTGCAGGCTCTAGCACTCAGCGTTGTCTAAGATGGATATATTGCATCTGTAACCACTCAATGGTGGACTCTACTAATGAACCAGACTATTTTAGAGGACAGTCATTAGCTGGGAAAACAGTCACGGAATACTAAATTTAATTTCTTTACATGGGTCTTGATTTTTCACTTAGTTGTTCAAACCATTCCGCATTATACATACGTACACCTGTATTGATGTATATAAACACATATATAATATACATATGTATATGATATACATACGCATATACATATATCTCCAATGTTTAGCCTTTAGATTTATTTACAGAGAAAAGTATGTTTGGATTCTGCATAATACTTATGTAAGATAATAGATCCGAATATAGCATGTTCCAGTTACTCTTTAACTTGACAGGTGTGGAGAGATATCTATTGTTCTGTCAAATAGTGCCTCCCTTAGCTTGAAATGATATTTCATTCAACAGTAGGCTGAAAGAAAAGATAAGCAATGTTCAGGTTGAAGAGTCATTGAGAAATTTCTTCTTGTTATCATTTTCCACTCAAAAACTGAGGAGATATGCAAATGCGAATGGCAGTCTTTCTTTTACTACAGCAAACTAATGCAGGAATATAAAACCACTTAAAAGATAAACACAGCTAAAATTGACTTGCCATGATACACAATTCCCAAAGGGAAATACCATGACCCTTTCTACAAGAGTGACAGAGAGGAGTATCTATCCTTGATCTGAGCAGGCATGGACAACCTCTTTGTGGGGGACTTCCCAGTTCTGTGCACACGCAGAGCCACTCGTGATTTCCCACTGTGGGCGATCCTCCACAGCTGCTGCAGCACTTGCCTTCCAGGAACACTCCTCCACATGCCCCAGTCAAGCACTTCATTACCACCATCCACAGATGATGTACTGAGATACAGAGATTAAATGAGGCATTCTCGCTCGGGTATGTAGGCAAGGACTTTCCCTATACACTCAACAGAGGAGGAGAGACGTTTCTCCAGAGGGCAACTTGGGGATAGCCACATTAGGCTGCTTCTTCTCTGAATCATCTTCTGGAAGAGTTTCTCTCTCTCTCTCTCTTGGTCATTGCATTTACTGAACCTAAGGGGACCTGCCTCTGGGTGTAGTTGTTGCATTGCAGAAGTGCTTCAAGCAGATGAGTTTCCTGCACTCCCCAATCCCTCCGAGACAGTCATACCTGCTAAATCTTCTGACTAAGGAATTTCCCACCTAGTGCCTGTATCACTCAGTTACGTCCTCTCTCTCTCGCTTTGAATTTTCTGCATTTACCACAGTACTGACAGCTCTAGCAGAGCTACTGTTGAATATCCCTGCCCGCATGAAAGGGTTCGGGAGGTGAGTAAGAAGGGGTGGGCGTCTGCAATGGTTTGGTGAGGTGCATCCTGACAGAGTCACGGCAGTGGGCAAATGACTGAGAGCGAAAGTGGTGGGATGGGGCGTGAAGGGTGATTGACAGTGGTTGCTTAGTGGTCTGAAAAGAGGTGAGTGAAAGTACTCGGGTGGTGGGGAGGGGAGTTTGGGAAGCACGGCTGACCGTGAGAAAGACACCACTACGTTACCCTTGGCACACGAGAGGCGTATATGCTGTATTCTCTTCCGTGAATGCAATTTTAAAAGACTTGATGTCATTAAAAATATTCACGTACTCCTATCTAAAAATATATAATAGAGTGATGTATAATTAAGGAGGGGAGGAAATGAAAGAGATTCAAGGAAGGTTGAAAAATAAAAATAAACCAAGGAGTCCTCTAGGGAGAGTAAAGAAGCAGCAGAGACGGATACAGCCTTGCAGACTTTAACGCAGCTTTGTTGTCTTCTGCAGGGCTATCACCTGCAGGGAGACAGTCTGGGGCCCTGCTCCTACGGGTGGCCCTCCATGAGGACACCTGCGCTCAGGCTGCCCCTCGGCCCCTGGGTCCAGCCACAGGATCCAGTTGTCCATCTGAGGCTTGATGGAGCCTCATCTGCCCCAGTGCCATCAGCTGTACCTCTGTGGCCTCTTCCAGCATCCACCCCAGCCCCGCGCGGTGCAGGGACGCCTCTCTAGGTGGCAAGGGATGGTCCTCAGAGCAGCCTGGGAGAGCCTGCTCCCCTGCTGTAATTAATTCAATTAAAAAAACACAACTAACGGTCACAGTTGTCTATAGCTGGACAAGGGAGTGAAGGCAGCCGTACGTGAACAGTAGCATTTTATACCCTGGCACAGGTTTAAATTCGGTATCGTTAGCAGGTTCTTTAGCTTTATTTTCAGTTAAATAAGGAACACAGGTATCTTTTTTTTAATACAGCCTCTTCCCTTTATGTGGCTGTCATTATATGTTTAATTACTATTCCTTCCGTTTGGATAAAGCACATGGACAAACCCAAAGTTTTATTCTGTTTACTTTTTAGTTTTCATTATCTATTTTATGAAAATGTTCCTTTTAAGATTAAAGAACTTGCCCATTTTAAAAATCTGTCTTGAAATTCTTTCTTAACCTTTTATTATGACTAGCATTTAGCTCCCAGCAATTTTTTTTAATACTAAATAGTCACATTAGTTTTCCAGATAAAAAGACATTATTTTTTTTTCTTAATTTAAAGGTACTATGTTGTTCATTTTAAAAAATTTCTATACAATCTTATTTTCGGAATCCATGGGTTTTGTCTCAATCAAAGTCTTTTTTAGTTAGATGAATACTAAAAAGTTTAGAAAAAATCTTTGTAAAACACTGAAGGACACAAAACTCCCCTGCTCAGCTAATACACAAGTATTAAAAATTGCCCTTCTTCACCAAAATCACGATCCATCCAGCACAGACTGTGCCTGTGCTCAGCACCACCTGCTTCAGATGAAGGCAAAGAAATGCCACAAGAGGTGGATTTAGGATAATCTCTTCTCTCTCCCATCCTGCCCCCCTGTCCTGCATAGTCCCCTTGAAGACCTCACACTAATCCCAAGAATTCAGAGATTGATTTAATCCTTCAAGCATAAGGCTTCCATTATTATTATTATTATTATTATTATTATTATTATTATTATTACCACCACCATTATTATTACTACTACTACTACTACTACTACTACTACTACTACTATTACTATTATTTTGGAATAACTGTTAACAGCTTTTGTTCACTCTAGAAATATTAATTATTCTTTGAAGCTTGCTAAACTCACTTCTCAGCATCCTGTAGCAATCATCTAATTTAAATATTTTATATAATAAAATGGTCTAATTGTGGATCCCATGCAAAAGTACATCCTCTTACCAGCTTTGAATTTCCTGTCTTTCCTTACGTAATTGAAATCGCTCTATTTCTTGCATGATGAGGACCAGCAGTGCTGAATCTCCATCCCTACATTCTCTCTCCCTGTCACTCATTCACTGCTTGTTCGGTTAGTTGGTTACTTACTAATACGGCTAGTTCCAGCGCCCTCCCTATTGAAAAGTTTTTTCTGTTCTTATAGTCTCATTGCTCCACTCTGATCCCTGTCAAATAAATAGTGCAGAAAATGCAAACACAATTTTCAGAAAAGATTTTTTAAATCCCAACAATTTTAATTAAATTATTATCAATGCAATGATTATTAATGCATAATATTAAAATTTTAGAAATGGAATCAAGAATTTAACTTCTTCTGTCCCCATTCAAACTGTAGCTTTGTAATGTATTACTTGGCCCGAGACGTTCAATGCTTGGCACCTACCTAACTTCAGACAACCAAGACAGGAGGTCCCCCCTGTGAAACTCAGTCTATTCATTTAGGTGTCTACTCATGTGTTTAGGCATCTAACTTGAAAGCATATTTTTTTAAGATTTAGGGAAACGGGATACATTACAGTGAGAATGAGAAAAAACTCTCTTGGGCAATACAGTACTGACAGTTATTTGCCCAACAAAAAGCCCACCATTTTATTAAAACTGATAAAAAGATAGCAACTCTTATTTTGACTAGGGAACTGGTTAAAATATCTTACCTTCTGTTAAGGACCCTTGATCTTACAAAGCTTCTGCTTCTTTACTTTCAAATGTTCTGAAATCCCACAAACATCTGTGAGAAATTGAGGAAGCTCAGAAGCTGAAAGGTCATCTGGGAGGGGAAGGGTGGCTTTTAGGCACAAGCTGGCCAATGCTTTGTTTTAAGAAGCCAGCCTCCTGATTGAAGAGAAGCTCAGCTACAGAGCGGAGGGTTGGATCACCCTTCTCTGGCAGAAAATGCAATTCTTTGCGACTGAAGATGGCTTTTGCCACCCGTTGGAATGAGACTGGAGAGACAAAATGCCCCCAGTTGTCCCCAGGAACGCAGTCGTGAGGAACATGAACTCAGCAAGCTTCTTAATTTCAGCCAAAACAATGGATATCATGAGACATTGGATGAGCTTTTCTTACCAGTAAGTAAGAGAGACTGTCTGGGAACTAACATCATTTGGCTAGATAGAAAACTCTGGGTCCGAGACAAGGCTAATGGCTTTGACTCAGTTGTTCCCAGTTTCGTATGCAAACCTGATGAGGCAGTGAGATCTATGCCAGTTCTGAGTGGGGCCAGAAAAGACGTGCAAGAAGGCGTTTTAGTTTGTTAGATAGAGAGTGAGGAAACCTTCTGGGGAAAGGAGAGCCTAGAAAATGGAGAGGACCAGAACAGAAGTAGATCCTGCAAATAAGCCAGAAGTTACGAGGATCTGGGGAACATATTAGTCAGATATGTCTATTAAAGACATCTGTATATATGGCAGCATCTTGTGAATTCAGAGAACACAATGCCAATTACGACCATTGGAGAGTCGTAATTTTGGTAAATGCATAAAAGGGAATTCAGTAAAACTGGGAAGGTATCAGAAAAAGGAATTGAATAAGCATAAGTATTTAGACAAATGTAACAAGCTTAAAAGCAAAAGAACAATCGGAGTATTTTGCCGTGGAGGATGATTTCAATAATAATGAGCAGTAGGGAAATGTAGTGGAACAACATCATTATCTGTCTACAAACTGTTCAGGAAAGAAAGACTGGGCCACAGAGGCAGAGGAGATACGGCTGTATAGAAGGATAACATGAACATTATTTAGCTGAACTTTAAGTGGGAAGGACTATGCAACTGAATCTCTGAAGACAAATAAATAAATGCTAAACTAGAAATTCCAAAGCATTTTAACAACTTTCGGAAAGTAAAGACATTAGCAGGTCTTTGTTGCTAATATCCAGCTTAAGAAAAGGAAACGGAGTGAGCAACGCTGAACTCAAAAGAACTGTTAACAAAATTGTGGTAATAGGGACTTTGGCTACTCTATGCTTGGCCAAATAGATCAGGAGGCACACAGATTAGAAGAGAGATTTCTTGACACTTGGCGTGACAGCATCTTTGAAAAGTGACACACAAAAGGAAGAAACTAGTCTTAACTCAGATATTAATCACAAACTGATTGTAGCTGACTCATTAAGTCTTAACGTCTAGGTGGACCACAAGGCTAATTCAGTATTGCAGCTCCTATGTTCATGGATCATACCTTCTATCTCTTCGAGGTGATGCTGTTTAGTTTTCTTTAAAAACTGTGACATAAGTACATATTTTAGTATCTAAGAAATTCAACAAAGAGCAACTTCATCTTTCTCCTCCTAAATCTACCCTTAAAAATTGGCCAGAGATGAAGTACTAAACACAGCTTTATGAGCTCCTCCTCCTCCTGGGAGTGTGAAAGCCTTCAGAGAGCTTCTCGTGTAGCTCAGCGGCTACTAGCTTCTTGATAAAACACATAGACGTGCTGCTCCTTCCACATATTAGGATTCACTGAGCAGGGCTGAACTACAGCTGTACAGTGCCCAGGTATCCCTACTTCCGAGCACGGTTTTGTGTTGTCTTCACAGCAAACCAGACACAACTGGTGTTTGTACTAAGTGTGTGTTTCAAACACTCCTACCCAACCCTGCTTGCTTCTAGAGGAACACCACGTCAACTTAGGTTTATTTGAGACACGAACTGGGTATTGGAGTCTCACCGAGTACTAGGCAGGGTTAGTCTTCGCTGCAAGCTACCACTGTGTCACAACACAACCTTGAAGAGTCCCCTTGGCACAATGCCCACAGTGACTTGGCAATTACATCCACCTAGGCTGCACTCAGCATTGTGGCAGCCAGCTGCAGTTAAAACCTGCTGGGACCACAGCTCAAGCACGATTAGCTGGCACGATGACAATCATGTATTTGTCTCCGCTAACTTCAAGTCTATAGACAGGAATAAGCAATATACTGGCAAGGAAAGGCATAACTTGTGTACGCACAAATGCTTTGCGGAAACTGTGCAAGGGAGTGCTGGATGAGTGAAAATGAATAGTGAAAACAGAGGTAATGAAGGAAGGAAGGTTACACAGCCATAGAAAGAAGGAATCGGACAAGGAATAGCTGAAGAAACACACGTGAGAAGGAAAGCGAGTACGAGAACAAAGCATGCAAAAACCCCAATGAATGAAAGGGGTGCAAATTAAGAGGTACAATTTGGAAGTGGACAAAGATAACAAAATTAGACTAAAACCAATATACAGGGTCAGGCAGGCACGAGAAGAGACTCACTAACCCTCCCATGGTTGTTACATACATAGGAAGGCCATTTGGATGGGACAGAAAACGTTAGGCAAAAAGGATGCAAAGGAGCAGTGTATTTTTTCCAATCAAAAGCCATCTGTAACCTATGCTGAAAATGTCTTTTTTCTTCACTTCAAGCATACTAACAATCTAATGTATGATAGTACTGCTGGTGACACTGAGAGCACTGGGCTTTAATGAATCAATAGATTTGTTTCATCTTTAACTAATTTGAACCTTTAATCCTCTTGCTTGTGTAAAGTCTTCTTCCTTCAGGTCAAAGTATTAAATAGGCTCAAGAAGTAAATAAGGAAATAAATACCAGAAGCCCCGTGGGGAACATTTAAATTAAAGTTTTCTAATAGACAAATCATCTTAATGCCATGATCACAGGCTCAGTTCAGCTTCTTCCCCTCCCCGCCCCCCCCCCAACTCTATGGCTAAAGCTGTAGGAATAAATAGCCAAAAAAAGGAAGAGGCTTTGGTTTTCTTTTAGTTTCTTGATGCTTGTGTTGCTCTAGATTTTCTTTTTTATTTTAACTGCTCTCATTATAGACATACGGGAACTTTTAAAACACAAATTTGTAAAAATCAAACACATAGCCCAAAACATTGGCCTGCAACTTTTCCCCTATGTTTCATGCCTGGTTTGCACTCTACTGTACATCCATGTTGGTTATGCATCTGACTTTTTTTATGGATATAAATTATACTGGTGCAAACCCTTACGTAGACAAAATCTTGCTGATATAACTGTCTTCCACCAGCACAACATATTTCAGTTAATGAGTCAGAATACACTTTGATATCAGTATAAATTGTTCCTCCTGGGGGGAGGATTGCTTCTTTACTGTTAAAGTGTAGATAAATTCTGAACTTTTCTTTTCTTTTACTTGGGCTTAAATCAATCAAACCCATATCTAGTATTTCTCATCCAGAAATAATACAGCTTCTTTTCATCACCTTTTTGACTGCTGGTCCCTGCATGTGTTCTTGCTTCAATAGTATGGTCATCAGAAAAGGGTATATCTAAAATCCTCTTGAAAGCAGAAGTTCTGTTTCAAGCAACAGCAACTGCAGGATCAAACGCCTCCCATCTTAAAAGAAAAAGAAAGAAAACTGCCTCGAAAGTTTGAAGCTAACAAATGGTTTGTAGTTGGCTGAGACACTTGTATTTAATACTGAAGAAGTAATGACGTTCTGGCCTCCAGTGGAGCATCTCCTAGACAGACAGACAGGCACACAACAAAATGAAGTCTTAATGCCATGAGCTTCTTAGGAACTCTACAATAACATTCTGGCAGACTGGGCTCCCTTGGCTTCTGTACTCACTGCAATGTGAACATCTCTTTCGGTTTAACGTGATGCTTGGCAAGTTTGCCAACCTTACATTATCTGGGAAAGGAAGACAAGAGAAGCTGGTACATTCAGGGAGCCTTTGAAGAAGCTTCTTCACAGTTTGCTCATAGCAAAACAGTTGACTGCGTGTAGAAGAAGCGTCAGGACTGCACTTTAAACTGCTGGCTTGAAAAGGGTTTAACTGAATTGCATCCAGGCACCAAGATGCTCAGATACCACAGCAATGTGTGTGGTATAAGAACCTAGATAGAAGAAGATTAGATAGCAAATCAGACAGAATTTTGCATGTGATTTCCTGGGTTTGTCTAAACTTATAGCAGCAACAGTTAATTATAGGAGGTTCTGAAGGCAGCTCCTGTGTGGGTTATGTCACTTATACATTAAATTCCAGCCATAAATTGCCAGCTGAGAGTTACCCCTGTGGCAGGAAACCATCCTTGTGCCTTCCCACTCAGGGGTAGAAGCAGCAGGTATCGGTGATGGAAGATCTGGGGGAGAAGCAGCACGTTGACAGCAATGACAGAACTCCAATGAAAAGAGCATCAAGATGGGCACAGGTCATCACCTGAAGAGAGACAGATGCAGGAGGTGCAAGAGTCACAGCGCATGTTGCTGTACAGGGAAGGCGGTGCCATAAGACTCTCTCTGCACAGCAGGATCCATCATTTTTTCTCCAGTAGTGCCTCAGGGCACATCTACGCAGCACAGCGCAGCGCTGCACAGGGATATTTGAGCTGCCTCTAAACAGTGGTTGTACTAGTTTCACGGCAGGATTAGTTAGCCCACCTGGAGTACAATTCTAATATACCTATAGCGCTTGCACTGCTATACCTGCCCCTGAGTTGGCTTGTTCAGTGCAAGGTCAGCTCTCTCTTCCTCTCCGTAGAACTGCACTCTGCTGTGTGGACCCACTTGCACTTAGAAGTATTAAAAAAAGTAAATTATGAAGTTTAGGACCTTATATCAATTTTGATCTGCAGTTTCCGATCTATGGGGTCTTATTTATTTTAGAAAGTGGGAAAGCTTTCAAGACTGATTTCATAGGTAATGCATTTTTTTTTCTTGGCTGATATTCCTGATTTTGTTTTTTATTCTTTCCTTTGAGTATCTGAAATTTTGCATGAAATTTCTACTCACTTGGAAACACCAACACATGAAGTAATTACCAATCTTTCCTGCCTAAGTTAATGGCCTTCTCCTTCCTCATGCTGTTAGTTCAAGGTCACAATGATAGATTTAAATCCTTCATGAATTTTCATCTGACTCGCTGTCCACAGAAATTGTTCATTAAAAGATCCAATTTCCATTGGCATTCTCCCTTTCAAAGGATGTCAACAGGAAATATAAATGCTCAGCCCTTTGTGAATGATCTGCAAGGACATGCAGGCTTATGAAAAAAAAGCAGTTAACCAAATCCTTTAGTTTCTGTTTTGAATGACTGGCCATAGGAATGCAGGCTAAGCTGTATTTCAGCTGTTCCCAAGGATGTGTGTGTGTAACTTGTTGATAGTGGTAGGTACTTCAGGCTCCAGTGACAGCTATGTGACCACTCTGATGATCATTGTCCTGTAGCAGAACCAGCCCCTGCCTCCTCTCAAGAACACCAGGCATGAAAGAGAACAAAGAGGGATCTGTTTTTTCAGAGGACTGGCACTCATACCTCCTGCTCTTTACCGAAAAAAGAGAGATCCTAGGTCACCTCAGCTCTCACCCTATGCTCCCAGCAACCATTAGGTTGTAAGGAACTGCATGACTTGCTCCAGCAATTGATGTGAATGTCTGATACCCGGGAGAGCTGAGACTTCTGCCTTACAGGACCCGTAGGGGATCTGATTGATAGGAGCAAAACTCAATACCCAGAACACCAGCTTACTTCATTGGGAACTACCCATCACCACCAAAAGGAAAGAAAAGCCCACCACAGCCTTAAAGTTTCAGCATTATGTTTTTAAAATCTTACCGGTGTCCAAGGTATATGTCTTTTACAGTAAAAATTACTTGGAGTGCACTGTGAGTGCACAGACACAGATCAGTGCTGAACATCTGGTTAAAATAAATTACAGCCTTATTTTGCAAATAAAAGTTCCTAGGGTCTACATGACAAAGTCTGGCCAGCATAACTATCTCATGGGGAAAAAATCACATCCCTAGCCTACAAAGATAACTATTTTGGCATGATTCCCTTCCCCACTCTGTAGACTTATGTAGACTTACACCAAATAGAAGAGTCCTTTTGCCAGTATAACTCACATTGTTTGGGAGATACTTCAACCATGCTGGCAGACTCCTGCAGCTGGTATAAGCCATGTCTCCATCGAGGGATTTGGCCAGAACAGTGACACCAGCAAAGCCCCTGAAGTACAGAATAACCCTTTTTCTCCTGCTACTAATCTCTAACATTTTTCAGTTTTAAAGCTTCCTGCTAAAAGGAAACACACAGAATTTGTGCCCTTTCTTGCATTAGCAAGGCATTACTTCTTTTTACAGAGGAATTAAAGTATACATATGGGTAGGAGATGTGTTGCTTTCAAACATCCCAGTGGTACTTGCTTTTGGATGGGAGAAGATCCCACTTCTTCTGTAGGATGCCTGTTGTTTGTTTTGGTGTTGGTTTTGGAGGTGGAGCGGCAGAGGTGGTTTGCATTTTATGAAGCCTTCATATTTTGGTTTTGCGTGGTGGCATTTGAATAAATCTAATGGTCATAGTTAATGGATTACAAGTATGTATGCAAATGAATTTGAGCTGTTTTGAATAACAAAAAAAAGTCCTTCGGTCTGTTTGTGAATTGTATTCTTATACTCTGACTCTTCCTTGTTTTTTCATATGGTCCCTGTTAGCTCTTACCTGATAGCATTTTCCAAAGGACTTTCTGGATGAACCCAAGAATTCAAGATTTACCAGCCAATCTTAACCTGTGAGCCCCCCATAAGGCAAGGCAACTCATAACGCTGTCTTGGCTTAAAAGTAGGATTCAGCTCATTGTGGCAACAGGCAGTTTTCACCTGTCCTATTTAGACAGTACATTTTGTCTAAATTCCCACTCGCCTCAGTCTACGCAGACTCTCCTCATTCCTTTCCCTGCTCCTTCACCCTCCATTTGTCTCCCAGGTCATGTGCTTTTGCGCACATGGTGAACAGGACAGAAAGGACAAGAAGGAGGAGCGGAGGGGAGGCACCCAGACCAAAACCAATCATCTCTTGCCAGCAGATGCAGATGAGGAACTTCCCCTTATTTTAATTTCCCATTATCACTTAGCTGTGAATGATGAAAACATGGAGCAAGCCACCGAGAGGCCTCCACTCTTGTGTGCACCGTGTTGGAAGGGGGGGCACTTGCAGCTTGCTCCATCAGGCTGCCTGACTGCCAGGACACGTCTGCCTCCCCTACAGCTAACGCTGACACACAGTACCAGGTGGAGTACAGCACCCAGGGGCTGGCTTAGGAAATGGCAAGAGAAAGCAATGACCAAAAAATGCTGCCTTTTCTCTGCCTCAAATAAGGCTTTTACAGGTGAGCAGAATTGGTTTGGGCTGCTAATGAGGTGTAGGCTGCCAAAGAAAACACATGCGCAAATTCCTGTTTTCCAGGTGGCTGCTGGTAGAAGTGTAACTGTCCATTGAAGTCTACAGCGTAAGCTTTTTTTGCTCTTATTCATTAAATTGCAGATTTATCGTGAGGTTACTTTATTATAAGGTTAGCTGTGTTGTCTCATTCGCCCTGTAAATCAGTTGATTGTCACAAGACTCAGAAAAACGGAGAGCCTGCTTCAAGTCACGTGAGGAGCAGGTGGCACTTCTGCAGAAGGTGCCGGTGGCTCTGCATGACCTGTTGCTGCGGGAGCACCAAGGAGCGCCGAGGCCGCCCCTCCAGCTCTGCGTTGTTACTCTTGCTCGATGCCGAGCGCGAGTTAGTCAAGCCAAAGGGATTTGGATCAGAACTGAGTGTTGAGACAACAAACACGGGATGGAGTGTTTCCCTGAGGGATGTTAAAACAAGAAGCAGAAAAATGCATGACTGGTCCCTCGTGGTTCAGCCGATGGGACAACCTGCTCAGACTGGTTTGATTTCACCCTTCTCGTTCACACACACACTCTGCCTTTTCTGGCCGAGGCCACCCCGAGCCAGGCCCTCCTCACCAGACTGACAGCCTTGCTATCTTGCTTTCCCCTCTCTACCTCCGCTAAAACCTGCGCCTCGAGCCTGGCACAGCTGGACGCGCTTGTTAAATAAAACCCTCCATGGCCTTGATGACAAGCGCTGTGCCACAGCACTTCGAGCATTTCTACAAGCAGCTACTTTCGGTTCCCATTTCTCAGGCGGTTACGTGATTTAACTCTTTCGTGGCAGCCCGAGAGCGGCACAGGCAGCTGGAGCGGGCAGGGAACATAATGGGGGATGTGTTCACATTTCCCTCTGCTGCCAACGTACCCGCTGCAGCCAAATCTTCAGATTTGGGCTTTTAAATTAAGTAGGCTATTTCCAGTGTAAGGGCACTCATATTGAAAGTAAGTTACGAGCAAGATGGAGAATTTAGACAAGAGTTTTAGAGAAACAGGCCTGCATTGTCATTCAGACCCATTTTGTCATTATTTTCATTTTAAAGTCATTCTGAAGATTTGACAGGGGTCCTAATGCATCTAGCTTCTTTTCAGAGGATGCAGGTGTAAGAGCGATGTTACGGGATGAGATGAGTCCCCCCAGCAACTCTGTGACACTTGTTCTCTCCTCCAAAGTGATCCACAAATCCATAAAGGGGTGTTTGCTAAGTTTACTGTTGTATGTGAATGTAAACTCTCTAGAGTGGGTTTGATAAATTTGAGTAGAAGGAGAAGAAGGTGGCCTAAAACTGAACAGTTCTCAGTGCAACTGAGATTCATTAAAATATGTGCAGGGACACATATTTGTTTTCTCGGTACAAGTTACACACAGCTTCTAGCACTCTACCTAAGTAGGGTACCTTTGGAAAATAAAACTAAGACTGCTAAATATTGATGCAAACAAACAGCAAATTAATTGAATACAGTTATCAACCCACAAAAGATCTGAAAAGAAAATTGTGAAGGATCGAGTAGAGCAGCTTTGACCATGTTCTTTGAACATCGAGGATTTTGTCCAGAAGGCCTTCTCGCCTTCTTTCTCTCATTAATGCTAATATTGCTCTCTCAAAAGTGGCACCCATTAAATACCACCAGCTAGCTGCTGTAGTGACATTACAGCTGTTATGCTGATGCCAGAAATACCTCATTTTAGTGTGGGCCCTTCCAGGAATAAGAAAACAAGGCAGCCTCCACTAGGTCTGGGCTTTTGCATATTGCAGAGCCACATCTAACTGAATTAAGGAGAGACGCCAAGACTAAATTACTGAAACATTTCTCACGCTGACTTGGTTTAACAAGAATGCAGCCTAGTCTGAACATGGCATGGTTTCCATGCAAGCTGAATGATCAACACCTTACAAATCCTGTCTTTAAAGAGATGGCTTGACCATTCCCCAAAGCCTGGGTTTGTCCTTCATCTCGCAGAGGTCCAGAGGAAATCTGCCTGCCAGCAGGGTCACTCTCTGGGAGCGTGGACAGGAGGAATAGTCATCCCCATTACTATAACCACTCACATTTATATATTTCTAAGCATATGCATCAGTTTTCATGAACAAACCTAACCACGACTAGTTCTTGCTCCTTAGATGTCTCCGTCTGAGTGCCATGTTTAGTCAGCCTTATGCAAATAATATTTCCACTGATTTCAATTCACACAGACTTCAGTGAGAGCCTGGCAAGACTAGGACCTGCAAGATATGCCCCCAGGATCACAGCCTCACCGATGCAAGAATTTATACAAACAGATAGCAAGGACAAGGAAAAAAAAAGTTAGGGAAGACCACTGTGATGAGAACCAGTTTTGTCCAAAGTCAGAAACCTCAGATATCACTGGAGAAACAAAAGGGTATGCAGCCAGCAACTAAAACAGATCAGCTGCAGACCTAAGACTATATCAGGCATTGTGGAAACAGAGAATTCAAAATAAACTCATTTCTACCACAGGCAAAGGTAAGGGGGGGAAAGAAAAATCTGGATGGGGATTTGATCAGGGGTGCACGTGCCGAAGCTGCTCCCCAGGCAGGTTCTCTGCCACTGGTCAGCAGGGCTTGTGTGGCGACACCTTCTTTTTCTTGCCATTATAATTCAATAACGTGCACCTGGCTGGACTGCCAGCATGTCGGCACTCCCAGGCATTAAAAAGATATTGGCCTCTCTAAAGATACCGACCTCATGAAATGCCACACCTCGGCACAACACAGTCAAGGCCTGAGCTGTCCTTATTTGCATGTACTCACGACTTAGGCTTGCATAAAAGACCCATAAACTCTTTGGGAAAAGAACAGCTACAGACTTGTCTATTTTTTGTGTTCCAAGAACTTTTCTCGTTAGCTTCAAGATGACATTTTAATGAGGTTTCACTGCATAGAAAACATGGGACGATTTAACCAGCTCTGTCCACTCCCTCCCTCCCTCCCCAAACTCTGATATGAGTTACCATTTGGGAACGAAAGCTTTTATGAGAATTTATATGTCATTTGTATGGAGGCAGGGGTGAGGGAAAAGTCATTCAGCTGCTAAACTTTAGCATCGGAGCTTATGCCATTCCCTCTCCTGCCCCGTACTGGGTGGCAAAGCCGCCTCATTCAGGCCTGTGCAAGTTTCTTCAAAAGCCGGGAGCGAGCGTGTGTTTGTTTGTTTGTTTTGGAGTCACGGAGAGGGCAGCGTAAAATAGCCGCAAGGCAATTCCCGTTCAGTAAAATGGAAGTCTCGCCGGCTCTTCATTCAGTACAATGTGGCTCAAGAGGATATCCTGCCAACCCAATGATAACGAGGGAAATAAAGTCACTTCCTCACCAGCTGTTTGATTCAGGTAGAAAAAGGAAGCCTTTACTTCCTCGTGTTTGCTCTCCCCGCCGCCCTTCAGTCAGAAATGCCATGCTAAAACTGCCTTCTCCCTCTGTATTTTCAGTAAGGAGCCGTCAGATCCGTAATGCTTCGCTGGGCTCAGCCTACGGGAAGTATGTACTTCTCTGCGCCCGAGAAGCTATGCCTTGCCTCGCAAGCAGGGGTGAAGGCTGAGTTGCAAAAGGACCGAGACTGAACAAACTCGGCTCAATGCTCAAGCAAAGACTGCCTGTGTAATTAAAGATGACATTTGTTTCTTGGATCAGAGCTGCCGAATTTGGGCCAGCGGAAGAGTGGGGTAGTGTGATCTGGATGCTTTGCTTTGAGACTGCCCTGACTCAGTGCACTATTACGCCTCCTAATCCTCCGAGGGTGACAAACCCCACTTTTGCCCTGGGCTCCCTGCAAATCCCAGGAACTCCGGGCAGGAACATGCTATGTCCTCCCTGCATATAGTTCAACAGGCAAGAGGGCAGCGAGGGGTGCCCTCGGGGCAATCTTCCTGGCCTGTCAATCAAGCCCAGGTAGGTGAGGCAGGCATCTCCGGTACTTTGGTGCTAAGAGGAGCTTAGGCAGAGCATCTTTCCCTTCCCCACTGCCACCTTTCTTGCTTCACAGAAACAGTCAATGTAAAGTTGTATAGTAAACCAGCAATGGACTGATTTGACTTAATAAAAGCTTCTTAAGAAATTACTTTTTAAAAACTTACAGAGCTGCATGAAGGGTTCTTTTCCATATAATTTTTAACTGCCCTGATATAATTTTACATCCAGGATATAACTTTCCGTTAAATTTTGAATAGGGAGGTCTTAAAAGCAAGGCCTGCAATCATTTTCTTTCCAATTGTGTAAGACTTCCAGAAAGGTTGACCAAGCCAGAATTTGACTCAGTCTATTTGCCAAGGGGATCCTTGCTTTCATTATAAAGAGTGCTTTTCAGAGGACATCAAGTGTTTCAAGCAATTTTCCTAATCTTATTTGGTTTAGCAGAGATTCTCTTATTTTAAACAGACCAGTTTAGGCGACAAAAATCCAGTGACAAATAGATGGGTTTACAGAAGGAGACAAACTTTATGAAACAGTTGAGGTTCTGTTTAGGGTTCTCTCTGTGCTAAAATAGTTTTCAGCAACGGGTCATACTTCCCTCCCCCCTCTCCTTGTTTTAGTACATAAAATGGACATGTGTTTATTTAAAACAGGTTTGAAACTTAAACAAATAGTGACAGGCTGTTCAAACAAGCTTCGGAAATAGGCCTAATCAGGATGTTTGAGAAGGGGAGGGGGAACGATCATAAAGAGCTACTTGTAATGTATAGTGCAGACACCATTAGGTTGGGTTCATGTTATTGTTGTAATAATCTCGGACAAAAAAGCACTGCATGCTGCACATTTTTTGTTAACATTCCTCTTTTGAGCCATAGGTTATGCCATACTTTTGCCTTGTCTTCAAGTTTTACTGTAACCCTCCGCCCATCTTCATACCCAATACCAGGAGCTCTACCAAATCATTAGAAATGGTCTCCCAGACAAACTGCGAGGAATGTTCCTAAATGGGGATAGAAGGGAGGCACAAAATATGCTCATTTTGGTATTGATACTGTGTGTGCATCGGCTGTCGTGAATATACAGAAGTGAGACCTTCCCTACAGAAAGAAACCACGAAAATCTTAACGTTAACATGTTTTCACATGACTTGCATTTCCATGGGTTTTTTTTTTTTTTCATTTCCTCTCTTTTCCACCCATAATAATATCACCAAGTGTTGAACTTTACCCTTGTTGTATTTTTATAAGGCCTGATCTTGAACTCCCTGTACAGACAAAGCTCCCATGGAAGTCAGTGAGTCTGCACTGGCGACAACAGGATTTAGCCCAGTCTGTAACATTTTAGGATATTGTGTTACTTCATAGCCTTAAGGAGAAATAAAAGCAGCTTTCCAAAGAGCTGCACAGCAAACTGAGTGTGCTTTTTCAGCTCTGCAACAGCACAGCAGAATATTAAGGCCAGAGTTTGCAAATGTCTATTTCAAAAACCAGGCAGCTAAGCAAAAGTTGCCAAATTTTCTCCGGAATGAAGAGTTTGCATTAAAACATTCTCCCCAAAGGTTAAGCTGCTTTCACTTAAGAATATACCTTTGGAAACCCAAGTTTGAAAGTGATTGCCTGGAGGAACAAGCATTGAGAAATAGCAGGAGGCAGACGTATTTTCAGGTCAATCTGTTGGCCAAAGCCTATAGCTATTCTGTTACCGACTCTTACCTACTGACACCCACTCTTACCTACAACATGCACCAATATTACCTAATGTAATAACATATTTTGGAAGTAAATACCTATTATTTATTTGAATCTCACTCAGTGTCTAGTGAACAGGAGTCAAAATGGCAAAATATTAAAAAACCTTACACGCCCTCTCGTGGTAAAACCACAAATGCTCTTATTCTGACAATAACTAGAGATGGCTAATGATGGAGGCTAATTTAAGTGCATAATTTATGGAAAATTAACTTGGCTGGAAGGTTGATATTAATAATGGAGACCTTTCTCTCCTTAATTCCTGCTGTAAACCATAACATATATGCATTTTTAGAAGGCAGGTTACCTCCTAGCATAGCAACACTACAAAACAGCTAAAGGCACTATAACATAAGTAGGAAATGTTAACTTCTACCAAAAATGGGAAGTCTAGAGTAATAAAGGTAGAGATGGAAACCCCTACATTAGATAGCTATTTTGTGGGTTTATCTCAGTAGTTTGGGAGCAGACTTCAACTGGCTGCACAATAAAAGAGTTGCCCTAAATGATGCTATCAGTTTTGTCACATTTTTAAAGTCATTAAGCTTCGCTATTTACTGCTTTCATGCCATACGATATGATTTATCTGTCTCTCAGGAATGCTCTGAAGCTTCATGTTTGTTAGGAATTGCAGCCTGAAAGAAGGGCATTACGTGCAGAGTATCACCGACCTGATCACTAGCCCAGTCAAATCCCATTGTACTTATGAGTCACAAAAACTTTATCTTTGCTACTTAAACAGCCTTTCTATTCGGTGCCTACACGCACCTCCAGACTTTCCCAGAGCAGCTTTACGAAACAGCTCTCCATACATGGAGGACTGCAGCTCGAAGGAGAAACACAGGGTGGTTTGGGCTGGGCTGAGGGAGGGGACTCCCCCTACACCTCACGCCAGGTGACTTGTGGGCAGCCATGAGAAGTGGCATCACTGTATGCTTCCCCTCTTCTTCCTCTAGCTGAATGTCTTGGCTGTAGGCTGGAGGGCAAGCCAGACTGACAAGACAATCCCATGGCAAAACAGCTCTTTTTTAGGCAGGGCTGTCAGATCAGCTGGTTGGCCCAATGGACCCTACAGCCAGACCACTGCCACATCCAAGGCATGATTAGCAAGGAGCACAGGACCAAGGTGTCACCCCTTTTGGTGACAGTTGTGAAAGACCATCAGAGGTGTAACACAACCCTAACAGCTTCAGTTCATATGGAAGAAACATCTGTGGCTACTACACATAGTCTTCTGAACCCATCCCAAGGGAACCAAATAAATACTGTCTTATTTTCAGCAAAGCCAACCAGCAATATAGATGCCCCATGTCCAGTGGAAATGAAAGGTTTGGAGAATGAAGGTCCACCTACCTCCTTTGTGTATGTTTGTATATACAGCACTCAGGAGCCAAAACGGTGGTACTTGTATTTAAAAATGCTGCTCCTGTATTTTCTGTTAGACTGGGCAGGCCTAAAGCAGAAGTCACGACTATAAGTAATTACAGCAATATTTGTAAAGATATAGGCAGAACTTTGTGCTAAGCACTGCACAAACACATAGCTCCCAAATCACTATTTTAATAGGTTTGTGTGGTTTTTTTGTGCCAGCGTAATTGCTGGACGACCATTGATCGTGAAGAAGTTGCCCTCCCGCTCTGAAAAAGTTATTGCAATTCTGATATTCCATTATTTCCCTTTCTAGGATGCCTTCGTGGAGTTGTATGGCAACAGTATGAGGCCTTTGTTCGACTTCTCCTGGATCTCTCTGAAGACTATCCTGAGTCTGGTTCTGGTGGGAGCTTGCATCACTCTTGGCGCTTATCTCGGACATAAGTAGAGTCACCCAATTTATCGTGGATTACAAAAGTCTTTCAAAACAACAAAATAATATTTTTTTTTCTGTAGCACAATGATATTTTATGAGCAAAACAACTTCCCAGCTAAAGATTAAATCAGCTATTACTGCCAAAGGAAATATCATTTATTTTTACATTGCAGGAAATTATTTATTAAAAGATATTTACATTTTAACCTGCCATTTTCAGAAACTCTGCAAGTTGTATCTGTCATCACATCATGTTGTTATTCTTAACTTTAATGAGCCCTAAAGTCTTTTACGTTCTTTTTTTAATTAATGCAGCTGGCTGGATTATTTTATCTCTGAAGAGCAAAGTTACTGACAAGGACCTACCTGCTTACACTTACGAGGGCAGTTACTTGAGCTGCTAAAGGCTGCATAGCTGTGTTGATTTTCCTTGCATTTTCCGGATGGCTGGGAGGGATCTGAAAGACAAGGTCAGCGTGAACAAAGTTCTCACCCTGTCCTGCTGGCAAGAACTGAAGGCGTAAACGATTCAACATAGTAGATACGTGGAGTCAAGATGGCAACTTCTTGAAGGACGCCTGGCTATCCCTACAGGAGAACAGTTGGAAGTACGATTGCCTATGCCTTGTAAACATGCGTTTTCAAGTTACCAGTTGTGCCATCACGTTATAATCACAATACCCTAATACATGTCAACTCAGATACTTTTTTTTAATAGAAGTGTGAAGTTAAATCTTTGGGGCTTGCAGGAAATTGCCGTTCCAATGATTTTCTCAGCAGTAAAACGTTTTTTGCGGTTACTGACACAGCAACATCAGGAGACCTTAAGTGCCTGCTTTGACAGAGCAGAGCTGGAGCCTGAAGACCTGACCTGTGTCCCATTTCAGTGGGCTCATATCTGCAACTAATCCTGTTTACTTACTGAGTTCCTCCAGGGGTTTGAAACCAATTAGATGCGGTCTCTAAATCCCTGAAAGTTGAAAAAGATCTTAATTTTATTTGGCAAGAAGCAGACCTCAGCTGAGTTACAGATTAGCTCTGACTATTCTTGTTTATCAAACTGGACACCAAAATCAAGTTCATTTTCATAACAGGAAAAGAAAGTGAGCTTTATCCTCCTGCCCCTTGCCCTCAAAATTATTTCATGCTAATAATTTCCTAAGACTGTCTACAGAAGAAAAGATGATGAAGAAACTCCAAATCCTCTCTCTGGACAGAGACTCTGACACCTCGATTGTGCAGGTGCCTACTGTCGTTTCAAGCAAAAATAGGGTGGAGGAAAAGGGGGGGGGGGGTGAAGTCATCTGCTCATGTTACAAAATGCAACTCAAGTAAAATTAATGCAGAGTACTCAGTGTACAGTTTTATAAACAGACCTGTGTTCTGAAACCAGATGTGTCAATGCATTTTAAAGCGGGGCTTTCTGTGCGCTTGGAGGGGGCCACGAGTCCTGACGAAGCCGAAGAGTCTGAAGCGTGTCCCACGGGCTGCTCCAAGGCATGGAAATGTCCAGCTTCAAATGTTTAAAAGTCAAGCGCTCCTATTTTTTCTATGGAACTTTTGAAATCTGGGATTTGTGGGTAAATGGACGTCGAGACATAAAAAGAAAAGGTGGCAAAGCTCTGGATAAAATGTACTGTACAATACATAAGTGCTCTAAGGGTGAAAAAAATACAGTGAATAAACTGTAGATTCAACCTCAAGATTTCAGTCGAATAACTTTGTGGCATTATATGCAAAATATCTCCATTAACTTGGGAATGTAATATGTTCAATGTTAAGGCTGTAGTTGATGTTGTGTCTTCAAAGCTGCTTTTTTGTTTGTTTGGTTTTTTTAAGAGTTGTACATCTCAGCATTTTTACTGCTATTTAGTCGTGGCACGTACACTTTGTATGAGCAAAGGTGGAGCAAGCTTACATTTCAAATTTGAAATTACTTTTAATTTTATAGAAACATAGAAAGGAAATGTTTCTAAGAACACAAAAATGTGAACTATGCTTGATTAAAGAAAAATGAAAAATCCCACCATCAAACAAAAAGCACCTGCAATGTTTTCAGAGTGCTTCTGTCAGAAGTGGGCATGCTCGTGTAGAGTTCGTATGAAAAATATTTGAAATGGGAGCAACTGAATATTGTGGATTGAGTGTGGGCTTTGGTTTTTTTCAGCTTCCAAGCCGAATTTGTCTGCAGCCAATTTCACAACTGGAATTGGCTGGTATCGAACTAATGTTTCATTTCACAATCTAGTCTTCGTTTCAATTTGTGCCCATATGCCCATTGAAGTTCATGAACTATTAGACCTCAAATTGTTTCAATATTGTTTATTTTATTAAAGGTTTACATTGTCAAAAGTAGTAAAAGAGTAACTATCAATTCCAGTGCTGCTATACTACCAGGATAATTTGAATGGGTTTTATTTTTTAATACCTTCCAATGGCAAAAGTTTTTTAAAGCTGCTTTAGAAATAATATGAAGAAGACGCATGATACACATTTAAATAAATACTGAGGATTTTGTGTTCTGTTGTGTCTACTCACTGGACTTCCCAGTGTATTAGTTAATACCAGACAAAAAGAGGAGTCATGATGACTGTTGATGATTTTATTTTATTAAAGAGCTAATGGAGTTTTCCCATCCTGACTGCAGAATAGTACAGTATTGTGGCTGCATTAGGTATAATGATAGTTGATAATACATTTAAGAAACGTATTAGAAACATTGAATGTATATAAAAGCTTGAACTTCTTTAATAAAATCCTCTCCTCTCACTCCTGCATTTCTTTTGCAATAATTCCTGTCTTTCCTATTCATCATTACACTTTCACATAAGATTTTTTTCCCCATAAAATGCCTTATAGACTTCCATGCTCCAAGACTATGCTTCAGTGAAAATCCATCCTCTGTCACTATGTATGCGCACACAGCTGACCACTCCCAGCATATCCAAGTTGTAAAAGCAAAAAATAAAAAAAGAGGGACACTTCTGAAGTTGGTTAGGTGTGGAAGATCAGAGGACAACAAAGGAAGAGGTCAAGAAGTGGAGGGAAACAAAGAGATTACTGAAATATCTCCTTGGTTAAAGATGACTGTTACCTGGAATTTGTTCATCTCTCATCCTTTCCCTTGAAAAAGGATGATATAAGGGCAGAATAAAAGATTACAGAGACCCCACAATTATTCTTCACTATAAAACTTTGTTAATTCTGAAGGCAGTCTTTTGCAAAACAGGAAATCTGTAGGATTTTAAGAGAAATACTTGATTTTGCTGTATTCAGTTTATTTGTCATTAATTCTTTTTCACTCCATTTATTAAGAAAATAACAAAGGAAAATATTTTTTTCTTTAAAAAAAAAATCTGTAAGATCACCTAAGATCTGTTATAGATCAGTAACTTAGGAACAGATAAAAAAACAAGAAAAAAATTCTGCAAGTTAAGTATTCTGAAATCAGAGCTGACACAGAGGACATTTCTTAATAGAACAAGCACTGGATCCACCAAAGGAGTAATGGGGCTGTCGAGGTAACAGAGAATATACAGATAAGGAAGGGGGCTGGAAGATACGGAGAATGACATTGGTATGTAAGGAAATCTCGAGTTTCATATGATGCAGGAGTTCACCCAAGATGGTCTGAAAATAACTTTTAACTAAAGCCAGCTACAAATGTGTGCACTACATGACTACAATGACTAAAAATTTTCAGTTATCGAATTATTTGTAAATTATTGTAAAATTATCCAGTCGCTAGAAAAGTTCATCGATTTGCTGTTGTGATTGGGGATTACACAGCCTGAGTGGGGTTGCACTAATGAGGAACAATTACGAAAAAAAAAATGTTTCTCTGAAACCAGATGTGCAAAGGAAACATGAAGGTGATGCAGTTCAAAGAATACAGACCCAGTACCCCCAATCCTTGCACGCATGCAGTCTCCCCAGCTGAGGCAGTGGGAGTCAGCTGTACGCAAGGACTGCAGGCTTTGACCCTGAAGCATGACACTGTGCTTAGCTGTGCACCTGCACTCCACTTCACAGACCTAGAAGTCTTATTGATTAAAAGTATAGTGAAGTAGCATGTTTAAAGCCTATCTTTTTTTTTCCTCTATCTTTAAACAAGCTAGCAAAATGATTCATTTGTATTATGAGTTTATGGCTCAGTACTATATGAAAAATTAAACATCTTCTGATTTATGAGTATAAAAATTCTTTCTAATTGCAAAAGCCCAGCTTTGTTTTTCACTCCTATCTCTCTTTCAAACAATGCTAAATACAAGGAAGACAAAAGAGCTAATTTAATCTGTACTTGGTTTAAATCTCACTCCTATAGTAATTTAATGCAGCTTCATCACACAATGAAATCTTTTTCAAAAAGTTATACAGCATTAAGATTTCCACACAAAAACTGTATATTTTTATAATTTAAATAGCATATTTTTTTCTTTTTCTTCTGAATATTTGAATTTTAATTATCACCAGCATAAATGTACATAAGCAGATAACGTTTATCCAGTACCTTTGGATGATGTATGTATGGTAATGTAGTTTGTCAGTTTATCATCATTTAATATGATTATGTTGTTCTTTGTCTTCAAAATGTTATAAGAACATGCTGCCATTAAACTTTCCATGTCTGTCTAGTTAATATTGTGAAAAAATAATAAAGCACACTGTGAGTTACTTGTTTTGCATTTGCATTGTTTAGGATTTGTTGATAAAAAACTGCTCAAACATTTTGAGTGTAATCCCATAAATGAAACATAATGTTTCCTTCCTGATAGTTCTATTGACATGTTCTACTCAATATTGGCCAGTATTCGCCAGCCTTCCTCAAAGGCCTCTGTGCATCAAGATGGAATAACCCAGGTTTGATTGATAAGCTGCTGCTGTGTGAAGTACAGTCGACAGGTGTACCATACGCTTTGGGACCCAAGGACAGTGTCACCCCTTCTGCTGTCCCAGACATCTGATGTCTTGTGCAAAGTGCAGCAAGACTCTTCTATTTATTTGCTAAAACTACTTTTCGTCCTTAGAGAAAGGAGCTGGAAAAGCATATTAGCAAGTTTCAACAGGAGAAAAAGAAGTATTTTTGTTACTGCTGAAGGTTTGTTACAGTTATGATTGGTTTCCAGCAGGTATTTAGGTATTTTGCTTCTTAAAGGCTCGTATTAACTGGCCCTCAAATCACAGTTGTTGCCACATACCTTCTGTGGCTTTAGTTCATGTAGAGCATAGCTAAATGAGCTCAGGTAACGAGTATTTAACTGCCCTAAGAATTTACCCAGCTTCTTGAGTGGGTTTTGCAGCCTAGCATGTGCACTGTGCTGTCATGGATGTACTTGTTGTGAGTGCCTAAGTAGTTTAATGCCTTTCAGGGACAATTCAGACACATGTGCAAAACATCTACCCCTCTGGCTGTGTCCCTGAAGACAGAGAAGGTGAAGGAAGTCAGCCTGAAACTGAAAGAAGAAGGAACAGCAGCAGAACACAACTAATAGACTCTGGGCTCTGGGATTAAACGGTCCAGCAGAGAGCAAGGTTACTAAATCCTTTGCAAGGCAGAAGGCAAGCAAATTTGCAGTTCTGCAAGTACTGCCATTTTCCCCCCGTTATTCTGTGACTGAAAAAAAGAAGAAAAGGACTTGGAGGAAAGTAGCCTCACTACTGTCTTTTTTCTAGCTAAAACCTAACACAGGAAGATGGGATTAAGTTTCCCTAGGGAGGCAAACAGAGTTCAGCAAAAAGGTAAACTAGTTCAGTGATTCTCCTCTTTCTGCCCGGTCAGATGACTCCAGTTTTTCTAAAAAGCTAACCGATTAGCACCCATGATTAAATGCTGACCTTACCACTGGGACCAAGCACAGTGAACAGATGGGGAGAACAGAAGAGGTCTGGATAAAGACAAAATGAACGTTAGACCTGATAACTAAGGTGGGTTTCGGCTATCTGAAAATTAGGTAGGAGGACCTTTAAAACAAGTTTTGCTGAGCCAAAACCAGAAAGCTCCCTTCTCAAAATACACTCAAATGGTTTCAAGCACTGTAAGTCTCCACAGAAGCTGCACTGCTGGCAGTGCGCTGCTGTCCCTCTGCGGCGGCAGGCTCTCAGTCCTGTAGTCCCTATAGCTCCTGCTTTTGTCCCCCTAGCTTATTAAATATTCAATGAGAGACTGCAAATGATACAAAGTGAAATTTATTCCAGTATGAATGGCCAGATAACAATTGCATGCCATTTTAAGTTTTACATAACATCTGACCCTAAGAGGAGTTAGCCGCCTACTTGTAAGTAACTTTTTGCTATCAAGAACTGCCTCTGAGGACATTTTACTCAGGGCAAAAGACCAAGTAGTCAAGATTTGTGCACTGCAAGAAACTGACTTGCACAGATGGACAAACAACAAAGCAGCTCTTCAAGCATCCCATCATAGCCTGTAGTTTACCGCACCCCAATACAATTGGGCGCGAGTACTGAAAATGTTCAGAATGGCTCTCTAAAACCTCAAAGGGATAAAGACGCAAGTCAGTAAAAACCATCAGTGTCTCATTTTTTTCAGGACTCCTTAAGGTGCAGGCATGCTCCTTGCTATCCTGCCATATACTGAAAAGTGTTTCAGGATTAGTTCAACCAGAAGATGCCTCTTCCTTTCCAGTGGGGATACCTATTCTGGTACTGACCTGTGCAACTGATTTTAAATGTACTGAGTTGCCTCTTGGATATCCTGGAGAAATGTATTAGTGTGCCCTCTTCTGCATGTGTCCTCCAGAACTCCCATTACAAGCATGACCACAATGGTGGGAATGCAATGCCTTGATTATAGTGAGAAGTTCTGAAATCTGCACTCAAACTCAAACAAGGTCCTGGTCATGCAGATAAAAATGTGCATCTGGAGCAGACAGTACCGGTGCAAAGCTTTATAAAGCCACAGGTGAGAGAAATAAAAGCCAGCGAACCTATTTATTTGCAGGTGAAACAGAAAAGAAACCTCCTTCCCTTTCTTTGTCCACCTGATAAGCTATAGCCCCTTACCTGCCTATGTGGTCAGAGATGCTGTCCAATGCCCTAGTTAGTAATTTTCTTGAGGTCACCTGGAGTTTCATGCAGGTTTAAATCTCTCCCCACCTGTACATTCCCACTCTAAAAAGATTACTGATCCTCAATATATCCAGTAAGTAAACTTTTCCCTTTCCCACCTGTGCCTTCCAGAATATTACTGTTCTCACATCTCTGGGAACACTAAAGACCCTTTGGCAGATAAGGTGTAATATATGTGGATGATACTATTAGTGGATTATTAGCAATAATGTCCAATGTGCCTATCTTGGGCTACGCTACTGTGATCGTAAGCACCGTGGTGGTCTCTGCATTGCTAGATCACTGAGCTGAGATAGTTTCATCCAGACTATAAAGAGACACCTGATGCCATTTCTGTCAAAGCAGCCACAGCCCATGCTAAGGTGTTTACTCAGGAGGATGGGGGGTGAATGACACCTGATCCAGCATCATCTAGTTAGAATGGCACAAACAGGCTTTATCCCATTCACCTTAAAGTTCTGTGGCAGAAAGTTAACTTACAGTAGGGGAAAAAAATTTGGTCAACTTGACCCAGCAGGGATTACACTGGAGCAGCACTTCGTGTAATGCATTTATGTAAATGCGTGCCACGCAACTACTTCATATTCCTTGAAAAACTGCTCTTTCAGTGAAGTATCATGAATCCCAAAATTGGATTTATTGTACCACTGAAACACAATAAGCTTCATGTCTTATACACATGAACTGACAAGCATATCTAATGCAAACACATAAAAAGTCAATGCACGCAGTCTATTACTGACCACTGACTGAGGCCACAAAGTTACTCATTCACATTGGGGTGGCAACAGCTTTGATAGACCCTTAATCTTTGTCTTTGTTGGGGCAACAAAGAAATTGTGAAAGGAGAAAATGCTGTGTTCAGCACTAAAACAGACAAAAAACTAGACTGTACATTATTGCTGCAGTGGAAATAATCGTCCCTGATTTACTAAAAGCTTACTCAAAAAAACTGAAAACAACTCACTTGTCAAAAAGCTGCTTTCTCTCTTCTAGGGTTCAACCCTCCAAGACACTTCTGTGACAGCACATACCTCTAGTTGTCTGAGCGTGCTTAGCAACATTCAAACTGCACAGCACTTCATAAAATCAGAGAATGGTTTGGGTTGGGAGGGACCTTAAAGATCATCTAGTCCACCCCCCCTGCCATGGGCAGGGACATCTTCCACTAGATCAGGTTGCTCAAAGCCCCACCCAACCTGACCTTGAACACTTCCAATGATGGGACATCCACAAATTCTCTGGGCAATCTGTTCCAGTGTCTCACCACCCTCATCATAAAAAACTTCTTCCTCATGTTCAATCTAAACCTACCCTCTTTCAGTTTGAACCATTGCCCCTTGTCCTGTCACAATCTTATACATCTCAAATCTTAACAGCACCTCAGAACTATTAAAAAAAAAAAAAAATTGGCATTGTGACTCCTGGATATTTTGGAAAGAAAACAGCAAGAGATTGGAAAGTGAACCCGTGAGCCACATGAGAAACCCTAACAGGTGACAAGGCAGTTTGGAAATGCACTTCCTTCAAGACAGTATCACTGGAAAATGCTGAGAGGCATCACGCCTCCATACCTGTTACTATGTGATCCCACAGCACTGCAAACGGCAAATCAAAGTGACTTTGGCTAAACAGCCCCTCTTCCTGACCCGCGCCACATCCACTGCCCCCCTTCCCACCAAACAACCGAGGCACCCACCGGCAGGACCCAGCAACGCAAAACACGTCAACCAACCTCCAACGCGTGTTTTGGCAAGCCCACTTTCGTACCGTAAAGATGCCAGCACCCTGTAACACGCCTGGCAGGCAGAGGAGAAGCCACAGTGCTGCAGTATAATTAATGTTGCTTTTCAGCGGGGAGCCGGGGCGCAGACGGACTCTGTAATGGTTGCAGCAGAGCCCAGCCAGCAGCCTGTGCCGTCTGCTCCACCGCCCAGACGGCGTGGCCTGAAAGGGACTGCTGCCTGCACTGCTCTGTCCTCCGATAATTTTGCTTGAAGCCAAAACTGGCAGCAAACCAAGGTGTTCTCTCATGAGACTGTAAATTAATGTTGCTGAAGGAAACTGGCTAGTAGTTCATGTGGCTCTGGGTTTGCTTTCCATCTGGCGTCGAACTTCCAATTCCCTCTACAGCTAGGAATAAAACAGGTGAGGTGCCTGGGCCACTCAGCACCCCCTACACATTACTAATTTCCTTTCATCCAGGCCTTTAAAAAAAAAATCCCTGATCTTGCTACAGTTTTGAAATGTTACAGGGGTTTTTTTTGCACTTAAAAAAACAGCTGTTATTTCTCTACAGGCTTTGCAAACATTCTTCCCATTAAGTAACTCATTTACTGCTAGCAGCAGGCACAGCTTCCTCCAACACACAGCTCTAAAAGAAGCTGATACATTTTACACTTAAAAACGAGGCCATGGAAAAGAAACAGAGGTATTTTAAACAAAGGTGCTCATGTTCAGCTCCTCCTCAATCCTCCGCCTCACAGACAAGGTATCTAATAAGCCCTTCACTCTAGCCACTGACCACCTAAATCAGCACGATGAATTGTCCCAGTGTTTTCATTAGGGACATAAAATCAATCTTTAACCAAGGACAAATAGCACTGCTTCCAGTTACATCCCAGTCACAGCCTCCAGTTCTGGAATTAGATGTCAATCCTGTCACTTTGCGGCTGCTTCCTTGTTTTCTGCCAAGATGGAGGGGGAAAGGAAGGCTAGTCCAGAGGTCATAAAAGATATTCAGGAAGTATAAAAGGAAAAAAACTATACAGCTACCTCCAACAAGAGATGAGACAGCATCCGAGGTTCAGATAGGTCGAGGCTCCTCTTCACATCACACACTTTTCAAAGCATGCTACCAACTCGAGAACTACTCCCATCACCATCTACTGGGAAACTCTCGTTAATATCAACTGGAGCTAGGAAGAGATATTTTAGTACTTGCACTGGAAGTGGAGCCATTGATAGCTGCAGAACAGCTTTAACGGCTACACAAGGTTATTCAACTACCTGAGAAAAGTATGCATCTTTCTTCAAATATCTTTACTTTTCTTAAGTTCAAGCCGATTGTGGTGGGAAGCTCTGTGGCTGGAAAAAAAATCAGAGAGCCATCCTAAGTACAGCTCATCCCTTATGAGGACAAAACTCCAGCTGTCCCTTTACAATACTTGCAAGCCCCTTTGAAAGCAACACCAAAACCTGTGATACAGTCAGAAAGGTATTAGGAAAATGGAACATGACACACAGCCGCGACATGTATCACAAGTGAGCACAACACGTGCAAACACAGATGTACCCTGGTCTAAGCGGTATCGGTTTCTTTGCTCATTTTGCATGCTTGACAAGTGACATTTTACCTCATGCTTTCCCAAGTCTTTCTGGAAGTAATTTCTCTATGCATCTCCACAATGCCACCAACAAGGACATGATCAAAAAGTCTCCATTCGCTTGCCCTAAGATGTTCAAATTCTCTCCTACGGGAGAAAATTTATTAAAAAAACCAAAGAAGTCCTTGGTTCAATTCTTTTTTTCGATTTCGTAGTTACTTGGAAAGAATTAGAGAGTCAAAAAATATGTCACTTTTGGCAAACAGAAGTATACACACCCACGTAAAAAAAAAAAACCTGTCCTTTATTTTCAACTGTATGTCCACTGCCGAATCATCCTTTTCTTTAATTACAGCTGACAATTGCACAGATGTCTCCAATGCAGTTTGCTCATAAAGACACATTCATTGCAATGAGATACATGACAGACTTCACACTTAACAGTTGTCAACATAACTTCATTAGCGTGTCTTGAGTATCCATTTGCCCACCCCCACCCACTTCAAAACCAAAATTAAAACCCGCTTTTCTTCTGTCATCACATCCTCCAACAACTATCACCACTCACTCAAGTGTTAGGAAAATAAGTCACCGCTTTTTCCATAATCTCCATCAACTAATACCACTTCCAACAAAAGCAGTGTACAAACAAACTCAAAGTCACAAATGAAAGAAGCCATTTTAATTTCCCAAAGACCACATCTATTTATCTTGTTGACCCATCCAATTAAGTGGTATGATTCACCAATGACTGGTAGCACAAACATACATTCATGTCTTAAATTCTGTCAAAACATTACAAAATTAGACAGCACAGAGCAACTACCGTTGTCATTTTAGTGATGTGCCCATGATGACTGTAGCTGGCAAAACAAATGTTCCAGCGTTATATAAGCCCTTTTAATACGTAAAGTATTTCCTATAAAAATAAGCTTGCATACTTAGAAGACAACGGGGTGGTAGAGGTCAATTATAAAAATTATCTTTACTGGGTAGAAGAGACCTAAATGTTCTCGCTTATGAATGTCAGGCAAGCTTATCTTATGCACACGTGGGGCCGCAGCCCCAAATGGAAACAACAAAAGCTATGGGACTCTAAACAGGAAGAATGCCCGTATTTCGTATTTATCTAAACAGGAGCTGAGCACATGATGGAACATGGCTACAGATGGAACCAACTCTCTGAAAACAAGAGATGTTAGCAGATTTCATTTTTCAAGTAAAGACATTTATCAGTCAAAACTACTTGTGACTCATGCTGAGATTAAGTTTTATATTAGAACGATCAATTAAACCAGCTGTTTGTGTCATCATTGAGAAGACCGATAATGAACCTGCACACATGAACTTTGCTGTAAAGGTCTATTGACAGCAATAACCAGGGACTTGGTGACAACACTACTCATTTTTCATACTCTCACAGGAGCAGAAACAAAATCTTCAACTCCGGTACCTCTTTATGATTACTTGAATGGAGGGAGGACTATAACGTAGAGCAAGTTCAAGTAGGATTCAGTAGGTCCTCCCTGCTCATGAGTCCTCCCTACTCATATCAGGCTTTGGATTTTGCAAGACGTTTGCATCTTTAAATCCTAGACGGAGCTAAGGGTGTTGTGAACCTCGTAAGGGTCAAGCCTTTGGTGACCTGCAGAGCCAGGAGAGCACTACAGCCTGAAGGGAGTATCGATGCTAGGAAGTGGGGCACCAGCAGAAGGAAATTTCCCTCCTTATTGGAATTTGGCTTAGGAGGGAATCCCTTTGAATCCTTCCACTGGTGTCTCGCTCTGCTCCTTTGCTGTCTCCTCTCTTTTGCACTGCAGACGTGTGCACATACATAGCTGTAACTTAAGACCCCAGCACCGATGAATGTCCTCCTTATTGTCAGACAGGTCTCCCTGCTGCTGGGCTACATAGAGAGCATTTACCGTCACAGGTTAGTGCCCTCATGAAACAATCAATGTTGTCAGACAACTTTTTCCTTGAGTTTCCCTCTCTCCTCCAGCCTCCCTGACCTTGTTTGATGGGAGGAGAGAACAGGGTAATGGAAGGAAATTGTACAGCTGGAAGTTCCCCAGGAAACCTTGGAATAGTTCTCCGGTGGAAGAAAAACATCCATGGAAGTTATAAAATCACTTCTAAAACTGATATCTCTGTATTGCAGGAAGTATGTGGTGCATCTTTCTTTGTAACTGTGATTTGAATATATGTAGGCAATACAGTAAGACAAATTCAAGTTCTGGCAAATGAAGATTTTCTATTACTATATATACTCTACTAAGTAGAAATTCAAAATTACACACAAGAACATGAGAAAAAAGCAGTTATACTGACAAAAGTGTTTATTTAAAAAAAATCTGTTTATTTTGCCAAAAATTCCATCTAAACGCAAAAGCTTAATATAATGTTAACTATGGTGCTGCTATTCTACCTGTGTAATCAACTTAATGCCTCTGAAGATTTAAAGAATAGTGTAGCAATTATGTGATTGCACCTTAATGCCAGCTTTAAAATGAAGGGAAAAAATAACTTCTGTATGCCTCACAGAAACAAGTAATTGCTTTAAATCCATCTTCCTTGAAATCAAGCTGTAAACTCTCCAATTTCAAAACAGACAGATGAATCTCACGCAATTTGTCTGGTTTCTAATTATTAAGATAATTCATATTAAAAAGCTGGAGGGGGGAGAATTAGGTGCTAGGGAAAGATGTTTGGGCACACAGCAACCACCAAAATGGATAGAGATCAGATGAAAAAGAGAGAACAGAATGGCTGTTAAACTTCTGCCTAGTCTTCACTGGGGCTGTTGTTATAAACTTTGAGTACAGCTGCACTTAATGAGTTTGTGTAAAAGCAGACATCACACAAATGGGAGAAAGTAGGAACTTCATCCAATTAGATAAGAGAATTGGCTGGCAGCCTCCAATGAACTGAAAAGCTCTTCCAACTTTAGGGATGAGAGCTAATTATAACTCTATTTTTGTGTGTGCGCGATGCTACTAAATTACTAAGAAATATTGTCCTGTCAAAAAACTATGTCATATGCACTGACTTGATTATTACAGATAGAGTATTTGCCAGAGACAGGGCTGGAAAGTGATTAGCCTTGATAACAAGAGAAGTCGTTCTGCCATCAAATTTCAGGGTGCAAATGGCTTCCCTTTTTGAGTTTCTCCCAAAACTTGGGCAACGGGGTGGAATAGCAAGAATTTCTATTTCTTCTTCTTGGTAGTGAGGATACAAGGAAGACATATTGACATATATAGTTGTGTGCCTGTTCAAGAAAGGTAGCTCAAGAGATGTTCACTGTTGAAACTAACACACAAACTGGGATATTTTTCTCCTTTTTTTTTTTAACACACAATAAGATGGAGAATCAGAACTGAGCTAGACATGAACGGGCAGAAAGGTTCTCGCTGTTGCTTGATAACAATAAGTACCTTGACCAGGGAGTGGACTAAGCTATAGAGGAAGCAAGAAAATGATTTTCCTTCTCCTCCTCCTTCCTCACCCCCAAGCATGCCTCCTTAACACACTACGCTACAACTACTTTGGGCGTGCAACTCCCAGCAGCCATGGCCCAAACAGCCTTCTTGGCTCCATGGGCAAGTAGGTCCCCCATACACCTCCAGGCAACACTGTCCATCAAGTCAGGCAATTTTCAAGAAACAAATGACATTTTATGTAAGGAGAAAAAAGTGTGAGAGGGCATGTGCTCACTCTGTGAAAGTGCATGCTGAGGGCAGCAGGGAGGGGAAGTGAAATCAGAGAATGTATTAATTGAATATTAGAAATCAGGTTCAAACTCCGGACCCTGCTATTTCGCTTCACTCGTGTCTCTCTTGGAATAAGTGCTTATGACCACTGCCAAACAATGTCACTCCTGATAGCTTAACTCCCAGGTTCTGTGCTCACTGACAACCTGTGCAGACCATCATTGTGAGTATGAAGCACAGCTTGGTTTTCTTTTCAGGACAAGGTAGAGTCACTGGGACTCCCTGAAAGAAGCCAGAAAAACAAGACAAAAAACCGCCCAGAGCAGACAGAGCGCACCAGAAGGCTGAGACTGCTAATGGGACAGCTGTAAACAAGGATGAAAGACTCAAATACGGGATTAAAAAGGACAGTGGGAAGAGTCCAGAAAAGCGGTGTGTTTGAATCTATCCAAGCCATACTTCCAAACTAATATATTTTAATTCAATTATCCTAGAAGCAAATAAACTAATTAATTTAGATTTGTATCATCAGTAACACAACAGAGCCAGTGACATCTCAAGAGACTTACAGCAATCTTTTGAACTTTGAATGAAGGCTACCAGTGCAGCTCCTAAAACTAACACAGGCAAGAGAGAGGTTTAAGGCTTCTAAACACAGATTCAGCATGTCAATTTAGAAATGCTAAATAAAAGCAGTGGTGTCTTATTAAACGAAAAGCAAATCACCAAGAAATCAGCTTTCAGGGATCAGCTGAACTGCCGCATTGTACTCGCATGGAAAATTACCCAGCAGCTTTTTCTGAACCAAGAAACACAAATCAGTTTTGCTTAGTGAATGCAGGAGCCAAACTCTTCTATTGTGAGGGTTTCAATAGATGCTCAAATAACTTTGACAGCGTGGAGGGGGAAGGGTGTCTCTGACCCAGTTTCTGTATTACAGCGTCGCTTGGGTGATGGTGGTACGAGTGTTCACAGCAGAACCTCTTTCGGTAATTTTCCTCTCCTGCTTGCCCACCATCGCTTTGTTTAAATAATCCACAGATGTTATCGTGGGCTCAAGAATAAGATTAATTGAGCTTAATGATTGCTGGCGACTTCTTATACGCATTCAGCTGGTGATGTCTTCAGCACAGAGGCCCTTTACACAGTGAGAGAGGACAATTTGCTATTTTCTTTGGCTTTCTCATTTCATAGCCATTTTGAAAGTAGAGTTCTCATTTCTTCCTGACATCTTTGCCCAAAACCTCTTAACATGCCGCGAGACATTTTGACAGTTAGACCCTCTTCACCCAGTAGAACCTAAATGATTTTTTTCTAGGCTCTCCGCCAAGAAGTTTCTTGCTACTTCTCATGCCACTGATCCGGGAGAAGATGCAACTGCTCCATTCTGTAGAACAACAAAAGCCTACAGAGGCAGGGAACTGGACTACTGAGCAAGGGGATAAATGCCTGAAAGAAAGGTTCCACGTGCACAGGTGGCAGGGAAACCGGGAGTCCACGTGTGCAGGCACGTAAGGGCAGTGTCCCCGCCAGACACCCGGGCAAGAGATGTGACAGATGAACTGGGATGAAAACACTGAAAATCTGAGTAAAGGAGGCGAAATCCAAAGGATGCACGTGAAGCTAAAATGACAGGTTCTTCCCACAGCAAGGGCTGAAACACACTTACGAGTCTGAATATCCACAATAATAATTTTCTCTTTAAAAAGCCCTCACTGCTAGCCATGTTTCAATCTGGTTTTCAACAGATCTTGAATTATTATGAACCCTCGCTTGTCTGCTTTGATATGTCACAAGCCATCACTAACCTGACAGCTCTCTGGCAGACTTCCAAGCATCTTAAAAAATACAAAACCAACCTTGCTTCTAGTGCTTCCCCCACTTTCAGCTCCTAAACCAAAATCTAATTCAGGGGCTTGAAAAGCGCAGAATCAGAAATAGAGCTCACCAATGTCCTGATAAAGAAAGCTGAAACTAAAAAGTTACACTGTCAAAAGCAATAGAATAAAGGGGAAAAGAAAGGCAGGAATAGTTTTATGTCAGCCCGTAGGCTGCACAGCAGTGTATGCCACAGCAGGGGTAACCAGCCCTTGAAGAAGCACACAAATAATTCTGCTATGCATACACTGGGATTACACCAGGTGACTCCCAGCACGGGTGCACAAATTTGGGGGCTACTACGCAATCTGAACCCAAGCAGTGGAAGGAGGTGAGCCAGCAAAAACTGCTAAGGAGATCCCTGTTCGATCCTATCGGACAGTAAAGCAGCCAAAGACCTAAGGAGCTGCTGTTGTCAGCCACAAGACCTCTTCCCAACTCTCCCTCTCTAACTTTTCTTGGCTAAGGAGTGTTGTTCAAAGTGCTGGTGCATGTTTTTTAGGGTTAAGGACACTGGTCACTCTTGCACTAGTCAGTTATACTCAGAAGACAAAAAGAAAAGACTGGAGAGGGGAAAGCCTGAAGAAAAGATGCAATGGAGTTTTTATTTTTCCATCAACAATACATTTGTATTCTCATTCCATTTGAGAAACCAGGTCCCTTTTTTGCTTTCCTCCCCAAAAGGTTTTCTTCCTTTTTTTTCCACTGGGGAAAAAAAGATCGATTGGAACATTTACATTATAAACCTAACTCATTTTGGTTTGAATCCAACAGATTTTAGTTCACTTTCTCAAAATACATGCATTTTCTGCAAGCATTTTGTATCATTTGAAAACTCATGTTTGTTAAGAAAATAGTGATGGTTAAAACTTTTGAGCATTTCTAGTGATTCCTTCTTCAATGAGAATTGTGGCACTTCCCTGGAAAACGTTAGCTAGTACGCTAACTTCAGGACTGTTACGTTCACTCAGGTGACAGAGGCATAATTCCCTCTGCTGCCAGAGACTTCCCTCTTGACTTTGGGCTATTCACTTTGCCTCTACGCTCCTCAAATCCAGCTATAAAACGGGTATTATAGCAACTTGTACCTTACAGAAGCACCATGGGCATAAAACCACTCATTGTGAAGCTCTTGCATACTGTGGAGGAAGAAGGTATAGAATATATAATAACCCACATGAATTACGCTTTAGAAAGATGCTGCAGAGGATGATGGACTTGACTGAACTATGATGTGCAACTGAGGAAAGCAGTGTTATTTCCTGAACTACCAAAGCCTTAAGACACTCTTATTCTTGCAAATAACACCACAAAATCTCTAATAGATTACAGATAGGCAGGACTTCTGTTTCATATCTCAGCCAGAAGACAGGAATGATTCTGCTGCTCAGTGGGCTAAAAACATGCAGTGGGTCAAACAGACCAAAAGGGAAAGCAGCCAGTACCATAGAGTCAAGACCTATGGAATAAACACCATCATTCCTAAAGCACTTTAATTTTACCTCCAGTGGAAAAGCCAGGCTCAGCCTTGCTTTGCTAATGGCATATGAAGAGTTTGCTGCCTGATGTTGATGCCTGTGACGTTGCTCCAACGCTGGACATTTGTAGCTCCCCTCCTGCAACTTAAAGCATGTTTTCTGAACGCAGCCTTAGCTAAAACCCTTTCCCGACAAGAACTGATCTCATTTACTTGTTGGTCTTTGACATCCCTCGTCTAGATTCAGGGTGGTCTATTTGCCTTTCTCTGAAGGCTCCCTCCCTTCACACACCGGAGCTGAGCTGGATGTGGTGAGGCCGGTGGCATCCCGGCGCAGACACATGCTAACAGGGAACGGCCGAGAGCCCAGTGCCCTCCTCCTCCTCCTCCTCCGATTATCAGCAGTACCTGGCATCGGAGCTGGCGGGGAAGGGGAAAAAGAGTGAAGAACTGAGAAAAGTGAACCAGATGATTAAGGAGTAAAGAATGGCAGATGAAACTAAAAATAGTCCCCTCGGCAGTTGTAAAGGAAATTCGTTTGACAGGAGGCTGCTTCTTTTGTCGAGAGTGGTTTGTTATGCAAGAGACGATACCAACACCGGCTCTTCTTATCTTGGTTGTCAGTTTAACTGACAAAAAGGAGCAGGGGTTAACATCACTGGAGCCACAGCCAGTCTTAACATTTGTTTGTTTTCATGCATGTGCATGTTTTAAGAGGCAGCCCAGGGATTAATACTGGCAAGAAACTGTGGTGCAAGCTCAGTTAAGCAATTTCACAAAAATCTTAAGAGTACTCACTCGTTATTGAAGGCAACAATTAAGCCCCTGCCTGCTGCTGGTTTTGTTCCCCTGCCTCCTGCTTCAGCCAGCCCAAGAAGGGGATCATGGTGACTTTCCTGCACAACAGAAAACTTAATGCTCACAAGTTCTTCCACGCACAGGCAGCAGGGGACAACCTTGCCACTACTCTGCTTTTCCAGTTCTCAAGGTAGATCACCCAAAATATGCAGAGCCTTCTGGATACAAGAAAACGCAAAATTAAAATGAACAAAGTTGTTTCATTTTCCCCCCACTCCTTCCTGATGCTGAGCCTCCAATAGCATTTACACCTCTACGTACGAAGGTAAGAAGTAGGAAGGAAGAGGCTTTAAAAGACACCACCTTAACATCTCCTCTCTTACAGAAGAGAAATCACTGTAAAACCAGGAGGAGAAGAGGGAAAAATGAGGCCATCAGCAGGTTCCCTGACAATTGCCCACAGGAGTGCAGGTGAGCCTGTATGTTCCTCATTAATGTGCCTTCTGGCATGACTGCAAGCTTTTAGAGAGCCTGGTGGTCACGGCTGCCAATGTCTGCTGGTGAGGAGGTAAGAAAATCACAGTCTGGCCAAGTTAAACAAGTAAAGGCCAGGACTTTGAAAAACTCCAGAGACACACACACATGCACATACATGGTGTGTGGGAGCGAGCACTCGGGTGTGATGTAGGTGCAAGGGAAAACAACTTTTATTAGTCTTCTCTTCATCAGACTTTCCTGAAACATTCATTTTTAGACCAAGTATGCCGCAGTAAACAGTGGGTTAGTTGAAAACAGGACACTCGCAGTCTCTCCTCTATTCCTCTTTTCTGAGGAAACGTTCAGCAGCACAAAGACAGCAACACAGAAGTCCTGTCTCCTTGGTAGAAAAATAAGCAGCAGAATGTAAGATAAGTTGGTGGAAAGCCCCTGTTGAAAAGTAGATGATAGCAGCTTTGTACTTCAGGATGAAAATGTGTGCCGGGTTGAAATACTGTGGACTTCTTTTGTAAACTAACTTAGAAATAACTTGATCCATTTCCCGCTCGGTGCGGGAAGACCTCGGTGGCGGATTCTGCCCTGCAGCAGACCCACCTGCCATGAACTGCTCGGGCCACAGGATGCCACTGTTGCATTTCTTTTTCAGGAGGTCAAAAGAAACTGCGACAAATTGTTTGCATGAACTGGACACCTAAATTTAATGCCTCTTTTCCCTTCTTAACGCATACAATTGCCAATGTTACAGCCCCAGACAGACTGACCAGATGTAAATAGCTCAGAGCTATGTGTTTTGATCAGGAACAAAATGTTTGGATACCTTTTAAGGCTAGATTACTGAACCCAGCATCTCTGTGCGTTCATAAATTTTCTATGCACAAGAAATCTTTCCAATGACTGCCAGGAGTGTTGACTCCAACCCTGATCGTTTTGACCGCAAAACAAATATCCCCTGTTATTGGATTTTATCTATGTCCAGATGAGAAAAGAAAAACGCTAGATGGGAGAGTAGATTAAATGAGAGAGAAGGCAGACTGCTTGTAATTCCTACCTCTTGTAAAAGAGACAAGAGCTCCTACCATGTTAATAAAACTTCATAAATATTTTACTAATATAAAATGGAACGGAATGTACTCATGCCAGGAGACAGGGAAGCGGCGTGAGCTCCCAGATAGCTCCTCTTGCTGCAATTTTGTGCAATTTGCAAGCTGGCACCCAGAATCGTAAGCCCAGGACTACTGAGACCTCCAGGTCAGTCAAGACAAAGGCACCTCACAAAGGTCCACCAGTGTGAATTTCAGAGCAGTCAAGACTGCAAAGATCTCCACAGGGTCTAAAGGTTCTCTGAAAGCAAATTTCAGTCCTGAAATACTTCTACATTTAAGTGGTAAACTATTATAGAGAACTAAGTATAGGATTGCAGATAGTCTCCAAGATCTACTCAGACAGGGGTTCCCCCAAGCTCAGCACAACACAGATGGAATTTGTGAGAAAGGACTGTTAAGAAATGAGGGAGAGATTTTAATGCTAACAGTTTCTCAGATTTCAAAAGCTGTTTTGGTTTTGCTCATCATTTTAGAAGGGGAAAAATGGCTTCAGCCTACTACAACTCCGCTTAAGAACAGGGAAAAAGAAAATGAATGATAAGGTTTCAGATACGGCTTGGGTGGCCAGCAACGGCAGAACTTGAGGAAAGTCAGCATGAAAGTGACAGCTGTGGTGATGCAGAGCATTACCGAGGCTGGTGTTACAGCTCCGTACTTCAAGCTGATGTAAATACGAAGGGGCCCACAGATAACAGTCTTTTGGGATTCAAGGCTTCAGTAGGAACATCCTCACTGCCTTCAGCCTGTTTTGGATGTCTCCCAGAAGCTGGCTATTTCCCAGCCAGAGTTCAGATTCAGTGTGACAAAATCCTACTTTTCAGAAAACCATGTTGTAAGATCTTTAAATCAGAAGCAGGCAATTGCTCAGAAGATGCTGGGAAGGACCCAGCCTTGGAAAAGAAACAACTACCAACCAATCAATTCACACGTTACCAAAGACAACAATAAAAGAAGCCTAAGGACGGTTTCCATTGCTTTTAAAAGTAAGTATTTGTAACAGCACATACCAAGGATACAATATTAGTATTAAACCAGTCATGATTGTTTACATTTCTTTTGCTGAAGCAGTATTTGGTGTTCTGATGGTTTTTTTTCACTAGGACAGAAAAAATTGACCAACACATAACCAATTACTTAGTTCCCAAACTCAATTTACCTCCCATTCCAAAGACCAGGGATTTCAAAATCCCTGTAAGAAAAGAAAAAAGAAAAAAAAAAAAAGGAAGCCTTCAACCCAAATTCTTTTCTTGTTGTTTATAACAATAAACAACAGATTTCATGTAAAAGCAACACCAAGAGGGTAGAAAAAAAATGTTCCAAAGCTAATTTTAGTCCTGCTGATCTCAGGAGCTTAGTGTTGTCAGACTGAACAGACTCCAGTGGTGCCCTGCCTGCCTGCCTGGCTGGAGAAATCTGTCCCTGGAGGTCTATTTATGGCAACTTGTACCCTACACCTAGATTGGTTTTTAGGGGTTTTTTGTTTTGTTTTGTTACACTGGAGCAAGTATCCAGGACTGTGTTGATCCAAGACACAGATGTGACCTACTCAAGTAAATTACCAGGAAAAAAAAAAATCAAAATGGTTCACACTTCATTTTCTGCAAATCAGTCCCTCTGGACTTCAGCAGCTAGCCAAAATTCAGCCCCAAAAGTTATTTCTATTAAAAGGAGAAATTGATGACAGAATCAGGTGTATCTTTGATACAAACCTGTCTGCTTACATACAACACAGCATCCTTTTACCTGCAACAAGGTAAGAACAAATGATGAGATCTTTTTCCTTGATGGTTCTCATCCAAATTCAGCCATTACCATATCCAAACTCTTCATGAGCTCCTTCTACTTTTTTCTCCTTAGAGACACATTCCTACTGCTACCTCTGGCTGTTTCTCCCTAATCACCATTTTCTGCAGCTTGTTTCACTGCTTCTTATGTCATATATAGGCAACTCCAGCAATCACTACCTCAATGCCTCATGTTTGCTTTATGAGTTCCCAGGGAAAATCCCTTTGGTCACATAGTTAAGTTTTTAATGTAGGTCTCACCATGTGATTCTGGGTCAGTTGCAGCCCCGTTATTTCAACTACCTGGTTCCATAATGACTTCAACCACATTTTGAACACTTACCTTGCCCATCAGCTTCACTGAATTTTACCCAGTCCATAATCGTATCCCTTCAGTTCCACCCAGCCTTCCACCAAACCAAAATGGCCACACCCTAACCCTTTCAGCCCAGAAAGAGAAATGCTTTAACAAAACTACTACTGTAGACGGTGGCTGTCAAGGTACTTTCATATTTCAGCCCCCCCCCCCCTCCCCCCAAGTCTGTTTCCAGCCAGGTCTCCTTGTGATTTTTCTACTGTTTGTATGAAACCTGCCTACCTGAAGGGAGCTGTAATTCCTCATGCCCCCCATCAAGAGCAGACATCCTCTGCTGGAAGCAAATGAAGAATGTATTTCCCAAATGTTTATCATCTAGACAGGAGAACAGAATTCATGCAGGCACCCTGATCTTCTTCAGGGTAAAACCTCTCAAACTTGTCTAAACTACCTTTAAATAGAAACAGTAAGAATTAGAAACAAACAGAACTACAAAGCAGCAGAGCACTCCTGCTGTTAGACTGCCTTTGCTAGCAGGATGATGGCCCCACACTGAGAAGGCGTAGCAACTGATGGGTAGTAGTGCCTCAAACTGCAACTTCACATTAAGGCTTCAGTTACATTCACCACTCGCTGCTGCCAAGAGAGGCAGCCCTCTCCACCCAGCACACATTTGATTGCAGCACAAAGCCAATTCAACTCACTAAAACAGCAGAAGGTAAATTGGTTTTGGCTGGGAAGCAGGCTGAATTGGCTTACTATGTGAGCACCAGGGTTGGTGCAAGACAGAGAGAAGACGAACTGTACAGCTGAAGGCAGGAACAGCAGAAGAGGTCTAGGCGAGGTGAGAACGGTAAACAGCAAAAGAAGCTGTTAACACAGCTCAACCGGAGCAGGGAATCACAGCCTTACCATGGTCCAGCAATTTACAAAACACATCTTGAGTATTCAGTTCCTGTAGATATCTCCTCATTTCAGGGACAGCAGTTCCTCTGATACCTGCATGTTACTTAAAGGGGATTTCAGATTTAGCCCTAGCATGGGACTGCACTAAGTAACTGCACAGTTATGTATCTTAAGCCCAAATTCAAGAGGCACTGGTACCCCAAGTGTGCCGCTGTGTAAGCCCTGGAAAGGAAAGGGATTTTCTGGTCCCAGCTCTTGCGCAGGGTAGTGCCACAGCCTAGGGAAGCTTTCGAAGGCTCAAGATTAGCTGGCATGGCGCCCTGGTAACACCACCGTCCTGCTTCTCAGGCATGGATTGTTTTTGTGTACAGGACTGCACACGGAACAAGTCGTTCGTTGCAGTGCTGGTTCATGGGTCTGCCTCAGGCTCTCTACAAAAATAGATCTATCTCCAACTGAAAGCATCCTGAGGGGACCAGCGCATTGTTCCTCTGTAAGAGAAACATCACAGGCTGGCAGTGAGGAGACAAAGCCCCTGGAGATCCACCACAGGGAGGGCTTTCAGCAGAGCACCAAAAAATGAGACTGCATGCATTCAAATGGTCAATTATCTAAAATGTGCCTTTACACCAGAGGAGAGTTTAGTTGCTTACCTCCCTTTTCAACCCATCTAGCCTAACACGGCCTCTTCCCACCCCCTTGCTCCTGGGGACACGTTTCCCCCATTTTCTTTTATCTTCTATTCCCCGTACATCTTGTACTGCAGGGCTTCCCGCCCCGAGCACTGCGAGTCAATGAAATTGGCTTTTAAAAAACAAAAGGCAACAGGTGGGACCCTTGAATTTTAACTTTATTAACCTTCAAGTTTTATATCCTCTCAGGGCTCCGCTTACCAGATTCTTCCTCAGCACCATGGTGCACGGGGACCTCATTTTATTAAAGAAAAGCCCAGGTTGTCGCACGCTCCCAGACACCAGCTCTCCCCCACGGCCGGGCAGGGCGGGCGGGAGGCAGCACCCCTCCTTCCCCCCGCCACGATCGTCCCCAGGAAGGAGAACAGGCCCCGCCGGCGAGGCCATCCGGCGGGCAGGACACCACCTGCGCCGGAGGCCGGCCCGCCGCAGGAGGGAGGTGCGGCGGAGGTGGGCGGCCTGGGAGGGGAGGGGAGGAGATGAGGGCGGGCCCGGCTGCTCCCCGGAGCTGCTGCTGGGCGGGCCGGAGCTCGGCGCTCCCCTCAGGTGAGGGGCGGCAGGGGCGGAGGGCAGCTGGCCTTCGTCCCCGGGCTGCCGAGGGACGGGGTGTCCTCAGAGGAGCAGGTGGAGGGGAGGCCCGGGGCCGTTGCTGGCCGGCGGGTGGGTAGCGAAGGGCGCAACTCTTTCCCCGGCGGGACGTGGGGAGGTGCCCGGTGTGCGCCGGCCACGGGGCAGCGCCCGCCGCCTCCGGCTCCGAGGCCCCGCCGGCAGGGTCACTCCCGGGGGGTGAAGCGGGTTTCGGCTTGCTGTCGTGGTGCTGAGGCGACGGGACCGACAGCAGAAACCGCCCAGGGGGAAGGGCGCGGGGCTGCTTCTTGCTGAACGGCTTCTGCCCGGAGCAGGGGAGCTGAGCTCCCCCGGAGGAAGGCGCTGTCTCTTTCTTTGTTAGCAGTAAACAAATACAAATTAATTTATTTCTTTAGTGACACCCTAAGGAGATGGAAGAGAAGTCATTAAGCAAGTCCTCAGCTTGATCAGTCAAAATTAAATCGACTGCAGGCACTTCTGCAGTGATGCTGAAGGGCTGTGATGAAGGCAAATGAGAATAAAGATTGCTTAGACGCTTAAACTCTGTGTTTCCGTACTTTACAGGTTTGGGCTTAAGTGTACTGCACTTCAAAGGGTAAAGACGCTTTCGGGAAATAACATCCCTGTAATATTTAATACCAAATTATCAAGGATGTATCTTCTCACCAACTTATTTTTGGCCTAGCACACCTTTGCCTGTACCTAACATTTATCCAAATTACAGGCAACATTTGGTGCTGCATCTGTTTACGCTGATGGGTGCCCTCCTCTTAGAAACTTCCAGGACAAAGGTCAAAGCGTGCGCTTTCATGTTTGCACTGCCATCAGTGGCAGTTGTATGCACGCTCATGCAATGCACTGGTGTTTGCTAGCTTTAATACTTTATGTAAGAGACAACATTAGAGAAGCCAAGATTCATGTTTAGTGGACACCATGCCTTGTCCTTGCAGCAAAGGTAGGAGAGTCAGTAATACAGACCTAGTAAATAAGCTGAGCACAATAAATGTTGAATATAGAAACATTACAATTACTCGATGAATAGGAAAATGTAAAGAAAAACTTCCTTCTTTAATGAAGTTACTTTACTTGTAGTTTAAAGGGTTTTACTTCCTTCACTTCTTAAGGAAGTCTGTACTAAGTCTTGAATTGGCATGAAATGGATGTGAGTGCGGGTCAATGAATAACTTTAAGTAGAGCTATAAAATGAACCAGTTTTATTTCTCTGACTCAGGAAGTTATTTTAGAAAGAAAAAATACATGTAAGAAACAAGATGTCTCATGCTGGGAGACGATACCAAGATAAGCAATACAGGCACCATGAGAACCATGGATCTGATAGATACAAGGAAGACAGAAGAGCAAGAAAACCGTACCCGTACAATGCAAGGTATGTCTTTATCACCTTAAAGAAACATATCACAGCAGGTCTATAATGTCTGTTGTCTTCTTTGTTTGCTTTTAAATACCTTCATATTATAATAGTAAAGAAAGCATTTACTCAGCCTTGAAATCATGAAGCATGGGCATGCCACATTTGGAATCAGTGAGCTATTTTACACTTAGAAATTTAACCTTTTTCTTTGTATTGAGCTCAAGAGGGGGCAGAAAGATAGGCTGTGTGACACAGGCAGAGATGTGAATTTCCTGGGATTATCTGGATCAAATTGGGTCACAGGTAGGTGAAGTGTGGCCATGTGTCTTAGTACAGTTCCTGAAGAGGCTGGTCAGCAAGTGACGGCAAGCCATGGCTTGCCAAATAATCATTGCTTAAATGAGAATGTTACATGACTGAGACCAGCACAGGGACTTACTGAACTCTCAGGTTGCTCTAGGTCAGCTGTGAACAAGTTCATATTAATCTAAAACAAAATTAATTTCAGTAGTTGCCGTCAGTAAATGAGTACTTGTTTAAGTGTCTAAGGCTGTTCGCGGCACTTGATAGTGGGTCAGCCCCTATCACCACAATAAGCAGATCAATAGGTTTGGAGTGACAAATAAACACTTAGGATATTACACTTCTCCTTCCAGCCTGGCCAGCCTACAGCATATTAGACGTGAGCTTAGGCTGTTTTCCTTTAAGGGCATGCCAGTGGCTGCATTGTAGGAGAGAGGTCTGTAGCTCGAAACACCACTGGCAAATTGGCCATGGCAGTAAAGTGTTCATTGCTCCCATTTAGTCTCTAGGGGCATGATTGTAGGGCAATTTAAGAACAGAGCCAAAGAGTGAGAGGAGATAAATATAATTAAGATTATTGAAAAGCTGAAATACTGAAGCACTCCCTGATAATATGCATTTTAGCAAGAAAAACAGGATGAGAATAAAAGCAGCAGTGAAGAGCACTGTGTGGACTAGAAGGAGTACTTATGGCTAAGTATAAAACATTTGGATGGTGGTAATCCTATTGTATTATGAAAATAGCTAATGAATTTTTCTTCTGGCTCTCTTAAATCATGAAAAATTGGAGAGAAATGGGAACAAAGGTCAGCCTAAGAATCACCCTCAGAGGCTGAATGACTACTTAGCAAAAGCAGAGATCAGGAGCATATATAGTTAAATTATCTTGGACATATTAGAAGTGAGAGCAGCAAATGCCAGGAATGTATTAATTGCACTGTGGAGAGAAAAAAAAAAAAAGGATGGGTTTTTGGTTTTTTTGGTGTGGGGTTTTTTTCATATATAGCATAATATAAACAATGTGTGAAAGGGTAGTTATAAATTAAACCACCACTTCTTAATAAAGCGCTTCTCTGGACTTCTTGTTTTTGCTGTTAGTTTTAAATGATTGGACACGTAGACTGAAAATTGGTGGACAGACCGTAAAGGCCAACAGACCATCCCTGTATCCACCAGGGCTTAGAGGAAGGGAAGCTGCAGCTACAGATCTGTAATAGCCATGGAGATAATTCTTAGAGTCAAGCCGAGAATCTGGGGGGCACCAGCCCTCACTACAACTAATCGAAAAACTTTTCCATCAGTTGTTCTGATCAAGTTTGGCTTAACCTAACAGCATTTCCCCTGCTTAGCTCTCACGACAAAACCAGCTGCTTTTGTACGGAAATTTCAGTATTTTGGTGAAGACTTAGGCTGATTGACCAAAAGACCTCCAGATACTATAAGGAGATAGATGGGAAGAGTTTCGTGGAAGCTGTAATTTGGGTGCCTAATGCTTCCATCCCTTACGAGCAAGACTTTCTAGCCAGAGTATTTCTCTTTCCAAATGCATTCCTGTCTGAAGCTCCTGTAGCAAGCTTCTTCTCATTGCTGAGGAGAAAGAGTTGCATTACCCAGAACTGGAAAGTCCTGAAGGAAAACAGGCGCAAAGGTGGCCAGAATAGTCCATTGTGAGAAAAAAAGCATCTAAAAGAAAGAATTTTTTTTTTCCTAATTGTACTCTGTTGCTGAACGTTAGGGGGTTTTTGTTTTGTTTCTTTTGTTTTGTTTTCTGGCAAGTAGCAGGATACAATAGAGAGAAGCAGCTGCATCAGAAGTACCAAAGGGATTGCTTTCAAGTTAACTGGAAGTCTTATAAATCACATAGCTTATTTAATTTATGTGACACAGCTGCGCAGGATGCTTTGGTGGTTGCACAAGACACAGGACAAAGGTCAGAAAAATCAGAAATGTTTCGGCCAAATAGAGCTGTTGGCAACTACACGCGGAGATGTTAGCATTGGTCTTGTTATTGAATGTCTTAATTAAAATGTAAAAACTACAAAGAACATGATTTAATGTGGATGAATGCGATAATACTTGTAAGTTGAATCTGGAATTGGATGAAGATAAACCTTAGTGAAGTGCAGTGATACTAGGAAACAAAACTACAGTTGAAAATGCTGATCTGTGGATAAGAAATTCAAGATAAAACCTGAATAGGAAGAAGACTTTTAAAAATAATAATGCTGAATGAGACTTAAAATACCCTTTAATAACAAATTTAAATCATCCAGCTGTACCTTAAAATAGGCAAGCTCCAATTCTCCTTCAAGTGAGGGAGAACATTTAGATTAGACCAGACACAAAACAATTTACAGCCAATGTTTCTTTTAACCTGAGTGTTAACTCAGTTTAAAAAGGGCAAATTGCACTTTTCCCATAGAATAAATCTCACCAACCTTGAAAATCATAGGGCTTCAGATGTGGAGCTGTATGTCACTGCAGCAAAGTGGACAATTCCGTTTTGAAGTATACGAATGAAGAGTCTAATTGGAGACACGAGAAATTGATTTTTTGGGGTCGATTTTAGATTTCTCTTCAAATATCATCAAAGACCTCAAAAAAAAGATAAATATTTAAATAGGCAATTTTTTCCTCACTTTAAAATCTTCATCTGTTTCTTTTAATAGCTTTCATTCTTTTAAAAGGCATCTTTGTGAGACACGGTAATTGGAAGTAGAAACTTGACAAAACGCTTACCCATGAAATAGTTGTGCTACTTTACACATTTATTATGTGAAAATATTTCTCATTTTTATTCTCTGGGCTGCTATGGACTAGCTAAAAATGTTTGTTTTTCATGAAGAAGCTGTTACTCATTTTTATGGGAACAGGAACTCTCCCCACACCCTCCTCCTCGCTACCTTTTGCAAGTAACCTAAACAATTCAGCCCGCCTACTCAGTGAGTACACAGTTTTCCAAAACAAGAACGATCAAATGCAAATATCCTTGTGAACATGGATTTATGCAAGTATTTGGGATATTTGCTTTCAAAACATGCAAGCAAAAAAGATCAGATACATATGAAGCAGGCTAGCTGGTTCCACTAACAGGAGTGTCTGCCAGTTTCTCATGTTCTAATGTTCAGGAGAGAGCATGATCTAATTAATATACATTACTCGTTTACTCCATTGTAGATCAACAGAAGACATCCGAGGTGGCCAGCACTCAAGGACTTCTACTGTTTGCTCAGACCCTTACTCTAAAACCTCAGGAGCAGCACGGGAATATTTTGGCCCACCACCAGAGTGTTATCCTCCCAAGGAAACCTTCTCAATGAAGTGTTCAAAGGTATGCACAACAAGAGGTATGTGAGATTCTTACTGCCTGCCATCCACCCCTCTCCTTCCAAGGACTTGTCTTGGTTTTGGTTTCTGTGTTTAGAAGCACAACAAAGTAAAGTTAGAGGAATATTAAAAAAAAAACAAACTGGGAGAGTTAAAGTTAATGAACAGCATAACTGCGGGTTACTAGCACGTTTTAGGCATCTAAAGGCAAGATTTATAGAAATATTTAGATACTTGAAAATGCATCTCCAGCATATGCATCCACAGCATCAGAGTGGGTCATGTGTATAATCACCCAGGTTGTGCAGCAAGAGTTAACCTTTGGAATTTAGGAATAAAATAGAGACTCGCATCTGTAGATAATTTAAAGATGGCTGTTGAAGCTTTGATGCTGGTTCGTTTCTCACACATTCTTCTCAGACTTTTTATCAACTCTGGATTCAACCCAGTCATCACTGATACATCTTTATAAAGCAACATTGCGGGAGACAAAACTATTTCCTGGATGTGAATGCAATAAAACAGGTCTTGAGAAGTTTTTTCATAGCCAGAAAGTGACTGCAAGAAGCAGAGAAATGAGCATTAATGTGGGAGGAAATCAGCCTTAACACTTAGTAAACTTGTTCCTGTAAACTGAAAAAAAAAGTCACTAAAATATCTATTACTCCTTTAAAGTTTTCCCTCTTCCAGGACAATGAGCATTCTCACCTTGTTTGTAGGAAAGACCCACTGCAGTCTGAGTTGAAACTTGCAGCTAGGTGCAAAGTCTTTGGCCGAAGTCTATAAACAGCCTTTCAGTGTCCTCCAGTAGAGAGACAAATGAAGAGTTTAGTTGTTGGAAGTAAATTAAAATACGTAATGTTAGATTATTTCTTCACTCCATGAAGGAAAGTTAAATAACACACTCAATTTGCTCTTAATATTTCTCAGTATGTGAATATGTGAACAATTTTAAGAGTGAGCTGAACTATTTTCTCTTCTAAATATGTTCTGTGTATTTGTATGCAGTTTGTTTTTAATCTCGAGATTTAACTCCAACAGTTGGTAGAGCATATTTAATGATAGAGCCATACTGATATTTTATCCGTGATAAAATTGTATCAGCAGTTTCTTCTTCAACAGTACTGAATTATTTTAACTTGTCTGAGAAGCTCTAGAAAACTCCATGCCTTATTTTATCATAGCTTTAGAAAAATGAAGTGGCAAGTTATTTTTAGTTTTCAGTTTCACTGGTTGTTTAGACTTATGGATAGCTTAATGTGACTTGCTGGGGGTTTTTTCCCCCCGCATTTGCTTCTCATTATTTCAGTGCATTAAACATCATTAATGTTTTCAAAATGTCCTAGTTTTGGATGTATCAGTTGACGATGATGATTTCACTCCCACCCCTCCCCCAGGTATTGCTCAGTGTTTTCCAAAAATTTAATGTCTGAGCTTGCAGTGGAGGAAGGAAAAGAGACTGTGTAGAAATAGACCCTTTTATTAGCAGTTTTATTTCAAAAACTGAAAATATATTGGAGGTTGATAAGATTATGAGAATGTTACTCCCCTGTTTAATTTTTGAAAGTACCAAGATTTGGCAGAATTTTCTAGAATTGTTTTGCAGAATTTTGTATTCCCTGCAGTCATAGTAAATGTTATAAATGAAAAGCTACATAAATTGTTTACTAAGAAGTCAGTATATGTGAGCTACAACTTCTTACAGCATGAAAAGTTCCTGTAAATACTTCTTAAACATCTCTTTCTTTTGGCAATGATTTATCAGCACTCTGGTGAAATTCCCCCTTTCCAACCACCATAAATCTAAAACTAGTATCAAACAAGGCCGGGAAATCAAGTGATGTACCACAGTCTTTTCCAAAGCAACAACTGAAATGTGAACCTTAGTTTCTGACCATGCATTACTCTACTTTCACTATGGTTTGGTTTTTCTTTTCTTTTGCCCAGCAAATACACTTATACTCTTTGTGCGTGTTGACCAGTTTGGCAGACTAGAGAGGAATTCTAAACAACCAGAGCCCTGAAAAGTATTTATTTGCTTCACCCAGATACTGCCCTCTTCATCCATGCTTTTCACCAGCAATATCCCAAAAAGCTAAAGCTGAGTTTCAGAAATAGGCAGTTATTTTTGCAGGGATCCTTTGAACACGTTAGCTGCAAGCAGCAGCAGAAAAAAAGGACATCGTTCTCCTGTCTTTGTTATTCCCATCTTCCTTCCCTAATCCCCGCCCCCTTTTTTTTCCTACAACCACATTAAGAAAATAAACCCAACCCAAATATAATGGAAGAAACCACTGATACTGACCCCTTTTGCCGGTAGGAACATTTGATACCATCTAAGAAACTTCAAAACATTCTGCTCCTTTCTAATCCTTTCATCTTGAAAACAGAAGGAAAAAAGTCTGCTAAAATATTATATGAGCAATACCTATTCAAAGCCTTTCAGGAAGCATCATGTAGCTAGCAGTACTGGATCATATGAGGCACCTAATTACGCATCCTCTCAAACAATGTACTAGAGTGCAAATTTAGGAGGACCGTCAGAGTTTGAACCAGTAGAGAGTGAGCTGTCCTCTGGAATACTCTCCAAACTTCAGACTGGTGGAATTTTCTGAGTTGGAAAACTGTACTCACTTCTGTTATGTTTAATACCTCTTTACAGACCTATCAAATTTGTTTAATCCTTTTCTGAATCCCCTTTTGAATGTTTGGCCTCCACATTATCTTATGACAAGGAGTTCCACAGTTTCTTTGTGCCACTTGAAGAAGTACTGTTTTGTTCCTTAAAACGTTTTAAAGAAGGTGTCTCTGATTCTAGTGGTATTCAAAATACCTAACGATAATCTCATATATGCACCTTCTCCATGAGATTGATGATTTTAGAGTGAAGTCTTCGCTTTCTCCCTGTCACTGTGTTCCTATCGCTTCTTTGTAGATTGAAGGATAGTCAGTTCTGTCCCTATCAAGAGCGAAGTCTTTCCAGTTCTGGTTAGCTTGCCAGCCTTATACTTTTTCCAGATCCATCATACCCTTTTGAGTTGGGCTGACCAGAACTGCACTCAGAATTCAAGATAAATTCCCAAAAGAATCAGACATCTGCATAAAGGCTCTGGTTCTGTAGTCCTATCCTAATGCTTCCTAGCTTTTCGTGTGGTGTTTGACTACCAGTGAACACTGAGCTGATGTTTTCAGAGAAGGGTACATGATGTCTTTCCTGAGTGGAAATGATTTGTTTAGAGCCCGTCTGTGTGCTCTGTAGATGGGCGGGGTGGGTACATGCATGAAGTGTGAGGTTGCATATTAAACGCTGATTTCATTAATTTCTCATTCAAGAGCTTGAGCTCCCAGCAGCCTAGCAGTTTTGCAGTTGGCAATCATGAAGAATTTTTTGTGATTATTATTAAAACAGACTTCACCATCTCACTTTTCAATCTTTTCAATTCATTAGTCTGTGCATCTACCATAGTTTTTTGGTGTGTACTTTTGAGCTGAATCTCTTTGGAGTCCCCACTTACAGCTCTTTGGGCCATGTTGCAGAGCAGTCTCAGGATGCACAAATTGTATTTCCTTCGGATAAAACTAAATGAGAGGGTGAGCTGTAACTACTAGCAAGCACTCTGTCCTTTGGACCAAACTAGAGCTAAAATGAAGTACTTACTTCTCTCTCCCCAGAAAATGCCTATCGTGTAGCTCCTAGGTCTTCAGCTCCAACTGTTTGACTCTACAGATCCACTCCCATTGCACTGCTCACAGTGGCATAACTAGTGACAGGCAGCACAAAACAGATGTTTCTCTCTTAACTCTATTTGTCTGAAAACTGGTTGTTTCCTCTTACTCTTTATTTTCTTTTAACCACTACTAACCTGTGAGAGGATCTTTTATCTCATAGGAGCTTGTGTCATTTAAGAGCACTACCACTTGGGTTGCCTTTCTTCATATATCTGCTGATTCTTTCAAATGGCTTCCCTCTAACAAACTTTTGACTCTTCCCTGCTATGCTATCTTTATGTCTAGTTTCTATATGTTTTTTTTCATAGGGATCTCACATTTGTGGATCTGGAGATTACAGATTCAAAAGGCAACAGAAACACAGAAGTCTGCCACCTTCTGTTTCTGTAGTAGTGAAGGAGACTTAAGGAACAGCTTATAGACTGATGTCAAGCTGTCTAGATGCTCTATATAATTATATGGGAATTGGAAATAAACTTTTGTGATAGAGACAAACCTTTCATCAACAAAGGAACTACTGCTTGCAATAACCATTTCTTACAACCTATGCGCAATAGCGCATGCCATTTAAAGCAGCACACGTTGAAAACGACAAGAGTTTTTGGCCTGGGGATACTTACAGCTGAAATTCTTTCAGAAGAAAACATTCAACTTGCTTTTCACAGCGCAGGTAAAATTTCTGTAGTTCTCTCTTTTGTGTAGAAAAACTAAATTAGTAATCATATTTGCCTTTCAAAGGACCCCCCTCGGGTCCTTTGACAATATAACCAGATTCAGTGCTTTTGGTTACCAGAGGGAATGAGAGAAGTGTTCAAGCAAGGCTGGTTGCCATGCTGCTTCCTTCACCTTAGAGAGAGCAAAATCTGAGTCAAACTCAAGAGTGAATTGCTGATCTTAAATTGGTCATAGATATTTGGTCACTTGACCTTAAAAACTTTTCATTTTCTTTTTATTATGTTTATTGGTGTGAAAGAGGTGGAGCAATGCAATTCCAGGATAATACTTCCTTTAGTTTTGCTTGAACAGTGAAGGTAAACTAAGTTTGTCCCATCTTCAGTCAGTATGCGACTCAGGAAAAGCCTGCCCTTTTGCCTTGTATAGAATTGTACTGTGCCGGTCATAATTTCTGAGCTAATAACTTTTTTTTTAATTCTTCAATCCACTTGGCATTTAAGGGAGACAGCACTAAAAAGGTTAGCAAACAGTTTCTGGGGGAGCAAATATAATTGAATCCCTGTTCTTTGCTGCCATGAATACCGCTTTGCACCATGAATAGTGTCAGATTTCTGAAGTATATTGTAGGCACTTCCAAACAATCATGCCTTTAGCCTACATTCTAACATCCACGATATTGTTAAAAACTTCAGACCAATTTCCTCTCAGAAAAAGACAGCATTATGGTTTGTAACAACAAGAAAAGCGTCCAATTTCAAGCATAGCCAGGAGGAAATATCAAACTGAATTTATTTGGAGGAGGAAATAGAATTAGGGAGTAACAATGACTTTCTCCAGGATATATTCATGCATTAACAAGCCAGCGTTAATTCAAATGTAAACATCTATAAGCTTTTGTTTTTACAAAACACAGTCAAATTTTTTTTCCTGTAGCTATGCATGCTGGCAAATACTCACAGACTGGAAAAAATACTGAGATGAAAAGTCACCCTAAACACAGGGTTCACACTAGTAGACATTTGGTTTGAGTTATGCCATTGTTCATAACCATTATACTGCTGCTGTTATGTTGCTTTGTTATATCCTGATACTGTTCTTCCTGGAGTCAGTCATGGGAGCAGGAGGGGAAAAATATTTTGCAGAGCACTTGTATCCCTTCCAGTGCTGTGGAGATGTTGGGGGAGAATAGTGGTCTGTAAGAGGCATTGGACTGAAGTAAAAGACCTCTCTAGCTTCAGTTATGTATGTTCAAAACCACTGAAGGGTCATTAAACATGCACAATGCAGGTAACTTTGTGGATGAAAACGAGCATTTGACAAGTACGTTCAGCAGCACGTTAGATCTTTTCAGCAGTGATCAGCAGGATACTTAAATTTCTGTGGAGGCACCCAATAGGATTAGAAACTGCTGTATTTTTTAGTCACCATCTTCACATTTTGCCCCTACAGTCTGCCATGCTTAGCTCCTTTAAATTGTGCTCAAAGCTGTCATAGACTGTTCCTGTGGCAGTTAATTTCAACATATTTCTGCTGTAAGAAGGGAGGACCAAGGTCCCCTATAGTCTCATTGTAATTAGATGGCTTCCCTCTCCTATCTGTTACGAAGTATATTTTAAATACAGTGTGACTAAAAGACTGAATTTGCCATCAAGTTTTTTAATCTTGTAATTGTGAAGACAGAGGATATTAGTAGTGGGAATTGGACAGAGCTGTACAGATTAAAATAATCCCAGTTATTCAAAATGCTTAATTAAAATTGCACAGTAACAAGATACAGTGGCAGAGCTGCAGGTAACCTTCCTGTTCTGAAGTTAAAAGTGTTTCACTTGGAGGTAAGTCCTGTCTGCTGTGAAATGCAAATAGCCATGAGCAGTTAGCTCTATAAAAACATGCAGGGGAGCTACACTAGTTGCAGATGCCAAATGTTACCTTTAGGAAACTGTTGCCCTGCCAACATATGGGACTTCACTCTGCCCACATCTTTATATCAATTTTTTTTCATCTACCTTTTGGCATTGTGCTAACATGTACACTATTGTTTTTAGAGAGCGGAGAATACAACTGAGAACACTCACTTAAGTTGGCAGGGGAAGATGCTGGCAAAGTTGATGTTAGCTGTTGGGTATGTGTTAGACTCTAGTCTGTGCTTCCTTACTGGGAAATCTTAGTTAAGTCTGCTCTCTACCATTACAGAACAGGAGTTGCACCATCTTTCTGTCAGATGCCTCCCCACATCTGACCCAAATTCTGGCAACCAAGAAAAACTCTTCCCTTTTAAAAAGTGGCTCTCAAAGCTCATTGATACAGCAGACTGACTATCTGTTGAATGTAGCTCTGTTTCTTGAGCAGGTGATCTTAGCTCACTTAAAGGAGAAAAATCCACCCAGTCAGGAATGTTGCTCACCAGGAGTGACAACCTACAATTGGTACAGTGAATGAGAAGCTCAGGTTCACAGGTGCCTCCAACCTGACCTACCTTCAGCCAGGCTATGATTACTTAAAGAGATATAACACCCCAATCTTTGTACTTTCTAAAGGCGGCTCAGTTTCAGTTCAAACAGAGGGAGTGGCTATGGAAAGTTGGCATAAGGAACAAGAGTGTTTCATTGTTTTCTGAACTCTTTTAAAAAAAACCTCCTTCAAGTCTGCTTTGATACCAAGATATTTGTTTACTACTTGAAAGAACTATAGGTACATTAGGAAGAAAAAAGGCCATTTCCTGAAATGCAGAACATGAGGTGACCGTGCAGAGACCTACCAGTGCTACAAATACATGCACAGCCTTTTACAGCTGTTGTATTTAAATCACTATTGCCAAGTGCTACAGTTTAATGCAAGACCTTTTGCTTCCCACCCTCTCCAAAATTGTGGAAGGTTACTCATGCTTGGTTAACAGGAGAGGAATCAAGAACATGCTAGAAGTGATACTTTAAGGAACTACTGGGAACAAGTAAACCCAGGCAGGGGCTGCGTTGTACCGAAACTGTGTCTCAATGACAGGTAAATCTTAGTGTCATACAGGGTTGGGAAACTGTATGGCGATAGAGGCTGATGCAGTAGTTCTACAAATTAAGTCCACCCTTTCCTGTGAAAATTGGACAGTACTGTTTAGAGGATGGGAGGGTATTAAGCAGAAGGAATAGAGCAGGTGGAACAGTAGTTCTTTTAAGGGAAGATGATACACAGCAAAAATAGGACAATACATTTGTATCTGAGCACTGATTGTGAACATAAGGCTTCTCAGAATCATTAAAAACAAGGCTGGCCATCCTTTGAGATTTCCTAATGGAGTGATTATCTTGACTACAGAGGGACAACTTATTAAAAGATAATAATAATGCTTCTTTTTAGAGCACACTTAATTTTCCCAGTTTTTAACTGTTTTTCCATCTGTTTCCAGTAAGATGGGTATCTCAAATGAGCATAAATGAGTTGGGCGCTTACATGCCATTTAAATTCAGTTGGCTCTGAGTATGTGGTTCCCTTGGGTCCTTTGAAAAGCCAAGATTCAGTGAATAACTGTTGGTGTTACATTGCCTAACACTCGTGTTTTAGGGTTGGGTTGTGGTTTCTTCCACCTTTGAACATCATTACTCCATTAGGGAGAGTTTAGCATAACTCAGTGAAAGCTAAATCCCACCACTGGCTGAAGAACACAGAGACCTACAAAAACAATGGTGGGGTGGGGGCTTGGGGGGGATTTGTTGTTTACAACAAAGCTGTGTATTGCCCTGATCCTGGATCAGTGAAGTTGGTTGAATTCTTGTTACTGGTTTCGGTAAGATCTTGCTTTGTACTGGTATACAGAAGGGCAATAATACCGTTAGCAAGATGTTTTAATACTTTGCATCCAGATTTAATATTTTTAATCTGTTGTGACTGTTGTCTCCATTTCATTTCCCTTGTTCAGTTCTCCTCCACTGTTTTGGTTCCTCCCCACTTCTGTCATGTTTTTGTCCCCTTCCAAAAGCAGAACAAAACCCCTCCTTCCTTTGACGTTTTCTCCCCCTTCCCCCTTATCTATTCCTCCCACCAGCGACTCAGTTTAGCAGAGGGGTGACCAAAGCTGCGCATTGAGCTGTGCCTTTACTCTCTGGGGAATGCCAAACCTGCACTGGCAAGTGAAGTTCAGCGTTTGAGATCCTTTTCAGGACTGACTGCTGCTTTTGTAAGTCACTATATATGGTCAAAAGACTTGTCTGCTCCTTTGGAGAAGGGCGGGGTGGTGGAAAAAAAGATTACCTCTGAAAAGCAGAAAGCTACCCAAACTGGGAAAAAAAACAAAAGACAACTTGCAGTGAGAAAGGCTGGGAGAATGATTTTTAATGCGTGTGTTGTAGCCTCTGACTCCTCTCTTCCCTTCTCCTGGAGCGACCCCTAAGGGGATGTGACCCAGGCGCCACCGACCTGTGCGGCTCCTAGCGCTGCTGCCCTGCCGCTGGGGTCCTGGTGTCCCCGGGGGCTGCTGGCTGGGTACCGCTGGTCCTGGTGGTATGTGGCCTGCAAAGGAAGCAGAGGGAGAAAGCAAGCCAGAATGGAGAATGGCAAACATAAAATATCTTAGAAGTACACAGGGATGTTAACTCCAGAGGAAAGAATGATACCAAGAGTCAGGAGAAAGAGTCCATGTGCAGTCAACAGAGGAAAAAAGTAACTACGGTGCCAAGACGCACTGGAGGGAGACACTTTGAAGGCCTCCTCTATTAGTCAGGCCCTCATGGGGTCAGGGGAGTTCAGTAGAAACAGCCAGAACTGACTGTCCTAGAGTTTGATTCTTGTCAGCTGCAGAAATGTAGGAACAAACATGAATTGACCATTTTACTTTATGTACACACGTACATACACACACTGTGATCCTGACACCTGAAGACTGGGGCCGTCCTGCCACGTTGCCTGGATGAAAAAGCCTCTTCACAGCTTCCAACACATGAGACTTGAGCACACAGTTGAGTTACTGGGTACCACACAGTCAGCTGCAGTGTAGTTTTATGAGGCAGAGCATGCAGATTTAACAGCTCACCTCACCTGAAAAGGAGAATTTCTGGTCTTTCGCTGGTCCTGGCTGTGTTATTTTCCCTGCTAAACTCGTGCCAGCATGATTGCTCATCAGATACGCTGTGAGTCACTTCAAGTTGCTAAAGTTGCAGGAAAAAACAGCACCACACAAGAAAAGAGTTGAATCGTTTCCTGGTATTTTAATTTATTAAAACAGCTCTTGGAAGGGCCTAACGCTAGGCCGGAGTTATTAGTGGGCAGGGGAGAAAAATGGTGACTGCCCAGGCAAGGGTAGGAGCCACTAGAGTAAGGTCAGCTGCCTGTGGATCTGTACCCTTAACAGCCTGCCTGGCTGCTTTGGATGTTTGAGCCCACCATTTGACAGAAGACAAAACCATTGATCAATTGGTTAATACCATGGCAATAGCCCGGCATGCACGTGATATAGAAGGGAGAGAAAAAGTGAATAGTAGATTAATAGTATAAATTGGAAGGCTGCTGTTTGTTATAGCAGGAAGCCTACTCACAGCAAAAAAAGACTGGATTCAAACAAAGTTAACGAGTACGATACATTGAAGTTACTATCCATTGCGGATTTAGATTTTATGGAATGAATGAAACAATTCTCTGCAAAGCTCTGGCAACACCTACTGTTTTTTAGATTGCAGCCATTCTCCTCACCTTCAGTGCTGAAAAGCAGTGCAGGAAAGAAGCATGGGAAAGGAAATGGAAATCCAGGAGCCCAGACTTGAGTCTTGTTACTTGCTCGGTATGGAGAGGGTTAGTTCCCAAAGCCAACTGTTCACTGTGCTAATTTTAATACAAATCAGTAACATTTTAGATAGATCCCAAGATTTTGAACTTGAGAAAGGAAAAAATAACCAAACCAGTGGAATTCTGAGATTTTCAGATCTCCTGTCATTTACACTCAAGTCTTGCAGTGTGTTCATTGTTGCATGGGATTAGGGAATAGTTGTAGAGATAAGTAACTTCCCTGTAGGAAGACCTTTCGGCAGTGTAGTTTCTGCAGCTATAACTCTAAGATGACGTAGCTAACCGGCCTGTGAAAGCAGGAATGGCAGCACAGACTCAGAAGCGTGGCTTTTAACTCAGCCCTTTCTGCCAGCAGTACACTGCTCGACATAGGTCACTGCTAGTATGTGTGCGTTAGCATACCTTGACAGAGCTAAGACTCAAAACTTAACTGTCCTTTTATTCCTTATTTCTCAAGTCTGTCTATCCTGTTTATACTAGTATAGTAGTATTGGGTATCAGCTGGTATCTATCACAGATCAAGGTTGCATGAGGCTTTTGGGGTGTCCAGGTCAAGATCTGAGCATGCTGTAGGGCTTAGTATTTCCATCAAAGCCCTGATGATTGTACAAGGCCTTAGGGATTTCCGCTAATTGTCTGCTACTTTCACAAACCCTGTGGGCTCTCATTGTAGACCTGTAATTCACAGCTTCGTTTGACATACTGCATATCATTTTAGGATTTTCTTTAATACAGAAGGCTTTGTTATTGCACTTTTTTTTAAAGTTAATCCATGTGATGCAAATAACTGGTGGAGTAACTGCTAATGAACTTCTCTCCACTGTGTAGTTACTCTAATCAATTCTGCAGCAGGCGTGTGTGAAAGCTGTACAGGTACACACAAAACCTGTCCAACCTGAATGCCCTGTCTAAGGAAATTTTTCAAGCATGCCATTAAAGCATCTACTGTTGCAGTTAAAAATACAGTAGACCTACATTGATCATATTTGTCATCCCATGAGCAAAGAGACATGTTCTGCCAGCCCTAGTGTGATACCAGCAATCAGCTCAGTGAAGTTAAGGGGTTGCATACAGAATTTGTGTGAATACATAGGAAGTTTTGGAGCAGCGTCATTGAGGACTGGGGTCAGTCAAAAATGTGGGGAAGTTAGCAGCAGGTGCTGACTACTTTGACAACAGAAAATTGCCTTTTCTAAAGCTCAGCAAGGTGACGTACGGGAAAAGTTGATGCTCAGCGGGTCAAAGTGCCTCACCAGTCATAGACGAAAAGGAAATTCTGAAGAGAGCAGTAGAAGAAAGCTGACTGGTCATGAATTCCCAACTTCCAGGTTCCCAAACATACTTAAAATTTATGTTTCCCTTAATTAAATGGTCTTTCCTCCCTGTAGACTTGTAAGAACTGCTTCCTGATGGAGCATCTATGAAATCAGTAGTCAGCCCTTAAAAAGGGAAGTGGCATTCTGCATCCAACACTGTCCAGGGGCCCTGAGGACCTAAGTTGACTCCCTGTATTTGGAAGGCATATTGTACCACTCAACTGAGTAGACAAAAAAAATCTGATACAGTTCCAATGAATGTCCTGTACAGCTATTACTCTTTCAAAATATTTTGAATAGTCCTGGTAAAGTGATGACTCTGTACCCATTAAAAATGTTGAGTCTTGGCTGCATTGTTTGAATTTGGTACAAGGAGTTCCAAATCCTGTCTCATGGACCGAGATTTAAATTTCTCTTTACATTTAGCTTCACAAATATTTCCTTTGAAATATTGGAAGCCGCCTGAACAGATTTGATTGATAACCAGCATGTTTATTGTCCTGCTTCACAGAAATGGTTGTGAGGAAGGGTCAAGGAAAAGGCATGTTGTCATGTAGAAATTAGCATGACCTCTGAAGAACACGTACATAGAACCACACGCTTAGTTCCTCCTCAACAAGAGCACTTTTTGTCTTCTCTGCCTGCTCTACCTAATTCTTTTTAGGATATGAAATCTGTATACATATGCACTTCTGTGTGTATGTGTATATATATATATGCATGCATGCATGCAAACTGAAACATACCGAGCCTCAGATATTCTATCCCCAGGTATTGCCACCATTATCACTGCTCCCCTTTGTGCTTCTGGGATGGTTTGCAAGGCCACGATGTGAATGGGCTCAGTACCTACCTACAGCTGCATTAGCAGAAGTGAGGGGACCAGTCTGGGTACAGGTGGAAGCGGGAACTCCTGAAGTGGCCAAAGGCCCTTGTCAAACCATTGCAAGCACCTTTCTGTGAAAAGCAAGCGGCAGCAGGGAGGTGCTCGTTACCTCAGCCCTCTGTGGAGGGAATAAGAACGGGCAGAACGGCAATATCTGATGATCCTTCATGGTGGCTGTCACTGGCTTTCTTCAGTTAGAAGCATCTGGCAACACAAGAGAGGAATTTGTCTAATTCCCTTGCATGCTGCTTCAGCCCTTTCTTTTCAAGCCTCTACAGCCTTGACAGCAACTGAGCCATTGCTCAAGAGGAAAATGCCATGCTGATCAACATTAGCAGCATAAAATGAAAGTCTGTATGCAAATCGCAGATCCCGCCCCACTTTAAAGACAAATATAGGACCACTGTGTCGAGCATCTTATGTTCTTGGCTATGAGACTGCAGTGGAATAATAAGATTCACAATTCTGTAATTAACTTTAGAACTTGAGGAGCAACATGCATGATACACTAGGGGTTTTCATTTCCCGAATAGGCAACTCTAGCTGTGCTATGCTTCAACATCCGTCATGTTTACTAATCTTAGTCTGACCCCTAGTGAGCTGTCACAGAATAATCAAATTTATCTAACAGATGCTGCACCTTCCTGACAGGCAACTACCACAAAAAGAAGTCATTTATCCACTTTTTTTTTTTCTTAAAAAACCTTGGTTACCTTTATCAGTAGCATAACATAAGAAAAACAAGAGAAGAGTCAGCTCAGAAGTCATCAGGCTTTCTTCTAAAGGTGGGGGTGTGGAAGAGAACACATCACCCGGTACCAAATTCACTTAACTTACCTCTGCATATAAGGTGGTTTTTGCCTCCTTTCCCTCCTCCTTTTTTTGTGCAATCAGGAACTGCTTCTTCAGATTTATGAAGAGATTTTTATCTCTGAAGGAGATGAAGTGGAAGTTGCATCTGGTTAGATAATAAGTTTAAATTAACAAACACTTAGAAAGACAAAAAAAGGGTGTAAGTTAAAGCAGCAAACACATTTTTAAGGACCTAAATAACTTGCACAATTTTTTAAGCCATTAGAAGTTTCTAGGTTTTTGTCAGCTTTAACCTCAGCATTTTGTTCATACTGGATATTTCTTGCTCAGTGTGTTTATGCCAAGTAGTTAAGGCCAAAATACAATCACTGTGCGCTTGCCTTGGCAATAAGACAAGCACAGTAAAATTTTTATGGATTTCTTTCCCTGCATGAAGATCCATTTATCAAGCACACTGACAAATTAAAAAAAGTAATTTGCCCAACCTCTGAAATGTACCCACGAGAGCTCGTGCTTCTTCTTTTTTTTTTTTAAGCAGCACTGTAGCTGTAGCCAAGAGGATTCTCTCAGTAATAGTGCTCTCTGTCTATGGTTTTGGTGTACTTCTGTTACCCCCCAGTTTGCACAAGACGTGATTTTGACACCTATTCCCATCTTTCTGCTCCCTACAGGCATTTTGAAGTTTGTGGAAATCACGGTTAACCTCCTGGTGCTGATTTGCGTGGGCGCTGCCCAAGCCTCTGTTGCAGGCTTCACGTCCCTTGGCGGCTTTGGCACTGGATCCTTTAGCCTGAATTCGGCCTATAGCCCCTTTGAGGGCACGGAGCTCCAGGAGGCGAGGGAGCTAGACATGCAGTTCACCCAGATGAGAGCCCCTTGCGTGTATGGCGGAGTAGCCTTCAGCTTAACAGCAGCAGTACTTACCCTTGTCTTCCTTGTTGTGGGGGCAAAACCCATCCAGCAGCTCAGGATGGGGCTGCTGGCAGGCGAATGTGCCTTCAGCCTGCTGGCTGGTGCGGCATACATCGCGGCGGTCGGCCTCTACCTGCATTTTGTCAGCCAGGTGAACTCCACAGAAGTTTGCAAGAGGCGCGAGAGGCTGTATGCGCGTCGTGGTTATACCTCCATGAACTGCGTGGTCCAGGGCGGCGACGCGGCCGTCGGCCTTTTTGGTGTTGCTGCTGCCTGTTTGTACTTTGCCAGCTTTGTGGTCTGCATCCTTGCTATCCGAACTGTCCGAGCCTTCCAGAGCCACGTGGCCAAGGCTCAGCACAGCCCCAAAAGTGGCATTAGAGACAGAAGCATCAGAAACCACCATGCTGTCCACAGGACCTCTGAAAGCTCCCACAACGTCCAGGCTCTTGCCACATTAGTGTGAAGTCAGCTCTGGGACCTTGCCAGAGAGCTGGAGCTTCAGCAAGGGACCGACACTGGGCGTCACATGCTGAACAGGCGACCAGTCCACAACATACTGTCCCACAAGGTGCCGAAGCGTGTATTGAATCACCAAATGTAACAGTACTGCTGTAACATGATGTAATAAAATTGACGTTGAGCGGATGTTTCAACAAGGTTTTTTGCATCAGTCTCTCAAGCTGGACTCCTGCATTTAAAATGTGTTTGATTGATTGATTGTAATATTTTCATCCTGCACAGAGCAACTCCAAACAGCAATGGGCTGTTAACAGGTTGCAACTGCAGTGCTGCCAAACTTGTGCTAACAACCACTTCCTTTCCTCTCCCATGACATAAGGAATTAAACACACAGCTAGGATGGGCAGCCTTCAACAGATCCTGCGCCTGTCGATGCATCCTGTTGCCTTGTGCCACACCGCTCACAAAGCAAAGGACACTCAAGTGCTTTGCGGAATCACAGCCAAAGCTACACTTGTGACCTGTTTCGCTTGGGCTAGTGAAGTGTTTTATCTTTTCAGTCATGGGGGTTGACACATGCCAATCATGTGCTCCCTGAGGAATGCTGCTGGGAGGAACTAGCTGCAATTTCAAAGGCAGCGTTTGGGTCCTCCTCCAGTTTCCTACTACATCTTCCCCATCTCACTGAGCGCAGATCAGAACCTGAGAGGCGGCACAGTGGTCAGCTATCAGCTTAGTAAAGATACTGCTTGCTTCTGTAACCACCTAACCAAGTGTCGTGGTTTAACCCCAGCCGGCAGCTAAGCACCACGCAGCCGCTCGCTCACTGCCCCCCCACCCCTGGGATGGGGGAGAGAATCAGGAAAAAAAACTCGTGAGTTGAGATAAAGACAGTTTAATAAGACAGAAAGGAATGAAAAACAATGATAATGATAATAATAATAATATGACAATAGCAATACTAAAAGAATTAAACTATACAAAGCAAGTGGTGCACAATGCAATTGCTCACCACTCGTTGACCGATGCCCAGTTAGTTCCCGAGCCGCGATCCGCGCCGCCCGGCCAACTCCCCCCTGTTTATATACTGGGCATGACGTTCCATGGTATGGAATACCCCTTTGGCTAGTTCAAGTCAGCTGCCCCGGCTCTGCTGCCTCCCAGCTTCTTGCACACCTGCTTACTGGCAGAGCACGGGAAACTGGAAAGTCCTTGGCTGAAGATAAGTGCTACTTAGCAACAACTAAAACATCAGAGTGTTATCAACATCATTCTCACACTAAATCCAAAACACAGCACTGTAACAGCTACTAAGAAGAAAATTAACTCTGTCCCAGCTGAAACCAGGACACCAAGGTTTGGCTTGCTGACTCCACAGCTGGTGGTGGGCAGAGCCCGAGTCGGGAACACGCTGGCTGCCCTGGAGTTTTCCATGGGAATGCTGTAACAGTGACAGAAAGTACATGTGTCCTTCCAATATCTAAACACATAAGGCATGAGTGAATAGCAGCAATTGTATGCCCCCAGGGTTGAGAAAATAAATTTAAGAGAACATCTTTCAAGAGTCCTTTGTTTGAGGCAGATGAAATAGGTCACCGGTCTTCATAGATGAGGGAGTGAGAAAAAAAGGCCGCTCTTGAAGTACGTAAGATTTGTCAGCTTGAGAGGAGGGGAGAGGCAATTTTGATTCTGGCTGTGCTCACTCTTTTCAGTTTTGTCTGGCTCAGAGTCATTGCCCAGATGAGGCTCTTTTGAACCATAGTAGAGTTTATTCCTTGTATACTTCATATGTATATACACACACACACATAGATCTCAAAGGATTATGTTTGAGGTAATATAAGCCAAACAAGAAAATGTGGTTCTGATGAGAAGTGATTACATGAGCCTTTGCAATAAGTATTTATCATTTGTATAATACCTTAAACATCTCTTTAACACCTTGAACATCAACAAGCTTCATAGCATTATTATGCTTATGAAGAGACAGGAGTGAAGAGTTTTTCCAAACTTGACATGGCTCACAGTAGGGATAGAGTCATGAAATATTAAGACTTCGATTTCTAGCTCTTTGCCCAAACCCAGGCCTTCACTGGTATGATGTAATTGGCTGGGAAGTCTGTTACAGGGATGTCTGACATGCAGCTAAAGCCGCAGCTAGCCACTTTGTTAGGCATTCCTGCCTGCACACTTGTTCCTGTGGTACCTCTACATCTTGCACATTTTGAATGCAGGCTTAGTTACATGATGACACACTGTTATTAACTTACACAAACAACAAAAAGCAGCACCTTGAAGTGACACATTCAAAAGATTAGAAAAGGCTGCAGGTAAGAATGTATAAATCTTAACTCAGTCCTTAAATACGTGTGCAATATGAATTTTAATCTCAGGGCTTCTTACTCTGCCCCATTCATTTTTGAATGCTTGCCTGCCATCACTGTGCAATGGCAACAGTCCTTCGCGAGCATTGATTCTGTCTCTTTTTTCCTTGTGTGTGGGGTAAAGGCCTCATTTGTTGCAAGGTAATTCAGTCTTGAGAAAAAAGTGCACAGAGTTTCCCTGTGGACTATTGCTGTAGTGTTCCTCCCTTGGACACTTGGGTTTCTCACAGTCAATCCATTTTGGGTCCCTTTCCTGTTAACAGGAACAACTTTATGCATTTTATGGGGAGAGTCAAAAAGTAGCTGCTAGTTACAGGTGCTCGGTTGGAGACTCCGGGGTCCTGCTCGCTGCCCCAAGCATCCGGTCAGTCCCAGTCACGTTCTCTCAGCTCCTCACCCAGCTGCCTCCCCGCACTCACCATCCCCTCGTGTTTCTAACCTCCGCAGCCTCAAGTTGATTCCTTCTATCTAATCTAAATCTACCTTCTTTTAGTTTAAAACCGTTACCCCTTGTCCTGTCACTACAGGCTCTGGTAAAGTCTCTCTCCATATTTCTTATCAGCCCATCCACCAGTATCCCCAAGTCCTTCTCCACAGGGCTGCTCTCAATCCATTCATCACCCAGTCTGTACTGATACTGGTGATTGCCCCAGCCCAGGTGCAGGACCTTGCACTTGGCCTTGTCAGAACTTTGGGAGGTTCACGTTGGCCCACTCCTCAAGCCTTGAGACCCTGACAAGGTCCCTCTGGATGGCATCCCTTCCCTCAAGCATACCAGCTGCACCACTCAGCTTGGTGTCATCCACAAACTTGCTGAGGTCCTGAAGCACTACAAGCAGAGGGACCACAAAGAAAGCCAAAGCCCAGTGATTGCCAGCTTCTTGAAAGCTTTGTGCCTCAAATTTGTTTCCTTCCGTGCTACCATGAAGAAAGATCACTAGGAAATCATCGCAAAGAGGAAATAAACATCAGAGCTGTTTCCTCCACTCACCTTCATGGAGGGAAGTGTAGGAGAGGAGAGGGGAAAATCCCAGAAATAATCCTCAGAGGACTAGGGTGGGGAAGAAGCAGCTTTCCTTCCCCTCGGGGTGAAGGGCAGGCCATATACCATCAGAGCAATCCAAACAACCCTGCTTCCCGACTGTAACAAGACCATGCTTGGTATCCTGTAGCCGACTTGAAAATCTTTACTGTGCAAGCTGGGAAGGTGTAATACAAGAGCAGAGATTTTTCTGGCACACACATATGACTGAGGCTGCAACAGGCTGTCATCCCCAGCTGCCGCTGCAGGTGGTCCTACCCTCCGGGCCAGATTAGCCTTCCCACCGTCTGCTGCAGATGGCTGTGCCCCACTGTTACCTCTGCACAGCGACTGCCAGTTAGTACGGGACAATAATCTGCATTTGGACCAGTAAACAAAGGCAGGGCAAATGGCTCCTGTCAGCCCTACCATTTCTTTTAGCCTTTCCCTGCTGCCCGCCCTGGGCATGCATGCGTGCACCGCCTGCATGCAACTTTCAGGGTCAGCACTGAAAATAAACTCACCGGTTTCTTTGACGCAGCCCCTCACAGCCCAGTTTCACCTACAACCCAAGGACTGCACACAGTCATCACTCTCAGTCCCTCTTTGGTGAGAGGGATCCTCAGGGTGTATCCAGCTTGCCCGCTGTGACCACCATCAGCTTATCACCTGCTGCGAGGGAAACAGTGATAGCAAAAGGTCAAATCCGTGCTTCCCTGAGAGGTTGTCTTGTGGGTAGACAGTATGGCCTCTCTCAACCTAAAAGCCTTGGGGGCCCCACCACTGGTGCAGTAGGAAGCCTTCTGGCATGCCAAGCCTATTCTGAACCTTCAACAAGAGGGATAAAATGGCCACCATCCCTGGAGATGGTAGGAAACAGATGCAGGTTGCCGGGTGAACTGGAGCTGCCTGACAGGAGAAAAGCCCCGCTGCAGATGATGGGTCACCGGTGCAAGGTGCTGGGGTGACTTGAGTAGCTCATTTATTTCAGAGTTACCTGCGAGCCTCTCAGCCAGCCCCTTTGGATTTAACCCACCAATTTGCACATCTCCTTCAACGTGGGAGCAAGGAGCTTTAGTCTGAGAGCAAAACCTCCAGCTGAGCTCCCCAGCCATTAACTATCCACAAAGGGACCCCCACCCCACAGAAGAGCCTTGGAGAAAAACAATCTGTCTTTGAAAAAAATGTGTCTCCATGCCCTAATCCGGAGGGGAAAATAAAGGGCATAAGATATTTAGGATGACTATGTTAAAAACAAAACAAAACCAAAAAAAAAAAAAGGGGGGGAGAAAAGAAAAAAATCCACCCCCTTGATCCTGCATCCCACCGCTGATGGGATTTCAAACTACCATGAAAATTTTGTCATGCTGGATTGTGTACCTTTGAGCACTCATTTTCCTGAATGTCTCCTTTATTCAAATAATAGTTCATAGAAGTGGCTCAGTCTGGGGGAAATCTTGTCCAGAACAGAGCAAATCAGCATCCAAAGACACAGGCGTCTTGTTTCAATGTAAAAGGCGAAATTGTGGGGGGTGAGGCCAGAGAGGAGAGAGGATATTTACTCCTCCAAATAGGCTTAACGTAGCCTTTACATTTACCAAATAATTCAGGTATCTGGAACTGTAAATCCAGCACTGCTGGAAGATCTGCATGTGTTAGGGCGTTGCCCTCCTGCTGCTGACCAGCTGTAAGGAGGAGGGACCTTTGTACCCATCTGCAGAAAGGAAATTTTCAGGTAAGCACAAGCAACAAGTTTTCCTATTTTCTTAATGAGTTTAATAAAACTTTCCTAGAATATATTGAATTTTATCACAATTTAAGCTTTTTCCATTAGTTCTTCAGAAGACTTTGAGTGTATCCGATGTAGAGAAACAACCAGAGACACAAACTGGTTGTGCAACAGCAGAAATTGAATTCAAGGCTTAGCGTTAAGAAAAGCTGGGATCTCAGTTTACATGAGAAACTCCTTTAAAGTGATGAGAATACATACAGGGATTAGAGTACCAAAGAACAGTCTGAATAGAAATTGTTCTTTCATAATCCGTGCATTTTACTCCCAGTGCAGATTTGTCTTCATTAAAGCTACTCTTCTGGTAGTTTTCCACCACAATTTACATTCACCTGTAAATTAAGTAAAGCTATAGATACACAACAGACCTTTGGTAACTCCGATCTCTCAATTACAATTTGCAGAACTTGGGTGTCTCCTTTTCTTTTTCAAGACTCAGGTAAGTTATTGAAGAGGACTATGACAACGTTGTCTATGACAGCTGTGACATTTGTCGCCACTCATCTCTTTCACAACGTCCATTTCCAAGAAAAGGTGGCCACTCAGTGTATTGCAGCAGCTTAATGCCAGCATAGCGTAAAAAGTGTCACAGACGCTCACCATCACCTGTCATAAATAAAACATGAGACTCCTTGCAAGGTCCACGGGTTGTCAGGGCATTTGATGTAATTGGTTTTGGCGTGTGACAGTGCAAAATGGGCAACTCACGGGATGCCCTTCATTACTACAAATGGTCTATTGATTTCCAGCGATGCCATTCGCACACAGACCCGCACCTGCTACTGGACTTCCCGAAACCCTCAGGCCGTGTTGAAGAGCTCGAGTGAGGGAAACACACGCACGCGTTTCACACGTAATTAGCTTTTCAGAAGGATGTAGAAAGGCTCATGAGACAGATGCACACAGGTAAGGACCATATGTTTTAAACAGGCTTTAGAAAACTCAGTTATGGTTCGGATATATTACTTTCAATACTACAAGAGAAACTGTATAATGGGGGTGTTTAAGCATGTATAGGTATATGAAAACCTTGACTTTTTGCTATCCCGTACTGACTTCCAAGATAAATATGGATAATGAAAGTGCAGGAAGAAAAAAGGAGGCTTGAATTTGCCCAGCTGTTTAGTGAAAATTGGAATTTCATCAGCTGTGAAGACTCTATGTACATTGCATATACATTACTCATAGGCTTCCCACCATACCCAGATTTATAGATTTAAGCATAGCTTTGTACTATCATCTGCACACCCACACCACTTCTCGCCCACACCACAGCAGCCCGTATCTGCAAGCGTGAAGGACCCACCACAGTGACTTCCAAATATTCAGTATTTTAGGGCAGGATTCTCAGCACAGAACAGTGGAAGCCATGGGACACTGAAAGAGCTCGTGACAGAAAATTAAGGAGTTTAAGACTTTCTAAGTGGAGGTTAGCTAGCATTCCTAGTCGCCATAAGGGGGGGCACAAACAGTAAAAAGGGTGTTTTCCTTCCTTCAGATTGCAAAAATAACTCCCCAACAAGATGGCCCTATGTCCCTGAGCAACTTAAAGGAGATTCAGATTTTTACACTGTTGTGGATCAACTCTGATGGTGAAGATTAGGCAAATTATTGGTCCAAATAAATAAGGCACGCTCTGATCAAGATCTCATTGCCCGTCCGCTAAGATGCCTTGAGAGCTCGCTGAGACCATCATCTTACCTGGCAGCATTGCAGATGCTCTACTGAGCAGTACCAGGTCTAGCTTCCCTGGCTCCCTCAGCCCTCGCATCCTTGTTTAGACTCGCAGCAATCGCTTCCAAGGCTCAGGAGGCTTCAGCGTGCACCAGAGTCCTTGGCCTGTACGAAGCAGCTACCTGCTATGTCAGCGTCGCTGCCTTGCTGCCGTTTGTTCAGCTGAAGGAAGGCTTCTCCGGACCACTGGTGTTCCTGCATGATTTCACCCGACGGTGTGTACACAAGGGTGTAAGATGCACTCGTTTCACTGGCACCCTCCAAGGATGAAGATGCAGCAATGCTGGTCCTGTCCTGCGGTAACACGAGGGGGAGCCCTTGCAGTTTTCAATCAACAGAGACAGCAGCAATACGCCTTTTCCTACCCCAAATACAAAGGCTCGGTTCCTAATCAGAAAAAAACAGGAGGCCTGAAAGCCATTTCTTATCTCCTTCACAAGGAGATTGCTTCTGGTTCAAACAAGTGCACGCCACAGATCACTAGGAGAGAGGAAGGTCACTTGCTACGGATCCCCTCCCCACACGTCCCCATTTCTGAAGAGGGGCCAGGAGGCAGGATGGACTGTGGACACATTTTCCCATGTTCTCATCTAATTTGTCATTTCAAGGCATTCCCGGAACACAGGGGAAAGACTTTGCTGGTACCTGGGTTGACTCTGAATAGCCCTGTGCTCAAATTTTGCCCAACAGAAATGAGAGAATGGGATAATCTCTTTGCCCCTCGTTCAATGACCCTACCACGGGTGACTCGTCAATAGGGCTCACCGAGCTTCCTTCTGGGGAGCTTTGCTGCTTTCAGGAGGACAGCTTTGGCCACTTCGAAAAGACACAGCAGTTTTTGCTCTCCCTCACCACCCAATTTTAAACACATTTGAGCAGAGTACTTCACTATATATTCTATGCATTATTCTGTGCACAATATGTCACTATATATTCTATAATTCCACTTATATATTCTGTTTTTCAGGACCAAGATAAGTACTAACTGGAAGTGCACCTACTGCAAGATTTTTTTTTTTTTTTTTTTTTTTTTTTTTTTTTTTTTTTTTTTTTTTTACACAAAATGCTGGCATCTCTCTCCTTAGGAGGGATTACATGAAAAAGCATCTTATTCACAAGTCACCAAGTTGCATACTTCTGCTACACCAGCCTTCCTTCATAGTTCTGTGTCCCAATTTTCTTTAAAGCATTCAACAGCATATATTTAATTAGCAAAACAATTCCATCTGTTCTGTGAGTCAATACTGACAACTTTACTGTTAAAATGCACGTATTTCTCTTGGTGCAGCTGTGCTTAATCTGACAGGGAGGAGAAGAGCCTGCTGTGCTCAGAGCATCATGTCTAGTGCCCAGGCTCCCATTGCAGGGCTGCAGCCCAGCTGACACCGGGGGCTCCTGAAGGCCTCCACAGCCCCATCCCTGGCCACTGCTGGCCCCTGGGACCCCTAAGTCACCTACATACCCTAAACACAGGCCTCCAAAGGCACTTCCACAGAACCACTGGTAAAAAAATCCCTTTTTTGGTTGTTTGCTTCAGTTTTGGCAGGTGACGCAGAAGCAGCAGCTCAGATGAAAGCATGAAACAGGCGCCAGGGGCTGTGACAAGCAACAGGACACTGGAATTGAGACCCTAATGGGGGACGGGGCATTAAGAGCCAGCTAAACCTCATCCACCAGCAGGCACTACCTCCCAACCTTGGTACTGCCGGCTTCAGCCTCTCCCCCCAGCCTGAGGTGCAGGAAACCACGCTCTCTGGTTCTCCTACAGCAGAAAGCCTCAGGGGCTCATCTACTCCTGGGTCTCCCTGCTGGGGAGCAGACCAGCCCTGCCTGTCCCACGTCTCTGTCACATTGCCATTATTATACCACAGCTTCCTCACCGCCACAGTGCCGTCATGCTCCTGACGAGCTCTTGCAGATTAAGCGTCTCCCTTCAGCTTACAATATTAAGAAAATACGGAAAAAGATGAGATAGTGTCTGCCCCATTCAGATCCTGCCTCAGTCATAACCTAGAGGACAAGCTTAGCTCATTGCGGGAGATAAAAGGTAGGATGAGGTATCCAAGTCAACCGCAGGTGAATCCCAGCTTGTCAGCCTGAGAAAGGACGATCTAAAGGATGAACTGTTGAACTCAACAGGAATGGAAATATAAATAAAAAAGTCTGGGGAAAAGTAGGGACCAATCATTTAAACCAGGGACTTGGAGCAAACACAGGACTTCTTCCCCCACTGATGTCCTAGATAAATGGTACACTGGTTCTGCCCTAGGGCTGCTGTTAATCTATGAAATATTTAGGGTTTTTCTACCCCCACCTTTTGATTGAAATGGATGCGAAGGGTTTTACTTGTTCTCAGGCAGCAGATGAACTTTAACTTTCATCTTCCCATAGAAGCAGCAGTCTTGTTACGTAGGGCATTTGTACACTTACACCATCAGCGTAGGACGCAGCAAACCCCTCACGAAAATGCAAGCAACCAAGAGGAACACATTGGTTCATGCAGCACTCCATGAAATCCTCACCGCAAGCAGTGCAAGCATGCAGGTAATGATTAAATCAATAAGAAACAAATCAATTAATCCAACAATAGTGAAATAAGTTGGCCCTGAAGCAAGCCAATTGAATTAACAAAGCAGGACAGTAAAGCAGGTTAACAGAAAAAAGTAAACGTAGAGTCATTTAACAGACACCAAGACGTCCTGGTTGCAGCTGAGCCCGAAAGCTATTTTTACCAACCTCTGGCCAGGCAGCTCCCCCTGCAGCCAAAGCTCTGAGGGACCTGACCCTACTGCGCTGCTGAGAACTGCTCAGCTTGAGTGCCTTCTCCTCTTAGAAAAGCTCATCTCTTCATCGATGGCAGGCAGTGTCCAGGGAAATCAGGCTGACCAGGCTAAAGTTACTGTTCTGTTTACTCCTTTGAATCCTACTGCTCTGCTTGAATCAATTCAAGCCCTTCTGCACCCCAGATTGATAAACTGTTCCCTAGGTTATCCCAACCAACCCACTCAAGTGAACATTTGCAAGCTCAGACCTGCAAGGTTGAACCCAAAAGATATCATCTATGACTAGGGCAGAGATGCAGAAATTACCTCCAAAGGTGTGTGTAACACTTCATTAACGCCCACCCCCACGTGGATGTGCTTCCAAAGTAGCAAAAGTTATACTTAATAAATATGTACAATTTCCTAGAAAATTACATGTATAAGCATGATGGCTAGTGATCAAGCTGAGATCGCTACAAGGAGACTACTTAAAGGGCAACATATGGGGTGCTGCAGGAGCAACACATTCTCTAGTAGTGAGGGAGACAACCTACATGGACATGGCGCACTCCAAGAGCAGTAAGCCAGAGCAAGGCAATGCCACCACGGCACTGGTTACCAGCAAGAAGATGGTGCCACGCGCTGAAGGCACAAGCAGAACGCCAACAGGTTTTTCATGCACAACAAAACGCCTTGTGAGAGCACTATGGCAGAAAGCCAGAAAAAAGCTTTTATGCCATGAAAAAAGGCTTGCGTATACAAGCACATAAGCAACTCAGTTACTTCTGAACACCATCATAGTTTCCTATCTAAAGTTATTTTCCAGGAAATAATGTAAATATGTTCATTTTTCTGCCACCAGCCATCGACCTCCTCCTGTTCGTGCATTTCTGCTTGTCTCAGATACGGCCATCAGCAAGTTTCAAAGGACACGAAAGGTTTGATTATAAAGGTAATACGGCTCTGCATTTTCCTCAGTTGGAAGCCTTCCTTTCTTTTTAGCCTCCAGTCTTTGCCCCTGCTACAGCTGTCAAGTTCTGCAAACAAATCCACTTCTCTGTTCGAGCCAGATAGTTCCCAGTAGGTCAAAATTGTGTAAAATATACCGTGCACATAATCATAAAATCACGTACGACAGTAATGCACCTAGATGAAATCAGTGACTTCTGCTTCAGTCCTCACGAGATAAGAACATACTAACCCCCTTTTGTAAAAGAGGACAGCGATGTCCAGAGAAGTCACAAGTTGCAAAAACTGTACCTTGTTTTCCAAGTCCCAGTTTAACGCCAGAACAAAATACCCTTTGCCCTTGTTTCAAAATAAATGCTAAACTTTCCAAAGATGCTCCCAGCCACCCAACCTACTGATGTAGTTCAGCACGTTATGGAAAGCCCAGCAGAGGGATGAAGTCGCCCCTATGAATGCATCAATCCTTCACATTATGACTTGTTAAGACAGGCTACTACCACAAATGTCTTCTTCAGGCAGACCAGAAATCCAAAGGTCCAGCTCCTCAGCCAAAATCCTGTCGCTTTGATGCTACAGAAGCCCTGACTCCAGAATGCCGTTAACTTTACAGAAGGTACCACGCTGAAAGTGGCAGGCTTTGGTGGGCTCTTGGTTTTGACCAGCTACGCCTCAAGGTAAGGGCATAAGGAGAGAAACCGCATTGTTGCCTGTAAGCTGCTAATGCCACAGGGGCTGGCAAGTTCTTGGTGTTTGTCTTTCAAGTGAAGGGAACGGAAAGTCTTTATGAAGCCTGTGTGCATATACTCCTGTTCCCATGAGAAAAGGGCACAGCAGGGAGTGTCAATTCTCAGCACGGGGCCAAAGTTTACCTCACGTGAAATGGTTCCCCTTCCACCCCTACCCTGACCTCTGCTCCTCTCTACGGAGTACCACACGTACAGCAAACCAGAGGCACCTTACCATGAATAGAGACCACAGACGGTGGCAGCAAGATTACTCCTCCACAGTAGCAGTGGGTCCTACGTGGAAGAGAATTGCCCTTTTTTTTTTTTTTTTTTTTTTTTTAAGGTACAGAGAATTTTCCAGCTTGCTCAGGAAACCCTAAACTCGTCATCACTTGCCTAGGCCATGGTAGTGTCCTTGCTAGTTATCACCTTCAGACTCAAGCAACATCTGAACAGAAGGAAAAAAAAGATAACACTTTCCAAGGACACCAAGGAAAATGAATCACTCAACAAAATTTGAAATACACAAACTGTTTCCCAAAGAACACCTAAGAGTTACTAGCCAATAAACCATAAACTTTTTTTGTTTAAATACATTATTTAATGAGTTTTCTTTAAGAAAGAGGTATTTTGAAGCTCAAATTACAATAAAGTACAATCCTCTAGATCTACAGTAGACAGTGCTATAAACATTTACCAAACCAGGTATTTTCATGTTTGCTCCTCTGCTGTTATTATTTAAGGAAAAGAAACTCAAAATCTCTTGTTAACAGCAATCCTGTCCTAACTTGGCTATTTCACCCCCTAGAACAGAATAAGGACAACAGCCTGTTACCACAGTCCTCTCCCAAAATACAGACCAAATGTCAAGCAGGAGCCAGACACTGTCATGATCACACAGTAATTCAGCTTTTTAAAGAGTGACAAGTAAAATGGAGCAGTAGGTTGGAGGCAATATTGAAAAAGGGTGTTGCTCCTTTCCCACAGGAATCACAAAAAAATGCCCTTTTGCTACCAAAGTCAAACTGCCATTGAACTCATGTTCGTTCAACACATTCGAGCAAATCTGAGTTTACATAGGTAGCTTTGAGTTCACTTTTCCACCTTCTCCTTATATTTTCCCTCTTCTCTCCGTATCCAATGTTTTCTTTCTCCCCTTTCTTAGCCCGCGTTATCCCTTCATCATTCCTATCGTCAGTTACTCGGTCCCAGTGGGACAGAGCCAGAGCACTGCTCCTCTTCTGTCTTCTGGCATTGTCAATACTGTGGCAAAGGGCAAATCAATAGTGCTGAATTAGTACTGAGAAAGAAAAGAAACAGGTCAATTCCTCAGAGAGTTGTTTCGTATCTTAAAGGCCATTTTGCATGGCCTTTAAATTCTAAAAGTACACGTCAGCTTCTGCAGTTAGTGTAAAAATGTGATCGAGCTGAAAAAGTTTCAACACTTCTTGGTTTAAACTGAGCAGCACGCTGATGAAGCACAGCAAGCTACTGTTTGAAAGCTGCTGCTCAGCTATTCAGACATAAAAGCAGACATCAGGTGTAAATTTCATATTTATTATAACAAAAATTATGACATGTTCATTTGTGCATTCAGCTTTAATATAACTCTTGGTATGTAAATGTTCTACAGCAAATGAGCTCTATACAATCATGCTGGTTGTGGCAGCAGTAAGGAACACAAACAAAACGTGTCTGTAAAAGTAAGGAAAGAAAGAGACCAGAGGAAAAAGTGGGTTTCTTTAAATGGTCTACACCATCCTGGCTCTAGCTAACTTGTACACAGCCACTCAGTCCGTTACGCTCAATGACCATGGCCCAAAGAGTTGCTTAAGAAAAAAGGTCAATTTTTCAGGTTGTGTCCTTAATGCCAAGGCTACAAAACGTGTAAGCATCACTATACAACACTGAGCTATTTACAGGAATTTCCCAATCAACTGTTCTCTCAGAGAAAATTAGTGAATCTCAGTGACTTAAGTCACCTGAAAGAGTAAAGCAACTCCTAGGAGTTAGTCTCCATATTCTACAAATGTCTATCATTTTCAAGACCAAAAAAAGCCTTTTCTCTCAAAGAAATACAGTATTACAATATTACTTAAATCATTTAGCACTGGCTACTGCCCTGCTTTTCAAACAAAACAAACAAGCCATTTTAAAAAATATTACATCATCATCTGTTTCTCAGCAATATATTAAACCTTTTTATTATTTTTTTGTTTTTTGTTTTTACACTTGATATGTTAAGGGAAGGTTAACTATTTTAAACTTTACCGGTCAAGCGTCTCTAGAAGAAAGTCAATGAATATTAAACCTAACAAACCGAAAAGCTGCAGTTATCTGTAGTGGCAGGATAAGGAAAAGGAAGAATATAAAGGAAAAGGATAAGGAAAACCCCTGCTGTAATGCGAGCCCACTGGGTCCCACACTCAAGTCTCCTTGTTTGTTAGTTTATTTCTGAGCAGTAAATAGAGTGGGTCATAGTGGTGTATCGTAATAGTCTGCCAGGTGGTCCATCGGATACTGCCGCTGCTGCTGCTGCTGCTGCTGCTGCTGTTGTTGTTCCTGGTGCTGCTTCATAATCTCCTTGACCTCCTCTTCAAGCTCTGGTGGGATGATGAACTGGTCGTCGGGATCGGGCTGTGCTGGAGCAGCGAAGTAGCCCCCTGTTTTTCTGAGCGGCGCATCCGTCGCAACTTCAATTAAGTTATGGCTCCTCTCTTGTGGCGCCACAGAACCGTTGCCCCGCCGGCGCCCTATTGTGCCCGTGGCAGAATATTCAGCTTTCCTGGGAAGGCCGGGCTCGTCTTCATTGGCACTGATGACGATACCTTCGTCACTGGCTTCCACTGGCACTTGGAGAAGCTGCTTCTCCTTCGCTCGGCTGCAGTGGATGTCCACCTCCACTTCCACGCGGCTGCCGTTGGTGAACACCCCCTCAATCGGCTCCTCGTCGTCGCTGTCAAGGCCGTTGTCGGAGAAGGCGCTGGAGAAGGTGGCGCTGGAGAGCTGCCGCTGGAAAGAATTGGACAGGCAGACGGGGTGCAGCATGCAGCGCTGCTCCCCTGGGTAGGCCGGGCTGTTCTCGTTCATGGCTACCTGGGGAGGCTCGTCGGAGGCCGTGGACCCCACCTCACTGCTCATTTCGGAGGTGGAGATCTCGCTGCTGATCTCTGAAGCCATGCCGCTGCTCGAAGACGGCATCCCAAGCGCATCTGTTGGCCTGTCCTTGATGACCACGTTGACAGACTGGGGGAAAATGCCTGGGCTGGGGGGTGGGACCCCATTAAGTTCACAGCAGCAGAAGCTGTCTTCTGTCACGTTGAGCTGAACCACGACAGCGCTGATACTGTCGTTGCAGCCATAACTCTGGGCCAAAGTGCAAAGCTTCTTCGCGGCTGCGAGTGCATCAGGCACATTTCTGACTGCCTCCACTGCTTCATCCATCGAGAGGCTGTCCCACAGTCCCTTGCTCCCCAGAATGAAGAACTCATCTTGTGGAGTTAAGGTGATGGACTGGACGTGAGGACGTGGCACAACACTTGGGTGAAGGAAGGTATACCCCAAGATTCTTGTTGAATCCGTCACACCATTCACTTTGCCATCCTGAAATTAGAAAGGACAGGAGATTGGAAACAAAGCAGACAAGGGTACATGGCACTTGCATCTCCTTGCATTTTGCTGATGGCTGTTTTTGCAGTACCCTCAACACTACCATTTACAGACAAGAAGATGGAAAAGCAAAGTGACTTGCAAGGAGGTGACAGAGCTGGGATTAGAGCACAGCAATGGCTGGTTTGCAATCCTGCGCTATGCCTCCTACACCCTACTGATTTGTCATCAGCATCACCTATGCACAGACCAACAAAGCAGAACTCTGCAACAAAGAGCCGTCTATGCTGCTCCCGCAGCTGCGAGAGCCAACTGGACTAATGTTTTACCAGTGAGTCAGACTTATCCCTCCTCCGCCCACGATATCTGGCTTTATAGAGGGCAAAGCCACACACAGCTCCATTTGATATAGGGGCAGGTCACTCAGTTATGACTCTTCTCTTGCAGCTGTAACAATCATAGGTTTCATCTTGGCTCATCAGTTCGGAAACAAAAATTCATTTAAAAAAAAAAAAAAGACTTTAAATGAAGCATGCAAGTCAAATGCAGCAGAGAGCAAGTCTGCATTTCTCAGTCAGCTGAGTTGTAGTGAAATGTTTTACATGCCCCAATTACTTACTATGTTTCCACTTAGATATGACATTTCCAAGGGGAGGTGGAGTAATATCTGAAGGGAAATGTCAGTAAAATTGGACATATTTGAGAAGTAAATTCCATGCATGTCCAAATCCCAGGATCCTGTCCTGGTTAGAATCCAAGCTGCCAGAATAAGCAGAGCAAGTGTCTGAAACAGCAAGCCTGGCTACCTGTCAGCCTGCTGGGGATAGCTGCACCCTGCTAATTGCATGTTCGAGAAGAACAACAAAGGTGAGGATTTACACTCATTTGGTCCAGCTGATGACTGCAGTGGTTATTATAAAGCAGATAACCACAGAAAAGTGAACCAAGACTAAAAAAGCTTCCCCTTTAAAACCACTCAGAAGAAAAAAAAACCTTGTCGGCTTGTTAACTTCCCCATTAGAAGGCTGACGGCAGTGATAAGCCATCAACGTGCATGAAATCAGTGAGTCATCTTAAGATTCAGCTCAGAAATTTCCCTTTTCCTCTAAGGAACAACACAACGAGCGTGCCTCGGTGATGCACACTATGTTGGAGTGACTCCCTTCCAACTTGTCACGTTTGAGATCCCAGTCGCCACCTTTCCCTGGCAAGATCAATAGGCACATGACTTATTCAACACACACACACATGCACACCCTGCTCACGGGCATACAGCAGTGAGTTTTCTGCCCATTCCTCCACCATTAGAAGGATTCAATATTTATCTATTCCTATGCATGTGTCACACAAGGCAAAGCAAAACTGACAGCAGTGGCTTCAAGCTTGTAAGAAGGCAACAAATAGTTTCCTCCCCTCTCATGGTTCAGATGAGCACAGGATGGGTTTTCCTTTTGGGCAAGTGCTCTCTTCAAGAGCCGCCTGTCAAAGGGCAGCTCTGGGAATGTAGGAGTTCAGACAGCGAAGTCAGCCTGCCAGGAGCAAGGAGTCTCCTAAGGGAAGGACGGCATTGCTCCAAGTGCTCTGCCCTCTCATCCTTTTCAATTGGAGAGGCTCTTCATGACAGCTCCAGCACAGCAATTCCTCTCCCCATTAGGAGGAGGGTGTCCGCTTTCCTGTTTCAACGCAACACGCTCACAGTTGCTCACTCTCTGAAGCTAACCAAAATCCAGCATGGCAATGGGATGGAAAAGCAACTTGATTGCATGATAACTTGATTGTACGATATGAATCACCTTGAAACAAAAAGTGCAACTCTGGAACCCATACCATTAACACTACCTCTTAGAGGTTGCTAACATCGATATGTAATCTCATGCATTGCTGTGCAAATACTCTCCAAGGAAGCCGCAAGTTGCAACAGTCCCTAGCTGTTCTCTAACCTCTGTGATAATGGCCTTATGCTGCTTGATCCTCTTCAGCTCTTCTTCACAACTCATCACGTAACACCTGGACAAAGGCAGAGGTTTCCCATTCCGGCAGAGAACGGTTTGGCACTTCCCCACGTTTGCTGAGGTTAGCATGAAGCATCCACCAGGGTCCATGGGATCATGTTTTATATGGCAAAGGACAGCAGAGCCTCCAAGTTTTTGTCCAGCTGTTCCGAGTTTCCTGGAATTTAAACAAAACAATGATTGTTCTTTAATTGGAAAACAAGCGTTATGGGTACCATGGAGAAACAGACACTGTTCTGCAGCCACAAGCACTCAGGGCATTGACTCTACTGGATCACTGGGACAGAAACAGAAGTCTCCACTGAAGGCTGTGATGCTGCGGCAGCACTGCAAAGAAATCTCATGCAACTCTCAGGCAGTGTGTTATTTACACATATGCAGATACTCAAATCTGCTCAATTTTAGAACAACAACAAAAAATCTTTGCACTTTTAAGAGTTGCACAGTTGTCTCTCTATATCTTGAAGACGTTTGTTTTAAACGTCAGATTACAGAGGGAAACAGAGAGGATTAGAAAAGTACTGAGGATTATTAAATGAGCTTAAAAAGGGGGTTCATATTATCCAGCTGGTTCTTTGGCTTCTGAAGCTACAGAGTTTATTATAAAAATAATAATTCTAACTGTAAACACTCTATTTTTGAGCAAAAAAAGGCGGCAGAGGTTCACCGTCTTGTGATGTCTTCAGAATAATGCTCTTACAGTATCAAATGATGACCAAAAAAGCACAGTGGCTGTTAACTCCACTGTAAGAAGTCACACTTTTCATTTATCCTGTCAGTTACTAACCTGTTAAATAGGTTCTTAGAAATATTTAAGCCTGCTGTTTTAGCAGGAGTCGTAGTGGGGAAAAAAAAAAAAATCTATGGATAAAACGGAAGTTTTCAGAATCCTGTCATTAGAATGTATATTCATTTCAATACTAGACTGTGAAAAACCATCCATCCTTCCCAGTATCTTGTTTATCAGGGCCTTCTCCTATAGTAATTAAGAGTAATTAGAATGCTAATTATAGAGGTTACTAAAATTTATATTAAGGCTAGGTATAGCTGGCAAGAACTTTTGGTTCAAAATCCTGCGGAGAGAATACACAACTAATTTGTAACCAAGCTTCAATGTGCTTTTTGATTTTATTTTTTAAAAATACACTTCAGGAGTGTTGCATATCACCTGTAATAATCCTCAAAGAATGGTTAAATGCAACTGGAATGAATGCTATTTCTGGTTCTCCAAGAAGTGGTTAGCTTATTTTGACTTGAGAGATTAAAAAAAAAAAAAAAAAAAAAGGCAGCTTTTTGTAGGAATGCCACATTCCTGTGAAATTGCATTAGTAGTAAACAAAACCACTTAATAAGTACTTTTGATACTCAAACTTGTTATTATTTTTTAATATTTTAAGTATATGGTAACCACCTTCTCAGCTACCGGTCTGAGGCACTGTTATAAGCAATTACAGGAAGGAAGCATTCTCTCTCTTGTGTTTGTAAGGTTCAATACCACCCTACTGCTTCTGTATCTTTCCTGATACCAGAACTTCAGTATTTTTCCTTTCCAAAGGTGCAGCAATTGAACAACAAGCAATGCTACTTTTAACTTGATCCATTTCCTCAGTCTCTAAGCTGCTTATTTGCTTTCTCCTTTGTTTCCCTGACCTCTTCATTCTCCTTTGTTCAATTCCCTTCGTACTCCTCCTTCACTCGGTGTCTCCCCAGGCACAATTTCTTCTTCTGTCAAGAACAGCATGCACGCTGGTTTCCAAACCACTACACAGAACTACTATTACACTCACAGCTATCGTATCACAATCTCTTTGGATGGGTCCTGCTCAAATAATATTCTAAGGCCAAAGGGATGACAGGAGATAGACATTTTCAGACTACATGTTTTAAATATTTGTGTAGCCTTAAATAATCTGAATTGGTACAGAGAAACAGAAAGGATCAGCCCAGGCTTTGCAGCCAGTAGTAGTAAGGAAGTTTAAAAGATGATCAAGAGATTCATACCACTGACTTGGTTATGGCCAATTGTGAATCGTAAGACTTAAAGAAGATACCAGAAAGGAGTAAACCTCCACCCACCACTTAGTCACGAGCATTTAGTAACTTTGCAAGTGGTTTGGTTTTTTTTTTTTTTTTGGTTTGGTGGGGAGGTGTTGGGGTTTTTCTCCCCATACCTGAAAGGAACAGAGGGCAATATTCACAAAACAAGCAATAAAAGAAAACATCGTAGCCAGATACCAAGACTTTTTTCCCCTCTCACATTTTTTTGAAGCAAGAAAAGAGCAGGTGTCTGACCTGAAAGCAAACAAACTGCCCAGTGAGCACACACAAGATAAAAAAGGCTTCAGATTCAAGACTCACCTCTGCATAACGATGAAAGTGTTGATCATGTATTCCTCCTCATTTTTTGTTTTCTGCAGCTCTTCTGCTAAGATGTCGCTCATTGTGCACTGCAGCAGATACGGCACTTCCACGTTGCGGTCACCATCAAAAACACCATAAAGTGCCTCCCGGTTGTCGCAGAAGTTATTGGCTGAAAGTGCTGCCACACACAGCCTAGAGAAAAAACAAAGCAGGAGAACATCAAGGTTGTCACCCACTAGTAGTTTCTCATCTTGTCATTCTGACCAGAGAGATGCAGCCTGGTCTGAGAGCTAGTTCTAACGACCTCTGTTCACAAGCATTTCAGGACTGTTTTCTGAGCTGTGGAGAAGAGTCAGGCCCATCAATAGCACTAAGACGTGGAGAGAACTATACTGGAAGTTGAAGCTAAGCCTTAAGGATTCTTCCTCCTTTTCAGCACGTGAACAAGTCCCTTATTTGTAGAAATAGAGGGAAAAGTATCTCTGAAACAACATCAGTTTAAACTGCACTTGCTCCTCCAAAAGCCATCCTTGTGATTTAACATGCTGACGATCAAGTTGTGCGTTTAATCAGTTAACAGTAAGTAAAGGCTTGCTGGCACTTGCTACGGAAACCTAGGTAGCAGAAGATTTCTAAAAAGGTATTTAAGGAACAAAGAAAGATTCATCACATTGCCAGCAACACAGAGACTAGCAGACTCTTGGTACATTATTTGTCAAGTGCTGCCTTAGTCACAGAAGCTCCGCACACTATGAATATTCAGAGTTTTGGCCATTCTGCCTCTTCCTTTAGTATCTCTGATTTGCTTGGTAAACATCCTTTGGTTGAAGATAAAGAAGCTTTGCAAAGAGAAAAATGCTTTTAAACACTCAGATCTTTTGCAAGTACCGGAGTCTTGCATAGACAAAATGTGTCGGTTACACTTGTATCTTAGCAACTTCCCTAACAAAGACGAAAGTGGAGAGCCAGGCAGGGGCCCGGTATACAAATATAGAGTCATGGCATGGCCTCTGCCTTTGTGAGGCCCAAAACGTCCCCAAAACTTTCACTGAAAAAAGGATTTCTTTGTATCAGCATAGAGGCGCTCTGCTGCTAGGATGCTCATATAATAAAAACCACGCCAGGTCGTACTTGTTCTTAACGCCCGACGCTTCTGTGTAACCGTGACTCCACACCGCCGGCGCTCCTGAAGCATCGCCGGCCGAGGGCTGGTCGATCTTGAAGCAACGGATATTGCTGCAAGGAGAAAGGAAAGGGGAAAGATGCAATGGACTGAAGTGCTGACATGATCCAGCTTTAAAATGCGAAGATAAGACCTTTTTTTCCCCTCCCAGTTCTTAGTAACACATTTAATAGAAGAAAATGAAGCAGGACATCCAAACTGGTTACTTCTATGTATCTGTATACAAAGAACAAAAAAACCAGTAAATAACTGAGCCTCTATGAGGGTGTCAGCTGCACTGTTTTGCTTAGCCAGCTTTTCTTTCCCTGCCCTCACCCCTGACCTATTTGTTTCAAACCTGGCCCAGTAGGAATACAAGGCAAATTTGTCACTAGCTTGATGAAAGCCAGTACAGGGGAGTGATTTTTTAACTTATACATCTCTCCCACCCATTTTAACAACAAGTCTCTGGCCTCTTCTCATTGTACTCAAATGAAACCTCCTGTATGACCCACACCATCCCCTAAATGAAAAAAAGAAAAAAAAAAGAAAAAAAAGAAAAAAGGAAAAAAAATTCTTTAGAAACAGCAACGTGCAGTAACAGCCTTCCATGACAATGCCCACAAAACAGAAATTCCCTCCATCCTGGTCCTGCACCAACCTGCAAGAGCCAGCCTGCAGTCCCGACAGCAAGCACAGCCCTTCTGCCTTCCCCAATTGTGCAGTCCCATTTTTACTTAGGCCCTTGATCCTCTACCCTCCAATTTACTACCAACATAGCCTTTAGCCTGAATTTCAAATATCTCACGCAGTGTAGTAAAGACTAAAAAAAGGGCCCAGCCCTCTCTGTTTATACCCTTCTCTTCACAGCCCTGCTTTGCTGGGGAGAGATGACCTTCCCCCTGCTCCCTACCGCTCTCTTCCAAAGGCAGGGAAAGCGAGCTCCTCATACGCTGCAGACACTTCAAAGGCACCCGGAGCTTTCATGAACCAAATGAATCATAAAAGGACACAAGCAGAAAGGTCTAACTGTTCACTCCGAGCATTCATTTTTCTCTATCCAAGCCCCCACCTGACCTGAACACACAGAAAAGTCCTTTCAGCATTGCACAGCCTTCCTCAAATAATCTGAAATAGCCACATCCAGTTCGATTTCTTTTTACGCTAATAGTCAGGATGTACATCAGCGAGGGCAGATTAAAAGCAGACAAATGACATAACATTAGAACCACTGGTGTTTCAAGCCCTTGGTTTTGCAGCCCTCTGTGTGACGAACAGGAGGCAAACATCTCGCCATGAGCATTAGAAAAGATTACCTGACCCCAAATCAAACCGGAAACCTGGATCTCTTCTAAAGTAGCAGAGATTTTAATTCTGTCTGCACCTGCAAAGCACTACACACACAAGCAAACACACTTTCTTCGCAGACTTCTCATACAAGGCACTTATCCTCCAGGGCAGAGGAACTCAGATCAAAAAGGTTTTTCTGTTTGTTTCTCTTTTAACGAGGTTGACTGACCCCTGGTCCTTGGGCAGGTCAAGGACCCAGAGTTGTCTCAAGGCTTCCCAGCAGTGGTGAAAAAAGCTACCATTGCTTTCAGCTTCCGCAGTGGCACCACTACAAATAGACCACGTGCCTGGAAAGGAATTATATCCAGCAGCACATCCTATGCAGGGAATATGGGCTAAGGCTTCTGGACAGCATGGTTTGTTTCCCCCTAATTTAAGATGACTGTTACAATTGAACTAGATGCTCTTTCCTAAAAATCAGAGTAGCAGCATCTTTTTTTTTTTCTTTTTCCTTTTAATTGCTACCAAAAATTCTTACATCCAATAAATCACTTGGCAACATCCTCCTAAGCATGCAAGCCTCCTTTAAGATCTCCATACATATTAAAAAAGCAAGCATGCATGACAGGACTCTTCTTCTCACCGCCACTGAGAATACATATTAACCTACTACCTGCTTGAATCCTGCCAGGGCACAGATGGAGAGCTGCCTTTCACATGCAGAAGGAAGATATAAAAACTACCAAGTGCACAAGTATTTTTGTGCCTGCCATAAAAAAAAACAAGTGAAAGGCGCACCTCCTCCCTCACAGTCAGTTATAGCAGTATACCGTAGAAGTCAGTGTAGTATATCAGCACAGACACTAAGAGACCCCTCAGGAGTCCTGAAACACCTGACTGCGACTAACGAATATTAGGGAAGATAACAGACCTGAAGTCTTAAGAATAACTTATTTAAAAAAAACCCAAATAACCAAACAAAATGCACACACAAGAGGAAAGAAGTTTTCTGTGAATTAAAGACAACGCATATGCCAGTGAAAATACGGCATGTAACTGGGCCACACCACTCTTCTGCTACTTAGGACTTAAATTTGTACAATACTGCTATAGGGCATGATGCCTGAATACTAAAGTGGCAAGAGATTGGTTTGTTCATCTTGTCTGCTGGGTTATACATAAGAAAAGCTGATCTTTCACTTTTAAGTTTTGACACAATTCAATTAGCTTTGCAATATATGTATTTTTTTTTCCCCTATGAACCAGAGCAACATTACACACTGCTTCTTCAGGAAGATTTCCTGTATACAATAAAGCAGCTCTTAAAATACAGGAACGCCCCTTTTTTTCACTGTCTGCTGCAGAACATGGACTCTTGTTTTTATCTGTGAAAACTCATCATTATTCAAATTTCCATTTAAATTTGATAAAAACTGCTGATTCAAGCTAAAAGCAAACTCACACTGTAAGTTTCCCTTGCTTGCACAACACATGAGGTTTACTACTCCACTGTCTGATCTTAACCATTTAAAAGCAAACAACATGAAGCAACTGCTCAACCCTTAAAAAGTAAATCAACCCTTCTTGGAATCATTCAATATTTAAGGATCAAAGAGACTTAGAAGGGATCTCAGAGATGGTGCAGTTCCCTTCAGGACATAAGAAAAGCTCAAGGCAGCACTACTGTCCACAGATGATCTGGTTTAGTGCAACAGTTTCCCAACACACTGAAGAAGGAGGCACAAGGCACTTGGTGAATTTCAGTTATGGATGACACTTAAGTCCCAGGGCAGGAAACAAACAGGTAGACGGGAAGGAAACAGAGGGTCCCAAAGCAAGGGAACTAGCTTTGCTGCAAGCAGAGTGGGAGATGCGAGTCTTCAGGAGAGGTTTAAATATGAAAAATATATATATTTTTCTAGGACAAAAGCAGAGAGGTACGAAGGGTAACAAGAAATAGTATGTGAAGAGGTAAAAAGCAGCACAATGGCAAAGATAGACGCAAGCAGATGAATGTGAGCAAAAAAAATACAGTAAGCAGCTACTGGCATCTCAACAGTGGAATAAAGTATTTTGGTTGCATCTAATGTCAGAAGTAAAATGGAGACCAAACTGGCCCAATAGTGGTTATACCAGACTAGCAGACCCCCTCAGGAGTTACAGCTGAAAGCAATTGCACTGAAGTGAGTAAAATCATCCTCTTCAACGAAGCATCAATTTCTGACCTATCGACATAATCTGTTACTTTCTGATCCACTGACAACAGGGAGCCATACTCCTTAAAAGAGGTTTACACTTCCAAGTATTGTGGTTTTGTCACATCCTAGTGACAGGAGTCATTCTGCCCCCTCCCCACTCTGTAAGGTAACTTACTTCAGCAGCTCTAGGGTTTTGTGATCCAAGGCTAATCTGGGATTTCCAGTCAGGTCCAGCTCTTGTAGTTTTGGAGGCAGGTTTTCAGGCAATGTGACTTCACTCAGTTCATTGCAGCTTAGGTCCACGCACTGCAAAAGGAAAGCAGCCAAATAAGCACGAGAATTCAGCTGTCATCACGATCATACAGATTTTGATTAAATGTAGTAATGCATGTTTCATGAACAATAAAGGCTGCAACTGAGACCTAAGACCGTTCATTTAAGTAAGTGGTTCTTACAAAAGAAATTCATATGGCATTTAGCCAACTTACCAGATGTCTGGGACACCTAGAAATATGTTCCCTTCATTTCCATCTCTGGCCAGGTGTCATCTTGTTACAAAACTAGTAAGTTTTGTCTGCTCTTCACAGAGACAAAGATGGTTAGTGTATTTTCAAGTATTTAAGAAAAAATGTTACCGATGAAACCAGTCTTTTAATAGATAAAGGAAATGGAGATAAATACAGTTGGGGCTTCTAAGCCACTGGCATAGCAGTCCCTCCTCCGAAGTCAGTTTAAACCAGCGTGAGTATGAGCAGGCTCTCAGGAATTCAATATTTACTGAGAGATATTAGAATAAGCAGGGTTATGAATGTGTGTGGAGGGAAGAAGGAGTAGAGGGGGAAAGGAAAAAATATTGGAGCAGTTTTAAACATGGTTTTAATTCTTGTCATCTTAGATGGATTCATATTTAAATATGAAGTCAATAAAATGAGTGAAAAAAACCTAAAGCTTAAATATTTCAGAAAAAATATGATACAAAACAGCAGAGAAACTTGCTGACTATCCACCAGCTAAGCACAAATTAGCTAGAACAAGTGCACTAGAATGACAAAATCCCCAAACAAACATCGTTTAAAGCTGCATATCCAGATGAAAGTCAATACACAGGGAAAAATACCGCATTACAGAACAAAACCAACTCTCCAAACCCTATTACAGGAAGGACCACCAGTGTAGCATGCACCAAAAATTGCAAAAAAAAAAAAAAAAAAAAAAAATTTTTTTTTTTTGGAGAAGACAGAGCAGGCTGGTATTTAACAGAGGATAGAATAACAATCCACATCTTTCAGAAAGACTTTTTTCTACTTTCAACCTGCAAAAAGAGAAAGACTTCAAAAACTTTAATAAAACAGAAAGCTGAAAGGGGTGAGGGGAGCCTTTTCCTAGCTGCACATTTTGACCATTATGTAATTTCCATTGATACAAGCAAGATACTCTCATTTTTGTAGACATATTCAAAGAAATGGGGTCCTGAGCTGGAAGAAGGCATAAGATAACCTAGTAAAATCCGGAAAAGAAAAATCTCCTAACACTTTATTAAATACACGCAATGGAAATAACGAATTTCCGACCCACATCTTGAATCCTGAGGTTGTCTAATATGGAGGCCTTATTATCTATGAAGAACAAACTGCTGACGTTATCTCAGCCTGATAAGGAAATCAGAGTTTAAATCTGTCACGCAAATAAAATAGTAGTCAGCTTAACAGAACAGTTATTCCAGCAAGCTTTTTTCCTCTGCGCAACTCCTTGCTGCTTCCAGAGAGCCAGTAATTACTTTGCAGATTAAAGAAGCTGCCAGCAGGCCTTGCTGTGTTCCACACCTCAATGCCATTACAAATTTGATGGAAGAGCACGCTGGAATAACAAGTACAAAAATCGGTAAAGTAATTTCATCGTTCTCATTAAATGCCCAATACGCCAAAGGTAGCAACACTCTACAGCAGATCCCTTGGTCCCTAGGCACTAGTGAAGATAGCTTATTTATCAGGTCAGGATTTCTTAGATTTTATTTGTACTATTTGAAGAACAGGCTAAGAGGGATTTTCTGCATATCTATGTTAAATTTAGTCCTTATTCTACTCCTCAGGCAAGCAGGAAAGCATATTTCCTAACTGATCCCAGTTTCCTCATGCATTATTTTAATGCAAGCTGGTTTAGCCCCACCCGTGCAGCATCAGAAGAACAACTCCTGCAACTGCACACAGGATTTTGCACTGGACGGGCCAGCTGGAAGACAGGGTTTAATATTCAGCATTTGCTTACACTGCATTTACAGCTTTGTAACTGTTTTGTTCAAGGCTGGAAGGGACTTGAGTTATCTCCAGTTGCGACTGAAGGTGGCCATACCGATACTAACCTATTTAACTAGGAGAAAAACTACCAAAGATCGAGAGTTTCATCTTTAAGATGCTACTGCTACTAGATCTTCACTTATTTCAAATCTCAAGGTAATGCTCCTGTGAAAGATAAGCTTGACCAAAAACTGCATCAAGAAACGTCCATATCGCCCTCACCGCAGCAGCCCAGCAAGACAACCACAAAAGAGAAGCAACTCATCAGTCAACAACAACTGGATGATAAAGTAAAGCCAGGTCCCAGGTGGGAAAAGCAAGCCTGCGTCGCTGAGCTCTGCTCAAGCAGTAAGGACTACTTAACTGGTTGACTGCGAAAGAACACCAGGATGCTGGATAACAACTAAAACAGTAACCTTTTTTATTTTGTAAGGCAAGGAAATTGAAGTCAAACAACGGCTGGAAGGGTCTGCTGGGGCATTGACTCAGGTGTGTGTGCTTCCAGCTGCTCGGCCATTTGCAGAAGACATTTCAATGTGCACAGATAAACCTAACTCTGACAGTACAAATAACTGTCGTAAAATACAATAAAAACCCTAAAAAATGTATTGTATAAGGTATCTCAGAGACATCCACTAGGCTTTTTAACACAGAGGACAACATATAACTTCTGTAGCCTTGACTGTAGTGTGTAAAAAAGGCTTAGAGACAATTGTATCACTAAAATGACCTTGTGTTTGGAAATCCTGGAGTTACTGCAAGTGTAAAAGCATCATCATTTATACTAGTTTTCCTTCTGAAATGATTTCAGACAGCAGAGTAACTGCTGCTACTAACTGTTCCAGTATCACTGACTCTAAAAACATAACATGTCAGCCTCTCAGGCTAATTAAATACAAGCGCAAAACAGCCATTACCTCAGGTAACAGTTTCCCCAAGAAGTTTAGAGTGTTTGAACGCCACCTCAGTTAAAATTAACCATCAAATACGATATAATCACAGAGGTGACATGAGACTCTACAACTTCGTGCTTTGCTACAAGCAAGCTTATTTCACCAACCAACCACATCCATACTTAATCAATAAATTCTGAACTAACTTTGGCACATTTTGAATGTTCTTACGTACCTAAGAAGGAGCTCTGGTTAAGCTAAGTAACGGATACAGGCAGCCAGCACAAGCTTGACCTCCAAACTGACAAACACCAACCCTGACCTAGAGAAGTCACCAAGAGGCCAGAAGAACCCCTATGCCCAACGAGGCACCTTCCCATCTGGTAACTATATGAACTCATCTCACACAAGTCAAAACCAGCCTTGAGTACTGACCAGGCATTTTCTTTCCACAAAGGTGGAGTCCCAGAGCACTGTGCCCTCTTAGATGAAGTCACGCATGCTATCCCTGCAGTCCCAAACCAGTTAGTGACGTCCATGCCTCTTTCTTCTGCTCAAGAGAACTAAATAAACGTAGGGAACGTCCAGCAGGAAGAAACTGCCAGGTCTTCCAAGAGCATTCTTCTGCTAAGTGTTGTGGCAGAGTAGCACTTTAAATACTGATGCTTTTATAAAACATTCAGCTTTCCCCAGAACGCACGAACAAAAGGAAAAAGTTGATTGTTCCCTATCAGTCTGTTTACATTATCCTTTTTTTTTTTTTGTTAACACCACCCTCATATTTTTAAAGAAATGTTTACTGTGCAGAGCCTCGCTCCCCCACCCCAATTCTTCCTCTAAGAAAAAAGGCTTTGCTTCTGATTGATTCTAAATGGCCCTCCGCTTCCTCTGACCATTGTTCCAAAGAGGGAGGAGTATTCAAAAACCCACAAGTTTGTTTGAGATTTCCTGGCTAAAACCACAAAGCTCATCTTTACATGTACTCGCTGTCCAACAGAATTATTGCTCCTGCTGCTTTGCCTGACCCCAGACACTGAGGCACACACAGCAGTCTGGGAACTTAGCCTTTTGACTTTACAGAGCGCCCGAAGGACACTTGAGTTGTTTTGAGTCCGTGAATAGGTAATCAGTTCTCAGCCTCGGAGAACGACAGATTTTCTGCCGTATCACAAGATTTGTACGCTGTGAGTTAGCTGTCTCCCAGCTCTGGCCAGCGGAAACAGCATGCAGCATGAAATATTCTGCACTACAGCCAGGCAAGAAGCAGGAACTCAACTCACAAAAGGTAAAGCAGTAGTGCTCTTCAGCATGGTCAAGCAAAGAACACGTCCCACAAAAAGAAGTGTCAGGAAAAGTACAGAATTACTTCTGGAAACACATACAAGAGACGGATTAAGCATTCCTCCGGTTGTGCAAAATATGACTGCAATTAGGAAAATTAAAGTAGCTTGCCTAAACACTCAAATCCTGTGCTCCTGGAATTTATCTCTGTCCCCAAGGCCTATCCTATTTTGCAGCTTCAGCGGTTTTTAACACGCGCTCTACACAAAGTCCATTCCTACACAATCAACCTATTGCCAAGGCAGCAAGAGTTAATTACGCATAGCTCTTGCCAAATGTTTAAGTTGTATCATAACAGACTGTCACAGGAAGACAATTAACACTTATTTGGCAGAGAAGATAAGATCTAGTGAAGGTGAGTGTAAAATCAGATTTTGAGGCTCTTCTTCCATCCCACTCTGAGGCAGCACAGGGGCGAATATTTTGCATATGTCCTCAGAGGAGGAAGCAGCTGTCAGATCTCCGTAATTTCTGAGAATATGCTATCCTGTAGCAATGAGAGACCTTAGGGGAGAACAGAATTGGTAAAGTCGCATTATACTTGCTTCTTTCAAAGCACATTCATTCCCTACCTTTATTTCAGAAAGCTGCATAACTTCTGGGAAGACTTCGATGCAGTTGGAGTGAGCAATTACAGTATGCATACGTCTGCAGTTCATGATGGTTGTTGGAATGGCTTTCAGTTTGTTCCCACTAATATCAATTTCCTCCAACTCTTCCAGCTTGGCCATTTTGCTATGAAAACAAGAGTTTGAGAATTTTTCTTTCAATACACACGCACATTTTATTTTGAAGTGGTGATAAGGGCAGTGGTTTTCATTATTTTAAGAAAATAAAATCGCAGACTTTGATCCTTGTTCACAGCAGTGCCTGTCACCTCTCCTCACATCAGATGCTAATACAGTTGTGGAACAAAACGTGTGCTGCTTCTGTCAATGTTTTGTTAATGCTACTTTTCAAATGACTTATTTTGCTTACACTCCCCCTGCTCACCAGCTCACTTTCACTCTTTTTCCTCCTTTCTTCCCCTTTCTTTCAACCCTAGTTTCTCACTTCATTCCAAATTTTCCTCTCCACCTTCTAGCATCCCACTCAGCCCTTCCCCCTAATTCATCTCCCTCCCTCCTCCTTGCTGTTGAAGCCCAGCTGCTCAGACCATCACACAAGAACAGAGATGTCTCTTCCTTTATTTATTGGCATCTCTTTTCCAAGGTTGTACCCCATCAGCTTTACAGCACATCTTACACTTGAAAGACTTCTGATTAAAACAGAGTGAATTGAAAGTACAGAAATTGCTGCCAAGGCAGAATCTCCTTCTGGAATGAGAGGATTTTTCCCTAGTGGAGTTTAGTCCACTTCCAGAGGACGTTTCCAGACTGCTATGCTCACAAGTTTCTTGTAAGGAGAAGCCCACCAGGTGTAAGCAAAGTGACCAAGCCAGGGAAAACAGAAGACATCCTTGCTTGACTTCAAAAGCATGCCACAGTCATGCTGAATTAGTCCAGTTGAAAAGAGTTTCAAGTGCAATCAACACACACCAACATGTAGCACTCACTCGTCTGTGTAATGCAAGAGAGGGTAGCAACATGCAAGAGGGCATAGCAGGTGAATCCACCCACTGCAGGATCACTACCTTCAAAATACAGCCTGTGCCACCACATTTCTGTGCAATTTAGTTCTTGCTGCGAAAATGTTTCACGATGCCCACCCGCTGGTGGGCCAGAGGCAGTGAAACCAGTTACTTACCTCGCAGGGAAGCTCTGTAGGCGATTGTAAGCCATGTGCAAGATTTTCAGGTGTGGATGGCCTGTTAACAAGGGTACGCATTTATCTGTGAGGTTGTTATTGGTCAAATACAACTCCTGCAAGATGCTATGGGTTTCTTCAGAAAGAGTGGCTGGAGGAAGCATTTCCAGTTTGTTGGCAGAGGCATTAAGAAATCTCAGGCTGCAAAGAGAAGTTGCATAAGAGAGTTCAGTGAAACATCCTGCAGGTTTTGTCTAGAAGTATAAATGAAATCTCTCTTTTTAAGATTTAAGTTAAGATTGTTATAAAGCAAAGGTCAAAAGCAACAAGTTCACAACAATGGATAGAAAGACCAAAAGTCTAGCATTATATGAACCAAACTTCTGATCATGCTTTTAAATTAATACATTTGTACGAACAAAACATCAGCAAAATGAGTATGTCAGAATGTCTCTATCCCCTTATCAAGACCTCAGTACCTCCAACATTACTACAGATGTACCTACAGGTAACAGCAATAACAAACCACATCATTTCCATATTCATTCCACATAAAAATGAATTCTGAATTCCTCATCAACGAACCATGAGAGTATAGCTGCCCTTCAAGTGACTAAAAGAAGTCATTGGTAAAAAAGCCAGCCAATTTTTCAGTATTTTAAATACTGGCTAGGGTGCAGACGGTATTTTGTTTAAACCTGCAGGCCTGAAAGCAACTACAAAATACGAAAAAGTATTCTTTGAATATTTGGATAACTAAACATGCACCAATCACAAAAATAACCCTGAGACCAAGCAGTAATTTGCCTTTTAGATTTTAAAGAGGGACAGTGCTAACAGTAAATTAAATTTAAAAAGTTATATACTTGCTTGCTGATGTATGCAGCAAGACAGACAGATCTCTATGTAGTTCCTGAGTGCCCTACCCCTACTCCCCACAGTAGCAGAAGCCCTTGTCAGTATTTTCTGCAGTCCCACCACAAGCAGCAAGGACTGAAGAAGCACAGAAATGAAGTTATTCTTTCTGCCTCAAAGCACTTTTTCCAGGATGGGAACAAGACCTGTTGAGGTATAGGCACTGCCCGCTCTTGCCAGTCAAGTTCTGCGGGCAGAGGATTCTTGTTTCTTTAGGGGAGTTTGGTGATCACAGCAGCACTGGAGGAATACACACTGTAGGCATCTTGAGGGCTAGAATTCACACAAGCAATTCCAAAGAAATGGAAAAATAAGGCTATTTATCCTTTAGTAACCAACTCTGGCATGACCATGCCGTTTCAACAGAAATAAGACCTCTCTCTTCCTTCCTCCTCTTTTCAGAAAACACTGCCTTAGAGAACTTGTGATACAGAAGTAAGTGTGTGCCTGCCAGTCTGCAGTGACTGCGTTCAAACCAGGCCGTACTGCTCCTACCAACTAATAGGAATGGACAGCTGCAATGGGCAAAGTTGTATTCAAGAAACAAGACTCAGAAATGAGCTGGCTGAAGCCTACAAAGCCACCGATCAGGACACAAAAGGTAGGTGCGCATCTGTCATCGATCTTCACAGAAAGTGATAAAATATTGATAGCTTCTCCCATGCACGCAGGAATCCACACTGACCTTTAAGGTCTATTAATGAATGAAATGGATTTGCAAGAGCTGCAGCTGCTTGAAACTTGCTCAGCAGCAAATAAGGGTCAGACATGCTACAGGGGAGTCACGTGGAATGCCAAAGGATTAAAAAAACCACTATTTCCATTAGAAGCAAAAATCTCTCAGCGCTGCACAGAACTGAAACTAGGTTAGCTGTTTCACACAGACAGAGGAGTCCACTTCGGAGAAACACAGTGTAATCCTCAGGCTCATTCATTATTCACAAGGGTGGTAAAACTCCAGAGGAGGAAGGGAGGAGAGGGAGGATTAATACAGAGAAGGGAATAAGCAGCTGAAAGGGTTTTTAAAGTTATTTATTTATTCTAAAAAGATGCTGCTCAATTTCACCCTTTAGCTATAAACTAAAAATACATTAAGCTCATTCAAAGCTGGATTATTAAACTGAAGCATACCACATCAACAGTTCCTGTACTTAATTAAACACCAGCAAGCACACTTATTGCTAAAGTACAGGCAACTATTACTTTGGTAACTTCAATCTAACATGTGTGATAGTCTTCCCTCTCCACAAAAAAGGCACTTTGATTAACATTAAAGCCACAGTACCTTTTGTATCACTCATAGTACAAAATGGTCGTCTTCAGCTCAGCCTGGAAAGGCTTAAGTAATAAAAAGGTTTAAGGCTGCTGGGAAAAGTGAACTTTCACAGGAATACAATGGGCATGAGGATGTGGCAGCAAAACATCCCCCAAGAAAGGGCATATTCCACTACCCTGAAGAGGAATCTGTATTTTACTTATGTTCCTGCAAGCTGCAGCACAATAACCTGGAGTGTTTCACAGGTACCTTCTTTTAATAACCAAATAGAGCCAAACAGATAACCTAGAGAGCATCCTATGGCTATGAAGTTCAGAAGAACATAAGTTCACTCAAGTACAGCTAGCCCAAAACACAGCTGAAGGCTTCAAGTAAGAAAAGGTACATTGCTCTCAAAGCTGAAATTAATACAGTCTACTATACTGAAGCCATTTTAAATTCAAAAGAAAAATGCATCAAACAAAAGCTCTTCTGTTTTTAATAAACTTTCAACATTGGTGGAATACAACAAGAAATTTCAAGCTGTTCCCTCACTGGTATTAAAAGTAGTCAGAATCTGCGTATTCCTGCCAAAAAAAAAAGTTTTGATGCATATATTTTCCAATGGGGAGAGAGGAGAGCTATTGCTCTGTACCCCCCGCCCTTTTGCCAAATCTTCCAGAGTGATACAACAGTGTTGGAAATAAATCCCCATCATCCTGACCTACGGTTTAGTGCCTTGATGTGAACAAGGTTTAGATGGCTAGCAAAATCTTGCCAACAGTCTAGACCAGGGACCCTGTGGTAGCAGGGTATCTCACCTACCCGATATGTAACAACTCATGGCTGGGTAGCACTCAACAGTCAGGTTCAGGATAGTCACATACTAATCTCTGTCTGTAGCTGACATCATTAAATTAACTTTTTAGAAAAGAGTATGCTGCTTATTTATGTGTTCCTTTTGACCAGCTGTTACATTAAAATGGTAAACACATTCTGAAATAATAATTCTTTCAAGATATTTTCTGGATTAAAAAAAGGGGGGGGAGGGGACGGACATACAGACGGACAGGACACCATTCTTTGGGCAGAGAACAGAAAAAAACAGCAGATCGCTACTGCCAAAGCTTTGTCAATTCTGTGCTATAATCTTACGGGGGGGGGGGGGGAAATATCTGTACTTGCCCATCAGGTTTTCCCTCACGCTGATTTAACACAGAAGTCCTCCTCCGGGTTATTTCCACTCCCCTATTTCTTCATCCTTGTGCAACACGCCAGCTGCTACCTTAGAAGGCACATCTTACAGCTGCCCTCCAGAGGAGTTGAAATTTACTTGGGCACAACTGTTCCCATCTCTCTTGTGCATGGACTTAAACTGATTCATGTTCCTTGAAGATATCCCACTCATATTGCTTATCAGATGGAAGCAGAATGTCAAGTATTAAAGCTCAGTCCAAAATTAATTGTTTCCCTTTCCAATTCCACCCACACACTATACCACAAGCTCATGAAAAAAGTAAAGCATCACTACAAAGACCTGATTTCAGCAGCCTGCGCACATACCAGAGTATAATATAGCAAGGAGAGCATGAATTAACAAGTACTAAAAGAGTGTTGGAGATTAAGAAAGAAACGAAGGCACTGGCAGGGAGATACCAGAATTCTTCAACTTTGACAAGGTGCAAATTCTCCTCTGGGGTAATAATATAAACATCGATCTCTGGCCGGAATAAGTCACCTTCGGTTTTATGGGGTATTAAAAGTACAATCCCTTGCTGGATTTAAATTCTCCAAGAGACAAAATAGAAAAAACAGACTGTCCCAAAGAATAGGCTAGAATCAAGGACATGGATCTAATTCAACAAAACAGACCTAATACGCAGTCACATGCATTCCCTATTTAAACCCAGAGGATTCTGATGTCAATTTGAACTTCCAAAAGCAGAGGAAGAAAATCTTCTACTGAAAACTTGCAGAAGGTTCGAAATTTTTTAACACCAATGCCTACCTCTAGCGCACAGAAAAGCTGAATATAGACCATTGTGAGAATACACATCTCCCAATTCCTCACCGTTTTCTGAGGTAGCTTGGCAAACTCGGCTTGCTAGTAAGACACAGCCACCACTGAAAAATGTAAGTCCTCCAAAAAGCTCTAGGAATGTTCAACATTAAAAGGAGCAAGAGACAACTGCATCCAATGGCAAAACAGCAGCAAATCAAAACCACTGTGCTTAGCTTGAAAGTACTAATAAGAGTTGGAAAGAATACTGCAGCTGCAAAAAAGAGAGTGTGCAGAGAAATCAAGATCTCCACTTTGGCCTGTGCCCCAAGATCTCCATCAGCACAGAGCAATCAAAATCAAAATTTCTTCTTCAGTCCCTTCTGCAGAGACATGCCCTCAATTTCTGATCGCCTAATCCTAAAATAATTTATGATTGTGGTAGCAGGTGTGTGAGGAAGAATCCTGTAAGCGAAGCGTGTCTGGGGGGAAAAAGAAAGGCGGCGGGGGGCGGGGGGGGATCAAGGCAGTTTTGCCAGCCCGTGCAAAAGAGGGTTTTTCTTCTCCTTCAAAAATAAAATGAAATAAATGAAAGGACGGAAACATTCACGTGAATCCCCTTCCTGTTGATGGGCTGCCAAAAAAACCACTTAACTGCTGCTGTCTCCTCAGCTCTTACTTTCTAACCTATCTTTAGCTGTTTCATTAACTGGGATTTCCCCAGCTTCTAATATATCTGCTTGCAAACCCTAACCTACCAGCAAAGAAACAAATGCAGCTAAGCATTTCTGCAACAAAAGTTATGTGCATCAAACACTCAAATAGCTCTTTTCATTCATTTGACTTTGTTTCCTCCCTCACTTCTCCTGCATCCACAATAGGACTGAATACTTGCAGCAAAAAGAAGCAGCCACATTGGGTGGAAATGGAAAATCTCAAACAAGAACAAGTTTAAATGGGTCACCTTCCAGAACTCCAGCAAAAAGAAAAACCCCAAAACAAATTAAATCAAATCAAAACAAAAAAATAGTAAATCAAAACAGGTAAGAACAGCTGAACAAAGCTGAAAACCAGAGTCATGCAGACAAGAGCCTAGATGGGCTCTGAATAGCTGGCACTGGCTTAGCCACCACAGCTGGCTACTACCAGACACTACAAAACAAAGCCCAAAGTTTAAGCTGTACACATCACAGCTACATATCTTCACCACACGACTGCTTTAAATAGTCCGATGGCTGTTTCAAGGGTTTATACTGAAAACATTCACACTAACTGGAAAGGAAGCTTAGGCAAGAGGCAAACCCTCGCCCTTCACCACTGTGTCTCCATTTTTAAACCTCCCTGACCACTGCCACTGCTTTTCTACCATACCCAGCTAAAGCTCTTGAATGCTTGCTCGTCTTATCCAAAGAGCATTTTGTACAACAGTTTTCATGCCATTAAATGGTACTTTGCTGCAAGCTGGTCAAGGAAGGCAGTAAAAAATCTGTACGAGAATCAGACAGAGCGGGAAAGGCATCACAACAGATGAAGCACTGGATAGAAATGAAAGGCTGCAGGAATGCAGGTGCACAAAAAAAGGTTCAGGACTCAGCTTGGGAGTTTTCCCCATCAGTCGTAGCACACTTGCATGAATTCTCTGTTTTTGCAGCATCTGGTAATGAGAAATGAAGAGATTATCTGGCTGCCTCTGTGGCGCTCATCTTGCCAAGAAAATCCCCACCCTACAAGAGAAATCCTTGCTAACATGATCAAGATGTGCATACTTTCAGTGCAATAAACAGAACCAAGTTCTGTCTTGGTCAGAGAAATGTTTCATAGGCTAGTCCTCAATTTCTCCTCAAGGAACAGTTTAAAATAGAAAATTAATAAAAAAGCAGACCAACAAAATATCCCCAAATTATACTCTTCAGGAGAGAAGGACACCTTTTCATTGGTTTTTGAAGGATTAAGGCAGAAAAGCAATGGTCATTGACTCTTCTATGAAGAGAACAGAGGTTTTTCAGTATTTTTTTCTTTTTTTTTTTGTGAAAGTGATATTCTCTCTTTGTGCACCAATGCACCGATTTCCCTCCCTTCCTCAGATGTTCTAGATGTCAAAGCCTACCAGTGCTTGTGCTGAAGTTCGCCCAAGGCACTTCACACCCACTTTGTCAAATATTCAGGATTGAGAAGGAGAAAGCGTTTATAATTCACAGCATGAGACTTCGTATCCAGACAAGGTATCATCTGTCAGTTGCACAGACCCGAGTACCATTCCAAAGAAATAATCTTTTCAAGGCTGCAAAAGGTAAGTCATTTTATGGAGAGATAAAGGTTTTGTAAGGTAAAGTGATTTGTCCAACATTACACGCTGCGTAGAGACCATGGCAGACCACTCAGGAAACCCAGTTCTCTTGGCACGTCTGGCAGTACAGATTGTGCTTCCCAGGGAATGCTTGGAGAACAGAAGCATTTTACCTTTTTAAAACAAAACAAAACAAACCCCTGAACACCTTTCCCTGGCCCAGACCCATTTCTGTTGACACTTAGCTGCTGACAGATGCAAACATTTGAAAACAAAATAAAAAGAAAGATGTTTCCTGTAGGAAATTCCAAACTTAAAACTCGGCCATTGTGCACTAATCTGCACTGCTGTTTTCCTTCACAGTTACCACTTTTGCAGCAGTCATAGGAGCACCAGCACGGACAAGCCATTTGCAAGCCAAGTCATCTAAACCAGTAAAGGGGTAGGGAACAAGGGGGAAGACCCCACCCAAGCCGACTGCTTCTATTATCATCACAAGCGAGGGAGGCTGCAGCAGCGATGAGGTGCCAGAATGAGTAAGCTCTGTTCACCTCCTGCGACGGTAAGTGACTTTGTTAATGCCCGTAGAAGACGTTGAAAACACGTGCCCTGTACTGCTTGAAAGCTGCAGAGGGGAAAAAATCCCCAAGCCAGAATCAGCCATTTGATGCTGTTATTCAACGTATTTTTTAATTCTACCTCTTCTCAGCACGCTTTTAGCAAACTTCTGGAAATCTACCCCCAGTCTTGGTTTTAGCCTGTACTTGTTCATCTTGGCATTACAAAAAAAAAAAAAAGGGGGGGGGGGGGGAAGCTGTCTACAGTTTTGTAGCTCAGTTTAGAAAGATGAGTTGCAGTACAAAAAATTCAGGTTCTCTCTCACTGCCAAAATTGCACTAATCTACATCCTAAACCTACAACCTGTTTTTTATAGAAATTTCACAAAATTATTTCTCTTTTTGCTTTCAAAGATGCCAGTAGCTTTCTGAAACTTAAAGGTTTCTTTCCTTTCCAAGTTAACAGACAGGAATTTCAACTTGGGACCTGTAAATAGCATTTTTTTTTTTTTGACCTGATTTTGCAACTTCCTGTAAAAAAAGCTTTTTCCAAGGTTTCATTTCTGAATTTCATACAATCTCTAATGTAAAATAGTTTGAAAAGTCATCCACAAGACAATTATAGCTGCTGATGTGAAATATCCTTGCCACATGAACAGGCTATGAATTTCACCACTTTTAAACAGAAATGTGCCAGATAATTGCAATTATTACAGTAGTAACATTGCTAAGTTTCAATGCTTTGATTGCACTTTTATGTAAAGTCTCAACTGAAACAGTAAATTAACATCAGAATAACTTTGTTGATAATTAATTTATTCCAAAGGTGGTACCCTACACAGGCTTGAATGTGGACAGGTATGCAATAGTGTTGTTCAAAAAAAAAAAAAAAAAAAACACAAGTAAGTAAAAATTATTGTAAAGGTTCTTTACAGCAAATCAAGGCTGAAATGTCATACTGGTTTCCAGAACCAAAACCCTGTCCTAGTAAAGTTCACCTTTTGAAAGATAATTTTTAACCTAAATGATAAATTCCTCAGAACATTACTGTTCAAGAGTAAGTCAAGTTAAGAGTTCATTTAGAAACCATCTGAACCACCACCCTAATTCTCCAACTGGCAACACTGTGAATCCCAGCAACTTTAACCAGAGTTTATGACAGAATGAATAACAGTATAAAAGTAGGGGTTTCGCAATACTCTTAATTGGGTGAGGAGCTGTGACAGTGAGATCACCACTACTTTTGCTTCTCCACCTCTCAAGAAACCCAGGAGCTATGCGTTCCTTTTGTCACAGCTAGGATCAGAAATAAAACCCCACAGCACACAATCTCACTGTTAAATTATGCATGGGTTGAGCACTCAGAAATCCCATGACTATACGTGGAAGTGCAGAGGTGCAAGGAACAGACACCAAGCGGAGCAAGCCCATCCACCATCCCCAGACTATGCTACTAACCTCCCATATTTCAATCACAGCCACTTTACAGAATATGTTCATACCCAGGAAGAAAGATTATGAAGACTGAGACTAAAGAAACAGCAGCATAAAAATAAGAATCCAGAAAGCAGATCAAGTGGTGACACCAGCTAAATTAGTGACAAACATTTGAAAAGCATAAAAAAATTCACAAGGCAAGGACAGGGGAATAACTGAGTTATTCTGACAGCCTTATGCACAGATTTTGTTTTGTTTGACAGGTATAAATAAGTTCTAGCCTCTGACTGAAGGGGAAAAAAAAGCTTTCACACTCCATCAAACAAGCCTAAGAAATATGTATTTAAAGAAACTGCCACTAACCCATCTCAGTGTATGTAGTAGAAAATAGCATGTGCTTCACTTTACAGCTAGATTTCAAGAAGTAGGTGTTCAGCAGGAGCTTGGTGGGGAAAAAGAAGCAACCATATAAGGCAACGAAACCAGAATAAAAAGAATGTGTTTTGGTGAGTTGGGCAGACATCTGTTCTTACCACACAAGGCTTGGCAACTTTCAAATTAGGGGAACCTCAGATTACCCTTTCAGCTAGGAAGTAACACACAAAGCAAGGTTCCTCACACACAAGTCGAGATCAAATTTCTTTATATTTACCTGTCTGCTTTCAAAAGCAGGTTAGACGGCAGTTCAAGGAGCTGGTTGTGTTGCACGTCCAGGACCTCCACTTGCGTTCGCTCGAGCCGATCTGGTAGCCTTCCTAACATGTTATGTCCTGCCAGCAGCTTACGCAAGCTACTATTGTAAAACAACCTTAGAGAAATAAAAAACACCAAAAATGAGAAAAATCTAAACTGAAGAGTTGCTTTGAGAATTTAGGTGCAATATCACAGTTCATTACAAGAAAGTGATTCAGCCAACTGATTAGCAGACATGGTATTAATTACGCACAGATCCAAGAATGTCTTCCCACTCTCCACCAACTTCTTGAAAAGGTTGTTCAGAGACAGGGAAGAAGGTTTAAGGATGATTCAGGAGTGAGAGTAGCGAGAAAGGGTTATCTTATTGCACTGTATAAAACATGAATATAGAAACATGACAGTGAAGGAAGTAATTGCTAACAATGGCTGCAGAAAACTGCACATGTGGGATCCCCCTAGCTAATGGAAGAACTTCAGAAGTGTGGGTGAAATCACTAGTCACCCCACAAGCTTCATAGTGCTCTATTCATCATGTGCTGACTCATAATCCAATGCAATTTCCCACCCCTCCATTTTCCTTTTCTGTTAATACCAGACTAACATAAAGCCTCCTTTCCAGTTCTACAGCGAATGAAATTTATCTAATCGGCTTTACTTTCTCGAGCTTTTACAAGCAATAGATGACCTGGAGTCCCATCCCCCTGCACCATTTTGGGGGGAGGGGGGGCTGGCAGAGAAGGGGAAGGGGAGAAGAAGGCAAGGTAAAGAGACAAGAACAAAGAGCTGTTTTGATCAAACAGTAAAGCTAAAATTTGCAGTTTAAACAACGTAATAAGGAGTTTAAAATCTGCACCTAAAGACCTCAAAAATGGAGCAACTCTTGATTTTGAACAGGAATCACTTTCAGCAAATTAAGAAAAAAAGATTATTCTTCATCTGCCACCTGTCTTACATTCCCACTATTGTACTGTTTAATCTGGCGAACCTGTGCATCACGCTGACCTATTTCAACCAAAGACTCTCAAATTACTCAGCATTAAAGCAAAAATCTTCTTCCCTCTGTTACAATGACCCAAATACACATAAAGAGCTTCCCTGCCCCTTCCCTACAGTACATCAGGTCATTGGATTATTGTGCCAAAATAATCAATGAAGTATGCTGAGTATTTTCCCCTTGACAGATACAGTCATACGCCGTATCTGTGTGCCAGTGTTAACAGTTATCTCAGTTGGCTGGATCGTCTGCGTTATGACCGCGGATACAAGTCAACAGCCAGCCGTATCATTCCAGAAGGCTCAACTCAGTGTGAAAAGACTCACCACACAGTGATAAGCGTATCTATTACGTTTTCGTCATTTAACCATTTTTGTTTCACTCCACTTTTACTTGAAAATCTCTCTCAGTTATGGATTTGCCTTTCTATTCTATTTCCTTTCCTAATCAAGACTGGCCAGTATCATCAACACCAAACACTATGGGAAAAAGCAGAATTGGTTGACAACGTCTCCAAAAAAATTTATCACTTTGGGTTTTTTTTTGGTTGGGTGGGGGCAGTGCCATCTTAAAATACAAAAAAGTTCAAATCATGGCAAAAACCTTAGCAATTAGCTTCTCCATGAAAATACATTATAAATAATTCAGAAGAACTGAGTAAGTCTCTGGAGTTTTGTTTGTTTGTTTGTCTTCTCTTATTTTCCAAGTTACACAAGCACCAAAGGAACTGGGCTGCCTGAAGAGAGATTGAATCACCAGCATTTAACTAAGCAAGCTCCTGATGAGCCCGGGACATGGTGGGGAACCAGGATGCTGGGACTCCTCTTCCCTATGGGCAGCTTTCCCACTTGCCCAACTCCCACTGGAAGTTTTGACAGGATCAAGAAGTTCTAAGGACTATCACGTCGCTCAGCATCAGCATCTTCTTAGAAAACATGGTTTGGTGAAAGCATTCAACCAATTCCTTTAGTAAGCAACTGTTCAGGAGAACACATGTTGAATACAAATAGATCTTTTAAAAAAAACAGACAAAAAGGAACAAAAATACATACAGACATTTGTTCACTGGTGGCAGCAAGGTCATTTTGGCAACTCTTAATTGAAGCATTTCCATTTTATTTGGGGAATCTTTGGCAACGTCAGGTTTATGACAATGAATTTGTCCTGCATAGCTAAGACTAAGTACCCTTTTTGTTATTTTTCAGTACTTTTAAAGCAGAAATGGCTGCATTACAGCCCAGTGTACATTGTTCTCATTTTCTTTAATTGAGACAAACGTTAATACACAGTCCTCTATCTCAACTGCTTCAACTCTTTGTCTTCAAGGATTTTTTTTCTGTTTCAAAAGGCAAACGCACACAGCATCAACTGTAGTTTGTTTAGATTAGGTGCAACCTCCAGCCTTCCAGGAAACTGCTGGTCCGTCAAGGCTTGAACATTTGTGGTTAGAGTTGCAAGCATCCTCCTAGGAGAGTCCTGCTCACTCACTTCACAGGTTTCCAGAGTGCTATTCTATGTAGAAGGAAAAGCATACAGCACTGCACATGAACACACTTAATGGGTGCTAGTATTTACCTGATACTTAACAGTAGGTCTATATACCTGAGCCATTTGCATTTGAATCCAGACCCAAATTTCCCTGAAGTTTAACAGACGTTCAAAGCCTGTGTTTTGAACTGGGCCTTAAAACTGATCTGACTTATTAGGAGCTAAGCTATCTAGACACATACTACAAAGAAGAGCTTTCAAAGATAAGCTGTTTCCTGGGGTTAATGATAAGATGGCAGGAGAGACAAGTGGGATGTTGACTGTACCTAATTTCAGCTAATCATTAATCTCCCAAAGATATCTGGTATGCCTTGACAGTCCTTGCTGTTATGAAGTGCAAATGAAAGGCAAATGAACTTTTGCTCCCCACACCTTCTGAGTAGGCGCAGTTTCACTTTGGGTGAAAAAACAGAGGGATTAATAGTCTGCATGTTAGTTTGCTCGGTAAATCTCCTCACATCCTTTTCTGCCCACATTTCTGAAATCTATTCTCTTCCCATTTCTGACACTAAAACTGCCAGTTTACACCATATGGCACATTCATCTGACCCAGACAAAACTATCCTTTTTGGTTTCTGATGCTCTTCTGTGCTGTACAGCTCCGTATGGAAAACATTCAATAGCTCATCACATACTAGCTGTCTACAATCTTCAATGGCTCTGCACATCCCCACGCAATTTCACCCTTTGTGCCTAGTATGTTCTCCCTCTTTCACAACAACTCTTTTGAAGCGTACAGAGCAGCCAAGAATGACAGCTCTCTTCCAGTGAAGTCAGCGACTTAAAAATTCTCAATACCAGCACCTGACCAGTATACTCACCTGGAACGGGTCTCTCTAGAAAAGAAAACTAGTAAGAACCATTCATTATTTAAACTCAACTCCTATTTTCATTCCTGTTCGCTTGCTTTCCTATCATTTGTATTTATCAATTTGAAGTTCAGACTCCTGGAAAAGAGATCATCTTTGTAGTAAAGGCAATTGCTCTACTTGCAGGAGTTCACTTGCTTGATGAGGCTTTATCTTTTCCTCTCAACCCTTTTACACTCAAACAGGGCTGTGAACTGGAGTCTCTAGGCACCACTGAAACTAAGTTACAAGTTCTGGATCTCTAAACTGTCATGCAAAGTTATGGCTGTAAATATTTAATATTCAGTATTAAAAATGAAGGGCTTTCCTGCCTGAACAGCCACATACAGCTTCAAAATTTCCACCTGGAGTTCAAAGTCACTGCTTTCTCTGCATGAAAGTAAAAGAAGAAAGGCTGGGTGGAAGCTTGAGGCATGACGACACCCCACAAGGTAAAAATAAAATCAAACAAAAGATAGAACGGGCCTGACAGTCACTGGAACAAGCTAAACACTGAATCAGCAATTCTTTCCGAATTGCTTATCCTGTTCCACATTGTGCAACTGGTCTGCAAGACTCACCGGGCAGGCAGTTCACGTATCTGATTGTGGCCAACATCCAACACTTCCAGTTTCCTGCTGTCACATACCCACTCAGGCAGGTTTTGCAGGTGATTTCTATGAATAAAGAACACAACAGGTATAACTAAACGATAATCGAGATGCAAAGGCTATTAAGAATACAGCCTCAAGAGAGATACAGATACCTGCAGGAAATAAATCTGCTACATAATATGTTTCCTATGAGACTGCATCACCCTTCCTTCTCTAAGGGCACTACCAGTGCAGTAAGGTCCTGAGTGAGGGGGCAAGAAAGCTAACAGCATTATTATCTCCCTAGATGTGCAGCCACTAAGAAAATGGAAAAAGCTGCTTCCAAATTATTGGGGAAGAAGCATTAAGAGTATCAGAATATTGAGGATGAAGAAGTCTCTCTATGGAGAAGAAAATTTGAGATACTCCTCAGAAGATATTCACACCCTACACAGCTGAAACACACCTCTCTGATCCCCCATAAATTCAATCCTGAAACCCACTCTACCACTCTTCAGCTATCTCATTGAATAGAGCAAAATCTTCTTCGTGTGTATCTTTAAAGTCAAGTGTTTTGCTTTTCTTGCATTTGTCTTCACAGAAACTAACCCTTCTAAAAATTAAGTTCTTAGAGGTAAGTTTTTTCCAAATATTGCACTGAAAACATGCAACAAGGCACAGTGGGGTACCCATGTATTCTGCCTTAAAGAAAAAAATTTAGCAGTACAAAATACATGGAGGAAATTGTGTGCATGTGCATTCACATAACCACTACTTCAGTTATCATACACAGATGCAAAACTGGGCATCAAATAATATTCAGGCACTCACAGACTTGAAGTTCAGGAATAGGACCCTTACACAGCATGAACATAAATCAATGTTCATGCTCATTCATGTACTTTTACCCTATAGTTTATTCACGCAAGAGCCTTTAACGAAAATATGTAATAGCAGCCCAACCCCTCTTACCCTCACATAGCTTCCCGTTCAATCTCAAATGGATTTCCCAAATTCCAAGTGAGCCGAGAAGCTAAAGACACTCTACCCATTTAGTTACAATGCCATCACTGAACTGAGGCACAAAAAGAGTTCTGTGATCAAAATCATGCATTCTGCACCAATTTCATTTACAGCTAAATGGAGAAAACAGCTTTACAAAGAATGCTTTTCAATAAATCACACTTATTTAGTCACACCTGTGTGTTACATTTAGGTGCACAATGCGAGTAACTCATGGTTGATGAAACTTTGAAGCTGATAGCCACTCGCCCAGGTTAACTCACTAATTGTTACGATCACCCTCAACAGCTTAAGAGTGCTTTAAGCAGGCTTTTTAACGAATGAGATTATCACTTCAATATGCAGATGAGTAATTCCTTAAATAAGACAGACATTAAGCACATGTATAAAGTGTTTTCCTGATTCAGTCCTTAAATTGTAAAACAAACTAAACCACCCATTTTCCATTTCTTTCCTTATCCCACCCCCTCGTTAAGGTGAGATTTAAGGATGCATTCAAATGGCAACTGCAGACATCCCTGCAGCAGCCAGGGCTGCGGAGAACAACAATGAGCTGCAGGAGCTGCCGAACTGATGAGTAAACTATCAAACCATCACCTACGCTGGGCTTGTGACACAGACATATCCAGAAAGGAACTTCTGTACATGTCTCATATTGGTTCACGTTTGAATCATCATGTTATATCTCTATAATATAGGAAACCTTTAAATCAGGGAAACTCTTTTCCTTTAACTATAAAGGCACATTTTGCTTTTAGCGCTAAAAAAAAAAATTAAAAAGTAAATCTATAAGAATGAAACGGGGAAGAACTGGCCAGTAGAAAAAAGCCCATCCTCTAACTCTGAAAATCAGTCTTCTCATATCTCAAGGTCCAATTCCTGCCCCTACTCCCTCCCAGTAAAATACCAGTGAATGTCATTTTTCCATAAGCCTCACTGATGTATATTTTACAGGCCCAATAAAAAACATATTCTTACCTAGAAATATCCATATAAGCCAGGCAATTAGGAACTGGATACACATCAAGGTGAACAAGTTCTAGGGGGAAAAATATATAAAAACAAGAGTGGTGATAAAGATTTGCACCTAAAAATGGCTGTTCCATAAGAGTTACTTTAAGCAGCTAACACCCAGAGATTTCAGAACAAGTCAGTAACATAAAAAACTTCTGAGGATCTGGACCTTTGTGAACTGAGTTTTGTTTCTTCACTATGTCTGAGTATATCTGCTATATTACTTTGTACTTGCTATGACAGACACTGCATAACTGATCAGAGAGGGGAAACTGGAGGATTTTAAAAGTTTCATGGCAAATTCTCATTTTTCCATTTTTGTCCCAGAGCTGTAACTTCACCCCTGCCACCCTCTGCCCAGAACAGTCAGTCACAAACCTGCTCTACTTTTTTTCACTGGTCACTAATGGTACCAGCATGGGAAGGGAGACTCCCCACTCTGGAACAGCAAGCTATAGAATACCCCAGAGTCCTCCAGGTCATGGCAAGATCCAGAGTATTTTTCAACACATTACATGAGCCTTTGCATGCCTGTGGAGTTCCTGGTTGCAGGCAGCCTTACGGACTTTTCATAGCATCTCAACTACTGCTAGTAATGTTATATTTTGATTGCTTCAATAATATTTCATATCCTAAGGTTTTTAGGTAGCTAATGGTTAGCATTAAGGTTGAAACAAAACCAGCAGACATTTATTTAAGCCTACAGAAAATCCACTAAAGTGAAAGTGTAACAAGCATGATGGTTCCTTTGGAAGATGAGAGTAAAACAAGGTGGCTGAGGGTGCAAAGAGAGGATAGCCAGAGGAACAGCAAGACCAAACAGGCAGTTGATTGCAAGATACGGGTTGACTTGGGTTCTCAGCTCACATTGCACAGCACATGCTCAGATTATGTTAACTTTTCTCAGCTACAAAGATCCTAGCATGAATACTTAATGAAGGCACAGGCTTGGATATCGTTAAGATGACAGCCTTTTAAAGGCAGTTCAGACTGTTCATCAAATTCACAGCTCTCTGAGCTTGCATTTTGTTTATTCCATACCAAATTACTCCAAACAATAAAAATGGTGGTGAAAACTGAGTATTTTAAGGAATAGCAGCTTCCAGAGACAGATCAAACAAATCCTATTCATGGAACACAGGAGTTATTCAACTGGAAAAGGCTGCACTATTTTTATTATCGAATACAAATGAAGTTACTCATTATAGATTTCATAGCTTTCTGGCCAGAGTAAGCAGCTAGAGGTAGTAGCAAAAATATATATTGTCTCACAAACAGCCACTTGTTCAAACTTTCTCAACTCCATGGAGAAGCAATAAATTCCTTATTTGCCTTAGTAAAGCAACACATTAATACAACCCAAAGAACTGACAATTTCAAGACCCCTCACTGCTGACATAGAGAGGAATTTCAGCCCAAATTCCAAGATTTTCAGTTTTGAGAGCTCCAAATCAGTAGCCCAGTGTTATCTGAAAGTCACTTGACACAGCACATATGAAACTCTTTTATCCAAGGGTCATGTCAAGAGCCTCCTGATTCCTCCCGATTACGAGCACTGCACTCCACAAGCATCCCACAGAGAACCAGGTACGAAACCAGAAGTCAGCTGACAAGACCACAGCTGTCCTGAAAAAAACGCACTTACCATTCGAGGAAGCGTACAGTGCTTTGAGAAAATATCCACTGACTTTTAGGGTTACCAGTTGATTCCGTTCACAGTGTAACACTTCAACGTTGTTAAAAACTGTTGCATCCAACTCCCCAAGTTTGTTGTCTCTGAGATCCAGTTGGGTCACATGGTGCAGAAAATCTATTTCATCGGCCTCCAATCTCCTAATTGAGTTCAATCTTGCAGACAATAAAGGAGATTAAGTGTAGTTACGTGGCAGGCTTCTGCTGACACACCAATGCTCACTCTACAATCAGTTGCACTGGATTAAACTAGCATGCCTCCAGGTTCTGATCAACGTTAATTTTAAATATTTTCCCCTTTGTTATGGTATTTTAAAAGCAGGATGGATCCACTCTGTTGTTTTATCCATCATGACAAAGGAATGATGACACCAGGCTCCTTTCTAAACTACTTTGAAAACTACTGATAAAAAGCTCTGCAAGAAGTTAAGTATTACTGTTATTGTGTCTATAAAAATAAAAGATGATCTGGCTGTTATTTGTGCCCAATAGTTTGGAAAAGAACAAAACCTCTACAGTTCCTGCTGGCTTATCATGAGCATCTGCTGGAAAAGCCTGGCAGATGCGAGTAACCTGCAGATACTGGAGTTTCTTGCCCTATTGAAAAGCCAAATTGAGATTTATGAATTCCCATATATTTGCCTCTCGCATCGCCATGTTCCACAGCAAGCAAATTCAGAGACCTGAAAATGGGTGGTGAAAGAAAACAAAGCAAAAACCCAAGACGAGTGGGTCTCTCACATAAAGAGAACAGGTTTTACACATCTTCACTGCAGTGCATTGACGCTGCCAATACTCAGCAACTTCCCCGAAGTTACAACTAAGATTATAATTCTCATATATAACTATATATAACTATAGCCCAGCCATGTTTGAGACTGTAGAGCACTCCAAAGATTTCAGTTTCAAATTCCCAGCTCTGACCAGAACACTAAAATCAGTACAGTAACTTCTGCTGGCCCATTAAGCCTCCCTAGTGAGGATAAGGGCAAATACCTACAGTTCTGTTGTTGCTCTTGCTTTCAAAGAGTTGCCCTCTGTGTAACAGTTGTGTTTTCAGAGTAGCTACATTTTCCAGTTAAAAGAAAGTGGGTAATAGGTCCCCTCCAACACCACAGCCTACTACTTTTGTTTTCAATTTACAAGCAGTGCTTCCTTCTGATTTTACTGAAGCAAAGCACTTCACTGTGCAGCAAGTACAGTTTACAAACATGTTTGACATTTACGATACCAGGTAGCGTTACAAAGAACCACTGTTCGCTGCTTGGTACAGAAAGGATGCAGCAGACAATGAGAGGGCTGGAACTGCACCGCTGGAACTCATGGCCAGCTCAGCCACAGCATCCCTACTCTGAGGCTAATTTATTTATTTGCTTTTAACATACACACAAACACACAGACATATTTTAACCCCGTCATAAATGCTTCAGAATTCATCCATCATTTTAGCTGTTTTCTTCACTTATGCTGGTCCTTCCTTGATTGCAGAGTCTGACAGCTACACAGCAGTATGGTACACTAAGTTTTAGCTTGAATAGCTTAACTAAATGGTTCCAAAAGTCATCGTTATTTGGACCTCATGGTCCAGGCTCTGAACTGAGCCTTGCCCAGCTGATTGCAGAAGCTGGCTTCCCCAAAGACCGTAAGAATAAAGAACCACCTCGTACCAGAGCCATTTGTAATAAGGATCTGTTTAGACTCTGCTGAGTGCATCAATAAAATAATGTTACTCGTGGTGGACTAGGCTTTTTAACATACCAAGAAATACTAAAATATCTATTTTTGTCTTTCACCTTCACTGCCCTTTTCTTCATCTCGCGCATCTAACATTTCAGACAGAAGCTTTTTGGGTCAGGGACTATCATTTATATTATATTAACACTGCAGCAACAAGAACTGCAGGAATCACCAGCGTCCCAGGCTCTGTTTTGTTTGCTCTTTCGGTGTAAATATTAATTTCCCCCAAAACTAATTTACCTATCTATTGAGCCCCCTAAATGCTACCTCTTCCTCAAAGAAGAGTGCTAAGTCACAGCAAGTGCTGTGAGTTACATAACACTGCCAGAAACACGGTTCAATGGACTAACACAAGAGATTCATACCCGGGGGCTATTCTGACAGCCAAGGAGAAACCGTTTCAACACCAATAATTTAGACCCACTTATTCTTCCCCTTTTCCAAATACCTACCTTAGATCCACATGTTTAATATGAGGCATCCTTTTTAACACCTGTAGGTTCAGGGTATCCATGCAGTTTCCTGACATGCAGAGCTTATCCATGGCAGTCAGCTTCTCCAGCACCCCTGGGATGTCGATGAACTCATTGAAGGACAGACTCACGTAGCTGAGCTGATGCATATGCTCCAATTCATCAGGAAGGGACTGGAGAAAGTTGCCATCCAGCAAAAATGTCTGCAAGCTATTAAAAGCGGGGGAGGGGAAGGGAGAGTGAAGAAAGTGAGTGACCTGTTAAATCACATCTCCTTCCTACAAACACACAAATCTGCTGCAGTTACAGTGACATAAAATATACAAAAGGGCAGAAGAAAGAAAAATGTTAAGGAATAATGCTTCAACATCCGCTACAGAAGATATCAACCAAATAATTAAAAGCCTTGGCAACTACGGAATGTAGGCTGTGTTAGACAGTTGTATGGTATCTTCAAACAGATCCAGAACTGTGACTTGTATGATGGCTGAAGCACATAAGCAAGGAGGTTTAAAGATTTTCTTCACCGTGAAGGTGACCCTTGTGTCAAATGCTGGGGACTGGAAGAGCTTCAAGACACAAAGTGTGCTTCCCCTCCATCCACAGCTCACAACTGCTTCCATACAGATCTACAAGTCGGTCTGCTCTGACAAAACCCAGTAAGTTTAAACTGTTTCTCATAGCAAGATTATGTACAGAGTCATGAAACTGCTTGTTGCCTTTATTATCAGGCTGTGTACATTAAGTTTTAAGAAAGTACTTGCTTGTGCATCTCGCCTACAACTGCTGGAACACTTCTGAGGGCATTGCAGGACACGTTGAGTTCAGTCAGGGTTGGGATACTGCAGACTGCCAGTGGGAAGTCTCCCAGGTTATTATTGGAAAGGTTAAGGCTCTTCAACTTGGTGAATCTACAAGGAGATAAGAAAAAATAAAGGAGACAAATAAGTGGAGCATAAACCACACCAAGTTGCCTTGCAATAATTACTACAAGGTAAGTTTGGTTATGTAAATGCAAATCACAGGCATTTTTAGTTTATGTACTCAGAACCACCAGGGAAACTACTAGACACTCAAGTTCAACACCACTTGCAAGAGTTCACTCACATTATGCTAGCATAGAGAAACAGGCCCTCCTCAACAACACGCTAAATATATTTTCCTCTGAGTGTAACAAAGAACAAAATCCTTGCCATCCTTATGATACATGTTGTTTCTTCTGTGGCATCTCATCCTGTACTAAAGCATTGGATTTTTCTGAACACATTTCTTGCTAGTAAGACTACCCTAGTGACACTAGTTACAAGGTGCAGGAAATTCTCAGCCTATTTGAACACTAAATTTTTGTGGTGCAGCTCAGCTCCATTCATGTGAGTCGATACTGCCTTTCAACCAAAAATTCTCATTAGAATAGGCTGGTTTGAATACAACAGGGAAATGTGCTGAATTAAAGCAGGATTTAGCAAGACTTCTGTAGTGACAGAGGCAAATTCTTATGCTCTTGGTTAAGTATGATGTCAAAGCTCAGACAGATTTCAAAATTTTGTCCTTGACGTATCACGGAACTCTTAAAAGCCCCTTGGTTTATCACATCAGCCAACGAAGCAACTTGCATGTGCTTGCCTTATTAAAGATGACCAAGACCGTTTGAACAAAAAACCCAAGGGGACAATCCAATTAGCCAGCCTGCATGTTCAGCAACATTATTATGGTTGCCTAACAACCACTGGGAGGTATGCCTAAAGGCAAGTAAAAGGCTGAATGAAAAGATTTGTGTCAGGTTCCGATAGATGGGAGGAAGTTTCTTTTCTGGCATGGTTTATACCAGGACATTTTATTTGGACTTCATTTTCCCTTCGTTAAGGCTCAAGTCCTTTATTTGTGCAAGTAGGCTTTTATATAACACAGCGATGGAAGCAAAACTGCACCTATGAACGCTGCTATTCCACACGAAAATAATCTCTGACAGCATGTGCCAGTGCATCCACAGCCTCCGCATTGACCCAGCACATTCTTACCTCAAAGCACTTTGTCCTCCCCCGACCAGAAAACACGGACAGAAAACGCATCAAGCATTAAAAGGTTAAAGATTTTTAACACCAAAGGACTCTTAAAAATCCTTACCAGCTACTGCAATCAACTGGCACACACCTTTAGTACTGCCTAAGTCAAACTCATGTCACTGACTAAAACTCCACAGGAAAATGTAAGCAGCACCTTCGTATTGTATTTTAATGGGGGTTGCAAGTGAAGTGTGGATTTTACCCCAAAAGACAGGCTGTAAATACACCTAACATTTACACAGGCTTTCAGCAAGCAAGGGAATGCTGTATTCTCTATTGGTATTTTGGTGCAAAGATGGCAGAAGAAAAAAAAAATGGAAAAATCATGGCCAGAGTTATCACAGATTTTGAACACCCTGTGCCATGCTGGAGGCAGAAGAAGTTTGGAACAGAGTTAGATGGAGACTAAACGAAATCTTGCAATCAAACTACTGCTGCAGGGAAAAAAGACGCTACTGTGCAGAAACAATGACTAATGTATCTCTAGAGGGAGAACTGTAAAATAAAAAGGAGGCTAGGGTAAGCTAGCTGATGTTAACGAGGGCTGCTAGCCAGAACAATAAATGCACATTTTAAACACTATACCTTCATATTCCTCTATTTTGAGAGAAAGGGCTTAAAAATCTTGAACCTAGAACTGAAATGCACAATCCTGCATTTATCTCGAAGGTAACTGTAGATTTAGGCCACAGATATACTGCCTTGAAATTTGGGGTGATTCTGTGGTGGAACAGCTGTCCCACATCTTCCTCAAAGTCAACTGCAAATACAAACAAGAGTGCTCTAAGTAGTGGACTCCGGGGCCTTTAGAAATTACATTTTTTTTCAGTGTTTAGGTAAGTACAAAAATAGTAGTGAAGACAGGAAGATTAAGTCAAAATAACTAAGCTGCTGGAGAAACATCAAAATGCAACCATTCCCATTTTCAAGTCAGCCACGAAAAAGAACTAACTCATTTAACAATCAACACTGAGGCTACAGCCTTTACCTGTGCCGCTCTGGAGTCTCAGAAGAACAGTCTGAGGGCTTCTGCCCACTAAACAAGTGAAAACTACAATCTGCTAGAAGACCCCAAATACAATCTTGAAATAAAATTACAGAAGATCAAGCTAATACACAGAGGAAAGAGGACTGACGGGGGTGAGGGGGTGGTGAAGGAAGCTAAGAAATACATTAACTAACTCCAATGCAGTGTTCAGCTTCAAGGTTTTCTCCACACATTCGTGTGTATAATTGTCCTAGGTCAAAGGGGCGGAGGGGGGAAGGAAATCACCACACCACCCCCCCAATATATCTGGATTACATCTCTACTACCCTAATGTATGTTTTAATGTGTGTTCCTAAGGACATGAACTGAACTGGTTAACAGGTCTATACAGTATGTAAGGGAGGATGAGTAGTACATCCAGTATTGGATATACTCATAGAGAAGCTGAAAATGCACATGTAAGTGTATGTCAAATAATCCACAGAGGAGAGTTCATTGTTAAATCACATTTAAAGAAAAACTGAAAGACAGACACCATAAGCTTAGTTAAAGTCAAGAGATTAATTTAAGACAACTGGCAGGAAAGAGATATTTTCTTCCTCTTTTGTAAACATGTTCATTTACAAACTGCTGAAGTCACATTTCTTCTCATGGAGCACTGTCAAGCACAGAACATTACTAAGCCAAACCAGCAGGCATTTGCTCAAAGTTAAGATCTAAGTCTACCTCTCATCTTTGGCCACTTGCTTCCCACTATCCACACTGCAAATGGGCTGGTGCACTTCCATTATGGAGCACTGCCATGCCGCACATTTAAAATGCTGAATTGTTTATAACGCTTCCTGTATCTAGATAGATTTACAGTCAGTAGCACCAATATCACTTGTAGCATCAATATAAATAAGGTAGGAAAGAAGTATTTTACAGACTCAAGTTTTTTGTTGCTGCTGAGTTTGCACAGTGTCGGGCTTTAAACACATTTTACAGAGCAACATCTTTGCTGTTTTCTCACACCCAAATCTTTACTCCTACCAGAAGCACGGGCACACATCGATGCTGCCCCCATGGCATTGCTAGAAAGAAGAAAATGCACAACACTGCTAGTTTGAGGCATCACAGTGTAATAACCTCATATCAAGTCCATACATATGCTTTCCTCCTTCTTCTCCCTCCTTCCCTGGTTCTAGACTTTGTTATCTGTTAAAAAAAGTCAACCTGAAGAACAGCATCTCTCAACACGCTATGTGCAGTTAGCTTACTAAGCTTTCTGTTGTAATGACCAATATATAAACACTCATTTCTCTGACCAAAAATAGTCCTACTTTAAGCTAGAGCAAAATGTTGATGTGTCAACTGTTGGGTTTAAACATGCAATATGACTGAACACTAATTGCCATAATTGAGCCAAAAAATGCCCATTTACTTAATCCTGAAGCTGCCACTTCAGGAGTGGTTTAGTTTGACATATGCAAAATGAGGAGAGGGACTAACAAGAGAAGTTTGTATCATGGCAAAGCAATGAACTGACACGCTAATTTCAAATTCAGATCTACCCGATGTGCACAGCAGAGGAATTTCCATTACACAGTACAGCATTTGTGTTCCACTATGTTTGGCGCAGGGAGAATAGTATATTCGAATTGGCCATACACCGTCATTGAAATGCAGCCATAACAGACTCATCTGACAAAACTAGCCTTGCCCTACTCTTAGCAACAGCAATTAAAAAGCAGTATTTTACTACACCCAGAACAGAAGACATGGCTTAATAAGGGACTCAGTTTAAGGAAAACAATCGCCTTCCCAATACTATCTCCAGTATTTGGGCTGTCTCATGACTATGCTGCGGTTGCAGTTGAACATCATTTCAAGCAACAGCACGACCATCCCTCAGCTTCAGCACCATTTCCAAGCAGATCAATAGCACTTGCCTAGCAGCACTGTGGCCCCCAGTGTTGGAACTGAACTACAGCTTGCCACCTTCATGAATGCCTGCTACTTTGGCCACTAACTTACTCATGAAGAGGACTTCCATAAACCGGACACACCAATTTCCTCCTTGGAAATAAAAGGTCCAATTTACTGCCTTTTTGCAGTTGCGTCAGATTCCCCATCCATAGCCTTATCACCTAAGGGAGCAGCTAGTCTAGCACCAGAAATACTGTCATAGCATTTCCCTTCCCAGAAAGATATCATTGTAAAAGCCTTAAATTAGTTAGACAATTAAAATGGGCTGTTCCAGCCCTCCTGCCCTGCTAAATTTGTTGAGACAGCTGAACAGAGGTAGACTGTTTCTGCACCAGCTAGGGAGATTCACTTGGATGCTACAGGTGAAGGCTTTGCCTAACTAAGGTCAACAGCAGCCCTCCCCAGCTGGGGTACAGAAGAGTTTTCAACAGATAATATAGAGAGGAGGAAGGAGGAGCTCTGCTGGTGTTTTCCACTCCGTTTCTCTGGACAAGACTCCTGTTCATCCAGAAACCAAGTAGCTCCCATCACACCGTACAAAAACAGATGGAGTAAAGTAATCTTAGGAAAGAGGGTCACTTAGTTTGAGGGCAAAGATTGATTCTGGTCAAGTCAGAAGAAACTTGAACAAATTCACCCGTTAATCATCAATTTCTCCATCAGCTGAATGAATAAATGAAAACATAGTTTTATCCGAGGTTTTATTTCCTTCCTCCTTTCTTAAATCCCATGGGGGAAAAAAAAAAAGAAAGAAAAAACCAGACTGATAGCTGCAATTTTGGTATCTTCACTACCCTTTATGCCAACACACCAGGAACAGTCATCCTGATATTTCTCCCCTCTACTTGCATTTAAAACTATAAAAGGCACAATTCTGGCATACAGACTTGAGCCTATATGCCAAAATTAATTGGTAGATTGTATTAATAAATAGATAAATAAATAAATAAGAAAACAGACTGCACTGCACAAAAAGGAATAACCTTAAATCTAGGCAGTTACTTTTCAAAATATACAAATAATCACAAATGTTAAGTCAAATTCAGACTACCTCCAAACTTAAGACAACAATAAAGCTTTTATTCTATTACACAGTTCATAAGATGACCATAAAGAAAAACAAAATGTAGGTTTTGTTAGCAGAAATAATCTGAACCTACATTACTATACCTTGCAGTTCTCAATTTCTGCACACACTGCTTCATTAGGGGGGAAACTATCCTCAGAGGAAGAACAAAATTCCTAGGAAAAAAGTGAAAATATATTCTCCTTCTCTATATTGGAAATTTATATTTGAAATACAAAAGCATTAGCTAGGGGTGGGCTTCCAAACTGAAACATACTTAAATACATGAAAAGAAAACCCTTACTTTGGAAGCCATATCAGAAAGCAATACAGAAGTAAATCGGAGTCGGCTGATACACAATAACTGGATTCCATAAATATGTTCGCTACTTTTTTAAGCACCATTTGGAAGAGATACTGCTGTACTTAGCCTAATAGTTCCACTAAACTGAATCCAATTAATAACTGCAATTTCTACTTTTAGACTACACTATTTTTAAAAATGTTATTTTATAGCATATTTCTTAGTGTCATCTATTTTTCTCCTACCACTATTAAGGAGTTCACTGTTCCAATTTAAACAATCCAAAAAATCCAATGTGTTTCAGGCACTAAACCAATTTTGCAATCTTCCCCACTTAGTCACTAGTAGCGACTTGATTTAGCAATTTATTTTTCTTTAATCAGATGTCACCGATTTTTGCTGAGCATTCACATGAGTGTACTTTCGTGACTTCAGAAAGGTACATAGGAGATACACAGAACACAACCAGCCGTGAAGATCTGGAAAGATGCACTAACAAAACCAAACTCTTCCTTCAATGTCTTTACAAGCTGAATAAAACCAAAAGCAGTGAAGTTACATGAACAACATCTTCCAAGTGTCGTCTTTAGTATTATAAATAGCAAACAAATATTCCAAGGCTACAGAGCTGAGAAAAATAAACGTAGCACCAGAATATAGCAAACACTGGATGGAGTGTTACCAGTAGACCTCTGGTTGTCAATATTATGCCAACTTCTTCTTGCCCTAGTGCTTAGATGGCTACGCTTCAGTCTTTGGCTTCAAGTGAAAGAGGAGAAACGAATATAAAAGTAAGGTTCCCTGGCTCTGAGATCATCAGAGCGAGAGAGAGAGCTCCCAGCATCTTCCCACACTGTGGAGCACGCAGTGGCACTTCATTCCTTGTGGTAGCACACTCCCCATGTTAGCTGGATTCATTTAAATAACTTCAGTAACTGTGTGCATTTAAATTCCTTTCCAGAAGAGCATCCTAAAAAAACCCCCCCAAAACCAAAACCAAAAACACCCCCCCACCCCCCCCAAAACAAAAAACCAAAAACCCCCCCAAAAAACCCCAAACCCAAACAAACAAAAAACCACCACCAAAACACAAAAAAAAAAAACCCCAAAAAACCCACCCCCCACCCCAAAAGGAAAAAGCTCAAATCTTTTCCAGTGCATCTACTGGCAGTGCCCTGTGGGGCCTGGCACGGGGGAAGATGTATATTTGGCATGTCATTAATCCATCCGACTTTCTTCGCTAACCTCAGTTTCCTACACTAAAAGCAATAATCACAAGGAGCGCTTCAATGCACTTTGAGACCAACCAAGTGGCAGGCTGGAGACCTTCTTCCCTGCTCCTCAATCTCTAGGATCAAGCTAGGATCAAACTACATCTCACCCCGACTTCCAGCAAGCTTGTCTGCTGGATTCACACCACTTCGGTCGCTAATATTGTTCCTCCCTCGCTGCCTGGGAACCTAAGTGTTCTCTGAGCAATGACTGCATTTCGAATTACCAACTTACTGCACAACGGGTTTGTAAGGAGGGTTTAGCTTGAGGACCCCCCAAATTCTGGGTTTTCAGATAAAAACAGCTATCCTACAGCTGGAAGTAGCAAGGGATTTCAGAAACACTTGCATCAATATCTCAGAGTCCTCTAGCCTTCTCACACCCTACAGATGCAACTTCCAAGTTACTGCCATTAGCCGACAAGAGTTTCAGCTGAGATGCTAGAGAAGACAGTTCATTTCTAAAGAGGCTCTGGGAGAGAAAAGATACCAACTGATCTTAAGATAAAAATCCATATAATCACTGTTAATAATTAACAACCATGATCAGAATAACAACTTGTTCTTCAGATAAAATTGGCAAGCATCATTTTGTTTATCGTTAAAACAAACTTTGTGGCTTATTACATCGCTCCTTTCTTTCTTTCTCCTTTTTCTTTTTTTTTAAATCTGCAACAGGCTTGTACTAAAAATCCCCATACTGATGACTTACTTTTCAATATTAACAAGCAAACAGTGTTCTTGATGCCAAAAGTTTTTTCCAACAGCACTGACTGAAACAATTACGTATAAACATAAAGCATGCTTAGCCCAGTGAAGCAGAGTAACAGTAAATAAAGACTATGTTTTACTCATTTGCTTCAAACCTAGAGCAATAGTACTCTGCAAAACTAGTAAGCCTGAACTCTTGTTTGCATTTCAGAACAAGAGCTGTGAAGCTGCATTGTAGATAAGGGGAACGTGAGGTTTGGGAACACAGTGTATACATAAATCTCAACTTTACGGTTAAAAAAAAAAAAAATCCACCAACCAACATTAAAGGAGTGTAGCAATAAAATTTGTGACAACTTAAGACAACAGAACATCGTCAGTTGCTCCATTTCCAGTATACAGGAGCTAAAACACCAAGGGCTTTAAGGCAAATTCTGACTCAATGGGGATATTATCAGTCACTTCTAATACTGCAACAGCTGGGCAATCTTTCAACTGGGGAACCTCCTCTCTCCCCCAGAAGAAAAACACCCTTTCCTATTATTTTAAAAAAGCTACTGTGAGGGAGAACAAGTACCAAGATTTGCTGTATTTTTTTTTCAACACAGATGAATTTTCAGACTGCCTACTTTTATACATAGTATGAAATATGTATTCCCTGGTAAGTAGGAAAAAAATACAGGTAGCTGTATATACCTTTCAACATTTAGACCGTTCAGTTACAGAAGTTCACAGCTGCAGAGTACCTACAGCAACAGAACTTAAAGTTTGAGTGGACAGTAAAGCAAGTGAAAGTGTAGCTACCTGGGAAAAAAGTGCATCTACACCTCTGTAAACCTTCACACGCTACCAGGAATTTAGTTCCCAAGATGGAGATTTTTCACTTATGCCATGTACTGAGCAGAACTAAATATTTTATTCAGAAATGCAATAAATTACACTATTTTAACAACTGAAAGAAGTAATTACATAAGCAAAAGTAGGAATTCTTGGTTTTTTCCCAATCCACTCCTGACTGTACCTGCCAAGTCAGCGTATATGTCAGCATCTCATTACTATGACCCAGCTGCTTGTAAGTCTACTCAGTGGGTAGCTGAAAAGTTGGTATTTTCTTCTTTGACATACCTCATTTTGAAATCCAGCATTCACAAGCATGTTAAATTACCACCTGAAGTGATTTATTAAGAGGAACCGTTAGCACCAAAGCTGCTTATAGCAAGACAAATTTTCCCAGACTGCCTTGCTAACCAGATTTTAATCAAAAATTGTACCAGGAAGGGTAGGTATATAAATGCCAATGCATTTTGTTCACAACATTCAAGCACATGGTTATTTTGGAGCCTTAAATACTTCTGGGCTTGATTCACTGGTGCTGTGCCCTGTGTGCGGCTGCAATTTAGCAACTGAGAATCTGGTATAAAAGCCAACAGTACCAAATCAGAACAGCAGAGATTTTGTAATTGCTTTGCAGTGGTTTGAAAGAATATGGGTGAACAAAAAAAAAGACTTTTGGTTTATCCAGTCAAGTTTTACCTCGTGTAACCCCCAAAAGATCTGAAAATGGTTTTATGAAATTGGATTAAAAAGAAAAAAAAAGTCATACAAAGAACTACTTGTGTTCCCAGGAGTGACTGAGCTTCCCTTACTTTGCACATGCTTTCATACAGGGATTCACTAATAATTTCAAAAAGATACAGTGTGCCCTTCTTCCTAGATAGTTGTGTATTTACTCACTACAGAAAAGCAGACTTACAGTAGCAGTCGAGCTGGCTCAAAGCTTTTTGGCAGCACAAGTAAAACTCAAGTTTTCCCACCCTAAGGAGGAGAAGCCAGCACTGTGTTTCTTAGGGCAGGAAGGAGCATGGCTTGGGAGAGCACTCCAGGGCCAGGCTTGTGCTTTTGCTGGTGCTTTTGCTGCTTTTGGGAGGCAAAAGATAACCGATGGGCACTGCTCTTCCTAACCCTCAGCAGGAACTACCACCTCACACAGCCCTTTCCACTGGCACAGCAACGGGAACAGCAGCAGCAGCAGCTTCCAGCTACTCACTGCCTGGGTTGGATGAAGATAAGGCTGGAGGACATCAGCAGTGGCAAAGGGAAGGTCAGTGCCAAGGGGCAAGAGTTCATGAGGCACTGGCTCTGATCCACTGAAACAGTGCCGTGTAACCTTCCTAATCATTCATTTTTTTGCTCCAGAAGTTCACAGACCTTCCCCGTGCCTTCTTGACAAGCTCAAAGCAATGGAGGCAGAACAGACTATTATTCACTGACAGAATAGGACCAGCTCTCAGAAGAATGAGACACTTCATCAGTTTTGCACCACCTCAGGTATATGCCACTTCTCCAGATTTTCCTGATGCATAATCTCAGAAAACAGGAGAGTTTTATTTGGTCACTTGAACTCTTTCACTCTTGCATGTTCAGGCTCACATTAGCGAGAAAAATTTTAACAGTTTATTAACTTTCAGCAAGACTCTTCAGCTGTTCCTACAATTGCAGTACCAAGAGAACATTAAACAGACAATGAACATTGCCCATCACATTATTTATAAATTATTTCTAATCCCAAATAGAATTAGCTGTATGAACATGGACAAAATATAATCAAGTATCTCCTGTACACTTTCTGATATTTAAAAAGGAAAAATGATAAAAATTCATTAAAATCAAGACATTCATTATTTGTTCATGTTCATCACCTAACTTATGCTAAAATTCCACTTGCTATCTGGAGACCTATACCGACATTCACAGAACATTTAATCCAGTATTCCTCTCCAGACTGTGTTCATAAGCTCTTGGAATCACTGCCTGCTTTGTTTGTGAAGCAGACCTGCTGGGTTCATTCATCTTCCATTATGCCAAATTTTTTGTTTTTCCAGAATGAAATTGGAATTATATAAAAATACAACAGCCCACATAATCCATCTTGTATTTTTCAGTTGTTTTTCAAAGAGGAAGGGATTTAGAAGTGTGGTTTAAAACATTTAGTTTGAACAGGACCATCCATAAATATAATTCTGAGGTACTCTGCAATTCAGTTACCACTGAAATTAAAATCACAGTTTTATATTCAGTATGGAAACATTCCTCTTTCTGAATACAGAAAACCTGCTGATTCCACAGGACACATACATTAAATCATTCAGATCACTGATCGTGCTGCTGTCTAACCATTTGTTACATTCTCGGATGAGCTACAGTGGAAAGAACTGGAAGGTCACAGTTACTAGGAAAGAAGAATTAGGGTTGAGCAGAGTAGAAAGAGGACAGGAATCAGGCTGAATTTATTAAATCAGGGCTTTCTTTGCTTGGGGGGTAACAAAAAACTTCTAAGTCAAGTCACACACAGTACTGTTCCTACCTAGAATCCATCCCTTTGATGGGCAGCTCACCAACTCATATTCACTCACATGAGTCAAAGACTGAAGAACTACAGTCTGGCCTCAGTAGGTAGATAAAATCAACACATTCTGAAAACTGCATTTTGGATTGAAAATAGTCTTCTATTTAGAAGAAAAACATTAAGTTTCTTATGAAAGCTAGTCTGTTGCTAACACACAGAGTTAACCAATTTCTGAAGCATTACAGCCAGGCCAATCCTCCACAAGAGGAGGCAGTAATTTTTTAGGAAAGTTCCTGCAGACCAGTGCTTACTTTGCTCCAAGGGCAGAGGAAGACCGGTAGAACCATATCACTTTACCTTTGTAATTCACTAAGCGCTCTACTTGTGGATGGGCTAGGGTTTAGCCTCAGGAAGTTCTGCTTTAAATTGAGATGAGTGAGGTCTTGGCTATAAAACAGGTTGGCAGGCAGGTGTTCCAGGCTGCAGCATGAAAGATCCACTGAGCTTATGCGTTGTGATGCAACCTGGAAGTCAAGAGGTACACCAATATGTTAATATTGTAATAAAACAAGAACATTTCCTTCACCCCTACTAGCACAAGATAAACTGTTTTTAAGCACAGCAGAAGTCAGTGTCAGCATATATAGCTGATCTAACACCGTTTACATCGTTGCTGCAAGTCATGCCACGATCTCCTGCTTTGCCTCAGTGCTAAAACCAGGTCCACAGATGGCTAGCAGGGGGAAAAGCACAAAGGTTTGTCAAACTAAGCGAAATGGATTCATTTTCATCAATGAAGTTATGCTATACTCTACAACCAGAAAAAAAAATAAGAGATTTGACATAAACTTTAGTCTTTTAGTTAGCAAGTAACAGCAGCAAAAACATAGCGCAGAATTCTTCTATATTGCTGCATGATTGGTCAGTATACACAAGTGAGTGGAGGCAAGGGCCTAACAGTCATCACCCTATCTTGGTTTCAAGGGTCAAAAGCAGGTATTAAATGGCAGAAGAAAGGGTTATCCCATTTGTATCCTACTGGAGAAAAAAATACCACAGCAGCAAAGCACCGAGCACTCACCTCTTCTCAGTGAATCACAAAACTGTCCAAGAGTGATAAAAATGTGACAAAGGCAAAACTGAGATTTGGGGGCTTAACACTGTTTTCTAGAAAGGGGAAGGTAAAATAAACACAGTCTATAGAGGCTAAAGAAATCATACCACCTAGCACTACATATAGCTAGCATCACTCCACGGAGACCTACAGGCAACAAATTCAAGTAACAGCAACTCTGCCTCTTACCAGATCTTTAGGATACAGCTGGGTGAACTACTTCCTGCTGCTTTACTTATTTACTAGTCTTTATTTTTAAAAAAACCCAAAAACAACACTGCAATGTAGAATTCTTGTATTTTCTGTCCAATACTATTAAAAATATCCTTTCATAAAGTAGAGTTGTGGAGCTAGCTACGTGACAAAGCACCAACACACAGTAGTACAAGGCAGTGCGGATGGTGGGCAAGGAGGAGGGGTCAAATGCTAGAAGGATGAGAGGCGTTTTTGGAGCAGGCATGGCTTAGATCAAAGGAGGAGAAGCAAACAACTTCACCACCGTTTTAGACTTCTGGGTCTGCACAAACAGTGCTCAAACGGTTACATGCTCACACTGTCAGCTGCTCACTGCAAGAGAAGCAATCATTTCATTTTGTCATTGGCACTTTTACTGGCCTCACATGTTACGGTTCTGGAAGTACAAACACCACGTCTAAGGGACAAAAAGAGGAAAAAACCCAACAACTCATAATCAATGTCCAGTGACAGTCTATAAGAGCTTCTGAACTCCGATGAAGGAGACATCACCCAACCTTCTGGGCACAGATACAGCCCTTGCCATAAAGTACCCTGAAACTAGAGACATCAGGCTTTACTGGCATAAGTGAAGTAGCTTGCCACTGAAAGGAAGGGCAAGGAGTATTTTCTTCCTTTTTTCCCCTCTCCAATGCAAGCTACACAGGCCTCAGGATAAGTGGTCTCTATTATAAACACACAGCCATAAGCTTCGAGAGGAACAGACGGTGCAGTGTTTTTCTCTAATGCGACCGTTAATAATCCAGTCCTCCCACATCTATTAAAATGCTCGAATTTTTGTTACTCAATTAGTTCAGTCCTTTTGTTACTGTAGCTACTATTTTTCTTCCCCTTGTAGTATTAGACAAAAATTATTCATAGGCTATTCTGAGCAGTTATTTCTGAAAGCTAGGCATTCAGTCTGTTTATGGTGCCGAACCTGCCCGGTACAGTACAGTTCTCATGACAGTGAAAACACCAGAGATGAAAAAGCACTGACACCCGTTAAATTAAAAAGGAGAATGTGTAATTTTAGGTGTAATGCTTACATACACTGTTGCTCCAACTACTTGTTTGGAATGCAATATGAACAGTAATAAGCAACCCAGCAGTGCTTAGCAAGGCATGTTACTCTAAAAATATCTGAAGTACCAGAACTTGTAACTCTGAGTGTGAACCATGATAAAGCAGCCAAATCCAAATTCTACTCTTGTCTCAAAAAAGGATGCAAATCCTTTCTCAAAATCATGAAGCCCTGTGAAAAAAAAACTACTTAAAAGTAATTTTGTTTTTACAAGTTGTATGTTCTGGTTATTTTTTGTTTGCTTGTTTGTTTTTTCTTTTTTAAAGGAATCACTTTTTTATATGAAGGATTTAATTAAGATTTTCATGCAATTGACATATACTGAATGATGCCTCTACCAGAGAGATAACTGTAAAAGTTAAAACCACATTTTAAAATGTGTTAGTTCTGGAATCAACTGTAATTTTACTGAAGTCTTTTTTGTTAGCAAAACAGTACTCTAAGAATTAACTTCTGAATTGTTACAAGGAATACTCATATAAACACACACAGTTGTTCTCACAGGCAGGAATAAAGACTTTTCTCTTTTCACTGCTCAATACTCTTCTGTATCAAATTCCTAGAGAATAGAGGAACACGACGAAAAACAAAGAAGAGTGATAAAGGAGAACAACATCTTAACAATACTTTCTTTGGTTCACCAGAAACTTTCATCAGTTGTTTTGAAGTTGAGTATTGAAATTCTGAAATTATATTGTTCCCAAATTGAATAATTAAGGGATATTTCAATCTTGCAGTCTTCTTCAATTGACTTAAATGCAGTAAGACTGTGCATGTGTGTGTTTGCTATTGTTTATTAAGAGCAAAGCATTTTTCTAAAAGATGATACAGTTTTTAATAAAGCACTGGGTTTCCTTGACTCACTGTGGGGAATCACTCCAGAGATAAGCTGATAAAGGGTAAGAAAATGCTGACTAGAATATCCCTCAGTCAAAGAATAAAAAGCATCCAGAGGAAGGGACATTATCTGCAGAAAGTAGGGTTTCCACTGGCAGAAAAAAAAAAAAACCAAGACATTCCACTGTAAATAAATACCTCAACAAGTTATCTGGGCTGGGTTCAACAGACCCATGCTCCAACAAAAACAGTGAAAAGAGTCAGTATGGTAGCAATGCTAGAGGGAAAGGCTTTCTAGATACATGTGGAACCTGCATCAAGCGCTCATTATAGCTTGTTTGGTGTTTTCTTTTGGAAAACTTAAAAGTATAACTGTTTTAAATGCTTTACATGCATATATAAAAATAAAAACACCAGCAGCACAGTTCACAACTCCCCAGGCAGAAGAAGCCATTGCCCAGACCAACTCCTCTGGAATGTCTTCTCATCACATCCTAAACTGCATACATCCTTAACACTTGTTTTCACATGAAACCCCTGTTGCATTTCCAGTACTAATAACATGGGGGAAATGGCTGGGGCAATTACCTTCTTGAAAGATGTTGTATGACATCCTCTCAGTTATGGTAGCTACAGTATAACCTGTAGAGTCAACGCCTGTCTTTGCCAGAGAAGCAAGACATGCAACAGTCTGACAGCGGGGTAGCTCAAACACATAGCAAGATCTTGTACTTTTTAAAGTCCACTTTTCAGTTGGGATTTTTAATCATCACAAATACAAAGAAACAAGATGAAACATGTGGCTTTCTCCATTCCCTGGGTATGATTTTTAAACACTTTATGGCCAATCATTGTATTGCAATGTCTCCCATTGTAATACCAGAGGAGTAGTAACGGGGTAAGGCCAAATTCAACTTTGCACATCAAACCGCAAAGTCCAATGGAAGACTTTTTTTCCAGTTCTTACGGAAGAATTTTCCAGTTCCTGTTGCAACCTCAGTTATGCAGCCCTGGCATAGTGTTTTAAGTTCTTTTTTTTTCGGTCTCCATGTGAGTATGGTATACTGAAGTGCAGTTTCAAAGAAGTTGTATACAGCTATAGCACATGCACTATGAAGAGCCCTGGATCTACCCACTGCAAACACCAAAAAGCTGTCTTTTAATTTTCCCCCCAGCAGCAATAAAATGCAGCTTTATTCTGTGAATACCACTACAAATAATGCTGCCAGAGAGTGCTCTCCCTCCCTTGGGCAGTATGTCTTCTGCTACTCCCCACCTAAGAGCTGCACACGTGGCAAAGAACTAGGAGCCTCCCAAATATGAAAACTCACTTTTAAACGTGTTACTTGTGCCACAATAGTACTTACAAGTATAAACAATGATTCACAAAAGCCAGCAGTACCTTAAATAAAAAAGGTTTTGCCAAGGTGTTTCGATTTTAATTTTTTTAATTATTATTTTTAAAAAGGAAACAGTATTTCAAGACTGGTGAAAGTATGGTATGGGTTCACCGTAAATCTTTAGCAGCTGGCAACAAAAATACAGAAAAATACTTGTATCAACCAATATTCTTGCCTATTCTTGCTACACAGGGCTAAAAAATCACTTGGCTTTGTCCATCAGTATAATGCCACCTCTGTCACCAAGCTATGCAACAAGACTGATTACCGTCTTTGTTTTAAAGCCTTGGCTATACTACAAAAATGATCTGTTGCTGACAATGGATGTCAGCAATGGACACAGCTGAACCCAGCTGTATGGACAAACACAAGCCTTGTTTACACAACGACATCTTTTGGTGTGAATTTAAACCGATGTAATTATGCCTTTTTCCTGTTTACCCTCATCCCATTCCCTATAGCTCTATTCAGGTAAGAAATTACTATTTAGGACTTCAACAGAAGACAATTAAAATAACTAAACAGCCCACACTCTACAGGCAGCCAAATTCCCAGTCTGTTTGAACTGAGTTGACGATGTTAAATTACACCTGCTGTAGACATGCTAATGCAAAGGCAGTATAATTTTTCTCCTTTAGGATTTGTTTTTAAACAGTTCGATAATCATCACATCCCACCAATGCCTGCATAAGGCTTAACTAAACAGTGATATATATGCTTGAAATATCTAAACTAATGGCTTAGAGCAAACAGGTTCTCCTCACCTCAGAACTAACCCTGCTTCAAATCCTAATCCTCCTTTCCATTCAAACATCAAAGCCCCGCTTGGCAGAGAGGCCTCTCTCCGCTGAGCTGAGCTCCACAGCCAGGAAACACATCGGTGCCCTCAGCCACAGCCAAGAGCTGAGGAAATGTTCAGACTAGTAAACAAGCTAACACTAAAAATCTTAATGAAGGAGGGGAAAAAAAGAAATAAAAAGGTTTTCTTTTTCTTTAAAGCCATATATTTCCATTTTTAAATGACAGCTTTTAAAACGGGTGCAGTCCAAAGGGTGAAAAGGTAATGGCTTTTCTGGCCTCTCCTTTTTGTTTTCTTTCAAACGTTAAATTAGATGCAGGCTAACTCAAGCTAAGGGCTTTGCAAAGAAAAGGTAAAACTCAGCAGAGGCTTGAAAGCACATCACTCAGATTCACAAACCCAACAGGCAATGCCATAGGTAAGAGCCATAATTGCCTACTAAGACGAAGGGCAGGAGCACACGCTGGTGTGACAGTGTTCACAGGGCACACACTTCTCGCCCCATCTCTCCTCCAAAGGCGATGCAGCCAAAAAGCCTCTGGTACAAACACCTCATGCCAGCGAGACTCGGGGGCACGAATATTATTTAACTTGTCCCTGCTCTCCTCTCCTTAGCTCTAAACAAAGATTTATATAGCATGCAGAAATAGCTCCCTTCTACTTTTGGCCCTTGTGCAAAGCTGTAACAACTTAACTGAAAACAGTAGTAGCAGATGTGTGTGGGGAAGGGGAAACGCGGAGGTAATGAGGCAGAAGTTGCGCTCCTTTACCCTTCATGATAGGATTCCAGAAGAAATTTCGTAGATGTGAAAGTCGGTGTCCCAGGTTTATCATCAAGATCTTGGAAGTGAGAATTTGTCAAAAAGTGACGTTCCTCAGCTGTCATTTGGAAATGTTTGGTACTATCTGCAGTCATTACCAGAAAATGAGTACTTTTGTTCCTCCACATGGAGAAGTGCTGCTCTTTTAGAGATCAGGTACTGGTATCAATATTACACAGGGAGTGATATCAACACTGCTACCTTGGTGGTAGTCACGCTGGGATGTTCACATTGATAAGATCCCTGCAAGGACAAGGCTTAAGATACAACTTGGAGTTAAGGGACAGTAATTAGCTGTAGCATTAAGCTACTTATAATTCAGACATGTGAATCTCCATGTGGTGGAGCAAGGAATATTAACATCCTTAAAACAGCTTGACTGAAAACAATTCATCTGTAAATATTGCAAAACAGGTGACAGTCTCACAAAAATTGAGAAACACCCCTTTTTCTTCCTACAACTTGTGTTAGACTTAATTTTTTACCTTGACAAGGTGCTATACTGCCAGCAAGCAGACTTCGCAATGAGCAGCCCTCCAGCAAAGACTTTCTTTCAGCATTTACTATAGATTTCAGACTCTTGCCAGTGAGACTTCCAATAGATGTTCACTTGTCCAAGTGTCCCCAGTCCCATGTGGAGAGGGTTGTGGGGTTTTGTTTGTTTGTTTTAAATAAGAGGTTATACTAGGTCCCCAGTTTCTGACCTACGTTCTCCTACACAGCTGCATCATATGGATTAATTCTACAGTGAGATGAACTCTTTTCATGCCATTATTTCACAGTAACTCAGAAAGGCCTTCTGACTCAAGTGTTTTATAATATAAACAATCATGAATATAGCTCTACTGGCCCAGGGCCTAAAACTGGTCTCCAGCACTCATTCCCTCTTCTCCCTGGAGACCTTCCTCCTTCTCCACTGACTACAGAAGAAGCCTAAGGAGACCAAATGCCCCTAAAATTAGGTTTTGCTAATAATTCCTCTCCTTTTTTCCTCCCTGATAGACTTTGCTTGGAAAGGTTCTCATTCAGTGTTACAGCCATTCAGTTTCAAGACCAACTCAGTTATCACCTTACACGTACCAAAGTACTGTGCAATATGTCAGTCCCTGCAACCCCCTCCAGTCTCATGGGATCTGCTCACCACAGACACTTAGTTCCCCTGAGCTTCATTAAGAGCAAAGTTACATTCCTCCGCTCACTCCCACCCCTTTACCCCCATAGATTACTGAAAACACTTTGGGATCCTCCTGGATTGAACACAACTTAAAAGGTAACATCTGTAACACCTCACTGAGCTTCTAGCTGTAAGCCATGGCGATACTTCCCTGAATTTATGCAAGAGCTGCAAAAATTCAGCTTCAATAATATCAGAACCTGATTTAGAGGCTTCAAAAGACATTACTTGAAAGCTATTCCAGATGTGTGGGCGATACCTAGTTTTCCGTTCTCACTCTTGGCTGCAATACTTCAATAACTACTGTATTATTAACTGAAGGCAGCAAGTCCAAAACAAGGACCACAGACTCTCTAAATTTCAGCACGGAAAAAGAAAAAAATTAAAATAGTGAAGCTATAGTTTCCTTACAACAGAAATTAAGAGAAAAGCTTGAAGTCACCAATTACACCACTTTGGAATCAGCTGAACTAGTTTGACACGGAAAACTAACCAGCTGAGCCAAAACACCAAGCTTCCCTCCCAAACCATTAAGAGAGACTACACTGAAACACACTCGGAAGTTCATTTCCAAAACATCAACTAACCTCTAACAACAAAAGACGCAAAAGAATAGGTTTTGTGGGGAAAGAGGAGGAGGAACGCTTTCAAGTGTTACCATCAAAAGAGAAACAAAACTGGCTTCAGTTTTGTTTTGCCCGAAGTTTGCTTTGCCCAATCTTCTGCTTTCAGACTTGAGATGGCAAGAAGCCACCCACAGCAAGAATGACCAGATATGACTGCAGAGCAAAGGTCCCAAATACTGAAGATTTCACGCACACACACAAAAAAGGAAGTCAAGTTCCGCATGGAAACCAGAGGTTTGTTTATGTTCGAATACTTGTAATCACCGCCAAAAGGAAGCTGTGGGTTTATTTTTAGGGATCTATTTTTAGAGAAAGCATTATCTCAATATTGTCATTTTATGGTATTAGAGGAAAAAATGGTTTCCTTGTACTAAACTTAGAGTCATCACGTTTCCTGTAAGTAAGGATCAGCTCAAAAAAAAGCCCCACTGAAAAATGAGAAAATCTTTCAGGGTTCTTTTTTCTTCACTAGATGTTGAATCAACAGCTGCAAACAGGCTAATGGCGCTTCTTAGTCTCACAAATGTGAAGAAACCTGGATAGTTGTTATCCTCAAAGAAAACAGGCTTTTTGCAGAGCCTTGGATTTGGTTAAAGGCTATTTTCAAAAGATGCCACTGATGTTGGCATTATACTAAACTAATTTTTAGGTTATACTAGTATAGAGACTCTTTTTCAAGCCTCCAAGTGCTACTGGCATAAGAAACAAACCAACTACAGCATGGTCACCCTCTCAGCGACCAGCACGTGCCTGACCTCCAACCTGTCCCGAACACACACATAAACATGGTTGCCCAGAATCACGATGGTACATTCAAACACATGGACTAAGACTACAAAGTTATAAGCAAACGTCAGAAACTCCTAACTGCAACACAAATAGTGTGTCCGTTGCACACAACAATTCTCTGGAGAATTACCAAAGGTAATAACCAATAGCCAAAGGTAAAACCAAAAATACTCATTTAGAAATTCAGATCTCATGGAAACTAAGGTAAAATTCTCTATAGTTTTCCTCCAGAAGAGGGATATCCATTGCTTAGCAGGCTAAACAGACACCTGGAGAGGAGATACTGCATCCAGTGACTCTAAAGTATGAATTGGCAGCACTATAACCAGTAACATCCCAAATAACTTAAAATAAACTACTTCATCCTTCCATATGATTTTTCCCTACACTTGCCATTGGCACTGCTCTGTGGTCAAGGCTTTCGAAAAAGGTATTCCGAGCTGGTTCTGACCAGTAAGCATTAGAAAAGCCTGTCCTCAACGCCTCCAAAGGCAACTGAGGTTTGGTAATAAAAATTGCTGCAATGATGAACTCTGTAAAGACGTTACAGCTCATTATAGTATCTAGGAACACATAAAAAACAGGTCAATCAGGTAGTGGGCAAGCCAAGGCAAATACAATGTAGGGCTAATTTAACCATGAGACTAGTGACTTCAAGCCTTCTTTACAGGCTGAAGGCTGTATTTTGTATTAAAAAGCTCTGCAAAGTCTGTGTTCCACACTGAAGCTGGAATCTGCACTTTAGTCTTTCTCCTGGTTGACGATGCCTGATATGAGAAAGTCAGACGTTAGCATCTGACATTATCTGAAATAAATATGAAGCTATATGCACAACTGGATATGGCTTATTACCCGTCACTTTAATTAACGAGCATAATCTTCTGCGCTGAAGGAAAAGGCAGTCCCGCAGTTGATTATCTTTCACTAGCTCAAAGGAGAATGAAGCACAGCTGAAAAGCAGGTACATCTCTAGCAGTAACGCTCAATTGTTGCTCACTGCATTTCCTCAGCACCATTCCTGTAAAACGCTTGCACAAGCTGATCATCTTGGTCTCCTATTTTGGAAATATATTTGCAGAACTGCAATCAAGTTCAGGAATTCATTTTTAAATTCCATAGAATTTATTTATATAAATATGGTCTGTAACACGAAGCTCGTGTGCAGTCAGGACTCGGACCTTTTTTCCTCAGCAGAAATAAAAATCGTATTACTAGATTCATACACCAGCTTTGTCCTCTTCACGTGGTTCAGACTCATACTTCACAACACAGTCTTCGAACACACTCATCAAACTTGTACTGAAAAAAATAGCTAGAAGACTGAGGCAGCTGGCCAGAACTAGGTAACTTTAGAGAAAAAAAGCTAAAAGTTAATTTCGCACTGCTACTTCAGGTAGGTCTCTACACAAGTTGAGGAAAGATGGAGACTACTGCTGTAGAGGCTCCTGCATTACTTGTATAGTATAAACTAAATTCAAATCTGTTATTTTCTGCTAGTTTTACAGTGCAAATAAATGTATGAAGAGAGCATTCTGCACTGACATGACAGGAATAAGACCAATATGGCAGCACGCCCTTCTCCCTTGAATTTGCTATTCTTGCTATTTTTAGCTCTTTTTAAACATAATGTACACTGACATCATAATTTAGTCTCTCCTTTTTCACAGCAGACTAGGGTTGTCTGAAACACCACACACATTTCCACTGCAGACTTGAAGACAAAGGTGACTGAAACAGGGAAGGGAAAATACAAAGGCATTCAGGAGAAAACTCTTAAGTTCGATAGTTTTTCAATGAAGGATCTCTTTTTGGATATTCCTCATATTTTAAATGGGAGGATTCTTTTGTGTATAGGTGCAAATCCACCCTGGCACCTAAGCCCCACACAACAGCTTATTCCCCACTAAACATGCTGTCACTACAGCCACAGCTGTGCAACTCAGCCTGGAAGCAGTTGATGGCGTGCACACACATACGGCTGTGTGCCTGTACATCTCTACCTATCTACATGTGTAGTACGGCCATGCACAGGCAGCTTATGTGAGGCAGTCATGCGTTATTTATAGCCCTTGTCTCTCATCGCCTCTCTTCCTCTACCTGCCCGGTTGAACCGAGCACTAAAGCAGGAAATAATTGTCACATGAAGCTGTCGACACACTTCCTGCTCTTCTAAAGCCAAGAGGGGAGAAGTTCTGTGGGGTCAGATAACCCGTCTCAGCATGCCCAGTGATGCACACTATTTCCAAGATGATGAAATTCTGTAATACGTCCCTGCTTAAGCTCTGCAATACTGAATTTCTGAGGCAGACGTTGACATCCCATTTTAATTGTATGTCTTGGAACATGGAGGACTGATAACCCTTTTTACTCCAGAGAAACCATCCATGTCATGAGTTGTGTAGTAGTCAACACTGACACAGCAATTTCACATGCTGAAAAATGTTAAACTAAGTTTAGCCGTTACAAGTGTCAAACAGCAGGAGCTCGCCACCACACCCCAAATATAAGCCTCACAACAGCCACTTCTACCACTCAGTAACACCTCTCTCTCTTCTGCTACATTAAGAGTAGCTTTTTAGGTTTTGGAAGTGACAAACAAGGAAAGCCCTCATTGTGTCCTCTTCCCTGTTAACTGCACAGTCTTTGCCTGTCCTTCCGCATTTAACATTCAAATAGTAAACAGTGGCAGATCAGAATTGCTCTGCAAGTAATTGTGCAGGTTCCAGAACCATCATGCCAACTTTATGTAGACAAAATTCTTTAAAGCCATGAAGATGTCCCTTTCTTCCCTCTCCGCTCCTCCTCCCAGTTGCATAACCTTATTTTTCAACACTTGGCAACAGAATGAACATATCAGATCACAAAGGACCAAATTTGTTGTTGTTCCTTTGGAGCTTCCTTAATTAGGACTCCAGTATTTGGAAAGCAAAAGGAAAGAAATGCACTGTGGTATAGAACTATCAATATTAACAAACAAGCCACATTTCCAGCTTTTAAAAATATTCTGTTTGAGGCTAAATCAGCATATCTAAAAGTGACCTATTTGGAGTAAGTATGTCACCAAGTTTGATATTTAGGTCAGTATTTGTGCAATAATTCCAGTCCATCCTGAAAACAGGAATTCTGTTCCCTTCAGGATACGCACATACAGGAAAACCAATCCTAACACCTATTCACAAATCCCTTCCAAAAATTTACTGGGGCAGAGCACAAGATAGATTTCACTGTTAGAATGAATCAGATTATGCAGCAGTGATGCTCATTTTTAATTAAATTGAGCCCAAGTCTCTGCAAACATGAATTCAAATCTTCTCTAGCATACATATATTTATTGAAAGAGTGATGCGTTAGGATTTGTCTCATTCTGGAACACCACTAAAAAGTCAACATTGCCAATATTCTGTGGGGAGGAAGACTGCAGAGCAAGCATTCTTTGCAAAGTCTCCTTTCAAGATCAAGCTTGTTATTTAAAAGTTAAAATAACATCATCTTCTAGCTCTTTTGAAGGATACAGAAGACAGACATGAAAATTTTTTTCATAGTTAAAAACTGAATTGAGCAATTTTAATGAAATATTTTACCAGGGATCTCCTTCTGCATTAAAATTTATAATTAAAGCTTTCATTACACTTGTAAGTATCAGAAGCCTCAGTTTTCAGCAGCACGCATCAGGAACGTGAAGGACTGCAGAAAAACTACCACTGAACATAAGTTAACACGAATGTCAGTTTCAAAACAAATGCCATTAAATAACATCTATATTTGAAATACAGTCTTAAATATTACTCATAATAATTCACAAAAGTGCAAGTACTATATACAACACCACGACTAAAGAAGAATCTGTAAGCATCATGTGACCTAGCCCATAACAAGCAACTAGAAGCTCAGAGTGAGAGAGCCATAACATCTCCCTTCCTAAATTTGCTTGCCTTTAGACATACAATACTTTACATGGTATTTTCTTGGTTAGCAAGAATATTTCAACTTCTTTGAACTTGAGTAGCTTCCAAACACCTGAGGCAGAGTAACTCATATAAACGTTGGGGTTTTTTTCTGCATGAGAATGCTAGCTTGCCTGAACTACAGAGCTGAAGATTAAACTCCTTCTCATTTATTTGTACATGTAAATCAGGGATGAATGTGCTTACAATGAAGGACTTGGACACGAACAGCGTCAGCTGGAGGAAATTTGAGTTACTTTTGCAGCATTACTAGTTTCTCTGTTTCTGTTCTTCAGAAACAGTGTTACTGCACAGTACTTCCCACACAACTGCCTTGCATACAATCATGCTTGTCTCTGTTTTTCAGTCTAAGGATAGAAAACCCAAACATTAAAAAAGCAACCTGAAGTGGCAAAGTACTGTTTCAAAATCCATGAATCCAGAGCTCTGAGTCTCAGTTTTTGGGGCTGGGGGGTGGGGAGTTGGGGTAAAGGAAGCATCGTTTTTTCCTCTAAGCATGTTTTACCAACAAAAAGAACAGCATAGCGAGTTTCTTCAGTTCTGACAGTCTGAAAAGACACTTGAAACTACCTATTTTCTTTCTACTCTTACATAAGAAAAATGGGAGGTTATCATGAGTGCATGGGGTATGTTCTCATGCTGGCTATCATCCCGATGCTGTTAGTCATTTGGGTGAACCAGAGAGAAAGAGAGAAGCACAGCATGGCACAGAACAAGCTTATGCTGCCAGTAATTCAGAGGGGCTTTCTGGCCATTTATCTCTACTTCTGAAGTTCATTGTTTTCCACTGTTTTTCTCACTCATTAGATTTGCCTTTCATTTATCCGATGTCAAAGCCTCTGGAGATGAAAGGGCACTACTCTCCCAGAGAGAGCCACAAAGCGGCAAGAACTCGAAAACCTGACAGACCATGCCTCACCGTCTCATAAAACATGCCTTGGGGATTTTTACCTTCAGGCTTAACAGACCTGAGCAGGGATGCCAGAACAGCATCTTTAAAAAGAATTTTAAAACTCACTAGAAAAAAACTGAAGGACATTTTAAATGATGCATGTGTTGGGAGGTGCAATAGTTACTGCTCGAAGAAAGTTTGACGTAATAATCAAACCTCTTAAAAAAGCCCACAACCCAGGTTGTACCACTGGCAATAGGCTGGATAATACATTATTGCAATCTAAAAAGACAGAACAGACCTAGTGTGCCATAAATATCTCTAAGTAGTACTACATAAAACCAAGTTGCTTTAACATAGGAAAGAGCATGAACAGACAGCCCTATCAAGTATAAAACTAATGGACATTTTAGGCCCAACTAGAAAGCCAAAGAGAGAGTGCTGACAGCACAGAAAAAGAACTTGCATGTTAAAAATATAAAAATACAATGGTTCAAGACACGTAAATTACTTTAGAGAGGATTTATCAAAAAAGTGGCAGGGATTAAGAGATAAAACAGGTAATTCCAAAAACAACCTTTCAACAACACAAAGTGGAACTGAAGAGTCAAACAAAATAATATAGGACCTAAATTCCCATAATAATTGTGCTCTAAGCACAGTATAAAATTTGGTTTACGAAGGCTTTAGTTAGTAATTATTTTTACTGATATAAAATGATTGCTTATTTAAAAAAACCCCCATCAAATAGTTATAAAACTACAGAAAGATTCAGCAAAATTTCCAAGCAAGAAAAAAATGCTTTAATTCTAGCAATTTAATCTTTAGGCTCTGTGTAAGGAACGAATTAAAAAAATCCAACACTATTTTAGGTTTTATTAACACTGAAACAAAGCTTTTTAAACTGAAATTTTGACAGTTAAATTTGTCATCCTTTTTGTTCTAATGATCTCACTCCATCCGTCCAGCTGGATCAAGATGAGAAAAGGGAGAAAGTCCAGCACAGCACTTTGCTTACAGAACCATGGTAGAAAGAAGTCTCAGTATAAATGCAGAAAAATTCACCTCCCTTATTGTCTGTTACCAAGAGCTCTCAAATTGAGTTTTTTTGTGCAACACTAACAGTAGCAACAGCAGTTCATGACAACGAACCCAGAAGAGGGACTATATTGCTGCATGGAAAAGACAGAACTGGGGGAAACGCTATGAACATCCCATTCAGGCAGGAATTGGCACTATTCTCACCTTTGATGCTTGTCGAAGCCATCGCAAATATTCAGTAAAGTTATCGAAACAAATGTAGTAGGTCTGGCTTTGAGGTCCAGAGGAGCTAAATGCTAAGCAGTGCTGGTGCTTTTTCACTTCTTCCACCTACAGTAGAGACACAAAACTGTTAGTGAACAAGAATCAAAAGCCTCTTTGCAGAACTCCCCATGGCAAAGTTAAAGTGTGCCCAAGACGGGCTCATCAAGTGAGTTGGACTAACCCTCTCAAGCACTCAAGCTGGATCTTGGCTGTCAAATATTCATGAAATCTGCACAAGCAAGGAATGAGAACAGAAGGACGAAGGAACCAAAGGAGAAAAACATCAACAACATCAACATTTTAAGAGAGACTGAGCACCATAAAAGGTTTCCCAGTGAAACACATTTAAGGCTGTCTTTATACAACCTAAAGAAGTACCATTTATACTCCTGGTTATTAAAAACAGGCTTAACAAAATGCTTCTCTTACAGCCCAATTAAATTCTTTGGCATTTCTCAACTTGCTAAAAAACACCCAGAATACATCATTCTGCTACCGTACATGAGAAGTCCCACACAACTTATGGTCTCAATATCTCAGCACTGCATTCTGGAAAGCCTTTGCAAACCAGGAAGTGCAGAGTATTTATGGGGTTCAGGAACAATATTTTTTGAGCGATAATTTAAAAAACACTTAGTTCTGTGCCAACCATCCTCCTCCAAAGCTTTGTCAGCAGAAGCCCTCAGTACATTTTTTTCAGCTTGGTTCTCCTTTTCTTTTAAATTCGTTGTCAACTTTGTGCTTAACACAATCTGCATGTTTTACATTACATGAGGCATTTCTGTGCAAAAACAACTTAGAAATTCCATGTTAAGCAATTAAAAAAAAGTACACAATCTCCTCTCTTTTTAAATTTTTAAAAAAAGAAAAAAAAAAAAAAGAAAAAAATCTTTTTCATCTCAAAAGAGAAGGCCGATGGGGACCTGAATCCTGCCCTCTCCAGTGTGCTACAGCCAGGAATACAATTTACTGTCAGAGTTCACCCACTGCTCCTAAAAGAGGACAATGTCTCTACTTCAGTACCTCCAGGGAAGAGTTGAAGAATCATGTGAAGAATCATGAAAGGAGATAGGAAAAACAGTTCCTAGAAGGCGGCACTACTTTCCACATTGCTAGTACAGAATATTAATCAATCAACTCTAGTCTGCAATATAACATTGCGAAGCTTGTTTCTCTCCCAATGTCTCTTAAGAATCAAACTTATCGGTACGCAAGGTAAAGGAACATTACTTCAGGTCTAAGTTCATCCTCAAGTTAATGATTCTCTTCCCATTACCTTGGCTAATCAAGCCAATAATAGTGTACTGAAACCCTATTTAGGTCGAAATAGTAACGTTGTAACCTCACGGTTTCACAGAATCACAGTATAGTTGAGGTCGGAAGGGACCTCCGGAGGTCACCTGGTCCAATCCCCCTGCTCAAGCAGGGCCACCTACAGCCAGTTGACCAGGACCGTGTCCAGATGGCTTTTAAATATCTCCAAGGAGGGAGACTCCACAACCTCTCTGGGCAACCTGTGCCAGTGCTCGGTCACCCTCACAGTGAAAAAAACCAAATTTTCCTTGCGTTCAGACTGGACCTCCTGGGTTTCAGATATAATCAATCAGAAAAAAGTCCAGTTTCAGCTTTTCACAAGCAAAAGTGTCTGTTGCTGTTAGCTTACAACAGACCACTACTCATACAATGCTAAACACTCAAAAAACCCCCAATGTTCAAAGTAAGCCCATGCCCTTATTGGTTAATTTTCAGATCTTAAGAGTAACCCAGCATGGATAAAACCTCGATGAGGAGGCATGGTACAGATCATACACAATACAGCTTCATGTATCCTTTGGCTGTGTACTATTGCACATATAAAACATTTAACACTGCACACAAGAAAAAAACTGAATGTGTTTCCCTTGCTTTTCTTTAACATTTTAATCCAAACATTGTAAATTGTTAAATATGACTCTGACCATAATCAAAAGTCATTTATATACTTTGATAATCCCATTTACAACCCCATTTAGCTTTTGGGGGGTCAGAATCATCATAATTGAATGCAGTCTTCTCTGTGTTAAGAGACAGGGGTTAAGCAAGCAAATACATAAAATACAATATCTTACTTTTCCACCAATTAAAGGGAGGACATGCATCTTTCCAGTCTGGCTTTCTTTTACTGATGAGACAATTAGGCATGTTCCACAAAGGATAGCTTGGCGTCTTGTCCATCTGTTGACTGGCAAATGTATTTTCCCTTTTCGAACATTGTACATTCCTGAGAGCTGAATTCGTTCGGAGCTGCCAATGCTGTGGGGCTTTCCTGAAATAGAAACAAAAGCATCCACTTAATCACAGAAAATCTTTGCCTCTTTCACTCCAGTCATCCTGAGACTTTATAAGCAAGTTTTCAAGGTACAGACTACAGCGCGACAAATGAAACACAGCTTCAAAACCATGCAAGCAGGTAATTTAGTATCAGCTTCAGTACAGGCTTCTTTCATAGGTAGAAGTATATGACAGGTTGGTATCATGGAGAGCAGACCACATTAAATAATCTGCAATAGTCACAGAAGTACCAATTAATGGTACCAGTCTTCTCTACGGGACCTGGAAATCAAATATTCATCCTCATCAATAAGTAATTGGTTACTGTTGAGCTCACATTGACTGTTTGGTAACTGCAAAAGGGGGTGGTGTACTGCATGCTGACTTGCACCTTTGCACTTTCATGTCTCTTCTGGCTATCCTTAAGGTCATGGTCTGAATAGCTTCAATAGCTTCGCAAAGAATACAGTTCCTACTCTCTCCAGCCCACCCTGTTCAGTCCAAACCCCATAGCAGAGACAGTACACTCAGCCACAATGTAAACAGATGCAACCTAGATGAAACCCCTCAAAGACCCTGCTTCAGTCCCAGTAGAGCTTCAGAAAGAGTGAAGTTTTTTTGTCTGTATTACCATAAATTCGCTATTTATAATAATTCAGATTATTAGCAAGACTACCAACTAGACCAAATCTGTTAAATAACTTTAAATGGCTCAGACTCTACTAATCTAATCTATTAATAAGATTCTACTCTACAGAAACCATCATTAACAATGGCAACACGAAGACAAGCATCTCTTGTCTCTGCTCTTACAGGACCACGTTCTTTTAGGATATAAACGGGAAGAAGCACAATTTACTCATTCTAATCTGAAGTATTTATCCACATCAAGTTACCCTATCAAACCCTAAACAGTCCAGCCCAGATCTGAGTCATTCAAATACATTAAGTCTTCTGCAAACAACAAGAGGTCATCGTTTTCAAGTTAAACCAGTTCCAATTTCTGTAAGAACACCAGTGTTGGTGAAACTTTGGAAGGGAGCTCCCCTGGATAAACGAACCAAAGGCTACATTAATTCCAAGTAGCTTCCCCATCATGATAAAAGATACATCACTCATTTTCTTACACTAATCTTTACCAAAATTCTTAAAAATCAAAGAATTAATAACTAGTTAGGACACCAGAAAAGCAGAGAGTTGATCCTGTCTTCTAACCCTGATGTTTCAGACCAGTGCCAATTACACTGCAGCAGTGACAAGTACTGCACACTATTACTCCAACTTACTATCACTCCTGCTTGTATGACAGCTCATTTGTCTCAATGAGTCTGCTCTTGCCTTCAAATTATCTATGGGAAGATAGAAGACACCTACCACATGGCCTACCTACTGCCGTTCTCTAACCCATGCCTACCCTGCGCCAGTTCTTGCCCTTATCTTTAAAAGCAGACTTCTTCAATCTTCCTGCCAGTTTAATGAGCCAAAACTTGGCATAGCTACCCTCAAGCCTTGCTCTGCTCTAATAAACACTAGCATTTAGGCTACCAATGTCTGCCAGTTTGGATCTGCAGGAACATCGCTGTTGCTTGAAGCTAAAAGACTGAACCTTTAATGCCCACAGGGTATCCACATCTAATACAAAAATAGGTGCCCCAAGAAAGCAGTGATTTCACTGCCAAGCAAATTCAAATCCAACAACAGAAGCTGTGGATAAACACTTTGCCCAACGGAATAGAGGGAAACAGGGGACATCCATTCTATGCAAAGCTACAGAAAGACTGATAGGGAATACAAGCGAGTAAAACAGAGCAACTCAGCCTTAATTAAACACAAAAGCTGAATCAAACTTTACATTTAGAATACGAAAAATGTGGTTGCTAAAGTAACTGATAATTTACCCAGCTTGTGCAGAATGATGGACTCCATGCCACAAAGCATTGATTGAAGAATTAACCACACACAGAAACAATAAAATCTCTGTAACGGAGTAAAAAGTGCCTGGTTAAGTATTAATAGTATGGTTGTGCAAGGAATAGTTGTCAGGGGTGTGGGCAGTTTCACCTCAAAAATGACATTTTACGGTCATCTTCCGGGGCCTGTTTCTGGCTGTATGCCCTCTAACTTCACTGGAAAAGCACAACCCACTGCTGATTGAACCCCTTAGGATTGCAAAGCACAACCTCAATCCCTTGGGAAGCCAAGCTCATTTAGCATTTTAATACGGCCAAATGCTACTTTACCCATCCAGGAACAAAGGGCATAATTCACACTTAATACAGGCAGACTTGTGTCCTGGAAAACACCAAACCTCATAAGTTCTTTGGGATTATGGTGGATAACAAAGAGGACGAGCTCCCGCTACAGTGCTGCAGCCAAGAGGCTTGGCAGGAAACACGACAGCATTCAGGAGCAACAGAGAAGTAGCATTACCCTGCCTAGTCTAGTGGTAAAATGACTACCACACTGGGTGCCCACACTTCACAAGGGGTGCTGAAAAATTAGTTTTCAGAAAAGTTACAGGAAAAGAAAAAAAATCAGAAGCCTGAGAAACCTCCTTTCTAGGACCAGACTCTCTTGGACTAGCTACATGAAGTTAGGCACAGCTGGACCCGCAAAACTACTCAGAAGTCTCTAAAAGATAGTTCTTCAAATTTCATATACATCCACAGAGGTTGTCAGTCACAAGTCACAGTTACAATTAGTATCATCAGTAAATGTTTAGTAGAAAAGCCAGAACAGAGCTATCACTAAAAGTATTCATGCTAGGTACGAACTGTACTTTCTCTCAAACTTCAGATTTGATGGGAAAATGACCATGGTAAGAATCTTCAGTTATTCCTACAAATATAAAAAAACTAAACAACAGCTTCTTCAAATTCTAAGGATTTAAGGTGCTTTTTCCCAGCAAGTACTACCCTTTGCTACGTGAAAGAAGGCTCCTGATGAGAATATACAGAAATAAAATACTGGGCCTATTTCATTAAAGCAAATGGTTTCTCTCTTCCTATTCTTGTCTACTTCACTACATAATCAACCATCTGGTTGGACCAGATGATCTTTCGAGGTCCCTTCCAACCTGGGCTCTTCCACAATTCTATAACTTGCAAAACCCATGTCTAATATTGGATCACATGTTGTTGCCCGAGACACAATCTGCTCGCATATTCAGTTTTCTTCCTGCTAAACGGTTGTAATCATTGAGATTTGATAGTATCACAGTGTTCTATTATCATGCGGGGGGGGGGGGGGGGGGGGGGGGGGGGGGGGAGTCAAAAGCCGCTGGCTTATTTTGATTTTAAGCAGAGGTTATTCAAGGACATACCAACTAGTTGTGGAACCAGACTCCTAAATCCACAGAAGTTTTGCAGGTAACTGTGAGCAAAGGCTGTTTCACAAGAAGCAGCCTTGCCTACTGAAAGATAAGCTTGGACAGACTGCAGCTTTGAAGAGCTCAGATATTGGCTGCCAGGAGAGCACAAGAGCAGGAAAAGTTTAAATGACAGCGCGCTCTGCCACAACAGAAGCAGGATGGGATTTGGAGGCAGCGTGAAGCGATCCTAAGAGTGGCTGTTCCTCACTTGAGGGAGGAAAGCAGCAGGTGGCAGGGTCTCACACCGCCCCACGGCGCAGCTCCTGCAAGAGGGCTCATCCCTGACAGGCTGGGGAGCGGAGGACAAGGGAAGGGCTCAGAAGTGTACACCTGCCTTTTCTATGGCCTGGAAAATAATCAAATAGGAAGGCAAATGACCTTTTTCTTCCAAGTTTACAGGAGGGATGGGGCAACTTGGACTTCACCAGAATGCCTTTAGGCTAAGGATCAAAGGCCACAAATTATGGCATAACCATAGCGTCACCACCAAAAATCAGTTGGTTTTGAGGTAACCTACCACTGCCAGTGGAAGCATCATTTTCAATAAAAGCATCAGCAGTTCTGAAATTACATTCCTCAACCTGTCTCACAGACCTCCTGTTTGAGATTTTGAAGACTGCGTGAGATTCACATTCAGATTTTTCTTCAGTTTTAACTATACCCAAAGGGAGCAGATGAGTTTTCACGGGGGCCTGAGATATTATACTGAAGCCAACAGTCATGCAGGTAAAATGGTAACGATGATCCTTTGTCACTTGAAACACAAATTTGAATCCTGCCAAAAACTTACAAGATAATTATCGTTGCCTTGATCAGAGTGGAGGCAAATATGCCAGCACATCCAGGAGAGTCGCATACCAGAAAATATTTTTCAAATGCAAAGCCCAACCAGAGCAGTTTGAGTATTTTAATAAGAAACCATAAAAAGATTATTTTTCATTCCTGTCAGGACTCCAAGACTACAGCAACTCCTAAGCACCCCCACAACAGGACTTTTGTTTTGTGCAAGGCATTAGAGGAGATGCCTCAAGGAATTATGAGCAGACCACTCATTTGGCTATCTTGACATTCATGGTTGAATTCCTCTCAGTTTTAGCTTGTCCCAAGTCCTGGAGGGAAACTAGTGGTATTTAGAACAAGGACAGAGAAAAGCAGGGAATTTGATTGAAACCGCAGGACTGTCATTGGAACCACGAACCCTACCCTGCTTCGCAGGAAACATGGATGGGACACCAGCAATCTTTCCATGATGTTAAAGAACTAAGACCTCACCATGAGCAGGCCGAGGAAGCTCTGGGTATGCAACATACTGACATCCTGCCTAGTGCAAAGACTTCAAACCTTACTAAATAAATACCCATATCCACTTGCTTTGGATTCTGGAGTAAAGCTCTTTATCCCAGCAATGGAAGGCATATGGAATACATTACCATCAGAAGTTATAAAATACCAGCTCATTATGGGACATAAAAGTACTTGGGAAAAGAAACCTCTCTGCAGCTATACGGCCGATTAAGTTGCAAGTACTTATTATTCCCTCCTGTTTGAAAAGTACAGCCAATAAAGTCTGCCTCTAAAGAACGATTTAAGACATTACCAAAATAAGAGTGCAGAAAAGTGTTGACATAAGAAACGCGTTCACTTCTGTGCAGTGGGTCTTATTTTTATTACTAATATTGGTCTGACGGAATGAAAACTAAAAATTCTGAGACCTGCATGGTGCAGCCAGCCCAGCCAGCTGGAGAGACTGCCCGCCCTGAGCCGTCTCGGGTATTAAGCAGTGGTAAGAGAGGCTTAAGTTATTCAGTAGGAATAATGCCTAAGTTTGAGGCTTTTCAGAAGTGACTGAATGACTCTGAGTGCCTAATTTAGGGATGTCCTTTTCCTGCTACAGCTGGGCCAGCTACAGAGGTCATCATCCTCATCTGCACACTGTTGGGCTCCTGGCCCGAGGCCAGCGTTGCATCAACCCTACTGCATCAGCTGCTCCTCGTAAGCTGTCCCCAAGCCCTTTCAGACAAAACAGGCTGCTTTAATTTCTTGTGTCTCTTTTTGACTGAGAGGCCTTAGGGACAGCTCATGGTGAGTAGTTCAGCATGGAGAGCAGAGGAATGGCACATAGGGGCCAGAGCTGTAACACGGTGGCTGCTGCTGGAGAGGATATGTAATTAAACCCACCCACGGCTTTCAGCAAGCCTTTTCAGAAATAAGATACTTCACACGCTAACATTCTGTGAACATCAAGTCTTCTATGCATTGGAGACAAAGAAAACCCCAAAACTACCAGTCAGTTTTGAAGACACTGGTCTGAATCCACTAAGGAAAGCAGGACTATTTCCTAGCTGACCAGGTGAAATCAGCGGGGTGGGTGGCAGCCTCTCAGTTCACACCTGGAGTACCATCCCCACCATCCCTCTGAATTGAAATCAGGAACACCTCACACCCACCTTACCTGCAAACCTGCAAATCGAGGCTCAGCACTGGTCTGGCCTAAATATAAGTGCAAAGAGGCCTCAATTAGCTCAAAACACTGAAAGCCCTTGAGCATCTTCGCCCACCCTTCGGGAAACTGTGCCACAATAGCTGTTGATGAACCCTTACTGCCAGATCATTCTGCAGATTTCTACTTTTGCCCAAACCCTTTCATTAAATACACATGAAGCTACTGCCTGCAATGTTTTTGAAGCTTCTCAGTCATTTAAGGCTGCTTCCCCTTCCATTCTTGTCAAACTAAGGACAGCAGTGATGACTTCAGGCAAGGCCCAGCACAATGAGATGTATAAAAATAAAGCAGCAAGTTGGATTAGGGGAAGAAAAAAAAAAAAAGAGGGTGGCAAAGGAAGCAGAAAAGCACAAGTAAAAACTCAAACTATTGTACTGCTCTCATTTTTATTTTAAACTTATGAAGAAAGCCTACTTACAGTTACATGTTTATTAGAAGTATTTTCCTTGTGAAGGTCCACACTGTCATAATTTAAGAACAAAGGCACAGAATTAGCAGGTTTTATATTTAACTAAGACCAAGGATTCACCTCGTGGTCTCTACCAGCAACCAACTGAGGATGCTTTTGCAAAGGTAACAGACCAAGTGTATATATAGCAGAATTTCACCTGACAAACCATTCCAAAACCAACAGTTGAATTTTTGCACTCAAATCTACTTAGACTCTTAAAAATTCCTGTAAGATTTAACACAAGGCTGCCGATTGATTCTGTATTGTTCTGTGGAAGAGGGACTCAATCACCATTATGCTGTTCTTATGGGCACGTAACTATTAGCATAGACTTTACTCATTGTACTCCTCATTTTGCTGCACTCTGTATTAATACAGGCGCTGGGGGAAGCTCTGAAGTAGTTAAGTTTCTTTTAGGAATTAGCAGTTCAAGCTCTACTACTTGAAGGCTATTGTTACCTTTTCACCTGAGAAACAAAAGCAGATCACAAATGTTGGATTTCACTGAACTGTGTTAACTCATCTTTTTCTTTAAAGAAATGTTCACTACGAGACAAAACTGGCAGAGTAGAAGACTGACAAGCCTTTAGTCTTTGTGAAACATATTCCTGCTTTCAGGAGGATCATCCTTAAAGGCAAGCATTATCGCTATATGATGTGATACAATAAAACACAGTTACTAGTTTTACAGCAATAATCCTGCCTTCCACTTATATTAAATCCTCACTGGAGGAAAGGTTTGTATGAATTTCATAATGGAGAAAACATCCCTCTTTTTTCCCCCCACTGAGACAGAGTTCAATGTTTGTTCACTTGATCACTCCTTGTATCTTGTTCTCACAAGACTCACCACCTCCACACAAGAGCCCTAAAAACATGGTATCAACACTTAGAAAGATACTGTAGGCAAAATTTAACAAAGATGACTTCTTTTTAAAAGCTTTTTTATCAAGCGTCACATATTTATGAGTGGAAAATGGCTGCAATAGCTTTATTGTCAAAAGCTAAATATCAACCTGCATAAGCAAAAAGCTTCTGAAGAAAAACCTAACAGTGATTCAGCAGAATTCATTTAAGAGTCATTGTTAACCAGCACAACTGCTACACCAGGATGACTTAATAAAGGCAATAGGCTAAAGTAGGTTATGTAGTGGTGAACAGGACACCACTTGCAATTAAAAGCAAGGAAGCACAGTGGAAGTTCATCAGATTACTATGTAGAGGCAGCAAACCCAAAGCCTTGGAATCCAATTGTTCTGACTGTAACTAGTGAATTCCAGATCTAGCTGTACCAATGTATTTTGACAGGTTTTACAGTTGAGTACAGCATGTATAAGCAAAATCTCAGCAACACAGTCACCGGTGTGTTTGTGTCCCCCCGCCCCAACAAACTGAAAACCCACCTGTTCTTAAACTCTTCATCCCATCTATCCCTACAGACTACTCCTGCTGCTGAAACATGGGTCCTTCACATTCAAACTCTCAGCCCTACGCATTTCCATCTGCCTCACTTGTCTGCAGGAAATTCAAGCAAGTTACATGCAGGCAGGTTTGTTTATCTCAGCAAAACAATGAGGCTCTCAAGGCACCCTTGATGTCCTGACTTCTGCTTGCATTAGAAATGCAATGGGGTGCAGGCTGAATTCTGTTGTTATGTCCAAATACTTCATTTTGAAGAAAGCTCATAAAGGGGAGAGAGTCGCCTGCTCTTCAGTAGCAAAACTCAATACCAACTCCTTTGGGAAAGCACCATATGCCACCTCTGCAAGGAAAAATAACTGAAATATCCTGAGAAGGAACCATCAAGAAAAAATGTCATCTTCCTCCTGTGCTGTAACAAAGTTGTAAAAAGCTGCAATATTGGTCTAGAGGCTTCCAGGAAGTACTATCTAAAACAACTTTCTCATCTTGAACTTAGGATTCATTTAAGGAAGCTACTGAAGAAGTTCTTCAGTGAGATCTTTACCAAGTGTTTTTACTCAAAGTAAATTTAAAACAGAATTAGTCTTATACTGAGAAGATGTGTGCTAGTATCTGATCACATCCCTTACTTATATTTCTTAAAAAGAATACTTTAGCAACACATTTCAAATTATCCCTTATTAAGATGGCCTCAAGAAACTCAACTTTCTGAACAGTTTTACAATTGCGTGCACTGATATTAAAGAGGTGAAAATTGAATAGATAGGGCCAAAAAGCTAAGCCTTACAAACTTGCCAGTAGTACCACGACTTGTGTAAGAGCATGTACAGCTTCTGTAGGATGGGACCCAATGAATGCTCAACTGATCTTTCCCCTTTCTCCACAACTCAGCCCCCATAAAGCACAGCTCAACAGAATGCTGGAAATGCACATTTATTTTTGTGAAGTCATGCAAAATTGAATTCTACTTGTTATACTCCCAATGCACAATAAAGCCACAAGCACAGTAAAATCCCTGGCATCCCAAAGGATACTTACCCTCTCTAAAGCAATTGCTGTATTGGCAAAAGCTCTAAGCTAACCAACTGTTTTAGGCAAAGCTGGAGTCTTGATGGAATTCAAGAGCAAAATTGCACTGATGACCACTGAAGTTAACAGCGGCTTTCAGGTTTTATCAGTGTTAGATGCTCAACCTGAAGCACAGCAATGTAAGCTCAAAATAACTACTTGAACGCACGCTCCTCTGAGAAGGAACAATGACAGCCCCTGGCAGAAGTTCATCTGTATGTCTTAGTACTACAACAGAAAGATAGAAACCCGTGCTCCTTACCAGCAAAAGCTGAGCAAACACCACCACCCCCCCCCCCGCCCCGCACCTACCTGCCTTGCCCTGAGGATGGAAGATGTGGGTAGTCAAACGTTTAAAAAAAAGTTACAGAGGAACAAATATGCACACTAGGTCAAGGATTGTTTCATATGAACTTCATATATAACACAAATGCCATCTTCCAATGTATTCTAGACTAAAATTCCACCAACTGCAAGATGACTAAACTATTTTGTGCACCAAATGTATTCAAGTTCCAAGTACAATGATTTTCTCCTTGCTCTTTCATCAGAAGAAAGAAGTCAGGTATTCTACAACATATCTAAAAGCATGTGGTAATCTAAATCCTTGTAAAGGTAAAGCATTTTAAGTATGACACTTCCTACAATAGACTACTGTACCAGCATTCTTGTATAATCAAAATCTAAACTCAAGTTTTATCATAGGACCCAGGTGATAAGCAGCTTATGTCAAAACAATTTGGTACAGTTTTGCAAGGCTATTACTAGCACATCTCAATTAGGTCTAGTTTAAAAAGTCCCAAATAATTGTGATATGGAACAATACTTAAAGATGTACACTGTCTGGTCAAGTCCCTCCAAAGTTTAGCACTGTAAAAAGAAGGCCAGAATGCTGGATTTGGAATTGTCCACACCTACAATAAAAAACTGCATTACCTAATAAATAATTTAAAAAAAAAGGAACTAGTAAGTAAAATTGAGTGACTGCTTTAAGTTGCACAAAGACAGAGAAATACAAAACCCAGAAGAAACAGCACGAGCACATTAGTCAGAATTATCTGTCAGTCTTAAACACTAAACATTTCAAATTCAGCTTCATTAACATGAGATTTCCATGCTATGACTAGAAGGAATTCAGGCTGGGCGATGTCCCTATAAGACAGTCTTACTCCATCATATCAGCCAGTCTGCTCATAACTTGCTAGGTAAGCTTAGTTCATACATTTTTTGTCTATACCTTGGCTGCCTTCCCCACGTAACAGTAGCCAGTATTTGTGTGTGCATGTGATTTTATGTAGTATGTTTATACAAACCTTTTTTTCAAATAGCTAGTCAAAGCAAGAGCCTTTTTAGTTTGCAGCTTTGAGTTCACTAAGCGGCACAGAGTACATCTTCAGCTGAAAGTGAGAGCTGCAATAAGCCAGGAGGACTCTCTCTGGTTGCCTCTTTCCCCCTCTCTCCTACAACTTCGTAGCTAGAGACTGTTCCTAACAACACTCCTAAGAGCCCTTCTTTTTCACTTCTCTCTTATCAGCAAGAGCAGCTTCAAAGAATCACACAGAAGCCTGGATGATGCAAAAGGAGAGACAGGATCAGCAGCTACCTTTGGAAAGCTTCACTATCCCAATTTCTGCCTGCTTATAGCCGACAACCTTGTTTTGTTGCTGAAGAACATGCACCCTTTGATTCGCTCTAAATTGACTTCTGCAATTCAAGTGTTCGCTTTTTTTAAGTTTACATGACAAAGGTTGGATTATGTTGACATACGTTAAACTTCTATGTCAACGCATGAAAACACGCAGCAGTAAAAGGCAACTTGTATCAAAACTCTGTACTTCAGACCGCATTCCTGAGAAAAAAGAAAGACAAGGGAAGGAAAGCTGATTTTATAAAGTGAGAAGAAGGAAACAGTGGGGAGTAAGAGATATGTATCATGAAGAAACATGAAAGGGAACATTTTCCCAATGCCCTTCTACCCTTGGAAACAGAGGCAGAAAAGATTTATCGCGTGCCCACAGATATCAGGTTTGACACCGTTTCTTCTCTTTTCTACCACACAGACTAAAAGTAACTGGATAGCATATGGGAATTGTCTCGGAGTGCACGTCATACGGTTTTATTACAAAGGAGAGGGAAAAAGCAGAAGAGATTGGCTTTTTCCATTCCCTTTTTAAATTAAATCAACTATCACACATCTGAGTCATCCCCAAACCCATCAGTTTTCTGTCCAAAGCACTCCAAGGGTCTGTGAAAGGACAATCACAAGTGCTAGCTCATAAGGCTGACTACACTCTAAGGTTTCTTGTTTCATGCTACACATCCCTGTAAGAAAAATGTTGAAAATTTCCACACCCGTAGCAAGAAGAGAAAAAGCCTGTACAAAGGTCCCGTTTTACAAGTACACAGTCTGATTTAGAGTTCCTGAAGCCTCTTTTAAGTCAGGAAGTTATCTAGGAGAAATCAAACCAAGTTCGTAAATTCAGCTTTGACAGGAAAGTGAGCGTGCTAAAAACAACCCCAGGAACTTGAAAATTCATCAGAGCACCACTTTAACTCTGGTTCATGATAATTTTAGAAAGGGATCCATAAATACCCACCATGAGTACTTTGTACAACACTGGTAGGATCAACTTGAAGCTGGGGCTACTTGTCAAAGCTTTCTCCTCCCAGCGAAAATACCCAGAAGAGTCTGAAGTGCCCATCTACGTATATGAGGACCCCATCCTGAAAGCTGAGCACCTTCTTTACTGGCATTTGAATCCAAGACCTCTTAATACCAAGAGAGAAGAGCAGTCCAGCTGGACAGTGTTCAGTATAATACACAGCACAGGAAAGTCTGTTTAAGTATATTGATTGTGGTCAGACCATAATAGTATTTCATTCTTCTGCCATAGAAATGAATGCTTTCTCTACCATTGGGAAAAATATTGTGGCTATAGAGACATTGTATTTAAACTGTTTACTCTGAAAAAAGCAGAGCAACTGAAACTGTTCCACTCTCCATCCATGTCCAATACTAGCATCTAAAAACAAACAAACAAAAAAACCCAACAAAACCAAAACCACTCCCCCTCCAGTACACATCATTTTAAAGTTCAGCACATCTTAATCTTATTAAAGAACCCTCCACCCTGTAATCAGGGGAAAAACCTAAAATATGCAAGATCTTATTTAAGCAGGCTCTCCATTTTGATCCACCCACTCTAACTGACCAATTGTCTTAAGTGCCTGGGTCCTTACAAAGGAAGGGATCACATCACATTTGTTTTTCTGAAAGCCATTTATCTCACAAGTCACCTCCATGCAGAGGAATGCAAATGGCCCAGACTTTACGACCACATACCCTAATGGCAGAAATCTTCTCCTGTGCTATCTCACTGACTGCTCTACTGAACTGAACAGAGGAGGAACAAGAGAAGGTGGATCAGAATCCCCTCCTTTGCCTCCCCTTTCCAGAGACCTACTGCATGACTGGACACAGCAATATGTCCACAACATAAAGGCGTTCTTCAGAGATCACTGCTAGAGCTGACCTCTCTCAAACACGTATGAAGCTTCACTGTCAGAAAAAAAACCACAGGAAAAGTTTGTGATGCTCTCTCATTCACAAACATTCACAGGATTAAGTTTTAAAAGCATTTCGATAGATTTCTAAAAGAATCCTTCCCAAAATACTATCTTTTTGATTCCTCTGCCCACTCACCCTCCTTTGAGGGAGAACTGAGACTCCTGAAGATATTTTTTTCTTTGACACTATCTATTTATGTTCCAAATATCTTCATCTCCACCCCAGCAAGAAAGGGAAGGAAGAGGTCAAGGATATATTATACTCGCAAGCTGTTTTTTAATCTTCTGTGAATTGTCAGCACTTTAGTTTCATTTATAATATCACAGAAACAAAAATTTGTTCAGTGAAATTTATTATTAGGAGTAAAACAATCATTAATTTTAATCACAAACGAACTATTTACTTTGCACAAGGGAAGCATGTTGGGTACAAAATGCCAAATGTTGCCAACCTCCAAAACAGATATCATTCCATTATACTTCAGATCAGTAGTATTCATATTGATGATGATGGGGTTTTTTTAATGGAAGTTTCATATATGGCATTGCCAAGTTAACTGATTTAATAGATACTCTAATTAATTTCTAGGCATTTTAAGTAGTAGAAGATTTCTAGATAGCTAGACAGATCACATTCAGCTATGTAAAGGACAATGAGACTTAAGCTGAAACACCATAAAATTATTCAATGGAATGCTTTTACCAAAAATAGTGAAAGATGAAAAAAGCAATCAGCTTTATTTTCTCCTATATTTCATTCATATTCTGGATATGCACAAACCTAAAAATGAAGGATATGTGCTTGAAAACAGCTTCCTTTAAATCTTAAGCAAAACCAAGCAGGAATAGAAGAAAACACATTGGCTAGCATACTAAGTGTGAAGGCATATATGAGGAGATGGCACTCTAAGAAAGGACACTGCAAAAACAGGAATCGGACACAATTATTTTATCAGCAGCAATTTAAGTCTGTTGTTCGACAGCTGATGAAACTCACAGCACTCTGCAGGATACAGGGGACTCACGTAAGTCCCCAGAACAGGTCCATTACTCTGTCCTCACAAACCTAAAGTGGTGTTGGTAAACACATCTCAGGGCATTAGGCAACAGGCCAAGTTTGCCGAATCCACCCCCCCACCTCCCTCAATGCCAGTTCGCTAAAGAAAATGGGGAACAGCTGCTCAGTCAGCTATTGCTGCCCAAATAACTGAATCTGTGCTAACTGAGCTGGGACTGCTATTGTCACCATCATATGGGGCTGCGTGCCTGCATACCCACATATGCATGGGCGCTTGTGCTCATGCGTGCGTACGCGGAGAAGGACAAGGTGCTGAAAGCAGGCCTTCTCTGGCTGGAGCACTGAGCAGGGAACCTCTGCTGCTACCACGAGCAGAAGCAGCTCTCCAAGAGCTCGGGGAACCAACCGCTCGGTGACACAGGAAAAAAGCAACTATGGTCATCAACAACTGCTTTCGGCTTCAGGAGACACTGGCATCAGTATTTTGGTTTCGCTATCAAACCTAGATGATGAGAGGAAAGCTTACGAACAGTCATACAGTACGGGAACATCTGCAAAGGTTTAACAAGAAGTAGGGATGAGAGGGAGAATTGCCCCTCCAATGCAGGAAAGTGAAACGCTTCCCCCGATTGCCCCAGTTTATCTTGCTCAAAGTCCTACTCATAAATCTGAGGTTTTGCAGTGGCCTCCTGCTGGTTTTTGAAGCAAAGTAAGCCAGTGACCTGGAATGTAATTAAGGGAAAGGAACTGTGTAGTTTACCTCATCCAATTTGCATTTTGCATACTAACTCATAGTATAAAAAGCTGTTTAGACATACTTTCTCTTGCTGCTCCACTGAACTATTTGTCATTAGAATTGTTACTATAATGTAAGAACACACAAGGTGAGTTTAAAAACATTTTGGTTCAAGTTTCCTCTAATTATTTGTCTTTTTCCTACAAAAGCATACAGTTGTCTTGACTGTTCATAAACAGAGAGGCTTTGAGCAAGCATAGTAGCTGTACTCAAACATTTATACAACTTAGCATTTCAACAAAAATCACTCCTGCAAGTTTCTTGGCCTCTGTTCTTGGGGAGAATGAAATCTTTTTCCTATAATCACTGTTAGTTAATACTTCCCCCCCCCCCCCCCTCCTTGAAATGCTTTTGCTATTCCTTTGCCTCAGGTTTTGTTACTTCCAGGGCAGAACTCACCACTGTCTCCACAAGTTGACTTCAGCAGTGGTTCATGTGTTCCCCAAGGATGAAATGAACAGACCAAAGTCCTGTTAGGAAGGCTTATCATGTAAACCAAGACCACAGTTACTTAATACGGCAGAGATCGTTTCCCTGAAGCTACCTTAAATTCATGGTAAAAATGATACAAAGCACATCATTAGACCAAAGGTCAACCAGGAACCAAGAGTGCCATATCATCAGTCACAGAGGTTTGACAGATTTCTATATCTGAAACAACCAACTGAAAGCTTGTCCTAACAAGCTTTGGAAAAAAAGGCGCTCTAATTTTTAAGACTCCTCTGAGGAAAGCTGGCTAGCATATTCTAATACTCGGAAATACACACAGCAAGCCAACCGGAACTTGCTAAGGAAACAAAAGTGACCACTCTTCTCAAAAAAATGGGCTTTGTTTGAAATTGGACTTGCAGATTTCAGCTCCAAGGAGGCGATGAGTTAGGAGCTGTCACTGGTCTTGTCCTGTCTTACTGAATCATGAAGCAGAGTCTGAGGACTTCACGTAGTTTCAAAATCCTTTGACTATCTTTGGAAAATAAACTCATCAGTCCACCAGAACTTGATCATTAGAGGAAACACTAATAACTTTTTTTTGGATGAACTTCTTTGCTTCTTAATTGAGAAACTTTTTTCTTCAAAGTCTAAGCTGAAAGAGATACTGGTCTTATCAGCTCAATTTGAAACAGCCACATCTACATAACTTTGTAATTTTAAAATAAGAACATAGACCACCCCTGAAAAAATTGTATGGGGATCTTTTTTTTACTAGAAGCACGTACTTCGTAATGAACCCGAAGGTGCTCTTTTCCAAGACTTTTTAAGCTAATGCAAAAAGACATTCTGAATCCACACGTGGTATTAAGTTTTCACCACATAGGATTCAACGCATGGAAAGAGAATTCTCAAGTTCCCTCAGTAAAGTTTGCTTGTGGAGAATATGGAAGTGATCTGAGAGCCCTGTGCTAGGCTTCAGAAAACCGGATTGAAACGTGAACTTCTATCCCCAGCTTTTCTTGCCTTCTGAATTTTATGCTTTGTTTATCATTTCAGTGGAAAAAAAAAAAGAAAGAAAAAAAAGAAAAAACCACATAGACAAAATTACTTTTAAAGCTTTCTATGCAAGCTGCAAGCAGAGCAGCTGTGTTCCTCCAACACTCATTAGGGGAAAAATCTGTTTGGGAGCAAATACAATTCAATACATGAAGTCAGACTTTCTTCAGAATCTATTTGCAAACTTCATAGTCCTAACTAGGTACTGTCACAATGATAACCTCAGTACAGTAGCTCAGGACTACTCTTACATTTCTTGGAAATAGTCGCAACAGATAGTTTCCCTGTGACTAAATATAATCTTCCCAGAGATGCATCAGACAGGCTCATAACTCTTCTGTAAAGGAAGTCTGCTGAAAGGTATAAATGTGACAGCAGCAGTTGTAGAGAGAGATCTGGCCAAAAGATCGCAATGATGAAAAAAGCACATTCAGGAAATCTGTCCTTTCAAAACGCAGGACTCCTTAACAAGTCACCTTCAGCTTTATCTACACAACTCTTAAGCAAATAATAAGATTCCTGTTGAATAAGGCCATTACTTGGTGTACTCTTCTAACTTCTTCCCTAAGCTAAAGGACAGTAATGCTCCAAGGCATTACTAAATTTATTATTTAATGAAAACAAAAGAGGAACAAAACACATTTAAGACACGTTTCTCTGAGGTATGTTACCGAAAGATAAAAGATGCTATGAAGTACAAGACTTATCCAGCATGGCATAGATAGCTTCTTGCTGCAGATGTATCCCTGACAAAAACAAAGGCAATGCCAGGCTGGAAAAACAGGGAACGCTGCAGGCTCTGATGCTGCTGCATGCTTCCCACCTAACCAGAATGTCTGCCTCTGGTATACTGTCTTGTTATAAGGTTTAAAAAAACCTACCCAGCTTCTACAGAAGAAGCATAAACCCACAACATCACTCATATTGACAAAAGGCAGCTTCAATTTATTAAAATTATATAGATATGACCAAGTCCCATACTTTATATAATATGTAAGTTATTTGATTTATTGTCTCCTCTCTTTGAGAGTTAGCCAGCACTGCAGGATAGCACATCAGAAGTAACATTTTAAAGTGGACAAGCCAAGAGCATTACACCAATCTGTGAAGAAAAAAGGGTATTCAGTCTAAGTATCATTAGAGATTCGTCTTCTATGTTACGTGCTGTGCTAGAAGAATAGTACCAGAAATACACACTCAGAAAGGTAAAAGGAGCCTGTGAATCTACCAAATACAAAAATACTCAGTCACTGGACCCCTCAACCTGGAACTAAAGCAGATTTGTCTAGAGTCTGTGAAAACCCAAGTACATTGAAACTTAGGGCTTTTTTTATTAATTCCTTAGTTTACGGGTAAATTATGAAATACTTAAAACTTTTTTCAAGCAAAAGGTGCAAAAACTTTCTACAGGCAGCCATTAGCAGTTTTAGCTGTCCCTCAATACACATCCTGCATCACTATGAGACCCCAGTCCCATTATCCCCCCCCTCTTCTGCATCCACAGATGATGATCCAGATAACATTTTCCAGCCTGCAATTATAATGAAGTTCGGTTGATCTTTTTTTCCCCTCCTTTTTTTCTTTTTATTAATGCATTGCCCCAAGACTTGTCATCCCACTGCTCTGAAACAAAAATAGTACACTTCTGAAGAGAACCTAGCCACTTGTTCTTATAAAAAGATTATCATGCCAGTACAAAGGTTGTTGTTTCTAACCGAGTTACTCAAGCATCCTGCAATAAGCCATTCAGAAGTTCATCGTTACTTGTCCGAATAGATTAGTCATATTAGTGCTGAAGCAATGGCATTATGTAAAAGGCTGCTTCTCTCTGATCTGCTTCATTAGCTTCGAATCATATTTACAAAATGCAACATGCTACTTCAGCATGTCTGCAGCAATCAGCAGTTAAAACAATTTCTTTTACCATCACCCATGCTATATGAACACATGGGTGGCCAAAGTATAGCCCACGGCTGCTAGGCTCAAACAACTGCCTGCTCACTTAGAGCACAAAAGGTAGAGCCGATAGAGACCAGGAGCTCTAGTTCTCATCGCTTCATCTCCATTTTAGTGGGCTTGTGCAGAGGGGTAGCCCACAGACAGACAAAGGCAGCAACAATGTGCTGCTCCATTTTCTAGAAATTGTGGGTCATTTATATCTGCTGATGAAACTGAGCCATTCTCCAGTGGACAGAATTCAGATATTTATTCAACCTGACAGAATCGAGCTATTTAACAATGGGAGGAGAGCAGGGATGAAATAATGGGACTAGGATGTTACGAAGTGGAGAAGAGGTAGAATAAATACTGACATATCCCATTGTAAGTCTTGAGCTGACATTATTGAGTCGGCATTTGGAAACTAGGACAAGTGATCTGAATCATGACAAAAAGGCTTTCAAATATACACTGTCTGCTCTTTGTTTGGATTTGAAGAAAGCAAGCAGCTTCCCTGAGCTGGTGAGTACATTCTCAGAGCTCTTCTGTTGAGAATCATTTTCAATTTACCTATTTAAGATGGAAAGTTTTGCACAGAAAACAAGCAACGAGTTAGCCTCTGGACTTGTTTGCTGTGAGAAACCACACAGGTTATGGATGTGCAGTTAGCAAGATACAGTATGTAGGCCAGACAGAATTGAAAGACTGTTACTGGAAAAAAAAATGCATTATTGTTTATAGGGAGACAGTATCATATCTGGGATCCTAAATCTGGTTCCCATAGCTCACTACATATATATATATAGTGATATATATACCTCACAATAAGTAAATGACAAACTGGCTTTGTGGTTGTTTCACTCCCTGATACTGTAAAGAGGAAAATATGTTCCTGCAACCAGTTAAGAAAATGCGTGGCTCTGGGCCAGACTACACTGACAAATTTAACCAAGTCATTCCCCTCCTTGCCCATTTGCGAAGCAAACAGTATTTTCAAGGTCACTGAAATTTCTGATTCGTAATACCGGCACAAGCCACACGACAGCGGTGGAGCCCCGATGCCTGTCCCTGTTGCTCTGCACACCCCGCACACCGGCTCACTCACGTTCTTCCACAATGAGACTCTCAAAGACAACTGGATTTATTATTTTAAGAGTTTCTTGCATACGTATTTGTGCATATTTAAGTTCAAAGAAGGAGTTGGCAGAACGGCGCAGAAGTTACCACGTCAGTTTGTATTTGAGCACGAATATGTGCTGCTTATTAGAAAAACTCCCTCAAGTCTACCGCATTAGTTGCACAGGAGTTACCCCTGCCAACTCCCTACATCAAGACCACGATGCTTTTTTCGTAGATGCAGAAACAGACAGGAGCCTGCACTGTCAGTAAAGATGTACTTTCCCCAAAGAATCCCTTCCGATGGTGGAGTTAGTTCCACTCTTGTCCAGTACTCAAGAAAGTAATTCCTCCCACTTCAGTCTTTACTGGAGAAAGAAAGTGCTGTTCAAGAGACAAGGCTAGTAAATAGCTAATGGTAAATCACATTTTGGAACAAAGCAATCTTCTTCTAGGGGGTGCCCATCCCTTGAAGCACTAAGTGTTGCTCCCACCATCATCTATACACACAACAGGGTTAGAGGTGCCTAAATGTGCAAGTCAAAAACCCCTGGAAGTAAAGTTCTACCCACAATTCTGTGTCTCCATTTAGCATCCCTGGGATTCTTTTTTAAAAGGACCAAATCCATAAAAGGCAAGCCATGCAGTTTCAGGAATTCCCTACCTGTGATATTGAAACCAGAAATGGGACTCCATACTTAGTGCTTGTTTTGTTCATTTAGGATTAAGAACTTGGGGAGAGAAGAGGTAGCATCAGATTTTGCTGGACAGTCATTCAGGACTACAGGGTGAGTTACTATTTCATTTCACAACCTGCATAAATTTTCCATCCTACCATTAAAGCATAAGATTCCTCAGCTTAAATACTCCTATATACAGACCCTGTCAATTCAGTAACTTCAGCCAGGTTGCTGTACACAGCAAGGAGAAAAACAAAAACAAACTCCAAAAAACCCACTCCAAACCCTGAAACAAACAAAACCCCAAAACACCCCCCACTTTTTTTTTTTTTTTTTTTTTTTTAATTAATAAAAGGGACAGACATACACCAGACAGGCATCTTAAATATCAATTCTCTGACCAGCCTGGCTATTTCTGGATCACTCCTTTTGGTATGTTCTATTCTCACAGCCACATGAAACTATTTTCCACATGCCACAGGACAGAGCCTAGCACCTGAAATACAAATGCTATACCAGGTCACGTGATAGCAAGAAAAAAAAAAGTAATATTACACCAAAACTAATCACAGTGCCATAGACCCTTCCCCACCATCGTCTCCCTCTGTTTCCTTGTTTTCATTTTACTAGCACTAACATGAATTTCCAAGGTCAGCCACTTCAGTGTAAAGTACCATGCAGCTGTCAGGGCTTTAAGATGCTCAAGGTAGATCTAGTCTAAGGATATTGCTTCAGATTTGAAAGTGTTGTGTGAAGTTTCTCTATATATGGTTTACATGGGATTTTTTTTTTTTTTTTTTGATTCTTACCCCGTCTCCTGTACAGTATAAATTTTGCTGTCCAAGATTATGCTGCCATTGTCCTGCAGAGATCACCAGGAGGGCACAAAGCTCTTTCTTGGGAGTGAAGGAGCCAGCAATCCTCCGCCACGCACAATGGGAGATGCATGCCATGATGAGAGAAGTGGCACTCAGACAACAGGTAATGATACCCACATGATTTCAACTATCAGAAAAGCATACAGATGAAGACCTATTTGCAGACTCTGCTCTATGTGGCATACTAATGTGTAACTTCATTCAAGCATATGGAAGTAGGTACTAAACTCTTACAAGCAGGTGACAAGATGAGAAGTCACCTGCTTCAAGATAAAGTTCTCCTTGAGACTGATTGCCTTCATCTCTTGTGAAGCCTACACAAAAAGAAAGAATTACGCAAAGCTAGAAAGCTTAAAGTCAGTTTGCTCGTGTTCATTTCTCAACCAGGAAACGCAAGGAAACAGCTCCTACATCTTACTTGCACACTTACTTTTCTACTTGCTCTGGAAATGCCAGTGAAAGACAGAAGCATTAAACAAAACAGCTCCATGCACAGATGAAAGATGTCTTTACTTCTGACAACACGGATGAGATTCCACAGCACATCTTGTGGTTTTGAGGAACAGAAAGCAAATCTGTCACCTGGAGACAGATAAGCCCGTCTTCTGAAGGGCCTTGATGCTGACAAACTTCTGCAGCTAAAAAACCAGCTCAGATAATGTTTCTTTCCTGAAGTAAGCTACCTCAAAGTTTAGCATGAAGTATGCTTGCAACAGAACTTCAAAGTAGCTGTATAAAAACCAAAAATAAATCACATTTCCTTAGCAAAAAACAGCCTATGTGTAATGCTTACAGTTTTGATGAAAAGGGGAGATGGCTCAACTCATCCCCAAGTTTAGGGATTATATAAGACCACAGCCTCAAAGTCTGGAGCACAGTACTTTATTAAGGACTAGATAAATAAAGCTATTTTAGTTCTGACATAAAACTAAATTTATTCAGTAAAGCATAAGAAAAAGAAACCACCTGCAAATTTGAAGTGTTCCAAATAAAAATCTTTGTCTATGGTTTCCTGAAGACAACATTCTTCTGTAACATTCATAAACCATCATTTTGTCCCCAAATCCCTGTACATTCTTAAGCCAGAAAGAGTAATGAGTCACAGAGTCACAACTTAACACAAGATTCCTAAAACCATGCTGGCAACTTCAAAGTGGTGGATCAACTTCACCACCTTAAAAGGGAAAAAAAACTCCAAAAGCTGAAGGCTGCTGATGTTCAGTATTTTCAGAGCCACCTTAGAAGTGGCATCAGCAAACACTGCCCACGCAGAAATAGCTGATCCACTCAGCAGCAGAGGAAGCAGAGCTCTCAGCTGAGCAGAAATGACAATATTGCTCCTCAAAAATCTCACTTGAATTAACACCTATTGCAGCCAGAGATTACACGAATTGAAATACATACAATCCTTATTTATGTCACAACTGACTGGGAAATAGGCTACTCTGAAGCAAATACAACTAAAATTTTGTTGGTTTGAGTCGCTGCTATCCATTTACCTTTTCTTTGGAATCCTTCCTCAATAACTTGGGTATTTCACACCAGCTTCAGCTTAACTTTAATATTGGGCTTGATGTCAAAGAGACTATAGCTTTCATGGACTGAAAAGACTTAGATGCTGTTTTTAAATGACATGAAATCCCACCCAAGTCCCGTAGCCTGTTGTTTCCTTTTTACAACCTAAATCCAGCAGTGAAACTCCATGATCAGAGGACAGCTTGAGGACTTTCAATCTCTTCGATTTCTCAGGCTTTGTTATTAAAGCAATAAAAGGACTACCGCATGCAAGGACGTTCAGGGTCATATTCACACCACATAAGGGGTACAGGACACCAGGACCAACTTACCAGTGAAGACAAAACCCCACAACTGCATCTCAGCTGCAATTCACTATTTTGTCTAAAATTAAAGCGGGGTTTAAAATACAAGTTTGCTATCCTCCTCTCTCAGCCTTCCTACCAAAGACCTGCCATGTGAAAAATTATAGATGTCTTTTCTTTACTCACCTTCCACAGCTCTTAGTGAGGAATGCAGACAGAAGTAACTCTACAGAAGTGACATCAACATACACCAAATCAGTGGCATTACACAGAGGCAAAGATCAGAAACAATAGTACCAGTGAGACACTTTCTCACAAGATGAGAAAGTTAGGTATGCTTTGTGAACAAGTATCAAGGTGCCAGTAGATTTATCAAGGGTTAGCCAAATTACATGGAAGGAGGAAAAAAAAAAAACCAACCCAAACAAAAACACACAACAAAGTTTTTCTGAATTGTGTTTCATCAGTAGTTTCAGAACAACGGAAAGAGAACTGCAATACTACATTCTTTGTTTAAAGGAAAAAGTTTATTCCACCTTGTCATATAAATTGAAAACTTACAGAAAATATCGTAAAAGTGGGTATAGGATAAAGGAGTAAAGTATAAGGTGTAAATTAGACATTTATTATTCCACCTACCAAACAACAAAAAGTCTGCTCAACAGCTAGTGTTAAACAGTTGTCCTCCTTTGATACAACTGCTAAACATTTTCAGACTCTCAAAAAATACAAATTCACTGGTTTTTGCACTCTGCAGATTGAGTTTGCCCATTTAATTCCCAAGGGCTGTCAACTTTCTCGAGTCTCATTTTTTATAATTAAAACTGCAATAGATCACGCATGCTTAGGATTATACCAGCATTCCTCCACATCCGTACAACAGCTTGCAGCATAAACCACAATACCATCTCGCTTGAACTGAAAGTCACTTTCACTAAGGAGGGGGAAAGAGAACCTCTGTGTCTGACAACGAATTATCAATGTAGCAGCCGAAGAAATTTTTACAGTATAATCAACTTAATTTATCTTCCTATGTAAGGGAAGAAGTTATTTTAGAACTGACATGCGCTTAACACTTTTGAAGCCAACTTTTGAAGCAGTTAACTAATATTTTAAGTAGTTTCACATTAATGCAATATACAGGGAAGCCACTCTTAAAACTCCTACCAGGGATAAGTATTTGCTATGTTCAACATCAGCTAGAGGAGACAGAACAGAAAGTATGCTAGTTACTCAGTACAACATACTTTTCATATTCTAGGAAGAAACAGTGTATGTTTATGCTGTTGCATGCATTAGGCAGTCTAGGTTGCTCTATCACTGCTATGGGGCTGTTTTGTCAACAACGATGAAGCATTATATTAATCTTCTAACAGTATTTCAACAGTAAAGCATGTAAGCTAGGTCTTGGTAGAGCAGCATTAACAATGTTAACATGAGTTTTGGAAATTGCTGCAGCCACTTGTCTTTACGTTCAGGCAAGCAGAGTCACGTGGGCTCTGCAGAGAGGTGACTTATGTCTGGCTCCTTCTCTTCCATACAAGCACTTTAAATTGTTTCACCATAGGGTTGCTATCTCCCAAACTCACCTCTGCAACACTTTCCCCCTGCCTCCCTCCTGTCCCAAAGGATTGCTAACTGAGTGGCTGCTCCTCTTTACACACCTGATCTCTCCGTGAAATGCCCACCCATCAGCTGCACGTTGCTCACCAATCAAAAACTTGAAGCGAATGGTTAACTTTAGCAATACTGAAACAGAACAAGTACAAACAAACATCACACCCCACACCTCCAAAAAAATAAATCTGTTGATTCACTTCCTATACAACCATCTTACACACTGCCTCTACACCCTGAATACAACAGAGCAAGCATTCCCTTAAGGATTCCTCCTCAGACCATAGTTTGTTGACACCATGTGTCCAGTTCAGCAGCAGGATCATCTGAAGCTATTTTCATCCCTTCTACCCCTGCTTCTGCAGTTCATTTCCAGTGTACCCTTCCCTTACCACCCACAGCCGTGACAGTACACTTGTTTGTGAGAACACACAGTTGGTGAGACCATGAAATTATCCTGCTACAAAACACCTTTCTCCTTTGATTTTTTCTAAGCTACTATTGCTCATTGAATCCTTTTACAACTCAACATCTTGCCCGTCTCCTTCCCACCTTGTAACTTCCATGCCCGCTGTTTGCAGGTGACTTCCTCCACATGTAAAAACTCAGACAGATAACAATAGGTCAGGTAGCAATCTCATGAACCAAATACTTTCAATCTAAATCCCCAAACAAACTATAATCACTACACAAAGTTTCATTCCATCCCTCCCACCATACAAAATTATACCGCTGCAATCAGTCTGCAGAAGCGATGGTAACGTGTGGTTTTAAGCGGCAACACTAGGAGACGACACAGGAGAAGCTTCCGTTAACCAGGCATGTAGCAGGAAAACACTCAGGCAAGAAGTTCTGGAGCTACATGTGATTAGTCATACGTTCATTTGCATGTCAACATCCAAATCACAGTCTTCTACATTTGAAGTAATCTTTAAGATCTGGGAACAAACTCAAAGAAGGTAAAGAGTAACAACCAGTTGCATATAATGTACCCAAACCACGTGGGCTAAATCTGAATCTTTCCCATGCCAAAACACCGCTTAGGGCATGTACAATGCACACACTAGTCTCCAAATTACAGCTAGGGAAACTCCCAAGCACTTCCACAAAAGAAATTTTAGATTAAAATGACTTCTCTATAAAAGAGGATCACAAAACTTACATGAGATAGTGCTTCAAAAAGGAAGAAATCAACCACAAGTCTTCATTATATTATAGGCTGTGTTTATTTGGGAAAACTTGTTCAACAAGATGTTTGCCTATGAAACAAGGCATCACTGAATGTAGTAGCATTAAAGCTAGCACATTCCAGACCTTGATTCCAACGCAGGTCCCTATTCCTTAGCAACAGAAGTCTCCATATTACTCTTTTTCAAACAAACAACCCTCCCAGCTAATACACCGCACCATAGCTTGCCGATTTAAATATGTGTCAAACCATTCTCTGAAGTAGAAAGGCTGCTGAGCTGAGAGGCCACTCTGATGAAGTGAACAGCAATGCAGAAAGTTACATTACATGAATGTGCTAAAAGAAGCTCATGCCCTGCTTTTTGAATGCTCTGCGGGCTCCCTGCCCATAGGTTTAGTGCCCTGACAAATGCTGTGCCAGAAAAGTGTGCTATTGTATTAATTGAGTAGGAGAAAAAACAACAACAGCTAGAAAAGTCACTGAAAAGCAAGGTCATGGAAGTTGAATGTAACAGCTTAGTATCTCCATCAGATAGCTCACAGTAGTCTGACACCATTTGGCTCTTTTGAGTAAGTATCAGATATTTAAACTTCAGTTTATATTGGATTAATAAACACACAGATTAACAGATAAAGTTTGTATTGCCTGCATAAGAATGATATAAAGTGAGAGAGTTGCGCAGATATTTCTGCCTAGGCAATGTGTGTCCTGGTGGGGTTATTTTTATGCTGCTGTAAACAGACACATTCCATTCCACCTGCAGGGTCAGCGGTGGCACCTCTGCACTCCCTCGTCCATTTGTTTCTCTTCTAAATTCGCTCCAAGTTGGCTTTTGTTTTAAATACCTTGCAAAGAGTTTAGAGCTTACTGGTCTCAGCACAGAAGCTGATGTGAGGAAAAAAGCAGCAGTCGGATTTCATTGTGTAGCAGCCCCCAAAATGATAGACACCTTGCACTGCAGGCTTGGCATTGGGGTTTTTTGTTTGGTTGGTTTTGTTGTGTTGTTTGGTTTTTAGAATTTATTTATTAAAGTCTTCTAGGGGGCAAACTACAGTCTGCAATTCTATTCAGCAAACTAACATTAGTTTTAGCTTCAGGCTCAAGAGAAGGAACAGTGGCAAGTTTGCTACATGTGTTTGAGTCCAGTTTTCACAATCTGGAGACACGTTATGCTAGATGTGTGTGATATTGTGTGATCCTCTCACAGAGGAAAAAGAAAGGCTAACAAAGAGCAGAAAAAGAACAGCAAAAATATTAAATTCCTTATTTTTCCTGTAACCCCAAAATGGTTTCCTTATTCTCATCTGAGTGGCTAGGTGGTAAGTGTTGCCATGAAAATTAAGTACAGATGAAGCCTTGAGAACTTCCTCCACTGGTATACTCACCTTACTTTGTGTTCACTATTCTGCGTCAATCAGTTTACAGAACCTTTTAAAAGATGCAAGTGTCCAAAGTTTTTGGAGTTTTGAATGTCATATACAAATAAATGAATGCAAGCATTATTCCAATTCATCGTGTTTACCACCTTTTTTTTCCTTTTAAATCTTACAACATCTGGAACAAGTGCCCCCTCTCTTCCATACAGGCTGCAAAACCATGATACCTGGAAAGGTGTCCTTCAAAATCCAAATGAAGGCTTGCTCTTTCACTTAAATAACTCCTTTGTCAACTTGCTGGGATTACGGGAAAAATTCACTGAATTCAGATAAAATTTTAAAATTGTCCCCCAACCCAAAGACAAGGTGTCAAAAAATTTAAAAAAAAAAAAAAAAAAAATCAAGAAACATTAGAACAACTATCCACAGAAAAGCTAGGCTTTCATCCATACTAGCACGCCTCAAGCATGTTACTCCCTTACCCCAACGCTCACAAAATTCTTAAAATATCACTTCTCAACTTGCAATTTATTGTTTGAGCCCCCAGGCTGCTTGCTCTCAAAGTTCTTCTTTGAGCTCCAGAATTAATTCGAAGAGTCAGATGGAACAGCCATAGCTCCCTCGTGGTACATTCCATTCTTGGTTAAGCTCGCTTTTTAATATTTAGCCTAGTGCCAACAGCACAACACACCAGAGATTGCTTTACAGTTGCACTTAGTCTTGGGCCAATTATACTCCTGCAGTCTCTTCCAAGGGGCACAGACTTATCTACACTAAACAGAGTGAGAAAAAGCAAAAATACTGTACCAGGCTTAGCAGTGTTTTCCCTGCCAGAGACTCAGGTATCCTTCACGTACTGAAGGCCTACAGTATTGACTACAACACCCTTTCTACCCTGCAGCAGTCCTGCTTCAGTACAGCCACAGCACACTTCTATGCTGCAAGATGGAGGTGAACCCAATTTGGTACTTTCCCCGAAGACAATATCCCTCCAAAAAACCCTCTCATACGACCACGTATTCATGCACTGTTCATATCCCCTGCCCTCCCATCCTAAGGTACAAGCATGAGAAATAAAAGAAAACCACAAAACTACCAAGGCTCTGAGATTCACAGCTTTGACAGCTAAAACCCTTGCTTCTTCTCAGCTCTAAGCTGCTACCTATAGCATTTGTAGTATATTTTGGACAACTACAAACAGAGTGTTTGAAACAGCCTTCTTTCTTCCATCACTGATCAAGGAGAGACGATGCAACTAGAACACAGAATACAAGATATAGAAATTGCAGGACTGCGAGGTTACACGTAGCAGCCTGCTCCATCCGCTACGCAGTGGAACAAGAAAAGATATTTCTCCCAAAAGCAATAAAACATGGACCAGGTACTTCTCAGTCATTTCAGAGCTGGAAATATTTAATTACCTCAGTGTATCTACACTAAACCCATTCCACCAGCTAGGAAGAAAGTTCCTCTTCAGAGGAGAATTCATCACCTTTGCCCTCCAACACCAGTGAAATCTGTCCTGGAACTTTACCCCTTCCCACTAGTTTTGGAATGAGAGTAAGCCTAGGACACAGAAAAATTACATCAAACCAAGAAGAGAGGCTGACAGAACTTACAAAAAGCTCCCCGTGTATTCTTTGTCTCAGTTCTCAAGCACCAAATCCAAACAAGCAATGGCAGTCACATTCAAGGTAGCTTGCACAAATCCATTTCAAACACTGCTTTAAATGCAACCAGTAGCATAACATCCATAATCTCCCATTTTGGGGGAAAAATAAGGGTCACAAGGATACGTGGTAAGAAGTTTGTCATCTTCAAGGTACTGATAGATGCTATTACTGGAGGCAGACCTTGAATTCCTTAGTTTGAGACATCCTCAATTTACAATCATCATCTTGCCCCTGAGAATTATAGAGGCTCCAACTTCACCTCCCATCAGAAGTGTGTGCATACCATAGTCACATAAAGAGAGAGAAACATCATGCTTGACCCACAAACCTACAGAAAAGCAAATGAGACTAATTATTCTGGCTACTCTGAACAGTTACCTTCTTAGTCAAAAGAAAATAGACTTTGGCTGTTAGAGCCCAATGCAGTCCAAGCAGGCAGGCTTTACTCCTCTGAAGTTCACGGCGTCTGCACCTACAGCAAGTGATTCTGTAGAACTACATATATTGTAACTTACAGATGACAAATATTAGCATCGCTTTTAGAATAAATAAGTTAAATAAGAAAATTACCTTAAGACATTTCAACAGTGATTAGACAACACTTCAGTGACTCATTATAGTAAACCACAGGAGACCAGTGTTCCATCATTAGGAAAGCAATAATGATTCACAGCCACCACAAGAGGGACAACTGTGATTCAGACGTAGGCCCTTCAAAGAAGGGAGGCTCCAGGGGAATCTCCACGTCCTACAGAGCACTGGTACTTCCAGGTTCACTGCTGGTAATGTGGGAGCTAGGTGGGGAGCCAGGAGGGAGGGAAAACTCAATTTCTCTTCCTTCCACACATCATACTGATCAACCTCCCTCAGTTAAAGCAAGTTCTTCAGAAACATCCTTGCCACTAAGCAGCCATTTGCAAAACAGGCAGGGGAGAAGGTATTTATTTTTCAAATATCAAAGAACAAGGGAATGGAGAAAGGGTTGAGGGAGAACCACACGAATAAACAATTGCTTTTCATCACACCAGGAAGTGCATAAGGACAACTTGTAAGTGGTATAATCACTGCCTCTGCTTCTCATAAAGGATTAGTTTTTCTAATTACTGCAAATATTTTTATTGCCACAGCTCACACTGAAGAGTAAACAAAGCTGGGGAAACAGCTCTCACAGTCTAAAGGACAGAAGTAGCGTATCTTGTAGCGCAGTCATTTCAGACTGCAAGGAAGTCACTGGCCTCGTGAGTTAGCCTGACCCTCGCTCTCCTTCCTCCTCCAGCCCTCCCTCTAACAGACTGAGAGGCCATGGCTTGGTTCATAATGCCAGACGTGATTTCTCCCCCGCTCTTTCCAAATCAAGCTCCTCCATAACCAACCGCAACACTACTCCCGCCCTTCCCTCCCGCTCCCCTGCAACTCGCCTTCACCTCTTGCCATTAAGTTAATCCACACTTAATCAAGACCAGAAAGCAGAGCAGCTGCCTAACAAACACGCCTGCCCCAATACATTTACCACTCTGCTTGTTTATGCTTGCTTGAGCTACCTTGGTTTTGTCTTGCCTATACACAGATCTCAAGGGCAGGAATTAATACTTTGTACAATGCCTAACATTGCGGGAACCCAATCCCAATTACTCACAAGCACTTCTGTAGCATATGTTATTAAATGTCAGCTTGCCCATGTACCAATTTTATTGCTATTAACAGTTTGGCAGAAGCAAAATTCCTGACTGGTTATTGAAAAAGCCAGCTTACACTTTGAAGCTTAAAAAAAAACACAACAGAGAATAAAAAGGAAAAAAAAAACCCAAAACATCACCTCCCCAAAAACCCCACAAAACCTCCCACCACCATACCAAAAAACCCCCACACACCTTTTCTCCTCCAAAAAATTAATACCCTTGCTCTGAAGGTTCTTCCACCTCACTCCCATCTTACAGCTATTGCTTATTTCAATGCTATTGAATTAGAAGAAATTAAAGGAAAAAAAAAAAAATCAGGAAAGCTCTGCGGCACTGGAAGAAAGCCATGCTTTTACCCAAGTGAACCAGATAATTTAAGGCCTTCCAGGCTGAAACAAAGTGTCCAAACCTACTGTTTTAAGAGATGGTAAAATAAGCCCATTCACACCAAATCAACACGTTTTTAACCAAAATAAATGTAAACTCCTTGCTCTAGAAACACTGATCTTTTGCAAGTGTAGTTGAAAATGGTAATTCTGCTAAAGAATGACTTCCAGCAGGCTGTTGATAGATAGTTTCTTCATACTGTGCAGTAAGACAGCATCAAATCAACTGGTCAGCAGACCATAAAAGATGCAGAAAACTCATGGTGAGCAAGTCTAGCAAGGGCCAGTAGGGACGGTTTCAGCGACCAGAATAAGAGGAGAGAAGTTGGAGGGAGTAGCAAATAACTAAAAGGACTGGTCATCAATACAGAGTCAACTGGATTAGCTACAGAGGACAAAACCATATGGCTGTCAATGCCTAAAATGTGAAGCCATAAATGATCATGCAGGTTCAGGTGACAAACCATCTAACCCCTTTGACAGGCATCAGAGCCCAGTACACAGAGGACAAGCGTAATGCATCTGGTTAACTTGTAGGCCATTACCTTCCCAGCAACTACTACCACTGCCTCGGTTGGTGACTGTCAGTCTTGTGGGTGGTGTTTCTAGTGGAACATTACTATAAATCCACAAAGAGGCGTAAGGGAAGTGATCTTTGTAAAGACCTGAAGAGAGTTCAGCCAAAGAGAGAGATGTGGTGCCAATGGAAGATCTAACCAGGTGGAGGCGGGGGGGGGATTTGTTTCTAGCATGGTAAGTTTTCAAGTAGTTGAAACAGATAATTCTGCAAAAATAACAGACCCTGGCTTCCAGAAAACTATTAACAGGCCTAGATGAAATTCAGATCTTTCTGGCTAAGGAGCAATGGCCAGTCATCAGCCAGTATGTGAAATATTTTGAAGCTATTTAATTCAGAAAGACCTCGATTTACTTCCAGACAGCTGGAGGGGAAAAACAAACAAACAAACAAACAAACATGCAGAACGTACTTGCAGTAGCTAACCTCAGAGACACATGGTGGTCTTGACCACAGGTCAGACTTGACATCCCTGTATAACCATTTCAGGCACATGAATCTGGTCTGTTTTCCCACCTGAATCAGAAAAGCTCCATGCTGCTAGGTCAAAGGGGCTGACTTTATCCTTGAGAATATAAATAGACAATAGCAAATAGGATTAAAAGTGTTGCGTTACTGGTGCAACTGCTAGTGAAATACTATGGCCAGGTCTGAAATTCACAACTCAAAGACTGAAATGAGATCTGATTCAAGAAAAAAATGCAAAAATAAAAAGATTGAAGATCCATCTTTAAGTGAAATTCATGAGCAGTTTGATCTATTTAGCCTATTAAAAGGCAAGTGGGGCAACTCAGTCCAAGTGTCCTTTATGCTAAATGAAAAATTCAAGAACTCTCTTCCAGTCTGGGAAATATGTAACAATATACAGTGATAGAAGTTGAAATTATGCATATTTAGACTACAAGGCAAAGCAAAATATGTGCTTTCTTAATGGTGAAATTACCTAAAATCCCAAGACAGAAGTACATTTTACACACACACACTCACACATGCTGCAATTTTGGTTGGGTACTAGGAACTTTTCTAAAAGAAAAAGTCTTTCCAAACAAAACTTCATGTAAAGGAGTAGTACAGCTTAAACAAGAAGCTAGACTAGCTCATAGTAAGTTTCTTCTACCATGCAGTTGACCATTTGTTCTTGCAGTCTCATGGCAGAGAAGCTTGCTTATCAGCAGGGACCTGAGAATATGTGAAGTCTTGTTAAAGCAAATGTGGTGTTCAAGTCCAGGTGCTCTGCAGATCTTCACAGGCTGGGGTCTCAAAAACACCCCATCTCAACCTAAAAGTCATTATCAACCAAAGCAACAGTTTAAGTTGTTACAATGATTTCTAACACAGATGCTAAAAAGATTCACCATATAGAGAAGTGCATTCTCCCAGGTGTGTAACACCTTAACACCAAAGCATACGGTTGCTCTAACAACATTAGAAGTACAAGAATCCAGATATGCTTTGCTAATAAACGTTTCCTTTCAGGAATCTACACCATTCGAAACTGTAATGACAACAGTTGCCAGGTACCACTTAAAGCAACTGAAAGGAACCAATCTAGGAGGTAATTCTGAAATTTGGAAACAGTTAATAGTATCTGTCCTACCTGCATGGCTGATTCTGATTTTGCACTTCAAAATTTTTCTCCACTACACTCAGATTTGAACCTAATACTCCACCTAAATAAAAAGCTGATACCAGTTTTTAATGTTTCCCCCTTTCAGTTTTTAAAAAAATATACAGATTAAAATCTTTATGGACAAGATAACACACACAGGTATGTTGTTAGAATTTAAAACACTTAATCTCCTTATCAACCTTCTTATCTAAGCAGCATACAGTGCCCTTTCTGTTTCTTGCTCCAGCAAGTAAAAGATAGCATTATCCCCTCTGCTTTCACACCAGACTGGACTGCTGCAAGAACAAACCCAGTCCCTCCCAGATACTAGCAAAGCAATGTTTTCTTCTGTTTATTCAAGTGAAGGACATTGTGTGGGACTGCTCCCCTGCAGACTCCCTTTTATTTTTTGAGAATCCGAATTAGAAAAGGAAAAACAGCCTTAGTGAGCAAAGAAATACAGAGCAGCAGAGCCAGGTAGCCCAGACAATGTACAATTAGTGCTGAAGCTGCCATCAGCTGTCACAGAACATTCCAGGTAACAATTAATCCAAAATTAGTATATTGACTTCCCTTACCATCATGGAACTTATGTTCAGTCTCCCCTCCTTACATCAAGTATGTTGTAAGTTAAGAGCATGCAAGAATGCCAGGAACCTAGAAGAAACCCAAAACAGCTCAAAGGAAGTCTCACACCTTTCCATGTGGTTTTGTGAAGCTAAGAAACAACACTCTTTGCCACAGGGACTAAAATCCATTGATTTTCTTTACATGGATAGGCCATTCTTGAAAACTGCTGTGATTGTGAAAGGAAGGTCAACAGGGTTTAGAAGGATGTACTTTCTACACGCAGAATCCCAGAGAATTAAATGACTTCAAATGAGTCATTGCAGACCAGCTCAGAACCCTTCTGATCTCTTTAGAGAAGCAAAAAAGGAAAAAGCCACATTCCAGCAAGATATGATTAAAGATATTTCACTACTCTTATCCACCGTGCTCTCACCACATTGCTGATGCCTCCTCTGTTCTCAACAGTTCTCATCTAAGCCATCTGCTTCAACTGTTTCTATGTACTTATTTCGCTTTGTAACACCTAGGAATCCTCGTCATAGCACAGGAACCCACTATGCTAGGTGATATCCAAATACAGGCAGCAAACTTACACCCACAAAAACAAAAAACCCAAGGCACACGTGCACACACAAAACACAAGCCTTTCCCAAATGGCTTACTTCTACCAAGGCCACCTCTTCCCTGAATGCCTCCATGTTCCTGTGAAGAACATGACAAAATTGGATCTTCGTGTATAATACAACTAACAAATCAATCGTCAGACAAAGTGAATCTAGTTTGTAGTTACTGTTGTTATACTCTCTGACCTCAGTCACACTCCAAATGCACTCTCAGAAATCCAGAGTGGAAGGGAAGCACACAACCCGCTTCACACTTTCCACTACATTACATACAAGTGTTATCCACCTTTTCACATGTTCTCAGAAAACAAGACTTTTTCCCAACAAGTACAACTTTCTGAATTTGCTAAGGAAGAGATCTTGGCACAAGTAAATTGCCTTTTTTAGGATCTGGAAGTTGGATTCATATTAGGAATATACTATGAAGCTGGTGTGGACTACTGTCTGAGTTACTTGTTTCCCTGAAAACAGTTTTGAAAACATTCATTTTAATTTCTGGTCAGAGCATTGTAATGAGAATTGCCAAAGCAGCAGCCACTCAAAAGAAGTTCTAGATCAACTCTGTCAATACTAAGAGCAACTGCAAGGAAAAAGTTTCCTACTACCCAGATGTCAGGAGGACTCAATACATGAAGAAACAGTAAGGCTCTTCTCACCATGCCTCGCATGTGGCATACGGTTCCTTCCTTTCACAAGCATTATAGCCATCATCTCCCGTTATTCAACCATCTTACTGTGCTATGTGGTCAATGAGAGCTCACAAGCTCAAGCTTGCTCACAAGCTTTGCTAAGTATCAGCAGAAGTCACTGGACTTGCAAATATTACCATGACCTCTCAGATTAAAAGCACCACGTGCTATATTGAGTAGTAGTTAACACATTGAGGCTGCATCAACTCAGGCCTTCAAAGTTCTTAAAATTATCAGCTAAAACTTAACACAAGTACACAAGGGAGAGATTAGAAAAGAAAGGCTGCACTGCAAGAGTCTTCCACTCTGCAAAAAAAGCATTCACACCTCTGAAAGAGGGAGTTTACTTGTGTAAAGCACTAACCTCAGAAAAGGGGGATCTTGCTCTGGAAATGAGACAAAATTATTTTATCTTCTTCTAGTTAGCAGCCTCTGCCTTATTTACTCCTCAGATGCACTGAACACTTCATTTCTCCAATACCACATTAACTATCTCACATGCTACCAATTACCACCATGAGACAAGTATCATCATCATCATTCTGCAGATGGTTAAGATGAGAGACAGCCTTGCCTCAGGCCACAATGAGTCAGTGGTAGAAGCAGGATCTCATCTCTCGTTCCTCAGCTCCTTCCTTCAGACAGCAAAGTTTTGCTACTCCCACTGTTTTAAAAATTGATATCTTGACTTGCTAAAGTGCATCTAATTAAAAAGAAAGATCTAGAAAGCAAGAAACAAACAACTGCAAAAAACTGTGGTTTAAGTAACTCAGTGCGTGCCTTGACAGAAAATAAGGACATAAAAGAATTTGTTCCTATGAAACTAACTACAAAGCCACTCTCTTGCCTGCAGTCCCAGCTTTAGCTATCACTGCATCTCTAACTTCTATCACAAATAAAGCATCAACTTAACAAACTGTCCCCTTGACATTACAAGCCTGATTTGTGCACAGAAAGCCTTCTACGCTGCCTGCAAAAGGCGGACAATCATAATGCACACACCCTCCACAAAAAATGGGTATTAGCTTCCCTTTCAGTTTTCCAAGTACTGACTGCAACAGTATTATTTTTAGTATAACTTATTTAATAATTGGGTGAAACTTGGGCATTTCAGGACTCGGTGACAGCAATGATTTCTTTCTGGTGACAATTTACATGCAAGTCTGTTTCTGCAGTTCTTGCACTTCTAGAATTCATTTGCAGTGGAGAAACAGGAGACTAAAAAACAAAGCAGCAAAGCCTAGCTCTAGACAACACTGCACATTTAAAATGAAGTTTTCTTTTTAAAAATGTAAAATATGCTATTATTGAAAAAATGCTTCCAACTCTTCGAAGATGACACTCCAACACACATTAAGATGTCAATTGCTTTGCATATGACTGGATTGAGAAGGCTTGCAGTATTGATGCAGCACTAGAGCTTTTACCAACTGATTTACAGCTTTAATGTGGCTCATCAGACTTCATAAGCTACCCTGACACAGTGCAACATCTCTGCTGACAGAAATAGCAAGAGTCCCTTCAGCTGCAGACTTTGGCTGGTCCATTTTAAACTGCAGTCTCCATGGTAGGATTTTCTCATCAGCATCAGGCTGTTCTGCTGGCAGCGATCGAAGAAGTGCTTAAAGGGGATATCATACACAATATTTAAAGCAGTGCACACTGGACTACTTCCCTCTTGAAGTAACAGCATTGAAAATAAGTAACAATTGCTTTCATTGTCTCCAGAATAAGAGGAGAAAGGCTTCATCTATTTTTCTCATCAAGCAAAATATTACAACTTAGATGGGACAAAGGACAAGCTAAATTAAAACAGTATTAATAAATACTGCCTTGAAATAGTAACAGTTGCTTTCATAGTCTGTGTGGCTCCTGTGCTATGGGAATTGTGTACCTTTAGTGCAACTAGAGGAAAAGAAAAAAAAAAAAAACAAAAAAACCCTCTCAGCAATTTGTATGCTTAGGGATATTTTCCTTTTCTTCTTTCCTGTCTGTTCTCTTCCATACCCTTCATTGCAGTTTTCCTGCTTTCTAGAGTCCCAGCTGCTATAAGAGAAACACCAGAAGTTACTCTAGTCTTCCAGTTACGACTGTCAACCTTTGTTTTACCCATCTGCTATGAGTACAGCACCCTGTGCGCTGAAGAACATTGATTGTCTTACAGAACAGAGTTTGACTTGCGAATCCTGCTACTTCTCTAACATAGAAGTTTGTTATTTGCAACAGATGAAGTCAAACTATACGTGTTTATAAGCCAGTAAGCTACACAAAAAGTCAGCTGCATTGCTCCAATGCTGATTTGCCTTTATATAGTCTATAAAGTTTCTCCTTCATTAAAAGCTGCCCTACAGGACACAGTGGGCATACCAGCCACAATTTCCCAGAGGGCTGATGGCATTATTAAGGAGTTTGTTTCTTCCCCTCAGCTTTGCCCATGATGATACATCACTCGCAACTCAAGAGTGCAAACACACACACACGCAGAGAAACATGTCTCCTCCTATTTGCCAAAAAGCCAACACAGCCCCGCACAGAAAGCCAGTGGGGTAATGGTAATCAGCCTGCTCCTCACTAAGAGAGATTTCTGTAGAAGTAATTGAAGCTTTGCTACTCCAGGATCCCAGATGAAAACGGCTCTAAGAGGGGTGTGGGCGCCGATGAAGAGGAGACTCCCCAGATTAGTAAATACCACTAGCAGTTCCTTCATACTGTCCCCTTAAAAGGCTGGCAGCCATTCCAAGTGTGCCTGCTACATGCTAGTGGCCAGTTTTATAATTATGAAAATCTATGTGCTGTATTACTTTAAGAGCAAGCAGGTGACATTCAGACTGAAGCCTTTTACAGGAGGCCACAGAAGGTTTCCTACTAACTGATTTCATGACTTACATAAAAAAAAAATCTGTCACCCAATCAAGCAATCCAGATGGATTACCAGAGAACAGAAGCCTCTATTAAAAGTTAATATTAGAAATGTCAATGAGACCCACTATTGAATAATTCAAAGCAAGAAAAGGTCTCTCTCACCTCTTGTCACCTGCTTTGAGCAATCCTTCCGCAAGATGTAACAATCAGATCCAGAAACGATGGCTGGGCTGAATACAGAATGAAGATGCATATAGAAAATAAAAAAAAAAGGGGGGGGGCGGGGGGAGAAGCTTAGCTGCACAAGGCCTATGAACTCTATGGCTTGAACAAGAGGAAGCCATCTTTAGCCACCGTGTCTGAAAAACTCCGTGTACAATGGGAAGAGGACTAGCAAACAGCACAATCCTCCACCTTCACAATGTTCCTCCGCCTTACTCAAGAAGTTCAAAGTTTTAGAAATGAGAAATGAATGTGGGTCTTTTTTTGGACAAAAGCAGAGTTTGCTTAGAACAACAAGCAAGCTCTGGCATATTTTCATCATCCCTTCTGTCTATAAGTGAAATATACTTGATATTCCTCTTTCACTTTACAATTATAAGCATCTATTTATGTCCCAACATTTTCAGGCCTGAAAAAAGTTATTCTTTCAACTTTCCAACCCTGGTCAGCTCACTATAGTTTTTTCCTTCTCAATATCAGCAGTCTCTCCAGCAAGTAACAGAAAACAAACCAAGGAACAGCTTAGGAATTTGCCCAATATTGGCTTAGTTACATTGGCAAGTTCAGTAAAATCTGGTCTTCATATTGTGTCGTAACAAAAGCTGAAGCAACCATTCGATATGGACTGAAAACTGATCTTAAATCTAACAACAGGGAGCAAATTAGGAGTTCTCTCAGATTTTCTCCACTCCCTGCTAAAGATTTTGCTGAGACCCATCCAAGTTTCTCTCACCCTCCTCATAAAACACAATCTTGAGGACTCTGCATAGCAGTCAAGACGTCATTGTTGGCAAAACTTCATCTTGTATGAGAGAAACCACTATCCCAGCAGTTCGTGGTACTAAAGAGTTCGTTAAGAACATTCAGACGTGGGTTTGCAATTAAATTTAAAAACCTGTCATCAGTCTTTGCAAGCCTAAATAGAAAAGGTACCAATTACTAGAATTCCCCATCATTCTGTATACTGCTAACTTAGCAAGAGCACGCACTAGTAAGAATTCCCAGGGACAGCGAATACTGTTCTTTTCTCACTGAAGAGCTGCAGAGAAGCTGAAAGGAGTGATGTTTCCCTGCATTCCTTCTCTTTTCCATGATTTCATGACTCAATTTCTCAAAGCAATCCTATTCCATTTTTTTAAATCATAGCAGCTACATCTGAAGAGAAACCACACAATTATTTAACAAAAACAGAACCATATAATCTGTTCATTTTGCGTGTCACGGGGAGTGCAGTTACTTTCTGAAGTGTAATCCACTCACTCTGTGGTTAAGACACTAGCATTTTTCCAGGTTTGTGTACAAAGAAAATGACTTCTGGAAGTTCTGCTGAGTACTACACTATAAACAACACAGCAAAACCACACTATATGTTCATCAGGCCCACCTGTCTTATAGAGGGCTGGAATCAACTGCTCTGTGCCTGAATCGTTAAATTTGTTTGAAAGATTTGAGACAGCAAGACAATTCCTCCTCTTCCCTCCAAATCTCAAGACACTTTCACAGTCTAAAAATCTCTACAGGAGATTCTTTAGATATAAATGAGGGGTCTCAATTTGAAACTCTAGCAGCAATAAAAACCCAAGAATAGCCTAGCTGAAACAGCCTAACTTAGGAAAAAATCTTGTTAAAAATTCATTCATCTGAAGCCTGCAACTGACTTTCTTTTTTTGTGGTAAAGAAAACTAGACTTAAATTCCAGTCTTTAATAATAAATACCAGGGTAGCCTCTCCCACAATAAACACATGTCAAGCTCACTCATTTTGTAAGACTGCATTAAATATTTGGCCAGAAATCATGCAGCGACTCCTCCTCTTGTTTTAGGATGAAACATTCATTACTCTATGGAGCCCAACAGCTGTAGCATGAGAAAGTTTATCACTGGCACACCGTCTGAAGCCTACATGAAGCATAAGTCATTGCCTAAACCTAAAATATGCATGAAAGTTAGTGAGATTCCAATATGGGCAAAACACAGTACTGAAGACATTTCATCCAAGGAAATTGGTTACACCTCAAAGCCTTTGCTGAACACTCAAGTAAAGATGAAAATACAGGGACAGGACATATACATTTGGGAAATGAAGATCTACAACCTGCCAAACAGTCCAGCAATGGAACACCAGCCACAGAAATATAATGTATGTCTAAAAAGCCTCTAATTTAGAGGCAATACCAAGATGGTTTCTCATTCCCTTTTGCAAGCAAGTCAAACTTGTAACCCCCAATATTGCCTTTGAAAAAGTTAAAAAAAAAAAAAAAAAAAAGAAGAGGATATCCTTGTTTTCACTTGCATCCTATGCAAAAGCAGCACTTTCTGTATCCTATATGCAGTTGGAGAAACCCTCTTAGCATCTCAGGGGGGCCAGAAGCTCAATGTTTCACACAGCTGCTATCTTCCAAGAACTCAGTTTCCAAACTACATTTCCTCCAAATATGTGTACAGTAAGATTTTCAGTTGCTTGAAAAGTGATACAGAAGTTTGAAAATTTTCACTGAAGGAGTAAAATACACACCGTCTGGCAAATTTTTATTTCCCCAGAATACAGAAGTGCTAAAGCTGTTAACACTCCTCCCCTCACCATACACACATACAGCCCTACCTCTTCCACAGGAACAAAATTTAATTGCCTTAATCTTTCCTGAAAGTAGTTTAAATATTTTTCTTGAGGTTTTCTAAGAATAATTCAGAATAAAGCAGACACTCTGTATGGAAAATATAAGCCCAAACAATCTGGCCATCTTACCAGCAACTGCACGACTCTCTCTTATAGTGGAAAGCTGTCTGACAAACAAAAGCAGGATCACTACCAGTTTTGACTGTATTGTACAAGCCATAAAATGGAAAAGTTTTAGTCCTTTAATTGCTTCAAAGACCCCATTTTTTTCTTTGCCGCCTTAGCTATTTGCTGCAGAGGATGTAAATCCAGATATCATGGTCTGTGTTTTATTAAAAAGCCTTCTCCGTTTCTTTTTTTAACTTACAGAATGAAATAAATCAAAACAGAAAAAAGTACTTATGAATCACATGCCCTAAAGAGAGGGTCAGCCTTTAACTACCTAAAATAAAAGCAGAAGCATCTTTAGAGACAGCAATTGCAGCTCTTATACACCAGTACCACTATGGACATCCCAGCTGCCTCTAACACGGATCACGAAAAGCTGAGTAGCACAATCTCTACAGGAGAGATCAGAACAGAACTGCCCTAACGTGACACCCTCAACTCCTCTCGGAAGGGACTTCAAACAACTTGACAGTGCCAGCCCATGGGAAGGGAACAGACCTTATCCAGCACTGTCCCCCCCCATGCTCTCCATCACAGCTCTTTCACAGTGCTCAGTGACAGGGAGAACATTCTACAGTGCCTGTTCCTGTCAGCACCCTCATAGGAGAGCAAAGATGCTTCCCTGCACTTGGATGTCTGGAAAAAGTAGGGACCTATGTATGAAAAATGAGCCACTGTCCCTGTCAATCCTTGCATTTCTCCTGTTTTAGAAGGAAGGCAGAAGAAAATATTCTAAACCACCAGAGGACTGACTTGAGGGTCTATGACCACCTATCAAAACAGTCTAGTTTTGTAAGCCTTCAAATTCCCTACTAGCAGAGACCAGAAATTCTTTTAACCCTGCTTTGCTAAAATCACATTCATTCCTGAAGGAACAGGGTTTCCAACCCTATGGTCAATAACTTCTTCTCAGGATAACTAATCAGCATTTTAGTGCTGCTGTGATTAGAGACCACTGCCAGGGAGTGCACTGTCAGTGCTCTCACCCTGTCACAAAGTAGTCTGACAAGGAAGATGTTATTTATTTCCAGGAACATTTCAGGATGAAGAAAAAAAACAACAACCAAGCAAACTAACAAACAAACAAAAAAAGCCCACTCAACACCCCACCACAACAAACCTCTTTTACCTTTAAGTTAGCTGCTAGGTTGCCAAAGCCTGCAAATAACTAACATCAAAAACCTAAGCGGTAAGGTTAGATATTCCCAGTAACTAAGCATCATTTTAGAATTGGATCCACAGCTTATCCTGACCACCCCAGACTGGTGAGTAAGAACTAGATTACCCCAGGTTGTCAGCTGCAGAGTCTGAAGCCCAAGCCCTCTCTCCCTCAAAGAGACAAACACTTGAAAGCTGTGATATTCTCAGAAAGCTGAGCTACTTGCTCTAAAAAAGCTGCTTAGTAGACTACACATTATCTTTTGGGAGGCGTGATGAAATATTCATTTCTGGTCTAAGGCATCCGTCGTGCCATATGGATGCCCATTAGTTCCTGCACAGAGTAACAGCTAAGGAAAAAAACATAGCACTGGAATGGAGAAACCCAAATTCCCCGCTATTACATAGCTGTTGTGAATGCTATCAAGAACTATTCTCCCCCTCGCCCCATACCACACTCACTACCTTTCAACTCAAAGTACTACACAAATGAATGCCCAAGATTTAAGGTAACAAAGGAATGTATGTACTGAACACCTTGACTGCTTCTGGGAAGACAGATCCATCATGCTGTTGCACACAGTTACTGAGGAAACAGTGACTAGCAACATCCATTGAAAATCAGGAGCCCAAAGTCTTGACGCTTAACTGTCCCGATGCAGAACTCTTCCAGATGAAACGACACATCAACAAGGAAGACACAGGGACAGAATCATTCAGACAGGAATACGTACTCAGTCAGTCCCAGGCCACAGCAGGAGTTAAAATATAGCTTTCTTATTGGCATGTTACATGCCGCTTTCCGCCCCACACACCTCCCCAAAACCAACAACAAAACACGAACTTGCATGAGGTCCAATTACACGAAGGTCTCTGCTAGACAAATTGAGAAGAGTAGACTGGAATAAACCTGTATCATACTCTTCTGCATGAAGTGACAACACAAGCTCTCTCTACAGCCTGGATGACTGTTACCCAGGAAAGCAGCAGAAAATGGCTTACTTTAAGAATTCAAGTGTCCTCTTTTACCCCAGAGTAATTACAGAACACAGCAGACATTCATTCTGGAGAGCAGAGTACAATAGCTGTTTGTTACCATCAGTGTTACAATCTAGCATTTATCTAAGCCTATCACACACAGAACAGGCAGCACAAAAATGCTCAAGACAGAACTCAAAGTACTATCCATAAGAAATTATAGGCAAAAAACCAAGCACCACTACTGAGGCTCAGCCCACAACTCACAATTTAACCACCCAGGAATCTATCTATTGAGCGTATCTTTATCCAAGCTTCATCTAAGAAGCATTAGGCATAGCTGGTCAGAGAATAAGCAGCAGAAAAATATTTAAATCATTGTAATCTACTGCTAGTAAGGAAAGTTGCATCTTGCACAGCAGAGGCACAGGCTTGGTGAAGAGGAAAAGTGCCCATACATGTTTATCATTAGAAACAAGTTTTTGTTATGAACTCAGAAGTCCGTAACCAACAGAAACAAAGATGTAAAAGTCTGCATTTACACAAGAATCTTTTTTTCTGCTTGAGTACCCCACAAATTCCTCCACATTGAAGCCTAATCTCAAATTTAAAAAAGCACAAGGTGTTACCTTCCCACATCCTTCCCAGGTGAGAAGTTCAGATTCCTTTAGTCCCCATGCATCCTACAGCAGTCCTATTTAGACTTCCTTAAATCACAGACTTTCCACACACTCACACAAATCCTGCCCCAACGTCCACTTTATTTTAAAAACACCACCAGATTCACCCACACTAGAGTTCAAATTGAGAAAACTGTTATCCAACATTGCCAGACAGGATTTTAGAAAGCATCAAACTCAATCTTCTAAAACAGCATGTAGCATTTTAAAAGCTACCTTGTTTACATCAAGAGCAAAATTGAAAAGCACTAGTTAGACTGGTGTGAGCTGCCAGCCCCCTCATTACTTGCATGCCTAAGCTTCTGTGAAGGAGAGCAGTCCAACAACACTGAGATACTGCATGGGAAATATGAAAAAGCAGCATCTATCCCATGCGACAAAGACTCCTGTCCCATCTTCAGAGGACAACAGAAACCACAGGATTTCAGAAATATCTACTCTATACATCCCTGGGTAACTTCCCACCCAGAGACAGTAAGAAACTCAAACTCAAATAACATGAATAAATACTTCACCCTTTCCTCTATTACAGAAACATGCATAACATTCATAAGCATTTTTTCTAAACATATTCTGTTCCTAATGAGGAGACTAACTGTTCCACTTAATTTACTGTGGTAAGTATATTTAAGTCTCTAATCTTTATTTTTTAAAGATTGCACATTGGCTGAAGGAATGCAATCAGCTGAATACAAATACTTGTTTGGACTCTTGCAGAACAGCAACACATACTTTTCCAGAAGGGCACACTGAATTGAGCATGTAATTACAAGCTCAACCTTAACAGCACAAATAGACTAAACAAGCACTGTTCAAGTTACTTATGCTCAGCTTAGAAAGTTTGACCCCTGAAGCCAGAAGCACATTCACAAAGGAGAACCAATTTTTCCAAAGTCAGAAATACAAACACAAGTTTAAGCAAGCTTACAAATCCTGAATAATCAGAGTACCCTTAGTCAAGGCTAATTTCTCTATCTCAAAAGTTTCAGCTCAGGCATAGAAAAAAAAAGTTGTATTTCCCTTTCCAGTGCTTATACTTCTCAGTAGACTACTATAACAACTGCACCGCTAACAGACAATTGTTCCATTTTATCTGCATCACTAAAAATATATTTTATTTTTACGTGGAAGTCAGACTTCCTGAGTGAGTTCCCTTCCTCCAAAAATCCCAAGCTCTCATAACTCTCTTCTCTCACCACTTTCTGCCAGAGAACACTCATAGCTTCAGGAGACAATTGTCTGTATTTTGGTTCTTCCTATAAAGAAATACACTTAGAGCCAAACCACCTGCAGCTACAGCTCTTACTAAGACCTTCTGCAAAACAGGTACAATTTCCATATTGTACTTTTATCTAGGACAAGCTAGCATTTGCAGCAGCATATGAACATAAAAGACCTTTAGTCAAGTCCACTCTCTATATGTTTTATTGTAGGTTCAAAACAAACTACTTCTGTACTTAGCAATAATTCAGCTCCAGCAGTTTTATGAGAGAACTATGGCTCCATACTAAATCTGTGCAAGGTTTATCTCCCCAGTGAACCAAAACACCACTAAAATTAGACACCCAAGACAAGACTTCTGCTACTCCGGAGTCAGCTCTCAGAGAAGAAACTGAGCCTAAAAAGTGTCTGAGTAAGGCACCACACACATGAAACAATGCTCCGATCTGGAGGCTAGAAAGGCCAGTTCTTCAGAAGTTCTAGGTGCCAGCGGCTTAAACTGCAATAGGGAACCCCAGGTTCACTGGCAATCCTGCTGGTATAAAATCACAGACATGTTGGTTGGAGCAGAGCTCTGGAGGTCGTTAGCCCCCCCATCCTCTTTGGATGGCAAATATCATGCCCATCTGCAAGAAGCAGGATCTGGGGTCAGTCAGCACCACCCAAGTCGCTACAGAGCCAATCTTCCTGGAAGCCATTTCTGGGCACGTGAAGGACAAGGCTGTGACTGGGAACAGCCAGCACGAGGTTAGACTACACTCAACCACCCTGATTGTATTCTAGGACATGAGGAGGGTCTGTACAGGCAAAGGGAGAGCAGTGAATGCTATTTACTGCCGTTTTAGCAATACTTTCACTTTGTCTCCCGTGGCATCCTCAGTTACTTTGTTGAGAGATGGACTGAATAAGTGGACAATACCATCAGGCTCAAGGCTTGTGATCAGTGGTATGAAGTTCAACTGCAGGTTGTCCCATTTCCATGGAAATAATTCCAAACTTCACTAGGCAAAACCTTGAACAACCTAATCTAACCGGACCTGATTCGCTCTGAGTGGGAAGTGGGACCAGCTGAGGCCCAGAGGTCCCTTCTGACCTAATTCCACAATTCCATGATATCTTCTTTGTTTGTTTTTTTTAATAAATAAAAACAAAAGGTCTGTTGCAGTCTGGGTTTGCTTTAGGTCATGCTTCTGCCACCCTGCTGGTTTCAGCAGATAAAATGGACTAAGAGCCACAACAGAAAAAGAAGTACTGTGGAAAAGGACAGTAATTGTTCTGCTTAAAAGATTCACAAGTCATTCTGAAACAAGCCTCAATATTGTATTCTCAAATCAAGAATCTCACAACTTGGTTTATAGTGGGGATTAACAACAACAACAAAAAAGCCCCAAACAAAACCCCCAAACACCTCATCCCCACACACCTGCAGCTGAAGTGCTGAGAGGAGAGATAGTACTAAGTTCATTACTGGACTCTTCAACAAACCCATTTTGTTAAATATGTCATATACATTTAGGCTGTGAAGAATAAAAAAAAAAAAAAAAAAGAGAGTGCCTGGTTTGCAGTCAAGACCCAACAGTAGAAAGGACCCAAAACAGAGCTCATGCATAAAAACAACAACAAAAACCAAACACAAAAAAAGCCACCACAAAAAAACCCCACCCTTGACTGTCTGCATACCCAACAGAGATAAGCAAGCACCCTGAAAGGGCACAGATAAAAATGTTTCCATGTTACATTTTAAACTGACAGCAATGTCTTATCGAGGCAGCTAAAACTGAACAGATACCACTTCAGTCCGTCCCATCCCCCCTGCCCCGTTTGCATTAATTCCTGCAGAAGGACTCTAGTATAAGATTTTAAGCACCAGAAGTAAGAGAAGTCATGGCATCATTTGCTGGATGGAGGCCAGGATCTCATATATCCACTCGAGCTTGTATCTCTGGAGACACTGTTTGCTCCTACCATAATAGAGTTATGTTCTGCGCAATGAGAAGGTGAATCAATTATGTTCACCACTAAACAGACAAGCTTAAGTATTCTCTCAAGAGCTTAAAATCTGTGCAATGACACCTTCAAAATACTGTTTGCTGCTCTTTTTTAAATAAAAAACACCACTTCGATTCAATCTCTTCTCTTCCTGGAAATTCCTGAGCTCACAAACCAGTGAAGTGCATTCAAGTTTTAACCCATTAGGGCCAGGCAGCTGGGACTCCCAAGGTCACAGTAAGTTTCTGATGGAGTAATTTAGGTTACAGGCAGCATCAGATAAAACTGACATCTAAGCCTTTGCTAAGACGTTAAGGAAATTCAAGCAGCAAACAATCATAATCTCAGACATTAGAGTCCAATTTAAAAGGAAGATTCTAATCATGTGTATAAAGACAAGTATTAATACTGTAAATTCAATGGATTTATCGTATTTTAGAGGTTAATCCTCCATGTTTGCTGTAATATTGTCTTACTACTTTGGAATATAGCTACAAATTGAACGAAACCACTGCAGCAGGACTTTAGGTGGCTTTCACTAGGTGTCACTCTTCTGTACTTCTTCAAATGGGATACACAGGTTACCTTACTCAGAAAATAAAAAGCCAAATTAAAGATAGATTTCTGTACTTAATCATATATCACAATTAAAATCGATTTTTGTTTAGTCACAGAAGTCAGTGAGCACCTATCTTAGAGTGTTTCCTGACACAGTCCCACAGATGTAAAGTCAGTCATGTGCACTGCAAGACAAAAGATACAGGTAGGCATATTTTTGGGCCAGCTCTTCAGCTAGAGAAAGCAGGCACACAAGCCCTTCAAGCTACGCATTTTCAAGTGTTGGGTTTTGGGGGTTTTTTGTAAATAAAGACTGAACTCACCTGTATTTAGATGAAACATCGTTATTATCAAAACTATCAAAGTCAAGTCAGTATCGTTTCTATTGCAGTGAATACCCAATTTTGTCAACTGATGAAAACAGGACCAGTTTATCTAAGATGTAATTACCACAGCTCACTGAGGAAAGTGTGCTTACTCATGTTATCCAAGGTAAGATAAACCCTAGACAGGTCCTTATAAAGATTAAATAACCCCTTATTAAGAGTTGTGTAAGCTGTTTTAAACAACGTACAGAACATTTGTAAGTGAACAAAAAAGGAGGAAATAGATACTATAATCTCAGTCCATACTGATTTAACCTCCATTTCTGACAAGGATACTATTCACAGAATTGAAAGTCATCAAAATAAATGGCAATTCCCTACCAATCTTATGTATTAAAAAGTACCTGAACAGGTCATCTAGAGCAGTCATGTCAGATGCAGTGCCTTCTGTGAGAATGCAAAGTTACTTGTCTAGATTCTCCTGTTAAAGCTTCTGTTATTAAAACCTATCTCCTGTGTATATTTTTAAGTAGTAAAAACGGAGAACGAGCTCTACAGGAGATGCCGCTATGGATAAAGCCATGGTGAACTTCAATATACAAATGACTCACTGCATACCTCTCAACTCCCTTACTTCAATAAAACAGCTGCAGAATAAGAGAGGACCTACAACAGTCATGTGCTGGAGAATGAGCTCTGCAGTTCAAATCATTGCTGCAAAAGCAGCAGAATGCTTTTGCAAGGTTTGCCAATGTTCCACAAAGTTACTTCAAATCTCTTTGGGATACTGGTTCTTGAACTCTGAAATAGTTAATTTCTTTTAAAGGCAGAACACCATATTCTAAAAATATCAAGAAATGAATCCACTAACATAGAAAGCTTTACTTAAAACAGCTTGAAAGAAATTTTGCACAAACACGTATGTACTAACTTGGACGAGAGAATATATTTCCGTGCAGAAATGCTAATGAATCTTAACTTTTAATTCACAAGAGACTTAATTTCTAATTCAGCAATACAAACATAATTACCTGGAAGGAGATTTTTCTTTCTAATATGCAGCTTTCACAATTTAAGTTAAGAGTTTTCTTGTTATTACTACATAGCACTTATATGTATAAACCAGGGTAGAAGACCCACCACTGGCCAGTACTTCTTAGAACTCTAAGGACACCTTGTAGCTAGATCTGTTTAATCCAGCATCCTGCTTTCCCTCAGCTCCACACACACAAATGGTATTCCTCTTGCTTTCTATTCTTGGAAGAGCCTCAAAACACTCTGTCCAATTCTGCCTCCAATTCTTTCTGCACTATATTCAGCCAACTTCCATATACACACAGAGCTCATTTGTGAGGAGTCACTTGAGAAGTATTTTCAAAAACCCAAGTATCATACCCATTTGCTTTTGCTGTGCAGTACCCCTTCTATATAAACTTTGATTAGAATAACTTACTTCCTTCTAACTCCTGAGCTTTTCATGCAGCCTCTACACAGTAAACTCATCCCTTCAACTGGCCAAAGTCATCACTCATCCACCAACTCATTTCCTCCCTCTTAAAGTAATCTTTTAGGAAAGTAACAGAAATTTAGAATCCAGTTGGAAACATTTCTGAGTCCATGCCTGAACTGATAGCCTCAAGGATGCATCTGCCCTGTCATACTGGTAACAAAGGATAACTTTTTAAGCATGGAATAAATCCAGCAGAAACAAGACAGTAAAATGTATTTCACTTTATTCCATCTTTGAACAAAAATTCAAGAGCCTCATTAGAGAGAGTTTTACTGCAAGATATCTGCTAGCTCCAACTATACCTGTAACTATCCAGAGATCCTTAGAAGTCTTTCAGATTATTTTATCTTTCTAGGAGAGTATCCAGGCACCATCCCCCATCCCCCCACCACAATGACTCAGGGTGGACAAGAGGACTGAAACAGCCCTAGACATCTTTCCTGCAAGCAAGTTTTTAAGGCAAGAGATGACCCTTGCTGGAAGATCCCAAGTCTCAAAGCCTGTCTGGCTTCCCCAGCTAAGCTACGAAAAGTTCAGGCACTGTGTTCATAGCACTACAGAAGTATAGACTCATACTGCATGAAGCCTTTGAGATCAGGAAAGAGGGAAAAAAAAAAAAAAAAGGGCAGAAAGAGAGCCTGCTTACTCCTAATGAAAGAAACACACAAGTTTAATGCTAATAGTGATAAAACACCTATGTAACCTCTGTTCAAAAACAACTAGAAAGGCACAGTTACACCAAGAAGCACAGCAGACCTGGCTCACCAGAACAAGGAAGATCCACTGCTATATAAAGACTTCTTTTGGTTTTTCCAGTCTTGCCTTCTTGCAGCACACCATTTTCTACATTTACAAACAGCCTCTGCAAGGGTATATTCCACCAACAAGTATCTGGAACATCCAGGTTAAAAAGAAACAAGCTTCTAGAAGAAGGAAGCACTTGGTCCTTGACTGGCTTGAAGGCAGAGAACATTCTGCATGATGATACATAAATCCTGATGCTGTTAAATGCTTGACCCACCACAGAACAGAGGACAGAAAAAGGAAAGAGAAGGGAAAATGAAACTGAGTGTAGAAAGCACTTCCAGCTTTGCCAGACCAGTTTGATGCCACACATTATCTGAAGACTCTGGCCTGGCATTGCTTCATTCCCTGAGTTAAGGCCATTCTCTTCTGCGTCGGGCTGAGACAGCTGAACCTTCACCTTTGTTCATAAGAGAAATAACACTCTCTATCTGTAGACAACATATTTGTCTATGTCACTGTGCCGGTTTTGGCTGTGATGGAGTTAATTTTCTTCACAGTAGCTACTATGGGGCTATGTTTTGGATTTGTGCTGGAAACAGTGTTGATAATAAGGGATGTTTTCGTTATTGCTGAGCAGTGCTTACACAGAGTCAAGGCCTTTGCTGCTCTTCACACAACCCCACCAGCGAGGAGGCTGGGGGTGCACAAGAAGTTGGGAGGGGACACAGCTGGGACAGCTGACCCCAGCTGACCCAAAGGGATATTCCATACCATACGATGTCATGCTCAGCATATAAAGCTAGAGGAAGAAGAAGGAAGGGGGGAACATTCAGAGTGATGGCATTTGTCTTCCCAAGTAACGGTTACACATGATGGAGCCCTGCTTTCCTGGAGATGGCTGAACACCTGCCTGCTGATGGGAAGTGGTGAATGAATTCATTGTTTTGCTTTGCTTGTGCATGCGGCTTTTGCTTTAACGATTAAACTGTCTTTATCTCAACCCATGAGTTTTCTCACTTTTACTCTTCTGATTCTGTCTCTCATCCCAACTGGGGGGAGTGAGCGAGCAGCTGTGCGGTGCTTAGTTGCCAGCTGGGGTTAAACCATGACAGTCACCAAACCTATTACCCTCTACAGATAGCAGACACCTAGATAAAAAAGGTCAAAGAAACTAGACAAACCATGGTATAAAAGGCAGAAACCACATAAAGTATTAACACCTATAGAAGTATTTATGAAAATGAACCTTTGCCCCTAGGTACCCTCACTGTAAGTCTAATGTCCAAGGTATCCCAAGTGCCTCTTTATCTATATGACTTACTCATAAAAGGCTGTCTCTGAAGCAACAGAAGAATTGTGTGTTCCTGGGTACCTCAAAAAGGTCAGAGACCTAAGCATTAGTAAGGCAACTAAACTTATCTGATTTTAACATCATAGTTTAAGAATTGTATTTTTGCTCCTCCATAGACATATATATACACAATTTTTATTTATCTTTTTTTTTTTTTTTTACTACAGTAGCAGAGCGCTACACATTCCCCCCTCTATTACTAAATTTCAGGTAGTCGCCCAATTCTCCCTCCCAGCACAGTTCTGGTACACTTCAATGACCTTAGACACTGTACAAGAAACCAAAACCCTGCTACTGATACCAATGCAGTAGACAGCCTTGAGCTTTTTGCCCCCACAACACTCACATGTTAAGGCATTTTGTACACTGCCAACCATTGAAAATGGTAAGGCTGAACAAAGGCTGCAAGCCAATCAAGATCAATGTTTTTTAAAAAACAAAACAAACAAAAAAACAAACCACAAAACAAACAAACAAAAAAAACCCACACACCAAAAAAGCACTGTTACACAAGAGGCAAACTACACTGGGGGATAGGGGAGAGAGGAGTAAGCAAAACATGAAATCAGTCACCAATTACTTCCTGTAGATACGGCAAAAAGAAACAGAGCAGAAGTGAACTACTACATCCATGTAGTAAATCTACAACAGTAGCTAGAAGTTAAAGAGAAATATTCTACAAGCAAATCTGATATTGCAATGCTTTCAGTGCTGTTTCTTCAGAGCTATCGGAAACACCCACAAAAGAACTCAGATACAAAATCTGACTTCCCAGGTTCAGTCACTCCAGGGAAGTTTCAATACACACGTTCCTATCATTTACCCGCTTAATCTGCTGTTCCCCAAAGAAGAGCTGACTGCTTACAGCAATCAACAGCAACTGTGGTTGTGGTGACCATGAAACACTGGAGTTCAAGATCCTGAAGGCAGTGAGGAAGGAGAGCAGCAGAGTACAGACTCTAGACTTCAAGAAAGCAGACTCTGGCTTATTCAAGAAGCCTGTAGGTGGAATCCCCTGGCGGGCAGCTCTGAAGGGCAGAGTTGCTCAGGAAAGCTGGCAGGGCTTTAACAGCAGCACCCTCCAAGCACAAGCACAGTCCATCCCCATACTCAGGAAAACAAGCAGATGTAACAAATAAAAAAAAAAAAAGAAAGCTGGGGAGGAGGGGTGTTTAAGCAAGGAAGTCCTGAACAAAGCTCCAAAGGAGGAATTCAGAAACACTGCCCAGGCTTGTAGGGATGGTGTTAGGAAAGCCAAAGCTCAGCTGGAACTGAGGTTGCAAGGGACATGAAGGGCAACAAATACAGTTCTAGTGCTACGTAACTTGCAAAAGACTGACCAAGGAAAACATGGGACTATGGCTGAACACAGCAAGTAATTCAGTGGGAGCACAACCATAAGGCAGAGGTAGCCTATGCCCCAGTGCCTTTGCTTCAGTCTTCAGTGTGGAGGTATTCGACTCCTGTGCTTGGCAAAGGAGTATGTCCTCCTGTGAAGAAAGTCTTTTTTTCAAGAAAGAGTTTGCTAATCCCTACCTGATAATCAAGCTACATTTAATGGGGTAAAACTCATCCCACTGACAGCAGAGTAACGTCAGATTCATTTCTTCTCTAGTAGAAAAAACTTGAAAACCATGTTTTTAAATGGGAAAGATCTTAAATGCTAAGAAGTAGTGCAGCACAGAGAGGACATTAGCATCTACGGGAGAGTATAACATGCTCAAATTAATGTCTACTTTTCTCCTGCACAGCTCATTTGTCTCCAAGGCAGGCTAATTCTGAAAATCTCATTACAAGAAGTAGCTGAGAAACTTTGCAACAGACATACTCCTAACAAATGTTCACTTACCTCAGAGACAAATCACATTTATTTTGCTTACATTTCAGTTCAGTTCACAGTTCAGAGATGGCTAAAACAACATTGTGTTAGACGGGATGAAAGCACTTGGAGTTTTGGATTGTACTCACCCCCAAGCATTTAGGTTTAGATCAAATCCTCCCCAACCTCCATTTTGCTAGCATCTAAAGTAACCACCCCCCCACCCCCCCCCAAACTTTGTAAATGCCTGTCTCAATGACCTGAAGTGTTCCTTTTCTACAACAGTGTTCGCATTCAAGGAGGAGGACTCGGAACTAGCACTATATGCAGTACTTCTGAGGGGATCAGTACAACACGTTTCTTTTCCCTTGTTATACATAAACACCTTAACCAGTACTGTCTTAGGAGAGTGTTTCCTTCTAATCTTTGCAATAGAGCTCATCATGGAGATGAGTGAGGATAAAGGGACAATGCAACACACACATCCCTTTTTCTTTTCTCCCTTCCCCCCACCCCCCCCCAGTCTTTATGCTCAAACACTTTTCTTCCTTAGCAATAGAATCTTAGCATAAGAACAAACAGGTAACAGCCACCAATTCATTTTGCCTACAGTCTGAAGGTGAGTTTCAGGGAGGGCAACGGACTTCGGGAGCAATGCTTTAAACAAACCAACCCAGCTTCTTTCAAAACAGTGTCTGAATACATACGATCCTCCTATTAAAATGCTGCCCAAGCTACCCTGTTGCCCTGCTAGCCAAATAGGCTGTTCTCTGTCTAACCATGCTTCTGGAAGAACACACAGCACAGAATATATCCAACAGTGCTGTGTAAGTGCCCCAACGTACTTCCCACTACAATGCAGACAGAGAAAGAAGAAAAACCTTCAATCTCTCAGGATACATCTGCCTTAAATTTGAGCAAGCACATCTGATTAGTGTAACAACCACCCATTTTTAATTTATGTTTTAAAATTTGCATTTGACAGCCAATGCTTTCTACTCTGGAAGTCAACTCTCTGTGTATTTCATCTGCATGTCAACAAAACTGCTGCAAAAGGGGTTACATAGTTATTTTATACAGCAACACTACTTAGTAACCAGTCAACTTCCACAAGCTGATGAATTTAGACAAGCCTCAGCAAGGTAATACTGACCGAAATAAGGCTCTTTTAATGCCTCCCCAAAAAATCCCTATGCCACAAATACCACCCAGATACCTAGCAGAAATATGGACTCCGAAAGATCTAACAGAGATTACTTCTTCCTGCAGAACAATTTTCTATCTGGTGCTCTGCTTTCTTTTTCAGCAAGGCAGGCCAGAAGAACCTTTTTTATCAAAGGGTCTGCCAGGAAAAACAAACACACACCACAACGCAAAAGGACTTCCTCCAAACATTTCAGCCATTTGCACAGTGGAGAAACCGAGTGAAAAAAACCAAGTACAGGCAGCAGTGCAAAATGCTTAGTTTTAATCAACCTGCTAATAACATACCTATTTCTCCTACCTTTGAGTCTTTTCTACTGACCTCTGGATCCAGAGGATGCCAGTAGGTATGTCAACGTGATACTACCACTACTGTGCAAGTTACCCTAAAGCAATTCTCTAATCTGCACCAAGTGCTACTTTGGAGGAGAGCAGGATGGATTGTTTTGTTTATGCCTGGAGCTTAAGTCTTTAAAAGTTATGCAAGTTAGGGCATCCAGGCTTAACCTTCAATTTTGTGTTTAGAAGTGCAGTCTTCTTTATTTCAAATTCCTCCACATCACTAGTTCATTTTTAATTGTCATTTAAGAATTTTGAAAATGTTTTCTTTAGCTGTAACTCATCATGCAATACTCTATAGTAAGAAAGCCTTCTGCAGAGTTAAACATATTTCAAAACACTAATTACACAACTAGCAAACCTTCTGTGCAAGGCAACAACCCAGCACCTGGAAGGAGAAGAAAAGAGAAGATCAACTTTCTCCTTGATGAGTTTCTTAAAAATAGGAAGACAAGTTCCTTTTATCCATCATACTGATGCAGTTCCCTTTGTTTTAGAAATGAAGTTTTATATAGGCAACCTTTATACACATTTTATGATTCCTATACGAAAAACCCTAGCTGACAGAAGGGTCTCAAACTTCAAGAGGCAAAGACACTATGAATTTTGTGTTCTAGCTTTGTCCCTTTGTATCCCTACAAGAGCTAGTCACTGAACTGCATGCAACTTGTCTTTTTTCAGCATCCAGACATTAAAATTAACAAAGGTGAAGATGCGAGTTTAAAGTTTTTGATTCATTAGTGCTAAAGTCACATTATTATCATACCTAATATAGAATAACTGCACAGGTTCAATATATTGCTATGGCCTGCAATATGTGGATTGGATGGTATGCAGCAGGAGATGTGGGAGGACACTCACTGAAAAAGGTATCATGTAAATATTTACACATTTATTTTTAAGAAGGCTTAAGTTAGAAGCCTGTGAGAATTCAACAACTGCTAGAGACAGAGGCAAACTCCTCACTTAAGATACTTCAAAAATAAGATTTAAGATGTTTTAAAAACAATGTCACATCAGTACCATCTGATTTAGCAGTCCCCATTACACAGAACCTTTTTAATAACAAAATGCACACACACAAGAGGGCACAGTTAGACATCACTACTCCTTCTTCAGCTATGCAAAAGACGTCCACAGGCACAGGTAATGGTACTGACAGTCACCTACCTTATTTTAAGGCTTCTCTGTAGCCCCCAAGTACCAACACTGCAAAAAGGAGATGACGCACTGCTTCCTGAACACCAACATCTGACCCCGCAAAACATGCTTTTCAGACTCAGTGTCTTACAGACATTAGGATGGAAGAACTTGCCTATGGAAGGCAACCCTACAAGTGGCATGCCCTAGTGAGCAGCATCAGGCCCATGCAAACATGTAAAATAACTGCACCGAGCTCAACAACAGGCACCATTTCTAGGCGATTCTGAAGCAAGGTCTTGTTACTGCAACTGAAGATAAGGAATAAAGAGGGGAAAAAAAAAAAAAAGATTCCTTGATACAAAATTCTGCTATTGTCCATTATAAAGATTGGCCAATCTTGGAAAAAAATACTGCATATTAGTCCACAGTGGGGGGGGGGAAAGACTACGCTAACAGAGCACAGAGTTGTTACATATACCACCACAGTAAAAACCAAGCCAGCATCACCACATACACCCACTCAGACAAAGCAAGATCCCTCTTTCAGAAGGCTTATCCAATTCCCACGTATTTCTACAGGCTGAAAGAAATAACAAACAAAAATAAGATTCTTCAAGTTACAGATCACATACATTTTACTTAACCATGCCCAGCAGTCTAGTAAGCACAAGACAGCGTGTTCTCCTTTTAACGGATATCCAGAAGAGTTGAGCAAAAAGCCCCACCTAAACCCAGGCCTTAGGAAAGCGGCTGCTTCAAGAAGTTTTCTAGAAGAAATGTAACAGAGCGCTGTCTTCAGTACAGAAATCCCTTGAAAGGAAACAGATTTCATTCTCATTCAGCCCAGACCAGCCCTTTGGCAATCAAGGGTCAGATTTCCTCGAAGCTGTGCAAACAGTGACAGACTCCCCAGAGCCTCCAAGAGCAGCGGTTCAGGACAGCACACAAGATCTCTTCAAAAACAATTAAAAAAAAAAAAAAAATCAAGAACCCTTCCCTTGCTGTAAACCAAGCTGCATTATTAAAAAAAAATGATCTGCTCTTCTATTTAATTAAAAATGAGTAATTTTTAACAGACAATAGGGCAATGGAGATGGCAGAGCAGCCTGCACCGCCTCCCCCCCCAGGAAATTCTGTATTTGCTCTCTGCATCCCCCCCTTGTCTGCCCCTAAAACCGCTACAACGGCAATGCCCTTGCCTATGACTGCATTTTTTTCTTCTGCAGTAGAAAGTAGACACAGCCAAAAAAAGCTGTGGTAAAATTCCAACAATCACAAATATTTAATCTCAGTAATCTAGATAATTGCCTCTGAGCATGAAAGCAACGCTCTGAAGTCTGATTAAGGTTTAAAGTGTACAAAAATTAGAATAACATACTTGATCAGTAGTGTTTACCTAGCCTGTTATGAAGCTAGGCAGAAATAAAGCTTAAAGATGTTAAAAGACGACTTATTTTCTTTCCCTTTTATTAGGGACCTGAAGCAATTTCTGCCTTTCAAATCTCTCCATTTTTTCTTCTAAATTTTACATTTAGAATCTTTAAGTTCCCAAATCTAAATTTTTTTCAGGTAGAAGTGAAGGGAAAGAAAGAGCTGAGTCCTTCAAGCAACAACTTGATTCCTCAGCAAATTAAGACTCTGGAAAAGCACTCTAATGATTTCTTGCAACTAATCCCACACTGGATTAGAAGCTAACAGGAGGTTTTATTAAAACAAGAGATTTGTGGCAACTGAAGTTCTAGATGATTTAGCCTAGCAACTTGCTAATGCAAACTATTATAAGTTCCAGCATCAGGGCCACATCAAACATCTGTGTTAATACTCACAACCCGAACGCAGCTCTGGACCGATGTCAGTTAAAATGGAAGAATGCTTGACTGCTTTAGACAACCATGCAGCAGCACAGCATAGCACCCAGCCAATCTGGAAGGTGTCCTTGGAAGACAGGTGAGTGCTGTTCCTTGCAGCACTGCCCACCCGCACACTGCAGAAACGAAAAGGCTGCTGCTCTTGTGACTTTCTGTCACGTCAGTCATACCACAGTAGGGCGATGGGGGGGGAAGAATAATCTCCACCTCACAAGTGTTCGCTCCTCCAACTTCCAAGACAGAACTCCCCACAGAAGGACATGAGCCCAGAGGTTTCCGAATGCGCTACAGAAAACCCAGCCAGGAGAAGCCTGTGGAGAGCTCAAGGGCAGCAGGAGCAGTGATGCAACAGGCGGCTGCACTGAACATGATGCAAGGACACCCCCATGCAAATACTGCTTGCAAAGGGCAAGTCAGCTGAGGACTAACATGCTTCTACTACATGTTTTCCTTCTTTTTACGTGCAGCGAGGAAATTAGCTTTCTGTTAGTATTCCTGTGACTTGCAGGAATCCTTGTACTAGAAGATGCAGAAAGACACATCATAGATACATTGAGTGAAAAGCTTCAGTACAGAATGAACTTTGCACTCGAGCACTCTTGGGACAAAGGATTTCAGTGCTTTTATTTGCAGCAAACAAAGTTGAACGGCATGCATAGCCTAGAGATACTATTCTCTCATCGCACTCATGCTTTACTAACCCCATCTGGAATCTACCTTGCTTGTGGCTGCCACTGCTCTGTCAAACCATCATGTTTCCTCTTTCATAGGCAGCCACTGAAAAACACTACCTTGTCACCTCATTTTTTCTACTATTCAATTGCTCAAGAAGATAGCATTACCTCTTTTTTTATTCTGAGGAATGCTTACTGCTAGAGATGAAATAACAAAATGAAAGAGAACAGAAAAAAAGCAATTCACCATTTCCTCCCATAGTTTTAAGAGCAGAACTATGGAAGAAATGTGTGTGCTAAAACAATGTTGCTCACAATTTTCAGCAATATGGAGGGGAAAGGACCAGGCGCCACAAATTTCGCCATCTAGCCCAAAGCTTTCCTAAAAAATTTCTCATCTCAAAATACTTCAGCAAAAGTTAAATGTAATTTAAAAAAAAAAAAAAAGAAATAAAAGCAGACGACATGGTGCGTCTGCTAGAGTTGCCTACACAGGTTTTTTTCCCCACAAAAATATGTAGACCAAAAGAAGAACACAGCACTGTTGCATCAGTAAGATTATACAGTTAAGTTTTAGCCTGTATGGACACAAGAATCCTAGGAGAAGTTAGAGTCCCAGCTAAATCAGTGTCTTTTATACTCATTATAAAATGCAAACACTGAAGACCAGTAAATGAATATATGCCTGTAATACTGTTCTTTCCAACTTTCAAGGTTTGAAGTAGAAATACTAAAACATTTTCCAAAAAGGTGCTACACAACAACCACAACAGTTTTTAAACTCACAAGGAAACTGAAGAAGCGATGGAAATGTGCCAGATGACAGAACATAACAACTTAACCTCCATCTGACTGTCCTGATTTGCACCAACTGCTACTGGTTTGCACATTATGCTCTTGCAAAGGACAGTGCAACATTGACATTAAAAGTAAAACAGTGGCAGATAACCATTATCACCATAATAAAAGTGTGTCTAAGAGTTGACTACGTTAAACAGGACCAGAGGGAAATTCCAAAGCCTAATTTTACCCTCTTAAGTATCTAGATATATAGACATGTTTACAGAAATATTTTCCATTCCCATGATGGCTACAGCATTAATTACTATCTTACAACATTCTGCTAAACACACACACACAAACAAGTTTAATCTTACAAAGGCATATGTTTCAACAGAGCAAATCCTACACTGATAGTGGGGAAAGGAGACATGTAAGAAGTGGCTTTCATTAAAAACCAAGACATTTTTATGCGTAAAGCTCATCCATGCAGTAAGTCTTTGACTGCTAGTTTACCTGTGTGATGGGTCCCTAATACTGGATTAGAAAGGCAGAGGGAACAATCCTATGGAGACTGGTACTTGGTAGTATCTTGCACGAAGCATCTTGTGGCAAATGCTCAACTCGCTTATATAAGCCAGAAGCTAAACAAAAAGACTTGGCATTACAGGAGAAAGGGTGACTCTTGAGCATTCGTCTACTCACAACTCTTAGAGCTAGGAGGAGCAATGGTGTAATTACATGCGTTCGAACACCCCATTTCGTAACAGCAGTCATTAACTCACCACAACATGCTATAATAATAAAAAAGGGAAGGGAATTACACTTCCACTGTAGCCCAGCTCTCTTCTTACTCACAATACAGTTCGACTTTCAAAGATAGTTACCTTCTCTTTAATATTTTGTATTCTGGAAGCAGAAACAAGCTCATTTAAAAACAGTCAAGTTTCTCTTCATTTTCTCTGTTTCTCCATTGTCCACTCTGCTCCAACATCAACCCATAATTTGCTCTCATTTCTGAGTGATGCCAACTCACTTCTTGGGCTGCCTGGCAATAGTTTTAACTTGTAAACCTTCCCTCAACTGACATACTCCCCTCCTCCACTACTCAAGAATGTGTGGAATAGCTGATGCTATTTATCTTCATTTTGCTGAAGACTTTCACAAGCAGTTAAAAAAAATACCAGAAAACCAACCTTGAAGCAAATGTGTGCTTCCATACACTTTTTAGTCTCGTCAGGAAACTGGGTTCACAAACTAAGTTTAAGTAATGACCTTCTAAACTCTGAAGAGATTAAAAACTTATATATGATTTTATACATACAGGCAAGCAGAAGGTTTTTAATATAAATCTGTAAAAAGCAAAGCTGTCAGTACTTTTATAGCTTAAAATGGTAAGCTGTTTTAAAAGGAAAAAGCTGCCATAGATATTCAGCACCATTACTTGTAATACAAAACAGAAATCAAAACTCATAGTTCTGAAGAAAAAAAATGAGCAATATGAAGAAGCTATCCAACGGCAGTAATTTTACACTCGTTTCCTTGGTTTTGCTAGAACAATCCAGACATTTGGCATTACTTTCACACAGTTGCACGTGTGGTAACACGTGCCATAATCCATACGTAAATGTTCTTAACAGACCGCGATTCCAGAAACTATGGCACCTTAAGAAAACTACTTCATTCACAACACTTTTAATCTCATGAAGAGGAATTCAGATTGATCTCTAAAACTTGCAAGCTAGAGGATGGAAAGAGAAAAGGGCAAAAAAGAGCCCAAACACTCACTGTCAGAGTATAAGAGCGATGCTTTTCCTTATAGAAACTACAAAGGAAAGGAATGCAACTCAAAAACCCACTTCAGTTTCCAGGAGAACAGGAAGTTGTAGGACAACATCACAATAGCAAATTAAGTCTCATAGCAGGGGAATCATTAGGTCCTATGCACACCAGGATCCCAACAAAGGTGGAATCTTACAGAAGTGATTACTTAGCCTTAAGGTAATCTAAGTTTAAAACATTATTTGTAAGGGTACATTGGCTTGCAAGTTTTATACCCCAGCATAAAAACGTGTACTTCAGTGCATCCTATGAGCCAGAGAGATAACTTCGGGTTCCCCATCTCCAATTCAGTTTCCAGATGGAACATGTTAGATATAGCTCACCCTGTCTACATAAAAAGGTTTTCAGCTATAGACTTCCCTGCTCATTCACAGTTACCAAATGGTGTATACCCACTGTTCTGTCAAGCACTTCTCTTTCCATTTTGCAACAGAGGATCCAGACACAGAAGTTTACAAGTGAACACCTACTCTGCAGGAGACTCTCTGCTACCCCAATTCTGTTTGTTTTGGTGAAAATGCAACTTGTCTAATACCTGCTATACTCACCCTAGATAGCTGCACACTTCCCACAACACGTCAGTTGTACCAGCAGAAAATCCACACTGAGAAGTCACTTTCCTTCCTCCTATGCACTTTACATACGTCAATTATGTCTATCACTGTGGTATCTAGTTATAAAGATTAGATACCACAGATTAGAGATGTGGGACAGTTCCTGGGAAGTGAAATGAATGTTTAAGTTTGCAGAGCATTTTGTACTTCCTGTCTACTCACTTTGATTTAGTCATTGCTTTCTCAGTTTTGTTTCACCTTCTTGTCCTCTCTGTCTCTACCCTTCCCTTGAACCAAAGGAAAGTCACTGTTACCAGCTTCCCCCTCAGCAGGCAGCAAACACACTTCCTCGTCCCCTTCTTGAGAGAGCATTAGTAACAGTCTGTAAAAGACGACAAACGTACTGGCTGCAGCGTTAAAACTCAAGTAGAGAACGAATTATTTAACTTGAGCAAGTTAAGTATAAGCAGCCAGCTACCACATGCCAGAGTAAAGTTTTCCTCATCAAACTCAGTACTTCAGAATATATAAGATTACATGTGCTAACAAAAAAGTACTGGTCTATCCCTGTTCAGACAAATCCTAACATACCAAAGTATTCAGCTATCTTGGGGCTGCGGACTGTGAACTTCTCATGATTCTTTGCTCTTTCTCAAGAGCTGCCAAGTGTATAAACTGTTCCCATTATTTACTCACAGATTAACAGTTGGTAGATTGGTCCCAAGGAATCGCTGAAGAATTTTCCTTATAACCATTTCCCTTGCTTTAAAAAAAAAAAAAAAAAAAAAAAAAAAAAAAAAAAGCCAACCACACAACGCCTTCCACCCCCACCCCCCCACAACCCTGAATGAATGTGAGAACTTCCTGCACTCAGAACAGCATGAATAGACCTGGCAAGTAGTCAGGGAGATAGTACAGGCCCATGAATGCTCTGAATTCAGCTTCTGTGCTGCCGCTAAATTAAAGGAATTCAGGAGCCTCACAAAGGCTTGGTTATTTAATTATATTATAAAATAAAAGGCTGAATTTATTAGACAGCATACGAAAGAAACCCTTTCCCGAGTGCCTGTGCAGAACAAGCAGCCCCAGTGACTCTGCCTAACCTTCTCCCTCTCCTCGGGGTGATGTCACCACCATGCTTCTGCTACCACCCAGCAGAGCTGGTGACGGTGGCAGAGCACTGCTCTACCTGCAGGCGAGAGTCTTCACCAGCTAGTTTGAGACAAACCATGCTTCTTTACCACATCATTTTTTTACCTTTGCTCTTCATCCACCGCAAAACTCATGACACTTGCAAGCAAGCTACAACTGTATTTACCTCTGTACCTTCAACCCCTGACTAGATGCACTCTCATGTCAGCATTCAAATCCTCTTTTCACTTCAACTGCCTTCAGTAAAAATTAAAGCACACACACTAATAAGAGTAACTACAGCCAGCAAACAGTGAGATGACAAAACCTCTACTTTTTTCCAGTCATGTCCTACCTTCCCTCCCTTTATAACTAGCAAAGAATGAATGCACTCAGCAATTTGCCTTACAGATCATTAGGAAACAAAATCAAAGCAGCTTCCTTTTATTGAGGACTCTGCTGCTCACCAAATCTCTCAACAGCCTCACATACATGCAAGAAAATGGACAGGGTGAGAATAGCACATAGCGGGAAAGATTAAAGTGATGCACAGCACAGTGCACTCATTTTTACAGTTCAGATAGCCCTGCTTATGATTCGGGAACTCAGCCTGTGACATCTCTACTGATGTGACATGTGACACCTCTACTGATACCGGCACCTCATCCTTGTGCCTTGCCAGAAAGGTGATAGCCCTCCATCAATTCAAATCACAGTGAAATGCTCAGATTAGTGACCATGCCGACATGGCTTAATGAGACCTATAACTAGCTACCACCATGCTTTTCACTAACAAGAAGGGAAGCAAACAAATATTCACATTCAAAGAAAAGAAGCCAGGCATGCCTGCCTGCAGACAGTCCCATGCGGGTATATTCTCCTAAGCATGAGTTGCCAAAAGGACAACAGTAACTCCAGTGCGGAGAAGCAAATGCTCAAGAGAATCCGAAAAGACAAAATGGGATGTTTATATATAAATGACAAGACAAGGTTTGCCTAATCTTTCATTAGGGAAATAAGGATATTGCACTGTTTCCCTGCTACTGTGGATGAAGATACCGCTATATTCAGACATTTCTGCTACGAAAAGGTTAGTGGGTATTAACTTTATGCCACAGTATTTGTTTTGGTATGGACAGCATCTACATTAGGTATGAAGGTTAGACGTTAGTCTCTGACCATCTTTGAACAACTACACATTTTGCTGCAAAGCAGTATAGCCATGTCTTTGGAGGAAGTTTCAAAGGATTTTCAACTGAGTACATACCCTACACGTTTAGAAAAATTAGTGGATATGAGCAATAAAGAGCTGAGCAAAAGCGAAACGTGAATGTGAAAAAAGCCAGTGCAACCAAAAGCCCAGAGTGCCAAGGCACAATGGCCAAAGGACCTATTGAAGAGAGTGTCAAATAACATCTCTGATTAAGGCTTGCCAATACACACAGCATCCGAGCAAACTTGAAGTAACAATACCATGTCTGGAAAGGCAATTCACCAATTCTTTAAGTGCGATATGGTTAAGAACCTCACAGAACGAGGACAATGTATAGGCGCAAGAATAGTGCATCCCTATCAAAATTACAGCTGTTGTTGCATTTACCAGTGATCAGTACACATACACAATCGATTCTCTCCTGGACAGAAGTCTGCACGCTGAGTTCCCAAAACGTGCTTACCAGGAATCCATCCTTTTTCAGAGCTAGAAGAGACTAGTCTTGCCCTGTACCATACTCTTTAGCAGTGCCTTCCTTCACAATTCAGAAAGGACAGTGATTGCTAACTGCATTTTTTTTAACTTGACCAGTTGACCATGCCTAGCTTAGCTGGTGACAGCAAGCAAGAAAGCAGTGCCAAATGCTCAATCTCCTCCACGTTTGCTGTACACATTCCTAAAAAGCATAAGCCTTACGGATGTGCCGCATGTAGTACCACTGTTCACAAGTCAGTATAACATCAAAGGTTCAGTACATCCAATTTTAGGTTCAAAGGCTATAACAGCATGAACTCTTCTACTGTCAGCCATAATTCTTACTATGCAAGATTAACCTTTTTTCTTCCTTTCACAACCAGTTTACAAATTCCTCTTATAGACAAGCACTTTGAGAACATTACGCAGGCCACAACCTTTGCCTCTTAAACTCCTACATTTGCAAGAGATGCGCTGCTGGGTGAAGAACACACGTGACAGGATTTTTTATTTAAACAAAAAACAACCCAAAAACTTTTCACATGCTTTTTTCTGTAATATAAAGGTTCAATGCCTGATCCTACATCGTTAACATACACAGACACAGAAATCTGTTGTAGCTATGTGCTGTGACTTTCTGGAAAGAATTTTGCTTATTTTTTTTTGCAGCCCTATGTTAGCCATGCTAGAATGAATGCTCTTCTCCACGAGTAACATAGTGGTACTGTTTCATACATAGCCTTATAGATGGCGGGGGGGGTGGGGGCGGGAAGGAACACACAAAGTCATACTGATAAATGGGCATTGCAGAGAAAACCCCAAAAATCTTCAAGAAGAGGACTAAAACTGTACAAAATGGATGAGTTGGCAAATGCAGCCAAGAATGCCCAAAAACATCCTGTAGAAAAAAGGAGGAAAAAAAAAAAGGGAGAAAAAAAGAAAAAAGGAAAAAAAAAGAGTTTAGCTGCATATTCTAGGCTAAAAGGATCTACAGCTGATCTATGCTTTGCGATCAGCTGACAGACTCACAACAGTGCTGTTCACAACTAAGGTGACAAATCTGCATTCCCCCGTTTCCACAGTGTAAGTAATATCAGTTATTTGCCAGGAACTCAAAATACACCTCCTATTAACGCAAAACTGAAGCAGCAAGAGGTGCTGAAACTGCTCACACTCAGTGGAACACTATACAAAGGATCACACCCCACCCAGTGTTGCAAATTAAATATAATATATGCCCCAGGCTCTAGTAGACCATTTTCTCCAAACACTTATTCTGACGCCGACAGAAGGAATATGACTTAGTCCACTGCAGGCTACAAAGTGTCTTAACCTTTATACTACAATATCTAGCAATACTGATCAACATATTTTGGTTCTAGGTTTCAGTTATGAAGGAAAAAGCTGGAATTTGCAAAATAAACTAGGATCTTTTATGACATGGATTCAAAAAACGTTCCGAAACATTTATCTTACAAGAGACACTTCCAAGATGGAATCTGTAAAGCAAAATAAAGTAAAATAATTTAATGTACTCTTCTCGTATTAGCAGGAATTAAAGCTGTCATTCAATTAAGAAGATTAAAGAGACACAAACCAAGCAGTTCACAGGGCTGTAGTCTAATCTTAAGGGGAATGAATATACTTATACGGATGATACCATTGTTCTGGAAGTCATGAAATGGAAATACTTTCTGTATTTAATAGTCTGAAGTGTATCACATTAATCTTCGTTTTATTCACAGGGAATATACAGACTACAGATTCTACTTTGGTTGACACAGACAAGGGACATGATTTTCATACCACAAAAAAAAAAAAAAAAAAAAAAAAAGACACATCCACAGCTACTTCACAAAGCTTGGACACCTCAAAGAGTTCAGATTCCCATTTTGAGCCAGTCCTTTCTTTTATTAGCTAGGACACCCAAGACAAAAAAAAGTTAACTGCTTGCTCTGAAAGGATATAAACCCTTTCATATAATTACACATTACACAGCTTTCAACGAGCTGCTGTTGGCATTTCTGAAATGTTAAATTGCATCTCCCACATATACGTGATTAACTTCACTTTGAGAAACATCCTGTTTGCAACCTGCAAACCATCTTGCCTTTGTGTTTGTAGGCATTATTACTTGTACCAGAAGAAACCAAGAGCTCCTAGCCTGTTAACTTCAGTACATTATACATGCTAACCTTCTTCCAGGTGTTCCACCTCTTCATTCATAACAGTTTTTGTCATTAACTTTTTTATTCCAACAGGCAAGCTTTATAGCATGAAAGCAAATATACGTAAATGCAGAAAGCCAGTAGTGACATACAATATTAGGTTGTCTCAGATATAATTAAGTTTCATAAATAAAATGACTGCTAACAGAGACCGTTTTCCCCTAGAGGTCTGTCCGTCCCACTAAGTAACACACAATAGAAGGAAAAATACGTTCCTCCATCCCTTACAATCTGACTCAATAATCATAAAATAACTGCTGATAAGAAGTCACTGGTAGATCTGACCAATCATCTTATGAGCAAGTAGATTGCATATATAGTTAGCTTTGCTGCTTGCAGGACTCCTATCACAAACCCAGTGCTACTACTTATTATCTGCTTTAAAAAAAGGTTAGAGAGGATCAGACAGGAAGAAAAAGCAAGTGTTTGACTGAGAACAACAAAATGTCATTGTATGCAATTCTGATCAGAAAATTCACCATCCACTTAGAAACTTACTAGTTTCAAGGCAGCTTTAAAACCGATGAGAGCTGCTTAGATAAAGACCATCTATGGCTTATATAAAAGCAAAACCGTTGCTAGTAAGAACTTTAAGCTTTTCTGTACCATTTGTTTTAAAGCAAATAATAGGTTGAACTAGGCATAGTTATTGTTTAAAGAAGCATGCAGCTTTTTCAAAGGAAAGGAGTTGGTATTATTCTCATCAACTGAAAGTGCCTGAATCATATGTTTTGTTCTACCCTTAATGCTGCATCTAAAATTCTCTCCTCACCAGAACACGCATTCAGAAAAGGAGTGGCCTGCTACTTATCTTAATTACAGGTCTTACTATCTCTTTCTCTTTGGACACAAAGCTTCATAAATCGAACAAACAGGAAGAGAAACTGCATTCAGATTACATAATGAGGTTTATGTAAATCACACCTACAGCCTAGGGTCCTGAACTTCAAAGGCATTCCAGCTCCTCGTTACCCCTTGGACCAAGGCCCATTGTTTTGTCTTTATTTAAATAAGTTGGCATGGCACTTGGAGTGCTTGCAGATGAGAGGAACCGGTTCAAGTGGCTATTACGGGTTTTTGAGAATTATGAATACAATTCAGAGCCTAGTGAAGTTGGTTTGAAGATTCCCGTTGCCATTGGACAAGAGCAGGAACAATTAATACCCTGCAGAGGGCCAAATTTACCTCTGGCCCACAAAAAATGTTGAGTTAAACTTTAAAAATCTTCTCCACTTACACAATTTCATTTTCCTTCTACACCGAGAACTAAGCTAGATAAAATGGGAGAGAAAAATCCCCTGAAACTCAGTATTTTACATCAATATGTAAATAGTTATCCTTAGCTGTCAAATCACGGAACACACAGTTAGTTGGGCAATGAGTATTTTCAGCATCCCTCCAAATAAGTCAAAGCCAGATGGAAGAAATTTTACTTCCCCATCGACAGAAAAAGCTTCAAAGAATAGTATGCTATGTTGTGAAATTAAATGACTCTTCACTCCAGGAGGTCTTTCTTCCTGATTTAACAGTTGTCATTTTTAAATGCAATGTTCTTCAAAGAACAAGTTTTGCTCTCTAAATATTGGGAGGGGGGGGCGGGGGGCAAAAAACCCAAGAGATTCTGCAATGTTCCCACTCTTCCACATATTTTAACCACAACCACAGGAGCAGAAAGCCTCAGCCATCAGACCCAAATTGTCAGGACTAGCTAGTTAGCTCAACAGGGAAGCAAGAGGAATCCTGATTGTGTCAACTGGCATAAAGAATTTGGACTATCAACTTACGTAACTAAATGATTTTATGTGACAGTGGCAGAGGGTATGGAGGGGGTGACCACAGCCGTGGTAACTTACAGACAGGACTCCAAATGGCAATTACTGACAGTGCTTTTTTTAAAAAAAGCAAACACCAAAGTGGGTGTGCCAGCATGGACACCACAGAAAACTGGTTTTACTATTAATTTTGCCTACCTGAAATCCTGAATAGAATTTCAGCAGGACACAATATTGTTACTCATTTACAACCCACATACATCCCTCTGTGCTGTTAGGACAGCTGCTGCATTCCAACAGGCAAGTGATGTCTGTTCTTTGCATGCAACATTTTATCATATAGCACACATACGATAAAAATTAAGAGTCAATTAAAATGTATCATAAATAAAAAGACTTAAGTTTAAAATTCTCCAATACCTAAGATGGCTTCAGTATTTAACAGCAATCAGGGGGAAAATGTTCAATTAGAATTTGCCACTAGTTATTTTTGGAAAATGATATCTATGTTAAGACAGCATACTGGACAAATGCAGCTTAATTGGAAAAAAATTATTCTACAACAAATACAAGCTATTTTATAGTGAAAAATGTAAAAATTATTCTCTCCAAAAAGGTAATGCTGCAGCTAACTCAACTGCCCACAAAAGCTATGCGAAGGACAAAAGTTGCAAAGGATAAAACAAGGAACTTGAGTGAAGCATGAAGCTGAAAATCTAGAATTTTCACAGAAACTTTCTGACATAAAATTTGTAGAGCTTAACTACCTCAAATCTATACAAAACTCTGTCATTACCATGCAGTTGGAATTTTAACTTAGGTTTCCAATCTGACAGATGATTATCATAAGCAAGACATTATTGATTATTTTTAAAATGACAACATTGTCTTCCTGTGAAGTTTCTTAAATATCTTGTGAAGAGCTTAGTGTTTCAGAATCCCTGTCTTGGAGCCAAATCTAGAAAAAGTTAAAACACATTCATTTTTCAGTGAGTTTAAATCTTTTTAGTTGTTTACAAAGGTTGGTTGCATTTCTCTTAAACATCTTTGAGAAGGAAAAAATAAGCTGGACTCGCATGGCCAAGACAGTGAAGCTTACAAAACAAAAGAGACTTTAGTACACCCCACCCCATCCCTTTTACTTGAGTTAGTTTCCCCACACAAACTGCAACTGACTCCAAGCATCAAAGTCTGTTCTATTTGAATCCACACCAAAAAAAAAAAAAAGACACAAAACCAAACAAAACCAGAGACCTTACCAAAAAAAACCCCAAAGGTAAATGCAACATTCAGTTCTCCGGGTCAAAGAGTAAAGTTATTACAAGGCTATTTCAGACATAGAGCTTCCCAGAGAGCAAATCCTCATTTGAGCAAAAGTTCTAAAATAGAGCAATAAAATTGAGTCAAGGGAAGCTGAAAACAAGTACACGCACAGATTTATCTGATCTAAAATGCCAGTGTGCCCCATTCCACAAGCAGTGAAATAATGAAACACTGAAGACTAAGTCAAAGTGTCTTTGCTTCTACTGTCCAAGGCAAATAGAAAATCAGTCTTTGGTTTATTTTCCTTTTTTTTTTTTTCCTAAATCAAGATACTAATAGCTTAAACTGTTAATTCAAAATGACCACCCCTTAAACACAGAGGGAAATACAGCTGTAAGCATGCGAGGTACAGGTTCCCTCCAAATTAAAAAGCTGAGTGTAACAAGTAGCACTCTTCAGGATTTCTATCTCTAAGCTCCTATTCTATGGAATTCTGTATGCAAATACTTTTCAAACTGACCTTCCCAGACACGGTGTTTTATACTTGCTTCTTTTCCAGAGGATCACTCAGCTAACAAAGAAATCTCTCTTTATATTGTTTTATAAAACTACAAAGTAGTTTTTGGTAGTTAAGAAGCACACACCAGTTGCTAACAGTGTTTTGAATGAATGTTTCTTTTTTTGTACTATTAAGTAGTATCTTCCCAAGAACCATGTAGTGCTTTAGATGCATAGCAGTCTGTCAGTGTCCTAACAGAACAGATGGATGTTTTAATTGCACAAGGGCTTTTAGGTCTATCAGCAGTTCCATCATCAAGAGGATGTTTATGAACAGTTTCAAAAAAAAAATTTTTTTTTAAGGAAATAGCTGGTGAGATACGGAAAGAGGGATAGTATCAAAATACGTAAAGAGAAAAGTTGGGGCGGGGGGAAGAGAATGCTGCATTCCGTGCTGCAGCAGTGAGGAAATTCAGCTCCTGGATGTACCAATTCAGGTACTACATATTTAGTATATGTAGTAACTCTTATGTACATCACACTGAAATCTCCCATGTTGGTACTTCACGCGTACTTAAATTATGGATGCTAGCCAGGAGTACAACAGAATTTAAAAGTTGCAGAAACCATTGTACTTAACAGCTGTCACATACCAAAGCTCAGCTGCGGTTTCACCAGCATTCCAGCATTATCTGCACGGCTCCTCCTGCGCGGAGGCCGCTGCGCCCTCAGAGCTCCCAAAATCTGCCTACCTTAGAAAGACCCCATTCCAACTGCGAGGAGATAAGCAATCGGCTATGCACATGAACAGGTGGAGCAAGCCAAAGGCACTGCAGTCATTTTTAACTTTCCTGCAGAGCAGGACTAGAAATTTCACTACTTTAGTCCTGCCAAGGACCAAGCTTGGATTTAAACACACTATGTAATTGAAATGAGATAGTTTCCCAAAGTGGTAAGTTTTAGGTATTACTTCTCTTTGCAGGAGATGCCAACACATAAATGATTACAAGGTAAAAGAATATACATCCAAGTCACATTAGGAAGAAAAACAATCAAGATCATGGCAGCCCTAGGCAGAGGTTGTTTTTCCTTTCAGTTTCACACAAGTTCACAGAGACCTCTCCTGTCCAATCACATCTGTAAAAAAACATCCATTCACATTAATGTGAATTAATTTCCTCCATGTTAATAAGACACTGCATTTCAGAACTAAGTCAGTGCTCCAAAGGCAGCTCTTTACGGCACAGCTGTTCACGTACCCTCAGTTAAGAAGCAGGTCTGTCTTTGGCACGTTTTCTCCCCTTAAATGGCACTTAGTCATCTTAAATTGAGTTTACCAATGTATTAAATAGCTGAACTGAGTTATTCACCAAGTAGTGCAACAAGCAGCTAGCGATTCAATACATGTCCCATTCCACAAAGCTCAGCATTGCCAGGCCTACGGTGTTTTCATGTAAGAGTAAGCATCTACATCCATATAGCTGGAAGTCTTAGTGTGACCCTAACTATCAAGTGTACTTTTCTTAAAAAAACAACCAAACTATTGCTTAGATCACTGCAGCTGATCCTGACTCTAGCTCTTCCCACCCTTATCTTCATACTGGACAGACCAACACTTCTTGTAATGAACTTTAAGACAAAGCTGGATTTGTTTCTCCTCACAGCTTTCTAAAAGGTCACATAAGCAAAAAGCACCTCTTCCCAAATAAAATCTGAAAGCCAGTTGCAAAATTAACATCCCTAATAACATCTGGCATCTCTTAATATTCTGCCTATAGGCAATCATCTACCGAAAAGCGATATATTTGATGACACCAGCAGGTGCAGAAGCCCTACGCCACATCAAGGAGCAGTGAATTTAATAGTGGCCAAGTGCCAGAATCACAAACAACATCACCTTTCAGTAGTGAAACAAAAAAAGCCTCAAACATCCATTGTACTGAACCAGTCTTCAAGACCAAGATCATGTTACTCACGCTCCTTGCCATGCAGATGCTCCAGTACACAGAACTGACTCCATGCTTATTTTTGATCTAAAGTCTCAAAACAAATAAGCAGTTTTGCAGTTCTCAAATGACGAGATTGGTGCATTAGTCTGTTTTTCGTTCTACATGGAAATTATAGAGAAGTCAAGGCCACTGGGACAACTATGTTTTACAAAGATTATTTTTACAGAGCAATAAGGAATACTATAACTTGTTTGCGAGAAGCCTTCTGGATCACATCCACTCTTATGGTTTTAGGAATAGTTTAGTAAGTCTGACCTAATCGGTCTCCCAGCGACAATATCATGACTGTAATTGCACTATGGATTCTTATACAGTTCCATAACTCAGTAATGTAATATCTCAGCGGAAAGCTATTTAACCATATCCTTTTAAATAGAGATTAAGTATTTCAAACTTTGAGGACAGTATCTTTTGTTGACATAGATTTCAACAGAGAGAAAAGTTGACATGCATGACCAGTCACTAATGCCCAATTCTGCTCAAACTGATGTCACAGGGAGTAGGATCAGACCCTTAAAGCTGTAAGGGATTTTGTTTCAGCAACGGCGTTATCTGTTTGATGCTTGGAGTCAAGAGACTGAAGACATCAACCACAGTAACGCTCTAAGTAAGAAAAGGAGAGGAGATACCAAAATAAAGACGCACTAACCACATTCTGAAACAAACCAAGGCCAGGTACAGGAAGCACTTTTACCTTCCTAGTGTCACATTTTGGTTTGGGGGGCTTTTAAATTTGGAACTCTGCATTAAAAGAACAGATACTTCATTTACAGAATGTTTGTGGACTGCTACTTATTAAGAAAGCTGTTATGTCACAGTAAAAAATCCTGATTCTCTGCAATTCTCCTAGCATTTTTTTTTTAAATCTGTAATTCCAGATTCCACAGCTAAAGAAATTACCATTCTACAGTAATCACTAAAATCATTGGCTGTATCACCTTATTTGGAATTTGTAATGTTAAGTTTCGGCATACTAATCTTCCAGTCTTAAAACTGTCTCTCCCCAGAAATAAAAAAGCCTGAAAGTCACCACTGTGCTCTCTTCTTCTCTCCCCACTCCAAGGGGATTAGGTGAAAGAATTCTTTTTAGAAGCGATGCAATAAATCCAGCCTAGGTTTATGCCATTTTACATCAGTACAAGACCAGGATCGCCAAATCCTACTGAGACAGCTTGCAGGAAATTACAGGGATAGAGATGCTAGTGGTTCTCTATCCATTGGGACAAGCCAGGCTGCTTAAACCAATGAAGTCCCAGGCAAACAGGAAATCACTGCTTTAAAGCTTTCCTTAGGGTATGATCCTGGAGGATCATTTATAAAAAAGGTACTTCTCCTAAGCAAAACACCCTAACTTTGGGGCCAAAACCCACTCCCCTTTCCACTTTAATTTGATGTGTATTCTTTTTAAGTGTCTCTCCTTCCCCCCTTTCATCTTGGGGGGGGGGGGGAAGGACATAAAATAAGGAAGCAGAGATAACTTGCCAAGACAGTTACATAAAATCAGTATGATTGCATGTCAGTAATATTTTCTTAGATGTTTTTGGCTGGTCTGGTACATTAGATGCTGCAACCATTCTGCTACAAGCACCTGATCACAAGTGTTTTAGATGTTGATCACAGATCCTCTCAAAGAGATAAGGATTTCAAAAAACACTGCACTTTTGAAGTACAGAGGCATACTTCTTAGCATATGAGCTTGCCTAAGAAATTTGCATTAATTTAATCCTATGTATGCTTATAGAAATACATTTCTATTTAGTAGTTTTGTACAAGGAAGTCCAAAATGTACGAGCTACGTTAGCAATCAAGTTGAGACACTGAAATAAAACAGAGTTGGAACATCCGCAATTAGCATACAGAATTAATCATTTAACGCATAAAAACTAAATGCAAACAGGCTTAACTGTGTGTAAGACTTAGCTACGTTTTCTGATTGTGTTTTCTTTAGAACACATCCTGTTAGGAAAGGAGGCACACGGTTGTCCCATTTTAAAACATGTCTGTGCATCCCCATTTAATGGTGGGACTGGAAATAAAGGAAGCAACATCCCTTCCAGCATCACTTGCTGACTTCCACCCTCAACAGCGCAGCAGAGAAACACGCAGACCACCATCACCTGAAAAAAATATTTTAGCTCCTTTCTAACCCCAACTTATCTAACCTATTTCTGTCAATCTCTTGAACGAATACTACTTCTGCACTCGTTATGCCGGGGTCATTATAAAACCGACCAAGAAATCCGAAGAAAAGCTGAACTGACCACTCGCCACCACTCCCACATTCTCTTCTGAATAAAGAAGGGCACTTATCTAGCGTACTGCTCTCCTTCCCACCCTGCCATTACCGCCTCTATTTGACATTCAACGGAATTCAATCGAGAGAAGAATCTCCATATTTTTCAGAGTTAAAGCACTGAATTCTCACGGTTCAGTGAAGGACCGCTCCGCTCAGCCAACCTGGCAAGGGGATGGATGGCATTTGCTACCTTGCTAGCATGACCTTATCTTTGGATACCACATTTACATATTTCACGGGAAAACTCACTACGTATTTGAACGCTAACTTGGACATTAAACAATTTCTCCTTCTTGGAGAGATGGACAGCACAGTTAAAATCTAAGGAGTTCCAAGATTACAGTAACTATTTTATATAAATCAATTCAACCGACACACAAGGTATTTTTAAACCTCTCTCAAACTGCAGAAGGTTGCATAATTACAACGTGGGAGCTAACTTTTCCACCCAGTACTCCCCAAATTCTGTACTGTAAGTTGTAACAGCAGAGCTGCATTAAAAAGCTTCTGCCTTTTCATTATAAAGGTTTTGACTACCCTGTTTTCAAAGGCTATGTCCTGTACTTGCGTACTTTCCTCGCTTACTGCCTCAGCGTCTCAATGAAGTCCCGCTACTCTAACAAATGGGAAAATTGATCGCAAGTGCTAACAACACCGAAAGCCAAGTACAGGATTTTGTTTGCAGGAATGCACCGTTCTCGGCTCAGGAATCTGCGCGCCCTGCACAGTTGCAAGCTATTTCAGGAGCAAAACTGCGCAGAGCTTCTCCCTTCTGAACAAGCCCGCCTTGCCCTCGGCTCCGTTATTAGGCGGTCTCAGAGCACGCCGGAGCACACAGCTCAGCTAAACCGTGCCGGCATCCTGCAAACACCTGAAACAGCCTTCGACCTTCCATCCTCAGCAGCGGCACCGATGCATTTCTCGTCACTAGGGAAAGCAGTAGATTAAGGCTGATTTAACCTCGAACGCCCAGTGCCGCTGCTGCAAACGGAAAACAACAGAAGAGCGACCTCCATTACCCACGCGTTGAAGGGAGGGGAGGCTGCCCTGGCACAGCGTCAGCTTTGGGGCTGCCCGGAGCTTCCGAGCGCCGCTAAACACCCCGGCTTCCCCCGGCAGCCGGCTCGGGGCAGCCCTGCCCGCCGCCGCCGCCGCCGGGGATCTCCTCGCACGGCCCCTCCCCGGCGCGGCGCGGAGACACCCGCGGGCCACCTTCCCCGTGAGAGCAGGCAGCCCCGGGGCCGGGGGCCGGCCCCGGCGGAGGGGCAGCGCCCAGCCGCCCGCACGCCCTGCCCTCACCCCGGCGCCCGCCGGATCAAGGGCCGGGGCGGCCGGGGGGGGGGGGGGGAGAAGGGCCCGGGCCCGCCGCCCCAACGGTCGCCCCCCTCCCCAGGGCCGCCGCCCCGCCCCCGCCCCGCTCACCGGCGTAGAAGCGGATGAGGCAGCCGGTCTCCGAGTCCATGCCCTCCTCCTGCACCCGCCACAGGTCCCGGAAGCCCAGCTGGGAGAGGTAGTCGTTCTGGATCTGCAGCGGCTTCTCGTGGGCCTCCAGCCGCCGGCTGGTCTCCCCGTGGAGCTGCACGTACAGGGCGGGCGGCCCCGGCGGCGCGGCCCCCGCCGACAGCTCCCGCCCGCCGGCCGCGCCCGCCGGCGCCCCCCTGACCGCCCCGGGGGCAGCTCCCCTGGGCAGGGGGGGCCCGGCCCGGCCCCGCACCTGCTTCCACCCCGTCGGGGGGCACCGGCTCCACCTCCAGCTCCTCCGAGGAGGACGAGCCGCCGCCGCCGCCGCTGCTGTAGGGATCCAGCCGGTCGGAGACGCTCTCGGCGCTGGGGCTGAAGCTCTCGGTGTCGGAGCCGGCGGGCCCCAGCTCCCCCAGGAGGGAGGGGCAGGAGAGCGGCGGCCCCGCCAGGTACAGCTCGGCCGGCGGCGCCCCGGGGCTGAAGTCGGAGGGCGCCGGGCTCGGCCGGCCGCCGGCCAAGTCACTCTCCTCGGCGCTGCCGCCCAGCGGCAAGCGGCCGGGCCGCGCCGCTTCCCCGCAGTCTCCTCCGGCCAGCCCGCTCCGCGTCCCCCGCCGGCTCCTCGGCCTCTCCTCCGGCTGCGGCCGCTGCCCCTCCGCCGCGGGCTCGGGCGGCGCCTCGGCGGGGGCCGCCGCCGGCTCCGGCAGGGACTGCGGCGGCGCGCCCGCCTTGCCCAGCACCCGCACCACGCTGCTGCCGCCCCGGTGGCCGAGCTGCTGCAGCCGGGCGGCCACCTCGGCCGCCGTGGTCTCCAGGGTGCAGAGCACCGGGCGCAGGTAGCAGTTCATGTGGCGCTCGTAGACGTGGACGCAGCCCCGCTGCAGGTCCCGCCGCACCCAGTCCCGCTCCGGGGGCTGCAGCGGCTGCAGCTGCCGGGGCGGCTTCAGGAGCAGCGCTTTCCTGTCCAGGCTGCGGGTGCCCAGCGAGGCGGCGGGGGCAGCGGCGGGCGAGGAGGCGGCGGCGGAGAGGTTCCTCTTCAGCCTCCCCCGCCGCACGAGCAGGGAGTTGGCGTTGCCGGCCCCGCCGGGGGCCGCCGGAGTCCCGCTGGCCGCCAGCGCGGCGGGGGGAGCGAAGCCGCCGGCTACCCCTCGCCTCCGCCGCGGGCCGCCGGCTCCTTTGCCGTCCAGCTGCCCGCCGCCGCCCGACGGCTCCACGCCGCCGCCCGCTGCCTGACTCCTCCTGCCCGGGGAGCTGCTCTCCGGCTCCCCCCGCCCGCCGCCCGCCGCCGCGGCTTCTCTCGCTCGCTGTTGCGCGGGCTCCATTGCCCGCGGGGCCGGGGATGCCGCCACCGTCGCCCTGCTGGGAGCGCCGCTCGGCGGCCCGGCGCGGCGCGGGGGGGGGCGAGCGAGGCGCGGCGCCGCGTCCCGGGGGGGATTACGTAGCAGCGGGGAGCATTCCGCCGGTGCCCTCGCGCCGCGCGCCCGGCTCAGCCCCGCTCCCCAGCTGTCGCGAGCGCCATTAGGGAGGCAGAGAGCGAGTGAGCCAGCCGCCGCTCGCCGCGCGCCCGCCCGTTCCCCGCGCCTCATGAATATTAAGCAGCCCCCGCCTCGTCGCTGACAAGGGCCGCCAAGCGAGGGAGGCTCGCGCGGGTGACGCCACCGCTCGCGCGGCGGGGTGGGGCGGGGCCTCGCCGATAAACACAACGTGACGGCGCCTGGGGCTGGAAAAGGGGGTGGGGGCCGCGGGCCGCGCGGGGGCCGCTGGGAAGTGTGGTCCCGAGGCGGGCGGCGGCCGCCCGCCGACTACAAGTTCCGGCAGCACCTGCTCCCCGCCGCTCGGTTTCCCGCCGCGCCGGGCGGTTCCGCCGTTGGCCGCGGCGGGGGCCGGCGCGCCCTCCCTCCCCTCAGACGGGCGCTCCCGGCGCGGCCGTGCCACAGCCTTCTTCCCGGCAGGCAGGCAGGCAGGCAGGGGGTAGGGGGGTGTCGCTGCTTTGCGTGTCTGAGGCCCGCCCGGTGGGGTCGGCTGGCCGAGCACGCAGCGCAGCGCCGCGCCGTCCCGCCGTAACGGCCGCCGCCCGCGCTGGTGCGGAGCCCCTGCGGGCAGCTCCGCGCGGCCTGCGCCCCGTAGTGAGCTACGGCCCTGCCGGTGATCCACCGGCCAGCTTCCCTTCTCCCCCCCGCCGTCTCTAAGGGCCGCGCAGCCCCTGGTGCGAGAGCCCGCTGACCGGCCAAGCGTAAGGGCGGGAGCCCAGAACATGCTGGAAGTCACACCGCTTCCCCTCGCTGACCCCGGGGAGGCGTGGTGTGCCGCCACTCCTTACGGCACGGGGCTGAATCCCTTTTAAAATTATTCCCAGGACTTTGTCCCACGCTCGGTGGTTATATTCCTTAAGTCTTAGCAGAAGGTTTTACAGAAACAGCTGATGAAGAGAAACTGTAGGGCCTGGAGTGCAGATAATGAGACCTGTGTACAGCCACCTTTGTGCTGCACCTCATTGGGAACATCAGTGCTTAGCAGTAATTGCTGGCTAATAGCCACCTGGCAGCATGCACGAAACGATTTTACAGGTTCAGTGACCGTATCCATTCCACTCTTTCCAATCATCTGACATGTTCCCCCCGTTGGCTGTCTCAGCGCAGAACCCAAGCACTGAGCCCGGGCAATCTTCTCGTCCGAGGAGGGAGATGATTTCTTCAGATCCAAGATGGAGAGAGACATGGAAATGTGGGTGGGAAATATATATATATATATACATACACACACATACAAAGAAAGAGCTGCTTTGTGAGTAGATTCAGAGAGAAAGTTTCAGTGCTATTAGTCTGTCACTGTATTTCAGGGACTAAAATTACTGAAAACTCTTACTTCTTGAAAATTGCTTAGAAGCAGCCATTAAATAGCAACATTTTTCTCCCCAATGTGATTTTAAATTAATTACTGAAAAGGAAAATTACAATCAGATAAATTCAATTCAATTAGAAGTGTGAAAGCGTGAGTTTTCATACTGTAAGGACACCATACTACGGTATTTATTCAGAGAAATCTTTTACGCTCCTGGGCATGTTTTAGCTGAGTAATGCCGATTACATTAATGAAGAATGAACTTTGATAAAACCGAGCGAAGCGCAGTAGTGATGGAACCAGAACTGACCACAGCATGTAACAATCCAACGCTATACACCATCCTCCTGCTGCGCCCGATGTCACCCGCCTGCCGCACCGCACCGAAGCCCGATCCTGCTCTGCCGACCGAGCGGACTTTGCACCATCTCTCCTGCCCAGCCAGACTGTTACGACAGATGGAGCCCAAAGTCATGGACTGCATGAACTTAACAGACATTTGATAGAGATGGCCCACAGACTGTGGGAATGACATCTGTGTGTATACACTGAAAGACAGGAGAAGTGGTGGTGATTAATTGGAATTGTGTCGGAAAGCGTGGGGTCTGGGCATGACGTAAATGGTATAGTATAAGGGGTGGATATTGTCCTGGTTTCGACTGGGATAGAGTTAATTTTCTTCTTAGTAGCTGGTACAGTGCTGTGTTTTGGATTTAGTGTGAGAATAATGTTGATTGATAACACACTGATGTTTTAGTTGTTGCTAAGTAGCGCTTATCCTAAGTCAAGGACTTTTCAGTTTCCCATGCTCTGCCAGCAAGCAGGTGTGCAAGAAGCTGGCAGCGAGCATAGCTGGGGCAGCTGACCCGAACTAGCCAAAGGGGTATTCCATACCATGGAACGTCATGCCCAGTATATAAACAGGGGGGAATTGGCCGGGAGGCGCGGATCGCGGCTCGGGAACTAACTGGGCATCGGTCAGCGGGTGGTGAGCAATTGCATTGTGCATCACTTGTCTTTTCTTGGGTGTTATTTCTTTTTTTTTCTTTTTTTTAATATTCCTTTTCATTACTATTATTATTATTTATTATTGTTAGTATTATATTTTATTTTACTTTAGTTATTAAACCATTTTTATCTCAACCTACTAGTTTTACTTTTTTTTTTCGATTGTCCTCCCCATCCCACTGGGAGCGGCTGTGTGGTGCTTAGTTGCTGGCTGGGGTTAAACCATGACAGGCTGTAACTGCCTGCGATCTTCCCTTTTTAATACACTTTGTAAAATCACAGTGAAACATCTTGCCAGATATTCATCAAAAATGCTATAGACTGCAATAAAGTGGGAGTTCTGGGCAATTAACTGGTTACAGCAATGTTAGGGGAGATAAATCATCACTGAGAACGCTGAGATAAACTCTTAGTGAAACATTATTTTTACTTGCTGGGTTTTTTTAGTGCATACATATAATATATGAACCATAAATAAACCAGAACCATAATAAAACTAAAGTTTACCTCTCCTAATAAAACATTCCTCCAGACCTCCACGTTACTGTCTTCATACCCCGTACAAGCAGGTGAAACACATCACAGAAAATAGAGGTACTCCCCAAGGAACTTGCAATGGAAATAGGTGACTACCTTTTAAAAGTTTTTGCAACAACGAAGCTGATGTTTTACCTTTATATGGAAACCACCCACTTTCTGAACAGAACAATCTGTAAATTAGTTACGGTCTGACCGTGCGGTTCGCTGGCCCGTATCTGGAGTTGCAATCACCAGCAAGAGCGTCTTTGGAATTCCTGCTGCGTGAGAGAGCCAGGACCACGTCCAGAGCACAGACTGACAGCAGATGACAGCAGCTCTTGGCCATTAAAGGCTTAAACTGGTGCCCCAAACCTCCTCTGACAGTAGCAGCACACAGCAGAAGTGCAGCACTGAGTATATTGAGGTCTGGTTCTGGCTGCTTCGTACGTTCCGGTTTATTTCTACTGCTCTGCGCCCAACCCTCATGCCACCTACTTCATGAAGGTTACTCCAGGTCTCCTGATATAAATGTGTGAGAGAATACTCCACGTGCAAACACACACACACACAGACACACTCAGAAGAAGGAGACGGCAAGCTCTAGGGACATTATTGTTAACAGTAATACTTGAAATAAAAGAGAGTTGCTAGAAAACAGTTTCCAGCCCTTCTCTTCTTTGGAGGGAGCGGCGAGAGAGAAGCTCTACTTTTCCCAGATTGTTCAAATACCTGAATGTTCATGCACACACAGAAAAAGTCCAGAACACAGAGATTCTCCAATGTTCCTTAGGAACACGGAACCGAAGAGAGGTCTCCTGGGACATCCAGTTTTCTCCCTTGTGACTGGAGATACCCCATCCTGCATGTTCGTGAGGTCCCCCTAACATGGTAGATAAACAAGCTGAAGTGATTTTGAAGTGAGCTGAGCTGATTTGTCCTCCACTCTAACTGGAAGACTGTCCCAGGGCCACCCTGCCCTCACTGGTGGGAACTTCCTTCCAATTTTCGGTCTGAATTTTACACACGGGTAGTCTATACCCATTTGCTCACATGCCAGCATTGCATTGCCCTTTGACTCAAATACCTGGGTTTGTTTTTTTTTTAAACTCCAGAGTGTTTACCCCCAAGGTACTTACAGGCAGCAACAGTACCCCCTGGCAGACTTTGTATTCTCTCTTCGATAGACTAAACACGCTCTTTTTGTCTCCTCTGGTGAGATAGCCCACACGGTGTAGGAACACGCAGTTAAGGTCATTTAAACAGCCTTGGGTCAGATCCTCCGTGGGGTGGACTGGTGTAGCTCCAGCTCCGGATTTACGCCGCAGCTCTCTGAGTCCGCACAGAGCAGCCGCCAGCTGCGATACAACTCGGAGAAGTGGCCGGGGACTGAGCTGACCTCGCTCTCCCTCTTGCAGGGCTAACTCACCACTGCCAGCGGCCTTACTAATGAAGGGCTTTATGCAATTAAACAACAAAGTAGCGGTACTGAGGTCCTGAGGGTGGAAAAATTGTTGGATTTATCGCTGCCCTGTGAAACTTGTTCAGGAGCAGAAGGCTGCGATGAGGCTCCCAGCATCCTGCGAGCCCTGAGTTGCCCCATGAGGAAAAAAGGGACCGCGCTGTCACTCTTCGTAGTTTCCTGAATATGAAGGTGGCAGTTTCTGTAGTGACCCAGCATCTCCAAATGTTAGTGGTCCCAAGCCTGGTTATTTTTGCTTTATGCAGGGAAGTGCACTTGAAATCTGTAAGTATATGCAGATTTAAATTGAACTCTCAGGCTTATGAGAAAACTATGCTATTCTCCGTTTCCCAGTAACGGATAGATACTCTTAAACTCTCCTGGAACTGTGAATTTTGATAGGGATTAACTGCTGTTGTGAGACATGGGAACGGAGCTTATGGAATCGATGTTTGTCAGGAGGAAGTGGAAGGGTGAAATACACATTTCCCTTTTCTAAAGTTCGATTGATGACGGCTGGTTGGAAGACAGGTAAAATGAAACAGGATGGTTTGCAATCTGCAGATTTCCGACCAGAATCTGGCAACCTTGAAGAAGAGTTTTCTGATTATAGGAGCTGTCAACAAAAATTGAGGGAATAAAAAGCAATTTATCGCTGCTTACTATAAATGACTCCATACCGAAACTCTTTATACTGAATGAACAAATTGTACACTCCCACGGACAGTGGCAGGTAAATGCCAGGAGGTCTTGAAACCACAAGATGACTTTTGTGGACGATGCTATATCCAGAGTTATCAGAGCCAGAGGGTCCCCTGAGCAAGAGAGCAGACCAAAGCTTAGCTGAAATCCTTGCAGAGGCCGGAGCTGTTGTGATCTTTACGGCCCACATCTCTGCTGGCAGCTACCACAGCTACGGCAGGAGGCACCAGGCTGCCGTACGCAACCGTGGAGCTGGCTGAGTAACTGCAGTGGTGCTTGGAGTATGTTAACTCCCGTTCAGCTTCTTCTGAAATCTGCCTCCCCCGATTCTCACCAATTCCTGTAAAGCCCTCGGGGATACACTGCGCTGTGATTAGATGTTTCTACAAGGGAAGGGACAGATTGTGGGCATCAGCTGATGCCTGTGGTTTTCCTTACTCTTTCATTGTGAATGTAGAAGAGAGGACCAGGTCCAGCTTCGATTCATATTACTGCCAGTTCTGTTGTGTTCTTTGTTAGCATTATGCCACTTCATTTCGTGTAACCCCTTGGTTTGGCTACAATTAATGTTTTGCTGGGCAATTCAATGATGGCTTATTGGTACTGTCTAATTTTTCTGAAATGTCTGCTGCCATGGGATAGTAAAACCAGCACACAGCCTTTGTAGACTCAGTTTTACCATGAACTATACTCAAAGAGAATTTTTTAATTGTACCAAATATGCAATGATTACCCAGTTTGGTTTTTGTTTTCAAAGATATTTCAGAATAGTAAGCCCTCATTAAACAGGAATTGCTTAATCCCCAGTCCTTGACTACAGAAAACTTGACTGACAAGTCAGTTCTGGATCAAAAGCTAGGATGAGCGCTGAGAAATACTAGTGTGGGAAAGATTATATTTATACTTTCTCTGCTAAAGTCATCATCCATGGTGCTGTTAAACGTTCATCTGTGTTTTAAGAAGGTATGAATCGCTATAGTGATTCCAGTTAACATGTGAAGGTGGGGAGGAAGCTTAGAAAGAAGGAATTTAATGTCCTTCAACCGTGCAGAATGTTAGGGAGCTTACTCGGCTCTCTTCTTTAGTAGCCTGTTTTTCTAGTAAGGGAGAATTTCCCTACAGGTGAGGAAGCAAGAGACTTATTTCAATGTCAAAATGCTGAAGCAAAAGACAAAACATTTGCCATTGTACAAGTAATTCAAAGACCAGGAGATGGATGAGCAAAGGGACCATTTCAAACTAAACAATATAATAATATCCTTCTTTGTAAAGAGAAATTGAATGTTATCATATGGAATCTGTTCTCAAAATAGTACTTAATTTTATCAGTAGGGATTAATTTCATTTTTAAAAATGCTAGGTATGCACCTGTATCCCTCATCCCTATGTGCAATTGTCACAACTGTAGGAGCAAATTGGATATGCAGATAACAGGGAACTGAGAATTTATGTTGATTGCTGCTCCAGCTGTGAGCTTGAGCACAACAGTGTGTATATGTTCCATGCTAGTTGTGCTCATCTTGGCGTGTTAGGCCTTCAGTGTAGTAAAGCATTTCAGATGGTGCTTATTCAAGGAAACTCTTAAGTTTAAATGTGTTCTTAGATTGAGCATATGATTAAGAACTATTCTTGAACTGGGAAGTTTCCATTAATTGATGCCTGAAATAGCATTAGGCTGTAAATTATCTTACAGTTGCCCTTGTGTTTATATATTCAGGAACACTGGACTCGCATTACCCGGAAGGTTATTTGTACCTACAGCCCCCTAAATAATTTTCAGCAAGGCTTGATCTGTATTTCTGATTCCAAAACCACTTACATGCAAGTAATATCGGCACTACTACATGTTCTTCAGCAGTGCACCTCAAAGCACTTCACAAATGTGAGTAAGTGTAATTATTTCCATAACACAGAGAGAGGAGAAAAGAGGCAAGTACCTTCTTGGTTGCACATTAAGCCCCTCTCAAGACGATGGGCAGAAGTCAGGTCCCCGTGTGCCGAAAGCGGAGCACCAGGCTGCGAAGCTCCCTTCTTGCTGAACGAAAGTCCTGTCCCAGCTCCTTCTGGGCAGAGGGGCTGGAGCCGGGTGCAGAATCCCGCCATTAGGTTGTTCGACTGACACACAGCGTTACTCGCTAGCAGTACGTGGCCACTTGAATTTCAGTTTCTTGTACAGCTAACCTGCATTGTTTTCAGCAAGGTAAGGTTTTCCCAAGCCATCGTCAGCGGCGTGATGTGGAGATCCTTCGGTTGCACAAATGTTTCCCGTTGTGACACACACAGGCTGAGTTGTGTTAACATTGCAGTTAACCAGCTGGGAGGTGCAGCTTCCTTTTAGCAAATTTTGGAATTTCTTCTCCAGCAAAGACTTCTTGTTCCCATCACATCTGAAGAAGGTAATTTACAGAAGTAAATAGTAGCATCTCCATTGCTGTTCAAGGTAACGAGCAGCTGACACTGAGTTAACCACACAGCTGAAAGCCACGCGCAGAGGAAACAAATTTGAGAAAAAGAAACACCAGCTTTGTTACCCGGATTGATTACAGGTCTATGCTATATATTCTAGTGTTATATTAAATACTGTATTAAAATTAAAGCAGTATTTTACAGATTTTTTTTTTCAATTTGTGTTGATACTAATTGCAAAGCCAGGCCTTGTAATTGCCAGTAGACTCAGCACCCCCTATACACTAATCCTCTTACTGTGTCTTCGGCTCTTCCATTTTAAGCTACATGTTTCATTTATTTGTTTTTAAAAGAAAAAGAGTTTCATTGCCTGTTAGATATTCATGCACTAAAAGATTCTCTTCCAGAACTTTATAAATCCTTCCTTGTAATTATTTCTTTTTATCTTTCGTGCTCATATGGAGTCTTAAGCCCTTTTTGTTTTAGAGCCCTACAACTCCTCGAGGTACAATATTCATCACTACTGATAGAGATGGATTAATGTGGATTCATTAAGCTGCAGCCAACACAGTGACTTGAGTGCAATGGTTTTACATAATATATAGCCCTAAATAGCATGACTGGCATATTTGAAGTGACCCAAGAGATTCAGATATTTTTGGTATCAGCTTTTCATGATGTTAGTCGTCTCCCATTAATTCCCTTGTAGATATCTTAGAGGGTACTGTCTGTTGTTAAAAGGCTGTACATAAAGGCCTTTCATGCAAGACAGAGGATATGTTTCTGCCAAACAGCAGGTTTGGCAGTAAAGTTGGCTTAGAAAGTTCACGCCCCTACTCACTTGTATTTGCTGCTTCGCCGTGGTGTGTCGCCCGCTCCAGTGTGCCAGTACGACTGGAGCTGCATGGTCAGCCAAGTAATGGAAATGCTCTGCATTAAGATGAATTATGCCTTAAGAATCTCAGGTATTGCTTTAATACAGTAAGAATCTATCACATAAATAAATGTTATTTATTTGTGAATGGCATAAGCACCAAAGTGAGAATAGCACAGTGGAAGCTAAACTCTCAAAGTATGTGTTACTGATGATTTATCCTAGTTCAGAGTGCTATCAACAGCTGCATCTACAGTAATTTACTGGAAGTATAAACAAAGATGCACATTATGCCCTTTGAAGGAGCCTTTTTAACTTTATTTCTTCAACACCAAAGGTGTATCTGGTTAAGAGTAAACATAGAAATCCTCCAAGGAGATTAATAAAATAAAGCCTTATACAATTAAAATATTGGCAGGATCAACCTAGAAGTTAATACTAAAATAGCTCATTGTCACATCTGCAGCTACCCAAGCAGCCCTCTCAGAAGGGCTTTCAGGAAATCGGTAGGGAACATATCTGAGCTGTCTTTGGTGAAAAGGACCAGAAGGAGTTAAATCTAGGAACGCAGGGATTTTTTTTTTTCATTAGCTACTACAGTGACAAAATGCCCATTGACTTCTAGGCAGGTGGCCGTGCACTTGTGTGCAGAATTGCCCTCCCGTGCCATGTCAGCGGCACGTGAGCGTGCCTACCAAAGATGCCTTGGCTTAAGATCTCCACCCCTCCCTTGCTCACTTGCTCGGCCATTTCAGCTATGACCGCGTAGTCACAGGGCTGTGTTGCGCTGTTGCATGAGATTAAGAGAGCTCTTAGTAGTACACTGGAATGGTGGGAATGAGCTCAGTATTCATGGGCGAGGCTAAACAAAACTTCCAGGAAAATGAGTCCACCATTTCACCGATAGATCATATGGCTCCCCACACAGTAACCCAGGTCGCTGTAAGGCCCCTGCTCTGTGCTCTCTGTCAGTCTGTGCAGAAACTGGCCTGGGACTGGGGGGAAGGGAAGCCATAGGAAACAGGGAACAGCTAATATTTTAGCATCCCGATTTCGCTGAGGTGAAAACCTGCATCATTAGCTTTGCAGATGTTGGCCAGAGCACAGCAAACTGCAGTCACGTGTATTTATTTGACATCCAAACTGTTTCAGAGGCAGCATCATCCTGCTTTTGGCTTTCCAAAGGTGTCCTCTGCTGTTCTGTAAGTGCCAAGAACAGAGCTGAATGCCCTGTGAGACTCCACTTACTCCGATCAGAGCAAGGATAAACCAGGTTCTCCAAACTGATGTGAATTCTCATTGCTAGAGCAGAATAAGGTCTTAGTTTTCCCAAGCACATAAATGCCCAGGTACTGACACTGCTAGCACACTCTCCAGGGTATTCAGTGCCTCTGATCTACCTGTTCCGCAGATCAAGACATGCCTTGTGGTTAAAATATTCATCGGCCTCTTGAGAAGACAGGCGATGAACATGTGAAAACCCATCAGTGGCCCCTGCACGGTTGGGAAATGCCGTGCTTTGAAAGTCAGCTGGATTTTTAGGAACATTGCTTCTGCCAACAGATACCAATAAGAGGTTTTCATAATTGTGTCACAAACTTCAGCTTCCAGCTGCCTGAGACATTTCTTTGCCACACCAAACAGATCAGTCCTGCACTGGTAGTGGGTCTGGGATTCAGTACTGCCTGGAACTGAAGCTTTCAAGCATGCGTTTTCTGACAAAAGTGTCTCCTGGAGCACATGGTGAAGGTTTTCCTTGCAGAGTTGAAGAGGCAGAGGGAGGGAGCTAGCTTGGTACCTGTGACTGTGAGCAATCAGGCTTTTAAAAGCCCCCCAACAGTGGTGATGTTTTCTACATACAGTTGGTCTATAGTATAGCAAATAACACCTAGCCGTAGAACTCTTCTCCACAACATTTGCAGACGGGCTGCTGGCAGGGCTCACATCCGTCATGACTTAGCACAGCTGGGTTGCATGCTTTTCTGTGTGATAGCCAAATATTTTGTGTCCTACCATTCTTGGCTGCCCTTTTATATTTTCTCCTATCAGATACCACGGTGTACAAGGAACCTACAATGGATTCTTAGGTGACTGGTGGAAAACCATTTACCACATCATTCCCCGACATGGTGGCATTGCTTGCAAAACGTATCCGCTCATTCCCAGTGTGTGACGCTTTGTTTTCAGGTGCTTTAGCCAGAGCTATGCTGCCTTGAGGGAGCATTTACCTTCAGGCATGCCTGCTCTTCATCGCTTACTCTGAGGATGAATGCTCTTCCAACTCAGACGGACCATGTAGCTCGCCAAAACCAGCAGCCAGACTCAGGAGCTCTCAGGGGAGCTGTGCAGGAACATGCAGAAAGCATCGGCTAGAAAGGCTCTGCTGACTCTCCTCCTGTCGTCAGTGCTGTGGACCCGCTGTCAAAGGAAGCGGTCACACTGCTCCGGCGTCACCGTGGAGTGACGGAGGCCAGGCAGATACAAAGGCAGGCTGCTCCATGACCAATGTGTAGCCCTGAAGGGATGCATGGACTGAAGGAAGCCAAGGAATTCGGAAGGCCTCTATATGAGACTTACAATGAACACATCTCATTGCAGAGGGGAAGTATTGATAAGTAAGGTGCATTACGGTGGATGACCTCTGGACCTCCTCTGGAGGTCATCCTTCTTGGAGCAGGGTGAATGTCAAAGTGAGATCACATCGCCCAGGGCCTCATCATGCACAAAACCTAAGTGAGGCAAGACGTGACAGGCTGACGTTAGCAGTCTGAGTCATGCGGCAAGAAATTGTTTGTCAATGTGGTCACTGTTGAACGAGTGTAACGACAGATTGTCAAATACCTAACCAACGGCTCTTCTCTTGCAAGAGTAGAGATACAGAAATTATTTGTAAATAATTTGTAAGATTCCCTACCTACATCTTTTCAGGAATATAAGTGGATTAGACTACTGGTCCTTCTAGATAGTGTCCTGCTGCAAAGTGGTTGTTACCACACACTTCAAGGAAAGATGCAAGGAGCATGACGGTAGATGGTGTGGGATAACCAGCCTCAGAAACCTTTTCCCAAAACTGCAGTGGCTGGATGCTGGCTTCTCCCCAGAAGCACGAGGGTATAAATCCCTTCCAAAGCTCTTGTTTATTTTTATGTATGTATTACCAGTCCTCTTTCGACTCCTCCTAAGATTTTGGTTGTGAGGATACTAGGAAGGAAGGGATTCGGCTGAGTAATTGCATGTTGTGCAAAAAAATTATTTCCTTTTTATCAGTCTTAAATGTGTCCTTTTTCAACTTAATTGAATATTCCCTTGTGTTTATATTGTGGAAGGGAAACTAGCAGCATGTATTTATGAGCGGATTGGCTGGACAGGGGCTGGGATTGGCTTCCCACTGCTTCTAACCAGAGGAAATCACAACAGAGCAGAATAAGCAAATTAAGGGTTCTGGTTAATCAAACTCAATAGTAATTTGCAACAAAAGGAAAATCTTTAACAATTTCTTAGGAAAGTTAGTCCTTATAACATACCAATGATTTTTTTTCTATCCCCCCTGCCCTATTTTCCTTCCAGGAACTAATGATGCAATACAATTTCTTACTATAAGGCAAAAATCAAGCAAACATCCTATCCCTAACCCTTTGTTCCAGCTGTAAAACAGACACAAGAGCATCCCGTATTAAAGGGGCTAATTAAGTACATGATCCCTTTTTCCTTCTTGTAACAGTTATTGGAAAGCAACCCAAACAATATCTTTATTAAAGTTTTGCTGGGAAAGCTCCTTCTTTGGCAGGGGAAGGGTAACTGATAGCAAGCTTCTTCGGTTCCCAAATTCCCTGATGTGCTGGGGTCATGTCACATGTTTACACTCTGCTTTAGCAAGGAATAACAACACGGACAGAAGTGCTTATTTTTGGTGTCACTACATTTGAGCAGATGTTATAGGCTCAATTATCCTGGTACTTCAGCTGTAACGTTGCATTGTTCTCTAAGCTCCATTTGTTTGGCTGAAACCGTTTTGTTGGAAGACACTGCTTTCTGTAAGCTGGTGCTTCTGCTCCTCCATGTAGTAGAGCCTGGCAGCTACCTTCAGTAAGCAAATTTATCTTTTTGGATTGCTTCTGCACTGTAGCTACAAATCACGTTGAACGTACAGCTGAACAATAAGCATTTTATAATACGGAGTATCTGCCCATTATAAGAATATCCAGCGTTTTAACACAGCATCATTAGTCACCAGGAGTAAACTGATGAATTATCAAGTTCTGCATATTTCGGTCAGTGTTCAAATAAACCACACTTGTGTAACGCAGGAATATTCTAGGTTCAGCATCCACACAGTATAGGTGAGTATCTCCATATATAACAACATTGTGAAACAGAAAGACACATCCTGCAGCTCCTGAATCACAGCTTTGAAATGCAGCATGACAATTATTTCATTTTGAGGCCAATGGTGATAAGCTCTGTCAGCGTGGTGAGTAATTATAAGAAATAGGGATCACTTGACTCATTTTTTCTTCCTGCCTTTGCCAAGTCTTTAAACATACCATTTTCACCATCTAAAGCCTACTCTGTTCATTTACAGCATCACCTTGTGCTGGAATTATGTTTATGAAGGGGACTCTGCATTTTTAATTCAAAGGGTTTTTTCTCTTTGCAACAACATAAACATTTTAAAAACTTTCCAAAGAGGATATGTAATTTAGAATGCATAAATGAAGTTGAAAATGACTGAAAATAATGAGTCAAGCCAATAAAACTGGCAGAGGAATTGGCCAAATGGTAGCTCAAACAAGGTAAATCGGATACTTAAAAAAGAGCTGAATAATTTTCTTTTAAAATCCAGGTGAACATGCAAATCCTTATTTCTGTCACCCAATATCTGCCACATCTTCTGCTTTATGAACGCACGTACGCTTTGCTTGATAAAAAGGCAGAATCTTTCACTACAATGTATAGCAAGATGAGGCAGCTTTGCACTATTTCGGAAATTCAGTAGGATTATAACGAGAGGGGACTTGTTAAAATTTTATTATTTTAGTAGCAGTGTTCTCCAGAGAAAATACTAATACATTTCCTACACTGTGACTGTCTAAACAGATTATCCGACAATTACATATTAATTATTAATCACCCAGCGATTCAGAAGCCACCCCGTGGCTCTTGAGTGCAGGAACTCCACAGCTTTTGCAACCTAATGATATGATTTTCCCAGTTGCGGTGTTGCAATGCTCAACCAGACGGAAGGCTAATGGCAGAGGGAGCGATGAAGTTATAGGGATGCCTAAGGTTATACCTCGCCTTGCTTGGAGGTTATGAAAAAGTAACCTGAACAAATTCAGCAGGCAAAATACAGAAAACTAGTTAGATGATAGATTATAACTAGAATTGGAGTAGGATAGTGTTTTAAATGGTCTATATAGGGATTAATGGAAATACCTGAAAATAAACAAATAGGTAAGAAGATCTTTTTCTCATGCGTTCCCCAAGAACACCTTTTCCGACTCGATGTTTAAGTGGCAAGCCTGAGAGCTGTGATTTGCATTATCTGTGCGCATTCTTGGCTGTACATGTTTACCACGCAGGAAAACAAGATTGATTTCTCATTCTTAAGCACATTTATAATGTCTGTGCAAATGAATGTAGGGCATATCCCTGCTAGATCAATATTTATGCAGCCTACTTTAGAAAGAGCAAGGGAGTTGCTTCAGAGCAGCAGGGGATCTTGTCATTTCTTTTCCTATGGTTTCCTCTTTTCCCCATTTTCAGTGAAATTCGTTTGCATAATACTCCATGCTCGCTGCCAATTAGCGGGAGTTTTAATGAAAGGAGCCCCCCTCGTCCCTCTGAAGGGGGAGAGCTGCTGCCGGGACCAGCAGCCGGAGGCAGTGCCCGCGATTCGGGAGCCGCTGGGGCGGAGGAAGGTGTGTGTGAGCTCGGGAAGCTGCGGGCCAGGCCTGGCTCGGCAGGTTGGCCTGAGGAGCGTGCGGTCACAGCGAGCTGTGTGAAGGCAGCGGTGATTTATGCCACCCTCCGCGGCGAGGGGAGCTCTCCTCGCCGGCCCGCGGTGGAGCTGGTGGCTTCCTCCCCATCCCTCCAGCCCCATCAAGCCACTTGTCTTTGGCCTGTGGCTTTGTACACTTCATTCCACTTGCCAAAGAGCAACAATTAATTATCCTAATTAAATCCAACTGCAGAATATCGAATACTGTGGTTTATTTTATACTTTAAAGGTTCACCTCTTTCGTGCATGCTTTCCCCATACTGCTTGTCACAGCTAATCTCTTTCATTCATTTTGAAACAGAGAGGGGAGAGAGAATGGTACGTGCAATAAATCAGAAGGCAGTAGCAAAACATTAAAAAGAGCCAACCTCCCAGCAGTATGCCAGCATCCATGTTTAAAAGGATCCTCCTAAACAGCCGTTTTCTCACAGCTCGGCTTTCATTTTCTTGATGCTTAGGAGGAGGCAACTTCACCGACCCACAGACAGAAGGTGGCCTCTGTGAATAACCTTTACTCTTTCTTCTGCTCTATTTACCAGAAATTTCCTTTTTTACCCTGACTTGAATAAACTCAGGGGCCTTCAAATGCCCCTGGTGGTGTACGTTCCTGCACAGCAGTGCATGTCTTTAGAAATAAATTGGGAGCTGAAGATCAGTAACTTTACAGTATCGGTGTCCTCTGATTCACTACGTCAATTTAATTCTCCATCCAATAAAATACACTTTACATATATAAAATATTCCCTGCAAGCATTATTTTTTTTCTAAAGGGGCTCCACCATGATTCAAACATGACAAACTCTAGGCTATTAAGGCATCTTGATTTCCATGGCCATACTGCTGAAATGCAGCATTAGCAAATACAATATATTGAATGCCTCTGTTGTAAATAGTTCAATCTGTCTGAGTAACTAACTAGGCAATAAGAACCCTGTCACTTCTGTGTTGACAAAGTATCTTAGTTACTGAGTAACTATAGAGATGTTTCCCTTATGCTTGACGTAATTATCAAAATGCCTTTCATTAGCTGGTGGAACCGTTAAGGCTCAAAGCATACTTCCTAGAATGTAGTTCGCTGTTTGTAGTGGCATACAAATCAGAGCAGCACAGGCCAGCTATGCACCCACAGCTAAAAAGATTTTCAATTTATTTCTTCCTGCCAGCAGCCCCTTAGAAGCAAACTGGAGCATCTGAGGCCGCCCTCCAAATCAAGTTTCAAATTTGGGCTGCCCCGGGCACACAGGCAGGAGAAGAGACAACCGCAGATATGTCCAGCAGCCACAGCTACGGCACGAGTCACAAATTACTTTGTCTCTCTTAAAGCTCCAGCTCCTGGAGTCCTGTGATTAGGTAAGGACTTAAACTCCATGCTTGCTCGTTCAGAAAGGGGGATGCATTTGAAAGTGTGTGCAAAGCTTGCCCTAAGAGCTCCAAACCCAAAACGATACCTGTTTTGCTACCTCCCTGATCTGTAGGCAAACCTTTCTCCAGCATCCCTGGCCTGTGCTGCTTTAGTACTCAGGGGTGGTTCAGATTTTGCCCTGCTGCAGTTCACTCTCTGCAGATCTTGACTTGTTGGAGCCTCTGACAGACACCCCAAAGCAGGATGTCCTGTGGCCTGGAGAGCACAGGCTAGTGCACTGCAGTGGGGGATACTTCCCACTTGGCATTCATGCTGCGCTCTGTGTGGGTGATTTTTCTCCTACAAACAATGTGTAACGTGTAGAATTTCAGCCTGAGCTGTGCTCAGTAAAGAACGCAGGCTGGAAGGGACCCCACTGGGATATTTACTGTCTCTTACTGACGTGGGGTATTAAATATACCCTATAAAAATATTACTTATAGTATATTGTAAATAATAATATATGAACTGCACCTACATTGTTCCAACAGATTGTCTTTGAAGATATGCAGTGACGGAGGCTCCACCACCTCCATCGCTGTCATCTGTCCTCTGCCTCGCTGCCCTTACCAGCTATAATTATTTCCCAGTGACTAACCAGAAACCTCCTTGCCGTCCCACAGGCAGAGAGTAGAGTAATTCCCTTCTGCTTTGCAGCCCCACATGTTGAAATACTCTTCTTTCCTTCTTCAGGCAGAACAACTGCAATGCATTTGGTCTTTCCTCATAGCTGATGTTCTCCAGGCCCCCTGTCAGCCCTGTGGCTGCCCCCCACACCGTGTCTGACCGGGGTGCGCTCCTTCTTGGGGTGCCATACCCCAAAACTGACTGCCTGACCTTCAGCTGCAACTCTGCCCCTGCAGGGTAGAGGAAGAGGGCTTCTGCCGGCGCCTTGTAAGCTATATCCTTGTTTGTACATCCCAGCATGGCATTTGCCTTTGTCTCAGAAACACGGTGCTCCCAGGCTTTAGCTTGCAAGCCAGGGTCCTGCCCAGCCATCTGCCAGCCAGGCCATTGCCCAGCTGAATTTGTCCGTCGCTCCTGCCTGATAGCACCATCTCGTATGAACTTGCCCCTGCTCTGAATTGCACCCTCTGTTTCTCCCCATCCCACCCCACGGGGTGGGGGTGCAGACCAGCATAGTGTCCCTGCTGCCCTCGGCGGCACCAGCGACGATGCTGAGCGGTGCCAGCCCTGGCACCAGCCTGCCCTGTTGTTCCTGGTACATCTCGCCACCGCCCGCTGCCGCTCACGCTCTTGCTACGGTTTTCCGACGAGCATTGTGTCACCCTCTCGTAAATCTCTCTTTTGAGCTTACTTATGATGAGAATGACATCAGAGACACTGTCAAAAGTACTTGGAAGCCAAGATACATGATATTTGCTGCCTGTCTCCTTTCTGTAAGACTGGTGACTGGCTGGAAAAGGAAATAAATTTGCTTTCGCTCATTTAGTGCTTGTTCCTTTTATCACCAAGTGTGAACTAGTCCATTGCTCCAATATTTTCCTGGGCATTGAAATTAAGTTGGCCAGTTTTCTCCTTTCCCCCCAGTTTTAAAGGCAGCCACCCTATTTGTCCTTCTCGACTGTCACAGTTTGACTCATCCTCCATCAAGCTTACGGACAACTAACTACTCATGGCCCAGAGGTGTCATTAGCCAGGTCTTCAAATACCTGAGGTCAAAGTATAGCTGCCATTTTGCAACTTCTGCATGAACTCTTTCCCCTGTCCCTTCCTTATTAGAGGCACCTATCTTACCCTTTGGCACTGCTGGTATTTGCATTATCCACCCACATGCAACTGGTGTTTTGGGGAAGAGAAGTAGAAACTAAAAGGCACTAAACGCTTCTCCTACAGAAAGGAAAGTGATGAAAGCTTTCTTATTTCAGTGTGTAGAGATCTGCACCCACAGAATGATACCTGGCCTTCCTGGTGTCCCTTGCTAATCCCATCTTGGCTTATGCCTCGGCCCTTTCTTGCCCCTGCACGCTGGGGCGATGCTTTGTACACGCTGCCTGTTGGCTTGCCAAGTCTCCTCTTCCCGGGCACTTCCCTCTCGTGCTGGGAATGGAAGACAACAACAATTAAAGAATAAAAGGTGGAGCTTTTAGAGAGCAAATAAGTGAATCATGCCCTGGGACCTGTCACTGTAAATAAAATAAAGCAATAAATCAGCAGGTTTCACGGAAACAGCACGGCCCAGGCTTTGCTCACAGAGCCCACACAACAGATACATGCTTCCACAGATCCGCACAAATGCGGTTGTCCCAGGTGTGCGATGTCCACCCTAGCTCGCGCAGCTGACAAGGCTGATTTTTCACAGTGCCGTTTGCATTGAAAGGAGTCGGTTCAGAGTGAAAAACACTCTTCTATGGCAGTGTAAATCAGAGTCCCAGTTTCGGCTGGGAGAGAGTTAATTCTCTTCTTAGTAGCTGGTACAGTGCTGGGTTTTGGATTTAGTGTGAGAATAATGTTGATTGATAACACTCTGATGTTTTAGTTGTTGCTAAGTAGCGCTTATCTTAAGCCAAGGACTTTTCATTTCCCATGCTCTGCCAGCAAGCAGGTGTGCAAGAAGCTGGGAGGGAGCACAGCCAGGGCAGCTGACCTGAACTAGCCAAAGAGATATTCCATACCATAGAATGTCATGCTCAGTATATAAACTGGGGGGAGTTGGCCGGGAGGGGTGGACCGCTGCTGGGCCGTTGGTCAGCAGGTGGTGAGCAATTGCAGTGTGCATCACTTGTCTTTTCTTGGGTGTTATTTCTTTTTTTTTTGTTATATTCCTTTTCATTACAATTATTATAATAATATTATTATTATTATTAGTTAGTAGTATATTTTATTTTACTTTAGTTATTAAACTGTTCTCATCTCAACCCACGAGTTTTACCTTTTTTTTCCTCCTCCCCATCCCACTGGGAGGGGGGAGGGGGAAGCGGCTGCATGGTGCTTAGTTGCTGGCTGGGTTAAACCACGACAATCAGCCCTAAGGAAACTCGGTTCTCAGCCATATGATTAACGCCAGAGCTGTTGTGCTGTTTCAAACTGGGGAGCAGGGACATCCCCGAGGCAGCACAGGGAGAGACGGGGAGCGGGTAACAGGAATGCCAACGTACAGGTATTTGACAGCATCTTTGGAAAAAGCCAGTGGCTGCATTTTGCCACTTACCCACCATTTCTTTCTTCTCTTTGGCTGACAAAAAACCCCTAACCAACCGCGTTTTGTTAATAACGAAGAAAAATGGCTCTTTGCTGACGGATCCGCAGCTACCCGTCCCCAGATGTGCCGTGAGCGGCTCCGCTCAGGAGACCTACGCTTGATTAAACTGAACCCTGGCTTCTGAAATACTGGAGCAAGGGCTGTTGTGGGGCTTCATCCAATATAACTGTGGGTTATTTTTTATTGCTCCTCATCTGTTTTCCCTGATTTTGACAAGGTCAGAGAGCACCCTGGCTCAGTGATCTCTGCTCTCAGCGGTACGAGGAGAACCGTGCATCGACGGACCTTACTGAGGTGCCTGTCACATAAAAACCCTCCTGCCATCTGGAGTCCTGCCTGCACCCCCTTTTCTCTCTCCTTCATGAATATTTATGGTGGCAAAACTAGAAATACTCTGAATTAGTACGGAATTTTAGAATTTTGCAATGAGGAATTTCATATGAAATTCAGTTCCTCTGCAATTCTTCTGTATATTTGTATCAATAAAATTCATGCACGTGCAGTTCCCAGGGTGAAATCCAAATTTTTTTTAGGAGGGGATAGAAAATTAATGTGATTCTCCATACACTTTCATAACCAGACATTGCTGGTTTCCTCTCTATTGTAAACTGGTGATAGTGTCCTGCCACTCAATTTATATTTTCCTTTGCCCACACATTATTTTCCTTTTCCTAGGGTTGTCTCTGTTTTACATTCCTTTTTTGTATCTATCTCCTTTTTTTTCATTCCTCACATCTAAGATCATTGTTTTGTCATGAGACACTGTCTTCCTCAAAATGCATCAATAACAGAGAAAAATGGAGCAGCCAGTCAATGCCATGGTAGGCGACAGGGGTAAAGTAGGTTAGGCAGTTAGCATTCATCAAATATTTAATAAGCGATACAAACAGAGGCCAGCTATACGGGACCCTGATATGTTTTCGCTTTGTGCAACTTGGTTAATCCATCGCGCAAGTCCCTGCAGAGCACCCCAGGACTTACCCGTGGCCCTGACCTACATTTTGCACGGCGTGTGCGCCCATCTTTCCCCGAACGGCAAAGCCAGGTTTTGAAGAGGGTTTCGCTCCCGTTGCAAGGCGCCCGCAGCCGCGCGCAAGCAGAAACCCGGCAGTCGGCCCCCGCTCGCCTTGGCTGTGCCGTGGGCTGGTGCACGCGCTGCTGCTGTAGGTAAACGTTCGTAAGCTCTTACTGTAAAACGGTCTGTGTGTTTTCTCTTTTCTTATTCCACCCTTTCCTTATTCTATTTTTTCCTCTTATAGCAGGCACCGCTCTGGGAGGAGCCAGTGTTTCCCAGTGGTAAGATCAGCTGAGCCAGCGTAATTTTCCTAAGCTGCAGTGCTGGAGGGTTGGCTTTGGTTGGGTTTGGTTTATGTTGGGTTTTTTTTTCCCCCAAAGCACCTGGAAACATGCTAAGGAAATATCCTATAAAGGCCAGGGAATGGCCTATCAATTCGAAAAGGCGTTAAGATTCCCAGGGACGTGAAGCCAGCGAGCGCTGCGTCACGCCGGGCTGTGTCATGCCACCCCCAGCAAGCCGCAGCACGCTCGCGGCTTGCCGTGCCTCCCCACAGTGCCCACCACAGACGGGGCCAGGTCCCTTCTTACACTGGGCTGTGCTATAATGCAAAGACCTGTGCCTGTCCTGAACCCATAGATACAAGGACCTGGGACAAACCAACTGCCTTGCCTCATCCCTTAAACCGTGCAGTGTACCCTTTCCACTGCGAGGCTTTTTTCCCCAGCATCCTAGGCGTAGGTGAACTGCTTTACTCGACGGCTGCTTGCTGGCATGTGGATTCCTCTTTCTTTACAGCGAGGCTGGGGCTCCCGACGGCTCCCGCAGTTTGTCTTCATGGCCCTATTCCCCCCTCATCGAACTGCCTGCCAGGAACCCGCACACCTTTTGGCTCCCACAGCCCAAACTCGTGGGGTCTTGCACAACAGGCACCCACCGAGTGCATCCTTTTGCTTTCATTTTTGTTTATGAGGATCCCTGTGTACTGCAGCTGTCTGCCAGGCGGTTCCCTACGTGTAGGGCAGATCATGAAACCACGAGGCAGCGGGATAAGCAGTGAGGCATGGGCTCAGAAACGTGCTCCGATTTGCTAAAATTGCCTGGTGAAGCTTAGAGCAATGACTTCAGGCATTTGCAAAGCACGTAAGAGAAGCAGCACCTTTAGGCAAACATAACCCTAATTTCTCCACTTAATAATTAAAAGGGCAAATTTAGGGGAAAATATTAATCCCTGTCCATAGAAGACTTGCTTTTCTCTTTTACTCCAGGCTACAAGTATCAATGGAGTTAAACATTTATTGACGCTTGCGCAAGCCCAGCCAGAGCAAGAGAGCTGAGTAAAGGCAAACCTTTTCAAAAAAGAAGCCGGACCACACTGACGCTGGCAAGAAGATGTAGGGTTCGAAGGAAACAAAGATGAGTGAGATTGCGAAACTGGGATGCCTGCGCTTGCAAATTGCTTGTAATGGGTCCAGAAATGACTTGTCTAGTGCTGTTGTTTTACCTTTTACCTACCACTAGGTATGCAGCTAAACTCATTAAAGGGCTGTATCGAGTCATATAATTTGTTTACAGCTAGTTATTTTCTATTATAATAACAATAGCATGATACATGCAAAAGCACGCTGGCGTTTTGGTGGTTGTATGCAGGCGTGCCTTCTGACGGCAGTTTATCGCTTGCCGAGAGCCCGGTTGCAAAACACTGTTTAGTCCTATTAGGAGTAATTTCGGGGGCAGACTGGGGAGCACGAGTCCTCCCTTTGCCACTCACAAACACGCACAGTTTAAACTTTTTTCCTTCCTAATTGCAGGTGAGCAAAGCACAGGCGCTTTTCTTTCCATCTGGGTTATTTAGGGTTTGAAAAGAAGAAGATGAGGGAGACAAGAAATTATAACACGAGGGTTTTTACCTTCTTCCACATACACTGTAGCCATGCAACAAGCGCCGTTTGAAAGCAGTTTTCTAACCTCTCTATCCCAGTTGTAACACATGCAATCGTATAACTTCATTTGTAGCAGGAGCGATGCTTCCCACTCCTGGCTGAACAGCCTAAGCCGTTCCTCTGGGTATCAGCTCAGAGAGTTACTGCTTTCGTTTGGCCACAAGCCTTAAGCTGACCCGGTGTGCGGGGATGACAGAGGCGGTGAATCAGCTCAAAAAAAAGGACAAAAAGGAAAACAAGAATCGTATTGCTGGCTGAACCTCAAGTGCTAATGGGAATTTGGCCTGCCTGAGGCAGAGCGCAGATTTAGACTGGTACGTTGTAAAGCCTGGTAACGTCCTCCTCTGGCACTTGGTGCTTCTTCTAAAAAAAGTTCAGATCTCGGGATTTGGAAAGGGTTTTTGCAGAGTTTTTTAAGAAAAGTTAAAAAAAACCGCAGGGAAGTAAAAGCGATTTGAAGCATTAACAAAATATGCAGAAAACTATTTCTTTTGACTGGCTTTAGTAAGTACAGCCAGGTTCTGACTGAGGGGCATAAGCACTCTTTTTTGGAATAGAAACATTCTTCCTAGTAATTTATTATTCTCTGAGCTTGTCACGAGGCACAGAGCAACTGTCAGTAATGTGCCCCGTGAACACAAAAATCCCTCAGCTAACATCTTCTATTGCAAGATTTTGCCTTTCAAATGTTCCTCATTTCAGTGAGCACTGTGTTTACCAAAAAACAAAAGATATAAAGAGAACAGGTTCTTTTTGGTACAGTAATATATCTAGAACAATTATTTCATGGTTACGGAAAAACCCTTGCTATTTTCACTGTATATCTTGAGAAAAATTCTTTCTTGCCAAGGCATTTTTTGAAAAGCTCAGGCTGTCCTATAAAACCATGCTGTATTCTTAATTTAATCACAGAGAGCTGATATAAAACGCACAGACTGTAAACAAGAGGTGAAATCTCACGACTTCATGTGAATCTTCTCTTGTGACGGAGGACAACTCCTGACTTTGGCTTTTACTGGGGTAATGCATAAGTCCTGACACACATTTTCAATTAATAATATCTGCACAAGTTTCATGCTACAGCTCCAGGGGCAAATAAACCTCGTATCACACCAGTGGACTTCCCCATCTTCATGAACCTCACCTCCTTAGCAGGGCATTTGGTGGCTGAAGGCTTCACCTGGGAGCGTGGCCTCTTTCTTGGTCATTTTTCCCACCTGACGACTCCAGTGCCAAGCTCTCCCTGCCTTCCCATGTACGGCAGAAATCATTTTCTGATTTTCCTGGAGTAGTCAGTAACTTGGGTCTCTGTAGTAACCCTACCTTTGTTTTTCAGGTGTGGGGGGTTTTTTTGCTATATCGCCAAATCTCTATTTGCCACCAGTGCTGCCTTGCAGGGGTGTTTCTGCAGCAAGGGGAGAGGCTGCCAACACTGACTGTGGCAGCTACGGTGCATTTGCTAAAAGCCTTGCAATGTGTGTTATGCAGAGAAAAGTCTTCAGCTCTCCTAGTCCGGTCTTGTGGCGCTCCCAGCTGAATCTAGGTGTCTCTGCCTGGAGATGGTTGTCCCCTAGGAGAGGGTCTACTGGGGACACATCAGAAGATGGCAACCTCATCTGTCTAACAGAAATAACCAAGATGCTGCAACTGCAAGGGATTTACAGCAGGATTTTTCTAGAAGCAATGGGAAAAGGATTCAAAGCCAGAGCTCACCAGGGTGCTTCTTCTAAAATGTCCCTCTTTCTGTAAGCCAGATAAATAGGAGCAGCTAACATTTTTTAGTTTTGGTTTGGTTGGTTTTTTTTTTTTTTGCCTAGGACATGCTCCAGTGGCAGCATGAGTGGCCCTGGATATGTCTGATGTATCTTGGGGAAGCCAGGTTTGACAGGGATTGCTTCCCCTGGCTATTCAAAGTGGGAAATTTAGGCTTCACTGTGACCACATGTAAAGGGTGCTTTGTCAAGGTGTCACCATCATCTGATGCACTTAGCCAGGATTTTGCTGCTGCTTCGACTTTTTATCCCTATTGCTCATAGATGGGGCCTCCATGAAAGGCCATTAGACACCTTGCATTCACCACTGTAGTAGACACCAAGTATTAGTTCAGAGGTTCCCTCAATTATGCCAAGCACGCTAATCTTGATACAAAGCAAATTAAAATGTTGTAATCTATGTCAGGACAGTTTCTGGGGCAGGTGGTGTATGTAATGTACAAAGTCTCCAGTGTCTACGGCATGCTTTGTTAACTGAAATCAATTAGTCGGAGTTTCTTGATCTCTAGTGCAGGATCCAACCATTGTGTAACTCTGGAAAAACCTTCTGTTGTTACACAATATTATTTGGTGTCACCTCCATCTGCGATACAACTGTGCAATCAAAGCTGTATTGCGAGCACGAGTGTATTTGTACACCATACATACCTCTCCCTGCCTGCCTGTGTACAGATACACATACCAAACACCGCTTGCTTGTTTGGGCAATCAGGGAACAATCCTCTTTTTCTCTGCAAAGCATGAGGAAAATGAGGTCAGAAGCTGAAACAGGTCTGTGACCACCTTGATTTTGTATTTGAACTCCACGGGTGGATGCCATTTTACACACACGAAGGACGACCAGCCCTTGCCCTGAAGTACCGAAACCCCACGCGTCCTGTGCCCAAAATGAGTCTTGCAAAAGAAAATACGAATTGCCTGTTGGGTCTGCGACTTCTGGGCTGGCTCTGCTTTCCTCTCCCGACTTTTTCCACCTGGGATTCATAAACCCTGGGTCGTTCCCATTTATGTCACATCAAAGAGGAGGAGAAAACCCGCTCCTGCTGCCCCCACACATTCACTGGCCAACCTTTGTACCCAGGGTCAGCAGAGGTATAGCCACGCAAGATGTTTTGCTCTGTCTGGAGAAGGGAGTGAGTCAGGCACCGCTGTACAAAAGCACGTGGGGGTCGCCAGCACTGCCTCGGGCTGCGGGACCGAGTGAGTGGCAACTTTGCTGTGGCCTTTGGTGGCAGTGGGAACATGCAGTCTGATATTATGAGGTTTTTTTTTTTTATTCTAGTCAAGCTTAGCTCAACATTATTTCTTTTTTTTTTTTTTTTTTGGAAAAAAAAGGAGGGGACACCTAATTTATGTACCTCCTCTCACGTGTGCTGTGGACGCGCACGCGAGGACGTGGAGCCGTGCACAGAGCGGGGCTGTGCGTGCCGGGGACGGGCGCTGCTGCTGGCAGCTCCCGGCAGGCTCAGGGCGCCGGCACCAGTCACACAACACAACAAAGCATTTCAGCCTCGCTGCAGCCCTTGGTTGCACCTCACCATAGCCCACCCAGGATCGTTAAGACCGATGTTGCTCTTCACAGCCACAGACCTGAAGCTGTGGTTGGTAACGCCGGACGCAGCCGAAGTGGGGACGCCAGCACGTGGCGACTCGACTCCTTATAACGTCCCTCAGAGAAGAGCAATAAAGATCACAGCTCATCATTTTACAAGCACGTAGGGACCAGTCCTCGTCCCAGAGCTCTTGAAACATCTCAAAGGTGAGCAGGCAGCAATGAAAGAGAGAAAACTGAGCAAACCTGTCTTCTAACGGTATTTAAGTCCTCAGCTCCCACTGAAAGTGGAAGGCAGAAGTTAGCCTGGAAGATCTGGCTTAAATGAAGCAGGAGGTGGTCACACCGCACGTTGCACGGTGGTAGAGAAGACAGTAATCCTAAAGTCTCCTGAGACCCAGCCTTATGCTCTTTCTTCCTAAGTTCATGCCAGAATGCTTAATCTTTGAGGAGCTTATGCTAAGATTTCCCTGTTTGTTTAAGGTTTTAAAATGAAACCTAATCACCTACAGGGAATCCTACACTGCCATTTTTATTATTTTTTTTTTTAATCGCAGATGCAAAACAACCCTAAACCTGCTCTGCAGATCTGCTGACACAGAAGAAATGAAATATGATTTTGTTGTTTTTTTAAATGCCTTATTGATTTTTTTCCTGGGTTCATGAAGGGTTCACAAGTGAGAGCGATGGTCTTTCAGGTATGACTGTCTGTTTTAAGTGCCTCCCTCTGCATTAAAGCGTTAGAGGACAGGCTGCAAAAAGAACAATATGGACAGTTGTGCCAGAGGGCTTGCTCATGCCCTGGAGCCCCACCAGCTTCATCTGAAGTATGGTTTTCACCTGATGTAGTTAAAGCAGCACAGAGAGGGCTGTGTGGAGGTCATAGCCGTTTTAACCAAGCGTGGTGCAGTGGAGTTCAAAGAGCAGTGAATTCAGAGCGATTGGCCTTCTGCGGGTGGCAGAGGGGAAGGACCTACTTCCTTTTGGACCTGCTGTCCCATCTTAGTTCGTAATTGCCCGATTGATCTTCTTGACACCAAGAGGTTGGACTCTGTCCCTGGTGTGCAGATACAGAGCCACCGTGCGAGCCACAGGCATCCTCTGGGCACCAGACCCTGGGGGCCGGGGCCAGATTTTGGAGGTGGTGGAGCAGGGCTCCCACCAACACTAGCTGGTACTCAGAAACACCCGCACATGGCTGTGGGTGCCACCCTCCAGAAAAGAGGGCCACTACAGAAAGGAGACCCAGGAGCTGAGCTCAAGCGTGGACCTTGATCATCCGCATAGCTGGAGCGTCAGTCATCTGATAACCCTGTAAGCCACATCTGCTGGAGATGCCGCCTGGTTTCCAAGCCGCCACCTGGCTCTTGGTCATGACTTTTTCAGAAATCTTGTTCTTTGAAATGGTTAGAGCACGTAAACTGGAACGGCAAAGCAAAAGAGGTGAACGTACTGAAAGAAAAGATGCCATGCAAAGAGCTTCTCTGACAATTTCCACCTAAAACGAATGCTGTCTGGTAACATTACAAGAAAGTGAAAATGGGGTCTTATTATGGGAGGTGTTGGACAACGGTGGTCACACTCGTAGTTGCCTGAACTACAGGTATACATATAAATGAAAAAATAAAATCAGGTGTTCCTATAAACAAAACATAGAATCACACAATAACTAAGGTTGGAAGGGACTGTCTGGCCCAGTCCCTGTCTAAGACACACTCAGCTTCAAAGTCAGAGCAAGCCTTTGTCTGGGAGAGTTTTGCACATCTCTGCAGGAGATGGTTTGACCACCATCCCTGTGAAAATTGTTTCCTAATGTCTAATTGGGATTTCCTTGTATGTAACTTCTGTTTGGTGCCCCTCATCCTTTCACTGTGCACTTCCAAGATGACCCTGGCTCTGTATTTCCTATAAGGTAGTTGCAGACAGCAGTAAGGTCTCCTTTCAGCCTTCTCTTCTTCAGGCTGGACAAACCCAGCTCTCTTGTCCTCTCCTGGTACGCCACATCCTTCTGTTGGACTTGCTCCGGTGTGTCAATGCTCCTCTTGTACCAAGGAACCTACAACTGGACACTGGACACTTAGATGTGGCTTCACAAATACTATGCATTTTCTTCCAGAGAGGCCAATAGCTTGTTTGGTTTGGTTATATTCTAACTTCTCTTAATTTAAGAGATTTTGCTTTTCCTGTTTAAACATGCTACTGACCAATGCTGGACATATGATACTCAGAAGGATCCTTCAGCTGACCCCATGTGGCTGCCTCCGTCTTCTTGTCTGGTTTCTAATCATCTGAGCAAGGAGGCTCTGGAACAACCTTTTACTGAGAAGCAGGACAAAATCTAGCCTAATTACCTCTATAATGTAGCTAGGGCAGCCTGGAACAGAAGTCTACAGTGAGCTGTGGGTGATGGTAGAGGTTGCAGTCTTGGACTGGAGTCTCAGGATGTCTGTTAAGCCCCTACATTCCTCTTCACCATTTTAAAACGCAAAACCCGTGCTTACCCTTACTTCAACGCCTGTAAAGCAAGGCACAGCCTGCGGCAGTGATCTCAGGTCATGCTTTTGTGCCACTCCTTTTTTCCTCCTAAGGTGCAGAGTCACGCAGGGTGAGCCAAGCAGCTTCTCGCACCCCGCTTTCCTCGCCCCTCCAGGCATGGGCGCTGCTCCCATGTGCATCGTCCCTCTTCCAGGCACTTCATTTTTCCCCGTGGTCCCACTTACACCTTTTTTTGTTTTTGTAACAAGCTCCACCTTGGCTCTGAGAGAATGACATGGGCTTCAGCCGAGAATGGTGCATGGTCCGGTCTTCCCCACACGTTTCCTTCAGGGTGGCCTCTGTGCCTCGGGAAAACATCACAATAAAAGCTAACCATCATTGAAGGCTGAGCCAGCTTTTATTCTAATAAATAATCAGGTTGTGTAAACATTATTAGACATGATCAGTTGTGTGATCTCTGCAGGCAAGTACTTCAGCAAGGAGGGAAAACTCCTTGGTAGTATGCTTCGTGGTAGAGCCAGAGCTTTGCATGGTCTGTGGCCAAATCCTATCACATTTGAGACAATCAAATTTGCCTCTGGGCAGGTGGGCAAGGAGGAGCAGGGCAGGGGCACTGAGGCCAGCTTTGCAGAGCCTGTCTTGCTCCTCTCTACCCTTCCCCCAGGGCTCCCCTCCATCCCTTCCTCCCTCCCTGCAGGTTTGAGGCGAGCCGAGGCACGCGGCTGGCCTCCAGAGCAGGAGCCAGTGCACACCAGCGGATTTCAGCCTCAGGATGTTTCCCCTTTGAATAGCTTGACAGCAAAAGCTTTCATCCTGGAGAAGACTGACTTGCATCCGCAGCTCGTCCTCCCGTGTCACCGGGATTTCCACACCAGTGGCTAAAACCTGGCTTTGGCTTTAGGTCGAGTGCTTGAGCGGGGTGGAGCTGCCAAGGTGGCCTTCCTCCCTGGCTTCAATCCCCCTGCCCTCAAGGTCTTCCAGGACAGCCCCAGATATACGGGATGTCTTATAGCTGAATTGCACCTTAGCAAAGCTGCTTAGTATTCATCCTTTGGGGCCAGTTGCTGGCTATCATACAGAGCAAGGGCAATTCACGAGGAAGAAAAGGCATCTTTTTTAAAAAATGAAGTGGGTTGGGTTTTTTTCCCCCTTCCAAGGAAGCCTGCGAGGCAGAGTGACAAGATGCATGAAGAGAACATTTATGCAGATGAGCAGTGTGGCCTATTTAAGAGGAAAGTGAAAGAACAATTATTCCGCAGCTCCATTCTGATGTTAACCAAAAATAAAAAATTTCAGGATTCGGCACAAGGACCACACGCAGCCAAGGAAGTGGCACTGGCAGCGGGGGGTTATGCTGGCGAAGGGACCCTGGATGGGAAGCAAATGAAAGCTGAGGCTCCCGCTCACAAAAATCACCAACCCAGGACTTGCAGGAGCAATTGCTATGAGTAAAAGCATTAAAACCCCTCTGCGAGGCAGACTGGAGGCAGTACGGAAATTAAGCCAATTACTATTGTACTCGTTTCCCCGTTGAGAAAGGCTGCGCACAGCGAGGGCTAACTCTGCCCTCTATTTCTGGCCAACCAAGCTCACACAGCCTATGCTGCACCTCGGACTAAGCGCATGGCGGAGCTGCCTGTGTATTCTATAAGCACAACCCATTAGCTCTTAGGAAGAGATTTTGGAAGCCTTTGCAGAAACCACCACCAACTTACACCAAGAGAGAGCAGCCAGTTTTGTCTACAAAGCAGCTTTTTTCTCATTTTTTGTTCTATCACTTAAAGGAGCTTTTCTTATTTCAGGTTTCAGAGAGCGGAAGAGGGGACTAAGTTTAGGGGAGAGGGTACTAGATTCGTTACCCATGGTGCAGCTGAAGTGGGTGCACTGACCCTCTCTCGGCAGCTGTGTCAACACACAGCAACAAGGGAGATAGTTAATGTGATGTTTCTAAGGCAGGGAATTAATTCATTTTGGTGTTTGAAGCACCTGTCTCAGATTTCTGAGTGGAAACCTCACCAAGATGAGCAAGAGCAGCTCACACAGTGTCAAACTACCTGCAAGCTTCAGCACAGGGGACTCTCCATCCCCACTTACTCCCTTCACTTTCCAGCTGCTTTCTGCAATGGTGAGTTACAACACAGTGGAATTGCCTGCTCCTGTGCTTCTAAAAGGTGGTTCTTAAAGACTGGCCAGCACTCATGGACTCCTAAGCCCTCAAAAGCAGATTCCCAGGGTACTCCGCTAAATAGCTCCCTGAATAGCTTAACGTTTGCTCTCCTGAAGTCCAGGGTAGCAACTCTGCTGTCCTTTTTTCTCATTACACTGAAAAATTTAAACCTAATCATTTCATGATCACTGTGGCCAAGACAGCCACCTACCATCACATCTCCCATAAGTCCTTCTCTATTCACAAATAGCAAGTCTAGGAGGGCACCTTTCCTAGTTGGCTCTCTGAGTACCTGTGACAAGAAGTTATCTGCTGCAAACTTAAAAAATTTCCAAGACCTGCTTGTCACAGCAGTATGATATTCCAAGTTGATGTCTGGGAATTTGAAATCTACCACAAGGCCAAGGGCTACCAATCCAGAAATTTCTCCTAATTGCCTGTAGAATAAGTCATCAGTGCTTTTTTTTGCTCTGAAAGAGAGGATTCACGCTCTTTCTTAAACTTGCATTTGGCATCTAACTCAGGTGCTCTCATCCCTGCCTGTCCTTCCCTGACTTCCCCCCCCCCTCCAACTACATCGAGGATGCAGGGATGTACCTACACGGGTCTGGGAGGTGCACAGAGGACCCAAGTCCACCACCAGCACACACCGCAGCATCACCCCACCAGAGCCCAGCTGCACCTGCCCGGGCGGTGGTCCCAGGGACGGTGCAGGCAGATGCCCAAGAGGCAGTATGGGGAGGCCACCATGCACCTCGGGGCAGAGGCATCAGCTGCGTGGGGTCGAGCGGCGCTGTGCACCCCATCCCATGGTCAGAGAACAGGCCTGATTTAGGAGCATGGATATAGCCCTGGGCTCCTAACACCAGTTGCCTGTGTGTCTCCCAGAGCAAATGCCTGCTGCAGACAACATGATTTATGCCTTCAGCTTCGTACTGCTGTTTACAGTCAGTGCGATGGGGAACAAAAGCATCTCTGTGTCTCATGGAGGGATGGAAGTAATTATATAGAGAATTCTTAAGTGCTCAGATAACTTGATTTTTAGGACCCCTCTACATACTGTAGCTACATCCTCGAGGCATTGTCTGTAAGCTTAAAAGAGAGAAGGAAAAAAGCCCCACGCTACAAACAACCCCACAGCTGGATACTCACAGAACAGGACAGCTTTCCCTCTGAGCCGGACAGGGAGTGAGGCACGTGGCTGTGTGCACCCTCTCACAAGGGACATGTTCAGAGCAAAGGAAAAGGCAAGAGAAAGAGAAGGCGAGTGCGCAGCACCAGAGGGAGAAAGGAGTTCCATCAGAAGCACTGGTGCCAAGCTTGGCTATCAGACTCCAGCAGGTGTGCCTCCATTCAGATGCAATTCCACTTGTAGCTAGCACAACAGAGGGGAAAAATTGATAATCAATTGATAATCAATTGATAATTGTTAATTTTGCCCATTGCTCCCACTGTAAAGGGTGTGCAGCAAGGGCCTCCTTCAGCTGCCTGCACCTGGGTGTCTCGCTGCCAGCTGAGCCACCCACAGCTACTTGTGGCAGCAACACAGGGATAGAAAATAAGGCTCAAGACATACAGGGGACATGCATATGTCTGGAGAGGCAGCTGGAGGCCTGCTGGGACGTGCCGAGGTTTCTCAAATGATGCTGGACATCTATGTGTGGGCTACTGAATCAAGCCCTGTCTATGACAATAACAGATACAGCATTAAGTAGGACAGAAGATAGCAGCTCATTAAGGAATTGTCATGGTGAATCCAGAAGGGGGATGTCCCACAGATCTTGTTTTGCATGCTTACAAAGGGCACTTGGATGTATCAGTGGTGGGAATGAGGGGCCACCAGCTGAAGCATAGTCCTGGGGGACATCTGAGACCGGTGGGACTCGCAGCACTGGCTGGGTCGGGGCAGGAGATGGAGACACATTCCCACCTCGCAGGTGTTCACTGGAGCTGCTGAGCTGGGCAGTGGGAGTTGCAAGAGGTACACGAGCAAAAGCCATTCAGCACCTTGAGGGCAGGGCAGGGCAGGGAAGGAGCGAACCGCGTTTCTTAGCTTGGTATTCGTCGGCATACGTTCATCTGGAATCTTTTTAATGCCATTCTGTTTTCAGCTGGCACTTCAGCATGAGGACATGAAATTTTAGAGGAAAGGAGAAGCACTCTCAGCCTATCTTCAAAAAACAAGTTGTTAGTTTTGTTTTTAACAGAAGAGAGAGATAAGCCTGTCAAGGGAGGAGAGCTTCAACCCCTCCACACTGATGGTGTCTTCAGAAGTCCTTTTGCCCCAAGCAGATGCCCCAAATACCTTGGGGAGGAGAAACATCCAGTTTCCGGGCAGAGGAAGCAGGACAAGGGCACTGCAGAGCCACCGAGATCTGCCTGTCGTGCTGGGTGAGATTTCCACCGCTGCTCGTGTCTAAGCCTCACATTTCCCATGGGCTGTAACACAGCCAAGCGCAGCTCTGGTTTGGTCTCTTGGGCAGCAGAAGCATCCTCAATACACGTGCACTTCCACCTCATGCCATGCGAGTCTAGAGGTCAGCTGTCCTGCCACCCACTCAGCTCCAGGGACCACCAAAGTGACCACCTCACCTCTGCCCGAGTTTCCACTTAAGTCCTGCGAGGGACAGAAACCACACCTACGCTCCTGTCCAACGCCCGTGCCCTGGACACGGGCGGGCCTTGTCTCCCCGCTGTAACTGATGCTTACCATGCATGAGAAGACAAGGCTAATCTGCTCGATGCTCAGAAGAAAATTAATCCGGAGAGCGAGCTTGTCCCTGATAACATTTTCTGAACTTTTAAAGCTCTTCGAGCCAAAACATGACATCATCCTAACATAACACGATGCCAAAATAAACAACACAGAATAAAAATACATAAATGAATGAAAAGATAGCTCTGAGAAATAACTTACAGCCACTGAAATCCAAAAAAACAGGATAGAGCAAGGTCTTTGTGGACACACTGAGGCAGGCAAACAGCAGAGCACAGCATTCGCAAGGGGATGAAACAGAAGGAAACCACAGGAAAACAGCGTAACCAGAGAAGAGAAAGTATTGCCCAACATGCCCAGCGGCAGACCTGAAAGCAGGGGTTTCATGGCTGACCCCGTTGCCTCACTGGAAGCGAACAGGTAGAAGGAAGAACACAGGAGGTGGTAGCACAGTAGGGTTTAAGGCCAACAATGAGAAGATGAGAGAAGACCCAACAGAGGCAGCGCAATGGAAAGGGAGACGAAGGGACAAACGACCTTGTCTTTCATTTGGATAACTGTGCCCAGCTGAGCCCAAGTTGCTCCTCCCAGGTGCTATCCGCACACCCCGCCTGTGAGAGCCCGGCTGGAGCTGCTCTGCTCTTAACAGATAAAACAAAGGGCAGGCAAGGCCCTAGACTGGGAACAAGCAGCCCGTAGGCTTGAAACATCTCAGGCAATAAAATGACTCTCACTCAAAATGCATTTGCATTCACATTTGTAAGGCAGCGCCACGGGATTATTGCTGCTCTTTGTCTCAGGGAGGGAAAACTGGCATTTTAGACCCTGAGTGCTGACAAGCGCTGGCAAATGACTTTTTAGCTGAGACTATGGTATCTGTAAATTAGAGAAATGTATTTTGCTTTCTTTGATAAGGCAGTGGCAGGCTGGTGCAAAATCTGCGCTCTTTCACCTGTCCCTGCTGCCTCAGGCGCACTATGTAATACCTTACTTTAATAGGTCTCAAATGAGTGGTGAAATCCATTTCAGTTCAGCCAGTTTAATGGCTTCCGCACTGCTGCAAAAATACTTGTATAAAAGTGTAGCTGCAAAGCCCTGTTTGCCTCACTGGAGAGACATGGCCGGCTCAATCAGCATCGCGTTGCTTTGGCTTTCCATTTGTTGCATGACAGCAATTAGTTCAAGAGTACCTGAGACTGAATTTGAACCTGAACCAGCTTTAAATAAACAATATTTAGTGACTCTAATAGCTACATTTTAGTCTGATCCTTTCCATCTCTTCCTCCCTCTCCCCAGCTGTGTTTTGCTCTTCAGTTTTGCTGCAATTATCAAGCACTTAAAATGGTGTCTTCTGCAAACTGGATGACCTCCATCTCTCTTTATTTGCCACCCACTGTCCTTTGGCCCATAGCTGATACAGAACCAGTAAGACAGAAACCATTATCTATCTGGAAGGGGTTGTCAGACAGTACGTTGCAGAAGGGACCTCACGCGAGGTGAAGAGGTGAGCTTTGCAAGACACCAGACCGTGCTTGCCAGGGAGCTGCAGGAGAATGAGGCTGCCCGACGAGGGAGGGTGACCCCGGCCACCCTGTAGCCCCCCAGCAGAGCCAGCAGCGGGGCACAGGTCCATTGACAGACCAGATGCAGTGATGGGGCAGGTCCAGGGTCCACCCAGGGGGTCTGGGCAAGAGCAGCAGGAGAGGGGGGCACCTACAACATGGGTCTGAGACCCACCTGGGAAGACCTGTCCATCACTTAGCCGGGACGAGGCACACGGACAGCATTGCTCCAGCAGGCACCAAAGCCCCCGGCTGAGCTGAACCGGGACTGCTGGGCCCAGGGCAGGGTGGGTGGAGGCCCCATGGGAGGCTGGGCAGGCTCTTAAGGCCTGTTAGTGCTCCCAAGGCCCTGATGATGCCAGCCGTTCATTTCCGCGTTAGCTTTGGCTTGTTTTTTCCTCCTCCTTTATTGAAAAAACACCCCGCTGGTGCTCTGCACGGCGGGTCGGTGAAGCACGGCTCCCCACTTGGGGATGGTGCAGACAGCTGCGGTGGCTCCCCCGCCATTGCTCCCTCTCCTGCCTTTAAACTCTCACGTTTCCTTGTATCAAAGGCACAGCCAGCTGTAAAAATAATATCCTGGCACGGATGAAACAATTACAGCATGATATGCAAACACCTAAGCAGAGCAAAGCGATGCTGTGTACAGCTCAAGAGAAAGAGCGTTTGAAGTGAAATTAATTTTATTTAATTTTATTAAAGAACCGAGGGCGCTTCCCAGCTTTCAAGTGGCAACAGGAGGAGCCTGGCATGTCCCTCCATCAGAGACAGAGACGGGAAGAGCTTGCCGACCTAAGGGAAGCGAGCATATGGAATACGTTACCCACGTCTGTCATGGAAGTAAGGAGCTTTAAAGAGTTGAGAAGGAAACTAGATACATTTCCAAACAAAGGCCGAAAAATAGGGGGTGAGTGACAATGCACGGTGGGGAGGGAAGGGGTGAGGGCTCACATAGCCTTCCCTCTGCCTGAGTAAGCCTGAAGGCCTGAAGTCTTTTGAATATGGAAGTTGTCTAAAACTGGTTAAAGATGTGCGCTGAAGAGCTGAAAGATGAAACTCTAAGGCATTAATCAAGAAGATTTTTTTTGGGGAAAAAAAAAAGGGTCCAAATAAGTGATTAAACTTTCTAGTTGCCCACACTCTGGCTATACACACCATTGGTACTGTCGGGCTGGCTTGACCTACTCTGTCCCCACCTTCGCTGTACTTGGTTGCAAGAAGACTACTGGCTGGGAAGGTTTTTACTGCTAAAATTGAACAAAAAAGCAGAAATGATTGAAGTTCGGAAATGAAGCTTCTGCAGCGCAGACGACCACGGAGCAGTCCTGGTCCCCCCGTGGCTCCTGATCCCAGCACCCACTCCTCTGCCATCGTGTAGCATGTTACATACCCCCACCCATGCACACATCAAAACTCGCTTTAAAAACTGTCTAGCTGCAGTGCATGTCACCTACCACCGGCCAGGTGGTGGCATGCCCCTGCCCAAGGGGATCTGAGGTGCTCTGGGAAGAGCAGGGAGGTCAGGGCAAATCACCAGCTAAACGCAGGGTGACGTATAACCTGTAAGCCACAGGATGGTCACTACTGAAGTGAACTAAGCTTCCCACTGCTAAACAACTCCTGCTTCTGTCGTCTTTGCCAGAAACAACGGGGCCGTCAGTGCAAATGAAAACACAGGTCCCCAGGGTGCCTGAAAAAAATTTCAGAAATTGAACATCAGCATCCTCTTTCTTTAAAATCCTGCGCCAGGTTTTGGGCAGCGGTCCCCTTGTCCTTAGCCAGAAGGCAGAGCGCTGATCGGGAGATGATTGACCTGCTTCTGCGAACCTGCCAGGTCTGCACTAGGCGGTGGAGGAGCACGGCACCATCCCTCCGGTTGTCCCATGCAGGCACTGGCATTAGGAACCTGCTGGCAATAGATGGCAATAAAAGCATTACACTGTTCTCTTCCACGGTCAAGAACAAAATTTAGGAAAGCGCTGTCGTAAGTCTCTAGCAACTTGGTTAGACAGCTCTGGCTTAGACAAAGCGACAGCTATGTCACGTCTCAGGGTAGCCGCTCTCTCCAGTGGCGCTGGAGGCGTGACAGCCTTTGGGCATCACACTTTAGTTGTAGAGTAGCCAAGCACATTTGTTTTCCTGCCTAACTCTAAATTAACATCCCATTCTTTGCCTCCTCCACCTGAGAACATGCTAGAAATGAGATATCCTTCCTTAGAAAGGAAGAAAAATGTGATGGTTTCAAAGTGCAATGCCAAGTCCCACCTCCCATTTAGCTGCCTTTGCAATGGCAGGTACCGGCACAGGCTCACACTGAAATAGTTACCCCCTTGCACAGGTTATTTTATTTTGGATTAGCAAGTTTCCAATATTATTGTTTGGGAGTTTGCATACCATGGATTAAAGCATTTCAAATGGCCCTCTGTCATGTGCATGGTTCTAGCATGCATGTAAAAGAGACTTTAAAAGGCTAATCAGGGCAAAAGCAAGATGAAAAAAAAAAAGGCGAACACATAAATTAAAAATGGAAAACAAATCAAAGGGACACAACACTATAAAGGGCACGTTAGCTAGCTGACAACTCTGTGTAGCCATAAGAATTATGAATACCGTAAGATTTTAAATGTAATATTATAGTCTGTTCCAAGTCCACATAACTTAGCCTTATGTAGGTTGCTGGAAGCGCCTGTCTCCTCTGTTACGTGTCTGATATGGTCAACCGCCCTGTGGTGAAATGCAGAGTTCAGCTGGTTTTGTACCAAATAGATGCTGTTGCTTTCTGAAGTTCTTTGCTAGGTAATGGATCTGAGCTGCGGTAAGAAATGGAGTGATGTGTGAAAATTGTCTCACCTCAAGCACACCCCAACGCCTGTTGGTATATTTTTTGGTGTTGCTGTTGCTTTCCCCTCCCTTCCTCACATGTTACCGATCTTTTCATTCGTGATTTTTCTTTCGTACGTTGACAGAGGCCAGGATTTACACGCTCAGTTTGAAATACCTAGAAGTCCTTGTCAATATGCACCGCAGAGCCAATCTGGTCTTTAAGGAGCAGTTATAGTAAGTCCCACGATGTTTTCATCCAGAAGTCTTGCCACTGCTAAGCTGTCCGCTCTTTTGCTGGGGCATATGCGTATCCTGTAAAAAAACTTTAAAAAAAGGAAAAGAGCATTTTGATAGCAGCACAATTACTTTTATACATTAGATTGACTACTGTACCTAGACATGCCATCAGTTTCAAAACTTAGTTTCAGTCAAAACAAGAAAAAAATCTGAAGCTGTTGAAATTGCCCTGGTTTAAACTTTCAAACTACAAATGGTATAACATATGACTATTTTAATGTAATATTTATGTAAATGATATTTTATTATGTATAATACTATTTTTTCTAGGAAGTCCCTAACCAGTACTTCAACACCAAACTTAAATAGCAAGTAAGTTTTTTAAGCAACAATCCCTGTCTTTCCTTAGTCACACCCATGAGCACCAGCAGGAGTTAATTCTTAACTTTGTATCAGTCATCAACATCCTCTGTCTCAGGAAAAAAACATACTTTAGAAGTCAATAAAAACCTGGCCATTTTAGATCAAACAGGAGAGTTCTAAAATGAATGCACTAAGGGTTAAGATATGGCTATTCTATTCTTTTACCAAGTTTAGCATGTTTTTTTCAGCCTGTGCTTTTGTACATTGTTTTATTGACCCATTCATACAACAGTGACCCTTTACACTAGTCAGGGAGCATGTATTAATATTAAAAATAATGGGTTTATTATGGTCTGTCTCTTGGGCAACATGTTCCTGAGCATGAGATATTCCAGATAAATACCTGATCTGTAGACCTTCAGACTAAGTAGGGAGAGATAAATAGGAGACATTATCCTGAAAGACAACCAGACTCCCTCAGGAATTATTCTAGTTTGCAAAAAAAGCTATGTGGTCCTCAGAAAGCATTCCTCATTGCATGAACACAAGTATCTAGAACCATTTGAATGCTCAGTGGTTCTTAAAGACACAGCTTTCACATTTCGCTGCAATTCTCTGGGTCTTCAATGTTCACTATGAGACCTGGGCTATTTTAGCTCTAGGTAGTCAATACTTCAGATAGGCATTTAGCATGCTTATTTTTTTGAGAGACAACAATTAGTATGCTCTTCATGTGAGAAAATATACAAACATGAGAAAACCCTACAGAAACTAATGTTACAAAATCACAAGTCAAAGAAATCCCCCAAATAAGCTTACTTAGATGGCGCAAGGATGCTAAGACCAAATTAAACTGAAGGATCTTACATGGTACCTCAGAAGTTCCCGTATATTCCACCGGTAGAGTTATGCTGCCACCTATTGTGAAGATGAACTTAAGAGACTCATTTCATTTTGCTAGGTGACACGTTTGCAAGAATTACCACTCGTCTTTTTTTTTTTTTTAATTAACGGTACTTTCTTCCTAAATATCTGCTACTGATCATTGCTGGCGACAGGATGCAGGCACAGGTGGACTTTCGGCCTGACCAAATACAGCTGTTCATACATTTTGATCTCTAAGCTACTGTAATGTACAGCAATGTACAGAACTCGACTCTCTGCAGCTGTTCGCTCAAAGGCTCAAAACTAGAACCCTGTTTGTCTACCCTGATCAGCCACCGAGACATACAACAGCCACAGGCAGAGAGGCAGCACGCTCTCCCTGCGATAACGCTTTGAGATGTGCTTTTCCTTCCCCCCTTGTTCGAGGAGCACAGGACGGTAGGTTAGTACCTGGAGCCTGTCCACGTACCTGAGAGAGCACTTGAGCCCTAGTATAAACTCATGACTACGCATTTAGGACACCTCTTCTGCTTCCTCCCAAGCACGAGCGCAGTCCACATACCCTTTATATATATATATTGCGCCTGATTCTAGCAGCTGTAGTTACCAGCCCTGAGCAGGAAGCACACTATTGCCCAAAGCCGCTTTTCTGTGCACACAGAATTTAGGCAACCTTGTTTCAGGAGAGCAGCTGCAGGAGGCCCAGGTCAGCACACCTCTAGGGGCAGCCATGAGCAAAACTGAAACAAGTTACGATGGTACTTCCATCTCGCTACGACTAAAGCAGCTTGGCACTGGCCGAGTTTTGCAGTTCTCGGTGTACCTTTCTGCACCTTTCTCTTTCCATCTACCTTAGCACGATGCATATGCCCTCTGTTCCTTCACCTCTCCAGCAGCACCAGCTAAGCCAAGACCTAGGCATTAGGCCGTCACTGCCATCCTAAGGTCGCTTAGCTGGGAAAATGAGGCCATCTGTTCACTCATCAGCAAGCAGTGTGCATCATCGCACTCCCTTATGCTCTCATCTTTCCAATCCTGTCCATGCCTGCCTCATCGCTCATTTCTTCTTCCAGCTTTAGGAACGAAAGGGTTTGTACAAACAATAGGTTTCCATCTGCAGCAGCACTGCAGCAGGCAGTACAAACCAGGAGCAGTGCCGCACTCAGGAGTCACTCCTGGACAGCTTGGATAGTTGCTCGGGCCAACCAGCTACTGGGGTTTTCTAATTTATCTTTGGGGCATTCAACTGTTTCCAAGCCACTCAGTGGGAAAGAGAATCTCTCTCTTGAACTGCAGTTGTAGTTGAACCCAATCGCCCACACAGTAGTGGTGCAGACAAAGAGCACAGCTAGGTATGAGTGCTGTTAGGTCTCCGGCAAAACAAGCATCAACACTGAGGCATTTGATACTGTTTTCTGTGCCAGAGGGTACGCATTTTCAAATTTTTGAATTGATAGATCCAACCCGGATCTATCAAAGTCAGGGTTGCTTGCAGCATGGAGGCAAACAAGAGTATCAGCAACTCAGATGGCACAGTAAGCAGCAGATTGCATTTTCAGAGTAATATGATAATTCACAAATTCCTTGGCACAGGTGTATGCACTCCCTTGTGTCCAGGGAGGGGACACAAGACACACGCAGAAATGGAAGCTGTATGATGATGTCTGCATGACACCTGGGTTCCATACCCCCCCATTATTATGGGAGTTGCCTGAAGAAAAGAGGTTGGGTTGAGTGGCAACTTTGAGCCTTCTCATCATGTTAGTTGGTTTCTCAGGAAGTAGGTTGTTCTGGGGAGTAAGCTGGGATAAAGATCTAAGTCTGTGGTCCTCAGCTCTGTAGATAAGCTGCTGCTAAGCAGTCGGAATTAGAAGCACTGTCTATACAGTAAAGTGAGGTGGCAGAGTAATTAGTACCCTTCTCTTTCTCAGTACTACCCAAGCACATTCGGGTACTACATTCGTATCAGACCTGTCAGCTGTAATCTGCACCTTTCTAAGCTTCCTCCCTACTCCCAACAACTCCTCTTGTCCTTCCATCTATTTTAGCAGATAGAATAAAGATCTCACTTTCCAGTTACTACATGACTAGTACACACATTATTTGCACTGCAGTCAAAAAAATCATGTTTAAACTGGGTTTTAGCCCAAATCCAGGAGCCTTCAGAATGTAAGATAGGCTTAACTGTTCTGAAAGATCTTAGGTCAAAGTCCTGGGTCTATCACACAAGGTCATCCTCCTTCTCTCAAGAGGTCTATCTATCTTAAAGAAGTTTAAATCAAGAGACAGTATCCTGACTTCAGATACAAGACTGACCTTACCTTAAGTCATACTCTCAGCTTTGTCTTAAAAGTGACAGATGCCAACCAAAATGGTAGCTTGCCAAAACCTTCTGCGATCCCAACCCCTATACCCAGAGGCAGAGCATCAGACTTACTTCATTGCTCTCGGTGATAAAGGACAGTACTTGCACACAGGTACTTTTTTTTCTTTTTTTTATTGCTGTTAATTCAAGGAAAAAGGTTGCATAAAATCCAATCTCTTCTAGAAATATAAGTGACCTTTCCAGTACATTTCAAATATCAAAGTATATGGTAAACATACAAATAAAGAGAAGGTAACATACCTCCTATTTACAGTACAGTATTTTAAATCATAAAATAAGTTCCATAAAGTACAACTGGCAGGTAATTCACAATACAAGTCCATTGGTGGTTTAACACCCTCACTTCAACTCAAACACAGTTCATTCATTTCAAGTGGTCCAAAAATACCCAGATCAAATAAAAACTTTAATCAAAATAATTTTCATTTACTACTTAAACTTTTTTTTTTTTTTTAAATTAAAGCTTTCATCTACCTCCCTCCCCATTCCCCCCCTCCAAGAAAAAAGTTTCAAAATGTACACTGGTGCTATAAATATAAATGCTACCTATGAAGAAATGCAGTAATCAAGCTTTTTTTCTTCAAGTTTTTTGTTTGTTTAGCAATTTATTAGACGGCTGAACCAAAGATTGATTTTATTTCATCCCTCTACTGGACACCAGGTCTGATTTTAAGAAAAAACATTTCTGCCATGAACTGTGAGGAATGCCAAACCCTATGGATATACAGTGGTAGTTGTTCATCGGTGTTGAATGCAGCAGTCAAAAAATACACTCATCTTCCAGATAACCTCAGTGCACTTTAGGAAATCAAATATTACCTGGAAGCAATTTAGTACATATATTGGCTTTTAAAAATAAAATAAAAAATACAGCAGCATTAAACTTACTCATGATACTGACATGATTAATACCATCTTAACACTCATTTCAGTCTTTCACATTATACCGTAATTACGCATAGTGGTAAATTGTTATAAAATAGTGACTTTGCTATTTGGTAGACAGGTTCTAATACTAATACCTGACTATTTTGTAGAAAACCATAGCTTTTGTTCAGTTTGAAATAAAACATTTACATTCTAAGTACAATGCAACACTGTAATAGTTTAGGAAAAAAATATTCAATCAAGTAATGTCCATTCTGTGTTGACACGATGTAGAATAGCTTTAAAAAAGGAAAAAATGCTGTCAACTTTCATTACAAATGCAAACACACTGAGTACAACATTCATACCATTTTTTTTCACCTTTGTTGCTGAACATACAGGCTAAAAAGCTACAATGGAAGAAAAATCTGTCAATTTAAGCTTGTTCGTTTTTCTAAATCTGTTCCAGTCCACACAGTTTCAGCCCCTTCCTGCTCTACGTATTTTCATGTATTTGGGACTCTCAAGAGCTGTGTATATGTATTATTATCAGATATAGTACACATACAGTATTGTGTGTTCCTTTGGACTCTCCTAATAGGACATTTGAACATCTCCCCTCAATTCATGAGCATTAATTTAGAGTACGGGCAGGGTCTGTATGAACTGCTAAACACTCATGCAAGTCCAACGAATCCACGTGGACAAACGGGGACAGAAAATAAACAGCAGCATAAGGAGAACAGGGAGGGAGGGAAGAAGATTGTTGTGGGGAACATGACCAAGTTTCTTCTTTCACCATATGGCTGCTCCACCAGTGATGTCAGAGGTCAGAGGACTTTTTTTTTTAAAAATGCAGTAAACATTGCACATGTCTCAAGTCTTCAGTGCAAAAGCATGGTTCGAATGCTCTTTTTGATTGTTTGGCTGTGTGTTTGAATTATATGCATTACGCAAGCCTTTTGTAGAACCAGGAGGAGACCAGGGACTCAGCTTTCTTCTTTTGTATGGAACAGAGGTGCAAAAGCAATGAAAAATTCCAAAAGAATATAAAACCGGGAATGTCCCAGAACACAAGACCAACCCCCCCCACACACACCTTCCCCCAATTTCCCAAGCTTCAGTTTAAGTAGGCAATGTTTACTTGTTTCAGTCTGCAGAATCCAAGGTATCATTGGAAGGGGGAGGGGGAGGTGCGTATCTCAGTCTGTAAGTGCCTAAAACAGGAAAGAGAACTACTAAGTCACTGCTCACAATTAAAATGGATTACAAAACCACTACAAGGTATCAAAATGGACATGCTCTTCAAAAGGCACTATCATCCTCCAGTCCTTTTAAAGTAGGTCCTAAGATTTTATACTATTTTCTTTCATCTGCTTGCTAAAACTGTAAGTTTAAAAAAAGATATAGACCATAGATACAGGACTTTACCTTTACTGGAAAAATGCAAAGAAAACCCCCATTAAGGTTCATCTTTCCTGTTCCAGTCCAACCAAAGAAGTCAAGTCAGAATGGGCACAGGCCAAGAATCAAAAATAGTTTATGCTCTATGCAAACACTGTGTTTTCCCCATTCTTCTGGATGGAGAGAGAAACAGCATGTAAGACTGAAGCCATTCCTTTGATTTTTAATTCCAATTGGTTTCTGCCTTTTTGCCGCAACTTGTCTGAAACATTAAAGCGTATTTCATTCACGTATGGCATGATGGGGCACAGAAGGATGGCTCATTGTGCAAAGGTAAGCTTCAGAAAAGTTATCAAATGGCCAGTCTGTTGTTTTTTTTAAATTCTCACAAGTTTTAAGAATCCAAGTTCGTATCATAGACAGTAATTGGTATCTTTCACTTTTTGCCAGTGAATTCTCTCCAAAAAACCACTGAACAGGAATGGAAAAATTGAAACAACATGCAAGTCTCAACATAATGCCAAAAACAAACCAGTGAAAAAAGAATGACAATTTAGGACTGATATAGTTTGACTTCCCAGCTCCGAATCATACCCATTTTCAACTTCACGCTGTGAACCCCGTTCCCTTGCACTGTTCTACAAAATTTTCAGGCAGAGATAAGATACTTTGCAGTTTTAGAGCAGGTCACTAGTGCACAACCATTTACACAAAACATACACACGCACACCCTTCTGCAAGACCAGAAACAGCACATTCAGAAAGGTAAAGAGAAACTGCTAAACTCAAAAGCAAGTCCGCTGGGAGTTATCATGATTACCTTGTTGACTGGCCTCCATGGATGACTGCTTACAGTCCTGCGCATAGTGTCCACTTACACCACAATTGTAACATGAAACGTTCCCATTCTTCTTGGGTCCCGACCCATTTGTGTTGGCAACTACGTTAGGTGCTGGATATACAGGATAGAACCTCCCAAATCCTGCCATCTGCTGCATACCATAGTTGGCTTGGCTCCCCATCACTGGGTCATGCATAAGCCCGTTTGCATATGGAGACTGAGGCAGGAAGAAAGGAAGTTGCGTTCCATTGCTTTGATGTGCTTGATTGAGGTAGCTGCCATTGCAAAGTGATGGCAGAGTGAAGAAAGGTGGAACTCTGTAGACTTGTCCATGAAGTGGGTTATGATAAAAATAGCTATTAATCGGAAGGCTTCCATTGGTCCCACAGCTACACCTACGTCCGCAAGAACCACAAGGACCAGATCCCAACTGCTGCGGAGGTAATATTGTCCCATTAGTGTTATTATTTCCAACAGCGTTTATGTAGGATGTGCTGTCACTCTGTGCAGTGCTGTGTGTTAACGCAGGGCTCGGGCTAGGGGCAGGGCCTGGCGTATGTGTAGGTATTGCAGGAGGAACAGTGGACTGGACCTGACCAACACCTAAACCAGCTGACTGAGGTGGTGAGGAAGTTGCTACAGTGTTTAGCACATTTGTATTCTGGTTGGGCAACACACTGGTAGCATGAGGACTGCCTGGCAAAGCGTATGAAGCTGGTGGAGGTGGCGGTGCTGCTGTGGAGAGACCAGCTGCTGGAAGAACTACCTTTAGATTGGTAGGCTGAGGGATTGCTCCTGGGTTTCCCTCAATGTGAGGCACCATTTGATTCAGTCCTACCACCTGGGATGCAGGTTTTGTGATGGGATCTGTAGTAGGAACTGGGGATCCCGGGAAACTACCTGGATTGTGGACTGGAATAAAGGCAGTATTTGGTGATCCAATACTTAAGTTTCCTGTCGGCTGCTGCGGTCCATTAACTGTGCAACTTTCCGACGATCCCTGTGGAGAGGGCATTTTCAATCTATGTATTGCCAAATGCAAAGCAGGGCTACCAGGCTGGACAGAATGTGGAAGGAAAGTGGATGGGACTGGCAAAGGGGAAGCCATCAGCTCAAGGCGTTTCTCAGGTTCACCAGAGGTCACCGGGCCCATTCCGCCAGGAGGTGAATTTGCAGACTCTCTCACTGGCGAGACAGCAACAGGCGTGGTAACAAGCATTCCCATTGTTTTACCATCCGCAGATATGGGTGGCGGGACAACTGCTTCAGGCTTTTGGGCAGCGCTGTGCATCACACAGTGTAAGGCAGGCATGAAGGAAATATGTTGAAACTTTGCATTCAAAGGATCTTCTGAAAGGCTTCCATTTTCATTATTCACTGAAGAGATCTGAGCAGATGATTTGTTCATATTTGATGAACTGACAGCACTGTAGCCTGTAAACCTGGTTGTATTTTGATTCCCAGAGTCCTCAGAATTGCTGTCTGTATCTGTGGAGACAAAAGCATTTGTCAGTCAGAAGAACAAATCTGAAACAATATAGAGTCATGCCCTGGACTCATTTACCCATATAAAACTTCTTAAGTTTGATGACACAAATGATAGTTATGTCTTCCTGAATTATAACAACTTTGAGATTATCTTCATTCATCCAAATCAAGCTAGGTCGATCTCCATCACTTGCCTATACCAAACTGCCCAACAAGCTACTGTGTCTTTGACTTGTGTATACCTGCAAATGTGAAGAGTAGAACGCAGTCCGAATTAGTAATTTGCATCTACCTAGAAAGGCATTAACACAGCTTACTCAAATTTGGAAGGAGTGGCAAATTAAACTGTCAATACAAAAAGAAGGACCTCTCAGACATGCCATACATGATTCAATATAAAACCAGTCCCTTTCATGCCAAAGTTTTTCCCCTTACTGTACTGCTGAAATTTCTCAAGAGAGCTATGCCACTGAGGTCAGAAAATTACTACATGTATGTAGTAATCTAAAACTCAGCAGTGTTTAAACAGTCCTGCTATTTGCTAGAAGCCTTCAAACCATCCAGTCACAAAACCCACAAAGCAAAATGTGTTCTGTGGCTAGTTCAGAAATAAAAGCAGCTAATAACACTGAGAAACTAGTTAAAATTAATACAAGAAAGAGATTACTCTAGGAATAAAGATGTTCATGCACACTCTTCATAAATACAACCTCTGTCTTTTTCTTCTTCACTATCAAAGCTTTCCCTCCCATCATGTCGTGGACTAGAAGGAGAACTGTAACTTTCAGATGATGTTTCTCCACATGTATCATGACCAGATCCAGCGTCCAAATTCGGATCTAAAAATAAAAATTGGCATTTTTATTTTTAATCTCTGTATATGGAAGTGACGTTATTTTGGTTTGCTCACATCTCACGCTAGTTCAGATTTTTGTTTGTTCCTACTTAATTGCATCTGTCCCCTGTATTCCTAGTATCCCACTCCCAGCATTCAGGACTGATCTTGTCCCTAAATCTGTGATGACTGAATCCTTGGTGTTGAAGAAGGTGACACTGAAAATTGATATTTATGCAGAGTAGTGAAAAGAATGATCACCCTTAATAAATTCTCTGATGCTTATACCAAACTGTACTACAATAATGACCTCCTCTGAACGGTAGCGATCAAACATTTCCATTCAAAGAGATGCAATACTCCTTGGTCATACCAGCAAAGGCAGAAAGCTAGCTAACTCAGTGGGCAACATCAAAATAATACATCTTTTTACGATTAACTGTTCCAGAACAGGCTTTAAGCAAACTGTATCAACAAAACCTGTTTAAAGAAAAAGAGGTGAACTAAAAAAGTGTAAAATTGTTTTCTAAATTCTGAATGGGATCATGGGAAACTCATTTGCTGGAAACCAGCTTTCAAGGTGCGTTTAGATCCTATTAGTGAAGTCAAGTAGGTAGCTAGTATGCTCTGGCTTTCAAGTTCGGCCTCATAGGTGAAGGAGCAAGACAGGTGCACCCTCTCTCAAATGTATGCCAGACACCAGCTTCAAGGAAACCCAAACCCCCACAAAACCTCAGTTGGCAAAACTCCAGGACAAAAATTAGAACGCTATTATTTATTTTATTAATTCTAATAAATTATTATTTTATTTATAAATTATTAATTCATTTATTATTGCTACTCCAAGTTTAACAGGTTGGGATAAGTCATCAAAAAGCTGCCTTAATGCTTCAATTCTTTAATCCAGTAAATTATTTCAACCTATAATTGGTCAAATCATTTTAACAAGTGTTTTGAGTATCTAATACAACCTGGAGCAGCAGTGTCAACCTCACATCACTGAAAGCAAGAGTCTAAAGTGCTAGTTACGAAGTATCAACTCGTCAAAGTTACAAGTGTAACTAACTGATGCCTCAGAAAAGCTAAAAATAGAGGAAAAAATGGAAGAAAACACGATGCAGTTAAGAGTCACTGACTCAAAATAGAGCATTTCAAACCAAGCCTGGATATATAAAGCTAGGCAGAGATTCAGACTGCAACATGACATTTTTTCTTTAGACTATGTCTCCAATGGGGTATCTCAAAAGACATTTTGATGTTTGTACACAAACGCACAGGCAGAAAGCTCATCTCTGAGCAGGACTTAATTGCTTCCAGCCTCTGTGGGTTGCAGTTTCTTTTTGAAGTGGCCTTAACTAGCCAACAGTATCAGGCAGGCAGTTTCCCATCTGTAGAGTAGCGGGTAGCAAGCGGACAGAACTCCTATGGCAAAGCATTCCCTGTTTAACTTTGCACCACGTCACACAAAACTGCACCACCTCTTAAAAGTTATCGTCAGTTCATAAAAGCTCAGTGCGTTTTGCCTGACAACAAGAACGTATGCAGCAAAGCTGTCCTGTAGAGTATGTTTTCTGCTTGTACAGCCCTTAGCTATAGCTTTCTAAAATTGTCCTGGTTTTGCTAAGTTTGTGAACTGTGAATTCTCAAAGTTTTAGTCAAATACCGTTTGTAGAAGGTAACAAAAACTGCCCATAAGACACATGACAATAATTCAGAATGGGATCCATGTGGAACTCTCAAAGGTAAGAAGCGGTGAGAATAAAGAATGAAAGCTTAATCAAGACTGTACCCCAAGTAGAAGCAAGAGCAAGACAAGGCACTTTGTAAGAGTCCTTTCAACCCTTACACCAATTAGGTGGTGTAGAAAAAGGCAAATTCTTTGTCAACTTTCTGTCATAAGAACTACATATAAGAGAGGCAAGGCCACAACTGATATTGGGAGCTTAGAAAACATCAAGATGGCAAAGTCAATCGGTAACACAGCCCTTCAGAAATTTGTAATAAAGCTTGGAGACTCAATTTACTAAAGGAACACAAATATCACTTTGTCTTATAACTGACTGATGTACACAAGTCTTGGCCTAGACACTAGATTTTACTGGATTACCCAAACTTGAGAACCCTGTTAGGGCAGCATACACAGTTCTGTGTTGTAGCTCAGCAGTCACTTGGTTTACATGCTACAGTTCATCAATGGTTCGCACCAGAGGGTTTTTACACAGGTTCCTCATGGGCCATTCCACAACAGCTGAAGGAACTAGTGAACTGCAAAGAGAACACTAATGACAAGATGCTGGACCTCCACACACTCGGACTGCTAAATTTCATATAGAAGTAGCCCAACAGTAACTGCTTCTGCAACTACTACTCCACATAAGGCAACTTATGGAGACTTTACTAGTATTTTTCCAGTTATGCATGAAAACAGACATACCCTAAGCAATTGCATACAGAAGACTGAGTCTAGCATGTCCTATACAGCAAGTCAAAGCACAGACTAGACAGCCAACATGCTGACTTCCACCAAAATAGATTTCAGACTTGTGATTACCCCTTTACAGCAGAACAATGAATAAATCAGCAATGCTGGAAATTCTGTTTCTTATAAACAGGTTGGGAAAAAACATCTTACCTTTTGCTGTCCCTGTACGGATGTGCTGTGAAGCTGCAACTCTAACTCCATTAGTCCTGTTATTCAACCGGCAGTCAGTTTTCTTTGCTTTCTCCCTGTGTAAATAATTTTCATGTTTTTTTTTCCAAATGCATAGGCACAAATAACCAACCATGAATGAACATATAATGCCACTGTAAACAAAGGCAGTGACTCCATGCCAGAAAGGTATATTTAATAGATATAACAACATATGTAGATAATAAACAAATAGGTAAAGGCTGTTAGTGCAATATACCAGGAACTAAACTGCAAGCAGTGTTACTAAACACTATGAATTAAGATCTAAAAAAGAAAACACTCAAAAAAAGAAATGGTGCAGCTGATACTAAAGTCATCTTGAAAGCTGATGTGTGTAATGCAGCCGTACACCTAGCGTAAAAGCATCTGGCTACAGAGTAACAAAATGACAGAAAGTCAACTTGGAAGTAGGCAGAGTACTACATAGGGGTGGAACTGTGTTCACTTCCTCACAGTGCAGAATTTTGTAGCCCACAGGAAGTTCTGAAGCCCTCTGATGTGCAAATTATCGTCAATGAAACATTTCAGCAAGTTACCACCCACTGAGTAATGTTAAAGGTTTCTGTCAATCCTTATTTGATTTTCAGTGTTTTCTGGACAGCTTTACACCTTTTAACTTTCAAATAAATATAAAGGGAAAAAAGGCAATTCAGTATCAGTTAAGAACCTACTTCTGCTCCATCATCTTTTTGCTAAATGACAACTGATATTTTGAGAAACGAATGCATACAATTACATTCTATTTTTCAAGTTACTTCTTTTCAGAAGATAAAATAAGGATTTTTAATGTAGACTAGCTTCACACTATGCCAGCTCTTGCTCCACAATAGCAAAACAAAGCACCTAATCGATTGTAGACTCTGTTTATCAGAGTGAATGCATTACACTTTGTTTCTGGATTACTGGTTACATTGGAAACCTACTTTTCCAGCTGTGGCTTTCCTTTCTTCTTGCTTACTGTAGACAGACTTCGTTTTTCTGCTGTATGCTAGACAGAAAATACAAAGACACCAGTCAAACAACAGAGTTTGTATCACAAAGGCCAATAAAAAACCCCCTTCTAGAGTGACAGGTACATGAGTCCAAGACTAGTGTGCTCACAGGTGCTATAACCGTACAAACAACTACTTGTACAGTGCATCCAGGCCTTTAGAATAATGCATCTTGTCTTGTGCTTATGCCATTATCAGCAAAACACTCAGCAAATTACTACTTGCAAATATTCCAAAGATATCAATCAAATCATTGTTTGCATGCTGTCTTTCCTTTAGAGGACAAAACCAAATGTGTTTCATCACATACCTGCTAAAAAGGCTAATCACAAGGCTTAATGGGCTACAGAATTTATTGATTTAAATAGAATTATTTGATGGTTCGGGGTGGGAAGTACACATGGCAAATTCTTTTTACACGGTGACAAAGCAGGTACCCAGCCTTAAACTGGAGGCAGCTGCTGAACTAAACTCTAGAATACAACCTTGAAGCACATAAGAAAAAACACAGCATCTGCATAATTCTTTAAGTATACTATTACTAGCTGCTAGTAATATCTCATATTTGGCAAAGGAGTAAAATATATGAAAACTCAGAAATAATCTCTGTCCAAATATGCTGTATTTGGACATCCTGTAAACAGGAAGTAGCTTTTCCTCTGCTTTAGTATATTAATTTTTTTCTTGCCTCAAGCTTGCAATATTTCAAGCTTTGATGAAGTCTACCATTTCATCTTTAGAAGCAAATCTCAATTCATTACCCTGCTTTGCGAAATAAGGAAACTGTTTCTGTTTGGCTTGCTATTCCTCACATAGTAATCAAGAGCCAAATTCTGCATGTAGAATAAGAGTAATATTAAGCAATTCTAACATTCAAGGTTTTTCAGATGTAAGCAGTGAGCAACCTTCCTTCCCCCAATTTCAGTAGATGATTTTATTTATAAATCATTATTCTTCTCAACTATACTCACACCAAAACTGACCACTGAAGAGACACCAATCTCACAAAAAGTGTATATGCATCTAGCTATTAACTTTTTTCAACAAAGATTAATACTTAAGTTACTTAGATAATGCAGGTAAGATAGAAAAAAATATGTTTAACCTGTTGTCCCTACTGTAGCATTAATATGGTTTAGTTATTAATACAGCTTCTAGTTTGTTCCTTGCAATAACATAGAAATTCCACAGGCGTTGTGAAATTCTCTCTGATGACAATATGTTACAGTAATAGGAAAGTGTCTGATTAGAAATGAACATTGGACTTTTCTGATTACTTATATCCTACTGGGAAATTTTACTAACAAATTCATAAACAAAATATGCAACTTTATGAGACAGTGGTAAGTAATTATGAGGGTTTTTCTAATCAAGGTAAGTCAGTAGCAAGTTGAACTTCAACACTTATTTGTACAATTTTAGCAGGGCTCTTCATCTTTTAAAGCTAAATCTAATCATGTGTAGCGGACAGTCTTCTCAAGTGTCTCAGAATATTGCTTTAAAGAAAAAACAGCAACACACCTGGTCAAGTAGGTTTTTACAGTGCTCTGGGTGCTGCTGGACAATACAGCTTTTTCTTCTCCAGTCCATTACCCCGTTTTGCTCAGAGTGCTGTATGTTAAGGCTATCCAGTGAAGAACATTTTGCACTGCTAGTGCTGCTGAAAGTAAAAAACAAAAGTTATGCCAACGTGAACGAACTTGCAAGCTTTTCTAACCAACATACACAGTTTTGCATCACGTTGTGAAACTGCAGTATTTTGCTTTCAGAAATAAACAGAAAATAACAGCTAGCAAAAGGAGTTTCTATCATGGAAGTTTGTGGAAAGGTCTGTCCCTGTCTTTCCTACCTGAAAGATAGATTCTAAACTACAGTCAGCTTTAGTGTACTTTATTATACAATGAATAAGAAAAAGACAATTTTTTTTATTAGTAACTATATGCTACTAAGTTTGCATCCTGCTCTTACGACTTCATAGTAGGCTGTATATCCACTGGTTGTCCTGGTTTCGGCTGGGATAGAGTTCATTTTCTTCCTAGTAGCTGGTATAGTGTTAAGTTTTGGATTTAGTGTGAGAATAATGTTGATAACACACTGATGCTTTCAGTTGTTGCTCAGTAGTGTTTATACTAAGTCAAGGATTTTTCAGCTTCTCACACCCAGCCAGCGAGAAGGCTGGAGCAGCACAAGAAGTTGGGAGGGGACACAGCCAGGACAGCTGACCCAAACCGGCCAAAGGAATATTCCATACCATAGGACGTCATGCCCAGTATATAAACTTGGGGGAGTTGGCCGGGAGCGGCAGATCACTGCTTGGGAACTGACTGGGCATCAGTTGGCAAGTGGTGAGCAATTGCATTGTGCATCACTTGTTTTTGTATATTCTAATTCTTTTAGTATTATTATTGTCATTTTATTATTATTATTGTTATCATTATTATTTTTTTTCTTCCTTTCCGTCCTATTAAACTGTCTTTATCTCAGCCCACGAGGTTTTGGTTTTTTTTTTTTTTTATTCTTTCTCCCATCCCACTGGGTGGGGGGAGTGAGCGAGTGGCTGCATGCTGCTTAGGTGCCAGCTGGGGCTAAACCACGACACTGGTATAATCAGAGATTTTGTCAAGATGACATCCTCTTCTTGAAGAAATTTAAGTTAAGAGTAAGTAGGAGGGTTAAAAAACAAAACAGAAACAAACCACTAAGTTGTCCAATTGGTAATTTCACCAGAATCTTGTCTGTTAAAGATCTGTGAACCTTAACCAACATTGTTTTGTGCTATGTTTATATTCTAATTACTGTAATTCCAGGCAATTTCTTCCCCCTTGAGATAAATACATTTTGCAGATAAAACAACACAGAACAAAACTGTAAACTACAATAAATTTTGTATCCATTTTTTCTCTTAATATAGTTGAGGTATTGCACAACTATGTCCAAACATCCAAAGTTTCTGGTCAAAATACATTAATGAGTGAATTCACATTACATACTTCATATATCTGAAAGAATATATAAACTACTTTAATATGGTTAAGAAGTGCTTCCACTTACAATGGACGTAAAACAGCAAGGTATACATGCTTTTGCTACTAAGCAAGGGGAAGAATGGACTACCTTCTATAAGGTTATCTTTGAAGCTACTGAAGAAAAGCTTAAAATCAACAGCACTGGAAATTTTCAGTATATGCGTGGGTGTGTGAGCACATGGGAAAAATACATGCAATACCAATTTATGTTACTCAGCTTATAAACACAAATCAAAACATCAACTTAAGTAGTGAAGATTCACAAAATTTGGGAAAGAAGAGAGTTCCAAATGACCTAGACCTACAGATTCAGAAATAGGATCTTTTGAAATATTTTTCTAACATAGATTAAGTTAATAATGTCCCCCCAAACAACAAAAAATAAAACAAAAATACCCCACCCCAACCAACCAAAAACCCCACAAACAAGCTTTAATCTAGAAGGAAACACATTCTCTCAAAGCACTAACAAATGAAGTTCAGAAATGTAGCATTGTCACATTACATCCTAGTACCTACTTGGCAACAGGACTTTTTCCATTATGTTTCTTGTGAACTGCTGTGTGTTGCATCACATCTGGAAAAAATAAACAAAGCATAATTGCAATAGCAATTCCTATTTCCCCTTTTAGATCAATCCAACAAATTCATCTTTCCATCACTACCAGACACTTAGCAGAAGACATCTCTGTTAAATAGGCTAGGCTTAATTTACAGTGCTGAAATTAGCAAGTGTTGCATAGAGGACAGATCAGTTTGTACAGACAGTATAATCAAGACTCTTTACCTTCCATTTCACAGAAGAATGAGACAGAAAAATAGGAACTATAACAACTGTTTGTTTGCTCACCTCTATATTTAATCATAACGACTAAATGCATGACTGAGTATCACCCAGTATGAAAGAATGGAGAGAGGAGAAAGGATTCAGTCAGAAAAGTACAGAATTTTGTAATTTTTTCTGAACTGCTAAAATTCATCTCAAAACTATGTCACACGTTCTGAACAGTGAATGAAGACAAGTCTTACACAGAAGTATTGCATTCTGAACCTCAAAATTCACTATGCAAGTAAAGCTTTACAAATTACATTTGACATAAAAAGAGATACTGCCTCAAACAAGAAACAAGAACTTTAGAGACATGGTCTACCCCTTTTCTTTAAAGCAACCGTTGAATTTTAACAAAAGCAACTTTTCTTAATTCCAACTGTTGATGATCTTAGCCTTCTTGGTAGCTATCATTCTGCCTGAACTCCTCTCAATGCTACACATAAGTCCAAATTAAGATTTGGGAAAAAAATTAAAAAAAAAACCACAACAACTCAATTTTAAAACTTTTGGTAGCACTTCACTAAAATGGCACAAAAGGTGTTCAGGTGAACAGATTTTTTTTTTTTTTTTTTTTTTTGAAGGACAGTATATAAAACACTATTTGAGCAATTTCCAAATATATTGTAACTTTACTTGGTGCGTTCTGAACTCTAAAGAAGAATATGGTAACAATTTTTTTAAATAAGAAAAAGCTGTCTGAACTGCATATGTGGATTATTGATTGCACATAAGATCAACTGCAAGCTTCTTATTAGTTATTAATGTGTAACAGGATAAGAGTGGTGTCATTCTGTGAAAGCTAGTGTAAGTGTTCAGTGGCCCATGTTCACCTATCAGTCCCATTTCTCATCCTTTCCACCTACCAGAAGCTTATACTTGTTCGCTACTGAAAACAATGCAAAACTGGCTTGCCATTCCTTTCAGAATGAAATTACTGACCAGCCACTAGGCTGCTGCTTCCACATGTGAACTGGTTTTGAGGTATTTGGAAAACACCAGCTTTCAAACTGTAATCAATACTCACTAGTGTCCCAAACAGTCCTTATTAACAGTCCAGAGTATAAACGCAGCATAGGTTAAGAAGAGGAAAACTTGGACATCCTTTCCGTGTAAAACTAAAAGCTAGACAAATTTGGCACATTTAATGCAAAACAGTCTTCAACTCTTGAAATGCTGCACTCAACTTCAAACCCTGGTAACTGAAGAATAGGTAAAGACATGAAAAGCTACAAAGTAAATTGTAAAGTATATCTTCCTGGTTGCTCAACACAGCTGTGAACTTCTGCCTCCAAGCTGTCTATGAACACTCCCACTCCTTGAATTATATAGCAACCTCCTAAGGAAACTGCTGAAAGTATACAAAAATTCTTCATTTACATAGCAGATTTCATTCAAATCTCTCAGCTTTGTACCAATGAAGAAATCAGTTAATTGTATGATTTCCAGAACTGAGTGTGGTAAAATTTCTCAGAGAAGAACCACCTTTGAGTACACAACTACCTTCCTCCTGACTTGAAGCTTCTGAACTGTCCTCCTTGAAGTGTTCTGGTGCCTTAACCGTCTTCAAAGAGGGTTGTAAGTTACCTGCAGAGAATAAAGTTCACGTAGTAACTTTATAGATCTTGAACAACTAGACAGTTCCTGAATGCTTGCACTAAACTGGAAGCTAGGGTAATGGAAGACTGAACTTACTGGTTTGCGTGTGGCAATGATCTGAACATAGTCTCCTTCAAAGCAGGCCATCTCCAAGAGTAAAGGCTCTATGGAGATACTTTTATTTTGAAGAAAAGAGTGTGCAAAACAATTTTAAAGCTATGGTGCAATGTCAAAAGGTTGGGATTGTGATTATAGTATTAGAAATATTCCTATTATCCTGCACTTCAGATTTTTTTTTTTTTATAATCCTGTTGTGTTACAGCAGGAAATGGGAGGAGACCAGCAATAGTTACTAGAATTCTTCTGCAACAAGTTACACTCCTCCATTGTCAAATCATTCACCTGCCAAGAGACCTAATTTGGGTTAAAGGCTTCTAGTGCCCTTAACACAGTCTTCATGCACAATTTTTGCCTTTTTATGCCAGACGGGATGGAAAAAGAAGTGGCAATAACATTAACAGTTTTGTTGCAAAAATACCACTGCCATGCTCTGAAAAAGGACTTGGTTTGGTAACGAATCTAACTCTAGGAGTCTACTCTTTCCCTCTCAAAAAGTTCCAAGTTAGTGCAGGTGAAAGCATCTGAAAGCTGTTGCTTAGGAGCTTGAAACGTTGATAGGAAGATCCTTCTGAATATTGTCTGCATTGAAGACACTAAGTCCCCAGAGATCACGCTCTAATAAAGTCTATTGGAATCAAAAGTCTACTCCAACCTCAAAAAGCGTCTAAAATAACTAATGTTATGAACCAGGAGGGAGCTAACTGATTTCCTCCTTAATGGAACCATGGCGGCATAATTACGCTTACTGAATATATTATTCAGTGTGAGATCCCAACTATTATTTAAGGTATAAAGACCCTTCACTGAACACGGAATTTATTTCCACATAGGTTTTGCTAAAACCTTATCCTTCAGAAAGAGTGAGTATTTTTGTATTTCCATGAAGAGATATTTTTATCCCCAACTCTAAATAGTGACTGAAGACCAATTTAAGCCACAAATGCTTTGTCTGCCAATTAATTCTGCACATCTGATTTGAGAACTATGATGAGATTTTTCTTAAAGATACGCTTCCTCCCCCTCCTCCAACACTGTCACCACATTCAAAATATGCCACCACGGGCTAACTTGCAATTGCAAGTATTAGCAGGATTCCAGGAATCCCAAACAGGAAACCTAGAAAAACACAGACAAAAAAATCTCATGAGCTGCTTAATTGTGGTGATTTTGGCAATGAGCAGGGTGAGTACTTTTGTCTTAGTACAGCTTCTATTAGCCTGCACCATAGGAAATGTGATTGTGAGCTACCCCAGACAAGTCACCCAGTCCCCCTTCTCAAAAGAAAAACAACTACGCTTAAATTTATCGTACTATTTGTCTTCACCAAACTTTTTCTTAATATCTAACTCAATGTCAGGGCCCTGAACCACACCAATGGGCTTTGCAACCTCTTCCCCTGCCCTCCCAAGGGCTTCACCTGCCTGTGCTCAAGATCCAATCTGATACAGTGCAGTTTTGCAATTTTGGGTGAGGCTGCTGGGAAAAGAACTGGTAGAGGCCTCATCCGGAGCCTCCATCCTTTGGCTTGGGAGCCAAATTTGAGCTCAGGCCCTTGCCTGGGGTGTACTGCAGCCATGCCTGTGCCTGGCCACGTACCTCACTGATCCTGTTCTTAACCCTGACCTACGGACTTGTTTTTCTGCCTTGACCTCAGACCTGCCTCACTGCTTTGGACTTGTCTGGTAATCACCAGATTCTTGCCTGCCCCTGGTCCTAATCTTCCTCATAGCAAGTTAAGCCCAGTGCTTTCTGTCTTATCCATCAAAGAGAACATATCCTCCTCTCTACATTATGACTCTTTGGTATTTGAAGACTTAAGTCATCTTCCATTGGAGTTTTTCCTCCTCTCTGCTAAACAATTAAGTTCCTCATCCTATGTGTCACGCATTCTAGATCTGACAAATCCTCATGAACTTTCATGTAGCCAATTATTTATTATTACAAAAATTATCTCCCATTTACAGTCACATAACATTCTGTAAGACTTCCTGCAGAATTGACATTTGTCCATTTTACCCTTCTGATCTACCTACCCCGCAGATCATTTCTGCCCTGCACTAACCCAGTCAAGTCTATTGTGATGGAACCCGGCACTGGTTCTTTTTCAGACCATTTCAAATTATAATCACGTACAACAATGCATTTGCAAGTCTTTCCCACCTAGATGTAGTCTACAGACTAAAATATGCATACCCTGTGCAGTGTGCCTATCATTAACATGAATCTTTCTGGACTTTGGAAACTCGTTCCTCCCCATGCAGCCTTTCAGTACAACAGAGTTGTCAGAATTTTCACAGCAGTAAATTCCAGCCAGTTTCACAACCATCCTGGACCTCACTAGCTTAACATTTTCACGAAACTGCCATGTAAGAATGCCCTCAGTGTTACTAAAAAACAAACAGTCACAAAATGACCTACAGCTTCTACCCTAATCATGATGCCTCTATCTCATCATGGAAAGAATACATTTGTCACAGATCACACACATCATTTCAAACTAAAGTCAGCTGTCATTCCTCTATTTTCTTCCAAGTGCATATGAGCAGTCTGTTTGAAAACTCCAACTTATTCAATTCCTTACTAAGACCTTCTGCAACTTCTGAGGCCCCACAGTCAGTGCCTTAACTGTCATGGTGTATAACATGCACTGAAAGAAGAAAAAATTCAACAGAAACAAAGATCGCATCCTAAGGCATCCATACAGAGAAGCTAAGCTTAGGTTGCATAAACAATTTGTAATACACAAGTAGGTAAGAGGTCCACCAAGGAAATCTCTGCAATGTAAATGCTCTGAACAAGATCCTGTATGTTCTGAAATTAGGGCCATCCCATCATTTATGTACTATGTACCCAAAACTAATCTTAGTTTAAATAGCAAGACACACGCTTCATCTACAAAAGAACGCAAATAAAAAGCAGATGTAATTTTTTGGGTCAGCTCAAGCTTTTTGTTCCAAAGTTTAAGATTTCTTAAAAGGAATAAGTCCCAAACTGTTGCACATACTCAATTCATAATTACGTATTTTATTAGCATGATGGTACAGAGGAGAAGAAAGAAAGAAAAGAACACAAGCTGATGTTACATAGCACGTTCCCACTGTCAAAAGCATGAGTATCTGCTGAAGCAACTATTCACTGGCAGGGAGTTCAAATACGACCAGCGGAATACAGTGTAACACAAATACATAATCATTAAACTGTAATTAGGCACAACAGGAAGAATAGCTTTTTATAGACTTTTTGTTATATAAAACAGTATTAGGATATTTCTTACTGTGAGTGTGCAACGATTCTGATGAAATTGATTGGAAGAAGTTGTATACTCTCTGATTCCGCAGAAAAGCTTGCGATGTATTTGAAAATAGCTGCCTGAAATTTAAGTAAGAGTTTGTTAAACTGTAAGCAATATTCCATAGGAAGAATACAAAAATTTACTACAGTACCATTTAAGAGCAAAGTAGGCAGTTCTTAAGAAGTCCAAACACTTCAAATTGCATGTTCAGCATAAACAATGTTAAATGCTACTTTTGAGCTTTGTTGTTCAGTGCTAGTGTAAGGTCAGAGCACAGCCAGTACAAGAAACTGGTATGATGAATTTTTTTTAATTTAAAGGGTATGTGCTTTTGAGCCATCCCAATTCAAACATTTTAGCCACCTGTAACATTTTATCGAAGAGGAATCTGGACTGAGTCAAAAAGCACTGGACCTTATATTTTCACTTTTTTTTGTTTAACTGAGAACACATTTAATTTCCCAAAACAATGCATCTCTTCCTTAAATACACTTATTTGGTTAAATATAAAGTTGAATTCATCTATAATGTCAGTATTTGAGTTTCATAATTATCTCCAAGAGCAAAGGGTGGGATTCTCAATATTGCTCCGCACTGGTCTGAGTCTATTCCCAAGAGGTGAGTGACAAATTCTATTAGCTTCAGAGAAGAAAATAGGGCAAGAATGAACACCCACACCAAGTCTTCAGTTATTGCTTGCCAGGCAGCACTACCCAGTTCTATTTTTTTTGGGGGGGGGGGGGGGGGAGAGCAATTTTTGGCAATTGGGCACATACTTAAGACCCCCAAATAGGTATATATTTATGCTAAACTGACACTGTAAGAAAACAAAATTTGTATACAGTAATGCTATTATCGCGAGATTATTCACACAGCATTCCAGTATAGTCACAATATAACTTGCAAATTGTAATTATAGTTCCATACTATAAAATAGTTGGATATGTTCAAAGGTTATCCTCAAACTGAATCTCTTGGGTTTGTAATTACTGTGCAGTGAGGCTTCACAACCTTTTTGTATTACAAGACATTCTCTTCAGTCAACCTCTATTTAACAAGTTTGTTCATTTAAAACCAGAATGTTTATTAGCCAAAATTGTTCGCACAGATTTAGTTTTTGGCTTGACAATCAAGCCAATAAAGACAGACAAATAATATTACAGATCAAAATAAAAGAAAATTGGGAAGGGGGATGCTGAGGCACACAGCGGCTCCATATCTTCTTTAGCTAAGCTATTAAGACAAAACCCAAAGGTCTGATATGCTTGGACCTGCAGTACATTCTGAGCAGGAGCTCGAAAAGCAGTGGCTGATTCTTCAACAAGTACCCTAACTCAAGAGACACTGTCTAACCTGATGAATAATTTCGGTTGTTTTGAACAAGGTTGAACAACCCTGGCAGAAAAGAACAAACGTAAGAAGATATCTGTAGCAAACAAAAAGAACAGGGAGGCACACCCAAATTCATATTGCTGTTCTGAGTTACAGAATTTGACCAACATGCCCCACATTCCAGGAAGCACTCTCATCACTAAATAGTACGTTATGAGGTATGGGCCATTTTCTTACAAATGTGTGAGCTACATTTAATTTTATACACCTGCTTCACTGTTACTGTTTCTTCTTTCCAAATTCTGTTCTGTCTCTCACTCTAGTCTGTCATAAAATTAGAACATATGCGCTCTGAGTTATTGTTCCTAGTATTTCTAAATATACCCTTGTATAACGGAGGTAAGACTTGCAGAAGTGCCAATCATTGCTATATAATGCTGCTCAGGACAAATATTTTCATAATTGTATGATTACTTCTAAACAAGTAATCCATGAAAGTTTAATAAGAGTCTCAATTAAAAAAAAAAAAGAAAAAGAGTCAAGAATATTTATTTCATCACTGCCTTCCCATTTTCATCACAAATAGTGTTTAGGCAGCAGAATTTCCACTGTCCCTAAAAGTCATCTAGTTTGACTTCAATCACTTCTCAGGTGATGCACTTCAGGTTATTTGCTAAAATATTTACCTGATTACGGGCTCAAGATCAGCATGCCTTCGTTCTTCCCTCTTCTGAAAACCCTGATTTAGTGCTCTTAAAATAGTCTTGTCAAATGCTTCAGAAGACAGTTCCTTTGGGAGCTGAGAAAAAGGTTAATGTGAAAAATGAGTAGTTGACATTTTAAAGACTGGATTTGTTCACCATCAGTCTTTATACCTTTTGGTATCAACAAGAAACTCTATTGTTCCAGTTTGAGTAAGGTAATTTACAGACCAAAGGTACAACAAATCATCATAATTTAGTTTTGCTAGAGAAACACTTTGCTGTAAATCCTCACATCAAATCCAGGTGTAAGACAGTTTAAAGCTCTATTTGAAAGACCTACATTCAGAAATTTACCAATACTATGTTCTTTTCCAGAGTAATGTACAGCCTTTTTTGATTTATTTCTTTAAATCCTTCACACACAGAAAATAACATAAAAAAATTACCAGGAAGGACTGAATGCACTGTACTCACTATCATCACTTAGCTGGATTAAATTATTTTAAAGAAACAGGAGTAGAAAGGAGACTGTTTCAGTTATATAATACACTAGACTTTAGTGGCCAATATTGAGATTAATCAATAGCAAGTCCTTCTCCAGTCGCTATTAACACTGAAACTTTTATGAAAATTCTTTATAACTGTTCCCAACGCCAGTATTACAAAGTGAGGTCTTCTGATGTTCTAGTTCAGAAGGTAAAATTCTTGCTACTAAAGAGCATGTCTATTTTAAATGAAAAATATTCCCTAGAACAAAGATTTTTCACATTTACAACTTCCAAAATGTACATTAAAGCTGATCAAATTCATTCATTTATATTACCAAAAAAAAAAAAAAGTCTTTTAATTTTGGGGCAATTAAAAGTAAACTGCCACAGCAAAAATGCTTTTTCCTAAAGTTAAAAGCTATTGCTAATCTGGTTAACATCTGCCATCAGTTATGATCAACAGCACTAAGTAATTTACACGAGAGCGGCATCTTCCTCTTGCATATCTGGAATACACCCAATCCAGAGTGCCAGCTGGATATTACATCCTGCTAGTGGTACAACAAGCACTAAGTAATTCTTTCACTGAATGAAGTGCTACTAATAGAGAGACACTATGTCTAATGTAGATAATTGCTTGGTAACATACATAAAAGGAACTTCTGGAATCTAGACAGACAGGCACTGTTAGTATTAGATTAGTACAGTGCTATAGCACCTGAAGTGTATTAGATACAAAACCAGAAAGAAGTGCTGAAAGCAGCTGTTCTTAACTGACCACTTTGGCTTTAATATACGCTATTGAGGAACTCTGACCGACAAATTAGTCAGTATTAACCAAAAGGTACCAAAAAGCTACTGCAGAAACATGGGGATGAGCAAACCTCCTGTCCTGGTGTTTTGTATTTAAACTTGTCTCCGGCAACAGCCACAACTTTTTTTCCTTTAAAACTTTCATTAAAAGGAATTAAATTCCCTCTGTAGTTAAAGATTCAGTTATACGAACCCAAGACTAGGTGCTTAACTTATCTTAACTTCAGGTAACGAGATAGCCTTGTTACTTGCAAGCTTATTAGTCCTTCCACACATGTGGGTAATTTCCTACATGCAAAGAACTTCTTACACTTATGACCTAAGAGAAGGTGCTCTTTAAATATAAAGCATACAAGTTACCCCATTTACTACCTTAGTTTTTCCCACTGATGCTTCTATTCTGAAACAATTTTTAGTTATCTTACTACTATCACCCACAACCTTCAAATTTCCTGTCAAGTATTTTGAGCATTCTTTTCTGTCCCTAGGAAACTGAGCATACTACTTAACAATGCCATGCAGACTGAAAATAAGAATAACAAAAAGCCAAAATGCAAGTGCATATGAACCGGACAAGCATTCATACCTCTGCGGTGCTTTTTAAAGTAAGGTGTAAGTTTTATCCTGCTCTATTTAACAACTCTCTCTTTCTTCTCTACTTATGGCTATCAAACCAACACAAACCAAATATATTTTTCAGCTGTGCACACTCTCCACAGAACACCTCAGTAAGCTCTTAGTAGCCTGTGGTTGTCTTCCTCTTGTCCTGCCATCTTCTATATATCTAGACTCTGCTGGAGCAGTCAAGCCAGCACATGGAACACTCCACATCTGAAGAGCTGCCATCAGTCAAACTGGACAGCTCTGCAACATTTTGGATCCTGTCTGTTTTCCTGGCTCCTCCTCCTCCTGGCAGCAAGTAGGTACTAGAGGGTCCATTTCAGAAACTGGCATTCATCTTTACAGGTAGGAGAACACGAGGCATGCAGTTGAACGCTCATCCCAGAGCTGCACAGGATCCCATATGACAGTCCTGCTTTTAAGGTTCTCTTCAGGAGCAGATGCATGTACCCTATGTTGTGGGACACCCCATCTGCAACCAGACATGCCATCCATAATTCAAATCCTCACAAATCAAGCTCTGGGAACTCTTGGAACTAGATATTCCAACTAGATTAAAGCAGCAGTGAATACTCACTGCTTCATTTCTACAACGCTGGAAAATATAATGTGGATAATTGAAACAGTGAACAAGACAATGACCTTTGAACAGTAACTGGCTTTCCACTTGCAATTAACACTGCAGTTAAGAACACAAGATGCCATCAAAACATGTCCAAAATAGATCTTTCATTAGTGCCCTGAACAGTGAGGAGTTTGAATACAGAATCTCCCAGAACAGGTGGAACCCAAAATATTAGACACTGGCAATGAAACACACAGTTCGAGGTCATCACAATCATGGGGTCTACATGTGGCCTGCGCACACAAATGCATTCCCTGCTTGGGGCGGGGAACGAGAACAACTTAGAGAACTTTTACTTTTTTTAAACACACGCATGCACAAATAGTTGCTAGATTTTCCTCAAATTTAAATCCTTGCGACAGTGAATATGCCTGCCTTTGTTATACTGAAGAATACAACAGTAAAATTAAGAACTATTATGCTCTTGGCTCTGCCTCATTAATTAAAAACAATAAATGATATTCTTTAAGGTCATTCTAACAGGGACATCAATAAGCAAACAAGCAGTGCTTGTACCTATACGTTAACTCTGTGGGGAATATTAAAAACTCATCTGGTAGTTTTATGGTAGTTCAATTAAAACTAGAAGAGCAATTTCAGATGAGACAAATTATCTCCTCCTGGGAAACTCCCCAAACATTCTGTTGAGCTGCTTCATCTGTCAAGCTGCTCCACCACAATATACATGACTTAAATGGTTAATACAATTGTGAAGTGCAAAAATCTGGTAGCATGCTTTTGTTTCTGTAATTACATCCCAGAAATCACAGCTCTCCTAGACTACTTCTGAAGTTATGAACCCTGATGTGTAAACACTACTTTTATATTTCAATACATACTTTTAGCAGGAATTCCTGAAGCTCCTGGTGTGTTTTTGTTACACATGTTACTGAAAGATCAGACCAGGTTACCTAGTAAGGAAGGAAAAGAGAATGAGGAAAGTTTCTTTCTCCAAATATCATACCAGTTAGCTGATTTTAACATTTCCATAAATCTGACGATCTCAGTATAAGAGTTAACACTTGCAGATAAGTAAATACCAGGCAAAACAGGGATAATGGTGTACTTTTTCAGACATATACTAATCTTGAGTGTATATTTTAAGATCATCTTCATGTTATTTGTGGCTAAAGGGAATATGAACAAATTCAGATGAATGCAATGAAGTCCCTGAAGATTACTGACTTACTGACTCAGAAAGAAGCCAGGCAGAAGGCTTTGTAATTACAGGACTTGTATCAAACAGACATCATTAACTGCAAAAACCAGGTACCAGAGAAAAGGACTGTAGGTCAGACATACTGGATTGAGCTCTTGTTGCCATTATCATGAGTCAAAACAAAAAAGAAAAAAAAATATCTCTCTTTGTTCATATTACCTATAAAATAATTTTATCTGCCTCAGGCTTGAATCTTACATGGTCATATAAGAAGTTGTTGTAGGGTACAATTCATAAAAAGTACTGCAAGTTACTAAAGAAGTTACTCAAGAATCAGACAGCACTTTGGTATATGCTTGTATAAAATTTCAGTAGCTTATTGTTCTGACACAACATGCAAGTAGTAAAACAGCACCTTCACATGCATATTTTGAGAAAAAAAGAAGCTAGCTTGGTTAGATGAGTGCTGCCTGGCTTTAAGCCCACTTCGGGGCTTAAGATTCCCATTACATGCATGGGAAGATTCTGTGTAATGGGAGTGTACATGGCAATTATAAACATTCATTTACTCCCAAGAGTTGATAGAATAATGTCAACCCCCAACTGCCTTCAACTTAGTCCCCAGAAATGCCAACTACTCTTAGTGCCCTCAGTTGGGAAGCCATGACTGTAGTTGCTGTTATAACCTTAAAAAAGCAGTGTCTGGGCAAGCACAAAATGATCTGCAGTGAGGAGCACAGTATATACCTGCACAGATGAGGAGAGGAAACTCTTTCCTAAAAGAACTGAGGTGGAGGAGTTTCAAGCTTACTCAAATACTTCCCAGACTATCTCCACATTCCCCCTTTAACAAAGAAATTCAAAACCACTGTCAAATCCATCTACATGCTGAATTTTCAAAATAGTTTTGTGACTCTAAATATTAATAATCCATACGGTCATTCTGTACAAACCTCTCCTATCTACTATTGTATTTTACCTAGTACTCAGTTCACAGAATATTCGGACAAAAGATCTATGACAACGTTGAAATACTTGGGCAAGTTAACCTTTAAGATTCTGAAGGCTACATTCCACATTACTGTCCTCAGCAAAAGAAGAGTGCAGAATTTTTTGCAAATTTTACCTTCAGACATGATCAACAGCAAGGTATCTGTTGCCACTATTTTACTTCAAAACCAGAAATAGTATACATGTCAATTTAACTCTAATTTTAAGCTTCTCGTAATACCAGAAAAGACAAAACTCTATAATTCACATCCATTTAGAGAATACAATATCAAACTTTGGGATCAACACATCAGTTTTCAACTCAAAATGGCATTTTTTTAAGTTTGCCTCTTCAAAGAGCTCCCATGACACACATCAAATGGCCAGTTATAATGTTTGATCTAAAACATTCTTTTGTTTGGGGAAAAAAGATAGAATTTAACTGTATGTTCAAATCTGGTATACTACCAGACTCACATCTATTGGCCAAATGACTCATAACGTTAGTCAGTCCTTGCTAAGAAAATTACTACTTTGATTCAATTAGAACATCACCACCAACGGCCTAGCAGCTATTATTTAACACCTACAGCCTTTAATACCAGACCTCAATACTGAAAGCTTCTCTTTCAAAGTAGTAAGCAGCAGTGTTTCACTTCTGTTTAAAATTCACTCACATAATTGTTTTATATGTTGCCTCTGGCTATTATAACACATGAAGACTATACTAGGTAGGCCTTCAAGTTTGTTGACATTTTTTTTGGCTTGTTTGTTTTTACCTTAACAAACAAGTAAACCCCAAAACAAACAAACAAAGCACCCCCCAGTTTTGTCAAAAACCACAGGAGACATCCTCTTACGGTAAACATTCATGAAAGAGATCTAAGATGACCATGTGACTCCAAGCAATATATAGCTGCAGACACAAGAACTGCGCTTCTATGCCACTTGAGCAAACAATCAATGAGTTTTAGAATTCTTTGTAATGCCTACCCCAAATTAGCAAATGCCAAGTTTCCTAAAGTGATGTCACACACGCGGCTATGGCTGGTGTTTTACACCTTCCTGCCTTATACCCACAATTACATAAAACACCTGATCTGCACAGAAAATCCAAGAGAATTATAGGTTCATTCCAAGAATCTCTGAAGACCCTAATGTAATTCAAAATTGCCTTCTGAGCAGGTATTTGAAACAAGCTGTACATATCTACAATACATAGATATCATGAAGACAATTACTTTAATATTCTGGAGGTTATTTGCTTACTTTGAATGTGTACTCCAAATGTTTGTCAGCCCTTTTTCTTGGTACTCCTTTCAGGGTTATCTTCTCAATGTGTACAGCTGAAAGAAAAACACCTTATTGTACATGCCAAAATTACAGTTTGAAAACGTATCTACTTACTTAGCCACTCTGAGAATCACCGTATGCTACTTACTGACTCACACAACCCCACTCTCTCTCAGATGCTATTTTACTATAACAAACTGCAGGGGGCAGGTGGAGCCTTGTTCTTTATGAAGTATTACTCTGGCCTGACCACAAGCCCTTCATTGCAGATAATGGGAATCTGTGCATTATCCAAGAACTTATTTAGACTAAAAGTCACAAAAATACAACAATATAACTACTATAAGCGAAAAGACAATAAAAGGAAGTAAAATTGCATCTTTACTCCAAGAAGTAACAAGCGCTGATAAAAGCCTGTGACAGTGCCTTCCACATCCACGTTTCTGAAACATCAAGCAGTAATGAGAGCAAACTAAAGCAGAAGAACCACATTTCTGAAAGGCACTTAGGTAGAAGGAAACACTTGGGGAGGGCCTGAAGGAGACAGAAATGAGTGTCAGCAAACAGAAAATGAAGAGGCGAAGCACATGGCTACTACAATCGTCCTGTAAAGCGTATCATTAAATTGAACTGAAAAGGAAGAAAGGCACTTTCAAGTACTTGTTACTTTAACATTCCTTCCCCATAGTCTACTGTATTCAGGAATAGGCAAGTTCTGGCTGTGACTTGGTAAGCAGCAGCACCGTATGGCTTTCAGGGCCTGGAGATTTTCTTGAGGGCACATAACATTGTTCAGGTAATACTCTATATAAAAATCCTTATGTAGCCGAGATGGGCTTTTCACTTTTCCTGCCATGCTGGCCTAAGAATTCAACAGAATTTTATTCCTTTACAAGCATGAACACATCTTTATGTGTAAAAAATTTTATTTAAAAAACAATTCGACCAGCCCTACACCATCAATGCTTCCTTTCAATGCTTTTGAAATTTTTTCTTTTTTGGGGGGAGGTGGGAGGAGGGTGGTGTTACCAGCTAATGTTTTCCTTTCAATTTTTAACTGCATGTTTACATGGGATATATTGGGAACTACTCATAACAACTAAAAAAAAAAATAAATTTAAAAATCAACCTGCTACAAGTGTTTGTTACAAAGCTTATTCTTGGAGATTAGCTAATTACCATTTCATCTAACTTAAACATCTTTAATGAATTTTGTTAAAGTTACAATTAAAGTATCATCCCCATCAAACATGCCATTTCTAAGAGAACTAAGTATTGGCAATTTCCTTAAAGGAATAATAAACCAGCATACAAGCCTAGTGATAGTGTTACAGCTTCCAATTCTTTTAGTAGAAAGACTGACAAATACTGGGTGTGCTGGTGTACACTGGTTGTAACTCTCTACCTGGGAGTTAGAGCGCTAGACTATCAGTTCATTTTTATCAGTTAATGAAGATTAATTACTACAAAGCAAAGAAATCTGAGATGAGCGAAGAATGCCAGACAATAACATACATCAATATACCATGAAAAGCCGAATGTTTAGTGACCTTAATTTTTACCTGTCTGGTATAGATAAAAGCACTGTTAGAAAAAGGACTACGGCATAACATGAGCTTTGGTGCAGTAAAGTTTCTTAATGGCCAATGTTTAAATTGATACCATCAGCTGAGTTGATATTCATAAGTTAATTAAAAAGTTGATTCCAATGACTGGAACTGAGAATAGTGGTTTAAATCGCATTTCACTACATGCATATATTTAGCATACATAATTATGGAAACTAACACCATTAACATTCACAGACAAGCTTCTTTTCTAATGAGATTGTGTTTAAACTATTGAATGTTCTCAATGCTAAATGTATTTGTCCTCAAGTATAAAGAAATTTTATTACACAATGTAGTACCTTCAGCTTCCTTAATTTCTTTTTGTTGCTGTTGCATGCTTCATCATAGTAAGTGATACAACAGGTAATTACACTGTTGTTGCTGCACAGCTTTAGTTCCACAGTTTCAACAGATCGCTTTAAAATTCTGTTTCCACAATCACATTTTAAATATTCTAAATGGCGAGACCGAGAAGAAATGTTTGAATATACAAGCCAATGAGGGGTGTTACGTCTCTACATCTATTTTGGACACAATACATGCATTCAAGATGATTAAGTCAAGCATGTATACATGACACTGCTTCCATTGTAAGTGTAAGTCAAGATTCCTAAAAATCATGTCCATCACAGCCGAGAATAAAAAACATGTTTTATTATCAGTGCTATTTCTAACCCAGTAAGGAGATTTCTGCAGCAGGGACTCTTTCTATCACATCCCTATATAGCAAATATCACAAAATGATTCTGATCCTTCACTGTAGTTGCTAACTATGATAATACAAATGCTGACAAATATTTAAGCTCTTCGCTAGATTATTCAACTTTTCTGCGCTTCTGTTACTTAATTCAAGAGCATTGCTAAAGAGAGTCTCCCTTTTGTGTTTCTAATTTGTGAATATGAACACTTTGAACTCTGTAAAAGTATTTGAAACAGTTTTGTTGTCTGTAATCTGCCATAATCTTTCTGTGTTTTTTTTCAAGGAATTAAAACTCTCAAACTGCCTGCCTTCAAAGTGTAATTAAATCTCCACAGTAGAGACAAAAAGACATTTATGAGGAAAAAAGGAATAGCAACAGTTTTCCCAGATTGCCAGCTCTTCACTATCTGCAGGATAGTGTAGACTAATTTTGAGTAGACAAGTGATTTTGCTAATCTTGTTGGAGAATAAAGGGTAAGAATAAATATGTTTTCAATAATGCTCATTTCTTCAAAGAGAAGAAACTGTGCTGGCAATTGCACAGAAGAGTTCTGTTTACGCTTTGAAGCCTTGTTCTATTCTCCCCAACAGAGCCGGAAGACTTCTATGGAAAGCCTCTCACTTCTTCAAACTACTACTTCTATAGAACCTCCTAATATGTGTTTTTTCTTTCTTTGTTTGTTTTTTAAGACTAATCACATACAACTGAATTAAGTAGCAAAAGCATGCACTGTTTCACAGTATCTTCATGTTTAGTTTTGCTTAAAAAATTGAAACACCGTTAATACAATTGCATTAAACTTTCTTGTTTTCCCCCAAATCCCACCTCTTTTTTCCGGAGGAAGCCCATTTGCAATCAATTTTCACGCATGCAGTCACCAGTAGTTAGCAGCTAACAAGAACGACAACTTGTTATAATAAAGAAAAGACCAAGTAGGCAGCAGAGAAACTATTATACTTACGAATCATTGCAGTTTCTCATTCAGACGAACAGCAAGACAGATGCAAGGTTTCTACAACTCCAGGCAGAGTTTAGCATTAAAAAAAAACCACCTTAAAGTATTCCTCAAAAGAAACCTCAGACAACATACCTTCTCGCTGAGGTCTATGGGAAGCCATTGGTAGTCCATCATGAGGTGCCGTGGTTCGTTCTAGCAAACTGGTCTCATTACTCGACATGCAGTCACTATGGGAAAAGTCATTCTAAATTGAGAAGGAAAAAAAAGGAAGTGTCTTAATAGAATGTATGTTATCAAAGCTTGCTCTAAACAGCAGAAATTACAGAAAAAAAGTTTCTTATTTGTTATTCTGCAGGAGAAAAACCTGAAGTTCTTGACAGTGGCAAAAAGGTGGTCATTAGCCATTCTAGTTCTTACTTTTTTAAAGAATGTATTTGTTTATTAAATGTCAGCTATAACCTCCAATGTTTCACTGACCTTATTTTAAAAACAGCACAGGGTGGGGGACAGATCGTGTGCCTTTAGGGTATCTCAAGCTAGACAATTCAAGATCATGAGCTCAGGACTTCAGTGCGAATTTACTGTTAGTATGAACTCTTTCAATTACTAACTTGTGAAGTCATCTAGTCACTACGCTCTAAACATATTCTCCTCAATTATTCATGCCCTGTATCTTCAGCCTGCCACCTCTTCTATATAGGAAATCATGAATAACTGTTTGGACAGTCTGTCAGTACATGTGGTCCTAACAGCTAAATCCATGCACCTCTTACTAACTAAACATTCAGAACACAACCAGTTGCCACCAACGCCCTCTCTTCCATAGACAAAAGGACAGACTGAAGGCTCATCTCTCCACACATTTGCATGCAGACTTCAAAATTATATGCCAAGAATTACTACTGTTTTAATACAGTGCATAAGGAGGGACAGAACAGGAAATCATACAAGACATAACATGGACAGATAAGTAAGGCTAACAATGATAAATTAGAGAAAAGTATTAGATGAGCATGGACTTCAAGTGGATTCTCTAGGGTAACAAGAGCCTATATAATTTTTCCCAAATTAAGACAAAACATTAATGTATCAATTTATATGTTCTTCAATGACCAGGTCTTGTTAAAAAAAAAAAAACCAAACTGACCAAGCAAGCTAAAATTCAGAAATATTTTAAAACATCCAGTGACTTTAGATGCAACTGGTTTTACCAGTTGACCAGTGTAATTCCACGTTTCAAGGAAACGACACATTGCCCTAAAAAGATACATCCACAAAGAACTAGGAAATACTGGAAGTTACTAGCGAGTTTCTGGATTAATCTATTTTAAGTGAGGCACCTCTATTTATCTGTAACAAGAAGTATAACATATGAGCTTAGCAAGTACCTAAATGCCATCAATATGCAAATACCATATTGATGGTAGCAGCAGCGGCAGCAGCGCAGAGGAGGAGAGAAGGTGGTTCTTTGTTTAGCACGACAAATCAACCAAATACTGTTTTTTATTAAGCACTGGAAGCTAAAACAGAGGGTAGGTTTCTTGGGAAAGCTTTCAAAAGAAGCAAGTTAAACAGAGGACATTCAATGCACCCCAAGTATTTAGCAACTGGTCTGCATGAAAACTAGAAGGTAATAGCTCTATAAAACAAATAAAATTCCTGGGAGAAATGGATACTTTTTGGAGTAGATGTATATTGAAAGTTCAAAGTCTGCTCCTCTCATTCAGGATGAAGAACACTGCTCCACTGAAAGACCTTCATAAAAGATGGGTAGAGGAAAAATATAAATCTTCAGACAGTACTCTTATTTTTAAATATAGAAAGCATAAGATTCTGGAAATAAGTGCCAGAATACATGTGATTTTTTTTTTTTTTGCCCCCGAAGGACTTGTGCAACATGATGGGACAAACCAGCAGCCAAGACTAGTTACCTTGTTTGGTACAGAGGACCCCAAGACTGTCACAACAGGCAGACCAGAATGAGGAAGCACAGAGGTGTCAAAAGACATCAGAATCCCCTTGCAGTTTGTGAATTCTTCAATGCACTTCTTCAGATTTGACAGATGTACCAACTAAAGCTGGCTTCATCTCACCAAACCAGCTTTACATCATCTATAGCGTGGGTACAATCTGTGGCAACTCCTAACAATACATTCAACTCATTTAGGACCAGTAAGTATACAGGCATCAAGCCTGCCCCAGGCATACTGTTAATCTAACTTTCATCAGTCACATCAACAGCAGTATGCAATTAGCAAGTGAACATCTCTGTGCCTTTAGACTGCACTACAGACGGCCTGAGGAACTGAACGACATTTTAGCTGTTTCATCTAAATCAGTGTACAGTTTCTGTTCTACACTGAGTGTTAGTAATTTCAGGTTTCAAAGCAATCAGATTTAAAATATAGAGCATGCTTTGTTTCCTCAAGACAAAACTCACACCAGTCCCTAGTCACTCAGTAAACAATCTCAGCAAATTTAACTGACCAAAACATTATTTCATGCTTCAAACACCTAATAAATTATGAGCGCAATGTCAGACATGGAATAAGAAAGGAAAATAGCTGTATATCAACGAGATTGCATTTTAACAGCTTCAGCCAATTTCCAAGTTTAGTTTAATAAAAAAACAAAACAACCTACAAGCATGCTCTGGAGAGAACCACTTTCAGATCTCCTCAAAACTCCCATTGATACTGTTTTGTCAGACATTTCGTAGCAACTGTGGAGATAACCAAACCCAAGTACTTCACTTTTTAAGTGTTAACTCCTGGTCATGCAGTATTCACAAAACTGTTGGCATTTGAGCATTAAAGTTACCCTGTTAAAAATGTGATTCATTTAAGACTGTCTATAAAAAGCACTACTACTATGATTAACTGGCTGTGTCCAAACTACATAAGCTAACAAGTGTAGCGCATATTTTGGTATGAGAGTGAATGTCTTCCTGACATGAAATCAAACAACTGAACCAAGATTTCTAGCGAAGATCAATGTCAATTCTCTGGCAGAGGTAAGGTCTTCCTTAAACTACAGCCACACGTTTTGCCAAAAGCAGCTTTGATATCTTTCTTCCACACTGCATACAGAAGACGACAGACATTTGGATTAACTCTGACAGAGGCTCTCAAACTATTCAATTTGTTTTACTTTTCTGAGATGTCTTTTTCCACCTCTGAAATCATCAGCATAAGAGCTCAAGGCAGTGCTTCATTCATTTTAAGGACCAAGCTGAGACTTCCACCTCATCAATTACTTTTTTTTAGAATTCACAAATGGATCTAAAAAGAATCAAATTTAAAGTGAGACCTTCTGTTGCATTCAAAGTCAGGCTATTTGTTTTGATTAATGGAAAAATAAATTACAGTCTATTCTAATAAATAATTGCTCGTTAAGAAGTCAAAGAAATTGTGAGCAGTTTTTAGAAGAGAGGTGTGGAAATAAGATTTACTTCAAAGATGTATTCTGCTCAGCTCATGTCAAAGAAGCATTAAATATTGCTGCTACACCTCCTAATACCAGAAAACTGCTTCTCACCTAGCATATACATCATCTTTGTAACAGTGTTCAAATATTTTTGCAGAGAATTATTCTAGAATGGTTACTTTTCTATCCATGGCAGCGTTCTGTACCAGGTGAGCTACATCCACATTGGAAGGCTCCCTCTAAACTGCAAAATATTACATGGTTCAAACCTGTATTTAAACAAGTCGTGATATCGATGATTTTATAAATCACCATAACAGTAAAAAAGTTTGTAATTTATTCACTTGAAAAATTCTTCAGCAGAAAGTTAAACCAATAATATGTACTGCGTGTATTCTGTGAATGATAGCTTTCACAATACCTAGTGGAACGCAGAAGGTAGACAGTAGGGTAATCCAGGGCAGTCATAGCTTTACCTTACAGCTTATAGCCTGCAAGGGTTGTTTCTGTGCCAGCTCCAGATCCTATCTTAAGCTGCGTTACAACTCTTCACATTTGGTGTTAGCTACTGTGACAGTCCTACATCAAACACTCACAAGTAACTAAAACACAAGTGGCATTGTCAGAGCGGACAACTCCAGCATGCAAGTGACTGGGAAGTCAAGGCAGTCTGGAGGGCCAATGAATACTAAGAGTGACATCGTGGGTTGCTACCTGGTGCCAGTCACACCACAAACACAAGTCCTTTAGAACTGGGTAGACTGCGGAGGAGTTCCTGTTGATGGTCATGCTGTGTAGCGCTAATTGTGCTAGTCATTTTCTGTCAATGAATAAAATGTATTCACACAACACATGCAAGTGTAAGGTTAATTCTTGCACAAGCCTTTGCCACCGTAAGGCTTTCACATGCAAGGATTCACTGCAGCAGTGCTGCTGCTAATGATTAAAATACAGTGAAGCAAGAAATGTGGGTGGCCTCAAACCAGTTGCCAGATAATTAATTTGATAATCGCACAGATCTTTGTGACGGGCTAGAGGATTAACTACATTTCTCCTTGAAAGTGAAATGAGCTAAGACAGCGCTGTAAAAATTGTCTGCTCTCACAATCTAGACCAGAGTTTTGTATCTAAGACATCTTTCCTCATATGGTTGAAAGCAAGTACCATATTAAAAAAAACACCTACCACTTCAGATGTTTCCTGGGACTGTAAAGACAAGCATCAAATGTCTAAAGTGGAGAACCATCCTGCTTGGAAGGATGCTGCTCTCTATAACTAACATATGTGAGCTGAGCAAATCTCAGCTAGTCTACATGTGACAGATGTCCAAACTCTGCCTTCTATTAACGTAGATGGCTGATCAAACAATGTCATGCTGGTATTGGTTTGGCAATATGTAATGAAATCTGTTACTGGATAGCCTACTAATCATCATGAGCAAGTGACTGATGCATATAAGTCTTCTGATGTTTGCATTTCACTTCCATAAAAGAACTATTCATGCATCAGCTCTGATGAGCACTAACAAGGGAAACCTGCTTACAGCAGCTGGACAGCTTGATTAGTTCTATATGCCCAAATATGAAAGCTTATTTTTCTGCAAGACTTCAGTAAATGTCCTGTTAGGGACAGCACTACTTAGCCTTGCAGGCTGTGCAGATGTAAACTGGCACAGCTCATTCATTCATGTACAAGTGGGAACTGGCAAACAAAACCAGATGAAAGAAGGCATCTTGGAAAATCAGGGTCTAACAATCATGAGTTATCAACTACAGCATCTGTACCTTAGAGAAATTTGAGTGATGTCAGCATAATCATTAATAGATGTGGTGCCAGTTAAAAGACCAAAGCATGATTTGCTTAAAACAATCCTTACAAGCCACCATCCTTACTGCTTCACAGCTGTGATACACAGACACATAGCTATGTAGCTACGTTAGCACAAAGGCAAAACATCACCTCTTAAGAAGCAACAATCAGCTGAAACTGCACGTGTACTTGTGTGCTGCTGAACCCTCTCTTGATGATGACAGCAGCAAAGAGGAAGCCTTACTCAAGACTGTGTGCAACCATATCTGCACCCTATCACCCCATTCTTGCTGTTGCTTGGATATAGGGATGAAACATTCATGCCATCTTATACTTAAATGGAAATCCAGCATGTGCATTTAACACTCACAAATGCAAACATACAGGGCAGCAATGCTTCAAAATCTGTTTCATGTTGACAACTGTTGATGCAACAGATTGTCTCCCATGCAAAAAATCCACTACTGTCTTGGACAAGCTGCTAGTCAAATGCAAGATCGAGACTGAAGACGATTGCCCAACTGACATTGCTGCTAAGTTACGCTTCAGTTTGCAAGCTCTGAACTACACAATGGCACTGTCTAATTGATTTGAGACGCAGAGAGCTCTCCTACAAGACTACGAACAGAATCGGCCTCAAGATCTAAGACCACAAAGATCTACCAAATGATCTCTCTTTTGGCCACAGCCAACAACCAACTTAAACGCTTCCTTGTTAACTTATCTTTTCACATGCAGAATCAACCTACAGAACAACAACGCTTATTCCACATAGCATCACAGGCTTGAGAAATGGGCTGACAGGAACCTCATGAAGTTCAACAAGGGGAAGCGCAAAGTCCTGCACCTGGGGGGGAACAACTACAGGCACCACACAAGCTGGGGCCTAACCAGTTAGAAAGCAGCTTTGCAGAAAAGGACCTATACATATAAAAATGTATATATATACATCTGAAGGGAGGGTGCAAAGAGGATGGAGCCAGGCTCTTCTCAGTGGTGCCCAGTGACAGGCCCACAGGCAATGGGCACAAACTGAAACACAGGAGGTTCCCTCTGAACATCAGGAAACACTTTTTTACTGTGAGGGTGACCGAACACTGGCACAGGTTGCCCAGAGAGTCTGTGGAGTCTCCATGCTTGGAGATACTCAAAAGCCATCTGGACATGGTCCTGGGCAACCAGCTGTAGGTGGCCCTGCTTGAGCAGGGGGAGGTGGTGGACAAGATGACCTCCAGAGGTCCCAGCCAACCTCAGTCATTTTGTGGTTCTGTGACCAGACATAAAATCCTATAATATGTGAAATAAAAGCCTGACTGGCTGAATATGTGGTTCAAATGGATAATGTGCAACAGCCCTATTAACTCATATCTAGTAAGCTGGACTGCATAGAGAGAACACACAGTTGCCCAAGAGTACTTTAAGGCATATTTGTTTAGTGAAACTATTTTAAGAGCTCACCTGTAAGAGGTAGTAACAAAACACTACGTGGGAGACAGAAACCTTTTGAAAAAACATCAGCTGATTCAGGGAGGAAAAGCACACCATATGACAGCTTCAGCAATCACATATTGACTAACTTGTAGCACTGTGAAATCATCACAATTTTGAGACAAAGGGCATACCAACCTCTTACGCAGCGTTAACAACTTCAGCTATCAAGGCCTGTGGCAATTACACCTGAAGTACCAGACATGTCAGCTACAGCAATGATTTACAGTGCTGGCGGAATACTGCACCGTGTGTTTGCTAGAAACACAGCGTGTTCTTTCTCTAAGTCTCATTTGCATCTGAGCTTTTAACTGGACTTAAACCACAGTTTCAGTCCAACCTAGCTAGCCCATGACAAAGTAGAGAACTTGAAGCTAAAGCCAGCAATGCAACAGTTCAGATGTTACTGCATCACCAGTTGGTTCCTCAACCCACAACTTTGTATAACTTCAGTACTGTTAAAATTGTCTGCTGAGTGAATAAGAACAACATTACTTGAATGTGTTAGTTCAGACTGATACAAAAAATTATTCTCACAATGGCCTAGAGTGACGGAAAGATTTAAAAAACATTTGCCCCTTAAGAGTGGTTCACTAAAGTACAGTTAGTACCGAGAAGAGACGATGCCTTCATTACTACTTTTAACTACTGGCAGAGGGTAATACGTCACTTTGTCCAATTCTTGAACTCAAGAGGTCTAAGCAGCACAGTTAAAAAGTATTATTTCATGTATGGCAGTTCCAAATAACAGAAAATCTCTCTGTCATGTTCTTATCTCACTCTTAAGACACTTCCCAAGGCATTAAATCTCCTTTCACTATTAAAAGTACTTTTACTTTCTTCTCCCAAAAAGGACAAGATTAAGAGGTTGAGGAAAGGCAAGAAGCTCACAAAGGAATGCAGTTTGCAGCCAGATCTCCGAGTTGGTCCTCTGCAAGCTTCAGTCTCTGAAAGTATAAACCCTTAGACTTGGAGAATACTACAGAAATTCACCAAGTCTTGGACAAAAACTAGACATTTAGTATCAATTACAGTTAATGGAGAATCAACTGTAGCATTTTCTAGGGCAGCTACGGCTAGACACTGATATTGGCAAGTAAATGAGGCGACAGATTTAAGTAGACAGAATCCTACAGACTTCAGTGGTTTCATAGATACAGCCATCTTACTGCTGCTGTCTGCATCCTTTTCTGCAGCTCTTTAGAAAGAGCTGAGAGTCCTCAGTACTCAAGCCCAGTGAGATCCAGCTATCTACAAATAAGTCAACGTTGGCCAACACTGAAAACTGGACAACAGCTTAACAACAGTAATCTAAGTGCAAACATTAGGAAGTCATGGGTGTATTTTCAATGCCCTCAGTGCTCATTTAATATGTTGGAGAAGAAACTGGCATGGAAAACAGCGACAGGCTGATTAACCCTGGTATACAGGGACTGGGCAAGGCTACAAACTTGTCTTGTCCTAACACATCATATTTAGAACTAAATGACTGAAACGACTGAGAGCAGTGAAAGTTTTTACTCCGCAATTTCCTGGAGCATTAGCATGCAGATTTAGACAGAAGTCTTTCATTTTAAGCATTGTCTTTTATCTAGTTATGACTTTCCTTTCCAGAAGACTTCCAGAAATGTTTCTGGAAATCCTTAACTCCTGTTTGGAGTCAGAGAGATTCCTGTTTGGAGACAAGGGTGTTAGGTTCACTGAGGGAGCCGGAATACTTTTTATCTCAGTATGCAAAACTTGTAAAACATCCGTATTTTCCTGGAACGTACCACCATTTAAAAGATCTTTGCCAAGAGTACAATGACATTTTTTATCTTTCTGTCTCTCATTTAAACGAGACTCTGAAGACACACTTTTCCTTATATTCAACTCTATGACACTAAAAAGAGTACACTGTAGCTTCAAAATGGGATTGCCTGTATTTTTGTTCCCACAGACAGAGCTCTTAGATTCTAAAATTAAGTTCTACTACCTTGTTCTGCTGCAAGTCACTGAAGATCAATTATAAAAGCACTCTTCTAATTTGCAGACAAAATATCCTATAAATAGAAGCCTAACAGAAATACTCTGTAAACAGAAACCTTCCCTTTGTTTGTAAGTAGAGACTTTTTCTATAAAGAATCTTCCAGCCAGCTAATTATAATACTATTCAGCAAACCATTATCTCCAGGAGATTGCTTATTTCAACAGAACCTTAGTTCTATTACTGTCAAGTATGCCTGATTAAATGTTCCAGTGTCTAACGCAAGCCAGATTTATTATGTTAGCACATATTCAGACCTCCCTCAGTATTTCAGCATTCTGATCTCAGACCTTGCATGGGATAGAGCAAGAAAAGCAATGAAGTCAAACAGCTTTGATACTGATGTACTCATTAAACAAATATAATTAACACAAAAATTAAGCTATGTGTTCCATTACTTAAACCAATATATATAGTGGTATCAGCAGACTTTTTGCACATTAATGCTTGTTTTATGACTACAGATGTGAATGTTGCTGATTTATTCTTATACTTCAATTTTAGATTCAAAGTTCATATTCTGCACAGCTTAATGTACCAATGACTTTTTTCCCAAAAGGTGTTATTATAAACTACACCTTCATTTAAAAATCTGCAAACAATATCAAGTGTTTCTACCTTAAGTAATAAAAAAGTATTTCAGAACACTTTCTTAAAGAAACAAAGTTTATGCAATTACAAGGCAATCCTACCTCTGCTCCTCCCACTCCAACAGTCCCATCTCCTACACCTTTTGAATTTATCAGCCCTTTCCAGCTAAATTTGTTAAAATGTATCACTAAGAAATGTTCGGTTCTTAAAGGATCATTAAAATAGAAGACCAAAAAGAGCAGCAATCCTATTAATCCTTTGTCAAGAAGCAACTTTAATGTGAGTTCAATCTTATTGGGCAGCACAGATCCTATCCAGAAAACATAATCCCAATCATGGGAAAAAGCAAACTGCTTTATGTTCTAGTAAATCACCCACAAATTCTTTGTAGGTGAACCTCTCAAGTTCTGCTGCTCATTATACCTAAATGCTATAGCTCCTTGAAACCTCAAACCAAGCCTTTCTGTTATATATGCCACATGCAATAACATAGTCCTTGCCCTAAGGAATTCAGAATCTAAACTTGACAAACTACCTGGTTCAATTCCAGGTCTGAACTCCCTCACCTCTGCAGGCTGATTTCACATCACAGTTGCCTGCCATAGGTACATATTATTTCACGGATCACGTGAACAACAGCTGTCCTACCATCTTCAGACTGTTCAGAAGACATGAGCTGAGAAAGCCTGGGAGTGTTAAGGAAGGGAAGACCAGCGCTGAGCTAGCAGCCTCTCAGCACAAAACTTCTCTTGTGGTTTATCTGCTCGATAAACCGGGCACACCACAGCCCCTCTCGGGACAGGCCGTGCTTGCGGCAAAGCCTTCCCGCAAAGACCTCAGGGTCCTCCCACACCCTAGGCTTCCCCCCGCGCTTCGGGAAAAGGGCTGCAGGATCCCAGCGTTCCGGGCAGGGACAGCTCCTCGGACCAACGCCCAGGCACACCCGGGCAGGCGCGGCAGGGCCCCGGCAGAGCCCCGGGATGGGCAGAGCCAGCGGGGCGCTCCAGGCCCACAACAGCGGGCGGCACGCGCCGGCACGCCGCCCTCCCATTGGGCGGCCGAGAGCGCGGGCCCCCTCCAACCTCCGGGGGCGGCGGGACCGGCGCGTGATTGGGCCCACGCGCCGCTACGTCGGTGCGGAACGGTCGAGACCCTTCCCGTTATGCAACAGAGGGCGGCTCCCCTCCCCCGGCGGGACGGAGAGGAAACCGCCCTGCGGGCACGTGACCAGGAGCGCAGGCTCCGCCGCCGCCATCTTGAATGGGGGCGGGAAGCAGCGGTGACCATTAGCCGCCGCATCCCTGCCCGGGGAGGGGTCTGGCGGAGCAGCTCGCCGGGCACCGGCCTTTTCGCCCCCACCGGCACGGCGGGGGAGGGCGGAGAGGAGCAGGGGCTGTGCCCTCACGGGGCGGGGAGGCGCCATGATCGATCCGTCCTCCCCGCAAACAAAGCGAGAGGTCACCCCCTCCCCCCGGCCGTTCTCAGGCCAGGAAAGGGGAGAGACCTCCGGGCCGTTACGGTGCTCTTTGGGTTGGGGTCGTTTCCCCCCCCCCGCCTCGGTTCTTCTGCCCTCGCAGAACCTGGCTGTCCCTGTTTAACGGGGGAGGAGAAAGTTCAAGCCCTTCTTCCAGGTGCGGCCATTGCAAAACGTGACAGGAACCGCCTGCTCCGGGCACTTCCCGTGCGGCCGTGAGGCGCGGCAGCAAGGCGGCCAGCGGGCCGGCCCCGGGGGGGCACGGAGGAAGGCTGGCGGGGCGCAGGGCACCGCGAACATCACAAGGGCGGGAGGTAAAGCTGCTGGTGCTGCACGGCCGCTGCCTACATGGCCACAGAGCGGGTTAGAACCAAAGAGGGAGCCCTGCCCTTCTGACCCGAGGCCAGCCGAAGAAGAATTCAGAGAGGTCTTTATGAACCGTTTTAGTTCACAAATGCAGAGCCCTGAAGGCACTTAAATTTCAGACATTAAAGGAAGATAAAAAGCCTGTGGACACCTGACAGGATTTTAAATCAAGTCCAATTTAACAGTACAGCTGCATTTTGCCAGGGAAGTCTTTAACCGTGCTACTAACTCCATTTCCTCCAGCGTCCTATCTGCGAGGGTCCCACCATCCCTGTGAACGTGAACTGAAAATACTCAGCAGAAACCCACTGATCCCTCTGTTCCCTGACAGCCATTATTTCTCAGAAAAGGCTCTGCTGTATTTACAATTTAACCATTAAGAAAGGAAAAAAAGCCTACAGAAGGGATGCCGTTTCAGTCCCGTGTGGACTAGGGAATATGTGATGTGCATGTTCAGCCAAGCTGACTCGGGTCTCTCAGTGTTCCCTGAGTAAACAAAACCACAACTTGGAAGGCTGCTTTTATGCCGAAGCCAGAATGCTGCACAAAACAGACTTCAATTCCAGTAGTTCATGAGAGCCTGAGCTCCTAATACATTTGGTGGGACACACTGAGCAGCTACAACCGATGTGCCAGTTTCAGGCAGGAAGTACATTTCCAGTTATTAGCACTTTAAACCCAGCAAGAACAGTGTCCACTCTTAGTACTTCCTGCAACTCGATCTTCTCCCCCTAAAGATGGACTTCCAGCATTCATTTTGGGATAGAGCAAGACTTGATGCAGGTCAATGAGCCAAAATAAACACTTTTTGGACTTACGCTATGAATTCACTATGATTTCAGTACCATAACATCTACCCACTAGTTTATGACCTGCCAAATGTGCTTTGGTCTTAAAAGGATACAAGCATTTACTTCATGTATTCGAAGGCTTAGAAATTCATCCCCATCTCCTCCGAGTACTCCTCAAGAGCATACCCTGTCTTTACCAAACAGAAAAAGGAGCCATTCCTTTCGTATGGCAGGCAACGTAAAACAGTTTTCTAGGAGTGGCTGAATTGGACAGCACTGCAAGTAAACTTGGAAACAAAATCCAAAAACCCCAGCCCTTACTGGTTTGTACCTTTTTCTGTTAAGTACCTGATGAAAACCCGATGTGTTCAGTTGAACAGCATTATAAACACCTATCTTCCAGCCCTTTCTTCCCCTTTGCATGAGAGGCCATCTATAGACCAAAAACTGCGGAGCTCCAAGACGATGGCTTGGTTGCATAAACATGGGGCAGACGTTAAAGCCAACGCTCGTCGAGAGGACAGCACTGAGTGGCACTGGGGGAAAAACTTAGTTTAAACATAGCTGCTGCAGAGGAGAATGCTTCAGTGCCACGCACTAGAAGTCTTCATTCTCGGCAACAGCCACCTTCTAGCAACAAGTGGCACATCTGCTTTCAAGATGTGCTTTGCTGTTTCCTGACAGCCACCCAGAAAATCAGCTTTTCTCTGGACAGAAGCTCCAGTTGTGACATTTGAATTTGCTGCTTTAGTAGAATGATTACCACCCCTCCCCAAATGTCTTCAGCCACCTTACTGAACATGGCTTTTCAGAGAACCAGCCTTAGAGCCGCTGACCCCTGGCCTGATCCTTGCCAAGCCCAAGCTTAAGTCTCATTTGGGGAGGGGGGAGCAGGTTCTACATAAAAATTATTTCAATGTGTTCTATTGTTTTAAGCCCCTAGAGAACGCTCTCTTAGGCCGCATGGTTTCTATCTAGCATTATTATTATTTTTATAAGTTTAGTCAAGCTGTCGCTTGTACTTCTGCATCGTACAACTTCTTCAGTGGCCTACAGCGTACGAGGCAGCCAGTCAAGCTGTAGCAGTACTCTGCACCCCGTGCTCCAGCAAGGCACGATTCAAAAAGCGGTTCTCCAGAAAGCATGGCAGGCTAGAAAAAGAAGTCCTCCCTCCCTCCCCAATTCTACTACGTCATAGTCAGGCACTGTTACGTCACAACAAGAAATTCGTACTAGACCCTCTACAGCAGCTTGGGGGGGTGGCCGGGGCCTATACTGCCGGGGGGGGGGGAATAGGACGAGCAACGAAGCAAGACGGGAGGGGCCACATCCCAATGCGGGGCTTCGGGGAAAGGCAAGCGGCCGCCCTCAGCTCCTAGAAAATCGGGAGGGGGTGAAGGAAGGAGGAGGAAACCGCCTGATGAGATGGCGCAGCGGGAAGAGGCCAGGACGCGGCGTTACCTGGGCTTGGTGGCGGCCGAAGCCCTCCTCTTCCTGGTCCCCGCATAAGGCCCTCCGCAGCCGCTCCAGGTGCTCCCGCAGGGTGACCCGCTGGTGGAAGGAAAAGGCCGGGTGCAGCGAGGCCATGGTGAAGAGCAGGAGCAGCTCCTCCTGCGCGCCGAAGCCCAGGCCCTGGGCGGCGGGGAGGCTGGCCTGCCCGTTTTCTCCGGCTCCGTCCATCACCACCACCACGTCCTCCTCCTCGGCCCCCCCCTCCTCGGCAGCGCCCGCTTGGGGCCGCCGCGCCGGGCAGCTCTGCAGGATGGAGTCCACCTGGGGCAGGAGGCGGTGGAGGCGGCCGGCGGCCTCGCGGTTCTCGGAGCCCAGCAGGGCCAGGTAGACGATGAGCTTGGAGCGCACGGCCGGGTCGCGGAAGTCGCCGAGCTGCCCGGGGTCGCTGAGCCCGTTGGCCTTCGCCTCCGAGTCGCGGAGGCAGTGGTAGTCCTTGCGGGCCAGGTCTTCCAGGCAGGAGCCCAAGAACCGCAGCTCCAGCGGGTTGCACAGGTCCAGCAGCCCCACCATGAACTCCAGCCGCTGCGCCGAGCCCAGCACCAGCCCGAACCACTCGTACACCGTCTCCTTGTCGGTGCGGGCCGCCGCCGAGCCGGGCCCGCCGCCGCCCGGAGCGGTGAGGGCGGCGCGGGGGGGCGGCGGGCCAGGCCCAGGCCCCGGCCCCGGCCCCAAGCCGTGCAGCTGGCTCGGCCTCTCCAGCCCGCACCCCCTCCCCGCGGCGGCGCCCCCGCGGGCCGGCGCCCGGGGCACCTGCTGCAGCTGGAGGTGACAGTCCAGGGCACCGCCGGGCTCCTTCAGCCCCAGCCCCGCGGCCGCCGCCGCCTCTTCCGCCGCCGCCGCCTTGTGGCTCGTCTGCTTCAGGGGCAGCTTCATCTTCAGCATCCTCGGCACGGGGGGGACGCGAGCATCCGACGGGGCCCGGCTCCGGGGGTGGGGGGGGGGGGGAACGGACGCGGCGCGGCCGACGGTCAGGAGGAGCCGCTCATGCTGCCGCGGCCCTGCCGGCGCGGGAGAGGCGCGCACGGGGGCAACGGTCCCGGCGTGTGCGCGCGTGGGGAGTGGGCGGGAGGGTGGGGGAAGGGCGGGCCTCGCTCGCGGCGGCGTCTGCGGCTCCCGCAGCGGTTCCCCCTCCCCCCTTCCCCAGCGCCCGTGCGCGCGCCCGGCGGCCCTCGCGCACGCGCGCAGAGCCGGAGGCGGCCGTTGGCGCTCGCGGCCCCGGCCGGCGCGGACTGAGCCCCAGCTCGCGGCGGGGGGGGCGGGGGAGGGGGGCAGGGCAGGACACGGCCGAGAGGGGGCGGGCGGAGCGCGCCTCTCCGCCTATCGGCGCCGCCGACGTCAGCGCGCTCGCCAGCGTGCGCGGCGCCCGCCGCCGGGGCCGGGGCAGGGCGGCGCTGCGCGCGGTGGGCCGGGGCCTGCGGCAGCCGCCCCGCCTGAGTTTGGGCGGGGGAGCCGGGGCCGGCGTCCGTTCTGTTGCACGGCAGGCACCGGCGCCCATCTCGTGAACGGGCGGAGGCTCCCTCTTCCGCGGGTGCCGGAGCCCAGCCCGCACCGCAGCTCGCTCCGAGCCGCCGGGCGGGCCCGGGGCCGCGGCCTCGCTGCCGCTGTCGCTCGGGAGGTGCCCTGCCGCTCGCAAGGGCCGCGGGCTTCCGGGGGCGAGGCAGCCCTCGCTTCCCTGGCTGGGGCCGTTTCTCGTCTCGTAATACGTGGAGAGTGGCCGTGCTTGAGCCCGAGCCGCGGGGTCTGAGCTGGGCGGCTCCCCCGGCCCCAGCGTGGCGCTCTGAGGCGGCGGTGTGCTGCGCGGTGTGACCGCGGGGCACGGAGTCGTGCCACCCCCCCCGCCCCCCAGCAGGTCGGTGTCAGCGGCCTGACTCCTGGCTCAGCCTCACGTTTGCCTAATGAGTTCAGTTATGCACGCGAATGGGAGCAGCTCAACAGTTGACCTGAGACCAGCCGAGCAACAAACCTCTCTATCTCCTAGCTAAAAGATTTTCCTGAGATAAGGCCGTGTGTTGACTGATGACGAGGCTTTGGTGTGCAGAGGCGCGTGGATTCACCCGTAGCTGGCAGGACCAGGCCCAAAGTTGTACCACACCGATGGAACAATGCTAATTGCAGAAACATGGCTGCTACAGGCTTTTACATTTCTAATACAATCGAAACTGTTACTATTGTAAGATGTCTCATTTTTAAATTACTATTGTTACAGTATCATGGCTTTCTACCAGGCTGTTTTACAGTAGGGAAATACAGGGAATATTACAGAAAAAAGTATGGCAAAACAGCTTAGGGATAGTCCGTCATGAAATAGTAGGCTTGCTTCATTCTTATTCCCCCTGTTCTGTTCCCAACTGTTGCGATCCACGACAACGAAGAGCCTACAATTATAAGATTAAGCAGCACTCTCTGAGTAATCAGAAAGTTGCAATGCTCCTTGCTTCGGTTCCCACACATTTACATAAAGACAGTATATTTGAAAACAGAATCAAGCCCGTGGCTTGCAGAACAACACAGTGAAAAATACAATGTGTTTTAATTACAATTATGCAAAGCAGCATCCCTGAACTGCTTACAGCAACAAAGTATAAATTGCTGATGCTAACTCCCCCTTATCTGTCTGTCCAGAAGCCGACTGTGCTGCAATGAAAGGGCCTGCTTGTTAAACAACTAAGTAAATGTCATGCAGATTATAATAATCTTGTACCCATCACTCAGATTTGCCACAGAGCGGTTTTAAATAGTGGTTATAGACTAAACCATATCCTGCATTTTTATATATATGCAGCAAGCATATGTATTTTATTTAAAAAAATTAAAGGACTAACTTGTAGGTAGCATATGTTAGGTTTATATATTCCTAATTGCTGCTTGATCCTCTGCTAGTAACACCAATGGGCTTGAACCTGCCTCACTGCAGCTCTCCTTGTTCGTTAGCGTCACAGCAGCGCTGTCACTGTCGTCACAGCCTCTTCCAGGACGCATGGCGTCAGGAGCGTAGTGGGGAGCGGGAAATGGGTCAAGTCTTACCCTTTCATACCAGACCGCCAGCAGTTCTTTGCTGGTCCCAGGACCGGGAAGGGGAAGAATAGGCGCACGAAGTCTCATAAACCCATTTTATCCTCTTTTATTTTATGCTGTTTGTTGGTTAGGTTAGGGCCTGATTCATGAATCGTTCCAGATCCTTACAGTTATTAGTCAAAGCAGCTATCATAATATCCCAGGATAATATTTTCTTACATTGTCATTATGAAGTAGTAATTCTAGAATTACAGCAATTCTTGTCATGTTGTCATTATGGTTTTTTTCAAAGAAAAATGACCGTGACTGTCTCAGGGCATGTGCCAAGCTGGAATCATGGAAGCACAGAAACAGGGCTTGAGGTTTCTGCTTAGTAATTTGAACAGATATTTAGTCTGAACAGAATTTGCAGGATCAGAATTACAAAGATCTGAATGTTAGAAATAACATTTCCTACTTTAACAGTACGTGATTCAAATAAAACGTGACATAGTTCCAAGCAGATAACGCCACGGGGAGTGAAAAAGGAGTTTAATTTGGGGGGAAGGGGAGGAGGGGGGTGACAGAAAGAGAAGGCTCCCTGATCTATTCATAAATCCACGAAGGTAAGATAAATTGCACACGCATGAGGGTAATGGTTGAAAGTACACTCAGTCCCCGAGACCAGAAAATACGTGAGCCCATCCCTATTTGTGATAGTTCCCAAGCTGATACTTGGTTTCACAAATAAGCTTAAGAACCTGATTAACTCAGCCCTTCTTAATTTCCCCTTTCTTAATGGCTTAAACTATGATACCTGAGAAAAACAGATTTGAAAGATGTGAAGTCAGGAAAGAAAAAAAAAAAGGAAAAGGAATAGCATGAGAAAGCAAAAAGAAGACTATTCCAAGTGGACTTCTTACAAGTGTTTCAGTAGCAGAGGGAGGTGGCAGCAAGAAAGAGGACAAAGTGGAAAGAGAACTGAAACTCAAGTGCCCAGGAGAAATGAAAGTGAAACTCAGGGCTGTGAATGGAAGAAGGACACCGTGGGGAAATGCACGAACCCTGACAAGCCGGCACAACAGGAGAGGCTACTATAAAATTTGACTTGCCCAGGGCAGCTGCCCTTGAGGTTTTTTATTCTGATTTTCTTAAGAAAATGTATAGCTTGCATAGATCTTTAATGACTGTTGGGCCCACAGCCACGCTGACTTAGGGTAAGCACGGTACAGAGCCTTAGAGGGAAAAATATGTCTGTAATCTCTCTCTAAGTTGAAAGCCAGATGAACTCTGATGCAAGACAGAGCAGGCAGAGGAGCCGGCAGGACGGTGCTGCCGGTGCGGGAGCCCCGCGCCGCCGCTCTGGGAAGCGGCGCTCGTTAGAGAGCAGCAGGGGTCCAGTCTCGCACCCCAGGTCAAGGGCCAGAAATGCGCCACGCGGAGCAAGATGCCGTGTCCAAGAGAGTCGCCATTGCCACAACTGGATCTGCAGTAATAGGACTAGTGACTTTCCTGAGTCTTCCTCCACCTGCTGTCTTTTCACCTCTACAGCACAAGCCCTGTTCGATTTATCAAAGCCTCGGAGCCTCCGGAGTGCACAGAGGCTTCATCGCTGATCTAGAAATGTTGTCCTTATTGATAGATCCTCCCGTGAACCTGGTTGCCGCAGGCTGCTGGCTCAGCTTTTCCGCCTAGCTGTGACCGTTGCAGTTGGGATGAACGAGCTGTGGAGAACACCAAGAGACACACAAGCCAAGGAGCCCCTGTTTCCTGTACTTTGTGTGTCGCCACACTGTGTACAGGCAGCCACAATGGGTCTTTTGAGTGAAACGGCCTCCCCCACTAAGCTCTCACAAAGAGGTCGTCGGCATTTTGGGGTTTGTGTTCAGCAGGCCTAAAACTTCTCCAGCAATGCTTTTAGAAGGGAGAAAGCCATCGAGAAGAATAAAAAGCACGACACTGGGACACCGGACTGAATGCTGAAGCTAAAGGAGGAACTAACAAAGTAACCTTCAACACTATGTGCATACGCTTCTTTTGGTTTTTAAATTATCCTTTTTTTTTTTCAGTATTGACTTCTGACCAAGGCAGTCAAAGATTTCCCATTAATTTCAGCAACATATAAAACCAGTTTCATAGTCTCAGTTTGTTTGTTCCTTAACCACTACTAAGGATCTGCTAAAACTGGTTTGTAAGGATGTGAATGAGGTTAATCTGTGGCCCATTTAAAAATCAGATAGGGAGGCTGTAGGATATATATGTATTTTTCATATAGAGTAGTATATATATATTTCATATATATCAGGATAAATATTTCTTTTTTCATCTTGATACTGGTCCCCAGCTACTGTCTCTGCTATTAGTGTTTTCACTTTTACAAAAAGCTGTAACAAATGCTCAGTGAGGATCTTTGCATGGATTCCCACACTACAGGGTAGAAGATACGTAAATAGGGAAACAAAAAGCTTCCTTTCCTCCTTTCTTCCTTTTTTCCCTTTCCTCCCCTTTCCCAGACTGTAGGAAGACCGACTGCCTCTTTACACAAAGTTTGCAAATGTGTTTAGTTCACTGTCAGTAACGCGGACTGTTGTCAGGTCTCTCAGCCAAACTCCCGAGGTGTAAGGGAATCGTTTCAGGCAATGTCACACAAATGTCGCACAAAAACCAACCTGGAAGTTAAAATAGAAGTTCCCTGACAAAGCTTTGGAGCAATTTTGCTGACTCATGATTTGTCGTCTATCTCATGATAGTTGGCATTTTTTTGAGTATCTTACTTTCCATGAAACGGGAGGTAGTTACCTTTTAGCCCTGAGATCTGGAAGAAAAAGTCTTGAGAACATGACGACTTGAAATTCGCTAAAAATAAAACCTGACAAATCACTAGCTTGTTATTACTTATTTTTTTCTTCTCACTGCTTTGATGGGTTTTGAATATTTGAGCTGGTTTATTCTTTCTTTGGGCCTCTTTTTTCAGCAGGAGTTGAACAAGCTTATATTTGAAAACTAAAGATATGTTTAAGAAATGACATTTTTTCAATATGCATTTATGGAATGAAGACAGGCATTTTTAGGACTTTATATTCAATACGACTAGTAAAATGCAGAAGATGACTTGTAGTCCTAATTATGTTAGCATCCTGTGCAGGAATAAACATACAATTTTAAGCAGAGTTTAAATAGTTTAAACATAGTTTTGGATTTAAAGTTACTGAAGAATAAGTTCAGTGTAGGCAGAGGGTGTGTTCCCAGGATCAACTTCATTATGAAAGACTATTTCTAAAGTCAAAGTTGTTGGTTATTCATTTGCAAAGGTCACCTGTCCCAGGCCTCTTTGGCAAGCTTGCCAATAAAGGTGCTGTTATGAAACACGGTTGCAAATTTCAGCTCACTGTTCAAGGGAAGCTGAACTGAGGCCACAGTCTTTCTTTTACATAACTGTCAAAGGTGAATTATTACTATTTTCAGCTGGATGCAGCTCAGAAACGTATGGAAGATGGAAGTGTTACCAAGCTGCTAAGATAGGGGGGCCTGTTTCAACTTCCGTGCAAATGGAGCGGGTTCCTTACCTGCACGGCGTTCCAGCCTGTGGTACGCACGGCAGTCTGTATCCGTTTGCTTTTCTCCATGTAAAATAATAAATAGAAGTTATCAAGAGAATTTAAGGAGAGTTAAGGATACAGTAGCACTGGGATATTCTTACCCTTTGGATCTTCTGGCCAGCCGTTTCCCTACGCTGATGGAAATTCTCAGTGGGATCTTACCATCACAGAGCACAGCCTGCACTGATTCGGATCACGCTGAGTTCAAGCCGGTATAAATTGTGCAGTACCAGGATACATTGCACCCGGAACTGAAATTTGCACAGAAAGCTACTACCTGACCTAGATGACAATTCATTTTCGGGGAGGAAAGCGGTGGGGTTTTCAACACCATTTCAGCTTCGGGCTTTCTAATATTCCAGCAAGGACAGTGGTCAAATGCCCGTGACTCCAGGGAGTTACAGGTGAACCGTCACTGTGTGCTTTCACAATGAGCAGCACATGAACTTGTGCACGTGGGCGATCTGCACGCACGGCTCAGCTGACGCCTGGGCTTTGCTGTCATGGGAAGTCCTACTTAAATAAGCCATTAGACAGAGGACCATTTAAGCACATGCCCAAACCAGTCTCTGTTCTAGTTAGCAGTGAAGTACATCCTTAAGTGTAAGGCAGTGAAATTTAAACGCCTACACAAAGAAGAAAAGACTTAGGCCACCTTAAACATCTGATGAAAGTTAATTGAAATCTGTTCTGAAATGAGGGCTCGCAGGAGGAATGTGGGTGTGGCTCAGGCACGCAAGAGCCTAAGCACCAGGCCTGCCTGATATTAGTCATGTACATGATAATTATGTACGCAACGAGCACCCGGGAATCAAGCTCTCCTGAGAGGTTTATTGGCTAGATTATTTCATAATCTCTACACTTGGGCCAGGAGGAAGAGAAGAGCAACCTGCCGATCAAACCATAAGGAACCGTCATGTGCACTGGACGTTCTTCAGAGCAAAACTCTCGCCAGTACAGATTCAAAGGTACCGGGGAAGAAGCGCTACAGCCTGACCTTTAAAATGTGCAGTCACAGTCACAAAGACCAAGGGATGCCAGCGTGAGCTGCAGAAGAGTCATGAGTCACTTGTGAGATCTGTGCTGCAGAAGGAACACGTTATCCCTTCGCTCTGCTGGTAGTGCCAGTCTCTTTCTGTCTTAAATGATCCATCTGCTGCTGCCCAAATTAGACACACAGCTCTCGCCGTCACTGTGCGAAGCGGTCGCCAACAGTGCTCAGAGCGTGTGGCGTTCTCCGTAGCTTGAGCCTTGCTTAGCATCTCACCTACAGCCAGGGAAACCCCCCTGCGCCGAGCGTGGCTGATGTCCCACTGAAGCCCTCAAAAGAGGAACTGTTGCTGCAACTGCCAGAGCCAATTTGTCAAGGCTAGGTCTGGTGGAAAAATGAACACCTCAGCTGCACAGCTCAGTGCTACTGGAGGTCTGAGGTGGTCGGCTGCTACTGCTCATTTGTCTTCTGCTCCACACAATTTGTTTGGCTCATTGTTCAAAAAATGCTTGAGCTTCAGCTCACCTCGGTATGCTGTTGCTGTTGGTTTGCATCCACTGCATGCATTAACCTGAAACCAATGCAGGAGTGCCTACCAGAGCAGGTGTTACACACTGACATTCAGTTGTTTTAAAGTAGATGATTGTGAAAATACGTGAATCCAAAGAAGCAACCTTCACTTTCCTCATGCTCTCTACCACAATGTATGTATTTATATTGAGATGTCCACAGTTCAAACTATCTCTCCTTGAAAGTTTTACTATTTGCTCTTTGGGGATGTCCAGTATTCAGTTCAGGTGTGAATCCCTGCTTGTAAAGCAGGAGTTCTCCATTTGGCAACCTCTCGGGAATAAAACAAGGAATTGGAAATCTCTTGATGGGTAGGTGTTTCATACTGGAGGTGTTTCTGGCTTTCCACTTCTGAAGAATGAGTAGGTTGCCTTGAAATGATGACATTTGTGGAAGCTCTTTAAGTCTGATGTGTGTTTATTAGGACTTATGGCATATAGGCGGGATGGCTTACAATCTGGGGTATATGAGGAAAAGCATCACAAAATTTATTCTGGAAAAAAGAAGTAATTCAATGAATCAGTTGAGTGGATACCTCCTACAGAAAAAAAAAGAAACCTACATAAGCTCTTGTTCCTACTGAAATTAATAGCCCCACTTCGGTGGTTTTTAAAGGTCCAAGGCATCAAATTTCGTGTTTAGTGTCAAAATCTCGAATCCTGAGCAAACCTGAAGTAGGGGACCGTCGTACAGAGAATACCTAAAGCACCTCTGGGCACTGAACACCGGCGTGGATCCTTGGAGCTACTAGTGCAGCCCATGGGAGGGCAGCACTGCCCCCAGCTCAGCCGGTCTCCAGCCTCACCCCGGGGCATCGCAGACTCCCACGGAAAGGGTCTCCTCTGGTTGGGTGGTTTGGTTATTTTGGTGGTAGTGGCCAGTCTCAGGAGCAGCTTTGTTTCTTTTTCGTAAGGAAGAAGAGTAATTTCTCAGAAGTGGAGGATACAGGGCATCTTCCTTACATCAGCGGGCGCTCACCTCATTCGCGCTCCAGGTCAGCAAGGGCTCTCCAGCATATGCTTAGCTTGAACTTATATGTAAAAGTGATGATGCTTGTGCTTTGTTCAGCAGAGAGAGTTGTTTCATGTGGTTGAAGCCCAAAGCCTTATTTATTTTTTTTGTCCTCAGTTACAGGCTGTCCTTAATAATTGAAGACAAGTGAAGGGTCACAAATTACCCCATTCCACCCTGCCCCCATTTCATCCCTACCTCAAGGGATGTTTTCAACAGGATATAATTATCATCCACAATCATCTACTAACTCTTGAAATAATAGTTTAGTCATGCCTAGCTTTCTCTAGCATGTATTGAAAGAGCAATCAGTATTTGAAAGAGGAATACCCTTTCTTTCCCAGAAATCTGGAAAGTATTACAGGCTCTGAAGAACTAAAAAGCTTGGCCGAAAAATCATTGGTAAAAGGCTGGTTTTTAATTAATAAATTTAAAAACTTTTCTGTCAAAAAACCTCTTAGCATCTTCTTCTCAATTAAGCCATTCAAGATTTACTGACTTTTTCTGCATTTATCCCATTTTTTCTCCTCTCTGTGCCATTTTATTCACAACTGTTCTTCTTCCTTAAATACTTGCCATTGGATATCAGTGAGCTGCAGATGCCTTTTGATGGCCTTTGAAAGTCATTCCCTTAATAAATCTGTTCTTAGCCCAAACGATGTTTTCTTGCTGTGAGCTGTGCCAAGTCTCTTAGTCCCTCCAGCTCCGGCCATCCCTTCTGCTCTTGCGATGTTGGCCAAACAAGGTTGCTCAGTGTCTTTCCTGCAGAGGTCCCAATACTGCCTGCTGCAAGGGAAGACATTATCTGTAGAAGTCAGGCTGCCTCAAGGACAATGTGGATGGGGCCTGGGGTGCTTCCAAGATGGGTGGAGAAGATGCTTCCGGAGCTGGCTGGCTTGGGACCAGTGTGGACTACTGTGTTTGCCTCAGGTCCCCATTCAAGAGCTTCCTTTTCTTCTACGCTACGCTTGAATCATCCATTTTGGTGATAAACTCATTTGGCCATGACAGAGCCTTCCTCTGTATTTGTGCAGTGGCCAAGGCATTGATCGAAGCCTCTAGAAAGTAATAAGATACATAATAAAATAGTAATTAAGAAATCCTCTCTTAGTCAGGGACTCATGTTGCTTTCTATGTCTTTAATATGCCTGGTGTACTTTGAGACTCTAAAAGAATAGCAAACCGTAGTACTTTGAGTTTGTCTGAAGATGATGAAAAAGCCCCGATGATAGAAGGCTTAAATTGGAAAACGTTGTGAGCACACAGTCCACAATGCAGCATTCTTATCTATCTTGACAACCAGCTTTATCACCTCCCAGAGAAAAGGTGGCAAAATCAGTTAAATGAATTACTGTTGCAGCCTTTTGTGGGATCCCTAAAAAGGCACTCCAGCTCCTTGGGAAAAGATGTTCTGTGCCTGCATTTTAAATCATTTCAAGAGTTTAACTTTTTACCAATTTAACTACTAATCAGTGTCAGAAGCTAGCTGCAAGATAATTTTGCCCAATTCTTTCTTTCTCTTCCTTTCCCATTTTAAAGGCTCTCCGGGGATCGCCCTTCTTCAGTCCTGAACACTCTGTTTAAATACTTTAAAAAAAAAAAAAATCTTTGAAATGCAAACATCTAGCTTGGATATGTAGCTTAAATCCGGCATCTAATGAATTCCAAGGGGTTCCCAGCTCCCTCAATTCCTCTGAACATCACACTGACTAATTTAAAAATTCTATTGTCCTAGGAGCTCATGTTTTTTAAGCACTTAGAGAGCATAGTAATGAACATGAGAGAAAAGCCAAAGGAATGTGACAGAGACATGAATTTCAAACTGCAAGTGCCAAAAAAAGTGAACACTTCTTTTCCTTTTAAACAAACTTGCAACCATAAAAGAAAAAAGAAAATAATTGTCAAAACTGATTTGAGACCTACAGCTTAACAAGAGGTTTCCTCTCACTAGATCTCTGGAAATGCTTGGACTTTTTTTGCCATCTGCAAAGTGCTTTTCAAACATTGTTTACTTAATCTTAACCCTCTCCTGGGGGACCAGTGGGAAATTACTGCATTCTTTTTCAAGGTGTAGAAATTGAAACAAACATGGTTAAGCCTCGTCATTTAGGAATTTATTCCCAGTGGATGTAAACTCTTTGGCAATTCCATCTTCAGGAGTGATGGCTGGAGGGAGCAATTGGAGAGGCCAAGAACTGGGAAATTAGAAAGTTTCCAGTGGAAGGGATCTTTAACGGTGAACGGAGATTAAAGGAAGAAGAATATGTAAACTGGAATCATGCTCAGGAGTGGGAATGGTTATTTGGAAGCTCTGTAAAATGCCTGAGAGGTAAAATAAAATCGATAGGCCTGGTGGGGCAAGGGGAGGTGAAGATGGTGCCTCAGAAGAGCATGCATGCTCTGAAGGAAGCGAAGGGCGAGTCGCACAGCCCGCGTGGGGCTGTGGCACTAACCCTCTCCTGTCTCTGTCTTCCTGTCTCCTGTCTGTGAAACAGACCTAATACTTAGGCAGATTTCCCCAGGGAGGGGATGAAACCACTATGAAAACATTGAACAAAGGAGAGCATTTAATGATAGAAGTGAGAAATACAGCTGCACCTCATTGCCTCTGGTTAGCCAAACACTGACTGACCACCATCTACCATTGCCGCTGCAAAGACATTTATACCTAGTACACATGTTTTAACACTGTCAGTTCTCTTGTTTTGTCTTATGCCAAAATATTTGTTTGCAATAAAAAAACCCTGCAGGTCAAAAAACTTTGACAGCATATCTGAAGAATATACACTTACCCTGCCGTGCAACGTCATCAGAATAGTAGCGGTTTCCTTGTTGGCTGTAAGACGTGGTAGGCAAGGTCTAATAGCTTGCTTCCCACTGTCTTGTCTCTCCTGTGGCCACCTCAAAGCTTTAGCCCGAGAAGCTTGGCAGAATTGGTCCATAGTGTGCAATTAATTGCAGATTAAAAATACAACTTCAGGAACTTTGCCAATGAGATAATGTGAGACAGCGCTCTTAGGTGCTCAAGTAGACTGATTTATCCCTAAGCAGTATCTGCCCTTTTAAAGATGATCAGAGCAGCCAAAACTTTTGACTTTTAAAAAAAAAGAAAGAAAAAAAAGCAAAGCTTTTGAAAATTATCCTGCATTGCATTCAGTGTGAATTAGTGAATGATGTCAGACCTGAAAAGTATTGCTTTTCATAAACAATATTATTTGCAATAAATCCTCTACCAAATTGTATTGTAAGGGGGGCAGCAGAAGCAGGATGTTATGTTAGGAGATCTGTATTCCTAACCTGCATTGCCTGACCCTGCCAACAGTCAACATGAAGATCCATTTTACTGCACTGTAGCCATATAAAAAGGAGCTTAAAATGGAAGTAAGATGATTGGAACCAATGAGAACATCCAACAAAATGAATTTGCATTGAAAAATGTTGTTTTGTCAAAGCTGAAACGATTTGTAGGAATGCATTAGCTGTGATGAAATTCTTGATGGTCTCTGAAAACTAGCATCGCCTTCTTACTGCTGACCAGGACACAAACAGAAATAAAACATTGGGATTTTTCAGTCTTGCAATAGATGCTTCAACACAATTTTGTTCTGTTGCATAAAAATAATTTCAAAACCTAATGCAGCTTGATAACACATTTCCAAACGTCGGGAGGGACTTCGTGTCCTGAGGCTAGCTACAAATTATACTTGTGTCTTCTTTGAAGCCCATTTACATGATGACAGGGGTGCAAAATTGCTGTTGTATAAATGAGACTAACTCAGAACATGGGGAGTATCATCTCAAATGAAGCTTGCATATACACCCACAGCGTAAGTATTGGATACTGTTTGTTTTTATAGATATGGCTTTCTATGCCGAGAAGCCTATAAAGAAGACCAACATAGGTGTCATCAAGGAACAGCTAATAAAATAAGAACCATTGAAAGAAATAGACCCTGCCCCATCCTTTAGATCATCATTTTACATATCAGAACTCCTCTCCTTCTGGAAAGTCCATAAAAGTAGCAAATTCTGGATACTGTTTATCGTATATGTATAATGAGCATGGATATTTTTGGTGGAAAATGCTGCCTATTAGCCTCATGCTGTCTTTAGCACAAAGGAGGGGAAAAGTCTTTCAAACCTCAGACCTCACCGGAAGGAAAAGTAGCTGACAGGAAAGCAGGTCGCATCAGTTACAGGAGGCAATTATGGAGAACAGAGTGGAAAAAAGAAAAATGCAAAACAGCCGGGTTTCAGCCACACCGAGGGAGACAAGGTAGAAAGGCTGTGAAGGAGAGCAAGGTTAAGAAGAAAGCACAGGACAAGAAAAGCAGCCAAATAATTTCTAGTGCTCAGGAGAGAGGCCTGAGCGCTGCTCCCATGTCTGACCTGTCTACGTGCCTCAGCTGTGTAAGGGAGCAGGACGACAGTGTCAGCTGCTGGTGTTTTCCTGATCCCACTGCAAATTGGTTCAGGCAGCTGAGTGAGCAAAAAGTTACTGAATTTTTTTTTTTTTTTTTCCCCAACTTGGTAATTTCAGTTTTGTATCCATTAATTTTCTGGTTTGCTCTTTGAGCTGTCTGACCATCAGACAAACTTTGTGTTGCGGCAAAGTGAGTGCCTGGCTGGAACTGTGCTTGTTCCAGCTCTGACTTAGACCAGTTTAAACTGTCATGGAAATACACCCAAGATGTTTTCTAAGCCTAGCGTGAAATCTGCGGGCTTGGGTCAGTGTTAGTTGCTTTAGAGCTATTGCTAGCTCTACACTGGGAATCTCTTCAAGTTCAAAACTTGTTTTTTTGCAGAGACCACCAAGCAGACATCACAGACATAACAGTAATTAGATATCACGTTTGAGCTTACTTAAACTAGCAATTGATTTGGCAGAGGCCTCATCCCCTATTACACATACTTTGAACTATTCAATCTCTATTTTCAATGTTCTTTGCTTAAATCCAAGCAAATCCAGAGTCTTTCCTGAATCCCAGCCCACCCGTAATACTGAAAGACCAGAGAACTTTAAATATTTTTATCTGTGCTCCCTTTTGAGAGACTTTAATGGAAGAGCATGGATATATACTGCATTTGTATGTGCTAATGCACAGGTAGGTTATCCTGCTCTACTTAAAGAGCTGCAAGAAGCAGAGTTACTTGATTTGGATAAGTTATGAATGCATTGCCATTCCAAGAGGCATCCATTCCCTTTGGACTAGCACAGTAAAACTTACTGCATCCTTGTCTGGATAATCAAATTTCATCTGCCAGCAGGCAGGGAAGAGGCTGCTCTCACACAGTAGTGCTCCCGTGGGACTCGAGAGCCATCGGCTGAAAGCAGGAATGCTCACTGACGTGGGAAGGCTGGTAGGAGAAGTGGTCAGGACAAAGTGACATGGATACGCATCAGAGAAAAGCATAAACTAACTGAACAACTGGGCAGAGGTAATGAATATATCCCATGGAGATGAAGGGTGAAAAAATACACAGGACAGAGGTGTGGGATACTATCACAAACTTGTTTGGTCCCAATCACTGGTTTTCACTCACATTTTAAGCAGTGCAATGTGAGCACAAAATGGTTGCCACCACTCACCTTTGCTGGTTTTTACACTGGTTATTGACTGGTGTAAACATAAGTGGTTACAAAAAATGCACTGCTAATCCATTAATGGCATCCAGAAAAAAGCATTTTATGTCCCTACAAAACCTTCCATCGTTAGATCTTACAACAGATTGCAAAGAGCAGTATGGTAAAGCTCAGAACATCTAAGCCAGGCAGGTTTTGTTTCATCTCATGTTGCAGATAGCAAGTTGAAGTGCTGAGAGATGTTAAGTACCTGGTTTAAGCTGCAGAGGCTTGAGCACAACTCAGACCAGTAACTCCCAGCTTGGACTTAGCTCAGCAAAATGAGAACCCTCTTTCCCTGATGTAATAGCTTGAAACAGGAAGCAAGAAAAGAAAGCTGCTTTGACCAAATTTTAAGCTTAGTTTTAAATTAGAGCGAGTAGGTAGTGGCAATATGAAGACCTGGATAATGAATTGGGGGGGGAAAGCAGTGAAGGAAGGTAGGCTAGGGAGAGGTGGTGGGATTAAACTGATGAGATGTTTTTTCTGCTAGCAGTAACAACAAACTGTCCAGCAAAAGCATAAAGGAAACATATATGGTGTGACTGGAGTGTATGCATACATGGGCTAGCTCTAATCCTGCTGCCCCAGGTAACGAGAGCAACAAAAATGCAGCAGAGCAGACTGACAGAATTGACTAACCGGTGGAGACTTGCTGCCTCCTAATACATCTAATACCACTTGGTATCTGAGGGGATTCCACCACACAGCTCTGGGTTGCAAAGTCAGCCAGTGTGTAGCTACCTCGTGGGTATCTGCATGACACTTCATCGCATGGCTGGGATTTGCTCTCGGAAATGGGCCCAGGCGTTGGTCTGGCCAGAGAAGTACTTCACTAGGTCGTGCTGATGAGAAAATCCAGACTTGCCAACCAACTATTAAGAGAAATGAGTGGGTTTTTTCCTGTCTTTGAGGAAGAATCCTTGCCTGTCGCTTTTAATTAGCCAAATTATAGCTGTCATTGTGTTCTGCAGCTCATTAAATACTAGGAGTCTGCTTCAAATATTATGGGGAAATTAAAGAGACAGCTTTGATAAGATCCCTTCTTTCAACCAGAAAGAATATGACTTCTCTTCTATCATGACACTTCACTGAATCAAGCCTTTGTTTGATCCAAGCTCATTTTTCCTCTGCATTACACCTTTCTAGTAATTTCTAAGGACTTTAATAGAGTAGTGCTGTTCTCAGGAAAAAAAGAAAAGGGGAAAAAAAAAAAAATCAATAGATGGACAGGCCTCTGCTACCAGGCGTGCTGACCTCTCACTCTTGCAGCCAGGATGGTTGAGTACTAGATAGCTTTGCCTCAAGATATCTTGCACATAACGTCTTCATATTCTTCCATCAAAGACACACAACCATGTACTCCTGAACTGAAATTTCCCCTCCCTTGCTGGAGTTTATGGAGTTTTGATTATAAATGTGGCACACGCAACTCTTGTAATTTTTTCTCTGCATAATGATTTATCTGTCTACTGGAGGCAGCTGTCGTACAGGCTCTAGTTCAAATACAGTGTATTAATTACAGAAACAGACTCTACCTTTCCACACTGATCATATTTTTTCTTGCTTTTCTGTTGCTCTAAAGAAAGTATAGATCCAAACCTACCTAGATTATAAACCATTCATACTAAAGCATACATTTATATACAAAAAGCACAGGAATAACCAGTGAATAAAAGACTTCCGTGTTTGAATTCTATATTAAAGTCTTACTCCAGCCATAACAAGAGTTGATAATGGATAGATTTCAACTACTCTTACTCTTCTTAAATATTTAATTACAGAAAGCCTTTGGGATCTCAGTCAAGGGTATGGATCCCATTGTACTCAGCACAAATCCAGAACAAAAGGATGGCAAGTTTACAGCACAGATAGAAGGCCAGATGCAGTGGACAATAAATGGGGAAATACATGGAACCAATGGAATGATATTGATCTGTGTGCGATGTCCTGGTCCCAGCACCCTGGTGGCTTAGCCCTTGTCTTTTCTTTTTATCAGCACCGTAAAAAAGCAGGGTGCTTTAAGGTAGCTAGTGAAAGCGGTTAATAAAATAGCCTTGTGCATGCCTTCAGTAAACTCCATTAAAGTAGGAAAAGTGGCATCAGAGAAAACCTGATGGTGTTCATTTCATTAGCTGGTCAGAAAGTGGAGATGGTAGCGTCTAGTGGAGATCAGGTCAAGGGGCTGGCCCTTTTGGTGGGGACAGGGATGGTGTTGCTCAGAGCATGGGCACAGGAGAAGGCAGAGAGAGGGAGAAAGGAGTCCAGAATCAAAATCAGGGAGGAAGGCCAAGTGGGAGCAGTTAGAGAGATGGAAGATGGTCAACATATGGCAATAATATTGAAGGGGATAGAAATAAAATGCTGTGCTGTTTAATACAGGAAAAAGAACACGGAGGAGAGAGGTCAGGTGGGGCAGACACTGGAGAGAAGCTCAACTCTTCCAGTACATTTGAATCTAAAGAAAGGAAGATGCACAAGAAGATGCATGCAAGGACACTAATCAAGGATGCTTTTACATTGCACAAGATCCTGGGAGCAATATAGCTATGTCTACGTGGGGCACTCTCGCCCCCTGTATTTCTGAAGCTTTGCCCATGTTCCAAGTACATTTCCAGGGCCTGTTATTAAATACAAACGTGCTGTTTACTCTCTCTTTCTCTTAGAAATACCAAGTCACCCTGGGAAAATACAGTTAACTTTTATAAAATCATCAGCATGCTGCTTGGTAATTTTAGTCCCATCTTAGTCGCACTATGCGGTTAAAAACTGGGCCACGTGCTTCCTGTTGAAGCAGAACATTGTGTCCCACCTTGAAAGAAACACCACGTTCAAGTGTCCGCATTTAATGGGGCAAACTAATAGGTCTGATGGGGCAGCAAATCTGAGACCTCTATGACACTAGCCCCTCATTTATCAGTCTTGCAAATGTGCAAATAAGATACAGGCTTGTCAATAAAATACATTTCAATTTAATTTTCTCCAAGGCAGAAAAATAAGAGACCCAGAAAAAAAAAAAAATTTGGCGCCTGAATGTCTATCCGTTCATTTTCAAAATCTGCTTTTATTTATCCTCTGGTTTTCATTGATCTCTGGTGATAAATGTGCCAGCTGAGAGAACTTAGTTCTAACAGACAGTTTTTCTTCCCTCTGCCAAAAATGATCAGGTTTCCTCTGTGAGCCATGCTCGGGAGTCTTCAGTCAACTTGAAATATATCTCAATTCAGCGGATTATAACCAAATTAAATACAGCTTTGCTCCAAGAGATTTTTTTTTTTTTAGGGTCTTCAGAATGAATTTTCATTCCTTTTCTGTCTAAAACACACAGGGTTATTGACAGCACGTGTCGGTCTCTGAAATCCAACGCACGTTTCTTACTGCACCTTATTATGAATCCCTCCTCTTCCCTCATCTTTCTCGGCCGAGCATCTCCCCACCTGCCCGCTCTCTCCTTCCCCTCCTGTTTCCAGACCCAAGCCCTCCTCCATCACCCTGCTGGCGCGGTGACCTCCACGCACCCGGCCGTACAGGTCCCCAGCGTGGGGCAGGACCACTCCGAACGCGCCCGCGAGGCCCTTACCGGTGCATCACCCCACAGTGGCTTTCTGCTGGACTTTGCAGGCTCCTGGGCCACCTCTGGGTTTGCTGCTCAGGGGCCTCCCAGCCCACTGGCAGGAGGTGAAAATTAGCTACTCGCAGGTCTGCAAATGGAAAAAGGTGGAAAACCGCTGCTTAAAACCAACCCACTTCCTCCTTGCTGCCGCCAGTGAATCCCTTTTCCTAGGTGGTTTCCCCCGGCTTATTTCCTCCCGAGCCTCTCTGTGTGCATTTGAGTATTTTCTGACTGCAAGCATCTCAGTCAGCTCTGTCCCATCCTGAAGAGCTGAAAATCCCTTTTACGGCATAGGAGTTAATTCAGTGGCAAATCCCAAGGAGCAACTGATTTAAACATTGTTTAATTAAGGGAAAGTGCTTCTTTTAGCCTAGATTTGATGCATCCATATACCCCAAACATACACTTAGTGGTTGAAATGGCTTGATAGGGCATACAACAGCACGCCACATTTGCAGTGTGAGTACTGGCACTTTTCATGTAAAATGCTGGGAGCGGTGAGACTATGTACTAGCGCTTCCCCATCTGCATACCAATACTTCTGAGTTTTCACACAAGGACTTCTGAATTTCCCTTGTGACTGACATATATGAAGCGTGGGTACATGCCAGAAAGCAAACACACGTCAGGAACGTATTTCTACCTGTGCTTGCTCCACTTGGTCTCTGTTTTCTCCCCTGTAATGAAACCTCCTAACCCATTTAAATCAGGAGGGTTACATTTCAATGGTTCAAATCGCCCAACATATAAAGCAGTGGGTAAGTTGAACATTGATTGTGCTTCAGTAAATCAGGAGTTACTTGGGGGTAATTAACTAACTCTGACCTAGTCTTTACCACAAAGGAGTTGGTAGCTTGCACCACAAAGAGGATGAGGACTTGTAGAGAAGTGGTTGCATTTGCAGCTCTATTACTATTATCGTCTGGTTGGTTAATATTAATTAGCAGCATAAATCAAATGAATTTCATTTGGTAATGGTGAAATAATGCATCTATAAATAATGCTCAACACCTTACGTAAAAATAGTTAAAATAAAAAATGGTATGATATTTTACCGTTCCTGAAATCAAACTTCTTGCCATTGCAGAAATTCAATTTTAATGTACTGGTGAAAACCCAGCAAGAAAAGCAGTACAATTATTATTAACAAGTTAGTAAAAAATTCCTATGACACCACCAAACGTTTCACTTCTAGGTGGGAAACATGTTCAACTCACAACTTGACTGTCTGCTTCTGGTTGTTTAACACCAGCAATCTAAATATCCTTTGATCAAGGCTAATGGGGCTTTTTGTATGCAAATTCTCACGGTTCAAGTAAGAAAGTGAAAGTGATTTATAGTACGTGCAGCCAGGCGCACTTGAGCATCACACGTAGTTGGGGCGAGTTGAAGCCTGAAGCCTCGGCACGAGCAGAGCCGGGTGTGGACGGGGTCCGTTGCCCCTTGGCTAGTGGGGCCGACGAGCAGGGCGCCCCGATCCCGGCCTCATGGCGAGCGGTGGGAGGGCTGCTGCTCCTGAGGAGGAGGAGGACGTGGGACCAGACGGTGGTTGTTTAGTTTGGCCGTCCTCGCCTCCCACAGCGGCCGCTCTCTCTGGCAGCATGCAGTCGTTCCCACAGTAAGCCTGGTCTTAGCCTGGGATGCTTGCGTTCAGTTATTGCTTTGGACATAGCCGAAGTTTTCCTGAGGAGCGCGAGCCACGGCACGGGAAGCACATATTTCAGTTTGCAGCCTGGGCCAGAGCAGAGCAGGATTTCTCTGGCAGGAGGAAGGAGGCAGTCGTTTTGCCTCAGGCCTGTCTCCTGGCTGGATGGCGAGGGGCGGTGGCAGGGGAGGTGGGAGAGCTCTGCACAGAAACCCACAGGAATCTCCTCATGGAAAGCCTTCGACTGCCTGAGACACTGGGCTCGAGCCAGGTCCCCTGGGAGTGAAAACAACTACTTAACGGTTTCATAGCCTTCTTTATGTTTATTTGTAAAGCACTTTGCAACAGGTGAGTTAACATTAACTCTGTTCCAAAGAGAGCAGAATCAGACAGAGGTGTCCAAAAGCATCCGGCAAATTAATGGCAAAAATGTAAAGAGAAGCCTGAGCTTCTCATTCACAGGCCACGTTCGAAAAAAAAAAAAAAGAAATCCATGGAAGGTAAGAAAAGCGCATTTGTCTGTAAAAATGTTTTCGTAGGATCACTGTTTGAGCTTGACTCCAGCTGATGTTGTTTAAGTCTGTGAGCAGACAGTGGCTTCGCAGTGAGCTCTCCTTCTCTGAGGAACCACATTGGGAAGAGCCATTTGGACAGAAGGAAACATGGCTTGGATGCTGACAACCTGACTTCATTTCTTATTTCAGGGTGGCTTAAGCCTTCAGAGGTCTATACCAATTAGCTCATAACTTGTTAATGATGTGGTAAGTCACCACATCTCCATTTTGTCTAAGAGATGTAGAAGACAAATTAATGGTCTGCTTTATTGCTCCTTGAAGAAAAAGAAAAAAGTATTTTGTTCCATTTAAAAAAAATGTAGACTCTTAAAATAATATTTTATAAAATTTAAATAATGGGTAGACTTGTGTCCTTGCTCAAAGCCCCGTAACAGACAGCATGTACACACATATACACACCAAAAAACCTGCAAAATGATACAGCAACCAACCCAATGCAAAGTATCGGCAAAGGCTCTGAATCATCCAGGGAAATGCTTGTCAGAATCACTCCTAGAATAAGAGTCTGTGGCTGCTCTGCTCTTTTTATTAGCAGAGAAGAGTTTGATGGCAGTAGAGCGAACCACGTTTTTATTATTTGTTGCACAGGTCCCCTGTGAAACTGCTTTATGTCGCCATCCTTGCTAATTTACGTGCGGAGGTACCACATTGCTCAACTTAACTGCACCCTTGCAATATCAGAAATATGCCTGTAGAACTCAAGGAATAACTTCATTAGCTCAGCCAGGAGAGGGAACTGCTAATCAGCACTAATTGCTCATGCGGGCCTAACGTATATCCTACCAAGTTCAGTAAATACCCAGTAAGTTATGGTACTTCATGTTTTCTACTGTGTGTCAGACTGCAAACCACCCAGCCTATTGCAGCACCATGATCTCCCTCCACAACGCTCCCCCAGGCCTTCATCTCCCCTCACCTTGACCTTATGGCTTTCTCCTGGAAGGAGGGCGAGCTCTGAAGCCAGTTTTGCACGGTGCCATTTTTGTGTCTTTCTGATCAATTGAGTACTCGGCTAAGTTCAAATCCTGGCTAAAACACACAAAGTCTTTTTCCCCCTCATCTCCCCTCTTATCCCCCTCTAGTTCTGCTCATGTCCCAGCTGTATTCTGCCAAACAGCAGTTGTACAAAGCGAGGGTTAAATCAGGCAGCTCGTGTTTGGCCACAAAGCCAGAGGCGGGTTTGGCCCACACTGACTGGCTGCATAACTGGGCTGCGAGCTTGTACCGCAGTGCCACAGCCACAACGCTGCAGCCAGCGCCCCGGCAGCTACCGCTCCTCCGGAGCCCCCCTTGTAATTCCTCCCAGCTTCCCACGGAGGAAACACACACACACACAAGGTGCAAAATACACTTCGCTGTTAGCGTTGCTTATTAACAGTTACTTCAGAAGCACTGTGGTTATCAACAGCTAGTCAAGGTACGGTTTGTTTGCATCCCCTTCCTTGCCTCACTCCAGGCTGAGCCAATGCACTTCACATCTTCCGACGTAAAATACTTCCCAGTGATATCAATTTGCTTCCAAGAGGGCAAACCAAAGCAATTCCTTATGCCATTTGTCCAACAATTCCTTATGCCATATGCCAACAGTCCAACTTGCTTTATGCAGTGCTCATCCTGGTGTTTTATTTCCCTGCAACAGGTAAAACAAAAGGTGCTTGCAATACCTCCTCCCTGCCGACAGCCGTAGCTCCTGTTCCGGCAGGAGCAGCGCTACCAGTGCAGTCGCACCAGCTAGAGCGGGAAATGAAAAAGCCTCCATCAAACTCAGGCAGTCCCAAGGGGATCCACCAGCTCGAGAGCAAGAAAGGCACGTGGCAGAAACTTCATTAAGCAGCTTCTGATGATTTCAGATCTTGGAGTTCACCAAGCAATGAGCGGAGCTAAAGGCAGCTCGCTCTTATAGCCAGCCACCTGCAGGCCACCGACACCACTTTAATGGCCAGCGAGCAGCCTGAGCGCGGGCTGTGTCAGCCACACCTCGATTACAGAGGCCGTATAGAAACTCGTATGGCAGCTCCGTGACACCTCATTTCCTGCACCCCGAACAGTGCAAGAAAAGGCTTGGGTAGCTGAAGACCTGGCCGGCTACATTCACATAAAGTCAGCAGGGGAGCCTCGTGTGGAGGAATATAATGAATTAAACTGGAAGAGGTCCAGGATTCAAGTTACACTAATTATGGGTTTAAAATTAATGTAACACTAAACACCTGCTTCCTTCAATCCTGAGAAAGGTGCCTTAGAAGGGTGTTATGTCTAATTTCTGCTTTTACAACCTTGAGAGGAAGGTGCTTTTACCATGTGAAATTAATTGGTTAGGAGCCCTCCCTGGGCCCTCACATGGAAATCGGAGCCTTTGAAAAAATGAGGGAGTGAAAAAACAACGGCTGTAAGATGAAACTCATGATGGAATAAAGGCAGCACCTTACAGAATTAATTTTACTTTTCCCTGTAATACATCCGTGGTTAGCGTAGTAGTTTTCCATCTGTTTAACCCTTCCTTTTCCATTACAATTTATTTTTAAAAAAACCCAAATCTTTACATGGCTCAGCTATTCCTTTTCCAGCCTGGATTATTTTTCTTTTCCGTGTTTACAACAAAACTAATTTAGGCACACGAAAAGCTGTCAAAGCTGATGAACCTCACCCAGCCTGCCCCCATCTCACACTCTTCAAGGGAGTCCCTCTCTCTTCTGGGGTCCCTGCGCGGCATGGCAGCCGCCCTCCTCCTCCAGGTACCCTCTGACCAGGCACAGCTGGCATCAGCTAAGCAGCAGCCCTGCCTGTGCATGCCACCTGGGAGCAGAAGCAAAGCCACCCGTACAGCACTGCAGCCAGAGGACAATTGTTTAGGGGGCTGCATGCTCCAAAAAGCCCTTCGAGGGTTTCGGGGAACACCTCTGGCCGCAGTCTGGTGACACAGCTCCCACCCATCGAGTGGCAGAGCGCATGTTCCTCTCCTACGTGACCTGGCACGCAGGTGCCTCTCCGTCCATCGCATGGCCTCGTGGAAGGCCAGGGAGGGGAGACATAACCATTCCTGCACGCCGATCTCTAAAAGTTGTGTGACCTGCACACAGCCGTTAACACCTGGGAAATCAATTCCCTTTGGGACTGGCTTACAGCTTGTAAATATTACTCACCCAGGGTAGTTATCCCAGAACAGTTATTCTAGGACATGTGTAGTCACTGTCATTCTTATTTCTTGCAGCAGCTTGTGCTTCCCACATTTCCGATGCCTCCCGTGTGCTGTACTGCACCTGCGGGGAGACTCGTTCTGGTCTTCCAACTTTTTGGGCAACTTGGAGCAGCTGCCATTTTATAAAGGAAAATAATGAAACATAAGAAACATTTTACTTTTCTCTTTGCTGGCTCAGCAGGATCTTTAATCAGGTGGGAACAGGGATTAGCTGCCTAGTATTTTGAGTTTGACAAACTTAGCCCTGAAAACAGCAGCATTGTTGATGTCTTAGGAGTCTCCAGATTCTCCATGGGGCAGTACTTAGAAAGTGGAAACCATCTGACTGACTTGCAAGCATTTTCTTACTCCAGAAAAACAGATAATGAGATAAATCCTCCTCATTCTGCGAGTGGATTTTTCCCAAACTGAATAAAATCAGGTCATTGCTTCCAGCTCTGCGCTAACTGTAAACACCCCTTGCTCCCCACTGCTGCATCCTCAATATGTTGTGGCCCCAGAAGTAAATCCTTGATAAAAAGGTCAAGCAGTCCCATAGCCATCGCTCCAGGGGAAGGCGAGTCCCGAACGGCTGGGAGAGGAAGGTGGGAACAGGCCAGCCGGTTTGATCAGAGGAGGTGGCAAATTACAGAGCCGAAAGGGAAACAGCCCTGAGTGGCTTAACCTGGGCAAACTAGTTAAAACAATTTTTGCACTTGTTGATGCTATTTCAGTCCCTCCGTCTGTAACATCTGGTTGCCTTAGATACATGAGGTAACTACGGCAACTAGATATTACAGGGAGAGGGATAAGAAATAGATCAACATTACTGAATTTGGCAGGCTCTAAAATAGCTTTTCTGTAAAGTAGAGGCAGGTGCAGAAGGTACAACCGCATCGTGGGGCAGTGAATGGCAAAGGTGGCCATGGCAGGAGGATACCCTAGCGTGAGGCTGTGTGAGCACCTGGGGCCATTACCCCTTTACATCTGCTTGCAGCAGGATTACTGGCCAGAGAGCATTAGCAATACTTGGGATGCTCAAAGGGAGATGCCCAGTATTTGTATTGGAGCTATTTTCACAGTAAGCCATCCCATCCCCACCTCCCTACCTGTCCTCCCCCGCCCCCCCCCCCCCCCCCCAAAAGAAAGGAAGGAGCTGGGAGCTACAAGTTGTCCTCCCCAGTTTTCTAACTAAAGCGGGGGGGGGGGGGGGGGGGGGGGGGTATATGAGGTGAAAATATTGTGGTGACCAGAATCACATCCTAAATATCACCACTTCAGTGGCACAAGTGACACCATGCCTTGGTGATGTAATGTACTGTAGTGCCACAAAACAGATCAGAAAATGATGCACAGTTGTCATTTACTGATTATTTTGGTGTTTTCAGAATAATTAATCTGTTAGAAGGCGAGCAGCTTTCAGGCTGTGTATGGTGGCTTGTCATCCCTGTAGAAAGTCATTAAAGTGCACTGAAACATCCCAGTGACCTCTTTGCTCTAGACAGTAGGGAGGAGTGGGTGTTCCCAGATTTGAAAGTGAACCATCCAAGACTGCCAGAAAGACATGTTTATGCCCAAAATGTCTGTCTGACTTTTTTTCTGGCTTGCAGGAAAAGCTGTGTTAATAAATCCGCATGAAAAGCTGGATCCGCGTGCTGTCTGAATATCCTTCACCAGGATTATTCCTACACAGAAATTTTCTCTACATAGCTAGGACAAAGCCTTCATTTCTTACTTGGCTCAAAACTACAGACGTTTACAGAAGGAAGCCAGCACCACTGCTCCATCTGATGCATTTCATTAAAAATACCTGTAAGATCAGGGTGTTACAATAGCTAACCAGTCCCAGTTCTGCAAATGAAAGGCATCATTCATTAATCCTGGCAACATCGTCTTCCTGACCACAAAGGACGCTGCCTTATTATATTGCTTACACATGAAATCCCCAGAAGGTCCCCACATTTTCACCTCAGCATGCTCCTCGAGTGAAGTCTGTACAGAGTTTTTTTTTCCTTAGGATGTTTTCCTCATTAAACAGGCTAGTTGGTAACTAACATAAGGCCGTATTTTTCCCAGCAAATTGCCCTCTTGGAATTCTTTGCTATTTATCTTCACAGACACGAACTAGTTAGATGAACAGAAATGAAATTCAGTCTCAGTAAATGTAAAGTAATACACGCTGGAGGAGTAGTGAGAGCATTTTCAAGCACCTTAAGGGCTCTAAATTAACTACCTCAATTTCATAAAGCGACCCAGGTGGCAGTGCATAGCTCAGTGAAAATTGTTGTTCAATATGCAATCAAAAATGCTGACAAGATATTAGGAAGTTTAAAGAATGGGCTGCAAGTTAAAAAAAAAAAGACAATATTTTAAGACCATTTCAAATGACCAAGCACTGGGCAGACTCACGTATAATATTGTGCATTCATGGGTCAAAAGATTTCAGAAGAGGTATCACAAGGGTTTGGAGGAATTTCATAAAAAATAGCAAATAAGAAACCTTTCCAATCAAAGAGAGATTTGAAGGAGCGAGACTCTATTCTTTAGGAAGCAGAAAACTAGGAGGTGACTTGAGGGCAAGCATGGGAAATGAGAAATGATCTGGAGAAGAGAGATCAGGAGCATCTCCTTTTTCTTCTTTGTAATACAAACAGGGAATATTCTGCAAATTAGAAGATGGGAAGTGCACAACATAAAAAAGGAAATACTTTTACACAGACCGTGCAATATAAATCCCTGGAGATTACTGTGAAAGCAGGCTAGGAGGTTACTGCGTGGGCACCCTTTCCTCTTCTGTACCTGCACTGCAGTCCCTTGCAGGACCATGTGCTGGCTCCTTGGTCACCCCGCATCACTGGCTGAAACCTTAGCTTGCAACCTGAATGAAAGTGGCCATGTAGCAAGATGTATGAGGTCTGGCAGCTAGGAGTTGGGGTACATGCTCCTCTCTACGGGGCTGAAAGCCACCAACAGAGGGGTAGTAACAAGTACGTGACGATAAAGGGCTGCAGCTGCTGGCTCAGTGAATAAAGGTCAGAGCTGCAAAACCTTAATCTACAGAGGAAGTATGAATGTCAAAAACATAATCAGATTCAAGCAGGATTGCAAGTTGTGTGGATAACCACACTCTATCTAACTGATAGAGAATTTATCTCTTTCCATGTAGATGCAAATGGGACTAACCAGCAAGACCTTCTGAAAACACGGTGACCTTGTCAGATACTTTAGAAAAATTACAAACTTTTTCCACCCAACAGGCAACATACGGCCAGGACCTTTCAACAGTGGTGCAGCAAGCTCACCTCCGCTGTCTGCTGTTCAGACACTATTAGCTGGGCAGTGTTTGAAACGAGAGGGCGGGTAGAAGAATGGGGTCACACCACATCAGCTTGGCATAGAGAAGCAAAGTCATTGTTTTGGGGGACACAACCCACCAGAATACTGGTGCATCACGGTATGTTAAACGGTGATGTACATATGTGAAACATCACTGTGTGTTAAATAGTGATGTATATATGTTAAACAGTGAGCATCACTATGTGTTAAGCAGAAAAGAGAGAAGCAATCTCAAGCCAGACAGAAATTTCTCAGAAGTCAATTAGCTTTTTAGCTGTGAAGAAGTTCCCTTTTGACAATTCAGACCCATCTTTAGATCTTTCTTCCCTGTAAAATTGTTGGAGGTGATTCCCTCGCCACCACCAAATTGCCGTGTTAATGTTGCAGCCACTGAGGCAGCTGTGGAGGACAGGCGAGGGCATGGTTCCTGCCATGGGCAGGAGGGGTAGAAGGGCTGTTAGCAAAGGAGGTGTTTGGCGGAGGAGCAAAAATTTCAGGTGAGGAAACATGACTTTTACTCAGAAAGTAAAAAACAGGCTTCAATTTTGTGAGGCCTTTACAGGAGCATTTTTCTTGACATGTGCCAAAATTCATATGTGAAACAGTCACATAAGCAGTGCTGCTCGGTGCGGAACACCTAATGATTTCAATGGGAATGTCGTATCTGGGCTGCTTGCAGAATCCGGGAGCCCTACGTTCAACATAACATCTTTGGTACTGTGTCAGCCTTAATAGGGGATAAGCTGCTCTAATCAGACATCCATTTAGGTAGGGAAAAGAGAGCCTTCAAGTCTTGCTCTTTGCAGACACATGTCTTTCTCACTGTTAATCTGAAAGGTGACATTGATTCTTTTCTCTGTAGTGGAGCCATGATTACTTCATTTATATCTACTGAGGTCTATGGCAAAAACTTTTGTGAAAAGAACCATAAATTTTCACAGCTGACTTGAAAACTAGCATGGGAACAGACAGAAGAAGACCTAAGTCTACTTAAAACTCAGTGAACAAGGTAGTATCCTACTGGGATGAGGGTTTAAGCCCTCTGTATGAGCTCTCTCTCAAGGAGCAGGGCAAAGGCTATATCGCCGAGATTAGGCTTTTTTCTTTATACTGCCATACACAGTGGTTTGAACACGGTACCCACCTTTGGTCATTCCCTGATATTCGAGGCATTAAGCCCTGCTTTAGTCTACAGAGGCAAAAGAGCAGCCGAGGCTTTGTGTGATGGGACCTGGTTTTTATAAAACGGGATTCTTGAGACTGGTTTGAACACAAAGAAGCCAACTGATATTTTTTTTTTAACCTACTAGGCATCAGCAACAGAACTGAAAAAAACTCCTAAGCTTCTCATTTTATACAAGGAAGTGTGGTGGTCTGTTGTGATAGCTGCATGGGCTCTGAACAAAACAGCCAGTGCATCAGAGGAGGAGCGTGGCGGTATCTCAGGCAGTGCCCATGTGGACATGCCCCATCCTCCTCTGCCAGAGCAAGGGAGCCCCTAAATGCTGCAAGGTGTGACTGGTTCAGTGAGTGATTTAGATGCTGTTGGTTGCTTTAAAGGTGGCTTGCTGTACACAAAAGAAGAGGAAGAGATAATGTGCTCTAAAACGAAGCGTGGTGTAACCAGGTCGCACCTTTACGAGTGCTGCCCAGCGTGCTCCTGCCTCTTGGAGGACACACCTGGAGACCCAGGGCTGGGCACAGCCACGCAGCTGAGAGGATGTGCTGCTACTGCTCCTTCCAGTGAAGTTTCTCCTCTTTTGGCAGACAGACTTCAGAAATGCTGGTCTTTCTCCAGGAGCACTGATCCTGAGGGCCACATCAAACAGGGGTCTGAACAACCGCCAAAGGCTGTGACAGCATCGCTGGGCCAGAGAAGCCCTTCTGGCCATCCCCCTGGCTCTCCACCTTCCTGAGCTAGATCTCATCACCCTTTCTGACTTTGAGGCATGCTGCTGCGCATGACTTGACCATTTAATCCGCTGTATTTTGGTCGACTTCCTTCCCTGTTTGCTTCTTCTTGCTCCCAATAACTAATTCCTTGTCCTCTGTAGCTGGTGCTCCTCAGCTTTTCATCCTCTCATCCATCAGGCACCTCATCTTTTCCTCTGCTTCACTGGGGGTACCTGATGCCTCTGCCTCTGTCTCACCATTCCTCCTTCTGTTCTGCCAGACGCCTCCGTGGCCACTAAGCATTTGAGGCTCAGCAGCCTCCCATGAGACACCAAATGCCTCACCCTGGGGTGTCAAGGAGTTAGGAAGTGAGAAAAGATCTTCAGCAAGGAAATATTTCTGGTGCCTTTGTCTTTAAATCTATATGCATGTAACTTTGGGGAAAACAGAGAAAAAATTGTTTCAGAATGAATGCATTTTCTTTAGAGTTTAGTATTATGTATTTACTATATACTATTAATATTACTTATCAGCATTGCATCACAACATTCACTCTTTAACCAACAGTATGTAAAGCTTCTACTTTATCAAAAGCTATCATAGGCAAAGCCAAGTCCTGTTTGTGCTGTTTTCGATGAAGTTTGAATCTGAACACAAATATTCTACTATTTTTTAACACTGTGTGTGATAGCTACTAGTGCAATGAAAGTCTATGAGGATATTACTAGGCTGACAACATTTGCTTTAAAAATGTAACTTTTAATAGTAGCTGTGTTACATTTCCATGCTATTTTTTTGCCTCAATAGGTAGCCTTTGTTCATAAACCAACAATCTTATATTAATGCTTTGTTTTTTAGGATATATGTATACTCTTCATACATAAGCTAAATTTTATCCATACATCGTATTTTACAGAAATGGCAATGGGAAAATACACACAAGTGCATCCCATCTTTAATACTGTAAGTGTCATCATTCAGACTCAAAAATGCAGAGGTTATAGTAGTTATAAATGGAATCGTTTTCTTTGTGTTGAATTTATTATACAGAATGCAGTTCTCACTTCAGGGACATATGTCCAGGTTAGACTCAGCAGGCAAAAGCTGCTTCCATATTGTAATTATCAATACAGTAAATTTCAAGGATTCTTTTTCTCTGTTAAGAAAAGTTTTTTTCCAGAATTTCTACTCTCAAAGGCAGCTCAGAAATGAGAAAACTTCTAGGAAAGGATTTCAAATGGAGGCAACTCTTGCCCCGTTACAAGAGTCAGGTAAGAAAGCTTTAATACTAGCACGAAACAGTCTTTGACTTCAAAGGTTTAATTTCTAGCTGGCACAGGACTGATAAAACAAATCGTTTCCTCTTCAGATTTTGTTTTCTACTAATTGAATGTCCGTTGTTGAAAAGCATGTTAGCGAGTGGCACACAGTGCTGGCTGCAGCCCAGCTTGCCAAGCTCCTGAGTTTATCCATTTGATAAAATACATAATTATGTGCATTGTGTGAGCGCAGCCCAAGGTCCCACTGCCTTTGATGGCTGATAAGATCTCATTTTAAGACCATCAGCATCTGTTCATAAGTTATTATTCCTCCCATTCCGATTTCAGTTACGTTATTTGTTGCGGCTGTTGATCCTCATTGGCTAAGGATTTCAAAGCAGCTTCAGGGATGTAATACATTTTCTGGTTTATGTCTATATTCTTTATATTTCCTTGAAGAATCGCAGTTACTCTATTTATAGACCTTTGTTAAGCTCCGTGACAGCAACCTCTTGGGCTTTTGGCACAAAATTTATACATTTCACTTAAGGATTGGTCGATGGGTGAAATGGATTAAAAGATGTATTTGAAGAGCACAGGAATCATACATTCTCTGTGTACATAGTGGCCTGAAAACAAGAATATGGGCTTGAACTGTGGCAGTGGTGACCTAATTTAGACATTAGGAAGAATTATTTAGCAACAGAGATAGTGACACGTAGGACGATGCTGCCGTAGGACGCTGCAGTGTTTCCATCTTCAGATTGTTTTTAAAGGCAGGTTAGGTTATACGGTATTTTATGTCTATGCCTCCTGTCAGGCTGGCTCTTCAGGACCGCTCTGACTTTGTGGCTCTGCAGTTCCATACAGCTTGCAGGGAAAACGTTGTCTGGTGCGGAGGTGAGGTGAGGCGAGGTGAGGTGAGGCGATCTTTGCTGAAGGCCAGAGCGGAGGAGGTGCTGCTTCGGACCCGAGGGCTCTTGGGGTCAGCTGGCTGGACGTGGCTTCGCTCTCCGCACAGACAGCGAGCTCTCTCCCTCTTCGCCCGCTTACCGAGGCGATGGCACAGGTGCCGTTCAGAGGCCGGGAAGAATCGCGCCTCCTGAGGACGGGCGTCTCTGGCAACCGAACGTACCTCCCCCTCCTCCGCCTTCTCCCGGCGGGTCCGAGCCGCCGCCGCCGCCGTCGCCGCCGAGCAGGCGCTTCCCTGGGGCCCCATCTAGCGGCGCCGCGCGCCGCTGCCGGCAAACGGGCAGGAACGGGCAGGCAGCGGCCGGCGAGGCCGGCGAAGGCACCGGGCAGGGCGAAGGGAAGAAGTGTGTTTGTTGGCGTGTGCGTATCATCTAACGCATGAGAACGGCGGTAGACCTCACAGCTGCACAATATAGTGTGTATGTTATGCTGACGTCAGAGGAGATGGAGTTTTTCGGTGGTTTTGGTGGGTTGTTTTTTTTTTTTCCCCTTGACGCCCTTCTCCTGCCTCCCAAACCAACATAGCCCCGTTTTACGGTTGGAGGCTGGGGAAACAGAAGGGGGCCAGGGCTAGCATGGAAATCTCTCATGCCAGGGTAGGAGGGCAGGCTGGACCCAGCACCTCTGGTGGCAGCCGCGACTCCAGATTTAGGTCATTTTCAAATGGCTGGCTCCCGGGTGGACTGAGGGAGGTCGCAAAGACGCGGGCTCAATGAGCCAACCACAAGGTACTGCCTTTTCTGCCCCTGTGCCTTAAGAGTCAGCCACCTTCACACACTACAAGGACGGCCAAAGCAATAGGTGTCACCACAGCGCTTCAGGAGGGATTGGTTGCTTGGTTGGCCCCAGCCTTGAGGAGTTATCTAAATACTAGGCACAGTCTAATCTCCCATGTATACACATATACATGGCTGCTGAAGATGTTACTTGCACTTACGCAATGGCAAAAAGTAACGGGCTTATTTCTACGCAGCGCTGTCAGGTTAAAAGCATTTTCTTTGGTCTCGCACACAGTCAGAAGTCCACAAGCAATCATATGTGATACTGGCACCGCTGAGGATAGCTAGCATCCACAAAGGCATTTTTCACGCACACTGACTGCAGGGAATACACGCCACACTGGGACTTCTAAGTTTCCATTTTGATCACATTGCTCAAACATGAGAATGAGTCACCCGCCATACTGAAAACCATGACCTTTGTATTTACACCAAAAAAGGAATGATAAGCTTAGGAGAGGGAAAGAAAACTAGAGAGAAAAAAAAAAGAACCTAAACCCAAGCATGTCTTTGCTGTTTGAAACATAGTCAGCTGCTGTTATTCAGATGCGAGCTAAAGAAGTTGTTGCTGTGATTGGGTTTGTTTAGTGTATCTGCATGAGCTCCAAGGGACTCATGTCAGTGGCACTACAGTCCCTGCAGCAGGCATATTCTGGTCACAAGAAAGCAGGGCAAAGCTTTGTGTGTCCGTCCATCCAGTAAAGGAACCACTTGCGCATTTTATTTAGAAATACACTCCATCTTTACTTTAGGGCAATCCTGCCCTTCGGCCATCTCCAGCAAAAAAATTGTGCTGTGAGGGAACAAAATGGTGGCATGGAAGGGTGCTTACTCTCAAAATAACTGCTCAGCAAAACATGGAGATCCAAAAGCAAACGAGTCTTCAAGACTTTTAAAAACGGTTAACGGGACAGAATTCTTGAGTATGTTTTTCCTTATGTTCAGTTTCTTCCTAAAGAAGAACAAAAATACTTAACTAATTTCTAGTATTTTTCATCAACAAAACACCAGCTGCAAAATTTACTACAGGGCAGATAAAAGCGTGGTAGACCCGAATGGGACCTGACAAAGAACATGACTTTGAAGAGAACAGACTTAACGTGCATCAACATTTAAATATAGCAGGCCAGCCTGACTGACAAAACCTAAGCATTGAAGTGGATTCATTTTTATGTGCCTCCCTCTATCATACTTGGAGCATCCTTTCAGACAAAGGGGACAAAACCCTTGCAATGATTATTTGTGTAAGTGAAGATGATGAACTGGACAGGCTTCTAACATAGCCAGGAAGTGTTGCCCATCCAGCAGACAAGTTGGAACCATGGGGTGAGGATGAAAAGAACAGGGGTTGTAGGAAACATTTATGAGCAGCCTGCTGAGAGGATCATTAGAGCCACTTGCATCCATCCCATTCTCCGATACACTCAAAGGGTGTTCTCAGAAGGAAATTTGGCCGTGCACCAGCGGGCAGCTGCATTTTTAAGTGGACACCCCTGTTAAAGAAACATTTTCTGTGTTATAGCATGAGCTCTACCATCTGTTGTCTAGCTCATTTATCACCAGCTAAGCTTCCAAAAAACCCGATGAGGAACTGAAATGATGCAAAAAGCAAATGTCCTTGGGGAAACAGTGTTTTGTATTTCCCACAGGGAGCAAGAACTGTGCTTTAGAAGCGTCTACAACAGTAAAAGGGAGAGAAATAAATGTTAGAACTGATCAAAACCAAAGAGAATAAAGAAAGAAAGCTGCTTCATAAAGGCTAAGTAATTGAGATCTATAATGGCCAGCCTGCATGCTGAAAAACACCTTCTAAATCCTCATTTAAGGTGCTTCATATAATTGAGACTTCATTTAAATAGTCTGCCATTAAAATCCGGTGAAGATCAATAGGAACAGTCTATTAGGGCAGCGGTTTTTGCATTTGAAATGGTTGGTCGTTATGTGCTGCCTTCTGATTTGTCTCTTCCGTGGCTGCCTATGGCCAATTTCACTTCATTTTGTATACACTGATTTTTTTTTGAGAGAGAGAGACACAGGGCTGATTTCATGTGATGGAAACCCTGGATCATTTGCTGGCTGCTTCTTCCCCCGTGGAGACAGGACCCAGGTCTCACTGGGTTACACCTGGTGCTGAGCACTGGGCATGACAAAGCCTCCGGGATGCTGCAGCCCACCTTGCCTCCACTGGAGGGGCAGGGGTCCTCTCCAGCAGCAGCAAGTTGCTGTCTTCTCTCCCCGTCCCCACAGGGCAGTGAGAAGAGGGAGCACGGCTCTTTCAGCCTCTCCTCTTTTTACCAGCTCCAGCCCTTGCCTCTCACTCTCTCCTTCCTACAGGGGGGAAATTTGAAGGCCCATCCCCAGGCACAAGATAAAGCTTTCAGACCTATAACCAGACAAAGGCACAACAGTGGGGAACTCACTGAAACGCTGTTTTTTTTCTGTCATTTTAGAAACTGGCTGAGGAAATAAGCTGTATTAGAACAAAAGCGACAGCTTACAAGCTTTTGAGGAAAGACAGAAAATGTGGAAGAGGAGGAGGGGCTATGCTCTCTGTAAAAGAGCAATTTGAGGATATGGGCAAGAGGACAGGTCAGCTGAGTGCCTTTGGGTCAAAATCAGAGGTGTCACCATCAAGGGAGTGCTTGTGGTGGGTGTCCTGGATGGATGACCTGATAGGCAAAGAGAAACAGGTGAAATCTTCTTCAGACCGCTTGAAGACTGACAATGGCAGCCTTGGCTGCAGTGATAAGATCGTAGAGTTTAACATCCTAAGAGGTGTGAAGAAAAGTAAGTAGCAGAATAAAGTCCCAGAACTTCATAAGAGCAGACTTTAACTTGCTCAGGGAGCTGCTAGGAGGTATCCCAGAAGAGTCTGCCTTGGAAGCCAAAGGTGTTCAGAAGTATTGGGAGACTTTCAGAGACAGCCTTCTCCAAGCCCAAGAGCAGTCCATCCACCTAAGCAGGAAAAGGAGCTGGCACAGCAAGAAACCAGCCTGGTTAAACTGGCTGAGAGAACTGAGATGCAAAAAAGGAACATGTGAGAGATGGAAAAGGGAACAGGCTTCCAAAGGAGAATATAGAAATACCGCTCGGGCATGCAGAGATGCAGAGAGAAAGGCTAAACTGAGCTGGAGCCCAAAATGGCAAGAGATGTCAAGAGTAGCAAGAAAGTACTAACATACTGTATGTATGTTAGCAAGCAGAAGGACAAGGAAAAGGTAGGTCCACTGCTGAGTGGGGTTGGCAAGTTAGTTACAAAAATGACAGAGGGAAACCTGAAGAATTTCCTTCATGCCTTCTTTGCCTTGATCTCCACGAGTAAGGTCGGCCTCCCAAGTCTCTGCGGAAGCAATGTCGAAGCAAGCAATGAACTGCTGACAGCGGGAGAGGGTTGAGTTAGCTGAGGTATGTGTTGGCTTCTCCCAGTTGTCGTCTTCTCCTTCATGCCTGGAAATAGCTTCCATGAAGACCCATTCCATAATTTTTCAAGGGACTCAAGTGAGGCTGACTCATCTGTAATTTCCCAAATCTTCTTTCTTTCCCTTTTTGTAGACGGGTGTAATATTTGCCCTTTTCCAGTCAGCTGGGACTTCCCCTGAACTCCATGACCTATCCAAGATGTTGAAGTGTGGCTTTGCAGTGACATTGGCCAACCCTCTCGGCAGCCTCGGATACATTCTGCCAAGTCCCATTGACTTGTATATGTCCAGCTTGTACAGGTGGTCCCCAACACTCCTGAGCTCCTTTGCCCTCCTTGGGAACCTTTCTAAGTGTTTCCTGGGAAGTTGAAATCAGGAGCAATTTTGTGTATGATCATCTGCATATAATGTATAGAAACCTGCGACTGCCAATAGAAACATGATGCGACAGACCTGTCAACTTTGATGCAAGTAAAAGCTAGTGCAACACCCAAGGATCGATCAAGTGGTCAGGCAGGCTAAGGAATGAGCCAGAAGGGCTGTGGTAATCCTCAGCCAAAACAAAGAAACCATAAGCCAGCTAGCCAAAAGAAGAAGAAAAAAGAAGCAGTGTTAAAACACATCCGATCAGACCCTCTGGCATACTCATCTACCGCAACAGGGTTCCTTAATGTTATGCTGTCATTGCCTTGTTCATAAGCCAGAGAGAATTGTAATAATGCATTTTTCCCTATGTTCGTGCTCATGTATGCTCACATTTTACAAAAAATCCACAACAGATGTTTGACAATGCAACAAGAGTGCTGGAGGGCCTGAAGGCAAGACCGGAGGGCTAGCAAACCTTGCTGCAGAGATGACACAATCACTTGGCGGCCACAACCAGCTTTGGTGCCTTGCAGAAGGAAAAACGGGGCAACCAGACTTACTGAAGTGACAGCAATGGGAAAGGCAGGTATATGCTAGGGTCTGTCAAAGAGGGGGATCCTCATGGGGACCCCCTAGGGTACAAACACTGTATGACAGCAGAGGCCTTTGAAGGTACATGCAAAAACTGCACATTGCCCATCAAGGAGTGCAGCCGTGATTGCTGGGTAGAATGGGTTTGAAGGCATAACAAAGACTGAAAATAACATATATTCAGCTCAATTAAATCATCCTATACATGGTGAAAGTGGGAAGGAAATAAGAAGGTATAAAAACCCCTACAAGAACAGGAAAAAAGGAAGAAGAGAGAGGAATTTCTCATCAGGTAAGGACACCCTGTGTGACCAGCAACACCACTTAAACAACAACAGTTCCTCCTCTGGATTCGGGGGAAGGAATGCTGCTTTTTGATTTACCCCTTACAACATTTTGCTAACAGGGACTCAGCAATCATATGTAAAGTAGTACCTTTTACCATGGAATCGGGTTAAATAAACCAGGATGTTAAGGAGCTATTCGCATGTGTTTTGTTTTCTGCTTCAACCTTCTCACTCAATGAGGTGATTGACACCGCAGCACAAAGGCAGAGTAAACTCGTATGGCAGAGCTCTGCGAGAAATCATTTATTGTATAGCAACAATTCACTCTTCATTCTGGAAATTGGGATAGCACCAGGCAAGAGGAAGAGAGGAGAAACACATTTCATGGCAATCTTTCGGTCTGAAATGGGACTTGTTCCCATCAGCACCTGGGATCGCATGCCACTTGCTTCAGCAGTGCCTGCGACTGCCTGCGACAAAATTACCAGTTCGATTTTTCCAGAGATACCACTGCAAACTCAGCCAAGGTGAATGCGAATTGTTGGCATTTAGCATTGTGGGGAGCAGGGGGTGGGAATCCTCATAGGCCAAATGCTGCCAGGCAGAGCTCTCTGGTGCCCGCATTTCCAAGGGAGAGTGCTGTAAAGCAGCGCTGTGGGCAGGTTGCCCTAGCATGTGCCTTTCAGGTCAACATCAAAGTATTCTTGATGGACTGAAAAGGGCAACAGCCATTTGGAAGGAGGTTTGAAAAACTAGCTTATAAGGTTTGGAGTGGTTCAGCATTCCTTGCAAGAAACCTCAGACAACTTCGTCAAATACACTTCAATTTTCCAGTGACTGTTATTAAGTGTCTATTAATAATATATATTACATACTCCAGAAATAACTTTTCCACACGAAGAATTTGCAGCCATTTTACCATGTCCAGTATCATGTGCTGGCCGAAGTGAATTCCCCAATCGTTGTAGATGGTTTTTAAGGGTGGTGGTGAAGGGGCACTGCTGCCTAATTTGAATGGAGGTATCTGATAAAACCATAGCTCTATTAAATACCTGAAAAGCACAAAGACGTCCTTCAGCAGGGTTCTTTTTTATAATAGACACAGGGGTGTAATTGCTCAGATACCACCAATATGATAAAAGGAAGGGAACCTGAATGGACAAGTAGAAATTACGACATTTTAGTGATGCTACTCCCAGGTATGCTGTAAGCCTTGCAGAGTGATTTCCAATCTCTGTGTGAACATGTAGCAAAGTACACAGATTAACAGCAGTTATTGTCTACATTGATTTTTAATGCCATGTTGTTTTCCATGTGGATAAGAAGGACTGCTCCAGTGACCTTGAGCAAAAGATTGCTCCTTGTTTTCCCATGGTTATATGCAGAATTACTGCTGCCCTTCCAGGCCGGAAGTGGCTGAGTTTCAAGAGCACCTAGTATATTCATCACAGATAATGCATGTTGTGACTCCTCAGACTGAAAGACTTGTAAAAACACATGCTGTGCAGGAGGAGACTTCAGGAATGAGTTGGAACCAGTGCCCAGTTCTCAGCAATAAAGCATTACCACACCAGATCTACAGGAGCTCCTGTTCGGTTCCACGCGTGTGCATGGATGCGCTTGTGCGTTATTGCGGCACATACTGGGCAAGGGAAGCACTTTTCGTTTAAACAATTCTACATACCAAAAATGTTACAAAAGCCTAACCAGGAATGTTTTTATATTCACATTTGACTTTTTTTGGTCAAAATAAGCATAGGCATATAATAATGTATTTGATTTTCTCCATTAATTCAAATAAAATCTTCACTTTTTCTCAAGTAGACCTTTAAGATTTTTATTGTCATTAATTATGTGTATTACAATAGCAGCCAGAAGCCTCCAAATTAGTGCCCAATGCATAGGGCCCCGTTGTACAAACAGGTGTTAAAAAACAGCCCCAGCTCCAAACTGACAACAAATGAAATCATGAGGATAAAGAAGTCCCTTTGGGGTCCATGTCTAAGCAGCCAGGCAGAGACCCAGGGAACACACAGCATGCTGATGAGTGTGATATGGTTTCTTCACTTTTGGGTAGACTCTGGAGGAAGAAAAAGAATCGGATCTGTTGGCACATCGTATTTCCCATAAGGGAGTGGCCACAGCACTGAGATCATTATGACCCATTTCTTCATGCTTGCTGATGATCCTAGTTTCAATCCTTGCTAAGTAGGATCCTGAAACTCAGCGAGTGAAAAACATGTCCTCACTGAGGACACGTAGTAAACTTCCCATTGTCTTCTCTGAAATGAGGATTTTGAGCCTGCTCTCTGGTGGTGGATATAAACAAAGGGAAGAAAGAAGCTGCAGAGGGAGAAGGAGAAGACAGACTTGCAGACAGGTAGTTTACCCAGAGCTGAGCACAAGAATTCAGTCCCTCCTGCCATGTGAGTGGGGCTGGTTGAATGCTTTCCAGTGGGGCTGATGTCCTGGATGAATGCTTTCCAGGAAAATATGACTAAAAAAAAGAAGATTAAATGGGAAAATATCTGCACCACCTTGCATGAAGGTGATGGTGGCTCTGCTTCCTTGTCCCTATTGCACCAATACCTAGGGGATACAGAATTAGACCAGAAGAGGCTAGAAAGAGGTTGTAAAGGATCCAGCAGGAAAGACAAAAGAATGTTATGAGTAAGAGACCCTCAGTCACACACCTTCAAAGATGCAGAGGTAGCTTGGGCCATCACTGAATGGGACAACCTACCTGCCTGGCCAAGTCTAGGCTAGGATGGTCTAGTTTTCTGAAGGCCACGCAGAGATGAGAGGGAGACTGGTTGTTCGTGAGCCGGTTGTTCGTGAGCCCTTTTTGCCAGCCACCCAAGAGAGAGTCTTGCACATTTGTACTGAACTTTACATCCCAGATATATAAATAATGCAGAGTTATTCTCCTGAGCGGTGAAGGTGGCTAAGCCCATCCTTTTGTTTTATGGATGAGAAGCTCATCATGACACAGTAGTCACCTTGTCAGCTTTATAGGTGCTCTTCACCCGCAGAGCAGTACTATTGCAAACAGAGCAGCTGCGCAGTGAACCCCTCAGCTTTAAAACCTCGCTGGGGAGGAGCCCTCCCTACCAGAGACCTTTTCCATCAGGGCAGATGAGATCACACTAGATAAGAGATCCCTTTGCTGTCTGGCAGGAAACACAGCACTGACCCTCCTGAAGGCTCAGACTGAAGATAGCTTCCTGCAGCGCTCACATGTGCAGGAGAATGTCAGAAAATTACCCCTTGTCAGGACATCATTAAAAATACTATCTTTTCCTCTTGGGAGTTCCTTGAGACTCTGTTCCCTTCACCTTTCTCTCCACAGTGGCTGCTGGAGGAGGCTGCAGGATACGGGACCTGAACCAAAGCCAACTGAGTAGCTGACACTCCCTTCTAACTACAACTACTATTATTCTTTAAATCCAAACCTTTGGTCCCATTGCTTATCAGCTCTCAGTGTGACAGTGACTACACTTTGATTTCAGCTCAGACAGGTCGAGCTCTAGAAATAGCTTCATGCTACTTAAGTAAAGCTCTGCTTTCTAATGAAAATACCAGAGGGAATGACAAAATTGTTTGGGCAGATGAAGGAACGTGTGTGTGACCCTGACCAAATTCTCCATCTTTGGGTAACCTCTCCCTCTGCTGTCACTCAGGAAATGTCCACAGCTGGTTAGCATAGACCCGTCCTCCACCTGCTAGCAGCTCTGCGACTTAAACTTCAGTGACGTTATTCATGCAGCAACGTGCCAGGCACATGTCACTCTCACTTTCAGGGGTCTGAATTCCTGTGGTGAGGTGCAATAAGGCAGAGGTGAATCAGGGTCCAAAACTATAAATGCTCTTTGCTTGGGATTAATCTGATATGCTTTTAAGGCGTATCAGCTGTATTTTGCCTGTTATCATGTGCTTGGGGCAGTATTACACATATTCATACCCACCAGTTAGTAATGGGCAGACCAGGATCTTGGCTCTGGCGTTGGTTTGAGACTGGAGCATCTGCTCCCTTGGGGAAAGACGGGAAGGGCTGATGCCACCTGCCCCATCACCACAGGGAGGCAAAGGTCAGCAGCAGCACTAGGCTCAGTGGCAGACGTGGCAGAGGTGGCCGCTTCCTTCCACCACCAGAGGCATCGAGGAGGCCCAAGACCCAGCAAAATGGGTGCAGCTTAGTTGCAAAAAGAAAACCCCGAGGCAGAGCTCAGGGGCCCCTTTCAGTGCGGTCCTCCGCCATGTTGTCCCCTCGCCGGGAGCGCCCCGCGCGCCCAGCCAGCAATGCTCTCCCCCTCACAAAGTCCCCGTCCCGAAGGATCTCCTCAACTCTCCTTTGCCGCTTGCCAGGGAGAGGTGCCAGGGGGTGGGGGGCAGGCGGGGAGCCCACCGCTCCGTGAGGGAGAGGAGAAAGACCTGCCGCTGCTTCTGCAATGGGGGCAGGGTGCCCGGCTTTACATGTGCGCCTGTCCCCACCGGTAACCTCCTCAGGGAGAGCACCACCACCACCGGCACGTGCACCACAAGGGTCCTTTCCAGCTGTAAAATTTCCCGGGAGACACCAGGGCCAGCAACAGTCTCCGAATCTGTCGCAACACCCGGGATGTCAGCAGCCCCACAGCAGCCCCACACCCCCTTGCCGGCTGCCCGTCGGCGCCCCGGCCCACAGCAAGGACACCGGCTTGCCTCAGTTCAACACCTTCTCCGAGAAGTGTCCCAGCTTCCCCTCCTCCTGCACGGGCTGCGAGGCCTGGCCGCAGCAGGACGGGCCCCGCTCCTGGGCCAGGGGTCCGGCGGGCCACCGTGGCCCCCCGCTCCCTGCCGCCAGGCAGGCGCCCTGCAGCTCGGCACACTTCTCCTTGTAGTGCTGGGCATTGCCGGCAAAAGTCTCGCAGCGGCTGAGGTTTTCCTCCTGCACGGGGCTGCCCACGTTCTCCTCGCTCGGTCCCGAGGCCGTTGCCCCCTCCTGGGAGTTTTGGCTAAGGTAGACAACAATGATGTCACCCTTGAAATTCATTACTTGTCCACTTGAGATGAAGGTGGAGTTACTGTTCCCAGTCACATTTCCTGGGGAAGGAGAGGGGAGAAAAGACGACACACGTGATTAATATTTTCCCCTCACGAGATGGACGCTTAGTGCAGTGAACATAATCTGCTGTGGTGGCTTTACTCTTGTTCCATTATTTTTTCCCCGTGACAAGAGGATGCTCTTATAATCAATGCCTTCCACTGGACCTTTTCATTATTTCCATTTTTGCCTCCTCAGGACAAAGCCTGTCATCCACAGGGAGCCTGTCTGGAAGGCTTGGAAACATTTTCTCTCTCAATTGCACCCTGGGAAGCAAGAGAGAGCGTGACGATCTCATGCTCCCCATGCTGCCCAATGCACAAGCTGTGTCCAAACTGCCTCTGCCCGTGGCTTGTGAGGAAATGGTCATTATTTCTAATTATGAGACTTTTTTTTAGAGTCCCAGGCATCACAGTGGGGTTTTTTTCCCCTTTGGTAAACAATCAATCCTACCATGTGGGCTAGGTAGCAGGCTTATTGAATAAAGTACTGAAAGACTTAACGTCAGACCATACAGTCACACAGTGTCCAAATGACACGGAGCTTATATGATTATCTTATATTGTCCTGATCCTCCATGTAGGTACACTTGGGTACTCACCTAGTGCCCTCATGGATTTACCTGGATATACGCTGACTCCAGTGAAGAGACAGAGTCTATATTATAGCAACCTAATGGAGTTACAGTTTCAGTCAGTCTGCCTTCGGTTAGAGATTTTTCAGTATAAATTCAATCTTTCTGCCGTTCAAGGACTGGGTCGCTGACTCAAGTGACAGCAGGACCAGGCTCTGGGAATTAATAAACTTCCCTCAGAGCAGAAAGAAAATAACTGAGAGCAAACTTTCAACAACAAACTAACAAAATCGTTAAAATTTGAAAATTAAACGAACCAAAGCAACCAAGTAAAAAAAAAAAAAAAAAAAAATCTTCCTAGCCTATGAACGCTCTTTCTAAGAAATGTTTTTCCTGCTGTGCTTCACATAATCATTATTTGCAGACTGTGCTGACACCTTTTAGACATTTTCTGCCTTTCCTCATTACGTTCCTCAACACTTGAGACATTCCCATTTTCACTGCAGCTAAGCATGGCCCAGCCCAGAGAAATGCTGTTTTTCTAGCAGCCACGGGTGATGTTTGCACATCAGCAATGGACACTGGCCTCCAGCTGGGCTGAGTTAGGACCTATGCCTGCTCGTAACTGAGTCTGGGTAGCACTCGAGCGTCTCTCTAATAGCCCCCCTCAAGCAATCCTATTTATTTTAGCTAAACCACTGCATTGCTAGCTCTTTGCTTTCTTTCCAAGTGTTGTTGATTAACATGAGGTGTCAATAAAAGTTTTCTCTGCAGGAGTTTTTTCCCTGTTGGTTCCTTCCCCCGTGTTCGATTCGGTTCGGCTGTTTGCCATCAACAAAACCGTTAGGCATAATGGGAGTACTAAAATAACTGTTTGCCTTTATACGGATTGCCTGTCACTTGCAAAAGGTACTGTGGAAAAGTTTACCACTGCTCAGTGACAGATCAAGAATTTAGAAATATATGTGACAGTGGGGAAGGAAAAAAAAAAAAAAAAGGCAGATTAACACATTTATAATGTTTAGTTGAATGTGGCTGGCAAATCTTCACTGCTTTTTGAAGACACCGTGCTGAAACAAAAGGATATTTGAGGCCCAAAAGCACAGAAAAGGGACACGAGCTTCCTGGACTGCACTAAGAGATGTGCTTCCAACCTGGAAAGTATAAGGGACACCTTCAGAGGATAAGTGAAAGCATCATTCTCTGCAACGTTTCAGCCTTTTGATCTCTTCAGACTACCTGATGGTATTAATTACAATGACAGATTAATTTTTGTGGTAATTATTCACTAAGAACTGGAACAATGCAGGCGATTAATTTTCTCTGAGCCATCTAACGGCTTCTAGGTGGTAAGAACGGTTTGTTGCTGCCAAACTGGGCTGGTTTGGGATCTGGAAGTGAAAGGCTCTGCAAAACCATTCCTAATCATGAGTCACCTAAGTCTTCCTGCACTCATGCTTTATGCTGTAGCCCTACACATGACTTGAGGCGGTGATGAACTGACACTTCATGTTCTGACTGCCTCCAGGCTTGGGGCGTTTGAAAGAGCGCTGGAAGGCTTACCTCCATCTCTGGTGGTGACCCCTGAAAGTGGCACCTGTCCAGAGGTTTACTTTGGTTGTCTAGGGTTGTTTCACAGGAGGAACAGAGTTTGCAATTTATGTTGTCATTTTGAGTGTTAGAGAACTAAAACCAAAACTTCATGGAATTACCCATGGCCTTTTTCTTCCCATTTTTTCATCCACCCTCATTTGTACCATTCTGTCTTAGCATGACTTTGTGCAAAGCCTGTGGCTTCAGTTGCTTTGAGAAGCTTTACAGAAAGTTATTTCACATGCATGTTTATTCCATCTGGGCATTTCACAAGGCCCAGCAAAATGACCGATGCCATTGCAGCTCCATGTGCAGCCCCAGCGTGGCCAGGGTGCTTCAGTGTGGAACCTACGGCTAAGCCCTGTCCCACTCCTCGTGCAACCAGGCGTTGCCAGCGCGGCACGGCCATTCTGCAGACAGAAAAAACCCTCCATCAGCAAGCCACATTACCTACAGATTAACTAACCCACACTCTCATACTGCCCACAGCTCAGTCAGTACCTTCTGGCAGTCATGCCTAAAAAATGGCAAATTAGGAACACAGTGTCTGTGCTCAGGTTTCAACAGATGGCACTATAGCATGTATATACCCAAAGGCACAGACACAATTAAAATCCCATATAAAGAATTATGCGGCAGATCTAAGATGGCACTTTCTAGCACGTCGCTTAAATCCAAGCTCTCCTGTTTGCCCTGTTGTTCCTTAATATTTTCTCTTCCTCTTCCTGTCAGATTTAGAAAGAAAAGCAGTACTTCTGCAGTGCCAAATAAGACTTGACTTTCAGTTGTACCTCAGAGTCACCTTCCAACAACAACAACAAAAGATAATCTGTGTTCTCTTTACTACTGCTGAATTTTGTACAGACCAGGCAGTGAAACTGTGTCAGGATTTCAGGAAATTGAAGCAGCAGAAAGAGTATCTGCTCTTAGAAAGATGAACACCGCGCACTTTCAGATTCCCACATGGCATGTGTGTTGAGAGAGGAAGGGCCTTCAAAAGTGTTGGTTTTTGGACTTTGGCAGACTGACAAGAATGTCTCTGTAAGAAACTTTAAGGCACGACATGATTTTAAAGAAGGGCAATTGCTTACGACTGCTGTGTGTATTACAGTAATACTTAGATGTCCCAGTCAAAGCTAAGGTCTCATTACGCTTGGCAGTGCATCGACATAATGAAAATAGAGCATCTGACTTTAAGAGATTATAATCTAAAATGACTAATAACACATGACAGGCAGATTGCAGACTTTTATACTGAAAAAAAGTCTGAGGGAGGAAGGTTTCATCCAGAAAAGGCTCATAACTTCCTTTCTGCTAGTTTTGCTTCAGTGATTTTTTTTTTCCCTGCTTTCATTTGACAATTTTGATATATTTACTCAATTAGTAAATTGGTAGTCAATTAGTAAATTGGCGACAGTGTTTCAGAGTTGTTTAGGGGACAGAGCACTTGTGTATGGAGAAGCAATGTCTGTATGAAATTATTTTTAGGTGAACGCTTATATCCTTAATTAAACACTTTAATTTTTATTAAAGTATTATTTAAATTAAATTAAAAAAATAAAACAAAGAGAAGGGGCTAAAAGCAGAAAATTGAACATAATCTCTTAGACCCAGTCGTGGCCACCAGGTTACAGCCCCAGCTGGAGTTTCACTGACTGCCATATAAATGTAACTGGACTTAAACCTAATGGCAAAAAACGTGCGTGAAGACTGTTGAATGGAAAATCGTCTGTCTGAGCATTACGCATCCTTTCTTGACTCAGCCTCTAGGTCTCTATATTCTCCTCCTTCTAAGTTTTCTCCAATACACACACCTGCTATCACCAAAATACTTCAATAACAGAATTGCCTGTCCTCTGCAGTGACAGCCAGAAGATGGGTTCTGCATTGCTGGTTAGATCAGGGCAGGACAATGGTCCCTCACAGTGCTCACACTGTTTGCAGAATTCACTACAAACCAAATGGTCTTACTATTTCAGTTTTGTTTTTCATGTTAGCTTCAGGGCAATTAAGTGAAAAGGCATCATTTTATTCTTCTCCCCTTCTCCTAAATCAGACCCTCTGAATAATACTGAGCTAGCACAGAGAATAATCCTATATGACTGTGCACAGGTCAAGCCTAATGGGCTTACCAGATACTGGAGGGAGGTCTGAAGTGCTGCTGTTTGTCCCTGAAGGGCTTCTGTTTGTCCCTGAAGGGCTTCTGTTTGTGTTCTGGTACTTCACGTTGGTACTATCCGAAGATGCATCTTCCATACCATGATCACTTGCTAGTGTGCTCTGACCAGCAGAGAGAAAATTCAAGCCACAGGTGCACTGTGCATAGGATCCAGTTTCTGGGGAGGTGGAGGCACTGTCAGCTGCAGCACAACAGGGTTTGCTCCACTTTCTGGGAGATTCCCTGTACGAAATGCCACACCTCACACAGATCTTCTCTGAGTCATAGTTTGTTGCAAAACTATCTGTGTCTTTGTTGCCTGTTTCCTTCAGGCAACTGTGGGCACGTTGGCAAGATTTCTGAAGAAGTTTGTCCGTGGCAGTGTGTGCCCCATCTGTGTCAGAGGAAGGGTGAAAGCCTTGAGTGACTGATATGTCCTCTGTGCTCCCAATCCCTGAAAAGTACTGATTTAAACTGTCGTTCTCCCCTGCCTCCATTGGTTCTGAAAATGACAACATGGTTTTACTGGCAGTCTGACTCAGTGAAGATAAATAATCAGCGGTATTGAGATCCTTATCCATGTATTCATCTTCCATGGGAACTGGTGGGAAATGGTCATCATCAGTCTCAGTTACCACAGAAAGCTCTTGGAGGCTCCCTCCTGCCTCGCATGGCACCATGCTGGGGCTCCCGTTCCTGCAAGCAGTGCGACCACTGGTGCAGCACGAGTTTCCAGGGCCAGGAGACCCAGTGGGGCCCAGGAGACATACACCTTCAGAGGTCTGGGGGACAGCAGCATTCGTGACGTTCACGGTAACAAATGCATCTCTGGGGGGCTCCTGAAAGAAATTCAAAATAAAAATGTGTTTAATAAATAGATCAGCAGAAGGTTATCTTCTAGACAAAGAAGGAACAGGCAGATCTCAGTTCTTCCTCGGTGTGGAGCTGCTGAGGTTGAGCAGCACTGCTATATTTGAGTCTTCAAGTGTAATTCTGTTCTGCTGTGAAACTGACTGGTGATGCCGGGCTCAGCAGGTGTTCAGAAAAAAATCTGGTGGCCTGGGGGGCAATAACATTTAATTTCGGGAGATGACTATTCCTAGTTCTTAAGAAGGCACTTAAGAGTTAATAAATCTAGAAGAGTCGCTAGATTCTGCTGTTCCTTATGGACCATCAATAAGACCTACCTAACTGCTTATAAGAGTTTGGAAACCCTCTATGTGTCTGAAAAGCTCTTGATCTGTGAATGCCTTACTGGGAGCAGAATCTTTATTATCAGTAACTATTGAAGAAAGAAACTGGGTTGATTCAAGACAAGCTAGACAAAAAGAAGTCACACGGGCAAGGTTGCTTTAACCTGGAAAATGTTAGGACAACAAATGCAAAGGCCCATGATGTCATGTTGCCAGTACTTGTCAAAGTAAAGCTATATTTTGGTTGCAGCTCCAAAAAAAGAGGGGTTGGGAAATACTTCAAGGGTTCCCTTGAGTTCATGCAAGTTGTGCTGTAAAGACAGGTATTTGGGAACTGATACCTTTCATTTCTAGCGTCTGTTCAGGCCTTCCAGGATAGAAAAGTGTAAATGCTGCCAGCCACTAATTGCTGTTGATTCACTCCTCTGTCCCAGAGGATCTGAGCAGCGGCCAGTGCAGGAGGTTGCATGAACACTTACGAGACAAAAGAGGAACTGCCTGCTCAAAAAGGTGGGTTTCTTTGGTATGGTATTTTTGTAGCAATGGAATTTGAGTCTTTCAACAGTTAAGCTAGACAGAGCTCCTAGATGGGGTGGTGGGGAGAGCATGCACCTGGGACACCTCAGTCCACGTCCATGGTGTGAGGCAGGCAGTGCACATGAACTTGAACCTGTGCCCCCACCTGAGTGCTTCAAGCATGGGATCTGGTGTTCTTCCAGAGCAAAACCTTTTGTAAGGCCTTACTTTTTTCATATCTGAATGGACAAGAAGGATTTCTGCGAGCACTAGAATTAAAGTGTCTCACAGCCGGTTTCTTTAGCTGATGGCTCTGTGCTTAATGCCTTGCATGTCTGGCATTCTTGGCATTGCCCCAAATCCAGGTTTCTCCCCTGTGAGCACTCTGATATGTAAAAAAGTGCAAACTCAACTGAAGCTTTTCCTGCTCTTAGGATTTAGAAAGGCTCTCTCCTAGGCAGTCTCAGGTGTTCAGCGACCAGTGGGCTCATGTTTAACTTTCTCCTCCTAAATATTTAATCATCACAGAGACTTTTACCACTGTTAAAACTAGCTGAAACCAGAGAGCAGGTTCAGAAGCTATTTGAGAACGGTGATTTCATACGCCTCACATTTACAGAAAACTAGACTGAAAAAGCCGAAGCTTCAAGCATTTTTTGAGGAACTCAAAACTTGTTTTGTAGCCAAACATTAATGTGGAGTCTGCTTCTGGAGGAGTGTCAGGAATGCCATGAGGAAAACATAAACCAAAGAGAGAATGCTAGCGTCTTTGACTTTACCTTTGTTCCTTTTATTTGGCTGCACACTTCATTAGCCCAATTCTGTAGATCTGCTGTAGGGAAAACAAAAAGAGTAGCTGTAACATATAGCAGGCACTGAAGTTAGCCGCAGACCTAAACACCCACAGTCATTCACAATCTGCAATATCATGTTAAATAAAAACCAGTGAGACTGTTTTTACTGACTGTTCAAGTGTCCCAACGTTGGTCTAGCTGAGGATTCATTGTAACTGGAACAGGGATATATTTCTGTGGAACAAATGTTTCCAAGCTCCTAAAATAGACCACGGTTAAACTGTGTTCCACATCAAATGGGGTTTCTTTCCTGGTCATGTGTCACACCAAGCTATGACTGGCCCAATACCGACCCGCTTGCAGCCGTACGGTCTATTTCAGGAGAAGTCACATGGATGGCCCAAAGGCCATGCTCAGACGGGAGTGAGGAGCCTGGACAGAAGAGGGTAAGCCACTGAAACCACGGGATGGCAGGCTCAAATACAGCGTATTCCACTTAATCAGGGTGTACTTAATGGGGAAATTCACTTAATCGGAGTATCATCTCCCAAGGAAAAGCTTTAAGTCCAACAATGCTTTATGGTAAAGACTGCCACTCAATAAAGTTAGCAATTCTTCTTGTTTTCTGTTTATACTTTCAGGAGATTTTGTAGGGCTCAGGTCTCATGTACATTTGAAGCTTATGCTGGTTTTGTATGTCTGCAGACAGATCAGCTATGTAGCCACTGCCAGTTCCCAGCAATGACTCTGTTCCTCTGATGTTGAGTCTGCACATTTACCATCAGTCCTCCTCCAAGCAGGCAGAGCTTCTTCCTGAGCCTGCAAGTCTCTGGAGCTCTGCTTAGCAGGATTTACCACGCAAAGGCAATGAAGGACTGTCACTGCAGAGCAGCAGGGCAGCAGAAAAGTCAAATAAAGAGCATTCCCTTCTAACCTGCTTTGCATCGTAAGTATTTGGTTTGCAAGGAGAGTCACCATTTCCTCCAGCCCATCCCAGGAATTCCAGATTTAGCACAACCCGTGTTCAGTGTGGCAGAGGCAGCCTATTTCTAAAACACAGGCTGAAATATACTTTACAAGAGAGGGTTGCTGTCTTCCCTTCCACTGCTCCCAAAACATTTCATAAATTGCTAGGACTTGGGAAAGGAGATGATGGAAAAACTACACTAGGAAAAGCTTTCCATGATAAGGGGAAGAAAATAAAAAATGAACAGAACAATACGGGTATGTCCTTAACTAAGGAGATCCAGGGCTTAACACAGAGTTGAGCAACTGCTGAAGGTATTTCCGTTGTATTAATAACATATTCAGTACCCCACTGTTATCCAGTATGCCTTTGCTAGAATTTTTCTGTTTTTCTACTTTTACTGTTTATTCTATTTCCTTCTAGTATTTCTTCCATACCTCATCAGAACTTCGGCGTTCAGCTAAAAACATTTCCTCCATCATGTTTTCAAATACACATCAGGCCTTTGTCTTGAAATCCATGTTTTAACCTGTCCAGATGTAGGTTTCAGGGCAGGAGGGAAAGTGGGAAGAAGGAGCCAGGAGATGGTGAAAGCCCCCTATGTCTGTCCCTGCTTCCCTTCGGCCAAGGGGTCTGCTGTGCCACGTGGCGCAGAGCAGCCATGCTGCTATAAAAGCCTCCAGCACCAGCCCTCCTTCATCCACACAGCGGCTGCGTCCACCCCGAGGGCGGTCACCCCACAGTCAGGGCTGCAGGAGGATACCAGGCGATACGCATTATGTGTAAGTGTAATACGCTGGCTGCCTAGGGGAAAGGAATTTGAAGCCTGGCTTTGCACTAGTTAAAGCATATCCATACGGACAGATAAAGGGATAGCACAGAAATTCCAAAACAACTGCTGAGTTTCTTAACCTGGTGGTTACCCATGAAATCAGAGTGCAGAGAGCGCCATGCAGTTGTCACATTCATGAATATCATTAGCTATCACGTACCTGTCAGCTTTTTTCCCTTATTCTTGTAGTATACGATGAAGATGACAATGCCAATTAGTGCCACAAAAAACAAGATGACAATCAACACGTATAAGATCCTGTTTGTTCCTGCAGGATGTAAAGATGACAGTGCCATCAACATGCAGCTTGTACTCAGCGGTATGACAATCCTTGCTCATTTTACCTGCTTTTCCACAGGAGAGGGTTTTTTTTCCTTCCTATTTCGAGTTTCTATAATAAGGACAACAGCTCTAGCACTCATGCAGTTCTGACAAGCAGCCTTACTGAAGGTACCTGGTACCGAGCCATCTCCATAAAAACCAGCGTCTTGGTGTCTCGGAGAGGTGTGATCCAGTCATACTCCTCTGAAAGTCCCCTTGCAAGCTGCCAGCAGCCCACGGGCTGTGCTTGCTCTGCCTCAGGGGACAGAGGACATACATCTCATGGAGACTATAGAATTCAGCTGGCAAAATTTGTCCTTTATCTCAGGTTATGAAGGATCACTACATGCCATGCAAGCAGCCTCCCTGGTACCATATCCACACTGGAGAAGGAAATGGGCAGTGGGCAAGAAGGGAGAGCTACATTCAGCTGAGACTGTATCCATTGCTATAAAATAAGCACGAAGAGAAACTGCTAGCCTTGATACAGATAACGTGTGTATGGAAATCAGCAGGCTGAAAAAATGAAAGAGCTGTAAATGTGATGGAGGTCATGGGTGTAACAGCAATACTGCTTGCCATGCAGTTTCAGTGGGAGGCGTAAAGCTCTGCTTAGTAGTGGACATGGGCCCTAGAACCGCCAGGCTTAAAGTAATCTTTAAAGGTGGGATTTTCCAAGAGTGTTGCCTTGGTTTACAGCTGCTCCCCCTAGAGTCACCCACAATAAGAATGGAGTTAAGCCAGCCAAAAACCCTAGTAAACACATCCCTCCTCCTCCCTGCTACTTTCTAACAGATAATCTGTACTAGGACACATACTGTCTTCCGATGGCTCAGGCATCTTCTGTTCTGCACAAACTGCATCTGACTTGTCAGTCCCAGGCGCGATTTCTGCCATTCCTAGAGATGTACAGCTAAAAAAGAAAGACAAAGAGGCTAGGTTCTCAAAGAGGAAGTTTGTCATGGCTCTTACACTTACGCAGAGTAGGACTTTCTGTTGTAACGTACAACATTTCTCCTGCATTTCTCCACCCGTAAGAACCTCAGACACCTTCTTTATTTTCAGCTGTGTCAGCTCAGCAGTTCTGTTGTTACTGCTCTCTCTTGCTCCCCCCAAGGAGAATTCAAGCTTCAGTGTGAGAATGCCTTTATCGCTGCACAGCCAACAGAGATGCTCTGTGCGCTCTGCAGACAGCCTGAAACACCCCACTGAAAAATGCTTTTGCCCAGGCTTCTCCCTGCCTTCTGGCTGTCGTGGTTCTTTTACAAGATACAGGGACTTACTTGGTCCAGGATTTACACTCATCGGTGGATGAAGCGACCTTTGAGAAGTAGCCTCTGGGACATGGTATACACATTGTGTCCTTGTCTTGTTGCACTGTGTGTAGTAAAGGAAGAAAAACTTTATAGCTGAGCTTCCATGGGTTCCTTTCAGGTGAGGGGAAGGTGACTATGCTCCCCATCCTCCTGCTCCACCACCCCCCCAGCCCCCCTGAAAGCTCCCCTGAAAAAGAAGGATCTTAGATGAGATTAGCACAGCAGTGACAGTCACAAGTAAGCAGAAAAAAGTATGCTAGTCTCACCTGAGCACTTCTCTACATGATCAAAATGAGAAATGACCAGGAGCCATTTGCAGTTATTGTAAAATAACACACAGCTATTATATCCTTCCCCTTCCATTAACTTCCTCATGTCGACGCTATGCCACAGATAGCAACACTAACTGGTACTGTCACTTCTATGAAGCCACAGTAAACAAAATGCTGTATCAGGATTTGCTAGACTGGAGAAAAAACAGCACCACTGTGCTCCAGGCCCATGCAGCATTTCATCCTCCATTACTCTATTATGTGCTGCTTTTTTGGAGTTCCTCATGCTTGGCGCTGCTGTTCCCAGTGTTCATTACAACTCTGAACTTGACTGTCTCTATTTTCCACCCACAAAACACCTGCATTTTGTTTTCGATCAGACTTCAGACTAAATTAAATGTCTGTAATAAATCTTTGCCTTACAAGTCATCTAAAACAGAATACTTGCGCTACCTGAAAGGTGTTAATCACTTTTAACTTGCTTATAACATTATAAAATGGCAAAGCAAAGTCATTGGACAAAAACTGATTTCAAATCTGACCTCAGGAACAATCTCCAATGGACTGCTTCTCTGAATACTGGAGCAATGCGTGACCTAGTGACTCACAGTCAGACACCTCAGCAAACATTAGAAAGGCACTGAACACCTTGCGACTATTGCCATGTCCACATGATATCTTGCAAAAGTCCCTTGATCCAAGATACTACTTAAACTACAGAGGCAGAAGCCTTCAAAATGCAAATAGTCCAGGAGGGTTACATGCAATAGTAATGATAACTCAGATATGCATCTGCTGTTGACAGTCACCTGAGAGCCTAAAGTATCCTCTCTAATGTCACAACCCACACGATGCTGGCCTCATCCTGTAGGCCTGAGCTGGACGTTTCACTTCGTACGTCCCCTGTCTTTATCTTACCAGGATGCTCGACTCCGAATCCTGGAGGACATATGCTATTTCGCTGACAGCAGTCACAGTCTTCATTCCAGTGGTAGCCCATCGTACAAGCACACTGCCGCTGGAACGTGCTGTTCCCTGGGTTCACTTCTCTCAAAGCTTTCCCTAAAAGAGAAAGCAGATGAGAGTAAAAATCTTTCTCATATAAGCCTCAAGTTTATGAACCTCCTGTTCTACCTATTTGCTTTGCTTGAATGCCAGATGCAAACCCATTCATGTTAGAGGAAATGTTATCTTTCAAGAAGCATGAGAGACCCTTGATCAGCACGGGGGTCCTCACTGATTGCACTCCTGAGCAATACTTTTCCTTGTAGCTGCTGTAGAAAATAAAGAGAGCTTTTGCAAGGGTGAGACAAACGTGTTTGTTAGGTGAAGTGAATGCACAGTATGCTGGGCAAAAGGGCATCCTTTAAGATCTTACTCACAGGAGTGAATGGCCCCAGTGAAGATAATCATTATCAGCAGCATGGAGATTATGGTCGCAGTGCTCAGCACAGCACAGAATCTCTGCTATCTGGGGACCTCCCTCTCCGCCAGGCTCTTTTGCAAGCCCAGCCTCCAGTGTTGGGTACCTGAACAAAGCGACTTCCCTAGATCCACCTTCCCATCTTCGTGCTTCACTAATGTGGCTTAAAAGGTTCTTCAGTATGAACAGCTCACCTTGATCACATATTTTATGTAGTAAGCATTTATCTTCTTCGTTCCAGACATCCATATACTCGTTTGGGCCACACGGCTGGCACACGCTATCAGAAGTACCAGTGCATCTAGCAGACATGTACCTTCCTGTGAATGAAAGAAGGACAAGAAGGTCGCTTGCAAGTTGCACACCAGCTGTCTAAGGAGCTTAGGGCAAGTAACAGGTTGGGCTAATGCTGCTGTACTGCTGTGGACAATCATTTCTTCGTGCTGCCTTTTCAGTTCCTCAGTCTGGCCCCCATTTAGTGTGGCACTGAAACATCCGTGAAGCTTATGGCCTGGGAGCAGTCCTATCTACATGCATGAGAATCAAGCTGCTGTCTCCCGCAGTGGTTAAGCACTATTCCAACAAAATAGCTGCCCTGGCTTTTGCTGAGGTCAGCAGGACTGCTCCTGCACTAGAAGGCACTCATAAGCCTGAAGTCATGCACCTGTGAGGGTATGTGCCAATACATTAGCAGAGTCACAAGAGCAAGCTGCCTTACTGACCCACAGAGCTGTTTCTAATGAGCTTTTCGGTTATGAAGCCGGTACAGCCCGGTGCTCACATACCTGGCTCACACTTTGTGCAGCACCGTCCAGAGTATTCATAGTGTTGTTCGCTTTCACACGGTGGAGTGATTTGTAGTGACAACTGGAGCGGAGAAGGAGAGAGGACATGAGAACCAATATACCCAGAGAGCTTCAGACCTACCTAATCACAGTGCTGGCAGAGAGGAGGAAAACTTTTCTTCTGTATAGCATTTTGGATAGCTAAGCAGTAAAAATTACCCAACAATTATGACTTCAAAGGTGCTTTGTAGACACACTAAGAATATGTACTCGATGCTGTACACACAGGGACTTGTAATACAGCCAGGTGATAAATAAAAAAAACAGTCTACAATTTGTCATGAACTTTTGGCCTGCTATATAACCTTTTCTTACAGTACTCTTTTATTTGAAATCTATGACTTTAAAACAATTGTAAAGAAAAAAAATTGGCATAGAGCTACTTCTGTAGTCTCTTCCACAGATATGACCTCAGACCAAGACCCGGGCAACTGACAGTTTTAAAGTACAGCATTAAGCAAACAAGTAAAGTGAACGATTTATACTCCTGAAAAAGAAGAAGTTCCCAGCTTCCCACTGGGGTACACAATACTCCTAGCTAGCCTCAGAAAATATTGGACTTTAATTTTGCAGCTTTTTATGGCTCCCACTGTGTCCTGCAGAGATGGTCTCATGGAACTGAGGCAGCCATCCAGAGAGGTGATACAATTAAGCCAACAGCTTTTTGCTTCCCAAAAACCCAAACCAAACCAAACCAACACAAACCACCCCTCCAAACCACCTGAAACTATTATATGAGACAGCATCTGCAAAGCAGGTAGCAGTGTTGCCTCTAGCTCCTATGGGCCTTCGCATCCCCTCCCTGCTCTCAGCTGCCTGTACACACAGTGGTCCTGCCCACAGCCCAGCACATGCGGCTCCCTCGGCCAGGCTTCGGGGCATGGCTTGTACTGGGGATCTTGGCCAGCCAAGCACCGTGCCCAGCCCCTCGCTCACCCTGCTTTGGCTGCCTGCGAGTCTCCCGGCAGCGGTCCTCCGGGGAAACTCAACACCTTACAACAAGTTGTTGATCTTGCAATAGATAAGATGATTCAAAATCTGGCCCGTAGCAAGGAATCCTTCATTATTGGATACAATTGTTAAAATCTCATTTACTTGGAGAAAGCGGCAATAAAGGTTCTGCTGCTCGTTAAAGGGAGCTTTTGCCACCTAATAGCATATGACAGCGCTGTGCCTACTGTTGTGGTTTAACCCCAGCCAGCAACTAAGCATCACACAGCCGCTCACTCACTCCCCCCAGTTGGGATGGGGCAGAGAATCAGAAAAGTGAGAAAACTCGTGGGCTGAGATAAATACAGTTTAATAGGGAAAGCAAAAGCCGTGCACGCAAGCAAAGCAAAACAAGGAATTCATTCACCACTTCCCATCAGCAGGCAGGTGTTCAGCCATCTCCAGGAAAGCAGGGCTCCATCATGTGTAACAGTTACTTGGGAAGACAAACACCATCACTCTGAATGTCCCCCCCTTCCTTCTTCTTCCCCCAGCTTTATATGCTGAGCATGACATCATATGGTATGGAATATCCCTTTGGTCAGTTGGGGTCAGCTGTCCCGGCTGTGTCCCCTCCCAACTTCTTGTGCACCCCCAGCCCACTCGCTGGTGGGGTGGTGTGAGAAGCAGCAAAGGCCTTGACTCTGTGAAGCACTGCTCAGCAGTAATGAAAACATCCCTGTATTATCAACACTGTTTCCAGCACAAATCCAGCCCCATACCAGCTGCTATGAAGAAAATTAACTCTATCCCAGCCAAAACCAGCACAGCTACTGATACCGATTTCCGTTCCTCTACTTAGCGTTCTCCCCTTGTTTCCTCCAAGTCTTTACTTCTCCTCTTTCTTCCTTTTCTAGTTTCAGCAATAGCAATCCCTTTAAATAGAAAATATTTTTCCCTAAGCACCTTGTCCTCTTCTAATGCTGGGAAGGGTCTTGTAACTTAAAGACGACCAAAAAGGTTGAAATTTTTCTTTGAAACACCACCTTTTGGCCTGGAGTTTAAGCCATGGGTTGGTGCATGACTTGTGTTTATCAAAACTGTGCTAGCTGTGTCTGGAACAGAATAAGTACCTCAAGTCAGAGGTCTTGAGTTTATGTATTTTTTGCAGGTTATAAACAACTTACAGCTATTTTTTTATCATTACAACAATCCCAGGTCAAATTAAGAGTCTAGTCTTGTCTCATTGTTTCCTTGTCTCTTTCTTTGCATTCATTAGCAGTACCTTTCTCATGATGAGATTACACGTTTTTTGGAACAAACATTGCATTTCGTGTTTGCGCAGCACCTCCTGGGAGGGGCACGGGATAACGATCAGTGCTGGCGAGGCGAGAGGCGATCTAGGAAATGGAAAGCCGGGCCAGCCTGGCAGCTGAACAGTGACACTGCTCAGTGTCCCAGAGGAAACACTGAAAACACTCCTGTAATCGAAGGAGCTTATTTTCTGCAATGGACTTCAGGCGGCATCTGCTAAAACACTAAGCTGGCCAGCACGGGGTTGAGGCGACATTGCGGGACCGAGCAGCAGAGAGGTGGTCTTGGGCGACTGATTCCCTATTCCCAGCCATCCGATAATGCAACAAAAGTGATGAGACCAACAACAGGTCCAGTCACTTGCTTTTTGTCACAGAATGTTCTCTTCTTCCTCGTTTGCCCCAGTTTGATAGTTCCTCTTTAGAAGAAAAGACTAAAAAAATTACTGAAGTGTCAAACAAGGGCAAAGTCATCCTTTTTAAGGAAGGATATGCAAATCTGCTAAAGAGCATTCAAGCTAAAGGGTCTGGAATAATTTCCGAGAATCACAACTCAGCCTGAGGAGAAGCAGCAATCCCCTGGCGCTGAGGCTAGGGGAGCAGGCTAATTGCTCGGCCACCTTCTGGAAATCGTTTACATACCTCCATGCTTTACCGTATAAAGAGGGCTATTGTTACGGTATAACTCACAGCTGCAGCTGCATAAATCTACGCTCTGTGTCAATAAGTAGCCTCTTCCACGACCGTGTCCTTCCCCTTTTCACACAAGCCAATGCATTCACAGAGCTGCAATACTCCCTCCTTTGATTTATGCTCAACGGTGTAAAGACAAGGCTCTCGGCGTCCACGTGCTAACTCCGACGTGAGCCCAGCCTCCTCGTGAAGGCCAGGGATTTTGGCCTGATATGGACTGGCTGGACCTGCCAAGCATGAAAGCTGGGAGGAGAGAGGGCAGGAAGGGAAACAAAAGCAACCTGGGGTTTTCTTAGGGTGGGAGCTGAACCTGGGCCCTTTTGCTAACACAGCCCCATTGAAGTCGGACTATCCCTTGTTTAACCCTCTGCCAGAGGACCGTGCACGTCTCATTGTCAAACTGTACATCAGCTTCCCTTGGGGGCTGAGAAGTACTTGCGCTGCTGCCAGCACGATGACCTGACGCTTCGCCATCACCAGCGCATTCCCGCCACAGTGTCCTTCCGAGACGGGGAAGTGCAATTAATTTTGCAGATGAGGAACTCGCACCCGGAGGCCAGCTAGCTTTATGGAGGTGACAGGAAACCAAACCAAGTCTCCCAAGTCGCAAGTTCGCCTCGTAACCCCTGGAACATCCTTCCTCACATCGGGTGCTGGCCTGTGGGTCAGAGTGATTTGGACATCACAGAGCTCTTGTCTAGAGAGAGAAGGGGCCTCGATGAATAGAAGGTATCAACCTCCTCTGAAGTGATTAAATAAGACAAAACCCAGCCTGGTCATTCCTTTAACGGTCTCGCTATTGATGAAGCTGCCCATTAAATCCCACCACCATGTGCAAATGAGTGCTTCAAAGAGCTCTAGGTATCCTGTGTAAATTTAATTCATCACTTAAAAAGCGTGCAAAGCACACAGATTTGCACCAGTTCCTAAAAAAACAGTCAGCGTTCCCACTTGATTAACATTACCTCAGAACAAGTATATCTGACAGGGGAAGAGTCCAGCGGAAAAAAGACAAACCTCCTCCGGGCTTGGTAGATCCAGTTCGGTAAAGCACGCCAACACCCGCTTACCTTTAAGCACATGAGTAGCACCATTGACTTCTTTGGAAAAACAGACATGCTCATGTCAAGGTTTGCAGGAGGACTGTGTTTTGGTGTTGAGCTGCAGGCAGCCTTTTCAGCTTCTTTTTTTTTTTTTGCCTATTTGTTGAAAAGGACGCTAAGCAAGAGTGTGCTTGTAGGGTAGGAGAGCTTTGATGACTCAGAGCTACAAAGCACCACTGTGTTACTCAGACCTTGAAAAAACACACACACAGGTGCTTCTGAAGGGGGAACCAGCAGCATTCAGATTCCTGTCCTCAGGCTTAAGGAAATATTTATTCTTGGTGCCGTTGAGCAATCGGATGGCAGCAGAAGCTGTGTGTCATGGATGCTAAAATTACTTTCTCGCTCAGATGAATATTCAGACAGACGTTTCAGAGAAGATAGAGTTGCATGGGCCTCTTTCCTTTAAAACAAAAAATCTGGAAGAACAAGCTCGGGGGTTTCCACAGTCTTTTTCCCATGTCACTTTTGAACAAGGCCCGTGAGGCCTCAATGAGGATTGCTCATTAGCGATAATCCTAGTTTTGCAAAAATTGAGATGTAAAGGGACACGTCAAAGGGTGACTATCTTAAGATGACACCTTCTTGCTCAGTGTAGTTGTTTCTGGAGAGTATTCAAGTCATCTGTCATCATTTCACTGAGCAAAGCACATTTTTTTCTCCATTTAGTATTACAGAATCAAAGCACCTATGGGAGAGACAACTATGGTCTGTCCTGCCTTGCACACCACTTGTTCTTTATACTTTGGAGCCTGAGTTTATTCAAACCACTTGCTTTTGAAGTCCTTACACTTGCCTGCTGTAGAACTATAATATTTCTGTGGATTTTGGGCTTTATTTGCCTTTGTCAAGAGGACTGAGCTTTGAGCAACATTTCCTGATCTGAAGTAGCCCCTGCAAGCACAGCACCCTGGTGTCCAGCTAGGATGGCCTCTGCAGTCGTCTGCTGCTTTTTCTCCTTCAAATCCGAGCCACTCCCTCTCCTCTCACAGGTACCGATTGTGTGCCCACAGCCTTCCAGCTTCCTACCTGATTTGGGTCAGCAGTATCGCTAAGCAAAACCCAGATTTCTTCAGCTCGTTGCCAGTTTCAGAGGCTTGCCTGAAAAATTATTTAAGAATAAAAATAGAATCTGGCTCTCGACGGGCGCTGCTCTGTGGCTGGTGCTCCCAGGCACTCTATTGAGGTGCATAATAGTAACATGCACAATGAACGACTCTGGAAATTTTTACAATTGTGAGTGTATAAGGGGAAAGAGGAGTCTTATGTTAAAGACTTAATCATAACCATATGGATGCTGAATGCAACAGCTCCTTCATAGACAGTCTTCACTGTTGAGAAAAATTAAATCAAAGCAGCACACAAGTCACAGCTTTGCAATCCCAGCTATTCGCTTGCAGGTCTGTAATCCATCACGAAAATCTCAGATTGTGAATGAAATGCTTTTGGTGATGTCAACTTTCCAGTGACCAGTAAACCACTTCACAGAACTACCACCACATGGTAAAATATAGCCGGGAAATGGCAACAGCTAAAAACTGAATATTATTTCACTCTTAAAAACAGGTCCTTGAAACCCTGCTAGAGCCTGAATACCTAAAGAAGCCAGAAAGAACATGAGGGATAAAACCAATAATAAAGCGGTCAAGAGAAAACTGTGACTTGCAGCCAGCAAGTAGGCAAACAGCGGTAAAAGCCCCATCCTGACTATTCCCCTTGCCCCTCTGTTTTAGCACGCAGCAAAAAGCAAACACCTGAGCAACTGGTGCTACTCCGCCAACGGGAAGGACCATTCATCAATCTCAAACCCACCAGAGTTATTTCTAGCCGGCACACTACGTGAAGGAGAAGTGCTGCACTGACCACTCTTGCAGCGGGGCGGTGGGGGTAAGGCAGACAGGAACCTCAGGTATATCAGATGGGAGATGACAGAGGTGATAGATAGCAGGGCTGAAACGGCTACCGACTGAACCTGTGAATCAGCCAGCTTTCTTCTGTGGACTGAAAACTCGCCATCACATGCACAGCATTTGTCATTCAGAGACAAAGTCATCTCCATACAACAGCCAGAAGTGTACACCTAACATTTTCATCGGCTGGGTGGTCGGTAGCATCTGCATGTTGCCTGCACTTTGGTGCAAAACCTCGTGCTTTAACCTACATGTCCTCACTGCCACAGCAATTCAAAGACTAATAGCTACTAGGTAGAATATTTTAAAGATGAATCAATGAGTAAAAACCCAAAAGCTAACCAAACCAAACTATTTAACGAAAAGGCTCGACAGCAAGACAACAGTCCATAACAAGCAGAAATAAAAACTGCAGAATAATGACATTACCAAAGCTAACACCTAGATGTGCTTGTGAAAAGGCCTGCAAAGGCAAATCTCTTCTAGATTACACAGGTGCAACAGCAGCACTCCATAGGAAAGCTTAGCAGTCTCACCACTCCAGGTACAGTCTCAATGGCTCACCATGAGTAACTCTACACCCATTCATGCTTAATTAAAATAATAATAATAAAAAAGACACTAAAGACATAATCATTTATGGGGAGCATGCTCCTCTTGCACTTGAGTTCAGCAGATTATTTTTCTATACTTTATCAACTGAAGTCGAGTCTTACTGAAGAAATGACCATGAGAGATTTCTTGGGCTGGCCTGTTTCTGGATGCCAGATTAGGAGTTCAATGGGGACTTTTGATGCTGAAAAATCTGTATGTTTATGTACCCCTTCCTTCCCGCATGCCACCAGAGTGGAACATAATGTATTAATCTCTCGTGGTGTAAGGCGAGACCCTGCAATCCTAGCTGAGCTGACGGGGAGAATGAGAAAGCTTGTAGAGAAGAGGGGAAGCCTGCTTTCACCACCTGATGTTCTGCTTTGGCTTCCTTCTCCTGGATTTTAGCATTGCCCATGGAACAAATGCTGAATATTCTGCAGGCAGAAATATGAAGGTAGTGGTAGGGCTGTAGCCCTTATTTTGGATGATGGCCGTATAGAGGGGATGCATGTAACACCCACAGACCATTCTGCCTTGGTGTGAGTTATAATAAGAATTGCATGATCGGATCTGCACCTTCATCATGAAGGAATTGCTGCCTTTATTAAACGGCTCAGGACTGGGCTGAGAATTGGTTCATTTACTCTTTAGGTGTCACCGCAAGGAACCAGCTCCACCAGGGACTGTGGGCCAGTCAAGTCGGTGGAAATATTCCTCCCTGATTTGAATGGGCTTTGGCTCATTTCTGTAAGCAGCCTGTTTTACTACATGTTGTATTGCAGGGGAGAATTTTTTTTCCTGTGAGAGCAGATTCAAGGAATCATCTTGTCCTTGCTACTGAACAATGAAAAGTTACTCAAGAACATGATGCTCATAAGGCAAAACTATTCGCTGTGGCAAAATAACATGCTCAAAATAGATTCCCTTGCGTGCTACATAAGCAATTTTTAGGACTTCATATGAACCTAGTAGCACATTTTTCCCTATCTGTATTCCAGATTAATGGGTTGCCTAACAAAACTTCACAGTATTTTTTTTTCCATACAAGATTTCTTTTCTTTTCCCTCCACTTTGACCACTGACTAAATATATTCTGCACCCATCTGCAGTCACAAATGTTGTTCTTTGTCATTCTTGAACAGATCCTATATACTTTTTTTTTCTTTTGGAGTAGCCACAAAGTGGTGAGGGTGAATGACCTCATTTTTTTTTTTTTTCCCCCTCCTGGGCTAATTGGCTCTTGCAGGGTGGATTAAACCGGCCAGCTTGGCTCTTTTACCGAACACAGCCTTTCCTGGTCTCTTTTATCTAGATTTTAAGAGGGGAGCAGCCAGCGGGCTCTGCAGAGCCGAGAGGCGGCTCCAGGTCTCAGCTCTCTGCCTGCCCGCTGCACTGCCATCCTCTGCCACAGCCCCTGCTCCAGCTTCGCCTTCGGGGACATCGCGAGGAAGAGGCGGGGAGCCACCACGAACATATTTGGCCAAGGGGTGCGGGGAACGTGCCTCCGCCGCGGGGATGCTGGTGGGGTCGTGGGCAGAAGAGGACCCAGAGAATAAGGGTGAGGGCTGGATGCTGCAGTCGGCCGGGGGGATGTATCCACTCCCTTCCTGGGCCTGCGCGGGCAGACCTCCCCGTGACTTCAGTGGGAAATGGACAGGGCTCTATCCTGCCCTGGTGATTAATGACACTTTGGCTTTGTTTGCAGCGATGACATCCTAAGCGTTGTACAAACACCAAAGGAAGCCAAGCCCTCAGCCCAGAGAACTCACGCCCTGAAAAGGCAAACAAAAAAAGGTAACCATGGGAAGCACTGTGAAGAGCAGCTGAGGTGGCTGCATAGGTATGGGACAAAAACCAGGATCTCCCGGAGCGCCAGGCGTAAGTCGGCGTCACTTCTCTGGTGCGGTGCTGAGCCCTCCGTGAGGCACCACATCACAAATATGACTGCACGCTGCGGTGACACACGAACAAAGAAAAAAATCAAAGAAAAATCAGGAAACTTGCATTTCCCCAGAGCTGAAGCATCACACCAAAGCCTGCTGCCACGGAGCAGACGCAACAGCAGAGTGCCCTGGGTGCCAGCGCAGCCTGCAGAGCAGGATTCCCTCCTGCAGCCCACCCTGCAACTTTCAGCCATTGCTGCTTGTGGAGGTCCAACAACAGTCTTTCTTCTACTACATGAACTTTGGACCATTTTCAAAGAAGAGTAAGTCATAAAAAGGGGCAAGTTCTTGCAGGCAGGCTATTGTGTTGTACAGACTGAGGCCTACCCAAGTCCATAGTGCAACCTGGTTAAACAGCACTTAATTTTCGTATTGCATTTATAGCACACAAATATTTGCCTTTGCGCTTTCTGTCATTAATAATGAACCATTCTCAGAGCAGCTGCTTCTCTGTGCAGGCAATGCCAACCAATGCATCCTTAAACCAGAGGGTGAGCAGCTGCAGCAGAAGCCAGCGCCGCCTGGCAAGTTGAGTTTCCATTGAAAGGAAGGGGGCAGCCTGTGCAAGAAGCACGGTGGCAGCCGAGGACGTGATGCACCAGCCATCTCCCTTTCCCTCTTCTCCCCCACTGCCCGCCTCCAGTAAGCTAAACCAGCATCTGAAGCAACCACCTCCTCCAAGTGTCCAGCAGCCTTTGCACCGCAGAGCAGCCCCTTGCAGCACGGGGCGCGGGATGGGAGGAGGTCTGGATTCTGCGGTCACAGCACGTGGTGGCAGGAACCCTGCTGGCTCTGGTCACCACAAACACCTCCTGGAGACCCGGTCATACAGAGAGGAAGTTGGCAGGGGGGAGCAGGAGGAGGACAGCCTTGCAACAGGGGCTACCTTTTTGTTGCATCTACGTGTGTACCTAGTACAGCAGGGTCTTCCACCACTTGAATTCCAAGGGACAGATGGATAAACATAGCGAAGTGGCTCAAATATGATTCCTCTAAATAGCGTTAAAGGTGTAAATGCCAGAGGGCACCACTTTGAGGTTTTCGTGATTTTTGGCGCTGTAGTTATGCATGCATCCCTTTTACCATCTGCACTGGTTCTTGCAGAGCGGTCAAATTACATCCCACTTTCCTGAGCTTGAGCGTGCTTGGGTTGACAGTATCAGGCAATAGAAACAGATCCTTAGGGCCACAGTTAATCTCTCTGCTTGACCTGCATTTTTTTTTTCTTCTGGCAAGAAGAAATGCCATAAATGATGTCGGTCAGTACCCTCGAGATGGCTGATAAGCTTTGAATTCTACTGACTTGTGAAATGTGGTGAAGGTTTGTTTTGGTCCCATTTGTGGAAAAGAAGAAACTACATCAGGAAGATGATGCTTAACATGAAAAGAGAAGCGGCAGAGGTTTCTTAAATTGTGGATTGGTTCAGTTTTAAACGCATTACATTCCTTTTATATGAGGTGCTGTAAGATTTTTCACATGTTCTGGGGGAAACTGCAAAGCAATTAAAAAACTTTCCAGTTTCCCTTGCAGGAACCGTTCCTGCAAGGGCATTTTGACAAGTGAACTAATTGAATTACAGTAACTTTGAAACCCATGCTGTTAACAACAGAATAAATCCAGGAGTTTAGATTAGATATTGTAGAAGTTTTGCTCTACTGAGTGATTCCTTTGCCCCTGATCAGAGCAGAAATACTGGACCAGGAGAGCCCATGATATAACAGAGCACGGACGTTTTTATGCTCTTTTTTCCCCTCTCATCATAAAGACTGTGTATTTTAGGAAGTTAGCAGATAATCTATATTTCAGCCAAAATTTGTCTATATTGCAAAGAATTCCAGATGCTTGCAGTGAGCAAATTTTCCCTATAAAGTAAATATTACGGAGTAGTGGAAGAACCCGTCCCATTGCCACACAAAGGAAGAAGAGTCCTTGGCATTAAACCAGGCAACTGGTTTATTGCATAGTTGCAAATGCACGTTCTCACAAGCTTTAACTCCCATCTGATTGATAGAAACATTTATGCTCTTCACTGGTGGTAAGCAAGGAAAGGGATGTGACTATCCTGTACAAAGAAGCTGAGCAGATCATGCCTCAGAAAGCAAAATACTGGGTCCTTTGACAGGCGCCCAAGACAAATCACTTGGAAATATCTTGTGGCTGAAGCACAAGACAAGGAGGGCTGAGCTCTGCTCCCAGCAGTTCTGCTCTACGCTCCGTGTGTGACCTAGAGCAAGTCACGAATTCTCTGTTCCCGTTTCCTCTTTGGTGAAAAAGATGACGATGATCATGTCTATTCTCAGCAGAATTATGAGTACTCATTAACTTACATTTCCAAATGTTTCTCATTCTTTGCAGGAAATACATTGCAAATATCATTGCCCTACCACTACCCCACCATATTATCGACTCTAAACTAACACAAGTGCGTCAGACAAACTTCAGCCCTACCACGCTTATTCTCACAATTTGTTCCATCAGAAAACAGCACTCTTATAAGAAACCACTGTTCAAATCAGTCAAGCAAAGGAGAACCTGAAAGGCTGGCTGGGAGCAGCATCTCTCCAGGCTTGCCTTGCTTTCACATTCTTGACTTGCACGTTCTGCTCACTGTTGCAGACAGGATATTAGATTAACGGGCTCTTTGACAAAGTATGGCTTATCCTATGTAAACTTACACTACAACTTTCCTGGAGCCCCCTACTATTTTGTACTGCTACTTGTCCAAAGCATTGGCTATGGAAAGTTGCACCCTGTGCAACCACTTACAGACTCAGAATTAAGCACATGTTGAATGCAGTGGAAAGACTTTACACATCAGCCCCAAATAAATACAAGTTCCCTGTTTTGCATCTTCTGAAAGGCTGTGAATTGAGAGGTGAGAAATAATGAGGAGCTCCTCCTGGCCCCTACATCAGGGTACCCGAAACATGCTGGGAGCTATAGCATGGAAGCATCAATTTCCAAGGTTTGGTCAAGAGTTGAGCAGGTTCCAGGCAATGAGGAGATTCCAAAGGGAACAACTGCCCCAAACCCAAATGGCTCCAGAAGGAAGCAAATACGTAATGGTTAGCGACCTGAAGCAAAGGTACGAAGAACACTGAGGTCTGCTCTTCATGCCGCATTGATCACAGTCCTGAACACCAGGGCAGAAAAAAAAAAGACAGATACAGAGGATACTGAGGAACAGGACAAACCACCTGAAAGCTATGATGTAAAAATCACTTTTGAAATATGCAGGTTCATTCATATACATATGGAGGACACCTGGAAAGCAGCAATTTAAGAGAAGCCTAAGGAGCAAGGGCGGACAGAATGAAACATATGTTTTAGAGGGGAAAAAAGGCCTGTGTGGTTTTAGGCAACATATTTAGGACCAGAGATCCAGAGGAAAGGCTCTCAGGACTATGCGGTCAGACATTAAATTGGAAGCTGTAGACAGCAGAGGGTTTTTTGTTTTGTTTTTTTATCTTTTTTTTTCTTGAAGCTGCACCTTGCTCTCAGGGAACCCAGCCACGGCCCAGTTATAGCACTATGTTGAGGGAAGCACTTAAAATGACAGAACTAATCAAGAATAATGAGACACAGAGAAATACTAGAAGTTCAAATGAAAGAAATACAAATGGTAGTGAGGCTGCCAAACATTGATTAATGGAGGAAATAAAGTGCCTGTAGCATGGGATTTGCAAATAGCCTGCCAGCCTAGAAGGGTCTAAATAACCCAAAGGGAGAGGAATAATTTTTAAGCTGTATAATTAGAAAAAGCAAAGCAAGATTCTGCAAATTTAAACCGATGGAGGAAACTCAATGTATGCCATTCACAAGGCTGAGCAAGAGCTGGCTGTAGAAAATGGTCTTTCTGAAAACAGGGGAAGACCAGCAACGATCCCAACCGTAAAACACGCCGACCATTAGCCACCTGGCATCGCACAAAGCTGCAAAAAGAGCACGCTCTGTTTGCAAACAACCTCAGAGCCAAACCTCGCTCAGACCTTTCCCCTTGAGAGGAAAGGGTTGCCCTTTTGGGGCAGCTGACCTGGGACTGGGGTTTGGTTCCCGGCTCTGTCATGAGCGGCACGTGAACCTCTGAGCGAGTCACGTAGCCGGTCTGGGCCTCAGTCTTCCACCCGTGGACCTGGGGTCACAACGCCGTCCCACCTCCTGGGGCCGCTCAGGGGTTGCCTACATTTGGGATGGCGGGGTGGTCAGAGCGCGAGGGGGACTGCACCCCTCTGGGGGAGGCTGAAAAGCTGTAGCTGGGCTGCGAAAACCATACACGCTCGTCCCACGTCTGACGGACAAGTGTGCTCATGCTCTCTTGAATAAATCTGTTCGGTAGGGTGGAGTCTGCCTTATTTTTACTCTACATGCAAATTATATCCCTCAACAACCTCACTGAAAATATTTTCTGGTTTCTCACACCCTGCGCTGGGCAGGAGCAGGCTGTTTTCCCTGTAGATCCTCTGGCTTCCTTTGGAGCTTTGGGTTTGGGCTATTTTGATTTTAAAGAAGCGAGAGAATCTTGTGAGACAGGGCGAGTTGTAGGGAAAAAACGAAAACAAAAACCAAACAACCAGAGGGGAAAAAAATGCAGGCAAAGCTGTTCTGCTAAACTCCGCTCTGCTACTGCCGGCGGTGCAAGATGCCACGGACTCCGACTTCGCCACCTCCTCCGAGCGACAGGCGAAGAAACAAACCTCCCTGGGTGAGATGCGACACCCGCCTTCCCCCTCCTCCGGCTCAGCCCTGGCAGCGCAGCCTTACCTGTTTGCCAGCAGCAGCGAGGCAAAGGAGAAGGAGCCAGCAGCCTGACGGGACGGGCATGTCTGGGTCTCCGTCTCTGCCTCCTCCTGTGGCTCCTTTTCCTGCCACCGAAACGAAACTAGATCCTTCCAGCCAAGCCCCCGTGCCCCGGCAGCAGAGCGAGGCACATTTGAGCTAGCTACTTCTCTTTCTTCCTTTCCTTCCTCTCAACTACACGAGGGGAGAAGAGAGAAGAAGAAGAGAAAAAAAAAAAAAAAAAAAGGGCGCCTGGCTGTAGTTCCCACAGCATTTCCTGAGACTTGACATGCAGGGTTTTTTTTTTTTCTCTCCCCTTTTTGTCCCTCCCTTTCCTTTCTCCACCCCCTGTTACAAGAAGTTTAGTCACCATGCCCACGTCCCTCCTCCTGCCGATGGGGACTGCTTTCCCAGTCCTTCTCAGCAGGGCCATCCATCCACCTGCCTCCCACCCTCTGCGCCCTCCCTTCCCAAGCCCTCCTCTTACCTGGCGTCATCCCTCGCTGTGCATCTGCCCCCTAAGTGCCACCTTCTCCTCACCACCTCTGGATATCACCGTACACTGTCAGAGGACATCCTGGGCCTCGGCCGTGCCTCGGGCAGCCTCCCACCTCGCTCTCTGATCCGCCCTGGTGCAACCGCCCTCCTGCCGGCGCCTGCCCCTGGCACTGGGGAAAGCCTCCTGTCCTGTCCCATCCCATCCCCTATCCCATCTCTGCTCCCATGCAACAACCCTGCGGGCGCCAGCCTCGGCGTTTTGGCACAGCTCGAGGACCCCCCCAAGTGCTTTGCTTCAGCTGATGGCGGGAGCTGGCGGGTGGGATTGCTGCCAGGGGAAAGAAAAGCGGAAGATGTGCTTTGGGAACTCTCCTACAACACCCCACGCCATGCACGGGGTCAGTCCCTGCGACCCAACTTGGGACAGTGCAAAGTGGCTTCTTGACCCCCAAAACAGGCTCATTGCCAACACCACCGACCCAGCGGCAACTGCCTTGCCCGGCAAAAGAGTGGCTGCAGCTGGTGGCAGGCCGCTCAAACCCGGGCGCAGCCCGCGATGCCCCTCGTCTCACAAAGGGAGCAGGAATCCTCTGTGGTGGGGCAGGACAGGGCAGCGCCGCTCGGCAGCGCTGATTTACGGGGGCTGAGGATCCGGCAGAGCCAACCGTGTCATTACAACATCTTCCCTGCCTCCCCACGCTCACACGCTGCTCTGAAATAAGTTGGGAGCTTGCTTCTGACTTGAGCAAATAAGGAAGTTGTTCTTTCACTTGTGTATTTAGATTTAACCCTTGACCAGGCAAAAAAAAAGTTATTTATAAGTTGCTCTACATTTGCAAATAAATAAATAAATTCAAACACAAAAGATGAAGAGGATATTTAAAAAAAAAATTAAAAAAATCCTTTACCTGTGCTGCTATGGTCCGATTTCTGCTCAGGGGAGCGATCCTCAGAGCCAGGGAGCACTCGGGATAGAAACGGCTGCTGGGTTTCTCTCCTGTAGTTAGTGTGGAGGGCCTGCCTGCATGGCAAAACGAAGCTACGACCTTCACTTCACCTCTACGTAGCTTCTAGGGGCCATAAAGCCAGACCCTTTAATCTTCCTAAAGTTCCTTTCAACACTTAACACCCTCAATGTCCTCTGCAAGCGTTGAGCCCTGCCCGATCTGTGCTCAAGCAGGTCTCAGTGCCCACATTCCCCTGCCTGGTCTCCAACACGACATGGCTGTTTGAGCGCTGGTGGCCCCTACATGGGTTTCATGCTCCACAGCAGGCTATGGGGCAAAATGACACTGCATGATGTGCCTGGCTTAGGGACAGCAGCTGGTCCTGCTGCCCATTCACCTCAAGAGCAGCTAGGGCAAGGGACACGCTGATGGGTTTTAGCAAGCCGTAGAGCTTGCAATTGCAGCGTCAGAGCCCTGTTGACCTGCCAGAGGAGTCGGGGTCTCACCACACTTGGGCTGGACAGGCTACAGCTCTAGTACCGAACAGAAATTGAGTTGGGAGTGAGAAGTGGGAGGGATGGCTGCAGCACCCAGCTTGCCCGGTAGGCAACACGTGCAAAGCCGACTTCACCGGGGGCTTTGCAAGGTAAGGCGTGAGGTGCGGGTAACGTACGTGCCTGGCTGCTGGCAGCAGTGCTATTCCCTGTCAGTCCTGGCGGCAGCCTGGTGAGACAGCGGAGCAGCGCTGGGTGGAGATCCTTCTGCCAGAGCCATGTCCACCCACTGCCGAAAACTCGCAGCCCTGTGCTGGCCAGCGTGTTTTAAAATGTTCATATTTAAGGTACAAGGAAATGTTTCTTTTTAAACAGAACAGTCTGTTAAGTCTCTTCCCCTTTCCACATTTAGCACAATACCAAGGCTATAGGCTGTGTTTATTTACCAGCTGCTCATTCTAACCACAGATTTACAGGAGCAAACTCACTCTGTCATGAGCAGTTAGACCTGTTATTGGCTCGCTCTGAAGGTGTTGAGTAACGGCTTTGAAGCCATTGAGTAGAGCCAAGCCCTGTTCAGAGGAGCTCCAGACAGTTCAGTATTGCACGTTAGTTCCATTACTTTTGCATTCTCACCCCTGATCCTGCCTGAAGTATTTCTTGTTCAGGCTGAAATTTCTTTCATTTTCTACCACTATGTGAAAACAGCTTCTTTTTGAAAGCTCAGACATTTTCCTCCGAGTTAAATTTTATGTTTCTGAGCCAAAACCCGCAGAAGCCACTACTGGGTGTTTTATAGTCTTAATTATGTATTGCAGTAGATCGTTAGAAACTGAAATGTGAATGCTCAAAAAGATGAACTAGGGAATATATAGGACAAAGTGCTGTCAATGCTCTTACATCTATTGCATGTATCATTCTATGTAGCACAAGTAAAAACTAAAAACTTATCACCAAAACTGGCTTGTCAGCTTTTTATTTTATAGGAAAATCTGTTTTCTTCTATTATAGAACACTAGGTTTTCTACTACCTTTGCAAAACACCTATTTTGAATAAAACCAAAATGCTTGAAATCTGAAAGTTTCAAACTTATGGTGGCATTCAGGTGCCTCCTGTTTCTGCTCACCACTGTGGCATGCAAGCCTACACCAGACTGGCCTTCGGGATGCTCCTTCTAGAGAAGAGAGATGGAAAACCATGTGCAGCCTTAGAGGTGCGACAGAATCAAAACACTCCCCTGGACAGTATCAGGATCCCTGCCCTGGTGAAGCCTGCCATGGAAAACAAACCATGAGCATGGCTGACTGCTCTCTCCTTAGGTCCTTCCTAAAGAGAGAAAAGTGGAAAGTACATACTAAGTAAGATTTTAGAAGAACTACAGCATTCAATGCAATACTGCAAGTTTTGTAACTGCCTGAAAAAGAAGCCACTTCAGCATCGGTGTAAGAATGTCTCTTTTCCAGGAGCTTGGATAAATGGCGACTAAGTCCCAGGCAAATCCCTGAATTTGACTCCCTTCTTTCCAAAACTTTCAACCTGAAAAGCAAAGGTAAGGAAGGGTTTGGTGGATACACCAGTCGACTGGGCGTCTGAACAGCACCTGTAGGCTCACTTCACATCCCCCGCCACTCCTTCACTTTATCCATGCCGCTGAACTCCCCTGCCCCGTACCTGCACAGGGGCCCCAGCCCCTCACGATGCCCCGTTGCCCCGGGAGGGAGAACTAGGAGGCTGCGTGTTAAACTTGGGTCTTCGAAACAACGCGAAGGAAACCTGTGCAGAGCAGCAAAACTGAAAGGCACGTGGTTGCACCCCAGGATGCCTTTTCACACCACGCAGAAAAGCTGTGAAGGTGCTTCCCTTCCCCTGCCTCTCACATCCTGTCGAGGGATGGGGGATGAGATGAAGGGTTTTGTTGGATCAAGATCAACGTTTTTCTTCCACTAGATGTCATAAAGGTTGGTTAGGGTTTCGGACTCTGAACTAAATACAGGCTTTGTAAATATGAGCAGCTGTGTCTCAGCAGGTAAGCGAGAAACCCAGTGCATGTGCAAAGTCAGAGCTCTAGGAAAGAGCCCTCTGAATCAGGGGGAAGCCGTGGGGGGCAGGTGGGTTGCAGTGCGGCTTATGGAGTATCAGCAACCCATGCACAGAGTCCGTCATGGGGCCAGGGAGAAAGGCTGCCTTCAGCTGCCTCATCACTCGCCACAAGGAGAGGGCCCTACTGGATCATCCAACATGTGGAGCTTTCTACACTGAGCTAAAGAGAAAAAAGGTAGAAAGATATCTGCACACTTTTAGCACAGGGGGCTCTAATTTCAGTTGTGGTCTCTAGCTATCAAAATTAATCCATTAAAAAAATCATTTTATTATCTACCTAAAAAAACCATACATAAAACCATGCCATCAACTTGAAACTGTTTTCTTCCTGTGAAATGCAAGTTTCCATAGCAAACTATTGCCCAAACTCCTTGAGATTTTCAAACACACAAATATTTTTCATGACAGAGCAACTATAATGAAGATCCTCAGTCACATTGGTGTGGTTTACACAACACACCTTTTACAATCCCACAAAAATATACCAGTGCTGAATACCTGTCAAAAACCTGAAGTCTGCAGCATTCAAAGAAAAAAGCTCACAACCAGCGACCGCTAATGTGCCAAATATTTGAAGTACGTGCAAGCACACACTGAACTGATAGGTTATCGCCAACCACTGTGGCAATAAAAATGCCTACATACTTCTGGAAAGAAATACAATGTCATGGTGAATTTTTAACTTTGAGTATTTGTTCATGCTTATAAGAGATACCAACCTGATGACCTCCAAGACTTAAGTCATATATTCATCCTTAGGACAAGAGCAATACTGGCACCAACTGGGGAGCTTGCTCTGTCCTGCCTGGAGATGAGTCTTTGAGGCTGGCCCAAAGACCCACCAACCCCTCAGCAAGAGGGCTGAGACCGCAAGTCCTTTGAAACACTGCAACACCCCACTTCCAGTCCCACAGAGTCACCCTGTCATTTTATCTAACAGCACACTTAATGATCTTGAACTTCTCTGAAAACTCACCTGACTATCGAGATGACTCATACTTGGATGAACAGTGTGCATTCATCCCTCAGCAAAGGATCAAATCTAAACACCACCTTATTGCCTACTAAACGCTACAGCTGCTTCTTCCCCGTTCCCACTTCCTGATCCCCTTGCAACACAGTTAAAGGGAAGGTGTAACAGGCCTGGCAGAATGACACACAGGATCCTACAAGGCACACGCTACAGCAGCGTTAGGAGGACTCCATCATACTGCCTCCACCTCAGCTGCAACTGAAGCTGAAGAAGTTTCTCAGGTTTTGGGGAATGGGAAAAATCTCCGTTGAAGTGCAGGGCAAAGAGCAGCAGCACAAGCCCGCAATCAAAGTAATTTTGGGACACGGTGAGGACCACATGCAATACCAGTGCTGGGAAAGGAATCAGACAGACCACTGTCATGGCGTTGGCCCTTTACGCCAATTTGCGAGTCACCTTTTCAAGTCACTGACTTCTACAGTAGAACCGCTCATGCTCGAAGTTTCTAGGAACTAGAAATCTTCAGTCAAGGAAGCCTTTCACTACATTGGAAGTATGATGGAAGTTCAAGCTCAGCATGTAGTGCAGATGCCTCCTAAGATACAGGCTGTTTACCACTGACTTGCCTGTCTGTTACAAACCACAAAAGCAGAATCATCTTTTCTTACAGCTTACCTATAAGCATGAAACCTGACCAGCACTAAACCTAAAGGCAGAATGCTTTAGAAACAGCTTCTCTGGAAAATGATTACTCATTAAAATTCAGTTACTCATCGAGACTAGTTAACACATGATATATTAGCATACAGTGCTAAAATCCAGGACTTGATAAGCCTACTTATTCAACAGCAGCACTCCTCTATGCCTTTGTTGACCAATTTTATAGTCTAAAACAAATTAGCTACATATCTGAATGTGTGTGTTAGAAATGTCAGCCAAATGCACTCAGTAAGCCACCAAACCAGTTTCCTTGAAGTCTTGTTGCCTGGCACCATAGTGCAATCCTGTAATTCATCAGCATTTACATCTGATGCAAGAAATTCTGTGACTCTACCTCGGATCAATGCCACGCCGATCAGCTTGTTATATCAGCATATTAATGATTTTCTACCCCATGAAGCTTTGCTGGTACTTCGTGATTTACTTAAACATCAACATCAGTAAGTTTCACATGGGAAATTACTTAAAACATTTTGAATGCATGACACCCACCTTTAGAAACTGCACTAAAATGTAGAGCCACTTACTCCTGGAACAGAAGAATGCCATTAACACTGTCACAACACAGAGAACAGAAATATTCCACACTTCTGCTTTTTCTGCACCATTTTGAATCATCTTATCATCCATACGTAGCAATGAATTCCCACAATATATTACAAAAACTCCTCCTTGTTCTTCATGACAGATCTTTTTCATGGATAATTTTTATCTTTCAATCTTAACCTTTTAATTCGCAAACATCAGCTTCCTCATTTTCTCTAGCCACTAATCCATTCAAAAACTGCTTTTAGTTCTCCTAACCAGAATATACTTTTAAGTACAGGAATAGCAACATTTTTTCTCTTCTTGGTGTCAAAGGGGAGTGGAAGAGACTGACAGAAGAAGAATGTGCAGCTTTTCTTAAAGAGTTCCCTTTATTCACCTTGATTAGAAGACAGGAAAAGAGTTATTTGCCTCATTTATAGTTTTAGAAAACAATCTATTTCAGAACAAAATATATGCATAATATCAGTCAGCCTTACGTGTAATCTACAGAAAACATATTTAGATCATGAACTCTCATTCAGGCAGCCATGTACCTTCAGCCCACCGATCATCCTTGCTTAAGAGCACAAGAGTCAATCCTTTAAAGAAAGATTCTGGAATTACACGAGGAGCAGCATGAGACCTTCAACATATCCCCTATTTAAAGCCAACAAGTTGTAGAAGTTCAGGCAGAGTCAACAAAGCCAACATTCCCCCCTGCCCCACCCCGAATCCTTATTTTGGAAAAATCCTAAGCAATTGAAGATAACCCTTTGGGGATTAATTGCTTTCCATGCTGGATATCCAGCTGTCTTCTTTTAATGAAGCATTTTCTCCCAAAAGGTTTACTTAACTTGTTTTGTATAACAACAGGAGGAAAAAAGTTAAATTTAAAATGTTCTGGTAATTCTTTTCTTTAAAGATTTCTCTCTTTTCTTTCCCACTCCTGAACACTACAGTGCCATAGCTAAGAGGGAAAAAAACAAAAAAAACCCCAACCCCCCACACATAGAACAACTTCTGGCCATCTTCTTGAAAATTTGTCAACATTTGGTAAACTAATAAACATGTAAAAAAACTCCTGCAACCAACATATACTAACAGAGACCTGAAATTTAGGAGACAAAACTCCTGAAGACAACCTGCGTAAGGTTTGTTGCCTACACAGATTTTTTTTCACCTCAGTAGTTACCATGACAGGGGAGCTGGTATTCCTGGGATTCTCACTCAAATTCCTCCTCGGATCAACTGGTATGAAGTAAAATGCTGACGAGCAAAAGCTAAACTTTGTAAGGAGCTGGAGAGACTGGACCTAGCTGGGCAAAGATGATACATTTATACTAACAAACTAGAGTCTCATCCCACAATCATCCGTAGTTAAATTGCTGTCACAGTTTTTTGGCTTGTGCCAATTCGCAGGTTTCCAAAGACTGGCTGAAGTTCAGTGTGGGCTAGGAGCCACTCTTACAGGCAGCCCGCAGGCAGCTGCCCTGCTATGGAAAGTAGGAGTTTAATCATAAAACAAGTGATTTTGGTATCATGACTACAGAGCTATCTCTGGCACTGCAACTACTGGAATAGACATAGGAAAAAAAAATTAAAAAAAAAAAGTGTGGCACAGGAGAGGAGGGGACCCTGCATGAAAGTGGCAATAAAGTCACATGACTAGAAGCCAGAGTGAAACAGGCACATGGAGATAGGAAATTTAGCAAGTTCAGTCTCCTATCTGCTATGTAAAAAAAAGTTAAGGCTAAAGAATTTCTGCACATTAGATCTCTCTCCTGTAACAGCTGTTTTGATGTGATAATCTTTTTCGGAGAAGACTAGAAGTAACAAGACAAGGCAGGTATACAAAACTTTTTATTGACAACAGAACAATAGAGAGGAACGTCACCACTTCCCATTCCTCAGGAATGTCTCCATTTCACAGTCAGTCTGCTAAAAGTATACTTTCATGGTAACAAGCAACAAGAAGGCATGGAGCTGTCTGTAATCTTAAGAAAAATGTCTCATCAGTGCAGTGCAAAGGGACCGACAGTGTGCCAGTGTGCAGCAGGACCTGTCACAACACAAACATGGCAGGCAACTGTATATGCAGAGCCAACAGGCACAGACACGAAGCAGTTAGAAGTCTCAAATTATCTCCATTATTTCCATCTAAGGGCAATACGCGAAGTGCTACTCCATCCGTATTCTGTTTCAGAAGTGAATACTTTCTTCCCTCACTCCTTTTGCTTCCCCTGTCCTCAAAGATGTTAATACTTCCAACTGAATGGTACCGTGTCAGAGAAGGCCTGAGCTTCTATATTTTGCTACCTCATACCAGTTCATGCATGCACTTGAGTTTACTTTCAGAAGCTTACATGGACATAAAGAAGGAAAAAACAAAGTGCTGCATAAAAGGATTTAGTTGTTAATGCTTCCTTGCTAACAAAAATATTTGGTAGTTGTTGAAGATACTTTATAAAAATGACATTACAAGGAGTATGTATGCAGTCTACTTAACATTTTAAAGAAACTGCATGTCAAACTTAATTTCAAATACTCTGAAATGAAATTTGAACTGAGATTCAATCTAAACAACAAGATATCTTAATTTTATCTTTCACAGTACACAGAACTGCACACTGACTGCAAGATTAAAGTACTCTTTCTCCTAAGTAAGTTTCCTCTGTCTGCAGAACTGTGCTGGGACCCCTGTATAGTAGCTTATACATTTGTTAACATTTATTAATTTATCATGTTTTTCTTTTACTTAGTGGATGTGCCTCTGGGTGTGTAGACTGGTTGTTAAAGTGCTTTAAAATAAAACAAAAACCCCAACAAAAGGAAACATCCCTCAAAAAACCACAACAGATGTGAGAATTTTATCTGAAGGACTTTGTACAGCATTTACAATGTCAGCATAAAGCATCTGAAACATGAGCATTCCCCGCAGACTGATGCAGTGCAAGCAGTCTCATACATTAGATACTGCAATTCCTCTAGATTCAAGATGCACAATACTTACAAAAACAACCCTAGAAGCACAGACAAATGCTGGTGGCTCTTCCTCTTCTTTTTAGAAACATAATAAAAAAATCTGCATTACTCTTTCATAATTTAAATACATAAGTAATCTCCACTTTTATTACTTCATGACAATGACTTCAAATTTACATTATTTTAAGTACCGTCATAATAGCTCCATGTATAATACAGATATTTGCTGATATCCTGTCAGAAAATAAAAAAAAAAACCAAAACAAAACCCTTCCACTATATAAAAAAAATTATGCTGGAAAGACAAGAATACAGAACAGGGACTTGGTACAGACTATGATTTCAGTTTTATATCAACCACAGTTAACCCAAAATTAACAGATACACAGCGATATTCAAAAGCAGTGCAAATATCTTTGGAGGTTAGAATAAAATTATACTACAAGAACATAAGACAGAAAAAAATTAAAAGGCAAGTACTTCAAGTACAGGAACCAGTCTCTGTGAGGTCCATCTTAGTGTTAGCTGGGAGTTCCTTTTCCCATCTTACTTCTTCCTCTGAAACACATTAGCCAACATTGCACCTGATGTAGTCAGCTGGCCCATTTTGTTCAAAAACTTGGTCTTTGTATCTTCACTCACAAGGCTCGCTGCAATCGACATTGAGCTAGTAAAGTAAAAAATATAGTGACATAAGACTACAAAGGAAAAAGAACGCTGTGCTGTTATTTAATAAGCAACTGAATTGTCTTTGCATTTTAGAGGTCTCAAGATCACAAAAGACCAGTCCATCAAGAACTGAAAAACCATCACCACTAAGCCCAAATACACACTGTTAAATGAATTATCCTGCCCTCACAGTTCTAGTGAAAAGTTGCAAACTATTTTTGTGCACACTACTTTTTACTACCTTTAGAAGTCACCACATTAGCATTTGTTATCTATTTGGCAATTGCTCTAGTGACAAATACCTCTGCAAAAGATCGGCTTTACCTTCTCACTGGAAATGTCAATTTTATTTAACATAACAGTAGTACTGGTTCAGACCAAGGATCTATCTAGCCCAAGTATCCTGCCTCCGACATTGTGACCATTAGCAGACATGTAGGGAAGAGTAAAAGCAAGGTAAGTACACAACAGTGACCTCTCTCCTTAATTTCCAACTCTCTTATTTTCCAAATATTTCCACCTGAGCAGAGTTCAAAATTGGTGTGGACTGTCAATCTAGTAACTCCCAATGAATCTTTATTTTACATTACTTGTTCAGCTTTCCTTCAATCCCCTTGTTCCCCTTGTAAGTTTCTTGTAAGCTCCACCCTGGGGCACTGAGTCCTACTAGGTCTACCCCTCGCTGGGTAAAGAGCTTTCCTTTTGGTTGTTGTGAACTCCTACTACCTTTGCTTGAGTGTTCCTACTTCATATGTACGAGAGAAGACAATGGAGAGTCTGCAGTTTTCCCACAAATTGGACTAGGAGGAGCAAGCCAAATCAATGCTGGACCTACAAGATGCTACAACTTCGAACAACATGTTAAGAAATTATCCCAATGCTGCAAAATTAACTGATTTTTTTTTTTTTAAATTTACAACATATCAGTGAGTTCAACTTCAGATATATGTAACTGTTTAGCTTAGCAGGAGTAATCTGTCTCAAGACAGAGTACAACAAAGCAAATGCATGATAGCAGGAATATTAATAAATATTCCATACTTCCTATATTTGTATTTAAAATGGCAAACATTTTTCAACATTAGACAGGGCCAATTTTACAAAACATTACCAGTTAAATTCTCCCTTGTGAGCTCAGCGTTGACTCTGCGTTTCAAAATTATACTTAAGATCACAAGATCTGTCTTACTGGCACAGGCCAGCTTCCAGGAACTGACTTGTCAGTCTGCACGGTTATAAACAGTTCTGTTAGACACTTTTGCATCAAGGCAGGTCAAGTTGAAGTTAACTCCAAATTGCTTCAACAGAATTTGAATGATTTCTTCAAAGGTAGCAGGGATTCATTCAGTATTTTTTCCTATTTCATACCACAAAAAAAAGGTGCTTAGCGGTAACGAATTCTGGTTCTTTTTAAACAGAGTACTTGAAAAAACAAAAGCGAAGCTTCTCACTAAAGCTGTACTGTGGATTTACAGATAGCCTAATTGTATCATAACTATATCCCCTCAAATGTATCCCCCATCCCTTCTAGTTTTTAGGCTGAAGCGACTCCCTGTCTTCTGCATTTCCACAGTGCCTAATGGACCAAGATCCTTGAAGGGGCCTTAAGTATGCCTCACGTAGCATACCTAAGAGTATCACAAAACATATTCTTAGGTATTTTTTTCAGTACATCTCCTATTAATGGAACAGGTTATTCAAATCAATCATCTCATTTTAAATATTATTAGTTGGTATTTTCTGAAAGCACTGTAAAGTTCCTCATTATCTAATATTTAGTGTTTAAGCATCATTTTACTGAAAGTATGATGTCTGAATTTTTAGTAAAGTTTAAAATTTTGAAAATTGTTCTCAGGTTGTATCTCTTTTTAGACAACATCTGATTAAAACTGACATTTTATTTAAAAATAATAATCTTTTTATTCTATTTTGCAGCCAGTGATGAAGACATACAGCTGTTTTGAAATGACTGACAAACTTTTTAAGTGAAATATTTCTTTCAGGCACAATCACATAGCCAGACATCTTTAGCTTGATTAAACATGTACAGTCAACTAAGGAATCGCATATTTCCAGTTGATAAAAAACTTAGCAGGTAAGTTACTACTACTCTAAGATGGATTTCCTGTGCAATTTCCCTTGATTTCATGATAAAGCAAGGGCATATAAACTATGTAAATAACAGTTTATATTCACTATCAGCTAGCTAATGACAAGAAGCTATTCCAGCCTATGATGTATCCTGGAGTTGTGTGTAACTAGGGAAAATCATTTGGGAAATACAGTACATTCCAAGCATTAGCAACATTAAGAAAATAAAATTGCTCACTTCAGAAAAAAAAGCCTAGCAACTGGTGACAAACCTGTAGTTTTAAGCAAACTGTGCTGTCATTGTTCTAGTGATCCTGAATAACCTTGAGGAAAATCAGGAAATGTTCAATTGACTTTCAAAACAGTTTTGGGGGATATCAGTCATCTGACATTAAAAATTAAGAACTGGAGTGTTTAGAAGTTCATGTTTTCTAATATTATGTTACTGTAAATAGAAAGATAATCCACAACACTCAACATACGTAGAAGTTTAAATATGCCCCAAAAGTACTTCTATTACTTTACAAATTGAACATTTAAACGTAATAATAAAAACAATATGAAATCAAGTAATTTGAGTCTCATGTCTTTAAAAAGTAATCAGAGAACCCAACAAGGCAATACATACCTTGTTTGAAACAAGTAGTCCTATAGAAAAGTCTTTGCATTTACTCATTATTTAAAAAACAAAACAAAAAACAACGCACAAACAAAAATAACGTGTAAACATCAAAATTTTGACCAGTGTCTACATGAATTACATGCTACACAGAATTCTGCCTGTTTTATGGTGAAGCTTTAGGCCAAAACAAACATTCATGCTGGACATTTTATAAAATCAGTTTGTAACGTAAGTTGTTACCCATGATTGAAATACCTCGTTAATTGCTAAAGAAAATGTTTAACAAAAGTGGCTATCCAATATTTAAAAAGACAAAGTTTAATCTTTTTTTAAAAACTATTTCTGTGACCCCATATTATTTGACCAACCTTTTCTAACAGTAAGGGGCAAAGACAAGATAACCAACAACATCTTATGATTGCTTTTACATCCCGTTTTATTTTTGAGCATACATTCTCATGTTGTTAACAAAACCCAGTAGTTTATTTCCTAGTTGCATTTAAATCCTTCGTCAAATATATATTTAACACTGAAATTAGGAACTGAAATTGGCAAGGGCTTAGCAAGAAAAAGGAGATACTCATGTATATGAAAAGGTCACTTCTTCAGTGGTAAAATATTTCATGTTAGTTTTGTACAGTAAAAGACTGTAACCATAGCCTGATTTTGAACAAGAAAGGGGAAGGCTAATTAAAGAATGAAGCAACACATTGTGAAGACTTACCCTTTTCAAATCTTACAGTTTTAAGCAGTTGCATTCTAAATGAAAATATACTGGATGTTGTATCATGTTTGCATTTATCTGTTTCAGCAATGGCTTAATAGGACTAACTGTGATTTCAAAACATTTTCATAAGAGGGAATTTAAGTAATACAGACTTCTTACATTTAGGTTAACATGTCTGCACTGATATAAGCTAAAGCAAGCTAAGCCTAAACCTACATGAAATAAAAGTTGATCACTCAAACTCTAGCCACACAGTGAACAGCTTTGATGAACTAAATAGGTTAAAACATTTGAGAGGCAAAAGCACACATTAAAAACAAAAAATTAAAAATCCTGTCCAACTGAAGAGCAACACTTGAGAATTATGAAGAGCTCAGCCAAGAAATTTTGTTTCATAACCTTAGGTTTCACAGTTCAGTTAATACAGGTAAGATAATAAAACCCCTTTGGGTTAAGGTTAATGGTGTTCTTTAAAGAGACCAGTTTGATATTGCATACATTTGCTGCATTCTGGGAGAGAAAAATAATTCTTTCAGAATACATTTGCCTGAGAAGGAATCAATTTCATATTTTCTAATCATCTCTCCTAAAAGGCTGTTGAGAAGTTGCTCACGAAGTGATAAGTTCATTTACTTCAAAAAAACATTTATCAGACATAAATTCTTATCTTATATATATAGAGAGAGATACATACACTGCTTTTATTTTTTTCTTTACATAGTCAAAGTCTGAGGTGGTGGCTTTTTTATTGCACAAAGAATGAAAACGAAAAATGAAAAGAGAATATCAGTCTGTAGATTAAAAAAAAGAGTCCATAAAACCCAGGCAGGGGAAATATTTGCAAAGTAATAGATGCCCATGTATGCAACTGATTCTAATGAATCAACCTGTTAGTCAAAATATTAAGTCATTGCTTATGTGGAGGGATGTCCTTGCACAGGTTGGTCGGTGAGAGTCTACAGCAATTGCTTAGCATTAGATCTGCAAAGAGTCTGGCTGTTAATTCTGCCTTATCACAATTACCTATTGGGTACCTACTACGCAAGGTACATAGTACAGGGAAGACCTTGATAAAACTAAAGCTTACTTGCAAAAAGTAGGATGGGTCTAATGGGGCAACTAGCAACTTTCTATCTTGCCAAGAATCATTATTGGTAGGTGTTTTCTGAGAAAACAGCTGGCTTAAGTGCCAACCTTTAATATAGCTGAAGGCAAGCTGAGCATTCACCATTCTTTAAAAATAAAAAGCAAATACACAGCTGCTGAAGAATCTGAAGGATACAGGAAGGGGATGGGCATTCAGAGTACGGCTATTGGGGGGACACACAGATATGCGTGCTGGAAAGCTCCATTTAAAGAGAAGACAGAAAGGATAAGGGCAAAAGTACAAAACTCGAGGAAGTAACATAGTGAAGCCCTGGGAAAAAAACCAGCATGAATGAATGCATTTTTTGGTTCTTGACTGACTGGCTATTTATGTTGCAAGCAAGGAACATGCCTGTGGAGTGATTAAGTCAAATAAACCTGTTCTTATTCTGTGAATAACTAATATGTCAAAGAAATATCTATTTCATCATGAAAATTGCCCCTCAACTGGAATACACTTAGTCAGTACAGTCCCTACTTCATAATACTGCCACACAAACAGGAAAGAGGAAAGAAGGTGACCGACAGTGCATTCTTCACATCTTAAAGGTTTTGTATTTCTTCTCCCTTAGACAGGACTTCTATATGACTAGACAGAATCAACTACCTTATTAGAACAGATACAGTACGGATTGCGATTTGTTGTAGAACCTGGACATTTTTAGTCTTAAAATTATTTCACTTCCAAAGTCTAAAGTTCATTTCTAGTACACCTTTAAGAGCTGACACGATGCTCATGTCTCAAATGGATTCTACACTCCATTCATTATCAACTACACCAGTAAACAGGCTAATTACCACTAGTAAAGCATGAGATATTTTATTTGGTGCATGAGAGACTGACTTTTTTTCCACACTGTGTCTCTTCTGTTCAATTGTTGTACACCTTTCCTATTTTAGTCGTTCTCAAACTACCGATTGATTCCAGGATTTTGCCTAAGCTCTTCCAAGAAGTAAATTCTATCAGTTTGTTACAGATAGGGAAGCATGACATAAACAAGTATCAGTAATTGTCTTGATTCCCATGGCAATGTATCAGGACTGAGGACAGATTCTCTTTTTCAGATACCTACTGTTTCTTCTCAAACTCTTCCTGGCAACATTGCTAAGGATTTATTAAATTATATAATAATCCATGAAAAGTTAGCTGCTGGTATGCCATTCCAGGCAACAAAAAGGCAAAAGAACACATACAGCTCATCATAATGATGCTTAGCTTTCCAAATTTGTGGGCCTGTTAGCTTCTTTTGTTATCAGGAGACACACAGATATGATACCACCTCTACCACGAGGCAAATTGATGCATATGCACCATGTGTCTGATGCCTCACTGGAGAGCTGGGTTTACTGTGCATTTGTAGAATGGGTGTTTTACTGAAGTGCAACATAGGTGGCATTTTCCCAAAGCCAACATATTTACTGAACAGCATATTCACACAGGTAGGTCAGTTTATACACTGGAGAAACTGTTCTCGTGTGCGTTAGTCACATGCAAGCAAAGACAGCAGCCTGGAGCAGGTCATTACCATGACCACAACAATTCATTCAGCCTGCAGGCCACCCCCATGAAAGAGGGTTGCAAGGTGCGTGCCACTTGTGCTGCTCTAAGCACTTAGGCCAAGCACTCCCTGCTTTCTCAGATTCAGGACAGAAATTCAATTACTCCTTTAAATGGATAAAAAATTAAGAACAAAGTAACATGGGAAAACAAGAACGTCATTGCTATGATATGAATAAAAATGTATTGTCCTGTGTTTTACACTGGAGACAGAAACAACCACAAACTGAATTAAAGTTCCTAAAATCTGCTTTCAAATACAGAATATGTCAGTGCGGGATTTCTGGTCACAAGCCTTGGACACCATTATGGAATACACTCTGCAGAACATTACTCTGAAGGCACAGAAAAAAGAGAAGTGGAAGTCTTACCCTTGCGGCTCTTGGACGGTCTTGTTTTCCACTTTCTGTTCACACTCTTTTATCATGGAGCTTAAAATAACCTAAGACACATAAGGAAGAGACATACATGACATTTTTTCTTTTACATTAACACTTTGTACAAAATCTACTCCGCAACTAATTCTGACATTAGCAGAACTGTTTAAAAAGTTTCTCTGTTGTTTTTCAAGTGCATTTAAATTCCAGCTATCCAATAATGCCTTGCAGCTAGAAACAACAAAACCATTCAAAATACTTTAAGGAAGAAATGTTTTTTAAATAGTTACAGGAGTTCAAGACTCCCTCCTGCTTCCCCTGGCTTTTTAAAATAGAGCTAAAGCAAACTCACTTCTGTGACACACCTCCTTATCTTCCTTTTTCCAAACAATACGTTTATTTATTAGTGATTAACTTTGACATACATTCATCTTCCCTCTAGAGAGTTTTCAAGTACCTTTTAAAATTCATATCTCTATCAACATTATGCATGAAAGAAAAAGCAAGGAAAGAAAAGAAAAAAGTGTGATGGCATTCTAAGACAACATCTTAATGGAAAGGAAGTGCTAAAGCAAACTTGGTATCATTTCACTGGTGTCTTCCAGGGTTTCTATGAATCAAGGCTTTTTTTCTTAAGCTATTGCAGCGTTAAAGGTTTCTGCAGAATATTTAAGACTAAAAACACCTCTACACTGACATTTTACATTTCTCCAGCATACCAAAAACAAAGGAATGTTTTCCAATAGCAGGCTTTGAAAGAAATCATACAATTCATTGGACAGGTATATAACTCCCTGCCCTGCCCACAACAGTACTGTTTTAACACATTAAGAAAAAAGCATTTGAAACACTTAGGCAAAACAGTTGCAATGCAGAGTGTGAAACTATAAACATATATATATACACACACACACATACCCACTGCATAAATGGAAACTTTCTCTGCTCACAGCTCAGGATAAAGCTAAGCACTTTCTTTGAGACACTAAACTTAAAATCTCAAAGCTACAAGCAACTAAAATTAGTAGTTCTTACCAAAACCTGAATATATACAATAAAGGAAGAAACTAATTTCAATCTGTAAAATACAGATCAGTCACTAATGGTTACTACCAAGTCATAACTATTTTTAAATGTATTTATATACATAAAAAAGCTGGTTTCTGTCAAATCCGTATTAGACAGCTGCAGCACAAAATATCCTTTGAAACCATTTATTACACCGGTAAGACATGGCCTGGTCTGCAGATCTGTGCCACTGTTCACTATTTCCACAAAAGTATTACTTCAACATTTGAAACAGTTTGGATAGCAGGTGTTATATACCATTGAATGTTTCAGAAAGCAGCATTCAAACCTGCGTATGAGTCTAACAGGTCTACAACTCTTACTGCTAAATTTGCTGTCCTTCATTTGCAGAAAATATTATGCAAGTACTTAAGAGTACAAAGGTACAAGAGAAATGCATTCAGAATTCCAGTGAAAAAGCAAGTTTTTCTTTCTGTATTAAAAGAAAACTGAAATTTCTAAGCATAGCGGCCATAATTTTTGTTACTTAGCATTTCTACCTGTGCACTGGAGCACTTCTACTGTTTTGTACATCTGTCTGAATCTAGATGTTCCAAATATCAACAATATGAAGTCTTGATCAAGGGGGAGAATAATTCAGCAAGGACCCAGAATCATTTGAATACCAGGATAGAGCCTTCATCCACTGCACAGCTCCTTGCAGGAAGGCTGCGTAATTCTTGCATGAAGTGGAGCAATTCTTCCCTCTTCCCCAAATTAATTTGTCTTAAAGTTCAGGGTGAAACAGAGGAAAGGTATAAATATAGTATCATATGGCAATTTTACATTATGATGTTGCACATACTGCTTACACCTATTCCCTTGGGTTCTCTTTGTTTGGTCATAGGACTGGTTATGAAATCATTTAGACCTCCTTTAAGAGAGATATTTTAGAGATGTAACTCTATATTTAGAGACATTTAAGAGACATAACATGTGCTTAAGTATTATAAACAATACTGCAGATGGACTAAATATTTTTATCAAGTATTGATTATATCTCACTATCTTGCAACTCAAAATCCAATTATTTTGAAAGGAAATAGAAGGCAAGTGGAGAAGGGGGAAGAAGGGACTTGACATGGAACTAGAGATGCTGGCAAAGTATCTGAAATGTCTGCACAAGGTGAAATGTTTATTTTAAAGATGAGAGGGTCTGTCTTAAATGCTCAACTTGCACTTTTGTTTATATGAATGAAAGGAAAGCAAATATGAGGGATAAGTGGTAAACGCTGCCTGATAGCATCACAAACCAATTCCACAAATGTTACATTTCCAAGATAAGCATAAACTCTGTACTGATGTTAGAGCCACAAGAGCTAAGACTCTGTGAATATGTGTTTTTGTAACTGATATGCCATTTGAATCGTGAATACCACTACAGTGACCAAAATAATGAGAAAAGGGTTAATTCTGTTTATGCAAATGTCTAACTCTGAAACAGTAAATCACATTTACTTCAGAAAACATAATTTTAAGACAGAAGGCTTGAAAGACAGACACTAGAACTAACTGGGCCTCAGAGGTCTCTATCATGGTGCCTACAAACACCCTCTTGTAACAAGGAGCTGATTAAGCACCAGATTTCCATTTCTGCAGTAAAAGCTGTAGTGAGTTTTCTAACCCACTGGAGCAGGAGTAAATGTTTTTAAATTTATGTTTCTCTCTGGCTAAAAAAATAAAGCACTTGGCATCATGCCTGAAGCCAATTAATCAGAGTGTTGCAGAATGTGGTAAAGGAGGATTGAGAGCTGTCTTTACTTATTTATTTATTTTTAATCCTATTTAAGCCCTCAGTTCCTTCTCTGGCTACAAGACTCAAACTCAATGAAATAAGTTCTTTTGTTCTAATTCAGGGCATCTTTTGAACTGACTATGTGCTTAAACCTTAGAAGTTGCACTAACTACTATACAAAAATGAAGTATTAGTATTTGTATCAGTTATCCCATTAGTGAATAAGATAGAACAAAGAAAATTAAACTAAAACCAACTTTTGCCTACTGCAGTTTTCAGACACGTTCTTAGACTTCCCAAAGCAGAATACATCTCCCAGCTCTCTCTCAATACAGAGTATCATTGCCAGATCTCCTCCAGTGCTGCCTGTAGTAAGGAAGTGCAATTCTGCTGCCTTTGACTGATGCTCAGGTCACTACTGTACCTTCTGACTCTGCCCTCTGAAGTCAGATTCTTTCTTTTTAGGTCTGAAAGCTCATCAAATTAATTCACAGCCTGTTCCACATACGGTAAATTATATAAAATAATATAATAATACACAGAAAATAAAAGAATGAGACTATAGGCTATTAGACTGAAAATATAACTGGAAGAAGGGACTTTGTTACGAAGTATAAGAACTTGGAACTCCTAGAAAACATAGTCGCCTCAATTAAGTCACTTGCAAACGTAAGAAAAAGTAATTACTTTTCTGAAGTACAAAGTAATCCATGAAAGTGTAGTATTAACCTTCAAAAACCAGAAAGACGTTCCTTTGTACATTTTGATTAAATCTTTTCCTCCATCACTTGAAATGTTCATACTGTCAAGATTTTCCCAACATGCAACTAAACTATGTCTCTCGTTTTCAGCTACTGACTTAATATCTATGCATTTCAATCTTGTTAGTGTTCATCCTCTTCAAGTATTTACAAAAAAGGGCATAGACATACGGCCAAGATTTTCAAGTTTCTCAATTCAGCTTCTCCTGCTAACTCTTCTCTTTTGCTACTTTCTGTGAGCTCTTCTACCAGAGGTGATCTTCTTAGCTCCCATGTTGTCCTGTCTGCTTATTATAATCTGCTTTTTACAATTCACAGAATCACAGAATGGTTGAGGTCGGCAGAGAGCTCTGGAGATCATCTGGTCCAACCACCTGCTCAAGCAGAGCCATCTGGAGCCAGTTGCCCTGGACCATGTCCAGACGGCTTTTGAGTATCTCCATGGATGGAGGCTCCACAACCTCTGTGGGCAACCTGTGCCAGTGCTCAGTCACCCTCACAGTAAAAAAGTGTTTCCTGATGTTCAGAGGGAACCTCCTGTGTTTCAGTTTGTGCCCACTGCCTCTGGTCCTGTCACTGGGCACCACTGAGAAGAGCCTGGCTCCATCCTCTTTGCACCTTCCCTTCAGGTATTTATATACACTGATAAGATCTCCCCTGAGTTTTCTCTTCTCCAGGCTGAACAATCCCAGCTCTCTCAGCCTTTCCTCCTATGACAGATGCTCCAGTCCCTTCATCATCTTCATGGCCCTTTGCTGGACTCTCTCCAGTAGGTCCATGCTTCTGTACTAGGGAGCCCAGAACTGGACACAGTACTCCAGATATGAAGTGCATCCCATGTATTTCAGGACTATACTTTCCTCATCCTTGCCTATCATTTCTCTCCTGCACTCCACCAATTTTCATCCGCATTCAAGGCCAGGCTGCATGGGGCTTTGAGCAGCCTGGTCTAGTGGCAGGTGTCCCTGCCCATGGCAGGGGGTTGGAACTAGATGACCTTTAAGGTCCCTTCCAACCCAACCCATTCTATGATTCTACGATATTGTGACCATTAATTTTAGTGTACCCTTGTTTTGATGAAAAAACAGATGGTAAAAACATTTCCTTTTTCTTCAGTCTAAAAAGATCTGTGTTTCTACATGCATTTCTGAAAGTTGAATATTTCTCTGCAGAGGTCCTTGCCTTAGAAATACCTTCTAAGAGACTTTACTGTTTTTTAAATCATGTGACCTATTCCTTATAAAAAAACCCCTCAGTGCTATGCTTGATGCCACTTACGAGTAGCTCTCCTTAACTTTTGCTTTTAAATACCATTACATTTCAATTTTTGCTGCCACCTGCATCTCATACTCAGTTAGTAAACACAGCTGCTCACCTCATGCTCTGGCGAGAGATGTTCCATGTCAGTTCGTAAACACTTAAGTCCTGGTAAAAAGTGATTGACCATTAAATCCTCTGAAATAACTAAAAATGAGGTTGTTAAGGTATTATAAGGATTGTCTGCTGAAATTACACAAATTCTTTTTCTGTCTTCTGACAATGTTATTCTACTGAACACAGGGACAAGCTACAGCAGCAAAACCGAAGAAAACAGAACAACATTTGGCACTTCATGACTAATAAAAAAGAAAGAAGATCTTAAACATATTTAACTTCATATATTTCATACACCCACACCATTCTTTTCACATTTTTTCTTAATTTATTGGTTAAGATCAATGGCTTTGTTTTTGTAGCCTTTTTTAAAAAAAAAAAAAAATCTGTCAGTTCCACTGTATTAGATCTGGCTGAGATGGAGTTAATTTTCCCCATAGCAGCCCTCATAGTGCTGTGCTCTGTATTGGTAGCTAGAAAGGTGTTGATAACACACCAGTGTTTTGGCTGTTGCTGAGCAGTGCTCGCACAGCATGAAGGCTGTCTCTCCAACATTCTCCCCTCACCAGTAGGCTGGGGGTGGGCAAGATCTTGGGAGGGGACATAGCCAGGACAGCTGACCCAAACTGACCAAAGGGATATTCCATACCATGTGACGCCTGCTCAGCAATAAAAGCTAAGAGAAAGGAGGAGGGGGGGTGGCATTCATTATTATGAAGTTTGTCTTCCAGAGCAACCGCTACATGTACTGAAGCCCTGCTTCCCAGGAAGTGGCTGGACATCACCTGCTGATGGGAAGTAGAGAATGTTTTGTTTTCCTTTGCTTCCACATGCGGCTTTTGCTTTATTAAACTGCCTTCATCTTGACCCATGAGTTTTTTTCCATCTTATTTTCTCCCCACCATCCTGCTGAGGAGCGGAGTGATAGAGCAGCTTGATGGACACCTGGCACCCAGCCAAGGTCAACCCACCACATCCACCTTCTGTGAAAATCTCTTCTTTATACTGAGCAGATCATGTTTTACATCACATATTCAAAGACAAACTTATTTATTTCTCAAGTATTAATCTTCTCCCCCCACCAGAGAATTAACAGCTAAACTGCATTAATCTTCTACCCCCACCAGAGAATTAACAGCTAAACCTCACCTAAAAAAAAGGATACAACAACAGGAAAGAGCACTGTAGGCTTCAAACAGGTGGGTAGCGATATCCAGTCTCTTCGAATCTACAGACTGCTGGTTGTTGACCAAGGCTAACTTGTGCAAGTGTGGAATAACAACTGTAAAAGTAAATACTGGAATAAGTATTTGAAATTGCTTTCCGTAGACTTGCTTAGCATTAAACAGTTGCTAAGTGACAATCGCAGGCATCAGAAGCATCACACATCAGTGTGGAATAAGAACTGCAAATAATGGCTTTTGATAGGACTGCCCTTGCGGATTTAACTGATCAACTCAAACCTGAAATAAAACTGTGGTAACACCACCTAAAATAAAAAGGTACCTCAGTGTACCTTTGAAATAGTAACAGTTTACAGAAAATAGTTTGCAACATTATTACTTAGCTGTCTAAAATATGCTTCTATTTTATAAATGCAGCTGATAAGCTAGTGACAGAGATATGCATGTCATGAGAAACCTTCACTGACTATAGAGGAAGCCTATCTAATGAGTTTAGCCTGCTAAACTAGATGCCTGCAGTTCGGAGACATGATAGCTCCTCATGCTTTGTTTACAAGTATCTTTAAGACAGTCTAACAATCGACTTTGCTCTTCTATGTGCTTTACATTTCAGGGCCATGAAAAAAAGCTGTTTTGTTCATCTGGGATGCACTTACATTTAAAGATATGTGGAATACTTGAAATTTATATGCCAGCAGGGGGTGAAGCAATGGGGGAGGGGGGAGAGGAAGGCATTTTACACATCAAGTAATTAAAAAAAAGACAACTTCAAATTTGCTCTGCAGCAAAGTGAACGGTCCCCTCTGGCTCTGAAATCATTCACCACCATGTGCTGGTGTTCTATATATACACCAATGTCATGTACAGTGAAAGTTATATTAGCAAAGTCTTAAATACTGGGACACATCGAACTCTGAAAACAAGAGTTTTCATCAAACTTTTTGTAAAGACAAAAAAAAAAACAAAACAAAACAATATAACCAGCATACTAATAGCTTGGGGACAGCAAGAGGAAGACTGCATCTTCCCACTGATGCAACTTACATTCATCTCTGAATCTGGGCTCAGCATTTGGTCCAACTCTTCCAAATGTTTTTATGATTTCTGTATGTAGAGAATGCTGGTCTTGATATTGAGGGTCCTCCAGGAAAGATGCCAGCTGCATTTTTACTCTTTCCAGAAGCTTAAATATTCCCAGAGAAATAAAAAGTATACAAAAGAATGAAGATGCTAGAAACTGTTACGGTCAGTTCAGAGCATGTCTGTAATCTTCCATATTTCAGATGACAAACCTTGGACCTTCTGTTAATTTACAATTTTTTCTGACAGGATGTTCCAAAGTCTTCAATGCAGCTCTACAATTTAAAGACTGTTGACAGTGTTTTAATCTGATCTATCTTTAACTATAGACAGGTGCTTCCATATAGTCGGTGTTTCCTCTGTTTTGATACTCACATTTTTTACCTGCTATTAAAATTTCCCTCTTACTATTAATATCTTTGGAGTTTTCCTGTTTAATTAGAACTGAATTCACATTGGTTTTTCTGTAATGTATCTCAATTAGTATGCTGAAAAATTTTCTGCAGAAGACAGATGCAAAAGTAAGCATCATAAAATCAACGGAATTAAAATTAAAAAGATTTCTTCAACTAAAGGCTAGAAAAACTGAAAATACAAATATATCTAAGATGACATAAGTATTTAATTTGCATTCAAAGTTGTAAATATAACATTTTCTGATACATTTTGGAAGGCGATATCACCTCTGTACTCTAAGGCTTATTATAATTAGTGTCAATGGATACAGTAATTTTTGTGTGGTAACAAAAAAGTATTCTTCCCCAACTGATTATAGGCATGCATTCCAAGCTACAAAATTGTAACTTATCCATCTTCCAAGTACTTGTGAGTCATCACTGACTTCTTACTCACATTTCCTCAAACACGTTCTTTTAGAGTATGTTGAAATTACAGGAAGAATGCAAGCTCTGCAAAAAGTTGCGAGGACTTTAAGAAGAAATTTGATTGTACAGTTATTATATAAAACAAAATACAGTATTTCTACTGCTTACAGCAGAATCCTGGGTGTCTTTTTCAGAATTCTGATTTATTACCAAAGTTTCATCACTTAAAAAACAAGGAGGAATTGCATATCTATATTACCCTCAAGGATTATTTCAGTTATGTCACTATGATGTCTTTTTAATGCCATCTTGGACACCATGGGCTAAACCAGCAGATATGACAGGAACTGCAAGAGACTTGTGCCCTTCTAAAGTAGTCGGAAGCCAAACAGGATATCCTAAAGCATCTAAAATGGTACAATATACTTATGTGGAGGTAACTGAATCCCACCATGACTTTTTGGTTAGCATTTTAAAGTAAAGCTATTTTATTTGGAAATAATGGACTTGGATTTCTCAACTGTATTGAAGAAAGTTTTAAAAAACATTTTGAGCATGGGATTTCCCATCTTCTAGCACAGGCCTCCCCCTCTACATATGTGTTTTTCTTTGTTTATGTTTGGCTTGATATTTAGAAGGTAATGTTTTTATTAGTTAAAAGAAGGGTTGGTTTGTTTCAAAAAAAAAAAAAAAAACCAAACCATTGCAAAACTGGAAAGCATTTTGGAAGAGGATATAACAAAGGAAGAAATAATCTATAAGCTGCTTTTTTTTCCCTCCAAGTTCATTAATAAATTACTGGATTTCTGGATTTATCAAAAATCACCCACTTCTTATGGTACAAAACCAACAGCCTGACAACAGGTGTCTTACCTCTCTCTGAGTAACAGTTTCCATGATGGTCCCAAAAGCAGGAATTGTTGCAATCCTGACTGAACTACAACAGAAAAATAGAGTCTTTAAGATGTATTAAACATTAAGAATAAACTTAATTAAAAATAAAGCAAAATTTAAAAATTAGTACTTTAAGTTACATTAGTTTCTAGCAATGACAAAACAAAAAAAGCAGACCAGGAAAAAGACAGACAGGATTAACTCAAGGTCTCAATCTGAAACTCACAATTCAGGATCACTGGACAAGGTAACAAGGGCCGGAGCAACCCGCTTGTCAACTAAGGCTTCACTCATGCCTCGAAGAGTCAGCTGTAAACCAGTCAACATGCAATAAAAAATGGTTTGGTAAACTTGAAGAACTGGGTTAGCTGTGACTGAGGATGGGCAGGCAGACTCTTGGGGTTTTTCTTGGTTTAGTCACTCACAGAAGACATTAAATGATTAAGACTCTATTCATGCTCTAGCATTTATTAGTAACAACCTGTTAGCGAGATTAGCAAAGCATCCCTCCTTAGCTTGAAAGAAATATCACATCAGAATGTCCAGGAAATGAAGTACTATGGTTGTCTATCAGAAATTAGATACAGCCAAAACTATTCTGCATTTCAGTAATGCAGATGATATTTAATTTTGCAGTAGTAAAGCTGACAGCATTACAGAACATATTAACATCCAGCTTTCTGCTAGAAATGATGTAAGCAAATTTCAAAACTGAGAATGTGATTAAATAAACATAAAAATTAAATGACAGTAAGTTTTCTATTTAAAGTTTATTCAGCAATTTTATCCAGTTCTAAGTGTTGCAGTAAACCTTTTTATTTACAAATAAGTGACTTAAAAGTTACATTTGTTTAAAAGTAATTCATTTTTTGTTCAGCTAGAATAAGAAACAGAACTGATGGTTATTTCTTCCTAAGTATTAAGAGGGATGCCAGGTATATAAGACAGTCAGGAAACTTACATTTCAGGGTCACTGGAGAGAGTAATGAGAGCAGGAACAACTCTCTGAGCTACCAGAGTTTCATGTACCCCCTTCACCAACAGCTGAATGGTCGGAGCAGGGGGGTATCACAGGTGATGCACGGAAAGAGCGAGCACAGTATCATGGGAAGAAGAACGGCACAACCAAGAGAGAGAAAGAAAAAACACAAAAAGCAAACCAAAATTAGAAGCTAAGCAAATACTGCTACACTAGTGCTTCATATATGCAAAGGCATGAAGAAAGCTGAAGTGGTCTGGCAATCAGCATAAACCTGACTCATTCAACAATACGATGATGTTTTCTCTATTTTCAGCTATTTTAAAACTTGAACGCTCAAAAGTTTAGCAAGTAATTATGTATTATAATTCAAATACTGATATAATTATGTATTATAATTATACATATAATGATGTATAATTAAATACTAAAGCAATGCCAATTTGAGTTTGACAGTTTAATCTAAATGCTGTTCCTAACTCAATGGAATGGTATTTATTACATTATGTGGCTGTCACACGCCATAGATGTCTTTAGCTAGGCCAAATGTGTGTAGTTTTCCCACACTGAGTGATACCTTTCAGACCTTTTACAATGTGCCAAACAGCACCTTCCCAGATGCCACTAAGCTTTCCTCAAAGTCATTCAGGACTATTTTAGATTTAACCGCCATCCAAGCAGTATGTATGCAAAACTTCCCAAGTTTCCCTTGCTGATCTACGCAGGTAGAAAATGGAGAATCCTTGGATTATCCATGAAATGTATTTCACCAAGTCTTTTTGCAAACTAAGGAAGAGATATATTTGTTGCAGTACATCCCAAATGTTAAAAACTGAGATCACAGTGAAATTTATTACCCATAAATATGTTAAAATTGTTTGAATTTAGATGTTCCCAGGTGATTTATTTTTTTTTACATTACTTATGTAGCTACACATAAGCGTATGTTTCCTGCATATGTAGCAGATGCCCTTTATATGTTTTCTACATATGAAAACCTACTAATTTTCAAAAATGACAAGTTCCAAACTGTCTCCATATTCAGCAAAACAGGTTTTTTTTGTCTACATTAATAAAAAAGGGAAAGTTGATATTTCTATTTTGTATCTCAGGTAAGGAAGTCTGCATGTACTTGCTGATTTTAGGAGATAAACATAAAAAGCTTATCAGTAGCTTCTGTGAGAAATTTTAGATATCTTTTTAATATTTAGCTATATCCTAATTACTCAAATTACATCATGAACACAAATTAAATTCTATGCTTTTCTCCCCAGCAGTGTAACAAGAGAACATGTAAGATCCATAGGGCATGGGGAAAGCAGCAGCTGTCAGTATATCACACAGTACTAAAAGCAGGCAATATTTACACCCTCTAACACTAGAGAAGGTTTTATATTCTGTTATTTGTTTGAGCATTCCTGCCTTACCGACTCTGAATTTAAAACAAAGTACACTGTGAAAGATTGGAAGGAACCTGACTTTCCAGAAGCCTTCTACACAAAGCAGTAATTTTTATTAAGCAATATTTGTGTGTGCATGTATGTGCATGCATGCATGTGTGTGCATGCATGGGTGCACGCATGCGCTGAACATATTGTGGCCTTACAGATAATAACTGGAGAAGGAAGAATGGGGAGAGAATTGTTAAGCTATGTAAGACCATATGCGTTATTGCTGCAAAGCACCTGGAGGGGGAAAGCTGCAACTTCCTATACTTGTTATTCAGAAAGTATTAGGAATGTCAGTTCAACTACTACATTTTAACACTAATACATTTCATGATTATTTACAGTGGCAACAACTTAAAGTGCTGATGTGTTGAGCTTATAGGCTACTCTTCAAACAGCTGTTAAGGACATAGCCCACTGACCACAATGATCTTACTCTCATATACAGATTTACCAATTTTCCTGTTGATTAAAATAGGGAATGCTTACTATTTTCAATTTTGAACAAATAGGGACTTGAGTTTTCTTTACTAATCTTATTTTTGAGAAAAGCCTAGAGGTAATATAGTGCTTTGAAAAAAAATGCTTGGGATTCGTATAATTAGCAAACAATTTAGAATGATCTCAGCTTCATGACAATGTGCGCTGCCACGCTTCTAATTACGGTAAAGCATGGTAAACAGCATCATTCTGTCTTACAGAAAATAAAACATGCTTTATAATTCAAGTGTCATTCTGAAGATAAGTGTTCCTAGCCTTGAACCTAAACAGACCAACAAAGCTTATAACTCAGCTGTGCGCTTCATGTTCAAACCAGCAGCAGTCATATCCGTTTGCATCAACATTCAAATGGGAAACTACTGACTGAAAACATTAACACAGAAGCAACAGAAACAGCTGGATGGGCAAAGCCATGTAGCAGCATGTAAGGTTACAGTGAGACAGACAATGCAAATTTTTATCCTGTTTTCATTTCTCTAGATCAATGTGTGATCATTACTTATGCATACTACACCTTAAAAATGGTAGCACAAAGCTTCCTGCCCCCAAAGGAAAGAAGGGGTAGAATGGCTCCAAATCACTTCTGTGTCCTTCCAATCCTTAACAGACTATAAAGGTTTGGTAATGCAATCTGGCAGGCCCACATCACGGCAGTCTCTGTGCCGCTGTACAGACCACTGTGCTGCTCAGAATCTTTATAGTTCTCATATAGCTGTCCTGCAGGTGACATACTCTTTGTCTTATTATCTAATCACTGGGCTTTGCCATTCAGCAGCCTCTGAGATATCAGAAATCCCTTGAATGAAGGCATCTTCCAAAAGTGAAACAAACCTCTTCACACAAGTGACTTCCCAAACTTACATATTGCCATGTATAAATATGTCTGCTATTGCTATCAAGGAAGTGGCAATATGATACTATTTTCAAGTCAGAAAAGTGTCTGCAACAAAGTTGCCTATGCTTCGTAAAAACTGAAGTATACTAGGAAACAAGCAGTCAAAGAGCATGCAGGACTGCCTAAAAATAATCAACATGCAGTTGCATTTGAAAAGAAACTGCAACCAAGACAACAGCCTGTTGTAACTGAGGTCTTTCACGTTTAGCTAATGCTTATTAAAAAAAAAAAAAAGCTTATCATTACGAATATAAAATATAAGCAATATTCTTGTCAGATTAAAAAAAAGACACCCCCCCCCAAATAACAACTCAAAAATATTTTAAGGGTGACCAAAAATTGCCATCTCCTTTTCGAAGGGAGGGGGGGGAAAAAGAAAAAAAAAAAGACGACAAATTTGGATGTTTTCAACTGAAGTCTCAGGATATGTCTTAAAGTGGCTGTTTAGTGCTTTATCTGCAATGACTTGCAGAGTTGCAGTAAAGAACACTAACGGTTAAGTGCTTTTTTTTCGAGGCAGACTTGAGATTTGTTCTTGCAAATGGATACAAGGTGGCAGGTTCAGCTACAGGTCTACTGCAAAGCTATCCAAATGAGTCAAATGTGGAAGAAACACACACACACAAGAAAGATAGTGTGATTAGAAATATCTCTAACATGCAAAAAAAAAAAAGGTAATCTCTTTGTTCAGCAAGTGGAGTATGTCTCAGAGTTTTTGTATATGCCTTTTTTCATTAACACTTGATGAAACAAAGGCATGATGAGGAAATAAAAGCAAATTTATTAGTTAATGTAACAGTCTTTATTCTGAACAAATTTATAGATGTTAAGGGAAAGATGAAGCTGTCACTATGTGGCAAGTAAAGTAATCGTAAATTATTTTAATTTTTACAAAAAATACAACATTGCTTAAATGTATGTCTTTACCACCATATTTGGCCCCAACAGAAACTAGTTTGAATCACAATGCAAATGCATTGTATGAGTATACATGAAAAGTACTGAAAACCAGTAACTTGTGAATTAGGCTACTGATGATGCGGTGAATAGCAAAAGCAAATGTTAAAACTCGGAGAGATGCTTGTTTATGTTTATCTACAGACCTAAGCAAACACATTTGACAATGTATTTAACTCTGGTTTGAACACAGTTTAGCAATGAAATGCGTTTTCATAATCGGAAAATGTTTTTCAGCATGCAATAATCAGAATGCAACAATCAAGTCAGCAGCAGATCAAAGAACACACACAGTTACTACAGAAACATCTTGCAAGTGGCTAATGACAAAATGCTTAGTGAAAAATGTGCTATTGAACAGAGAACAGATACAGAAACCACCGCACAACAACTTCCTGCTCCATCACACAGTACACAACTTAAGCCATTGGTAATTTTTAAGAATGTAGTAACATTATCTGAATCACTGTTTTTAAAAATAAAATCTCGTTTTAAAAAGGTGTAAAAAAGTTCAGATAACACTTACCTCAAACATTCTAGCAGCTGTACATCGAACAAGAGCAGAAGTATGGACAACTCCATACCATAAGACAGTTAATAGCAGCTCATGATAAGCTGGGTTTGCACTAAAAGAAAACAGTTGGGCAATCAAAAAAAAACCAAACCAAAACAAAAAACTCCCAAACCCTGAATATGTTCTTTGTCTACAAAATGTAGTCTCAAGAATCCATTGCTCAACAAATGGAAAACTCCAACACATTTATCCTTTCTGAAGCATACATAACATTTATCTCATTCTGAAGGATATGGAACATGTTGCTGTCCAGAGAATATATTGCATTTTGAAGTTCATTTTTTAAAAGAAAACTTTAAGAATACAATTTTCAATAAATTATGACACTGAACTGAATGCAAATACATATCTAGAACACATCATAATAGTATGGAAAATACAAAATGAATTCCCATTTTATTCTTAATGACTGATTTTTGCAGGTTTTTTTGTTTGGTTTTTGGTGCTTCTTTTTTCACACTTCAGAATTTTTTTACCACTACATTTTTAACCTAGAGATTAAAAGTTTAAATTTTGTGAGATACCAAAGAAAAAAAGCAAGTATATGCTTTATTCATCCGAAGCATCACAGTTATTAAAATTACAGCCAGATTGGCAGCTTTTAATAAAAACTTCTAACTTAGTTAGATCTAGTTAACTCCAAGGCATATTCTTTACCCCAGTTCCACAAATGAAGCTTTCAGGCTGTCAAGAGGCGCATGGGATAGCGAAAGCATGGTCATTACATCTTCTAAGAATCCAACTAACAGCTTGCGGTCTTCTTCCTGAAAGAAGAGTGTACAATGTTGAATGTAGAAGTAGTACTGCTGTGGTTGTGATGACCTACAGCTACGAAAGAGAGAAACTACGAACGAGAACAAACTAGATTTAGCCTTTAACAATCATCTTATTAACTTCAAAAATGTGGTTTAAGAACAAGAACCTTTCAAAGCAAACACAAGAAGAGACTGTATTTCTGTATTTCATCAACTAAGCACATACTCGTGCATAAATTATCCAAATTGTTTTACTAAAGAAATTTTTAAGAAAAGTACTTAAGCACTGTCACGGCTCCTGACAGTTTGTGATTGCTCACAGTCCACTAAACATCTGTGAGATGATGACGTATTTATTTTTTCCTGTAAGCTACATATATGCCAGTCCCTAACTGCTGGTTACTGGAGGATTAGGTAGTATTATTTATGGAGTGTTTATTTTAGTGCTAGGTAACACTAGAATTTTAAGACTCCAACTATGCCCAAAATGGCAATCTACCTGCTGAACTGTTTCAGTAAATTTTGCAAAATTATGTTTGCAGGGGTCACAGTTAAATGGCCAAGAACCCATTTATGGAATAACATTAATATTTTTGATAGAGGCACATGGCACCTGTCAATGTCTGAGAGTTAGCAGTGGTGAAGATGCCAGATGTCACTTTAAGATTTACTGAATTCAGGTTTTAAGACTGATGACTATCACCTAAACATAGTAGACAACCTGACTAGAAAACTTTGCTTTTAAATGTGTTTACAGCTGCCCACTTATCCACCTATCTTCAAAGCACAAGAGCACTGTAAGTTTTCAAAGAAAACAGTAAGGGTTTTTTGGTAGAACAAATTTTACATGTTATTATACATTTAAAAAAGAAACAGATAAACAAACCTACCTGAATATAACATGTAAGGACCCCTGTTGCATAGATGGGAACTGTGGCTTTTGTTAGCACTCCATTACCTGCTGTGGAATCTAATGAAACACAGTGAAGAATTTAGGTTTTATATATACATATATGTGTATATATGTGTGCGTGTAATATATATACCATAGACTTATATGTTTATATGTATATTCACCTTTTTATATATACATGAAGAATTTATATACATATATATACATATGTACATGCACATACGTGCTAAAATAATGCTCAAGTGGTATTTGGATTTGAGATTTTATTAGTACTTTACACACACAATCTACAACTTCAGTGTTCCATTCAGATTAAGATTAGATTTTCAACATTTCAGAAAGATGACAAATTTGAGAACTGCAGTCTGAAAATGTTATTTGAACAAGAGATTGACAGGTTTTGTCCAGTTGCGGTTAATATCAATTTTTATTCATTTGAGTAAAAACCTACTTACCTATGTTTTCCTCAGACAGTCTTAAGATTTCCTGGAACTGTGGTTTTACCTATGCAAAGGATGATGAATCCCATGTAAGAAAACCTGTTACCAGTGTCAACTAACTTAGGAAAAAATTAAGAGAAAAAAACCCAAACCAACAGAAAAAGGACATTTTGAAAGTACAGAAAGAAAAAAACCTTTAAAAAGCATAGCCAGCTTTTATGAAAACTGAAAATATGACATAAGAGAATAAAAATTTCTATTGAGTACCCACACTGAGGTAGCAGTATTTAGCACCCCTGATAACAGAAGCTGAAGTCTCTTGGCAATATGCTTAGTTGGGTGTTAGGGTTTATGGTTTTACCCAGCTATATGTAAAAAAAAAAAAAAAAAAAAAAAAAAAGTTTTAGTTTTATGTCTTTGCTATCCATGAAGTGCTCTCTTCCAAAATATAGCTGTGCTAATCAGTATCAGAACAATTTTATAGATGCAAGGGTTCTAACGATAACTTACAGAAGGGGCTTTCAAAGACCAGAGAATGGTTTTAATCTCCTCTCTGGAGGCAGCACATAATGCTAACCCTGTTTTGTAATTTTATCTTTAGGCAACCCTCTCGTGTTTTATAATTTCCCTTTAAAATATTTTTTAATTATATTCAGAAGTTATTTTCTTGAGAAAAATTATATATATCCTTAATAAAAATGTTTTGATATCATCTATAGAAAATATTTTGGCAGGGAAAGCATTAATTTTAAATTTCCAATCAAGTACAGGCTAGAGTACTTATGTACACCACAAATGCTGAACAGTATGCTGTTCTGAAGAAAGAAAACAGTTAAATCACTAGAATTAGGATGTTCTCTCCCACTATCTATGCCATTCACAAAGCAAATATGAAGAATACAGGTTAAAAAAAAAAAGCAACCAACCAAATCCTTCCTTGTTGGGCAAGATGAGAAGGCCATTCCAAAATGGCCAGAAACAGAAATCAAAAGGATGCAAACAGAAGTTTAAAAATAGTAGGTTTGAACGTCCTTATGGAAAAGCATCAGTGTGACATGCAAATATAAGTGGTCACAAAGTGCAGGCATTCAGACACACTGTAAATATGAAGAATATATGTTATCAAGGTACTCTTTTTGTAGAATATTTAAGGTAATATCTTACCTTAGTGTTTGTAAAAATTTTCCCAAATGTCCTACAAAGTCTCCAGAAAAATCTAGAGAACTCATGGACACAGGCAGTTGATGCTACATTGATCTTGCCAACTACTTCTATAAGCTGTGGTAGCCTAAAAAAAATTCAGGAAAACAAAAGGATATTAAACACTACTCTGATCTTTTGTTTCTCTCCAGTTATATTTGTACAGATTTGCTGTTTATATTAATAAATATATATACACACACAGAGCACTATTGGTTGTAACAAAATTTTCTACGTGTTCTGTACAATTCCTGACCCTTGAAGAAAGCAAGGCTTTAAGTGCCAGAAAAGTCTGACCTGTATTTTCAAACATCTGTTACTGCAGAACAGTACATTTCATGAGATATTCAGAACACAACAATCTTCCCTTCAACAGAGAATTTACTACACTAGTGCAAAGATGGAAGAAACAATTTTTCGGAGCAAGCAGTTACCTACACATTCTGCTAGATAGCTGATATTTTCTGAATAAAATCAAAGTCAATTCAGTATGAAAATTAAAATGCCTAAAAAAAATTTTCAATCTTTTCCTCTTTAATAATTCTTAAACACAATCATAATTAAAATTCTTGTGTTTAATATTGTTAAATATAATCATGCTGAAGAACTATTAATTTTGACACATTTTAAAATTAGGAATCGTAAGATACAAATTAACTCACAGTTGATTGACTACCCATAGCAAAGTCTCCCAGCCTGTGGTACCCTCATGTTCTAGCTGATAGTCATACAGTTGCAACAACACTGCTAATTGTTCACGGCTTCCAATGATGATGGCCACATCCTGAAGAGGCGATACGGGTCGGGGAAATCTAGTGACTGTAACAGCAGAGAACAAGCGATCATGAACAAAAGAAGATGAAAATACCTTGGAGGGACGTCAGTAAAGATAGCTAAGAAAGTCAGAAGTCTTTAGGGCCTTCTGTGTAAGGTTATCAACTCACTTTTTAAAAATCAGAGAGTTAAATCCATCTCTGAAGAGATTATATAACCCTCACCTAAAAAGAGAAAACACCAGTAGAGGGAGATTATGGAATTATTATCATCAGCATGGCTTCACCAAGGGCAAATCTTGCCTGACCAACCTAGTGGCCTTCTATGATGGAGTGACTACATCAGTGAACAAGGGAAGAGCTACAGATGCTATCTATCTGGACTTCTCTAAGGCCTTTGACAGGGTCCCCCACAACATCCTTCTCTCTAAACTGAAGAAATATGGATTTGATGGATGGATTTTTCAGTGGATAAGGAATTGGCTGGATGGTGGCATCCAGAGAGTAGTAGTCAATGGCTCAATGTCCAGATGGAGATCGGTGACGACTGGTGTCCTTCAGGGGTCTGTGTTGGGACTAGTACTGTTTAATATTGTCCTCAATGACACAGACAGTGGGATCGAGTGCACCCTCAGCAAGTTTGCAGATGATGCTGAGTGGTGCAGTTGACACACCTGAGGGATGGGATGCCATTCAGAAGGACCTGGACAAGGTCAAGAAGTGGGCCCATGTGAACCTCACATGAGGTTCAACAAGGCCAAGAGCAAGGTCCTGCACTTGGGTTGGGGCAACCCCCGGTATCAATACAGGCTGGGGGACGAAGGGATTGAGAGCAGCCCTGCCAAGAAGGACTTGAGGGTTACTGGTGGATGAAAAGCTGGACATGAGCCAACAATGTGCACTCACAGCCCAGAAAGCCAACTGTATCCTGGGCTGCATCAAAAGAAGCGTGGTCAAGGGAGGTGATTCTCCCCCTCTACTCCACTCCAGTGAGACCCCACCTGGAGTACTGCGTTCAGCTCTGGAGTCCTCAGCACAGGAAAGACATGGACCTGTTGGCGCAGGTTCAGAGGAGGGCCACAAAAATGATCAGAAGGATGGAACACCTCTCCTATGAAGACAGGCTGAGAGAGCTGGGGTTGTTCAGCCTCGAGAAGAGAAGGCTCCAGGGAGACCTTATTGCGGCCTTTCAATACTTAAAGGGGACTTAGAGAAAGATGGGGACAGACTTTTTAGTAGGGCCTGTTGTGATACGACAAGGGGTAATGGTTTTAAACTAGAAGAGAGTAGATTCAGACTAGATATAAGGAAGAAATTTTTTACTATGAGGGTGGTGAAACACCGGAACAGGTTGCCCAGAGAGGTAGCAGATGCCCCATCCCTGGAAACATTCAAGGTCAGGCGGGACCGGGCTCTGAGCAGCCTGGTCTAGTTGAAGACGTCCCTGCTCATTGCAGGGGGCTTGGACTAGATGACCTTTAAAGGTCCCTTCCAACCCAAACCATTCTATGATTCTATGATCCCAAAAAACACACCGTAGATTTACAGTAGAGTGACTTGCAGGCAAGGTTTCATGACTTCTATGGCTACACTTTAATCAAACTGCTCCAACCTTTATATATGAAGTAGTTTTTGACACTCCCCACTCCCTCCTCCAACTCCTTAATTATTTGAATTATCAGAAGTTTACACCTAAAAAGCAAGGCCTCAAAAAAATTCTAGACCATTAAAATATCTGGGGACTGAAAGCCTGCTACACCAACATTGCTTGTCTTCTTCTCAGTTCATGTCAAGCATACTTAAAATGATTCAGCAATGAAGTTAAGCAACAAGAGCATCATCTTTCCTACTGCAAAATTTAAGAAAGCAAGCCTGCAGTTCCTACAATGATACCGGATTAGTGAAAAGTACATGAGATTTTTTTCCTCCCCTTTTCTGGAGGAAGAAACTGTCAGACTAGGCTGAAGCCTGAAATTTTTTAATTCCTTATTTAAGTAGTAGCCACTCAGGAAAAAAGTGCTCATCTTCAAGTGACTCAAGTCAGCTGAACGAGTTTTACAATGGCATGCTTAACATTTTCACATTAATATCGTACAGTAACGTATCACTAGCTACTTTCCAAATTCTCCTTTAAAGTTGTTGGCCTTTCTTTGCATCTTCACACACAGCACTACTATCAGCATGTGGCAGGTATTACCAATAATATCTTTAAAAAGTATTTGTAACAGAAGAAAACATTCTACAGGCTAGGATTGCTGATCTAAGTATAACTTCACTATGAGGCCATTCAGTCTGCTAAGATATTACACAGATATATAACAGATGGTGAAGCTCCTGCACTAGGCTGTATTTTTCCCACTTCATAAAATTTTTTATTTCTAAGAATTAACGGAAACTGAGGCCAGCCTTCTTGAGCTATTATTGGCTATTAGTGGAAATCAATTCTTCAGAAACCTTTAGGAAGTCCAACTGAGGATTGCTTTGCTTTCTCAAAAGCTTCTTTTAAGAAGTAGAGAGAAATAATGAGAGATGAAATAAAAACTTTTTTTGTGATAATCAGGTGTCTCAAGCATAGAAATGGGTGGAAAAAGGAAGCATTACTTAAGGATTTGCTAAGGGAGACCAATATGAAGAAAACATTTAAGAGAAATCAGAAAAAACTGTATTTTTTTTCACAATTTATGTTGTGTATTAGGGCAACAAAGTATTTCATTGCAAGACTCTCACTGGATTACATAAAGCTATGTCACTGGGCACAAAGAAGCCATTTTGCCTGCAACACTGGCTGTAAATACAGATAAAAAAAATCCTAAAGGATACCATTTAGTTCTCCTTTATTCTGCTGGCAATCATTTTGTAAATATTCATGAACTACATATTTCTTTTGCATAGATAAGCTGATATTTGTAATTAGTTAAATATCTGATAAGGGTTCATGTCAGACTGATTTCTTTCATAGGAATGAAGTAGGAGCAGAGGGAGGAAAGGAAGTAGTAAGATGTTTTCCCAAAAAGGGAAAAACAGAACAAAGAAAAAAGTAATGAAAAGTCAAGACAAATCTTCCTATGCTGGAATCTGCCTTTAAAAAAAAAAATCCTCTCTGTCAACTCAGCAACATTAAAGAAAGAAAATTCACAACATGACAAAGGTTCCCTGAATTTCCTTCTCTGTACTTGCTATATATGAAAATACAACAAAAAGAACAGGTGGATTAGAAAAAAAGGCTTGGGGACATAAACTTAAATCATTATTGTACAGACAGTGTGCTATAAAAATCTAAAGTTTACACATGGATTCTGCAACTTATGTTTATGTAGTAACCTTAAATACACACAAACCCCAAGTAAATGTGGACTATGGACTATTTCCTGAAATTCTTCCTTTGCAGTTAATAGCGATTTGAGATTACTTAAGTTTATAAAAACTCCACATATCAGAAATTAATCATTTACCTTCTATTTGTGGTACTTCTCCCTGAAGTTTAGCCTTGCTTGTGAAAGGTGCATTCTGTAGCACCAGTGCAAACAGCGAAGGAATCAATGACTGCAAAGCAGACAGATACATGTGGAGCTTATGTTCATCCAAGCCATGTTCTCCTTCCTGAAACAAAGAGGACATTTACTTAAAGTTTTTGGTTTGGATGATGTGTTGCTTAGGCATGTATTCCCTGGCAAGAGAACAACACATCTGTGATGAGCTTCTACACAGAGACACCAATTATATAGTAATTTATCCTAACCACAAGCTTACTTTGTGTCACCATCCAAATCTCCCTGTCACCCTTAAGTCACTTCTACTCAAAAGATTCAAGCACAATAGCCTTTGCCATTTAGTAGTTCATGTCGATGAACATACTGATATTCTGAAAGGACATTTTTCAGCGCATTTTGGAAATGTGAATCCTTGGTCTCAGAGACCAATGCATCTAAAAAAACTGAATAAACTAGTCGCCTGTACTCTGAAAACAAGCATCTTGGTTAAGTGTCTTAGATCATTATGAGATACCCTGTTTTCCAGAACTTTCCAGATATCTACCAACGTGTGCAGACAAACTGGCTCATAATTGCAAACAACGTAACTAAACCATTCAATTCTACTTTTTTTGTTTAATAAATATTGCACTTTATTAAAAACTACGCTATGTGACACTTAAAAACAATTTAAATATAGGGCAAATGCACTCAGAATAACACATATCATCTGGTCACAGCCCCAAGCAAATGTTTTCTGAACTGCACTTTTATTATTTGGCTAGAAAGCAAAATATTGTTAAAGAAGAATATGTTTGGTTTTGGGGGTTTTGGTGTTGTTTTTTTTCCTTCTTCCGAAGGACAGGTAAAAGTTATGAAGTTACAACAAAAATCTCCAGAAAATTTTTCCCCCATAGAACATTAAGTAGCAATTATTTACATTTTTGTATTTTTTTTTTAAAAAGCCTACATATGTAATAAAGATACAAAGAAAATTCTCAAATGTAGAAACAGCTGAACACACACCCTGAGCAATTTTTCAATTTTATGAAGCAGTGTAGGTATAAGATGGAACTGTAAATTTCCCAGTTCTGTTGTCCAGGCAGCGTAAGCAGGTAAAAATACCTGATGTGTTGCACTAACTACACGTTCTGAAGGGTCTCCTAAAGCTGAAAGCAGCAGTTCAAAGCCCTGGCAAAAGACAATGAAGAATGTAATTATTTTCCTAAAATTTATGCTAAAGTTTCCCCCTCAAAACATGCAGACTAGAAAAAGATTGTAATCTATTTTTAAAACTTTACACTAATAAAAATAAAACAAGATAGTACATGGAGGCCTTTGAAGAGATATTCCCACCACATCTACAAAGGGAAACAGTAGGTGGTTCAACGATCCTGCTAGTATTTCTATACAGACAAGTTATCAGAATCAATACACATTTTGCCACTCTGCCTTCAAAAACTCAGACAGGATTAGAAGTTCTTAATTTTCACTTATCTGAAATATTATTAGGCAGTATTAAGTTGAACTACAAGTAGGCTTTGTTGTAGTAGACAAATCTCTGCTAGCAAGTGATATCAAATTGGCTAATAGCATCGGGTGGACAATGCAGTGGTATGTTCTTGAAGGCAAATTATGAATTATTAGAGAAGCTTCTGTATAAGGCTTATACCGGAGGTTCTAATGATACTTGTAAGTACATGTTTTATTTTTGGTCTTGGTGATACAATAAAATCAGCATTCATATAAACCATCAAAATTTTTAAAACTATCTGGAAAGATTTAATAAAAATACATGAAATTACACATCCCCCTATTCATGAAATAACTATAGAAGACATTTTATACATACAGAACCCAAACCAAATTATACCTGTTGATATTTGTCTGGATCATCAATATATCCCATAATGATGCCAAGGCTTTTGATTACAGCTTCTCGTACCAGATCTGCCTTATCTTCCATTAGCATTTGCTGCAGCATGGAAAGTACTAACGAACTACGAATTTCTTTCTGTTTGTAAACAAGAAACATACTTGTTAAATCCAATGAAAGAAGAAATGTGGGTTTATATCAATTTTTATAAATAATTTGCACTTCCATTAGTGCTCACAAACAAAATCCGTTCCTCCAACCATAGATCGCTTTATGAATATTACACATTCAGTTTTCACAACAGAAGATGAATGAATATAAAATGTCAGTAGCCTCATTAGAGAGCCTTTTGTCCTACTAAGCACAGAACTCGGGTCCTTTAATTCATATGGAACCAAAAATAACTAACAGCAAAAAACCTACTATAGGCCTAGACTTGAAACAGAATCTTTAGTCACTGCATTGCTAAATTGGAGAAGTGTTTTTTTAATTTGGGTTATTTTCCTCTTTCTCTGAAGCTTCAAATTCTAGTTTGCCACTGGCTTAATTTTGCTGCTTCTTCTGACTGGCAGCACTCTTCATGTAACATTCCACAGTGTCTGAAGCACTCTATTATTGGGTGCCAATTATTTGTTCAGAGATTATTTCCTTAACTGGTCCTAACTATCTTTACTGAAACAAAGATGATTTTTTCAGAACATACTGTTTTTAAAGACATTTTATAGCTAGATTGACCTGTATTTCTTTATAATAAGCTATATCCTCCTTAATGTGATTTATTGAGTCTCACGTGTGTGACAAAGTAGAAGACAATGTGACTGTCTATGCATAACATACACACTTGGGAATATTTAAAATTATAAAGGATGTTTACATTATGAACAGATTTTCACCTTGCTTTCACTAGCAAAGTATTTAGAGTCAGTATGAATACTTACTGGAAGGTAAGGTGCTAGAGCTCCACAGGATTCTGCTACCAGTAGCCGTCTCTCTGGGTATTTGTGGTTGATCTGGTAAAAAGAAACAGAATGGCTATTTGCTTTGCAGTAACCATTATTCAAAATGTGGTTAGAATGAACTGTAACGGAGGGATATGTCTGCACCTCTTAGATAAACATTGACTGTGCCCATAGAAGTTGCATATGGGTCCTAAGCAGCCTCAAATTCTTGCACTGAGGCATAAAGGCAAGGCAGATACAGTCTTCTCTAGCTGTCCTATACAATAAAGCTTATAATAAGAGAACAATCAGAGAAGCATGTATGTATATGCAGTAAAAAGAATGGTGGAAAGCAGCGTATGGGCTGCTGTACTCTAAAGAATATGAATAACTTCTGAGCTGGCATGTCATGAAATAGTTTGCCTTGTGTAGCCCTTCAGGAGCACCGTTCCTCTAAGAACTACACAAGTGCCCTCTAGTGTTCTGAGCCAATCAGTGTAGCATAGCTGCCTAGGTCTTGCTGAGCAATCGAGGTCAAAAGAAGACACACGTACTAAGCCAAAAGGTACGTGCATGCTATTGAAGTTCTACTCTCAAGTCCAGCATAAACATGTCATGCCTCTAAAATGTGACTGAAAACGGCTCCTATTCCCAAGAACCTCTTGATCCTGTGCTACCTCCCCTTTCCACTCAAAGGGCGTTCGAAAATTGTGCCTTACAAATTTAATATTGACACTTCGGAACCAAGTTTGCGTCCTGGTGGAGTCAGCCTTAACGACCAGTGTAATGGTTGTACAATGAAACATGTGATATGTTTCAATATACTTTGTGAATAAAAAATTTTAGGGTAAAATGGTGAGAGGGAAATCTGAATAGTTTGATCCTTTTACATAAAACAGGATATGCATGTGGCGCAACCATTTCTTTCTCTCTTGCTATGCAGGGTACAGCCTTGGTAAGACAACCATCTTACCACAGAAAAGACCAAGGTACTCACTGCCTTCTTTGTCTCAGTCTTTACTGGGGAGACTTGCCTTCAGTAGTCCGAGGTCCCTAAAACCCATGTGAAAGTCTGGAGCAAGGAAGACTTACCTTTGGTAGAGAATTATCAGGTTAGGAAACATTTAAACGAATTGGACATACACTAGTCTGTGGGCCCTGATGGGGATGCACCCACGAGTGCTGAGGGAGCTGGCTGATGTCATTGCAAGACCACTCTTGACAATCAACGAAATATTGTGGCAATGGAGGAGGTTCCTGAGGACTGGAAGAAAGCAAATGTCACTGCTATCTTCAGGAAGGGCAAGACATAGGATCCAGTGAAACACAGGCCAGTCTGCCTCACATCAGTTCCTGGGAAGGTGTTGGAGCAATTAATCCTGGAAAGCATTTCCAAACATATGAAGAACAAGAAGGTGGTTGGGAATAGTCAGCAATGTATTTATATAGGAAAAACCATGCATGACCAACCTGATAGCTTTCCAAGATGACTGGCTCAGTGAACAAGGGGAGAGCAGTGAATATTGTTTATCTTGACTTCAGCAAGACTTTTGATACTGTTTCCCGTAACATCCTCATTCACAAACTGATGAAGTCTGGGCTAGGTAAGGACAGTGAGGTGGATGGAAAACTGGCTGAACTAATCACAGGATCAAAGAGTTGCAGCTGGGGGCCAGTCCCCAGTGGTGCACCCCAAGGGTTGACTCTGGGGCCAACAACGAAGACGTATAACATCTTCATTAATGACCTGGATGACAAGACAGAATGCACCTCAACAGGTATGCAGACGACACAAAACCGGAAAGAGTGGTTGATACACTGAGATGGGTGTACTGCCATTCAGAAGCACCTCAGCAGGCTGGAGAAACAGGCAGACAGGACTCTTACGAAGTTCAAGAAAGGGAAGTGCAAAGTCCTGAACCTGAGCAGAAATAACTCCCATGCACCAGGACAGACTGGGGGCCAAATGGCTGGAAAGCAGCTTAGCAGAGAAAGACCTGGAGGGTCTGACAGATACCAAGCAGAGCCAGCAATGCACTCCTTGCAGCAAGGAAAACCAATGGTATCCTGGGCAGCACTAGGATAAGCATCACCAGCAAGTAAGGAAAGTGATTATCTGTTTTTACTCAGCACTGGTGAGACCACATCTGGAGTGCTGTGTACAGCTCTGGGTTTCCCAGCTAGAGAGACAAAGACATATTGGAGCAAGTCCAGCGGAGAGACATGAAGATGATTAAGAGACAGGAGTATCTCATATATGGGGGGAGGCTGAGAGAGCTGGGATTGTTTGGTCTTGAGAAGAGAGAGCTCAGGAGGGATCTTATCCATATATATAAATATCTGTACCTATCTGCAGAGAGTTAGAGAACACAGAGGTGCCCAATGAAAGGACAAGAGGAAATGAAATACAGGAAATTCTGTTTTACTGGGAGGGTGGCCAAACTTGGAACACGTTGTCCAGAGATGTTTTGGAGCCTCCATCCTTGGACATATTAAAAACCAGACTGGACTTGGTCTTGAGCAACCTGCTCTAGTTGACACTGTTTCAAGCAGGGGGCTTGGACTACAAGATGTTCAAAGGTTCCTTCCAGCCTCAGCCATTCTGTGATTCTCTCAATTCTACTGGCTTAGGAGAAACTACAGATGAAGACATAGTAATAAACCAACTTTGGACAACTTCTTACCTCAACGTTATTTCCACAGCACACTGAAGAATAGTACCTGACTACTGATGTAGTATTAAGGTCTTCAACTTTCTCACTGTTCTGATCTGAAATCACCAAGAACTCTCTCAAGAATGAAGTGTGGCAAAGATCATTTGAAAGGGACTCAAATGAACAAATCATGAGCCTCAGGACTAAACTGAAGTCTCAAGCATGCGAGAACACTGAGTGTGTCTATCATTATTTTGCATTCGTTCATCAGTAGGGCACCTGTAATATTTTTTGGAAGTACAGAGATTTCATAGATGAGAAACATTATGTGGATGCAACAGGCTGCTTTAATACCTATAGTACCTTTGACTTACATGCCATCTTTCCAAATGCAAATTCCCTACTGGTAACAGAGATACACTTTGCCTTCTGGAGCTCTGCCTACCTGAGGGAAACAGCAAAGACTAGTTTCAACTGGTTTAGGTGGACTGGCAAGGCAATACAAATATCACCCCTGATATTGCAAAGACATACTGACACACTGGAGGAAAAAAGACTCAGGTTTCCACAAGGTTTGTGTTCAGGGAAGATTATTAGCCCTTGGAAACTTAAACATAACTGTAAAATGTTTATTAGCATTTCTTTTCTTTTTGTCTTTAATAAGCAGTAGTACAATTTTGGAAGCCAATTAATTGGTCACTAGTCCTGAGGGAACTTTTAGCATTCACGGAGCCTTGATCTAAACTCAGATGAGCCAGCTACCAAATTCTACCTGCGAAGAGCAGGTAGAAAGATCACAAAGACTAGCCTGATAACTCCAGCATGTGTGGATGAAAATGCTGAATCTTCTGAGGGCCCAGCCCTTTGCATCTGTAAATAGATTTTGGTTGGAGACCAACTGCATGAATGCTTTCATGATTAAAGCATCTACTGAGAAAAGGTAGAAAATTATGTGTATTTTTGAGTTCCTTCTACAAACTCAGTCTTGTTACGATGAGATTCAGCTGGTATTTTGCCGGAGAAAAGAATGACCTGGTTTCAGTACTGCAAAGAAAGTCTGGCAAACTGCATTAAATAAATGCATGATGACATATGGCTTGGCAGCCTGATATGCTGTACTGTTACAGTTGGACTTGTTTCTCTTTTGCATCAGCAATTAGCAAGAAACTGGTATGATGAAGATGTGCTCTCACTGAGGTGAGACTTTTTTTAAACACCGTTTAAATTTCATGAGAAGGACTAAGAAAACAAAATGTGGTTTATTTTGTGTTCAACTACTATTGCCATGAGTCCTTCATTTAATCAATAGATCCATCAGTCATACATATAAGCACAAATGCTCATATGATACATATTTCTACTGTCAGAAAGCATTAAGACTACTAAAGCTTGGACTTTATTGTAAAACACAGATGACCGTGTCATGCAACAAACAGCAGACAATTATCAGACCAGAAAGACTGTGCCATCAAAGCAAGCATTACCACTCTGTCATGGCTTAGTTATTCACTGTCTTTTAGGCAATGATGAACTCCCTTTTCTTCATCATGGTAGGAAAATACCATGCATTTTCACCGGAACTCATGTTGTTCTGTTTCTATGCCTCAGATGAAACAGTAAGAGCATTTCCGTTTGGTAGTTCAGTTATTTCTATTAATTTAGAATATCTGTGGAAAAGGTCACTGTGATTCTAGAAGTCACATGTAACTTCAGGCTGCTCTTACAGGTGTAAAATCATGCCCATCTACAGGGGACTTATTTCTGACTACTTTGATCTCTAATTTTGTGTTTAAGACTTTAAACTAGCTGAAGTGTGGACACTGCTCCAGGGACTTAATACAATATAAAAACCAGCAAATGAAATCTTTGAATGAAAATGGATTTCCAACAGCCTGGAAATTACAGTATGAATTATAAAGGCACCTACCTAGCAACAGGTTAGGCAACACTGATGATGAACATGCGCATATCTACATTTCAATACAACAAACATATGCAGGTATATGCAGGTAACTAGAATCTCCAGACAGTCTTCCACAAATTTGCTGCTTCTGAGTTCTTTTTGATGTTATATAAAAGTATATATAATGAGGACAAAGAACAGCCAAATACCTTTCTGAAAAGTACTTTGAACTGCCATTCATTGAAAAACAAACCCAAAACAACCTCCCCTCAAACAAAACTCAACATTTATGAATTTTTAACTAATTTTCCAGTGTAAAGCACAAAATAATTAGTTACCTGTTCCCAACACTGTGGTAAAAGCTCTGCTTCTACACGTGTTGGTCCAACGTGTCGGGCAAATGCCACACACCCAGTCAGTATCATCTGTCTGAAAACATAAATTTAAAGCTTTAATCTGTTTATAAAGTTCTATGATATACAGAATATATTCTTTAAATTAGGAAAAGTAGATGCTGTTAGGCAACAGGTAATTGTCTACAGTCAAAATTTCACACCATACACACTGACTTAAAGGCTAAATCTTAAACTGAAAGCCACTATTGTCCCTGCTCATTGCAGGGGCGGGCTGGACTAGATGACCTTTAAAGGTCCCTTCCAACCCAAACTATTCTATGATTCTATCTTGTTTTCTATTTAATATGCCTTTTGCAGAAACTTGCAGATCCCAAACTCCATGAACCAGAGCCTGGGAATCTCTGATTTGGGAATCTCTCATTTCCTAATGTCTGAGATTGGGAATCTCTGACTAAATCTCTCATTTAATTCTTTTTACTGAATACTATGATTCATCATGCAGTAAAAGGATCTAAATTACTTAATACTATCATACTATCAGTATTTTAGTCAAGTACACATACTGCTTTTATTTAGAAGCATTCGTGAGGTTTAATGAACTTCGTTCAAAACAAGTAACTCAATTATTTTATGACATGGTTTTGCAACACTAACATGCAAGTTACTGTCATCTCTCCCAAAATACCGGACTTTACTCTTGTCAGAAATCTTCTAAAGCCCATTATAAAAGGGAAGCAATTAATCAATCAGTAATATCTACGATCACCCAAGTAATTTGTATTTATATTCTTGCATTTTTTAACTTTCCTCAGAGTTTGCAAGAAATCACTGTCATTCCATCAATTTCATAGGCACAGAGATATATTTAAAATTTCAATAAAATTGTACTTAACTGTCATTTGTGATATTTTAACTTCTATTTAATGAGTGTTTATCTTGCTAAGATTTTTTACTTCTAACTATTTCTCCTGTTAATAGGATTGGAATGATACCAACTTTGCATGCAATTCACTGGTTGTATTTACTTTTAGTGCCTACATCAACACTTAAATAACCAGTTTCAAACAGTAACACGTGGACATGAGACACTCATTTTATTACCCCCCAGTAAGATTAGGACACCATTGAGAATTTGTTCATTTTTACTTTGTGGAAAGTAAGCCAGAATTAATTTGTTACTGTTTTAGTGTCATGTCTAAACTCTTAAATATTTACTCCAGCTAATAGTATGCCCTTAAGGTTGAAAGGTAGAGATTCTGCTGGTTATTTCTTAACCAGTTATACAATATAGTCCATCAAAAAAAAGACTCATTCACTTTCTCAATCTTTTCAAGGACAAATAGTCTATTAAAAAGATTATTTTTTTTCCCCCAGCATTCTGTAGGCCAACAATCAGAGCAAGCTCTTTGGTTTTGTGTTGTTTGTTCCCCCCCCCCCCCCCCCCCCCCCCCCCCCGCCTCTCTACCACGTACAGAGAACTAGACCTTTGATCAAGGTAAAAAGGTTGGGGGAAAACAAAAATGCAATGATTAGACAAGACTCAAGAAATCAACAGCTGGTATGTGATAGCAATATGGAGACAAAAGCCTGTGGTAATTCTGAGTTCTACAACAAACAAAACAGTTATTTGAATGCCTGTCTTTGGTTCTACAGACTGTACCTAATCACAGAACTGCACAAGAGAACATACTTTTATAAGATATTAAAAAAGCAAATAGCAGAATACAGTAATCACTTGAGATCTTCTGCATTTGAAATGGGGAAAACCAAAATATGTAATTTTTTTTTTTTTTAAAGCAAACCTTCTCCATAAAGTTCCATGAAATCTCAAAATTAACTCAGATTTCCTTTTACCTTGCCTATAAAGTACGGAACTTTAAGATATTGCAAAAATATTAAAAAATGTTTTAAATATTTTACTGTAACTATCTTAAAAACATATGACAGCAGTCGGTATTTCAGGGGAAGGAAAGGTTGTAAGGATCTCAACAACAGGCCACTGAAACAAAAAATGTTAACACTAAGCTGTTGCAAAAATTGTAGTCTAGGCTGGATATGGGAAAAACTTCTTTCTACTTATTGTCATAATGATCTCTTTTGTTAACAAGATGCTGGGAATACTTCCCTCAAAGAGCTCTCTCCAGGTTATGCAGTTATGATCACTTAGGCAAAAACATAAAGCAAATCAGTATGATTCAGCAGAGCACTAGTTTGCTTCATCAGTACAGAAACCAAAGTGAAATCAAGAATCAGACTAGAGGAATAAGGCAGAAGTTAGAGTAGAACAGACATAATTTAACACTTCCAAGCTCTTTCTAGAGGTTTTAGAAAGTGACTGCACGTGCTGGTAAGCAATTCAATCTTATATTACACAGTTCAAGGTTCTTCTGTCACTCCTAAAGGTTATATTAAAAATTTACTTACTAGAGTTTTCCTTAATATGTCAGCAAGTTATGTGTGTTCTGTAAGAGGTGGTATCATATGACTGATGAAAAGTCATACTAGATACACTAAGCTTAATGTATTTTAGCTTCTTTTCATTAAGAGTGCTGCTTCTGGGTACACTACTTGGAAATCTTCAAGAGTTCACATTTTGAACTATGTTTTAACCTTGTCCTAAAAGACCTCAACATTAATCTGACTTCTTGATGGCTCCTTAGCTTCCAAAACCAACATAATTGTCCAAAAAGAAGTTTAAGTAAAGCTAACACATTCTCTAACACTTCCTTTGCAGAAGAGAATTTGATACATTTTGAAAAGTTAACTACTACATTAATAAGCAAAGCCTTGAGGATAAAAGTGGCCTTGTTAAATAGAATGTTAGTATACAAGACTATGGCAATATGCCATATCTGCACGCACCAAAAAGCCTCTCACATGGGCAAGAAGTATAATACAGGCTTTCTGCATAATTGTTAACATATTTACAAGGTCAAATATTTAAAGTAAAATACCTATTTTAATGGGTTCATTATTAGAAATGCAATGCCACATTTCATCTCTTGCATTTAATGAATTAAAAAAGTCAACTTGTTATCAACTGTTACTTTAATGTGTAATGTAGGCCTGCACAGTATAGCAGAAAGTAAACATATAACCTATGAGATAATTAATACCATTGTCCTGGTGACTAAATCTGAATGTCTTTGCTTACTTCATATCGCATAAGACTGCTAAAATATTATTTAAACTTATTCAGATAAAAACTAGCATGCATAATACACTTCCCTACAAATATATAAGTATAAAAAACCAACCGAAATTCTGAATAAGTATTTTCTATCTAATTTGTATTCAGAATCTCTTTTATTTGATGGAATTTTACTTATTCTTCAGTCAGGTGTTATGCCACCTTTAAAACAGATTATGATTTTTATGTGTGTAAATGTATAGTATGTATATACATGTGTTGTCCTGGAGGTTATGGCAGAATATTCTTCCCAAATTTCTGATGAAAATAAGTTATTTTTAGATATAAATCTCTAACTCACAAAAAAGAATGAACAACTTCAAGGAAAAAGCTGCTTGGATTTTCTTCTTTCTTAGCTGCTGGAAAATACACACCTAACTGCAGCTAAACAGCCCTATGAAAAATCTACTTGATAGCCCAACAGTCCTGTGACAAATTAACTACAGGAGACTACAAGCGAGATTTAACTTCCTTCCCCCCCAAACACAAAATAATTTTAGCTTCTCAGTTTGCATGGGACACTCAAAACATTTTAGATAATAGCAGGCGTTTCAGAAGCAGATTTCTAATGAATCTGAAGTAGAACAAGGGCTGTATCTTTTTGTAATTTCAGTCTGCATGGTGCCACTGTGCTACGAGTTGCTTTTATTTATTTATTTATGCGTTTTTTGTCTCCAAAGCCATCTCTTTCAATTGTACCTCATCTCTAAATTTTACCATGGGAACAATTTAGAAAGACACCAGAACACTTCAGTTTCAGAGAATCTTCAAAAGATATGCTTTCCACCTATTTCATAAAGCCTATTTTGTCTGAAGACACAATGATAGACACAGATGCTTTACAAAACATCTCTAATAAAAATAATGGAAGAGCCACAGATCAAATATGAAAAATCTTTCCACAGTTAGAGAAGGAAACATACCAGCTAGGGTACTGTCTTTCAACCTTAAGGATATTCTTATCAACATTGGTACAAACAAAGTCAGATTTCCTGAATACCAAGGAAGAACTAAATTTATAAAACAAAATAAAAAGTATACTTTGTTTCAAAGTCTTAACCAAAATAAAACAAAGCTCTTAGCACTTGTCAGAACTAGATCACTGCTTCAGTCTTCTGAATCTTTTTATTGCTACCATAGTACTGAACCATAAGTAGGAAGAGTACTATTTTCTCATGCTATCTTCCCCAACGAAACATGGTAGTTAACTTACAAATATACAGATCACTAAGACACACAGAGACAGAGGTTTAAAAAAGCTGTTTTGATTTCTACATCAACCATTGCTAAGAATTATAATCTTAAAGCTCATTTTAACAAAGCGTTTCAGTTCATCTTTAAACAAAAAAGGAACTGAAATGTTACCTTGCAGCTTACCAAGCACATTCTTACATTTCAGTAACTAGAAAGTACAGGTCATGGAAATGGAAAGTCCTGAAGTCCACATAAATTTGTCAACACTATACCAGCAAAATATCAGCTTAAGTGAAACTTGGTTAAAATCATCCAATAATATCCAGTTTCTATTAGTTCTGCTTCTTTGACAAAGAAAAAAAAGTTCCTTCTTGTCCCGCAACACACAAACACACCTTTGCTCATCATCTGGTCGTTTGATCAAATTGAACAGTATGTGCAGAAGCTGATCTCTCTCTTTGGGTTCAGGATGGAGGCAGGCTGTACACAGTATGAGTGGGATCAATTCCTAAAAAGTTGTGGGTAGGAGAAAACCAAACAAAGTAAAAATGCTTTGGGCATATATTCATTAAAAGCAAAAGAAACTAAGAAGATAAATCTAGCCACATAACATCAAAACAGTTGGAGAAGATGTTTTAGAGTCTTGATCTCTTATTAAGTGACCTGAAAAAAGTGAAGGTCTACAAAAGTTAGAATTATTTTCCTGCTAGGAAAGATCAGGGGAGAACCGGCACATGAAATAAAAAGCTCTGCCAAGATTACAATTAACATATGCAGGTCACCTGTAACCAGAATTAGAGGACAGTCATGGTTTAAATTGTCTTCACTACCTACTGAATTGAAGCAAGCTCCCCAGACATCTATGGAACAAAGCTCCTATGGAAAAAGCTATTTCCGATGCCATGGAGTTAAAGATTAAAATTTCCAATTAAGCATGCACACTGTTTTGTGCACAAGTTTGAATAAGCACTGAGAAACATACATTGGTAAAGGTGACTGCAGACAGATATCCTCTATTTTGTGTTGACTGAGAACTATATGATTTTTTTAAAGGTTTGTTGGGGTTTTTTTCCCAATAAAGAGGCAATATCTGAAGCTGAATTTTCTTTTTAGAGCAATTCAATTCCCTTAAGGAACAAACTACCAAGAAAATACTGTGTAAAACGTTAAACGAAAGAAAATATAAGGCTGTTCACAATAGTGAAGACCTCCTCCTTTCTAAATATGCCTTCAAAGCTCATGGTATTCATTCCCAGAAGAAACAAATGTTTCTAAAACACGAACTGGAAGTCCCTTTCCTTGACCCTTGACATAAGCCTTTACTCCAACCGAGTTTGGAAGCCACACAATTTCTAGGTGATTTAATATCTTAGGGACAGAAACATCACATTGGGAGGTCGGGGGAAAAGAACAAGACAAACCTAGGTGTCTGCAGAAAAAACATGGGCAAGTAATCTGGAGACTTCCTCTCCCACCTGCCACATACTTTTGAGCCTCTTTCAGCAGACAAGCTTTTTGTGAATTAATAAGCTCTGACTAACAAGCAGATGACAGTGGGAAACACTTCTAAAGTTACTAGGAAAGATTATACAAAACATGGAAAAATCTATAGTTATTTGTAATAACTTTGCAGGGAGGTGCCAATTTCTTCTCACAGACATTCAAAGTGACCTATTCATGATGTTCTTGAGAGTAAGCCTATTAAACAAGGTGGACATGTGGAAACAACATTAAAGACACCCTCACGGCTCAACTTGTATTTTCCTAAACAGCAAGTGCAATGTTTATTTTAAACATAGAACAATACTCTACTTCAGAGCGTTGTCTAAGCTAGTCAACTCCTGATAAGCTTTTGTTTTTATTTTACAAGAATTCTACTCAGCATGCCATTTTTCCCCCCTGAAGATGACCGAGACCCATCCTAAAACGTATTTTAACATTCTGGAAGATATTTTGGCAATATTTAACCCAATTATGGTACAGATTAGGGAATTTATTATGAGACAGAGGAATGAATGTGGAAATATACCACCCACCGCTTAAAAAAATCTGAAAGTACAGAAAGAGAAATGAGAAATAAATTTGAACAGTTTGGACATTTCTATTTCTCAATATTTTAAAGTGAGCCAGTTTTGGTTTTTTTTTTTTAAATAAGTGTAGCACAATGCAAAATAATGTGAATTGAAAACCTGTACTAAATAAACTTTACAAATTGCACTGCATGAAGAGCTAAAAAACTTTCTTCAGCTGAAAGCTCCTTTCCCTCTAGAATTTGCATGTTAGATTTTATTTTTTGTACACTTAACATTCAGTTTTTGCCCATTCGAAGTTCTGAGAAGGTAGGGGGCTTAACCTATTTAACTTTTTGTTTTGTACTTCACAGAAGCATTTTCTCTCCTGCAAACACTGCTTTAACTCAAAAAGATTTGAAAAAATATTATTAAAAAAACCAACCCTGCCACTCTAATTACCACTACTTATACACTAAGCTAAGATCTTTAAAAGGAAGAAATCAGATTGCCATTTGTAGATACACAACATAATTACTAACTTCACCATAAAGGATGTAGCTCATGGAAAAACCCTTAGTCAAAAAAACCCTGTGTTACTTTACTGAGATCTAACTTTCTGAAATCTACCCTAAGTTCACATTATCCAACTGGTCTTGCAATTATTCTTAAGTACTCCTTATAAAGAATTTTCTAAAAAGGAATATAACCCATGAAATGGGACGTGTATTTTTTATGATCTGGGGTTTTTGTTTCATCTGTTGAAATCATCACACTGACTTCACTTTCCTAGCATGTTTGAGTACCTACTCAAAAATCTCAATTGTTCACTCAGAACTACTGCTAGGTTTCAAAACAGTGCCATGAGCTTTTTTTTTTAAAGCTTCTTTTCAAATTTAAGGAAGTTAAAGTTGTCTTTCTCCAGCTGAGTCTGTATGAAAGGAAAACACCTCCGAATAGTCACCTAGATACTACTACCTTGTGTGTGAAAGGCTAATGAGTAACCTAACACCAATGACATGGGGCAGATACAAGGCTGGTTCTTTACCTTGCAGAAAGCTGGTTATTATAGCTGACGGAATTAGCTGTATTTTCTTGTCCATTGGTCACATTCTTTCATGCATACTATGGGAGAAGAGAGTGTTCTCTGCATCGCTGCATCAGTGCTTCTACAGTTCCTTCTATTAAGGGGAGTGGAGAAACAGTGAGAAGTCTTGAACAGTGTTTTATGTGCTCCCTATAGACTTAATGGACAGGAAGGTAAAACTGGAGGCGATAAGGACTTTCTGTGGGACAAGAACAAAACTGCTCTCATAAACGGACAAAACAGGTCAAGTGAAGTCTCCCAAAGACTTTAAAGGGGACAGATTCTTCTCAGGATATTCAGGATGATTAAGAACAAAAAACAACCTACAAGCAGGTTCGAGCTCATTCCTTCCTGTTGCTAAGGGCCATAGATGTAGACTTGTTTAATCTCAGATTTTTCATTCTCAAAAACAGCAGAGAAGTGCTGTAGAAAGCAGTTATTTTCCAATAAGATGCAATAATATTAGCATTTGGCTGTTTAAATTCAAGAGGAAAGCTCGTAACAGCGTTATGGAGACTGTATATAATTATTAATAATCAAGGAGAGGACTTCCAGTGCTATTTGGAACACTCTGCCTTCCTTGGGAAGGAATACCACTTGTGCTGACAGTCATAAAGCAAGAACATAAATAAAAAAAAAAAAACCCAAACCCAAAAACAACCACCCTCCCTCTATTTAATTTGGGATCCTTCCTAAACGTCCTGTTCATCCCCAAGTTCCTCCTTTCCCTTTTGCCTCTGACTTAGGAAAACTGATTAGTTCATGCTGGTATTAGTCAACAATACCAGGAGTGACTTTCAGAACTGCGATAACATTTTCCCGTTAGGTGCCAAGCAGACTGCCATTATAACGTTGTCAGCACTTGCAACTTGATGAAATAAAACATCATGTGTCAGAGGTCTCACCTCCACTACTGAAAAGGCAAGTTCGTATCTGAGGCAGTTTATATCTGTGAGCTACCCAGATGCAGAATAGGGAGAAAACAGTTATTTTGTTTTTACTGTGAGATAAGCTACATACTGGCGAACGACGGACAAGGCTATGAAGCTGACCTAACACATTGCACAGGAGAACTGAAACAGCCCATCTTCTCTCTGTTCTACTTCTGTGTAACTGTCCACATAAGTGTCTCCAAAGAAAAACTCACTTTTTTTTCCACCATAGTACCTTTGGACAACTTCTCCCTAACTTATAACAACATGTTCTGCTATCTTTGAACAGGATTCACTATTTGAGCTGATTCAAGTTCTCAATAAAGGCAACATTTACATGGGCATATGGAGCAGCTCTTCATTATGGTCAAAAGAAGGTGGCTTTTTAATGGTAACTGGTATCACCTCAACTATATGCAAAACAGTTCCTCCTACATATTAAAAGTATTAAAACAAAATATTAAAGTTTGTGGTTTTTTTAAATGCATCCTATGGCAAGCATTTGTCTATTTCACTGACAAATTTCTTACAAGGCAGCAAGGAATTTTCTGTGTTGTTGCCTTCATTATAATTTTTTTTGTTTAACATTCTGACAAGTCTTCTACATCTTAGTTTCTCTCACTAATTAGCATCTTTTTGTTGGAGTGTTCATAAGCTAAATAATTATCTCAAAGAATAAATTTAATTAGGGTTAAGTGTCAAGACTGGTTACTTGAATAGCTTAGGATAATAATCTTTTTTATTATTTCAAATATTAATGTAATAATATGGCAAGCAGGTGACAAAATAATATATAAACCAGGATGACATTATGATCGATTTTGTAAATGTGTCCCTTTTAATCTTCTCTAATAGTCAATGTTTATATTGTGAACCAATGCTATGTTAAAATTCTTCCGTAACTTAGCCTCTGACAACCAGTAAATAAAATAAAATGATCTTATCTGCAGCAACTGAAATAGCTGCAGGTACTAACAAACTACTGATATGGAGTCTCTTGCGCAAGAATGTATTTGAAGTTCAGAACTCATTCTTTTAGTTTTAAAAAGAAAAAATATTTAATCATAGGATTAATACATGACTCAGAACTTTGCGCTACTCATCTTATTAATATTAAAATTGCAACTCTAATTACATTTCATGGGATGAGACTATTATTCCAGGATCCAAATTAAGCCGCTTGTAGATTTCAATGGGATGCTTTTACATAAGAACCAATGCAGATATGGGTGTGAAAAAACCTTTGTACTTCTTTGTTTATATCTACTGTTTATTTGGAAACTCACATATAAAACTACTTAGTAACAATTGGCAATTCAATTCATAAACATTAAATTCAACTCCCTGCATCCATGAATTATGTTATTTTTAAAGATACGGTGTGGAAAGACATCAGCTTTCAGACTAGAGATGAAAAGGATACTCTATGAGATTGAGTTATTTCATTCTAAGAAAACTACACCAGCCCCTCATATCCAGAGAAGGGAACTAAAGGACTTAAATTAAAAAATGGTTATGTCTCTCTCTTATGTGTGTGGGGGACAACCCCACCCCCAAACAAAAAAGCCCCCCAAACCAAAACCAACACCCCACGTAAACCAGAAGAGAACCAGCAAACAGACTGTGGTCAACACTATCCCTATTTTTCAGAAACACAATCTATAGAAGCCTACCACAATCTAAGTTTTACAGATTAACAGAAAGTATTTTAATTGTTCATTTAAATTTTTCTGTTCTCTCCTATTCTGTGAAATAGAAACAGACATTTAAAAGATACCGATGGCTGACAATTTTCATGCCGAAGAACTCAAACTTATATACCTTTATCCATATCCAACCAGAATGACATCTGCTTGACACAGCCACTGGAAACAGCCACTTAAATGCGCTGCCATGCTCTGACACAGCATTCTTTTACATTTTTTTAACAAAGCCAATATTTTATGACTTTTAAAGCGTAAGACGGAGATGAAAATCTGTAATAAGATATTCAGCTCTACTGTGTTTTAAGAGCTACTGACAAAAAATGTCAGAAAATGAAAGTGCCTCAGTGATGTTTATGTGTAGTTACTACACGTTAATGTGAACAACTTTAAATTACTTCCTCGAGTAGAGTCGAGAATGGCACCCATTCAGAGTTTGCAGACTCAGCATTATCTTTGCTTTGACTTTACAAAGAAATAAAAGCAAAACTATTTTTAACATATTGAACTCTATATAAATAACAGTTTCTCAGTAAAACCATTAGCATCATGATTTTGCTAAGTTTGCATAACACAAATGAAAGTTACAGAAACTAACCTTGGAATAATAGGTGACATGAAAGGCATAAATAGTTAAGGAAAAGTGTTTCTTGATTAAGAAAAAGAGTAACAAGCTCCTGATATTAAGCCAAAAAGTTTACTCTGGCCCAAACTCTGCTACAGGACTACATACTGCAGAGTGTGAAAGTTGTACGTACAAGCAAGGTAACCTCCTGTTACCTGACAAAAAGATACTGATTTTTACATCTTATAAAGGGTGAGAAATCAGTATGGCACTGATTAGTTATTGCAAAAATTTTAAAAGATTGCTTTTCTCTAATTACAGTTTAGCCAAAGGAATCTTTTTATGGTATACCTCTTGACAAATAGAAGGTGGCTGATTTTTTTTTTTTTTTTTAATCTTAACTGTGTTTTAGTTTTAAGCAGTAAAAACACAACTGAGGAAGCAGATGCCAACACAGATGAAATTTTATGAACTCAAGCTGCTCATTTGCAAGAAGCGTTATCACAGACTGCACACCCAGCCAAAGAGGGCTTTTCTGAAGAATAGGTTTTTAGGATTTTGTTACTGTTCATTCCAATTACTATTTGGCTTGCAGTATCTCCTTTGTTTGTGAGTGCATTCACATACAAATCTAAACATTGACATTCATGTTTTCAAGCAGTTAGGATAAACTAGACACTTGGGATAAAAACAAAATCACATTTATATGTTGAAACATGGAATTTTAATGACTATGAATTGCTTTCAGGCAATTATTCTATATTATGCATTATTGATTTTACCCAGTTGAACTGCTCTTTTAGAAACAACTAAAATGATCCCCTCAGCCACCCTACTCAATACTGTATTTTTCCTTCTTTCTTATCTTCCATCGCAACCTAAACTACAGACACTGAAGAATAATTAAAGCTGCACCAATACACAAAAGTAACATAAATAATTTCAGAAATGCATCAGACATTCTGACACTAACTGGTTGCTCAGATGTCAACTGTAATATTTACTGGACCACTTATTACCAAGTCAGGCAGGCTGCTACTGACCTTAAGAGGGTTAAAAGCATTGGTGAAATGGCTTCTGAATCTCTGGTAAAGGACAATACCTACTGAGAGACTGTCAACCTCCACAAACCCAGTTTCTCCAAAATGAAAATGTATAGCACAACATTTGCAGCTTAAGATTTTGCAACCAACTTCAACATGATGGATGCTTAAAGAACAAAGATAGGTACTTTAGGAAGTCATCACAAAATTATGTTTAATTCTCATGTCTAACACACTGACAGTATAAGATCTTAAATACTACCACTGTATCTTTTCAGAGCAGATTGGTGATCATTGTAACCCGAACCAGTTACGTATCTTTCTCAAATCAGTGATCTTTTGGTGTATTTTTACACCGCTTCTCTGTAAAACTGTGCTAAGATTCTCTCGCGATAAGGTTGTTTTCGAACAAGACCCCAAGTTGTACCTTGTTGAAGAGAGCCTAGTTCTTAGGTTACCTTTTGTAATACTGATAACAAAATACTAACAGATGGTCTACCCAAGTTTTCCTTCAAATTCCACAACTACATCTGAAAGAACATTACAATAGTTATAGCAACAGGTGGTAACTGAGAAAAGCTATTTTTAAAGCAAATTTCAATTCTCAGAACATTAAGTATCCCATGCAATCCAGTTACACAATTCTCACTTGTGGCTTTTTCAATCAAATTGAAACAGATGATTCATTTAAGGCAAAAATACATGTAATCAAATGTAACTTCAACTGTAAAACAAAAGTAAGTAGGAAATAGCCTAAAAGGTTACAAAAATATTAAATGCATTACACAGATTATGCTACAAGCTGTGAAAAGAAGCCAAAATACCACATCCTGCCAAGCAGAGGGAAGGAAAGGAATAAATCAGAAATCAGAAATTAAGCACTGATCCAGGAATATTCACAGAATTATTCTGAAAGACTATTAACAGAACCATTTCCAGAGCACCCAGTTAACACCCCCACCTCCTCAGAAAAAAACCCCTTTTATAAAGTTTGAGACTTTCAAAACGTGGTACATCTCAAACTCACCATGTCAACTGCTGATAATTACTCGTATATTATAAAATTTTAGATTATAGGATCAGTACAAATTTCTTGAGGGTTTTTCAAAGCCTTAAAATGAATTTATGCAAAACGCACTACTAAGTCTACCATACTGTAGGTCCCCTCAACAAGGACTAAAACTTACTAAACAAGCTATGCTACTTCAAACCCTTCATTTTGGTGTCAACCATAAGGCTGTTGAATTTTTGTTTAATATATTTCCTTGTTTTTATTTTTTACATATTTGGTAATGTGCAATATTTACAACAAAGCAATACAAAACCAGTCATTTTTTTTCCCATCTTCAATCACAGTCTTCCTTTTCTACACTATATAGTATGAATGATCATAAAAAACACCATCTTCATTTATATTCAAAATAAACATTACATTTTCATAATTTTATTTAGCTTCATTTTAAATTTAAGGAAAACACATAAGCAAGATTGCTAATTTTCTTATGAATGGGGTGTTTTTTATGAACTTTATCTTGGCTGATACATGGAACTTCTAGAAAAAGATGGTAAAATAAATTTTTTGTTGAAGTACATAGTGCTGCAAAAGAACCTGAACATTAATCCTTATTAAAACTGGCAGATAAAATAAACCAAATTTAATGTTTGAACTTACATCCTCTGCTCTTTATAACACACATTAACCATGGTCTTCTCTAACAAAAACATTTGTGCTACCACAAACAGATGGACCTACAGTAACAGTTAGTCTTGCTGAATGCTAATGGGTGCCTTAAGCAAAGGATGAAATATTAGGATACCATGCAGGTTTACTGAACTCACCTGACAGAGGTGTAAAACCATTTTCTAGGAGCAGAGATGCATGCACAAAAGTAAGAACATGATTGCAAGTAACAGACTTTCACGAAATTAGACACATCATCTTCAAAATGAACAAGAAAACATCCTGGTAAAAATAAGTAGTAAAATTTCAGGGTTCCTCACCTCTCGCTTTGCAAGCAGCACATTAGGAACTATATGAGGCAGGCAGCGTCCCAACATTAACATGACACTTTTTTCACTGTCTGCAATCCGAGATACCTAGAAAACCAAGTTGCTTGTTTGTTGGGTTTTTTTTTTTTTTTAAAATGAAGCACAGGAACAGAAAAATATCCTTTCAAAGGAATAATAAGAAATGCAGCAGGCTGATCACTTACCAGAAAATATTTAATTTACTCACACACATTAAAGCCATAAGTTTTTGATCTGGCAGTAACTTCAAAAGCATGAATCCACTTGTAGAAACTCAAAACTTCCCAGTAATTACATATCTATCACTAGGTTTCATATTTAAGCTAAAATCTGAAAGCATATCTTTATTAAGTTTCATGCACATAAATTTATCTCTCCATATATGGTAATAAGTCTTGTTTCAAAGCAATTATTGCTTGTTTAACTATTGCTGCCATGCAGAATAAAGGATCTTCTAGATAACGTCAACTGGGAAATATACCTCTGATCCCAAACGGCTGTCTGCTGACATCCGACAGAAAGACAGTAGTGCTTGATGGAAAGCTGGTGACAATTTCCTGAAATATTGTCAAAAAGGGAGGGGGGGAAAAAGCATAGATCAGAAAGGTGACCGAACAAGTCCTCTCACTCTGGTTTAACCAGCTAGGTAAAATGACATTCAGCAAACATGTTTTAAGTGAAGCATACTGCAGAAGTTTTTGTTTAAAATTATCTTTGACTTTTAGGCTGTTTAGTTTGTAGCAAGAAAAAAAGTGGGTGTCCTAATTAAGAAGTTACTTTTAGTTCCGAAAAATGTAACATCTTTCAAACTGCTGCACAGACAAAAATAAGACTAAAGCATGAAGAAAAGGAAGCTTTAGCAATACAAGAGGAAGCATACAATTATGCAAACTGGGGGGGAGGGGCGGAAATCACAAGAAACAGTATTTTTGCTTAATGCTCTGATTCTGCACATTGCATAAAAACATTTGAGTAGTCAGTCACTTACAAGCTTCAGGATTAAATAGAGATTGCTCAACTGCCACTTTGGGATCTAAACATTGGATTCAAACCTATAGTGAGAACCTCAAAACTAACCTTAAATTGCTGCCTAATCCCTAATGTAGATGTGTATCTATAGAAGTACTGCCTCATGGCCATGCATAGCACCAGACAACACAGCCGAGCTACTCAAACCCTTAAGCATACACATAAAACCCTGATAAGGGTCTTAAAACAACCTTGTCCCAGGAGGATAATTTGGCAGAAATGTTCTCAGAAAACAATTACTTGACTGACCATTACATATGACAGGCAAGTATCATCATCAGCAGCTTCCTATTCTTCCCAGTAATGACAACTCCCTCTGCCTTATCTGAGGCCTGTATTTAGATGCCAATCTAACACTGCCTCATCCACTATGCTTAAAGACGAAAAAGAACATTTGCCTTCCAAAACATGCACAGAAAGCATCTCAGCCTGTATCATCATCTGCTGTTTGAATCCTCTAATGACACTATGTGAGTTTAAGGGGGGAGGCAATTCCTATTTCTTAGGTGGAAAGTGGTATCACCTTTCAACTCTTAAAAATGCTGTTTTGTGCACCTGAGCGCACAAAATCCTATGCACATGCAATTATGTGTATGGACATACATATTTTTATCTAATAGATTAAAACATCACACTATTTACAGTAAATACATCATTATTCACCCTTTTCTAACCAAAAAAAGCACATTAAGAATCTAAGTTCCTACTTATAATTGTTTATACTAATTGAGGAGGATACGGATAAATATACCAGAGTGGTTTTCCTCTTCTGACTATTTACAAAATATGATAAATAAGAATTTATGTTTATTACTTAAAACCAAGTTTCTTTCCTGACAGTATGGGTTTTTAAAATACGTTTTAAATTTTAATGAAGTAAGTTTGTTTGAATTCCAATCAGCTTGGTTTTGTGCAAGGGTTCACTTTAAAAGTTACTAGACGACTCAGATGGTAGCAAGTTGTAAAGGATCTCTGTTTAACAGTATGTTAGACCTTATTCTGTAAAAGTACTCTTGAATGACAGATTTACAGGCTCTACTCAAGGCTTTAAGGTTCATTTACACTAGGAGAACAGGAGCAAGTGTTGCAAAGCAGCAGCTTAACATTAAGAAAGTGGCAAGGCCTTGGCCAGCCCTTTGCCTGGGCTGTCCTTCACCTCAGCATTCGTTCCGCAGAACATCAGATCCTACCCACTTGAAACCTTAATTAAAATCCTACATAAGGGCAAAGTTCTATCCCCATTTTGCAGAGACTGAAAACTAACTATGACAATATGTCACTGAATTTCCCTGTGGGTTAATTAACAGCAAGCTCTGGGCAGCATGGATCCCACTATGATTGCTGGCTATATTTAGAGTCAAGAAAGCTTCTTGATGAAGTCTAGTGAAATGTTTGATGGCTATGCTGGACAGAAATGATGACAGACCCAGGCCTCTTGCACACAAGTCAGTGGAAAGCCTTTTCAAGGGCCGACAGATGCCAGTAGTGAAGATGTTCAAATATAAGAAAATATGATGAATACAAAAACCAATGTCCTGGTTTCAGCTGGGACAGAGTTAACTCTCTTCTTAGCAGCTGGTACAGTGCTGTGTTTTGGATTTAGTGTGAGAATAATGTTGATAACATGCTGATGTTTTAGTTGTTGCTAAGTAGCGCTTATCTTAAGCCAAGGACTTTTCAGTTTCCCATGCTCTGCCAGCAAGCAGGTGTGCAAGAAGCTGGCAGGGAGCATAGCTGGGGCAGCTGACCTGAACTAGCCAAAGACATATTCCATACCATGGAACGTCATGCTCAGTATATAAGCAGGGGCGGGGCGGCGGGGCGGACGGGGGACAGGGAGTGAGGGAGCGGCTGTGTGGTGCTTGACTGCTGACTGGGGTTAAACCACGACAACCAAGCACTACTATTCGATTCCATATAACACTGGGACAAGAGAGTCAATTTACTGAAAAAGTCAGTGACTGCTATATACAGAAAACACCTTGTATTTGGTGCAGACTACCAAACACCTAAAATGAGCTGAATAAATACATGAGGTGCAGCCTATTTAAACTGCTGCTAGTGCTTTCTACCACAATCTGTTAGACAAGGAATTTTTGCAATGATGGCCACATCCTCATTTGCAGGCATGCACGCACAGCTGCTCTGAGCGCAGTCACACAAAGCAGGCTCACTTGCTCTTCTATCCTCTCTTCCCATCTGGGCAAGATTTATGCCAAGAATCCACTCCCTAGTGACAACAGTAACAATCTTGCCTTTTAGGATAGAGTCTTAGTTTTTAACACCTCTTAATACATTCTGAATAAATTGTAGTAATTGTCTTCTACAAATAACCACCCCTGGACTGAAATAAATAAATATCCAGCACTTCTATCATGCTTCTTCTCCCACAGATCTCAAAATACTTAACAAATAATATAATTCTTAATGAAAAAAATTACTGTATTATTAGAAACCAAGTGCATAATCCAGGAAGAAAATTTAGTGATACGGATCTATAAAACACTTTATCAAATATGGTTTTCTTTGACCCTTCACTGACATGTTAAGCCCAAAACTCAGTACAAAAATAGCTACATATTACACATGCATTACTTATTTCTGCAGTGAACTGCATTTGAGGGGACTTCTGAAGTTAACTCAATGGGGATACAAGGCTTTATTCAACTAGTTTTCAAATAAATCCACATGCAGTTATATTTAAAAGAGCTGTGCGCAGCAAAACAAATTCTGTTTTTCTAGAGAATACTGTCATAAACCCCACTGGAGATACTTCCTCACTCAGTTATCTCATCCTATTTTGATACTCATCCTCACTATCCCCAAACCATTAATCTAATAGTCATGCACTTAATGCCTCCCAGCACTCCCAATTACTCTGAGGAAAAGGAAACTTGCAACAAGTCACAGATGAAAGTAGGTAGACAAGGTTATAGCAATCAATGTATGACAACTGTAAGTTTTGATTATTACATAGTCTAAATACTCAGCTAGGATAGGAAAGAGACTAAAAAAAAAAAAAATCTGGAAAGCTTAAATGGAACCACTGCAAATTTTCCAGAAAAATCTAAGCCAAAGTTTTACTTTCCTGTTAAATACTAGTATCTCCAACTAGAAGAGAAGACATTTGTAGTAAGACTCTAAGGTATTGTATTCAGAAATCAGAAATCTTTCCTCCTGTTCAAGTCTGAAGTTAAGGTATCACTGAAAAAGTGCCCCTGCCCCTAGGACTCAGTACAAGAAGTTCAGGAAATGCAGAGAAAACAGGATACTTAGGGTTTGCAAGAGAAGTTAATTACTAGCAGCTGCAGCAACTCTTGTTTTTCTTCTTCTCCCCCCCCCCCCCAGCTTGTATTGATTTTCCATCTGCACAGAATATCACACATAGATTTCTACTAGGTATTTTCAGATGGAAGGTAATTCTAGAAACATATTACTGTATCATCACCAGCAAAAGAACGCATAAGGGAACTGACAAAATACAAAGCAGAATGGCTACCTGCTCTCCTAAGAATAGCAATGGTAAGACCATAAGGTGAGCTACTTGGGCATCTTTGTCCACAATAGTAATTTTGTACATACCCTCATTAAGTTTGTGGTCTGTGTTACTCCTGATGGCTACACAGTGGTTTATCTATTACTTAATGAACATGTTACTTCCCCTCTTCACTATAATGCTTAAAAAGACTGTAGATTGGAGAGGCTTTCTCAAGAACACTCAGACACACAAACTCAGTCTCCATGTAATAACACAACATGAATACCCTATTTTAACTAAAAGAATCATAGTTACCCAGTGAAAACTTGCCCCAAATTCAAAACTCAAAAAGCAGAATGTCATCAGACACCTTTTCTGATTATTAAAAATAAAAAAATTCATACAGCTCTCAGATACTCAAAGAGAGTTATACACATCTACATAGGAGAAGTAAAAAATTTCCCAACCACTCTTCAAGCAGAAACAATTTCATTATGAAATTAAAATTTAAAAGAGAATGGAAATATCCTGTCTTTCCATTCACCATTTTGATTTTAGCTTTTTTGTTGTTGTTGCAAGGAACAGGACTCGTTTTAGAAACAAGTAGGAGGTGAAAAGAAACCCTTAAACTTAATACTAAAAATGTAGGTTTGTCAAATGTACTCCTTCCTAAAAAGATTAGGAACAATATGAAAATATCAGCACTATACCCTAAAGGTATATTCAGTCTTTTATTTGCATTGAAAACACAAATGACCTATGAATTCTGCCGAATTTTACTGTTAGAAAAATATCTATTAACTTTACAAGAATTTTTAATTAAAGCATTCCAGTTTAAAACTTATCACCAACCTATTAGGTTTATCGAAGTGGACTGCAGTTTTAGTTGACGGAGCACAAGAGGACAGTTTCTCTGTTTCTTTACAGGGCACAGAATTTGACATATCATCTTTAGCAGTCCTTGAATCCACTTCAGCTGATAAAGAAAGGCTTGTTTCCTCAGTGTTTCCATGTTTATTGTCATTCTCAGAGCTCTTGATATCCAAGTACCGTCCATTGTCCTCTGAGACTGTGAGAGGCACTTGTTTTAAAGAAGGATGGGGAGCTACACCATAAACTGTTGACACAGCAAAGTTTTCATTCTTGAGAAAATCTATTTCACTAAAAAAGGAAAAGCAAAGAATTAAATACTTTTGTAGCTTTCATGAGAAGGTTGTTGGAATCACAAGACTGAAGCACAGAAATAAGGACAACATACTGAAGAGCTCTTTTCAACTCCAGTATGTTCAAAAATGCCTTTAATAGAAATAATTTATAACACACAAGCTGTTCAAATAAGCACTGGTTTAATAGAGTTCTTTAGTCAATAATTAGCAGTAGGAAAAATGTTGCACTCAGAGTGAGTGAATCAATGAAGTAAGTGAATAACAAGTGTTATCTGCTTCTGGCTGAAATCGGAGCACTGACACTTAACTTGTCATGAGACAGAACTCCATCTGGGATGCAAAACTTAAAATACTACAGTGGTGAATTAATATATACTATCCCATCTGGCTTTGAAACTGTAACTATGCAAGTCAATAAAGCCACTTAAAAATTATGCATTTGCCCATATGTTATATTGGTGCATCTCTTAAGAAGAATGATATCTTACAGCTTACAGAATCATATGTTTTCACCAAACTTTAAAGTCTCTTTTTCTGTGGTTGTTAAAGATACTGTCATTTCTACTAGTCTTGCTGTGTAGAAAGAAAAACTGTGTTGAAATAAGTCATTAAAGTAAACATCTTTCTAACAGTGTTTGCAAGCGGTACACACCATAGTACTAGAGGAGTGAAATAAAGCTGATTGAAGAGAAAACCTACACAAAACACATCAGAACTGATTCTGTTTTCAAAGTAAAGAAATTCCTTTGAAAGAACAAAACTGATTACAAAAATTAAATTATGTAGGTAATAAAAGGGAAATAGTCAGTTTGAAGTCTCTTCCTTTTTCTAAATCAAATACCACGTATTAAAAAGGAAAGATTGCCCTGCTCTGAAGAACTAGTAATTTTTTAAGTGTAAGTTGTATGTTTTCATATATGTGCTAGAAAAACATTGAGGAGTTATTCCAACATTTAGCAGCAGTTGAGCAGATTGATAAGTACATACCTCTCAAGTCTTTGGATTTGTTCCATCAAAGACCATTTCTCACTGTTTAACACACTAATTTGATCTTCTAATTTTTGCACTATTAAACATTGCTAAATACAAGATAGAAATAAAAGAGTTTAGTACAATAAAGTAGTAGTGCAAATAGCTGAAACATTTCTTCTGTACAATCTCTTACTTCTATTGACTGTGGTGTTGTTTCAAATACAGGGACGCTCCCAAGTACAGGAGTAGCAGCCTCTAACTCATCATCTTCTACACCAACCGATACATCCACCACATCTCTCGCAGTAACATGATGGTTTCCAAAGTCACGATAGAGTTGTAACAGGTCAGGAGGTTTTGGAATGTTCAATCCTACATCATCCCAAAGTTCAAAATCCTTCAAAGGAATAAAAGAAACTAAAGTATACAATATACTTCCTTCTGTTTTCATTTCTCTTCCTCATTTGACTGCAGGTCATACAACAGCAAAATAATCACGTCAAGATTGCATTTTAGTAAAGGACAGGAAAGCTTAAATCAGATAGCAAGAAACAGAAGTAGAAAAAGGATACATTTCATGACCCAAAGCAGTTTCACCCTAAAGGCGCCTCTAGGTAATGTACTAAAGAGAGGACCTTCCAAAAACACATAGATCACAATTCATTTTTTTTTCTAGGACACGAACACTTTTTAGAACCAGGTATGATGTTGATCAAATTCTAGCAGAAGCCAGTGCAATTGATAGAAGGCCTTCTACTGACAGGGGTATTGTTTTGTTCTCATCTCATTCACAAGTACAGGCATAATTTTCCAGAAGCAGAGAGTCAAATAGCTCTGTAGATGATGGGGTGCATATTATCAGTGAAATTTGGACATAACTGTATTAATTGTGTAGAGGTGTAAACAATACTAGGGCTTCCTGTCTCAAACCATCACTATATGTCCTTCATTTTCTCATTGACATGTTACCATCAAGATTATTCCATGTCTGTACATACAAATAAGCATGTGCACTGTTATACAGGAGTTGTGATGGTCTCTTTAATAACATTAAATTTCAATTTTTTTTTAAATTTTTTTCCTACTGTTCATGATTTTCACTATATTTTTACATAGTCTGGTTACATACACCTATTCGAAGAAATATTATTTTCTGAAAGAATCATGTGAATAATCTAGAAAAAATGTGCATTCTATATGTTAATTGTAGTATGTTTATATTTACTTTCTAGAATTAGAACTTTTTTTTTTTGCTAATTGTCTCACAGCATAAAACATTTTCAGTTGAGAACACATAAAAAGTAAGGATAAATTGTTCATCTTTTCTCTTTTGGAGGCTGTATCGTCACAAGTATTTGTATGAAACCTAGCACTGTTAAAATCAAATCTTAAGTGGATGATCCAGAAATTTTATTTAACAACTCATTTTCTTTACAGATTAGGATATGAATTGTAGAAAAAATACAGGAGGACTAGTTATAGATAGAACTGGCTGAAATTCAATATTTAATATTGAATTCAATATTTAATTCTTCTGGCAATATTCCAGTTTTGTGCTGAATATATATTGGGTGTTGATGTTACTGGGTGTTTTGTTCACCCAGTAACAGTCAGAATGTAATTAGAACCTTCCAAACATGTGAAGAACTTTTTCCCATGAAATGCAAGCCAATAAAGACATAAAGCTGATCATCTTAAGAAAAATGCATCAAAGCACAGCTATGTTTGGAAACATCTAAGATAACACCTTATAACAAGAGCTTCTCCAAGACTGTATTCAATGTCACAGTAGGATTAAGTATACTCATACACATATATATGCCCAGATGACAACAAACAATAAGTATATTGTATATCCTGCACAAATCAACTGAGTATGATTTACGGCAAAGATTACATTCAAATTTTACTACATCCAGATCTCTGAGTTTAACTGAAAAGGTGTCCAGCAGAATCCAGGAAAGTGTATAAGTACCTAAAACTCAGTATTTTTCTCCTTGTTTTGCGTTCTTCAAAGAATGCAAGCATTCTGTCTCCTTCTTACAAATTTTGGGAAAATACCCCTCAAAGTGCTGTGTTTTCAAACCATGCTTAATATATGAAAATGCTAACTAACTTATTTAATTCTTAGAATACTCACATGTATGAAGTGAACTACATGCACAGGAAATATCATTTAAGTTCACTTGAATTTATGACAAGATCAGAATATAGAAAGCAGACATGTAAAAAAACACAAGAAAACTTTACCTGATCATGATTTTCATCTGAAAATGTTATTGATGTAAGCTTGTAACTATTCTTCAATAAAAATTCATTAACTAGGAAGTTTAGAGCTCTTTTCTCAAGAGGTCTGATTGGCTCCTGGAAAAAAAGAAAACAATACACTACATCTTTGGTTCATCTTCCTTCCAGCTACGGAAGCGTATCTGTCTTAAAGTCCATGCAAAGCTCAGTTATCACCAGCCACCTACCTGAATTTCAGGACTTGATTTATAATTTTTTCGTTCCTGCAAAGGAACTTCATTTTCTGGGGAGGAAAAAAAAGTAACTAAATTTTACTCTTTCACACAGGATGAGCTCAGCTACTTCTACATTGTTCAAAGTAGAGACTTAAGAAAAGGTTTATGTACACCACCTGCAGCCTGAGTCAGGTTGGCTCGGAGGGCCTGTATGGTCTCCTTGGCTTTCCGTAGTTCAAACTCCAGGACTGGACAGGGATTTGGATTAAACACACACAGGCATCCAACCAAGGCAAGGGAAACAAAAATAAAATATAAAAAGCAAGGATGGGTGTGAAAAAAAATATACAGTTTGTATTAAACAGAAAGCATGCAATCTTTATGGAACTTATGAACACATGCAGCAGAGTTGGTCTGAAAGCAAACTGGTGAACATTTTCCATAGTTTCATTTGCCTTGAGTTAGCTAAATCCAAATTTCAAGCTGTCTGACAAGGACTCGCTGTAGGGTTTTGGGGTCTTTTTTTTTTTTTTTTTTGTTCCTTGCTTTTAACTTTGCATATTACTGGGAAATGCTTGTTATTTCTTCCCCACTCTTACAATCAGCTGATACTGCCAAATGTTTTGATTTCTTGGGGCTAGGGGAGTATGTGGGCAATCAGAGGACAGATCTAAATGAAGCAAATACATGCTGGCAGCAGAGGAAGCTGTCTCCATGTAGCAAAGCTTAAACCATGAAGTGAATGTACTGTCCCATTGAGACTACAGATTTTTTTTTTTTAAATAAAATTATACACTGAAATTTTAGTAGTTTAAATGGCAGAACTTGAAACATACTTTATTTTACTACTAAGAATAATCTCGTTTTAAATCTCTATTTAAAAATAGTGGAGTTTTAGGAATACCCTAGAGTTGATTAAGATTTTGAATTTAGTTGAATACATTTAAGAGATGCACAAGACCAAAAAAAAGCAAAATATGCAGCTCTCCTATAGTGCTTACAGAGAAGCCTGAAACAAAAATGTCTTTGCTCCATTATTCTTAAAAGTTTCCAGTGACTCTAGACTATACAACACTTTCAATGATCTAGAGTCAACTTTAGAGATTCAAAAATATGTAATTCTAGCTGCTATCATCACCTGCTCCACCCCCCTAGTCACTGTTATGTGTTTCTCATGTTCCAATGTTTCCTCCAGAAAGGGCCAGTAGTGCTTTGTTTGCACTGGAATTTCATGTGTTCTGATTTTGAGGTCATATGTATACTGCGGCTTCAAATTTTAAAACCCTGTACCTTTGCAAAACATGTAGTAAATGTTCTTTTTATAGCCATTTACAGTTAGAGCATCTAAGGGAACCTATTTAAGGAATTACCAGATAATTGCATGCATTTCATTAATTCTCAGATTAATCTAATCACACTTAAATATACAGTTACCAGAAAGATTCTTGTACTTAACTAGAAGAGATGAGCACAGAACAGCTACCATACTGAAGTGTTAAACTATTCTAAATAGATTATCTAACATTTACTTTATTCCCATGCAAAACTAAGTGTTGCAGCTGCTTTTTATTAAGAAAATATTAATGAGATTTTTAATCATTCCTGAAAACAATTTAACATGGCATTTTGAAATATTTACACAGAGGACAATGCATGGCAGAAACACTGCATTGGCTCTTCCTTGTAAGAAATGCTACTGAAGACTGCAAATAAAACTGTTTCCTCTTTTGAACATCTGTTACTAAGAATCTTTTGATAATTAGCACGCATGGAAAAAAAGATTCACTCAGTTTGCATTTTTCCATAAAAACTGAAGGAGTAACTACAGTACACCACATTTGCTACATGAAAGTAACTTGTTTGATGCACAGAATTTTACTGCAGCGATACAAAAGCGCAACTGAGGATACGATGAATAAAATATGTAAAATCTCTCTAGTATTCAGCAATGCTGATCTGCAAATACTTCTGTGCAACAAAGTTAGAAAATGCTCTTGTAGTAAAGTATCTAATAATTTTAGCACTTCCTTGCATTTGAGTTACTAATTCACAGTTATGATTCTAAGTCGTAAGCTACTAATTTGTTAGTTTTTGAAAATTGTAAAGAATTCAAATTAAGTAATTCTTCTGATGGAAATGACTATGTGTTAACATTTTATTCTTGTAAAATATTTTCAAAGACCAGAACAGTTGCAGATCAGGAGTGCCCTGCACTAGAATGATATAAATAATAAAAAAAAGTTAGAAAAACAACACAAACTAGAAAAACTCAGGAATCCCATTAAGGAAAATAGGAAAAAGATATGTCTGAAGGCGTAGAAAGCCAAAAAACTCATGTCAGACAAACCCATGTCAGACGGCAAGAATTAATTTTTAGTGAACTGTCATGATGCTGAAAATTCTTAGAAGCCATTAGGACTTTATCCATTCAACCTTAAACGTAGATTACTCTGCTGCATGTTTCTCTGTATACAGTGGAAGATTCTGGACATAGTATATTTGAGAAGTTGTCACTTCGCAGCATGTCACAACAGCCACATAGTTCTACTACAACACAGCATTGTCACAGTTGTACCTCATCTCCTCGTCTTACTAATGCCACCATACAAACCTTGGTGCATCTAAGTCAGTCACAAATTTAGCTTTTATTTGAAGAAGTTTGTTTCTAGTTTTTTTATATAAACATAAATATTTGTAAATAGCTACAACATAATTTCAATCAAATTTTAAATTATGATTAAAAGCTCTTTATTTTAGAAGCTATACTGAAATGCAATCTTCTGCCAAAATATGTAATGATTTTTAACTCAACATGTGTACTAATGAAATCAACACTGGAAATCCCCATTTGTTGACGATATGACATTCTCTTAAATAAAAAAAGCAACCTCTAACCCCTTTCTTTGTAACCATTGTCAAGCACTGACTTTTAAAATAAATGACCTGATCTCTCTCTCCCCCTCTCCTTCCATTGTAAAGCTGATGTATCTTAGAGAAGTTAAGGCTTCAAAAGCATTGATAAGGCCAGCTAAAGTTTAACCTCATGCTTGACTGAACTGATAACATGTATAACTCATTATAGTACTTGGTGAAAGGAGCTGACACTCCTTAAGAACGATGCACAGAAGAGTTTTGCTGCAGACAGCCTAGAAAAGGAAAGAACCAAATTGATTCTCCTCTACATCAGGAAAGCAGACAACAGAAATTTAGAGCTCTGAGGTTGGTTAATCTTCCTACAAGGAAAGGGCATTTCTGAACAATCTGTTTTGCCTTAGGGGAGAAAACTGTTTCGAATTTAAGTGGCTCTCTTGCTTTTTCTTTTTCTAAAGAACTCAAATCACTACAGCTACCATTCTGAAAACAAATTACTTAGACTTATTTAAAAGAGCTGAATCTTTCAAGCAAGCAACTAAGCATTAGACCAAGATTTTCAGATTAGCATTTTTTAAATGTTTCAGTTTTCATGCAGCTAATCTAATACACCTTAAGAGAGAAGCACATATCAGGAGTGGGTAGCTTGGCTTCATTTTCAAATTTCAAAGCTGAGCAGAATTCTCAAGGATCTTATTCTATTCACTCACATTTGTTAATAACTTCGTAAGTTACTGAACCATAGATTGAGAAGGTAGCTATAAAGAACAACCTGCAACTTGGGATATTGAACAAGTTGAGATCTATGTGAACAGCAGTCTTGTTGGGCCAAGGCCAAAAAGTTGAAGAAATAAACAGTACTTCTAAAAATTTTCAGTACTTGCTTTTGTACAAGCAGTATGTTTTCCAATTACTCTAGAATTTTACATTCTATATATGAATTATCTTGTCAAGACTTTTGCATACTCCAGTATGAAGTACTTCAGACAACAGTAGAAAGGTAGTTTTATGTTGTGAAGCCCCTATATGGTATTCCGGCATTTTCTTTTAAGAGTAGTTCTCCTCTGAAGTATCAAGGCCCCCTGTGCTTACCTAACTTTCCTCAAATTTGGACAAGCTTTGTTGTTGTTTGTTTCTTAACTGTCATTTCAAGTTCTTCCTCCTTGTAAAGTAAATGTAGAACTCTAGATGTCCTAAATTATGCCCTCTAAAACATGTATGACATCCCATCACATTTCATGGATTTGTGCATATATTTTGAGTCAATCAGAAGAAATTAAAATTCTCTGACTATAGTTAGCAATGAAGCCACTATCACAATATACTTCAAGACCTGAGGTTTCCTAATTCCCACTTCCCTGATACAAATCCGAAGAAGAAAAGAAGTGACCACATTTACAGTCAGTGTGAAACACTTCCGGACGTAACAAATAGACCTGAACCAGAAAGTTGTACTACAGCACGAGAGATGACTATCAAGCTACAAAAATTATGATCAGCGTGAGAGTTCATGAGCAACCTAACAGAGAACTTGTTATCATTCTAATAGTGGGAAGCCAAGACTTGACTCATTAGCCTCTTTAATGCTTTTAATTTAATGAGACAGGACCAGCTACAGAGAAGACCTGAACCACAGCAAACTCATCTTCAGGTTCAACCTTTGGAGACTATCGACCTGGAAGGAAATTAAGGAGGCTTACAACTGCTTAACAGGTCTTAAGACAGGAAATGGGAAGACAAAACCAGACCCACTTCCAGGATGAACAAATTGAACACAGAATGTTAGCGATTGTTGTATTACAGATGCCTTTTGTGTTTTGGTTTTGTTTTGTTTCTTTGTTGTCTTTTTTTTAAGATTCTCCTCTGATTTTGACTGCATACAAGTAATAGTACTCATTAAAAACATAAACAAAAAGGCTCTATAAAAAGCAGAAACTGCGAACTTAAGTCTAGATAAATGAAATCCTCAAAAAATAGTCAAGTGGTTTTTGAACTTGTCTCTTCCCTTCCAATCCTGACAGGGACAGTATTTTATTCTGCTAATCAGAGATACAAAGTCTAGCCAGAAATCAATGCTAATGCAGGGAGATCTGAGAACACAAATGATTGAAATGGAGTTTGATTATGAGAATTAATTTTATTATCATTGAAAACACAGCATTGTGTTTTTAAAATTATCAGATTCTCAGAACAGTAGATGTCAGACGCAGGTTAGCAATACTAAATATTTTGAATTATGTGAAGTAGGGGGTTTAGATCACAAACATACTTGTGCACACGGTCAATTTAAGATGCGGCAGCAGATTCAGTTCCTTAAGACTGAATGTCAGATGACCTATTTACACCAAACGCTGTGGGCATTTGACTTCAAGTTAGGCATACTCTTATTCCACAGGAATGGAACAGGTTTCCCATTCTCTTGTTTTATGAAAATTAATATTTGGAGATTTACTAAGCCTAATAAATCCTTCAGTACTGACTTTATCTTAGCACCGTTTCAGCACTTAATACATTAATTTAGATTCAAGACTTATTAGTCTTAGAAAAGAAGTTGTTTCCATCTAGTAAACTGCAAGTGCTAAGGATACATATATTTTTTGAAACTCTTCATGGATTACAAATGTATCTTCCAATTTGTTACACAGCTCATAACATATTTATGTTAACGTCAGGTAGATAAGGAAGAAAATTGATGTTTTCTAAACTGCACTTAGTTTTGTCATGCTCATCCACATCCTAACTGGCTTTTGTGATTTGCATCTTTTCAGTCAAGCTGATTACAATATTATAGAAGAGACTCACTTAGCTTCCTTCGATCAGATTTCCCAAGCGACAAGTTCACACCAACTCTTCAAAACGTGTTCGCTTCTAGGCCAAATTTTGATTCTAACACCAGATGGAATGAACTGGGCTAACAGATTTGAAATACTGAAATCCATTTCAAACAAGAGTCTTTCTAGTTATTTCCAGGAATTTCTGGATTGGTAGAATAAAAAATATGGCAGCTAAGTCTAACACCATCCATAATGGCAAAACAGAAATATGATGGCTTCAGATGGTATACATGCACATTTTTTGATTTGGTGCTTTCTAACATTGCCACGGTATAAAAGTATTCGCAACTGGATATGTTATAACTGCAGTTTTAAAGTCTTTCTGATTCCGGACTAGTTTCTTCTAGTGACTGATGTACATTTATTTCCTATCCTTCATTTGACATTTGACTAGGGAATTGATATGGAAATCATGGGTTCTGTCCAAACAGTAAAAACCAAAGATAACAGCATGAGAAAGGCATTTACAAAAAGAAACTATTCAAACCTCACTCTGAGAGCTATCAAAAGAAAAATATGACTATCAGATCATGGCCTCAAGCTTTCACAACAGATTACAATTTTATCTCCTAAGCATCAAAGCTCTTCACTGAGAAGAAAGAATATGAGAAGAAATAAGCAGGATGGACTTCCAGTTATGTTTCAAAGTGCATTTGCAGCTAAGAACTACTTCAAAAGTAGAAGTTATAAGCCAGAGTTTGTTCACAGAAGGAACTGGATATGACAAGTTTTTGAAACCTCTACTGATACAATTTTTTAATGTGCAAATTAAGTACTTATCAGTTTTTTTTGAAGTTTATTGCTCAGGTAGATGATTTTAAACAGAACTGAGGCAAAAGATTTCAAGCAATTATAATTGAACTAGAAATTTAAGTAGAAATAGGATATTTTGGAAAATTTTGAGTCTTCACAAACATCCAGAAATCATATCCAGTCTTGCTTTGTTCAAGTTCTTACGTCACTTTTTAACACCTCTTTGAAAAACCTCTCTAAAGGAACACAGAAATGTAATGTAAGTATCCTGCCATATAATTTGGTTGTCTATTACATATGACAGTGGTCAATTAATATACAGTAATCGTTAAAAATCTCTACTTTAGGATGTGCTTAAATTTAGTATTTAATTTTAGGATATATTAATTTCATACTGGAAGTAATCAATATTTTGTCATCAATGTTCCGTCAGAAGATTAATGGTTCTACTGGATGTCAATTCTGACTGGTCTTTACTTTCTATAAGCATCTCTAATCCAATTCGGTTACTAAAGACAGCTCCAAGCAAAGCTCAAACTAGCTCTTTCAGTAATACTATCGCCAAGAAATATTGACTAGAAACAGGAAAAATCTACCAAGATGATGAAAAAATTAAATATTCGGAATTTGCTTGTTTCTTCTTTGTATTCCAGGATACAATCCAGAAATACTTGGGTTCCTCACACACACTTTGTTTAGAAGATTAGCTGTGTATTTACAATTATTGCCTCCTTCAAACTGACTATGTATATTGAAAAACACAGTAACTAGTAATAAGAATCTGGACGTTTCCATATAATTCGAAGAACAGTAAATACCTATAGTTCCAGACTAGAGAACCAAAATACCTGAATTTGCTTCCTGTTGATGAATTTAATCCAGTCCTTTACCTCAGAAATACTGGCTGGGTAAGAAAAATGAGATTTTCCCAACACTTTTGTTTCTTCTCTCTGGATCAATACTAGTTGCCATTTCAGACTGACCAAGAGAGGAAATTTCAGAATCAAGAGCCTTTACAGAACTATGCTTCACCAGCCTTTTCTTTGCTTAAGAACGTGACAGTGTTTCTGCTAGGATGAAGCATGGTGGTTCAGAGCAGAGACAACAGTGTGGAAAAGAGACACAGCAGCTTGCATCATCTCAGGTTTTATAAGCTAAACTATGTGAACAAAGGTCACAGCATGGACAACCTTCATGTGCTCATGATATTAAACTATTAACTGACAAGAAGTAAACGGAGTTCTGTAGCAGTTTGTAGAGAGCTTTTATGGGTTTCTCTATAGAAGCTGTGAATAATTTAGTATCTGAACTTAGAAAAAAGCCTGGATGAGAGAAACATGGCTCACATGCAAAAGAGATTATTATAATAATTTCAAATATAAGAGAAAAGCAGTCTGTCTTTGGCGAGATAATCATAAATCCTGAAATTAAAAATGCCACAGGGTCCTAAGTTCAGAACAACTGCAAGAGGCAAAAACCCCTGTCACTTCCTTGAAACAATCTTATACAATCAAGAAATCAAGTGGGAGAGAAGAAAAGCACTACAATTAAGATTTGTAGCAAAGAAGATTTATGGAACTGAAAAAATCCCAAATTTACTTTGGGTTTGGTAATGCTTGTTTTATCTACATGTAAGCTGTATTTAAGAGATGACTTGCTACAGATCTTTACATCAGAAAGCTATCACCCATGTAGTAGTCACAGACTACTACATAGAATATTTTAGCATATGTTTCAGCTAAACAGTAGTAGTCAGCAGGCAATATCAAGATACTGTTCTATTGTCAAAAACTGGTCACAATTTTCAAGTATACTGCTTGCTTCTACCCCTGGTGACATCTGGAATCATACAGAAGTACACCTCCCTGAATTTTTACAGTAATTATAGTAGAAGTGTCTGAAACAATTATATTAATAAGTGACTAGTTAAACCACCACAGTGAAGTCTTGTCATCTTCAGGAATGTTCATTTAAATATACTTATGCTAGAAACAACAAGTCAAACGGTAAAGTTAGCATTCTATGATTCTTAAATTATACAAAAAACTTACCTGCTACTCTTTCATCTGTTTCCCTATTGCCATCATCAGAGTATCTTGCAAAATCTAAGGAATCAAGGGTACTGATGCTTCCAGCACGATCTGGGGGGGGAGGGGAGAAGAAAAAAAAAAAAAAAATCAGAAAAAATCCTGAAGAGTTGACTGGCTTTGATAGAGAAAGTCAAAACATCTTCTCATTTCAGAAACCTTAAATCAAAGGCTAAGTGTTCTGCAAGACTGAAATTTTACTGCATTTTCTGAAAGTTTGTCTCTGAACAGAGTATGTCAGTAAATTTGAAGAAATACAGCATTACAGCAAGTTCAGTGAACAGACACTGTACGAAATTCACCCTTGCTCCCCCCACAAAAGGCAGCATTTCTACCCTGTCCACAACAGATGAGGAGCAGTACAGTGTAGCGCTTCCCCTTTTCCACAAGGGCCAGGGACCTTTGCTTGGACATGCAGTTGAGCATGCACAAGAAACCAAATACAATCTGTTCTGCAACAAGTTCCAAGCAGTTCTGTTCCCATTTTACAGAAACCTCTAACTGCCCCAAATACGCTACTTCCTTTTCCCTTTTTTAGTATTTTAAGGCATATTAATGTGACCAAATACTTTTCTACATATCTCCTGATGTAGCCATTAACTTCAGTACATATGCACTTAATACAACATTTACTAAGGAATGCATTACCTAGCAAAATTAAAGCAAAGCAAGTACAGTTCATGCTATTGCAGGTATAATATTCACACTCTAGAATTAAATTGTTAATAAAAAAAAAACATTCAAGAAATTCAGTAACCAGCATAAGGTTTTGGTCTGACCTTGACATTTTTCATTGGGGGCAGGGGGTGGGGGTGGGGTGGTGAATCAAACAAAACGCAATGTTGATAATTTCAAGTCTGTTGAAGCACACCTTCACCTTTTTATTAGAAAAAGGCGCAAAGAAATTCCTTGGCGACAGAACCCGAAATAAATAGAACATGTTCCTAACAAAATTGAACATGCAGAAATTATATTAAGTAACTTCGTATCTTTCCCCTCGTTTTGAAATTAATTTCTACGTAGCATTTCAGAAATAATTTTAATTACATTAGAGCTGTTGTTACATTAACAAAGACCAAACTCCATAGGGCTGTCAAAAAAACTCGTTAACTGTCAGTGGAAACAGAAGCAATTTCATCACTTGTCAGTCAAATTCTGTCGTGACTAACATCACAGAAAGTATTTAAATTCCTCCTCAATTCTGCATTGTGTCAAAAAAAAAAAAAAGAATCTATTAATGAGTTTCTTCTTCGTACATTTGAGCCTAAGTTGTCCCTTAAGGTCTTGTGACACCCTCTCTACATACAAGGCAGCACTAGACTGAAATAAGAACACCTGGGTTGAGATTGATTAAAGTATCTACGCTCACCTGAAAAGCTATAAAAATACTAAATTTGCCAGCTCTAGCTGAGTTACACAGTACCAAAACTAAAGTGCCTGGCAACCCTAACTTGTCTGTTTTATGGACATAAAGTATATGATAGGATACAGTTTATATTTAACCACAATTTTTTTTTCCCATGACTATGCTTTGTCATCCAGGCAATGAAACAGACTGTTGCTCCTCAACGAGTCTCTATTCAGTATTTAGTTTTAAAACTCACTGTTCATTTGCAGGTTCTGGTCTTCTCTACTGCATTTTTTCCAGACATTAATCTGATTTAGTAATTCTCTCTAGGCTGTTCTATAGCGCTTAGCAGCATAGTACAAACTCTTATTTTTACAGCATCTTTGCAAAATGGACCGTTGTGAAAATAAACCAGATTTTATATATGGGGAACCAGATTTAGAGTGGTTAAGTTCAGAAGTAAACATGAATTTTGCATACACAGTGTGAAAGTCTTCAGAGCTGACTTTTCAAAACACCTAACATCTTGTTCAGTAAGTATTGCTCCAATTTATTTCATTGGGAGCTGCAAGATCATTTTTTGAAAGCAAATTCAAGACTTGCGTTAAAGAAACAGACAGCGTTTCAATAGAGATCTCAATGAAAAGCTGATGTTTAAGAAGTGACCCAGTCTCATACACAGCATCACTACGGCAAAAGCAGAAATAGAACTGTTTCCTCCTGCAGTCTTGCCGTGTTCACAGATCAATAGTCTATTTCTCTTATGAAGCAGGTGACATCAGAGAAACAATGCTCAAATTTTCAGATAAAGTCAACCACATCATAACTACTGAAGCATCCAAAGCTGTAAGCAACAAAACCTTTTTCATATGCCTAGTGGGGGGAGAGCCTTTGCCTCTAAAGCATGCCACAACTGATAAAACAAATCCAGTCATAAACCACAAACTTACTTGCCAAAGCAGCAAGAAACTTCTCGAAAAAAAACCAGTTGTCTAGAAAAAAGCATGGGGTAATCAAAGTCTCTACCAGGATGTACACGAACGGAAGCCATTTAAGATCGTACCAGCAGCTGTAAATCCAACAATTCACAATTCCCAACCAGTGAAACAACATCAGTTTTACAACCTTAAAGGTCCTTATAGAAACTAAATAAAACCAAGGGTTTTTATGATTTTAACTCCCAGGAACTGCCTTAAGCACCACATCTACATGCACAGCAGCGATTTGTATGGTTGAAATTTGTACATTCACCATTTAGATTTCTCCTTATCATTACAACATTCATGAAAACAGCAAACATCTGACACACTGTTTACATACAGGTTGGCATTATAAAGAGACACAAATATCTGGACTCAGATTGATTAAACCAAAAGAAGATGTGGTGAGGAATACCAGCCTCATGGCCTGCTTGCTGCTACCATTGCTTCCCTCTCCCAGTAATGCCGATCCTCCTTCCCATTACAAAAGTACCTGCCCCAGTTATCATCATCTCCCAAGCATTCTGTCATTACTAAACCAAGCCAATTTGGGTGCTAGAAGTCATTATGTCCACAGTGTTCAATCTGAAGATAAGGTTTAAAATGAAAACTGTCTTTATGTATCTCATTGGTGGAACCTGAATCTACACAGAAAACTGTATACAGCTATCCAAACAAATGCTGAAGGAAATGAAACAGTAACAGAGACAACTGCATACACACACAGGCTGAACAGTACCTTCTCAACTGAGTGTCCCACTAGATGATACATATTGCAGAACTCAATCAAGTTGGGAAATTACAGCTTCCATAATGCAACTCAAACTAAATGGTTAGCCTGAATAATGTAACAAGACTTCTACCACTACTTTGCTATAGGATATCACCTTGAAAATATGTGGTATGGCTACAGAAGTGGTTCCTGCTGTTAAGGTAAGAGGCCACCAGCGTTAAAAGCACTTCAGCTGAGACATCTGGCCAAACTGGCTCCACAGGCACCAATGAATCATCAGTGCTAAGGTTATACGCTGCCAAGTCTCAGCTAGAGGGAAAGCCCAGTCACAGACACTGTTGCGCTGCCACAGCTCCCACTGAAGCAGGTGTTTCAAGCAGCAGGAAAGGAAGTGATGCGGGAGCTGCTCCCTCTGCCTTCAGTGCTGGTGCAGCTACTTGTTTCTGCTACCCACCTGGAAAGACAGACTTCCACCACAGCCAGGCTGCGTGAGGTCCAAATGGCAGCTCCACCCCCTTGCACTCACACAGCAAAGCTTGTAGTGCCACATGGCCCTTGCCTGCCTTGGCTACACCACAGTCTCTGCCTCAAGGCACAGCTGCTGTGTAGCCAAGGCCGAGGGGAGAGTGGGCAGCAAAGGGACCTGCTGCTTCTATCAAATGCCACGGCAGCACTAGTGACCTGGATCTTGCCTAGCTGGGACTAGGCGAGATGAATTTCGGAGCCGTTATTGCACAACATATTGAAGCTTCTCAAGGAACAGAGCCAAGCACCGCACAGACACTTAGACAGTGGGTTTAAAGAGCAAGGAGGGATTTCTGACAGAGCCTACTAAGGTATCAGCCATGGGATAACAAGGTGAGAAGAGAAAGCTAAATGAGACAGTTAACTGAAAATACCACCCAGAAAGGTGAGGACTGGCAAGCCCACCAGATCTACCAACAGTAGTCATGACACACACGCGCTGCCTGGCAGGGCTGTGCCAAAGACTGCCCAAAGCTGAACAGTGGCAGGCCTGCCCCATTGCTTCACCTACCTAAAATGTCACTGTGGGGGTAACTGTATCTGTTGCATCACTCCTTACCACTGTCTTTGTAGGCAGTCATAAGACTAATGCCATCATCCAGAAAATTAGGGAATAACATCTTGTAACCTCAAATTTTATGCTTCCATAAAATCCTTCCATAAAGGATGAACCTGCTCAGCAAACAATCAGAGGGTGAAAACAGAACTCCCTGCTGGCAACGCAACCGGCCTCATTCACCAGGAAAACGAGCAGGGCTGTTTGAAGGAGAGGAATCGGCAAGGGAAGGGCCGTGCTCAGCCATGTAGCTCGCCTAAGGAATGTGAAACATCATCGTTTTCATAGAATCATAGAATGGTTTGGGTTGGAAGGGACCTTAAAGATCATCTAGTTCCAACGCCCCTGCCATGGGCGGGGACACCTGCCACTAGACCAGGCTGCTCAAAGCCCCATCCAACCTGGCCTTGAACACTTCCAGGGAGGGAACATCCACAACCTCTCTGGGCAACCTGTGCCAGTGCCTCACCACCCTCACAGTCAAGAACTTCTTCCTTACATCTAATCTAAATCTACCCTCTTTCAGTTTAAAGCCATTACCCCTTGTCCTATCACTGCATGCCCTTGTAAAAAGATTCTTCTCCAGCTTTCTTGTCGGCCCCCTTTAGGTACTGGAAGGCTGCTATAAGGTCTCCCCAGAGCCTTCTCTTCTCCAGGCTGAACAACCCCAACTCTCTCAGCCTGTCTTCATAGGAGAGGTGCTCCAGCCCTCTGATCATCTTCGTGGCCCTCCTCTGGACTTGCTCCAACTTTTTCTGACGTACAAATAGTTGTACTCCAGTACACTGAGTGGAAGTATTTCAACTAAAGCATTCAGAAAAGAGAACTACTTTCTGAACTGAAAGGGGAAAAGAAAAACATCAATTTTTTAAGGAAAACGTATTTCTCCACTTAATTTTTTTAGTAAAAAATAAAAATCTTAGGTTTAAGTTATTTGGCAAAGAATAATCAAAGCAGAATCTTGCAGGGGAAAACCGCTGAAAAGCAGAAGTACGCTTTGGCTGAATTTTGTTTCTTTTCTAGAAAAAACCCAATGTGACACAGCAGTGGGAAGCCATTTTGCTGTCATGATATGCACATTCTTACCAACAGTCTTCTGTGCATCGATTTTATACTTCTTTCTCTAGTATCCTGAATTAAACCACTTTTTAGTCAGCAAGTCCTTTTTGCTAAAAGCTTTCCTAGTGAATAGTGAAAAAATAATTGCTGTCAGTTTCACGTTTCACAAATGGTAAAGCAACATAACAGGAACAGTTTTGACAAGCAGGTATAAACAACTCCAGAAAGCGTATCACTGCAATATGGAACAAGAGAGTGTCACAGGTGCATAGAAAACAAGTGAAACAGGCTTAGGCTTTTCATATCTCATACTAGTGAAATGCCAGGAGATAGAATGGGATAGTAAAGGAGAGCCTGTGTATAGTTCTTGTCTCTTACCTCTACCACTGGAAAAGGATTAACAAAATCAGAAAGCTAAGATTCATATTTCATACTCAAAGCTAAGAAGTTTTTTAATCCATTTGTTGAAAAATGCAATGTTTTTAATTTCACTTGTGAGGTTAAAAATCAGGCTCACCACCACGTTTTGCTTATTAACTTATACAATCTTTTAAAATATTGCTTCATTCCAGAGGAAAGGGATTTTAATTCCTTTCTTATTCCCAGAACTGTCACCTGCATGACATGCAGATTTCTGCTGACAGCTTTTGTTTCCTAGGCATATTCAGCTCTTTCACTGAAAAGCTGAGTATAACTATATAAGGAGGAAAATGTAAAAAAATCTCAAACCAAAGTGGTACGTCCCCTTCCACTGACATACATAACATGAAAGAGGTTAAGTTTCATTCACTCTGATGGTAAAAAGTTTATTTTTACCAGCTTACCTAAAGGGACACCAAGAGGGATCATATTAGCCATAGTTTCACAGTACATGAATTAAGCAGAAATAAGTTGCAGTCTTCTACAAAAATACATTATTAAATAATCTTTACATGAGCAGAACATTGTAAATCAGCTAAAAACACAGACAAACCAAGCGATACTACTTCTTGATAGAAAGGCTCAAGAAAAAAATTTTAAAAATTAAACAAATCTTTTAGAAGCTATTTGAATTTACTTCGCAAAAAACTAAATTGATTTTTAAAAATTACTAGTTGGTAAAGCAGCCAGTAAGTTGTCATATTTTCTCTAAGATCACAGGAAATCACATCATCATGTACTAACAATTAATCAAATTGAGCATACGAAGACCAAGAACTCCATCTTTTTCCTTGAAATTCAAAGAGAAGTAACAATGATACTACGCTTGTATCAAAACAAATTCACTTTGCATCTTTAAGTGTTCTCTTGTACTGAAAAATATCTGTAACCCTGAAACAAGACTGTTGCCATATTTTAAACTGATGAGCAAAATAGCTGGCTAACCACATTTTAAACTGATCAGAGAAATAACTGGCTACTGGAAATTTGGTTTTGATTAGCATCCATATGGAACAAGATGCAGTGCAAAGTGAATCCTTCCCAGTCAAGATCAGAGAAGCTTTCCACTGAATATTCCATATACTAGGACAAAATCTGTCCCAGTTTAAGCCAGGCTTTACATGAATTATATGGTTATATATAGGAAGAAACAGCTGTAGGCAGACAGCTCACACATATAGGAAGATACACCCTTTTTTTGGAGATAGTATAAGTCCAAAGTCCATTAGTCTGAAGAATAACTTATGCCTATCATGCTATTACAGAACCACCATCTAGACTTTTCAGGAATCCAAGGTACAACTTACTTACAAACCATCTCAGGTTAATGCCTTCTAGCTTCTCCTGAATAAAAACAGATGTTGCAGTTACATAAGTGAATGATCGAGGCCATCAAAAATTATTCCTTAGCATCATCATCTTGATGGCTATTTCTAGAAAAGAAAAAAAACCAATAGGACTCCAGGATGCAATTTTCTGCAGCACTAGAAATAAGTTGTACTTCATTCTTGAACTGATCATCGAAAACTTGTTTTGTAGAACAAAATTATTAAAATAGAGAATTGCCAAGGTTTAATTTTCTTATGAATTAAAAAACCCCCATGATAATTCAACCAACAGACATGCTACACCTTAATATATGGCAGTAAATTAGACTCCAAATGTTATGAACCACCATATAATGAAAGTAGCTGGGGATTATAAATGTCAGAAAACCATGTAATTACAGCTGTATGTGAGAGAATTCAAGCAAAATTTTTCAATTCTGAGATACTCTTTCAGATCCATGAAAAGTGAGAAGCTAAAAAAGCACCCTACCGCAATGTTTTTCAACCTACAACCCATGGACTGTTACTTAGACAAGCTTTAAGATAATGAAGGATGTAGTTCCATGTAACTTTAGAAAATATACAGAAGTTTTTCCTGATAAGTTGTGCTATTGTTATGAGTTAAGCTCTCCCTCCTCCCAATATACACATACAACCCTTCTTGCATGGAGGAACTCTGATGGAAAATTTTTCATCCAAAAGAAAATTATGTCATAAGGAGATCAAAGCTGAAACTTTAAGGGGTCTGCAAATCAAAGGTTGGAAAAAACCTTCATATACATCTGGAAAGGACAACAGTACAACGTATTTTATAGGGTACAGCTTATCTTTACATTTAGGACATCCAACCTAACTTTTAAGTTCAAAGAGACACAGGCAAACCAGCAAGTACTCTGATACAGACCCCGATTGAGAAGTTGCCTTAGAAACTACTCAGGTCTGCCACTTTTTCCTTTTTTTCTCTGTGCTACAGGTATAATAGAAGAACTGTTCAAGTTCAGTCCTAAGGAAATGCAAGTGTATAAATATATATTTTAGATCTGTTTCTGTTGGCGGTAAAGAAGTCAGCAAACTAGGTATTTTACCTACCTTAAATATTCAGACCTAGAGTAAACTAGCTCTGATGGCCATGCAACAGATGGCCTGCTCTCTGCTAGAGATACTGGTCTGAAAAAGCATGTCCTGGAATAACTTGCACTTTTGGCTGTCCTGCACAAAATGACAGGCACAAAACAGCAGACGCCAAGCAAACTGGGGACAGAGACTATCTGGGAAAAAGAATTAAGCTTTCTCTTGTATTTACTTGCACATGTTTAAGCCCCATATTAATACTGAATATGCATATGTGAGTAAAACAACTGGCAAGAGGGATAGCATTCACAGAAGATGTAGAATAGTGTAAAAACCTTTAGAGCTTTAATGGAGTCCTTTCTACATTAAATCAAAGAATCAGACATCATTAACACTTTAACGAGTGATTATCAATTCACAGTTTGTATTTGTGGCTGCATTATGTAGCAACTGAAATAGGTATCTTGTGCAATACATATGAATAAATGAATTAAACTATTTAATTCCCCATAAATGATACTGCAAATTTCTTTAAGCCTTACCAGATTTCACAAGACAACTCTGGAGCAATATTACTTTGAGAAGTCTTAAATGGCTGCTGCATTTAAAACTTCTGATATGTTTCAACTTGTTCCAAGCTTACCAATGCTGGATCAGCCAGCAAAGCAAACTTGATCCACGGCAGCAGATATCTGATCTAGCATAAAACCTTTATGGCAGAAACAGGCTTATGTATCAATTTTTTAAACCAATTTGAACTTGCAGAGTAAATTTTACCAGATCAACACATTCCACATTGCTATGGTAACTCTGAGATGGAACGAAGAGCCTTAAGTAATTCATTGCATCAGGCACTAAATTGTAAGCACCTAACCTATCAACCTTGTTTTGCAACTGCAACTGCCTCTTTTGCTCTCTCCCAGATGTTCTTACTCAATGAGATCTGCTGAATTCTCAAAGTTGGTATGTTCTGAAAAGAAGTCCTCAAACCATCATCAAATGAAAAGGAAACTAAGTAAAGCTACTATAATAAAATTAACTTTCAAGCTGTCAGAGCAATCCACTTACAAATTACCTGGAACAGGCATTCAAGATGATCAGATAATACTAGTCCATGACGGGCAATCCAAACCAGATTAGAAACAGATGATCAATACATTTACCTACTTCATATTACTAACAAGCTATGAAAATTCATAGAAAGTATATGAGGGTCAAAGCCTTAAAGCTACTTGGAGAAAACTAATCTATGCTTGTTGGCCAAGAACAGCAGAAAAAAATAACCAATCACCACGTATGTGAAACAAATACTTCGTAGGTACATTGCAGTAAAAAGATACAAGCCTCACTCCCGTGACAGGCACACAGCACAAGCTCATGAGAAAGACCAAATTACAAGTAGAAAATAGATAGATCTTGCACCCTAGCACAGAAATAACACACTCACTGAATTGGGTTAAGATACAGATGCACCTGAGCTGATCTCATGGAGAGTCATACCAGTAACATACTGCTTTTGGGGGGGGCTTACTGCATAGACAGTCTCAGGCAGCATCCAAATTAGTTGAGCCTGAAAGAATTAAGCCGGCCCTGCACAAAGCCATTTGAACGTTGCTGCAGTGAACACTGAGATCCAGGGACACATGACCTTGGGGAAAGCATCAAACCTAGGCTGGCTCCCTACATATGTGCTGCAGTGTGCTTGAGCTACCTGAGCTTCCAAAAACCAAAAAGCTAAGGGAGAAGCATGTCACAGAGGTATTTCTTCCAGCTCGAGACCCCAGCTGGCTTCAGCAGAAATCAGAAAGCATCAACAGCACCAAATTAACTCCATATGCTCAATGTTGCAGCACTGCATTTCCCAAAATGTATCAATTAACTTGCATTACAAGGATTTTTCCATTCTCTGCAGTAACCCAGCTTTCTGTTATACTCTCTGACATCAAGCAAAACTATATCAATCTAGTCCTTAAATGGCTCTTTGCTGAGGGACTAAAGTGTTTAGATAACACCCACCTTAACTCTCAAGCACTGTATTCTCTCAGTTTTCTTCATATTTCAATTCTAGTATGTTCCCCTTTCCCTGATTTCTACATTTATCTCAGGACAGTAGTAAATTTTCCAGTTAAGTTTTAACAACGTGTGTCCACATGGATTCTATAAAGAATTAAAATAAATAAATCTAAAAAAAAATTAAAAACTAGCAACTAGAGACTGAAGCATGTCTCCTACGAGGAGAGGCTGAGAGAGCTGGGGCTGTTCAGCCTGGAGAAGAGAAAACTCAGGGGGGATCTCATGAATGTGTATAAATACCTGAAGGGAGGGTGCAAAGAGGATGGAGCCAGGCTCTTCTCAGTGGTGACCAGTGACAGGCTCACAGGCAATGGACACAAACTGAAACACAGGAGGTTCCCTCCGAACATCAGGAAACACTTTTTTACTGTGAGGGTGGCCGAGCACTGGCACTGGTTGCCCAGAGGGGTGGTGGAGTCTCCATCCATGGAGATATTCAAAAGCCTTCTGGACATGGTCCAGGGCAACTGGCTCCAGATGGCCCTGCTTGAGCAGGGGGTTGGACCAGATGACCTCCAGAGGTCCCTTCCGCCCTCAACCATGCTGTGATTCTGTGACTATTTTTGCCATGATTTCTCTTACTCCAAGTTTTGTCAAATGACAAAACAGCTGACAGCTCTCTCTCCCCTCCAACATCAAACCAAGATGAAAAAGTACTTGTTATATAAATAAGAAATTCTTATTCTGTGAGTTTTTATGTAATAGTGTTTCCTTCAATTCAACAGCGAAGTAATCAGCTGCATCACCATCATGCAGCGTTATATTGCAGGAAGGGAGGAAGTAAATTGCCTCTCCCCTATGACACACCAGGGGAAAGAGTTCAGTATTTCTCAAGGGCTTTTTCAGCTTGGTCTGTCTTGTAAAAAAAAAAAAAAAATCTGTAAAGATTTTACTTTTCATCCAACAAACTCAATATACTTTGTGCCATGTCTCAGGCACGTGCATCATAAATAAAAATACAAGGCCTACAACCTTTACTGAATAACTCAAAGTTTTAGCCTATGCTAGAGGAGAGTTCAACTCAGTTCCCTCAAACCTGCATCTTTACAATACACTAGAAAACCAAAACCAAGTAATACACCGAAGATGAAGAGTTATAACTTTGAACACACACCAGCATAAGGTTTTATGACTTATCTTTATATACTGATAGGAAAGAGACTTCTGATGCTATATTTTAAATAGTTCCATATATATAAATTACCCAATTCAGAATTTGTAACAAATCCTAGTTTAGTTTGAAAGTATGAGAACTTCCTGAAAAAAGATTTTTTCCATATTTTCATTAATTTTGAGTTTATAGAACATACAAGTCCAGTATTTACAAATTTTAAATTAACAGAGATGATGGACTGCACACAGATCAGCTTCCAACACAGCGGATATCAATACCTACTTGATCATGACTTGCTTGCAAATACTAGACAAATCTTTTTATACCAGGTAATGAATCTCATATAAACTTTCCAGCAAGCACTCTCACATCTGAACAGAATTTACAAGTCACATCTTCAGTCAAGAAAAAGATAATTCTCAGGGAAGAAAAGCTACAGGAAACTCAATATAACTTTTACGGAATTGAAATTATGTACAGGGCAGCTTAAAGAAGCTTCCAATGATTGGTTCTGAAATGCAAAGTTCTAGCTAATCTTACTGCTCTTTCCCTTCTTCTCTCCCGCCTCCCCCCCGCTCCCCAATCTCTCCCTTCCCTAACAGCAAAACTGTCAGAAGGAAACGTGTGCTGCCTCAGCACAAAGCCTGCTCGCTTTGCTGAAGCTTTCAACCAAGGCATTGTTAAACTCACACAGAACTGAACTAGCTACAGTGCCTATATATAGAAGTTCACTTCTGCCTTCCCCAACATACAAAAGTAACAGTAACTCTGGCACAAGAACAGAACAGAAAGTCAGGACTAAAGCAGCTAAATTCCCCCTAGCATATCTGTAAACATCCTAAGAGAACAAGAACACGCAAATACGTTACTACAACGTAAAATATAACGTGGACATATGGCACACTTGTGTCCTGGTTTCGGCTGGGACAGAGTTAATTCTCTTCTTAGCAGCTGGTACAGTGCTGGGTTTTGGATTTAGTGTGAGAATACTGCTGATAACACTCTGATGTTTTAGTTGTTGCTAAGTAGCGCTTATCTTAAGCCAAGGACTTTTCAGTTTCCCATGCTCTGCCAGCAAGCAGGTGTGCAAGAAGCTGGGAGGGAGCATAGCCGGGGCAGCTGACCTGAACCAGCCAAAGGGATATTCCATACCATGGAACATCATGCTCAGTATATAAACACAGGGGAGTTGGCCGGAGGGGGAGTGGATCGCGGCTTTGGCATTGGTAGCGAGTGGTGAGCAATTGCATTGTGCATCACTTGTCTTTTCTTATTTCTTTTTTTGTTGTTGTTGTATTCTTTTTCATTACAATTATTATTATTCTTAGTTAGTAGTGTATTTTTTATTTTTGCTTTAGTTATTAAACTGTTCTTATCTCAACCCATGAGTTTTACTTTTTTTTCCTTTCCTCCTCCCCACCCCACTGGGAGGTGGGAGGGGGAAGCGGCTGCATGGTGCTTAGTTGCTGGCGGGGGTGAAACCACGACAACCTGCTACTCAGTGATTACTTGATATTTGCCTGCCTAGTACTAGTGGGTACTAGTCTGTCCTTCTTTGCTTATCAATGTCATGCTTATCTCATGCTACTTTATCTTGTTATTTCTTTGTGTAGTTATACCCTTACGGGGACTAACCTGTCTTCTGAACTATCTACCATTACATCTCAAATCACCCCAACACAGACGTCAGCCAAAGCTTAAACCAGCCACTCATCCATCAGAAACAGCTTCAAGCAGACCTGGTTTCACTCATTTGACAACTCCAACAGTTGTAGAAGTCTTAAGCTAAGACGCTCTTAAGCTATGACGTGCATCTCACTGAAAACTTTTCAGAAATACCAGCGCCAGTAAAATGGAGGGGGGTTTACAGCAGTCACAACTGGAGAAAGTTCACCTGGCTTCTCTATCAGTAAAGCCAACATCAGAGCACTATGAAACCTCAGTTTCATCCAGGCATTACTGTTTTCTGGCAGGTCTGCAGGGAACATGGCTCCCCTTTCCTTCAGCATTACATACAAATCCCTTACTCTTTCAACTGTTTTCTGTACTTCTTTTAAAGAGACAACATTCAGTCTCTCCCATCTGTCGATACCAGCAGCTTTGATTACCTATTTATCCACACCTTTCTGTCCTGTCCTTACCAAGAGGAGCATCTTTCCCAAATCAGGTAGTAAAACCACTGTCTCATCCACAAGTCGTCATTCCACCTCGCAGCATCTGGAGAGGCAGCCAACAAAACTATACATTTTTGCTTACTTTCATAAAGTTACAAACAGAAGACTTGAGCTGACAACAACAAAACACCTAACAAACAAAGAACTAGTCATTAGAACAACAGAAGTTATTTGTTTTCTTCCCAATTTCCTATCTTACTTGGACTGCCATTTAAGCTGAGATATAACGAACCATTTTGAGGTAGCCCTGTTCTGCTGTATATTCATACAAAACAAAAATCTGGTGAAACACTGATCATGACAAGGTCCTGCACATAGTCACAATGTCTGTAACTCAAGATTGAGAGCTGTTACCAAGACACTCCTTTCTCACAAAAGCATAATCAAAACGTTCTTCCCACATGCCTTTTTCCAGTAGGACCCATCTGAATTTCAAAGGCTACAAGCAAAACCAGAGATACTTCACAATATCTGAAACAAACAAAAAAATAATCGAATCCCAAATTGTAAACAAAGCCAGGAGCTTACTATGAAGAAGCAGCAAGACTTTGTATTTTTGTACTCACAGATTAGCTTAATATAACTGGAATCAAGTCCCCAGAAAGTTATAAACAACTTTATTTCAGAAATAACTAGAAACAAATCATCTCCTGGAAAACATAAATGTAACATAAATGTTTAAACCCCTTCTTTATGATTTTCATTAAAGCTATTTCAAATTTTGAGACTGTTGAGCTTTTGTAGCCATAAAGAAAAAATAAATGGCAGATTTTAAAACTAAAGCTAGTTCTAACAGTGTAAGCTGCATCCCTTCAGGAAAGGGCATTTGCCAAGCATAGCAATCGAAGGGCATCATATCAATCACATTAAAAAAAAAAAAAGGTTTTGTCACCCACTATGCTCAAGCTTGAATTATGGTCACATGCATATACAGGAAAACATTTGAGATTTAGGAACAGGGATGAGACATTTGAGCCACAGTTTTATTTCTAAATTTCAAGTGTCTCAATTTGTACTGTACTTTCTTGTGTAAAGATGATAGGGAAGGGGACAAATTTAAATTTAACATGTAGGTGCTAACCAAAGCCTTGTAAAAGATCTGGAATGCTGTATGAAGGAGGGACTTCCAAACCATACCACTCACATGAGTAGCATTAGAAAAGTGGTATCAAAATGGTCTAGCAGATGTGGAGCTACTGTTATTGAAACCAATGGAAGAAGCTGTCATAGAAGTTTGGGAAGATCTAGCAGAGATATAGGACGTGAAGGATGACTGTACATAAGTGCTGTGCATCTTGAGGAACAATCTTGACTCCTTTACAGAGTGAATTTGCTTCAAACTAGAAGAGCAAAGATGCTAGACGCTGTATTTCCGTATTTTTCATTTCAATGTATCCTAATCTCTGTTCACAGCTGTGACATTACTGCTGCTGGAAAACAGAAGGGTGTTTTCGCAAAAAACTAAGAAATCCTAGTCATCTGACTATCATTTGCTTTTGTAACCAAGTGCTCTGAAGCATGGTTCAAAGACAAAACAGCTTCTAAGTCACTAGCTGACCACATGATGCTAGTTGTTTAAATCCTATGATACTTCATTAAAATCTCTTTATAGCAGTCTATAAAAAGAAAGATAAGAAAAAACAAAATTTCAGCATGCACTCATAGTTTAGCTTGCCTGAAAGGATTCTGAGAAGTGCCAATGAACACTTGCACTGAAATTCTCCCATTCTGTATAGGAACACACAGTACGAAAGCTTTCCATTGCCCCGTGGAAATCCTCAGGCAGCATTCCAAACATACTTCACATTCAATAAGAATTGCCAGTCACACTTTTTCTGCATCCACTCAAATTATCAAAAACCTCAGTGTAAAACCATAGAAATTCATCTAACTTGGGGGCAGGGAGGAGCAGGTGCAAAGCTAGTGCTGAGAAGAAATTCTGACTTTAGATATCAACAGAAATAAAGAACATTTTTTTTCAGTCTGACCACATTAAGAATTTTTTTCAGTGAAGCATAAAATTCAAGTGACCTTGAAATGACAATCATGCCAAACTCTGCTACTTTCTACATCAACAGTTTCTATGAAGAAAACTATTGGTTTATTCTCAAATACCTTTTGGCATGTTAAAGAGAGAGAAGGTACCTGCACTACTCTCACATACATTCTCTGCAAGTCTCCACGTGAGGATCCACGAATGTGGGCACAACAGACTGGACCTCTCAACAAAACTGAACTTTTTGACTAACTTAGGATACTATTCAGACTTACTGTTGGATCTGACCTGTGGCGTAGTCCTCTACCTAAATCCCATAATACCAGATGCTTAAGAGGCAAGTGAAAAGAAGTCTTGCAAAGACCATATAATTTTCAGCCCATCAGAGTCTTCTGCAATCTATTTTTTAACATTTGGAAATTGGCATAAATTCAGAGGCATGAGACTATCAGCTCTTGTTTACATCAACCTGAATCAGGCTGAACAGCACTGTCACAATTGCTAGCTCAATGCTAGGCTCCAGACTGCAAGAAAGTCCGATAGCAATAAGTTCAAAAATCTACTTCACCTATACAAAAATACATTTTTTTTTCATTGTTCTGGATCTGTCACCTTTCGGTGTCACTCAATGTGAACTGCCTTTTGAATCATAGTTGAGACAAAAAAAATCCTTTGAAAAGCTAATCTGTTGTAGATATCAGATTTCAAGACACTTACACTTAACCTTTAACCTAGAGCCTAGCATGATATTTATTTTTAGCACACCTCAGTATTATTAAACTGCTCCAAAATAAGTTTTAGTCCCCCCTGCTCTCTCTTTCTTCCCTGCCTCCTCCCCCCTTTTTTTAATAGTGATGTCCCATCGCCATTTATCATTCAGCAGGTCAGCACAATAATCATTAAGATGTTCTCACATAAGTGTACATTGGTCTAGGATTGCAAGAGGTCATTTTTTCGCGTGCATAACACCACAGTTACACAGGCTGCTCTTTTTCTAATTCTACTGGAGTATGTACATTATCAATAACTGGAAACAACATATCATGTTAACAAAGAAAAGAGAATGTTTAATCAATCGGATGAATTGACTAGAATCCCCAAGGAAGCTGCTTTTAATGAAACAGAAATTTATATTAGTTTGAAGCCTTGAAGCATGAGTTTTTCCAACATTCACCAATCTTATAATGAAGACCACACACTCAAATTCTCAGTTGGACAGAGCCAAGTATGAAATTCTAAGTATTCATAAACAAGATAACCAGAATATAAACAACACAGCATGAATTTAAAAAAAAATCCACACAATTTTTAAAAGATACTGAAAAGCAATAACAAGTTGAAAGTTCAGATGTCTCCTATTAGCCCAGCCATCTAGACACTATTAGTTGTTTCCAAATTTTAAGTCTAACTGCATGTCTTTGCAACATTAGAAACTTTTTTTAAAACAAACAAAAATATGGGACTATTTACAAAATGCCTTTAGGTGTCTTAGAATACATATACACATAAATCAGTCTTTCAACTGTCTGATAACCACAACTCCTTTCATTTCAATACCTTCCCATGAGTTCATTCAGTCCTCAAAAGTCAGGTGGCTGGACAGCTTCTCTCTCAAAGCCACTTCCACAAGCTACTTCCTTTTTAGGACTCTACACTTCTTGACAGCAACACTGATAAGACACACAAGTAATTTTATTCTAAGCCATCTGCTCTACTATTAAAACTCAAAAGCTTTTAAGGCCAGCTACATGATGATTTTCCAAATATCTGCACCACTTTTTCTCCCAAAAGCTATACTCACCCAGTATATTTACCGCTCCCAACTCCAAATCCCAAAATGGTTAGCCAAAGACTACAGGCACTTGGTAAACATGCCAGCGTTAATTACAGGAAACATTGTATTAGTTGTGCATGACCTGTGAAACTCAGACCTATCCTTGGATGACTTAGCCACTCCTACACATCAGCAGAAATAACATGCTGGCTCCTGACACCCCATTTTTGACAATTTTTAGACTTTAAGTGTAGCAGCCATGGCTTAACACCCAAGTCTTTCTCCTAGCAGCATACGACTTATCTCTTGACAGTAGGCACTAAAGAAGGCACAAGAAACCCCGAGGCAGCTAAAAATTAAGGCTGAAATTTCCATCCCTCACATTTCTTCCACATTTGACACACGCGTGACCTTCACAGGAAGACTAAGGCTCGATAAGGTTCATGAGCGGGACCAGGGTAACATCGGTCCTGGCACCTCATCTTCTCAGCCCCGGCTGCTCGGCTCCTACAGTCTGCTCTAGTCCTGCACGCAGGTTACAGAAAACAAGAAGCGATGCAAAACGCCTTCCCCGGCCCACGCTTCCCCCCAGCTTCCCCAGCGACACGCACCGGCAAGGGCCGCTCCGTGAGGCATCCACGCCCAGCCCCGTGCGCCCAGCGGCGGCTGCCACGGCTCCCCAGAGCCCCCTCCTGCACCACCCGCTGCCCCCGACCCGACACCCCCCTCTCTCCCCCCGAGTCACTTACTGAGCTGCCCGGACCCGGGCTCTCTGCCGCCTGCTCCCCCGAGCACGCTGCCGCCCAGGCCGCCCAGGGCCCCGCCGGCGGGCGGCGTGCCGCTCTGCCGCTCGAAGTTGCCCGGGTTGGAGAAGAAATCGCGGAGCCGGGGCAGCTCCCGGCCGCTCTCCAGCAGCTCCGTGTGCAGCTCCAGCGCCGTCAGCAAGAACTGGTCCCGCAGAAGCTGCGCCGCTATCGCGTCCATCGGCACCCGCGGCGGCTCCCCCGCGCCGGGGCCCGCGCCGGCCCCGCCGCCCGCCCCCGCACCGCCGCCGGCATCGCCCGGCGCCGCCGCACGCAAACCCGGCAGCTCCTCGGGGCTCCCCGCGGCTGCCACCGCCTCCTGCTGCGGGTATGCCGGCCCGCCCGGCTCGTTGCTGCTGCTGCTGCCGCCGCCGGGCCTGGACTCCTCGGGCTCGTCCTCCTCAGAGTCGCTGAGGAAGGGGTTCACGCTGCTGCCCCCGCCCGCCGCCGCCATCTTACAGCCCGACAGGGCACGACCGCTGCCAAGGCGCTACCTCGGCAAAGCCTGCGCGGAACCGCCACCTCCGCAGCCACTCCTGGTGGGGCCGGGGCCGCTGCCAACCCCCTTCGCCGCTGCGGGCGCTGCCGCCGGCAGCAACGGCAGCTCCCTCCCGCCGTCGCCGCCGCCGCCTCCTCAGCCACCTCCCACTGGCCCCACTACCGCTTCCGGATGCCAACTCTCGCGAGAGCTGCCCCGGCCAACAGCGAGCAGCGCCCCAGCACCCGGACCCTTCCCCTCCAGGCCTCGCGCCCGCCCCCTCCGTGCGGGAGACGGGCGGCAGCTCAGGGCGGGGCCTGAGGGAGCAGGAGGTGCCCCACCCAGGGGCGGGGCTCGCGGGCCACGCCTGGGCGGGGGGCGTGGCCGGGGGCGGGAACGGCCCGGCGGAAGCGGAAGTAGTCGGGATTCGCGGCAGGGGAGATGAGTGAGTCCTAGCGCGTGCGCACTGAGCGCATCCCGGGGCGGGGGGGCTGCTGTCGGGTCGGTTCCCGGGGGCTGGGTTCCCGCTGTGGGGGTGGGGGTGGGGGTGGGTCTGTGCCTTCGTCTCCCGGTCTCCGGAGAGCTTTGGCTGGCCTAGGGACCATGTGGCGGCGGCCCGGCCGGTGGCGTAAGGGTAGAGGGGGTGCGGGGCTCGGCTTCGGAGCCCGGGCTGGGGCCCAGGCCCCAAGGCACCTGTCAGCCGACCCCACGCCCGAGTTGTGTTGGCTGGGCCAGTGCGGGGCTGCCCGGGGAAAGGCGGCTCCGTGCGAGGGCCCCCGGGCCGGGCGGGTGCTTGGGCGGCCTGGGCTCCGCGCCCCCCATGGGCGTGAGCCATCGCCCAGCATCAGGTGTGCCTGGCGGGCCGGAGGTTAGGGAGGGTGCAAGGACGGGTGGTGGTAGGTTGTGTATCTGGGAGGGTGACGCTGTCACTCTTAAAAAGATGATGCGAAGCTGTTACCTTGTGTCTTACCTGGCAAGGAACTCGAATTGAAGCCGGGGTGTAGCGACAGGTAGTGTTTGCTACCGAAGGAAGTTCAGCTCACTAGAAATGATGCAGAACAGGGTCAGCATCGGTTTGTGTTCTGTTTCATTGAAAACAACGTCCCGTTCCCACTCATAGGAGCTCCGTTTGCATAAAGCTGATTCACTAGGAGTTATTTACTTTACTGAGAGCAAAACTGGGGCTGAAATCTTGGTAATAAAATAGTGGCAATGTTTTGTGGTGATACCACGATCTAGAAGCAATATTCGGTACTGTGAATGCAAACTATTCCATTCATATCATGCTAGTATGCTATAAAAGACTGGTGCTTTCCTTTTGATTTGCATAAATTTTTGTAAATAGTGTAGTCAATTTTGCATTCTGTCCTATAATAAACTTTGAATTTTTTTACTAACTTACTGCTTTATGTTGTCGATATACAAAAAGAGATTAAGTAGTGGATTGTGAACTGGTTGTAGCATAAAATAAATTGGTGGTATATTGAAAATGCTTTAAAATTCGACTCAGACCACAATAAAAATAAAAAGAAAAATATTTCACTGTTGGTGCTCCGGTGGAATTAGGAACCCTTAAAGAAACCTTGTGCTTTTCCCTTTCCTTTCTGGAGAGTTAAAGCACGTTAAGTATAAACTTGATAATAGTTGATATGCTGGTGTTCTGCCTCTTCCCTTAAAATGGAGGGAAAAACTTACTGATGTCCTGTAGCAGCCTCTGGTGGCGATCGGCAATGTGTACATGTGCCTTGAAGTTGTTTAAATGTGGTTCAAACACTAAATTCTACCTTTCTTTTAAGAGACTTGTTTCTGCTGACTTCTGTGTGCTGTTGCAGTAAGGACTAACTTTTTTCCCCTCTTCCTCACCTAAAATAATGTAAAAGTATTCCGCTGTTTGTTTGGGTTTATGAAACTAACTGAAATATTTACAGATGTCATTCAGTTGCTCCAAAATAATTTATGGATGGCTGGGATAAAGTTAACACAGCTGAAATGTGTATTCCAGAGCTGAAGAATGTAGGGAGAAAAATGTGCTTTTAACAATACGCTCTAAAACAGTTTCTTATTGTATACCAAAGGGGTATTGTTTTGAGAGACCTGAGAAGAAAACCTGATAAGGCAAGTGTAGCACCTTGGAGGATGTGTGAGGCAGAAAAAGATGCATAAGTTCTGGAAACAAAGCATTATATAGGTCTACTTGAGACAGACAGCTACAAATTAACTTTGTCTTCATTTATTCACTAGTCGTTCTGAGAGAGACAGATTGTTCATCAAGCTGTGTCGTCTCTTACTGGAATTAATGTTTCCTTCTAACTTTTAAAGGACTCGAGTTCTGTATCTGAAGCACAACTTACTGAAATACATCTAGGTATTAGATTACATCTAAGTATTGATTTCTAAAAACGGGTCTACCAAGCTAAATATCCAAAATACAAGGGGCTTGTAGAAAAAAGATCTTCAGAGTTTTTTGGAGGTGGTGGTGTATAAATAATTTTTTCAGTCTGTGCATGTTTTTTCATGAACTTTTAAGCTCAAGAAGCTTTACGATTCTTGAGATGGAAAACAAGTAGAAAACATTCAGTCTTTGCTTTTACTGTGTTGATTTTGGTAGGAGTGTTAAGTCTTGAGCTAATGCTTCAAAGTTTATCATATGATCAGTTTTGGGTTCCCTCTATGCTGTTTGGTGGGGTCATGTGTGTAGGGTATGCTTGCTTTCTGTGCTACTCTGGTGCAGTTTCAACTGCTCTCACAGTGAGTGAATGTACCGTTTAAGTCAAGCTATAAGAGGTTTTCTGTTTCAGCTTCTGCAGACAAGGTTAATTTAATTTAAAAATAAATAATTCTCTTAGGTCCATATTGGGTTTTTCTGTGCTGAATACTTGAAATGTATGAATTAATGTGCCTAGTGAGTCCTACAGTGAAGTAGGGTAGCTTTTTTTCATCTGATTGGAGTCCCAATTAAGGCACAGGGAACAAAATAATGGAGGAAAATCTGAAGCAAATCTGATTTCTACTTTAAAATAATTCAGATCTGTGAGTTCTGCCAACTCTTGCTTAAGTCATCTTCTAAAACTGAGCTACCTGAGAGAATCTTTGTCTGTGTATATTTATTTAAGACTAACTTTTAACCCCTTTCAAAAGAAACTTTACAGAAGTTATGATTTTTGTGTTTATTTTCAGACCTTAAAAAAATTGAATTTCAGTGCTTTGTAAACTGTCTGACCTCAGAAATATTTTGGTATTCTGCAGGAACTGATTAATGCAAATGTTGAGACTCATAATGTTGGTAGTTTGTGCTTAAAGACCTCTGCCATTTCTCTGAAATTGTATCTGTTCCAGTTTTAAGGGCATGGTTTTTAATGAGAATAGCTTATATCGGTAGTTAGTAGTTACTTGTGTGTTAAGTACAGACGTAGCTTTACCCAGAGAAACTGACTTTAGAAAGTGCTTGTTAAATTGGGATTTGGAGTAGAAGTAGTACAGCAGTGTGAAGGGACTCTTGGAAATATTTTCAGCCTCACCAAAAATGTGATAATGTCCCATGAAGTCAGATGAGAACCTGAATTAAACAAAACAACCCCCCCAAATCCCTTTGAATCAAAGTTTGGCTGTGTTTTTCTACCTCTGAAACTGTTGTTTTGAGCATTACTGTGAACAGTAGATATTTGGAAGCCTCCCATCAAAAATACAGTGAGCAAACACATTCAGAGCCTAAGGACTAATGTAGAAAACTTGTTCAAGCTTCATGATGTGTGTATTATGTTTTTGTGAGAATGAATAGATAGGAAAAAATGCTGTTCCAGTTGAGTGAGGAGACATAATTTGGGAATAAAAGATACGACCTTTTGTAACACCACAAACACTGGAGTATTGAATTGCTTGGGCTTCGTTCTCCCTAGTCCGGAAGATGCAGTGTGTTGTCTGGAAATGTAGGCTGCACGGAAAGCTGTAGTAGAGGGTAACAGACCACTCTGTCTAAGATGGTATGCCTTACCGTGCCTCACCGTGGTGAAGGACAGTGTAGACGGGGAAGGGAAACAGTGCACTGAAGTATGAAAACGATCATTGTAAAGTCATTCTTGAGTTCTGAGGTCTAAAGGTACTAAATTCAAATGAAAAGCTGTTTTGCCTGAATTTGTTAAGGTGTCTTTTACTGAAGCTTTGTGGAGGTCATGACAATTAAGGCTTGACATTGAAAAGGTCTTATTTATTCCTGTCACTGCAGAAGCATGGGCCAACTTGCAGAGATGTTGCTATGCTGACTCCATGCTGCTGCTCTGTGCCTTTGAGGGTTGCCTTCTTCACTTTATTCCTCTTCAATTTAGGATTTGCGCAGTTTTGCAAAAAACCCTTATATTTTCCTTGTACAGCCTGCTGTTCTTCAGTGATGTTCAAATATGAGGGGGAAATATGATAAGAGAGATTTGAGACAGCCTGTGGAGGAGGTCATGCAATGAACTATGATGTTAATAAAAGGAATACAACTAGTGTGAGATGCAGGCTTCAGAGAACAAAGTGGGAGTCTGAGGGCATGCTTTGAACATGCAGAGTTAGCACTGTTGTTGGGAGGAGATGCAGTCCTGTCCTGGTGCCAATGCAGAGGTTTGTTTTGGGAATTAGGCTGGGGTACTAAACTACAGTGAAGTTATCTTTACTCTTCCTTCCTTCTTTTTTCTTGAGGTTGTTTTCAGTTGAATTCATTCTCCAGTCTGCTTGACTATACAGTTGTACAGATGGCTGTGCCAGCCCAAGGAAGAGGCTTGGCATGGGAATAAGTGGGCAGGAGCAGAGGAGGACAGGACAGCTCTCTGCAGCTGTACTGGGTTCGTTTTCCTTGTGGTATTTGTGACTGTGAAGACCTCTTGTTCTTTTAACTGCTACTCCCGTGACAGCCATTTTTGTGTAAAATATCTGATAAAATATATTTGCCTTGCTGGTCTTAAGTATTTTGGAAAACATGCTTTAATTACAAGCAGGTTTCTGGAGATGGTAGAGTAGAAGTGAATAACTGCTACACAGAAGTGAATAATAGACTTTTTCTGTCATTTCAAAACTAGCTGGTTGTGTCTTCCCTGAGAGCAGATACTAAGATAGGCAGACTTTGCCTTTGTGTTCTTGACATGCAACTGTATTTGGTGTCTGTCTCATAATAGTAATTGTCATCTCTTTGGAATCTTCTGCCTACCAGTGTTGTATCCCTCACCTCTGTTGCCAGCAGAGAGATCAGGAAACTACAAATGATTCTACATTTTGGGGGGAAGATGTAATATGAGAACTGGAGAGATGTTGCCCATCTGTGTTCTCCAGGTTTCAGGGTCTCTGTCTAACAGTTTTTGTCTTGCTCTCTGAGCTTTTTTCCTGCAATGAAGCTATTGCCATTTTTTTGCCAAAAAAGTTTGAGTGGTGGGGAGCTTTCATTTTGAATCAGCTGTGCCCCATATTGCAAAGAAGCAGAATACTGATTATTTCCAGGAATCATTTCCTGGCTCTATTAATTATTAGAGTCAGTCAGCAGCTGAAAAATAAAGGTGTCTTATAGAAATGAAAAGTGGCTTGGCTTTGTCTTAAAAACAAATGTGAGCTCACAGGGTTTCAACAGAGGGTGTTTACAAGTTGATATATCATAAATGATAGTGAATGTTAATTACTTTGTTAGTAGAGATTGCTGTAGGAGTAAAAAGAACTTTGTTCTAAAGTGAACATAAGTATTTCAGGAAGCAGTAACTGATAATTTGAGTGGGTTTTGTGCCTTATGCACACTTACGAAAATGCTTTCTATGTGAACAGCTAGCAACTGTGGCTGCTAGTGGAAGAGTTAAAGAGGAGGTGACTCCTTTGCATAAAGATTTCTTACTAGACCTCAAAGTATCCTAGGACAAATACTGTATATACTTACATTACTACTTGAGAACTTGAATGCTCTCTTGAAGGTGATACAATCCATCCTTTTAGTGTTTTTCTGCACTTTACAACTTGGCCATTGCAATTTTTTTTTTTTTAAATAGTTTGTTTCATTTGCTGATTGAAGGAATTGGAGATTTTTTTTTTTCCCCTTGTGCTTATTTCTTTGTGACGAAGCAGTGCTTCCTGACAGCATGTTTTGAGGGTGGGATTTCCTAGGGGCTTGGTCTGCCGTGGTGCCGAGTACTGGGGTCGCACCCGCGAGCACGATCGGCTTTGCGGGGCCCGGGAGCGGTGCAGGACCCTGGAGAGCGCCCGCCTGCCGCGGGTAAGGGGGGGGCTGCGTGGCCCTGTCCCGGGCGGGCGCCGGCCGTCGCTCCCCTCTGCGCTCACGGGTTGCTCTTCTGAGCTCTCCTCATCGCTGGATTGTGTCGTGTAACGCGTCTCCGATTTGGATGGCTTTCCTTATGTATGTTCACCTCCGGCTTCAAATGGGTTTTTGGTCTCTTACCTCTGTCTGCGTCAACTTTGCTGTGAACTGAAGTTTGGTAGGTAAAGATATGTAAAATATCAATTGTGCTAGCCAGTTAAATAGTATTCAGTTATATGTTATATTCAACTGGCTAGCATAGTTAAATAGTACTTTTGAACTCAAAAGCTCTGAAATCCTTTTTAAAAAAAATGCTTTTGAAAGGGGGGGACCCTACAAATTGATTGTTTAACTTCTATATTCCTTTTATTGAAAGTATTACTGTATGCTTAGAAGGTTGTCCTGTAGTCCTTTTTTTCCTTCAAACTGAAGCTGTTGGCAAATTGACATTCAGAGGCTTATGTGCAAGATTCAACAGATGTGGCTTGTTACTATTTGACATAATTCTTGTTTATTTGTAATGGTTGATATTGATAAGAAAATGTGACTTACTAAAAGACCACTTGTCAGCTTTTTTAAACATTCCTTATTCATACTAGCTTCTATGGAACATACTTTAAGCACTGTTTGGTTTTTTTTTTTTGTCAAAGGGTGTTTTCTTCTCTGTATGTATACAGAATACATTTGCAAGCTGGTTTTGCAAAGCTCAGTGCAGCTGAAAGTTGTTCTCTTTCCATCCTTTTCCCTGTGTGCTCTACGTTAATATTTGTTGTATGACTTTGAAGAGTTTGATCCTTGTCGCTTTTATTGCTAAAGGGAAGAACTGTGCTGCTTGTATTGGTGCATGTGCTTTATTGCATAGTTTTATTACAAATCTCTTTAAAAATATCTCAGAGGGCCTTCAGCCTTGGTTTGTCAGGGAGGGCTCCAATGAGACAGCAAGACTGCTGTGGCAAACTGTCTTCCATGCACTTGCATTCTCTTAAGTGCCGCTAGTCCCTTGACCCTAGCAGCTGTCGAAGTTGGTGGGCTGGGTTCTGTTAGACACTCTCAGGCTGACGTTCTTTCCCCAGAAGTATCCCATGAAACTTGTACTAGGAAAAATCTGTCTACAAGATCTCCAAACAGGGCAAGAAAAAACAATGACAGAAAAAAAAAATCCTTATTTTTTGCAAGAACAGAGAAATCTGAGTAATGCAAGACACTCTTGGCAGCACAAAAAGAATTAAACAGTCCATACTGAGATGAAAATATGTTAAGCTGTAGAACAGTGGTGCTTGAAGAAGATGTGCTGATAGAGTATTGCTGAATGACTCCAAAGTCAAGAAATACCCAGGAGGATTTGCAAATACCTCCTGAAAATAGGCATAGGCCCCCCCAAATGCTGTTGCCCAGTGAAATAGCTGATACGCAGCAAAACCACTCCGGGTTTATTGTTGTCGGGTTTTGCTTTTTCTGAGTTCTGAATTTCTAGCTGCCTGCATACTGAGCAGATGTAATGCAGAATTTCTACTGTTCATTTTTTCTCCACTTGGCTAACAAGTGTTACCAAAGGGTAATGCTCTTCTTTTCTATCTCATGCCTCAAAGTAGTCATTGTTTCTTAAAGAAGTACCCTTGTTGTCTATGTCAGTGCTGTCCTGTTGTCAGTGTTGTTCTCAAGTATGGTTTTGTGCCTGCGAGACTTGTGGATACAATTTCCCATGTTTACTAGATAATTCAGAGAAAATTGCATAGGCTGACATTGGGTAACTGATTTGCAGTACGTTCAAGTATTAGGACACTTGATGGTTTATTGGCACATTGTAGGCCATAGTCAAATTTCTCCTTGAAAAATTTTGGCAAAAGAGACTTTTTCTAGGCAGGCAGAGTGATTTTGATTATCAAGTGGTGTTAAACAGAAAATTAAATATTCTTTGAGCTCTTTGCCTCAGGTTTGGATGTGCTTTACTGAACCACATTTAAAATTTAAAAAAGATGTCATTTGTTATTTTAATCCCTAAAATGTTCAGTGAAGATGTTGAACATAAAATAATTTTAAACAGATGGTTTGAATTACAAAAGCCACTTCAGTGCAAAAGCAAGTGGAAATACTGTAGTTGCAGTTTCATTGTCTGGCAGAGCATGTTATGCCTCAACAGAGAAAGAAAATGAAATTTTGGAAAGGAGGGAAAGGGACTTTATCATTATCCTACTTCTATTCATAGTATGATTATACGATGAAGTCAGGATGAGGATTTTGGGTTTCATATGTTTAAGTAGTGTGTAAAGATATGAGAGTGAGTTACTCTGAGACTGGCTGGTAAGTCTCTTGTATAAATTAATTTGTGCAGTCAATAGGTGTATGTGCTGTGGCAGCAGGAATGACTTGATTGCATTTCTTGACTAGTGTAACTCTTTAAAAATCTGAATTAGTAAAAGAATAGGGTAGGGACTGCTAGTACCATCTTAGATGATGTATAACTGCCATACCATGCAAAATGCTGTCAGGTAGACCACACGACTTCAGTTTGCTCCCCTGCCCTAAGCAAAAGGATCATTTTTTATGTACGGACAAATTGTACAGTCACCACTTTGACAGTTTAAATTACAAAATACACAACACTGTTTAGCTGAAAAATGTATTAGTCAGCCAGAAACATAGCAGACATTCCTGTCTCTTTCTTTTTTCTATAAAAGATACTTACCAAGGCCATCGATGCTTATTGAAAATGCATTTCCAATGGATTTTCTTCATCTTAACCAACAGACTTGACAGTATTAGTGAAGCATGGTCCCTCTAAAATAAATGACTAATGTATCCTGAGCTCCCTGTCTTGACACTTTATTATCCTTAAAAAAATATTCCTGCCAATGGGGCATATTCCATGTAGTATTTTGTGTATGTTTTATTGCATATGGGAAGAAAGAAAAATAAAGAAGGGAAATGTTACATTTCTCACAAAGAACTATATTGTATTGTGGTGCAAGTACGGTTTTCTTTGCCTTATAAATAATGCTTAGAGATTATAACTTCAGAGGAATGCAGCTTAGATGTAGATTACTTTGGGACAATGAGGGCTGCTCTTAATTATGTCAGCCTTCCTGTTAAGCACTGAGCAACCTGATCCAGCTTGGGGCTGTAGATGTAGCTTCTGTGGCATGAGTCAAAAAAAGGAAAAAGAAAAAAAAAAAGTCTTGCCAGCAAGTTATGGATCCACTTGAAAAGAGGGAAAAGCTCGTGTGAAATAAACTGCCTGCTTCTTGTCTCTGATGGTTGGGCTTAGGTGGCTCATTGCAGCTGTCTTGCTCCCCTGCCACCATCACAGTCTGGGTGTTTTAGTCCTAGCACTGGCATGACTGTTGGTGAGGAACTTGCAGCTAATAGCGGGATTTCTTTGTATTGTTTTGATAGCTGCGAGTAGAAAGAAAGAGAGGGTCTCTTCATGCCCTCTGCCACCAACCAGGAGCTGAACTTTCTCTCTGAGGATTCTGAAAAAAACCCCAAAACCAAACCAACAAACCAACCAAAAAACCCTTCTCTAATCTGTGTGAATCACTTTATTCTGGAAAAATAATTAATTGCAGTCAGGAGGTCCTTGCTGCTTTTCTTTCTTTCACCTCCTGGAGTTTAAGAAAGGTGTCCGCTGGTTCTGCCTTGGTGTCTCTTGGAACGATTGCTCCCCTGCATCTGCTCGCTCTCTTCTCTGCTCGTGTACAACATCCAATAAAGTGAGAAGCTCTGAAGTCTGCTGAAGCCCCCGGCGTAGCCAGGGCAGTGCTAATTTTCCACTTGCTCTGTTCATGTGGACAACTTGTATTTAACAGGCAGTGAGTAGCTTGGTGGATCTTTAGTACTTTTCTGTTAAGGATCCGAAAAGGGTCTGTATTTAAGAATCCACGCCAGCTTTGTATTGACTCCAAATTGTTAGAACAATGAATACCTTATTTGGATAGTTTAAATTCTGACATACTGAAGGTTGGACAGTATCATTATTGGCTCTGTATTTAGTTTAGGAGGTGGTGACAGAAGGAGAAAAAACGTATAAAGAAAAGAATAAATCTGAGTCTCATACATAGTTTACTAGTTGGGCTGAGTCTGTAGAGGAGGTGAATTGGCTGTCTGAACTGTATTATACCAAGTGATATGTTTGGATGGATAGTAAGAAATGGCATGTGGCAAATAGGTTGCAACATGCTCCTCTATTATTTACAAGACTAGAAGCTTCTTCCTCTCCTTTTGGTGTGATAGACAATGGCTTAGAAATAAGTAGAATAATACAGTCAGGATTTGGGCAAAGCTCATGCTTTGCTTTGTGAAAATAAGGACTGTGGGAGGTAGCGCACTAAGTCACTTGCTAAGAGATTGCCTGGGAAAGTATGAGGACACAAAAATGCTGAGATATCCTTGGCTTAAGTTTTCTTGACAGAAAAATGTAAGATATATTTTCAAGTGACAGTTTGTTTATCCACCTGTTGGATGGCCAGGCACCTGAGGGCAGAGACATTTTTGCACTAGTAATAAATACTTAGATGTGGCTCCTTGTCCTCCAAAGTGAAAAGGGCGGGGGGGGGTGTTTAATACATTTCTATTTTTCTTCTCTTGACAGGCTGTGGCTTTTGCTTTTTCTTATAAGTTATTGCTTAATCCACTTTTTTCCTTTTATCCTTGTTATTTCTTCCTTTTAGCATGCATTGCGAGGTTTCTGCCTTGAACTATTAAGCACCAGGCTCTACAGAGAAATTTGCTCATGCTGACCTCTGTAACGGAGCGGGGAGGAGAAAACTAAAGGAATCTCTTCCTTTGTGTGGTATCGCATAGAAGCTGGATTTCGTTTCTGTATCTCATGTGAGATACAGAGAAATAGTATGTAGATAAGCATGTTTCCTGCTAGGGCAGATGCATACACAGTGCTAGCTGTGCTTTCTGTGTGCCTAGAAGGCATGAGAGTAGACGCTATAGGTTTGAGGGATGTCTGAGCACCCAAATTTTGCTGGGTTAGCTGCTCTCTACTTTTCCCACCCAGAAAAGCATGCCAGAAGGCTGCTGGGCACCAAGGAGTTTGATACTGATGCTTCCATTTGCAGCTCTTCCTGATGCCAACAGGCCTGTCAGAACACCTAGGAGATTCTGTTCAGCCTCTGGTTCCCACATTGAACCTGCAGGTTCAGGCTGGCTTTTGAATCACCCTGTCAAATGGTGATGCAAAAGCACAAAGGGGGAAGAAAGGAGGAGTGGAAGAGATCTCTGTATGGCACAGGACTCAGATGAGTGATGATGTGTGCATTTTCAAATTTAGAGGTGCTGTCAGCTAGTTCCAGCTGTTCCTGCACTGGTTATGTGGAGGCTGTGTTCACTGCTAAGTGACATCCCTCCTTGGACTTGCAGTCTGAGACCTTGCATTGCATCTTTGAGAACACAGATCAACTGATGATTCCACTCCTCTTGGAAATATGTGGGGGAAAAAAGGTGTAATGCTAGAGCATATCATAGGCAGAAAAAACCCAGATGTCCCAGGAGATCTACACTGAGGTTTTTCCACAAATCTCATTTTTCCTAAATCTCCTTTTTCTGACTTATGAAGATAGTGTCCAGATCTTGTAAGGAAAAGGATATTTTCAAGATAAATATTTAGCTTTCCTTCTCCATAGTGATGACCTCTCATGCAAGAGTGCAATGGAGGAGAGATGACCGCAAGTATCCAATTTATACCTGAGGTGAGAGACACTCATCTTTTTCTTCTCTTCATGCCACAAATGCTTGTAGCTGCAATTATACGGCACAAACATTGCTTAACATTAATCCTTCTTTTCTATGGAGGTCCATTCACAAATCCCAGAGTCTCTTTTTACCTTCACTTTCTTCCTTGATGGGTTACCTTTTATGGGTCAGTGATCCATGGTAAATCAACTTTTAATAGTAGGATTCTGGGAGATGGATGGCTGCTCCAAGAAGAGCTGTTTTTTCTCTGTTGCCTTGGCATCCATTGAACTAATGACTCTTCATATCAAGTACCTAGAAATGCATGGACAAAATTATCTTGTTCCACAGCAGAATGAAAAGTGATAGCCCATCCTAGATTTTAGAAGCTTAAATACCTGCAAATGTGAATTCAAGTGACTTTGGCATTCCCAATTAGGGAAGAGGGTTGTCCTCCAATTTGCAGGACATCTATTCTAACACTTAAAATCCAAAAGTTTACAGTTAAATGTTGATGTTGATAGTGAAATGCTGGTGGTCTGGCCATGTCAGCTCTGTCGGCCTTAACTTAGATTGTAGCTGGGGCGACTGCTTTATCTCTATTTCTAGGAGACATAAAGCACCCTCATTTTTCTTACCAGTGTAGGTGCAAACTGAAGAAGACTTCTGAATGGTACCTCTGATGCTCTTTTTGATTTCTTTGACTTCCTGTCTTGCTGGCTTTTTTTAGTTAAAAGAACTGTATGAAGTACCAGTTGGTAGCAATTCAGCCAAGAAATGAACCAGTATCAGTCAAGACCTGTTTCTGCACAGCAATGGATCACTTAGACAAGCTCTTTCTCAAAATGCAAACTGTTTTTTTATATGGGAAGGGGCCACGGTGATTGCAGTGTCTGTCACAGGCAGCGTGCCTGGCAGATCCCTCTGGCTGTCTTCAGTCTCTAGGAAAAGCTTTCTGGAAATTAACTTGCCCATTTTCATTCATGTTGCCGTACCTTTTAGGCAAACTAATGTTTCTGCATCATGGGTGAAAACAGAAACTTAACTCTGCATTCAAGGACCCAAGCCTTGCCCTTCCCCTAGGCATCGTCTCCCTTTGAGAGGAGTAATGCGCACAGTTGTTCTTTTCTGGTACAGTCTCATTGCTCTGCTTTGTCAGATCTCTCCTGCATGTGCTGTTCAGCTGTTAGAGAAGAGGATCTCTACAAGAAATGTCATTCAAGTGCCTACTTGCTTTTCTTTCGCCCTTCTCGATAGTCAAATATGTATCTGTATTGCGGGCTGAGAAGAAATGGCGGTATGCTCCAAGTGACATAGCATGTGTTGAGAGGAGCTGACGCTGAGATGGGAATGGACCTGTGGATAGCTGGGTCCAAAAAAGCCTGGTCTTGGGTGTTTGTCCTACAGGGGTAGAACGGGTGATTTGGTTTGGAAGTCCCAGAGAGACCCAGGCAGTAATAAAGAATTTCCTTTTCCAGTGGAAACCAGTTACTGGAAATGTTTTGTTCTTCCATGATACTTTGGATGTTTGAAGAGGATGTATTTCACAAATCAGCTGTCTTAAATGAACTTTAGGCACTTTGGGCTGGCAATGACCAAGTTTAGTTGTAACTTGATCAAGATGAAAAGGTGGAGAAGGTCACTGGTGCCTCTCTAGAGTTGCTGTTGGCTGTATTTAAACTTTGTTCTTTGAGTTGGAGCCTTCTCTAACCACAGATGAGTGCTCTTTTGCAACACCTTGCCCAATGGCTTAGTAGTTTGAAAGCAAGACTGCTGTTAGGAAAGGGCACCAGGTGCCGTTCTGGCATTCAGCTGAGATGCAGTTAGGAGCTTTCCAAACACTTTATACCTGTGGGAAAGTATTTGTAAGCCTGAGGATAGGATGCTCTTCACAATGTTATGTCGCAGTGATGATGCACAAAGTCATTCATTAAAGGAGCAATGTAAGCTAAGCTAGAGGCAGAAGGAGTGGCTATGAGGGACGTGGCAGAAGCAGGTGCTTTGGGAGCTGTCTTGAAATCATCTTACGGTGATGAGCAGTTGGATATGTTGTGGCCAGATGAATAGTGTAGTGTAGTCAGACTGTGGTTGCAAAAGAAAGTATCTTTTTTTTTTTTAATTAATTCTGTAGATCACTATAGTCTAAGACAGCATTAAATTTGAATTGTGTTGATTGCACTCTTTTTGCTGCAAGCAAGGGCTCAGGCCTGGGGAGAGTTAAAGCAAAGAGAAATAGCTAGTGCTGAAAACAGATTAGGTTACTTATACTTTAATTAGAAGAATTTAGAATATGTTAAGCTATAGAATTGTAGCACTGGGAGCATACAACAGCAAGTATCTGATTGAAGTAACTGCTTTGTTTAGTAGGGTGTTTAGTCTCATCAGTTTAAGGCATGAATAGTTTGGATTCTCTTACCAAACACAATTACATCAAAAGAAAAAGCCCTATGGAAAATAAAACTGATGGAATAAAATGAGGTCCGGCATTCAACTTAATGGTATTTCTGTGACTGTGGTTTCATGTATTTAAATTCATGCAGGAACCCTGAGTACTTAAAAACAAAAAATAAACAAACTGATATTTACAAATATTCCAAGTCTCTCTTGGAATCTTGCTTGTAGACATAGAAGCATGTAAGTTCCTGATTAATGAAAAGTTTTTGTTTGATCACTTAAGCATGACTACTACATATCTCTTTGAAATGCTGTATTTAGTTATCTTGATCTTGTTACGTAGTTTTCTCTCCAAATCTCTAAAATGAGAAATTACTATATTAATGTTTCTGATTAGGATTGGAGTTGTTGCATCTGTGTTTCAGCAGGGAAAATGGGTGGAATTGGAAGTTATGGTTAAGTTGCATACAGATCTTTTTCTTTGGATTAGTAAGTAATAATATATATTAACTTTCAAATCTTTTTTTAGTGTGTGGGTTTTTTCTCTGGTTTTCCTGGCCCTTTAAAATTTTTATTTTAAAAAACATCTTTCAGAGTTTTGATCAGAGTTAAGGTTATGTGTTAGTGAAGCCTTTTTTCTTTATTTGATAAGAATAATAGTCTTACCGTGTGGTGGCTGCCTGTGTCTGTCCAGCTACTGGAATTCTGTAAGTAACAAGATAAACTTATATATTGTCATTTAGAAGCACTAACAAGATTCTGAAACAAAGTTTCTTTTAGAGAGAGGTGTGTATTTACATGGGTAATTGAATATCTGAACCTTCCAGGCTGTTAGGAACATCTGTTTCTAAACTGGTGAGTGGAGGTGTTGTTTTGTTAAGGTTGATAATTAGCTAATATTTAAATAACTAAGTTAGCAGCCTGGACAGCACTAATAGTACTTTGTCAGAACTAAGCCTCATTCAGGCTCAGATCCAACACTTACCTGAGTCAATATACATATTTGCGTTGCCTTCAGTAGGCATCGTATGAACCCCTCGGTACACATGGCAGACACGTACATTTCCAGTGTACATGTTATTAAGCATATTTGTATCCCTAACCTGACTTCAGAGGATGACAGGGCAGAAAAAACATTCAAAAAGGGAATATCATTATCGATGAAACATAATCTTTCAGCTGTTGTGCTTTTGTCACCTGTTTTAGAAGAGGTATAGTGTTCTGCACTCAGCAGAGCATCTTCGTTCCTTTAAAAGCAGTTTTCTGTTTCTGGGCAGAATATGATGAGCCCAGAATTGATAGTAAACTTAGAAAAAGCAACTTTGGATGGATTTTTGCTATAGGATGGTTTTTCCTAGCTGTCTTTGGCTTGCGTTTGCCTCAACAGACCTCAACACTGTCATGGCATCAGCCGGTAGAGGGTAGTATCTTCATGGAGACATTGTGTTGTCTGAGTCTTCTTTCACTGATGTAGGTAAGAAAAAAACTGTTGAATATCAGACAAACTGACTTGATTCAATGGTCTTCTGAAGCCATCTGATACCACACTAAGCACCAGAGATGAGTTGCTAAGACATAATGACTATCTGAAAGTCTGAATTAGCCATGCAGTGACTTTTGACCAAAACTTCTGGGAAAAAGCTTGTTGGAAGCAGAGATTGATTATGGATCCTGGGTAATGACTGTGGTTATGGTACTCCTGTTCTATAACAAATGAAATAAATATTGATTCTGATAAGTCTGATCTGCCTAACTTTATTTTTCTCACTCCCTCTCAGTGTTGGACTTTGCCTTGGCAGCCTGCTGTTGCCATGGGTATACCAGTCTTCATACTTGCCGGTCTCCTTGTGCATTGTGTGTTCTTGGTCTCCATTTTTGACATCTACTTCAGCTCTCCCCTGGTTCATGGTATGACTCCTCAGCAGACTCCACTGCCACCTCCGGCAAAACGTCTCGTACTCTTTGTTGCTGATGGTCTGCGGGCAGATTCACTGTATGAATTGAACAGCAATGATACACCCCAAGCACCTTACCTGCGGTAAGTCCATCTGAAAACACTACTGATCCAGAAGATTTCATTTCTAGAGGCAGCTCTATGTAACATTGAAAAGAGAACAAGAGGAACAATGGCAACTGTGGTGGCTTGGGTACTGCCTTCCCTCTGCCTTTGAAGTAACAAACTTTGCAGAGTTACACTCAGCAGAAATGCATGAATTTGAGTTGGTGTCCCTTGTTGTCAGTAAAGCTGCTAAACCATGAACAGAGTAAATTGAGTCAATATTGTTCTCTGAAAACTGCAGCTAGCCAGTAACTGAGAGGAGTGTGAACTTTCTCCATTCACATCAGCATGGTATCAATTCTGAAGCCTAACAGAGTTGTTAATTTAAACTGCTTCCTGGATGTTCAGTTTAGGAGTAGTAGTTCATTAACGTGCTTGTCTTCTAATTCTAAGCTACTGATGAAGCTTTTTAAGGAGTGATTAAAAAAGATGGCCTGAGTGGATCTAACAGCAGGCTGCCACTTCCTATTTGTTCCACCCTTCCTGCCTGCGTGACCCTGCTGCCTCCCTTGTGCTCTCTAGTGTGTGTCTGATTGCTTAATGGAATGATTTGGTTTAAGATTGAGAAAAACTAATCCTGCCAAAAAAGAGTGTTAAAAGTCATATCCTTGAGTGCTTAAAACTAATTTTCACCAACCTTCCCTGTCTCCTTATATCAGTATAATTATTTGATCATAAGACAAATAATTTCTTAGATTAAAAAAAGTAGACAGTATTAAATAAGACTACTTTTGTGCAATAGCACTGGTCTGGCTTGAATATCAGAGCAAACCTGAATAATCAATCATCTGAAGCTGTTAGGGCACTTGCAGTCTGCTACAGAAATCTGAGGAGCCCTTGCTACAGCACTTGCCAGCTTACATGGGATTACTTGTACCTGCTTCTCCTGTTAGTGTTTTTGTAAGGTGCTGTCTGCCACTGGCAGATGTCTGCCACATCAGTGTGAGTTTTCCATGTTGTCTTTTAGCAGTGGACTTCACACTTCCTCCAGAGCAGTTTCTTCTCTTAGCAGTGAAACTGTTGGTCTTTTGCACCATTGACAAGGTGTGAATGCTGTAATGGCCCCATCGCTGGGAGCAGTGGTGGGTAGAGGCTAGGAGAGAATGATAATGGATATTTTTGCCATTAAGTGGTTTGAGTTTTTCAGTTTCAGCCATTCAGCATTATCACACCTGTCTAGAAATAAAAAGTTAAACCATGCTTTAGCTTGTCTAGTGTTGGGAAGTTTGCACTTTTTCTGTCTCTGCTTTACCTTGTTTGTGAAGTTACAGACTTTCTATTTCAAAATCTGTAGAAGTAAAACATTGTCACCTGCGCTGAAAGTACATGGGTGAATGGAGGGGAAGAACTGCCTTGTAACAAGCAAAGATGCTGGTAGGTTACTGAGTAAAATAAAATGCCAGTAGAGGTTTGAAGTGCCATCTGTATTTCTCTTGTCGTCTCTCATTCTGCATATAAATACATATGTGTGTGAGCATGTGTATGTGAGAGATGATGAAAAGAAAAACCATATGGCATGTTGTGCCTTCTGAAAGGTGGTGCGCCAGGCAGTCTAGGGCATATCTTCAGCTCTATTACATATACTGCTACAATTTCGAAGCAAGAGGCTCAGTGTTTTGTCAAGGAACCTTTGAGCTACACAACTTCTGTAAGTTAACCTTGTAAACAGGTTGACAAGGTCAGATGTTGGTTGCTGGAAGTGTTTCCTTTTTTTATTCTGCCAAGTTATTGCTGTCTGAGCTTTCCTTTTTCAATAATATTAACCCAAAGTATATGCAATTTAATATAAAGTTCACTTTTTTGCACATTCATTCCTAAGCGCCAAGTGTTCAGTCCCTTATCCGCTTTATAGTAGTGGGCAGCGTAACAGCCAGATTACTTGTCTCATCCAGGTGGAGCACTTTGAGAACTACTGCATTGTTAATGAGGAAAGATTGTCTTTAAATGAGCAAGAACCATTCTTGTAGCAATGTGCTATAAATAGAAGCAAAGTTTTAGTAGGTACATAAAATTAATAACAAATATCCATTAGGCTTGGAGCAGATCGCTAGCTGATGTATGCCAAGTACCCAGTCTTTTCTCTTACAAATATTCTTGAAAAATCTGTTTTTTAGCAGTGTTGTGATAGCTGTGAGGGATGGTATGTGGTCTGAATTGCTGTGGTGGGGATTTCGGGAAGATGTTTTCTTCCTTGCATGTCATGTTTCAGCTGTATTACTGTATCATACTCATATTCATCATTGTTATTATGGGTAGCTAATGTTTATACTGTCAAGTAAATTAATTTTTTTAAATGGTTCTTCTTAGTAAAAGGCTTTGAAATAATTCAAAATAGCTAAATGAATTTTGAACAGGCAAATGACAATATCTGGCTATATTTTTTCTGCCTGGTATGTGTTATTGTTGACTTCGGATCTTGTGATACAGCCCCACAAAAGCAAAGGTAAGGGATTACTTTCAAACTCAATAGAAATCAAATTCTAATTAAAACAATTTTCTACCTGTTGTGACAATGAAGTGTGAGGAGGGCCAAAAGTGTTTTATTTTTGTCTTAAATCTTCCACTAATGCTAGTGCAATACATTTTGATCAGTCTCCAGTGAGAATAAATTAGAAAACACTTTAACTAATACTTAAATCCTTTTTTCAAATTAGTACTTTTTTCAGTGCAACTTGTCTTAAAACCTAGCTGAAATGAGAGCTAGGAATAACATGTCAGAATGCTCTATCACCTTTTACATTTTTCACTGTAATATTTGGGCTATTCCAAATAGTCCTGTGAGCTTTCAAGTAGGCCTGAGAATGTGAGGTCTAAGATGAGTTAAAAAAAAACCAACAAGCAAACTGTGAATCCTGCAAGCTTAGAGTGGAGCCTGAAATTTTAGGTTGTGGTTTGATTCTTACTTCATTAGTGAGAAATATATTTAGAACTGAGTGTACAGATCTTGTAGTTAACAGTTGTATAAAATCTCTGTTAAAAATAAAGTTACAAAGCGTGAACTTAGAATCTACTTGGGCTAAAACACATCTGATAAAAATATAGCAAATTTTGTAGCTTATATCATGAACAACAAAAATACAATTTCCTGGTAATTTGACTCTTAAAAACTGCTTTGAATTTGTTCAGAAGATTCTGCTGCTTTTTTCCTAAACATTAGCATAACGTATGTCCTGGTGTGTTTTGTTTTCTGTCTTTTGCCCCTTGCTCTGACAGTGGGCAGTGAATCTTTCTCTTCTTCCAGAAGATGGAGACAAGAAAACAGCATATGGTAATGCTCACTGCTTGCTCTCCGACAGGCTCCAGCTGTTCCTATCTTCAGCAGACAAGAGTAGTTTATGAGGCTGTTTCTTACATTTGGGCTTTGTCCTCTATTTTCTTTGCTTTTTATCTGTTCTAACTATTGTATGTGCATAATCCCTAGACAATTTATGTATTTCTGTATATGTGGTGAGAAGGTATTCTCCTTCACTTCAGTGTAATTGCAAAAAATATAAGGTTTACTTAAATTTTCTCCATTTTGCTGAAAGGATTTGCACCTTAGATTTACATGGTTTTTAAATTCTCTTGATGCTGGCTTCCGGTATTCAGCACAGATAAAGGCAGACATCATCACAAGAACTAATTATAATTGAGTATATTTAATGAGTAAGAGAAGATTGAACTAGACACTTTCAAGCTAAATGGAAAGAACAATGAAAACTAACACCAGGCAGAAACAATCTGTTAGGGAGAAAAAAAGTAAGCTATAGCAGAAAGCAGCAGAAAAAAATAGTATGTTAATTCTAAGCGTATTAGAACACCAGCTAAACTCATCTGTTTGCAGTGCTGATGGGCCACAATAGTAATGTTCTCTGTGGGGTGTTATAATATAGAACTACTTGCAGGTTAATGTTCTGCTTGTTTTGCTGCACAGCAGGCGGTAGTGAAAATCTGTTTTAGTCTGGGTTTTTTTTGCATTTCCTGCCTCACATCTACCTGTCACTCTTTATCTGCAATTCATTGTACTTTCAAGAAGTCATAAGCATTAACTGCCTTGTATCCTGTTTTCAGGGGTATTCTAGAGAATAAAGGCAGCTGGGGAATCTCTCACACCCGGGTCCCAACAGAATCCAGGCCAGGGCACGTTGCACTTATAGCTGGATTTTATGAAGATGTCAGTGCAGTTGCTAAAGGTATGCTGATCCTAAAGCTTTGAATACTGTCCTCCAAAATAAGGTGTTTCAGTGACGTGCTGGGCTTCTGCATGATTATTGATAAATACCTGCATAGTGGTTTGTATACCAAGATTATATGGAAAAGAATAATTTTGAGTGGATTTCCCACTCTTAATATTGATAGCTATGAAAATAGCTTACATAAGTTAATATTTTCTAACATGGTAATATTTAGCACCCTGAGTCTAAAAGCAGAGGTATCTTTTGGAGTGACCTCTTCATGTAACAGAGTTTTTAATTGTCATTTGGGTTGTAATGGGAGATGACTAAGTAGATGTGGCAAACAGGATGTGAACTGCATTGTCTTAGCTAAACCATTGCTAGGCTGAGTTGGAGAATCAGTAGCAAAATAAAGTGAAAAGCCCAACTGTGTTTTGTCCAGAGCTAGCTGTTACTGCATGCTTGGTGGTTAATAATGTGGAACAAGCCTTCACATTACTCACTTGGTCTTTTGTGTGGTCCTCTGCCTTCCCCCAGGCTTCCAGGCCTGAACACTTGTAATGTTGTGTGTTGCTTTTGGACACGGGAGGTAAGAGGAATTACTTGATCTTGTCCATGTTCCTAATGAAAAGGTTCTTCCTTCTGACATCTGCTGCAAATGCAGGATTGGCAGGAATTGCCGTTAAGAGCATCTCTATATTTCTGTCAGCTGCCTTGTCATGCAAACAGAAGATCTTGAAGGTTTTATTGTGATAAGGTAGAATGTGACTGCTGGAAATATGATACATGAGTGTGTAATTTATTGCCTAAAATGCCAAAAGCTGAGTTCAGACAACAGGGCATTTAGAATTCAGGAGAATTTTAGCTGTTTAGAAGGTAAACCATCTGTGTGTTTTGTCTGTTTGAATCCCTGCATAATGAGATTGGCTTAGGTTTTCAGCTCACTTCTTAATGAATGGGGGACTAATTGCAAATAGAGGTTGAAATGGAAGTACAACCAAGACTCGCAAAGTGGAGTTCATTATGAAATAATATAAGGGAAACTTTAAAAAAAAAAAACCCAAAACCTCAACATTTTGCATGGACTATCAATCTTAGCAGTCACTGAGATCTTCTGGCAACCCCATTTAAATCCAGGTGTGTTTGTTTAACAGGATGGAAGGAGAATCCAGTGGAATTTGACTCTGTTTTCAACGAAAGTAAATATACTTGGAGCTGGGGAAGCCCAGATATTTTGCCAATGTTTGCAAAAGGTAAAGTTTAAATTTTGTGAATCTTTAACACATAGTTATCAGGTGGTAAAATAGAGACACTTAAAATTTTTGAGTTAGAGAAGGTGAATGAAGTATTTCCAGTTTGTATATTTGTGTATACCTGATTTCTAGTTTGTGAATTCAAGACTGGGTGGAGAAAAAGCGGTAAGCTTTTCAAGAGGATACCCCTATTTATTACTCATCCATTTAAATAGGCCTTACCTAATTCTATCAGCGTACTAAAGGAAACGCACCCTTAGTTAAAAGGACCTAATATTTTTTCTTTGGTTGAGGTTTAAAGCCCTTGTTTGCAAGCCTGCAGCTGGGGTTTTTCTTCCTCTGCATGCAGCTCCCAGTGACTTGGGTGATAGAACTGCAGCTATGCTTTCTGAGTGTCTGAGGTGGAGAAGTAGCTTATTGTGGGTTATCCTGCTTCTACTCCAGAACAATAATGTGTAGAGGGAAGAACTATATGCAAGTAGGAACTGCCTGGTACTATTCCTGAAGCTGAGGTCTTTTCCTCATGGTGTGCAGTGTGTTAAAGTCTTGTCAGCCCACTGCAGTTGGTCTTTGAGCATGCAGAGATTGCTGAGCAATGCTTCAAACATTTAAAGGGTCTCCAAGTTTAATTTCTTTTTGTTCTTGGAAGAATGAGGGCATGTACATCCTTTCACATAATCTCAGAATAAAACAGACAGAAGTGAAAAGGGAACAAGCTAGGGGCATATGCTTCTGTTCTGTTCTAAGTATTGGCATTGACAAATCAGAAAAATGTGATAGGCAGGATAGAATTGGAATCTAATATTGGTTTGGAAAAAGTGTACATCATATTTCTCATGATGATTCTTGAACTTTTCTGAACTCCAGTCTCTTCCCTCTCTCCTGATATTCCCCACACTGTTCTTTTCTGTTCTTTGCTTGATCCTCATAAATTTATGGTAAGCTGTAAAAATATCTCCTGATAATTTCCCATGACCTCAGATTACAGCTTGTATTTGCTAATATTGTGATGGTGGCTGGAGAGAGGGGAAAGGTAGTACACTGCCCTTGTACAGATTATTTACATTTTTGGAGATATGTTCTTGGGAAAATATTTGGGGAATTCAATAATTTCCCAGAGCCCTGTCCTTCTACTAGTTTTGTTTGAGGAAGAAGATAAGCAGAGGACTTGGAAGCAGCTTTGATGTTATCTAGAGGGATGTACAAGGGTAATACCATACTATTGCTGTGTCTCTCAATATGGCTTGTTCTGTTCTGAGTGGCATCAACAAAGGAGCTTTCTTTTGCAGGGAGAGGGAAGTCCTCCTAAATTGAGAAAGGTTTAGTGCAGCACTGTATCTGAGAAGTAGATGCTGTATGGGAAAATGGATCATAGTTTCTCATGATAGAAAGGTAGATTAACTTCTTTTAGTAGAAAAAGGTATTTCCCCTTCTTCCAAAGAGGAGAAGTTTTATAATACAGTAGGGAATGGAATCAAGTGTTTGTTCTTTAACTTTACTTTTACAAAAAAGGCAAAAAGGATACAGGGGAGCACAGCTTAATTTCTCTCCCCCTTTCCATGTTGCAAATTAGTGAGGTCACAGGACTCTTCTTCTGTGTATTTTATCATGCCAAAATGTTCAGAATTTTATTAACTGTTTCTCCGCTTTCATTGAGTGATGCATAAAGAGTATATAACGTGAACATGTGCTGGTTTTTGGGAAGGAGAGAAAAATCCTTTGTTTCCTGTCATTGTCTATGTTCTTCAGGTCCTTTCCTGTCATAAAATAAATATTTCAATGAAATGGTTGAGGATTCTGTAGAGAAGGTAAATAAAATGCTTACAGATCTCATTCAATATCAAAATAGATATGCATGAATCTAAACTTCTTGAAGTCTCAATGACTGTGTAATTAGTGTTTTAGTCTGAGAAAATGTCTGAAGTACCTTTGGAACTGGTGTGCAATTTACTTACATTTAAGCAGGATTAAAAGGTATTAGTTTCTAATAGTTAAATTTACTTAAGCTACACAAATTCAGTGTGCTAATTTTAACCTTATTTTCTATGATATTTTTAGATTATGACCTTCAAATTATCTGAAAATAATGTACTTTGAAAACGCCTATTTTATTTCCAGAATGTTCCTTAAGATTTTGAGGTTTTTCTTCTAGACTTGCCAGAATTTGAGGTTTGACTTGAACAGTCCAGTCCTGAACTGTTTTGTCATGGGTCGAGGTTGGAGTATAATCCAGAGTATTAAATGCCACTCTGAAAAAGGAGCTCAGGCTGTTGCTTCTGTTAAGGGAAGTAGATATTAGTCCTTTGCACCCAGATTGCCATTTGTTCCACAGGTTCCCTTTCTCTCTCTTGGAAACTAGCAGCAAGCCTAGGGTCATTGTTTAGCTTGAGTATGAAGAACGGTATCATCAAGACCATGGGGACAATGGGGACAAACCTTTGTCAGGGTTATTCTGGACAGACAGACCTGTCGGTCTCCTTTTCTAGTTCCTTGTTCCTACAGTGCACCAAGAAAAATGCAGAATTTCTTACATTCCTTACCTGGCTGTGTTTGATAATAGCTCTCTGATGCCCATGCTCTATCGGCTCAGTCTCTCACTGTCGTTGTGCCTTCATTCTTTTTTTCCCTCTTTTGTGCCTGCAGAATTTGCTAGCAGAAGTCTCCTGCTGGTCTGGGCTCTGACCCATGAAAGGCTTATTGGACACAGGACCTGCCCGCTAGCAGAGCGAGAGCTTTGCTTTCCGCAGGACATAAATCGTATTGTAAGAGGGTGATAACTTGATCTCTGATCCTAATATTTGAATATTGATGCTGAGGGCTAGATGATGTGCCAGACGAGTCTGCAGTAGGAATAGGTGGTATCTGATGTGGGAGTTTCTAGCACCTCCAGTTATTTCCCTTAGTGTAATGGCAGCACCAAACCCAGCAGAGCTCTGTGCTCGCTTCTAAAGGATATTTTCATCCCTGGCTTCCTTCTACTTCTCTATCCCATCTTTGCTTCCTCATCCCCAGACTTAAAGAAAATATTGGGTATACTGTTGCCTACCACCTCTCAGATGACAGAAATAAAATAATATTTTCTAATATTTGGCATAGTAGGGTTTCTTATAAAAAAAAAAAAATCAGTTACTTTGTAAGCTATGCAGGCACTCCAAAACTTTCCTAATATGGCTTCATTTTGCCACTGTTGATAGCAATGCAGGGTTGGGTGGGATTTTTTTTACTCTGGTAGAAATTAGAAATGGGTAAGTAGTAGATGTGTTTCTTTGCCCCGTCTGCAAACTGCATGCTTTCATTTGGCTTCTGTGGTGAGGCACCTCTCAAAGACAGGTCTTCTTGGGTTTGCTGTGGCACTGTGGAAAAACAGTACAGCACTCTACCGTCTTAGACCATCAGTCATCCTGACAGTGATGGCCAGGGCTTATTTCTTCTTTTGAACTCATTTATCCACCAACTGGAACTCCTGAATTAACTTTTTAATGTCTGGGAGTATTTTCTTCCTTTTCTTTCAGACTATGAGAACTGCAGCGAGTGTTCTGGGTTATAAGTAGTAGTAACGTCTCCTGGGGGGCAGGACGGAGCTGCACCAGAAAATCTGTGCCAGCTTTCATCTTCCTGGCATGAAATATCTGCATCCCTTGTGTGGGTTTGGACATAATCTTGGTTAAACAGCTCCCTTATACTGGGATGTTAGTTCATTCACAAGCCTGGAAGCTTACAAAACTGCATTATATAATTGTGACATCCAGCAAATCAGTTATATTCTCTCTGGCCATCAGCTGATTGAAGAACATTTTCTTCTCTGGGAGTTTACATAGTCACGGTAGAAATAGCATCCTTGAGCTGTTACAGCTCAGCCATTGACTGAATTATTTCATTAAACCCCACCTAACTTCAGATCTTTCCAGAACTTTAGAAGTTTACTTTCTTCTAGATCTTCATCATCTTTTCCTCCCTTTCTCTGCTTTGCTTTCTTGACAGTGAGTACAGAATGAAATTACCTTGTCCAGATGCTGTGTTTTCACATCAGTGGCCCTCATGTTGTACTTTATGCCTGAACATAGTCCAGTAGTTCTCCCTTTTATATTTTGAATCCAGGTTTTAAAGATACAGACTTTGAATATTGCCTTTCTGAAGTTGTCCACTTGGCTTTCAATACTGTGTTGCCTCCTGGAATTGATGTACAGTAACTAAGTTACATCCCTCCTGTTGCCTTCCTTATATGTGATATATGATGTTTTCCTGTGTAAAAGGCCTCATTGATAGGGCATTGTCTTGTACAGTTTAACAACCAAAAGCTAAGTACGTTTTTTTTAAACACCCCCACCCACCCCCCCCAAAACATGTGTGGTCAAACAAGGCTCTTAATGTGTAGCTTCCTCTGTTAGAAGTTTCTCAGTGAAATTCCTTGTTTCAAAACTGAATTCTGTTTAATGTGCTTTAACTGGGATTTATTCTACTCCTATCTGCTTTTCCATACTTTATTTCCTCACCTGAGCATACTGGATAACATTGCTCCTCATTCCTCTGAGGTGCTGATAAGCTAATGAGTTAAAATGGTATCCAGGCTTCAAAAAACCATAAATTATGGGAAAGTTTAAAATAAGGAGAAAACTTGTTTGACTTCTCTCAGGATTGTCATTCTTGATAGGTTTCTACTCCTATGCATTAATATCCATGTATTTTTGACTATGAGAAAAGGAAGAAAACTTTTCTCTGTCTCCTATTCCATCTATATTGTTTTTGCAGGTGCTACTGGAGATCACGTTTATACATTTTGTTACACTGCAGAAAGTGAAGACTTTGGAGCACAAGATGCAGCCGAGCTTGACACGTGGGTTTTTGATCATGTTAAGGTGAGCAGAGAATCTTTTTATTTCACCTGTGTATAAAAAGCACAGCTGGATGTTAACTTTATCATAGAACATGTTAACTTTATCATAGAACTAGAAAGTAAGAAATCTTTGAAAGACCTATCACTTGGGGTCATAAGTAAAAATTACTTGAATCAATTATCATGACTAGTGTAATGGAAGCTTAGAGGAAGTATTTGTCATTCAATGCTAATAAAAAAAAACCTAACACCAATAAAAGTACCCTTTAAAAACATTCTTGGCTTTTCTTTGTCTTAAATTTGCGTATAATCTGAAACCCATCTTAGCGTACTACAGACCCTTTAAAATCTTGAATGTGATTAGTTAAGGATTTTATAACAAGTATTATGGCATGGCAGAAATGGTAAGTCTTCATTATGAGAAAGAAATGGACAATATTATTGACTTAATTTTTGTCAGGCTTGTACCCACTATAGTTATACAGTGTGGCTTGTTCTGATACACATAGCTGGCTCCTGATTATCTACTGTGGTTCATGCTATGCTGTGGCTGCCAGAGGGGTCATGGTTGGTTTGGGGGTGGGGGCGGAGGCAGCTTAGGCCCTGAAGCAGTATAACTTGTTCCCGTGGTGCTCTGCTCAGCTGGCTTGGGTCAGTGCTGGTTCATGACTGTTGTCTTCTGTGATGCTGTCACTGTAAGTATTAATAGTCCAAGGCACATAGTTACTGATTATTCATTAATTCCTATATTCATGTTATTCCATGCTTCCTCACTTGCCCTGGATTAAGAAAGGCTAATAGTGGGTATTGGTGTATAAATATCTATATCAGTGGAACAATTAGGTGAGTTACTTTCTGGATCTCATAACAATGTTAATGGAGTTTAAGGCTTAATAAAACTTTTTCCACAAGCTCTCTGGGCTGTATTCATTAACATTAGCTAACCAGCATAAATCAAATTAAACCAAAAATAAAACCAAATAAATCAATAAACCAAATCAGTATCTATATTAGGAAGCCAAGGGTGGGTCTGCTTTAAACAGTGATGTAGGGTGGAAAAGTTCATTATACTTTGCTGATTTTCAAAGGAATTGATTTTCTGAGTTTGCAAGTGAAAAGATGTTTTTTTCTAACTGCCACCCTCTCCCTGAATGTGCACTTGTGCCAGGTTGCATGTTGTAATGCATATGAATAATACAAATCAAATTAGGCTGTCAAGTACACTTGAATAGCTGTTGTCTTAAAGTTGCACCCTGCTGTCATTTGGAGCTGCACAGGTATGTGAGGGTGGTACTACCTTTCTTTTGCTTCAAAACACCCAATGGCATTTTTTCTTTCAAACTATAATGATATGTTTATTATATATGTCATTACTGATAACTTTTTCCTTGGAACCAGCACCATTATTTTAAAGACTTATTTTGCCCATCTAAATTTCATAGTGTGAATGGATAGGACTTGATTGACTGGTGTAAAACTCTCATTCCATTAATCATCTCTTCAATTACACACCAGTGATTACTTCAGAAGTGTGAAACTTGAGGCTGACTGAAACTGAGGTCACTCTGCTATTGTAACTCGAGCAACTCTCAGCTATGCTGGTGAGATTATATATAAGTAACAGTGACAATTTGCTGAAATCTAAATTCTGCTTTGCCTGCTCTTTTTTTTCCTCCTTTGAGTTTTATCTCAAATATTTAACAACATATCGTTTAACTCTGTTGGGCAAGGTGGTCCCTGGATTTCTGCCTCTTTAGGAAGTAAAAGACACTAACGTGTACTCCCTCTCTACTGTGTAGTCAGCAGGTCCCAAGCATCACAAGGGCCACTTGTGGCTTCCTCTGCCTCAAAAAAGATGGGGATAAAATGGAGAATGGCTAACTAATGTTTGGGCTACTAGTGCTGGCACCCTGAAATTGCTTGTTCTCTTAAAAAGCGTTAACTAACGGTAACTCAGTAGGTCAGGAGATGTGAAATTCTGACTAGATTTGTTTGTATGGATCAGAAGCAGATTGCTTAAATCAGGAGTGGAGGAAAAAATGTATGATACTTGATAGTTCCTCTTATGTCTGCTCCTGGTACAAGGTGATCCTAGCACTTTCTTGGGGCAGAGAAAATTGAGTACAGACTAGACTGGGTGGAGTTTCTATCTGCGGCTGGATTAAAACTCAGTAATTTTAATGTGTGGTAATAGCTTGGGAGTGGCTTGGAGATCCAGATGGATATGGGGTTGATTGACTGTGAGGTTTTTTTCTGGTTTTGGAGTGGTTTTTTTTTAGAAACCTTCAAAATAATTAAGGAACTGAGCGTAATTTAATGTGATGTGGCCCAACGGTTCTCGGTTAAATAACCTTTACCTAGATCATAGTTTGAGTCTGTGCTAAAGAAAAATTAGGGAGCAAAATACTGGGAGTCTAGGTTAACTAACAGGGGAAAAAAAATGGTCTTTTAATGCATTTCTGATTTTTTTGAAGTATTTTGTGAAAAACAGTTTTATAAGATTGAACTCTTTCTTAGGGTAAAATTATTAAAATTCCAGGAACTCAATCAGTCTTGGAGATGAGTCTCAGTAATGGTCTAAGCACAATTTATTATGACCACAGGGTAGGATATGCTCTAGATATTCAGTTGATGTCTTCTGACTTAAATTCACATGTAGGTGCAGATGGCAAACATTTCTTTCTTTTTTTTTTTTTTTTGTTTTTTCCTTTTCTCATTTTGAACACAGTACTTCATTCTTCCTTTGACCCCTTTCTGCTGGAAGAAGGCCAGACCAAGCCTTCAGACAGTCCCTTCTGTGCAGGGTTGGGGCTGGAGTTCAGAACTGAATGATGTTAAACTTTGAAGCTCTGCAGACAGTGCCATGACCTGATGTTGATTTCTGCCAGTGGATTTCAATACAGATAGCTCTGCTCTAACTAGCAGTACAATGGTTGAATGGTTTATTTTAAATATGTGCAGGCGTCTTGTGCATGAGCATGCTCAACCGATATAAACCTGGCACATATATGTTTATCCTGCCTTTGTATGTTTATTTTACATCTAGAAACTGGCATAACTATTTAAACTCTCACATCGGCACAAATTAGCGTGCACAGCTTTAATCAACCAATTTAATTAAGTTGTCCTGGATTTGTGTATGAAGGAGCTTTGTGAAAAGAAAAAGTTTGTTTGGTCTCTTTCTCCCTGTACATCTATGAAGTCAGTAACAGTTTATCACCTCTATTAAAGGATCATGCTTCCATGGAGGACTCTGTTTGGGGGAACAAATGGTCCCCCGCAACTTACGTTAAACATCTGTGGAGTCCATATTTTGTTCAGACATCAGTAAATCCTGTATTTGCTAGACCTTCTAGGTAGTCTTTTTTCTTTTTTGTTTTTTCCTATCCAAAGAGGGAGATGGTACTAAAAGATTTCACATAGTTGTAACCAAACTTCTCGTGTAATATTTTAATTAGTATTACATTATAATTAACTTACAGTTTACTGTGAATGTTTTAATGGGAAACTTATTGCTGATCTTACTAAATGGCGTATGAGTTGTAGTCAGGGCATTATTTGTTGTTAGTTACCAGAAAATCATAGAAAAGTTGCCAGAATCATAGAAAAAGAAGGTTGGAAGAAAGCTGTAATGGTCATTGAGTCCAACTCCCTGCATGAAGGAGGTCCAGGCAGAGCAGGCTGCTCAGGCCTTGCCCAGTCAAGTTTTGAGCATCTTCAAGGGCAGAAATTCAACAGCCTCTTGAGCACCTGTTCCAGTATCTGACTACAGTTATGGTTTAAAAAATAATTTTAAAAAGTCTCTTTATCTTACTGGAAATCCCCACATTTCAAACTGAATTTCCCCTTGTCCCATCACAAAGGCCCTCTAAGCAGTCTGGCTCAATCTTCTCTTCACCCTCCCAGTAGATGGTTGTAGACAGCAATGAGGTCTCTCCTTAGCTGCATTTTCTTGAAACTAGAGAAACTGAGTTCTGTCAGGCTCTGTTGTTTACTCCCATCCCTGAAACTTCTTGGTGGCATTCAGCTTAAATATGCAAGGGAGATAATATTGCTGAATAGAGCAAATAAAAGGGAAACAAAAAAATCGAGACAGAAAGATATAGTTAATACATAATGGTGGCTTGGAAAGTAGTGTTGAGTGGCGGTAGGTCTCAAGTTTTGTGAATACTGACTACCAAAAAGAAAAGGTGTTTAGCAGGCTACAAGGAGATACAAGGATAGTGCTGGGCAAACAGTTCAGCAACCTCCAGAGCAAGGTGAAGTGGTTTTTGCCCCTACTGTTTGGTGTCCTGCTTACCAGCTCACCACCTTTATCAGCCTAAGATAGCTCCTTGTGGTGAACTTCCTATTTGGTTTTTTTCAGTAAACCGTTTAAAAAAAATGTTCCATGGGATAAAGTTTGGTATTTGCTCTGGGAAAAGATGCCACATCTTAGGTTACACTCATCTTCCCTTTGTTGTCTTGTTCTTAATTAGCTAGAGGTTGGGCAATCTCTTCTGGTGGCTACTGCTCTGGGTTATGAGGTGGCTGGGGCTGGAGAAGTGGGATGGTTTTGGTACGTCATGGGGACTCATCTGGTGGGAGAGGAGAAGCTCAGGCCTTGCCTTCCTCACAACGGTTTCTTTCGCTTAATCAGTCCGTGGTAGAAAAATACCTGCCTTTTAATACTGATCTACAATTTAGGATTTAATTTTGGGAGTTTTCTATTTGTCTGTTTGGATATGTTGTTTCCTTTCATTTAATTAAAAATAAGAAAACAGAATTATACTGTATCCTGCAAATTACTGGTGTGCTCTGGAAGGCTTCTTCAACCTGCGGTCAAGTATGTGCAGGTGGATGGACCCCTGTGGGAAATTGAAATCTCCATAAAAATAATCATATTGCTATTGAATGTGATTGGATTTTGTTCTTGTATCTTTATTTAAAATATCTCTGGAATTTGGTCATGATTTTGTTTGGACAAGAGCTGAAGTTGAGAGCGTGCAAATATTAGTCCATGCGGCTTGCGTATATTCAGGGAGAAAAAAAGATGGAATTGCGTATTGTCATGTTTTCCTGACACGGCTTACTATGATACTCTTGCTGCCAGTTTGGTCTTCCTCTGGGTACAGTGACTTTCGTTTACACAAGGTGTGAGCTTTAGTTTATAAGAGCTCCACGGCTATCACAGGTGTGTGGTGGACTGCTGTGTCCTTTGGTGGCAGAAATGGTTCACTGGCTCTACCAGCATCTTCCCTGGACTCTTGCGTGAAATTTGAAGACACTTTCCTTTATATTAGTGTACTGAAAGGTCCTCTGGATGCTCCTTGAACTAAAACCCTACCTAACTTTGTTTCCTTGGGCAGTGCTGTTACTAAGGAGATCATATTGGAATAGCTGTCTGCCTGCATTTTGCATTGCTGTAATATGGCTGATCTAACACAGAATAGCCATGTCAAGACTCATTCAATCTGAGGGGAAAATCCCCCCTGGCATTGGCCTCAGGGATGCTTAAGTAGGACATGTGCAAGGCAGGTGTATGTTCTGTAGTTCATGTATTTGCAAAGCATGTCTTGTTTTGTTCTGTTTTAATTTAGTTTCTGCAAACAAGTTGTAGCTTGGTATCTCAGTCCTGCAGAACCTGCTTCCAAAGCAAGAGTATTTGAGACCTTTGCTTCCAGCTTGAAATTGATAAATCAATGGAAATGTAAAGCTATAAGTGGTGCTCAGGAATGGCTCATCGTTGTGATTATACAGGAGGCAAAGCAGGGATGATAGGCAGAAATACCAGATAACTGCATAAAGAAACTAAAAAAAACAAAACAAAAAAACCACACGAAAACAAAAAACAAAACACCAAAAAAAACCAACAAAAAAGACCCCTCAACTTGAGGAGTGTTGCCTTAGATAAGCTGAAACTGTGGACTGACTATATTGATGGTAGTTATTCTCCAAGAAGTAAATTGGGGAGTAGTTAATTTTTCTCTTTCGTAACTCTAATAACTACTAGTATTTTGACATGAAAACAGCTGCGTTTTAGTTTTAATAGACTGCCTATAATCTTTTTCCGTTGTACTCAGATTAATATCTTAATGGCTTATTCCATACAGAGCTTCTTTAATTCTTCCAGAAGTAATCAAACGTTGTTCTCTGCACTGAATGAAGAGAAAGTAGTTCTGTTCCTGCATTTGCTAGGCATAGACACAAATGGACACGCTCATCGGCCAAACTCAAGGTAATTGAGAGATTAAGCATATCTTTCTTATTAGTTTTAAATGCATACAGTAACTTTTTTAACAGTGCTATTTATCAAGCCTGAAACAAGACTTGTAGTCTTGAGGGTTTCTACAATAGGCCATATATGTCACCATGATTACTTATGTTCTGAATTTTCTGGTGTTTTTGGTTTTTAAGGTCTCCTCTATAGAAGTGACAGATTTTTTATATATACAGTGTGCCTGGTTATACTCCTGTACTGAAGTCTGATTTTTAGCAGATCGTCTTAGTTATAGTCAAGACATAATCTAGAGGATATGTAGGAAATTGCAGTTTTAAATATAAAATGGGAACAGTTCTCGGATTCCCCATTGCTGAAATGGTATGGTTGAATTTATAGACAACAGTAAGCTCAGGAATAATGGCTGCAAATTCCAGCATTATGTTTTAGCTTTCCTTAGGACACTTGAACAAAGAGAAGAGTTTAGATTAACAGTACTCATCACCAATTCATCTTGAAGTGCATTATTTGAGAACTTTCTTTTCATTTCCTCACATACTTTGAATGTAGGATATTATATCTTTCTCTTGATTCTTGCATACTTTCAAAATCCTTGCTCTGACTTCCTGCATCATTCCAAAGTTCATACTTGCTGTATGTCTTATGTTCTTTTTGTTATGATTTTTTTGAAGATAAGAGTTTTAAAACTGACTTTAGCAACAGCAACAAATAGAAAATTAGTTAGCTGAAAGTTTATCATGGTCACTTTTTCTAAAAATATACACATTTTTTGGTTTAGCCTCTGTTCCACAAAACTCTGGGACCTGTGCTGATCTGTAAATCATCTCAAAACAGTCCCTGCATGGTGAAATCTTTCTTTGCTATTTAGTTACTGGCTTAAAGTAATTTTTGAAACTTACTATTTAAGTGTTTGAGTTTTCCAGAATTCCTTAGTTTTAGCGTTCTCCTTAACTTGCCTGATAGCTGTGGGTGATTAAATTATAGTCTTCAATCAGGGGCAGGTCAAATTTGAAATATAAATAAACATCCATTTGAGACTGTAGTTTCAGGAACCTTTAAACTGTGCTGTGACAATTTAGTATCTCACATAAGACTTAGAGGAGGAGAGATTTTACATCTAGGATGCCTTTTGTTAGCTTGAAGTTCTGTAGAGGATAAAGCTGTCTATAATCAAAGGACTGGGCATTGTGACCATGGATAACTTGCTTTATACCAAGTGTGAGAGCCACCTTGAATCTAACAACATTTTTTTAAATTTTTCTAGGGAATACAAAGAGAATATTAAAAAAGTTGATGAGGGTGTAAAAGAAATTGTTTCGATGATTGAGAGTTTCTATGGAAATGATGGAAAAACTGCATTTATTTTAACTTCTGACCATGGAATGACAGATTGGGGTGAGTCTTTTTAAATGTTGAGTCAGCTGAGTTTATGGGTGAGTATCTGGAGTGCGATTAGAGCTCTGTCCCATTAGAAGCTTTGGAGCCCCTGCTTTGATTTGATATCCTAAGTGTTGCTTGTATATGAAACCCATGCAAGTTAGGAAATGGTTAATTGGCTGCAGGGGCCCTCATCAGCTCTGTGACAGCTGAGTTGCATATCTGGACAGAAAAAAGAAAATTAATACAGTAAAGCTTAACTCCCTTAGTGCCTGCTAGTAGGGATAAAAAGACCTGAATACCACCTCTTTTGGAGCCTCCCTGCAGAAAACTAGCCCAAGCAGGAGGAGATTGTGTTATTTGACGGCCAACAGCAAAGTTGGTCTTGTTCCAGCCCATGTGGGAGATATAGTTTTCACTTTGGTGTTCTGAAGCACCTGGAAAAGGTGGCAAATCTGTCCAGGAGCTGGTGAAAAACTTTGCCGGGGGGGATCTTTTTGCTTATTTTGGCCTTTTAGGCATAGCAGAAAGGATGGGACTGCTGTGTCATCTTCCTAGAGGAGGCTGGTGCTGGAGACTAGGTGGAGCAGCTGAGAGTACAGAAAGGAGAGTGAGGCAGGTGGCTGGCCAGGCTGGTACCCGCAGAGGGCACTTGTTAAGGGCATGACCACAGTGGCCGAATTACTTGAGGCAATTTTGGTGTAACTAGATTAAGGGCAGATGAGAGGAGTTGACAGTGGTGAACTCATTTAGACAATTTTTTTTCTCCTTTTTAATTTTTTAAAGAAATTAAGAACACTCCTGTCCTTGTGTGCAGCCAGTGAAAGCGATAAGTCTCTCTTCAGTGCTGTGTGTGTTTGTAACTCCTAACTGTGATACTTTTGAACCAAGGATGCTTCAGGCGTGGTCTCGGCAAAATTCAGCATCTTATTCTGTGTGTGAAATCCTAAACTTTTTAAATGGAAGGGATGCAGACATTTTCTGTCATCAGAGATGACAAAAATATTCATATATTTATTCAAAATCAGCCTAATTACCATCTGCTCATTTGCAAAATAGTCTGTTTTGAATATTATTTACTCTTGAGCTGACTGCCACTTGCAATAAAATTTTAGTTCTGGCATATATTTTTTTTGTCTGTTTCAAGTAATCATTTCATAATTTTTCATAAGTGAGGTGTGTATATATATTTTTTTATATATATATATGATCATAGGGATCCCAGGAGGTTCAGCCACCTACTCAAAGCAGGATCAGCTTTGGGATCAGACACGGTTGCTTGGGCTTTGTCCAGCAGGGCCTTTAAAACCTCGAAGGATGGAGCCTATGCAACCCCTTTGGGCAGCCTGCTTCACTGCTTGCCTGCCCTCATGGAGGGGAAAAAGTTTTCTTTATCTGCAATCTGAACCTCCTTTGTTTCAAATTATGCCTGTTCTCTCTCATCCTCCCACCGTGCACTGCAGTGAGACCCTGGCTCCGTCCTCTCTCAAAGCCCCTTGCAGTGGGGTACAGGCAGGATGCTCTGTTACACCCTCCCCAAAGCCATTTCTTCTCCAGGCTGAACAAGTCCCAGTCCCTCAGCCTCTCCTCACAGGACGAGTGCTCCTCCAACTGATTTTGGGGGCTCCCCACTGAGATCATTCCAGATGGTTGATGTCTTTCCTGTACTGGAGGGGCACAAAACTGGATCCAATGTCTAGAGGCTGTCTCACAGGTGCTGAGTAGAGGAGGATAATCCCTTCCCTGGATTGTGCTCCTGTTACCACAGCCCACGGTGCTGTAGGTCTTCCTTGCTGCCAGAGTGTGCTGCTGGGGTGTTCTCATTGTGTACTAGATCCTTTGAAGGGGGAATAAAAGGTAATAGGAGTAACTCTTCAGGCTTTGAGAACCACTGGTCTGTCATAGTTTTCTGTCATCTCTGTCTTGAAGAAAAAGCTTGATCTTCTGCCAGAAGTGTTAATAACTTTAAAGTCGACTTTAGTGACTCCAAGAGCAAACCCAGAGATGATGTTCAGGCCCATAGCCAGCAGTCTGAAGGATAGTTCAGTAGCTTTTTATTTGAGCTTGTAGTATCAGCAACTGCTGCAGTCTTTCAGTGGTTGTTTGCAGAATGGGATATGTACCAGTTTTAAAACAAATTAAAAATTAAAAGGGCAGGGGGGACCTATTAGGGAAGAGAACATGTTCTGAACTTGACATGATCAAAGAAACTGTGGTTGTTGGCAAAGACCAATAAAATCACTTGCTTTCTCAGTCTGACTCCATGATTTTGCTTTTAAGCTGATCTCAGATGGAACTGCTGACCACCAACATAGGTTGTCCCACACCCACCCTCACCTTCACCACTTGTTCCTGCTACCATCCTGGCACATACTACTGTGTGGTATGCTGGACTAGAGAACAGCAACTAAACAACAGCACCCTTTCCCTCCATTTCCCCTGCAAAGGTGTGTTTGGAGGGTGCTGAGGGGTGGAACAGGGAACTGACACAGCTGAAAGTAATGTTCCCCCCCTGCCCCCCCCCTTATAATTCAGATCAGGCTGAAACCTGGTTCTTATAACAGGGGGAGGGTAGATACAGCTGCCTTTCTCAGCTGTATGTCCCTTAAAGTATTCATGGAAGCAGAGTCTCAGTAAAATGCCAATGGAGCTGGTGGCTCAGCTAAAACGAAAGCTCACCAAAAATTGCGCTTTCCTCCTGCAATAGAAAGAAATAACTGATGCCTGGAAGATGGAGGAAGCGCTCTCTCCATCTGCTCTTTTCCCAAGCTCTGCAAAGAAGAGCAGTTGTTGCTGCTTTTGAGCCCAGAGTGTTCCTTCCAAGGGATTTCTGAACATCGGAAACCTTATTCCCAGACCTGTGTGTTCTTAAGCTTAGGGCTGTTTAAAGAAAGCAAAGCTGGCTCTTCAGCTCTGCCATAGTGATTGTTGTACAGCCTCAATGCTACTCCCAATTTCATACCTAATTCTGGTTTTTGTTTTGTTTTTATTTTAAAAAAAAGCTGTCCTTAAAACAATGTGTTATTCTCTGTCCTTTGTAATTATTAAAATATATACACACACACACACAGAGGGAAGAGTGTGTGTCTATGCAAATACAAGGAAAATGTATAATCTTGTAGACTGTGCAGTGACCAGCATAGAGTTTGTATAACAAAGTCCTTCCCTTTGAGACTGGGTTATCTCACTGCTGTGATACCTCACCCACTGAGTTCAATGACCAGTGTTTCTTTCAAGCTTGTGTGGCTTCTGCTTCAGTGCAGCTGCTGTTGAGAAATCATAGTTTTAAAGCTTCCTCCTTTTGGCATCTGATACATTAATCTGGAGGGAATTAATTTCCCTGGGGAAGGAAGTCATGTTTTATCAATTTTTAAGGAGTGTGCTACCAGGCTTTAAAACCTTAAAAATGAACTTGTATCACTGGGGAAAGAATGACAGTTGCAATGCATATTGTCTCCTGGTTTTGAAATGGAAGTCTAATCCTTATTTGGGGACCAGAGATCAGTTCTATATGATTTTTTGGGCATGTGCCTAATTTTACTCAAATCAACTATCCCTGGTTTCCATGGGATGCTCAGAATAGGCACATGCATGTGTTTTGAGCAGGAACTCCTCTACACCTTGAGGCTTTCAAATACTTTGGCTTTAGTTTCTGTATGTTAACAGTTTGGGGTTTTTAGTATACAAAGTTATATCTTTATAGGCTTGACTTAAGTGGTACCGATTTCCCAATTTGCAAGTTGAATTTAGGCTTTATTGTTAGTGGCATAAAAATAAGCTATAAAGCTGGAATAGGTTATCTGTAACAGGATTTTAGTATGTATACTGTAACAAGAACTTAGTACATGTGTGCATATATATATAGGTTTTGTTTGTTTTTACACCATGTGTCTTAAAGTTTACGCTTTTTTTGGTTTGGTGTATCTTAGGATCCCATGGAGCTGGTCATCCCTCAGAAACTTTAACACCACTGATTGTTTGGGGTGCTGGGGTGAATTATCCACAGAAAGTCACATCTCAGTTCTTTGAAGACAATTTTTTGAAAGGTAGGTAAAATACAAAACTTAAGTGCAAGATTTTGGTGTGAAGGGAGGTGTTTAACCATTACATCTGTTGATCTTCACTGACTTCTGTTCCGTTACAGTAAATATGACTTGCTTTGTGTGGTGTGGAAAGAAAAGATGACAGGGCATGCCTATGGAGGATATTGCAAAATGGGGTAGATAATATCAGAGTCGGTTTTCTTTTCTAATCATGGAATTGAAGACTTTCTCTCTTTGGGTACAGGAGGCTATTCACACTCCTAAAACTTAGTTCCAGAGGAGACTTAATTCTTAGGAAGACTCCCAGAGGTTAAAAGCTACTTGTACAGAAACATGATAAGTTGACATGTCATAAGACTCTTTTCTAGCTTCACAGTACAACCCTGGGGACTTTCCAGGGGCTGTCTTGTCTCACTTGCATCCTTGTGGCTGTTGTGAAAATGTAAACAATCTTTCTCAATGAAAAACTGTGACTCTTTACTGTTATTTTTCCCTTTTGTAATTTATTTAAGAAGAGTAAACTTTTTAAAAAGGAATGCATTTTTAATATTTCAAATATATAATGTAATAAATACTGGCTTACTGAAATATCAATGGATTTCCAGAACAGTGTGTGATTAAACTGTGCAAGGTCTTCGTCTTTCGTATGCCCCATTCTTGTAGCCTGCTCTATTTCTTAAGATGCCTTGAATCTCTCAGGTTGTTACTCGCGATCAATGAGGTAATGACATTCTATTTTATTGGATTGTTTGTCAAGCTACATTAGAGAAGAGAAAACAGGCAAAAATTACTTCAGCCCTGAGGTTTTAATGCTGCCCTGCTCTTGAGAAGGTATTTGGTAACAGGTTAAACAAACAGGACTTCTCAGATATAGACCATGCTAACATTTCACTCTTTGTGATTAACTGCTGCTATAAAACTGTGACATCTCTGATAAAATTGAAAATGAGTTGTAGAACAAAAAATACAAAACAGAGTAAAACCAACTGATTTTGGTGTCTGTGATGGCTGATCTGCTAGACTTCTAAGGACACTTGATGTCTCTAAGGGTTGATCTGTAATAGTTGATTTTTACAGCTGTTTTCTTGATTCTCACCAGCTTTAGTACAAACCTCAGCGTTTGACTTCAAGCAATGATGAAAATGGTGTGAGAGCATTTCAAAAAAGACGAGTATTGATCTGACTTCCAGGTACATAATAGGGAAAGCTTTTTGGCTATCATCTGTTAGGAAATGTGTATTTTCTTAAAGGAGGGAATGTGTCTGCACCCTGATGTGCCTGCTTCATATTTTCCTTCTGATGGGTTAAAAAAAACCCCAAACCACAACCAGACAAAAAACCAAACACCCCAAAGCAAACATCAGAAACTCCTCCCTTCATTCTGGACTTGTTCTGCAGCTTTCCAGCTGTCGAGCGTGTTGTTGGTCTGTTTAGACACTATCTTTACAGGTTCTTAATGGACAGCGATAATCTCAATTGGAGATATGAGTCTCTCTGAGTATATTGGGAGTTTGAATCTCTATTTGAGTAATAAGTATCTTCTTAAAAAGTAAGTATTCTATTTATGGTAGTACATTATAGCTTCTAGTAGGCTATGTAGCTTAAAAGTAAAGAAAAAATTGTTGAAATGGAACTTGGCACTTTCACAGGTCAATATAGTTCAGCTACTCCATTAAGTTACAATCCCAGATATTTTCACAAAGCTAACGTATGAAAGAAAAGATGCTTAAAAGAGGTCTCTTGAAAAGTTCCTTGAATTTACCTTTCCTGCTCCATACAAATGCAGCTGAGACTGTGTGCAGGAGAGGAGAGTGTTTTCAAGACTGCAGTGTCACTGATGTATGCAGGTGTCCGACTTCTATTTGCGATTGCATGCACCAGTGTTCAAGCTCTTGCGTCTATTGATGATCCTTCCTAATTTCTCTGAGTTAAGAGTTCATGGAAACAGCAGAATATTTCTAATGCTCTGTTCAGTGCAAGCAAGCTGTAGGCAGCTCAGTGAATTGTCTTTCTTCTCATCATTGCCATCGAGAGTCGATACCCCCAAAGGCGGTGCCAACAGGCAGGACTTAGTCCGTCCAATTTGTCATGGAAAGATTAATGTGCTCCTTGGATGGCTGGAAGGGCACAGTGTCTGCTCTGGGATGACAGCCTTCTCCTCATCAGTCCCTTCACCTGTGCTCTGCCTTCCCTCAGGCCTGGCCATACAGTCATCTTGGAAAGATTTGTGATGGCAGTCCTGCATCCTGTGGGCAACGTGTAGGATTACCCATTTGGCTGTTGGCTTGACCCTTCTTCAGAAAGAAAGAGAATACAGAGCTGTTCTCCGGCTCCTCAGCGCAGGCCCTGCTGGGTGGCATCAGGGTGCAAGTCCAGAGAAGCTTGTAAGTGAAGGCACAGCGTTGTGCAGCAGAAGGAGGTGGGGTGGTTGTTTTTATCTCTACACACCCCTGTTTTGGAGGGAGCTCAGCCTGCTTTGCCACGGCTGAGGGAGCTCAGTGTACCCCTTCACTGGTTTTGCTTCTGTGAGGTTTTAAGTGAGATTTTCTTTGGTTCATGTAGCCTCAGCCTCTTCTTGAACCGGTGCTTCCCTGCCATTTCACCTGGACTGTTTCCATCTGACTGCCCAGTGGGCTGCAGTAAAAGCAGGGCAGAATTAAAGAAAAAAAACCCTATCAAGCGGCTAGAAAACTGTACTGAGCACTGTACAGGAAACCTGGACAGTGAGCTGGAATCGTAAACCAGCATGGGCAGCACGTACACCCAAGGCACCTCACTCCCTGGAGTACAGCCCGGACTGGCCAGTCTGCAGGTGTGTCACAGTCCTCGGGAGCTCCTGGGCTCAGTGTCTTATGGCTCCTGGTCCAAGGCAGATGTCTTCAACTCTGCCTTTTGGGAATGTCTGAGTAGGGGTAGTGGAGATGTAAAAGCTTCTGACAAAACTACATGTTTCTCTAGCAGAGCTACAGTTTCTTCCTACCTTAAGCACACTGGAAAACTGTCTACATGCACACAACATTTTTCATTGGAAAATGTTATTTAAAGGAAAACAAAAAATGCATTTATATAATAGAAATATGGGTGAGAGTCTATATCTCTAGAAATATAAACCCATTTCCTTTTCTGAGAAGCAAAAGGAAGCAAACTTGTTCATTTTAGTGTGAGTTTAACACAATTCATGATTAATGCACATGGGTCAGGGCAATCCCAAGCACAAATACAGGCTGGGCAATGAGTGGATTGAGAGCAGCCCTGCAGAGAAGGACTTGGGGGTGCTGGTTGACAAGAAGCTCAGCATGACCCAGCAATGTGTGTTTGCAGCCCAGAAAGCCAACCGTATCCTGGGCCGCATCAAAAGAAGCGTGACCAGCATGTCAAGGGAGGTGATTCTCCCCCTCTACTCCGCTCTCGTGAGACCCCACCTGGAGTACTGCGTTCAGCTCTGGGGCCCCCAACATAAGAAGGACATGGACCTGTTGGAGTGAGTCCAGAGGAGGGCCACGAAGATGATCAGGGGCTGGAGCACCTCTCCTGTGAAGACAGGCTGAGAGAGTTGGGGTTGTTCAGCCTGGAGAAGAGAAGGCTCCGGGGAGACCTTATGGCAGCCTTCCAGTACCTAAAGGGGGCCTACAGGAAAGCTGGAGAAGGACTTTTTACAAGGGCCTGTAGTGATAGGACAGGGGGTAATGGCTTTAAACTGAAAGAGGACAGATTTAGATTAGATGTAAGGAAGAAGTTCTTGACTGTGAGGGTGGTGAGGCACTGGAACAGGTTGCCCAGAGAGGTTGTGGATGCCCCCTCCCTGGAAGTGTTCAAGGCCAGGTTGGATGGGGCTTTGAGCAGCCTGGTCTAGTGGCAGGTGTCCCCGCCCATGGCAGGGGCATTGGAACTAGATGATCTTTAAGGTCCCTTCCAACCCAAACCATTCTGTGATTCTATGAATGCAGATAATACTTCCCGTGTGTTGCTGTGGGAACTCACTGTAACTGTATGTCTCGCTGCTGTTAAGGTACATGGCTGCTCTTCAGAGTGCTCTTGGGACCAAATACCAGTGGACCTGTGCTCAGACCCGTGAAGCTAGTAGTGGTATGAACTAATTGCTGAAAATAAGTTTGGTACATGAAATACTGCAAATGTGGATGTTTCCTGTCTCAGGCCATTTTCAGCTGAGACAGGTTTGGGTCTGGCACAGACAGGGTGTATCAAAAGACAAAGGGTGGTATGGTCTAGGATTTCAATGCCTGTTTGGAGAAAATAAATGAGATTGAGCCAGACCTTTGAGTGATGGTTTACTGGTATTTTTCATGAAGCCTGTTTCTGGTACATTTAAACTTCCACTTCACATAAAGCCAAAGGATACTTTTGGGCAATGTAGCTACACTGTCAATGGTCTGAGGTGCTGGGCAGACTCCTGCTTCCATCTGTGCTGTTTCTGCGGTGTCATTTCGGCAAGTGGTGTTAGCAGGGCGGTGACTGGCCTGTTTAGCTTTCTGTGTGTACTGAGGAAGGTGGCTGTGCCCCTGTTGCTAACGTTAAGTTTGGTTCCCAAGTTGAGGGTAGGTGTCCCCAAAGTCTTTACTGCTGTACTTGAGATCTGCTCTAGGTAGGTCATTGACAGTATTTTAAGTACTGTATCAGCAAGTCTCTTTCAGCCCCTATTGTGTTTCCCTGTGTATCTGATTTTTTGTTTTAAGCTTGAATAAAAAAAAAAAAAAAAGCTGTGTGTCATCTTTTTTGGGTGTTTTGGGGTTTTTTTTGTTGGCTTTTTTCCTGCTTATGTTATTTCTGTGAGTAGTGGGGCAGCAAATTTAAACATTAGGAAAAGAAAACATGAAAAAAACCCAAATCCTGCTAAACTGTTTTTAAATAACTCTCCACCCCCAAAGAAAACAGACAATTTTCTCTTTATCTCCTTAGAGGCTAATGGAGAGCAGGAAAATACAGTTTTTGAACCATCTTTTTGTATGATGCACCACAGCTTTAGGGGCTTGTACATTTGGCTTTGTCTCTGCCTTCATTGTAGTTGTTCTGATTGCTAAATCGTTGAACTTTTCCCTTGAGCTCGCTCTTGGCCGGTATTGCTTATGGCAGACAAGAAGTATGTTTGTACCACTCTGTACCAGTGTATTTGGGACCTTGGGTTAACCTTTTTTAAAAACTATTGAAGAGATTTAACAGCCGTTCTCCTAAACCTGAGTTTGAATCTTTTAGTTGGCACAGGAGGTAATACATCACTTTCTATACTGTGCTGAAAAAAATAAAAACCTTGGACGTTCTTCAACTGATCTGGGTCACAATTGCAGGCAGCAATTTATCCTGATGGATAAAAGAAAATGTGAACTGAAATGAATGCTTTTTGTTGTTTCTGCCTGTTGAGTTCCATCTGTAACCCCTCTTGAGCTAACATCCTAAAGCAAAATCACAATTTTCTTTAGTAACAACACTTTACAGAAAACGGCAACAAGACGTTAAATGTCAACTGAATTATCCCTTTCAAATGTGTGTAGATTAGCTGTTCATGTGCTCTATTATTTCTTGCAGAATGGAAACTGGAGAACTTGAAGAGGCTGGATGTCAATCAGGTATCAAACATACCTAATTTAATAGCTCATAAATTTTCACCTTAAATTATGAGTTTTGTGTGATTTAAACTAATTTCATAAAATCATAGAATGATTTGGGCTGGAAGGGACCTTAAAGATCATCTAGCTCCAACCCCCCTGCCGTGGGCAGGGACACCTTCCACTAGACCAGGTTGCTCAAAGCCCCATCCAGCCTGGCCTTGGATATGGTTTATGGAATTTGAATGAATGATCACACTGATGTAGCATTTCCCTGGAACGTGTTACCTAAAAGTTAGAGTTGCAGGAACCGCACCCATACCAAACATAATATGAAAAAGTTTAAATTGCTTGTTAACACATGGCAGCTATTTACAACTTCTCGTCCTGAAGATGCATTATCACACCACTTTTAGTTAAGTGATCATATGCCGTTGTAGAAAGCGTGTAGTACAATGTGCCAGGTACTCCTCAAACTCAGTGCCAGTTACCCAAAAGTAACTTGAATAGCATCTGACACGTTTTCAGAGTGGGATTTGGTTTTGCAAACCTTTAGAAGTAGCTTGTGATGCTTTCCCTCTACTTTCTACTTTGAAAATGTTCTGGAGCTGAGCTTACACCTCCTCGGTATCTCCTATGAAGGTGCCTAGCGAAACACAAAGAAAGCATGGTCTGATGACCGTGTTTCCCAAGTTTTTGAGCATATGCTGTATGCTTTTTGCTACACTTAAGTTAGCCATGTGTATGTTCAGTTTAGTTTTTCAGAGCTATCTATTTCAATGTCTGTATTTTGTCACTTTTTCCAGAAGTTGCTGTCATTATTGAATCAAACCCAATTCTTGCTATACTGTTAAACTGTGGTTTTTTTCAACAGGGTCTGTGATTATGGCCCAGCCACTTAGCAATTTAGACAATTTGTACTGTAAAGGAAGAAAAAAAGATGGACGACTTAACCCTTGATACTAAATCAGCCAAGCTTTTTTAAATCATGATGATAATGCATGTACATGTGTGCACCTGAAGCTTGTTTGCTTCTTACTTCCTATCATCCTATGAAACCCAATATATGAATAACAGACTCCAAACCTGCTCAGACAAGGGAAATAAACTCGTGCTAGAAGGTTGAAGTTGGGGTTGTTCTGGATCAACTGCTTTCAGCAAAGCCCTGGTACAAAATTGGAGATCAGTTTTCCTCTCAAGGTTGGCAGGAGTTATGGGAGTGTTATTTTGAGACTGTATAGAAGAGTCTCGAGTGTCACTTTGTTCTGTAACAGAGTCCCCAAAGGCAGAGCTGTTGTCCTGTAGTACATGTGGGTCTATGGGTGAAAATAGCAAACTAGACTTCTGATTGCTTTTACACTACATGTAAATTGTCCTCTACAAATAATGGTTTGGAGTCTGCTTCTGCACAGTAGGTCTGAGGCTGGAGCAGTGCCTGTGGTTTCAGTAGTAGTTTCTTCAGATTTGTGCTGGAGAAACAAAGAATTTTGGTGCATAGTTTTATATTAAAGGAACATATAAACCTGGTGAGAGGCAGTGTTTTTCATCACAAGTAGAAGGTAATGGTAACTTATTTTATGAGATGCCTTGTTGTAGATTGAAGGGCCTTTTTGAGGGCTGACTGGACACAAATAAAAGTGCAGAATCCCCCCTCTGAAGGGGAGAAGGTGAGTAACTGGCACTGTGGAAACACGGCATAAGGAATGCTGTGAAGAGCAGTATATTCAGTGTACTGCTTAAAACTGTAAATATAAAATTAGTTCTTTCTGTGGTATAAATAGTCATAAAAAGTGGTATGGCTCTCTGAGTACAGTGGAGGTACTGAATTCCTGTGAATAAATACTGTGGGGGGTTATATTTGTATTTTTGAAGCTTTATCAGTAGTGGAGCCTCACGTTTTGCATCTAATCATGCCATGATGACTACTGGAAACAAACAAACAAACAAAAAAAAAACATTATAAAGGAGAGTTGTGTGTCATAACTTCACAGTATTATACCATTTACTTTTGCAAATGCAGATACGTTAAACTGAATTTATTAGCTCTAGAGACTGGAATTATATTAAAATGGGAATGCTTCTGTTTGCACAGGCTGATATTGCACCACTGATGGCTTCCCTTATCGGTGTGCCTTTCCCCCTGAATTCTGTGGTAAGAAGTACAAACATTTTTCCATATTATAGAAATCTGCTCACCATAGAGGTAGAGGTGTTGGGAACAAGACTTGAGGCATGTGAGGGGAAAGATTATGGATTTGGTAAAGTGCTATAGGGTATGGAGACTGTAGTTTTAGCTTTATGTGTATGTGTTTTCAGTTCAGAGTATAAACTCAATCTTTTTATATATTGTATAGTGCTTTCAATTGGAAAGGCAGCTGATCCTTTTATAATCTGCAATTTTATACTCTTGAGCTACATAAAAGTTTTTTGTTATTTTGTTTTTTAGGGGTGGTAAAAATGCAATATGGTTTGAATAACACTTGATTTTGATCATGAAAGCTGAGCCTGTAAACAAGCTGGTTCCTGCAATTTAATGTTTAATTATTTCTTGTTTAAACTAGCGTGCTTTCTTCAGATGGTATCTTGTGCCTCTAATTTAGTGAACAGTGAGTGCCCTCACTGTGAGATGACTTTTTCTTTGAATTTCTTTCGTATATTATTACATAGTCCAAAGGTTGTCTCATAAATATCTAATTGACAATTAGCATTATGTTAGTGTGCTTTCATGCTGCTTGTTTCACATTTAAAACACCTATTTACAGCACATTTTTCAAAATATTTGTTCTGGAGACTCTGCCCCAAATTCTGTCCCCCTGTCCTGCACTCATTGCTGGTCATGCAAGGAAAGCTGCCCAACATAGCGTGGCACAGGAGCTGCTCGCTTTCCCATCATGAGTACTGGGTGAGTCAGGCCCAGGCAAGGCTTTGGATGGAAGACTTTTAGGTATTTCAAAAATGGCTTCTGATTAGAAGTTGAGGTTGTATTACTATATAGTATATAGTTTAATAACAACTTCTGTTATTTACCTTTTTTGCATTCCTGTAGGAGCTGGGATATTATAAACGGTCCCTGTGATGTTGAGAAATGATGTGAGAAGAGTATTTCCAAAGGAGTTACAGTAGCTATTTCAGCAGTAATTTGAAGTATTCTTACTGCTCATTTGACCTGTGATTCAGTTAGAGAAATTCCTGTTTCTTCATTTAAATTTTTTTATGTATATATGTATTTTTCTTCCCCAGGGAACTCTGCCTCTGGAATATCTGAACAATAGTGCTCATTTCAAAGCAGAGAGCATGTTTACCAACGCTGTTCAGATTCTTGAGCAATTTAAGGTAACTAAACATATGGTAAAGAAAAATATGTCTTTGAATAATAGTTGGTGCTATGTGTAAAATAATTATACTAGGACATACACTGTATATAGCATGCTGTAATTCAAAGGATTAAAATTGAATTGCGCATACTGGGTGATGTTGATTGACTAGCTGTGAGCCATATCTGAAGGAGTTTGAAAGACTTTAATAAACACCTTTTTTGTAAGGAGAATCAGTAACTTTTTTATTCATTCTTTTGATGTTTATCGATATTAATGTAAACCTACTTGCAGTATGTTGGTAGAATCTGAGTGCTGATAACTGAAAAGCGAGATACTGCCTTTGCAACAGGGGCTGGGAGACAAGGCTCTAAGTCAGTATCAGTACACAAACAGATCCAAAAGGTAACAGGCACCTGTCTATGAAAGAAATTAAATTAGCGGCCTAATTAACTTTTAGCTAATGCTGTCGTATCTGTTGTTTTGCTCTGCAAGTGTTCATCTCTGGCTTCTCTGTCTTGATTCATCTAATATCAGATATTATTGTATTATGAGAACACATACGTGGTCCAAACAAAAAAAGGTTATGTTTCACTAGATGCTTTTCAACTGTGGAATAAGAAACAGTCCCAAATCCAAAAATCTCACTTTTGGCAAGACATATAAATGCTCTGAGGGAAAACCATCTTTTCCACAGACAGGAAGCTGAGAGAGAGAACTGTTGCCCTGTCAGGAAATCTGTGTGATGATGGTGGAGCAAGGAACTAGCCTGAGAGTACCTTCAAGAGATTAGTACCATCAGCACCTTCTGTCCCTTGAATGCCACGTTCACAAATGTAGTTTTTGTGGATACCAGGTTCGCAGTGTCAGCAGCAGAGTCACTTCCAAATCTATGGTGGAAAGCTGGCATGTAGCAAGGGAAGTGGCTGGCTGGCTGTGAAGTTGAAGCGTGCTGGTAGAACCTCCACAGTTGGAAGACCTCTGCTCTAAGAATTAAGGATGTGACTCAGGTCTTTTTCAGTTAAATTGGTGTCTTGGGAATTATTTAAAAAAAAAAAATCTGGTCCTTCTTTTCTTTAAGTTTATTTTATTTTGTCATTTTGTAGTGCTAAATTATCTATTTTCTTGTTGGCTGGCTTGTTTCTAGCATTATTTTGGAAGGATCATGTGTGAATCTCCTTTGCATTTCTCTGGTGAAGCAGAAGTAGCGCACTGGCTTAGACATGCCAAGTGGGTTTTTACTTTTCCTGTGATGGACTGACCTGACCACAGTTTGTACTCCCTGGAGAAGATGTTGCCTTGGATGGATAGGATGAGAAGTGCAGGTTGCTACTTCAAGCTGTCAGGTTTTGGGAGCAGTATGCTTAGAAAGTTCCTGCCTGCGCTTTATGCCGACAGTGAGACTCGAGTCAGGCTGCTGCAGGAGGCCTTAAAGATGTTTTGACAGGCCTTGGGCAAAACGGCTCTGACGGCATCAAAACCTTCTATTTTTATGCATGTGCAGGTTAATCAATCTAACAGCATTGCTTCAGCAGTGTTGCCGCAGTGTACTAGTTCCCATCTGGCATAAATACCGGTTTCATCGAGGGAGGTTGTCACTGAAGTCTGGTAGCACTTCTAGCTGTATCTTCCCTTTATCCTGCAAACTGTAGAAGTCCTTCTGTGAAAATCACTGGCTGGGGAGTGGTTTATTTTACCTACTTTAGAGCAGATCTGGGTTTCCAGGAACTCAAAGGAGTTACACATACAGGAGTATAACACCCAGTTTCCTGGACAACATATCGACAGTGTGATTTCATTCCTTTTCCAAAGTCTTAGAACTCTTCTGTGATTTTTTTAGTTTAATTCCTGGTACAATTTTTAGTCTTGTTGCAACTTGCATATAATGGTTTAATGCTTTTTTATGCAGGTTAAGATGAGTCAGAAAAAGGAAACTACACTGTCATTTCTGTTCACACCATTCAAGTAAGTGTCTGTAAAAACTATATATATTTTACCTGATTGTTTGTCTGATCACTTCGGTATTTCAGTGAGATGCAACAACAGAAATTTGGTCTCTTCAGTCTTTTTTTTTAAATGACAGTGTTTATCTGATTATGAAACTTTGCACTAGAACTCTATGCAATTAACTTCTATTTAAAACTTCTGGTTAGAAGTAGATTTCTTTTTAAAAAATCTATTCCTTACAGTTAGTTTTCTGTTAAGGGTTATTTGCCTAAGCTTTTTGACAATATAGCTATATATAGACTGCATGGTAATTTTCACTGACTTTTTTTTTTGCTATATTCTTTTAGCATTCCTTGGGAGATGTAAGTCCCTATAGGGTCAGGAAATACAATCTGTTCTTGTTTATATATATATAAAAGTTGAACTAAGAATTGTTTCTTCTGTGACTTAAAATCTGATGAAAAACAAACAAAACACCTTGCATCCAGAAAAGAAGCTCAAAATCTTTAGAATTTGTGTTGCCTATTGTTAGTGTTTCCAGGGCTGTTGAAGAAGTCTCTGTAGTGATTTGTCTATCTGCGAGCTCTGTGTTCTAGTGTGTGGAGCAGTTACTGACCCGCTCACCCTTCAGTCTTATCCAATTAAAGCTGCTTTTTCCTTTTTCTTCCCCCCCTAAAACATTTTTGAAAGCTTTGCTATGGGTGCATGTGATACTGTTCAGTTTAGCTTTCAGTTTGTGGAGTGTTCCAAAAACGCTTTGTCACCGAGAGCAGCTGTTTTCCTTTGGGAAATAAAACTGATGTTAATTAAGATCTTTAAATCATAGGAGTGGTAAAAAGTACTTGAATCTCTTCCTGTGAAGTATGTTTAATTGCTAAATAAGATTGCTGTCTTTCTGAACAGAGATTTACTGTGTTATTTTATATCACTAGCTTCTTCAAAGGGAAGGGTTCAAGACAGTCTCTGAGGCATAAGTCAAGTCAATCTTGGGTACATAATGAATGTTTTAGATCAAATTCTGATTAAGAATGACAGGTGCATTATCAAAGAATTTACTGATCTGTATGGAACAAAAATGCCATATGGAAAGGATGGTCCATCATCTTTGATTCTGTAGGGAAAGACTGTTAGTTTGATTTCACAGCTCTTGTTTAAATTTTACTTTTCCCCAAGAAATAAGACTGATTCTGTAAAATAGGATGTGTTTTTCTTAATGTTAAATTTATCTTTAAAGGAACTAAATGTTACTGATTGCCTTATGGACTAGTGTCTTTCTTTTTTTTTTGATATGTTGAATTGTTTTAAGTGGAAATGCCCAAGACATTTATCACTTCAGAAATATGGCTAAAACTTGGTATGAATATGTTGTTACTTTCGGTATGGTCCGTTGCAAAAATAAATTTATTTTACTTTCTTTAGGTATTCTTAAAACTTTTCTGAATCAGAATTTGGGTTAATGGTCCTTCCAGGAAAGGTTTTTGTATGAGACCAAAATAATTCCTTGGATGTGTGAATTACCTTACAAAAGGTGCCTGTGCTTGCATGTTGTATGGGTAAAGACTTTCTTTGGTTCCTCAAGATGACATTGTTTATTTTCACTCTAGGAAAACAAAAAAAGACCCATACCACAGATGGTCACACATTAATGCAAATACTCATCCACAGTGTGCTGTGGCAGGGGAGTTTGGCCAGATTCTAATTAGTCTTCACCACTTTCCTTGACTTTCAAAACTTGGCCCATGTCTGGGAAGCTACCAAGGGGCCTTGTCCAACCAGTTACTAATAGTTGGGATGAAGTGGTTGAACACCAACTTATTTTTAAGCAGATGAGTAACTTCCTAGTGCTCCAGCTTGCAGGAACTGAAGGAAAACCTGAGGTAGTTTTAGACATGACCTGTCTGCAGATCTATCCCCTCCTTTACGTGGAGGTGACTGACTGTGTGTGAGCAGTGAATGCAAGCCTGAGCTTCAGCTGCAGGTCATGATCTGATGCATTAGTGTAAGGCAATCCTCATCAGTTCTTCGAAAAAATTTTGCTTGAATCAGAGTGAGATACTGAGGGAAAGGCATGTACCCCCTTCTGCTGACTTTACTGTGACACTAGTTTTTTGGTGGTAGATAAAAGGGTATAGAAGGGTACAGTTACTCTACTTCTTTCAGGAGAAGTTAAAAAGGCAAAGTTGGGGACAGCTTACTCCTGTATCTGGAGCAAGAGATCTCTTGCTATACTGTGCTACGTTTCAGAGTAATTGGTAATGGTATGGAGATTGCATTTCTGCACAGCTATACGCTATTTGGACTTGTCAGCCCAGGTTTAATGGAAGGTTTGCCTGCTAATTTGTGTTAATCTATGGTTGGCCTTGTCCACTGCTGCAGCTGAGCGCAGTTCTGTGCTGTGTTTCCGCTAGGCACTACTGTCCTTTCATTAAGACAAGAACAACTTCTTCCACCACTGTTCATTGATTTGAGTTGTACAAGGGGGTTATATCCTTTTTTCATCCTTCTGGTGCCTGAAATCTGTAACTTGAAGCTCAGAAAGTGTGTGCTCCAGCATAATGCTTTATTCCTTCCTTGTTTATTGGAGGTTAGTGAAGCGTAATTCATGTCTGAAGTGCTTTGGGACCATCAAGTTTATGTAGAAATTTAAAATATAAATATTCTGTTTTGGAATATTACAGATTTTTTTTTTATATTACAGCATCTTGATAACCTGAAAACGAACGAAGATATCTCTAAGAATTGCCTTTCTTAAAGTATTTAGATTAAATGGTGTAGTTGAATAGAGTCTGTGTAACAGAAACATAGCTAAGAGTTCCAGAAGAAATCTGAATCTAACATTTCAGATTGAGACATTCTGGTTTCAGATAAGTTGATACAATTACTATTGAAGATGTGTTTATCTGGGAGGGGGGGAATACATTAACAAATAATGCGTTCTGTAGAAACTACAACTTATCATCAGCTTAATTTTTCAGCCAGGAGGGGGGGAATACATTAACAAATAATGCGTTCTGTAGAAACTACAACTTATCATCAGCTTAATTTTTCAGCCAGAAATAGCATTAAAAGGTTTGTTTTAATATCCTGTGGGGGAAATCCTGTTTCCAAGCTTGATTTTCAAATGTTTTATTACCAAGTGACTAGAAAACTATTCATGATCTTCAGATGCAATGACTTAAAAACTAGTGTTGAGTGGTATGTTGACTATATTGCACCAAAAGCATTAAGCTAGTTTATATATATATATAACAAGCCTATTTTTACTCCTTATTTACACAACATTGGCAACAGAGAAAGTTTCTCTGATTGATATAAGACTTCTGATTTCCACAGGGAATCTCGTCCCTAGTAGAAGCATGGCTGACACAACGGGCAGGGAACGAAGGAGGCCATTAGAAATGTGCCCTTTCCTACTTGGATCTAAATTGTACCTCTCTCTGAAATCCATCTGTCAAGTGTATAATGATGAGGAGAATGGAACTGATCATTGTGTTGTGTGATGGAAACTTCAATAGTGTCTACTTGACCGGGTTTGAGGCAGATTAGAATGTGGGTAGCTGTATCTATTAATAAGGGTGTGTCTGGCTGCCAGTAATGCCATTTTCATTTTGTCAAAGTGCCTTCATCAAGGAACAAATCTGTGTAAAAGCGTATCTTGACACTACCTGTGAAACTGTTGGGAATACTTTTCAGAAAGAGCTCAGCTGCAAGTGTCTGCTGATTCTGCAGGGCAAGGTTGCACAGCTTGTGCCCAGGGGAATGAATATGCAAGAGCAGAAGAGCGTCCCTTGCTTGTATGCAAGATACCTGCAAGGCTGATATTGAATAATTGTTTAGAATACTTATCTGCAATTCCAGTTGGATACCTGGAGGGATTTACTGTCTGAAATGAGTTTCCTTCCCACTTCCTTCCGCTCCCTGCCTTTTTTTCCCAGCTATGAAAGACTTTTCAAAAATTACTTGCTTAGCAAAATCAGAGGCTTTTCTTATCACGATTCTGAGATGTAGGCACAATGCTTTGACCTTTATGTGTAAGAAAGGCAGGTACCAAGATGCCAGATGCTTTGAAGGAAGAGTGAGGGAGGACAAATCTGAAGATTGCTGACGGAGGAAAACTGATGTCCAGGGTAGTGAACTATCTTTCTAGCTTTCTGACCATTTGATGTACCTTAAGGCAACTGCAGAGCTGGCACAGTTCGAAGAGGAGTGTGCCAAAAGGCCAGATGCTACTGTTGCAAAAGCATTCCCAAAGTTGGCATCTCTGGGCTGTGAAAGTAATCCTACCAGGAGTAGCAGGAGGACCATTGCAGTGAGGTGAGTAGATGGGACATCAGTTGTTGCACTAAAATCCTCTTAAACAATTAATGCAATTTGATTATCCCAACAGGTACTAGAGATTTAAGATACTAAATTACACAAAAGCACAGGAGTGTTTTTTATGTATCCCTGGTGTATACAGTCCTTTCAGGGAAGACTGTGCTTCCAGCTGTTCAGGTTCTGATGCCTCACAGTAAGATGGCAGGAACAGTAGTTTAAGAACCATATACAAAAAACAAGAGATGAGCAGCTGAATTATAATCAGTGCTTGCTTTCCACTAGCTGTGCTTTTTTGTCGAATGTCTTGAGCAGTTTATGTCAATAAGGGTTTTTTTAACAGGAAACAGCTTAAGTATCTTAAAGTCAAGATTGTATCTTCTCATATATGAAAAAATTCCGTACTATCTTGATGCTGCATTTTTAAAGTAACTTAATTGTTTGAATACTACATTTTAATCATCCCAAATACATATTTTTTGTGTGTATAATCAAGTTATAACTTGCATAGTTATATAGAAAGTCACGGCATTTTTAATGTGCACCGTACAGCTAGTTAATAAAAATGTGCCTCTCCCTCACTGTATGAAAATGTAACTCTTTCCCTTTCCTCTACCCTCCAATATGAACTGAGATATAACTCCCTTAAACATTTGCATGGATTTGCTGCAAGGAAGTATCAATCATGTAGACTGAGTCTTTCCACATAATTGTGCATCATGTATTTGTCATGGTGATAGAAAAGAAAATAGTTCTTTCGTAATGTAGACTGTCTTTGAAGATGTACAGCAACTTCAAAGACATGCCATTTGCACAAATACCTCTCTTTTCTTCCTTTCTCTGACGACTGGAGATACAGCACTACATTGTTCCCTCTGTCTGATGGCCTTTCAAAACTTAAATAATAGGTATTTCTACAAAATTGACATTTGGAGCAAAGTGAAATAAGTGATTTCTCCTCCACCATAAAGTGGGGCAGAGTCCCTTAAGATGTCAGTAAACATCCTTAGTAACATAGTACATCCTTTGAAGCATCCTGTTCTTGTTTTGTTTAAATAAATGGCATTTATTTAAATACGTTAGTATGTGAGATATTTGTGATACATGTGATAATGCCTTGTAAGAGCAAACATTAAGAATTGAATGTCAGGAGGAAAGGGTGAAGCTACTGCAGCAGGGAAGGGTATTTCTAACAGCGATTACTCTCCCTGTCTATTTGTCTGAATACTTTGTGTTTCCAGAGGTACCTTGATTTAGCAGAGACACTGATTTATCAGGTAAGACATTTCAGCCCCTTTATTCCGTGGTCAAAAGTGAGGTACAGCAGCTTCTGTCAACTTCTAGTGAACCCTGGAAAGGCAGCCAGCTTTTTCCTTTCTCCACTTTGTCCCCACTGTGTTACCAGGTGAGAATCTAGCCATCAGCCTGCTTCTGGGGCAGCTGGTACAAGCAGGCCAGTATGGGCACCTTTAGCCTCTTGGTGTTGGGGAGGCAGACTGGCAGCCCTCGCCCGTCCGCCCTTGGCTTTCGGAACCTGTGTATATACATGTGAACAAAACGTAGAAATGCAGTGCTGTAGAGACAAAAGTGCTCAAATGGAAATAATGGCTTCATATTATTTTTAAAAAAGACTGATTGAACAGTAGATGTATTATCACTTTAGGGAGAAATCAGCGCCTGTGCTATAAAATACATGTTCTTTGGCAAAAATGTCAGCTTCTCTTTCAGTAAATAGGCTGTGTCTGAAGCGCCCTGTTCTAAACGCTGCTGAGGAAGGAGGCAATCCTCTTAGAAAGCAGGCATCCTGCTGGTCTCGGGTTTCAGCAGTGCACTCAGGAGCTTTTCGTTTGTACATGAAAAGGTTACTGGCAGCAACTTCTGCACAGGAGGACCAGGCATAATTGGATTTACTATCAAGTAGGAAGTAGGTGAGGTCTTTAGAAGGAGCTAAGAGGCTAATGTGTAAGATAAAATATCACAAGATCTATGTGTATTTCTCTATTTCCTTGTATAAATCCCTTTGGCCTTTTCTTGGAATTTGTGAGGCTTCATGCAATGAGGGTGAGGGAGGGTGTACAGGCAGGTGGTAGGATGGGGTGGGCAGAGGATGTTCTGCACCGGGTCATGAGTTGAGAGGCAGTGCAGGGCTCTTTCTGGATCTCAGTAAGAAAGGCCCAATAACAAATAGCTTAATAAAATAGTTGTTTTAATAAGATAAAAAGACGACTATGGATAGTAAGTAAATCGTACATCCCTTCAGGTGCTGGGTACCCTGCATTCGTGCAGCATCAGATGGAGCCCGGATGGGTTTTCCCACGGTGCTGCACAGATCCTGTCTGTGGAGAGGTTCCCTCTTTTTGGTCATTTAAGCTACTATATGATTTTCTTGCAAGAATCAACTCTAGTAATAATTTCTACTGTCAAACAGAATGGAGGTTCACATGAGAACTTCTTGCTGCACTTCTAGATAAAGATGAGGACAGGCAGGCAGCGTAACCGCTGGTACGGAGTGGGAGCTGCCTGCAGGCTCCTCGGTTACTACAAGCTGGCTGGGTTTGTCCTGCGGCCAAGGATTTGTGCAGCACAGCCTGGAGCCACACTGGACGGGCAGCACGGGTCTGGGCCTACTCAGGTTATCTGTCACGTGGATCACTGACTCCTTGATATACGATGGTCTCCTGGTCAGGATCAGTGGGGGGGCCTGCCCAAACATGTGTTTTGGTGGCCCTGGGGCCCAGCTATTAGGTACCTGCCCAAATACAGCACAAGCTGCCTGCTCCGGATGCAACGGGTTGGAAAATGGTCACTACAGTTTAGGTTGGCATGTAGGATTGTGGAGCAGAAGAGGACCTGTGGCACAACACTACGTAGCCACAACACTGCAGATATCTAGATCCAGCTCGATGTATGACATAAATCATCATACATTTTGCAGAGGTCAGGGCTGACTTACAGCATAGGTAGGGCATTTAGAGTCAGCATGTCCCCTACAGTACTGAAATAGAAGAGACTTTAAAAATGGTGTGTTTCCTTTCTTTCAAGGATCTTCATCTTCCCTGTTAAGCAGTTTCCCTTTCCAAGGCTACTGCATCATGTCCTGCTGGCTCTTCAGGCAAAACCCCTGCCCCTGCTAGGTCCCTGCATCCAGCTTTTCAGTTCTGCTTTGAGCAGGCCGGAGGGACCGCTTCGGAGCGTGACCTCCTCCCTCCTGGCCTCTGGTTGTCCGCAGCTCTTGCCATAGTAGTTTGCATGAAAAATCTGCTGTGTGCAGCCCAGTTATCTTAGTTGTTTCTCTGTTTAGTGAATTGGCAGCTGGCAGTTAGCTTGCCCACTCCTTTTTCTCTCATCTCTGCTATCTAAAGGATTTACATAAATATCCTAAGGCACTTTGCTGTTGAATATGCGAATATGCTGCATCAGGGACGCTGATTTGTGGAAATTAGAAGACTATTTTAATTCCCAGAATTTGACAGTCCAGGATTAGACCATTAGCAGTCAGACCACTTCCTGCGGTTTCACTGGTGTCCTGCTGTTTCCTCCTTTGCATATTTGTAAATCTGAATACAAAAGTATACATGTACTGGTAGGTTTTTGCAATGTGTCAGTAAAGATGCTTTTTGCTGTCTTTGGCCTGTGGAGGTGTGTATCCTCTCACTTCATTTCATTATGCTTTAAAGAACAAAAACCTCAGAACTTAAAACAGGAGCCTCTTACTGGCTTTTATTCCTTTTCTTTCTTTTGGAGTGCCTGATGCATGCAGCGGTGCTTTTTAATGCTTCTTAAAAGAAAAAAAATTGTGAAGATAACTGAGTACAACCCTACAGCTAGACTGGCTGATTTACAGCCTAACTCAGTAGTCAGAAAATCCAGAAACACAAAAACCTATTTGAAATTTAGGCACTCCAAGACTGAAACTCCTGGCAGTGGAACAGCAGGAGAAAAGAGAGTAGATCAAGTTGGGATAGGGAATATTGAGGGTCCTGGGCTTTAAGAAACTGTAATAAACCCTTTAGTGTAGGTTTGTGTGGGGTGCCTTTTCTTTAAAAAAGCACAGCTTTAGCACACTAAAAACATCGCTGTAATTTTTTTATCTGTAAACTACAGGCATCTTGCTTCTGAATTATGAAAATCAAGTTTCATAGGACTTGCCTGTTTTAGTAGCTTATCTGAAAACATTTTAATAAACGATTAAAATTCAGGCCATCTAAACAGCTTAAGGATCACTGAGTTACCCACCAAATTGTTTAATCTTTGAAACTTCACTCTTTGATCAAAACTAAAACATATGCAAAAGACTGCCTCTATATCTCATAGTATGTGCTTTCAGTCTGTCTTTGGCAGATACAGTAAAACAGTTCTTTCTTTTGAGTAGGCGCATCTAAAGAACTGGAACCGAACACATTTTGAAAATGGGAAAAATCAGCTTCTGCCTATTAAATTTCATGTAAATATGTAATTTGGTAAAGTCCATAGAACTGTAGCACATTTTTTTTTTCCTGATCATTGCCGATAGCAGTATCATGTACTCTGTACTGCACAGCAAGTTCAACAGAAAGTAAACATCATGGTTCCAGACTTTGATTTTTTTAAATATTTATTTGGTCAATTTTTCCACGTTTTGCTGAATGAACTCATGACTTTGCATCACTTGCCATTCACTTTCTTTCTGATGATTCTCTCCTGTTGATGGAGAAGTGGGAAGGTTTTATATTGTGCATTTCATTCCGCTCCTACAAGGCTGTGTACCATACCTTCAAAAGAAACAACAGAACAATAAAGTTAGGCTAGTTTGTGATTGCACTATCATTAATATCAAGTCTCTGCACTCATGGGTTGCTAACTGGGATGAATTTGATATAGAGCAGGAATAAGCATGCAATCGTGTTTCTGCTAAATTAATAGCGTTCAATGCAAGATCTGTGTGTCTACTTGCCCATTACCCACCTAATGCTTTCTGAGGTGCTGTCTCTGTTGTACGATGGGAATGTTTGAAGGCAGCTCTCATGGGAGACTGACTTTGTTTTTGAAGGCTGTTGCCACTCTGAAAAAGGCTTTGAAAAAGTGTTGTTCGATTATTTGTATGACTTTTGAGTAGCAGCCCTGCAAAAACATCGGGCCAGTCTTACATCCGCACTTTCAAGATGCCATTTTGCCGGCAGTGGTGATGTGGATCAAAGCAGTAATAGTGGGTCCTGCAAGTACTATTTCAGCTGATTGCAGAATTGCTGGACTGGAAGCCATCTTTCTTCCTTAGTATGGCCCTCTCACAGAGGGATGGGTGGTAACAGAGTTTGAACATATTCAGCTGCTTCTCTTGCTGGTAGTTTTCTCCCATGGTGAGAGCAGAGAGGCGCTGGCACCTGTGCCCCTCAGCGTCCAAGTGGCAGGGGGACAGGGGTGGGTGGCAGATTCCTGGGATGCTCTGCAGGATGGTGCCAGTGGAAGAGCTTCATGGCGAGAGGGGCAACGTTAACCTGGGCGATTTCTTTCAGGCTGCAAGTTACTAAGATGCCAGGGATCTTCTTTCTGGAGAAGAGGACAAGAACCTGTGATTGCTCAGCCTTTTGGCAAAAGAGGTTGCTGGAGTTGTTTGGACAGTGGTAGTCTGATGCCTCTTTTACTGCTAACAATTTTGGAGTTAGAAATTTCATAGCAAAGCAGGTGAGAAGGTCTGCCTTACGTGGTGTTCAGGAGAAGGTAACCCATACAAAATCCTAGCAGGTTTTATTCAGATGGCCTTGCTCCATCTTAGGGCTGTCACAAGGTTCAAGGGATGTATATCCTTATCCTCTAGCTTTTTTAGTTTTGCATCAACAGGAGGAGTTGGTCCTTTTCTCCCCATCCCCTAAACAGCCAGTATGAAAAGTTAGAAGACTGAAGTTTGCTGAGCAGCTACTTCTGATCTGCTGCTGAATATGGGTCATAGAAATGTGATCACTATGTCTTCTGCAAATCTTGCCACTCTTAAAGGGTTGTAGGATGCACAGTATTTTTTTTTTCTGATGGGGAGAGTGAAAAGGCAGTGATAGAAGGGTGTAGATGTGCATGAGCTGACAATAGTCAGGTACATGGAGTTTGTGTGTGTTTGGAGTGAAGCAGCTGAATTAAATTTGTTTTCATCTGACAGTGAGCTAGGAAAAGGTCTCAGCCCTTCTCTTTGTACATTGCATCTGCAGGTCTGTGATGCTTCCTTGACTTTCATTATTAAATCTGCAGCGTTTTAAGTGTTAAACTACTACAGATCCTAAGGGATTACTTTTTATGGTAGAATTCTGGAAAATATACTGTACAATAAAATGTCTATAAATCATTACCCAAATAACGAGGCATAATAAAATTAACAAACTAGCAGTGGTGGATACACATGTATTTGCAAGACATCTCCTTCTGTTCCAAGATTTTTATTTCATAGTTTGGCTGCAGCATGCTACCTGTGCCGTTGGGGATGGTAATTTCTGTAGTGTGATGATAAACAAGACTCATTGGCCAAAGAGAGGTCCCCTTGACATTGCTATGGTGAACGTGCTTCATCACAGTCTTGTTGTTAGTGCTGTCAAATAGCTTAGTTTATATGAAGCGTGAATGATGTGTTGGAAAGATTAATTTTGTCAGGTATACTTATGACAAGGGTAGTTAACATCTCAGAAGGGATAGTTTACAAGCACTTGCATGATTAGCCCAATTGTTTTGTTTCATAATTAATTATGTTTATTCATGGATAAAGCTGTGATTTCTGTCTGGAACTAGAAAGTTAATCTCTGACAGCCATTGTGAAAAACAGAATTACTCTTCTGGAACCACCATCATAATCTTAAGTCCTCAGAATTCTGATGATACTGTGAATACATATATGTTTATAATATATGTGACCATAGAGTTCTTGGTTTTTCTTTTAAGTTAAATCTCAGAGTACTACGCTTTACAGTGCATGTGTTTTGCAATACTTTCAAGAAAAGAATAGGAGGACAGAGTTGAGTCCACTGACTGAATTCTCTTTGTGTGTGTTTGTTATTTAATAGGACAAGTATTTTTCTGTTATGGAACAAGACTTTTGATTTTACTAGTCAAGACTATTCATCTGGAATTTGATAGAAGTGGATTTTGGTGATGGGTAGCAGGGGGAGTGTATGCATACATACTTTAGTTTTCTTTATAGAGTTCAGTATCTTTCTAATAATGATCAGTAAATTCACTTCAGTACTATTAATATTAATTGCATGGATGTGTGTATTAAGTGACCTTGAGAATACATTGACATACTAGTAGTGCTTCTGGCACGTTGCACACTAAAACATAGGGAAATAACTTTGATCAGTTTATTCTTTTCTAACACTATCTGTCTTGTATTTGAAACCTCTTAAATAGTTTAAGTTAAAATTAAGTGTTGCTAAGAATAGTTCAAGCTTTAACTTCAGATTTAAATTTTCCTTGTGGTTTTGTTGTTTGGTGAGTCTTGTAGGTTTTATAGAATCACAATTTCTGAAGTTCCTGGCTTCTTTCTGTAGAAAAATTTCCACTTCTGTTCATGGCTCAGCTTTGTCTTTTTATGCTTTCTGCTACATCTAGCAAGGGGCTCCTTTTAAATCTCCCATCTACTTTGTCAGCTTTAGGAAGTGAATCACGGTCCTCAATGGATGATAAGCTGCCTATGGTGAATTATACCCATTCCTTAACTGAGAGATAATCAGCATATTTGGTAGCTATTCTTTCTAGTCTGGTGTGAGATGCAAAAATTCTCAGATCACTTCTTTGAGTTTTTGCTTAATACAGAGGTAAAAAATATCTTAAGATGACGATCAACCCTTGCATTCAGGACCAAACTTGCATTTTGATACAGTTATATATGAACGGTCCTTAGTTTCTGGTGGAATTCATAAACTTTACAAAAATAATCTGTAGACAATTGTAATTCAGCATCTTGAAAAGCATGCATATGGAAATAAGGTAAAATGTGTGTTAGATGTTAGCTATTGAAAATTAACAATGCACCTGCTAATGGTAACCCCATTTGACAAAATAATTGCCTTCTGCATTTGACTTACTGAAGCTTTACTGTTTAAAAACCCCATTTATTCTGTTACACCATCCATGTACAGAGATCCCAGGTGCTGTCATCTAAGAAGGAATAGGTAAAGACTATTGTTCATTAATAATAAAATGATTCATTGAGACTAAAAAGATAATTAAGGGGTTTATAGCTAAATGACTAAAGATGTAAAGTGAACGATAATTTTAGCTTATTAAAAATTTGCATTGAATGTGACAAGGATAAAATCCACAGAAAATAGTATTTGTAAAACAATAAAAATAAGACAGTGAACATAGGAACATCTTGGATGTATTTAAGTCCTAAATAAAGCTGCTTAATATTTATTCCAGATTTTTAAAAATCCTTCCCTAAAAGCTAAGATACCTTTTTGCCTCCTGTTAATCTCTACACATGGTGAAAACTCCCACCTTGGTTTGGTGTTTTCCTCCCTTTCTCCTGCCAAAAAACTTAGCAAAACTTGAGGGTTACAGATTTCCTCGAGGCAGTACTTGGGTCTGGTTCGCCCGTTTGAAGAATTGATTCTAACTTGAGTCATCATCAGCCTTGGTGCGCGCTTGCTGGCTGCATGCTGGTAGCCCTCGGCCTGTGGAGCTGTAAGGTTGGCTTTCATAGGGATGTGTCATGAAGGTGCAGGAACAACCAGCATTCACTCTGCTATTTTTTCAACTCTGTTTTCTAAAATCCTCTGTTCTCTCCCCAAACCTAAGGTGGTCAAACACTTACCATCACTTTGTCATCTTTTCCTCCCTTTTTCCTTTTCCACGGGACCTCTCTCTTCCTACCTGTTTATAGATACCATCCTTCGATTCTTTTCTAGATTGAAAAGAATCAAACATTTTTTAATACAGTTATTTCATTTACTCTTCTCAAAAGTAAGATACATTGCTGCTCCTATTATCCAGTCTTTTAGAAGACTCCTGCACAATACTGCTGTGCTCTGAACTCAAGGAAACAGTATCAAAATATACCAGGATGTTATTAGTAATAAAATTTCAGATTGTTCAGGCACAGAATCCTTTCAATATATATCAGGGCTCAAAAGATGATATATATGTGGTGTTGATGATGTATCGACTGCTTCTGGTTTGTAGGCAGGAGTGGTTCCCAAGTGTTTGGGAGCTGCAGGAATGAGCGTTTCCATGCAGTAGTTGCGTAAGATCGGGACGTGCCCCTGTGGTTCAGCTGAGTGACCATACAGGTGATTGCTGCTGATTTCAATAGTACGAATGAGACCCCAGGGCCGGTCCTGATTTGGCACAGCCTGAAAGGTGAAGTTGGTGGTTGTGTATGAGGCACGGGAAGGAGGCATGCAACTGGGCCATCATGTGCTGGGGATGCTGAGGAGATGATGCTGTGCCACAGCAGTGTTGTGGAAGGTGTGAAGGAAAACTGCTGTATGTGTTCATCAGCTATCAGAAAGTTGTGACCCGTGACAGTTTGCCTGTGGTGCCTAGAGTGACAGTGGCTGTGTTGTGACTTATAACTGGCCCAGGGTAAGCCTGGGATCCTCTGGCCTGCTGCTGTCCTTAACTTGGAATAAAAATGGTACAGGAAAAATGGCTCCTTCCTTCTTCGTTTGGTGGAGGTTGATTGACTGGCTTGTTTCTGCATGTTGCTACTTTCTGTAAGGGAAGAATTGTAGCTGTTATTTAGGTTGATGATCAAATTCATTAAAATCAAAGAGATTTTTATTGCTGACCTCAGTGTAGCCAGGTAACTGCGTTATCCCCTGCTCTGGGGACTCTGCTAACAGCTCCCTGTGTAACAGGAGACAAGCTCTCATTTTTCAAAGAGAAGATTGCTAGGCTTCATCTACTGTTAGTGTGGAACCTGAACAATTCATCCTATGCTGACAGGCTTATGAACTGCTTACAGCCACCTATCAATAATTCTTGTGTGTGCAGTGCTTCTTGTCCAGAGCAATGGTCAATAATAACACACAAGGGAGATAATTTTCAGCAGTATCAGGTGGGAACACCTACATAAAAGAAACGTGTCTTAATGGATAGATCTTGGGATAAGTTAGACAGCAGCGATGTTGACACAAGTGTGAAGATGAATGTAGAGGAATGGATTAGTTCCAGTTACCTAATTACCTCTAATGAAGTTCAGAATATTTTGGTATGTTTCATTCCAGAGTAATTTTTTTATTACAAAGTTAATTTTTTCTGCCTCTTCCTCTGCTCGTGAAAAGAAGAAACGTTAATATCTCTTTATATTGTTGTACAGACCACTTTCTGATTCTGAACAGATCAACTTTTTAAAGAAAACAAGACTATATATTCAGCAGCAGAAGTACGATGAAGCGGTAAGTCTGTTTTTGCTATATGCCTTCTAGAAACCTTTTACAGGAACTTCTATTATATGTAAATATTTAGATTTGTTTAACTTGAAATGAAACTGGGAAATAAAACTTTTTTCTTTCCTTATGATGGATGTCTCACTTATTAACACAAATAAAATCCCACTGTAAGTCTCAAAAATTTTGCATTTTGACATCAGTTCTAATGAATAATACTGACTTGCTGTATTTTTTCTCATACTTCTTAAACTGTTTGTTACCATTCCATAGTATACTAACATACAGTGTAAGTTTTTATTTTCCACTGTAGAAAAGGGTAAATTGAGAGAGAAACTGAGGAATGTAGTTTGTGTTCACACTTCTTAGGCTGCTAGTTGCATGAAAAAAAGTATGATGTCTTGCTCCATCGTAGATCCTGTTTTGTTTTGTTCTTTTACCTGAACCAACTGTTCTTGTTTTTAATTTCACATTTCAGTTTGTCAGAGAGTGGCAGCCGTACGTGGAATCATTCTGTACTTCCCAGTTCCGGTATTACTTTCCTAAGCATTTGCTACCACTCCCTGTGCAACAGGGTACTCGATGGGTGCAGTTCACCAGTCCTTGTATTCTGACATTCACAGAAATAATTTGTGGAGCTAAATGATACAAAGAAGTCTTTCATTTTAACAGGTTTAGTTTGATCACTGACTTTTGTGTTAAAAAGTACATGAAAAAGTTGAATATGTTAGATTACATTTAACCTGCCAGATGCGTGGAAGAATAATTCCATTATGTGTTAGGATTCAGTTCTTTTTCCCTAATATGTTTCTCAGGGTAATAAATTACTATTTTATGCACAGGACAGCTAAATCTATTTTATACCTTGTGCCTTTTTATTTACCTCATTGTAAATTGGAAATAGCTCAGTTTAAATCAATGGATCTATTTTGCTGTGGGAGCAGGTTTTCTTTTTAGTTTCCTAATACTACTACTTGGCTGTCACACGTTTACTCATAGGAGACATTTTCTACATTTCAGCAGTAGACCCTGCGAGTTTGTGTTGTTGGTTACATATAAATTTTACCTCTTGTTCACTTGAGTGCCCCGTGTGTCCCCGTTCACTCTTGATCACTAACACATCGGGCTTGTGCCTGTGCCCTGGTTATTCTCAGCTTCTTATATCGCAGTGTAGAAAGGTCGGTGCATTACCTACTGCTGGGCTACAGATGATTCTTTGCCTCCTCAACTTTGCATCTCTTTGCATTGCAAATATGCATTCATAATTTTATCCTCAGGACTGACGTGATTTTGGGTGAGTTTGCTCATTGGCAGACTTGTGATCTCTTCAGTAGTTGACATACCTTTTTCTGTTGATTGTTGCTGTTAAGTCCCAACTGGATACCTGGACATATAAAGAAGCATCATCATGTATGCTCAACTTCTTATTATACTCTTCCTTACAGATCTTTTAATCACCAGAGAATCCTCTGTGATCACAAATTACACAGTTGAGCTTCCCATCTTTGGGTAAATCACAGGGGTCAGCACACCTCTGTGTAAGGAATGACACTCACGGTAGGAAAAACCACTGTCTTGATCATGGTGTCTCCCCAGTGGAGGTACTGAATAAGGGGACCTGTGATTAGACTGGGTACAACCCTTCTCATGTCCAAATTATTTGCATCCTGAGAGCCCCAAGCAGCTGCTTTGAATGAAAGTGGGCTCCAGTTCAGTCTCTGAATTCACGTCTGGTGCTTAGGCAAAGCACTGGGTGTATCAGGTACTACTGAAATGGAGGACATCAAACCCCAGGAAGAGGGTATTTCAGGCTGTGGAGAGTGACCATGTTTTAGCTGCATCCATAATCCTCTTCCTATGTAAATGTTGTGCCTTCAGAAGCACATGACTGTTTTTGGGGGGAGTCACTTATACTGGAATATATATATGGTCAAATGCTCATGGGAAAAACAAGTGGCATGCTTGGTAGTAGGTGGTGGTCAAGGTGTGCTATCTGTGTAGCTTTCACCATCTGACCACTGTTGTGGCCAGGGGGGATGGTGAAGGAGCCAAATGGTGGTTGACTTTGTCCAACAGGAGTCCAAGGCAGTGTGTACTCCAGCAGTTGGTGCTGGCCAAAACACTATACCTGAGCACAGAGAGGACACATGTGCCAAGAGTGGCGGAGCTGCTTGAGGTCCAATTGCTGTCAGGTCAATTTGTGGAATGGAGCTTACACTATTCTAAACTGTTGCTTATATGTTTTGTCTGCCTCCTAGGTATCTCTGTGCAAAACCCTGATTAACCTTGCTTTGGAAGGCTTGTCTTATTACCATACTTACGATAGATTATTCCTGGGTCTGAGTATTGCAATGAGTTTTGTGGGCTGGACGACTTACGTGATTTTGGTGATTATCAAGACCCATACCAATTTGACCAAGACTGTCCAGACTAAGAATAAGGTAGGTTGGAAACATGGAATGATTTTTTCTATTAGTTTTCAGCATTATATGTATGCTCAGTCTCTCTCTGTGCGGGACAAATTGCACACCTTCCACTTCTTTTGACTACATGTGGAAACTGGCAAGCTGTGGAGTTTTCAAGCTACTGTAATCCTGCGTAGTGTTACTGTTTGGTCCATTTATTATGATCAGTATTCCTAAGCCGTGTAAGTCTGAGTATGCAATTCTGTGCTTTCTCAGTTTCTTCCTTCCTACAGCTGTGCATTTTACTAGATGCTAATGCAAGTGTAAGCAAACATAGTGATTTAAAACTATTAGAGGGTCTGTCTTTAACCAGAAGTCAATTTTCAGCATTAATTGTAGTAAAGTCAGCACTCTGTTGTAGTAATATTTGTTTGGAAGAATACAGACTTCAGGCTTCCATTTCGATTTTTGTTCTTTACTGTAAGGCCCAAAAAAATTAGCATGTAAATTATTTTATTGCTGTCCTCTTTGGGAATGTGAAATCAGTTTTCAGAAGCTGTGCAGTCCAATCATGGCGCTTTTAAAATGTATAACCTGTTTCAATAGAAAGGTGAACTGTGGTTTTACAGATCATCTTGCTCTCATGCTCTTTGTGATTTGCAAGGGTGCAGCAGAAGACATCAAAGATGAAGGAAGCTCTTTTTGACAAGGTTATTATGGTTTGATTTTTCACAATGTACAAAATCCTAGGAAATTCATTTACTTTCAGTCATTCATTAGGAAAAGAGATACCTCAAAAAGGTGAACAGGCAAAAAGCTAGCATTTCACTAGAGAAGGATTAAAGCCTTGAGGGGGGGGAAAGGAAAAAATCTCCCAAACTTCAAGAATTTGTTTCAGAATAAAAGGAATTGTTTCATTTGGTAATGTAAATGAGAATGAGCACTCACTTAGCATCTTTACTGCCTTCAATATATTACTCTGAGAAAATTCCTATCATGCTATCTTGAGGTTTTTACTACTGGCTGAAATGATATAGTCTTGGCCTTTAATGAAAATGATCAAACAAAATTGAAATGGAAAATATTCATAAGTGCTGTACTGAATGATTTAGGTTTTCTTTCATCAAATAACTGAGAAGAAATAATCCAAGATGCATGTTATGTTAGATATGAACAAAATAATTACAATAAATAGACTGAGTATCAGGCATATTAATAACTACATTAAGCAAAAACTTCACATTTTTAGTTGACATCAGATTTTCATTTGGTCTATTGATTTTACTTGTTGAAGACAAAATTTATGCTGGTGACACTGGTAGAAAAAAAATTAGGTTTCTTAGTTCTTTGTCTATAGAATTTTTCTTTCCTCAGTTTTAGTTAAAGGTCTTTTTCTGTAGAAACCTTTTTTAGCGTTCCTAAATACTTAGGGAATCACAGTGTGAGGCTAATGCGTCATATATGGAAGTTATTTGGTTTATAGCTAATATTGGAGCTACTTAAAGAATTTTGCTGAGAAACTAATCTACCATTGACAAATAGCCTTCTGCAAAGCACAGCCTTATAAAATCTGAAAGGAGCCTCTGAATAATGAAACTGCATATCCTGTATATATCATCTTTAAAAGTTTTTGGCTTCTTATGCTGCATATAAAGAAAACTTTTTTTCTTTTAGAGTAGTGTGTTGTTTCGCTTAACAAGAAGCCTAACCTTTTAATCTATTTTTAAATATCCAGAGAAAATGCAAATCTGGTTTCCATTTTCAATGCATGACCGACTATATTGGACTCTATGTCTCTATATGGAATAAAATGTTGATTGTATGTGTTTACTCATTCAATGACAAATTATATTGTGTGCATATCTGATCCATACATATTCATTCTGTCTATATGTCAGCAAATGTAAAATTTAAAAGTAATAAAACAAAACTGCATTAGGTCAGCTTTCTATATGACATATTTTTTCTTACTTTAATGGCATATCTTAGCAGAAATTCTATTTTAAAAATCATTTAGAACTTGCATTTGCTGTCAGTTTAGATCAAGGCAGTTGTATGTCAGTTACGTGGCGGGGGGGCCAGAAAAAATGTGAACCCTTCTGTGTGAACTGCTAACTGAATGTCTTTTCTTCTCAGCATATTTAACGTAGTCACGTATCTGTCTACATAACTCATTCAAAGAAACTGGCATTCGTGTAGAAGAAAACAGTGTCTTCAGTCATTACCTACACAATCCACTGAAGACTGCTCAGTCACTAAAGCTGCCTTTGCTATGTCAAGTTGCAATACATAAAGATAAAATTGTTTATTTAAAACTTTTACATAATATTCCCTTACCAGTAATTCTTCTGATATCTGAATGTCCCTAAATAAGGAAGAGCAGTTCAATGACCAGGTAAAAGGCAGATGCAGAGTGACTGTTTAATGCTCCTCTTTGCACAAACAAGAGATTGCTACTACCTGATGATTAAGGACTAGCCTACCTGTCTGAGATTACCCATTTTAAAAATTTCCTTTCTCTCTTTGATGTTCCCCCTTACAGCACTCTCAGTCCGAGAACATGTTTCTTAGAGTACATGATAGGGAGAATGTTCTAGTCTCGTATCTTTTTTTTTTTTTTTTTTTTTAGAAAAGCCCAAAGCTGGTGTTGGAGGTTAGGATTAAATGTAATAACAGTTCTAGCTATGCTAGGAACCTTTTAGTGCCGTGCAACTCTAGTCCTCTGTTGTATTTTGAAATTGTATGTTCTTTGAGTAAGGCTCCTGTGGAATGTTGGTCATGAGCCTACTTCAGTAGCTGTCCCTAGATCCTGAAGAGTTGGGTTTTTTTCCAGTAGGAGTCAATGCTTTATATTTTAATTAGGTCTCTTACAAATGTCTCAAGCAGGAGGAGGAAACATGCTAATGGAAATTTCATTAAACATTTTGACCGTAATGCTAGGAACTTGAACTCAAAAGGTTATGCTCCAAGTCTGTTTTTTAGAATCTAAATTTAAGATTTAGACTTTTTTCCAAGACCCTTAGCATGTCTGACTTCCAATGGATTTCAAGTATCCATTGAACATAAATAACATTGCATACGTTGGGCTTTCAGATTGTACAAGTGTGCCTTGCCTGTGCAGATTTTACTGCAGGACCTCATGTAGAGACATATTTAGAATTAGATCTTCAAATCCTACTGTTGTCTTTTTTCATCTGGCTGGAAACAGCGTCCAGAGTTGTGTACATAGACACAAGGCAGCTTGAGTGGCTGTGTTAAAATAACATTTGCTTTACTGTGTAACTAACAAATGGAAAAAAGTGTGTAGTTTAAAACATTTTATTGCTGTTTCAGGAATGTTTGTCCAACCATTTGTTTTTCAGGAATCTACTGTTCTCTTCTACGGTTTTGCCTTTGTGGGAATGATAATAGCTTTTTTCCTGTTGATTCAAACATGTCCTTGGACATACTACATATACTGTCTCTTGCCAGTACCAGTATGGTATGCAGTTGTGAGAGAGTAAGTAAAGAACACATTTTACGAAGAATGTTTTATAAAACTAGGTCTGTGCTTCCTTTTTGTTGACGATTAAATTTTTACCATAAGTTTGGGAGAAAAAGTTAGATATAATTTCATTAAGCTTCCTGAAATGCTTCCTGAGACATTACAGAGGACTCTGGTTTATATTTCACTTGACATATAGAGTAGTTTCCAAACTGACTGATACAGCTGCCAATTCTAGAAGATATCTTTTCTGTTAGCAAAAATAAATTAATGTCTTTCCAAGATGAAATGTTTTTAGTACTCTCATAACTGGAGCAAAAGGGTGCTAGAATCTTGGGCAAATACCTGTAGCAGCTGACTTCTTTTGTAAAATGGGAAAGGTTGTTCCTTTTCTTCAGTAATTTTGAAATAGACTGATCCTGCAAAGTGTCAAGTATGCTGAACTCCAGCTGCTTTTGGAGAACATGTGCTAGTCATGTTGAGGATTGTGCTCTGACATCGAAACAAACGTGTCTTGTTTGGGCCTCCTTTTACTCCAAATCCAAAAATACTCGTTACCTTCTGATTTCTATTACTTACCTAATCTACTGGCAATTCCGTAGATACCAACTCAGTATTATTCAGAGAAAATGAAACCAACTGCAGTTAGATAATGAGCTGCCTCATAAAACACTGGAAAAGCTAACTGGGGATTTTTTTCTCTCTCTAAAGCTTCTGAATGTTTCATCAGTTATGATGGACATTAAGCACAGCATAACCAAAAGTGTTCATAAACTCAGAGTCAATTTGGATAAAGAATAATCTGAAGCTTGTCCAAATACAGGCAAAGATGTGCCAGAAATGGGAGGGAAAAAGCTGGAGGGTTTTATTGTAGATTTTATATCAAGTAAAACTGGGCAGAAGGAGCCTCAGGCCATCATCCACTCTGTTTCTAAACAGCAGGCAGGATCAGCAATACCTGAAACATTTCTTGTGCTCTGACCCCCTCCTCGCCCTTCAAAGGTAAAATCCTATGCTATTTCTGTTTTTTAAAAATAATTATTATCTTATTCCATCATTTTGAACAGAATTCCTGTTATTCAAGACCTTGCCGCAAATCTCTTGTCACTTCATATCGGTCAGTCTATAGGATTCTTCTTGGTTTGTACACTGGGAATTGAAATACTAGTAAGTATTTTATCCATATGTATCAACAGGGTATCTCATTGCTAGCATTCTACTTCTTTAAGGAATTGTAAGTTGTATTAATGTGCTTGTTTTTCAGTCTTCTGTTGGATTTTATTTTTCTTTTATTAGGTCTTCAGCTTTTTCTACCGCTCTGTGCTTACTATTGGTCTTCTTGTCTTTGCTGGCTGGCCAGTGATCACACAGCTCTGGGTTCAAGCAAAGGTACTGTGTTGCTTTGCTAAAAAAGAGCATTTTAAATGGCTAACAGCTGATTGCATCTTAGGATGTTGGGACTGGTCTCTTCGGGTGCCGCTTTAGATTCTGGTTCAGTTATGCTCTTATTCTGATCTCTGTAATGGGCAGCATGTAGCAAGGCAAGGGAGTTTAATATGATCTGGATAGATCTGTTATACAAGATAAGTAATAAGACTGCTTAAGAATTTTGGGGTAGTTATGAGTTAGCTATCAGTTTTCTGTTGTTAATGATAACTAAAAATGCTTGACTTAAAAATCATATGAAATGCACATCATTTATCAAATTGTCAGTGGCAAAAGTGTTGACGTGCATGACTGGTGGAAGTGCCACCATTTAAGTAATATGATCATTTATTGAAAAAAAAAAAAATTGAAGATAACTGAAAAACACCTGTCAGTTCATTATTGTCTGCAATCAGCTGGCACACATTGTTCTTCAGAGGCAGCTTTCTGTACTGTTTTTCCCAGGAAAAAACTCCACTTTTGTAGATATGGGTGTGAAGTGGCACAACCTTTAATATAAGAGACATTTCTTCCATTAGTTTATTCAAACATCTCTTATTTCATAGGATACCTAAAACCTAGAGTTCTAGGGTAACATTAACATTTTCATGAAAACAAAAAAAATTGGAGTCAAGTTGCTAAGTCTTGCTCTGCAAGAACTGTCAAGATGGAGGCTTGTATTTGTTTATTTACAATTTTTTTATTGTATTTGAGTAATCAAGTAACTCATCTTAAAGCTGGGTATACACAGAAGATGTTTTGTAGCACTGAAAATTTCCTTTCAGGAATTTGAATCTGACTTGAGCTCGAAAACTTTAAGTGATATAGCTCTTAATGTCTTTATTTAGGGTAAAATACCTGGGACAGGTTTTTTTTTGCCTCCTAGCAAAGAATTTAGAGAACTACTTAGGCAATTATGGTGGTTAAATCAAATGGCGTTCAGATTCAAAGACTGGAAAATGTTACCATCTTGCTAGAGAATAGGTGATTAGTTAGCTGCTGCAAGGTTCTGATGAGATTAGTTTTATTCCTTTCTTCCATAAGGTTACTCATCAGCTTTCTGGCGACTGCAATGTGTGTGAAGGCCACACTTTGAGAAACTGCTTTTAAGTATAAGCTGAGCTTTAATTCTCATTGTCTTTGATAGGATTTTAACAGCTATGTAAATGAGATTCTTTTCTGTATTAAATTGAAGTGCTGTGATACCAATGACCCTGTGTCCTTTTTTTCAGTTAATTTTACTCTTGATAGATGTAGGGGGTTTTTTGCCTGTGGGAGATGCTAGTAGCTGTTAGTAATTCGCTGAAGTACTTTTTTCTGATTAGACAGTTGTCTGTCCACATGACCTCCAAAAAAATCCCATTTGTTTTTCTTCTTTTAGACAAGAGCATTGATCTGGACTCTTCTGTGTGTGCTCCTGGCAATATTTCCTTTAATGCCTGTTGTAGGAAGAGAACCAAACATTCCTCTGGTGTAAGAATCTCATCTTTTTCTTTAAACTTTTTATTTCCCTCTTTGATATTCAAAATTTAGGCTTACTTTTGATATATGTGAGGAATTGTATTATTGAAAGCTGGCTGAGACAGGTATTGAAATTCAGAATTTAAAGAACATGATTATAGAGACCTCAGTTATTTACTAATGTGAATGAAAACAGACTTTTAATTCTTTTGCCACACCCATTTGCTCTTTGCATTATTCTGTAATTTCTTGTCAAGGGAAACATTTCTCACAATACAAAAATTTGCAAATTTTACGTGAAAATAAAGGTCATCATTAAAGGAGGAGCTTCACTGGGGTGCAAACATGGTAAATAGTACTGATGTATGTGAATAAGAACATTTATTCAAAAGCAATTTACTTTGACAGCATCTTTCTGAATTCCTCCATCTAATTTTGAATAATCTGTCTTTGAATAGACTCTGTACCTGATGAGATAGTCAGGGAAATAGAACAAATAGGATAGGCAAAGCTCTCTTCTTCCTCGATGTCTCCTTTGTCTCGTCTTTTTCCACTTCTGCTTCTCTGTTCTGCGTTTTCTGGTGTTGCTTGTCTGATTTTCTACAGTTGTTGATTTACATTTTTTTCTAGTGCATCTGTCATCTGTGCCTCTCCTCTTGTGAGCTACTCTTTCATCATACAAGCATTCTCTCATATCTGGATGCAATCCAGGTAGTTGGCCTGAAGGCATTAGGCTTGTGGTATCTTTGTAGTTACTGCAGAGAGAAACTTGAATTGACCTAGACTGCAATGGCTCCTTCTGCTGTCTGGCAGAGGATACTATGCACCATCAGAGCCAGGGTGCCTGATCCTCAGTAAAATATGGGATTTGAGCAGTAATATATGACTGCAGATAGAATTATGAGCCCAGATATTTCCAAAATTATTGACATTCTGCCTTGATATTTTTCACTGTGATTTAAATCTATCTACTGAAAACCCTTCTTAGTCTTGATGCTTGGGCACGTTAGAAGTATTCAGGACAGATTTGCTTTGGCTATATTACAACCTCTCAGCTGTATATACACATATATATATTTCTGCTGGTCCAAACTGAGGTTTTTTTATTCTTTAGATCATTTAAGCACAGCTTAGAAATCAAAATGGAATTAAATTACCTTCAGATCTTCCTCCCTGACACATCTTTACATTCACCTTACCTAGGCTGTACATCTTCCTATTTGTTCTTCTAATGAAACATTGTACCTCTGAAACAGTTTGTGCCTGTCTGAATCTTGTCAAGGGAGTTTTGAAGCTGAAATGGCTTGAAGCAACAATTAAAAATATATGTATATGTGACACTTCAGGATATTGAAGATAAGGAGATGCTGGGAGAGAACATACAAGAGGGAGAAATTAGAGTGCCAGTGAGAAATAGGTGCATTTATTAAATCTGTTCTTGAGCAGTGGCACTATATGTCAGGTCAGGGCTTCTTCAGTACATTAATAAAACTTGTATGGTACAAACAGGGAGCTCCTGACTCAGCTGAGTCATAAAAAGGAAGCATACAGGAGGTGAAAGCAGCATCAGATGACCCAGGAGGAACATAGAGAAGCTGTCTGAATACACAGGATAGATTAGGAAAGCCAAAGCTCTCCTGGAGTTGAATGTGGTGTGGGATGTAAAGTGCAACAAGACAGTGTACAGCAGGAAAAGGTAGACTAGGGAGAATGTGGCCCTGCTGCTGATTGGGTCCGGGACCTGGTGATGAAGGACATGGAAAAGTCTGAGGCCTTCTTTTGCCTTCATCTTTACTGGTAAGACTGGCCATCGGGAACCTCAGCCTTCAGACTGCTGAGACCTGTGGGAAAGTCTGGAGCAAGGAAAACATAACCTTAGTGGAAGAGGATCAGGTTAGGGAACACTTAAACAAATTGGACATGCACGAGTCTACGGGGCCTGATGGGATACACCCAAGAGAGCTGAGGGAGCTGGCCAATGTCACTGTGATAATCTTTGAAGCGTTGTGGCAACGGCTGGTGAGAGGGGTTCCCGAGGACTGGAAGAAAGCAGATATTATCACTGCTATCTTCAGGAAGAGCAAGACAGAGGATCCAGGGGACTACAGACTGGTCAGCCTCACCTCAACCCCTGGAAAGGTACTCGAGCAACTAATCCTGGAAGCAAACCATTTCTAAACATATGAAGGACAAGAAGGTGATTTGGAGTAGTCGGCATGAATTTATGAAGGGGAAATTACGCTTAACCAACCTGGTAGCCTTCTAAGATGAGAAGACTGGCTCAGTGAACCAGGGGAGAGCAGTGAATGTTGTTTATTTTGACTTCAGCAAGGATTTTGATACTGTCTCCCATAACATCCTCATACACAAACTGATGATGTACAGGCTAGATCAGTCACCTCCACTGACAGTGAAGTGGACTGGAAACAGACTTAACTGTCAAGTTCAAAGGATTGTAATCAGGGGCACAAAGTCCAGCTGGAGGCCAGTCACTAGAGGTGTACAGCAGGGGTTGGTACTGGGGCCGATACTGTTTTAACATCTTCATTACTGACCTAGACAGAAGGCACCCTCAAGTTTGTACATGATACAGAACTGGGAGAAGTAGTTGATGCAGCAGATAGACGTGCTGCCCTTCAAAGGGACCTCAACAGGCTGGAGAAATGGGCAGACTGGAAGCTCATGAAGTTCAAAAAAGGGAAGTGCAAAGTCCTGCACCTGAGTAGAAATAATTTCCATGCACCAGGACAGTCTGGGACCAACTGGCTTGACCATGAGCCAGCAATGTGCCCCTTGCAGGAAAGGCCAATGGTTTCTTTGGCATCACCAGGATGAGGAGGAGGAAGGTTATTATTCCTCTCTATTCAGCCCTGACAAGATGCATCTGAAAGTGCTGTGTCCAGTTCTGGGCTCTCCAGAAAGAGAGATGTGGACATACTGGACCAGGTCCAGAGAATGGCCATTAAGATGAGTGAGGGATTAGAGCATCTGTCACAGGAGAGTGAGTGAAAGCTGGGACTGCTTATCCTGGAGGAGAGATTGAGAGAGCTGGAACAGGTTATTCTGGAGGAGAGTAGACTTCAGGAGGATCTTATCAATGTATATAAATTCCTGTCTGGGGGAGAAGAGTAAAGAAGATGGACAGATTCTTCTCAGTGTCCAGTGAAGAGACAAGAAATGGGCAAAAATTCAGATACAGGAAATTCCATTTAAGAAAAAAGGTTTTTTATGCTGAGGGATGTCAAGCACTGGAACAGGTTCCCCAGAGAAGTTGTGGAGTCTCCATCAGTGGAAGTATTCAACACTCAGCTAGACATGGCCCTGAGCAGCCTGCTGTAGTTGGCGTTGCTTTGAGTAGAGAGTTGGACTAGACTGATCACCAGAGATACCTTCCAACCTCCATTCTGTGAGTGAGTTGCCTGCAACTGTGTTCCTGTATTGGTTAGATCGTCACTTGAAAATTGGTATTGAGATATGCCTAAGTAGCCTGATTTTACTGAATGTAAGGTATTTGTACATTTTTTTATTATGCTTGAGAAAACATGAGTGGAGCAGTCACAAATGGACACTTTTGTTAGTAGTCTCTCAGTGGAGATGTCAAGGGACAAATGGAAGAGAGGACTGCATGGTTTGACTACTTCCATATCAAGATTGTAGCATGACAGAGAAATACATGCAAAAACTTCTGCTGCCTTTACGGTTCTTCTGCTTGCTTGATGACTGAAGGGAGACAATTGGAGGTGATATTAGTATTGATCTTTTAGTGAATCATGTCTGTTATTTTGGAACAGTGTCATAATTAGCAGATTTACTCAGTAATGCTAAGCAGTATTTTTTTCCCTGTGTTTATGTGATGAGTGACAATCTTCCTGTTAATCTTGCTGTTGCATTTAAACAAAGCTATGTATTTGATAGTAATAGTGGTGTAATCACCCTGTTGGATGACAAACCTGACAAACCTTGAAACCACTAACTTTAGATCACTGATTACTGTGTTACTATTTTTTTCAAAATATTATTTGGAGGTAATCAAAAGTACCTCAAAATAATGGGTGACAGATCAGACATGTGGCCAAAATGGAGATTTTTTTTTTGCCACTGCCATGAAAAGAGCATAACTGTATTTGTGGATGGCAAGCTTGTAAAAAAAAAAAAACAAACAAAAAAACAACAAACAAACAACAACCCCCCCCCCCAAAAAAAACCCAAACCAAAAAAACCACAAACATCCCCCCCATCCACCAACCCCCCAAAAAACCCCAAACAACCGACCACTACAAAACAAACAAACAAACCAACCACACTTGATTCTGGGTTGGATTTTGTTTTTCTAAAGCTCGATGTTGAAGTTTCCTTAACATATTAAGTCTTGATACTGTAATGAATTATTTCATCTTAGTGAAGAACACTTCTATGAAAATTTCCTGAACCTTTTGATGATATTTCCTGGGATTTTATTGTTCTTTTGTTTGTTTTTACAGAATAGCAACTGGTTTGCTGACTCTCTTGATCTCTTGCTTCTCATTGACATCTCTTTGTCAAAGCAAAAATAAGTACAGAAATAACGAAGATCTGAAAGTACATTTTTATCAGGTCAGTTGCTACTTTTCAGTAATTCTGAATGTTAGAGAGTTTTTACGTGCAAATTTTTACATACTTCCTAAGAATGTGTTCCTACCAAGGCCACAATTTTCAAGAAGAAAATGATTGTTCCTAAGAGTTTTCCCCTTGACTATTTCAAGAAGACCGTGTGCTCATGGTAATATGGAATTTTAAGTATCGTAATGCTGTGTTCCCAAAAGCTCATCCTGTGCACATTTATGTGTATTGATACATAGATGTGCATACGCATTTTGATGCTCTACTGAGAGAGTTTGAGAGTTTGTCCTGCCTTCAGTCTGTGTATGTAACTTCCAGTGACCTTTGCAGGAATTGCACATGCACACTAAGGACAGGCTTGCTGGTTCAAAGGGTTCTTTCCAGTTTCTGGCTGTTGAATAACAGTGTGAGACTGATACTGAGCTGGTTTTCTGTTGGTTAAATCTTCTTTCAGATGAAAGATGAGATTTTTTTCTTTATAGCTTCATGAAATAGGTAGATCTTTTCATAGTAGGTGATAATTAAGTTCTAGAGAGCCTGTAAGATTCTAATAATACTTTGCATGTCTGCTGTCCTCTTTTTTTTTTTTTTTAACTTATTACAATATAATGGTTTTATTTCAGGACCAGCTTTATTGGTTATGACTTACGTGCTGGAGTTTCTTATTGAGCTAAGCAATGCATTCATTATATCAGTGATTTAGGTACGGAGCTCAAATTGATTAAAAGGAGGAGGGGAAAGAATAATGAATGCTTAAAATGCCTTTACCTGAATGTGCACATGTGTATAATTGTTGGTGGTTTCTCTTAACTTTTCCAGCTTAACTGCAGAAAAGAGGTATCAGTTCCTTTCCTAAGCATTTAGGACAGATATTTTCAGCATATACTCAGCAGTGGATTTCTCACTGGAATGCCTGAAAACAAATTGTGCTGGATGGGGGAGTGAGAAAGCAGCTGGGTAGGCATCTGGCAGCCAGCCAATGTCAACTTACCACACAACTGCTGCAGCATCTCATGCGGTGTAACTTTGTGGAGAAGCTCACAAATGATGAAATAGATCTGTAGTCAAAAAGTAATGGCAGACTATTCTTGAGCCAACTTTAGAGAATCAGGAAATCCACTCACAGAGCCCTGAGATACTTAATTAGAAGAAAATGTTCTGCCTGCTTGTTCAGGGAGTAATGTCTTTGTTTTCTCCCAACCTTTAAGAAGATCATAAAGCTCCTCAAATTGCTTCTTAACCAGAGGATATTTTACAATAGTGACATCTAATTACTAGTCTCTATTAGATTTTTATTTCAAAAGCTTACTTGGGAATGGAAAACACGGGATCCACCATTCACACTCTGGGTAAGGAAAGGATTGGGAGGGGAGATTATTCAGACTTAGAGGGGGAAAAGGACATTACAGAGGCATTACCAATTTCTAAGTAAATAACTTGTTTTGAGGTTAGGTTGCATTTAGTCGCTTTGAAGCATACAGGAATACAAAAGGAAAACGTTTGTCAGAAGACTAGTCTTTCTAGGCAATGGAATTCCATTGTTCTCCTTTTTCTTTTTTGTTGGAGTTTTCAATGGGGATGGGGAAGGGGTTAATCCTCAAAAATGTTGGTTTGGAGCATTTTGAACACATGAGTTTTGATTTACAACTCCTAGGCAGTTTTAAGGGGGAGATGAATCCTCTTGTCAGCTGAAGTCCTCAGTCAGATGAAACATACCTATTTTGCAATGACAGACAGTGATCAGGGCACTGACATTCGTATACATAAGCACACACTATCAGGTTCCTGCTTTGCATCTGACAAGGGGTTTCTTATAAGTAGTTTTTGCAGCTCCCCCATATGTGGTGTTTGGAGGCAGTCACTGAAGGTTATGCTTTCCTCTGATAACATTGTTCCTTCCTACACAGTAAACTAAGATTGGTTGTTTGGTGTTTCTTCATTTTTGGGGATGAGAAGATAGATTAATTTGCTACAGGTAGATCTTCTTTGTGTGCCACTTTCCTCCAAACATTGAGTGAAGTGGAAGGGAAAATATGGCGTCCCTTCCTCATACTCTTTATGGTTTGTCTTGGGATTCCCCTAGCCACTCTGCTAACATCTTTTATAGATTCAGCTCTAACTAAAACCCTTTAAATTACACAATGGAGAAGGAATAGCTGGTGTTTCTAGGTTTTTTTTCCTTTTAGCAAAAAGCCTACTTATCTGGCCAAATGTCTCTGATCAGGATCCCCTGACCCTGGTTTTTTGGTTTTGGGGTTTTTTTTTTTTTTAAATCCTTTTCCTCTTTGTTTTGGTAGTGTCTGTGTGCAAGAAGCCTCTTTGAAGTCTTTCATTTCACCTCACCTCAAATTTTTGCATCTGCTCATTTGGGATGAGATGCATTTTCATACAAGAAATATTTCCCAAAGGCTCAAGTAGTTCTTATTTGCTTAAGTTGTTCTTCACAAGTTATTTTGGAATTGCATCTGAATAAAGACGCTTCCCTTTTCAGTTCTCTTCCTATTTCAGTCACAGAGAGGGATTCATCACAGCCTAGGCTTTTTGTTGTGCTTATGATGAATTTTTTTTCTCTTCTGAAGACGACTGTCTTCTTTCTTGTCCAAGTGAGCTTCTTTTTCCATCTGGGAATTAGCCTGTGGTGAAGATATCATGCCTGGTAAGGAACAAAGCTTGTTCCATTACATTAATTGCTGTCCTTTTGGTCAAAAAGAAACCAGAGTTGGCAGAGACCATCAGAATAGGAAAAAAACCCGCCAGTTTGCGTGTAGTCCTCCACAGAAAAAATAATTCCCTCCGATCCAGTCCTGAACTATGTATTTTTGTATTGGTTTCTCCATGAATGGTGCAGAGTGTATACCTTAGCAAATGAGTATGAACTACATACCTGTATGGATCTGAGAGGCCATTTACAGGCTACTCATTTATTCACTGGTTTTTGTACCTACACACTATAGATTTCCAACATGGGTATTAGCCTTAAAGAAACAAAAAAGTCCCAGACAACCAAACAGCATGATCAAAAAGATTTTTCAGCAAAAGTGTATAAATAAAGAAATTTTTAAAAGTAAAAATGCAAGCTTGAGTAACTTCATATGGTTACCTTTACATTTCTGTTACAAAAGCTTCAGTTATGTTTAGACCTAATTTTGAAGTTTTGATACATGTCACTGTTTGCTTAAGGCAGAAGATATTAATTACATCCTCAGTTTCTGAAAATTGCCAAGAGTTTCTCAGGTTTTCTCTTCATATCATTAAAGCAGGAATAACACTTTTTTGCTGAATTTTGTTTGCTGTGGCAAGGAGAGAATTGTCTTTTGGTTAATGCTACCATTATGTCTTCTAGTGAGGTGGGTGTCGGTCTCTTTTCCCAAGTAACAAGTGACAGGACAAGAGGAAACGGCCTCAAGTTGCACCAGGGGAGATTTAGATTGGATATTAGGAAATATTTCTTCATTGAAAGGGTTATCAAGCACTGGAACAGGCTGCCCAGGGAAGTGGTGGAGTCACCATCCCTGGAGGTATTTAAAAGACGTGTAGATGTGGCACTTAGGGACATGGTTTAGTGGTGGACTTGGCAGTGTTAGGTTTACGGTTGGACTGGATCTTAAAGGTCTTTTCCAACCTAAATGATTCTATGATTCTGTGATCTTTGAGAAGTCATTAAGGCTTCAGGAATGGTGAAAACAGGAGTTAGTTATAATCCATCAGCTAGCCTGCTGCAGTGCTTACTGTACAATATTTTTTTTTTGCTGGAGAGAATACCACTTTCTCTTTGCCAGCAGTTTCATAGGTGAAGTCCAGTTTTTGCTGCACTACCAAAAACACTGCTGTTTTCATTGGTTGATAATGTTAGGCCAAGTTGTTATTTCTAGGAGGCTTGAACTTCAGGTGGGTCCAAGGTGGTCAGTTTATTAGTTTTGTCCTCTAAATTAGGAGGAGAAATAAACAGTAGGAACCTATGTCATATCGGTGGAACTAGGGGACAGGAAGAGTGTTTTCAGCCAGCCTTGTATAGTGTCCAGCTGATGATGCTGGTTCTCCTACCATTCTCTCTATGGGTTGTTATGTTAGATGCTTAGAAGAGCTCCCGGCCAGAGCTGCTGGTGGAGAGGTGTTGGGACTGCAAATGTCACCCTTGGTTTCCTCTCTCTAGTTGTGACCTATGGATGAGTGTTTCTCGGAGGCCAGCTCTTAAGCTGTTCAAGAATAATCTCTGAACTTCAAAGAAGGTTGTGAAGGGGGAAAGAAGACAGATTCTTAGCTGGTGACCTCAGTTCACATCTCCAAGTTGCTTCTGTGCTCTTTCACAGTCCTGGAGATGTAGGTGAAAGCTGAGAGCAGTTTGAATGTTACTTAAACTGTGAACACAGGAGTCTCAAAAGCAGATGCTGAGCCCTTCCCTAGACACTGACATAGATCTACCAGCAGTAAATTGGGTTTACTAACATGCCCATGTCATCACAAGTCTTCCAAGGCACAAGATATATTATGGGAGATGACACAAAGTGAGTGCAAAGTGACTTCACCAGTGGCTAGGGGATAGCAGAGGGATTACCAGAGCTCGTGACACTAGAAGAAGTTGAAAAGATAGGTCAAAGGGGAGAGATCTGGCCTGAATACAGCAAAAGCATCCCAAATAAACATCAGAGGTCCAAAGGGGCCAATACCCTGAGCTTTTGGAGGCTTAATGCATTGACCTAGCTTATTGATGTCACACAGAAATACAAGTTACATGTTCTTGTGGCTTGAAACTAAGTAGAAGCAGCAGACACTGAGCACCCATGAAACCGGGCCAAAAAAGGATGCTGACTGCTAAGAGTATCCTCTGGGCAGGTACCACTAGGTATCACTGTGTCTGGCAGGGGAATGGCAGCTATTCGTATGGTAAAAAGTCACGGATGTGAACACTGTGTAGTTGCTTTGCACTAAAAAAGCCACAACAGGAATTATATCTGGTGATGCAGTCTTAAAGCACATGTTTGCAAAGTACCGTGCATGCTTGATTTGCCTTTTAGTGGAACTGCAGAATTGTGAATAAATAGCAGTAATTTAAAACTTGGCTCACGCATTTTCTTGGATAATTGTCATCTTCCAAAAATAACTGACTCATGGGGTAATTTTCCTAAGGCTTTTTGCACCTACTTGATGACTGAATGGTGTCTCTTGAATTAGTCAAGGAAAAAAAAACCCTCTTCAGCTTCACTGCTTCTCCAAGGCAGAGGGCTCTGCTTGAGGTGGCTCAGACAGTTTCATTTGAACAGTCTGCTAAGATTGCAGCTTCTTTCCATCTCTTAAAATCCACCTCCTATCTGCTCTGCTGCTGCTGTCTCTTCTTACAGGAGCTGTGCTGCCCATGCAAAGCTCTTGCCTTAACTAGCCTTCCCCTGCACCCTGCACCTGATCCTGCAGCAAAGCCAGAGGTTCTGCAAGTTCTTTGTGGTTGCTGTTTGAGGACAAGTGCTCCTCGAAAAACTGGGAGCGTATGTTTTCTGTGGTTTACATGAGTGTTTAAGTAGTTACTCTTGACAAAGAGCATATCATGATATCATGTCAAATCAGTGATCCAGGGCACTTGTTTAAACTATTTAAAAATAGCACAAATAATGAGAAGAATTAAAAAAAAAAACTAGAAGGAAGTTTTAAAAAGCATAAATTGTAAAAAGCTAGAAATACTCGACACTATGTGCCAGACTTCCTGTTCTTATGTTGATTCAGGTGAGGTGTTTATGCAACTCTAAAGAATATTTACATATTTAGTATGGGATGGCAGAGATCCATACATTAATTATGTGTTTCATTGTCTGATTTCTTCTTTCTAGATGTTGAGTATTGCACTTTCGACATATGTTGTGAGCAGTACCCACGACAGTCTTAAGAACAAACAGGGATTGCCTGTATTGAATCAAATTATTAGCTGGATGACTCTAGGTAAGAACATCTTCCCTCCCAAACTTGTCTGCTGATAGTTTGTGGGGTTTGGGGTTGGGTGAGGGGTGGTGACACTTTTTTATTAACATCTTACTTCTGCACATATTCCTTTGTTTGACTCCTAATAGTTCTTCCATGTGTTCACTATTCTTTCCTAAGTGAGGTTTTTTGAGGAATGTGTTAGGAAGTCTTCTAAAATATTACTCCTTTGTAGGTTTGTAAGAAAATGCAAACAACTTTGATTTACAAGTAGCTTTATCTTTTGTTTTGAATATTCTGAATATCTTGAAGACCCCTTTTAGGGATATAACAGTATAAATTCCCTTTTTGTTTCACTTGGAGCCAGATAAGGGTGATCTGAGATGTTTTGCAAGCAATCCAGTTAAGCGTAGGCAAGTGAGGAAAGGTTGTTGCTGTATTTCATAGAAACTTGAAGTTGCAGCTGATGGCAGAGACCCTTGGGGTATGGAAGTGCTTTTCAGAGCTGCCTTGCAAAATACCTGTGAACTAATGATTCTAATGTATGTTTGATATCTGTTAGAACCTAATTATTAAAGAAAAAAAAAAAACAATTTACAAGTCTACGGATTTTTCACCACTCTAAAATTAAAATGCTAGTGCCAGCAATAGATGCCCAGAGCCTGGAGAGGGATCACAGGTCAGCAGGAGAGCACCTGAAGAGCAGCACAAAGGAATTCCAGCCAGTAAGTCAGCTTCATCAGGGGCCCAACTTAAATGCCTCTATGCAAACGCACGTAGCATGGGGAATAAACAAGAGGAGTTAGAGACATGTGCACGCCTGCAGGGCTGTGATCTTATTGGCATCATGGAGCCTGGTGGGATGGCTTCTATGACTGGAGTGTTGGAATGGAAGGATACAGGCTCTGTAGGAAGGACAGGCAGGGGAAACGAGGAGGGGGTGTCACCCTCTATGTCAATGACCAGCTGGAGTGCATGGAGCTCTGCCTAGGGATGGATGAGGAGCCGATCGAGAGCTTATGGGCCAGGATTAAAGGGAGGGCAGGAACAGGTGACATTATAGTGGGGGTCTGCTACAGGCCGCCCGACCAGGAAGACCGAGCAGATGAGGCCCTCTACAGACAGATAGGGGCAGCCTCACATTCACAAGCCCTGGTCCTCATGTGGGACTTCAACCACCCCAGTATCTGTTGCAGGGACAACACAGCAGGGCATAAGCAATCCAGGTGGTTCCTGGAATGTGTTGATAACTTCCTTCTCCAAGTGATAGAGGAGTCAACGAGGAGAGGTGCTATGCTGGACCTTGTTCTCCCCAACAAGGAGGGGCTGGTGGGGAATGTGAAGCTCAAGGGCAACCGTGGCTGCAGTGACCATGAAATGGTGGAGTTCAAGATCCTTAGGGCAGCGAGGAGGGCGCATAGCAAGCTCGCTACCCTGGCCTTCAGGAGAGCAGAATTTGGCCTCTTCAGAGATCTGCTTGGTAGAGTACCATGGGATAAAGCCCTGGAGGGAAGAGGGGCCCAGGAAAGCTGATTAATATTCAAAGATCACCTCCTCCAGGCTCAGGAGCAATGCATCCCAACAAAGAGGAAGTCAGGCAAAAACACCAAGAGGCCTGTGTGGATGAACAAGGAGCTCCTGGACAAACTCAAACACAAAAAGGAAGCCTACAGAGGGTGGAAGCAAGGACAGGTGGCCTGGGAGGAATACAGAGAAATTGTCCAAGCAGCCAGGGATCAGGTTAGGAAAGCCAAAGCCCTGATAGAATTAAATCTGGCCAGGGACATCAAGGGCAACAAGAAAAGCTTCTATAGGTACGTTGGTGATAAAAGGAAGACTAGGGAAAATGTGGGCCCTCTCCGGAAGGAAACAGGAGACCTGGTTACCCAGGATATAGAGAAGGCTGAGGTACTCAATGACTTTTTTGCCTCAGTCTTCACTGGGAAGTGCTCCAGCTACCCCGCCCAAGTCGCAGAAGGCAAAGGCAGGGACTGGGAGAATGAAGAACCGCCCACTGTAGGAGAAGATCGGGTCTGAGACCATCTAAGGAACCTGAAGGCGCACAAGTCCATGGGACCTGATGAGACGCATCTGTGGGTCCTGAGGGAAGTGGCAGATGAACTGGCTAAGCCACTATCCATCATATTTGAGAAGTCATGGCAGGCCGGGGAAGTTCCCACTGACTGGAAAAGGGGAAACATAACCCCCATTTTTAAAAAGGGGAAAAAAGGAAGACTCAGGGAACTACAAGCCAGTCAGTCTCACCTCTGTGCCTGGCAAGATCATGGAGCAGATCCTCCTGGAAACTACGCTAAGGCACATGGAAAATAAGGAGGTGATTGATGACAGCCAACATGGTTTCACTAAGGGCAAATCATGCCTGACAAATTTGGTGGCCACCTACGATGGGGTTACAGCGTTGGTGGATAAGGGAAGAGTAATGGACGTCATCTACCTGGATTTGTGCAAAGCATTTGACACTGTCCTGCATGACATCCTTGTCTCTAAATTGGAGAGACATGGATGTGATGGATGGACCACTCAGTAGATAAGGAATTGGCTGGATGGTTGCACTCAAAGAGTTGTGGTCAACGGCTCGATGTTCAAATGGAGACCAGTGACGAGTGGCATTCCTCAGGGGTCGGTATTGGGACTGGTGCTGTTTAACATCTTTGTTGGTGACACGGACAGTGGGATTGAGTGCGCCCTCAGCAAGTTTGCTGACGACACCAAGCTGTGTGTTGTGGTCAACATGCTGGAGGGAAGGGATGCTATCCAGAGGGACCTTGACAGGCTTGAGAGGTGGGCCCATGCGAACCTCATGAAGTTCAACAAGGCCAAGTGCAAGGTCCTACACATGGGTCAGGGCAATTCCAAGCACAAATACAGGCTGGGCAATGAGTGGATTGAGAGCAGCCCTGCAGAGAAGGACTTGGGAGTGTTGGTTGATGAGAAGCTCAACATGACCCAGCAATGTGCGTTTGCAGCCCAGAAAGCCAACTGTATCCTGGGCCGCATCAAAAGAAGCGTGACCAGCAGGTCAAGGGAGGTGATTCTCCCCCTCTACTCCGCTCTCGTGAGACCCCACCTGGAGTACTGCGTTCAGCTCTGGGGCCCCCAACATAAGAAGGACATGGACCTGTTGGAGTGAGTCCAGAGGAGGGCCACGAAGATGATCAGAGGGCTGGAGCACCTCTCCTATGAAGACAGGCTGAGAGAGTTGGGGTTGTTCAGCCTGGAGAAGAGAAGGCTCCGGGGAGACCTTATGGCAGCCTTCCAGTACCTAAAGGGGGCCTACAGGAAAGCTGGAGAAGGACTTTTTACAAGGGCCTGTAGTGATAGGACAGAGGGTAATGGCTTTAAACTGAAAGAGGGTAGATTTAGATTAGATGTAAGGAAGAAGTTCTTGACTGTGAGGGTGGTGAGGCACTGGAACAGGTTGCCCAGAGAGGTTGTGGATGCCCCCTTCCTGGAAGTGTTCAAGGCGAGGTTGGATGGGGCTTTGAGCAGCCTGGTCTAGTGGCAGGTGTCCCTACCCATGGCAGGGGGGTTGGAACTAGATGATCTTTAAGGTCCCTTCCAACCCAAACCATTCTGTGATTCTATGAAATGGATTCAAGATTAATGCAGCTGAGTGTGATCAGTGTGTGTGTGAGCAATGCTCTCTTTGTAATGTAGGTTACTTTGAAGCGTTTTCCTTTCCATCATGCTTTCCTAACTCTTTGTAGCCTGCTAAGCTAAGTGGGGTCTCTGTGTGGATGAATTCTTTGCAGTTGTAAAGTTGATGAAATCAATTATGTTCTGCTTGGCTTACTGGAGCAGGAATTGAGGGTAAAGGTTATCTTTCTCTCCTGTGTAAGGGTGAGAGAAAAACATTTCTCATCTAAGAGATGATTTGGGTAGTCAGAGAGGTCTAGAGTTTTGAGGGAAAAGTATATTAGAAATTCTCTTTGCTGTGGGTGATGTTTCTATGATAAAAATAAAGCTAACAGTGAAGTAAACTGTATGTACTCAAAAAGTCTACTTGCTGCCACGGTAGTATTGAATATTTTAGCGAAGTCTTTCAGACTGGAAATAATCATTTTAAGTGAATATGATATACAAGGTAGGAGCTTTATGTACTTGCTGAAATTGCTCTACATAATTAAATACAGAACTAAGCAGGTAAAAAGCTAAGGCATCCAACAACTTGTCCTCAATACTCCTGTTGGAGAGAAATGCCTTGTCACGACCATAACCACAACTAGCATCTGCCTTGTCACTAGTGTGTACCACAAATGTGGCACCATAAGAATTAAGGTACCAAGGTCTACTGTAGTTTTTCCAAGGTTGGTGGCATTACAGGTGGTCAAACTCCTCTTCATCTTTTTGCTTAGTTGTGGAAGAATGGCACTGTTACTTACTGAACTCTCTTTTTGCACCTCTGTGTGTATTTATATAACCAGAAACACATAGTTACCAGTATTTATTCATAATAAGACTGATACGAGTATTATTATCATGTCAGTATGTTAATGAGACTTCTGCAGTTTCCTAGCAAATTGTTCCCCCCTCCCCAGCTATTCATTCTGATTAATATGAAGCCTACCTTGTTTAAAGTCTTAATTTAGGCCTAAAATTATTTTTTTGAAGAAAGATTGGGTTTTGGAGTACCAGGCAAATGAATTAGTGATGAGTGGGTTCCTGCAGGCCTGTGTCCAGCTGGCTTTAACTGTTAACACCATATGGTTCGTGCAGTGTACGTTAACCACAAATATAGAGGTAAAACTAGGAGGCATGAAGTTAATCCGGCTGCTTCCCATGTTCTTCAGAACCATCTTTACCTTAGCAGATATTTCTAAATGAATGTATATTATGTTTTAAAGTTTTCATCGGTGGAAATCTGTCATAGCAACTTGCCAAACTTTGAGGAATTTGGTGTCACAACTGTGCGAGGGACACATACAGAGATTTGTATAGGTCAGCCAGAAACCTGCAGGTCTTTTGATGGTTAATATCTGATGCGTCATATCAGAGATGGAAGGGAAAGGCTAGTTATCACCTACCAGCCACTCATCTGTTCTCATCTATGATTGCGCTCAGAGTGATACACATCTGATGTGTTGAGTGTCATTCACAGAGGCTGGTTGCCACACTTAATTTCTTTCTAGCCGTTCTGAGTTGCAGTGAGGTCCCTGGAGTTCCTCCTTGAGTCGGGCCTTCTTTAAGTATAGAAAGCTACAAGTGATGCTGAAAAGCTGGAGCACCCTTGAAATGAAGTCACTTACTCTGTAATTGTAGCAGTGGCCAAGGCTGAAAGCCAGGAAATAAAACGTACTGACCCACAGGTGTTAGAAACAGCCTCATCTCTCTTTCATTGATATGTTTACTATAAATACTAATGTATACTATGACAATAAGCACAAGCGAGCGCTTTCCATATATTATAGTTTTATTTCTGTTCCTTAATAGAGTGATTATTAATTATGGCTTACTGTTGATGCAGTCTTTGAATGATTCAGTAATGTGAGGGCACTATACCACAATGAAGAATCACACCAATGTTATTTGTCAGCACACCTCTTTATAAACACATAAAATTTTCATATTAAAAAATTTAGGTTTAAAGATTAAATTACAGCAATGCTTTTCCTTGTCCCTTTCCTTGCTTCAAGCACTGGCCACTTTTCCTCTGCTTTTCTTCCTTTTCACTCACTGTTCCAGTAGCCCATTTCTTCTCTTCCCAGTTTCCTCACCTCCTGTAAGCTGTTGGGCCCTGTCCTCACCTGCAGAAGTTTCCCAGCTGACAGAGCCTCTTTAGAGGCAGCATGGGCTCTGCTAACCAGGGCTGACTGGGCAGTTGAGCAATGGACTGCACTAAGGAGCGACATGCAACTCTTAAGATCCCACACCTGCATTACAGAAATGCGTTACAAGTTGAAAGCAAGAGGCATGAATCATGACAGATAGGTCCCCTGTAGTTCCTTAAATATTCCTGTTTTAAAACTTTCAAGTAGAGAAGCTAAATTAAAGTTGATGGTTTCTGTATCTTTACTACCAGTATTTTCAGTTGCACCTCAAAATGTGGCAGGTTTCTTGATCTAATCCAATGGAGCAGTGGCTCTGTAACCACAGTCTTTGAGCTGCTGGAGGTCCTTGGGACCATGGTAAGTGGTTCTCAGAGTGGTATTAAACAGTCAAGTTTGACTGTTTTTTGGGGTAGTGCTTCTGCGTCATCTTAAGGACTTATTAACATCAGTTCATGAGAAATTATGAAGGCTGTGAGGTAGAAAGCCAGGGAATTAAAATAAGAGAACTGAAATTACTTTTGTTAAATATTAAGCATTCCAAACATTGGGTTTTCTTTAGCAACAGTAACTTCTGAAAATAGAAGGGCATATATGGCCAGTATTGAATTTCTGTACGTAAACTGTCAAGATTTGAAGAATGTTATCTTGTTACCAAGGATGAAATGTTTTGCATGTAGTGACTGACGGATCTCTTTTTATTGCAGTTTCTTCCTCGGTGTTGCCGTTACTGAGCCCCACATTTCTCTTTCAGCGACTGTTCAGCATATTGCTCTCCCTGATGTCCACCTACCTGCTCCTCAGCACAGGGTACTTCTTTCTTACCTTATTTGGATTGGTCTTACATATGAAAATCAAGGGCTAAATGTGAAACTGCTGAATCTCATGAACATTTCTGTTAAAGGTGTAATGTGTGCTTCCAGCTGTAGTCTCACCATTTATCTCCTTGTTTAGTTTCCTAAATAAAATTTCAGGGTAACTTCCATAGTCCTCCTTGTATTATAAACACTGTTTTGTTGACATTCTTTTCAGCTAGACCAAACAGTGGCTGGAAGGGTATGTATTCAAACAACCTTGCACCAAAATAAGAAAGTCTGGTTTCGTTTATGTCTCTTGTTGTTTTGGCATGTGCTTTTCTGTTCACAAGCAAAAGGAAATAACTTCTCTCCCAGCTGCTCAGCACTGGTGTATAGTTATGGCTTAAATGATGTGTGACAGGAAACAGGTAGCCCTAAAATGAGGGAAAATTTTATTCAGAGAGATTTTCATGGAAGTAATATTTTTCAAAGTGATGCTAGTCCCCATAAAGAGTAGGGCTTGCTTCTTTTGGGGTAAAAGACAACTCCTTAGAGATTATAAATGAGGAGAACGCTGTGTCAGCCAACCCTTTTTTTTTTTTCCAGACTCAGTAGCTCTTAAGAGCATAATTAATGGAGAGTATAGGAACCATTCTTTCTGCTTCCCCTCCTACTTATCCTCTGGATTTAATTACACTGGAAAATTAAGTGGAATAAAATATCTTGCAGCAGACATTTTGCAATAGCTGCCTCTTGTGGATACTCTCATTTTAGATGAAGCATCTCTTTTTTTAATCTCTTGCCTCCCTTCTTCCCACTTCCCCGTTAAGATTTTGATCCTAGTCTTAGTCCTGTCTGCACACACACGCTTAGACTCAACCTTCTTAGCCTGTCCTGGCTACTGGATAAAGCATGAATGTTGTTCTCTGAGGTTGGTAACCTCCCTCTTTGTATTTTGGCCCTGCAGCAGACCACTTAAATGCTGACAGCTCTCTGCTGTCTTCCTACAATGTTCAAATAGACCAAAAACTTTTGGAACAATTCTTTAAAAACAAACAATCAAACAAAAAAAAACCCCAAAAACCAGTCACAGCAAAAACAAGGCACTCTGCCAAAAGCATCCAGTGTTTCTCTCCTCAGTGCTCTGTTATACCATGTAATGATAACCCCATGCATTGCCCAGGTAATTACAGCACGTCTCTAGGTGCAGTTAAGTGGAAGTATTGAAGCCAGCTGAAGAGCATGTTGTCTTCATGTTTAACTGCTTGTTGTTCTGATAATTAAAGCAGAAATGTCTATCCAAAATTTTTTGTTCCAGTTTGAAACTGCTTTGTAGCTACGCTAGTGGGGGGCACAACAGAAACAATACCAAGATTAACTGCAATGATTTTCATATTTTTAGACAAATAAGTGTGTGTCCAAGGAGGAAAAAAATACACAGGAAAAAAATTTACAGTCTTGTCAGTATTAGTGTCACAGTCAGTGTCAGTATTATAATTTTATCCTGAAAGAAAAAAAAACTGAGAGGCACCATGAAGTGCAACTGAGATGTAGAGGGCAAGGAGAAACTGATATTATCTAATGACAATATACACCCCTAAGTTATCTGGGGGTTTTAATCTCTCACATAAGTACACTCATAGTTTGCTATGTTTGAGTGCTGTAGGAGCCAGAAGTACTCCTCTGAGATTGGGGGGTGTAGCTAGAACAGCTTAGCGGCCTTGATTAGAGCGTGGCTTGATGCTGCTGTTGCAATGGATTGGTATATAGTAAAGAAAAGGACATTGCACTTCAGTGAAATGTAGTGCTCTTTTTATTATACAGATGCCTCTCTCCTTGGAACTAGACTGAGATCACCAGAATGAGTTTGTGTGATTAGGTCCTAAAGAGACACAATCTCTAGTTGCTGTCTAGGTTGGACTGTAATCCCTCAGTTCCAAATAGCTCTCATTACAAAATTTTCCATTTTGCAGAAAATGGGTGCCAAATGTGATTCTTTTTTTCCTGTTTCTTTTTAATTTTATTCCAGTTTTGTTAAAATTAATCATGACACAAAGGGCACTAATCCAATGTTGTGGCAGCCATCAAATGAGAAAATGGGTGCAAAACATGACAAAGCTGAAGCAGCATCTGTTTCTCCTACTTTTACCATTTAATTAGTGTATGGCTTTAAACTTCAACCAACCAGCTGTGGGTACTCCTCAGAAATGGGGAGAGAAGGGGGAGAATGCCACTAGGTCTTTGGTATATCATTTGTATGATGAAAAAAGAAAAGAAACATGTCAGTATTTGATGCTAAATAGTTGTTAGTGACTGCACTGACTGTGATTATTATGTTACTCTTCAGGTATGAAGCTCTGTTTCCACTGGTGCTGTCTGGTTTGATGTTTGTGTGGATAAATATGGAGCAAGAAGCACTGCAGCACTATGGTCTTTCACTCAAACCAAAGGTAACAGCTCCAGATAGCTATATCAGGTTAATTATCAGGTGGTTTTTTTTTTTTATCTTGAGGATATAAAAATATTCTGAGTGGTTTTCATAGAGCAACACTTTGCATTTCTTTAAGTCTAGGAAGCCAGTATCAGCTGTTTTATGAAATAGGAATGTGACCTTTTAAGAGAGATTTGTAATTTACGTTATTGAAGATATTCCACATCAGAGCCATTTCTAGGAATGCAGGAAATCAGTTTGACTTAGTGGTATGTTCTATAGGCTATAAAGCTCTGTTCGTCAAGTGTAGTGCTAATTCAGCACAAGGTACAGTAACTCTTTAGAGTAAGTACAATGTCACTGTACTTTTTTTTATTCTGATGGCAGAGTCACAAGTGAGAGGCTGAAAAGAAATAATTTGATTTCTGAAATGACCCATAGGAAATACCAGAAATCTTAGTTTGACTTTGTCCTTCCACTCTTCCTTCAAGGATGGAGTTTTATTTCTGATTAGACAGACAAGGAGCCAGAGACTAACTTGAAACTAGCACCTTCTCGGATTTGCCTGGAGAGGGAGTTTTGTAATCAATGCAACTTCTCTCACCTTAAAATTTAGTATATTGTCAGCAATTTTCAAAGCCCATGCTGCTCGCACTGCTACTTAGCTTTTAGATTAGGTCAAGGTTTAACAAACTGTGGCTATGCCATCGATTCGGTTAGAGCCGAAGTGCCGGTTGCAGAGTCGTCTGGGTGCTCGGAGCCAGGCAGGTGTGCAGCACAGCTCTCCCACACTTCTCCCAAATGTGCCGTCCTTGGTGCAGGTCACAGAGAACCTGGGTACAGATGCATGGGAGTGGCCAGAGTCACTTATAAGAGAAGTGGCGGTATACATCTTTCCTTCCTTTTGCAGCTCATAATAATTAGGGAGAAGTGCCGGGAGGTGAAATCTGAGCCAAGGCAGTCACCAGAGCAGACCTGACACATACTGTGGTTTTGTGGTTCTCCTGCAAGGGAGGCGGTTTTAAAACTTCAGAGAGAACAGGCTTTACCAATTCAAGGTTGAACATCAGAAATGTAAATGGGAATCGCTTTTTATTTATGCTACGTATAGTTACAATATTTTGTGTGAGCATGTTTTATAGCATCTCAAGTGATAGAGAAGGAATCTGAACGTAAAAATGTACACTTAGCATGAGGCCGCGATTGCAACTGAAGGTTTCTAGCACAGCAGAGTCATCTGTGGGATGTACTTTCTCTTCTACTCTAGAACCCACTCTACCTTTGCATCTTGTAGCAAGGCATCTGTGATGCTTGCCTGTCTGATGGTGGTCTAATGTTCTGTTTGTTTTAAAATAAAATTCTGTTAAAGCAGTATTAAACAGTGATGAACACTTCATTAATCAAATGCAAATGAAAAGAACATAAGTAAGCTATAATTAAGTTTCCTGTTGTCACTCCCTGTATGTCATTTGACTTTCGGTTTCAAGTGAAAGGAACCATAATGCTTACCCCTGCTTCCCATTTTTAGGTTAGAAAAATCATCTCTAGAATGCCTGTTAATATATGCCACAAAGTAAATCTTGTATTAGAGAATCCAGCTCAGTTCTCTGATGATGTGAGATTATTTTTAATTAAAATGTTGTCAGTGTTGAATGTCTATTACTTGAATTTTTTACTTTCCCCAGTGAAAAGGAGTTCATTGACCTCTTAAACTCCCTGAAGACAATTTCTCTTCAGGTCAAGTGATATTGTGCTGAGAACTGAGTGAAGGAGATGGAGAATATTTTAGTATTCTCATTCACAACATAAGTCAACTGAGGATAATTGCAGTCTTTTATTTCTGTGGGTCTTTATCCACATGCTCATGTGAGCAGTGAAGGTGCGTGTGTGTAGGAGGAATATTTATGATGGAAAAAGATGAAAAGTCTAAGGCATAGAAGTTCATTTTTAGTGTAGATAACAGCAGAAGCTCCACTGTTCATTTGATCATCTCACTTGTACAATCTTTCTGGCAGATTCATTAAAGCATAATGAAAATATGGGAAAGGTTTGCAGACCTCATCATCATACTGCTCTAATAACAGCTGATAGGGAAGTAGGTTTATTTCTCATTCATTTCAGTAAAAATATGGTGGTTCTATCAAAGTACCTCAGTTGATATTCAGTATTGATTTCTTCTGCTGTCTTTCTAGCTTGCTATTTTCAGCTTCGCCTGTGCTACTGATATAACTCAGTTTCGACAGCTCCACCTAGATGACGTCCGCAGGTCTTACTTCTTTGTATCCTTTTGCTGGTTGCTGCGTTCCAGGGAAAAGATGGGTGTCGTGGTTTAACCCCAGCTGGCAACTAAGCACCACACAGCCACTCACTGCCCCCACCCAGCGGCATGGGGAAGAGAATCGAAAAAGAAGTAAAACTCACGGGTTGAGATAAAGACAGTTTAATAGGACAGAAAGGAAGAAAATAATAATAATGATAATAATAATAATGAAATGACAATAATAAAAGAATTCGAATATACAAAACAAGTGATGCGCAATGCAGTTGGTCACCACTCGCCAGCTGATGCCCAGTCAGTTCCCAAGCAATGATCCGCCCCTCCCGGCCAACTCCCCCCAGTTTATATACTGGGCATGACATCATATGGTATGGAATATTCCTTTGGCCAGTTTGGGTCAGCTGTCCTGGCGGTGTCCCCTTCCAACTTCTTGTGCCCCTCCAGCCTTCTTGCTGGCTGGGCATGAGAAGCTGAAAAATCCTTGACTTAGTATAAACACTACTGAGCAACAACTGAAAGCATCAGTGTGTTATCAACATTATTCTCACTACTAAATCCAAAACATAACACTATACCAGCTACTAGGAAGAAAATGAACTCTGTCCCAGCCAAAACCAGGACAATGGTTTGTTTCAAAAGGCCCTGCAGTCAAAATATGTAGCCTCGTAGCCACTGGAAACAGAAGCTGGTGAAGATGTTTTGACTCATGTTGCTCAAAAGACAATGGTCTTGTACATTATGTTTTTTGATAAAGTAGTAAAAAATTCAGTACAAACTGCACTGTTTTGGAATCTGGCTCCTGGGCCACTTTGAAAAGTTGGTCTCTTATGACCATTACAGTTGAGGTAAACTTCCTTCTGAGGAGTCCTGTTTTCAGTTTGGTTTTGTTTTATTACATTTGGGCTGGAGGGAACTCATTCAACCTTCACAAATCAGTTGGAAAAGGTGATATTAAAGTTATTCTCATTTTCTCATTTTTAGAGTATGGCAGTGTGTTAGGAAGAAAATGTTAGGGGGCAGGCATTGGCCATGGCCAGGCAGATGAGATGAGAAGGAAAGTTCCTGCAGACTCTTAGTGAAACGTGTTCCCAGAATCTGGCCTAGAATTATTTATATGACACATGGTTTCTCCTGTTAGAAATTATATGGGCCTGGGAGGGAAGAGCTGTTTGTTCACTAACGTAGTTATTTTGCATTACTGTAACTGAAACTACAGCTGATTTTTTTTTTTTAATACTGTACAGACTTAATAACATTGTCATTTTTCTCTTCCATCGTGGGACTGCAGTTATGTGAGAGGTATTTGGCAGCAAGGGTAATGGGTATACAAGTGCGAGAGAAATTATGAGCCAGTCTAGAACATATGGGTTTCTAGTGCAGGTGGGTTATCATAGCTGGAGCTGGGGAGGGAGGTGTCTCAATACTGGTTCCTGCAAAAACAGGCTTTATAGTTTGTAGAATAACCAAATCTGAGAGGGTGGATCACAGTCGCAGAGTCTACGCTGTTGGAATTTGGGACAATGCTGTTGGACATTGGGAACCTACAGCAGAGGAATTATGACAGATACCTCATTAAGAAGGCAGTTCAGCACCAAGGAAGGAGGCAAAACAATTTGCTAGGTGTTGAACACTTGTGTTTGCTTTAGACTGTACCTGAAAAGCAGCTGAGACAACTTGCAGTAAATTTATTGATTTCATTTGCTATTTTGCTATTTTAACAAAAAATAGCTAACTTTTAGTAAAGCTACTGCTGTATATCAGATGCTAAAAATTAGCCAAAACAAAAATCAAACACTCCAATTGTATTTTTTAAAGCTCCACCATAGTACTACTTTAATCTAACACTTGAATGTAGCAGTACTTTAATCTCATCTGAATCTAAAACACTTGAATGTATTTTGTTCAGGTCCTGAAAAATACACAATTTGCAGGTCTCCTTTGCAGTGAGCAGGTATGATACACACCTGCTCAAAAGATGTTTTGGCTTTTTTAATTTAGATGCTGTTTAATGTTTAGAAATAGTGGTATTAGAAGAGAAACGTTTTCTACTAGAGCAGTCACATTGCAACTACGACCCTGTGAGCTGTATATCTTAAGATTGTCTCAAGGTTCCTGTATAGGGCCCAAAAGTCAGCATGTGCTGAGGGACCTTATAGCCTGATCTTCCAGAAGAAGATTCAGGTTGCTTATACTTAGCATTTTGATTAGACCTATGTGCTACTGGTGTTTTTTTGTTTTATTGAAGAACTGTTGTTCTTATAAATCTTAACTGGCAGAACTGCGCTATGCTGTTAGACTGCTGCGTTACTAAACTTGAAATGATGTGATACTCTTGGGAAACATAATTTCTTTAGTTATGCTGACCTAATCCTTCCAAAATATTGCATGCAGAATCCCAACAATTCTGCTGAACAGTTGGTAGCAAATTGTTTATGCAGAGACTTAAATGATTCAGTGCAGGAGCTATAACAGGAGTGGAAGGACCAGAGGGAGCTCTGGCAACAGCAGCCATCATCGCTGACTAACCCTCTGCCTGATGCAAAAAAGCAGTTAAAAACCATTCTTCGACTGAAGAGAGGTGAGCTATAATGGGCCCCAATGAGCTCAGGAGGTAGAAAAATATCTTTCATGGGCTCATATAGCAGCAAGTGTTGTACCTAGATGAAAAGGGTAGGGTTTATCAAAAAAATTCCAGCTATACAGATACTGCCAGAGTTGTCCTCCCTCCCTCAAGTAAGGAAAACACTGTGAGTCCCATGTTGCAATGGATAGACTCAGCATAACCTTTGGACAACAAACCTATGGGAGGGATAGCATAGGAACCTTTAGTCTTGTTTCATAGCCAACTACCTCTTCCATGGTCAATTCCTCAATAAAGCCATCTTTTGGTGTGCAGTACACATGCATATGTCATTACTTTCTGCAAAAGCATGTGTGTTTGAATGCACAGCTGGGATTGTGGTCCAGGGATGTTCCTATCTTGCTAGGTAGGGGCCCAGAAAAAACAAGCTGCAGCTTTCTGGCAGGGGCCTCAAGATAGGCTCTAAAATCTTACCCAGGCAGTCCCTGTCTTTTAAAACGGACATAGTCATGTGTGACATATTTGGTAGAGCTAGACAATACTTTGGATTTTTTAATGCGGTGTAAAGCTGTAATAGTGGGTCAGTTTCTTGTAGTTTCACGGTAGGATTTTGAAAGTAGATTGGAATGAAGGGGGGAAAATGCTGGTTTTGTTTTACTGAGCCATTTCTGTGGTGTATTTTCCTTAAATACATCTAGGTTTTCTTCATAGTGACTGCCTTTTTTGGCACCGGAAACATAGCTTCTGTTAACAGGTAAATTTTATTCATTGATTTGAGACACAGGGTACAAAAAATTCTTCCTGCAATTGGCGTACTAAATATAAATTTGGTTAGCAAAATCAGGGCAGCAGAATTAAAGCAATAGTCAGTGGAATAATGATAACAATTTATTTCGTTTCTGCTCTCTGTAACATGTTCCCTAAGAGCCTGAGCTTCTTGGTTACGAGGTCATCTCAATTTCCATTAGAAGTTACTGGCAGCATGAGCAGAGAGAGCTCAGCTGCTCACCAACAGCACGGCACCTCGAAAGACACGAGCAGAGAAAAATTGTAGAGAAAGAAAAGTGAGGTAGGCAGTCCCTGCTAATTTAATATTTGAGCAAGAGAAGAGAAAGTTGGAAGCCTTCTTTAAAAATGTATATACACACAATGTGTTACAGGGGTAACTAAATGCTCTGGTTTTTTAATGGAAAATGCCATTTCAGAGATATGTTGTAATGTCTTTTTCATGTTTCTCTAGTTTTGATCCTGCTTCTGTCTATTGTTTCTTGACTGTGTTCAGTCCCTTCATGATGGGAGGCTTGCTTCTGCTGAAGGTTAGTAATCTTACCTTAGTGGAATTCTCTCAAAGAACTGTTTAATAAATAACATATCACGTACATGGTTGTAACTTTGCAATTACAAAAACATATATATGTATTTGAGCTTCATTAGCCTTCTTAACCATGTGTGAAGCTTTCAGCCTTTGTAGTGTATCTAGAGACGGATCCTTCTGTTTCCCAAAAGAGAGAAACTAAAATGCATGGAAGTACAATTTAACTGCATTAGATCGGTTTATTGTATTAAAATGGAAATTTTAAATGTTGAAAAGACTTAAGTTATTTAAAAAATTATAAGCTTTCCCTATAGTATAATATCTACAGAAACACAGAGGGTATATATATTTTATTAGCTCTATCTACATTACATTAAGTACAGGCTTTGAATGCTCTACTGATTAGGTTGTCATTTTACAATCAATATTATTTTTTATATTTTTTAATAGTCTATCAAAGATTGGATTGCACATCTTGTTTGCAGGCAAGGTGTGGGAGCTCTTTTCTAATGTTTGAGTAAAGGATCTGCTGGAGCGGTAAAGAGGCAAACAGGAAGGGAGACATGGAATTTATGGGTTATTGCTAAAATAAGCAGTATTTCCTGCCTCTGCCTTTCTGCTGCTTCTGTCCCAGAGAAAGCAGACTTAAGTTACAGGTCTACTGCGTGTTATACTGCAGGACTTAAGTCAATAATGCAAACCTTCTGGATGCGGGAGAACAGGTTTTAGCAATGCATTTACTCTGCTAACTTAAGGATTACAAGTCAACTTTGGAAAGAACAAAAAGTAACATTCATGTTTCTAGCTTGTTTTTTTTGTTCTTAATTTACTGATCTGTTTACATTTGCTTGACTTGGCTTTGGAGGGGCAGTGTGATCCTTGCCTTACTGAATACATTCTGTACTCAGATTTTTTTTGTGGTGGAGATGAGATTGTCCTGTTACGCTTGGAGCTCTGCAGCCTGTCATATGAGATATTGGATCTGAATAGTTCTGTCTTCTGGCCTTTTTAAGTATTTATCACTAGTGCTAAAATGGATAAATGAAGTGAGGATCATTAATGTGTTTTAATTATAGTTTTCCATATTGCCTCATGGCTTATTTCACTGCAGTTCAGCTATGACCATGGAAGGGGTTTTTTATTCATTTACTAAATGTGCTTCCTGCAAAATGAGTTTCTACCCTTTCTTGCCAATATTTTATTTTTGTAACATACACGTTTTGTGATAATTTCAAAAGCAGGAAAATGTTTCCGCAACCTGCCAGGTTGTTTTGTAAATATGGCTATAAACCAAAATGTTGCTTGTGTTTTAAACAGGTTGTAATCCCATTTGTTCTGGTATCATGTGCTTTTGAAGCTGTTCAAGTCACAACACAACTGTCTTCTAAGAGGTACAGTAAGTGCTATATTTCTGCATTAATAAGGGTTTCAAATCTATTTTGCAAGAATTCAGAATTGTCAAATCGCAATCTAAATTTAAAAAAAACAGTAGATCACATTGTTACTTTTATTTGTTATTACGGTTTGGGGTTTTTTTCAGTGATTTTTGCAAGCTCAGGAATTCTTTTCTTAGTGATAAATGAGTATAAATAGAAGTGTTGGCCCTGTCTGAAACAATCAGATATTTAATATTCTTTATTGACAATACACAGAAGGAGCACTTTTCCCCCCATAATGTAGAAAAATGAGCAGAATTTAAAGTCTGATTTTTATTTTATATTGCATCTCTGCCTATAGTATAATATTTTTAAAATAACCCATTTATAATATAACCAATTTATAGCTTTGTAGCACTGACCTCACCACAAATAGCATTTAAAATAAAAAAAAAAAAAAAAAAGGCTGGATGCCTTTCCATTGCAGTTCAGTGCTTCCCAGGTGTGTTCAGTATTACATATTTTTTGCAATAGGACTAGATGGCTGCCAGTCCTTTCCCCATCTCTAGACTTTTCAGAGAGAATGAGACAGGTGCCCAGCCTCGCAGAGTGCCGGATCCAGACTTGAAGTACCCTCACGCTTTTCACTGTCCCAAGATTTTTACTTTTTTTAACTGTTAGCCCTCCCTACCCCTTTCAGTGGACCCAGTACACATGACTGAATCTTCTGCTCATCATGTGAGATTACGGATGGTGCTGAGACGGAGGAGATCCCTGTCAGCCACATGATTTTGAGTTTGTCGCCATGGGATATTGTGCGGGGTTGACCAAAAATCTTGTTGTCAGTGGCAGGGGGACTGCTGGGACTGTCCCCTGCATATTGCTCAGCTGAGCAGGAGGAAGCTGCCCTTGCTCAGTGTGATGCCCTCTGCCTTTCTGTTTGTTTTCATCCTGCCCGTGCCCTGCCTGTTGTCTCCTTATATACCACCACCCAATACTAATGAGGGACAGGGCAGCCCAAAATCTGACTTCTTGTTGGAGGGGCGGCACAAGGGTCACCATCCCTTTTACCTTCTCTGCCTTAGCTGTGTGTGCAGTGCGCTTGGGCTGTCCCTGGACCCCCAAGGAAGGGTATTCGTCCTCCACACTAAGGCTTATACAAGAGCAGGGCTGCGTTGAGGAATTGGGGTTGCTCAGAAGACCAGCTAGCAATTTCCATTTCTAGGGCTCGGGCATCATAAAGGTCAGCATTTCCTAACTTGTGAATGCTTGCCTTGGCAGCGCTGGTGGTATTGCAGGCTTTTGTGGAATGTACATCTGAGTGTGTGAGAGGGGAAACAGTATTAGCTTCTTAAACCAGGGGACATGAGTACGGAAACAGTATTAGCTTCTTAAACCAGGGGACATGAGTACATCTGTGCCGCTTTATGAGGCTGTGATTGTAACTCCGGCTGGTATTTGTGCCGGCTTCATTTAGCTGTGCTCAGGTAACAATAGCAGTGATACCGCCACAGCGTCAGCTTGGGAACAAGGCAGAAACCACAAGACATGCCCAGGATCCCTGGAGAGATTAAATTAAGCCATCACAGGGGACAACCTTGTCTTTGCAGTGTATAAACATGCCCTGAAATTAGTGTTGTCCTTCTGTTGTGAAAGGCTTCCTGCAGTTCAGAAGGGCAAAAAGTAGATTTTTGTGATTTGGACAAATTGCTCCTAAACTCCCTGTTACAGATTAAAGATTTTTTTTTTTTTTTTTTTTTTTTGCTGTTTGTGGGGAATGTTCTGTCAGAATATGTTCTTGGAGCTTCCCTGTGAAAACAGCCCTCTAGTTGAGTGCCTCCTGGGCACTACAAGATTGCAACATCCTATCTGAGCCATAGGTAAGTGGAGAGAAGCCTTTCAGGGCATCTGAGATACAGTTGGTTTGTTGCATTCTTATTTACTAATGAAGCATAGCTGATGTAGGCAATATCAGAAGCTTCCTTATCAGGAGACATTGGTATGGGTGTCCCCCCAGTACATGCTCGTGCAATGCTGCAGCAGGACATCTTCCCAAAAAAAGCTTCATGGATTTATGATGGTAGTACTGATAACTTACCTGTACTCTAGTTAAAGACTTTTCTGTTAATGGGTCAGCTGTTTGCAACATTGCTTCAGTGCCATTAACTTAGAAACTAGTTTTAACCAGTTATACCAATTGCTTTCATGTAATTTAGGTTTTACATAGTTTAATGAAAAGAAGATTAGGTTAATGGGGGAAAAAATAGCTCTACGTACTCCCGTCTGCTTCCTTTTACTGGCCACAGCCTACTGTCCAGAAGTAACCTGCCACCTGACAGAGAGGCCCATGGGTTTGGGAGCACGTCACGAAAATGTTGGGCGTTCCCAGAGCAGCTTACGGGCACCCAGAGATCTGGAAGGGGGGCGAGCACCTCCTTGAGCAGCCTCCTGTCCAGCAGGGTGGTTGTCAGGATAGGACTGATCAGCTCAGGTATCTGTCTGCCTACACCAAACAGCTTTGCTCACTCTTGAGTCCATCTTGAAGCTTCTAAATCAGCTTTATTTGGCCTAACTGGCACATGAGCTCCCTGCATCAGGAATGGGCAGACGCTGTTTGTAAGATGCTCTTGTTCTCCAAAAAATGACTCTGTTAGGTTTCTCTGTTGCAAAATTGAAACTCTGTTAATGTGAAACGTCTTTTTCAAGCAGGGTGGGATTACAAATGCCAGATGTCCTAGTCATATATTTTAACTGTTCTGTAATACATTGAAATGTATCTGAGTGATTGAAAGGCAAGTGCAATAAATCATATCTTATTTTAATTTCTTTATAGGGGTTTTAATAAGCTTTGTAACATCTGTGGCCATAAATAAAGGTTGATGGTCTGGGTTGTTTGTTTTTTTTTCTTTGCAGCCTTTTCCTCATTGTTCTTGTGATTTCAGACATTATGGCTTTGGTAAGTTGTTGTTTCACGTTCTCTTCAAATAAGATCAAGAAGCAGAGGGTTCTCCTAATTCCATCTAGAGAGATCTGAATTTGTTTCAGACTTCAAAGTTTTTCTAACTAGGACAGTGAATTGGATTGAATCCTAGCATAATTTAGAGATAAAACTCCTCCAATCACCGCTCTTTGAATTTCATGTAATTAATGCTTCTGAAGAAGCAATATTCTCATAATAATAAGAGACAAAAATGAAGTAATAAGTTATCATTCTGAGTTTTTCATGTGCTTTCCAATCAAATTCCTAGGAAGAATTTAAATAAGAATATCAGTTTTAGCTGTGTGGAGGGTTTAGTTAATTTTTCAGGAATTTTGAACCTTTTACTCACCCCGCCTTCCCTTGAAAAAGAGAGGAAAAGGAGAAATGCATTACCCACCAGCTCTGTTAGAGTTGTCAGAATCCAGGAGATCAGCAACATCCAAAAAGACACTTTGTGCCCTTTGTAATAAGCTGTTAGGAAATGCTATCTTCAGAAAGCTTGCGCCCGCAAAGCAGGCTAGCTAAAACAACCCAAAGCTGAACAATACCCCAACGTAATTTTTACAGATTAAAAGTACGTTTTCGTTGCCCGCTCAAACTGTCTTCAACCCAGCAAGCAGTGCCACTGGGTATCACAAGGTAAACAGAAACCTTTTCAAAGCAGCAGGTAGAGCTGATGTTCTCACTTTGTACATGCTGGTTTAGTTTCATCCCTTTGGAGTAAGCATTCCTGGTGTGATTTCCTTGTACAGTGTGATCTGTGGATCTCACCTGATAGGAAAAACAGTGAGTAAAAAAACCAAATAATGAGTAATTTGTCCGTAGAGTGAGAAATGGAGAAGGTATAGTTTTAGGTAGTTTCAAATAAATCTGTGTGACTAATCTGATTTTTGATAACTTCCACAGGAAAAGGATTAAAATACCAATAAACCACACTCATAGCATTTCACTAATAAAATCAGTCTAACTAGACCAAAAGAAGAGTACAGGCATGTACTGGTGTGTAGCAAGCCCCAGTATATCCAGGTCTTGTATCTCACGTATTCTCCTATTTTGGTTTAACCATTTTAAAACAATTATCAAACACGTACTTGGTGTACAAAACAAAATATTACTGAAGAGGTTTGATATGCAGGAGCTGTGTGTATATCAAGAAATGAGAAAGTTGGCAGGAAAAAAAAAATAAAGAGAACTGGTTTGTGGTTTTGAATCAATGTGGCCACCAACTAGAACTTGGGAGATTCACTAATGGACAAGTGCTGTCTTCTCCCAACAGTATTCCCATTTTACAGGTTGGGAACTGCCAGAGTTGTCTGAAGAAATTTGTGACAGAATTCCATGAGAACAATATGCAGCCTTCTCTTTGGCACTAGGCATTGTTTGGGATCCCGTTATTTCAAACAATAAGGTGGCTTGGCTTTTCTTATTGAAAAAGTTCTCTGCTGGTAATCTTCTGTTTCTTGGAGGTCCAGCTTGACAGAACTTAGTCCATCTTTAGCTGTTTGTGTTTGATACCATGTTAAATCTGATACCATGTTAAATCTGTTTCTGGCTCTTAGACTATTCTTTACTTTGGTCCAAACAAGCATTCCTGGAAAGGTCTTGCCCTTGTTCTACTTGAAGAATTAGAAACTTGGAGTAAGCAGCCTGAAAACATGGTTTTTAATTTTGTGTTTCAAATTGTGCAATGTTGATGTACTAATCAAAGTTGCTTTATTTCCTAGCATTTTTTCTTTTTGGTTAAAGATTATGGAAGCTGGCTGGATATTGGAACAAGGTACAGTATTTTTTTGCCTCCGTTGCATTTTTAAAAGGCTCATAGGTTAATATCCTATGTTGTTGTCTACTCAGAACTCATAAAGAGATAAACAGAGGTTGTTTATCTACTCAGAACTCTTGTAATTTTTTTCAATTACTCTCCTTAATCAAACGCTTTAGTGATGTTCACTGTACTTAAAACGCATGTGCACGCATGTGTGCACACATGTATAGATGTATATATATCCCAAGCTAAAAGTTGTGTCTTAAAATCTGTGCCAGAGCTATGTGGAGTAAGTAATGAATCTAGCATGGCAAGAAATACAGTTAGGATTTGTTTGATTTCTAAAGAACAGTAATTACACAAAAAATATTTTAATTACTGTTTTGCATTTTAATTAGTTATAATTACTGTTAAAATAACAATTTCTCAAAATTGTTAATTGTCTTCAATCTAGTTAAGCCTCCATATACAATCCCCTGTGAATTAATGAACCTTGTGCAAGTATGTTGGTGGCTATCCAGACCCATGCGTTTATCCTCCCCTTAATTGGGGAAGAGTAAATCTGTAGCATTTAAACATAGAAATCACAGCTAAAATGAGAGAATTTGTTTTGCATTATGTACTAGCCTCCACAGCATACATCATGGGGTAGGTTTTCAACTGTGCAGTCTCATTTGTGAATAGTCCAGAAATAACAAATACAAGGAATACACATTTCAGATTTACCTTCCCTGAGTTGTGGAAATAGATATTATGCTGTAATAAACTTAGTAGGGAATGTGTTGTTAATAATCCAGCCAATCTGGTCACTTGACACTGTTATTTAAACAGAAGTTGAATAGTGACCCATTGTTAATATTCTGTTTAGTCTAGTCTACATTTACTCTGTGCTTTGCTGAGCCCCAATGTTCCCTCCAGTGCATGCATGCATGTACACACACGCATGCGCACACATATCCTGCCTGTTTTCTTTGGAGGTTCAAATTCCTGCTTCTAGCTACCTCTTGAAGGTTCCTAATGGGAGGAGATACAGTTAGATCAAGTAGTGGAAATGATGCTTTAACATCACACTTCCTTGCTATGGTCAGTTTATGGTAAATCAGATGGCCTCATCCTTTGGTTTGAATTCCTATGCAGATTAATAAGGACATTAAAGACCTCAGAAAAGCTCTGTTCTGCTGGGGAAGAAGCTTTCTAATTGGGAGTTAGCAAGCAAAAATACAAATTGTTATAAGTACCCATAAACTTTCTCTCTGATATATGGTCTTCATAGCATAGAGATTTACAAGGGTTATAGATTGTTGGATCTATTTCAGCTGGAAGTTTGCCTTATCCCAGAGAGTTTAGGGGAGCTCATTATGCACAACTGTAATTCTGCCTCTCCATGTCTGTGTTTTGAGCACTGAAGAAAGCACTGAAAAAGTCCTTTCAAAAGAGTAATTTGTGATTAATTTTTAACGTGGTAATGCACAATGCTCAGGCAGCCTTAAATTTGTCATTACTTCACTTTTGAGTGCTTGACTTTGTCACCTATGTTGTGTTATTGTAGTCTCTTTATATACGTTTTATATGTATGTGTGTATATGCACATAAGATAAAAATGACTAGGTTGCATAAGAAAAGAGGTGAAGCCATAGGCACAGAGCTGAAGTGGTCCTTCTTTTACCTAGCATGAGCAATATTTTGGTGCCTGAACCTTATCCTCTGAGCAGATTTCTAATGTGTGATGCTCAAGCTTGGCAAAATTAGCAGGCAACAGCAGAAGAGGTTTTTTTTTTTTTGTTGTTTATTCCTGAAAGGGAAGATGAGCTTCATGGGGTTTTGGGCGATTCCCAAAACCAGCGGGAGACAGATACTAACGTGGCTTTTTCCTGTCCTCCTGTTGCAACTGCAGTGACAGCTCTGTGGCATTCCCATTGCAGTGTTGTCTGTTGTTGCTTTGACAGCAAGGTCTGAAAATATCCCATCTCAGTTGACATTTTAGGTATTGCCAAAATTTTCCTGAGAAGGCTGAGTCAGTTAAGGAAATGACGGTTCTTTTTTTTTTTTCCAACTGTTTGTATCTCAACAAAACCTGTGTAGGATTTCATGGAACAAAGAATAGGAGCACCCTTAGGGACAGCTGCTCTCATCTTTTTTTTTTCTTTCCTTTTTTTTTTTTTTGTGGCACTGATAGGAAGTGTGTGTGTGTGCGCGCACACGCAATTACAGGGTTCAGTTTATATTACTAGTTACCAATGTGGTGGTTGACCCTGGCTGGACACCAGGTGCCCACCAAAGCCACTCTGTCACTCCCCTCCTCAGCTGGACAGGGGAGAGAAAATATAGTGAAACGCTCATGGGTCGAGATAAGGACAGGGAGATCACTCAGCAATTACCGTCACAGGCAAAACACACTCGACTTGGGGAAAAAAATAATTTCATTTATTACTAGTCAAATCAGAGTAGGATAATGAGAAATAAAACCAAATCTTAAAAACACCTTCCCCCCACCCCTCCCTTCTTCCCGGCTTAACTTTGCTCCCAGATTTTCTAGCTCCCCCTCCAGCGGTGCAGGGGGACGGGGAATGGTTTGGTCAGTTCATCACACGTTGTCTGTGCCGCTCCTTCCTCCTCAGGGGGAGGACTCCTCACACTCTTCCCCTGCTCCAGCGTGGGGTCCCTCCCACGGGAGACAGTCCTCCACAAACTTCTCCAATGTGAGTCCTTCCCACAGGCTGCAGTTCTTCACAAACTGCTCCAGCGTGGGTCCCTTCCACGGGGTGCAGTCCTTCAGGAACAGACTGCTCCAGCGTGGGTCCCCCATGGGGTCACAAGTCCTGCCAGCAAACCTGCTCCAGCGTGGGCTCCTCTCTCCACGGGTCCACAGGTCCTGCCAGGAGCCTGCTCCAGCGCAGGCTTCCCACGGGGTCATAGCCTCCTTTGGGCACATCCACCTGCTCTGGCGTGGGGTCCTCCACAGGCTGCAGGTGGATATCTGCTCCACCATGGACCTCCATGGGCTGCAGGGGTCAGCCTGCCTCACCGTGGTCTTCCCCATGGGCTGCAGGGGAATCTCTGCTCTGGCACCTGGAGCACCTCCTCCCCCTCCTTCTTCACTGGCCTTGGTGTCTGCAGAGTTGTTTCTCTCACAGATTCTCATTCTCTCTCCGGCTGCAATTGCTGCTGCCCTGTAACTTTCCCCCTCCCCCTTCTTAAATATGCTATCCCAGAGGCGCCACCACCATTGCTGATGGGCTCGGCCTTGGCCAGCAGCGAGTCCATCTTGGAGCTGGCTGGCACTGGCTCTATCGAACATAGGGGAAGCTTCTAGCAGCTTCTCACAGAAGCAACTCCTGTAGCCCCCCCACTACCAAAACCTTGCCACGCAAACCCAATACACCACATCATTGAAATCACAGGTGGAAAAGCAGCAATTTAATTGCCCAGTGAAGATTCATTCCTCTAAAGTCTGTCAGAGTCCTGTGGTATATGTGCCACACTTGCAAAGCTTCTGATGTATATTTCTGTACTCGTTCTTTTTTGTGGTGATAGCTTTCTATGGATTTTCTAATTACCACACTTCAAAACTTTTGTATGTCCTCTCTCTTACTAAGAATGTGCAAGTTCAGTAGGAAACTCTCATTAGGCAATACCTGGGTTTTCCAATACCAGTGCTCAGAAGTTTCATGTGCAAGAGCTGGTTTTAAATCCTTTGCGATAAAAAGACGACCTTCACTGCTTTTTTATGGTTATGTTTTGTTTCCTAGTGGATCTCTCATTGTTTGGAAGTAGGGTTTGTTTACTGAACTGACATTTCCTTTTTTTCATATTTCACCCCTAACTCCTGGCTTTTACATCTCATTCTACCATGCCTTAGCCACATTACATGTCATTTTACTGTGCCTCATATCTGCCTTAACAATGTGATGTCTTTATTCTCCCGGTTGAATTCACCGTGCCGCTTAAGTATTGTCTTTGAATGTAAAGAGATTTCTACTTTTCCCACTCTTCCAGATCATTAATGAAATGCTGAGCAACAACAGATCCAACATACAGTCCTATATTACCACATTCAGCAAATTATCAACGCACCATTGATTCCTTCCTCTCAGTAAATTATCAATTACCATAAATATTTATGGCTTCTTAGAAAGTTTTAAAGCCTCTTTGCTTAATGGTCATGCCAAAATCAGTGTGAACTTGTTTTTCAGAGAGTGCTTTTCATTGTTTTGATACAATAACACGATAATAATCTTGCAGTGAATGCAGAACTCATAGCAGTGGCTTACGCAAGCTTCTGAGGTCTGCTAACCTTGCCCTCTACCTATGTATCTTGACATCACCCTAAATTGCATCATATGCCCTAGAAGAACACACCATTACATTTCATAAAAATGATAATGCAGTTTTCCTAGTATTTTTGATGTATCAGTGTGTAGTACGTGATCATGAGAAGTTTGTTCCGACAGATTGTTTTATTTTTGAATAACAGACAAATGGAATAGCTAGCTTTTTGGCTTGTCACTAAAATAATTTCTTTATGGCTTAAAAGGTATGTTTATCTATCTCTATCTAGAGATCTCTATAGATAGAGAGATATAGCCTTTAAAGCCTACTATATCTATACAGGATATGCAATTTGTAAATAGCTGTATATTCAGATAGTCAAGATAAAGCTTCTTTATATGACGGTGTTATATAGTTTTATACAGACACATACTGTACTACTCCCTTCCTCTTTTTATAGCAGTTGCTGGAAGATAAAGAGATACAATCTTAACTGTTCTTCTGCAGTTTCAAAGTTCAGGGGACATAGATAAAGCACAGGAGACTGTTTTTTAGGTTTTAGGATAACAGAATCAATTTCAGATTTGGGATGCTGGGGCTTCTAGGCCTGACTATTAAAACAAAGGTTTTGTAACTAGGAGGAAAACAGTGTTTACCAACAATTTTTAAAACAGGAGCTAGGAGTGATGTGCTTTGTGATTTGTTTTGTGTGAAACAGAGGAGAGAGGGTGTGGGATCCTGGCTGGAAATGCAGGAGACTTAAAATTCACAGTCTAAATCTGGGGTCTCAGTGTGTACTTGGGAACAATCCCACAGTTCAAAGTAGCATGTCATGTAGAAATAAGGTCCTCGGACTTTTCTGGAGAGTGCTCTTCCAAGTCCTTGCATGAGTTGTTTTTGTTTTACTTGTTTTATTTCTAGTTTTTTAATTGCTATGGTAACTTACTCCATCTTCCTGTCTTCCCAGCTTCTAATCGGGTCTGCCATCTTAGGAATTAGCCTGTCTTGGGAGAAAGCCACATTTTGGAGCAAGATTGATTCCCCCTGCCACCCTCCCTCATTTTTTTCTTGTCTTTGATTAGTACTTCTCACCGATGTACACTATCACAAATAAAGCCAGGAGATGGTGGTATCTCATATGTTCTCCTTTCGGTTCCTTGCCACCAAAACAGATGTCTTCCTCCCTGATAAAAATATTTTCCTAGCACCAGGTTTGCCTGTTGACCTTGATCCATACATAAGGCACTCACCTTTCCATTGAACAGTGCTGCCTTACCTTAGATCATCTGTGATCCCCTACACCAGATACCTCTTCTCTACCATTACCTGTCCCTGCCCATCTCATCCTTTATAAGCATTGCCCCACTATGCTATTCTCTTGTACCTGTTTAATGTCTCTTCTTCCTCCACATGGATCTAACTTGCCTGGAGCCTAGGATCTCGCTCCTTTTACTAGCTCAGGTTTGACTTCTGATGGAGGAAGCTTGTTTTGAGAATTACCTGCTTTACTGTAACTACAGATCCAGTCAAGGGTGCAGTTCTGAGTTGTATAGGGATCAAGATTTTGCCACTGCTGTTGTGGCATATACCTGGAAGAGTCTTGCTTTGTTTGTTTGTTTAATTACAGCATTATCCCAGCCTGAGAACTAATTTACCAAGCAGAGCTGCCTGTAGGTACTGCAGTACCAGTTGCTGATAGCCCCAGAGATGCTGGCTGTTTGTAGTTATGTGACAAGTAGACTGAAACTGTTTTAATTGTGCTTTATGGCATTATATATATATATATTTCTTTACTCTGAATATCTGATATTTTAATAAAAGAGCATAATTATTCAGCCTTTTGCCGTATAGCAAAGGAGAAGTGTGTGCAGCACTCTTCTTTACAAAAGTACGGAGGACCCAGTCCCTCAACTGACAGGTAGCTAAACAGTTTGTGGAGACATTTTCCTTTGAGAAAGCCCCTCTCTGTGCCCCCCAAAATCATTGATTAGCACCCACATCTGGAAAAGCTCCTTTTGGGGCAGACAGGAACTCAGATGCCTGTGTAAGGACCATGCTGATGGCAGGAAGTCGCCAATCCTCTGGTGACTGTCTCAGGGTGTCTGTAGGAATAAAGGCAGGGTCTTCATTTCACTTCTGATTTTCGGATTTCTCATTCAAGCTTTCTTTGAAAGCTAGAAGGAAAGTAGTGTTGCTACTTACATGAAAAACGACAATTCTCATGCCAGATGAGAAGGAAAGCTGAGGTGTTACCAGTAATGCATGAGACATAAAGCCATCCAGCTATTTACCAGAGTGGCTGTTCCCTTAAGAGCCACGCAAACTTCTATACCTGTGGTGCTTGTACAGTCCCCAAGGGCACATTACGCCATGAAGATAACTGCAACAAGGGTTTGACTTTCAGTTGGCAACATGTCCTTTCCCATGGAGAACTGAAACCGAACCTGTAACACACCTGGGTGGACTTCCAAGGGCAGCTCTTGAGGGAGTTGTGTTATCTTTGTTATTGTAAATGTGCTGTGAACTACGAAGTCCGAAGTGCACATCCCAAGGTGAAAGCAGGCTTTGTGCCTGACTTCATGCTCTCGCTGTGTCTTCTTACACCTTCCCCACGGAAACAGGGCAGGAGTATGGCTCTCATAGGCATACTGCTCTGCTTAACTAAAGCTGGAGGGGGGAGACGCTTATAGGAAAGGCACATAGGAAAGATGGTTCCTGTCTGATATTTTAAACCTTGAGTTATTCACATTAGTGAATATTTTCAGTTGTGCTGCGTACAGGTAGGAGTTTACACAGGTGCAAGCTGCAGGCTGTTGGGGTGGATTATTGTCATGATTTAACCCCAGTCAGCAGCTAAGTACCACACAGGCACTCCCTCACTCCTCCCCACTCCCAGTGGGACGGGGAGGAGAATCGGGAAAGAAGGTAAAACTCGGGGGTTGAGATAAGAACAGTTTAATAACTAAAGTAAAACATAATACTAACAATAATAATGATGAAATATAATAATAATAGTAATGAAAAGGAATATAACAAAAAAAAAAAAGGAGGAGGAAAAAAAGAAAAAAAAACCGGTGATGCACAATGCAATTGCTCACCACCTGCTGACTGATGCCTGAGCAGTGATCTGCCCCTCCCGGCCAGCTCCCACCTGTTTATATACTGGGCATGATGTTCCATGGTATGGAATACCCCTTTGGCTAGTTCGGGTCAGCTGCCCCAGCTATGCTCCCTCCCAGCTTCTTGTACACCTGCTTGCTGGCAGAGCATGGGAAACTGAAAAAAATCCTTGGCTTAAGATAAGCGCTACTTAGCAACAACTAAAACATCAGAGTGTTATCAACATCATTCTCACACTAAATCCAAAACCCAGCACTGTACCAGCTACTAAGAAGAGAGTTAACTCTATCCCAGCCGAAACCAGGACAGTTATGCTTGTTGAGGTCTGAGCCCATTTATGCTAGTGGATTTTTGTAGTTGATTTCTTAAAACTATGTATTTTGAGCAAGGTATTTGTGAGAAGGTGTCGTGGTTTAACCCCAGCCAGCAACTAAGCATCACACAGCCGCTCACTCACTTCCCCCAGTGGGATGGGCGAGACAATCAGAAGAGTAAAAGTGAGAAAACTCGTGGGTTGAGATAAAGACAGTTTAATCAGTAAAGCAAAAGCCGTGCACGCAAGCAAAGCAAAAGAAGGAATTCATTCACCACTTCCCATCAGCAGGCAGGTGTTCAGCCATCTCCAGGAAAGCAGGGCTCCATCATGTGTAACAGTTACTTGGGAAGACGAACGCCATCACTCTGAATGTTCCCCCCTTCCTTCTTCTTCCCCCAGCTTTATATGCTGAGTATGACATCGTATGGTATGGAATATCCCTTTGGTCAGTTGGGGTCAGCTGTCCCGGCTGTGTCCCCTCCCAACTTCTTGTGCACCCCCAGCCCACTCGCTGGTGGGGTGAGGAGCAGAAAAGGCCTTGACTCTGTGTAAGCACTTGTCCTGGTTTCAGCTGGGACAGAGTTAACTCTTTTCTTAGCAGCTGGTACAGTGCTGGGTTTTGGATTTAGTGTGAGAATGATGTTGATAACATGCTGATGTTTTAGTTGTTGCTAAGTAGCACTTAGCTTAAGTGAAGGACTTTTCCGCTTCCCGTGCTCTGCCAGCAAGCAGGTGTGCAAGAAGCTGGGAGGGAGCAGAGCCGGGGCAGCTGACCCGAACCAGCCAAAGGGATATTCCATACCATGGAACATCATGCCCAGTATATAAACAGGGGGGAGTTGGCTGGGAGGCATGGATCGCGGCTCGGGAACTAACTGGGCATCCGTCAGCGGGTGGTGAGCAATTGCATTGTGCATCACTGGGTTTTTTTTTCCTTCCCCCCCCCCCTTCCTTGTTTTGTTATATTCCTTTTCATTACTAGTATTAGTATTATATTTCATTATCACTATTGTTAGTATTATATTTTACTTTAGTTATTAAACTGTTCTTATCTCAACCCACAAGTTTTACTTTTTTTTCCTTTCCTCCTCCTCACCCCACTGGGAGGGGGGAGGGGGAAGCAGCTGCGTGGTGCTGAGTTGCTGACTGGGGTTAAACCACAACAGCACTGCTCAGCAGTAACTAAAACATCCCTGTATTATCAACACTGTTTCCAGCACAAATCCAAAACATAGCCCCATACTAGCTACCATGAAGAAAATTAACTCTATCCCAGCCAAAACCAGCACAGAAGGTTTAGTCGGACTCAACTGAAACAGAAAAATCTTATAGCATGAGTCAAGTCCCTTTCAGTGTTCTCCATCCACTTTGGTCAGACCTCGGCTCCTTTGGTTGCTGGTATCCTGGCTGTGGAAGAGCTCCTGCTCATTAGTGAACTTTTTTGGATTACTTTTATTCTCTCACGCTGGTTAGTGGCCCAGCTTTGTTAAGAGCTGGTGCTTCTCCACTTCACAGAGCTAAATTGCGCTAGGCTAGCACCAAGGTTATCAGTCTCAGGGTCGTGAGGATTGATAGTGTCGGCATTATGAGCTTTACTGCTCTTCCATGGCTAAATTCTCAAACTGAATGAGTCCTCTGGCAGAAATTCCAGGTCATTAAACCAGCAAGTGCTCCTTGCAATCCTTTTTTGTGACTAAACTCAGACTTCATTGAGTCTGAAGTTACCCTACTTGTCCTAAAGAGCCATCCGCTTTAAAATAGCGGGTATGGGTGCATCAGGAGGTATGGTTACCTCTCATGTCAGAACGCCAGTATCTTCAGTAGTCCCAGGAAAAAAAACAACCAGCTGCACTGGATGCGTGATGGACACAGGTGCAGCAGTGTTTCATCTGCAACTCTAGCCTGAAATGTCACTGGATTTGGAAAAATTCTGATTTCTTAATGGCTAGTGGTTTACATGAACAGCAGCTCGATTCAGACATTGAACACAGGATGCTGAATATCCTAGGTCAAATCTCAGTCTGACCCTAAATAGCCCATCTGTAACACTAGTGAACATCAGGTACCAGAATTCGAGCAAGTGGAGAACAAGCTCTCTGCTTGTTATCCTTTTAATTGTTAGTGACTTAAGGACTTCCTAACGCAGAAGCTGCATCTTCATATTGTGTTTATTAGCCACTCTTGAACTCATTTGTTTAATCTCTTTGAAACCATGTGTTACCACAGCAGAGAATTCCGCAATTTTTAGAAAAGTTGAGTGAAAAAGTAGTGGGGTTTTTTTCTTAAAGCTGCTCATGACTGGAATACTGTTTTCTCTAGAGAATTGCACTTCAGCTGACATAAATGTCTGAGTTGTCTTACTACAAAGCAATGTCTACCTGATGGCAAGTTCTCCCTAGATTCTGCGTTATCAGTTCACAGCAAACGAAAGTTTTGCAATGGTTTCAGTCACATACATTGAATTACCCACTTGAATGAAAAATACACCCAGTACCTCTTATTCACTTGGTATATGCTTGGCTGTGTTTTATATTGTCCCCACCATTTTATTTTGTCACAGACTTTTGTTTTTACACAATAGTGCTGCTATAATAGTTGTCTTCTGGGAGCAGCATATATAAAATGACATACTAGACTAATAATTAAGCCTAGTTAAAAAGAAAAAAAAATATTCAGAGGGTTGTTTGTGTCAGGGGTTTTTTTACTCTGCAAATTTGCATTTTTCTCTCACTTCTTTTATCTGGCTTCTCCTTGCAGCATTAGCCACTATGTGCTGGTGATGTCGTTGACCATGTTTATGATGCTGATGAGTGGACTGGCCCAGCTGCTAACTGCACAGAGACTTGAACTTCCCAGAAGGACTAAGCACCATTCCACATGATAAAGCGATAAATGTTCCTGCCTTGTTCCCATCCTCAGGCTTCCTCTGAACCAACCTCCACCTCTGGAATGTAAATATAAGTTAACGGACTAGAGTGCCAAAATCCCATCCAGGGATCCGAGTGCTCTGCTGATACAGATTAAATGCTGTCACATGACTGACATTTGTGTTTAGAGATTGCCATTTAGACATCAATGGGGCTAAAGAAGCCTCAGCTTTATTCTCCAAGCGTACATATTGCTTGAAAATAAAAACAGCAACAAAATTCTTTTTAAAAGAAATAGGCAACCATCTTTTGGGTTTTTTTTTGGTTGTTATAACTTGTCTGCCAGCTGTTTGTCTCACACATGCTCACTCTCATTAGGAGTCTGCAAAGTCCTAGCTTCATTTCATGTCTCGCATAAGCATCTTGCAGACTAAAGCATAAATGAAATCAGTTTGGGCAGATCACTGATTGTGTGTAGCCGATGTGGCATACGCATTTGAATATCTCTGAAACTGGCTACGCTTTTTGCAAGCTGTGTCAATGTGCATGTGAGAATATGTTGAGGCAGGTTAAGACTGGTGCGCTGTGAGGCTGTTGCTGTAAGACAACAGCTTTTAGCTAACCTTGGTGCAAATTGCTGCCGCTGACCGTGCTCGCCTGCTGCCTCCTGTGCTTGCATGGGCTGAGCAGTATGCCAGCTCAGGTAATTGATCCAAATGAAAAGGAACCTGATTAAAGAATTGTAAAATAGCATTCAGACAGATTCCCTTGTCCAGCTCGTGATGGGGCGGGCCAGAAGGTTAGGGCTGATTGTTTCAGTGGCAGCCCAGAGTTAGATCAGCATAAAGAGGTCACGAAACTGCAGCTGGAGTTGGTGGTTTGCATAGAGTGATGCCACACGGAGGCTTTTTTCCTTTGTTTCCTTGTTTTCCTTTCCACTTGTGTTCTGCTCCTGATTACAAGCATCAGCCAGGGTAATGGCTGCGCCATGAATCAAACACAGACACAAATCCCCTAGTTGTATGCTGATTACAAGTGAGAGCAAAAAGCCAGGGTGCTTAGCGGCTCTGCTGTTGTGGGTGCTTCTGGGGACCCAGTAACTGTAAATCCATTGCATGAGGCTCTGAGATGGACTTGTAACTTTGTAGCCCTTCTAACAGCAAGAATCTGCTGCCCTACCAATGGCCCAGAGTTGATTAAGTACCACATACGACAGTGCCCACCTAGACCTCAATGCTTCATCATTCCATGAAGTCATCTGTTGCGAGAATTGCACAAAAATTTTATCTCCTGACGCAAAAATTGTGTCTCCTGCTCAGCAGGAGGCCTGCACAGAGCCAGGTGTCCTGCCTTTGAAACAGCTTTTTCCATCTACACCATCAATAAAAGGGCCTTTGAAGCAGATCCCTTTGCACAGTGAAGGAAGCGAGTGAAAGAAAAAAATTTCTTCTTTCTGCCCCATTGTATGATGGCATCACTAAAAATTGTGCTATGTAATATCCCTGTGTCACAGTCGCAACTTGCAGCCAGGCCTTCCTATCTGGGAGCTGATACATATGGTACGTGATGCTGGCAGCTGAGGCTAGACATTCATCATGAGGGCTGCTCCAATACTCTTTCCAGCCATCTGGCATTTGGCCGTGGTCACACGTCTGTTTAACGCTCTGGAAACTAGTCATCCCTCTGCAGGAAGTTTGGCTGGGAGAAACCAGTCACAAACCTCCATCTGCTTGTTGAGTGCTAGAAAAATATCATATCACGGGCCTGCAGTCATCCGTGCAGCTTTGGGGTGCCCCTTGAGAGTGTCTGAGCACTGGAGAGGGAGCCATTTTTCCACTAGGTAGTGGTCCGGTGGTCTTACTGGGCATGTTGCTACCACAGCTAGCCTCAGTCACAGGAGATATTTCACATTTGTTACCGACTGTACCCGTAGAGTTGCATGCCGGAAGGTGGGCATGCGCCCACTGCTGGTAGTGGTACCATACAGCCAAGGCAAGGAGCAACCATGAGCAAGTGGAAAGTTGCTGCTTCAGCAAAAACTATGTGTAGGCATGGGAATCTGCCACACTTGTTATCTTTAGATCCAGTAAGTCTCTGCTATGGAGAGCTATCCCCACCTCAGCCCCAGTCTACAACTATCTACAGTGTACCGTGTCATTGCGGGGTACTGTATCATCAGCTTTGTGTGACCTAACTGATGTCTTGAGACCTCTGTCTACAGCGCTGTCATTTCAGTATACACAGCTATGGGCATTGAGCATCCCAGCCTCCATTGCTGGAGTGATTTCTTTGCAAAACTACTGTTTGTAGAGCAAATTCACTGATGGGAGCAGCTGAACAGCTGGCGTTGGTGTGATGTGAAGGAATTGACTGAAAAAGTAGGAACGTGGGACCCACAGGGCTGCCACCCTGAAGGCACATCTTCTGCAAGCATGTCAAAACTGCTTGTTATCTGTGACAAGACCAAGTGGATGTCCTACCTACTAAGTGAAAACACTGGAGGTACATACTGTCTGGTGCTGCAGGCTCCCCGGGAGAATGCACAGGAGCTCAAGCCTGATGTCTTTTCTTACCACAGGAGGCTGGTAATAAAACAGCATCTCACCCCACTGCATCTGGTGCTGCTCATCTATGGCGGTAGGAATAATCCATATACTCTGGTACGCAGGCAAGTGGAAATGGCTGTCCAAAGTACAACCTGCATCAATTATTCTTTCTGCTTATGGCTTCCATAGTGTCTCTTTCCACAAAGTAGGTTTTGTTTTTTACATCCATTCTTGTAAGAGCAGAAAGGAGACGATGAGCAACGGGGGAGCATTTGCAACACGCGCGTTGGGTTTTCCCCAGTGCTGCTCTGCAGGGGTCTGTTCGTGCTTGCCATTTGCTCTGGTTGGGCCATAGTGGTAGCAACCTTAGCTGACCTTTCCCTTTCCCCCACTGGTCCCTTGCATCTCTGTGCCATTTGTGAATTCAGTTTCTAGCCGAGGCCGCAGGAGTGCTGGAGAGCAGCTCTCATGGAGAGGCAGGATTGGCTGTGCTATTGCCCTGTCTCCCCAGGGGAGGCTCTTGCCGAAGTCTTGGCCTGCACTTTTGGGTTTACTCCAGCACAGGGAGGTGTCAAAAATTCTCCCACTCAGCTACTTTACACAGCCCCATGGAGTGTGTGACAAAGTCGACTCTTCCCTCCCACGGATGTGTGTTCCTCTCCTTTCCAGAAACAGATGTCATCAGCAATAAAAAGTCCTCCTCAACCTTAGGAGCTAAGGTAGGGAATAAAATTTTGTATTCAGCTGAGTTTAAGCTTTCTTTTCCTCTACTTGTGGGTCTCCGAGCATCGTGCCTCTTCATGGGGCCCAGACAGGGCTCGGGCCACAGAAAGGGGGGCTCTGACCCAGCAGTGCCTTGCAGGCCAGTGCAGGTATCACCCAGCCCCTGTGTTCTCTGCAAAGGGCACGAAGGCAGAATTACCCCGAGCCCTCCTGCCTGCCTTCTTTCACCTGCAGCAGAGTTGCAGACTCTCTGACTCCTAGAGCAGGTGAGGCTCCAGACAGTGAAAACCTCAGGCAGGGAAAGGCAGGTAGATCGACATTGTTATTTATGCCTGGGGCTGCACAGTTATTTTTTTTTTTTAACTATATTTGTAGTTTTAAAACCTCTGCAAAGCTTATATCTTCTTGCTTTCAGAGGCATGGACCCCTGAAGAGCTAACCATAAACCTGGTGTGCCCATCTGGTGGTGTAATGCAAGAGAAGCTATACTGAAGAGCAGCTGATATAAAGATCTTGTAATCTTCAGTGCTAGGAATTGTTCTCTGCTATTGTGTTATCAAGGCTGTACACAGCAGCCTTTTGATATCCGTCCAGGGAGTGAGCTGTTTCTTCAGAGATGATGGAGCTCAGATTGTATCAAGACCTCTTATGACTCAAACTAAATGACTTCCCCTTCCCCCTCACAGAGTAAATCAGATTTTACAAGCTTTGGCAATTTCAATGCATGCTGTGGCTGTTGGTTGTAAGGCTGCTATGGCCTTCACATTCTTGAATGAGAACAAAGATATGAATGAACATTCATGGTCTTACCCAAACCTTGCTCTCTAGCGTCGCCCTTGAACGGCGGTGTCTGGTTTGGCCAAGCCACAATACAAATGTCATTTCAGCTCCTACCACCCCAGCTAATCTGTAAGGGTGAGATGCTCATTGCTTTTCAAAATTGTCCGCATGAATCCTGCAGTCCCTTTTCCTGCGTCTTTGGGGTGGTGAGGGTACTTCTCTCAGATGCCTTTGGCAAAGAAGATGAGAGCATGGAGGGTGCCAGGCTTGCTGCTGCATCCTGATAGATGTGGGGTGCTGTGAGCAGGACCCAGCTGGAGAGAATATTTTGGGGAGGTACAGTTGTGGTGGGGAAGGGAGAACATCTCTCTCTTGTACCTGCTCTAGGGTGTGCTCTGCATCACAGTGGTGGGGCAGCTCCAGGTGCCCCCTTCTCCATCATCACATGGCTTCATCCAGCCTGAAGGCAAGAAACTTTGACTTTCTTCTCCTGTGTGTTGTCTTTGAGCAGCTGCTTTGTGAGCTGCCATGGCTGGGGAAGGTTTGGGAACCTATCTTGCTGCCACGTGTGTGGGACAGCCCCAGATCAGCCCTGGGCGTTCGTGAGACAGGGCTTGTGGTGAGCTGGAACTGACCGTCACAGCAGCTGGTGGTCACCAAACTGTTTACAACTCTCTCCTCAACTAGTGTCTCCTGGACTGGTTACGTTAATAAGGATGTGCAGAGTTGAATCCAGTTCATTGGCTTAAAGAGGCTCTGAATTCAGCTGCTTCCTGCAAGGGCTCCCTCCTCGCCCTGGGGCAGGGCACAGCGTTTTAGCATTTGAGGAGGACTGAAAAGGGGAAGGAGAAGGCTGAAAGGATGGCACTCCCCCTCTTCCCATGACCTTTGAAATCACGCTTGTCAATATTTTCTTTATGTGTTTATTTATTGACGGATGCTTGGCAGCAAGCTTCATAACTTTCTAACTTTGAAGGTGGATAATATCAAGTGGAAATAGAGAAAACACACCTTATTTTGTTTGCATTTTATTTTCCATGTGAGTTGTAAGAGCAAATACCTTTTTTTTTATTATTTCCTTTAATGTTACGTAAGGTGAAGCTGACATACAGGTTTACCTTTCATTTGGGTCACTACCACTGACAAAGCTGTTAATGGCTGGATTTCATCCAGTGCATTCTCTGAGAGGGGCAGAGAGAAAGCACCGCACCAAGATCACCAGCCGAATGTGCTTGCAATGGGAAACAACCAGTGATGGAGCCCGCTTCTGCTCTGAGTTTCTTGCCACCTGCAGCCCTGCTTCTCGAGGTGTCACCTCCGCTGCTGGGAGGTCCTTTCTGACCTGAATTGTCCTGTGATCCAGTGTACAGGCTGCCAAGTCCTGCACGCCGTGTGCTTGGGCCAGTGGCTGAGCAAGGGACAGGATAGTGCAGAGTCAGGCCTGGGGAATTTAAATTTAAATCACTGCAAGTGCAATCACACCCAGGTCCAACATTTTTGCCTCGCAGCAAGATGGGAGGAGAAGTATGAGAAAGCCATGTGTCACTAACAAGGCTCTTCGCTGTTCTCACCGCCTCCTCTTCCTCCTCGGGGGATTTGCAGCATTGCTCCAGCAGTACCTGCCCAAGCCCGACCCCAAGCTTCAGCAACCGCAAGCTGATCCAAAGGGCATGTGTCCAGTAACAAACGTCGCAAAATTGAACCACTGGCATTTAGGGTTGGGGAAATCTCTGACCAAGACCTAAACTCCTCTAATTAAACTTAGCTTATTGCTCTTGCAGGAATGCTAAAGGACGAGGCATTCTGAGTGCAGTTCTCGTATTGACTTTCTGTGGAGTAACCTTTATATATCTCAATAGACGTGGCCTTTTGTGCTGGACTTCATTATTCTGCCTTCTTGGCATGTGAGACAGTACAAGACAAAAACTGCAGATCAATTTCAACAGGGGCTGAATTTGGTGGTGTGAGTCCCGGTGAGCACACAAGCAGAGACGGGCTCTGAAAATACTGTTATTTTATTTTTGTATCAATTTCCATATTAAGTTAAGAGACACTAGAACTTACCGTACAAAGCACTGCTATCCAGAGCTATATTTAGCTGCTCGGATGTTTGTGTCTCCATCTCACTCGATCTCCAGAAATGGGTGGATATTTTCCATCATGGGCTTTGAGTAGGAAACTTGTTATATCTGACCTACTGTGAAAGGAAAATATCCGTTTCACCGCCGTGCATTTTTTCATACAAGCGGTATCTTTCTGCATCTCTTCTAACCTACATTAACACATTATATTTGCTTTAAAATGCTACAGACTTACTTGCTTTAATGTAACTTGGCAATTGACTGGTATTTACGGCCAAAAGTAGAAATGAAACGTGCGTGTCATTTTTAAAGAATTACATAGTGAAGGAAAACCTCCTAGTACTTGGGATGACAGCCAAATCTTCATCCGGGACATGAATCGAACACAAGCCTTCCGAAACGTTGTCCCAAGCTCCTCCATTTCCTGGGGCTTTATCTCCCTGCCAATCCCAAAACAATCCTGCAGTGAATCCTGCCTAAGATTTTTTTCCCCGAGCGTGGCTTTCGGCAGTTCCCCTCGAGGATCCCTCCTACCTTTGCTCCTCCACCTGTGTCCTAGGTGGCCCAGGACCCGACCTGGCAGCCTGGCTCTGCAGCAGAAGCTTGGGAGTGTTTGCAGAGTTAGCGCGCAAGCCCAGGACGGTTCAGGGGACGAGTTTTGTCCTGTTCGGTAGGTCATGATGGCAACCGGTCTATCATGGGGGAGCGTGTTCGCTTGGTTTGCTGCTTTTGTTTGTTTGTTTAGGATTTTTTTTTTTTAATGATACTTAAAGCTTGGGGTTTGTTTTTTTTCAATTAATGATTGGGAGACCAGCTGTCGGCATTAATTCATTTTAATATGACTCAATCTGAGAAGTGTTCAAACTTCCTCTTAGAAAAAGTGGCTGACTGCATTTTTTTTTCAGGCAGTTTGCTTGACTGTAAAAATAAATTTTTACAAAAATTGCTCTACAGAGCAAGGGAACAGACTCCATCATTTTCTCTTCCTGGTACTCATTTCTTGCAAAAGTACCTGACATTTGGGGAAAAGCAGCATTTTCATTAGTGGATGCATGGAAGGCCCCATGGGCAGGAGCACAGAATAACTGGCTCTGCAATCTACAGAACTGCAACTAATTGTATTTTAAGGCTCTATTTCAGTGAGGTACCATTGCCACCTATCATTCCAATACAATATATTGGAACTGAATGGCAGTAACTATATTTTCTCTCCTCGTGGCCATTTTAATTCTTTGTGAAAAATCACGGGAGCTGTGAGCTTTCTGAATACAAAGCAACAGGGCACAGGTAAGTGGAGGTGACATTCCCGTGTAGTTCGCAGCAATTAACCTCAGTGAGGGAAAGAAAAATTGAAATGGTCACTTGTGTTTGGGAGAATTACCTTGTGATACATTGCAAATACCCTCGTTGTAGGCAGTTGTTTAACTTAATCTTTGCCACAGTTATGCAAATATGCTTATCATGCATTTGACAGCTTGCTCCCTTTCTCAGTCTGGGAGTGGCGGTGTGTGTAAGATGGATCGATGTACACGCTCCTAAAGGCAAAATGCGTGATACTTGTCAGGTTAGAGCTAAATGGCGTTATTTATTTGTTTATTTTGCAAGTCTGTGAATGCACCTCACTATTAAGAAGAGGAACACAGTAATGATTCTGTTTAATTAACAGAGAAGTAACTTTCTTGCCAGTTCTAAGTGTCCATCTATCTGAGATGTCACAGGACTGGAGAACTCCTGTAAAGGGCTGAGAAAGCATTATTTGTGCTTGGTGTGCGGAGCTTTATGAAAGCAATTTACATATTTGCACACTGAAGCACAACTACCAGCACATAAGCAGGGTGATAAATGATTAACTATAAAAGATTGACAGTTTGGGCAAAAATCCAGCAGAGCACTTAAGCAGGTGCTTAACTTCAAACAACCTGGCTCTGCTGACTGCGGTGGGGCAGTGTCAGGTCCTCTCTTAAGTTCAAGAAACTGCTCGTGCACTTCAGTTAAACATGTGCCTAAGTGACCTGGAGGACCAGAGTCTGGCTAAGAGAGCTTATAAAAGGGAAAAACTTTCTTGTATATTGCTTAAATCAGGATGGCAGCAGTAAGTACGACAGTAAAACAGATCAGAGCTTGTCACCGATGGAGCATCCCCAGCTCCTGTTGATGAAGAGGGAGTTGTCAGTTGCCTAGCATTTCTCAGACTTAGGGCAAAAAGAGAGATATTCCAGCAAAAGACTCATCTAGTCTGCCCATTTCAGAACAACGTTTTGTTCTGTGCGTTTTGTTCTGGTTTGTTTTGTTTTTAATTTTTGGGAACATAAACATATTAAATATTTTATTGTTGTTCCATGAAAATCTCATTCTGCTTTGGCCGAATATTGCTTTCACTAAATGGCTTAATTGGAAATGGAATTAGGCCAAAAAAAGCCAAAACCCCCAACCTCCCAACAAACAGTGTTTTTGTTTTCCAGTAACTAGAAACTCTTCTCCAGCATTCATCTTGCACTGGCCTCATGCTACCCACCAGGAATCCTGTTGGTAACTTTGCTTCATCACAAGCCACTTTCTTACAGTGTATTTGGAAGTTCCTGAAGCTGGAGGTGGAAAAAGCTGCTCTGAGCCACAAGTGTTAAGCAAAAGTTGAAGGTCCAAATCAGGGTCATTCTGATGAAGTTGGTTTTGGACTCCATGTAACAATGCAGGAATGTTTTCATGTGCCTGAGTGAAATTTAGCAAACTAGAACTACAAGCGAAGTCCACTGCTTTCTCCTTTTATCCCTTCTAAAGGAGACTATTTGGGCTTATATCACTGTCAGAAACATATGCTTCTTGGGTTACTACTTCATCTCCAGCAGATACCTGAAAGCAATGGCTACTCTGCGTTCATCAGGCGTTCACTCAAGCACGCAATCTGCACAATGATCCCTGTGGGCTTTTACATCACCACAGAGCAGCACATGCTACTGTTGCATGTTCTTTGCTTTTTGGGAAGCTTTTTGACTCCATAATTTTAATTTTTTTTTACTTTGTTTTACCTCTGCTGATATCATCTCTCTTAAAATATGTCTGAAATTCATGGTGGTTGGGTGAAGCTTAATTAAAGCGTGTCAATGTGATGGTGTCTTTCATTCAGGAGACATGCAGGAAGATGATAATCTCCTTTTTTGGAATAAAAGTGAATGGATTCATTGCCCAAAACATAGGCTCAGGATAATTACCAAGAAACAGAACAGGATGGTGAAAAGATTTTTCTAGGGCCCAAATTCAGATCTAAGCAATAAGATACTGTTACTGGAGTGTGTATTTTCCAGAGTAGCCAGGAAACAAGCAGAAAAAAGCATCTAGAAAGTCCTGGAGACAGAAAAAAGTTGGAAGTATGATCCAGAGAGAACAGCTGAAAAGTCTTTTTACAGGTTTGAGTGCAGGCTAGAAAATGATAAAAAAATTATCTCTGATTTGAATCGGACTATCTTCAAGGCTTTTGTGTTTCTTTTTTTCTTTTTTGCAAAATCAACAGGATTGCATAAAAATACCTGAATCCCTCAGCAATTTCTCCTCCTAATGGAAATAACTTGAAAGACACTGAACAATGATCAAACAGCATGACATACAACTACTATGAAAGTAGCCATATTTTTGTAGTCAGAGGGGAGGGGGGCCTGGAGCTTTCTCCATATCTGTTTGAAGCATCAAAATAGATTTTATGCTTCTGTAACGCATGGACCTTGGACATAAGCCAACAGCCGCCGAAATCAGCAGGAATTTCCCAAAGCCCGTGGAAGCCAATGGATCAAAAGGTCAGTTGTAGGTAGATCAACAGTCAAAACGCTCTCTCAAGAGCGTAACTTAAAGGCTGGTTGTTACAAAATCCAAGTGCTTACGGTTTTTGTAAGTCTATTATCATTCCTTTTTTAAAGCCAGGTTTGATATACTGGACCTACGTGCAAGTCGTGGCTTTCTGGTACGCTATCACAGGTGCCACATTGCTGCAGCTTTTCCAAGTAATGGTTCTGGTTGAGGTGACGAGCTGACTGTCTTCTCCTGTCCAACCCACCCCACTCCCTCCAGCCAAATCCTCCAGCTCCCTTGGTCTCAGATGTGAAATCCCAGCCTTCACTCAGAACTCTTTGTATACTGGTCAATTCATATGAGCGTGGGCAGGAGCAACACCTGATCGGCTGCAAAGAGGGAAAAATCGCGAGCATTCATTTTCATAATCAATCCTGATTCCTTGGGGAGAAGGTACATTGGGGTGGATTTTATCACCAGCAAATTAACTTGAGAGTGGATGAGGGATGTGGAAGAGGAGCTTACAACTCTTCCATTACCATTATTGAATGGTTTGTGTTTGCTTCTGTTACTAAAGGAAAGTATATGTATAGTCTTTTTTTTTGTTCTTTTCCTCTGGACTCAGACAATTCAGAAATCAGTAAATCACATAAATTCATATCAGGAGAGGCAAGTTTATTGTTTACTGTTTTAAACCAGTTCTTCTGTTTTGTCTTGCCTGCAAAATCCTTCCTGCTTCTCAAATGCAAGATAATGCAGGCAGGCAGTATTTCTAATATAAGCCAGAAAAGATGTAACGATAAATGTTTAACTGCATTTTTCCATTCCATATGCTGAAAGTAAGAAAAGGGGGGGGAATAGACATGTTAATGATATCCTATCATCATCATATTCTCTTCAGCTAACATGGGAGGAGGATGCATAATTACCTGGACAGAGACTAAGTATATTGACTTCAGTTATTCCTCAGCTGGAGCTGTTTTTCAGTGTGTGGGCACAAAAAGCTTTAAGGAATAATGCATAAAAATGCTATTATCTTTGGAAAAAGCAATATTCAGTTGGCTTGGACATTATGTAGGTGAAAGCACGATGGGTACCAAGACTGCCGAATACATTTGCATGAGATCAGTTAAATCATCTAAGCAGAATGACGCCCTATCTGTTTCACCCTACGCTCAGATGCTGGGGAACTTGGAAGCAAAAGTAGCAATGAAGATGCAACACTGCATGAGTAATTCCATTATTCTTTTCTGATAAAAGAAGAGGCACAAAAAGGTGGGAAGAGGCTGACTAGTCATGGGAAACGCTAGTGGGGAAATCGGCAGCTCTGGGTTCTGTCACAGTGTGCGACCTCGGGCAAGTTGATAAAGTGTCTGGGATCACTTTTTTGCACTTGATTTCATTTTGAGCAAAACGTCATGACACCAAAATTCCTACTGCAATCCACAGCATTCAGTAGGAGGCACAGCCCACGTCAGTACTTCCCCTGTGAAATGGGAAGCGTTTGAGAGGATGACCCACACTTTACCCCTTCTCTGAAAGGTTAATAGCCTACCTGGACATGAGGGGCAATTTCCTATCGCTGCCTTTGTACTGCCTGCAGCTGGAATCTGACCTCAGTTGGGGTCTCTGGGAACCACAGTAATGCAAATAATAACACCCCCCCAGCATCGGCGGCCAAACGCCATTTCCCAGGTTTTGATTGCCTGGTGCCCCTACGGTCCAATGACACCTGCTGGAGCCGAGACAGACAGTAGCCTTTCCGGCATAGCACTAGTGTGTGCTTGCCAGGATGGATGGGGTCTTTTTGCAGGCTGGTTTTGTGTTGTTCTGAAGCCTTCATAGGCAATTTGAAGAATATGTCCCCAGGACATCGTGCTTTGGAAAACAGGCATAGGGATTGGGGCGTGTTAGCTCAGCTGCGGTTTTATTGGCAATATGGGACATGAAATAACACAAAGTTTTCATCTGGCCATAGAAATGACTAAATAGAAGTACTTTATGACTTCGGGATTGTAACATTCATGTCATGTCTCAGCATTTGCAGATACAACAGATGAAGCAAATTAAATTATGCATGCAGTAAAGGAATGCATTGTTAGCCACAGTCTTTGTTAACTGCAAATAAATGTTAGCCTGCAAATAAATAAACACAAATAACTGGAAGACGTATCTTGAAGATTTGGTAGGTTGGGGGGGGGGGTTGCCTTATACTTATATATGTAATATATATGCATGTGTGTCTGTCTGTAGGTGACCCATCAGCCATACCTGCTGCACTTGTTACCTGATGGGTCTCACAGTGTAGGAGAAGCCACATAGCTGCACATCCCTCATTTGCATTCCAGTTGTATACAGCTTTGGCAATTTGTTTATGCAACTGAATGTATGCAATCATCAATAACACAGTCCGCAATAAGTCTCAATTAACGTTGCCGCAGGAATCTTCCTTCATGTTTGTGCTGGATTCTGGAGATTTAAATGCTCAACCTTAATGATGCATTAATGTTGTTTTCTTTTTTTTTTTTTTTAAGTGCCGTGTTTGCAGTATAAAGTCCACAATTTATTTTGTTCTCTTTGCCCAGCAGGAACACTTTTTCCACTGACTCTTTAATAAGAAGCCTTCATGAGTACGAAAGCCATTTATCTTTATTAGTTGTATATTTTGCTCATCACCTCTCTTACATTTATGAATTAAATATTTATTGATTTTTTCACAAAGAAGAATGCCCCACTGCTCAGTAAGAACAATTACCACCAGCTATGCACAGAGAACTGTAAGCAAACCAAACTTGCATTACTTCTGTAAGTCATGTCAGAAGTGACAGGAACTGAATCTTTCTTTCAATGGAGATCCTTGTGGGGTTGGGGTTTTTTTGAAGAAATCTGTAAAATGGGCTGTGAAAGAAAGCCTTGCATCTGTTTGCTTTGTTTAATTTTCTTTTTTTGCTTTGTGATACACAAGCAAAGGTGAAGGAATTTTTGTTCTCTTCCCCACTTTTTGCTTGTAATCTCATCGATAGACTAAGAGAACTGATGAGTGTTCATTCTGTCTGATACCGTGTGAAACCTATTCAATTATAACTGAAAGTGATTAGCTTACTCTCATTTTCTGATGAATTAATTTCAAGACTCAAAGGACCAGTGTGGCCAGCTACCAGATATTACTGCGTCAAGCCTACAGCTCTAACTGGAAGTCGCTGAAGAAAGGTGTGCAACCCTGAGCAGAAAACTTTGTGTTCATGTGGCATACATGACAAATCCTCATCACCTCTGAAAACATGGAGCCTGTTTTCAGCCTAGATTATGTACCTTCAAGCTGCAGCCACGGAATCTGATGCTGAGTCTGTATCTATAGCACAGAAACCCCCCATCAAGGAAATCAGTCACGGAAAATAACTCTAAAAATTGTTTCACCTCCCCAGCAATATCCTGTATTGTTTGAGGTTACGTCCCGTGAGCAGAAGACCCAGCAGAGCCTGGCCAAGGCTGTGCCTGTGCCCCTGTCCCCTGGGTGCCTGGCCACGTCCCCCAGGTGCCCAGGCAGGGGACAGCCGGACAAGTGGTGTTTGCTGACCGCCTGGCCAGTTGTGCCCAGTCTTGGCCGAGTGCTTTTCCCTGGGATCTCTTATTCTCCCAGACTGCTATGTCTCATCAGCCTTGTAGAAATTCAATTATTTTTGAAACTTACACCTCTGAGACTCCTTTGAATTGAGCTGAAATTGGCTTCGAGAGAGAGGCAGAGAGGGATGGAGGAAGCCGCCTCTCCTGAGGACACGGGCTAATAACTCTGGCCTCTCTCTGCCCATCCTTCCCCTCCCCTCCCTTATCGCAGCCCTTGGCAGTTGGAGATTAAAGACAACTTGTGCCCTCTGGTAGAAATCATCTAGGTAGATCACCCTTTTTTGGGAAAACACTGCCTCTGGGGAGGCAGCCCTCTCCACCTTGTGATCCAAATGGGCCAAAACTAAGCCCGTCCCACTGTTCACTACTGACTCCCGTGAAGTCGGCAGGGTGCCCCGAAGATCTGAGCTTTGATTTTTTCTCCAGGATTGAGGGAGTTTGGGAAAGAAAGGGAGCTTCTGTCCCCTGTGAGCTTGACGTGTGCGAGAGGCTCCCCCACCGGGCTGGGCCTGCAGCTGGAGCTCGGCCCCTCGCTGGGGAGCTGCCACGCACCAGCCCTTCCTGACTGAATGCACATGCAGCTGTAATTGCTTTTTTCCTACTTCTTTTTTTCAGCTGGGCTGGCACCGCCCGTGAAGCGGGATCACCCTAAGGAAGGACACACAAGAAAACGGAGGAAAAGGCCCTTTTGTCCAGTGTCCGCTGAGGGACGCCTTGGGTTTAACACTAGTGGGGCCAGCGAGCTCAAATGGCTTCACACTGGATGCATGGTTCAGTGGGCTCCCATAAAAAAACACTTTTTGCTAGTGCTTTGGGGTTTGCTTTTCTTTTTAAAGGAATAGAAACATAGGGAGGAAAAAGCCTTTCCTCAGTAGCACTGTTGACACAGTTGCAATTTTCGTTATCTACACTTTTCTTCCGTGGCAGCAATAATGTCACCTTCCTCCCGCTCCTCTGGGCTCTTCTAACACATCAGTCAAATGCCAACAGCAAGATTGCCACAAAATGTCCTTTGACAGGAACGGCGCCCACAGCTACGACGGCTGTTATGATGATCGGCGTGAGGACAGCACAGGGGGCAAGCACCAAGGCAGCGTCAGGCATCGGGCCTTGCGCCATGTTCTTCAAAACACTCTTTAATCCGCTCTTCTTGTGGGACTTCTCCCACTTCGCTTCTGATGGATTAATTTCTCCCTGGGGCTGCAGCCTTGTGTTTGCCGTTATCTCTTTGCAGTGAAACACCTCTGTAATGATCAACTGAAAGGCAGCAAAACTGAAAGAAATTTTCTGTGTGTCCTGGCAGAGAAGGTTTGGGTTAATGCTTTCTTGCCAGGCACAGGCCATCCAAAGCTATGCTCTAATTAGTCATCCTCCTATATTTAAGCTCTACTGATACTGCATCTTCATTTTATTGTTTCTATGGCAGGTAAATCCTTTCTTTGCAAGAATGCTTTCCTCTAGCTAAGGGTACATAGCCCCCCATGGAGGTGGCCGTGCCACTGGGATAAATACCCCCGAGGGCCAGGAACCGCTGTGCCAGGAGGTCCAACTGGAAGCACTGCTGGCCTTTGGCGTTAACAACCCCGGCTTGTATGGTAAGGTGAGCAACCCGCATTCAAATGTGCACGTCCTGTCTCTCTGTCCTCCCCCACTGGTGTTTCCAGTGGAAGGCGTTGCAATGGGAAGACCTCGTCCCTTGGCTGCCAGGGTGCTGGGATGCTCTCAGGTGTGCAGAGGGAGGAGGTCAGCTCCACATCCTTTGCTGCTACACTCCCCCCCAGGGCGAAAACAGGGTGCCCCAAGGGCAGTTCGGTCCCAAGGGGCCTGTGCCTGCCAGGGAGAGCCCAGGGCTCTGCAGCAGGTTTGTCGCTGCCTGTTGAAAATGGCCTGGCTCCGCCTGACAGCGAGTGATATATTCTCCTGTGGCATCAATCCAGTCGCAGCTTCACCCATGTCAGGTTTGTGATGAAAGATACTCTCCTTTGCCACCTCCTCCCCAGGACTGACTCTTTGAAAGCTGTGGCTGGCTTTCAAAAGCTGGCAGTTAAAAGAGATAACAACGTGCCTGCCCATGAAAGCTAACCCGTCTTGAATGAGCTCATGAGAAAATCTGATCTAACCTGCCTGTCTGAACAGTATTTATAAACACTGCTACCCAAGGATTAGGGAGCCCAGCCTGGCTGCACTGATGTAGTCAGTAAAAGCAGCTGTTTATATTTCAAACTTTTTGATGTAGCAGGGTTTTATAAAAAGTCACAAGGTCACACTTTTTTTTACTTTTTTTTTTTTTGGCAAAGCCTCTAGAGGAACAAGCAGTGCTTCAAAATGCTGCTGCCTCCATTTGTTTAAACATTTCAGGATGTTGATGTTGTCCCCATTCCCCATCCCAAACCTCAGCAAATATCAAGATTTGTCTTTGGAGCTGTAAAGGAAACCAGGAGTCATTCTACAAACCAGAGCCTCGCTGGATGTAAATTCCTGTAACTGCACCTACGGCGGGCACGCTGAGCTGCCTTACACCAGCTGATGAGCTTTAACTGGGAGGGGAGGTCACTGCTTTGGGGCAACGCGCGTGTGGGCATGGGGACCACAGCCCTGCTCCCAGCTCTCTGCCAAAGCAGCCCTCCAACATGGGCGCAACACTCAGTGCCCGCTGCCAGTGCTCTGCTACGTGTAGGACTGGGGTTTTCAATCAGGTCTGGCCAAAATATAGCTGTTGCACCCCTCCTGGGTTGTGAGCAACTCAAATGGGGTGCCCCCAGGCTATGGGTTTCAGGTGCCCTGTTTAGATAGAGGGGTTGGAGGATGATGGGAAGCAGCTGGGGATGAGGGGTCTGCCTGCTGAGCCCAGGAGGTGGGATGGCTGGGGGTTGTCTGGCTTATTCTCTTCCTGATGGCTCCAGCGTTCCTCCTCCTGCCCTAGGCTCCTTCAGGTACGTGTCCTGGGCTCTTGCTGTGTGGGGGGTTTGGTACCTTGCTTTTATCACGAGGCAGAAAGTCTTTCAAAGCTGCTAGTGTATCTGTGCTGGACACCCTTTGGGCTCAGGGTCCTTCCTTCTCTCTTGCTGCACAGCAGAGGGGCTCCCATGCCCAGCTGCTGTTGAAGGAGATTTGCTCCTCTCTGCCCTAGCAGCTAAGCGGAGGTCTGTGCTGCTGCTTTTGTGATACCTCAGGAATATTTTTCTTTTCAGCTGTTGCTTGTTGTAAAAGCACACTAATCCTCTGATTCCACCCTGGTAGAAATGGAAACCCTGGTTGTTTTATGTTACTCGACGGTCAGCATTTTCCCTAGGATTGAAGGATAAAGGATGTTTACTTCAGACTCTGGCTGTGTGATACTAGAATAAAGTTAATTAAAAAAAAAAAAGAATTATTAATATTGCCCTTTGCTTTAGGTAATTTTTTTGGCTATTTCTGCAACCCAGCTAGCTTTTTGGGGTAGTTCATTAGCTGCTGCCCCTGGGGGGCTGGCATATTCTGCTACCTCTTCCTCTGATTTTAAAGGTGGCTGCTAGAGAAACTATTCTGGTTGCCATGTTCCTTCATAGAAAACTTTCTCTTCCTGTCTGATTGCCTCTTGGTGCCTGTGACTTATCCCTGGGACCTGGCTCTGTAAGGACTTGCATCACTTCTGTCTTTCCCCACTCCCCTTTCAGGTTACTGAATTTAGATTTCTATTGTACAAGTAATTACCTCATTCCTGGCTTCAGGCTTTGTGCTTTTGCTTAGGAAAACACTGTGGTGTGGCTCTATAAATGATATATTATGAGAAATGTTAACAGTACAAACTCCTTTTATGACTTATAATTGATAGCTTGCCACAAACTTTGCATACAGCCTAAATGCATGAACACGACCAAAGGGTGATCTGAGGACGTGGTTCCCAACACGGTGCGACGCTTGGCTCCCATTTTATTAGATTTTTTGGGACTCCACCCCAACCAGCTACAGAAGAGGTGCTGGGATTCCCATAGCCGATGAAGGGCAAATCCCATACCCGTTGCCATGCCCCTTTTGGCAGCGTGTTGCTGCTTTTGCAGCGATTTTGCTACATCAGTATCTTTGGCAGATGCAAGCCCACAGAAGTGAGGGACCTCCAGTGCCCAGCTGGTGGCCTTGAGGAGCCATGAAAGAGAGGGCATAGGCTAATGGGCTCTCCCAAGGAGGAAGGAGCTTGCTGTGTTTGCCAAGCCTATTTCTCCTTGGGCTTTACATACAGATGGGTGTGCGTGTGCACACACAGTCTCTACCTCTCTCACACCCCCAAAGGTGTCCGAAGGACTTGCCTAATGGTCTTATGGATGTGACCCTACGGACAGACAGCTGGCTGGCCTCCACTGAGGCTGCAGAGAGTTAATGCTCCTAACTTTGTTGCTTCGATTAACCCCTTGCATTAGATGGGAAATGCCTAAAGTACATCTCCCTTATTCCCAGTCCTGCTCCCAGTGAAACCAAGTGACAAAAATACTAAACATCAGCAGAACCAGAAAGTCTCAGAAATCCTGCTGAAATGACTGAAATCAGATCTGGGCCCCAAACTGCTGAATAAAAGTAGCAGTTTGGGTTAATTTAAAGCATCTCTTTTTTAAAAAATACTTTTAAGGAGTTTGAAGGGTGTGGAGACTAATTTTTAAATCTATTTTGAATTAGAAAGAGATGGCAGTGAAGCTTGTAAAAAGTGTAAAAATTTTTTTCTCTGAGAAATTATCTTATTGACTTTGTTCTTTTTATATCTATATATATAAAAAAAGAAAATCTAACGAAAAGCCTCGTCCTTCCCCAAAAGCCCAACCTTTTCAGAGTTTGCTTTATGATCTTTAAAAAGGTAGTTTGGAAAAACACTTTTAACTGAAAGGCAAGGCTAAAGAGGAAATGTTTTGCTGAAAAGTGATTTCTATCTGAAAAAGTAGCTCTCCTTTGCCTAGTTTCTATATTTAAATTTTTATCAGAGAAAAAACTGTTTTCGCAGGAAAGTTTCTGTGCAGAAATCTTTCTTGATTGGCTCAGTGCAGGAGTCAGAGTCTCAACAGAGGGTGACGCTTCACTGAGCCATATTCCAAAAAACAAGCCTCCAATTAATTTTCTTTTTACTGAAAAATGCTCTCTGTCACTTGCTGAGCGTGTCTGGCAAATTTCAGGCTAACAGTTCTGTATGGCAAAGCTGTGCTGCGGCAAAAATAGGGCTTTACATTGGAAAGCAACTTGTAACCTTCTGTCCTTTTTCTACTGCATCTTTATAATGGATGTAAATCCATGAGATTAATTGTCAAGATGGGTCTGAAGGGCTCATCTGTCATATCCCTATACATACATACGTTTACCCTTCTCAAGTAGGGGTGATGTTCATAATTTGTAGCCAATGCTTGATTCATAGTTGATAAAGCAGCTCTGAAATGTGTGTTTGCTTGATGTAACCCTTCTAAAAATAATTCACAGAATTAAAAATCTCTGTCAGAAAGCCAACTAAATGGTAAAGCTAATAATCTCTGCCAGGGCCCTAGGCATAGGTTGTCACCTAACAAATGGTTGGGTTTTGTGGACCTTTGAGAGCAAACATCTACAGTACAGCTCATGGGTTAGTAATACTATGATGCAACTTAGCGACATTTTAGAAGCATGGGGGGGTGGGGAGGGAAGTCAATCCAAATATCTTGTCGTTATTATCTACTTGAAAACAAGAGCACTGAGAGCGAACTCTTTTATCGGCCTTGAGGTTTTACGTTGACTGTGCTCGAACAGCAGAGCGGTAGTTTTTGTAACAGTTACATGCTAATACTTTCCTTCAGTAATCCTATTTTAATGTTTCTAATTTATAATTAAGCTAATTTCCATTAGAAATCATATCGCCCTCCTTCCCCATAATCTCACAATGCATTTACAATGATAAAGGCTGAAAATGAACTGCCTTCTCCGTATGACTGAACGGACCTGTGCATGCTGGAGCATGGAGACAGGCCTGTCCTGGGCAGGGGTTTCCTCAGCAATGGGCAACCCCTTTCTCGGGCACTGCAGATTAAAAGGGTTCAGGAGCTGTGAGGAGGCAAGAGGCTCCCTGTGAGTGTGAGGTCACGGTATAGGATGGCCTGCAAAGCCTCTCTAGAGTCCCTGCTCCCCTGCGGGGTGCAAATGGGACAGAAGGCAGTGGTGGCCCTGATGCTCTGCTGCGAGGGAGCGAGCCTGGGCAGGCGGGTGATAACCCCAAGTACGGTTTTGCCACTTGGTTCCTCGGGTCCAGAATAGGCACGCCGGATGCTCGAGTCGGCTCAAAGGCCCCCTGCTACGCAGCACCCTGAGGTTGGAGAGGAGGAGCCGGAGCAGGGCTGGGAGTTCTGACCGGGGACACCACGGTGGGCACCCAACCGTCAGGCTGCCATGGGAGAGGGGACCGCAGCAAATGAGGCCTGTTTCTGGCTGCTGCCGCTCTCTGCGTTGGCGCTGGGGAGAGCCCCGATTTGGAAGGGTGCAGAGATAAAGTACAAAACCCCTTTCCCTCCTGAAAGCCTGGTGTAGAAGATGACAGTGTTCATCCTGCAAAATGTTCAGAAAGGGAATTTTCTTGTCCTCTCTCTTGATCAAAGAGTTTCCTTCCTTGATCCACTTGCTGGATGACAGCATTAGTAGTAAATTGTTGCCCCTTTCATCCTCATGGGTCAGTCTTTTAAAATCTAGCTCAAATGGCCACCTGGTAGGGAAGCATGTTTTAGTATAGTAGTTCTTACATGTGTTTTCAGAAACATCAGCTCTGTGGATATCCACCTATTTGAGTTTTTAAATATTTTTAAAATTAAAAAAGCCTGGACAAACCAGCCTAAAATCAGCTCTAAGTTCAGAATAAAAATGAAAATTGGAAAATGCATTCAAAACTCTCATAATTCAACATTTCTTGATTCCTAGTATTAAGAAAAGAAATGGAACTCACAGGTTTTGGTACTGCGATCTGGGGGGAATATCTCCCAGAAAAGCTGGGAGGAGGGATCTGAAAGAAGGTTTTGCTTTTAGTTGTTCACCCGTTGCTCATCTTAGCATGAGGTCTGCAGTTGAGGAAGCTATGCAGTTCGTAATCTTCTGGTCTGTTGGTTTTTTGTTGGTGTCATCATCGTGTCGTTGTGTCCCCCCCCCGGGAAACCAGTTTGAATAAAGGGACAAATTTATTACAACACTTGAATGCTCCAAATCATCACTGTCTTGTAATGTTCCATGTTGATACAAACATGAAAACACAAAGGCTTTTGGGGCTTTACTTGACAGTTCTGCGCTATTTTCTCTCTCGTCCTCTCCCCCTCTTCCCTTCCAGAATCACTGATGCATCTCTAATAGGAAAAATGCAAAGTGTGCAAGTTGTCTTGGCACTGTGGCTCAACATCTTGTCATGTTGCACTATTACGTTGACTCTTCTACACAGGGAGAGTGCATGAAAAAAATCCCAGAAGCACTGTTCTGGTTCAGGCAACCACGAAAGCAATTCCCCTTTTTTGTTGGCTGTGGGAAAAGAGATTCTACAGAGACGGACATCTCAGAGCTAATCAGCTGGTTTGACTTAAACGGAGCTGTATGGAGGAAAGCCAGTGGCATATTGCAGACCTAACTGTGCTCAGACTTAGCTATTGTTTCTTGCACCAGCTTTTTTGGATGCGGAAAGAAAAGAGAAGGAGCTGCAGAATTCTGCTTCCAAAAACTGGCTGTATTGATTGGTCATAATAATCTTATAAAATGGGAGGGGATGGAATAGGGAAACTTGACCCAGTTGTTTTCAAGGCTTCTGAGGGACGAATTTAATTATTTTGGTATTTTGTGGTTATGCCCACTGAAGTATTAAGTCCTTCAGCTACACGTGTCTGTCCATGTGTTTTTATTTTAAGATATTTATAGAGCTCCACTATTGTGGTAGCTGTGTCTTTCACAATCCATAGTTCAGCACATCACTCTGAACTAATATTGGTGATTACCCCTCTCTTTACACAAAGGGAACTGAGAAAGCATACACATTAGTTGAACTCGGAGGGGGTTTCTTCCTCATTTAAAGAAGCATATTTGTTTCAGTATATGTTTTATTATGATGTTTCATCTATTTGCCCAAGTCTTGAAGAACCTCAGCACAATGATTTGGAAACATTAAACCCTATCCCAGATGATGCAGCCGATGCTCTAGTGCTTATAGCTCCCGCCTGCCTCATACCTGCATACATCCTGTAACATAGCCTTAGCACAGTCTGCCACGGATAAGAAATGGGACCCAGTCCTTTCCAGAAGCAAGGAGTCCTCAGGAAAAGCAGTTAAAAAGGCTGAGCAAGGAAGCAAAGACCTTCGTCCCCCTGTTTTAGCTTGATTACAGAAGGGTTCATAACAGACCTAAGGCTAAATTCTTTGATCGGAGCAAAAGCTTCCTAACTTTTTCTTGTTGGCTGTGGTTTTTGTAGCGGTGCTTTATGAAAACAAGGGTGCTCTCTCTGTTCTGCTTAACAAGAGCAATAGCAAATCACCAGCCTATTAAATTGTTGGTTTGCTCACATGATGTGTGCCCGCTGAAAATGCTACCTTAGGTCAAAATAAAACTGAATAGTAAAGCCATGTGACTGCTAAAGGAGAGAAAGGGCATGAAGAACAGTGCAGTAGCATATTAGAAAACACTTGTTATAGGCTTGATTGGAAAAGTGTTGAAATTAATGGCGATATCTTCTTCAGCAGGTTTGGATCAGGCTTTTACAGAAAAGCATTCGGGCTCATTCTATGGTTGCTTTATGTATAAGAGATCTGTGGTTTGATGATTGCAACGGAGGGATGCCTCAAGGGGCTTTACACAAGTCACTTGGGCATGAGCAGCAGCCTGGTCACACTCAATTAGAGCAGGGGCCTGGGATGATGCTCTCGGGGGTCATTCCCTACTCTCTGCTCTCAAACCTTGCTTCAGCAGTTCTGATACTGCAGCGATTAGATTCCCTTAGAAATTTGCATGGTTACAATTGTTCCAAGCCTTGATGTTGCCACACTTGTTTCACTAGTAAAGTTTATACAGGAGCAGTCAGCCCTCCTTTATCTGATAGGTATGCCAGGCAGAAAAGGCATCTGAAGCAATTCTTGCCTCTGTGCTGGAAACCATTTGGTTTCAGGCATGGTAACACTATCTCACTGGAGGTCTTTGGGCTTTCCGGGCCTGGTTGATCACCAGAGGTGAATCCTTCCCCCCAGAGCCCCGCAGTAGCATCCTGTGGTTCAGGCGGGAGCTGGATGCTTTGGAGAGGGCTCTGAATTGTGGCTCAGCACCCCCAAGCTGCATCCCTGGAGATCTGCTCTGCTGGGGACTGCAGTGCGCAGGCACCCCAGCGGCTCTGCTGAAGTGACCCTCGGTCCAGCCAGACCTGTCAAGCTGCTGGGCGCAGGCTGGCCCTGGGTCCCTGGGGCATCTCGCTGTGCCAGCGGTGAGAGGGTGTTGAGCGAACAACTCATCTGTCTCTGCCAGGTTGGCTGGCCAGCTCGGGCTCCCTGCTGCACAAAAGTGAGGCATCTCCTCCTGGAGCTGAGCTGCTTTGGAGCCAGTCTTTGGCATGTTGCTGTGTCGGGGCAGATAAGTCTCCCAAAGCTTGAGCTGAGTTTTCATAGAGCCAAGTTCAAACCACAGCCACGCTAGTCTGCAACTAAGATAAGCTATCCCTGTATAGCTGAAAGTTGCCTCTTGATAATTTATTCCCCGCTATGAGAATACATGTTTTAATACTGGTGTCGGTGTGTCCACGTGAGCATGTGCTGCCTTGCCGCACTGCCCATTTAGCAGTACCTAAACCGGGAGGGTCTGGGCCTTTGCTCCTTGTCTTTTGCCTGTAATACAGAAAGGTGGGGCAGATGGTCAGTTTATTTGTTTTTTCAGTGAGGGGAAAAAAATTGGAGGTGGTTTCACCACCATATTGTTAGCTGAGGTCACCTTGCCTCTGCTAGGCATGCTTCTGCAGGGAAGACAGAGGTCCTGTGGGATTTCGTGCCGTTGGACCATGGGGGCTCATAACACTTCTCCGCCCCACTCTCACTTTGTAAAAGGGAAGTTTTCCACATATAAAGTCTGGTAGCTGTTCCTCTGAAATATTTAATTCCCTAATGGGTAAAGCTCATCTCTTTAGAGGTGGCCATAAAATGCAGATAACACGGCTTTTGGGATGCTGTGGCTGGCTCACAGTACGAGAGTGGATTATACCCTAGTGTTGGCAAAGCATTTTGAAACTCTCTGAGGAGAGCACCCTAGATTCATAATTCATAGGATTTAAGGCCAGAAGGGACTATTAGATCATCCAACCTGACCTGCATAATACAGGTCATAGCATTTTGCTGAGTAATTGCTGCTTCAGTCCTGTAACTTCTATTTGAGCTACAGTGTACCTTATAGAGGAACATGTAGTTTTAATTAGATGAATCCAGAAATTAAGATTATGTTGTTGTTGTTGTTGTTCAGTGGTAGTTTGGTCTAGCAGCTAATTGCTGTCAATGGCTTGTGAGTAATAAAATAAATTGTATCTTGTTGCTAAGCTAAGTTTCCAGCCATTAGATCTTGCTGCACTTTTGTGTCCTAGAATAAAGAGCCATCTACTATCAGAAATATCTTTTTAATTTGAAAGTTTTAGCTATGAATTACAAAATCCTGAAGTTCAGGATCTTGATAACTTCAACTGGACACAATGAAAAGAAGAGAACCTCTGTGTTCCTTAGATGGATCACACTTTTTTCTGTACATTTATTATGCCTGTAGAATGGACTTGGTCTTGGTATTTGTAGAAATTAACAAAGCAAATCCCTTCTAATACACTAGCAAACAGGGCTCAAAGCCTGTTCTTCAGTCAGGCGGAAGAATTGTCTCCTGCCTTGGAAAAAACCTCAGCTGAAATAAAAATTGATATTAGAGCTATGCGAAGCATTTCATCAGACCTCAGATGCAATTGAACTTAGCCTTGGGCCGGAGGCTGAGTGAGTTCATGAACCTCAGCTCATGCTAGCAAAAATTCAGCTGTGAGAAATGCTGCTTCTCTTCCTCCCACAACAACTTGCACCTTCTACCATGCTCCCCAGAGCCACCCAGACAGGGAGGACATGGAGGGAGACAAAAGCAGGAGGAAGCAGCTTATGTCTCCTTTCACCACTCATTTTTCCTGGGAAAGGATTTGGTTGCTCTTCCCCACTTTTCCCCTCAGTGTGTGGGGATGTGGGATGGCATGAGAGTGTCTGAAGACATCCACGATGCAGACTGTTGCCTTGTATTGTCCTTGAAGGAGTTTCTGGGTTGTTGGATACTGAGCCTGCCCAGAGGAAAAGTAAATAAGCAAGATAACTCCCATCCCATCTGATAATGTTTGTTGGGGCAGGGAGGAGTGGAATACTTTTGCTAGAGCTAGGCATCTCCATCAGAAGCTCTCTGCTGGTAAAATGCTGGCAAAGTGTTCCTTACATAGAGGCAGTTTATAAGAGGCCCCTAAACAAAATATATAATGATTGCAAAATCATGTTACTGCATCTCACAACTTCTGTTTTTAAATTGTAGAATGGAGCTGCTTGCTGCAGCTATGCTGAAAACGTTAAGTGTGGGCCTGGTTTTAGTTTGAGAGAGTCGAGGTGGTTGGCATGTCTGGTTAGTCGTCACAGCAAGAAGTTAACTGTGAGGAAGAGCTGCGTGATTAGCAAGTTTGGGTTTTTAACACAGAAAGCAAATTTAGAAAGAGTAAGTGTTACCCACAAATGCCATCATCACTGACAGTTATGCAAAAGATGCTAGATACCTACATAACTACTTTGACATCTAGGTTTCCTGCAATAGATGGTTATGGATATTCTTCTTGGACAGCTTTCCATTTCAGCCACCTGCCCTAATTTCCCTTTTATTTTCCAAATTCTTCAGCTATGCCTATACTGGAGAAATGTGCTCTGATAGATTGGTTTCTGCAGCGTGTAGTACAATAAGAAGCTGGTCAGGAGTGAAGCACCTATGTGTTGCTGGGTCAGCACCAATAGCTGACCAGTTACACGAGAGTTTCCACCAGCAGGCCAGACACCATTGCGTTTTCAGTCTGCCACGTCCTACTGCTCCTGTTCCATGGGGCCAAGGAGGTGGCAAGAGGTCTGTTAAAAACATCCCCTTTACTTAGCACATGCTGGTCCTAGAGTAGAGAAATCCTTGGTGGCTCTTTTGGACATGGTCAGCGTTCTCTCAGCTGGAGCTTCCTTCGCAGGCTAGTCCCCACCTGCAACTCTTGACAGCCCAGTTGCTTTTTTTTGTTCTGGCTTAGCCTCTGCTGGCTGGTATATAGCCCTTCTGAAAGAAACCAAACCAAATGGAAGTTGGAGAGAAAAGAAGGTATATACAGGTGATACTGGAATTCATAGGAGTGATGCAAGGTACAGGGGAAAGTGAACAGCAAGCTTGGTTGAAAAGGTCATGCCATAGTTTCATGAAGAGCCACTCTAAAGGAGATATGCCTCTCTTCCTTGGCTACTTGTTCCTGCCCTCTTCTTTGTTTTGGCACAAAAGGTGATGTAGCTGGACATTAGGGTGCTGATCTGGCTGAAAATAAATACAGCAAACCAAAAATTGTTAGAGAGTACAGGGGGAGGTGAACTTGGACTACTACATGTTTGAGAGATGCACTGGCATGAGAACCAGCAGTCTGCTGAGTTGCTGGTTGCAAGTTGTGAGCAATCTGTATAGAGCTTGCTAAAAAGGTGCAAAGCCCAGTGCCCAATCTGGCCATGAAAAGCAGTTGTTACTTATCCCCCGGCCACATTTCTTTCCCTGGTGACTGCATGCACAAAAGCAAGCTGAGGTATTGCATCCATAAATGTTTTGATAAACCAGACGGATCCGTTGCCAAGCCATCTGATTTTATTTAGTTTTATCTCTACATTTCTTTTACAGCCAACTTCTATTGTATGTCTAATCAAACGGTAGTGCTACTATCTGCTTTGGTAATTGTCTTTCCTGTGCATTGACTGGCATGTTGGCAGAGGATCGATGGACTCAGGCTGCTGCTTAAAAGACCCAACAGTGGCAATGCTTGCAGGACCGTAGCAGATGCTTTGATGTTGCTAACGTGGGATGCTGGGTTAATGTTAGACTGTAACGCAGGCAAACATAAGTGCCATTGATTTCATTGAGATGACTGGCCTGTAGTCATCACTCAGATTTGAATGCTTCGTAATATTACATTAGGCATTTCCCTTATCCCACTTGTAACAATTTCTTTGCGATGCAGAGGCCTGTGTAGCACTTGCGGAACGGTGTTTTATGTGGATATTTGTTTTCTATAAGTATATAATTAGATGGATATCTCTTTATAATAAACACCCCATAAAGCAGCTTGACTCTGCATGGAGATTTGCAGCTGTGTTTACGTAGCCTGACACTGCAATATCCATACATCATCTCTTCCTCAAGGAAGTCTTGCTTCTCTTTTATCTCCATGCCTTTTAAAGGCTCTGAGATAGAATTTACTTTGTTCCTACGTGACCAAAGCTTACCATCACCCCATTGTATCTGCTTCTTAGCAAATGTTGTGGAAACATAACAGCGTAATAAAGTGTCGTGCTAACTTGATCCAAGTGCAGTTGGAAGAGGTACGCTTGAACTTCAGCATTCCCACTTCCACTGGTGGGAATATGACTTGAATTAATGAACATCTAGGTCAGGTTTAGACCTCGTTTTCCTCACACCAACAGGCTGTGAGTCTCACAGTCTCCTTGGCTGGAACTGTGCTTATATGAGGTCATTAACATGCTCTCCCCCAAACCTCTCCAAAGATGCTGACAAATTAGCAAAAGCGCTGTTCCTGCTGATATCCCTTGTTATCAAGGAATGGGTTCTGCAAAATTCACCAGTGGAAAGCAATTCCTCATGTCTGTGGGTGGCTCACCGCTGCAGGCACAGAGCTCAGACCTTTCAAAAGAATTCCCACCTTCTGGTTTGATTAGCAAGCCTTTGACTTGCTGGGGTTTTCTGAACTCGCTCCAGGAGCTTGGCTAGGCAGAGCTGCCTTGTTACTCAGTCTTGCTCTCTTGTGTGAGGTCTAAGTAGGGATTAATTTGTTCCTTTGTTAGAAATCATGCAGGGCCAATGGAACCTGCCACCATACGCTTCCCTAGAAATAGCTAAACAACACCATTAGACTACATATGCATGTGTGCATATGCACACGTGTACTCACACAGAAACATACACTTCTCTAATACTGGAAGTTCCCTGTAGGTGGTAGGAAACTCCACAGTTTATTTACTGCTCATTGTTACGATTTGCATTGCAGTGGCAGTAGGTAGAAGCTCCCATCTCCTTGTGCTGGGCATCTTCTACAAACAGCGGCTAAAACTATTCCTCTCCAAAGAGCTGGTATGGAGTTTCCTCCACACGGCGTTTGTGGAAGGTTGTCCCTCCTCTGCTTTGCTGCTGCCTGTTTTCCTGGCTGCAGCGCGGCAGAGGAGGTGTGAGGACGGAGCGCAGGAGCCCCAGCGGAGGCTGCTGTGCTGCAGCCCCGGTTGTCCCTTCTGGCAGCTAGTCTCCAGTGTGATGCCAGTCGGCTGGAGATCTCTCTGGGTGGCTCCTGGGGAGGGCAACGTGAGCCACAGACGAGGCTGAAGCTCTGCCTGGTTTAGACAGTGGTGACTTCCAGCAGATCCAAGTGGAGTGAGAGAGCAGACTCTGTACTCTTCTCCGCAGCCACCACCCCCTGAGCTATAAAAACCCTGTGTCGCACGCACCCTGGGGCTCCTTGGGCTGAAGGATAAAAAAACCGATTGACCTTGGTGTGCCTGATTTTGCTACCCTTTGTATTGCACGTGCAAACATGACATACAGGCCTGAGGCTTTGAGTGAGTTGGATAGAAAAGCCATGTTTATTTGCTGGCAATTCTCCAGTGCAGAGTTACACTGTATGCTTCCTCTAGAGATCGCAGAATATTTTACAAGTCTTATTAGCCTCATTTTCACAGACAGAGATGCTGCGGTGAAGGGAGGGGGTGCTTCCCCCACAGGTGGATAAGACAATGTCAGGGGCTGTCCAAAGGGAGAGGGCTGTTCACCGAGATTTAAGTCCACAGCAGTGTTATACAGATTGAAAGCATAAACTTGCCATTAGACTAATGTTAATAGCTCTTACATATGTTTGGTCTACTCTTCCAGCATGTTTTAAGTTACGCCCATCATGCTGCTAATGCTCAGCAATGTTTGTAGAAAAAGCTCAGAAGAAAAACAGTGCTTCCCTCCTCGCCCAGGCCTGGGATGTTTCTTTCACATTCCCCAGAACTGCTCATCGATCTCTAGGAATTTGACTTCGATTCTTCATCCTGTTCAGGAAATGCCCTGTCAAAAAGGATTGTCCATCAAAGTGGTTTATAACTCATAGTACAGTTTACAGGGGTCCACTCTCAAATTGCTTTATTCCAGATGCTCATGCTTGACGTCCATATTTCTAGAATTGATAAACTTGTATTTCATAGTAGTTCCTAGTGTGTCCTGCAGGTGAAGGTAACAATTTCTGGGTCAACCCTAAAGCAGCATTATGAAAAGGGAGCACATTGGAGAAGCAGCTTCCACCACAGCCACTGCAGGTTGTCCCTCCTGGCAGCGTGGGATTGCCTTCACAGTGGCAAAGTTCTTAACAGTGATATTTTGCAGTGTGGGCAGGGTGCCTCAGTTTTTCACAGTAATGAATTTATGGCTGCTCTCAAATCTCTGTATGACTGTGTGTCTCAGACTATGCATGCTGCTCAGGTTTCACAGTCTTTCTCATCCTTGCTAAGGCATTGTAGGATGGTTGCCCCCACTTTGCCCACACAGCATCCTTCAAAAGACAATCCGGCAACATGTAAGTCGCAAGAAATGTTGCAGAAAATTTCCAGCAAGAACTTCCAGCAAAATCCTTCTTCTGTGCTTCCTCTCTAACTATAGAGCCAATTGCCAGCATAGGATAAATTTTAAAGTTGGGGTTTTTTTGTTGCCATTGTTTTAATGGTTTTCCAGTCCTTGTTTTAAGCCAGATGCTGTTGTGACCATTTACACACATGCATGGCAGACAGGACCATGTAGTTGAGTACTTGCATATGCCTTCGTGCCGCTTTCTTTAACAGTAAGGTGGTTTTTCTGTGCATTGATCGGGTGGAGATTCTCCCTTCACCCCTTTTTGGTGTGCTCTTCCTCCCTGCCCTTCTGCCACCTACTCAGCAGACCTGTGTGACTCTTCCTTCTGACTCTGGTGCACGCTGCAGTGACCCACCGGCTAATCGCCCTGAACTTGCTCGCACTGCTGGGACCTGACTTGCAGATTCTAGCTGTCTTTTCTTGAGGAATGGCAGCCTGGCAGCCCTCCAGTCTGCCTGCTGGATCTGGGCCAGCTATTTATTGTGAAACTTTTGCTCCTCTTGGACTTTGCAATAATTTTCGTCCCCCCAGGTGATTTGCCTAGTACCAGGTAGAGAAATCCAATAAAAAGCCCTGGGAATTTGCTCTGTGCTCAGCAACACATAGTTGCTACTGACTCGAGTCCTGTTTCTTCTACAGCAATATACAGGGGACTGTAAAACCAATAAAAGGTACTTTAACCTGTGACTGCAAATATTTTGGTGGGACAGTGTGGCAGGAAAAAAAGCTACATATGCTGCGAATTGAGCCAGGGTCCAGATTTGAGGATCAGTAAGAATCGTTAGAAGATACGTAGAAGAGCAATAATTTTACTCTCCACTTTTTGACAAAAACTGAACTTCTTTCTTTCCCATGCATTGCTGAGACTCTTTTCCCTTACTTGTATTTATTAAAACGAGGTGAACAAGCTGAGTTTCTCAGTTGTTGACGCTAGCCTCTGCTACTGCACCCTATGCAAACACTGTCCCCACAAAACTGGACGTGCTGCCTGCTCTTTGCCTACCCTTTGTGCTAGCCTAAATGGCTTCAGAGGGGCTCCTCACCGAATAATCCCCAAGGCAATGGAAGCCAGTACTTTAGATGCATGTCAGTTAACTAAGTGCCTGTACACCAGGTTACAGAAGTGTTTTCTTCACACAGGAGAGACACATCCATCTTAATACAGCTCCTCTGACAGAAGAAGCAAGCGTGCATATGAGCTGTTCCTCAGCATGGAAACTGCTCCTGCTGATCTATGTCACCCTGCACACAAGCCACCACTTGCTCATATATATATATTTTAATGTGGAAAATCAGTCTGAGACTGAGGTAAAATGCAAACCTCTGAAGGCAACGGGTCAGCCGGAAAAACACCTTTCTCCTGTGTTCCCCAATGGCCATGAAAAGAGGTGACCCATGGCTGGGAAGGCAGATGGCGTAACAACTTCACTGCACCAACCTTTTGCCTTTGCAAATGTGCATTAGGTTGGAGGTGAGGATTCACCCGATTCCCACAGCTTTCTGTATTCAGCCCCTGTGGCCAAACAGCCTGGCAGTTTTGGGGGACGGAGGGGGGCTGTGTGGTCTCCTGCTTAACAGAGACCAAAGATCAGCACTAAGGGTCAAGGCCAGCTGCAGAGCTGCCATGTCCCTGTCCTGAGCCAGAGGCTTGCCGAGAGCCTGCAGGCATGATCCCCAGCTGCGGCTCTGCCCTGCAGGCCCCGGGGTTGGGTCCGTAGAAAGCTTCCGTGTCTGCCGTGGCACAGGGGCGCAGCGCTCTGTTTGTGCATTGGCTTCTCTTGCGAAGCACCAAGCTGGAATTTTTTTAAGGTGTCCTTGGGCACCTCAGTCCCACTCAGGTTCACAGTGCTCAAGAAGTAGCAAATTTGCTGGTACTTTTTACTGCAGCTGTGTTCCCAGTCTCACCCTGAAAGCCACTTGCAGGGAAGAGGGTTGACACACCTCTGTTGTTTCTCTCCCTGAGCTGTAGTTGTGGGGTCTCCTAAGGGGCACTGTCACGTAAGGAGGGGAGCTGGGAATCATTGCAGTGCTGTCCTTCTTGACTGTATCTTGCCATGATCTTAGACCTTCTTAAATGAAAGGTAGCAATTACCCCTTCCATTACCCTTGATAATGTTTTATTAGTAATTGCTGTGATTATCTATAATTGCCTGTGTTAATAGTGTACCATGATTGGCAAGGTTCAGCTTAAGGTTGATTTCTGCTTTGGGGTGGGGGGGGCAGGGGAAATGGCTGTTTAGTTTGTCACTGCTGTCTTCCGTAATAATGCGTTTCAAGTCAACTAAAGCCACAGCTTAGGATGAAGTAGTTTTATTTAGGATGTTGGACTAAATTTGGCTTTCCAAATTAAGTCTAATGTCTCTTGTAAGTCAATTCCAGGCTATAGAGGACTTCCAGAAGTATCTAGGACCCCCAGGGAGTACATGCTGCATTATTCAACCATGCTTTGAAGAAGTGAATTGTGTTCAAGAATATGCCTATCACTAACTGTGAGCTGAATTAAGTAACATCCAAGTACCAGAAAACTTGCCTCACCTGCATGGGGAAGGAGTTGGTTCCTTGGTTTGACATTTTTATAGAACCAGCCCCAATGTCATCCTAAACTAAGAATTTCTATTTCAGAAACCCTAGGCAGAGAAAGAGGTAGGGCAGCTGTACAAGAGAAGGGCTGGCCATTTATCACCATGCAGGATAGAAGAAATCCTGTCCCAAAAGAGGGCTCCATGGATTGGTTTCCTGACAGAAAATGGTGCACCCCCTTGGCCCCCAAACAATATGGGAATTGAAAGAATTGCTACTCAGATATTTACCAGAGGTGTTTCTGGATCAAAGCCCTGCTACAGCCTGAGCTCAGGGAGTTTCAGGTTCAGATCTCAATTCTCACCCTCACATTTCTCCACTGGGCTGAACCTGCTTCTTTGAAACTGCTAGAGTTTTGGGTGTGCTAGAAGGGGAGGGGTTTTTCAAGGGAGAGATGAACGTAAAGGCTGTGCAGAAAGGAGTGTGGAAAAATTGCATGGCTGCAGATGCACTTTATTGCATGCCCCTGCAGTCCGTCTCTTCAGTCCACATTAGTTCCCTGTATAGGTACAAATTTAGGACTTAAACCTGCACTAATTTAGCATGTATGATGCATGTGTACATCATGTCCTTTCATAAAGTCTGATGGGCACTTTTGCTGTATGCAAACCCATATACCTTTCAAAGCTCTTGTCTCCAGGTTTCCCTCCCAGGTTATTGGAACAAGGTGACCCTCTGTGGTTACTAATCAGAGGTGGGGAACCTGCTTATGGGATCGAGGAGGATCCAGCAGACTGATGACTACTGGACTGGGACTTGGGAGCAACTAGTTTAAAGCCACTTGAAACTAGCTTTTGTTTTCTGCCTGAGCTGACCCAGAGGATTGGGAACAGTTTCGTCCAGTTGTACATAGCCTGGTGCATCCTGACAGTAATACGCTATATCCTGTCCTGCTGGGGACAGGAGGCAACTCAAAGCCGTTCTCTCAGGAAACAGCCTTGTGCAGCCATGATGTAAACAACACAATGCACGTTATTTTTGAGCAGGCACCACTGGCTGAAAAGATTTTTTAAAAAATCTTTTTCTGGTGTTTATAGTAACGACATGACTTATCGCGAATGGAGAAAATGTAAAAGAGTTGAATTTGACACGTATGTATTTGCTGATCTTTTTGCATGTTTGCTTTTAATTCATTTGGGGGTTATTCAGTGAAATTTGGCTTCCTTTTCTACCTACTAGTCTTACTTTCAGGCCCTAGGACAAAAAGGCAAATTTTAAAATATTTTCCTTTATAGTGTTTCTTGGGTTTGAGAAAAGAACCACAAGCATTAGGGGTATTTTTGCTTTTATTTATATTTGTGTACGCATTTGTTGTTTGTATAATATTTGTATTTTCAACCAAGTTTGTCCCTCTGGTGTCTCTTTCATCCTGTTCAGTCAAACCTGTTTTTTTCTGGATTCTTCTTGTGGTTGTACAAGTGTGTGCGGTCTGGTATTTGAAAAAATGAGTCCTTTAGCTGGACATGTATACTACGATTTCACATGACCATGGGTAGTTCTGCATGGATGGGCTTGGTCTCAGACACTGTAAGGGAGGCTTGAGCAATTTCAGGAAGTGCTGAAGATCCTCCATTTGAAAAGCTGGCCTTTTATTTAAAGATGCGTCAGATCAGATGCTCGGAAACTAATGAATCCCTTGCGCTCTACATCTCAAAACCCCTGGATTTCCATCCGTGACGTGGTTGTCCCTACCAACAGGCGGATAAAACCCGAGTTAATGGTGTAAGAGCCAATTTAGCTTACAGATATGTGCATTTTATTTAGATAATTGTAGGACATGCAATATGCTCACTAAGAAGTGTGAAGACAGCTTAAATTTACAGGCATGCCTTATGTTCATGTAAAGAAAAATTTGGGGGTATGGTGTTTAATTTCCTGAGAACGACCACATGAGTTGGGAGCTGAACATCAGAGTAGCTCATAAGGGATCTCAAAAGGGAAAACAAAAGCCCTGAGGAACAAATATTCTGTATATATCTTCTTTTTCTTTTATTTTTTCAGTGGAGCTTTTATTTAAGCCTCTCTTTGGATCCTAGCTTCTTCACTCAACAACTCCGAAGTGGATTTTAAATTGATATTCTTTTATGAAAATGTCTAGCTTAATTTTACTCAGAGCAATTTAAGGAAAAAAATCCCCTGACAGCCTTTGATGTATAAAGCGCCAGACTTTTAGGTAATGTTTCTCCCTTAGGGCAACAGAAGAGTGCAAGGGCCTTTAACCAAATCCACTATGGGAAACCCTGCATCACCAAGGTGTTTTGCTAGCATACGGTGGCTCCTGGGAGCACCTTACCCGAGCCTCCCGGAAGGATAAGAGTTTCTCGGGATCATCCCTCCCTGCTCTTCTCAATGCGACCTCACCGCTGCTCCCCTCCCCTCTGAGACACTGCTGCCGTTAGCGAGGCACGTTAGGTGATGACGCTGTTGCTCGTGACTTTCATGCTCTTGGATCTCGGGCTAGAGGTGAATTACTGCTATCATCCTGATCGCCAGCGTGCGACGGGCTGGCGGGAGGGAAGGGGGCGTTGGGGGCAGCCCTGCTGGCACAGCCGAGCGGGCTCCCTTCCCGGAGGACTGACCCTGCTGCAGCAGAAAGGCACGTTTATTCTTGATTGATGCAGGTTACCCCTGGAAAGCCATAATATTGGTATCGGAGATACCATTTATCACCATAATACACGAGATGGCTACTATTACGTACTTTACCTGCCATAAAAAGCTGTTCATCTCTGTTTATCAAGGTTTATAAGCTAATGATGCTGTTGTTGGCTGCTGCTGGCGCTTTGCTCCTTGTCTGCTGTGTGACTTGTGTAACAGCAGCTGCATGGCCTGGGAGGTGCGTGCCAAGGATGGGGCCCCTGAACCCCAAAAGTCATGTGCATCCACGTGACTCAGGAAGATGCCCGAGTCTGGACGTGTTTTAGTATGGTACGTACCATGCCTTTGCTTGTATGTGCATTTTGTGCTTTGGGACTCCTGCGGGAAAGGGCAGTCAGCTGGGCCATCACGCCAGTTTTGGGGGGGCTGATAAACCCCATGGTGCCCATTAGGTCTGGAAACACGTTTATTGCCAGCGTGAGGCAGGGACCAGACAGATGGGGACTGTGGGGTTGGGAGAGAGGGGGAGAAACAGTCCTTTACCCCACTAGTAAATTCACAGTTGGGTGTATGGCAAGTTCCTTAGTGGTGTCTCCCTCGATTTCCTAAGGTATGAGCGAGGCAGGCCAAGCAGTAATAATAAAAAGTATCAAGAGTAATCCCACCCCCCACCCCCGAGGAACAAAGCAGGAGGACATTCCTTTCTCACTAAACAGGCAGAAGGGACAGTAAGTGTATCTTTTTGTAGTACAGTCTAGGCTAGACAAAACTGCTATGTATATTTTCCTGATCATCTTACCAAGACCCTGAGATAATGCTATCTCTTCTGGCAAGAATAATAATAAATAGTTTTATTGTTGCTGCGCATTTTACCAATCTGTTCAGCAAGCTCTGATAATAGGTTGATAAATAATAAACCTCAATAATAGGTTTCTGGCTTTTTTTAAAGCTTTCTCCTACGAGTTATTTGGCCCCAGCGTCTTGGCTTCAGAGCATTCCAGAAAGAACTATGCGCAGAAAACAGGGCCAAATAACAGTGGAAATTCTGTCTCTTCATGCAGAATTTGTGGGTGAAGACGCTATGAGAATGAGCTCCTGTCATTGGGAGAAAGCATTAGGAGCCCAGGACTCATAAATACTCAGGCCTTGACAGTCTTTGGCCTTGGGCAAGTCATTCAGCCTTTTTGGCTCCTCTAAAGAGATAGCATGATAACACCTCACTTCCGTCACAGGCCTTAGTGTGAGCTCATTACTTAGTGTCCGTAAAATACCTTGTAGATGAAAAATGCAATTGACAGCAAAGGCCAAATTCTCTTCTCATTTATACCAGCCCAGCTGCTATTAAAGTGAACTGAGGCCAGGCCAGGGAAACCCGGAGGAAGATTTGGCTGTAGGTGTAAAGTACTGTGATTGATCTGTCTGTGCAGAGCTCCTTGAGGCAGCTCCTCCAGCAAACTCTCTGGCCTCTGCTGGCACAGAAGCCCCATGCTTATTTTATTTTGTTGCTGCTGCTTTTTTAAATTGGCTACCGAGGACCTGGTACTGCTCTTGCTGAAGCCGGCAGGCTTTGGCTTGGGTCGGCTGCGTGATTTGCAGACAGAGGCAACTCCCCAGGTTCTGCGGTGCAGCAGGCACATCACCTTGGGGCAGGCGATACAAAAGTGGCTGGGAGCCACCTGCGTCTAACCCAGACTCGTCGGATGAACCAGCACTGGCATGCGGAAACAAGCCCCGGAGAAGCCCTGTGAGGCTGGGGTGACCTGGGCTGGCTGCTGTAGTAATCATCTGGTAATGGTCCACCGTATGAATTGAGGTGCAGTTAGGCAGGGTGTGATGGCCAGGGCCATCCCCACGAGGGAGATAAAAAAAATGGGAGACTCTCTGTCAGCAGGGTGAGGGGCTTGACTTTCGAGGCTATCCTCTCTCTGGTTTTGGGGAGGGTGGCACTGGGTTAGGCAGGGCGAGGGGAAGGAGCCCCCTGCCCCAGCCAGCCAGATTGCTTTGCAGGGACCCATCAGCAGCGTGCAGCCAGGCCGCACCTCTGCTTCTGGGGTATTTTGATTGTAGTGAAAGGCTGCAAGAGCTAGAGAGAGGAAAAGCTTGCTCTATGCTAAATTGACATTTGAATTGTGAAATGCTTCTAATAAATTGCATCTCAGGGAGGGGCTTCATCTGACCAGCGTTTGGATGAGTCTGATACTGAATGAGGTGGTATCCTATAACACACCGCATCTGAGTGTAGGCTACACTGAACCAGCATTATTTCATGGCAGTGCGTATCCACAGTTTATTGAAGTTGGAAGGGTGGAGCCCAGGCATTTTTTGCTACTAGAGCACCTGTGTTCTTTGACTTCCTTTACTCCCACTCCAAATGCAGCCTGATGCTTCCTGTAACATCTTCCTTAATTGCAAGCAAGGGCTTGAAACTTGCCCACGATCAAAGGCTGCATTTTGACAGTTCAGGTGCAATTAAATATAAGTATCAAGTAGGGTGCCTGCAGTTTAATATTAAATCTATGCTCAAGTGTGGGCATAAAACTAGAGCTGCAGCACCTTCTTGCAGATCACATAGTTAGATATCTAAATGGGTGCATTTGAAGACAGAAAATTGTGCTCAAGTCATTGGAGGCTTGGGCAAAGCCCAGCTAATGCTGAATAGCCAGCCACTCCTATAACAATGTTTTTCATTGGACATAAGTCTCTTAACTTGCTAGAAGGGAGCCAGGGGCAAGCATTCAACAAAAAAATGTCTTTAATCGTGGACCAGATATAAGGGAGCCAGACAGCTGCTGGCTTTAAAGTGGTTTTGAATCAAGAACATTTGCAGTATCCTTGGTATTTACACTCAAAGGCTTCTCTCAGAGCAGATATCTGCCTGAGCATGGAAAAGCAAGATCACATTTGCCTTTGAAATCTGTGCTCTGGTGGATTAGAAACAGAAATCTTTAATCCACTCCTTAAAAAAAAAAAAAAAAACAGGCAGAGGAACTCCATTTAAGTAACATGTCCAGTGGGATCCAGACAGGATGAATACCAGGAGAAAAGTAGCTGTTCTCTAATTTTCCCAGCTCCTGAAAAAAAGCACTCTCAGCTTCTGTTCTTCTTTTATAAGGGATCTTTAAACATGCTCAACTACAAGAGAGAATTGATGAAAACTTCATGAATCCAGGCCATTATTTCTATGGGGTTTATAAGACATGCTTGGACACTGGAGTGACAGGTAAAGTTCCCCCTGGAAGAAATATGCGGTCTGCTCCATGGCATTCCTATCCACTGTTGTTCCTCCTTGTCTCCCATCAGAAGATAATACTTTGTACCCTCTTGTGAAAGTAATGAAAATCTTTCCTCTTTTGCTGCCACCTCTTTTCCTGCTGGATCGATGGGTATTTCGGACGCTACTGATGTATTGTTGTCGTGGTTTAACCCCAGTCAGCAGCCAAGCACCACAGCCGCTCCCTCACTGAGGCTAAAACTCAATAACAAGCTCAAATTAGATTTAAGGAAATGAGTCAATAAGCAGAACAGGAAGGAAACACACCAATTTAAGCCTAGGAAACCACATACCATAGTGTAGTGCAGGAGTTTAATACCTTTCTTTTCATTGTGAAACTGGGGACATGAACTTTCAGGTGCAATGTCTGTGAAGGGCAATGTTCCTACTCTGTCTCAAGCCAAAACATATTAATTACAAAAAAATAAAATTGGCACGAGGCAATTGCTCTTGATGAGGTAAGACAAATGTTAAAACACTGCAGAAAGAAAGCCTCGTGAAAACTGTCCTGAAACGCCAGAGAAGACAGGCGAAGGGAAGATGAAATCAGGACCAAGGGAGTGAAATGCCAAACCCACGCAGAGACCACGTGGCTGGAGGAACATGGGGAAGATGGAAGGGGTTTAGCCCTGTACTGGAAGTTTCCACCTGAAGTTATAAAAAAGGGGATAGTGTGTCCTGGAAGGTTTTAAATACAAATTCCTGTTCAGCCCATTGCCCAAGTGGTGCGGTGCTGCCTGCAAATATTGAAACATAAATTGCCCAGTGGCTGAAATGCTACTGCCCGAGTACCGTGAGCAATGTGTTTGTCAACAATATTGCAGGGGAAAACCAGCCAAACTAACAACAACTGCCAAAAAAGTAGAGCAGAAAAGGTATACTTTCCGCTATGTGCCAGAGGCTGCCTCTGTGCCAGGCTCTGTCAGGATGTGAAGGGAAACGTGCCCAAAGGCAGCAGAGTCCCCCAACAGGCCTTCATGTCCTGCTCTTAGTATTTTACCACATTTATATTTGGCTAAGTGTAGGGGGATGGTGAGAAGGATAGATCCATTCTTCTGTGGAGCAAGGGGGAAGACAGGACTGCTAGAAACATCTCTTAATTTGGCTTTGCGGCCTGGAGGCCACTTCATCTTCTCATGGTCCCAGAACCAGCCACGGGAGCTGAGGGAAACCTCACTGTGCTTCATGCCCCGGTGGTACCTTCCACGCAGGGCTTGAAGAAAGCTTAGAAGACTGTAAACAAGTTTTCGAATGCCCCAGGAGGTAGCTTTTATTCTCTCTGGTTTGCATATTGTGAAACTGGAGCACTGAAAAGTTGATTTTCACAGTTTCCTACTGCTTGACACCTGCATGAAAGGTCAGGGTTTCAGAAGCACTTTGGGTGCTCTGGAGGAACCAAGGGCAACTGCTTTTTCTCATAACTTTGAATAGCAGCCACTTCTTTGCTAAATTTGCTAGCATGCAAATACTGGTGAAAGTCAGCACTGAAGCTGACTACAGCAGAGTTTTGAATCTGTTCTCTCAGCACTAGATAATGCCTCTCATTATCACTGTGGTTTCACCCTCCCTAATGACTACTGCACTAGGAATAAATCAGTGACATGCAAACTGGCACGTTTTTTGGCAAGCACAATCGCCCATGAAATTTGTATCATTTTTCTCCTCCTGCCCAGCCTGCCCACTTAGCAGCATTCCTCTTTCCCTAGGAAACCGATCCTTAATTGGGAGAGTCATTTACAGTACCGGCAAATGACTCGAAAGAAGCATTATGGACAGAGATGTCTCAAAAGGCCAGTTTCATCCCCTGGTCTGTGAATAGGAGACCTGGTTGCTCAGACTGGTGTTTTGTCCCATGATGGCTCTGGGCAGGGAAGAAGCAGTGTTTCTTTGACCTATGATCATGCTGTAATCATCCCAGGTATAAGTGAAGAGCTGAAGGCACTGAAAAGGAGCCGGTGACAGGGAATTTCACCTGACGTATCTGGTAACATTTTGGAACCAGTGACCCAAATTCAAGCACACAAACTGCTATGTGCTGATTGCATAAATATATATGGGGCGCTCTAAATTTTGGACAGCTGCAATACGGTGTGTACTGCTGCTGTAGTTTTGACAGTGTTAGCTCGGTGAAATTACTAATTGCACTTGAAGTGCTGAAAATAATACAGCCATATGTGTAACTGCTGTGTGTACTTCATAAATGAGATGGTGCCACCATAAACTGTGAAAATAATGCAGCTGTATAAAATTAGAGTGATCAACGTGCATTGGCCTGCAGTTCTACTAGTGCAAGCCAATGCTGGTACCAAACCGTTCCCTCAAAACCGCGGGCGTTTAAACCTGCTTTATAGGGAGGCAATTGCTTAGTGTGCCTTTTGTTTATGTGCAAAATACAACACTGTTTTGGGTTTTTTTTTTTTTCTTCCATCCAAATTCTTCGATTTTGGTGGAAATGGGAGTGTTATCTACTGACATTTCTGTTATGATGGTCGCCCTCCAAGGTAGGTGGGCTTGGCTTCAGCTTTGGAGAAAATCACCCATTCTGGCCCACGACCAGCTGCTGTGGTCGGGAAGCTTCCAAGTGGAGGGGACGTGAGAAACGGGGCAAAGCAGAGTATGGCAATGGATGGGGAGTGTTTGTCTTTGCTGCGTTGCTCCCCACTTCTAAGGCCAGAGAAAATCCTCAGCTTAGCAGGTCGTCACCATCACAGCGCATCTGCATGCAGCTCCTCAGGGATCCAGTCTGGGCAAACAAAGGACAAGCTAGAACAAGGGACCGAACAAAGACCTAGGCCATTAAGAGTTGAGAGCGGAAAGACAAGGAACGGGATTACAGTCAAATGACAGCCAAGTAAGGAGACAAAGGACCGGGAGTGAATCCTAATGACTCACAGAGGGAGGATGGGGAGAAAAAGACCGTGATTGCTATCAGCTCCTAGAAGGAACATCCCAGCCACATCCTAGGCTATCGCATGGTTGCCCCAAGGCAAGAAACTAGGAGAGATGCAGAGGACTAGTTAGTGAGTGAAGCTTGTCCTCCTTGTGGTCACAAGGAAACCTGGCCGGACTGCTGGGACATTACCTGGAGAAGACAATGGTGATGAGAGCAAATGAAATAGTTTTTGTTTTGTTTTGGTTTTTTTTTTAAGTAAAATCATCTGCGGCTGCTACAGTATTGCAACATTAAAGATGAAGGTTTAGAAGCAATTAAATCTCTGGCCAGTGCGGCTACGCTGCTGGATGTTTCCTGAAAGAGGCCCACTCGGGATAAGGGTAGTTAAGCCATCAGCAGATAAATGGAGATTTGTCAGCTTCCACATCCTGAGCAATCTCTGCAGGCGTGGGTGCATCACTGGGGAGTGACTGCCACTGTTTATCGATCTTGATAAGTATGCAGAAACCTCTTGATAAATAGCAGCCATGGCTCTTATCACCAGGGCCATAAATGGAGACTCTCCCTTTGACAGCACTCAATAAAAAACGCCACTATAGAAAATACAGGTGGGTCCATATGGAGAGCCCTATGCCATAGCACACTTTTCTTACCTAATAAGCTACAGGTGGCCAAATGAAATGAGACGGTGCACTACATGTACTCAGCAGAAAAAGACCACACCTCATGGACAGCCAGAATAACCTCGCTCTTTAAATATTCACTATTTTTACTTTCCTTTTTCATGCTGTGGCAACTCCATTGCACCCCTCCATGCCTTAAAACATAGCGTCAACAAGAACAAACCCGCTGGTGAGGCTGCGATGGTGCTTCAGCTGCCGACGTGACTACATAGCATCAGCTCCAGAGAGAGGTTTGTCATGCTGCCATCAGCACTTTCTTGTTATATGGGATGTCTGGACAGGTAGGAGAAATATTAGGCTCTGGCAAGCAGCAACTTGCAACTGCAGCTGTTTTCACAGCTCAAAAATAATCCAATGCGAGGCAAGTATTGGCTGCACTGAGTGCGGCAGGAGCAAGGGACCAGAGGCAGGCTCCCTCCTCACCTCAGATTTACAGCTTGGTCCTCCTCGTTCATTTGAGTGTTTCCCCCAAAGCCACCTGGCAGTCTCCTGGAGCCACTGTCGCACGTCAGAGAAGTTTTCCTCGTAAAATAAAAGGTAGAGCAAGCCAGCTGGGGCTGGATCTGGCTGGAGCAGGGTGCTGTATTTATAACACGTCAAAGATGAGGAAGGTGGTTACGAGAGTTCACGCCAAATAATATACTTCATAGCAGCAGGGAAGGAATTATGGGGCATGAGGTGAAAAGAATAAAAATAAAAAACTAGTATCGAGAATGATGCTGCTTGATCTGACTTGGATAAAGCCATAGAGAACAAGATCGAAACTACCTGGGCCAATGGGTCTCCCGTGGAGAGCAGCCCAATTTGCTTAAGACAGCTATGATGGGTAGGAAAGGTGAAATCCCAAGCAGGGCAAGGGTTCGGTGAATTTGGTCTCTCTCTCATAATTACGTTTGGGCATTTGCCTAAAAGATGCTGATCCTGAGTTCAGAGCCTGCAGACCACTGGTTTTTTCCACTCCTGCTATAGTCTTATCACGTGGAGTAGAAAATCTGTCTTCTGTCATCTGTCACTAGCAACACAAAAATCAGTGTAAAAACACATTCAGAGAAAGCAAAACCCTTCCGACTTTAAGATGTAATTGAGCTCTGCCACACATAGGTGAATCCTGCTTTGGAAAGCTCTGCCTATAAATATTTTCTTCGTGTTCATTTGCCACATTTTTCTTTAGGCACCAGCGTCATGTAATTTGAAAGAGCCAGAGTCTGCAGCTTTCAGCCAAACTCATAGTCCTTTAGCAATGAATATCCTAGCGTGTGTTGACCCCTGTAGTTGTAACTTACCCAGTAGTATCCTTATTCACTGTAAGGGTTGGGCACATGTGATCTAAGCATGGAGGTATGTTGCTGTCACTTCTCCCATGGGGGACATTTTCCTGCATCCTGGATCCGTGTCTGCTTAGCTGGGTTCCTGCCCTCGGGTTGGTGGCAAGCAGCTGGGGAGGGACTTCCAGAAGAGGGTAGCTGCACCTCTGCCATTTGAGCATAGCAATGGTTTGGAGTCAAAGGCTTTTCTTTGTTAAAACTTGGGAAGATGACAATGAAAGAAAACATTTGCAGAGAAAAGAATAAGATAAAAGAGGCTCGGAGGTCTGCAAAGTATTGTGGAGCTATGTCAGAATGGTTTTAAAAGAAGACTGAAAGAGAGAAATGAGCAGAAAATTAAGCAATGGAGGGGAAAGACATGCAGATAAGGTGAAAATAGTGTAGGATTTAAAGGGAGAGAGGGAGAAAACAACCCAGGAGAAAAACTAAAAAATGGACAAGGTGATACAGAACATGGGGAGAACATGTCAAGACACCACGGGAAAGAGAGAATGAGAGGGCAGAGGATGCAGCTCTTCAAAGAAAAAATGAGGAAAGAAATATAAAGAAGAAAAAAATAATAAACATGGAAAACAATAGAGGCTGGCAGAGAAACAGGAAATGGTTGGAAGGGAATTAAAACGTTAGAGGGAGAGCATGAAGAAAGCCATGTAATATTAGGACTGGCAAAATGTATTTTATTGATTCATGTTCCTTCTGGATTATTTTTCCCTGGCAGCTGCTGAGGGTCCAATTGCCGTGCACTCCCCTCCCTCCATGGAGGGCAGCCAAGCACTTCTCTTTGAGGATGATGAATGCACAAAACAGTCTTGAGTGCTTCAACTTTAAACAAAGCGCTCTCCAAAGCTCCCTTCTGCCTTGGGCAGCTTCCCCCCAGCCTCCCAGGCAGAAACCTGGCAGCTTTGTTACAACCCGCGTGTAGGCTCCCATGAGCTCCTTTTGCAGGTTGGTCCATTATTAATGCTGAAATTGGGATGAAATAACTGCGAATCAGGCTAACCTTCCTTGCAAAGACAAGAGACGTAATCTACTCCCTCCTACGCATCTCTCTCTACCATTGGTGTGCACAGTGCGTGTGCGCTCCTTGCAGACAGATGGGCTGGGATGTCAGCTCTAAGATATTTAGCAACTTCTTCCGTGGGACCATCTAAAACCTATTGTAGTCAATGGAAACTCCTCCACTCGTTTTAATGGGAATTGGTGTGGCCTTGCAAGGCTCACATCCATGAGACTCACACCCAGCCATACCCTTTGGCCTCTTCAGAGAATTTGATTTGCTGAGCAATTTAATCAGTGGGAAAGCTGGGAAGCTGAGAAAGGCAAGATAAGGCCTTTAATCCTTTCTTTCTTCCCCTGAGTAAAGGGAGGCCTTTTCCAAGCCTAAAAAGGTCTTTAAAAGAAAAAGCCTTTCTCACAGGTAATTTTTATCAGTCCAGACAGTGACACAGTAAATTTTTCAAAAGCTTCCTAGTGATTTTAAGGGTGTAAGTCCCATCCGACTTCAGAAATGAGGCTTGGGCAATTTTGTGCCCTTCAGCCACATCCTCCTGCTCTTCAGCCAGAGCTCTAAGCAGGTCTGTGCTCCTTTAAGGGAGATGTGAATATGGGGTTTTAAACAACTCTCTTTAAATCAGAGGCATGTATAAGAGCTGACATGTCACAGGACTGACATTAGATACATGGATTGGGCAAGACTCACAGCCCAGAGGTCTGAACTGGGAACCTTCGTACATATTTTCAGCAATCTTAAATGTGATATAAGTGGCGTTGTGCTAGAAAGCATGAACACACTTGACTGGAGCTCTAGGAGAGCAAGTATTAATGAGATGGATCTATCAGCTTAATAAGAAGCTTACTCCCTCTTGGACCATAAGCAGGTTGTTTGGAAAAACACATACCAACTGAGCGAGGCTGGGAAAAGACAGTGTTTGAGAGAGCTCTCCCACCGCCGCGGCAGAACAGATACGGCTCTGCCACGTTAGTGGGGGCCCCAGTGGTAGGACCCCTACCAGCAAGGGTGTCCACACCACTGCAGCTGCAATGGCTTTCTAGCTGGTGAGGTCCGAAATGCTCTCGGCATCATCTTGTTTCCAGCAGGGCAGGAGGTGGAAAGCCCATAAGGACATACAGCAGCAACTGCAGGCCACCAGACCCTACACACGCTGACGTAGGTTTGAATGCCTTTGCCTTGGCGGGTCTGATCCTGAAGACATTTGCTTGCATGAATAGTCTTCAAATTAGACACTGCTGAAATCCCCCAAGCTTCTTCCAGGGGTGCGAGGACTGCAGGATGAGGCCCTGAATGAAAGACTGCTGTGCAAGGATAGCCTCAACCAGGGCAGTCCGATCCGGCATCTCTCACTGGGACAGCATTGTTTTTGATGTACTTCCCGGCCAGCAGCAATGCCATCCCCTCTGCTGAGGCACAGACAGGCTGCTCTCATTTTCAGAAGCCCCAATAAAAAACCATATTTACTTCATATTCATGTACTTAACTAGCCATACTGTCTATCCCAGGAAATCCATGGAATTTCCTGAAGAGCTTTGTTACTGAATTCATTGTAAATGGTGGTGAATCTGCAGCTGTAGTGTTAATTATAAATGATGTCATTTTCAGGAAGTGTCAGGATGAAGCGCATTCGCTGCCATGCTAGCGCTGAGCACATAAACATCCCAGCATGCTTGTTTTTCCATGCATGCTTCAGATCTGACACTGAAATTCCAGCCCTGGGTCCTAATCCTGTTAACACTTAACTATGTGAGTAAAGTTACTCAGCTGAGGATACTTCAGTGTAGCTTCTCATGCAGGTAAGGGCTGGCAAGATCAGCCAGTGGTTTGCAAATGTGCAGTATAAACAAGTCAAGCAAACAAGTCTGCATAAACATAGAGACTTCACGCCTCGCTTTATTTTCTCTGCTAAAGTACACGGCGGGACCTGTCATGGTGATTGCTGGACTTTCGTTGTGGGATACGGGCCGGGCATTCTGCCTGTGGTAAGCATAGGTTTTATAACACCAATCAAGGGGTGTAAAACCCCCAGAACGGCTGGGTTGTTCAGTCCTAATGAGCTATGTTTAGAGTGTTTACACAGCGCGATTTCATCTTCTCAAGGCCTGTAACGTGAACTGTGGACTCATACTACCCTAAGGGTAATATATGTGGTACTTGTGCTAGGCTAGAGAAAATAACCTTTCTCCTACTCAGTTTGCTTTAATTAATGTCAGAGTTGAGTTGCACCACTTTTTTTGCATATTCTGTATTTTGTTGAAACCTTAACCTTTTGGGCTAACATTTTCTGTGCCAGATGACTGCCTCAGTCTGATTCTGGAGGGATGTTTCTGGCTGTTCAGCTCTTTCTAGGAAATTTTTTCCCAGAACAGCTTCTTGTGGAAGATGTAGTGCCATTGCACGTTGGAAAGAGAAACCACAATCAGGTAGTGATAACGTTATGTGGAAAATCTAGTTTCATGCATGCGTCTTTTGTGGCTCCTGTGAAAAATACCCAGATTCAGCCAAGTTATAAACCCTTGGAAAATCGCAGGTTGCACGCACCTGGTAGGGGCTTGTAAGTTTGGCTGCTGAACTCTTTGATGTTTCTGTCTGTGGAGACCGTGCTCTGGTCTCTGGCTGCAGCAACTGAGCAGGAGGTTTCTGGCAATGCTCTTCTTTGTGTCTCCTGGCACAGCCATGGAGACTTGTGCTCTGCGTCATTCACCTCCTGGACTCTGCGTCATTCACCTCCTGGACCCCAAACAGTGAGGAGGAAGGGTCCTGGCCTTTATTTGTGGAGGTGGCATAAATAGGTGGACTGAAGCAGCCTAGAGAGAAAGATTGAGGCTGGGGACTTGGAGTGGGGAAGATACTTGGGCCCCGCTGTAAGAAACCTGGTCTGGGATTTGGGGTGGAAAACTGGGGCTGGAATCTGCTGGGGTGAAATGTGGGCAACAGCCTGGCAAGGAAAACTGGGGAGTTTGTGCTGAAGAGTGGAAAGTGGCCTACCAGGGCTGGAGACCAGGGCTGAGGGCACAGGAAGCCTGGGACATGGAACTGGGGTGGTGGCACAGGGGGAGGTTGACAGGGGAGGTCGGCGGTGGGGAGCGGGATGATGGGGTTGTGCTGCCGAGATCCCACGCAACGGAAGGGGAGCCCAGGATGCTGTGAAAAGCAGCATGCGTTCATGTAATTGAAGCGTATGGTTATGTCAGGAGGGACTTGCACAGTCAGTCTTAATTTGGGTGTTTTCTAATTTTGAATGCTTGCGTTTGCAACCTCAATTTTCTTTTTAATGGAGCTTTTTGTCAGCGATGGGACTATCTGTAGTTATTCTGTAGTGAGCTGGTGCCAAAGGGCCATCATGATGCTCTAGTATGCAAGTCCTGAACAGTGAAGTAGTTGTTGCACTTAGTAAATTGTGATGAAATATCTCCATGTCATTTATTTGTGTTGTGTTTGTATATGAGGACTGTAATTCTCTTAAACCTCAGCTACTTCAGAGGAAGAGAGTGAATTAACATGGATGAATGAGGGGCTGTCTAACTAATGGACTTTCAATATAGTTAATGCCCAGCAACAAATTCAATGTTGCTTTGGATAACAAAAGAGTTTGTTTTTTTTTAAATAATCAAGTTTTGGTAATTGAAATTCACTGATGTGAGAATATTTTTCAAACAGATGTTTACTCTTTTGTTTAATATACAGCGAACTATTAATTATTGAGAAGATACAAGTATGACTCTGTCCTGGTGTACAGTAAAAAACAAAGGATCAAGATTTGATTCATATCAGTGTATTTTTCTAAACATTGCCTTGTGATGGGGTAAGGGGAGATAAAAGTGCAGCTCTGCAGATAATTGCCAGAGCTCATAAACACTTTTTTCCCCTCTTTCATTTCTTGACAACTGTAGCAGCAGAGACAATATCCAGGACTGTACAGAAAGTAACCGCTGCGGTAGCACCCCTGGTGTGTTTATCCAGCACTCTGCACTGGCAGTAAACGTTCAGAGCCCAGCAGGAGACAGCCCTGAGCGCCCTGCTGTTGCTGACCCTGCTTTGAGCAGGGGGTTGGACAGGAGGATCTCCAGAGGTCCCTTCCCACCTCAGCCATGCCGTGCCGAGATGGGCCGGTGGCCGGGGTGCCAGGTTGGCACATCTCAGGCACATCCGCACAGGCTGCCCGGAGGCTGGCGGTGAGGCAGTACTGCAGGTGGGACCCCGCTTGGTGGGACACAGGGTTTCTGGCTCCTCCGAGGTGGCTCCCTGAGACTGGTTTAGGCTGGGCCACCACTTTGAGGGAGGCAGAGGGATATATCAGCACACCCAACTGCTCTCCTGGATTGGGAGCCTCAGGGGGCTATTTGTGCAGCTTATCTTTGGGCACTAAACTTCAATGCAGGAAGCTTTTTCCCCTGTCTTGTCTGTGGAGAGAGACGAGCCCAGGCAGAAGGTGACTCAGAGTATCCAAGCTGGATTCCTGCCCGGAATCACCTCCTGGGACATCTCCCCTTTGGTTGTAAAGGCAGCCGGCTGATACTGAAGGAGCAAATTCCCTACATTTTGTACCTAAAGATGTCAATGCACCTTCATTTTTAAGGTTATAGTTAATAGACGAGCATTTACAAACTATCACAGGAAAAAAATTATTGGTCAAATTTCTGTACCCAATCCAAGAACAAAAAGTGGGCTGAATGGCATACAGGTGAATACAGAATTTGTTGCTCTTCTATGGTAAGCACATTGACTATCTTCTCCTGCTTGAAGCCTTCAATGTTAGCACAGGGGCGAAGGCTCTCCTCCTAACTAGAGGGGTTTTTTTTTTGAGAGAGAGAGAGAGACTGGGGTTTTGAAGCAATTTATTAAACTGAGTTACTGCAAACATGCGGCCTTTTTACGTGCCCATTTTCAGGTTAGCAATCTGTAAAAATACTCACTCTGCTGAATATTTTAAAGCATGCAATAAAACAGTGTTTTATGGAAGAGAACAAGGGAATGTGTACGAGCCTGTCAAATTTCAATGAGCCAAAATGTTCATCGTAATTTTATCACAAGGTATCAATATGAGGAGTGACAATTACCTGTGATCAGTGGGGCTTCAACCTATTTCCACCGATAGATGCCTTTTTAATCTCTATGGGCTGTACTTCTGCCTCGCAGCTTTAGGCAACAGCCTTCTGCGAAGCTTTTGTGCAAGGCGTGAGGTTTGACAGGCCCTGATTCAGTAGCGATTTTAATGGTTAATGTAATTTTTTCCCATTAGTCCCAGAGGTCTGAGACTGCAGAAGTCTTCATTTTTTTCCACTGAAAGATGTTATGTGAGCAGGGGATATTATGAAGCTTGGTTAGGTACTGCTGTCTCACGCACGCGTGCTTGCTGGCTGCTGGACCGAATGGAGAAGCGCTGAGCTCTTCCTGCCTCTTGCTTGGCGGGGGTCAAAAAAGTTTCTCTCCTCTACCCTGTTAGTGATATAAAAAAGAAAAAAAAACAAAACAGTAGGGACATTACTGTCCCTGATTTCTCCTCCTCTGACAGCTTGGCCAACGGTTTCAAAAGCAGCTGAAGGAAAACAGGAAGACAGGAAGATACACAGACAGCATGATGATATAAACTTTGTTTCTCTAGGAAACTAGGCTAAAAAAAGTTCCCAGGCCTCTTAGTAACAGAATAAATCTTGGGAATATGATTTAGGTCTCCACTGTGGGCTCAGAAACTAAAAGGAATGGATCCCCCATGTGCTGATTATTTTTTAAATGCTCGCAAGCTCCAATTCGGTTTTATGATTATTTGGTGACTTGCTCCCGGAGCTGAAAGTTTGACACTGAGGTCTTATAAATATATTGCCTATTAGAGGTCCCTTAGGTGATCATAACGGATAAACCAGGATTTAGTTACTTTTGTTATGGTATCCCAGTGCTATCCCAGCACTTGTAGGAATTGCTCCTGTTATCCCTGTGAATAACGGGGGACCCCACCTCCCCAGTACAAGCTGTGCTTGAGTGAACGTGTCTGAGAGCAATTTGCTCTAATTGATTGTTATGTATGATGTGCTTACAAAAATTATTAGAAAAATCCAGATGGAAAAAAAAAAGGTCCCTCGATCCCACCAAACTGGTGAGAGAATAGCAAAGGGCAGCAGAGCACAGCTGCCTTTGCAGGGCAGAGCGCGGGGCTGTCCTTCCGTCTGTCCTTCCACACCACTGGCCTTTTACACCGTTTTTATCAGGTAGGCGCTGAAAAGGGCAGTGCCAAAGAACTTGCTGCCTTTTACAAATCCGCGTCCTGGTGAAAAGAGTTTTATCGAAATAAACTGTGTGGAGCAATCTGAAGCTGAAATCTATTTCCCTTCCTTTATTTCAAGCCTATTGCTGGGAACTTTTCAAGATTTCTTCCCTAGAGATTTGAAGACTCTTCTTCTCATAACAGGTGCAGCCTGGGGGACGACGGCAGCAATGCACGAATCCTCCTGGGAGTAATTACGCTTCCTTTCCCCTTCCCCTTGTCTGCTGCATCTATCTGGTAGTGCTTCTGCCAGGAGCTGTGCGCATACGTTAACTTTAATCCATTCAGCAGAGGGAGTCAGATGCTAAAATCTGAGTGTGTGCGCTAGCCCCTCCAGGATCAGGACCTTGTATTTGCATGCAGGAGCAGAAATACTCGATTCTTTGCTGTCCACTTAACCCCGATGGGGGTGTATGGGGGTGTCTTGGTCTCAGCTGAGCTGTCTAAACTCTGCTGTAATGATAAAACCACAGCAGCAACAACAGCAATATAATTAACAAAGTCATCGTGCCAATGCTCTTCAACACTGCCTTGCGGGATTCGTCTCAGCGAGCGGGTTATCTTTCTCTACATCTGTGTAGTCCCTGGCCTCTCTGGTGGACATCATTTGCGGCCGTGCTGGCTGGCGCTTAGTCGGAGGGACATTTGTTTCCATTTTGTAATGAGTTTTCCTCTCGTGTCCATGGAGATCTGGTACTGTAGCACTGCTTGTGGGCATTAGCTGCCGCTTGTTTTCTAAGGAGGAAAGGGGGAACTGATCTAGGGAATGGTAGGGACTTGGCACACAGAGGCATGTAAGGAGTTGTGCCTCCCAAACTTGGCCTGTCTCTTCAAAAACAGGATGTTACACAAATACTCGATGTGAATTTGGCGTAAGGATCTCCTTAAATTGTAAAAACAACCATGCACCCTCCCTCCCTGCCATCTCAAAGGCTTTTCCTGAACAAAACCTGGAGAACCTTGAGTGGCTGGGGTGGGAAGGTATGGGTCACGGCAGGTGCCATGGGTCATGGCCCGTCCCCGAGAGCAGAGGGGGGGATGGCAGGCGGCCCCTGTCCCCCTGCCCAGCTAAGGGAAGCCTCTGGAGAAGCAACTCGGGCGTTTGCTCTTCAGATTAGTCAGCCAGGCGGTGGGGGGGAAGGGGAGAGCAGCGAAATCTTTCACACGGTCCTTCCAGCTGATCAGCAGAGAAGCGAAAGTCAGCTGCATGTGCTAAAATGATGCCTGTGGTCTAAAATACATTGTGAGAGGTCAGGGATGGTAGTGACTAATACTTCGCAGGCAGACATGAGGGGGGAACCAGACTCAAACTGGTGGCTGAAATTTGGCCTGTTTGACTTCTCCTGTCTTATCTCAGTTATTTGATTAGGAAGGTTTGAACCAAGAAACACTGTGGGATGCAAAAATCTGCTTTGAATGTTCATTCTGAGAGTGGTAATTGAGTTTTAAATATTTATGGCAGAACCTGGAGTTGTATTAGTAAATGCACTATAGACTGTCCCCAGTGGTAAGCCCGGCTTGCCGGAGACCCTGCTCTGCAAATAGCCCCATTGCAGAGGAGAGGGGGGAGAAGGAAGGGGAGGAAACGAAGTAGACTTTTGCAAAAATTATTTGTTTTGCTGATTATAGAGGTCTTACTCCTCCACAGGCGATGCTTTCAGCGTGGAGCTGCAGAAACTGGGGAGGAGAGGGCTGTTCTAACCAAAACCAGCACCTGGATAACCTGCAGGTCTGCTTTCACACCACTTGCAACTGTTTGCTCCAAAACAACACTGGCTCTGCAGAAAGACGAGGCAATGAGGAGTGGAAAGACGCTTGTCTGCCTTTGCCATTTGTAGCTCTTGCTGCTTGCCATTACTGATCCCATGTGAGACACTAGGAGGTACATATGCATTTTTTCTTTTACTGCTGATGTAAATAGGATTGTTTTCTCTGCAGGCAGCGCAGAAATGAGTCCGTGGTCCTGTGCTCTGTAGCAGGCATAGGCCTTGGTGCAATGAATAAAAGGGAGGCCTTATATCCTAGCCCAGCCCTGGGTCTGCTACAGTTAAGACATGCCACATGTACGTATTACTTACTTTAAGGTGCACCAGTAACGCAGCTCTAAGCCTCCAGCTGGGATTGAAGGTCTTCAAGGCTCAAGGCATCAGCTACTTGAGCCTGAGAGCCTGCCTTGCGTGGGGTCTCTAACAGCCCCACGTACCTCGTGGAGGCAGCTTTGGTGGGTGTGCAGGACATGCGCTGCTCTGCCAGCCGCACCAAGGAGGAGGCACTCAGGTGCAATTAGCCCTCACCCTGTGCCGAGAGGCAGAACAAGCTGCTGCTTAAAACCGCAGAGCCCTTCCCAAGCGCTGAGGAGCCCCCCAAGCGCTGCATTTTCCCTCTCCCCGCTGGCGGGGCCGGGCCGGGGGTGCCCGCGGCTGCCGCTGCCCTCGCTGCTGCAGGGCCGAGCCGGGCCGCCCCGCTCCCGGCCCGGGCTGCCGCCTCTCTCCGCCCGGGGCGGCGGGGGGGCGGGGGGGGTGTCCCGGCCCCTCCGCTCTCCGCCGGGCAGCCGCGCTCCCACCTGCCCGCCGCGGCCACGACGGGGCCGTGGCCGGCCCGGGGTAGGGTGGGGCGCAGCGGGGTCCGGGGCGGCTCCGGCGCTCCCCGCCGCCTCGGCCCCGCCTCGGCCCCGCACCCCGGCGGGGCGGGGGGGCGGCGCCGGCAGCCGGGGCGGGCGCGGGGCTGCCACCCCGCGGGCAGGCACGGCGGAGGCAGCGGCGGCGGATGGCGGCAAGGTCAGTGGGCGCCCGCTCCCCGCCGGCGGGGCTCCCCTCCCGGCCTGCCCCCTCGGGGGGCGGCGGGCCATGCTCGTGTGCGGTCGACCCAGAGGCGGCGGCGGCGCCTTTCCCTCGTCCCCTTCCCGGCGCGGCTGCGGGGAGCGGGGCCGCCGCGGGCGCGGATGCCCCCGCCACGCCTCCCGCCCGGGCGAGGGGGATACGCGGGTTTCGTAACCGCCTGCCCTGCCTGGCCCCGCCGCGCACGGCTCGCTGCGGGCAGAGCAGGGCTCCGCCGCTGCCGCCGCCGCCCGGCTCCGCCGCCGCCGCCCGGCGCTCCCCCCCCCCCCCCGCGGCGCCCGTCCCCCGGCGGGGAGGGCGAAGCCAGGCGCGATGCGAGGTCCAGGTGATCCGCCGAAACGTGCGCCGGGCTGCCCGCTCCCCGCCGCGTCCCGGGAGGGTGGCGGGGCGCGAAGGTTACTTTGAAGCCCGGCAGGGTTGCGCCTGCATCGCATCAGCGTTGTTTCAAGCGGAGGAGGGTTATCCTTGTGCTTCGTGAGCAAGTAAATCCCGATAACTTATAGACGGGGTTTTGGTGGGGGTCCTTTGTTTCTCTTAGAGGTTTGGTGTTGGGTTTGGGTTTTGGTTTTTTTTGGTTGATTTCCCCTCCCTTCCTTATGCTGGCAGTTAGCGGAGAAGATATGCGGTAACTCGGGTGCTGTCATTAAGCGCTAGACATCTCGCTGGGCTTTTAGAAAACGGCTTTAATTTTTTTAACCAGACAAGAGGAGAGGCGTGAAGCCCCCTGCCCAGGTAGGACCCCCGCTCTGCAGAGGGGCAGCATGCAGAGTTTGTTACGGCGTTGGATGCTGCCTCCCGGCTGGGGTCGAGCTGCAAAAATGTGATTTACGAACCCTGCCGACATCCATCACCCGAGCGCTTTGTTCCGACACGCCGTCCGGTGGAGGGACTTCCTCGGAAGCAGCTCTCTGCCTCTTCTGAAATGTGGGTACGCTTCAGATGTGTGTGCCAGGCTGTTAGCTGGGGAGGCATTAAGGGTGTGTGTTTGTGTAATAGGTGTCTAAAAAAAAAAAAGACTAAAGCAAACAGGCTTTTGATAAGGTCCCATTAATTGAACTGTAAACATAGTAATTCCTCTGTTCTTGTTTCCTCGCTGAAACTCTTTTCCTCATTCTCACCGATATGGTCCATGGTTTGTTTGTTTTGTTTTTTTTTTTTTTTATAGTACGTTTCAGAGATTTTTTCTTTTGATAGAGATTTGCTGAGCTTTTGGGTCTGATTGAGGCTGTTGGAAAATATTTGTAACCTTACAACTTCTGATGTATACGAAGGTCCTGTTTTTAGCCTTTCTGTACCCAGGCTGGGGTCACAGGCCTTTTTGAAATGCCCACTGAGTCTGAACTCATGCAGAACTCATGGGATGATAATAATAGCAATTTAGGAAAAAACCTTCTGCTGGAAACGCTGTTCTTGGCTATGTAACGGTGCGCGACTGGATTTCAGCTTCTTGTTAATTGCATGAAAGGCGAAACCTAAAAGTAGCCCTGGCCGAGGGCTGCGGAGCTGGGACAGCCTTGTGCTGTTGCTGCCCGTGGCACTGGTGGCACTGGCGTGTCCGTGACTGTCGGGACGGGGCTCTGTGGAAAATTCCTGCCATGCACATGCTTTTGTTGGCAGTATAGTTAAAAAGCCCAAACCTCTGGTTCAAACCTGTAAGGTCTGTCAGAGGGTTTGGACAGCTTGCCAGGTATGTGAAGACAAATTAAAAAGATGTTTGTTTTCTGCTGCTTGTCTGGGGGGAGAAAAGTTGGTTGGGCCACACCTGGTGGAAGTTCTATACACATTATGAACTCTCTTTGGGAGCACTGGACAGTGCTGTGGAATATCCAGATGAGAAATGCCAGCAGGACAATAAATATTATTTCAGCCTTAATATAGTGGGTTTAAATTATACATGCAAATGCAATAACTCAGAACGAGCCGCTCATCCAAAGATACGCTATGGCTTAGCAGAGTGTGCAGGGAACGGGCAGGAAGATGCTTCTGGGCGCTGGTCACTCTTCCCCAGCTGACTCACTTGGGCCTCCAGCTTTACCAAAATCCCTGGGTATGTTTTTGCCATACCCGTTCCTGGCTCCAGTTCAGGGTTCTCACCTTGACCCCTCAATGAACTGGAGCAGGAGCTCCATCAGCCACAATCTGATGGAGGCTTCAGCACAGTTTTAACTTTAGTCATGCGTGTTGTCCCAGTGAAATTAAAGAGGGATACTCACAAGCAAGCTTGCATGCAAAGGTTTTAAGCTCAGGGCTGCCTCTCGTAAGCTTTCCAGGGTGTGAAGTGCACATCTTTTTTACTTGCATGGTGCTGAGAACAAATGCCATATTGTGTTTGGGTTCAGTACGGAAGAGCTGACCTTACTTAGGACCAATACCGACAGAGTAGGAGCAGTGGTGCTTCTCTGCTGGAGTTTTATGGAGGATTAGTTTGCGCTTGGGACCTGAAGTCTTGCTGGAAGCTAATGAAGCTTATACTCTTAAATGCTCAAGCCATCCTTTTGAGCAGAATTTAGTTTTCTAAGTCGGTGAAATATTTTTCAGACTGTAACCCCAATCAGTTGATGGTGCCTGGAGGATACAGGTCTAGAGGGATGCATGGGATCTAGATGATGCCCTGATCTGTTGGCGTGACTCTACCAAAGACCTGGTGATTTGTGGTTTTGACCACATGGCTGTTGACTTTGGGACCTGGCCTAGGGCACCGGCCTTTTAAAAGGGTGGTCTTACATTGCCTTCTGTATACCTGTATTTATTTGTCAGCCAGTTCTGCAGCCCTTCCGTACATCAAGTAGCAGTTATTCAGGCAAGTAATTCCACTGGCTTGAGCATGGTTATTCAGCTGAGTAAATGGTGTGCAATCTGAGTTCAAGGCAGTAGATTTTGGGTGTGAGTGCTCTCTTTTTGTGGAGAATGTGGGAAACTAATTCCCAGAGCCTGGGATCCTGGCATGCCTTAAATTCTCTCCTGTTCTTACGCTTTGCCTCTATCCGGTGGGTGGGTGGGCTGGATGCGATGGGAGGCTGGACTTTCCTCCCCTTTCCAGTAAGCAGCTCTTCCAGAGAAATTCCACAGCTGTTTCTGAGTCTGTCCAGAGTTGCCTGCTTGCTATGCCGATACTATTTTCTACACAAATAGGTTTGCTGCTGCTGTGCTGGGCTCTGCGAAGGGAGCAGAGGAGCGCTTGGAACTGATGTAGCTCTGTAGCACGGTCTGTCAAACCGAGCGGCGTTAGAGGAAACCCTTCCAGCCCTCATCAGCGCAAGCTAATCGTGCAGCATCTCCCCATGTCCTGGGCTGGCAAGGGCTCAGCATTTGCCGGTCTGACCTCAGCAGAGTCGACCCCTGCCTCAAAGGCACCCTCTTGGTACAGGTGGCCAAGCGCCAGCAGCGTGGGCTGAGGGACACTGGGGATGGTGAGGAGAGAGATGCTGGAACCTCTGGGATGAGATCACCTCCAGGGCTGGGGCTTGCGAAGCAGAGAGAGCCCCAGCAGCTTCCACACTTAGAGCTGAGTAATAGTCCATCAGCCCTGACAAGGCATTTCACCCCTTTCAGATGCAAATGACCTTGCCCTCCTTGTCTTCCTGCTGCAGAAATTACCCCGTCAGAGTAACCTTCAGATGTCAACGAGTTTGTAATTTGCCCCTTCCTGCTGCAGATGCATAAAAGCTGGGCAGTTACAGAGCTTAACTGCAGTGTGTGCTGTGCAGCTCGCAGGCTTGATTGAGCAAGGCATCGTTTCCCGGGACGTAGCAGAACATGGAAAGACCACTAATCAAATGCACCGTAGTTTTCATCTGATTTTATTTTATTTTATTTCATTTTAACTTAGTTTCCCCAGGAAACGAGTGCTGTCTGTCTCTTGCCCTTTGCGTTTGGCCAGTTTCAACCAGATTGCACCAATGGTTGGCAGTCTTGAAGATCATTAATTTCCCACTTGTTTTTGTTAAGATTAGTGGCTGGCTGGGAAATCTTTGAAGCAGTGCTCTCCCTGAAGAAAAGGAGACTGTTTTCAGCTATTCTCCATTCTGCCTGGTAGCAGCTGCCTGGCCAGGCACTGCATGTGTGGTAGTCAAACATGCAGCACCTTCGTAGCCCTGGCCACCTCGCGAGGTGTGCGTGGTCTCCAGGGCAGGGGTGGCTGTGGGGTAACATTGGAAGGAGCCGCAGTGGCTGCGGCGGAGGGGCAGGAGGGCAGAGGACACAGATCTCCAGCAGACGGGGCCTGTTTGTTACGCCTCCTTGCAGCGCGGCTACCCTTTTGTTTGTCAAGCTAAAGCCACTTGAGATTTAGGAAGGCTGGCAGGCTGACAGCCATAGCTTGGAGCCTGCTTTCCTTGACCTCCAGGACACCTTGGGCTGAACGGAGGTAAGCATCGGAGCAGATAGGAACGTGCAGCCTGGGCAGGACTTATGCAGAGGTGTGTGTGTGCGCAAACTTGCACGTGTGCAATGGCAGTGTGATTATCTGGGTGTTGACTGGTGTCATCCTGTTGAATTCAATGATAATTTGACACTGATGAAAAGATGACATTCAGTGCCGTACGTTTCTCCCAAAATAGCTTCCATGAGTGAATACAGTCTCTGATTCCCACGCAGCCCCCTCCCCACAGTTACTTTAGGCCGGTGTGTACTTGGGCTGATGCAGTGCTGTGAGATGTCAGGGACATGCTTCTGTATTGCTGAGTGCCCTGGTGTAGGTGCAGCTGGTCTGGCATGGGTGTTTTGGGTGGTCTGCCTCGGAAATCTGGGCAAAACTATACTAAGAAAAGTAGTCTTACCCTCACCCAGGCTGTGCCTGTGCTAGACAGCTTTTCAGTATAGCTGCAGTGGGCCCATGTCGTCCAGACCTGGACTGAAGGAAAAGAGAGGAGTCTGTTCAGGCAGCAGCATAAGAAATAGGAGCGCCAGGGTGTCAAGGAGCGTATGTGGGATCCACATGCAATTCCTCAGCCAGTGCATGTTTTGCTACCCTCTCTGTTGCTGCTGGTCTTCAGACAATACATGCCTGTTGTCCTGCGGCATAGAGCGTGGCTCTTCAGAGATCGCCAGTGTCACCCTCTGATGTCAAAATATTGTCATCTTAGAGGGCCGAGCTGAATCTCAAATACGCGTATGCCACTCCTTTTCAGACAGCCTGTGATGCAGCTAAGATCAGATGCATCTGTCAAGGTGAGATGAAGGGAGGAACTCTGTAGCTGGCTCTCCATCATGGGTTACGGAGGATGTGGAGCACCAAGCCATGCCAACAGGGCAAAGGGGGACGCTGTTCCCTCTCCCCCCGCACAAACTCTGCCTGCCAGAGACGGGGCTGGGCACCTCTGGCATCTGAGCGTAAGTCTCTACACTATTAGAGATGCGGCACTTGGTGAGGGAGAATGTCTCTTGCTTCCCTTCCTTTCATCTCCACGGGCACCAACTCATACCATTAGCAGCGCGGCATGGTAGATGACTGTGGTAGCTAAGAACAGGCTCTTGGTCTCGGACCAAACATCCTGTGCAGGTCCCTCCTCTGACGGTGCTGGCCACCCAAGCTTTGGTGTGAGAAATCCTGAAACAGGCAGTCATGGGGTAAAACGTTGCTGCTGTAACATTTCTGCCTGTTCATATTAACTGTATGGTGCTAACTATATACATTTAGTGATAGTGTAGTGCTTTCTCTGTTAGGATTTAAACCAAACTAAGCGGGTTGCACACCCGGAGGGAAGGATTGCAATACTTCCACCACCATGACAGACTTTTCCACAGTGGATCTTTTCCAAAAGTTGTGCACTGGAGAGAGCTGGTGTAGCCTGAGTGCCTGGGACACTGCAGACTCTGACTGGCCGCGCCTCAGGGACTTGATAGCTCCGGGTTTTGCAGGCTCTGCTCTCTGAGGATGGGGAAAGGTGGAAGTGAAGCTTGCTTTGTTAGGAACAAAAGAGCGTGTAAAGCTTGTGGTAATAGCTGCCAGCACCCATTAGACAAGGTAAAAATACTACTTAAAAGAAAGGAGGGGGGTGGGTTTACAAATGGGGGCATACAAAGACAAATAAGACTTTCTAAAAAGCATGAAGCCTACATAGCGAGCATGCTGTCAGACACACTGCCTCTTGCCAGCTAATATCATCCGCAAATAAAACAAGTTAGGTTGTTGCTATTGCAGCTGCTTTCCCTCATGAAGCAGGGCGAGCCAGACTCGTCTGACTCTGAGAAACACATTGGCAATTTGCCTGGAGTCCGAGGCACGCAGGGTAATTTACTTAAAAAACCCAATATAACAATTATCATCCAGGATGAACACACACACAACCATAACATTTGCTTGCAGTTGTATTTTCTGTGACATACTCTCAGAAGTTGCTCGTTGGCTGCATTTACCAGCAAACACAGCCTGGAGGTGATCGGCTTCTTCCCTGACCTGCAGTTAAGTTTTAATGTGGGAGGTAGGAGGGATTCAGCGGCTTGGGCAGAAGGCTGTCAGTGGGGTCATCTGGGATCCAGGCCTTGGGAGCTTTCCTTCTGACCTTGGGCAAAGCACATCAGCTGCTCAGTGCCTCTGTTCTTTAAATCTGATCTGTTACGATTCGTTTCAGAGCAATTGATTGATATTGGTCTTGGTTTCCTCCTCTGAAACAACCCCAAAAGCCCCAAATGTTTGTGCATGGAATTGAAGTTTAAATATAAAGTCTCCCTCTCTCCTCCCTGCTCTTTACCTCCAATAAAGGTGGAAGAAAAAGAGAGTCATTCACAGCCATCTGCTGGAGGCATCAATCATGCTGGGAGCGGAGTCTGCCAGTTGTTCCACACGTTATTAATGATGAAAAGATATAAACATATGAGCTCATAATTATGTTGCGTTTAAATTACTTACAAAATAATGACATTAGGAGAACAATGGGGTTACAAAATCAGGCGGACAAAAGCAAGGAAGTACCAGGACTAATGTTGCATAGCTCCCCTCTGCATCTGCATTATGATACAATCTTTAATTCTATAATTGCATCATTTTTTCCCTTCCACAGAGTCCCTCTTTCAGTGGATAGGTAATTACTGCATAATTCATTTTCTCTTCCCCACATTTACTTTCTGCATGCGTTTCCACATCTATTTATTTTACACCCCACCCAAACCTTGAACTGAGCAGTGCTGCTAATTCCTTCCCGGGGGCTTCACAGATGGGGAAGTTCTTATTCTTGCAACATCTCGGGTACAGGTACTGTCTTCGTTTTCATAGCTAAGGAATGGAGGCAAAGAGCAAATAAAGCTCAAATGATTGAAACGCCTTCAGTTTTGGCTGCCTCAAAGAGATACTTAGGGATGATTTTATTTTTCACTCCCCCCCAGAATACCTGGCATGATGTAGCAGTTCATCTGCTGGAAGCACGAGGATGATTGACCTCAGCTATAAGTCTCGGCACTCTTGCAGGTTAGCCCTAGATGTCTTGGCTTTGCAGAGGGTAGGGACTGCCCCGTTAGGGGTCATCTGAAGAAAAACTGGTTTCAGGGACTTACTGAGCATCTTAACAAAGACTGTGGAGCCGAGAAAGAGGTAATTCCTGCCTGCAGGTGGTACGTCCAACTTCCTCAGGCAAGGTGGTTGTCTCTTTTTCTTCCTGTCTCGTTCACTAATCTTCCTGACCTCCACTGAGTGAGGCGGGGTTTGAGAGACAGCCGTTGCTTTTGTCACACAACCATATCTTTTTCCCAAAGCAGCTGATTTCCAGGGCTCAAATGATTGATTGGTGATGATTGAATTAGAGATAGAATCAGTGCAGATGTATACAGGAGCTGGGTGAAGGTTGTATGGGAAGTCTTCATTATGATACCTCTTAATTTGGGAGTGCTCAAGTTTGCAGTCTTTGTATTAAAAATTTAAAATAGCTGGGTTTAAACGTAATTTTATAACTGTATAAAGGGAAAAGGGGGAGATAAATAAAAATTAGTCCTGTCACATGAATCTGCAGTGACCTGGGTCATCCAGAGGGTGTAGACCTTTGTGCTGTAGCATTAATTTCTAACCCATGAGATAATGGCCTGCTTGAGAGCACTGTTTGGCTGTGGATGGTGGTAGTTGCCAGAGTGGGATGACATGCTCAGCAGGTCATCTGCTGCTGTGTTGGGGGGTTTTGCAGCCCAGAGCCAGGATGCCCTCAGTCCCATTTAAGGATGGGGTGGGCAGAGCTCTGGTGCTTCCCAAGTCCTCTCTGACTTGCCTGTGTCTGTCCTGCTCTTCCCTCTGTGGCAGCCTAGTTTCTCATCCCCTTAAACTCACCCTCCCCAGTTCCCCCTCCTTCCCCTCTGTTCCTGTTCATCCCTATCAAATGCCACCTGCTTCTCCCCTTGCTTTCTGGTACCATCGCTTTAGCCTGTGCCCAGCTTTTGTTAATACCGGTGCCATCTATAATTTTCCAGAGGTCCCAGATCTAGATACCCTGGTAGGGTTGTGTGCAATCTTGACTCCAGTTTAGATCTGTAATTTTTGCTTGTTCAAACTGTAGATAAAGGCCAGCCCAAAGCCTTTGAATAAAGCGTTTTAGGGGATTCATCTTCCTTACTTTTAGTCCAGAGCCATTACTGTGGGCATCCTCTGAGATCAGGCAATGAGTAAACGGCTGCTTCACGCAAACTCTATAAAAATCGTTTACATCTAAAGAATATGCTGCGTTCTGCCCTGTTTCTCAGTGTTTCATTGCATGCAGTCTTGCTTGATCCCACCTACCTTCTGCAATTAATCCTAGGTGGACGTGACATTTTATGAGGTTGAATATGAGATTGAAATTATATCAGTTCATAGAAGAGTGTGGAGGACTGGCTGCTCGTGCTTTTTTGTTTTCTGGGAATGAATAGAAACATGATAGTGCAAGCAAGAGTGTGCAGGTTGTAGAGGCTGGGCTTCCAACTGAAATGCAAGTTAGTGCAGCTCAGCCGCTTCCCGGAGAAATGATGTCTGTAGTCCCAGCAAGCCATTAGATGCTTTTGGCCTGCATGTCAGTCTTCTGACCAGTTTACAGTGAGTTTCTTCCTACAGCTTTGTTCAGAGGAGGGGAGGGCAGTTAGTATAAACCTCACGCTGCAGTAAGAGAGAACGAAGCAGAAATTTCTGATTATGTTCAAATGAGCATAACAATTGGCTTTCTTTACGTACTTTGGGCTTTTTTGTTTCATTAAACTGGATGAGGAAAAGTGGATGATACCAGCAAAGAAAATACGTTTGCCAACAAAATCTGGTCTTGGAACAGACCAGGCTGACCTGCAATGAAAGTCAGGATGAGAATGATTTTAAAGTCAGGCTTGTGTTCTTGGGAGTTTGTGATATAAATCACGGCCATGATAGATATCAACCATGTCACACTAGATTCATAAAATAATGACAGAACAGAGTGTCTTAAAAAACTTCGGATGACTCAACAGATTGTGCACCTTTACAAAATAATTAATAAGCCAGATGCTAAAAACTGGCACCAGCCAATTCTCCCTGCATTACCACTATGTGTGAGTAAGTCCAAGAGCTGCTAGTACTTGGGTACTGAACTTCACGTATTCGAAAAGGAAACTCCTAAAAGGAGCATGGGACTGGTTGTCAGCTCCGGTGTGAAGGTACTTGGGGGCCAAGGACATTGTCTAGTCTGTGAAAAGGTAACTGGGAGAAATGGCTTGTATCAATGGAGAGATCTACACATCTTTCAGAGGAGGAAAAAAAGGTTTTGCGAATAAAAAAAAAAAATGCACATCAGTGGCTTAGCCATCTCCAGCCTGCAAGGCGGCGGTGAGCCTGCATGCCTAGGATTTGGTCTGAGTTTGGGTAGGCTTCAGTTAATCCTGACACAACCTTGTTCTCTGTATTTTGTGTGTGTGTTTTTCTTTTGAGGTAAGCATGTGTGGGCAGATCTTCAGGCACCGTAAGTTGCCGTAGCTCCCCTGGGAAAGAAGCAGCTCCTCTGTGGGGTGGCCCCTGAGCTGGGTGTGCCCCGCTGGCCTCTCTCCACCCCCGGTTTGCCTCCCCCCCCCTCCTCTTCCTCACAGCATCTGTGGTTGGATGCTGAGAGGCAGGGACAGGGCTTCTAAAAAGCTGGCTCAGCAGACGAGGTGGAGAGCCAGCTGATGCCAGTAGTACTATTCTTTCAAAATTGATGGATGAGACGATTATAAAATTGCAGAGGGAAGTGAAACTTAACGGAATCCATGTTTTAATTGCATTCTGGATTTTTTTCAGCAGCTCGCTTCTGAGGTGCAGAACAGATCGAGCATTTTTGTGAGGATGTTGATGTAGACTGCACAATGTATTGTTTTTAAAGAAAGAAAAAGAAAAAAAACTTGGGCCAGTCTGTTTTCCACACTCTGGTGCTCTCAGTCCTCTTCAGTTGTACCGTGTGGTAGCATGCTGTGTCTAGACAGTAAATCAGATCTGAAATACTGTCTTGATGCAGCTAGAGAAGAGTCTGTTGCAAGCACCTGTGGTGCTGAGGTGCCCAAGCCTGCGAGGGGTGCCTAAGTGCTGGCCTTGTAATTTCCCCTGTGTGCCCTTCATCCCCATGGAGAGGAGTGATGATGCTGGAGCCGTTTGGCTTGCGGTGACCAGCAGTGTGGGTCCGTGTTTCTTCCACGCTGCATGCCAGCCTTCTGGCACTGACACCCGCTTGCCTCTAACCTGGGGAAGATCCTTTTTCAGCTGATGAAGCCCCCCTGCTCGGTCTGCAACTAGCACTCCTAAGTGGATGGCCTGCCTTACAATGGAAGGGTTCTTGCGCTTCAGTTTATACCTTTCCTTCTCATTTTCCTTGTTATTACTCTTGTCACTGCTAGGAGGAACGCCTTCCTGGTCCCGGGGAGAGTCTGCACTGAACGTCAGGTGCAGACACATGTCGTTAATGGGCAGGGATGGAGCCTGCGTGTATGCTGCACCCATCGGGGCTGCTTCTGCCCCGGCTGGGTCCGTGGCTGTGCTGTTGTCACTGGTACAGCTCTCTTTGCCTCATGGGTCTGGCTTTTGAACCCCGCAGTATGCAGAGAAGGTCTAGCAAGTATGCAGTGAAGCGTGCTTGTAGGCTCTTCATGAGACAGTGGTTCATTTTTTATTTGATGCCTTTGCCAAATGTCATTCAGTAATTTTGGTAGGCTGGCTTGCATGACCAGAGTGTCTTTGTGCCATACTTTGTGCAGTCCTGATAGCCACTGTGGTCAAACACTTTCCTCTAAGCAGAAGTAGTATATTTAGGTGGTCTGCAAAGAAAAGGGGAAGTCTATGACAGCAGGAAAATAATGATCATGATTTTAGGCATAATGGATGCTGGTGAACTGGAGGCCGTGGATAGCTAACGTGTAATGAGTACTATCTTGAAAATATAGCCCAGAAGTTTGTGTGCTGCATGAGGTTTTCTCATGGACAGGTGTTTTGCTTGAGTATGCTTCATCTGGGATTGGACCAAAACACTCTCCATCCAGTTTTGTTTTTCTTCAGGCTTTAACAAAACCAGTTTTCTTTGTAGTATTTTCCCTAGCCTTTCTTGCTTCTGGGACTGAGACCTTCTCTCCACAGTCTCCTTAACCCAAACATAACTTGCCCTAATTGTGCATATTTTGAAAAAGTACATGTGTAGGTGGTTTAGTTAAGAGGAGAAAGCATTAGCCTTTTCTCTTGCCCCCTCCTGCTTTCTCCCAAGTCAAAAGCTGAGAAGAAGACACCTTTCAAGATGTTCCTGTTCAGGAGTGGGCTCTTAATTAAAGTCCCAGTCTTATGAAGTCCTGGCATCTTCAGCAGACGAGCCTTCTGCTCCCATCAGCTGCAGGTGAAGTTGTGTAAAAGGAGGTACGCTCAGGGGCTTGGAGGGCTGCTCTGTTTCTAAAAGTGAGTAATTTGGGGTGGAGACAATCTTCTGCCTGAGTGCTTTAGTATGCCTATTTTCTCCACCTCTCTCATACCTCCGGAAGGATTTCTGGGGTCCGATCAGGCTGTGAGGAGCTCCCCCATTTTCCCCTGCTTATCTCCCTGGGGCAGCGGCTGCAATCTGAGTGGTGAGGTTTAGAAATTAGTTCCTCTTGCTGCGTTTCCTGCTCTGGTGTTGGTTGGTATTTTAATGGCTTCAAGCTAACATTAGGGAGGGTGCCGCACCAAAGAGCCAGACTGCTGTGAGAGGAAAAGTTTCTTCCGTTCTCAAAGCTGGTGTCCTAGCAGGCTGTAAAACAGGCTCGTGAGATGTGGTTGCAATCCCTGTGAGTTACAGAGGTGCCTTAGCTGAGCAGGCGGTAAGTAATGAAGGTGAGCAGCAGATCACAATGGCCTTCTGACGTCCGAAAGGACCCGAAATCTTTGCGGTGTTTACTCTGAAAATATTCTCTCTGCCTTTCCAGAAGTGCACTGTTTACACACGCGCAGACATTGAGATTTTGCAGTGTATGTGCTTGCGTTTTTTGTGCTTTGGGCACAGCTGGTAATGCTGATAGGAGGATTTCTATTGTACAAACACTTGCTGCTTCGAAGGTGGAAATTTGCTGAGAGTGGCACTGGAAGCCCAGCAATTCTCCCTTCAGCGAGGAAGGGAACTGCCGGCGTCCGAGCTGTGCTTGGCAATGCGCGCGTGCGTGGTCACAGCAGGACCAGGGGGGCTGAAGCGCTGGTGGTGTTATTTGGAATATTTAAATTCCTTAAGCTTTTTTTTTCCTAGCAATACTTTCCAAATATAATTATTTAAAAGTAAACCTGAATTATGCTATTTTGCAGATGCTTGGGAGCCTGTTTTCTTCCTTCTGCCATGGTAGATCTGTTACCATCACTGACTACAGCTACAAGTTGCTTGTCCAGGTATAGCTTGTCTTTGCTTTTGTGGGATCAAGGCCTGTTTGGTATTTTTTGACCTGATTCTCGCAGGATTTCCTTTTGTTTGCTGCACTGTTCTGTATGCCAGTTTCCCTATAAATGTTATGAGAACTCGCAGTATGGGCCTGATGCCAAGGGTAAGGGGCTAATACAAGTACATTTCTTTTTATTTTGGAAGCTCTTGCAATCCACTCTTTGCTGGCAGGGCGGTAATGATGTTTCACAGAAGAATGCCTTTCTCGTCATTTGATTTCAAAGTGTTCTAATGGGGTCCATCCACAGCCCAGGGCATGGCAAGCGACGCACCAGGGCCAGGGTCCCTCCAGCAGCAGGAGATGGGGGCAGAGACGGGGCTGGGGACACGGCTGCAAGCATGAGCCTGAGGTCCATCCAGGAACAGGGCTGGAGAGCAGCACTGCTGCTGCGGCATCCCTGGAGCAGGGAGTGATGGCCTTGGGGGGACTGAAACAAGGTCCTGTTTCTGTTTTTTAAGTGCCAATGCAGTGCTCTAGCCATTCTGCCGTGTTGCTTATTCAGCATTTCGTTTTAGGAGGCCTGAAGGTATGTTGCTGTAGCCGAACAACACCTTCTCTGTGAGATCCCTGCATTTGCAATATCTGGCTGTTTCGTGTGTGCAGAGCTAGGGACAGAAGTGCTCGTGAGCTGTTAATGGTAGCTGAGGGATCACTTAGGCTCCCGATAACGTGGCTGTGCTCAGCGGGCTCCTGCCTGCTGCCGCGAAGAGTGACGTACGTAGCGTTGTCGCGCCGAGGTTATTTCAGAGGGACGTGGCAGGTTTTGCTCCCAGGGCTGTGCAATCTAAGGGCACATTGTTTAAGCCGCAGAGACACTTGATGAGAGGCCAAGATGGTTATTTGCATTACTGATGAGATGATTAGTAGACGGTGTTCGTGGTTCTCATTAGAGACCTGTGGAAGATTGGGATCAAACAGAAAGGCGGGGGCTGGGGGGTGTGTGTAATTTATGAGGCCTGCTGCTCAAACCTCCATTAATACTCTTATTTGTTGCCTTCCTCACTGGCAGTGGGGCAGGGAAGCTGGAAAATGCTAATTGTGTCATAGGCTCTCAAATGGCGGCCGTTGCATGCTTTCCACAGAGGCTCGGATGCTCCTTGGTGCCGGTGTCATGGTGGATCAGCAGCGTACTGCAGGGCCAGTGTAGGAAGAGTGCAGGGGGATCTGATTTTCATATCCTCTGAATGTCAGTTTAGAACTGACGATTGGCTTCCTTTGTATAGAAATATCCGTGTTTTTATAGGTGAAATCAAAGGGCCGGATTCTTCAGTCCAAAACTGTTTATTCACAGTGTTTTGTCGCATGCTCAGCTGACTGAATTAGTTCAAATGGAAAATGTTTTTTCCCAAATCAGAAAACTTTCACGAAAAAAAATATATTCCACCCATTTTTTAATTTAAAAGCAAAGTACAAAAAGATCTCTCTTCTCTGCTTCCTTCTCTCACCTTCTTTCTTCTATGTTTCTCTTAGTGGCAAAATGAGAAGAGTAAAAGGTTGAAGAAGAAGTTTTGTGTGGACAACTTACACGTGTATGTATGGAGGAAAAAACAAAATATATGGATATTTTTGACTTACCAAAAAAGGCTAGTGAAAATCAGTGATTTATGTAAATTTACTTTTATGAAAAAGCTGCATTTAGCAACTTGCAGTAACTTCGCAAGTTACTCCACTTTGTATTCTGGTGGTACATAAACATAGGCTTGATTCTCCACTTTCTTGCCCTTGCTTTTCCTTTCTAACTACAGCACAGCAGCATTGATTTAAAACAAGTCGAGAGTATTGGATAGCCATGTCCAATTATTTTTCTGTTAGCTCACTAGCTTTTATTTTTAGTATTTGTTAGTATCACAGGTGGTGGCAACTCTTAGCTCTGAAGTGTGCTGTGCACTTCTCTGAGTGGCCTGACCTGCCTGCTGCTTACCTGTCCCTGCATCACAGTTCGGGAGCCTCTCTTCTCCGTTTCATTCCTGACACATGGGTCTGAGCAAAGGCCAGGAACTGCTTTCAGAGGGTCTGAAGTCTCTGGTGTGATATGCTGCATACTCTTGAGATGTATCAGCTTCCCCCTTTTGCAAATCAAATCAAAGAGGGTATTGTGCAGATCCTGTTTTATTTCAGCATGGCTTGCTTATTCAGTGGAGAGGACGTGAGAAACTCATGCAGTCATCTAGGTGGGTGAAACCATCTTTGAGTGTTTCAGTAATGTCACGCATGACAGAAATTCTGAGCTTCTGTGTGAAATAAATGTGTCTCTTCCAAGAGAGGAAAATCCTTGACAGTACTTTTAAAAGCTGTTGGGAAACTGTGGGTTAAATAAATATCTCTATGACCACATGAACATTTTCTTTTCTTTTCTTGCCACTTTTCTGATTGCAGGCAAGATGCACAGGCAAGAAGCAAAAAAGAAAAAAAAAAGTGAGCTAAGGGAGCTGTTAGTTTGTTTGGGGTTTTGTTTGTTTTACTTCTTTAGTGCATCTTTCTTGTCTGCATCTGATTCCTGGCAGTGTTTTGTGACCTCCGGTGGATCCCATCAGTGTTCTCTCCGTTTGGAGCCCCCCGAGCAGGCAGAAACCCACAAACCAGAGCACTGAAAGCACTGAACTGCCCAAAAGGAACAGCATCTTGCATCAGCTCTTCCTCTTTTCTCCCATGTTGGTGAACATTGGGGGAAATTGTTTAAACCAGCTGAGCTTTACTGCAAAAGAAAAAAACAAAACAACACCAAACCTTCAATGGTTGGAAATGATTACAAAGAGGATTGAGCACTACTGTTCCTCCTCAGGACACTCCTGCATTCATTGCTGGCCTTATTTTAATACATTTTTAAAGTTTTTGAAGATCAGCTTCATCTGAAAAGAGAACTGTGATTTGGTTGTAGTGCACCTAGGAAATGGAGGTTATTCTTGTGTGTCAGGATACATGTGTTTAGACTCTCTGGAGCTTGAATATTCTTGGAATATTTTTGGAGTGAAAACTGGGAGTCACCTAGGCATGAGCTGAAGAAGAAAACATCTTAGGCCACTGCAAAAATCATAAACAGAAGAAATACAAATTGCAGTTCTTTAGTGCTACATAAAAGGAAACTGCTAAACATGTTTCCTTGGTAAGCAAACCAGTTTGTGAACTGTATTGTATTACTTTTTTTGTAAATGTCCCCATTTCATCAGCTCCTGTTCTAAGATAGATTGCTGGCACCTTACCTTCTGCAGCCAAAAAGGTAGAAGAAAGAGGTTTGTAGGAGTAGCAATTTCAGGAGATTGCTTGGAATCTCAAACTGCACATTAGGTTTCTTTGAATTATCGGGTGATGTATTTGGTACCTGGTATTTTGTTTCAGAAGTACATAATGTAAATAAATTTGATTAGAATAGTGCTCATACACTTTCCATCAGTCTTTTGGCTGGATTTTCTAGCTTGGTAAGGCACAAAACTCCAGGTATTGGCAAAATCTCTTCCTGTGAATGCCTTTGCTGTGACAAGGTGGTGCAAAATAGTTCTGTTCTAGCAAAGGGAAAGACTAGTCGGTGTGCTGCACCTCCCAAATCCATACAGGTCTCTGTGCCGCTTTGAGGATGCACGCACGTGATTTAGCCGTTCCTTCATCAGAGTTCAAGAGTCCCTCTTTCACTGTGCCTCGGTTGCAACTGCATGGCCCGCTTACAGATCTCACACCAGTAGAGGAAGGCAAACATAGCATCTACCTGCCCTTACCTGTTAAGAAAGGGTGCTTAGCATCTGGGAGGCACAAACACCATCTTGTAACCCTTGCTCTCCCCAGGAAAGCTGATGCAAATCAAAGAGCTAGAGAAGCGGGGTCCTGCAGTCCACACATTGTCGGCTTCCTAGGTCTTAAGAGTGCGGTGTATGTTTGGAAGCAATGAAAATAGATGGCCATGTGACCAGGGCAAGAAATTATTAACTCCACTGTATTTATAGTGAAATTGCATTTTCACATCTCCATGAGAGATACTTCAGCAGGATACAAACCCAGCAAAGCATTTCTTTTTGTGGACATAGTGAATTTGGCACAGACATGATGGAACTAGCTACTCTCTTGATGAAAACATACTGAGCTGGTAATACTGCAGTTTTGCATCCTCTCTAAGGAAATCTGGCGATGCAGCTGTGGTGGATGGAGGTCGTATGTCTTTACACTCCAGATTGACATTGCTGTGCAGGAAGAGATATGTCAGACAGGCATAGCTTTAGCAAAGTTACGTGACCGTGATTTCAGAGTGAAACACAGGATTAATAACTACCTAGAAAATAGAGTATTACTCGATGGAAATTTGATTTCACTTTTTAGTGACTCAGGAAAGATTTGAGTCATGTTTTTTAAAGGTGTTTTAACAGGACTTTCAAAGTTACGGGTACGTTTCACTGCATTCAAATTAACATGCATGTAAAAGCTTGGGAGCACTAAGTCTGTTTGTGCTTGTGAATTGGGCAGTTAGTGGCTTGGCCACCTGCATTTTGTGTCTGCATGCAAAATAATTTGCATTAGCAGTAGAGCATTCCATGTGCATATAGCGTGTGTTCTGACTAATCTACACGCAAACAAAGTAGGTCTGGGAAATGTAGGAGGCCATGTAGGTAAGACTGGGTACTTGCTGGAGGCTGCTAGATTGTGTCTTGTCTTAAAAACAGAAGGGGAAAAAAAAGACGGAGCGGAGAGTGGGGCGGTTACCTGGTTATTGTAGTTAGGATCCAGTCTGCTTCAATCAACGCGGTGCGCTGTTGATGTTAGAGAATTATGCAGGGCTCTGTTTCAACTGGTCTCAAAAATGACTCAGTGTAAGAACTGACAGTGAGGTCATATGGATTTTTTTTTTAGAGGACCTGTTGGACTAATTAGGCTATATTATGTGGCTTAGTTAAGCATGCCCAGAGTTACTGGTAAGAGTTCAACCTTTAATTTTCTGCTGGAAGCAACTTCCCTTCAAGATTCAGAGATGTACAGCAGTTGTCATTAGAGATTGTAACATATTAAACCCCAAAGCACTGTAGAAATTATGGGGGAAGGAAAGAAGCTGCAGGAAGTACGAGGGGAATTAATTATATGATGAGGGCCACCCTGAACAAGTGGACGGCTTAACACTCAGTGTCGCAGGGAGAAGATCAGTGTTCAGTAACTACTTTCACTGAGTCTGTTCATGTGCATATAATATATATATAAAAATTAGTGGCTGCTGTGATTACATATAATGGCTTGTTATGTAGTTGTTTGAACAAAGCAACAGAGAAAGTAAGACTTCCAGACTCTTATTTCTTTTGCTCATTACAAACATCCCTCTCCACCTCTGGGCACTCCAAATGTTGCTTGCACGTTATCTGTGTTCGCCCTTGCTTCCTGCTCGCTCTCTGTCCCTACCCACCTCTTGTTCCTGCCCTGGCCTCCAGCTCCCGTAGGGAGTCTGGTGTCTTTTCTCCTGCTGCTTTCTGCATCCTCTCCGTACCCTCCCTAATCTTCAGTAATACAGATGTAAATCAGGCAGATCTTTAGTTTCCCCTTAATTTCTGTACCATATGTAAGTTAGAAAGAAATTTTTTTTAAAATTAAAAAAAGATCTTTGTCCAGTGTTAGTTTCCAGATACTGTAAATGGTGGGTGGAGACCTTAGAGAAAGTATTTCGACAAGGAAGCTCTCTCAGTATAAATCTTGCCAAACTTTACATGGCTGAAAAAATCTTCATCTCTTGACCCGTAATTCCAGAGGGATAATTTTTTTGAGGTTCAAACTCTCAGGTTTTATATCATAGAAAGTTTGTGTCCGCTATGGAAAAGCCTTCACCTCTCATATACTGTTGACTGTTTAATGTCCAGAGGCAAAATTCAAGTCTGGAAGTGTGAGGCTGTGTGCCTGTGGGAGGGCTCTGTCTATCAAAACCGGGTCTTTGTACTGCCAGACTGTGGGGCAATATGATCAGATTAGCCAGGACATGCAGTGGGGTGTTTTTAGTGATTTTTGCTGATTGCAGGAAGACAGAGGACTACCTCACTGGTCACAAAGCCTGCTGGGCAAATGCATTAACCAGTGAAAAGAGTTTGAAGCGATGCTGTCTTTTATGCCTGTGGTATCTACGAATGGGTGTTGGGTGCCTCAAGACCAGCTTTCCTTTTGTGTGACACGTTGGCCGTGTGCTGGCAAAGATTACAGGGTGGCATTGGGAGTCTGTTTGTCTCAGCATAACGTTCAGCTTGGTGTTCTTCCTCCAGTACAAGACTGGCTTCTTTTTCTGGTTGGGTTTTGATCCAGAAAAAGTAACCCCCATCATCAGTGAACCACTGGCTGGGTACAACGTGCATGTCATACATGACATATCCCAAGAGCATGGCATGCCCAGTTTAGCAGTGGTGGCCAGCGTTGAGTCCAGAGCAGTTCTTTCTCTTTGAGCTGTGTCTGGTGTTGGCACAGCCTGAGCTAAACTTAAGCCGCCTGAATACCGGCTTAGCTAACTTGTTCTTTGGGACTATTCAGTCTTCCCAGTCCAGGCAAACATCACTTCATTCCCAGTCTCCAAAGGCTGTTGCTACTTGCTGCTTTTTTCTCCCCCCCCACCGGACTAACAACTCTCAGTGGCACCTCCAGTAATGTTTCATTGCCATGCAAAAGGAGGAAAGCACTTTGTCAGCAGCCTACTTCAGGCAGAGAAATTTATATCTGTGAGAAGCATATGTACAGAACAGCAATTACTCAGATCATCAATATTTATACAGCAGATAATAGTCATCATGGACAAGATGAATATTGTCACAACAGCAATAGCTGCTTGGGGGGGGAAATGCAAAATATAATTGCTAGGTTTCTTTAAACGGGATAATTATTTAACTTTCAAGTGATTGGTGAAAATAGCTTAGAGTCTGAATTAAATATTCAGTGGGAGTTCATCTTCTAGAAAGTAAAGGAAATGCCCCTCCTGTCTACCCTTATGTCACACAGCGAAAGCTGCCTGGGATGTCATCCTTTACATGTGGCTTTTGCTGAAGGCAATGCTGGTGCCAGTTGCTGAACAAGGAATCATAAAGAATAACAAAAAAGAAAAAAATCGAGCAGCTTGTTTTCAAAATTAATTTTTGTCACTCCGCTGTGGATGGACATGTGTTTGTGGTTGAGATGGAGGCACGGTCACACATGCTTTGATTTTAAAAGCTGTACCCTAGTGTCCAGTGGAAGGTGGCCATCCTTAGGGCAGTTTTTTACCAGAGCTTTCCAGCATCCCTCCTGCTGGCTGATGTGTCGCCGGTCGCTTTGGTGGTGCCTGGCTGGACAGGCGGCCCAGCGAGTCCCCGTGCCGGCTCCCGCTCGACAGCCGGCCGGAGGGACAGCCCGGGTGGTGGCTTCCTGTTTGCACAGGAGATGCAGCTCCTGATTTCTGCAAAGAGAACGCCTCCTTCCACCCACCCTCTTTAACCTTTGTACGGCGGTGTGATTATTCGGAGGGCTTACCTTCAGTGGCAAGAAAATCTGCTCGATTGCCCTGGTTTTGAGAAGTTTTAAATCAAAAAATACCTGCATGCAAGCTGTTTGCTACAGATAATTTACTTGCTGACTTTTTTCCTTCTGCTTGTGAAGTGCCTCTGAATAACTCCATTTTTCCTTTATACTGACTGACTCTTCAGATGTGACTATCTGAGTATTTGAACCCCTGCACCCCCTCGACTTCTTTCAGTTGAGGGGGAACAGTGGACAGGAGCGTGCAGCGCTTGATGTTCAGTGTTTAGCTCAGTTGGGTTGGCTGTCATTTGCAATGTCAATCACACAGCTCAAAGTTTTCGAAACACCAAAGCAACTAAACATTTTCAACAGAGTAGATCCACAAAAGACCTTAAGTACTGCGGTATCAAACTTCCAGGCACCATATTCTATGGGATGCAGATAACGATGCTTCTTGTGCAATGCCGGGAGAAAAATGGGCCCAAGAGTGGGATTTGCAAAAGCCAGCATCCCAAATAAGGAGACACATAAGCTGGCTACAACAAGGGAGAATCAAGAGGAGGTCTTTTAAGCCGGCAGCCCTCTTTCTATTCCAGGAAAACATGCTGAACTGCTCCTTTTTATTCCTTTCTGGAGTTAGGTATCTTCTGCTGAGATGTAAGCAGTGGAGGAGCTAGTGGTTGCTCTCTCTGAGTTAGGTCTGATACTCAGCCTGAAGGAAGCTAACACTGAGCTTCCACCTTTGTCTGGCAGCATTTGATCGTGGATCTTTTTCTCTTCATAGGTAAACCCATTAGACTGCCTGGATTCTAGCCCTTCTCCAAATGAGTTTTTAATATAAAAGAATTAAACATTCATTGGAGCAGGGACAGGAACCCAGGTCTCTGCCTTCCCCTCATACTCACTTTTCCTTTCTGACCTGAATATTGAATTATGCACTTCAAAGCGGAATGGGGTCAGCGGGAGGCATTGGTGGAGCTCTGCTGAGCTACTGAAATTGCTGGTACTTAAAACTTTCATCTGGAAAAACGGAAAAGAATATTATAGTTTTGTCAGATTCACCCTCAGTGAATGAAAGTTTCCTTCTGCCATGAGCATACCTGGTTCTTGTGTGGGTTCACTGAGTCTGCCACTGGCATGTGGCTTGGGGAAGTCCTGACCCTGTTGCATGCAGATTAGTTTGGACAGAAGGCTTGTTTGAAGCTAAATTTAGGCCAGCTTAGATCTTCCTGATGCAGGTAAAGCTGAGATGTCCAATAACTGCAGTATTAATACTTCCGATGCTTGTCCCCAGTGCATAACTCTTAATATAAGAAATGCTTTCTAAATTGCAGATCACAGACCCAGTATTGCAACTATGCATCTTTAAACTAAGTAGTACCCCCTAATTTTTTTACTGATGGGGGTGTAATCTTTGCTCAGAACTTAAGCTTGCAGTCAACAGAGTTACTTTCTTAGTTACCTTCCCCAGATCCCTTTGAGGCAGCCACTGTTGAGACTGTTGGGGGACTATCTGCAAAAGTGTTAATTCAAACTTGTTTTCTTCTGCCTGAGGTTCTGTCTTGAAGAAGGTAAGTACTAGCCACCTCTTGGAGAGATTGCTGCAATTCATAAGTCAGCCCCTTACCTGGGTGAGCCAACCCTGTGATAGACCCATGCTCGACACATTCATTGCTCCTTCAGTTGTATTGCAGCTCAGAATAGCTTTTTTTCAGAGTAAGGAGAACAAAGGGCCATTGAAGAGAGCAGGTAATCAGCATTACTGATATTCCAGATTATTGAATTGTGTTGAAATAATGAGTTTTTTCATCAGGCTAGATTGTTTGTACCTAATTCTCTGAATCTTTTTTTTCGTTGCAGTAACTTGCATGGGGATCTGGGGATTATGAAAGGGATTGCTTCCCCTCACGTTTAATGGGGTACTGTGTTTTGGCTGTCTTGTCCCATTGCTAAGCCCAGACCCATTTATATTCTAATTTGAGGATGAGATGTTAGCAGTGTGAGGAAATGGGGTGCTTGCAGCATCCAGAAGCTGTGAGCCCCTCTAATTCCGTTTCACTTCAGTGTCAAGCACTGGGGCACCACTGTGAAGACTGTAGATCTTTCTGTCACGCTGGTGCAATCTAGCTAAAGCCTTGAGGGGTTTTGATGAATAAGGGTTTAAAGATCCAGTCCTGTGTAGTAGTTTTCTTTTAAACTAAAAATGGGAAGAATTGTGTGGCGAAGGATGGAGTCAGGGATATATTGCTACAAAGCCTCAAGAATGTTCCTGGAGCAGAAAAATCCCTCCTCCTTAGCTTCTGAGCCGTAAAAGGGTGAAGCTGTCTGCCTCTTCAGTTGGTTTTACAGCAGGTTTGAAGATTCGTCTTGCATTGCCTTCTGGAAGTTTTTTCTGCATCCTAATTTTGTCAAAGTTCATTGGTTTATTTTATGGAGGGGAAAAAAACCCCAAATCTCCTTTCACTGAAAAAGAGAACTGAAGGGTTAGGTTTAGGAATGCTAGCACCATCTCCCATGGGAACTGTAATTAGCATACTTTATCTTCCCGTTCTTCTCTCGGGGCTTTGCTTTATGGCTGGCTTCCATCTCCTCTTTTCATGTTGAGTTGCCATTGTGTTTATGGGAGATATAATCTAGCTGGGAAACCCAATCCGTGTTGGAGAATGGGAACATGGGTCATCACGCATGCAAGTACCTCAAGCTGGCATAAGCAGCATTTCACAGTTCTGAACATGGGCTGCCAAATTTCCAGTATTTAGTAGAAAGGCAACGCTTCCCTTAGTACAGGTGACATAGCTGTTCATTTCACTTCATTCATAAGGTGTTCATCTGACCCCCCAAATTTCCATTAAAACTCACTCTTCTCTAATTTTATTTTAAATCAGCATCTTGGCTTAATTTGCAGGTGCAAAATACCTTTTTTTTTTTTTTTAGGGGCTTGCCCTGCAGTAATAAGAGTGATACTAGGATACTGGAATTTGTTGCAAGTTCGAAGTACAGCAAGTAGGAGATGGTGATTTGATTTGCCTGAGGAGACTTCTCTTGCTGGTCTAGCATAAATATTTCTGAAGTGTGGAATGGAGCTAGAGTGGGAACGGGAATAAAGTACTCTTCAGACTTCAGATTTTACTTTCTGAAGTAGATTCCCTTCTTAAAACAGAAATCAACAGAAATACTGGAGTTGTGTTGATTGAACAGACTGATATATAGTCAGTCTGTGGAGTAGGAAGTGTGTCAGTGTATGAAGTTTAAGCATGTCTAGAAGACAGAAGGTGGTCAGTAGTAGCAAATTGGTGAGAATTCAGTGAAGTTGTATTGCTCCCAAATTTGCTTTTAATAAGCAATGAGCTATTTTTACGACGACACTGTTGCTACTGCTACAGATGGCTAATTAGCAACCCCCCTCCAGAAAAAAACCCTGACCCCCCCCTTGAAAGTCTTCAAGTGTACAGAAACTTGTTCTTTTTATTCTCTCAATTTCATGGTGTCTTCTGCCTTTCAGCTTACAACCTCTTGCAAGCTGCCACTCTCCCTGTTTGTGTGACTTCCACAGAAAACACAAGTAATAGCAGTTGAAAGGTAATTTTAAAATAGATCAGGAAATCTAGGGCATGTCAGGATGATTTTGAGGTGGTCTTAAAAATCCAGCGGTTGCCTTTTTTGAAAGCTTTTGCTGAGTGTTTTGAGATTTAGCCTCCCTCTTCTTTGTCTAAAGGTTGGGAAGAGTGAGGCTTTCCTCTCAAACAGAGCATGTCACATACATTGGCATTTGGGGGAAGCGGGACTGCTTGTGGGATGACCTGTTCTCCACTGGCAGGATTTCTGGGCAAGTCTGGCCCAAATCTGCTCTTGAGAAGAGTTATTGTGAAAGAGGCCTAGCTCAGTGGAACTGCTTCATATGGAGGGGTCAGTGGCACAAAGAAATGCTGGCAGGACTGGACCCAGGCTGGTTTTCACAGCTTTAAAGAAATGAGGCTTTAAAGAAATTGTTTATCCACCTGCAAAGTCCTTGTGATATTTTTTTTTTTAAACTCATGTATAAATGTATAATTATTTTCATATGTAAAATAAATGAATTCATGGTATCATACTGGTGCTCCTGAGCATCCTTGCAAAAGGGCAAGGTAAGCTGGTGAAAAGGATTTTGGTAAGGAAATGTGCATTTTAAGAGGATATTATGCCCATGTTCAAAAATAGTTTAGGGAAAAAACCTGACAGTGACTTCCCCCTTGGAGTCCAGGTCTTCTCTCTTCCGATGTGGCCGCATCCCTGACACAAGAAGGCATGATCTAGAGGGCTGCTTATGGTCTCACCTTGGTAATGAGTTATTTAAAGAAAGGTTACAATTTTGTGACGTTTGCTTTCTTTCTTATGTCCACTTGTTTGGAGTCAGCATGACCCAAAAATGAGTGGTGGCGTTTGGTGAAGGGCAATGGAAACGTGACCCCACGACACCAGGAGCTTTACTGTTGTAGCCCTTGGAGGGGCTACAGCAGAAAAACCTTCATATTTTGAGGAACCTGACTCCTTTTTTCCAATGTTACAGGGTTACATTCCTGTGCTACTCCTTCCTCTGCTGGCTGAAACTCCTCTGTGTGGTCCATTGGAGAAACTCTTATCTTTTTATGTTAATAGGTGGTTATGAAACAAGAACAAAAAAAAATAAAGATCATGCACTGGCAATTTAATGAAGTGATAAGAATCTACAACTTTGTCCTTTAATAAGACTATAAAACTGTTGCTTTTTCAAATGAAGAGAGACACAGAGATGGCTGTAACCTGTACACGTGCAATTTTAAATCAGGATATCATGCTGAGTTGGAATTTTTCAGTTCACTCCTTTAAAGGTCTCATTTTCTAGCACTTGTGCTCATTTCTTTTCTGTAATTTTAAACAATATACAATAGCATTTTTCCATCAGCAAAGGCCTGTGCATTTCAGTGACCTTTACTGCTTTCTTTAGAGGGGTTATGCAGTCAGGCATAAGGGAATAAAAATATTTAATGATTTTTTTTTTCTTAAAAAAGGTCTTATGCTTGTATTCTTATGGTTGTGCTACTCACATTTAAGCACCTGTTATTTTGCACCTGCACTCTTATTTTGAGGAGCCTGAAAGTGTGCTTGCAAAATCTGAGCTCATTTGCGAAAATCAAGCTAAAAAAAGAATATAGGTGGATAGAATGATCATCTTTAAAGCAAGAAGCTTTCGTTCTAATGTTCCTTCCCTCTTTGGTCCCCCACTTCCATTAAACATATGATATTTTCTTCCAAATTTAAATTCAGAACTTACAAAGGGATAGACCCTTTTCATATCTATTGACTAGTCCGTGCCGGAGAATTTTGCGTGACGTTCTGAACCCGCTTACAATGCACTTGCCTACATTTTGCTGCTTGGGAACATTAAAGCTCCCGAGAGTCCACACTAATTGCAGTCTCCTCCAGCAAGAGATGTTGCTCATTAGAGAAGGCAGTTTGTTGTAACTAATAGTGAGGAGAATACCAAAGCCTGGGCACCTTTTAGTTCTGCTTCCCGATCAGGCGGGGGGAATAAAAAGGAGAACATCCATGCATCCGTTCAGGGAAATCCATGGAAACAGGAGATCCAAATAAGTTCTTAGAGCAACAACTGCGCAACTTGCTAACTTGGAAATATTTCTGATGTCTCATGATAATCACCAGACAGTTACACGCTTCATTGCTGCTCAGTGTTAAGATTGGTATGGGTTACAGTTATGCTTCATGACTTGCTTTTCCACAAGTGAATATTTTAGGAACCAAATCCACATTGGGATAGCAGCTACGAAGGCAGAGTAAGCAAGAACAGTTGCCCCATTCTTCTTTCCATGCGAACTTTTGTGCAGTGCATATAGTGCATAAACCTTGAGCTGAATCATGGCTCTTTCAGTGGGTGATGTTAGTGAACCATCAAGAAAAAAGGTATGTGTTTATTGCTTGTGAGGAAATAAGTTTGGAATTCAAGATATAAATGAATTTCCTAAAACACAATGGATATCATGTGGCATTGATTGTGGACCCCCTTCTGCAAGAAGGGCACATCACTTTGCCTGCTTTTATTTGGTTTGTGTGTTGCTCATATTCACAGAGATGACCTTAAACTTTTCCAGTTTTGTGTCTATTTATATTTGGGGTCAATTCGGGGCGGGGAAATGCCAGTGATCCACTGACGTATACAGGAGAGGAAAGGAAATTACTTTCTGACAGATCTTTTCTGCTGTTTCCACATAAGCAGATGGATCCCATGGTACAGGTTTGCCTTTAAGGAGAGTTTAAGCAGTAAATACTTATGCTTTTTGCAAGAGGGCTGGTTATTTTCCATACTTGTATAGCTTTTAGGTAATTCATAAAGACTTCTGATAAAAATGCAAGCTTTTTTTCCACCCAGTTGTATGACCTTCAGTGTTGTTAAACTTTTCCAGGGGAGAATGATGTGGGAATTGCATCTTTGTCAACTGAGCCGATTCATTACCTCTAAATGTTGACTGCTATGCTTGATGCCTAGAGTTGAACAAAACAACTGGCTTCTACAGTTTTTCTTTAAAAATTCATTTTCTAAGAGAATAGCACAATCTTCCTAGGTTTAAAGGTGCCTCCTCCTATCTCCCCCAAGTTGCACAGTGTTTTAAAGGGCCTCATTTTGAAGACTGAAGGATTGGGAGGGTTTCCAGCAAGAGCAAAACAAGCAATTGCTCTTACAGTTGGATGAGAGTTGCAAGACCAGGTGAGCCACAGCTCTTTGAGGTGGATTTATTTCTTCAAGCTGACAAGACTACTAGACAGAGGCTTTCCTGACAGTCAGTGTGTGATTGGAAGAAGTGCCGGTTTGACTGCCTTTGCTGCGGAGGAGTGTGAGTGTTGGGGCAAGGCAGAAGGCTCAGAGGAGGGTGGGAGTCCCCTGCGCCTTCAGGAACCATCTGTAGTGACGCTTCCTAACCATGCAGGTGAACACTGTAGCTGTTACGTATGTGTAGGGCATAGCTAAAAATAAACAGAAGGGAAACTGGTTTCCTAATCGTTAGGGTGTGGTTTTTGTTGTTGGTGCTGCTCTCTTAAAGCAATAAAAGCCAGCATTATTTCAGCTATATCCCAGCTTGCTGCTTGTTTGGAGGAGTCTAGGAGAGTGGTGGGAAGCAGTAAGACGCTGCCACCTCTCCATGCACAACGTGGGAAAGCAACTCTACCTGCCTTGCGGGAGCTCTCCCCTCAGTCAGGGAGCAAGTAAGGAGCTCGGTGCTTTGGGTGTGCTGGTACCCTACTCTCTTCTAGAAATGCCTGTGCAAGGTGCATCTCATCTTGCTTGATGCATCTCATCCAGCACCAGGATAATCTTATGGTGCTAAAGGCTGGGACTGGCAGCATTTGTCCCTGCTGTTTGGGAGTGGGAAAGTGGAGAAGGTCATCCTAAACCAAACCAAACCTCCTGAAGGGTGCTAAAGCAAGCTGGTGGGACAGCCAAGCAGAACTGGCTTTCTTGTGCTGCAGGCCCTGGTGCTTAATGCTTTATATTCTGGAGTGCCACCTGCTGGCACTTGCTCTCTTTGCTTTCTCTTTTCTAGAGGCAGCTGCTCTAGAAGATGAGAGCTCAGACCAAAGAGCATGGATGTTAATAATAACAGTACTAATTATTTGTATTGATCATTACCTTATTTTTTTAATTGTCAAAGCACTTAAGGACCCTGTTTATTGGCAAAGACCTCACTCTGGTAGGTGTTCTGCAAACTCAGTGTGAAAGAAACTGGCAGAGGCTTCACTGCTTAAAAAATACAGAGCACAGTATGAAGGAGTGGTTTAAGTATAGAAAAGGATTTTTCCAATCCATGCCATCATTTGGCAAAATATGAAGTATTTTTTTCTTTGTGTCTTGATATAGTAAAATATTTTGATCATTTCTGTGGTTGGCAAAAAATCAAAAGCAGTAATCATTAAAGTGAGACACCTGACAGTGAAGTCACTTAAGCAAAAGTTAGGAAAACACTGACCCAACTCTAAAAAGTAACAATGATGTCAGTAAACTAAATAATTCTGAAAACCTTTTGACTGGAAAGCAAGGGATGTTGTAGTTTGTGGCACAATGCAAATCTGGGTCCAGAGCTGAAATTTTTTTCATCCTAGTCGAGAACTTGTTTTGGCAGTAGAAAAGAGGTATTTTTTGAATCTGTTTTGTAACATTGATTTTTCTGTCTGTGGGCCAAATCCTCAATGGGCGTAAGTCAGTGTGGTTCCTTTGGCATCGGTTTGATGGTGTGCATTGACGTTTCCAGTGTTCAGTGCACCACTGTAAGGCACACAGATATAATACTATAACAAGAATGGAATAAAGACCTCAAATGAGTGGAATCTGGCTGAATCCTGCACAGATGCGTAAAGCTGTGTGCATGCACGCTGTTTCTTCTTAGATCATCTCTTCCAATGCAACACTTTCTAGAGTGGCAACACAGACTTTTGGCCTTTTCCCCTTTCTTTTAGCAGCCCCAAAGGCACCTCTTTGGTTCCTAACTGCGGTTTTGTGTGATGCTACATGTAATACATGTTGGAAATAAGTGGTGAAGCTTATCTGATGTAAGTCTTCAAAAGCGATTAATGACTTTGGGATGTACTCTTGAGACTATTTTAGAAAGCCCTGAACCACCTGCCCTTTCAAAGTAAGATCTAGATCCTCAGCAAGAAAAACCTGTAAAAACCAGTAATCCCATCAACCACATAGTCCTCTGCAGGCTTTGATCACGTCATGAAACATGACTTGTCTGCTGAAAATGCCCCACGTTGTGATTTTTTTTTTTTTTTAGGCCAACAACCAAAAAAGCTGAATAATAGGCTTTGTAAACATGCTGCTATGAAACTACTGCTGATAGTTGGAGTGTATTTATCTCATTTGCTTTTGCTAGGCGGGGAAAGAAAAAGAAAACATGGTGTATTGCTAGACTTAAGTGTTCCACATTCAGTAATAGAGCGATGTGAGTAAGAGATACTTCTGGCTCACTCAGTGGCTGATCACATCAGAAGAAAAATTGTTCCAGAGTCAGTACAAAAAGCTTTGTTTGCCCTTTGTGTTACCTTTTTATAAATTTCTTCTTCTGAAAGAAAATAGTCAAATTGAAATGAAAGTTGAAATGAGCTGACATTTTAATGGAAATGACCATTTTTGCCTAAGGAGAAAGCATTTGCTTAATTTGATCTGAAACTGCCAATGAATTTGTTCACCTCAAAACTACATTTCTTTGGTTAGCTCTAACTCAGATGCAGAAATCATGAGACTGGCTTGCAAGACAGAGACTGAAGCTTAGGGGGACCTAACTGGGACTTCCACCTAACTGGGACTTCGGGCTTCTGAAGTTCATGTTTTCAAGGTTTTCTTGGAAAAATGGGGCTAGAAGCTTTCTTTTTACTGAATACCGAATTGATTGTCCATAATCCTGTGAGCCTAGGACTCACCATGGCCGCATACTACCGGGATTGTGATGAAGTCTTGAGCATTAGCAATACTATGCTAGTTACCTTTTCTAAGTTTGTTCTGCTGTTAGATCGCAAGAACTGCAGAACTAGGCCCAAAATTAAGAGGTAAAGCAGTTTGCTTAATTTCTGTTGTTTTGCTCTAATGTAGCTTAACACAGTCCTTTCACAGCATTTGCACTCCTTCATACAGCAAAAATGCTGTATACTGTTAGTTAAGTGCTGCCAAATGGAGGGTATTTTCATACCAGGATGTTTCAAAAGCAGCCAGACTTTGACTGGCAGAAGTATGATGGGTGATGTCTGGCCCGAACTTTGAAGCTCACTGTAAAGAGTGAAATACAACCTGACAAAGCTTGGCAGGTCAGATAAACTTCTGTGCACCTACAGAAGGTGAGTGGCTCTTGGAATTGAATACCGTCTCTCTGAAAGAAAGCAACAGTAGATTTCACGTAATATGGGCAAGAATAGTTTATTTATCTTCCCGTGCCTGAGCATTTGAGCAGCCAATTGCTGGTCCCCATCACGGCGTGGCTGCCGGAGCAGAGAGGCTAGCAGCTCTGCAGCTTGGAGCTCAGTCTCCCAGAGTTGTAATTTATCTCACCCCACGGGAAAGGGTTGTGGTGGTGCTAACATGAGTTGCTAATCTGAGTTACGGTCGTCGCCCTCAAGAACGCCGCATTACTTGGCTGCGAGATGACTTTTGTCTGCAAATGGTGCTGGTTCATGTGAGGGAAAGAGAGACTGCATGCAAATCCCCTCACCCTGTTCTAAGCTTCGTTGTAGAAGTCCATCTGTGGGCATGTTGCTCTCATGGGCATGAAGGAGAGAGCTGAGAGCCTTTCCTGGTGTCTCCACTGCTAGTCTTAAATTTTCCCTGGTGGTACTGGGGCTTCGAGTCACAATGTGCAAGCGGTCGGGTTAGTTGATGTGCAACCAGTCAGGTTAGTTGCAGCTGTTTTGGGAAGGTTGTGTTGTGTTTCCTCAGGTCGCGCATTTTCAGGGTGGCACAGGGGGAGCGAAGGCATCTGCACTTAGAGATTGCCTTGATCTGCCTCCAGCTGCTGAGACCGGGTTCTGTATTCGTTGTGTTGATGGATAGTGTGTTAAGTATGTAAATGTGCAACTGACCTCAAGAGCATGTGTCATCCCATTAACTTCCGTGGCTAACGTCAGGCCGTGCGCTTCATAACTTGTCTGAACCAGAGCTTGTGGAGTGTTTATGGTCACAGGTAGAAACACGTGGTTTGGAAAAGTATTGCAAGAAATTATTTATCCAGTATAGCCTGCTAAATCTCTTTTGGAGGATTTTACTGATGTAAAGACAGAGAGATAAATCACAAAATAGGAAATCATCAATATGTATGCAGTTCAGGCTTGGTCTAACTCTTTTTGTGATGCATATTTGAGAGTTGGACTGTTCCCAAAATTCAGGAAGTGAGGGTGGTATTAATATTACTAGCTGCCAGAAGTGTTACAAGGTGAATGATTAGTTTCCAATAAGAAAGGAGCTTTTGGATCAGTTCCAGTTCCTTTTGGTGTAGTCTGCAAACCAGAATGACCAGTGCCATGACCTGGAGTAGCTGTAGCGCTTATCAGAGATCAAAAATGCATGAAGATCACGATTCGTCTGCATTAGGAAATGATATAGCAGTTGACCTTGAGGAGGCATATTAGTTGGCTATCTTCCACTCTCTTGTGAAGATGAGCTCGTGGAGGTGGTTCTTCTGTGTTAAGACATCTGTTACACCTTTTCTCTTGATAAACAGGGGCTTTACTCCCTTGTGCTGCCCACTTAGCAGATTTCAGGAGAAAGGTAAAAAGATGAAAAAAGCTCCCCCCGCCCCATCCAATCTCCTTCAAACCTTATTCTATTTCTTTATGGTCTATGAAAGAAGAGAATTTCCTTACTTACTGTTGTGTGGCTTTTAATAAAATATTTTCCAATTTCTTAATTTCATCTATTTCAATGTAAAAGAATGTATTATTTTGATTCCCCTGGGTCTGTTGCGCCTTTTTTTTCCTTTTTCTGAAGCAAAAAAAGAAACAGCCCCTTCCCACACCCAAACAAAACAATCCCTAAACCATCCCAGCCCTTGAGAGCAGCTGTGTGAAGGTAGCTGTTCAGTGATGTGGGTCACAGAATCACGTCCTCAGGAAGCCGCACTGGGTAAGTGTAGGGAGTACAGAGCATGTTAAGCAGGCAGGGTGTATGAGGCGGGAGCGCAGAGCCGAGTTGCAACAATTAAAACTCTCATTTGAAGGACTTCTGTTTCCTGAGGTAAGTATGAAATTGAGTTTTCAGGTTTCGCGTTGTACAGGCAGTGTATGAATGTGTGAGTATTGATTCCTTTCTCTCCTCCTCTGTTTGGGCCCATAGGTAGGTAGATTTTGACCTAGTTTTATCAAAACCCACTCAATGACCTCAGAGAGCTGTAGCATTCTCTCCTGTAATTAGACACTGGTGTCTTAATACACTAATTCAAGCTGATTCCCACTCAATCACCCACTGGCCTGTATCGGTGCTTTTGAGCTTTATTTGAAATCACTTTTTTTTTTTTTTTTTGAATGATGTATTTTGTAAGTCTAATACCAAACCCTCAGGGGAGGGAGGGAAGAATCTTTTAATTAAGTTTCTTTTCAGGTATCAGGCAAATTCTATCAATGGCAGATGAAGCATAAAGCTCTAATGGGAGAGCAAAATTTGTCATTTAAGTGATCAGGTGCTTCCTGCCTCACTCTCAGTGTTTTGAATGCCACAGAATTCTGTCATGTTACCATAAATGAAAATCTCTTAGAAAGAAGATGTTGCATTGCATTTAAAAGCTGTTACTGAGAGCGAGTTTAATGCCCACAGCTCCTCCTGTAAGGTTGTGGGATTTTGGCCTTAGTGACTTAAGTTTAAGTTAAGGGAAGTGAGTTCTAAATCTGTCTTTGCCAGCCACCTAACCACCTGCTCCTTATGTCCTGGTCATAAATAACTACGGGTGCTGCTTTTATTCAGAGGGTGAGGGGTAGATTTCTTTTCACGCCATGCCTCCCACCCCCATTCCTCTTGATGTCAGTTTGAATGGCAAATGGGTCTCTCACTTGGTAGTGGAAAAACCTGGCTTTTAATTCCTCTCACCCTGGGGTTTAGGAGTGAGTCAGGCATAATTAATAGCAGCCAACAAAACTGAAGAAGTGCTAATGGCCCTGCAAGTGTTGTGCTCAGAGTGGGCTGTAGAAATGAGCACCATCCCTTGGGATGCTTTGAATGCTGGAGATTTTGCTTATTTGTAAATTGGGAGGAACCTTTTAATATCCTGTGCTGGGAAATTTTCAGATTTGGGATGTCTTAGGACTACAGTCAGGTCTCTCATCCTGTCAGTGCACCCCTCATGCAGGAAGAGAAACGCTGGGGCTTACAGCAAGCAGAAGTGGTGAGGAGTACCTTCACCTGAGCTGCACCTGGGGGTCCCCTGTGCTCTGCCAGGCTGGAGGGAGCCTGGGAGATTTAGGGAACCGTAGCTCTGGGGCAGCTTGACAAGTGACCTTGTCAAAAACCTGCAGATGTGTCAGAGTTGGTCTGGTGAGGAGCAGGTCAGGCTCTCGCTGCCTGGGCTCCAGGACCACCTGCATGGAGGGCTGCCAAGGGGCTGGGTGGGCAGGAAAGCTGTCTGCTTTCTGTCTCAAACGAGTGCATTGCTGTGGAATATTTTGATTCCAAATAGTGTTTCTCACTGGTAAAGCACCTCACGTGAAACTGTCTGATGAGTGTAGCTGTACTGTTTTGACTCAGCAGTGAGAAACTGTACCCGTCGTTTGCTGACCTGGCATGTTGCAGGTGATTAGTGGTGTTTGCTGTTGGAACAAAGTGCAGCTTATCCTGGTCATATTTGACCAAAATAAGGTCTTTGGAGCCAGGGAATGTGGATGTGTCAAAGTTTGCAGATAAAAGGAGGGAGCAGTGCAGCTGGTGACGTGAGATGGAACGAGCAGCTTGTGAGTCTCTCTCTGTTTTCTATAAACACCAAAGATTGGTGTTTTCACCTGATCTGTTTTTGCTCCAAAACTGTAAACTTCTACATCTAGTTACATTCTTGTGGGTGACCTTTCTGCCTGTGTCTCCTGTTGCTAGGGCTGGCTGGTGACAATTTCTAAGGTAAATGCTGTGGGATGATACTTTGCAACAAGGCTCCTTTTTCGTGATCCACCTCTGATCGCTCAGCTGCCAGAGAGGCTGGACAACTGCTGTCCTGTTTGATCTGCACCGTTGAGATCATCCAGAGCAGATTCTCTCTCCATCAGCATGGATCCCCTGGTGCTGGTTCATAGGATGTTGTAGGCTCATATATCACAGTTTCACTGAGCTTTATTTTTTGTGGCTTTATGCATCCAGGAGTGTGTACACCTGATTCTTATCTTGGCAAGGGGTGGACTAAAGCTAAACAAACGGTGCCAGCTTGCACTGGCTAAGGATTTGCCCAAATTAAAATGCTTTTGTTCTGCAATATTTCTGTGCATATGTGAATACCTAAATGGAAAGGATGGTGGGTGTAGGCTGCCTGGCTTAGAGGAAGGTGCCTGGAAAACAGGTAATTCTGGACAGAAGAATGGATTAACTTTGTCGTCTTGTTGTTAGCTTTATGTCCCTCAAAATGCATATAGTCTCTCAGTTGTAATCTACATGGTGGATGAACTGTGTCTGTGGAGGTACTTTAATTTCTGGATCACAGGCTCTCATGATTTTCATGGTCTGTGGAAGAGCTGATACGTTCAATGAAAGCCACAAAAAAATGTCAGGCATACCATGGAGATGCTGTCAGCTGGAAGAGACGGGGAGAAATGGGTGGTTTTCTGAGCTTTGTTGAGTCTCTGTTGCAAAAAAGAATCTGTCCAGAATCTGTCACCTCTGCCTGGTGGCTCATGAGGTGAAAAATGGAGCTGTGATGAAGTTGTCGAGGAGCTTTGAGGCAATCTGGGTGGTGCTTGCATGACCTTGGACCAACTGCCTCATCTCTCAGCACTTCTTTTCTTAGATGATGAAAGGATATAATGATGATAATACTTCTCTCTTAACAAGGGTGTTGTGATGAATAAATTAATTAATCGTTGTGCTGTTCTCAGTTACTATGGTAATTAGTGCTACAGAACAGCCTAAAAATAAATAGGATCATTTACTGAAGGATATTCAGGGGAAATCAGGTAGTACGTCCTGGGCATTTGCAATAGCCCCAATGTGTTTTGTCCAAACATGAATGTGTTGGAAACGTACACGGGTGCTGAATTTTGTAGCAGAAATGCTTCCAAATATTAAATATGTTCCTTCCTCCTAACTATCAGTTTGAAGCGACTCTAGCACACATTTCCATCCATATCTGTGGGCAGATAATTCTTGCAATTAGTTCCCCTATTGAGAAGAGTACTCCCCCCTCACCCCCATCTCCTTTCTAGCCTAAGGGCACCTGAAGTGAATGGATCTTTCTTCATCATAAATCATACATACTCAGTAATACTGTCAAAGAATTCTTAATGTGTTTGGGGAGTTTATGTAATGAACCTTCCTTGAGAAAGGTGAAGTATCGTCAATGCACTGCCTTGCTGAAAGTCTGTTATTAACCTTGCCATACAGCAAGTAGAGCATGCCTAAATATGTGCATAAGTCTGTGCAAAGTTTTTGAGGCTTTCATTCAGTGATCAGCTAACTACATCACCATGCCCCGAAGCCAGTCTTTAAAAATATGATATAATGTTTAATCTTCTGTGAATTGTATGAGATTCCACAGGCATCATTATAGTATATTTTTGGGGCTTTCAAGTTAATATAATTTTGGGCCCTAGTAAGTTAGGAAGTATGTGTGAAGGTAGTTCTGAGTTCTCCAGTGGAGGCAGCACCCCTTCAAGGCTGTGGTTTCCACTGCTTAGTATCACTGGGGCTGTCCTTACATAGAAAAAATACTGCATTAGTAGGCAAGGATTTGCTGTTACTCTGTTCTCTGACTTCTTGTCCAACTCCTGTCATGGATGTTCAATGTCTTTCTTTGCACTGGGTTCCAAAAATAGCTGTCTTTTCTGACCTGGCCAGTTGGGGAACACTTTATAGTTAGGGTTTGTGCAGAGCTTTCTCTGCAGCAAACCTGTGCTTTCTTCTTCCTCTCGCTGTCTGTAGCTGTGCTATACTAGCTGCAGCAACCTTCATCTGTTCACCTCCTGCAGCACCTCCCTGCATTGTGCTAGGAAGCTACGAACTGCAAGAGAGCAACAAATGCCTCTTCTTCTCGGGAGTAGGAAGCTGATGCCTTGACATTCCTGGCCTCCTGCTCATCCCAAAAAAGAGAGCTTGGGCCTCTGCTGTGGCATCCGACAAAGTACCGGCAGAACAGAGAGCGTGACTGACAAACAGCTGAAATACCTGTTTTATTCTCCAGACCTTTATTGCTCGAGTCGCGCGATCATTTCTCAAATCTTAACAACTCTTGGCATGTGCAGAGGGCAGCCCAAATCTGCAAGGAGGACCTTTGTGCTGTGGTCTCAGCCACCCGGCTGTACTTTGATCTTCTGCTGCAGGGGGTCATCAGCTTTGCAGGTTCCTCCCTGGGTCTCTGTAACCGCTTGCAAATCTCTCGTCTTACCGGCCAGCTGCAGCCCTGTGCATGTTGGGCAGACCCACAGCAAGGGGAAGAGGGTGCTGAGGAGGCAGAGAGGTCTCCCGATGCTTCTTTGCAAGGCCTGTCTCTTCTCGCTTCCTTTGCTCCTGCTGCACCTTTGTGACACTCGAGTTTTGGAGCTTGTGGATTTTCATACCCAGCTAGTTTTTATTTGTGTTACTAGTTACATCTCAGCCCTGAAGAGCGTCCGGTTGCTGTCAGGTTTGTGCCATGCAGAGTCACTACTCGCAGTTGCAGTTGCCTCTGTGTGTGTGGTTTCATTGTCATAGTCCCCAGCCCTCCCTTCCACATGCGTGCCCCTATCCACACATACATATACGCTGTCTGTCTTGCAGAGACCTGCTGATATCCCTGACAGTCTTTTCTGATTTTTTTCCCATTTTCCTGTCAACAGTCCCGTCGCCCCCCTTGGGCGTCACTGGGTGACGAGAGCAAATAATGACAAAACAATGTTTTTGGCTGATGCTTGACGTCAGCCATGCTCTACGTGCAGCCCGGCTGCCTCTTGGTCTTCATGTTCAAAGCACCGAAAAGAGTCCAGTCTGAGTAAGCTTTGAGCGAGGTGTTCACCTGTGATAGCTCAGTACCTCCAGCTGGTATGGGGTGTGTTGAGCACAAACTAGAGAGTTCAGTCCCCTGTCCAAGAGGAGGTCTGCTGCAGTATTAAGTCTTGGCATAGCTATTAAAGTGAAGTGGTAGAAGAGTACTGAGAGAGCTCCTGTGGCTTTTTCCTTCCTAACTGCGTACTGCGAAATGAATCAAATAGATATTATGCAGTTTAATTCTGACTGTAGATGATGGCTTGACTTTCTTTTATCCCCAAACTGAGCTGTGCAGAGTGCAGGAGGGTTGTGGGGCTTTCAGTATGGTTGGGAATAAAGTTACACTGCACCCATGAAGTTCCATGTCCAACCTTTGAACAAGGCAGTGTCAGCAAAGGCCAAGGGGTTAGATGGCTGTGGCTACTCTTTAACTTGTCTTTAGACATATTCTGAAGGAATCATACTAACCTCTCTGCTTACAGGTTGCTACCACCGATCTGTCAAAATACACCACTGATCATTATTTAAGACATTTTGGGAAAGTAAGAAATGTCATAATTCGGTATAGGTATATGCACAATGCAACCTTGTTACTTGAAATTATGTTTATAGTTGTTCTTTTGGGGGGAAAAAAAAGGAAAAAAGTGTGACTTCAAGACACACAGTTGGAAGTGACTGTTTCCTTGATTCAGCACAAGGTCAAAATGGGGTTGTCACTATATTCACAGCTTCTGCAAATATATCTGCACAGATCTGAACGATCTATGTCATGTAGGTGGTAAGCCCTATCTTAACCTTTTAATTTGGCTCCATTCTTTTCCTTTTTCTTCCTATAAATTGCACTAATGCTTTAAAACTTTGACCTGGAGAAATGCTTCACAGCATTACTTAGCGTTCAAACCAACCGAGATCTTGCTGGGATGGATTTTCTTCTTTTTCCTTAGGGCGCTGTTTGCCTGGAGGTGACTTTTGTTTTATTCCTCAGTTCCGAATACCTCATCTCATTCTCTCCTAGCACTGATCTTCTGCTGTAAGGATGTGACTGGGACAGGGATGAGGGGCTTGATAGCACAAGAGTATATGACTCCTGGATAAGGATATGCGGTCAGAAAAATGATCTTCATCCCAATCACATTCACATCAATAGAAACTGGTTTACCTTTAGCACTGTAAGTGGAGAGAGATGGTTGTAGGTAACAGCTAAATGAGGTCAGAGAACTTCACCAGTCAGTTCATTGACATCCAAAATGTGGAGGGTGGCTTCTATGCGGAGATACTGATTTACATCTGCAGAAGGAGTACTTCCACTCTGTTTTTAAACATAAGCCTTACCTTCTGAATTTCCAGGCATTGGGGCTTTTTCTCATAATAATACTTTAGTATTGTTATACCTGGGTTTTTTTGATAGATTTGCAGATACAGTAGATCAGAGTTGCATCTTTAATGTCTGAGCTCAAGTTTGGCTTGGGCAGTGTGTAACTGTGAAGATTTTGTATGGATACTTCTGTGCAAAATAAAACCACTGGGTTGCTTGTGGCTGAAAACTGGATCCGATGGCTTCAGTGATTCCTTCTTGAGTTCCTATAACTAATTTCTAATCTGGCCTTTGTCTCTTAATGTTTTTCAGCTGGGAATGGCCTAGCACTGTGGATAGCTCTCTTCCATTTTTCACTCTCAGCTGCATGCTAGTCTTTTAATGACCCTTTCTGACAGTCTTTCTTTGTGCCTGCCTGTACCGTAGGGATGTGGAGATAGTAACGGGAAGGAGAGGATAAAGAAGATAAAACCTCTACTCATTTTCTTCCACTTGCCCTCGGTGCGGCCTGCACGTGGGCGGTGAATGCATAGCCCTTTCTGCGGCAGTGTTAGGCTCCCTCTGCACACGGAGTATCTGTTAACACCATGTGTAATATGGCGCCCGTGCAGAGCAGGTGCTGCATGGACCCGTGCTGGCTTCATGTTGGTGGGGCTCTCTCCCAGCGGTGGCCTCTGTGCTGCGTTCAGGCAAAGCATCCCAAAAGTGCCGTTCGGGCGGCTGGCACATGCCCTTTCCCCCTGCAGCCGTTGCCTGTGTTTCACAAGCTCCTGCCTTCATAACTGCAGCCCCTGCTCCCTCCTGAGTGAGGATTGTCACTGTGTGTTTGTTGAAGCGCCTTGTGAGCCAAAATCTGCTGCTGTTACAAAATCAGCAGCAGGGCCAGTTCTGCCAATGTCGGTGATATCAGTCGTTAGCATCTGAAGGGGTGACGTGTATTTTGTTTTCCCTGTTCAAATACCGCTAACTGCCAGAAGCAGGATATGGGACAGTGTGGTCCAGAGGGCTGTCCTGCATTGCAAACCCCACGTCTATGCCTGCCTTCTCTTCTTCAACTACGTTATTTCTGTTCTACTGACGTCACCCATCGATTAGCGTGTTGCAACCTAGTTGCTATGATCCGGAGGGAAGATCAAGAAATAATTGTATGGAAAGGAAGAAGTCCTCTGACAGCTGTGGTCCGCAGGTGTTAACTCTGTTTTGGGAATAACATTGCAATAAGAGAAGATTAAAGGTCACCATGCAAATATTTTGGGTTTTCTTTATTCTGTTCTCGGGATGCAAATTCAGGCTGATACTTCTTCAAATACAGCAAGGAAGGCAATGTAAAAAGCTGTAAAAATGTCACCCCTTCGTATTTATCATGTGTTGGAGTGACCAAAATCAAACAAAGCTAAACAACTCACTGTGAAAGTAAACACAGCTGCCTTTTTTTGCATAGCTATAAGAAATAAGTGGGGAAATGCAAAGAATCCCTTTATAATAAATAGTTTAGAACAAGGTTAGTAACAGTTTGCCTTTAATTCAGTGCATTAACAGATTGTTCTCTGTGGCATTTGGCGGTCCTGGGTCTAAACAGAGCCTTTTGTCTTGGGTCAAGTTTTCATCAGTGAGAAGGTTTATGTTTCAGAGGGCCATGTTCAACAAGCTGCTCGTGTAACCAGGCAAACCGTTAATTTGACTGAAAATGACGCCATTCCTTTTCGTTGTGCGCAAATGTGGGTGTTTCAGTATATTTACTTGGTTGCTCATTCATGCACAGGCATAAAAGTTCAGGAGCCTGTGGAAATGCATCCGTTTAAATGTATTTTTTCTTTCCCCTACCTTTCACGCAGACTTAGCGTTTGAGCCAAATAGCGAAAAATCCTCAGGGGTTTAAAGGATTAAATGAGAACAATTGTTAAGGTGCAGGAAGGGCTGAAAAGTCCTGCAAATATGACAGGAGGTAGATGCTGAAGGACCTGCTTAGTGAACTACAGCCTCCCCTGTTATGGGTATAAATATAACTGAGTGGCGGACTGGCGGGTTAGTAGGGATTTTATAGGTTAAAAAAAAAAGGAGGGGGGGAGATCTAGTGATGACTGACCTGAAGGTTTGCTGCTGGGCAGTTCAGTGAAGCCAGTGGGAAGATGCCTTCTTGTTAAGGGTCGCAAATTTGTTTCTCCCGCCAGATTGCAAGGTCAGCGCTAGTTTTGATTCCCCCTTAGCTGGGCTCTTTTGTTCCCACTGGTTCCTGTAAGTAACCTGTTCCTTCACATTTTTCTGTTTGTCTCAGCTACTGAAAGGTTCAGGCCGGAGGTTTTCCTGCGCTCTCCATAGCTGCCGCCCGGCACTGCCCTGAGAAGAAGCAGCGGCGGGAAGGCAGGCGCTGCCCTGAGGAGAAGTGGCGGGAAGGCGGGTGCTGCCCCTCAGCTGCGGGGTGCCGGGGTGAGGCTCGTCACGAGTCCCGCTGTGCCTCCCTGCACCAGCCACCATGGAGACCCTCTCCCAGGACTCTCTGCTGGAGTGCCAGATTTGCTTCAACTACTACAGCCCCCGCCGGCGGCCCAAGCTGCTGGACTGCAAGCACACCTGCTGCTCGGTGTGCCTGCAGCAGATGAGGACCAGCCAGAAGGACCTGCGTTGCCCCTGGTGCCGCGGGATCACCAAGCTGCCGCCGGGGTACTCTGTGTCGCAGCTGCCCGATGACCCCGAGGTGATTGCCGTCATTGCAATCCCCCACACCTCGGAGCACACCCCCGTCTTCATCAAACTCCCCAGCAATGGGTGCTACATGCTGCCCTTGCCCCTCTCCAAGGAGAGGGCGCTACTTCCGGGAGACATTGGCTGCCGTCTCCTGCCCGGCAGCCAGCAGAAGTCCCTGGCGGTGGTGACGATCCCGGCGGAGCAGCAGCCGCTGCAGGGCGGCCTTCCTGCCGAGGGGGGAGCAGAGGAGCCGGACCAGAGAGGCGTTGTGAAAAGCTCCACCTGGTCGGGGGTTTGCACTGTGATCCTGGTGGCCTGCGTCCTGGTCTTTCTCCTGGGCATCGTCCTCCACAACATGTCATGCATTTCCAAGCGCTTCACGGTGATCTCCTGCGGCTGAGGCAGGGAGGGGGGCGTGCTCCCCCAGGGGTTGGGTTGGGTCGGTGGTGGTGGTGGTGGTGGTATCGAGCGAGACAATTCACCGCAGCTTTGCCCAATGACTGCAGAACGCTGTGCACTGGGGCGGCGGTGCACCGGCCTGGCCATGGCCCCCGGTGGTGTGGCGTCAGGCCTCTCGGCAGTGTGAGGAGAAAATCACATCCCGTGTCTGGCAGCAACGGCACTGAGGAGGACTGCATGCGTCACCATAATCATTTATCAAAGGGACTGCAACTTACAGTGATTTTTTTATCGTGTTACGAGATTAAAGACATCTGTGTTGCTGATTATACTGTAAAGTATACGGTATGAGCTCTTCTCTAAACACAGTAGATTAAAATCAGAACTGCTCCATGTAGAATTAAAGGAGAATTGGCGTGCAACTCTGTACAAGGTGTTCAATACCAGTCCACACATGCATTATTTTTTAATGGGGGGAGGGAGGGAGACTTGTAAAACCAAGAAGTCATTTAGCTGGTAAAGCATTTTGTATGTTTTAAACTGCACATTAATTAAACCAAGTTAGGGAGTTGTACAATAGTTTTTAAAAGGAAATGTTTTACAAGCAATCATTTCGTTCCATGGTGTGTGTTTTTTGCCTCTCTGTTTTTCCCCATTTTTTCCAACTACAGGGAAGTGACACTTCCAGCATCTTTTATGTGAAGGAGCTTCCAAGCAGGGAAACAAAGTGGGCTAGGAGGAATACCTAAAAATGCAGCCAAAACACTTCTCCCTAACCGGCTTCATGCGAAGGATGGCTTTGAATGGCAAACATTGGACATACTGTTTTACCTCCAGTCTGGCACCAGGGCTTCCCGACAACCTGGCCTTCATAGCCATTAGTGAAGAAATGGGTCATGAGAAGTCCTAGGACTGCTCCTGCAAGGATGTGATAGCAAATTGTTCTTTTTCTAGAGGTTGGGTTTTCTTAATTGTTTTTAAAGAATTTAGACCTATTTTGCCTCCCTCTTTCCTAGGAGACGCAACTGTGCACCCATGGATGGTGTGACAGAGGAGTTGCTCTAAGGAAGCCTCACCATCCCAACTGAGACCAAGGACCCTTATATGCTATCATCTAGTAAGAGGCAGTGACATAGCTGGGAGGAGAAGCCAGGCCAACCTAACCCTGTACTGAGTGGGCTACCCCTCCTAAACCACTGTGGCTGTCCTGGTGGCTGTCAGAATTTTCTGTCTGGGTGAGCATAATGGAGCCTTTTCCCCACATTTCAGTCTTATAAATGTTGGTGTTTGTAAGGACAGCTTTGAAAAAAATACAGGAAGTGTCTCCCTCCACCTGTGAATGTCCTGAAACCCCAGTCATTTGCAGTTCACTTTTTGGGAAGACCCAAATTCCTGAACCTTCACTGCAGCAGCACCTTGCTCTAAGCAGTCCCACTAGCTTTAGTAGTACTGCTCATAAGTAAAATAGAGCTCAGTGTGAATTTGGGTATTTGGCCAGTCTGAAAGCTGAAATTTGTGTGAGATTTAGGGATTGGATCAAGGGGCACATGACAGACCTTTAATAAGACAGAAAAATCTATTGATTTGCACTGCTTCTTTTTGCAAGTACAAAGTGTAACCTCCCAAAGTGTGACCTCTTGTAGTCTACGTACTGCTCTTTCTAATAATTAATTAGAGATTGCTCAATGCCATGTTATAACACCGGAGAACATAATTTTGACTATGCAGTGCCCAAGTTGGCCCTGTAGACGTCGGTGGTTTTCTGGTTATGTCACAAAATACAGTTGCTGGTTCACAATAAACATTCTCAGCTAGGACTTCTGTCAGGAACATACCTCTAACTTTGTGCTGGATTTCTTCCCCTCCCTGTTCCCAAACCACCATTTTCTTCCTTGATTCCTGTTAACTGAAGAATAGCATATATGGTGCTTAATTGTTATGGTGTATGTTGGGTCACGTATGGAGAGGAACCATTGTGCTGATTTTTATCTACTGTCATACGTATGCATAGCATAGCAAAAAAAAAAAAATCCTCAGATAACACATTCAATGCCTTTTTTGTGCAAGGTCCATGTGCAGTATGCCTTGAACCTGGCTTACGAGTATTGTAGTTACGTGGACACCTCTCCACAGCATGTTTAATTTGGTTGCAGTAGGGAACAGCAGGTATTCCAAAATGTGTCTTGTGAACGTGCTAGTCTCTTGTTGCCAGTAGGTAGCCAGATTTCTACTGACATCTATGCTACGCTGCTTATTGTGTAAAGGAAAGCCGGTTCACAAAAAATCTTGCCTTTATAAGACTCTTGAGGAAGTGACCAGATACAGGACTCAACCCTCTACTGCCTTATCCCCATAGCAATTGCTGGGTGTACCAGGAGCGTATAGCATAGCTGGAAGATGCTCCGAGAACAGCGCTGATGTGTTTTGCACCAGCTTCTGCATTTGTTTATCCGAGTTGTCAACGACTGCACAAAAATGCGAGGCAGTCAAAGAGCAGGTCCTGGAGATACAGTGCCGATAACGTTAACCTCCTCCTGGCCGTACCTGCCCGACTGAAGCTCTTGAGGCCGAGCTTTCTCTGGCGTTGCAAAGAATGGCTGTCTTGAAAACCACCCTCTTCGTCCTGACATGGAGGGTGCAGTATGAAAGAGAAATCAGAAATTAGGTTAAAATACCACACTGCATAACACATTATGCAACAGGCAGACCTGGAGTTTATCCGGTATTAATGACGTAAGTATTATATTAGCAGAATACCATCTTGTATTATGTAACACAGTACATTGTTTTGTTAATATGAATTTCCTGTACTTTTTGTGCCTGCTGAAATGCATGTTTGACCTAATTTCTGATCCAGACATTTGCCTGCTCACAGCCGTGTGTAAGAGCAATAAGTAAAACCTCAAGATTTTTGCCTGCGTGTGTGCGCACGGTGTGTACGTTCATTCCTTTTTATAAATAGGAGTTCTGGAGATGTTTTTGTTCTGGCTTTAGACTGTGACTATCATTTTAAATTTGCAGCTGCCATATCATGTTGGATCACCTAGCTTTTTTGCTGACTTGTGTAGAATTGAACTAAATAGTTTGTTGTAATGTACAGTGTTAAAATGTTTCTCAAGTATGTCGATAGTCATACTACTTTAAAAATGCAGTGCAGTCTGTCCCATTCCTTGGTCCAATACCTGGCATTAAAAAGTGATACTGCTATATACACCTCTAACTTTTTTTTCTTTTTATTTAATTTTTTTTAAAAACAGCCTTGTCTTTGTAATTTTTTCTCTGTGGAGAAACACATTTGGACTTCTGTCAAAATCATCAGGTTCTGGGCTAGTTTTTGTTCTCTGGTGTCCAGTAAGAAATCACTGCCCAGTTCCACCAAAAAAAACCCAACGCAAAACCTTACAGTGACCCAGTACTGTTTGAGCAACCAAAATTTATGCTAAAACTTGTGGGTAATTACTCAAGCACCTGCATTTTTAGAGCAAATTACTCTGTATGAATGTGTATTTATTTGCTTGTTTAATGGGAAGGATGTGTGTGTTGGGGTCCAGCTTCATTTTTTTTCCCTGGAGGGTCCCAACTTCTATTTTTGGCTTGTGCTTTCCTGGCAAACAGACTTTAGGGTTCACCCTGTGAAATTTGGTTTAGTGAATTTTAAAAATTCAAAATATGCAATTTTGGTATGCGGGATTTTTTTAGGAAATTGTGTGTTCAGTGATTGTTCATGCTTAACCAAGATGTAAAGGAGCCTGGATGTTTTGTAAACATGGAGCAATCATGAGTCCAAAGTTTCATCTTTATTAATGAAGCTCAGTCTGAATAAAACATTAGCAGGAAAAGAATGATATCAAGTGAATTATGGTGCTTCTGTTACTTTGCCATCAAATGAAGAGCATGGAAGGGAATTTGGCGGAATTGCTCCATATTTTACGAGGGGGTGGCTGAAATTTGACTCTCAGTGTTTTAAGGCTAAGTGTTAAATGTAGGTTGTGGTAAATAGTAAAAGGTTGTTCATGTTTTAATGACCTTGGAATACAGAGTTACAGCTGATGACTACTGAGCCACACAACATTTTTTTTTTTCTTTTTTCTGTTTTAATCAGATGATTTAAAAGTTTTAAGTAAACGTTTTGCTTATGGAAGTGAGGGATTATTGGCCTTGACTTAAGGATGTATTGTACAGACTGGCATGCCGGCTCCCCCTTCCCCTTGAGCCCCCCTTCCCAGTCACATTATTGCTGGAGCCCTGGGCAGCCAACCTTTCTAATACTGCAAATGCTTTTCTGGAGTAGAGATGGCTGACGTTGCACTGGTTTTGTTACATTTGCAACAGGGCTAAACCAAAACCAAACAATTCAGACATGATTTGAGCTCTTCTGTAGGTGTCCCCGTATCAAAAGCTCGAGGCACCAGTTTACTGTGTAAAGTGGTCCAAGTCTCTGTGTTCCCTGGATCTTTTCACAGCAATGCCAGGTAGCGGAGGATGTTGCCTCCTCCCAGTCATAGAAAGGGGCTGTACCCACCATCCACAGCTAAACTGCCTGCAGGGAACATGGCGGGCTGGCATGAGACGCTTGCATGAGTACTGCAGGAGACATTCGCATGTCAAGTGAACATATCTCAAGTAAATGTTGGGGTTGAAATGCTTCCTTATCCTAGTTGCACAGAAAAAGTGGCTTGAGATTTGTTTCTTCCAGACTTTTTCTATGGGCGGATGGAGGGGGGAGGGAGGGAAGAAGGTACGTGGCAGCAAATGAGTCCCAGCATCATCTGGGAGCTGTTGAAGGATCTGCTGACCCTGAAGGCAAAGGTTTTTGTGCAAGAGCTTCTGTAGGACAAGATTGTCTGGAAATGCTGCAATGGATTTACAGCATGTTAGTGACCTTTCTGGTGCTGTACGCTGTCCGTAGGCCTGACAGCTGGGGTTGTTGTGTTCTTTCTCTTTGTCACTTCACCTCTTGCATGCTCGTGTCAACAAGCAAAGCTGCTTGCTTCATCCTCAAGTTGAATGATTTTACAGACATTTCTTAAGTTGCCCTGAGCATCTCTAATGAAAAAATTTACCTTCCAAGTTCAGTGAAATTTAATGCTTAATAAATGTTCGGAAGATGCATTTTTCAAGCATTTCCTTATGCTTCAATACTTTTTTATTTTAGTTCTAGGTAATTCCTGTAATTTTTTGTGCTAAGCATGTTCCTGAACATCAGAGGCAATTCTGACGGATTAGGTAAGATCACAGCCAGAAGAAAATATTTCCTGTCCCCCCATCCATCCCACAGTCCCCTTCAGATCTACACAAGTCTGTTTCACTCTCCTCATCTGTATCACACTGAAGCACCTAAGCATGGGGATGACTTGTGGGCATGCATGTAGCCCCTATACACATGAGCACAGGGACGTGTTTCCATGCTTGGGGCAGGGCATGCACACAGCACATGCTCACATGTAGTAGAGAGAGGCCAAGACGATTAGTAGGAGGGCCTCAGGCTCTTACATCTTAGGAAGGTCACGTACTTTATGGTGCTGGGATGATGAGGTGCTGAGATAGCTTGGTAGCATGAAGCCTAGGTATCACTACCTGGATTTCATGTGGGATGAGTTGCCGCCCCCTCTGTCTCCTGCAAACCGACTCCTACTGCTGTCAGATGGGACTCGCTGCTCCACAGGTGACGTCTTGTCTGGGGTTCAGGTGAGGAGCCACATCATTTCTGTGTGCCTCCAGGCTGGGATGTCCACCCAAGAGGGAAGAGCCAGATGCCTGGGCTTTTAGTTTATCAGGGGGTCTGTAAGTTCAAGTGGAGGTCTTTCGAAACAGAGCTGTATAAAGCACTCTTGAAAGCTTGAAGGCAACATATGGACTTGGCCTGAACTGGTTTGAAAGAGTGAAGAAACGGTGCAGAAGGAGAAGGACACCTGGAAATGAGCAAACGATTAGGCAGTAGCCTGGAAATTCAGATCTGTATGTGCAAAAACCTCTACTGGGCACGTTTTACAGTGGCCTGCATGTGTCATTTCTGTCAAATTGCGTCTCGAGAATGGCAGTAAAACTCCAGATCTTGCTCTTCTTTCAACACCTTTGAGCTAGGAAGCTGCCTATTTCAAAAGTGCAGTTTTCCACCTGTCATGGTTTAACCCCAGCCGGCAACTAAGCACCACGCAGCCACTCGCTCACTCCCCCCACCCAGTGCGCTAGGGGAAAGAATCAGAAAAAAAACCTCGTGGGTTGAGATAAAGACAGTTTAATAGGACAAAGGAATGAAAAACAATGATAATGATCATAATAATATGACAATAGTAATACTAAAAGAATTAAACTATACAAAGCAAGTGGTGCACAATGCAATTGCTCACCACTCGTTGACTGATGCCCAGTTAGTTCCCGAGCCACGATCCCCCCCCCAGCCAGCTCCCCCAGTTTATATACTCGGCATGATGTCATTTGGTATGGAATATCCCTTTGGCCAGTTTGGGTCAGCTGTCCTGGCGGCGTCCCCTCCCAGCTTCTTGTGCCCCTCCAGCCTTCTTGCTGGCTGGGCATGAGAAGCTGAAAAATCCTTGACCTAGTATAAACACTACTTAGCAACAACTAAAACCATCAGTGTGTTATCAACATTCTTTTCCTACTAAATCCAAAACACTGCACTATACCAGCTACTAGGAAGAAAATTAACTCTGTCCTAGCCAAACCCAGGACACCACCTAACTGAAAAACTTGATGGGTGTGCAGAAATTTTTTAGGGTGCTGAATCATCACTGAAGCTCAGGACTCAAGACACAAGCTGAACAGGAATGCAGCAGGAAGAAGTTGGGGTGAAAAAGAAAGCAAAGCCTTGAATTCTCAGTGTGTGCAGATATGTCACATTGTTTAAAATAAAAACTTGTTTTATTTGCATGTGTGTTGACTGAACGTACAAAAGCAGGTGGCCATCTCCCAGGACAAATAATTAAGTTGGCAACATTAGTAATGCCAAACAGCTAAAGACAGGATTTATTGAACCTATTAGATCTGAGAAGCTGAAAACAGAAGAAGTGGCTATTTGGTACAGCTATGGCACTCAAAAGAAACAGTAGGATTAGATTAGAGGTCTGTAGCTTTCTAGCTTGGTTTTCAAGATGGGTAATAAATGAGAAACCTGAGTAGTTTCATGCTGAAGGTTATTTACTTGCCTATCTTGAGAATTACAAAAAGATGTGTGTGTACTGTCACCCCGCTGATCAGTTTTGGAAGCATTGCCCTATAGGTGCCTGCATGCGCTGACTAGGTCTGAATCATTGGGGTTTGCATTTGCTTGAGAGAAATCTGGATCTCCCTCAAGATCTGAAAAAATCTTCCCCTGCAAGTTGGTTTGAATTCAGGTTGTCAATGTAAAGTGTGTGATCTCACTTTGAAAAATTTAAGAACGGTGGTGGATCTTACAATACTTTCAAAGCAGCATGTCATGTGGTAGATGCGTGTGGCTGACTATGAGCATAAAAGGGAGCTCAGTTCCCAAGCATGGTCAATTTGCTGATTGAACTGCAAATGAATAATTTCTTGCTTAAATTATTTGGAATAATAGTTGCAGATGTTTCTCAAAGATTTGCTTAAGAAATGTATTGAAATATTTGGGACATGATTTAGGAAAATATGCTAACTGAGAAAGCACTAAAGCATTAAATCTAAGGAAGATGAAGGGATTTGGTCATGCAGGATTAAATACTTTCTTGAATAGAAGTGGACTTTACACTTAGGTGTTTGTTTCTTGATACTTGGCTGGTCTGCACGATTCTTAAAGACCATTTGAAGTAATAAGCTGTGCTTTGGGGAAGGTTTTATTTTGAAATTTGAAAGCATATTGACTAGGAGAGACTGTAATACCCCAAGGCAGCTGTTCTCAAGCACTTGAGTGTAGAAACCTGTATTTCTGTAACTCGTATGTTTGATTGCTCATTGTACATAGCTGAGAATTCTTAACTCATGGTGGGGAAAGAAAAAAGCTTGCAGCTCAAACCCACACCAAAAACCACCCTAGGAATCCAGAGCGATGATGATTTAAAAAACTCAGGAGAAATAACTTGAATTCTAATCGCTTCTTTCCTGCTGTGCTGATATGCTGAGGGATTTGCTAAACCTACAGCTTGATAAAACTGAATCCCTGCTTCATGATTATATTTGCTAAACTGGCTAACTGCAATGGATACATAGAGTGTTCTTTCTTTTCCTTTCTGACCTCGTCTGGTTTAGAGAAGACAGGATTTGGACAGTTGTATCTGGATTGAACAGTATGATAAGAGTTGTAGAATGTTACCAGCAAGGAGCATGGTTTTGTGATAAACAAAGAATTGCAACACTGAATGTCTTTCCGCAGCCATCCAGGCAGAACAAGCATGCAGCAACTCCAGCAAACCTCTGAGATCGAGAGAAATGTTGTCAGGAGTACTGGATAAATGAGGATATTTTTTAATAGCCCAGATACTGTCTGTGTTTGTTATTGCTGATGCCTGGCATCATTGGGTTTGGGTTCTTTCTTTTGTCCTTTAAAGAACAAGAAGCTTAAAAAGCACTTTGTACTGCTTCCTTACGAGCATGCCATCTCCTGTTTCCTCTTCTTCAGCCCGTTGTTTGGCCATCCTGTTTCCCTGCAGATTTGCAAGGAGAAACTTTTGTATATATGAGTGACTGCAAATTTCTGCTGCGTTTTCAGTGATGAAAATGCTAACAAGTCTCCACAGAAATAGGAACATCTCCAGGGCTCCATACAGTGTCTTATTTGCAATACCTCTTTGTCTGCTGTTATGATCATAGGTCCTCTCTAAGTAAGTATTTTGGATTATTGTTTCTTTACTATAGCCCTAATATTTTTGAAAAAAAGCAATAGCAAAACAAGAGAAAACAACTCAGAGACTAGAAATTATTTGCACAATCTGATTTTTAAGATAAGATCATTCATTAACAGTTTTTTTAGTTTTTTGTTCAGTGTATCAGTAATATTAATTTTGCGATTCCACTTCCTTTGGTGGGGGAGGGAGACAAGGAAGAAGAAAATCCATATTCATGGTCAGATTAGATCTGCTGAGTTTCAAAATGTATGTATGTGCTTCTGTTTTGTAATACCTCATAAACCTCCTAACAGCTGAAAACTGCAATAGCACCAAAATCTTAATGAAAAGTCACGTGCTGCCTATTAAGTTTAAAATGCCTGCTGAAATGTGCAGAGCCTGGACTTTCTGGATGTCAAGCACACAGAGCACTGTACGTGGAATTAGTTGTGACTGTCAGTTCTCCGAGATCAAACTCGGGTCTTAAGCCTCATTTAAAGCCGTTAGTGGACTTGGCCTCTGAGGATCTGTCATATGTCCTATACGCAGAGGCAGTCCTCATTCTGTAGATCTAAAGCAAGCAGCCTTTGATAAGGAGATACTTACAAATTTTGAGGGCAAATTATCCACCTCCGTAAGAGATTGTTAAATCATTGATTGGGTCAGTGACCTGACCTGACGTTTGCCAAAGGAAGACAGGAATTTGGTTAAATCGTCCCGGCACAGTCCGCCCCCGCTGTGCTTGCTTGGCGGCCCAAGGGGAGGAGGTGTCCTGGGGCAGGTGTCGAACCAGGTGAAACATGGATGTGACCCACCACAGATCTCTGTTGAAACAATGGCCCTGCAAGGACACACTGCAAATACGCTCCTTGCTGGAATGGTCCAACATTACATCTCTGGTTAGAGTGTGGGGTCTTACAGTTCCGCTGCTGCAGATAGGACTTTTAAGGTTTAAAAGAAACATGAGAACCTTTCTGTAAGATTTCTTCTGCTTTCTAAGTCATCACAAACATAGAGCTCTCCTGGCCACCCAGTATCCCGCAAACTGGAAAACCTGCCCTTCTATTCAGCTTCAGCTGAGAAAGGTAGTCCCCAAGTAGGCTGCCTCATGGCAGGGTGCTGCGTCTGTTGCTGCGCTGAGGGTTAGCATGCTGCTCAGATGCTCTTTGTGGTAGGCTCTAAAAAGTGTTTCTCATCCTCCCCCCTCCTCCCCCACCCTCATTTTGCTTATAATTGTTTTGGAAAAACAAAAACAGGCACTAGGAAAAACAAAAAGAAGAGTAAAGCTGTTCTTCATTCAGGCCACGTTTATACCATCTGTTCCGTATCTATTTAAACTCTGTCGGGAGAAAGCAGAGGTGCCCCTGAATTTCAGCTATGCTCCAAATGAATCCCAAAAGGCTTCCTGTTTTGGAGACTAAACCTTGCTAAGGAGAGGACCTCTGAGAATAAAAATATTTTTAAGTCCTGGGAGGCAGCAGATGCGGTCAGTGGTTGCTGGAAAGTGAAGAGGGAGCAGTGGCAGTCCTTGCAATGAGGCATTCTCCCTGCTGCAGTCCCTGTGGTTTGAGACCAGCGGGCTGATGTGGCACAGGGCTGCAGCGGAGAGGGCAGGACCGACTGCACACACGCACATATTCTCCAGGGCAGCTGCTTGCCAGCTTCCCAACGTGTATTTCGAGCTACTTGCAGCTGATATCAGTTTAGATTACTTCAGCTACAGTATTCCTAATTGCTCCAAAGGCATTGCAAGTGAGCTGTAATCTAAAGCAGACCTAAAAAGCCCATCCCACAGGGCCTGTCTTTGTACTATTGCTATTAGCAAAGGTTTCTGTATTACTAAGGGAGATAGGAAGGAGTGGAGATGGTTGGATGGTTGGGTTTGGGGGTTTTTTTGGTGAAGGCAAATAAACTTTGACAGGTGTTAAAAAAAAAAGGCAAAGGAAAAATACTGAACAATCTTTGTGTCAGCTGAAGTGTCCTCAGCACAGCTTTGAAGTGAGAGCTATTTCTCTATCTCAGTGCCAACCTTGAAGACGTGTGTATGTATTCATGCACTTCGTACGTTAATTAAAACAAGAGCTGAATGAACGTTTGGCTCTTATTTTAAGAATCGAAGGCAGAAAGGTTTCCCTCTGCCTGGCAGTGCCAATGTCCTCTTCCCTCCCCCTCCGGACTTTCAGCCTCATTAATAGTTGCACCAGAAGCTGGAAGGTTGAGTCTGGCCTCGGGCACACAGGTATTACCATGGCTCTCCTATAGCTCTACCACCATCTCTGCTCCTTGTTTACACTCTGTTTTACATGGTCCCTTGCCCTCCCTAGGCTCTCTCCCCACCCCTTGTTAATTATATTCTAGCTAAACAAGCAGGCTGGCACTGTTCAGCAGCTGTGAACTGAAGTCCTTGACGTATTTCAGAAGCAAGTACACATATAACTTTAGACGACTAGTTGTGGACGACTTCCTCTTTTCTTGTGAAGGGCTAACCAGCCCCTATGGATACATGAGCTGCTGGGCTGCCATGTCAAAACTTTGCCAATATTGACTTTGTAAAGGTGAAATCAAAGTGCTGTCGATAAATCTGAACGTCTGGAGAAGCATTCTTTGCTTGCTTTGTCTGTCCTAGAAGGCTGTGTCTGTCCTCAAACATTGCTGAGTTTCTAACCGCCCCCTTCCCTCCCCCCCTCCCTGTTTTAATACGTGGTATTTTTGTAGGCCAACCTTTGGAGTCTTGTCCTTTGTACATGTGGAAGTGCTGATTTTATGAGAACTGTTCAGACACATTTGCTATGATTAAAATTCTTCAAAATGATTTTCAATAGACTAGTGTGTGCTTTTCTTTTTTAATACAAAAAGTAAAATTGGCTGGGACATTCACTCATCAGTTCCACTGAGAGCTTTAATAGAGTTGCGCAGTAATAAAGGAGGACTGAGATCCTCAGCCAAGTTTCAGATGGGTGGAGGTGACTTTCAAGTGGTCCATCAGAAAGCCACTTTTATGAGCTTGTGAAAGCGAGGGAGAAAAATGAATGGGTTGCGCTCCCCTTCTTTCCCTGAGCAACTTTACCACTGCAAGTTTGATACAACTTTGGCCTTAACTTGGGTGCAAACCGCTGTCCTTTGGGATGGGAGCTGTTGTGACATCTCCCTGTGAATGCTCTGTGATACCTGAGTGTACACGTGCTCATGCACACGCACGCCTACAGTCATGTGTGTAGGTCTAGAGATACTCTCTTACCTCCTTAACTGACACATGTCCTTATAAGCATTAAATTAATGGGCTACTGATATTAATGAATGTAAATCCAATTACTTCAGAGGAGCTCTGAGGATTTACAACACCCAGGGTGAGGACCAATAGATACAGATAATTTTTTATATTCAGCAATCTCTGGTGTTTGAAATGAGTGTATTGCTGTGAGCAAAAGTGCAGCTCATTTTCCTTGTAAATCTGCCATTTTTAAGCCTGGTTTCCTATGGAAATGAGACATGCACACTCATGCTCTGCGTCTGTGTGTCCCTTTCCACTGACCTTTCAAACCAAATTTAACACAGTGATAGTCATCTAAAAGATAATTAAATTTCTGTTTTGATGATGTGTGGGTAGAAGAGTAGACGGAAGAGAGAGACAGATCCTGTATGTGCCAAATGTATGAAAAAGTGACAGTGTGGACTTGAATCTTATTAGAAATTAGAATGACCACATGGGAGATGCTCCCCAATAAATGACTCAAGCAGAAGAAAAACTTAAATTGGAGCTTGCAGTGAACAGTGAGACAGCAGTGCACAGGAAATTAGATTTTATTTTTGCTTCTCTTCATGCAATTCCTTTTCTTTTGAAATGCAGCCTCCTCTAGCATTTTATATACATTAGTCGAGTGATGAATTATGGTGGTACTTTTTGCCTGTATATAGCCTAGGGCAAGTGGAGTTTTGCAGTTGCAAGAGGCTGTATCTCTTAATTAGTAGTGCCATGACACAACCTTTATGACATTGCTTTGCATTTAGTGACTTTAAGCAATTAAGATTGGGTCACCCAATTTCACTGTGATGAAACAAATATCAATTGGCAGAACTGTACAGGAGCATCATCAAAGAAGGGAAATGCCTGAAGATGATGTGTTTGATTGTTTTTTAATATCAAAAGCGAGGCAAAACCATACAGTGCTCTGTCATTTATGATAGCTTAGTAAACATGTTTGTTTTAGCTGGGATGAACTGAGAGTATAAATTAGGTTTGTCAGGTGAAGTGATAAACTGAGGAAAAACTACGAGTTTTTGTGCCCACAAGCTCATCTTCTTCAAGCCTGCCATAAGAGTAGCCTACATCAAAACTAGATACAGGCAGATGACAATGACCCTGAATTTGCCTTAGTTATGCCACTTAGTTGGAGTACTGAGAGAGTAAGGGAGATGTGATCTATGGAGGAGAGAGGAGATTTTATTGAGAGTCAGGAAAGCTCTTAGCCAAACAGAACAGGTAGAGAGCAAAAGAGGCAATTTCACCAGTGCAAAATTCAAGTGGGTAAGGAGAAAAGGCCTGAGGGAGACTTATAATGTGGCACGAAATACTGATATTCAGTAGATCCCAGTGTAACAGATGAGGAAATCTCAGGATCCAGTACAGCTGTTAGTTCCCAGGCTAGATGGAAACATTCTCAAATAGCAATGTTTTTAATTCCCCTGTGCCATCAACAGACAGGCATAATGGACATTTCCAGTGTCTTCAAATTCAGTAATGCCAAATAGGGCTTCTGAGTAAAGCTGAAAAAAAGGGAATTTGATGTTTTTAGTGGTGTAAGTCTCATAAGGGAGATTTGTTCAAAGACTTGATGCATTGCTTCAGTGAGTAAAAGGCTTTCTTATGTTATCAAGCTAACTAGAATAGCTTAAAGAGTGCTAAGCACTAAAAACACATCTGGGGAGCAGAAATTGTGTTTCAGCAGTTACTACTTCAAACAGATGGAGAATGAGAAGGAAGAAAGAAATAAAAAGACTGACCTAGGCTTGCCTGAAGGTCAGATAACCATTAGGAGATCCAGGTTCCCCTGAATCCTGCACTTGTATCTGCCCTAGGCTACGTTGCTGCAATCAAGGGCTGCATCTACAATGTGGGAGTCATATATGGCACCATATAATGTGGATGAGCATCTGGCTAGCCGTAACCTGCTCAGCTATTTGTGTAACAGTGGTTGTATGGGGTGTGTAGGCAGAGTGTGCAGTGCAGGTTTGCTCTGCTGATCGCACCTTTTGGTGCAGTATTTCCGTACTTTTCTGAGTATGAAAGTAAAGCAAAATGGGGCCAGTTGTAGCCATTCTGCTGCTGGGCTTTCTCTCCGTTGCCTGTGTGGGAAGGTGGGAGGAGGCTCCCCACGAGAAGTGGAGTGAGGCAACAGCTGCACACAAAGGTATGAAAGATGTTGTCTCGTCCAAACCACCCCTTTACTGCCAGCTAAAGGCATTATAAAAGATTACTGGTAGCTGAAGTCTTATGCAGAAAGACAGGTTAAATTATCACAGTGTTCCTCGTGGCCTCCTAGGCAATGAATCTGTGAAGCAGTGAAGTGGGTTGTTGCTTTCACCATGGAGGAATTCATCACGGTAGCCAAATTAATGACTGCTTTTCAAAAGTTTCTCCTGCTGTCTGAAGGACTGATTTGCTGCCTGCTGTTTGTTATCTGTCTGTGGCATTTTTAAGCTTCACCCAGGTGAGTATATTGCTTTGTGTGTTTAATGCCTGAATACAGCCTTCCTAACCTTGATGCTGTTCATTGCTTTGCTTTCTTCTTTCGCTGGGCTTGATGATGATATTGTAACAATTTACCCAGCTAAGAGCCTGTTACTCATTTCCCTTGCGGCTATGTTAGAGTGAGTTCCCTCTGCTCCTTCGAACGGGCGTGCTTGCAAGTTGACCTTGTGGTAGGAGCAGTAAGGCTGCGATGTTTTGTTGGTATTTTAGGCCATGCGGTCCGCGTTTGAAGATGTAGTGTAAGGCTCTCTACAGCACTAGGGAAGGGGGAATGAAGCAAACAGGTCAGAGGAGTGGCTGCAAATGAGCTTGTGAAGTCCTAACTGGAAGGCATAGTACTGACTAGGTGATTTGCTTTGCTGTCAGCATTAGGCGAATACACACACCTAGCTGGGTTTCGTCAACATAGATTATTGCCAGCACTATCCTGATCTGGGGTTATCACTTACGTTTTTTTTCTGTGTGCTTCTATCACCTGTCAGGGGCTGAGAGCTGTGGAGCAACAGTCGGAGGCTGCCAGGGCAGGGGCTGATTGCAAAATACAATGGGTTAAATTAATCCTTCAGGAAACCTTACTGAGTAGGAGGGTGTTGGTTGTCTTCCCTGGCAAGTCTGAAAAATGTATTAGTAGAATAAATACAGTGGCATGGCTGACAATGAATATGCAGTGGTTTTCACTCTGACACTATCTTTTACCACAGAATATCAGGTCTCCTAACTCGTACAAATTAATTTGAACCTTTCATCAGCCTTATATACAGCTTTTGCTGCTGAGGCATCTGAATACTCAGTGTTGTCTTTAAGTCTGATGTGTCCAGGACAGACCAGAATCCCCAGACTTCAACAAATGAGACGTCTCCTTCAGAGTCAGTGGGCCAGCTCTGCATCCTACCTGTATTTAGGAATAAATTAAAAAAAAAGGGGGGGGGGGGGGGGGAGAAGCTGTAATTTAGGACATATTCAGGGGAATCAAAAGACAAAAATAAATGAACAAACCAATGTTTTTATCTATTGCTGCCCTGGTTAGAAAGCCAGGACAATTGTCTGTGGCATGCAAGCAGCTCCCAAGCTACTGTTCAGCTCAGCTGTGTCCCCAGCCTAATTAATTGGTCAGAGGTGCAGATGAGCGCATTAATTGCACCAATGTATCACTCTTGACCAGTCCCAGTCATGCCTATGTAAGGGGAATATGCAGCTTGTGCAGCTTTTTGTGGCGGCCCTCCAAGGAGGGTGGATAAATCATGAAGGCCCGGTTGTGCCACCTCTATTCTCACGGAGCAAGATGCCTTGTAAGGAGAGGTGTTTGAAGCGCTGGGGCTAATGGTGAGTAAAATACTCTCAGCATGAGTAAGTATTACTGAACAGCAGATTAGTACACTGTGCCAAGCACTTATCTAAAATTAAGTGTTTTCCTCTACTTACATCCTGAGATTCTTGTCTCCAATTATGTTTGTTTTGTTTACTTTTTCTTTTTTCTGTGTGTATTCAAACATTGATAAGAGAGAAGTCTACCCAGAGACCAAGGGATGGATAAGGTCTGAGTAGCACAGTAAAATAAAAGCGCTTGGGTGGAGTTTGGCTGTTAAATCTTAAGGCTATACTTAACCTATTATTGTCTTCGGCTGGGTTTGAAGTACTAATGTACCTAGGCAAGAAAACAAATTTACAATGACTTAGTTAGGAGTTCCCTGTCCAGGAAGAGCTAGAATAAGCAAAACATAGCCTGAAACACGGCCAGATTCCCCTGGGACGTATTGAAAGAGACCTTGTTGAAAATAAAACAGCTGTGTGCTATTAAATTAATGCAGATCCCTTTTGGCATGGGGTTGCTGAAGGCAGCCTGCAGGCAGACACCCAGTCCCAAGGCTGCGTTGCAGACATGCGCAGCAGAGTGGTGGCACCCCAGCAGGACCAGGTCCCCTCTTGTCATGGCTGGTTTTGCTGGGGCAGCTGCTGCTGACATGGCTGCTCTAGCTTCACCCCTTGCCATAGGTGAAACCACATCTACCCCTTGGTCAGCCCCCCCCCAACCTTGCACTCTCTCAGAACTCCCGTGCCAGCCCTGCTTTAGCTACTCTCCTTGATGTGCTCTTCCCCAGGGGCCATTTTGGTGTCAGGTCCAAGAACAACCTCCCTTCCCAATGCCTGGCTTTTCTTTAGGCCTGGATCCCTGTGCCTCTCCCTGGCCTCCTGTGAGCAACTCTGTGTTGGCCTCCTGCCATGCCATGCAAGGGAGGCTCTTGTTTATTTTTTCCTTCCAGAACGGGGAAGTCCCACGTCTGCTGGCAGTGTGTTTGGGCAAAAGGAGCAGGGCTGGAGTGTTGGGCATGCTACAGCCGAAGGAAAGGGAGTGTGGAGACAACTGCCAGTGCAGTAGCCCTTATGTCAGGATCCTGTCCTTGTCCTTTTCCTCCCCAGCAGCTGGCTTGGTTTACCCGGAGTCTGGTAGAAGCAACGTAGGAAATTGGGCTGTAGGTGTTTTCCTGTGGTTGGCAATATGCTGCCCTAAAAAAATTATTACTTTGCCTATGTCAAGAGCCAGTTCTGAGGGGAGAATGAAGATTTCAACTTCCTCCGCTGGCCTGTTTGGAGGTCAGAAGGTGACTTCATTAGCGTATACAGGCACCTGAACACAGTAGGGAAACTAACAGTAGCACCGCTTTTTGACCTCGCTGATAAACATATGGCATTTTTCAGTGCTTGTAGGCAGAATATTGAATGGAGCAGCTCACTGCTGGCACCGAGCATCCTCTGAGATGCCTGATGACCATACCCTGCTTGTGTGCTTCGGGCCATGGCAATCAACAAAGCTGAGGGCAGCAAGAAAGTTTCCCTACAGGGTCAGATGGATGTTGGTGTTCCATCTTTTTATGGGCAGAGAGGTTCAGCTGCTGGGGTCACCTGCACACATCTGCCAAACAGGCTCAGACACTGGAGAGCTGTCTGGCAGAGATGATACCTCTTTCCTGCTTTCCGCAGGTGCCCCATAATCTGGCTTTTGGAGGAGTGCATAACTGTAGCATCAGGATATTTGGATGAAACTGGGAAATGAGATGGGATCAGGCTAGATGCTCTAACGATCCCTGCTACCTTTAAGTTCTAGATTGCTGTTTTTTTTGAGATGTAGCATAGGCTACTTCTGCAAGCCTAAAAGAAAAAAAAAACTACCAACCCTCCAGATTACACCTCCTGCAGACCATGCACAGCAACTATCTTAAAATACCTTTTTAAAAATATGTTCAAGTCGTGTTTTTAAAGAAGGCTCTGACCTTGATCACTTGAGAATACATGGCTGAATTAAAAATGAACTGCTTAAAACTTGTTTAAAATATTGTCATGCATTATTTAATGCAGAAAGACATTTCAGAATATGGTTTATATGAAAACCGCTGTAAAATTGAATTGTACATTCATGTATCAAAATAAAAACTATATATTAATGTAATTAAAACAAGCCTTTCATTGCTTTGGAAATTATTTAATGGTTGATAAGTTCAAAGGCAAACGAAAGTAAAAATTTCAGACAAAAGTGGTTTTGTCCTTTACTTTGGTAATGTAGGTATCAGTGTTAGTGAACTGTTCCTCTTGTACGCCTATATGGTTTTAGTCAAACAGCAAGTATGATGGAGGTATCATGTCAGAATTGGATAAGTTTGTTAATAACAATTATTCCTCAAAAGTGTTCGTGTGAAACTAAAAAAAAAAAAAGAAAAAGGCACAGTCAGGTGTTCCTTCACATTTATCCAAAATCTATGTGTAAATTCAGAAACAGCGCAAGCTAAAGCATATTTGATGTGTGTGTGCATATATATGTATGTGAGTGTGTTTAATGATATATATATTGTAAAATTTCACATGGCATTCCCTGAGAAGCCTCGGGAGCATAGAATATGTTTTTGTAAGGTCATAAAAAACTCATAGGGAAGAGCTTGCAAAAACCTTTCATCTAAAATAATAATAAGGTTGGAGATTTTACTCTTCAATGCAACTCACCTCAACATGGAGCTTTTCAGTTTTGCAAGGAGCATTTTCCCTCTGCTCTTTTTCATGCATGCACACATATGGATATACCTTCTCATATGATGTGACTCCAAATTACTAGATACCAGTACTCTAATTTTAAAAGACCATCTCCTTATCTCTTTCATCTTGCAAATAATTTGATGTGAATGTCCTGTGCAAATTGATCTATATTATACACTGATGTAATATATGCATGTGAAAAACTGGAGGAATGCTTCACAACAAAGCTGAGTCGACATTATACTAGACCACATATTGTCTGTGAGTATCCCAGTGTATTCTCAACCATACCTTTTTGCTCAGCAGTCATCAGGGAATTATTCAGAGGTATGTGAAAGCCAAAAGTATGGTGAACTGTGGATCAATGGAGATCGTATGGACCTGGTTTCTTTTTGCTGATTGACTTTTTTTTTTAAATTCAAAATAAAAAAAGCATCTGTTGCGACTGCACTCTCAAGATAGCTGCTTTTGCTGCTGTTTCTTGGACTAAGTATTTGAGGGAAGCAAACACAAGTGGACACTCCTGAACTCATTACCCATTTAACAGAGCAACTGGGGTAGTTTCCAGTGTGTTTTCACTGCCAGCTGAACACAAGTGAGACTCTTGCCCATCTCTGGTTGTTCTGTTGATTAATGGGACCTTCCTTTTTTCCTGCAACACTTCTTGGACGGTTTTCTCTCAAGCTTCTCCAAAGTACAGCTGCTGCTAGAGCACCACATTTTCACACTTACAGTCCATAACCCCTCAAGAGCATTGGAAACACTGCAGAGGAATAATTTGTATGCCCAGGTAAGTTGCATAACTTGGAGCTGGATCCTGAAAATGTGCAAAACGTTCTGTGGAAGACCTTATGCTGGGGCTTTAATGGTAAAAGAAATTAGGCTGTGGGGCTTGGAGGCAGGGAGGTTGCTGGGAAAAGGGCACTGGAGTAAATCCCCCTTGCATTATGCACATGTGCATGTAACCTCAACTGAATTGCTGGGATTTCTTAGAGTACAGCAAGTTATGTGTCATATCTTTTGTTATCCTCTCTGTGGGTATTTCACTTTTCCCCCACCCCTCACCTGCAGTGCGACAGTTCTTTTTCCTATGCTTATGATTGCCACCTCATGCAGGAGAAGAAAATACATCATTTCCAGGGTAATCCTGCCCATGGAGTTTTGGCCATCATGCAAAAGAGTCCAGGTCCAGACTGAAAAACACCTGTAAGCTAGAGGATGGGCTTCCTTCCACTGACACTTCCCAGAACAGAAACTGTCAATTGGAAAAGTGCTATGCAGCTGCGTTTGTTCCTTGGAAGGGTTTGGGCAGAGTCCTGAAAGCATCCACGGCCGTGGGGTGGGAGCAAACGAACATTGGGCTTCTCCAAAGCACTGCTGTGCTACAGGGCTTATTTGGGCTGTGCTTGCAGCCTGCATGTTTTCGCCCCTGCCAGCTGGAGCTGCACAGCTTGTTTTCAGCCACAGGCACCCGAACTCTGCTCCTTTTGTAGTTTGCACACAGGAGCTATGCTTATGGCCCATCCAGAAAGCTTGAGGATCAGATAACACCTCTGTCATTCCTTACTCGTAAATCATCCAGGAGAGACAGTGTTTACCTCCAGATTTAAGAACTGTTCTTATTACGGTGTCTGCAGATTGGACTGATTGCAAAAATAAGCTGGATGTAGAAAAACAAAGACACCCCTCTGGCCTTTCAAAGCAGCGGAGAAGCTGCTACCTAGAAACCATCAGGGATGTGTACCTTTCTCTCCTGTTTTGAGCCAAAGGGCAGTTACTCTCCTATTAGCTTTTCTGTGAGCTGACTTTCTGCGTATTGATTTTATGACCTTTCAACCGCTGTCTGTCAGTCTTCTGCACTGACAGCTTTACGAGGATCAGTTGTATGGTCAGAGATCGGAAAATGTTTATATCTTTGGTTCTTTCAGAGTCAGATGGGTTCACAAAATCCTCAAGGCCGGATGATGATATCATTTCTCACCTCCAGCAGCACTGTACTTCACAGGTCAAATCAATGCAGCTGCTCAGAGAATCGGAAGAATTCAGGCCATGGAATTAGCCAGTGGTGTCCATTTCTGCTCTTAGTGAAGTTAGGGGGAAATTCCCCCAGGATCAGAGTGGCTACCTGTGTGCGCACATTTATTCATGCACTCATCTACTGAAATCTGGCTGTGTGCTGCTTACGTTGAATTCTGCACCTAAAAATAGCTTTCTTTGCGGAAATGAGAGGTTTGCTTTGTTCGTGTTTGTTCCTTTATCCCTGACTGATTGTTTCTGTCTGTCAGCAGCAACAAAGCCTCATTGTTTTGGTGCTCTGACTGGGATGTGTTAAATGGATCCTATTTTCAGAAACTGCTGAGCCTCCAAGCCCTTGAGATGTCTGCCCATTAGAGTGTTTCACCTTGGCTAGCCCAAAATGGCAGCAGTTGCACTCTCTTCCCATAGTAATATTGGCCTTAGATGCAGCTTTCTGCAACTTAATAATTTACGCCCACCTAGTTTGTGATTGTCGGGGAGAAGAGATAGTAGATTGCTCTGCAGATATTCATCTTGGCTCTTTGTAGAAAACAATGCCACTTCTTTGCCAAGTGATCTCTCACTTTTGTTCATTCTCATCCTGCTGACCATTCATCCTCCATTCACCAGGCTCACAAACAACCTCATTTTTCATACCTACTTCTTCATTTGTTGACACTTCAGGCTCCTGCCCATTGCTCTCCCTCAGCAACAAGCTCATTCGCATTCCATATTCAAAACCCACAACATGATTCATTGAACAGAAAAGTGCTTTTGCTTTGCACTGTTTGTCTGAGACTGACCTGGAGGATGACATTAAAAACGAGCTCTTATATCTGAATTGCTTTGTCCTGCTTAGCAAAGTCAGTAGAGAATGTCAAGGAGCTTTTGGTCTTGAGGGGGGTCAGCTGCTTCTCCAAAGTCTCTCTTCTCACTGATCTTACGTCTTTGCTTCCTTCTGTTACATGGGGGGTACCGGTTTCAGTTTTTAGGCTCATGAGGGAGATTTTTGAAAAGGACAGCCTGCTACAGACAACTTTCACAAAAAAAAAAAACCAACAGAATGGAGGTGGTATTCAGGTATGAAAAGAGGGGAATGAGCTGGACACTGGAAATGTTGTAAACCATGAGAGTGCTGCCACTCTAATTTTGCTGAGTCAAGAGGTTCCAGACTGTGCATTATTCAGATCATTAAAATTAATGGGAAAATTCACTCCTCAGTGGTAGAATTCAGCTTATAAACTTCACATTATTATCTGAATTCTTTGTTGTTCATTCAGACCAATATTCCAAATCCAGATACGTGACTAATTTTGACGCACATCACCAAAAGGGAATAACCAAAGATCAGTCTGATTTTTGTCTTCCACATATTAATGTGAAATATTGCCCCAGTGTGCTGTCTGTTTTTCCAGATTTACTCAGCTTTCTTTTGATTTCAGTCATATTCTGTACCCATGCAATCAAGGCCTCAGTAAAGCCCATTGACTACTGCTGATACCAACATCAAGATTGACAGAGCTGCAAAATACTACTGTGAGGGCTAAGACTTTATTTTGGGACATAATGTGTCTCAATAGATAGAATAGCGATTATCAAGTGCTTTATTACATACAGTAGTTATTGTTGTCATGCAGAACATCCCAGCTCGAGACAGTGTAATATTCAGGAAAGGGAGTTTAAATTTGACATCTAGAAGAAAACTGTCCTTGGAAGTGTGATCGGAAAAGCTCGTGAGCTTTCCTAGCACCTGGTACAGTTCACTGATATGAATATAAGTCCAGAGTAATACAATTGGCTGATAAAGAACAAAGTTTGTTCTGTTATAGAAAAAAGTGAAAGATGGGAGTGGAAGTGGCTAACAAACACAAACATAAGTGAAACAGGTGTCAAACTTGCGGTGTCTTAACACTGTTGAAAATTGGGACTTTTTTGGTTTTAATAAGTTATAGTTAAAGGTATAAACAGGCTTTGGTGGCATGGAGTACTCGTCTCAAAAAACCACTGGAATTCAGAAATTAGAACCTCTTTCAAAGCAGGTAAGGAAGGAGAGAGAAGGAGGATGTAAAGGAAGCAGGAGTTGTTTTTACTTTAGGAGTGGTGAAATATAGATAATATGTGTGACTAATTTACTGATTAGGTAATAGTTTGTGACCTATGCTATGTCTGGCCACAGTGAGATTGTTACAGAGTCTTCTGGTGTCTGCCGTTTCAAAAGCATTTTGGAAAACTAAAGAGGGAACATAAAGGAAGTGAGAGTGAATGTTTTTTGAGGGCTTGGGAATCTGGGGTTGAAACAAGACTTAAGTATCTCAGTTTATTTTATCAGCAATGAGAATCGAGAGGTGACAGGTTTACAGTACAGAAGTTCCTTCAAGGGGAGAGAGTAATGAGGTCTAGACAAGCGTGTGACATGATCTTGTAGCTGGAAGCTAAAATTACACTAGTGGAGACAGCAAATAAAGCACAGATTTTGAACTAGGAGCTCTGCATAACAACGTAACAAAAAACCCACAGATTTTTTTCCCCATCCTCCTGTCTGGTTCTAGTACAGGACGAGGTAGGTGAGCATTAATCACTTTAAAATACTGGATTGATTAATTACTGCTTTTTGTGGCCTTCAGTTTTGTGAATGTATTACGCTCACTCCTTTCAATCACAAAGTATTCAGAGATCAGGATCATTCGGTATTATTTGTTCAGATGTAGTATCTTCCCTGTGTGTCATGAGTGCAGGATATAAAAGTGATAGATGCTCTTCTCATTCCTTTAGCATTCAGGTCCCTCTCCCATCAGCTCCGAGTTTAGGACTGAGATTGCGGATGCTGCTTTGTCATGCAGTCTATAACTTTCATCACTGTCTTATCATTTAAATGTAGGATTTCAGTTTCAGATGTGGATGTTATCAAAGGATTTGGACATAATGTCATCATTCCTGCCATGCAGACATAGGCAGCATGTTAAACAGTGCTTAACTGAGTGTGGTCTCTTTCATGACTCATGCATTTGCTGTCACCTAAGTTCTAAACTCCTAGACCTTGGGCACTAACCTTGAGGCATCATTGTCCTGTGGTTAATGAATATAATGTGATCATTTCTGGCACAAAATGACCAGTCACATTCTGTACGATACAAACTCATTTCTATACTACAGTTTCTCTTAGAGGGGAAAAAAAAAAGCTCATTTCAGAACTGTATTCCCCCGTTGCTATTATTTACTTGTTTATCAGGAGTGATACAGTAAAGACTGGGAAAAAGCATTTGAAATTCTAGACATAAGGTAAGAAGATGCAAACAGTGGCTAAAAGTGTAAGGGGAACACAAAATAGGTATTACACTTACTTAGCTGTTCTTTGGTTTTGGAATTTAGAGTGGAGTCTGGGAAGCTTTCCTCCTAGATGGGTGTGGGATGGAGCTGCTCTTTCCCTGGTACACAGGAAGTTAATCGTAGGGACAATGGTGTCCTGGTCTCAGGCTTGGCCATTTATCATGTGTTCTACTGCAAAGTGAAATCCAGTAATTTCATCCTCACAGAGGAAGATGTGGAGGAATTAGTGTACCAGGGTTTTCTGATCAGGGTGCTGTAGGAGAAGCTTTGGCCAGAGGGAGGTAGAGCAAACAGGCATTTTGGCAGCGGGAGGTTAAGTGGGAAGAGGATACAAGCATGAAGAGAACGACATGAGGAATGAAGTCACAACAGCGGACAGCTGGTTTGGGGGGTCAGGGCATTTCATATAACCGCTTTTTCTTGCCTGCTGGGCTGGACCTAGCGCTGGCCACGCACCAAAGTGAAAGAGCTGCCAAGTCAGTTCAAGGGGTGTGTGTATAAAGAATGAGCCTTGTGAAGGTAGCCCACCTGTACAACCATTGCTCTCGCAGTAATCCGCGCACCAGGAGGTGCAGGCAGACATGAGCTGCCTGGGTTGAAGCCTTGAGCTGGAAGTGCAGGGAGGAGCGGGCAGAGACCTCCGAGCTGTGCAGATGCAGCCAGCCCCGCTCAGGGCGCAGAGCAGCGCTGCAAACATGGTGGCACGGAGCTGATGAAGCCCACTGTGAGGATACTCCCAGTTCTGTCATGGGCTGTTTTGGCTGCTTGGTTTTACAGCCTGATAGCAGCTCTTTTAAAACAGTTTGTGTATGTGGGATCTACATGTTTTCTCCATTTCTGAGTGCCCTTTTCCCAGAGGGTAGACATCTGTGACTTTACAGCACTGTACTGCTTGAGTCGTGCCACTTCCATCTCCCTTCTTTAAACTGGGAAGATACAGCAACTGGTGTAACAGGGCTCATACGTTTCACCTGAGAGATTTCTGATGTACTGGGGAGGAGGAGGGAATCTTGGTGTGTGTCTTGATATGGAGCCAATTTAAGCCCAAAGGAAAGATTTCCATTGATTGTAACACAGTTTAAATCTGGTCTGTAATACCTACTAAACAACAAATCATGTTGTGATCCTTTTAAGTCATCACTGTTATATAAAATCAGGGGAATCATTCTTAGTTATTATCCCTTCCACTTAAACCTTCTGGGTATAGCAATGCACTCAGTTTTAGTGATAAAGAAAATACTGCACTCAATGGCTTTGGAAAACCACTAGAAAAAAGGGTTTGTGTACGGGATTAACTCAGTTTATATCCTGCTAAGTAGCTGTTGTGGAACAGGAGTGATTTACTGAAAAGTTGTGGAGAAAACCAGATCACAGTAGACTTGGTATTTCATAGCTAAATCATGGAGAAAAAGTTTTAAAAATAATACAGTGATGTCAGAGGCTTTTCATAGCTTGTAGAGTTTTCCCCACTAGAACTCAATTTCAATATGAACACAATTACCTGGAGTAGACCACTCCGGGGAGCAGAGGGAGAAATCCTTTAGTGTTTTCAAATTGGTGATGGAAGGAAATTAGCTGCACTTTAGCTAAGACTGAAGCTTGTTTTTTCTTCAAGCCCAGATTTTACCTTCTCCAGTAAGACTACGACATACTTGAGGCTGGTACTCTGCAGTCTCGTTCCTCATTGTCATCTTAACTGTCTAAAGCTACCTCTAACATTTAAATGAAGAAACATCGGAACAAATCACATAGCAGAGTTCCTCGTGTCTTTCTCAATATGTTCTGGTTTTAGTATACACTATTATCTGAAATACTATTAATCATAGAAACATTTGTTGTGTTACAGTTAGTGCTCAGTACAACAACAAAAATAAGCTAATCTGTGTATTTTGGAACAGTAGAGTCATCCTACAGTATGAAGGCCTTGGCCACGTGTCCTCAGCCTTGCAGGACAGCTTGGGAGTAGATGACTGCTTGCTGAGTTTCTTTTTCAAACAGTATTGTTTAAAACCTGCAAGTGTCAGAAATACTGAGATTACTGCAGCTAACCTCCCTGTATGGGCCTCATGCCACAGTAGCTAAACACCTCATATTTTTTTCCCCCAAGAGATCTGTTTTGTCCTCACAGCAGACTTGGAAGTTCCCTGCTCTCACTCACAGAGGCTGGGATACTGCATGGAAGTCAGCCAGGAAAGTCCTGGGTAAGCAGACTGCCCTTTATCTCCCTGTTGGCTAAATGCAGATTTGTATCTTGATGATTTGCTGCTCAGCCTCCTTCAATATGGAGTTTAAAGCATGCTCTGGATAGGTATCTATCTTTGGGGGGCAGCAGTAATATATTTTTCTGTGGAATGGTCCTTTTTGCTGAATTGTTTTCCGAATTGAACACACAGAAGGTGCCTCCCAGTTCAGTAGCAGTCTGTATTGGCTCTGTACCAGCTCTGTCAGTCACTGCAAGTCGATGCAGGTAGTGGACCAAGAAGCACTTTCCATGATGTAAAACCTCTCTCTGAGGTCAGAAAGACCTAGCTTTTTCTAGAAAGCTAGCACTCATAGCTAATTTTTTTGTAGGTTTGTTAAAGACAGTTTCACTATTGTACACATCCACACATAGTCTAAATTGTAAGTCATCTTTTTGCACAGGCTTATATGATTGGGAAAGGGTCAGGTGGAACAGCACCTTTGCTTTTCTTTGAGTGGCTGCTTCTTAACTTCTCTGAGGATAAAGGCAAAAGCATTTGCGCTCACAAGCTCTGACCATATTTGGTAAATACCTCTTTTGGCCACTCAATAGATTGTGAACAGGGGACATCACAGCTACTTCTAAAGGGTTTAAGCCCATGCTGGCTTGGGGTGTTGATAGGTGGCCCTGGGTTGCAAATCGTCTCCCCTCAGGCAAATCCATTCTCCTCAGCAGAAGCTATTTTATAGTTTCAAGTGATTACATTTCAAGGGTCCATGAAGGCAGCAACCCCACGCTGTTAATCAGGTATGAACACTCCTTATGAACTACCTTTCAAAACAAAGTTTGAAAAGGATACTTAGGCAAAGCGGAGTCTCACAGTTAAAGTGGAGTTTGCACTGTGACTGAGGAGAGTCCCCTTCTCAGACTCCAGTGTGCAGATGCATCTCCAAAATGGCTTTGCTTACTCCTTGCTCAGAAATCCTGCGATATTCGTACTTCAGAAGCTCACCGAATGCCAGGCTTTTACTGCCTGAGGAGAGGGCAATATTTCCCTCTTACAATCCAATCTTGAAGGCTTCAAGGCAAAGCTTTTCCTTGACGAAGGCAAAATATTTTATTTTGCCTGACTAAGGGACCAGGACCTTAATATATGCAATCTTTTAAGCTGTCTCAGGTTTTAATGCTCACAGAACTGAAGTGCCTTATGAATTACAGACTGACATTTCCTTTATCAAATGAAATGACTATGTTGGACTCATTCATGGAATGTTTCCCAGCACAAAACTCATTCTGCTTTATATTTCCATCAAGAGCTAATCCATAGTATTCTGGTTTATACTCACTGGTAGCCATTTAACTCTTTTTATTACAAAAACTTTGCATGATGCCATGCATGGTTCAGTAGAAACACTCTCTCCTGTGCTATAGTGATAGCTTTAAGATAAATAACGGTCTTTTCAAGATTGTTTGAATTTTGTTTATAGCTTCATCTACCACTTTAGTAGTAATGCACAGTGCTTTAAGATACATGAAATCATCTTTAGGTTCCTGGAGGGATGAATTTAGAGAGTACTTTGAAAACTCATCTGACAGATTTACTAGTAGCAAGAAAGTAAAGCAGATAAAAACCATCATAAGTAAATCCACCATTTTATTAAGGAGGTTCATCTTTCAAACCCTTTTGTGAAACTTTTCAGACCTTCAGTCCAAAATTTGGCTGATGTAAATGAACAGCTTCCTATTGATACACAATAAAATGTGTGGTTTAATACCAAGTCTATTCCCACATACCAATTGCACAGTCTTTCTTCAGAGCATGCATATGTAATTCCATTAATTTTGGAGGGAGATCCTTGTAGCCCCACATCAGAAATGGCATCTCCAAGGTTTGGTTAAAAATACCGCTCATCAGAAGCAATTGGGGTTTAATGTGTTACCTCTTTCCAGTTCATCTAGGGTCACTGAACTCAGTCCTTTCCAATTACAAAATAAATATATGAGCTTGCAACACTCCTAAAATGATTCTTTCTTAGATGCACACAGATCTCACCTGACATTGACCTGACTTGGCACCAGGATGTCCGTTAGATTTCACTGCATTTTAATTTCCAGGATTTTATCCGTAACACAGCTAATCTCAGCACTGATTTGAAGAAGTAATTTCCTTGCTTTTTGTGTTTTGACAGTGACTAGAAGTGCAACCATCTTGGCACTGACAGTGAAAATTTGTCATTGTGATTCTTCTTTAAGGTCACTTTCTGTAACTCCTACGGCTCGCCAAGAAAGACTTGCAAGGTTTCTGAAACAGTCGATAGCATAAGAGATTTACTGCACAGGTACTGGCGAGGAAGAGCCCTGCTCGTTCTAAGCTGTGCTCCAGTCTACCCTCAGCAGCTCATGTATTTTTTTCCAGACCAATGCTTCAGGTCTACAATTTTCCACATTTGGGCTCAGACCATTTACCATTTTGAGAAGGTTCACTTCAGCTTGTTTGAATTCCAGGAACTCATACCCAAACCAAGGAAATAACTCTGCTTTCAATATCTTTCCATACCTGTACCGCAGATTTTTTTTTTTTTTTCAGACAGAGATATAATTCAAGATTGTAGAAGCAATTTTTTTTTCCACGGTTGGTGTGTTTTGTGACAATAAGAGCCAGAAACAGAAGAAACTCATGGACTGAGTGCGGTCTTCTGCTATTCCAGCACCTGCAGCCAATAGTTGCAATCAGAAAATTTTCAATTTCCATAGTATTCCATTAAGAGATAAGTCCTGAAGTAAATTGGTTCAGCAGGTAGGCATTGAAAATGGAAAATTGTCTTAATCCAGCAGTTCCAGTTCAATTACAGTGTGAATTGCTGAGATGCTTTCATACGGATATGAAAAATCTCTCAAACAACAAAACAAAGGATAGGATTATTCATAAATGCCACATGGCTATATTTTGCCTTATGAATGCTGGACGGTAATCAGAAATATTTTTAAAGCAAATAAAAATGTTGCTTCTGCAAACATACATGCTTAAATATTAATCGGAGCTCTAGCACAATCCTGCTGAAATACTTAATGGTTTTCTGGCTGTCACTCACTGTAACTCTAACAGTGGTAATGAAATGCTGGTGTCAGCCCTGCTTGTCAGTGGCCTGGGAGACTGCAGCAGGTGTTGTTCCCTTTTTAAAAACAATGAGGCACTGGCAACCAATTTATTCCCATCTGGAGTGTGGTGAGTCCTGTGTAGATGCAAAGAGCAAAGTACCAAGAGCCAACGTGACCCATGCTTTGCAGGCATGGTGTGCAACCCCCTCTCTCCCTCTGCTCAGGGCAGCCATTAGAAATACCGATGTGTGGTCTGAAGCCGCCTTCCAAGCCCACTACCACAGGAAGGGTCCAGTCTGAGCATATCTAATATCTGAACTCTGGGATTTTCCCTTTAAGGTAAAAAGATGGGCCACAGGCTATTGGTATGGGGTCTGGATAGGAAGTGTGTATTTTCTGTAATTAAATGACATTTGAATATAACTACTTCTGCAGCCCATCTAGACTTACTGCAAAGTGTGTGAAACTATTTTAGCCCTGAAACTTTATCTAGAGATCATTTTATAGACTTGCCAGAGATGAGAAACAAGCATAAAAATGATATTTACCTCTAATTCTATTTGTATTATTAGGCCTTGAGCACAGAGAGAGGAAGCAAGAATGCCATTTAGGTGTGCCGCCCTAGCCAAAGGAATACATGTGCATATAAACAATAAAAATTCCTCGAATGGCAAGCCTTTAACCTTTCACTGGGTGGGTACCAACTTCCCGTGTTGGTTCCCCCCCCCCCCCCCCCCACTGAAAAAGTCATCTTTTTACAATGCCGTACTCCCTTTAATATTTTTGGTACATTTTAGACTGTGTTAATGTAAAAAAAAAAAAAAAAGCATATATAATTCAATTTTGTATGGATTAAAAATTAAATTAAAAACCACCTATAAAAGGATAGATGGCTCTTTCTTTTTTTTCAGGTCTTAATGATAAATTTTCTGGGAAAAGCACTGCACTTTTTTGACCAAGATTTCCAGTATACTAAGATACAAAAATATCCAAAGGTTTTTCTATGGTGCCTGTAGTATTACTTCTGTCTTAGAGGGGCCCAAATACTTGTATGGGTTTTACATATGAGCATTTCTTTTCCTCAGCTACCTCCATTTTGGAAGCCTATTCCATTTATTATTATGAACTGGAAGGTATATTTTAAAAGTAATGATGAAATATTGGCTGGAAGATTGGGCATGCCAGCTGTGGGGGCTTGTTCTCTCAGCAGAAGGAGCTCATTTATTAGGTGGCTTAAGCGTGGCTGACGTGAAGCACCCGTGTTTGTCAGTTCTTTCAATGCCGGTGTAGCATTCAGAAACCATAAGTGAAACGGGACCACCAGCTACGACGACACTAATCAGTGAATTTTACCTTCTGTCCCACTGACCCTGGCTGGAGGTTGGCCAAGCACGTTGCAAGTCCTCTAGGGCTTCCTTCCAGGAGAAATGCAGGCACAGGGAAGCTCCTCTGTGCCCAGCTCTCGCTTGGATATGAAGGCAAGGAGCCACTGGAGCAAGGTCCCATGTGCCCCAGCTGAGACATGGCCTCTGTGTAATGTGCAATGCAGATGCAGCCTGTTATCTCTGTATTACAGACAGGCAAGGGCAGTATCACAGAATCACAGCATGGCTGAGGCTAGAAGGGACCTCTGGAGGTCATCTTGGCCAACATCCCCTGCTCAAGCAGGGCCACCTAGAGACAGTTGCCCATGACCATGGCTTTTGAATATCTCCAAGGATGGAGACTCCACAACCTCAATGGGCAACCTGTGCCAGTGCTCAGTCACCCTCACAGTGAAAAAGTGCTTCCTGATGTTCAGAGGGAACCTGCTGTGTTTCAGTTTGTGCCCATTGCCTGCGGGCCTGTCACTGGTCACCACTGAGAAGAGCCTGGCTCCATCCTCTTTGCACCCTCCCTTCAGGTATTTATACACATTCATGAGAGAGATACCCCCTGAGCCTGCTCTTCTCCAGGCCAAACAGCCCCAGCTCTCTGACTTTCCTTGCAGGAGAGGTGCTCCAGTCCCTTCATCACCTCAGTGGCCCTTCACTGGACTCTCCGGTATGTCCATATTTCTCTTGGACTGGGGAGCCCAGAACTGGACACAGTAGGTCCTAACTTAGTGCTATCCCTGCTACAGCACCTTACGCCAAAACTGCTGGAAGCGATTCAGATGACCAGCCCTCTGGGGCTCCTCGACTTCAGTCCTGCTGAGTCACTGGAGAGGAGCCCTGGGGTCTGATTCTCTCCCATGGCTATGGGGAGATGAGGTTGGAGAGCAGTTTGTGGCGGTCATGCTGACTGCTGTGTGGGGCAGGATGGCCCAGTAAGAGCGCTCTGCTCATGTCCTGCCCCAGAGGAGATGAAGGCTGGCTCTCTGAGCAGTGCATGGTGCTTGGGCAATCCATGGCTGCTTGCCACCGGATGGCCTAGTGCGGTGCTGGGCTTGCTGCTGCCATCCTTTCTGAGCAAGGGCATACGCCATGGTGGCATCGTGAGGAAGCAGCTGTGTTTACTCTTTCCTTTTTCTCTCCCTTCTTCCAACCTCTAAAAGTATCAACAGCAGTTTGACCATCCATGCAGCCCCATTTCTCCATCCTTCCTCCCCTTCTGTCCAACGTCCTGAGATGTCTTTGCACCTCCATTTTCCCAGAAAAGCAATTGCCAGCCCCCCTCACCCCAGCCCTCCCATGCCCTTTCCTTCCCTCTCTCCCTGGGACTCTAGATTTTTTTTTTTTTTTTCCCCTTAAGGATGAGAAAGATGTTCTCTGTAATTAAGTTAGCACATGGATTCTACATTTATATATATTTATGAAATAACAAATAGTGTTTGAAACAACAAATAAAATTAATGCATACAAATAAAGTTAGTACATTGGGCTGCAGATGAAGCTGATCTGCATACTAAGGTACACGTGCATTTTTTCTCTCTCTTAATATAGCTCTAAAATAAGCAGAAAAACAAAATGTTGAAATTAGAATTAATATCATGGTGGTGTTCTGTAAACAAGAGTCTATGTAATCTTAAGGATCAGAAATGGTATACAGCCATACTGGAAGGATAAAAGAAATACACATTTCTAGGGAAAAAACTTTCAAAAATAAATAAACCAGCATATTTTATCTTAATGCATTAACACAGTATTATGTTGAGGAACAGAAGTAACCTTGGATATATGCTCAAGTTTAACAATTAAGAGCTACCTTTGAAATTATAATTTGCTGATATTAAAATGTCTTTTATAAAATAAGTTTGTTTAAAAAACTTATTATATATTCCCTTTAAAGTGTATATAAAGTATATAGACCTTATTAGTTGTAGAAAATATTCTTTCCCCAGTCAATCTGAGAGAAAGTGTTTCAAATAAAAAGCTTTCTATTTTCAATTGAAACTTGATATTGATTTTTTTTTTCCCATACTAGATTTCAGAAAACAAAGGAAAGAGTTTTTTCTGAGTAACCTGATTCCTCTTCCCCCTCCCTGCCTACTCTTCATATCTCCTTCAGGTGAGAGTTCCTGCTGCTGAGACTTCCTCCATGGGTTGTACCAAGCAGCTGATGCTCATGGTGAGTAAACAAGGGGCAGAGGTAGGGGAAGAGGTGGAGAGCCTTAGGAGATGGGGAGCAGAGCACATCTTGACTTTCTGAAGTTGACTGGTAGGGATCATTACTCTGTTCCCTGTGGGATGTGGTGAATATGGATTTCCATGTGGAAAAAATGGGAGTAATAATGATGTGTTACTCAAATCTGGGAACAAGAAGGTCAGAGCAGTGCTCAGAGGTGCCTGGTCAAAACACAGGTTTGTCTCTGGACCTCCTGGCTTCTTATGAATGGTATTGCCTGGCTTTTCAGAACTGTGGGTGTGTTAAAACTTTCATCTCTGTTCACCTGCCGCAGGTATCCACTGTTCACTATCCACCAGCACGGTCAGTGCTTCCTCTGAGCTTGATGAAAAGTACAGCCCTGGCTCCGCAGCCTTGAGCTCTGAGAAAGGGGAGAAATGCTCAGGGCTTTCTGACTGAGGGTGAAGTGGAGGCATGAAGGGTCAGGCCTTGGGGCAGCATGAGCAGGCTGTTGCAATGGGGAGACAGTCTCAGAATCCAGATTTTCATTCTCGGAACTGGAGGCATGCTGGCCTTGCAGCATTGCTGGCAGGAAGAGGTAATAAGGATTAGCATGGCCTGGTGCTCACATGTCCTTCTCCAAGCAGGGAGTAGTGATGTGGAAAGTCCTGGGACATTTCTTAGCAGTATTATGAACTCCCAACAGCCTGGTGCTGAGGTGGAGCCTGGTCAGAAAGCTCCTGTGCTGCAGAGCTGGTTGTGTCACACAGGAGAAACCTGGAGTCATGGATGAGCCGTGGGAAGAGATGTGAAGAGGCAGGAAAAAAACAAGGATTAATCTTAAGGTAGGTGGTTGCCTGGGATGGGGCAGTTTCTACTCTGCCCCACATGCTGGATGGTCTGTTCTGCAGAGACTCCCCGCTTCATCTGGGGCGTGAGTGGTAGGGCAGCCGCAGGGAGGGGAAAGGACTTGCTCTTTTATGTGACATTAGGGAAAGAAAACAACTACAAAAGCAACTGAAAACTGCAATGAGTGAGGAGATGGTTTGTGTCCTGCTGTGTGCTCTGTTCCTCCAGGAGCTGCTCTGTTGCCTTTCAGAAGAGAGGGAGAGTTCAAGAGGAGGAACACGAGAATGAGGCTGATGATAGCTTCATTTCTCAGACAGTATCGTATTTTTGGACGCTGACAGGTTTTAACGTGAATTACTGTCATCCAAGTTCACTGCTTGGTTGAATCGTTTTGCCTTCCCCAAATGTCCCTCAAATGTACTTGTTCCACAAGGCTTGTCACCTAAGCACCACTGCAATAACAGAAATCTCTTGTCATATCCTCTTTGTTCATAGTCAAGACCTGGCATTGCTGTTACTCATCAGTTTGGTGGCTTCAGAACAGCTTCTAAGTACACTTGAGAAGGACTTTTCTCAACGTGCACCTGAGCCAAGAAATATAACATGAGAAAAGTTATTACATCCCTTTCAGTCACTCCCCTTTAGTGGGGATGCGGTTGCAATGTTCTTGCATTACATTAGTCATTATTTATCTACAGACAGAATGAAAACAAAACTGAAAAGCCTCACTTTTTGCCTAATCGTGTTATTTCATCAGTTGTTCTGCCTTTGGCCATTTCTATTTATGTGTGGATTGACTGTGTGTTATTGTAAATCTGTTTAGAATTCTGCTAAGACATCTGTGTTATATTTTAAAAATAGTATTTTCTTTTAATGAGAGCTACATTCCATGGTGCCGACAGGCCTGCCATTCTAAGTCTCAAGTGTTCTTCTTGATGACAGTAGGAGGCAAATAAGACCAGATCTTCCCGACTTGCTTTTTTCCCCTGGATGAGCTTTTCTTTCTGTGTTTGTTTAGTATGTAATATTAAAGTGGTATTTAGCTTGTAATCTCCTATTAAATCAAGTGAGATGGGAGTGCTGATTTTGTGGTGTCTGTGGTGGCGAGAGCCGCTTGCAGGAAGATATTTCTTTGCAAAAGGGACATGACTAAATAATTAATTAAACAATGATTAATTATTTTTTTTCAGGCAGCAGGAGAAGGAGCTCAATAGGATAAACACTCAGGGTATTTCTCATTAATTTAGAAGTCACTTTTATGAGAACCATAAAGAAATCACTTGTCAGAAGATAATCCAAAGGTAGCTAAGCCTTGATTCTGTAGCGATGGATCTGCTGTCTCTGGTTATGCCTTTAGATTAGCAGCATTGTTCTTTAAAGTTTGGTCTTGGAGTTTGTTTGTATGAGAATAAAACTTTCATTTAAAAATAAAAAGAAGGCGCTTTCTGCAGTCTAGAGGAGGACTTGAAAATGCCACCTGAGCCAACTGTGATTAGGATGAAGTTACTTTGTGTAAAGGGGAGTGAAGGGACCTACAGAGTATTTATGATGTGGGTAACCCATTGGCCACTGCTGGTGGTGATCCACGTAGCCATGCAGATGTGCAGCAGAACTGGCAGCTGAACACGTGCCGTTTGTGTCCAAAACCACACTCATAAATCATGGGTGGGCTTGTGTGTGGGCATGGGTCATATCATATTGAAATAGACCTTTATTTAATGTGGTGGGAAGACATTACAACCTTTGTTCAGTATGACTGACCACAAATTACAGCATTCCCTCTGTTACTGTGTTTTGTTTGATGTCGCAATGCGAGTAGACTGTCTGGATACTGAGAGTGCAAACTTTGATATTAGTTTTGTAGCCAAAAAGGTGGACTTTTCCCAATGGATAGCTAACATGGGATACCTATGCTGTAAAACCCTAGCTGAAACAAGACATCTGTATTTCTTACCCTGTGGTAGCAAGATGAGCTCAGCATTTTATGCCGTACCTGTGGGGTAAACTTCTAACTTGCCTGGAAGTGAAAACTACAGGAGCTTTGTCTTCCCTAACATTTTATTGAGGATAGCAAATGCCAGCTTTTAAAGCGTATCTTCTTTAGTAGCGAAGAGAATACCAGTCTCTGAGTGCCACCTGAATACTTTGAGTATCCTTTTCCACTGTGGTGACCATATCCTTCCCTGAGCAGTTCTGTGGCAAGTCATCACTCTTATACCAGTACCACCAGTGCTTATCCTAAGATTGTACCACAGTGTGGGAGAGGGAGAAACTCATACCTCTAAGGAAACCAGGAGAGTTAATGTCTGTATAGGAAATTTCTGAAGACATTGCATCACTGCTAGTGTGCAAAAGTAGGGAAGGGGAGGAAGCGATGGCAGGGAATTCACAGCAGAAGCGGTGGTTTGCAATATTTGCTTAATGAGACTAGAAAAAGAATTATGAGGAAGCATTGCCTGACCCGGAATATCTTTCCTCCCATGTGAGGAGGCTTTAAAAATAAACAAAGCTAAGGTGTGTCCATGAACTGTCAAGCTATCATTACTTCAGTGGGGATTATGCAGGTGTTGGGAGAAGGGATGGAAAGTGGAGCTTTGCAAACATCTAGGGTCCCATTGACACTAGGGGTTTCTACCCAAATGCCCTGTTGCTCCCTGCTAATTATATACACTTGACTTTACACCTCAAATACCTTGACCTCTATGATAAGAAGTTTCAGTCACTCTCTGTCTTTCCAAGCAGAGCTTTTATTCAAACATGCAAATAAAAACTCACATTCTCTCCCACAAAGAGGTAGAGTTGTGCTCATCTGCTTCTCATGGTTTTCATCACATGACTGTAAACAAAATAATAAACAATGAAAAATATTTAGGCAGAGTTAAAAAAGGCCAAAAAGATAAACCAACAGATATTTTGAAAATGGATATTTATAGTTACATTAATTTCTGGTCTGTGCAGATTGCATGCCATAGAATTCAGTGCATACTCTCTCGTACCAGCAGTGCAGATGACCCAAGAGCAAAAAGAAAAGAAACAAAAACATTTCTGGCATGTTTGAATCAGGTTTATTTTGGTGATGACTTCTTGCTCAGCTGTGCACATCAAAACAAAGCGATTGTTATGCTCTCGGTGAGAATTGTATTTCTATGCCATGACACTACCAGTACTGAATCATGGTGTTCTTCCAACTCTCCCCAAAACAACGGTCTGCCTAAAAGTATTTAAGAAAACACAGCTATTATTGTTTTCTTATATGTTTTCATGCACTGAACATGGGAAGTCCGAAAACACAGCCGGAGTCTTGCTGACACTTTTGTTTTCATACAAGTGAAATTTACTGTAATTTGTTTTGAAAGGAGGGTCACTCTCCCATCAGGGAAATTCAGAGGCGTCTAAGGAATATCATTAAAAAAAAGAGAAAGATTTCCATTCTTGTGGTCAGTTGGTGGGTTGAGGGTGCTTTGGGCTTGCTTGGAAAGATATTCAAGGCCATAATCTGCTATCTGCTTCTCACAGTAAAACAGTTAGCAGCATACTATGTTCCCTGCAGGGCTTTTGCTGAGTTCTGCCTCCACCAGAGCCGTCTCTGGATGCTTTCATCACTGCTTTCATGTGACCTTACAGCTTTCCTGACTCATCAGAACTTGTTTCATGTCAGGAGACCACTTTCTTTGGCATCTTGCCTGCATCCAAATAGCTCCTCTGAAGGCCTTGTCAGAGTACTTTAGGGAGATGACATTTTTGTTTGTGACCTCTCTTTGGATATGTATGTATCTCTGTGTTTAACCAACTAAAGGCTGTTCATACTCTTTAAATCTAGACAAGTGCCTATATCTTACCAGGTGGGCCTTTGAAGACTTCTTTTTGCTGGGCAGCTATTTCTGCCTAATGTCCCCAGCCCCGCAGAAGGAACTACAACTGCGGTGGGGTATATAATTTTGTAATGAAGGGGAGGAAAGCCTGTTTCCTCCCTTCTCATTATAACTATCTAGTAGGAAGCTACCCAGCAGCCTCTCAAGAGCGATAGATATTTGCTGAGCAGAAACTTACTTCCGTTTACAGCAGTCTGTGAATGGTCATAATGCTAAGGTAGCAGTGGCTTGACTGAACCTTTTATGCTGAAGTGAAACCAAGAAGTGAAGAAGGGGTGGGGGAAGTCTGCCCCAGTTCCCATACTTTGTTGGAAGTACTAATCTTGGCTTCTCCAGTGAGTTACATCCCAGCATCCTTTATAAGCCAGAGCAGTGCCTTTGGAAGGGCAAGCCCAAAGACCAAGTAACTGGTCAAAAGAGGTGGAGAGTGTCTCCCTTGCTTCTCTCCCACTTAAGGCGCTATGAACCCATACTTACAGCTACAGATCTGCTAAGCATCACTGCCCCAGTGGAGGGTGCTGTTGTCTATGTATTGTCCTTTCTCCTTCAGACAAGAGCCAGATGACGTGCCCATCACCATTGCTGCATCGCTTTAATGTAGGGAGTAAGTGTAAGTAGCCCTTCATTTCATTATTACTAGTTTTGCTGATCCAACAAATACTGATTCCTGGATCTTCTTCACAATCCTGTCCAGGACCTCACCCTGACTGCGATATGACCCCATCTCCTTGAAGAACTGTGAATCTTCCACTGAATTGTGCCCTGTCCTGCTGCCTGTGTCTGTTTCCCCTGGGGTCCACAAGCCACAAGGGTCCTGTGTCCCTCTTCTGTTACCTCAAAGGTACTGGTGCATTTTAACCATCCCCTAGCAAAGTAGTTGAGTAGTCGTCTCCCTTTATTTTCGTAGACTTCATTGCTTACAAAACAGAATCACATTGCTGTGGATCACAAGCACTGCTCTGGATCTGGTCTCTATTGTGGTGGTGCAGGTACTACACAGAAGAGCCTGATTTGTTGTCACTCTCAAATGTTGTCATAGCCTCCTGCTTCCCACCAGTTTTAATGGCTGAGGGTGAAGTCTGGAGCATTGGTGTTTGCTGTGCTGACTGACAGCCTGCACTGATGTTCACCCGTTCTCAGGAGGGCTGAGTTGTAATAGCAGGCTGCCCACTAACATCTTGGATAAAATTTCCTACGTGTCTCTACCACTGACCATTGCCTTATGGGGGCAGAGCAGATTGTTTTGGAGGAAACCTGAGCAGATGTGCAGTGGTGAGTGAGGGTGGAATAACACTATGGATTATGATCCAGCTGCTCAGTGTATAAATCGCTGGTCAAGGGTTGTGAGGCAAGTCTGCTTTGTTAGAAATCATTCATGAGACCCCAGGTACTCTGGTTGCTCATACCAAGACAAGGGCAAAATCTGAGTGGGATACCTGTAGGGACAATATCAGCTCCAGCTGAGATGCTAATCCTTGTTAATATATGATCTATATCCCAAAGAGCCAGAGAAAGTGGCAGCAACTTCTGTGGCTAGTTCTGTAAAGCCAGATAATATAGACAGCTGTTGTTCTGGGTTTGAGATGCAGTATACAACAGACAAGGGTCACAACATGTATAACCCACAGGTTTCACCTTTAAACAGTAATAGTGATTGGGGAAGTGTAACAGATCACCCTCTAAGTGTGAAAGCTAGAAGTCACCTTTCCCATTTTTTCAGCCTTCGTTGATGAAAAGAGATTGACTTTGCCCCAGCGAACTCAGCAGTTTAGTCTTGCTTTGCTTTGGGTAAAACAATCTTGTTTCATTGAACATTATAAATAGAGACACACTTTTCCATCTCTTGTGGAATCTCTCTGGCCCCCACTTGTACACAGTGGCAAGCTACTTGTCTTGGGGGCATTTAAAAAGCAACAGCACAAATCTAGGCTTTTATCTTTCTGTGTGAAGAGCAGAGCAACTTTTTCTAAGCTTACTGTTCCCGGCCCTGCTGAGTTGCAGAGAATGGGCCCACGTTGTTGTATGTCTTTCCTGTAGATGTTGATGTATTGTTGACGCTTATCTGTACAGCCCTCTGCTCTCTCTGGTGAGTTTTAATTGAAGAGAGAAACTGCTGAGGTGTACGTCTGAGTTCCTGAATCTATTCACAATGGCATGAGAAGGAGTGATTTAGCAGGAAAACATAGAGCCTGTCAGCAAGGTGTTTTGCTCAACTGTTTCTGACAAGAAATAGAAATTACTTTAGAAAATCCCCTGGCATAAGAGTCAGCCCAGTCCCATGAGCCTGCCTCTGGAGCTTGACCTTCCCAGCCGCATTCTGCTGCCTTCTGGCCACTCCATTAGCTCTTCTGAACAGGATAGAAGCGGAAGGGAGAGCAGAGCTGGATTTAACCCCTTGTCCACAACCAAGCACATGCTGGATCACAAACCATCATTGCTGTGTCAGGCACAGTTTTTGGTTTACAGCTCTGTGTCATAACACAGCGCTCAAATTCCATCCCGGTCCCTGCGGCTTAAACTGTGTAGGGTCATAGGAGACTCAGTTCTGCCCGAGATCATCACATCCTACTTTTGGGGTGCAAACACATCCTACGGTCTCTTTCACAGACTAATCTCCTTTAAAAGTAGTTAGATCTTCCAGCTCTCTTTCTTTTGTCTCCCATTAGAAGGCTGGTTGCGAATCGAATTGCATTGCCAGGCCTGATTTGCAGGCTAAGTTTATTCATTACTTGTCTTTATCCTCTGGCTCTTTGGCTTGAATAGTTCTTTTCCCTATCTCATGCTTACAATATTTCATGTGTTCATAAAAACCAGCTCTGACACCTGCCAACCTTTTTTTCCTTTTCTTCTTTTCTCGGTGAAACAAGGCCATCTTGGTGTCCTCCCTCTTGTAATGTAGGGCTTCCACTTTCTCTGATAATTTTGGTAGCTGATATCTGAGCATCTTTCTTGTACATCACTGATGCTTGGTTTCTTAACCTGTGCTGTACTTCTCTTAGAATTCCCCAGCCTCAGATCCTGTTCCTGATCACATTAATCTAGTAGCGTTCAGAGACTGCTTAAGAACAAATTAAGGCTGTACAGAAAGCTGGCTGTGTGTTGAATACCACAGGTTAATCCCTGTGAATTCAGAAGTGATTCTATCTTTTCATGGCAAGGTCAATGAACATAATTTAGAAGTCATAAACCCTGAAGAACAGCATCATTATTAGTACTGATGGCTAACCATGAAAACAGGTAGTACAACAGACCAACACAAATAGCTTAATTTCTTTCAACCAAAAAGCTGTTAAAGATTTTTTTAAATGTGTCAAGCACAGAGACACTGTTTATAAAGAACTTCCATTATTTATATGGGTTATCAGGTGCAGTTTGTAGGCTGATATCTGAAAATGTACATGTGGAAATGCTAATTTGAAAACATTAGGCCTTGTACAATAGTCAGTAAAATAACCTCTGGGCTCTCCACACATGTATACCACCAGTCTGTACAGATGGTGATGCTGCCCATGTGAAACTGAGACCACTGGCAGTGTCTCTTCAAGATTAGATGAAAATTTCAAGGGCAGGGACTTTCTTCATTTGTGTGTAAAGCTTTGTGCGTCTTTTTGACACCTTGTAAATAATATAACAGGGTTCTGCTCATTTTCTTCCTCATATATGAGCAGTTTCTGTCACAGCAATAGACAAGCATAAACTCAGTAATCTATCAAGATTAAGGTTGGATGTTGGGGTTGACTGATGCAGACCTTTTATTCTGCACAAGCTCTAGCTGAGAGTTGCAGGTGAAGCAGCTATTTAGACTCTGAAAGTGCTTACCTGTTTATATTTGCTCTTCCCACCCACTAGAAATCATTTAAAATGAGCCAGGAGATGGAATTAACAAGAAAAATATGACTATAACCATAGAATGAACACAGCTACTTGAGAAAATACAGATGACTCTCATTCAGGATGGAGGAAAAGATACTGAATGATAATTGGAGTGTTATCTTTGAAGGTCAGTTGTTTTCTCATTGCTGGGCCAGCTGTCCAAGCAGTCTTCCTACGGTCGCCTCTTGGCTGGGGACATAAATCTATCCGTGTAGCTCATGCTGTTCTTTGTTTTTTTCTCATTAACGAGAATGGGGTAGCCTACCAACCTTTATTGTTCTCGTCAGCCCAGGAATACTGACGATAGCATTATAGATATCCTCAAGAAACAGAATTTCAGGGCCCCTGCGATATGTTTTCTGCTCTAGTGGTTTTTACCCTTGGGGTAGTTATGATGTATGATGCTGATGTATTGGGCATAACTGTTACCTCAGCATGTTGCTAGCTATGCTCTGTGTGGAATTTAAGATCCTTTCTCATCTGCACTGTCAGATCAAGTCTTCTAACATCTTGGCAGTTAGGTTTTTTTTAGCAACCATGAGCCAATGGTGGAAGAAACTGATTGCAGAGGTATGAGGGTGCTTCTCTGCCTCTTTGTACTGGTGATCCTCAACCAGTGCTGTGAGGTGAGTTGCTGTACTCCAACATGTTTAACTATAGAGCATCTGACTATAGGGAAGGCTTGACTTTTGACTGGTTTTCTTTTGTGTCATTTACATTGACTTTTAACCTGTTTTACTCTTCCTGGCATACTGTAGCACCAGTAAAGCCAGGATGCAAAAAAAAAAAAAAACCTAAAAAGATCCAGTCTGTCAGGCAGGGTATAGTGCTGTCACAGTTGCTGTCCCAGTTTCATGAAGGTTATTGTCACCTGGGTGAAATGCAAAGTCTCTCTTCTCAGAAGGAGCATATCTCCTCAGACAGTGCTGTGGGGAGGGCAGTGGAGACAGCCACTGTTTTGCTGGAACGTCAGGAGTGGCTGTGCTGGATCAGAAGAAAAGTGCTCGTGGGTCAGTGTCCCCAACTCTGGCAGTGGCCAGCGGCAGACTCCCAGGAAAAGACTGTAAGCAGCAGGACAAGCCCAGAGGGATACCTCCTTGAGAAATCTTCCCTGCTGCCAGCCGTCGGAACTTCTCGCATCAGAGCTTATATTGGCCTCTTTTATGTTTTATAAGTGATTGAGATAGCCCAATTTTAAACACAGCAAGAGCTGTCACGGATTCTGCTACCAAATTATAGAGGAGGTTTAAAGCAGAGCCTCCTGCTTTCTCTGTGTCCTGTCTCTTGCTTCTGCTCTGCAGCAGTTACATGCACTGTCTGTAGGGGTTCCCCCAGTCCCAAGATCTGACTTCTGTCTAGCAGGCAAAAGTACTGAGTGTGCCTGACATGCAAGCTATGCTGATATATTTGCAACACTAACCACATGTCAGATGCTTTCCTTCAGGGGTTGTGGGAAGAGGAGTTCACTGGGGAGAATGAAAGCCCACAGCAAAGATTAGTGGAAACCTTTTTCTGCAGCTTTGAGGTTCCCTTAGGTGCCTCTTCTCTTTATGACTTCAGTTGCTATGTCCCTTGTAGCCCTGGGTGCTGATGGTACCGGTGCAATGGAGATAAAAAATGGAAGAAATAACCAGAGATTGCTTGGCCTCATGTCAGCCATTTATTTTCACTGGTATGGGGATTTCCCCCCTCAGTAAAAGGAGATGCTTTTAAAAGGGTCATCTGGTCTGAGTGTATCCTCTGTGACTAAAGCAGTCCAGCTATTGACTACTGAGGTTCTGCTGCCTTTCCATAACCGCCAGCTGCTAATTTGTAAATACCATCAGCATCTGCATTAAGCCACAATCTTCACATGATGGATGTAAATCAGAATAGCACCTGCACTGTGGCATTTAATCAGCAGCAGTCATTTAGCACAGCAACTTAACTGTCATTATATAAGTGAGTCAGGTCATCACAGACTAGCACCTAATAGCTGACTGCTTGCTACACAAAGCTATGTGGTCTGGCTGGGATTTTTATGTCCAACTGTTGCTAAAATGAAATCAGAGAGAGTGATCCTGGCTAATGCTGTGCTGCATTTCCTCTTTTTCTTCTCTGTATTCAATATACCCCTTCCCACCCACTGCTTTTTCCCATCAGGGTCTGTCACATGATAAATCTACTGAAAGTCTTGCATTAATCATGCCCTTGTGAATTATCCAGCAACATATTTCCTCTGTCAGTCAGCCTCCAATTTGAAATGATAAAGCCTGCTTGCTTGTGACTACTGCATTATCACTGGTTGCCTTCTTACTGGCTTTAGTAGCAGAATAAATGGATTTAGACTGGTTCATTTGTAAATCCACAGCACACATATCCGCCTCTCTCCAATTCTTGAAAGCTGGAAGTCCAGATGAAGCATAGGCAAGGTTTTCCAAGAGCTAATTTAGAAAAGCCTGCTTTTGGCTGTAGCTTTGTAGCAGTGTCCCACCCTCAGAATCACTGAGGATCCAGATGAAGTTCACCCTTACAGTATGATGCCAGTACTGTAATATTCTCGTTAAAGAATCTCAGATTGTTTTTTTTAAGAAAATGTCCTGAATTGATTGAATTAAATCGGAGAAATAACACACCAGCTGTGTTGCATGTGCAGAGGTTTCAGTTGTTAGCTCAATTAGTTTGTCTCTATAAAGAACAAGTGGAATGCCTAGCCTTTAAGTAAACAAGGAATATGATAAGGTAAAGAGAAAAAGAAAAAAGTTAGGTAATAGATCATTTTAATGAAAACAGTGTTTTGTATGTGGATTAAGGAGATAATTTAGGCTTTCAGATACCCTGATGCATGGTGCCAGATAAAAAAAATCACACTTCTGTCTGCATGACTGTGCCTATTAATGTTACAGATTATCCAAGAGATTGCAATTCTTTTATTACATTCCTTTTGTGTATTTCAAAGCACTTTTGCATGGAATAATTTCACTCTTTCCCTGATGTACTGTGAAATGATTCCCTTGTTGCTTATGTGGATTTTTCCCACAATAATGAAGGAGGAAAAATAATTTTAAAGGCAAGTGTAATTACAAAAACAGTAAGTGTTGCCAGGGGAATCTGGGATGGGGGCAGTGCTATTATCGTCTCTTTGATAGACTGAAGACAGTAAGTGTCTTTACTGTCCCTTTATAAACCCCTCTTCTTTCCTCTCCCTCTCCTTTAGCTATATTTTCCTGTATATGAGACTGATCCATACTCTGTGGAAGTGAAAGTTCCCTTGTTTCCTTCAAAGGAAAATGCCCTGCAAGTGCTAGTCACGGGCCTGCTTCTGAACACTGTTAACTGGAGGGAATGGAGGAATACCTAGATCCTCTTTTGGGGAGTTGTACTGAAATACTGGATATTGTAAAGCTTTTTGAAGGCAATGATCTTGGACACAGCCTTTTAGATACCTAGTGGTTTATATTTATAAGGGACAAAACTCAAAACTTCCTAAGAGTCAGCCAGCAGTGCAGCTGGGGGAAAAAAATCCAAGTTTTGTTTGTTGGCTTAGGGCTCAATCATTTAGTGGTAGACTACAAATTGCTAATAGCTTTCACTCCTGTTGAGATCAGCTGGAGAGGAGTACCGTGTGGAATTCCACAGTACCTGGTAGCACTGGCCTTCGCTACGGAAACACAGATATAAGAAATGAGCAGTGATGCTGGATGAGGGCTCACTTTCTGCTAGTCCTGCCTATTCCTCAAAGCTGGAAGTGGAAAGTGTAGTAATACCGACACAAGGCTGTTCTTGTTTTCCCACTGATGTTAGAGCTAGAAGAGAACATTTATTCCCCACACACTACCACTGTCTTAATGGCAGGCTACTGTTTTCTCTTAACTAGTTCATTCCCTTCAAAGTTTCAACACAGCAAATCAGGCTGTTTTTCTGACACTCCATTTCCTCGGGCATGTGCCAAAATCTGAAACTAGTAAATACGCCTTTTCTTTCTAAATGGACAGCTTCTGTTACTGCTGTTAATCTCCTGTTACTCTGCAATTGCTTTGTGGAGAGCATTTCACTGGGTAGCAGTAGCCCTCTTGTCCACACTAGCAGCCCTCTTATCCACACTGGACACACATCACTACCTCTTCCAATATCTTTATGATCTGTTGTAGTTCATTTCCCCCACCCCCCCCCCCCCCCCCCAAGTTCTGGTCCTTGTCTTAGGTTGTGCTTTTTGTTAACTCTAAGGGTAGTAGCTTCATGTGTTGTAGGGCTTCTCATTTTCTTGAATTTTGAATGTTTTCACTGAGTGTCAGGGCCCTGATGGTGCTATCAGGCCTTGCTGTGTCTGATCCCAGTTCCCCTCACAGGCCCTGACCCCTCACCTGCAGGCCCACCTCCTGTCCCAGCCTCCGCCTGTCCCCCTCCCCATGGAGGCGCCCAATGCCTGGGGCTGGAGCTGCCCTGGTTCCCTCTGGCTGCCCTGGTTCCCTCTGGCTGCCCTGCTCCTGGCTGGGGTGGTGGGACAGGCCCTGGCTGCCAAGCCCTGCCATGACCCACCTAGGGGAGCCTGCAATGCTCCGGCGCCCAGCCCCAGGGAGCCACGCCACTGGCCCCCACAGTGCCCTGACATGGAGCTTTGTGTGGCCTTTGTTTTCCAGTTTTATTTTGAGTAGTATCTTGTTATTTCTGTCATGTTCACAGTGTGAAGCCATTGTCCACATTTCCTAAGCTCAACTTTGCTTTGGGTTGAGTTCCTGTGTTTTCACAACTCCTCCCTAAGTTTGTTTCCCTGCGCTCGGTCCTGAGGCACAAGCACGACCCAAATAGTGCTCCTGTTCTTTGCATTAAAATGTGCACAAAGCTTTTCGTTTCCCTGCCTCTTGCTTGAAAGCATCTCTGCCAGGTTTTTATCTGGTGTGCAGGCCTCCTCCAGCTCCTATAATTGCATTTCATAACCTCCTGTACCTGAAATAACTAAAAGCTCTTTAAAATGTCAAATGATCACAGTCAAAGCCTGTCAGGAATGGAGCTTGTCAGAGACAAAGCTACCTTCTGATTGCCCTCTGCTTTGCTGGCGCCCATTTCTTGCTGATACATAACGAAGCTCTGTTTAAATCCTTGGCAGTAGCCTCCTATCTTTCTTTCCATTTCCCAAGAGTTTTGGCTCTGGCTGGGGCTTGAATCGCTTCATTCTCTTAAGGTGTTTTCTGAGTTTGGTTTATCCACAGGACCATGCATTATTTGGGAATCGCTCATGGCCAAGGAGGTCAACAACAGCCTGGGCCATCCAGGGTGTGAACCCATCACGCCAGCCTCCGCGTGGCTGAACGCCTCCTTCCTCTGTCCGCTCTTCCCAGAGCACTCAGAGCACGTACAGTTCCTCACAGCCCTATTGCTTCTGCTTAACGAGGACAGGTGGTTGTCAGGGAAGTCAGAGGATCTGCTAAGAGCAGGCTGACCTTTACGTCTGTTATTTACCCTTGTATGGAGGTTACTTTTGTACCATTCCCACAACTCATTTCTCTTTCTGTTGCTTGAAAGCGAAGAGTCCTCTTCCAGTTCTTAGTCCCAGGCCCTCAGTTCTCTAAGTAATGTCAGTTTTATACACGTGCAGTTTCTTCGCTGGTTTTACACGTGAGTTACCCAGGTAAGAGGAGGATCTGAACCAAGTGCTCCTTCCCACAAGTTTCTCTGTGCCTCTGGGGGAGTAATATCTGGGTCAATCTGAGCAAGAAGCCCTTCCTTATGCCTCTGATAAAAGGAACAGGAAGATTGAGCTCTACAAGATCAAACAAGAGAGAACGACCACTATCAATGACTTTCCTTTTCCTAGAAACAGCAATTCATCTAACCTGTCCAGGGCTTTCTAAAGACAGAAAGGTTGTGAGAAACAGACCCAGCTTCTGCCCAAATCTCAAGACAAAATGTGAACGGTGTTGATAAATGTTTCAAAACTTGGTGTCTCATTCAGGACTGCTCTGCTGGCTGTTCCTGTGTAGTGTGGTAGTTTTTATACATCTTTGCAATATTCTGACTGGGAGTTTTTGCTTTAAGAAATTTACTGCCCCTTGTAAGCTAAGACTTTCGGAGGGCCCACGTCCTGCTAGTTTAAGCCAGCACTGCCCTCTTCTGGAGATGACATTAGGCCTTTTCAGTAGGAATGATGGTCTTTCTGAAGCATCAGCTGCATCCCGGACCGGGAATTGAGTCAGCAAAATATTTATTCAACTCGTATATGTAATGTAAAGCATGTGAGTAGTTCTTCTTCTTAGGTGCTTAAGGACATCAACACGTCAAACTGAAACCATTAATACTCTGACATAATAGCTTCAGTGGAAACACTCGTGTATAAAATCACATGTATTTATGCCACACTGAACTGTGTCTCTGAATCTTAAATTTTGGGAGCAGCTCCTTATTTGACCCTTGCCAGAGGGTAAAAAATTTCACTAGACTGTGATAATTTGCCCACGCTGAGCATCTGCTCTTCAGATGCCTTACAACCACACCACCTCTACTGTAGTGTCTGTAAACGTTTCATAAGCCTTACTTCTTTCTGGCAAGGTCCCTTTCACAAAAGGGAATAGACACTTGTAGTTGCTGGAGAAGGTGGCTATGAATCTCAGCTGCCTTGTCAGGAGGAAGCCCAGGTGGCCGCAAAGTCTAGGCCTGTTCTGCGTGGGCTGGATGCATGCTATAAGCTGCTGCAGTGTCCTGGTCTCTTGGCTATGGCCATGAGGGGCTGGGTGTGCCTGGGATGTGCACATGGACCTGACAGCTGGCAGAAAGTGCCACGAGTTGCGCAGCTGAAGTCACAGCCGATACTTTGTGTAGGTGGTTCTTGTGAAGGCCTTGAATTTTAAGTTACCTATCAAATCGCACAGCCTTTTGGGGAGCAGTTTATCTTATGGGTTGTGATGTGCTCGAGTGGTTGTAAAGGCTGAGAAGCAGAGCTAGATTAACTTTATGACTGTCACCAAGACCAGATTTCACTTTAAATATTTTATGTGGTACATTTGCAGCCCAGAGAAATTTGTACCTTCCTGACAGTATTGAGTTTTCTGAAAAATATGATGTGGGGGATGAAAAAGGAAACCCCAAACAAAAACTCATTCAAGTACAATGAAAAGTACAGTCCTATATCACTCTCTAGCAATTTCAGCCAAGAATTAGTGCTTTTCAAGAATCAATGACAAGTGATTTACAATATCCTTGCAACATCTAATGTATGTTACAATGACAGAGCCACGCTAAGTGACATACACCAAGTCATTCAGTACCTCATCTATAATTGAGGATACCTGATGTCTAATTGCATCAAACGTGGTGGTTTTGGTATGATTGTCTACCAGGATTGCTAAACAAATAAGAACTACACTTTGTTGGTGTTCAATAAAGTTTGAAATAGATGTTTTGCATCCTTTCTTTCTGTAAACTTCCTAAATTTAGACACTCCAAGAAGAAACAAACAAAAAAAAAACCAGAAAAAAAAAAGTGGGCTAGTTGATATTTTAAACATTATTATGCCACTGGCATAGGAAAACATTTCTTCTCTAAGTTTTACTTCCTGATTGGTAACACTTGGGAATTCTGAGGAATTATGCAAAACGTTGAAAGTGGATATTTATCCAAACCAGGGCTCCAAGTTCTGAATATCTCAGTCACTTTCACTAATTATCACTAACTCTTTGTCCAGCAAGACCTTGACATCGGTATACTCTGATCTTTTCCTTTCAAGTTGGCCATATTTTTAAGAGAGAAGAGTCTTTCACAATATTTTTTGGAAATATTCAGTACAAGGTGGTTGCCTTTCTGATTTTCCCACAAACAACAAATGTTTATTTGTCTTTTCATTATCTGCTGTGTAAGAAGATATGTACAAGGCTTGTCACATTCACCGACAGAAATCTCTACTGCCACTGTAAATTAGGAGTAAACTCAGTCAAAAGCTATGAAGCTCAACTGGTGTGAAACTGCTCTGAAGAATTGATTCAAGGGCAACTGGAGTTAATGGGAATGTTCCCATTGACTTCCATGTGCTTTGAAGTATGTCGTGTAATGCAAAATAAGTAATGGACTTGTGGGTTGATGGTGGTGGTGAGTAGAAATGTTCAGAGATTAATTTTAGAATGGGGAGAGCAGTTATCCTTAGCCTTCCTGTAGAGTCAAAAGGGAAAAGGCGGTTTCTCTTCTGGGCTGTTCTTTGTCACAGCTTTTTGAGCCACTAATTTGCATTCACTTCTGCTCCAGTCCTGCCTGTCTGATGCCTTCAAAACTCCACTGAATCAGTAATTCCCCACCCTTATTGGTAGTGTTGATTAGTTTGAATTATGTTTTAATGGTTGTGCTGGCAATACTTTAACTGAAACTAATGAAAATCCCATGTAAATAGTACTGAATTATGTTTTATATAGGATTAGTCATACTGGATATAATCAGGTACCCATTTCTTATAGTAGGGTCAACAATATTTTCAGTAGAATTTTCAGTATTTAGGGATTTGAAAAAGCTATGAACACAAGGATTTGAAAAAGCTATATACACAAGGAGTCAAGGACAATCCTCCTGAGCACATAGAGTCTTGTTGCTGAGGCACCTGCAAGAGCAATAGATTTTGAAAGAAAATAATGTCTTTCAGGATCGGAGGTCTTGTTTGTGTTTTTTTGTTTTTTTTTTTTTTTTTAAGCTTTCCGTAACAGTAGGTGGTCTGGAAAAAATCTACCACAAGCTTCAGCAACAAAATGGCTGCTCAAGTCTGAGCTAAGGGAGACTCGAAAAAAAGAGCAAGGCGATGCTTCATGGAGCCTGTGCTCTGCACACTGCAGCTCTGCTCTGCCTTGGCAGCTTTTTGTTGTGATTTGTCGTGATGTAAGTACATTTTTCTTTTCATCTGACAGAATAGCGTTAATTTCTCCTGCAGTACCATGTTGGAAGATGAAAAGTTTTTTGGCTCCCGTGCAGTATATTATAATACAGGCAAAAGCTGTGCAGGTTTTTTAAATTATGTTTGGCCTTCATTATGTCAAGATTTCATAGTGTTTCATAGAGATTTTATAATATTTCTGTGGTTATTACAAGCAGTCAATTACTATGGAAATTATAGACTGTGCTTGAATGTTTGGAGTGAGAAATTATAGATAATTTCTGGTATGTTGGTCCAGTTTCTATGGTAATCTGAATAAGTGTGAATTAATTGCCTGTTGTTGCCATGGTTCTTTATGGTAATTCCAGACTCTTAATGTTTGAAATATACCAGGTTACATTTTATGCATGTCTTTAGTACTTGTTAACATACCTCTTAGGACATTCCAAAGATTACTGTCATCTCATTTCCCCTGTTTTTGACTATCTAAGGATGTTAAAATGAAGAGCTGGAAGATAATGTTCTTTAAGAAAATCCCTCTAGCCACACTGGCTTTTACTTTGCAGTCCAAGAAGAAGTCTATTAAGGCCAATTTCCCATTACTACTTTAGGCTCTGGTTGGGGCCCATAATCCTTCTTGTGCAGTAGTGATTGGCAGGCCATTATTTTTGACTTACCTTTCTCTCCTGCTGTTGTTAACATATGGAACTGCTGCCAGCTTCAAAAATGTCTTGGGCAAAGTAATGACCAAGTCAGCACAAAAGCAACATTCAGATCTTCTAAACAGGGATTTGGGGGGGGGGGGGGGGGAGAGAGAGAAGAAGAAAATGCTGCTAAAAATGAGAACACTGAAAAATAAAAGCATTCACACCAAAAGAAAGTTATTCTCCCACTAGTGTTAACCTCATGTCTGGTGGATCCACACTGGTGGATGATGACGAAGAATCACTGCACTCTGAACGGGGTGGTACAGCAGTGAAAAATTGCAATGGTCTTTCTTAGGGGGCAATCACTGTGTTCAAGATAAGAATTCATGGGGAGTGTAAGATATCATCAAGGGGTGAAACCTGTACTCCTTTTTGTGTTTGGCAATGATGTGGTGGGTAGGTATGTTGTATTGTGTAAATTACAAGAACATGCAGACTGCTATCCAACATGTTATTAACTCCAAGCCCTGTGAGCTTCAAAACAGACTCAAGCTCTGCTTTATTTGTTATTCAGATGAAATTATGTGAAAAACTTGGCTATCTAAGCATCTGTCTTTCCCACCATGATAGGTAGATGATTATGGGCTGTCATATTAGTCATCATTAGTTACACACAACCCCTAAATTAATTAATGCTATTCAGATTGCAAAGTCAAGTGTTCAGGAAATGCCAGTTGAGTTTATAAATGACAGTATTAAGATATTTGCCTGTGCAGGCTTAACTCAGTCCCCTTGTGCATGGGCTTTGTGATCCAGCCTTTGATTACATGATCACATACTGGTTTTCCCACATTCAGTGCCAGGATGGCCAGTGCGGTCTTTATAAGCCAGCTAATTGATATTTTGCACTCATACTTTCTTAGTGGGTGGTGCCAGGATTATTTATGATATTCCAGTCAGACACTGTAGATGTGTTAAATTCCCTATTATCTACAAAGTCAGTGAGGACACTGGTCACCAGACCATTTTCAGAAAAATGACATTTAAGGGAGAAAGAGGAAATTCGGGAAAGTTGACATATTCCCTATAGTGATCCTTCCACAACCCCATTGTTTTGAAAAATGCAGAGCAAGGAGAAATTTAAAAATGTAAAAAAAGCCCCAAACATTTCAGCATTCTGGAAATACTAAAACAGATTGGTTCAACATTTCAACACAAGCCTGTGAATCTTTTTTGTTTGATAGCAGCGTATCTTTAGACACTGTCTTAAGAACAAACAAGAAACCCCAGAAAAACATTTAAATGGTTAAATAACACAAAAAATTGCACCAGGCAGTTTTCTTAGATTGAACAAAATGGTTTGGGTTTACATTAACTAAAATGTGTTGATGCTTGTGATTGTCTGGAAAATATCTGTTTTGACTGGATTTGAAACAGTTTTTTGTTGTATTCCTTGTTTTAGCTGGTGTGTTAAAAAAAATAAATTATTTTTGCAGTAAAATGCGAAAGTAACTGATAGCAGTAGTAGCTTTTCCATTAATCAAAATGAAATTGTGAAGTGATCTTATCACTGGGCGTAGGTACTTATTGATGGGAAATAGCTCATCTCAGGGTAGGAGGGCATTACAACTTTGCTAACAAAGATGTAAAAAGATGCAAAGATGAAATTAGATAAGTTTTATCTTGAAGTAAAAGGCAATTGCTTAGCAGCGAGCCTTAGAAATTATTATAAAAGCTGCCATGAGAAGTGGTGGATTCACTATTCCTTATGACTTTTCAAAGTGAAGCTGTAGTTTGGGGTTTTTTGTTAGTTTTTTTTGCTTGGGGTTTTTTGGTGGGCTTTTTTTTTGTGTTACTTTTTTAAAACATGAATTAAAGTAATTTTTGAGGAAAAAATTATAATTATCAAGCTAGTCCACATATTTGGGAAGAGTGCTGGAGTGGCTGGATGCAGAGGTTCTGGCTGGTTTAGCAGTTTGCAGATCTCCCATATTTATCCTTTTCTTCTTGGGTCTTGAGAACAACGTGTTGCCTGCATTATCTTCAACATAATCCTAATATTTGCAGCTCTCCTGCAGCTCTTTTTCTTTGAGACTGATTCAAATCATAGATTATGTTTCAGGATAACAGCTCTTTGCTTGCATTGGTCAGGAAGGATTTCTATTTTCTCAGTGTACAGCCAGCCAACTCTACCCTACTTCTTTCCTTTCCTCCTGAAGCAGTTGGAAGATTGGATGGGTGACAGAGCATGCTTTTCCTGAGCTGTCTGGCTGGTGTGCCTTGCTCGCTTATTTGGGGTCATATTGATCGCTGTGTTTTAGGCAAGACATAATTCCTCTGTGTCAGATGGACTGAGAACTTGAGAGTTTTAATCTTTCCCCCACATGCTTAGTCTGACAGGGTCATCTTGTAGAAATCTCAAGCGCAAGTAGCACTTTGACTTCACACGTGCTTTCACAGTAACACTCTGTGGACTGAAAAACATCCTTCTAGCTAAAATATTTAGCTTTGGTACAGGTGCTCCTTCAATACAGGAGAGGATGTAGTGGTGCTCTCTTGCCTTGAGCTCTGTGGAACTCTGCTTTGAATAGCACTAGAGTAAGATGGGGAAAATACCCTTTGCCAGAGGGTTTCAGAGATGTTTGCTAATAGCAGGGCTCAATAAACTTGCTGTGGGGTGGAGGCATGAATGCTTCAGTGAACACAGACTCTTTCATCTCTCTTTTTTTCCTTCTTCTTGCTCCTTCTCCTCAAATCTGCCTCAAAGGGGGCCAGTGAATGCTTGATACAACACGGCAAATCAATCAACTGAGCCCTGGGAGTGATTTGTGAATTTAAGTAGAGAGACAGTCTCCAGGCATCCTGTGAGAAAACTTGGGGATCTGGAGAAGGGCTTTTATGATCCTCAGACCATAAAGACATGGAGGCCACTGCGGCCTGATTTGTTTCCTTGTGTGACCAGTGTTACAAGGCCTCTCTTGTGTCACTGTACTTCCTCAGCTCTTTCTGGTGCTTCGTTCAAAAAGATAACAAGAATTTAGAATTATTGTCATCTGAGGAATTTGCCCAAACAGTAGAGATGCTTGCAGCCAGCTTCATACACTTCAACTTCTGTTGTGTTTCCACACACTTTCTTAGCTTTGCGTGTTTTAATGTAGAGAGATGCATTAAACACTCTGTGGTAAAAGAATGTTCTTATTTCTTCTTTGTTTCTTGACTCCTAGATGTCTGCTCTAAACTTTCCTCTGTCAACCATCTTGAAAAATTACACAAATGAATAGATATTTTTGAGATTATAATGTCCTATCACGACACATCAATTTATTACGATAGCTTACAACATGTCTGTCATTATGTATCATTTCTACTGACATAGTAAAGTGTAATGAAGACATACGAATAGAAATTTGTCTATTTGTATAGACAAGTAACACAATATTTTGAAATTCTTTAAGAGAAGAAAGAAAAGGAGGGCTCCAAAAGGTACTGGTGAGGCTAAGAGGAAAAGGCCAGAAAAAGATGGCTCACTTAGTTTCACCTAGTGTTTTTATTCCCAAAGACCAGCTGTTAGAAGATGAATGCAATCAACAGTTTCCAAACCATCACTGAAGCTCTTATATTCTATGTGGTGGAAGTCCGATTGCTACCCTGTAAACAGACAGATGCCTGGGAGGCATCTTCCCTGCCGAGTGGATTCAGAAGGGCTGTAAATCTGTTAAGGAAAGATCATGAAAGGGAGGTGTGTAAAAGGCCACAGCCACCTCTGGGATTTCCTCCTGCTGTGTGCTCCTGACCTCCATGTATCATCTGGAGTGTCTATGAGGCCACCAAGTACCAACCACATCTGCCACATGGGGTGAGACTCTGCAGAAAGTAATTACTACACCCACCTCTCCTCTGCAAAAGAATTGTCCTGGCCCTGGCTGCTCCTTTTGGTGATCTTTGAAGATAACTAACATGCATAGTCCTAACAGTCATCCAGTCCTCCTAACTTTGCGAGAAAAATAAAACGGTTATTTACCATCACTATAAAAAGAAAACCAACAACAAATCTTGTACCTAATTTCTTGTTTAAATTTGTCTTCAGCTACTGGTCAGTATTCTACCTTTCTCTTCTCTTTTAAGGGATTGCCAATATTTTCTATTTAGGATGCCTCTTCCTCACCATCGCAGTTACTTCTGTATTTGTTGTTAAAGGTGTTGCACTCACTGCCTTTGTCCCTGTAAAGCTCTCAGATTTTTTTTTTAGTAGGTTTTATGTTTCGCACCCATTTTTCAACATCCTTCAGGAAAACTGGCCGAAAGAACTGCGTATGTTTGTCTGGGATTAGTATAAAGTGCATGAAATATAGATGCAATGTCACCTCCTTTTCCTCCTAATGACTCTATTCTTTATGGATCAAGGCGTCTCATCAACTGCTTTTATTACAGCATGGGAGTCTGCATGGAATTGTTTGTTCGCTGTGGCCATGAGATTTTTTTTTTTTCCTCCCAGTCCTTCAACTGTGTAATGCATAGGTTGTTCTGACAGGAGGGCATGACACTCTGTACTTTATTTTATTGTGCCACTTACCAAATTTTATATGCAGAATTTATTTCTGAATAATTGATAAAAGTATTTATAAGAAGAGACTGTTGTTAAGAGGACGCTCAGACCACAAATACTGTAAATGTGATCTTCTCTGCAGGGTGGGAAAGGCTGCTCTCCCTTGAGTCTGCAACTCAAAAGGTGTGCATGCTTGAGAGCTCTTTAGTCTGGGGCTGTAAACTACCTATGAATCATGTCAAATTTGTTTCAAATTTGCATTGTAAACAATTACTGTATTACTATATTCCATTGCTCTGTCTTTTAAAAAAGAGAAAATACATCTTGCTTTGATGATTTGTATTTTATATTTCATATTTAATATTTAGGGGAAACTGAGTCAAATTAATGTAGAGTGACTTGAAAATATTCTTAAGGTGACACAGTGCCAAAGCCATGAGAACTGCAGGCCCTTTGATTCCTAATCTCAGGATCCGTTGCCTTATCTTCCTCGTCTCTATTTTCTACTTTAGGCATAATTCAGCTAGAAATTTCTGCATGTCCTTTCATCATCTGTCATCAAAGAGAGGATTTTCTGTGATCTGCTGCCTGTGAATTTTGTCATGGTCTGGCTAAGCCTCCCTAGTGGATGGTGACCAGATTGTGTTATTTGGACCTAGTGTTTAAATTCTGTAGTAGAGCTGTCTTCTTCAAGCTGAATTCACTCCTCTCTTCATGATGTGGAGCTCCTCAAATGCTCTTTCAGGGGCACATCTTTTTTTCTAGTCCCTCTCCTGCATCTCAAAGACAGTGTTGATACCTCCTAAAGTATATACATCCTGGCTTACAATTTAACCCCTTTAGGAGCTTCGTGCAGTTGAAATAAGGAACACAGGATTTGCAAAGGAACCTCCCAAGCACAGATACATGACTTTAAACAGTGCAGGAGAACTGCAGGTCCATGGAAATCAATACCTATCATGATACTGCACTCTCATCCTCCTGAAACAATTTCTCCTGACGTTCAATGGATTAAGTCAGCGTCTTTCAGTTCTTCGTCTGAAAGTTCACTTTCTTTAATGTTTACTTAACAGTTAGTGCTACCTTTCCTCTTTCTTAGCATTTTCTGGATATTTTTTATGCCTCGAATCACTGTGGGATTACTATGGCAAAAAGTCATTAAAAGTCAATGATTCTGTTACAGCAGCTGGCTGTCTGCTAGGATAATACTGTTCCAGCTAGATGACCCCAAGAGGACCTTCTGGACAGGGTTTATTCTTGTTTTTAAGCTGAGAGTCTAAAAGTGATACTGAAGGTTGAAATGAGAAAATTACTGTATTTACTTGAATAAGAACTTTCTTCCAAGAATGTACATACCCAGGGACTATTAGCAAGTGGTGCACTTACCACAGTTATAAATAGCTAATTTTTAAAGAAAATCCTGAAAGAAAACATCCTGGTTATTATTTATGTACTTTATTCAATGCATTAAAGTAATAAACATAATCTGATATATATTCTGCAATCGGTCACAGGTATTTTTCCTAGACAGATGCTATAGCTCAATCAGATATTATATACTCAACTGAGAACTGACATCTTCCCCCTTTTCCACAGCCTGGCAGTCACAATGGCTCAGCAGAGCCTTCTGACTCTTGTGATCTTGCAGTGTCACTTAGAAAATGTGTATCTGTGGTGTCTTAGCTCAGACTTAGCAGAGAGTTATATTTTTGACTGTAGAACAACAGCAAAAAATACTGGAAAAACAGTCCATTCTTATTAAAAGACAAATGGGTGAAATAAATCTGCACTCCCAACAAACTAAACGAAATTGCAGTGTAAAACCACCAGAACCTCCTCAGGCTGGTGGAGAGCTTGTGAGCCATGGACTGCAGTCACTTTGCAGCAGAGCTTGCACTGATGCTAGTGGAAATCATGTGTCTGGCAGGAGGGCAGACATGTGGTCCTGAAAAACAGTTTCTTGGAGAGACGCCATTATGGCAGTGTCTCTGTGTTGCTTTGCAATGTTGTGTCATGGTTTGGGGGGATAGAAAAGAGCATCAAAGAGGCTGTATAGAGGTGGAAATGAGAAACAAGGAAAAAGGTCACGATGAAGGTAAAAGTGAGAGAATGTTTTAATAATTTTTGTCAGGAGAGAAAAGAAATGCTCTGTAGTGTTTGACTTACCATGTGTGTAGCCCTGAAAAATACTGGTGGTGTTTTAGAATCAGAAATGAGGGTGCCTACAGGTGAAAACTCCACAGTTCTCTTCTGAGGTGAGCAAAAGCTGAAAGAATTTTTGGATGAAGTGAACAGATGCTAAAAGTGCATGGAGGCAGGACCTGGTTGAAGACCTGAATGACCCTCTGTTGTGCCAGCCCTGATGGGTGCTATCACTGCATCTGGGCGTAGCTCTGCATTGTCCATTCTCAGATTCCTTCTATAACTTCGGATATTCATGGTGTAGGTTCATGGCTCAAAAGTTGGAAAAGCTGGGAGCATAAGGATGAGTAAGAGAGGAGAGAGCCCACTAGTGTCCACCATCCATTGAGGGGATCTGCTCAGAAGCTAACCCAGCTAATTCAGGGGTTTCCAGAAAGGTAAATATTCTCAGCAAGGGGCTGGCATACTGGGACCTGGTGACAAGAGAAATGCAGGGGATCACGTTTCATGTGGTAGCGTGGAAGTACAAGTATAACAGATCACTGAGGGAGAGGGTAGAGTAAGCAGAAAAATCTATTTTTTCTTTTCCTGCTGGGAAAATATGAAGGAAACGATGACCAGCTTCACTTCCACTGTGGCCTCTTTCCATGTTCTTTACGTGGGAGGTGTTGCAGAAAAGAAGGGCTAAGCTATTCAGCATTGTTTTATTCTATCGTCCAATATTTTATGAGGTGATGTACACACTATGTAAAGCATTGTATGCAATAAATAGTGTGTTGAATATGATTATAGGTATTGTGGCATGGCAGATATATGAGAAATGTCATGTCATGTAAACACTGATAGAGGAAGATGTAAAATGAGGGAATTTATTATAGCAAAGTTAGGTATTGGTCCCCAGGAAGGAATGAAAGCACAATCACTAACTGCTGTTCCTCCCATAAAAATTGATTTTCCTGTCTTTCTCTTTTGGGTGTTCTTACGTGGTATTATAGATTTTAAAATATCATCCAAGGAGTAAAAGAAGAATTGGGATGTGAGCACTTCACGTTTAATCCGAAATTCTTGATATAGAGTCAGTGACTCACCTTTGATTCTCCTGAGATTTGTGCTTTCTTTAGACTGCCTTTTTTTTTTTTTCTCAATGAGATTACCTCAAAAACATGTATTAGAAGTATCTGGTGTTGAGATAAGGATGGTGGTTACAGTGGCAGCAGGATAAAGACTAATGACAAACTGGATTACTGGAAACCTTGCTGATGCTGAAAAATGCTGAGTGAAGTGAATGGGAAACAATAGATGGACCACAATTTTATTTGAGTAAATAATTTTTCCTAACATTATTTTTGCATTTAATCTCTGGATACTGTGGATCAGAATTGTTGCTGATTTTCTGCTGGTGTGAGAAGATGAGTAACAGGTCTCTGGTGTTCATGCCTCTCTGGGAGGAAGCTGGCTGAACTCTAGAGAAACCAGTGGGCAGTCACCGGCCCCAGTTAACTATCTGAAGGAAGTGGTACAGGGTGGACTGCTTTGAAAAGAAGCTGGGTCTGCTGGGACTGCGTGCGTTCCCAGTGCCTGTGCTGTTACTAGTAATTTCATTTCAGGCTTTTTATCATTCTGTGATGCCAAGTTATTAGGGCTTTTCCCCTTCCCAATGCTCTTTCAAGCTGATCAATGAAATGAAAATGTTTCTTTTAGGGTACTAAGGTCCTGCAAAGACGAGCCTGAGAGGCCAGCAATAGCCTCTTCCTTTCTTCTCTGGATGGCGTTCGTGGGTTGTTAGAAGGGAGCCCTTCCAGTTCATCTAATCTTTTCACAGAGATTTTACCTCTTAGGCAGCTGTGAAGAGGCAGTTTTGTATATTTATCTACCTGTTCCCAGGCTCTCAAAGGTGATTTGCCGTTTTCCATCAAGAGAGGGAGTGGGTACATCCAGACCTCTGTTATTTCTCTGTAAGAACAAGGCAACTGAATTGAAGAGAAAGCTCTCTTGTAACATTGTACTATTGCAGAACTAATGAGCACAGCACAGCCCAGCCATCCCAGGAATATAAAACCACTTTGAAGCAGGTGATAACTTTTTAAATAACTTTCTTGTCCTCCAATGGAATTTTAACCCCTGCTAAACTTGTTCAATGTTTTGGCTGTTCACTCCAGCCACTCTTTAATCTCAAAGAGCCCTGGCTGTGGCTTCCTTGCAGAAGGAAAAAAAAGAAAATTGAATTGTTTCATTGTTACCTATTTTTATTTTGCCGACACCCTATATTCTGCATTGAAGTCACTGGAGACTCATTTTCTGTGAGCACCAGAACATCTCCGGGAGAAAAGCATCCATAATCTCTGCTAGATGAGAGGGTAGCTAAATGGCATGAAATGATTTTAAAAAGATAGTATTAAAGATGCAAAGCCAAGTACCCAGAAACAAACAAATGCCGGAATTCATACTCAGCTGAAGCCTTAATTTGGTTCCTTTCCATGCAATATGCCTTTTGTTTACTCTTTGGTTATGGTTTTTCCACAGACCTCCTGTCTCACCCAGCACACAGGACACTTGGTGCTCATTCACCAACTATCTTTTAAAATATTTTTTCCACTTTTCCTTGATATGGGCTTGTATACTCTCCCATAAACATGAACTTCTTCATTTCGTCTCGGGCTTTTCTAAGGTGCTTGTGCTGGCATAACCTTCTAGCTTTCAAATACTAAAGAGTTCACAACATCTTTTAAGTAGAGGGGATAATATCATCCACTCTTTACTGACTGCAGACCAAGACCTGAAGATTAAAGCCAATAGCACCAAAAGGAAACCCAGCAGCAGAGATAGAGATTGGATACTGTTCTTCAGGTTGACTTCCCGTTTCTTTAGCTATGAAATCTTTTTGCTCTTCCTCCAGTTTCCTGCTCTTCCTCCAGTTTCCTGCCTCCTTACTGTTAAGTCTTCCTATGTCAGTAACATCTCCTGTGATGAAGAAAAGGTTCATGTGGTATCTCCTCATGTGGATCGATTACAATAGCAGAAAAGCTTTAGTATATCTATTTTATTGCACTATATACGGTTGGAAAATGTAGGTCATGATTGTAATATCTTCTTTGGAGAAGCAAAACTGAAGTCTCGGTAATTTGTGCCACTGAATTTGTGGGGAAAAGAAGAATGGAAAGTTAGTTCTCCTCCCAACCCCGTCAATTCCATTTTGTGAAATAACATTGGGTCTGCTTCAACATCTCCAGCTAAACCAGTTGGCAACGGCACTTTTGTTCACTTCCTCATCTTAACAGCTGTTTTGTTACTTCTGCCTGCTCCTGCAATTTCTAAAAGCAGTGACAGCATTTCGGGGGTTGCTGTATCTGTGTTTGCATGTATATGTGAACATAATTATTAATAATATTGTAGGGTTTTGCAGAATTAGTAAGAAATTCATTCAGGTGCTCGCAGTGTATCACTTTTGCTGGTTGAGTTTCTCCACCAATGTAGAGAAGAACTGGGGTGAATATGCATGGTTCACATGTGAATGTGTAATAATTACTGTCAGGCCCCAAATTTGTGGAACCTTGTCTAGTCAATGAATGATTACAGTGGTTCAGTATTGATAATATCCAGAAAGCTGGCCATTAAATATTCATTGGTAGACTGCCTACTATACAGAACTGTGTGTGAGGAAGGGAATATTTGGATGAAGACATGGAACAATAAAGAGAAACTTTAGCAGAGTTCAAAGAAATGTGGTGTCTCTTGTGTAATTCACATACTTTCTCTCACATGTGCTATTGTGCCAACGAACTTCAGAAGGAAAACCTCCAGCTCAGCCTGCTAGACACCAGAAGACACTATATGAAGAAGTTAACTACAAAGTTTAAGACTAATTAGCTCTTCTGTTACCTTAGTAGTGCTAATTCAGTTAAATGGATTTGATGGAGTACAGTTTGATGAAACAAGGATCAGAGAGAGGCAGTCATTGACGGCAGCTGATGGGAGGAACAGACGTCAGGAGATTTGTTCCTTTCTTCCCCCATCCCACCGGCTCTCTGAGAATTACTGTTTGTAATGATAGCAGGCTTCAGAGGAGGCTTGCTGCAGTAGCTAACTTATGATCCTGATTAATTTTCTATAACTCAGTAAACTGTAAATAAATGGATTAAAGAGCCATTTGATCTTCAAGAAGAGGTTTAAAGTGGCTTTGATGACTAAGTACCTGGGGGAATACAATGGATTATCATGGATAATTGATTAAAGAAGAGAGGACATTAAATTGATGCGTATGTGAATACATATAATCTACAGTTCGTGCATGTGAGTTCTGTGTGTCTGCGTGCACGTGCGTAAATGCAGACACATATGTGAGAGAGCAGAGTGGGTGTATAAAAGTATACGTGTTACTATTTATTTACTTTGTCTTCTTTGTAGATAGGAAATAAGAGATGAGACGTTACTCCGTTAAACTGTAATTGCATTTGGAGATACAGCAGCATGCTACTAAACTCCAGGTGAAGTTCAGGCACCAGGCAAATTTCTATCAATCATCAGACATGGTATCCATTAATGAAACTGTCTGAATGTAAAGGGCAGCACCATAACTATAAGCTTGTGTGAGCTGAAGCATTCAGTGATGATTGAGAAGGTAGACGGGTGGTGTAAACACTAAAATACATTAGAAATCATCTCCCCATAAATAGGAGCACAAGGAAGCATGCATGCTCTTGCCGTCTTCCCCAGTGTGTCTTAGCTTGGATACCAACACCTCTTTCTACTATGGGTATGTGGTCAAAAAGAGGACTCCAAGGAAAGCTTAAAAACATATGGGACAAATAGTAAGGGGACGCAAAGATCAAGGAGCTGCCCCCTCCAGCTTTCTTAATGGAAGAACGTAAAGACTTGTCCCAGCTTTTAAAAGACTGAATTTTAAAGTCCCATGTGGCCAGAAATGAAAATAATGTAAAGTAACCCTGAGACTAGTTTTGTGACCTCTTCAGATTAAACAATTGGCTCTCCTGCTTTGTAAACTGGATTTCAGTCTGCAGTATATTAAGTCAGCAGAGCTGTATAAACCTGCTAAAAATAAGTGAAATGGAAACAAGAAGTCAGTCTTGACCTTAGTCCTGTGAAGGCTAGCTTACAGGAACTGAAGCAAATCTATATATTGTTTGCCCTCAATTTCTTTCTTAATCTTGGATGAAATATGTTTAATTTTACAGATTCATTTTTCTTTCCCTTCATTTTAGTAAAGACTTTGTGGAATAGGGAAGGGTGACTATAGCTCGGGGAGAGGAAGAAGGAGGTGATGTTTGTACCTTGTGGCAGTTAGTCTCTTGCACCTCGTGATGGTACTTTTAGTTTTGTCAGTTTTGTAGTTTAAATGATAACTTTACAGATAATACAAAAGCAAAATGATTTAAAACAATTCATCTCTTGCTTTTGCTCCTCTCCTGCATATATTCCCTGCCCAGCCATCGTTGCTCTTTAAAATTAAGTGGAGAGAGAAGGATTTATTTTGCACCAGGGCTTTAGGAAATCTAGAAAGCAGCTGTTCACTTCCACTAGAGCAACACAGACGGCACAGACTGTCCTCTGGGAGCTGACATCGAGTATAGTACTGCATTATAAATACCATTTCCTAAATACAGACTAGGCTCCCTGCGGCTGATGAATAGACCCATGCTGTCTTAGTACTGGGAGTTAAAGAACAACATTTTCCTCACTTTCAGAGCAGGGGGAGGCGTCTCACAGCATTTCTTTTACTCCACCAATTGTGTGTGTGGTTGGATAGACCTTTAAAAATCATTCATGGACTGACCTTCACACTGGCTCTGGCATCATCATCTCCCACTGAGATGAGCTGCTATTAGGGGTGCAGATCCTTCCCAACAGAGTGAGAAGACATGAGTTCAGACCCATCTGCGCTTCTGGGCTCAGGCACTGGTTTGATCCGTAGCCCTCGATAAATGGCTTCACAGCATCTCTACATCACATTGCTGGTTTGTGAGCTGGAGCCTAAACTTCCTCATAATACTGTAGGAATATAATAAGCCACACTAAATGACTGTCGGCGTTGCTGAGTGCCTGTCTTTTCTTACTCATCTGAAATAACTATCCAGTCTCATTAGGAGAGTTAAACTCCTCTTGCACGGTAGGAAAGAATTAACTTTGTACAACCAATGCAAACTAAAAGAGACAGTAAGTAACTGGGTAAGCTCCCACTGAATAACTGCTGGAAATGCTCCTCATTAGTGAATGCTCATCTTTTTGGGTGCTTTCTTCCTCTTTTGTGTTCCCTTTTCTGCCGGAAGATATGACCCTTCCTATATTTCATATTCTCATGCACCTGTTCGCCACGAGGTATTGCCTGAGGAGGTAAGAAAGTGAAGCAGAAGGCACTTTACAACTCCCTGTATCAGCTGTGAAAAGCCTCCTGTGAATTACAGTTGAACAGACATGTCCTCTCTTCCTTAGAGAAAGCAGCCTAAGACAAGACTGCGCTGTTAGGAAACAAACAAGCTGCAGTGGGGTTTGATTTTTTTTTTTTTTTTTTTAAAATACCTCTTAAGTGAGCCTTTACTGCTCTAAGAGCTTCTTAATTAATCACCAGAATGGAAATGATTGTCAGCATTCAATATGCTCAGCTGCATGATCATTTTGTTTCTGAAGATTTGAAATTGCAGTAGCTGTTAATATCTTAGCCCTCATTAGAGCTAAATTGCAATTGAAACTTAGGAACCTCCTGTCAAGGTCACTTCCACGCTGTGACGCCAGCCCAAGAGCCACAGTTTGCCACACGCAGCAGCAATACGAGTAGTAATGCAAGAAATAAGAAAGAATCCTGATTTTGCCCTCTGTGCGAGGAAAAAATGAAGCTGGAATAGGTAAATACAATTTTTCACAGGGTGGAGTGGGGTTGAGTTATAACTTCAAAGAAGACATTATTTTGGAATGGAAGATGACTTCTATATTCTCTTCATACACCCCCTCGGTTAAAGCTTAACAAGTGAATTCCTGAAGTTCATTCTTTCCATCTTATTTTTCAGTGAGTTGCCTGGTTATCAGAAAGACAAGCACCTACCAGCTGCTACTGAAGTCAATAAAAGCAACCATAATATTTGCCTTTTATTAATTGCTTCTGTGCAGGGGATTCTCCCCTGTGAATCTGTCCCTGCGTTTTTGATGAGAAAAACGGATATTTACAGCAGTGCTATTTGCACATACTGTAAGAACCAATCAACCAAATTAAACTTGTGTTTAAAAACTGATTCCCAACATTGAGGAAACTGTAGTGTAGATGACATATTAGGAGGAACCAGCTGGAAACTGGGTGAGGTTTTTCTCACAAAGAATTTAAACAGTTTTTAACAATTTGTCAAAATGTTCAGCAGATGATCTCAGTTTTTCATTGAAAAAATGAATAGTTCATTTTTTCCTGTCAAGACAGAGCGGTATTCAAGGAAAGAATACACTTTATGTAATGAGAACATTGTTGTAATAATAATAATAATGCAACAGGTTTGAGTTGATGGAAAGGATGCTGGAACAGGATGAGTGGGATGGAAAGGAGGCTGGAACAGGAGTCAAGGCAAAACTGATGGATAGCTCTGTGTGCTGAGGTTCCCAGGACCTGTGTCACCAAATAGCATTGCCACAGCAATTAAAATTAAAAAAGGAAAATTAAAAAGAATCACAGAACTCTTCCCATTTGTCCTTCATTTGCAGATGTTGCCCCTTCTTGTACCTGTGTACCACCAGGCATCTTATGCTTTCTGATTAGCAAACAAGTTATTTTAGGATAGATTTAGTTATTTATAATTTATATTTAGTTATTTTAGATAGATATCCTCTTTTCCTTTTGACTGCAGCCAGCTGAGCTGATGGGACACAGAACTGACTGCATCAGTACATCCAGTAAGGTCACTTTAACTGTTACTGAACATGAATTTTTCAGGTTACTGTACTATCCAGGTTCCCTGCCTGAGCGTGCTGTTTAATGCATTGTAGCCATTTCCCTCAGAAATAAAACCAGGAATGATGATTCAAGTTATGTTTAAAAAACGCTGATCTTGTGTTTGCGGCTTTGCTACTTCCCTTGAGTGCGGGCAGAGGAGAGGTTTTAACCAGCGCGTGGTGGTACAGGCCGGAACACACAGCAGAAACGGTGCCTTGCCCCAAGGCAAGTTCAGGACAAGGAAGCCCGAGCGCTGCCTTTCCTTTCTTGTGTGTGTCCTGTCTCTTTGGAGCAAAAGCATTTCTGGTGTAACGATGACACTAAATGAAAGTAAACAGGGCTGATGGGCAACTTGCAAAGAGTTTAGGTCACTAAGCGTTCCAGTGTTATTTCTTATTAATTATTGAGAGCAGCTGTGTGCTGGAAATGGTGGAATACATGGAGGGTAACAAGAACTAGAGAATACACAGTGTAACTGAGTCACTATATTACTCTTCCACCAAATGTATTTTACTGGGGAAGAGTGCGAAGGGGGAAAAAGTTTGAATCGTCATGCCTGTGGGTCAGGCATGTGTAGACACGGTGACTTTCTGGAGCGTCCAGAGCACACGCTTAGGATGAATTCTTACATCAGAAAGCCTGTGCTTTCTTGCCCTTGCTAATACCTGGCCGTCAGGTGGCATGGAGAAGCACAGGCTCCCCCTGGGCCCTTTTATGCCTGGTCCTCCTGGTGGTGGTAGTGATAGTGTCAATTTGCTTAAGGAAAAACTTGTTCTGGATTCTATTTTTTCCAGTCTATTCCAGCACATAGCCCTGACTGTGAGAAATTCATTCAGGACTGAGCCATGCCATCCTCTCAAGCTTGAATGGGATTCAAGCTGATGACTTAAAAGGGAAAAAACATATAGGTTATTGGCAGTGTCATGTGGCTTCAAGCTCTCTATGCACCTGTGAGAATGAGTCTTCTAAATTTTTCTCCTTGGAAAAGCAGTGGATGAAGTTGCTAATTCTTTCATAGTAGAGTCAAAAGATCTTTTCACAGAACTGTTTCGTCTGGACTAAAAATTGCTGTAGGACAAAATCAGGGCAGATAGAACTGTTACAATTAAAGTGATCCAGTCAGGAAGTGAATGATGTGAATCACACATACAAGCAGCACGTGAATGTGCTCTGAGTAAATTGCATTTGAAAGGAGGTTTAAAAGACAGGGAATGGGGCCCGGTTTTCAAAACAGAGGTGTCATAGTGCCCTTTCAGATGCCCTCCATCTCCTACACTCCAGCTGCTTCTCCAGAAGGTTGTGGATTTGCAGTCTCATATCATGTGTGTCAGTCCCACGTGGATGCCTCACATACTTAAGGGCATCTAAAATGGCGCTTCGTGGCTATGTTCAGGCAGCCAAAACCCCTCTGAATGACTATTCCAGAAAGTGCTTGGGTGGAGCTGTCGGGCCTGATCCAGCTTTTTGCTCTGTATTAGTAAGTCCTATTAACATCTGGTTGTTCTGCATCGCTGCAGAGACTGAAAATGAAGGAAAAGCAGCCTTTATCACAGGGCATTGCGCATTTATGTCTGCCCCACAGTGGGGCAGAGGTAGCAGCAGTAACTTCTAACAGGTTTGAAAAGTGAGTAACTCTTACTGCCACATTCGGAGCAGGTGTTTTTAATCTCTGCTTGAACCACACACTAGAACTTTTGACCGAGTCAAAGGATAGCATCATTTATTTTGCTAAATTAGCTTTCAAAAAGACCCTAAAAATGAATGTTCCAGATCATATGAAACTGAACGTAGTATTTTCAGTCATTAAAAACTTGTCCAGACAGTTAAAAGAAGAGCTGTATTAACTAGTTGTGTACTAATCAGTGGCTACTTAAGACAGTGGTTAACATTACCATAAACGCTTGACAGTTCTTGGACTTGAATTTGCATACGGAAATGTATATGTGCCGTATTTATATGGTCTCATTCCCTCTCTTTCTTGGTCTCTCTTTTTCTTTTCCTAACAAGATAATAAATTCAGTTCTTCAACAACTGTTCTGATTCTTTTCTTCCCAAACTGTTCAGGTTCCTGTCTGTGAATAATAATTGCTTTTTAAAGCAGTTGTGTGTGCAGTGGAGGGCAATGCGTTTGTGTTTGGAGAATCCAAAGTTTTCAAATAATTAGATTGAGAGAGGGATCTTGTCTTATTTGTATGTCCATGAAGTGCTGTCATTCTGTTCTGTACAGGGCCATACGTCATTCTAGCGTCTGAGTTCCTTCTGGCACTGCAGTAAGCAGCGTGCTTAGTGTTTTGCGGTCCCTGAATTCCTCTAGACCAAAAGCAGAGCCAGAGATTGCATTTCCTTTGTTTTTCCAGCTACACTAGGGAGCAGTGAGCGCACTTTGTATTTGATACTACCACCTGACCTTGGAAACATCGGAGTTATAAAACCTTCTTTACATTGGCCTTACAATACTGTATGTTTCCTTGGAGCTCAGACAATCCCAGTTTTGCAAATGATTTGAAGATCCTCTGAGATTTTAATGCAATTTAGCTTTCCCTGGAACAAAATAATGCTATCTTAGGGTGTTTTAAGGACTGCTACTTCCAGCTAGATGAGTTAATCTGATAATAACTATGTGCCTAGAGTTTGGTGATCCAAAATTTGCAGGTTTACGTACAGAACTATTTTTTGCTGAGGAAGCAATGTATAATGAGCTCTGAGAGCTGCCAGCTAGTGTCTGCAGCTTTCACTTGTGCAGCTAAAAAATGAATTCCTCCCTGTAAATTGTGAGCAGCTCCATGGGAATCTTTTTAATATGTGTAAAGTAGGGTGTGCATAGCAATAGCAAATGCACTGATACCACAGTGCAAACACTTTGGAGCAGGAAAACAATATTTTTCACACTGTTTTATTTGTTTCAACTAACTCATGTGCAGCATCAAAAATGATATCCAAGACTAACTTTGAATTCTTGAAAAGTCCCTGTACTGTGTTAGACTGCAGCAGTGAGATGATGAATCAGTGTGACAGCGAAGGAAATACGGCCCTGTGCATTACGCTTTGCTGTGCTTTGTGTAAGGTAGGCCTTTGAGACTTGTCATGGGTTATTGACTATGTGGGGAGAACAAAGAGGTTCTGCAATGATTGCTTGCACCAATAAGTTGTCATACTGATGTTCTTATCAGGGCACATTGACAGGGCAGGAAGGCACTTCAGAGACTGCTAACTAACAAGTTACCGTGCTTGAGTAGTAAATTACCCCATTTTACTGGGCCTCCTTGTAAAAAAGCTTCAATGAAGCAGCACTCGCGTTTTGACTGCAGTTCATCGGCCGGCCAGCTGCAGCATGATGTACCTGCTGGTGGGACGCTAGCTGCCTCTCCTGTGTCAGTGCTTGCAGGACACCGCACGTCGTGGTGAAAGCTGTAGGTCAGAAATGCCGAGACTGGAACATGACACTTCTCAAAAATGCTTCACTGCAAGTGTAACTTTGATATCAAACATTGAGATGCGTTTGCAGTCTTTCTTTTCCAGTTAAGCTTTGGGCAATGATGACTCTTCAAAGCTTTTAGTTGCTGAGGTTGTACAAAAGCCCAGCCTTTCAATGACTGCCATGTTGCCTCTTGGCACTTGTGGACTCTATGCCTTCTTTATTTTCTTTACTTTATTGCTTCTGCTGTTTTCTCACAGAATTTGGTAGGCATGCGCTGTACTGGCTGAATCATTTTTATGTACGTGATGTATCTTCTACAATATCCTAGTTCTTCAAAAACATCCTGGTAAACTTTCAGCAGTTTTGCTTCAGGTGTTCTTGCACTGTGAGCAGCCTTAAATAGATGCTTTTCAATATTCTTAGTTTCTTATTCCACTTACCTGTAGGACATGATTGCCTTCTGGCATGCTGATCAGTCTTCGAGCAGAAACAGAAGAAAAGAGAAGACAGTGTAACATCCAGGCTTTTTACTCTTTCTGCCTATTTATTATTGTCTGTTACTAAGCGAAGCAGAGCTCTCTTAGTTCATAGGCATAGCATTCCCTCTATACAAGAGCTCTTTTTGTCATGTGGATCACCTTAATTTTTCACCATTCTCTGAACATAAACTATGAAAATTGTCCCTTTTCTTCCTCCCTACCTTGTGAATCCCAATTATAAATTGTGGGAGGGTCACGATCAAGACGTACAGAATACAAGATGTTGCATTGTAAAGGTTTTACTGACACTCATTTGGGATGACCTACATAAGTCACTGGTCATGTAATGCTTTAGAAAATTAGAAGAATTAATTTATAAATGAAATTAATGGAAAAATGACCATGAATTTTAATAGAAGTATAATATTAACAGGAATGGAACTCATTAAACTTTGAAATATGAGGCAGCCTCTTCATCTACTAGACTCCACAGATGTGATTATAACTGATGGAGATGCAGAGGTATTAAATTGGCTGCATGAAGGCTTTATAACTGGCCCATGAATAGCGTAAGAGTAAGGGGAAAGGAGAGAGATAGTTGCAGAGGAATAGCAAAGAAAATCAAGAGTGAGGGCAAAAAATATCGAGCTTATACCATGCCTGTTCTCCAGTTCATGGTGAGTTAGTGTTCACCATCTGCATTACCTGGGGGGTTTGGTTTTCCCAGTAAGAAAGCTGGAAGAGTTTTTCTTGCCTCTTGCATCCTTGCTTGTGTGTGTTCCCCAGTTAGAAGTATTTTTCTGCTCTGAGCATGCTTTTTCTCTCTCATAAGGAGCAGCCTCTGTGCAACCTGGTGCTTCCCTCTGACTACAAAGGCTTCACACCACTGAGAGCGGATACAGAGCAGCACCTTTTTCAGTTTGGCTTGCTTCAGACTGAACCGCAGCTCCATACCTTGTATCTCTTGATTTCTCTTGTTTCTTTCCTGCCAGGCAATGCTAAGGTGTCCTATGAATACCTGATTACAAGTTTTCAGAAATGTTCTCCTGGGTAAAAAACATTCCTCCACAGGCTGATGCTACCTGACACATGCAACTGAAATGTATGTGTGTGTGCTGTCTGTCTACCTATCTAGCTACTAATAATTCTCTTGGTCTTTGGAAAATTAAAGCTCATCTACGTTTGTCCAATTTCTTCAACTTGGTATCTAAAGTTTGGTTCTTTTCTGCTCGTGCTTTTCTTGTATGTCTGGTTGGTGCTTAGTTTGGCTTCACTTAATATGCATTTATACACCTTACTTTTCAACTGAACTTTTACCCGTCACGGGCTGAGAGGCAAGTTATATTGCCAGGCCTCAGTTAATTACCAGTGCCATTATTTTTTTATTTGCAGTGCCTGAGCAAGCAGGAGAACAGCAGGTTAAGTCACATTTGCAAAGAGATCATGACTCAATTAGTGCTTATGAGTAAAAAAGAAAAAAAGGAATAATTAAGGGTATGGCAGTAACAGCATTATATGCCTGCCTTAGTGCTAAGGAACCTGCTCAAAATAGAAGCCCAATAAAAGAACGAAGGATTAGAAAGGATGTGCATAATGCCTGAATGCAACAGGGAATTTGTGTGAGAGACTCTTCACACAGAGGAATTAGAGGAGCTTGTTAGAGCAGGGCACAAAATCTTGGCTCTGGTTTTGCAAAATTAAATGTCTTGGGTTTGGAGGGTTTGCTGTGTGGCAAGTTTAATTTTGGTTGTGAAAGCAAAAATAAAAAGCACCAGACATTCAAGATCATCCCTGTCCACTAGAATCAGAAAGGCCCCAAAGTGTCAAAGTTTTGTGTATAAGCTCTGCTGTCTCTCACTAGGAAAACTGTTTTTCCTTTTAGGTTCAGCTATGCTTCTTCCTCCAGCAATTTGTAGTTATACTAATTCCCATTATTTTTAACTACTTGCCTTAAAAAGTGCTGAACTGCAAACTCAAACTGAATGGATCACTGCATGGGACTGGAAGTGCTGTCTGTAATTTTGTTCTTCTACTTATAATCTGGTGGTGCTGATGGTCTGGACTCTGATGTAAAGCTAACTATGGGCAAAGAGGTGCAACTCCCCTCGAAGTAAAAGAGCTACAGCAGTTGCAGCCAGCTGAAGAGCTAGCTTTTTGGGTTACATGTCCTTCCCTGAAAACTAACTAACTTGAGGGACATCACATGCATGCTATTTGTTAGCTGGGTGAAATCTTTCTGAATGAAGTGGCAGTAAAAGGATTTTTAAAGGAGTTCTGGGGAAGAAATTGTTGTACACAGTAGCAGGGATATGCCATGAAAGGTTCTCTAGCTTTTAAAATTTAAGGTCCAAACGTGTGCTCGTAAAATGAGTGTGCTGATTTCAGTGAGAGCAGGGGCTGTCGACATCACAGTGTCACCAGATCCAACCAGTGCCTGGAGCTGCAGAGATGGAGCCACAGGCTCCATGCCCTGAAAAATTCTCCAAGGATCACCCAAAACCACAAAACATGTAAGACCACAGTGTACAAAGAAAAGAAATAACCCCAAAAAACTGTTAACCTCCTTTTCCTTTGAAAAGGCTGCTCTGGCTTGTCCTCCACCTCCAGGCTGAGAGGAAACAGGCCCTTGGCTGTGGCCTGCTCCTTCTCAGACTGCGTATTTTGTCTTCCAAGTTTGTCAGCTTGCTCACTCATCGGGGTGGTCTGTCTCTGTGCAATACACGACCGCTTGCCTTTCCTACAAGCTGCTGGCTGGGAAGATAAGATGTCCTGCATGAAAAGAATCCAGCCACTCTTAAACCTGGGTGCCTTCGGCTCACTTCTTTGTGGCACTGTTTTACCCTTCCTTCTTAGTTTTTTTAAAAAATTCTGTACAGCCCCTGTGATGTGAGTCTGAGTAATCGGACTGGCAGCAATACACAGTTGGATAGGGAAGCTGAGTTGCACATCTAGTGCAGTAAAAAATAATATTGGCACCACCCCAGTCTGCGGCAATGACTAGATGGTGAATTCTTTTAAGCATGGATACATTACAGTGACAGAGGTTGGTTTTGGTGTTTTTTTTCCCCGTCTGCATGTGTGTGTACAGATCATCACAAAAGGCAGATGATGGTGAATGTGACTTTTTGCTGAGTGACAGATCCATCCAATGATAAGACCCTAGAGGAAGTTGATTCTGCAGTGGAGAATGGCCACTCTGCTGTTGCCATTTGAATATGCAAGTGCCAAGATGTTTATACCCCGCAATGCCATGTAGCATACATAGGCAGTATGCTTCTCCTATTGGGAGAAGCTATTGTGGTGTTCTGCTCTAGCACTGCTATGAAGCAGGGGTTACTATTTTGAGAAAAATGAAATTTTTGTGCAGCCAGATTGCAGCTAATTAGCATGTGAACTTTTTCTATAGGACAGGAGTATCCAGTAACCCATGGGGCCTCTGAAAGCTCGTGCAAGGGAAGGATTGTAGAATTTTTTTTTTTTTCCCAGGGGTGTGTGTGTGTTTAAAATTGCATGTGCGTCTTTTCAAATGTTTGCAAATATTTTCTGAATCTGGAAAACTGATCAGGAAGCTCATTCGTTCACAGAACATGCTACCCTTCAGCAGGTGAGCTCAGCGCAACCTTAACCAGCTGAGGGTTGCAGTGGCTGCACATAGTGCAGACATTTCATGTGGATCTAAACAGGCCTGAGGGTTTGATTACATTTGCTTTTCTTATAGAAACGTTGGCACCAATCTCTTCCCTTGACGGATAAAACAGAATTGGACTAACCATACACAGAATTAGCCATTGCTCAATATAGGACTTGGAGCAGAGGGTAAATTATTTTCTAAAAGGACATGGTCCTGAGTCAGTGGGTCATCTTTCCTCTGATACATATTTTAGTGGATGAAGATAAAGAGTTTTCCTTACTGTGTGTGGGAAATGGAGTAGCGGGTTGTCAATCAAGAGTGCTGAAAAGAGCATTTCCTCATTATCTGTTTCTTTAAATGAGCAGCAGGGTGCTCTTATGCCTCCTAGCTGGCCTTTGGTAGAGGCAAAGTATTAATACGAAAGAGCAAAGGAGGAATATCAGTGTCCCAGAGTCACGGTACTCATGATAGAGAGCCCTGTCAGAAACGTTTGCTAGCGGAAATCTGGGTAGTAAGATGGGAGATGCTGCGTTTCCCACTGCTCCAGAAGAGCAGGAGCCTGTTGACCTTCAGGGGCAGGCTGCCAGGTTAGCTACGCTCCCTTGCCCTTGAGCTGCAGGTGAAGAGCTGGAGATTAACAGCTTTGAGGGACTGGGTAGGTCAGCTGGCTTTTGTTGCTTGTACGTGGGGTTGTGCTAAGGGTATGTTCATGACCAGAGCATTAAGGGTTAATAGGGCACTGAGAGATGTTTTAATATATGGTTAATTAGTTATCATGCAGGCTGATTGATTGCCTATCTATTAAATCTTCTGTTGATGGACTTATAAAATGTATTACTCATCTGTAAAATGGTTATAACAGCTACAAATCATTTAAGAAACCTTGTAATTCATTTATGAACCTATTCTTTAGAGTAAAGCAGGATTGATCTTCATCTTCATGCCCTGTATTTTTAAATTACACATATGATGACACCACCTCATGTGAGCATGTGTACCATACTGGGCAATTGAATAGAAAGGATCCCATGTGTTTCATAGTGGCTGCTTGTTTTCCTCTCCAGGCTTTGGTCCTTGTCTTTGTGAAAGTTATCACACTGCCTGTAAAGATGCTCTACAGGGTCTGTTGCAAAACCCTGTATAGCTATCGGAGCTGACTGGAGCACAGCCGTTTGCTCAGTGTGTGGGAAGCACTGCGTTTTGGGCCGTTACACCACTGTGAGAACCGAAGCGTGTCTGCCAAATGCCAGGTGGTCCTTTCCAGTGGAAGCTGGTGGGGTTCTCAGTGGCTTACGAAGAATAACGTAAGCTCTTGGCCAACATTGGTTTGGTTTGATCAAAGTCGTGGGTAGCCTGGTTTAACCTGGTGGTACCTGAGGGTGTTTCTGGGGTTGTGCTTACTTGTGCCTGTTTGTGGCGCTGAGGAATGGTTGCAGGGGCTGTGGAAACCTGGGAGTGAAACATGTTCCCAAACCCTCTTTTTCCCAGTAAAACCCTCTGTGTCGGAAAGGGCGAGGGCTATGCCAGGTTTGGGCCATCCCGTCATTTCCCTGCTTTTGGGGAGATGCTGTGGAGGACTCGCAGACCCTTTTGCCTGACTTGGAAGCGGTGTGGCTAGGTTGGCGGTGTATTTTTATGGCCGCAGTTTCTGGCACAATGTAGTGCTTTGTTGATGCACGGGGACGTGTGATCTCTAGCAGAGATGTCACCCGCTGGGCGCCGCGGGTGCCGCCGCTAGGTGCCGGTGTGTCTCGGCAGGACCCGCCGGCAGGCGGGCGCCGCCGCTGCCCCGCTGAAGCCGGGGAAGCAGAGGGCTTCTGCGGCGGGAGCGCTGGGGAAACGCACCGAGGACTTTTTTTGTCTTTTTCTTTTTTTTTTTTTTCCCCCGGTTCACCTACAAACGTGTCATCCAGCCCCACCGCTGCTGCTGGGAAGAGGCTGCCAGGGCATTTTTTTAAATGAAATTTTCAAACGCTTCCCTCCCACTCCTTTACTTTTTATTAGCCTCTTGGAAATCGGAAATTGAAATCTGTTTCTTCCCTCAGGTTTTCTTTTTCTTTTTTTTTTTTTTTCCTTTTCTGCCTTATATTGCTTGAGCACTTGATGGCTGCTTTTTAAAGGCAGCCTGTAAGTTCATGAAATGAAACAAGCAAAGAAACAAACTGTACTATACTGAGATGGGGTGGATATTAATACATTTTACAGAAAGGCTTTGCAGACTTCAGACACAGACAGGAAAGCGAGGACACTATAGGTAATATTAGCATGAACTGCATCCCATAAATACCTCTGTGCCGCTCTAGCGCAGATGTGGGTTGCCAATAAGCAGCTGGTGCCAGACAATGAAGTCTATAGACCCTATGTAATTCCATGCAAGTCTCTATGCTGTGTGACGAAGATGTTTATAGCTGCTGGAGTGCCTCATGTCTGATACATCTTTCAGGAGGTTATTCACATAGGTCTGTCCTATGTCCTGGAGACCTTGTTCACTTGCAGAACAATAAAGAGTCCCAAATGAAATGTGTCTCACTATGGCATATACTACATTACGCCTCAGGACATGTTGTCATGAAGGCTGGACGTCAGAACATTGGTCCAACAAACGATGCCAATTTCTCTCTGTGTCCTGTTAGTGCCGTGGGGTGTGATGTCATGCAGCCGTCTGGAGGTGATGCTGACTCAGCCTGGGCTTCCTGGCACTATGCCCCTGAAACCCATCGCCTCTCAGGATGCATCAGCACCACAAAGTGGGCGATGAGCCTCTGCCTGGCTTATTTCTCTTTCCATGTGCCCTTCCCTCCTGTCGATGAGGTAATACACTTTAGGTATGAGATACTAAGAAAATCAGTCCCTTCTTTTATAATAAAAACCTGACTCCAGGAGTCCTGGTCAGTGTTGCTGGCTTTGGGGATTTCATGACAAAATTCAAGCAATTTCTGTGTTTTCATTAAAAAAACAGCCTCCTAAAAAAGCAGCTCAGCTTTTCAATTATTTAGAGAGGCAAGGTTTTCATGACTGGGAGCTCTTGGACATGAGCTCCAAAGTTGCCAGTGTTAGTGGCAAATTGTTAAAAACGAAATGCAATTTTTTCTTAAAGAAAAACATATTACGATGAAGCACAGAAAGTTTAATAATTTGGGGATAGCTGACTTGTGTTTTTTTGAATGCTTGTAACTGATATAACTGTTCCCCTCTACAAAAGCAACCACAGGGGTACAGCAGGATTAACTGTCCTCCGTGTCTCCTTCTAATTCCAGTATGATTTACCCTTCATCTGGATACTTGGTATTAATGACACTAAAAATATAAATCAACGAGTTTTTTTGTTGTTGTTGTTGTGCCAATTTTAGCTTAATTATTGAACATTTACCAGAGAATGGCTTCAGGAAATGTTCAAATTAGCAAAGGATAGGGGGCCCTTTTTCTCTTGGCCCACTGCTTTGCATGGCTGCGTAACCTCCCCACCTGCATCAGAAATTCCAGCATGAAGTAGCTGCTGCAGCCATCGCTTTCTGTTCATCCTCAGATCTTTGTTCAGGTGTTTCTAACATTGTCCTTACTTCACTGTGTGCCCCTTTTCCTCTTCAGCTAAAAGGATGTGAAGCGGGATCAATGCTTTCCTATTATTGTTGTCCTGTCCTCATGTTCTGAATGTGCTCTTTGCAGGGATAAACTGAACATCCTCACAGCTGAATACCTCCAGCTTCTCTCCTCTGTCTGATTCCCAGCCCTTTTAAATAGCGCTTTCTGTCCGATGTGCCCCAAATCTCTTGATCACACAGCAGCTTCCCTCCTGCTTCCTGCTGCTCTTGGATCTTGGATCTGCACACTCCCCAGCCCTGAGATGCTGTGTCCTCCCTTTTTCATGTGAGCTGCACTGCCCCTGAATATGAGTCTGCTCGCACATCTAAGTTGTGCGCTCTTGTGCCTTGGCTGACCCATTGCGTGAGTCCCATGGGCCTGCATGAAGCAACAGGGAGAGGCCAGTTGCACCCGATGACAGTTTGGGATGTCTGCAGCCTCCATGGGGTCTCGGTTCACGATCAGATGCATTTTGACCCACTCTGATGTTGGCTTTTCTAGATGGAGCCTACCCACTCCAGCGCAAGCCTCAGGAATTAATTACCCTTTGCCAGGGCTATCATGAATGCAAAGTAGTTATTATTCACCATGAACTCTGTCTTACCCATCCCCTGCACAACGCGACCCCCTTATCAGCCATGCTTGAAGCAGCTCAGCACTGAGGGAAATCCTGAGCACAGTTAAAACAAAAAAATGAGCCCTGAAGGCAGGAGCTTCCAGCCACAAAAGACTTCAGTTATAAACTCGGCTTGTCCAAACACCTTAAAAATGTCACCAGGCTCCACAAACACTGCTGCAGTGTGTTAACCCCAATTCCTTGTTGCAGGGAAAGCAAAGCTTTTCCTGTTTTCAGAGTGGTGCCGTTGGAGCCATTGTAGGGTCGGAGTGGACTTTATTAGCTACGTGGAGCATCAGGGAAGTCAAAAGGGATGAGAGGAAGCAGGAGGCCGGCATGTGTAACGGTGCAGTTGGCACACAATAAGTTGCAGCAGTAGAGCCCAACCGTACTGCGGCTCCTGATCCCTTGCCTCATTTTCAGCAAAGGGAGTCGCTCCAGCTTTTATAATGTATTGATCAGCACGGAAAAAAATGTGCGTGGCAATGCTGTCTGTAGGCTCTCTCTGCGAAACTTTCCAGCCAAAACTAGGTCAGGTTTAAAAGCCTAACATGTGCACTGAAGTGCAAAGGCAGGGAGAGAGATGACTTGTTCCCAGTAATGATATTTTAAACAAAAGGAAAGAGCCGGCATTCTGTTTGTTTAATGGCTGCAAGCTGATCGGATATTTCACTACAGCTGTGTTTTGCTTTTAGACGCTATCACAGTATTTACTTGCAGAGACAGGACAATGAGTTGCAGGCAGGGAAGATGCTACAGCAAAAGTAGCTAAATAGCGTAATTTTTCTTGTTGTAATTCTGATACATTGCAGTAGCCATTATCCACACACAAAATGAGAGATGGTCCCCTGACCTCAAAGGCAGAGTAGCTAAGGTGGAAGAGACCATTATCTCTGTTTTGTGGACAGGGATTTGATACTAATAGAATAAATGACTTGCTACAGGTCTAAAGAAAGTCTTTACTGCAACTATGTACCAAACCAGTGCCATGTTCTTGCATCTTGTCTTCAGTACAAAGGCCTTTTATTTAAAAGAGAGGTTGGCCAACTTGTTTTTGCCACATGTCAGTTTGAGCAGCAGAGGTGGTGGTAATTGGTGCTGACAGCAGATATATCCACCGGCAGTGGCAGGTCTCACCTCTTTTCTGGGCTGTACACCCTTGTGAAGCACTGTGTGCGGTACTACAGGTACCCAACCTGGCAGTTTGGGTTCCTCTGAGATTTTACTCTTCACTAGTGTCTCTTGCACGAATGTCTCGGTGAAAGCCCTCTTCAACCCTGCTGGAGATGTGCAGTCAGAAGTCAGGATGCCCTCAGCAGTCCCCTGGGTATCTCTGGCCCATGTGGACACCTCCTGTGTGGCCAGCAGCCGATGGCCTGAGGAGAGAGAAACACTCCTCCAGGGGCCAACTCTTCCTCTCCTGAGAAGGGTGTCTAATACGGTTTTCTTGCTGGGGAATCCTTCTCTCTCTCTCTTGTCTATAGACAGAGCTTAGGCATTTAATTTTTAGATCTCTTCTACATTTTTCTGGAAAAACAGTACCTGCTGTATTATTGGTCTCAAATCCTGCTGGGCTGCACTGAGACACTCAGCTGATTTTCTTTAGCAATAGTATTAACAGGCAATACTCTCCAAGGGCTACTGATAACAGAGTCACCATACACATCAAGAATGGTGTGCTGCTTCAGTAATTCATATTTACCGTGTGCTTTGATGTTTTTGGAGAGAAGGTCTGACAAAGAAGCAAAATATTGTGACTACAGCTGATAAAGTGAGACAAAGGGAATGGATTAGGATCTGGCTTGCTACAGCATTTTGCTCAAGTCTATTCTAGGTAGGCTTTAAGGGAGCCTACATCACTACAATCTCTGAGGGCCTTCCAGTAGTGCGTTAAGAGATGCTACCAACATCTGCTACTTGTGAGTCATCCTTCTTCTCCTCTTTTCCCAGAGCTAGAAGGGTATGTGCTTTTTGAAAAGAAATATGCAGCTTTATATCCTATCTAGCATGTGCCTGGGGCCCTAAAATGCTTAGCAGTCTGCTTAAATAAATACTAAAACTCTTCACATTGTTATGCTACTTTGGAGTGGATAGCAAAGATGGTTATCCCTGTGGTATGCCGGGTGGCAAGCCACAGTGCAGAAAGACCGTGAAAATTCATCATACTCACATGCAGCCTCAACATCAGAGTCAAAACCAGACCCCAAGTCTTGTAGTGCCTTGATGTTGCTTGTTAGCGATGAGCTGGGAAAGCACATTTGGCAATATGTAGCTTATACAGTGTTATGTCTGTTCACCAAAGTGTTGGTGGAAGATGCCTTGCTTTCTGTGAGCCCAGATATAAAAATATTATACTGGGATCATTGGGGAAGGTTTTCAGTCTTCCCTTCTCCTTCACTAGACATGTTATCGGGGTGGCTGCGGCAGTGGTTTATACAGTCTAACTCTACCTGTGGGATGAAGCCGTTTTCCTTACTGACATTAGTTTTTCTTGCACCAACCTGCAAATGAAGTCAGGGCTGGCAAGGCACTGAGCCTAGTCCCCATCAGAAAATGCTGACAGAAAATGCTTGTTTTATTTGGTCTTGTTCTAAGCAAAGCCAACAGTTTACCACATCTTTGAATGTGCTGTTCATTTATGAAGCAGATCTGTGAGAAGGCTGAATTTTTTCAGGGAAGATGAAGTAGGCTCAGTATCTTATAAATCGGTCAGTTTGGAGCTCTCACTGTGAGTGATGTTTCTAAAATGCTAACATCATCTCCAGTTTCTCAAAATTACACATAATTTATGTTGTGGTTGTTCACTACTGTAACAGTTTAGGAAAACACTTTACAATTAACTCTGGATGACAAGATTTAATAAACGCTTTCACACATTTTTATCCTACTCATCTGTTTTGAGTTGTAAATGCAACACTGACTTTTGATTTCTTTAGTGGTTGGACAGCTGGATGAATAATAATTGAGAGTTTCAAATACACAGGAATCATGAAGTTTCCTTGGATTAGTAGCAGAGATAATTTTCTGTTGTGGGACTATATTTCTCATTTAACCCTTAGACATATTTATATTATCAGTAAAAAATAACTTTGCATCTGATCTATAGCTCAAAATTCCATTGCCCACCTGCCACCTATGCCATAGGCATAATTTACAAAGTCGTAAGAGGAGGTCTGCTTAGATCAACAGCCTGTTGGGACATGTTACCATTTCTACAATTATCTCCTCTGAAATCTTCATAATTTTTTTAACTTCTCTGTGCTTCCATTTATTTGTCTGTAAAAAACCCTATGGCTATTCTGTGCCAGATATGAGGGCCTTACTTAACTGAGGTCTGCAAAACACTTTGCAATCTCAGGACAAGAGCATACAGTCTATAGGCAGAATATGCGTGTTTTTCCTTACTTCTAGTGGACATCTTAAATGCAAGACTATGGTCAGTAGGCACAAGATTGAGGCTGTTGAAAGTATGTACCTCAACTAGTTAGTTTTCTTTTTAAGAATGTGGCTCCAAGCTGAAAGTAAACAGAGTTTTCTAAACTAAAAGGATGCTCCAAGGTTGGAAGAGGTCATATGCAGGCTGGGGCTCTGTTTCTGTTACCATTAAAAAGTCACTTGATTGCTTTGTACCTCTTTTTTTCTACCTTTTCCATCTGTGATACCTATGACCTTACAGAATATTTGGTTCAGGTCCTTCAAAAATAAATGGCCTTTCTGGACAGGTTCTCTCCCTTTGGCTGCTCCAAGAAGAATCCATGCAAAAAGCAAAACCAAATAAGCCCAAACAACCATCCTGTGTTAGCATTACTGCTTGGGAGAAGAGCAGCTTTTCTCCTCTGAGCTTGGAAACACTTTTTCTGTAAGTTCATGGCGATACCTGTTATATCTCAGGAAGGGAACATGAAGGTTATGAGGCTGTAAAAATTCTCCTGTTCTGAACTACGTCCCAGGCTATCCAGGGGGAAATAATACCTCTACACCTGAAGGAAAAAGAGGTTTCTTGTGTTTCCCGATTTCTCCATCATAGCTGATTTGAATGATGACCAGGTTAAGGCAATCTGGGGCACTTAGAGACCCACTGGGGACCAGCAGTGGCTCTGATGCTCTGCAGTGATCATGGCAGTGAACCCTCTTCCCATTGTAAAGGGGGAACAAGAGGTGCAGAGAGGTTTTGCTGTATCTATAAGAGTGGCAGCAAGGAGAGTGGGAGCAAGAGGGAGGACAGGTTCCCTTGGCCATGGGTTATCTTCACTACTGGTTTCAAGAGGATCTCTCTTTGCTTTCCTTTGTCCTTCCCACCTGGGAGGGGTGGCCCTTGTGCTGAAGGACTGGTGTCAGTGGAGCCCAGAAGTATTAAGCTGTGCAGGGAGGAACAGGGCACTGCACACAGCTCCAGGCTCTCTGCATGCTCCAAACAGCATCCAAATGACATTTTCCAGATTTTCCTTTTTCTAGACATGGTGGAAAAGGCAAAAATCTCCTATTCAGCACTCATCGTGGTACTCTGGTGCTGAGGAGGATCATGTTGTACTCTGACTTACTCATGTTCGCTTGGCAGGATGAATGCCTGGAAATAATAAGCCTTTAACTAGGGGTTCAGCTTCCCAAGTCCCATGATAGGTCTGGGAACCTTCACCCTTCCCACAAAACAGGAACAGAATCTGACCCCCCATTATGATAGATGTTGTCATTATTATTATTTTTTTTGTTATACGGCGTGGCAAGCACTTCTGCCTCTAGTATTAAATGTAGCTCATGCACCTTTGAGAAAAAATTATAGGATCAGTCATTGTGGGACTGGCCTATAGAAATTAAGATGCTAGCTTGAAAATTCATATTCCCCAAGAGGCCCATTCTTTAATGGTGGGCTTAATAACAAATGAGGTCTGAAAATGGTATTCAGACAGTGTACTGTCTTCTACATCAGCTCTTAAAAAAAATCACATGATTTTTTTAAAGTCATTGTGAAGTGACTCTCTTCCACCTCCTCCACCATATTACTCTAATGTCTCATGGGAAATACAGTATCAGCATTGCACTGCTGCTTCTGCTCAGAGCCAGTGATGCAGGTGGCCTGATTTGCCACCTCTGAGGCCAACAGTAAAATCTTGCATGTCAGCGAGGGCAGGATCGTTAGAAGGTTTCCTGATGTAGGAAAGCAAAACTGAAAATCTGTCCCTAAAGCCTTGGTTTGGCAGTGAACCTCAGGTTCACTGCTGTCCCTGCTAATTTTCCTCTGTCTGTTTAAGGAGGGTACGCTGATACAGATTATTACTGCATTACAGTCCAAATGAGAGGTAGATCACTGACCTCTATGCATGAGAATGAACTCCTTAGGTGATACAGCTGTTTTGTAGCAGTGGCTATCTTGGAGCGCTCTAATGGCATATGCATTGCCCTGAGAGAGACGGGGCCCTACTGAGTGAAAGGCAGCTCCTCCTCTTCTGAGTGCTGCAGACCTCAGCAGGCACAAATTAGGATGTCTTGGACAGACCCACTCCCTGTTCACACCAGCTGCATGTGAAGAGAATACATTAAGGGCTATTTCTTGAGCAGGATGCAACGGGCTGCCTCACATCCTGACAGACAGGAGGAGGGAGAGGAGCAGCATATTTAGCTTGAAACAGTGTGGATTTCCTGACATGCTGTCCTCACTTGTTATCGAACCCACCTTCTCTCCTGGGGAGCAGCAGTCTCTCCTGGGTTTGGTCTAACTGATAGCTAAGCTAGCATAAACCAAAGAGATCACATCTGACAGCACCTTAGTAATCAGACCCTGTCAACACAAAGGCAAAAGCAACTGAATCTCCTCAACTTTGAATTTGTCCGGGTCAGAACTTCTCTGGAGTCTGTCAGGCATCATTTGCGCCTCTTTTTTGTGCCTCATTTCTCTTACTCATGGCCAGGACCAGTAAGATGTGGTGCATATGCAGGGCAGACCTCTGGGACCCATCTGTCCCTCCGGTTTGATGGTTCCTGGGAGCTGTGGTCAGGCAGCAGGCAATGAAGCAGGTTCTAGTTTGTGCTATATGACAGTCGCACCAAGCAAAACCCAGGCACAGGCTAGTAAATCGTATTTCAAGGTGACCAAAATGTAACTGTTGGGTCCCCCAAGGATCTGTGTCACTATTGGTTTTAATGAATGGTCTAAAAGGGGATTGTAAGCAGCAAATGTGACGGTGGCATAAAATGATTAAGAGCAATAAAAGCTGGAGGAGAAATGACAAAATCAAGAGGGACCTAATAAAGCTGGATAAATGGGCAATGCAGCAGCAAATGAAATGCAGCGTTGCAAGAAAATTTATGCCAGAAAGAATGATGTTAACTCTTTTTATGCATTCTTGAGTTCTGCATTTTGCTCTGAAGAGGTCTGGGCTCTTGACAGCTTAAAGAACGCTGCTACTCAGAGCCTAGATGTGACGACCGATGCAGTATAAGAGATGGCAGGTCATGCAATCTACCTAGACAAGAGAGAGACGAGTGGTAGGAAGGGAAAAGGAAGACACCAGAGACTGTAGTGTTTGCCCATGGTCACTCATAAAACCAAATGCAGAGCAGAGGACTTGAGAATGTCATGCCTAGGGCCAGACTCTGAACCGCATGGATAAATCCCCAGAGGCCAGGCCATTAACTGAGAGAGAAGGGCCTCCAGAGGGCCATAGCATCATACAGATGGCCAAGACAGGGGCAATGAATCACTTTTTGTCTAGCTCTGTTAGTCAGAGAGAGAGCTTAGATGGGTTGCTTAGGCCATATGCTCAACTTTTAAGTGGCTGGAATTAGTAAAATGACTTACACCCTCTGTTATTTTTTCTTCTGAACCATTTATTTTCAGCCACAGCTGAGACTAGGGGATTGTTCCTGGATGGTAAGTCCTTTTGTTTTTTCTGGAGAACTGGCAGCTGTGGAAAAAAAATGCCGTCAGAGGAACAAAATGAAATGAATAGTAATAAAAGCTCTATGCACTCAGACCGGCCTTGGAGCACAGGGTGACTGGGGACACTGGTGAGGGCATATGAGATCTTGTCCTGGCCCTCTGACATTTCTGCCCTTACACTGGGGCAGTGGGTAGAGTTGTGGGTCCCACTCAGGACTGGGGCTGCCGCTTGGAGGTGTCTGCTGGTGTGGCGAAGCCCAGTCCCTCCACCATGGCAGGCTGAGCTCCCTGGCTGTAAACCACTAGCAGGTTTTATGTAGTGCTGCAAATATTCATGCACACTGCCAGGCCTGGCCTTGAAGAGCCCCAGGGCAGGAGACTGAGGACCTGCATGATCAGCACGTTTGTTTCACTGCCAGCCTGTGGCACCATACATTTCCTTTGGGCTTAGAGTCTTCGCCCCTCTTCTACTTTGGGCCAGGCCTGCTGAGCCCTGATGTGTCCGTAAATGGATCCTTTTTATAGCTCATCAGTAAAAACAGAGTGTTCTTCAGTTCTGTTTGTGGGAGGGTGATAGATGCAAGTGTTGCTTGTTTGCATAGAGATTTCACAGACTGCAAAAACACTGTCACCTGTTCCATAAAGTGGAAAAAAAAAAAGCCAGGCTGCCAAGTGCCTACTAAACACCAGCTGCTAAGTGTCACAGCCTCAAGCTGTCCAGCTATTGACTGTGCTCACAAGCTGAGGCAAACCTGAGGATAATCAGATAGCCTAACAGTGACATGCAGCTTAGGAAGGTGGGTTCAGAGCCGGCTCTCCCTGCAGGCTCCCCTGTGGTGCGAGTGCAAGCACCTAACAAAAGTGCTGTTGGTCCTTCCCCACCGGGTGTTGTGCAACCCGGGAAGCTGGTCTCAGCTGCTGCATAGCATCTCTTGCAGAGGCCACTGCTGGGGGCTTCTGTGGATTAAAACCAGACATTGAAAAAGGGAAAACCCTCCTGGGAAAACCCTCAGTAAATGCAGTAGGTATCTTCAAGTTGAAGGCAATACGGTGCTGGGATGCATTTCTACCCCACTTCCTCCCACTCTGCCTACAAAGGGAGAAGTAAACCATTGCGGTATCAGGAAATGAAGAACTATCCAGAGGCTTTTTGTTACTGTAGACTGTGACTAAAGGGAGAGACAGTAATGGTCTGAAAATACCAAACCATAGCTCTACAGAGGGACAGTCATCTATGTGCATTGCAGGCTTGTATGGCAGCAAGGGATACTTGCCTTATACTTCCTAGGGAAGGCTTTCAGCACGGAATATATTGGCGCAGTGGAAGATTGCCTAGAAAGGTTACAGAGCCTTAACAGTTGGGGGTTTTAAGAATAAACAGGCATCTGCTTAAAATATATAAAACTGATGACTAATTCAGACAGGGAAGTGGTAGAATAGATGTCCTCTCTATCTTCCTTCCTGCCGTATGTTCTGTGATTCCTGTTGCGTCAGGAGGTGAGGAAGCTCTCAGAAGTCTCTCAACAGCAGTTTTGTGTCCTGTACGCCACTTCCTTGATCATGGTAGTTGCAGTTCTTTGTCTAGTGTTATAAAATCAATATGATATGTGAGGGTAAGTGCTACAGGATGAGTAAAAGAATCATCACACAATTTTCAGTGTTCTTTCTCCAATGGTGTAAGGCAGGTTCAGGTGATAAGCAGAACCCATGGCATATTATGTTTGTGAAGGCACAGATTTTCATCATGTCAGATGAGCAAATGTTTGAGAAGTCACTAAAACTTTTTTTCCTTGCTGGCTGCCTGGCTCTCCAGGGGTGCACGATTTTGTACGAGTCTGTGGAAACAAGGCTCCTGTCTTAAATTGGTACAGCCTAAGATTAGGCAAAGTAGAGACAGCAGTGTTTTGTGCACATCTGCAACAGAAACTGAGCACAGTATGCACATGGTAAAAGTGTGGTAACTGGGTGGTTACATCTGCACATCTATTTTCTGGGCAATTTGAGATGGAGAGAGTCCTTAGCTAGAAAGAAACCTGCAAATGCCATTGCAGACTGTTCTGCTTTCAGAAGCTTTTTGCCACCTTCCATGACACTTGTGTTAGTGTAATTTCCCTGGCCCTTCCCATTTACACATGCAAACAAGATAAGATCCAGGCTCAAAACTTTGATTGCAGAGTAAGAATGACCATAAATGGATATTGCATGTTACAGTCTGTCATGTCTCTGAAGGCGTGAGATTCTGTCAGGGCTGTGTAACTGGCTTCCAAGCTTCTCAATGCCCCAGCCATAATGTTTCAAAAAAATCAGCCAAGACTTTCTTTTGACTTCAGCATGGTTGGAATAGAAAAGTAAGTAGTCTGGTGGGCCGCACTTGGGCTGATTCACTGCTAAGGACAACATCTAAGTGAACAACGATAAAAGAAGCAGACAATCTGCTCAAACCTGCAAACTGAAGGCTTGTCTCCTTGACACGATGCTGATGAACCATTTTTTCTTGATGCCTAAGGCATGTAAAGCCACAGATAAGCACTAACTGCTGTGTGCAAAGTAGTCAATAAATTGCCATCAGACTTTCCCTTCTGTTTAACTTTTATTAAAAGAGGTGCTAAGGTACTGTACTGTATGCAGTACATCATATTTATTACCAAAATTAACAAATATACAAAACTTATACATGTAATTTTCTTACATCCATTTATTGGTCTATAATACTGCATTTGTTCAAGTAGGTTATCTACAGTATGTAAACATCCCTTGGATTGACCTCACACAGATTAGGAAAGCCCATCTAACCCATGTAGTTACCAAATATAGCTTTTTCTTTTTTTAAAATTTTTTGGCTTTCATTGGTAGAATCTAATCTTCACATTTGGCACATGGAAGAGACATCTACAGTGCAAAAGAGGCAGATTTTCTGGTTTTGTTCTGAGCAGTTTAGCGGAGTCATCGTTTAAAGAGCCGAGAATAAATTTACACAAACTTGATAGGAGATAGATTAGTGTTAATGCCAATGACTCATAGATCAGCCATTAAACTAGAGCAGAAATTCAAAGCCTCTTCCCCAGCCCTCTCAGCCAGGTGGAAAAAAAACTCAGCCTTGTTTCTAAAGGATTAAAAAAGGACTCTGTTAGCAACAGAGAGAGGAGGTTTAGTTTACAAAGAGACCTCTCAGATTCCAGTTTCAATTTTCTGCTTTGTGGGATTTTTTTTTCTCTCTCTTGTTAGCAAGCAATTTTTTTTCCTTTTTAATGGGGGAAAAAAACCAGTGGGGAACAACTTTTCTATGCTGGCAATTTCTCAGTGAGTCGGAGATTACAGTTGGAGTTTACAGATCTTTGAACCCAGACGTATAGAGCCCAGTAAGCTGCCGTGTACAAGGGAGAGAGAAAGGGAGAAAGAGAGTAATGTCATTATATTCCAGGTGTGGAGCTTTCCAGTTTTGCTGTAAAAACCAGGAAAAAACTTTCTTCCTTCTGCTTCTCGCTGTTTCAAAAACGTGACTTAATTTAACTGAGTAAAGCTGATCCAGAGAGACCTTCATTCGCACCCTTCTTCCCATTCTCATCCAAGCACCGTATTGCTATTTTTTAGGAGGCCTCACCCATGTCCATGGAAGCATCTGATGAGAATGGACCTAACTGGACACCGTTTCGCATGGAAACCCCTCTGCCATTCCTCGTCCGTTACCACAGAGCCCCGCTGCTGTCTGTGGCACCGTACATCTCGGCCAGCTTTTTGAAGCGCGGCCCCCAGTCCGTCAGGTAGTCGTAGCTCTGGTCTGAGTCTGTCGTCACGGACTGTAGGGAGCTGAGCGACTCTGCCACCGAGCCGCTCCCTTCAAACATGTACGTCTGGAGGGAGTCGAAGGGAGGCGCCCACAGGTCCATGTCAGCTTCGTACAGCTTGGCGAGCACGTAGTTGTGGACGTTATTGTCCATGACGCACGCCTGAGGCACGTATCGGGAGAGGCTCTCTATTTCAGGGAGCATGTCCTGCCGGTTTTTCACCACCAGCTGGGCCTCCCGCGGGTTCCACATGGCGGCGATATCGAAGGCCTCCGTGTCCTCCTCCCCACCGCCCTCGTCGTCGTACCTGACGATGTTCTCGTGGATGTTCTCCTCCTCGTCGATGATGTATGGCTGCTTCCGCTGGCGCCGCATGGAGAGGATGAGGAGCACCAGCACTGCAGGAGGCAACCAAGACACGGGGCCATCAGCGAGGGGGCAGATCTTGCAAGGGCTTCAGACTCTCTGCTGCACTATTTTCCCCTTGGTGAGCCCAGCCAGCCCCTTGGATTTAAAGAGCTGTGGTGTTTGCTGGTGGAGGGGTGTAGAAATCCCCCACCCCCCAGTCAAAATTAGGAGCTTGAGGTCCTGTTAATCTGTCCCTTTTCTCACCTTAATTCTTAAATCTTGTTGACACTTAGGACATGTATATCCAGTGGTGCTTGCAATGCACTAGCGTGATACTTCAGCTACTTTTAAGCTAGCGAGATCAGGTGTCAGTAACAGTTTATCTGCAGCAGCACACAGCTCCATAGAGATATTTTTTTCCTGCTGTGTAGCTGGGTTTTGCAGCCTGCTTTGGGGATGCCTCTTGGGCTGGGTGCTGCATGTGACATAGATGGATGGTGCCGAGGCACCATGGTGATATGTCTGCCTACAGAGCAAAATGCAGAGCTAGCCCCTTAGTCTGCTCCAAAGCATTTTTTTGTTTATCTGCAAGCCTCCTGCAGTGCTGCAGTGCTGGTGCTCCTCATCCTCTCCATGCTTCTTAGCATGGGGAGAAGGGGTCATACAGGCACCAGAGCCCTTTACTATTGAAAATGTGCCATCATCTGGTGAGTGTATTTCCAGGGCTAGAACTCAGCAAAGGTTTTGAATGCTGAAATTTTGAACTGAGGTATCTGGGCTCCTTTAAAGAGCCAGAATTGAGGCACTTTTAAAGAATTTTTCCTGTATCTTACTCTACTGCTCCTCAAACTGGGTCCCCTGAAATTTCAGGGAATGTGTGTTTTGAATTCATACCTCACGAGAGAGTGAATGAGGGAACTGAAGCTCTTTTGATACCAACAGCTAACAGGGGACATAGAAGGTCAGGCCAAGGAAAGGATGAAATTTATTTGTGGAGACAGAACACATGCAAGATGCTCAGCCCCTTTATAGCAGCACAGACCCCATTTAAATGTAGCGTCTCAAGGAAAAAGGACGGAGGTGGGGATATCTCCTGCCAAAAGACAAGAGGTGGAACTGGGCTTACCACTCCTGTTTCCTGTAGGAGCATATGATCAGAAACTGCTGAGGATGAGAAAGTAACCTGTCCCCAGCCACAGCTCTCAGTACTTCCTCCTGGCATACCCCTTCCAGGAAAGCAGGGCCATACCAGACACCCTGGCACTTTAGGCATCTGGCAGAAATATTTGCAGGCCGTAGTTCTCCCCCATTCCTACACCCCAGAGTCTGAAGCCGTATGCAGCTGACTACACCATCTGGTCCTTGATTTGGCCCTTTAAGTATGTGTGTGTCTACATATAAGATATACATATACATATGTATCACCTTTGGTGGATCAGCAACCCCCTGGCCATAACTGAAGAGTTTGTCCCCTCCCAAGAAGAAGCCAAGTGTTTACCTAGCAGGACAAAGATGCAGGCGAGGATTGCAATGAGTGCCCCTCTGCTCAGGCTGACGGGGAGGACGTAGGCCTCCGCGTTGCAGGACATCACCATGCCGTCATCATCACAGCTGCACACATGCACGGTCAGCGTGCCCGTGCTGCTCAGCACTGGGCGGCCGTTGTCGCTGATCAGGATGGGGAGGTAAAAGGTGTTCTGCTCATGTTGTCTGAAGCCAGAGCGCCTTGTTAAAATCCAAGCCGTATTGTCTAAGGGTAGAAAATAAATGGAGAGAAGAGCTTATATGCAGAACAAATACATTCAGCAGAGAAGGAAGGTTAAAAAAAATCAGCCCTAGACCCACATCCATTTGTCTTCTCTCTTTTTTTCTTTGATTTTTATCAGTTTGTCACTAATCAGCATTTTGCCTCTGCCTCCCTTATTCCAGTATCTTCTCAGGCCATAGCTCCAAGGCCTGAGAGGTGTGTGCAAGGCATACGCACCTTAGGAGTTGCCTTTACCCCATCTGACATAAAGTGCCCAGAGCAAACTCACAGCCTTCAGATTTAGCTAAAAGAGCTTTCAGAAGGCAAGACAGAAACAAACAGTTGAAGGCAACTTGTTGTCCCTGTTTGTTCATGCTCAGCAGCTTTTCTAGACCTCACTCTTAAGTGCTGCCACCATTTTGAAGATGCTGGTGTATAACCCTTGTGGACATGTTAAGGTACTCTTTATGTTTTTTGATACATGGCACGGTCATTTGCTTGCGGCAACAAGAAGACAAAGGAAAAAAACAGCTTGCTATCCTAAAGCAGCAGCGAGTTGAAAATTTGCAACTAAACATTTTTCAGTGAAATACATGCAATTTCATTGGCACTTTTGCCATTGGAAAAAGTCAGAATGCTTCATGTCATCATTGTCAGAATTATTCTGCTTTGATTTGACCATTCTGCTTCATTTAGTGTGACCACCTGTTTTTTATAAGAACTTAAATCAAAAGGAATCAAAATGATGCTGCTGAAACAAAATAGTAAGACAGTGACCTAACAGCCAGTTGCTGTTGGTCATTTCAAGGAACATTCCTACCTTTGGGTCTTTTTCCTCCATATTCAGCATGTTTTTTAAAATGTCAGGATTTCCCAGTGGCATTTGAATTCCTGTCTACTCCCTCAAATTCCTTAGACTGTGCACCAAGTTTCCTAATCAGAAAGAAATTGGATTCAGGAATTTGTTCTTCTCAGTTCTGATCTCAGGAATGCCAAGGCAAAATCTTTGGAGATCAGTGATGATTTTGTCAGTGCTGACTTTCAAGCTTTTTGGCCTCAGAAACTTTTGGAAAGCGCAAGACTGAATATCTCCAATGTGATCTGGGCCACCAGGGAGTCTAAAGGAACCTGCAGGAAAATTGGCCCTTCTTACAAACATGTCTGCAAATCTTGGGCCAGCAAAGATAAATGAGGAACACAGGTACTTTTTCTCTTTGGCAGACCTACAAGCAGGTGCAGACCCTGTGCAGTGATGCTGTGGGATTCTGGGGAGCTGAGCTTCATGCAGTTTCTTTTACTACTTAGTTTTGTTTCCTGTTCCCTTGGTTCAAAAGAGGTCACAGTCTGGCCATCTGCATCTCCAGGTTGTTACCGGTGTACATTTGCTATGCTCAAAATGCAGGATGCCAATCAGCTGTTCCCAGGTGGATTGGCACAATGGGGCTGCTACCTGCAAATGGCAAGAAACCTTCTGATCACAAGTAGACTGTGAAAAAACCCAAAATATCAACAAAGGATTGTTCCATTTCCTTATTATTTCTCTGTCAATTCACTGCTAAAATTTAAATCTTCGGTGATTTTCTTCAGTGCAGAGACTCAGGTTGCATGCAGATAAATCAGCTGTATTATCTGCTGTAGTCTGAACATCAGAAAAGATTTGATGGCTTTTAGGAGTGAAATCAGGAGTGTTATATATAGCCAGCTGCAGAATATATGCAAACTCAAGCTAGACTTGCTAGACTTGTCTGCTAGACTTAAATTATGCTCCAAGTTCCATACTTTGTGCTGCAAATCTTATGGCATCAGACAGTACTGGCGCACGTAATTATTGAGACGTCGGGGTCCACAGTTCATGAGATGATAGATTAGTTTGAATTTGTGACATGTTTTTAAAAGGAATCTCAGGGTCTTATTTCTTACACTTCAGAATTTTGAAGTGTGTGTACATGTCTGTATGTGAATATATAGTGAAATTGTGGTGTCTCATTAAATCATGTGATCCCAAGAGCTGGAGCTTTGAGGAAAAACCACCAGGTGCAACATGAAATCCCCAAAGTTGCTTAAGACTGATTATGTGTCAGTGTGTACTGATTTCATCACCCTTTGATATGCCATGCAGCTCTGAGTATGTGCAGCGGGTGCGGACAGACATAGATAATTGTCAGGAATGTGTCCCAAAACCCAGCAGAGAGCAGCACCCTGTGGCTCCCATGGCTCCTGGGCAAGGGGTGTGCTGCAGACATGAGCCCGTGCCTCCTGCAAACCTCCTCCTCCTCTCTCCTGGGGCACACGCAAGTGCTTTCTCTCCCTCGGGCTGTTTAGGTGCCCTCTAGTATGTCCTCCCCAGCTATTAATACCACATCTTTTCATCACTGGGCCTGTTTTAGCATGAGAAAAAGCAGCCCAAAGGGCAGAAAATGGCAAAGTGCCTGCATTTATACTGTGTCAATGGAAATATCTGAGTCATCTTAACAGTGTAGTAATTTCGTTGCATTTCTCTTTCCTGGGTGAAAGACTCACTCTCTTTAAACTGACTTACAGTAGAAGTCACAAATTCTATTCAAGTGACAGCAAACCTTCATTTTATGTAAAATTGCTCTTTGTGAAGGAAAAAGACTTCATTATTCTGAGCTGGTCATACTTTGCCTGCAAAAGAGTTCACAGGCAGTGAATCTGACTGAAGCTGTGCAAAATCAGCTAGTGAGAGATCTCAAGTATTTTTAACCATAATTCTTTTTTCAGGCCAAACTCAAGTTTCTATAATCAAATATTGAAAGATATGTATGTATATATTTTTTTTTTTTTGCTGTGTTGTGCTGACCATATCACCCAGGTCTTAAATGTTCTTGGTGACAAAATTCTCTTGGTGACTCTCGGCATTACATTTTGGCCCTTTTGTTTGTTTTGCTTTGTACTAGGCAGGCATCCAAATAATTTCTAAAGAATCGCTCTACCTGTTACTCTGCAACTGCAATACATTGGTGCCAAAGCTTGTTGTGTGACTCATCAAAAGCCAATGTGATTTGACGTGCTGCTGCAGTGCGAAGGACATGCTGGAATGTGATGCAGCATGGCAGAAACTGGAATACACAATTTTCTTCCAAATTTGATATCTGCTAAGCCCCAGCCATCAAGAGAAGAGGGCTTGTGAGGACATGAAAGCCCCCTTATATTAAAAAAAAAAAAAGCAAGCGTGGTAAGAATGCACAATGTTTTTGCATCACAGCTTCCAACACAGTGTCTTTGGCTCGCAGAGGGCTGAATGGTAGCATTTGGCTACAGCACTGAGCAGAGATACTGAAGATTGCAGCATGGTGGGTCCCGCGCCTGTGTGATCAGCAGGAGGTGAAAACTGTATTTCCTGTGGGCACGCAGGCTCGTGTCTTCATGTGGTTGTGAGAGCAAGCCACGGAGCATCTCCTTCCTGCAGTTTTCTGCCCCACTGGAAGTGATGTACCTCCCTGGAGAGGTCAGGGGAATTCACCACTCTGTAGGTCCAAACCCTGAGATGAGAGCTAACCACCACTCTCACAAGAAAGGCTTGGTTGCTTTCTGTATGCATCTGTACAAGAACTGGGGATGATTAGCCCAGAACTTCTGTTAGTTTTTAAAAACGAATTGTAATAATTATGAATAGTTAGGAATAATGTAAAGAAATATTTCACCATGAGTAGGAGAAAGAGCACAAGGAAGCAGGCATTACAGACACCACCGGCTTGAGGAAGGGGTCACATTTCTTCTTGGGGATTTTCAGCTCACTGCTTTTGCGCTCTGCCAAAGTGTGAGGTAGACTACAGTTGTAGGGAAGGAAGAAATAGCTAAAAATTTTCCTAGGACAAATTTAAATGGAATGGGGAGGACTGCCAGAGGCTTCCAACAATGGAAGCCAGAGGCTTCCAATGATGCCTGCACCCATTAAAATGGCTACTCTATCAGTTCCTGGTACCCAAAGACGGAGGGCAGCAGTTAAGGGTCAACAGAAGATCAGCTCAGAGTTTAATCTGGAAATGCAGTAAGCTTATTTTGTTGTTCATCCCATTCTTACAGCAAGCCTCTTTTGCCAACTTTTTCCCAGTATAATCTCATCTGGATCTAGAAGCAGGGGAGATGGCTTGCCAGTGCCCTACATCAGTAACCGAAGAGATAGGAGACCCCAGCTCAATTCCCTGCTTCATCACATATATCCTATACAGCCTTGGGAAGTCATTTGGGCCCAAATCTTTGCAGATACTTACATGTCTATCTCCCATGGATTTTACTGAACTCAAAGGGAACCAGGCGTGTAAGTGGCTTAACTTCTCCTTGCTCTGGATCCCCGTCTATAAAGTGGAGAACAATAGGATTTCTCTGTCTGCCAGAGATATGTGGAGAATGAATGGACTAAAAGAAGTTCTCAGAGACTCAAATAACAAGGGCCAAAGAACTATGTAAAACAGCTCATCAGAATGCAAACTGTGATCTATCTGTTGCTCAGTATAAATCAAGGTTTTAATTGTGCCAGGAAGGCTGCACGTCTTGCAGTTTCTCTTACTGCTATATTGGACAACCAAGTAATCAGCACCATTGCTAATCTTAATAGCGCCTTCCCACAGCCTGGGAAGCGTTGCTGTCTCATGTTTATGTGCACAGGCTGTGACTAGCAAGGTGGGTTCTGTTTCTTGTCTTGCCACTCTGTGACATACAGTATAGCTACCCCCTCTGTGACTAAGTCATATAATGTATATAGTCCTTAGTGGTCCCTAGATGAAAATATAAATATAAATTATTGTTACTGAAATGATTACTGCACTCCAAATTGCTGAGGCAGTAAATTAATCCTTAACGTGTATGTTTCAAATAGTCAGTGGTTTGATACTTAACATTTTTATTTCAAATTTGTAACCAATAGTACCCTAAGCTTCTTGTCATATATATCTCTGGAAAACCGGTATTTTACAGAGAGCAGGAGGCACAGCCATTCAGTCACTGCTGTCAGTATACATTATCACAAGTATGGCCTTAGAAAAAGTGCATCTGATGCTGGGAATTTTGTGAGTTTCTTTTTTTAGAACAATGCCTTGAGGATGAAATGAGCCTAGTTTGCCAAATGTTTTAGCAATAGTTGTGTTTTATTTGTTCACTTATTTTGGCAATATATATTCAAAAATAAAAAAGAGGGAGACAATGGGAGAGAGAAGGGGATAAAAATGCAAGAAATTGTGTGGGGACGCTTCAGGGACACTATAGAGAAAAATTGCTGTTGGGATGAAAAAGCATTAGCATGCTGTGGAGGAGGGCTCCAGACTCTGCAAGTAGCATGTTTTATGACATGTTTGGTTAGTGAAGGCAGGGGCTTCTTTATTAGCCTCTGTGTTGCTCTTTCATATGCCTGCAGATGCACAGGTAGGGGCTTATGGAAGTAAGTGTGACAAGTAGGCACGTGCAGGAGCAGGGGCAGGCACTCTGCTTGGAGACTGGCCATGGATGCCGCAGATGGCCAGTCTTTCTCCCCATTTATTCGGGAATCACAGGCTGATTTGTGGTACTTGACACACTAACCTCCTAGTGAAATCCAGCCCCTTCATATTGACTTTCAAAGCTCTGCACCAGGTCACTCAAGGTCATCCCTCTTTCCCGATGAAGGCTGGTGTGGACCTGACCTCACCACCATTGTCTGCCCATGGAGATCCTCTATCAGCAGCGGTCATGCGAAGGCCTGCCACGCGGGGCTTTCCTGCAGGCTCCAAAACCACCAAAGCTTCCCCAAAAGAAGCAAATTCTACTGGTTAGGATACTAAAATGCCAGTGCTTTGCCATAAGTCTTCCCACTGGTGTTTCAGTTTCTACTTAGTGCATCTTACACAGGCTTTTAGCTGTACGCCAAGTTACCCCCCTAAGGCTCTGCATCTCCTCCCTACTTCCCTCCCTTTCCTAGAGAAACGAGGATGTGCAAAGAGGAAGAAAAAAAGTGCTTGGGGAAAAAGACTGGAACAGTACAAGAACCTTCCCTTCCTGTGCCTGGGAGAAAACATGAAGAGTACAAAAAAAGAGCAATGTAATTCCCTTCAGATTTGTCTCCTAGTTCCAGTTGCTATCCTACCTTCAAGCATCTCCTTTTGAACGAATGCAATTTCCACTCTGGTAATCCGAGATGCCTGCAGCCTGACCACAAGACCTGAATTTGCACAAAACACTGGCACATTTCCTCAAAGAAGAAAAAGGAGCCTATTGCTAGAGAATATTTATAGAGAAGAAAATATCATATAACCTTCAAATGTATTAAGTAATATGTCATTTTATCACTGCCTTTAAGGAGCAGGTGTCACTTGGTATTATTTGAAACGGCAGTCTTATCACACACTGTAAGTCACAGCCTCTCAAGTCCAACTCAGGCATTAGAAATTAGAGTAGCTAACTGTCTGTGTCCACTCTGATTACCTTGATTGTCTCTTAGAGTAAAGTTGGGGTTGTTGGCTACCTCTGGAGCCAGGCTGTAGTAGAAGTGCTGACCCTCCTGTGGGTCATCCCTGTCGATGGCGCTCACTGTCTGGATCAGCTACAGAATATGAGAACAAAGCAGAAACAGGTGAGAAGCAAAATATGTATAATGTAAACAAACAAACAGATAACATATATTTATATATATAAATATAAGCAACGGGAGCATTTGAATAAAACTGTCTTGCAGAGGTACAATAGATAAATCAAGAAGAGACTCAAAACCTTGCAGGCTTCATTTATTTTGCTATGATCATGCAAATCACTTTGAAACAAAGGAGGCAGTCAGTTTGCTTCAAATAACAGACACTTTTCTCTCATGCATCCTTATCTTCTGTTGCATGTTTCTTTTTTCTTTTGAGGGCCCAGGGTGTTCAAGAGATTCATTGTGCATTAGAGAGCTTGTAAGAAAGCCCATACTTATTTTCAGCTTAATTTTGCAGGTAGAAAAGGACTTCAGGTTGATTACTTTATCACTCTTTTGATTTTAAATCAATTAAATTCTTCCCGAGATGTCAGCAGAAAAGAAAGAGAGAAAAGGCAACCATGCAGACACTCCGCATGTACAATAAATAACACCATAGAAAGAAACTAAGACGATGCTAAATCCAGGAAGAGATTTGTCACCTCACCTATAGAGGCTTAGTAAAGTAGGTCTAACAGCTTGAAGCACAGTGAGCTATAGCTCTGTCTGAATAAACATTCTGACACCTTTTTAGACAAGGAATAAATCTTCACCTGGATTTTTGCATTCAGAAGTTATTTTTGGATTCAAAGGCAAATGACAGACCCATAAAGTCTTATTCACCACCTTAAAACTGATTTCAGAACTTTTCAAAATGTGGCAACAGAATTTTGCTTTCTCCACTGAAGGAAGTAGTCCAAATTAGCGTGCATTTCTCGGAAAGCTTACTATTTAAGACTCTCACCCTTCAAAACCAGGAAAAACGCTAGGCAATGATTTCTATTCCCTATATTATTAAGGACCTCTGTAAATTAGTGAGATGAAATTATCCTGTATATAATAGTTGTGAGGACAGTTGTCCCAGCAGCGAGTGGCTGTTTCATTCTGCTTCACAGCAAGCTGGGAGAAGCTTCAGCGAACACACACAGTAATAGTGATATTACTAGCATAATTTTTCCTTCACAAATCATGAGCGGTGCGTCTATGTGTTTAAACTATGCTAGTCAGCTTTGCGTTAGGAGACACAAGTCCCCACCGTGGACCCTGGGTGGTGAAGCACCAGGTCGCCTCCCCACAAGCGATCAGCAGCAGACCTTGCACCGGCTCCAGCGAGGGAGAACTCATGTCCATCTGTGACCCAGGCAGACCTTGTTCAAGGGCTTTGATGGCGTTTTGGAAGGGAGAGGAGCAAAGAGGCTTCACCGCTTGCTTGGAGGTGCGGGTTTACAGTGTGCAGAGCGGGAAGTCCTGTGTTGTCTATGACTCTCTGTCATCTCCAGTTCACAGCAGAACAGATTCAGTTTGCCACCCCTTTGAAGCTGATGTAGTATGTTATGTCCAGCTCCCATAAGTCCAGGGGTGCTTAAGGCTCTTATAAATAGGGTCTTTTAACAGTAAGCCTTGTCTGTCACACATGGGCTGGGCTGACTCCGTGGCACTTCTCATAACACTTCTCCTCTCTTTGTTGCTGCTACAGGGGACACTGGGTGTTTGCCTGCTGGCACCTGTCCAAAGGAAGGCTTTATTTCTGCCATGAAGTGTATTGCACAGTGAGCCTGGAAACTACTGCGGGAGAAGAAAGAGGTGCTATATACGATGCTAATCCTGGTGCGATGTGCTTGCCTTTGGAAAGCAGCACAGACAGCTGCTGAAGAGAGTTCAGATGAAACGTGGTTACCTGAGCCCTCTTTTCAATGCTCACCGTTTCTGGCATGCTGTGTCCATCATGCAGGACAGCATCCCCTCCCCAACCCCTGGCGTTACAAGCATTTCTCACCTGCCCCGCTTTGGCGTTTTCACAAACAAAAGCTTCATAAAACCTGGCAAACTCCGGCGCGTTGTCATTCACATCCAGGACTTTCACCGTCACAGAGACGCTGCCCACCTGCGAGGGGTTGTCTGGAAGGAGGAGGCACAATGTAAAGAAAGGCAATATACGGGAAGGGGAAGGGGCTGCTCCTCACTCTGCTCAAGAGGTAAAGCAGCTTTTTCGCTACTGACTCGTGTTAAATGACATTTTCCCATCGGGAACTGCGGTCGCTTGCGGGCTGTGTGACTGGGAGTGAAATTGCAAATGCTGTTCTCTGTCTATCCTGGCTTCCCATCTAATCACATCTTTTTCAAACAAATTCCATGAAAGACTTCAACCTGGTTCACTCCAATGGGACTACTTCTATAACAAAAGTTCTGGACAATGCCCCGTATTTTTTTTTTATTGCCCTTTGACTGTGCAATGCTGTTTGTTGAGCCTCGGTACTGGTGGCACAAATTAGGAAGGGACTCTTTTAAGGATAGGCTTGTTATTTAGAGCTTGTTGAAAGTGGTAATTCTGCAGTTCAGGTATGTTTTTGCTCAGAATTTATGTTCCTTGAACTCAAAAATAGTGTCAAGTCTTTGATACTTTGTACAGGGGGGTTTAAAATGTAATAACACATGAAATTGTACAGAAAAGCTTTCACTGAAGCTTAAAATTGCAATGAAAATTTTACATTCTGCATGACATCACTTGTGATATTTCTGTCCCACTGGTTCATTAGCTTTCTTTGCCAGTAAATCCATACATCATTTCACATATCTTCACAATTTCCAAACTAAGTGGCCACAGAATAGTTTTTGTTTTTCTGCCCCCAAACATCTTTTTTCCATTATTTAATGATAAAATGAAACTCTAAGCAGAAAGAAAAAAAAAAAATCATTATTAAGAGGTCAGAAAAGGTGCAAAAATCCAGAAAATTCTTAAAAATAAGTATTCTCATCTTCTTTTTAGCCATACCACTTCATGCATTTATCTCCAAATATATCTCCCTTTATAGCAAGAAATGATATGTTCATATAAATAATAGAGAATTTTCTTATACTCTGGAATTTTCTTAAATGTTCAATGTACTGTATCCATAACGTGTCACATTGTATCATTGAGATAATACTCTTAAATTATATTATTTCTCCCTAATTTATAATTTAATCCTTCAGCTTCCCACATATCCATACATATCTTGCTAACACACCTGTCATTGTGGCAGATGAATGTCTCCATTTACACACTCTTAGTAATATTGATCTAACTTTTAAAACTAGGAGCTTTATTCAGGAGTGCAGAACTATGACATTTTGGAAACTAAATTAAAATTAACATATTAAATTAAACTGAATTAAAATATTGTGCTGCACATGTACAGAGCAAAACTGACAGAGGATTGACGGAGGATGAGTCAAAGGAAGACATGCCTTCATATTGCTCTCACCTTCAAGTGCTGCTACAGGGGCAGCTTTTACAGACTCGTGTGTGTATGTGGAATTACATGGAATTGCAATGGCCATTGGTGGCTGAAAATAAGACTAGCATCAAAATAGATGAGGGTGAGATCCTATCATGTCACCAACCCCTCTCACTACTAAAAAGGGGACAGAAAGGCATTGTGTGCTGGAACAGCCTGCAAATATGTGGCAGAGTCACCCTGACTCTTGCGAAATATTCCCTCTGCTAACTTCAGGTTGGCTGACTGCATTTTGGGCAAGCTTCCTGAAACTTTTTTCCCTCTCAAACTGCCCCATATCTCTGGTACAGCCTGGATGTTCAGGGAGCTCTCTCAGACATGAGGAATGACTCAGCTATTGGCAGCAAGCTTCTGAAAAGCTGCTGCCCCTCAGCAGATGAACTGAGACCCTGAGCAAAAGCTATGTGGACTAAAGAGATTCCAGGTGAAGATCGGGTGAATCTTTTATTTTATTTGCTTATATATCCCGAGCTCCTTTATGAAGCTCACATCTGTTAGTATTTCAAACTCAGCTAAATTTTTCATACTGACACTATGAAATGATCAGCATCTCCTTATTCTCATAGCCTCGGTAAATACCTGGCATAGATGAATCCTGAACTGAGTTTTAGCTCACTGTAAAACCCAAAAGCATAACGAGTTCAGCATACTAGAAGATCCCAAAGCACTCTGGCCCAAATTATTTATGCAGCAAGCAGATGGTGATGACATTTACTTGCTGATGAACCAGAGCAGATTTCAACTAGTGACCTAGCAATGTAGGATCATTGCTGCCTACCAGTCCCTGCACCACTCAATCCTCCCAGGTAGGACTGGCAGCTGTGCAGCCTTTGCAGCGTCTGCTTTAGCTGCCTAGCCCTTCTGAAGTGATAGAGCTCTTGCAAAAACACATCAGGAAGAGTTTTAAATAAATCCCTGGAATACTAATGAATTGAAAAAGCAGCACTCTGCATTTAATTGCCAGCCTTTACTCCTCCCACCACCATGTGAAAAGGAGCATAAAAAATAAATAAAATGCAGTATTCGCTTGTTGATGTCAGAAGAGTAATTCAGTTAATACAGCTTCCCACTCAGTGCAGAAGAACATGTGAATTGCTGAATTCAGGTTTCTCAGCCTGCTTTGTCTATTGTATCTCTTTAATCTATGTACAGTCTGCATTCTCCTTACTCAGCTCCACGGCCAGCACAGTGATGTTGTGCCAAGAAACGTCCTCCCGGTCAAGAGGTCTTGCAGTCATCAGTGCTCCTGATGTAATGTCGACATAAAAGAACCGCCCCGGATCACTGCTCCTGTCAATCGAGTATCTGCAAGAGTACATATTAAAAATATTATGCAACCCTTGTGAAAACTGTGTGTTATAGCCGATGAAGTACCCCAGCAACGGGAATACTGTCATACACAGAGGATCCACATTCTTCCACAACCTAGTTACGTGCTCCATTGACTTGTACAGGTACGGAGTGAGATGTTCAAAAAACTAGGAGTTCATGTGGCTAACAGCATTTAACGGTAAGTACGACTTGGATGGAGCTGGAAGACAGGAATATTTAGAGGAAGAAGCCTCAAAGCAAGGCACAGCTCAGCACAGGAACATCTGCTTTACAGAGAAAATCTGTCAGTGAGGAGTGTGATTTCTTTTTCTGAGCAAAATAATTATGCCCTTTCCTTCGGCACAATTCAGACAGGATGAAAATGACTGTACATCAGCTCATTCTCTGGGCACCTAGGCTGACGAGGAGGAACTGTTCCCTTCCTCCTGCTTTTGTATTCTCTCCTCTTTCAGGGGAATAAACTCCCCCTGCATCCTGGATCATCCTACTGATTGAGCCATGTCAATGCAAGGGGGATGTTGAGTGGCTTTCTCATATCATCCAGCCAGAAAAACAGCTCCCTCTGTGAGGTTGATTCATCATAATTACTGAACCTGCCTGGCCAATATCATGTCAGTTTAATGCTGGGAACAAGCTTCTCGCACCCGTGAGCAGTGGTCTGTGGTGGTACCTGCAAGCCAGAAAACTCGGGCAGGGAGGCAGCTGATTGACAGCTGTCACTGCTGTACTCGGTCAGAGGGACCGTTTCGCAGGGTGTGTAAAATACTCAATACCCTTCATATGCATCACCTTGCTCTTAACAGGAGTTTGTGCAAGTTGCCTTCCTAGCTAACTATGTTAGCAAGGTAAGAGATCCTTTGGCAAAAGCCACGCGTGCGCCTGTGTAAATGCCACAGCCTAGAACGGAGCCCAGACTTATGCTCATTTTTGTTGGTTCTTTCTTCGAAGTTGATGGGAATTGAAAGCATTAGTCACAACGGATGCTGAACAGGGCTCGTTCTTCTGAATTTTCTCCTTTCAGCACAAATGCATTCACCGGAACAAGCATGCCAGCCTGATCTTTATATAGGGACTTATTAAACTGGGATATAAAATACTATTGAGCTAGGTTGTTGGGAAATTCTTTTACACTTTTTTTCAGAAAAATCAGAGGGTGGGATGGCAGGTTTGCTTCCCTTTCCTTCCCAGTCTTTCCCATCTCTTCTTAAATAAAGAGATTTCTGAGGCATTTGATTTATTTAGGAAGTAAGTATGAGTGTTGCTATATTTTGCTATAATAATTATTCTTGTATGAGGGCTATAAAAAGAATTTCTGTCTGACAGTTTAAGGCCAATGAGTATCTGAAATTGAATATGGCCTTGTGATTAGTGGTGCAGTATTAATCACCAGTGTCAAGAGGCACAGGTGGAATCTTTGTCTGGATTCTCCACGTAACTTCTCCTGTTAATAATACCTGCTCCTTCACACTCATTTCCACTGTACTCTTTAGGTAATCTTCTTGAATCACTTCACAACAATCATGGCATATTTCCAGCCATCAGAATTTCATAGTGTGGGAGTCCAGATACTGGATGCTGGGAAAATGAGGATTTGAGAGTTCCCCCGTGTTTAGTGACCCCTTCCAAAATGTGTCCTGTCTTTTCCATACTTGAAAAAATGACAAAAGGAGGAGCCAGATCACAGTTTTAATTTCAGATGGACTTCAGCTTGTGTAACAAAATATGTATCTGGGATTTTGGTTTTCTTATCTTGCCTTGCCCTGTGCCAAGTGAATGCAGAGCAAGCCTAAAACATTGCCAGACTGATACTGCACAGAGTTGGCATGGATGGAGGAGACCGCATGAGAGGCAAGGAGAACCAATTCTTAACATCTGCATTTTAGATAGCATTACAAATGGTATTTATTCTTTTTTTTCCTGTTTCCTCTACCTCAATCATTTACATTTGTATGTACTAGGTGTGGGGGAGGAAGGAGGCAAGGAGGGAAGAAAGAAAGGAAAGTGGGAAGGGAGGAAACTGGGAAGAAAAAGAGGAGGAAAGTTGGGAAGGAATGGAGTTACAAAGGAGTCTGTGCATATTTGCAACTTTTTTTTTTAATATATCTTTGGTGATGCATTCTGTGCTTTATAGAGTGCTGTTTCATCACGGGTAGTCACTGGAAAGCTCTGAAGAAAACTAAGAAAAACCTCATTAAAAATAACAATGAACACTTCTACCCTCTGATAGTCCGCAGAATTATTCTTATACTATTTTAAGCAGATTAGCACAAAGCTGTTTGCACTGCAGTGTTTGGATAATGCTAGACAGTAATCAGCAAAAGAGGATGCGAGTGGAAAAAAGTTTAGGGTAATGAAATTGTCATGCAGGCAGTATAATACTTAGTTTTATTGAAGAATTTGAGACAATGTCATGAGAAGTATGATAACCTTATAATGTAGGTAGAAAAGATAGGTATATTAAGGTAGCAGAGATGAAAAAAATAATTAGAGCAGCAACACAGAAAGCAATATCATTAAGAAGAACAGGCTTTGTGCCTGCTCAGATCTCCTAACTGAAGCCCACAGAGTTGTTCATATAGATTTCACTTTCTTCAAAAACTCCAAATACTCGATGCTTTGACTCCCTCCTGTATTTCCCAGGACTGTTCCCAAACACAGACAATTCAGAAGCAGGACTGACGCAAGGTTAGGCAAAGAGCAGCTCAACACCCAAAGCATCTCTCAGATGAGAGAAGCAGCCGACCTGCTGGGATTATTAACTTGCAGTCACTCGGAGCTTCTGCAGGTTGTGGAAATTAGTATGTGGGCTGGCCTCGGAGAAAAACAGTCTTCTCTGATAAACTGGGCTGACTTGGCAGCCACTATGGAAAACAGCGCTGTGATCACACAAATCTGCTCCTTTGGCTCCTTGCTGAGTTGCAGCTACGAAGCTCCCATGGCTGTAAATACACCTTTACCTTTCTTAACTCCGTATGGGAATATCTAGCTCTGCAGCTTTGACCAGACACTATATAATTTAGTGGTTCATGAATATTTATTAGTATGCATTCAATCTACTCCAAAAGTAGCTGTGTATTTGAGCTGTTGACAATGGCAGGCTTTGAAACAGAAGGGGGAGAAAGGAGAAGCAAGTTGATTACCTTCCCCTCGGTATGGCAGCAGATTCTCAGTGACGCTGACAGGTTTTGTGCCAGCAAAGGCACGAGAGTCTGGGGTTTGTTTTTAATGTACACCATCAGGACATGCCTGACCAGTTCATTGCAATGCTAGATGCAGACATTCTCCATAGTCCACGGAAAAGGCAAGGCTGAGCTCCTGCATGGCTTTGACAGTTGTAGCAGAGCCCCTCAGTGTGTGAGATCTGGTTTGACTAAACCCACGGGTGACTACTGCTGGCTAAAAAGAAAGAGTCCCTCCCACCAGTGCTGTTTCAGCCCCATCACCTCCCCACCAACCAGAGGTAGCAGGGAGCACTCCTGGGGGAACACACAGAGAGAGGACAGACCTGATGGAGTTGTTGGTCACATCTGGGTCCTTGGCAGAAATTATCTGTATGGTGGTTCCAATCTCCACATCCTCGGGCACTTCCACAAAGTAGAAGCTGGGCTCGAACACAGGAGGCTCATCCACATCCTCCACGCTGATGTGGACGGTGGTGGTGTCGCGGAAGGGACCCAGGTTCAGGAACCGCATTTCCAGGTGGGGGTTGGCACCCTCGACTTTCAAGGTGTAGCTTTTCTTGCTCTCAAAACTTAAAGGCTGAGGAGAAAAAATATATCTAGCATTAGGCACACTGAGCCATATGATTTAGGCCACATAATTTTAATTTTCACAAGTAAAATATGCCCTCTAATATAAACTGATGCTTCTTTTTTAAAATAAATCTTTACCATGATTTTTAATCATAAGGGTAACAAAGATAAATATTTGCAGATGGAGACAAAGCACTGAGTGACAGTATTATTAGAAATGGCACTGTCTAAATTTTTTTTTTTTTTAATTTGACAGTTGAACTAAAAAAGCCAAGAGAAATATTTGCGGTTCGCTTCAGAATACATATTCTTTCATTCTTCTTGCTGAAATGAAAATAAAAGCAGCCACACCATGATCGTGTTGTGATTCACACAGTGTGTTTCCTGCCACTCTGAGGAAAATACAGCCAGAAACAGACAGTATGGGAGCACCTGAAAATAAGGTAAAGATACAAAGAGTCGTTTCCTCAGAAATGGCTCCTGGTGGCAGGAACAAAGATGCTCACACATGAGGTGGAGGTCCCAGTTAGCATCCTCTTTTCTCCCTGAGGAGATCAGAGTCTTGTCTCCAGAGCGCCCTGTCTGCCAAGCTGCTAAAGGGCTCCAGTGGGAGCAGGGGACATGGTCAGCCTCTCTTGCGGGATCCTGTTCCAGTTTTTATCAGTAATCCATCCTTCCTAGAAGTGCGGTTTTTCACCTCTTCTCAGTAAGTGTCTTAAACACCCGTTCACAATCCAGGTGTGCTGAGTGCTAGGATTTGAATTGCTGCCCTGCCTAGAGAATAGTTTAATTTCAAAGCATTAGGAGGTACCCTGACCTCTTCCTGTGGGAGCTCTTCCACTTTGTATGAAATACTCAAGTATTATTTGAAACAGGGAGTGGGAATGGCTCTTTTTTTTTTTTCCTTTTCTTTCCTGAGATAATGGATAAAGGGGGGCCAGCTTCCTCTGTTAGCAGTTTCATGAATTTGATTTCCTATCTAGATAGAACTACTTATTTGGTGAACATGGATATAGAAATAATTAATGCTGACACTGAACTTTTCAATAAATAAATTTTTCATCTCCCTTCCCTCTTCGTTTCACAGATCCCTGAAGAAAATAAGGCCCCTCCAAAACCTGATTAGAACTAAATGGAGAATTCCATATTTAACGTGCAATTTACCAGTTTTGATAAGAGATGACTAAAAGCATCTGAAAAACCAGAATGACAGTATGGAAGGATCAGTCCAAAATATACAAAAAAATTTCACCAGATTAAGTACACATTACAGAAGACACAGTCGTACTTCCCAAGTTGCAGTTAGAAGTTACAAGCAATCCCACTGTGGTTAAATGGTTACAACCCTTTACTTGTATAATCTGGGGAGTTTTAATGCTGAAAACCAGCACAACTGGATCCCCTTAGCTGGCACAGATCCTGAGTAAGACAAACTTTGTACCAGGAAAGAAATGGCCCAATTCTCAGGGACATACTCCTTTTTGTTACATGAATGGCTTTCAAAACATGTGGCTTTATTTGTACATAGGGATTTGAACGTTGTGTGTGGAACTACCACGCACAACCTCGGTTCATTCAGACTACAGTAAGATCACTGCTGTTCCCATCCAACACCTTTGCTTTTCCTATACAGCTCTTTCTTTTTGAAGACGTACCACCAGACTGGGGCAAGGAGATGGGCAGGAAAATAGAGATGGAAGTCAACAGTGTGAGGATCATTACTGTAGCAGTGACGTCCTCCTTGGCCAGTCATAACCCATCTCTTTTCTGCCCTGCTCAATAGTGCAGCTGGCCAATTCTGCAGCCATGAGATGTGTATTAGTTTAAGGAACATCAGCAGAAGTTTCACATGCTCAGGCATGGCAGGAGTATATCCTATTGGCCTCAAAACACCCCCTGAATTCAGTGGTGGCTTCAGTACTTGTCTACTGCCACAACAGCTTCTTTCTTCAGAAGAGGAAACATTGCAGTGACATACAAAAGCTCATGCTGTCACAGTAAAATTACCAGTATTGATGTCCTGCATAGGAATGCCTGACGAAAGACTGGAGTTCTTGAAATTATAAAACTAAAGCTCACTCAGCATTTAGTACACGGGGGTGAGGAATGAAGACTGGAATGGGAACTGGTTTTCTTGTGCTGGGGGAGATGATGGTCCAGGGTTACTGGAGATGCTGTGCAGCGATACAGTATGAACTGTGCAACCTGTGGCAGCAGGTACAAACAGATGATCTTAAACTTGCTTCTGCTGCCCTTAGTTCCACCTGGTAAATCAGTGACTACTGCAGGCATAGCACTTGTCAGCAAGGATTTAGCTAGATCTACAAACATATTACCCATTACTGCAGAGTCATTATGGTCTACCAGTTGCATATTTATGCATTGTAAAAATAGCAATAAAATATATTTATATGACCAAGCAACACTTATTGTCCATCTGGCAAGGAATGTGCAATGCAAAGCTGCCTAAACATATACTAAGAAAGAGGCCATTATATCTCATGGTTTCTTATGTGAAGAAAACTGCATGAGAAACATTGCACGTACACTAAAAAGCTAAGTTATAAAAAGAGCAGTTAAATCACAGAAACACTTAGTAACTATAAAACCCAACTGCATTAGGAAAAGACTTAATCACCTAGTTAGAAAAAGTGAGAAAATCAAACAAGTGTGCAAGGCCGTCACATTTTTGATGGTCCTGAGTTCAGACACCCTCAGTTTGCTTTGGACTCCTTCATCAGCAACCATGGCTTTCGCTCCTGATCCTCTCATGTGGCAACGCCTCAACACCGCTGCCCCCCCCCATCAGATTTGTCTTCCACAGATGCGTTCAAACCCCTTTCCAACACCAGTCCCACAGGGAGGGCGAGCAGGTTGCCTTCTCCTGCGAGCTGAGCATGCTGCAAAACACAGCTGAGAGGAGAGGCAACCCATGGAAACCTCTCTTTGTCCTCATCCTCCTTCCCCCAGTGCTGAGACAGGCACCGAGAGGATTTACCAAGAGCTGCTGTGAGAAAGCGATTGACCGGGCAGTGGCCGGGGAGGAGGGCAGCGCGGGGCTCTCCTGGGTGCTGGGCTCGGTGCTGGCTGGGTTGCCCACCACCCTGCCTCCTACGGGCAGCGCGAAAGCGAAGGCAGGGAGAAGGGGGAGGCCGTCACTGGGGTGAGTATCAGCCTCACAGGCAGGGAGCTTTGAAGGAGCTGTAACTCTTCGGGAGGTGCCCAACATTTTGTGGGATTAGTGGGCTGAGGTAAGTGGCCACAAGAGTGCAAGCAGTGGTCTTATCTGTAACTGTGAATTCTGACTTTTTGATGCCCATGATAGAAGTGTTAGTTATTTTGTTTGGGAAATCTGTCTAGAAAAATGAAAGGGAAGGTTTTGCTTTCTTTCAAAGATGATTTTATTCTGGGTTTAGAAATTCTCTCTCTCTCTCTCTGTCTCTCCCTGCCCCCCCCCCCCCCCCAATTTTGATATCCTTTTCTATCAACACCAGTTGATTTTTTTTTTTTTTTTTGCTTGAGTGGATCCAAAGGACAACTTTCCCAATGTTTGGCTATTGATAATCATAATGTTACAAAAACCTAGAGGCATAGATAGAATTTTACAAACATTTATGTACAGTAGGTGGATTGACCAGTATGTACCTGATGCCTGTACGTATCTGGTATGACCGATGCCATAAATTTTTATAACTCCTCCCCCTCACATACATGAACATCTAGTAGAACTGTATTCATAATAGAAAAGTCAAGCTTATTGACACATTTACTCCAAAGAAACTATTTTCTTTCATCAATAAATGAGTGAAAAACTACATTAGAGTTTGCATTCAACTTCTATTTCATTCCAGCAAACATGCTTAACTTTAGGGACTAGTGCGCATAAACAAGAGTCGGAGAAAGGTGACCATAAATACATGCTTAAATGCTTTGCTGTAGGGCATAGAGGTTTGCAGGGTCAAATCTATCCCATGTGTTGTTCCATTTTAGTGCACAATTTAGTCCCAGGCTATTTAAATGGAGACTATACTTCCTTATTAGTACACTAGATACGCTTAGGCAGAAATATGGTTACAATTTCATAACCTAGAAACAGAGTTGAACTTCTAGCATTTATGTAAGATTGTAGAATAAATATCCTATAGCAGGGAGTCTAAGCAAAATACTCTATGCCTTTCTGCATAGCCTGCGGTACAGAGTACTAGCAGTTTCACAGCTGCCATTTTAGAGACAGCTTCTTCTAGCCTAATTAGCATTTATGGATCTTCAAGCAGCAATTAAAAAAAACTGCCTGGGTTTTATTGGTTTATAAATAATTCTAAGGCATGCTTTATTATTGTTTGTGGGACACCGGAGTGAAAAACGTGTACAGTTCAAATGCAAATATTGATCTAATTTCTTGCATTGTAGAATAATTAAGCTACAGAGAATATTTAAATAGATAAATAGTGAATCAGAACATTCCTTCGGTGGGAAAAGACATGCTTATGCTAATGCTGTCCCCACTTTTTAAAGGTTGCTCCTAGGAACGCAGTCTGCTTTCATATTTTAGCAATGAATGTTAAAGAAATTGTGTTTTATAGCAGGAAGGGGGCTACTGTCATGTAATGGGAACCACGTTACTACAGGCATAAGGGAATATTGCACACATAAAATGTAACCAGGACTGTTAGTCATATAAATTACTATAAAAAGGAAACTTTATTACCTTTCTTACAGTTATGATGCCAACTTGGTAATTAGGATCAGTGTTAATATCAAAGACATCCAGTCCATCTCCATCCACAAGGCTGTATTTCATCTCTGCATTAATGCCTTCGTCCAGGTCTTTAGCAACCACACGGCCCACAGTGGAGCTGACGGGAGCGGACTCCAGCACGCTCATCTGATAATGCTCTGGCACAAGCAGCCAGGGAGAGGGGAGCAAAAAACAGGCTGTGAAAAGGAACTGAAAACTGCACAGCAATGCAAAGACTAGATCAGGGCAGGCCGCAATACTGCATAGCTTGCAGAGAGTCTCTAGTACCTTTCCCAAAGCTGCCACAGCGGTGTGATTTCCTTTAAAAAGCCACAGCCCAACTGAATTGCCTGGGGAAGTTTTATTTAGGTGTTTGTCATATCAACAGGTTTGTTCAACGGGTTCTTTTCAAAACAGCAATACACCTGAAAATGGGAACTTCGACTAGAAAAACAGGGCAATTAACACTAGTGCTGTTGCAGCCATGATATAAAGCAGGATATGAACCAGATTTAATAGGACAGGCATCTTTTATTAGATCAGCTTGTACAGCGGGAATAAACACGCAAGTTCTGAGCACCACAAATCCTTTCTCAAGTCTGTACAAACTTTTTTTCAGCCCTGAACGAGGCTTTGAGAGCTCAGAAGCTTGCCTGTTTCTTCCAAATTTACCAGTTACTCTATTAAAATATACTACCTCTCCCTACAAACCCTGTCTTGAGCACATTTGGTGCATCACTAATTTGCTTAGCAGCAAGCCTGGGGAAAGAGAGAGCTGCTATTTTAAAAGTGTGTTTTAAAAATATAAATATTGTCTTTAAAATACCTCTCTGCCATCATACTTTATGTTCAAACCTTCCTTGCTGCACTCTCTCTGTTGACTCCACCAATTATTGAGCTTTATAAGGCAGAATAACACCAAGGATGGGGTTTGATCTATTCTCATTTTTCTTAATCAAGGGTTTGATATCAAACAGTTACAATTCATGCCACTTTCAAAATAGGATTGACAATGGTGTGTTCAACAAGTTGCTCTGACAGAAGAAGAAAAGTGGAAGTTGAGGCTTCTTGCTGATCTCAGTGGAATGCTTTGACTTAGCAATGCAACATGCAGAAACAGATGGAGAAGAAGAATAGCAACAAAAAGAACTGCAGGAGTTTTAATTTCTCAGCTAGGTGAGAAAAATGGCAAAACCAAAATCACTTGAGGCTGATCTACACCACCAAAAGAATCAGCTTTCTTTAAAAAAAAAGTATATCCCTTGGAAGATTTAGTTCAACCAAACCTGAAATGTTTCTTTCAAATTTTTAACAGTAATATAGACTTACATAGATAAATTTGATCTAAAAAAAATTTAAAAAGAGCGAGCAAAATATTGCAAATCTTGCTTTAGAGATTCACTTTTATAAATACAAAGTAAAGTTTCTGATGAGAGTGGAGTTGCCTATTTTTGCATTCCATTAACTGTGGCTGTTACATATCTTAGGGTTTAACCGTATATTGCCAAGGTTTAGATGAACCTTTCCTGGAGAGCAGCCTGTATGACAACGCACTCTACACTGGCAGCACAGCTACCAGACGCTCCCCTGCAGTGGCCTGGCTGGAGTGTTGAATGAATTATCTTTCAACTTCCAGCACTGCCACATGTCCCTGATTTGACAGACATCCTTTTGGAGATAGGATGAAAAGAGAATCAGGGCAGCAATTAGCAGCCAAAGGCAATGGCCATGAGCAGTCTAGGAACACAAAAGATCTCCTCCTTTCCTTTTTCTGTAAATTAATTTCCTACCCTTTAAAAAAAGTGTTGTTTTTGACGATTTTGGAGGTCAGAAACCTTTTCTGAAAAACAAGGTGGTGAATGCTCCGTTTTGACATTTTGCTGAAGGAAAGTCCCTTCATCGATCTGAAGTTCTGCCCATCTCTAATTGTCACTAGCCTGAGTTTGAAAATGGCTGTAATGAGAGCAAACAGCGGTGGTACAACTCAGCCACCCCTTTTTGCCCGTCCTGGTGCAGCAGGTACTCACTCTGTGGAAACCTGGGTGGGTTGTCATTGACATCAGAGAGGGTGATGTTGACTGTGGTTGTTCCAGCTAATCCTCCCAGCTGTCCACCCATATCCTTGGCCTGGATAATCACTTCGTAATATTCTTTTGCTTCTCTGTCCATGTTCATTAGAGCTGTCCTAATTAAGCCTGTGAGATTAAGGGGGGAAAGGGGTTTTGAGAACAAAAGAAATGGCAGTTAAAGAGTACACAAACAAGGTGGAGTGCTCTTGCTCCTGCATCATACTGCCTATGTCAAGAATGAGACCAGGCTCTGCAGTCAGTCTCACCTTTCCTGGCAGAGTAAAACTTACCCAAATTAAATCTAGGTTAACAGAAGGTGTGAATTTTAAAGAAGCCCAGTTAAAATGCACCAGCTCTGGGGCAGGCCGTCTGTTCAAAATTAAAATGTTGCCTTCCAAGGGAGCTGGAAAAGCATTTTGGGAACTGTGCGCTACGCTAAATTAAGGCCCTGCTCGGGATAACTATGTCCACAGAAAAGGTGGAAGTGATGTGATTAGTTAAAAGATATATCAAGACGAGTTCTCCAGAGTGTCCCTACACACGCAGACCTGGAGGCAACCTGACATAAGCCCACGGGCTTTGCTCGGGTCCTTCGGAACCCACGCTGGGGTCTACGAGAGCAGAATTTGGGGAGGTACCGCTGGTTCGGGCAGGTCGCTCCCGCCCCGGGAGGGGCGGCGGGAGGCGGGGGGTGGTCACCCTGCTCCCCCGCGCCTGCAGAGCCTCCCTTTCCTTCAGGGCAACACTACTGCAAGAGGACATGAGGTGGCAGCAACACTTCTCTTATGGAGGCTGCGAGGAGCCGGCCCGGGCAGCGCTGCCGATGCCGCTGGGGCTGCCGCGCTGCTGGGCGCTCCTGCCGGCTCGCGCTGCCCGCACCCACAGCCCCCGGCCTCCTGCCTGCGGCACTGGCCTCGCCTCACCCGAGCTTCTCGGGTGTCCGCCTCAGGGTCTGGGTGCTCCTCTTTCTTTTCCCTTGGGCGCCAGGTCTGTTGGTGAACGCACTCCTTTCCTTTTCACCCGGCTGCCCCCACTGAATCCTGCCCTTCCCCATTTCTGTCTGCCAGGACAGAGGCGCATAGGCCTACGTTTCAGAGCTGTCAAACCTCCAGTCCTCCCAGTCCGACCCATTCCTTATGCCTTCAGCACCTCCTTGCCCACAGCGTGCCGGCAGCTTGCTCCTTTGCAACACGCCTGCCCGGCATGACTGCTCAACAGGCTGCTTGGCCGCACAAGGGTCCCTGAGCAGGAGAGCAGCAGTGGCTCGTGATGCAGCCCAGGGGATGTGCTGCCAGGGGACACTTTCTAGGGCACCAACGGCCCTTGCTAGACATGGGCTGTGACACATTTGGGGTGCCCTCCTGTGTGGGGGCAGATATGTGTCAGCCCCAGGCACCATCCCAGTCGCGTGGCTCAACATGCAGTACTTGCACATCAGGACACTATTAACTTGAGTGATCGGCATTTAGTCTTTATTTTTAGCAGAAAGACAATGTATGGATTTAATAAAAAAGCAGTAAAAAGATATTGCATTGGCAATTATCACTGTATGTAGAAGGGAAGATATAGTGACCAGTACTGAACAATTCACAGAGCACTATTTTAATCTTGCTACATGGAGTCCTTAAGAGTCTCATCCTGCAAAGTTGAGTGACTCCCATGAAGTGTTGTAGCTCCTCAACTCCCATGGATATAAATAAGATATGAAAATGCTTAGCATTTTGGGCAGTATTTTCTCCATATATGAATACTTCGTAGGGAATTTCCACTCTTGGCTTGTCCTTGATTCAGAACAGCTAAGATCTAAAAAAAGACATCAGTGCCTAAAAGCTGGGCTCTGCCATGCCTATGTTTTGGGCCTCTGGTCCTTAGAGGAGGGCCAGTCCAGGACACCAGGACTCAGAGCCAGGTTGGGGTTCATGCTCCTCCAAACGGGACCCAGAGGAGCAGCCATGCTGAGCAGGGAGCCTCTGATGCTGCTGCACACAACTGCTCAGCAAGGAAATGCTGAGGATGGTGATGAACCTTAAAACCTTCCTTAGGGCTATGGGAAAGGCTCAGATCTTCAGAACTTCCAAAATAAAGGTGCGAGTACCGTTTCTTTCACCAAACTGAGTGAGGTTCGCTCTCTTAAAAAAAGTAGTAAAGAGCAGAGGTGATGTCCTTTCTTTTCTGTAACAGCCAGATAGTTTCTTGGGAAGTGGGAGACTCAGGGGCCTTTGCCTACTCTCCTGAGGGGATGTAAATCCACGTTTTTTACCTTCTAGGGGAATATGATCATGGACAGGCTGTAAAAGTATTCTGGAAATAGGGAGGAGGAGGCTCTCAGCTTTCCTTTGAAGTTGTGCCTTCACATATACATTCGTTCAGCACCTGTGAGGCCGGTGACAGAACAGGAACAGGAGCACACTTCTGGAACCAAGAGCTTGTGTCAGGAGGTGAAGGATAAGGACCCCAAATGCTTCTAGCAGAGGAGTGTATTGAAATGGGCTGCCCACTATTGGGTGCTTTAATAACTACCCATCACTATAAAGGAGCTGGTGATCGTTTATGCTCTTGCTCTGTTTCGGAAGAATGTGAGAGCTGCAATTGCATTTTGTGGGTTACCAAATCCTGCAGGTGGGTTTGCACTGGGGAAGCTGGTTAGAGTCCTGTGCCTGTGATGGGGAACCGGTTTCTGGCTCACAACTGCGCTTAGCCTAAATAGGTGCCCTGTTGCCCACTTGTAAAGGCTGAGGCAGCTCTGGACATGTCCAGAGATGCAGGTCTAAGTGACTGGGAAATTAATAAGTGGAGAAAAAGACCTTTTCTGGGTTAAATACTAATCAAGTACATGATTTTGGACTTAAGGGTCTATCTTCTGTCTAAGTTGCACTCTAGCAGTTAAATCTGTACTGGATCTGACCCTGAATATTGCTGTTTTGCTTTCTTAGCAATCATTCAGTACTTAGCAAATCTATGAGTATGCCCTTATTTGTCTGTGGCTCATAACCTGATTACAAAATGAACATTACTGTTTTATTTATATTGTAAAGAGCTGAGGAAATGATATGCCACGTACAAGTTTGTCTTTGGCTAGAGCACCTACTGCATAAACTGCTAACTTTCAGCAGTAGATTATGCAGTGGTTTTTCTATTTTGTCCCCTAGGGCTCAGCAGTGACTATCGTCTCATGAGTTTCTGACCTTAGCACTACAGATGCCCTTTAGAAACTGTCAAAACCTGTCAGATTCCTCTTTTGGACATAAACCTTGGATATACACAGAAAAAGAGAGAGAGAAAGCGAGCAAAACAGAGAGGGTGTCCTATAGATAAATTTAAGGTTATTAACAAGAACACCCTTAGGTAAAACTACTCCAGATAACTGTATCCTTTAGCTTGCAGTTTCCAGTCCCGGTTGGTTCATAGATTGCTTTTTTCCACTAAGCCTTGTTACCAACTAGATCTGCTGAAGACATTGTTGCAATGATAGAAGCCAACAAGAATATTTACAGCACCAAACCCACCCAGCTCCCGAGCTGCAGAATATGGTCATTCAGATGAATATATCACTGCAGAAAACACGTCCTTCTTTTGGAGCTCATTACCACAGCCTTGCTTTAACCCTCACACAGTGCTGCTCTCTCTTGGCTCCAAGCCATAGAAATACGTTTCTCTGGCCACAGTCATGATGCACTGCCTTTTCTTTCTGCTTGAAACTTTTTCTTTTGGTTTTCACACTGCCTCATTCCCTGATGAAATAACATACCTGTCCGAGAATCCACAGAGAAATATGGTTGTCCTTGGAGAATACTGTACACTACTCTTGCGCTGTTCCCATAGGTTGGGTCATCAGCATCTGTCGCTGTCACCTGGATAACAGAGGTGCCTGACAAAAAAACCCATCAGGTAAGACCTTGTGGGATAAAGAGCTGGCATGAAAAGTACACAGTTCAAAATAAATTGAAGTGCCTAACAAGGGCTTTCCCACACCAAACTTCTTCGTTTGATGCTCATAGTGCTTGTACTTATTGCTCATACTTGTATCTCATTAGCACTAAAGGAATTAATAGGCATAAATTCATCATGCATCTGTAAGAAGATATAAAAGAGCAAGTACTCTATGGACCACAGTTACAGAATTGCTGATCTAACAGTACTTCGTTATGGTTTGCAGAGAGCTGGTAGTTATATACTGCTTGCTTCTTTTCCCCTTTTCTTGATTTTAAATGTTATTTAAAGGCAGCTCAAATAAGATCTATAGCTATGCTGACATAAATCACGAACTGCTATAGCAGGCCCATGGATGCTGTATGTTGACTAAGGGATGGAAATTGTACACAAATAGTGAGTGTGAAGGGATGTATCTCTGAGATAATCTCTCTGTGGGATTGCAGTTTACATTGCATGGCCTAGAGATTATATCCTGCTGAAGTGCCTTTTGGAACCTGCACAGATGCATATATATTTCTTTTCTTCAATTGTTTTTCAAGGTCTGCTTCCTCTGAAGCTAATAATGGCTTGCAGGTGATGTAGTTTATCAAGAACAAGGAGAAGGTAAGGCATAACTGTTTGAAATATATGTGAGTTTTGACTCCTTAAAATGTCAGACAATACCTTTATGAATGTATCTAGCCTTCTACATAATGGTTTGTGTTAGAAACAAATCCAGTGTTACTACATACGCACTGGAAAATAAATTTGAATTCAAGCTAGCCATTACCATTAAGAAACATTATTTCTGAATGGAACTTTTGTATTTGATGCTTCTCTCTAGCTTTATGTCAACATAATATTGAAGAATGAGAAGTTGAAGCATATCTGTAACTTCAGGGCATGAGATTCATATCGTATTATTATCTCTGTAATGACATCACAGAGCCAAAAAGCAATAAGCAACTCCAAAAGAAAGAAAAAAGTCCAGAAAAACAGTATTTTATGTGACTATCGGATTTGTTATATGGAAATGATTTCTCCTGACTTGTGTAGGTAGGATGGCTGTTGTTTGTCTTCTGCATTGCAATAACAGGACTGTCTTTGATATGATCCCATTCTCTAAAAGCAGAGAGCAAACGGTACCAGAACCTTCGGATCCACTGAACTGTGTTTAGTGCAGGCTTGCATGGATTAGAAGGAGCAAAGCTGCTAATAATTGTTGTCATGTCTCCATGATTTCAAGGGCTCCTGGACAGTATTTCAGCTCTCAGTACGAACTAGAATAGGTTCCTAAAATTGTGTTATTTTCTGGATGGTAATGGTTGTCTAATGGTCATTACTATTGCTACCATCTGATGGCAGGGGAGAAGGGGCACTACGCTACTGCAAGTTGTCTGAGGATGGCATGTTCGAATTACATCTTTTTCAGCTCTCCTGCTTCCCTTGGCATGTTTTCTTTCAGAGGGGCCCAGCTGATGGTGGTGTAAAGCCTGCTATCCCTCTTCTGCGGCAGTCAGGTACCCCGGGGGAGGCTCTCCTGTCCTGCAGCTCCTGCGCAAGGGGCAAAAGCTGAGTCCAAGGAGTCAGGGAATTTATGTTTTGGTGACCATCTCCAATTTGCTTGTAGGGAGAAGAGACTCCACAAAACCTGTCTTACCCACAGGTGACATTTCTGGAACAGAGGCTACATAAGGTCCATCCAGGAACTTGGGTTCATTGTCATTGATGTCTTGGATTTTGATGATGAACTCCGACTCTGGTTCCATCGGCCGGCCTGTTCGCCTGTCCAGAGCCTGTGCTCTGAGGGTGTACTGTGACCTTTCTTCCCGGTCCAGTCGCTGAATGGCATGAATGTCCCCTGTCGTATCATCAATTGTAAACACAATGCCAGCTCCCTCTCCTGAGAGGATGTATTTGATCGAACCATCTCCCCTGTCCATGTCGGAGTGGAGCTGCGGAAAGGAACAGGATTCAATTAGACCATGAGCTGGGCAAGCAGCTGCTGAGAAACACTAAGCACGTGAACATCCTGAGCATTTTGGTTTCACTGTTGGGACTCACAAGCTGGTTTTAATGAACTTGTTTTTCTGAAAGAGGCAAATACTTAGTAAAGTCTCTGTCACAGAGTTGCGATCAAAAACCCTCCCCTGTCTTCCCATTTCTGCACCCACAGCTGTGCCAGAAGAAAAGGCAGAGACACCCAAATAGGAACAGGCTCTGTGCCTTTTTGAAATCTCGCTCAACACAGTAATTATCTTTTGCCTGGTTGCAACGGCCGTTGAGAAGGACTCACTGCCAGACTTGGGATAAGGTGAGGTCAGCAAAGCTGCAGACTGTGCTTGCTCACATGGCTTAAGAGGAGTCAGATATTCCAGGGGTAGCATAATGTTGGGGCAGATAAGGCAAATCTGTTTGGGATCAAGGGGAAATAAGGATGGGAGAGCTACTCAGTAATTGTCGTGATTCAGAAATATTTTAATTTTTTTTCCATGAAAATTTTAGCAGTAAAAATTAGGCTGGATCCTTACATCTTCAGGAAAGAATTATTGTTGAACAGTAGGTAAGGTAAGCAGCGTGGAACATTTGATCGTGTCCATGGCAGGCTATGGAGAGGAGAGGCATCCCATATTTTCTAGGGAATTAGCAAACAGATTTATTGCATGACTGCTAATTAGTTCTGAGCAGCCACAGATAGCTGTGAATGCAACAGAACAGAAGAAAAGTAAATGCAGTGCTAATTATCATCTAAAACAGAGAAACAAATCATCCTGGGGACTACCACTCTGTTAAACACCTGGTTCCCACGAAATACTGGAATCACTATCAAAAGACAAACAGATCACTTAATTTCACTCACACTATGAAGATGCTTACCAGTATGCTCATACTTCCGTGCTTTTGAGGAATAGAGCATAAAGACCAAAGCCCAGAGATGGTATTGGTTCAGTCCCAAAAGACAGGAAGGCAATAGACTTGAGGTGCAATAATCAAAATGGGATTTTTCAAGAGTGGTTCAGGTGTGAATACTGTTTTCCAGTGTGTGTTGGGTTTCTGTGGCGGGGATTTGGTAGTGGGGGAGGGGCTACAGGGGTGGCTCCTGTGAGAAGCTGCTAGAAGCTTCCCCAGCTCCAAGTCGGACCTGCCTCTGGCCAAGGCTGAGCCCATCAGCGACGGTGGTAGCGCCTCTGGGATAGCATATTTAAGAAGGGGAAAAAGACTGCTGGAAAACCTGCAGTGGAGAGGAGTGGGATGTGAGAGGAACAACCGTGCAGACACCATGATCAGTGAAGAAGGAGAGGGAGGAGGTGCGCCAGAGCAGAGATTCCCCTGCAGCCCGTGGTGAAGACCATGGTGAGGCAGGCTGTCCCCCTGCAGCCCATGGAGGTCCACGGTGGAGCAGATATCCACCTGCAGCCTGTGGAGGACCCCACGCCGGAGCAGGTGGCTGAGCCCAGGGAAGGCTGTGACTCCGTGGGAAAGCCCACGCTGGAGCAGTTCATGGACGATTGCCGTGCATGGAAAGGACTAGCGTTGGAGAAGCTCATGGAGGGCTGACCCTCGTGGGAGGGACCCCATGCTGGAGCAGGGGAAGAGTGTGAGGAGTCCTCCCCCTGAGGAGGAAGGAGCGGCACAGACAACGTGTGATGAACTGACTGCAACCCCTGTTCCCTGTCCCCCTGCGCCGCTGGGAGGGAGGAGGTAGAGGAATCGAGAGCAAAGTTAAGCCTGGGAAAAAGGGAGGGGTGGGGGAAGGTGTTTTTAAGACATGGTTCTATTTCTCATTATCCTACTCTGATTTGATTGGTAACAAATTAAATTCTTTTTTTTTTTTTTCCCCAAGTCGAGTCTGTTTTTTGCCTGTGACCATAATTGGTGAGTGATCCCTCCCTGTCCTGGTCTCAACTCACAAGCCTTTCATTGTATTTTCTCCTCCCCATCCCGCTGGGGGGGAAGAGTGAGAGAGCGTCTGCATGGTACTTAGTTGCCGGCTGGACCTAAACCACGACACAGTGTGATTATAATTTTGAGAGATGAATAAAGAATAGATAAATAACCAAAAAAAAGTGGTCAAAGTGGGCTGGATTCAGTTAAGCACATTTTAAAATGCATATATGAGCTAATTATCTCAAGAAATATGGTCAGAATTAAGTGTGTGTTTAATGCTTTGGTGAGCTGAAATGACATACGGGAATAATCGTGGAGGATAGGGCCAAACATAGGTAAATATTTGTACTGGAGATAAAAATCTCAGAATAATAAACTGAATATATGAACACAGGATTGGTAGGATTTGAAGAAGGAATCCAAACAAAAATGGATCATTTGTGTGGAAAAGCAGACGTCAAACTTGATGCATTTGATTACAGGCTATTCTCTCAAGAAAGAAAGAAGAAATCTCATCTCTGAGCTATTTAAAAACACACTGAAAACTATACAATAACTTATCACATAGGAAAAAGTTTTATAGGGATGTGGACAAATTGGCTTATCTGACCTAAGCATTTCTAATGCCAGTGGACCAGCTCTTCAGCTCTTTTAGGGCACATGGTCCCATTGACTTGGGAGCTGAAAGACCATTTCCCCCAGTGAAGGGTCTGGTTGGAAGACGCTCATTCTCTGGAGGTTTTTTTGCTTACTAGCCTCTCAGAGTGCAGCACATGACCTACACAAAACTTGGGCCTACTCCTGATTTTAGGGTAAGACTGATTTCAGCTGAGGTGGGATCTATATGGTTTTCTATGGCATGTCTCACCCTGCAGACAGGTCTGTACGTAGGTGGCCCATCGACTCTTAATGACTGCTGGGACACTGAGTGTTAAGGGCAGCAGCACTGCAAAGTGGCTGCAAGAGCTGAAGGTGCAGATTGTGTCAGGTCACTGATATTTCATTTCATTGCTTTGCCACTGGTCTCTGCACTGGCTACTGCATCTGAGAGGCATCGGTCCTCCGGAGGAATGCTGGCAGCTCTCAGGTGATGTATCAGCTAAATGGAGGAAGAACAAGCCTAGAAAAATTTGGCAGTGGCAAACAGTTAAATTCAGATGACTGCCATGTGTATTAATTCACATGCAGGCGCCAGGACTGCAAACTGGCATATCTTCAGGAAACACCATCTTGCGATTAATTTAAAAAAAGGCAGTGGTTGTCATTATTTACCCTAAACACCCATAACTCAGAGATTATCACTGTAGGAGCTAGTAAACAGGATGCTTCCAGAAGGAGGACACTATTATAGCCTTTCAAATTGATTCAGAACCACTAAGCTACATCTTGGGCATTTGTTTTAGTGCATCAGTGCATCAGTGAGAGAATGCAGCTGCTGAGACAGATACAGATGTTAGACCTGATTGGGGAATTAGAGCTGGGCCTGATGGAAGAAAATGTGTTTTGGAACATCAAGAAGTCCTCATTAAATAAGAAAAAGGAAAGAAAAAGGAAGAAGAAGTCAAAGTCAAATTCAAGGTCAAAGAAAAATGAAAAAGAAATGAAAAAGAAATAGAAAAAGAAATAGAAAAAATGGAAAAAGGGAAAAGATACGGGAAAAGAAAAAAAGGAAAAAGAAAAAGAAAGAGAAAAAGACAAAGCAAGCAAGCATCTTTTAAAATAGCAGAAGGTGTTCGGGAAAGTTCAAAAGACTTAGAAGAAGATACTAAATCAAACTCATGGGTTAAATTGCACCTTCTGTCCAAAGCCCTATTTGGAATGAATGCAGTTGTGTAGGGAGCAAACAAGGCATGAACATGGCACGCTAATAAGAATTTGGGAGTACAAGAGGATCTCTGTCTAATGGTGATTTTTTAAAAATATTGGGTCTCAACCAAGGCTAGGCAGTAAGAAATGCTAGCAGCACTTCTGCAGCTTCTCGTATAACCTGCTTTTTCTAGACAAAGCAAAAAAGAGCATAAAAGACATAATACTGCCAGACTGCAATAAATCTGAAAGAATTTGGTGTCTGAAGGGACTGAAGCTCACACCATTACTCACACCAAACCCAATATCAGGATGCTGCAGTTTGGGGTGTATGTAGAAGTCACTGTGTTGGAAAGGTGATCCAGTTTTAAGTTGGCTGTGTTTTATGGGTGGTGCAATAAATTGTGCTGCCATGTGGCTGACACAGAAGCAGGAGGAATTCATTTGTACTTTCTCCTCCATATTAAGGAATGGATTATGGGAGGAATAAAGCCGATAAATCCTGAGAAATTGTTAACTGTGTCAATTTGGTTTGCTTCTTTTGATGATGATAGTACAAAAGATGAAGGAGGCTACATCTGCATCTGAGTGACACACTTCCTGGCAAAGGGCACGTGGAAGAGAGTGGTGCTGACGGGAGCAGCTCTGCTAACTGGGCTGTGACTCCATCCTTGACGTGCTCTCCCTTCTCTACCTCCGGGTATGTAGCACCTGCAGGGGATTTTTGTGAGGATGCGTGAGTGAGTTTGGTTGATCTGCAGTGATAGTCTGTAGAAAGGATGCATTTTATTCACTCATTCAGCTGCTGTGGTTCAAATGCCTTTCCTTTGAAACAGGATTAGGGAGTCTCCGACACGGCAAAGGGGTGAAGTCTGTCCCCAGTTCAATTACTGACACAGTTTAGGCTGCTGGATGAATGTGGAAAATACCTGCTGTAGCAAATGTGGGGGCTTTGGTTTCCCTAGTTCATCCTATTAGCCAATAATGGCTACCTCTAGGGAAGTTGAAGCCTCGTATTTATCTGTGATAGGACCAGGAACTCTCTGAAGCTAAAATACTTTAAATTAAGATCGTGAACACTGGAGAAAAGCAAAAATTGTACTAACTTCACCTCAGGAAGTTTCTTTTCATTTCCCTGTCCAGAAGATATTTTGCACCTTGCCTTACAGTTATGTAGGAAAGTTCTTTTTTAATAGCAGCCTTGAAAATCATATTAGGCAAGCCTGGACCTATGGTTCAAGTCAAGGTGCTTTTTGTGTTGCTCCAGTCATGAATAGCTAGCCAGAAACAACCGTACAAGAGCATCAGAAGAGCCCTTGTCTTATGGGAAGCCTTTAGAGTATAAAGTAAATACAACTGGATCTATGCTGTGCACTCTTTCTCCTTCTGACAGGGGCTTGGAGAAAGCAGATGGATAAAAGCAAGGCCTGGCTAGCAGGATGTTTCAGGTTGTCGTGGGTGGTATCAGTTAGAAGAGGCTCTGCCTGGCCAGGCGTGGGACCTAGGGCTGTTTGGAGGGCTGGTGCTAGCAGCGAGCAGTAGGCTGGGAGTCCTTCTGCACCTCCGCCCCGCTCTGCGCAAGCCCTTCCAGAGCTATTTCTGAGTCAGCCTGGGGTGACTCAGGCTGAAAAATTTCTGGCCTGCCAGAACAATTAATTCAGCGCACAGTCTATTCCCTGCTGCCCCCTTTCCTAAGGATCCCTAAGACACAGGCAGCACGAACGCAGGCAGGGTGATGAATCGTGGTGGGCTGCAGCTTCTTCCAAGGGCCTGTGCCTTTGGCTGTATGAGACGAGGGGAAGCCTTTCCCTCATGGCAGCCCCCACTGCATTCATCCCACCACTTGGCTGGTTGCTCTGCATCCAGTTCAGGGATGAGAGAAGATGAAATGTTTGATCCTCAGAGGCCCATTTTGGCAGCAGAGTTCCCTGGTGTCTGGTCTACACGGAGCAGTGCAGTTAGGAGGCCTTCAGAGAGATCCAGCCATGTCAGCTCAGCAGTGCGTGGAGCTAATTGGCCCTGTTAACCGTGGGAGCTAATTAGCCCTTGCGCAGCCCTATGCTAACACAGCCGTGGCGTAGGTGGTCCTGGAGAGAGCTCGCTCACGGCAGCTTGGACCTTTGTGTGGTGGACACAGACCATGAAGAGTTGTCTCTTCTTCCCCCCATTCAGCAGAGCTAAGCGGCAGCGAGCTCAAGAGCACTGCTGACCACGCCAAGTTCTTGTGCTCCTAATGACACAATCAAGTCTAAAACAAAGATGAGTCTGTTTGTTCCAGTACTTATGAGTCGGTTTCTTCCAGTACTTGTTTTAGCTAAAATTCAGCTCACAGTGCAAGTCTGGAGCCGTTTCAGATGAAACCGAGTATGTGAAATAATATGTCTGGCCCTTGTTCCAAAGCTGGGAATTGCATGAAAACAAATATTAATTTCTTTAATCAATAGAGATATCAAGAGCTGAAAAGCTAGGTGCAGAGATGAATGAAGACTAATGAGGTCTCATTTGGCGGCAATCACTAGTAATGCCATTGCTGTGGGAGGAAGGAGAGCACATCTTGCTGTCAGTCACACAGGGATAAATCAGGAGGAGGTCTTCGGAAGCCTGTGGATTCATTTTGATTTATACTGGTGTGACTGAGGGCACAGTTTAGCTCTATGGGGTTGTAGAATGATAAATACAAGTCCAAAATGGGCCTCTGGATATGTGATGATACTTTTTTTTTTTCCTGCAGATGGATAGCTTGAAAGGAAAGAAGGAGCCTTGATCATGTAAAAATAAGCAATGAAATCTGAAGGCATTGTTTTTTGACATCCTTTCTTAGTTCTTAATTTTTCATATCTACCTATATGTAGTCTGCGCTCCTCATAGCTGTATCTGATATTCTAGGCATGTAAAATCTTAATTGTATTGTTCAAACACTTAAGCACACTAATTCTCCCCTCCCCACTTTTTCCAGATTTGTCACCTTGGTGTAGACTAGAAGCAAACATGGTGCTGACCATAACCCTTTGAATAACAGACTCAATGCTTTAAACAATTCAGAGTCTTTAAAAACAGTCAGAAAACAGAAAAAGGAGGATGGTTATAGTGAGGCAGATTGTGATGGCAGACATCACTGGTCTGATTTCCATCAGCTTGTTCCTCAAGGAGCTACAGAAAAGTGAATGCAAAATACTACCAAGTAGATGGGGTGAGCTTAGGGATCCATTTTACACATATCTGTACTGATGTGTATGTTCTTGGGATATAAGGGATCCAAAAATAGGACCTTCATGGTTGGATTTAATGAGCTGTCCCTCTACCCTTCTAGATCTGGAGCAACTTCTCTATAGTCCACAGAATTAACCTGCAGTCAAGCTGTGGTAAGCATAAGATACTCTGACCCTAGAGATTTGCAGAAAACAAAAATTGAAATGTCAGTTTTCAAGAGAAACTGGCTATTTAATTTGATTGTGAATTTCAGCTTCCAGCTGACTTGATCACAGACAGAAACATGATCACAAAATCTTCCTTTCTTTCCTAATCCTCATATGTCAATATAACCTTGCTTTGCCTTGACGTTGTAGGAGTCCCTGGCAAGATCACTGCAGATTTTCTAACACTACCTCAATTACAGATGATGACTGATGCAGCAGATCTCTTTGAAATAGGCAAATATATTGACAGCCCCTTGAAACAGAAATTCTTTCCAAACAAAGGTGACACTGGTCAAAACCTCTTGGGAGCAGAAGTGAAATTAATGTGGATAAATTCACTGCCAGAAAGAAGGTAAAGGCACTTAGGGAAACTTCCCGTGTTTCACCACGGTCCGCAGATACACAGATGTATAGACTCTGCCAGATATCCTCCTGGTGCGGGTCTTACCTTCCCGACATAGAGAGGGTCGGTTCCTGTGTACTCCTCCAGAACGAAGAACTGGTTCCACACCCAGCTCCGCTTCATACGCTGATGCAGCTTGTCTGACAGGTTGTCTTCTTGCCCTTCAGTGAGGGGCCTGGCACTTGCTGACAGCACAGTTGTAGTAAGGTCCATCAGTCCCCAAAAATACAAGGAGATGCCAAGTCCAAGCAAGTTCTTTGCATTGCTCATTCTACCTGAAGTCCACATCCGTATACTAGGTCTGACTTAAAAGTCAAAACACAGTATCTTAGGTCCCTTGAGAAGAAAGTAGGTCCCGTGTGTAGTCCTTTGAAATGTCCAAGAGAGATCCCGGTTCTGAGAATGGCAGTCTCCTGTAAAGTTAAAGGAAATTCATAGGAGGAAGTTTTTTTCCCCAAGGTAAAAGAGTTTCCTCAATAGGCAAATACGCTATAGAATATTTAATCTTCTATATAAAAATATAATATCAGGATGTACACCTTCTGAAACTAGTAATACTATTACCATATAAGCTGCAGAACCGGAGCCTTAGATACAAGAATCATCAGGGGTTAGTCAATAAGTAACAGTTCTCTACTTTGCTAACTTAGCTGTAGTGTTGTTTTATGGTATTGATTGGCATGAGTTAAGTGCATACTCTTTAGACATATTTATGACCAGAAGTCCTTAGAGAATATTTAAAAACCGTTCACTCTGGAAAATTATAATAGCTGGTGAACACTTTTTGGCAACCATCTTTCTCTTTCTGCTTGGAAACTATGTCATTGTCCTTACACACGTGCACGCACACACATCTACATGAATACAGATATTATTGCTATATTGCAAACCTTGAATATAATTTCTAGCAGCTCCAAGTTATTTCTAGTTTTAATTATTCTTTCAACCTCCCCGTTGCTTGAATTCAGGTTTCACACTCTGCTGCCTCCTCTCTGAGGAGCTGATTGCTGCTACAAATGCAACATTTCTAGAATTTGAATGGTCAGTTAATCATTTTATAACCCACAAAAGGTTTCACAGTGCTGACGGTCACACGCTATTGTGTGATATGTGCAAGCAAGTCAAGCTAACAGATTTTTTCCTCCAGAAGCCTGAAAGACCTGTTTAGGCAGAGGAATGCTGACCTCTATCAGAGGACACTTTCTCATCAGTCTAGGATCTTTTGTTGTCATGAAGTCAGTTTAGTTGGTGACCTCACTCCAGGCTATGGATTGTAGCAAACCTTTCCTTCATCATTTTGCTGAGTTTAATGATGTGGTGCTGCACTCAAGTTACTCTGTCAAAACACTCCATACATCCTCTGTGGGCCTAGTATTTTTGCTGTTCTTTTTAAGAACTCTTCTTTCTCTTTTCAGGACAAACAGACTCATTAGGAAAGGCGTATGGGCTCCCAGGCGTAAGCAAGTAGTTCACACTTCATTTTACTGCTGTTCTATACTTATGTCTTTAGGCTTAATTAATTGTTTTACCCTGTGGAAATAAAATGTAGCAGGAGATGTCTGTCAATTATTTCTAATTTCCTTGAAATCCTTGAAAAGATTCCTTGCAATCTTTGAAAGATTTCAAAATCGTAAAAAATATTTTAAAGAGTTGCATGATAATATTTTGAAGACAGAGACAATGCAATGTTCTCAACAGAGAAGAAGAGAGTGTTTGAAAATTCCCCAGCATCCAAGCTGGTACAACTGGAGGACTAAGTACACTTAGAAATCTACTGAAACAGAAATTCAGAATTTAATCCAAAAGTTGGCTGAAATCTGAAAAAGGCAGCTTAAGTCTGGAATAGATGTCCACAGGTGAAGTAAAGATAAAATAACTATCTATCTTAGACTAATTTCTACACAAAATAATGTTTCCAGGTATAAAGCCCAGAAGGAATATAACTACACAGTGCTGCTAGTCTATACAGTTGTGTAGCAAACAACAAACAGGTCCTTTACCTTGAAAAGTTTACAACCTAAGGCTCAATAGATACAACAAAGAAAGGACAAACTGTAAGCACAGAACATGGTAAATCTCTTCTAAGCAGAGCAATGTACAGAACTGATGGTTGTACAGACATTGGCTATGTAATGTGCTAGGGCTTATTGTCTGCAAAGCCAAAGAATGGGGATTTATCTAAGCAGTACAAGCCCAGAAGGACCACAGTAATCTCTGTGTGTCTGTCACTTCATGAAGAAGCTGGCAGCTGTTTGTGAGAGGCAGGGATGAGGCTCAGCTTGCTGGATACCTACAAAGAAGTCCAAGAGCTGTGTGTGCAGTGCTTGCCTCTCTCTGTCCTGTGAGTCCTTAGTTCCCAATAGCCAATATACATTTACACTGGGGAAAGGAGGCTTAAGTCCTCTTCACGCAATAGGTACGTCCACCTTGCTCTTGGCATGTTGTCAACAGCACGTTTTTCTCAGCAAAGTCAGGGGGACATTATTGAGAACCCATGTTTTCCTGGCGAGTAAATGTGGGGAAGCGTGTCCCACCACCCCTCAACATGATTTGAGGGAACCCAGTACTGCCTCTGCCATGCAACAGGAAGGGAACATGGAGGCAGGCTATGATCCAGCGGCTAAGGTCCTGCCTGGAGTTTTTACTTTAAGAAATTCCATCTACAGTACAAGTCAGTTACATTTTTGCTCATGTGACAAAAGAGGTGATGTAACATGATGGACCAATTCCTGTGGCAACAAGAATTGTGTTTGTAGGTGAACTCCCAAACCACGAATTCAAAACTAATGGTGCCAGATGTCTCCTGCAATTAAGTTCAGCCAACAAGGATCAACAGCACTCAGGCAAGGTAGTATCAAGACATGGTTAAATAAACTTGCAGAGTTACTAGTATACCTGTAATGAGGCAATAGCAAAAGAAATCTGATCATCAGGATGCTTTTTCTGCACTTGTGCATTATAGCAGCAGAAAGTAAAGTAAGTAGAAGCAGTGAAGTAAAGGTCAAGAGCAGGGACATAAATGCTTCAGGCTTTCTGTGGTAAACAGCTTTTGTCACCTGAATGTCACTTGGCATCGCAGTGCAGTTCCATGAGGAACCTTTCTTGAAAACAGCGTGCAACTCAGCGGCCCCCAGGAGCAACATCCCTAAGAGCATTTCCCATTCCCAATGCAGTCTTGTTCTGGGGTACGGTAACTATCAGGAAACTTGCCATTAAGTAATGTAAAGTCTTGTAAAAGGAAGTTCCTTTTCTGAGTACCAGTAATTTCTCCATTTAATGCCAGCCCATGCTGACATGGTCATATATTTTTGTAGGAACGGAAGAAAGCACTAGTGTCGAGGTGGCACAGAATTTTTTTTGTTAATACCAGAGTTTCTGGTGTCTCATGCTTTTCCAAAACTGTGAGCAAGCAGGCTCAAACTCATCACATTTTGCTTCTCGCCTAAAGGCAAATTACTACTATTAATAACAGTGTTTAATCAAGAATGGTTCCCCTATCTCTGAGGCTGAAGGAGAATGAGATTTTTTTTTCTGTCTCAGGTCCTGAGCTGGTATTAAAAGAATGAAAAAGACCTGCGTTAACTTCTGGCCTGAGGTGCTGCTGATCTCTCTACGGCTCTTTTCCTGCAGCTTCACCAAGCCCAGGCATATACTATTGGCCTCTGGATCTGCAAGGCCTACTGGTCAAGCAAAGTATTTCTCAGCAGTGTACAAGGCACTCACGTACATTTAGGGTTTGAATTGTGTGGTAGCACAAGTGATGGCTGAGCTACAGTTAAGGTCATGGATGACTGAGTCTTTCAGAGGACTCATGCAGATGGCTTCTTCACCAGCTGAGTGTGATGGATGAGTATGGGGTCACTTTGTAGACACAACAGTTGGTTAGGATGATAGCCATGTACTTTGAGTGTGCTAGCCTGGTGGGATCTCTAGCCTTAAGTGGACCTTAGTGGTTTTTGCCGCAGATGGATGACGCAGGCTTTGAGGCAGAGTCTGTTCTTCTGCCTCAGGCTGGGTAGTTCCTTGCAGGGAGATCAGGGGGACCAGTCATACAGGAAGGCGCTTGTTGGCATGACTGAGTAGGGCAGAACTGAGCCTTTAATGTTCTCTTAATGGAAGTTGTTACTTGGAGCCCTTCAAAACGGGTTCTTAAGGACATCTGCAAAGATGGAATTGATGAGCCTCTGCTTGTCATATGAAATACATTATAGAAACATGTTTCATGGCTCAGCATGGGGATGTGCAAAGGATTTGAAGGCAGTAAAGGGAGGGAAATCTTGTTTTCCTTGCTCACACAAAAAAATTATTGAGCCCAGGAAGACTGCATGACCAAAACCTGCAGGATTTCTGCAGAGGGCATTTTATTTTTCAAGAACAATTTAAATGTTTCAGAACCCAGTTCGTTACCCACAGTTGAGTACTCCATTGTAATAGGCCTAGCTGCATCTGTGCAGTTTAGATCCCTGACCCAAAGTGAATGCCTTTCTTGCCCCTGCTTTTGTGATTAATATTTGATTATATCAGCTCAGTTGTTTAGGTTACTTTCTCTGTTCTTGCCTTGCAAACATTGCTGAAAATCCCTTTTCTTGTCACTCAACAGTTACAAATATGGCTTTTGGCTTCGTAAAGACCCGTGAAGATCTGATTGAACTCTGTGCAACTGGTGGTCTATACATGGTACAAAGGAACTACCTAATTGTTCTACACAAAAGTCACAATAATGCACTTTCCACCAATGCAAATACAAATTTCTCTTTTAGCCTATATTATGACTTAAAGTAGGCATATTCCAAGTGTGAGCTACTTTTCATGCTCCAATTTTAAAGACCCCCCCTGCCAACACATACTTGTACTGTAATTAAACTATTCTTAATTGAATATCTAATTCTGAGGAAAGATGAAAAGGAAAAAGAAATATCTGCCAGAACCAACTTCTAGCATTTCTTGCAAGTGACCCATTTATCTTGTTAATACTGAAGAGAACAGCACTTCCAAAGAAAGGATGGAAATATTAATAGTTTGGATGACCATATGGGCATCCAGAGAGTTCTACTGGGACTGAAATGTATTGTGCTCAATACATATTTACATAAATGCCAAGGATTTCATAGTCAAAAAGCTCACACTTGAAAAGGTTAATTCACATGCTTAGTGTATTTGTCATGTTGAGCAAGTGGTCTCCCAGAAAGTCAGTGGACTATTTGCATTCATAAAATTAATTACATGCTTATATCTTTTATGCCTGGTCCTTCCAATGGATTTTGCTGTGTGGACCCAGCACTCATGTAGAATGCTACAGGCCTTAGCGGATCCCAGGCAGGCACATCACCTGAGCAGAGGCAATTCATTTGCAGGAGACATATTACACTGAGAAAGTGGGGAAGAAAGAGGCAATCGCTTTTAAACTGCTTCCTCCACTTTCTCTGTACATAAATACACAAATACATGTGATATTTCTAATACATATACATAAATGTTTCTTAGCAGCACATACACTGCACTAGGAATATGTTAATGGAAAATTATTTCTGTGTTTAATGACACATTAAAAGAGTTTTCCCCCACTATTTTGCCAAAAGAAACCAAACAATTCAGTAATGACAACAGTAGGAAGAAATTAAATTTGAGTGAAAAGAATTCTCCAAGTGAGCTATGTACTTTGTTCCTTGAATTTCTTGTGATATTTTAAACCCAAGGTGGGGGTGTGAGTATTGCGCAGTTTTTTACCCCCCATTAAATGGATTATTCTTTTATGTTTTCACAGATTACTTCTTAGGTTTCCCGTACCCTCAGTTGCTCACAGCTTTGTCATAAAATGCCTTTGCAATAACCCCGCAGGAGCGCCAGTCAGTAAGAAAGTGTAGGCTGTATCCTGCACAAGGCAGACCACCCGCAAGAGATGCCTAACACCAGCCTCCAGGGGTGGAGGCTCCGCTGAGCCAGGATCTAAAATCTCTTAAGTGATTTATGCAATACTTGTCTCATTTTAGAAATCCTAATGCTTGCAGTACCTAAGTTAGGTTCCTCTAAACAGGCTGTCTGATTATAGTCCTAAATGTTTTCGTACTACTTCCAGAACTTCATATGTTTTATCTCTGGCCCAGGCCAGAGATACCGTCATCGTTACCTATTGTTATACTTACTGGGCAAGTTTAAATTAAAAAGAAAAATCTAGAGGCATTTGTTACTTTTAATGAAAATAGATTGGGCCTGAACATGTATTTTTATTTTTACTTCATTTTATTGAGATCTTCATAAATACAATGAAACTTGACAACGTACCATATGGTGCATAAACATTAACTCAGAATATAATCCACTGTCATAAAGTTACGTCTACAGACCAGTCAACAGTCTCTCCTGGGACACATCAGTGAACTCATTTTGCTCAAGATCTGAAGTCCGTCAAAGCTACAGAGTGCCTGCAGAGTGAAAAATCCCACAGAACGACAGAGGGAGTCCCATCGTATAAATCCCAGCCCTATGGTTATAGACACATAAAAAGATCAAAAAGGATGAAACACACACACACACAATCACAAAGTAAACATTTCCAAATAAAATGATGCTGGTAACTTACATCAGGGGAGGATCTGATCCCCAGCTTTTACTCAGTGTGAGGTACCGTAAATACTACTGTAAAAGAGCAGGACAGAAGTACAAGAGGGTTACAAAAGCTCCATGCTGGTCTAACTAACTCTGCTGAAGTCAGCCTCACTAGGAACTAAGTGAGGCATTGCAAATACATTGGAAAATCCAAATAGATGCCAGATAAAACAACCCCTCTTCAATCAAGGATGTGCAAAAATATATAGTACATACTAAAATCATACTAATTAAGCTTTCATTATTAAGGACAAATTCCTTTTAGTTCTCACAGTCTTCTGACTACTTTTGCCATGCTGTCAAGAAAAACCCTGTACACATGACTCTAAATTGTGACTTGATGTTCATGTAAACTGTGATAACCCTCTCAAGCATGTATCTTTTTTAAAAAACATGAAGTCCCTCCTCTCCCACAAAGTGTGACCTTTCTTGCTTGCTTTGCAGCTGTACCAGGAGCCTTTGCTCAGACCTGTCTCAAGGCTCCTAAGCAGTATAGGCAAAATCTGTAATTTCCTGCCAAGAATGAGAGGGCTGGATGGGAAGGGTGGAATTTCCTGTGCTATGAAAAAGGAAGAAGGAGAAGGATGGGTCAGGTGTGGGGCGAAGAGCTGGTGCCTGTCAGAGAGCCAGGGTTTCTGCAAAGGCAATGAGAAGATGAGATGGTGAATACTGCTGTGACCACCTAAGCTCTGCAAGCTGAGAGGCCAGCAGGGATAAAGCTCAGGGATGCAGCCTGCTGCCCTAGGCAGTGCCCAGTACTTATGCCCTGAACAGGACCTACTCACAACTGTTACAATCCTCTTTGAGAAAAATATACTAATGCCTTCCCTCTATTTTTCATTTTCTTCCTTCTGCCCATGTCCCTCCCCTTTTCCCGATCCTGAGCAGATGCCTTGCCTGATCTGCCATTCCCCTGGAATGGGATGAAACCCGTTCCTGTTGCACACCTGGAATGCATTTTGAACCTGAGGTGTCCCTATCTGTCCTGCATGGTGGCTACGGTAGCAAATCATGTTCTTTAGCTACAAAACATTGTGTTTTGAGTATGCTAGTCCCCAGAATATGACATATTTCCATGTGGAAAATGGAACTGGACTCTTTCTTATCCCACGGCTGCTGGATAAACGATAAGGCTCTTTGATACCCCCTAAATGCCAAAGACGGAAAAAGTGTTATCTCTTATCTGGAGACAGATATGAGAAGCAGCTGTCTGCCTGGAGCAGATAGAGGCAATATTTCTTCCCATGCATGAAGATCAAAAATAATGATAGGTAAGGGCCTATGTGCTGTCACTGGTGAAGACAACTTCCTAGTTTCATTATGACTGTGTTCCTGGTTAACTTGGTCGTGATCTAACCCCAGCCAGCAGCTAAGCACCACGCAGCTGCTCCCTCACTCCCCCCGACTCCCAGTGGGATGGGGAGGAGAATCGGGAAAGAAGGTAAAACCCGTGGGTTGAGATAAAAACGGTTTAATAACTAAAGTAAAATATAATACTAACAATAGTAATAATGAAATATAATAATAATAATAATAGCTGTAATGAAAAGGAATATAACAAAAAAAAAGAAGAGGGGAGGAAAAAAAGGAAAAAAAAACCAGTGATGCACAACGCCATTGCTCACCACCCACTGACGGATGCGAGAGCAGCGATCTGCCCCTCCTGGCCAACTCCCTCCTGTTTATATACTGGGCATGACACTCTATGGTATGGAATATCCCTTTGGCTGGTTTGGGTCAGCTGTCCTGGCTGTGCTCCCTCCCAGCTTCTTGTGCACCTGCTCACTGGCAGAGCATGGGAAACTGAAAAATCCTTAACTTAAGCTGAGCGCTACTTAGCAACAACTAAAACATCAGGGTGTTATCAACATTATTCTCACACTAAATCCAAAACCCAGCACTGTACCAGCTACTAAGAAGAGAATTAACTGTAACCCAGCTGAAACCAGGACACTTGGCATTTCATACAGCATTTTGACATATCAGAAATGGACCCAAACCAACCCACTTCCAAAAGCAGCTGTTGAAGACAAAGAAGTGAATGGGTAATTTCTTTTTCCAACCAGAAAACAGTATTTTGCTGTCTCATAATAATTGTATGCACCCACTGGCACACAGTGTTTTTTTGGTTTTGTTTTTGGGTTTTTTCTTTAGTTAAAATTGTGTCTGTATTCATAGAGAAAGGATTGTCTTTAACCTACAAAATAGCTGTAGGTGCTCTAAGAGGTGAAAATCTTTCCTCTAATTCATATTTCTTGAGTCTGACATTGCTTCAGCTGTACAACACTGGCATCTGTACCTTGTCTTGACCCCACTGATTGCCTTGTCTGAGCATGAAGACATGCTACTAACCAACAGGATGAACATTTTCAAGCCAACTTCAAGCTGCTATCTATGAAATCAAACCAGCAAAAGAAACAGAAGTCTTAAAGCCTCTTTCTCTATCTGAACTGTTCGAGTCTACCTTGTTCTTATCACCTAGCTTCAAAGTGTTTCTAGAAATACAGAATATGAGTGCCTAGCCTTCACAGGACACTTTCAAGCTGAAAGAATAAAGTAAGAAGGAATAAAGATGTGCTGACCTCATTTGTCCCAGAACTGTTCTAATACAGCAAGAATAAGGTTCGTAAAGCCTGAAAAACAACCTCAGATGCTTTGCATGCCAGCCTCTAGATTTTGGCCTTCAAACTCAATTCTTGCAGTCTCCACAGGGAGTGTATGTATGTGAAGTATTATCTAATTGTCCTGTATAAATGTGACATGCACTAACAATATCCCTCACGAAGAGGACTCTATTATCTATTTTCCATCTTCTTCATAATCCACTGCTGGGACATGTTCCCAGCTTTTCCAGTCCCTCCCATTTCAGAAGGTGAGTATCCTAGATGAAGCCGTTCCTCTGCCTGGATTTCTTAATGGCTAAGAAGAACTAGCATTTACTAGAATATAAAAGATTTCTCAGGCCTTGTCTTGCTGGCAAACTCTTGGCTTGGCAGTTTGTTACAGGTGAATCTTTCAGAGGACACTCCAAAACCCTGTGCTCCATCTGTCTTAGTATTCAATTTGTAATGGTGATGTAATAGCAGCTTTTGTAAGAGCTGAGGTATTCTTGGCCAAAATTCCCATCCTTCTATTATCTGCAGTGAGCCATCTGGTTGCTGTCCTTCTTCACAGGGGAGGATCTTCTGCAGCTGGTTTGAGTCTGATTTCCCAAGGAAATGAGTTTATGCAGTGATATAATTGCATTGGTATTCCATTAATATTGTGAAAGACAGATAGAGATCCCAGGGATTACTGTATTTCTATCTGCTCCCTGGGAATTAGCAGGTACAGCAGGGAACGGAGACCCAGATTAATGTCCCCACTGAGGGAAGGATGAGCAGTTATACAATCTCTTTGACCAAGTGATCATCTTGCATGTAGTTCCAGAGTAGTAACTGAGGTATTGTAGCTGGTATGGCAAGGGAGCTGGAAAGAGCTGGAATTATTGTGTGCATGAAGGAAGAGTTATGGGGAAAAGACATAACCATAATAAACCAGGCTTTGTAGTTCTGTTCCTCTTCGCTTGTTTGTTAACAGCCTTATTGGAAAATTTTATCCATATATAAATTCCAGGGACCACCCCACTGCTGAAAGCCTTCTTAGTGATCCAGTGGTGCACACCAGTGCAAACTCTGAGTATGGACCTGAGAGTAAGGTATGGCTTCCATTCACTATTCTTCACTGGTGGTCACCAGCAGGTCATCTGGGGCCTCTTTAATATCTAAGCATACCTCCTAATTAGGTAGGAAGACATCAGCCAGTGTACGAGGAATTAATGACCCTGACCACAGCCCATAAACACAGGAAGACCCTACAGACGGCAACTGCATGGGACATCAAGGCCCATTTCTCCCACTGTCAGTAGTCACTTCATGTAATCTCTCAAATAGTTTGAAGATTCTTTCTTAATACTCAAGAATTCAGACACAGAATTGCAAATATACAATCAAAAGAGAGCAAGGAAATGCAGAAAATGCAGGAGGGCTTAAAGGAAAACAAATTAAAATACGTTGCAGAAGAAATTCTCAAATGAGATTGCAGCTTTGCTGTTAGCCCATCTGGGTGTACACTGCAGCAAAAAGATTTTTCTTATGTACCTGCTAAATCTATTCTTTCTTACTTGTGGATCTGCATTTTTGTTAGCAAGTTCTGCACCGTACCTTTTCGAGATAATCAGGATTGGCCTGCCAAACCACATCTCTGCTGTAATGTTGAGATTTTTGCCTTTGGAAATTGCCAATAACTGGTACTTCCAAATAGTTAAACTCCCTCTCAGTATGCTTTGGAGGTGATAGTTCAGAAATGAAGGAAATTCTCATGAAAGAAACTTGACATCAGAATAGCTGTGATTAATAGCAACAAAGAGGATTATACCAAGAAGCTGGAAAGATAGTACTTCCCAAGTGGAAATGGAGTGGGCTTCCAGTCTGACACAAGTGAAATCCTAACCAGAGAAGGTGTAAGAAAAGGAGAAAAAGTGGTATTTTTCTGAGATATTGAGCTATGGGTTGCTGGGAAAATGTATGAGACTTGAAAGACATGTACATGCAAACTTAAATAATTTGCCTGAAAGACGGTTGCTCAAGGAAACTTTGCTTCCAGGTGAAGCTGAAAAATCCAGCCTTGATGTAATTTTGTTTCTTTCTCTTTGTGGGAGAAATTTGATTAAATATTTTGTATTTGAAGTTTCAGAGAGGGAAGGAGAAGTAGAAAATAAAGAACAATGGGAATAAGCACCAGTGCTCAATGTTGAGGTCAATAATGTGATACTGCTTGATACATAATCTTTAGTTAATCATAAAAAATAAGACCGTACTGTTGTGAGATGCTGGAAATGGTAAGAAGAATTCCTTGCTGACCCTTGTGATTGGTTTATGCACTGAAGCATGAGTTTTGATTTCTTCCTTTTGACTGAAGAATCATTTCGTTGCTTTAAAAAATGTAGCAGTATAAATATCACCTCCAACTTCTCCCAAATTTTCAGCCTTTTACTACATCTTCACTTTTTAAATTTGGGGGAAGCATGAAGAAATAGGATGGATCTATTTTTACTTCATCAACTTAGCTTGACCTCAGCCAAAAGCCTGCTCTAGTGCCCAGTGAAAACTGATAGGATATTTAGATATTATGTTCTGTCTTCTCTCAACATTTTTGAAATCTGTTGCCAAATTAATCAGTCCACACAGAATTTACCCTCAGGTACCTCAGAAACCAGCTAAAGCAATAGCCAGAACATTAGTGATTATCTTCATGTGATTATAGAAGATGAGTGAGTTCCTAGAGGACTGGCAGAGGAAAACCATTATACCTATATTTAAAGCGGGAGGGGACAGTGGGGAAGAGGAACGAGTGAATTATAGAGCCTTCGTTCCAACTTCAATATGTGGAAAGTTACTGGAACAAACAACCAATTTTTCAGCATTTAGGGGACAATGAGTTGCTACGGAATAGCCAACGTGGATTTGTGAAGAAGAAGTTGACAAAGCAGCCTGATTTTCCTCTCTTTGGTAAGATAACTGGCCTAGCAGATGCGAGATGAGAAAAATGCAACACATCTTGACCTTCGTAAAATGTTTCACACAACTCCATAACTCATTGTCAAAGGCAACATAGGGCAATACGACCCAGGTGAAATGAGAGTAAGACAGACTGGAAAACAAGTCAAAGAACCACTATCAGTAGCTCAGTGTCAAACTAGGACTCAACATCAATTGGTCCTGCAGGACTTTGCTTCATGACCAGTACTATTCAATGTTTACGCTAACAGTTTGGATGATGCAGAACAGTTACAAAATGTGAGGATGACATCAGGCTGGGAGATGTTGTAAGCACTTGGGAAGATGGGGTTAGAATTCAAAATGATCTTGATAAATTGGAGAAATGGTAGGAAATCAATACCAGAAAATTCAATAAGGACAAGTGGAAAGCACAAGCGGAAAGCACAAGCCTTGGAACGGCAAAATCAAATGCCCAGGCACAGAGAGGTGAATAATGGCCTGTGAGTCAGCATTGTAGGAAAGGAGCTGACCACAAACTGAATAGGAGCCAACACTTTGATGCATGGGTTGTTGCAAAGGAGGAAAATGCCACTCTGTGCTGTGTCAACAGGATGTTGGGCAAGTTGCTCGTGTCGCGTATATGAAGCACTTTTACTGGCATCCTCAGCACGGAAAGACAGCGCATCACAGCTTAAAGGAGATATGGACAGACTCCCAAACTGCTGCCAGGAAGACAGCAAGAAATTTGAGCAGAGGTCTGGAAAAACAGGACTTGTGAAAAGGCTAAAAAAATTGTATTTGCTGAGTTTGGAAAAACAAGATTTGGGGGAGGGCATAAAAGCAGACTTTAAAAAAGTGTAATACATACTAACAGGTGTAATAGGAAGAGTGGTGATCTACTTTTCTTCTTAGTTTCCAGGGACAGGTGAAGGTGCAATAAATCTAATTTGAAGCAAGAGCAATTTAGGGTACAAGCAAGTCAAACCTCTAAGGATAAGGTGGGTGAAATATTAGAACAGATGACTGATAGAAACTGTGAAATCTCAATTTTTTTAGCTTTTAAGAAAAGGCTAGAGAGCAGTCTATTGGAAGTTGTTTAGGTGACCTCTGATCTTGTATCAGAAGAAAAAGACAGAAGGAATTTAGAAAACTCCTACATTTCTGTAACCCTGAAATGCATATAAAATCACATCTTATAATGTAAAACAAAAGGTTTGAGTGCTCATTATGTCTAGTCTTCCTCTATCATTTCTTTGGGTCTTTTCATCTCTTTCCCTCCTCCTCTGCTAGGCTGAATCCACACGTGCTGTGAATTGCTTACACAGTACTTACTGTGTAAGTACTCAAATAAACCAGTCAGTTTTACTAAGTGGTAGAGAGAAACCTTAGCAGGCATGGATAATATTTTTGAGCTTATGGGAACATACCAAATGAACCCTAGAATGATCAGTGCTTCTCATGATAATTAGGAAAAAACATGAAGAAAAAACCTCATGCTTTTCTTGATCATCATAAGAAATTGATCTTTCCAGGAAAGAGATGATCAGAAGGTGCCTGGCTGTGATTACCGTACTGTGGGGCTAACTGGGAATAAAGCATTCACCCAGCTGCACTTTGATTGCCCTTGTGGGTCCACAGTTCTATAACAGCAATAATTTCATGACAGGTAAATCAGATCCAGAACCTTGTATGCTTAAATGGCGTTCTTTTAGATTATCCCTTCAAGCACGAGGTTGTACCCTTGATCCCAGCATAAGGACTTTTGTGGTGCAAACTACTCTGCAGTCTCCCTAACCACACTGAACTGTCACCTTACTTCATAAACTGACCATCAAACAATGTTCCACTGATTCAGAAGGGGCTTCTGTTTCTGCATGTGCTAATTGATACTTTATTAAAGTCTAAGTTAGCATACAAAAGCGCTAACTAGGCCAAACTCCCTGCAGCTTTGTAAAAGACCATTGTTCCCCATCACCTTTCAAATCCCTATCTGAGAAAATAAGGACGACCTACCCGTTTTTCTCATTGATGCCTGCTTCAGAGTATAGGTTCACAGTCTATGTATCCAAGCAAAAATAATTAACTGACCCTTCCTATTAAGTACAACATATTTTCAATAAAACAAAGTTTGAACCCCGGTGACTCCATCATAGCTTGCTGTACAACGTCATGGGGCACAGTAAGACACTCCTCTTTGCATTAGTCAGTTAAGATATAAAAGAGACCCTAGCTATTTCTGCCTTTTAAAAATTGATCAACAGTTACTGTAAGAGTAGAAGTATTCTTTTTCATGTCCTATAAACTCACTTTTCTGTTTATCTAAATCCATTTAAAGCTGGCAATGATTCTCTCATTTTTGGCCTATGCAGTCTTACAGCAATGCTCTACATTATTGCATTTGATCTTGGATTTGCCATGTTTCAATGTGAAGCGAAGTGTTTCGATGCGCATAAGACCAAATTTTCCCCAAAAAGCTTCTGTCCTAGTCTCTAGATTTGTACAGATTTTGCACAGGGCAAATCTTACTTGCTTTGCTCATTTCCACCTTCCAGTTGACTTCAGTAAGAATATTCAGGTGAACAGAGCCATGAAGATATGACCTGCAGTTCTGCAGAGGCACATAAAAGACACATAAAAGAATTACAACACCTAACTATATACTTTGTAGGTACAAATGTAGCTTTGGCATTCAGATGGCAGAGTTAAATGCCTATATTATATCATTTGTGCCCATTAGCCTATTAATTGTCTCATTAGCAACAATGAATAACTGCAGGCACAAAATATGTCTGAAGAAACTAAAATTTTATTCAGATACTATTTATATTACTGTGACATTCCTTGGGATGGAATTGCAATATAAATTCATAGTATTACCTGTCAAAAATCTATCACCTCTTCTCCAGCCACTAGAATATCTTTCCTTCAAGAAATATTTTTCCTGCCAATCATATGATAATAAGCAAAGTACAGCTTAAATGAAATTTTCTATTTTTTAATGTCAGAATGATCTCCACTTGCATAATATAAGGGGACTGGGTTTCTTAATATTTCACTCATGTAAAATAAAATAGTATAATATAATGTAATATAATATACTATAAAGTGATATAATATAATGTGATATAATATGACACATATGGAAAGCACGGTGTCCATTTTCCCTAGAAGATATGACATGCTCATGAATATGCATCATTTGATAAAACCAGGAGGGGCAAACCCAACAGCTGCATATGGATATGCAGCTCATATCCATAAGTACTTGGACAGCTCTAAGGCAGGGAGGGTATGAGCCACCTTTAAGTCCACAGTTTGAGATGCACTGAAGAAATGATCAGATTTGATTAAAGTCAGTTGCTGCTAATTTCTAGCTAAATATCGAAGGCAGAGTAATAAACCAGTGATTGTGACTGACTCGGGAAGCCCCAGCAAACAGTTGCATTTTCAGGAGGATTTAAACAGGGAAGTGGTATCTTGCAAAACTCATATAGGGAGAGCATTGCAGGCTGCTGGAGTGACACGGAGATGCGGAGGGCTGGGCTGTCCCCGTTCTGCACAGAGGCAGCCTCAAGCACTGCTGGCCAAGGTTGGAACAAGGTCTTCCTCTTGTCCTGCGATTTGTCTACTACACCTGCTCTGCCTTCCTGCATCTCCCACCTGCCCCAGCCAGCAGAGACGGTACCTGGGATCCCAGCTTTGAGAAGCGCCTACAAATGGCCGTGGGCAATCAGTGGGTGCCTGAGTTGCTCCCTTCTCCAGCCATTTTGAAATGGAGATGAAAGACCCTCTTGTGGCTGCCCTGGGCAGAAGCTGGGCACCCTGAGGAGTCTGTACACTTAAAATTCGGGCAGAGGAAAGCCTTCCTCTTCAGGAACTGCCCCAAGGGCTGCAGGTCCCTACCCACTCTGGCCCGGGGAGGTCTCACAGTCCACCTGTGATAGTGCCACCCCACTGGGCGGGGAACGTATCTGGCTGGGAAGCTGGAGGGATGGCCCTGATGGAGCAGCAAAATAATCACTGCTCCTTGTGCTGTGTCAGAGGCAGGAGGAGGACAGCGAGAATTTCCCCGTGCACAGGAGCCAGACTGCTTCGCTTGTGGAGGGCTTTAACAGGCATCCACCTGTCTCTGCAGCTTTCGTTAAAAAATGCAGGAGTTTTTTCTTTAATGATAATCCCCACACACCATTAATTTCAGAGGGTGGACTCTGTAGCAGTAGTTCCTAGTCATTTTGCTATGAAGAAAAACTGAGTAAACTAGAAAAATGTGAACAGTGAATTGGAAAAAAGTATGTCAAGGACAATAAAACTTTTGATTTCTGGTTTAACATTCATTCAGTATTTCAAGAAAAGCTATAGTGTCTGTCCAACATTATTAATTAGCGTGAGCTTCATTCACTGTAACTCTTCTTTCTCTTCAAAGAAACACATATATTGTTATATATCCCCCATTTTGTTTTCCCACAAGGCACATTTCAAAACAACATGTGCTGTTTCTGATGCAATACCGTATCAATCTGATTATATTGTACATAATAAGATATGCCCTAAGATAGAGCACAGCACAAATATTTGTTTAGAAGGACATCTTTGATGTTGTGCGAACTAAAGAAATTTTTAAATTCTACTGAAATAAAAGTGAAACTCTGTGTCGCTGTAATCAGTCTTGATCCATTGTAGAAGTCTGGGCTCTGCACAAGTGCCATTCTAATCTACTTCCAAATATAAGCTTCCAACTAGACAGTCAAGACACGCGGATTAGCTCTTTGAACAGGAATTTTCTGAAAGCACAAATAGAAATGTATGTGCCTAATGCCTATTTTACAAATCAACTTTTCAATTAGGAGAGTTTTACAGCTTGTTTCAGAGTAACACGTCCATGTCACTGTCACTCTCAAGTAATGAGTGGGTTTAAACTTACAGCCTCCTTGAACAGACTTTGAGGAGCAAATAATGGAATTATTCCTGAGCCTTTTATATGGATACCAATGACTGCAACAGACAGCTACCTAATATTTCTGAAGCACTGTTTCAGACAGCTTGTCCACATCTTAGAGAACAGAGCGTATTCATTTGTTTCTTACCAACACAAAAATACAATGCTTTCTAAATCTTTCCCGGTTTTGAGCAAACCACTGTATTCAGCGAGAAGCAATAGAGAAAATATACTTTATGCCACCGAGAAAAACAAATAGTAGCGTTACAACATACCTTTCACTATGTTTGCACTTCTCTGTTCTCCTGTCATTTGCTACAGCAGCTCAGTTTACATACTGCCTTTTTCTTGTGCGCTTCTGGGCAGTATGTGCAACAGGCGCTTCAGCAGCTCTGTCCTCTTTTTAACACAACCCGCTCTAAAGAAAAAGTTTCGTTTGTATTATAGAACACCGCAACTTTCAGGAAAAAGAAAAGACATCATCCCAAACCAATCAGAACACTCTTTGTCTGACGATCTAGCCTCTTTCTCAACTGATGCACCAGTATGTGAATGGGACCAGTAATCCACGAGGTGAGGTATACAGATGCCATTCACTAGAAAGGATGCCGGGAGAACATAAGCTACATGGGTGGATGGTGAGAACAATAGCAAACATTTCATGTTGAGGTGGCTGGGAATGAATAATGCATGTGTTGGGTAAACAGTTGCCCCATTCTGGTGTGGAGGGGGTGGAAAAAGTGGGCGTGGGAGGTACTTTCCTGATCAAGTTAGCATTTCTAATTAAAATCATTGTCTGCATAGACCCAGAAGACACTGTATGACGAGAAAACAATGTGCAAAGATCCAAGGGGGAACCAGTCACCGTTATATGGACCCACAAAAAAAGCAGCTCAGATGCAAAAATAATATTTTATGTAGGCAAGCAGGCAGGCAGACATTCACGAATGAAACCAAAGGACCAAGAAAACGTTAGCAAGCTATGTGTTCTTTTGATCTGGTATTGTTTAGATATGCCATATAAATGAATGCTTCATCTCAGCTCAACCACCCTTTCAAATTATTGTTAATTAAGTAATAATCCCTGAGAAATCTGTCATTACCAACAGTTAGGAACTGGTTTATTATGTTTGCCCCAGGCTATTAATGCTCAAACACAATGGCCACTAATTGCAGTAAGAACTAATTTCCCTGGAATTACACATGCATTTTCTAACTATCTGGCGGCATAGTTTTTGTTTTTAAACTTTTTGTTTTTTAACTTGTCTAACTAGAGCATTGATCAGTCAGAAAAACTGTTCTCTAATCATCCCGCACAGAAATCACCATTAACAAAAAGAAAGCTGACTTTTGTTAGCTTTGTACATTATTAAATTTTTGTTGCAGACAACAACAACATCAGAGATTATAATCCCTATGAACAATGCATCAGCTCCAAATTCAGCAAAGCTAGCAAAAGCATTTTCAATCAATGCAGTGAGCTTTGGATCAGTCCGGACAGTTTCTTTAAAAACAAGGGGGGGTTTCTGTTGTTTTATAAGTTTACATTACGGCTCTTCTTCTGTAACATGTTATTAACGTAATGAGAAATCATTTCTGGGATGTCAATGACCAAACTTTGACATTTATTCCTGTCAGCTGTTTTCAGTGTAGACAAGTTAGGTGGCCATAAGAATTATTATTAAGTATTGTTAAAGGGATAAATTGAGAAAATTAATCCAGAGGCAGGGAAAAAAAACCTACCTGGAATTTAAAACGATTTGCTCCACAAACACTTTTTCCCTTGGCTCAGGAGCAGAGCATAAGGAAAAAGCCTTAAAGAATAGCTGCCATTGTCATTGCATTTTAAAAGCATCCATGTGACAATTTAAAAAGAACTGCCATTTCAGCTATTTCTTAAATAACCTCTTTCTTCCTCCATAATCATGTAATATATTTCTTTCACCTTTTGACTAGCACTTTGGTTTTTTTATAAACTTACACACTCATTTTGCAGGAAAATATATTTTAAAATGTTTCTCAGAGGTGTTTTATCCTAATAGTTTCATTTGGGTTGAATCAATGTTGAATCCTGATTTGCAGAAATAGAGGGAGAGAAGAGAGGGAGAGAAAGAGGGGAAAAAAAAGAAGCTTAGCTTGTACCCTAGCTCCAAAACACACTTATCTTCAATTTGCATTTCCAAATCAGTCTTAGAGTAACCTTTATCTGTAATAACAGAATTATTCTGATACTTCTAAAACATATCGAGCAGCAGTGTAGTTATCTGCTGGACTAGACAGTCAAAAGAGTTTGCTCCCTCTCTCTTCACCAGTGCACAGTTTGTTTTCAAGCCTTCAATGCCAGTTCTCACTTGATAGTTTTTATTCTCTTCTTTTTTCTTTTTTTTAGGTCCTCGTCTCTCTTTTTTCCCCATTAAGATGCGAATGGGCTGGTACCTCAGCCAGTATGTCTATACATGCCTGAATAGACTTGCAGAAAAGCGGGGTCTCCTTTTGTCTGGGCCCGTATGGCTGTATGTCATTCCACACCGATAGGCAAGGGCTCCTCTCTCTGTGGGAGATTTCCAATAATTGCCAGAACAAATTAAACTGGGGCTTATCTGTTCCTCTCTCTTTTCAGCTTGAAAATGGAGGAACAAGACCAATTTTAACTGATGACAATGCAGCGTAGAAATAGATTGGATACAGCTTGTGTGAAGTCATGTTGTATACAGCAGCGGCAGGACACTGCTTTGAGGAGCGAGATGATGATGTGCTACATGGACTCGGCTGATCCTTCTGATCTGACAAAGAATAAAAAATGAGTTGGGAGGTTAAGAGCAGTCCATCTAGTCACCATTGTCACAGGCGGAGATGAATAAAGGCATATTTCTGATCATACTGGAGCGGACTGGGCAGCCCAGAAAAGCAGAGTGGATTGCAGTGTGTAAAAAGGACAGACGTGGCATATTTTGAAAAATAGTAATGAAGTGTACAATGAATTTTGGATATTCCCCCCACACATATGCAGCTCCTTCCTCCTCCTCGTCCCCCACCATGTAGATCTTGTGCCTTAGTCTATGGGCAAGCATCCCAAAGTACAGTCTTAAACCTTGACAGAGCAATGGGGAGAGATCTGCCCTGTCTCTGTGGTGAGTATTTGGCAGTCTGGGGCTGAAAAGAGTGTATTAAGAGATAATATAGTTATCAGACACATATTTTCTATAGCAAAGAGCTGTCATCTTCCTTTGCAGATGAGATAAAGTGAGTTCAAAGTGCTTTCTCCAGGCAAAGACAGACTCGAAACCACGCAAAGAAAATGAATTTTTTGACAGTGTCTGACAGACAGAAATATGAACCATCAGATTTGAAAGAGACCCTTAATTCTTGGGGCTGCTGAATGCCAATGAGAAATATTAGGACCTTCTCTTGACCAACATGATCACTGCTATCAAACGAGAATATGTCAAACACCTTTCAACATACTGTTGTCAGTCAAGCTCTGAAAAGCCATCATTCACTGTAAACTATCTTCTCAGCTACCACTCTGCCTCAGTCAGGCTCTTCCAGCCCCACAGTCAGTGAGAAACTAATAGTGAGAAAAAGTCCAGCAGTACTTAGTGCTGTCAGCTTTCCTTCTCTTTTTCTCTCAAGCTCTTGTGTTCCTGCTCCATCTCAGAAAACCAAGAAGGAAGTTGTGATACAGTCATTAATGAAGACCAGAGGATGTAACTTCAGGTTCCTGGATGCAACATCTATCGGCAAGGTCACCCTCGCATCCTGTCATGGGACATCACCTCCCTCTCTGCTCCCCCTCATGAGGAAGTCGTAGACAGCAATGAGGTCACCCCCGTCTCCTCTTCTGCAAACTGAACAAACTTAGTACCCTCAGCCGCTCCTCATAAGTCATGCCCTCTAGTCCTTTCACCATCTTTGTTGCCCTCCTTTGGACACATTCTAATATTTTTATATCCTTATATTGTGGAGCCCAAAACTGCACACTGCACTGGAGGTGAGGCCACGCCAATGCCGAGGTGTAGAATATTTGGTGTAGAATGTGGGACAAATGTGCGCCTACCACAATAAGGTACTAGGATCTTGCTTTTGTCTTTCGTACAGATGAGTTCATTTTAACATCACACACAAAAAGCAAAAACATAGTAAAAGAGGTGAAAACACTGGGGACAAAACAGACGGATTGAAATAAAGTAAAATGCAAAGTCACATTTTCAATTTGTAATGTCAATCCTGAGAGCACCCCTTTGACCTTAATAACTTCTGTAACTTGTGAATCTTAAATAAGCAATTGTGTTTCTCAAACAGCCCGTAACTAAACTAATTACCTAAAGAGATGGTATAACTTTAGATCATTTTTAAATGTCTCTGGAGGAAGCTATGCAAAATTCATAATAGGTTCATTTTCCATTAGGTACTCAAGAAAAAAATTAGCAAAGTGCAAGTTTTACAGTGTGATCTTCAGTTCTAAAAATTGTGAACAGTCAGCAAAACTGGAATGGCAAATCCATTCTGAATTGACTTTTTTATAGTCATAAGCCTGTGAATTCAACTTTTTAGAAGCATGCACTTCAGATACTCTGCAGTATTTTAGTCCCATACATTCTCATTACTAGCTATTCTTTTTGATCGGGGCAGATATGGGCTAGTCACCATCCAATGGACAAATGCTCACATTCGAAAGGGGTACTTTAAGAGCTCAGACAGAACTCAGCTTCTCTGCTTCCGACTTGAAAACACAGCAAAGTCAATAAAATCTACATTCCTGCAAAGAAAATATGATCAATTTCAGTCATTATTTACAGTCTAGAATCCTGCCTTACTTAGGAGGAGTCAGTAAAGGGGTTTCCATGTCTATAAAATAGGCTAGATTGTCATTGGCCTTAATTAGCACCACGCTGGAGAAATCTGAATATGGAATAAAATTGTACTTTCTTTTTATAAATAGACAAATGCAAAAATAGAAAATAAACTTTTGCAGAAAGATGAAGTTAGAAGAGTAATTGCACATCAGGATTAAGTTACGGATGACCTCTGATGCGATTGCCAACACAAAGCAAAGAAAAGGCAGCGCTCATGGGAGGAATTAGCACCCATCTGCCTGCCCACTGGTGACCTCTCTTCAGAGCCTCGGGAAGAGAGGACTGACTTTGCTCGTTGTGGCACTGAATCTGCCTGGCCTGCTACTTTAAACAGGAACAAAACCGACCGCTTCAAAAGGCGCGGGGTGCCTTGCCAACTGGCCATGTGGCTGGGCAGAGAACAAAACTTTCCCAAACCAGTCACGGCAGAATTGACATCTGTTAGTCCTTTATCGTCTCACTGTGGCTGTCATTAAAGGCTTAAAAAGCCTTGCTGCATTCATAGTGAGTGCAGCAGTAGCCAAAAGCAGGTTTGTGCTGGTGGGGTGGTGGCTGCCCTGCTGCTCCCCGTCCTTGGAGGTGGATAGTCCTACCGGAGGGCTCCCTGGCCAGGGGCTTTCCTCCATCCTGGCAGTCCTGGGAGGAGGTGTGGGGTTCCCCTGCAATGAGGCAGTATCGCCAGCCATGCCAGAGGAGATGAGGGGCAGAGGAGCCAGTGCCTGGCTCACCCCTTTCCCCCTTCCCCTCGTTACTGATGGCCCAAATAATTTCTTGCACAATCTCTCCCTTGAAAAACTGGAGGCAATGGCGAATGCAAAGGTAAAGGGGCCTCCATTTGGGTTGGAGCAGGGGATCCTGACTGGATGGAGAGCTCCAACCTTCAGTGCAAGAGCGGGTGGTGCCTAAGGGTGGGAGCTCTCCTGCTCCCGTGACTGTGCTGCTTGTCTCAATCAGCTGCTCCATGCAACTACTTAATTTATCAGCACTTTGTACCGGCCTTGGTTGCAAATCAATAAAAAATCTCCTTCTCTTCTGCAGCGCTAAATTAATTATTTTTGAACATCAGGCCAAAGCAGCTTGACTTTCCCTTGATAGGACAACCTAATCCCCTCTCCCGTCTGTTGAGGACCGCCTGTTTTGCTGTTTGATGTACTGAGGCAGAAATGACACCCAGTTGATCTCGACAGCCTTTGTGGCTGCTAACCTCGTGCTCAGAGCACTGAGCTCTCCGAAGGTTTTCTCTTCATACACTCATAACAATTTTTTTCCTGATTCAGCAAACCTACAGTGCCCAAATAGAAATAGACCTCTTCCTAGATGCATCCTTTTAAGCACTCATGTCACTCTGCATTATGTTTCCTGGGGCTTTTAAAAGCTATGGAAGGGCTGGCAAATGTCGTGAGTGGGAAATCCCCGAGAAACATCCACTTGCCACAGATACTTCTTGCTAATTCTGCAGATGGCATGTTCTTTCTTCTGAACAGGACATTAAAATAAGCTCTTGCTTACGTGAGGCTATTAAAAGATCCAGCAGTCCTTTCAACAAGGGCAGTGGTGAAGTCTTCTGTGTCCTTTCCAAATTCCAATTCAGTTAATTATATGTGTAAGGCACTGTGCAAAGCTCCATCACTAGATGCTTGATTCCTGCTAATACTTTCTGCCTAACTAAATTCCCTCTGTTGTTTCATCTGTGTGTAGCAGTCATCTTCAGTTCCTACTCTGGACTATTTGAGAGTGTACATCCACTTTCACTGCTGCTCTGTTTTATTCCAGATGTGATCTGGGGAAAAATGAAATGATTCTTGCACATATAAAATCCATAAAGATGAAAGGTGTTATAACTGTATGTTAATTATTCATCACTAGTAGTATTACACATACTAATGTTTTCCTCAAATTATAGTGTACCCCACTGAGCCGTAAACATGTTAAAGAGCTGTAGTTTTTCATAAAAATTTGGCACAGAACGCAAATGAATTTCACCAAAGAGGTAGGATCAAGATCAGATTTTGTGAATATAAAATCCCTTCCTCACCTAGGGATGAGTTTAGAGAAGGAAGCAACAAAGAGTTCAAAAATCTGCATTGTTGATAGCTTATAGTGCGCCATGAAGTCTTTGCATCAGATAGAGAGAGCACAATTCAAAGCCAGCCACTAAAGCACATCACCATATGCACAGCAAGGATACCGAGATCTCTACTGAGCACGGAACTGCTTAACACCGGCTTCACAATTACCCTGTAGGCTGTCCAGCCTGATTATCTAATGACGTCAACAAAAACAGTGACTGGAAATTCCTGCAGCTAAATATATTTTTGCCCTGTAAAGCTGTTTTGGGTCTAAATACAAAGATCTCTGCACAACTATGTGAAACAATCAACTACCAGCAGTAACACTTAATGGCTCTGTTCAATGTAAACTGTGCACTTAGGAGTGATCATGGTATAATTATAGAAAAATGCATTTACAAATAAAGCTTTAAAGAAAAAAAGTACTCAAAATCAGATAGTAAGTTGGAAATGATGTTGTGAATCTCAGGTAAATTCAATACAAACTGCAGTAATTTTAAATAGGGATAGCAATAAAAAAGCACTGGTATTAGGTTGTTATGAATGTGTTGGTGAGCGTTCTGCTGTTGTGTCGCTTTTTCTAAATTCTACCAGCAGACGCTATTAAAAGGAAATAAGATTAAGTTGTAAAAAGGAATCTTCTGCAGTGGTAATCACAACAGACTAAACGACTGCCTGTTCCCAGTTTCAAACAGGAGGCAGCTAGGAGCTTTCCACTCAATAAAGGGGTATTAATGCTGGAATTTTCTTTCCTCGCAAGCCTGACAAAGCCCAAGGTTGAAGTGAAACGATGGACTACAGGCTGTGAGCAGTGAGGTGAGAAAGGGTGTCGGATGCGATCCTGTTGCTAGATGGAAATGTGTGTGTATATGCATGTGTGTGCTTGTGTACCTAGATGTACATGGGTATATATTTTTAGCTACCCTAACATTTTTGTATCAAAGAGGAAACGGCAGTTTCCTAAACACGCGTGGCAGAAAAGGCAGAGCAGGAAGCTGCTGCTGGCCGGCGGGGAAGCCTTACCTATAGTACCCTGTATAAATCCAACATTTACCTTGCTTGCCTTTTCATTAACGGTGACTGGAAAACACAATGATCACTGCAAGTGGGCGATGAGTGCGGTAAGTTCAAAACCATTTTATGTTTTGGATGTGGCACTGCATTAAAATGAAGAAAATCAGAGGAGTTAATGCTCAATTATTTAGATTTGTCTCATCTGTCCAGACTGAAGAACTATGCAGGGTCGCAGAGCTGTTACTTCATGTCTTTTATGTCAACAGAAGACAGGATTTTTGTTACACAGGAAAATTGCAGATATGTACATCTTCTGCGGTTTGATGACTACACAGCCTGCCTGCACTCTCCAGCAGTACATGAAATATGCAGCCCATGTCGGCTTCTCAAAAGGCACATCCCTGGCACTTCTTGTAAGCTCCAGTCTCATCAGGAGACAAGATGTTACACGTCATTAAATCAGCACCAATCAGCCACCTATTACTGGTGCAGGAGAAAGGCCCATTCAACAAGCGTTCCCAGTAAGGAATAATTGCTAATAATGAACACTGCACTAATTTCTACATTATCTATTGAAACATAGGCTACAGTACCAAAAAAACCATCCCCAATGCTACTGAAACTTGAGCACAAGCACTAGAATAACATACCAAAAGCTGTTGGTAATTAGATATTTGGATTAATAATTGTGCACTTATTTAAGGGCCCTCAGCACTGGCAGCTCCCAAATGAAGCATCCAGAGACACATTCACTGACCACATTTCAGGCTGTGACATGCTTAGGATGGTACACTAGCAGACAACTTGGTTGTGAAAAAGTTAACATGCATCTTAGGGCATTTTACTCTCCAGTTAATGTGATTGGAAAACATTTTCCCATAGTATAACACGTATTTGTGGGAGTAATTTTCAGTTGAAACAAACGCTTTCCTCCAGGCTTTCCATTATAAATGAAATCTTCAAGCAATTTTTTTTGTTCCCCCCCCTTACTGTTGGCTATTGGGGAGGTGGGCAGGATAAACAGAGGGCAAGAATAAGGAAAAGTTAAGGAATAGCAGGTTTCTCAGGCTGTCTTGCAAACACTAGACACAGCCTACTCTGGTCTGTGCAAGCACAAAGTTGCTGTTCTGAAGAGCTAGCAGGATGGAAAATTTCTCTCGTTGACCAAGGAAAGCTCTGTGCTGATTTTCCACCCTCTGGGGCCACTTCTGCCCTGCCTACCATCTCACTAAGGTGGACTCTTGCATCTCCCTTGAATTCTCACTCCAAGAAAGATGAGGTTTTTATGCAGCTTTTTCGCACCTTCCTCTGGACTCCCAAACCTTTAGCACCTCTTCAGTGCAGACATAAATGTTCCTTTCTTTTGCCTTTTGTGAGTCTCAGAGTTCACTTAGAGTGCAGCAAGTGCACTGATGTCTGACTATAAGGATGGCATGCAATGTTTGCTGGCACCCATTGTGCCCATCTACCACCTCCCTAGGCTCTGCAGATGTTCAAAGGGCTCAGGGATGCCCAGGACTTACTCAGCCAGCAGGAGAGCAGCCTCTGATAGACAGCATCTGTGTAGCCTGCCATTTTTTGCAGCCTCAAAATACAGCTGCATATCACATGGCTGGGAGTAATACCACTTGTATCATCAACCTTGAGAATAAAGGATTTTTAGCTGGATTTCCCAAAGAAACGGGCGTACAGTAGTTTCTTTCTGCCTGTCAGTCCTCGTCTAATAAATCTGGAATCCATTTAGCCAATTTCAACCCTATTTGACAGGAAAGATGTTATAATGTATAAGGAAGAGGATTATGTGCGATATACCCAAAGGACTTATTTTGCACAGAAAGTTTGTATATGCATGCATTTGGGTTGAGAGCAAGCTCTTAAAGAGTATCTGCTTCTTTAATGTGCCACATGTATGCTGCTTGCATGGTTGTGTAATGGATGTCATCTTTTTAATGTGTATTTACAGACAGTTTAAAATATGCACTGGGATCTTAATTTGGAATGAGAATGATAGTATGCAATTAAAATCTGAAACGAAATGTAGCAAGAACATTGTAGGTTGTAATTGCAATTATTACCAGTAAAAAGATGACGTGACTGAGATATGGTCTGTCTATCATTTTGCGAGTGAAAGTTCTTCAGGGAAAGAACTGCTATTTGTTATGAGGTTGTACACTGCCAATCACAGCGGTCACCTTGATCCTCTCTACTAAATGAAGATGAGTTGAGTTGAGTTGAGTTAAGTTAAGTGAAGATAAAACCAGGCAGTATCACAGATGACCATGAGTGACACCAGAGTACTTCCCCTAGTTTTAGAAGATGGCGCCAACACTGCATCTTCAGCAATCCCTGTGTGGTAAAAGTTAGTGACCTTTTAATGGTGACAGGTATATGAAGTGGTTTGAATAATTACCCATGAAAAGATCCTTTTATATATCTTTACAGACATCCTGCAATGATATGCTCTTTTGTGGCATTTTCATTTCCATTCTAAACCATATTAATGATTCACTGAGTTGGAGAATCAGACGGGGAAAAAAAAAACCCAAACAATTTGCTGCTTCCAGTGCTATTGCCTGGAGGCTCTGCCTCACAAGCAGCCGAGCACCCTCCGCAGCCATGGTGGGTCAGCACTCCTCCGATGGAGCCGGGAATTTGGGGCGCTCCACCTCTCACAGGACTGTCTCACTCCACTGCAACCATTCCCAGGCAGATGATGGGGAAAGATCATCTGAAACAGCTGCAAACAGCAGTAAACAAGCTGCAAACAAACCTACTTAGGGAAATTCACATTTGGTGTTGCTGGCTTTATCACCTGCATCTATAAGTTTGTAAATAATTGCTTTTTTTAATTCAGCATATAGCATACTGCAACAGAAAAACAAAATGGGGAAGGAGGGAGGAGATGAAAATTGGAGAAAAGGAGACTGTGTAACAAGCAAAAGGAGAGACCTTAAAGCTATAAAGCAATTTAAAAATCAGGGGTTTTTTTGTTACAGCTGTTTTCTTTTTTCTCACAGATGTTCAAGGAAATATCTACAGAGTAAGAAATATCCTGCCTATATAGGAGAGGAACATGAGCTTAATTATATCTGTGTGCTTTTGCAGGAAATCATTGAGGTGATGGACCCACTTGTATTAATTTCATCAAACTCTTCTGTATTATTATCATCCTGCAGGAAAGTCAAGCCTACATAGATCTAAACCTCCTTCATTCAAAAGACAGATCCCAAATCAGTATTTCTTTTCTGTTTTGCATTTTCAGCATGATAGACAGAATAAAAAATATGTTTAGAGAATGGAAGCAGGCTCCACAATGCCCACACAGACCTGTACAGGATATGAAATGGAATTTAGAAGCATTTTATGCCACGTTCTTTTAGCCTGTTGTTGAAGCTTAAAACAGCGGTGATGACAACTGATAACAAATATCAATATTCATCTTTTCAGGGAAAAGTAACCTCAGATCATTATGAAGCTGAGGCTGAAACTTAGTTTTGTGAGATTCAGAGGTGGCATCCTCAGAAGACTGAAGGAGTTTCAATCAACCTTAATTTTTCTCTGCAGTTTGTTCATGGCTACATATTATCAGACAGTTCTCTAAGCTCTGTTGCAGGTGGAGATGGTTCCACTGTTTGAGGGTCCTTACATAAAGTGGTGTAGGGCACCAAAAAAATAAACCTAAGCAGCAATCAGATGATCATAGCTTTCCCGAGAGTTGAAACACTCTGTTAAAAAACACCCTGAGTGACAACAGTACTTCAACATCAACTTTCCTAATATTTCAATTGGCTCATTCTTGTGGGAAACAAAGAGGTGGGGTAGGAGGGAAGGCAGATTTTTTGCAAGGTCTAAGCAGCTGTTGCAGAGAACATGCGAAGCACAGAGCCTAGGACCTCGTAAGGAAATGAACACGAGGTCCTTCCCTGACGTTTTTTGCCCACAGCCAATACTTTCACAAATTCACTTGATCTGATACCTTCTGTCTTTAATTAAGATGTTGGTGGGTATGGTTTGCTTGAATTTATGCCAGAGGATTTATTGTAATCTCCTCCTTTTATGATATGCTTATCTGGAGGAGCAGAAAAAATGATTCACCAGTTCTTGTGAAGGGACTCACATACTCCCATAATTGTGTTGGAAATCCTTGTGAATCTGGGCAGAAGAGAAACATCACTCAGACATGTCACCTCTAAAATAATCAGTGTTCGCTGTCTGCCATGCGCTCTGACTCCCTGGCTTGCAGCGAGCAAGAGTGAAGTCAACGAGCGGTCCCATGGAAGTCAGTGTTGTGATAGCTGGAGCCGAGGGAGATCACTTTGGAAGGTCTGAGGCAAGAGAGCAGAACCGGTCTATAAGTCATGGGCCATATTCATCAGAAAGTCAGAAGTGGGAAAAAAGCATCAGTCTAGACTGTTCCTAACACAGCTACTCAACCAGGACCAAATTTGCCATTGATGCATATTAAGAAAGTATTTTATGAATAGCTCACAGAATAAGGTAGCCCTCAGCATGAATACATGTACTGCGAACCAGCCACAAGCAGGGAAAAGTGCTGCTTGAACAATATCCAGTGAATATGCTATTCAGCTGATCTGTATGGTTGTTGTTTAAAAAAAATCAACAAAAACTCCCCCTCTCTTCCCACTATTCAGATTGGTCTGTTCACCAGAAATGGTACAATCTGTCCCTGCCATTGTAAGCAACCTGCAGCCCAACCCACGCTGACAGTACATCTGGGGCACAGCATGTCCTATAATGAAGGGCTCCCAGTGTCCGTGTACTCCCTTTCAATGCTCTCTGTACCTGCTATTGATACAAAGGACTCAGAGGAGATGTCCCTCTTCCTCACCCACCTCTCCATCCTTCACGCCCTGCTCCCCACTGCCCCTTTGACCAGATCACAAAGTCGTTCAGGATTTTTCTTTCACATTTTGACTGCTGCAGCATTTTTCTGCCCTCCTCTCCTTTGCTCCATCTCTACAGCCCATTTGTTAGCAGCCTGATTTATCTTTGCAAGCTAAATGGAAGGTGCTGTTGGTGCATTCAGCTGGGGATGGACAGAAAGAGCCTGCCACAGCCTAACAGCGCCGACATTGTGCACGAAGCCGGTCCATGGTCTTGCCACCCCCAAACAGTCTCAGGACTGAAATACCTGCCTTTATCAGACGCTGTGAACCTTTGGCTTTAATTAAGTCCAACAAAGATACATTGAGGCTTGGTAGGCTTGTGTTTTAGATGCTCAGGTAAGAAGGTAAGGCATAGCTCCATTCTGTGCGTTAGAATGAGGATTCAGCATGAACTGTATAATTAAGGATTGAAAGGAGAAAAAAATGCAATTGAATTAAACCTGACAGCATAATGCAAAGAATCAATAGCTTTATTTGCTGTTTAATGATGATGATACTGTTTTCATTTCATTATATGTGAGTCACAACCAGCTTGGTGTTGGCTTAATTGTATTCCTTAGTAAGTAAACTGAGGCATGCAATTTACAGAAGCAACACCTGTTAAAGAAAGCTTATTTAATACTACCATAAATTGGTCCTGAGCAATGAAATTAATTTGCTTCCAATTCAGCACACTAGATTATTAAGATATGACATTCTGTTTTGTTTTGTTTTGTTTTGTTTTGTTTTTTTAAATTAACAATAACATAATAAAGATTTCTTTTGACTGACAGGACAGAAAACCCAAACCAGCCTGTAGCAATGCATCTTGTGGTCTGAGCCCCACAATGACCTGTTTCAGTTTTCACATGTTTGGGCTTACACAGTAAACCCTCGATGCCTCTGTCTCTGTGAAGTGACTCCAGCTTTTGGCAATGGTTGAACACACTGTATTTATTGCCTTTCCTTTTCATGGCCTCTCTACCAAAAATATCACATAAAAGAAGCAGAAAGGGGAACAGCAGTGGGTGAGAAAAGAACTCAAAGGAGCCAGCTGAGGAAGGAATGACTGTCAGAAGACTGAAGTCATTGTAGGTGGTTTTTTCAAGCAAAGTAGCGATGAGGAACACTCTACTCATTCATTTTTTTCTGAAGTCTTACAGAGTGGTTCAGCCTTAAAGAGGTTTAGCTATGGTGTATCTGGGAAGGGACAGAGCTGCAAATGGGTTTCAGTAGACTGCAGATGCAAGGAGGCACTGGCAAAATGAGAAACAGGTCTGGGGTAGCCAGTGACCAGTTCCTTTGTCTTTATTTCTCCTCTTCTCCTGGTCTGTTTTGTCCACGGTTCCTCTTTCTCCTCACTGTCTGCATCTCTGTTGGTCTGGGTCTTTTTAGCAGCCTCCCTTTTTCCCCAGCATCCTGGTGAGGTCCCGGGGGGCTGTGTTTGTCATGGCCCAGGTGTGCAAGTTCAGCAGCGTAGAGCCCTCCAGGTACCTGGGGTGCTCTGTGACCCCTCCGGGACCCAGCTGAATGCCCAGAGAGGTGTGAAGGTGCAGGCACAGCCACATCCATCCTGGGCTGAGCTGAGCCCTGAAGTGCAGGTAAAATGGGCAGGTGCCGGGGACCATTCTGGCACGCATCCTGCCGCGAGGACAGGGGATGCCAAGTGCTATTTCTGCTTCTCAGCTTTGGCCTGAAGTGGCAGCTCTCTCTGATTGAAATAGATTTAGTTTGCTTTTGCCCAAATGCTCTCTTTTCCCTCCCTCTTCTGCATCCTGCAGTGCCTGTGCCACCACTAGGACATTCAGTAGCTCGTGTTTTGGGGAAGTGGGGGGACTCATAATTATTATTGCCATTCCCAAGTTGCCTTTGCTTTACAGGTCTGACCTTAATTCTGGTCTCAATCACCGGGGATTGCACATTTTAGTATTACTCTGAATTGCTGAAGTGAGGAGCTTTAAACAGCTCAATGGTCACATCATGGCTGAGGCCTAATACTGTTTTCCTCTAATCAAGACATGTTAGCTGTGGAGAGGTGTTGACGTGGGCCTGACAATAGGGTGTCTGCATGGAAAAAGCAGATTTTCATGGCTTTGTGTAGAACCTGCAGATTTCCTTGGGGACCTAATGAATTAAATATTAAGCCTATGTATACTATGGTAGATATAATTCCATGATTATATTAAGAAAAAAAAAAGTAAACCGGCATCTACATGTGAACACCTCCAAGACCTCTATGTCCCACAGTGTAATCAGGAGTGTTAAAATGCGGTGTTATCCTAGGAAGATCTGCTACAGCAAAAATCACATCATGGGTGTCTATTTATTATTTCATGTCGATTTTCTGCATAAAATACATTCAGCTTGAAAGCAAAGTGCATATTTGTTTCCTGACTACAGACCTTGCAAACCATATGTAGATCCGGACCGGCAATGTCTTTTACACAGCTACCAAGCATGAATGGCTAATTGGCCAAACTGCTGCTGTTGAACCTTGTGCAGTTCTATTGGCCTCACTGCAGTTAGGCAGGTTGCGACTACTTAGCTCTCTGTAAACGCTTCTGAGGTTGATGCATATGATAGAATAGAAACCTCAGCTTCTGTCTGCCTATCTGCATCGAGTCTGCAGGGCAAAATAAAGGGAAAAGCAGCAGAAGAAACTCAGAGTTTTGTTAGACTCCCTGAGCAAGAAGATGCTTTTTTTATGTGGTAATTTTTCAGAGTAAAGTTACATAAAAATGGAAAAAAAATCCCCCTCTTCCCCTGCCTTTGGGCTACTCAAATGCCTTATTAGATGCTTTTCTCCCAGTGTAAGAGGAATCCCTGACAGAGGACCGTCAGCCTCTTGGAATGATAATTGGGGATCTTCACGCCAAGTGTTCATGAGCCCTTTTTTCATACGCAAGGCCAGGAAGGATTTTAAGGGAACTGCGGATTAAAATGTGTTGCCCAGTTCTTCCCATGATAGCTTCTGAGAGTAACCAAGGAAAGTGCTTTGTGAGCAACTGGCATCCATTCCCTTCCATTCTCATGCATTCAGAGGATCATACACAGCCTGAAGATAAGAACAAAGCATGGCCATGGAGACCTTTGGAAAATAACACGCCTCCTCCTCAAGTTGCTTATGGCTAACATTTGCTACTTTCCTTACCTGAAGGCAGAAAATGGGGGTAAGGGAATAATCCAAATTCCCAAGGAGGCTGTGAAGATAAATACACCCAAAGCTTGTCAATAGCTCTGTGCTGTTTACGCAGACTTGATATTTCAGTGCTGGCACATGACAATCTTTTTCCGCCTAGAGGAGCATCTGACTCTAACAGCCAGGATGTATTACTTCTGAAGGCCTGTCTAGCCCAGAGAATCACAGATATTTTCTTTAAGTGCAGGCCTAACATATGACTAAGTAACATGTCAGGACTAGTTTTGTGGGGATTTCTGTTTTGCAAGTTGTATTGCTTTAAATACAAAGGAAAGTAAGGTTAGTTTTGTTTTGTTTTTCTCCTTTTGAACTTTAAATAAACAAAGAAGGAACTGCAGAATTAGAAAGAACCTGTATGTTCAAAACAAGAGACTTGACTCACTTTGAATAAATAATAACACTTTCCTGTGCTTAAAGATCCATTAAGTGAAATCAAGTTGCAAGGTCCTGATTGTGATCAGATAGCTGTGGTATGTTAATAGCCTTCGTCTGTACGTGAGTGGGAGTACAGAGAGGGAAAACGCTTTCACAGAAAATAAAGCAAACAGCACTGTTGTGTTTGCAAGGGTATTAGGAGTCTGCAGATGAGCGAGGTAAACAATTGCTTTTATTAATAGCAACAGATCAATGCCACTAGATTAGCAGAAACTAAGAATAAAGCAGAAAAAGAGAAGAACATCTCTGTCCAGTCACACCCCCTCTCGCCCACTGCTGAGCACAATCCCTAGCTATGAACAGCAGCACCAACATACCCTGCCAAGTATGGGCTCAAATTTTAAGACCTGATAAAAAATTTCCCCCAATTTAAAACCTAAACAGAAATGTAGCCATCTGCCTACACTGAGGATGGGCACGTTATCTGCGCTGATGTAAGAGCAGATGAACGAGTGAATGACTCAGAAAGGGGTATGGCTACTCTTTGGCTCTCCACTTTTCTTCTGGGAAGAATAAACTGATCCAACCTGAGAGAGGCTGGCTTTCTGTCTTTTCTTGGCCAGGGAATAGCTGCCTGACTCCAGCTGCTTCACCTGTACCCGTGGCGGGAGGCAGGAGGTGCGAGGCAGGAGCTCCCGCTCTTCCCCCCCAGGCTGGAGCCAGAAAATGTTCAGAGCCGACCGAGAAGCAAAGGCGCGGAGGCAAGACGTGCGGCTGGGAGTTTTGAAGGGGTCCTGGGAGCTAATTACCAGGCTGATTAGCACTGCAAGTCAGTGAGCGCGTGGGTTATCTTGGGCTTGTCTCTTCACTGGGGTTGGAAAGCTTTAACTCTCACAATCTAGAAAAGGCTGTATGAACCCTTGTCCTTCTGTTGGCACGTTGGTATAAAAGCTTCCATGAAAAAAGGAAAACAAGAGTTATTTATGCAGGCAGTTTAATGTCAGTACAGCAGTGGCTATACCAGAACTTTTGCCAGCTTATCTACCTAAGAAAAATCTCACACTCTTCATGGCTTACACCATTGTGTCATTCGGAAAGAAAAGGTGCAATTTAGGTATCTCTTCTCTAAGGATATTTGAAAACTTTTCTCTATAGAATTAGCCAAAAGAATCAAATTTGGAAATTATAAAAAAAAAAAGAATGGTGTAACTTCTTCTGAAAACTTTAGTTCAAGACATTAAACTAATAATTACCAAATTATTCTCTTGATAGTCCCTTCATTACATTTTGAATGTTTGTTTTTTAGTCTCAGCACCTAACATGAGATTAATATATCTGAGAATTTACATTTATTGTTCTATACATCACTGTAATATCAGTGACAAAACCTTTGCTCATATTTGGGTCAAAACAGTCACTTAATCATTTGATACATTTCTGTAGTTTATCTTTCCTAGAAGATCAATAATCATCAACTCCTGAAGGAAGTTAACTAGTCAGATCACATATTTCCATAAGACTATTGCTGACTTCTGTGAAAACTGCAAAAGGGTTTCTGTTTTGCAAATCCACACACAACCAAATTCTTCAATACTGCTAAATGTTGTCATGAGATTCTCAGTCATAGGGAATTCAGACTTCGGGATGTTGCAAGTAGATGATTTGCTATTGTAATTAATAATGAAAGCTAAATTACACTTAGCAAACGAATGAACAAGAGCTCTGTAAGCGACCCATTATCCTCTTTGTATTATCCTGTTCACGTAATATATTACAAAATGTAGTCATTCAAAATGGGTACCCTGTTTCTTATCTTACACTGGACATAATCTGAGAGGTGAAAAGTAAGGTGTATACTTTCTTTGGGTTAATCAGCTGTACATGTCCAGGGGGAAATAATTCGCAACTTGCAGTTCTAGGGAAAAAGCTCAGAGGTTGTAATGGATCACTCACCGAACAAGACTCAAAAATGTCCTGCAGGTACAAGAAAAAGAAATGCCGTAGTGGGATGTATGAACAAGGAAAAAGCAAGACATCTGAAACAGCCCTTCTCATTACACTTGGCACTGAGAAGGCTTCACATAGAGTTGAATCCAAGTTTGGGCACTACGCTTCAATCAGTGTGTGGCTCAACTGGAGAGAGGGCAGAGGCAAGCACTGAAGCAGATTAGAGGTCTGGAAAACGTGACTTCAGAGGACTGCCTGCAGTTAATTAGCCTGAAGAAGAAAGAACTAAGGAGGCAGCATCGTAACAGTCATCAAACACTTAAAAGCGTGTTGTGAAGAAGAAAGGCACAACCCGCTCTCAGCAACCACGGTGGACAGCCGATGCAGGAGGCCTCCTTGCCAGCGAGGAAGAATCAGGTCAGACGTGAGGGAGACCTTGCAAGGACAAGGCTCATCAAGCATTGCGGCAGGTTGCCTGGGGAGGCTCTTGTACCTCTATTCCCAAACATCTTTCAAACCAGGCTAAACTGGAGGTATAACTGATCCTGTGTTTGGGCAGGGGTGGCCTCTTGACCCTGCAGCCCTGCTTTATTTCCATTATAGAGATGTATAAACGCTGCTAAGCCAGCGCAGAGCGCTGGCACCCCTCTCCCAGGCTCCTGCCTCTGCCAGTGGCTGGTAATAGAGGTTTCAGAGGACGTGCAAAAACTCCGTAACGTGCAATAGCAGAACAAACTGGACGTCAAAAACGTGTTAGTGTTTGGCTTCCTCTTGGAAGAATATGGCTTTATGATCTGCTATATTTTTAAGCTAACCCAGGGTAACAATAGACAGTCTCAATGTACATACACATTTCTAACCTTTTAACATTTTTTACTAGACTCTTGGCCTCAGTGATAGCTAGTGGCAATGCATATCACATTTAACTGTGCTTTTGGGTAAAACATATCTCATCTTAGCAGTTAGTTATATGTTATACAGAAAAGGTAATTAGGAGTTCCCAAGTTGCCTCCTCTATAGTATTCATTACTTGGTATACCTCTATTGTGCTCCATGTTATTTCTTTAATCTCCAGCTTCAAGATTTTCACTGTTTCTTCATATGGTAATCTTTTTGTGTCTGTAGTAATTTTCATCATTGGTCCCTGAATCATCTCTGCTGGACTAAACAGCATATGCAAATATCTCTTTTCTGACTGAAGCAAGGGAAGCAAATGCATGGGTGTTTTTTCGGGGAGGGGAGGAGGGAGAATTTTATGTTCATGTTTGTTTTTAGAACATTTTTTGCATGGCTGGTTTTCCACAGCTTTCAAAATATATGGCTACAGTGGAGGAATTACAGACAGTTCTGAGAGTTTGTTCTGAACTTAGGAAACAGTGCATGCAAGGCATATTGATTTCTTTGTCTATATTGATCCTTCTTCATTACTTAACTCTCAAGCCCATAAAATCTGATGGTTAGAAAAAAACCCAATAACTTATTATTAGCTTATTAGAATTTCTATTACAGGTGGTATGTGTTCTTCCATTTTAAAAGAAGAGCAAAAAATTGAATTAAAGATTATTCTTTTCTCTCACGGAATTAAAACTTAATCTAAATAAACACAAAGAAATAAGGAACAGCATCCAAAGTACTGTATGCTCTGTTCTGCTTGTCCACTATATATGAATAGGAGCCTTGTATTTCTTGTCCTTGTTCTGTCTTTTTAAGAACTGTGTAGATTTTTCAACCAGTATGTGGTGCGTGGTGATAATTTGCACATTTGCTTCAACGCTGCACTTCTGCTCCAAAGCAAATTGCTAGCATAAGTACAGTCTTGACTCCTACCACAGCCAGACAGAGGCTGAGAAGACATGACCACATCCCAAACTCAACACCACCTCCATACCCTTGCTAGAGGAGCTGACTGGCAACGTAAGAAGTACAAAACTGCCCCCATCAGCAGAAGCAATAGTGGCAGGAGGGTTTGATAATGTCAAGGAGGTGAGGAAGGTTCCCACAGGGCAGAACATCCCAAGGCCATCTTTGGGGGGAAAGTGAATCTCAAGCTTTCTTAGTGCATGGATATGTCTCTGAGAGGTATCAAACCCTGCCTTATGAGGTAAAAAATCACGGCATTTAAAAAAATATTTCAATGACAGTGTTATCATTGTGAAAAGTGATCAGCTGGGCATACTCACTTTGTCTGCCTTCAGGTCCTTTTGTCACAGAATTATGGCACAGAAGATGACATTTTGTTGGAACTTTTTACTGATTTGTATTATGGCTAGAGGTAGACACAGAATTCTAATATCGTCTACAGGTTGTCTGCATTTGAGGGCTTATGACAGATCTTTTGGGTTATATGAATATTTCCTTTGATGTAATGATATTCTTTATTGTTACAAGAGCTATTTAAAAGACAAAGAAAAATCTCTTTTCAAAATGTGTAGTTAATGAAATAGCAGCCCATATCACCTAATGCATTGTGCATTTCATAAAAATATATTGCAAGTTAGGACAGAGGGCTTTTAATGTTTCCCGTGCTCATCTCAGTCTAATTCTTTGAGATCTTCTGGGTCACGGTAGCTTCTTTGAGAAATACGGACGTAGTGTTGCCGCTCATCTGCCTTTTGGATCTTGCATCAATGCAGATAACCCATAAAGAGAGTACATGGACTCAGAGCGCCCAACCTTTGAGTACTGGAAGTATATAAGTATACATTTTATTTACTTGATAATTCATGTATCAAACTACAGTTTAGAACAGATTCATGTATCACTGGCTGCTCCTTCTAAACCTCTATAGACCCATTATGACTGTGTGCATGTTGAATTGCAACTTGTGGATATTCAGATCTGGTAGGGCTGTTTTTCTTTACTTTATGGTCTTTTATACAGTAATTGAGCAGCTGTGAGTAAGAAACTACATTTTCTGAAGTAACATGCATCCAATTCAGTCTGTTGTACAAAATTGACCATAAGAATCAGCAAAAGTCATGGAGAACAATGAGGTGTTCAACTGAGAAGACCTGGAACTCTGCTGAAGTCTGAGCAACAGGCACGAGAAAATAAGACCAGAAATCAATGGTATAAAAATGGTGTACTGGGAAATATGCTAATAAATTAAAGAGTGGACCACCTACCATTTCCTTTGGGAGCGCTATATTTGGAAAGCTGATTGGAAAGAAGTATAATTAGACACTAAGGCCAAGAATACAAGTAAGCAGATAGTAGTGTGTGTGATGGGCACACCTCCTCTGATCACAGGATGCACCCTAACACTGTAGGACCTTACTTTCCCGGATCCTGGAAAACGATGAGATTGAACCAAGGAAGTGTCAGAGGGATCCAGAGGACATCAACACGTCTTTTGCCTGAGGACAACTTCTGGCGAAGATCTATTGTGTAATGAACAAATTCCTAGTTCTCTCTCTTCTTTTTATGCTCTGTTCCATCTCTGTTCCTATTTGTTCTTTTTCCATACTCTCTTTTTGCTTTTTGCATGATTTGCATGTTCTTACATACATTTGTGTGCTTTTTGATGTGCCTGTGTGTTTCTGTGTGAATTTGATGTGCTTGGCTAAGATGGCAGCTTTTGTTGCTACGTTGAGCATACCCTCAAAAAGGGAGCTACTGGCAACTCAGTCCAATGCCAGTCCAAAGACACCGGCTCTTGAAAGGGCCAAGAAGAGTGTGTGCAGTGCCTGCCATTCTCTGGAAGCACCGTTGCAAGTAAGAGCCAGTCTCAGAGACCAAAGCCAATTTTTTCTGTCCTTGATGCTCTTCGCTTCTTCTTTGGTGCACATTTTGTACTTTTTTTCTTGTCTTCAGGGAACCAAGATGTGACAAAACAGCTCCAACCCAGCTCAGATGACATTCTGAATTTTCGTTAACAAGAACAATTACTATCATCTCTAGTATCAGCCAAATGGTTGCCAAATGGTCTCTCTACAGCTAAGTCTAAGGAAATGTGATATATTGCTAAAAAGAAGTTACTTCACTGTTTACATGTCAGATGCGTTAATCTTTTTTTTTTCTTACTTTGCATCTTTAATAAAGGATGATAGATTTTTAAGCTAGTTGTTTACCATGGTATTAAGCAGACTGAGATTTCTCTGTCAAAACCATGAATGTATTTAATTGTCTAATGTTCTGCAGTGACAAGGTCACGTTAACACCATTGAGCCTCTAGACCCGTTAACCCATTGAAACCACCACAGAATTCAGTTGTTTTTCCCTTCATGCCAGGCTGTGTCCCAGGAGGCACAGAGGGTATTTTACATAAAATCAGACAGTGATTTGTTAGTACATTTTCCATTTCCTAATTTCTCACAGTGCTCACACCCAGATAACTTTCCCAATCTCCCTTCAGATTGCATCTTAATTACGTTTTCCCACCGCCATCCTTCTCTCCAGCAAAGCAGACTTCGGGCATGATGCTAAGGCTACTCCTCCTCACCAGGTCCCAGGCAGAGCTTCCAATGGCTACCCGTTCTGCCAGAGGGACAGAGATCCTGTCTTTAGAAGTCCAGTCCACCCACTCATTCCTGGAAAATGCTCTGCTCCTCCTTTTCCTGGCTGCACCTGGGAGGCCTGCCTTTGATACTGAGGAGCTGGCTCCCCATCAGCCTCCAACATGGGGAACTGAAACTCAAAAATAAAGCCATGCTTGCACCCTGGATGAGCTGAGCTGCTCCTGCATGTGATGCCCAGGAAAGCTGGAGTGCAGGACGGTGCAGTGCAGGGACTCTGGGCACAGTCCAGCTGCAACCAGGGGCTGCCCTGCTGCATCCACTGGGAAGGGAGGTGCAGGGGAACAGCAGCTACTAATCCAAGAGCCTTTATATTGCTTCTGGAAACAAGCAGGTAAGTGCTACCGTTGGAGTTTTGGGTATGCCCTGAGAAAGTTAACTCTGGATGTGAACTGTTAGGCTATCTTTAGCTTAGTAAATTAAATAATGATGCCTGGGCAGTGGACGGTGGTTGTCTGTCTTTCAAGACCGCCAGAATAGTCTCCAGTCTCATGGCCTGTTTCATGCATACTTGCCTCAGCACCGGAGAGCAGTCCTACACATGTTTAATTAACTAGGATAGATGTAGCAGATTGCTTTTATCATCTGCCCAGATCCTGACTGGCTGCATTTCTCACTCTCCTCCCAGATTCTGCTACTGCTGAGCACCTGAATATTTTCATTGGCTTACTGCTGTCCCTCATAGGAAAAAACACTCAGCAGTAACTGAACTGACCATAAATTACAAACTGATAGAAAGAAATATGCAAATATGACATAGTAACTTATTCATTCAGTAGGAGCGTGTGTGTGCATGTGTGTGTCTGTGTGTAGTGTCTTCTGAAGCCCTAAGCTCTTGATAAACACATGCAATCATCTTCTGCTACCTATGGTTTTGTTAAAGTACAACTTTAAATAAAATGTGTCTGATATTGTAAACCTGAGTTTATGCAAATCTAGAAAGTTATGCAAATGTGAAACCTACTTCTTGTTTATACAGATGATGTTGGCAGGTATATATAACCTATCAGTTCTTAACATGAAGTCATTGTGGTGATAATACTTCTGTGTGTATTAAATGGTTCTGAAATGAAAGCAGCGAATATGTGTGCTCTAGTCAACATTCAGATGTTCACAACTCAGAAATTTTAATTTGAAGAGAATAAAAAGAAAGCGCTCATCTACATCATTAACTAATGTTACACAACATTTCATTTTGAAGAACAAAACTATTTTTAAATTACAGGAGTGTTGAAAAATAGCCAAAAGTCTAACTAATTTCTGCTTTCACACATTATAACCAACCTGAGAAGTAATTTACCTGAGCTTTTTTTGCTTTGGATTGCAATGTATTAACAGTATGTGCAAAATTAGCACTCTCTGAAGGACAGAAAATAACTGCTGCGAGGAGAGATCTTACTAAAAAGCATCAGCAACATTGCAAGCAGTCATCTGACAATAACCTAACCTTTTTTCTTTTAATACTCATTAAAAATACCAGATCAATAACAACAGAAGCAGAGCACCTCTGGTCATTTATACAAACCAGACAACAAAAAACCCCGTCTTTCCCCATCTACCATAAAAACACATCACCTGTGCATCAAATTGCAAAGGTCTTTGCAACCATTCAGTACTTTTCTCTCTTATAAGATTACAAAGAAAGTCATGCCAGCTGAAAAGCTGGAGATTTTGTTCTTCTACTGTTACATAAAAAAGCAGCTACAAAACATTAAGTCCTCCTAAGAGGGTTTTTTTCAACAGCCAAACCAAAACAAAAAGAGAACTACTTCAAGCCACATTTATTTTTCCACTCCTCACCACTGAAATGGACAAAAATCAATCAAAACATCCCACTTCACTCTTCCTCCTCCTGTTCTCTTCACTTTCACTGAAGAGAGATTTCAGTGCCGCTTGAGCTTTTTTAAAAAAAACCCCCACAATCAATAAGAATTAAAGTTCTAATAATACATTTTGGAGCATTCTACATGTACTTGAAGAAGTAGGAAAACAGACTTCAAATCTTTGCTTTGAAACAGGGAAAGAAGGGATTTCAGATGGGACTTCCAAAGCCAGAGGGTCATAAGAAATTTGGTTATGCGTCGTCTTTAATCTCTCATGTTTATTTTATGCCACTTTGCATAAATAATTAAGCATCCGTGAGTACAAAAGAGAAATGAGAGGGACTTTATAGCTCTGTGTTTAGGAGACCTGAGAGTCTGGAAACCTGCTTTCAATTTCCACTCCAAATAATATTGGTCTGTTTTACACAGTAGAACAACAGTGCTAGGACGCAGAGCAAAGATGCTGCTTCCTGAAATACCCAGTACCCTTTTTCAGGGTTCAGAGTCTGTGGGTTCTCACACGGAGGAGAGAATTGGCTGAGATTGCTGGGATCCTCTCAATGGACATCAGTGGCGATTGCAGACCCCCTTCCCTTTTAGCTAACACACTGCTACATCCCATTTCTGTCTGTCCAAGGTGTTCCACAAATACAATCTAGATTCACAGTTATGTTTGGAAATGGCATATTTTGGAAGGGCATTATTTTATATATTTAAATATATAGACAGGCAGATAGATAGATTTTCACCCTAATTTTCAACAAATATTTTTGAAGATAGACAAAAATATGTTTCTGAGGTTAGCTGGTCTACATACCATACTCAGCACAGGGTAACCATTTGCCATTTTCTAAGTCATATACTAGACTTGGTTAAACTTCAGGCAAGTTATGAACAGCCATATGTGCAGATACTTACTTTCAAACTGCTGACACACTGTGAACTGCAAAAGCACCAGTTAAAAAAAAATATCATTTCTCAATACAGGTCTCTCAAATACACACATAGTTTAAAATAAATTGACTGAACATTTAAACCTGCTTAATTTTGGAATCAATTCCACATTTGAAATAATCTACAAGTTGAAGCAGCTGAAGCATAAAATGTGTTTGAAACTGAACAAGTTTAAATATTGAATCAATTTTGACATAAATGTGTTTGCATATTAAGGCATTAAAAATGAATCCAGTTTAAATATTAAGCTGATGAGAGGAAGAGCTGTGCTAGGGAAAAAAGATTAAGGATGACCATTAAAATTACAACACACTCAAATATTAGAAAATCCTGGAGTTTGTTATTTAATCTTAGTGAAACAGCTATGGCTAAAGGAAAAAGAAAAATCCTGTAAGCATTGGTATGTAAAAGAGTTAGTAAGGCATTTGAGAGCACAGAATGGTGACGAGTGACGAGTTTCTTACTCAGATTTTACTCAGTGTTTATGTGATTTCAAGGGCCATCCTACAAAATCCTCTTCCACTTGCAGCTCTAGTCTGTTTTTTTCCCTTTAGCTTTCCTTGGGAGCAAAGGAAGGGCCCACAAACCTCACCCTTCCACCCTGTAACGCCACTGCACTCACAAGCCATAATCTTTTGAAATGAGTTAGCTGTAATTGATTGGGACTTAAAACAAGGTTTTCTTTGTATAATCAAACACGTCACATAACCCTCTCCACAGTCTGCTGCAGTCTGAGGGGGAATTGCCTGCCCGTTCCACCCCTCTTTCCAAGTAGACAATGAACTGCAGGTCATAGCATGGTCTTGGTCATCCCTTGCCTATACCCATGCATGCAGGATGCATGCTGGGGCACACAGGAGGGGAAGGAAAGGGAAACAACAGTAGGGTACAAAGTTCTGCATGTAAAAGGAAAACAGTCAAGGCAGTGGGGCAAATGCGCCCAGGCAAAAAAGATCACATGCTGCCATAAGCAATTTCCTTAGGTTAAGAAGTCAGGCTAAATTATGGCCTTCTGCCTTGGACCCATCCAGCTGCAAGTGGCTGGTAAGCCTAGCATGAGGGAAAGCATGTTATAGCTTCCCAGCTTAGTGCTGCTGCTGGGAGCAGCAGCAGGTTCAGTAATTCAGCCTACATTTTTCACCTGAATTCAGATGACTGAGTATTGGCAATACTCATGCCAATTTAGTAAACTATTTCATACTATTTAGTCAACTACTCACTTGGGCCACTCATCCTCTGTTGGGAAAGCTGCAGCCACCTTGCTCTGTGTGTTGCTCTGAAAGTCCACATGGCTGGAGACACCCCTTGCCCTTGCAGAGCATTCAGCTGCATGTAACTGTGAGCCACCGATGTTTCCCAGTGGCAACCTATATGCACCTGAAGCCTAAGCCTTCCTTCATGACCCTTCCAACAAGCTGGCTCTATGTCAAGGTTCACCAACCAGTTTACATTCTGCCTCCAATATTAATTCCACAGCCAGAGGGAGACGACTATTGCTTAACCATTTTAACTGTGAAATTGTCCCTTTCTCCACTTCACTACCTGGTGCTGTTCCTGCTGCAGGGAAGAGCAGAGCTTAAATAGCATGGGTGCTCCAGGTGAGGAGTACGCTAAACAGGCAGGGAAACACCCTCTGGGAAAACACCCTGTAATCATTAGCCAATAGCACTAAACTGTCACTGTTGTTAGTTTTGGTACTCAAAACCAAAATTACAGCAGGATCAGTCTCTTGAGACCTGGTTATCATTTCTGCCAGACTTCACAGCGCTGACATTTACTAACCTTAGTAGCAAAGCCCATACACCACCTCAACATCTCTCCCTGCCACCCCCAGTACAAGAACGTGGCACTTTTCTAAGAACGAATGAAACCTGGGCCTGAAGCCTTGAACATCTGGAATGCTCAGGTCCATATCCACCAAAATAACCATTATTGTAAATACTAACAGTCCATGGGCTAAATCGTTCCTTAAGGAGAATGTCAAACACTTAGACCTCTGGAATGGAGTCTGCTTGCTGTTGAAGTTTCAAAGAGGATGGCAGTTTTAGCTCTTCATACTCTCTGTGTGGAAATCTCAAACAAGTTATTTTTTATTGGAATTTTATCTTAATAATAGAAAAGTTTATGCATGACAAAAACTATTGTCTGACTACATGAATTTGAAGACCATTACACTGTGGTTATCAAAAGATAATGTTAAAGAAGTGTTGCCTATAGTTGTGCAATGCATATTAAAAATGTAGTCTTCAGAGAAAAGCAAACAGTGATGCTTGATGGTAGGAGGTACAGAATCAGCCTCCTGCCCCACAGCTGTGAAATTCCTCTCCACTGTAAGAGCAAGGCACACTGATGCTATCACACTCACCCGTATTTTTGATATTTGCCTACATCTTTTAAAAAATAATAATGGAACCTGAATACACAGTATCTCCCACTCCTCTTTTTCTTTTCTTATATAGATTCTCCTTTTGCCCATGAGGATGGCAGACAATTTTACTCTGTGACATGTTGCATGTCCCTTGAACATGCTGACTGGAGTTTACTCACTCAGTTTTATTGGTTTCAGGGTAACAACTCAGAGAGATAAATATTAAGGAGTGTGAATAGGAGCTCAATAATTTTATCAACTGCTTGTTAGTCTTTTTTTTTTTTAAAATGACCCATGATCCATGAAAATGGATGATCCATGAAGATGTTCCGAAAGCCTTATGAATGCATTTGCATCACTTGACATGACAGCAACTCACCGAAGTGCTTCACGGCCCTGGGTGCACAGGGGTACAGGGAGTCTGGCGGGCAGCGACACAGTTACACCTGTTTTGCACAGCAGACAGCAGATGTGGATGCTTTGCACATGCTGAAGAAAACTCCCCTAGTGTACTCTACTGTTTCCTTCTGAGATGAAGGCCCTTCTGAACCACACGCCAGTGAGCTGTATCTCTCCATACACTTCTGTGAAAGAAGTCCCTCACAGAGCTCATCTTGGTGATGTAAAGTGAAATCCTTTCTTCTTTCAAGTCGGAGGGGAGTGTTTATCATTAACTTTATTGGGGGTAAAATCTAACGCAGCATTTTTGTCAGTCCTAGCTGTGAGGACTGGCTGAGTCGGACACCTCCCCAGCAGCTCTGGAGCATAGGACAGCCTCCCACTGCATGGATTTTATTTAATTTCCTTTATTCATTCACTGACAACCTTTCCTTCAACCTTTATCGTACATGAAGCATTTTCTGTATAAAAGGACTGAAGGAACTTGATCCTGCTTCTTCCTATCTCAGCCTGAATAGGTTAAATTGCCATGGTTACCTCTCCTGTGCTGCTAGACCTTGAAATACGTCTCTATTTCAGTTCAGTTTTCCAAGCTTAAAGCTGAGCTCTAGACAAATTTAGGAAGACTTTTCATCAGGATATTAGCTCCTGTCCCAGAAGTCCCCTTTTGGGTTTTGTTCATGCCTCCAGCTTCCTTCTGTGCCTGTTTAAACCAACAGTTGCAGCAAACCTCCAAATCAACAGCCTTGTCAGGATGAATAATCTAAAATTAATGTGCACTTGTCGACACGCATTACTGTTCCTGACAAAGACGCGTTGCCTGCGCTGGCTACAAACCGACAATCCTTCAGAAGAAGTTTGCTCACTGCAGTCCAAGGGCTGATGGAGAGCCGGGATAAGGCTGGGAGTCGGATTTCAGATGATAAGTGCAATGGTTCCTGACACATAAGACTCAGAGTGAATTCACCAAAGACCAGGCTGCTTACTTTTTTTCCTGCTGTTTGCTTTATTCTCACTGGTGATGGTTATCGCGTTTATACAGCACCCCCTGAGAAATCATCTAGATTGGTTTTGAACATCTTGTTTTCACCACCCTCAATTTCAAGTTGTGGAGCAGGAGCGTGAATAATCCAGCGCACCACTGATACATTACAAATGCACACTTTAACTCTTAACTTTGTGCCTGACAGTCCCACTCCTGCCTTGTTTTTTTTCCTATCCTTAGCTCTTGCAAGCCTTTCTTGGCAACCAAGTGTGCTCTTTTGCGGTGTTGCGGGCAAACTGCAGAGAGATGGTGGCTTTGGAGCCAGAGAAATGCAGTTCATGAGAGCAGTACAGGGTTACAGCTGTTAGCACTGTGCCCACTGAAGTAATGAAATCAACTTGGAATGAAAATAACAGAATAAAATACTGCACTGATTATTTTGTTTTGCCCTTTTTTACACAGCTCAGTAACCAGCATTCAGCATATTGCTGCATTTTTAAAGTTAACTGTTATGGAATTCATGAATTCTTCTTCATGAATACCAAAGGACTCGGTCTTTTGCAATTTAATAGGTAACAGAGTTGCTTTAAATAAACGGTCGCTAAGCTTTCGTATGTCAACACAGTTATATGAAAATTGAGAGAGGCTTTATTTTTGGTTTTGCTTAAACTTCGTCACTCCCTCACCCTCTCTGCTCAGCCACAGCTCAGGCTGGAATCCTCCGTTTCCGAACCTTTCCGTTCCGGACGACCTGGCAATAGCGGGGTGGCACGTTGCACAAGGATACCCTCAGGGGGGGACCCAGAGCGCTTCTGGAAACTCAGAGGCAAGCGGTGTCTCCCGGCGGGGGGATGTATTCGGGGAGAGAACACGTGCACTACCCATACCAAAGGCTGCTGCAGCCTGGCTGCTTTGCTCTCTTCGAGCAAAGGACAGCCCCAAGTGCCCAGGCTCACTCCATCGGCACCCTGCCTCACCTAAATCGGGGCTAATTCCACACCTTTTGAGACAGAGGTGACTTGTGGGGGCCTGAGCGCTGCAGCCCTTGTCTCCACACCTTACACCAGCTCCCACCCAGCTCTCGTCCCCTGGCAAGGCCACCACAGAGAGGGAAACAGCCTTTTTCTCCTCCGTGCCAGCGTGCACCAGGGAGGCGATATAGCTGCTGACATTTTAGTGTCTAACTTCCTGGCTGCTCCAGGCACCGAGGCTTTTGCCCTGGGAAATACCAGCCAACTGCCCTGATCTGGCTGGATGAATCCTCGGCTGGGAAAAGCCTGCCCACAGGAAAGGCCGCTCTCCTTTCCTGATGCCACCCCTGAAATGATGTGGCAGGCTGCCTGCCCGCTCCTGCGCCCGTCCAGCCACCGGCAGGCTGAAAGCGCATCTCTCGGGGCAGCTGATCCGAGGCTGGCAGGAAGAGCAAGACATAGGAGAGGCAGCTTCTGGCAGTCAGAGAGGAGCAGCCCACTCCTTGGGAAGCGCAGCCCGTGTGCGGGAAGAGCTCTATGTGACTGAAGGACAAAGGGAGAGAGTGAGCAGAGAGGGAGGCTGCCGAGGTTGGGGCAAAGGGTGAAAACATCATGGGGCAGCGGTGGCATGTGAACAGCTTTGCAGGCAGGAGAGGAAAGAGCATCCCCCGATGCATCCCCTGATGATTCTAGGTAATTTCTGGGGAACTGTAGATTATTTTCCTTTATTGTTTTCCCCTACTTTCTTTCCACTTTTTTAAGAAGAAAATTACCTAGAATTTACTAAGCTGCACAAACAGCTAGCTGGCAGCTTTCAGCATATTTGGAAAAACATTTTCTTGGCAGAACAGCATACAGGTTGGTAACTCTGGGATGACATTGTCATAACACGTCATAAGGCTCAGACTGCCATCCCAGCAGATTAAACATAAAAGAGTTACCAGCAGTGTTTTCTCACAAGGGACTTACTGCCTTAGAAATACACGTCCCTGGCCAGTGCTGAAGAACAAACACCTCAGCAGCCCTTGGCTAATGCTGCGTGGCCCGTCTATTCATCCTTTGCCGACTGCAAACAAAACTGAGGTCTGGATGTGAGGCATGCCTTTATTTCTTGCTCTTGCTTTTGGACTCTTGTCTAGCCAGGGAGGAGCAGGCTAAAAGAGATCTCAATTTGAACTAGGAGAGTTTTAGGGGCTGGAGGAAGAAGAGATCATGTGTGGGGGAAATGGGAGCAAGAAATTAAACTGCAGGAATTAGCTCCCAGTATAAAGTGGAGTTTCATGGGTAGGGGCGCTCATTTCTATTGTGAATGTTCCTACAAAAGTGCTGGGAAGTTGAAAAGTATCTGCATTTTAATAGTAAAAATGTCCAACTTGTGCACTCGGAAGAACTTTTATCTTTAAGGTTTCAGCAGAGGGATGACACACAGGGAACAATGTTCAGGAACCCTGTTTATGTAAAAAGGGAAAAGAGTCAATTTAAACCCAGGTGGAGTTTGAGTGCTGGCTTTAGGGGGTTTCTGAGCCTCCAAGTCATTGTCCCCAGCACCCAGTTAATACTCACTGCTCTGGAAACTGTCTCTGGGCAGCTGTAGGCTCAGATGTTGCCCTGTGCTCTCTATCTGTTCACTGCCCTGCAGGTCCTGGGGACACGCTAAAGGGGGTGAACAAAACAGAAGTCGTCCCTGACAATTATTTTGCATAGAGAGCATCAGGCTCTTAATGACACACATCTCACCATGTAGTGTTGGTTTTGTGTACCTTTCCATAGGAGCTAGGTGAGCCAACCTGCCTTTTTTCTCTTTTTTTTCCCTTTTGCAAGGCGCTCTCAAGACAGGCTGCTGGGAGGCATCGTCAGCGTACTGACTCCCTGCTGCCTATTAGAGTACAGGTTACATCTCATCAGGTTATGCTATGGCACATGTCTATGAAGACAACATGAGGTGAGATCATGCCACAGAAATTAACAATGCAGAAAGACATTTTCTTGATTCACAGCAAGGCATCAACTTACACATCTGAGTAGTGGATTAAGGGCTTCCAGCAGTGAGGTGGGGAGGAAGTAAGAGAACAAGCTGCCAACTGGTAAATATCCACACTAATTTTGCAAATGCAGGTATTTCATGTCTTTCCTAATCTAATCGTGAATGCAAACTGGATTACTGCATCTGACATGACAAGAATAAAACAGCACCAACAGACTCTAGAAATTAGAAGAGTGAGTTTGCTGGAGGAATTACATTGCTGATACAAGTCACTCTCGTAATAAAGGGCACTCCTAAAAGGGGGAAAAAAGAAAGCGGGAAAGACAGAAAAAAAGCAGAAGTAGGTAGCCTTTTCCCCTAAATGAGAGGCACAATTAAGAACCTAACTCTTTTTGCACCAAACCAGAAGATTTTCCCTTCTGATGCTCACTGCCGCATGGAAATTATTGAGACCATCTATGATGACCTGACAGAAGAATATAGGGAAGGATGTGGCAAATACCAAGGGCAGTGCTAGCACATTCACGAGGACTGGAAAAGATGGGCCAGCGGAGATGCCTGGAGGTTCATGGGGGAAATCTATGAAAGTTCAGAGGGTAAGGAGAAGAGCTGTAAGCAGGCGCATCTCCTCAGAGAGGTACTAAAAGGGGTCTTGCCTGCCTTTCCAGTCCCCTCAGCCTTGGGCAGCCGTTTAAATTACTACAAAGTTACTGTAAAGAGAAAGCACTTTAAACTGGTTTTATTTCTGATATCATGTACTATACAGAAGTGCAGAGCAGTACAGAGTCTTGCTCTGAAATCTGCTTCTTTTCTGCATCATTTTCAGGTTATTATTAACAGACCCCTTAGAACTAGCAAAGCTGCACTGTTTCTCCAAGCTTCTATCTTCTGTATGTAGCATGTCTGAGGTGGTCTCCAAATTACCTAAATCTCGTGTCTGGAAGAAGAGGAGTTGCACCTCACCCTAAGCTGCAGGCTGTTTCCTGGCTGCTGCAAGTGTAAAAGATGACAAAAGAGCGAAAACATGCTAAGAGAATGGTTGCAAAAAGAAAAGCTCTAAATCAGAGAGGGAACAAGAAAAAAACCAAGCAGGTCAAAGAAAGTTAAAGTAATAATAAAAAAATAATAACTCCTTTTACAGGTGTCTTCTGTGGAGAAACTGGGCTGAAAGCCAAAATGAAAAAGCTGCGACAGCAAGGAGGAACAGATCCCACAGAGACAAAATGGAAGAGGGGACTGTCTCTGCAAAAGTGGTGAGAAGAAAAACAAACCATTAACATCGCTATGGAAAAGACCAAAATAAAGTGAAGAATTAAAGGAGCAGAAGTTATTTTTCATAGGCACTGGAGTTAATGGGTCTCATAATCCCTTTCCCCCTCTCCCCCGCCCCAAACAAGGAAGCTTTGCCTTTGCTGATAAATAAGCATGGCTGGGATGGAGAGGCTGCTTTGAGGGAGCTTTGTGCAATACCAAGACTTCCTAGAGAAAAGCCCGTCTCCTCCCCTGTGGCAGGTGGCAGGAGGACTGCCTACGAGCCCTTCCACTGGAGAAGCTGGGACCAGCTGCTATAGGATGGCAAAAGAAAATGGTAGGACACCGAGCACAGTCTGGGAAGGTGAGGAACGGGGAGCAGCAGTGAGGGAGGACTTGGCAATAGGAAGCAGACAGTGGCAAACTGTGAAAGTGAAATCACCACCCCCAACCTGCACTGCACCCCTGAGTGTGTGGAAAACCTGCCTTCAGGAGTGAAGTGTTAAAGAAAACATTAAAAGAACGAACTAGTCAGGCCTGAAGCAAAGAGAAAAGAAAAAGCCAGAGTCAAAGAGAAGGAGATGGAAAAGATCAAGCCTCAAGCCAGAAATGAATAAGCTTAAAGCTACTGAAGAAAAAAATTAAGGCAGGAAACAGTAAAGCACAGAATACAATGAAAGAGAGCCAGGTGGCCGTGGAGGCAGGCTAATCTCTGTTCAGCTTAGCTGGTCTTCTGCAATAAAGTTTAACATGAGGCCCAGCAGGACACTTTAGTGTTAAGAACTCTTTTTGGAATTAAAAAGCAAAGGTGTTTTGAGAGGAAAGCCAAAGCGTCCATGCTGGTTGTCTCACTGCACCCAGAGGTCTTGGCCATCTCCCATGTTAACCCTAATCAAGGATTTACCTCTGTTGCATCTGTCTCTGCCTCTCTGCACCAGATCACAACAGCACCGAGGCAGAGCAGGTATTCTTGTGTTCAGGTACCATGAGGGCTAATTTGCCTTGGCTGAAAATGTTACTGCTTACTTCTGGTTCTCTCTCCACTGGCAATTGCTTAAGTAACTACATTTTTAGCTTGGCTGCAGCAAGCCTCCAGTTACAAACTTCTCATCCTAATATGTCATTGGCATTAATAATGTCTCTGTCTACTGCTGTGATGGGGAAAGATTATACTTTGGGGCATTTTTCCTCAGAAATAAAGCCTTAACCCATTTCATTTCAGTCACACAATTGATTCTTAAATCTCCCTCCTCTGATGCCTTCTACCAAACTGATATGTTGTTTTGGGGAGATGTAAGGGAAGCCGGGGCTGACCTTTTAGCCCCCCATTTTCCCAGCAAGAGAGGTCTGACTTAACTAACGAGAGGACTGAAGGAACCAAAGTACAAGGAAATAAACCAGTAACAACTTCGAATGTAAAGCAACCTGGCTTTAGCTCAGTTTAATGAGAACAAAACTTGCCCCTAAGCTTTCAAGGTATTGCATAGGCTCAAAACACAACTCTTCCCTAGGTTCTTCAGACATTAACAGAGTGAGGATTTTGCCCTACTTCTTAGAAATTGTAGAGGTGAGAGACAGGAGGCTGCTCGAGCAGCAATAGAGTTTCAGTTCCTGGAAATCAAATGCTGGTTTTGTTGGTATTCAAATAACACCCAAAGACAATGTCTTATTTAAATCCTAGGAGCCTAGAAGAGCAACAACAAAATGGCTTTGCCTACATATGAAGAAAATACTTCCTAGTCCATGCCTGCTGCCCCAGAATTGGTCTGAAGAATTACTGAATGCTCTCCAGAGCAAATCTTCCCAAATGGTGGCATGAGGAGGCAACAAGTAAATCCCATTCCTGCTTTTGTCCTCTCGTACATCACACTCCCAATCACAGAGAACAAGCCATGCCTTTCCTTTTGACCTTTTCCTTCTGGACTGATGAGGAGCCAGACTTGGCCAGGATCACTGAGAAGCTGGCAAGTGGGTCTTGGGTTCTGTCCTAGAGACTGATGTTTTCCATGGCTCTACAGAAGATGGTTGTGCTCATCTACGTGGTCCCACCAGCACCCTTCATCCTCACAGTGACTGGGAAGGTAGTTTGGCCAGTAAATTTCACCAGTTAACTCTTCACTAATGAAAAAACTGATGACAAAACACATCACACAAAGGCTACTACAATTTTCTGACCTTTGTGTAGTCTGCATTTGAACCCCTGGCCATTAGGTAAAAGGCTTTATGTTTTCTAGCAATCTCTAAAATAATTTAGTTATCCATGTAGATGTACTGAACACTTGGTTTTGTCTTACAGGGGAAATAAAGGAAAATATAAGAGAAGGGGAGGGGAAGGAAGGGGAAGGGGAAAAGGTAAAAGAAGAAGGGGAGAGAGAAGGAAAGCAATTCAATCAAAACTAACCAAGTTAAAGTTTGCTGGATGGAGTCTGCACTCTGCAAAATAGGTGCTGCAATACAATGATTTCATGCTATCATTTTAGTGTGAATTTACAATACTGTTCTAGAAAAGCCCTAGCTAAGGGCTTAGTGCCCATCCCAGTACCAGAACTGCACCCGTCTCCAGCGAAATCCACCTCTCTGCCCTGGCAGCCCATCCATAAGGAAGGGGAAGGAGAAGGACAATCCTTTGTCTTTCCAACTGGCTGCTCCTGCCCATTGCACGCTGGGTTTCTGACACTGTGGCATTTTGCAAAGCGGTATTGCCTGATGATGCCAGATGGAAGCATTACGAGGGGAGGATGTAGCTCAGGTTGGGGTTGCCTAATAGTGTTGGCTGCAATTCAAATGCAAGCACCGTCCAGCTAACTCACTCATCCCAATTAAAGGTCAAGGCCTTACATGGCACTGCCCCACTGATACGTACGTCGCACAGTCACCAGGGGAGGACAGTCAGCTCATACAACAGTCCTTGAAGAAGCACTGGTGCAGAAGAAGCTCCTCTGATAAAACTTAGAGGAGAATGAGGAACACACGACTGATTAGACCAAGCAAGTTAATAGAACTGATTTAAAACATTCTTAATTGTATTATTCCTGGCTAATTATTTTTTCCAGTAGGAAAGAGAAAAAACAAAAAGTCGACCAGCCAGAACTAATGAAGAAATATTTTATGGTAACGGTTTGCATTAATAATAATATGGAGTGTTATGATTAATCAGAAGGGTACAAACACAGTGAGTTAATTGCAGGTTGCTGATTACAGATTCTGAGACTCGGACTAATGCACTAAGTGGACACAGAGCCAAATTTAAATATGAAGTAGCATTACTGATTACCCTGAAGTTTTCAGCAGTGTAACACAGATCCAAATCTGACCCATGGTCTTCTTTTTCTACTTGGTTTGCCCTGTTTGGACAGGTAATTAGATCAGCTGAATACCCTATTCTTTGACTTTAGTGCATAAATGGAAAAGCTTTGTTCACCAGCTCATTGCGAGCCTCGTCCCACTGATGCAAGGGTGCATTCAGTCATTGACTCCAAGAAGTTAATGACTCAGCCCTATGTTTTCTGGGGACAGAACTTGACTGTTCATTTGAGGGGTAAGGCAAGTTCCCAAAAAGAAGGAAAGCGATGGTCACTAAAAGGGACAGGCTAAGGTGAGAAGCCTGAAAAATTTTCTGTTGGTTTTGAATTATGGGCATTATGTGGGCTGCATCATTTCTAGGACACAAAAGCAATTGCTATTTAAACAAGCATTAAGTCCAAGTCAGGGACTTTGGGTTTCATCTCCAGGCCAAACAACTAATTACCGCAAGGGTTAGAAAGAATTTCTTCTTCTCCTCCTCCTGCACCTCCTCCACAGTATTTCATAATTGAATGAGCCCATTAGAGAGGTCTTGCTTTCCTGTTTACTATTTTGCCAGTTTTTGGAAGAGGCATAACAGACTACAGTATTGTTCAAGTTTTGGCAATGCACACATTTCATTACAAAAGCTCTTCCAGCAGCACCAGTGTATAGCGCAACACTAATCAACACAGATTTTAATTGCAGGTAAGCATCAGTTATATTGTTATCCAATAGCTATTAATAAATTTTTAAATAATAGTGTATTACCCTGTTAACTGCGTAACAATTAAACCTCCTAAATACCTGTAATGAAATGAACAGTTCAATGCACATTCATTTCTAGGCAGATGTCTTTGTACTTGAGATGATCATCTGCTTCAGGAGTGGATTACAGCAGGTACTTAGGGACTTTCTGAAAGTTAAGCAGGTACTTAACTGCTGTCCTGCAGTGGGATGGACTTCAGCACCATTAAATTCACCAAGGCAGAAACGTGCATCTTTTCTTAAGCATGTCCTTAACTGAATAGAGACAGTGCCAGAGGATGGGGTGATACTGAAAAACATGGGCAGGCTTATGTCTCAGTTTTACTGCATATGAGAGAGTTGCATTACATTCATTTTTAAACTGGCCAGTCCCGAATTCACTCCATTTTACAACAAAAAAGAGGAATATTCATCTGCAGTTTAGGCAGGGTTCTTCCTGTCTTGCCGATGTCTCTCTGCTCTCTTGTCCTTCTGGGAATGTAACCTCTTTCAGTGACTGCACCATTTCAAGCACGGTCTCATAAAGAAATGACACAATTTTGCCATCCCTTTGTCTGTGGCAGAGCCACCATACGAATGTTGAAGGACAGCGCGGACTGGGGACCTCGGCGATTCTGGATAAATACGTGTTACATGAGGAGAATGACCCTCCAGTGCCTGTGGAGCAGGGTCTGGGCAGGCTTGCTGCCCATGGGAGGTATAGCCTCCCTGCAGATGCAGTCTAGTACAACAGATTTACAGCCCACGTCCGACTTATCTGCAAGCAAACAGCAGTCTGTTTCTGGACGTGCAGCAGCCCGGGGTGCTGAGCTTCTTGTTGCCACAAAAATACGGAAAATACCCGTCCCCTCAAAAGGTTTTCCCATCTGAGATCTGGGATTGGATCATCTATACAGGACTGCATAATACAGGATCATCTCTATTATCAAGCACAATCCCAGCACTGACTGATGGGTCTCCAGGGCCTTTTCAAAGTTGGGGCCCTGGGAGCTCACGCATTCACAGCCCACTCCTTAAGACAAGGCTCTCTATCTATGCCTGTCCATCCAGGCTGCCCATAATTAGTTTGAAACCTGTTGGCTGATTTCAGTTTCAGTTATTTCAGCCAGTTTCAGCTGGCTTAATTCAGAGCTGACAGCACCAGAAATCATCAGGGCCCTACACATATTATATAAAATTGCAACAAAGAGAAGAAAGACCCAGATGAATGTCCCACGGAGAGAAAACCTATAGCAAGTTCTACCCAGTTAATTGCGTTTTAGGGCTTGGCCCATACTGGGCAGCCTGCAGATGTGGCTGGCCAACTAGTACATGGGTGGCTTGGACCTTGTCATGGAGTAGATCCTTGGGGCCTTGAAAGAGTCTGGAGTTTTGTGCGGACACTTACGGGACACGGGGAGGCAAACTTGAGATGTTGTCAGGGTGGCTCAGACTATAGGAGCCAGAACAGAGGCAATAAGGCTACTCCAGAGGAGGGACAGGCATCTATGGGTATAGAAAACAAATCTATAGGACTCCGGGCTTTTTTAATTGCACTGTTCCTGGAGCAACTGGTTGTTAAATTTCATGATACCTACTGTTTCTCTGCTTACTTCTCACCTGGAAGTTAAACGAAACAAATCCCTGATGAGCTCTCACATATCACTATGGGACAGACCTCAGCATCTAAGAGTCAGGAATTTATTTTACCTTTGCAGTTCGTAGTGACTTCATTCAGTATTCTTGTAAGCCTGATCTCTACTGCCTAAAATATTCCATGGTAATTTGTCACCATTATCTATTGCTTTACTAATGTTACTTAGGTAAATTACTATAATCTCAGCAAAAATTTTTTAGTAGTTCCTTTACAACTTTGTTCAAAGTAGTCTAACCAGAATTAGATTAATAAAACATCTGTCTTTCAATATAGTTCAAAGTAGCCTAGCAAGGTATGTGCATGCCCATTAATTCTGCAGTAACAAGCAGAGTATGTAAAGGCTGGTTTTAGCTATCAGGACAAGTAGCCAAATCTCCTGTTTTTCTAGAAAATCTGCCTGTAATGTAGGGGGTTCTGTTCAGCCCCAAAATCAAACATTTTGGTCTCAGTTAACAACATATTTCGCTAGGCAAAAGTACCAACATTCAAGGTATGCTGGGATCAAGAGTCATCTTTTGCTTTAAAGATCCTAAACTGTTCTGCTCTGCTATATAACTTCCCATTTTCTGCATCTGCACTGCTCCTATTTCTCTGCTAGACTGGGACTGCACATGTTCTGGTCACCCAAACCTGTCTCCATGGCCTGTACAAGAAATGCCTTCCTAAGATATCCTCTAGTTTACAGTCAGGTAACTCCTGAAGGCTCAATTCCAGTTGCTCATTGGCATCTAATAATGCTGAGGTTAATGGGCAAATAACTGTAATCTATTTATTCTCAGGTGCCTACCTTCAAGAGAAAAGCCATTATGTTATCAAGAACTACATTACCAATATTACAATACCATTACCATGACCTACTGCTGCCTTAACTCTTCTCTTTCCAGTATACCTTGTCTGAACATAGCATCTACTCAGGTTCTCAAGTCACAGGAACATCAACCTTGCTTTTTTCATTTGTTCCTCCAGCACCCACAACAGTCTGAATGCTATCTGAATTTAATAACAACAGTAATACAGCATTGCAATGGAAAACTAAGTGAAGATACAAGAATAAGTTTGTGCCCTCTGCAGCAATTCAAAAGCAGTGTTATTTTAAATTGATCCATAGTACTTCTTTAGAACAGTTCCTATGTCTTTATTAAAACCAAAATAATATAATGCACAATACTTTAATGGTGCTTTAAATAAAATTTACTGTCAACAGTGTAAAAAAATGTGGAGAAAAAATACTATTTTGTCTACTCTATACGTGGGATATGGAGCTTTTGGGAAAAAGAATGCACCTCATCCACTCCATGATAGAACCTGACAAGAGGATCTGTGACTATTTGTTGGCCAGGTCAAATATAAGGAGAAAAAAAAAAAAAGCTCATAATTCTTTGAAAAAGCTTTCCACAGGGACCTAGACCTGGTGCTTTAGAGTCTGGAGCTCTCTGCTACAGGGTTTGAGTCTTCCTACATGTTTCTGTGGAGTGTGTCATCCCAGTACCCAGCACTCCTTGGGAGATGGCCCTTAATAATAAATAACAGTAGTGTAGGATGTAGGGTACCTTGTTTTCCTCCAGGGTCTACTGATATTGTCTACCCTTTCCTATATGCATTAGTGAGCCTAATATTTCAATGGAATTCAGTGCTAAAATTCTCATTAAACTCAGTGGAGTTGGGTTCAGACCTGATGCTTAAGATATGCTTGATAATTTTCAATTCTACCTTTATAAGCAAATATTTAATGTTTGAAGACTGGCATCAGCAATGACTGAAGTCTGCTGTCAGAAGAGACATCTCTGTACTTCCACTATCACAGTCTTTCCCCATAACCTTTTCAAGACATTCCCAGTCCAGAGGAGGGGAGAGGCAAAGGGCACTGAGAAGAAAAAACACAATTGCTACAGGCTCCCACTATTATCCTTCTGCAGCAGACATTGCCCATTGGTCTGAACTGCAATAGGTTACCTGTGCTGGTACAATGAACAAGTTAGGGTGTCTAACTATCTCATTTAGCCAGATGAGAAAGGACTTTCTTTTCCTTGCAGTCTACCAGTCACTTCCATGAAATAATTGGTTTTACTAGCATCCACTTCAATGCACTCCATAAATTGGGAAGAAATACTCCTGAAGGCTTGAAGCAAGACTAAACACAATTGTAGAGACCTTTTTCATAAGTGAAATCAACAATCCATGATAAGGTATTATTAGAAGTTCAGGTGGAATTTCTATCCTGGAAAAAAATTATTTCAAACATGCTAGATTCAAAGTCTGCAATTGCTCTTGGAAGGGAAAAAGGACCACATCACTTAAAAAAGCCCTGTGTTTATTTTTTGCTGCTCTGCCTTCCTAACCCTGACATATCTGTACCAGCTCCCCAGAGAGAGATTTCAGTGTTGTTGCAGGAACTCGTCAGAAGAGTGCAGTGTATAGTAAGAGAGAGTAGTACTGGTGTCATGCAACAAGTCTTGTGAGCAGAATTAATATCCTTCATTAGATAGGCTGATATAGCTGAATCAAAGTTACGGGTCCAAAAGCTTGCCCAACTTTATCATCTGGCCCAACAACGGTTACTATGTTACTTACTTACAAAGGTCCCTTTGCTACTCAGAGGTGCAGTAAGCACCTTCCAGTAAGAGGCTGGACTAGGTGTACTCTGTAATGCACAGTGTGCAGACTGCCTACAGTGCTTGATGAGATAACACCACACAGAATTACCTCCATGTCAAGAAGTCAGTGGAAGTTTTACAGCAGAGTACCTCTAATGGATGCTAGTAAAAACAAACTCCAGTTATTTTGTCACAAGAAGTAAATGGTGAGAACATCTCCTACTATATTTAGATACTTACATTCTGCTCTAATTCTAAACTAATGTACTTAGTATATAATTTTGCAACCAAGAAGCGTAATAGAATCTAATGTACTAATGCATAACACTTTTCATCCTGTATACTGTAGCCAGACAGCTTTTTACAATTAGTACTACTATTTTTTTTTTAAAGTAATACACATATAGTCATTAAGAACTGCAATGTAATACACAGGATGTCCACGCTTTTCCTCCTCCTTTATCTTCTGCATGAAGAAAAAGGAAAGGAAAAAAGATCACCTAATGTGACTAGAAGATGCATGCATAGCTAAGAACGAATACTGACTGTGTGCTCAAAAAAAAGCATTAAAGCATTAGGGCAGGCATTAGTAATCCCACACTATGTACTTCAGAACAACTCACTGCCAGAAAGAAAGATAGTGAGGACAAAAATAAAATAAAACAAACAAGCAAGCAAAAAAAAAAGGAATTCTATGATTTCTTCATACAAGCTAACTGAAATATTTGTAGCAACAATGTTTTAGTCACAAAACAGCCTGATTGAATGATAATCAAATTAATTATCTACATTAACTGAACAGTTGAGAGCCCAGGTTTAAGTTTAATAAACCACACTGCGTGAGGATGCTTAAAGATAAATCATAGCTTGTGACTCTGTGAGCATCATTTATTTTAAAACACTGCACTGTTTCTGCGAGTTGCGTTTACTAAAGCTATGCAAAAGCTTCAAGTCTTTTCAAAGATGAGTACATTTTGATGGTGCTGGTTCTTGTTATTTAAGATGTACTTATACAGTTACTCACATTTCTGCACCCTCACCAGTAATTCTTGGTCAAATGTGTGGCATGGACATGCTGCGGGGAAAAACGTGGGTCCAGCTGTTTGCCCAAGCTTGATCCCGCCTTTTTCTATCTTCCCTATTCAGCTTACGGCCCCAAACGCATTTGCACCATTTATTCCCCCAACAGATATGCCAATGTCCCAGACATTGTATATGGCTACTCCTCATTTTTATTTGCCTTCCCTATGCTAAAATGTCCAGGGCACAGTCAGTGTGGTTTCAGCTGCCCATGGGGGTGGAGGAGAGGTGGCCACAGGGTTGTGTCTTATGCAGAGACACCCAGCTCCTGCCCCAAATAGGGGAAGGAGGGTGCCAAAACCCTGTAACAAGCTGGGTCCTACCAGCCCTTTAATAATAGCCCGGGCAACAAGGAGAAGCGAGGCCGAGCAGACTGTGGCACAGCTTCCCCCTCCTCTCCCAGCTGGCGAGACCCCAGGCAGCGGGATCGTGCCAGGGCAAGGGGGAGCGGGAAGTCGCGGCATGCGAGAAAGCAGCTTCCCAAGCACTATTTCAACAGGGTTTGCGGGAGAGCACAGCACTACTCGACAGCATGGCCTCAGATTTGGGGAGCCCCATGCCCTGCCCTGAGTGGCCACCCTCCACCTCAGCTGCTGGATACGTGGGGGATGTGGGGGAGCGCTGCTGCCAGCGGCTCCCCGGCGGGCAAGGGTGGCCCAGGGGCATCGTGACAGCCTCACCCCCTGCCTGGGACCAGCCCTGAGCCCCTGGGGTGGCTGGGTAGCTCCCGGTGGTCCTGGCATGGGAACTGTGCTCCTGTCCCACGCAGGGACGTGGCATGCGTGCACGCTCGACTGACGTGTGTGCTCAGGACCCACAAGGTTAATTATAATGCCACCTGTAGGAGGTACTTTCCCACAAATATTAACCTTCTGTTTTTTCCATATGCTCCCATATGGTCCAATTTTTCTTCATAAGCAGAGCCATACTAGAGCTAAGAAATGACAGCTAAGCTTTACTTTTGTAATGTCAAAACCAGAGGTCACCTGACTTTGATAAATCCAGGGTTTTTTAAAAAAAAATAATTTTCATTTAAATAAATTTCACCTTTTCCTCCCATACCGTAACTTCTTAGGAATAATTTGCATTCACAAGATAAATGCAATTTGATAGACTTTGTCACGAAACATTTTCATCTGTGCCTGGCAGGAGTTCAGTGAGAGGACTCAGATTGCCTTATCTCAGCATCCTTTCTGCAGCCTTCTCACTTCACATCCTCGTTGCAGTCCAAATATGCCCAGTTCTACAAACGTAGAAAACATTACAGAAATCAGATACAATCTCTGTTAATCTTGGGAGGAGCACAAAAACCAGCTGTATTGTGTTGTAATGCAAAACCTAGTATTAATCGCTCAAATAATAGGCAAAATAAGCACACATGTTCTTAATCAACTGCTACTAATTCTTATCAAGAATAAAAAAAAATCAGACAATAAAAATGCTTGAAACTTCTCAGGTTTCTGCACACAGTGTCTGAAAACAGACTTTGTTAGCAGATCGACTGAAATCTTGCTGGTCTTAGAGATGTGCAAATGGTTGTGAGAGGAATGCCCGAAACAAATCACTTCTGGAGGAGCTCTGAACAATTAAGGGCCTCTGTTTTCCAATGAATTGTGCGTATGCACACAAACGCTCATCCATAATGTGAACCTAAAATAATCCTGACGGGAGTGAGGGAAGGGGAGGAAATGGACACATGGAAATAACTAGGCAGACTTTGACCCTTTGTGTCAGAAAACAAAGCCTTCTAGTTCGAATCTGATATCAGTTCCCATTTGACATGGTTTCAACAGACATACACGCCTTCTGGCCTAAGCCTGTCCCTAAAGGATACTAAGACCAAGCAAAGCTTGCTTACAAGTCACCCAAGCGCAACACGATGGTTTTAAGTGGAAACAAATGAATGGAATAGATGTAATTAAAAATCCAAACTGAATTAGGCAAAATTGCTACAGCTTTGCTTTACAAAGTCAGTGAAGGGCAGGAATGGAGCATCTGAAATAGCTATTTGGCATAGGGTCACTATGAAGATGAATTAGGGTTAATTTTCTACTGGAGTGTAGGTCAGGTGCTGTGCTGTGGCAGAATGCTCATTTTACCGGGTATGTTTTGGCCTACTTACAACTTTAGAAAATAAATATTACAATGTTAAATTAAATATGCTTTGTGACAAGGACTTGCAACACTGGGAGAATGTGATTTATATGCAATTGGCTCATATATACCATCTAATATGGTATGCACAGTGTAACGAAAGCTCAAGGGTCTGATCTGCAGTACAAAAATGCTTTACAATCCTCCTTCAGGTTGCATGTTGTTTTTCCTTCCTCTTCTTCTTCTTTGGTCTTTTTTTTTTAATGACTACATGAGTTAATTAGCAGTTATGTACTCTGTCTCTTTGCCTGGCCTAGCTTATCCCTACTGCAATAAATCTCTTTTCTTTCCCTTTCCCAAGGATCATTACAACATTAGCCAGCACTGTCAACAAAACTAATTGAAAGCCACCTGCTTTTAGGATCACCCTAATGAAAAACAGCGAAGTTAAGAAACAAAATTCAATCAACTTTCTAATAGTCTGTAATTTCCTATTAATTCACACAAATGCAGTGGTAGAAAAAACCCACACAAGATCCTTTTTTTTTTCACTGCTGGCCTTATCGTCCACTCCTCCTTACATCTGTATAATTAGAAATGATTATTTTTGTAACCTAAATCTCTCATCACTCCTTAAAGTGGAACTAATCGTATTACGTTTCATCTTTTCAACTGCAACTGTACAAAAAAGGAAAGTACTTGCAAATAGCCTTCCTATTATAAATCGATCTGTTCTTCTTGCTAAACGTTTGGGTTCTTTTAATCAGGTAGGCCCAGATTCAGCAGAACTTTTAAAGATGTCAAAGTCCACTTAAACGCTTACACAAATTATCTAAATCTCATTGCCTTTGATGAAATTCAAGCAAGCACCTGCAGAAACCCGGGGAAAGGCTGAACACGCAGGACTGAATAGGTATGGATTTCCTAAGGGGGGCCTTGGTCCCCAAACATGCAAAGCCCTTCAGCACATGCTGAACCTCAGGCAGGTGGTTAAGTACTGTTGAAGTTGATAGGAAATAAGCATCTGCTTCAAGATAAGTACTTTGCTACCATTGCACAGGAGCACACAATTTAGTCAAGTGAGCATGAGTAAAGAAAACATTCTTGAGATAGCTTGATGGCTAAACTGTTTCCCATAAGTAGTTTCCCAGCCCATCCTTAATTGTGGAGAAATAAGCCTGGAAAAGGATAAAAGTGGCTGATTTATTTCTGTTAGGCCAACTGCAGTAAAATACTGAGGAAAGAAAAAAAAAAGGAAAACACGAGACAGACCGTATTAATGACTATTTGTGTTACAGCAGGGCTTAGATGTCCCAGTAAAGCCTGAGATCTGACTGTGCTAGACGCTGCGCAAACATGTCAGTGAGGGTGTTCAGTAAAGGAGAGCTGCCTGTAAACACGACATGTGGAAGTCCCTTTGAAGTCAGCCAGAACCCAAGCATGCAAGTGGTTTGTATTGTCAGGCCATACATTTCAAGCTATATGATTAATTGCTATCAAGCGTGCTGAAGCAGAAGACAGGCTCTCTCATAACATGGCCACCAAAGATATAATGAGCTGAGGAAAAAAAATAAGGTCACAGATAATACATTGGTTGGATTTAATAGTCCACTGTTTACTTCCTGGGAGTGTAAACATATCATTATTTTTCCTACTTCAAAAGAATAAAAACTCTGTTTAGATGAAATACATTTAAAACAATGCAGGTGACATGCAATATGGGATAAATGCTACCTTCATGCAAATGTATGCATCTCTCATCGATTATAGTAATGAGATATGCAAAGAAAGATCAGAGGAATATAATTTGATCCTTTTTGGAAGCTACTCTGAAATTCATGCTGGATATAGTGTGTGTGCATGCACAGAAGAGGAAGAAGAGTGAGGAGCCATAGTATTGCGGAGCCTTCCCAAAGAGCGTAAATTCCTGCTGCTTCAGAAGCAGACTGATGCCTACAGAAGGTCAAGGGACCTAGAAACAAGGTGAGCCCCCCAGTTTGTGAACCCGTTGTTTCAATGATGCAATCATTGCTACAACATGCAGAAAAGGCTTAAAAATAAAGGCATACAGAAGAATGAAAGGAAGGAAAAAATACCAGTCAGGAATAATTATCACAGTGTATAAAACTTTCCACTCCTTTATTATCATAAATTGCAAAGTTTTATTGATGCATATTTTATCACAGCACTCTTGCCATATGTGATCTGAAGATTCAGAGCCTGTCCCCAGGGACAGCGGTACTGATATAGATAATCAAGAATTCCTTTTATGCTCCTCTCAACACAGCCACAGCTCAGATTGAAATTAACATCTTTTACAACGAAACACCAGTTTTCTGCCACAACTAGACATGACAGCTGGAGAGAGAGGCCTGCTTATCCAGTTATTCCTTCAAGTCTCAGTTTCATTATGGCCTGTGAAGATGTAAACTATGTACAAAGCAATGCGGATGGTCACTGAATACCAGAAAAACGAATCTGCATGCAACCTGCCACATGAAGAAACGGGGGAGAAATGCTTCCAAATAAATCCAGGGATGAAAAGCAAAGATCAGAGGCAGCCCCTAAAGAAAGCAATGAAGAGGAATCCAAAAGCTTTGAACTTTTGCAGTGTACGCTGCCTGGGTTAGACTGGGTGATGCTCGCACACACGCATGTGCAGACAGGAGCGGAACCCATGCCCAAAAAGAAACCCAGCATGGGGCTCTGTCCTACTTAAATCCTCCAAAGCAAGGATTTTACCTAGTGGAAACACTAAGGCTGCTTAGTGTTGGCACTTGTTCCTGGTCATCTTTTTAGGTTGACTGCTTCCACCCATACATCTGCCCCGTTTCTCACGCTGCCGAGGAGGGGGGCATGGAAGTTGTTTCGCTCTGCTCCCCATGGGTTCGTACGTCACTGTAGCATCTGAATGCCTTCCTGTAGAGCATTAAACGACCAACATCTGCCATGTGTGGTTCATTCTCCCTCTCATCCTTCTCCCAAGGGAAAACTCGGTATGCAGTGTAGTGTTTTGTTTTGGCAGGACTTTGTTTTTGTTGTTTTAAATCTACACGCTGCCATATGTTAGGAAGAAAAAAAAAGAAGCACCTTGCTTGTGAAGGAGAAGGTGGTGGGGTTTGCGATGGTCATTAGTTTCTGAGGGAGCTAGTGCCAAGGTCTCAGCCTGGCTTCCCAGAAGGTGCAGCTTCCCGCTGGCTGCTAGAAAGGTGCAAACTTCACAGACTGTCATGGGGAGCTGGAGATGATAATGCACTGGAATCACATTTCTTTCATGTGTGAAAGTGGTTCAAGTCCAGCTTTGAGCACATGCCTACCTACCACAACATTTCGGAAGAGCCCGTTGCTTTGATATATTACATGCTGGGACAATACATAGTAAAACCTACTCTATCGATTGTTGGCTTTTTTTCTTTTCTTTTCTGATTGATGTCATGTCATCTAGAGGTTATCTCCAAACAGTCACTAGGGAAGCATAGAAAAGAGAATATCAATGTAAGTTCTGAAACACGTAAGTGGGCAAATGCTCTGTCAGAGATGCAAGGATGTTCAGGAAACATTTAAAGCATACTGCATGCCTTCAGTATAGATCGGGAAAGAACAACACAAAGGAAGGCAGATGCCACTTTTCTAGCCTTCTGTCTTTGTCTTTCTACAGGTTGCACAAAACAGTACTTCTACAGTTCAATACTATGGACGAGCTCAGGCTAAAAACATGTGTAATAGCAAGCCCACTTTAGGGTCATTATCAAGTCAGACAGGGAAACATAAGGCTATGAAAAGAAGATGGCTATATGGCAGAACTGCAGTGTAAGGATCTAATTTATATCATCAGCAGAAAAAATAGCACTAACACATTAGTTGGATGAGTCTTCAGTGGATAAAAAGGACAGGGCAGGACCTCTCACCCGGCATTAAGAGACTGTCAGTTTTGCTTTCCTGAAACCAAGGAATTTTTGGAATTTCCTGCTCCTGATCCCACTGGAAGGGCTCATCTCACTGGGAACGGCTGATTCCCAAACCCTCAAAACTTTTTGCATTCACACAGGAGATTCTCTTGGGGGTTACTCATTCTCTCTTCCACTATATTTTTAATTGACACATTTCCCAGAGTTCACTTTTATAGGATGCTGATATTGGAGGGATTTAATATTGAAGATATTCTTCTGCATGAAGGAAATGTTGGAGCATAGGTTCAGATGACCAGGATTTCTCCAGTCTTGCACACACACACACACAGAGTGATGGCTGCAACCTCACTCCAACTATAAAGTCTAGATTAGCTAAGGATCATTTGAAGAGAAATGTAGCAGTACCTATTATTTTTCCTTTTACAAGAGATTTAAGACAGAATATTTACTATGATCATACAATTTTTATATCAGATTGAAAAACAAAATTTCCATCTTGCAAGAAGTTATAGTATTTGGCATTTCTCCCAAGTCAGGCTAAAAAGCCACAACAATGCAATTTATCTCTCCATAAAGTTTTTAAAAATCAGTTAAAAAAGGCAAAGATGTTAACTTCTATGTTATGAAATGGGTCATCTTGAAGTTTCAGAAATAAAATGTTTAGTGTTGGGGGGCAGGAGGGATGTGGTGACATTGCTCCTTGACTCCACCTAAATGGCCACAACTGGGAGCTGATATTCTTGACCCACTTGTCTCTATCTACCCCATGGATCCTTCTCCCCAGTCAGGCTTAGAGCCCCACCAGGCATGACAGTCTCATAGTGCTGCTGTTCTCAAGATTCCTCACACCACTGCAAAATCTCATCCCAAATACAAAATATATATGTGAGCCAGATTTTCCTCTGTGGAGCATTTTGCCAAAATGTCTATTTTCCCTATGAATATTTTCAAATTTAATGAACAATAGGAAAATACTTAATTTGACACTTTTGTGATTAAACCTAGTTGTTTTATTACAGCTTGCCTTTTGAATCCTTTGAGCGGGACTATCAAGGCAGAATACTAGGTAAGAACACCAGTATCAAGCTAGAATCTCAGTGTGATGTGTAGATAAAGAAGGACTTTGAAAAGCATTTTAGATTAATCTTTCTTCACAACTGCAAGTTTTAAAAGTACTATTTATAAGCAACCCTTTTCATCATTCTTTTCATAGTAACGTTGGTTTTAAAAATTATTTTGCACCTGGGAATCAAGAAGCTCATTGGAAATAAACACTTTTCTATAAAACTCTTAATAAGGTAGAGACCTCATCAGGAATCCATACAAGGTCTATCACGATGGATAGAATGACCAAGCCAAAGGGGGGGGTTCATCACTGTAACACAACAATAACAATAAGTTAATTAAAAAAAATCAGAGACCATCAAGCAATCAAAAATCAGTTGCTTACTATGAACAAAACTCAGACCCTCTTTGAGTGAAACCTCATTCTAATTTCACCAGCATAACCCCATGGAAACCAGTGAGCTTGCATTCATGTATTAAAGAGTAGAATAACATAGAGACATGCCACGTTGTAAAGATTTTTTACATCTTTCTTTGAAATACTGACATGGGTCATTTTCCCAGACACCAGACTGTCCTGAGATCCTGGATCTTTAAGATAGATAGGGTGTAATTAAAACTAGAATATGGCCTATGGGGAAAGATCTCTCCCCACTTAAATCACATTGTTTTCATTGCTGTACTGGTGTAAATGGTATTTTTATGTATGTGTCCAGAAGAGAACTCAGCTGCAATATTTCTTTTCTGCTGCTGAAATATTAGCATTAAAAAAGCAGTATTTTACAAAAGTCATATAAACATAGTGCCTATAACACAATCAATTTCGTTGGAATTATTTTACACCAGCCTTCATCCTTGAAATGATATCCCATCCTTTGTGGAATGTTTTAAAACTTAAAAATGTTATTTGAAGTAAGATTCGACAGTACATTAACTGGTAAAAATCAAAGCACTCCTTTTTTCCCCCAAGCCCAGAAGAGTTAATTTTGTTGCCACTAAAGAACAGACACCCAACTTTTGAACAGGAACTGACCTAATATTTCTGAAAACCCTGCATGCAATTAGCTTCTTGTAAGAGCCATCTTTCAAGCAGTCTTTTTCTGCCTCTGAACTCCAAAAGCTGCTCATCAGATCCAGCAAAATCAGGATATTGAAAGAGAACCATTTATCAAGCTCGATAGGTTTGTTAGAGGCACACTTGTCTAGTTAACCAACATTGTCAGAGTATCTTTTAAAGCAGAAAAATACTGTTAAGGCCCTCCCGAAGTGTTTATTTCTAGTCCAGGTTTTCCACACCAGTGTTTCTCCAGCGGTGGGCTGAAAGCAACGCTACCCTAGGAAGTGGTGCTCAAATGGCAGAGGGTGTCCCCAGAAAGGGACCCCTCCTTGGCTATGGGGTGGTGCGATGGCCTTGTCCCAAGATGTCAAGATGTCAAAAGGGACACCTGTTACAGCAGGGCTTATGCTGGCACCCCTTAGGGCTTTGCAAACATGGTGTTACTGGTGGGTGTCAAAAGCAAAGAGCGCTGCTGTCCTCTCAACCCCAGGGCTTGCAACCCGTGGCTCAGAAACTCTGGCCTAGGTTGAAAAGACGAAAATGTCTGGTGAATTGGGACAGCAAATTGGTGGTACGTGACTGGGAAGCAGGGGGCTGGCTCCAGTGTTTGGCTTCTCCCCCACCTTGCTCCTTGATGGCCCATGCTGTTCTCTGGGCTTCTCCTACCTTCAGTCTGCCTTGTGTTTTTAGTCCACTGGTCAGAACTTGCTCAGCAACATTTTGATTTTCTAGATACAGTCTCCTTCAAGTAAAAAAAACAATTTTTTTTTTTACCAGAAACATATGAACTTCAACATTTTCCAGGAAAAGATTTCTCAGATCAGGGCTCACTCTTGTGACTTTCTGTCCTGGTTTCGGCTGGGACAGAGTTAACTTTCTTCTTAGTAGCTGGTACAGTGCTGGGTTTTGGATTTAGTGTGAGAATAACGTTGATAACACTCTGATGTTTTAGTTGTTGCTAAGTAGCGCTTATCTTAAGCCAAGGACTTTTCAGTTTCCCATGCTCTGCCAGCAAGCAGGTGTGCAAGAAGCTGGGAGGGAGCAGAGCCGGGGCAGCTGACCTGAACTAGCCAAAGGGGTATTCCATACCATGGAACGTCATGCCCAGTATATAAACAGGGGGGAGCTGGCCGGGAGGGGCGGATCGCGGTTCGGGAACTAACTGAGCATCGGTCAGCGGGTGGTGAGCAATTGCATTGTGCATCACTGTTTTTTTTTTTCCTTCCCCCCCCCCCCTCCTTTTTTGTTATATTCCTTTTCATTACTATTATTATTATTATATTTCATTATTACTATTGTTAGTATTATATTTTACTTTAAACTGTTCTTATCTCAACCCACGAGTTTTACTTTTTTTTTTCCCTCTTTCCTCCTCCTCACCCCACTGCGAGGGGGAAGGGGGAAGTGGCTGCGTGGTGCTTAGTTGCTGACTGGGGTTAAACCACGACACTTTCTGAGAGACACAAATCAAAATCTTGACCTATTCATTACTAAATGTGAATGCTCTGACAGCTCTTTTGTCTGAGCATTTTCTAAAGGCTTTGTTTTCCTTCTAAAACATGATGATTTTGAAATCTAAGCTTTGGCAAAACAGAACTGTGATCTCCCAGCTCTGGTATTTGGGTTGCAAGCACCTCGATGCAGTGCTATGTCCTGTGTGTTTGTACAGCACAGGGGTCTGCATCACACCTAGCACCTGCAGGCATCTCTAAAACACAAATTATAACTATTAATAGAAGTATTACCTTCGCCTGGTGCTTCGGTCTCAGAAACCCAAACCCCATCTATTTCCTCGAGCACCCGGATCCACTGTGTGCATAAAAGCAACAAAATCCCTGTTGTATCAGGAGATTCGGAGCCAAACTCAAAAAACGCCCTTATCTAGACACATAATCCCATCAGATGGTGAACCTTTGGCTTTGCCAATCTGGTCCCTAACAGTGGCAGAAGTTGTGCTAAGGCTGGACCCTTCTCCCACCCCATCCCTGCCTTCTTTTTCACCCAGCCTCACTTGGCTGTCCCTGTGGCTCTCATTTATTGGCACCAGTATTGTACAAGTTTCAGACAAAGCAGACCATTCTTTCCTCTCCTTTTCCTTAAACATTTAACATGTCACATCTGTGATTTTTCTAGTTCCAGGATTTTTTGAGACAGGAATATTGAGGTTATCTTACTGATGTTGACAATACCCCAGACATGGCAGAGGACAAGAGGATAAAACACTGGGAATGCTGCCTCTTTCTCCTTTCTCTCCTTTTTTACTTCCTGTAAATGTTACTGGAGAAGATTGTACTGCAAAGTCATAAATAAAGTATACTTGTCAGAAGCTACGGTCTTAAAATATTCTAACAGTTTGTTTGTGCTCTCTCCATAAATTGTTTATTGGTCAATATGGCCAGAACTTTCAAACGTATCCTCCTTTGCAGTTCACTGATATTATCTCCGTTCCAAAGACTTTCATCTAGTATTGAGCTTTCACAAAACCCCATTTTCTTCATTGATGAGAGATTTTTCTAATGCTGAACATTCAGATTATGCAGCATTACATTACCCTGTGTTTCCTGTCCTTACGGAGATTGCTAGCATTAAAGGAGAACTGCATCATTGTTACTAAAGTTACTATCGGCAGTAGGGTTATGAAGCAGGGGGATGCTTTTTGAGTGGTCTCTGTCTATGCAGTATAGCAAATCAGAAAAGAAAAATCTCTGTATAAAATATTGCTCTAATTTGTATTCTACCTCACTACGTCATGTAAATGTTCTTCAAGTAACAGATTGACATTGTGAAATGGTACCCTGATGAGTAAATTATCATAGAAAGAAGTTCATCAAAGCAATGATTTCAGACATGTGTCTGAGTAGCCCGTGAGCATACAGAACTGAAGACATCTCTTTAGCCAGAGATGACACCAATCATTAACATGGAAAACAGACTTCTAACTCTCCTGGAGCCCTGCAATGCAGGGGGTCTTCCAATAAAACAATCATCCTGCATAGGATATTTTAAATCAGAAGTTAAGTGGTTCAGTCCCCTCTTGATAGTTCCTGAAGAGGCTAAAGAAAGACCAATGGATTTAAAAACACTTTTAAATGCACGTAATGGTTGATAGATTGGATATTTACAGCTAGTAAGTCAAATATGTTATGACATTTGGTAATTGCTTCTTCAATAAATAACTTGATAAATTCCTGAAGAAAAGAACGTAATTTATCTCAGAATAAAAACAGTTTTGGTCCACCAACTCTTTGAGGACAACTTGGTAGGTAACTGTAACCACATGGGGAATTTGGATGCTCAGCGATCATTAAAAATAATGGGAACTTCAGTGTCCAGATCCTACAGTAGCTTCAAAAATCTTAGCCATGCACTCCTGGGACAATCACTTTTTGCCCACTGCAAAGGTATTAACACTGAGGCACTCATATTTTAGAAAAGAAAGAGAACAAATTGCATAAAAAACTGTTTCAAATGGTTATCTATGAGCTTTTCACTGGTGTTTTACTAAATTGACACATGAAGAAGAAAACAAATAGAACACCCTGTAAGTTATTTTTGATACTATAATTATTGATGTTTCAACAAAACAAGGACCTTGTAGTCAAAGGGTTGATTGGCAGCAGGATTAAAGTGGCAACAGATTTTAATCAAAATGCATTTTTCGAGGCTATAAATTTGTAGTAAAAAATAAACACCTACCTGCCACACATCATTATATATGTTTATTCTGCATAAACACCTATACAACCCAGTGAAGGGAATACAGAGGTAATGCAATAGAGCACCTTCTCTCAAAGGTAAGAAACAAATGAATGGGATGGAGATAGCAAATAGTACGGAACAGTTAATAGCTATACTGGGTATCACTACTGTTAGCCGTGGTTCATTCATTACCTCACTAATAGTCACGTATTTAGCAGTCATCATAACACAAATGAGTCTTAATGGGAGCTCCTTCCATTGCCCCAGAGCAGCATGATAGCAAGCAAGAGGGCACTTGAAGAGCTATATGGGGCAAACAGGCCAGGAAAACAGGCAGAGACTGACAACTCAGTGTTGAGCTGCTCTTTTTTCTTTTTCCTTTTTTTTTTTTGCCATTATCTCTTCTACACATTTGAATCTAACATCCAGTTCCTTAGTCCTCAACTTCATGTTGAGACGTACCATGCGCACGAGTCAGCACAACTAGCCCACCTAAAACACTGGATCCTCAACCACAGCATATTTAACGCAGTGCCCTTAGCAATGCCCCTGAACTCACCCTAATGAAGATTAACCTTTCCAAAGTCTGTACTACACAAGAAAGGTTTAGCCATGATTTAGTCCAGCATTTCTATATAATGGTTCCTTTATGTATATAACCCTAATATCTACGACACGTTGCTGACAGATGCCTTTCTCTTGGCATATTGATGAGCTATAACCTGAAACTCCACATGCAAATCTAGGAATCTGATTTTTTTACAAAACCCCTCCAATATCCTGTACTCACCCCGGAGACTTCATGTGGGATCCAGATGCTGTTATTCCAATCTCTATCTGTTACCACAAACTGCTCTGCTTTCTGCCATGCTCATTCACAAGCCTGTGAAACAGTTATTTGTCTTCTTTTTGTATTAGTCCCTCTCCAAGCCAGAGCCAAATTCTATACCTGCCACCAATCAGATCTGTCTTTTTTTGTCTCTGTTATTTTATGAAGACATTTGTCATTTCTTTCTCTCTGCCTCACTATACAAATCCTGTTTTCTTGCCCTCCTGCAGCTTCTTCCTCTGTTCAGTCTCCACAAGGTTTTGTTGCTATTATCATCATTTTCTCTCAACATGCTCTCTGTCCTCTTGAAGGCTGGTTTGACAGATCCTCTCTTGTCATCTGCTTGAAGGCTGATTTCAGCTCTTCCTTACAGCACCGTGCCTATGCGCCTCCTCCGCTACAACTGCTTAGCGTGGAGCTTATTCTACCAGGGCAATGTGTCTGCTCCTCGTGGCCCTTCCTCCTGAGAAAGGTGGAAGGTGTGCAGGGCTGCGGGCCACAGGTGCTGGTCTGATAATGTCAATAGTTGACTGCTGCCTTTCCAATAGGCCTGGTAGCTCTTCCCCTTGTCATTATCAAGGACGTGCATCAGTCATTTGACAGGATCTCCCCCGGGTGTCCATGGGGTGCCCAGAAAAGAGGATGTTTAGGCTTGCTATCAGAATAAATTTACCAGCCTGTGCTCACTTTCCCTTGCCTCAGAGAGAGATGTTCATGAGGAGCAGGCACCCCTAATTGTTTGCATGGTGCCTGCCCATCTCCATATCACTTTCTGAAGGAGACACAAGACTACAGCAAATCCATACGGGAAGCACGAACCAAACAGGCAAGTGCAGTGGTTCCTCTCAGGAGATATAGTAGTTGCTTGATGCATGCAGCCCTCCTCTGACACTGAAAGAAACTGAGTGTCCAACTAAAATGGACATGCACCAGTGATACACACTCTTCCCAAACTTCCCTTTCTGGGGAGGCATTCGTCTGCCTTTCACATGTCCTTCATGAGGCATGCTGATTTCCTTCTTATTTCTTCACTCTGTTCCTTCAAAACATATTTTTGCTGTGAAGCCTTAAAATATTATACCTGCAGGTCAAGCAATACATAATATGTACTTGAATGGTTAATGCCCTCCAGATTATGCGTGGATTGGAGGACGCTTGGGGGAAAACTTCAACTTTTTTTTTCAGGGAAATGCTTCTTTTCATTTAGGAAGCTCTCCTTTCCAGAAGTCAGTCTCCTAATTCTCACTGAGAGTCAGCAGAACTTCACCTGTTAAAGCACTTCTCTCCTCTTCAAAAGTATCTTAAAATCAAAAAACAGACTAATTTCAGCAATGGGCTAAGCACACAGAAGGCACTCCATATATAGTAATCTAGTGAGGTACCTATATTATTCTTAAGAGATTTCCCAACTAGTGATCTACTACTGCTATTTTAATTTATGTTACATCATGATTGCAATTCTAAATTAAACTCATACAAGCAAGGAGATTTACAGTTAAGCCTTTCACTCAATCCTTAACTTGCTTTGCTGTAACTAAGTTACATATCACAAGGGATCTTAACTGTGTCTCACAATACCTAGGCATGTAGAAAGGTTAATTACTGTATTGGGTTTGCGTGGCAAGGTTTTGGTAGCAGGGGGGCTACAGGGGTGGCTTCTGTGAGAAGCTGCTAGAAGCTTCCCCTATGTCCAATGGAGCCAATGCCAGCTGGCTTCAAGATGGACCCGCCTCTGGCCAAGGCCGAGCCCATCAGCGATGGTGGTAGCGCCTCTGGGATAACATATTTAAGAAGGGGAGAAAAACCTGCACAACTGTAGCCAGAGAGAGGAGTGAGAATATGTGAGAGAAACAACTCTGCAGACACCAAGGTCAGTGAAGAAGGAGGGGGAGGAGGTGCTCCAGGCGCCGGAGCAGAGAGATTCCCCTGCAGCCCGTGGGGAAGACCATGGTGAGGCAGGCTGTCCCTCTGCAGCCCATAGAGGTCCACGGTGGAGCAGATATCCACCTGCAGCCCGTGGAGGACCCCACGCCGGAGCAGGTGGATGCCTGAAGGAGGCTGTGACCCTGTGGGAAGCCCGTGCTGGAGCAGGCTCCTGGCAGGACCTATGGCCCCATGGAGAGAGGAGCCCATGCTGGAGCAGGTTTGCTGGCAGGACTTGTGACCCCATGGGGGACCCACGCTGGAGCAGTCTGTTCCTGAAGGACTGCGCCCCATGGAAGGGACCCACGCTGGAGCAGTTCGTGAAGAACTGCAGCCTGTGGGGAGGACTCACATTGGAGAAGTTTGTGGAGGACTGTCTCCCGTGGGAGGGACCCCACGCTGGAGCAGGGGAAGAGTGTGAGGAGTCCTCCCCCTGAGGAGGAAGGAGCGGCACAGACAACGTGTGATGAACTGACTGCAACCCCTGTTCCCTGTCCCCCTGCGCCGCTGGGAGGGAGGAGGTAGAGGAATCGAGAGCAAAGTTAAGCCTGGGAAAAAGGGAGGGGTGGGGGGAAGGTGTTTTAAGATTTAGTTTTTATTTTCTCATTATCCTACTCTGATTTGACTGGTAATAAATTATTTTTTTTTTCCCCCAAGTTGAGTGTGTTTTGCCTGTGATGGTAATTGGTGAGTGATCTCCCTGTCCTTATCTCGACCCACGAGCCTTTCGTTATATTTTCTCTCCCCTGTCCAGCTGAGGAGGGGAGTGACAGAGTGGCTTTGGTGGGCACCTGGCATCCAGCCAGGGTTAATCCACCACAATTACATAGACTCATTTTTTACCTTTGATTTGCTTCTGTAGTAGGCTAAAAGGAATCATGTAGAAGAATTCAGCCCTGGTGTGCTCTCAACTTGAAAACTGTTAGCACCTCTTGCACTACGTTGTTGGGTGCTGCATAGTTCAGCAGGGCAAGCCCTACACAGTTTGGTGAGTGCTTCCTCCATTGGTATCTGCACAGAAGCATGAAGGGCTTCAGTCTTCTGAAAAAACTGAAATAATTTACAGAAAGGCCCTACTGAGAAACAAATCCACATGTTCTCCCCAGGGGCCCCACAGCAGCCCTAACCAGCCCTATTCCTTCCCTCTTTGGTGAGGACACGGACATGAACTAACGGCATGGGCCCACGAGAACACCTCAGTGCTGTCACTGTTAGAAAAACTAGGAGACGACACAAACAGCAAAAAGGAGAAAATCAAGAGAGAAGGCAGTCCTGTAACTTGAACACCTCAGTGTTTCACTGATTCCAGCTTAAGCTTGGATTGGTTACTGTTTGGGGTATCAACCCCTGCAGGCTCAGGCTTTTGAAGAGCTATTACAAAAACAACAGAGACAAATATTTTAAACATACAGAATGCGTTTGACAGCGTACCTTCACCTTGAGTATCTGAAATCCCTTTAATTTACTTCTTAGCATATGAACTATAATTATGCTCTTCAAAGCAAAACAAGTAGTTTAAAAATTGGAACCTCCTGTGACTGCATGAAATGCTCCTTTCATCCATTGATTCTTCAAATGAGGACCCAAGTCAACTCCTTCACAACAGTTACGGTTTCTCTGCAAACTCTTTTCAAAGGTGGGCTCTACCTTTTGGAATACCATCATGACATGCTTGGTAGTGTTGTCGCTGGTGAATTTTAAGTGTTTAACTTTCAGATGAAATGTATGTAACTATGTTAAAAATTCCCGTGAAAAAAGCAGGTCTTATACATGCGTTGCAGTCAGTTTTCACAGTTCTATCCTTTTTTTAATTACCCAAGGCATTCTGATTACAAAGCTACAAAGTAATCTATTTAAAACTGGGTTTTACAGTGATCTAATGGGCACAAAAAGCATATGGAATTAGGAAACATTTACTTCTCTTCCCCTTCTTCTTATAGTGCCAAATATATTTAAATCAAACTTGTTTTAAAAACAAATATTCCCAGGGTGAGGACTTTCATATCAACTTCTAGTTAAGTTGTTTCTGCTGAATTAGAAACCTCTGGCAATTTTTTCCCAATGAAATGTAAATGATGACATATCGTTAACAGGCAGCATTACGCCACTAAAATACTAAGACATGTCTTGCTTGCCTCAAACTTCCCTTTCCTTAAGTGCAATGCCTTAGAGGCAGCAGTGTTTAAATGGTACAAAGTACTCTACTACCACCAGCCTGAATCTTTATTTAGGAGAACAAGCTTCACATTCTTCCCTGCTAACGCAGTGTATGGGCATGTTCGGCTCCTCCATAAAACACACTCATACACTATTACTGTCTAAAACAAGGTACAGTACTGACATGACAGATTCATGTTCCCAGCTGTGACATAAGGGCTCTTTGACAATACCACAGTGAAAGCCCTATTAAGAAAACATGTGCCGGACAGTGCATCTGATGCAGTTAAATGCTATAAAAGATTTTCCAGGTGTTAATGAGTTACATGAGCAGAATGAAAATGAGATGGATCCGTGCACTTGGAAATTCTCAAGAAGCAGGACTCAGGCTCTCAGAGAGACAGACAAACAGCGCTTTATAACCATCACTGGCCACGCTCTGCACCTGACCGCGCGAGGTGATGAGCGACCCTGACTACTCACTGGGGGAACTGTTCATTGAGGATCGTTTGCATGGGAAAAGACAGACTTTCATGTCTTCCTGCAGTTTACTGCATCCTTTTTGCTTTGCTCTATTTGTGAAAAAGCACTAGCTATTTTCCCCTTTTTATGCTTTTTTTTTTTGTCCTGAAGAGAAGGAAAACATTATGCCTGTTACTTCATTTCTTGTTCTTAGTTTTACAAGGGATTCAGCTTGACCCAGTACAGATAAGAAACTGTCATTTAACCCACGTTAAAGTATCACTACTTAAAGTTTATGCTTTTAAAGGACAGAAATACAGTCTTTCGCATACTTTGGAACAGCAGTGGTTGAAATTTTTCAAGGCAATGTTGGGGCTTAAGATATACTCCCTTAAGCTACGTATAAAATCTTATGTATGGGCCGCCCTGAAAATTTCAACCACTGATATTTCAGAGTATGTGCATACATTATCTTGTACATCAGGTATCTACAGTAGAATTGTTTATTCATTTCTTCTGTCGACTTGATAAAAGATTGTTTCATTTCTTTAGCACATGTGAATTTTATGGTTACTGTCCTTGAGGAGCTAAGTTTTGTTTTATCTACATATGACAGGTACAGTGTGGGAAGGCTGCAATGCAGATTTTTCCATGCTGTTGTGACCACAACCTCAGTCTTAATCCTGGCATACAATTGTATCTAGGAAAAAAAGATAATTTTGTCTTCATGCTAATTCCACCCTGATTTTCCTTAAAGGGGAAGCTCCCAGTAATACGAGAACCAACGGAGAGTTTCCTCTCGGAAATTAATTTAGACCCACCTATTTTATTTCCCACAATGACAAGGCAGTACTATTTTATCTTTCATTTCCTATCTAATATCCCAAGTCCTCTTCCCGCTCTTCCCCCACCCCAAGAGAGTTACTTAAATTAACTTGGAGAATTAAATTTTCTTAAATGTGTAAGAAGACTAGGTGGAGAGAATGAGCAAACCAGTCTAATAGCATATTGACACAGATTCTTGAAATTCATGTCTTAAGGGTTAAAATTCCTCTGGCTTGCCAGGTGTTCTGTGCAAATGTTGCATTCATACAATGTAGTATCTGACCATTTAACCATATGTCAAACAATCTCTGCTATGACAACCAGATGTAGACATTGCCATGGAATGAAATTATCATTTTATTAATTACCCTTTAATTAGTTGATACAGCAGAGAACATGCAGTAATTTAGTCATAATTGGCCTGACTGAGACTCAGTACTTACAGGGATGGAATCTGTTTGTGAGACTACTTGTTATGAATAACAATTATGTCTGTGACAATGCAATTTTATTATGAAGATGTACTGTGCATTTCAAACAACTTTTAGGTGTAAGACAGTATTCAGGATTTAACTACAATTTGATGGCAAATGTTTTCCTTGAATAAAAGAAATTTTGCGTATTTTGCTAAACATGTTATAACAATGCAAGAAAGACCTCTTCCCAAACTTACTGTGATGGCCAAAGCGTGTTTTCGATGCATTTTATTATAGAAATGAGGAGCCAGTTGGTAAATTTTGTATTTGAAAATGGAGGAAAAAAACACTTCAGACTTCTCTCAAAATCTTGTTACTTGTCTTCAAATTATTCTAGAGTTTAACACGGTATTTGTGTAAGGGGTACACTGTGCAGATTTTTAGAAACATGCTCTGTCAGAACATCGCAAACAGAAACTTGAGCAGTGTCTCTTACGTGATCACTTGATCACTACACTTTTTGGATTTCTGTAAGAAGAGTGGAACATTCTTAGGTTTCTCGGACTAGATAGGTGCAAATAAAATTAGCAACATCCCCCTCTAGACTGTACTAGTAAGTAAAATGCCTTGAAGACGTCCTTCCAATACAGCCTGCAATTAAATCAGGAATACTTTTCATAGACAGAATACTGAGTATCACTGTGGTAGGACAGACCACATTCAACAGCTTAATAAAAATGCTTGTAAAGTGGGTCTTAACATTGGCCTTTACATACCCCGATGTTGCGATTTTTTTTTACCATCACTTTGGACAAAACTCTGGAGTCACCATCCTGTCCTTGCTCTTCTAAACTCTGTGACCTGAGTGAAGACTTTCATATTAGTTTTATATTAGTTTTGTACTAGTTTTATACTGTTAGATAGACAATATGCCTCGTGTTTTCTCCACCTGTCTTTCCACAAAAATCTCACAAAGTGCAGGTCAAAACCTTCAACAAACTCAACTTCAACAAAATATAACAAATTGCTTTATGTTTCAGCATTGAATGAAAGCTCCCTTTTTTGGTTTTTTTCTGTAATAGGAAGCTCCTAGCTTTCTGCATGTGCAGAAAATTATACTTAACTGAATTTCTTTTTAAACCTTGCCCAATTCCAGCACATGTGTTTATTCATTTATGATGGATGGGCAGGCTACATGGACGTCTCCAAGCCAAATGAATCTTTCGCGTAACTACTCTAAAGTCAAGGAAGTTATATGAAGGATAAGTCTGTTTCCTTTACAATTAGACTTTGAGTAATTCTTTTACTTTGCTCAAATGACTATGGACTGCTTTGTAAGTTTTCTTTGTTTTAAATGTAACATCCTTCCATCCTTTCTGATAATTAATCCACTATTATGCCTCTTTATCATGAATGTATATATACGGAAAATCATGCTATACAGGAAAGAAAAACATTTTTTGCCTATGGTGCCATCTTCCAGTTAATATCAGTAAGTCATACTCTATTGCTTGTAAGCACATCTTGCTCGACAACTTATAACCACCTCCAGTACAAATACACACAGGTTGTATTTTCCTGCTGTGTCACAGGGAATAGCTAACACAGTGTAACAAGAGATCATTTCATTAGATTACCATGAAAGAGTCACCACTGCAAGGAACTTGAGTTGAACAGGGACACAATCACAGTGTTAAAAACTCAAAACAGTTTACCATTAAAACCTTGTGTGCCTGCTTGAAAAATGTCTTAGAGCAGCACAAAAGCTGGCACCATTAGCTTTCATCCCTGCTGAGTTGGCAATAAAGTGCACACATAAGTAAAATGCATTAATTGGTATTAGTCAATCTAGTTAAGATGTTCATTCTCCAGGCGTCTTCAGATTTCATTTCCATAAAATAGGATTTCTTTAAGTCTCATAATTTGATTCTGTCCAGCCCGAAATGATGTTGACACAGTGGCAGCAAAAGCACAATTACACCCCAGCTTTACAAAGGTGTTCTCTATCTAAATAGACCGGGACCCACGTGCTCCCAGTCTCACAAAAAAACCCCAAAAACAAATAAAAAAAAAAACCTGCAGAAGAGGAAAAAGTGATACATTTTCCTATCATTTTCCTATTGCTATTTTTTCTCCCTTTCCCCCGTATTTTTCCTACTGTGCACTACTGATTACTGCACTTTAAGATCAGAATGAACAATTAACTGCCTAATTATTCCAGTCACACCAAGCCACAATGAAATCTTTATTCAGTGTTTACAGCAATCTTTGGCAGAGACTGTCTTGCTGTTTTTAAACCAAGAAGAACTGCTCCCTTTGGCTCCCCTCAGCATCAGCTGCCTGGGTTTCAGAGCTGGATGCCAATAATCAGCCTCCTTTTTCTCTTCCAAAGTGACTATTTTTTTTTTTAAGGGTGAAAAGACCTATTCTCATCAACTCCCCATATATTCTGCCTGATTTATGTCCCAGCCACTGGGTCTCTTCCTTCCGTATCTTTTACCATTTGTGTTCCCCCCGCACCCCCTCCGCGCCGCTCCCGCAGCGCCCGCCGAGCCCCGGAGCCCCCGGACCCCCCGGAGAGAGGGGGGGACGCTTCTTCCTCGGGAGCCCCGGCGAGGCGAGAGGCGAGGGGGCGGGAGGGGGGGTGTGTGTGGTAGTTTCCAGCTCCTGCTGTGCAGCACCTCCACTCCCCCCACCCTCCACCTTTTTCCATAGGTTCTCCGCTTTCTGCAGAAAGCCCCCGCGGCGGCTCCCCGCCGTCTCCGCCCCGGGAAAGTTGGAGGGAGTCGCTCCGTGCCTCGGACGGCTCCTTCTGCCCCCGCTCCGCTTCTCCGACCTGCTCCCCGGTCCCGACGGCGAGCCGCGCTGCCGGGACACCCCCCGCCCTGCCCTGCCCTGCCCGCCGCGGCGGTGCACCTGCAGGGGGGGAAGATCGTCCCAGGCAAACTCCAGAGCGACCCGATGCGGGCTTGCTCCGTCCCCCACCGCCTCCTCCTCGCCCTCTGATTGCGGATGGGCAGCTAGGTGGCCGGGGAAAGAAGAAGCGGGGGGGGGGGGGGGGGGGAGCAGGGGGGGAGGAAAGGAACAAATTAAAAAAAAAAAAACAAAAACCCAAAGAAAAAAAAAAGAAGAAAAGGAGAAGAAAGAAAAATATTAAGGAAAAAAGGAAAGGGGAAAAAGAAAAAAGAAATAAAAGAAACAAAAATAAAGAAAAAGACGAGAGAAAAGAAAAAAGGGGGAAAAAAGAGGGGGAAAAGGAAAAAAGCAGAAGAAAAAGTCCCCGAAGGAGAGGACGGGTTACCTTGCAGTGTGGAGGAGCTGCCGGCTGCCTTCCTGGCGATGGGACTTCCCTCCTCCGCCGGGTGCGCCCCTCACATCACCGCGCCCCCCCGCCGCTCCTTCCGCAGGGGCCGCGCCGGGCGCCTTCGCGCAGCGCTGCCGCCCGCTCCTGGCTCTGGCTGCGGAGGGAGGCTGGGGGGGGGGGGGGGGGCTGCACGGCGGCGGTCTGGGCGCGGGCGCTGCGCGGCGCTACGCGGCGGGCGGAGGAGGAGGAGGAGGAAGAGGAGGAGAAGGGAGCCCCGCAGCCGCCCCGCTCCCCGCAGCTGCCCCCGCTGGAAGTGGCCGCCGCTGCCCCTGGCTGCGCTGCCCGTGAATATCGCGGCGGGTCTAACGCTGCCGCGGGGACCTGCGGGAGGCGATTGGTGCCGGGGAGCTGCGCCCTCCTCCGCCGCCCCCCTTCCCGGGGAACTCCCCCCCCCCCCCCAGCTGCTGCCCCCGGGCCCCACGCAGCTCCCCGGCTGTGGGGAAAGCAGCCCCGTGTCTCCCCTCTGCAGGGCTTTTTACATCTCGGGAGGATTTCAAAACGCACCACACGGGCTGTGAGAAAATGGGCTGCTAGGGTAGACGAAAAGTAATGCTGGAGAGACGAAGCGTTGCTTTATTTAACAAAAAGGGTACGGAGATGAAAGCTGAATTTCTTTAGAAGGCTCAATTTTAGTTAATAAACATCCTGAGACTAATGTCAGAGCTACTTCTATGAGGGTAAACAGTAGTTTCCTGGAGGGTTTGTGTAAGACTTTGGAAAAACAACCAAATAATACAGGGGTTTTACATCCACTTTTAAAGATCATTTTAGTGTTCGTAAGAGCTGCCAGGCTTGCTGAAATACTCCCTACCCACAGAACGACAGCAGCAAAGGCAGCGGCAGGACAAGGCATCCTCTCTGCCTACCAATTTGCCTCAGTCTTGACCTGAAGTAACTAGGAGGGCAGATATTTCTCATACCGTCCCTGTGCTAGCCTTCATCTTTCTGCACAGTGTGGGAAGGTAGCAAACTTGTACCAACTTTGATGACATGTACGTGTGAAAGAGATAGGGGAAACTTGTCCACTTGAGTACAAAAAGGCTATTACCTCTAAAATAGCTCCTTGTAGTAATAACTTCCTTTCGCTGCCAGTGCAGAGCCCATTCCCTGTCTCAGTTAAATTGGTAAATCTTAAGCAACTCCACTAAGCTCAGGGCAGAGTTGTGCCCCAGCAGTCTGTGGCCAAGCCAGTGACTGGCAGTAGGAGACTCTAAATCTCATTATCAATTCCTTGGGACGCTGCCAGTCCCTCAACAATTAGATCTTGAGATGAAGATTCAGATTATACAGTCAAGATTTGGTTTTTTTTTTCCTCTCCAGATTTGCACTAACAATTATTTGCAGAACTAAGGTCATACTGGCTAGTTTTCTGGCCCCGCATTTTTCATATTGGTCATAACATAGTCATTTCAGCATTACAAAAGAAAAAGGGCATTCAAATCTCTGGAGAGAAGTTGTTGGAAGTTTGTATGCTGGCAAAGTGCCCAAAACAAATGATGAATTACAGCTATGATAAATGAATACTTTGATGTGTTGGGAAGCAATATGATGTTCTCCCAGTTTCCTCTATTGCATGTTCATCTTTGGACTCCTCAGGCTGATTGATTGAATATTTTTAGCGTAACAGTCCAAGGAGGCAGAAATGGCTCTCGTTGGCATCGCTGGTCAGCGTCAGAGACTCGGTGCGCTTCTGATAACGGTAAGGCAAAACATGCCCCTCTACCACTTTTCCCCAATACTAGGACAGAATACTTGTAATAACATCCTGGAAAGTTATCAGTATACCATTACTGCTGGGATTCTGATTACAAGAGCAACGACCTCTCGCTAGAGTTGAGCTGGTTGTTGAGTCAATGTGTAATTTTTTCCAGACTAGGATTTTATTCACAATGCTTGCTTCTTGCAGCATATGCACACATCTCTATTTCTCTGCTTCAATATAGTATACTCAGAATATGTCTGATTATAATTTAAAAGGCTAAACAGATGCCACTTGAAAAGTTTGCATCTCAGTTTGAGTGTAGTCTGTTTGTTTTTTTCCCCCCAGTTGGACTGCAGTAAGGAAAAAAAATTAGAATAAAATACATATGACAGCTTTAAGGGAATGGCAGCTGCAGTGGATGCTCTTTGATGATTGCATATGCCACAGCACCATGAAAATAAAATGCAGATACTGTCTATTGTTTAAGGTTATAATTTAGGATTAATATATACTACATAATGCAGCACTCATATACGACAAAGAAAACCCAAGAAAATTCTATGATATACAGAGTGAGCACTGGAAAAAATCCACACATTTAATACGTGAGCTCCTCAGTTTCACATATACAGCCGAATGCGTTATCCAAACATTGTGTTGACTAAAGCAGATGTGGCTGCATACTCTAATTTGTGCCTCGTGTGTTGTCTTCCTTCATAGGGACACATTTCAGTAACGTGCCTGCGACTTATCTTTTCTAAGAGCTCTTGTGTGATAGACAGTAAAATAGGAGGAACTTACATTTTCACTCTCATGCTTACCACCCCGTACAGGGCTGAATCATGCAATCTGAAGAGTGCTCTCCTGTGCCTCTGAAAGCAGAGCTGAGAGTGCATCGCAAAGAATGTGTCCATCCACTCACCTGTCTCAACATTACATGGTTTCAACCACCAGGCTTTTTCAGGAAAAACGAGAGAAGGTTTCAAACATGTGCAGAATGCACATATTATGGACAGAACAGGTGGGTGAAGATGTATCTCACCTCCTTCCTCAAAAACAAAAAATAAAATTACAATTTTAAATTAAAGAAACTGACCCTAACTCTCAAACCTTACATGAACCATAAAAATCAGTTCTTGAATATAGTGCATTTTATTAAGCACAGTTGTGATTAAATGTCCTTACATGAAAGGACTGAATCTTTTCTCTCCAATACTTCATGTTCTCCCTGCCACCATACTATACATAATGCTAAAACCATGCAAAACAGAGGAAAAAATACTAAAGAATGCAGCATGCTGAGAAGTTTTAAAATTTAGAGGCTTTCCAAGAGATGAAAGAAACATTTTGCTATCACTGTTTGAACAAGAGAATTTTGTATGCTGCAAGCTATTTACACTGTTCTCCTACAAGGAAAACTTGGAAGAAGCAGCATTATATATGGATATTGCTTATGTGTTTATATAGTTTTCTGTCTTGCAGGACTGAAATGAGGAATGAGTTACAAGTTACCTAAATGACAGAGGTGAAGGAACAAGAGAGGAGAAAGCTGAAAAACAACTATTTTCCACTTTTGTGTTGTCATTTCATGTCATACAGCAGCTTTTATGTTTCTGTCTTATACCCCTGCCTCACTTTATTCAGCTCTGTTCGTGATTCTTTCGACAAAAAAAAAAGTTTTTGGATTTTGCAGCTGTGGGCTGTGTTGTGGTGTTACTTTACAGGTGGCTAACACGGAACACTCATTCTTTACAAATACCAGAAGCGGATATTTGCACCAGGAAGTGTTGGAGGAATTGATACGATGTAGATTTTGTAGCACCTTCATGGCTTTTTCAAATACCGGGTGCTCATTTAACCATTGATTTGCTTTTGCAATTAATCATGACCTAAACTGTATTGGTTTTTATTGTGCAATAAATCATGGCTTTTCACAATGCAACGATTTTTAAGGGTGCTACACAGTTTATTTGAGAAAGGGAAAAGGTGAATATTAACTAAAAAGAATTCCATATTCCAAACAATAAAATGAGGCCGTCACCCAAAATCAAGAAGGTTCCAAAGCAATAAAACAAAACTGCACATTGCTGAAGAAGTGACATATAAAGACAATGCATATATAACAACATGAATGGTGAAAGGAATAGGTACGGTCATAAACTCACATTCACCTTTGTAAAATGTTACTAAACCAGTAACAGGAATAGCTTTCAAGTTGTCATGTCCACAGGCAAGAATACCAGCTCTACTTGTATCCAAGAAAGCCCCAAATGTCACGTGCTACAATGGTGAAACTCCTGAACGCTACACAATCTGTTTAAAAATTGTGCATGCACATGAAATCCAGTGGAGAACTGGCAACAGTGGAGAAATGACAACAGCACAGCAGAAGCAAAGACATGCATATATGGATGTACCTGTTCTGTCACATGTATATGGATGTACCTTGGAACCCATCGTTCAACAGGCTCCAAGACACCACCTTCTCAGTCACAGGCCTTTCTTTTTGCCTCCACTCTCCCTTTCTTCCAAGTAACCAGTAATGAGTCCCCAGGCCTAGCTCAGGACTAGGGCCTCAGTTTTCATCCTTTTCAGGGGGTTACCTGAGCTTACCACTGTCAGGCAAACTTTGTAAAGGTCTCCTGCCTCAGAACTGTGTGTCTTTGCTCTGCTTCTTTCCTTGTTTTGCCTTACTCAGTCAGTTAATACAGTGACTTATCTTCTATGTTGCTTATGTAGGGTAGGGGAAGGCCAGTTCAACAAGGCTTTCTTCTTCGTCACCTTTTCTTCTATCTTAGTTAAAGAAAACCTTAATCAGACATATATTCAAACCTACTGGCCATTTGGCAGCACAGCCTTGTTTTGGACTATCTCCTGCTCTTTAAAATAAAGCCTTTTTTTGTCTCTTCTATCTCTTCTTAAAACTAATGCTCAGTTTATCATTTTAGTCTTGTTTTAGTCTCTTGTTTCTTCGAAGGGATGTAGGATTCAGCATCGTCTTTCTCAACGGCTGTCCTTAGGGAAGACACTGAATTGAACACGGACTTCTATTTCTGCCAAAAAAGACCATCACCATGGTCTACTCCATCAGGATCTTCAGGAAAGTAATTTGTGGTCTGGAGCCACTGAGGAAAACTCTGCCTTTTCTCCTGCTGACAGGTACATTAGCTTTTCCTTCACACTGAGGCTTTAAAACTCTACAGCAGTGCCAGGGAATCCCCAGAGTAGGAGTCAACTTTAAAGCTCTGGACTTTATTAGTTTAGTTTGAAACCTGATTTGGTTTCAAGACAGCAGCAAAAAAGTTCACAGAGTCCTACCCACATCTGAAAATTTCACTCCAGAGGGCACCATGAGGCTTGCGTGGCTGAAAGTCTCAGAAGGAGCCGCCAAGGAATTGCCATGGCACCTTGGCCTTGTCCTGGCCTCTCCCTGACTGCACCATTTCAGTTTGCTTACTTTTGTCATATGGCATGTGGAATTTCCAAACGCAAAATACACCCAACTGTATTACTACCATTTTACTCACTTTTAACAATTTTTCCCCAACATCATTTCTTGTGGAATGCTGATGAGCAGATTTTCTGCTCTCCCAGCCATTTAGTAAAACAATTCTGAATATCTCTAACTGCACCAGTTAGGCAAAAGGAGTGAAATGTTTGCTGTGGTATCTTTACCACAGGATATGATGTGTGTACTACGGACAAACCACTGGTAGTATGCTGGCTGGTATACAAGCAATTGTCAAATTGCTAGCTACACCCTTGTCTGCAGTGAGAGAACTGTAGGTAATGAAGGATTGTCTTCTCCCCATGCATGATGACAGGGTCTAATGGGAAAGAAATAAGGTGAAGGAAAAACACCTCAGATCTCTCTGTATGAATATTAAAAGGAACAGGCTTCTATTGTCAGAACTTAAGTCAGTGACGTCTGTGCTTGGGCTGCTTTTCCTGATTGCAGTGAATGTCACAATACAAAACGCAGCATAACTCTGATTGCCCAGCACTGTTCATGTTCTCTCTATGGGAACTGGGCAGTGATTTTTCTTTGAATACATCATTTACAGCTTGCTACAGTGATTCTGCAAAGTCAATACATATCCTTAGCACAAAGCAAAGAATGAAGGGCATTATGGAGAAAGAGAGAAAGATACTACAGTGACAGAGAAAGATGAATTCCATTGCACAAACACATTATAGGTTCCATTCATAGGAATAAAATTACTTTTTTTTCAAACACAAAGTATTTTTCAAAATACATGTAATATGGTTATATTTAAAAAGATCTTGTGTGCAGCTTACATGTCACTACTGACAAACTCTGGCAGTGAATTATCATATGATTATCTATTGTGCAAAGAAGATCTATTTATTGATTCAAGTCACATATATTTGCAAGGCAAGATTTGTAGACACAGGTAATATTTTTTATTAGACCAACTGATTAGAATGGAAAGACGGATCAGGCACACAAGCCCTTCTCAGAGCAAAAAGTGGTCTATTTTTTTCCCTAGGTACTCAAGCTGGCTTCATAAAAGATGTTATTACTCCTCGCAAACTTAGCTTCTGTTACAGTCTTAGATCACCATGACTGTTACAATGCTGCTACTTATGTAATTATAAAATACCTATCTGGGAACCTGGTTACTCCTCTGCATTACTAATGGTGTCTGATGTGTTTTCACTACTGCATTGGGAATACACTTAGACAAAATCTTCTCCTGACCACCTGAAGTAATCAAATTGCAGCCTACAAGTGTTGAGGAAGTTTATGGAAAGTAATTTTCAGCCACAGGGTATTAAGCTGTGCTAGAAGTAGTCTGCTAGAAAGCAGTTACATCCCTTGGACTTGCAGTAGGTATAGCCTGTCACTCCTGTGTCTTACTTCCACAGGTAACAAAAAGAGTTAGCAGGTGATCTGCCAGCTTTATATTTGCCTCTTCCTTGAGATTGCTACTGTTGCAGGGAATGGCTTGGAGTCTGTGTTTTCTGAGTGGACTTTAGGACTAAATAGGGAATAAATTAAAGATAAGCCAGAGAGAGCCCTCAGTCTCTTGTCCTGACTCAGGTAAGATTTAGGATTTTCAGTGGGTCTTTGGCTTGAGCTTCAGAAATCCACCTCATTTTTGGAGAAACATAGCATCTTTTTCCTCTTGAAATCTACATAATAACCTCTGAGTAATTTCGTTGCAGTTTAGAGGGATATCATTAACTGTGCTCCTTCCCGGTTTCTCACATGTGTTGCTTCTGGACTTTGGTTCTGCTGAGGGCCAGAGGCAAAGAGCTCAGGGATCTCCTGAACAAAGTCACCTGCAAGTCCTGGCCAGCCGCAGGCAAATGGTCTCACAGTGTGGATACACGTCGGTGAAGAGTGCAGACATCCCTCGGTGCCCCTGGAGCCTCAGCGGTGGCTCTGAGGGCAAAGCCCTGCACCAGAGCTGGTCCGTTTTCTCTGAGCAGGGAACAGAGCATGGGAGATCGCTGGGTGACACAAATGGGTGCGTTGGACTTCTCTGCAGAAATCCCTCTGGGTGGGTTGAAGACTGCTCACTGACCTGCTGTAAGCAGTGCAGTGCGAACAATGCCACACTGTCAACTACATCAATAAGGAGAAGTTTTAGTCTCATCTCGCCCCTTCACAATCCCCACTGACAGGCAAAAATTGAACATGTCCTTAACTCTAGAAGAGAGGAATCTATTTTGTAGTGTGCTACAGGCATGATCTAGACAAATTGCACCTATATTTTATTTGAACCCATCACAATACAACATAACAAGGCATTTCAATTACCTCAACAAGCTACCAATACAACTTTATCATTTCAATTTTTCATCCCTTTTCTCCAACTCGGCGTTTCTTCTATATATCACTGCAAATCTCATCAGTCCCAGCCCAGTTTAGGCTAATGAATTTCAGTTACCATCTCAAGCCTAATGAAAAGGGGAAGCTTGCAGTGAAGAAAGCCAAAGGCCCCAGTTATTGCCTTGGGCCTCGAGCTCACCCCTCCGAACGGGGAAGCAGACGGGCTCATTCATCCCTGCTAGCTCAGAGAGGGGCAGAGCTGTTGAGTCCCACTGCAGTAAGCAGGGCTCCAGGGTTGGGCCACCCCCAGGAACAGACCCATATGTCCCCCTAAAGCAAAATCTAGGCAATGCTCTGAAACATGCCATGCCAGAGCACAGTCTTAGCTGGCATACGTAGAGCCCAAAGACAGACCAGAGCTGTGCATGCAGGTCTGGGGCAACGTATTTAACCACAGTAACTTTTATGGTCTTCTGGCATGCTATTCCTGTCTTCAAGGAGGGTGACAAGTTAAGCAGGAAAACAGTTATTTGCATATTAGCTGGAAATGCACTGAGATCCCAACAGACAGAGTGAGAGAAAACTGATTTTGTACCATAATTACGTTTTTTCTAAAAGACAGTGATAAAGCTTAAGATTTTCAAAGATTTTATGGATACACAGAAGAGGCAAACAAGCTAAAATAATACTGCAAATCAACATACTTATATGTTTATTAATTCTGACTAAAATTTGCCATCTGTGACTGAGTGTTTTACTAAATAAACCCCACAAATTATAGATTATTGTACTAAGAATCTTCATGGCACTGTTTCTTAAGCTCTGGTACTGAAATAGCTCCACTGTAAATGAATATTTACAATAAAAGTACGCTCATAAAAGTTCCAAAGCATTTTCTAGTGACAGTCTGTTCAACTATTTAGTGATTCAAAAGAAAACTCTCCAAGAAAAGCTCCATATCAGTGCAGTACATAAAATATAGAAATGTATGAAAAATGACAAAGGCAGAATGTTACTGTTGAGGTGCCTCTAACTTGATTGCTAAGCTGGTTGAAGTAGCTTTTCATAAATGAAATATGTCCTCAGTTTTCCTAGAATAGATAGAATAAGAGCAAAGTCAACAAAAAGTCTCTTCTTTATTTTCCTTTGAAGACATTACTTTCTCTGGAATATAGTAAAAATCTGTGTTCAGGGCACGTTAGCTAATTCTGAGGCATGTGTTCACAAGCATACACATAAGAGGCTAATTTACATGCTTAAAAGCAACTGAAACTTTGTTTTGCATATGTAAATGTACCTGCCAAGCATAAGAAGTGGGCTTTCCAGTATGCCCATGTGTGAGCTGGGTTTACAGGCTGAAAAAAAAAAAAAAAAAAAAAAAAGTCTGATCTGCTACTACTGTCACTGTAGCTGTCATCACAGCACAATTTAGGCAGAAAACCTCAAGACACCTATCAGACCAAATCCTGTGGACCTTACTCAAGCAAAAAATCTTGTTGATGTCAACAAACATTTTCCCCAAAGAACTTGTACACAATTGAGCCTTTTTTATACATTCATATTTTAGTAACACTGAATATCTGCAACAAAAACAAAGTAGGTTTTCTTCTTTAACTCAGGGATCAAGGCATTGGGGAATGAAAAATAAAAAATGCCCTCCTTTACTTCCAGATAGGGACTACTTTTATAATTTTAGGATACCTTGGAAGGGTCTGACTTTTTTAGGTGAATATAGAGAACTGTTTGAAGAGCAAGTTCCTTTAAAGACAAGTCATGATGGTCAGATACAGGAGTGTTAACCACTCAGAATATGTTTTTTCCTATGAAGCAATAATTTTAATATGAGAAGCATGCACTTAATGTCCAAAGGGTTCAAAATAGTAACTGTTAGTCAACAAACCTGCATCTTGGGTGCTTTTTTTAGGACCCTGCCCAGACCAGGGCTCGTTCTGTCAAAGATAGTGTATGTCCTTAGGCTGTAATTCCAGCTGTGGTCTGTTTGCTGGAAATGACACACACCTTCAGTTTCCAGGTCTGGCCACCTCCCTACCACAGACTCCAAGTTTAGAGTTTTAAGGTAAACAAATCATGATAAACTGTCAATGGCACAGAGGGTTTCACCCTCGATAGCACCTTTGGGTCCAGGAGCTGGAGAGAAGATCCCAGTCACCTTCTGTGGAGGAAGGGTACCTGCTAGAGATAAATCTAAGAGGAGCAAAGAGAACATTTTCAGGAAGCACCTTACTGGTTGTCATAGTCAGAGCCTAGCTGAAAAATCATAAAAAAGAAAGAGTTTCCAGAGAGCTCAACCTACTTTCAAATTCAGCAGACATTTTTAGCAACAATAAAGAGGAGACAGGTCTGGACAATTTCAAATGGTTTCAGAAATGCTGAAATAGTCCCCAGTCCAAAACAGCACTGCACATTTGAAGGTAAGATTTGCGTTTGTTTGAAAATGAAAGACTATTGAGAAAGAAAATTAAAAGATAAAAGATTAAAAAATGCCCAACGACATACAAATGAAATAAGACATTTATTTTTAAAATATCTGTAGAAGAGACATCACTCTCTACTAAACTCTAGCAGCTATTAATTTATCATAATGTAAATGGTTTAATTAACGTTTAATGATACAGCACTTTCCACAGGAGCTGATGTCTAAATACACTGCTTTAGAAAAGGGATACAGTACCCTGAGAAATACATTTATGCAAGATGGGACAAATGCGTGGTTCATGTAAATCATTTTAGCTCAAACAAAATCAAGAGAATGATGTTGATTTCCGCAAGTTTACTATCTGCAAATGATATTACAAATGATATTACAAATAACATATATTATCTTAGTGCTTATCTCATACATCCGTGTGTGTGTATGTCTTGGTAGCTCTTTTTGTTTTCTGATGACACAAACTGACTTTGTGGAATCACTGAATTACATTGCTTGAGACAAGTACTTGTAAAATACAGTTTTTGCAGTGCTGCCCTCTAATGCTATGTACTCTGATGGCAGACATCACCAGTCTACCAGTTGCTAAGTTATGTAGCAACACTCACACTAGATAAAATGAAGAAACTATACGAAAACTCACAGTACTCAATAACGTTACTTAATGAGGTAACTTACTAAAGTAACCCCAAAACTTCAGCTGCTAAACTGCCTGTAGACATAGTAAGAGCAAATTCAAAATTATGCAAAAGGTTCATATCAAGACAGATGTCCTTCAATTGTACAGTATTGTAAACATTGAGTGTGTCACAGAAACTAAATGAAAGACCTGAGTAGTGTTTACAGCTTTTCTTGCTTGATTTAGTATTTTTCCTTCTCTCAGATGATTTCTCAAGTTTCTCTCTTCCACACAATAAGGAAACAAAAGACATTTTCACTTCTGAAGTTCTCCAAAATGTGGAGTTTCAAACAGATATAATTTTCCAAGTGCTTTGAGGGCTGCGTCAGTCACAGGGCTATTCTTGGTATAGCCACTGGCAATCCAAGAGCAAAGCAGAATGAATTCTGGAGCAAGAGGAAGACCAAATATCTCCAAGTCAAATTCTAACTAGGTGGAATTATCTGTAGGAAAGAATTACTAAATCAAACTATCATAGTGTTTGGCACAGAACTGTCTGGCAAGCGGAGAGATACAATTTAATCTAGGTGCTAGGATTTTATTTTCTTGAGGTATACCTTTAAATATCAAGAGTTTCTGACTTTTTACATTGCTCTTTTTCATTTGTTAGGTTTTGGAAATGTAGGGATGTTGTCTTCAGCTATAGTAAATTTGCTGCTCCTACAGCTTTAGCTCAACCCTTACCTATACTGGCTCTATTGCAAGTCAACAAAACACTGAAGTTCAACATCAGTGTAACTGTGTTCTGAATTAGTTACCTACATGCAAATTTATAATTTGCTTTCAATTTCTTCACTGGTTCCATCACATGGTACATGTACTCCAGACAATTTAAGCTAACTCAGCCAGTTTGTCTCCTGCAATGAAGGGCGCATTTCCTTCAGTGACAATTTATGTTAATGATAATCAGATGCTTTTTTAATTAACAATGACCTACAAGCATCCTAATATATTTCTCTCTCTCCCTGATGGTAGGTTTTTACATGACTGTGTCACTCCTCTTTCTTTGAAACTTGGGGGCTCTTATATTTGTTCAGACAGCACAGGTCCTACAGCCCCTTCATTTTTGCTTTTGCAGCATTTATGTTTATATTACCCTGTCAGTGTGTGTAGTTCTAAAAACAGTAGCACGGTGTGGGGCTGAGGGGGAGCTGTGTTGCTCCAGCAGTGCAGAATTTGATCTTCACATGTGCAACAGCTCTGCAATTGCCCAGATTGGCTAGACTTCCTACACATACCTAGAGTGGCTCTACCAAAATGGCAAGGTTATACGCTACCAGTAATAGCCACGGTGTAGAAAACAACCAGTAAAATACGCAGTAGACATATATATACAAAAGACTGCAATGTAAAATATAATTCCTTTTATTCTACGTCATATGTATTTCTAAGAAATAATACTAAATTCTTTCAATGCAGAAGGATACAGTCCCTAATCTTGCCTCCTTCACAGAAAAAAAACGAACTAGGCTTATAGTTGAGAATTGTTACAGTTTCTTTTCCAGAGCCTTTTTTCTGCACTTCTTGTCAGGGCTATTGCTACTCAAGAGACAGTGCCTAGGACAGAAGACTGCAGAGGGCAGCAAAAATGTGCCCATATCTCAGCTGTCCCATGTCACACTCTGGCATGTTAATACAAATCTGCTTTCCCCTTTGACTTCTGCTAATAATGCAGGAGAGCGACCTGTGATGGCTGAGGCACTGTGCACGTTGTGCTCCCTGCCTTCCCTGCTACAAATGCAACAGCCTTCCGCAGAGAGCAGGACACACATCTGGCTAATGCAACTGGGGTTTGGATGTCTGCTGCAGGTCAGAAGTATCTAGCAGGGTGTCGGCATCTTTTTATGCTGTCTGATCGTAGCCTGATCACGTATCTACAAGTCTTGTTCTAAAGGCTCTTGAAAACAGTTTTTCCAGTCGATGCCATTTCCAAGCCATGGCTATGTGGATGCAACAGTTTTCCTTCAGTAGCACGGGAAGGGATGTGAGCTCATTCATGTCCTAAGGCACTTTTTAACAGGAGAAAGGGAGACAGAACTGGATGCTATGGTATACTGATAGCTCCAAATTTGGGAGAGTCAAACCTCTCCTCAGATCCATGCATCCTTACTCTAGCCTGTAGATACTCACTATTTGTTTTAGGGTTTTGGACTGGTGTTTAGATAACTGGGGCTCTTTCAATACAACTCCTGTAAATTAACCTACAATAATGAAGGTCCCAGTTGATGTCATACAGTCCTTACCATGTCACTATAACAGAAAAACTTCACTTAGCGAAGAGATTTTGGAATATTTCTAGACAGTGATCAGGCTCTGGAGGCAGCAGAAAGACGACTTTTGTGGCTGCTGGAGCTGATGCTTTGTTTTAGGTACAGGGAATTTTAACCCAGTCGGGAGCTGATAAATACCTGATCTGGATCACAGGAATCAGAGACACACTCAAGAGAAAGGATTAATATTTCCTTGAAATCTGAAGCTGAAATACAGTGTGTGTGTGTGAGGTGTGTGTGGCGGGGTGTGTTTTGTTTTATAATCACTGGCACTAGCTGATCATCCAAGCTTAGCTGATGATTCTGATGATAGCACCCCTAGGTTTTATCCCATTTTGACAAATTCAGCAGCATCCTTCACAGACTGGTGGTGTACGCTATGTTGTTTTTTCTTTTAATTTGCCTTGGCGATCATGGACAAACTTGCATAATTTGTGAATTTGCAAGTAAGAGTCGTCTTTCTGTTTTTTTTAAAGGAAAGGTACACAAACACAGACTTAATGTACCAGTCTGACAATAATTTTATATGAAGCATATCAGAAACTCAGATTATGGACAATTGGCTGTAATTGAAACAGAATTACTGCAGATAATTCCTGGTACTAGGACTCAGGAGGAGGTATTAAGAATCAGAGAAGGGGCAATCAGAGAACCATAAGGACTGAAGATTAAGGACTTCAGACTGTCAAATGGATGCACTAGCTGATAGTTTATAATTTATTCTGAGTGTTGGGGCTGTTATATGACATGAGTAGACCACAGATTTTTATTTTATCTTAAATTCATCCAAGAAATACTTTGCATTTTGTCAAATCAGAATAAATTATTCAGTTTTCACTTGTTTTCTGCCAGATCAGTTACCTGAAACCTGTATAAAATAAAGCTATTCCTGAAGAAAGAGCTGGGTGCTAGACAGCTGCCAGGAATTTCAGTGTTTCTTTCCTGGCACCACATTTGCCTGCCAGCCTGCAGGACAGGCGTTGCGGATGGGGAAGGGAAAGGAAGGAGACGATGGACAGGCAGTCCTCGGAAGCAAAAAAGGAAATTCAGTAAATTGCACTGTAGATTTTTGCCTGAGCTCCAACCAAGACATGACAGCATACTGGCTAGTAACGGACATGCCTACTCTCTTCAGCATATTGGCCTTCTCTATTTGCCTACGTTTAGCCCTACTGGAAGTAAGCAGAGGGGAAGACATGGGGATGGAGGCTGCCAGAAGCTTGGCTTTGTTTTTGTATTTTTCCTTGAACTGGGCAACACTGAGAGGCTTACACGGGCCTGGAGTATTTACGCACTTAAATGTATTCTCTAGACTTTCCTCAAGCTCATCTTTCATCCTACGCAATGTTCAAACTTTCACTTCAGCTCCATTAACAGCCAAACACCTGCTTTGGCTGACACATGAGTGTTTGAGGTCTGTTTTGACAAAAAGTGCCAGACTAAATGCACTAGATAAAAATGTCCTTCACGCATTTACACTCCTGCAGTTGCAAACAGATCTGGTACAGACATCAAAACCATGTTTCAGTTCAAATGCATGAGAACCACTCTGTAGGAATAGGGGTGCTTATTCACTCCTTACGTTCTTTCATGCCTCAAATTACTCAGGACTTAACATAACCTAACTATGGGTTTAATTGATTTCCTGAACAACAGCACTTCACTGAGCTGAGATGTCAGTTCACGGCCGTCAGGAGTCTATGACGTTGGCAGTTGTTGTTTTTGTTGCAATAATAAGGTTTATTAAGGATACTAAAACCTGCAAATGAAATCCAGCTAGCCAGGTAAATATTACACATGAATGTGAAGAAAATTTAAACAATTGACTTGATACAGCAAAGTGAATGTAAGATTTCGAGTTTCTGCCCTCCTTCCTTTCTTGCTTCCTCTCTTCCTTCCTTTAGCATAGACTATTTCAGTTGGAAGGGACCTACAACAATCATCTAGTCCAACTGCCTGACCAATTCAGGGCTGACCAAGTTAAAGCATGCTATTAAGGGCATTGTCCAAATGCCTCTTCAACACTGACAGTCTTGGGGCATCGACCACCTCTCTAGGAAGCCTGTTCCACTGTTTGACCACCCTCTCAGTACAGAAATGCTTCCTAATGTCCAGTCTAAACCTCCCCTGGTGCAGCTTTAAACCATTCCCATGTGTCCTATCACTGGATAACAGGGAGATCAGCACCTCCCTCTCTGCTTCCCCTCCTTTCTGCCTACCTTCCGTCCTGCCTGCCTTCCTGCCTATCTTCATTCCTGCCTGACTGCCTTCCTTCTTCCCTGCCTTCCTTCCTTCCTGCCTTCCTTCTGTCCTGCCTGCCTTCCTGCTTTACTAAGCAGCAAGCTAGGTCAAGTGGCTTGTACCATTTATGATCTTGCCTTCCATAAAAAATTAACTGAAACATCCAACTTTTTTCATACCTGCAACATGAAATTTCTTCTTCACCTGATCTGCTACACACACACTCTAATGAGAAGCTTCTTTGACTTCGGAACTGAAAAAGTTTCTTTCCCTTCCTCATGACAAACAAAAATAAATCACACCAGTATATACATCAGCCTTTTTCCTTCTGTACTTGCAGAAATTTTTGCAAATTAGAGCTTCTAGGAAGTGTTACTGTCCCTTTCCTTTCAAAGAGTAAGCAACATACTGTAGCATTCTTTTGTAGAGATCAATTTGCAGGTAGATGCCAATTTGTAGGATCTGATCCTCAACAGGCATTGCAAAATATCCTTTTCCCTTTTGCATAGCTAAGAAAAATGTAGTTTTTAAAGGCTTATCAAAATAATTTTATTTGGTATTGGGGTTGGTTTTGGTTTTTTTTTCCTTCCTAAATCTAACAGGCACCACTTGATGTTTCCCAAGCACCTTTACCAGGGAATATTTACCTATTCACAAATAAAAAATGGGCTTACAAGACTGAGGAAACCATAAGGAGAATGGGACATGCAAAAGGCAGAAAAATTGGGTATTATTATGCCTTCCTTAATGATCAGTGAATGTCACTCCCAGAGTAACTTTACCTGTAGTCCATTGCCTTTTTTTCATGTGCTGATGTGAACACGCAAAAGGCAAGGGTAATTTATTGTATCCCAATTCCCATGCAGTAAACATTATTCATGGTTTGGTGGCACCCTCCTCCCTTGGGAAATATTACCTAGTTTTGCTTTGAGGCTCCTGCAATTAACACATCTGATGATTTCTATTTTATTGCAAGAACAGGCAGGAGGAGCATCATAAGAATTCACGAAGGTCTGCTCTCATCCTCTGGAGTTTGCACAGTGTCTCACTAGGAGGACAATTTAAGTCATCCTTGACTGAGGAGTTGTCCTTGGTCATCTTACACTGAACAGTGCTCCCAGCGGTTCAGTCTTCCCACGGGAAACAGCCAGCCTGCCAAGAATATTGGAGAATAAAAGTCTTTCTCTTGCTCTCAGTTTAGCTCGATTCCCCAGCCAATTCTGCTTTTATTTGTAGCTATGGTGGCTGCCACAATATCATCAGTGGAAACTCAGAAGGAAGTTGATATAGAGGAGACACTTTCTCTACTGAGTTCTCTAACCTCTGAATAGGAATAAGCAAAGAATTTCTCCATTCCTGAATTTTCTGCTCATTTCAAGTTCTGGATAAATAAGCTGAGGAACTGGCTCTCTGCATGTTCTTTCACCTGCCCAACAAGACACAGGAGCAGAGACGTCGCTATCCTCCACATCACATTTATACCTGGCATCCTGAGGATCAGGGCTAGGAGCAAGAAAGTCACCTATAAAAGTAGCTTCCAGTTTTGAAGGTCCTATGGGTCTAACATAGATGAACATCTGTGACTTAAGGTGCAGTGCCCATCTCCATGGTTTTATTGTGTTTTTTCCCCATCTCTTTTGGTTATCTTGTTATGAACTCTGTCACTTCCACAGTATGAGTCTTCTATTGCCTCTCCTCAACTTCCCTGTCTATGATGGTTTTAATTTATTTCATCCCAAACATCACAGACTCAAAAGCCTACCAACTGAAAGGAAGGCTTCTCTATATTTTGACCAGTTACCCTTATCAGGCTAGTGCAAAATGAAGAACACAAGAACTTCCATTCTTAGCACAGAGTTTAGTGAACACCAAGGGCTGTGGGGTCTGAAAGGGGTTCAGTAGATAGTACAGGTGTATGAAAGATTGAGGCACTTCACTGGTAGAGTGTTCCCAGGGACCTGTGGAAGAATATTGTGTTTCCTCTTGTGGAAACTCCCCCATGAGTTTGGGTACTGAAAGGACTGAAAATGTGGGTGAACTGAGCCGAGGACACCAGCAGATGACTCTCATCAAAGTCGTTGAGATTTAGCTGCCTGTTTCTGAGGAGTGAAGCCCCTGTCTACTCCTGCAGTGAGCAGTAGGTGGTGGGCATCTCTGCTCTCACGGAGGCCATGGGCTCACATGGGATGCCACAGAGAGGTCTCGTTGCACACTTCTGAGGGCAGAATAAAGCCCTCTGGCAAGTGCTTCATGTTAATATTTTTTGGGGGAACTCCTTTAAAGACTATTTAAAAATATGAAACAGGAGAATCTAAGTCAGAGTGTTTACTGTGTTTCAAGATGCAAGGTTTTCATATTATTATTAGTATTCACAAACATCACTACAACTGTGTTGATACTGTCCACATCCAGATTGTTTTGAAATAAAGTACCAGAAAATTAAATGCCAGAATTTACATAAATCTGGAGCATTTATCATAGTACGTTATTACGCCCTTCAGTTGCCAAATACATGCCACTTGTCTGAGACAGTTTAATGTGACCTGGAATAGTTTTGCATTAATATCCTCTTAAGCTAGGTCTACATTAGCAAGTAGTGCTGCACGATATGAGGGGGTCTGTAGAGTAGAAACAGCTGATACAGAGGATCTGACATGAACACTCTACACATTTTGGAAGGGTTTACTTTGGACTAGGTCTAGTCTGATCCTGTGAACTGAACGCCTGTTAGTGTTTGGAGCACATCAGTGTGCACCCAGAGTGTATCTTTTGGTTTATTTTCATCCAGAAGTTAGCATGTTTTCAATACAAATATGAAACAGCAGAGTAACGGTGACAACAGAGAAATTTGCTTAAAAAACTCATTCCTCATCTGAACTAAAACTCTTATGTAGAAGCACCTTAGAGACCAATTGTTTTTCCACGTAAGGTATCAAAAGAAATCTTCAAGTCAGAGAATTCATACTACGAGGCCTTAACTGATTAATTTTAATGCTGAAAACAACTGACAGGGTCCCATGCGAATTTTAGTACAGGTCTCAAGTGGCTGTGTCTACACTCAGCTCTGGCATCCAGACGTGCACCTTCTGGAAGGAAAGGGGATGTGGTCGGATAGTGTGAACAGTGGGGAGATGGGGCCCATGCGGTGCAAGGCAGAGCACAGCTGCACCTCACAGCTTATCTCAGAAGGGACAGATCTGGTCAAGGCCAAGGTATTTCATGAGGAAGAGAGAAATCGGGACTTAACACTGATCACGTCAGCTTCATAGGCTGTAAGTAAGGACAGGCTGTGACCCTCTGTCTAAATGAGATGTACTAACGTACACTTCTGAATAGATGAGAGCTGCCTGAAATATTCCAGCTTGTGAAACATTTGGAATTTGGCTGATAGACTGCAGGAAATAAAACTTTTATAAAATGTAGCACAAAAAGAGGAGAAAATAAAAATGCTCTTAGTCACTCCCTGGAGCACCAACAGCTGTTCAAACAATATTCTGAGTAAAGATGAGATTTAAAGCTCAGTGCATGGGGCAGACATTGTAAAAATCAGGGAGAAATTCCCATTTCCATCTATTTCTGTCGGTAGAGCCTTGCTGTTGACTGGTGTAAAACCTCATCAGCAGAGGATAACTGAGGCTTCTGAAGTCTCTGACATAAATACTTTAATAGGTGTAATAAAACATGTCACTATTATAGCAACATTGGAACTGACATACTTGGTCAGATCATTTCTGAGGTGGAGACCACCAGAACCAGAGATAATACTGAGGGTGAAGGCATGCTACCAATATCTACAACATCAGTAAAGTTTTTTCAGGTTTATTCTCCTGACTTTTCTTAATGCAGACAGTTTTGGTTTTATGCTTTTGGGGTTTTTTTAATATCTCATGTGCTTACTTTTTTGGCTGAGGTTTTTCACTCAGCAGATGTTTTCACTGAGCTGGCCACTATGACACATAGGTTTTCTAGGATTCATCTAGACAGAGTCCAGCAGAGGCTATGTGTTGTATGAATTACATCCTTTGCACCTGTTTTCATCAGACAACACATTATTACCCAAATGTTTACCTCCGGCTTGGATTAGTTTATTCAAATTTGTATTGAGATCTCTACAAAGAACCTTCCCTTCTGGATTCTTATGTCCAGTTATCCTGAAGGACTCTTGTTGCATGAGTGTAAAGGGCAACATGAGGGCCTGATTCAGAGACAGTGGGGCTCTTTATATTGACTTCAACAGCCTTTGGATCATAAACCAAGCAATAAATTCCTGCAACATCTAAACTGTGTCAAGGACATCACGTAAGCTTGTGTAAGCCCACCAAGCTGCACCCCAGGTCCTTTCTGGAGAGGCAGACTTCTTTAATCCATGTAATATAAAGACATAGCCAAATAGACACAAAATAAAGAAGCCAAATACAGGTTTCCTCACTCTCCAATGACAGAAAGAGAGCTATAAAAACAGTTACTGTTTTTATAAATATATACATAAAAATATATATATTAAAATATATATAAACCACTGCTGGACACTATTATATTCCAGAAGTGAGATATTGTGAGGCTGAATGTAGCCTTGATGAGGATAAGAGGGAGAGGAAACCTGCACAGTATCTCCCACACCACCAGAATCAGAGCATTCTCCCCTCCAGCAGTGCTAATGACATTAGCACCTTATTCCTCTATCTAAAGCCTCTGCTAAGCAGAAGGCAAACTAGAACTGATTGTCTCAACATCCACATTGAGGACCTTGCACAGCCAGAAGGCTACCCATTGCAGATGCTCCTGCCATTCCCACCAACAGCTGAAAACACAACCAAGTGCAACACGCTGCTATCAGCTGTGCTGGAGCTAACCCCACATCAGCTCTTGTGTGTCAGTATAGTTACTTCAGGTGTATATCAACTTGGCTGAGAACAATACCTGACCAGTACTTTATGTTAAAAAGAATGCAGCTGTAGTAATTGCAGTTACCTGGATATACTGAAAAGGAGAGGTTTCTAACAGACTACCATGCTGCTAGTGTTGCTGGTGGCTCAAACCTTTACTTTTTAATCTAAATGGCAAAACTTTCAATTATTCCCTTCCTGCCTGAATCTCACAATGTTAAGCTGATTTTCTACTCACTAAAAATGTCATATTCTCAATCTTCTGTTTCATTGAATTTGCACCTTTGTTACATCTCTTCCCCATTATTAACTCACTTCACAGACGTGGTGGTCTTAATCTTGACCTTTTCATCACTGAACCTCATGGTTGCTACCTTATTTGTAAAAATCAGCTGGTGAGTTATGTTAAATAAAACAAAACAGAAACAAACAAACAGGCAAAACTGCTGGTAGTTACCTTTGAGAACCCAGAACAGCCTTCTCATTTTTTTCTGCACCACCCAGTAACTTAAGGGCAAGTTTGAAGAAAATAGGTGAGAGACTGTGTCTAAAAATGACACGCCTTGTTATATAGCACCAGCTTTACTGAAGTCCTGTTCCTTGGCCTTTGCCATTTGCAAATGCCTTTGTATCTTCTCATTCGAGGTAACTCATCTCCCTTTGGCTCCTGATTCATGTTCAGTATCTCTGAAATCTGATGGTCAGGTATATTTGCACACTTTTTTCGTTTCAGTTCCCAAACAGCAGTCTAGAATCTCCTTATGTATGTGTTTATATGCTGCTCTTCCTTTCTCTTCTCCATCCCTGCACTCATCAAGGCCCCCAACATCTAAGTGCTGCCTAGCATTCTTGCTCCCTGCTCTGCAGAGGTGGAGGGGGCATTCTGGACCGGCACCTGCTAGCAGGGTGCAATGTTTGTTAGCCATTCAGGGCTTAAGACTTCTGAGAGTGCTAACTCCTGGGTCTGTGGCCAGAACCAAACAGCTCTGCATAGCTTCATCAGAGCCTCAGTACTCTGCACAAGCTCTGTCTTGGGAGCTAAGCACAGTCCCCAGCTTTTTTTCCCTTACAACAAAAGGGCTTACCATTAAAATGCTCAGCTATAAAACTTTTAAGACCCAGCTCTACACAATTGCAGCCAGACTAACACCTACACCAGGGGCTCAGTGTGCTGCACTGTTGCTCAACCTCACAGACTTCCCCTCCAACCTCAATGTCGCTTGCCTAGGGAGGCAGTAAACCTTATGATATGACTTTGGCATCTGTGTCCTGGAAGTCCCCTCTGTCTCAGCCTGCCAGGCTCACCGCCTGGCTGAGGACCCCTCAGAGGGAGCTGGCTGACCTCAGGCAGCCCCAGCCTCTCTCCTCTCTGAGAAGGTGACGCTCCTGTCTGGGTTGACAATTTCAGGCAACTGCAGATAACCACTACCTCTGGTGATAGCATGGCAATTCACAGCCAGCATTTACTGACATGGGTAGGTACATTTTATTTTTGCGAAGTAGTGGTGGCCCTGGGGCCCCCAACTCACATCAGTCAGGGGAGTTGTTTTGCCTTAACTGTCACTTCGCATATATGTAATTCCCCAGAGACTCTGGCATCTGTTCCTAACAGCCCAGGCATTCTTGTTTTCAGCAGAACAAAACGTTACGGCTACAGACTAGCCGCTGTCAAAACCAGTTACCTTCTCATTGTCTCCCTTCTTAATGTACCTGTGGATGCTGTTTGCAGATAGAGGCAAAGCCATCTCACTTTCTTCTTGTTTTCCACAATTCCAGGCAATCTCAGGACTCTCATTTTTGCTTCTTCCTCTTCTTCCACTCAGCACAACATATATTTTGATTGCCTTTTCCTTCTGGAACCATAGGGCTCTCAGAGCTCACTTAGTGCTCAAACTGCTTCAGGATGATTGGCCCAGCCTTTGCTATTTAGGTTGTTCATTATATCAGCAAGAGTTTATGAGTTCCTGGCTTAGACTTATTGGATTCATCCTGCTTAGCTGAAACACCTTTAGGAGGAACTTTGTCTCTTCACACTTCTTCTTAGAGCCAATGGGGAAGGAGAGGAGGATGGGATCTGTTCTCTGGAATTGCCTCTCCCTCATTCTCTCCCCTTCATTAGCTGCAGGAGGAGATAAGGAATGTAAGGAGGTAGGGTTCCTCCTAGAGGTGTCTCAGAGAAGTGAGATGGAGCTGGGCCTGTAAGCAATCCAGATTTTGGAGTGGGTTTTTTTGTAGTACTTCTCTTCAGTTGAGCAAATGTAACTGGAAGCAAGTTAACCCTGACTGACACAGTTAAACACCTTGCTACATCAACCCTGTATAAAAAAACTTCATTAGGCAATTGAACTACTTGGGGTTGGGGGATAAGATGTGCTTTTTCAGTTTCTCAGGAGCAGTCAGATCCTTCCCAATGAAAAAGTTATAAATCACAGTGAGCAGAAGGTACACAGGATCTGTTACCTTAGCAAGCCTATTGCTACCTTTAGTTAGACTAGGCAACATATCAGACCTAGCTTTTTTGAAAGAAAAAAAGAAAAAAAGAAAAAAAGAAAAAAAGAAAAAAAAAAAAAAAAAAAAAAAAAAAAAAAAAAAAAAGAAAAAAAGAAAAAAAGAAAAAAAGAAAAAAAAAAAAAGAAAAAAAAAAAAAAAAAAAGAAAAAAGAAAAAAAGAAAAAAGAAAAAGAAAAAAGAAAAAAGAAAAAGAAAAAAGAAGAAAAAAGAAAAAAGAAAAAAAGAAAAAAGAAAAAAGAAAAAGAAAAAAGAAAAAAAAGAAAAAAGAAAAAAAGAAAAAAGAAAAAAGAAAAAAAAAAAAAGAAAAGAAAAAAGAAAAAAGAAAAAGAAAAAGAAAAAAGAAAAAAAGAAAAAAAGAAAAAAGAAAAAAAGAAAAAGAAAAAAGAAAAAAAGAAAAAAGAAAAAAGAAAAAAAAGTTTTCCTTGGGTGGAGATGAATTCAAAGAGCTATGCAGTCCCTGTAGCAGAGAGAACTAAGACTCAATTACGCTGTAATTCTGCTTTTATCCCTGATGTCTTAAGAGAGCAGGAATCTGGCATAAGGAACCTCCTCACGCCTTCACAATATTGAAGAACAATTGGAGAGGAGAGAGATACATCCCACTAGCTGCGTGCACATCAGGACACTGCAAAACCAGAACGCTGAATGCTGGTAAATCCTTGTATTTTCCAGAAGTAAACTAATGAACCTAACAAGTACTTCCTGGTAGAGTTCCCACCTTGTCAGAGAAGCATATTCTTCTTGCCCGATGGATGTACACTGGACTCTGCAGCCTTCCGGGCAAGAAGCACTGTTTGTTTGTAACTGTCTTCTTGTGGACACTCACACAGGGACAAGAGCAAGTCTTCACCTGACACCTCTCAATCTGGGTTGAGAAAACTGCCTCCTCAGAGCAGTGCAAACTGCCTCCTCTGTGACAGTGTCAGGCATGAGGCTTCCTGTTTTCTCCCATGTTATTTGGCAGGTTTCAGAAGAGTTCCCTTTTCAGGGAGCTGTTGATGTTCTGCAACTGATGCCTCTCCGGCTCATAAATGCTGAATGTTGTACCATAATCAAATTCTCATAGGTAATTTGAGACAATAAGCAGCTTTTTCTTCTGTGGTTAAATACTCCAGTCAACAAGGTACACACTGGGGCCCTGGCAATTCATTTGCTGCTGTGAGATCATGGTGGGTTGACCTTGGCTGGCTGCCAGACATCCACCCAGCTGCTCTCTCCCTCCTCCTCCTCCCCAACAGGACAGGGAGAGAAAATATGATAGAAAAGCTCGTTGGTCGAGGTACAGACAGGGAGTTCCCTTACCAGTTACTGTCATGGGCAAAACAGACTTGACCTGGGAAAATTTAATTTGTTGCCAGTTAAAATAAAGTGGGGTTGAGAAAGAAAGACAAAAACTAAAGCACTCTCCCCCTTTTCCCAGGCTGAACTTCATTCTTTCACTCCCAACTCCTCTACCTCCTCCCCCCGAGCAGCACAGGGGGATGGGGGGGCTGCGGTCAGTCCGTAACAGCTCCTCTCTGCTGCTCCTTCCTCCTCACACTCTTCCCCTACTCCAGCGTGGGGCCTTCGCACGGGCTGCAGTCCTTCAGGATAAGCTTGCTCCAGTGTCGGCTCTCCATGGGCTGCAGCTTCCTTCAGGGCACGTCCACCTGCCCCACCGGGGTCTCTCCAGGGGTATCTCTGCTGGGGCACCTGGAGCACCTCCTCCCCTCCTCCTGCTCTCCCCTCGGGGCTCGCAGGGCTGTTTCTCACCCTGTTTCCCTCAGACAGCCCTGGCTGCCGGGCAGCGTTTTGCCCTTTCTTACCCAGGCTTTCCCCGAGGCGCCCGCCCGTGGCTGAGGGGCTCAGCTGTGCCCTGCGGTGGGGCCGCTGGAGCCGGCTGGAACCGGCTGTGTCTGACATGGGGCAGCCCCGGCCGCTCCTCACAGAGGCCGCCGCTGCAGCCTTGCCCCCCGCTGCTGCTTCTGCCAGCACCTGGGCACCTGCGGCCGGTACAGAGATTTCCAAGTGTTTCCCCCAACATAGAAAATATATGTATGCAGTGTACCCATATATTATACATATGCATAATTCAAATACACACATAAAAACATACATATGGCTTAATTATGTGGTACAAAAAAGCTGTTCATCTCTGTAAACCCTTTGTTTGCTTAGGGAGCTGAGAGACATCGTTTCTCTCTTCCACACCAGCCCTTCTTTAAGCGATCAGCCAGACCCTCAGCTCTCACAGACTGGTCACCAACACGATCATGTGCATTTCACTGCGCAATCACCAAGAAAGCCTCTACAAGTAGCGCTTGAGCTAGGAGCTAAATCAGGATGAAGTACCCTTCTTCTTTTTACTGACTACTTAGGTAGCTCATCTAAGGATTACTTGATCCACTACAGACATTCACTTAAATCTTTTATTTTGGGATACCATTTGTTATTTAAGACCGTATGATCTCTGGAAACTGCGAGTGGAATATTGGTATTTCTGTACTAACTCTCCTATCAACACCCCGTATTCCCAGATTCTTATTTTTATCTACAGTTTAGCTCCATGCAATTTAGAGATAGAAAAAATACGTTAGCTAATCCAGTACATTTCCTATAAATGTGCCATTGCTCCCTGAAGTGCCTTGTGTAGGCTTTTTTCCTCTTTAAACACACACAAACCAGAACCATTTTTAATGGGGACAATTAAGGAGATTTTGGACTGTTTAATGGTTTTGGTGAGATTTTTTTTTCCTGGGTGACATGGCTCAAAACTGTTTTGTGTCTGATGTCCATTCGATCTGGGCAAAACCTAAATTGTGGGCGAGATGCTGTCCACATCAAGCTCCGGGTTCCTACATTCCTAGTTGCGTATGCTGGGACCAGTTTAGAGAATCCAGCAGCTCTCTGTGTACCTGGGTTTCCTTCCCAGCATGGTTTACATCAGGTCCCATTCTTCTGGGATCAAGACACAGCAGCAAAGTGCCACAGCAAATGAGAAGCATTACAGGGTCCGGAGCTTAGAGTTAGCCCTGGTGGACTTAGGATCCAGCCCTTTACATCCCATTTAAAAGCATTTATCTGATAAGCTTTTTGGTGCCAAGATCTACCCCTTTTCAGGCTTGTGATAGCTTGAAGGATGAAGGGGGCACCTGAACGTAGAAAAATATTGTGTTTTTATTCTGCACAAATAAGAAGACTTTTTTTTTTCTTAAAATCATCAGTTATCTTTCTTTTTCAGTTGAGAAATGCAGCAAGAATTAAGGTTCAAAATATCTGCTTGAGAACTGGGAGTGCTGATGTGCAGCATACTCTTATTTTTCATGCTTAAACTGCTGTAATTCTCTTTTAACTGGTCTTCCCACTAGGCAAATTTAACGCCTTCAAGCTGCACAAAACTATGCAGCTCATCTTCCCATTGGGAGTAAGCCAAATCTACATATTTTTCCTTCGTGGCAGTAAAGTTCTGCAGTGATTTCAAAATGTTATCACTCACATTTTTTAAAGCTCTCTGTGGTCCATCTCCAGGACCTGCTGATAGCATATTCCCAACAGTTCAAGCAAGAAGAACCTCTCAAATATCCTCAGACTTAATCAGAAAGACTTGTCAAAGCTTCCTCATTTGATGCACAGACACAGGAATATTTTTTAAACCATATAATATTTGACAGTCGATTTCCTCTTTGCATTCCACACTTAGATGAAAGGACTTTATTATTGTTATTTAGCCTTGAGTATTTTAACTTATAAGTGGCCTAACACATATTTTGTAATGTGGTTTAAAACATACTTCAGGGCTGAGAACGTCTCTGCCAACTTTTAGCCTAGATTAAATTTTTATGGCTTGGTGGGGTTTATAAGGGAGACGCTGACACTATCTTAACTTGATAGCACAAATAAGCCTCTTATATCTTTTCCCCCGCACAAGTGAATTTGGGGCTTGCGAAAAGATGGTGGATCAAAAACATATGAAAATTCTGCCCTTTCTTTATTCGTGGGAAGGAGCAAACTGCAAGCACTAACACTTCGGTATTCCTCAAACTGCCTGAATAATCTGTTTTATCTCTGTTTTGGAAGGACCGACTATAGTCCTTTCATGAGAGATTAATTCCACCTCTGTGCCCAGTCTGTCTTTGGCTTCTATGTTGAGGCTTATGTGAAGAATGCCAAATGTAATGATGGAATTTTTTTGATGGCACAGACATCTGTCAACTAGAAATTAGGCTAGACCACCATTCATTTTACATAGGCCACCCAAAGGTAATAACTCTCAGTTAGTATTGATTTGGAATATATTTGCACCCTTGACCTCTGAGATGAGAGTCCTCATACCAAATCCCAACCCACTTAGGTGTCTATTCAATCATCTGTAAAATGAGACAGCTTGACTATTTTTAACCATGATATTGATGTCATGTGTAGTATAGGGGTATATTTTATGTGTAAACAGTGTATACAGATGTCTTGGAAATACTGGAAGCTTAGACTTCCAGTCAGGAAGCATTCAGAGTTTAAGCAACTTCACTGTTACATTCAGTGCAAAGATAAATCACTACAGCAGGTGAAGTGACTCCATTAATGCCTGTGCATACTGAATGGGATTATCTTGTTTTAAACAAGTTGGTCAAAATAAGTAAAGACCAGGTCACTCCATGGCTCATCCTTGTGGATGGATCTGAACCTTTGCAGAAGTCTACAACATGTTTTCTGTAGTATTGAGGCTGGCAGAAGAGTTGTCTGTTTCCCTTCTTCCTCACTGCTTTTGCTCCCACCTACCCACCGCCACTGGCCTGTGCCTCTCCTGCAGGGACTGGGAGCTTGCACCGACAGCTTTTTTTGTGGTTACATTACAAGCATAATCATCAAAATGATCTGCATTAAAAACCACTACTTTAAAGAAATAGATTTAAAAAAAAAAAACAACGAAAACCTTTTGTGTTCTGGTTAAACCCCCAAATTATTTTTGTGCTCTGATTTAGATTACAAGGGGCAGGTGGGGTGGGGGACGGTGCAGGAATGGGGAATCAGTGAGAAAAGAAGGGGAGGAAATCTCTTAAATGAAGAAGTTTCCATTTGAAAGACGAACCTTTCAAAGAAAAAAAGTACACAACATCTTTGGTCTCCTTTATGTCATCTCCTGAGACGAGTGTAAACCCACCTAAAGTAAATAATGGGCCAAAAGATATGAACAGATGTTAAGTAAAGCCCCGTGAAATCTGAAACTTCACTCCTTTAAGAATTATGAGCTGAGACGTTTTTGTCCTAAATTATAACATAATTTTCCAAAATGTAATTTTGAAGACAAAGAAAGTGAAATAAAATAAAATCTAAAAAATGCTTTTAGAAAGGCTGGAAAGACCCATTTTATAGTGCTTGAATGTTTTAATGCAATCTTCACTTTTAAACCAGACTATAAAATTATTATAATTAAAAGAAACACCATGCTGATAATGTTGAGAAACACTTCAAAACAGAATGTTTTGATACCACTAAAAGGATTCATTTACTGGCCCTCCCCCCCATTTTGTCATAATTGACATATTCCCACAGAGATTGTTTTGTTCTGATGAAATACCATTTTCTGACAGGAAATGTTGCAGTAAAAAGTTTCTGACCAACTCTAGCACTGAGAGGAAAAACTCTATGAATATTTAAGTTTCGCTTTTAATTTTCAGTCCACCTGATCTATCTCTTTTTATCCATTTGTTGTCCATAGTTATTTTTAAATAACTCATTTAATATTAAACAAGTACTTTAAGAAAAAAGAAGTGCTGCAATTTAATTTAATTAGCTTTGCCTTTTCCCCCAGCCCATTACTGACTTTCAGAATGTTGTATTTAAAAGTAATTTTTAAAAGTACCTGAATGCCCAACTTCTTAATTTTTTTAATAAGAAATACCACAGCACCAGTTCCAGTATCTCATGGAGGGTTCCCTGGGATGACTTTTTCTTATGCAAATGGGTTAGTTAAGTTTTGGCTTGAGCTCATGTGATAAGACTACTGACTAGACAGGAGGCAAAACCATGTGACACATAATGATGTAATAGATCAGCTATTGCCCACAGTTTTTCTCCTTACTATGTAACTGGTAAAAGATACCAGAAAACAATGTTAACAGCGCTTGGGTCCATTGTGGAACTCTGTGCAGAGCTGCGTTAGCAGGGATGAGCAAAGTGTTGCATGCATTAGCTCTGTATGCACCAACATTTGCCCCTGCTTGCTGCCTTGTTGGCTTCCCTGGAATTTTACATAGTCATGGGCTTCCTCTTTACATCCTCTTTGGCCACCTGCCCTATCCTACGAGGAGTCTTCTTGTTCCTGGATAGAAAGGGCTACACAGCCATCAGCAAAAACTGACCTTTGGCTCCAAGAATCAAAGGTCATTGCCTCACTTGAGCTGAGGACAACTTCCACTGACTGTGTATCTGACTAGAGCATCTTAATTAGGGTCTTCTGGGTCACTCTCTAGAACAAGAGATGACATTTTACAGGCAGGTTAAACAGGTCTAGTTCTAAACCATGCATAGTTCATCGAGGCTGTTTAAGAGGAAGAAATCAGATGAAGCCATTTGCCCAAGCCCCATTTTGAAAGGTGAGGGATGGCCCAGATGTGTAATGTGCATATAGAGAGATTTGTCCTCCCAGTTCTTGCTAGTAGCCCTGAGAAAGCTCTGAGTGCTCTTCCATAGTTACTCTTCCGCGCACATGGCTGAACAGGCTGGGTATGGCCAGAACTGGTACAGTATTTCTAGTGCTACATTTCCCACGTGTTGGGCAGAGATCCCAGATTTGATGGAGGAAGATCACAGAGGACTGCTACATTCTGGTCACAAAATCAGAAAACAGTATTTGCAGTGGGGGGGAGGGAACGAGAGGAGAAGGACATCAACGGTGCTGTTTCCTTGGAAGAGAAGCACAAAGTGAATTGAAGAGATGTTGCTTTTGTGTACTACTTGGTCTTGAGTATGGACTTGCAATGTTACTGTTCTGCTGCGAGATCAGAGTTAAGAAATGGTAACTATTATTTCAATATCATGGGGTTTATTTTCCAGAATAAAAAGGCAAGTTGTTTCATACAGATGTTACAATGGAGTGTTTCATCTTTGCGCTGGAGGAAACATTCTTTGATTTGCCCAAATAATGTCCAGCATCTGCTGGTTTTTTCTGTGGCATCTGAAGGTACCTGAGGTAACTCTTCCCTATCCAGGCTAATGTGGGAGGGAAAATGGGAGTGTGTTAACTTGGATAAAGCAAAACCCCAGACAAATTTAGTGTAAGTGAGGTTTCAGAGGTATACAGTGAAGTAACAGGAGAAAAAAGAAAGCAGAGTGATGTTGCTGCCATGGAGGATAGAGATCTTTAGGCTAGCAAGGACTTAGGCATGTTATTCCACTCAGTCTGCCTAGTACTACTTCCAGACCCAGCCTGCTGGGTGGAAACAGCTAGGGAACATAGAGCTTGGAGCATAGACTATCTGCAATGTGAGTAACCCCTCCTTAGACAATTCATGGGTAATGGACAGACCAAATGACACTTTTTTTTTTTTAAATCTTTAGACAACACCCCCAAATCCACCTGTCTGGAAGCTTTTGAAAGGTCTGTGGGACATTTTGTACTTCCAGTCAGCATGGGCTAATATAACAATAATCTCTACCTTTCCTCTTACCTCTTGAGGCTGATTTTATCATAGATCATTAGATTTTAGGTCCTTGCACTGGCCTCATGTCTGTAGAAAGACATAGGAAAGACTGTAAGGCATGTAAATGTACAGAAAACTTGCAGATGGGCCTCATTTTCTGAATTGCCCTTAAATGGTAGGCATAAATAAGGATTACAGATATCTATCTGATTTGTAGATGCAAACAAGAACTGTGTTGACAAATCAGACATTTAAATCAGACATTTGCTTCTGCACCTTACTGTGCCTGCATAATAGAGATCCCTTTAAAAATCTGCTTCAAGAGGTACAGTAATAAAGAAGGTACATTGGAAATTTATTGTAATACTTTTTCTCTCATTTAAAAAATATTTTTCAATAGATCTGTCTTTAAATGGGTTCTATGTAATATAGTTCTCTTGGGCTGATTAGCTCTAGGAAGGCTGCTAATAAACAAAATCCTGACTCTTGCAATTTATATCACGTGCACTGGTATTGGTAAGGGCTTGTGCATTCTCCCGTTTTTAAAATGCCACATATCTCTGGGGATAAAATCTACGGCTTTTGTAGATGTTGACTGAAGATAAGCAATACACAGACATGTTTCTGTAGGGCTCATTTCAGAAATGCTCCCAAAAGATGGAGTCAAGAATACCTATGATCAACAAGATTTGGTTCAATGAGACTAGGAATCTTTTCATCAGCTTTCTATGCTCATTTAAGCACTGCTGTTAAGAACTGCAATTCATGATGATATTTGCATTATAATAGTATACATATGGCTTTTTATATAGAAGGTACTCATCAAACTTTGCTCAAATTCTTGTGACTTGGTTGTACTTGGACCTATGTTTTCTTTCTCACTAGGTCCAAGTATGATTTGCCATCTAGCCACAGAAATCACCTGAACCCTTCTGCCTTACAATATGGAAAGACGCTGTTCTCTAATACAAAATCTTGGATGAATCCCAGCTCCTAAAATAAAGGAACAAATACTTCCCTGCCTACCACTATAAGCCTTACAAAAAATGCTGAAGAGTACTCAGCTGAACTTGGAAAAGCTCAAGCCCTCTTACAACCTTCTGTGTTAAACAATTACCTAGACACTAAAGGTAAATGTCTGCAGACAACTTTCTTTTAAAATTATGCTATTAAGCAACAAGCATGGTATCGATAGCTGACTGATTTATGTAGTGCCATTTCCTCACTTCCTAGTGCATCATTGATTTCAAATTACAACACACATTCCATCCTTTACGAAAAATGCAGCACTTTCTGGAGAGAAAACTGGTCCCTCCCTAGTTGGCTGCAGAGCACCAGAAAAAAAATGGTACAGCAGGAAACTGGAGGGGAAGATCAGTGAGCAGAATTATTTGTCTGTTGAGAGCTCAAGTGTGACTGTCACCAGCCCTGTGCAAAACAGAAACAAACTGAAGTAAACTCGAGTCACAGAGAGACAGAGACAGTGTTCGTTCTTACTGGCTCCCACCCACCGTGTTTCAGCATTAATGCGCGCCACTCACTCCTCTCCCAAAGCTGCGCATCTCCTCCCTGGAGATCCTGCGCCACTCACTCCTCTCCCAAAGCTGTGCATCTCCTCCCTGGAGATCCTGCGCATCTCCTCCTTCGCTGGCGGGCGAAGCCGAGACTCCCTCGCTTCCCGAAGCTGTCTTGCCTCTTCACTTCCCTGCCCAGGCGCATCGGGTGCATCACTGCTCAGCCTGCAGCCACAGCAAGGTCATGCAGTCATCCCGTACCTGTCTGCGTCCTGCTGGAAAGAGCCCCAAGGAAACCGCCTCGCCCATGCCCACATACACAGACCAGGAACTCCTCACATTTTGGCCATCCATGGTGTTGCAGTCTTTTATGTGCCTTTTCTAACCTTAATACTAATTTTCTGTTGCTAATCAACACTGTATTAGCTTACTCTGCCAGTAACTTTCACTGAATAATGTCTCACCTGAGACAGAGCCTGGTTTTGCTGGGCTTAGAAGAAGCAAATACAGGGGGACACACTCCAGACCCTGGCTGGTCACCAGGAATACAAACCCCTGGCTCTGTTACGGCTCTTCAAAATATGGTACCCTCTGCACAAACCAGTAAATGAAGTCTGGTGTGCTGGTCCTCAGCTTGTGACCCTGTAGTTACTAACATTGCTGCAGTCTTTGTCCTATAGTCATCTTGCATCCAATAAATAATATGTGGAGAGGTGATTAGCATTAAGTTTATACTGTTATCTGTTTATTTCACAAATGACTGAAATTCTGCCTTGGAGAAAGGTTAGGAAAAACAGGCTCCTGTTCAATATTACCTGCCACTCTGTAATTCACCATTCTAACAAGAAAGGCAGAGCTTTCACATTAAAAACACATTGATAATTCTGTAATTTCACATAGAAGATGAATGGGCATAAAATCATGACACAAGCAAGAAATATAGAAAACACAAGTAGTTTGATGGCAAATATTCCTGAGAAGGAGGATGAGTTGGAAGAAGAAAGCCCAGAAGGGAAAATCTTTTCAGATAATACTTCCTTTCACCTTGCTCTTCCTCAGTCCCCTGATTTTCTCAAATTTGGCACAAACAGGGAAGTGCTGTTATTATAGGAGGCAAAGTTGATAACTTTAATAAATCATCTCTTTAAGGCTGAAGGCACAACTGGTATGTTCCTTTTACAGCAAATAGTATTTAGCTTTTGACCATGTGTTGTCTGAGAACATTGAACCATCTGCCTGCCTTTGCCATGCCTAGTTAGCTTGAACCAGATAATCAGAAAGTTACTAATAACATCTAATGAGTGGTCTTCAGTTATTTTTTGTCATATCTGTCAAAAGGGAAGATGATCAGGATAAATTTATAATGTATATATTTATAAGAAACATTCTATTCATGTGTGTGAGTGTGTGTGTGCGTGTGTGTCCACATTTCTAATACAGGTTTGCATTTTGGCATACTTTTAGCCCAGGAAAATGAAGAAGATATAATTTACTTTTGTTTGTGACAGTATTTATTCAATTATTAGCTGATTTATGGAGATAATTCAATAAGCATGTTAAAAAAATAAAAATCAATGCCTGCATTTTGTGCCTGGATAAAGAAAAGTCAATGATAAATAATTACACACTGATTTGCAGGAAAAGCCAGATACTAGAGCAAACGAGACCGAGTTGGAATGATCCAGATCACTGTTTTCCCTTAAAATGAACAACAAAATTTTTAACACAGAGCATTATGCTGTGCTGTAATTAATATGAGACTAATCAAAGCCAATATTACACTTGTTTCAATATTGGATTGCTTTTTATGGAGAATGATTAAAAGGTTCCTTCTAATGCACAGCACTCTTCACTCCAAATGATTGTCTAAGATCGGTAAAATGATCTCCACCAACGTTAGTATCACTTTTTCTCTGCTTTGAGTATATCTGGCAAATGACATTTTGTTTGCAACACCCATCGTACTGTGAAAGAAACAAGAGGTAGGAGAAAGCTGTTAATTCTACCTCATCTCAAATCCTGTGGGTGTAAATTCTATGGCAAATGAGTCAAATATGGCTGTGACTTGGCAAATGCGGCAACATCTTTCACATTGCAGAAGCAAGCATGGTAGTTACTCTGTTTTTTCCTTTATCTATAGACAGCGTTCACAAAAGAGTGCCCTAATTTACCTTACTAGAAGGTATAACTACTGTGCATTACTTTAGCAGGAGGCACAAATACCTTTCTGGCTGTCAGTATTTGTAAAAGGCCAGAAGGTCTGTAAATCATCATTTGCAGGGATCAGAGCAGCCTAAATTGACAAAACCACCTAAATGCCAAAAAAAGTCTTTGTACAAAAATTCTGCGAGGAAGAATGACTGTTTTTACTGTATTAGGCAGCACTTGTTTAGGCTTCCATCCTCATCAGTCTGACTACTGATGTGTGTAAGCTGTTGCACATGCTTTACTCTTTTCAGGCTCAAAAAAACTTGGTCAGAAGGTTAGATTAAATCTATAGAAGAGCTTCAGTCTGGAAACTCCAGGGCCTACTCTGCAAGACATTTGGGCTTAAATAGCAACAAGGGAGATTCAAGTTAGATGTTATGAAAATATTTCCAGCAGCAAGGATTGGCACTGATTTTCCTGGGGGAGGAATTGTCAACACTGGAGGTTTTCAAGAAGCAGTAAGAGAGATTTCTGCCAGGGATGGCTGAGGCATCGCTGTTCTTGTGTCGGGACAGACAGATGTATGAGAGAACTTCTTGAGGTTTCTTTCAGCCCAATTTTCTCCAGTTCTGTTGCATTAAAGCAGCACCATGTCAACAGAAAAAAATCACACAGAAGACTGATAAACATTAAGGGGAAACATCTCATAGGAGTTCATTATGCACCTCACTAACCACTTTAATTATGCATTAATTTATTATTGATGAAAAAATCTGTATTATATCTCAGCATCTTTTCTGACAGAGGGCTATATAAAATGCCTCCAAGCCTAAAATAAATGGTATAACTAGAGCTTTTTTTTTTCTCAGCAAAGATAAAGCATCTCATCATTATCAATTAAAGAACTAGGGAAGTCTTTGAAAAGAGGACTTGTTTGCTTAAAGTACGTGAAGGTCATATTCACCCTGTAATAGTCGATGAAGAGTAGTCATTTGTTATTTTTAAGCAGGCTGTCATTTAGCCATTATGAAGATGAATAACATTTGTTATTACCTAATAATCCTCCTGTTGATTACAGAGGAAAGACACTTGCAGACACCTTATGTGCCTTGCTTAGGTTTTGTAGATTATTAATGTATGTTGATTAAACTTTGTAAACAAAAAATTACGATCCCAGTTCTCTGGATATAGTGACTGGCGTGTAATGCAAGATGCAAGAACATGTCCAGTCCCTAACGTTTTGCTCTGCATATGTTATTGGCCTAATACTCATGTAACATAGTAAAAACAAAGTTCATTTTTTAATATCAAACAGATTGTCAATGGATCATATGCTGCTCTATTAAGGTTAGTTTTTGGATGCCTGCCTTCCCGAGGAGAGTTAATGAAGCTATAAGTTACCTGTGTGGCTTCATTTGGAGTCAGGCCTAATTATTTGGATCATGGCCACATTTTGGAAAGTCCGAGCCTCATTTCCAAAGCAGATGGAGTCACTCAGGAATGACTTCATTTGTATTAATTTGTTACACTGTCTTCTGCTATTCATCTCAGGGAATGTTGCTGCCTTTGCAGTCTAGCAGGAATGGAATTTAAAAGTTTTAATTTGGGAATTTTTACTTTATTTTTTAAAATAAATCCATTATCTTCCTCCACAAAGACCAACAGTGAAGTGCAAAGGCAATTAAGCGGGGTCCAACCCGTGGCCATCACATGCTGCAAGATGGTGATTATGTCACCAAAGATTTATGAGGCTTTCACTACTTGGAACAAGTGAAATGACCAAAACAGTGACCCAGCAGCTTTATCAAGATAACCTATGGAGCACTTCAGATTGGGCTTCATAAGTGGAAGGTTTTTGATGTCAACCTTACCACAGCAAGAAAATCAAAAGATGTAAAAAAAAGAGATGGTTAATGGCATAGGAACGAGGGTAGTTTTACTGACGTTTTAATATATTTGTCTAACAGAAAGGTTAAATTACTCCAGTAGGGCAACTATACCAGGATTTCTGATTTGATACAGTTGTTTATGCATTGAATAATGGAATTATATGAAATAGAGATTGGATGACTCCAAAGTCATTGCACTACATTTCTGAGGTTAGGAGCATAATGCAGACTAAAGCCAGGGGAGTTTAAAGGTGACTGTGCCACAATTACTGTGCTGTATCATAGCTGACATATCCTGGCCTGTCCCGTTATTAAATGAGGGCAATACTCAGCACCATTAATCCTTGAAATACTTTACCAATGAGCATTACTATTACCATTTTGTGCAATTTGTGAAGAGCAAAAGGAGCAAGGACAAATGAAAACAGTGTCAAAGGGAAAAATAAAGAGATTGTGTTTTGTGTCCTATCATCACCTTTATCACAGCACCTCTATCTAATCAAATTATTACTTGTCAATTATTTTCTGCGGAGAACACGAGTGCTAGTCTACTTTCCTTGAGCTCAGAAAGTGGACAGGTGTATTTATATGTTGTAAATTGCAGCCAAATAATCAGTTTGGGATTTCTCTCATTCTGGCCTTGTGGTGGCAACTTTTAGTGATTATGTGTGACTGAAGACCCAGTGGTTTCTGGGATGCTCCCAGGCTACAACAGGCTGCTGCTACCAGCTCAGGAGCCATCTGAGTGATTCACACCCAGTGCTCTGCTAGATGCCAGCAGGGCTACTTTGGTGGCTGTGGTGAGGAGTGAAGGAAAAACTCACCCAAGCAAAATGCAAATATCCAAGGCTTCCAAGTTTGTCACTTCCAGGCCCTTTTGAAGTTCATGAACACTCTGGGAGCAGGGAGAGGGATGGTAGGATTGAGCCTGCCCTAAGCATGCTCACTTGCATAGTGCTGATATCTGAGGGAAAGGAAAGGCAGGTGTAGAGGAAGAACATCCTCTTCATCAGAAGGATTGTTGGTAGAAATAAAAGGTAAGGTTTCTCATGGGAGGCTAAAAATTTCAGTGATTAAAATGTACACTCTGGCTATGGCACAGTAATATGAAGCAAGGTATCCAAAAAGATGGAATCATGTGGGGTGGGAAGATGAAAGAGGCACTTGCAGGGAAATTGAGCCCCAAAGTTGTTGCAGGCTCATTTATGACTCCAGAAAAGGTCAGTTGTCATTTCTACTCCCTTGTATCATAAACATCCTGTGCCTATTGGCACCAAGTACCTCCTGCAGGTCTTTAATCACACAGAAACAGAGCTATAAGCCTCCAGCTCTTTGTGTTTGCACATCAATAATATTATTCATGTCTCCTGACTATCAAGGCAAGAAGCAGAGGGCATTCCTTTGGTCTGGCATCTTCTTTCTGAAATGAAATATTAAAGCTTTGATTTCCATAGGAAGAAAAAAATCAACCGTATGTCTTCCCCTGTTTCTGACACTATTAATTACACACATACACTTCAAATTGTTGACTATTGGAAGTACAAGGAATAACATGTTTCAAAGTGTTCAGAAATGTCCTAGTATGTTGGAGAACAAAAAAACCTTTCTGTCCTGAACAGTAGCCAGTCCAAACCGTAGGAAACGCTAATGCACAAAATTGATTATCTACCCTATCTGTGGCAATAAAGGCCAGATTCCTCAGCTGAAATCAACAGGTTAAATATTACTCTGATGGCTATCAGCTACCAAAATGTTTTTTTGTGAGCCAGGCCCTAAACTCTAATTTAGAGATGTGGAAGGAGCAAAAGAAACAAAGGAAATGTTGGGTGGTTAAATGGGGAAAGGATTACTACAAGAATAAGATCATACATCCTGAAGACGGCTAAAAATATCATACATATAGAAATAAACACTGTTCTCAAGTATTCCTGGACTGTCCATCAGGAGTATGGACTTGGGCGGAAACAAACCCAGAACAAAACTAGGTAAGCTCCATTTTGAGTATTGGAGTGAGACTCAGGATGAAAGAAGTTAGCTTCACCAAAGAAACTAATCTTACCTTTCTAAAGTACTGGAATTTACTTTGTGCTCTTTGAGGTCACTTACTTAGTGTTCTTTTTATTTTATGAATTGATAAGTTGAAGTCCTAAATGCTTCCCAAAGGACAACTTCATTTTACTGAGTACTATACAGCCTAGGACACTACTTATACTATGTAGCCACTTCTTATTTATAGGCTGAGACCTTGATCCTGCAAAGGATTTATAAAGTATTTGTGAAGTATTTCTGCCATATGAATAGACCCACTGGCCCAGGGACTGATGTCTAAATAAGCGTAAGATAGTATCTGAAGAGAGTTTAGAGTCTACTTGATTATGGGAACAATGGCAGAAGATGACAGTAACAGTAATGTGAAGACATAAGTTTCAACAGGTTTTAGTGAAATGAATAAAGTAAATGTCTACAACTTTTTGACTTTTTTTTTGGTAATTGGATCAAAACGACATATTCATAGTGGGAGACATAAGACAGAGGAATTAGAAAACTTCTATGTGTTGGAATTTTTTTTTCAATACTGGGGTGATGTCCCAGCATTAGGATTTTTATGTAGCCAGGTACGTGAAACTTAAGTTTTGCATTTCAGTGTTCCTCAACAACTACGAACAGTTCAATCAGTATCTGAATTGGAACTTCAAACTCATTTATACATTAGTCACCTCATCTAGAGCCTTTCAACACAGGGGCTTTTCAATGAAAAAATTTGTCGACTCGCTTCCAATTTTTCAGAGCCAAAGCAAGTAAGTGAATGAATGAGTGAATTGGCCATTTAATGTAATATCTGTTTCCACATTGTCTTAATGATGTATTCTACTGTTTGGTTCAAAATGTAAATTTAAAATTTAAGATAAATTATGTTAAAGGGCAGCCAAACATAGAAAGTACTTCAAAAAGGTCAAAGCCAACTTAAACATTTCACAACATTAAACCAAATAATTTTAATTTAATTTACAAATTTTATGGGACTTTTTAGTTATGGATTTTGTCACTTTTTGACATTTTGTAGAAATTCAACAGAGGAAACATTTCCTCAACATAGAAAAACTGCTTCACTGAGTTAAATCTTCAGGAGACAGTCATTTTGCCACTGGACAAAGTGGGTTTTTATTTCATGTGGACATGAAGTCATTCAATATTTTTTCTCTTCGAAAAGAACAATGGAACACAGTTCTTGAGGGGTGTGAGAACAGATTTTGTTAGCTAACACTTATGTGGAGACAAAAATCATCTAATCTGAACCTAGATGTTAGGTGTTCCTTGTAATACATTTTCTCCAAGTCTCCCAAAGCAGAATTGAGAAATGTGGATCAGAGAGTGGGAGTAAAATCCTTCATACACGTGACCTTTGGTGTCAAGGAAGAATGCAGATGGTAGTATTTCAGCTATTATATTATATTGTAATACTAAACTCCTCATATCGCTGCGTTGGTTGTCTATTGATTTTGAAGGAAGATTGCTTATTAAAGTTATGAAGTTCAGCAGAAATTGGGCTGACTCTTTTGAATAGGCTTGTTTCCTCTTATATGGGAAAAATGGAGTCTGGAGAACTTATTTTGGACTTGCCTTTTTTTTCTTTTTTTCTTTTTCCCTTAGTTGGGTAACACTTTGGAAAAAAAGCACTTGACTACTTTTTTAATTCCAGTACCCAGTACAAACTTAACTTGAATTTAGGACTTGGTAACTGGTTTATTACTGCTTTTTATTAAAGGCTTGATGTTCTTTCTTGCAGTCCCTGTACACGTTACTCTGTCCCTCAGAGAATGACCACATAAACAGTTATTAGATGTTTAGCACAACAGAAGAAGTGAGATGAAAGGGGTAAAAAGAAGGGAGCTGGCAGGACCTTCCTAAAGCACACGTGTTGATGCTGGAGTAGAAACTCCCTCCTTTGCTACAGCTTGACTATTGGCAGGTTCCCTCCCTCCATCCACTGGTGACACTTCCAGCTGCCCTTTTGCACCCACTGCAGGTTCTGCCAAGGGACATCTCCACCTCCTTATGTGGCAAATGCCAGATCAGCTGTTGGTGCATGGAGATGCTCTAAGTGGGCAACCATTTCCTGCAGGGGCTGGTTGGGAATGACGACCTTATTACATTTTTTTGTTTCTTTCCAAATCAGTGAATGGTTGCACTTGCAAGGCAAAATTAACGTCTGTACTCCTATCATCACAAGTAATCTTAGAACATTAATTTCATCGATGTTCAGACAGAGGGTAAATTTACACAGGTGCAGACCAACTGTGTGATTGCTCCAGGCACGGCAGAAGTGAGCTATTTCCATCTGGAAGTCACATATCTATCTAAGCATGGTATTGAGTTCAACCCTAGTGACCAAATTTAGGTCCAGTGTCTTGTTAACATAGTTATATGGGTCTTGAACTGACCTGTAGTAGAGCTGGGTATTTCTTCCAGTTCTTAGGTGTCTGTGAAAATATGATGTAGATTCTTATATGCTTTTGAAGAGATCTGTTTCTGCAGTACGTGGATAATGTCACAATTTTTGGACACTTGCTCAGATGACTAGTTACTTTATTGTTGTGTTTGTAGAAAACCAATATAGCCCAGATCCATTTTAATTTTTACTTATCTGTTCACCTCAACAGGTGAACAGAAATAGAGGTGGAGGGAGAAAGTACAGATTGTGAAAAAATCCTATAATTTTAGAAGCTACTCCAGGGAAAAAGAAATTGATTCCCCTAATTTTGTCTGAAATGAGTGTTCCACAGAAATCAAGACAGATAATATGTGCTAAATAGCCTTTTAGCTGTTTTTGAATTGTGAAGCTCTTTCTTATATGTTGTATCACCAAGGGGCAAAAACCACATTACATTCAAGGAATATTGCTTGAATGATATACATATGTAGATGTACACAGCTCATGTGCATTATTACAGCAGAAACTGTAGGAGAAATCCAGTGCTGTATTGTATGGCAAGGCCCTTCCAAATAGGAAATTGGACATAAAAAGATCCTCATTCGTACTTATTTGGAAGTCCTTTGTTCATCTTTCTTCATGCTACTTTCACGCACAAAGCTATTTGGGCATTCATGATGAATGAGGATCAAAATGGTTTTGTACAGCATCTTTTTGGGCATATTCTAATTACCTAGGGACACAGATTAGCATTGCAATAGCTGTAAGTGCCAAATGTTGTATTTATTGTGAGAGCACTCAAATACACAGTAGTTTGTCAGCACATCACTACATGGCTCTGTCTTGAAACTGCTTACATAATTGTTTCTTATGTTGCATTTTTATCAGAGTATGGTGCAATTGTTTACATGATTCTACATAACCTATAAGAAGTCAAGAAACAGCAAAAAGGTCTAGTCTAACATCGTAAGGCCAGTCTAAAAACGATGAGAAAAGTAGCTATCAGACCAGACTTAATCTCTCTCATCTGGCCTCCTGTCTCAGACAACACCCAGTACTATGTGTTTCAGGAGAAGGTATGCGATGTTTATGGCTTAACATGCTCACAGTTCAGCTTGCTTCCTACAGACCTGTTTTGGCTTTAAATTGGCACATGCCCTGAAGCATGAGATTGTATTTCCCTAATTTAATGTTATCCTATCTAATATTGGATTATCAGTTTTTAAAACCTCAGGGGAAATTCTGGCTCGCAGAACTCTACTGCAAATAGTTGACTTGGTTCAGCAAATATTAGGCACCACGGAAAACAAATGGTGTTTGGGCTTCTGACAGGTGAACTCTGGCAAACTGAGCTGGAGTGGTTTGCAGGGTATTACCCAGACTCTCTCTGCTAGAGGCTCCTGCCCTCCTGCTGCATCGGATGTGTACTGGTGTGCCAGCTGCACCCCTTCACTAACTGCTTTCTCAGCCCAAACCTCATTAACAAAACCTTGGTCTTCCGAGCTGTTACGCTAGACTGTGATGTGAAGCCTTCTGCTGATTCCTCTGTCAGGCTTGTAACGTGTTGTGGGAGGAGGGTGGGAAACAGGAGGGTAACATCTCACACTACCCCCCTGGAGCTTGCCTGTAGGAACTCTTCAGCTTCTGTAACTCAGCATGCTTGACAAGGAAGATCCCAACCCAAACCCCTAACTTGGGATAATCGTTAGAGTTTGCAAGTCACGTCTAAGCAAAAGACTGGCAAACTGTGGCTCTTGTGTTACTTGTATGGCACAGATGTGCAGGGAATGACTGTGCTTACGGATGTGTTATGTTCCAGATATAGCAAGACTGGAATAGGAACAGCAGTGAAGTGTCATCCCCTGCTCACCCAACAGCCAGCGCTCTCTCCACCAGCTCCATTTTTACAGCCCAGTTCTTGGGCCCCACCTTGCCTGGCACACTTCTATCTCCCGCACATGCGAGTTGCTTGCCCTTGTTGCTCTGTGGTTGCACAGTGCCCTGCTGGGGTGGTTCTCAGAGGTAACACTGGCTCAGCAGTGCTCCTGCAGTGCAAGTCATAACAGCAACCTGCTGCTGACAGAGCGTTGCCTACATAAGCAGGACAGGTTTTGAGATATTTGCAGGAAAAGCTTTGTAAGAGCGTTCCAATTCTTTAATAATGATTTTCATTTTTTTTCTAGTCCAGAAAATCTAGGGCTTACACAGGTCACTAAATATAACTTCCACCTTGTTAATTAACTGCTCCATTCCTTCTCTATTTCACACATCTTTAGTCTCTATTAATGGCATATGAGTACTGGTAATGCCATTGACAGAGATCTACTTGCAGTGTTTTGGGTGTTTTCTGTCAGTGGTCTAGGCTGGAGTTTTCTCCAGCTGGCTATTGCATGTAGACTGTCTGCCAAGCAGGCTTGGATCACTTGAAAGCCATATTGACTTAATATAGACAAAAACTGTTGATTAACATGTTTTCCATCAACTAGAGGCAGGCACTTTCTGAATTTGCCTCCTAGAGAGGAAAGCAAGTTTTGAGGCCCTGACCTGTTGGAGCTACAGGGATCTGTCTGCCAAACCATTCCCTGGCACAACTGTGATGATTATGCTGTCTGTGGTTACTTCTTCTGACATGTACATTTTACCAGTGGTTTCCTTGACTCAGAATTAAGGAATTCTGCAATATGGGAAGTAAAATAGGTGGCCCTGGAGAATGCAATATCTTTATTACTCTCTTTTTTGTATTGCTCAAAAGTATGTTAGTCACACTGCAGGAAGCACGTGGAAGATATATCCTTCCTTGGGGAACTTATAACTTAACTGAAGAACAGAACAAATAAATATAGGCAAAGGAGGAAGTGGAATAGAAGAGGAAGGATACAGTCTAGGTAGACAGATTGATAAATATTTCATAACATAAGCAGAGGCTGGAACTTCTGCTATCAGTTGGTGGAGATTTATAGATAAGATCATAAAAACATAAGGAATATCTTACAGGGTCAGATCAATGGTCCATTTAGCCCAAGATTCTGTTTCAGCGGTGGGAATACATGATGCTACTTAAAGAAAGGACATAAGCTTGGCCACTTTCTACATTCTATATATAAAACCACAGGGTACCACAGTGCTCATCCAATCTGACCTACATGACATAAAACTACTGAATTAATTTCTCTTTGAACTAGAAGAAGACGTCATGCACCTCAGTGACACTCTGCTGCTTAACACCAGCTGCGGATTTACCCAGAGATCTTTGTGGCTTTGTTTTCCCTTCATTTAACGTGTTTGAAATGTTAATATGCTTCCTTTTTTTTTAATAAGTTATCATCACCAACATCAGCACTTTTTTTTTTTTGCCTTGCCAGCTTTCACAACCCAGCAATAGAAAGAAAAAAGACCTACCACAAAACTCCATGTGTAAAACGATAAAGGCTAGTTCCCTGATAGCAAAAGCTGGGAGAGGGAAGGGCACAGATTCCCTACACCTGGAACATTTTCTGTTTACAGCCCAATGTCCATCATAATCCTAGTATCATAGGATGAAGTCACTCTTATCTGTCAGTTTAGAGGAGGGGTGTTTCACCCATGTTTCTGTATGCCCAGGTTTTATATATTTTATATTTCAGTTTTTTGAATCTGTGTGTGTGTCTGTGCCTGTATATCTGTTTTTTTTATTTTTTTTTTTTTTTAATTAGTGTTTTATGCCAACAGTTACTTAAATACTTATGTGGTGGTTTGCCAAAAGAAGTACATAATGTTACATCCTTAGGGAAGTTTTCTGCTTCTACTAATGCCACAGAAAAGGGCTCTGCATTTCTTAAACAACTCTGAGAATTGTGTGCCAGATCCTTGTTTGATGTAAACTGGCTTAGCCCCGCTGAGGTAAATGAAGCCTACTGAATAATGGCAGCTGAGGCACTTAAGACATGTCAAATGAAGTGTTACACAGAAATGCACAGTGCACAGAAGCATTGCAATCCCCATACAAAAGGGTAATAAACATCTGAAAGGGTTTTCTGCAGATATCTGTGATTATCATCTCAGGGAAATTCTTAACCCTGCAGTTTGCAGAACTTCTCTAAGTTTTCCCTCTTTCTTTTTTGTTTTTATACTCCAATACTGAATATAGCCACTAGACAGAAGGAGGGCCATTTTGAACAAATTCCTCATCAACTGTAAAGCAAGTGAAAGGCAACATAACCTTTGTTCTCTCAGTAACTTTCCAAAACAGCTGCCTAGCATAAACATCTTGGGAAATATTATTTTGTCCCCAACAAAGTAAATCATCCGACGTGAAAAACTGTTATAATATTACAGCTCTGTCATGATTTACTAGATGCAAACGCAAAATATTTATGGCTTCCTTGATGGGTTTACATGTCTTTTCTTGATGCTAGAGGAAAAACTTCCTGTAAATAATATAATTTAAACTGCTGTTCAGCTATATCTGAACATCATTGCTCAGAATTTCCAATAGTCTTTGCACTTTGCATAGATGCTTTTATTTATACTTTGACATGAAGGGATATATTTCCAAATTTATGCAATACATTAGGTTCACTGTTATTATATATTTTTACTTTGTGGATTTTCAATATTTACAGTAAAAAATCTACGTATTTATTTTAATTATGGAAGTGCTTAGAGGCCATGCAAAGCATAAAGCTATTGTGTAATTACTTGTACACGAAACTGTCAGAGTTTCCAGTCTATGTAGAAACTACTCGCAAACTTAACTTTGAACGGATACTTAAGTAATGTCCTAATGAAATGGCAGGGCCCTTCCCCTTGAGCCAGGCCATGGCAGAGGCGGGTAGAGGGATTGCTGCATGGACCGCTCTACAGGAGATTTGGGGAAGGGGGACCCCAAATGGGGCGCACGTGCCGCAAGCACTGAGGGCGGCTGCCCTTCTCCCTCTGCCAAGGAGAGCATTTCAGAGTCCCCCGTGGCAGCCCAGCTGGAAGGAGGAGGTCCAAGTGCCAAAATGTCTTTCTATGGCTCAGGCAACCCAGACTGCCTTTCTTCTTTCTTTTCTAGGTGGTTTAACTAGAAATGTGTATGTATATGGAGGAGTTTTTTCTGTTGCTGTTTTGTTATTTTACAAGGTAGCAGCACTCATATGAGGTCCTGCTATTAATTTTACTGTTCATGTCATCCCTGTATTTATGGTTGCTGAATCTGGAATGTTTCACCATTCGGATTTCAGCCTTCTGTTCAAAATAAAATAGATGTTGGGGGCTTTGGCTCATGGTTTACATAATCTCTGCTAACTGTGGAAAAGCTGCTATGACTTCAAGGTTTGGATCTTTGCAGCTGTCTCCCTCACGGGGAGGGTGTACCCAATTATTACCTCCCGCCTGTTGCAAGGCTGCAATGTATCATCCGGGTCGCAGTGCCATGGTCCCTTGGAGCTCAGCATTACATGCTGAGTCCTTGTGGAAACCCATTAATAAGCAGTAGGGCCCTCCGCTTAGTTACGAGCCAGGCTGGCGCTGAGTTTTAACTCGTTTTTTCTCATGCAGTGGCTGTGGAGACATTCCAGTCACACAATTAATCTACAAAGAGAAAGGCTGTAGAAAGCAGTTGGGCTGCAAGCTGCAAATGAGAACACTGCAATCTGTTGTTCACGGGTAGGTCTGCACATGGATGGCATCCTAAGGCAGGACCCCACTGCATGCAGCAATGTAACACAAGGATGAGAAGAAAACCATGAGAAAGAGTCCTTCGGTCTTCCCTCTCCCTGGGAACAGATCTGGGGCAGGCTCCAGACAGGTCTGGTGAAGGCCACAACAACCTCGGGGTGCCTAAATGACAGCTGGCAGCCAGCAAGGCCAGGGGACCGCTAGTTACATCCCCAACACCAGCAGGAAAGCAGATATGACACGGTGGCTCATATGCTGCCTCTTGGCTCCGGTGGTTCGCGCAGGATTGGCGAAGGCAGGTTTCTCAGCAGAAACTGCTGGCAGTGCAGTGGGAAACAGCAACCTCGGCCGCTGGAGCTGGTCCTGCTTTTAAACTGACTGTTATCTGTGGCCAAATGTCTTCTCTGTTGACCGGAGCATGATAAAATTTCTCTAATGAGAATATATTAATGTTAGCAAATTCCCATCTAGTCAGCCATGCTCAGAAATTGGCTATTAGCTTTTTATTTAGATTTCTTTTTAAAAAAATGAAAATGCAATACCCCTGTCTAAAACTCAGGGCATGAACAAACAAGACATTTTAATAAGTGTGCTAATGTTCTCACTACAAGCCTCTTGGTGCACCAAAACGAAAGCCTTTCCTCACAACTCAATTATTTCCATTCACTCCATCTGCACAGAAAGCCCAGAAAAATACATGAGCTTAAGCACATTTGGAAAATCAGCAATTTTGAGTACTGTCAGATCAGGGTTGGGGCAGTGAATCTCCAAAGACATTCCGTAGATTATGCCCTCCACAGTCTGTCCCAGCTTTCTTTCTAAACCTCAGGCTGTTAGTTAAAGCAGCTCTGCTGATTTTATTTCCAATAGCGGTAGACAGAGGAAGAGAGAGGGAAGGTCTCTGCGACATCCAAGACTGAGGCAAGCAGTAACTGTATATGCACTTATTTGCTGTACGGACGACTGCTCAGCCCAGAAACAAAATGGAAGGCAAAGCGAGATCCGCGTCTCATGACAGCTTTATTGCTTTTCTCGCCTGGAGGCATTACGACACTTATTGTAGCATTTTTGGGAGACTTTGAAATTCCTTTACTTCTAATTGCAGAACTTGTGTCATGTGGGGAATTTGAAAATAGCCTCTTTTCATCTTTTCCAACAGTCAAATGTTACATGTTAACGTTTTATTCCGCACATTATGAATTCAGAGATATAGAAATGACTGGCATTTCGCTCCACATCTTGCCGTGACTTTCTCAGCTGAAAAATGCCTATTTGAACCCAGCCACCAGCACTCTGCCAGGAGATGTCTATTAGAGAAGTGTCTTTCGGAGTCAAACTCCTGCCCCACCAGCAGCAGCCTCGCTGCCCCCAGACGCAGCGCAGCGTTTGGACCTGCTCCTCCAGACCTCTGCACCTGTGTGTGGTCCCCGTGCCAGGCGCTCGCGGGAACAGGCTGGGGGAAGATACCTGGAGCTGCCATCCCTGTGCAGGATTTGCCACTGAACAAAGCATGGACTGGGTCGTGATAGCTGGTGTGGGATCCCTGGGGCAGGGATGTGCATCTTCTACGGAGCTTGGGCCGTAACAGAGCAAAATGTGGGTATCAGTAGAATGTAAATAATAAAAGGAATAATAAATTGCAAAATCAAGCCCTGTAATGAAAAAATAAATAATCTAGATAGAATGTCTTAGAGTGTCTAAGCCTGATTTATTAGCAATTCTGGCTGACCGTTATTATTATTAGGTGAGCAACTTGCAGTGATTTTTCACCTGATGCTCTGCAAATTAACTATGCTACAGGATGAACGCAGGAGATTTGTGTTTATTGTTTTATGAAATTATACAGTAGGTAAAAATTCACTTGGAACATCACCACCATCACTTTGCAATTTTATGACCTATAGCGCATCTGACACACAGTAGTACTGCTGCTCAACACAGATGAACAACAACATCAGTATCGCTGGTCATCTGGAGCAGTGAATAATAGCAACAGGAGCAGAGCCAATGCTTATTTCAGGTTGGCACAGAAATCCACTCACCTGCAGGTTATTCTCATGTTTATTCCATGTGAAAGAGCAGAGGGAGGCTTTAGCTTTTCTGACACATTATATGCTGATGTTTTCCAGGCCAAAATTCTGTGCCAGATATCCTAATTATGTACAAATTCCCTCCCATCCATCCCCATTGCAGTGACAGGTGAATCACTGGCTGTGTTTATTTGCCCTCCTCAAACAGGATGCAACTATGACCCTGAGGAAAAAAATACATTTGCATATGCAGAAGAAGCTGGTGGCAATTTGTATTCTAGTTTAGCTCTTATTGTAGTAAATGACATTACTGTAGACCCCTAATATTTCTTTTATGTCAGATTCTACTTACTGGTTTCCATTTCCTAGAGTCAATACAGAAATCAGTCATGTCAAAAGGAAAATTCAATAAGAAAATCCTTTATGGCATAAGCTTAATTATGGAGATGTTTTCTTTTGTAAAAATAGAAGAAATCCGAGTACCAGAGCCCTTTACAGATCTTTCTACACAATATGAAGTAGTGGAATTTATATATAAAAAATTATGACTGAACTTTTATTATTCCTTACATAAAAAAACCCATGGGGAAAGGCCTGAAGACATTTTGTTCTTGACTAAATCACGGCACGATGTCATCTTAACTGTGCTGACAGAAAAGGAAAAGCATTGCAAATTAAGTATGATACAGCAATATTTTAAAATCTTGATGTCCTTCCTGCAACACATTGATTCAGTCATTAAAGCCCACATATTGAAACCGGTTGAGAAAAATATTGGGAAGTGAGCTCTTCCTGGTGTCCTCAGATCTATAGAAACTATGTTTTCAGTCTCTTAATTTTCTAGCTAACGAACTGGACTTGAGAATAATGTTTCATATGAGTTTTGCTGGAACATACTGCACGTGTTGGTAGCTTTTATGCAAGGAGGGATGAGGGTCTCACCTTGAGCTGGATTCTAATCTCTTATTATTTTATGAGATTTTTGTGTTTCTCAGTGAACTAAATGCATATAAACTCTTACTGGCACAAAGCAGAGCATCAGAATCTAGCCCAGCATGAGATACATATTTTATATGATGCTAAGATAGTTTCTCTAGGAGAATTTAGATCTCAAGAAAAATAAACAAAAAATGATGTAACTCAATATGCTGTATAAGAGCGGAATGGCAGATTTTGAGGGGTGAAAACACAGTCTTTACAACAGATCTAGATTCAAACTTCATACATGCATGTTTTTAGAAAGTTAGAGTCAACTTTGCTTTTGAAAATATCAGAAAATTCAGATTTAATTTAATCTCAAGAACAACACCTACTATATGAATTCCTCTACACATTTTTCCCTCCTTTTTGTGTAATTTCCCCCACCTTTTACCAGGGTTATAATGTTAAGAATTCCCCCTACCATTCTTAAAGCAGTAACCCAACACTAAATAGTTTCCTTCTCATAGCATGTAGATAACAGTGATGAAATATGAGCTTTTATCTCCACTCTTTAGCATTTCCTTTGTGGGATTTTATGTGGGATAGCTAGTTCAGTGCAAAAGCACGCTTTCCCTATTCACTGAAGATGCAGTGCAAGATTTTAATATCTTAATTTCAAAACTGCACATCCATCCTAGAGACAGTACAGAATGAGCGCTGTGCCTGCTGTGTGCAGATCTATGCTAGAGGTAGTAAGTTAGACTCGGTAGAACAGGCTTGTTCCCGGACCAGTGCTTAATTTTCCCCTTTAGCAAGCTCTGTCACTGATGCTCAGCGGTGCTACAAAGTCTGCCTCTTCCCATCTCTGCTTGCCCAGACTCGGGGCGTGAGGTTCCCACCCCACCTCACCCCAAGGTGTTCAATCAGCACAGCCTCGGCTACGCTGGTAGGCAAATATATCCCAGATTTATTTGGCTAAAACCGCTCGTGAAAGCAGGGGCAGAAAGAACGCAAATGCTGTAGCCCTCTGTTATCTTCTCTACAAAGTTACTGTCAGTAAGAAACAGAGCAAAAATCAATGGTTTTTCTTAATGGAAATTGGAAGAACTCAATACCTAATTAATTTGTGTCTTTCAGTTCCTGTAACTGCTAACAATGCTGGATGCAACATTGCCAGCGTTTGTTACTGTGCTTTTTTTCTATGTCTTTCATCTCCCACATCACACCACTTACACCGTCTTTTTGATATTTCCTTTTTATACTTAAGGCTTTCGCATCGGTACCTTTCTCATGAACCTCCAGAGATAATTCCCAGAGGACAAAAACAATACCGCCAAACTTTATGTCGACTAATCATCACCATGACTTCATGCAAACTATGAAACTATCTATGCCCAGATGCAGATTAGCTGCTACTATCAGAGAGAACCTTCATTAATAAAGACATTATAACATTTTCAAAATGCCAAACTTGATGTCTCTCAGATCAAAACATAAAAGTGTATCCTACAGGGTATTATCACTAGTGCGGTTTTTTTCCTGTTTCCATTTTGGTACTGTGTTGATACATAATGTACTCTTTAAAACTATTGCACTGCATCTGAATACACTGCATTTTCAGCTCAAAAATGCTGACAGTCATACAATTTTAGTAATTCACCTAGTGAACTCAGAGGGTTACCTCTAAGGGCCTATTGAAAACCCATTAACTTCATCAATACCATTCTGGGTCCTGTGCTGTGAGCTGGTGAGCTACAACACTGTTTACGTGGCTCTATTGAAAAAAAAAATTGCTTTTATTCTGATTTGGAAACACAATAGTAAACATTTTATTCCTTGACATGGATGGGATCGGTTTTCTTTGCACTAAAATGAGTGAAGTAACTTCTTCTAAGAGGCTTTGATTGAGTGCAACTTAGTTTTTAATGCTTGAAGTGTACTAGATAGGTTACTTAATCAGTTTTTCTGATAAACTATGCTGGCTGGTGTTTCTAGATTATTAGAGAGGTGCTTGAAAAAAAGATTTTTATACACACACAAACTGAAAGCAAGACTGAATTTGTGCGTTTGCATATTACTGAATAAGACACTACCTTGACAACCAATTTAAGGGCTCTGAAGAAAGTTTGATCTCATAAAAATCCAATATAGACGCTTCCCGAAACTAAAAAAGAAAAGAGAACTTTGTCTGACGGAAGAAGCAAATACTGCTCTTTCAAAAATGATAAATGAAAAGAAAAATAATAAGGTCTAGAAGTAAATTCTTGGCTCGACAACCTGTCTGCTAACATTCTCACAGCTCTGACAACACCTGCTGAAGCAAGTTGGAATGTGACAACATTCCTGAACGGTACTACTAACACATGCCATGTGCCTTTACTAAAGATAATGCATATGCAGAATACATCATTAACTTTCTTTTAAAGCCTCTTTGAGAACAAATGTAAAGTAACATAAAGTATTTAACTGGAACCACTGAATTATCACTTTCAGACATTCAGTAAAGTGGGAAAGGACTCGGTTATTAGCACTCTGGGCTACTCATTGCCCAAGCTGCAGCTGCTCTAGCACCGTGTAGGATAACACCAGGCAGTAGGGAGGCTGGAATATGAGTCCTTCCTGCAGGCCATTCCAATGCTTGGGTACCATTTCCGTCCCGAATTACAATGAAAAATCAAAATAGAGACTAAAAGTGGAAGTGAGGAACACTGCAAGTTTTCTTTCATTTAAATATGTCAAGGAACTTGGTCTTTGCATGGAGTGACAACTTAATTCTGCTCCTCTGAGTTGTCACAGAGGTTTGTGCAAATCGTAATTTTAAATCATGCAGTCCTGTTCTCTTGGATGTGTTGGTCTCTCTGCCTTGACTACATCTCCTGCGCTACATTTTAGTCAGGGGTTACACTAACTCATTATAGTGGGGAAATGGAATAGAGCAGAGGGAACTGTAGCTGTTCAGTGCAGAGATTAACTGAATTTCCACTGAATGTATTAATTTGGCTTAAGCATATGGTAGAATCGGGTGACTACCATTCAATGTCTTTGATTTACAAAAACTGTTCAGAGCCCTGTTCACCAGTAGGGTGATGGGGCAAATCACCCCACAGGAGACAGTTCATGCTTCTGAGCTCCTCTCAGGTCACACCACAGCCAAAATAAATTCTGTAAATTTTTTTTCTTGAACTGCTGTCACTAGACTGTGTTCAGGGTGGTGTTTTCCTCTGTTTGTGCCACCTGCCTCTGTGATGGTGTCTTACTGCGGCTCTTTCACTTCCTTTCTCCTGCTCTACATGTTCAATTCCCCTCTGCCTACACCAGCACATATCCCCCCATCTACGTGTGATTCCTTCTTGGATGCTAACATGGTGCCTCTCCACTTTTCAGGAGCTGAGCTATTTCTTATGGCTATGTCAAGAGAAGAAACATCGACTGTGGATGTTTTGTGTGAGTCATAAACACTTAAAAAAAGTCAATGTCATCCACATTATTATGTATTTTTGTAGAAATGCTTTGAAAGAAAGAAAGGGAAAAAAAAAGTAGTAGAAGAAAAGAGAGGTGAAAATCCAGTGAGGTGAAGTAGTTTGGGAACTGGCTGTGTATGCTCACAGAAAACTATAATGGAGCCTAAAAAGGTCATTGTTGTCACTGCAGCAGCAGGAGGCTGAGCTGTGCAAGCCCAGCACTGCTACAGTGACACTTGATGCACAGTTGGTCCCTTCCTAATTCGAATTTTCAGACTTCAGAGAGGATGGAGCAATCCCCTTCACAGCCACTCAAAATGTGCTGTTGCGGAAGCAGTGAGGGAGCCACGGTCGGCACACAGAAGGAAACAGAAGGGAGAGCTTGGAGGCTGTCTGCCCCGGACAGCAGAGGTATGGACAAGGTATGGTGAAGGGGGAAGCAGGATGGAGGGAACCAGGGAGTGAGTGAGATGGAGAGATGTCCGGAGCTCAAAGGTCATAAATAGCTCGAAATTTTCCAGACAGGCTCTTTTTTTCTTTTTTTTAGGAGCAAAGCCTGATGAAAGAGATGAGCTGACATAAAAATATGTTTTGCAAAGAGCAGCACATTTCCCTTATTTCTAAATCACAGGAGTCCTTTTTTACTATTATGGAGATAGGAATAAAGCCTGTTATGGCCAGTGGTATGATTTCTGCTACATCTTAACAGGGTTTTATTTTGTTTGGCATAACTTTATTGATCTGTGCTTCACTCCAAGTAACATGGGCCTTACCTACCTTTTTCAGTCATGGAAGAAAAGTTATTTATTTCTCAATTACTGCTGTTATGTGAATACAGAACTTGAGTTCCACATAATCGCACAGGGCAGGCATGTGTGGCTATGTCTACTAGCAAATTAAACATGCCCAGGATTGTGCCTAGGCACTGAATGTGCCTAGGCTACATGACGTGTCACAGATTTATGCTACTAAATTCTCTTAGTCTCTAAGATGTAGTGACCACAAATTACCTGTTAGGAATAGCTTCTGGTAAATTCCAACTCCCAAAACTTGGCTGGCAATTGTTTGGGAGATCTGGATACCGGGCAAAAGCATATAAGGCGATGTCCTAACAATTCAAGAGTACAGATCATTGCTTTCTAGTGCTCAGAAACATCCCTGGGCAGTTATTTTACTCATGTAAACTTAGACTGTGATTAGTTCTTTTCCAGGTCAATGAAGCAGACCCCACCATTACTGAATCTTTGGACATTTACACAGGTTTAAGTCTATGCAAAACAGAACAAGAATCTGTTATATTCCTTGCACTCTTATCATGCTTATCCTTCACAGTGTGGTTCTTATTGTTCGTGTCCTAAAATAAGGACATGATTTACAGTTTATTTAATGTGTATATTAAAATAGCAATAGAAAGTAAAATCTTTCCATTTTATGAGTAAGTATAAATATAATCAAGCTTATGGGACCCCACCATACTGAGTGCTGTGCAAACATATAGTGTGAGACAGTCTCCTGGAGACTACACAGAGCTCTCACTTCAAATTGACAGACACCCTGAAGCAGCAGGGATGAGGGGCACACACACATAGAATTAATGACTCGAGAAAGAGCAAGCAACAAGTTAGTAACAGAGAGATGGGACAAAGGCAATGACTTGGGGGTTACAGTGGATGTCAAGTGGAGGATGAGCCAATGAAGTACTGTCGCTGTAAACCAAGCACTGGGCTGCTTTAGGAGGAGGGTGGCCAGCAGGCTGAGGAAAGCTCTCATCCCCCTCTGCTCAGCGTTGGTGAGGTTGCCCTGGCATGCTGCATCCTGTCCTGGGCCTCCCAGCTTGAAAGGGATGTGGAGAAACTAGAGAGGGTCCTGCAGAGAGCTACCATGATGGGCAGGGGCCATGGGCCTGTGCCCTACAAGGAGAAGTGGAGGGAGCTGGTACAAAGTCTGGTGAAGAAGAGGGTAAGAAGCAATATGGTAGGAGCCTACGTGTACTTGAAGAGAAGGTGCAAAGATGTCTGACCCAAATTTCTCTCACTGTCAGCACATGGTATAACAAGAGGTGGCAGTCACAGATTGTGGCTGGGAGGGTTGGATTAGGATAATTTAGGAAAAAAAACCTTCACTAGGAGAATAGTGCAGGAGAGGAACAGGCTAGCAGGAGAGGCTTCTGAATGTCTGCCCCTGGAGGTTTGCAAGGCTTAGCTACACAAAGCAACAGCTGACCTGATCTAGTGCTGGCATCATCTGACTTTGAGTGGAAGTGAGCTGGATGGACTTGGTGGTCTGCAGCCAGCGCTGCTCTTTCTGTGAGGGAGAACCCATGTGCACGGAAGATGGGCATGAGCCTCGTCCAGAAAACAATCACGTCGACCACAAGTTGTGCAGGAGCTTCTACTGTATTCTAGTTCAGTCTATGATATTTTTGATAAACAAGGGTAACTGATCTCATAATTACTTTCTCTCCTTTTGTACTCTGCCCTGGCAGACTAGCAGTGGTGTTTACATTTTGGAGAAGTATATTCTGGTTATTAGTAGAGATGATTTCTTTCATATGCTGGGAAATTTACTTAATCTGCAGTCTAGATACTGAAGGTCATCATATATTTCAGCTATTTTTTCTTTCTAATAAGTGGTATGCAATTGCAGTTTTCATCTTTACGGGCTTTTTTTACGTTCCTATTATGAAATGACCTCAAGGAGATCCAAATTTTGCCTATGTGCACAGAAAATACTTGAATCTGCTGACAAGTATATGTCAGTACTTTATGAGAACTTGGTATGCACTGATAGTAGGATATATTTGACAAGATTAATCAGAGACCAGCTCATGGAGATACTAGCCAGACTGCACAAGTATGAGTGAAAACCACTCAAACCCAAATTAACTTAATAGAAACACTGCTGCTAGCACAGCACAGTGCGCTAAAGATAAAATACAGTGATTGGTCAAAGAGGAGAGCACAGCTAAACATTTAGTCCATTAACTATGCAACTTCCAGTCTGGTCACACAGTGTGACAGACAACAGTGGTTTGTACGTTTGAAGAAACCGTACAACAGCATGGGCCACTACCAAAACTGCAGTCGTGTTTTGGTGAAGGCTTGTGCGCCCAGTGTTGAGTACATAACAAGGCGTGCAAAAGCTGTTTGGTATCATCAAATTGGAAAGGCGCACCGTAAAACTCAACATTGGCCTCTTTCATGCCTCCTGTGCAGGATGTCCTCCGTTACACTCCTGCAAACTCCTGGTCTGTGAACATCATCTTACTACACTCAGCATACCAGCTTCGCTGATACAGCCATTCTAGAAGATCCTAAATTGCATTTAGGAGCATTTTAAAATGTGCTCAGATTTAATCTCTGCTCCCATTTGAATCAATATTAAAGTTGGAATTGACGGGGAGTTATTTTACGTATTTGTGAAAATACTCTCATTTTCTCTCAAATCTTTTGCTTTTTAATTAAAAATAGTAATTTTTAAAATTCTTCAAACTGAAAAATTCTCTCCCCTTCAGCTTTTGGCCGCTGAAAAAAGCCTCAGTGTTTAGGGAGTTTCAAAACCTAGTCTGAACTAATTAACATGTTGTGGACACAGTCTTCACTTTCCCCTTAAAAAAAAGAAAGGAAGAAAATAGACATTTCATAAAGAAACAAATTAGAAAACCAACAAAAACATGCCGGTGGAAACTATTTCACGAGCCTTAAAACTTTCATTGGCTTAAAAAAGTGCAGTGCTAGGCCAACCCTGAGCCGTTCTGTAAGAAGAGGAGACAGGTTTTGTTTTACTGGTGTTGCATAGTGTTCTGCATGTTTGTTTCATTCTGCTTTATATGAGCTTCTACTTTTGGTAAATTACAATCTTGTTATTGTAAGAGTGCTACTTCGCTAGGTTCCCCATGGAAGCAGTGGTTATGCATTCACCTAAGTGTGTGCTCTGTGTCCATCTTCCCAGTACTTTCTGAAACCACTGGTTTGTCAAATCAAGTCAAAACTGCTCTCAAAGATATTAAGCCCCCGCAAGTTATGCAAAAACAGGTGGCTGGGAGAAGAACGATCCTATTAGCATCCCCACAGAGGGGAAAGTTGCAGGATAACATCACCTTTTATTCAACACTGAAATTCAACAAGGCAGAAACATTTGATTGAAAAATGGCTCCTTCCATTGAAGAGACATCTTCAAGTGGCACCCATGCCTTATTAGATGCTGAGGAACCTGACCATGAGATCTGACACCATGGGAAAGTAGGCTCCACTTTGTTCACTGAGTTTCTTATTAAGGGACGCATTTCTTCCATGGGGTTGCTCTTTGTTTAACCTCTCCCTGCATGTTTGGAAAGTCTGACACATGGAGCAGTGTAACTGCAGCTGTGCATCAAAGAGGTTTTGGAAGAAAAATGACAACCAAATACCTAAAGCTGTAGATACGTTTGGCTTCTGGGAGACAACTGTAAAGGAAAGAAGGCAGTCTTGGCAGAAACCATGCAGATATGATACAGGGTCAGCTTGCGGATTGGACTGAGCAGGCAGTTGCCCAGAACAGTAAAACGCCCTTGGTGAGAGTGGTCATCACTGCATTGGAAAATAGGCTTGTCCTGCTGTGACAGTCAAGGGTGTTGGTGGGCACAGGGCAGGTCCTCACAGAAACCCATTCTTCTCTCACCCATGGTGGGAGCAACAGGTCTCACTCCAGCCCCAGCTCTCCAAACCATTGCCATTCCTCCACCCTCACTTCTCGTGGAAGCAGCAGCTTAACCCCAACTTCCTCCCCAGCTCCCCCCGCAGCTCGCAGCAGCAAAACTGATCTTCCCCACACCTCTGAAAAACCTTGAGCCGGCTCAGGATGCAGTGCAACGGAGACAACCCGGTTTTGATGGGAGGAGTACAGCACACTGGGAACACCAGGAGCTGTCTCTTCTCTTGACAAGTTACACTAAAACTCTTACATGCCATTTTTAACAATCCTAAAGTCATGCTAGCTGCTGCAGCAGTATTAAAACATGGGACCTGATCCTATACCACTGACATCAGAGAAAGTTTTGCCACTGCATTGAATAGGGACAGTTTAAAAGCATATGCATTTAAGACAGATTATACTTTGCAACTTTAGGCTGTAAATACATAAACTCTGTGGACATTTAAGTTTATTTCTTATACCTGTTCTAATATTAAGGCTTCAGTAGCTGAAACTATGTGGCGGGTTGACCCTGGCTGAATGCCAGGTGCCCACCAAAGCCGCTCTATCACTCCCCCTCCTCAACTGGACAGGGGAGAAAAAATATAACGAAAGGCTTGTGGGTCGAGATAAGGACAGGGAGATCACTTCACCAATTACCGTCACGGGCAAAACAGACTTGACTTGGGGAAAAATTAGTTTAATTTCTTACTAGTCAAAAATGGAGCAGGATAATGAGAAATAAAACCAAATCTTAAAAACACCTTCCCCCCACCCCTCCCTTTTTCCCAGGCTTAACTTTACTCCTTATTTTCTCTACCTCCTCCCCTTCCCGAGCGGCACAGGGGGATGGGGAATGGGGGTTGTGGTCAGTTCATCACACGTTGTTTCTGCCGCTCCTTCCTCCTCAGGGGGAGGACTCCTCACACTCTTCCCCTGCTCCAGCGTGGGGTCCCTCCCACGGGAGACAGTCCTTCACGAACTTCTCCAATGTGAGTCCTTCCCAGGGGCTACAGTTCTTCACGAACTGCTCCAGCGTGGGTCCCTTCCACGGGGTGCAGTCCTTCAGGAACAGACTGCTCCAGCGTGGGTCCCCTGTGGGGTCACAAGTCCTGCCAGCAAACCTGCTTCAGTGTGGACTCCTCTCTCCACGGGTCCTCAGGTCCTGCCAGGAGCCTGCTCCAGCGTGGGCTTCCCACGGGGTCACAGCGTCCTTTTGGCATCCCCCTGCTCCGGCGTGGGGTCCTCCACGGGCTGCAGGTGGATATCTGCTCCACTGTGGACCTCCATGGGCTGCAGGGGGACAGCCTGCCTCACCATGGTCTTCCCCACGGGCTGCAGGGAAATCTCTCCGGCGCCTGGAGCACCTCCTCCCCCTCCTTCTTCACTGACCTTGGTGTCTGCAGAGTTGTTTCTCTCACATCTTCTCACTCTGCTCTCTCTGGCTGCAAGTGCAACTCCCCTGTAACTTTTTTTCCCTTTCTTAAATATGTTATCCCAGAGGCGCTACCACTGTTGCTGATTGGCTCGGCCTTGGCCAGCGGCGGGTCCGTCCTGGAACCCACTGGCATTAACTTTATCGGACATAGGGGAAGCTTCTAGCAGCTTCTCACAGAAGCCACCCCTGTAGCCCCCCCGCTACCAAAACCTTGCCATGCAAACACAATACAAACTATTATTACTTGTCTTTGTTGCTAGACTGTTTCAAGCTTCGTGGCCTGATATTTTTGCAAAAGTTGAGCAGAGTTATTGCAGAAAGTTGTCTGTTAAGTGAAGGAATCATTCTGATTGCACTTAAAAAGTCCATTCTCATCCTAGAGATGTTAGGGGTCCTCCTGGCACTCCAATTTTATGCACCGGTACCTTCAGCAGAGTCAGTCATCTCTCTGAAACTGGAACAAGCTGCGCAAGTAAACCCCGTGGGAGAACTATGCAGTAACGTGGCCTTGGGGAAAAACTGCAGGGATGAACCAGCCAGGCTTCATCCAGTATAAGTAGTTTGCAAAACAGGAGCCTGCTTCTCAAAAAGGCAGGAATAAAACAAAGTCCCTCGAAAGGAGCCTCCCCTTCGCCTCTGCCTCCACAGGTGTGCACAGAAGAGCCTTCCCTTATGGTGAGAGGGGCTTTCTCCTGCCGAACACAAGCAGCCGGGGGATGAAGCTGGGGAGAGGAGCCGGCCGGACTCCAGCTGTGAGGAGCTGCTGCAGAAGCCACCCGAGCACTCGGGGAGCTTCCCACTGCTCCAGCCAGCCTCTCGCGGCCCCGAGCCCTCCGCCTCAGCCTCCCTCGCCCTCCCCGCGCCAGAACTGCATAGAAGTGCTCAAACGTGTTACCTCATATTACCTCTTTGACTGAGAGCTGGACTTGCAGATGAATTAATTTCTATGCAAGAAGTACATGCTTGATGCGGAAAAGTGAGTTTTCTCTGAGAGGAGAGGACTTTCTGGCTAAAAGTCAAAACAGTTGCATTTTTACTTCTTCAGTGACTTATTTTGGGGTGAGGGCGACAGTCGGAGGGTGCTAGTGTGGGGGAAAGGACTACTTCTTCACCAGCAATATATTTGGAATACAATCCTTTGTTTCAAACTCCAGGAACAGAGACTTCTTTTAAATCTAGAAAGACTGATTGTCTTTCCTAATTACGGTATGCACCAGAATCACTACAGTGTTAAAATTTGATTTATGAAGTGTAAAAAATTGATAGAATTAGGCGATCTGTTTTCCATTGAGTCTTGCCTTTATGCTCAGCTGCCTGAGATATATGCAAGGTATATATTATCAAATAATGCATGTAAGACTGGTTATTATTGACAGCTAATAACACACTTATTTAACGATCCCAAGCAAACTCTGAGTGTGCTAATGTTACATCAAATCAGTCATTAAATGCTGTAATGACCACTTTTGTAGAGTTTACTGGTACCATACTAAAACCCATATTTAATGGTTTAACAGTTTTATTTTTTACAGGAAAAACCTTCTGCTGTCTACTTGCTGCAGAAGAGCAATCAAGATTCAGTTTCATTTCCTGTATGAAATATAGGCTTTTACTTTTATCAAAAAAGTTATAATCTACAATATATAATTTCCTATCAGCTCATTTACATCAGCATACAGACAGGATGTGGGTAGGCACTTAGTAGCTCATGATTAACACTCATGCAGCTACAAATTCTCATTTACTAATAAAAAGAGAGAAAAAGAAAAATACACCCCCTGCTGTAACTTAAGTGAAGACAAATTTTATTATTAATTTAATAACATAGCTTATTTATTCACACACAGAGAGAATCCCAGAATGCATGATGTCTGAGAGCTGTAAAGGCCTTTACATTCATCTTCACGAGTGAGCAAAGTGATAACTCATAGCGGTACAGCCAAGAGTGAGTTATTAGATCACTTCTCAGAGATAAAAGGTTAGAGCAGATTGCAACCATCAGATCTTTTAATGTCTCTGTGTATGTTCAACAGTGAATATGAAAAGATAGACCCTTTTTTTGCTTCATGGTCTAGCAAACTGCTCTGCAACTTTTCCACAATTGCCCTTGGTTCTCCCTATATTTTCCACCCAAGTTGTGCTGACTTTGCTGCTCAGAGTTTTGTCTTTTATGTCTCGACATCTGTATGAGCTAGTTATTCAACTGACTAGAAGATCAACAGCTGTTTTTTTCAGAGACGGATTAATACCTTGATTTTCAGTGGCACCAAAGAACACACATCTAGGGAAACTTCTTATTGGCTCAAGCCTGTTGTTGAGGGAAAGGGTAGTTTACATGTGCATTTAGCCTGACCCTTTCACTTCAGCGTGACCTTTTTATTCCAACTGCATGGTGGCTCTTGAATAAAGGCAGCAAGCAAAGCTCATTTTGTCACGGCACGGTGGCTGTGAGCACTCACTGGACTTGGGGCACTCAGGCAGGACCAAACAGCCCAGCAGGGTACAGATTTGCAGCATCTACATTAAACTGCTAAACTCATTTGCTATTCTGTCTAAAGTCATGGGTTTGATTATAGATGTCCAAAGATAACATCAATGATGCAGACATTTGCAGTAGCTGCTATTTTGGCTGGCTTGCCACAGGCTGACCAAAGGGGAAAACAAAGTCTGCTGCAGCTGAAGCAAAAGAAACACACCTTTCTTGCAGGCATTGCAAAGAACTCCACTGAGCTGTCCTGGAGCTCAAGCACTGACAGTGATCTGACGTGCTCATAAATGTATTGCACAATCAAGAAATCATCTAGCTCTCACAGATCTTACTACTTAGTATTAAATCAGTTGTTTACAGGTATTTCTTAATCATATTTTAAAATTACAGAATCTATTACTGCAGCGTGTGCAATGCTGCCTGTAAGTGCAACCCTGTTATTTGCAAGTGTATTTATGATACTTATTAATAAAACCCAGGTGAAACTGTTATCTCAACTGACTTGTGTATATAAAGACACACGGGTTACTTTCTTATACCATTAACTTTGATTAATATAAGGAAGATTTCGCAGGGTTTAAAGAAGGGGACTGAGAACATGGACTCCTGGTTTACATCTAATGATAATTAACATCATTGGATTGATTGCAGCTATATTGAATTCTGCTAGTGGACTTTCTAAACCACAGAATGCAATCCTCCAACTTGTCAGGACTCATGCTAGCTGCGTCCTGAGCAGCAGTTAGACAAAATTGGGTGCATGTGTTCTTTATTAAAAGAAGCAATCTGCTTTTGGAAACATTTGTGTATCTATGACAAATAAACATTGGTTTCCACTTATGAAGATAGGGCAATGCTTTACAGTAAATCTTTCCTGGGAAAAAAAGTAGTATGTACTGTAAATTAAAAAAATAGTGGTAGAAGCACATTTCACCTCTCTGCAAGCGATGCATGTGTATGCATTTCCCATCAAGGGCTTCCAGTCATAAAGCTAAAAATACAGGCAGAGCGAGGAGAGAACAGATGAGATTAAAAACTAAACCAAAACACACTGTAAGATGTGATTAGAAGAATGAGGCAGGGTTGACAAGGTTTATTAACTATCAGCCTTCCTGCAACAATACATCAGCCCCAGAAGGCTTTTGTCAAAATTTCTTATAAAAAGGTGGGGGAGGGGTCGCATTTTCAGAAATTGCCAACATGCACATCTTCAACGGGAGCTGCAGGTCCTCAGAAAATGAAGTTCATGGTCTAATAGGTTCCAGTTGCCTCTGTTCCTGTCTGCAGGTCATGCTGTAAAATTACAGCATTCATGCATAGCAGGTATAACGCTCAGAAGAATTGTCAGTGAGGCACAAAAGCTGTCCAAGGTTAGGGACCCAGACAGGTTTCTGTAAAGCACCAGATTATCAGCTATTCACAGTGAAAAATGAAAGGGAGAGGAAATCTTATCTCCAGGATTTGGCATCAGTCAATAAGAAATCTTAAGTTGGAATACAAAGACCTAACGGTGAATAAATTGTTAGTAGCCTTATTACACATATCCATTCTGGGTAGATTTTTCACACAGGACCAAAGCAACCTATTTCTTCTACTGTGCTCTTCTATAATGCACTATATTGGACCTAAACCCTGCAAGAGAACTAGGGGGCTTTCAAATCAATTTGTTTCAAAATCTCTGGGAGGATTTACTGCGTCAGTTTTTCCACCATGATGTTCTGCACAGTGGACAAACTAGTTATAGGCCTATCCATTTGAGACTGGTGTTTGGTATAAAAAACTTAGCCCACAGCTGAAAGAAATTAAAAAACTTCTACCCCAAAAGAAAATATAACAGAGCATGAGAAATGCAAAACAACCTGGTGTTACCTTTGGTTTTGGGAGAGGATTGTTCAGACCTTACCCCTCCTGGTTGTGTGTGTTTTGAGTGGAGCAGAACCAGGTGGGAAATTTCCGATTAAAAAAAAAAAAGCTGTAAATTTATAAAGCTGTAAATTTATTCTTTTTAAATGTTATAATTTTTAAATTTTTTAGAAACTTTTTAAAAAGTTATTGATTTTTTTAAGTGTTGAGAGGACTGATTTTTCAGACCAAATGTAGTTCTTGTCAATGAAGGATGTCATTTTTTGTTTTTTTTGAAAACCAGCCAGTAACTTGGTGGCTAATGAATACACTTGTTCTTTCTGATTCAGGCCAGAGATTTGATCTGACGTCACTGACCTCCAAGATGACTGCCCAAGTCATTGGGTTATGATGCTCTAGTCCTCTGCTCCAGGTGCCTGCATCTGAACTTCTCATGGGAGAGCTACCCCACTTTCTACTGCACAGAAGCCTAACACCCTGACTTTCCACACCCCATGTGCACAGCATAAGCACTGGGCTGAGGAGCCAGTCTCTGCTTCACTGAGCATTTCAGTAATACAAAACAAAGGAGCCTTGACAGTGACAAGCAAGAGCTCTTCATTGCTCAGCAGTCGATAGCCTGATTGCTATCAGCATCAGTGAGTGATGGATCACTTAAGAAAGAGTATATTTTTCTTCTCCCACCTGAGAAATAGAAATAATAGAGCTTCTTTTCCTGGTATTCAGGGTATTAGGATAAATGCAGTCAAGCTGGGAAGATGCTTAGGAAGGTGGCTAGCCACACACACAATTAAAATGACTTTTGAAGCAGCAGTGTCACCAAGATGCAGCTATAAAACAGGATGCTGGCCAAGACCTAGCCAAAAATCTATGGTAGCAGTTGCATTGTGCATAAACAAGAGCCTGCTGATCAGTTAGCAGAGAATCAAGGAAGAATTGTTGTAATCAGACTCCAAGGTCACAGAACATGAAATCTAATCTCTAAATTATCCTTTTTTGAAAACCATATTTACCAATATTTCTAGAGGATAGAAAGAATACCTTGTAGACATTCATCCAGGAGTCTAAAGTGAGAGTAGAGCCCCAGTTTCACTCTATAACAATTTTCTGCCAATGTAAAACCAATGACTTCAATAATATTACTCCTGATATGCCCTGGTGCAAAGATGATCAGGGCTCTAAAAAAGGAAATTGTCATATTACCATAATTGTCAAGAAGAAAATGGGAAAGCAGTTGGGGATTTTCCAATGAGACATGCTTGCGTCAGCAGTTGTCAATTCTTTGAAACAGAAATATCTCTCAGAAATACCATTTAATGAGCTGCCAATGAGCCACAGAAAGGATTTCTGTCAGAAATCTGCCTGACTTTTTGCCAGCTCATCTAAACAGTTGCTGGGAGGCCTGGGTTTCTTGGGTTTACAAATGTAGGATGGTCCTTCTGTGTGGCATTATAAATGTATGGTCATTGTGCTTTCTGCACAGAGCTTGATAGTCCTGAGAAGAGCACGTCTAACTTCTCTTGAAGCTCACAGCTTCTGTGGAAGGTGTGTTGCTGCACATTTTTCTGCAAACGATGGGAAACTGGAACCCTAGAATACCTTGTTACTGCAGCAAAAGAAAAGATCCTACTAGCTCTGGCTGTCAGACTCTTAAATTTTGACATTTTCTGAAGTAAGAGTGCTTTCCGCCCCCCCCCAATGACAGTTTAAAATTTAAAAACAGCAAGTTTTTGCTTCTTGCTCCATAAACAAAACGATTTGTCCCCTCCTTGCCACATTTTCCCTTGATTTTTGGCAACCTCAAGAAAATGGATCAACAATGCCAAATTCAAACATTTGAGTACTCCACTCAGTGTACAGTACGTAAATGTACCTCCCTTGCGGAGCAAAATATATACCAAATCATTCATATAAATATGCATAAAATATATATGTACATACGTATGTGTGTCTATATTTATATTATGTATATCAGTAGGTATATATACCTCCATACACTATACACAAATGCCTCCCAGTATCTTGTATATACTTCTATTCATAAGTTTTCTGTTGAATTTTAGCTTACTGCTGGATTATAGAGGAAGTAATCAAAGAAGGAACAATGCAATCTAGGGTAGCACAATTTTTCCATCATTGCAGTCTTAATATTAAGAGAGGAAGGCAATTTTCAGAGAGGAGACTTCAGGTAGCCAGTTCATGGGTAGATCTGGGGTCTAGTCATCCACAAGAGGTAAGACTGGCAGAGATAAAGCTATTTCTCCCATATGTTTCACATTCCTACACAGTCTGAGGCTTTGTCTCCCACACATTTCACATGCCTACACATGGGGGTTCCGGGGCCTTTCTCCCCCAGAGAGTTCACTTACAAAAACTCTTGACTGAGGCTGGTGCTAAATGAACCAGACAGTGCTGCAGTGCAGGAGTTAATTTCCTCATTTGTGGCTATAGTCTATCATTCAGGGATTTAAATGTGCATTGTTGAATAGCTGTGATGTGCTATTTAATTTCTGAAGTAGGTGCATATCACTGTTAGGTAAATTGATCCCTTTATCGCCTAATTTGCAGTACCTCAATGAGATATTTTGAGGCTTAATTGACAAATGCTTGAAAATACATTCACGTCCTTTGAAAGGATAGAGTGGGCGATAATATATGATCACGATGAGTATTTACAGGGACTCAGAATGGCAACTTGGGTTTTGTTGATGCTCAGCTGTAATTCATGTGTGACCTCTGCAAGGTCTCCGCTGAGAGAGATCCCAGGCCACAGTCTCTCACTGAGGTAGCATTGTCGGTAAGAGGCAGAATAACTGAGCTGCAGCTACATAGCACTGACACGAGAAAGTGCAGCAATTGAAAACAACACCCCAAAGCAGCATATTTGAAGCTATTAAACAGCATGGGGCCCAAGAATAGATGCTCACCCCAAAGAGTTTAAATAATAACTACAGCGACAACATTTCCAAATGCACAAACCCTTAGATAAAAACATGACTGAGAAGGCTGACATTCAAAACCCTTCACCAGCAGCACCAGATCTGCGAAGAGCAGCACCAGATCTGCATGAGTCACCAAATAATCAGAGCGAAGTTGCCCAGCCCCCATGCCAAGAGCAGCAGAGAAGTCCAAGAGAATTACAGGTGAGAGATGGTCTCGGCTTTCCAGCGGGGAGGAAACAGCTGGCAAAGCAGTTTTGGAGCTGGGAAAGGTTTCCAAAGCCCTCTCTGAAATGGATTGAAACTAGCATTCCCACTGAGGTGTGACTGCAGCCAAAGTGCAATTTTCCAGGATCTTGGACAGAAACAGTAAATTAGACTTAAGGTTGCATTTTAAAGACCTTTCAGGGGTGGGGGGCTTGCTGTTCCTCAAACCTGGAGTGACAGTGCTGTGTGAGAAGAGGTGGGGGATCTCCCTAACGTGCAAGAGCATTACATTAAAATAATGTGAAGTGGAAAAATGAAATGCTGAAAACAGCTTTAGTATGCCAGAAATAGGATCACGAGCTGCTGGACCAGGGGGGATTTTCCTTGTCTGATTTGGATGAGCAGGGTTCTGCAGGAAAAACAGCAGGCGATCCTGTGATAAAAGAACATCGCAAAGTCCCTGCTCACAGCTGAGCTGAAATAAGGGTGCATAAGCAAACTTTACTTCGTTGTGGAACTTCTTGTTTTGAGTGTATGGCCAAGCGACCTCAATTTGGGTGGTGGCTGGTGGCTTTTTAACACACTGGCTTTCTTCTCATTTACTTCATTATATGAAGATGAAAAGAGAGTAACACAAGAAGGCTTTGATACCTGAAAACCTGTCTAAGCATACCAGTTAGGATAATAAGGTGTCTTTTCTTTCCACAGCCTTACTCATGAAAGCCCCAGGATATAGACTAGAAAAAAGCAGCACAGCTGTTAATACTCTAATATTCATAAACCTGCATAAGTTGCTGATACCTATAATCCTACACACATTCATAAGACTGCTCCTTTTCTTTATCATAAATAAATACCAGAGACTATATCAGCGGCTCTGCTAAAGTGCAGGACTGTCCTTTGTCCCAAACCCAAGGGCTTTGTAGACCAGGCAACTTTCAACTGTGGCTCAGTGCTTTGAGAAAAGCTCACGCTGGCCTTGGCAAAGGCATGAAATCCCTTATGTTAGTTAACAACTGAGGAACTCCAGGGGGAAGATACCTTTTATTTCTCTGGGGACAAAGGGATAATTTTAATGAACAATAATGTTCTATAGTAAATTACTAATGGAGACCTACCAATTGTGATTTCAGCCCACGCCACTTGGCTGATAGCAGCACGCAATCACAGTGGGATACCACTGAGCAGAGTCTCTTTTTGATGCTAATGGAGAAGTTTATTTTGTAGTTCAGGCCTGAGATGGGAGCACCTTGCACTTCCTCCAGTCTGGAGATGATTAACTTCAGACCACTGAGGTTCTTCATACTCCACCTGTGAGACAGTACTCTGTGCCAGACACATGCCTGGCAAGTCCAGTTACCTGGCAGGACAGCAGCTGACTGCAGCTGGAGACTTTGCCTTCAGTGGGGGAGTCTTTGAGCATAAGGCCTCCCTCAGTGGCACCCTTCCTCAGCTGAGATCTCCCTTCTGCAGTGTGGCCACATATGCCAGGCTCAGCTGGATGACAGACCAGATTAAGTTGGGCTGGGCCGTTACATCGGGCGCACTGGGGTGTGCAGCCGGGCACAGGCTCTGATGCTGCACTGCAATGTGTGAGGCACCAACCTAACCAGAGAAGTGAGCACAAGATGTCAGAGCGCTGTGTGGGTTTCAGACAAGTGTGTGACATTTACAGGCTTTTGGTCAGAAAGGCAAGATAAACTCTGATTTCAAGTAATAGATATTTTAAAAAAATATTCTAAATTTCATGTGCTTAGAAACAGCAACTGAAAAATTAATAGGCTTATTCACACAGAAGGGAAGATGTATCTTTTTCCCAAGAATGAAATTCTTTTGGCAAAGGTTCTCATTTCTATATATGTCCATGGTATGTCTCCTATAGAAGACATGACTGAGAGTAAAAATAATTCATGAATGCCTGCTGCAAATGTCTCAGTGCCCACAGTCTGTCCCTTAGCTGAGTGGGGAAAGCAAAAGAAAAAAGGAAAGATTATCATGCTTTACAGCACTTGCAAAGTTCTAGGTCTGGGCTGGACAGCATAGAGTAAACAAAGCTTGTGTCATACCTTATAATCTATTTTGTTTCTGTCCATAGCATCTGAAAGATAAGGACAGAAAAGGGCATGTAATATTTGCCTCACTCAATGAGTCCCATCTGTTGCTTGCACCGGATGAGATAACAGAACCAGGGAAGAGGCTGCCGGTGCCTGTCCGGTGAGGAACAACTTCTCTCCCAGACGTATTTTGTCATGACAGATGACCCCACGGTGCTTTGATAGCAGCTGCTCGTCCCAGCTGCAGCCCAGCATCATCTTGCCATTATGGTATCAGGTACCAGAAAGGGCAGGTGAGCTTGATGAGAGCTTGCACAAGCTTGTTCCAAAACTGCATCCATTTGCAGGGAAAGGTCTGCTGAGAAATATGAAATTGGCAATGGAGGAGGGGGCCATGGGGAACTACAGACGTAATGGGCACTCTGAGGGGTCAGTGCTGAGGAAGACAGGAGGAAGGACAACTGCCAAGGATAGCCAGCAGCAATGAGAACAGTGAGGACCAGCACAAAGCATGGGTGAAGGGGATTGTGAGCCTGAGGAGTGGGTGGCAGCTGTGAAAAAATTCTGCCCAAGTGAAGATATGAAGGGAAGACACTCTTGAAAGGACAGCTGCTGGGAGCAATACTGAGGGAGCAAAGAGAGGAAGAGGATGGCTGTTATGGTGGACACCAACAAGGGAAGTTAACTTGAAGGGTTGCTTCAAGGGAAGGTTTCCTCTTGGAGGGCAAACTGAGGAAGAACATGAGGTCACAAGAAAGAAGGTAAAGCAAGGATGAGAATGATTCATCCCTCATGAAGGGATGAGAATAATTGAGCACACAGAAACGGTGAAGATAAGACAATTTCCAAACAAATGACTACAGTTACTGAACAGACCTTTCCAAGAGACACGTGGCTTTCTCCCCCTTTGTGTATCATCAGATTAAGTCCTTTGGACTTCCTGGGAAGAAAGAAGATGAAAGCTTATTCCTTGTATTCCTTGTCACGGATGTCACAGCTGGTGCGAGTGATGACCATTTCTTTGTGTGGGAGCCAGGGACACTGCCTGTGCTCTTCCCTTGCCAGCCTGGGGCAACAGTTTGCACTAGTGGGAAAGCTTCCCTGCTGTTTTTCTCCTAAGAGAAATGGCACTGAAAACTTCCTCTTTCAGCTGTGGTTTCACAGGCAACCCTCTTGCTAGATTTACAGACATAACTTTTTTCCTCAGTAGGTAGAATTTATTTTACCCACACTAATCCAGGGGCTGCATGCAGAAGAACATCTCCATGCCCTTGAACATCACTGCCCTTTGTTGTGTGCAGACAGGTAGCTGTACATCCCTTACCCACTCCTGGGCAATGTTTACCTTGCAACTGTAAAATGAAACAAAAGTGGGGTGGAAAGTCTTTATGGAGTCCAAATCACACTGGATACAGCCTACTTCATGCACTCTTATGTGCAGAAAATCTGTCTTTACAGGATAATAAGAACAAAGAGGAAATGCTGATATTTCAAAAATTTTTTCCATCCTACATCATAACTAAATATTTAAATACCGTAATTCTTTGTAAATCAGAAGTTTCAAATATTTTTAGCTCATGAATAATTTCAGTGTCCTAGCAGCAAAATGTTTCAGTGGGACCTGTTTACACAAATTGGTCTTGTCTCCCTTTTTCCTCACCACCCAGAAAAAATTACCTACATTAAAATGTATTACCCTGCAGTGGTTTGCTGTATGTCATGAGTGTCATATTCAAGTTCCACACCCCCTGAATAAGTGGATAACTTATCCATGATAAACTCCATATATCCATATTCCATTAGATCTCATAACGCAACAAGGTGCTTAGGTAGAAGGAAAAACGAACAATATTTTTGGATAGGTAATCTGGCCTGGGACCCTGGTTCTCATGGCTGCATTTATACTTGTAAACTAACTGGGCCAAGGTTACTGTCTGTTACTGAGACCAACAGGCACAGAACGGCATACAAGCATGCTGTTAAACTCTCTTATCCTTCAAAACAGGATAGCCACACACTGACTGCCTACTAGGGATGGTCCCTGGCTCGTGTAATTGTTCAGGAAAAGTGCTAATTGGTTCAGGCCAAAGTCATGCCAAGAAATATTTTTACAATTTTATGATACAGACAATAGCATTTTAGTGTCTGGGAACATTCCTGGCAGCTGCTTAATTTATTAGCATAGTACCATATGCAGCCCCAAATTAGAATTCCTTTAAGACAGCATTCCACATTATGCAGTTTAAAGCTGAAGGGATATATTGTTTAGATTTTCCCCGAGAAACAATTGAAAAATGTTGAAGTAATGGATATTTTCTCATAGAGAACACTGATTCTGCAGATGCTGCACTTTTGCTTTGAAAATCATGAATGAGCAAGTCTTACTTAACGAGACCCAAATTTTAATTGAACAGTGAATTCTTTAGGCCTTTTTCTATGTCAGCTTTGCTAGAGCTTTTTTTTTTTTTTAGTGTTTCGTAAATAATCGTTCTCACCACTTCTGTGAGTACAGAGTAGTATTTCATAAGTGGGAGAATGAGTTTCAACGAGATCAAGGTAAGAAGCATGCACTGTTGTGCAGGATAATTCCTACTTAGCCAGATAGCAGCTCTTCTACTGATAAGATTCCAGGACCAAAACTTAAAACACCACCATCCCAAAAAAATGAGAAGCATACCAAAAGAGACAAATATTTCTGGTGACTTGCCAAATATTGTGCTGGGTAGAAGTGGGACTACATTAAAATCTCTAGGTGCCCTTCAGCTTCCTTAATCACAAGACTATCTCATCTTTCTTTGGCCCCCTATTTCATTCAGCTCATACCTCTGATTTCCCACAACAAATGAACAAGGATGCTGGGAGAAAAGAGGCAATTCCACTATGGAGTTCCAACTCGTTTCCAGGGCACACTGCAGCCTATGTGCAAGTGGAGCCGGAGTCCTATGGGAACTCGACTTGGTAATAATGTTGTGAAAGGATATCACTACACATAGCAGTTAATTCACAAGACTAAATAAAGTTGAGGGTAACATAACTTTTGGTACCCCCTCAATTCTGAGTGAGCGACTTTGCAACACTAACATTCCTTTAGCATGATTTTATGCCTGTAAAATAATTTGCATTGGGGTATGACTGTGTAAGAAGCATTTGGCATACCAGTTCAGGTTTCTTCTGTTAAGAAGATGTGATTACTTGTGAATAAACTATGTGGCCAAAGGTTCTAAACAAAGTAAAGTATATAAAAGATAAATATATAAGCCTATATATAAAAAAAGAATAAGACTAAAATAAGATAAGGGAAACCAGGTTATCAAGTTGGGATATTGTCTGAACACACAGTGGAGCAGACAGCTAATGATTCAAAGGTTACTGGAGCAGGGATATCTCAGCTAGATTTCTGATGTAACGATAGTATGCATTTCATGTTTAAACTCTGAAGAGCTGATCATATAGCCCAAAATATCACTGATTTCCTATGAAGATTCTGAATCTTTGTCACAGCCTTTACCAGGACATAACAGTTGTTTCCTTTCTATTGCAAGTTGGTCGTAGCACTCAGAAATATCCATTTAGTGCTTAGGAAGAATTTTTCAGATTTGAGAGGTATATGAAGGTTGCTAAAATATTGCTGGGGATTTTTGCAGGCTTTTTAAAGTTTTATTTCTATTTACATGGCTTTTACATTATACTGCCCAAAGGGGAGAAGAGGAGGGAAAATTCTGATATGAATGAGCTTTGCCTGCTGCTAGTGCATGGGAGAGCTCTGAATGCTCCATCTGTTTTCAGAACCCAATAAATACAGATCGAGCAAACCAGGATTGGTTTTGTCAGTACAATTTTTTTGTCTGTTTGTTTTTTTTTCTTGGTAGAACCAAAATGAAAGGTGACCTGAATTTGGATAGTATTTTTTTCTCCAAACTCCCTATGTTCTGTAAAGGGGCTCAAAACTGGTGATAGTTCCAAGCAGGAACTGTTTGTCCATAAGTAATCTACCTCAATTGCACACCATCTGTAGACATCTAGCAGTGATCTAATTCACATACTGAGGATACAGAGAGAGAAGAAACCCTCCCTGGAGGCTGTCAGAGCCAGTTACCCCTATATAGTGTGGAGTGGTTTGCACTGGCACACACATGGAAAATCCAGAAGCTCAAATGGTCATGCAAATCTGACAGAACTAGCATCAGAAATGAAAGATGTTGAATAGCAGGGAGAGGTAAAGGGACGGAGTCAGCCATGAAGTGTCTATTCTATATCATTTTTCTTATCACCTTCTACAGCCCTAAAAGGAGGACCCTGACCATGAAGGAAATATTTCAAAGACTGGGAATGCCTTATTTTATTTATTTAACACACACACACACACACAAGCAAAATGACTTATATTTGCCATTCAGCTGTATCAGAAATTAATGTAATCATCTTGTTTTCCTCATTTTTACCCTTTCAGTTTCTTACGTGCTCTCCCTGCCATGCATCAGTGAGAGCTTTTCAATCTCATTTCCTCTTCTCACTTTCCATTCTACTTCTTGCTGCCCTGAGTAGGTTTAACTACCTTCCTGCTTCCCAGATTCTCATTATCATTCCATCTCTCTCCTTTCCACTACGATTCCTCTTCCTTATTCCAATGTTTCCGTCAGGGCTCCCAAAACATCTCTCTCCACTCACAATACTCCAAGCTCTCTTCCCCCATCACTTTCCCCAGTGCATCAGCCTTTATAGTCTCTTATCTATTACCAGTTACTACTATACACAGCTGCACATTTATTTAAGATTGTAAATAGTTCCATTCCTTGCTGTTCCCAGTACTTTAAAAAAAAAATAAAAGGGAAAAAACCCACCAACCTTTAATCCCTTCCCCCTCTCCTTCCTCCTGTCTCATCCTAGAGAAGAAATAAATATCTTTAATAGGTCTTTTTGTTTGTTGGGTGGTTTTTTTTTGTTGTTTTTTTTTAAGCTTTAGTTTAGCAGTTAGCATATGACAGTCACTGTATGTCTCTTGAGGGAAAGTGATACTGAAAAAATGTTTTGTAGAAATGCTGTGTGTTCATCTCTGACAGAAGCCAGCCCTGCTCAGTGTTCTCCTTCCTGGGAGCAGGAGCATACGCATCCACCGCAGTGAAAGCTCTGCCACTACGTAAGTCTCTTATCTGCTTCATGTTTTAGCATGGGAAAGTGGGAGCTCGGGAAAGGAGAGATCTCTGTGACCATCAGGGCAGCCTCACAGGTTTTCTTGGCTGCTGGCAGTGAGCGCAGAGCATGTGGAGAGCTGAGGCAGAGCAGTGGGCTGGTGTGACCACCATAGCCAGGGGCTACTGACTTTACACAGGTGAGACTAACCAGGCTAAGGGCTTCTTTGTTCAGTGGACCCTGATCTTTGCTCAGCCTGGCACTCTGGGTTACTGTTCGTACCAATTTCGCTTGCACTGGCATAAATATTTACTATAAAATTCATGAAGTTGCTCTACTAAAACTCCTTCCTCATTATTTAATATGACAAGCTTTCCTGATCATGATATATGGTGACTGACATATGCAGCTAAATACTATTCAGCTCTGTTTGGCCTCCTATATTTGCAGTACTGCAGTTCAGTAAAATGTACTTTATTCCTCATGTTAGGAGACAGAATGAAGAGGCAGGACTGATTAATTTTTACAGGGACCTTATTAATTCTCAATACTTCAGCCAAGCCTTCTATCCCTTTTTCCTTCTCTGGCAGGATAATCTGAGGCTATTTCTCATCACATGCAAATCCCACCAACTCTCTGGAGACAACTCACGGAAAGCACAACAGCATCACTTTTGTGTTAGTCCAAAGCTTTTCTCAGAAGGGCTGAACATATTTTTTGGCAGATCAGCACTAGTTATTGTGCAATTTTGCAGTCTGTTGTCCTGTCCCTCTTCCTTGCCTTTTGGCAGGTTGTCAGATATCATTAAGATGATCTTACTGATGTAGCATTGTACATTTAGTTTTGTTTATTCTTTGCTTAAGAATAAAGTCGCAGCAGGACATAAGTTGTTCATGGAAGGGGCTGAAGAACATTAGCCTTTTCTTCTCTGTTCAATTAAATGATATTTTTGTGTGTGTACCTGTGATGTACAAATATGAATGAAAATATGTGCCAGCACCGAGGAAAGACCCAGGCAATCCTAAGGTACCTCCTGATCCTCCTGAATCTTTAGCTGCTTGTGCTAGGAAAGTCCTAAGAAATCTGCTAGCAAGCTAGAGAGGTCACATTTTCAAGTAAACTAACCAATTTTCTGTGACACTGGTGTTATAGGAAAGTAACTCACTTCTGTAGGGCCTACCTTCTTCAGAAACTGATGAAACTTCCCATAGCATTAAGTATGCAATCTGACAGATCAGTCAAGATGGCGAGGAATGCTTCAAGTGAGTGCTATAGCTGCTGGCTACTGTAATTAATTGTAGTAAATATATTTTTGGTTTATTGAAATAATGTTTCTTTAATTTAAATAATTTGCTTAAGCATATGATTGGGAATTTTACAATTCAAATTCATTTTTGGGCAAATAGAAGAGCTCAACGGTATTCAGATGAAATGAAAGTTTTTCATTTTGAAGCAATACATTCCTCTCACTCTTGTATATTACACCATTTAAAACACACTTGGAAGTTTTCTAATGGAACCGAAGGAAAATGAGAAAAGCTTTTTAAAATATGAAGCTGTTTGTTCAGAAAGCATCAGAACAAAATTTTCCTTCATTTTCTGCCATACTTTTAAAGTATTCTTCACCTTATTGAACAATTAAAAAAACCCAACTCGTATAGCTTCACAAAAGGTTTTAACATCACAAAATCTGTATTGTTTTGCCCTCAAACTCTGTAGTACGAACATATTTGCACAGGTCTGCCTTTTACTAGATAGAAGACCTGTTTCAGTTCTCTCCTGACTAATACACATCCATTTCCTCTGCAGAGGAGCTCAGACTGTGCAAACTTTTCTTTTTTGACTGCTAGTTAATTAGATACACATTTACAAACTTTTTGCTTGTCCCTGAATCTCATTACTCACATTACACTACAGGATCTTTATAATAGACTCAGTTCAAGGAACTATACTCATTGTCACCTCACATGCACCACAACATCACTGGCTCCTCATCGGCCTTCAAGTTTATTGGCAAACGAAGTGGCCCTTGCAATTAAACCATGACATTACAAAACAGTTTTGTCAAAGAAGATCTCTACCCCACCACTGTGCTCCCATGAAGGTCATAGACTCTGTTGTGTGGGCAGCTTCAAACATGACCTGAATACAGTTAAAGGATAATCCTTTCTACTGTGTAAAAAGCCTCAATCATATTCCCAAACCATGCTATAACCTTGAATAAAGAGGCTTTAGCATGGTTGAAGGCAGAATTTAGGTCCCTTCTACACGGCAGAAATGGAGTCACACTTTAATTGTATTGCAGGGATAAAGATATTGTAGTTGGGTCCCCTGGAATATATTTTTCTTTAGATATAGCGAAACGTAAGGCCTTAAATCTCTCAAGGACATGAGATGTCATTCTATCTTTTTCAGTACTGGTATGAGACTAAAGAATTGTGAAAAATGAAGGGAGAAGACACAAGAATAACTTTCATAGAAGTATGTTGATTTATACAAGTTGAAAACTTGACCCCAGCCTAGATGGTAAGGTCATTTTATCCAAACAGAATAAAATGTTTTTTGGTAAAATCATTTTTCTTAAGCCTTAAGATTAATGTTTGTTCTTTACCTTCAGACAACTACAGAAACAGACATATTTATATATGTATATATATACAAACCCAAAAGATTTAACTTAGGCTATATCCCAGCTTTGTTAGTTCCTAGTAGAGAGGATTTGTCATCTTTGGACTCTGAGGAATCTGTTTTAATAAGTTTGGTTTTTTTTTTTCCAGACTGCCATAGTGTCTCCAGCTGGTCTCCCCACCTCAGGCTTTTGCTTTCTAGCATAGTGGAATCTGTCTTACTTGACAGTTCTTCCTGGTGCCTCTGCACCTCAACACAAAGACCACCTGGGACTTCTCCATGGTGTCCATGACCTCAGCATCTGACCCAGCTGAGAAATAGACTCCAAGATTTTTATTTTTCTCTTGTACAAAAGGTAATGAAACAAAAATTAAAGGACTGTCCATATGTCTATTTCAGAAGTCTTCACTCTTTCATAAGACCATTTTTGCCGCTGTTTACCCAACAGAAAAAAAAAAATCCAGAGAGCTATAAATCGAGTTATGCTCTATGCTTCTGGCTAAGGGTGGGATTCGTCTCACATATAACCTTAGCCATCTAGTAACTAGACATTTAGCTTAATCTAGTTGTCAGGCCTCCTGTTTTTGCCAGAGGACAGATATAGGCACTTTCTGGAAATTAGTCATCTTGCTAACTGAGACATTTATCTTAAGGTGGGAAGAAATGCCTTTTGGAGATGCCTTTCTCTCTGAAGCAACCACAGAGGGAGCTTGGATAACTAGCTTATATTAGATGCATTTTTTAAGGCACCTCAGCTAGGCAAGAGGAATCCTGCCCCCAAATCTGCCACCAGGCCTTTACTCTGAAACAAACTTTTCTCAGTCCTATCTCCAGTAAAGCCGAGCCCTCAACAAGAAAAAGAGCCTTCTGACAGAAGCCAGAGCCTTGATGCTGTTTGTTTTGCATCAGGAATACCACTTCCTCAGAGCTAAAAATAGGAATGAACTTCCCAATCTCTTCCCCTCTACCAGTACAGCAGCAACCAAAAAGATAGGTCAGTAAAAAAACCCAACTAGCACTTGAAATAAACCAAGAGATAGGATCTTCAGGAAGTCATGTTTTTAAAGAGTCACTTTTCTACTCATAAATATATCCAATCCTTCATTTTTCTAAGATGTTTTTTAACCTGATTCTTTGTATTACTTCCCTACTTGTTACAACTGTAATGGCCTGTCCCTTTTCCATCTTTTCTATTTCACTTCTGATTTTTATTTTGATGTTGTAGACAAGTCATAGCTATGTGAATCTCTGGGACCCTGAGGTGGCTTTTTACTCCTTTCTTCAGGCAGCAAAATGTCTGGCAACTGTGTTCAGCCCCAGACTGTGAGGGATGCATAGTCTCCAGTTTGCCTAGAGTATAAACATGAAACAAAAACATACTGAAGCCAATGCTGTCAAATAAAACCAATTGGGTCATAACCAGCTCTACCATGCATTTCCACAGCAACACCATGGAAAGACTTGAAATGGGAAAAGCATGATGGGGACAAATCATTGCTGGCAGTCACATATATGCTACCACCTGCAATTGCATTAAAAGAAACGTGCTATTGTGTGATTTTTCTCCCTCCTCCTCTAACTCAAACTAGTTAAGCTCCAAGGTGGCAGGCAGAAGTTTCCTATCTACTCTCCAGACTACAGAGTTGTCACATTCATTTCCTGAGAACATTATAGGAAGATTTCTGGCAAGTGATCCAAAGACTCCCGTGCATGCCAGCAGTCCAGATACCAACAGCAGTACACCTCAAGTGCCAAGAGAGAATCCATTCATCCGGCAGCAACTGTATCTGTTTGCAAATTAATTTCCTTGAATATATTCCCATTACGCAAAGAAAACATTCACTGAGAAATGTGCACCCTGTAGATAATCCAAACAAAGCATGTTTTACAGATGGGAGATTAGCTAACAAAATCTGAGATAATGCTATCTCAGCTCAGTGCTAGATTACTTGTGTGCATCCCCTTCTTACAAATTAACACAGGAAACAATTACAAGATTTAGAAGTATGCCTTCTTTTTTCCACACTGTCCTTGACAGATTTTGTAAACCAGCTCTTTGGTTGGTATAAATCTGTGCATCTGCACTGAGGATGTTATGCTTACTTGTACTCTCTGAGAAGCTGAGTATAATTTTTTGAATCAAGTCTTCATTGTAGACCTACTTATAGAATTGCAAAGCTTTTCACAAGAGGATACCTAGTCTAGCCATCAAAGCACTAAGTTGACTGTCAGGAAGGCTAGTCTCCATCCCAACACAAACTTGGATGCATCACTTGATCTTCTTGTGCCTCTATTTTCTTCCTGAGAACTGAAACTAATTTTACCTCTTAGTACTTGTTTTGTTGATTTTTAAAGCCAAAAAAATGTCTTACAGAAGTCAAAGAATCTCTTTGCTGTCACACAAGGAAGTCTGCATTAAAAACCCCTACATCAAATATTTAACTTCCAGTTGAGTAGCATTGCATCTTTTTCAAAAATGTCCAGTCTTGATTTTAAAATTTAATTAATAGAGGATCCAATATGTTAATAAGTTAGTAATTTCATTGTTTAGTTACCCCCCCAAAAAAATCCATACCTTTTTTGTGATCCGAATTTCACTTATATCAACTTCCTATCATCAGACCTCATCAAGTCCTTGGAAATATATTTCTGTTCTTTACTATATCATACAGTGTCCTGGTTTTGGCTGGGATAGAGCTGATTTTCTTCTTAGTAGCTGGTACAGTGTCTTTTGAATTTAGTGTGAGAATAATGTTGATAGCAACAACTAAAACATCAGTGTGTTAAGTAGCGCTTATCCTAAGTTAAGGGTTTTTTCAGTTTCCCATGCTCTGCCAGCAAGCAGGTGTACAAGAAGCTGGGAGGGAGCATAGCCGGGGCAGCTGACCCGAACTAGCCAAAGGGGTATTCCATACCATAGAATGTTGTGCTCAGTATATAAACTGGGGGGAGTTGGCCGGGAGGGGCAGATCACTGCTGGGGCATCGGTCAGCAGGTGGTGACCAATTGCATTGTGCATCACTTGTCTTTTCTTGGGTTTTATTTCTCTCTTCTTTTGTTATATTCTTTTTCCTTACAATTATTACTATTATTATATTTTTATTATTCTTAGTTAGTATTATATTTTATTTTACTTTATTAAACTGTTCTTATCTCAACCTATGAGTTTTACTTTTTTTCCCAATCTTCCTCCCCATCCCACTGGGATGGGGGAGGGGTGAGTGGCTGCATGGTGCTTAGTTGCTGGCTGGGGTCAAACCATGACGTTCAGGCAAGTATATAAGGGATGAATAAATACTTCTTTTTTATGAGTAAATAGATTAAATATCTTAGAGTAGGACTGGAGAGAAAAATTCAATTGCATGTTTGCTCACATGCCATCTACTTTACCTGATGAGAAAAAGGGTATGATAGCTCTGACTTGGTGTCTTCATAACAAGACTACTATAACATATCCATCTGACTGGTAATAAATACAACAGGCCACAACCCTGTCAAGAATATAAGCACAGGCATACAACATCAGACCAATGGTCCACCCAGCCCCACTGTATTTGCCACACTTGCCAAAAGAAAACACTCAGAGTATAAAAATGAGGAACCTATACATGCTTCTCTCTGAAATACCGTTTCAGCCTTCAACAACTTGCAGCTACATATTACCTGAGAAAAATGTAGTTTCATACATATGTAAAATTTCTCCTTCCATAGACTTATCTTCTTCTTGAACCCATGCCGACTTTTAGCTACCATGACTGCTATGGCAAAGAATTGTCCAGCTAACCTCACATATTGAGGTTAGAACCACCTCCTTCTCTTTGTTTTGAACTAGCCACTTGTTTTTTTTCATTTGATGCCCCCTAGGTCACGTGTTGGAAGATACTGAGCAATCAACTGCACTCACCCAGTTTGCAATTCTATAGACATTTACTCTCACATCAATCAGCTGTCTCAGGCTGAACCAGCTGTCCTATTTTCCAGGCTGAAGAATCCTAAGCTACTAAGTTGTTCCTTGTATGGAAGCCACTTGATGCTTTTCGTCACAGAGAAAGCCTCAATGACTCGTCATCTAACTTTTAGATGGCAAAAGTTAGGAGAGTTGAATACCACCCTTCATGTTCAGAGTTTCCAGCCCAGGTGAGTGCCTCATTGCATTACAGAGGAAGAGTTCCTGAAAATTTGAGCTTTAAGTGGACAAGACACATACTAATGGGCAACATGAGGCTTAGTTCATTGAGAAAGTTTTAAGATATACAATGGCAAGAGCTTTGGGAACAGACACGGAAACTGATTCTATTCTTATTCATGCCAACTTGCATCTGTTTTTCCCCCCAAGATGTCAGCAGTGGTGCAGTGCCATAAATGACCGCAGAATCAAGCTTATAAAGTTTATGTTTTATAGCCTTGCAAGAACATGCATACAAGTCCCAATGCTATAAACATTTCTAGAAAGCATGCTTTGAAAAGTGTTTAATCTCCCTAACTCCTTCCCTCCAGCAGATAGCCCTGCATGATGCATACCTGCAAAGTCTCATCAGCCAAGCCATTCCTTCTCTGGTGAAGATTTAACCATCAGTTGCCAGACGAGGATCCAGAAACGATTTTCTTTAAACACAAATACCATGTTACAGACACAAAGAAGAAAGCAACTGGTTTTTTTTTTTTCTCTCTCCATGATTTTCCTTTGAAGTGAAAGGGAGGAAAGAAGCAAAGATAATTAGTCAGACTGCTTAACTTATTTAAATAGAAATTTTGCATTGCTATAGTAAGTGACATACAAACAAAATCAGGGAAAAGGCCTAGCAAATGATAAAAACTAGGATTGCACTATGGCAAAGCCAGAAGGTTATTAGAATATACAATGCCTGTATATTTAAAGACACTGAACATTGGTCAATGTGCCAAGTAATTTAATCTGTTCCTTTGGCTTCCAGCCACTACTGTCTTATATGGACGTGACTGAAGGAAAGAATTAGAAGCAGGCAAAGAAAGAGTTCAAAGAGGTAGAAATGTTTTGGAATATCACCTTCCCAAGTTAAATGGCTATAGAAATGGCCAAAGACATAGTTATATCAAATCCACTGGTTTGAGTCAACTAGCTCCTGAAAAATAGGTCTGATCAGTCCTGCTTTAACTACACATTCTGAATGTAAATGACATATTCATATTAGTCATAGTCATATTAGTATTCATCCCTTACTGAAATCCTCACTCACTGTATCTGTGCCCAAAAAAGCCCCCAAAAGCCATTACCTGGGTGCAGAATCTCTTTCTGCTACTTATTTCCCTCCCTGTTTTCTTGCACATTAGTCAAATCTTAGAACTGACACTGTAAATCTTAGAACTGGTATAAAGGATGACAAGGTCTTTGAGAAGGAAAATATTTGGTGCACAATGCCCTACACAAGCATTTTTTGGTAGACAGTCTTTTTTTTTTTTTTTAAAAGAAGATGTACGTTATTTGATTACTGTAATCTAGTAAATGTGTGTCTTGGCCATGTTAAAAGATACAATTAATGTCTCTTTTCTTTTCTGTTCAATGGCCTAAAGCACGCAGCTGCAGCAATATTTACTGAAGCTCAGGGGATAAATTGCAGTGAAATTTTACCCAGGTGAATTCTATTGTCAGATGCTATAGGTAAATAAACATTTTATTTCAATACATTGCTGTATTAGTGCTTTATTAAATGGCACAAGATTTATATTCTTGAGAGAGCTTGCAGATAGTATGTAATTGAAAATTTATTTAAAAAAATGTTTTTTAAAACAAAACAATGTGGGGAAAAAACTATCAATGCTGGCAATTTTTTAGTGAAAAATATATTTTTAATTAAAAAAATATTAAAATCTTTCCTTTTCCAAAATGGGTTAGAAATAATTTACTGAGTGTTTTCCCCCCCTCTAAATCCTTCAAATGAAATATCACTCTAGAGTGTTTTTAATTGATTTTTTTTTTAATAAACCAGCGATAGTCTTTGCATTTTCCATACTGATGAATTCTGAGCAAGCCTCAATTCACCAGATATTTATGATACTGGAAATATGCAAAAATGCATTGGTTCAGATGAAAGGCTTGGAATTTTCCAGGAACAAATTTCTCCAATTCCTGTTTTATTTTCATGCCAGGTGCATGTTCTCCCAATATAATCCTCTGATTAGGCCACATAAAATGGCCTTTAGTTTCAACTGCTTGTTGTTTCCTTGCCCTACTAACAGCATTAGGTTTGCAGAGAAAAAGGCCTCAAGCTAATATAAATCAGTAAATTTCATTTCAAGCTATTGTCCTTTATCTTTCCATAATGGGCATACACAACAAGGACAACTCAAAAGGCTGGTTAATTGCAGAAATTGCAAGTTGAAAGTCAGGCTCACAGAACACAGCATTGCAGGAAGAAGAAAACCTGTAGTTGAAAGGCGATACCCTTTTTTACAAATCCTTGACTACCCTGGGCTGAGATTGGTTTTATGACCTTTCTTCAGTTTAGTGTTGCTGGTGCATCACTACTGCTACTAGTGAGAAATGAAATTCTAACATCATCCAGGGGTCTTATCCCAGTGCCACACACATTATTTTGTTCAGGTCCAGAAAAAGGGGACTTAAAAATGCCAAGGACTTGCTTAAAAATTGGACACTCACAAAATCATAGAAAAATTGAGGTTGGAAGGGACACCTGGAAGTCTCTACTCAAACCCTCTGCTCAAAGTAGGGCTAATTTAAAAACTAGTTCAGGTTCCCCATGGCCTTTGGCAGCTGAGTTATGAAGATCTCCAAGGATGGAGATCCCATGACTTCTCTGGACACCTGATCTAATGCTTGACCAGCTTCAGCAGGATTTTTTTTTTTTTTCTCCTGTTTTATCCAGTTGGAGTTTCCAATGCTGTAGCTTTTGAGCATTGCTTCTTGTCCTTTTGCTGTGTCCCTCCAAGGGAAGTATGGCTCAGTCTTCTCTATGATGTCCTTTCTGGTAGTAGTAGATTGAAATTAGATTCCCCAGTGGTTTTCTCTTTAAGGGTAAACAAATCTATCTAGGGGCCCAAAACTGGGCACAGTGCTCCAGCTGTGGCCTCACAACTGCCTAGTAAAGAAGAATGACCCCTTTGCTGGACCTGCAGGTTGTGCACTTGCTGGGGCTGCCCAGGATGCCATTAGCCACCAGGGCACTCTGCAGACCTGGGCTCTCGAAGTGCAAAGCCGCTCCATAACCAGTCTGTACCCAGCCTATATGGCTGGGGATCCTTCTGCCCTCTGTGTGGCATTTGCCTTTTGGCACTTCTGAATACCTTAAGGTACCAGAACTGGGGCCTGAAGCTTCTCATGATTCTTCTAACAAGCATCTGGCATCTACTGCCAAAACTCAGAACAAGGCCTTCTTTGCCTTTCACAGTCAAAGTCAATCCGTATATACAGAGCATAATGTTGTTAATATTCATTAAGAGCACATAATCCACACACAGGCAAACTTTATATATATGCAGTGACTTGGAAGTTCAAATAAGCAAATCAAAAGCTCAGCCTGTTCTGTGCCCATGAAAAAGGTGTTAACTAAAGCTTTAATATTTTCCTTGTCATCAGCAACAAACTGCATAAATCCAGTTAATGAACTCATCAGGTTTATGCCTGACATTAATAGGAAGTGAAAATTACCTCTAGACCTATCAACGTTTACAATAGAGCACTATGAATCTTAAGTATTGTTAATGATCATTTCTTTAAACAGAAGAACAGTGTAAGCATCCGCTTTATAGCTGGCACAACAAAACAGCTGAGTCTCGCAGACAAGAGTCAGCATCCATAAGTAAACATCATTCCACAAAGCAGGTGGGGGCACCTCTCTGCACTGCCTGAGACCAAGCCAGCATCTTCATGAATATTAACATATTGATATTCTCAGTCATATTATGAAGTCCATTCAGCTCACTCGGGGTTCGGGCAAGATTCCCAGGGTCAACACAGCATTGCTACAAGAAGACAACACAAATATATAGTGCAACAAGATCCTGAGTATAGAGCAGGGTGGAAATGCGCAGTGCTGCAAAGGAAACTGTAGTGGAGCACTCAGATTGTAAAATCTTTGGCAAACCAACCATTTCAAGGAAGTTGCAAGGTGAGAAAGGAGTTTTTTTATAGAGTCATTGCAACATCAAGTCCCTTTTGGGTAATCTCATTTCTGTTTCTTGAATGAGTAATACAAAGCAAAGAAACCTCATGTTCACAGACACATTTAAAACACATCACTGGTGCATCCTGGCACTAGTAACCTTCTCTCTAACAACATGAAGGTAACACTTAGTCATCGCTGCACTGTTTGCAGAAATCACTTTTTTCCTTAATGTACAGCTGATACTGTTCTGTGGAGCCTCCATGAATAAAAACGTGCTCTTGGACACATGCCTGTTTTTACAGCATGGATGCCTAATTTGGAAGTAAGAAAGAATTGCAGCTATTCCCTCTCATCAAGTTGTTGTAGTCATAACCATAACCTACTCTGGCAGAAAGCAGGTGGGGCCAGCTCCTCAATGAATGGGACTCAGGTAAGCTTCATGCTGGAGTTAAGTCAGCTGGCACCAGCTATAGCTGAAGGCCTGGTTTAAGGAATCTTTGTAGGAAGCAGAGCAATGGTCATCCCGTAATGATTCATACATGCAAATCAAAGTAGTGAGGTCTGTCACTGTGTAAATAAATGCTCCCAGCTATCAGAGCACATTTACAACAAGAAGCAGTCTTCAGGAGAATGAAAGTGAGAGATATTCAAGCAATTGCACTGCAGTACAGGATATGGAGCTTGTATCTTAATCTCAGTGTTGTAAACCTTCTCAGATGGTTGAACTCTATGCTGAGCAGCAAGCCCTTAGGCCTTATTAGCCCTTTCTGTATAGTACATCTTACTTATGCAGACTATGAGCTTTTTTTCATGACCTTTGAGTTATGGCAAACAAGTAAGATATCTCAGCTCTTGTGAGCTCACAGAGGGGGTAACCAAGAAAACAGAGTTCAACCTTCATTCATTTGCATGACCATAAAAATTTCAGTACAATTATGGGTACCTGCACAGTAAATATAATCCTACCAACAGCCTCTTCACAAGAGCAGCAGAAGTGGAAAACTGGCGAGGTAGGTCAAATGTCTCCTAAGGTGCCGGAATCCACCTTGCCTGCTGAAACACGCTTACACAATGATTTTCAGAAGGTAAACATTTCCAAGGCAACATGAAATCTTAGACAAAGCTATGATGGAGGTTATGCACCCACAAGTAGATTTGTAAGTTAGCTGGCCATCACAAAGAAGAAAGGGCAGATGGGGAAACACACAAAGATGGTGCCACACATTCAAGAGCTCTCTGAGCATCAGTTCCAGCAGCGGCAGCCCTGGCAGCAGGCTGTTCACACAGCGCTGCTTCAGCGGCTTGCCTATAGTATTTGTATTTGAAAGTTCCTGGCTGCAAACAGTAGGCTTCTGTTGTGATTAAAAAGGTAAGCATTAGCACGAGTGGCATATTGCACCCTATATGTATGCTTCCAAGAAAGGGGATTTTCTATTAAAAAAGTAATTTCTCTTCTAAATCTCTTTCTCCTCCCCTCCAACCTCACTCTCACCATCATGAGATTCCCAAGAAATGCATCCCAACAGGCCTCAGAGAGGTTGTTTTGATGCTTGATGGATGTTTTGACTTTTTGGCACCGTGGGAACCACTTTCCTCTCCCTGTGGATAATCTCCTGAGAAGACCTGGTGTGAAGAATGTTTCTCATAGCAGCAGGAGCATAGCAAATGGTCCCAATCTGAGAGATAAATGACTCTGTTTTGCTTTCCCCAAATGCTTGTTTTATCTCAGAACTCTCTCCCTTTATAGTCTAGGCACAGCCTTGACATCTTAAACACAAGCATTTGTAGAGGGAGCAACGCGACGAAATAAGATCTTCAGATGCTCAATTTAGCTATAATGTGGTTAAAGTGATCAGTTGCTTGAGCTTTCTCACAAGGCTTTTGTGGAATTCTCCCAGAAGAACAGAAAGCACAATTAAAAGACATTTGCAACCTTAAACAGTTTTTCTTAGTTCTTCAGAGACATTTAATTGGAATTATGCTGCTCTCTGTAAAAGATTGGGAAGATGGAGTTTTATTTCAGGTCTTGATTTCACAGAACTGTTAATACTTCTTTTTCAACTCATACACTTGGGACCAAATTTCCCAGTCAAAAACGTCAATAGGCTATAAATCAGGGCTGCCTATAAATCAGGGCTGTAACTCAACTGGAATCAGCGGACTTTATGACAGCTTTCACTACTTTAGGATCCAGCCCAAAGTCACAAACATACAAGTGCTCACTGTCTTCCAGAGGAGAGCAATGGCTGTGGAAACACCAAACCAGAACACGAGTGGAGTGATAGTAGCAAGACTTCCTCTTGTCAGCAGGGTAGGTTTGCTCTTGGTTATATTTATATTATCCATTGATGGCAGGACGAGGCTTAATGGGTTAATTAAGGACAGAATTGGCACACGCTCCCATAATAACATTTTGAATTCAAGGCCTTTGTAGAAAGCAGCCAGGATAATGCAGAGGATTTTAATATCTATTTCTCAACAAGAATAAACTATGCTTAGAGTAGTTCTGACCCAAATTTGCTAATATGCGTTTGGATTTAAGGCACTTCACTGAAGCTTACAGCATTACTTTTTCAAAGGTTTTAGCCTTCCCAGACCTAGCCCATCCTGTACCAGTTACTCCAGAAAATCAGAGCTTCTGCTTCTAAAGCTATCCACCAGTAATTAGAAGAAAAGATTTGGAAATTGGGCACAATTCAAATTAACTAAGATGCTGCAATGAGCTCATAGCTCCTTAACCTCTGTGTTTCCAGGATTGCAATAATAGGAAGCAAATGGAAACGATTAAAATGGGAAGAGGACATAAATTAATAGCATTGAGATGCAGTCAGAAAGGCTACATTTAAGTAGGAAAAGGAGCAGGATCCATTAAGATAGGAGTTATTTCCTGGAGGAAATGGTGGAAATTCCATGGCTTGACAAAGTAAACATTTAGAATAGGTGAAGTTTTAGAAAAAGCCCTACAGACACCATCTTTCATTGTACTGAAAAGGCCTTCAGTGTGTACATACACTTTTTAAGTCTTTTCTGTCTACAGCTATAATGCTTGTGCATGAATGTTTGTTTTACCGCTTGTCCTGGTTTCGGCTGGGACAGAGTTAACTTTCTTCTTAGTAGCTGGTACAGTGCTGGGTTTTGGATTTAGTGTGAGAATGATGTTGATAACACACTGATGTTTTAGTTGTTGCTAAGTAGCGCTTATCTTAAGTAAAGGACTTTCCAGTTTCCCATGCTCTGCCAGCAAGCAGGTGTGCAAGAAGCTGGGAGGGAGCATAGCCGGGGCAGCTGACCCGAACTAGCCAAAGGGGTATTCCATACCATGGAACGTCATGCCCAGTATATAAACTGGGGGGAGCTGGCTGGGAGGTGTGGATCGTGGCTTGGGAACTAACTGGGCATTTGTCAGTGGGTGGTGAGCAATGGCATTGTGCATCACTGGTTTTTTTCTCCCCCCCCCTTCCCTTTTTTTTGTTGTATTCCTTTTCATTACTATTATTATTATATTTCATTATTACTATTGTTAGTATTATATTTTGCTTTAGTTATTAAACTGTTCTTATCTCAACCCACGAGCTTTACTTTTTTTCCTTTGCTTTCCCCCTCCTCACCCCACTGGGAGGGGGAAGGGGAAAGCGGCTGCGTGGTGCTGAGTTGCTGACTGGGGTTAAACCACAACACCGCTCGACTAGGCAACAGTACATCTCATGTATTTTTTCCCCAAAAAGAAGACAGACACTTCTTGCTGGACAGGTCACTATTCACAGATTTTTTGTAGGAAGGGGAGGTCTGAAAAATAGGCCAACAAGGAATAATGAAAACATTTCATTGCTTGTTCAGTTGAAAGAAATTCAGGAAGATTTTGCTAGCAGCTATAGGTAGGAAAAATAGTAGAAAGTAGAAGAACAGAAAACAGCATAGTAAGGCAGGAGGATAAAGGTGCCCACTTAATTGATCTCATTATTACACTGGCAGCCCAAAAAGAGATGGAAACCATCTGCAGCACTTCCTTCAGGGGTAGTGATACTGTGTCCTTCCTTCAAGGGGAAAAAACCCAACAAAAAAACCTGTCTTTTTTTTTTTTTTTTTTTTACAGCAATACCGTTGATGTATATAAGCTACATCTGGCAGTAAAAGTCCTAGTCAAAATAACATAATAGCAGGTTTTTTCCCTGTGACATTATCTAAGCAAGATGAATCTAGAAGGGAAGGGTATATAATTTTGCATTGAACTTGTGGTAAAAACTATGGAGGTCTTGTTTGTGTAGGATTTTATGGCCGGATAGCCAACACAAACTTGTTATCTTGAGAAAAGTACACACTATTTCTTCCCCTCCTTTTTCTGGCACTGAAGACAAAGCCTCAGTCTGACTTTGCCCTTAGCTCTAGCAGCTCTTGTAGATACAAAATTCAAGCCCTTGGCTCCATTCCACTTTGCTACCTTGCAGCTGCTCCTCAAACCCCCTGCTCAACCGTCTTCCTTCAACTCCACGTGCCAGGCTGGAAACATGGAGTTCAGCAGCCTCGCAAGCTCCTGTGCTCTGCATGCATGCCAAGACTGCCCTGAAGCCATTTCCTACCCAGCCCTCTGCTGTGTGCCCTGCCCAGGGAGAAATATGGCTAATCCCATACTTAATGGGGTCAACAGGAAGACTCCCACTGATGGGAAATACTGGCTGTCACAGTGGCTCTTTACTTTTAAACAACCACACCAAGAGGGCTAGAGAGGAGGCTGGTGTCAGACATTTGGGATTACTGTGCAGAGATAGGGGGAAAACGTGTGTAAAACGAGAACTGATTCTTGCATCAAACCTCATTTCTAGATTACAAAGCCTAACTCATTGGTCATGTACATATGGAATCACATGTGTTACAATTCCTTTACATCGACGAAAGTCCTCTATATGGATCATACCCTAATTCCACTTTAAGATGAAAAGCTTACTTGAATAAAAAGATCATAATCTAACTCCAGACTGCTACGAAGAACTACTTTCTGATTTCTCTGCTTTGGAGGCAGAAATGAGGCATTTTAAAGAAATATGTAGATGCCATATGCTAATGCAGAGCTCCTATATTATAAAAATACATTTATAGCAAGATTGCAATGTTGCGATCATATTTGTGGCTCTAACATTTGGTTATTGTACCTCTACTGACTTATTAACTCTTCTGTGCTAGCATCTCTAGAAATCTGGGGTAGGTTGCATGTTTGCTTAAGATGTGGGCTTTACAAAAACAGTTTGCAAATAGTTTGTTGACAAAAAAGGAAAAAAAAAAATCCTCCAGTATTTGCATTCTTTCCATACAGATGCAATTTGTAAAACAAGAAAGAAAAAGAACAGATTTAGAAAAACCCCCGAAACAATATTTATATTCTATAAGTAGATGGTGGGGGTTCATGACATCATTCAAAACAAAAAGGATTGGCCTGAATGTTCAAGTTTCTACCTGAACTAGGTATAATATAAACAGCTGAAAATTCAGTTACTGTCTTTCTTCCACTCTGGAAAAAACTATATTTAAACACTATTATGCAAGTCACCTCGGTTGTTTTGCATTACTGTGAGAAGAATAGGGAACACATTCTCTTATGTTTTAGTGATCAATAGAGATGACTGCATATTTCCAAAGAAATCTTAGTATTAAAACAAAACAGTAATAAAAAATTGAAAAATGGGGCTTAGCCCCATCTGAAACTAGTTTTTGTTATAATAAGACACAGCCACATTTACTTTTTTTTTTCTTTAAAGGGCAAGATATATTTTCAACATAGTTTTAGTCAAGCTGCAATGGATGTCTCAAAACACATCCATAATGCAGCATTTTGGAATTATATCATCCATTCACACAGTTTCCCTTGGAAGAAGGGCAATTAACTCAAATACTCTTGCCATTTATGTAGTTCCTCCTCTTCCTGCATGTACAGCAGTATAAATCATAGCTTCCTGGACTAGATCTTACAGTACTCTCTCTCTCCAGACCATAGGAGAGAAAGGAAAAATCTCACAATAATTTCAACCAATATTAAACTGATCTATGGTGAGCAGCTCTGTTTATAACCTGTGCCAGAAACAGCTGCACAGTATAGTCTCCATGCCAGGCTTGTAAAGCTCTTCTTCCTTCCCTGTACATAACAATAAACTTTATTTTTGACCAGCAATGAAAGTATCACTGGGCTTCTGTTTTCCCAGTTCTGAATGGCTTCAGGAAAGGTAGGAGTAGAAGAAAAACGAACACTACCTTTTCCTGCTGGCCCTGCACGGATTGCTGCAGCTTGCTTATGTGGTTTAGAGTTTACTCAGAGGACAGGAATAGAAGCCATTCTGAAATGTTCATTCAATAAAATCAGCCAGCCTTGTGCAAAATATGTTTCCATGCTACAGGGCTGAGAAGGATTATCCACCTTCCTGGGAAAATCTCCTCTTGCTTTTTTTTTTTTTTCATATACATCTTAAACGTGTTTACTTGGCATTTAGAGTTCTCCCATCCACCATAATGAAACAAAGCAAACCCCAGTGTTTTGCTGCCACTTTTTCCTCCTCCTCTGTTTTAATCAGCTGTGGAAAGGCCCATATGCTTGCTGCTCTACAGAAGATACAGGACTCCCCTAGCAGCATGCAGACCAGCAATTGGCTGGAGCCACAGGCAGCTGTGTGGATGGCTTGTGTCCAGTCTGTCCAAAGTGGCCGGCTTGTTTTCTAGGAAGTCATTCCCTCCGAATCCATCTTTAATATTAGGGAACTGGCACACAAGCCCTCTATTTAAAAGTTGAACTCCGAGAAGAGTTGGTTGTCGCACTGATGCGAGCCCTATTTGCCACAAGTTTCTCTTCTTACTTCTCCATCTTCTCCCCAATAATGCTACTTAGTTTTGTGAGAGTTATTGGAAAATGCTGTCTACAGGGTAGGCTCTAGGTCTTTAGAATGCAATTCTTAGGGAAGAAAAAAAAAAAGGCAGCACATTTTATTGTCACGTTGCTCTGTAAAATTAAGTCACACTGTTATTAGAAACTGCTGCTACTAATAATAAAGTCCTCAGGCTTCCTTCCTCTTCAGTTAACTCAGTCTTTAGGCAGTACCTGCATCTTCCTTAAGCTACTGTCTTCCCTTTCAAAACTTACTGACACTGGTCCTTAACAGGCCCGCAGAGACACTCAGTCTTAAAATACTGCCGCCTCCTTCTAAAACTTCATTGATTTGTGAAGATTTTACAAGAACTGCAGTGTACATACAGCTTCGTTTATGAAAAATTGAACATTAGAGCTAGCCACATGCACAATTACTAATTAACACACAGAACTTACTGAAAAATAGGGGAGAAAAATAAAATCAATGGGTAGTGTGTGCATGTGTGTGTGCGGCCTGTGAGAGACGGGGAGGTGGGGTGGGAAGGGATGCTGAGAGGTTTTTTTGCTCTATTACCTGTGGCCATTGTCCATGAAAGCTGTTTGTTACCTGTTTATGCCAGTACCAGGAAAAAAAAAAATAAAAACAAAATAAAATCAGGGACTCTCCCACTCAGTTGATTCATTGAACTAGGGAGGAAAAGAATCTGGACTGAATTTTTATATCGACTTTGTAAGAACTGTGGCTACGCCAAGGGCAACGTACTGTATGTAAGTTCATAGGCACAGTGGATGGTTTCTTTCTATTTATGCACTTTTCCCTATTCATACCTATGTCATTCAAATAAATAGGGCAAAACTTTCCCAATAATGAAAGAGAAAGGAAAACTTAGATCATTATTCTTACTGCAACAGCTTGGAAATTGACTTTATTATACATAGTCATTGGGTGATATTTGGGAGACTATAGAGGAGTAGAATGCCTGATAAAAATCTTGTCAACATTGACACATTTGATTTATATAGCTCTTTCCATAACACTTATATGATTTTTAAATTAAACCACATTTCCCCACCAAGTAGACTGCAATCTTTTTTAGTCTTCTTCCATTCCATTTTTCTCCAAAGTGTCTGTCTTTGTAATGTGTCGATCATTAGAATAATGCATATTTGATGAAAACTTGCAATAAATAACGTTTTGGACACTGTTTCCAGTCACTGATTGATGTGCATATTATTTTGTCTGCTGTATTTAACTGACATGTCTCAATTTTTCCAATATCCAAGGGGCACATACAGTATAGTAATGGAGAATTCAGATGACCTATTTTCAGTTTCTCCTACAGAAATAAAAGATTCACTAAGTTGTAATTCTAGACAAGGAAAAACAGTGTAATTCACTTGAAAATCCAAGCTCACCAATTTTCACACATGCTCACACAGACCAGAACATACAGTATATCAAACAATAATCTGTCCCTTTTTGTAAAAACAAAAAAAATACTGCTATTTATGGGAACACATAAGAAAAACTGAAAACAGCATCACTTCATTTGCAATGGTAGATGCATAATTGCGTGTGATGACTTTGAGATTTATTGGTCACGAAGAGGTTTGTCTCCATCCTAGAGCTGTCAGATGCCTCACCAGCAGAACCAGCCTTGTTTGTCTGTAAAGTGACAGACTGAAGTTAAATATACGGGGTGGGGGATATTTTAACTTCATCTGTACCATTGAGATGACTTTAATTATGTTTCCTCCTAAGTTAGTGTGCCCGTGGGTCTGGGACTGAGGCTGGTGAACAAGATGCCCCCTGATATCATCCTGTATGAGCTCGGAGTGCAAGCTCTGTAGTCTAAGAGGAGAAGAGCAACTTCTGCCCATCTTCCTGTGAAAATCACCTTCTGCAACTTTGATTTTCTCTGAGTTAATGCTGATGAGACGATATATCTTGAAAAGTGACTGGTAACTGAGTGAAACAGGCTCCTTCCTTAAGGGCACAGAAAGAGTATGGGTAGACCTTTGTAACTCTTGTGTTTTGCAGAGGAAAATTGCAAAGAAAGAGGAAAGGAAGAACTGGCGGGGTGAGGAAAGTATGTTTTTTGTATGACAGGACTTCTACAAATCTGCAAACTTTGCATCCGCTGTCAAGAGTTGCCTAAAGCATATGACTGTTTGCAGCCTCTCCCCAATCCAGTTCATTTCATATTTGGGACAGAAGCTTTTATAATTCAGGCTGTTATGCATGGGGTAAAAGGGATTTAAACAAAAAAACCTGTCTGATGTATCCTTTTACCTACCATCTGGAGCAGCTATTGTATCTGACTGATATTCCAGATCTTTCCCAGACAACTCTTGTAGCAAAAAACAAACTGCAGGCTGCATATTGCTTTTTTTTTTTTTTTTGCCATCCATCTAATATTTTGTACTTGATCATTTTTGTATGGGGCTTTTAGTGCAAGTAAATCAATACTGACAAACTTTTAAGAACATGCATTAAATGACTCAGCTAAGACACCGAACATATCAGCTCTTTTTCTGCTAAAGCCTCTCCCACTCAACAGGATGAAGAGTGCCTGGATTAAAAGCATGACTAGGTTACATTTATTTTGTTATACCAAGAAGTGGCTTTGTAGCACAAACATCAAAGACTTAATGGACATGCTCCATTTTTTCTGGAGCTTGTATATTAGAAAATCTAATACTTCTGGATATTACATTATTTTTGCAACTTGCAAATGAACAGTAGTATAGTCCTTAAAAAAAGTTTGCATCCCTAAAAAGCTTCATTTACCCAGCCACTCCACAAGTATGAATCAGAGCAACTCTTCAGTAATAGAACACAGGGGAAAGCAGGGGCACAGGAATGCTTTCTTTGAAAGTAAAACAGAAAAATGATGGATGTTTTCTCATTAGAAGGAAGTAAAGTTGTCTGTTTTGGAGTAGAAAACCTATATTGTCTGAACTTCATGCTACAGATGCTCAGGCAAGTCTCAGGCCTGATCCTACAGCTGAAGAACTGTAGAAAGAAGAGGTAGTCCTTACACTGCTGAAGTAACAGCTTAAGGAGGCCTATTAGGTGAACTTGATAGAAAGATGATTTCAGTTGTTTTATTTTGTTGTTGGTTTTGGGTTTTTTTTGGTGTGTGTCCCCCTGCCCCCCAATGAATGTGGAGTGTAGAGGGCAAGAAAAATTAATGCCCAACATGAGACTGGAGCTAGGGATCAATACATTAGCAGGATTTCACAGACTTACTCAATGCAAAATAAAAACAGATGATTTGTCTAGGACTCCCCTGCAAAAAAAGCTTGAGAAGTGAGGTGTCCAAGTGGGAGATCTTCATGTCATTATAACATGGTGTAGTAACAACATTCTTCTAGCCTCTCTACCCTTAAATCAATTTTACTAGGTCATTGATTGATGGCTGTCTGGAAAGCTTCCAATTTCTTGCCTACTTCAACCAAGGCACTGACAAAAAAAATAATCTTTTTTATTTTAGACTATTTAATTTCAGTGCACACACATGCAGAGTAAGTCCCTAAAACCAGGCCACAGAAATTGAGTCGTTGATGTGCCTTTATGGAATATTTTGTAAAAGTGATGGCAATCGTTATATCTTCAATGTATGTACCAGTCCGAACAGCTAAGTAGTTCGGGGGAAAATACTGTGAGAAAGACTAATTTTGAACAAATTCAGTCACTGCCCCCAGTAACAAAGGTCTTAAAATGAACCATAACTTTCAGGTTTGGCCATAATGAAATATCACACCTCAGGCCATTGTGAGCCACAAAACCTCAGCTGAGATTATGATACTCTAGGGTGTGCCTACAGAACACAGATTTGTTAACTCATGTTATGATAACCATTACTTGGAAGAATTTTATTTCTAGTGATGAGAGACTTCATAGAAGATGGAAAAGGGAGATAGGTATGTATATACTTATGTGAAGAAAAATGAAAAATTAAGTTAGCTAAGACTTCCATTGACTAGTGAACATTGTAAAGAAACAGAATATTATCCCCTATGTAAGCGCTCTGTTGATAGGAAAAGGTTTGTTTCTCAGTTACTGTGCAGTAGTGTCTACATTACCCAACTAAACAAGAAATGCTTAGCCTCTGATTTCAGAAATTCCACAGAAGTGCTGAACATCCATGCCAGTTATTAATTCCTTGCACCCACCAGCAAATCAGGATTAAATATTTCCTTCCAAGCTGTTTATCAAGTGCCTAATCATCTGAATAGGGAAGGAAAAGAAAGCAAAGAGACTTCAAAGATAAACATCTGTGATAGATACCTTTCTCAGTGCCTCTGAAGGTATGTTTTATGTGACCTTGCCTCTATTCTGCAAAACTAAGTGCTCAAGTCAAAGCATCAGGCCTAAAACTCTCAAGCAGAACCTATTCAATGAAACACTGGGTTCTCTTTATACAAAAGAGAAGAACTTCATTGGTCATAGCCAGCATGGGTTCACGAGGGAAAAGTCCTGCAAGGTCACCCATCTAGTCGACCAAGGGAAGCCAGTAGATGTGGGTTTTTTGGATTTGAACAAAGGTTTTGATACTGTCTCTCACAGTATCCTTCTGGACAAAGTGTCCAGCACACAGCTAGACAAGTCCGTAATATGCTGGGTGAACAATTGGCTGATGGGTTGGGCTCAAAAAGTTATAGTAAATGGGGTTACATCAGGCTGGTGACCAGTTACCAGTGGGGTTCCCCAGGGCTCAGTTTTAGGGCCAGTGCTCTTTAATGTTTTTATAAATGATCTGGACGCAGGAATCAAATGCACATTACGTAAGTTTGCCGATGATACTAAACTAGGAGGAGCTGTGGACTCCCTTGCAGGTAGAGAGGCCTTACAGGGAGATCTGGATAGACTAGAGAGCTGGACAATCACCAACCGTATGAAATTTAACAAGAGCAAGGGCTGGATTCTCCACCTGGGACAGGGTAACCCTGGTTATACATACAAATTGGGGGACAAGAGGCTGGAGAGCCGCCCCACGCAAAGAGATCTAGGGGTTTGGGTTGATGGCAAGTTGAATACGAGTCAGTGGGCCCTGGCAGCCAAAAGTGCCAACCGTGCCCTGGCATGCATCAAGCACGGCATAGCTAGCCGGTCGAGGGAGGTGATTGTCCCACTGCACTGATGCAGCCTCATCTCCAGTACTGTGTGCAGTTTGGGGCATCTCAATGCAAGAAGGACATCAAACTGTCAAGAGTGTGTCCAGAGGAGAGCAACCAAGATTGTGAAAGACCTTGAGAGCAAGACTTATGAGGAGTGGCTGAGGTCTCTCGGTTTGTTCAGCTTGGAGAAGAGAAAGCTGAGGGGTGACCTCATCATAGTCTACAACTTCCTCAAGGGGGGCAGCGGAGGGGGAGGTGCTGATCTCCTCTCTCTGGTGACCAGTGATAGGACATGAGGAAATGGAATGAAGCTGCATCAGGGGAAGTTCAGATTGGACATTAGGAAAATGTTCTTCACTGAGAGGGTGGTCAGTCACTGGAACAGGCTCCTCAGAGAAGTGGTCACAGCACCAAGCCTGTCAGAGTTCAAGGAGCATCTGGACAATGATCTTAGTCATATGGTTTAGTTTTAGGTAGTCCTGTGAGGAGCAGTGAGTTGGACTCAGTGATCCTTGTGAGTCCCTTCCAACTTGAGATGTTCTATGATTCTGTTGCTAAGACAGAACAGCAAGGTTTTCTATCTTGAATAACAGAGCTACCTGGGGGAGAGATATGACAAAGGGAAGAGGTGGAGGAGATTAGCCACAGAGGGGTTGATTTCCCACCAAAATCCAGATGGCCTGCTTGGTTTATATGGCTTGTTTTTTCCTGCACTCCAAGTAGGTGCTTTGATTACCCTGCTATTGGCATAGCTGTGGGAAAGGATAAGTAGAAGATACCAGCAACATTCCTCCTCTCTCTGTGAGGAACTTACGGAAACATTTTTTGAGAATCCTGAAAGAGTTTCCCAGGACAGAGACACTGCTTCCAGCACTAGTCTACAGCTCAATTCAACATTTGTTGTTTAATCTCACTGCAATCCAGGCTCAAGGAAATAAAGCAGACATTTTACTTCACAAAGGAAATTTACAAATAACTGGGCTATTAAAATTGCTGGCTGTTAGGATTTTTTTTTTTGGACTAGTTTGAGTTTGTGTATACATCTTCAATTTGTGTAATACATTCAAGAGCTACGTGAAAAATAAGGATTTGTTCAGGATAAATATATTTTCCTCTGGGAAATTTAGAAGACCTGATATTTAGCTTTCTGGTGGAAGTTTTGTAATGATGGATATTTGCTCAGAGTTATGCAAAAAAAAAAAAAGGAAGAATAGTTTTTTTAGCACATTTCAACATATGTCGGAAATAGAGCAGTGGTTGTCTTTCTGATTATGTAAAGAAAGAAGACAAAGGAGTGGATGAAGAGAACTGTCAGAACCATAGTAAAAGTACCTACCATATAGAAATATTTAATCATAAATGAAGGAGGTCCTGCATTACATTTAATGCACAGCATTTGGGAAGCATGTCAGCCATAGATCTGTTCCAAGCATTAAGCACTAGAACCTTCCAAACTTTTTTTTTTTTTTTTTTTTTGAGGAGATGGGCACCTTACTACAGATGATGCATCAAAATGTCTTCTGGCCTAGACTTGCACTAGTTCTGTCCCTTTAGTCTTTAAGGAGCAGCTAAGACATTAGTAGATATGACTTTTGCCAGTTAAGCATTGCATATATACTGTCAGAGAGCCGAAGACTGTCAAAAAAAGCTTAAGACAAATTTATTAGTCTTGTCCAATAACATAATATCTTCTTCAGCAGAGAATGCCAAATCTATTTCTGAGAGTACTTGAGACATCATATATTTGTTATAGTTCTCCTGTTTTCTGCTTAATGAATAATTTTCAGCCTCCCCTTCTAGATGGAAACAAGCAACAAAAATCTAACATAGCTTTGTAGGCTTTCAGTTCATGAGTTGTATGCTACTTTGTATTCTCAAGTTCCCCCTGCAGAACAATGAACCATAAAACAAAGTAATACATTTTCTTCTCCTTCAAGGTACTTCCTATCCTGCTGTTTCAACTAGAAGTGGAATAAAATACTTAAACAAGCTAATGAACACAGAAGGAGGAAGCACAAGGCTAAACATGAGAGCTCCTCTTACAGGAATTTCAACATTACCAAATGGTCCAAGCTTCCCCCATACATCAGAGTTCTCCATTACATAGCTACCTACATGCACGCACATATGAAACCAGAAGGCATAGCCTTTTTAGGAATGAAAGCTGGTCTCTTAGCCCATGAAACAGAGGTATACAGCAATGCTGGTACTCAGCAGAAAAATAGCTGGAAGCAGACAAAGTGTACTCTATATATCAAAATTCCTTTTGAGGAGTGCAAAAAGCACTATATAAATAACATTGCAATGGTATTATAATTGTAATTTTAAAATGGAGGTGGGGGAATGTAGGTACAGAAGACTACATGATCTTCTCAATGTTATGTAGAAGCCGATCTAAATAAATATCTGTATAAAAATAAGTGTATATCTGTGTATAATGTGCCAGCAGTGAGGGACTCTTGGAAGAGAGTGCTTCAAAGGCACCCAGGTCCTACGTAATGTCAGCGCTGGCTAAACCTGCCTGGGTGCAAGTCAGTGGCAGCAGGCACAGTCCACTTCCCCTAGTGAGCCCTACAGTTACTCTAAATCCATACAACTTCTTTGGCTAGAGGTTTTAAACTAAAAGCATTATCACCAAATGACTTTGTTACTTCCTGGGTCATGAAGACGCAAGAACTAGAGGGAGGAAGAAAAATATTTCTTCTCAAATATCCAGTTTAGTCAACATGTCCTTTATAAGGCTGCACTGTTGGAGCTTTTCTTAGTTATGTTTTATCTCAGCACTTATTTTCTCCACCCTTTTTGGATGATTTCTCTGTGTCAGATACTGAATACAAACATTCGCCTGTCAAGGTTGATCTTCATCCTTCTAAACCTCCATTGTTCAGCTAGAAAACAGGCAGCTTCCTGCAGCCCATCTAAGTCTAGTGAGCTGACTCAAGGGGTAGAAAAAAAAAAAATAGCATGAAGCACAAGACTTTAGTACACTTCAGTGCAACAAACATTTAAATAGTGGGAAGAGACAGGATGAGAGAACTACATGCCCAGCACTGTGAACTTCTTTGCCAACATCTACATTTTCCAGTGATCAGAGATCTTCATGATAAAGGACAATTTCTTTTAGCACTTTCAGTTTCCCACTGGTTACTTCAAAGCCTAGGCTTGCTGATGCCTACACCATGCATTTTCTCCCTGAGAGACACAAACCTCAAACTGGACATACCAGCTAGCATGGCCCCTTCAGAACGGCAATGTTTCTGCCATGTTTGCAGTATCCAAGCCAGAAAGACCTGAAAGGGAGATGCAATTCTCCACCCGCCAAAAACTCAAACTGATGTGGCATATATGGGTGGATCTGATTTTCTATCTTGAAACCAGTGAATTAAGAGCATTTCAGGAGCTCAGAAAGAGAAAAGATTTAAAGACCAGACACGTCAGTACATTGGGAACAGTACTCAAAAGCTTTTACCCTCAGTTAGGTGTGTCTGCTGCTGGTCTGGAAAATGCTTTATGTATTTTGACTTCACACAAAACATCAGTTTTTGCTAAACCTGCAGCTGGACCTCCTGCCCAGCTGATATTTGCCTTTTGCACATTCTGCCAGTGATACATTTGCACATTGCCATCGCAATGCTACACGAGCTTGCTGTACCTTTGCTATCTCTTGCCTATGCTAAAGTCGCCTCAAAAGATTAATAGGGCTCCATTCTTCAGCACTGTCATTTCAGTGCCTTTTATAAAGGTCATTCGCACTTAAAAATGAGGCAGTTAGAAAACAGTTAAGCATCTCTGGCAGAATGACTTTTAGGTCACAGGATACAGAGAGCCCCAACTCTGGTGTGCGTCACTCCCATAAAAAAAATAGTAATTTACTGATAACCAAAATTGGTATAATAATTCATGCATGCAAATTAAATAGAAAATGAAAGTATTTTAGGAGGATAACATCCATTATTACAACACTGTATATGCCTGAGACAAAGCTGACAAGTTTCATGGCCATTCTCACCATAGTCATGGTGAAAATATTACATCTTATGGTTTGTCACACATTAATGAGAAAATACTTTTAAGTGCAGTTTTAATATTAAGAAATTAGCAGAGATTTAACGGTCCTTATTTAGTTGAGTTAAGCAAAAGAAAAAAGCCCTTGAACAACTATAAACATCAGCTTGTGATCTGTACCTCATTAATTCCTTTCACACAGCTAGAAAGTGGGTGAAGCAAAGACAGCATCCAGCAACAAGTCCCTTTGTGCGAAGATTGATTTTTTCTTTTTTTTTGTTTTGTTCTTAATACAGAATGTGAACAGAATCCACAGAACCAGAATCCCAATAAGTTGAACTGACACAACCTACACTTTATTCTGGGAAAAAAAAAAAAAGCCTGCCACCCAAAGTGAAACACAGGGATGCAATGCAGGGTGTGCAGAAAGCAGGCAAGCCCCAATTCATTGTGGTAACTGTTAACACTTTTTCCATCTTCAGAAGATCATGTTGGTGTCATTCACAAGGAAACAGTAGAAAATTGTTGAGATGAAATATAAATTTTGCCTCCCTCAACAATGAAGTGTCATTTGCAACTGTAAACTTGACAGTGCAGCATTCCTATCTGTCAGCTGAAAGACTTATGCCAAGTTGCAGCTTCAGGGTTTAGCTTCACCTACCAACAATCCAGTGAAAAAGTGTGTGGCTCCTTTCCAGAAGGAGTAGCAAAATATCCTCCACAGAGTGTAACATGGAGGTTTCCAGCTCAAAGGCCACAGGATTTCTGAAGGCAGCAACTTCACTGTGACTGCATGGACCAGCCATGAAATGGTGAATGCCTGCACAGCTATGACATTTAGGATTTCCAGAGATTTGGCAGCTCTGTTTGGAGACATGGAGCACTGTACCATATCCATTGAGTCCCATTGTAGCTGTGAGAATCATATAGAATGTGTTGTTTCCAGGTCTTAAATCCGCACAGCAAAACCCTTGTGCCTTCCTCTATAGCCTCTGAAAGTACAACATCCCCAAAATAACATGAATTTACATCTTTCAACAGCCTTATGTATTAAGACAATCTCTATGTTTCTGGGTAAATGAAGGTAGGAGATTCAGGTCATTGAAATCTGTGTCTTGTCCATCCCAGTTATGACATACCATGTTAGAATTTACCTTAAGAATCTATTTTAATGCTGCTGCTTTTGATTCAGCACCAAAGAGGTGCTTGATGGCACCTGTATTCTTCCATCATTAGAAAAATATTGATTTGCTGATGAGGGAGGAGGATGAAGGAGACATTTCCTTCGGATAAGGCTTCAAACAAGGAGGAACCTACCACAGAAGGGACCATGAGAGGCTCGGAAAGGTTCCTCACTCTGCAGGTGGTTTTTACAGCAAAGCTATAAAGGCAAAACAACCAGCTTGACATCCTCGCCTAACTCCAAGCAAGGGGCTGAACCTGATCCTCCCACAAACTTGCTGCCTGCTTTAATAGCAGAATTTCGGCTGCTTATGTAGAAATTTGTAGAGAGACAAGTGCAGCAGTTAAGCAGTTCCACATCCATCTGAGCTGCAGGACAGTGGCCACAGATGGATTTATACATCCCAAATGATTAAGACAACCTATATACTAACAGCTATTCTAGCACATGCACTTCTCTGTGTCCATCATCCCTGTTTTACAGGCTTTAGGATTTTAGGAATTCTGCTCACAGGAGCTAGTTTTACTATAACAATTTAAAATTCTAACCAAATATTTGCATGTATGTGTTGCCACTGCATTATGGAAGTGATTAATATGAAGATTTATGCACTTGGATATTGTAGTATGCCTCCTTCATAAGGTGCTTTCATCCTGCCTAAGCACTCCGGATAAGATTGAATCTAGCGGGACACATTATAATTAAAGAAATCTATCATTTTTGCAGTTATACTTATATTCTTAAGCTAGATGAAAAAACAGTTCAACAGATTCTTATCATGGACATCACTGGTTTGAAGTACAGCTAGGTCAGTTCCCTGCTGCTGTACTTTTCCCCATCATTGATTTTTTCCCAGAGAAGAGAGAAATGTTAAAATACAGTACTTGAACAGAGCTCTTAGTCTGAGTGAGCACAGGGAGACATGGGATGGAGAAAAGCAAAGGAAGGCCAGCATGAAAATTAAGGAGAAACAACATGTAACGAGTGGCAGGCAAGGCCACAAATTATTTTCTTATATACTGATTTAAGCCACCCTAAACAAGCACTTCCAGTTCTGAAATTTACTTATGTACAGCACTACTAGTAAATCAAATAATTCAAATGTTTGCACAAAGTAAACGTGCAAGAGGATTGAAGGCATCAGCAGTCATAAATCCAGATATTCTAACGCACAGACAAAGAATACCCCCCGCTGCACATGCTGTTTTTTCACTCCAGACAGGAACATGACACCTGCTCCATGAGAAAGCTCTGCACCAGCCCCTGTATTTCAAGGCAAATGCTGTGGGTCAGCCAGCAAGCAGTTGAAGTGCTGTAAATCCTCAAATGAGTCCATAATAATTTATATCTCCTCTCTTCACATGGAAGATGGCTCAGAAGTTACTAAGATTAAAGGCTAAGGTTTCAAAAGCTTTCCCTTTTTTTGAAACAAGGGGGAAAAAGCCCACCCCACAAACTGAAGAGCCAAATTGATACACTAAAAATTGAATCCCAGTTTTCAGAGGCTGAATGCTCAGGACTTTTGGAAGATTCAGCCCACTTATGAGAGCCAGGCTGGGTGTTTTGAAGCAGCTAACGTCACTAGTTATTTTGGAAGTTTTTCTGCTGAGAGGCTGCAATCAGCATGGCTGTGCCACAGACTCCTGAGTCTGGTCAGGTCAAAGCATTAACTGAAGTCATAGCTGGTTCTTGAACTGCCCATTACAACTTGCCCTCAGGGCACCCTACCCCAAGCCACTGCTTCCAAGAAACCCTGCTACCCAAAAGCCTCCTGCCTGCTACCCTGGCTCCCTCCTCAGTCCTACAATGACTGTGTTCATCTTTGCAGAAAGGTTTTCCCCCTCCAAGTCATAGAATAGTTTGGGTTGGAAGGGACCTTTAAAGGTCATCTAGTCCAAGCCCTCTGCAATGAGCAGGGACACCTTCAACTAGATCAGGTTGCTCAGAGCCCAGTCCAACCTGACCTTGAATGTTGCCGGGGATGGGGCATCTACCACCTCTCTGGGCAACCTGTTCCAGTGTTTTACCACCTTCATAGTAAAAAATTTCTTCCTTATATCTAGTCTGAATCTACCCTTTTTTAGTTTAAAACCATTACCCTTTGTCCTGTCGCAACAGGCCCTACTAAAAAGTCTGTCCCCATCTTTCTTTAAGTCCCCTTTAAGTATTGAAAGGCCACAATAAGGTCTCCCTGGAACCTTCTCTTCTCCAGGCTGAACAACCCCAACTCTCTCAGCCTTTCCTCATAGGAAAGGTGTTCCATCCCTCTGATCATTTTTGTGGCCCTCCTCTGGACCCGCTCCAACAGGTCCATGTCTTTCCTGTGCTGAGGACTCCAGAGCTGGACACAGTACTCCAGGTGGGGTCTCATGAGAGCAGAATAGAGGGGCAGAAACACCTCCCTCGACCTGCTGGCCATGCTTCTTTTGATGCAGCCCAGGGTACGATTGGCCTTCTGGGCTGCAAGCACACATTACCAGCTCATGTCCAGCTTTTCATCCACCAGTACCTCCAAGTCCTTCTTGGCAGGGCTGCTCTCAATCCCTTCATCCCCCAGCCTGTATTGATACCAGGGGCTGCCCCGACCCAAGTGCAGGACCTTGCGCTTGGCTTTGTGGAACCTCATGATGTTCACATGGGCTCACTTCTCAGGCTTGTCCAGGTCCCTCTGGATGGCATCCCGTCCCTCAGGTGTGTCAACTGCACCACTCAGCTTGGTGTCATCAGCAAACTTGCTGAGGGTGCACTCGATCCCACTATGTCATTGAGGAAGATATTAAACAGTACTGGTCCAAATACAGACCCCTGAGGGACACCACTCATCACTGATCTCCATCTGGACATTGAGCCATCGGCCACTACCCTCTGGATGCGACCATCCAAACAATTCCTCATCCACTGAACAGTCCACCCATCAAATCCATTCAGCCTCAGACACAGCAGTCTGCACCCAGACTTCCCACCAGTTTTTTTGCTACTTGCTCCTAAATTGGAGGATTTTGAAAGAGTTAGACAGCCCTGGGTGCCAGTCTCACACTCATTGTAAAAATGCAGACACTACTACAAAGGTCTTGGAGGATATGTATGAATGCCTTTATAAACACAGCATTCTGAGGTAGAAATGAATTTCTTGGTAACTTAAAGAGAGGTAACACCACCAACTGCAGAAACATTACAGCACCACATTTTTTAGGTTATATCAATCATAATTTGATTGAATAAAACAGAGTCATTTAAAAAAAGAAAAAGAGAGTTTCCACATGTCACTTAACAGACAACCAGCTACTCCTCCAGTTCATACTCCCAAGAGACCAAGCCGAACAGGTTATCAGTTTCGGCTTCAGCTATCTCTGCCAGGCTGTAGTACCTCACTGAGACTGTTCTACACTCAGCACTTTGCTAGGAACTTCAGGGGATTTTATGTGGAGCAAGTCTAATATATCCATGTGGTGCAGGTAACAAACATGCCTCTACCTGTCCTTCATTCATATGGAAACACTAGAGGGTTTGGTAGATGAACCACTAGCACAAGGAGTGTCCCAGACTTATCAGGCACATGCCAGGATCTCTTTCAAACAACAATATTAGGTGGTCTTCCATCATATATCCAGACCAGCCACTGAAATGCAATATCCCTTCATGAAACAGATATAGAGTTAGTGTTACATATATCCTATTCTGATAAAAATGTTCCTTCTGCCCTGTCATCTCTTCTTCAAGACAGGAAGACTTCAGTATTCTTAGTCCTCTTTACCTGCCCTTTTCCTCCTTTACAAGGTCTTCCACACATACTTTTAGTTAAAAGACAGAACACATTGCTCATTAAAAAAACCCCAGAGTGCTATCCCATTGAGCAGAAGACATATCCATGTAAGAAAGAGACGGTGAATTATGAAAAAAATAAGCAAAGGCCAAATCCACTTGAAGCACTTACCATAAACATGAAGAATCCTAGACCGCTGGGTTTTGCCGCTTTCCTCAAAAGTGGCACTACTCCTTGACACTCACAGTAATACTACAGTACCTCTCAGTCAGTCTTTCTTAGCAGCTACTGCATCAGGAAGAAAACAGCATAGAAGCAGGTGAGTGGTTTGATTGTAATTATAAACAGCTGCCTTTAACAGAGAGGCATGGCAAAGTACCAGCTTTCTGGAATTGAAGGGAGCAACCGTAACACTTCAGTGTATGGTTTGCATTGATAAACCCAAGTCTATCTGTTTTGGGGATAAGGAGGAGATGAATATGGTGTCCCTTTCATGTGCAGAAAACAAGGGTTGATTTAAACGTAGTACACATACCCTCTTCCATAGCGTTAAGAGGCCAGACACGAAAGTTGTGTTGTGTTTCTTGGGGGTCTTACAGTGAACAGGTACGACAACCCAAGTGTGACAGCAGGGTCAAAACAATACCAGCATTATAGATCTGAAATTAGGTATTTGAGCTATCAGGGTAATACATTTCTGCCTTAGATCCTGATCTTGTAAAGACTTATGCAGGTACTTAGCTTTAAGCACAAAGTGCCACTGCTTTCAATAGAGCTATTCATGTGTTTAAAGGCCTGGAGCTTTAGAGTGCTGATTCCTTGGGTCTGAGATTAGCTAAAATTTATAGCACCAGTAATTCTCAAGAAAGGCACAATCACTTGTCTGGTCTTATTTATACCAACATTTCCTCCAGGTAGAGGGAATTCCTTTAGGACAGAAATTACCTATACTGAAAAGCCAAATGATCTTTTTGTAATACTGTGATAGCCTGCAACCAAAATAAAACTCTTAAGATGACAAAAGATCAAGATCACTGCCATAAAATTGGATTAACATGAAAGAATATTGGCTTGGTTTCATTTCCCCATTTCTTCCCACAATAGCCCGTTACAACTAATCATTTAAAAGGATGGTTAGCATTCCAAAATGCTAACAGAAAAAAACATGCAACAAATAAAATACAGAAACATTTATTTCCAACACAGTAAGAAGGACTCCAGTGACAAGATTACTTCAGTAGTTTTCTGCTTTATTATGACGTTATCTACATCTGCATTGACAGTTGTTGCTGGGGACCTAGGAGGTAAAAGGATACAAATCAGTCTATTTTTGCTTTTTTTTACTTCACTTTATTGAGTTTAAAATTCACAGGAAGTTCTTCCACGTACTGGTTTTCTTGAAAATGAACAAGATTTTTTTGAAGCAAGCTCCTCTAGTTTTTGGGGAACAGTTGGGAGGCAGTTCCAATTAACCAGGTTTGCTGCCATTTCCCTTCTGCCTTCAGGATGTAACTAATTTGGCGGGGTGGACGATAAGGGGTTGATTATGCAACTCGCTGTGCTGTTACTCCATCCCTACAGCTAAAAGCAATGCCTTATTTCAGCCATCTCCAGGCTGGAGCATGCAACTCCATATCCCACAGTGGCTGCCTACTCAAACTTCATAGTGTAAGCCAGACTGTGGAAACACGTATGTTGTTGGTATCACACCATATTTCACTCTTTCAGGACTGACTGCAGGAATTGCTGAATCCAGTAAAAATTTTGTCTGCGTAAGGTCTACAGTATTCCTCTCTCAGACTCATATGCGCCAGTTCGTGTGGATATATGAAAAAATGTGGTGGCTAGTATTTTACCCCAACTGCAGCAAAAAACCAAATTACATTAACAATTTCTATGGATAATTCATTTTTCATCTGTTGTTCTAGCAGAAATATATCCAATAACTGGGAAGAAGACAATCTCTTCTGCCCATTGTGTCTTCCAATAACTTTAATATTTCTATTAAAAAGAAACCTGAAGTAAGAATTACTTCATAAGCAAATGCCAAGTCACACAAACCAACAATACTGCACAATTGGTGCTGATAAAGTCTGGCGGTAGTTTATTGACTCCAGAAGGCTTCATCATGAAAATTAACATATAATTCTCACAGGACAAAATATTTCTCATTTCTCAAAATATCTCCTTTTACACTTTAACTTCAAGAAACCAATCCCCAGACTCTGTTCTCAGCAACTTTTGTGTCAGAGACAGAGTGATAGCCATTGAAAGCTCCATTCCTCGCTCTAACAAGGTTAATCACTTTAACAACTTCTGTGACATTTGCCAGTGCTAGTACCTTCCCACATGAGGCTTTTCGGTACCTCATTCGTTGAAAAGGTAGGAAGTTCACTCCATATTTCTTTTTAAGTAAACCAATAAAACTGTTGACTCCCCCCACACACAGCTGGAGAACCGTCAGTCACCACAGCTGTTATTTTGTCAAAGCCACCAAAGCAATTCACAGTGCCCTTCACAGGATTAAAAATAAAATCCTTTTTATAGTGCTGCGCAGGGATAACAGCCTCAGCCATTCCTCATGAACCTTAAAATCCTTGTTAATCATATAAAAAATATCAACAGTTGATTTAAAGTACAGCAGTTACCTCTGCACTTTTCACCAAGTGCCAAAGAATAAACAACTCCATTATCCATTTCCAGTTTCAGATTTTCAGTCAAAATCACACATATAGCTAACTCAGGTGACATTTGTCATGAAAGAGACACAGATTCAATTTCTGTTGTTGTTACTAGTACTTTCTCATCTTCAGGCGCTGTGACAGATGCTACAGCATTGCTATATGACAAATTCTGCATCAGCTAAATCTATTCTTTGGCTATGCAACTGGTGATACATTTTACAACATTAGATGCACTAGTTTTCTGGCGTGAAATCCTGGCTTCATTGAAGTCAAAGGCAAAAATCCCGTATCCTTCAAATCTTGAACAGGGCCAGGGTTTCACCCCTGGCTTACGTCACCCCCATATTGTTGAAACCCCCACTCTGAAGCAAGAGCATCTCTGTCACTGACAAACAAGCTCCGCTTCATCTACATTCATTAGATTTCTCCAGTCTTAATGAAAATAATCTGGCACAGTGTGCTGGGGACCTTCTGTCTGTGAGTAACAGGTCCAGTAGATCCGTGCTACAGCAGTTCAAGATGTATGTTTTTTCCTCTCTTGGTGCTACAGCAGTCTAAAAACTCTTATTTTACTTTATGCTTTCGATAGCTGTGACTCACTCCACCCTGTCTATTACAACTTTACTCTCTTGTAAAGCAATGATGGCCATCCAGCTGTTAAATAACCTTGCCCACAGCTAGTCTCTGTTGGGTTATTAGAAACCAACCTTAGGAGCAAACCCACATTTCCCTCAGATTTGACTGGGAGAATGATGGCCGAGTTATCAGACTGTCTAAAATCTTACTGCAACCCAGAAAATGCCTTCTTAGCATATATCATAACCGTAGATGTCTTAGTGAGTAAGGAAATGAGCTCTAGAGTAAACACTCTTGCTGAAGTTTGCCCACCCCTGTCAACATTTGTTTAAAAATATGTCGACATTTTGGACAAGGTTATAAAGATTTTCCCTATGAACAGAAAAAATGTGCTGGATGAAACTGTGAGTGCCAATTCTGTTTCCATTTTCATCCTCCCCCATTTTTTTGGCCTGTGGCTCACTTCTGAGAAAGCTGGAGAAGAAAAGGAAAGGTCACCAGAATGGCAATAGGTTACAAAAAGAGGGAAGCAGCGTGGTGCACTGCACACCAGCAGCCAGAAAAGGATGTTAAAGGGAGCGAGGACTTTATTTGAGACTGGACCTGCACTCTGAATCCTTGAACCTTGGCTGAGGAATGCCCAGGCAGGACAGTTCAAAGAAAGAGTGGGGACAAAGCTCTCCTCCCCCTTCCAAGTGTTCAGTATTTTTTTTGCAACTTAAACACAAGACTTGATGAAATGTAAATATCTCAGTGCAGATTTTTTTATTATTATTTCAGTGGTGATTAAAGTGAATAAACAAATATGCTGCACTCTTGCCTGTAGCACTTAAAATTCAAACCCTGCCAGGATATGAAACCTGGAGCTAGAAATGATAGAGAATAATATGCAGTAAATTCATCAACCTTGATTGGCCAGCATAAAGCAAAGAAAAATAAGTAAACCCAAAAAACTAGAAATGAATTTAAATTGTTTCTTATAGTTATCTAAGCAATCTAAGGTTTTCATAGTAACATAAGTAAGAACATTTTATTTTTAACAATGATTTTTTTAAACCTAAGACTGTAACTCTTTTTCCTCAGAACAGTACTTTAAATTGCAAAAGATGAGAGGGACACCTTTCAGCATTAATAAACTGAGGAATATTTATGAGAATTAGCCTGGCATCTTCTTTGAAGCACCAGACCCCTGAGATGAATACGATGGGTACAAGGCATACCTATTACCGGTGTGAGAGATGCTTCAGAATTTGTGATGTGGCGTCACTCCAAGGGCATGTGGGCACACAGGAACACACTGACTCACTGTGGTTCAGCACACACCTGACATTAAACCTCACAGCAAGAGGAGCCCAAATGAGGATGCCAAAGTCAGGACAGGCTTCTAGGGTGGGCACCTGTGTCTGTGCAGGCACATTAGCTTTGGAAGCCACGTATTGTTATTTGATGGCTTTATAGTGCGCCAACAAAGGAAGCAGAATGAAACAGAAACTCACCTTTTTAGCAAGTGGGAGAGATAAAGAATGAGAATAAAGTATGTAATTAAACCTGATTAAAAATGATTACATTTCCATTGCATTATCCATGATAATAAGAAAAAAACCAGAAAATAGAGGAAGTGCTATGAATACCGCCTGTGATTAAAAAGAAAAATGGACTATCCTTGTCTGAATTCCATTTAGTATGAGAGATGAGCTGTTTGGCTTTTAGTATATTGGGCTCTTTTTCTGTACCACACCACGGAGTGCTGAGAACACCAAGAAGAGATCTAAATAACCTGTTCATAAAAAAAAGAAAAAAAATGCTGATGACCTTTCAGTATTTGTTGGGAATGAACTGTAAGCAGCAGTTTGAAGATGAAAAGTAATTGGCATTGCACCTTCTTAATTATTTTTCCAGTTTCAGGCCTTTAATATAGTTCTGGCTCTTGCTGACACACCTAAATGAGGTTTATAGAATCCAGAGCATGAATTTTGTGCTCATTAATGGAGAGGCGGCAGGAGAAAGGCTGCAGGTATTATTTTCTTCTTTCACCTAGTTTAAATCACCACCCACCCGTGTTTCAGACTTCATGGGTGCCAGTGGGTCACTGAAATGGAAATCCTTTAATGCAGCTCCAGACAAATGTGGCGCTGGCAGAAAGAAGGCAGGCAAGACGACCCCTCTGAAACATCTTGATTAACTAATATGTAAAAAGCTGCAATCTCAATGTCCGTCAGAGCATGATAAAATAAACAACACCACCACCAGAAGAAAACAAATGATGCAGTTTCCAGGGGGAAAAAAAAAAAAACAAAGCAGAAATCACAAAACCAGGCCAGTCCTCTGAGCACTGTGTTTACAGACCTACACCATCTTTGTGTGGAACAGAAAAAAGATATCTTGGCTAAAAAAACACCTGCTGGAAAACAAACTGGCTTATTTAGGACAGGAACAGTAATGACAAACAGGGGAGCAGTGGAAGGACTCGTGCTTCTACCTATTATGTAAAGATGTTGGAGGTCAATAATCACCTTCTGCATTTCTGATGTGCCAGTGGAGTCCTTAGAGTGCCCAGCTGGCCTCCAAAGATGCTCCTGCTGTGAAAAAGGAGATACCTTCCTCTTCTGAAGCCCATCGCCTCTGGAGGGTACTCATACTGCCTCGGTGTGGGAGAATGCCATGCATCTGCTGCAACACCAGCCTGATGGCTGTGAAATCTTCCTGCTCAGAAACACCCTTCAAGAGGAATTTCTCCACTTGGGCTACATAGGTGATCCAGGGGAATTAGCCTCAACTGGGTGACTAAATTATCTCCATTACTTGAGCTGGGTGCCTAAAATTAGACTGTGCAAGTACTAGCCTCTCTCTTTCCTTTGTGTAAGTAGTTATAGGTGCTATTGCAGCATGTGCAGTCACGTCGAAATTACTGTCAGTCTGTTTGGTTTGAGTGCCAGTGACAATGTCCCTAGGGCAGCAGAGACCCAATCACTGGCTATTGAGAGCATCAGTGAAAACCATGATATATACTCCAGTGGTCAGCTTGAGACAGGGCTCGATTGCCCTGGTTTCACTGTACTTGTGCTGGAGCCAGCTGGACTACACCTTGCTCAGCTGTGCTGGAATATGAGGCTGTCATATCTTCAGTATAGATTACAGTATAGACAGACCATCATTGCTTTTCATGAGTACCATGGCTCAGTGAAGGGCTGCAACCAGATCTGAGCCCACCCAGAAGCAGCAATAACCTGGTAGTGCTGGAAGTGAGGAGGAGAGCAGAACGGGGCTGTCAGCAGCGGCAATAGGAACAAGTAGGATGTCTTGGTGTAGCAAGTGTGTGGGGATAACACCTAGGAGGTGTTATCCAACTTTTCCCACCTTTATCAAACTTCTGACCTTTCTGTCCCTTTCTGAGGAAGCCATAGATGAAGGCTTAGTGCCATTCGCTCTCTAGGGAGGTCAGGACAGACTATAGCCTTCCTCGATGGAGTGCCCAGCTCTGGTCAGGGAAAGCAGGAAGAAAGCTGCATCTAAACAGGCAGGTAGGTGTCTCGTGATAAAACCAAATAGGACTAAGGTATGACAGGGCTACAGTAGTTAAAACATAAGTGCTTAAACCCAATTTTTTATCATCCCTCCAAATAACTTGGATGACATATAAAAAGTGCCTGGAAAATAGTAATACATTACCGTCACAACGTACAACAAGACTCTACTAGATGAAACGCTAGAAGAAATAATATAGCTGGGAGATTTAGAAAATAAAAAAATAGTTTCATATCACCTGCCTTTTCTGATGGGTAACATAGGTTTGAATACCTTTCAATTTTTGTTCTTATTCTATTTGTTAATGGGAAGATGGGGGAAAAAAGGCAAGAGTACCACATGTAGCAGGCAGCCTTCAAAAGTTTCGTGCATTTTGAATAACCATCCATTTAGAAGATGTTAGGAAAAAAACTCATAAGAGATTGCATGATCAACTGAACTCTTTCATCACACTAGTGACAAAATATGGTGCATGTACCATAAGGAAATAATGTTGAATATACTCTACTTGGTTGAATGCGACATTATATTCTTGTTCACAGAAAATGACTGGGAACAACTGGCATCTCACTACATCTTGCCAAAAGCCTGAGGGGAGCTTCTGTAATGAACTCCCTGCCTTTAGCTTTCCTCAGCATTGAAATGTCAGTGCTGAAAGTGCTACTGTGAACAGCACATGTAGGAACAGCATCATCTGAGATGATGGCAGGCATTATTTGGAAGGAGATTATGTCATATGAAAAAATAAACCTAAACAAATAGACAGTCTGCTGATACCTGAACATTCCTTTGCTCTGAAACATAAACCTGTCATTGCCCAAACCTGTTTGGGCTGAATCCAGAACAATTCTGCCTCTAAGCCAAAGCAGTTTTGTAGAGTGAGCTGGTGCAATGGAGATTCGTTCTTTTATCCCCCTCCTTCATGTGTGGAAAACTAGAGAAGAGGGAAAGCAAAAGATAATGGAGGATAAACACTGGATTTTTTGCTGCTTATCATTACTTGTTTGGCTACATGGATGTGGTGTGATACATAGTTGTGAGAGGCCAGTAGAGCAAAGCTGGCCATGTGGTTAGATGCCAGGAGCTGGCTGGTCATGGTCTGGTTTTGGGTCGTTGTTGTTCCCAAGGGGGCTAGAATACAGGCAACACGGTATTCATGCTGCACACACAGCAGACCACCGTGTCCTTAAAGGCTCAGTGGCTGAGGGGCAGTCTTCAGCCTTAAAACAGGAGATGCTAGTGGACCTGTGAAGAAAGCACTTTTCAGTGTGACCCACAGAAAGGATGAGGATATGAGCTGTGGCAGCCCAGTAGGGGGGAGCGCTCAGGGAACGGTGAATACTCTTCTCCTACTTGAGTCCAAGAGAGTAAATACATATTCTCAAAATCCGAATCTAACTTAGCTGGCCAAAGGCTTCTTTGGCTGCCTTCCTTGTACTACTTTTTTAGACATTATTGCCAGGAAGAATTAGGCTGAATTGAATAGATTGTTTTGGTATACATTGGTGTCATCCCTGGAAGGAAAAAAATCTTGTACTGTGGCAAAGACCATATATTTATTTTTCTTGTATTTAATGTCTACTGAAGTGCTACATCTTAAAAAGCATGCTGCTAAACTATGCAGCCTGTAAAACAGACATCAGGAGTTATGTGCACAGTGTGAAATATCCCACAATTTAATCTGAATTTGCACCATTACTGAGACACTTGTGCAATTATGTGCTGCATTACATTTCTGGCTGGAGACCAGAGATAAGAGGGATGGTATTTTAGAAATACCTATAGACCAACCACAGTCTTTAAAAACGGATTAGCGATTGGAGGTCCTTGACTTCAGAGCCTTGAAAGGGCTCTGTTCAAGGGGAGGCAGAGAAAGAGGGCAAAAGGAAAGCTGTGTTCAGCACCTTCTTTGAGCCAGCCCTTCTAACTTACCTCAAGCTGGGCATCCTGATGTTACAGGCACTTCTGAGAGTTTGGGTCCACAGAAAAATATGGATGTCAGTCTGACTGCAGACCTTGCAATGATGCCTGAAGAAGGGGCAATGTGTGCCTGCATTGCTACCAGAGCTGACCAAAAAGCAGACACAAACCCACCTCCAGCCCTGTCCGGCTCTCTGGGAGGGCAGGGGACATGGGGGACCCATGGAGGCTGCTATCCTCCTCAGGCTGCCATCTAGCATTTCTGCAGGTGACACAGGAACAAGAGGAGGATCTAGCATTTTGGTCTCTTGTACCCCTGTGTAAACCATGTCGCAGTGTGGCCCTTACTTTGAGGTCATCCTCTTCTCGTGATTTCCTTTTTTCCCTCAGTAATACACAATAGCAACTTTTTTTTTTTTTTAAATAAATATTACAGGGACCATATAATTTATCCTGTGTGGAGAAAAGAAAGGTTTAGGTGCAAAAGAAGACATTTAATAACTCTCATGACTTGGACAGCCTCTTCTATTATGGCATCATTTTGTTTGAACTGTGGGGCCAGAGTGCAGCAAAAAGATGTCTGCTGCTTGACTGACAAACAGCTGGCATAAAAAACATCCAGTGCAACGTGAACAATCATTCCTTCTAAGGGCAATGTGGACTCTTTCTCTCTGACTCAGTTTTATCTCTGAAGGTGAATGCCTACTCACCTGCAATATATTCTGCCTGCAAATTGGCAAATGCCATTGTAAGGGTTCTCATTTTATCTTTTTCTATTAAGCCTGAGGAAAGAAGTTAAGAGGAAGAGAGAGAGAGATTTTGTTTTCTCTTCAGAATCTCCTATATAAGCAAAACTTATCAAAGGGCACTGTTTATCATTTGATTTGGAAATAATTTTGCCTTTCAACATTCCCTGCGTTTGTCAAGAGGAGTAGAGGCTTGCAGGAAAAGGAGATGAAATATCCTCTTGTTATTTATTGATTTTGTACAGCTCAGCATGGAAGCTTCATATAACAAAAACAGCAGCTTAAGAAAGATGACCAAGTCATCGAGAACCACTCAGGTACACAACTGCTGAAACAAAAAACCGCACAAGGTTATTGCCTGTGAGAGGAATATGCACACAAATGCCCTCGAACACAGGTGTGTGTTTCTGTGGAAGGTGTGAGCAACCCTTGGGGAACTGAAATTTACCCCTCTGATGTGACAGGCAGCTAGGCAGCCTGTGGGGGCTTTGCCCAGGCTTCAGCAGTGGCAGAAATCATGGATACCCATCCCAGTGTGCTCCCAGACTGGAGGATCCAAATAAGCACAGACAGTATTGCCTTCTGCAGCTGATCCGCAGATCTCCCCTAGCTGTACCAGCCCCAGGTACTCACCACACCGTCCAGAGAGTGGTGAGTAACCTCTCTGGTCACGGTGCGCGTGTCTGCACTGGCTGATCCCACGCTAAGCCTTAGCTAGTACTGTTTCACTTTCTAATATTAAAATCAGAACCTGGCATAAACCCACAATTAGGCAAACCAGAAACAAAGCAAAAGGAGTTCAGTCCAGCAGTGCATTGCTTTGCAGGTCATATTCTTTAATGCTGCCTACCTACACACAACATTCAGAACATTTCCCTTGCTTGTATTTACTACAGGTATCTTTTCCTTCCAAGCTATTTTAAACACACAATGAGATTAAACCCAAATCCATAGAGGTTTTAATTTAGTTTTGGTAGTTGGGTAAAGGCACATTGAAAGACTTAAAAAACCCCACAAACCACACCATAAAATAAAAAAATCCCTACCCCAAGCACAGAAAAGTGGCAATAGTACCATCATGCTGTTTTACTTGGCAATAATATAGTTCCCTCATCAAGATAAACTACTCAGCCTTCAGCCTTGTAGTTTATCTGCTCAGGAACTGGATTACTGCCTCATAAAACAGTGCAATGGTGCAATTATCACTTCAATATCAGGTAGGTACTGCAAGGTGCTCTTGTTCTGTGTTAGGTGGGACACTTTATGGTAGCCATAAAGCCGATGTGACTTCAGGTATTTGCTACAATGATAAATTAATGAATTATACTGTGGGCTGTGTCTTTAACGAAGTGGAATAGCTTCTTTTCTTGCAACAGGCACTGAAGGTATGTGAGGTTGTATGCAAGTAGTACAGATGTCAAACTGGAGGAGGAGCTTTGACATGAAGATGCACAATGCTGAGACAGAGACATATGTTTGAGACTTTATTAATGAGCATTTCTACTGAACTCTACATCTCAAAATATTTTCACTGTATTTCCCATATCCCTTCATTTGGGAATGATCAGGTGCTAACTTTTGTACAACACCATGTGGGACTCTTCGGATAAGTTAGAACTTACAATTTTCTTTCATTAGATGCTCAGAGGCAGTAGAGGCAGATCTGTGAGGAGAGCAAGAGAGTGCTCCCACATCCTGGTATGTAGCTGGGCTATGAACAAACACCAACACGTTCCACTTTCAGTGCTAGAAGTGTTTGTGAGAAAAAGGAGTAGTACTCACTGCAAAAAACTCTGTGTCATTGCTTGCAGACTGGGTGGATGTAGAGTGATGGGGATGCGCAGGGAAAATGTCATACAACATACAACATTTTCAAAGTCTGGAAGGGATGGTGGTAGAGACCTTTTCTGTATGTGGGTTGGTAGTTGCTGTGGTGGAAAGAATATCAGTACTACAGATGAAGGGGGTTTTGGGTTGAAATGTAACAATACCACATGATGAAGGGAGAGGTAAAATACATCTGAAGCAGGTAAACGGAAAACAGACCGAGGTAAGCTAGAAACCTCCCTACTATGTTTGGTTTGGTTATCAAGGATACCAACTACTTTCATGGGCATGCAGAGAGTGATTATTTGTGGTTCTCCTTCATGTTTTCCTCCCACACAGTTTTGAAAGGTTCTGGAAACTTTTTTTTTTTTCCCCCCCAAATAGAAATTTCAGTTTAAAATATTGTCACAATCCATTTTTAAAAATTTCCTTAAGAATTAGCTTTCAATCTCACACTATCTGAATGGGCATTGAAACACCATTTATCAAAACCTGAAGTTTATTTCAGGGTAGATAGAAAAGAAAATCAAATAAAATGGGAATAATTTTAAGAATTTAGCTGATATTAAAAAAAAATAGAAAGTGCTCAAAAACACCCTCAAGATTTTTAAGCAAACATAAAAGGGTCAATGTTTAATAGCCTAAAGCAAGAAAATTCAATATGCCTTATCTTTTCTATCTTAATAAATCAAAATAAGTCAGAGAGTAAAAACACAGGTGTTTCAGATGAACGAGTAACTAAACCATCTTTGAGATCTGGCCTTCACAACCATAGTTTAAAACGAATACTTGTCAACTTTATATGCTCACTTAACTTGAGACTTATTCAAACACTCCCAATCTCTTAGCTACAATGTGCATAAAGATTTTAATGGCATTTATTGATCCTGGATACATTACACCTGGAGATGTCACTACTCATAAGGAATGTAACAAGAGAAATATGCAAAATACACATATATCAGACAGGGCTGGCTCAAAGCTCCTCAGAAATGTAAGCAAATGCAGCTTCACTGCCAAAAGGATGATGAGGAGATGGGACCAGGCTGAAAATAGGCTTTCCCTGCTAAAAGGAAGGGAGAGAAGAGGGCAAAGGGCTGCATCTGGGATGTTGAGGTAGGGTCAGGTATCCAAAAAGCCGGATCTGTCATGCCAGCCACTGCCTGAGGGGTGGTGCAGAGACAGCAGCTGACAATTTTGGGAGGATTGCTCTCAACCCACACATGCACATGCCCCTCCAGGGCCCCCGTGCCGTGGCAGAAACCCCAGTGCTGCAGTCCCCGGCTGCCTCTGAGCCGTGCCTAGCCTGGCTTTCCAAGGAGGCATCAGGGCAGGGGCCTTGGACTGGTCCCAGCGTGAAACACAGACAAAATACGTGGCGTTTCCAGCAACATACGGACTGGGTTAGTGTTTTGAAAGATGGGAGAATCCTGTATGGCATTTGAGAACAAACGATTTCACAATTTTCTTTCCAGTTTTCTTTTGTAGGACACAGGTAAGTGATCTCTCAAGCTGTCTTAATACCCTATTACCCACAAGCTGAAATATACTCAGCCGTTAGGCAGACCTCCCATTAGTTTAAACACCGTATAAGCCTCTCTTCTCTCCATAGTTCTTATGTACAAATCCTCTGAGAGGAAACATGCTGCTCAGGCATTTTAAAAACAGCAGTGAACTTGACCCCGTGATCTGATTGGTGTGATACCCACCACATGCAAGTGCTTGCAGGACTCAGACCAAAGTTTTAAACTGCCTAAACCACTTCCTAAAATCAAGCAATACAAGGCAATCATCGATTACGTTCAGCTATAAACTTCCACTTGGACATGGGTTTCTGCTTGCGCATGGGGCCTCATTGTCAGGTGGTCCAAGACAATGGTGCAGGGGCAGGATGCCGGGTCAACACGCCTTCATGTTCCTCTGACGTGTCCAAGCAGCATCGTAGCATCACTGAGAAATGAGCTGATGGGCAGCGTGGGAAACCTTGCAGAGCAAGAGGGACCCATTGCACTGTGGAAATGACTGTCCTCCACACTGGAAGTGGAGAAGCAGCATCCGTGGAACATTTTCCTGCTGGATTTTTTTTCCTTTTTTTTTTCAGGAGCAGCTAGTTACTGTAGAATTTGCTTCATGGTTCGTTCTTTTAAAGTAATTTGAAAAACTGGTGGCCCTCTCTGCATCCATCATTTCCAAGAAATGGACTTATGTAATTATACTAAATTAAGTTTCAACTATGCGATTACCTACTTCACTAATTAATGGCTGGAAATATCAGACTCTTAAGGTCAATTTACCTCAGTTTTTCCACTTCTTGCCCATCTTCCTTTCTCATTCCTACCAGTCCTACAACATCCTTCTGGCAATCACTCCCTGTGGTTGCCCTTGCCCTGTGCGTGCTTCCTCTGCCTCAGAAAACAACAGCACCAGAAAGCCCTATCACAAATTAAAAACCAATCTTTTGAGATGAGCTAAATTTGGTACATGCTGAATAAGCAGAAGTAGACAAGCCTTTATTTTTGCTGCGATGTATGTTTGATTGTTATCATAACTGATTAAAAGAAACATACATATCATGGAGCTGAAAATGACCTTTTTAATCCCTTTCCCTGGACATGAATCTTCACATGCTTTCTTTCTCCATCTCTTTCTCTTTGTTGCCAAACCCATGGCTGAGGAAGAGGTACTAACGTAGCTCACCTCACTCCTCTATTGTGACCTTTGTGTAGATACTATCCATGCATGCAAATCGGGAACGGGACATTAATCAGCTGAAGGAATTGAGGTTTACTCTTTGCAGTAAAATCGATGCTTAGACACTAGAGGTAAGTCTGATAAGAATAATAATCTAATGTAACTTTTCATTTATTTCAGGTCAATTCCTAATATTGCCAATGAAAAAACACTGTTTCAAATTGAAGGAGAGCCCATTCAGAAATTCAGTTGTTCCGTTGATCAAAATGGAGCCACAAAAAATTACTAGTTCTGCCATGCAGTGTTTATCATTAGAAACCAAAAGAAAAGGAAGGTTTGGATAAGAAATAGCCTCTTTAATGTTCACACTCACTCATGTCTATACCAAATACTGCAAAGCTGAAACATGCTATGAAACCTGACAAGCCAGACAGGATTTATTCACCATTAAAAAAAAAAAAAAGAAAAAAGAAAAAAAGAAAGAACAAACAAAACCCCAAAGTGAGAGTGTTAAGCAAAGCACTTAAAAGTAATGGGTAAGATTCACTAGCTTGTTCTAGTTGCTGTAGGCTTTTCCAACAGAGCAAAGCAGCTGGGCATGTAGTCAAAACCACTGACCTCAGTGTGGTTGTGCTTTCTTCCACCCAGTCCCAATTTGGACGAGAGACTGATGTCAAATGCTAGTGATGACAGAAATTCTGTTCTCATCTGCTGCTTTGTAATTCTGCTCCTTTTACAAATTTCCAAGTGCAGCCTTGTTACAACCTAGCTGTACCTGCAGCTACCATCAGCAAATCCAGCTCTAATTCACACAAGCTCACTTAATGGCTAGTAAAGTCTTGACCTAGATGTAAATCCTTTGGTGGTAGAAACAAGCTTTCATTTGTAAAGTGCCAAGCACAGCATGGATAATGGAAATGAAACCCTGCTAATCCCATCATACGGGCTAGAGATGAACAAAACCTGAGCAACACCTTCCACATACAATCATCTGCACAAGACCCTACCGCCATCCTTTGCAAAGTTGTATATAGTGCTCTTTCCTTTTTACTCTTCTAACTGAAAACCCTATGGCCTCCGGTCTCTTGAGCAAGGAGATTTCAAATCATCTATATTTCATATTATATTACGTTGTATACAACCAACAGAAAGAAAGTTGTGAAAGACTCCTTTGCAAGAGCTTTGAGTTAGCTGCAGATGTTACACACAGCCCTCCCTCTCTCTTCTCATATCAATGTGATTTATTTACACAACATATAATAAATCATGCAGCAACAAGCAGATTTTTAATGAATAGAACAGCCTTAGAGTTTGCACTTCCAAAATGAATTGTATGTTTTCTGCTTATTTTCAAACACATCTCTACCTAGCTAATTCAATTTTTAATCTCACAAATGTTGTTATTAAGGCATTATAACTGGAGTTATGAAAGTCTGTTTCCAACCTATTCAGAGCAGTTAATCTGCCTTAAAATATTTCTGTTTGGAAACAGACATTGCTTTTAAGCAACAGGCAAAATCTCTTTCAAGAGATGCCATTCTTTTCATTGCCTGTTTTGTGTAGGAGCATGCTCTGCTTGGGCTCCAGGAAAAAATGACAAACAAAAGGGAGAGATATAATTATACATAAACTTCCTATCAAATTAAGCCAAAGCAAAGCAAAGGAAATAATTGGGGTTGGTTTCCGGTGTGTGAAGAAAACTACTGTCATATTCGTATGTTTTAAGAACAGCAGTAAAAATTTATTCAAAGATATCATATGTTATTTGATCTAGACAGAAAGCTGGAAAAATAGAATCATTATATAATGCCACTTTATTACTGAAGAATGTGCACCACAAAGAGATATGATGTGCCAAATTAAATGGCACAATTCACTTGTTAACTTAATTAGGAACATAAATGCAAAAGCTTAACAAAATGGATAGCAGCAGAGATGCGAGTGAGAAGAAAAAGGCTAACGTTTATGTTTTCTTACAGAAGTTTGGAGAAACTTTCATGGGCAGGATAGTCCCCTGCACTCTGCAGCAGCCCTGTGCGGCCCACCTGCATCTCCCACGAGGGATACTTCATGAAACCAGCATGTGAGAGGCATCTCCTTCTGGGCTGTGATAGTTATGGCTCAGCCTCCTTTCTCCATCAACAGGAAAAAATGCAAATTATTTAATTAGCATATTCCTGTGAATTAATGCCATTTATCAGAAAAGGCCCAAGTGATAATTGTACTGCTTGAGAGCTAACTGAATGCAGAAATCTTAAGTACGAGCCTGACGTGAGCTCAGTTCAGTGTGAAAGTTCGGTGTGCGCTGCCGTAGGCTCTTCCCCACTTGGCGAGGAAGTGGAGACAACTCAGAAGGAGCAGGAGCACCGCGCCAGACCCCACTAGAGAAAGGGTATCCTTCAGCCGGGGTGGACCACGTGGGCTTGAAGTCAGGCTTGCAGTCCAAATGCCCGTGCTTCTTGCCTCATGATGAGCAGACATCTGGGCACAGCATGGGGGCACCTGGAAAACTGCCAGGAGTAAGCAGACACCCGCGCAGCTCTGTCCCTGACCACATCTGACTGAAAAGGAGGGCTCGCGCAGCTAAGAGTGGTACAGCAGCTGAACCTGTGGGAGCCAGCACAAGGCCATCCCGGCCAAATCTTTTCATGCAGGTGGGGCAGAGGCTGTTGTCCTCTGTAGCCCCTCTCCTCCCTTCTCCTTGACCCTACACCCTCTCTCTGCTATGAGTCTGTGAAGCCAGACCTTTGGGGCAGCGATAGCACGGTGCTGTTTTGTTAACTTGCAGAGAACTGCTGGCTTGTCTGCAGAATACATCTAGGTAGACAAAGTGCACTAAGGAAGGGCTTTTCAAGAGGGATGGATGATACTTCAAAAAAAAAGAGAAAAATAGGCTGGCTGTATCTGTATGCTGGTCTGTGTTTGTCTCTGAGTGGCTGGTGCCAGTCTAAGAAACTGCATCTTCTGTAGCAAAAATGTAAAAGCCAGCATTTACTCTTTAACTTCCTCACTGCCTCCTGCTGCCCAGTGCAGAAGGCATTAATGAAGACCCCAGGAGCTGGATGATAACCTTCACGCTGGCTGATAGAAATGGGAACCGGGAAACCGGAGCCTGTGGATGCCACAGCACGCCAGCACTTCTCTTCACCCTCATTTACTGAAATACCAGGCCTCACAGCATTTGTTCATTTGTAATCCATGTGTGCAAAGTGAGACCTATTCTGGATAGAGGCAGGTGTAAGGATACATTTTAGCAGAAGGGATTTCTGGTCACGCTTCCTCTGATGGAAAGCGAGAGAAATGTATCCAGAAACATGGCAATCACCAATATGCTTGCTTCTCTGCTACCCACAGGCAACCTGGAAATCAGGATTTCCTGGCTGTTCCTGGTTAACAGAGATGTTTAAAATGTTGATGACTGTCTGTGTGATTAAATAAGCATGGAGTCCAACAACTACTCCCCTGGATCAAGAACAAAGTTCATTGGAAAGAGTTGATTTACTTGAAGCTTCCTGAACAGTGCAGCTGTAGACACTCGCAGACAGCTTTGGTGCATCTGGTGTGGTGTCCTACCCTGGGAGTCCTCCTGTCATGAGGACAAAAACCTTTGACTGCTACACCCCATGGCAGCTCATCTTTGTACACCCCATGGCAGCTCATCTTTGTATTCCCAGGAAGAAAAACTCATCTTGTAGATGCGGAGCCTCTGGAGCAGCCCCAAACCAAGTCAGCACACCAGCCTTTTGAAAAATGGAAACATTTCTAGTTTTCAAACATCAAGCATGTATCCAAGGGCAAGTACTGTCCACTTCTAACGTGCTATGGGAAACCCCTTGGTGGTATAGCTGCAGACCCTAGGGATGATGAAAGAAAGAGTTCCCTGAAACCGACTGTATGCAACAGCCAGATGCTCATATGCTTTATTGTCTCAATGTTTGTCTGCAACAGACTGTTTCCCTCTCCTCAAAGTGTTGTGCTGCACTGCCAGAGAAACACATTGTGAGTTCTCCTCAAATTTGAATGTCGCAAGAGAGTCTGGAGGGAGTGAGTCACTTTTCTACATTACTTCTTTAAGGGTTGTTTTATGCAAATCTTCTCCTTTCCTCTAACCTTTGAAATAACATCATTGGTGAAAAGTGAGGAACACTAAAAGTTTTCCTCCACCTGGAAATAGAGCCTTTAGGCATCAGGGATGTGAAGGCAGAAGGACTACCAAGCAATGAGGCAGTGAGAAGACAGACTTAATTCTTCTCTCTTCCTAAGGTAAATCTTAGCTAGAGAAGGCTATTCAGCCACTAATCTAAAACTGTGCTCCTTGTTTAACAATTAGACATAACACAGGCTGAAAATGTGATGGCTGAAACCGCTCAGAGAAAGGTGTTCCCTGTAATTTATCTGTGTTAATAATGCCCCTTCATCTTGTCCTTGGCATTTGCTTTAAACACAAACTGTAGGAATACAAAGAATAATTGTACTGAGCTACTTAATACAATTAATGACATTAGCTGTGGAGATACTGGTGCAAGGATGTATTTCTTCCACTCTGTTGGAATTTATCTCAATCTGTGTCCACCAAAAGTATTTTAAAAACTGAAAAAACACCTTTTCACACAAAGAAATGTTCATAAACACAATAAATAGAGGTAATTATATCCAGTAGTCAGCTAAATTCAAAGTGATTTACATATGATAGTCACTTGACTTCTCTCTGGATTTGCTCTGAATGACACATCTCTGACTTGAAATCATTTTTGTTCCAAGCTGTTATGAAACCATTTACACTAAGTGACGGCAGCACTTAGAAGGGTGGCTCTGAGTGAGTTTCTACTGCAAATAGTGCTCTCATTAAGCAAAATCATGGCTTGTGGGTATGTATGTGACAGGTTCTCTTTTCTTTTCTTTTTTTTTAATATCTAGAGGGAGAATAGCTCAGCATAGATACTGCTGTGGAAAGCTTGCAGTTCCCCTGAAAGGTCACTGGCATGTCATTATTTGACCTCAAATCTACTCCCTCTGAAAGTACATTTTTAAACCTCCCATCCCCAAACGGCAGCAATGAACTACTTGACAGACACCCACATGGCCTGCAAACCACCTCTAACAACTAGTGCAGCTCTGAGACCTGCTGCACACACGCCTGAATCTCTCATACACATGTCTTAGGGCCCCACTGCTTTTCCCATATCCTCCTACCCCTACCAGTTTCCCAGCCTCCACTCTCATGCAGAGAAAGCAATCCATCTGCGTTCCCCATCCTCCCAGCCTCTTCAGCATTTACCCTTACCCTCCTACAGCTACGAGGCACTTCTTACCTGGGCCAGTGCTCAGTTGCCCGGATCCTGTTGCAGGAGCACCCTGCACGGGGCATGCACTGCCTGCCTGCAAGTGCTTGCCTGAGCAATGGTCTCAGCACTTCACACAAGCTGAGTGACAGGTGATGCTGAGGAGCCTTACAACACCTGAGGCTTGTTCTTGGACAAAAATAAAAATCAGAATCCTTTCCCAACTTCTTCATGCATCCAGAGTGGGATAAGAGAGCTGCAGAAAGATTTTGAGTAGATAAATACTTGATTTATTCTCATTATGGCTTCCCTTTTCTTCCAAAATAAATTAACAGAGAAGACAATGGGTAAACTGAATATTCATCAACCACCAACCCTTGTAATTCTTCAAGAGCATCAATGCCTGTTTACAGTGTTGAAATAGGACTGGCTTGCCCTATAATACGCTAGTTTATCAGATGATACTCAAATGATAAACATTTCCTTTCATTTCTAAATTCAAAAACAAAAGCCAGCCAACACTTGGGATGAAGCACAATGTAGCACTAAAGAAATTTGTTGTGACTTTTTCTCTTCTCCTTCAAGAGTGCGATGTTTCTGGCATATTTAAAGTTGTCGTTGGGATTGTCTTTAAAGATTGAAAGAGTCTATAAATTTTCATGAGAAGTGAGCTATGTTGCAGTTACAGCAAGAACTGTACGTGCACTGTATATGTGTTAAAGGTATCCGGATGGACAAATGATAAATAGAAAACAAACTCTCTATGTAAAACATTTCTTTCCCTTACTCCCAACTTGTTGTCATCAGTAGGATATTAAGGACTGTAATTAATAACAAAAAAAAAAGAGGAGGAAAGGAGACAAAAGGAAGAGTTCAAGAGAAATTTAGCCAGAATTCTTCTGAAGCTGGCACCAGCTGCTGAGGGTGGCTGTCTGGCTCTGCTCTTCTGAGATTGATGGCCACCCTCTGCTCTCTGCTTTTCAAAGTAATGGTGAGCACCTCGGCACGACTCCAGCTGAGTGCAGCAACAGGGTAAGAGCGCTCCTTAAAGCCTTTTCCTTGCTCCTGGGAAAAAACACTAGGACTCTCCATAAGCCCTCTCTTGCTGGGAAGTCCCCAGTTAGCATGGGGGCTCAAGCAGGGTCTGTGGGTCAATGCTAAAATCTGCAATTGCGAGATGAACAACTGTCAGAGGGCACAAGAGAGTTCCCAGCCCCAGCAGGGTCAGTCAGACACCTACCAGTTCTGTGGAGAGTATTTTAAGGGAAGATCCATGCATTACTTACTGAACACACATTTAACACTGATTTTAAAGTTTATTTGAGAAAATCACAACACACAAGCATTTTATCCTGCATTTACCTTGACTACCACCTGTGTTTTCCTTGAAATGGTATGAGTCCTTGGGTCATGATAACAATTAAACAATGAACTGATAATTATATACTCACTCCTGCTAAGATGTGTGTTCACTTCAGCTGCGGTGTTGGGTGTTTATTATGGTGCTAAAGATGCTCTTGTGATGGCTTAATGTACTAAATGTACAGTGGATTATTTTTTACTTTTTTTTTTTTAAGATGGGACTTGTAACTCCTTTTCCCTTAGGGGGATACAGTGGCTAGGTAGCATCCACTGTTTTCTTTCAACATTAAAGTAGTGTTGGTATGGGGAAAGTGAGGTGATCGCATACGTGCTTAGTCTCCCTCCTCCCATGGATTCTAACACATCCTTAACATTAAGGATTCAAACTGTCCCACTGCAGTCAATGCTATTTTGCATGCTTAAAAGTACAGGAAGTCTATTGATTCAAATTAAGGCAACCTGGTTTTATATCAGGATATTTCACTGTTGAGCGTGACTGAATTCTAACACTGCTGTCTATGCATATTCACAGTTCTTTGCTTGTAGATCTTGCACTATCATCTCCTAAACACGATAATATAATGAGAGCATCATAAATCATGTCCACTATTGGCCTTGTGCTTTCTTAAAAAAAACCCCAAATCTCTCACCAAAGAATGCAAAGGAGTTTGACAGACAGTTACACTTGGATAGATGGTTACTCTGGTTGGCCTTCTCTTCTGGGCTACCTTTGTAAAGGTGCTGGCCTTTACAAAGTTCAGCGCAGAATCGGGCAGTACCTCCATTACAGTGTGGTTGGCAGCTGCATAAAGGAGACAAAGCAGGGCTGCAATCCCACTGTGAACTTCATCTCTCCTGGCCTAAGAGCCGAGTATATTTTCTATTTGGGTAGAAGAGCTCTTGCCTGTGTAGAGCTTATTGCAAAGCAAGGACATCAAAGAATTTCAAATACCCACCTTAGCAAGTTGGTACCACACTACTAACGATGGAGTCTTGTGGGCTTTGCCTCAATAATTCATCAGACCACAGCAAAGGAAAATGCTATGCCACAGGGGTGTAAGCCCTGGTTGCATTCCCGGTTGTACAGATTGGGCACTTCAGAGTTACCTGGTGTCCTGCTTTTGGCTAGGACAGAGTTAATTTTCTTCGTAGTAGCTGGTATAGTGCTGTGTTTTGGATTTAGTAGGAAAATAATGTTGATAACACACTGATGTTTTTAGTTGTTGCTAAGTAGTGTCTATACTAAGTCAAGGATTTTTCAGCTTCTCATGCCCAGCCAGCAAGAAGGCTGGAGGGGCACAAGAAGTTGGGAAGGGACACAGCCAGGACAGCTGACCCAAACTGGCCAAAGGAATATTCCATACCATATGATGTCATGCCCAATATATAAACTGGGCGGAGTTGGCTGGGAGGGGCGGATCACTGCTCAGGAACTAACTGGGCATCAGTTGGCGAGTGGTGAGCAATGCATCGTGCATCACTTGCTTTGTATAGTCTAATTCTTTTAGTATTAATATTGTCATATTATTATCATTATTATCATTATTTTTCATTCCTTTCTGTCCTATTAAACTGTCTTTATCTCAACCCACGAGGTTTTTTTTTTCCGATTCTCTCCCCCATCCCACTGGGTGGGGGGGAGTGAGTGAGCGGCTGCGTGGTGCTTAGTTGCCGGCTGGGGTTAAACCACAACACCTGGGAGGTGGTGGCTTTCCTTCCTTCTCCTGGAAAGGCTGGCTTCAACAAAGGCTGAGTTGCAACGAGAGAGGGTTCATCACCTTGACCCTGAGAGAGGAGGGATACAACTCGGCCATCCGAGTACGAACAGCACCCAAATTCTATGAGTGGGAAAACAGTAATTCACTTTAAAGTGGCCAAAGGGATTTCAACAAGTTTCTCAGATAGAAATACAAATAATCAACCCATCTAAGAATAGAACATTTTTGCCAGAAAGGATTTTTTCTCCTCCTTCAGTAAAAAGTAAATCTAGTAGCAGGATGATAAAATCTCCAAAAGTAATCTGAACTTTCAGGAGCTTACTGGAACACCACCACAGGCCGTCAAAGGTTTTGTTTGCTGTGGGGCTAGTTTGGTTAGTTTTTGTTTTACCTTAAGTCAACATCAAGACTTTTTATACTCCTTCCCCTACAAAAAGCATTGCTTTCAGCTATTCCTAGGTGCATATTTATCTCCTTTTACATGGCTACTCAGATTTTAGTCCAATAAAGGATTTTTAAGAACACAGTCAAAATGTATAAAAATGGCACTAATTAAAGTATTCCTCCCTACCTAAACTGTCCTAGTTCACATGCTCCAAAACCACCACATCTTCTTGTCTATCATCATCTTTGCCTTCTAAGCACAAGGAGGCTGATAGCCTTTTCAGAGCTCTTAGATTAATAAAAGCCACTCAAACCACCCAAGTTAGAAGTGCATGTCTCACTGGAGCAGTGTCACTTAACTAGTTAATGTTTAGAAAGTCTTTTGATATCCACAGATGAAAGGCACTGTAACAGTACAAGACATTACTGTTATTACCTACAGATAGTAAGAAGTTCTTCCACAGCTACTGTGTGTATATCATGAAAATCTGAAGGCTGGCAAAGTTGCTGTAACATCACAAAAGGAGCTGCAATGGTCTTCTACTTAGTCCAGCTCTGTACAGTGAGGATTTTAAAGGGCCTTGAAAAACTGCAATAAGCAGCTGTTTCCCAGCAGATCCAGAGACATCTAAGTAATCTATCTTGCTTTGTTAATTGCGTCAGTGTCAGACCTTCAGCTAGTGGTTTCAAAACCTCTGTTCTGCTAAGTGTCCTCTTCTCGTGCTCCACATACTTTTTTTCCCACAACTACTGTGAAAAAACTCTGATCTTTCTGTTTGCCATGCCATCACCATCCCAAATCTCTCTGCATGGGATGACTTCCAAATCTCATCCCTTGGATGTCAGAGCAAGGGAAGCTTGTGCTTGGATTGGGATGGATGCACAGCCCCAGGACGGCACAAGGCAGCGTGGCATCGGTATTCCTGCCAGCATAGGGCTTCAGGGGGTGGTGTGCTGCCAGCTGCAGCACAGCTGCAAAACCCCTCTTTTGCAGCCTGCACCTGACACACCAGGCAGTCAGTCAATGAGTCCTGGAGCAGGCTGATGAGCTATATGCAACGTGTTCTGTCCTGGAGCATAGGAGAAGCCAGACTAAGTGGGGAAGGAAGAGGAAGGAGCCAAATTCTGGAGCTGGACCCTGGCTGGAAACAGATTTCCACTGCTCCTTAAGGAGCATGATATTGCCAGGAACACAGGCACCATCTGGTTTGCACAGCCCTAGCGACAAGGAAAAAGGACAGAACATCATCTCTGGATAATAAGTTTTGTGGTCCAGGAATGCCTGAAATTATAACGAAGAAACAATGTTAAAGCTTTAAATGAGTTCACAGTCTCACAGTCTTTTATCCTGAGTTTGTGCCTATTTCTTGCTGCTGTGAATGCCATCCACATCACTTCTGGAGTTGACCAAATGGCAAAAGGCAATCCTGTCCAAATGTAAAGATGAAGTGATGAGTACACACAGTGGACCAGCAGCCCTGGAGCTTTAAGTGCCTTAGGGTTTTTTTTTTAAAGTGTATGGCACAGGTATGATTTAATTCCATCACACAAAAAAAGAAAAAAAAAGGTTATGCCTTCTATTGGTACAGAAAAGTATTATTTTGGTTTCTCAGGCAGTTAGGATATGCATGTTTTTAAAGATCAGCCTCATGTAGAAACCGATCAGACTGATCTGGCCCGGAGAGCTCCGATGGCAGCGTGAGAGGCAGGCTTGGTCTAGTGGACTGAAAGGCAACAATTCCTGAGGTCTAATCCTGGCTGACACAGAGCCACTGTGTGGCTTTGGGCAAGCTCCTTAAAAAGACATGTCAGGTCAACTTAGGCCTAAAATTAAAGTGTCACAAATATACGGATTTGCAAATACTTACATCAGTAGAAATGAACGTCACCTTTTTTTTTATTTTTAATTCCAGCGGGAAAGAGTGAAGGAAGGGAAGCAATATTTCCAGTTAGAGGTCTTGGAGATCTTGTTTTCTGCACTGCTTGCAGCCTCAGTGCTCTGCTAGAGATGGAGTGTGAAAGCAAAACTGGTCAAAAATTGCTTCTACAAAGAAGAACAATCCTTTGGCTGTAAGAGAGCTCAACCTTGATCCAGAGAGCTCCTGAGCAGTGGGTGCTTGTAAGTGTTAAAAACTCATTATCATTCAAGGAACACTAAGTATTAATTAAGTATATGCTAAGTAATAACTACAGTTCAAGAACCAGACTCTGCCCTCTGGTGAGTGCTTTCCATCACCCTTGTCAGCCTGAATTAGAAGTAAACTTTAAGACCCACGCAGCTACCCGTCCTGCTAAATCCAAGGGCAGGCACAGGCAGTGTTCTAGAGCTGATAAAAGTGTGTAAGATGATTTATGCCGTGTGATACTACCTTGTTAATATTTATCAAGTCACTACAGCTTCCTATGATTCCGATTTTCCCCAAACTGCTTCATCATAATGACCACTACTGTTAGACCAGCCAGCAATGAATTATGAATGGCCCTTATTTAGAGAGAGTTTGGATCTGTGAGACATCTCTATTTGTGTGGTGATATTACTGCAGTGTTACTGCACTCCCTTAAGTGATGAGACTGCCTCAGATAACATCTCTTTGTTCGGTGGATTTTGGGATACTCTGGAGGGAAGCCTTCCTCCCTTGCCGGGAAGGGCAGCTTCTTGTTATTGTTTTATATGACTCTGTGTAGCTCATGATCTTTCTAGAGGGACCTAGGAATTTGGGGGAAGGATTTGCCTTGGGAAAGAGTCCAAGCTTACTGGAGTCAGGAACAGCTGCTGGTGGCCTGGTATCCATAGCTAATATGACAAGAGAAAACTAGCTGCCAGATAGGGAGGCATTAAAGGAATTAATATCTCTCTATGGCTTACAGGTACAGTGGGAAACACAAAACTGGAGCTAAAGTCCCGTCATTCAATAGAAACTAGCTGTGAGACAGAAATTAAACAGGAGGAATAATGGTCAAATTACAACGTGTCAAAAGTTGTGAGTGTCTGCCCCAAAGCCCCACAGTGAGGTAGGTTTGTTCATATTATGCATGAGAGATCTAAAAATGAGTTGCAAAGTGGTAAAAGACTGCAGATGCCACAGAGTTATATAAGATAATTAAGACTAGAGAGGCTGTATGGCACTCCAGCGGGATGCAATAAAGCTGGGTGAACCGAGAGCACGACAACACATAAAATGCAAGGTAACACAAACTGTGACAAAGCATTTGACCTACTTGTGTACATTGTTGACTTCTAAATGAATGGTAGTGATTCTGGAAGATGATCGAGACATTATGAAAAATGAATGATAAACAGAAACCCCACCGTTCTGTGCACAGTAGTGACCCTCTATGTCAAGAAAATTCTTGAGAAAAAGTACTTCAGAAGTGGGGACATGTGTACCAAAAGCTCAAAAAAACTTTTGTAGGAGGAGAACAACGATGGCATATTTAAAAAGAACAAAGGTAACAAAGTAGTATGTGATGACTAATGGCTTACAGAAATTAAATGAGGTAAACCTTCTTTTCTTAGACAAAAGAACCTGACAGTGAAACTGAAAACAATGCAGCAATTTGATCGCTTAAGTGGAGAACTCATTGCTGAAAAAAAATCATTGAGGTAAAGAACTGATTGGGACTTTTTTTAAGCTATACATGATTCTATGGATAATGAAACCCTTTTGCAATTTATTAGCTTCTCTAACTAGGAGATACAAGCAGGTACACCACAGGACATAACCTAACCACTAAAATGTTAAATGTTATGAGAGAATTTCCTGATGAACAAGTTGTTTCTAAGTTGTCCATACTCTGTTTCTTGCATTTCCCTTTGGAATATAAACTGTTGGCCACTTTCTTGTTATATGGACGATGAGGATTACTATATTGGGTCAGAGCATGTCCTGCTGGTTTAATACCTGAAAGCTGTTATTAAAAAAGCAAGCAGAACCAGATTGAAATGTACTACTTTAAAGCCACCAAATACCCTAAAGGCACCTCTGTTTAGCCAATTATCATCTCCCACTAAAGAGCTGTTGCTAAATAGCAATAGATTTCAATCCATTTCTTCAGAAAAGAGACAGAAATGCTATTATGAGACTTGTACTGTTTTAAATGCAATGGGAGAGATAGGGGACAGGTGTTCAGCACATTAAAAAAAAAAAGCAGTTAAAGAGTGTTGCTCTAGGCATAGTTTCATCTATCTGACTTAGCATAAATGCCCAAGTATGAAGGAGAAATGAACCAGAAGAATCAGCTCTGCGCTGCCCGGGGTCTGTTCACAGTAAGTATTAGGTTGCCTCTTTTTTTAATTAATGCTTTCCCTTTTTACATTACAGTGAAGACTGTGACTGAACTTTATTCCTCAACAGCAGCCTATGGCAACCGACAAAGTCCTCTGGGAAAACCGCCTGCCCAGAAGTGCTGAGCAGAAACTAGAAGAAAAATGGATGGAGAAGAAAAGCTTCTACAAAAGAGCAAATTATTTACTGCAGACTATTCCTTGAATTTAGCCCCTTCTCCTGACTGTGGATAGCCCACAGAAAGATGATGTGCTGTGTATGAACTGATCTGCCATTCAAATATTGTCCTACAGGTGCTTGGTGAGAACACATTTCAGCGAGGCAGTTTTTTATCAGCTAATGTACCTGAGCATTAGGGGTTCATTACTGAAGTGCCTCTGTCAGTCATTAAAACCATGTGGTGGTGTTTTTGCTCTTTGACTGGCTCATCTATACAACCGAGACAAGAAGGGCTCCTAGAAAGGCAACAGACAACAGTGAAACTGCACTGGGGCTTTTGTTCTCTTCGGAAGGAGGGGTCTGAGGAGAGCAAAAAGGACACACGCCAGGAAAGCAAGGAAAACCAAATGCTGGGCACAAGTTGTTTGAAACCTTGTCTTGCTCCCTTACGTAAGAGGATCCCGCCCAACTGGAGTTCTGCCATACGGCATTAAGTGCCTCTCCATGATTTACATTCTTTTGGGATGGTGCCTACTCGCTATTCCTACATGCTCTGATGAGTGGCAATTTTTTTCATGTTTTTGACATCTGAAGTATCATTCAGATTTGAGGGTATGTCCACCGAGAGCAGCACAGGGAGTCACACACAAGTGCTGTTTGTGCTCCAAACTGGCAGAGTGCAAGCCAGCGCAGGTCTGGAAGTTATTTAACTTAAGGTCAGGGTGGACACAACTAACAACTGCCTGCACTGAACCACAGAGATGTAGCCAGATGGATGGCATGAAGGAAACAGTTCACATCTCTAATTTATTGTTTGGGCAAAACCAGTCAGGCACTCTTGCATCTGAAACAGCCTGAAACAACATTCAAAAGAAAAAAGACAAAGGGAGGACTCCTGACAAGTCCTTTACCTTTTCCAGACAAGATCAGTTCACAATTAGGGTCGTTCTGCATTATATCCCTTTCTCCTTCTGCTCATGGTCTTGGTGATGGAAGGGGTTGGGAATGCAACAGTCTTTGCAGCAGTCTTCCCAATCTTCAATTGCTCTGAAATTTTATGTTAGAAATCCTTCATCATGCAAGAGTTGAAAACTAAAGTCTCTCATTCGTGCTGAAGATGTGGTTTTCTGTCTTGTATCTCTCAGAAAGTGTCCTTTGGTCATGTAGTCCACAGAGGTTCCAGTGAGTAGCTGTCCCTTTTGTCCTAGTTTTATCTTAACTCTTCCTTTGAACAACAAGCTCTGAACACAGTTTTGAGCACAAACACTGGACACTCATCTCACTGAATTCACACAATTGCACAACGTGAAAGCAGGTTATCTGTTATTGTTAGAGATCAGGCAGCCCATTACCTTGGCATTTGCCACCAGAACCCCCAAAAGGAACTGTCTTTCACACACACACTTCTCTCCCCCGTGAGGCAAGTTAAATCTGTACTGCTATCTCCAACACAAAGCAGCTCAAGACACCCATCATTTGCTTTGCTCTTTAAAGTGTGACTTAGGATTGCAAAGCAGAACCAATTTTAAAATCAGACCCAAACGTGTGTCACTTTGGGCTGTGTACTCTATTTTAGAAGGATTGTTTTGGTATCTGTGGAACTTTTGAAGCAATAATGAAGTAAAGTTTCACATAAAAAAATCAACCAATTCTAACTCTAAATTAAATATAAAAGTAAGAGATTTTCATCTCTCTTCTCTCCACTACCCATCCTTCATAGCTTCAAAGCCAGTAAAATATTGAATGTTAGAGAAAATTAACTTTTGGTTAACATGACCTATGCCCTAAGGAAGATTCTGATTATCTACCAAACGTTGTGTTCAAGTTCAGCTTCAAACTTCCTTAAAGGATAAGAATTTCTTACTTAATATTTCAGATCTTTGAAATATTTATAAATATAAAATCATATAATATGTGACTTACAGCATAGTGCTTCCCTCCCCTTCTCTCCCTCCACCCCAGCAAACACAGATGAATCATTTGGCTCCCAATTTGAATTTCAGTTCTGGGTGTTCCTATACAAGGTATTGGTTTTGACCCCGTCCTTACTTTCTACAGTAGTATCTACAGCTTGCCCTCTCTTGCCATTTCAACTTTACAGTCCTTCTGGCCTTGCTCTCTTTCCTATCCCCACCTGAGAGAGGTACATTTGTGTGCATGGGAAGAATGTCAGCTGAAGCCTTGGAGTGAAATCTAAGAATTGCGTTGAAATAGTATTGCAAATTCCCCAAGCAAAGCAGTTAGAAATGCAGCAAAATCTGGGCCTGAGCCTGCTTCTGTTGAAATCAAAGAAAAAATTCTTAAAGGAGGACAAAGAGAAGGAAAGGGTCTACTACAAACAAATCACAGATTAAAATACTGTAGTTTCTATAAGTTCATTTACATACGTGCATTAAGATTGGATCAGCATCACATTGAAAATTGTAACTTTCACCCAACAGTTTTACATTTAAGTTTGTGACATCTATTACACCTGGACCTAGCTAAAAGACATTGACATTTCTTTAATAAGCACCAAGGTAAAGAATAAGCACCAAGGTAAAGAACTGGGTAGCTGTTGAGTGAGCATCTACATTTTGCACACAGGATTGTGAATTTTGCCCCCAGGTGTTCTCTCAGTGAATCAATATGTTACATGCTAGCTGTAGCTAAATGTACCCATGTTCATTTGATTGAACATTGGTAATTTTATATTACCTATTTATAGAGTTATTTTTAATTTCCAGCAGTTTTGTGGTTGCATAGTCCCCTCCATCACAGCGAATAGCTCACTAAAACCACCAAGAGCCAAGAAATGACTGTCAGCTATTTTTTACTTCCGTAACTAACAGCAGGGTTCTTTTTATTTTTCAGATAAAGTTAATGGATGCAGCTTTTCCACTGCCACATTTATAAACAATTTGGTTTAGGGGTTGCTAAAGAACACTTGCAAAACATCATTTAGGGAGCGAAAGTATAGTATTTATGCAATATAGTGTTTATATCTGTGGAATGACAGACATACTGTTTAAGGAGATGTTGCTTTTCTGTCAAAAATTAAGCACTTGGTTATATTCTACAGTTATTCACTCACTTGGTGGTAGTTGTTACTTAAGTACCTCCTGTCTAATCTCTGTATGCAGAGTTGTAGTCTTAGGAACCAGCAGAGATGCCTGGTATCATTTGCTGAGAAGTAATAGCAGCTCCTGGCTCACTCCACTGACAGGGCAACCCAAATATCATATTGATGTGGGTTTTTTATGTGTAAATAATCATCCCTCTTTCCTTTGGTTATTCTTTCCCTATTGAATCATTCTGTCAGTTTTGTTTTATGTCTTGTTCATTCAGTTTTACAATCACATGTATACATGTATCCACCTCTATTATCCTTTCTAAACACATATAATTAATAGCAGGAGAGTAATAAACGTCCATTGGGCTTTTACAAATTATCTGTAGTTACACCTGCCAAAGTCTGTCTCATTATACTCAAGAAAGCATCAGTCCAGTGTAAAGAAAGAGGAGTTTTATTGCCCCTGTTGTTGATTAAACCACTAGTAGCTAGGGTGGAAGGGATGTTTGTGAAAAAGCTGTTGTTTAAAAAGAAAACAGTTGCACCTCTGAGAAACTGCACCTCTTCCAAAATACCCAAGTAAGTCCTCAGTTAACCACATCAAAGGGTGTAGAGAAAGACAGATGGGGATAGAAGAGCAAATAGGGTAGAAGAGCAAATGGGGGGAAGGCCGGAGTGACTGGGCTATCGGGTTAAAAAGGAGCAAACAGTGGCAAGGATGAAGGGCAAAATATGATTAGATCACCTGAGCATGTGTCTCTGCACAGCTGCTGAGATACAATGTGTTTTCTTTTGCTTTTAATAGTTAATTCAAAGGATAACCACATGAAAATACAAAACTTTCTTCTAAGGCATAATCTCCTTTTACTAAGAAGACAAATCAAAACCCTGAGTATTGAATCATTTAACAAAACATCATGATTTCCATGGGTTGTTTTGAGGATAGTACAACATTTTGGCCATTTGAAATCAGATCAAGTTGCATCTTAGTTTACAAGCTGTCAGTCCAGATCCATATTCTTTTTAATAACAATAAAAAACATGTTCAGTTTGTCTGGCTTTTACTTTTTATTTTTGTTGTGTCATAAAGACTCAATTTGGACTAGGTTTTGGATGTTTTCTTTCCCCTTAAGCGCTTCTCCAGAAAAAAATGGTTTAGATTTAACAACAACAACATGTTAATATACACAGTTTGCCTGCTGTCCATACAACAGCTTTAATGTGTAGCTGCAGAGGTTCTCTAAGACACAAACTTAAAAAATCAGAAACTATATAGCACCCAAGATCCTCATCTGGTGTAAATTAGCACCCAAAGAGTATGCTGATTCATACGAATTTTCTCTTCCTCATCCTGCATATTAGACTCAGAAAGAGCATTTCAAAATAAAGAATCTGAAATTCCACTCCTCCCTCATTTACCTGTTAGTTACTTAGGCATTGATTAAGTGTGCAGGGAAATAGACTGAAAAGTGGTAGTGAGCTGTAACATATGGGAGTATTGGAACAGAAAGTAAATCCCATAAAATTCTAATGATCTCTAATACTGGAGGTTATCACTTCTCACTGTTGGTTCCTGACAATTTTGCTGATGTAGGACATCAAGGGGAAGGCATGAAGTAACATGCTACTTGGTGGCCTGGAGAGGACAAAAGCAATAGCAGAAAAGAGAAAAGCTCCTAACGGAGAAAATTTTCATCATAGTTAGCTTTTCTGGAGGAACATTGTGGAAATAGCAAATGTGGAACCTTTGTCCAGCATTTGTACCTCTAAGAAGGAGAATCGTCTAAAGAAATGTAAAAGCAGAGGTTATCTCTTTTTCTAGGGAACTCCTCTGTGCTCAGAACAAACCAACCAGGAAACGGGATTTCGCTGTAAACAGCTCTTCTCAGTGTCTGCATTTCAATCACTCCTGTTGGGACTACAGTACATTCATATGCCAGCTGCAAAAATCAACTGGTATTAGAGTGTGCTTCAGTGTATTTGCAAAATGGAAACAAGTACTGCAAAATACATGCTTTAAGGTCCCTGAAGCAACCCAAATACCAGAGCACATGTACCAGAGAAGAATAGCAAGAGAACAGGATCTTGCAGTGAAAACTAGTATTAGAAAAGCAAAGAAGAGGTTTGTGGCAAAGCAGCAAACTGACATTTCTCAATAACAGGGAGGATTGCCTTTGTCTCCAAAACCCAGCGAAAGCTGAGTGAGGATGAGAGAAAAATTCCCACAGTTCCATCTCTCCACCCTCATCCCTGTCATTTATACTTGCTAAAAGGAAGCTTGTAGAAAGTTATAATGTTCATTAAAAAATATGACTCTCAAACATCCACGAAACATCTAGCCCCAAGTATGCACAAGCATGCTGACTGCATACTTGTCTGTTTTAATGCTGTAGAAGATCAAATTTTCTAGGAAAAAGCAAACAACTTTAGCAGCAGGTGGCTGAAGCATAGCCTTCAGAAAGCTGTTAAGAACCATTTTTGTCTGGGAAATAAAACATGGTTGCAAGCTATGTTATTTGCACTTATTGATTCAGTGAAAGGAGTCACCTTATGTTTAATTCAAATTGTAGTCCTGGCTTGGACAGGCTTAGAACAATCTAGTTTTACAAATCCATTTTTTTAAGTGACTCTCATGGTGGTTTTCACACTGTTCCCTATGTTGTTTTTAGATTACCTCTCTTCTTACTGACAGAGGCAAGAGCTGAAACAGAGGAAGGGATGAGTGAGGGGGGAAGAGGGAGAGAAAGGTACTGGTATCCACAGGAGAGGGCCACATACGGTGGCAGGACATAGGGCTATGGATCTGTGGCAGATCAGGCAACCAGTAGCTCAGAAGGCTCGAGAGGCAGCACCATCCTTTTCAACCACCCAGCTCCACTTAATGGTGCATTCAGCATCACATGTAAAATCAATACCCTCATTGCAGACTGTATTACATCTCAATAAATATTTCTTTTTGCCTCATTGGTGAAAGTTAAAAAAAAAAAAAAAGTACTTACATTCTTAGGCTTCTTTCCTCCTCCCCCCCTTTTTTTTTTAAGGAAAATCACCACAACTCCTAGGCAGCCAGAAGAAATTACATCCCTCGAACAGAAGGCTATTCCTTTTACAGGTTGGTGAGTGCACTCATTAGGTGATCAGCTTTTCATCATCGGATTGGTGACATTCTTACCAGTTACTGACATCTGTCAAACGTGGGCACTGATGATTCATCAGAATGGGTTCATTTCACAGGAAAAGGTCACTCTGAGAATGCTACAACATTAATTTGCTAATCTGGTTGGGTCAAGAGCCCTTGGAAACAAGAGGCCTGCTTTGTTATTATTGGAGAAACATAATTCTGTGTCAAGGTTTCAGGTGTATTTTTGTTCCAAGGAAGAAATAATTTGTAAATAAAACAAAACCACCCTATGTACTCACTACAGATATTTAAATTTAAAAATGAATGCAAAATCCCATTCAGTTTCCTGCAGAAATTTGCATCAAAACATACGTTCTCCCCAGACACCTTTCCTCTGCTTAAATCAGCTCTTCCTTTTCAAACTTACCACAAGACTTTGTACAGAGAGGGATTTCTATCGTTGTGGTCATGTTTTAGTGTCTTTTGGTTTATTTTCTCACATTAATTACTTTGATCATGGAGGAAAGAGACAAGGTGGGTTATGAACAGGCAGGACCCCTGCCCCTGCCCAGCTCCTTGGTAGCACATGAGCACTGTGCTGGACAGAGGATCTCTGCTCTGCCCCTGGACCAGGGCAGCAGATGTTCTCCTTCTCAGGATCCTCACAAAAACTCAAGACAAACTTCCAGCTTCCTCATACATTTTCTAATACCTCCTTCACCAACATTTTAGTGGAGTAAGTGACTAACAGTATACTGTCGGGGCAATATCAGCTAAAATAAACACCATGCTATCACTTGATGTTTCACCAGCCTCCCTGGGGAACGTGATATTGGCGGTTACATAGTAAAAAGGCAGGCTCAGCTGTTCACACACAGACACAAAACACTTCAAAACCAAACCCAGCACAGTGTTCCAGGGTTTTAATGCTGACAAAAGAATGTGGAGTCAAAGACTGGAGAACTAGATGAAAACCATGTTGAGATTTCACTCCACAACACAAAAATATTTGAGGTACTCTGAAAAAAGCACTAGATAATGGCAATGGTGCAGCTATGCAGCAATTACAAGTTATGGCGAGCACTTCTCCTCAGCCTTTCACCCTCCACACAGGTTGGGACTGAAGCAACAGTGCAAATAAAGACCATGCATTTATACTTAAATGTGCAATGAGACAACTTTCATCTGTTAATTTAGCTAGATGCACATATATATGCACACACTCACGTGAGACAGCTCACAAACAGTCCCCCTCTCCCCTGCCCCTGACCTCACGTCACGACCCACCTCCTGAAAACATGCCCTGCCCAGGCTGGCGGCAGAGCATGCAGAGCTCTCGATATTAACAAACAATTTATTTAAGAAGCAGCCTTGGTCTCATCAGCAGGGTTAGTACTTAGTCTTCCCTGCAAGTGCTGTAAGATGTTTAATACCCTCCAGGGAAGGCAATGCTGCTATCAGTTACATAATTCACTCCAAGTGTGGCATTTCTAACTATAGACGAATGTGGTGCAAAGTCAGCTGTGGGTGGGTAGAGCTCAGAACGGAGTAAAGACGTAGATATCACCCTGAGAGGCACCACGATAAAGCATCAGGTTTTGTCATATCATCTTTTACGAAGAACGGGTCAGAATATTAAGATGAAGCATTGAAGAAGGTTATACATGTTACTGCCCTAGATACACCAAACCACGCCATCACAGATACACTGCTGGGCAAGGAAGAGTGACTGGGGCTGCAGGATTCCTTTGCTTTTTTAAGGCCTTTTGTAGCCCCCCTGGAAAACCATGGAGACTCAGATCTCACAAGACACTGTGAGTCATAAAGCACGCTCTGATGTGGTTCCTGCACACTGTGCTCAGCTCCTGTACCTGAAAGCTCTGTGGACTACAGGCAAATGGTCAAGGTTTTCTGAGACAGGCTGTGAAATATTCCAGGCTTGATCCACTGACCAACAGATCAATAACTTGGAACCAGGCATGGAAGGTTTACCCGAAGTGTGGCTCCTGAAAAGTCTGTAAAAATCATCTTTTTGGAGATAGTCCACTAATAAAAAATGACTGGTCACCTGATCAATTCTAAATTATGAAGTGGGTAATAGTAACAGTGTTTTAATTAGGGCATTTTCACTCCTCATGTAGCTATTCTGTAAAAGGTACATTTTCTTTGTTTTTAGCCATGACCTTTTTAGAGGTATGCTACCCAGCTGATTCATACATCTTGGTACACTTGCAAATGTAGAACTTTTGTGCCTCTTATGCTGGCAAACTGACAGAATCAACCAACATGGAGAGAAGTGCTAAGGCTACATGGCTAGAATTTTCAAAAGTAATTTATGGTGTCACTGAAGAAGCCTTGTCAAGAGTCACTTAGTTGAATTTTGAAAAAGCTGTCTAGGCACTCTGTATCCAAATCCATATATTGTATCCAAATATATTCTAAAACTGATTTTCGATCAGCTTGATCAAAACCAGTCAGAATTTAACAGATTAAACAGGTATAAAAGCTGAAAATACTGAAACATTGCAAGATAAAGATCATGGGAATTTTAATCCCAACCACATACCAGTGGATGTTCCACTCAGACTATGCTGCAAGGGGTAAGTAGTATCTACAGGAATAAACTGTTAAGAGATAGGAACAAGACAGCAGGAAAACAGTCTTTCTAACTATGTACTTTACATTCTGTTATTATCTTCAGAAATCCTTCCTTCTTTCTTGAGTTGGAGGGAAAATGCTTGCTGGACCAAGACACTAATTGTCTCAAAGATTATTTCAACAAAGGCGACGAAGTAAAAGTACAATAGGAATATCTCATCAGAACAGGTTTCAAGTTAGACTGATTTTGTTCTACAGTGGTTTGAAGGGTCTATTAAACCTGGTTTGGGTGAGAGCTAACTGATAGGCCTCTAGCACTGCAAAGCCTGAAGGTAAAATTATCTCCCAATTTAAATGAACCCAGAGAATCTTGGAGTCCTTAGAGAAAAAAGCAGGTGCTATTATAGCTTTATTCCTTCAAGAAGTCTAGCAATGCTGCTTAAAAAAAATTTTGAAAAAAGTTCTGTTATACATAGCATGGGTCAGTACATATTCAAGAGTAATCCAATTTGACTAGACTTCTCTGATGAATGAACAAAGCATCACGGTGTAAACTCCATGTCCTCCCCACCATAACCCACCCGAATGGATGCTGTACTAGGACAAGGCTCTGTAATGTGTCCAGAAAGGCTGTAAAATAGACTAATGATAGTTTAACCTGATCAGACTCCAGCTAAGATTATGATCAAAGGTAAAATTCTTGTCAACTGATAAGAGCTTACTTCACTGTAGCACAAGCGGTAAAATCAGACAGCCACTAATCAGGTGCCATGACTAGAAGGAAGAACATTGCAGCAAGTCTTTATTTGTCAAATAAAAAGGGTGAAAAATCAGGCAGATTTGGTTTGGGCTTAGCAGCAGGATGAAAACTGGGCTCGTACTGGAAGTACAGTTTAAAATTCAGTTCTAATTGAAATGTTTCCAAAATAATAACAGAAATGATACAAAAATAAATGGGCTGTAATCAAACATGAAGACCACACAATGAAGCACTCAAATGAGGAGAGGAGACTCCCCAAAGCCTTTTCTCCACTTGTGCACAGCTTGGAATAAGAGTGAGCTTGGAATCACATCTGTATCCAAGGGAACTGCTCATGGGTTGTTTAATTACAAGCTCTTCTCATATTCTTAAGGAGGATATTTGTATGGTCTTGAAGCAATGCAACATCAGATGGTTGACAAACAATGTCAGTGTTCATCATATAACTCAAAGGTACAGAAGTGCAGTTTTTCCAAGTTAAAAAAAGTTTTATTGAAATCTTGTGTCTGTTCTGTACAATAGACACACAAAAAGAGAAAATGCAGTGAGAGCACAAAAGGTTAATTTTAGAAGATGCAAAAGACAGGACTTGATTAACTTAAATTTCTAACAACACTTTATCCATTCACTTGGGTGCAAGTATTGGGATACCAACTCCTCCCAGGCATCATGTGTACTTCTGTATGTAAGAAATAAAAAGATCTCGTAGACCATATGAGAGAAGATGTGAACAGCTGCCCATTCTTCTCCATAGAGAATAACAGCCTCTTATTCGCTGTGCATGAGTTCCCAAAGCAAACTAGTTTCTTCCAGTTTCTCCAAGGGCAAAGGAACCCCTGTTTCATCCGTGGCCCCACTACTTCGGTAGTTTAGTGGCAAACTTAGAACTTGTGGTACTCACACGTACTTACAGATCAGCCTTGTTGGTTTGTGCATTTCATAAGAGAACAGGAGAGAGAAGAGGAATCTATTGTACATTCTCAAAAATAAATTTTTAACTGCTAAAATTGGCCAAATTAAAACCAATCATCTCCTTCATATTCCCTTCAGTAAGGGTAATTTCTGTAAGAAATGTCAGCTTTCAAAATTCAGTAATTTCTCTCATTTGAAACACCCTCTTTTTATTACAGAGTATATTTTCCTTCCCAGTTTTCTCCAACTTACAAAGAAATGACTGTTTTCTGCTCAAATACTAGAAGCAAAGTATTTATGTTCAGGCAGTGCTGAAGAATGACGTTTCAGTCAAGAAGGTGCAAATTTCAGAAAAGTTGCAAGTGATTGAAAACCAGAGGTTAGGAAATTGTTGCTCAGAGCTAATGATAGCAGTCACTATCGTATTGCTTTGGCAGGTCTTGCCTCAAAGAAAATCTGTATTTCCTTACCAAGAGTTTCTATATTTGCATACTCTTCCTAGAACAGGTCAGAGCCATAGAGCCATGTCTCACATCTTTTACAAGACGGGATTTTCCTTTCCCTTCTCTTGCTCCTTCTGCTCTGTGTGACTGCAGGCCTAAAGACAACTTCAATCATTCACAAGCAGGTTAATCCATTTGCAAATAAGCTGTGCCCTAGGTGCAGGGTCATGCGAGATGGCTTAGTGTGGAGCTGCCTTCAGTCCAGCAGGACATACCAAATCACATGCAATCCAGTGCAAGCAAGGCTATACTCTTTCCACAGTACACTGCTTTTAAGTTATGTGGGGTATGCCAGTTACCCTCCCAATCTTCTATTATTTCAGCTTGTAGAAAATTTACTGTAAAAGCTGTATATTTTAAAAAGAAACAGACTATAAGTAATTTTCATGCACCTCTCCATTATGGTAGATAATGAGATTTCACATTTTATTTTACTGATAATAGAATCAGGGATTTAAGTGCTGTTGTCAGAGCATACAATGAAGTTTTGTGAAAATAGGTACAGTTTTATTAGGAAAGACATGTATCAGAATATTTTTTCTCAAAAAGTTCTGCCACAAACATATGACAACATGCCAGGCAAGACAATCCATTGCCTTGTGCCTTAGTTTGCACGCATCTTCAGCAAAAAATTAATGGCATGTGACTGCCTGATAGCTACCACAACATTTCTTTCCCACACAGTAAGTATTAAAACCAGATAATCCTTAACACTGGAGCTTACAGAAACATCATGAAGGAGTTCTAATGCTCTGCCTCTTGCTCACCCCCTTGGTAGGAAATGCAGAACCCAGGACATGTTTTCAAATGAACCTCCCATTTTCTAAATTATTCTGTAAGTGAACCTGGATAGTTCAGAGTCATCCGGCAGGTAAAGGAAATGGAGAGGTTCGATGTTCTGCTCTGGAATAAAGTAAGTATCTACCTCCCTTAATGACCCTAATCTTAATGAAGAGGTAAATGAAACTTTCAGAATTGGATACCTTTAAATATCTTGGATAGCTTTTCATGATCAAGTTTGGGTACATTTCCTTGTCCTAAGAAGCCACCAGTCTGTACAAATAGCACTGTTCACAAAGAGATAACAAAGTTTGACTTAGTTTGATTTCCTGGCCTTCTTACATTACACAGGGAGCAGGGCACCACAGTTAATTACATACATAACCATGGTTGTTTTTCTCAAAGTGTACAGTAAAGGCTGCTGTCTTTGGGGGAACTAAAGATGTTTTACATTGTAGACAACTGGGCCTTCACCAATGCTAAGAGGACAGTCTGCTGTACACTCTCAAGACTTCAAAACTCTAATAAATTAAAATAATTTTTCTCAGGAACAAGACTTACCTCTTTCTAAATATCAGCTTTTCATCCCAGCAATAGAACTGTTCAACAGAAAAGGAAAGGAGGGAGTATTTAAAAAAAAAGAAGAAGAAAAATATATAATTTTCTCCTTTTATTCAGAAACATCTAATTTTTTAAAATTTAAACTAAAGAATAAGGCAAACATCTCTGGGCAGAGAGGGAGAAAAAGCATGCATTGAAGGGGATGGAAATTTTGTTCACAAAATCTAAGATTCTAGATAAGAGGGAACAATATAAAACATGCATTTATGATTGAAATAATCGTGAAACTCTACCTACATCTTTTGCATCCAACAGTCTCTTGATGAATGTAGTGTTTAAATGCATGTTTGCAGAGCTGCACGACCTGTTATGTGTCTTTATTCCTTTACCTTCCAACCTGTTCCCACTTTCATTTAAATTTACTTTTGGCTATAAACAAGCATACAGTAGATACAGGACTTGGTATTGGAAGGAATCTTCTGCACAGAAGTGCCTGGCATTCAGTCATCAAAGAACAATATCCCTTTAGCTTTGGCTAAAAATTTGTGAATTTTTGTTTCATTTTCCAATTACTTCACTATCCAACTAATTGGTCTGTCAAAGTGTGTTATAAAGCCTATTGAAGCTGGAGAAATGTACCAGGTGGGGAAAGGTGGAACTACTTTCTAAAGTATAGATACTTTCTTTGCTCTTCTATCTTTCTAACGATACTATTCCTAAACCGATCGGTTAATTAAAACCCCCAACTACTGGAAAAGTAATTTTATATATTACTTTTTTTCAGCAATCAGATATCTGGTCCTCCAACTTGAAAACATGGGGGGGTTGCACCAGGGGAGGCTCCCTTCCAAACCACATGTGGTAGTTCACATTTCTATGCACTCAGTCTTACCTCCTGGCTGAGGAATAAAGTTTCAGATACTTTTATTTTTAAATGAAAGGGTCAAAAGCTAAATTTAAAACCTTCTCCAGAATCAAGGCTACAACTATGTATTCCATTTCTTTTCTTTTAAAGAAAACACATCTAAACTGACAAAACACCTTTTCCCCTGTTAGTTACAGACCTGTTTTTAATTATTGTGTTGTAGAACTAATGCTTGCAATCAACTCTCACTCACTCGGAAATTTTCTATTACTAGTTTCTCTAACATTGTCCTCAGTATTGATAGAAAAAAAAAGTACTTCAGTTTTTTTGTTTAAAAAAAAAAAATATCTGGCATTTACATATCTAGACACTAGACTATTAGCAGTATTTGTTCTCTAATATCTGGGAAGTTAGTCCCCAATGGTCATAAAGGCTTATATCAATCTCTCCAATTAATATGAGAGAAGTCTTTGTCCACATCTATTTTCATGTAAGAGATAAATAATCGAGGTGAATTTAGTGCTAAAGTCAACAGAGAAGATATGATGTTTCAGCATATGCTCACATAATTGCTACAGTCATTTAAAATAAATACCAAAAAACAACATACTCCAAACATTTTTAATGCTGAGCTGATACAGTTGTTCCAAACAAAAGAAGCATTACGCTTGTTACAGTCTCTCTTTACTTCGATTGAACATCATGGAGAAGTCACAGTATGAGAAGTCACATATGGGATTGCATCTCATTGATGCACTGTAAGGGGAAAGACTATTAAACGAGACAAATTCAGCTGCCAACACTGAGAATATCAAAGTATTTAAATGACAGCAGAGCTGGAGTTAAAATAGCTGAGACACAAGAGTTTAAGAGATGACCTTCTCTTGAATGGTGACATGATTTGCCAATTATCCATCAAGCTCTGTGTGGGTATTTGATATGTTTATCACATATAAAACCATTCATTTTAATATAGTGGAGAGCAAGGCTTTATTCATTGTGAGCTAGCCTCATTATTCCATTGTGCATTATTATAGAGACAGCATAGCCCCCTTTTAATGCTTCACATCTAATGGCATTTAAGAGTGAAAGATGCTCACCTGTCCTAGCTAACACTTTCATAAAAAAAAGATGCCCGTTTATAGCAGAGGATTAACTGCATACCAGAATGAACATATTATTACTCAGTATGACCATTACACCTATCCCAATTACATTTTCACTCTGGACACAGCACACACCTCTAGCTTAGTAGCAAGAGACATTGCTTCTCCACAACAGGTTCTCTGGGTGATCACTAGCCTCTGAGATTTGTTTCTGTCTGTAGACTGTTTTGATTTTTCTTGCCTTAAGCAAGTAGCCATAGTGCGTTGTGGTATATGCATTGTAAATGTTTCTGTGAGGAGCTGATGTACATGCAGGAAATGAACTACAAGGGACTGCCATCATGGAGATCGACTGATTTGCTCTACACAGATGGAGCAAAAAGAGTAGAAAAGAAATGACAAGTAGGACAATCAGTGACTACTTCTGGGAAGAGGATGTGAGTTTTAGCTCCTCATTTTACAATAACCTCTAAAATAAGCGAGTGTCCTTAAAAAAATGACAGATACCTGTATGCTTCTTAAATTTCTCTAAAGAATAGGTATTTATATGTGACTGATAAGGAAAAAAGAGATAAATCAGACTAACAAACAGAACTGTTGAACATCATTGGCTAGATAACCACTGTCTTATGCAAACTCAGTCTGACTATAATCAACACAAACACTGAAGGGCTCTTCTGAAGGTGATGGAGATGAGGTGAGGGAGGAGGATTCACGCTGAAAGAAGAGAGGATACAAGTAGCATTGTTAAGATGTGAGAAGGAGGCCAAATGTCAGGAAGACATGGACGGTCTCTAGAGCTTGGAAGGAGAACAAGGATGAGTACACACAGCTAAAATGAGATTATGTGATAGAAACCAAATGATCAGTTGTAGTCCCACCCCATTATACTCAAGGTTACAGAGGTACATTCTGTGATCATAGGCAAACTCTGTGCAAGGAGCTATAATCTCTACAGAAAAGTAAGAACTGAAGTGATGAGAAGAAAGGCCAAAAATCTCAATCAAGTGATTGAACAGTAACAACAAAACCAACATAAAACTCAGTTTGCATAACTTTGACTTCATTGCCTGTTACCAGCCTCAGCTAAAATTTTAGCATCCTGAGGTTTGCAGGTTGCCTTAGGAAAACTGGGAGGGAAATAAGGCATTCCAAGGACAAATGAGATGGAAAAAGAGAATGTATAAAGGGCCCAAAATACTGAATGTGTGCCTAAAAGAAGAGAAGATATTACAAAAATGTAGAAAAAGGACAAGGTGTATCTCACATCATTGTAAATTTAAACAGTGGCATAGAAGGCAGTTAAGGGAGAATTGGATGTAAGTAAAATACTGTACTGTAGTGTAAAAATACTGAGTTATTTCAAGGACATGAAGAGGAAACAAGCTTCTCCTTTATCCTGAATATACCAGGCAGTTTTCCCCATTCACTTTCAAATCATTAACTCAATAGGTAGAGAAAATCCAACAAGAACAACTCTTCCAAAACAATGTCTCAAGGTTTGCAGGACCTGAAACGCCACATGATTTTCAAGGCTGATATGCTCATAAAAGTATATCTTGCTTTTAAACTGTACCAGATTCATCAGGAACTCACAGGAGGAAAAGATATGATGGACAGTAATTACAAGAGAATGACCCATGCTGCCTCCCTTGATCAACCACAGACACAAATATACCACCTAAGATGACACGTGAAAATACTTGAGAGGCTGACAAGCACCTCCCAAAACTTCTGGAAACTCTGCAAGCCTCTAACTTCCTTAGACAGACTTCCTGGAAGCTGGGAAACAATCACGTGTTGCCTTTGTCTTTGCTTCTCTGGCTGTGCATCTGCAAGGCATCTCTCCTGCCAGACCTTACAAGGACCTTGAAATCAGCTCATTCTGAATTGCATTTAAAGAAAATCTCTTTATTCCAAACCTTTCCATAATACAGCCTGCTGATTTGATGTTGTTACCTCAACACGTATTTGTTTACATTTTCACCTTTTTACTTCATTACATACATATAATGTGCTGAGAACACTGCTAATCAATAGCGGCCCAGAATTACAGCACCGTTATTTGAGGTGTTTAGCTTGGGTCCAAATTAAAATTCTGTTGGATTTTGGAAGTGTCTGGCTCAGAAATTTTATTTCAAATCCCTCTCCACTTGCTAATTTTATCACATTGTAGAGCACACAGACACTGATCAAATCCTTACCTTGCTTGGCATAAGGTGGTCCATTGACACTTGCTTTCCTGACTTCGTTGTTACTCATGTTCCTAGTAGTCAAGTTCAGTGGCTTGGGGAAAATGTTTTTTTTTCCTCTTGGCAACATTTCCTTGCTGAAACTGAAAATCAAAAAAAAAAAAAAAAAGTATAGTAACATATCATATGGGAATTTCTGAGTTGCAGCCTAAAATATGAAAGTCTGACAAAAACTGAATGCTTAACAAGAGTAAAGGAAAGCAAGAGAAAGAGGCAAGAATAATAATGAGCATTATTAAAAAGAAGAAATGCAGAGTGCCTCTCTTTTCTCCTCACAGAACTGTAGTCACAACTATTGAAGACAATTAAAGGCTTCAGTTCAGATAAAAATCCACAAACACCAAATGTTATACACACACTCAGAGAGGATGAGAAATGATTGCTGCCTCAAGCACTTGCACTCTAAGAGGACAGGACAAAGGACAGAAGATGAAATAGGGGCACAGAGGGCTTTCTCTTGAAAGATGCTGTATTCTTTAGGTGCTGAATCAACAAAGCTCTTAAATATGCACACTCTTTCTTTGAAGACATAGTTCAACATGACTGTTTCAAGCTAAGTACGTGCTTAAGTGTTTTGGTGGACCAGAGCCAGGTTGCTTGGCAGCTGACAGGACTGAGCCCAGAAGATGTCTCTTCTGTGGTTGTGTTGAGGATGGGCAAAGGAATAATTGCATCCCGTTGATCTTAGTGATGTGAGCCCTAATATCTCTGCTACACTGTCTCGTCAGAGCCACTCATAAGCACATGCAGAGTGTCAGGTCCACACAGGGCCACTCCTTTAATAAACTTAAAAAATGGCCAAGAAATATGAAATTACTTTATGAAATATGGAAAACCTCACCTTCCAGCAACACTTCTATGCTGTGCATGTGGTAAAGCACAGAAAAATAGCCCAAATATATATAATTTCCCTGAGAGAAGTTTGAACACTTGAAAACACTAAATTGTTAGGTTCCACCATCCAATCTTACAAACATAGTTGTGTGGGGCAACAGGAAAGATGGCAGAGAGCCAAGCTGTCCAGTGGGTGGCATAAATTAGCAAAGAAACATTTCAGAGAGACATAAATATAGAAAACATTCCACAGTTTTCTTACTTAACTCAAAACTGTCACAAATACTGTAGTATACTTGCATGTTTTTTTAGCTGCACCAGCTGAGCAGTTTGAAGAATTCAGGTTACATCCAGGATGCTGTATATATCTGGATAGAACAGAACACATACTACCCAAGAGACAAAGGAGTCAGGGTACCTTTGGTAAGAAGAAATTTCCTTAACAAAGACACAAACTGCACAGAATCCAGTGCCCTGACAAAACCTGCCCTGCAACATGCTTATCCCACCACTGGGGAGAACAAACATGGGGTGGGGGGGAGCAGGGAGGGAAATCAGTTACTTGCAAATGAGTTCACTATCATAGAGAAAAGACTGAATTTTCATCTACAGAGGGTAGATGAAAATCAGCAACCATTAATGGCTGGGGATGCAACTTTCCCTGTGAAGTCAACATCTGCTCAGGTTGGGCAGAAACAGTTTTCTTCTTAAATAAATTCCAAGATTAGCGCAAAACAAAATGAGTTCTGAGTTGCTTTGCTATGTTGAACCATATGTATTTTCTCCTCAGGTGTTTGGCCCTTTGAAACCGTATCTTTCACAAGTCCCTAAGTACAATATGTCTGCATGAAATAATTACTATGAACCCTTAATGAGACTCATAAAATGATTTCTGCTATATCATAGCAAATAAAGGCTAGGTAGTCTACCTCTGTGTCACTCTGCCATATTGTTTGTTCTTTCTTGGGGTACCTGTAGCCACAGAGGTCTTTCAGAGGAGAGGAACTATAAATAGTTGATTGCTGATAGGAGCTTTCAGAAGCTCTTAACTCCAACAGGAGGCAACACTTCTGAAAAGCTGGTCAGCAGCATTTCTCACTCTGGAAAGCATGTCTCCATGTAGGAAAAGTTTCATTTTTCAGCTTCTTCGGTGGCTACCTGATGAATTTAGTACCTGTACCAGCTTAGCGGATTTCAGAAGTGGCACCAGCCACTTTCTCTATTGACAGGAGATATTTAGAAAGAACTGTGTAAAGAGTTGAAGGACTTGCAGCGGTTCCTTATTACTTAAGAGGATGCCATGACTACATGAGAGAATGAAAAAATATGGGCACAAACAAAATAAATAGCTGCTGGGAAACTTAAGTATCAAGAGGAAAAAAAGTCTTAGCACTAAGTTCTCCTGAATACTATTGCCCATGCAATTTCTAGATTTTATCTTTTTCTTTTCTGTATTCTGAATAACAATGATGCCACAGACCAGTAATAATGGACTCAGAGGACTGAGATTCCTTCCTTTGTAGTTCTTTCCTGGGACATTACACGATTTGCATTGCTTCTAGTTTTTAAGAGTGGCTTTATATGACTATCAGTTCATAAGAAGTGCGCTTCTCTTCACCTCCCTGCACACTTCACATTGGGATGGGAAAAGAAACGAATGAAACGCATTGTGAGACCCACTAGCACTAAGAAAGAGGAGGTGAAAGGAATAATATATATGTGTCCCTGAAGGAAAGAACGTTGTTAAAAATAAAGATGAAAAACCGGAGTAGGTTTCAAAACTACTCAAACATACAAGGCTGCTTGTATTAAAAATGAGAAGGAACACATCCCTAGGTTTTCATACCTAGTTTTACTTTCTCTTTCAACTTTGCCAAAAGTTCTCTGCTAGTAGAAGTACACATTTCTAATAAAAAAATTGCATTTAACATTAACAATGTGCCTTCCACCCATGGCCCTCAAGTTGCTTCACAAGAGAGAGTTCTCACAGTTGTTCACAGTCAGATGAATAGGGCAGTTTAATTAGGTCCATCTCACTCTAGTAAAAAAGAGGAAGGGAAGCTGAACAACCCATATTCCAAACACTTGTGTTGAGACTTGACTTTGAACTCATTACTACACACGCATAAAGTGGTGCAGTTCAAATTCCTGGCACAAGCAGTTTAACCAGAAGTGGAAAAAAGAGTAAATACTGATTTGTGTAGAGACATCAGACTCAGGAAATCCGAATTCAGTTTGTTATTTTGCTGTAGGTGTTACAGTATCTCAGGCAAGGTACTCTCTGGGCTTATGGCTGTCATAAGTCTAGTAGCATTATGAGTGTAATTACATTAAACATTATGAATTCCTTAGGTACTACTACAATTCTGGCACTCTAGGCTCAATTAAAGGGACTTTAACTGTAGGGACCCTCTAACAATCCTCACTGATGACATGGTGACAAAGAAGCTAACATGCAAGGCTTTTGACCCTTGGTCCTTTGCTCTGCATGAGGCAACCTTTCAATAATTACTTGCTCTAGACTTCTGACCTCCATTTAATCCCACATGTCAAAGGAACAATCAGCCTGCGATAATTTAGCTCACCAGGCTCACACTGTCACTGCTAACTACCATTCCTCAAGACTACAGCCCTCATGCTGCTGTCCTTCTGTTGGTGTTACCTGTAGGCAGTGCAGTAGAGTTTCAAGATGACCACACTTCAATTGTAGCCTTCTCTTCTGACTTGTCAGTACAGCTTCCCGTTCTGAAGCAATGCTCCTGCTCCACTGAAGACCAAGCAGCCAAGAAGTCTTGGATACATCTTTCTTTCTCGTGGGCAATGCTACTCTGACCACTGAAGCTGTTTGAGCAGGGAAATGCCATGGTGAGATCACAAAGGATAGCTCTCTCTTCCTCATCCATCATTTTAGCCCAGTAAGTTTAAGATGAACATGAGTCTCAAATATACCTCTCTGCCAAATCTTCAACAGCTTCCACAGACTTCAGAAAAAGCTTCAGAGGCTATCCTGAAACTCATGAAGTAATGCAAAAAAAACCCCAACAACAACCCAACAAAAGAAAGAAAACCAAAACTCCACAGCACTTTTCTTCAATCACACATTACTATTGGATTTTTTTCTTTTTAATAATGTCTGTCAATAAAGAGGTCTAGGAAAAATATCCCAAGGAACACCACCAAAATTTAGATAAGGTACATTTATGTTAGGAGAAGTTTATTTACAAAAAAAAAGAAAAAGAAAATCACTCATGTTTGTCCCATTGAATCTGACTAGGAATTTTTCACAATCCTTATAAAAGTACTGAAGAAGATGAGAGACGTGATCTTAACGTTGGTCCCATCCTCTAACACAAGAGATTTGGATTTTTATTGTCACTAATAATTACACAGGCAGAGGAAGAAGAGGCAGAGTGAGAATTGTAGTGTACAAATATTTATATTCACAAGCCAAAAACCATACAGTCATCTATTACACAAGGCATTAGTTTACGCTGTATTTCATTGCCTAAACAGCTAGAAATTGAGATCAGACTTCCCATAGGATTAAAAGTATGCATTGAATTTGTCCATATTTAAAGTACCAGAAAGGCAGATAAAAGTTTGCAATGCCATGAGACTGTAAAGGGAAAAGAAAATCAGAGAAAGGTCATCGGAGGCCAGCAAGCGAGAGACTAAAGACAGCTTGCAGAACAAGAAGTTCATTTAAACATAGTAATTTGAAAACAGGCACAACAGGAGACGATCTATATTATCTTTTATTTGCTGAATCTTTTTGCTTTTACTACTGCCAATTCCACCCCTGCAGTTTAGACCTGGCAGCTAAATCTCTGTTGCTTTCCAGCAGCTTTCAGAAAACAGATAAGGAACCAAGCAAGCAAAGAAATAGGCTAAAGTACTCTCACTTTCTCTCTCACTCTGTGTTCAAGTACAGTGAGTCAATCTTTCTTTACAGCATCTAGAGGCTTGGGAACTCTTGACAGCAGAAATCTTACACTGGCCTAGAAACCTCTGAGACTATGACTACCATAAACTTCTTGTTAATGGTTTCCTAAGTTATTATATACTTTTCAGCAGTATGGTGTATATCTTGGCAAAATAATGAGATTTAGTCAGTTCATGCTCAGGCCCCACAGAGGTGATACTGTCTTGATATGTAAGACTCCAGAGTGGTTTGGATCCTGCAGAGAGAAAAAGGAGGAAAGACCTCTAGCTATTATCTAGATGGCACAATCATTCCACAGAGAAAGACCCATCATATTTTACAAGAGAAATTATACACAAAAGATGTTTTTTTTTTAAAAAGCATACAGACTATTCTGTTGCTGTGCATTTGTTGACAGACTTTTATTTTTCATAGAAATAAATATCTACTGAGCCCAAATGTTCTCAACCTATTTAGAAATATTTTCCTCACATCCTTTTTACAAGCAGCTGCAGCATTCTGTGTGGACTATAAAAGCAATCTTTTCAAGCTATCAGTGTCTGTGCTTGAATCCAGTCATTTTTGTACTTTGTTGACTCTGCTTTAGGGTCTTAAAAATAAATCAGCAATTCATTCTGTACATCTTTACACCTTAGAAAACAGTTGAAATGCTATAATGAGGAGACAGAATTGGAGAACGTGTGCTGTGTTATATGTACTGTGTGATCACTGACTTCAATGGGATTGCTATGCATTGTCCTCACTTTATAGAAAACTAAACTTTGAGCTTGCATCCTGCTGCCTATCATGGTGCAACACTGCAAAGCAAAACCTTGCTTAGAGCTCTGGACACTTTGTCTCTTCTTTTCTTCCCCAGTGGTAAGTTACCCTCTGTTACTAAAACTACTAAACTTTACAATCCTCCAAAGGTAAAGTCCAAAACGAGATCTAGCTTTGATCCTCTCACCAGTGTTTCTTGATGGTGCCTCACAGTTGAAGTTCTCTAATTTCAAGAACTCTGGTCTCAGACTTTGGCTGATGAATGAGCATGAGCCCTGCTTGCTTCTTTTCCTTCAAGAATTTCCTCCTATACTGTTACAGTCCGATACCTTCCTTACCAGTAATGATATGCCTATGAATTTCTATTCAAATGCTTCCCTTTCTTGTTGAGGTAGTTCTAACCAACCGTCAAAGTAAAGTTTACAGGCAGCTTTTCAGCTCCTGTGATCAAAGAGTCATAGACTTCCATCCCTCTTCTTGGTTTCTCCAGCACAAAGAAAAAGAAGGGTTTCTAGAGTGCCTTTGCAATCACTACTTACAATTTCGCCATCCTTGAAAAGGAAGTCTCAGAATTCCTCATTCCCAAGCACAGTCCTCTGTGTGCATTTATCCTGAAACACCACCTGTTTTCCAGCTTTACTACAGTCCATCCTGCTAACTCACTGATTATTTTGGTAAAACAGCGGGATAGGACTCTCATTCTGTGACCTACAGATCTCATCGGTTATTTGTGTCAGAGGAGACCTGGAACTGGAGATGATCAATCATTTCTCAAGAAAAGTTTAATTCAGTAAGACAGAAAATTTCGCTGGAACAAAAAGCTCAAGCTGTTCTCTCAACGAGGAGAGGCCAGACAAGAAATATCTGCTATTTGGCACACTTTAAAAAAAAAAATCTTAAAAGGCTCTCTGCCTGACCCAAAAGGCACAAACAGTACAGCTCTTTTAATCAAAGCATGCAAAAATTTCTTCATATGCAAGGCGTCAAATTGTGATCCCATTAATAGTAAAACTTCCAGAAGCTGTAATGAGAGAGTGAGCTTTGGGTTTTTTTGGCATTGCTGGAATGGGCATGCAATCAACTTCAAAACAAATTTAATTCAAAGACTAATTCTGAAAGCATATTGATACAAAGGGACAAATGCAAACACCTACTGAAGCCTTTCAATTGCATAATTTTTAAAGACCAGGACTTGATGTGAATTCATTACAGGCTTTGGTCTTAACTTAGAACAAACTTCATGAAATGATGGAAGAATAATGTAATGTCATAGTTATAGAGACATAAAATCTGAATGAGACTTAACATCGTTCAAATCTTCCTGTGTCAATATAATCATAATCCAAATAAAACTGATGATGATACTGGTTATCAGTCTAGGGGAAAAATGACATAAGATTATACAAGTATAACCAAAGCACTAAAAAATTAATTTCATTATGCAATATTGAAATTTGAAAGGCTGATTTCACTTGATTGATTGGAATTTAAGAAAAGAAGATTCATTTAGCATGGACAATGACTCTTGCAACAATATATTTTCCGGACACTGGCTAGCTCCCATCCAGCCGATTCATATGGGAGCTCTGTACCTGCTTTGACGTGCCCTTTGCTGGTTTCACAGACTTGTTAGTACTGCTTATCTATTTGTCTAAATCCTTGTACGATGCCCATCACTGAGGTGGCCAAACATATTCCCCTGCTACTGACAGCTATTCTGTGGCACTGGTGGTTCTAATTCGTCTACTTCTTACAAGCTGTGCGGTATTTAAACAGCTCTGTCTCAAAGCTTTAAAACTTACATGTACATCCCTTTAAGTCATGTTACTGAGGAGGAGCTGGTAAAGATTTTGTTTCCCTCTCTGTTCTTCTCTCATGATTAATAGTGACAGCTGAAAGTACGTGGCAGAAGGCCAAACAATCAAAGGGCATAGCAATAACAGTTCTGTTTCCCTGCAATTCACAAATTATTTCATTATCTTTCGACATTGCAATCAGGGTGCAAATCGAATACTATACCAGCTGCCTGGGTTACAGACAATCAGGTAGGTTTGATCTGATTGAGTAACGCCCACTCTCCAAAAAACTTTTTCTAGTTCTAAGAGTAGACAGACCACTGGAAAATTTGATATTTTGTCTTCAAAAACCATGTCAATGTACTTGACTGCAAAGAAATAATTTCTATATAAGCGTTGCAGTCTGCTCAGTTTGAAATATCTGACTGCTCATGTTTTGCATCCGTTAAAAAATGGAATGCATTTTTCTACCTACATTATAAGCTGATTGTCAATGTACTTCAAAAAAGACAAGTGGAAAAATATATTTCATGATGTTTTTAAATCATCTTCTTATGGGCTTGCTGAGATTGACAGCTCTGCAGAAAAAGAAAGATTCCTCACTTGAAATTAAATAGATTAACTTGGAATATCTGAAATTGTCAGGAGGCTTTTTGAAAAGATGTCCTTATGCACGTAACTGCAAGTCCATCTGTTGTTTTAATTTGTCTCTCTAATAATTCCCTGGAGTTTCACTTGGTTTGAATGATAGAATAAATAGAAAGGAATCAAATCATGCATTCTTTAAACAAAATTTATCCAAAAATACAGTTCTGTGCATTAACTCTTGCCTGTGCCAGCCTCATTTAAAGTTTCACTGTTTTCATTAACATTTAGTGAGCGCCTATTTAAAGTAAATGTATTCATTCCAACAGTTGCTCTGCCTTAAACAGAACCTTATACAGTTTAGAACTTAAAAATAATTGAAATATGCAGCTTAGTTAAAACAGATAGCTGTATTAACCATATCATCTATTTGTACTGCCGGATGTTCTTAAATTGTCAAATTATCACTAAACATGTATTTCAAGTTTCCAGATGGTTGGCAACAAGAATGATATGTTACTAGTTCTGAAAAAAAAATTAAAAGCAATTTGTTTACCTGATTTCAAGTCATTCTTTTTATTTCAATAAACAAAGAATAACACACTGCATATTAACAGTTTTGCTAGCACTGATGCATGATTCATCTTGCTGTGTACAAACTAGTGAAACGTGAAACTTGCTACGTCTTTTTCAAAGTCTTAGAAAATATTACTAACTCTACCTCAGTGTTAGAAACGCTCAGAATCCAGGCCACTTCTGGACTGATTTAAGGGAAAGAACCGTGGTCTTCAATTACATTTAAATAATACATTTAAAAGGAGAGTATAAACTGATTATTTACATTACATAAACTGATTGTTTACATTATTCTGCAGCTAGAAAAAAAAAATCAAATCATTGCTTCCAAACTACCTACAGCATAACAGTGTAAAGAGGCAGTCTGCTAAATTCTCAGCTTTCCCCTCAAGCTTAGATCTTACTGTTTGTGTAGATGAATTGGATGTTTCAGGCTGAAGCCAAATCCTGATCTTTCAAATTGATAGAAATACATTGGAACTAATATGTCCGAGGCCATTATACATACAAATAGTATCTTGCATTGAGTATCATCTCCCTCTGTTAAAATTGACTTTTGGAGTGAATATATTGGAAATGGTCCCTAAAATTGTGTACTAAAACATAACTTGCCAATTTTTTCATATATTAAGGTCAATTGTTTCTGTAACTGACTAGAAAAATCCTACAGAATCCAATGTAGGAGACTTTATTCTCACTCAAACATCGTATGGAATTTACTAGCACTTACAGATCTGCGATTAAGATCTTAAAATGGCTAAAAAAGAATAAAATGTAGTGACTAGACACTTTTATTTATGTTTGTTTTCAAGCCCATTTTAAAACCCAGGCTAATTTCTGAGGAGTCACTCTGGATTTTACCTGCCCACTTCCACAAGCGATGGCGCTGACTTGCATATGCCCTCGTTGCCTTCGTCTGGTGTTCACATGAGTTAATGGTGAATCTCCCATTACATTTAGATGAATTTGGATTGCCCGCCCCCCGGAGGCCTCTGCATGTGCCTGTTCGGTTTCACCTGAACATGGACACCAGGGAAAGGGGGCATTCTTTGGGAAGCTCAAAACGTGTAACAGACTCTCAGGAGTGCCTGTGCTGTGACGGTTTCCGCAATCTACTTCAGAGTCAAACCTTCACCTGGTGTAGACTGGCACAATTTTGGCATAAACTGCAGATTCAAAAATTGGAGGACACAGAAAGGAGGAGAGAAAAAATAAACCTCTGAGTTGAGGTTCTATTAAATCTCCCCAGTTACCTAAACCACACAGAGATGGGGGGTTATTAGTTTTATTCTATAGGTAGGGGAGGACAGAAATGCATTTGCTGTACACTGAAGAGCACTTCTTCCTCCAGGTTCTCCTTTCAGGTTCATGAGCTCCATGAACTCAGAAATCGCCTTCCTCTCACTTCTGTGGAGGCCACGGACAAACTGTTTCTCCAGTCTTCACCTGCGCTTGCTAAAGAGCTCCCCCATCTGTCTCCCCACCACAATACTCAGGGCAGACTACCAAGTCCCCCCGATAACCCTGTTGAGTAGGCAAAAGCCATGACCTACTACCTGAAACTGTTTTAACTAGCCCAGAACTTTTTAACCCAAAGGGGAGAGTGAGACAGCTCAGCTGGCACACGAGCAGTGCTGCTCATGTCTCACAGGACTAAGCAGGGTCACAGAAGCTGGATGTGACCCTGTGGACAACAGTTTCTTTTGATGGTGCAGCTGTTTGGAAAGGAAATCCTAGGGAGTATCTTAGTATAAAATGCAAGCCAGGGAGAGATTATTATTTTTGCATTACCCATTTTTCCAAAACTCATCCAGCAATGCATAGTCATGTCTGATTTTTGACTCCTTTCTACTGAAGCCGTCCTTATTCAATGCCATTATGACTAAACCACATCATTTCATATTTTTTTTACAGTACATTGACAACCTAAGTACCTCATTCTCCAAAGGCATCACTCATAACTGCATTAGTTTTTCCATCCAGTATCACCATATTCCACTGACTCTGCTTAAATCAGCAGCTTATAAATGGACAATGTCTCTTTCCCAACCTCCATGAGGTAAAACTGTTATAAAAAATGTGAACAGTGAAGTATGTCAAAATGGCAGGCAGTCCAGCATGGCATGCTTACTCCAGCAGAGATGCCAGAGTGAAGTCAAGCTAGATTTCTGCTTTGAAAGGCACAGACACTCTAGCCTCTGCCAAGTGACACCAAAAACTGCATACTGATGTTCAAAGACAAGATTTCTTCCCTTCCTCCCCTACCAGCCCTTGGTCATCTGTGGGCCTGCTCCATTTGCAGCTATCAAAGGAATAAGGCTTTTAAATGATACCTGAAGTAACATGCTATACACTACTGGATGCATAAACACATTCGGAAGAATTAACTGCCCAGGAGAGACAGTAATGATTCCCAAAGGCAAAAGGACACTAATTGGGACTGTCACCAACATGGCTGCTTTAGGTTGCCAGAGAAAATAAAAGAGGCTTCAGTTCTTCCTGAGGCTAATACAGATGTGGGAAAGGCAACATGAAAAGCTGAAATAGTGAGGGGAAAAAAAAAGAATCATGCTTCTTCCATCATAAGGGTCCACTCAACTGTAACCTGTATGAAGTTTCAATGAACTAGAACATCTCCTTAAAAAACCATGGATTGCTCCTTGCCAGGGAGAAATAATCAGGGAGTGCAAGAGAGGAAGGCTGAATTTAAGTTTTATATTTTCCCTGCTTCCTTTTGAAGCTGCATGCTTATTTGGTGCCTCTTACAGGCTGCTGTGACTAATGCCATAGTCAAGTATGCAAAGTTCTTCGAAGACCTAAAACCAGCATGGATCCTGCTAAAAACACATACATCTCTCCCTCTCTGGTAGGGTCTCTGGGAGTATGCTACATTCTGCACATCCCTAAGGCAAATGAACACTCAGATTTTAACAGCGGCAATGTATTAATTTTAAAAATCACTGAAGTGCCCCTGGCTGGAGGGAGCCCAGCCTAATCATTAACACTCATTGCCTCAGGGAGGGCTGAAGACTCTAATTCCGCAATATTTCTGTATTAAGTCTTTTAAAAAATATAAGCCCTAACCAAAAGCAAAACAAATCTCTAAGTCACTCGAATATTCTTCCACAGATGCAAAATCCCTGCAGCAAGAAATATCCTTTAGTTGTTAGTTATGCTGCTATTAACTATGAAAACACCCTCTGAATAAGCAGTAGGTGGCAGACAGTTCTGACAGAAGAGACAAAAGGTTGCTATACATAGGCGCTACCAAGTAAAAATCTTCAGCATGGTGCACGAACATTAAACTCCACCTAATTCCCCCATTGAAAATGTTTCTCTTTTGTTTCATTGGTTTCATTCATCAAGGACGTTTTGCCAGACTTTCATGTTCTTTTGGGACAAATTCCAGGACTCTGTCAGCTGCTGTGCTGACGGGGACCCGGTGGACCAGCAAGTTATGCTGCATCATGCACAGAGAGTACTTAAAGGGAGTTTAAGACCAAATAAACGTTGCAAATGTCATCACTGGGTTTAAACTACATTCTTGGTGAATTCGGCTCTTTTTGTTAGATCTAATCTAAAGAGGATTTTTTTCTCTCTCCTTCCTGAAGGATTCATTTGCCCTGCTGCTTCTTACTCATCAAAAGTCATCATTTTCTATCTGTGACATCGTGATAGGCTGTTGCCGTGGAAAAGATTATGAAGCTGAAAACAAGCAAGCTGATTTGCATTAAGAAGTGAGTTTCAAAGTGTGCAACTTTTGTTCACAGAGGGACTTAAGACACATTTGATCAGGCAGAGATAATGTTACAGGGGAAAAAGAAAAGTTTTACTTGAGAGGGATCTTTTGCTTTTTTAAATAGCGTGATGATTGGTATCACAGAGCAAATTATAAAATCAAATTATTAAAACTATTCTTTTCAAACCCTCCTTTCCTGGATGTTCTTCTCCAGTTTATCTTTCTCTTCTACTGAGCTCTGGAATAACAAATTTCCTACTGGCCAAATATCCAACTGATGTGGCTCAGCATAGCTCCATTAACCTCAGGGTAGCTATACCACTTTATCAGCAAAGGATCTGAATCTCTCCTTCAGAGCAGAAATAACATGGCACAACAGGAAAAGGAACCTCTCTCTGCAAAAAGGATCATTTGAGGAAAATCAGCCCTTGGTGTACTAACAACTAAGTGTAGTTGAGTGTAGCTAACAACTGCACTGCTTCATGGCGTTTACAGCCTACCAAATATCAACTGTTAATTGATTGGAGCACGAGATAAAAGTCTGTTTATAATTAGACCTAACAACATTCACACACCTTGATTTGGGATGAAAGCACCCTCTTACCTCAGAGCTCTCTTTCGGTGATATAGAGCACTCCACATGTCAGGCTTAGCAACAGACAATTCTGCTGGGGTAAGGAAGGGAACAATTTATTACCCCTTAACATAGGAATTACATGGGGATGCTCTCCCGCTTTCGTTTTTGTGCTTTTCTTAGGTGAAAAAAGAAAGAAAACCTAGTTACTTTTAGACCCTACCTGGACAGCTGGATTTCTATTCTTTGATCTACCACAGGTTTTTCTTCCTGATATTGAGTACATCACTCAGGCCCAGAGTACCCAAAGATGCCTCCAGAAGTCAAAGGGACAAAGCCAATGATGGGTCCTTCTGCCTCTAAAGTTAACAGTTTGTCTGCAAGATGATGCTGGGTAACTGCCTGAATATTAAAAGTGGTACCTATATAGAAGAGTGGCTGCACCCTACTATATATTTGATTGATAACAACTTACAGTATCCTACCTTCGTGGTGAAGGCTGGTTTCCAGTGGCATAGGCTGCTGTCTTAGCCAAGAGCCTCCCTCTGGGCAAATATCACGTACCAGTTAGTTCAGGGAGGACGAAATCCAGGAATATGCAGGTAGCTCTGCTAACCTGCCTTTTCCAGCAGCTGCCCCTCTGAGGCTTCAGAAGGAGTTTGCAGAATTTCTTAATTCAGCCTTAGTTTTTGTTGTGACTTTACCTCATACAGCAGTGCAGTAATCAACTCTACCACTTATTTATTCATTCACAGAACACTAAAAAGTGATGAATTTCAAAACTCAGTGGCTTAATTATTTTATTTTCTCCTGTTTTTTCCCCCTTTCTTTCATTATCTTTGTTCATTAAAACTAATATTCCTTGATGATAATATTGAAGCATGACACAACATTAATTTTACAGCAGTTTCCCTATGAATATAATAAATTAGCTCATAATAGACCCAGATCATTTTCATTTTAAATAGCATGTTATAACACATCTCACTGAATTCATCATTATATTACTGTTAATCAGTTAACATAAAGTAGTGTTGAATTTGCTTGTTAAGCTTATATAATAACCTTTATCTATACTGTTGACCTTATCTTATGATGTCCTATAACCTTGCATTTGTTCCAGCATTTTGGGGGATCTTCCTAGAATGCTTGCATTGCTAGGTCAGTGGCTATATTCTGCAGGAGGTTTTAATCTACGCTCTGTATTGAGTATGGAGGAGACGGACAATAATTCCCAGGGATTTTAGAACTGTTTCAATAAACTGAATATTTTGGTGTATTAATTAAATAGTGGAAAGCTGTAGATTCTGGGCTTATAGATTTTGCCACTGGATTCAAAGGCACAGTCAAGCAAATCAAATGAACATTACACCCAAGAGCAAAGGGATTGAAACTGAAGAGAGGAAAGTCCCCATGGCCTTGAACCAGTACAAAGTACACGTCTGTTGACTGTTCCTCTTTACCTGTGAGACTTGCATGACTCCTCAGCTCTGCTCAGTCCACTCCCTCCTCAGAGCTAGAAAGGCTTCACCTGTATCCAGTGTGTTTTGTGGCAGGCTGTCACACAGCTGCGTGTCACTATGTGTCTACTGGCACATATAAGCTGCATTAGAAAAGAGGAATCTTAAGACATCTAAAATCAGTGGCTGCTTTTTACCTGCTTTGCATTGGTCCAGAGGAGTGTGGTCTTCAGTGTGGTCACCTGACAGTAAAACCACCTTTCAAAGGATGGGCTCAATTTGGAAGCAATTAAAAAAGCAAGCAGCCTGTTCACGTGTGTAAGGATTTGCAGTAGGGAAACAGATATATGCAGAACTAAGTAACTATTTTTTAATATAAAAAAAATGTTACCCTCTCTGCAAGCCTGCCCTAGTGCTGAAAGCTAACCACCATGCAATGTGACACACAGTGAAAAGGAAAAAATCCCTCCAAGCTGAAAGCTGGTGGTAAAGAGAAAGAGGGTAGGAAGGGAAGTCAAGACTTTGAAGGTGTCTTTTTCTTTCTCCATCTTGTCTACAATTTTCTGCTACAAGTATCACAAGAATAGCAGATAAAGATCTGTAATAAAATTCAAAGTGCTTATTTGATCTGCTAATCACCTGCTTAATGCTTGTACCTCTCTTGCCAAAGCAAATACATTCAGCCTCCACTATTCAAGTTCTTAATTCCTCCACTGCCTGCAACGGCAATGCTGCTATTGCATTCCCTACCCCTAGGAATGCGATTACGAAGTCTAATCTCCGCCTGCTAAAGTCAATGCAAGTAGGGATCTGACCTGCTGGTTTTTAGCCTCTCATCTCCGTAAGAGAGAGGAATACATAACCACAAATATAAGAGTTGGATTGCTTCCTGAATAGTTTTTGCTATGCTTTATTTAAAAGTGTTTTGAGAGTATTGTGTCTGTTTAGCCCTTGCAACAAGTTGGCATATTTGCCTGAATATTATACTTTAGCCACATTTCACTTACAAGTGCTCCAACAAGAATTTGGTGCTATTTTTCGATTTAGTCCTTTTATCAAGCATTAAGATCGTCAATGGTTCTAATATGCTACAAAGTTACTCTACTCCAACCTGCTCCAATACTGTCAGTCTCTGTGTGCAGCTTAGTTTCAGACTATATCCATGTCTCACCTACTTAATTTAGGCTGGAACAGCTGCAAATCATTTTGGTTTTGTGCTGGTGTTAGCCAAAAAATGTGTGTGCCATTAAAAGAAAAAAAATGGATCAAGTGAAAAATTTTTAAAAATCCTTTCTTCCCATATTTTAAAACTCAGGTCAGTTTTCCAATAAGAAATCAAAATATTTTTTGTTAAAAAAAATACTCGAAATGTGTAGTCTTAAACATTTTACTCCTTTTGGCTGAATATATTTGCTGAATTTGATGGGAGCTTATGGAGTTTTTATCGCCTTGTAACAGCATTTTACATAAATAAAAATCTATCATTTTTAGTGTAATTATATAAAACTGTAGAAATGAGTTCCAAGTTGTTGGTCTTTTAGAAAACAAAGGGGTAGTGAGTAGGACCCAGAAAATAATTTTACCTTTGTATATTACGTTTGTGAAACTTATACAAGAATGCTCCAAATGGCTCTGGCATTCTCATTTCTTAAAAGTTGTTGACAAATTGAAGGACTTGTGAAAAGAAGCCAGACAAATTAGTTTAGGTTTGGAGAAAGTGCCTTACATTGAGAAACATAAAGATCTCAGTCTGTTCAGCTCACCAGAAAGAAGATTGAAAGGTAGTTTGATTACAGTGTACAAGTATCTTAAATAGGGGATAAAACTGTGTTGCACAAAGCTGTTTAATCTAGCAGGAAAAGGCAAAACCAAAGTCGAGCTGGAACTTAAAATCACACTGAAGTTAAAAAAAAAGGGGAAAAAAGTTGAGTATAATAGAAAGTAGCAAAAGAAGACTTGGATTCTCCACCTCTTTTTAACTCTATATCTAAACTGGATGCTCTTTCAGAAGACAAGCTTTAGCTAAGACAAACTATTTTAAACCCCAACAAATTATTAGGGCCAGTATTGGGGTATCTGACTGAAAGTTAAAGGCCAGTAGTATTCAAGAAATTAGACTCGGAGAAAGTATGCTGGTTCTCAGCTAATGGAGTATGTCTTACCAGTAGAGCAGAAAGCAAGACTAGACTGAAAAGCCTGCAGAGGGCATTAGCCTGGGCTTTGTGCCAGTGCGGCAGAGGTAGTGACAGGGATGGGGAAGGCAAAGGGCTTACGAAGTATTGGGCTGCAGCTTGCTCCAGGAACCTTGGTCTGAGAGTCTCTTGGCCTCAACCTCTACAGAAGACAGGCCAAAATACTGCTAATTTGTGAAGTCAGTGCATAATAGCTTTGGCTGTAATAAAAATGTTTAATAATGACAACATTCAGCACTTAGAACGAATTTCATCAGCGTCCCTGCGGACAACTCAAGGTTAAGTGCATCAAGAAATGGCACTTAAATTGCTAAGTCATCAAAAAATCTACTGTTGACTTCAGATCCTCCAGGAATATCAGCTATCCCAAGTGAAGGTCTCTCCAGCTGATTGCAGGTACCAACAGTGAGTAAATATACAAATAGATAATAGGTATTTTAAACACTTTTCTTCTCATTTATCCTTTTCCCTTCTTCCCCTCCAATCCTGCCAACCAAAAAAGCATCAACAACAGCCACGTGTTATGCTGTGTGCAAGATTTTGTGCAGCTTGCTCCCAGAGAAGAACATCAGGGCTGGCAGATTAGAGATCACAGATATTTTAAAGGGCTGGAGGCATGCCCTAAATAAAAATTCCAAGAGAAACAGGATCATTTTGCAAAGTACACCAAGACAGTAAAGTCTTTCAAAGATCCCATCTGTGTCTAGCTGCATATGGGCCAGAGGAAGGAGAAACATCGAAGGTAAGGTTACTGATTTCTTCAAATCAATCTCTGTCATAGAACTTGGTAGAAAAAGGTTGTAAAACTAGGTTAACCTTTACAGGGAATGAGTTTAGCTTTTATACACAAACACATACACACACTGACAAAACACATGCCCACTTACAGAAAAAAAGTTTCAGAATCTAGCAAGAATGAATCAGTTACAGAGAGAGATTTTTATCAAACAGAGGACTGACTTTGATTAGAATGAAAATAAAATAAGATGTAAATAATCAGAATGATATGGCATTGAAATAAAGATTCCCAAGATTAAAAAAGTTAACTGTTAGTCACTTTATATTGGAGTATACTGGCCAGTTGAACTGCAGAAAAGACTAAGCTTGTACCAATCTTTTCAAACGTGGAAAGCCATTTAGTACTTTAAAAGAAACCTCAAAATTTTTTCTTTTTAGCCAAACAGCTCTGAGTCTCACAAGCAAAGTAAGGAAAGCATAGGCAACATCCCACCATTGCTCTCCTCTTCCCTGCTCACATCGCTTTCACAGGATCTTTTAGGCCTTCCAATGGTAAAAGCTATCAAGGCAGGAGAGAATGTGAGATCATGATTCTCAGCCCTTCAGAAACTGGAGACCCAGAGTAAGACTATCATATATTAGATTAATGACATCTATTAAAAAGGGCCTCACTGACCCCAATATATAGACAGGGCAGAAAAAAACCAAGTAAGAACCTGAACTGTATATATGGAACTTCCTGATTCTTGAACACATTTGTTATTAGCTCTGGATATCAGTATTTGCATTAGGCATTTCTAAGACTTGAAAAATGAAAGCCAACTGCAAAAATTATAAAAAGGGCTTCTCTCCCAGCAAAGCTCATGAGAGGTGCCACACAAAAACTTTTGACTAAACGTATTGAAAAATATGAAAACAAATAAAAATGACACTTTCTACATACTTTGCCTTGGCGAACAATGCTGCTGTTTATGCCAAAATAATTGAAACTAGTTGTGGTGAGTTGACCCTGGCTGGATGCCAGGTGCCCACCAAAGCCGCTCTGTCACTCCCCTCCTCAGCTGGACAGGGGAGAGAAAATATAACAAAAGGCTCACGGGTTGAGATAAGGACAGGGAGATCAAGCAGCAATTACAGTCACAGGCAAAACAGACACAAGTTGGGGAAATTAATTTAATTTATTACCAATCAAATCAGAGTAGGATAACGAGAAATAAAAGCAAATCTTAAAAACACCTGCCCCCCACCCCTCCCTTCTTCCCAGGCTCAGCTTTACTCCCGATTCCTCTACCTCCTCCCCCGCAGATGGTGCAGGGGGACGGGGAATGGGGGTTGCAGTCAGTTCATCACACGTTGTCTCTGCTGCTCCTTCCTCCTCAGGGGGAGGACTCCTCACACTCTTCCCCTGCTCCAGCGTGGGGTCCCTCCCACAGGAGACAGTCCTCCACAAACTTCTCCAACATGAGTCCTTCCCATGGGCTACAGTTCTTCACAAACTGTTCCAGCGTGGGTCCCTTCCACAGGGCACAGTCCTTGAGGAACAGACTGCTCCAGCGTGGGTCCCCCACAGGGTCACAAATCCTGCCAGCAAACCTGCTCCAGCGTGGGCTCCTCTCTCCACGGGGCCACAGGTCCTGCCAGGAGCCTGCTCCAGCACAGGCTTCCCACAGGGTCACAGCCTCCTTCGGGCATCCACCTGCTCCAGCGTGGGGTCCTCCACGGGCTGCAGGTGGATATCTGCTCCACCGTGGACCTCCATGGGCTGCAGGGGGACAGCCTGCCTTCACCATGGTTTTCACCAGGGGAATCTCTGCCTCCTCCCCTTCTTTCTTCACTGACCTTGGTCTCTGCAGAGTTGTTTCTCTCACAGATTCTCATTTCTCTCTCCTGGCTGCAATTGCTGCTGCGCAGTAACTTTTTTCCCCTTCTTAAATATGCTATCCCAGAGGTGCTGCCACCGTCCCTGATGGGCTCGGCCTTGGCCAGCAGCGAGTCCATCTTGGAGCCGGCTGGCATTGGCTCTACCAGACATAGGGGAAGCTTCTAGCAGCTTCTCACAGAAGCCACCCCTGTACCCCCCCTCCCCACCAAAACCTTGCCACACAAACCCAATACACTAGTTTGCTAGCATTCAAAATGAAATTTTTATTTATTAGTTTAATAAAAAGGAAGTTTTTAGATATTCTTCAAAACCCATCTCTGTTATTAAAAATTGATGACAAAAGTGTTCATGTATCACCATTATGAAAATTCTTATTCCAATATTTGCAAGATTTTTAAAAATTATTTTTACCATAAGGTAGAATTTGTTTGTCATCTTCCCCCCAAAAGGAAGAACATTTTAAATAGTAGATATGTAGCTACATGTCAAATCTATGAAAAAAAAATTCTAGTTCTTCCTCAGGCTTAGAAAAAAGCTTTGAAATATACATACATACATATACATACATATGGTATGTATATCATACAAAATGTATAAATAATATAAATATACTCTTTTTATGCACACAATGTGTGCACTACCTATATATTACTGAAGAAAAAACCACTTATCCCTATTTTGTTCTATTTGCAGGGCCTTCAATGTGCTAAATACAGCATAGGCTGTTGAGGCCACATTAGTTTTACCTAAATACCATTCCAGTTTTAGAAAATAAGTTAAACATGTGCCTAACTGCTTTCACAAAATCAGAATTTTGTGAAAAGATCCTATCTGTATCTTATCCATTATGGAAATAAGTTGATTTGCTGCAGTTGAAGATCTTGCCCATTGACTTTAGACTCTCATTCATCCATCTGTAGCATGTAGGAACATGTCTAGTTTTAATTCTCCTGATTAGAGCTGATTGTTTAGCATGCCTTCCTTCATCAAATGTTTATCAATCAGAGATATCAAGTATCTAAATGACATCATAGTTTTTGTAGACAGATCAGATCTATACTTACATCCGTAGTCTTTTTCCCTTCCTCCCACTTAGTCCTTGACAGAAGTCTTATGTTTGCTAAAGACCCATTAGAACTACAGTTCCCATTGAAACAGAAATAGCAAAGTGTCTTCAGAGGATGACAACATAAGAACAACAAAGGAAATCTTTTTTTCAACATGCAGTGTATTTCCATGTGGAAGCCCCAGGTTCTGTACCTGTATTTTCATTTCTTACTGGGGGATATACAAACCCTGTCACTATTTTAATGTTGTTTTTTAAATGCAAATTCAACAGAAACTTTTCATTTTGCAGGCAGAAGAGAAACCTTTGCTTTTCAGTTACATTTCAGAAGAGCTTGATTTTGGTAAGTTCGTTTTATTGTTTTCCCACAGGTTTTAGGTAAACTATTTTTCATTTTGCTGCTTGATTTATCTAAGATGTCACAATGTCATTTCTGGACAGTGTTACTGAAAAAAAGATTTTAGAAAGGATTTGGATTAGTCCCAGTTTTTGCAGAGCTGTCCCAGTTTTTGCAGATCTATCCCAGTTTTGGCAGTTCCATCTCACGTACACTTAAATTACGCTACCAGGACATTAAAGAAGAAAAAATAATAGCTGTATTCCTGGTGCAATGCGCACATACAATCCATTGTCTATAACCACTACCATAGCAATGAAAAAGTACATTTCAGCCACATGGGGTTTATGACTGACAGATAAGTTGTTTTTATAACACATCCGATACTTCCCATAACTGCTGGATCTGAAAATTCAGAGAGAGAGAAACAGACTACCTTTTCACTAAGGACTTCAATACCGTTGCTTTCACTTCCAGTGAAATCAGGAATTAGTTATGAAAAAGTAGATTATCTGAAGATAAAATCACTTGAATTGGCACCATCTTTAAACTTGATACCATGCCCTTAAGATGCCCATTTCTTCTCTGTCTTGCACTATTGCATAGTGCAAACAGAATCAGCTCAGACATATGAGGTAAAGGAGCTACAGAAATGCCATCATATATGGGCTACAGGCTTCTCTACACCTATTGCGTCATCACTCTGCCCACAAGTCTTTTCAAGTCTGAACCTTGTGTAATTAATGCTAAAATAGCCTAGAAAGAAGGTACAAATGGTTTAATCCCTATAATCATTATTCATAATTTATCTGTGAAGTCAGTTCATAAGACTCAAAGCATTCCTGAGAAGGTCTAGGTATTTTTCAGACTTTTCATATCACATATTTATTTTATTTTTTCAGCATGAAATTTTACAAATCATCTACAGTACATACGTGCATCTATGGCTCTTAAAAACAAGAGAAAATTAACAGGTCTTAATAAACTTTGTGCATGACTTACTATTGACACTGACTATGTAAAGGAAAACAAATATTGTAATCAGTTCTCCTTAGGAAAGCATCTCTAAGTTAGTGTTGCATGAAATAAGACTTGCTTATATTGTAAGAGATAGAGCTGTGAAAAATATTCCTTTTAATTCAAAACCAGGCCAGTTTCAGCAAATCAGGTTTTCAAAAAATAATACACTTTTGGCACTAAAATTTGCACATCTGAAAAATTCAAATTTATAATCTAATTTTTTATTTGCTTTCCATATGATGATGTGGGGAAGCTGGTTTCTCTTGAGTTGATATTTTAGTTCTGTTTGAATACAACAAATTGTAGTGTATAAATGAGACAAACCTCTCAGGACATGAATTCAATTTCACCTCTTGTGTTGAGCATCACTGTAATTACTCAAATGATTAAAGTTATACACGACTTTAAGCACTTCACTGAATCAGAGCTTTAATGCTTTAAAATACCAGGATCAAATCAGGCAGCACCAGTATGGTCATGATCAAGGGAGGAAGACATTTTTCTGGTCTCCTGTTCTCTTCCCACATAATTGGGTAACATCACAATCAGGTGGTTCTGCCTGGTGCACTTAGAAACATACCACAGGAACATAAATTCAGTTTATCAGAATTTGTGGAGCCTTTGTGAAAAATTAAATTAATACCAAATCAACTTAAATAAAAATATCTCATTTGTCTTTGGATCAATCTCATGGCTAAAAGAAATTAAGAGAGAGAAAAACTGTCACAGAAAAAATAACCAGTCTTCTGAAATTATGAATAAGTTCTCAATAAATCCAGGCTCACCTTCCATAATACAATAGCTTACAAAAACTCATGACATTTTATTAAACGCATTTCTTATGCTTCTGGTAGTTCAAGTAACACTTGCTACAGGTATTATTGACAAAATCAAATGGGTAAATATATGGCTTTTCATATTTGAGGAGGTTATTGATATTTTTCACTTAAAATGTGTTTTCCAGTGAAAACCAAGAAAAAAAATTCTACTTATAAGCCTGAGATATAGGCAGGCAGAGAAACTCCATCCATAAAAATCCTCTTAGCAGGAAAAACACTCTCTAAATAAACAAACAATAACTCAGTAGTGGCAGACAACATAACAAGGGACAGCAGCCATAAATTGCAACTTGGAAGGTTCAGACTGGACAACAGCAAAAACTATTCCACCATGAGAGTGGTAAGTACTGGAACAGGTTGTCCTAGGAGACAGGCATTTTTTTGTCTTTGTCATGTAATTAAATGATGACCTGTGGAATATATTGTTCATCCCTGGGAGGGTGGGTGAGGTACAGGAAGACTAGATGAGGGGAAATACAGTAAATATCCTTAAAAAGCAAAAAGGAAAAAAGGGTGAGTCAAGCCTGATTCCAATTTCCATTCAAATACTCAGACAAACACATTATTTAAAAACAACTGGAAGAAAAAAAATAGGGACATGGATGACATGCTGTGGATATATCATAAGCAAATTAGATCGAACCAATTTATTTTCCTTCTCTGACAGAGAAATAGATTTTGTGGATAGATGAAGTGGTCTGTTATACATCTTAGCTTTAGTAAGGATTTACCTCAAATGCCGTTTTTGTTGGCCAACTCAGGAAGTACTAAAAGGTCTAGAGAAATATACCAAAGCTCCAAAGTTGGTTAGAAAATAATTCTCAAAGTAGTTATCAACAACTTAATGTTAAAATTGAGGGCATCATTACAGGACTCCTCCTTAGCTATAGTATCAATCTATACTTTCAGTAATAGCTTGATGACTGAATATAGCATGTGCTTATTAAACACTATTCATGGCACCAGACTGGGAGGGACACAGAGTACAGTGAAGAGTGCAGAATTCAAAAAGATCCTGGCAAATTAGATGTGCCATTTTGAGGGTAAAGAGAGATTACAATTCAACAGGAGCAAGTGAAAATTAATTGTAACAGAATTATAACAAGATTATTACAACAGAATTATAAAATCACAAACTGCCTACCCATCAACAATATCGTGCTATTGCAATACTGTGTAAAGACCTTATGTACAGGGAGGCATTAATAGGCATACGGCCTTCAAGATACAGAATATAGCCCTCCAGTCTTATCCAACCTTGGCATGAACTCAAAGTATTGTGTCTACAATATACTTCAATAAAAGGTATAACTAATTGGAAAAGTCAGGAGATGAGTACGAAGACTCAGAGGTGTAAGAATAAGAATTTAATGGCAGGTTAAAGAAACTAGAATTGGTTTTAGTCTATTGAGGGGAAAAAAAGCTGGGTTGAACGAGTGGTGAAATAGTGTTGTTAAAATATTTAAAAAGATATTGTTCTCTTCATCTTCTTTACAATACATTCCTCATGTTCATGATCATTAGAAGCGGAAATAACAGACTTGAAGTGATCCACGGGAGTTTCAGATTAGGCTGCAGAGAAGACTTTGTAAAGGTAAGGGTGGCAAAGTACAAGAGGCTGCTTGCAGAAGCTATGGAGTCTCCATCATTAGGAAACATTTTAGGGCAAAACAGACAAGCAACCATCAGGACTGACATAGATGTAACTGATTCTGCCTTAGGGTAAGAGGATGAACTTGACCTCTCCAGATCCTTTCCAGTCATCTGATGACACAAGCAATCAAACCCAGTTCAGAAGAGACCCAAGGAACAGACATCAAAACTGGAGTTCTCAAGAAATGACTTTAGAAAACAAGCTGTGGCAGACACAAGGTTGCTTTCAATGTCATAGTAACCAGGTTATATTCAGATGTTCATAGGGATGAATGGTCAGGCCGAGGGAATTAAACTGATGAAGAAATACACTGGACAAAAAATGGGGGAGAAAAAAATGCAATGAGGTAGAAAGTGCCCAATATAGGGTTAAAATAATTCTAGTCTATTGTTTCATGTGAAGTGTAAACTCAATAGAAGGACAGAGGACTGAAAAAAATGAGAAACATATCTAAAGATGTTTTTAAGAGAAATGAGAACTCAGATACCTACCAAATTATTCAGCTCCATTCTGTGATGCCCATACTGGTGTCCTCAAGAGAAACTGGCTAGATTAACTGAGTTATTTGCTCTCTGACTGAGCAATTAAGGCTCACTCACTTTTCACTGTATAAGACAAGAACTCATAGATAAATCCAAAGTAGATGGAGAAGAGTATAGGATATTTTCTTCTTGCTACTGAGATGGGAAAGTCTAGGAGAAATGGCTGACAAACCATTGTCCATCACTTGATGAGGCTACAAAGACCTACTACATAATTTTGAAAAAAACCCAACCAAACAAAAAAACCCAACAAAAAACAAAACTCACGCAAAACCCAAAAAGCACTCCAGCTGGTTGGGAGACTTCACTTCCTTGTACTACAGCTTACACTGTGATTGGTAACAGTTTTATTAGAAAACAATCCATTTTTGATGATATAAAGGGATATTACCTGGATGAGATTCTAATTTGGAGGAGCAAAACAAGAACACAATCAAGTATCTCAGGTAGCTCAAACAGGGGGGCAAGAAAGTGGAAAACAAAGGAGAATAAAACATAGTAAGAAAGAAATCTAAGGGGCAGAAGAACAAACAAACGAAGAACAAACAAAGAACAAACAAATGAATTGCCTGTAACAGAAACAATATAACAGGGAGAGAAGATAACTCAACAAAAATGCACAGTATTTGGAAGCCAGTGCTGGACATGCATTTCCCAATAAGAACAGTTATAAGGAAGCAATGAAGAGATTCCTTTGAGTGTAAATTCAGTTTGGTAACTTCGCATCTCATTTAGCTATCTAAACCAGTACTAAGGGTGTGTTAAACCCCGGTTCGATAAAAAAGACAGTCTTGAGTTAAGATCTAATTCAGTTTCTCAGATTCTAAGAGTTTCCCAGACAGCCCAAAGGAGGTAAATTGTCTATGGATATGTCCACAGAAGAAGTTAGTGTCAGAGTATAGGCTTTTAGCAGCATAGTCAGAACTGGAGACCAATATCTTCTTTTTCTTTTAGTATCTGAAATGCGTGCGTGTTGATGTGTGCAAAAAGAAAAAACCTCTTTGGCCTTAGTCTACAAGTGTAAAAGGTTTCACATCTTTATTTATGGGAGGCCAGTGTTAGATGAAATTGACCATAAACTACTTATTGCTGTTGCCAAAAAAGGTCTGACAAACACCCCCACTGAGAACAGAGCGCGCTTTTTTCTGCTACAAATATAGGATTTGCAAATTGAACACAAACCTGGAAAGATTTGTGGCTGTAGGCTCACCCTCTAGAGCATTTCAGAAAAACAAAGCAGCTGAACAAAGTCCAGAACTAAATTAAATACATGTCAGTCTGAGGAAAAGGAAACATGTACACATCAACCGCCACCTGTCCAATCTCAGATAAAATACAAATGGCAATTGTCAGGGCTATGGCTAAGAGCACAGAGAGTAATGAAGGCTATGATCACAGTTCTATTATCAATTTGAAGGACAGCAGCTGGCAGTAAATGAGGTTTTATTTAAGGACACAAGATGGCAATTCCTAAAGGGATAATGTTTAAAGACCTACAGAAACATAAGAAGTTTCTTCCTCACTGAGGTAGACCAAAAGCTCCATTAACCTGTGTCTAAAAATGGTCACTAGTACATGTTTAGCAAAGAGTCAGCACACTCTACCTTGATGTTGTCAGATCTACAATAGTTTAGGGACCTGTGGAGCCAGAGGCTGTAACTAGACCATCATGTTTGATTCCAGCCAATGATTCTGTTCACCATTAATTTAGCCATTTCATTTTCATGTCGTTTATACTTTTCTACTTTACACATTGAGTTCTCTTTGTTTGTTTTTTTTAAAAGCTGATAATTTCAAGCCTGATAGCTTCATTTGTTACCCCTAACCTCTTGTATTATGAAGGTCAGTGAATAACCATTCCTTACATATCACCATATCAGCTTTCAACATACCACATCTTAACATATCCCCCCTTAGTCATACCCCTCTTTTCCATGATGAAGTGTAATAGTCCATTCAATTCATCTCACACCTCTGGGCATCTCTGCTGCTTTTATCTATGCCTTTTTTATTCTATTAACTCCTTTCTGAGGTGGGATAACAAGAATGCCATATTGTGTTCAAGACGTGAGAAACATACACTGTATTTATACAGTGGTATACCGCTTTCAGTTCTGCTCACCATTCCTTTACTAACAGTCTCCCACAGTCTATGTGCTTTTCATGACTACATTTGAGCACTGACCAGCTCTCATTCCTGCATGATGACAACTCATTCAAATGTCATCACTGAGGACACTTTGCATTTACTCATTTACTTTGTATGAAAGTCATTTACAAATTAAAGAAAAAAAATCTAAAACAAACAAACAAGATAGAAGAAAGGACAGTCCTCCTCCCTTGTTGGCCAAAAAAATACTATAGTGGTCTCAAAGTTGAATAATTGAAGAAATTGAGTGCTGGATCTCTTCCAAAAAATAACTAAGCAAAACAAACATTACTGAAATAGTTTGGTTACGTCAAGACCAAAGATTCCTGAAACAAAGTAGATTTATATTTTGGGCTGAAATAACCCCATCTCAAAATGAAAGCAACCCTTAGATCACTATTTGAACTCTTCCAACATAACCTTACCAGAAAATGCTATGTCTAAATGAGTATTTGGTCATATAAAATCCTTTTTCTGTAGACAAGACTGTTTCTGACAGTGGGTGCTAGTTTGGTGAGGACAATGAGAACTCAGACCTGTAAAGTTCTCCTTGTTTCAGGTAGGTTCAACCCTGAACAACACAATCTGCTGAAGTCTCTTAACATGGCATGAACATGCTTGTTTCACAGCTTGTTCACAGAGTTAGTAACCTAATCTTAAATTATTTTGCTATTAAGGATCATGTATCTGAGTTGCATTTTAATGTTCTGTTTTCCTACCATATATTTAGAAGGTTTAATTTTACATCATGTTGGGGTTTCCTTTTTTTTTTTCCTTTTTTTTTTCCTCTCCACCTAACCATAATCCAAACTCTTCTATAGGCAGAAAAACACAATGTGATCTCCTTAAGAATTCCAGTCTTCATACTTAGGGGTAAAAAGAAAAGATATGGGACTTATTTTCAGACACCAAAAATAGAGTCACAGGTCATCTAAATTCTTATAGATTAAAGAAGGTTAAAAGGAAACATGAGCTGAAAACCTGCTCATCAGAAAAGACAGTGGGGTCAGATGCCAGCTGTAATGAATATTCTGATTTATAATTTCTGGAGTCTTTGTTAGGGCACGGGTAATTGCAACTCTTTGGTTTCATTCTGATGTTTAATATGAACCCCACACCCCTAGCCCATCAGCTATACTCTCATAGCAGATCTTATATCAGAGTGTAAAACAGACTCTGGATCCTGTGAGCAATGCAAAGTTCTCTCTGCTGTGAATTTGTGACTTCACACAACCAACAAAAGAAAAGAGTGGCATGTTCTCATCTCCTCAATTAGTCACTTGCAAAATCAGCGCATTAAGAAGGGACCCTTCTAAGGCACAACTTTGGTGCATCAGCTGCATGAAAATATAACTTAGGGAAAGGTACAAAATAGCTGAAAAGTTTAGAGACACATAATAGCCCTCTATATTTTAAAAATGAATACAAAATGTTTTTCTGTACCTCCCACACAGTGTTTTGTAAATGGATTGTTGAATGTTTTTGAATTCTAAATTTTGTACAAGTTAAATAGAATCCTCCCATGGAAAAGACAGACACAATGTAGGAACTACAGAAAAAAGTAGTAACACTAAAAATCTGCACTAATAATCATATTGATAACTCTAAGAGAAACAGAAGAATCAAGTTAGATAATGCCCAGGTTAGACATGAAATTGTCTTCCTATTGTAAGTAGTAAAATAACCAGCTAAGTTGTTTCATATCAAAGCTATAAAATAAGCTTTTACATAATTCCACATAGCTTTTAAATTCATATTTTAGGAACAAGTATTTTGGCCTATATACTTGTCCAAGTTTTTTCCCTGTCTTTACAAGTCTAATACACTCAAGGCTATCAGATGCTGAAAAAATAATTAGTATGGTAAAATTCTTTGTCTGCCACAGAGATGTCTAGGGGAAATGACCAAGAATTTTAAAAAATATTATTATATTGCAAAACAGTGCGCATATGGTCAAGTAATACACTGTGCTTAAACTGTAACTACAGCACTCAGTATACACACATACCTCATCATCTGTTGCAGGTTCTTTAGTCGGCCCTCACTAACTCTTTTCTAGCTACCCCAATATGGCAAAAAGATTTGAAAAGGAAAGGTTTGTCAGAACTCACCACTGTTAGAGCAAATATTCAGAAACAGTGGTAAAACAGACTCTAAACATTCATACAAGCTAATAAACTGATTTACACCAAGCTAACCGCAGATCACAGCCTCAGAAACTGCTGTGTGCTAACAGTTGGCAGGTAAATGATTTCCCAATCTGATTTAATCTGTTTCTCTAAGCATTCATCCCTCCAGGTTATCAAATTACCTCAGGGACTACTTATCAAGATACAATTGCTAATCAAAGCAATTGCTCAACATTTGAGATATGTGTAGCTAACACAGCAATGTTTTGAACACTGAAAGATAAATAACCTTTCGATAAGGTAATAACAGTGACCTTTGAGTACAACCTTCTATTAAAGATGTCCACTAAAATTATTTAAGCAATTTTGACAACATAACATGCTTAAAGTATTCTTTCTCTAACCCACCCACAAAATTTTCAATATTGAAACAATATCTGCTTATGACTGCATTTTAATCAAATTAATCTTGAAAATTTATGTTATACATTTCGATGCCATTTGAAGGTGAAAATTCTGGTGGATTTTAACTTGTCTTTAGGCAATTTTACATCCTTTTTATTATCACCATTATAAATATTAAATTACAGTAAAATACAACAGTATGCTATTTTCCTCTAAATGTTTGCCTTATTTTCCAAAATATTTATAGGAAAAAAATATTTGCTAGATAATCTCTACAAAGCACTCTGGGAAGATAAAGAAAGTACTGGTTGCATATACTTTAGATAAATACTACTCAAGATATGAGGGACTGAATGTCTCTGAGAGAAATGGGTTACAGGTGATTTTGAGGCTAGATTCCCAATTCGAATCCTCTCCTTTTCAACTTTATTGACTGCTTGAGTGCCACAGAGGCCTGCTCAGAGACCAAGACCCATTGTGCTAGAAAACATTAGACAAAATGAAGGCCTCTGCTCCAGAAGCACAGGACATACACTGAGATTTTTCGTGATAACAAGAGCATTTCTGGTCTGCTGACCCTTACAGGAGAACAAGTCTGAGGTAGATCAATTACAGAAGGAACCACCATCACTTCCTGATTTCATTCAAATGAAATCTGCTTTAAAATACCACTTATAACACACTTTCCATTAAAACATTCAAAATACATGAATGAAAGTTAAGGGGAAAAAAAGCATAAGTGATGATCGTGGTACGGAAGGAAAGACCTTCAAAAGGCAGTTAAAGCCACCACCGAAAACCTGTCTGAGGACTTTTATTTGTATTGAAACATAAGAAGTTAGTTATGCTAGTCTCTCATCATGGAGGTGTGCAGCGAAGACAATAAGCACTCTAATACATTATATTTTACTTTTAAGCTCTATATTTATAGAAAAATGTATTATTAATATTATTTCAAGTTTGACATTTCGTCAACATTTAGTTGGCTACAATGAGGCTGTCAGTTTATGGTGCATGTGGATAAGCCATTCTACTTTTCACAGTAAAGCATTTGCTTTGCTTTTTTTGTAAGCATATATTAAAAATGTCAATAATGAAACACAAAGGCAAAAAAAACACTAGAAGAAATAAAAAGTCTTCCCACGGATATTTGAAATTTCAACCGATAGCAAAACAATGTAAATGGAAGAATGAGACTGGCAATTGTATTCTACTTTTAGGCAAAATTATGATAGACAGAAAAAAAAAGATTGTTCACCAATAGGTAATTTAAGAGTAGCTTGTGTACAATTTTCCTCATTATCTTGGCAGGCAAAGCTGTAATAAACATGCAATTAGTAATATTAGTGAGATACATTTTTCTTCAAAAGACAATCATATTATATTTGCTCACGAATATGTTCAATAATTTTTCAGTACGTTTCAGCAATTATACGATACAGAGTGTTAAGCATTCAATGCAAATAAGCAATTACTATTTAGAGAGAACATTTTTTTGAAGATAGTAGATTGTCATCCCTTTTCAAGGGCTGTAATAATAGTGAAGAGGAAATTACAATTTGAAAAAATGCCATAGTCACATTGTCACATTAATTGTTTGTGTGATTCCAAAATCACAACTGCCTCACATGAGCTACCTATTTTGCTTTTTTGTGTGTGATGCTTTTGGTCCCTTAAGCCAGTATCTGAAGCACTGCCCTTCGTGCACTGTTAATCAGCCCCTTAAACCAGTGTAATGTGAATTCAGAGCATTAAATTTCCTTTCAGGATTCTGCACTGGCATAAGTGACTGCACAAATTGCCCAGTAGGGCCTTATCCATGAGGTACTGTGCACCTTTAATTTCTGTTCACTTCATTGGAGCTGGGGGAATTGCTCAGTAGTTCACTCAAAGCTTCAGTGTACTTAAGATATCCGCCTTATTTTTTGGCTGGTCACCACTGGCTGTACATTAAAATAACAGTCTCACAGCATCTTGCTGAAACTGTCTAGGATGCTCAGTTTTCATAGTTCCCGCCTAATACTCTCCCAAAGTCTCCCAGGAACAATACACCTGCATCCAGTTATCTTCATATTTCAGCACAGAATGGGAACCAAAATATCACCTTGGACACCTCCTGCACTTTGAGGACACTGGTACGTTTCCCACCTTCCAGGGCAGTAAGCAAGTAGTACCAAACCAAACATCTAAACATCAGCAAATGGACTTTGGTGGCTGCAACAGTGTAGCTACAGCCTGTGGTCGAGGTTCTAATCCCGGATAGATATAAAGTACAAGACTTTACAGAAAATTTTCATCAGTGAAAAATGAATACCTTGGGAAATGGAAGGCAACCGATTTCTTTCTCATTATGTGTTCATTTCTTAATTTGCAAGGGATGAGTGTTGTCTTCTTTGTAAAGCCTTGCTGAATATAACAGGATTTGCACAGGTGTAAATGAGGGTAAGATGCGTCCAATTATTTTAGGTTTTGAAATGAAAAAAGGAATTACTACTAGATTGCTGTGACCCTTCATTTTGCATAACTACCAGCTTATCATCTATTTTGTTTAAGAGAGTTTGTACTTTCATTGTAAGCACTCACCATTGATTTGCAGTCAGATGACTAGAAAAGCATCATTTTCATTCTGGAGGGAGACTGCACTCTTACAACTTATGTACCACTTGGTAAAGACAAGGAGAGTTAAAGAGATATACATTCCATTTAACATTGTTTACCTTCCATTTTCCTAAGAGCACTTACTTTTTTGCTTAGTTCAGGATGATAATAAAGCCTCAGAAGATGCAGGTCAGCTGTGATCAGAACCCCTTGCTCTTTCCACACTCCAGGCCTTAGAATCTCAGATTTCACGGAATTGGCACTATCTAATGGGAAAAAAAAAAAAAAAGAAGAAAAAAAAGAAGGAAAAAAAGTTAGATTGAATAACTGGTAAAGGCGTCAACAGTGTTTAGAGATGGTATGTTTTAAGCAAACATCCCCACCTTGAAACTTTTCTAATGAAGTTCTGAAGCTTTCCAAAGCCACTTAGCTCTGATTAAAGCAGAAACATTTTTGGCAAGAATACCAAAACCCTGATGATTATATATGGCAAAAGCCTTTTATAGTATCTTAGATGCACAAACTGGCCTAAAATATTAAAAAAGGCAAACAGTCCCATCTTAGAAGATCTAATGAGGAAATGCAATACTCATGAATTCCGTTTCTAGATCCTCCCTTAAAGAACATGGCAAAAGCTTGACCACTAAACATTATGCTATTGATTATTTACCTTGTGGACTCTGGAAAATAGAGCATCTTACCTTTTCTCCTTCCTTCTGTCACTAAGGGGTTTTAGACTTTCATCTAAGCTGCCACTAGATTGACGTTCAGTTTCAGCTAATGTCCTTGTCCCTTACTTTATATTCTATGCCTCAAGCCTCTCATGTCATCCTCCCAATCCTCTGGAGTTTGCTTGCACAGATAGCATCAACTTTATAGACTTCGTCCAGCTGGGAAACAATCTGGGGACCAGAAGAAGTGGAAGAGCATTTTTTATCCAGCACCCTTGAGATCAGGGATCAGCTCACATCTCATATTCTCCAGACAGAGCCCTAAATTCCTCAGTATTCTGGAGGGGTTGTTCAATTCATAGGTAAGCATTGTAAGCAAAGTGGAGAAACCACAGACAGAAGAGAGAGGAGGAAGGGGCAGGAACCCAGCTCAGCCATTGTACACCACTCCACCCCTACTGTGATGCTATGGCATCTGGGTGTTTAAGGACTGCCTACAAAGTGGGTGAATCAGAAAGCTGTCCCAGACCACTTTCTAGCCAGGTGGCTCATATGCTTACTTGCAAAATAGGTAATAAGGGTTCAAATCCCTCCAAGCAAAAGAAAAAAGCAACAGTATGGGTGGGATTCCTCCCACCTGGTCTCTGACTCTCTTGTTTAGGACCAGTATTATGATCAGCAGAGATCTCAGCCAAACTAGCAATGGAGTTAGGTTCACTGATCTGACCAAGTGCGCTTTGCCTTCCACTGTATTAACTACTTCCACTGACTAGAAAAGGATTCCAGGAGAATTCCTCTGATACATTTGCCCATACTGTAGATGTCGACAATTATTTTGAAAAACTCATCTCACTCTCCCACATGTTGATTGAGTTCCTTACCCATGTAGCTGGTGGGGACAACACAACATTCCTCATCCCTGCATTTAGTGCAAACAACTCTTCATTTTCTCTAACTTCTTTACAAAGATGCCAAAAATAATTTGTGTTGGTTCCAATGAAACTTATTAGCTTGGTAAGAAAAGTATTTCAGATCTCTGAAAGGAAATGGTTACATCTAGACTGAGACAAATAGTCTTGATATCAGGAATCATAGAGTTTGACTCACAAACCAATATCGCTGAAGAAACAAATCACTGAACAGCAGTATGCCTCTTGGTTAGACTCCTTTCACACCTTACCTTTATCACATACCATTACGGAGAAAGAAATGTCTTGAATGTTACCATAAGACAGGTAAAGCTGAGCGAATTATCACACAATAAATTGTGCTTGCATCAAAATCATTAGGAAAAAGCACTGACCATTATTTGGTTTGACTTGCCTGTTCAGGCTACTCTCCAACTTGCCAATCTGACTCTCTCCCTTAATGTCCTCCTACAGTTCCTCTTTTAATTCTCATTTTGATATCTTGTTTGTTTTCCATTCTCCTTTTCTGCTGAAAAACGCAGTTAATTACCAGTAGCCACCTGTCACATATCGTCCTTTACTCTGTCTCCTGTTTTACCTTTATTTTCCTTCCGCTATGCCAGCTATTCCTGTACAATCTCCTTGTGCTGGGTTTGTGTGGCAGGGTTTTGGTAGCGAGGGAGGGGCTACAGGGGTGGCTCCTGTGAGAAGCTGCTAGAAGCTTCCCTGGCTCCAAGTCGGACCCGCCTCTGGCCAAGGCCAAGCCCATCAGCAACAGTGGTAGCGCCTCTGTGATAGCATATTTAAGAAGGGGAAAAAGACTGCTGGAAAACCTGCAGCGGAGAGAGGAGTGGGATGTGAGAGAAACAGCCATGCAGACACTGAGGTCAGTGAAGAAGGAGAGGGAGGAGGTCCGCCGGAGCAGAGATTCCCCTGCAGCCTGTGGTGAGACAGCAGGCTGTCCCCCTGCAGCCCGTGGAGGTTAACGGTGGAGCAGAGATTCCCCTGCAGCCCGTGGAGGACCCCACGCCCAAGCAGGTGGCTGTCCTGGAGAAGGCCATGACTCTGTGGGAAAACCCACACTGGAGCAGTTTGTGGAGGACTTCAGTGCGTGGAAAGGACTTGAGCTGGAGAAACTCATGGAGGGCTGACCCCTGTGAGAGGGACGCCACGCTGGGGCAGGGGAAGAGGAGTCCTCCCCCCAAGGAGGAAGGAGCGGTAGAGACAACGTGTGATGAACTGACTGCAACCCCCATTCTCGCCCCCCTGCACCGTTGCAGGGGGAGGAGGTACAGGAATCAGGAGCAAAGCTGGGCCCAGGAAGAAGGGAGGGATGGGGGGAAGGTGTGTTTTTAAGATATGGTTCTATTTCTCATTATCCTACTCTGATTTGATTAGTAACAAATTAAATTGATTTCTTTTTCCCCCAAATCGAGTCTGTTTTTTGCCCGTGACCGTAAGTGGTGAGTGATCCCTTCCTGTCCTGGTCTCGACTCATGAGCCTGTCATCATATTTTCTCCTCATCATCCCACCGGGGGGGAGGAGTGAGACAGCAGCCATGTGGTGCTTTGTTGCCGGCTGGGCCTAAACCACGACACTCCCCTACTTCCCTAGATTTCCCAGAACTGTGTATGTATTCCCCTCAGTGAACTCCTGGCTGTGTCCATTCCCAAGGAACAGCAAACGGAGCCATCCATTGAACTCCAAGCTTCTGCATCCGCTGCCTTTTGAATAACAGGTGTTAATAAGACAAAAAAAGCAAAGGTTGGTGATAGTTTCTGGAAGCTGGCATATCCAGATTTGTCTGAGCTATTGTTCCAGGTATCCCAACAAGAAAAATAGCTGCAAAAACACAGAAATAAAAGCAAGTGCCTTATCCTTCCATTTCACCTTCTTCCTTTCTCTAACACCCATTAATTTCTTCCGTCACATCTCACCACTTCCCAATACAAACATTATCTGTGATATCACCTGCCTTCATTCACCTCCTTAATACAGTACAGCCAATTAAATGATGATCCCCAAGGAAAATAAAAGATGGGGTATCTGAAGCTAACAGCACTGTCTATATCATTTGGATCTTCATCTTGTATCAGCTGTAACTGAGGTACTTTCATATTCTTTATGTGCCTATTTCCTTAAGGTTATAGATTCCTTCAGCAAAGCCTGCATCTTCATCTACGCCTTAAATTGGGTGAACTGGATTGAGCATACTAAAAAGCACTCAAACAACAGTAGCACCCATTTCAATTATTGTTTGAAATTTACAAGTGGTTACTGTAGTTCTGAATTGAGTTCAGCAGACAATACAAAAAGCAAGTACTCGCTGCTTTTTGTCAAAGGCAGGCAGATAAAAATCTAGCGATGCCTTGAACAGTGATCAGAGGAAGGCAAGTCTGAGACGTCCTGATGCTTGGGTTTGTTTTCTGAAGAAACCAAGCTTATTCTGAAACAGTATAAGAAGCACCACTGAAGAAATTAGATGGCCAGATGGGGTGACAATTCCTTCTCTTGTGCTTTGTACGCTTTCATTCAGTGCTTTAAAAGTACTTTCCTGTAATTATATCTAGAGGAAGGATTAAAAAATTTATTAGGCATTTAAGCTGTGAGGGTAAGGTCAACAATACATCAGGGCCCGCAAACAGAACTCCAATAAGGATAAAAGAAGTTTTGTAGGAAGCCAAGAAAAGCTGCATTAAGGCCATGAGCTCCCGTTTGTCATGATTCCCTCCCCACCACATATACAGACATAGCTCTACAGGACTTACTTTAACAGAATTTGTACACTTTCAGGCTATACCTGTGTCTGTCTGTCCCTATATACATCTCCCTTACACTCTTGTTCTTCCTCCTGCACGTGTCAGAGACCGCAGGGAGTAATTCAGCAACCTCCCAGAGGCTCTGTGAGGGCCATACTTCACAGGACTACTGTGGAACGCCTTCTTCTGTCAGTGCTGGTGGCTCTCCAGGCTGCTGGCTCTCCTTGGCTTTTCCTACCCACCCTATGTGTGCACACCCCTGCTCCACTGACCAATGTCTCTTTGAACAGGGGTAGAAGGAAAGAAACAATACCATCACGGTGGCTGATCAATACCCTCTCTGTTCACTTTCTTCATAGGGTGAGAGTACTCCATATAAGAAATGCTCCACTAACCTGTGTGTCATATTAAATCTATGCTATGTTTTAGTTGAGGAAAATCTTGCTCTTTAAAAGCAAATAAAGCCTTTGATTTTTTATAGAAAATCTTTGATTTTTTATTTTCTATTCCCATAAATTCTGCACTATAGACTAATTCAGAAGAGTTGCATGGAAAAATAAAGAATTTGTTACTGCACTTCAACTGAAACATTCAGAAACATTCAGTCAGAAGGAGGACACTTGTGGCAAAGATGCTGACATTTTGCTTTCAAATTACCTGTTTCTTCTCCCTGAAAATAGAAGAAAGACAAGGAAAGCTGGACAACTGTAGAGAAATAAAGCACCAGTTGTGCCTCTCTTAACCATTCAACCCAAAGGATTACATTCTGTGCAGTTAGAAGGGGAAAATAATGCAATTGGCACAGCTAGAGGTGACAAAATTAACACACACAAATTTCTGATCTCCGTTACTGAAGCTTCTGCAGATGAACACTGTCATTTATATTGAATTACCTTTAATCCAGCCCTTTCTTTTCTTAGTGCATTATCCAGAAATTTGTAGGAACATTACTGGAGATATCAAAAACAAATTCAGAAATAACACGACAGGAGAAAAGGATTTTATTTATTGCATATATCTTTAAACAGATAAAGAACTGTTGAACCCCATGCTGTTGCAGATGCCTCTATTTGATCTAATAGACTCTCTTGTACCTAGTATAGCAAAGAGCTCAGATTTTCAGCAGGAGGATTGTATGCACACAGAGCAAATATGCTGATTGACATAATAACTGCTAAAGAATGGTCTTAATTAATGGAAGTCTTGAAAAAAAAAATCATTTGAACTTTCTGGACAGCACTGCATCACCTTTTGAAATGCACACCCTGGGCTTGTTCTCTGCACAATGACATGAGAGGCCCAGGCCTGATTCTCATTATAATCAGCCTAGAAGTTCCAGACCAGACACCAGCCAGCCTGGCTCACCCTGAGCAGGACTTAGAAGAAAGAAATAACTGGAAAAAAACCAAAACCCTTCCACAGGCAAGTCTTTCACCCTTAAATGTAGCAATTAGAGAGAGTTTGTGTCAAATCAAATTGAGAACAGAAGCAAATATCCCAGATTTTGCTAACTTCAATCATATGAGCTGCTCTTTCAGGGGGCTCAGCCCAGTCCCTGGTCTCCAAACCAACTATGGATTTTTGCTTCTGTACCTCTGCTTCTGTATTAGCATTTCCTAAGGGCCTAAAACTGTTTTATTTTATCTGAATATATCACGTTCCCTTTAGTACATCTCTATTTGGATAGCAAGTTGCAGCTTAGGTCTCTTTTTTTCTCTTGAACCGTTCACATAGCACTGCTGGAGATAGTGATAACTGCTGCCATTCCTCTAGACAAAAAAAAAAAAAAAAAAAAGTTTAATTAATATTTGAAGTAGAAAAAGCAGAAAGTTGGTTTTCCTGCATCTGATGAGGGCTGTGCATGTCTCGTAATTTTACAGTAAGATAGCTTTTGTACCCCATGTGTTCTTCTACTTCTAAGGATTACAACAGCTTAAACACAACAGGAAGCTTTATAGGGAAAAATAAATAAAATTACTAGCTACCATCTATGCATGGTAATTTATAGTTCCAAACAGCAACCCTAACTACCGCTAGCAGCTCATAATTTGGAATGGATTACTAAATTTCACATTTTACTTGTGAAGTGTTGTTTGTTGGGGAGTGAGGGGAATCATAAGGGCAATATTTCTTACTATGAAATACAAAAAAGACTGCATACTTTTTACAATGCCACTAATATAACTGAGTGTACTAAATTATGCCACGTAGTGAACTGATAAACAGTACCATTACCTGAAATTGCCAGAAGCTCATGCCCAAAAGCTCAAAATTATCAGTAGTCACTAAGAATGAACATATAAAACTGGGCGTCAGAGCCGATGCTGCACAAATGCTGCTGTGGGTGAAACTTGGCTGGCTGCCAGATGCCCACTCAGCTGCTCACTCACTCCCCCTCCTCAACAGGACAGAGGGAGAAAATGAGATGGAAAAACTTGTGGGTCAAAGCAAAGACAGGGACATCCCTTACCAAAACAGACTTGACCTGGGGAAAATTAATTTCTTGCCAATTAAGATAGATTTGGATACTGAGAAACAAAGACAAAAACTTAAACACCTTCCCACCATCCTCCCACCCCTTTTCCCAGGCTCAACTTCACTCCTTCATCCCTGACTCCTCTACCTTTTCTCCCCCAAGCAGCACAGGGGGACGAGGAATGGGGGCTATGGTCAGTCCATAACAGCTCCTCTCTGCCACTCCTTCCTCCTCACACTTTTTCCCTGCCCTACCAGGGTCTCTCCAGGGGCCGCAGTGGCATCTCTGCTGGGGCGCCTGGAGCACCTCCTCCCCTCCTCTTGGGGCTCACAGGGCTGTTTCTCACCCTGTTTCCCTCAGACAGCCCTGGCTGCCGGGCAGCGTTTTGCCCTTTCTTACCCAGGCTTTCCCCTCGGCGCCCGCCCGTGGCTGAGGGGCTCAGCTGTGCCCTGCGGTGGGGCCACTGGAGCCAGCTGGAACCGGCTGTGTCCGGCATAGGGCAGCCCTGGCTGCTCCTCACAGAGGCCGCCCTTGCAGCCCCCCCCAACACCTGAGCACCTGCACCTGGTACACTTGTTCAAAACTAGTGGTTTATATTAGCAGTGAGAGAATTATCACCCAATAGAACAATTTACCTCCAGGCAAAATAGCAAATCCCAGACATATCAACCCTTTTAATCAACGTGGGTGAACAGCTATGGATAAACTTTGGTCCTACTATTTACTGGCTTGATGCTGAGTGGAAAATCTTTGCCTTCCTTAGACATAGCATCTAGTTGTACTATAGCTTCTAGCCTTAAAAGTCTGTGAACTCATCATCCTTCACATCAGAAATAAGGTACTGTGGCAAGCAGGCTAGAAGGGGATGGCTGCTCTCGTCACAAGGCTCCCATTGCTGCCCTTGCAGGCCATAAATTGCACTTGTCAGCAGTCAATGGCAGCATAACATCCAACCCAGTTAACAGTCAGATGGGAATTGCGCAGCAGGCTTGGGCAGAGCACTACAGAGCTTGGGAACGCCGACAGATAATCCCATCCTTCTCTGGAGCAGATTGTATTAACGTGTGAATAAATGAAGTGGCTTCGTCGGCTCAGCGGGCAAGTAACGCATAAATAGGGCAAGTATACAAAGTAGTTATTCCCATATGTAGTATTTGTGTAAATCTTCCTCCTCTTGCAGGAATGGAAGTCGCATGATAATTTTGATAAGTGGAAGTGCAATTGCGGTGGGTAGCTCATAATAGAGCATCATCATCAAATCTGTTTGCATTTTAAAGAGCTTCTAAACAAGTTGTTATGAAAGACAAACATGGTCTTGTTTTAATAGTAAAGTGGACTTTATGTGAAAAAAGATGATAATAAAATTTTTGCCAATAACGCAGCACATTAGTCAAGAGTATTTATCCAGCTCCAAATATTTCAGACTTTTCACATTTAAACTGATAATTATTGCAAGAAATTAGGCCTGTTTCTCATACTATTTTGCTATTGATTTGTTATTTTGTTCCAAAACAGCTGCAAATGTAATGTTGTGCACAAATAAAATGCTTTAAATTGCTCTCCTTCAGATCAAATCTCTAGATTTTCATTTTGGCTGCTCCTAATGGAGTATACTTAGAAAAAACTTAGAAGCGTGTTTTCGATCTACTAACAAATTGTAGTCAGGACTAACCAGAATTCATATATCATGCTTAAAAATGATGACTTCATGGCCCAGACCCCATAGGCATCTTGAATTTTTATTTTCAGGTTCTGCAGGCAGGTGTTTAAATCTGTGCTTCCATCTGTGGTGAGCAGTGCTCTGGCCTTGAATACATGGCAAAATTTGTTATCTATCTGGTGCTTTTATCCTTTATCAGATTCAGGAAACTTTATGTTCCTGTTCCTAGATGTTCTGAAGGAGTTAATCCAGGATTCATTCTCAAAAGATGCCTTATGGATCAGGCTGTTACAGATACCACAGTGATTGCCACCACTTTAAAACAAAAGAAAGCAAGAACTGTAAGGAAAAGAAAAGCCATTTTACATAAAAGGTCTGTGATTAGTACATTTCTTTGGGAGAAGTAGGACCTGGAATAAATTTCTTTCTCTGCTTGCAGACAAAGACACATACTTCTTTCAAGGTCCACTAGACTGGCTGTACATCTAGTAGATATACATGTTGATGGCACACAATCCATCCTGTTGAGGATTTTCTAACAATGAGAAGAGAATTTGTAATATCTTGTGCTACAGATAGTACAAGAGCGAGCTTGACAGTGTAGCATAGTGATTAGGATGGTCATCTGGAAAGGAAGGTTTGTGGTTGAAATTTCTGCTCCAGAGAACTGTACTTTAGTCAATGACTATGCCACGTAATAGGGAAGATATGGATAGGAGTGGAATGGAGTTTCCCCTCCTTTTCCTTCCAGATTTTGCTGGAACCAGAACTCTGTGGTTTTGACTGTGAATCAAGTCAAACTAGATTTGTATCCAATGGACCAAGTCTCTACTTTACTAAAAAGCTTAAATATTCTCAGGTTTGAAGAACCAGTGAGGTCTCATTATGGGATCCAAGATTGCCTGGTCTTCCTATTCGCATATCCTTAGAGATGGCTGCCAAGAGTACTAGAGTATTAACAAAAATGTCATTTATATGGCAAACACACGTAAGATATACTTTCATGAGCTAAATGTAGATAAAATAAATCAAGTGTTTCGAAAGACTGAAGACTTCCTCAGATTTGTACAGTCCTAAAATCTATGAAATCTCCTAATCTCCAAGGAAATAAAAATATTTACTCTAATCTTGCTTATTTCTAGTATAGTTGGGAGAATTTCGCAAGAAGGCCTAGCTTTAGCTGAACATATGGTCCAGTTACACAGATTATACCATAATGAAACACAAATAGAAATGCTTGTGTGACACTTTTAAGAACAAACTGGCTTGAAAATTTTGAGTGCAGCATTTTTATTGATTGAATGACACAATGAATTCTAGCATCCCTCTGCATTGCCAATGGATAATTATGATTATTACGAGGAGCATGCTTTGACTGAAAAGTTAAGCAAGTCTCGATTTTCTATAGCTCTGAAAAACTACTGCCCTCAAGAGGCCACATGCAGAAGCACAAAGCAATTTTATATTACAATTTTCATTTTGCCTTTTTTAAAAAATTAATTAAAATGAATATGAATTATACCTTTCACCCTCCAATATAATTAAGAGGACACAGCATCCCTAGAATTAAGAAGAACTTCAAGTGGAATGTGGGATTTATACAGCCAGTTACATCCATTTTAAAGTCACTGTACCAAAAGCTTAAACAACAGCTAGATGCAAAGAAAACCCACTCTGCCAAACTTGCAGGCTGAACTCCACAGATCATTATCCACTATTGTAAGAACATAAAAAAGTGACTTGCAAGAGTTGAAATCACGTGCATATCCTATTTCCAAATTACAGACTATGTCAGTTCCATTACTTCCAGGAAAAAAAAAAAAGAGAAAAACCATGTTAATTTTATGAAGTCAGGTTTTCTCAAATGATTTTCACTGAACGAGCAGAACTGTTAAATATTTTAATTTGAATATTTAAAAAGTGTGTCCCTACACATAGTTTAACGTACAGCAAGTTCCACATACAGCTTTATCCATTTTCTCACAGGCTGTTCTAGAAAGTTTACCATTATAGTAACGAAGCACTTCATAAACCTTAATTTATCTTCACAATATTCCTTTGAGATTGCTGTCAAAAGTACACTTATGTTACTAACAGGAAACGCTAATAGACTGCTTTCTCAAACTACTCTTAAACAGAGGAGTTTTTTGACAGAATATCCCCCAATTTAAAAATCAAACCAAACCAAACATCAAAGGCCAGAAAGTGCACCCTGCATTCCCTAATCCATTCCTACATGCCTCAGACTGCAGGGTGGAAGCCCTTAGATCTGCCACACATACCTGTGTCACTTGAGTAAATGGAGCAATCCTTTGAGAAGGTTAATCTCCACAGCTGGAGCAATCTCTGGAAGAATAGACATGGTTTTGTCATCTTTCCTCTCTTTTCCAGATCAGAGCCATTTTGTCAAGATTGCAACTGTGGAATTTGTAGTTTTCTTCCCAGTTTTATAGGGTGAGTGACAGCCAGGGATCTAGCTTTTTCTTTCTCATCCCTCTTCAAGCTTCATTCCCCAATCCTTTCCATACAGACTTTGCCCAGAGCCAGTCCCACATCCTTCCCAAAGCTGTTGAGCCCAACATCTCCCTCACCCTCTGCTTCCTACCTTTATGAATTCCAGTTAGCTTCTTTCTTCCACTCTATATTCCCTGCATACCAAAGTTGTCCCACTGAATTCGATTGTGATTTGGCCATGTATCTTCCCTGCCAGCCATCAGATCCTTGCTGGAGGCAGCAGGGTATCCAGATGATACCCTTGAGGGAGCCAACAGTGTTTAAACCTGCAGTTTAAAGAAAGTCCAAGCACTACCTTTTAATCTGGGAGACTTTTGGCACATCGGTTGCTCACGTGAGCTCCTTGGAGCACCTGCTCCCAAGTCCATGAAATCTCCTGCCAACTGCGTTCCCCAGCACCCACTCCTGCTTCTTAAGGCTCTCCCTTGCACATTACCAAAGTCCTTTCCCCTTCTGCTTCTGGTTTAAATTTTCTGGTTTAAACTTCTCTAGATATGTGAGAGAAAAGATTCATATGGGGATAAAGACAGGCAACACACACAGTTTCTGAACACACAATCAGTTTCTCCCTAAAGATAAAGCTAGACATTATAGAAGATTAAACTCACTTGTTGCTTAAAATTAGCTCCTCTTCTGTCAGACATTCATGAGTGGAGGTGGGAGACCCAGATTTATTTAAGAGGAAGGATTCCCCTTAATTCATTTCATAGATAGAAATCTCCCTTCAGTTTCCTCAGCAAAATGAAAGGCTCCTCAAGGGGGATCCAGGTCATTTGGGTTGACCCAAGACCTCTCTTCTAAAACATTTATTTTCTTTATTACCATCTTTCAGCTCAGTGTTTTGTTCTAAAGAGTCCTTTGACAAAATTTCCTCCTCCAGCTTAGCACCTTGTATGCCTACCCACACTTTCTTACCACTCTTCCAGTCTAGACTCCAAGGTCTCATCTGTGTTTTTTCTGGTGACTACCCATATTCCTTTCTTCTCCCTTTCATCTGAATGGTAGGACAAACCACCTTCCCACTTCCAGTGACGTCCTTACAAGATTTATTGTTGATCAAAGTGTTTTCATTAAAACCAAGCATGATAACACTGCCATAGTCTGCAATTATGTATTGAAAGGCCAGGAACATATACTGGCAGAAGCATTTTTAACAGTCATTTCAATAGCACCACTATAGAAAGCTTGCACTAAAAGCAAATTGTACAAATATAAATTATGTAGAAAAAATTGCCAAATCACCATGGTGGTTTACTTGAGTTCTTCTACCTGCAAGGGGAATTCTGTTGTTTTGCAGTCTTGTCCTGAGGCCTCACAGGATGAGGATAGAATATCCCCAGCAAGCAGTAGGGGAGGGAGCATGCTCAGTGGAGGCAAAACATCGAAAAATTAGTTTTCTGAGCCTACTAAGCAAAGAGTTTTTCAGCAAACTATAACTCAGCAGCATCTAAGCAAACTATGACAGAAACAAATGAACACCTTGATAAGCATGCAAAATTTGCTTCTGAAAAGCACATATGTATTAAAGCTTTTCAGTGAAGTAGCTGTGACAACTCATCGTGGGTATGATGAGTTATTCTAATCTTACTGTCAAAAACAAATGAAAAACCCGACAATGGAACTGTTCAGGCAGCATGAAAAAAACCAACCTAATAGTTACTGTTTGTTAAAATCATACTGTTAAAAGTCTACTTTTTTTCATGGACAACTGCAGACTTCACCACCTGTGCCATCTGCAATAACCTTGCTTTAGACCATCACATCTGTGAATGTGCATGCATGACCCAGATCAATTATAGTTTGCTAGAGCCTGATATATAAACTTGCTGACTGAAACATGTCCAATTCAACTGGCAACACTTGAAGCATTTAGTTAATAAGCAGTATGAATCATACCTACAATATATGCAATTCCCTTCAGCCCCCAGGAAGCATTCTCATGAAAGTCAAGTGGGGCAATGTGTGTTGCGTTGTACTAAGAGTCCTCGGTGAGGGATTTGGGCCTCTTTATGCTGGGTACCCTGAAAAGCAGTGGTGACAAAAACATATTCTGAATAAAAAGAAGCACCTATTTGCTAAACCCACAGACAGCTTATGCCTTGAAGCAAGCCCTAGTACTATTTTTTCCCCTCCCTCCTGCATTTGCTACAATGTATCCTATAAGGATTCACTTTATTTAATTTACTAGATAAGTTCCTAATTAGAAGCTGCTCTTCAGCCAACTGAGAAGAGGCTGAAACAGCTTTTACAGCTTGTTAGATACACTTAGGTGCGTCACAGAGAAAGGCATACACTCATTTTCAACTGCTTCCTTTCCATTTTCAGGGGTATGTTAATTCAACTTGCAGAGAAAGAAAATGAGACACGTACAGAACATTACTCACTATTTTGTTCCTCTTATGGGTTGTCTTTGGTATCAAGGACACTGAGAAGGACAAGGTAGTCTTCATATGGCACTATTGTTTCATGGGCCATGGCACTATAAAAGCAGTAGTGTCTTCTAATTGATCACTGGTAGTACATCTTTCCAATTGCAGCGTTGAAAACAGGATTGATGACGGCAGGGATGATTTAAGTTAGCTCTTGCCACAACTTACGGAGAAAAGGTCGAGAAGAAATTATTTGCAGTGTAGAAGGCTGAATTCAATCAGACAGTTTTGTTTTCTTGCTATTTGTTTTGACAGCTGTAGCTCAGATTTCTAGTTTGGGTTGCTCATTGTGTGTTTCTTTGTCCTTCTAACTTCTTTGTCATTTATACCTTTATGATCCAAAAATACTGAAATGGTTGATGGCTTTTTTTCCATTTAAAAGAAGTATATTCTTTTTCGAAACAAACATCCCCACAGACTCTCATCCCACTTCTGTACAAAAGCATACCTGAAAATGGTTGTTACTTTTGTGAGGCAGATTTAACCTTTCCATCTATCACTATACATCTGAAATGGAAACAAATGTCTTTGTCCGACTGTGCTCTTGCTGGAGATCCAGTAGCCTGACTACTAAAAAGGCAAGCAGTGAGGGATATTTTTTGTTTGGTTGGTTTGGATTTTTTTTTTTTTAATATTAACTGTGCTTACACAGCAAGGTAATTGCAATTCATTGACTCAGTCCCTGAACGAGTCCTGACACATCAAAATGAAATTCAGATGTATGATCTTTCACAGGAAGCTGTGACACACAATAAGTGGTATACCAGTCTGGATGATTGGTGATCAGAAATACAAGATATGAAGCAAAGTGAACCTGCCCTACGAGTGAACATGAGCGCAAAGAGTGCCACTGCCAGCTTGCTCTGAACTGAACTCAAAGGTACAGCTCAGTCACACAAGCAGCACTGAGGCAGCAGAAATCCCCTTGCTGGATGTTTTCTGGCAACAGGGTGCTGTCTGGGGTGCTCTGCTATTTCTGGTACTTTTACAAGCAATTTTTGAGCTCTCAGCTGTCACTTTTTCCCCTCTGGTTGGTTTTCCCTTAGAACCAACTGTCTGTCCTTGAGTTTCTTTTTCGTCTAGCCCTTTCTTATCCCAGGAGGCCTTTGTTTATTGAAGGCTGGACAAACATACAGACCACACAGTAAAATGACAAAAGGTCCAAGTCTGAAGGACTTGAACCATCCAAGAATAGTTTTTACTTACTTTTTGCAAGGCATAGGGATTTCATTATGCTACCTGTTGTTTTCCTTTGTCTCAGTTCCCATGTACTGGTTTGTCACCTATACGTTTTATGGAGTGTTTCAGATGTAACTTAAAGGTGAAATACTTCCCTGTCCAGAGCTACCTAATTCTTTAAAAAAAAAAAGTTATGACGGAGAAATGCATGAAAGCCAAGTATGACCTTTCAGATTTGAACACAGAGTTTTGTTTTTCCTCTCCTTCTTGCATGCTATCTTACACTTCAATCTAGGAAAAAATGGACATTCACAACACAGAAAGGAATGACAAAGAAGAACTGAATTGCATATTGTGATTTTAATACCATTTGCCTAAATCAAAGAATGGCTATATTTTTAACCTTTCTGTCTTTTATTCATGGAATATCAATTATCTTTAAATTCTTCAATTATTTGAACAACTTAAAGTGGTTCAATTGAATTTTGCAGGTCTAACAGAAGAAGGTATTTTCTTCTAAGAAATTATCCTGGGATGACCTAATCCTATAATAACATATAAAGAAAGTAAAATACAAAATACTGCTAGATTTTTAGTAATTCAGTTATGAAAGGAATAACAGATGCATTAAAAGCTACTTTAAAAATTCTTTTAATTCTTTACTTCTGTTATAATTTAGGTATCCTGGCTGAGTGAAAATAACTCATCTTCACTATATGAGGCTAAGATTCAACTTTGGCTTGTTTTGAGGTTTTTGCTGAAACCTGAAGTTGAAGCCAGTATCCTTAAGAAAAGTAACTAATGTTTTGAAAATTTCAGTCACGATAAGGAGAGCGAGCACCTCTGTTTAAACCTGCCCAGGATATTGTGGGTTTATAGGCCTAATAGGAACTCTGCTGCTTATTTTGGAAAGGCTAGAAATGGAGAAGCAAGAGGGAGAGAGCCACATGTAATAGCCAAGACCAATGGCACACGTGTACATTGTCACAGAGACAGAGCGCTGAACACAGGAAAAGAGACATACCCACGTGGCTCTATCATCTGAGAGAAAGGAACAATATAGTTAGCTGGTAGATGCAGTAGGCTGTTTTCCTCTGTAAGCAAAATCACCAGAGGGGAAACAAGTAATTTCAAACGGGAGTTTAGACATAAGTTATGTAGCTTTACCACCTTGTTAAAAAGTGTACAAGAGATCTAGACAGATCCTATTCTCCCCCTTAAAAGGAGGTGTCACAGATCTCTGTGGAGACCTCCACCTCCGACACAAAAGACCATAGCCTTTTGCCTGTGAGAAAGGGGAGCTGGTAAGTATTAGTTGCCTTGGCCTCCAGGGAGCGGAATATTAGTTTGAACAATAGATAATAAGGCATATGTCTTCAAATTAAATGTACGGATATAAACACCCCTGTAGTGTCTTCTTCCAGTCCATAAACATAGCATCAATCAGCTTGAATTTCAGGAGGTAGCCTTCATCCAAGCTCTCACCTCCATTATGCACGAGGTAAATCACTAAGCTGTATAATGCAAACAACACAGCAATCTCTCTTCATTATCCCTTCTAACAGCACCATATAGACATTGGCCAGGACATGTGATAGGAGGAGATCCATCAGGATCCTATCTAAGAGTCTCCTTGGAACAAAAGAGCAGTCACTGAGGATGACTCTGACAGGATCAGTGTAATATTAATTATCCCGCCTCGTCTAATTGAATGCCAAAATATGGTCATGGTTATTAAGAGAAAGATGACAGATTTTCTTCAAACAGGGTGATGAAATAACATACAACAGTAAGTCTTTAGCAGCCTTAGCCTTTAGCATTTCCAGCTTTGAATGTAGAAATATTCTCTTCGCTAGTGTGTTGATGTGGAAGCAAGAACTATCCCATTGCTCCAGAAACACCAGCCCCAGCAAATGTAGGTCTCTTTTCTCAAAGGCATGGCTGAATTTAACTGAGAGCAACTGCACTGTCCATTTGACTTCTCTCTCTTGTTGCAGTCCTTCTGGCAGGTATGAAACACTGGTCAATTACAACAGTAACATTTTAAAGCCAATTTGCACATATATAAATGGCTACCCCATATACAAAACAGTAATCCATTCTGCCCATCCAAGGTGATACTGTCTGGGCTAGAAAAGAAACAATTCTTTTTCCATGCAATTCAAGGTGAAAGAGAAAAAAGCAACCCCTAAAATATCTGTTCTTCTCAGATGTGTAATCTGCTTGCATTTTTAAATAAATAATCTGCATTTTGAAAATTTAAAAAAAGCCCTTTAGGCTATTAAAAGCTGACTGCACAATTCCTTGGCTCCAGATGCTATTAATATAAGCAAACAAGTTTAAGAGGTTCATCTTTGACAGCATTATAAAGGATGCATACTGTATGCTTCTCCATAATTCAGCTCATCCTTGGCACTACATATTGGCTCTTCAGTAACTAGTCAATGGGGCAAGGCTGGTGAAGAAAGCTTCATTAGCTGCTTTGCCTCTATGACAGTTAATTAATTACCCCGAAAGAGTTTGTGTGTGGGAGAACAGAACAGGGCAAGCAAAGCACTCACGGTGGAGATTTTCACCACATTATTATGCTTTGTTCGTGTTGCTTTGTTTTTCAAACCAGGATGGCTGCAATATTACTTCTGAGAAAGTCAAGGACATACCAGGATGGAGTCACTGAACATATGCATAACCAGAATCTGATCAATCTTACAAGGATAAGTACATAAAAACTGTCAAAACTTCTCTCCAGACCGTGAGATATAGTATATTATTTAGTTATTTTTCTTAGCAGAGAAAATTCACAGCAGAGGATCACATACAAAACATTTGATCTGAATTTAAACAAAAACATGTATGCAATGAGACAAGCTCTCCAAGAAGTGACACAATTAATTGCAATTGAAATGAATGTCACAGGGCAGCTCCTCACACTCTAACGACATTGAGTAGAAGGGCTATGCTGAGTTTATGGTTGACTCATGGTCAAAGTGATATGCACCTCATGCCTCTGGAGACAGCATAACTTATATGAAGTACAGCTACAGGTAAAACTTGCCACATACAGTATGTCTCAACAGCAAAATGAGTTGTGTCATTTACACTGTGTTACAGGCTGCCAATAGCCTTGTTATAATTACCTGTACAGCATTTTACTTAATCTTCCTGTCACTTGTAAAAGGTGATATTCACATAGCAGGAGCAATCCTCCTTCAAGAAATATAACAAAGCAACTAGATGCATAAATTCAAGTGCACATGCAATATAGGGAGGAGGGGAAAAAAGCTTACTTGCTTCATGAGCATCTATGATTTTTATAGCACAAGTGCTTACTGGAGCATTTTGCTGGATTGAATGGGTTAAACAAGGAACAGGTTTCCTTGTTATTTACTATTAATGACGTGTTATACTGACTACATATCTCAGCTAGAGAGCCCTTAGTTTCCCTCTGCAATAAAAGCATTCATTCCCAAAAAGGGAAGGTTCTTATTGCATGTGGCAAGAGAGAGCAAAACACAAAATTAGATTTTGTCATTCCAAATCATGAAAGTATCAAGCTTTGCTGCCTCCTCCAAAGTCTCCTAACACCAAGTCCACCGCTGTCACCACTAGTCCATGAGACACATGTCTATGTTTCACTAAAGAGTGTGCTCTCCAAGTGCAGGTACGAAGGTGAATATCTTCAAAAACATCAGAGGTACAGATGTGTAGTGGGTTTACCTAGTTACACAGTGTCACCACTAATGATAATGTACCATCTTTGCCTGCCCTGGAACCAGATATGAATTACTCCTACTGTTTTAAAAATGTCCTGAAATGTCTCAGAAGCTGTTCACAGTGAACAGCCCCATACACCACTCATCTTCTAAGGAAGCACCTATCTGCACATGGCAGGCATTCTTACCCAGTGCTGCAGCTGGTGTTAGCTCTCTTACTCAATACAAAACTTTCAACTTCTTCTATATTCCTGACAGGTAAAAAAAAGTCACAAGACTGAGAAAAGAGAACTTGTCTATCTGTTGATCAGCCCCCACTCCCTATGCAGTATCCACTCCCCTCCCAAGCATCCATTTTATCTCAGAGCACCACAGTCAGGCAGGAAAGTGATTTGTTTAAAATCACAAAACCCTGCAAGAGAACCAGGAACTGACCCCAAGTCCCCTGACTCCCAATTTAATGCCTTATCTATAGACACTCTTCTTCCTCTGTAAAAGTAGAGGGAATATTGCTCATTTCAGACATGCTTGGTGCTAAATTTAAATTTAAATTGTGATGTGGATTAAAAGGAATGTGTCCCCCCCACTCCATGCATAATAGTCAGATATTAGCAACTCTACAACTGAGACAGTAAATAACTGATTTTTCCATTGTTTCATATGCATGTAACACACGAAGAACAGGATGTACATTAATTGCCTATGCTCCCAGGATCTAGAATTGAGCTGCTTAACTGGCTCTCTTGTCCATATTCAACACAATCTTTCATAATAAATAAAAGGGAAATCCAGGACGTTCACAGTGACTGGAAAAGAATTGTGTGGCAGCACATAAATCAGCAAGAAGATTCTCCCAAAACAACTTGTTAGCAACAGATGTGGCATTTGTAGGAAGATGTCTGTGACAGTGTTCTTTCTGAAAGCAAAATAACCGCTATTTGCTAGAGTTTTCTCCTCCCCTGCTAAGTAAAGCATCAATTAGATCAGCACCATTTAGAGTTATACACTTCGACACTTCTAATCCCTTGAAGGCTGCTCTTGTGCCTTCCCTGTTTGCTTGCATAAGAATTACAGGTTGCTTATCAGCTTGAACAGTTACTTTCCTATTTAAAGAAAAAAAAGAAACAAAAAAAAAGAAGAAAAAAGGTTTCACCATGCGATACATAGAAGTTGTTCTGGAGGTAATGAAGAAGGACAAATTTATCCTCCCAAATCACCCTGAATCTGAATTGTATCTGATCAGAGTCAACACCCTATGTACTGTCATAACATGGTCTTTCTGTAATCCTTCCAGAAGTTGATTCTGTTAGCTTATCTGGTAAGTGACTAAAAAGTGTAGGGCTGTGGTCTCACAGGGAGAGTCTGACTCTGCAAAACAAATTGCTCCCAAAAAGAGCCACTGAAAAACGCTCAGTGAACTGTGTGAGAGTGAGCATGCAGGGAAAAACAAGATTCCCAGAAGAACCTCCCAAGGCTCTGAGCTCCCTTACATCTCTCCAACATTGGTTGACATCACTGGTGGAGCTCAGCAAGATTAGACTTAAAGGCACTTAAGAGATTATTGTTGAAATATTAGGTATTTTTTCAATTTTATGATCTAAGGGCACAACACATTTATACATTGTTTAGATACTCATAGCTGTTCCCAGCTGTATATTTGGCCTCCACAGCTATAACATGGGTTGAATGACCTGTTACTTCTCCTCCAAGCCATTTCTACATCAGGTAACGCTGTTGTTACAGATGGAAAATTAATACGGAATCTCAATTATGCCACAGATGTTACTAGGGCTACAACATAGCATTAATTGATGCTTGATAAATTTCGGGGTTTGAGGGACACACCAAACACCCTGCACATTCAGAATGCACATTCGCCCAACGAAAAAGGAAGGAAATTTTTCCTGGAGACTGACAGCTCACTTTTCTGCTAGCTTTCAAAAGGCTTATATATCAATTTGAACAAGATCTTCTAAAGCCACCTGCTGCATCCAAGGGGCGAGAAAATCCCTATGGAAGGAACAGACATACAAACTGCACAACTTGTATATATTATCAGAGTTCTGAGAAAGAAAAAAAATACAGATTTGTACACCTGTTTTAAACACCTGCCTAAATGCAAAGCTGTAGTAAACCAGGTCACAGCAATGTGCATGCTAATAAGCATCCTGTCGTGCCATTGAAGAGTTCAGGAGGAATCATGAAAAGCATTTAATGTTCTCTTTTCTATCCCTTCACAGCGTGTGATTATAGCCAAACCTTCCTTGCCTTTTTTTTTTCAATAGACTTAGAAGAATGCAAATGGTCTTTTTAATTCTTCATAAGATGTCATTAAATTCTCCTTTTATGCTTAGAGTTCATTCTTGTAATCAGCTGTTTGGTCGCTTCCAGACAAATGTAAGAGGCTCCATAGTTTCCTTTTTTTTTTTTTCTTTTTTCTTTAATAGAAAACGGAACTTCAAAGTGAAATGATTAGTGATTTTAATTTTTTAAAAAAGGATACACTTGGGGCATTAATTAGTATTTAAAAATAGACTTTTGTTATCAGAGCTAAACTATCTGACCTCAGCTTTGTATATTCATTGTGAATTCAGATTCTCCTGAAAGAGACTGATTTATGGTAAATTACTAATTTTTTTCCACCTTCCTTTTGCTGCCTGCAAACCACCAAGTGGATCAACACTTAAAACCCAGGAGAATTAATGACCCTATTCCCAGAAGCAATGGATACTTTTCAATAGACAAGGCGGTACGAACACCACCCTTTTTCTTCCTTCTCTGGGTAGGAAAGCTCCTCTCAAACTCTTTTTAGAGCGGGGAAAAAGATACCCAAAGTCAACTTTAAAACAGTAACTGTACAAATGTTCTGTTTGAGTACAAATGGTTGCAGGAATTAGCAGGAAGACTATTGGCAAATACAACACAATTCATCTTCAGAATATTAGATGCCAGCTTTATGAAGACTCCTCCCAAACATTCATCAGATTTGAGAACGACAGGAGAGGCAGCACTTCTCTGAAGCCAGGCAAAAGCTAAAAGTACCTGTCAGTTTAAATGGCAAGGTTATGAACATTACAAAAAGAAAACAAATATTTAACTCCAGTGGAACAAGCAATGCCCATGTATGTGTGTGTCTGTTTTCAGTGATTTTATTAGACTCTCAAGGGACTCCATTTTATATGCAGCTTCGGTCCTGTAAGCCTGGTGGCCTTATCCCAGTTCTTATTTGTGGACATCATAAGGCACAGCACAATCAAAAACCAGGCCTAGAAAACAGCTGAATCATGCTTTGGTGTTGCCAACGTGCACAAGCCCTTGTAAAATGACTAGTTATGCAGTACTTGCTGAAAATCAATCTGGTTAGCCTCAAACATAAATGAAAACCAAATAAGCTTAGCTAGACACCACTGTCATAATGATCATACCCATTTATTTATTTAAGCTGTCTTCTCTGCTTCTTCATGTTGTTGTTGTTGTGGTTTTTTTGTTTGCTTGTTTTTTGTTTTGTTTTTAGAGAAGGTTTGTTCCAAAACTACTTTGAACAGTTCCAGAAGTCTTGCAGTCCGGAGACCTTAAAGCCATCCTGCCTTTTAGGGATCTATGAACGATGGCAAGTTTGTCTGGCAGCATTTTTTCTTCTCTTTCAAAGGTAATTAAGATGTTTTTTAAAAAAAGACACTCCTATGCTGCAGGACTAGAGGGCTGGTGGAGAAACTGAGTGGATTGAAGTAGTAAGCAGACTTGATACCGTAAAGGATAATATCTCTGCTGGTGAATCTCTACTGGTAGGTTAAGCACTGGGCAGGCATCTTGTGATTGCTTCCATAGAGGCAGGGCAGCTGAGAGATAACATTAAAGGTTAAACCCCCAAAACACTGAAGTGACCTGTGATTAACCAAGGTTCAGTAGCATAAACAGTCACCTACAGATAGACCTCACAGGGTGCCTGAAGACATCAGCAGGTATGCAGGAACACATTTCTATCAGTGGAAATCAAGTACATCACTATAGCCTGAAACAGAAATAGGATTTAATCACATGAGGATTACCTTAAAGATACAGTTTCTGCTGGGAGGATAATAAAAAGAGAGTGCAAACTATAGACTATTGCCGCTACATATTTGCTTGGCTGACGTCTTCAGCAATCATCCTGAAGACAAATAAATCAGAAACATATACTACATTTCTTTCTCCTTGATACTAATTTCTTTTTTTTTTCCCTATACAGGATATTTCTTATTTTGACACATTTTTATCATGCAACAAAGTGAATATTGGTTCCAAGAATAGTACACCAATTCTCAAAATTCTTATCTATAAATTAAACTTGCATGCCCAACCCAGAAACATTCGCTTAGGTTAGTTACATTGGCTGAAATAAGACAAAACATATCAGTACATCTGTTTTTACAGCATTTTGTGCATAAAAATGATGTTAATGGGGTTGCTGTAATACAGGAAGTATCAGGCAAGTTCCTACAGGGTTCATAAGTACATAAAAATATTCCTTACAGTATTTATAAAATCTATAAGGGTCTGTCCATTTCTATGAAGAATATTAAAACCCCATCTATATCAAATCCCCTTATTTTTAGCACTGTAGAGTATCTGAGGTGTTTCACAGAAATTGCTCACTTGTGTTCTACCTGTGATTTCAGACCTCTTAAATTCTGCTACCTAGGGGCAGCAGAAATATATAAACTGCTCAGGGTGACTATAAAGAAACCTATGCATTGCTTAACAACAAAATTAATCTCAAACCCTACTGAAAAGAATAAGACACACTCCATGGTTCAGTCATATTTTTTTAAGTTAAAAAAAGGAAGGTTTCCCAACTACCACTGCAGCAGACAACTTTCCAGTACTCCCCCCCAACAGGCCACAAATGCAAAACTGGGAGCAGAAATACAATTTCCCACATTGAGATTATATTCTCACTGCAAAGCCACAGACTGGGAGTCAGCTTAGTCCATCCAAGAAACATCAGCTCTGACTCATCTGTGGGACACAGGAGCCATTCTGAGGTCTGCTGACCACAGAATTGTCCTGTTCAAGCCTCGCTCCACAACGGGATGACACTCAAACACACCCTTCCTCCTCAAACTATGCTTTCCATGGCATGGGAAGACAGGCATGCAAGCCAGAGCTCATAATGTTAAAGAGCATTACCCAATCAAGCAGGTCAGGAAACCTTAAAATGCCGAAGTTTTCATAGCATAACGAGGAACTTCTATCTTTCAAGATAAGACACGCTAACAAAGCTTTCATGATTTCATGCGATATTTCTAGTATGTCTATTACAACATCCAAAGTGCGTGCTGCAGGCAACAAAATTATGACTCAACCCTTCAGACCCTAATTTATAGAAGTGATTTCTGAACCCCTGCCTTGGTAAAAGTAGAATGCATTTTCCTCATCCATTCTACTGAGTTAGCTAGTATGAATGACAGGCTCTGCTGGGAGAGAGACACCTGTATTGTGTTATCACTTGTGCTTTATTTAGGTGACTGACAAAATGTACAGCTTTTTGCGTGTTGAGTACGTCATTTGAAATCAGCCTCAAACATCTTAATATTCACACTTTGTTAACCTTAGAGATAATCTGTTTTCAGTATCACAAAATCCAAAGCTCAGACCATATGTTGAGAATATAATATCTTCCCAACAGAGAAATCTCTTGTTTCAATATCTCCAAGCTCATGTAGTCATGAGCCCATTAGTCATTAATTGCATATTTTATAATTAAATGGGACATATTGGCAGATAGCAAAATCTGAATTAAGACAGCCTATAATTACTACAACAACAAAACCACAGAACTCATTAGAAAACCAGGCAAAGCAGCAGCCTATTCTAACCTGTTTTCAAACTACTCAGTAATAACTTGTAAGTATTTTCATACAGAGATTTGGTAATTCAGATAAGAAACAATGATTAAAGCTTTAGCAATTATTACTTGGAAGGGAATGAAAATTTTATGGTGCACCACGTTACCATTAAAAGACAAAGCACTGATTTTTCTTCAAAAAAGTTAAAGTCATTTTCATTTTATAGGTTTTAAACCAAGTTATTTTGGAGAAACCCATCTCTTGCATTATACCATTATCTACTAATAATCTTAAGGGATAAATAACATTTTCCAACTCAATAACACCTCCTGTAGAACAGCATCACCTTCAAATCTTCCTGCCTCTTTCTATTCTCCATTTTCATTTTCCCCAGTTAGACTTTAAGCTTTTTATTGTCTCTCACTGAGCATTTGTGTAATGCCTTCCAGCATGAGGTTGCAGGCTTGACTAGGATTTCCAGGTATTACAACAATAGCAGCAAAGCTTATTTGACCATGTGTATCTACTCTTCCCTTCCCACGCTCACCTCCTACTGCGGCAGATAAGTATTCCCACTCATTTTACAGACAAGACACTACAAAGGCAACTTATTTGAAGGAGGTCATGGAAGAAACCTCTGACAGAGGGAGACAGAAAAGAGATCACCTAACTTCCAGATGTGCAAGACTGCCACAGCACTAACATGCCACTCCTGCAGACTCACCTACCATCTGTACGCTTTATTCTCATTGATACAAACAGACCTTAAGTACCTGAGTTAAGGTCTTTCTGAGATTCAGCTCCCGTGGGAATTAGAAAAGACAGATGCCACAGGGGGTGTGTGTGTGTTTGGGGAAAAACACAAGCCAAGTAAACCTCAACACAAAAACAGAAATCGTATCGTATGACAGACAGAAGAGAGATTTCTGGAACAGTCCAGCACCAAACAGACATATTAAGACTGCAGATTTAATAGGCCAGTTCCTGTGTAGAAGCATGCTAGGAAAAGCTAAGCCTAAATGAGTTAAGATAGGCTGACAGAGAAGAACTGCATATAGAATTATTAATAAAAAGGTTAATTTGCAACAATCTCAGTATTAGCAATTGACACTCCAAGTATCTAGAATCATGGCTATTTCTGGTATGGTACCCATTTGGGTAATGTCCTATTAGACTTGATGAAAAAAGTCTTATATGTATGAATGTGTTTAAACCAGGAAAAAATAAATACGAAAGAGGAATAATAAAAAAAAAATCTGTCTCAACTATGCCTTTAAAACCAAGAACAATCTACTCAGCCTGAACTTCCCCAAAGACCATAAATATCCAAAGAATGCACAGTGCTTTCAGGCTTTATCTGCTGACTGATCTTCTAACAGCAATGTCAGTTCTTTATACGTACTGAATTGCATACGTAATTTTGTAGATTGTTTTCAAGCATGAAGTTTATGGTATGGAGTAGGCCTGAAGTTTCTAATGAACAAAATTTGCAAAGGGGAGAGGGATACCTCTGAAAATCAATTTTGATGCTCAGTTATCGGTCATCGCAGAGCCAGATTTTGAGAGATAGGCATAAATTGTCAATAAGTGAGAGAAACAGTAGAAGATTGATTCAGGCTGTTTGGAGAAAGAAAAACTCAACACATCTTGCTGGTCTTTGAGAAGTTTTCTACTTGAACAGATATCTTGAATGGGATTCGGAATTAGATTATGCAGGGATGTGGAAAGACAGAATGCCCTGTTCTGTACAGGTTTAATTTGTGAGAGAGTAGGCTAGTTTCAAGTGAAGTATATTGAGTAGGAAGTCGCTGCCTGGATTTTCCTGGATATCCTGGAGAAGGTTGCAGAAGGACCACTCCAGCCAACTAATTAGGACAATCTTAATGAAAGACTTTTGGGGTTGCTTTCCGGTTCCTGTGGATGGAGAGCACCCTCCCCTATGCAGAACAGAGAGCAGACCCAGCTCCTCAAGTGAAGTTGCTGAAGCAAGTCACGCTGAGTCTCACCTCTGCCAAGGATCTGGAGTCCTGTGCTAGGCACTGGTAGGGCATCTGTAAGTGGGAGACCTTGGCTTTCAGGCTTAGATTAGCTTGAAGAGGTTCAGGCTCCACAAGTTCTCCTTTCTGAAAGGATGTTGTAACTGCTGTTTAGTCTCAAAATTACTGTCTTTCCTCCTCCATGGAAGATCCCTGAGCAAAACAGCTCCATGTTAACCAGATCACAGACAGCACTCTCACTCCAAAACTCGAGTTCCCCACTTCTCATGGTTCTTGTAGGAAATGGGCGCTTGAACCAGCTCACAATGAGAAAGAAACTGAACATCATCTATCCACTAACTGAGCTGTTTTGTAAGACGATGTCATATGCTCTTTCTCACTAAAATCCATTTTAGAAGCAAGTTGTAAGCACAAGTATGTTTTGTAGGTAATTCTTATCTGTCACTGTGTCTTAGGTATCAATAAAACTGAGTCACTTCAGGAGTTTGGCAGAGTAACACTAGAAAATGTTCACACCACCTATTATTCTAATAATTCTTATTATTGTTGCATCAACACTGAATTTCCAGGCAACTCTGGATCTATAGTTAAGTTTGGTTCTCTGAAGGCTCCAATCAATTCAAATGTCCCTGGAAGGCAATTCTATCCTTTCTGAAGAACTAAAGTTTTATCAGTTTTTGGTGGTGCTCTCAGAACAACTTTAGCAGTTAAGCACTCAAATTTCTACTGGTTTTATACCAGGGCTTGTTTGTTTTCATCTAGACTAGTCTAAAAAGCAGTGTAAGACTTGTTTCACTAATCCTCCCAAATCAGTGCAACACGATATAATTTGGCTTTTTCAGTCTCCAGCAATCTAGCCTTACAATCACCACATTTAAAGAATCCCATTGCTAGCAGTCAAACTTTTGAAAGCAAGCAAACAATGCAATGGTTCTGATTTTCCACATCAATCTGATTTTGCTGATTTTCAAAGACAAATATGGTTCAGATCTGAGTTGAAGTGAATCCCTCCTTGCCCTTAAAGTCTGGAGGCAAAAAATCCAGAGGAAAATGCAGCTAGAAAGTTTCTAGCTTGTTTTGAACCATGAATTATTAGTGACTAAGTATACTAGGCACTAGATCTGCATCAGACATGAATGCAATTCTGTTGAAATAATGAAAACATGATACAGCTTAGGACAACTTTCTATTTTTATTCTAGATTTATGAAACTTATGGGAAGGCAGGCAGTACTTGGCCTGATACAAAGTTAAACTAAACCTTCAATTAAAAAAAAAAAAAGAACTAATTTTAATCAATAATTTAAATTAACACCAATTCAATGCTTTGGGTCATGTGGTTGAGATGTTTGGAACGTTTTCAACTGATAACTGTAAGCCCTCAGCTAGATTAATTGTATCATCAAGCCACAAACTCTGATCTATTTTTGTGAATATGTGATTTCACAACTGGTTAATTTCCCAGTCCTGGGAAGAATCTGTAGAGAACACAAATAGTTTAAAAGCTGGTTTTGATGACGTAACCCCACCCATTCTGAATAAATATTATACAAGAACATGATATTGTTGTAATGAATAGGACTATAACAAATGGAATCTACAATAAATACAGATTGTTTATATTACTGTTCTTTTCAGCACTCACACATCAGAAAAGCAAATAACAACGACAGTAAGTATTGCTGGAAGAGCCTGTGTAAATGGATAGCACTCCATCAACTTTAGTGGAGTTTTGCTGTTTACATCAAAAGATCATTTGAGATGATTGTGAGCTGTCAGCTACTCACATAATGAGAAGGGAATTATATGTGAAATATGGAAATGCTTTTGTAAAAAAAAAAAAAAAAAAATGTACCTGAAAACTAAAATGCATATAACAGATTAAATGGGAAAGAAAGATGCAGTTATGGCTTTCCTCATGCTCTGTCTGTAAAGTAACTTCTCAAGATCATTAGTGAAGTTTCAGCATACATTGTGCAGTTTTTGAACAAGATCTTGTTTTCTCTGTGGATTCCCTGGGTTCAGCACCTTTTAGTGGGATCTGAATACATGCAGGATCTCTAATGGATTTCCTCAGAGATGGCTTCACTTCCATCTTGTTCATGAAGCCTCACGTATTCATGGGGCAGGTAAGCAAGAGAAATTATTATAAATATATTCATAATGTATCATCAGTTCTGCACAGTGTAACCTCCTAAGTTACTATATTCTGTGATCAGTGATGAGTAAATTGTTGATCTTCAAAATATCAGCACTAGGTATCCCCCATAAGCAGGTATCCCATTAAATGCTGAACTATTATTTGTTACTACGCTACGTTTGCAACACCTGATTCATATTCTCAGGCATTTGTAGTCTGGGGGAAACAAGAAAGCAGTGATTTAGAAACAGCAGCAGAACCATAGTGAGGTTTTTTCAGCTTTACATAGACCGCCAAGGGCAACTATATCATGACGTTGTTCTCAGCTCTACTGTCTGGTGGTAGCAGTTCCAGTACCCAGTGGTGGCTTTTTCTGGCCACCGTACCCATGCATCCCACCCACTGAAGACTGGTATGCGCCTGTGTCTCACAATAACCCTAACTCCACTTGCAGGTGGGATGCACATACACACGGCAACTAGGAAGGGTCCTTCCATCCTCATTCTTTGGCAAGAATTCTTGAAGAAGCTGGAGCTTGTGATAATCTGGATCCTTGACACTTACTAATCTTTTTGCCTCTGCCACCACTTTCCCCTAAAGCCTTGTGTAACAGACTTACCATAGCTAGCTAAAACAGATCAGTTTTCCAACAGCAAATGCTAGCTCACCACCTTGAGCTCCCCAGGTACAGACGTACAGGGCCTGTATGTCTCCCTGGGTCACTCAGCAGCCTGCCTTGGCAGGCAGCCCAACAGCTGAGCAATGTGGGCAGCAGTGAACCTCAGAGAACTAGGCAGCTAACTGGGGCGGTGACAGAAGGGCCTTCCAAAATGCTTAGCAGCAGGTTTTCAGCCAGGAGCACTCAAATAGTTTTCCTACCCAAATAAATAAATTAATTAATTGCATCCATTTTCTGACAATACTGGAATGTTTTTGCTTTCCCCAAAATCCTGATTTTTTTTTTGTTTTTTAAAACTCTGAAATTTTTTTTCCTTGATCTGCTCTATTTACTTCCCTGTATCTTGTCTGCCCTATCTGATGTGTATTTTTTCCCCCCTGGGTTGTTTTTATTTGTGTACTGCCTAGCAGAATGAAGCATTAATCTTAGCTGGGAGATGCGGGAGGTATTGTAATGTGAACAAGTAATTACTATTATGAATATTTAATCAGGAATAGGAAGAGCCTTGTCTAGTATCCACAGCCACGTGTTAATCCCTGTGTAAGAAGACGTGAGGTCAGAATTCATATTCACTGTGTCTTCTTGTTCTTGGAAGCAATTTGAAAAAAGAACAAACCAGAGCCGTAGTAGGCCAGACAACTTCCTTCTGGCTAGATGTGGAGTCATTAATAAATGGAGCATCAACAAAAAACAAGCACAATCACACTTCAGTTCCTTCAGGGAGCCGCAAGAGCGGGCTGCTCTTTACAGAGAAGTGAGCCAGGGGCTGAGGATGACAGCAAGGTGGACATGGGCAGTGTTCTCATCAACAAGGAGCACAGTGCCGTGTGATGCTGAACACAGAAAACAGAGGGGGTCTGATCAGTGACACTAAGCAGGGTCAGCCAAGGGTCCAGATCACGAGGCAAGCCCGTAGGGACGAGGCAGGCCTGAGGTCAAGCCAGGAAGTCAACAAGTCAGATCAGGTCAGGATCAGCAAAGTCCGTGACCAGCCACAGGCGCAGCTGCAAAGTAGCTGAGGCAAGGATCAAGGGCAAGGGGCTGAGCATAACCACAACTCCCGAGTAGGAGAGGGGCTAGGGGAAAGGCATCTCACAGCCTGTTCTCACACAGTTCTTTTCCAAGGTAACACAGCTGCACCACATCAGAGCTAGCCTTGAGCACAAGTGGCTAAACTCTGATGAGAGCCCTGAGAAGCTGTGCAGTTTTCTGTGTCTATACAAAGCTGAATGGTCCCACCCTTTTGTGGTCTCAGCATTACTGGGGGAGAGCACTCACTAGGAAAGACATTTGTTCAGATTAGGCACTGAAAGTATGCTGTAGCCCTGTGTACAACTGTACAGATGAATTTAACACATCTCCAGGGACATGAGCAGTCTAGCATAATATACTTCAGGGTAAGAAGCAGCAAGATTGAAGGAAAAATGGAGCCATTCACTGAGCTGCAAGAGATCAAGCCCTTTTGGAGGCTACGATGAACTTCCAGCCTCTACTTAAAAACAAGATATGGTAGTTTGTTTTGGTAGCAAAAATACCATAGGCAGACCAAAAATACTGCAGACTGCCAGCTCTTGTGTAGAGAGGGGTAAACACCTGTGCTTTTTTTGTGCACCTTCTGTCCACTAACTATTCAGTTCAGAGCCTAACAAAAAAAACCCCACGTGATGCACCTACTTCCCAATTCCCCTCTGGTACTTCTAGTCTCCAGCATTCATATGAAAGAGAAAAAGAAAGAATTCAATAGAGCTCCAATGAATAATTTATTATGGAAATTCAATAGGATTTTCAAAAAGTGCTTGTAAATACGTGACATTTACTAACAAATGAAATCCCATACATATGACACTTTCTGTGCTAGATCCCAGCCCAATTTAAACTCTGCAAATCAAGGAGCTAAACTAGTAAATGCTGAGGCTCTAAACCCACAGAATTCTATCCTTATTGCAAGACTGTTTCAAAATCTCCACATGGGTAGAATTGTGTTACATACTGTGTATGATCTTGCTTTTCTCCCAACCTAATTTGATTATATTCGATAAAAGAATGATCAAGATTGAAGCTGAACAATCATCATCAATAGCTTCCTTTCATGATATAACTGGGGCTGAGAGGTTAAGATTTTAAAACACTTAAGATTCAGACACATCATTTGATTAATGTTCAAATTTTTAGTTGATTTCACAGCTGCCCAAACCTTTGTAGCAAGTACATATCACATGGTGGATTAAAACTCATGTATTCCTAGTGACAGTAACCAGCAACCCAAACACTTCACTATTTGTATGTCAGCTGATTTCCCCCACTCGCCAAGGTAAAACTTGTTTCCAGTGAGGTCAAGGCAAAATACCCTTTGAACTTGAAGAGGCAAGGACTTCTCTCACTTTATTTGTTACCTTGAGAGGGGAAAAAGGGTCAAATTAGAGTTTGTTTCCCCTCCCCCCAATATGTTCACAATTCAGGGAAAAAAAACACTACAGAGATGATGAGATTGGATACCATTTGCAGAAAAAATAATTTCAAAATGCATGAAAAAGTCTTTTACAAATGGAAATACCAAGATGAATGGAAAATACTTTTATAAGTGTAAATCATAGAATCGTTTAGGTTGGGAGGCACCTTTAAAGATCATCTAGTCCACCCTCTCCTGCCACGGCAGGAACATCTGTCACTAGATCAGATTGCTCAAAGTCCCATCCAACCTGACCTTGAACACTTCCAATGATGGGGCATCCACAACTTCTCTGGGCAACCCGTTCCAGTGTCTTGCCCCCCTCACCATAAAAAATTTCTTCCTTATGTCCAATCTAAACCTACCCTCTTCTAGTTTAAAGCTGTTGCCTCTTGTCCTGTCACTACAGGCCTTGGTAAAAGTCTCTCTTCATCTTTCTCATAAGCCCCCTTTGTATATTGAGAGGCCAAAATAAGGTCTCCCCAGAGCCATTTCTTCTCCAGGCTGAACAACCCCAACTCTCTCACCCTTTCTTCATGGGAGTGGTGTTCCAGCCCTCTGATCACTTTTGTGATAACTAAATCTAAGCATCACAAGAGTTTTGGCAAAGCTTCTGCTCGTGTACAGAATGTATAAGCTGATCTCATTCTGATGCTAAAGTGATACTTTTGTGATGGCACACTGAAAATAACTATATCAGATGTATTTGCAATACATACAAGAATTGGAACACGTTAGTGTTGCCGCGGATTGGAATCACTCCCTTACTTTTGCCTCCTGAACTGTGTTTTCCTGCATATAGAAAATTTTCTAGCTTCTGTCACATACCAATAGTCTTTGTATCTCCAAATGTGGTGTAGTACTCCTGCTCTTTAAGTAATTGACAGTGAAAGCCATAGAATTTAAAGGGGACAAGGAATAAATACTTTTCTCTGTCCACAGCCACAAAACTCAACTTTCCTGCGGGTGTGTGGTGGGTTGACCCTGGGTGGATGCCAGGTACCCAACAAAGCCACTCTATCACTCCCCTCCTCAGCTGGACAGGGGAGGGAAAATATAACGAAAGGCTCGTGGGTTGAGATAAGGACAGGGAGAGATCACTCACCAATTACCGTCATGGGCAAAACAGACTTGACTTGGGGGGGGGGGGGGGGGAATCTATTTAATTTATTACCAGTCAAATCAGAGTAGGATAATGAGAATTAAAGCCAAATCTTAAAAAACACCTTCCCCCCACCCCTCCCTTCTTCCTGGTCTCAACTTCCCTCCCGATTTCCTCTATCTCCTCCCCTACAGCAGCGCAGGGGGACAGGGAACGGGGGTTGCAGTCAGTTCATCACACGTTGTTTCTGCTGCTCCTTCCTCCTCAGGGGGAGGACTCCTCACACTCTTCCCCTGCTCCAGCGTGGGGTCCCTCCCACGGGAGACAGTCCTCCACAAACTTCTCCAACTTGAGTCCTTCCTACAGGCTGCAGTTCTTCACGAACTGCTCCAGCGTGGGTCCCTTCCATGGGGTGCAGTCCTTCAGGAACAGACTGCTCCAGTGTGGGTCCCCTGCGGGGTCACAAGTCCTGCCAGCAAACCTGCTCCAGCGTGGGCTCCTCTCTCCATGGGGCCACAGGTCCTGCCAGGAGCCAGCACAGGCTTCCCACAGGGTCACAGCCTCCTTTGGGCATCCACCTGTTCTGGCGTGGGGTCCTCCACAGGCTGCAGGTGGGTATCTGCTCCACCATGGACCTCCATGGGCTGCAGGGGGACAGCCTGCCTCACCATGGTCTTCCCCACGGGCTGCAGGGGAATCTCTGTGCCGGTGCCTGGAGAACCTCCTCCCCCTCCTTCTTCACTGACCTTGGTGTCTGCAGAGTTGTTTCTCTCACAGATTTTCAATCCTCTCTTTGGCTGCAGTTTGTCGTGCAGTTTTTCTCCCCTTCTAAATATGTTATCCCAGAGGCACTACCACTGTCGCCGATTGGCTCGGCCTTGGCCAGCAGCGGGTCTGTCTTGGAGCCCGCTGACATTGGCTCTATTGGACATGGGGGAAGCTTCTGTCATCTTGTCACAGAAGCCACCCCTGTAGCCCCCCCTGCTACCAAAATCTTGCCATGCAAACCCAATACACCCATCCACTCTACAGGAGGATATGCACCCGTATATTAAAAAAACATGTTTTACACTTACAAAAGAGAGGTGTCTTTATCAACTTCATTAACTAATCTGTAAGTGCAAGCATGATAGTGCCAGTCATATACAGTGCTTTGAACTTTTCTTATCTAAAGTCTGTAAAAAGATTTATTTTTTTTTTTGCCACTGATGTTCTTCGATCCTTCCAGAAGATCTTGAGAGTAGTGCCAGGGAAGAAAGCACAGGCTGCCTGGTCCTTACAGCACTTTTTGGAGCAACACTACACACCTTCAGGCACACAAATCACTTTGGTGAACCAGTGGTTCTGCAGTATGGCCATAAATGCAGTAGTCTGCAGGTGACATAAAAGCTTGCACATTAGATGCAGATGGAAACTTCAGCATGTGGTGCCTTCATTATAGCTCCATTTGGAGCTATAAGTGGAGAAAGATAGATTTGGTTTTCATTCTTTTCCTTAAAGTGCTTGGGATCTGATTTTCCTTCCATTTACACTGGTGTAAACTAAGGGGAAATCTGTTGATGTTATTGGGTTTTCATTAACATAAAGGTGGTGTAATGAATGGAAAAAATTACCCTGTGGCTCAGTGTTTTCATCTTGAAGAGTTCCACTGGCAACTTGATCCAAACACACATACAGGTTGGGCTTGACTCACTGATACTGCCTTTCAAAGCAGTTTGGTTCCTTAATTGCAGAATTCAGAACATTATACTTATACATGAGAACAGATTGTGACAACCTAAGTCAACACTGAAAGTAGTAATACAGTTACAAATTGATCTTTTTATAGAGGGGGAAAAAAGAAAATATTGTTTAATTGCAATTAAACAGAATTCTAGTGTTTTATTTTCTCCTTAAGAAAGTAAAAAGGTGTGGAGCAAGACTCAAGAGTTGTGGATGTTATGAGTAAAAAGAAGTACGAGTAGAGCTGGCTGGAATATTTAGTCTCACAGAGGTATGAGTCGTGGCAAAATACGATCTCAAAGACTGTGTAAAAAATCAGGTTGGCTTTGTTGGAATTTTATTGTAGAAGACACTTTGTAAATAACTCTAATAAAGCCAGGATGACTGTTCTGCCGCTTGCAGAATGAGATAGTTTAGTTTGAATTTACTTTATTTAAAAGCTGTAAAATAAAAGAAAGCAAACAGAAAACAGCTGATTGTTTCACTTGACCCAGTCCAGTCTTCTGGATTTAGTTCCAATTTGGAATGACAGTGAGTTTATAAATCCTTGACTAATACTTCTGCAGAATAACTGGTTTTACTTGATTTGCTTTTTTTGATTGCCAGACACAAACACTTTTTCAAGAAAAATCCTTAGGAGAGTTAAAATTTGGGACTTGCATAGATTTGAAGGACAAAAGACAGCACTATGGATATTTCAATTGACATCCTCTGTAACACAAAGCCCTATGCAATTATTTCTACATCAGGCCCATGCCAAAATTCCTGCTTGAATAACAGCCTCTCTTCTAGAAAGTTTTAGAGTCTTCAGGGGTTTGAGAATCAAGATCTTTCTAGACAATTTTTTCCAACACAAACTATTACTCTCACCATCAAAAAGCATACTTAGTTTTTCTGTTGATGTATCCTTGTTGACTTGTTTTGGAATAGCATCTCATTGACTTCTTGTATTGTAGGGTTTTTCCCATTTATCTTGTCGTGTCCCCAAAGTCTTTCAGTTTTAATGAAGACTAAAATAACGTTACCAAATCTCACATTTGAGCAATGTCCTTTCCCTCAATTGCACACATTACATTTGGCAGAGTCAAAATTCATGCTGTTCAAAGTAGACTCTTTGTCCACTTGCTCTGGATGGGTTTGTATGAGTACTTGTCATTTACTACTTCACATTATGTGACATTGGCAAATTTTGCCAGCAGTATTTCTACATCCGATTTCCAAGCATTAAACTATCCAGTTGTTTACTGAAAACACGTTCTCCTTTAAAGTCACTATCAAAGTCCCGCAATAAAATCACTCTTTGATAATGCCTCAGTTGACAATCTACTTATTATTCACCTTTTAATGTGGACTACTTTGATCACAAAATTTAGGAACCTAAAGAAGAGGCTGCCCCATCAGACAATGTCAGAAACGTCTTACAAAATTCCATAACCAAATTTATATCTACTCTCTGTTTCTCTGCCTTGGCTTAAACCAGTAACTTACAAAGAAGATGTAAGCACTTGTTTCCCCCGCAGAAGTCTGTGGGAGTTGAGACATTCACCTTAGTATAATAAGTTCAAGCCCTTAATAAGATCACATGCAGACACAGTGACTTCAGTGTATTCCAAAAGTTTCAGTACATTTTGGAATTGTTTAGAAATTCATCCATCTATTGCAGATTTTCTGCAGCCCATATATCTTGCCTGCAAATCCCAGCTACAGACTTAAATCTGACTTAGTATCATTCTTGCACTGCTCCATGATGACATAGCAACTTTGCACTATGGCTGATAGTGCCGAGATACCACGGACCTCAGAGGCATGAGTCAGCAGGGCTAACAGATGTCCAGATGGGTTACTAGACAGTAGCCAAGAGGAACTCTACTCAAATAATATTTCATGCAGGTTTTAAATGTCTGTAGATTTATTAATTGATCTCTGTTAAAAGATATATATGGTTTGGAATTTAGTTTCAGAGGTACAGGGATCAGGATGGATGCACATGATATGCATACAGTTTATTCTCATTTATTTTATTTCAAACATTTCACTTGTATAAAAACCCTTTTTTTAGCATTTCTGTTTTAAGTGTACCTGTATTTTGTCAGTCTTGAGTGACTTCTTCCTAGGTAGTTAGAGAAAAAGTTTAAATTATGTGAGAAATCAAAGATATAGGACCAATTTACACAGCTTGGTTAGCAAACATTAACAATTTATGGGAAATGTCTATTCTAAGACATCTAATGTCTCTTATTACTCCCTCAAAGGGTAAAAATTGCTCTGTAATTTAACATCAGAACAGGTGACCTAACACAGAAGAAAAGCCTCACTGGTTCCCACACTGGCTGCTTGTTCGACTCGTTCAGCCTAAGGTGCTCTGCAGAAGCTACGGTTGCCATCAACTTTTTTCAAACACGCACAAGTCTCTAAGCGCCCAGAGCCTGCAGGATCGGGATGCATCAGGACAGCCTTCCTACATGTACTGCTGACCTGGTGGTGGCCATCTCCAAGCTTTCACAGCCCTGGGTTCCTGCACCAGCCCTGCCAGGCTGCAGCTCCCAGATCCCACCATTCAATTGTCTCGGCTCATAGTAGGAGCACACTGCTCTTGAAACCAGGAAACCACCTCCCGAGGACTCCAAATTCTCCAGTTTAAATGAAGGCTTTCAAAACATCCCGGGTTCCTCTCATAGGAAGCTCCCCAAGATGACCAGCCACCAGGATGGGCACTCGAGCACCTGGCTGTGCGAGAGCCACCACAGGCACAGCCGTCCTCCAGCCTCTGCTGGCCAGGGCATGCTCATATGCCTCATGAGCTTCAAAGTTTGGCGAACTGAGCAACCAGCATTCACACTCTTCTCAGTTTCACCCCTGTTAGTTTTGGCCAGAAGGCAGGGCAGGTGTCCTTCGTGTGAGGAAAGCAAATGGGAATGCAAGGGAAACGTTTGAGAGCACCATGGTGCATGCAGGGAGTTGATTCACTCTGAACCCAAGCAAAGCCAGCGCCGCAGGCTGAACAGTCTCCAGCTCAGGGAATTTTACTTAACTCATTGCCAACTAACACCAACTTTTACTTACAGATTTAGGCATTGGGGAAAAAAAAGAAAAAAAGAAAATTAAAAAAAAGGCTTAAGGAAACATCTTTTTCCTCCTCCTTCCTGAGGCTCAGTTCAAGTCCAGCTCCTCTCCTTCCCACCCTCCTAGTGTCACATTACCTCAGTTTTGCCCTGCCCTGCACTCAGCTCTTGGTTGTGGCAATGGGTGGCATGGGAGGTTTGGGGTTGTTTTCCACCTGCCTCTCCTCTATGCCTCTTGCTTTCCTCCACTGCTCCTTTCTTCTCCCTGCTCCTCTACCCCAGCATGGGCCACCTGCAGGTTGCAGTCCCTCAGGTGTACCTGCTCCCATGAGCGCATCCCCAGCCACGTCTCCACGATGCCCCCTTCGGCACGTCGCCACTGCCACTTTCTCAAACATACCTACACAGAGGTGCTACACAGCCCCTTCCCCCTGCCTTTGGCACACAGTAGGCCCTTGACCGCGGTGCCAGAGCTGGTCAGAACTGGCTGTGACCAGCTGGGGGCAGCCCCTGGCCCCCTGTGGCCCTGGGTACGACGCTGCCAGCCATGCCCAGCTCCCTCACATGAAGTTTCACTGGGGCCAGAAGGAAGGTGCTCAGCCAACGCCTCCTGCTCAACGTGAGGCAGACAGAAGCGGGCTCTCAGTGAAGCTGCCCTGTGTGTGCCCGGCCTCGTGGAGAGGCTGGTGTGAGCGTCTGGCCTGAAAGCACTCAGTACAGCAAAGCTGATGGCCAGACGTGGAGAAATGCAACGGGGTTCAAGCACATCCCACTCTTACAGAAGTAAGAGTCACAATATATAGTTTAGCTGTTGCTGCGGCAATGCACATCAAAAGCTGGGATTTCTACACACCCCCCCCATTTGTTTTTGTTACTAAATTTTAAATGAGAAATCCAACCGTAACAATTGTATTTAATTTGGATACAAGGTATTATTTACACTGTTCAATAAAACAATTGATTCCAATCAATTGCGCTTGAGCTTTCTCTGCTTTAAAAGAAATGGATAATTCATCATAACCAGGTCAATTTGTTCTCATTGTGGAATTCAGTAGGGGTGGGAAAAGGCATTTCCACCAGCATTGAACCCTCCCAGGGCATGAGAAGCATTCACACAGCTAAACATCTTCGTGGGGAGCCGTTCCCAACCACTCTGCGACGCCAGGGGGGCTGGTGCAGTGAAACGAGGCATGAGCAAACAGCATTGTGTAGCCTTGGGATAAATTTTGGTGGCCCTAAGCAGTGATGTAAGGAAAGAAGAGTTAAGACAGTTAAAGGAGCCTTCCCTTCCCACCGTTTTTAAGTGTTGAGAAAAGTGCGCAGATCTTCCCCAAAACAGTAAAAAACATACAGGGTTTTGCCCTCGATATATAGGCCCTACTCTTTCTAAAAAGGCAAGTGGACATAGTGGTTTTTACGCTATATATGACCAGGCCCTGCACAGCACATGGGCAGAGGAAAAGAGCAAACAATCCCCCTTCCCTTCAATTCAACCAATCTGTCACCTCTTTTCCCTTCTGGGAAAAAAAGTACATATAGTTTGCATGTATTTACTTTCTACCAGTACTTAAATGAGAACACAGTAACTGCCATACTCATATTGAATCTCTACCCCAGTTCAGTATCCTCTGTACAACACTGGTTATTAATAGAGGATTAGAAGAGAGATTATGTGAAATAATTCAAGTCCTGGGTGATTCTTCCTTTGGTATACCATTGGTGCTCTCAGTACCAAGGTGGGGCCACACATCAGCTCCAGAGATCTGAACGCTAAACCAACACTGTCAGAAAACTGAAATGACCGTGTGGTTCTGACACCGAGCTGGAACCAGGCAGCATGATGGAGGTTTGGAAGACCTGCAAAGAGCAACTCCATGCTAGAGCTGCTCTGCAAGTGACTATGAACAAATACATCCCAACATGTGTGAACAAAAGTCATGAGTATAAAAGGGAAACTGAACCAACAGAAGGTGATTGTTGTTTGGTTTTTTATTTATTTTTCTTTTGGATTGCTTGTTAAACTCTGCTAGGTTAATTTGGAATGCATGTTTCTTCCACAGAACTGAAACAGCTAGAACCACTAAAGTCAAGGGACACTTCCTATAGACTTCAATAAGATTTCCAGCAAGGTTCAAAATAAATAAAACCAAAGATCTATAAAATCCCCTATCTTTCTCAATACAGGGTTCTATATTAGAGTCACAAACAATCAGGTGATGCCCCTGGGACTTGGATTACAAGCCCATCCAGCCCACTATCTAGTCTCCAACAATGGCTCTTAGAGAAACTTTAGGGGAAAAAAGTATGAGAAGTAGGATAAACATAGGATGACTTTCCCTCTGATAGCCTTTAAGTATCTGCCAAACACCGTACTTCCATAAAAGCCTTGAAATAATCTGATCTTAAGTTTATACCAGTATCTATATTCCAGGCAATTCTGTTTTCCGTTATTCATTCATTCAGTGTATTTCCCTGCCCATTGAATTCATCAGGTCCAAATGAGAGAGATTCACATAGGCCAATATGCAGATTCAAGCATGAAATAGTCATGTACTCTTCAGAGTCTTTTCCTTTTACTTCTGCCTTTGTTCTGTGTCTGCGCCTCCTAACCTGGAGGGCTGTATTATTTCCCTCTCCTTTATCTCACCAAGAAGGGAAAGAGAGCCTCCCCAAACCCCCCACACTCTCTTTCTTCTTTGCAAAAAACGCCTTGTACCTACCATTGTCAATTACATCACCTGTATGCTTGGATTCTTTCAATACGTTAGTATTGCCATAAAAGTGTAAATATGGAAGCAAGCATTCTGCTGCTATATTTTCAGAGTGCATAAATCAGAACTGAATATAATTTTCAAAGCAGAGTCCTTTAATTGGCATAATATATAATTAACCAACTGGAGTTAGCTTATACTTGTAACACAAAAAAAGGTAAGATTTGGCTTGCATCTAGAAAGACAAAGTGAAGTTTCAAGTTTTCATGTCATTGAAATAGTTTAGTGGACAATGTAATTTTTCAGTTTAATTAATCTAGCCTTCTTAAAGGCAGTGTGAGGTAGTACAGGCCAAAACCTCAGCTGACATACATTGGCATAAGTTGAGTAAAGCCAGTGCTCTCAGATTAAATAATTGCAGAGATGTAGAAAAACTAAAGAATATTTATAGATGCTACCCATAGGGACATGGACATATACATAACTGAAGCCAATAATTAAAAAGCATATAAATCTCTATAGCGTGCACTCCGGTTTTGTGAGGAGGAATACATAACTAGAGAAACAACTCACAGGCATCCTTTTTGTCTCACATGCTAATCATCTTAGCTCAGATTCTTTCAGACTGTGTGAGCTTCCTCTGATCCCTTTCCCAAAAGAATATTATAGTGCAAATCACCTCTGATTTTGCCTGAAAGAATTGGTAAGATTTAAAAGTGTGGGTAGACAGGACAACTAAGATAAAATCAGAGTCACCATTCTGAGAATCCTTAACCCAAGCCAAGAGACTCCCAAGTTCTAAAATTGGGACAGCCCCAATACCAGTTAATTTGAAGTATTCTATAGATGTGTGCTCTTTTAAAGCTCCATATTTGACTATCTGTTTCAAAGTTCACTTTATAAAGAGAAAAGAGATTTATTTGCAGGAAAGTTTTATGTGAACACACTTTTGCCCCCGTTCACATGGGAACAAGGATATTTGCTACTCACATTATCCACCACTGATTGTTCTGCTTTAGAAGTTTCAGACATCCAAGCTAAACCAATGGATGCAAAGAAAAGCCAGCGATCAGAACAAACAGACGAAAGAGAATTGTCACACTGAAATTTGTTTGACCAGACTATTTGGTAAAGTCTTGTAAACAGCGGAAGAATCCAAAATGCTAATCAACTTGCAACCAGAAAAGAATTTCCATCAGCTTACTGGTACCCAATAAATTGGCCAGATTTCATTACCAGATTTCAGATGTATCCTCACTTAGTAAGTACCATGGCAACACTAAGGAGATATGACCTCTCCAAAATCCTTGTCTGGATTGGATCACCATCACCTTTTATCTTTCTCATCTGAAACCTGGGCTCAGCACAGCAGGATAGAGAGCTCCTATTAACAAAGCAGGTTCTCTTTCTTCTACTGCTCCCTGGAATATTAACATGCCTTAGCACAAGAGGAGAGCTTGCTCTCCTCTTTTACTAGGTCTATTGTCTCTCTATATACAGGACTTGCACAAGTTAGTCCACAGATCAAAAGACCAACTTCACCTTCAGTCTCTTCAGTAATTTCTGCTTCAGCTGACAGACCAGACCAAAACCAACAGTTCTACAGTAGTTAAACAGTGGGACAATACTTCATCTCTTATCTTCTACGGAAGCAAAGATTTAGAAGCAAGTACCTCATTCGGTGTGGAAATGTAGACTAAACTGAATCTTTCAGATTTCAAATATATTGTTTTTATCTGCATCCTTCTTGAAGTTATCCTCCACGCTGGAAATAATTTTTTTTTCTTTAATGAGGCCAGTGATGGGAATTGTTTATGACCTACTAATAAATCTTATTCATGTATAGTACTTGACGTGTGGAAAATGTTATAGCAAATAACACTTCATTGCATGATATTAACTGAAGCATTAAGTCGATCTAGTTAAATTGGAATGCTGTCTTATTGTGTAAATTAGCTTTGGTAAAAACCTGGGCAAAAATTTCAAGGTTACCTATCTAAATTTAAGCACATGCAACCATGCTTTTGATCCCTGGTAGAAGCATCCTCTGTTCATTCTGGCATGGGTCCATAACATCAAATATATCCATAAAATTAAGGAGAATTGTAGCTGTTCAGTACATTGGGTCAGGGGCCAACATACAAGGATACCATCCACAGGACCTATGGAAACACAGCTTTCAGGCTTAGACCCTTGGAATCAGCGGAGTGAGACATTCATATCCTTTTTTTGGATCTGGGCCTTACTTCAGTTGGGCAACTTTGATTTAGGCTATTTAGCATAGGTACTCACCTATTTTTACAAGTGTGGTTAACTAGCATGATCCAGAGCGGGGGGAATCAAAAGTAAACTACTGCTGGTATTTTACTCATGTCATTCCATGTGAAACTGTCTTTCAATTTATATCTTATGCGCTACTTTAAAATATACAGCTGGTACTTAAAACATTCTTTTCTCCTCCTTATGAGCATCATCTCTCACTATACCTGTTTACATGCCATATATTGCACCAAAAACCCCAAAGACCCAAGGATTAAAATGTGTATTCCCACATTTGGCAGTAACTACTGCAGTAGGAATAGAATTGACATTTTGCTGCAATTGGAATGCACAACTCTAAATATTTATCATTTATTATATCTACCTCTACCCCAACAGTTCAGCACTATGGGTCAGACTAACTTGCAGATTATTATATCATTACGGCATTGATTTGCATTGTAATTACAAGATTCAGTTTTAAAGAGAAAGACAGGGGAAAATTCCACAATTATTAAGGAAGGAAACTGCTTCTTTCAGGCACAGCAGTTGCTGCTGTTGGCCTTACTCATTTCAAACAAGAGGCAAAAAAGTTTCCCTGCACTAAAACGTGGAAATACAGAACCAGCTTTTATTCTGTCCCCTCCAGTTCTGAGGAACGTTTGGAATATATGTTGATGCCCACAATGGTCAAGTAAAAACATTCTCCTTGCGGTCTGCTACACACAATAGTTATTCCTTGCTGTCACCCTCAGACTAGTGTGTAAGTCAGGAGGAGGAAAAAGGACAGAGAAGTTAAAGGACAGTTCTAGTAAGGACTTCAGGGAAGATGAAGACCACACAGCGTTATTTATTTCCACACTGCTTTTTCGCAGATGGGAACTTTGTGACTGGGCATGTTGGAGCAGACCTTAATCTTAGCCTTCCAGATCTCAGGTGAGGGCTCTGAAAATTCTGGCTATGGGCTGTTCTGGTCCTTCTTCCCATGAATTTCGAGTCTTATATAAGATTCTGATATTTATGACCTGGCATTTTCTAGTCTTATGTTAGTTCACAAGCAATTCCCTACCCAACACACAATACATCAATAAAAATGGGATGCTAAGGATGCTAGACGGTTGTACCTTCATTAAGACAACTCAGTGCGATTTGTACTCATATATTCATTTGATCATATAACATCTGTGTTCCTGGTATCATCCACATCAGGAGTTCATTCAGCTCTGGTCAGATTGGCACGCTGCCAGTAAACAAAGGATTTAAGGGTAGGTGGATACTAGGCATAGGGGATAAGAACTCCAGTATTTGGCGACGGAATTCAGACAAGTTTAGTCCACAGGACAAAAGTTCAGATATAAAGAAGGAAAGACATCTAACAGACCACCTGCATCTTAAAAAGGTTTAAATAATAGACTCTTTAAGCTATTGCTCAAGAAAAAAAGAATGGACTCAGGCAGAAGGGGAAAGGATATTATAATATGGGAGAGAGTGGGCAGGGAGGCTTCACCCAGCAGAGGCCAGAAGACTCCTCATGTAAACAGTGAGCATGCAGAGCCAGACCTCAGAGGGAGAGAAAGTAAGGCTTTTCCTGGGGACCCAAACTAGATTATATAGCAATTGCTGTGATTTCAGAAGCCACCAACTTACAGGGTTGAAAGTAAGACTAGAGAAAAGGACTCGCCCTGAAAGAACACAGAACTGGAGGAAGATACAGGTTTATAAGCCTATTTTATTTCCACCAAACTTTGTATTTTCTCTACCCTTTAAGAAGTTTGCTTTTCTAGTTTATATTTGATCTCAATGACTAGAAACCTCACTTTTAAAAAGGCGCAGGAAATCTAGCTCAAAGCTCTGGGGTCCTGGAGGATCATAGCAGTGACATCTTTTTTTACTTCAAAGAAAATATCTATAAGCCAGTGCTATTTATTCCAAACAAATTTGAACCACTATGGAAGGGTGCCTCTGTTCTTTCTGCTTATTACCGTGCAAGCTTCTTTCAATTACAATATATTTGCTTTATTACAAAATATTCTAGATCAGGAGTTGAACCTAATCCAAAATAAAGAAATAAATCCTTGTTTTACTTGGCCCTAATTTTGAGATTAAGATCCGAGTCTCAGAAATGGACCATATTCAGTGGATCAATATATATTTATCTTCATGTATACTTTAATTAATGGGTAAGAATAACACTGAAACTTTAAGAAATAAACAACCTAGCTTTCACTATTGCAGATAGTATGTGTCTTTAAAACAGACAAAGCCAGAAACAGAATAAAGTTAAAGGCTTGTTCCTTGCCTTAAATCACTTACATATACTGGTTCTCACTGAAACAAAGAATACTAATATTCAAATGAGCAGACTTACCCGATATGAACAAGAATCTATAAACAAGGTCACAATGCATAAACCAGGAATGTTAATTCATTATAAAATAGATCAGTAATACAGGATATATATGCAAGATACTGTACAATGACAGGAAATGAGTACTCAGTACGTAAGCACGTTACAGCTCTTAAGAGCCAAATACATATGAACTACTGGATCATTGAAAACTGGTATCTTCTGGATGAAGCTTCCTACTCAGATTGGCAGGAGATACCCCAACTCCTGTACTGTCTTACAACCTGGAATTCTGCGTCAGGGGGTGGCACAGACTATTGGTATGAAACACTGACACTATGAGAAGAAAGTTGTCCTCTGTTATTTTTCTGGTTGTTTTGAAACTGCCAGGCCGAAGTCCTTCTCAGGGACAGGTGCAGGTGTGCAGGATCCTACCATGGATTTATGAAGAGAAACACTGGGAGGAGCATCTCTCTTCTACTATGCTATGGACAGAGAAACAGCGCTTTACTGACCCACCTTCCCCCTGATGCTGGCCTATGAAAAAAAGCTACATAGTATACTAAGAAATTGGAAGATGACATAGGAAATTACAGTGTTCAAGGAAAAGTAAAAATCATCCTGCAAGTTTCAGGCTAGTGTAACAGCACCTCTCAGATTTTGTCTATGCACACAAATTTGCACCAAATCAATTGAAAGTGGAGAGTTTTAAGCATTGATTTAAACTGGAATAAATCCCTACAAATGCATTGCTTGAAACTGGAACATAGCGCTTCAGTTTAATTCAGTGAGCTACTGAGTTCAGCTTAGTCAATATTTTATTTATTTTGATTTAAATACCTGAAGACACCTCTCCAGCATGTTCAGCACCTAATATACTATTAACAGTGCATTTTAAAATTCAACAGCATAAAATGATCGATTCAAGGGGAACTCACCCAGCTGCCTATTGAAAACTCCTTTTTCCTTTTTGTCATTTCAGAAGTAGACCTTAGGCTGCCTGAGAAAGAGATTTTGCAGCAGGTCAGAAGCTCAGTGAAATGAACTCTAAGACAGATGTGTTAGCTGCAATTTAATTCAAGTTAATTAGGAAATCAAAAAACAAAATGGTCTCAGCTGATCTAGTTAAACTTGTGTATTAAGCTTTTGAGAGCAAATGTATCTAGCATAGGATAATATTCTAACTTTGTTACTGAGATACAAGTAGCTTTTAGATAATGTGCAACCAACTAATGAATAGTTGTGCTTATAAGAGAATTTAATTCGGCTCTAGCGATATCATTCTAACTAAATAGATAATTTGCTTTACATATAAGCTTGATATTGTAAAACACCATAGCTACTACTGCATGAATATGTTACTAGGAAACATAGGGTTTGTAATTACCCATCTTAATTATGTCTCTATAGTCAAAGTGAATGCATAAGTTAGAAGAATGAATTAAGAACCTGCAGTTTATCTCTTGGCTTATTAATAATACAATATAAGCACTTGTTTTAACATCTTTATGTTCTATCTTTAAAATTTTTCTTTATATAATATTATCTTAACATTAACCTAAATCTTAATAGCATCTGGAAACAGGGGGAATAACTGCTTCCTTCTCAGTAGTCATGGCAGAGGACAGTTTTGCTATTGTCTTGCATGCCATCAGACCTCACATAGGACAGTTCCTTCCCTACAAGATTAGCTATATGAAGATGATAAAAAAGGAGCTCCAAAGCAGTTAACTCACTCAGCTATTGCTCCAAGAGGTGATTTCTTTCGCTGCACAACTGCCCCACATTACCTCAGCATCTTCTGCAGATTCCAGTGCAAGAAAGCTTTCTGTCCTAATGTCAGATGTGAAGTTCTGCAAGTCTGGTTTTCCTCATTAGGAAAGCTGAGATGCAGATGGGCCAAGGCTGAAATTTTCCATATCACCTGAAGGACCTGGAGACCCAGGTGCCATTTATTTTATCCAAGTTTCCAAGCTTCTTAGGCAGCTATGAAAGAGTCCCAGCCTACATAGCAGAAATAGTGACAACTATTCTTGGTCTGCAGAAAATAAATGAGTCCTGAGCACACCAAAATCATCAATCTCCTTTCCATTGCCACATATTGTAATTTTAATCTTGCTGTCTAAGCTAAGCAAGAGGCAGTGCTTGCTTGTACAGCCCAGGGAGAACAACAATACACAAACTGTTACTCGGACAATTCAGTCAGGCTTTTCCAGAGCTCTGTGGGGTAAATAACCAGTAACACTCCTCTTTGTGTACACTGCTGGGGGAAGGCCAAGGCTCTTCATACATATTAAATGAAATTATTTACATCAAAGAGAAGTATCCCAGTACAGTGTTAGTTTTCTTCCTGAATGCTATTATATGTCTTCATCTTCAACATGTGATCTTTAGCTTTTTCAATCCAAGTCTCACTCACAGCAGTATGGAAGATACATTCACTCAAGAGACAAGCTCAACAGCCAATAAACTATTCTAAGCAGACAATGCTTACAGAAAATACTAAACGTTCAGTTTCTAATGCTCTTATTGTACCCCTCCCAATGTGACTGTCCCTATCACCAGATGCAATGCATTCCCATTGGCTTCATGGCTCAAACACATGTAATAGAGTGCTATCACTAACGAAAGAAAGTAAAATAACACTCCCTAGATTCTCGAATCAGAGTTAGACCTGAAAGGGAAGATCATCTGTGGTCATTTCACCTCCAAGTTCTCTGCCATAGTTCGTCTACTCTGCCTGATGGAGTTTTACGTTATGCTATGTTGTAACTGGCAGTGCTTACCTCTGGTACATCAGCCTTTCAAGCCGCTAGCTTATTTTTTATTCTTTCTGAATTCTGCTCTGGGATGTGGTATACAGAAGCCTTCCATTTTGAATTTTGTATTTCCTCTGATTGTCTACTACCACTCCTAATTCTTCTTTATCAGCGGTCATAGGGTATACATCTCAATGGCAGAGCTGTATCTCAAACTTCTCTAGATTAGACTGGTTACTTACATATATTTCCCACTTCAATGGACTTTATTTCAGAGAGCTCCGTGGTTTTGAACCAGACCAACACAAACTGAAGAAGTTCATTATTGATCTAATGTTGAGCTGGTAAAGTGAAAGGTGTACTGATGAAAAAGGTACTCTTAGCACAAACTCTACAGAGCAGACTTCTTTGAAGGGCTGAGCACCATGGCAGCAGGATACACTGAAGTGTGAGGAAATTAGTGGAAAAATCTATGCACACTTCCTCCATACTCTTTGAAAACACCAGTTCAAGTTCATTTGTGGGACAGATTAAAGTCTTCCATGTTATCCTGAGAAAAAAAACTTTAGGAGTTTTGACTCAGGCTCCTGGTATATGTTACAAATTCTTCAATTTAAAGCTAACTTCACAATTCGAGTGTTTTAATAAAGAGGACTGAAACCATGGAAGAAGTTACATTGCTGTTGAACAGCGGAACTTCACCAGGGGTTTTGGGCTGGTGCCTTTTCTGACCAAGATATACACCACAGGTCAGAAATCTGTAAAAACAGGCAGTAGAAATAATTTGTTACAGAACTACTAGCATGTCATTAGAGAAGGCCTTCAGCAGGACTGAGTATTGAGTGAAAACTGGAGCAAAGATTTTACCATAAGGCTGCTTAAAAAAAAATTTAAAAAAAAAAAAAAAAATGGGTGGCAGAGGCAAGTCCCTTTCTTTTACAATACTGGTAAATTTAATTTATTAACCTTGAATTATATTTACAAAAGTTAAAAAAAATAAATTTATTTACCTAACATATCTAGTTGCAAATTTCTTTTAAGTAGGAGTACTCTGTGAGGATGTTAAAAGGGACTTAATAATTAGGTGATCTCATTATTGCCACACAAAGGTTTGCAAACAAAATATTTTCGTACCACTGTCGAAAACATCAGCAGATTGCCTTTTGAGACAGCAAAGGACATTGCTGCTTGTCTTCAGAAAGCATAAGCAGGTTCAGTACCTTTTTAAAGCATTCACCAAATGCAACAAGGAGAGCATGACACATTATTTGGCAGAACAGCTCTAGAGAATGAGGCCAACTTTTAGGTATTCTTTGGAACTGTGCCATTTAAACTCATCCTCAGAGGACAGACATATCACCAATAGGGTTAATCACCACAGGTGTTTTTTTTTCCTGATTTAACAAAATCCCTTGAATGAGCAGAATCATTGAGAATACCATGTTTGTTTGCTACAGCCATTTTCTACAATGCCTGTGTGCAATATAATAGTCAACTGGTAGGAAGCTCAGATATAAGCAGGTAGTGTGTCCTATTTAAAGTCAGCTCTTGTCATGCAAGCAGATTTGCCAGTGAAAGTTCTGCCATGAGGTTCACGTAAAAACAGTAGTTAGTGCAGAAACCTATCACCAGTATAATGTAGCTTTCATTTTCAAGAACTGTTCTGGTGATTCCCTTGAGCCACTGCCCTCTTCCCTACCCTCCAGCTGATTTCTTAATAAAAGGGGTTTCTTCAGGTCCTCACATGATCTATTTAAACCATTGAGAAATACAGGCAATTTCACTGATCGCGATAGGGACCTAAAAAGCCAAATTAAACCATGTGTCAACAAGTATGGATGAAGAAAGTTAAAATAGATCAGCCTGGTGTGATAAAGACTGTGTCTGGATAGCAATTTACTGGCCTCTCCATGAAAGCCTGAGGTTTTGTAAACCAGCTTCTCAAATGCAGGAGAGAACAGTCATATGGGGTCTAAATATTTAAGTTAAATATTTAAGTTAAATATTTAAGGTTTACACCAGAAATCTGGACTACACTGACACAATCAGCATAAGTCAATTGTTTCTTTCAGAGGTCTCTGCACAACAGCACAATGGCAGACAACAAAGTTTGCCAGTCCTCTCAACTCCCACTGAACTGAAGATGACATTAAAAAGAGTGTCAAAAATCACCATTCACCACATCTTCAAACCTGAACTTTAATTCATAGAAAGACGACATTAGAAGTGACAGGGACGGGGAGTCCAAAAAAACCCCCAAAAGTTCAATAAATAACCTGTAATAAACAAAGGGGCAGTGGTTGAAAGAGTCACATACTTGCTTTGCTATTAGCCAAGGGGGCATTACAGAGTCTTCACTACTAAGAAGCTCAAGTCCTGTCTGCCCCGAGTTGCATTAGTTACCAAGGAGTAATTTCCAGCAGAAATTTCAAATTACTCAAGAAAATCATGGTTAAGACCATTTCCTTGAAACACTCTTTGTGCCAAAGGCAGAATAAAAGGTTTGGGTTAAGTCACTACAGTAGCTCTGTATCACATGAGGACTTTCTCTACATAATAGAAAGAAAAAATAAAAATCTTCCACTATTCAGGTACGTGAGTTATAAAGAAGATTTGCACTCTACCTTTGGGAGCAGAGGGAAAACTTAGTCTGCACACACAAATTGGCTAAAACAAATTGGGTAATGTTATATACAAAAACCACTAGCATTTAATTAGTTTTAAATAAGCTCATTCATGTGCAAAACCAAGGATGGCAGGTACAAATCAAGAATATGTTGCATAGCTAAACTTCAAAAATCTATGTATGGAGAGCCACATGCGCACATACAGACAACATCAGAAGCAGAAAATCCAGCCATAAGGAGGCATAAATCTGTAAAGAGCAGGTTAATTAGACATGTGGGAGTGATAAATAGCAGATCACACATGATTACTGGATGAAGGAAAAAAAGGACTAAAGTGTTCAACTGGAAAAAGACCAAATGGAAGCGAAGACAATTTAAATACTAAAAAGAGTGAAGAGCAAATGCAGCGCCATAACCTATGGGTAAGGAAGGGAAAAAAACCCTAGAGGAGTACTTCAGCTACAGTCATGAGAAGAGATTAGAAAAATTTCTTTATGCCAGAATTCTCTAAGACAAAACCTATCAGCTGAACTGTCTAAAAGAAGAGCATGCACTGATAAAGAATGCTATGCAAGTGAACGTTGATATGAGAGGGTATAACATGTTTTGATTTTGATACAGAACAAGAAAATGAAAAGGGATAATAATGGGAAAAAATATATCCAGGAAGAGAATAAAATGAGACAAACCAGATTGTGAAGTAAAAGAAAAGAAAAATGACAATATAGTCGATGACAAATTAAGTAACGTAGGAATGAAGAGTTATCAATGTGATTAGCCATAATGCCAAGTCCTAAGATATCTTCAAAGATAAGTCAGGCGATTAATAGAAGCAACTTAGCGGAAGTATAGTACTTGGTTAGGTATATTTATCTGAGGTAAGCAAAGAAAGGTGCACACAATGTAAAAGTCTCCACTGGTTACAAAGCCTCCACACAATAAATGGAAAGAATAATTCCTTAGCTATGAATGTGTCTAGGGCAGTTGTTCAACCAGATCAACATGTGAACAAACTACATGGGCATAGTTTCCCTCCAGTGTGGAAGATGGATGGGAAAATCCATTCCAGCCTTGTTCAACATTGCCCATGTACAGCCAAGTAAAGAGGTACTAATTGCATCCCCCTTGAAATATCAACCAGAAAAAAAAAAATCAAGTTTTTTTTAAGACAAACATTACCACCTCAGACAAAACTTATCATTTCCTGGTTTCTTTTTTTTTTTTAATTTAAATCAGCATCAGATCATGGTTAGTCACAGAATATGCTTCTACAGGAAAGCTTGCAGGAAAGTCTCTCAAGTTGTCATTCATTAATATACCTTTCCCAGGTGAAGTCCACGCAGATCAGATTAGAATTTTGGGATGGTTTTTTTTGTTGTTTTGCTTTGTTCCGCTCCCCCTTCCCCCCTTCCGTGCCCCCCCCCCCCCCCTTTAATTTCCTTCCAGAAGCTGCTGCTTCAATTACCATGGTCAATTGGATGACCAGGTCATCATCAGCAATTTATCACAGTTCAAATGACTGTTTCCTAATGCGCCTCAAGTAGCTGTTAATATTTATGATGTGTATTCCTGCTCTAAAATAGTAGCATAACTTCCTTGCAAGTTCTCCACATGCAGTACACTTCTCTCTCCATTCCACACCCACAACATTCCCTTCTCATTCTTGCCACCATATGTCTTCCTGAACCTAACTCCAGGCAGATTTTCTTAAAGTTTCCTCCTTCACGTTAGTTTTATTCTCAAAAAGTCAAATCCTCTGTAGGCTTTGTGCTACACCTAAAGCAAATGCTGGTGCTGGCATTTGACCTCACAAACCTGGATAAGTGACATATAATACGTGTTTCCCCATAACATACCAACTTTGTGACAGACACAGCTGTGATTTATAAAGAACAATTCTAGCTCCTTTTTCACTTTAAAAAAAAAAAAAATTGCACCCCACTCCTTGTGGCTTTTCTTAATCTCAGTGTAAAGTTCGTGCCTCCATTTTTCATCACCTTATCACCTTCCAGTATGATTAGACACATCAACGCTCACTGAATAAATGAGATTATGAAATTGTAATCTTGCTTTTAGTTCTTTGATGGAGTTCATCTGAGTTTAGCTTTTACACCACACAAAATAGTCAAACGTTTGATATTTTTTACCCTGATAGTGAACTGACAACTGACCTATATCTCTCCCAGGGGAAGAAAGTTTTAAAGGTGTTTTACTCTCCACTGTGGGACCCCAAAATAGTTAAAGAAGGTAGAAAATGTTTAAAAGCACAATTAACACCAACTTTGTAATCTTTATTATCAAAGAGTAATTTGTCAACTCTTTGAGAAGTGCAGAGCAAGACACAAACAGTGAATCCAGCAAGAAGGAAGTACCACCAATGTCTGCTGTGGTACACAGTGTGGACATGCCCTCCACACTTTTGAAGACATGAAAAATGGGAAAAGCCAGTCTAAAACTAGAAGGTATGCACTGGTAGTGAACACAACATGATTTTAAAAAAACGATGCAGAGAGAGGAGAAGCAATACAAATCCAGAAAACAAAGGAAAGGTGAAGAGAGTCCTAATTAGTGATAGTTATTCTTATAGTGTATCCTACTGTCCAATGGAACAAAGCCATGAACTGATCTAAAGTGATGGAAGTAAAAAAGGACAGGAATTTCACATGTAACTTAGGACTTTCTTTCAGTCTCATCAAGGAAAAAGGGAGATGAGATTCTCTTAAACCAGAGAAGCAGTAGAGCTTCAGGACAAACCAACTCCAGAGTTAAAAAAAAAAAAAAGTCTAATCTATTAATACCCCAATACAACTAAGATATTAGAATATTTTTAACAAGAACTAATTTAATAAGAGATGGGTCCAACTGGCTATTTTGGTCAATTTAGGATTATCAGAAACTTTATTTAAGGGATTGATTATAAAATGCCATTTCAGGAAGCAGAGAGAATTGTTTGAAAAAGCTTTCACTACTGCAGAATCTAGGATGCAGATCAGTTTCAGCTCTGGCAGGGCTGATGGAATGTTTGACTCTGCTACATCAGAGATTCCCTGCGTTAAATACATCAAGGAAATTGTGCCTGGGATTAGTGGTCATTCAAAGGAGGTCTTTATTTTCTCCATCTCTCTGCTAATACACTCTTACAATTCTCTCCACAGAACAATCTGCTTTATTTCAAGCTTTGTTATGCTTGTTTTGTAGTAGCTGAATTAAAAAAAAAAAACAAACCAACAAAAAAACTCACAAACCCCAAAAGTACTACAGTGAAACGGAACACTTAAATAAGGTTGACTGTCAGCCATTTTTAAAAGAGATAGTTACATGTAAACAATTTCATTACTTGCAGTAATTTATTATTTATTATGGTGCTGTATGGTCACTTGATCCATGTGAAATGCAATATAGAAGTCAGAATAGTAATACTTAGTATTTAATATTAATTTTAATTATTTCAGCATACTTTCAATGGTATTTTGTACAGTAGATTATTTTACCACAGTGAAAAAACTTCTGTGCAAGTACATGCATATACAGAACAGTTAGAGGTAATGGAGGATTTGCTGTCTGCACACACTGTAACATATTTTGTTAAAACTTTGAAGTACCATTATGTTAAGTGAAATGTGTTATGATGCAGGGATTAAAATGCATTTTCAATTGATTCACATTTCCAATTAAATTTATAGGCAGCAGAGACATAATGATATTTTCCACAAAATTGTACCAGATATGATAATAGCACCCACTGCATCTGTGCTGTAAAAAGTGTAACAATAGTGCAATATCACTGGTTCTAATTACCTCCTATCCTTTAGAGAGTGGCAGGTGGCCAATGAAATGTGGATATAAAACCAGAATATAGTCAGATGAAGGGAGATGAAGCTGTTATTGGCTTTTAGTTATGTAAATTAAGAATTTTACTCAACAAGTTATTTAGTCATCCTGATGAGTGGAAACATTCATTTGGAAGACTAATTATACAGTACTTACTATGATTAGAACACTCAACTGTACTTTATACTCTTTGCAATAGAAACATCTTGAATTATATTAAGTTAGCGATGAGAATGAATTTTGTTTATTTCTTTTACAGGAAATCTCCAAAGAAAACCTAGTACAGACGAAAGCAATTGGCACAGTGGTGAACCTGTAGGAAATGCTCTCTCCTCTAAATTGGTTCTCTTGTGCGCTGCCTTTCAGACCTGCTTTGAGTCAATATCTTGCACACAGATGTACTCAACTACTACACACAGTCTTTCAGATGAAGCACAAATGGAAGTCCTGATCATTTGCGGTCTCTTGAGATGGCACAGTACATTTGAAGGGGTAGCAGTGTTTGCTCATATCCTACCAGGATTCCTTAGCTGCTAGGCTGAGCAAATAGCAGACCTATTTCCTCCACAAATATTTGAGTGAAGTATAAAATAAACTGTGACTTGTACTGTGCCCGTGACCATATCACTTTTACTTCATAAAAACATGGTTATTTCCTACCACAAATACCCACTGAAAGGACAATTTTCACTTGGGTTTTGCCAAAGGGGAAAAAGCCTCCATTATGCTAATTTCTAAAAGGCTGTGTTACTTAACTACATGAGTCACTCAAGAATAATAGCATTTCATGATTTATTTAATGGATTGGTATGTCATGAACTGTGACTTACACAGGTGTGTCATCTACAAGCGATCCATACAACAAGAATAATTTGCTAAGATATTTTGCATGACAAAACCCCAAAAGTATTGTGTTAGTTCATGTTCATTCCAAAGTGGAAGGAATTAAACTTCTGACATAACTGCCTCTAACACTGAACATTGTGGGAGATGAGATAGATAGCAGACTGCAGATAAGGAAAAGAAAGGAACAAGCAGAGAATTTTATCCCCCAAAGACATAACAGTCTATTAAAGTTCACTGTGAAGTTTCCATTGATTTTGCAAACAAAGTGCTAAAATACTGTAGGTTGTAGCATTAAAAAAAAATCCTGACGAAGTAAGAAAATTTGTTACTATTCATTGTTTTGGCTACTGCAAGTACAATTATCGTCCTTCACAGTCCCACTGACAAACACAAACCTCAAAAAGGAAACATTACTTTTCATCTTTAGGATTCTAAACCATCATATTATGTTTTTCTGCAGTAATAAAAATGATTACATTTTCTTTTTTACTTTGTTAGTCTTTGTCTTCTTATCAGAATTGCTTAACTGAATCAACACTTCACTCAATTTTCAGATTTTTTTTTCCTTTCTTAATTTTTACTCTGCTTCTTTGCACAAATCAGTGGGCAGGTTTCCAGATAGCTACTGTCTGTTTAATATCCAGCTTCCAAACTTAGAGGGATAATCTCAGCAAAGGTGAGGCAAAAATGGTCCTGATTTACAGATATTCTTTCTTCTCTATCTTTTGTATACGACAAAAGATGACAGGATTTGAAGTCCTCCACTCTACCTCTTACGTTCTTAGAATAAAGAAAACCTGCTTCAGAGCCACAACACTGTTGATGTTCTCTTCATTGGGGAAACATTCCCACCTGCTTACTCTGAGCCGGGACTATGTTGGATACAAGGTGCTATAGAAGCAGTGGGGTAGCCTTAATCCCATGGCTGCACCAACTATTACAGGACACCTTCAATGAATCAATGCCTGACATCCAACACCTCCTTTTCTCTGAGGAAAAGGACAAAGAGCATGACCCTCTGGGAGTCCTTGTTGCTGAGGTGGTGTTCATCAGACATAGGTTTTGGACCCAGAAGATGAGCCTGGAGTGGAATCCTTGGGATGCACAATATCCCAAAATTTTGCACCCACAGTCGGTTGTGGCAGGCCCCGACTTTGCCATCCTGTTATGAAAATTCAGGAGCCCCTACCTGCATTTAGGAGAATAGCTGTTGTCCTGTTCAGCCCCATGTCTCCTGACTCCTACCACTCAGGCCACCATCTCAGCCACAGTCTACCTTGCATCCCGCTACCTTGTCACTCTTATTGCTTGAGGGCCAGAGATGGGATCTACAGTACTGTTCTGTGGAGCATGATGACCACACCATCAGCTCATTAGCCATGGCATTCAGAGAAGGGAGAAGGGATGCATAGCAGAATTGCGGCAGAAAAGCCTAGGAGGGCTCCGCTACCATGGCAAGGCTGCACGCGCAGCTAACATGATAGCAGGGACCAAGTTAGAGTACACGGTGAAAATTGAGTGGGTAGTTTTTGACTTGGTTAGTCACCATGCAGGAGACCACTCACAGACTCCTGGTGGAATAGCTTTAGAAAGTATAACAGCCCTTGCCATCAGCACACCAGCAATATATATTATCTCTCCTCTGAGTCCAACACCCTAATGCCACAAGAAGCCTCACACACATCCTTCCTTTCCCCCATGAAAACATTTAAAGAAAAACATTGCACCTACCAGGATGGCAGTGTAGGACATTTCCACAGGAAGCTCGCAGTGTTGGGTGGGAAAGGGAACAGACCAAGAGGATTGTCTCTGGATATATCTGCATAGGGTTCTTTTGCCAGGTCCCAGCATAGAGACCTTAGAAAGGCATCAGCACATGCAGGCTCCTCTAAACTCTCTAACAGAGTGGTCCTCGGATCCAGGCTGTCCAAGCATCTGGTGGGCTTGGGGGTACACTTCCATCTAAAGATCTGTTGTAGATCTCTATAACAGGGCCTACTGGGTCTCACACAAAGAACAGTTGTCACAGGTCTCTAGAAGCATGACCTTCACCTCCTTGAGCTCCTAGCATGGCTCATCAGTCTTCTTGCACCCAGTGGCAGTCATAAAGTTAATAGCCTTCTGACTCCCCCACCAAATCCTCTACCTCTGGAGAAACTTTTTGTTCAAAATCGTTTTGCTAGTATCAGCAGGAGATAGGGCTGAAGACAGGATTGGCAACAGGGCTACAATGCAAGTCCAAAGTCCATCCAGGAAACAAAGACAGGCACACCCACACTGTAGCTGAGGCCAGGACTGCTGACCCCTGGCTGAGCTGAAATGGGGCTCAGAGGCTCAGGTGCAGAGCTGGGTGGAGGCCCCACATGAGGATGATGAGGGCCATTAAGGTCCATTAGTATCCTCAGGGCCCTGACAAACAGAGGCTTAGCTTCAAAACCATACTACTGATTTTAAAAAACCCACTCATGTAAATACAGCCACTATGGATATCAGGGAGGACAGCTAAGTATAAAGGAAGGGCAAAACAGTGTAGTCACAGTCTGCCTTGAATCTCTGGCAAAAAAATCTTTTAGCCTTAATCTATTACTTTTATGTGGAACTGAAAAAAAGATGTGAATAATTCACAAAACCCTCTATAGAATCATGTCATTTAATAATAATTCCATCAGACACAACAAGCACGATACTTATTTATTGAACTCACATTCTGCCTCCAAATAGTAACTTTAGGGGGAACAGGCTAAAACTGAATCCCAGAGATTTTCCAGCTCAGTGGCACAAGACATGCATTGAAATTGCATCCCTGAACTTACATGTTGCTCCTCACAGTAACAACCAGGCCACCTGCTTGCTAAGACTCCCTCTTTGTCTCCCGAAACAACAGAAAACAGTTTTGAAGCTGCCTAAAAATCATGCCCTTTTCAAATCAAATACACAAAGGACACAAACAAACTGACATATCACTTTTGCTATTTATTTCTTCCTTGGCAATTTAATTTTTTTATGTAACAAAGAAGAAAATTGGAAGCCAATCTAAGAAACTATTTGGTTTTTCAAATCAGAAGAAGTTATTTAAATTATTAGAACTGGGGCACACTAAGATTTTGTTTCTGAACTCTCAAAATCTATGGGAAAGGCCAGATTCAGACCCCGTATTTGGAGGAGGTCTCTAGGTCTTTGGTAGGATAGAGAAAACAATCTAATATTATCACATCTAAACATTGGTATGTTTAGATTCAAATCAAGACCAAAACATTGCAGTCCAAATTATAGTCTATGATCACTCAGGAAGATTTTACTGGGACCTACAAAATCTGAGAGACATCTTTTGTAGCCACAGGATAACATATTCCTTATCTGAAGGACCATCTATTTGAAACACTATTCCTGCTCTCTCCCTTTCAGGTTAGCAAAATGGGTGTTTTGCTGACACCAAAAGGTAGAAATAAGAAAGGTACCATGTGTCCCTGTGCAAGCAGAGAACAGCAAAGTGATTTGCGACCTGCTTCTTGTTTATATATTTGTTTGAATCTGTGTGCATAGTTTTTATATGGTTGGTAGGCAAAAGGGAAGGAAAAAAAAAATGAGCGTTCAGTAGGTCAACTATTGATATGAATCTGAGCAAGCAACTGCAAAATTCACTATGGTAATTTATCTGCATGGGTCAATGGCTATTGACTGCCTGAAAATAAAGGTCGATGGCAGTGATAGATTTCAGTGCCATAGCTATGAACATATATTAATAAACGCAGCACAGAAGTGATTTTTGGCTCTGGTGGAAAGGACAGATAATCAATATCCTTGTGTCCTTGCCCAGGCTGAACTTTGTACTTGGATTATGCTAATTAAAGACTAAATAAAGTGCTGACGTTTTCATATAATTAAGAGATGGAGGAAAATAATAAAGTGGTAAGTGGCTTTTGTTAGTTATTTCATGCTGAAGTGAGCAAACAAAACACCTAAGCCATTTGAGAAATGCAACATTTGTTTTTTGCAAGCATCCTCTCCTGTCCCAGATATTATTTCTACTATATGCTTGCCACAAGACCAAATTCAGCACTTTACACTGCAAACAAACACGGACAAGCAGTTTGGACAATTTTTTGTACAAGAGCCCAGAAGGTCTGGACTGTTGTTTTTCTCAGACAGGTGGCCAAGCCATGAAGGTCCAATCATCCTTGGATGTTTCATCCAGACTGAGCATCATTTTCTCAAACGTTTGAAGCTCCCCTTTGAATAGAAGCAAAACCACAGATTCCTAGCAGCCTGACCCTACCTGAACACTGCAATTCCTCTTCCCCTTGTTTGTATCCCCTCCCTGGTACTTGGACTTGTACAGCTGAGCTGGGTGAGGGAGCTAATCCAGCTGAAAACGAACCACTTGATTTGGTAGGAGTAGGATGCAGATGGAGCGGCTCCCCTCTCCCCATGTGCTCTTGAAAATCTCAGGAGGCTGGGAATAGGACCATGAAACCGAGGCAGGGCTCAGCAGTTTGGCCTTAAGCAACCATAAACTGTGGTGGATGCACCCTGAGATGCAAACTGTGAAGGAGCGAGGCTAAATATGCATCTCATCATGTGTAACCTGTTGATCTGAGAAATGACTGAGTTTCAATCACTCAGCGCAATGACTGGCACAACAAGTATTCTATTACGCTGTTTAACTGCTCTATCTGGTCGTTGCAAGAAACGCCTATGTTATTCAGGTATGTCGTGAAATACCTGGCATTAATATTACAGCCATACTGTGAAACCAGTTCTTGAGTGAAATGACTAAAATTTCCGTTCATTTAGAGAATAGATGCATTGTAAAAATAAGTGTTAATTTTCTGAAATCATATGTAGAACTGTATGAGTCCAGGGGTGAGTATAAAAGACTACACAGTGCTATAAATATGTATAGTAGAAATAGTTTTACTTCTCTTTTTGAGTTAGCAATTCCAAATAATCAGGAACTAGGTATTTTACATATTATCTACCTATTATTTTCCATATCTTCCTGTTATGAATATAAACTTTTGCCAATTCTCAAACCACTTAGGTTTATATCAAAACAGTAACATAGTTCTTTTTTAAATATTTAAAATTACCTTGCATGCAGAATAAGCAGTTTGATTACATATAAATAGCTAAACTGCAGATTCCTAGATGATCCCAGATGAATGAGGCTTTTAAAATTATCTCAGTTCTATACTTACACATGAAAGCACACAGAAAATGGCAGGTGCTATTAAATTTTTGTCTCCCTTCAAACCAACTGTTTGAAATGTGGATGCACTTGGATAAGCCTGCATCTAGGTGGTAGCAACGTACCACTTGACAATAACCAGGCAGTTAATGTGCTCAAACTGCCATTCGTTACACAGAACAAGGCCATTTTACACTTGCATTATGTTCCCTCTTGGTTTTATCCACTTTTTCTTTCACTGTACAAAAGTTGACATCTTTTTCTGAGGCACAGAACAATGCCTACAATAAAGAAAACAGCCATGTAAAAAGTACTGTCAGAGACACGTAAATAATAGTGAATGTGAAACAAATCAGAAGCATATCAGTTAACTATTTCTCTTTAATCCTTTTCTTCTCCCCTCATCTCTCTATTTTAAAGTTAACTTCCTTTTTTTCCCCTCTGAATTGAACCACTGCACCAAGTTAATTGGCCTCCTAGTGTCCCTATCAGTAAATGAGTTTTAATTCAGTTTCTTAAACGAAAAGCAATTCCTAGCAATTTATTCAGGATACCCCTTGCCTTCCAAAAAGGACTGAATTTTTACTAAACCATAAACCTGGATACTTAAGTTGAACATAACAGAACAAAATATTTTTCTGCCGTAATTTGTCTGTGCTAAATTTAGCTGAATTTGATCTTTAAGCTCAGTTAAAAATTAAAAATTCAAGCTTTCCAAACATTTCTCAATTTTCTTTTTCATTGGAACTAGAGGTCAAATTTAAACTGAGTTTATTAATAGTTTGTTTCTGAAAGGAACATAGTAGTCTCAAAAGACTTTTCCCTGCACAAGCAGTAATTTCTATTTCCAAATTAACATTTTAATCCTTGCCACTTTGTAACTATTTCCCCTAAAGTCAGCTAAAGATGACTGAGGTTTTGCAAACACCTGTATTGCATATGAGCTGTAAAACCTTTACCTTCTTTGCATTAACCTGTAAGGTTAGATTTAAGTCTGTGCTTAGAGACTTAAACAAATTCTTAACTATTTGTCTTTACAGTTACCTGAATTAAAAATTCAAAATTTATTTAAGTGCTCTTTAGTATTTGCTGTTTCTTACTCCTGTCAAGTGACTGTACCTATTTTAAGGTACATGTTAAAGCCTGAACACAACATAGCATTATCTATATGTATGCAAAGTACCTCGTACTTCATAATTTCCATATTTCCATCAAGTAGACTGGCAGCATTCACAATAGCTAAAGCTGTAGAAGCACAATAGATTTCATAGTTCTCTGACCAGTCCTCCCACCCACTCATTCAAGAAAAGGAGATTTCTTATATCAGCTAAACCGATTACATCTCCCACCTTCCCATCCATCTGCTGAATGGGAAGAGAGTTCAAATCAATGGAACCATTTAATTTCACTGTAAATAAAGGTTTTTAGACGTCTTAACAATCTTTTCCCCTCCTTTCCATCCTCTGCCTCTTCACATACGTTTCTCAAATTTCCTTTTGAAGATGTCAAAATAAAAGTTGAGACCTTTCAAGTATTTTCCTCTTTAAATAGCCCAAACTACCTTTGAGCTATAACACCAATCTGTGGGTTGCACTGGCTTCCTGGCAATCACTGTAAGTTGGTACATATATTTCCTTTAAATAAATATATCTGCAGCCTTGAATGTTGCACAGTCATTACACAGTGTAAAATCAGATTAAAGCAAAATTCTACTGACTTGTCCCAGTGGTAGACTTTCCACCAGATAATACTTAGGTGTCACAGTGGTATTAAGAAGACCAGCTGCAGTATAAAGACTGGCTATTGATCTGCCAGTCATTTAGATCAGGCACCTGACTGCAGAGCACTCTGAAGCCCTCCTGGCCCACATACCTGGCCCTGTTTTCCATGGGGGAGGCATTTTGGAGATCACTCAGCTCTCATTCAGGTGTGGGTTCCGATCCCAGCTAGGGCACATAGCCAGGGTCTCGGATACCTCAGTTCAGAAGAAAGTTACCTTTGTGTACTTTTTGTAAATCAAGTATTAAAAGTTGCAGAGATTTATGTATAGTTTTAATCTAAAAGAACTTTCATCTTTAAAATGACTTGATTTTTTTTAAGGCTAATTAAGCAGAATTACATCATAGATTATTTTACTCTTAATATCTGGAGCCCAGCTTTCTCTTCAAATGTACGTGGTCTCTTAACTGATTTTATGACATGAAATGTAACTAGATGGGTAGGGTGATTCTACCTACATCTCCATCATAAGGACTCCAAACCAAACAATGTTATATCTGAACTCTTATAGCTAAATTCACTGCAAAGGTAATTCAAGACATTTCAAGTGGTATATGCAGACACTCTGGAGATTGCAATTATATACTGACTATTCTCTTTATCCTTCTCTTTAACCTTCCAACTGTTTAATACTGAGTACTTTTTTTTCACAAGGCAAAATGGAGCTCCACTGCCATTGGTTTTGTTAGGTAGACTGAGCATGAATTGATGCTGGAAACGATTCAAGTTAACACCCCTAAACACTGCACTTTTCATAATCTCTTAATTATTTTCCTCAGAAAATATGCTGCCTCAGACATCAGTGGGAAAATGGTGACATTTGCAGCATGCTCCTAACAGCACATCTCTTCAAGGGCGCTTCAGGATTGAGATGGGGTTTGAATGGGTTGTTTCGATGGTGGAAACCTGCTCCACGTTCATCAGGCAAACCTCTTCACTCTGCTCTAATTGAATTTTTGCATTATTTCCTTTGAGTTTCTTTTCAGACTTTCTGAGAGGTCATGCCAGGGCAATAACCATGGCCTGGGACGTGCGCTCAGCCTCTCTTGGGGGTCAGGCAGAGAGTCAACCTGGGAGCAAGGTCCAGTCCCTTGGGCTGGACAGCCAAAGGCTTGTCACTTCCCACATGTCGTTGGCTAGAGGAGACAGCTTGCATCAGGTTTTGAGCTAGGCTTTTTTTTATTTTTTTAATGCCCTCTGCTTAACTATATTATGTTTGTGCATTTCAGTTTGTGCTCACCATTATTTACACAAGTACTGAAATTAATGATTTAATGCCATCCAGGTATTAATTCAGCCAACCAATGTGTTACTTTAGTGCTGCTCAAGTAGTTAGAAGCATTAACACCAATATTGGTGTTTAGCTTCTCCCACAGCTGGGGAAGGAACAGGGCAGTTACCTCCTGTGTGACTGTACATAAGTTAAAGGGAAAAAATGTATCTATTTCAAGGCTTTAGATTAAGACAGGTTTTGCTTTAGTAAAGACAATGTTGTTCTTGCCCAGAACAGCAGGCATGGCCAGCTGTCCAGTGCAGAAAGTCACAAGGTTGTTTCCTCACTCCCCTTTTCGGAGGCAAACTTGCCCCCATGAGAGTTCAAGGTGTAAGATTTTTATTGAGCCTTAGATTGGGCAAAGTGGGGAAGTGCCTCAGTCTCCCCCTTTAACCCTGGATACTTCCACTGAGCACAGCGAGACCACATGATCTCCAAAGACATTCTCTGAGAAGATAAAATATGAATCTAAAAAGAGGATATAACAATCAGCTGGATATTCTTAACTCAATGCAAGAAGTTCACAGTGACTTTTCATATAAAATGTTTGCTTGATCCCGTCCAGTAGCAGGTCAACAGCCCAATGTTCATTAAATCACAACAGTTGTTAAAACACACTTCCCCTCTTATCAGCTGCCCTCTGTATCTGAGTCCAGGGACTTCCACATTTATCAAGTACTAATATGTCTCTATAAAGTAGACACATGCTGTAGGTGAAAAGGTATCACCCATCAGCCTGCCAGCCAAACAGACCAAACCTGGCATCCAAGTCCAGGTGAGCTGTGATTCCTTCTTGGTACAATGGTGTTCAGCAGAGTAGGGTACTCCGAAGGTTCTGCACATCCCACTCAGAGAGGTGCCAGAAATAACCATGCTTTTTAAGGCTCTACGGGCATCAAAATTACAGGGGAATCTTAAACTGACTCATGGTGTTAATTAAGTAGAGCTAGTCAGGTATTTGCTACCAAAACATTTTTAATAGAGTTGACAGAATTGGTGATGGGAAAAGATGACTTTTAATGAGTCTCTAGGTTATATAGGGATTTAAAAAACAAACAAACAAACAAAACCCCAACCCAGTTTATATGTCCCAGTATCTCAGTTTCAAAAGGAAATATTTTATTTTCCTATGACTTCTTATCTAAAAGGAAATATTTTATTTTCCTGTGACTTCTTGTCTAGACATTTCAGCACATTAATACTGGAAAAAAAATGCAATGGAAAAATATTTCAAAATCAGAACAGTTTAATTGACTCAGATTTTTTTTTTTTTAATTAGCAGTTTAGAAACATTTTCAACTTCTTAACCCTTAAAAGACTCTCCTGGAAGGAAAAATACCTCCTTAGCCGCCAATAAATCACATTATTAGGCACATGAATATTTCATGTGAAATGAAACCACATGAAGGATGCCAAAAATCTAGCAAGAACAAAGATTCTCCTTAGCCTCTCTGTTGTGTCACAGTATTGTTTGATGGTGGGTTTTTTTTTTGTACTCTGCATTTTTGTACTCATTTTTGCTCAAGTGTTTGATCTTTCTTCTTTCCCCTCTTTCACCATCCCTGTTATCCTCAGCCTTTTCCCTCTATCATTGCCACCATGTGGAACAAGGATGACCCTCCTAAGCGCCCGTGTGGCAGTGGGCTCAGCAGGATGGATGGAAACGTGTCCTCACCTTCTTGATGGAGGAACAGTGGCAGCAACAAGGAGGCAGGAGCATTAACACATCTTTCTCTTGAGGGAGAGATGGAGTGGGGGGCGACAGAGCAAAGCTGGTACAAAACCCCTTCCAGGTCCAGATTCTGCTCTTGGCGGCTTCACAGGTGTAGAGAAGAACCCAACAGCAAGACCAGACCTTCTTCCTTCATAAGTGTACCAGAAGTCAAGGAGATCTTTCCGGGCAAGATACAGACCGATGCTTATTTCCTTAAGATAAGGACTACAGAGAGAAGAGGAGATGCAGGAAAAGGATGAGGCATTTCCCACCCCAAGGAGAGATGCAGAAGTTTTCAGTCTTTTTTTACTGGCACTTCATACAGCACAAGTCATAAATTTCACAACCTATTCTCAAACTGTCCTCATAGGTACATTGGTGGAAAACAGGCCTGTGGTCTAAGATCATAAAGTCCAAAAGAAAGTCTCTTAGGAGCTCCAGTTTTACTTCTTAGTGATTTTCTTTTTCTCTTTCTGTACATCAATCCTTCTTTTCATGCTGCTGAGAAAGATACAGAAAATGAATTTATATATTCTTAAAACTTAAGATCTTCACCATTGAGGGATGGCTGCAGGCAGACCCACAAAATACACTTAGCATGCAGGATTGGCAACGTGCAATGTTTGCTTCATGCCATAGCATCAGTACACAGCGACATTGCAAAGGAGTGAATCAATGCCAGCTCCTATTGATGTGAGGTCTTTTGAGACTACATTCAATGCATTCGTGCCTCCCCTACATCCCGGCTTTTAGAGGATTAGATGTAAATTTTCTCTTCCTCTGCTAGAAACTTACAGAAGTTGTTTATTTTCCCACTTCTTTTCCAGGTTGCTTGCAGACATTATTCACAGAGCAATAAAACAAACTGCAAGAAAACAGCTAAGATTTAAAAACTTTAATAAGGAGAAAGGAAAATTTGGTGCTCTACAGAAAGCAATGCTAACATTTAATTTTTTAAACCAAATTTGACCCAAGAGAGCTAGCATCTGCATTACATACCTGCAAGGAGAAGCTGGAGTGTCCCGAAGGTACAGAGAGGAGGGTATTCAAAGTCAGCACCCCTGCACGCTTTCCACAATCCCATCGCTAGTTAGTGGGACGTTTCCAGATTTAAAATTGCCAGGTTTTCTTCCACCTGCAGCCGGATGACGAAGTTTGTTAGCGTGAACTGCCTCTGCCACCACGTGGGAGCTCGCAGGAAGTGCAGGAGTGCCCTGGAACCAGCAACCAGCATTCCTGCACGAAGCCTTTCCTTTTAAATAAAGAAACCGGCCAGTGTTGCAATTCTCTGCCAGCCCGGCTGCCTGTACGGAATCACCCCAAATGACACACCATCAAAGAAGCTTAGTCGCTTCAGTTTTATTTGCCAATGGATTAGAGTAAACAAAATGCACCACCAAATTCCCAAAACTCCTGAATTCGAGTATGCACAAACTTTGTCGCTGTTGTACTCTGGAGCTGTGTATTTGTCACAGACACTCACATCCTTCATAAATCACTGTTGACTAATGAACAGCAAGGAGAGTGTTTTTCCAATAAAATACACGTAACTTTAAATGGCGAAGGAGGAACTGTCAGCAGACACTGCTCAAATGCATTAATTACAAGCTGTTTAGCTGCTGGAAAACTATGTTTTGATACAGGCAGTTGCAGGCAATCCCAGGACCGTGACCATACATTTTTAAACCATTCAAGGATTAGATGTAGTCAGAGTTACAGAAATAAAATGCAGATACTAAAAAAAATAGATTATTTTGAATGGAATAGAATATTCATGCAAAAAAGGAAAGAGCATCTTGGAGCTGAGTATGCTGTGAGCCCTTTCAGCCACCTATTTCCTACGCACCGTCGTGGACATGCGACTTACCTAAGTGATGCTAACACATAATTTAAAAAGAGAGATTTTGTCATGAATATAATTCCAAAAATATTTCATTGCCATGTGTTTGTTTAAGCTATCAGAAGGGTTTCTGCCTCTATCACGTACTCAGTAGTGGAGCTAGTTGGAAAAGTGGGTGTAGAGGGGAGATGTGTGCGTGTTAGTATTACCACTGTGTACTTCTGCTCCTTTCTCTTTTTTTCTCCTCTAGCTCATTCAAAATGCAGACCATTTTTATGCTTTAGAATGAAGTAAAGAATATCTCAAGCCCTTCATACTGATGCAATTACCTAAAACATAGGTAAAAAAAAATAACCAGTTGTGTTAATTATTGTTCCTAGTTCTTTATATTCATATATGTATATATGCACATAGACAAATGTGTACATATATAAATGAATATATATTTATATATACTGCTCCTTAGACTCATGAGAAAGGGAAAGTGTATTCTAAGATCTTCTTAGCTCCCTGTGGGAAGAACTGTCATTGTAATATCTACTAATAGCATAGCAGTGGGTTCCTGGGAAGGCCAAGGGTTAAAGACTATTGACAGGATTGTCTGATGCAGATGAAGTCTTCAATTCCCAATCTGGTCCTGCAGAAGACAAGGGAGGGTGGAATGAGCGACAGCATTACTGTTCTGAAGCTTCCCAGCATCATCTGAGGGCAAACATTTTGATCCAGTTGTATCCAGACATAGGGTGAATGAGGTCCTGTGAAATTTAAACTGATTATCGTTGAAATAATAGGCTCACTCTTCCTGTATGAATTATGTTTATTTTACAAAAGTTGAGAGGGGCACGGATATCACTACTTTGTAGCCATCATTATGTCTTTCTTAACTTGGATGACATTTAAATAATACTGTTAACCTTCTAAGCCTGACTTTTTATGCAATAACCCATCTTTATCTGACTAACCTTTATGTCCTGACTCAGCATTTTCTGTGTGGCATTTGAGGATATCTGATTAGGTACATACAGACATAGAGACCTTAATTAAAAATGAATCTAGGAAACTGACATTAAACTTTCCTTTTCTTCCCACACTGTAGGGAAAAAAAGTCAGCTGTGGGGGTTAATGGTTGTAAGCACCTTGCAGAGAAAACTGAACCTCTTGAAGGACTGAGATCCTCTACATTCTCCAGTATGAACTTAGGTTGTCCAAGTCAGTGAGTGCTATGGGAAGCTGAGCCACAGGTCCTGCAGCAGCTACAGCATTATGAGACCCTGGAGGCATAAGGAGCTCTGGTGCCTGGCACACTGAGCTAGAGGCCAGGAGGATCCAGATTTTACTCCTTGATCATCTAAAGACTAATGCTGGTTTTGCATCCAACACTTTTTACTACCTATTTTGTTTGTAAGCCACGCAGGAAAAAGACAGTCCCCCAGCCTGGGCTTGCACCAAGCTGAGTAAATCAAATCAGGCTCAGGGCCGTGCCTAAATATACGAATGCAAAGCACTCAGAAGAGAGTTGCCTATAGCATGACAGCCGTCTATCACCATGAGCACCACGCCAGGGACACCCCCAACCCCTTGCTTACCCCAAACACACCCTGTGCCTGCCCAGCCAGCCTCTGCAGGAGCATTGCGAGGAGACAGAGGAGTGGGCGACGTCATGGCAAACTTGCGAGCGTACGGCATATCATAGCGTCTGCTGGTGGTTAGCCTCAGTTTTATCCCACCATTGCATTGTGTTTTTCTAGGCATGGACACTGATCTTTCTTTGATTCCTTTGTGCACCAAGGGCACTGGGGACACAGCACAGGGAAGGATTCTTCATCTGTCATGCATTGTCCTACAAAGTAGATGGAGACATGATGCAAGATATCAACATGATCTCTCAGATATGAGGTTTCTGGAAGAAACGAGGCTTGTCACAAACACCACTATAGTGGCCCAGTCATGCCCTGAATGAGGTGGGACTGGCAGAAGTAGCAGTTGCTAAATAAGGACAGTAAAATGACATCTACACATACAGAAATAGACTTGGGAGTTCAGAGCGCTGCATATTTTCTTTTCAAGATAATTCTAGCAAGAATGAAATACAGTAGAAGAGGTTTAATGCTAGGGAATCTATTCACATTGCTTTTTTATTATTATTTAAACAACACACCTACTAAAATAGACTCAATGAAAGTTAAACAAGCTCACTAACAATTTAATTTTCATTTGGTAATCCAAGGTCTTTCTGGAGATGTATGAGAAACACAAGAGAAAAGCTCTCTGCCTCCATTAATGTTTTATGTCAGTTATAATTTTATTCCAGAACTGCCTTGTTTCAGCCTCTGAGAGTAGTATTGTAACATCTTAGAGACTGCTATGTAGAGCAGTTTAATTACTATCAGATGGTTAGATCAACAGTGTGAAAGCACTGAATTCTTATTGATGAACAAGCCAGCAAAATTAAACCACTCACTGAAAATTGTTCCTTAAATACTTCTGCAATACCAGTGAGAATTGTATTCCTAGTCTAAAATTCCAAGTAATGCTCACTATCTATTTCTTTATGGTGATTTTTTGTTTGTTTGTTTGACTAGTGACAATAGGTGGGATTTTCAGAATTACTTCAGCAGCTAGGATTTCCCCCACCCCATTGCCAGAAAGGCCCCTAAGCTTCCAACACGTCCAAAAATGGAAGTACCCAAAGCTATCACTTACTTTTGAAATCTGAGCTGAAATCTAGTTTTATGGCCACTTTTGGTGTTTGAGCACAAAAGCGTCTCTATTCATCTCAGTCAAAGCATGTACTCTGCAAATAGCTTAATTCCAATTTTTTTAAATTGAAATGTGCATTTTAAGTCAGATGTTTAGAATTTTATTGTTGGAATAATTTAACTGAGGAGAAAATCATACTGTAAATTTAAGATATTACTGAAAATGCAGACTTTTGGAAAAAAAAACCAAACCAAAACACATTTTGGATTTGATGCACTGAATTACAGAAGAGCTGAATTAGTTTGCTCAAAAGTAGCATTGTAACATTTCACATAAATGGCCAAAACGAAGAATTATGTTAAGACTCCCAGTGGGTAGACAAAACCTTTCACATGTTTTTAACAGCATGTATGATTCCTTTGAACAGGCCCTTCCTTAGTCCTACCCTGCTGAGATTCATGAGCCTAGTTACAGGCAGAGAGAAGAAGGAATCCACTTTTTGTTTTACAATTGGCATTTAGGAGCAAATTAAATCTACTTGGATGCTAATTCAAGTAATAATGCAATGGTTTGCCAGTTTTTCTCACGTCTTAACAATATACAGTAATAAAATTCACTATGATGACGACAGGGTTCATTGGGTAGTTTTTTGAATGGCTAATTTTGTCTTGTGTATTCCAGGGTACCAAACACTGGTGACTAAAATTGTTCAGAAGAGTCTCAGACTTAGAGTATGGGGAGGGCTTAACACCATTAAAAAGCTTTTCAAGTACAGAATACAAATGAGCACTGAACTCAGAAAGAAAAAATATCAGTTAAAAATCAAAATAAAAAAGGAAAGGTGGCTAGAAGCAGAAAAAACCCTCTGATTATTTCAATCCATTGCAAATCAGGAAAAACTGAAAGCTAGCAGTCAGCCTGATGTGCAGTGACTAGCCAAAGGGCAAAGACATTGACTAATAGAACAGGTTTTAAATAAGAAATGTTTTTTTAAACCAGAAATCAAGCATCTAGAAGAAATGTCCAGGATTTACAGACATTCTTAGCACATTTTCTTTCCACACACTCTTTTATTTATTTTTAAATTAAAGAAACTCACATACACTTCATACCTCCCTTCATACAAGTGTTCCCAGGCAAAGCTTTACTGTTTGCCAGCAGTTCCAGTGGTCTTTGCAAATTGCATGGAAGCAAATGTTGCGCATACACATGCAAGGCACGTGGCCCCACTTCTCACATATTTCTGAGGAATCATGAATGCGTGGTGGAATATGAGTGTACTGAAGCCTGACACCAGTCTTCAGTGGCATCTCTTTTTCTCTGCCTAGATTAGCAGTCTGCACACAGCATAACATACTCATGTGCACTGCAGCCTTCTGCCGATGGCCATAATCAGATGGTTGTCAATCAGATTACCAAAAAGCCAAAGTAACAGGGTCACATTGACAGGATTTTAAAGAATTTGGCTGTGGTCAGAAGAGGGTTATTCTTCTGTCTGGCCTCTGGACTAGTCAGTTGTGTAACTACCAAAATAATTTCTTTGCTTAAAGTCTGTTTTCTTCTGACCAACAGCCTGACTTATCTCTATTAGTTTGCTTTTTGCATCCCCGTTTCTCCTGTCACTTTTTACTGTAGTTGTTTCAACTGCTAGCAGCTCTGGCCAACGCAACCTTAATTCCTGTTGGATTTACTGGATGCTGTTATAACCAAGAGAATAAATAGTCAGTAGCAATGTCTCCCTGAGCAGATTGACTCTTGCAGGAGACTTCCCTCCAAGGAAGTCCAGCTGCTCTCTGGCCTGGTGCTAGCTCTCTATCTGGCTAAATTTAAGTGTTTTGCAGACCTGAGCTGAGTTGATCAGGAGTTATTCTAATGAGCTAGATTTCCTCTCAGAAATTTTAACCATCAGAAAGACTTCTCGGGACTGGAGGAAGACCTGTGCTATGCAGAGCTAACCCAGGATTGTTAGTAGCCCAACACCTACGATACACGAGCAAGAGTGTGGATACACTGGAGAACCAGATGAGGTTCAAGCCCCTAAAGCTACTGCTCCAAGAGTGGTCTCCCCTGTCCTGCTCATGCAGCTTTGTCGTTAGCTATTGGGTTTTGGGGTGGCTCCCACTACATCTCTCATGTTGCTGCACTTTGCACAGTAAAATGAACACCCTTCAATACGGCAGCATCCTCCCGGACCACGAGGGTGCCTGACAGGAGATCACCTTGTCAAAGCCGTAAGTGAAATGAGAAGATCTTTCTCCACTTGGGCACATTATGGGGCAGCCTGGGTTTGCCTTCCCTGAGGGCAAAGAGACAGGTGCTGGGGTTTAACTGATGCACAGACATATGTGTTAGGTGGGAAAGAAAGGACAGAAACTGGAGACAGAGAGGGATGGAAACAGTGGTGCTGAGGGGCAGATGCAAACTGCTGGAAGAGAAGGGAAGCTGATAGCATCCTGACAGAGATGAAGCTGGGTCAAAGCCCATACAATGTTTAAAGCCCATACAATTCTTTATGCAAGCTGTATTTAAAATTGTCGTAGGGCTGTAAAGGCTCTCTTCTTTCCCTTTTACTGTTCACTACTGCAGTTTGAACAACTTCAGTGTGAGAGAGAGGCATAGCCTGGCAGGCTTCAGAGCAGGACCAGAGCCTTCTACATCAACATCCTTAAAAAGGCAGGTGGACATTCAGATTGAAAGCAAGATACTAAACAAGTTTTTCACTGGTGCCTAAGAATGACAGATGAGAGTCTGCTAGAAAGACTTTGCTTAATAGTACCCCTTGACACAATTTTCACAAATCATTACACGGTTTTACAAAATAGTCACCAGTTTTAAAAGAAACCCACTGGTCTTTCATCACTGTCGCTAACCCACATCATACAAACAGTATTTTCCTTTGTATTCTAAATGCACATATTAACCAGCAAGTGGTCCTGTAGAAATTGAAATGACCTCTTAAAGACCCTTTGCCTCTTTAACAAGAAATGGCAAATCTATCCAAGTTAAGAGAATCATGGACTTAACAGTACAGAAAAAACCCAAACCTTTACTTGGAAACCAGTTTAAAAATTATTTACTCTTTGTAGGCCTGTAAGAGGTGCGATAAGTTTTTTTTCCAGGCCCTGGGTGATCTGTCCCCTTGATCTTTCAAGCATCTCCTATTAAGAATCTAAATTAAATTAGCTGTTAAAACACAAGGTTTGTTTTCTGTGTCTATTTCAGTAAATTGAATTTGCTGTCTTGCAGTTAAAGCACAAGTAACTAGGTTAGTAAAAAGAAGGTAGAGGTAATACTAGGAGTCGTACCAATCACAGGAAGATGATCAGGGGTGAGAACCATATCAAGCTGCTATCATGTCCCAAAGGATGTAGTTGAAACTGCATTGATGGAATAAATTAAAATGAGCCTGGAAAGCTTATTCGAAGAGTATAGTTAAAGCAGTGCTCAGGGGATGAAGTAGGTCATTCCAGGTCACAATTCTGTTAGCATTAATTTCTATAATTCAGTCCTACTGTTTTTTGCTTAGAACACAAATTCTGTAATTTAAACTAACTGTGTCTGCATGCTGTATATCATGCATGTACCTCTACTTAAGAGGATGGCAAGTAACATTTCAAAAAGAAACAAAGGCAGCCCTAGTAACTTTAATATTTACAAGGAGTCTTAATGAAGCAATCTAACAGCCATATCATTCCACAATAATAAGAGCTGTACTCTTATTGGGAAATGACAATGCTTTGCAACTCTTCAGTGGGGCAATATTGGAGATACACACACTGCCCTACAGGGCTGCTACTACAATCTCCTCAGATGAGCCTGCAGCAGTGAAACGTGAACTTGAGGAGAAGTATTTGGATATATATTGCAAGAGAAAGAGGAAAGAAAGTTTTCCTGGCAGTTAACTTTGTGTTGTGTAAAAGACAGCTAAAATTTGTAAGTTTTGCAGAAGATATTCTGAAGAGAGACTAGCAATGAACAGGGAGTACACTTGAAGGAGGCTGGGTTCTCAAGGGCAGCAAAGCACTGGTGTCAGTTATTCTGGAAAATAGTTGGAAAACCAAGAAAGAAATTAAAGCTATGGATCAGCTGCATACAGTTCTACTCCAGACTACTACATTTAGCAACGCTTTCCTTGTTCCTGTTTCCCTTTCTGCACCTGCTACAGCTCCTGTAACCATAATGACTTTTGCCCAGTTGAAAATAAAGAGAGAGGAAAAGCATCCCCTCATCCCCCAAAAACCTCCAATATTTTGCTTTCAGTCTTGGATCGGCAAAGTTTGATTTTGCCTGTACTGCTGAGAAGCCTTGAACCAATTCCGACAATGTAAGTCCAACTATAAGAGGGAACGTGAGTAGCCCTGTAAATCCATTTTCTTGAAAGATGTTCATGGTCCTCATTCTTGAGCAGGAGAGAGGCTGAGAAGATAGAAAGGAAATTGATACTTACTATCTTGTCATGCCTGCTTTAGATTTTGCCATAGCTTTAGGGTAAGAATATCCCTACCCTCCCAACCCTCTCCTGCCATGTCCTCCTCAGAGTGAGGAGTCCCTACTCAAGTCTCAGCTCTCTGTAGGACTCATGGAAGAGAAGGAGGGCAGTTCTCTCTGGACTAGAATTAGTTTGCTGCAGGCTCTGTAGGAGGTATAATTTTATTTTTCACATTTGCTGTGAGCAAATCAGTCACCAGCTGGTCACCGCAAAGCCTATTGGCATGCATTTCAGAACAAAAGCATGTCAAGAGAAATATAATAAAAAACAATAAGAAATCTAGTTCATTGCTAGTTTTCTAATCATAACTCAAAGCCACCTAATGCTCCAGTAAGCACAGACACAAATTCCAATACGCTTACGCTGATATTTCTCTTCTTTGGATATTCATTTGACACTTGATTAAAGTCATCTTTTTAAAACACCATCATGTGTTTGCTTCTTCAGCTTTTTGATCCTGAAACAGAAAAACATACACAGTTTTCTCAAGTGGGAGAAGCAGACACTTGTTTATCTGCCAATAGCTATCTGGCATTTAATGAACATGTGTCACATTTATAGCACTAGTGCATAAGGCTCCTTTGAAAATTTATGTCCCTAAGCTTCAGCAAATTGAAACATAACAATCATTGGAACTGCCTCATTCCTGAGGTATCAGTCACAATGACATATTGGGGTCTCCCTACTAGCAGGTAGTGAAAAAGTGACAGGAAGAGAGTTGAAACTGAAAGCTTCCTCCTGTTAAGAGAAGGGAATCACCCAGCAATCCCATTCCTAGTGATGGTCCTTGAGCTGAAAGAGCAGTCACAGCAACTCTCCCAGCTGCTACAGTTTCTGAATGTCTCAGAAAAGGCTTCATCTCTTCTTTTTCAATGGTGCAGGGAAAATGAGGAGCTAATCGTCACCACTTGCTGCAGTAGTCTCTTTCAGCACTCACGTGGACAGTTTTTCTACTCCATTTTCTATTTTGCCATAGCAAAGTTGCAGCAGACAGCACATACCACAAAAAACCTTGTCATTGCAGTCCATTGCTTTTACATTTTTTGTTCAATGAACTAAAGTGTGAAACTGAGATAACACAAAGATTTCAGATACAGATGTGATTTTTCTGATGTGCTTCATCATTTATTAGATTTCCTTTTGTCTATGTGTACTTGAAATGCTCAAGGCTTAGAGAAAAGAGAGTCATTTAGTATAATGCAAAGTTATGTAGGCGTTCTATAAACCCCACAGACATTAAACCATTACAATGGGAAAATACTTAAATAGGAGGAAAAACACCCTTTTAGAAATTATGTAATTCAATCTTATTGCCTTGTACAATGAATTGGACTCAATTTGCTTCCAGTGTCAAAACTTAATAAAAATTAGAAAGGAGAACACCCATTTTAGGTCAATTAGTCTGCATATTGGAAAACTGCAAGGTATTCTTCTGTAGTATACTTTATAGCAATTCTTCCAGTAATTGCTAAAGGATACACACACTGATCTGATCTAATCACACACCACTTTATATGTACAGTGGGCTGTGGCAATTTCATTTTTACATATCATTTCCAAATTACTTCTAGGTCTGCACAACTCTGCTCTGACTTGTGTGTGAGTTATGACAATCAGAAATCCAGGCCTTTGTGACTATGGTCCAGTCAGGAAAGCTTCCCTCCAATTCCAGCAACCTGGTCACTACTTTCTTCTTGCTTGACACTGGTAAGTGCATATGCAACATAAGGCTAGAGGAACCTCAAGATGACATCTAATGTGCTTGCTCGCCCCTGGGCAAGATCAAGTATAGCTACATAATTACTGGAAAATATTAGCTAATCTGGTTTTAAAAAACCTCAAATTGCAAGTGAAGATTCTGTTTCTTTATATACTAATGTGTTCGAGTCATCAGTTGTCCCTACCATCAGGAAGCTGCTTCTTAATTTTGAATCCAAAACCTCCTTGACTGAACTATAACCCTATTTTTTGTCCTATCCACTACGAACATGAAGGGAATATACTCTACTTCTTTTTTGCAGAAGCTTTTTAGTTATTTCAAGATCATCATGGTGCCTCTTTCCAGTTTTCTTTTTCCTAAAGAACTCAAATTATTTCAATGTTTTCTGGTAAGTCATATGTTCAAGATTTCTAACTATTCTCAGGCCTTCACTGATTTGCCTCCAGGTTGCCCACATCTTTCTTGAAAGGAAATATCCAAAAGTGGACATGAAACTCAACATGAAGCTCTGAGGCATTTCTAATGCTACATAAAGAGAAAGGTAATCTCTCTAATCCCTGTGCAGTGAGTCCCTCCCTGCCTCTTAGTAGCTTTAAACTGACATACCTTTGCTCATCTATATAGTAGATAGAGCAGGGACCTACTGGAAAAAAACCATCACTTGAATAATCATGGAGGGAAGTCTTAAGCCTTCTTATACTGGAACACAGACATACAAGACAAGTTACAAGACTCAGCCAGTATTACAGACATAAATCGCAGATGAGAGCAAAACACAGACTGAGTATATCATAAAACATACTAGAACTGAAGTATTCAAACTAAGAGATGCAACAACATTTCCTAAAAAGATGTGATGCAGTGCAGCAGAAAGCAACCAAGAGCACTCAAACAATCAGACGGCCAAACACAGCTTCAAAATTTCAGCTTGACTGTAAGGAAGAAAGCTGCAATTCAAGGTCTCTCAAGCTATGACTTTCTGTTTTACTCACTTTACTAATGAAAGAGGGAATGTTATTTTTATAGCACTCAGTTCCTGCTACTGGACCCAAATCAAACAAGAAAGTAAATATCAGCCCCAAAGAGAGGGTAGGATTCACACCAATTCACAAGAATTAAAGTTTGTTCAGACACCCCTCCAAAATAGTGATTAATAAGAGATTAATTATCACAAGTCTTTGCCAAGTGTTTCAATTTTTTCAAGGAGGAAGTCAGCGTCTGGTTTCCTGGTAGCTGGGTTGGAGAAAAACATTCTGAAAAAATTAGCTTTGTCAACTTGTGGCTGGTAGCTAAACATTCTCATTCCTTCTTCTATCATCTGTGCTTTGATCTTAGGAGAAATCTGCATAGAAGATGGGAATGAGTGTGGTTAACAACCTTTCTGAAAAAAAAAGGAAAAAACAAAGACCAAAGCTTCTTTTCTCCCTCTGCTCTATACCTGGCTTTGCAATGTAAGCTAGCATGCTGTTCAACCCAGATCAAAACGTTTCACAGGGGTGTGTCTAACTGAAGAAAGAATTTGTCAAGAGAAGAACAACGCCTTACTTTGTCTGCATTGTGTCAAGTATCATATGGCCTTTACTGAAGCCAGAAAGAACTCTGTCTGAAGAAATGGGGGGGGGGGGGGCAGGGGGCAAAGAAAATTCAAAAGGAAAGACAGTAAGCCCCCTAGATTTGAAATCATTTGACAAAGGACTAATGCAAGTGTTTCATTCTGGGGATTATCTGATGAGTATTTGATGTGAATAATGCTTTCAGTAGTCATACTTTTATATCACAGCTCTACTAGTCAGATTACTGTTTGTTTCCTTACCAGACAGTTCCAAACCCCAAGAAGTTTTCATAATGGCTAAACAAACAAGGGAGGCACTACAGACATAGGGATGCTATCCTACTCCACTGCAGTAAGGGATCACCTACTCCAGTACAATCCTTCCTCCCCCACTTCTCTGCCTGGTCTTGCAGCCCTCTGCTGATCCCATGAATGCAGAAGCTATGCGCTTCCTTCCACTCTCCTCCTGACTCCACCAAGACACCACAGAAAGTGATCATAAATGTTGGCCAGGAGGGGCGGATCGTGGCTCTGGCATCAGTCAGTAGGTGGTGAGCAATCGCATTGTGCATCACTGGGTTTTTTCTTTTTCCCTCCCCCCCCCCCCTCCTTTTTTTTTGTTATATTCCTTTTCATTACTAGTATTAGTATTATTATATTTCATTATTATTATTGTTAATTTTATATTTTACTTTAGTTATTAAACTGTTCTTATCTCAATCCACGAGTTCTGCCTTCTTTCCCGATTGTCCTCCCCATCCCACCAGGAGCAGGGGGAGGGGGACGGGGAGCGAGGGAGCGGCTGTGTGGTGCTTGGCTTCTGACTGGGGTTAAACCATGACATGGTCATAGCAATGATAGATACTCACTATATATTACATAGAGATAAACATGATGATAGAAAAATCATAGGTTACGCTGACCTGATAACTGTATTGTGCAGAATATACCAGTTTAGAGTATGCCAGCAATAGCTTTATAAGAGTAAGAAACTGTAATGAAATACTGCCATTTCTGGAATAAACATGGGTTTTTAAAGTAACACAATCTATAAAGAATCTAACCAGCTTAGATTGCCAGTGACATGTCCATTTGTTTGTTTTTGCCTTTTAACTGATAGTATTATTTCCTATTTAGTGATTAATACAAGTCTGCTCCTTTAGCTAATACAGTAGTGTTTTATGGATTTTAGAACTTAGCCTTACTCCCTATCTTAATTTCTGGATTTTTCTTACACATACAACTTGTTTTCATGAATTATAAATCATAAAAAGAATTTTAATGTACCTTGATCTTACTATAGATTACAATACAACACTACTGCTTGTCTCTTCTAGGCAGAAAAAGGATCAGACAACAACTGTATTTTGTCGTTTGGTTTTTTTTAAGATCTACTTTACCTGCCACAACAGTTCTTGTGATTTTTGTTTGTGCTTAAAGTACGAAAAAGTAAATGTGCACATTTTATATCCTATCTTTACAACATCAGCCTTTTTATGCAGCGTACACTATTTCATACAGGACATAATTTTGTTTATCTAACTCAAAGAAGCGGCTACCATACTCTAAATAAAACTAAAATTCCATACCTATATATAACTATTTGGAACAGGAAAACTGGCAACACCCTCTCAAGGAAAGGGACATAAAAGAAATGATGTTTTAAGCTTTAAGGGCTGGAGGTGTTTGGAAACCAAGGCTACACAAATAGAAGTGTGTAATGATCTTATATGGAAGGTAGGAAGAAATGGCAATATAGGTTTTAAAGAGCATTAATACTCAAAAGAGTCCAGATTCATCCGAGAACCTGCAAGTTCACATGCCTGTCACAGTTATAGGGTGCCAGTCAGCAGTAAGTCAATTAACATCAGTGATATTATTGTACTACAAAAGTCACCAAGAGCCTTCATTCACCAGGCAGTTGATAGGTGCCTCCTCTATTTACAGATCCGGACCAGCAATGAAGCTGAACATATGCTGCTGCCTTCAGTTCCCCCCTCTTCCCCTTTCCAAAACATTTCTAGTATGGAAAGGACAAAAGCAATGCATAAAGAGCCTTTTGGGTGACATGTTGACTTTTATAATGACAGCAAATGTATCCCATCTCTTCAGTAAAATGTTGATGCAGAAGCAAACAACAATAAAAAACCAATGGGCAATAAGTTATTTTCTTTTAAGCCCCTGAAAGCTTGATTTTGATTATGGACAAAAAATCATTTTAATTCTTGCTACATGTGTACATGCTATTTGCAGTTCATCTCTTTCCAAAGCACTCTCCATTAGCATAGCTTTCCTTACAATACTTAGAATCATAGAATCATTTAGGTTGGAAAGGACCTTTAAGACCATCAAGTCCAACCGTCAACCTAACACTGCCAATTCCACCACTAAACCATGTCCCTAGGCACCACACCTACATGTATTTTTAATACCTCCAGGGATGGTGACTCCACCACTTCCCTGGGCAGCTGGTTCCAATGCTTGACAACCCTTTGGGTGAAGAATTTTTTCCTAATATCCAATCTAAACCTCCCCTGGTGCAACTTGAGGCCATTTCCTCTTGTCTTATCACTTGCTACTTGGGAAAAGAGACCAACACCCACCTCGCTACAACCTCCTTTCAGGTAGTTGTAGAGAGCAATGAGGTCTCCCCTCAGCCTCCTTTTCTCCAGTCTAAACTACCCCAGTTCCCTCAGCTGCTCCTCACAGGACTTGTTCTCTAGACCCTCCACCAGCTTGGTTGCCCTTCTTTGGACACGCTCCAGCACCTCCATGTCTTTCTTGTAGTGAGGGGCCCAAAACTGAACACAGTATTCGAGATGCAGCCTCACCAGTGCTGAGTACAGGGGGACAATCACTTCTCTAGTCCTGCTGGCCACACTATTTCTGATACAAGCCAGGATGCTGTTGGCCTTCTTGGCCACCTGGGCACACTGCTGGCTCATATTCAGCCAGCTGTCAGCCAACACCCCCTGGCAGCTCCTTTGCTGCCAGGCAGCTTTCCAGCCACTCTTCCGCGAGCCTGTAGCATTGCCTGGGGTTGTTGTGACCCAAGTGCAGAACCTGGCACTTGACCTCGTTGAACCTCATACAATTGGCCTTGGCCCATCAATCCAGCCTGTCCGGATCCCTCTGTAGAGCCTTTCTACCCTCAAGCAGATCAATGCTCCTGCCCAACTTGGTGTCGTCTACAAACTTACTGAGGGTGCACTCGGTCCCCTTGTCCAGATCATTGATGAAGATATTAAACAGAACTGGCCCCAATACTGAGCCCTGGGGAACACCACTTGTGACTGGCCGCCAACTGGATTTAACTCTGCTCACCACAATTCTTTGGGCCCAGCCATCCAGCCAGTTTTTTACCCAGCAAAGAGTACGCTTGTCTAAGCCATGAGCAGCGCGTTTCTCCAGGAGAATGCTGTGGGAAACAGTGTCAAAGGCTTTACTGAAGTCCAGGTAAACAACATCCACAGCCTTTCCCTCATCCACTAAGCAGGTCACCTTGTCATAGAAGACGATCAGGTTAGTCAAGCAGGACCTGCCTTTCATAAACCCATGCGGCCTGGCCTGATCACCTGGTTGTCCTGTACGTGCCACATGATGGCACTCAAGATGATCTGCTCCATAACCTTCCCTGGCACCAAGGTCAGACTGACAGGTCTATAGTTCCCCACATCTTCCTTGTGGCCCTTCTTGTAGATGGGCGTCACATTTGCTAACTTCCAGTCAACTGGGACCTCGCCAGTTAGCCAGGACTGCTGATAAATGGTTGAAAGTGGCTTGGTGAACACTTCCGCCAGCTCCCTCAGAATCCTTGGGCAGATCCCATCCAGCCCCATAGACCTGTGTGTGTCTAAGTGGTGTAGCAGGTCGCTAACCATTTCCCTTTGGATTATGGGGGCTTCATTCTGCTCCCCTTCCCTGTCTTCCAGCTCAGGGAGCTGAGTACCCAGAGAACAACTGGTCTTACTATTAAAGACTGAGGGAAAGAAGGCATTAAGTACCTCAGCCTTTTCCTCATCCTTTGTCACTATGTTTCCCCTGGCACCCAATAAAGGATAGAGATGATTCTTAGCCCTCCTTTTGTTGCTAATGTATTTATAGAAACATTTTTTATTGTCTTTTACAGCAGTAGCCAGATTAAGTTCTAGTTGGGCTTTGTCCCTTCTAATTTTCTCCCTACATAACCTCATGACATCCTTGTAGTCCTCCTGGGTGGCCTACCCCTTCTTCCAAAGGTCATAAACTCTCTTTTTTTCCTGAGTTCCAGCCAAAGCTCTCTGTTCAGCCAGGCTGATCGTCTTCTCTGCTGCCTCGTCTTTTGGCACATGGGGACAGCCTGCTCTTGCACCTTTAAGATTTTCTTCTTGAATAATGTCCAGCCTTCCTGGACTCCTTTACCCTTCAGGACTGCCTCCCAACAGACTCTGTCAACTAGTTTCCTAAACAGGCCAAAGTCTGCCCTCCGGAAGTCCAAGGTGGCAGTTCTGCTGACCCCCCTCCTTACTTCTCTGAGAATCGAAAACTCTTATCGTTTTGTGATCGCTATGCCCAAGACAGCCTCCAACCATCACATCACCCACAAGTCCTTCTCTGTTCACAAACAACAGGTCCAGTGGGGTGCCTTCCCTAATTGGCTCCCTCACCAACTTATATAGGTGATTGAGAAATGAATACAGCTGCTCTCTTCTCCATGCTTTAAAAAGCATGTTTACCCTGGATGAATGTTGTGAAGCTTTTTAGCTGCTGAAGGGTCCCATACCAAAACAGGATTTCAATACTGTGACCTATGGTTTTGAACTCAATTCACCTGTCCTTCACCACTTGCAAGTTTCACTTGTACTTTAAACTGCTTTAGGATCTCTGAACGATTAGAGACCAGTTAAAGGAAAGATACTTGCTGAATGTTTAGAAGCATGTTTAGCTTCACCATTAGGGGGATAGGGAACCTACAGGTTAATTTAAATAGGACACTTAATTCAAATAACTCTGGAGAGGGGAGATGAACCCCACAGCCATATAATTTCTAACATGGATGAAACTCATAATAAAGAGTGCTTCTTAATATTTCCTACTGCACTCCAATTTAAAGTTTACTTTCATCTTTATTTTCAAATATTTATCAGTCTGAAACAGTGAAAGAAATCTGTTAAAATTCTGGAACAAACCTGTATTTTCAGAGTCCTTTCCTACCTTTGCTTTCCACATTAACCAAAGCTTGAAGACATCAATATGTCGGCCACACTGAATTGTCTTGTCCCCTGTGACAAAAGCTGTACCATACTGTTTATCTGGCTGGAACAGATAGCCTGTGAACATCTGGTTACAACATTGTAGAAGATCCTAGTAAAACAATATGATGGTCACTTTGTAATGATATATGTGCAAGTAACCCTTTAGGAAAACTCAACTTTTTCTTTCTAACTGGAGTTTAAAAGAAAATAAGCAGGACTAAAAACCTCTCCTTGCTCAAAGCCACACCTCCATCAACTGAAGAGAAATAAAACTTAATGAAGCAGTAAGAGGATCTTTCTAGCTTAAACCCATGAAAATTAACAGCCAAACATGTGAGGAAGCATCATGTTATGTTAAAAGTGATCATTCTCCCAAATGTGTTTTTCAGGCATTTAATTTCACCTCTAAGACAATATGTTTCCTGTTGCTCCTGTGGCTAAGAATGACAGCCCAGACCTTGGTAAACCTAACCATCAAGTAAGCAACCCTGTTAAACTTCTCATAATGGTACCTCACAGGTAAGTTGAGTTTATTTGCCATATAAAGTCAAGGTTAAAGACTGTAAACCCCTACAGGTAATTAATGCACCCACTGCAACATTATCCGGCGGCTTGTCTACATGAGACAATTAGTGAGCACTTAGCTAGGCTATAAAATAATGCTACATTCCCTATGTGGGCTTCAAGCATTTCCATAAGAAGTTGGTTGCTGCACTTTGAAAGCTATCCCATGCTGACTATTTGAAGAACTATTTGCATAAGGAAATAGAAGTAACTAACATGCTATAAATTTACACCTTTCCCTGCTGCATGCTGACTTCTCCTGCACATAAAACTCCCAGACACACTGAACTCCACATAGTGTACTAAGGTACCTAGCAGTACAAAGGATGATTTAACTTTTACTGTGGCACATTCCATTTGCCAGGCATTAGTTTGGCAAGCAAGCTTTGCTCTTGAAAGAATGGCAGCTTCCATAGGTATTTTAATGAAAAGGTGAGAGAAGTGAGTAGTCTGGTCTTCTGATTCATACAAAGAGACAATACTTACAATAACAACTAACCCTGGGTTCTGATAGAACCCCTCTCAAATCTTTTAATTCAGTGTACTGCCAAATATTTGCAACAGCTTAGAAAAAGAAGTCTGGGTTTGTTGGAAGAATCCCAAATCAGATATTGTACCATGCAAACCTGATAATAATTCTGCCTTCCAATTTTAAATCTTTAAATTTATAAATGCATAAGCAAATATAAGCTTGGCTTACACAGCCTTGCAAGATCTTTGAGCCTGCTTCTGGATTTCAGACAACTCTCCCCAAAAAGGAGCAATCTATGGAAGAAATCAATGCTATGCACATCAGCATTCAAATGGTTTTATGTGCAACAGCCAACATTTCCTTAAAATGGTTTCCTAATATGAGGCATGTAAGCCTATGTATAGCATCTATCTAGAAGTTTTCAGGAGGGGCTAATGGACTAGAGCTATAAACTCCAAAATTTGAAAAAAATTTCAGACTGCTTAGTAAACACAATACCAAAATTGGCTAAAGATACAAACCATAATTATTCACACCACTTCACAACAGCAGCAAAACGCCAAAACCAAAACTAGCTACTTTCCCCGCTACACCCACATACTTATACCAGAGCTAAGAATTTTGTTTAGGAAGCATAATCAACCTTACTTTGTTACAAGCCAAGTATCCTGAAGTAGGACAATAAACTGAATGACAACTCTGAAGACAGACAGTAACTCCGGAGCTCAAATGTTGTATGCTGCACAGGTAATGTGTTTAATTTTTGGAGTTGGCTTAGCCGATACAAGAATAACCATCTTAGAAGTGGTACGTGCATGAGTGCACATAGTGGTACTGCATGAGTCCAGGCAGAACTTATGTCTGTAATAGTGAAGACCATTCTTCTTCACTGTCCCATCTTTTCCCATTTCTCAAATTCCTATTCCATTTCAGGGTGAACTGGAAAAAAGGGCGCTCTTCCAAAAAAGAAAAAACCCAAAAATATAATGGCACTTTATCTGTAAGACTGCTTCTATTTGTGTGTGAAACAGTCTTATATATCTATCACATAACATGGCCCAATTATTTTTGCCCATCAGAAAACTTCCGTCACTTTTCATCAGAAGCTACCCAAAGACAACACAAGCTCTTAAGTGCTTTTGCAAATGTAGATCCTATCCCTGCTGTGGAGGTAATGTAGCTGAAGAACATTTTCTGAGCTTTCTTGGCTCTCCCCCTAAACACATATGCAGGTGTTTCAGCAGTGTGAAAAACAATTGAACAATAACAATAGCCCACATTTTAGATCAACCTGAAATGCAATATTTAAGCATCGAGTACCACAATAATTTTAATTTACTTTTTAAAATAGCTTAGCTGTGAGCTAACAGAGTCAACATGTTTCACTTCAAAATATAATCAAAGCGAAGCATTTCAAATTTTCCTCCATTTGGAGAAAACTGGCTGAAATAGCAGGCCATAATTTGACACAAATTAACAAACAGTCCTCATTCTCTTCAAAAACAGATTTTTCAGCTATTTTATTATTTCCCAGGAGGGGGAAATATATATCCTGCTCTGTCTTTTACAATCGGTATCAATGACAATTTTCTGTGAGTTGATGCTGCCAGATTTCAGATAGCATTGTCAGATTCAACTCGACATTAACATTAAAAATGAGAGTGAAAACAACAACCTGCCTTTTGAATTTCAGTATTTTAGCCTCCAAATCTGCTGGAATCATTTTCCCAGTGTCAAAAATTGAGAGAAAAAGCCCAAAGACGATAATGTCATTTATTCTTCTGATTAGTCTTTAAATATACAGGAAATCAGGTACCCAATTCTACTTCTAAGACTATTCATAGTACTCTGTGATCCTTATTATTTACCATGCTACTAAGTTCATGTCATCTACAAATTTTACCAGCCATAATTTCACGTCATCATCAAAACTGTTGAGAAAAATAACAACACTAGAGGAAGGACCAATTCCCAAATTAATCTTCCTCAGCCCCTTTTCATCCAAGAACTACCTAAACTTTTGTGAAAAGTGATCATATGCCATTTGTGCATAGAGATCCTTACAATCCTTTTGCAGGCTTTTGCTTGCTTGGTGTCTTTGATCACGTATAGCCTCAGTCCCTCACGCGGGCAAGACCGGGGCATGCAGCAGCCGTCCTCACCTCATCACTGAGGTGAGTTGGGTTGGCAGGAAGAAGCTGGAGCACCAGTTTGCTGATCAACACTGCCTCATAGGACCATAGCCAACCTTTTCCTTAATATTTACCCTATGGACAGCTACATTTACTAAGGAACCACCTTTTAAAGCCATCTATGGTCCAGGGAGCTTCTTCCCCAAACTAGAAGTCAGCTGTCATGCCCCAGCCTCTTTCAGGGCAAAACCTTCCAAAACCAGTATTTTCTACTTTTTCAGTGTCCTTACTTAAAATTTCAATGTGATTAAATTAATTTTATTTTTTAATTTTGTGCTAGGTGCAGGTGCCCAGGTGCTGGCAGGAGCAGTAGGGGGCTGCAGGGGCGGCCTCTGTGAGGAGCGGCTGGAGCTGCCCCATGTCAGACACAGCCGGTTCCAGCCAGCTCCAGCGGCCCCACCGCAGGGCACAGCTGAGCCCCTCAGCCACGGGCGGGCGCCTCGGGGAAAGCCTGGGTAAGAGAGGGCAAAACGCTGCCCGGCAGCCAGGGCTGTCTGAGGGAAACAGGGTGAGAAACAGCCCTGCGAGCCCCGAGGGGAGAGCAGGAGGAGGGCAGGAGGTGCTCCAGGCGCCCCAGCAGAGATGCCCTTTGCAGCCCCTGGAGAGGGAAGAGTCCATCTCAGTTTTGAGTATCGGTGAAGAAAAGTTAGACATGAGAATGTGGTAAGTTTCAGAATTGCCCATCATGTTTCAGAGTAAAGATTCAGAGACCGAGTCAACAGATTCGGTCATTGAGGCAACAGGGAGTGGAAGCATCATATATTTGTAACCTTTCAAAAATAAGAATAACAATGATAGACAGCAGTATGAAAATAAAGCACTACAGGGAATACTGCATTTTTTCCAGACATCTTAATAATACTTATCCCCCTTCACCTCATGCTTTCATTGACAGAAACAACACCACTCTCAGCTGAATTTTTTTCTCCCCTCAATCTCAATGTTATGTCACATGATATAAGCATACAACATATAACTGTGGCCATCTTCCATGTTGAAGAGCAGCAAAACAGGGAGAAATACACCATCTGGAAATGCTTCAGTTTGCTCTGCTTTCTCACAAATGAATGGGGTCAAGGAGCCAAGGAGAACATACAGTAATGCCTTGAACTTCTGGGATTCGGGGGGGTGGGAACATGTATGTGTGTTGAGTGGTGGGAATCGCCCTCTTAAACGCCCAGGACATCTCAACCTTAATATCCAATTTTGCAAAAGAAGATAAACCTTGAAGCAGAGAGCTCCACAGAAAGGAATGTTGCTTTTTAAATACTGGTACTACAAACTGAGTTCCATGTAGCTTTCACAAGATGCTGCATTAAGCAAAGAAAACGTGAACAAAGGTATCAAAGTTTAAACACAAACATTTGGTTCTCATCCATTACGTAAGATCTAAGAAACAAACAGACCTCCCCTCATCCTGCCCCCTAATTTTGTTTCATGATGCTTCTCAGAAGAATTTGACAGCATGCTGAGCATCACACAGTTGTAAAGAGTGCAAGGTGAGGGGTTTCCCCCCTGCAAGACTCCCGGTTTGCATTTTGACAATGCCAGGAAATAGCAAAGAATTCAGTAATAGGTGGTGTGGGTGTTGGTTTTGGTCTTTTTTTTTCCTCCAATGAAATTCAACTGAAATATTCTTTTAATAAGAAAAGCCTGAAGCAGAACTAAAGAGATGTGCCCTACAGCCCTGCACATATTCCAAGAGCAATGAATAGAAAAGAAATATGTCTGTAAACCTTTCCCGGAAACTGCTACTGCATCTATTCCACTAGCTTTATGCAGAGGACAGAAGATCACATTCCAGTGAGAAGAAAAAAGCCTTCTAAACAAAACAGTAGAGGTCTAAAATGAAAGTAATTCAGACAGACTGAAAATGGTAGTGGGTGCTTGGACAGAAGCTCAGAAGAATGTAGACTCCAGCCAAGGCTGCCCTAGCTTAAAAGGTCAGTTCCCCACCATCTGTTCCAGTGCACCCACATCCCTTTGGGCAAATCCTGCCTTTTGGAAAGCAAAGGCAGGTCTCTTGCACTCCCACCTGTGCCCCAAGGAGGCACTGTGATATGAGCAAGGGCCTCCCACCCCACCCCAAGCTCCTGGGCTGCTACTGCCCCAATGAGACTAACATATTACAGGTAGGAGCACCTGGAAAATTATCACACCCCTGGAAAGGCTGATTTAAGAAAGGAGGAATCTATCTTATCCCACGTTGGTTTTCTTCCCCATGTTTCCTGAAATGGCTGAGCAACGCATTGCTCTTTGCGCAAAAGGTGGCAAGAAAGCCCAATCCCATTCTCTGCCCAAAACACTTTCTACCACCCTGACTCACACCAAAAAGCACCATCTCCTGAAGGCAAATAAGCAATGAGACTGTGGAATATATTAGGAGAGTCCAATACTTTTTACTCCATTTTTAGCTCAGGCACAATAACCACTTTTTACTTAAACTGAACAGGGTAAGACCGGAATTAAGACCTGCAAAAAGCAACTTGTAAAACTGAACCCTGTTTTTACGAACAGTGAGTTTTGTTCAGGACAGTCAGAGTTCATTTTATAAAATGGGATTCCTGCTAGGAAACAGAACCAAAGGCACACTGCGTCAGAGGAAGTTAAACACAACAAAACATTCTTGAGAGGCATGGCTTGTCTTACTTTTTATCACACTTCACCGCAATTACATTATCTGTCCCAATTCCAAGAACCGCTGCTGCTTTCTTCAGTGAGTAATGGCTCTTAAATATAAAGAACAAAAAATATGAGGGAGCTTTAAGCATATTCATGCATACATGAAATATAAGTGGTATATATATACGTATACTTACATATGGTAAGTGTTCCTCTTCATTCTTTCTGTCCTAAAGAAATACATTGTGTGTGACTCAGTTACGTTAAAATACCAGCATTGAAGAGGAGCCATGTTAAAGTTCACCAGCGTTCTGTTGGTTTGTGTCTTCAGCAGGAGCAGCAACACGTCCTTCAGAAGAAGCTGTCTGTCTTCTGTAATGCATTCAGTTGTGCTACGCTGTACCATGCCATATAGGAAACTAACAGTTTTTCCTCACATGGTTTCATAATGTGTTCTGATAAGAAGGTCACATATGTGTATATATATATTTAATCATAGATAATTAACTTAAGCATGGTACTTAGCAATTTACTAAATTTCACTCAGTAACAAGGAAGAAGCAATTTTGGAATGTTCCTTGTAGTTTAGGATGGCATTATTATTGAGCAAGATTATCATATAGCCATGCAATATTATTAGCCATTTAAATTACAGTAGTAACACAACATTTGTATCATGAATACTTACAAAGTGGTTGGTTACTTAAGCATTGGTTAGTGCAGTTAGTCCTAAAGCTGTAGGTGAAAGCACTCAGATATATAACTACTTAGAATTTCTCAGATCAAACATTAGGGGATTTGCATAATATAAAGGAATAAATGTATCTGAACTATTCTCCATCGCTTTTGTTTGGGTAATAATATCCTTTACGTTAAAGTGAAAAACTAAAACCATGAAAAGCTTTGCTATCTGTTCTATTGCATGCCTTCACAGCAACAAAACAGAAAGCAGGCAAGTAGGGAACATTGCCCTCTGAAATGACATCCCCAAACCACAGCTGAGGCAACAGCATCAGGGTGACACTTGCCATTGCCCGACCCTACAGCTACAGGGTCACACTGTTCCTCTTCAAACACCTGCAGGGAGGCAGCCAGTCCCCACAGAGGGCTGTCACAGTCCATTTGGATCTCTCAAATTTACAGGACAACATACTCTGATTTAAACTTTATTTCATGAGCTCATTAAGAAATATGACAAACACACACAACAAACACGAGCTCAATCCCCTTTTGTCCAGACTAATCTATCACGTGAATTCACTTATCAACCATTCAAGTCATAAGGTTTCATAACTTATAATCCATAACTCATTTGTGCACCTATGGGGGGGGGGGGGGGGGGGGGGGGGGGCGGCGAGAAAAAAGAAAAAGGTTACCTAGCCAACAGTGAAAGTGCTCATCCTTCCTCCTCCATAACAGTGTGGGCGTACCCTGTATGACACCGGGAAGCATGAAAGCCTCAGCAGTCCAGCTGCTGTGGGATCCGCTTCAAAAGCTTTTTAGGTAAGCTGACGTTTTCAACCTTCCAAGCTTGGAGGTTTGGTCTATACCATTTCCATAAATTAGCAGATTCTGACCAAACTGCCAGACAAAGATGATGGACAGCAATTTGCAGATTATAATGGCTGCCTAACGGCCCGTTAGCTCTTTCTGGCCACCTGTCCTGCCTATGTGGTGCTCTCGCTTTGACCTAATGGCACTGCTCCCAGCATATATCAGGCCTATATATATAATATATATCATATATTAGCCAAAAATCTAAGCAGGAGTTGAGTGAACAGTCACAAGTGCGCAGCCACTGCTCTGAGTGGCACATCCATCCCACCTACATTGCCACCACAGGGTGTCCTGGGAGTCCCTGAGGCAAGGCTGGGAGCGGGGCGGGGGAAGCAGGAGAAGGGAGCACAGCTTGGCTGTCCAGCTGGCCGTGAGGCACCCTGGTCCTACCAGGCAGATTCTCACACTTGGGGAAGAAACGCTCAGTTTTGCTGATGCTGTTGAGACCCTAGTATCAGCTTTTACACACCGAGAGGGTGTTGCTTTTCAGAGTCATACCTCAAGTTATTTTTGCTGAAAATTAACACTGGACTGTGTAGCACAGTCTTTGTGCCACACCATCACATTTGAGACATTCTCCGTGGGGTCTGTAGTGATGTTGGGTGACTACAATAACCCCAAAGCATCAAGGACTGATTTAAGGTAAAATTACAGTCCTGTCAATTTATGCTCTGTGGAGCGAGGGGGTTTGACAGCGACCTGACATGTATTGTAGAGTTAAAAAAAAAAATCTTTAACCAAAATTGACCTGTAAGACCGACAGTCAGGAAACCGATACTGCCTAACAAGGTCCATTTAGCACACGGACATTATCATGCAGTACCAGCCCACTTCACCATAAAACTCCAAACAAGTCTGAAGATAGACAACTCCTAGCCAGTAACAAGTATTTACATGAGCTTGGTGAAAGGCTTGCAGGCTGTTTTCTGTCACCTGTAATACAAAAAGGACAACGCACTGTGTTTGGCAAAAGTGAATTACATAACATGCAAAAATACTGCACTGTTTAATGACTTGCATGTAACTGAAATCAGTTTTACTTAGTTTACACTGCTCTATTAGATTACAAAGCCATACATATTTTTACCTGAAAACAGATTTATGAGAGGTGCTTGTAAGGTATAGCTATGCACTGTTGCCTAGTACTAGAGCCTAAGGGAATGTTTTCTGCTTTTCCTTTAACTGAACTTTCCTATAAACTTCCTGCCTTTCAATTATTTTAAAATACATGGCTACAACCAACCTGATATAATAAATTTATTCAGTACAGACTTACTAGACATGACACTGAAGCACTGGTATTTTCTAGTGAAACCAAAGTCTGTAACACAACAGTCCTATAAATTTAGCTTAGAATGTCAAAGAAAATAATTATAATCTAACCAGCCCAGATTAATATATCACACCACCACCTGAACTGAAAACCAGACCAGGATAACCTCAGCCGTTAGGTAACAAGTAGCAACAGGAATTTTCTTTGGAGGACAAAAATTGGAAGCTGAGTTTTAAAGCAAGCAAGAAAAAAATCTGAAACTTCAGGCAGAATTCTGGGTGGCTTTTTGGCCTTCTGCATGCAATTTTTTTTCCATATGGCCAAGTTTGCCTGGAGCACAGAAATTTAGGCTAATAAGTAATAAGCTATGTTTGCACGCCAGATTGTCAGAATGATGCACAAATTAATTATAAACAATGGCTTTGCTATCACCAATGAAGCCAAGTGCATGCTTAATTTAATTGCAAACATCAGGAATGAAAAATGGTGGCTCACGCACTTTGACACCAGCCCCTTTTTTCCCCTGCAAATTATACTATAGCCTGTCAGAGGGGACTGAGAGACTTTTGCAGTCCTTTGCAAAAAAGTTCCCTATCCAAATACAAGTTGCTCAACTCAGAAGGACTACTTACATGTTCAAAGTGTATGATGGAATAAAATTAGGGACTGTAGATCCAGTCTACTATCTGATATTAATTAAGAAATGCAATATAGATGAGAAGCCTTATAAACAGTTTTCAAAGGTTATCAGACAAGGTAACACTGCTAGTTAAAAATAACCACATCCACAGTCTTAAAGATGATAAAAATGTTACCACATACACATACTCTGCATACTTCTTTCTCCACCTACCCTTTCCAAAGGGAATCATATATACTGTGATTATCCAGATTTCTCTACTCTAATTTGTTCCATTTTTTGTACACATAATGAAGAGCTAAAAGTATATTGTGATTGGGAAAGAGGTAGGAGCATTGTTTATCAAGACCTGAAAAACACTGGCTACTTCCATGAATATAAAACCTTATTCCAGCATCTCCAGAAATAATTAAAACAAACAAACAAAAACTCAAAACCTTTCCTCACAGGCACGTAAGTATACATTGTCTTCCCCTCCAATATATTACAAACCACTCTTGAGTTACATGCCCAAGAACCTAAGATATAATTCTGGGAGTGACAGAATATCCTGTTGGTACCTCAGCTAAGCCTGCAGCCATCAGTTCTTTCCTCTGTTTCCCTTAGCAACTGTGGAAGTACTTCTCATTAACCCTGTGACTTCTTTTCTTATATAAATGCACTTTGGTCTTTTACTCCTTTCTATTTATCCTATCTCTTAACACTATTCATTTTCTGCAAGTAGAACGCATTTGCTAATGCTCTCAAGGCCACTCCTGCTCCATTCTTACCCATTCCCCACTTCTGGAAAGCTGTATTTTCGGTCCTGAAACCTATCAAAATTTCTTTGACAAAAGCCCGCTTTTTATTCATTATTATTTCATGGAGGTTAAAAAAAGAAAATGAGTTTAGGGCAAATATCTAACAAGCCGTATACTGAAAATATTATTCTGAATAATCCAGCAACTAATATTACAAAGACAAAAATATTTCTTTTATTTTTTTTTGGGGGGGGGGGGGGAGGAGAAGGTGTTGTATGTATACCTGTACACACACATATATATGTATAGCCATACGTATGTGGGGGTTTTACAGGGAATTCATTAAACAAAGATTTTTAGGGTACACAAATATAGCAGAACCAGCCACGTACACACACTGTAGTTTAGATTTCTTAGGAGATTCTTTGGGCAAAGCTATGGCAGGAGGTCAATTCACCCTTTGCTGAACCTGCTGTGTTCCCTCCTATATGGGTCTATAAATGCTCCCCAGTCAATAAAGTCTTGCATGAAGATATCTAGTTCTGGTCAAACATCCTAAAATATTAATTCTTCATGTATTAGTCCTCCACCTACAGTTTCACAGGGCAGAGCACAGAGATATTAGAGGTTTTGATCTGCATCAACAGTGGATTTTAATTCAACATATTTGCAAAGAAGTACAGTAATTCTTCTGGTTAGCACACCCAAGTCAAACATGTAAGATTAGTTGCTATTAAGCAAAATGTAAGAGATGGGTATTTTAATATAATTGTCTACAGATGTTCTGCCAACAGTCACTAATGCCCTGAGGAGACGTCCTGCGCGAAGTGAACGGGGAGCGCTTGCAGAAGCCGCTGCTCTCAACTAAGACTCTCAGCGAAGGCTGGCTGCCCTGCACTGGCAGAGCCAAGGTCTGTCCTGTACTGTTTTGTCATGCCCCTTGCTGAGCAGGGGAGAAGTGGGAATACAGTCAGGAAAGGAATGCTTTAAACAGATGCTGTCCACCACTGTTGAGAAACAAATGTATGACCACACCTTGGGTTTATCTGCACTAAAAGGTCAAGATACAGGAGTAATTGCTATAATTTCACTTGCTACAAAAGACTGGTATTTACAGTACATACATGTTAGTATTCGCTGTAGCTGTGAGCCATTCCCCAGCTAGACCAATAATGTCAAGGGCACTAGAAAGATGAATGAAGTAGCGAGGATGTCCCAAAACTATAGACAAGTAAACCAGATTCTGTGTAATAAATAGTTTTCTCAGCACAGTCTCTATTATCTTTTGTCAAGTGATTATTTAAAAGGATATGGAAATCAATATGGGACACAAGAGCATGCTTCATGGTAATGTTGGGAAAGACAGACATCCTTGAGAAAAGGATATAATGGAGGCTGTAAAGCATTAGGCACCATTAAAAAAATTTAAATTAATCAACTAAATTTAATATCTACATCAGGATGACACGTAAGTGTTTGCTGAAGTTATTCATTTTGGCATATGTTCAGAAGCATCCTATTTTCTTTAGGGCTAGAACTCCATATGTTCTTGAACTCCATATGTCCTTGAATATCTGAACAAAACCAAATGGTTTTACATCTTTCTGCTACTTCCTGGACTGTACTGAGTTAAGGACTGTGCTCTACTTAATGCCTCTGTAAATACAGCAAACAAGTTAGCTGACGATATAGAGGAAAAAAATGGACATGGGAAGTCAGCCAAGCATGTCAAACAATGCCTTAATGAAGAGGGGAAAAATGAAACCATGCAAAACCCAATCCAATCTTGCAAAAGCATCACCATTTCAAATAACATTATCATTAATGAGGGAGCAAGGGGAGCATTTTCCTCCTGCGTTTATAGGTACATATCAAACTGTAGCATCTAAGTAAGAAAGTAAGAGTACCCAATTTAGAAGCCTATTTTTTTTTTTTTTTCCCATTGACCATGCAGAGACCCCTAAATGAGACAGCATAAATAACTTCTGATCTGTTAACTGGTCCCAGAGTAGTACATCTCTTCCCACCAAATGTCTTCTATAACAAAACCTTTTCGGAGCATTATGAACATTACTAGAAACATAGAATTGGCACAAAATATATACCACACATTTGATAAACCCCAGATTTTCATACAAATCTAGTCCAATCCATGAATCAGTATTTCATGCATCCATGAAACGATCTAACAATGAGGCATGTATGTTTTTGCTACTTTACCTGTTTTAACTCTGTATTTTAAGGTGTCCCCATAATCAGCAAGCATTTGTTCCAAGGGCTCTGGCTGGTCAGACAGTTCCAGGCTGAACCCTTCCAAGCCTTCCAGAAGCTGATGGGGGTAATGAAAGTCCAGGACTATTTTCTCTGTCACAGGTTCTCTTAATGTAACTCAGGAGAATCTCTGCCACCTCAAGCAAGAACTGTTCTGTGAAGCCTTCAGCATTTTTAGCAGGTAACACATCTATGCATAAATGAGGAGAACATGCAAATCAGTGTTAAGCGCTATCAGCTCAGCCAGGCTGGTCAGAGACTATTTCAGTGACTATGAATATTCTGCTGAGTTTCTCCCTGTATATCCATTTCACATGCAATCAAACAGGAATGGGGATGTAATAAAACAGTGAGGAAAAGGAAAAACATGGTTAAGAACATAGGGCCTTAGCACATGAATGTTTTTGCAATATTCTTAATTATGCTGTACTTCTTGCTTCAGGCATAAGAAGTGCCACAGAGTGCAAACCTGGCTCGTGAGAGACTCTTCATTTGCTTAGTGGCCATCTGCCAGTGGGTAAGATGAGGAAGGATGAGAAAGGAAGCATTAGCTCGCTTTGCAGCCATTCCCAGGACACAGCAGTGTACTACTCCTCAACTCCACCTTCCAGCAGCAACAACAGAACACATCTCCCAGCAAGAAAGGGAGACTTTATCCATAAATCTTCACACTGCTCCAGAGAGGTGGCTGCCGCAGCGATCACAGTGGTTTCACGGGAAGAAGTGCAAAACACAGAGGGTGAACATCCTTTCTCCCTCAGCATGGTCCTGAAAATGCCTTTGTTCATATTTACAGGGGAATTAGGAAGATGGACACAGCTGGAGGACAGGAAAAGATTTCCATGGCCTGGCTAGTCTCCTTCAATCCTCTGCATAACTGTTTTAGGAATCCACACCATCAGCAGTTTTCAGCCTCTCTGGCTGAGGCAGCAACCTCAACAAATACTCTTCTCTCAGATTTTCCCTGATAAGAAGAAAGGAAATTTTATTTCTGGGTAAGTTTTGAAGAAGATATAGCAATGATGAAAAGAGACTGAGAGAACTCCGAAGAGTGATAATGCACAGAGGTAGAGGTTGGAGAAAGGGGATCTTCATGCTTAGTGTCCTTCAGTTTCTGCTCTCTCACATGTGGTGGTGGCCCCTAAGGACCCTGCCACAGTAGCTCCACAGCATGCTATTGAGGCCCTGTGAGATCTTCCTGAGAGAACAGGCAAAGAGGGTGTGTTCTCAGTAACATTTAAGATGTAGCAATCACAAATTAAGTTTGTTTTTTGTTTTTGTTTTTTTTAATTTAGCCTTACCTGATGCGTAGATATTTGAAAAATAATTCCCAAAGCTCCCAGTGCAAGTCTCTCTCTCCTTACCCTCTTGCTGGAGACTGCAGATGTGTATTTTACTTGCATCTCTAGGTTTAGAATTAATGTCTTCATTTGCAGAAATACCCTCAGCATAGGGGAGAAGAATAAGAAAAACATTATTAGGAACATAAGAACTTCCATACCTGTGAGATTAGCTCTCCATCTGATCCAACTGAAGATAGGATTAATTATTTGACTATGAAAGTAACTTTTTGGTCTCACATAGCACTGATGCTGAAAAAAGCAACAGATGGATTTGAAGAAGCACCCTGAAAAAACCACAACCAACCCCAAAAATCTGAGGTGAGGTTGCTGCACCTGGGAAGGCAGAGTAGCCTGAACCACAAGGATTGTTGTGTCATGGTAGAGCAACTGGTTTACCTGTATGTTGTCCTGAATCTGATTCCTAGCTGTGAGAGAGAGGAGGAAAGGGGAGAGATTAAACACACCGATACAACCTGTGGTTTGAGAAGTCACCACGCTGCAGGTTGCTGGAAGCTGGAGGATTATGCTGGGGTAAGTATCACTGCGGGGTTTTCCTGCATTATGGTCATTACCAAGGGTAGACTACAGACAAGGGGCAGTCACAGGATATTGAGACAGACAGACATTGGCCTGTGGGCCATTCTTTTGTTCTTATTATTACTAAAACTCTTATTTCAACAAGAACAGCGGCTAAGTCCTGGGCTTTGCTTAACATCCAGGTTAAACTGATGCTTAAAATTTACGAAGGAATAACTGACCAGCTATTCTGAAAGTCAATAAAACAAGAATAGTTTTGGAAAAAGCTTTGCTGTCTTGGGATTTGCACAGGCAGGATAATTTACATGGACTTTTATCAAATAATTGCATTTGATGTAACTTTAGGTTCTGTTTTCATGGTGTAGGTAAGGAATATGATTAGTGTCACTTGGCTTTTAAGATAATAAAAGTAACTGAAGCAAGTGTTACTTTTTCTCCTCTGTCACAATGGTACCACAGCCCTTACTGGATAGTTATATTTCCTTTGCTCTTAGCAACCAAGCACTTCATTCACTGAAAAAACAAAATGTAAGCAAAAAAAGCAACTTGAGAATGCAGTTAGTGCTGGCCTACAAAGACAGTGGTAAATCTGATAGCCCTTGGAAAACCAGATATGCAGTGCCCAAAGCAGCTTGTAAGTTGTGAAAATAGTCTTTAAAAAAATTAAAGACTAATCTAGTTTTTCTGACTGCCTAAATTTAAAAGAGGGCTTCACTTTTGTTCCCTTAAAGTGATCCATATATATTTGTTTTGTCATCTTTCCTACTTGCTCTGACTCCCAGCGCAATGCACCTGTCCTGTGCTTTTATCCTCTGCTTTCCAGTTGATCGCACATTTGCTAACCATGAAAACTTAGCAGCATTACTTGGTAAACTCAACCTTTGGAGAGACGGTGAAGCCCACAAAAGAAATTTCAGCTGAGCAGTATCAAGAGGATCACTCCTAGGAGGGCTGCAGAGTCCACCCCTCTGGGTTTGACATACTCACACTGTAAGGTTCAAATGTCTAAAGAGTTCCAGACTAGTCAGAGAGCTGTTCAGGCTAACCAGGAAAAATGGTCCCACTTAGATCTCTCCCCATGCCAGCTGCTTGGATTTAGTAACATTTTTCCCCTAGAAAAACAACTCAACCCTGAACTCCTTTCTACAGGAAAGTGCCTATATCTCCCCCCCCCCCCCCCAAAAAAAAAAAAGTCTGGGTCAAGCTCAGAGAGCAGAGAACATGGTGGTATCTTTCCTTTATTTGGTATCTCAGTGAGCAGATGGTGGAAGACCTGTTTTTAAAGCTTATCTCTGCTTTATCACCAAGCAAGGGATTAATCATCTGGGAAGGGAAGCAGGAAAAGAAGGAAGAATCACACTTTCCAAACTGTAACATCAAGGACTGGTTTTCAAAGGGTAGGGAGCCAGGACACTGCTCTTGCACCAATAACTATTTGTGTGTTTATTATTAAAACTTACCTTAGCTATCTGCTTTACCAAATTCATTTTCCATATCTGAAAATATCTGTTTTCTTAAGAATATCTGTAATATCTATAAAGTCAATAAAAATATCTGTAATATCTGTAGGAATAACATAATACCTGTTTTCTTACTTGCATAGTTGGCAGCAAGCCTATTTCAAAGATAACAGCCTTTATAGTTGAGGTCTTAAGCTTGCTAATTTAATTTAGGGTGGAAATATGCCAATTGTCCTTGTCATGTTGATGACAGACAGATTTATCAGGCTGGGCTAAAAGAGCTGTAGGCTCCCCCTTGCTGACAGACCTGTTTTCTGGGATCACGTGCCAGGAAAGCAGCTACATCACTGCAGAACATCATTCTCAGTCTGTAGAGTGTCTCACATCCAGCACTGCAATATCTACGTTGTCAGCTTTTCCTTCTTCCTCCATACATGCACTGTCCCATGGAGAGGTATGGTCAGGCATATGTGCCCTGACAGCCATAGGACAGAGCTGGTCTGGGGGCAGTTCTGTCCAGCCCTTTTTCTTACCCTCACACTGCAACAGGAACATGTAGTGATGCTGACCCACACCTGTTTCCCCCCGGCTGGCAAACAGCCTGCTTCTGGGAGACTGCAATATGTCGTGTCCACAGGTCTTGGCGTGTGCATGGCCAGGCACAGACAGCCAAGAACCAAGACTGTGGCTTGCGGAGGGGTAAAGAAGGCAGAGAGTTTTCTACAGCTGAAAAAGTTGGACTACCCTGTTAGACATTATTAATACTTAGCTGAGTAGAATAAAATAGACTACTTCAGTTCGAAGGGACCTACAACGATCATCTAGTCCGACTGCCTGACCAATTCAGGGCTGACCAAAAGTTAAAGCATGTTAAGGGCATTGCCCAAATGCCACTTAAACACTGACAGGCTTGGGGCATCGACCAGCTCTCTAGGAAGTCTGTTCCAGTGGTTGACCACCCTCTTGGTAAAGAAATGCTTCCTAATGTCCAGTCTGAACCTCACCTGGCACAGCTCTGGACCATTCCCACGTGTCCTATCGCTGGATACCAGGGAGAAGAGAACAGCACCTCCCTCTCCACTTCCCCTCCTCAGGAAGCTGTAGAGAGCAATGAGGTCGCCCCTCAGCCTCCTTTTCTCCAAACTAGACAAGCCCAGAGTCCTTAGCCACTCCTCATAGGACATTCCTTCCAGCCCTTCCACCAGCTTTGTTGCCCTCCTCTGCATGCATTCAAGGACCTTCACATCCTTCTTAAATTGTGGGGCCCAGAACTGCACACACTATTCAACATGAGGCCGCACCAATGCTGAATACAGCGGGATAATCACCTCTTTTGACCGGCTGGTTATACTGTGTTTGATGCACCCCAGGATGTGGTTTGCCCTCTTGGCTGCCAGGGCACACTGCTGACTCATGTTGAGCCTGCTGTCGACCAGCACCCCCAGATCCCTTCTGTAGAGCTGCTCTCCAGCCACTCCTCTCCCAGTTTATACTTGTGCCTGGCATTACTCCGTCCTAGGTACAGAATCCAGCATTTGGACTTGTTAAATTTCATCCCATTAATCATTGCCCAATCCTCCAATCTATCTAGATCCCTCTGCAAGGCCTCCTGTCCCTCAAGAGAGTCAACAGCACCTCCCAGTTTGGTATCATCAGCAAACTTGCTAATGGTGCATTCAACTCCTGCATCCAGATCGTTGATAATTATATTGAACAGAAATGGCCCTAGAATTGAACCCTGTGGAACACTGCTGGTGACCGGTCACCAGCCAGATGTAGCCCCATTCACTACAACCCTTTGAGCTCTGCCCCTCAGCCAGTTCTTCACCCAGCGCACCGTGAACCCCCTCATTCCACAGTTGGACAACTTGTCCAGAAGGATGCTGTGAGGGACAGTATCAAAAGCCTTACTAAAATCTGGAAAGACTACATCCACCGCCTTCTCTTCATCCACTAGGCAGGTGACCTCAGCATAGAAGGATATCAAATTAAACAGGACTTTCCCTTTGTGAACCCATGTTGACTGTGCCTGATGATTGCATTATTCTTTAAATGCCTTTCAACAGTACCCAGTATAACCTTCTCCACAATTTTTCCAGGAACTGAGGTTAGACTAACAGGCCGGTAGTTCCCTGGGTCTTCCCTCACACCCTTTTTGTAGATTGAAATAACATTAGCTAGCTTCCAGTCAGCAGGGACCTCCCCAGACTCCCAAGACCTTTAATAGATGATCAAGAGAGGTCCTGCCATAACATCTGCTAGCAAATCTGTAGCAAACTCAGGTTAGTAAACTGCGAATTCTTGCAGCCCATCATGGAAACTATTCTGGCAGGACTGAAGCTGGCATGGCCCTAGCAGGAGGCTGCGACAGAAGCAGCTGGTTCCACCATTGCCCTCCCCAAGCCTTTTCCAAACCTTGGCTGAACATTTCCTGTGACAACTTCTGTGTCAACACTAGCTATCATGTGGCCATGCAACAAGTCAGATCAGATCACTGATACAGCTAAAAAACTCACTCTTCGCGGGCAGGGGGCACAGAAAAGCAGAACAACCAGGGTTCAGCAGCTGACTCTGCTCCCTGCACTATGAGGCTGCTGAAACAGAGGGCTGAGGAGAGAAGGAGGAAGACAGGGCCATCCCTTTCAGCAGCAGCACAGACTTTGATCAGCTTTGGCCAAACACAAAATCATGCTTTCACTGTACCAGGGAGAAACACAGATATGGTTTTCAAGATTAAAGATATTAATGCATTTCACCTCAATTTCCTACTTGTTCCAACAGGTATCTTTGTTTCTATGCTCTATCTGCTTAATAACTTAAGTAAAATAATATCTTTCAATACTCAGTCCAGACTAATGAGAAACAATAAAAGGCTATCACCACACCTTCAACAGGATTAAACTGTTTTCCTGTTGTGAATCAGAAAGGTTAGAGTTCCTTTTGCTGTAAATTACTCAATTAAAAATATCAAACCCACTCAATAGACAGATCACTGCATGTGTCAGCTTTCAACAAATTTTCTTTCCATAGCTTACTCTGGTGGCAAAGCACAGAAGGTTTGGTTTGCTTCCTGCTGTTGTAAAGCAAGCATGAAGAGAGCTTGGTCCACAAGCAGGTTTCCTAGGCTGCATGCATAGCGATGATGTCACACCACTATTTAGATGTAGTAAGTCTTGGCCTTTGTACACAACACTAATGTTTTGATGCTGAAGTATTTACCTCTAGCCTGTACTCCTAAAAAAAGCCTGGAGAGGAGAAGAGGGTACCAATTTACACAGTCTAACCTTAATTCAGCTTACTCAGGTGACTGAGTTGCCTTCTGAGAGGTCCACTGCTTCTAGGCTCTTTTCTTATTCAAAGCACCTAAGACACTTAAAATTAGGCAGCATCCGTACACTTCAAAGCAAGGTGGAGTCATGCTGCATATATTATCTATGAGCATACAAATTTTATGAATGCCTTCTTTTCTGTTCCAAATGACTTCAGTGTAACTACAGTGACCTTGTGGGAGTTATTACTGAACTTGCCAAGGAGCCACTGATGTGGCCACTGGGGAGCTTCTCCCTTAAATGATTAAGCAATTCTGTCAGGACATACTTCTTATATTAATGTTCATCAGATGACATCATGGTGTTTAATGAAGTTGGGCTTTTCTTCGGAGAAATTCACAATTAAAAAAAAAAAGAGGTTTAATGGTCTTAAGCACTGAAGATAAAGTCTTGAAAGCAATGAAGATGCAGAACTTTAGGCAGAGATTGGGTGCATAACTGAAATTGTCCACAATAAACATTGAAGTTTATAATCCAAATAAAAGTACAAATCAGTGAACACAAGGGCACTACTTGGCTTTTCAGAGTTCTGCTTCAAACAGCAACCTAGCAGATATATGGGTGACTTTCAGAAATATATTTTGCTTAAGAAATTTATGACTTTTTTGGGGGGTAGGGAAGAGGAAGAAGTACATTTGTTATCAGTTGGCTGTTTTGGATTGGGGTTTTCTGGACAAGAGTAAGCAATATATTAAAAACATCAATCACCTGAACTTGATCACCTACCTGCCTTTGCTACTTCATCCATATATCATTTCACTGTATCAGAAAGAGAAAAAGCTAAGACCAAAATAGTTGTTTGAATTCTTTCTATTAACTTAAACGGATGGAACTGAGACCCTTTTTTACTCTAGTAATATAGATGATGTAAAAATAATCCGTGTTACCTGCACACAGTTTAGATAATCCTGAAAAGTAATAAGCCTCTTTATTTTTCCTGCTTGACTCTGAATGGTACAAATGACGTTGATCATTTTTTAGAGAGTCTTTAATAGTAAGGAGCTTCCACAAAAATGTTATTTAATTACATCTTTAAACTTACTTGTCTTATTAGCAGCTGCCTTGCAGTCCATGCCTATGCTTCTCTGGATAACAGCGCAGAGCAGGAAATGGTAGGAGCCATGCGCACACAATTTTGAAGGGGCGAGGTTTGTCTCTGTCTGAACAGATATCCAACATGCAGATTTTATATTCTCCTGATCTAATGGAACAACTCTGAGTCATGGGTGGTAGTTAACTGGATGGCTGAAATCTGCTTTTGTTTTGCTTTTACTGTGGCCAGAGCCAGTCAGTTTTTACAGAGCTCTCACCTGTAGAAAAGCTTCCTTAGCATCCTTCTTCCCCCAGCTGCTCCCACCTTGTTATGTTTAGGCACAAGAGAGATGGTGCTTCTCATGCGTGATGTTAAACAACTGTTTGAAAGTGGAGTGCCATCTGTGGCTGAAACTTAAAAATGTGGAGTGCTTTCTGCTCTCAGTGTGTTCAATAGGAGCTGAAAATGTTCAGGAATTTTTGGGATCCAGTCCTGCAAAGAAGAATATTCCCATGTTTATGAATGTGCCTGTTCAATTTCCTGTTCTGCCAGCACAGCTCCCCTGACCTCAAGTATGGCCATTTGGCCTGAGGCTCTTCACATAGCATTACCTCACTTTTACTTGTCTGATTCCCCAAAAGCAGTCCTCAGTCCTGAATTAGGTGCCAACTCCTTCTCTAATGAAGGAGAGAAGCTGCATACTTCAGGTGGCATACTGAAAAAACAAAATAATGTGTGGAGAAACAAATAAAGTAGTTGGAAATGGAGTAAGGCATCTGAAATAGCTCCCTTCATGTACAGGTCTATCTAGGTAAGAGATCAGCCTTCTGTGATAGTATAACAACAAAAATACTAAGGACTAAATGAAGAGGTTATGTAAGCACCAAAGACGAAAAGTCCTGGAAGCCTTAAAATTCTTTCAGTCTTTAGGGCTCTGATGAATCATCTAACTTTTGTAAAGTTCCTGTTGGCTAGTTTTATGTATAAAGAGAAATACCTTTCTCAATGTGCTAGATTTTTAATATACCCATGGTATCAGTAGATCCATTATCAGGTAGGTATTAAGATAAGCATATTTACCACTAAACCATAGAAACTGAATGTCAGTTACAAGGCATAGCAATTTATTAAAAGCACCTTTTGCAGCAATTACTTTTTGTTTTGAAAAAAAGGACTTGCATCTTAGATATTAATGAGGCAAAGACTCAAATAGTGTGCTATCAAAAGAAACATATGCCACTTTCTCTTGAGGAGTATGATTAGTATTTCACAAATTCAAAGTAAGGACTATCTTGATTCACTTAGTTCTGTTTCACTCCTTATTCATGAAAAGGAGAATAGAGGAGACTTGAAAAAATGTTTCGCTTGCTTTCCATTTTTTTCCCCCAATCTCTTTCAGTGGGCCATATTTCTCACTGAAAAATGGAAAATGTCCGTTGTCATTTACATCTCACTGGTTTCTAGAGATGTTATAGACGTTCTGTTTACTTTCTCATTGATTTGTCAAATGTTATTAACCTCTTAATTTTTTTTTTTTTTTTAAACTCACTGTAGAGAGGAGAGAAAACTTTGCAGACTTCTACCCTGGCTGTGCAACTTGTAACATATGCATGGACAAAATCACAGCTTTTAGGTCCTAACTGTTTCTTCTGTAACTGTTTTCTATCTTGTAGAGATATCTGTACACCAGTATCATAATGCTTATTAGGTATGCTTGCATTTTTGAACGGAAGATAGTAACAGACTCTCACATGCAGTTTTGATTTTCTTGCTCTCTTCTCCATTATAATTGAGGATTACAGGTGATTAGAAAAGTGTAGGTTTTTTCCACTAGAAGTTTCAGAGAAAGTACATGTGTTATTTTAAATCAAACTTTTCCCTAAAACCCAAAACATGTCTTTTTTTGCTGAAGTATCTCACAGTTTAAGCTCCCATTCTCCTCCATGTGCAGGCTGTTTGTCTAAACTCCAGCTCTCAGAAGATATCACTCTCCTGCCTCACCTTTCTTTGTCTGCAGTATGAGAAGTGTATTTAGGAGCAGTACCTGTCCTACAGAGGACTTCAGGGAGATGAGAAAGGCAAAGTACAGTTTCAGAGAGGCAGAACAACATTTTGAAGGTGAGAGATTTGGATTTTCAGCAGAAACATTCAAGTTCAGGATCAAAAAAAAAAAAAAAAAATGTAGGTTTTCCGTGCAAAGCAGCTTTCTACAGGAAAAGCCATACCACTTTACTGTGGATGAAACAGATTGTATGGACTAAAGCGCAGGGATCCCTTGGGCCAGCCAGCATTGTAGCAATATTTAAGAGCCTTCAGATAATTCCTGAATTAAGCCACAAAGCTTCTTTCACCAGAGTCCTCGCTACCTCCCTATAAGCAATTACATAGCTCCATGAAGTTTCCCTTATCTTATCAAATCGTGGGTTGAAACAGGTAATGCTGAGATCTAGATGTAGCTTGAGTGACAGGGGCACCAGGAGAGGCTGCTTTAGAACATAATTTGCTGGGGTAGGTCTTGCTGATATACCCCATTCTAGGTTTGGGCTTATTTTCCAAACATAAGCTGATGAACTGAAACCTCATATTTTACATCAGCCGATCGGCAAGTTGGCAGCACTCTTCTTCTGATGGTTTTACTTCAGTAAGAAAGAGGTCCTCCATTGTTATGCAAAAAATAAATGAGGTGAACATCTTCAGGTATGCATTCAATTAGTTCATCTTCATGTTATCTGTCGGCATCAATTGCCACCTACGTACAAATATGTCTACAGATGCATTTTTTGCATGATTTAGCAATTTTCCTTCCAGAGTTGGCTTGGAAGGGAACCGTTTCAAAAAGGTTCAAAAATATGACTGTAGAAAAAAAGAGAAACCTACTTGCTCCTTCTTGCATGTGCAGTGAAAATTGCGCTGTCTGGCAGAAGTTTCCCATGCATTTTTCAAGCCCATGGATTCTATACATGCAGGTTTTATAGATTTTTCTTTTTAAAATTTCATCTCTTAGCTAGCTCTACCTGATTTGCATTAATTTTAGCAGGAAATAGGTATACAAATCTAAAGATGAAATGTTTGCCTTTAATGACTGTCTAAAATTAAAACCATTAAAATTTACTAAAATTTAACCATTGGCCTTTTCTTTCATTAACTTTGCCTTCAGTTATTTCTTCTAATATAAATTTTATATTACAATAAAGCCAAGTCTTTCTGAACTTCACATTTATTTTTTAATTATTGTTTCCTTGAAAAAGGCATATGAAAAGCCAACTACTGTTCAGCAATAAATATTGCATTAAGATTATGAATAACAATTTTAAACATGGCTAACATGAATTTAAAGCAACTGTGGAAAAGGACCTAGAAGTATTGTGTCAGACTTTTGACGCCTAGATTATGAGATGTTTGACTTCTAGTTTAGCAATTATATGTTTATAGGCTAAATGACTGTATGGATTATCAGCTGAAATTACATGTCATGTCATTAGGAGTGCAACTAATTCTCTCTGAATTGGCAATATAATTTTGAGTCTTACTATTGCTTTTGGAATTTGACAAAACTTCAAGAGACCAGACCAGAACCTCCTAAAAGATTTACTCCATTTTCCTCTGTAAAGTTAATTTTCACTCCATTTACATCCCTTCTCTCAGCCAGTATATTTAGCAACCTAGAGATGTGACAGCACAGTCAGGAGTCCACCTGGTCCTACACTGGTGTCTTGGATGCTACACAGCCTTTTTTTTTTTTTTTTTTTTTTTTTTTACACATCCAAGCAAAACGCCAAGAAAACAGATGTCTTGAATTCCCCTGAGCACAAGAATACTGAGAAGTTAGCACGGCTGGTCTCTCTAACACAGATAAAGAACAAGGAAAACAGACATAAAAGGAAGCATATGCTGTTCTCATGACACCGTTTTAAAGTGGGATGAAGCCTCTCTTTCACTCACTTCCAACCTTTCTTCAGGGCTTAGGAGATCCTGCTATCTTTACAAGTGCAATAATGCATCAGTAGCATACCTGCACGTGTGAAAGATAAATGCAAAATAACATCAAGAAGCTTTCTTCCCTCTGAATTCATTTGCAGAGAAGCAGCTTGGAGAGTTAAGAGAAAAGCATTTAGCTCAAAACACGCATCAGATTAGACATCATTCTTGAGGCACAAACTAGCATCCCATTTAACATGTTGGAGGGAGGCTGGGAGAAGGACAGAAAAAAGTTTTTAAAGTGGCAGCTTACTTTCAATTTCCTCAACAAAAGAGAAGACAAGGACCACAATAAAGCCTGTCACAACAATTTTGGAAGCTGTAAAAGCTACATTTGCCTTGTAAACAGCTCTTTTGAGCACTCCCTGTTCTCAACAAGGGTAATTGAAAGGCAAAGCTTTTACAGCTTCCGAAATGCTTGTCCCTGTTCCCTCTTTACATAGATCAAAGACAGTAAGAGGGTAATTACTGACTCCCTGGAAATATACAGCCCACCAAAAACTTGAATATTAGTAGATATGTCCTTTTTCTGTCCTTACTCCCTTCCCTAATTTGCTAAAACAAATGGACTGAAGAGGACTTTTGAAGACATTGGCTCTTCACCTTTGTCAAACACAGTTATTTTACAAAAGTTATTTTTTCCCTTGATCTTCCTTTTTAGATTAGCTACCTGCAATGCCCTATAAGAACCTAAAATTGACCTACTTGACCACAGGAGGATCATCCTTGCTTAGATATGTTCTCTGGTTCTGCAAAAGTTATTGCAATTGCATCTACATCATCTTTTCACTAGGCACCAAGGAGTGGACTCCATGCCTGCAGTGGTTCAGGCTTCTGCCTTGCCAGATCTTCAATTCTCCCTCGGACAAGGTGAAACAGTACCCATACTGCAAACCGGCTGCTTTGCCTCCTAACCCAATGCCCGTCCACAAGCTTCTCCAGCTGGGAAGCGCAGTCTCACCTGCCCTGCAACACCCACAGCATCCATCTGCTTCTCTTTACACCACTGCCCCAGCACTCTCTACAGAAGGCCACGCCAGATGCTTGATCTAAGTTGCTGCCCAAATCCTGCCCACTCCTCTCTCTGTTCCTATTGCTGACAGGGAGGTTATAACACCATGAACGGGTTTGTTTTTGGGACAGAGACAGGACGTAAGCAAGGCTGCTTCCTCAGCTCCAGCAGCAATTTGTGTGACTTTAAAATGACCATGCAACTATGGCCTAAGATTAAGATTTGTGTATGAAATCAATGCCCCTGTCCTGGTTTCGGCTGGGACAGAGTTAACTTTCTTTTTAGTAGCTGGTACAGTGCTGTGTTTTGGATTTAGTGTGAGAATAGTGTTGATAACAGTCTGATGTTTTAGTTGTTGCTAAGTAGCGCTTATCTTCAGCCAAGGACTTTTCAGTTTCCCATGCTCTGCCAGCAAGCAGGTGTGCAAGGAGCTGGGAGGGAGCAGAGCCGGGGCAGCTGACTTGAACTAGCCAAAGGGGTATTCCATACCATGGAACGTCATGCCCAGTATATAAACAGGGGGGAGCTGCCCGGAAGGGGCGGATCGCGGTTCGGGAACTAACTGAGCATCGGTCAGCGGGTGGTGAGCAATTGCATTGTGCATCACTGGTTTTTTTTCCTTCCCCCCCCCTTCTTTTGTTGCATTCCTTTTCATTACTATTATTATTATATTTCATTATTACTATTGTTAGTATTATATTTTACTTTAGTTATTAAACTGTTCTTATCTCAACCCACGAGTTTTACTTTTTTTTTCCTTTGCTTTCCTCCTCCTCACCCCACTGGGAGGGGGAGGGGGAAGCGGCTGCGTGGTGCTGAGTTGCTGACTGGGGTTAAACCACGACAGCCTTTTTGGCGCCCAACGTGGGGCACGAAGGGTTGAGATAACGACAGATCTGATCAGAGTGTGTTAAAACAAACTTGTTATAAGTATTCATTGTATTGGTTTGATAGTTACTGGTTACAATGTGGGTTCGTTTGCTCTCAAAGTTGGTGTTGTGGTTCTTGAAATTGCGTTATGTAATGCCCTACTTGCAGTATATGCTCCCTGTTGTGCTGTTTATCATCTGCGGGAACCGGGCTAGAGTTATCACGTTGTTGTTGCTTGTAACACTGGTTTATGATATGATAGAAGTGCAAGCCGTGAAACTAATCGGGTGTTTGTACTCGGCATTGTTGTCACCTCTGTACTTCGGGAGCTGCCTATGGGAGACTATTAATAATTGTACCTTTTACCTTTTCTCATCTGGGAACCAATCTGTGGAGGAGAGATCTCTGTACTTCGGGTGCTATCTCCTAGAGAATATTAATAACTGCACTTTCTACCTTTTCTCCTCGGGGAGCCAACCTATTGGGGAGACATCTTCCCACATCTTCCTTTTCTTTACCAGGTTAATTGCAATAGCATTGAAGGAGTTTGTAAATTTTGAATATCCTTGGGATGTTGAACTTAGTATGGTCGTACTGCTAGGAATCAGCCTGTTCCTGAATGTGATTCAGATCTTGCCTAGGGTTAAACAACTATTTAAAAATACCACCCAGAGATCAGCTCCCATGACTGCAGCTACTCCAACTCTGGTGACAGGCACTACGGCTACTCAAACTCTGGCGACAGCTACTGCAGCTACTCTAATCCCTATGACAAGCGCTGTGGCTACTCAAACCCCAGCAACAGGCACTGTGGCTACTCAAACTCTGGCGACAGCTACTGCAGCTACTCTAATCCCTATGACAAGCGCTGTGGCTACTCAAACCCCAGCAACAGGCACTGTGGCTACTCAAACTCTGGCGACAGCTACTGCAGCTACTCTAATCCCTATGACAAGCACTGTGGCTATTCAAACCCCAGCAACAGGCACTGTGGCAACTCAAACCTTGGCGATGGATGATGCAGCTGAACTAGAGGATCAACCGGTGCCAATATCAATCGCCCCTATACAGAAGAGGAAATATACAAAAAAATCAGCTCGCTTAGCGAAGGATGAAGGTGAAGCAGGGCCATCACGAGAACGGGAGGAAGAGGCAGAACCGGAGATAATCACCCGGTCACTATCCCCGAGTGAGCTGCGAGATATGCGAAAAGACTTCAGCCGTCATCCGGGCGAGCACATTATCACCTGGCTGCTTCGATGCTGGGATAATGGGGCAAGTAGCTTGGAATTAGAGGGTAAGGAAGCCAAGCAATTGGGATCCCTTTCTAGGGAAGGGGGCATTGACAAGGCGATTGGGAAAAAGCCACAAGCCCTCAGCCTCTGGAGGCGACTTCTATCGGGCGTGAGGGAAAGGTATCCCTTCAAGGAAGATGTTGTATGTCAGCCAGGCAAGTGGACCACCATGGAGAAAGGTATCCAGTACCTGAGGGAATTAGCCGTGCGGGAGATGGTTTATTATGACCCAGACGATGGGCAGTTACCCACAGATCCAGATGAAGTCCAATGTTCACGACCCATGTGGCGGAAGTTTGTACGAAGTACACCATCATCGTATGCCAGTGCATTGGCAGTAGTGGACTGGAAAGATGAGGAGGGACCAACAGTAGATGAATTGGCTCGCCGACTTCGGCAATACGAAGAAAGTCTCTCTTCCTCCCTCGTCGCGGCTGTGGAGAAACTGCCAGACACGCTAGCCGAGAAATGGTCCCAAGAGTTCCAGCGATTTGAGGATAAGTTTGGCCGCCCACCTGTACGGACCAATACCTCAGCTATTAGGAGAAGGTATTCTTCTGGGCAAGAGAGAAGAGAGAGAAGGTATATACCACGGGGTACCCTGTGGTTTTACCTGCTTGACCACGGAGAGGATATGAGAAAGTGGGATGGAAAACCTACCTCAGTCCTAGATGCACGGGTACGGGAATTGCGAGGAAAAACAACTACAAATGAGGGTTTTTCCAGGAAAATGGTTGCTTCAGCCTCCAGTGAGCACTGCGAGCGGTGTGGCCGACAAAGTGGAAGGGCTGATCTTACTCCTGATTCTATGAAAAGGAATTCTAATCCATTTTTACAAGTGAGTGGAGAATCCTATGACCAGGACTAGAGGGGCCCTGCCTCCAGCCAGGCGGAGGAGAGGGACAACCGGGTTTACTGGACTGTGTGGATTCGATGGCCTGGCACATCAGATCCACAGGAGTATAAAGCTCTAGTAGACACCGGTGCACAGTGTACTTTAATGCCATCAAGCTATAAAGGGGTAGAAGCTATTTGTATTTCTGGGGTGACAGGGGATCTCAACAGTTAACTGTATTGGAGGCTGAAATAAGCCTAACTGGGAATGAGTGGCAAAAACACCCCATTGTGACTGGTCCGGAGGCTCCATGCATTCTTGGCATAGACTATCTCAGGAGGGGGTATTTCAAGGACCCGAAAGGGTACCGGTGGGCCTTTGGTATAGCTGCCTTGGAGACAGAGGGAATTGAACAGTTGTCCACCTTGCCCGGACTCTCTGAGGACCCTTCGGTTGTGGGGTTGCTGAGGGTCGAAGAACAACAGGTGCCGATTGCTACCACAAGGGTCCACCGGCGGCAATATCGCACCAACCGAGACTCCCTGATTCCCATCCATACGCTGATTCGTCAACTGGAGAGCCAAGGAGTGATCAGCAGGACTCGCTCACCCTTTAACAGCCCCATTTGGCCAGTGCGAAAGTCTAATGGAGAATGGAGACTAACAGTGGACTATCGTGGCCTGAATGAAGTCACACCACCGCTGAGTGCTGCTGTGCCAGACATGCTAGAACTTCAATATGAACTGGAGTCAAAAGCAGCCAAGTGGTACGCCACAATTGATATTGCCAATGCATTTTTCTCAATCCCTTTGGCAGCAGAGTGCCGGCCACAGTTTGCTTTCACTTGGAGGGGCGTCCAGTACACCTGGAATCGACTGCCCCAGGGGTGGAAACACAGCCCCACCATTTGCCATGGACTAATCCAGAATGCACTGGAAAAAGGTGAAGCTCCAGAACACCTGCAGTACATTGATGACATCATCGTATGGGGCAACACAGCAGAAGAAGTTTTTGAGAAAGGGGAGAAAATAATTCAAATTCTTCTGAAAGCCGGTTTTGCCATAAAACAGAGTAAGGTGAAGGGACCTGCACAGGAGATTCAATTTTTAGGAATAAAATGGCAAGATGGACGTCGTCACATCCCAATGGATGTGATCAACAAAATAGCAGCTATGTCTCCACCAACTAGTAAACAGGAAACGCAAGCTTTCTTAGGTGTTGTAGGTTTTTGGAGAATGCATATTCCAAATTATAGTATGATTGTAAGCCCTCTCTATCAAGTGACCCGGAAGAAGAACGATTTTAAATGGGGCCCTGAACAACAACAAGCCTTTGAACAGATTAAACGGGAGATAGTTCATGCAGTAGCCCTTGGGCCGGTCCGGGCAGGACCAGATGTTAAAAATGTGCTCTACACCGCAGCCGGGGAGAATGGCCCTACCTGGAGTCTCTGGCAGAGAGCACCTGGGGAGACCCGAGGTCGACCTCTAGGGTTTTGGAGTCGGGGATATCGAGGATCTGAGGCCCGCTATACTCCAACTGAAAAGGAGATATTAGCAGCATATGAAGGAGTTCGAGCTGCTTCAGAAGTGGTTGGTACTGAAACACAGCTCCTGTTGGCACCCCGACTGCCAGTGCTAGGCTGGATGTTCAAAGGGAAGGTCCCTTGTACACATCATGCAACTGATGCTACGTGGAGTAAGTGGATTGCACTGATCACACAACGAAGTCGAGTAGGAAACCCCAGTCGCCCAGGAATTCTGGAAGTGATCACAGACTGGCCAGAAGGCAAAGATTTTGGAATATCACCAGAGGAGGAGGTAACGCGTGCTGAAGAGGCCCCACTGTATAATAAACTGCCAGAAAATGAGAGGCAATATGCCCTGTTCACTGACGGGTCCTGTCGCATTGTAGGAAAGCATCAGAGGTGGAAGGCGGCTGTATGGAGTCCTATACGACAAGTTGCAGAAACTGCAGAAGGAAAAGGTGAATCAAGTCAGTTTGCAGAGGTGAAAGCCATCCAGCTGGCTTTAGACATTGCTGAACGAGAAAAATGGCCAATACTTTATCTCTATACTGACTCATGGATGGTGGCAAATGCTCTGTGGGGGTGGTTGCAGCAATGGAAGCGGAGTAATTGGCAACGCAGAGGTAAACCCATCTGGGCTGCTGCATTGTGGCAAGATATTGCTGCCCGGCTAGAGAATCTGGTTGTGAAAGTACGTCACGTAGATGCTCATGTACCTAAGAGCCGGGCCACTGAGGAACATCAAAACAATCAACAGGTAGACAAGGCTGCTAGGATTGAAGTAGCTCAGGTAGATCTGGATTGGCAGCATAAGGGTGAATTATTCATGGCTCGGTGGGCCCACGACACCTCAGGCCATCAGGGAAGAGATGCAACATATAGATGGGCTCGCGATCGAGGGGTGGACCTGACCATGGACACTATTGCACAGGTCATCCATGAATGTGAAACATGCGCTGCAATTAAGCAAGCCAAGCGGTTAAAGCCTCTTTGGTATGGAGGACGATGGCTGAAATACAAATATGGAGAGGCCTGGCAGATTGACTATATCACACTCCCACAAACCCGTCAAGGCAAGCGTTATGTGCTTACGATGGTGGAAGCAACCACCGGCTGGCTGGAAACATATCCCGTGCCCCATGCCACCGCCCGGAACACTATCCTGGGCCTCGAGAAGCAAATCTTATGGCGACACGGTACCCCAGAAAGAATTGAGTCAGACAACGGGACTCATTTCCGGAACAATCTCATAGACACCTGGGCCAAAGAGCACGGCATTGAGTGGGTGTATCACATCCCCTATCATGCACCAGCCTCTGGGAAAATTGAGCGATACAATGGACTGTTAAAGACTACATTGAGAGCAATGGGTGGTGGAACTTTCAAACACTGGGATACACATCTGGCAAAGGCCACCTGGTTAGTCAACACTAGAGGATCTGCCAATCGAGCTGGCCCTGCCCAATCAGAACTTTTACGTACTGTAGAAGGGGATAAAGTCCCTGTAGTGCACATAAAAAATATGCTAGGAAAAACAGTTTGGGTTACTCCTGCCTCAGGCAAAGGCAAACCCATTCGTGGGATTGCTTTTGCTCAAGGGCCTGGGTGCACTTGGTGGGTGATGCGGAAGGATGGGGAAGTCCGATGTGTGCCTCAAGGGGATTTGATTTTAGGTGAGAACAGCCAATAGATTAAATTGTATGCTATTGATTGCTATATAATCCTGTCACTGTATGTCATCATTATTATAATTATTATGTGCTATATTAATGGTATTATAGTAAGAATTACTTAGATTAATGAAGAATGAACTTTGACAAAACTGAGTGAAGTGCAGTAGTGATGGAACCAGGACTGACTGCAGCATGCAACAATCCGACACCACACACCATCCTCCTGCTGCGCCCAACATCACCTGCCTGCCGCATCACACCGAAGCCCAATCCTGTTCTACCGACTGAGCGGACTTTGCATCATCCCTCCTGCCCAGACAGACTGTTACGATAGATGGAGCTCAAAGTCATGGACTGAATGAACTCAACACACATTTGATAGAGATGGCCCATAGATTGCGGGAATGATATCTATACGTATATATTAAAAGACAGGAAAGGTGATGGTGATTAATTGGAAATGTATTGGAAAGTGTGGGATCTGGGCATAACGTAAATGGTATAGAATAAGGGGTGGATATTGTCCTGGTTTCGGCTGGGACAGAGTTAACTTTCTTTTTAGTAGCTGGTACAGTGCTGTGTTTTGGATTTAGTGTGAGAATAGTGTTGATAACAGTCTGATGTTTTAGTTGTTGCTAAGTAGCGCTTATCTTAAGCCAAGGACTTTTCAGTTTCCCATGCTCTGCCAGCAAGCAGGTGTGCAAGGAGCTGGGAGGGAGCAGAGCCGGGGCAGCTGACTTGAACTAGCCAAAGGGGTATTCCATACCATGGAACGTCATGCCCAGTATATAAACAGGGGGAGCTGCCCGGAAGGGGCGGATCGCGGTTCGGGAACTAACTGAGCATCGGTCAGCGGGTGGTGAGCAATTGCATTGTGCATCACTGGTTTTTTTTCCTTCCCCCCCCCCCTTCTTTTGTTGCATTCCTTTTCATTACTATTATTATTATATTTCATTATTACTATTGTTAGTATTATATTTTACTTTAGTTATTAAACTGTTCTTATCTCAACCCACGAGTTTTACTTTTTTTTTCCTTTGCTTTCCTCCTCCTCACCCCACTGGGAGGGGGAGGGGGAAGCGGCTGCGTGGTGCTGAGTTGCTGACTGGGGTTAAACCACGACAGCCCCATACATGCACATACACAGAAATGTCTAGAGAGCACATGGTTATAAGCGACATGATCTACAGCAGGTTTCCCTGTGTGGTGATGCCCCCACAATTTGGGATGGCCTGATGCACAGATTATTAGGGACAATGGGAAAACTCAGCCCGGTTCTGGATAAAGGGCTAAAAACACCCTCGCAAGCATTCTGTCTTCAGCGTGGGCTGAGGCTCACATGCTTCTCCCTCACCAGAGCACCATGGAGGCAGTTTAACAGCCAGCCTTGGCAAACTCTTCCACTTTCTCTCCATGTTGCACTATTCAGTTCTTATCCTCAAACCTAGAATTAGCTGCAGGTCAGGACTCCCTTTTCCAGCTGGTTAGTTGGCTTCATCTATTAAACTGCCTCATTTAGAAGGTGTCATGACAATTGCAAAACCATCACTTGTTGCATTTGCCATTTTGTGTAAGCAACACCCACACAAATAAATAAATGCAATCAGACATAACGTACCATACTACTTTCTTTGTCTTAACTGACAGCCCCTTAGAAACCTTACTGGTTTTTTGTATCTAATCTGGGGCTAGGACTGCTACTAGATAAGAATAATTAAATATTCAAATATTTGCAGAAAACAGCCTCTGACTTGAAATTTGCAATCTGCAGTGCAGAAAAAGTTGAAATCTTTAGAAAGTCATCTGAGTGACACATATACAGGTTCAGTTATGATTCACGCCTACAGATCAAGCCTATATGACATATCTTGCCGTATTGCCTTTTATGCTAGTATCCAGAAAACTGTGCCATTAACAGCAGATTGCAAAAAACCAGATGATAGAAAGTTTCCTTTCATTACTTAAATATGGCCCTCAAGCTTTAATGAGATAATCAAACCTCTTCACACAATTATGTCCTTGATAAAAACACGAGTCATTTTTGATCTGATACTGGAAATGTTATTTCAATAAATCACAAAAGGGGAGCTCTTATTTCTGCATTACAATAAGCTACTTCAGAACCAACCCAAACCAAACGACAATAAGCATCAAGTGAAAGGCTGAAATATGGAAAACAAAAGGAAGGAAGCTATAATTATTGGTGCCCATAGCATACAACCCACAGCCAATGCCCCAAAGCCACCCAAAAAAAAGCCTCCGGAGAATGCTGAACAGTTCTTAAACTCTTTCTGCTGAGGTCAAGCTTTTGTCCCATCTGTGTGACAGTTCAGTGCTGTGTAAGCTAATAACTATTTGCCTCACCCAGAAATTAAGTAGGGTGTTTTTTGTTGTTTTTTTGTTTTGGTTTTTTTTTTGTTGGGTTTTTTTTTTTTTTTAATAATCACTGGGAAATGTTCCAGAAACAAAATAAAGGTTTTCAAATGGGGTGTGGGTGTGTGTGTGTGTGTATAGGAGGAAGGGAAGAGGAGAAAAATCTGGGAGAAATTCACACAAAGCTCCACATCCAAATAATCAAAGAGTAAAGTAGAAATTTGGTTGGCTAAGCGAACAATAAAAGGCAAGACACAAAACAGGGTGCAGAGTCAAGCAATGGAAGAGCAGTGTATTCAGAAGAAATAAAGAAAATCTCAACCTTTATAAATGCAGGAGGATCATGTCTAGGGCTAAATGTGTGTCAGACATTTCAAAGCACCAGTGGGTTACTAATAACAAGACTGGAGTACAAAAGTATTAAGTCAAATAATTATGGTTTGTAGACTAGGAACCAAAAGCAGTCCTGGCTTCAACAGACAAGTCTCACACCCCAGGGACTTTTCTGCCCCCTATTCATTCTGTGTCCACGTCTCCAAAGGGAAAGCAGCTGTCCTGACTCCTTGCTGGTGGTGGCAGAGGATGGGGCACTGGGAACACTTCTCTTCTTTATTCCCAGAGTGTTCCTGGGGCACAGCCTGACTCCCTCCAAAATCAGTTCCCTAGCTGATGCTATGGATCATGCAGAGAAGTGAAAATTCTGCAGAGCTGCTGTCTCATTTATGCACTGAACTATTGAGTCACACATTTCTGGAGTTTTAAATGATGCAAATCAATAATTGGCCTATAATTGAGTTAGGTGTGACAGAGGCAGCGCACCTTCAGAAAGTCCATTGGAGAGTGACACTGCTAACACAATAATTTGGAAAACTAGTACTGCTTACAAACAGTATGCACATTGGACATCAGTATACAGCATTTTTCTCCTTGGTGTGTGAATGAAGCCAATTCAATCAGCACATACCTACAAGCAGCTGGAAACAACAAATCAAAGCCACTAATCACACAGTACAGAAGCTAAATAAAAAGTGTGCTTTATAATAATACAGACTGAGCAGCGACACCAGCCAGAGTGACATGAAACAACTAGTAAATAAAGCATTTCTGCAAGGAAAAACTGCACATTTTCCTGTGGTGCTCATAGCACTCAGACATTTAGGAAAACTTATACAACATTTTAAATCAGTCACTTATGCCCCCAAGTTCTTATAACTACAATAATTTAACACTTTTTTCCTAATCATTGTGATGATATAGCTATACTTCTAATCATAGTTCTTTTAAAAAGTAACACCCAAGTAACACTGTGAAAATTTTTTCCTGCTTAAAGTAAAAATGCAAAGTGTGTTGCATCCAGAAATATTCCCCACTCAATCCTGCTGAGTCATGCAGTTAGACAGCTTTCTGTAATACAGCAATAGCCATAACACTTTTGCTTAAAACATGCTTTGAAATACACTTGAAACTAAACAAGAATCAGGCAATCTACATGCATCACAGAATAATGAGTTTCTCAAGTTGTGCAAGGCAGCAATTAGTTTGAATAATGAAAAGATGTGGTTGTAAAATAAAAACAACAGTATTCTGATATTTAGATAAACGTGTTTAAGTTAAAAATTTAGTAAAAGTGTTTTAAAACTGATTTTTTAATAAAGTGCTTTATTGTTTTGTTTGCTTTTAATTTTTCATAGAAAATTCAGAAAATACAATGAATGAATTTTCCTCAGCTTAATTTTTTTTTTTTAATAAAACTGAAATAATTTCTTATTTAAAAGATTGTGATTGAAATTTAGAAGATCGCACTTTGAGTGAAAGTATTTTTTCCTATTCCGGGAATGATATTAGAACAAATATAGTAGAAAAAGTATAACAGAAGTCAGAATGAAAAAGTAATATCACTTTTCATAAACCCTGTTATGGTTTAACTCCAGCCAGCAACTAAGCACCATGCAGCCACTCTCCCCTCCTCCCTCCTGATGGGATGGGGAGGAGGATTGGGGAAAAAAAACTAAAACTCATGGGTTGAGATAAGAACAGTTTAATAAATAAAGTAAAATAAAATATAATACTAACTAATAATAATAGTGATATTATAATAATAGTAATGAAAAGTAATATAACAAAAAAAGAAATAAAACCCAAGAAAAGACAAGTGATGCACAATGCAATTGCTCACCACCTGCTAACCGATGCCAGAGCACCGATCTGCCCCGCCCAGCCCATTCCCCCCAGTTTATATATTGGGCATGACATTCCATGGTATGGAATATCCCTTTGGCTAGTTCAGGTCAGCTGCCCCGGCTCTGCTCCCTCCCAGCTTCTTGCACACCTGCTTGCTGGCAGAGCATGGGAAACTGAAAAGTCCTTGGCTGAAGATAAGCGCTACTTAGCAACAACTAAAACATCAGTGTGTTATCAACAGTATTCTCATACTGAATCCAAAACGCAGCACTGTACCAGCTACTAAGAAGAGAGTTAACTGTCCCAGCCAAAACCAGGACAAATCCTTATTTAGAATAATTAAAGTTGTTTACATATTTTGACTAATTTCAGTCATTTTCTGGTTAAAATATATTTTGTTACTATCATGCTCAATTTCTAAAGACAAAATCATTTAAAAAGAAATTTATCTTTTAGTATTTCTTTATAAAAAGCTTAAGTTAATTTTTGTTCCCCCACATAAAAAAATGACTGTAATAATTTCTCATGTGTTTTATCTTTGGTCAACAGCTCTAGTGTTTTCATTGATTCTTCTTACTGAAGTGTGCTCAAAGACAAAGTACATGGAGGTACCTCCGCAAGGTTGTTTAAAGACAACATATGCAATCGATATTACAACATGTTCACGCACTGTTTAAAAAGTGGTTTATATAATGTTTTAGGCTGGCACTACTCCTCTAATATTGACTCCAAAAAGGCACTCCAGATTTCATTTTGCAAGTGCAACCTGTAGTTTGCTCGGAGAGTACTCATTGTTAAAAGGATATTGCCTCTGAACTTTTATTGAGCCCAGAACATTCCTTCAGGGCCTTTTATCTTTATTGAGTGGCAAAATTAAATCAACAGTTATTTATTGTAGCCCAAAGCAAAGATTACTTCTTTACTTTTCTTAATTAGTCTGTTTAATAACTCAAGACAAACTGAAGTATTTGGCTAGTGGTCCAAATAGGGATCGGCACAGAACTGCAATGCCTCCAGAAGAGACTGCAAGCTGATTTACCATGATCTTGCCTCTGCTTTATTCCCCTCCCTGTTTTCCTTGCTGAGCTGTACCTCTAGGGTAGACTGAAAGAGCTGAAGGAACAAGCGTCTCAGGCAATCCCTCAGAGAGCCTTATGTAAGAAATAATATAGCAGGTAAAAAAAATGCGATGGAGAGAAAAAACTGGAAATCAAGACCATAATGAGTTGCTATTTTGTAGCTCCTCTTTGATCTCTGTCAAAGCCTTTGAGATGAATTTAAAACCATGATTAGAATCAATTAGGACTTAAAAAAATATCTTTTAAAGCCTAAAGTTTTTTTTCCCCTCCATTTTTGGAGGATGCCAATTCTTGGAAAAAGGGTTCTTGGAACTGAAACTTTCTGGGAAGGTTTCTCAGAGCTAGGCTTGCATTTCTCTTAAAGACAAGAGACAGAAGCACAGCAGCAAACAGGTGAAGGCATTCCTCATGACTGTAACCATGCTGGGGAACCTGTTAGAAATACAGGTGTTCTGCAGGCACATTTGTGCCCAGTGCTGCTGCATAGGTTGTTTCTCCTAAGAGCAGGTATGTGGATGTTATAAGCAGCACAAGACACTGAGCACAAGTTTCTGAATGATTGGGCATGAAGTGGGATAATCCTCTCTCCCATGCATATACCTCAATCTCCATGAGCCAGAGTGTTTAGGAATGTAAAAGATGCCACCCAAGCCTAGGTACTACACAGTTGTAAAGATAATCCGTCAGAAAGCAACATAGCCCTGATCATGAAAAAAAATCTATATCCATGGGAGCACTTACTTATATGATCAACCTGAAACACATTCACAACTTGTTCTAACCAATCCATCCCAAATAAGGGTCCAATCTGGTCTGATACTTTGTTGGTATCAACACAGAAATGCATACATTGCTGGAAGAGGTTTTGTTGTTCTTATGAAAAATACAGATAAAATCAGGAGTTCTTCTTCCCTTAGGTATTCTTGGGGAAAAAAATACAAAAAAATTTTCTACACAGAAGACATTCCAAAAGAAGATGCAATTTAAACCAAAGCATTTTGTTTATTCTGTTGGAAAGCAGAGCTATCAATGCACAAGTTCTGTCTGCACCTCTCAAGGAGCATGCCACACAGCATCTCCAAGCTGGAAGGACATTTGTCAGTCACTGCTGCTTTAGTAAACACAGAGCACTCAACACCTTTGTCTGCTTCCTCTTATTTGTATATTTAGAAACTTCTTCCTTTTCTGAAGAGTTTAAAAAAGTGCAGTTTCCCTATCATGCTGTTTGGTTACTGTAACTATAACCTCATAAAATGAAAGTGTAAAATATGACATAAGATATAATATAACTATGTTTATATTAATACAATACTAATTATAAATGTATTTTAATGTCCTCTGTATCTGAAAGCATGTATGGCCTCTTCCCTTTCTTAATGAGCAAGATGTGTGCCTGACTCTCATAATACTAGAATTACCTTCTTTCAAAGCAGTTATTAGCACACAGCAAATCAGATGGTCTGGAGGACATGGGGGCAGTGGTGAGAAAATGATAAAAGAAGTTAAAGTGGACTGAAATTAACTGGAAAGAAACCCATGGAATGAAACAATTAAAAATTAACTAAAGGAAGAGGAAGGGGAAAGATTTCTCAAAATATGAATGTGTTGCAGGGAATTAAATCTTTTGCTCTTGTTTTCCCTGTGACTCAGGTGGTCAGAGCTTCCAAATTCTTTGCTTCCTCACTTAAATGTGTTGGGCTTATAGGGCTTTAACCTAAAATCTGTCCACTTTTTTTCCCCTACAAAATTTCAACCCTAAAGCCATCCAAGTGTGCAGGGCATTTTTGTTTGGCTGGATTGTAACTTTCTATTGTGCAGTTATTCAATATAATGCTTCCCTTCTTCAAAGAAACACTGATAAAGCAATTACTAAGTATGTATTTGGGAGCATATCTAGAGAGGAGAACTCAATGCAGTTTTCTGGGTGTATCCCAAACACAGCCTGATTTAGTTTTTCTTATACACCGCTTCAGAGGTTATCAAAGAGTTGATCCCTTTCCTCATAGATCTGTACCAACAAACAATTTCCAGAGGCTTCTGCTCCAAGAAAAAGCAAAATCAAACCAAACCCCAATAACATCAGGAAAACCTAGGTAGGTAGAAAAAAGCCTCAGATGTGGAAGCTGGTCTACTGGAATTTAAAGTGTCATGGAGTAGTTATCCCAGCTCTGACATGGAAAACCATACAGCACCACCTTGTGAGCTTCCCCTAAAAATACTCTTGGGGACTAAAGATACAGTTGGAAGCACGCTGATCAGACTTCGAGCATGAACAGCAAAATGAGAAAAGTCTCTGAAGCTTGGATTCAAAACACACAGTGTGTATAAAATCAGCTTAAAAAATAGTAAAAAAAAAATCAGATGGCAATCAGAAATAATACAGGAATTAGTGAAGACCAGAAAAATCACCTCTATGTATATTGAATAGGCGAACAAATACTGTGAGTGTTACCAAAGTCCTTCACCATAGGGTCTGCCAACAGTTCTTCTAAACAATAGCCATATCTTCAGAACTGCTGCATTTCTGACCTCACTGGGAATGGAGCAACCCTGCAGCAGTGGTGTCATTGACAGCATCGACATTCAGCTCTGAATGAAGTGACAAAACCTTTCTGATGGCTTCTGCTACTTCAATCCAAGAACAAATGCATCCCTTTCGGAGACTGGCAAAAAAATAAAACATACAGCCACTGCATCCCTCATACACACACACAGAGCACTATGACCAAGATGCAGTTCAAAGAGAAATTTTGTACATTGAAATAATTAAGCTGTGATAAGCCCTGATGAGACTGCAAATACACAAGCGTAAAAGTTCCTTAGAATGCTGCAGCTTACAACCTTCCCTTTCAATAAAGTTATGCCAACACAAGTGCATATACCAGTGAAATAATATCAAGGCTGGAACAGTAGAACTTTAAGCCTAGTACCTTATTTAGCTGTGTCCGCAAAGATGAAAATACAGGCAACTAATTTTTGTAGAGCTGGATCACTTCAGAATACCACTAGTCACAGAATATCGCTTTACAGAAGAGAAAGCTTTGCTATTTACCCATCAATAAAAAAAACCCCACTTATGGTAAAAGTGTCACCAGAGAAGAAAACACTGGCAACAGCTACAGCTGCTCTGTTTGAAGGGTTCTTCTACTACCTGTAAGAAAAATCAGTGGGTCAAAAAAATTAGCTGAAGACTTCCATGCCTTCTCTGCCCTTTTTATGGCCATGAGGTTTTGCTCTTTACTCTCCCCACCAAAAAAGCCCACAGAGTAAGTGAAACACTAACTTCACTAAGAAGGAATAACATTGAAGTTGATTTCCCCACATTCACTTAATGGTAAATTTTGAAGATTGTTATTCAGAGCAGTTCAGAGTAAAGTCAAAAGAAAGTGTTCTCTGGTTTAAAAAAAAAATCCCCAAGAGCTTGTGGTAAGATAATTTATTTAAATATGAAGATTTAAATTTTATAATCTAATCAAAAACTGAGACAAGAAGGATGCCTTTGTTCCCCTCCTAGAAAACAAGTTTGCTATTTTTCCTCTTTTCCCAATATACATTTTCTTCCGTTGTTCCAGTCTGATTTTGCACTGTTATTTTAAAAAAAGATAAGTGACCATAATTACACAGAAGATTTTAGCAATGTTTTGTACAAGAGCAGAGTACTTTAATACTCCTTATTTCTGCAGAAATAGTATGTCTCTTATAGCCTAGGACTACATTTTCCTTTCCCCCTCCCTGTTCCTCCTGTGTCCCTATCTTGCAAGTGACTACTATACACAGTTAATTCCTCAAGTAACTGTCCTCCAGCATCCTATTTTCATATCAGCAAAACCCACTGTTGTGTCTCCTTTGACCTTTTTTCCAAGTGCCCGTCCTACTTCCCATCTTCTGTAAATTAGTAACTTTTCACAAAACATCATAACAAATCCTTTACTGAAACCAGCATGAATTACATTGTCTCAATTCCTTTGCCCGGATAATTGTTTTTCTAAAACAAAGAAAGATAACAGGCTCCCGGTGGTGAACTCATGCTCCTTTTTACTCTGTTCTCCGTGCCTTTAATTACTCTTATGTTTATAATCTGCTTTTAATCTTTGTGTGCCATTGAGGTTAGCTAAAAGGCCAATAGATGCGCAGAAAGTGTACCAATAACGTTGTCGCCTGACACAGCTCACCTTAGCGTGAGGGATGTACTTAGATGCGCTTAAAGTCATAGGACGTAGAGGGTGCTGTTGCACCGAGCATCTAGCAGCGGTCTTCGTACAGCTCTGAAATCAGGCATTGTCCATGTGTTTTTATTGGATCTTATTGAAACTCAGGATATTTAGTGTCATTTGCCAAAAAACAAATACTATTAACAAAATCATAACTCACTTTCAGTCTTGTAAAAGTGAAGATGAGCCGATGGCAGCTTCACGGTCTTAATAGCAATCCAGTTTCTATTTTATAAGCCCACAAGTAAAACATTCATTTCACTGCCTGATACCAGCTGTAAGTTTTAAGCATCATGGGAACTATAAGATCAACTCTTGTTGTAACAGTCTAGCATGGAGACTTTTTGTTGGTCTCATTTTTTTTACCCATGAAGCATAAAGAACAAAGTTTGGCATTTTCCATTTCTCTTGCAGGAGTCAATATTATTAATACCGCCCTCAAAGCAGGGAAAGGTGGCAGGGAAAAGTAGTCAGGTTCATAGACGGATGACTGAAAGGGAATAAACACTTCAAAAATATTCTCCAATACATATTTTGCCCTAATTTTCAAGAGAATCTGATTTGAGGTTGAGCCTTTCAATAAGCAAGTTACTACTTTCATGCTGTCTTGCTCAGGTTTCCAATACATTTCTTCTATATCAGTATTCCAGTGAAGAGGTACAGAGGGAGCCAATCAGCTTCTGCTAGCAAAAGGCTTTGCTCTGTTTCTGCCTGTCCTGGGTAGAAGATGGCTTAAAAAGCAGAAGAAATAAATACTCTGTAAGTCCAAGCACCTGCGCAATTGCTAGAAGCCCCAGCTCTTGGAGGCTTTTTTTTTCTGGAGGGGGAGGACAAAAGGGAGGAGTAAGTTCCCCTTTCTTCTCCACCTCCCTGCCCAAATAACATGGTCGTGAAGCAGCATTTGAAATATATAGCTGGTATATCTTAAAGGCTAAAAACTAGGTAGCAAGTCAAAAAATCATTTGAAAATATACCCTTCCCTCTTCCCCCTCCTAATTATTCTTGGGTTGGCTTTATGACAGTCAGGTAGGAACAGCTCCTATCTGAACTGACAAGACTGAAAATCCAACCCTCACGCTATTAATGGATTTTTTTTTTTTGTTTAAGAACAAAAGATTGTCTCATATATAAGCATTCTCTTTTTAAAAAAAAAAAAAAACATTCACATCCCCTGAGTAATGAAAGCTTATGCTGCCTTTACATGATGTTTTACAAATTTTATCTTATTTTGATATTGAAGATTTACAGCACATACATGAGTTCAAAAGAGAAGGGTAAAGACTCTGCACTATAGTGCTCATAGCTCTTCTCCTAGGAGCCCGTAGTGGAGCAGTGAGAGATCTGAGAACATTCTGGCTGGATAAGTTATCACACAAGTGTGCTATGTTGAGTTGCTCCCTCAGTAGAGATTTTTGCCATGAAGACATGCTAGTATTTGTGGGATGTTTTTTGTTTGTTTTGTTTTTTAAGAAATGGTAGATGAATGTTAGATGAAAAACAGAACAAAAACATTTTTTAAGTGGCAGTTTCATATTCTTTTCTGTACTGGTGTACAAAGGAACAACAAAGAGCCTTGACTGACTGATGGTAAGAAAGATAAAGTACGTGAATCGGCTACAGTAGTCACTAAGGGACTTCAGCAACCATTGTCTTCACACTTTTCTGAAAGAAAACAGGAAGAGAACTTGCCTACCAGCCGCCTAACTTGACCTGAGAAGAACAGAGAAGGTTACTCTCTTTTGCACAGTTTTCAGTAGGACCATACTTCAGGCACATAGCATTTTACACTCATTTATTTGTATCCCCTGTTGAATGTGGTAATTTAGATCACAAGCTCTGTGGGACATGAACTTCACCTGTTTGATTGTCCAGCCCCTTGCATCACACATGCCTCAATGATGACAGAAATCCTTTGCAAACCATGCTGCAAAATGAGTCGGTACAAGAGATTCAGTTCAGTGGATTCAGGACTGGCACAGTCATAATACAAATACAGTGCCTAAATTAGTACAAATGCAATGTCTAAACCTAAAAGCAAATATTTTAAAGTGTTAAAAAACTGATTATTTGATTGGCTCCAACAGCTTGCTCAGCCTGGTGAAAGGAAAAGCAAGGGAAATGTCTGGCAGCTCAAAGTTCATCACTGAAGGCAGAAAGACAGCAATTTCCATTATGACTTTTTGAAGTACACATTTTGATGTCTGGTTGCTGGGCATAAGGGAAGGTGAAAGATGACTCAGCTCCAGAGAACTAGTTGATTATTAGCTTATATGAGGACAGCTGAAATGATGAGCTGTAAGATCAGAAAATTGAGGTTTGTCCATCATGGCAAAGGACCAATTTTCAGCGTAATGGAAGAACACAAATGGCTGTACAGATGACAACTCAGTAATAGTTTGTTACTGAGGAACAGCAGTTCAACACACTGAGAATAACATTTACGAGTTTACAGATACTTTAATTGCAATAACCTGACTCACTAGCACCTATGCATTCTCATCTAAAACAAATCAGAAAACAAAGGTCTGCTAATATAAGGTGCTCTGAAGTTCAGTCAAAGGCTTTGAATCATGGCAGAGCTATGTTATCCTGCAGTTCTTCCTTTGACAGAACTGTAGGCTCCTAAACAACCCCATTTATAACCACCTCTTTTCACTGATGTGTAACTTTACCACAGACAATTCTCTGAAAGCAAGTTGATCCAACTGGTATACTCTTCTGGAGCTCAGCCTGACCTGTGCTGGAGAGCCAGCGAGCTGAACCAGGTCACCAGCTTGTCTTGGCCTCTACGGTGAGATAGGTCTGCTTGATCCTTCTGAGCTGGAACACCTGACAGCCTTGCTTGACATTCTCTTTGCTTTTCAAGAGGTCCTCCCAGACTGTCAATCTCTCCCTAACCTTTTAGCTGATCATTGTCTTTTGACCTTGGCTTTGGTGAATAACCAGGTTTGCACTGATGTGTCCGATGTCTTACTTTGTTTGAAGTGGTGGACCTTGCCAGCACTTTAACTTTCCATTGAATTTCTTCAGCACCTTCTGATTGTTCTAACTGTATTTCACACAGTCTACAATTGTATCTCAGTTCCCCAGAAGTTGTATCTGTGATATAAGCAGTTTCCTCTCATGGTTTTATCCCCGTCTACTTCATTTCAGTAGTTTTTTATATATTTATGCCAGCTATACTTGTAGAATAAAATCAAAGCATGCATATAGCTATGACCTGTGATAAAATGTTTTAAGCTACTAATAGAGACACCTACAAAGAAGAAACACCAAAAGATACCACACAAGTGGAATTTCCCTTCTCCCTGACTCCCACACTGAGATTTGACAAGGAAAAATATTGTGGATGGGTCTTTCAATGTCCATGAGGAACCACGAAGGTAGGATACCTGGAACAATGTCTGTAGAGAGATTTGCTGTGGTATTACATCACTATGGTAACAAAAACAGTCATAGACCTAATTTGAAGCGCATTTCTTTGTTCTGAGAAAACTTTCCCATCTTCTACTTGTCTTCCCAGCTCCCTGAAATTTATTATATAGTGCTTCTGACCAAACACAATTCCAATAACTCAAAGAAACCTTTCAGTAGTAGTGTATGAAATTGAAATGGGAGGTCATATTTAATCACTAGACTTCAAGAATGAGGTACAAAATGAATTAATGACTTAAGCACAGAAGGAGACACACTGCGCTTCAGAGGGTGCCCATATAGAACACAAAACAATCGCCACAATGCTGAAACTAAAACATTTGTAACTGTAAAAGGCAAGTATTTCCAACAATGAGGGTGGATAAACATGAGAACAGATTATGACAAGAGCTTTGCCATTAATTGAAATCTTTTTATTCAAATGGAGTGCCTGTGTAAGACATAGGCTGTAGCACAGTGACAAGGTAGTCAGCCCAAAACTGAGTGAAATTTTATACTGGCTCTATTGAGGTAGGAGATTTTTAAGATTTATCATTAGCTGTCTGATTTTTCTGAAACATTTCATATTTTACCAACTATAACAGAAAAGGACTCATATGCCTGCTTAGAAATAGTAGACTGTTTCCTCAGCCCTTACCCACCCCAGCAACAGAAGGAAGAGTTTAAGATCAGCGTCCTGCCTAAATGGGAGTACATTTTATTCTTAAAAAAAATAAAAATAAAAAAAGAAACTACCTCCTTGCTTGCAGAAGGGAAAAAGCACAGAAGGGGCTATTTTTCTCTGAGAGAGCACCACTGTGAGCTTGTGCTGGAAGAGCATATCAAACCCCACCTGAATAGATTGCTTCCCAATACAGATGGCTATATCTGCTGCTGCTTCTCCCAACACCTGCAGTTCACTTGCCAGAGCATACAGATTTCATACATCAGTAACCCCAGGAGTGTTCCTAGCCTAAGGATGGCATGTGAATTTTTACAGCTGTAAAATGAGACACTTTTGTTTCTCCTCACTTAAGGGCAGCTCAGCAAGGGCACCTGGAAATAATCCTCTGTGTTAAGCACCTTCCAGTAGCTCTAAGAATTCTTTAACTGTATATGCCTTATCTGAACAGGCAAGCAAAGTAAACATAATTCCTCAGATTAAACCCTCCAGTGATTTTTATTCTGGGTGCAGAAGCTGGTTTGGATAAAAGAAAGAGAGGAGAGATATCAAAGGAAAAAAACAGAACAGGAAGGCAAGGATAAGAGGAGAGAAGAGCAGATAACCCATGCATAGAAAAAAGACAGTCCATACTTCAAAACCGATATCAAAAACTTGATATCACCAGCTACAGACACCAGTTCATGTGAGGATGGCTCTGTCACTCAAAACTCCTCATCTTTCTTCCTAGCAATTCTGTGTGGGGAGAGGTTTTTTGCTAGGGAGGGGGAATAGGTGGGGGGGTAGTGTGCTGGTGGTGTCCTGGTACAACGTTCTTGAACAGTACACTCCTCGTGAGTCTGGGTTACCATAAAACTGATGGCAATAACCCAGGCAGGTCCCTACCTGGGGGAAGAAGCAAGTTGGTGGGAGCTGCTGCAGCCATGGTCACGGTGTCACCCTGGGACTACCTGCTTGTCTCAGCCCAGGTTCCTCTGGCAGCAGGAACAGGGGGATCCCTGGCTAGCTGCAGCCACCCTCTCCCTGAACGCTTCCCCCAAAGCCTCTCTCCCCAGGTTTCTCTGGGGCTTGTGGTTTACAATCCCATCGGTCAGGATGGCAGCTCGGGGGAGCTGATTCAAGCACGGGCAGCACTAGGAGGTAATTTGATGTGCATAGGAAGAGAGCAGGACAGGCAAAGCAGATGCCAACTCCCACTCCCAGCATGTACATCCCTGCTTGCCTGCTTTATACAAGATCCTTTTACTGCTTAGAGCAGCCACCACAACCTTCACATCTTTTCTGAATAGCAGCAACAACAACTGGCTGTGAAGATCTGGACAAGGGGTCCATACCACATATGGAGTTCCTCAAGACAACCAGAAAATAGTTTTCTGATAAAAAGCAGAGGTTTCTGATATTTCCTAAAATTCCGCATCAGTTTCCTTACCTCCTGCTGATTCTCCTCAAAGCTGTGAGACATCATCTCCTTCTTTCTTCTACAGAGAATCAAAGCTGTGTTGACACATCGAAGCTCTCTCTTTATAACATTGTCAGCCAGTCTTAGCAGCACTAGATCACCTGTTTTTGATGGCCCATCAGATGCAGCCTTCTTCAGTTTGCGAGATAAGATCTGTTGAGAAGGAAGAGGAAGGCCCAAGAAGTATAATGAGCCTCATGGTGCATTCAAATAGTCTCTCTCCCCACATTTGTATGAGGGCAGCAGCTACTGCTGTTTTTCAATCTGGTACTGAAATAGGGATGCATAGAATGGTCTCAGCTACCAACCAGCAATAAGTACCCCTTCTTGCCATTGTGTGGCAATTTATAAACAGGCTAAGTCTGTTAAATGTGTAAATAGGCTGTCATTGCCACACACTTGCAGAGCAAGCTGTAATCACTTGAGCTGCTGGGAGCTCTGCAGGCTGCCTGCCTCCCTCCATCCTGTTCTCGGGTTGCACTTGCTTCTCCCAGTAAGATTCAGAGCAAACAAACAGCTAAACCCTGCAAAGATTGTTGATGAGAGAACAGACAACATTTGCTAAATCACACATTCTTTGGGGCTATCTGGCTTTTTATTGCAAACAGCTCATTTTGAGAAAATTCAGCCCTCTGCCCCCCTCCCAGGAGTAGTGCCTAAGGAAACCCAGAGATATCAAATGGCAGCCTGTAGTTTTTCTGCTGCAAACAGAGTTTGCTTTCCCATTTACATGACTGTAGTGTGTGCTAGAATGAGCAACTAGAATTCTTCTTAGAAAGGTGCCCCTCACATCATCCTGTCTCTAGGTCTGCCCCTTTCTTATAAATAAAGCTGATATTGATAAATCCCATCTAATTCAATCCAGTTACATTTTTAAGTGTGTTTCTGCACGCAAAAGCACTTCCATTTTTTTCTGCTGTATCAGCTGGTACACTAGAGAAATTGTCTTCTCACCCTACGAATTTTACTTCCTGGCTGCAAGAAAACCCCTAGTATACTAATGTGCACAAACAAGCAGAAAGTGAGCTTGCCATATACGAGGCTGTTTAGTTCACCAGTAGTGATCACAGAAGACAGTGAAGGCACCTCGGCTGGCCACTCTCATTAGAGTCATCAAACAAGCAGGTACTGTGTGTGCTCAGTAGGAAACACAGCAGCATGCAGGTAGTTATGGAAATGAAACACTCTGCCAAAGGCTTCAACCTACTGTCAGCTCTGGCATGATAAAGCATAAGCATGATTAGATTTTCAGTGGCACAGGCTAGTTAGGTCTCAAACTACCATACTCCTCCTCAAGCAGAAAGGGCATCTGATTGTAACCATGTCAGCACCCAGCAGAGTGTGAAGTACAGCATCCCATTTTAAGGATCAAGTAGAGCAGGGGATGGATACACCTTTCACATGCGGTATTGAATGCTCACAACATCTTTCTGATGTGATGGAGAATTATTTACAACAGAATTAACTCCCATAGTTTATGAAATGAAATCTACCACTAAACATTGGCAAGTATTCTCTGCAACTTCAAAGACTCTGGTAAGGTCAGAGAGGCTGGGGGCACGCGCTTTCCTTAGACACAGATCACCAGGTTTGCTTCATTCCTCCCTGCAGACCTTATTTCACTACTGGGTTGCCCCTCCAGGTCACTGCTAGGGTGCAGGCTGCTTTGCTTAGGTGCACTGCAGCTCGGGATGCGGCTTGCTCATTCTTCAGGTTGTTGCAGGAGATGCAGACCAGGGGGAAGCCAGCTGTACCACCAGCATCTCTCTGAAAGGGTGTTTGTTCATCAGCAGACGGGCTTTACCGCCACCCCAGGTCTCCCTTCCTGCAAGTTGGGCTTCTTTCAACTGGAACCGAGGGGAGAAAGAGAGTGTTCAATGCTGTCAACCGCTTTTTCTGGCTGTCGGTCTCTGACTCTATAAAGCTGTGCTATCCAGCATATTTCATTAAAGCATTCGTCTGACAAATGCTACATTTTATTTTTGCACCTGACATGAAGCAGACACTACAGTCTTCATATGAATGGAACAGGATGCCAATTTCTTTTCTTTAGAAATGTTACAAAAGCCTCTATTACTTTCATATCATGGATAGATTAGTACAGACTTTTAAACCATTTTCATTGGATTCTGCATCATTAAAACCAAGGCATTGGCAAACCATTTTTCCAAAGTATTTGAACAGCTAGTTTTGATTGAGATAAGGAAATGGAACACAATACTGCATTCTTGCCATTTACATCTGAGCACACATAATAAGAAGTAAGACTAATTGTATTTCCTAAAAATGTAGAAACACATCGATAAAAAAACTTCATGAAGCCTGAGATTTACTTCCCTTTTATTAGACCATTTACATCATAATATATTGTAAAACAAGCATGTTTTTAGTGTTTTAACTATATTTCTCTTCAAAAACCTTTTAAAATCTGGTGTAAATGCAATTTCCTTATTATGTGTTTTCTTACTGCCATTTTTAACTAACTAGGCAACTGAGAAAGATGCAGAAATTACAGATAAAGTGCTCTGAGTGGTGGTAAAGAGTTCTTACAGAGAAAGCTTAATAGATTGTACTCCTAAAGTTTAGCAAAGAGAAATCAAAGAGTAATTTTAAGTATTCAGTATCTAATTCTACAGTAAGAAAATGCAAAAGAATTTAGAATACTAAAAATTTTAAAGAGTTCTTCAGTCTAGTGTAGAAGAAATACAAGGAATAAATGGAATTCAATAGCACCCATTAAAGTGAAGTTGCAGTGAAGCTGACTGACTGATTTGCTTAAATGACTAATCAAACAGTGTAATAAGGATAGCAGCAAATCTGGCATCTCTTGGTGTTTTCACATCAGACGCGATGCCTTTTTTGGAAGCCATTTAGTTAAGCAAGTTGCTGTGCTGAGCCCAAGAGTAATCAAATCACAGTTTAGAACCCAAGGTGCTCAGGAGGTCAGGACCTATTGTTTCTTTTTGTGTGAAAAAAAAAAAAAACCCCACACAGCTCAGACTTCATTGATTTTATTTCTGCTTATATGGCCCAGTTATGGTGGTACATACTGAACTAAGAACAGGTTCCTGTGCCCTGGCTCTGACAAGCAGCTCAGAGGGAACCACACTTCCTCTCTTACACAGACACCATTTGCATCTGTCAGAAACAAGCTGAGATTTTTCCAACTACAGATAGCTCCAGCCTGCTCTTTGATGGTAACTGTCTAGCTATAGAATCAAAGGGACAGACCAGGTAATCAAATAAGTATTAAAATACAAACATATGAAACTATATGGTGATATGAAGTTATGGCTCATATGATAACATCTGTCATTTTTTACATTCATGGCTACATTAATTTCAGCAAAATGATGAAAACCCAAGAAACAAATTGTCTTTAGACTAATATCTACATAGCTTTTTTATTTGTTACTAACCACTGATTCGCGTAGATACCAGAATCCTTCTGAATGATGAAAATGAGATCATCCTAGCCGTTAGAAACTACCTTCTTTAGGCAGACATACGAATTTTTCTCCTGAAGAAATTTGATACATCACACAAAGACTTTTACAGGCGCTTAATTACGTTTTCCAACAAGGAGAGGAAAGCAGTGAGGGGATGGCCACACACCCCACCGCAGCTAAAGCTGAGCCGGGGTGAACATCCCCACCACCCTGTCCCAGCCTCAGGCCCTTCAACATTGGTTCCCCCCAGATCTGCTGTGTGAATCTTTTTCCTTAATGATGTGGGCCAGCTCAGATATATTTGCGATTTTCTCTGAGTCAGGAAGCCAAGCGGGGAAGGCTCACTGCCCAGCAGGATGTGCTTGTTATTGCTGGTGCTGCCTGCGGTGAAGCAAAGGCAGAGCTATTTACGACTTGACATTCTTTCCTGGCAATATCTGTATCTTTTAGATTAGACATTACTGTGTTATTAAAGCTCACCGAGAATTTTTAGTCAGTGCAAGTAATGTAGTCTGGCTGGTAGACACAATTCAGAAATGGGAAAGTGGCCTACAGCACTTGAATTATGGCTTTTACTAACGTGGACATGTCGGACAGGTTTTGGACAGTTAGGGCACATTCTGCCAAACCCAGGCACAAAGAAGAATCTCCTTTTACTTCAGTAAATCCAGATGAGACATTTCAGGGCCAGCTTTTCACACTCTGAACCATATGTTTTCCAGAAGTTTCCATTCCACCCATGCATTCAGTATCTTAATTTATTCCATCTCAATTTGGGGAAAAATAATAGTCTTTGAAAACACTGAAAATACTTTTGGGGTGGAAATTCTAGATATTCAAATAGCTCTCACAACTGGAATTATTTTACCCTGTGCTGCGTGGTCCAACTTCATGTTTGAAAGGGTATTTATTCTGAGTGTCACTTGCACCTGAATAAAAGAGAAAGCAGAAAATAGAATCAAATGTGATCAAAGGTTGATAAAACTGGGAACATTCAGTCTACAGAAAAGACAGACATGATATTAGTGCACAAGTATATAAAAAGGCGGTTAGCCACAGATTATAACCATTGCAATTAGTCACTGCAGGCAGAACAAAGCCATGAAGCGAAGTTCCTGCAGGGAATAATGAAGTTAAACATTAGGGAGGGAACTTTACTCACTGTAAAGAAATGGAGCTGCCAAGTAAAATTGCAGACTCGTGATAATTGAAGATACTTTAGGCTGGGCCAGACATCCAAAGGTGGGTGAGGAATAATGAAACCAAACCAACATCCCCCACCACCACCCACATACAAAATAGGAGGAAAGAATGTCATCTCTTTGCAACTTCAGAACAGCAGAGTCAAGGTGAGTCACAAAAAAAGAAATCTTCCCCAAAAGGAAAACAAACCAAAACAAATCCACCCCAAACCACTTATATAAGTAAATTGCTTTCCTAGAGCAACAAGGTTAAGAGAGAAAACACAAATGAGGCATGACTCGCATTGTTTACTGAACACATTGGTAGTGAAAGATACTCAGATAATTCCCTGATAAAATATCAACCTGGCTTCAGGCTTGTGAAGGAAGTTTTCACAGTTATGGTTTACTTTAAGCTAAAGCATCACAAAATAAGTGATTTATGACGCTTTCAAAGAGGAGAGAGATGTCTGCACTTTTAATATTGCAAAATGTGATATACACATTCAGGTAAATATTTAAGTCCCATTTTAAGAAAGAAAGCCGCAAGATACATTTTTTTACAAAACAGTATTTCTAGCTTTCAAAATATTCTGATAGTTTCTCACAGAAGTTAACAAATCAGTAGTTCCTATGGAATACTATGATTTATTCAAATTAGCATTTTGTGACTGAAACCTTCCACTGAAAATTTTAGCTTCATTCTAACAGTACCAGAGTCCTGAGAAATAAATTTGCAAGATCAAAAGAAGAACTCTTTTTTGCAGGGGGGGGTGGGGGGTGGGGGGGTGGGGTGGCGGGCGGGGAGCAGTCACGGAGGAAAAAAGAAAGAGTTTTGAAGTTGTGAAAGAATTAAACTCAGCATTTTGGGAAAAATCCATATGACAAGAAGAAAAAGGGTTAAAGAACAACTCAGAACTGTTAGCATTAACAACTGGAGGTGTGTAAAGTAGACAGAGGCAGAAAAGAGAGGCTACTCTAATGCAACATTTGAGACATTGCTTGGAATGAGAGGTTCTAGAGAGTGAGGAGTATGCTAAATTAAAAATACTGCTGTAAGAAATTTCTCCCGTGGAGATTTCGGCTAGCATAAAGAAAGCCTGACATTTTAAAAATGCTACGTGTTGAAATAAAATCCCAGTTATAAAAAAAAAAGAAAAAAGGAGGTAAGCAGTGAATGGTTTCATGTACATTCTCACTGCTTCATAATCTATTGCCATTACCGTCCCACCAACTTTGCAGCAGGAACTTGATCTTCATAGTTTATCTTAGAATTAAGTGGAAACTAATGTAATCATTCTAAATTTAACCTTATATGCTCAGGGTACATTGCTCTGAGTGTCCCTTTCAGTTGCTATACCAAATGGTTAAAAATATCAATTAGTAAGACCCAACAATGCCTTCATAAGTCTGAACCACTATTTGCCCAAAATACTTGATAATTTATCTCAAGTGCATTCTTGTGTTGATAGGAACCTGAGATTTTGGCATTTATCTTCTACAACCTTTGATGAGGCTTTTATTTCTTTACAAATCTTGTTGTTCACTTTAATGCATATGGTTGACTGCATCCATCAACAGTATATTTCCATTAACAGATCTGATCAGAGGTAAAAAGTAAAATTAAGCACACATTAACACTCTATAATTAAAGACAGCATAAGAAAGAGAAGTGACATTCAGTCTCCAGACAAATTTTATCGGTTATTTTACAAAAGCATGATGGTTTTGCAATAACTTATGAGAAATGCTCTGTGGTATTTCTTGGCTCTTCTCAACTTTTCAGTCAGTCTCATGTGTTTTATCTACTTTTGCTTATGACCATGGGCAGGATTTCTTAGAAAATATCAGTTATCTCAAGGGAAAGAGAGCTAGGATTGCGTAGGTTGGTCTCTACGATTAAGGTAAATGTTTCCTTCCCACAGGAATTATTAATATGTACTTTTACCCACAGCAGCAGACCATGACTTTAGTCCTCAGAACATCGGTTCTGCACAGAAAGTCATTCCTGAAAAGCAGCATAATGCAATGAAGGATGAGCATGCATCTGTAGCAAAGACGGGCAATACCTGGAACTTAGGAGGCAATAGCTAACTGACAGAAGACCGAGCAAACAAAAGAGTGAGACAATACAGTATGCTTAGGAGCTCCTTATTTGACAACACAGCTAGAAGAAGAGAGAATCGTGGGAGCCCCAGGCGCTGGCTGAAGAGAACCTCCCCAGCATGGCACAGCTCTCCCAGCTGGGCAAGATGGCTGGAGGGGAGCAGGATGGGAGGTGAGGGCGAGGGCTGCACACAGTGCTGAAAGCACAGGGACACGCAGTGCAGCAGCTGTGCCTCTGCCTCGACCTCTGAGGATGTGGCAGAGTCCCATCTGCTAGGAATTGCTGTCAGTCACAGAGATTCCATTAGCTGTAAGAGCTTCCTAGAACTGTGGGGTAAATCATGACCTCGACCTGCGCAGTCAGCTTTTAGCCACTCTATGTTTTGTTCAGGCTGCTGGGAGCAACATCTCATATCCTCATAATTTGATAGCTGTCAGCAATATGAGTTAGGTCTAGTGTCCATTATCATCAGGTAAAAATGTCTTTCATTATGTTTAGGAGCACGGGAACTGAAGCAGTCCTGAGTCACTGAAAGATATCCTGTAACATCTTTGCACTGCTTTATGTGCATCTTTTCATCAGCTAAGCAAGTTATGTTGTGAAGTTAACTGTGGCTTTTTGTGTGGTTTTTTTTCTGCCTCAAACAGACTGTTTAAACCATGATGCTTCTTTTTTCCAGTCTTAATCTATAGATGGCCTGTTTATAGCCATTTGTTCCTGTGGTTACATTGTGCTTCAGTTCAGTTAAAACCTGATGTTTAATCTCATTTATAGACCACAATCATATCCCCTCTCAGCCCTCATTATACTAGCTAAGCCAAAGCATGCTAGCTTCCCCTAAAAAAATGGGCTCATCGCTCCCCTGACATTTCTAGCAGCCCTTCTCATAGTTGAACAAAAGAGTTATATAAGAATGAGGCATCAGCAGAGCTGTTTATGACGATATCAGTAACCCCTCTTCTATTAGAAATACTTCTTTCCGCACATTTCAGGACTATACTGGCATTTTTCACGTCTGTGCTAGTTGGCCAATGTGTCATGAAGGCCACATACCCAGAACTTTTCTACCTCAGGTGCTTCTAGCTGAGCTCCTCACAGCTTATAAAGAGGTTTAGTTCACAAAGATACAACCTTCTGATCTGAGTTCTGCCTTCATTAGCCAATCCTCAGCCCAGTCTACTGCTTCCTATTCAGTACCTCAGTATTCTCACATATTGACCATACTTCTTTGGCATCAGCACATGTCACATTCACCACTTTTGACCTGAACAACACATACCATTTATGTCCTGTGCTTGAAAGACAACTGATTTATATTATCTCTATAAAACAGAATTGAACACTTCATCCCAGTAGTCCAGATTCCTCCATTTTTTTGTCCATTCCCTTGGCTTCTGTATAAAAATGTTTTAGAGTTCATTCTTCCTGACCACATCTATATCCTAGCCAGACGAGGAACTATCACTAGTACCGTGGGTTCAAAAAAAAAACAAACATTCTGGTAAAACTACGCTTGCATCTTCATTTGCACAATTTTAATTTTAAGCCCTCTGTATACTAACACCAAATGCAGAAGTTGCTTTGCTCTGTTCTAGCCCTCTACTACTTTACTCTAGCCCTCTCCTACTGTGGTGGGTTGACCCTGGCTGGATGCCAGGTGCCCACCAAAGCTGCTCTGTCACTCCCCTCCTCAGCTGGACAGGGGAGAGAAAATATAATGAAAGGCTCATGGGTCAAGATAAGGACAGGGAGAGATCACTCACTAGTTACCGTCACGGGTAAAACAGACAGGAGTTGGGGAAATTAGTTTGATTTATTACCAATCAAATCAGAGTATGACAATGAGAAATAAAACCAAATTTTAAAAACACCTTCCCCTCCCACCCCTCCTTTCTTCCCGGGCTCAGCTTTACTCCCGAGTTCTCTACCTCCTCCCCCCGAGTGGCGCAGGGGGACGGGGAATGGGGGTTGTGGTCAGTTCATCACACGTTGTTTCTGCCGCTCCTTCCTCCTCAGGGGGAGGACTCCTCACACCCTTCCCCTGCTCCAGCGTGGGGTCCCTCCCACAGGAGACAGCCCTCCACGAACTTCTCCAACGTGAGTCCTTCCCACAGGCTGCAGTTCTTCGTGAACTGCTCCAGTGTGGGTTCCTTCCACGGGGTGCAGTCCTTGAGGAACAGACTGCTCCAGCGTGGGTCCCCCACGGGGTCACAAGTCCTGCCAGCAAACCTGCTCCAGCGTGGGCTCCTCTCTCCATGGGGCCACAGGTCCTGCCAGGAGCCTGCTCCAGCACAGGCTCTCCATGGGCTGCAGCTACCTTCAGGACATATCCACCTCTGGTGTGGGGTCCTCCATGGGCTGCAGGTGGATATCTGCTCCACTGTGGTCCTCTATGGGCTGCAGGAGGACAGCCTGCCTCACCATGGTCTTCCCCACGGGCTGCAGGGGAATCTCTGCTCTGGCACCTGGAGCACCTCCTCCCCCTCCTTCTTCCCTGACCTTGGTGTCTGCAGAGTTGTTTCTCTGACATATTCTCACTCCTCTCTCCACCTGCAATTGCTGCTGCGGAGTAACTTTTCCCCTTCTTTGTAAATATGTTACCACAGAGGTGCTACCGCTGTCACTGATGGGCTCGGCCTTGGCCAGCAGCGGGTCCATCTTGGAGCTGGCTGGCATTGGCTCTATCAGACATAGGGGAAGCTTCTAGCAGCTTCTCACAGAGGCCACCCCTGTAGCTCCCTGCTACCAAAATCTTGCCACACAAACCCAATACATCTACTTCAAAATGGACCTCTGGGCCTCTCGTGGTCTAGCTGTCAAAATAAATTCAGGATAATTAGAAAGAGTTTCTATTCACCTACTGAAAGCTGAATGATAATTTACCCTTAACAATAAAGGGCAGTTCTAGACACGCAGACACCTTCACCAGAGTCCAGGGCTGGTCAGTGCTTGATATAACAACTCTACTGACAGGAGCTTTGCCAGAGATAGTTAGAAATTTTGTGAGAAGTCTAGCAAGGACAGGGAAGGAGGAACTCACCTCTGCAGAGACAGCATGAAATGGGGCAAATATACCAACAACCCCAGTGGCAGGAGGGCGGGAGTGAATTTCAGGAAGTACAAGGTAGAAATGCCAGGAACACATGATCTCTCTGGACTTCAAATGTCAGTGCATGCTCAGCAACACATTCCATTTTACTTTCAGCCATTGATCAGAAATAACAGCAATTTTTCTTTGTTTAAGAAAAACCCAGCACACTTGACTGTACTTCAGGGTTGTAACTTCAGAAACTGAGCCAACCAGAGACAGTTTTCATGCTGTGGCATTCTTTCTAGAATGACGGAGACAAGTAAGTAGCCCTCCAAAAGCATGCCTGGAAGGAAGAGGAACTGCCAAAGACAAACAAAAAACCCCAAAGCAAATCCCAGTAATGGAGGATTTTGGAAAGGACATCCAATAGACAGGGACATTCTCATCAGATTTGGAAGAGAGTTGAAGGACTTCTCCCAAATTCATGTCTAAGAAATTTAACTTATTTCTAGGGCAGAACCTAAACAAAGAAGCAGATAGATATGCTCGGAGCTCATAGCAATAGCAAGGGAACACAAAGATGGTAACTGCCCTGCCACATAGTCTTATTAACAGTTTCTGTTAATCTGGGGATCAGCCACATCAAATGTATTCTAAATGCATAAAACAGACCCAACACAGCAACATACACCCGTCAGCCACAGTTTTGTGGGCATGAGTCGTAGATATGTCATCTCTGGTACCCTAATAAAAAAGAGGTGGTGGAAATGTCAAAGTCCAGACTGTATTAAACCGTCTCATGTCACCATACATACAAGGAAGGCAAACTCTGTGGTTAGTAGCACTAAGTTGCAAAACAGAACGAATGAAACATGGCTGTCACTTTCTGGCATTTATTCAATCAAAAACCAAAAATTAAAATGCTTCTAGGGCTAACAAATGAAGAGGGGGTTACTGGGAACTCGTGGATTTATTAAAAGACAGCACAGTCAAAAAATAAGCAAAAAACCCAAAACTTGCTTTGGGATCTCGGGATCTATAAGGAACCTGCCCTACTTTTCTACTGTAGGGGGAAAAGGAGGAGAGAGGAAAAAGTAGACACTTGAGGTTTCTCACCCTGAAGACAAACCAAAAGATGAATCTTGGCAAGGCAAGCCATGTTTCCCTCCCCTCCCTGATATTGAAAACACCTGAAACATAATTTTTTTTTCTTATCTGCTTAGCCTTAACTGGAACTTTTGTAGTAAAAAAAGGGGGTGTGTTTTTTTGTTTGTTTGTTTGTTTGTTTTATGCTCTGTATTTTAAAAGCTACTTTACAGAGTGGAAGGAAGTGAGAGAAGGTGTGCTAATTTATAAATAACTCCCGGCTTGTCCATCCCTAGTACAGAAGATATTTGGAGGTAAGGCATTGTCTAGATTACTGATGAGCGCATGTTCAATTCACTTACTTTCTCAGTCACTCTGGCACAGGATTGAAATTAAATTCAAGTAGGTGGGTAATGACTCAAGATTACCCTTTCTGAATTTCATCACAGATTTCTAAGTGCCAGCTCACTACAATGTAATCACACTTGATTTGATTCTGGATATGTTCAATTGCCCTGTGCAATAACCTTTGGGTTTATTTATAAAATGATATTTCTATTGCAGTTTATTACAGTACTGAGACAAACTGTTGGGTTGAAAACAATTAAAGTCTGCAAAGAAATTCCTCAAATCTGACAGGGATAAAAACCTCCTTTTTCTTCTGTAGAGGTGATTCAATCAGACCAGGGTATCATGATGAACAGACCTTTCCAGCGAGACACTCCTCCAGCATGAGCTGAAGCTTTGTACAGACATAGTAGTGGAAACAATCACAGCTTCAATCAAAACATGCTCATAATCTTGGGGAACTCTTATGCAAGTAAACTAATACAAGCTGGAGTCTGTGAATGCTCTAGTTGTGATATGTCACATGGCAAAGCAACAGTGCTGGTGTGGAGATAGTCTGTCGCTCTGTAAGCTGACTGTAAGGCTCCTGCAAAGGTTAAAAACGAAGCACAATGTTGAAAACTCATGGGAAAGTACTGCTGCATCAGCCCGTGTTTCACAAAGGATCCAAGTAGCAGAGAACGAGGAAGACTAATTTTGGTGGAAATACATTCTGCAACAAAATTAATATCCGAGATCAGGAAAACAAATTCAGAGCAAATAGAAACAAGAATATACTGTTTGGAGAAGAAATAGAAGATAATAGCGGTTCCAAAAGCAGAACAATTTCTAGAGTGAATAAGGCTGGATTTGTATATCCTCTCACAGGGACTGATGGCAAAGGGAAATGTGCTTTATTTTTATATGTTGTAGCTGGCCCTTAAAGGCTCACTACAGAAACATACAATATCTGAAACTTCAATGCCTGTTGAAGCTGAGAAGCTATTGGCGGCTATTTATTGGTAGCTATTAGACTTGTTTTTAAAAAGCCTGGAGTTAGACTCTTCTGAAAAAATACCCTCTAATTTATGACACGCTGTAGCAATTCCCAGAATATAGACAAGTCTGCTAAGACTCGGCTATCTCACACCAAGATCTTATCTGAGAGATGCAGAGTGAGGTGCCTCTGACAGGAGATCAATTGTACAGATATTAGCTAAATGACATCAAAGTTTTCTCAGTACAAATAGCTGAACACAGTTGACTTTATGACATTTGTGTAGAAAGTACAATCCCTTCTTTTGCTTAGTTCTTATGAGGGTCAGCTAAAAGATCAGGAAAAAAATCTGCTAGGAATTGATGCTTGAATAGGCATCTAGTATGAAGGTGGAAACACTGTTAGAAGAGTGCAAACTCTATGTGGAGTTTCAATTAACATGAACCAAAGTAGAATTGGTTCAGTCAGAAGTAAAAACTAATCAAGCTACAATGATTATAAGACATGTGCAGTGTCACAAGTTCACAAGATGAATCACAAATTCTTGTTAGATGTTAAGCCTGCAGAGCAAGATATGTGCCTGGCTGAAGGAAATGAGGGGACTGAAAATGATGGGACCACTCTTGATTTTACGTGAACCTCATCTCTGAAAGAAACATGTGCTGAAGTACTGAGAGTGACATAAAATTGTTATGCCGAGCTTTATGAAGGGACAGAAACTCTCCTGGCAGTTCCAGCAGCACAGATGAGGGCTGAAAGAATATCAGAACTCAGACTCACTGTTTCATTACAAAGCTCCAGTATGACAAAAAGAGTGTTAGGAACTGTGATTTAGTTCAGTTGAACAAGTTGTTCATCATAAAACTGTGCATGGCAACACAAACATTTTGGGAACATTCAAATAACATAAGAAAAGTGAAACTTAAAGAGTTGAAATCTGAAAATCGGAAGCAATCAAAACAGAATGTGATCTGAGTATTTTCTAACCGATAATGCTATCATGTCTGTGTGGGGTGGGAAGTTGCAGGGGGGATCCTGAACTGAGCAATCTAAGTAAATAAATAATAACACCCCCCCAACCTCAAATGAGCCAAAACATGTATCAAATCAATTTGTTGTGTACCACAGGAAGTATTTTTTAAGCCAAGTAGACACATATTACAGAAGAATAAGACATCATCTCAAAGTTCAAAAAGAGGTGAAGGCAATAAGAAGTGAATCAACCATTTTGCCCATCAAACCTTGAGACTAACAACGCAACCAGAATGTACTGGGAAAGGAAAGCCCCAGGGCATGAGATGACCAGCTGATTATTATTCTGTTTTTATACACCTTAAGAAACTCTATTTTGTACTGACTATTAGTTGTTTCTGGAAGAAATTTGGAGGTCACCACACCTTGAAAACCCATTGCTGTATTGAGCAGAGGCTCAGAGTTCACTATTGCGGTCATGTACAGCTGAAGCAGGGAGCAGCCCAGACTGACTGACTCGTTAGTTCAGCACAACTCCCACTAGAGCTGGTCTCTGCCTCAGCAATAACAGCAGACATGAAGAACATTTTCATAGGTGCTATTTGATTTGTAACATTAATTTACTGCTAACTTGACCTTTCAATTTCTTATTTTAAAACACAAATTCAGGTAGTAGCTGGCAAGCTTCTTAAATTATTCTTTCTTTTTTTCTCCTTCAATTCCATGATCCCGCAACTGCCTCTCCCACTTAAGCCAATGACAGCTTGACTTTGCAATGATAAATTTCTCCAAAAAACTTTCAAAGCTTCCACAAGCTTGCCTGACATACAGATTAATTCCTTCTTTCCTGTCCCAAATTAAATACGTCACAGTGGCTTAACCAAAAAGAAGAAAAGACTTGCACTTTCTTTCTCCCAGTTCGCTCCGTTTGTCACATATGCCCTCCCCAACAGCACCTCTCCCTGCTCTTAGTAAGATGCCCCATATGGGCTAAGGATCGCTGGAGCAACAAAAAGGTTAGGAGAAGTATGCACAGCAGCGAGCTGAATGGACATCTTACTATCTAGGTCCTGCCCTGGGTTCTTCTCCCCTTGTCTGTGTGTGGAATCCCACTTCACAAAGTCCCCTAGGAGGAAATTAAAAAAAGACTACCCACAACAGAAAGCATTTGTTTGCCTTTTGCGTGTGCTGCACAGAGGAAAGAACTGTTCCGTTACTTTGGATATTAAGCAGCTGGGTTCATTCTGTTTACTGATGACACGAGAAGTCATAGGCCTATAAAATGGGCATGACAGAGAATAAAAGATGTTGTTAAAAGGTTTTATACATGTATATATTTAATATCTAGGTAGGCTTGCTAATGCAGAGGGAGAAAACAACTATTTACCTCTGTTTATTTCAAAGTAAATTATAGGAGACTATGATAAAATAGCAACAAAGACACACTGTGAGTAATTTTTCCTCAACATCAAATCCAATCAATAAGAAATTGGGTTTATATCATAGGAAACAAAAGCCTATGGAAGCAACATAAGTACATAGAAGGACCACAGATGAGATGGCATTAGGCTCTTTTTCATTGGAGTAAACAGAGCGAAACACAAACAGCGCTCTTAGAGTCACAGACAAAAACATTTCCCAGAAATCCCTATTAGATCCTGACCTTCCACTAGGACAAGCCAGCATGTGATTCTGTGCTCAGGGGACCATATAACAATCAGATGAAGCAACACAGAAAGTTCAGCCTTGTCAAAAAAGAGATGTTAGTACCCAGTAATCCACCCACATTCAAAAGCCCGGCTAGGCTGCATGCAGAAAGTACCTGGTGGTGCACGCGGGCAGCCAGCCTGACCTGCTGGCTCCTGCAAGGCTGCAAGCAGCGCACCGCATGAGAGGAAACTCAAAACTCTAGTTACTTGCCTCCACTGGTCTGCAAGAAGCAGGTGATTTTTGGGACTATTGATTTCTAAGCTGTTTCAAAATTTACTTTATTTTCTCTTTAAATTAAAAAAGAAAACCTCTAAAAATAAATACTTTGTAAATATCCTTCGTTTTGAGTTCTCATTACAATGAAAAAGAGAAGTTCTTTTTTGTGTAAAACCTAAAGAAAAAGATTTCTGTACTGGTTTTCAGTTTGGCAGGCCAAGCTGAACTGATAAATATAGAGCTTACTCTGAGAGAATGCAGTAGCAGATTGAACAAAATAGAGTAAAGAGACATAAATTCAAAGCACTGAAGCCTATGCTGAACTCACAGGTAGTCCTATGCTTTTACGAATAATGCAAACTTTAGTTTAAGTATGCATTTAACTGATTAATTTCTCATGAAACACATATGTCTCATTTTCACATTTTAACAATTTTTTTTTGAAATAACATGTTAACATTATTGTTATTTTGTACGATTTATTTATCAAAACCTATCATTCTTTTACACTAGAATACTTACAGAATTTATTGTAGGTCAAAGTGTTTTGTTGTCGCTGGCTGGAGTCCATACATCTGATCAACCTTAATGATCCTTCCTACATGCACTTCCCAACAGCAGACTTCACAAATCTAAGCACGTATTTTTATGGAAAAACTGGTATTAAAATGTGTAAATGACGAACTGCTATGTTTTTAACTGACAAGCAGAAAAAGTGATGCCAGGAAACTTTTTGGTTTTAATTCACCTTTCCTTTTTTGTACACAGTCTTGTGAAACCTAATAATATAACAGAATTTGGCCACATTAATTGAAATAACAGCAAGATAAGTTAGTATGAAATTATGCCTGTAGGGTTACAGCAAACTTAATCACAAAAGCATGTCTCATTTTCTGATGGCTTTTGCAATCTCTCAGATTGCACTGACTTTAATAGAAAAGAAAGTCTGATTGATATCTCCAGTGTACTTATATGAAGACACTAGTTTCTTATTTTTATTTAAGAAGCTATGTAATGTCTCCATATCCATCATTTTCATTCTTTCGATTGTCCATCATGATTCTGGCAGGGATTCTTTCCCTCCTATTTAAAAGAATAAATAAAACAGATGTCTAAAAAGATATTAACAATAGGGCAAGGCTAGCTTTAAGATATCTGCAAAAGTCTGACTGTGGTTTTAGCTACTAGCCAAAGATGAAGACAATAGAAAGGCTGGAGTTTACCTGCCTGCTGAAGATGATAAGCCATGCATATCAACAAAATGTGCCACTTCAAATACCCCTATCGCACCGACTTGATTAGCTGCTGGAAAGGGAGACAGGCTATATGTGATTAAAAAGCTCAGCCAGCTAGGATGTCCTTTATGAACACCTATACCTGATATCACACTTCACACTTGCCATAGGGCCTGAAAAAAGGAAACTAAACGGTAAGTCTCATGGTGACAAGAGCTCTGTAGGTAGGCAAGGCTGAGACAAGCAGGGCCCTGGAGTTACAGGCAGAGTCCGGAGCAGTGATTTGCAGTCAGCAGGCACACAGCTGCCCTTGGGGTCAGGATGCAGGGTCAGAGCCGCAGTGCCCTGGGACAGCACATAGCAACAAGTGAGAGAGAGAGATCGGCTGGAAAGGGAGATTTTGAAAGTAGCAGCTCTGCAATTTCCTCTACAAGAAAAAATTAGTCGGAAGGACACAATGTACTCAGAACTATAATACAGGAGAAGTGGAAGCTTTAGAGGGAGGAAGGGTTTTTTTCTTCTTTTTTATTGAGTCCAGGACCAGCCAAACAACCAGCCTCATTCAGAGAAAGGCAGCAGAAAACAGCTTAATCATAATCTCTCTGCTTTTCCATTACGAACTATCTCAGGGTGTCATTCACTTTGAAATACTTCAGCATCTCATTATACCAAGCAATCCAGGCTGATTGCCATACTGTGTCACATCTACTTTTGCCCAGGACCGATAGTTCTTCCACAACAAGTGGATTATAGCAAGATATTTCTTCAACACCTTGTATTTTAGTAATTCCTGCTATCACCTCAGAAGCATTAGAAGGTTAGGGAGAGACAGTGACAGGAAGTATTAATGCTATAGTAAGGATTCACTCCTAGAGGTTTAATCCGTCGTGCATGATTTTCAGTTTTACCTTGGCTGTGAAGTGTCATCACCTCACCTTGATTATTTCTGGGTTTAGTTTTCACAGTTTCCATTCTAGACCTATTCCTGGTTCTGGACTGGGCTGAAAAAGGGAGGGACAAAAATGACCATTTTGGCCTAGAATGCCTGGATACAAAAGATACTTTAGAGATCCAGCAGGAAGGGAGATGCTCCAAGGAAAATCTATGGTTCCCTGATATTTTTGTTTAGTCAGGCTTCCTGGTGGCTCTAATTTGCAGAAGCTCTACCTAGCAGTAATCTCAATGATCCAAACAAGCCTTGAGCATCCTGATCACATCTCTCTGCTCCTGTGCAGTGCTGGTAGGTGTGTGGGAAATCTGGCTATAAAGCCCCTTTATCAGCCCCTTGAGGACACTATTGTCTTTTGGAAATACTCAGGGAAGCAGTCTGGGTCAATTATTATCCACTTTTTTACCAGCAGAAAGAAAAAAGAGCATGGGAGAGAATCACAGCCTTGATCTACTGATATATTACAGACCAAAATTACCCCCAAACTGATTTCTGAATCTGCAGCTACAAAATTGTTTTACTGTAATGCACAGGATATTAGTCATTAATCATAATGACTTTACATATCAGACTCAGATTCATGCCTGCTCCCATTCTAGGTGAGAGAGGAGCTCTAGACCTCTGCCAAGATGTTTCGTTCTCCCACAGCAATTTTCCGTCTCAGCCCGCAGGTGAGAGCTGGCACATTCAGTTACAGAGTATACAAAATACTCCTGGGAACCACCAACTCTTTTTGGCTTTTTTATTCTTGAACCCTTACACATTCTTACCCACATTCATGCAAGTGGGCAAGTTTTATAGGAAAAAAATACTGAAAGAAACAATAAGTGTTATATTAGCATAAAGTCCATTTACACAGCCATAGCTTCTCCAGAAATGGAGACCCACCTAATGACAGAAAGAGGGGAACACCAAACTGATTGCTCTGATACAGGAAGGGCATGCCAGTGGATGAGCAAAAGCCTGGAGCACTACTGACAGAAAATCCCTAGCAAGGGGCACAGGAATGGCCCTGGAAGACCTGGGATAAGAAGAACCCTCTCACCCCACATACCAGAATATCCTACTTCCCAGAAAGTAAGCGTATGTCAGAGAGAGGTGATGCAGAAGAGACAATGATTGCGTTAGCAAGCAGACGTAAGACTGGAGCCATCAAAGGTTTTAACATAATAGTCACTTCTCACCTGAGTTGAAGAGAGACGTGCACCATGGTGCCAGAAGTACCATCAATGAGCCTAAAATAAAAAAACACAGCACTCCAGAAAAGCAGGAAGCACAAACATACACAAAGTATCAATATGGAAACTGAAGGCAAAGCTCCAATTAACCTCTTTTCTGTCCCCACTCTCAAAGAAATTTGCTATTTCGGAAGTCCAGGGACTACATGAATAGTTCAATATAATGATTTCAAGTAAAAGAGAGCTAAAGAACCCCCACCAAAAATCCAAACAAAAAATTTTATTTGTTAAGGGTGCTCATGATTCCCATTTGTCTCCGTAAAGGACTTTCAACCTTTGTCTTCAGAGCCTCTCCACAGACATTTGCCCGTCCTCTTGTTTCTCTCCTATGGTCTGTATCATTAACATTTCAGACCTCCTCATGTTCATAAAAAAACCTGTACTTGCAATAGCTTCTGGGTGTTTTTCTTGCTTTCTAGTCAGCAGGAAATGTAGCTTGATTAATTTATAGATCTCTTTTCATGAACGTAGAAGCAAACAGCAAAATGAAATTATCTTCATTTTACATTTAGGTCTGTAAGTACTTAGTTCAATGATTACTCTTAATCTTTCACTGAAAGATGTTCTGGAGTCCAGATAAACTTCCTCTGAAATTGCCGTCTCCTACGCTGAGTGTATCCTTACTTCAGGTTATTGCAGTAAGACTTGATACCCCCAAAAGGCCTGGTAACAGCTGGAGGACAGCCTTCTGAGGTAGTTCATATCGGTCTCAGGGGGTCTCACAGCAAATACCTTGTGATACCTCTGTGTCCGGAGAGGTGCCAGTGCAAAACTTTCCCATGGGATCTGATTATAGCTACCAACCAGTTGCTGTATTTTGTGCCAAATGGAGCTTTGTCAAGGTATACTGTTTCAACCCCAAATGAAGTAACCTTAAATGCATCTCTGTGCCTGTGTATTATGGTTGAAATTTTCAAACAGCGCTGTCCCATTCCCAGAACACAGAGATACTCTACTATTTGAATATCATGCTTTGCTGCTGCTCTCTTGATTATGTTTTTCCCTCTGGTCTAAAGCATGAGTACGAACTACATAATACCTGTCTAGAAAATAGTGCTTTTACTTTTCTACCAATGAATAACTAATCCCACATCCCTCTTTGGTGTTTAGCCAAATTCTATATGAAGCTAAGTCAATGGTGAGAAATGGTACACATATTCTGGTTTGTCTTTTTGCCCACATTCTTTTGGGGACATTAGCACATTCAGTGCAACAGAGACTACAGTTTTCAGTGACACAGACTTTTGCTTATCAAGTGGCAATGATGTTCAGAAAGACATCACAGAATCATAGAATCATAGAATCATTTAGGTTGGAAAAGACCTTTAAGACCATTAAGTCTAACCTTTAACCTAGCGCTGCCAACTCCACCACTAAACCAGGTGCCTAAGCGCCACATCTACATGTCTTTTAAATACCTCCAGGGATGGTGACTCGACCATTTCCCTGGGCAGCCTGTTCCAGTGTTTGACAACCCTTTCAGTGAAGAAATTTTTCCTAATATCCAATCTAAGCCTCTCCTGGTGCAACTTGAGGCCATTTCCTCTCATCCTATCGCTCGCTACTTGGGAGAAGAGACCAACACCCACCTCGTTACAACCTCCTTTCAGGTAGCTGTAGAGAGCGATAAGGTGTCCCCTCAGCCTCCTTTTCTCCAGGCTAAACAACCCCAGTTCCCTCAGCTGCTCCTCACAGGACTTGTTCTCTAGACCCTTCACCAGCTTCATTGCTCTTCTTTGGATGCACTCCAGCACCTCAGTGTCTTTCTTGCAGTGAGGAGCCCAAAGCTGAACACAGTATTCAAGGTGCAGCCTCACCAGTGCTGAGTACAGGGGGACAATCACTTCTCTAGTCCTGCTGGCCACACTATTTGTGATGATACAATCAGAAAAGACTCGCTTTCTGGTTCACCTGCCATAATGTGTGTCTGAACTCAAAAGCTGATGACAAAAAAATTAAAAAAATAAAATAATTCCAGAGTCATTGCACTCCCACTCATCACATCTGGCAAGTTTTGCTGTGTACAGAGTTTCTAGTCTGATTCTTCTGCTCCTTCACTGCATATGGAATATTCTCAATTAAATTTTGCTCATTTGAAAGCTGATGAATCTCAGGCTGTGCTCAGCAGATAATTAAATTCCTTGGCTTTCAGACTCCAGCAGGCCCTTAGGGGATCAACATAGTAGAGGACTGTATTACCCTACTTTAAGGTACCTGGCCTCTAATGCAAAATCCCAGACCCAGAAGTCACATTCTTTAGCTCCATACACAGCTCGCTGGGAGACACAGGCCATGTAAAAAAGCATCCCAAATATCCTGCAGGTTGAGCAGAGCAGCATGCAGACTTCCATCTAGACAAAGCAGTAAGTATATCTGAATTCTTGCTCCTTCACTTAACCCTCTGTCAGAGTTCATCATTTTTGTTTCATCATACAGCCAGAGGCACCAGCTCTGGGTAACTTTTTTTTTAGAGCATGCCTGCATTTCATATGACCAGTTTCTGAATTCAGATAAACAGTGGGCATTGCGACACATGGCTTGTGCCTGCTTGCCAGTGATACCTGTTCTGTTTACTGGAACTAAGAGTCATGAACTTCTCAGCTTTCAGGCAGATTGACTATAGAGGGAGCCTGAGACTAGGTAATGAAGTCAGACTGGGATTTCTAGATAACATCTGCAGAGGTCTATCTGAAAGTGGGATCAGTTGCCCTTCAGAGGCGCTTTTCTCTCTTTCTTCTGCCTGAAGAGGGAACCGCAGATGAGTAATTTAGTCTACAGACCTAACTTTTAAAAGTTTGAAATTAGGAGAGCTGAATCTCCACTGTTAGTCATTAGCTTTACACACTGTGCAACTGCCCTCTGATTTACTTTTTCTTGTTAAAAGAACGTTATAAATAGTCAAGCAGACACCCAAAAAGCCAACAGACTGATACGTTTCTTTTAATGCAAAGTATTATTTGAAACCTTTAAGATAGATAATTATTAAGATAGTGAAAGACAAACATTTATTAAAAGATTTGCCCTTATCTCAGTCCTTCCCCTAGGAATTTGTGTTAGGTCTGGCTGAGATGGAGTTCATTTTCCCCTTAGCAGCCCTCATAGTGCTGTGCTCTGTATTGGTAGCTAGAAAGGTGTCGATAACACACCAGTGTTTTGGCTGCTGCTGAGCAGTGCTCGCACAGCATCAAGGCTGTCTCCCCAACATTCTCCCCTCACCAGTAGGCTGGGGGTGGGCAAGATCTTGGGAGGAGACATAGCCAGGACAGCTGACCCAAAGTGACCAAAGGGATATTCCATACCATGTGACGTCTGCTCAGCAATAAAAGCTAGGAGGAAGAGGGGGGACATTCATTATTACGAAGTTTGTCTTCCGGAGCAACCGCTACACATACTGAAGCCCTGCTTCCCGGGAAGTGTAGGGATTAATTCATGGATTCTGGTGCAGGTGAAACCAAAGACTTTTATTGTTTATAAGTTTGTGCTTATATAGATTCATTACCTGTCCACGCGCTCTGGCTTGTTCCTTGATTGGTTAATACTTTCTGTTCGCGTGCCGCGGCTAAGCTTCTGATTGGTGCTGTTGAGCAAGACACACGTCTTCTGGCTTCGGTCCCACATCCGTGTTCCAAATTATTTCAGTCTTCAGCTTCCTTTCTGCGTGCTTGCTGCATCACTTACTTCCTCATTCTATGTCTTTCAAGGCTATGTCGAATTGTTCAAGGTCGCTCGCAACACTCCCTGTGAATCCCACAATTCCCCCTTTTTGTTTTTCTACCAAAAATGCAGTGTTTACCATCCTCTGCAGGGCCCTTTGCAGACAGGACAGCAAACATGGAGTGATAAGAAGGAGGCCACAAATAGCACACAATAACATTAGCCCAATCTTTATCAAACCTTTAAGCCAGCCACTAATTCCCCAGCCATTAAAAAGACTTTCTATCCAACCCCATCCATCATCAACTTGCAGCTTTTTAACTCCCTCTTTCAATTGTTGAATGCTACGGTGAATAGATTCCGAGTGATCGGAGAGATTCATACAACACATGCCGTCAAGCTCCTCACACCCGTGCCCTTGTGCTAAAAGCAAAAACTTAATTGCTGCGTGATTTTGCAAGGTTGCATGTCTTACTGAATCAACATCTAAAAGCAAACTACTCAAGGCCTGAGAAGTAGCATTAGTCTGCTTGGCCAGCCGACACCCCAACTTATTTAGTGTGGCTAAGGCCTGCGAGGCTGCCACCCCTGGCGCAGCTATAGAAGCCATAATTATCTTTTCACTGTTCCAAAATTCCACATCATCCCTGCACTCTGCCTTAAAGGCGTGGGTCGATCACTTGGAGCGCCAGTGATTAAAAATTATTGATGTATTCGGGGTTAGCAAAGTGAGTCTCCCCAAACTGCAAGGCCCTCCTCTTATATGAGATGGTATTCCTCCCCATGCACGATCGCCACAGATAAAAAAGATCCCTGAGGGGAGCACCAGAGGCACGTTGCTAGATTTGGAAATATTGGGGCTAGTATAGTTGCACCAGGTTGTATCACTTCTATATATGGACAGAGACGAGTTGATATTTTGCGCCGTTATTTGATTGCGCCCTGAATAATTGAAATGCAAACAGCTATCCATTTTAACTGAACCCAGGAGTTCAAGTTCCTGTGGCTCCTGTGGTAATTGGGGTAGATGAGCACTCCACCCGTCCCAGTTGTCGACACAGGCGTTGAAACTGGAGCACAAATGCTGGGACTGGGTAGTGTTGGGCCAGGTATCCGCCGGGACTCCGACAAGAGATGTTGAAAAGGGGTTCCCTGAAGATGCAATAGACAGGCAAATCAAATCTTGTCCTGTTAGATTTGCTAACGTGATCCACACATTCGTCTTTGCTTGCGGTGGTGCCCATATTGCTTGTATACACCCAATCAAGCTTAAAAAGGTCGTTACCCTCTTCATTTTATATACCGGTCTGTATGACAACAAAAATAGCGGATTGAATAGATCTCACTTATACTATTGATTCTCTTACAGCGAATACACAATGGTGCTAAAGTACGATTCAGATAAATGCGCTGATTACCATTAAAATAAATCAAATACTTTCTACAAACTAGCGAGGCCTGATACACAACTCCTTACTGTCCCAAGCAAGTCATTTCCCATCAAAATAGTTTGCGCTGTCACTCAAAATATCTTCTGATGTCTTGGCAGGCCCTTCGGGGTCTTTTGTGGTCGTCTGTTGTTTGCCTGGCACCGGCGGCTTTGTGAGCGCTGGCCGTACACACCGAGCTGGAACCCAGCGGGGCCCGTAATCTGTCAAAACACAAGCATATCCTCTTCCCCATGTTATTAATGTAAATGGACCTTCCCATTTACCATTTATTAAGGATTTCACCATGACAGGTACATTTTTATCTCTTAATGTTTGCTGTGATGCTTCCCGTAAAGATTGAAAATGGCGGAGCACTGCCAGTGTCTCAGTATGAGGGGTAAAGGACAGATGATTCAACACATATATTGCTTTTGCTAAGCGTGTCTGCGGGGAGTCTCCGACAGTTCCCCCTTTTTCTTTTAACAACATGGTTTTGAGCACACGGTGTGTGTGCTCAATGATGGCTTGCCCAGTAGGAGAGTGTGGGATGCCAGTGAGGTGTTGCACTCCCCAGCGCTGAAAAAACCTTTGAGTGGGCTGGCTGATATAGCCAGGACCATTATCTGTTTTTATCTGTCGTGGGATGCCTAGAACCGCGAAGGCACCCTGAAAGTGGGTTTGGATGTGGCGGCTGGTTTCTCCAGTGGCAGCAGAAGCCCATATTGCATGGGAAAAGGTGTCCATGGAAACATGGACATACTTCAAACGACCAAATTCAGGAACATGTGTGACATCTGTCTGCCATAGTTGTAGCGCCTGTAAACCTTGCGGGTTGATAGCAGGCGGGGGGCCGCCGGCAAATTGTTGACAATCTGGACATGCCTGTACAATCGTACGGGCATCGGAGAGGGTCAAATGGAACTGCTTGTGCAGGACCTGTGCACTTTGGTGAAAAAAGGAATGCGACATGCGTGCTTGCTGAAACATATCGGGTATGGGAGCAGCCCATACCGGCGTTGTCAGTCGGTCTGCTTTTTCATTACCTTCAGCCAAGAACCCTGGGAGATGTGTGTGGCTGCGCATATGGACAATATGATACGGTTCTGTTCTATGATTAATATAATACAATAATAGTTTAAACATTTCGAATAATTTTTGATTCGAGATACGTTTAATATAGGCGCGCTCAATGCGTTGAACCACTCCTACCACATACTGTGAATCTGATACACCATTAAGAGGCTCAGGCCACCTTTTAAAGGCTTGTATGACTGCATGCAATTCCACGATTTGTGGCGAGCCCTACACATGATATACTTCTTGCTGCCACTGGCCATTTTGTCTCCATACTAACACAGCCTTTCCTGTCTTCCCTGATCCATCTGTAAAAACTGTAACACCATTCACCAGTTGATGTTGGATAAGCGGCCTATCCACTATACCAACTTCCTGTAGGAGGGAAAATAGCTTGTGAGGCGGCAAATGCACTACGAGTTCGCCTGGATATCCTTCCAGAGCTATCTGTACCAACACATTATGTTGTAAACACCAGGCCAAATATTCCTGTGCTAAGGGTATACTGACGATTGCGGGCTCACTTCCTGCTAATTCACAGATTCGCGTCCTACCCTGTTGTATCAACAGAGTGATCAATTCAGTTCTGCTGGTGATGGTTTTCTTAAGCGGGTAAGGTAAGAAAACCCACTCCAGAATGACTAAAGGGTCTGTAAGGGTGGCAACCCATTGTACAACGAGGGCAACAGGTTGTTGAGGTTGGTTACAGAGATACAAGCAGATGTCATGCTGTTCACCCAGACGGTGACTTTGTCTCCTTGTGAGCAAGGCGTTAATGTTGTCAATCGCCTTTCTGGCTTCAGGCGTTAACTGCAGAGGAGAAGTAATCAGTGAGTCGCCTCGCAATAAACCAAACAATGGCGAGCACTTGATTATCGATCCCTATGACTGTTCATATCCAGTTAATATTTCCTAACAATTTCTGCAAGTCGTTAAGTGTCAAAATATTTGTTTGAAGTTGCACTGCCTGTGGCTGGATGGTGCGCTCCATAATTTTCCACCCTAAATACTTCCACGGTGCTGCTTGTTGCACCTTTTCTTCTGCTATCTGTAAACCGTATTTGTTCAAGCTGTTGATTACTTCCTGTATTGTCGAGGTTAAGTCTTTGGTTGGCTTTCCTGCTAACAAAATATCATCCATATAATGATAGCACACTAAGTGTGGGTACTGCTGTCGAATTGGCATCAGTGCAGTGGCAACATATTGCTGGCAAATGGTGGGTGAATTTTTCATTCCCTGTGGCAGTACCGTCCAATGAAATCTTTGCATAGGTTCCTTACAGTTCTCCGTGGGTACTGAAAAGGCAAATCTAGATGCATCTTCTGCTGCTAAGGGTATGGTAAAAAAACAATCCTTTAAATCGATGATAATATTCCAATTTGCGGGGATCATTGCGGGAGATGGCATACCAGGTTGCAGTGAACCCATGTCTTCAATTACTGCATTGATTCATCACAGATCATGTAGCGGACGCCACTTCCCACTTTTCTTTTTAATGACAAACACTGGGGTGTTCCATGGGCTAGTTGTCGGAACAATATGTCCTTGTGCTAATTGTTCTGCTACTAACTGTCGTAGTGCTGCGGCCTTCTCTTTGACGAGAGGCCGTTGATCCACCCACACAGGCTCATCAGTCAGCCATGTGAGGCAGAGTGTTGGCCGCTCCCCAATGGCCTCTGTGGAAAAGGTGATGTAGCTGTGGCAAGTGTCACCGACAGAGCCGACAAAACGTCTCGCCCTAATAGATTGATCGGCGTGAAGGCTACATATGGTCGGATATTGACACACTGTCCGTCGGTTGTCTGTACCTGTATCAGGTTGACGCTTTGTTGTGATGTAGAAAGACCGCCGATACCAACAAGGCCACCATGTATTGCCGTAGTGGGCCAACTGGGAGGCCAAAAATGATGTGATATAACCGTAACATCAGCTCCAGTATCCACAAGGGCAGAGAGTGTAACTTGGGACAGTTTGGCTTGCGTTTGTATGAGGGTAACCTTGATGGTTGGGCGTTCGTTAGTAATCTGTAAAGTCCAATAGAGTTCAGGCGGTCCAGTTGATCCAAATCCAGAGGTTCCTCACGCAGCTTTGGACGCCCTAGGCACACAGGCTTTGAATGGGACCAGCTGGGCTATCCGGCTTCCAGCTGGTATGGTCACCGGTGGGGAGGGTGTCCAAGCTAGTGCATGTATTTGCCCATCATAATCGGCATCAATAACACCAGGCAATATAAACAGGCCTTGTAGGGTGGTGCTGGATTGCCCTACTAGAAGAGCACTCAGATTGCCACCTAGCGGGCCTGTGACATTCAATGAAATTTTAGCAACCTTCTGGTCTAACAGCACAGTCTCAGTTACTGTGGTGACATCCACTCCGGCACTCCCTGAGGTACTGGCGCAGAGGTCATCCATGCGGACGAGGGATTGTGGCTTGGTTGAGGCGCATTTCCCGGTGTTGCGGGCGGCAGTATTTGTGTCGAAGCATGCCCCTGCGGCACGCTGCGCCGCCCGTTTCCCGGCTTGGATGACAGCGGTAACGGGTTCCCATCCTTATCAAATTTGGATCGGCACTGATTCGCAAAGTGCCGGCCTTTATGGCAATGCGGACAGGGGTGCGGCGCTAGCGCATTGATGCTTCGCTCAGGTTTCATTGGACACTGTTGTCTAAAATGGCCGCTTGCTCCGCAACGGAAGCACGTGCTGTTTGTGACATTCACTGCTGCCGCAAAGGCCCCAGCAAGGGCTTCAGTTTGGTGCGAGATAGAGCCAACTCTATTGCAGACCTCGATCATCTGTATTAGACCGGCCCCTTATGGTAGGGTTTGTAATACTCGTTTACAGTCTACATTAGCATTTTCAACCGCTAGCTTAAATAATAGGGCTTCCTTTGCCTCGGCATTATCAATCTGCTTATCGAGAGCATCTCTCAAGCGATCAATAAATTGCATGTAAGGCTCGTTCATTTGTTGCATAATACGGGTAAACGATTTTTCGGCTTTCCCTGTCTCTGGTACTTTAATCATGGCTTGATAAGCTAATCGGGCAGTCAAACACAAAATCGCGGGGTCAAGTCATGCCTGTAATCGCAGATCGTCTAACGGCGGCCACCCTAGCAGCTGGGGTAAACCTGCTCCATGTAGTGGATCATTCGGCTGCTTTTCTAAATTCACAAGTGCTTCCTGGGCACACAGATCCTGCCACCGTTGTGCAAATAACAGTTTCTGAGTTGGCATTAAAATCATGGCGGCTAATTAGCATATATCATAAGGAGTAAGCAGTTGTCCTGTAAAAACATTTTCTAACAGACTCTGCGAAAAGGGGGCAGAAAGTCCATAGCTCACCACGGTTTTCCGCAACTCCTTGATTACGTCCCAATGGAACAGTTGCCACTCATTTGGTCCTCGATCCCATACCAGGACAGGAAAGGACCAACTCACTGCCTCAAGGTTGCCTTAATCGCCTCCTCCCTTGGCCTTGCCCACCGATCTTTAGGACCAAAGTCTATGCCGTCCGATGTCGTCTCTTTCGGCAGGGCGGAAGGGATGGCTACAGGTGCTGGCGTAAAACCAGGCAATTGTCCAGATGCATCCACAAGCTTACACTGCTCACCCTCCAGAGGTATTGAGGCAGCCTGTAAATCTTGGGATTTAGGTCTGACAATGGGAGCAGTTTTTTCTCCCCCTACGCCCACTGTCGTTTTTTCGGGGGAGGTCTGGGGAGCTATAGCACTCGTGGCGGCAGCGGCAGCTTTTTTATCTATCATCTGCCTTAATCTGGCATAAATTATCTGTCACTACATGCCAAGTGGTCATAATTTGAACTGCCATAAGGTCACCTCGTGAGGCTGCTTCCCAGATTAGCGTGCTGGCTTTCTCCCAATTATCTACATCAAATACTTCATGCAACTGTGTGGGGGCCCCGTGCACCTTGAGCCACACTAACAACATTTTCATAGTCTGTTCCTCATATTTGATTCCCCGCTTAGCTAACAATTGCAATAACAGCCGCAAAATGGACGCTTCTTCTACAGACATGTGCGCCCCCATTTTAAAAAATGCTCCAGCTGCTCACCTTAATTTGGTGATTGAGACCCGGGTCGTTCAGCTCCTCCGCTGATGTATTCGTCCAACTGGAGTCCCTACCGACGTACGTTCCACGCTTTAGTTGTGCCCCACATTGGGCGCCATTTGTAGGGATTAATTCACGGACTCTGGTGCGGGTGAAACCAAAGACTTTTATTGTTTATAAGTTTGTGCTTATATAGATTCATTACCTGTCCACGCGCTCTGGCTTGATCGGTTAATACTTTCTGTTCACGTGCTGCGGCTAAGCTTCTGATTGGTGCTGTTGAGCAAGACACTCGTCTTCTGGCTTCAGTCCCACATCCGTGTTCCAAATTATTTCAGTCTTCAGTTTCCTTTCTGTGCGCTTGCTGCATCACTTTTACTTCCTCATTCTATGTCTTTCAAGGCTATGTCGAATTGTTCAAGGTCGCTCGCAACACTCCCTGTGAATCCCACAGGGAAGTGGCTGGACATCGCCTGCTAATGGGAAGTAGAGAATAAATCTTTTGTTTTCCTTTGCTTCCACACGCGGCCTTTGCTTTTGCTTTATTAAACTGCCTTCGTCTTGACCCACAAGTTTTTTTCCATCTTATTTTCTCCACTCCCTGTCCTGTTGAGGAGGGGAGCGATAGAGTGGCTTGGTGGGCACCTGGTGTCCAGCCAAGGTCAACCCCCCACAGTCCTTTTTGGTGCCCAATGTGGGGCACGAGGAATTTGAGATAAGTATAGTAATTGGGAGAGGTAATGCGCAAAACATGGACTGAACATTGCTAGAGAGCAAAAAGTGGAATGATTGTAGGGAATTTATGTTGTTGTAATTGTGGTGAAGGGACGAGGGGTGGATTGTGTGTAAATTGTCTGCTTTCATTTGGTGCTGTGATGATGTTACTCTGATTTTGGTGTGGGGAATTCTTTTTTGTTGATGTGAGTGAAGTTTGTGATGATTGTCAAGATTGTGTGATGAATGTTGATTTTAATGATAATTCTTAAATATGTGATTCACGGAGGCAAGAGGTGGAATGTATTGTGCTTGCGTGGCAAGGTTTTGGTAGCAGAGAGGGCTACAGGGGTGGCTTCTGTAAGAAGCTTCCCCTATGTCTGACAAAACCAATGCCAGCCGGCTCCAAGATGGACCCACCACTGGCCAAGGCTGACCCCATCAGTGACGGTGGTAGCGCCTCTGTGATAAAATACATAAGAAAGGGAAAAAAGCTGCTGCAGAACAGCAGCTGGAGAGAGCGAGAATATGTGAGAGAAACAACTCTGCAGACACCAAGGTCAGTGAAGAAGGAGGGGGAGGAGGTGCCCCAGGCACCAGCACAGAGATTCCCCTGCAGCCCGTGGGGAAGACCATGGTGAGGCAGGCTGTCCCCCTGCAGCCCACGGAGGTCCACAGTGGAGCAGATATCCACCCACAGCCCATGGAGGACCCCACGCCGGAGCAGGTGGATGCCCAAAGGAGGCTGTGACCCCATGGGAAGCCCGTGCTGGAGCAGGCTCCTGGCAGGACCTGTGGACCTGTGGAGAGAGGAGCCCACGCTGGAGCAGGTTTGCTGGCAGGACTTGTGACCCCATGGGAGACCCACGCTGGAGCAGTTCTTGAAGAACTGCAGCACATGGGAAGGACTCACATTTGAGAAGTTCATGGAGAATTGTCTCCCATGGGAGGGACCCATGCTGGAGCAGGGGAAGAGTGCGAGGAGTCCTCCCCTTGAGGAGGAAGGAGTGGAAGTGACAACATGTGATGAACTGACCATAACCCCCATTCCCCATCCCCCTGTGCTGCTCAGTGGGGGAGAGGAGGGAGAGAAAATCGGGAGAAAAGTTGAGCCTAGGAAGAAGGGAGGGGTGGGGGGAAGGTGTTTTAAGATTCAGTTTTTATTTCTCATTACCCTACTCTGATATGATTGATAATAAATTAAATTTATTTCCCCAAGTTGAGTCTGTTTTACCCCTGATGGTAATTGGTGAGTGATCTCCCTGTCCTTATGTCAACTCACAACCCTGTTGTGGTTTAACCCCAGCCAGCAACTAAACACCACACAGCCGCTTGCTCACTCCCCCCTGGTGTGATGGGCGAGAGAATCGGAAGGGTAAAAGTGAGAAAACTCGTGGGTTGAGATAAAGACAGTTTAATCGGTAAAGCAAAAGCTGCATTCACAAGCAAAGCAAAAGAAGGAATTCATTCGCTATTTCCCATGGGCAGGCAGGTGTTCAGCCATCTCCAGGAAAGCAGGGCTCCATCACACATAACGGTTACTTGGGAAGACAAATGCCATCACTCTGAACGTCCCCCGTTTCCTTCTTCTTCCCCCAGCTTTATATGCTGAGCATGATGTCATATGGTATGGAATATCCCTTTGGTCAGTTGGGATCAGCTGTCCCAGCTGTGTCCCCTCCCAACTTCTTGTGCACTCCCAGCCTCCTCGCTGGTGGGGCGGTGTGAGAAGCAGAAAAGGCCTTGATGCTGTGTAAGCACTGCTCAGCAGTAACTAAAACATCCCTGTATTATCGACACTGTTTTTAGCACAAATCCAAAACATAGCCCCATACTAGCTATTATGAAGAAAATTGACTTTCCCAGCCAAAACCAGCCTTTCATTATATTTTCTCTCCCCCGTTCAGCTGAGGAGGGGGGTGACAGAGTGGTTTTGGTGGGCACCTGGCATCCAGCCAGGGTCAACCCACCACAATATTAATTAACTGCCCATAGTCTTTTGATCTTTAAAATGCTTTCCAATATATTCAGCATATGATTCAGAGTTTCTTCTTCAAATGTCTCTTACTCTCCCAGCCCCTCCAGCCAGACCTCTGCTTAACACCTCAGTCATCAAATTGCCAGTCACTTTTTGCTGCATGGTGTTCTCTTTTCAGAAATAAATGAAATAATAAGTCTTGTTAGAGTACAAAGCAGCACATTTTCATATGCAGGGAAGCTTCAGAGAGCATGCATGAAACTTCGAGCAGCTGTCTTGTCAGATAGTCTGTAGCTTTGAGAACCAGTAGCAAGAATCACTTGAAAGATAACATACAAAGACATTTGGAAGTCATAGACAGGAAAACTTTGATCAAAGCGGAGGATCAGGAAAATAGTAGGTAGGATCAGCTCTGGGTAGAAGGATCTGATGAGATTGCAAGGCAGAAAGAAAAACCCCAAACTAAAAAGGCTTCAATTAAATTCTGAGTTTGGATTAGGAAGACTAAAACAAACTTCTGCAACATGCTTAAGATCACCCAAAAGCACTTTAAATGTCATTACTCCATCTTGATTCCTCCTTTGTGCAAGTAATATGAACAATACCCAGTTCCTATGTTTGTGAATTTTGTTCTAAATATAACACAATTGCCAAATCCCGACAGTAAGTTAGTGGACCTGTAGCAAGCTAGAAAATTAATTAGCACCCAAAACAAACAGGTCTCAAACATCCCAGTTACATAGAGACAGACGTTGGTATCTGGTCCTAAGCTCTAGTAACACACCTGAGCTTTCCTACTTGAGACTGACACAAAAGAATTATTGCTGTCATAAGAACAAAATAATATTTGGGACTGTATTTCACTTACCTAGAGCTATATCCATTTTCAGGGTATAACTTGAAGCTTTTGAATCCTTATTTTCATTTTAATTTAAACATCTCAGATAATTCAGTTTGTAGTAAATAAAAATTTACATATAAGAGACACTTGTCTAGAACAGAAGTTGCTTATCGTTCGCTAGTATTGTCGCCAAAGGGTCATTCTGGTTCACATTTATCTTAAGTTTAGTGGTACTGCAGACCTCTCTTTTAAAAGCAGTAGATTTTACAGCCCATTTTACTACACTTAAGCCAGGCCATGCTTCTCTGCGTAGGTAGTTGTTTCCACCTCCCTCACAGCCAGGTCTAAGAAGCTACACTTGCAATTATCATTAATTAGCTAGCAAAGCCAAGAGAGTTCAGTCAATGGGAAGATAAGAAAAAGAAGAGAAGCTTTTCTCTTGCAGTACACTTCAGTGACACCTTACACATCATTCTTGTACACACTCACAAATTACCTGTTTCCACCAAACTTTTTTCTTTTGTACTTACGCATTAAAAGCACAATGACCAATGCCTTAAATGACTGTTACATTTTCACTGCAAAGTTTTTGCCCAGTCTAGAAAACTTTTAAATTTTTCCTTTATTTACATATTGTCATAGTAATAAACAAACCTAATACAGGGAACCTAATGGATTGCATTTATTTTCCTTCAGTATCAATTTTCTGTTATCTCAGAATTATTATAACTAAAAAAAGAAAGCAACTTTTTTTTTCAATACGGAGATACTGAGATAAATTAACCCTAGTAAAGTCAGCATATTCAAATCAAGCAGGAATTTAGCCCATTCATGAGAAATCCATACATTTTTAGAAGTGGTTCTAAATTATATAGCAAGGTCACTTAACACAGGAATCCCTTAACAGAAAATGTGTTCAAAATTTAACAATTCATCTGTTTGAAATAAGAATATTATTGAAACTATTTGAAAGAACCTCCCAACTGGCCAAAGAGGATCTGCATTTGTGATACTGCATATTTGTTGGTGCTGTCTGAAGATTCAGCTTTGAATTCTGAAACGTTGTTTAATGTTTTTTTTTCTAATCTCATAGGAAACTCTGCTTTGAAAAATACACCTTCTTTTTCTGGCAAGCACTAGAAATCCTTTTTCCAGAAACTTCAGATAAACCTCAGATCATAAGAGGCAGTGAAAGCAGAACGACATTAATGTACTTACAGAATTTGACAGAAAAACATTTATTATTTTACTAAAAAACAAGAATTCATAAAAAAGTTAGCTAGCTATAACCGTGAAAATTTCTCCCCACACTTGGGCTTATGCGGTTGCAAGTAGACTGTGGTGGGCAGCCTTCTGTGAACAGCTAGCCAGAGCTTTGAAGTGACACTATCTGCACCTTTCTCTATGGGAAGCTCATGGAAACACTAAAGAAGCTTTCAGTCTCTGAAGACAGTGTTCCCTTTATCACACTTTCAAACAATGAACTTTTGGCATAGAGAACGTAGAGCTCTGCTACACAAGATGCATTAAAGTAAAAGAATTTGCAACAAAGTACCTCCTGCTTTTTCCCATACTTGCTCTCATTTCCAGCAACTTCCCGTACCTTCCTGAGCTGCAACACAGTTTGCACTATTCCCTCTGCATCTTTAAGGAAAGAGATTCAGACAAACAAAAACCAACCCACCCCTCTTTCCATCACACCTGAGCTGTATCAAATCCCTTCTCTTCCTATGACACTTCCAAGCCTTACGTTCCCCTAGCTGCAATGTTTCCCTTCTGCCCACCCCACCATGCCTTCCAGCTAAGCATGCTCACCTTCTTCCAGGTAACAAAACCTCTAAGGGGATGCACAGGAAAATGGGAGAAAATTTCAGAGGAAGAATTATTGCGGAAAGAATAATATACAGCCTAAATTATTGGGGAAGAATAAATCATGTGAAGAAAAAGAGATAAAGGAAGGTTAAAGCAGAGCTTTCTGATGAGTGTTTAGAATCTGATTTTTATGATCATGTAGAAACTTGTGCAAATAGCACCTCGACCTTTGAGGTCTTTCAAGTGGTCACTCTGACATTAACAAGAAAAGAAAAAATGATGGGATGTTATCAGATAATATTGCAATTGGGATAAAAACCTTGGTGCAAAGGTTATTTTCATTGCATAATGCACTTTCTGTATTCCTAGTAACTATATGTGAACAACAATGGCATTAAAATGTCAGAGGTGAAATCCAGACTTCACTGAAGTCAGCTCAGGTTTCGTATCCACTTCAAAGGGACCAGAACTGGACCAGAGAGTTTCGTAAGAAGGTTTATAATCTCTAAATACATATTGATATTCCTACTACTGCTCCTCTACTAGTATTGCATAAACGACCCTCAAAAACTAAAAAGATAAGCAGAGAGCAATATTCCTTCTCATCAGTTTCCACAATGCATTGGAATGAAAAGATGAAGCATTCTGATATCTATCATTAAAAAAAGAAGTCTTCTTCAAGTTTCCCTGCCAATGCTTTAACGAACCACTCCCACCCTCAAAGCCCCAGAGATTCCTCAAACAGGGAGAGGGAGAGGTGAGAGGGAGATACCTTTCAGAGAAATTACTTTCAGACTTGTTCTAGTTAACAATGCAATTCTATAGGGATGTTGTAGCAAAAGTTCTAAATTGCACTGATTTTCTGGCCAAAAATCTAAGAAATAAAGGACATGCTTGAAAGCTGAAATATATTTCCTACTTTTGCACTTCGGGCTCTATTGAATTCTTGTGGTTAGCACCTGGGAGTGTGTTGGGAAGGTTTTACGCTAAAATGCATGTAAGGTCCTGTGCTGGTTTTGGCTGGGATGAAGTTAATTTTCTTCATAATAGCTAGTATGGGGCTATGTTTTGGATTTGTGCTAAAAACAGTGTTGATAATACAGGGATGTTTTTGTTATTGCTGAGCAGTGCTTACACAGAGTCAAGGCCTTTGCTGCTTCTCACACCGCCCCACCAGCGAGGAGGCTGGGGGTGCACAAGAAGTTGGGAGGGGACACAGCTGGGACAGCTGATCCCAACTGACCAAAGGGATATTCCATACCATATGACATCATGCTCAGCATATAAAGCTGGGGGAAGAAGAAGGAAACGGGGGACGTTCAGAGTGATGGCATTTGTCTTCCCAAGTAACCGTTATGTGTGATGGAGCCCTGCTTTCCTGGAGATGGCTGAACACCTGCCTGCCCATGGGAAATAGTGAATGAATTCCTTCTTTTGCTTTGCTTGTGAATGCAGCTTTTGCTTTACCTATCAAACTGTCTTTATCTCAACCCACGAGTTTTCTCACTTTTACCCTTCCGATTCTCTCGCCCGTCACACCAGAGGGGAGTGAGCAAGCGGCTGTGTGGTGCTTAGTTGCTGGCTGGGGTTAAACCATGAGAGGTTTCTACCCTGAAATGCTGCAGATATAGTAACAAAGAAAACATGGATGCTAATGACAGCCAAGTGAATTAGCCAGTTAAAGCAGTGCAGATGACATCCTAAGAACAAAAGGGTACTGCTTCCTAAATCAAGTGGCATTATAATCTTTCTCTTAAAATTCATCTTGAGGGCAGATTTCAGTGAAGTACATTTTTAGTGTAATTAGAAGCCAGGTTCTCATTAGAAGCAATCATTAAACTATCCATAGCTCGAAAAGTTGCTGCTTTTCTACTTATTTCTAATGTTCCATTGTTCTCTACCTATCAAAGTTAGCATCTGTTAAATATCAGTACTTTTTTAACAGGAAACTCTAAGTAAATTCCTTTAAATTGAATCTCTGTTAGTAGCACAAGAGATTAAAGTCTCCCTGCTCATACTGCTTTAATTGTTCAATGTATTTATGTATCAACACTTTCAGAAGTTGAAATTCTTACTAACTTCAGGCCATTTAATCTTAGAATTCACTTTGGAACTAAATTTTCTCTGCGTTTCCTATTATAAAGCAACAATAAATGGAAGCTCAGAAGCTCATCTTAAACTATTTGGACTGGTAATGTCAAAGCATTATGTGACCTCTGAAGCATAGTAATAGCTTGGAAGAACTACTGAAACGTCCCTCAGGAGCTGATAAACCTACCCAATTTCAGAGACAAATGCTCTATGTATTATACTTCATGAGATAGGAAGCTGTGAAAATCATTCATCGACTAGATCACCAAACTGCAGTTCCTTTCAGTCACTTAGAGATGCCAGCTAAGATTGTCAAAAGGAGCATGTTTTCAGAAGGAACTGCACAGTCTCTTCTGGAACGATTGCTTTAAAACCAGCCTTTTCCTTTAGCTATTGGGCTGTGCAAAAAAAAAAGGATCCTCACACATTTTCTTTCTCAAACTGATTTTAAAAACCAGTTTCTTTGCTAAAAAATGTTGCTGGTTCTCATTATTTCATTTGAATTACAGAGGTGTAATTGAAAGACGAATTAACCCCTGACCTAAACTGCAAACTCAGGAAAATACTACTGTGTCAGTGGCATATAAACCAGTATCTACAGCTGCGTCAAACATCAAGGGTCATGCTTGAGACCTTTTCTGTTGTAAGTCAGGAAACGCAGCAAGAGCACACAGTCTTTCCAGTGTTACCTACTGAGGAGGTGGCCACCTTTCCTTTTCTGACAGAAGCAGAGCTTGGAGAGGGCAACACAAGTTGAATGATGGAAGAGTCTGGAGATGTCACCCAAGAAACTAAGCATGTGAGCCAAAAGATACACTGTCTTTGTAATAAGTTCTTTTAGAAGTGCAGCTGTTCAGTATTACCAGAATGAAATTCTTCACCTAGCACAAAATATAGGAATGCCTTCCTTCCTCTGCCATAACTGCCTCTTAGTAATTAAAATGCTGAAACTGCATGGCAAAAAATTGCTGTATAAATGCACGTGTGACAAACAGGATTGGTTTTGGTTTTTTTCTCTTAGTAGGTGTTATGCGTTAGTCTGTTAGATGGCGGGATTTGTAAGTTACAGAGCTTTATAGTTCTAAGGTCAAAGAGCTGCTTCTGCTCCTGTTTGTCAGGGACTGAACTTATGTCCCTGGACACTCTTCAGTAACCACAGCTCTTCACACTCAGCTATGCTGAGGGTGCATCATATGTTGCAGTTAACATAGAACATAAAAGCACTTGGCATTTCTAAATCACTTCTTTCCCCTGAGACTGCCGTTACTCACATTAATGCTCCAGAACACCCATTTTGAACAAGTGAGAGTAAAACATCTAGAGAAATTCATTATTAGGTAAGATTTTTCAGATATAAAGATTTTCTACTCAACACTTCAAGAGTTCCAAGGTAGAGCTACCTGGCCTACAAAAATGCTTCCCTCTCAGATCTGTCTTTGCTTTTCCAATTAGGAGATTCCAGGATATTTAAAGCCTTTTAAGAATCTCAGCTAATAAAAGGAAAAAGAGAGAAAAAACAAATACAAAAATGCAGAACCTGCGTTCTGCAGTCCCAGCATCTAATATGGAAAAAAGAGTTTCTCTGTTTTGAAAGATTTTGAAGTATTACCTCCTTGTGTCACCTTCAAGTTTTCCTTCATGAAATTATATCAGAGAATGTCCTCTTTGCAAAACAGTGTTATAAGCTGAAGTTGGAGACATCTGGTCACTACTTACTGTACAGCTAGCAGTTCACTTTGAGCCTAAGTAGCTGTCAGATTTAAATAAGCAATATTATTGTACTGAATTAAGGTTTAGTTGATTTTTTCCCTAAATTGCATCCAGTCTTTTTGAGGCTGGTCCTTTGTTAAAGAAGAGACTATAAAATCTGTATTACAAGAAGATGTATTATGCCTATAAACCAGAAAATGAGCAAAAAAGCTTATACAAATGAGTGTTTTCTTGTCCCTGTTTTCATCATTAGGAAATTAATGTTTACAGCTGAGATTTCCCTGTCATCAGTAAAGGCACTGCAACAGAACAGAGGGACGCCAAAGGCACATCATACTTTCTGTCTGCATTTTTAATTGCTGCATTAGACCGTAGGTACAGCAAATCAGGAAGTTTAATTGATATTCTTTAGGGAAATAAGGGTAAGAAAATATGATGAGTGCAACATTCAGGTTAAGAAACTAAATCTCAGAAGGCAAGAAATACAGCCCAAGAGGAGCTCAGAGCTCCTCTGCCTTAAATATGGTCTTAATGATTTTGTAGTAAATTATATTTTTCCACAAGAAAATTAGTTCCTTATTTCTTACATAGAAAGGTAAGAAAGGCTGTGAATGTGTTTTACCTCTTCTTTCTACGGCCTGCAGGAAAACTGAGGCCCTATGAAGACACATTTTCACAGTGTCTTGCAATGCACTCACTGGCTACACTGCTGTATCCACAATACGTGTGGGAGGGGGAAGGCTGTACCTCAGGAGACAAATTCAAAACTTTGCTTTTCTTTGTATACCCAGCCACACAGAGAAGCGCTCATCTCCCTGAGCATCTCTCCTTGGGATTTCCTGAGCTCAGACCATCCTTCTAAATGACAGTTAAAAATGAAACTCAGTTTGGAATAAACTAAACTTTTCCATTGAGCATCTAAAGCTGTATCCCTTGAGCATCCCAACATTTGAATAGCAATCTCAAAGTTGAAGCAAAAGATGGATGAAGATGGCAAGTGAGCTGAGCCTTCTGTGTTTAAGATCAAGCTCCATGATTGATGAAACATCAAAACCATTCACAAATAATTCAGTGACAGGTGGCTATGCTGGCAGTGTTTGAATATATAAATTTGGAGTGGTAGCTCTTCCCAACGTATCGTTGTGGCTGCAAACTCAAATGCTCAGTGATAATACAGATAAAAGAAAGTGTCACTAATTGCTTTAACATTTCTAGCATGTAAAAAAATACTGCCACAGTTGTGAACTATTTATTGGGAAATGACACTAATTTGGATCAGAATTCGACTTGAGAGAGGAGATATGGGTATACCCCAGTTAGAAAGTACATAAACTTAGAGTTTGGGAGGCCTAGCAAGAGGAGAAAAGGTGGTCAGGCAGCCCAGGACACAAGTGAGCTCTCCCCAGGAGCAGCGACGTCCAGTGAGAAGACCAGAAGTGGTAATGAATCTGGATCTCACTGGGGTGAAGGCAGCCACAGGGGAAACCCACAGCAATATTTTGGGCATCTGGTTACTTCCAGGCAGCAGCACTTCCTCCAGGAGAAGCTGGGAAGGGGGTTACTAACCAGAGACACACACACACACATACATACACACACACTGTTTTATGCATTTTATGCCGCCTGCATAAAATAAGTCTGCATATCTTAAGACATACGTAAGCAAACTGGCCACTGGCCTCATCTCCCAGGCAGCTCCATATCAGGACATCAGGTAGATACCTATAGGAAAGCAGCTTCTGAGAACAGCCATTGTTGTTCTATATCAGGGCATAGCATTGTCCATATGGGGTTAATGTGAAGCTATCCGACTTCAAGCAGTGGCCATCCAAGTCCCCATAAGCCACATTCTTGCCAATCTTCTCACCATGCTGGTTATCCTCATCACTAGAGGAAGAAACCTGATGGAGGTGACCTGATGATGGCGTAACCTGTTTCTTTTCTCTCCCCCAGTCACACCTCCAGCCAAAACATCATTTAGCACCATCCTTAACTGCACTAGGCAACCTAAGGGCGCACAGTCAGGATACTGTGCTCTGTGTCTCTCGCCAGTCCCATATGATTTACATTTTTGATCCATTGGTCCTCACCCTTTCATCATTCTTTATTTGTTATCTCCAACAATCATTTGGCTTTCCCCAGGTCTGTGTCTTTACACCTCCACCTCCACTTTTCTTTTTTTTTCTTTCTTTTTTTTTTTTTAGGTGATGGGAAGTGACATTTTCTTTAGTTAAGAATGCTCCTCTAACTGGGAAACCAACAGGAAAAGTACGCCCTTAAACTGGCTAGGGAAGGCAGTACGTGTGTATGATGCTGCTCCCTAATACTCCCGTCTCTAGTTATTTACAGCTCATATAGACTTTCTGAGCTGTATGTGGATGTGTGCTGTTAGTAACACTCATTGGATTTCTCTTCCAACAGGTTGGGCAGTCCTTCCTTGAAGCCATGTACACTTTTAGCATCCACAGCTCTCTTTGGCAGTAAGTTCCCCAAGTCTACAGCCAGCTTCCATCATATCTTCTGAGTCCTGCTTGAATCAGCTAAATGAGGTGTCCCCTATTGCTTCCACTGGGAGAAAGAGTTTGCTCCTTATCTATCTTTTCCCTGTCATGCATCTTTTTATGGACATCCCCCTTAAATTGTTGGGGACAGGGTTAATTCACTAGTCACAGTATTTGAAAAGAACGAAAAAGCAGAAGTCCAGGTCTGAAGTACAATATTCAGCAGGTACTTGTATCTATTAATTTTATTGTAAGACAGTACAAACATATCACTGCTCTATGACCTGTTTGCAACTTTTTCTGTCTGAGAATTTCTTTTTTCTTCAGAAAACAACGTTTGGCTCATTAAAACTAAAACGACAATCCTACACCCTGCCTCAAAAAGCCTCTTACTATCTAAATTTCATTTAATAAGACAGTATCTTATTCACCTCATTGATTTTACTCCCATAGACAAATCAAAAAATTACAATTATTTGAAGGAAAACATGAACTCTTAGTCCTATTAGTGTCCATGGACTTGTTTATCAACATCTACATGCAGTCAATTTATATGGTCTAAAGCATCGTGACCATTTCAGTTCTATGCAGTCAATCACAACCTTTCTTTCAGAACTAAAATAGCTGAGATCAAGGGAATCTTCAAAGCTGGGAATGTATCAGATGGTGCGCCATTTATAATTCTGTATTTGACAACTAAGGCGCCGCATGTGGCAGAGCTGACTGAGATTTCATAGTGACCACAATATTTGGATACCCAAAGGATATTTGAGTATTCAGAATATTTGGATACACAAAGGATCTTAACTTTGTGGCATCCAAAATCAGAGATATTAAGTTCTCTCTGGCTGGTATTCAGAAGTAGGTAAAGCCTACCAAATAAAATTTGGCTAAAAATATACATGTTGTGTGGTGTGCATATGGTGTATAAAATCCCATACTCCTTTCATTTTAGTTCAGATATCTTACTACTGACCAGGCTTTTACTGGGACAGTATTTCTGACGTTATTGTTATAAAGATATATTTGAAACATGACCCATAACAAGGCCTGAAAGAGCATGAAACCACCTCTAGCAAATAACGTCAACTAACATCAAACTAGGTTACTCAGATTTTACCTCTGAGTTTTTACCAGTGTCCCATTCTCCTAAGCCAGCCAAGTGCTATCTTCTGCTTTCAGGGAAGGGAACAGCCTGGGTCACCTCTTTCTACTAAGGTAGTGAGAAATACGGGATCTCCTGGAGGAATGGCGGAAGCTTCACAGATATGGATCCTCCATGAGGCCAGACCAAATTTACAGCCCACATCCATAGTTAAACCTCCCTTGAATGGCCTGGCTGTTGGGTATTGCATTCCTGATATGCCAGCAGATCTTCAAGTCTGAGAGGAATTGTTTGAAAAGCAATGAAGATGGGTTATCTCTTGCTTCAGCTGACTGCTCATGGATTCGCTATCATCTCAATCCTTTCCCTTGGGCAGTTGGTGGGTGATGAATAGTCCCAAACTGAGTGATGCTGGTGTGCACTGGTACACAGTTCACAAATAAGGAGAGTTTACACCAGTGATACCTTTAATATTGCATGAAATACCATCCTATTTGGCCCGGAGGCAATTCTTACTGAGAACCAGCATCTTTGTCTTAGAGGGGAAAATTAGGCTGTCTGTATTACTTGTGAGCATTACATTTCCATGGGTGAAGCTGAAGATAATAATCATAAGAAAGCAATGACATCCACCTCATCTCCCCAGTAAAAACTTCAAGATAATAAGTAAAGATTTATTTCTACCAAACATGCATTATTTGTGTTTGTCCTTATGCGCAGCCAGGCTTTTTTCCAGTTTTACTGTGGCTGTATGTGTATTCAGATAATTAAAAGCATCAGAGATAAAGTATGGTATACACTGTAAGATGATTTTCAATGCTTTAATGAAAAAACCCACTAGTCGTCAGAACTTGGCAGGTTTATGCACAGGCAGTTAAATCTATGGACAGATATCTGCACAATTCTTGCTTTCCAGAAGGCTTTCAGACTCCCTTGGCCCAGCCAAAATTGGGAAAGTGCGGAAAGTGATTACCTCAATAGTTGCAATTTAATTTTGCCTTTTTTTTTTTTTAATTCAGATCCCTTCTTTTGTCTCCCCTTTCAAGGGGAAAAGCAAGTTTGATTGTTTTTTTAATAAATCAGCCTTCAGGCTGTACTGAATACAACTTTAGAAAGCTTGCTGGGTTTTTTTTATGGTGTACTTGAGGGGTGTATGTTGAACTCTGCATGACCTGTGTTAGCATGAGAAGAAATCTCAGAACTGCACAGAGATGTTATCTCAAGAGAAGATATTTTTATAGCAAATATTATCTTCATAATATGTTTTAATTCCTCTGCACTTCAAAATGGTTGCTGCAGATTATTGCATGAATAAAGTGTTTTGTTTATGCTCTGCTGATACTGGCTCCAAATGTATTTGGACTTTTGTTTGTTTACTCACCCACTGCCTTTTACAAAGAACAAAGCTCTAAAAAGCTGTAATGTGTTTGTCTCAAAAATAGTTAAGTATGGCGAATTGCACACCTATATGATTTTCAGTTTTCTTTTTGCCCCCTGGAAACCTATATAAATTACTTTTTATTGATGGCATGGCACAACATATGCAAGATTTACAATGGATCCCTGCTTACACGGCCAGCAGAGGCTGCAGCCTGATCTGTGGGTCCCACAGGGCTGTGTCAAGAGGTATGTGCCAGGGTCAGATCTCAGTAGTAAAAGGCTGGCTGCAATTTCCACAGAAAGAACTATCTGAAAATCAGTTAGGGAAAGTGGATCATTCTGAGGATTGAAATAATAGAAATAGGATGGGATTCAACAGTATGATGTTCAAAGTCATTAATTCAGAAGCTAATAACAGGTTTTGAAGCTCTGAGGTGAGAGCTCTTCAGCAGGAAAGAGGCCAAGAGGGGAACATTTTCGGTTGATTAGTCCATCAGAGGGGCAAAAAACCAGAAGAGACACTCTGAAGCTGTGGACATGAAAGAGGCAAATAATTTAGGTGAGGAGTTTTCTGTGGAACTGAACTAAAATGTACAGAGCAATGGGACTTCACCTGAAATGCTGCTTACAGTATTGTTGCCTACCATGTTGTACCCAGCGCAGGTGCCCAGGTGCTGGCAGCAGCAGCAGCGGGGGGCAAGGCTGCAGGGGCGGCCTCTGTGAGGAGCAGCCGGGGCTGCCCCGTGCTGGACGCAGCCGGTTCCAGCCGGCTCCAGCGGCCCCACCGCAGGGCACAGCTGAGCCCCTCAGCCACGGGCGGGAGCCTCGGGGAAAGCCTGGGTAAGAAAGGGCAAAATGCTGCCCGGCAGCCAGGGCTGTCTGAGGGAAACAGGGTGAGAAACAGCCCTGCGAGCCCCGAGGGGAGAGCAGGAGGAGGGGAGGAGGTGCTCCAGGCGCCCCAGCAGAGATGTCCCTGCGGCCCCGGGAGGGACCCCGGTGGGGCAGGTGGACGTGCCCTGAAGGAAGCTGCAGCCCATGGAGAGCCGACGCTGGAGCAAGCTTATCCTGAAGGACTGCAGCCCGTGCGAAGGCCCCACGCTGGAGCAGAGGAAGAGTGTGAGGAGGAAGGAGCAGCAGAGAGGAGCTGTTACGGACTGACCGCTGCCCCCCATTCCCCATCCCCCTGCGCCACTCGAGGGGGAGGAGGTAGAGGAGTCGGGGATGAAGGAGTGAAGTTGAAGCTGGGAAGAAGTGGCGGGGGAGAAAGGTGTTATTTTAATGTTTGTCTTTTTGTTTCCCAGTAGCTGAATCAGTAAGTAAATATTTATTTTAATTTGCCATAAATTAAGTTCATTAACCCCGAATCAAGTCTGTTTCGCCTGTGATGGTAGTTGGTAAGTGATATCCCCGTCTTCATCCAGACCCATGAGCTTTCTTGTTCCCGTTCTTCCTGTTTCTTTCCCCTCGTCCCACTGAGGTGGGGAGTGAGCAAGCAGCTGGGTGGGGGTTTTGCTGTTGGCCAAAGGCAAACCCGCCGCACAGGCAGGGGATGACTTGGAGAACTCAGATTGATGGCAGTCCAGAAATATACAAATACAGAAATATACCAAGCCTGCAGGAGAACAAATGCATAAAATGAACAATGTTTGCAAAGGAACAAATGGGTAAAAGTGGAACTGATGAATACATTTACATTACAAACTCGAAGGGGGTGATTTTTAATCCACAAATCTGAAAATCTCTTCTTCTATGAACAGAATGGGCAAAAATATGAAAAACCAGCTAGGACAACAGAACCATCTGAAACAAAAAAAGCCAAGCAGGGTCAATTCATAACCTGGCTTATATGACAGTGAGTATCTGTAGTAACAGTAGACAGTTCCTTTTTTTAATAAGTGAAGGAAGTATTTCATCCGAAGAGAAAACCCTAGGGTACTTGAGATATGATTGAAGGGATTGGAATATTAATTTAAAATCTGAAGTAATTATTTCTGGACAAACAATGAAAATTTCATCCCTAAAGGTACATTTTCTGAGAGCTCCTTCCAGTGGGATTGAGACTGCAATTTTTATTCAAGCCTATAAGCAATACAGTATATTATAAATAACATCAGGACCAAAGTTCTTCTTCACCAGAATTCAGCTTGAGAATGAAGGAGCCCCCAATGAACACATTGTATAATAGGATCAGTTTAACAACAACAAAGTCATTTTAGAATTACATCAATAACATGTACTCTGCACATCTATTAAAGGCATAACTGAAAGCATTGTTGTTGCTGCACATTCAGTAATATGTGAGTCCATCAGTGCATTTCTCCTTGCTTCCAGATGACAGCATGTTTCAGTTGTAAAGGGAATCTTGGATCATCATTCAAAATCCGCTCTACTGAGACCAACTACAGCCTCCTAAGCGCTTTTTGGAGTCCTTTGCTTTGTTCAAAAATTACTCCAAAGCTAAAGAATTGTCCCTCTTGAAGAAAGACATTTTCTTCAAAAGCTTTGTGTGTTATATTACAGCCAGTTATTGGGAAAGGGCGGAGAACCCTACCATCAATTCCCAGCTCAAGCAAAGGCTGCCTTCTAGGAGGATGGGCAAATCCATTAGCCCGTTTTCTGCAGCAGAAGTGAAAATGTAAATCCTTACACCTGTAAAGTGGAGACAAAACCATTTCCTTGCCACAGAGGAATGTGCCATGGTTCCATAACATGACTAAAATGTTAAGTGCTAAAGTGATTAGGGTCCCAGATATTTAAAGAAAGAAATCTCATTTTCTTAGAAGATTTTCAAATAGAAGAACAAAGCTCCAGCAAATCGAGTGTGGAAAATAATCCTCCACTGTCCCCACTCTCCAGCAAGCTAGATGAATTTATTTATCTTTCACAACACTAATTTCTATGGATCTCTGCTGGAAAGCTGCTAGAGCGGTAGGCAAACAGAAACTGATTCAGCTACTCAGAAGGAACAGAGTATCTGGGAATAGGAAAATTATCTGTGTAGGAGGTTTGCCAGCAATTTCAATAAATTACACTCTAAAAGATAATAGCATGAAATGAAAAAGTCCTCTTTAATTAAAAACTCCATTAAAAAATGTATATACTTTTAGCTTTATAAAATAAACACAGAAGAGCTGCTAAGTAGGCTTAGACTTGCTAAAACTCTGGAGTAAGCTAGTTTTAAAAATTAGATTTCTAAATGAAATTTAGAGCTTAATGGGGTCACAACTGTCTTGACTAGTTGTAGTCCAAATACGTGCAGAAGAGATACACACCATTTGTGAAAACTACAAGAAAACCATTGATACAAATTAATTGTTATTTCTCTTCCCCTTGGGTTGCAAAAAGAAGTGAGACTGTTAGTTTTAAGAATCACCTGGGAGTTCAGGAAGTAATTTACCGAAGTACAGCCTCTTCAGAATTCAGATGTGTTTAAATTAGGTGTCTGGTCCTTGTATAGCCTAAGGGGAGAAAGAGAGACTTTCAAGGTAATGTTCAGAGCACCTAAGGTAGTATCTTGCTCTTGTGCCACTTTCCACCAGACCCTCTCTGCATCCATGGACTACAAAGGGAATATCTGGAGCCCAATATCATAATTTACAATCCTAAAATAGCTAAAGAAAGTGAGGCAAAACAAAGATCAAGGGAGATTTGTGTCTTGTTCAAACTGGCATCAGCAATTTCTTGCATTATTGCAAGAGCGTTTTTGCATAGCTAGCATCGTGTCTTGTGGGAGAGGGAAAGGCCTTTAATAAAGTCCATTGTATTTTTGGATAGACTATTAATTTAAATACATTCACTTTTTTCTCCCCTTGAGCTTTAATCCTCTTTCTTTGGCATTTTTTATTCTCTACTCAACGGAACCAGGTAGGGATGTATTATTGAAATGTTTATAGTTTCCTCCAGAAGAAAGTAAGTAGAGTTAATGTAGTAGATATATTTTAACATCTCCCACACTGCAACCATTATGATGTGGCAATATCATTTACTAAAGCTGAGAGAAGGTTACGGAGGTGTGTTGCAAGAAGTGTGGTGGATGGAGTGGCCCAAGTGCAGGAGTAGGGTATAGGAGACCTGATTTCTCTGCTGCTGGTCCACCAAGGGACTTTGATGCACAAAGTCAAATGACTTTCTTACTCTCCCTGTAAGTAAACTGCAGTTAAAGATACTGAGGCCCACCTTAAGTCCTTCATGCTCTTTGACAGAGGACCAAATGTTGTCACAGTTTTACGATATCCTGAAAAGTTAACCACAACTGAAAGATCAGCGTCTGTCTGGAGAAGAATCCCAGGTAGCAAACATTGAGCTCTCCTGAATAGCTTTTCATTGTATGTCTTTCTTTAACAAGGGAACAAGCAGCTTGAGGTAACAAACCGTTTCCAAGAAAACAAATAGGACTGTTCATCCAACTAATTCACTACTTATCTTGGTAAAAACAGGCATCCAGGATTAAAACCTAAATTATTGTTTACATTTAATTTTGACTTTTAAAATTAGAACTTTCCTGGTCATCTACCAGTTTCCACTATGTTTTTATACTTTCCGGGAATAAATAAATTAATTTTTCTATGCCCTTACATAGAAGCTGATATTGTCAAGGTGTTAAGGGACATCTTCATGGAATCCTGTGTACTCACATTTATACTTTAAACACCTCCAAAGGTGCTAAAATCAGGGACCTGAGGTCCCTATTATAATCTGCGGAGAGAGAGCGGCGTTTTGGCATGAAACTGAGAACACATCAATTAGATGCCTGAAAAGGTGAACTGACTTCAAGCAGCAGTAACACACAGGGCTGCCAGATACAGAGCATGGGTTTACAGACTCGTCGGCCAGCATCCCTTCCATGTGATAGCATTGCCCTTGCAAAGCTCATATGCTCCACGGTATGGTCTGAGGTGCTCAGGCCAAATTAACACATGCCTGGACTCTTCTGTAAGGATCCTGCCAGTGGATCCCATCTGCTAACACCACACTTCAGAATAGAGGGCAGCTTGTTTCTAACAAGGATGTATTTTCTTCTGAAGCACAGAGTCCTTGTTCCCTACAGCACCTCAGAACAAGGAAGGACTGCATGTTCAAACTGAAGTTCCCTCTTCATCTTCATCAGGTAAATCTCTCAGTGAATCTTTAAATTCGTGATGGCACTGTCAATGTTAATACTGTACCTGCTTCATGGCTGAATGGAGGGTGCTAGTCTACCTGAATGCCGGTCTAGCAAATACATCCAGGGCTAACAAATGCTCCAGGGAGCAATTTCAACTTTGCAAAAAGGTACTCTCAGACATATAGCAATCATCATCTTGAAAAAAAAAAAAACCCAGACCCCAAGTATTCAATTGTCTGTGTAGCTGGCATTTGAAAAGTCTTATTGTTGTAGGCAATAACTGTAACAAAGAACAGAATTGCTGCTTGTGGAGTAGGAGGAAAAGAGTTCAAAATTAATAAATACAACTCGTTGGTTGCAGTAACTTTTATCAAAAATCTGCTTTCTAATTCCAGAGAACCTCTAATCCACTAATAGAGAAGTATATGCTCTAGTTTAAGCCGTATATAATGTAATGGATAGCTATGATTACTTCAACAAAATAAGGAACAGTATCAGCCAATACGTACTGTAAGTCAGACAAGTTATTTATTTTGTCAGCAGTTGGAACATACAGCTGCTCATGTTTGTTAGTATTTCACATTTATCATTACATTTATTTGCTTACTTACAAACTTGTATGAAGTGCTCTTCTCTTGCCAGCCAAATAAATTACAAACTGTAGATATCACAAACATTATACAGAAATATGAATTACATGTGAATGGGATACAAGAATGAGAGGGAGGAGAGACAGAAAGAGGTGCTCACTCTTAAAGATTTAAACCAAATTCTGCTGAGAAAGAGGATCTGAAGGCTTGGAAGTCTGTGCTGCATGTTGTGTACACAGTAACGTATCCACTCAGTTTAATATTTGCCAGGCAAATCACAAAGCCCTCTCAGGCTACAGCAGCATATAATCTCCTTGAATGTTTTCCTGAGCTCCTGACTCCGGAATGCATAGATAAGTGGATCGATGATGGAATTGCACATGATGAGGATGAGGTAGAAGTTAAAGTGGGACATGAAGCACACGCAGTAAGGGTTGTAGGGGCAGGAGATGTAGAAAATCAGGTGCAGGAAAAATGGAGCCCAGCACACAACAAAAACTCCAATCAGGATGGTGAGAGTGATGGCCCCTTTCATATTGGCCCCTTGGCGAATAGGGCCAGTCCCTGGAAGAACAGCAATCTTTTTGATATGCATCCGAGCCATCATAAACATGTGGACATAGAGGGATGCCATGAGAATGAGCATAGTGAAGAACATGCTAATAAGGCAGATGATGACAACACTGCTGTCAGAGTAAATGATGAACAAAATGCCTGAGACTGTGCAAGCAGCCCAGATGCATGTGATGATGACCCCTACACGTTTCACCGTCATGATATTATGGTACTGGAGGGCATAAAAGATAGTAAAGTACCTGTCCACTGCTATTGAGAGGAGACTGCAAATTGATGCAAGCAAGGAACTGCAAATCACTGAGTCAATGACATTGTCAATGTTTATGGTAAAGCTCTGTGCATCTGTGTCTGTATTGTTTAGCAGCGTGATGACAATAGTTTCTGATCCATTAGATACACTCACTAGCATGTCAGCCACTGCCAAGCTACAGATGAAGAAGTACATGGGCGAATGGAGGTTCTTGTTCTTGGCTATTGCCACAATGACCAAGACGTTCTCCAGCAAGCTGATGATGCCCAGAGTCACAAACACTTCGGGGGATACAAAGAGTTGCTCGTAGCAGCCTCCCGAGGAGTGGCCCTTTGCATTGGGCTCGCTGGCACCTCCGTGCAGTCCGTAGCTGTGGTTCCAGAAATGGAGAGGCTGGAGTGTCCCACGGTGCTGGGTGAAATTCATCTTATGGAGATCCCCTTTCAGCTTCCTGCTTTTAAAACTCCTGTTCCTTTTGCATTCCTTTGAAAACCTTCTTTGGCTTTTCAGCTTGGGAAGAAAAGAAAAATATGCCAGCACTGAGGCAGGCAGCAGTTCAGAATACTTTGACTGTTGTTACAAAATAAGGTTTCAAACTCAGAAATACTAGTTTACTCTCACAGATGCAGTTTCTGATCATCATCTCATTTACCTTGGTGATCTATGTCACAGAGTCCCAACAGTCTGTAAGTTTGCATCAGATTCTCCCCTATGGTCAGTTTCTGTTTAGTTCACTGGTATGCTGCAAGGCTTTTTTGTTCCCTTCCATTAAGAGAGGCAAATGTAAAATGCCCAAGTGACTGCTGCGGAGCAGAAACTAATTTCAAACTGCAAGCACCGGTCTCATTGTCAGACGGTGCATGCCGGCTGCCTGTTTTATGGTGTGTGGAGGAGAAAAATATTCAGGGCACTCTCCGCCTCTGCTTTGCCTTCCAGCCAATGAGGCTCGGGAGCTGCAGAAAGTCAAGGGGGTGCTGATTCTGAGCGTCTCTGAAACATCACACGGCACAGTCGATTCAGATGCAGCACAAGCTACCAGTAGCTACAGGAAAGCAGATGGGCTGCCAGAGATTTTTTTCCCTTCTTTAACTCTCAGAACACTATTTTAATACTGATTTTTAATTAGCAATCTTACAGAACTGTACTAGCAATCTTACAGAATTCCTGCAGTTGAACTGAGGGCTTTTTATTTTTCAGACTGTGATTTACTGTGATTTACTCTTGCCCCTTCTGTGGCACAAAGTTGCTCTGCCTTGTATATGTGGCAAAATAGGAAAAGGACAAGGAAGCAAGAGAATACTTGTTTCCGCTTGGTTCTCTCTCCCAGATCTCCCTTACATTACTAACTTTTCTATGCCTTAGTTGTCCATTTGCAAGATGTGTTGTTGCAAGGATGCATTATACTCTCTAAGCTTCTTACAATTTTTAAGAAATGGAGACCATCTAAGTACCAAAAACAGAACAAGGAGCCAAAGTTGCAAATGGCTTAATAAATTGTCCTAAAGAAAATAGTTTTTCCCGGGTAATAGCCTTCTTTATCATCTTATTTCCAGGAAGGAAAAGATGATACAGTTGATTGCAGAAGACCTGTTGCCATCAGGAATTAGGACGTTGGGCAGAAAAAGAAAAATCAGTATTTAGAATAGATGAAGGAAAGCAACAGGAGACAAAGTTGCAACCTGTAAGAAATGGGGCTCATACAATGGTAATGACACAAAGGCATCAATAAATCTCCTAAAAGTCCATCCAGAGGGATGTCCCTGTGCCTACCTGGCATGAGCTGAAAGTCAGCTTGTGTGCAGTCTGCCAGGGAAAGCCCTTGAGAAGGAGGAAAAGAATGCCAAATGAATATGAAGAGACAGGGACAAAAGTTGTTTTGCTGTTTCCTGTTCAGACATTGCAATAGAGGATTGAAAAACAAATATACTGAACAAAGCCTAAAGTACAGGTGGATTTTAAAGCTATGGAAGCTATAAGAAAGTCAGTCACTACACCTGAGAGTAATGTTTGCAAGGAAGTTGTTTTAATGTTTGCAAGGAAGTTGTTTGAACATTTCCAGTCAACTACCAGGAAGGCTGTGGAGGGGTCTGTATCTGATGCAAGAGTCTATTTTCTTCAACCTCTCAAACTTTTTTCATCTTCTATGCATTAGCTGGTTTTAAAATGAACAGCTATAAAGAGTTACAGGAATACAGCATACGTGTGGAAGCACAACGATCTGTATTCAACATCCCAGCACCAGGGTGAAGCATGATTTTACTTTCACATTTGGATTTGCTATAGATCTATGGTTATAAAGACCTGTATCAGAAGAAAATCCTCAGCCAATTATTTCTAGGCCTTTCCCCAGACAGATTGCTTCATAAAGCTGAAACATAAACATCCAAGACAAACAAAATAACTTGCGGCACAGGAAATCCCACATTTATCAGTTTGGAAAACATCATTTACCAGCAGCATCCTTGCAATGAAAGAATAGCTTGCTGCTGAGAGGGTGAGATTTACTTTCCCATCAAGACATAATGCAAGCCAGGATTCAAGAAGATTTATTATCTAGTTACTGATCCCTGGGCCAGTATACACTAACTGCTGCCACAGACAGGACTTGCATACTTACTGTATGTCCCTTAAGGACAAAGCAAAAGCAGTAAGAAAATTTATACAAAGACTGACATGGGAGAACAGCATCTCCCCAGACAAGGTATTTTTCTACACCTGCAGCCAGAAATCTTCAAGTTATCCCAGGGAAGCAGCCACTCAGCATCTCTTCCTTCATCACCCCGCTCCATGCTGGAAGTGCCTATGGCACAGGGATCTCTCCACTTCACCTGCTTAGGTGGAGCTAGAGCAGGAGAGGCTGGCAAGAATAGAGAGAAGCTATCTCCAGAGGATACTGCCCCGTTTGCTCCAGCTGTCTGTCTGTCTATCCCTCTTCTGGCTCCTCCCTTTCTCTGCACATTATCTCTGTTCTCATCCCCATTTATCTTTCCATTTACTATCTCTCTCCACCCAGAAGCTATCAAATGCTCCATGCTTGATTGTTCTCTGGACGTGGTCATAAAAATGCAACATTGGTTATAACAACGGAAAGAAAAGGACACTTCTCTCCCACCCACAGCCATCACTCACCTCAGAATTTCTACTTATGCTCTGCATTCTTGGGGCAAGGTTGTTTTGGTGTGTTAGCCATTCATATTTGTGGGATGAGGGTACATGACTGGAAGCAGTAGACTTATGGTAGCTTAGCAACTCAGTTGAAGCACTGAAGAGGTGATGTACCATTAGCCTGCTCTGACTAGAAGGTAAAACAAGTTATATGAGCACTTTTTTAAATGAGAGAAGATATATGTATGTCTAAATATTTCTACGTTAGGAGATGGATACATGCCTCTGGCTCCCACTTAACAAAAACCAAACCATATAATGTTAAAATTGTTCAAAGGATCCTAGCTCTCTCATGCCTGAAAATATGTCAATATTTCAATTTTTTAGTCATAAATAACAAGAGTATTGCCTAATATACGTTGCCTAAACTGTTTCTTAAATTTTAAAAACCAAAGCTGAGCTAGTGTTTCTTTCAGAAGTGGTGGCTGGCAAGCTTTTCAGCACCATGGAAAAACAGCCATGGCTGCAGAAAACTATAAACTGATAACAGTGATATACTAATATGAGCTCCAGCTCTTAAGAGAAATAAAACGTCAACAAAGATTTGATACCAGCCTCCCCTTTTAACACAGTGAAGAATCATATGATAAAAAGTATTATTTTGACCTATCTTTAAATATGTCCATTTTAAGACTTCCTCCTACACAATTCCCTCATGTCCTACGCTCTGTTTCCAGCTACTCCCTGATGCCCACCCTCCAGATAGGGTTACAGCCATCTCCACCTCACAACATTTTGAAGAGCTAAATTATCCTCTGACAGTTGCTTTTGAAAGTCAGAAGAAAGCGTTCACTGGAATCAATAATAAGCAGATAAAATCCCAATAGTGATACAGGAAGACAGGCAGAATCAGGAGCAGGCTGTATAGGTCCACTATGGGAGAAAAAGAAAGGTAGAGGGAGTTAGCACAGGCACTTCCCTGCTCAAATACACAGTCTGATATCTCTTTGAATCCCATGTCCATGTTGCTCAAGCACAGAGATAATATTTACCACTTCAACAGCTGTCAGTGGAAACAGAGGAGGGGTTGTGAGACACTGGGTAGAAGGAGGGGCCAAAGAAGCAGATTATTAACATTTAATCAATCCCTCAGAGTTGTGCGAGTGTGTCAGTACTATGCAAAGGGTGCCGCTGCATTTACATGCACAAGTATAATTGAAAGAAGTTTTTGATACATGTGGTCAGATCCAGTTTTTCAGTGCATTCAAAACCTCAAGTCCCTAACACAGTAAAAAGACTGGACTATATTTCAGCCTGATGATTTTGAAATATAAAAGGAGCCAGGCAATTAAACTTTGGAAGCTTCTATGAGATTTTAGCCTGCACCATGTCTCTATGTTAAAGCAAAGGCAAATTCCACCTAACACTCAAAATACTCACCAAAAATGGCTCAAATAATGCAATGTACTTTTCCATCCTACCTACAGATGTCATTGAAAGAAGCATTTTTTTGATTCTTTCTAGCTCTAGTAAATTAGCATATGAGCAATATGGAGACACTTGTTTGTTCCTGTGGTAGTTTTACTGGTAGTTTTTTAAGTTGGTACTTGAATGTATTGTTTTATTTTCCAGCGAGTCTGATAGAAGCATGAAGCGACATATCAGTACAGACCCGACTATCATAAACTTCAGATGCTACCCTAGGATACTGTTGTGGTTTAACCCCAACCAGCAACTAAGCACCACGCAGCCGCTCACTCCCTCCTCCCCTCTCCCAATGGGACGGGGAGGAGGATCAGGGAAAAAAAGTAAAACTCATAGGTTGAGATAAGAACAGTTTAATAACTAAAATTTTAAAAAAACCAACCCAATAATAACACTACAAATATAATAATAACAATAATAATATTTGTAATGAAAAGGAATGTAGCAAAAAAAGAGAAATAAAACCAAAGAAAAGACAAGTGATGCACAATGCAATTGCTCACCACCCGCTGACCGATGCCCCAGCAGCGATCCACCCTTCCCAGCCAACTCCCTCCAGTTTGTATACTGAGCATGATGTTCCATGGTATGGAATATCCCTTTGGCTAGTTCAGGTCAGCTGCCCCGGCTCTGCTCCCTCCCAGCTTCTTGCACACCTGCTTGCTGGCAGAGCATGGGAAACTGAAAAACCCTTAATTTAGGATAAGCGCTACTTAGCAACAACTAAAACATCAGCGTGTTATGAACATTATTCTCACACTAAATCCAAACACACCGTACCAGTTACTAGGAAGAAAATTAACTCTATCCCAGCTGAAACTGGGACAGATACATAGAAATACAGAGAACTGGCACTGGTTTTGGATGAAGTAAAGGTGATGTCTGTTGCAGATAGCAAAGAAAATCCACATGGTAGAAGGTCACTGGTTCTGCAGTATAGAACTTGAGATGTCTATATGTAATGTTACTTCACAGAAAAAAATATGATTGTAGACCAAATAAATCATTATTCTTTGTGCTTGTACAAACAAGTTCAAAGAAGAAGTAATGGATCAGCAGGGGGTCTTAGTCAATCAAGAATGTATTGTGTCGTCAAGCTTCTATTCAGAGTCACAGAAATGTTGGTTGGATTGGACTTCTGAAAGTCATCTCATCCAGCTTCTGCTTTGAATGAGATTGCCACCAATATTGGATCAGATCAGCTGTGGCTTTGTCTAGCCAAGTCTTGAAAACTTCCAAGAATGGAGATCCCACAGCCTCCCTGGATAACCTGTTCTTGTTCTGCATTGCTTTTCTAGTTAAAAAGTTTTTCCTAATCTGAATCCCCCAAGACTAGGTTACATGCCCTACAGGAAAGGCAGAGGGAGCTGGACTGGTAAAGGTTGTTGAAGAGGAGGCTGAGGTGATCTAATAGCAGATGAACTGAATCTAATCTAATAGCTAATGAAAGAGAAGGTACAAAGGTTATAGGGCCAAGCTCCTCTTGGCAGTGTCAGGGAATATAACAAGAAGCAGCAGTCACAGATTGTGGCTTGGGTGTGTAACCTAAGTTCCTGCCCATCGTGACAGCCCTTCGATGAACCATCTTCAGTTTCTCCACATCCCTCTTGAACTGTGGGGTCCCAAAGCTGAACACTGTTCTGGGTACAGCCTCACCCGTGCCAAGTAGAGGGGGATAATAACCTACTTCAGTCTGTCAGCTGTGCTTCTCCTAATGCAGCTGAGTGCCTGCTTTGCCCCATTTGCAATGATAGTGCACTTTTGGCTTATATTCAGGTTGACATTCAACATATTCCCTTTGCTGTCCTTTTCAACAAAGCTGCTACTCAGGCAGTCAGTGCCTGTTGTGTACTGATGCATGGGGGTATTCCACCCCATGCAAAGGCCTTTGTACTTCTTGTTCACCTTCATAAATTTTCTGTTTGCCCAATACTCATGTCTCCCAATGTCCCCCTGGATCTAATGTCTGCTGTTTGGTGTGTCCACCATTCACTCCCTCACCTTACTACAATCTGCAAATTTGTGGATGGTGCATTCTGTATTAACATCCCTGTTAGTGATGGAGATATGAAACAATCATTCCCAGTAAAGACCCCAGGGTACTCCATTTGTTCCCAGCTATCAGCTGGAGTGTTGCCCAGTGTTCAGTACATTGATCACTACCTTTTGAGACCATCAGTCCAAGCAGTTTTCAACCCACCTGTGACACGCAAATGAAAACACCGGTCAATGGAAAACTGGTCTAATACATTTACATCTAGCCTTTTATTTTGGAGTGCTGATTGCCTTGTAATCTTCGTAATTTATTTTTAACCTTTCTCACTTGAGGTGAAAGCAGTTTTTAAGTCAAGGAGCTTCAGTGTTGAGAGCAGGAGTCTCTGTAGTTTGCCTCTTTTCCTCCTGTCTGTTAGTTAGAAGAGCAGGAGAATTCTTTAGCCAATCTGGCCACTGAAAAGCACAGAAATGTATATTCTGCTGGCAAATGATACATTTGCACTTACTTGAAGATGCTGTAAATGTGCAGAAGTGGAATGTTTTCCACTAAAATGGCACGAAGAGCACAGAGGCTTTAAGCACTTAACTGTTTAAATCTGATCTCATTTCTATTTTAGGCGATGGCTGTTGTGATCATGGAGATCATTAATTTGCAGTCAGTGCAGCAATCACCATCCTTGTCCTAGTCTTTTCTCCACCATTCCATCCCTCCCAAATAATCAATTTTCTTTTACTTGCTTGTAGATTTAGGTGCTTGTCTGTTCAGACTTATCTGAAGCACTTCATTCAAATGACTCCACAATCTCCTTAATGTTGATAACCCTCTTCAAATACCTCTCCAAAAGACATACAATGGCATGCAGGATTAAGTACAAATTAAACATTACCATTCATCCAGATCAGCAAACCAAAAAACAATAATCCTGAATTTCTGACTTCCTCAGTTTGTTCTATGCTAAAAAAATAAGCTGTTAACCTGGCTTTTACCTTTGTTCATGACCTTTGTATACAAATAGAGTGGAGGAAATACTTCTAACAACTACACACTCTTCTTCACTCCCTATACGCTCCCGAACAGAGCAGTTTTCAGCACTACCCTTGCTTCTCTCACTTTAGATCATGAGATCATTTTATATTATGAAGTTTAGAATGATCTTAACTTTTCCAGTTTATCATATTCAGTTTTCTGCCATAAAGATATTCGGTGTTTTTCTGTGTGAGAGTTGCAATAGCATTTTATTCTAGCAGAAAAATGATCTAGTCAGTCCAGCTGTCTAACCATGAAAGCTTGAAAAATGGTATGTCTTGTTATAGTTGAATGAGAAGTAGAGAACCAAGGCAGAAAAATTGACAGATCATCATTTAGTGACAGCCCAAGGTTGTATGGTGGCAAAAAAGTAGCTGTTTTGGATGACGTCAGGTCACTTCAATCCAGTTTTTCGGAAAAGTCCTCAGAGTGGGGTTATAACCTGTAGTTAATTTGTGATGGACAGTTACTAACTAGCTTGAGTTTTCTGTTCCAGTCCGTTCACTTCTGAGGGTGATTGTTGTTATTCCAATGGAAAAGTCATATGGCCACTTCTTCAGCTCATACTGTAAAGTGACTGGTGCTACACGTGCCAAAAGATTAGCAGGTTTAAAATCGATTGATTAGGAGCCTCTGTAAATCAGGATTATTTATTGTCTGAATTAAGGAAGATACCAGTAGCTGTGGCCAGGGCTCTGTCTCCAGTGTGTGCGCCACCCTATAGTGCTGGATGGCACATGCCCTAAAAGGCTTATGCTTGCAGAGTTTTGGGGGCTAAAACACTTTGGTGATGCAGGTGTGGGGGGCAATGACATGCAGTTAGATCTGAACATGTCTGATAAAATAAGAGGGAACATGAATCCTACAGAAACCATAGTAGTTATGGGACCTATGTTTGCATCCAACTGGTTTGTGTTTAATGTCTATGGTTATAAGAATGCCAGTCTGTACTTCTATACCAAATTCCTTGTACTGTTTCACTTATACCTTGATTCTCTGATTGATTATGCATTTTGTGCATATGACAAGTTCACAAATTACTAGGCTACTGCTGTTACCATGACATCATTTCTTTAGTACCTTTACAGAGAGAGTTGTGTACTTAGTAGCCACTGTTCAAGATACATAATTTATGTCTGGAGGGGCTTACATATATACAGTTACTGAAAATCAGATTATTTTAACCCTTCCTGAATGTTCTGCACACACACACACACACACACACATATACATGTATATATAAATATATATATATAAAAACACTTACTTCCATCTCAGTTTTGTATGGTGCAGTCATATTCTGTATTGCCCTGTGCTCTCCCATGTAATTCCATGTACAGGAGGTAGGAGCTACTCCTCAAGAAAGCCCAAAGCAGCTTGAGCTCTGTTAACAGAGGCAGTCTCCAATTGTGTAGCTGCATAGTGGACTTCTATGGCTTCCATCCATTTTGATAGCTCCTCAAAGCACTCTGTTTTTTAGCAGAGACATTGGACAAATCCTGGACAGAGTCTCCCAGTTCAGCAGGGAGTGCTTAACCTCCTTGTGAATTGTTTTCCTCCATAGGAATGAAATTATTTGAAAAAAACTAGAAATACTGGAGTCATAACCTGGTATAAGACATAAAGTAGATGCACTGATTCATATGACGAATCAGTGACTTCTAGCCAGCAGCGGTGTCAGGATAAAACTGTAGATTAAAGGACAAACCTGAGAGTGCTGTCTTGAGGTAAGCACGTCTTCACTGACATGCAATCCAAAATTGTCAGTTTTCTCTAAGAACTGGGCACAGAAAGGGAAAATACAAAATGTATAGACTTTTGAAGAGCTATAGTGTGTCTGCAGTGATTTGGTTTCTTGACAATCTCTTTACATCAGTGATCAACATATGGTGACAAGAATACCCCATTTCATCTTGTGACAACTGCTGCAACTGCTGGTACTCCTTCGAAGATCTATGGTACTTTAAAAAGTCTGAATTAGCAGACTGTATTGATAGTGAAGCTGACCCACTGGAAAGCAGAAATATTTTGTTTGCAAAGCTCTTATAGAAAAAGACTTAGAAAATTCAGGGGCATGAATCAATTCCTTTTTTGAATAGCAGAGATGGTCTGTGCTAGGTCATCACTCAGAACTTCTAGTCCTCACTGAAGGGTCATTTTTATTAAACTCAGGAAGAGTCTCTTTTCTTTTCTTTTCAGGATGAGGAAGTATGCACTATAAATCCTTTTCCTCTCTACTGCTGGGGTACGGATTTTATGGCTGCCTGTGACAGAGGCTGATAATTTTCTGTCATAGCAGACTTTCATGAAAAGGAAAGGGTGAATGGGTATATGAGAGTAGTGCAATAAATTAAATGGAGTAGCTCTTGCCTTTGTGGTGTTCAAAACTCCATATTCTAAGGTTATTAGAAAGAGAACAGGAGGGAGAAGAGGTAGCCATGGTAGAAGAGTAACACGTGAATCACCTTGTCACGATATGGTGCAGAGCAGCATGACTGAGAAATCAGCGTGGGCTAGAAGATGGTTTTTCTTCAACAGAATAGATAGCACTGGTGGGGGTCTAAATCCTGAAAGAGAATTAAAGATTGATAAGGGCTCAGAGGCAGTCTTTTGTCTAGAGAACTGTGGGTGAAAGTACATCGTCTTTGAGAAGTGACCAAGAAAATCCCCAGAGGCCTCAAGTTAGACATGCAATCCTTTAACATATTAGTACTATTTAATCTGTCTTTGTACTGAAAAGAAAGAGGTTTTGTTGAAGCTAAATGTTTAATTGAGAGATTAGAGGGTTAATCGAAACCTTTGAGAGTTAAACAGGAATGGCCAGCGTAGTGGATGCTGTGTCCAAACAAACACTGCACTGTTGGTTTTTTTCTTTGATTTTGTTCTTGGAGTTTATAGGTGTAAGGGAGACAAATGAATTTAGGCCATCCAATAGCTTATACTTGAAACAGGTGAAGAAGGCTTTCTAGTTACATAGGAAAAAAAAATCTGTAAAATGAAAAGGAAAACCCAGGGATATCTTCACTTGTCTATGAGATCCAGTTTGCTTAGACTTTTCATAGGCAGCTGTTGTAAGTGGAGAAGAAGAGGTTAGAACAGTAGGAAGATTTCCACACCCCTTGCTGGAGCCAATACTTTCTGGGAGAACAGGGAAAAAGAAAGTACCAAAGGATCCTGACATGCCGTATTGCAGACTCCTCAGTGAGAAAGGGAGTCTCTGCAGCCGTGTAAACTGGGATGTCAAATGGCTTGTAGCCAGGCTCATTCAGTTAGCCCCTTACTCCAGAGTGAATTTTACTGTGACACTGTGTGAGCAACAGAGATGAGATTTCTTCCTCACATACTGATGTGCAAGAACGAGGTAGAGAATTGTAAACATGGGATGCAAGGGAAACAAAGACAATTTAAATGCATGTTACATTTCCTTTCCAGTAAAGGAAAACAGAAAACAAGCTAAAATCCCTCCAGGGACTGTTAGCCTGAACAAACATATTCTGATAAGCCAGCGTGCTACACCTTAAGATGCTGTGCATTGCTGCAGATAACTAAAAAAGTATCAAAAGAAAAAAATTGAAAAGACTTCAGAAATTAGTTAGGTAAAGAGCATCAGAGAAAAATGAAAAAAACTTGTAAAAAAAAAGCCTAAAAACCCAAAGTGATTTTTCATCACCCTGGGAAGCTTTTAAAAGCTTACTCAAAATTAACATGGTAGATAACTACATCCTGGGGAGAATTGTCTGATCTAGATTTCTTTTTGAGAAAGGCAACAATTTCCAATAATTATCGCTACTGCTGTTAAATAGAACTTCCTTGACATCTTATTTTAAGAACTCTTAGTGTTTTTTCTGGTTGTCTTCAAACTCAGTCAGATACACTATCTGAGTAAACTCAGAACACTTATTACATGTTTTCCTAAAAAGTGCTGTTTCATCCTTCTTTCTTTAATAAATTAAATTCAGAACTCCTTTGAAAGAAATCAAACAAGCAACTTTTTTCTCTGCCTATGAGGAGGTTTTCTTTGTAATTTTAGAAAATGCTTATTAAAACAGGAAGAGAATAATAAAATACAATTCCAGGAGTGAATTAGCTTATTTGTGTTACTAAATCTATATGCATTACCACATGCTTAGTGACAGAGTAATTCAGTTATAAGCATAACTCCACATCATGGCCGGAACTACTGAGAAAGAGAAAGTTGCAACACCCACCTAAAACAAGGTCATAGTTTCCTTAAGACAACTCTTCAGCAAAACGGAGTACCTCTGCTTACTTCACATTATAAAGAGACATTCTTGTAGCTGGTAGAGCAGCTAAGATCCCCTGTCAAACCCACAGAGGCTCTGAGAAGCAAAGAAAATCAGACAGGGAAGGAAAGCAGCCCTAGCTTCAGCTGAGAAGCTGCTGATGGGAAGGGCACAACCTGCCCCCTCAAGTTTTCTGGGTGTAGTTATGTGCGTGGCTCTCATCTATTGGGAAGAGCAAGCACTGCTAAGTCCTGGAAGACTTTTATGTAAAAATAGCTCTTATAAGCATCTCTCTATATGAGTAACTAGTAGTATTCTGCAATGAAGTATAGCAAGCTCCTTGTGAGGGCCATCAGCTTCTTTTCTACCTCACCTAGTACAAAGTCCGCACAAATGACAGTTAGCAAGGTCATTAAAATTCAAGCAAGTGATTTTCTGCATTAAAGTGATTCAAATCGCTCTGAGCCAGAAAAGAGTAGTTTTCTGTGCTAGGGTCATGGAAGACATGTAATTGCATTCCAATTAATTTAAAGGACAGAAAAGAGAAACAAGGATGAAGTATCATAGGTCTGTTTTAACTATCAGATATAAGGATGTGCTCCCACTGCTTGTTATATGAGAATATCTAAGTATTTTGTATTAAGCAAGCAATTTAAAGGCCGGTGATGTTCTAGTTCAGTTGAATAGCAGAAATCCTTCTCTCATTTGAAAAAAGATATTTTCTTTACATTTGCCCTACCTCCCCAGAGACAATTTTCCATACATAGCGGCACAGAATTAATGACAGTAGCAAGTTGAAACCTTTCTAATACTTTTAGAAAATCAGTGGCATGAAGGGCAATTTTGTTTAAAGGTATGTGATTTCCAAACAGTCTCTTGCTCTCTGCAGAGCAAGTATCTGCAGAATTAGTGGTCTGTCACTTTTAATCACTGAATTTGGTATCAAGTGTTTGATATATTTATGTGAAGGAACCAAATGAGCATGGGACCCCATTGTCCTAGACACTGTGCAAAATACAATCTATCTCTTCCTCAGAGAACAATTGGCATCTCAAGAGTGGATTGATTTTTACACAGGAAAGTAATCCTTGCCTGGCCTCTACAAACTCAACCTAAACTACAAATTTATACTGCACCCAGTCTCACAAAATACTCAATATGGTGCAGTTCTTACTATTCGTATTAATTCAGAGCACTTCCCAGGACTAGAGAACAACTTGAATCAAAATTCAAAAAGACAAACCATTTAAAGAAAAGGTCAAACTTCATAGGAGGCTTAACTCTGTATTGTCTTTTATTAGCTCCATCACGTGGCATTTTCTATCCAAAACAGGGTTTCCAAGCTGACACTGCAGAGGTTAATGGCAGATACAATTAATATGTTACACTTTGGAACAACAACTTTCTCGAAAAAAACTACATGTGCTTTTAGAAAACTACCAAACTCTCATCAATATTCTAGTCTAACTCAGGGCTTTTTATCGATTTCTTTTCATGCTTTCTAGCCTAAGGTGTTATCCCCTTTTCTGCATTTGTATGGTAAGTTTCTTATCTTCAGTGGGGGTTATTCTGCAGACTGCTTCTTTGAATTCAGACAGTAAATACACTTTACCTTTTTCATGTCTGAATTTCATTCATTTGCTATTTTGAAATGAAATTAAAGTGGTGATCAGACTTATTACCTTATGGCTGGATAGAGACATCAGCATTTCTCACTCTCCCATTGCTACATTCATGCAAGAGTTGTACATTCTCCTCTTAAGTTATTTCATACACAGTAGGGATCATAATTTTGTCTGACACTACCTAGGTTTCCTGCTCAGGCAGAGATGCTTTCTGGAACCTGTTAGAAGTTTTACTTTTAAACCTTCATTTGAATCAGCTCATTTTCTGAAATACCAATTCAGTTCCCTAAGTTCTTCTCAAGCTCTTGGCAAGCTTATTCTAAGAGATGTAAAGAAATAAAGAGTATAAAAGTTTATTTGTATTTAAATCCAATAGTAATGCTCTGAAACTCTTTAACGATATCATTTTTAGAAATGCAGTGTCTTCTGTTGAATATATTGCTAAAGCTCATCTGGTATATGGCAAATATACATTGTAAATGTATGAACATTCAGTCATTCCTCAGCTATGGAAGCTCTCTTGAAATCAATGGCAAAATTTTTACTAATTCATTAAAATCCTGCCTTTAGAAGTCTATCTTAGTTACCAGTCAATTATCCAAAGTCTGCCTTTGACTGCCATCTTTCATTTAAGCTAGGACATACAAAACAAAAAAGAGAGAGAAAGTAAACTCTGAAGTGTATGTTCCTATTCAATTTTCCAAATAACTGAGAAATCTCAGCTATTCAGTTCATCCTTAGTGAAAAAGACTATCATTATTCTCGTTTTTATAAAAGCATTAATTTACAGCGAACATGACAAACTTTTGCCAGATGTAGCATTGCACTCTTCAAAGCAACACAGAATAAATGGACTGAAATTATGAGTCCCAAGAAACTGTTCAAGACTGAGAAAGCCTAACTTTATAAATACTGTGTGACTGATAGTTTGGGACGAACACACAAAATTCAACTAATGTGCAAATTATTCCCTTCAAACCAGAATTTCAGAGCAATACACTCTATGATATTTAATGTCTTGACATAAAGCTGGAATTCTGCACATAAAATAGAAGCTTTGTGTTGAGTTTAGCTTCTGTCTCTCAAGGTAAGACTTTTCTTAACTTGTTCTTGAATTGATTTAATATCATTGTTTATAAGATCTTCTACTGCAGATTCAGATAATATGGAAAAGTATATGAAATTATTCAGGAAGGATGACTATTATTTCATAAAATATTTTATTCACTGAAGAATGCTATCTCAAATTGCCCAAATTATCCACAAAAGTAATGAAGTATCATTAATAATTTCAGTGAAAAATATTTTGTAGCAAAAAAATGCATTTAAATATATTTTCATTTCCCACTTCAAAATTTTCACATTCATAATTTAGCAAATTTTATTCTAGAAAAGGAAATGAAATTAAAAACCAAAAAGGTTTCTTATTCTTCACTTGCAGTTTTTTGGGCAATTCCCAAATCTTTTTTTCTGCCCTGAAGTTCTGGTTCAGCCAAAACAAGCACGAAAACCCCATAATTATTCACTATATTACTTTGAGCTGATCAGGAAAGAGGGTGAAAAGTAGTATAGTGTACCTGCATGTTGGTATTTCTTTAACTTGCACGTTTTGAGTGTGCAAAATTAGTGTGCAAAATATACATCCGGGGCATTCAGCAGAAATTTCTGAAGTGGGCCGTATCAGCTAACCCAAACAGCATCTCTGAAAGGAGGGAAACTAATCATCTGCTGTGGTTGTGCTTCACTAGACAGTGGCAGGAGACCCATCAACCAGGGCATGGCATCTGTAGCACCAACTAAAGCAACACTCTACGCATGCAGCAACAGAAAGATCCCAGTTTTTTTGCTGGGTGTACACTCACATGCTAAATGCACTGAATGCTCTCTTTTTCTCTTTTAAAGTACATAAATTCCAAAGACAGAGAGAATAGCTCGTTATGGCTCAGGAAAGAGGGTTAGATAAGGAGCTGTTCAGTCTCAAAATTAATTCCTGAACAAAATCATCAGTGTTTTTTTCAGGATTAAGGTGTTTCTCTGCTAAATGCCACCACAGACAAATACATATGCCCATCCCAGGAATGGATGGAGAGTATGGGGGGTGGGTGGGGGGTGGGGTGGTGTTTGGGTGTGTAAGAAAAAATTCAAATGCATTAGCCCCAAAACAAAAAGATTTTCAAATAATCAAGCATGGCCATTATTGTCAGACTGTGTCTTGTACTGGAAAGAAGGTGCCAAAATAAGGAGAACAAAATGGACCTTCCCTCCCAGTATGAGGGTGCAGTCTAGCACAGCTGGCTTTCTCAATAAGATGGCTATCACCTCTCTGCCCCAGATCTGCAGGGTGTTGCCTCTGGAGCACAGGACCCATTACCCTAGCAATAGCAATTAAAGAGCTGTAGAAGGATTTGGCTATCACCTTACCCTCACAGTCAATTTCCTTCTCCATCTGGATCCTATGGTTTCCCTCTCTGTGTGCACCTACCATGACCTCTTAGGATGTGGAAAAAATATCTCAGCTGCCTTTTTGCAAGTGGCAGCACATGTGAATAAGGTGTAGACTTCAAGTATTCTTTTTGTTTACTATAGGTTGAGTTACTTTAAAAAGTGGACTGCGTGATTATATCCCACTGCAAGATTCTCTTTAAAATGGCTAACACAGAATCTCTGATAAAAGTATTTTGTGTAACACCCTGACCTAGGCTGCATGTCACAAAAGCTTCCAGCAGAAGCTGACTCTTTAGTGATAATTAACAATAGACTTATGAAAGCTCAGCTATCAAGTTCAAATGCAGTTCTCACACAGAAAACGTTGCCTGGCTGTATTCAGTCATCGTTGTGACAGTGCAGTCATGCAAATTGTCCCAGCTGTTCATGGGCTGGGGCAAGTGGTTGGGATCAAAACCAAAACAGTCATTAGATTTTTAACTGCTTGAGGGGAAATTAATCCATTACCAGAAAATTCAAAATTTCTTTGGACCTTTCTCTGAATATCAAATACTGATCACCATCGATGGAGTGCTATTGCACTAAACAGCCTTAGATCACAGAATCATAGAATATCTCAGGTTGGAAGGGACCCATAAGGATCACTGAGTCCAACTCCCTGCTCCTCACAGGACTACCTAAAACTAAACCATATGACTAAGATCGTCGTCCAGATGCTCCCTGAACTCTGACAGGCTTGGTGCTGTGACCACTTCCCTGGAGAGCCTGTTCCAGTGATCAACCACCCTCTCGGTAAAGAACCTTTTCCTAATGTCCAATCTGAACTTCCCCTGATGCAGCTTCATTCCACTTCCTCGTGTCCTATCGCTGGTCACCAGAGAGAGATCGGCACCTCCCCCTCCGCTGCCCCCCTTGAGGAAGTTGTAGACTATGATGAGGTCACCCCTCAGCTTTCTCTTCTCCAAGCTGAACAAACCGAGAGACCTCAGCCACTCCTCATAAGTCTTGCTCTCGAGGCCTTTCACCATCTTGGTCGCCCTCCTCTGGACACACGCTAATAGTCTGATGTCCTTCTTATATTGAAGTGCCTGAAATTGCACACAGTACTCGAGGTGGGGCCGTACCAGTGCAGTGTAGAGTGGGACAATGGCCTCCCTTGACCAGCTAGCTATGCTGTGCTTGATGCACCCCAGGACACGGTTGGCCCTTTTGGCTGCCAGGGCACACTGTTGACTCATATTCAACTTGCCATCAACCCAAACCCCCAGATCTCTTTCCGCGGGGCGGTTCTCCAGCCTTTTGTCCCCCAATTTGTATGTATAACCAGGATTACCCCGTCCCAGGTGGAGAATCCAGCACTTGCTCTTGTTAGATTTCATACGGTTGGTGATTGTCCAGCTCTCTAGTCTATCCAGATCTCCCTGTAAGGCCTCTCTACCCGTAAGGGAGTCCACAGCTCCTCCTAGTTTAGTATCATCAGCAAACTTACTTAAAGTACATTTGATTCCTGCGTCCAGATCATTTATAAAAACATTAAAGAGCACTGGCCCTAAAATTGAGCCCTAGGGAACCCCACTGGTAACTGGCCGCCAGCCTGATGTAACCCCATTTACTATAACTCTGTATGCTGGACATTTTGTCCAGAAGGATACTGTGAGAGACAGTATCAAAAGCTTTGCTCAAATCCAAAACCCCACATCTACTGGCTTCTCGTGGTCAACTAGATGGGTGACCTTGTCATAAAAGGAAATTAAGTTAGTTAAGCAGGACTTTTCCCTCGTGAACCCGTGCTGGCTATCACCAATAACTCCATTGACTCTCAAGTGTTTTTCAGTAACTCCCAGAATAACCTTCTCCATAATTTTACCAGGCACTGAGACTGACAGGCCTGTAATTACCAGGGTCTTCCTTCTTACTCTTCTTGAAAACCTGGACATTTGCCAGCTTCCAGTTGACTGGGACCGCTCCAGATTCCCACGACCGTTGAAAAATAATGGAGATAGGTCCCGCGATGACATCAGCCAGCTCTTTCAATACCCTGGGATGAAGCCCATCAGGCCCCATAGACTTGTGTGCATCCAGCTGGAGCAGCCAGTCTCAGACAAGTTCAGAGTCAGTTGGGAGTTTATCATCCCCTCAGTCACGGTCTTCCAACACAGGGCTCTGGAGGTCCCAGGGCCCATCACTGGTGTTAAAGACAGAGGCAAAGACGGCATTAAATGTCTCTGCTTTGTCTGTGATGTCCCTATTTGTGAGGTGACCAACCTCATCAAGTCATGGACCAATGTTACCTCTGATCCTCCTTTTGCTGTTAACATATTTAAAAAAGCCCTTTTTGTCGTCCTTCACAGTCCTGGCCAGCTTGAACTCTAACAGCTGAGCTTTGGCTGCATGAGTTTTCTCCCTACAGTGACAAACAGCATCTCTGTAGTCCTCCTGTGTCACCTGTCCTTGCTTCCAGTGTCCATACACTTTCCTTTTCCGCCTAAGTTCTAGAAGAAGATCTCTGCTTATCCAAGCCGGCCTTCTGCACCACTTGCTTGACTTCCGACACTTTGGAATTGCCTGCACCTGCGCTCTTAAGAGATGGCTCTCGAAAAGTGACCAGCATTCATGGATCCCAATACTTTCAAAAGCAGATTCCCAGGGGACCTTACTAACTAGCTCCTTCAGCAGCCCAAAGTCTACTCTCCCCATATCCCGGGTCAAAGTTTTGCTGGCAGTTTTCCTCCTATCGCCAACGATTTGAAACTCAACTGCTTTGTGGTCACTGTGAGCAAGACAGCCACCAACCACCACTTCGCCCACAAGACCCTCTCTGTTTACAAACAACAAATCTAGGAGGGCACCTTTCCTAGTCAGCTCCCTTAGTACCTGCACCAAGAAGTTATCTTCAATGTGCTTCAGGAATTTCCTGGACCTGTTTGTGTCCACTGTATGATATTCCCAGTCAATGTCTGGGAAGTTAAAATCACCCATAAACACAAGGGCAGCTAATCTAGAGATATCCCTTAATTCCTTATAGAATAATTCATCCATGTTGTCGTCCTGGCTGGGTGGTCTATAGTAGACTCCCACAACAACCTCCACTTTATTTGTTTTCCCCTTCATCCTTACCCAGAGGCTCTCAACCATGTCATCACCAACTGCAAGCTCCATACAATCCAACACCTCCCTTACGCATAGTGCCAAGCCCCTGCCATGCCTGCCCTGCCTGTGCCTCCTGAAGAGCCTATAACTCTCCATCATGGCACACCAGTCACAAGGATCATCCCACCAGCTTTTGCTTATGCCAATGATGTTGTAACTCTGGGACTGGGCCAAAGCTTCTGGCTTCTCTTGTTTATTCCTCATGCTGTGTGCATTAGTGTAGAGACATTTCGAATGCGCTCCAGTGTACTCAGCACATCATGGAGCAGACTGAAGGACCTCACTAGCACGCTGTCCCTCAAACATTGGCGTGCCATCCCATGGCTTATCACTAGTGAGCCTGGTTTTATCCCTTTCCCCCTTCAAATCTAGTTTAAAGCTCTTTCGATGAGCCCTGCTAACTCTCGTGCAAAGATCCTTTTCCCCCTTTGAGGCAGGTGTACCTTGTCTGTCACCAGCAGGCCTGGTGTCATGTAGACCGATCTGTGATCAAAAAACCCAAAATTCTGCTGGTGACACCAGTCATGAGGCCAGGTATGGATCAGCTGGGTCTGCCTGTTTCTTCCAACATCATTCCCTGCAACTGGAAGGATAGAGGAAAACACAACTCGTGCTCCTGATCCCTTAACCAGTTGTCCCAAGGCCCTGAAGTCTCTTTTGATCTCCCTTGGACTTCTTATTGCAACTTCAACACTGCCTACATGAAAAAGTAGTAAAGGATAATAATCTGAGGGCTGTACCAGGCTATTCACATCAGATTTGGCAGGAACTTGTTAAAAGGGCATATAACGAAGGGAGTGCATTCAGACCTAGGTAAGAATTTAGCCACACAATTGCCATTAAATCATTGAGTGTTGTCTGATGAAAAACCCTTTAACTGTTTTGGAAGTTTGCAACCAATGAGTTCCATGTTTCTTTTGTTTGTGTGGTTTTTTTAAGTAAATTGGACTGGAGCACTGTGTTGAAAAAAATTACTGGAAAATACCAGTTTGTATTGCTACGGCAGAAGATGATGGGGAAAGTGAAATATGTAGGGGGGGGGGAAACCTTCTAATGTCAAACCTTTAATCTGCCTTGTATCAAATATTCAATGTAGAGCAGTTGTACCATGAAATTAAATTATCAGACTGGTTAACTATGAGACCATATATTAGACATGTAAAACTAGCTATGTTAATGGGCACAACTTTTCCAGTGTCTATGTTTAACAGTAAAATTACTTAGTTTAGCAAAATTGCCTTTGCAAATAAACTCAGATAAACTTAGCTGTACATATAATTAATTGCAAATGTACCAAATGATTAGAAATTACAGCCCTCAACATCAATTCATCTTGGTGGCACACGTTATTGATGATGAAATACTGATGATATATACCTAGCTTTGACCTGTATTTCAATGAATATATGGAACAATCTGTTTCCTTCATGACATCTTACTGCTGGAGTTGAAATAAAATTTAAGTTTTAAGCTGGAATCAGGACATCTAATGAGAGTTCATGGGCAAAGCTCTATCAAAATGAGAAATGTGGGCATAAAGTTTTCTTGTAACATCTTTAACTGGGGCCCCAGAGATGGAGCAGACTTCCCTGGGTCTGATTGGCATATTGGACCTTTTGTTTCCCTTAAAAGAGAGTGTCCTATGACAATGACCCATCTTTTTTTCTTTATGGAAGCAGTTTTGATATGGGGCGTAGGCTGACTTAACCTTGGTGACACCGCCAACCTAGATGAACCATCTTCCTCATCATTGTTTGCTTCCACTTCCAGAGCCTTGTACTTATTCTACAAGGGCACCTGGGAAGGTGAGGGAATCGCAGAGATTTGCCTGCTGTGCTGGGCAGGAACTTGTTCTCATTGCCCGCTATTATTTAGGTCACTGTGTTCTGCTGGGTGGAAAGAGGATAATAAATCCTCCATCTCATGTGTCCTGTCTGCCTGTTGGGTCTGTCCCAGGGATGGTAGGGTGCAGTTCCAGTAGTCTATCTCTCTCTCAGACTCCCTGATCCTCCTCAACCTAGTCACCTCCTCCTGGAGCTCTGCCACTAAGCTGAGGAGTTCCCCTACCTGGGTGCACCTCCCACAGGTGTGCTCACTACTGGCGTAAAAGTAGGGCACACCCTGCAGCCTGGCACCTGGGTACCAGCAAGTTCCCACTGGAGCTCTGGCTGGGAAGCTGCGTCAGTTGCAGTGGGTGCAGGTTTTAGAGAGGCCACGGCTTTCTGCCAGGTAGATACCATTGCTTCCTGGTTGAGCTGGCAGAGTTACAGCACCCTTCCTGTGTGCCCTTCTGCCCAAAATGCTGCACCATGCCCTGGTCGCTAGCACTCCCCAGGGATTTCTTTTATAGGTGCCAGAGCTGCTTGCCTTGGCAACTGAGTGTGCCAAGATCTAGATCTAGAGCTATTCTACTGTTCTTCTGCAATCCCCCTCCTTCCCCACCAAGATGCTCTCTTGATCTCTCTCATCAGTATATAATCCTTTCTTCCTGCATGACTTCCTGCTAGAGATTTAGGAGGCAAGGTTTTTTTCTCGTGTCTTCCTCCTCTGTGTGAAAAAGCTTAAACTACATACTTAATAGCAATGTTTAGACCCTAACTAGCCATTGCATAACCGTGCCCTTTTGTCTGGGGCAAAGTCGGTGCTGCAGAAGATTTTGAATGTCAGGTTACAAGACTTTTATATCAGTACCACAGAACAATGAAATGGGGGCTAACAGACTTTTCCAGGCTGAAACAAAGATAATTTAATTCAAATCCCCCTGAAAAAAAAATGAATGTGAACATCTCCTTCTCCTCAACTGCCAGAAGAGGATTAAAAAGCAAGTAGCAACAAACAACTATTCTTGACCCATCTTCAGTAAAAAAGTGTAAATGCCCAACTCCCTTTGAGGACTTGCTAATCAGCAAATTTCTCCAGTCATCCCATTTTTTCTTCTGCTGCACTCACCTGAAAAACGCTGTGTCTTAATACCAATGGTGGATATGCAAATAGCAATTCTAGATAATTTCCTGGAAGTCAAGCCAAGTACTGGAGAATTTAATGAGAAAATTTTCAAGTTAAAGTTCAGTGAAGCTTCTAAAATTAAACTCTAAACATTGCAAGGTTTGCTGATCACTAAAATCTTGATTTTAGTAAGCTGAAGATAGATTGCTGATTTTGTAAATGCTCTAGATAATCCTACTGTTCAGGGTAATGGAGTCTGTATATGGCAGAGAGAAATAGACTGGAGCTGAGATAAACTACAGACCACTGAATTACTAAAATGATATCTAGATTCATAATTTATTGAAACAAAAAAAACCCAAATCTGTTTTCTTTTTTTCACAGAGATGGCCAGAGGTGATACAGATGCCAGTGACCAAGCATAAGCAGTGCTATAGATCTGAGTAAAGAACATGCTTTGATATTCTTCAACTAAGTAACTCCAAAATTATTCCAGTGTGAATAATTTCTTACTCTGGCAGTGTGCAGCGCACGAGAAAAACAGGATGATTCTGATCTTCACCTCAACACAACAAATACATAACTTTTCATTACTTTAGTTAGTTAGCCTGTTTATAGGTGACTACTACATAGAAATATGCAAAGTTTTCTTTGATTAATGGAAGTGGTGCTCATTGCAGCTCTTGCCACTTTTGTACTGCCCATGGATGATCTCTCTGCACATTGTCCCACCTGGGAAAGACTCTGTAGGAATGTGAGAGTGGTGCAGGAAGTCTGAAGCTGAAGACAAATACTCCAAACTGTTGTGGTTGACAAAAAAGCAACGTAGCAAAAGAGCAGACTCTACCTTCCTTCCAAGACCCAAGATAGTGTTAACAACAGCAGGGTTCTTGAGAGAGAGGGGGAAAGAGAAGTATTAACAAGTTATGTTTTCTGATCTTCAGACTCCTTGGGGTTTTTTATCTTTTCCCCCCCCCCCCCCCCAAACAGGCATTAACAATGAGCATATCAGTCACTTCCTCAAGGTTCTGTGTATGTGTTGATACCCTTTGCTAGGTTAGACATGTAAACCCAGAGTTTACTCCCCTGAGGAGCCATGAGGTAGGAAGGGGCCCTCAGGCATCTTCAACTCTCTCTATGCATCTATATCATCCCTGACAGACAACTCTCCAACCTGTGTTTAGATGCTGGCAGTGATTGATTCTCTATTCTTATGCATGAATGTTATTCTCACAATGGTTTTCCTAAATCTTTGCTGCTGTAATTTATGGCCACTATTTTTTTCTCACTTCAGACCTGAAAAACAACTGGTTTTATCCCTGTGCAACTGCCTAATATGTATTATGTTTACTTACTGGATTTATATCCCTCATTAGCTTTTCTTCTTTAGTTAATTCATTCAATCTTTTCTCATGGGTCATGTTTTCCGGACCTCTGGTCATTCTCATTCCTGTCCTCTGGACTTTCTCCAACTGACCTGCATCTCTTTTGAACTATGAGTCAGTAAGGTTAATGGAATTTGGATTTATGCTATTGCATGACTGATGCTTAGTTCTCTAAGCTTATTTTGCTAATGCTATTACACTATATTACACTATTCAAAACAATATGAAAGGTTTGCTTAAGAAGCTTATGTTTCTTTTTTGTTTGTATGGTGAATCCTCTGCATAATGTTTAGAAATTATCTACAATGATCATAAGCAATGGCCATTCATTAAAAATTCATCAGGAAACATTTGGATAGCTCTTTTTGCAGCTGCAAAATTCAGTAGTTTGCAAAAATGGTTAATTACTCACTTCCTATGCACTTTCATTTCAGACAGCCAGGAAAACAGAAATGTGGTCCTGACTTTTGTACTTTTCATCCATGTATAATATATTCCTGCATGCCAACAGAAACAGAATAATTCTCAAAATATTTTCCCAAATGTCTCCTTCCAAGTCCCACAGAGACAGCAATTGAAAATATTTTTCTGCAAAACTGTAGCTGTTGGCCCAGTCCCTGGTAGCAGTAATTTGCATGCTATTGAGTTCTGCACCTTTAGTAGGTCAGGAGCTCTCGTATCAGAAAAAAAGACACTTTTTTACTATGGCAACTTTACCCTACACTATAGGACTCACTTATGCTACAGATTTGGATGAGTGTCACTGAAAATGTATAGCTATTCGTTTTCTTTGCAAACACCACTACGTTCCAAAGACTTCCTGCAGCAGAGAGTTTTCCCCTAACTATGAGAAAAAAATGCAGATTTTTTTCTGATCTGAAGCTGGAGTTATGAGATAAGTTCTTGTATAACTTATCAATTTGTTACAGCAGGCAGACTGTTTTTTCATGTGTGACAACAGCAGGAGAGAACCCTTTTCTGGGAGTTACTGCTTGCCATTATAAGAAATCAGATGAATTTTTAGCACATTAAACTCTCCTCCAGATTGAAATAATGTCAAAAGACATTTTTTGTCCAGGCTTTCTCAAAGCTCCTCTGTCCCAGATTTAAACTAGCGTGTTCTTGTTTTCACCTATATTCTTTATATTTTGCAGTTACCTAAAGTCTATCGCTTGACATAGGAAACCCAACTAAAAAGAGGATTAAGCCCAACCAAGAACAATTGCAGACAGTTGCTTTCTTGTAAGCATTACTAGTTATAGAAGAGGGATGGCCATGCACAAAAACAAGTTGTATGTCAGTTGGTATGGATAAAATAAGGATCATCTTTTCTCTGGAGAGCTTCTTTTGAAACAGACGTGTTAATTGCTCATGGGTACTGCTGATGAAAGTGAACTGTTTGAGGAGTAATGCTGGACGGAACTGCACAAATAATGTTGCAGAGTGAGAAGAGGGTACAGTTGTGTGTCCACTGGATGACAGACCCTCTGCTACAGCTTTTCTTTCTTCTCCTCTATGGATAAGCATTGCTTCAAAGTCAAATGCCATCTGCTTGCTCCCCAGCATCATTCTGTCTTTAAAGCTGTATTTCCCCAGAGGATGATGCAGTAAAAGCAAAAGGGAAGAAATGATAAAATGTGTTGGGGACAGCACAGTGCTACCTTAGAAAGAGGAAGAAAAGTTATGCTTCCTGGTAGTCTGTTCCTCCAAATCATAGCAACTTCTTCTCTCACTGCTCTGCTATATCTCCAAAAGAATGGATGTTTCCTATCACCTTGGATATCGTGTTCAACCTTCCTAACATACCCTGGCTGACAAGAAACTGTTCTAGATACTATCATGCTGCAGATGCCTACATTTCCCAAATACAGGCTCTGATAAAAAAGGCTTTTAAGTAAGCAGGAGGAATGTTAAGTTCTGGCTGCCTTATTTGATTTGTTGAAAAGATTTTTCTGCAGTTAGCCCCTCCACAATAGATTTCCCATGCTGATTAGCACAGATGAGTTGTTTCTTTCCTCTCTCCACCCACCCTCACGAGGCTGAGTAAGAAATTGTCAGCTGGCCTAGTTTCTCAGTTTAATAGCTTTGAACATCTAAGTAAACCAGAGAAAGGTGCTATCTTTGTGTTCCTATTCGTTGACATACTACGGGGAGAGATGGACATTGCCATCCTCTTTCCAATCCATATTTACAGCAGAGTCAGTTATATAGGGCAGCACAACTAGAATATTCATCAGCAAAATAATATGGGTCCTGATTCTCTTCCTCACAAAATAGACAGTAATTTTTCCACTGAACTCAGGAAGAGGAAAACCTCCATCCAAATATACACTCTCAGTTTTAACACAAAAACACTTTGACTATTTTTTTTTTGTTATTTAACTTTTGTGTGCCTGCAGTTCTTGTAACACATCATGTGGGCTTAATGTTGGCCTAAGGAAAAAGCAGAAAGTAAGTCATATTTCCTTCATAAAGGAAATATGCTCGTTAATGAGAACATTTTACCATCTTAAACACCTGTTAAGAATTTGAGACTGAGAGGCGTCTTTACTCCCTTCAAGAGAAAAAACATTAATTTTTTTTTAAGTTCCAAATTGCTTTTTAGTATATGAATAAAGTGATGCCAGGATAGTTTTTTCCTTTAGTTCACACTGAGCATTTTCAGAGTGGTTAGCAGATGTGAACTAGGTGCTTTTGGACACAAACAATTTCAGAAATACTGTGCTCACTCCCTTAACAGAAGCAATTTAGGTCCTCTCTGCTCTGTCAAGTATAATATTACAGAATCAGTTCCTTCTTACTTTTGCTGTAGTTAATGAAAGATTTGTCAGAGTTTTATGATCTCTAAAGCAAGGTAAGCTGTGTGTGTCGTCCCCGTCCCCCCTCCCCGGCAAACGGATTCAGTATTTCATATGGAATACTACACTGTAGTGCAAGCAACTCCATTGCAATTTTGATACACAGTCAGATAAAGCTACTGATACTTGCAACCTGGAGAGGTTATACAAACTTGAAGTAACTTTCAGGCAATAGACATATGTGCACTGAAGGAGAACCTGTCAGCCCCTTGGAAAACTCAGTTTACTCAATTTCATACTGCCCCTGGCAAAAGCAAAAATATACTAAAACACAGACTGAATAAGATAGCTCATTCAAACATTTGTTAGGAATGAACAAAAGAGAAAATTGGCAGGAGGGAGTCATTAATATTTTACATTCACCAGATTCAGCACCCAATAACTACTGAAATGAACCACTCATATTCCAGTTTCCATCAAAAGCATATTGGTTTGGTGTCACAAGAGTCACTGAATCACTAACTTCTATTAGTTATGCCCCTACATACTGTCAGTAATTGAAACCATACCTGCGAATATGCACAAGTAGTCTCTGGACAGAACTGGAGCACTAATGAAAGGTTATTTTCATTCTAGCTGCATCTTGGCAGCTAGAGATATAAGCCATAGCCCACAGCACTAGCTGCAGCACAGAAATATCTGATTCCTGGTCAGGTTTTCTTTCCTCATGCACACGTGTGCAAGCAAAGAAACACACAATGCATTTTTTCAGGAATCTAAAACAGAGGCAAAATGTATTCTAGAAATGTTTCAAAGTTATCTCACGGTTTTGTATTATTAACGCATACAATAAACCTGACTAATCAACATCTGTCCTGGATTTACGATTATTATTCCCATAAAGATCTTCTAGCTACACTTACGCAAACCTCTAGCACGAAAATGTACAATGCAGCTATGAGCACCACTATCTTAACAGCTTCATGATCTGCAAGAAGCACAAATCTTATTCCCAATATCTTCTTCAGTAATACATAACATCACCAGAACAAAAGCAAGCAACAACAGAGACAGGTTATTTTCTATATGGAGGCAAAAAGTCAGGGAAATTAACTTAGTGCTACAGAGTTGTTCAGTCCAAGTAAGAAAATTACAACAGGGAGTATTTCCAGGGAGATCTAAGAGCTGGCTTCTTGCTACTACGTACTTGCAAGACCTGAAGCCTCTGTAATGCGCCAAACGAAATTGTGTGATCTTGCTGAGGTTTTGCTTTACTTGAAATGGGTGGGTGCAAGTATAAAACAGAGCGTGCATTCACTTTTTTTACCATAATGGATTAGAACCACTGCAGATCTATTCAAACTCTATATGCATTTGTCAAAACTTGTAGAATAGCATACTCCAAAACTCTAGGTACAGAAAAGCTCTCAGGAAGAGAGCCTAAATTCTACTTGTGTTCCTGTGTCTGATATTACCCATTAGCTAGGTGCAAAAAAAAAAAAAAAAAAAAGAAAAAGAAAAAGCCTTCAAGCCAACAGAGGACACTAGACCCGGGGATGCATGTGGAATTTGGGCCACCTGAATATAACCATAATTATGCAGGTCCATGAAAGAGGGCATACATGTTAGATAAGAGATGAGCAAATACAAGTGATTTAAATAGGAAAGCTGGATCTTGCTGCTGCATGTTCCATTTCAGAATTTGAGGCTTGTAATACAATGCGGTGAATCACCAGAAGTAATGTACGGAAAAAGCCTTTAAGAAATGTAGCTTCTACGGAGTTCAACAACTATCTCCATTCTCTCTAACAACTCTGTCAAGTCATTTAGACTGTTTCTGCATTTAATTAAAGTACAGAGAAACAGTCAAAGGGGAGGATTTTCCTTCAGTGTAAATGATGTTAACTTATAAGAACCTTCCAGAGGGAAGACTAATATTATGTATCACCATTGTACAGACAGAGAAGATCATACAGAAAATTACTGGCAGGTATTAACACATACATATTCGAGAACATGCACCCTTGCTACAAAACTCATGCATCTCCTCCCAGTGGGCCCAATTCTTCCTTCTACAATCAGAATTCAGGGAGCTAAACAAAACCATAATCTTAAAACCCTACGATATTCAAAATCCTAAAGAGTAAGTTTATTTTTATTTCGGGAAGCAGTAGCAGGTGGAGTTATTAAGATGCGAGTTCAAGAAAGAAATTTACTCCTTTATATTAATTCCATTCCCTTGCTTGTTAAAAAAAAACAACCCCACTATAATGAAGCCTGAATACTGGGACTAATGTTTTAACCACCGTTTATCTGAGTACCTTAGTTGGGTATTAAGATCATTAGGCAGATGCAAGAAGTCTTCTCTCCATGCTGCAGAGTCTGAGGCCCTGTACTTGCGTATTTTCCAGTCTCACGGTATAACAACCCACTGATGCTCCCCCAAGAAACTCTCTAGTGCCAGCTTTGGTCACTCCAACATGGTTGCCCATTTGACATACTGCAACATACCCTCAGCTTCTATAAATCAGCCAAGTTCCACCAACGTCACTGGAATTACTCTGGTACCAAGGTTACATGCTTGGCTTTAAGGTTCTGACAAAAAGAAAAAGAGAATTGAGGAATAGTGTTGAGCTTTGCAATATCAACCTTTTAAACCTTCACAATGAAATGTGTAGTTCCCAGGGAAGGCATTCACAGTCCTGAGCTGCATGTGGTGTTTTTAGGCTAAGAACTGAGGCACCTTCAGAGCTGGGTGGCAGCTACGCCAGGATTTTGAGGACAGTAATTTTGGAGGTCACACTCGTACCTTACTGTGAGTGGGGCTAGCCTGTAATTCTCATCTGTTTGCCTAATAGTAGTAAGTTAATGAATTATTCATAAAATGCCTTTGTGCTTCTTTTTATCAAGCTCTGGTGCTGCTTTTAAGCAGCCTTTTTGTTGTTTTCTAATCTTTGCCTAATTTAAGTATACTGAGAAGAAATCCTGTATGTGTATCCTCATAGCATTTGTCAGCACTGCAGCTCTAGGGAAAAAAAGAAATTGAAGCTATGTATCGCCAGTACTTTTTAACATGTCATAACTTTCATCAGCCTAAATTTGAGCTTGCTCTTCAGGGACATTACATTAGCCTTCCAGAAACACTGATTAAAGGGCTTAGAAAGCTTCTCTGTACTTGCCAGAGACATCCCACTGGCATTGCTGTGGGTTCTCTTCGCTCATTCCTCGCTCATGGCAGCAGAGGTCACAGCCTCCCCGTCAGCCGCTCGGGCCAGGGTGCTGCCTCCGCACTTTACGGGAAAGAGCCAGCTACCTGCACACTGCATCCAGTCACACTGGCTGGGGTCTGGGAGCCCTGAAAAATAGAGAGGGATCAGTAAACTGCTGCAAGAATTACTCCCGCTCTGGAAAAAAAGAAACCAGCTTTTCTTTCACTGAGACACTGAAGGAGCTCACAACATTGTGTTTATAAGTAAGGAAGGTTAAGAGGTTACAGAATCACAGAATATAACTACTGTCATGTAAGAGGACATTTATATAACTGTGCAGAAAGGATGTAAGTCACAGAGCCAATCTGGGAGGTTAGCTGACAAGGTGTAACAAGCATCTGGAACCTGCCATCCAAATGCTGAAGCTGAGAAAGCTCAAACTTTTAGCTGTAAAATGTTATTGATAATAACATGTCCTGGCAGAATGATATGGGAAATTATCTACCACTGAGTCATAGCATCACTCTGAGTGTCTTTTGAAAAGAGATAATTTTTTTCAGGAATTAAAATATTTGCCTCACAAAAGGAATTTTTGGGTGGAGTATCTGTCACAAAGATATCAAAGAGGTCAGACTAGAGCATCAATATCAAGGTTTTCCCAGCCTCAAGAACAGTAAATGAGAGTTTAACAATTAACTTTAGGGTACACATACTATTAAATTTTGTCAGCAACAAACTGACAGGGGAATTGTCAACAACACACACTGAATGGCTTTGAAAACACTAACCTGTTTATGCATGCAGAATTTGGACAGCATGTTGGAATTCCTATTGCAGATAACAAGTATTCAGCAACTCAGAAACATATGAATACTACATGTCAGCATACCATCCATATCAACTGAAGAAGCTGTTTCCATTTTTTTTTTTAATGCTGCAACTTTCTCCATATGAGTATATGTGGACAGCACTCCGCCAAACAATTGCATGGCACTATAATATCCCCAAAGGGTTCAGTAGTTATTCCCCAAAGTTATTTTTAACACAAGGGGAGTAACGGAAGGATCCACAAAGACATATAGGCACTTTTGAAATAATTAGAACTTTGAATTGGAAGTGCTCATCTAACTCATAAGGTACTCCAATATCCTTGGTATTGTCAGCCACTGACATGTGGATCCTTTCAAGAGGTCAGTCTTCATGAGCACTTCACTTCAGCTGATAAACATAGAGTAAACTCTATCTGTTCTGCAGAAGTGAGCCAACTTACCCTTTCTGATGCATTTTAGTAACTTCAGGGAATACACGTCCATCATTTAGGAATTTGCCTGCTTCATGTTTAGTCATATTTTACAGAATCCTGTTCAGGATATTTTTTCACAGGGATTTCAGTGCATAAATGTTTAAAGAACCAAGCTATTGTTTGTGGGGCAACATCCTCTAAACTATCTCAGTGTTCACTGTGGCTTCAAATAAGCTGAATATAAATTATAAGATCCAAGTGCTATAAGCAAAATCACCATGCTTCAGATATCTAGAATTCAAAAATAGCATACAGGAATGACCTTGACATGCTAAACACAAACCACCTAAATCAGACTTAAAGTAAAAATATTATTCAGGAACATTATTTGGAATTAGTCAAACAAAAAATGTATTACTTGATTACTGCATTCTGTGTTATTTTCCTGAATAATGCAGAATGTTATAAATACAAAATGTAATTAAAGTGGAAACTGAGTAGGTAATTTATCTTCAGTACAGTGTAATCTTTATCTTCAGATGTCATCTAGAAGGACAAGCTTTCAGTTTATCACTGATGAAAAAATACCTTGCTCTGCGTAATAATGGCTAAGCATAAAAGGGCATAGGCTAGCAGCTTGAAATCGACAGAAACATTCTTTCCTATGCAGTCATATCTCAGAAAAGTCTAAAAATTCATGAATGCTTTTATCAAAGAACTCTTCACTGGTTATTTGCTAATTCTTAATTTAGGCTTTCTAAATCTGTGGGTAGTGTGTAAAATTATCATGGCCATGGCACAGATTTCACTGTGGAAGGAGAAAAATTAATCCAAATAGGAAACCTAAAATGTTGAGAGATTCCCGTGGGAAATGTATTCTTTCAGTTTGTTTCAATGTCTGCATCCTTTGCTTTCTGTTCAACAAGCAGCACCTCAGACAGTAATTTTCATAGTTAGTTACACTTATGTTGCATGTCTTACACATTAGTGGAAGAGTCTCTACTAAAAGCACATTAAAAGTTCAGTGACACATACATTGTTTCTCATTTGATTTCCTAGGAGTTTCTAAAATAAAGGACCTGTAGAATGAGCACCCATATGATTTAATATTTCTTTTTAAGAGATAGCACTTGATTCCTGTGAAATAGAGGTTCCAAGAGTGCTCAGTTTTAAAATAATCTTATAAAATATCCTTTCCCAAAATAGCCAGTGAACTGAAACACACTGTTTCTCCTAGAAGAATTCTAGTACTCATTTGTATAGGACTCCATATGCTTTTACTAAGCATTCAGCTTACTGTGTTTCCTTCATTACTACTCCGTGCTTTAAAAGAGGTCCCTTTACCTCTTGGTCAATCATGATTCTCAGTCATAAATCTCTCTCCCTTTTTTCCTTCCCCTTCAAAGGCTCAAAACAGACTTGACATCTTTGAACAAGATCTGATAAGTTCTCCAGCATAGAAAAAAGCATGACTCTATAAAAGTCATGGAGTAAACCAGATTTAGTATTACTGTTTAGTGAGATTACTAACTCCTAAATAGTAACTCATAGAAAAGAGAATCTCAGGAAATGTGATTTTTTTTTTTTTCTTTCAAGAACTGCAGAATCACAGCATGGTTGAGGTGGAAAGGGACCTCTGGAGGTCATCTTGTCCAACTCCCTGCTCAAGCAGGGCCACTTAGAGCCGGTGGCCTAGGACCATGTCCAGTGAGGGTTTTGAATATCTCCAAGTATGGAGCCTCTCTGGGAAACCTGTGTCAGTGCTCAGTCACTCTCACAGTAAAAAAAATGGTTTTTTGTGTTCCAACAGAAATGAATTCCAATGGTTTATGTTTTCTGATTGCCTATAAAATTACAAGTTGAATAAATTTTGAGGAAAATTAAGGAAATATTAGTTACCAGGGTGATTTCTGTTGGCCTTCCTCTTTCTCCTCTATTTCTCTTCAAGAGAAAAAAAGAATTTAGATGCCTCTAGTTTGGAAGAAAAAAATTTATTTGGATTTATTTTGGTAACATTTTCCATGAAAGTCAATTTGCATTTTTATAAACAAATCTTTTTCTAGTCACAAGATGGACATGACATTTATAGAAATTATATTTTCATCTGGCCTGTCTTCATGCTGTTGTTGCTGTTCAGAGAGGCTTATGATCATCTCAAAGCTGATGGATTTTGTTTTGGTTTTCACTTCTGATCTCTCTCTGATGAGTTCAGTCATTACTGCCTTAGAAATTAGCTAAATGAGATGTGTGAAAAATGTTTTATTTCTTATTCCCTTATTAAGGATAGAGTTGTTTGTTCTTCTCTGTCTGACTCAATTTACCCAGATGGTCCACTGCTTGTCTGCCTTACACAAAGTTTGTGTTTATAAACAGGTTAGATGATGTAAGCAAAGTAAATAGCATTAAGTTCTCAACAGTAACGAGAGTTTCAAAAAGATGTAAGTAGTATTGATTTGCAATTTTTCTGTGCATTAGACTGGACTGTCATCACAGTCTTGCCTAGAAGTATTTCTGAACATATTTTTTGAATCCACTTCATAACTTAATGCAGTCATCACATAATCTGGAAGAGAGAATGAATGTTGTTCACTGAAAGTTACCATGAAAAGCTGTACTTTTCATAAAATCGTCAGAATCTTTATTTTTTACTTCAACTAGTACAGTTCATCTTCACCCTTGTCCCTGATTTGGTCCTTTTGTACAAACCTAACTTACTTTTACCTTTTACCAAGTAATCACCTGCTTGAAAAATTCTCATCCTTTCTCAGAACCCTAAACTCATCTTATTTCAGACAGGCAAATATGTATCACTTAAAGGTAAAGCAGCTTCACTCTTTATTTTGTTTTTGACAACACAAACTTGCAGCTGTATAATCAAAATCAACCTTTCCGTAGTTGCAGGTCAATGAGACTGGCTAGAGAACATATAAGAACTTGGCATGCCCTGTCAGGGTCTTGTGACCCTTTAACAGGCAAAACAAACCCAAACCATAAAACAGGAACGCATTCTAAGAATACTCATGGCAGGCATAAGGCAACTCCATTTTGCATCTTTATTAAGCCATTTCACAGACACTCCACTCACTTCTTTTCATGAAGACAGTGCAGTTTAGGTTTCTTGCACCTGAATTACTTGGAATATGTTAAAGCTTCCAGGGAAATCAGTAAGAAAGAACACTTAGTGCATGATATTCAGCCATAATTCCTTTGGGTCATGCTCATTTCCATGCTCATCTGGTAGGGCTGCTGAGTCATTGGAGAAAAGGAGAACTATGCCCAAAATGACAAATAATTTTTTAATCAACAAAAAGGCAAAGAATGAGGAAAGGTCTGCAAAAAATTGGTGGTGATTTAAAAAAAAAAAAAAAAAAAGGTTAAAATGTTCTTATAGATCTCTTCCAGAACTTAGATAATAAACTTGGTGATATTTTATAAGATTAAGGTTTTTTTGTCCCTTTCTTATTGTGTGAAGATTAATTTATTATGGTTTATACCAGGAATTCCCAAGACATGCAAGAAAAAGGCAAGTAGTGATAATCTGTTATTGATTACCCTAGAGAACTCTAACAAATTATCCAATTCTATGAGGCCGTGAAACATATGTTTTCTAACGTGGTTCCCAGTTTCCTTCCATTATTTAGTTTCCTGATTTAAATCACAAAAGTAATGAAGACTATGGAATTTCTAATGCAAATCAAAACACAACTGAAATGTTACAAGTAACAGTATTATGAAGATGGCATTGTTCAGTTTGTGCATGTTCCCACCATTCTATTATTTATTTTCTGCATGACTCTGCATTAAATTTCATTTTTATCAGAGAATCAGACTAAATCAGAGATTATCAAAAGGTAACAAAAGAAATTAGTTCCTCCTTGCCTAAAGGTCAAAGATGAATTCATTTTAAATAAATATGAATTATAAAGACTGCTTGTTCTTTTTATAAAGTTCACATTGTGACAGATGAAACAAAAGAGAAATAATTTTATGATATAAGAATGCAGAATTTCCTGACAGTAATTCAATGCTTTAGTATTTTCTATTTTCATCGAGGATGCCATAAAAAGCAATATCAAAAGAGTCTTGCATGGCTTTGCTTCATTCTTTTTCCTCTTGAAATGTAAAATGCCTTTTTCTTACTCTGGAGATTAGTGCTTTCTCTTTATTTAAAATTATAACTAACTTGTGCTCTCATTGATCTTGAGGACACACAAGAGAGAATAATCCCATGCAAGTCTCCAATTTCAGAATAAGTAAGTACAAACATAAAGTAGCAAATCTTTACAAAGTGAATACATTAAAGTTTTAAATGACTGCTAGATTCGCCTACAGTTCACATGCAAATTGAGTCCAGGGCCATATATTACATTAAACAGCGAGAGCAGAACCTTCATTTTCTTGCACTACAAGAGCAGGACCAGGGCTTCTGAGACACAGACTCTACTTAAAGCTCCTGCCTAGATAAATTTCTTAAGCAAATGATTCAATTTTCACTTCCCTCTGATGTTTTGGTAGTCCTCCCTATTTTGACTATATGGACTTTATGAAGCGAAGACCATCATTTATTCAATTTTTGCACGGGGCCTAGAACAATTGTTTCTTGAGTGAGCCGAGTACTTTAAATAATACAGTTTTTCCTATTCTGTGCACTGAGCTAGCAAAGCTGTCATTCTTCTGTCTGTTCACCTCTCTTCTATGTGCACTTCAGTGTTTAGACTGGGAAAATCAAGGGTACAGAAACATAAGCAGAAGCAGGGCTTTGCTTGTAACATTTCTTTGTGCCTACTACAGAAATAAGAGTGAAAGGTGCCTTTGTAGTCCGCAACTCTCCCTGAACTTCTGAGTAAATAAAAATACAGTCTCTGCCATAGTAGCCAGTTTGAGGGCCATGAGAAAGGATCATAACAGTGTTTCCATTTGTTGTGGGATGCTCAGACACTCTGTTATCTTATAAAACACAATGAGATACTACTGCTCACGCATGGCTCCACCATGTTCTCCATAGCCGTACAAGTCCAGATCCATAAAATCTTGTGTAGGAAACAGAGGATGTGGCAATTCCTGAAAGAATAACAACAGCCTCCAGCACTATCCTATTTAGAAAGAAGAGAGGTTTGCTTATATACAGGCATCTTTGAGAAGGTAAATGTGGGATCTGGAATCCTTGCTCTCCCAGACAAAGGAAATAGGTTCAGCTTGCCTCTTTGAACTAATCTGTTCTATCTAAAGGCTGAACCTTATATAATAACTACTTTGTGGGGGTTTGTCCTATGGCAACTGTACTTTCATCATCAGGAAATGAGGATGATGCTTTCTGAGTCATTCTCCCAGCTGGATCATGTCTGGATCATGTTGTCAATAGTAATTTCAAAATACTCCCCTCGCCTCCCTGCTCCTCCTCCACCACCACCACCAGCAGCACGAGACGTGAGCATTCAAACAAAATGCAAACAACAGATAACTAGCTGGTTTGGCTTTGTACATTCTGCTTTCACCTCCAAAACAGACAAGAAGCGTAACTAAGTGGCTCATTGTTTCTTTTTTTCTCTTTTATACAAAGTAAGAAAATAATTTGAAAACCAGCACTGGAAAGAAAGCAAGATGACAGTTTATCTCTGTATTAAGAAAAAAACAACCCTGCACACAAAAATGAAAAATAAATAATGCCCGCCATAAGATTGTCCTCTTGGGATAGCTTCATAGTGTGCTGTAGCACTGAGGCCTGACAGAAGTCCAGGGCTGTCACTGCTGAGCAATGCTGTTAGTTCATAAAACCTCCTTAGACCTGGGGCAAGAAGTTCAAATCCAATTATAACATCACTGCTGCCAGAAGGGAGCTGGGGTGTATTTTTAATACTAGTTCTGAGGCACAGAGTAGACACAAAAGCAAAGGACTGTGAATTTATCATCACAGAGGCATAACATAAGTCTGTTAACCAACACAGAGGGTGTAATTTGAAACAGTATGTTTACTGCATTCAAATCTCAAACAAGGATAAGTATATATGAGAGACATGAAGGCCCTGTTCCTCACACATGCTAATTCAGGACCGACAGATCTTGCTGTGGTGCCAGCAACTACGTTCATCTCCATTTCCCTTCCCATCCTCCTCGATGAAGCTGAGTGAGGGGACTGAGCAGAGACTACCACTGGCCCCCCAAATAGCCCATTTAAACCTTGTGCATGACTCTCCAGAATTCTTTCTTTACTATGGCTTTGGGTCTGTATGGTGTTAATCTCAGAGGAGCTGGCCCATGGCATAAAGAGAGGACACCTCTGCTGCAAACACTGCAGCATTTGGTCCTTCATACTTGGAAGTCGTGAACGGTTTGTTTCTAATTCTCTGCTATGGGGATGTAAAATAAATTGCTCAGCTCCTTGAACTCTTTCTTGAGCACCCCTTGTGAAGCAAACAGAGGTGCTCACTGTACTGGGTGCAGGTGTCAAAACCCTGTGCCCAATAAATAGAATTAATCTATTGAGTTAAAGGAAGGGATGATCTTCATGAAAAATGTTGTAGAAAAATATGATTGTCTCTTTTCTTCATATGCTGGATATTCAAAAAACAGAATATAAAAAAGTCACAGAATAATGTAACTATACCTTGTCTCAACTGATTTTATGAAACAGCTGCATAACTACTCTTAACTTACAATATGAATTGATACAGAATGGGGAAAAAGGAAAAAAATACAATAAAGACTACTGTTCCTTAATCATACGGAAATTATTTCTTAAACTCGCTATATGCAGAGTAAACAGAAACAAAAGTGTAGCCATCAAGGCCCAGTCAGGAATTATGCACAGCAATCTGAGAAGGACCCTCACTGGTTCTCCCGCTCCTTTATGGTAAGCTGCTCCTTACAAGCTGTTCTTATTCCTTTCCCACTATTTTACTTCCAGAAGTTTTCTGGATCTGGCTACATAATTCAAATTCATTTTCAGCTAAGACAAGAAAGACAAGAAGGAGAAAGGCTCAGTTTCAGTAGCCATGATGCATACCTGTATTTTAGAAATGCTAGCGGACATAATACTCTTCATGAATTATGCATCACATCAGACTTATCTATAATTTAATAGCTATTGTTCATTGCATATCTTGTATTTTAGATTTCACCCAAGTGTTAAATAAAGGATAGGGTGTCCAATTCTGATTCGGTTCCTTACGTGTCCTTGAGCAAGTCTATCTTGTAGACTCTGTCACCTTCTTTATCCTTGAGGGTAAAATTATCGAAGAAACAACTCTAACTTCACACATGGAAAGAGCCAATTGTGAGTATTCTGTTCGAAGTAAAGTCTTATTTTTACATGATCATTTATTTAGCTCTTCCTTACTTAGAAGCATTTACCACCTTAATTCTGGCTGCTTACTTCCTGGGTAATTCAGGTGACTGTGACTTTGAAACACGATAAGATGGGCTAAGCTGTCTGTTGACAGATAATATTCAGTGAACAAACAAGTCTGAAATAGGAAGAAGGAGTGCTGGTGAAAATCAAAATGAAAGAACACGCTGTTTCCCACAGTGAAAACATTTTGTGTGTCACAACTAATGAAAATGCAATCAAACTTTCTTAAAGCTTTACACCCATACACGCTTGTACACAAATAAATATTTTAGACTGGTACAGTCAAATAAAAATTCACAGCTAATTGCTGTAATTGATTTGACTGTAAGCTTTTAGGTCTTATTTATTCACCTGCTACCTAGTAGTTGAACAAGCCTTGTGATCAATACTACACAATGCAGTTTCTCATCATAGACAAGCCTGCGGTGATTTGCAGCCTTTAACACGTTTATGCATAAATGTATACATTATCAAGGTGCAATGATACATTGCATTCTCCCACATGCAAAATTTTTTTAACCTTTCTGTTCCTTTTAGCATCAACATATCTGCATCATCTTCAGTATAGGAGGAATTTTTGTTCCTAGGAAGATTTCACACTGAAGAAGGAAAGCAGACTGCTAGCCTGCTTGAAGAAAATGTGGGTTACTCAATCAAAAAAAGAACATCTGCTTTTTTTTCTGTGTGTGTAAAGTGAACTGCTGGAGCATGTGCAAGTTGCTGAAAAATTCTGGCTGCTTGTGATATCAGCAAGCCATGCACTGCTTATACTATTCCATCAATATACATGTATACTGTGGATTTTAAAAGCACACAGCTGAGGGAACACACTTAAATACTGCGCTAGTGTGCCATGCTGTGCTGCCTATGTCTATCTGTTGCATATGTTGGTCTAGCTGCTTTAAGACTGCCACAGAAATATGTACAAATAAACAAAGGAGTAAAACAGATTTCATCCATTCAGGTGAAAAAGTTCACATACACTGCTGCTTCACTGAAAAATTAAGAGGATAACTTCCAGTGATTCATGTGGAGTAAGGTAAACAGAAGGTAGCTTTGCCCTTAGGGACCTGCTATCTCGTATCCACATGATTGTACTGTTCCTTCCAGCTGGAAGGTTAAATTTGACCCTTTCAGTTTCAAGAGGGATCAGATGACAGCCCACATGCTAAGACAGAGATCACTTAGCAGAATACAAATGAGATCTGGACAGCCAGTTCCATAATTACCTCGTGATTACCCATTGCTGATCATCACTTCTCAGGTCGGATAGCAGGACCATCGCCGACTAGGTGGAGACGGAAGTTGTGTCTTTGCCAGCTCCTCTTTGCTACTGTTGAGGTGAAACCAGAGATCCTGACTTGCCCTTCCTTATTTGTAAGCTTCAATGTGTAGTATGGATGCGTATGCTGAGTCCCTATAGCTTACTTACTGGCTGCAGTTTTAAGTTTGTTAAATACAGATAATTGGGCATTAGCTGCAACAATCTAAACACAGACCTCAAAACACACCTTAAAAGGTCTGTGAAGTTCAGCAGTCTGCTTTTCTCTATGATCAACATGCCACAAATTGGCTTGGTATTTTCCCAGAGTTACGCAAGTGTTCTCTTCAATTTTGCCTCCATTTCAAAAGCAAACCAAGATTTGTCCAAGGGTGTTCCAAGGCTTTTTCTTACATGGCCATGGATAAAATTTTTTCTGAACTAATTACACTGGCGAAAAGCTTTTTCTAATGTTTTCCCCAGCTAAACATACTTGCTGGCATGTTAAATTTAAAAAATGGAACTGTAACTCCATTGAGACAGCAGAGCTTTTCCCTGCTGAGTTCAGCAGCAAAGAGACGGCAAGAAACTATACAACAATCACTTCAGTGTAGATAAGTGTCAGGACGTGCATCCTGGGAGAAGTCATCCACACCCAGAATAAAGAATTCACAACTGATGGCTGTGACTGAGAAAGAAGAGCTTTGACGCAGACTACTGGGCTAGATGGACTGCTGCTCTGATCCAGCAGGGCTTTTCTTATGTTCCTAAGTTTTCATGAAATGAGGGAAAGTGCTTCCACACAAAATTTTAAATGCCATCAGATTCCAATGATCTTCTAAAATATTTTTAGTGAGTGGATGCCAGAAGCAAATTAATGTGATTTTCCCCTATAGAATAGTCAAATAGTCATTCATAACAGCAAGGAGACTAAGAAGGTAGATTTGAGAATAAGTGCAGACCTGGCATTTCATAAAGGAGATTAATGGATATATGCAGACAGAACTGCCTATTGCCATCATTGGATATCCTTACATATGATTCTGCAAAACAACACCAGCTTGAACGTTACTATGTTTTCACTAGCACAGGATTACACAGACAGCAATGTGTCACATCAGCTATCACAATTAATCTGGAAGTAGAAAAAAAAAGAGCTGACGTGTTTTTAGATGCGACCTTCCTATACCGAGTGTTAAATGTCATTTTACATGTGAGGAACATGCAACCTATTGTTTCTGTGCAGATATGTTCTAAAATTATGAAGCCGAAATTGGAATAAAACAAATTAATCAGGAAAATTTTCCTTTGTTTCTGTTCTGCAAAGATGTTGGAATTACTCCAAGTAGTCCCTCTTTCAGAGAAACTGATAACATACATTTCCAGAGCAGGCATTTATTATTTCCTTCTTTTAAGACAAAAGCTTCCCCTGTGTGCTAAGAGAAAATTACTATTTTAGACAAAAACATCCTATTCAAATTGACAATAGAGATGAAAAATCTGACCTAGAAATCTATCTTCTGCAATGTTCATCTTTCACAAAAGGCCTACAGATGTTACATCATGGACGGATAACCTGGTTATGACTTTCCTCAAAGGACAACTGACCTTTGATGGCTTGGAATTTGGAATGGAAACAATAGATAAAACAGAATTTCACAGTGTGAGATTCTGTTACTGCAAGTAACTAGCTACGAATACTGAAATAAGTTGTCATGACTATAAAATGCTCTGAAGCACCATTTTGCTCTGTAATATGCTAAAGCTTTCTATCTTTTAAAATAAATTTTAACTACTGTTCTCTTAATCACATTTAATTAGGCAAAGATTTTTTTAAAACCTCATTGTATGCGTTTGTCAGTGAATTAAGTATTCCTTCAAATAGTGCTGTAAAAAAATGAAAATAATAAATTAATCTTTTTCAGCAATCAGATACAGGATAAAAGTTGCTGGTGTGTTCCACAGAGTGAATCATTAATCATTTTTACCAAACATAGATTTGGAACACACCCTTTGAGTTTCTCTTATGCAGCCTACATATTTGATTACATCTGCCATAATTAATTACACAAGCAAATAAAACCATTCAACAAGTTGAGAATGTGGATATACATAGCACAAATAGTTCCTTTGAATCCTTAATGACACGGACTTTCAAGTTCAGGATTGGAGCCAGAAGTCTTTCCATCAAGTTCAGTGTCTGGAACAGATCCAGAAACTGTAACCTCTCTGAGCCATAGAGCAGCGTGAGTAAGTCTTACCAGCTTTGTAGCGATGCAGCAGAACACAGACCTGCTGAATTCAGGAGCCTGGTTTATCTCATGCTCCCAAGACTGCTGGAAGCACTAGACACATTGCCTGCTCAGTTTCCAGTCAGGAGTGCTACTGGCATGCTCTTTAAACAGTTTGTAAAGCCAAGTCCTATGTTTTTTCACTCCTCTTTAGAAAAAATAGAAGTCAGTCAGTTGAAATCACAAAAGCCAGAAACATACAAGAGGCAGCCACCACCCTGCACTGGTGAGGAGATGAACAGACCAGCTCACACTGTCACACCTTAATGGAAATCTAAGATTAAACAAAAGGGTTGTGCCAGCCCTGCTGACATGCTAATTCCAGGCACCACCAGAGAAGAGCAGCCCCAGGTATGTAAGTGACCAGGAAAGGCTGTGGAAAGATCAGCTAACCAGGTTTTGATAAGCATTCATAGCCAACACCACTGGGCTTAACTGCATTGTTTGACTTATCTGCCAAAGGCCTGATGTTATTTAGTGCATCTTTCACTATGGCCAGGCTTTAACTTTTCTTGATTTTCCTCCTCCTGATGTTCTTGTTTACTTTTTTCCTGGCACTGTGCTAGCCCTTCTCAAATGTACTTCCTCCTCTGTCCTCCAAACAGCACTACCTAAATACTGGTGAAACATTTGTTTCATCTGTTTTAACCAGTTAGCTTCAGTGCTCCTTATTCCCACTTGTCCTCTTTTTGTACGCACGTAAACATTAGAGAAACACACTGCTTCTCTCATAGAGGACAAGTTTTAAATGGGCTTCTCATGGGCGTCCATACCTGAAAACTCATTAAAAAGTAATCTAATGAGAAGACATCAAGAGAAGCATGTGATGAGCAGCCACAGCAGAATTTTAAGTGTTGGGCTGCAAAATACGTTAGTTAAAAGCACCTACCACGTGACATGTGAAGTCAAGTACTTCTGAACAGAAGGCAGATAAATAACCTCATAAGAAGAAAAATTTTGGAGGGATATTCCTCTGAAGACACAGGCTCTTGACTCATTAGTTTAAAGGTCAGTAATCTGCTCTAGCACACTCTTCCTGGGTGACCACGACCGAGTTAAGACACATCACATGCCCACAGCTCACTCCATTCGTGTTCCCAACAGTGCAAGCTACTTCTGTGCTGGAAACTGTATAAACAACTATATTAGTGTCATGCTGTGCTGAAGCTAAAAATCTCAGCTTTGAAGCTGAGCTCAGGCACAACTATGTAATTCCCAGTTTGTATCAGACCACTTTGTAGTGAGGCAGAGAAAGTCAGAGGTGACTACGCATATCTGTGCAGAAATAACTCTCTTCTTGGGAGTACAGGGAGTGCCCTTTGAGGGTTTGTTGTTGGAGAGGGAGAGGTGGAGGATTCAGATCCTTGTTTGGGGAGTTTAGGAGGTGTGTGGTTTTAGCAGAGCGGAGCGTCTCTGGTCTTGACCTGAAAAGCTCATGTCTCAGGCATCTGATATGCTGCTGTTTATACCACTGAGATTCGTAGGCAGAACACCGCATACTTTTTGTAAAAATCTGAAGTAGTGTTTCCTGGTGGGCATTAGTCCTTATAATCAGCTTTGAAGACATATTCCTATATATTATTGAAATGCCATGGGGGCTTGGGTGGCGGTGGTGGTTTTTTTCAGTTTACTCGTTATCTCCCTTCTTAACCATACTGATTTTGGTTGCCCTTTTATTTTGCTAGAAGGCATCTTGGAATGTAGCCTCAAGAAAGAAAGACATCTTAATTACCTCACATTTTTTTCCATTGTGAATCCTTCAAGCATTATTGAGCCCAAGTTGGTTTTAATTTATTCTACACTCTTTCAAAGTCTGTTTTCTCAGAAATCAGTATTTGATCCCATAGCCCCATTTAAATGGTGTTCGGTTCACAGACATTCAAAGTTATGTTCTGTGAAGGAAGTATAAACATGAAATGAGCACTGGACAACCCTTAAGATGAACCTTTGGATTTTGACAGGATTACATAAAGATGCACAGAGCTACAATGGAGGGTCAAAGCTATGCACTAAATTTACCTTAATTTTGTTTGTTGAAACATTGTTAATACTATAATCCTCCACGTTTCTTAATTCATGAGCTTTCAGTCCAGATTTGGACGCAGGTTTAAAAAAAAAAACAAAACCAAACTGAATTGAGACTAATTACTCACCATGTTGAGAGCTTTTTCCTCACTCCACCCATCTGAAATAGTCTGCACTTTTCTAGAACAGAAAAATGCTGTGCAATTGTTATAATAAATAGCTGTTTTTTTCTCATTTGGCCTGTGCAACAAAGCCTCAAGTCCTGAAAGTAACAAAACTATTGAGCAGAAAAAGGTGAAGAGGGAGGAAACCTGGCCATTTTTCACTGACATTTTAAAAACTTTCTCTAGTGCTGCACTTCATCTGCAATTTGAGTTCCACAATTAAATGTTTTTCTCAAAATTTTAGCTTTTTTTTCCTGTAAACAGTAGCATTTTACATTTACATTGCAGAGTGTCATTTACCGATAGATACGGATGGTAGGGTAAGTCCTGGCTGTCTGTTAAGCTTGGACTTGGAGCCTGAGAAGTTCATTAAAGACTTGCTGCTGTTGTGCCCAGAGCCAGGCAGTATCCTCAGCACCGAGATGTCTGTCCACCAAGTTGTCTTTGTTCTTTCCTTTTTGTATCTCTGGGATCAGTACCATTGCCTGACTCAGTCCTGGAGTCGAACGCACCACAGAGAAAGAAGAGAAAAAAGAAAAATTTTCCATCTTCCTGCGTTCCTCCGTGCACCCTAAAGGGGCCCAACAACACATAGGTGGGGTTACTAGAATAAGTTTGCTTGTCAGCTTCTACTTAAATAGTCTAAGACAGACAAACCAGACCAATCTGTGCTATTCATACTAAGGATTTGGTCTCAGCTTAACATAAGACATAATCAACCCATCGAGCTTTTGCTTAAGAACATTTGAGCTGCATTTTCAGAAAATTAGCAGAAATTTGGATTACCTGAGGTTTTGAATGACTACTTTTGAACAAAGCACAATAAAGGATTTTCAGAAAATGCCACCAAAACCACAATCTAAAGCCGGGAGTCTTTGAAAAATTCTACAAAATTAAAGTAAAATTTGAGAATTTAAGCAAGATAATACTTCATTTAAGACTCTACTCACCCTGAATTTAATAGTTGTAGCTAAATATAAATCTTTTGTCTAGACAGACAGAAAAACTTCTCAGCAAGAGTGGTTTATTGAGTCTCGGATAGTCAAATACTATAAAGAAAATGAATAGCAAATACTACCGGTTTAACTTTGAATCTTGCCAGAAAAGAATTATCAACTACTTTCATGGAGACTAGTAACAACTTATTTAAGCACAATTTTAAATCTGTTGCAAATGTGACAATAGGGTTCCTTGTTTGGCCACCCCTAAAGTGTGTCGGTGCAGTCTGTGTGTTTTATTTCTTCACAGTTGTACAGGGTCCTTCTTCATTCCTCTTTCTGCTAAAACTTTTAGTCCCAAAGCTATAAAAATCAAATCTTTACATGTTAGCACCAGTTTCTTTTCAAAAAGAAATTAGTTACTTTTTTTGCTTCTGAAGATGAAAGTTTAAAACCCATTCCTTCATAAATTTCAGTGTTTTGAATTAAAAACAAAATAGACATGATTCCCTGTCAGAGCGCCAGAAGGCCAAGCTACTAGACAGAAGAATCCCATGGGCATGACTGCTAGTCTGCTTTTGAAAACCTCTTGCAATTCCTTGCAGTAAGATGTATTTAAAGTAAAGAGGAACAAACTCTGTTGGATGCCTTCCAGTAATAGAGAAATATATTGCTGATTTTATGTGGAAGAGAGAAGTCCATCACAAAAAATAAAAAAAGCTTTCCACTCTCTTTTCAGTTTCAGCAGACAATTTTATATTGTAACATTGCCAATCACTTTTCATTTTGCTAAAATAATTGATAAACATTCCCTTCATATTCCTCCATTTGTATAAGACCATTCTCTCTTTCTTGCTTCCTCCACGTTACGTATGATTCAGTGAAAAGTTCACTGGAACCATACTTCAGACATCAAGAGCATTTTTTGGGAGAGGTACTCTTATGTGTGTGTGTGTGTGTGTGTGTTCACTGTTTTGAAGACTATACTTTTGAAAGAGAAGCCCAGAAATTTCCTTGCACTAGAAAACATGCTGTTTTTCAAGTGATATACTTTCTTATCAGTAAGTTGTCTCTCCTTTGATGGAAAAAAACCCTGTAATTGCAGAGAAGGTTCAAGGAATATTAACTTTAATTCCTTTTCCTTGACAAAATTGTGCATCAAATATACCACTTTGGTCTTGTTTGTAACGGCAGAAAGAGAGAGTTGTATTCCCTGAAAAATTTACAGAAATCTCATTCCTTACTAAAGCGCTTGAGCTCAGGTGAATGATCAATGAATAAAACATCCAAGAAGAACTACAGATATAAAGAACCAGTCAAATGATGCATTGCAAATAAATAAATGCAAACATCCATACTAGGTAAATGATCCACCATCTTTTGTTGTGTTATTATTTGAGCAGCTCTAATAAGAGGAACAGAAATGATGAACACTTACTTTCCACAACTTTTGTTTTTAAGTAATGTAAAATAGGAGCACTCCAAATGAGGCTGAGCATCTCTTACAGAAACTATTTTATAACAAAAGCATACCACAGGGCATCCAAGTGCATGAAATTACATGAGGGCAGTTGGTGTAGCTGTATGTGTGAATGCTCTTTGACCATGGTGAGTCTCCTAGAAAGGAACTTGCATGTGACTTAAAAGACAAAAAATTCAAACTAGTTGTTCTGAACTTAAATACCATTTTATCATCCTAGTGAGGTTATAGGGGTTGCTTGGATCAATAGGACGAAGTTAAATCACGAATTTCAGTCCCACAATGGTTTGGTATGAGAACCCATTTCTCACTTGTCTTCTGGCACTTGTGGGGATGTTTAAGGAATTTTCTTATAGATAGTGTTGTGAGGATGGTCACTAAATGCATGCAAAGAGCATTCAGCATATTATAATTCCAAACACTCTCAGTATTCAACCAGATGGGAATTTAAAATACTTTTGACAGGCTTCAGGAACTTGGCAGTCCACTCAGCAGATTTTTCTGTTGGTTAGTTTTAGAAAACCATACTAAATTCTATGCTATTGAGCACTGTCCTTGTCTATTAAAAAGGTGGTGGTTATCCTTGGAATTACTGGTAGCTTTGCAATCTATCTCCATAAAAGTAAAAACAAGAGCACACTGTTTATATATGCAACTTAATACAAACCAAGATGTAGATTTTGACATATGACACATTCACCAATTACAGCTGGTTATATGTATATTACAGTATTTATATCTATAATGACACAGAGTATCTCTGAACACTATTCAAGGTATATTAGCTTAGGCAGAGCAGCATATAATATGCTTGCTAGCTCAAATGTTTTATGGAACATCATTATGCATTCCTACATATATGTACTTTCTGTTGTGTATTATTCAGTGTTCTGCAATAGTGCTTCTGTGACAACTTGTCTAGAAAAAAATTACTTATTTGATTATATGTTGCTACATTGGATTTTTTGCCAATTTATTGGGTTTAAGAGCTTATTGAGACTTTGAAAAGTTCCCTATTTCCTCAGTTGCCTCTTCACTTTAATTATCACATATCTTTACCATACTCAAAACAATAAAAGACATCTGAATTTGTGAAAATTGCCTGCAGTTTGGGAGAAAGTGTTGAGTTTATTGTTTTGATACACAGAAAATTCCTTGCAAAGCTGACTTCAGTTTCATTAACCCTTTGCTTTTAAAAATCACTCTATTAAGAAGTGCCTTGGGAGTTCATATGTATGTTTGTTGCACTGATAATTCTAGTTTTTCACCTCTTTCAGTGCATTGAAGAAGATTCACCTAACACGAGCAAGGTTGCATCAAACTTGTATGAGAAACCACTGCACGCTGATTCTAATCATTGCCATACTTCAGAACCAACACAGTAGGAATAACACTTAGTACTTCTCCAACAGGCCTCATTAAAGAAAATTCTTTCAATAATTGGAAATTTGGACATGTTTAAAGTTTTCAATGATCTTGACATTTTCGATTTTTAGCTTTTCTACTAAGAACATAAAGCATGTAGTACTGCAGTGGTGCCAGGTAAATAAAACTGTTCAAAGCCACAGACTACTACAGTCAAAAAGAAATTAGCTTCTCCTTAGAAAAGTAGCTTTGCTACAAAATTCAGAGAAATTAATTTATAGTTTCAGAACAAAGTATGCATTTCCACAAAGGATACTAGGTTCTGCCGCATATCCATGCAATCAAGCTGAAATACCTCCTGACCCTCATTTCTACTCCTTTTTAATATTTTGTTACCTTCTTCACTGGAAATGGTTATGCAATTATTTGTCATCTCGTGTTGTAGCCTATGTCCAAACATACATTATGTAAGACCCAATCTTGTGACCTTGATCCTGCCTTACTGAAAAAAAATTGTTGTTGAGCTATGGCTACCCCTATTAGTTTGTAAGTGAGGGAGCCCAGAGGGTACTACATCAGGCAAGATGAGAAAGAAGAAAAGAACACAGCGTACAGGAGTGAGTGTGCTGAATTAACAACAAGTTAGTAACTCAAGGATTCAGAAGTGAAACACCCACAAGAAAAGATATAAAAACTAACGAGAAAGCGGAGGGTCAGAGGATGGCAACTTGGGAAGATCAAGGATCAGCTTGTTCCCAGGAACAAAGGCTGACACGTCTTCATCTGCTTGGTGACAACTTGAACAGCAGATACTGTGGGAGGTAAGCATACAAATGCCTGGCCTTGAGGCATGCTGCTCCCAACACACTACTATGAGCATTAGCCATGAATAAGAAAATTGTTGGATACTAATAGGCTGTGGGTATAATTCTGTTTTTAAGCCTCCATGCACAGTAAACAGACGCCCAAGCAAAAGTGACTCAGAGATCTGAGGATTTACAATATTATTTGTAAACAATAGTAATTTGAGCCTTGATTACATAGAAAATCCAAAACCAGGAGTGATGTACAGCAATCTAAATAGAAACGCATGCCAAGGAAACAATAAAGAAAACCTAAAGCCACCCCTGCCAATACTTTAAGAACCAATTTAGAGCACAATCAAATCAAGCAAAATGTTTCCAATGAATCTATAGACCCTAATGTTTTTCAGGACCTGCTCGCATATGGAGCAACATATTGTGCAGGTGATGCACTGAGCTGATACAAGTTTGGGACACAATAGCTATGAATGGTCATAATGACCTTCAAGCTAGCAGAAGCCTTAAGTCTTAGTGGCATAAATATAATTACACATATGATAAAGTTTTCCCATTCATGTATTAATAAAGTGGTGCCATAGCTCCTCAGAGGAAAGACATTAAAGAAAAAAGTCATGGTAGCATATTTTTAAAACAATAGTGTACAGAAACCTTCTCTCAATGGACATAAGAAACACTAGGACAGCTCTCTCAAGATCTATCTGGCTGGGATTTATTGTATGCTTTTAAACTGCATCTTCTTTATATTTTCATCTGTAATGAAATTGAAGCCAATTTAGCAAACAGCCTACTGGTAAGGGACAGTCCAATGAAGACAGCTACTAATATGGAAGACATCGAACCCCTCTTAAGCAGATGTACTTTTTAACCATAACCAGGGAAGGAGATGATACTACTCAACAGCAAGACGATGATTTTGTTGTTGTTTCTGTTTAAACATTATACAGCACTTGTGCAGTTCACTACTGATTTGGAAATGAGCAGGACTGAATACCATGAACACCAAAGATAGGATAGAGGACAAAGTTACCGTCCAGGACATATGAAGTAAGTGTCTTGGGAGAAAATAGCTGGTCAAGTCAGTTTTATTCCATAAATTCCCAAATCCCAGCCACAAACACCACTCACATCTGCCATTCCATTCTAAATTAAATGGGAGCTTTGAAGGGAATCCTCACTGACATCTTAGGTCAATATCCCTCTTCCTGGTTCTTAACACTTTTATCTCAGCTGTGGAGTGCCATGGGGGTTTAGTGGGATGACATTTCAGAAGCAAAGTGAGGGTGAGACAAGTTCTTATAGAGATTTCAGAACTGCGAGGGAAATACTAAAAATGGAAGAAAAAGATGGAAGTTACAGTGATTGAGGCTTGATGGGGACAATTTATGTGGAGCGAGAGAATAGTTAAGTGAGAGCATTCCTCTATCACTGAAATTCAAAAGGCAGACTTTTTGCAATGTAATGGGAAGGGACTTAATAGCAGTAGTTAAGATAAGAAGTAATAAAGTTGTGAATAAGGGACAGGCATAATTCACTTGAGAACTGATTCTTGCATGCACTGCTGCAAAAACAGCAACAGGCAGCAGTACAGAAAATGCGTAATGGAAGAAGCTCAGAGTTGAATCTTAATACTATGAACATATAAAGCACCAGCACAGGGAGAAAGAATAAATGTTTAAAAAGGTTATTAGTGACTGCACTTAATAGAACATTGATGGTACTTATGCCATTGCATTAAGAGGTGAACAAGCCTCACAGAAATTGTTCCTCTCTGGTTTTGCAGTGCTGAGAACTTGATACAACTCCTATTATCACTAATGCATTTAGGAGGTCAAATACCAAGATCAGAATACGTACCATGAAGTTTGAAATGTGACGTGAAAAATGAAAGAGAATAAGATAAAGACTGTTACAAGTTACCTAAGACAGAATCATTGGAGTGGGTCAAAATTGACTAAATAAGCTCCATATATTGACAATCTGTGAGACTTCACAGAGAATACATTTTAAATATAAACTTATTTCATTTATACAGGATAGGAGCAATCATAGAGCACCTATAACAATACATATGAGAATAAAAAGTAGTACATCCCTTCCCTATTTGCTTGCTTCTGGAAGCTATCGACAATGAAAACTAGAATGTCAACTAGCAAATGATCAATTGGCATCTGATCCTTCAGGTTAATTTTTTCTTTTAAAACTGCACAAAGAAACCTTTCATCTTAATTTCTGTTCAGAATGATGAGAGACAATTATTTGTCATTGTGTAGGCATCTATACACCTAAAAGGCAGATGTAGTAAAAACAGTTGTGCTTCTTAATATTACCTGGACTACCTAGGAGACTCAAATCACTGATTGTGTGCTCCCTGTCCTCTGGGAGAAGAAAACAGATACAGTGACCATTTAAAAACAGCTTCAGAATACGATGTATAATGTCTTTTTATGTTTAAGCTGAGAGAAGTACAAAAGGATAAACAATACCAGAAAAAGCTTACCACTTTAAAAAATTTCAATGATGTAAATTGAAACTTGCACCTGTTTTAAGCTGCTGCTGAGCTTTCACTGTAAATATATGGCTTTGTACTGTTACAAACCTAACCATTAATCTCTGTCTGTCTCTTGAGGAGCTAATCTGCATGATTGTTCTTTAATTTGAATGCAGCTGTGACTAGATTAGGAATGATTATTCTTTTCTTTACCTCCTCTGTTTAGTACACTGCTTCTAATTTACAGATACAAGTAAACAAGAAATTGATTAATTATAAAGTAGAAAGTGAACTGGGGAGAGGAAGACAAGAAATAGCTAGTGTTTTTATTAGTTCTGATAGAGCTAGATTGCTCCTAGCTGTTTTACTGAAGACTCAGGTTATGTCCTTGCATTTATTTTACTAAATACAGTAAGTAGCTAATCAGAAGCAAATTATGCCACTGCCATAATTTTCCACTAAAGTGGCATCCGTTATATGGTAGCCTGCAGTAATTTCAGGAAGAAAAAAAGTATTCATGCTGAATTCATAACAACTGAGCAAAGCCTTTAATTTAAAATCTGATTTTATTTAAATACAGATCTCTCGGTATTTGCTTTCTATCCCTAGCTGGAACTAGTAAACTACTTTCTCTTGGACTCAAGCATTAAACGGTATTCCAACTCTGGTGACTGCAGAACTGAATAGGGAGAGGTGGTTCTGTCACGGGGGATTTTGCTATATCAGAAATCATGTTCAGCTTGAGGAAGAAGACCCAGTGGCCTAGCTCACAGCTGCAGCTCTTGAAAAGCTTTAAGTCCCTAACTTAGGAGGACTCTGATGAGCTGAGCTGAAGGATGTTGTTGACCTGCAGGTTCCTCTACTGCTTTCTAGGCAGGTTGTTAGAGAGTCAGGTAAGCATGCTGGCTTGCATCATAGACAGGGATCTGTTGCTCCTCTCCTTGCTTTCTGTTCAGATATCCTTAGATTTTGCAGTTCCTGCAAAGTGTTGGAGGTTTTTTAAGTGATGATTTCTGATGGAGTAATGACTTTTTTTGGCTCCTTCTGTATTGGCTACTGCTGGCCATTAATCATGGCTGATTAATCACAGTGTCTGCTTTGTGTTTCCAGTTCTGGGAAGAGCACATTTCTGAAGTGCTCTGGTTTGTCTTAAAGTGGACCAAGTGACCTAGCATGATTCCCACTGTGGTCTGTGAGTATCTAAAGAACTCCAGATCCATTTGTGCTAGGTTATGCCAGGCACTTAATGTGATTGCAAAGGAGAAGGAGGGGATCCGCCTGGAGAACAAAATGCAAAAAGTGTCTGTAGAACCATCTATGGACTCAGTGGGGAACCCATACACAAGCTAAGACACTTTAACAGGTGGGTGTATATATATGTAAGCATTTTCAGTTAGATTCCTCTCCTCACATGACTTAAATATGGGCTCTAGGCAATTGTATTTAATCAAGGGGACTGAAGCTTAGGGTACCATCTTCCACTGTAAAATATTGGTCTGTTCATAAGTGACATCATCTTTTGCAAAGGCAAATAATGTGAGTGAGGAGAAGGTAATTTCTTATTGGAAGGAGCCAGCTTTTAATGAGTCATTGCCCAAACATGCCCACAGGACAATAGACTTAATGGGAAGCTCTTCACAGCTGCTAATCCTGTCCCACTCACTAAGTCTTAACAGCATTTTCAGCCTTTTCTATTCTTCCTGCTAAGTTGTGCTTAGAAAATAATTTTCCCCTTCCTTTTCCCTCTCCTTCCTCCTCGCTTCTCTTCTGCCTACTGGGATAGTGTTTATTAGTTTTTCTTTTGGCTAGAAGATATCCTTTAGGACAAGTAACTGAAATGAAGTACTTCCTACCAATTTAGTTTTCTTAATGCAAAACTACAAAATTCTGCTGCCTCAAGAAAACAACTACTTCCTTTCATCTTGGATGAGACACCCTAATAATGTAACTGCTAAGGGATTGGATGGGTTCCTGCCAAATTACAGTTTATGTAGCTACATTTTGCTCTTAATCAGTTACTCATCTAACAATATTTACCCAGTGCCATAGATTTAATGTCACATATTTGGGATTTGTATTACTTACTGGTATCTGTACCTTAGAAGGCTGAAATGGTTCCACTCAAATTGGACTGAACTGCAAGAGTTTCAGATTCAATGATTTACATGAAAAGGCTTTTAATTCAAATTTATGGGGGGGGGGGGGGAACCAAACCACAAACCAAAACACACCTTTCCAACAAGATTACGAGAGACAAGATGTTGGGTTTTCTAGCTCAGTGATTTCACTCAGTCAGCTTAGCAGCTCTCCAGCTCAATGATTTCAGTGGCTCGTGATTCAGCCTTGCTGGGGTGCTGGTACTGCTGCAAATGATCTAAAGAAAACTCTTAGGTACACACTCTGTCAAAACATACAAACAGACTTTAACTGTAGTATATGGGATACTGGGTAGTAAGACTAGAGAATAGGATATAAACTCAGGAGCAGATTGTTACAGGTGGATTATCTTAGATCTGTTTGTCTCTTGCATCAGAGTAAATCTCTTTAACTTGCAACCAAAACTTACATTGCAGAATCAGGATGGCAATTTTCCTTCAGATTTTAGGCAGGTAGTTATGACTTTCTTTCTTGACAGAGAGGAAGAAATCTGCCCCATACCTCAAGAATAACGAGTACATCCAGCCCTAAAATTCTTTTTGTACTTTTGTACAATATTTCAAAGTGTTATTGCTACTCTGATAAATGATAAAGAAACACATTTTCTTTGAAAACTTCTTTCCATTTGATGTAAAGGTACAATTATGCAGTACATAATAAATATCAAAAGCATCTGTTTTCCTTCCTTCTCCTGCCCCACACCACTTTGACCTAAAAAAAATTATTAGATATTTATTGACTGGTCTAAATCACTGATTGTAAAGTGCAGTCGATTTATCTCACAGTTCATTGATTTCTGTAACTCTGGCTTATCTTGCTATCAGATTTTTCTCAGTCTATCAAAGTAAGGGGGGAAAAAAGACACCTTTAAGTAAAGCACAAAGGATATATAAATCCCCTCCAGACTGTGGTATTAATCAGAGTCTAGTGGGAGAGCCTCAGTTGGAAGAAAATCTGTGAAGACTAAGGGGAAGAAACCAAAAAGGAGTGGGACATACAGAGGGCATATTCAGCAGTCATGCTTCTGTGGCTCTCTGTTAGTGTGTTAGTGATTAAAAGCGCTAAGTCAAATGGGCAGTTCTAATCTGGCAAGTAACTACACTCAATGAAATTGGTGATTGTGAAGTTGTTTCTCATCCCTGTTACCTTTTTGGAGGTTTTGAACCAAGTCCTTCTGGGTAGGGGTCTGTGTCCCAGGAATTAAGGGGGGGTGGGGGGGAGGCTAAAACACTTGATCTGCAGAATTCATTATATCAGACAGTGAGAGAAACACCTGGGTTGCTGACAGGACCAGGACATGTACCAGACTTGTTATTTTCTCTCCATAAAGTCAATTTTGCACATTTTAATAGGTATTCTCAGCTTTTTGTTTAAATTGATTGTATTTGTTTTTTGTAACACGCAGAATTTTCCATTAGGTTTTGGGCCAGATCTTTAATTCATATCACCACAGACCCCTCAGATGTGTCAAAGAGTAATTACTTTCTTATCAATACAGAGCTAGTCTGGATTACAATCACTGACCTGAAGTTAAAAGGCCTAGTAACTCATTTACAACTTCTTGAATTCCTTCTTTTGCAACCCTTCAGTTGTTTAGTTCTCTTTCTCCACTAACATTTTCTTATTTTCCGGAGTAGTGAATCTGTCTGTTAACAATGCTACTTATCTCCCAAGTTCAAATACACAGTAAAATTTTATGCCTTTCCCTCTCCTCAGCATCTTTCTCTAAATAAATGACTTACAAGTTTTATGCTCAGAGCATCTTTTATTTCAAAAGGTTAAATAATGACATTACATCTCTGAGGCACAGAAGACATGCCCCACCCCCCAAATCAATAACACTATTTACTTGACATTTTGACCATATACAATGACTTGGAGGCCTTCTGGGCCTGTCTATGGCTGTAGTATTTACTTGTATCTCTGGAAGAATTTGGTGTTTAAGAGTCTAACATTAACATGTGAAATAATAGATTTGTGCAATTGTTATCATGCTCACTAGACTCTTATTACAACAATTATCTCTTCCAGCAGCAGTTTGGCTGTCACAGCATATAGCTTAGAAGTGGTTGCAAAACTTCTTCAAGCAGTAGGGTGGTAGTTGGGTAATTAGCCCCACCAAGTGCACCACATTTACTAGTGTTTCAGCTAGCCCAAGTGTGTTTTGATCCTATTTTTGTGATCACAGAGCAGATGCACCCTTTGTCTTCCAGTTTTACATGTTCTGTAAAGAACTATGGAACTTAATTTAAAAGTGTGCAGTAAGTATGAGAATCAGGTTTTTTCCTTAGATATATGTCGTGGTTAACCCCAGCCAGCAACTAAGCACCACGCAGCCGCTTCCCCCTCCCCCCTCCCAGTGGGGTGGGGAGGAGGAAAGGAGAAAAAAAAGTAAAACTCGTGGGTTGAGATAAGAACAGTTTAATAACTAAAGTAAAAATAAAAATACACTACTAACAATAGTAATAATAATAATTGTAATGAAAAAGAATACAACAACAACAAAAAAAAGAAATAAGAAAAGACAAGTGATGCACAACGCCATTGCTCGCCACCCGCTGACTGATGTCCGAGCACTGATCTGCCCCTCCTGGCCAACTCCCCCCTGTTTATATACTGGGCATGACATTCCATGCTATGGAATAGCCCTTTGGCTCGTTCAGGTCAGCTGCCCCGGCTATGCTCCCTGCCAGCTTCTTGCACACCTGCTTGCTGGCAGAGCATGGGAAACTGAAAAGTCCTTGGCTTAAGATAAGCGCTACTTAGCAACAACTAAAACATCAGAGTGTTATCAACATTATTCTCACACTAAATCCAAAACCCAGCACTGTACCACCTACTAAGAAGAGAGCTAACTCTGTCCCAGCCAAAACCAGGACAATATACTTGCAATGCAGCCGAGTATCATAGCTATGACTGTATGCAGACCCAATATACTTCAGTCCTTAATTCCCTGGGTGGTTCAGTGACTCCTCAGCCACTTCTCTGCATAGATGAAATACTGGGCTGACTTGAGGCAATGGACTGACTCCAAACTAGGTCATAGACTGAACCTTCACAATCGAGTATTTGACCAACTGTTACATGAGCTCCCAGCTGGAAATTTCGGATACTACTAGAAGCTCCCCTTAGCAGCTCCTGCTGCACCTAGTCCAGGTTGTATGTCTAAATGTGATTAACAACCGAGGTAGAGTGTCCCAAAGACTCCCCTACATGGTTTCTGTTAAAATGTTGATCAAATTGTACATAGATAAGACATTTGTAAACAGTCAATGGAAACTGTTGCTGCAGAAATGATCACATAGGACAGTCTTTTGTATATAGGTATGATATCTGCATTTAGTAGATAAGATACAGCAACAGTGATGAATTATACATGTGCTAGGTTGGTCATACAGGGCTACTGACAGCTGGATTATCAAAATTCAGCAGAACAGTACTTCAGGGAGTCCCTCCTCATCTAGTTGAGAATGATGCTACAAGGACCCTTGCTAGGGGAGTTCCCATCAGTACTGGAGAGTGACTGATCACCGTATTTGGGAGATTTGATTCCCCATGAGAGTGTTACCCTAGGCCAAGCTCCCAATAAATTAGTTTTCCCTTTTAACTAACACCCTATCCTTCAATGTCTCTGAAATATCACCTTTTTTTCTGCAGCTAAAGCAAACATAATCTTTTGTTAATATTGATAAAGCACCTAACATTTGTAGAGTGCCATGCTGGAAGGAAAATTGCCAAGAACCAACCAGAAGTACAGTAGATTCAGTATTATGTATCTCTTCTTCACAAGTCTTTCATTTCCTCATACAGTTCTAGGTCCCTCTATTTACTTTGAACAGCGTATTGTCATGGTACACTGAGGGAGATGCTACAAAAAGTAGGTAGAATATGTACCAAGAAAAGTTATTTTACAGTCAAACTCTAATCTTTTAACCCCTATGGGTGAGTAAAACATGCAGAGATAGAATTTGATAGAACTCATTAATTTTAAGGAAAGCATTCACAAAACAATCCACTGGCTCCTTGATACTGAAATTAGTCAGTTAAAGGCACAACAAAGGCAATATCAAACATCTCAAAAATTCAAACACTTGGGTTTAAAAGAGTAGTTTGAAAGACAATTCAAATAAGTTTGGACAAAAAAGCTATTTTGCTAGAGCAAAAAATGCTATACATGGATAGAAATCTAGCTAAAAGACGAAGAAACTGAGGGCAGCTGACTTAAATAGTGTGAAGTGCAGGAGTAGTCTGCTGTGATAGATAGCCTTCTTTGACATTTTTATTAATGACCTGCAGAGCTAATTAATAGGATGCTAGAGAAATAGAACTTTTCTAAGCTTGGAGAAGCTGTGCTTCTACCTGTGACAGCCAAAATGCTAATGGGCATAGATTAGAACAGTCAGAAGCACTTACAAAATGGTGTAAAACATTAGTGCCAATTAACTGTATTCCTGGAAAGCATATTTGTAGGTTAAGCCAGGCAATAAAAGCAATGTTAAAAACTAATCAGGCTTACATCTGTAATGTGATGCAGTGACGTAATAGACCAAGAGGTATAAAAATAAAGCCCAGTGCCCTTAAACTAGGAAGATGTCTTTCTAGAGGGCTCTGCCAAGACTGAGTAGGCCTCTGGATTTCGTTCTTGGCTGCTTGTACTCAGGGAGCTACTTGCAGACTACAAGGAATATGGAAAGAACAACAAAAGCTGATAAAAACAATTTATTTATGAGAACAGAGATGAAAAATGTAAGGCCAGGTCATGACTGGCCCTCTAAAGCTGTGTAGAGAGTGATGATATGACATGTTGGTATATTTGTACGTAACCTACTGAGGGCTTTAGCTTTCCTAACTACAGGAGAGCAACACGATGCCCTTTCTGTGAGATAGCTGGCAGCTTAGGAGAATGATGCTGACCCATACAGAGAATGCCTGGGAGAAGTTCTTCAACACGTCTTTCAAGGCCTCCTTTTTCACCCAGGTTTCCTTTATTTCAGTGCAGGTTTGGGCCACGGCAGCGTCTCGCAGCTAAAAATTTAGTCAGATCCTGACTGAATAAAGGTTATTGTAAATGTCTGCAAATAGTTGAAAGTTGCAGGTAGAATGGGGAGAGATACCAATAAGGGTTTGTACCAAACTAAGGTTTTCCCAAAATAGACAGGCGGTCTCAAAAAGCACATTGAGTAACAATATTTAGACTATTGTTCTGGGGATAATGGAATTGTTGATACCAAAAAGCGCCTCCATATGCACCAGGACTCTCCTATGCTAGCAAAAGATGAAGAGAAGTAGACAACTTGGAAAGCTTATCAGTATCTTTAAGAGCCTTCAACTATTGCATGAGATAACTCAAGTAGTTACAGTCAGAAGATGGAAGTTCAGAGTCAGATTATAGCCTATTGTTCTGAAGAAACATTTTCAGACACCTCAAAGGAAGCGTGCTGAGTAACTGTCTGGAAAAATATCTTTGCAAAAGTGTTACAGTTAGATATTCATGAAGTAAGACTATCTTTTTTTTTTTAAGGCTTTTTTTGACACTAAAGCAGATGGTGTTGCAGTAATTGAGACATGGTACAAGAGCACAGACAAGAGTGTTAGTGTTTGTGACAAATGCTGTCAATTCAGACACAATTTATCAAGATTTCAGTTGCTTTATATAAAGGAAAGATTCTTCAAAACAAAAAAATAACTGCCCAATAAGGGTCTTTCCTGTAATACTTGCTTACTTTGAAAAAACGCTTTGCTTTCATTGAGAAACTGAATGTCATGGAGAGAAAATGTCTGGCAAAGACAAGAAGAAGCAATAGTTGTTGCAATGCAAACCCCACCTGCTGGAGACAAGAGGATGACCAATATTAGCCACATAGCAGAGATATAAAAGCTATCAGTAGCCTTATAAATACGTGATTTTTGTAGCCCTGGTAGTCCATCTCAGACCTGAAGTGAACCAATACTGTCAAACTAATTCCTGATTTATGCATCCACGTTAGTCTTTAAAAAGCAAACAAATCTGAAAAAAAAATCAGTTTCCTCTCTCAAAAGAGAAATGAGCGTGACAGTGGTTCAGCTGGGTAATCGAAGTCTGAATATACTGTGAAGCTAGGTCATCCTGTTTCCTCCAATCTTTTGATGCCTGTAAATGTGGAATTTTCCACTTACTAGAATTGTTGTGGCTGGACCAAATTGGATTTTTACTGTTTTGGGGAAGTCAGGAAGGCTCTAAGACAAGAGGCTCCTAAATAATGTCACTAGGACAGTTCGACCTTAGAGAAAATAGTTACGCAGAACCATAAAGATAAAGAAATTTTAAAACAAGCGCCTCAACCAAAACAGACTACCCTTGAAGGACATGATATACATGATCTCAGAACTGAGTATGTGCAAAAACAGAGGTCAGCCAGTAGACACAGTGAGGAAGAGTATATCCTTCATCCAGAGACCCCTGACAACCACCCGGAGACATAAACAGACATGCGCAAGAGACATTTGCATATGATAATGAGTTCCCAGAAATCTGGTGAATATGTATGTAGAGCTTGTATATAAACTATGCAATTAACCTGACCGGACACACACAATAGGAGGAGATATCCCCTGTGTGTCCAGCGCTGCAATAAAGAATACCTACTTAATAGTCCCTAGACTATTGAGTCTTTGATTTCAGCCTTTCACGGCAACACTTCTGTAATCCAGTGATACTCCTTCGTCAGTCACAAACCTGCAAAACTGTAAAACAGTGAGTGAAACGATTGTGTGGAATTCAGTTGTTAGAAAAAACTCTAATGAAGATACAGGGCACCTTATTGCACACTCTGTGCCCACCACCACCCAGAGAGTATCTTTACCTCAACTACAAGGTGTCGTTAAGAGCAAAAATAGACATACCCACAAGCAAGTCTGGGTGGTTACTTCATGCAGCAAATTCATGTATTAAACCATGGTGGCACAGAGTTCTGCTCAAGCCAGCCAGCAAGGTGTGCTGCCAGGGTTGCTGGCAGATTTGTGTACCAGGTACTGAAAGATTTGCTGTTAACTCATGTTAGCAAGATTAGAGCTAGCTTGAAAATGTCTACCCATACTACAGTTACACTGTTGAAAATCAGTGTGTCCTTGTTCTAAAGCTCTTACAAATGCAAGAGAAGATCTCTATATAAACAACAGCATATCAAACTTTTTCCTCACACCTTACAGCAGATAAAACAGTCACACTGACAATGTATGTATTATCTCAACCTATGTGATAAAGTAATAAAACTTACTCCATGGAACCTGTCAAGTGAAAACACAATTTCTCCTCCCCTCCCCATGAAAGGTGATTGCCTAGAGTAAGAGAAGAACATATAGCATTTGTGTTAGAGAGATATTGAAACAAATAGAAAACTGAACTCCAGCTTTTTTCTCTTCAACCAGGGTATCGTAATAGTTCTTCTGACTCTAGAATGAAACTGCAGTGTTCCGGTGGAGCAAGGAGGAGTTAAGTAAATGCTAAGTGGAGTACATGAGTCAAGGACATCAGAGAAAGTAGCAAACATGCCCTTATCAGAAGCTGAGCTGTTGGGCCTATCTGTTAATTTCAGAACTGCTTCTATCATGGATTAAAGGCTGAGCGAGCAAGGCAGTTCTCTTAAGTATGGTGAGTTGGCTGGTGAGGACAATAGGAAGCATCCTTCTTCCCACTCATGTATTCACAACCCTTGTTAATCTCAGCACTTTAAAGTAAATAAGCCACTAATTCAATTAATCCTAAAGAAGTGTTTCCATTTTTGCTTTAAACTGACTTTGACTGGAGCTTCAGTGAAGGGATAAAGTATCTGCTATTAAACCCAGCCCATATCTGGTGAAGATGCTGAGAAGGGGGAAAGAAGACAATTCTAGAATATTTATGGTGTGAAAGAGGGGAAGAGCATTCTGCATAGAAAACAATCTTTATTTTCTGAGTATCTGTTTCAGTTTTGTTGACATGGTTATGTTTAATAGGTTTATTTGGGGATATTTTATCATGCGTTGAAGGTCATTGGATTTGCCGCTCATACTGCAAGATTTTCCAGAAGCATCTAACTTTCCTCATGCATTGCACTAGGTGAGGAGTGTAGGCAAGTAACACCAGGATTTAGAGACTGAGTTTTTTACTGAATTCAGTAGGAACCATCTTAATGACTGGGCTGCGGAGCAGGTATGAAGGATACTCTACCAACCGGCACTTCAAGTTGAGGTCCCTTCATTCAGTTTTACTCCAGAAATGGTATGTTTTAGAGCATTTGAACTGCTCAAATAAACCACTTATTTTTCCCACTCATAAAAAAAAAAAAATACAACAAATGAAGCACTTTTTGGTGTCTTCCTTTAGCTGCTGTGCTGCAATCTTGTTATCACAGGATCACTGAACAGAGTGGTAACATTTCTTATCTCTCTGCTGGTGGAAGAATCCTGACACAGTTAAAGCACCAATGTCTCCACCAGTGCAAGAACTGCTATTAATTCAGAGGAGTGCAAGAGAAAGTGTGGAAAGCTCAGATCTAACACGTATCTCATTTGATCTAAACATCAGGCAACTAACAGAACAGGAAATAGAATCTGGCCCTGGTGTCCCCTGAAGTACGGAGCCTCATACCTTGAAATCGAAAACCTTGCTCCCTGCTGCCACAGCCTCCCTATAAATCAACTGCAGACACTACATATGCTTACAACACTTCGTATAACTCTTAGCAGTCCTGTACTTAACAGTCTGCCACTCTCCAAGGCTTAGCCAAATGTGGATTTCTGCTTTCCTGCTGCTGTCATGCTTTTGGAGTCAGTGCTTCTACACTAAATTAAAACTGGAAGAATATCTTTCTTTCAAAAGCTGATGTCCAGGTTTGAACTCAATTAATCAGGTGCTGTTAAAAAAGCTTTTGCATGGAGTTTTAAAAACCTCTTTACTTTAATGAGGATGGAAACACTTACAAAATTTCTGGTTTAGCTATTACCTCTATTGATTTATATTTCACCTTGAAGTCATGGATGGTGAAAGAGGGTAACATCTTCAACTAGGAAAGGCATCTGCAAAGTCAACATTTGTTCAAGAGCCTGGCATCTGAGTTCCTGATACAGGAGCAGAGGTATGACACAAGTCAATCATCAGAAGTACTGACTTTTAATATTAATGTTGAGCTGGAGAGGTCTCATTTCTTTCTAGATTAACAATTCTGACCCCCCTCTTTCTCCTTTCCTCATTAGGTGCCTTCTTGCTGATGGGCATTTTAAATAGAAGTGAGGAAAAAGACTTGATTGATTAATCAGCAGACACTTGTGTGTTTCAATTTCCTCTCATTTTGATGGAGATCTCCAAACATCACACTAAGGGAGTATGCTAGACTGAGAAAATTGTGTTCAGAAGTACAGTCAAACCACCTCAAATATTTAATTTTTCCAGTGAGCCAGGCAGATGAGCTCCTTAAACAGCAGTGGTCAACTCCCCACAGCACAGCACTTCTGCATAAAGGCATCTGGGGTATCCTCAGAAGCAGGAGGGGCCGCTGTGCTGGGTGGGGGGAAAAAGGGGATTTGCATCAATACTGTTGCACAAATAACTCCTGTGACCCAGAGCTCCCCCACTACCCTGGGCAGTGCTAATTGGGAAGCTACATCCTTTTCTGCAGGTCTACAAATCTTCATCTATTTAGGCATTTACAAAATACAGGCTTTAACAGGCCCTAGGATTCTCTGGGATTAGGTGGTGGCTCAGCAGAGTCACAGGGCTGTCAATTGTTTTTGCAGGTGTCTGAATTTGAAGTCCGGTAGCACTAACATGCTCAAGCCCATCTTGGATATATCAAGGGGGCCAACTTTTTTTGAGCCTGCTGCTGAATAAGAACAACCAAATCTATCTCCTTCCCTCCAAAACACCAAGTAATTTAAGAGATGCCAGTGGGAAGAACTAGTGAATTTTTCATTTTGGGTTGTTGCTATAGCAATGCACTCAACATTTACACCAATGAGCTGAAGGTGAGCTTTGATACGTTGTTTATCCCCTTGTAGATTGGCCAGCCATCACAAAGCAATATCTCATCCACTGGAGTGTAGAGAAAATAATCTTGTTTATTACCTGAGGAGTTAAGGACGCTTTAGGAAAAGCTGAAGAAGGCTAATATGTTTGTAAGTGTTCTTTTGAATACAGCAGCTGAAAACAGTCCATGATGAATATTAACAAAAAATAATTTGTTTGTACTTTAGTTACGTAAATTGTACGCCAAAGAATGAAAGACAGTAGGAGTTAATAGTGCGGAAACTTCTAATTATATATGCATAGAATTTCCACAAACCTGACTTCTGTTCAGTATAGCTTTGTTATGTTTTATCTCCACTGAGGTAGCTCTGTTGATACCTTATGTGTTAGTGATGTGATAGCTACAAAACTGCGTGCAGTTCTGCAGACAGTTGAAAATGATTTTTCTTTACTCCGTTTAGACTTCTCATCTTACTGGAGAATATCTATATGCAGCAGTTACACCTATGACGGACTGTAGTACTTGTGCAACTAAGCAGATTTGTTTTCAATTCCTGCTATTTTTCTGGAGAAATATTTCTTTCTGGAATGAATTTTATTATGGAACTTGGCTGGAAAGTCAGTGGTAGAATGAGAAACAATGCAAATTATTTGAGAGACTGTAAAATGGAATAAGGTGGGAGGAGACTATTTCGATTAGATATTAAAAATGAAGTAGCACATGAGTCTCACCCCTGAAAAAATAAAAGTTCTCAGCACTTTTCTTTCAGAATATACACTGGAGCACTGTTACATCTCTATTGTGAAAAGAAGCTTAAATGAAAATAGTTGATTTTGCTGTGCACCAGTAAATGATACATTGCAAACTCTGATACAGAATGTTTGTAGAGAAGGTCACTTCACACACACTCCTTTGGGGATATAGACCCAATTCTCATCCTTCATATCTTGTTTCCATCAGTGAGGATAAGCACTCTTTCCATTCCTGTTTGAAAGCCTCTCAAACTCTTTCACAATACCAGGAAACAGACCCTACTTTCAGATCTGCAAGACTGAAGAGCAAGTCTTATTTGGTGTAGTAATGTGGCAGCAAATCGGTAACTTTTTGTCTTAATACTCAGAGGTAAGTAATACAATGACCCACAGTTACCCACTCTTTGTATATAACTTTTTGGGGGATCGGGAATGGAAATTCATCCTTGGGACACAGGCAAGTTTGAACCTCATGGCCTGATGCTCTAGTGTCTGTGTTGTGCTTAACAAAGGTATCAGTGCCTGTGGTTTTAAAAGGAACTAGCCACAGCTGCATTTTGTGAGCTGTGTATTCTAGTTGGTATCTTAGACATAGTAAAAATAATGTCCAGACAAGGGCCCTGAGGGAAGATGCAGAGGAACATCTAGGACCTGTACACCTAGGACTAAATCTTGAGAGCACCAAGTGACTCTCAGTGGGGCAGCTCTGGACAGGCTTACAAGGACTTTGGTACCTGGGGAACACCCCCATCCAGCTGGCTTGGGTTTCCCTGGATTAGACAGCAGTTGAGAAGACACTTTGCACCAGTTTGGGGATAACGCTGTAGATACATGCCTTCTTGGCAAGGATGTGCCAGTTTTGAACACAGCTTTGAATCTAGTGTGTCACCAGCCGCTCACCAGTTTCCCCACCCGGGAGACCATTGCTCTCCACAGGTTGAGCTCATCGCTCCCCTAAACTAGCTCAGTCAGGAAGAACCAAATCACCAGAGACCTCCCATTTGAGCCAATCCTGCTGGTTTTTGCTTAGATGGGTTAGGACAGGCTCACGCAAACAACTCTGCTAACAGGTAGGTGTCAAGGGTCAGTGCAAGCCACTGGGCACAGGCCAGGTGGGGCAGTGGGTGCCCACAAACCGGCAGGACCGTACTCTCCTCTCTCCTCTCCCGTGAGGCACAGCCCCACCACGCCCCAGTAAACCAAGTTTAAGGAGGGCTGGTGCCAGGGCTGGGGCCCGGGGTTGGTCACAGTCCAGCAATCGCAAGGTGAAGCTGCAGCCATGAGAGAGTTCTCGAGGCAGGCCGGGAAATTAAGACGGCAAGACAAAGTCTGGGTCAGCAATGCAAAGGCAGGGCACAGACATACCTGCAACAAAGCATGGGGAAGGGCTGCTGACAGGCAACAGAGAAAGCAGCTCTTTCCGCTGGCATAGCTGCAACAAGAACTGGCTATGGTCAAATCCCAGGTCTTGAACTAACCTGACCTTCCTTCCCAAGCAGATACAGCCTGAGGGAGACATATCTTTTTCTTGTTAGAGCACTCTGATGAGTAAGCAGAAGGCAAAAGGACTCTGCTGTGCAGCAGGATCCATTACAGAATGGCTATCCTTTGCCCGACTCTGCTCCTCCCCAGTAAATTCTCCCCCAGATTGAGCTCTGTTAGGAAGTAAGGTGAGAAACTTGCAGTGTTCCCTATAATAGTGAGGAGTGAAGGGTTTAACTTCTACCTTGACAGGGTATGTAGAGGCGCATTTTCACATATAGAAAATTGTTCTCCAAGTGAGAAGAGTTTCAAAGATTAATAGCCGATTTTTGCTGATTGCCTGTTCCACTAGGCAGACTCTTGATCTCCCATTTAAGAACACGTTAGCTACTGCTTTATTGCAGACTTCTTCCCACACAGTGAATTCTCATCAGCTCACAGAAGCAATATGTTCCTCATCAAGTCTGTTCATTTTAATGATTTTTAATAGGCTTTGCTTCTTTGCCCAAACCTCATCCCCAGTGCCTCCTCAGCAAGCTGTATCAAGGTAAAAAGGAGTTTCCCTTTCAAATTAATTCAGTTATCATCACAAACTCCTGAAAACTGGAAATACCAAAATCAATTTGGACTTTATACAGCATTTACAGTATTAGATACGGTGTGTGGTTTGTCAGCAATGCTCAGACGTATTTCCATGCTTCTGCACACGGACCATAATCCTTGTGAAAGTACAGATGAGATCCTGTCCTGGAACACTACCATCCATATTAATCTCTGAAAAAGAAGAGAATATGAGACTGTAAAGGACTGAGTGATGTTTCACTTGCAGAAAACCTCTGCTGAATTACAACTCATTACAACATACCCTCTGTCTGTGCCATTTAGATGAAACCCACTTGCTGTTCCTGTTCTTCTATGTATTCATTTTTATCCTTGCTCTTGCTTCATTTTCAGTAATGATACATTATTATCCACTTATGTGTTGTTCTTCTGTTGAAGAAGAACTATTGAACTTCATAAAATCTGATTTAGATAAACACTCTGTTGTTCTTTATAGAACAGCCCAAAGACACAGGCTAACTTAAATGGATACAAAGCTATATAGTCTTGCTGGACAGTAAAAGATTAAAAATCACCCAGTCTTCTGTTCCACTAGGAAGGTTGTTGTCACCAAATCTGCCTCATTTTCAATGTTCTATCTCCTGGTGCTCTCCACTGGCCGCATGGAGGAGCTGGAGATCTCTAAGATGCTAATCCCGCCTCACTGGCCTCACTCAAATCCTGCCTCATAATTCCCCTCGGAAGCAGTGGCCCTTCCATACGCAAGTGGGGATGAAGCTGTTGCCTTGCCTGCTATTGTCTCACTTTTCATGAGTAACCTTCTTCAACGTGTTTATTTGTTATCTTGTCTTAGTCTCTGCACATGAATTTTCAACTGGTTCTTGTTTATTTGGATGGCATTTTGCATACAGATGTCTTGATTATGATGAAGATTTAGACAATATCAAAAGAAAAAAAATCTCAATAAGAGGAAGCAAAATAAAGCATCTCTACCTGAGCGACTCCAGCTGTTGTCAGTATAGGATAACTCTTTAGCTCCAAAGTATGAAATTTGGTAGATACATCTAGCTATTTGTTTACATTTTGTAAACATGAATCAATAAGCCTAATGCCACAGTCACTATTAACTGCAGCTCTTGGCTAGATGTGAACGGAGATTAATCATGCTCTGTATACCCAGCTCAAACAGCTCAACACACTGAGTTACCAAGCAAAAGTACCTGATTAATATTCAGGAGGCTTCAGGTGGGTGAACAGACTAGTACAATAACAACCAAAGCAAAAATGGGAACATTTTTGTATTAGCAACTCTCTCACTGGTTGCAGCACTCAGTGGGACCAGGCTACTCATGGTGTCAAGGACTGCTTATTCAAATGTTTTTCTCCTATGGGATAGCTAGTTCTGTAAATATGGATCTGTCAGGAGAGTATAGGTGCATGGGGAAGTATAATCCAGAGACCATCTTCTACGCTTGTCTGTTAGAAGAACCCTTGACCCTTCAGTACAATTAAACAGAACACATGCATCCTACTAATACCTATGTCATCTATGGAAACGGTAAGAAAGTGTCAGTATAGTTAGGTGCTTGGGTTTTGTCTTGAATCTGCCACTAATTTGCTCTGTTGTCTAAGAAAAAGAACAATCATTTCCTCAGTTATAAAAAGAGCACCCAAGACTGTACCATATCTGTTTTCTCTGTTTTGAAGTGGTCAGTTTTAAAATGTCATCTTACCAGCTTTCAAGTGAAAAAATAGTAGTTTGGTCATTAAAAAAGAAAGTGAAAAAAATAAGCATTTGCCTGTGCAGTTTCAGTGATCTAACATTGAATGTCCACATTAAGACAACTAGACCTGCCTTTTGAGATGCCACAGACTTAATTTCCCACTGACCTGAGTGGCTTTCTGCCCGATGCAAACTTCAGGCATAATGCTTAACGGGAACTATAGATAAGCAATCACCTAACATCCAAATCTCAAGGATTTGTCCCCTTCCCCTTTTTCTGACTGCTATTAGTCTGTATGTTGCTTGTTTCATCTTTGGTTAGATAGAAATGCAAAAAGGAAAAAAAGAGAGGAGGAACAGATCTTTTTATTTATTACGTTAGTTTTACATAAAGCAACACATGCCTCACTCTTGCTTTGCAGTCCTCAGCTTGCAAGAAACAAAGAGTTTCCTTATCAGAACTGTAATTTCTCATCTGTCATTACCACTGAGAATTTAATCTCTCAGTACCAAGTGAAAAAACCCAGAGATTTCTAACTCAGATGTGTGATCTTACATCATAAATGCTTCATCACATATATCAAAACTCCCTGGTACGAGAAACACTTGACCTGGAGAGACGTCACCAGGACTACAACTATGACATCACATGCTCCTGCACCACCACCTTAGTTGTCTGCCTTTGACATACTCCTCTTCCTACAGATTTACATTATTCCAATCTGATTTCACTATCATTTTCAGAAACACTTCACAGGAGAATGCAGAAATAGAAGATGTCAAAATGGAGACATACCTAAAACCAGCTTATCATGCACTTGGTGGCCTTACAGAATGGCATAATATTAAAGGCATTTATTCCAGTGATTTGTCTTCAGGTGAAAAAGCTGAACCTCCTGTACTGAATTCTCAATGTAAGAATGCTTTGTCTATTCTAGTTTCTTTTGTCTGCACTTTCATGATATGAACAGAAGTCTTTGAAGATAAATAGCAGCCTTGTGCAGATTTTGACCGAAGGAGCACTAATAACCTATCTTAGTGAATTCCTCAGTCTCCTCATCTCTGTTTCATACCTTCCCTGCCCTGTAACCTTCTGACCACAGACACCACTCTTCCTCCATCTAGCTGAAACTCCTGCCAAACCCATCTCTTGACCCCAAACTGACATCCCAGTTATTGTTCACTCAGCTGCTTAGAGTTCTTTTCTTGTTATCCATACCAAATTTCTTCTGAATCGATTCAATCTACTATTTATTAAATTAAGCTCTCATTACAAATTAGGTAAACCAAACACTGGGCTCCATTAGGAGAAAGATGGCCAGCAGACTGAGGAAAGCTATTATCCCTGCTCTGCTCAGTACTGGTGAGGCTGCCCTGGGATACTGCATCCAGTCCTGCACCTCCCAGTTGGAAAGGGATGTGGAGAAATGGGAAAAGGTTCTGCACAGAACAACCATGATGGACAGAAGCTGTGGGCAGGTGCCCTGTAGAGACAGGTGGAGGGAGCAGGACTGCCTAAATTTGTTGAGAGGAGACTAAGGGGCATGTACAGCTACTTAAAGAGTGGTACCAAGATTATGGGGCGAAACGACTCCGAGTAGTGCCAAATGATAACAACAGGAAGCAGCAGTCACAAATTGTTCCTTCAGAGGTTCAGACCTGGAGAAACTTTTCACTACTGTAGTGCAGCACAAGAACAGGTTATGCAGAGAGACTGTGGCATCTCCTTTGTTGGAGGTTTTGAACACCTGGCTAGACATAGCCACAGATGACCCAGAGTCAGCAGTAGTCCTGCCTTTGAGCAGGATGTTGCTCTAGATGACCTCCAGTATATCTATTTATGACCTGTGATTTGATTAAGCTATGCCAGCCTCAGCCACCAATAAGCTAGAAAGTTTATTTTCAGTTCCTAGGGAGTGGGTAATGCTGTGAGCCACAAGGACCCCCAACTCTTTAGTGATAGACTCAAAGTCAATGGAATGAAATAGCAGAATCGAGAGAATTAAGGCAGAAAAATATTCGTGGAGTTACCAAACATCTCAACACTTTGTCAGCTATTTACTCATGTTTGTTACAGAAAGGGAGAGAAATTTTTTTTTTTTTTTTTTTTTTTTTTTAGTTCCTTGTTCCAGTTCTTTTAGGTTTTGGCTTGTGACTCATTTGTCTTTGCGAACAAGCTGCCTAGCTCAGTTCCTGTTGATGAACATATTAGGGTGATTAAATACATCTTTGTAGTGATTTAAGCTCAGTTTTGTTTTGAGATCAGGCAAGCAAACACATTGTAGTATAAGTTATAGACAAAAGAAAGAAAAATTTCTTTATAAGATGTGTGGCTGGATTTACTGGGGAACATAGCTCTATCTCCATTAGCAGAGGCTGATGCAATATATAGTCTGGATTATTTGATGGAAATCAAGTATTACACTTCAGTCCTTTCCCCTAAATTCTTCAGCTTTTAGTTGGATTTCAGCCCTGACATACAGTCTTCACCTTCATCTCACTGAAGTCAAAGGGAATTCAGTCACCAGCTAGAAACTGAGGACAAAAGAGGAGAATACAAGAAGCTAGATCAACACTGAAACAGTAAATAGAATTAAAACGTTCAACACATTCTGTACGTTAATATACATAGTGAATCACAAATGGACTGCCTCTGCCCTCCTAACAACAGGACTGTATTGGAGAACACAAGAGTAAATTGTTTCCCATAAGTAAGGGTCATTTTCAAGCCCCATGGCTAAGTGCTCAGAGAATGGATTACATGATGAGAGATGAGGTCTGGTCTACCAGCTAAGATAGCAGTGCTAAAGGAAAGATACTCAACACCTTCCAAAGACAAGTGAATATGAGTAAATTTTCTAAATGACACATGAGAAACGTGATACACCAGCACCACTCAAAATTGTATTTTTCAGCAAGATTTTTATGGAGTGGTATTTAAGGTGTGTCTTAACCTTTTAGAGACTTAGGTCCATTTTCAAAGTTCCCTTAAACTGGCAGTGGAGTTATCTCAAAGTACCTAGAAGCCTAACTCTTACTGTGTTTTTGAAGAAAATATGCCAAGTGTACTTCTGCACCTTTAGCTATATAATGTTCTGGTCATTTTCAGCTTAAACTTAATTTAACTGAAGTATTAGGTCCCCAAAACATTAAGACACTACTGAAATACACACTTCCAAGATCAAAGCTGACTGCTTTATGATGAAATCATGAAGAGATGGAATCAAATGACAAAAACACCTTTTCCTCCTCTCATACATATGTTGTCCACCTGCCACTGCACTGAATACTTTGCCAATTATATTGGCATTTCATATTGTTTTTTCTATGTGATTTGGCATTGCACTTTTCTGTGCAATGCCTGTTGGCCTAAATGTGAGCCTTTGCCTGGGATCCATTTTATAGAATGAGCTCAATTCTATACACAGCTGGTGGATTATTGCCACTTTATCCTGCTACTGGGACTAATCATGAAATGGTTATTGGTCTGGATTTACAGTCTTGCAAAGAGTTTTATGTAAGAAGAAGGTTAGCATTGTAAAATTTGTTTCCATCTATATCGAGAGTGTTAATTCCCTCTCTGCAGCTGAGTTTTCCCCCTCAAGTATGCTTCCATGGTAACATACACACAGCTACTGCAATGGTGAAGTTAATCTCAGAAGTTAAGCTTTCCAGTTGCTAATGTTCTGCGCCAAATCTTAGTTCTAGCCAACAAAGTCACAATCAATAATGCTACTTGGTCCTCCACTCAACCTGGCCATGACTAGAGATTTAAGTCAATATGCTCTTTTGCTTTACAAGCTGGGTAAAGAAAGTGAACCTGAGATTGTAGTTAATATATATAAATAACAAGAAGCAAATTAGAAAAGCTGCACAATGTGGAGAGTAATTTTAACATGTGAAAAGCTATTACACATTTAAAGAACACAGTGCTCAAAACAGCTAAAAAAATTTTCCTTTTTTTTTTTATTTATTTAAGCAAAGCTGGTATAACACACATTTAGCACACAGAAAAGATGAGTCTTCAAATTGTGTTTCTGTCTTTGATTCTCACAGAGCTGACTACATGCTCTGAATTGACATGTGTGTTCAATTTTCACTTGAAACAGAATTCTACTAAGGTTTTGCTCGGAGTATTGTGAAAGAAGCCTGAGCTATTAATAGAAATATTTGGGGCATAGGTCCTTCGGACATGGAGTAACTTCCTCTCTGACACGGTTATTCCAGTGTTGTGGCTGCCACAAATAGCATACAACCTCCCCGACCATGGGGTGTGTTGGCAAAACCAGGGAATCCCAGTGCTTTAGAGACCTCCTCCCTGACATCACTCTGGAGTAACCTGGAACCACAGGGCCAAATGCATCCTCGAGCTGTCGCCCAGTCCCTGCTCCTGCTGCTGCAGGACTACTTAGATCGATGCCACTCCAAACCTGTGAGGCCCTCTTGCACCCTGGGGTTTCCATGTGGGAAACTTCAAAAGCTCTCCAGCCAGTTATTTCAGTGTTTCTATATACCACTGTTAGAAAAATGTTTAATCCAGGTCTCCCTTGCCATAATTTAGATCCATTTCTCCTTTCCTAGCTTTTGTGGATATGCAGAACATCATACTTTTCCGGTTTGACCTGTCTCTTTGACAGTTGTTATATCACTCCTCAGTCCTCTCTTAATGCCAAAAGCCCTAGCTTTCTTGTATACAGAGGTACGTGCAATCACGCCTAAAAACCAAGCTCTCTGTTCTACATATACTTGCAAAACAAATGTCAGGATGTCCAAGCACATAGCATAAGTTATGTAACACAACACATCCAGCATACAATATGTCTACATTTACATTTTCTTGAAAATAACAACCAAACAAAAAACTAGGAAAAAATCAAGGTTGTTTTTAGTGGGAAAGGTTTCCCTCTGAAGAAAAATTAAAGATTAAGGGGCTTACTCAGCATGATACTTTAACATATCATCCCCGAAGATTCAAAGGGAGTGAAAGGTTCAATTCTTGATATATTTTTTTCACAACTTCGTTTTTAATTTAGCAGACTTGACACCTGAATTCAAAGGAAAAAAAAGGAAATACCTTCATGCATTATTAAAGAAGGTGGGTTTTAAGATGTTGAGATCCTAGTAGCACATAATAAAATATTATTTGACAGTCTTTGTGTTACTTTTACTTTCTGATCAATTTCCAATTATCTTATGTTTCAAGTAGTACTTTTACAAAAGACCGCTGTACAAAAGAGACTAATATTAAGAAAAATACAGATTTCTAATGAATATAAACTTAAAGGTAAATACTCTAAGTGAAATTAGAATAAATCATGCTTTATAGCTAATGCACCACAGAAATTTAATAAATATACCAGGGGAGGGGCAGCAGTTCCAAAATTTGAGTTACAGTAGGTGAATAATATCTTGAAATAAGAAACTCTTGGTATCCTCAGTGCTGTGCACAATCAGATGTTAAAGCACATTCTGTTATCAGCATTTGTGGAAAATCTCAGTCAACGTCTTGTTGCTCACATCAGGGTCATTCCTTTATACTGGGAGGACACCCACGAGTTCTTTGTTGAATAGCTTTGATAATAAGTGAGCTATATGATTTTAGTATTGAAAACAGAATGTTCTGTGAGGTCCCCCCTTGAGCATCAGTGTGAGAGTAGAACACCCAGAAATAACTGGATAGAATAATACTTATCAAAAGCATTGGATATGTTTTATAACTGTCAGTGAAAAATCTAATTTGTTAGTCTATTTGCACATTTTATGTATTTAACATGCACTGAAGTGGAGTCTATGATCAACTGCAACTGCTTTCCAGCTAAGGGACTATACTTCCAGTACGAGTATGAACACTTGTATTATGCATAATGTGTTTCTGGTTTGCTCCAAGGCTTCCTAATTCTGGAGAATCTCAGGTTAGCATTAGTTAGATCAGTTTAGGCTTGTAGAATATAGGGAACATGCTATTAGTGAATATTGACGAAAACCTTATTCTTGAGGAAATTTCCCAGCACCTTATAGGAATTCTGCTACAGAATGAGAATCTCCAGAGGGGCATTTAGCAACCTCTTTAACCAAAAAAAGCCTGTTCCTTCTTGCCTTACTGTAGATGGATTCCAAAATAAGCAGCAAATAGGAACTGCAACTGACAGATTTTTTTCACTGCAACTCCCTTTTTCATATTCTAAACAAGTGCACAACAGCCTGTGATCCTGCTGAAAGTAGGATATGACCAGCTTGTTTTAAGAACTATAAACAAGGATGAATTGGATTTGAATTGACAGTGTTTTTTCTGTTACACTTAACTTACAAATTCCTGATGTTATATAAATATTGCCACTTCTTAATATGTAAATATGAGAGAGAAAACCGCTTTGCCTGTTTTGATTGCAAAGACAACCTTCCAAACATGAAGAGCTGCTATTTTGTCTTGGCCTGAAAAGCTCAGCTTCGGGCTGCATGACCGTATTCCATTAACATCAGTGTGGCATTAACCTGCAAGTCAAGTCATAGCTAAGGGTCACATTTGCAAACAGAGGAGACGTACGCTTAAATGACCACTTCTGTTTGCAGGCAATATGAGTGTGAATCAGGCAGTTGCATGTGTAGCAAGCCAAATAAGCAAATGCTAGAAAATTTCCAGCACATTTTCCCTCCCCAAACAGAGATTCTGAATGAAACACTATGTATACTAACAGATGAAAATTGCTAATGCTTTATCATGTCCAACTTCCCATTAGCAGTGACTGGAATCAGCTGTGAATTACGTTATTGCTATACATAATGCTGTTCATGTCCTTCAGTCTCTGCAAATGCCTAAACGGGCTTAGGGGAGTAAGGTGCTTTGCTGCCATGGTTGGGAAAGTGGAACTGTAGAGTCTTTTGAGAGTCTGTTTAGAGTAAAATGTTGATATATTCAGCCTGAAGTCATCCTTCACTATTACTTTTGCTATTTAAGATGCTTTGTAAACAGCCTAAACTGATGTGTTAGTCTTCAATATGATACAGAAGTTTATTAAAGGCACATTTTGATGAGTGAAAGTAATTAAAGAAATCAGACTGAAACGTAAGACTTGTAGAACCATGTAGGGTCAGTTTAGCTTTAGATGGTAAAAGGCTTGCATAAAAAAGAAAGTTTTATTCCTGACCTAGCATATAGGAATTAACAAAGGTTGTTACTGAGCTCACTTCAGTTTAACACTGTTAGAAACAGGTATTTACAAACCCTTTGAAATGATATGGTAGCTTATTCCTCTCTTTTAAAAATGTAATTGAAAAAGGACAGAAGACTAGGGAAGAAGATTATGGAAGACTCCAGGCTGGTTGACACAAGCATCTGTACCTTTAAAAAATCTGTTATATGCGATCCAGTAAAAATCAAATGATGGTAATAAAGGACATACATGGAACATTGTTTTCCCAAAGTTTCAGTAAATGGGACCCATGTTTTTATCATCAAGTGATCTTCTTTCTCTAGATTTTCATATTTCAGCATCATCAAAAAAAAAGCTGTAGAATAACTACACATTAGCTGTACACATTATAGTAATTTCTTCTATGAACAGTAGTAGCTATATAATGTTAATAGAGGCTGTACTGTCAACAGTTTTTCTACATGTAGCTGTACAAACCACTAGTAAAGATTGAAGTCCATTTATTTAAAGAATCGGTCTCCTCCCATCCCCTCACTTCAGTTCACCATATATTGCCTTCTTGGATAATCTGAGATCGTGCATTACGATTACAAAGGTAACTCATTTCAACCATATTTAACAGCTAAGCAGAAAAGCAATTTTTAAGGCTCTTGGTACATTATGTTACTAATGGATTTTCATGATCATAGGTAGAAGTAATTGAATTTCCCAGTACAATTTAGAATTATAATAACCATATCAAAGAATAACTACCTAAAAATGAACAAAAATACGTTACACACACACACTCTTTTCATTTTTACAGCTTTGATTAAGCCTTCTCCCTGCCTCTCCATTTATTTGGTCATTTAAAATTGTATACTTATGTAAAAAAAGTATATATCCATTTACTGTAGTTAAATCTGTGTCAATTGTATAAAAGTGCTTAATAAAGGAAAGAAAAATAATCCTTGTGAAGTCATTATAAATTCTAGTAAGGACAAAGATATATTTAATTTCTTCCCTTTTGCTTCCTTCTTTCCTCCTTCCCAACCTTTCCTCCAGCAGCAGCACTCCAAAATACATTTCAGGTCCAAGAGAAAACATCGTAGTTTCTAGAACCTTTTGATGTAATAAGCAAAAGCAGATGGAATAAGAAGAGAAGCATGCAATTCAAAGCAGCTCTGAGCAGCAAAGTGTCATAGCAGAAGCTTGGAGGCTTATCAGTAATAGGAGCTGGAAGTTCTAGAATTGTCTCACAGACAATGTCATTGTGGCAGTGCGGTGATCCTAAGTACGTCCATAGTTTTAAAAGCAAAAGGAACGTGACAACAAATGACAAAAACAACATTAGTGCACACTTGTGATCTCTTCGCAGAGGTTCATTTTGTTTAGCCAGACTGAAGTATTACAAGCATCCATAATGCTATTTATAAAGTCAACTTTCAATATGCAACACTCCTTTAAGGAACAGCTCCAACAGATCTGTCTCTTCAAGTGGCTCTTTTACAAAATTTTTTTAGGAGACTTAGGGAAAAAACACATGAGGTTTTCCAAAGAACACTTACTGGAAGATCAGAAACACGATCCATCAGTTTTCCACTTATTTGCTATGGGAAATGATGCTTGGCCTTCTGATCACTAGGCTTGAAAAATCAGTCTTTTAAGAGAGCCTCTAAAATTATAGGAGGAAAGCAACTGTCCTGGTTTTGGCTGGGACAGAGTTAACGCTCTTCTTAGTAGCTGGTACAGTGCTGGGTTTTGGATTTAGTGTGAGAATGATGTTGATAACACTCTGATGTTTTAGTTGTTGCTAAGTAGCGCTTATCTTAAGCCAAGGACTTTTCAGTTTCCCATGCTCTGCCAGCAAGCAGGTGTGCAAGAAGCTGGCAGGGAGCATAGCCGGGGCAGCTGACCCGAACTAGCCAAAGGGGTATTCCATACCATGGAGCATCATGCCCAGTGGTTAGCTCAGTTGGTTAGAGCGTGGTGCTAATAATGCAAAAAGGTTGTGGGTTCGATCCCCAAATTTCCAGTATATAAACTGGGGGGAGTTGGCTGGGAGGCGTGGATTGCGGCTCAGGAACTAACTGGGCATCGGTCAGCGGGTGGTGAGCAATTGCATTGTGCACCACCGGTTTTTTTTTCTTCCCCCCCCTTCCTTTTTTTGTTATATTCCTTTTCATTACTATTATTATTATTATTATATTTCATTATTACTATTGTTAGTATTGTATTTTACTTTAGTTATTAAACTGTCCTTATCTCAACCCATGAGTTTTACTTTTTTTTTCCTTTCCTTCTCCTCACCCCACTGGGAGGGGGGAGGGGGAAGCGGCTGCGTGATGCTTAGTTGCTGGCTGGGGTTAAACCACGTCAGCAACAAAAAAGTTAGTCAACCAGGCATCTTTTTCTCATAGTGGAACATAAACCAGATAGAATCTAATCTCAGAATATTTCGCAATATCACTCTGCAAAGTAGTAGCTGTTTAATAGCCATCCTCTGGTTGTTTTCTTATTTGAGCTACCTGATGATACCGAATATCAGCAGCAAACATAGGTTTTATTAGAGTGCTTTTGTTCACAGCCAGTTTAGGGATGATACAGTTCAAAAGCAGAACAATTACTTTCCAGCAGTTTGGGCATTCTGAAACACAAGCTCACAGTGTCAACGGGGCAATCGTATCTGGAAATTTGAGTCTGAAACTTTTGGAAGAGCTGCAAAGTTGTAACTGGGGCTGACAGCACTTCATTTAGGAAGTGTAATTACTGAGCTTTTTCCTCTACTGCAGGGAAACACTCTGGTTTTTTGGCTTGTGTCAGCATGCATCAGACACAGTATTCCCATGCTCCTTTGGCCAGTAGTTGAAAAAATAATTCACTTTTTTTTCAGTTGTCCACTTATGTGTGTTCAGTGATGGCAATTCATTTGAAAAGGCATCTCACATGTACAGGCAATGGTCATGCACCGAAGTCATTGATAAGGAAACACAACAGGAACCAGTTCTCCCATCCTGATTTAAAAATCACAGCCATAAACTTGTGTGTCAGATATCTCTTCCAGATCAAGCAACTCATGTGCTTCCCATGTGGGAATTATAGAGCAGCAGCCCAGATGCGCTGGAGGTGAGTCCCCCCCACTCCCCAAGCTGGCATGGGAAGAAGTTAAGATGGCACTTTCCCCCTGATTCTGGCCAGTTTCTCTCTGATATATAAGGAGAAAACACTCTCATTCCCACTCTGAGAAAGTGGGGAAACAAAGTGGCTGACCGCAGCCATCCAAGTGTATGTGTTTTCCAGTGGAACAACGAGTTGCGTATCATGGGCCTTGTGAGTATCACCGAGGCAGGAGAAGAGAAAAGATGGTGAGCTAGGACAGCTGACTTGCTTAGAAAGATTTACCAGGCTTCCATCTGCTGAAAGCAGCAGGTGCCAGATAAAAGGACAGCTTCTTTCTCCTTAAAATCCTTTCCAGTGGGATTCAGTTCAGCACCTCTTCTCACACAACCCTCATGTTGGCCTTTACTATATGAGGGGCCCAGGGGGCCATGGGGTGGCGATGTCCAGGCAAGGTGGTGGCATGGCAGGTGCTGGGGCAGGCTGGGCAGTCGGGGAGGCTGGTGGCTGGGACAGGACCAGGGCTGGGGCTCCAAGACAGCTCCCAGTCATGAGGTGAGGCCCCCACCGAGGCCTCTCTCGGCTACTTCTCACCTGGCTCCTGCCTGGCAGCTGCAGCCCAGGTCCCGCCATGGTGGGGAGGCAGAGCCTGCTGCTGCCTGCAGCAGACTTCCCTTCCCTGCCTCGGGAAGTCCAACCAACGGCGTGGTCACCTCCGTGCTGCTGCTGGTCCCTCCTGGGTGAGTGCCTGCAGGAGTTCCCAGTGCGCAGCTCAGCTAGGGGAAAGAAACATGATGGTACTGAGTAATTCGTAACGCCATGCTTTATGTCCGGCTAGAGCTAGAGCATTAAGCGACAACTGCTCCGAGGGACTGAGACAAAAGAAGAACAGTTTTATATTTAACTGAGAATCTAAAGAAAACAGGCTTGAAAAAGCTGTTTAGCAGGTGTTGGCAAGCACTGTAGTTTGTGGCGTGTTAGCTAGGCCTGTATTTGCCAGCCTGTAACAGGTGCAAGACAGGGGTGCACATCCAGAACAACACCAGACGGAGACAAGTGGGCCCTGTCCTGCTATGGATGTTCTGCCACCCCCTGGGATGTGCTGTAGGTCTGCAGCACCAGAGTGAAGTGGCAGCCGGAAAGTAAAATACCAGGATGCTTCAGCTATGGCCTTGCATTTCACAGTTAGGGCTGTGGCCAGCAGTGCAACTGTGATCCCTGTGGACATAAAACACGAGCTTGTATTCCTTTCAAAATGAGGCCTGTTAATTTAAGCTGTTACAAAAAAAAAAAAAAACAAACCCCAAAACCCAAAAAACCAAAACACACATACAAAAAAAAACCCTTCTTTTTTTAAGAGCAGCCTCTATTTCTGTTTGCTGAGATGATTTTAAGCTAGCCAGTTTAGGAAATGTGGGCACTTCAGCTGCAAACTTTGTTGACCATTTTGTTGCCACAAAATCCATTGGAGATTTGGGTAGCCTACACTGAGCATCAGCAGCCACTGGGGGAGTAACTTGTGTGAAGGCTGCCTCAACTCCAGTGATGTCTTTGGTGCAGGAAGAACATGCAAAGGACAGGAGTCTCACAGCAAGATTAAAATTTCATAGATTTAATTGTAGCTTCTGGGTGACACTTCAGAAGAACTTATCAGTTCAGTGACTGATGGATTCATTTTTATCTCCCCTCCTGCTTTTTGACTTATGCAATAAGGAGTAAATCATCCGTAGACCTGAATGACAATTGACACCTTGCAGCCACTGAACCTGAAATAATTAGCTTTTGTGAACAGACCTATGTTGCCATGTGAACAGGTATACAGATTCAAACTATAATGCAGGCAAGAGGATTTAGCTGGTAGAACTAAACTCCAGCAAATGTTGGTCTCAACGAGAGTTCACAACCATCACCACAGTTTGTCAACAGCACCAGATTAATTTTGACTGCCAGAAAGAAAAGTACTTGGAATCACCCATGCTGCAGTGCAATGAAGATGCACAGAAACAAAGCTGGTAGCATCCATGGTTAGTAAAGGCAGCTTTTGCTCCTAGAGCTTCATGTTTACTAAGAGGTCTTTACAATGCACCAAGAGATAGCACACCTTTTGCAGAGACTGAAAAGTGAACTATAGGATGGGTCTCCAGTTCTCTATTTAAATTAATGCCTAACCTGAATTTACTGAGGTTCACCTAGAACATCTATTCAAGGTAAATATGTAACGCTAACTTGGAGAACCAATACCATTTTTTACCTTTGATCACCCAGATTTTAAAGTTATGTCCATCTTACTGCACATCATTTCTTTCCCCCACAACACAGCCTTTCTGTTTTTCTACCTTCCCAGACATAGCTGCATTTCCAGAACTGCTCTGCGACTATCCAGTTTAATTTTTATTCATTGTGAGAGAAGCTTTGTGTTTGCCTGATATGCCAAAATCTGCTTCACAGTCTTGAAAAATTCCCAAATATATTTCTTATCCATTCTGAGAGGGATGGGATACTTGGTATCTCAGCTCAGCATGTTTAAGCCATAGCTAGGCAATTCTTTTGAAACTCATTAGATAATTGGCTAACTCAGATTTTGTAGACGTTTGAAGAAAATTCTCATAGCTTAGCATTCAGAGTGGTGTTTGAAGTTTGTGTAGAAAGCACTTTCCTCTCCCCTGTGCTATCTGTCATCCTGCTCCACAAGTAAGAACATACAGGAAAGAATAATAATGAAAATTCTGTTTCCTGAAGATTTGATAGAAAACCTTCCTTGAACAATGTAAGGTCTTTTAAAATGAAAAAAACCCCAACTACCTAGCATTCCTAGCTGTGTCAGACAGTTATAAGCTACATTTATTTACATGTACCTAAGTTTTAGCTCTACAAAACAAAAACAGACAATAGACTGAGATGAAACATTTGGATCAACAGTTGTCACACCTTGTCAAATGCTGAGGTTTACATGGGGCATGGCCGTATAGGCAAGCCAGAGTAAATTTACAGATTTGTGAAGTTATAAAGTAGCCCAAATGTTATACCTGGTGGCTATGACTATGTGATTTAGAGTGCCAAAGGATTATGATTTGGAGACTTTAAGTGATTTTAGTTCAAGTTAGTTTCAGCTATCAAGCAACTAGGTTTCCTACAGAATATTTTTCTGATCCACATGTCTGTGCCTTTGGAGCCTGAGGAGGCAGACAGCTAAAGGCTGATAATAACAAGGAACACCACAACTTTCTGATTCATTAATATCTGTGGGTTTAGGATACAGACTACCTGGACTAATCTGAGAGATGTACATCCAGTGGAAGAATTCAGAGAAAGCGTTTATGCAGTGGATGTTGACATGTCCACAGCCTATAGCAGAGTCCTGAAAGTCATTGGCTCCGCTGTTACCATGTGACTGAGTGCCTCTATCCTTGAGAAATAATATTTAATGAAAACCATAAATCTTCAATATAGTTTAATCTAGTTTGCGCTATGCACCATTGCTCATCTTCTTTTGCCAACTCTTATCTTCTGCATTATTGCCACCACTTGAGCATTTAACTAAAGTGGTATTTAATATTAAACTAGAGGGTTCACCGCTTTCCTTGTTATCATATCCTTCAGCACTCAAAAATATATTTTCATTAGAATAAACACTAACAGTTCCTTTAATTGATGTTAGGTATGCTAGGTCACTAATCTAACAGTCTTTGCATTGTCTTCTCAGTATGGGTTAGCTTCATGTATTAATAAAAACTCTTTTTGAACTGAAGACGTGGGGGTTCACAGTTACAGGACATTAACTGTGTAGTATTTACTGATTTATTAGGATTATTATGCATTCACATTCATCTTTTGTCAGTAAAGTAATCTTGGAAGAGCTTTTTCAAATCTACCTATCATACACATATAAAGGCAAATCTGTACATGATAACCTGATTTTAATTCTACTACAAACAAGAAAATAAGTTCTTATAGCTGTACAGAAGGTGTATTCAAATGTATCAGCACACAGATTCAGCTGAATTTGAACCCATTGTGTTAATTTGCGGTTAAGAAATATTGTAGTCTATAGCTGAGATGGGTCTTAACATTGAAGATAAATCTTAACAGAAGCTATTTCTTGTGGTAAACTGACAGATCTATATTCAGCTTCATTGGGCTTCTATCTTCCTGTTACAGAGGTGTGATATTTAAATGCTACTTAAGAGCTTGTTACCTTTCACCAAGGTGCTCTGAACTGTCAAGAAAGACCTGCAAAGATATCTAGATTTGCAGACTAGAGCTGCCAAAAATCTCCTGGCTGGTAGAATTTGCAGTAGCACAACGCTTCACTATGAGGCACAATCACTTGATTCTTAAGTGGCCATTATTTGTGAAGTAGACAGTCTGTTCATTAGTGGAACTGATGAAGAGTGAGACGTTAACAGAGAGTATTTTACTGCCAACTTTCAGAGCTGCAAGGGGAATATGCAGAGGGAAAGTGAGCCTTCAGAATCTCCATTCCTCATCATTACAGCTACATCCTTAGAAATTCAAAGAAAGCAGAGGAACAGCTTTGATGACTTGCCAAAGGCTGCCTTTTACAGCAATTCATGCTTCGGATGGATAGTTTAATCATATCATGGTGCTTTTCTTCAGACATCAGTTTGAGAGAAGTCTAGTCACTGGGCTCTTATGCCCCTATTTAGCCTTGATTTATAAGAAGTTTGTAATTCTTTCTCATATGGGAAAAATCCCAGTCTTTTCAAAAGTGCAGAACCATGAACACATGCAGCACTGCTGTCTTCTAGTGGTGGAAGGTACATGTCCTTCTTTCACAGCCCTACCCAAAAGTGGGCTTGATACTACTTGTGAAGAGTTGTCAGGGTGTATGAGAAGCAGCTATCTTCACTTTTCAGCCCCTCAGAGGTTACCCCTTGTAGTGCAGAGATATAACTCACTGCAAAACTCCATTGCAATCGAGTTTCCACCCTGAACCTTTAGAGGTGTGGTATGGACAGCTACAGTTTAAGAGAAGGACTAGTTACCAAAGATGGTAACAGTAAGACTTTTAAAATGTCAAGAATTGGTCTTAAAGGCTTTATTTTGAAGCTGTTGGTGAGAGAGAAGAAAACAGCCAGGTATGGCTTCATTTCTATCACCTCTGCTCAGAAACTGGTGAATATAAATGACAGGACAATGGACCTTTCCATGTTTAATGGATGACAGGGTGAATTCTCAGCCATACTCTTCTTCCCCAGTCTTGGAGGTGAGTTTCAGCTCAGGCAGAAGGATCTCTACACTTAAGTGTTTTGCAAGGAGATATCAACACAGGATTTTTCTCCATTCCACGAGGCTCTAGAAATTCCTAGTGCTTTTGGATGTTACAGTGACAACATAAGCCAAACTGTAACATTTGTTTAGTCATTTGACGGACCGCCACATATCTCAGGAGCTCAGGCAGGAAGTTAGAAACAACATTTAAGATCTCCTGTCTCAGTCAATTTGAGATACTTGAGGAACTGATCTTTTGGGGTGAGATTTTGTCCCTTGCTGACCAGAGCCTGCCATGTGAATACATTTAGAATAGGCTGCAACAATCTTTTAATATTGAAAATATTAGGTAACTAACTGAGCTGTTAAGCTCTCAGTCCAAACAAACCTTACCTTTTCAAGCCTGATATACCTCCACTTACAGATGATAAATTTTAAACTCCATTATGACATTTTGATAATCATAATAATTTCTTCTGGTTACATCTTCCTATTAATATGCCATGGGATTTGCAGAATTTACACCACTGACACAGGACCTGTAGCACACTTGTTTTCATTAATATTCCAGATTCTCAGAGACCAATGAGGGATACTATTAGCTCCAAGTACCATATGACATTGAAAAAGAAGCTCTAACATATCTAAATGTTATCTCTGGCACTCTGCATTTTAGATATCAGTTGTGATTTCTGCTATGTTTTGCATCTGCTCATAGTTTTGGCTTGCATCTGTTCTGTGCTGCAGTTTTGTTTGGTTTTGTGCCAAGCAGTATATGTCTGAATGTATTTACAGTTTATTATTTATTTAAGGAACCTTGGCAAGATGAGTATTTTTTTTCAGTTCAACAACATATCACAAGCTTTCCCTCTGTTCTTGGAACAGACAGTTTGAAATGTGAGAATTTGGTTAGAACTGAACAGTTTCTTCCATTTTCTCTTAATGACACTTTCCAATATATACCCAGAGGTAGCTGTAAAAATACATTACAAGTGGAAACAAGTATGTTCAGAATAATTTGGTTTGTCTGAAATTGGACATGCTAGATGCATGGTAATAACACAATTTCCTTTTTGATGTAGATTGTGTACAATGATGAAATATATATTACATCTGATGATCCCTAAACAGTTAAGCAATTGTCACAGCACTGACAAATCACCGCATAGCAGAACATTTAATGCAGCTGCCGGGAGCCCATATTTTCCTGCAGAAACAATAAATAGGTTGCAGATTCATCAACTCAATAAGCCTCAGGTTTTTATTCTTAAGTACGTTCTTTCAGTAAGAAGTCAGCTCATCCATTGCCCAAATATATTGACCTACAGTTATTACTTCTCCATCAAAAAAAAAAATCAATGACATGACCTGTCTCAGTCACTTCACACTGAAGTACTGTAACATAGAGTCTTCTGAATGAATCAATTGTACTGATGTAGATGAGAATCTCTTGCTTTAGGCTTGTGACATCCGACCCAATAAAGACAACAGAACTCTTTCTGTCAAGGACAATGGGTGAAAAATTAGGTTCCATTATGCATGAGTAGGTCAATCCATTTATTATTTTCTAAGAACAGGCTCTTTAACCTATGCCACCATCTTCTCACAAAAAAACTACAAGTTGGTACTCAGCTGCCTTCACAGATTATTGCTAGTTTTGTTTCTGATGGGTATATGTGGTTCTCTTTCTATAAATCAAGTGACAGTACTGCATGACAATTGGAGGATGACCTGTGCATTTCAAGGGAAGGCACAAAACAGAGTCACTTCTTCTGCCTGGGTTTGAAGTGCCACTTGATTAATTCAGCCTCAGGCAGACTTGGAGACTGGAGTTCTGCTCCCTCCAAAGAAACTAATGACGCTAAGTCCGCAACCGCACAACTTAAAGCAAAGCATTACATAGCACAGTAATTTTAAAGGGAATGCATATCTTTTGAGACAGATGCTCTGTAACTTAAGAGTCTTGTTTAAAGAAATTAGATATTTGGTCTTCTGCATTTAAATGTGTGCTGAAGAATCCATACTCCAGCCCACCAAAATCGCATCCATGTTGGCTGCTCAGACAGCTCCATTGTAGGGCAGATTAATGCAGTTGAAGGAAAGGGGTTATGCAGTCTCTTCACTGCGCATACCAACTTGGTTAGAACGTTTATAATGTTACCAGGCCCACAGATGGATACACAATGTTAACGTGTTGTTGACAGAAACAGCAAATACATGGATTATCCTTTTAGTCAATACGTTCCTATGACTTTCTCTGGAGGAGGTGGTGTTGCTGCAGCAGGACTGCAGCCTACAGCTTTCTCTTTCGAAGCTGCTTTTTGAAGATGATGGGCTACCCCAACCTCCTTCATGTCATCTCAGTCTTCCCACAAGTCTCACAGAAGCTTGGCTTCCCGGCCCACATCACCTCTGTGCTGCCCCTTGCACGCACTGTTACCGACAGACTTTCTTTGAACACAAAAGCATGTTTTACCCCAATGCTCCCTTCTCCAGCTTTCGTACTCTGACTTCTCTCCCTCAGTACCTTCAGCTTATGTATCTTGAAACCTCCTTCACTTCCTTGCAAGCCCTCAACCCTGTCCCCAACCTCTCTCTCAAGGACCTCTGGGAAGGGAATTTGTAAGCTTGACATACTTGGACCCTTATTACCCAACACCTGTCAATATAGTCCCTTCCCCAGATGCCTTTTCCTTTCTCCAGTCCTGGAGTTCCCTTATATTCCCACTGTAGCAGCCAGTACTTTCTCAATAATCACAGTCACTCTGCTACAGGAGCAATAAGGAAGTAGTATCACCTGCTTGTCCTTGAAGCCTCAAGTTGTTCTGTCAGTAGCCTAAGCCACTACTTTCTCCGTCTGTGCACAGAAGACTACTTTCCTCCCTTGGCTATAACAATTTTGGAACCAATGGCAGTCCTTGATCTAGAAGATCTCAGTTATAGGATCAACACTCCTATAGCAACCCTGGACTTATTTGGCTCGGGAGTTCTGCTCAAGAGACTAACACTGTCACACCTCCTTAATGTACACCATGACTAATGCTTTTCTTTCCCTTAAAAGCACATGTAGGCATAAAAAGCCATGTATTTTTTATGCTCTTTGTGATCAAGTAAATCCTCTGATGATATTGAGAAATTCTGGTCTGTAATTTCTAGTTATGAAGCAGAATTCATAATACTCTTTTTAAATTGAGATGAACAAGAGTTTTGACAACATTGATCATTTCTCTAGTTATACCACTACTTTTCATGCAGAGCCAAAAGTGTGAAATAACTTTCAATCATCAGTGCCTGTCCTCGGCAAGAGAACTTTTGAGGTGTGCTTGTACATCATTTCCTGATACATGGAAGGGACTGGAAGTTAAGTGGCAACAATTGGTTCCTCCCGATACTGTTTAACCTGCATTTTAGCTACCCTCAGGTTTAAACCTGAGATAATGTAAAAAGAAACTTCACAGATATTTTTATTTTATGAGAGCAGCAGAAGCAAGGACACATTTTAGAATTATATAATCTGAAATACATTACATTTCTTTTTCCCTTACCCCTTCCAATCTAATAAAAAATGCAGCATCCCAAATGTATGGTCTCTGTTGCAAGAAGACCCCTATTCAGATGGATTCTGTAGAGCACAACCGATCTTTTCCAAACTGGGGTGTTTGTCTCTGACATGAGGCCTGTCACTCACCATAAACAATAGCCTGCTCTTAATGTCTGCTTTATAGCTTTGTCAGGGCTTGCAGCATGGTTTTGAAGTCTTCTGTAAGAGGTGATCAATTTTCCCCCCTGGTTCATGTTACCATTTAAAATGTATTGTGGCGAACTTTAAATGAGAGCATAACAAATTAAACTAGAGGAGTCCCTAGGCATTTATAATGTTAACAGCTGGAGCACTATAACAAATATTTTTCCAATTTAACAAGCTCTAGCTCATTAAGTGTGAAGGAAAGTTCATTTCAGATCTCCAAATGCAACAGGCTCCTGTTGCGGTTTAGGCCCAGCCAGCAACAAAACACCAAGTGGCCACTCGCTCACTCCTCCCCCCCAGTGGGATGGGGAGGAGAAAGTATAACAAAAGGCTCCTGAGTCGAGACCAGGACAGGGAGGGATCACTCACCAATTATGGTCACAGGCAAAACAGACTCCACTTGGAGGAAAAATATCAATTTAATTTGTTATCAATCAAATCGGAGTAGGATAATGAGAAATAGAACCATATCTTAAAAACACACCTTCCCCCCATCCCTCCCTTCTTCCTGGGCTCCGCTTTGCTCCTGATTCCTCTACCTCCTCCCCCCGAGTGGCACAGGGGGACGGGGAATGGGGGTTGCAGTCAGTTCATCACACGTTGTTTCTGCCGCTCCTTCCTCCTCAGGGGGAGGACTCCTCACACTCTTCCCCTGCTCCAGCGTGGGGGTCCCTCCCACAGAGACAGTCCTCCACGAACTTCTCCAATGTGAGTCCTTCCCACAGGCTACAGTTCTTCACGAACTGCTCCAGCGTGGGTCCCTTCCACGGAGTGCAGTCCTTCAGGAACAGACTGCTCCAGCGTGGGCTTTCCCACAGAGTCATGGCCTTCTTCGGGCGCATTCCACCTACTCCAGCGTGGGGTCCTCCATGGGCTGCAGGTGGATATCTGCTCCACCATTCACCTCCATGGCCTGCAGGGGGACAGCCTGCCTCACCATGGTCTTCACCACGGGCTGCAGGGGAATCTCTGCTCCAGCTCCTGAGCACCTCCTCCCCCTCCTTCTTCACTGACCTTGGTGTCTGCAGAGTTGTTCTTCTCACATCCCCCTCCTCTCTTCCGGCTGCTGGTTCCCCAGCAGCTTTTTAAATATGTTATCACAGAGGCACTAGCATCGTTGCTGATGGGGTCGGCCTGGGCCAGCGGCAGGTCTGGCTTGGAGCCCGCTGGCATTGGCTCTATTGGACATAGGGGAAGCTTTTAGCAGCTTCTCACAGAAGCCACCCCTGTAGTCCCTCCCCTGCTACCAAAACCCCGCCACACAAACCCAACACACTACTAAACAGTCAATTAACTTTTGAGTCCTGTCTCATTCTCCAACCTGAATGTTAATAGAACTCTATTAATTGAACATTATATCTAAGAGAGAATGAACAATCGATTTCATACCTAGTAATGGTTTAAATGAGCCCAGTTATAGGCTGCCTTTAATGCCACATGTATTACATTCCTAAGTTCAGCACATGTACGGTCTGCTTTGCTGACTTTGAGATTTAAGTTCTATGCAGTAACCAAAAGAATGATTATGCTGCAATAGCGAGAGTGATGGTTACAGACAGTTGAAGCTACATTTCCTTTCACTTTCATATAAGCAATTTTACCATTTCACCTCTTTTATCCATTGCTTATTGTTTTCAATCCTGCATACTGCAGTTGCTATACATGTGGCTGTTGTTTGTCTTGATTTTTTATGTTCTTAAGGACATCTTAACATGCACAGAGTCCACATCTTAAAAAAATACACTCGGGGAAAAAAAGCACAGGTTGAGCTGCAGCTTGAAGTACAGAATGTTTTTTACTCTGCCAAACCATATGCTTCACTGTAAGGAGTAGCATTAGAGATGGCGGAAAAATTTTCTACAAATTATTCAGAAAAAAAAAAAGAAATTTCCAGAAGTAGGAGTAGGGAGATGATCATTTGCAAAGAAGCTTTTAAACAGAAAGGTGCCACAGGTGGAGTTTCAGCTCAGATAAACCACTACAAAGCAGAGAGTAGCTCCTTGTTAACACAGGATAAAATTAGATGAAGTGATGTGACACTGTATCTAACTGTATGCTAGAGATCTACACAGCCAAGCTCAGGGGTTGAGTTTGTAGAGATAGAGTTTTCTGCACTCCATCATTTCTCCTTACTTATAAAAGAAGGAATATTAACTTTAATTAACAAGATATACTGAAGAGGAAAACTCCATAGATTTGAGGGAGGAAGATATTTGCACTAAGGAAAGGGCGTGCACAGAAATGTTCAGATTCCAGACACATATACCATGTTATCTTCAAGAGGAACAGCTACTGCTTAGTTTTTAAACCAAGATAATGTTTATCACAGGTGTTTCATGGATATGCAACAGGGGACAGATATATTTTGAAGAAAAACTTCTTAAGCAGAAAGTAATGAAGAAAACCCTGTTCACCAAAGATAACTGCAGCCAGTTATCATAACCCTCCTGAGAGGTGGGAGGCTGGCAGATCTGAGCCTGAACATAGATTCTGTTGAACAACTTTGCTTGGGCACAGGGAAACTGAACGAACTTCAAAAGCTCTTGTTTTCATCCTCCTTAGTTTCATTTTTTCTGTTCTTAGAGAAGTTTTTCTCGTGTGTAACTGACTCCTCGAGAATTACAGTTTCATGAAACAAGAAGCCCCAAGGATCCAGATCAGGACCACCCTGAGGATTTAACACTCAAGCATGATGCTTAGGAGCTGCATCTGGCCTGGAAAATAGCCTCCAGCTCCAGTATGTTTAACTGCTTTTCCTCTGAAGCTAGTCACACTATACCTAGAGTCAACACCTATCCACATGGTAGTCAATTCTGATTTAGACAACATTGCTCCTGCTCACTGTTTGTCCTGCCCCAAACCTCAGAAAGCATATCATATTTTGAGACAGCATGCACAACCATATATAGAGAGAACAGAATCCATGAAGCTATTTTGTCCAGGACAAGAGCCATGCTAATTTATCCCTTGGAGAAATCAAAGTTCACTGTTGAATCTAACGCCGATAGCTCGACAATTTACACACACCATTAGCTTTTACAAAAACAAAGAATGGGGAAAAAAGGGCAATAGCCTATTTTTCATTTTTCTCTGCAGGACACTTCTCTCCCTCTATGTCTACAGAGCAAAAGCACATCTTCAAAATGTTATTCCCTTCCGTATCTCTTTCTGAAAAAGCTCTATTTTTATTCTAATATTTAATTGCTATAGCCTCTCACTGGATGCTGTGTCCCTTCAAGCATGCAATACAGGCCTGCATTTCTGTTTCTCTTGTGAAAGTCTAATCCTACTCTATAATGTTTATAGATTAGATTAGCATTTTCATATCTTTTCTGTTTCAGAAAATCTGAATGTAAATATAGTTTTAAATTCCTTTTACTTGAAACTGAATAAGAATCAGTGAGCATTAAAGGCAGCTTCATCTTCATCCTGAAGAATGATTTATCTCAGAGAAGAGAATAAGATGGTACAGTAACTGTAGTACTGAGAAATGCTGGTTTCATTCAACCTGTCTCCACAGGAGAGATTCAGTACAGATGGATTTCAAAACAACAATGAAAATTAAATGAATATTAAAGAACAATTCAGTTCCTATGTGCAATCTCAAGCTACTACTCTCTTCACATTCCTATATGAATGCAATTTGCTGCTATTATTCTAGCATAATTCAATTGTCTCAAGAACACAACCTCTTGAGCAGTGAATGAAGATAACAAGAGCTGTTTAACCTGGAATACTACAATTATATCTGAAGCCATTACCTTCTGAGGAGACAACTGCCTCAATAAGTAGGTACCATGAGAAATGTTTCCTAGCAAAACGTTTTTACATCATGACAGTTCTTTGCCAATTCTTGAGCTACTTCAGCTGAACAAAGTCGAACCAGTACTTACCTGTATTTAAAAAAATAAGAATGCTGTCATCTTTCCTGGTGAGTTTCCTTGTCTGTTTTGGTGGGTTTAAAGCTCTCAAAGTTTCATCATTTTTTACAAGATGGACCAGGATGAATTAGTACAAGTTAAAATTTCTTTAAGACAATTAGGCATCTCCTGGGATCTTTTGAAGATCTGTGGTCTACATTATGAGAGAAAATGTTTACCAAAAACATCCTGAAGTTTCACTCACAATAATCTTCCTTGAATGCATTACACTGCCATTCACATCCAGAGGGAAACTTGAGCAACATGAGAAAACAGGAAGAATATACATTGTCTCAAGGAAAGAGTCTTAATGTTCAAGAAATTCAAGAAATTCCAAACCCGGTAAAAAAGTCTAGATTATAAGACCTAGTAAGTAAAGATTTGACAGAGTAATATGTCTTCGCAAGTCTGTAGAAGTGTCTGCTTTGAAACAGATATTCTTAATCCCACCCCCACCACTTTACTGGCATTTCCATCCACAGCTTAGGAGCACTTCCTGGACAGCTGTCAGCAGAGGGAAGTAAGACACAGGACTTACCTGCGATGTTACCTGAACAGAGCATTGCACAGTCTACTAAAGGCTAATATTAGCAAGAGCCTTTAGCAGGTGACAGCATGGAATCAGGTTTTTCCCCAGAGAAAGCTTAGGTCCTGCTAAGGAAAAAGACCAAGTTATTCTACACAGTGTATCAGTCTATGTGCACTCCTTCCAAGTCCCCAGGGAGGTGTTTTTGACGGGACAAGAGGCAATGGGTGCAAACTGAAACACGGGGGGTTCTCTCCGAACATCAGGAAACACTTTGTTACTGTGAGGGTGACCGAGCACTGCACGGGTTGCCCAGATGGGTGGTGGAGTCTCCATCCTTGGAGATATTCAAAAGCTGTCTGGATATGGTCCTGGGTAACCGGCTCTAGTTGGCCCTGCTTGAGCAAAAGGGTCAGACCAGGTGACCTCCAAAGGTCCCTTCCAACCTCAGCCATTCTGTGATTCTGTTTTTACCATTTTGGGGGCAGCTCCTGTGCCAGGAATGCACCTGGAGAAAACCTGGCTTGCATTCTGTCCTGGGTTCAGCTGGGATAGAGTTAATTTTTACAAGAAGCTGGGAGGGGACACAGCCAGGATAGCTGACCCAAACTAGCCAAGGGGATATTTGATATCATATGATGTCATGCTCAGTATATATACTGGGGGAGCTGGCCAGGGGGAGGAGGGATCGTGGCTCGGGAATGGGCTAGTCATCGGGTTCCAGGTGGTGAGCAATTGCATTGTGCATCACTCGCTTTGTATACTCTTTTATTAGTATTGTTGTTATTATTAATTAGTATTGTTGTTATTATTTCTTCTCTCCTTGTGCTGTCCTATTAAACTGTCCTTATCTCAACCCATGAGGTTTTACCTTTTTCTTCCGATTCTCCTCCCCATCCCACTGGGGCGGGGGGGTGAGGAGTGAGCAAGTGGCCATGTGGTGCTTAGTTGCTGGCTGGGCCTAAACCACAACACATTCCCAGATCCTTAAACTTTATGCAGAGGATGTAAGCCTTTATGGAGCCTGTAATTTTCCAGGCTGAGTACTTGCAAACACCAGGGTTGAGGGCACAGAAGGATAAATACTCATTTTCATCTAAAAGACTGGCTCAAATCCTAAAGTCTTAGTAAGTAGCAATAGAGAAATTTTAACTCATCATTCATTTCTGAAGGATCTGGCTGGAGTCAATAACTTCTATTGAGCTCTTCTTATGCAAGGTGACAAATTCCTTAGTCTGAACTTTTACAAAGATGGGTTGCTAATGTCTTCCTATAGAAGCTTGAATGAATCAACACTTCACAAGGCTTAGGACTTGGTTGCTTTCAGGTTCGTAAAGTTTGCAGGCTGAATATTCAAGCAGTCAGGCCCTCTGACCCTTTTTTTGAGTCTCACCGTTCAAAAGCAGTAAAGATCCCAGGTATGTAGCTTCATGCAGAGTAGAATGTCACCCACTCTTTCAGCAATTTTGCTATCACCACTTTCATGTAACACCTGTGACATCTTGAAAATATACTTCCCTGAGCCTTTTAACTCCTCATGTGAAAACTGAAGTACTTCTCCTCCCAATAAGGCACTTTTGATTGCAAAACATGAGACAGAGAAGTGACTAAGACCCATTTCTGTGGCCAGCCAATAGAAAGAATGGATCAAGATGTTCCAGGCAGCATCAGAGCTTGCATAGTCTAAGAAAAGCTCAGGACCTTATGCATCAGATGCAAGGAAACAGTCATCTCCATGCCTAGCTGGGGTCCTCTGTCAAGACTGAGTTGCAAGAGAAAGAAGCACAACTACAGACAAGTAGCCTGAAGGAAGGTTCTTTTCCAGCTCAAGACCAACTTTCTCAATAGCTAGGGAGGAGGGAGGAGGATGCATGTGCAAAGAAAAAGTGGCAGCAGCAGCATATACTTCCACTTGACAGTACATGCATATCAGGCCTGTCTTCATAGAAGTGAATGTGTTTAGCTTAGAACAGTTCAGCGTGTTTCTGGCAAATATTTATAGGTTAGTCTGCAAGAAATGATGTTTAGTCAGAGAAACAATTACTATTCCAAGTACAAAATGAGGAGGAAACATTATTCAGTAACTGTGTGAAAAAATGGATCATATTTATGACTCCTCTCATAGGCACTTATCTAAAAGTATCAGAATAAAAAGTTATTTTAACTTATACTGACATATTATTTTAATAGGCATCTTTATTACACAAAATATGCATAATAGATCAATGTGAAGTGAATTTTATTTTAATTAAAACTTTCTTTGCATTTATTATGAAATCCAGCTCATGAACACTACTCACTACTTCTTATTCACTACACCCCTTTTGTTCTCAGTGACACACTGAGTACATCCCCTAAGAAAGGGAATACCATCAGTCAGGAGCTCACAGATCAAAGATGCCTGCTAATAGGAGAGTACTTCTTTGGGCTTCATACAAGAGAGACTTGAAGTTTGTTAATGTTGAAGTTTTCCAAAGCCTAAAGTACTTCCAAGTATAGGACACATGATGATGCCAGCTGCACTATTTTGTTGTTGTTGGAGGACACCACTTTGAAGTGATGAAGTAAAGATACAAGATGAAAACATGCTGTTGCAGCAGTTGTGCTGGGGGAGTGGAGGAAGGCAGGGACAGCCTACTTGCCCACTGCTTTTTATAGAAGGAAGCAGAATCACATTTGCTTACTTTTTGCAAGAATTATTCTCTTACAAGAACCAAAACAGACTCTAGATTTTGTTTTAGTCATTGCATGATTTTGGAAGAGTGGCAGAACTGAAGGGACCCTGAGGATCCTCTGAAGACAATGCACAAAAATGCTTGTAACGGCTGCTGTGTTAGTAAATCAACAGGTGACAGTTGCCTCCTGCCCACAAGTGAGCCAATGTCGTTCTAGGAGATGAAAACAGCAAAACATTTTGATTAAAATTGTGGCAGTCATTTTATTCCAGTCCTTCACAAGGATTGCTAATTCTTCCTGTCTGAGAAACATACTTCTACCTAGCAAGTGTACAGTTAGAAAAGAGGCTGTATAACAGACATACCTGTTTATTAGCTGTTCCCAAAGGTAGGCTGGAGCTGACTCCATCTACTGTGTTGATGAGCAGGGCATAAATACAACCTGGATTTCCCATGTATGGCTAAGGAATCAGCAGGTAAAGGCCAGTTGGCTTTGGCAACCAAGTCAACATCGGCAATCAAGGAGTTAGGCTAGAAGTAAGCTAGTCCCCCAAGAAATGTTGGGTTAGAGGACCTACAGTTCTCCCTCAACTCTTCTGGAGGTCAGCAAAACACTTTGATTTTTCCTGTCCTGTGTTTGGGATGTCCTTGTTCCTGAACCCAAGGCTCCTGCAGTGAGAAGCTGGAGTCAGACTGGGATTCCAGTCTGTAGTATCCTAGTGTAACCTATACACTAAAGCATTTCTTCCTGAGAAGACAGCCATAAAGTACCATTTTACCTCATCAGAAAGCAGGAGATTTCACATGCAAAGGCTTTGCATTATTGAAGAGTTCTCTTACTTTAGGAATACTGGCTGGTCCCCTAACTAATAGGGAGCAGTAACAGTGAAGACTGTATGCCATTGACTAAGGACATGAAAAGCAGGCAGAGCAATTTATGACCAGCAATGCTGAAGTATTACAGGAAATAAAACCTCACTTAAATATAATTAATATTAGGAAGATCTCAATGACAAGGTCTCAATGCATACATTTTGCAACCAATAGCTCAACTTTCCTTTTTATCAGGAATTTTGTGGTGGATGACAAAGACAATAATTGAGCAGCTTAACTATCAAATATGTGAAAAAAGTCTTTGCAGAACAATCTCATGTTAATTCAACTCATAGAATAGAATCATAGAATAGTTTGGGTTGGAAGGGACCTTTAAAGGTCATCTAGTCCAAGCCCTCTGCAATGAGCAGGGACACCTTCAACTAGATCAGGTTGCTCAGAGCCCAGTCCAATCTGACCTGGAATGTTGCCAGGGATGGGGCATCTACCACCTCTCTGGGCAACCTGTTCCAGTGTTTTACCACCCTCATAGTAAAAAATTTCTTCCTTATATCTAGTCTGAATCTACCCTTTTTTAGTTTAAAACCATTACCCTTTGTCCTGTCACAACAGGCCCTACTAGAAAGTCTGTCCCCATCTTTCTTTAAGTCCCCTTTAAGTATTGAAAGGCCACAATAAGGTCTCCCTGGAACCTTCTCTTCTCCAGGCTGAACAACCCCAACTCTCTCAGCCTTTCCTCATAGGAGAGGTGTTCCATCCCTCTGACCATTTTTGTGGCCCTCCTCTGGACCGGCTCCAACAGGTCCATGTCTTTCCTGTACTGAGGACTCTAGAGCTGGATGCAGTACTCCAGGTGGGGTCTCACCAGAGCAGAGTAGAGGGGCAGAATCACCTCCCTTGACCTGCTGGTCATTCTTCTTTTGATGCAGCCCAGGATATGGATGGCTTTCTAGGCTGCAAGCGCACATTTCCAGCTCATGTCCAGCTTTTCATCCACCAGTACCCCCAAGTCCTCCTCAGCGCTGCTCTCAATCCCTTCATCCCCCAGCCTCTCCCTTTATTTCAGTTGACCACCACATTAAGTAGTATTCTTTAATAACAATTAGTTTCCCAATTTTTCTAGTTATTTCTCCTTCATCTCTAGGATTCCACTATCTCACAAATCCAACATGGTTTTTAAAAAGTGAAAGTTCCTGCCATTTTATTTCATGTTTTCTCATTCTGAGAGAAAAAAGGGGATAAAATGCATGTAGTCCCTGGCTACATACATTACAATATTACACAGTTCCCATCCTCAGCAATAAGAGAAAACCCTGGGTGACCTTTTCATTATGAGGGCACTCCAAGAAATGAGATATCAGCCTAAATGCGTTCAGTGAACAAATGCTGTTTACCCAAGGCTACTGAGACTAAACAGTATGCACTGCTCCAGGTTATTTTGGCAGCCCTTTTAGTTTCACCTGTATAATCCAGCAAATAGCTGGGACTGGGGCAGCTAATTTAATAGAGTAGTTTTCTTTCATAAGCAGAGGGCTAACTCCATGTCTCACGCAACACCACCAGTGTTTTGAATGATCCAAGTTTCCAGGAAGCACTGTTCCCCACATGTATGCAACTCCAGGCATGCTTCCCAAACTCAGTCTCCAGTTACCCTCTCTAGTTTCAACAATCTTCTCCCACCCACTAGTTGATTAACGAGAAGAAACCCAGTGGTTCCCAGTCCCTACTCATAAATATGCACATCACAGACCATTTTCCAACACAGCCTGGCTTTCAAGCAGCTCCTCAGACCCACACCACAGCTTCTTCCTCCTCCTCTGCTTTTCCCTTCTCACTGTGTCACACATCCTCTTCACCAGCTACCATCTGCTACAGCCACTAAACACCACTTCTGCCTCATTACAGCTACGGATTCACCCTATGAACTCCCTGGCTCCTCAATTATATGATTTCCCCAGTAGAAGTAGAGCTTGTGGCATCTCCTTGTAAAGGTCTGTCACCATTCTTAACATGCTTTTTATCTATCTATCTCCTTGATATATGAGGAATGTTGAAGTATAAACCCATTTGATGAAGTGTAAAAATCTAAAAAGAGAGCTATAACTAGTTACACTGAGTTGGGGAAAACTGAAAAAAGCCTGAGGGTCTCATACTCTCTGGGTGAAGCAGCTGTTGCCCTTACAGCAGGTAATTTAAAGATCAGAATTACCAAGTACCTAGACATCTCTAAATGGCACACTGAGCACCGCAAGTAAAAGTAAATGAAGCGTTAAGCTACCCACAAATGCCTTTCATTTTCTCACAACGACAAAGAAGTGTATGACTATGTAAGACCAAAGCAAGTAATTTTATTTACAGATCTAGAACTTTCCAGATGACTGAAAGAGCAAAGCCTGTCAGTAAAGGCCTAAGATAAGCTACCACAGCAATTAAATACTCCAGGAGGAAAAAAAAAAAAAAAAAAAAAAAAATTTTTGTGATTATTTCCTGAGTCTTGTATCTCAGTGTGCAGTTAAAGACTAGTAGGAATGAAATCTGCTGTACACATATATTACTGATTACTTAATTTTTATAGGAGGTAATATCCAGCCCCTTTAAATGTCTTGAGGTCCCAGGTTTCACTTTGCAAGATGAGGTGGTGAGACCACCTTTAGCAGCTGTTTTATTTTCCAGTAAAGAAGCCTTCTAAAGTATCAAAAGGGCTCAACTTTCAAAAGAGTCAAAATTGTTATAATCTTCCTTTAACCCATAGAAAAGGGAATAACTATTGTCTGCAGTAAAGGGCTGATTCAGATGTTTTTGTCTTTGATGCTGCTGTTGCTATTGCCCAAGATGCATACTTCCCTGATTCTCCTTGGACTGTCAGACAATTTCTACTCAGTCTCCAGCAGCATGAAACTCATTTGTTTGATTAGCTGGAAAACACTGTGTAAGAGTCCACATTTCCTTCTAGCATCCCCCTATCCCATTGTTAGAAAAACCTCCAAAACTAGTAAAAGTATATTCACAGACAAGTGTCATCAGAGTCAAAGTATGTCTTTCTCCCAGGCTCTGTGTTGCACAGGAGTTTCTTATCTTGGGCAAACAGTGGTGCAGAGAACAGCTGTATCCATTGTACTCTGAGTTACTGACCTCGATTTTAACTGTGTTTTCCTGCTGCAGATGTTCTGGAGCTGTCTTTGGTCCCAACAAACCTCTGGTTTGCTGATCCATGAGTTTCCTCTTCATCTCTGACTGCTGCATTGTTTCTCATGGTTGTGTCCACACTTGCTGTGTTTCACCCTAGACGCATAAGAGGTGACCCCTGGGATAGACAGCTTTAGCCCAGACCATGGCAGGCTGGGTGAAGATCAAAGAGACTCAGATAGACTAGAACTAAGGAGGCTTCTTTCCTTGTGCAGTTGTGTCTTCTGCGTGATGCCATTGTGTCAGAGAGACTAAGCAGCTTCCAGACTTCTCTCCACCACTGGGAGGTCCAGAAGGGTTGTGTGCGTGTGTTTGAGTGTGTGCATGCGTGCGTGTGTGTGTCTGTGTACTCTCTAGAGTCTAATGAAGAGTCGGTTCATGCTGCTGCCTCACTGGGAGCATTTGTAATGTCTCTTACCAGTTCCTGGTTTGCTCTTTACACAGAGCTGATGGGAGGGTGAGGCTGACAAGTCTGAGATGCTGATCGTCTGTAGAGTTTGCTTGAAGCAGATCAACGGAATCGGCACTCATTTCGGGGAAAGGGAAGATGAAGGACAACAGTCACACTCACTCCCACACTGTGGTGGTAGATGTCTCATTTCTTTAGGAGGCTACACATTTTTGAGAACTTCTCCAGCTCTCCTCCAGACCAAATTGTTTCTCTGTCCTCCATCTACAGAATGGATAGGGCTTAAAATGTTAATTCAGCTCCTTTTCCTTGATAGCTTATTACAGAGTGCAGGTAAGTAGGTCTGTCACTGTCCCTTCCTTCCAGGAATGGAGAATCATCACCAGCATCCTTTGTTGTCCTGAAATATTCCTCAGCTTATGAAGTAATTAAAGCTTCTAGACCATAGCTGGGAATATTTTTCTGCCCTATCAAATTCCCATGTTACTTGTGTATGTGACTATATATGATTTCTGCTTCTGGAAAAAAAAAAATAGAAAATTGTTTTGTCCATAATTTCTTTCAGGTTTATGTTTTGGAACTGGAAGATCAATTTTCCAAATGTGGCAAATACAAACAAGACATTATTTTCCTTGTATGTTACTTTCTTTTTTTTAAAGAAAAAAAAAAGTTTTTCCCTCTCTTTAGCTATCATTGTTTGAAAACAATATATACAACTCAACCTTTACCAGCAGACAGCTCATATCTAATGCTATTCCATCCTTAGGAAATACATAATTCTGAAAATCAAAACTATATCATCAAAACATAGCCACAGTATTAATCCTGCTGGCCACAGGGAGAACTCTCAGAGAATAAACATATTTGAGATAATGTCAAAGGTACTTAATATATTAATAGTCATCCTTTCAGTGACAACTTCCTGTGTTTTCGCTGGTCAATCAGAAATACACAAAGAATCAGGGAGATAAAAATTCTGCAGTGACAAACATGATAAATCATGGAATAGCATTTCCTTCTTTCTCTTCTCCTTTACTCAGTGGAACACTCACTGTGATTGAGAAGGTTGAATAAAGTGTAGGTTGATTTAAGATTTATGTATGTCTAAAAGAAGTTTTAATAAAAGATGAACTGCTATACACTCTATAATTACAGTTGTGTGTACAGTTATAGGTATGCACTAATGTACATATGAGGGATCGTATCGTACAGGTTCCAGCTACAGAATTTAGCTACAGGTTCTTCTAAGACCAGAGACCAACAAGCTGTTTATAACTCTATATAATGCTTTCTACGGGTAAATCTCTACAGCTGTTGATGACATATACTATTCATACCTGCCCTATATTTACAAGTTAAATCACGTATTAACTTGTCTTAAGTGATTCTTAATATGCCATGTTGCAAAGTGTCATCAATACAATGATCGCTTTCTTTTTATACCTCGGTAAGAAGGTGAACGTAGGATGGTCATATTCACATGACAAAATAACTTTCTGTTGGGAACAAATAAGTACTGGCCTGATTTGAAAATCATCAAAGCTAAGAAATGGGCACAGACAGTGGAAGGAAGTTTTTAGAAAAAAATACGTAAATATTATCAGGAATAAATAAACTCTTTGGTGCAAAAAACAAACATTGTGGAAAGCTATCTTTCATTCATGCAAAAAAGCAAACAATTGCACATAGCAAACCAATTTGTAAAATCCAGAAGTAGGTCATGCTTTTTACTAATAGGGAAGAAAGCTAAATGTAGTAAATAAATTATTTACAATAAATAATCTAGCTGTTAAAGCCCTTTCATCAATTTTATCGATTACTCCTGTGGAACTATGGACGTCACTAAAAGGGAGGTCTTGGAAGCAGACTTAGAAGCTGCTGTGACTTGCAGACTACTGTGGTGGGTTTTTTTAAATGAACTCTTTCTTCTTTCGCATTAGATAATGTGACATAAAATATGACAAGGACTGCTTCTGGAAGAAAAATACAAAAGAAATTAAGTACAATAAATCGCCAACCCACAATTGTTAAGTTTTAGACAGTATTTTAGCATCCTGGTTGACAATATTTTTCTTGTTCTTAGCTACTGTTAGTAAATTACTATATTTTTGTATCAGAAAAATGTATTTTTCTTCTGAAATATATAAGTTAGAATGTTTTAATATTATTTCAATTAAAAGTTCTCATTTTTCAGATGAAATTATTTTTATTCACATAGTTCCTTAATCTTACGTAAAAAAATATTTCAAAGACTCCACATTGAAGCAAACACATCACAAACATAAGCAATTTTGACCAACTCAGTATGAAAAATTTTTACAAACTAGTAAAATTACAGATAAAAATGCTTAAGTTTCATTACTGCCAGTGAATCAAAAGGGAGGTGGATTTTTTTTTTTTTTAAATGACCTAACCAATATTTACCAACTATGAGTTATAAAATTAGGCATCAAAAATTAGACATCAAAACACAAAAGGGAGAAATGGAAACTGAGGGAGTATCTTTTGCAGGGTAAGGAAGGATATAAGACACAAAAGAAGGGGATAATACAGCACATTTATATTGGGAAATTTCTCCTAAAATACCTTTAGGTATGCAGACTGTCTTCTGTTTCCAGTCAGTTTTTAAAAGGTTATTGACCTGCGTCAGGTATTTACCAGGCTTTCCTCAGAAACCTGAAGAATCACAAGCAGCACCAAAAATAAACACATTAGTGGGAAGTCGTCCCCAATAGCATTTGGTGCTTTAAAAGTGTTTCTTCTCCATGGGGCCAGTCCCAGGCACTTTGTTCACTGACTAGTCCTTTTCAGCTGTTGGACCTAATTATGAGGACATTTTGGCAAAGGGCTTAAGCAGCATGACTGTGTAACTACCTATCCTCTCTTTAATAAGATGTCTAGTTTGACGTTTTTAGTGTTACTTTGCATTGTGCACAGGGTTGTGACTTAAAGTAGGAGATTTAATACTATGGCATTAGAAGTGGCTAAAGTAGGATATTTAATACTATGGCATTCAGGGCTTAGAGCTTTCTTGTGCCTTATGTGTTTTTAAGGCTGAATGTTGGGCACAGCTCGCAGCTCTAGCACACCCGTGTTTTCTGCTGTAACACAGAACCCAGGACCAGGAATGGCAAAAGGAAGAGCCTGAAAGTCTGAGGCAGTAAGAGTAGCTTTCTGTTCTCTGCTTGCCTGAATTGAATGAAAGAAGTTGTGTAATTGATCAATACAAAGGCAAATTAATAAGAAAGGTGTTTTTCAGAGTATGTGAGGCATGAATAACTGTTGTCTAAAGTCAGAAAATATCAACTGAATTAAAAGCTTAGAAGCAAAGAGGAGAGAACCAAGGGGAAGGAAGTAGATTTAAAAAAAAGGATGAGCAGCTGGGAGGGGAAGGAGCAGAGGTTTTGTTGCTGGGATTGCTTGCCTCCTTGAAATCTGAGAAACAAAGGAAAAAAAAGGGAACTACTTCCATTCTTCTGCACTGTCTAATGATACATGAAGTGACTTGTTAGAAAAGAAGAAGCAGCATCCATAACCTCACCAAAGGCAGGAATTTTAATCCACAGATTTTATTCTGTCAAACCTCCGAGAACAGTATCTCTTTCCTAGGGACTGAAGGACTGAGCAATTTGGGTTTTTTGCTGTCAAGCACCCTGTGTATCATATATATTTTATAACCCTATTTCTATTCTTCTTGCAATTTATAAACAAGGAAACAAAAAATCCTATTAGTGAAGTATTTCTGTCTGACATGATATTGTTGCCTGCATTGAAACTTTTGGACTATCTGGGAAATGGAAGTCACTAATGCATCAGCTTTGAATTGCGTTTCTCAGGAACTTTAATGAGCCAGCTGTGAGGAGTCTCATATTTACTTGAAATAAAATAGCACTTAGAGGCATGGAAACAGAAGACGTCCAAGATCTGGTTTCAGTTACAGGAATTTACAAAATGCCACACTTTAAAAAAAAAAAAAAAAAGTTGTCTTTTTCGGTGTTTAAGGTGTGAGGAAGGACTGAGATTTATCACATCAGAGTTGCTTTTTGAGAATAATTAGCCCTGTGTGCTGATTGAAGAGGACCATCCACCTCCCAGTTTAATGACTAGCCTAGAGCCAAGGTAGGGAGGGACTTGGAGAAGCAGTGGGCTGCCTGAAACAAGGGGGCATTCGAGTTCGGGCAATTGGAATTACAGAGATGATAGCAGAAATTCAGTGTTAATGGGAATTGGGTAGCTGGCAACCTGTACTGCCTTTAAGTGAAAAAATAAATAAAGCTGAAGTAAAGAGAAGAAAGCCCCAAGGCAGGCTTTGATGCACTGAAGTCAGGTATTTGAGTTAGCTTGGATGTTAGCATTCAGAGCTGAGCGAAATCAAGCGGCAGGGAAGGACCACCTTGTGCAGGGCAGAGTGTTCCAGAAGGCTTTCATACGCCATGGAGTCTTATTAAATTTGTGTTTTCCAAAACTTGTTTATGGCAATAACAAGAATGGCTGGAAGAGATGCTGGGTAGCAAGCAGAGTACAAAGGACATAAACATTAGAACAGAACATAGTACAGTGAGATTCAGCATATTATCTCAGCTTCATATTAATAACACTGCTGTGAGATGTTTCTTGACTGACTCACACTGTACATTGAATAAATCTAAGATTTAATATCACTTACAGCAGGTGAGGGACGGGCATATGTTAGAACTGTTTTAGGAGGTCTAGCCCTAAGTTTGCACTTAATGGACCTCATTCTGTAGTGTAGTGAAAGACAAACACAAATGTAATATTATTTTTCTTTGTTTTGCCAAGGGCCTTGATTAAAATTATATGCTAACAATTCTGCTAAAGGTAAGCAATACCATATGAAAGCTCCATAGCAGACAATACAGTCCCCTGTGCTAGATGTGCAAAACCATTAGGATATTTATGGAAACTGCTGAAAATATGTAAGTAGCATTTAGCGAGGGAGGGCTGGAATGATTTGTCTCTCTCCAGTGAGGTGGCTCCTTCCTTGAGAGGGCTAAATATCCCCACTTGAAATTATGTATGCCCAAAGTGAATTGCAATTAAACTGTAAAAAAAAACCCAAACCACAAAACAGAACCAGATGAAAGTTCAGACGAGCGCCATTTCTTGAATGTTTGGGGATACGGTGAGCAGCAGCTTTTCCTTGCAGAAGAGAGTTCCCTTATCTGAGAGAGGAGGGAGGTAGGAGTCCCTGTAAGGCTGCGGGGAGGTAAGCACCAGCAAAGGGATCCAGCACCTTCGCGAGCTGTGCTTGTAACAGAGAAGCAGGGCAGCCAGGGGCCCACAGACTGAAAGAAAGGTAAGGAATTAATCTGCCTTTGCAGGGGTGTTATGGTACTCCCCTGTGGTCGTTGTGGACCTAGACAGACTGCCGCTCTCCCGAGATGGGTCTGTGGCTGAAGCTGAGGGTGAGGGAGAAGGTCTGAGCCAAGGCAGGAGCTGGGACTGGGTTTGCTGGGTCCCTGACTTCCATCTGCACTGAGGTGTGGGAGCTGCACCTTCGCTGTGGGGACAAAGGAGTTCCTCCTGCAAGAGGCACTGAAAGCTGAAGGCAGAAAACTGATATCTTTCCTCTCATCTTCCCTCCTGAGAGTGGATGGGACATGCAGAGGGTTTGTGGCACTGATGGGGCTAGCAGGGGCCATCAGGCAGGCCAGGAGGGGCCCTTCCAGGTGGAGGCATAAGGAGACAGGACCCTTATCCTGGGTCTCCTAGAAATGGGTCTCTTCCCCCAAGACTAACCTTGCTGGAGAGTGATTTTTCTTCCTCAACAGCAGCAGCAGAAGGAAAATGTTCATGCAGTTGACTCTTTGGCCCCCACAGTCCAGCTCGGTCCGTGGCTAGGAAGATCGACTCACAGTGCAGTCATCAGGGGAAAGGAAAGGATAGAGCTGCCAAAGACAGAGACAGAAAGCCTGCAATGAGGGGAAGAAATGGTAACAGAGGGCACAGTAACCTCAGCCATCTGACTCATCTTCTGTCCATTTTTCCTGAAAAAACTCATTTCCTTCCACAGTGACAAGCAGGGATACTGCAGTGTGGCTGGGGTGGAGAGCTGGTGATGCACAGGGAAGACAGTCACTGCTCGTTATATCTGGTTTAAGACCCTATTTTGTATTGCACACAAATGCGTGATAGTTTTACTGTTTGTACCAAAATGCTCAGGCTGATGGTCCATCTTGGAAGCTGAGCCACAATTAAGATAGAGCTATCTCTGCATACCTCTGCTGCTGAGGAATATCTATAAATGCCCTCCAAAGTGGGCATACTCACTCCTCAAGTGGTGCCAAAGGGAGCAGCAGGGCTAGCAGGGGCAGCTAGCTACAAGAGACAATGTGGAGCTGCTGTCCTGTCTGGCACTGCTATGCTGATATCCCCAAGTGGATATTTCTAATGGGCCTTCATGTCCCATCCTTACAGCACTGATTAGAGGTGTCATGCATTACAATTTCGCTGTCTTGCTCTGCATAATAGATATTGAAATAAGCTGAGAGGAAATTTAGACAAACACAGGTAATGGAGGATTTGTACATGTGGTCAATAAATAAGCTGTATCCAGCAGAAGCGAGAAACAGAGATACCTGTTTCTGGTTTTGTTTGATTATTTTTTGCCAAAGTAGAAAACAACCTTGTAAATGTCCTCTTAGTGTAGAAATTAATGTCTTTGTAACTATGTAAGACTGGCTTTTTTTGGAACATATTGCACCGTCTGTGTTAGTCATAGATTTCAGATGATACCAATTTGACATTCATGAACAAAAACTGTGTCTGAAAGGCACAAATAACTTGGCTAACACATAGACAGTTCATGATGTTACTTTAATTCTGCAGAACCATAGTGAACGTGTGTGTGAGAGTCAGCACAGACAGGATGCAGGAACAACCACCACACCATGGACGAAATGCAAAGAGTAAACTTATTTTCGCTTCCTTGCCAACCAGGGGATCCCCAAAGCAGGACCCAGGCAGAAGCACACAGGTGGGGATGCAGGCACCGCTGAGCTTGGTCCATGCTAGAGGATCCCCCGGATGGCAAGGTAATGAAAATAAATTTACTCTTTGCATTTCGTCCGTGGTTTTGTGGTTGTTCCTGCGCCCTGCCTGTGCGGACTCACACATTTGGCTTAGTCGGCAGGATCCAGGAACAGCTATACCATGGCCGGCAAAAAAGCTGGGGACTCGGGAGGCCACGACGGTGACTCCCTGTGTTCCAGGATGGCCCAGTGCTGAGTGCTGGACCTCCGTGGCCACTTTCCTGGCTGCATTGGCTCCGCCAGAAGCATGGCCTGAAATAGATGATGGGGGGGTGGTTACCCCCCAGACAATTGAAACGGCTATGTGCAGATTGCCATGGAAAGTGGCATCAGAGTCTTCTCGCAAGTTAGCAGGGAGATTGGGATGGTTATAAGTTACCGGTCTTAGAGCTCTTGATCGTGAAGTTGTAGCATTATGGAGTAAAATGAGAGAATTGGAAAGGGAAGTCAGGACTTTATAAGATGCAAAGACGATGGCGCAAGAAGTAATTACTACTCAAGCAGAGCAGTGCCATGGGCTGCAAGGTACTGTAGAGCAGTTGGTAGCACGTATTGCTAATAAACGAAGGGACAGATACGGAAATAGTAAGGTTTCGATTTCCCAAGTTCATGCTCTCACCACAAAACCTTCATGGGATCCCGAGGAATGGGATGGAAATATCTGGAGTGAATCCTCGGACTCCGAGGTGGAGTTGGATTTAGAAGGCAGGGAAGTGGTGGAAGCACGACCCCTCTTACAAATGAGGGGGCAGCAGGAACAAGAGGATGGGGGAATGCAGATCATGTGTACTTACACCCCAAAAGAGTTAAGGAAATTTTTAGAGATCTATCAGCAAAACAGGAGGGTTGGTGATCCTCTAGCACGGACCGAGCTCAGCAGTGCCTGTGTCCCCGCTTGTGTGCCTCTGCCTGGGTGCTGCCTCGGGGATCCCCTGGTTGGGGAGGTAATGAAAATAAATTTACTCTTTGTTTTTCGTCCATGGTTTGGCAGTTGTTCCTGCATCCTGTCTGTGCTGACTCACACAGTGTGCTCCAGTTGAGATACGCTACCAGTGATTTTAACAAAGAAACATCCAGACATAACTAAAGACAGACAAATGAGTACATAAGAAACAAATGGGAATTTTATTGAAGACACCCATGTACTGTAACAGTAGTATTTACAGTCTTAAGACTTTTATCCAGCACATTACAGAAGGCCCTGTACTTTTGCAGGGAAAATATCTATACCATGTTTGGGTCAAGACTGTTACTAAAAAAACATATTCATGAGATGAGGAGGTTTTTTCCCTTAAAAATCAGGTATGTTAGGATACTTTGTCAGTGCATTCTTCATATTTTCTTATTTTACTTGGAACTATCCTATTTCTTTGCAAGTTTTTTTGGAGATGCATCAGCTATTAAAATGGTAAAAAGTAGTGCTGAGCTTTCAATATAGAAAATCCTTGAATACCCAGGAGGGAATTATCCCATTGCTTTTTCATGATCACAGTTTAGTCAGGGGATGAACTTGCAAAGGTTCCAGGTTTCTTCCACCTCATTTCCAGCCTTTCAAGCAGCTTTCAAATGATGCATTTATTGCTCCACCTAGTGACCACAACAAATATCTCCACGGTCAGTAAGGATTCCTCAGTTCAGGAAACAATTGCAACTCATGGGGTCCAGGAATTGGAGGGTCATAAGAGGATGGTTAGCTGTTTAGATGCTTTGAGCTGCACAGAACCACAAAGCAACATGATTTACTTCTCCAAACATCACTTTTGGTTGACATAGAAAGTGTCTGCACAAAGGATAGTGGTGAGTGATGAATCTAATGCTAAGCTGCACGAAGTTGAAAAGTCTGCATTTCATCCCAGGGTGGGATGCAACTGAGTTTTGAGTTTTTTAAAAGACAGAGAACTGTCTCCAGTTCAGTCCCTAACCCAGGGACTGGATTGGGCTTGACTTGCTGTCTGAGCTTCTTCTAGAGTTTCTTTCTGGACTTCCTTCACTCCAAACCTAAGACCACTCTTCTAACTAATAGCTGATTCAAAGCCTGTCGTTTGCAAGACTCATTAGGATCATTGCCTATTACAGACTGGTTAAACTAGCAAAGCCCTAAATGTTTGTTCACCCTTGGGGTGACTTTTGACTCCTTCTAGGGCCTTTGGTTTCCTCAAGCAAAAGGTGAAAGCCAACTAAATGTGATGAGCTCCTACATGAACTGGGATTCCAGCCTTTCCAGGGTTTTAATAGACCTCTTTTTCTTCAGGCAGAAATCTGACGGCTGTGTCTAGCCCAGGATGAAGTGGAATGTCTTCATATGCTGTTTTTTTTCTGTTGTTTGAAAACAACAGAAAATTGTAAAATTCAGTTTCACTTTGGTGATTCCAGGGGCATGTGTGCATCCATAAAAATAAGATCTAGCCTCAAGAAATATGTGTTTAAAAATGTGTCCTCTTGTACATGAAGATGATAATATGGATGAAGTAAGTGATGTTTTTAGTCAAGAGATACCACTTGGTTCCCTTATTACTGCTGCATACTAAGAAATTTGAATTCATATTGCACGTCCTGGTTCAGTACTAATACACAGCTAGTGTAGCTTAAGCCAGCTCATCTACAATGTGTTCCTCTTTAGAAAGTCTTCTACATTTCTTCTGATTTTCTTAAGCATATGTAACATATTTGTGCCAGAAGGAAATAGCCAAACTTCCTACAGCATTCTTGCTTTTTGTACCCACACAAAGCAAAAGAAAGCACAGGTGTTACCTTCTGCTTCTGAACTTGAACTCTCCATTCAGTTCCGCTTTAATTCTCTGTCAAAGAGGAAGCCAAAGCTCTGCTTTTTCAAGACTTGTTATAAAGTTTGTGTGTCCAAGAAATTACTGCCCATTTCTGGATGGCTCTGTGGCTTTCCATCTGAGTTTTACCCAATCCTCCATCTGTGCATAAATGCAAATACAATCATTGCCTATCTCCAGTTCATAAGGCTGCACCAAAGACTACATTTTAAAACATAAAGACCATATTGAAGCAAGGTTAGCTATTCTGTGTTTCAAAGTAGTAGTGGATAAATGCAGTTTTAAAAGGCTTTTCCTCTTAAAACTTGAAGAAAAAAAGGCTTGTATTGCAAACAGGCTCATCTTAAGTGACTCCTGTGTCGATGTCTCAGAGAAGAGAAGAAAGCATCTTTTACTGCAGTGCTGAAAAATGTCAGTTTTATTCCATTTTTTGATGCAGAAGAAAATCAGTGCTGATGGATTTAAGAATAAAAATGGAAATCAAGTGTCATTTTAAACAGTAATTTGAATTCTAATTGTAAGAGAAACCCCACAACATTCTCAAACTTGCACTTCGTTGTAATACACTGCTGCTGTTCCTGGCTAATTAATCCAAGTCAGTTATCTAAGTATAAGGAATAAAGAATATCATTATGTGTTCAAAAGATTATGTATAACTGGTATGAAAGTCTCAGAGCGAATACTAGGTCTAAGATGAATGTTTCCACGGAGACAACCATCTTGACATGCAGACATCTTGAGAACTACTTAATATAAAAAATTTCTGGATGTTTTCAGTTCTATTCCCAGAGTCATCCTGGCAATGTCTTGATTAAGGTCAAGTAAGTGCAAAAGAGTAATGGTAAAATTTCAAACAGCAAAAGCAGATGAAGATGCAGAAATCTGTTTTTGCAGTGGTGATAACCAGATTGCGGGTGGGCTATTTCATTCAGTTGGCAAAGACCTGCCACAAAACACAGTGAAGCAAAGGGCAAATTAAAAATCTCATCACTCAAGCTGCAGAGAAGGGTTCCCTCTCCTTTATTCCCCTTTTAGATGAGTTTCTGCCAGTGAGCACAACTTGCATTCCCTACATCTTTAATCTTTGCTCCTCCATGGGAGGTGTAGACCACCAAGGAGTTAATCTTGACTGTTTTTGCTTCTGAAGCTGGAAATCTACCCTGACAAAACAGTAGATTTCCCTGGCAGGATCCAAATCTTGATACCTCTAAAATCCAGTGTAGCTGATGTTAGCAGGGGCCTGAGGGGTAGCTGAGGCAGGGATGACCTGAGTCCATGGTGGTAGCTATCAATCAGCCAGGACGAGGGATTGCCAGGTGTCCCCTAGGCCTGGTGTAAGCCCAGGGTTGTTGTGCTTTTCCCCCTGTGACTCTGAATGTGCTGGGGCACCAAGGGGGCTCAGCACATCTCCCAGGTCATTTCAAGGGGGTTGCAGTCTACACGTTGGTGACTGTGTTAGAGTGGCTAGTCATTGCCCTGTTATCCTAAGCGCCACTTAAGGGGCTTTATATGGAGCAGAGCATGGCAAATTTATCAATAATTTAATTATTACTGCTTCTGCAGTAAAGGCTGGAGATTTCTCGAGTTGTTCTGTATGCTGCCCGGGGTTTGCACAGGCTCTCAAATTTCAGAGGTTGATGGAGTAGTGAATACCTATATCAGTCACTCTGCTGTTATAGGTGCTATTTAAAATCAAATCCATTCTTCTCTTAAAATTGGCAGCTGCTCATTCCTTGCAAAAAAATGTTATTGTATTCTTTATTTAAACTGAATTAATTACAGTCCTGGTGCCTTCATGTTGGTGTTTAAAAGCAGTATTCTGATCAAATTTCTTTAATAGCATATCTGTACAAGACAGTAAATGGCTTAAGCTTGTTTCTAATAATTTTATTTTTCCAAACACAAGGATATAACATACTTTAACTGTATTACTTAAGTGTATTACTTAAGTAATGCATACTTCCAGTTCATTTAATTACAACCTTTTCCTTTATCCTGAGGAAGTTCTTTACAATGATGTACCTTATTTTTTTCTTTCCTTTTCTAGATGAAAAATGTGAAATGTTAAATGCAAAAGTGTCCAATGGTACTGGGATAAGTAAAAACTTATATTGCACCAACTCCTTTTGCAAGAAACAGAAAAAAAACACAGCGGGATCTAGGTCACTGAAAACATTCCCCATAAAGAAAACTGTTACTTTGAGTACTCATTGCATTTGTTTAGACAAAGATCCTGACTGGTGAAGTGTTTGCATTAATAGGTTCACAGCAAAGTGGATCACAGGAATTTCTCACCTATATGTGTTCTTCCAGTGTCAACCTGTGGCAAAACAAGCTACAGGAGTTAGGCAAAAAATTACTTGTTGGTCATCTGGAGGGACTTGCAGAGAAAGGTGGAGTGGGAATTTAAAAAATATATTCTAAAGTACAGGTATGACCTTCTACAAGTAGCCAGTAAGTGAAAGCAAGATGAAAAAGTTGCATTGTGCCAGGCAAAAAAACCCAATGAAGACAGAGTTCCTGTTGTCTGACAGACTAAACTCTGGATAGGAATGCTTTTTCGGTAAAAAACTTACTCTTGACAAGTAAATTATATGTTGTAAACCCCATTTGCTATGTAGTTGCCAGATATCTCATGACAAGCAAATTAAGCCAGGCTCAGCAAAGATTCTTTGAAAGTCACCAACACATGTGATAATAAAAATTAAGCCCTCAGACTCAAATTCAGTTTTACCCACCCTAGCCTGAATTCAATAGGTGATGAATCAGGCAGTTTTTCATCAATGCTATGGACAGACAGGTTCTTGGGAAGGCTTTTGTTTGCTTTCCAATCTTTCCTCTAAAGCCCTGTAAGCTGGCTATGGCATAATCATATAAGCAAAAAGCAACCCCACCTGAAGGTGGCTGGTTGCAGTCCACATACAAGACAAATAGCCACAAAAGAAGTGAAGGAAACATTAAATTATCTCATGTTTGTGGGAAACTGTGGGATAAACAGACCAGGTGTAACCCACTAACACAAGGAACGCTGAACCTGAACTGGAGCTTGAGCTAGACTTCAATTTGGCATAGAGCATCTGTCAGAGGAGTGTACACTGGTTTATAAATTCAGCCTTTCCAGATGAATCACAGTAAGTCTTTTCAGCCAGAAACACAGGCTGCAAGGTGCTCAGCAGCACCCGCTTCTCACCAGTTCTGTCCTCTTTCTGAATGATTGCCTTCCTGGATGCCTACTTCCAGACTGGACATGAGCTCTGAGTTTCCCTTCCCTCTGTCCTCTTTGGGAAAAAATGAAGAGTTAATCCTTTCTCCCCGGGTCAGCAGCCTGCCTATTAATTTATCACAGCATCTCCAAAATGAATTCATTTGTACACCATTTTCTAATATGAATTTCAGGGTACTCAGAGACATTGCACTCATACTTTATTAGAGAAGGGTAATTTTCATGGGTATAAGAATTATCTTGTCCTACTGACAGGTGCTTCTGAGAGTGGAAATTAGTGCAGTGCTAATTGCAGAGAGAAATGAATATACTCCATTCAAGCAGGAAGCTGTTTCTGCAGCAAGGAAAATATTTGATCCCTGAAAAGGCAAGTCTAGCTGTAATTTTTTTTATAGCATCAGCAATGAACTTTCATCTTTCTAGTGCCTATGTAGGAGGAAGGACACAAATGGCAGAAATTTCAGGTAGAATTTTTTGGTACAGCCAAATTCACTTAGCATCCATTCTCAGACATGAAAGCACATAGAAACACTGTTAATTTTGTCTTGTTGGCCTTCCTTAATGCTTCTGACCTGAAGACAGCAGAAAGGAGGGCTACACACCGCACAATACGCTTAGAAATACCCCAGAAGTGTACTTTGGTGCTCTGCCTGGACTCTAATACCATCACAGGAGGTACCAGCTGTTGCAGAACTGTTCTTGATCTGAGAGCAGATTCCTCCTGTCAGATCTTCTGAGAAGGACCAGCCTGATCCAGTGCCCCTCAATAGGCTGGGGACCAGCTAAAGGCTCTTCTTTTGGGTAACTTTACGACAAGATTGAAATTAAAGGTCTTTTTCCATCAGGTAATAATTTCAATATCTAACAGCTCCATTTTGAAAGCTTTTTTAACCCTCAGGGGCTATTAAGAATATCTCAAGTTTCTACATTGTTTAAAAATTCTACAGCAGAATAATTCAAAAAGACACTTGCTTTGCCCTTTCTTGAGCTCCTTCCAGACCTTAACTATAGATTTCCTCTCCTTTTAAGTGTTTTTAGTATTGTGTGTGCCTTTTGGCTACGAAAGAAAAGCAAGCTGTGAACTGAAGAGACAACATTACCATCTGTGGTCCTGAAGTAAAACTGGACTAGCTGATGTTAATGTGCAACACAACTTAATTGTGTAAGACAAAACTAGTAACATTGGTGTAATCTTTTCCTTTATTTCCTAATACTGCATTTAAAAATAGCTTTTTTTCTGTAAAAGTGCCATTGATGAAGGTGACTGTTGTGACAAAATCACAAGTATGCTGGTGGAAATAGGAGGCAGATTTGTGATTTTTGTTAGCCTTTCTGAACATGTATAATTGAATTTGGATCTCTAACACTACTGCAAGGGCACTTTTCTCCCCACACTCCTTCCCATTGCACTAAAGTGCCAGTGGTTGGTAAAAACTGCTCCAAAGAGGCAAATGTTCTTGCCACTCAACTTGTTACTATGCAGTGATTTATTTCTGAGTCCCGAATGGCCCATCTTTCTATATAAACAATAGGAACCAGCTTCAGAGACTAAATTCATCCCTCTGTCTACCTAGTAGGTGAGGACACATCATGGGGAGACAGATGCCACAGATACCCCATCCTGATCTTGTTACTTGTCCTGTGATGGGGTTAGAAACTGAGGAAACATTAGGAAGGAAGGTGTTGCATGCTTCACAGACACATAGAATCATAGAGTCATAGAATAGCTCAAGTTGGAAGGGACTCTAAGGATCACTGAGTCCAACTCCCTGCTCCTCACAGGACTACCTAAAACTAAACCATATGACTAAGATCGTCGTCCAGATGCTCCTTGAACTCTGACAGGCTTGGTGCTGTGACCACTTCCCTGGAGAGCCTGTTCCAGTGATCGACCACCCTCTTGGTAAAGAACGTTTTCCTAATGTCCAATCTGAACTTCCCTTGACACAGCTTCATTCCATTTCCTCGTGTCCTATCACTGGTCACCAGAGAGAGGAGATCGGCACCTCCCCCTCTGCTGCCCCCCTTGAGGAAGTTGTAGACTGCGATGAAGTCACCCCTCAGCCTTCTCTTCTCCAAGCTGAACAAACCGAGAGACCTCAGCCACTCCTCATAAGTCTCGCTCTCGAGGCCTTTCACCATCTTGGTCACCCTCCTCTGGACACACTCTAATAGTTTGATGTCCTTCTTATATTGAGGTGCCTGAAATTGCACACAGTACTCGAGGTGGGGCCGTACCAGTGCAGTGCAGAGTGGGACAATCACCTCCCTCAACTGGCTAGCTATACCGTGCTTGATGCACCCCAGGACACAGTTGGTCCTTTTGGCTGCCAGGGCACACTGTTGACTCATATTCAACTTGCCATCAACTCTGTCGTGGTTTAACCCCAGCCAGCAACTAAGCACCATGCAGCCACTTCCCCCTCCCCCCTCCCAGTGGGGTGAGGAGAAGGAAAGGAAAAAAAAAAGTAAAACACGTGGGTTGATATAAGAACAGTTTAATAACTAAAGTAAAATATAATACTAACAATAGTAATAATGAAATATAATAACAATAATAGTAATGAAAAGGAATATAACAAAAAAGGAGGGGGGAAAGGAAAAAAAAAAAACCAGTGATGCACAATGCAATTGCTCACCACCCGCTGACCGATACCAGAGCCGCGATCTGCGCCTCCCGGCCAACTCCCCCCTGTTTATATACTGGGCATGACGTTCCATGGTATGGAATACCCCTTTGGCTAGTTCAGGTCAGCTGCCCCGGCTGTGCTCCCTCCCAGCTTCTTGCACACCTGCTTGCTGGCAGAGCATGGGAAACTGAAAAGTCCTTGACTTAAGATAAGTGCTACTTAGCAACAACTAAAACATCAGAGTGTTATCAACATCATTCTCACACTAAATCCAAAACACAGCACTGTACCAGCTACTAAGAAGAGAGTTAACTTTGTCCCAGCCAAAACCAGGACAAACTCAAACCCCCAGATCTCTTTCCGTGGGGCGGTCTCCAGCCTTTTGTCCCCCAATTTGTATGTATAACCAGGATTACCCCATCCCAGGTGGAGAATCCAGCACTTGCTCTTGTTAGATTTCATACGGTTGGTGATTGTCCAGCTCTCTAGTCTATCCAGATCTCCCTATAAGGCCTCCCTACCCTTGAGGGAGTCCACAGCTCCTCCTAGTTTAGTATCATCAGCAAACTTACTTAACGTACATTCAATTCCTGCGTCCAGATCATTTATAAAAACATTAAAGAGCACTAGCCCTAAAATTGAGCCCTAGGGAACCCCAATGGTAACTGGCCGCCAGCCTGATGTAACCCCATTTACTACAACTCTTTGAGCCCAACCCATGAGCCAAGTGCTCACCCAGCATATTACGGACTTGTCTAGCTGTGTGCTGGACATTTTGTCCAGAAGGATACTGTGAGAGACAGTATCAAAAACTTTGCTCAAATCCAAAACCCCACATCTACTGGCTTCTCTTGATCAACTAGATGGGTGACCTTCTCATAAAAGGAAATTAAGTTAGTTAAGCAGGACTTTTCCCTCATGAACCCGTGCTGGCTATCACCAATAACTCCATTGACTCTCAAGTGTTTTTCAATAACTCCCAGAATAACCTTCTCCATAATTTTACCAGGCACTGAGTGAGACCGACAGGCCTGTAATTACCAGGGTCTTCCTTCTTACTCTTCTTGAAAAGTGGGACAACATTTGCCAGCTTTCAGTTGACTGGGACCTCTCTAGATTCCCAAGACCGTTGAAAAATAATGGAGATAAGTCCCGTGATGACATCAGCCAGCTCTTTCAATACCCTGGGATGAAGCCCATCAGGCCCCATAGACTTGTGTGCATCCAGCTGGAGCAGCCAGTCTCAAACAAGTTCAGAGTCAGTTGGGAGTTTATCATCCCCTCAGTCACGGTCTTCCAACAGAGGGCTCCAGAGGTCCCAGGGCCCATCACTGGTGTTAAAGACAGAGGCAAAGACGGCATTAAATGTCTCTGCTTTGTCTATGATGTCCCTATTTGTGAGGTGACCAACCTCATCAAGTCATGGACCAATGTTATCTCTGATCCTCCTTTTGCTGTTAACATATTTAAAAAAGCCCTTTTTGTCGTCCTTCACAGTCCTGGCCAGCTTGAACTCTAACTGAGCTTTGGCCACATGAGTTTTCTCCCTACAGTGACAAACAGCATCTCTGTAGTCCTCCTGTGTCACCTGTCCTTGCTTCCAATGTCCATACACTTTCCTTTTCCACCTATAGTTCTAGAAGAAGATCTCTGCTTATCCAAGCCGGCCTTCTGCATCGCTTGCTTGACTTCCGACACTTTGGAATTGCCTGCACCTGTGCTCGCAAGAGATGGCTCTTGAACAGTGACCAGCATTCATGGATCCCAATACTTTCAAAAGCAGATTCCCAGGGGACCTTACTAACTAGCTCCTTCAGCAGCCCAAAGTCTGCTCTCCCCATATCCCGGGTCAAAGTTTTACTGGCAGTTTTCCTCCTATCATCGCCAACGATTTGAAACTCAACTGCTTTGTGGTCACTGTGAGCAAGACAGCCACCAACCACCACTTCGCCCACAAGACCCTCTCTGTTTACAAACAACAAATCTAGGAGGGCACCTTTCCTAGTCAGCTCCCTTAGTACCTGCACCAAGAAGTTATCTTCAATGTGCTTCAGGAATTTCCCGGACCTGTTTGTGTCCGCTGTATGATATTCCCAGTCAATGTCTGGGAAGTTAAAATCACCCATAAGCGCAAGGACAGCTGATCTAGAGATATCCCTTAATTCCTTATAGAATAATTCATCCATGTTGTCGTCCTGGCTGGGTGGTCTATAGTAGACTCCCACAACAACCTCCGCTTTATTTGTTTTCCCCTTCATCCTTACCCAGAGGCTCTCAACCATGTCATCGCCAACTGCAAGCTCCATACAATCCAACACCTCCCTTACACATAGCGCCAAGCCCCTGCCACGCCTGCCCTGCCTGTGCCTCCTGAAGAGCCTATAACTCTCCATCATGGCACACCAGTCACAAGGATCATCCCACCAGCTTTTGCTTATGCCAATGATGTTGTAACTCTGGGACTGGGCCAAAGCTTCTGGCTTCTCTTGTTTATTCCTCATGCTGTGTGCATTAGTATAAAGACATTTCAAATGTGCTCCAGTGTACTCAGCACATCATGGAGCAGACTGAAGGACCTCACTAGCATGCTGTCCCTCAAACATTGGCATGACGTCCCATGGCTTATCACTAGTGAGCCTGGTTTTATCCCTTTCCCCCTTCAAATCCAGTTTAAAGCTCTTTCGATGAGCCCTGCTAACTCTTGTGCAAAGATCCTTTTCCCCCTTTGAGGCAGGTGTACCTTGTCTGTCACCAGCAGGCCTGGTGTCATGTAGACCGATCTGTGATCAAAAACCCCAAAATTCTGCTGGTGACACCAGTCATGGAGCCAGGTATGGATCAGCTGGGTCTGCCTGTTTCTTCCAACATCATTCCCTGCAACTGGAAGGATAGAGGAAAACACTACTTGTGCTCCTGATCCCTTAACCAGTTGTCCCAAGGCCCTGAAGTCTCTTTTGATCGCCCTTGGACTTCTTATTGCAACTTCAACACTGCTTACATGAAAAAGCAGCAGTGGATAATAATCTGAATGATGAGTGAAGTGAAAGTCAAAGTGAAAATACTGTGCCTGCAACTACTGCCTTCAACAGAGGCAGCCCCCTCTATTCACAGATGGCTTAGTGAGGAAGCCTTTGTTTAATCGTGGCACTTCTTTTCCCAGCTCTCAAATTACCTCGGCCGTTTTGCTACAGTATTTAGTCTCCCTCATGCTTCAGACCATGGTGAATCAGATGATCAGACTCACATATAAGGCCAGTTAAATGAGAAGTGTGCAGAGGCAGACATCTAAAGCAGAGGCTGCTGCAAAAATCTGTACTAATGGCCGTGGGCTATGGCCACAATGGGCATCGCTTTGTTTAAAAGCCTTGAAGTTGGCAAAAATCACACGTGTGGAGTCAGGGAGCAGTGAGGGCCACTCTTGGCAGTTGGATGGCATCTGCCTCCATGGGCTCCTCCTCCGGGGATAGTAAGGGAGAGGGAGGAAGACATGGCTGGGCTTACCACAGGGTGCAGGTAGGCTCTCCCCTGCGTGCTGGATGCACCTTCTGACAGCGGCAGCCAGGTCCGGCAGGCAATGCTCCAGGTCCTGCGGGGAGGTCAGCCCCCACCTGTGGGGGCTTCCGTTGGCCCTAAGCCACAGTGGGTCATAAGGGCTCACTCTTCCCACCTAGCTTGTGCAGCCAATTTCATGAACCGACACTGTGCAGCCCGATGGCCAGGCCCCATGGCACCCAGATCGGGGAGAGTCATGGGGGCAGGCCCTGGTAGAGCCCAAGGGCTGTGCCTGGCAACGGCCAGCTCAGGACCCAAGAAGGCCTGAGCTGACTGTCAGGGCACAGCAATGGCAGCTGCTCCCTCCAGGCTGGGAGTGGACAGCCAAGGGTGGCCCTGGTGTGGGCCAGGCTGTGCCCACAGCAGTGGATCCAGGTGAGCAGGGCTGGGTGGTGACAGCAGCAGGTCTTATCAGCAGTCCAGTGATCACTGGGCAAAAGCACAGAAACAAGCCAGGTCAGGAAGGGCTGTCAGTACCCCAGAGCCCTGATGCTGGGTGAAGCAGGAGACGTATCATAGACTAATGAAAACACCTTTCACCTTCCAGAGACAGCTCTCTAGCTGTGCAATGATTAAGAGGTATGCTTGGCTACTGTCGTGAACGATGGGGCAGTATAATGTTGTCAGATCATTTTGCATCAAATCAAATGGCTTATCCTTCCCCTTTCTCCCAACACACATCCTACCTGATGCCTCTGCCAACTCCAAAGCGTGCTATGAAAAGTCCCATCTTCTTTATCCCATTTTGACAGTGCTGATTATTGTCTTTCTGATTGTAAATCCCTTCTAAAAATTATGATTGTAATACTGTGCCTTTGTTCAGTAATCAGTTCAACCCAGTAAATATCTTGGGGAGTCTTTCAATAGCCCTGGTACTGTCTTACCAGACAATAAAGCAGATACGTGTTTACTTAATAGATCTATTAATGTGTTACAGTCTTTTTCATGTTCCTCTAGAGGGTTCTTCTCAGTAAAATAAATTTATTCCTAGCCTATATTGTGGTACTCTGTGGTGAGTTTAACAGCAGAAAAAAGGACTTTTATTCTTTGGCTCAGTCTTTAGGCTACAAAACAGCTGAATATGGACCATGAGATATTTCCCTAAGGGCGGGCAGTAACCTTACTGGCTTTGTGGCTGTGAGGGCATTGCCTGAACGGACGCTAGCACGACAGGTTCACAGAAGCAACTGGAAGTTTATTATCAGTGTGGAAAGATTTCAGACCCCTGTTTTCTCTGGGTGCTGTTCTGTGATGATGCTAACTGCTTTGTGTATCAAGCCAAAAGTTGCTTTGGCTGATGTTTTGTTTTGAAAGGGGAGTTTGAGGAAGGGAAAAAAGAGGAAAGATGGAAGTTGGCTTTTGTGTTTGTTCTGAAGCACGGATCAAACGTTTTTGAAATACGGCAATGAAAACATGTCATGGTGTTGTGCCAGACAGAGGTCAAGCCATCCTTCTTCCTTCATTCAGAAAAGTACAGAAGAGGGGGACTGATTTGACAGTAAATTTTGCAAGACGTGATTTTTCCGTTAAGGATCTTTCCTTGGGACAAGTAAATTACACACTGTAAATTACACACTGTATTTACTGTAAAGCAATAGGCCCACACTCTTGTCAAATCTCACAATGTAGGTAGGGCTGATTTCTTTAAAACTGTTCCCCCCTCCAACTTTTAAAGAAAGTGCCCCAAACACCTTGAGTAAACAGGAATTCCCTTGATCTACATGCAGTTTTACCTTCTCAGCCTGTGTTTGGAGAGGCTAAGCAGTCTTGTAGCATTTCTATCAGGAGATAGGTTCTTGAGGAAGAGTATTATTTCTGCAAGAACTGCCCCGTGGGATAGCAGTCAAGCAACGGGGCTGCGGATCAGGAATTCTGAGCCAAGAAACTAATTTGATTCAATGTCGTAAATAAAGTCCATATCTATATATCTAGATCTAAATCTAGATCATCTAGATGGGATGGTGGGGTTAACCCACCACACTCATAAATGAAGAGCTCATTAGAGGACTGACAGGTATCTTTCCTCTTGTAGTCAGAAAGATGGGACAGACAACTGGCTCAGCAGCAGCAACTTTTCCCCTCTGCTCCTTCCCTCCAGCTATCCTGTGAGGGTTGTCGCCTCATTGCATTGTCTTATATGGCCACGGACCTTCCCATTTCCACCGTTACTTCCTTTGGAAACAACTGGAGCATTAGAGAGTCGGTAGCAGGGCTGCATCCCTGGGACTAGGCTGACTTGAGAGCCTGGGCACATCCTGGCAGTGAGAAAAGCTAGTGCAGGACAAACCTGACGGAGGGTGGGGAGAAGTCACCCTCGTTACAGCCATGGTTCCAAGGGGCTGTGTTGTCTGGGCCTGCCCCTGAATATCTGAGCTCCCAGGGCATGCTCAGGACATTTTCAAGGACAGTGATGGGATGGGACAGGGAACAGCTCCTCCCTGCTACCCCTTCCTCCTCACACTTCTCCCCTGCTCCAACATGGAGTGTTCCATGGGCTGCTGTTCCTTCAGGAAATATCAACCTCCTCTGGTACAGTCCTCTCCCATGGGCCACAGGGAAACACCTGCCCCACCGGGGTCCCTCCCGGGGCCACAGGGGCATCTCTGCTGGGGCGCCTGGAGCACCTCCTCCTCCTCCTGCTCTCCCCTCGGGGCTCGCAGGGCTGTTTCTCACCCTGTTTCCCTCAGACAGCCCTGGCTGCCGGGCAGCGTTCTGCCCTTTCTTACCCAGGCTTTCCCCGAGGCGCCCGCCCGTGGCTGCGGGGCTCAGCTGTGCCCTGCAGTGGGGCCGCTGGAGCCGGCTGGAGTTGGCTGGAACCAGCTGTGTCCAGCATGGGGCAGCCTCAGCTGCTCCTCACAGAGGCCGCCCCTGCAGCCTTGCCCCCCGCTGCTGCTGCTGCTGCTGCTGCCAGCACCTGGGCACCTGCACCAGGTACAAGCTGATGTGCTGCAGGGGCTCTGTTTCAGGACATGGAAGCAGAATACCAGTTAGCCAGGCAGAACTGTGCTATCGCACCCTGCACTCTTCTCTTTCTGGGGCTAACATAATTCTCCACAGCGCAGGAGTACCCCTGGCACCTTTAATGCAATGTTTTTTTTGTTTTCTACAACCTTATTCAAAGCCCAGCAAAGAGCATCTCTTACTTTAGAAAAAACAAAAACCTAAAAACTTTACACAAGCAGTACGTGATCTGACTCAGTTTCTGTATGCAATGTACGGATGTTTATGGAGTATTAAGGATCTTGGATCCAAGGCTAGCCACGTCTTTGTGACAGAATGCATAAGAAAATGGGTCCATGGTCATGGAATTTATTCTACTGGAAGAAATATTTTAAAATAATTATATATTTACAATCTACAATATAGTGATTTATATCAACAGCAGAAGTAGTAAAAAACTGTAAAAGTGCACAAAGTCTCTGTAGAGCAAATACTAATGATAACAAATGAACTTAAGTATTTCAGAAGAAATTACAAACAAAATTTATTCATAATAAAAGACAATATTCTATTTTCTCTTTCCCGTTTCAGTTTCATTCCCAAATAAATCCTGTGGGTTTTTTTTTCCTCTGGAAGTGGCAGTTTTCTCTAGAACCAGATTGCTTTCTAAATTAAATGATTCTAAACCTGTTATTTTCCAAATAGCAATACTGAAATGAGCGAAAACCTGGCACAGAAGGTTTTGCTGCTGACTTCAGTGAAGTTAAATCTTTGTTTCTGAAGAAATCATCAATTCAACTCCTTACAGGATTCAACAGATAAAAGCATGCACATGCACTCAATACTTTTTATTCTCAAAAATAAGTAAAAATGAAAATACCAAGCCAATGTCTGTACATCAGGGATATTATCTGAATCACCAATGAAAGACTCTAAGGCAAAATAAGACAATATTAATGCTACGGAGTATAAATATAAATGATATTCTGTGGATGGGGCAGAAGCCATAAGCTGCTCTAGAGAAATGAGAGGGGGATGCCTGGTCATCTCGAGCACAGCAGTTAAGAAAGATCACTATGTAAACCTAATGTCTTACTGGCATTATTGAAATAATTTTTTAAAAGGTACAATGCAACTCAGGAACATGTCTGTTACTCACCAAACTCCATTAAAAAAAATTAAGTACATAAAAGAAATCCATTTATTTTAAGAAGTTACATTTTTTTTTTTTTTTAAAAGACACTTAAAGAAATCAGGTGAAAAAATACATTTTATGGACAAAAACCAGTTTCTCTTGCACCAATATTAAGAACAAGCAAGACAGTAAAAATAATAATCACAGAACTAATCTGAACAAAGCCAAACAGGTAACAGTTCAGATGCAGCTGACTTGGAGAAAGCAATGCAACTCAAAACTAGCTCTTGGTCAGCTTGGGTTCTAGTGCCACCTGCTGAAATAACAGTATTTTTCCCCTTGCAACCATAGCTAATATGCAATTTAAATTAATCCACTGCATTAGAGGGCAACACATGAAGAAAGGTCACTATGAAGATGAGGTGCTTAAGTGATCTAAGTGCACATCCAGGGTGCCATACACCGAACTTAGTAAACTGAGAACCTTCTCTTGAATGACATCAACCTGCTCTGAAGGGCAATAGTCATCCAAACTTGATCTGTAACAAGGAGTTGAAAAAAGCATGAGAGAGCACAGATATCACCATCATCACATTTTGTATTCTTGTAATGCTCTGTGTCTAGGCTGAAGCTACTTTCAAACTGTGGTGAGTTCTGCCTCCCAGTATCCCTTCAAAGAGTAGTGCTGTGCTTCTTCTCACTACTTTCAACAGTAACAGTTTGCCTGAAGTGGAATAGAAAGTCTGGAGCAGATTAGGAATGTGACCTGTTCATCCTTCCAATTCTACTCTCTTCCTGACTCTGACAGAACATGTTGGCAGTCAAAGTTCAAGCAAATGATCTAATTAAAGGACTGGTGGAAAGTTAAGATTGAAAAATTCAAATGCTACTACTAAAAAGGTAGGAAAACTTGAAAATCAAATCTTTACAATCCCTGGGATATAACATTATTTACAGTATCTACTAGTGAACTGCAAACAGCTACTAGTAAAAAAGCAGAGCTGACATTTCTTGGAATTTGTACCTGTCAAGATCTACATAAACAATTCTGTATTTTCTCTGCAACAGTGGATGATAACCCTGCAGCTGGCACAGGAAATACAGCTTTCTTTTATTGTAGGTATTAGCCACACTATTTCTTGTTGACAAAAACAATTTCATGTCAGCTTCTGCTATTGTTGCCTGCCCTTTAAGGGCACAATTAGTATTTTTGAAGTGATTAAATTACAACAGTTTGTCAGATACACTGTGGTCTTCAAATTAAGTTTTCCCAGGACAGATCCCTGGTTCTCCCAGGTCCCTGGCATCAACTCCATCCTGTTCTCCCAAATGCTATCCTTACAGTCCTAGAAACATAACTTTTACCTCATACAAAGCTTTACTAGAGCTTTCTAGAATATAAATCCCTTCCAGCCTATTAGATGAAAACCACTTCCATCAGAAGTTTCACTGAAAACAGAAATCCTATCTGTAGTACAATAAACCCTAGAGCAAGAGACTAAGGACGGTGTGATTTCAGCCCATGCAGGCTTGTCCAAGCTAGCTTTGCTCTAACTAACACAAGTAATAAAAAGTAGTGGAGATGTATGAACCCCAGTGACAGCTATCAATCTCAACAAACACAAGGCCACATCACAGGCTTTATATACCCTCTGCTGAAGCTCATTAAATCATCATGTTTTCACTGCTTTTGAAATCTGTGCTAGCTAGTCCGAAGTCCACTAAAACTGGCCATCAGCACAGAACCTTCCCTTAGCTGTGTAGACACTGTCACTGCCTTACGATCAACATTTTCAAATGTCAATTTTCACTACACTGTAAGGCTTCCACTTCATGACAGAATTTAAGTGTGCCAACCAGTGCTATATTGATAGAATTATTTAGCTTCGTAAGCACAGTCTGAGCATTTTAAAGTAAAAGTTTCTACATAGTCTTACCGAGCAACTGTCACAAGCGTGGGCTTAGGCATATCTTTTAGTAGAACTTTAATGGATTGTATGAGGCCTTCAATCTCCTCTTCAGTGCTAACATGGTGAGGAAGCTCCATATAATCACAGGTCAGACCAGCCTGATGGACCTACATGTAAATTAAACAGATTTAATTTCTGTTGATGAATTATTGATATAGCTTATCTGTGTAAAAAGTCTCTAAGATACCATCCCCAGCCCAGTAGGTAACTTACACCTCTTCAGGCAGTAAGAGTTGGGTTTTTTTTTTCGCCAACTTGTTCTTTAAACAAAAAGAATAAAATTCTGGAGGTTGTATGGATTGTTTCATTATCTCCAGTACACTGTACCTCTCCTATGAATTCAGAGTATGCTGCAGCCCTTGAAGATAATAGGTCTGATCTTTTACAAATAGGTACTTTAAGTTAAGTTCTATGAAGTATATCAACAGACCCTGGTGAAACAAAACCTTCCTTCACAGGAAGCAGCCTGAGACATCACAGTCCTGAAAGATCACAGTCCTGAAAGATCACATTAATGTTGCCTAAATATAGACAAGCAGAGTAGAATTTTAGAAGCTTTAAAAAGAAAAGCTGGCCTAAGTAATAAGACAAAAAAAAAACAAACAAAAAAACAAACTACCAAAATCTCACAAAGTCCTGAATCAAGAAGCAAGTCTGAAATGAAGCATGATCTTTTCCCTCCCTGTTGAAGCTATGCTTTTGAAATCTGTCTACTTCCTGCTCTTTTACCTAGTCACCTACCATTTCGTAGTCTGGGCTTTCCATCCTGGTTTTCAAACTGTGAACTAGTTGAACAAGTGGCTTCATTCTGGAGTTAAAACAAAACCAAAACTTGTTACATAAACAGTTGGAAACACACATATTTACCTTAAGTGGTTTAAAAAAAAAAAAAAAAAGAGAGAGAGGGAGAGGGAGGGAGAGAAAAGAAGAAAGTAGAAGTTATCATGGCCTAGGATTTGAACATGAAATTTGCCCCTCTGTGTCATCTTGCACCTCAGAAAAATGGAAATTATCAGTACTATTGTACTGTTTCACCAAGTCTTTCTTAGAAAGCCCCTACACTCATACCTGCCTCTGGCAAGACCTCTTTGCGCTTCTTTTAGGGCAGACCTGGAGAGAAGCTGTTGTAGCTCAAAGTTGTATGAACTTGATAGGAAATGCTTGTGGTCACTGTTACACAGGTCTGGCAATAACTGCTGCATTTGATGGGGAAAATGAGTGATTTTCCTATCAAGGGAAAGCTCGGACTTTTTCTGTTTCTTTTCAGCTGAAAACATTTAGTTTAAAAGCATAGTGGATGCTGCTGAGATGTTTTGTGGACACCGTTGCTCAGGTACAGCCTTTCATTCACTTCCATTTTTCCACAGAAAGCAGAACGTTCAGGAGCACCAAAGAAGTTCTTCTCCATATCCTCCGTAGTTTGTTGCTTTTTTGAGAGCTCTGCTTCACACAGATCACTAAAATTTTAGTCACCAAATGTGCCTCCCTCCACAGACAACAGAATTTGCATGAAGCTGTACAAGGCTTATCTTGGAAGGCTTACCATGGCACTGAAGACAGCAGGCTGCCTTTCCTCTTGTTTTGTCTGACTCTTTCTCCTCTAGAACTAAAGGAAAAATGGTAGCCTTGCATAGATCCTATCCAGCCTCTCTCCTTTTCTGTTAGCAAAGTGCTGGGCTAATCAGTTCCCCAACTACTGCTTGCATTTTAAGCCATTTAGAAATCTCCTACCCAGGATATGAAGCCCACTTCTGTAGGGTCTCCTCGTCATCACTGTCACACAAATCTGCAAATGCTGCTTCCAGATCTTCTAGCTGATGAACACGGTTTTCAACACAATCCAGCAAGCCCTCCTTTAAATAAGCACATATAAAAGTATGTTAGGAAAAAAAGAAGTAAGAATGTCATGGCTTAGCCTATGATTTAAATTCTGAAATGATTGATCTACTGAAAGTGGGGACTCAGAAACAACTGATTCATTAATACAAAACATCTTTTCAAGAGGATCAGAATGAATGCCTGCAGGAGCTGCTATACCTTCAGAATAAATCACCTCTCTTTGCTCTGTCTTTCCCACAACAAATAAAAAAAAGCCACATCTACATTCTGGCAGAATACACTGGGGAGAGCTAAGAAACTGTATATGACTAATTGTTGGATTTGTTTCTATAGCGCTGAAATGCTCAGATGAGTACAAGCTTTACATTTTTAAATTTTTTTCAGTTAAAAAAAACCCTATTAAATCAAATGCATTTTCAGAAAAACAAAACAAAATTTGATGTTTTGAGGTTCTTGCAACTCTGTATGCCTGAAAGGACATGGAATTAATTTAAAATGTCAGTTATTGCTCTGATCCTACAAAGGTTTATGCCCTTTCTTAAAAAGTCCAGAACACATAAGAGGCAGTCTTCTTGGAGTAAGGCTACATACATGAATACAGTTGTGCATACCAAACATTTGCAGAAAGAGATCCTACCTAACATATCAAATGAAAAGCAATGCTTGGCATATTTGGTATTAAAAATGCTCAGTGCAGTGGTGTGTGAAGGAAATTAAAAAGCACTTTGGAATAGATAGGTAACAATTAAGAACATAACAATTCCCTCTTAGGATTCTGCTGGCTGTATCATATAACAGATGCTGCTTCTTTTGGCCAATGATGTCAACTCTGGGCTCATTTTTAAGAGGAGCTGAGGGGTTATCAATCATTCATGAAGTACAGCTTTATGATTCTGTCCTGGGATATGAGTAAGAGACTTTTCTAAGAATCACCAGTAACTAACCTTAAAGACACGTCCGATCCCCCTCTATACTACTTAAAAAACAAAACCAAACAAAAAACCCCAAAACAACACAATATTATCTTGTAGTATGATAGAAGTGTAACCATACTCTGGAACTTTAAGAGACTAGACATCTAGGATATTTTCTGAAACTTTGAAAAACACAAAGTTCACTAGTTTTCTACCTTCAAACCCTTTAAATCGACTGTCTAACTATAAAACCATCCATGAATCTGGTCTTGCCTTGTTCAGTTCTATACCTATCCATTACTCACTGTCTGCTAACCATTTCAGTTGCCTCCTATAAATTTGTTACCTTCTGTAAATAATTTATGCCCTGAAACCATATTGGGAACTTAAATCACAAGTGTTTACCCCTTTCACATTTAACTACCTTTTAAATAGGTAACTGTTTTTATTGCTGATTGACTAAGAAACATGAAAATCAATTTGACAATCTTAATTAGGATTCATTAATCTGTGATAATTATATGTGTTGAATCTCTCTGTAACAGTGTTCAGATGACATTATGAAAGCAAAGACAAGATCTTGTTTAGAAATTACTTGGTGTAGTGACCATTAACATGGCTGTCTCCACGGTTTGGGCTCAGAGCTGAATGGCTATTTTGGCAGCTACAGCAGGCTTACATTTCCATGATTCAGAAGCATGCAACGCATACAATGAAAAGTACATTACAGTGGTATAACACTGTCCTTTCCACATCTAAGTAAATAGGTAAAATACCAGTTAGGCACTCAGCACAGCTCTGACTGTCAAGGAAGAGCAACTATGGCAAGGAAGGGGAGAGCCTGGAGGGAAGAAAAAAACCCAAACAAACAAAAAACCCACAAAAAAACCCCCAAACAAAAGCCCTGTTGAGCCATAAAAAGAACAAGATTGCAGATGACTGTTTTCATTTCTTCCTTGTCAGTTACCACTTGTTTACAGAAATTGATTTTCACACTCACGCTAAATATTTATGCAGTTCACACATTTAACCAAAATGTTTAATAGGAAAGAACTCCTAAGATGATGCTGATTAGCATTCAGCATGCTGTATAGCTTAATTGGAGACCACTTCATTAAGCACCTTTCATGGGTTCCTTCCTTGTCGTAACTCATTTTTATTGGGTATATCAAAAGAATCATTCCCTCATACATCCCACAAGGAAATACCATACCTCTGTTGCATTTCTATGAGGCTTCTTGAAATTGTACAACTCTTGCAAAAGCTCATATTCTGTCTTTGAAAAAGAAAAAAGAGGTAAAAAATTAGGCTCTTCAGTTGAGAAACAAAGCCCTCCTTCAAAAAAAGAATTTGATCACTAAGATCATTCTGCTACTCCAGTACTGCAGACAACTCTCTATAAATACAGGTGAAGAGGCTGTGAGGCTTGAGAAAGCAATAGTTCATGGCCTCAGCCAAAGATTTTGCAATTGCTTAACTTTAAACCTGACTGCAAGAACACAGCTTTAAAAGCTAAGTATTTACAGTCTGTTAGTTAAAGAGTCTCTGATTTTAAACATACATTTTGCTGAACTATGGTCCCAATGGGATGCTGAGTAAAACTGAGATAGCAGATTTAGGCAGACAAAACCAACAGGAAAGTATGATTGTAAAGGTAAAGGTTTCAGGCTTGTTGGTCAAGTTCACAAGTAAACTATTACAGGGGCTTGTCAGCCCTACTCCTTGATAATATTCAGGTTTAACTAATCAAGGATAAACAGATCTCATTATTTATTTAACAGCATTCAAAAGGTGAACACTCATGAATTTTTCAGGAGTAGAGAGAGAAAGAAAGGATAGACTAGTCAATTTTTACAAAAATACAAAGCATCTTTAGGGCAATGTTTTGGATTTTAGACTTTTTTTGGTGGGAAGACAATACTCTTTGTATTGGTGAACCATACTTGCTTTTTAGCTTTTCCTTGTTTGTTACATTTCAAGTGTTAACTTGTGAAAAATTTTTGGCTGGAATTATTGTAATTTACAATAGAGGGAACCTAGTTAAGAAATATTAACTGCAAATGAAATTGTTATATCAAAAAAGGTACACTGGGTGCTCTGCACAAGTCCACCTCCAAAACTTGTTCCTAGAACTGAGAACCTATCATAGCACAAAACCAAAAAAGGCACAAGAAACAAAACAAAAAAACCCTATCGCCACACAACCAACCCCCCCAAAAACAACCAAACAAAAAAAAAACCCCAAACTCCTCCATTATTTTATTCAGAATGTATTTTACCTAAGAGAGGTATTGAATTTTACTCTTATATGGCAAGACCCCCACGGTGCTTTCCCTTTGCTGTACGCTTCTCTTTGTGATTCAGAACAACTGGCATTGCACATTGTCTGAAGATACTGTGATCCTAAACACTGAATGTCAGAAGCTAACAGAGGGCAGGGACACTATATTCACTTCTTTACGGCGAACAAGGAAGCAGTAGTCTAGCTGAAACTCAAAGATGTCAGATGTTCTCCAGCATAGGCTGAAGTTAAAACAGTGTTCGAAAGAGATTTAAATGCTAAAAACAGTCAGGATATTGCAGAAGAATTTGTAAACCTAAATGCCACACCTGATTATCAGGGCAGATTAGTTCCTAAAAATCACGCTCATGTCAAGAAAAGCTGCTAACTGCTTTGCACCTTTGAGGATCTACATATTTATGACTCTATACAGGTGAGCTACCTTTGCTGTGTAGGCAAGTAAATAAATGCAATACAAGGCAGAGTCTTAAGCTCAGAGCCATCGCATCAGAGAGAACAGCTGCTTGCTCACCCTTATACTCAGCAGTTCAGACAAAGGAAATGAGAGTTAACAGCGTCTCATCAGGACAAGCTACCACTCTTTGGAGGTAAAAAAATGATACAATCTGTCATGCCTCCCTGATGAATCTTGCTGTGGGTATTCGGAACACTACCTTTGGAAACCCAAGCATAGCTTTTATGTCCCAAGCAACAAGCAGAAGTGAGCCATACATCTTTGAGCTTGAACGTGCACTCAATACCTCTTTCAAATATAAGGATCTACCCCTACTAGGTTGTTGTACTTCTTTGGAGTGTACATTCCCTTAGAATGTCTCTCCTTCAAATATTACCATGATTCATTAATCATGATCAGCTGATCTGCTAATTTAGCTTAGATGAAAGTTTCTCCATAGACATAAATGCTAGGACTGGTACTCTTTCGTGAATGGTAAGAGGCCTCTCCATTGTCATGCTCACCTGTGTGTACATTTCTTTGAACGGATTTTTAACTGAAAAAAAATCTAAGTCAATGTCTAAAACATATGCATCCCCTTTCTGCAGTATTTGGCAGACATCTTTAACAACTTCCCTTATTGGGCATTCACTGTTTCTGAGAGAGCCTGATGCTGAGCACTCTGACAATGTTTCTGCCTTGTTCAGGGCACTTGCATTTTGTACTTCCTTTTTCTTCAGACTTGGGGTGCTGTGATCAAGGTCACCAGGAGCCACTGATGAAGAGGCAGAAGCGGTGCTTGCTGTGTCATCTGTATTTAGCTTCAGTCTCTTAGCAGATACTACTTCGCCATTTTCTTCCCGGCTGTTTGATGCTTCAGTAGGACTGATGAGAATGACATGCAAATTTAAAGGCTTCTGGTTTTCTAGCTGATCAGCAGGGACATAAAGACCATCACTTAAAAAGTAATGATCTGTACCTGTAACCCTACAATTGACAATAACTCACAGTTAATATACATCTTTGCAAAGAGCTTAGGAAAAAGCATGTGCACTTAAGGGATTCTGAGAAGAATAAATAGATGATTGATGGGTAACAAAAGCAATAAAACGGTGTACACAAAATTATTTATTTTAATCTGCAGGTTTTTAAATTGAAGTTTTTTTATACTTCTTTATTGCTGAATCAATATATTAAAATTCACTCTACATTTTTTATGATAGCCCTACAAGATTTTTAATGGATAAGAAAAAGATTCTACATTATGTGCTACTAAGATTTGCCATTGAATTGCATTTTAAAGACAACATTCAGAATTTAGCAAGATATTGTCAATATTATGGCATATAAGACTGCAAAGCTATGGATATTTCATCTTGGATTGCCTATTTTTTAAGGAAAATTCTGTTAGTTGTGTTTGAGAATTGCCCTGAAACCCATGGATATAGATTTAGTAAAAGTAAAATATTATGAATTAATAGGTAGCATTTAACTTTTCTTTACCACCAATATAGATTCCCTGTTCTAAGTGGGGGAGAGCAGGTAGCTCGAGGATGAATAGCTACATATCAATCGAATCCACGTAATTAAAAACAAACACACACCAACACTAAAAACTCCACTTACAGTGAAAATTTAAATAATATTATTTTCAAGCCATATTTCAGTACATTAAACCTTAAGCATCATAAATTCAGATTAAAAACCAAGCTTAAGAAGAAGTGTGAACAACTGCTCACTTGTGTTAAGGCCTCATTTGATTACAGGATATCATCATCAACCAGCCACAAAGACAAATAATTTCATGAGCAGCAGACATTTGAAGCTTAGTTCCCCCGTGTCTTGTGGCTGGATTATCCTAAGCCTGCTAAGGTGAGAGCCTGGATCACAACTTTATCTTGTTGATGGGGCATTCACAGGGCCTCTTCTCAGAAATTCTCCAAGGTTCAACACGAGCTCATGCTACAGCCTTTCCCTTAGTGGGACACTAAGCTATCTATTGCCTATCCAGCCACCTGTTGTCAACAAAACTTTTAGGAAGTTCACATTTCTGAGGATTCTTTCCCTTTCTTCCTTCATGATTTTTGTAAGCCTAGAACCTAAAGAAAAGATACTTGACTATCTTCAAAAGGCAGCTTGAAATGTTGTTTTCAAGGTTGCTAGCTAAGGTGACCAGAGGATCTGTGGGAGAGCTATTCAGCCATCATGAAGTCTTTCTACATGTGTGCTAGTTCTCATGGTTAAATGTAGCTGAAAGCACTAGCTTTTGTCTTATTATTTAGGTTTACTTTAGGCCTCAGATTCAGAATTGTAGAGCTTCTGTGTTTTTAGGTGGTAAAACAAAGTATTTCTCTGCTGTCTTCTGTTAAACGTGCCTCAAAAGATTTATTCTGATATGCTGGCAAGAGACATGATTTGTAAATGTCCATTCAAGCTGTACAAAATCACAATGCAGTGCATATGGTGAATGCGAAATTGTCATTGACTGCATCCTGCAGAATTGTGAGGCACTGTCACTGGAACTTGAATCACAGAATGATTAAGATTGGAAGGGACATCTGGAAGTCTCTTGTCAATCATCTCATTGAAGCAGAACTAACTTCAAAGCTAGATGAGGCTGCCCAGGGCCTCGTCCAGTTGAGTTTTGACTTTATCAAAGAATGGAGAATTCTCTGTCTGCCTGTGTACCTGTTTCACTGCTTAACTAGCAGATTAACCTAAAAAAAATGACAAAAACAAACCAATGAAAAAACCCAAACAAAAAAAACACACATGAGAAAAACAGACTCATCAAGGGAAGGGAAGAGATTTCTCCTCTTATTCAGCACCAGTGAGGTCACATTTGACATACGCTGCCCAGGGTTGGGCCTCCAGGACAAGAGAGATGACAACAAACCGAAGAAGGGCTGCTAAGGTGATTAGGGGGCCAGAGCACATGATGGGGAAGCTGAGGGAACTGGGTTTGTTTTGTCCTGATAAGGGAGGACTGAGGAGGATCTAATTGCTGCCCTCTGTTACCCAAATCCTCTGTTAAAAATTACTGCTTTCTGAGATTTTTACTTTAATGAAGAGAACCAATTTAAAACTTGGGTAACTGAAATGAAATGTGAATAGCTAGAATTACCTATAAAAAAAAAGAATTTAAGGCACAGTTTTAACTGTACCCACTCACACAAACAGTCAGTCATATTAGGTCCTAAGGAACTCACAAATACGAATTAAATTTTCATCTTTATCAAAGAATACAAAAAAAAAAAAGAAAAGCTATAGAGATAGCATTTATATTACTAGCATATGACAGCAGACAATTTACCTGATGGTAGTTGTTGATATGTCTTTCCCAATTAAAAAATGGTGTTTTCCTTCTGAGATCTGCTGAGCCCATGGTGGGTGAAGCCACACTACTTGAGAAATATGGCCAGCATAAACAGCAGGCATAATCCAGTTCTCAATACTTAATTCACTGTAATGAATGGAAAATGACTGGAGATAATACTGTTACTTTCCCTGTAAGTAAAACATGGTCAAGAACACAACAAACATCTTCCATATCTTGAAAGCCCTCATGCAAATCATCTGAAATTAGTGCTCTGTGTAAGGTTCACATGATCAAAGAAACAAAAAGAAGGAAATCTTTATTCGTAAGACAGACCAAAAATGTCTACAGTAGCGTTTAAAAAGTTAGGATTATAGAGTGCAATCAGCTTCACTCTTAGTATGGCACTTCGAGTATAAACTACATGGATTTGTTGTCCTTTTTCTCTTGATACATCACACGGAGGAAAGTACAAGGAGCATCATCAACACTATTCTAAATAACTTCAAACTGACCTCAAGGGAGTATTTTACTGTAAACTGCTCTAAGTAGATTTTAAATATAATCTCAGTAAATAAAGTGAGTCAATCAGCACCTACAGAATAGCAACTTTCCTGATTATCAACACACCATTTTTTTAGGTGTACGATATAACCCACAAAACTTCTTATTCATCCAACAAAGAAAACAAAATATTGGCTATGGGTAGCATGATACTATTACTTACATACCAATTACATCATCTTGTCATTGCTGTAAACCACCATAACACTGAAGTAATCAATACTTATTTTAAAAGAGGAAAAGAAAGACAATAGCAAACATCACTCTGTGGCTTGTTACCTACCGAAGAAGTTGGGGGAAAAGATTGGTCTTAATGATCTTAATAGGAAAATCCTGTTCAACTTCACATATTCACCATGTCAACGTAGGAGATGTTATTTCAATCTCAAAGTCAATTTTTCAGTATGAAAAGAGAAAGGCTGTTTTAAAAATCACAGCTATTCAGACATAAAGCATCCACTCAGGGTGCTGTCCTGTTACTCAGAGGAACTACTAATTGGCCTAATAACATGATACACTACTGAACAACTGAACAAAGTAAATTTGTAAGTCTTAAATGGCTTGATATGCAACAAATATTTGACCACATTCAAAAAACACCAACATAACTTTTTTCGTTAAAAAAAAAAAAGCGTTCAGCAAAAGTGAAAAGACAGAAGAAACAACTTGAGGCTGATTTACATATCTTCTGTTCATACGTCCTATGCAGTCCTACCAATATTCACTGTAAATCAAAGGCAGCAGGAAGTAGACACAAAGTATGCTCATGCAGTACACAGGACTTACCTAAAAAGAGCTTCTTTGTCAAATACAGTGTCTGCAGGCATATTCACAGGAATGAGAAGGTCTGGATGGGAATCAAGATGAACAAAGCTGATGTTACTGGCAGGAAGATGCTTTGAACCAATGGCACGATAGATGAAAGGCAGCACCTAAAACAACACAAATAAAAATATTTCCATTGTAACCAGTGAGCTGAAAAATGCAATGGCTTTAACAGCAAAAACACTAGTTCCACTCTTATTCCTTTAGAATTTGAGTTAGAGGGAGGAGGAGATGGAAGACAATACAAAGGAAAAACAACTCCAGTGGCAAGACAGCTCATGGACTGTAATCATTATGAGCCCAAGAGTTCCACACATGAGAAGCTGCTGAAGAATCACAGCTCTACTTCCTCTTTCCTTCTTTATAGGAAGTCTTGTTTGCAGAAGCTCTTCTCACTAATCATTCAACTCAATTCCTAGTTTTTTTCATTTACAGCTGAACCCCAGGAATGCCTTTCCTCTTCTGCAGAACATTGCCCCTGCATTGCCTTCTCCATGCTATAAAGCTTCCTCACCATACATGGGTGCTGTGGAGATAAAAACATCTCATTACTTGTGTTTTAGAAGTTAACTGATAGAGAATGAAAACTGACCCCACCATCATTTAAACTGTAGCTGATCTTTTAATTTATTCCCCTTGAAGAAAGGGCTTAATTCCTAATCCCTACATGATTTAGTGGCTGCAATAAAGAGACTACCTTTCTCAACTGCCCAACCTTATCCCCTGCTGAAGGTCTTCACTCAAAGGTGGGAAAAACAGGAGATGAGGCAACTCATCAATTTATAGCGCAGCAAACCACTGAAGTGCAATAATGTAGGGTGGTAAAATGAGAAAACTGATGGCTGATTCACGATACATCTTACACTGAACTGCAGTACACGGAGTCCCTCCCACAGTTACGGGACACTAACTGCCTTAGCTGCCAGAACAAATCCAGCAAGGATTGTGACTCACAGCCCTATTATACAGAGAATGTGAATACTGTAAAAGGACCGGGCAACAACAATTACACATGATCTCTACATTGCAACAGAAACAGAGCTAATTTTTTGGCATAAAACTGATTAAGAAGACAAATCCTGTTGTACTGCGTGGGCATAACCATAAAACATGACTGACAGCTGAAATTTGGACTGTATTCCATCTGTCCAGTAATAAATTCCTCAGTTTACCCACTACATATGCAGTTACAGGTACACTACTGTAATAGTAGATAAAACAAGGTTAAAAATAACAAGGGTTCCCTGATCCATGACTTTTACTTCTTTGGAAAAAGGAAGTAATCTGGCCGACCTAACAATCTACAATCTTTGCAATTGAAGTTTCATCTCAGGTAAGTGTTACTACACATTGTGAGACTAGGAGAGGATGGAGGAAGACATGAGCGACTGAGATCTCTAACCTTGCAAGTTCTCCTGCTTTGGATTAAGAACAACATTTCCTTTACATCAGCTGTTATTATTAATCAAAGTATGATGCTTCTAGTGACACCTTGCCCTAGAGGAACATCCGTGTCAGCAAAGGACCACATAAAGTTTCTATGAAGTTCTTACACTTTGGGATGAAAGGCCATATATGCTTTATGCAAGATAGACCAATGCATATACACAGATATATATGCTGTGTTTTCAGTATATTTAGTATGAATAGACTTTGTTAATTTAATTGAAAACAGAAGTATAGAGAGTAAAACAAAGACGAATCATTAATAGTCATTATCTCAGTACTCCTATCACAGTGACACTCTTAGTCCTCGGTTACCACAGAAAAACAGCTATCACAGCATCATACATTTCAGTGAGTCTTAGCAAAAATTACCTGTGTTAAAACTATTTACTTACAAGTTCAGAACATTATTTTCTTTAATAAACTTTATTACACTAAAATTTCTGTTTGCAAGACACTGATAGCGTTAATATTTTTCATTTTTATCTCCACAAGGTCTTCATGCCCCCAGCAATCCTCACTGAAATCAGTGGGCTTCTGCACCACTGGGTAAAGAATCTGCTTACCTAGGACTAATGCCTCAGCTTACGCTACTATAGACAAACCATATGGGAAACCAGAAAAAGCAGTTCAAAAGCAACTCCTTCTTCACCCCCTTGTTTAATTACTTAACTAAAAAAGGAAAGTTCCAAATTTAACATTTCTCATCAACTGGCAGTCATTCTGCTTGTTAGGATTTGATTATATTTACCAATTTGCTGTCGACATGTCATACACTGTGTAGGGTTGAGTTTCCAAGTACTGCACTGATGCCTAGCTAATTCTAAGAGCAGTGTAATATAGATACTATTTCCTTTCAACTATAGCAACTACGACCCAAAGGAAAAAAAAAAAAGTCAGCAATAATTGGTTAAAAAGATGGCAAAATCCGATCATGGCATTAATTAACCTGAATCACTGAATCAGGAAGGAAATTCAGGTCACCTGAGCATTGAACTTCATTTATGTTTCAGTAGTGAAAAAGAACGCAAGTTTTAGGTCTGTGCATGGCTGTGGAGACGAGGACTATTCCCAAGGAAGCGCCCAGAGTAGGGAAACCCCGGTTACACCGCGGGAAGGCGCATCCTCTCGAGAGGCCGCCAGCGACTGCACAGGGGATCCACCGGGCACCTCCCCTCGCTTCCACCTACCGGACTAAGCCTCCGCACCGCGGAGACGGAAAGAAACAAACGCAGCTACTCCCCATGCAGCACCTGAGGGACTCCCTATTCCACCGCCCGCCCGGCCCCGCCGCCCAGCGCCGGGCACTCACGTCCTGGTGGTCCTCCACCACCCACACCGGCAGCGCCGAGTAGGCCCGCAGGCAGCCCCCGCGGGACCGGGCCCCGCTGCCGGCCACCGGGCCCCTGCCGTTCATGCCGCGGCGGCTACGGGCTGGGCACGGCGAGGCCCGGCAGAGCAGCGCAGCCCAGCCTCCCTACCCTGCTCCCTCCCGGCGGGCGGTCCTTCCGCCCGCAGCGCCCTCCCACCACTTTCCTCTTCCGGAGCCGGCGCGCAGCGGGCCAAGCTAGCCTTGGCGGCGGGGCGCCAGGTGGGCTCGGCGGGCCCGGCTGCCTGCCGGGGGGCCGCGGGGCGGGCGGGGGCTTCCCTTGGGCCGCTCCGCTCCGCTCTGCTCGTGGTGCCGCGGTTCTCCGCGCGGCGCGGGGGGGCCTGGAGCCAGGGCGGGCGGCGGGGTCAGGTCTCCGGGGTGGGGGGGGGGGGCGGCGCGCCGGCGCTGGCGGGGGTCGGGGTGGCCGGGCCCAGGCGGCCCCTGCCGGCAGCGCCTCCCGCGGCAGCCGCCCGGCTGGCCTGCGGCTGAGGAGACCTCTCGGTGTGGGGAGCGGGGCCGTGCGGCGGGAAGGCAGCGCGGCCGAGCCTGGCCGGCCGGGTGTCGATCTCATCGCCGGGTTTGTCTCCGTTCTGTTTTCTGCCGACCCTTCGGTGGCCGTTGGAGGCCGTTACAGACCGTTGGGAGGCCGTGGTTGGATGAGGCCGGGTCTCAGTGCCCTGTTGCGCTCAGCTGTGCGTCTGCAGGGAGAGAAGAGTTTTTTCAGTGTTTTTTAAGAAACCTGTGTTACTTTTGTGTGTGACAGCTTCCACCAGCACAATAAATTTCCTCTTCTAGGTGACAGGAAAAGGAGAGTTTGTCCTTTCCAGTGTTTTTGAACTTGCTTAAATTGAAATGACAATTGAATGTGACCAAAGTTTGCAGCAGAGGGAGCTTTAAAATAATTTGGGCATTTAAAATCATTTCATGTATCTTTTTTGTATTTTATTGCAGCTGTGATTCTGTGCATTCTGAAGCACTGAATTTAAGGTGGTAGAACCAGAGCAGTTCTCTGGTGTTGTGGAAGTCTTAGAGTTCTGTTTAAGAGAGAGCTGATAAACAAGACCTTTTGTTTGAATGTTTGAATGAAATAACATGTTAAAAAGAAATGGCTTTAAGGCAAGGCACCATGGTACAGTAGCCTTTGCTTTAATTTGTTTAAGGTAATAAGAGTTTAGCTCAGCCTGTTTAAATAAAATGTGTATATAAATGTCAGCAAAGTATAAAACAGTTTTCTGTTACAAGCCTGAGCTATGTAAGATCATGACTGGAGAACTAAAGCAAAATTCATTCAGGATCTAATGTATTAGAATGAATAATGACAAAAGGTTGCACTATTGCAGACAAAGTAATGGAAATGGACTTCCTCCCTCCCCCTTGTTTCTTTTTGAGAGCTTTTACAAGGTTGGAGGGTACTGAGCAGGCACAGGCTGACTGGAAGGAAGAAGTGGCTTTACCATCATGGCCACTACCTCCTAGAAATGCGGGATTCTCACTTTGGCCTTTGGTTGCTCCGGAGAGGGAATGAATGCCACCGCCACCAATTCTAGTGGCTTCCACTAAGCCCTGTGTGTGTAAGGAGAGACTTAAGGTCCTCTTGGTTCTGAACCCTTGATGTCAGTCCTTTCCCCCTTCGTTTCTTTTCCTTTTTCCCTCCGGTTCACCAGAAGCTGTCTGCTGTCTGTCAGCAAGCTACATCTCTTGCAGCACTGGCACCAGAATGCAGCTGAAAGCAGTGCTCTGAGCAGTCCAGGTTGGCCATGTTGCATGGTGGCAGGTGGGAGAATATTCTGTGTGTGTACTTCAGCATCAGCAAAGCCTCAGTAAAAGGGAGGCTTTGTTTTCTTTATGTAGTGATCTTTCCAATTATGTGTGTGTCTTTCCTTTCTTTCTCTCCCTCCCCCTTATGGAAAACAGGATTTGACTTATGCAACTGCTTAACTAATTTTTTTTTTCCTCTCCTTCCATTCCAGCCAAGACACCGTGAATGATTTTTTTATTTTATTTTAAATGTTTTTTTCCTTTTTTCCAGTTCTTGAAACTTAACATTGTAATTAAAGAATGAATTTTAACTTTAATGAAGCACAGTGGTTTTCATTTATAAACATTAATACAATGCATTAAATACATGCATAGTTTTGAGCAAGACTTAAGCCTACTTGAAGCAATGGCAATTGCTGGAAGGGTAACAGGGCCAAGGAGGCAGCTGAGGGATTTTTTAGGAACCATTTATTTCAATGAAAATGGAGTAACAGCACAGTCTATGTAATTTTTTTTTCTGTAACCTGTAAGATTCTCATTCCACAAAAATATACTTACCTAGCTTAAAATACTTTGAAGTATGTGTTGAATTCAGTCCTTTACTAAATTGGGGTCTCAATTGTGAATGTAAATTGCTACTATCTCATTTAAAATTTACATGATTTGTTGGACCAGGTGACTTGCAATGAGGTGTTAGTAAAGCCATTCTGCCTGAAGTTTAGAATCATGTTCTAGAAAGGACTCCTCATTATGGGACTTTGGATGACAATCGCAGTTGTTAACATGAGTGGTTTCTTTGGTGTGGGGTAGCTGAAGGCTTTATATCAAAGTGTCTAGTGAGTACTAGTAGAGGTGCTTGTATCCTTGGCCAGTCATCATATCAATCATTTGTTGAAATTAACATTGCCTTAAGTCAGAGAGCATGGTCCAGTTTGGGTTCTGGATTAAAGACAGTAGAGTGTTTTCATGGATTAGAGGCTTAAAGGAATCAAAGGGGCATTAAATGACCTGTACTAGACGTCCAAGGAGCACAAAGCTCCCAGTGAAAGTCAGTGGACATCATTCACTGCTTCTGTTAAAGGAAACTGCAGAAATTGTAATTTCAGTGCTTTGGGAGTAGCTCCTGCAAATGCATTAAGGACATACTACAAAAATTGTGTGACACTGGACTTTTATTTTCCTCATTAAAGGTGAGCCATGTCTTTCCATTCCGGGCGAGGATGTCCCCGTGGTCAAGGGGGACCAGGAGCAAGAACTTCAACACAGACGTACCGCCCTCAGAACCTACGGCAGCTTCACCCACAACAGCCCTCTGTACAATACCAGTATGACCAGCAAACTGCCCCTCCAACAACCTATTCAAACCCTCCAACCACTGGTTACATGCCTCCCAGGCCAGACTTTGTGCCCTATCCTCCTCCAGTGCCCCCTTCCACGCAAAATCCCATCAGCCAGTGTCCCATGAGGCCACCATTTCCAAACCACCAGATGAGGCAGAGCTTCCCGGTGCCTCCGTGCTTCCCTCCTGCTCCTCCACCAGTGCCAAATCCTAGCAACACTCCCATGCCAGGAACTCCTGCTGGGCAAAGCACCTTTCCTTACATGATGCCTCCTCCCACGGTGCCGCATCCCCCGCCCCCGCCAGTCATCCCACAGCAAGTCAGCTACCAGCCTGTGTACTCAGCAGGGTATTCACAGCAATCGTTCCCGCTACCTAACTTCAATAGCTATCAGCACAACTCTGGCTCCTTTCAGAGCAGCACTGCCAACAGCAGTGGCGGCAGCAGCCATTTTCGGCACACGAGTCAGTACCAGGGAGAGAAGTCGCAAAGTGATCGGCGGTCTCCAGACAGGAGCAAGCACTACGATGAGCACCGACATCGTGAACACGGTCACATCCACGGTGACAGGCATCGGTCCGCTAACCATGGGGATCGTCGGGATCGAGGCCGGAGTCCAGATAGGAGGAGGCAGGAAAGCAGTCGGCACCGGACAGATTATGACAGAGGAAGGGTATCGCCTCATCACAGAAGTTACGAGCGTAACAGGTAACTTGAGGTATCTTCTGCCTGCAGAGGGAGAGCTGTCATTGTCCCATAGTATTTGTTTGCATCAGTGTTCTTCCCTCACCCTTGTTTTTCCCTCTAGCTTGCGAGGTAGCCACTACTCAGGTCTGATGGAAAGAGCTACTGTTTTGACACCTTTGAGGTGTACTGCTTCTGCCTCACCTTTGTGAGCTGGCAGACTTGTCTCTCTTCCATGGAGATAGCTGGAAGCAAAGAAACTCTCATTTGAAAACTGAGTGGATTGCTGAGTAGTGCTCTACTCCCTTGGGTATTTACCATAGCAACTTATGCACATGTGGCATGAAAGTAGAGTTGGCACAACTTTGTTCAAAAGACTGTGTTCAAAGTTAAGCCTTACAAACAGTTAAGACCCAGCACTTCAAATTTCAAGATTTAGGTACCAGAGTTAGGGTTCCAGGTGTTACTTGAATTTGGTCTTTCTTTGAGTAAGCTCTGTATTTGTAGAGAACCAGCACTTGGGAGGGGTTTATAGTCTGATAGGTGCAAATATCTAATCCCTGCAGTGACGTGTTTTAGTGAAAAGCATATTGTGCAGTGTTCTTCATCCTGCTCTGTCCTCATCCTTGTGGGAGAGCAGCACAGATGTGTGCAGACTTCACAGGACCTCCCAGTGGGTGCTTAGACCTGCCTGTGTGATTCTGTTCAGGATGAAGACCTCAGCAAGCCAGTCTGTGATCTCAAGAGAGGACTGAGGTGAAAATCAGCATACCCCAGTTAAAAGAAATAGGCAAGTTGTAGGCTACGTTGACATCTTATGATTCAGATGGATGAGCATGGACTGCTTATTTTGGGATGTATCATGAAGTTTCTGTCCATGTGCTTTGTAGACACAAACAGCTTGCAAATTGTGAACTGACCTGATGCAGTTTGCTGCGTGGTGTTTTAGAGTAAACCATCATCAGTTAAATCTTTCAGATGTCTTAGGTTTGCTCTTTTTGTGTCTGATGATCTAGGTCAGAATATTCAGAGAGAGGTACTGGAAAGTTAAGTATCTGAATATTTATCAGGGCATCTGGATCACAGGCTCTAATTTTAGAAGCTCTGAGCTTTCTGTCACAGGTGAAACATGAATTTATACATAGTGCCTGTGGAAATGAAGCCACTTTGATTTAGATATGCAGAGATTTAATTGCGGAACCTTAGACAGCTGTATTCAAAAAAAAAAAAAAACAACCCACACCTCACATTCAGTAAGTTTACTTTGATTTCCAAAAGAGGATTTTCCTAAAACTAAATGCAGCTGGCATTAAGGCACTGGCCTTTTCTGTATGATGAGCTTGTGGAATTTCCTGCCCTTTGTAGGTAACTCAAATATTTGCCACATAATTTCACAATTTATTGTTTAGATTTTAAAGTTCAGTTTTAAGTTTTGAAAATGCATGTTTGCAGCAGCTTCTTTCTCAAACATTTATGGTTTACTGCTTGAGGCCAACAGCTTCCAGGTCTACTTGACAATGTATCTGCTTATTTTAATGAGAACTGTTTGCTGGGCCTGGTGTGTTTTTTGCACAGCATCCATCTCTGAAGCAAATCAGATGGCATAGAATATGCTCTCTCTGAAGACTGAAATCCATGCTTGAACAAGGCACAGGCAGAGAAGGGTGAACAGGTGTGGGGAAGAACAATAGATAATTTATATGAACTTTGTGCTTTGTAAATTTGTGTTCTATTTCATGCTATGCATATGGAAACATACATATATATGTTCATAAATAATCTTGACTCATTCTGTTAGCCCACCAAACCACCTGAGGCACATATTTATAATTCCTTGTGTATCAGCAGACTCATTTACTAGGAGATTTGACATACACAAACGATTGTGGACTAACAAGTTGTCAGCTGTTAGCAGAGTATGAAAACTGCCTGTGTGATCTTTGCTGCCTCACGTACACAGTAATTTCATAGAATCATTTAGGTTGGAAAAGACCCTTAAGATCAAGTCCAACCATTAACCTAACACTGCCAACTCCACCACTAAACCATGTCCCTAGGCACCACATCTACATGTCTTTTTAATACCTCCAGGGATGGTGACTCGACCACTTCCCTGGGCAGCTGGTTCCAGTGCTTGGTAACCCTTTGGGTGAAGACATTTTTCCTAATATCCAATCTAAACCTCCCCTGGCACAACTTGAGGCCATTTCCTCTCGTCCTATCGCTTGTTACTTGGGAGAAGAGACTGACACCCACCTTGCTCCAACCTCCTTTTACGTAGTTGTAGAGAGCAATAGGGTCTCCCCTCAGCCTCCTTTTCTCCAGTCTAAACAACCCCAGTTCCCTCAGCCGCTCCTCATAAGTCTGGTGCTCTAGACCCTTCACCAGCTTCGTTGCCCTTCTTTGGACATGCTCCAGCAGCTCAGTGTCTTTCTTGTAGTGAGGGGCCCAAAGCTGAACACAGTATTCGAGGTGCGGCCTCACCAGTGCTGAGTACAGGGGGACAATCACTTCGCTAGCCCTGCTGGCCACACTATTTCTGATACAAGCTGGGATGCTATTGGCCTTCTTGGCCACCTGGGCACACTGCTGGCTCATATTCAGCTGGCTGTCGACTACCACCCCCAGGTCCTTTTTCACCAGGCAGCTTTCCAGCAACTCTTCCCCAAGCCTTCAGTTAATTTAAAGCTCTTTTGCACCAGAAATATGTTTGGATGGTCAAGTTCTTTATGTGTATGTGCAAGTTGAGTCTTGTAGATCAGATTCATAGTTTCAGCATGATGCAGATTTTCTGTGTCTGTCAGTTTTTTGTGTGTGCTTGAGGTGGCTGTCAGGAAGAGAGGACTTGCCTGAAACACTTGAATGACTGCTGTGCTTACAAAGCTATTGTGCATGGAATAGGTTTTCTTTCCCTTCCTTGAGGCATTAAGAATGGTTAAAGATACAATAATCTTACCCTTTGTCATTCGTAACAAGAGAAGAGGAAGAATGGCAGCAAGTCCTGTGGTGAATTTATAGAAGTTACCTCTGTATAGTATGAATTAACCGTCGTGTTGAGATAGATGGCTTTATGACAAAGGCGGAGGAGATAGGTCACTGTCTTTTACAAATTTCTTGAAGGTCAGCATTAAGAATGTCGGGGTTTTTAGCAGTCAGCACGTGTGTGTCATTTTGCATAACATGATCTTAGCCTGCTTCTGTGCTCCTTTCAGGTGTGGAATGTATGAAATGCCAGATTTCTCATTTAACTTATGTTTTGAACTCTCCAAGGGAGCGGGAGAGGGAGAGGCATAGGCACCGTGACAGCAGAAGATCACCATCACCAGACAGATCTTACAAAAAAGATTACAAGAGAGCAGGAAGGTAAGGAAGGTTATATTCGGTCTCTTGTGTATTTGAGGCTCTGTGCATCCACACGTGTGGGTTTTTGTGTATGCATATGTGCCTGGTTTGAAACTCAGAAAAGATGAGTGTCTTAAATTTATAACCATCTGTTTATATGTGCAAATGTCAGTTATCTCAAGACCTTTGTCCTGGTTTCGGCTGGGACAGAGTTAATTTTCTTCTTAGTAGCTGGTACAGTGCTGTGTTTTGGATTTAGTGGGAGAATAATGTTGATAACACTCTGATGTTTTAGTTGTTGCTAAGTAGCGCTTATCCTAAGCCAAGGACTTTTCAGTTTCCCATGCTCTGCCAGCAAGCAGGTGTGCAAGAAGCTGGGAGGGAGCATAGCTGGGACAGCTGACCTGAACTAGCCAAAGGGGTGTTCCATACCATGGAACGTCATGCCCAGTATATAAACAGGGGGGAGCTGGCTGGGAGGTGTGGATTGTGGCTCGGGAACTAACTGGGCATCGGTCAGCGGGTGGTGAGCAATTGCATTGTGCATCACTGGTGGTTTTTTTTGTTTGTTTGTTTGTTTGTTTTCCTTCCTCCCCCCTTTTTTGTTATATTCCTTTTCATTACTATTATTATTATTATATTTCATTATTACTATTGTTAGTATTATATTTTTACTTTAGTTATTAAACTGTTCTTATCTCAACCCATGAGTTTTACTTTTTTTTTTTTTTTTTTTTCCCCCCTCTTTCCTCCTCCTCACCCCACTGGGAGGGGGAAGGGGGAAGCGGCTGCATGGTGCTGAGTTGCTGGCTGGGGTTAAACCACAACAACCTTGTAGAGTTAGAAACAGGATTAATCTCTGGAGAGGGGGCTTCACTGCTGCGTCCTAAAGACTTCCTCTTACATCTGCTTCCAAGATTATTTAAAGTCATTCTATGTTTAGACCATCTTTTAGGAGCCTTTTTTATATTGATGCTCCTTTCCTTCTGAATCCTGGATAGTTGAAATCAGTGCAACATTATTGGCTTTGTAGGCAGAGGAGATTAAAATAAAAAGTAGTTTTTCTACATTCAGCTTTTGAAAGCATTACTCTTGCAATACATAAGAAATATCACAGGTTGTGTTGTTCAAAGGAGTGCCAGAGTTAGAGTAACACAAGCAGTGTGGCTTCTGTATAATCCTTCTAATAAAACCCTAATTCTTTTCTCATGCAAATAGTTTGTGGGCTATGTATTAAAACTTCTTTATATTGTAACTTTTAGTTGTGAATTATGTGACTTTTCGTTTTTAGTGATGAGTTGCCAACTTTGGAACAAAATTAAAAGAAAGTCATCCAAAATGCAAGTAGGAATTTTAATCTAAAATAGCATATATTTTTTCATTCTAATTATTGAATAAGGTTTAAAATACAAAAGCACTTTCAATTTTAAGTCACTTTTTATAGTAGGTCAGAACTACAAAGTACTCTTTATGGTGCAAGTTAAAAGCAGGAAAAGGCAATTGGATATTGCTGTAATTTATATGATAGAATGATGTACTGATCTGAAGCAAACTATTTGTTTTTCATTATAAAACTGTCACTGTTAAATAATAAAGAGAATTGCTTTTTTTTTGCTTTTTCCCACTAAGCCGGTCTCCAAGCAGAGAGAGAAAGAGACCCCGATGGGAAGAGGACAGAGAAAGGTGGTCTGAGAACCAGAGCTCCAGCAAAGAGAAAAATTACACCGCTATCAAAGACAAAGAATCAGAGGAGAATGCATCTGAAAAAAATGAAGAGGAAGATGAGGAATTACTTAAGCCAGTCTGGGTTCGCTGTACCCATTCTGAAAGCTATTATTCCAATGACCCTATGGATCAAGTGGTATGTTTGTGAGGGAACTCTAAAATTACTGTACACAGTCCTTTATTGATTATTTGATTACTTGATTGATATGAACCCTTCAGCAGGATCATGTTTTCTGTCATTTAATCCTTCTCTCCTCCCAACCATCTCAGTCTTTTAACGCTGTTAAGGGCTTTATTTGTGGTATTCTTCTCTATTTTCATCAGTTTCTTCTGTCTGTTTGCATTCAGATTAGTGGTACATGGAAGAGGGGTACTTTTTTGTCTCCAGGAGGGAAGGGTGGGTTTTTTTCCATTATACCTGTATTTGAGCAAAGAGGCATCAAGCACCGTATATTCCCACAACCTTGGAGAAACTTTGTACAGAAGCAGGAAGTCAGGATTCTTTGTATTTGACAATAATGCTTGCTGGTGGAGTAGTGATGGGGGGGGGGAGGTTTCTGGGATTTTTGTGGGGGTGTTTGTGGGGGTGTTTGTGGTTGTTTGTAGGGTTTTTTTGAGAATGGCACGGAGAGTGAATTCATGGTAATTCAAAGCAGGCAACAAAATGAGCTGGGTTTTGTGTTTCTTGTGTGTGATAAAATTCTTTTTAATTGCAAAATACATTCACAGGTCTCCTCTTTCTTCTGAACCTGTTAAAAATCAATGCTGAGCTGTACTAAATATGCTTAGCCATAGTTCTGCTTCATTAGGCCAAAGGTTTGATGACAATGCACCAGCAAATGAAGTAATTTCTCTGCTAATTCACCTTCTGGAGCAATGTAGTGGTATGCTAAAGCCTTAACAAGTATTTCCATGTTTCATTGAACTACACAGATGTGTCTGTTCCCACTCTTGCTTTTCATCGTGAAATGCTGGTACATGTTGTGTTCATGTGCTATTTCAACACAGTCTTTTTTTGTTGTTGTTGTTCTGTGTTTTAATTAACAGGGGGACTCTACTGTGGTAGGAACAAGCAAGCTCCGAGATTTGTATGAAAAGTTTGACGAGGAGTTAGGAAAGCGACAGGCCAAGGCCAAAGCAGCCAGGCCACCGTGGGAGCCACCAAAGACCAAGCTGGATGAAGATTTAGGTAGGCAGAAATGATGGCAAAGCTCTGAAATGGAATAATCTGTAGTTAACCTGGTTTTGGTAGTTGTGTGTATTTAATAATGTTGGTAGGTTAATCTGTGGTTTTTATATCTGTCCTTTCTATTGCATATCCATGCGAGTTTTACTGTTGCTTTTGACTGAAGTAGAGCTAGATTCTTGACCCAGAAAACCTGAGGGAAAATTGAGAGTATCCAGCACTGCCTTATGTGAAAGTCTCTTCCATGGCATGAAAGCACCCTGAGCATGATCAGATAGGCCAAAGTATGGTGCACAAGAGGCTTTGAGGAGCTCCTGGTCTTATATTTCGAAAAAGGAAGTAAGAGTAGTGGTGATAAACTACATTTTGAAAACTGATACTTCTGCGTAAGATCATAGTAAGCAGAGTTGCACAACCAAAATACAATCCAGAAGAAAGATGAACTCAGTTCCATAACAAGCAGCCATATGAGTTTATTTGCATTGTCATGCACCACCCATATGGATCTTCTTGCAGTGAAATAAGTCTGCTAGCTCTATCAGTTATTGGGGAAATACTGGTTGAATTAGCAGGGAATACTTTTTGATAGCAAATTGTCTACTCAGAAGTCAGTGAAAGCTATTTTTCTAATTTTGTTTTGTGAGAACTGTTAGCTGTTCCTTTTATACTTCCAGCATTTTGGTGTTTCATAGTGTGTTTCTCAGTCAGTTGCATTAGTTCAAGAAATTCTTAGGCATATGACATTAATTTAGATACTCTGTTGGGCTTGCTTTTTAACTGATGCTTCATGTTTGCCTGTTGAGCTGCTTCAGACTCGTATCTGAGCTTAGTAACTCTTTAAAAGCATATATCAAAAATTGTGAAGTTGAAATACAGGTATATAATGACATGGTCAGTTACATGCTGGCAGTATAAAATGATACAATAAAGGTGAAAGAAAAAATAAACACAGATTAATAAAATGTGAATTCACTTTTGTAAAGGAAACACCTTTTTTATGTTTTTTTGAACAGCAGATTTGCACATACTTAAATTCACTCAAGAATCACTAGCAAAGTTAACTGTGGGGTTTTTCAGGAGGTATATTTTCATGTGGATGAAGCAAGGACAAAATTGCTACGTTCAACATACCTGTGTAAAGCTTTACTTCCTCAGATCTCTGCAGAAAGAGTTGCTTTGCTGCTCCAGGCTGAAATATGATAGGGCCAAGAGCAACTTATCTGTGTTTCTTTTTCCACTCTTTTCTGGAGGACCCGAAGGCTCTGCATCTTCTGCACTGGTCCCCTGGCCTGACTTGATGTCTGTGCCAGCTTCTCCTACAGCCATGCTTCTATAGTGTCTAATAGTTTGTCTTATTTTGTGCGTAAGTAAATGCTGTCTCTGTTCTGCCTTGTGTTAGCAGTAATTGTGTATTGTAGTGAGATAGCAATGCACTCCAAGAGTGCTTTTAGATCATGAAAGGCTGATTTCAATACATGAAATCCCAAAGTTCTGCATTGGTCTTTCAGAACTCCAGCTTACTCTCACAGGTCCCACACTCATTTTGCACCTAAAATTAGTCTTATACAACTGATTAATGTTTATCAGAGAACTTTTAAAACTCAAGTGTTTGTGAATATTTTTAGCAATGTACGTGTATGCACGTTTAGACAAAACTTGATTTGAGCTGAGCATGTATGACCTATGTAAACCATATGTCCCAAGGACATATTTTAATAACACCTTACACTGAATTATGGACTGTATAAAAATACATCTTGATTTAAAAAAAAAAAAAGAGAAACATATTTTACTAGTAATATTTTACTAGTAATATTCTCTCATTTTCTTTCTCTTCTTTTTCTTTTAACTAAGGAGAGTCTTGTATTCAATGAATACACATATTTTAAACCATAGTTTCACAGTATTTCAAAGCATTGGCAGTGTAGTAATATGTTTTCTCTTAAGTCAAAACTTAGAAATGGAAGAAATGTTGCATCCTTCCTTCCAAGAATAATAAACCTTACTTGCATCATGGTATATGTCTTGGCTATGAAGGCACGTATTTAAATTGGAGCAGAGGAGATCTGTGGAAATGAGTGACATTACATGCATAAGAAAGGGAGTCGCTTGTAAGTACCATGGGAGGTTAGAGATATGAGAGATCGGGCTCTGGGTTTTTTGTGTGGGGTGTTGTTTTTTGTTTTTGTGTTTTGTTTTTTTTTAAATTAAGTCCAGACACTTATTAACATTACTTTGACAATACCACAAAGGAGACATTTTAAGAAGTCTCGGACCGTCTTCTGTTCTTTTTTTTTTCTTTAGCATTATTCTCCCCTCTGATACATCAGAAAAATTGTTTCAGTTAATACAAAGAAAGATGTCTTAAAAAAAAAAAAAAAAGTAAGCAGGACAACGCACAGAACAGGGCTTCCAAAAAACTTATGACTGGATTCTCTCAGCTAGTAGTTCCAGGTTTTCTTCTTGTCTGTGGTTTCTAATATGTGATAATGAATTTATTAGGCATAATTGATTTTGAAAAATGAGTCTTAACAGTACATGTTCTATAATAATTCTATACATATGTGCTGTTTCGAAACTCTTAAATAGACAATAGCTTGCTATAGACAGGAACATTTTTAGGTAAAATGAAGCTAGACATAAGCACTTTGCTCATAGCAAGCAGAATTAACTTAAACAACAAGAGGTTCTGTTTAGCTCATGCTAGTGACCTTATGTGTATTCTTTCTCTTTTCTCTCTCTCTCTTTTTTTTTTTTTAAACTTTACAGTAATACTTGTATTGGTTGTAGCTCTATAATCTTTATTGTCAAGTAACTGAAATTTTTCTTATACAACTGATCAGTGGTTCTCCTGGACAGCTAAACAGCAACCTCTCATGCAGGCAAACAGATGCAGTTGTTACAGGCATTTAATATCCATAGCATTTGCTGTCATTTTTAATTAAAAATGCAGTTGCTGTCCCTCTTTTTGTTAGTGTGAATGTCATGCACAACTTTAATAACTTTCAGTATGCCACACTTAGCTATGTCATGCTAAAGAATGCGTTGCTATTGGAGAAGAGAGTGTGTGGAAGTGTTTTTCAGCTGACTTTATTTTTCCTGTGTGAATCAGAGAGCTCCAGTGACTCAGACTGTGACTCTGAAGATGACAGCAGCTGCTCTAGCAGTTCAGATTCGGATGTTTTTGACGTCATTGCAGAAATTAAGCGTAAAAAAGCACACCCTGATCGTCTCCATGAAGAACTGTGGTACAATGATCCAGGACAGGTACAGTGAGAGGAAAAAGTACTGTGTGTCTGAAAGTCATTCTCCCCTGTAAACCATAAATTCTGCATTGTTGTCAAACACGCTGAGTGACATCTATTTCAATACGCATTTTTTACCCCCCTTTTTGCCTTTTCTCTCTCATCTTCTTCAAAGCACTTCCCTTTTGATTTCAGGAGTGTGGTTCCAGCTCATGAGTCCTGGGGATTATTCAGCTGGAATCACGTCTGACAGTGTTAATAAAACCTGAATTGCTAACAGTGTACTAATGCTATCCTCTTAGCCCTGAGATAAAGGTACACAGATGAATTCTGGGATGGAGAAAAGGCAACATGTTTACCTCCTTTACAAATTTTTCACCTAAAAGCTCTCAGCTCATAATGATAAATAATGTTTTAAATATGCAGTTAGCGCTCCTAATTTCTTCTCTAATGGTTCTTTTGTAATTGCATGGAGATTATAGTTCTCATTAAATGTAATTGCTGAGCTCATGAAGTGTTGTTTTGAATGTATACATTGCACAGAAGACTAGTTTTTGTTTGCAAATTTGCCATCTTCATCTTTCTTAACTATTTTACAGTCTATTGTAACTCATTGTCAAATGGCACCTCAGTAAATTTATTTTTCTGGCACTTTGTGTGATGCATGAGTTTAGCATGCAACAAATCATAATGTGAAGAAATACTGCAATGCTTCTTGCCACTGTGGTAATTCAAAGGTCTGTTGAATATTCTATTACAGATTCATATTTATGCTTCTAGTTAAAAAAAAAATAATAATTTGACTGAGCATAGCTAGCTGTTTTTATTTGTATGGAAAACAAAATTAGCGAACTGTTTAGATATTTAACTGAAAAAATTGTGTAGCTCTTGGGCACACTTCAAAGTAATGTTCTAGGCCAGAATATTAGCTAAATAAAAAGTAGTGGAATAACTGTAGGATGAATAGATTCAGGAATGTGTGGTTTATGGGTTTCCTGCTGAAAAACTTTCTTTCCCAAAAACTTTCTTGAAACTGACTCTTCATCTTTCTTGAAGGGGCTGAAATCAGATCATGGTGAGCTTGTCAGTGCTGTACTACTTCTGAGTAGATTTTATTTGAAAACGTTTGAAGTTTTCCTAGGTATTTATCTGGTATGCCAAAATGCTTTCTAACTATCACTACATAAAATGGGAATGATCGCTGTGCACACTGGTGTGTACAAGTACACTGTCTGACATGGAACTAGATTTTTAGAATGGGTCTTCCCAACCCTTCAGTCTGAGCAGTGTGTTTGTTACTTTGGATAATCTCCAGCAATGCTGGCAGTTGCCGGAAAATAAACTGTTGAAGCCTATGCCACCACAGTGACCTTTTTCTTACAAGTGTTATCTGCTTGTTTGTGTTGCTCTGTTGGTCAGAGAAAGTTAGAAGCCATTGCCTATGTAAAATTGTGATCTTTCAACATAATTTTATCATCACTTCATGATTGCTCTTCTGCATTTTTTTCCATGAGTGGTGTCATTAGGGACAAGATAGATATGTATCTGACTTGCTTCTCAAGTCCTGGGCTTTACAGGTACTTCAGATCTTGGTCAGTTTTGGTCCGTGCATTTAATGTAACAGAGGCAGTGTTAGTGCTGAACAGAGCTAAGAATTAAGGAAGAGATTTTAAAAAATAAGTGATGATTACTTTAATAGCCTCAGTAGGCCCTTATTTTTGGGGGAATTATGAGCAATTTGCTGTTGACTGTATTTTTTAACTCTCTTCTGTTTTGTGGCTGCATAAGCCAGTGAGGAAGTATGCTTTTACGTATAAGCATGATTCAATTTCATTGAGCCTGTACTTTCCTCAGGGGTTTCAGAGTGTGGAAAAAAATGCATGAACAAAAAGCCGTCATGTCACTCTTCAGATTGCATGACTAACTTCCCAAAGGAGTAGAGAAGTGCCCTACTTCTTATGTTCCTTTGCATGTATGCATTGTGTCAGTCTGAAGAAATTAAACTGAGATGAACATTCAGAGAATTAACATCAAAAATAAAAAGTTACGTCTGTCTCTAAGTACAACTCTCTAAAGACTACATAAACAGCAGTTTGGTGGTTCTTGCTTCCTGAGGTATTTTCACGTTGTATCTATTGTGTGATGATGCTATTTAGCCCCACCATGGACGCTGTTCACATTTTCAAACTGCTTATAATGGCATGGAAAGTTCTGCTGTTTTTTTTATTGCATTGCAAGGTTGTCAGGTTTTCCCTAAGTCTAAAAAAAAAAATGTTTCAGTTCTTGGATTCAAACTTTGAAAAACTCCATTAAAGCCTGGGATTGGGAGCTTAATTTGTTTCTCTGGTTTGGTTCTGATTTTTTTGTTGTTGTTGTTGTTGGATTTCTGCAATGGGCATGATGTTAAGAGCAGAAAGCTTTAGGGTATTGCAGTAATTCATAGTGTGCATTGAACTTGGTCATAAAAGTGAAAAGACAGACACTAGCTTTATACTGTGTGCAATGGCCCTTTTTGGTATAGCTACTTGATGCACCCATACAGAATACTGAATTGGATATTTTTTCCCCCTTCCTCTTTTTTACTGATCTGTTCGCAGGACGGATTTGAAGTGGTCCCATTAGTTCTGTAAAGTACCAAGTAAATCTCAAATGGTCTGCTTTGCGTACTTAGGATGATAAACTTGCCGCATGGCAGAGGGGTTAGTGAGGTATGGGATTTCAGTCAGTGAACTTAGTGGAACTGTTTGAACGTGGAGATTTCAGCATGTAAATATTTGCATGTGCGTGTTTAGGGCCTGAATTTCATTTTAGGCAGACAGCGTGCTGTTTGTATGTATAAGAAATGGAAAAGGTGTATATGATAGTAGAGTGGTACAATTCTGCTGACAGCGTTTTTCCATCTTGTGCTACTGAAACAGTGATGAAGTTCTAATGCTATTGTGCAGTTTTCTTATATTAGTCTATACTGTTTTCAATTTTATTGGCTTAAGAACATCCACTTAATCTAAGCAAGACAGGCTTTTAGAAGCATCAGCACTCCAGGCATTAAAACCAACATACCCTTCCAAAACCGTTTTTCAATAAAAACATAATCATATTTTGTTTTTGACAGATGAATGATGGACCTTTGTGCAAGTGCAGTGCTAAAGCCCGACGAACGGGAATAAGACATGGCATTTATCCTGGCGAAGAGGTAAGTAATTCTAAGAATTGCAATTATGAATACAAACTTGCTGCTGTAAACTCATACTTCGGTTGATTTGAGTTTTTTTTTTCCATGATTTACAGGCTGAGTAAAAACTCCTGTGCGACTTTAAATCACTTAGTTGTGTAACCTCATATTTCAAATGCAATGCTGGTAATGAAATCCACCTGAAAACTATGGAAAACTTTTGCCTGCATTTGTTTAGTTCTAGGGGTTTTTTTTTAAGTTTCTGAAACACAATTACATTAATAAAAAAGAACTTGTGGTCAAAGATCTACCATCTTCAAATGAATGAGTATGTTATGAGGGCCCTCTCTGTGAAGGGATTGCTTTAAGAGTAAAAGGAAAAGTAAATAAAATAGTAATTCTGCTACTGACAGGAGCAGGAAGCTTGTCAGGAGGTGTTCTTGCCTTAGCACTAGAGCAAGTCTGCACTGCAAACTGTCAAACAGTTTATTAAGTTCTTTATGAATACGTGATTAGAAAAAATGACTCCATCAGCTTCCTGAAACACATTTCAGAATGGTAGTACCTTTCTTTTTGAAAAATGTTGTTGAAATAGTGTTTGGTTATTTTCCTTAAAAATATTCATTTATACAGAATGTGCTTCGTGATCAGTGTTGTTTCTGGAAATAAAAACAGTGCTTGGATGACCTCAAGCTTTTTTATTCTAAAAAGCTTTGTTCTCGTGAAAGAATTGGAGAACATTAATATGTAGGTTTTACAATTTACCTTTGTAATTTTTCTTGAAGAATTTTATTTTTCAATATGCCTTTTTACATATATTTACTGAAACATTCTTTTATTTCTCTGCAGTTAAGGATTTATGAATGTTTCTGTGAATTACTCCATTTCAGAAAAATGACTTTGGTCTGAAGCTTACTATATATCGCTCCAGTTCAGGATCAATTCCTCCCCACATCGTCTCTAGCATTTTTCTTGCAGAGGAGGAGGGAGAAAATTTAGGAGAAAACTGATATATAAAACTTGCTGCACGACGGCAGCTGCTCCTTGGAGCAAGGCCAGCTGGGAATTTGAGGTTTCAGAAAATCTCCTAGGATATACTAGTTTTTACAGTGTCCTGTAGATAAAACTGCCTGGCTTTAAACTAGCTGGTTTGTAACTGTCGTTGCAGCAGTGAGAAGCTTAATTTGGGGCTGAACAGCCAGAGTAATTACCCTACTTACTGGATGGGTTTTGCAAAGTGCACAGAGCTGCGTAGTGGTGTAGCTATCTTGCCATCGCAATCAGGCCAACTTTTGTAATGCTGTTTAGAGTAGTACCCTGCTCGCTGCAGTGATTTTTTTTTTTTTTTTTTTTTTTCCATGCAGACAGATGTATTCCAAACAGGCTTGTGGCAGCCTTTGAACTGCAGCAAATTGGATGCAGGGCAGACGAGAAACTGGTTTTGTCTGACTATTGAGGATTTTTAGGTCTTTAAACAGGACTGCTTCAGAACAAACTGGAAGAAAACATGAATCCCAGGCGTCTGGTGTTGCATCAGAGTGCATGGAGGGCTGGCTGCCTTTGAACGTCACAGGCAGGCATTACAACCTGGCAGACAGAGCAGGGTTACCAGAGCTGCCTCTGTGGTGACAGACTAATTCCTTCTCTTCAGGCCCCAGATTTGCCCCAAGCAGATGAGCTGATACCTGTCTATCCTGATAACATACTTTGAGATCTTCTCGTGTGAGGTCCAGTTTCCTGTTTGTAAGCTTTTAAAATCAGTTTCCTGAAACAAATTTATACAAAAGAGGAAATTAGTCTGGTATGTAAACAACTGCTGTGTATAAGAAAGATGGAGCATCAAATGGAAAATGAAAAAACTACAGCAATGTTTTTCACCTTTTTTCCTTTTGAATAGCTTTAAAAGTATTTCTGGAAGTGAAAATGTAGATAAGGCCACAGTTTCCCTCTTCCCAGAATGCTTAATTATGACTACCTGCTTTTATTTAATTTTTCCTAGTGCATATTTCATGGCTATTAGAAATGCTTTATTCTCCCTTTTAATCTAAATTTGCCTTGACTCTGCACATAATTCTACTTATCTCTTTCTTTAAGCCCATTAAACCATGTCGCCCCATGACCAACAATGCTGGAAGACTATACCACTATCGAATTACTGTGTCGCCTCCCACAAACTTCTTAGTAAGTACTTTATAAATAATTCTAACTAGGACTCTAATTTTATTTTCAGTGATGGAAGTAGTACTGCTTCTTGCTTACTCCATGGTGGTTTTGTTTGCTTTTTTAAGACAGACAGACCTACTGTTATTGAGTATGATGACCATGAATATATCTTTGAAGGGTTCTCAATGTTTGCACATGCCCCACTAACAAACGTAAGTACGTTCATTACTACATGCATGGGGTTTGTTTGGAATGTAAGCTCTTTCTGCCCTGAAGTAGAACTTCTCTAAACCAATGATACATATTGTAACACATACATGTAACAAGATGTTACAAACATCTTGCCAGCATTGGGGACAGGGGAAAGACATTTGTGCTAATGAGTCTCAGGTTTTGTCCTGACTAATTGTGGTAAGCATTGTCTTCAAACTGTGACTGAGACTGTGATGTGCATCAAAGTAATGTTTTTACATGTTCCACAGTTTGGAAGTGAAATAAAGCATGGAATAACTTGTTAAAACTGTTAATTGGATTTAAACTGGATGGGGAGGTTTATTAAGTTGGAAAAGTTTAAAAAACAGCAACAACAACAAAATAATGTTTTCCCTTTAAGCGACAAATGGACTTTTTTCAGAGATCCACTGTAAAGGGATGTCGCTCTTCTAAAAATTTACCTAGATGTATCCACCACTTTCTAACATCTGTTAAGATTCTTCAGGAACTAAGCAAGTTATGATTTTTATTAAAAGTGGTAGGTATTTAAAGGCAATTAATTTTATGCTTTGAAAGCAAATATAAGAAGAAAAGGACATGATTGGTACCTTACTGCCCTGCTTTTCCGATATAAGCCAACTTAGCCATATCTGAATGAAAAATATGCAAATACTTAATTTCTGTACACTTGAAGATTTTTTGGTGTCTTGATATTTCAAGAACTGTTTTTTCAAATGCTCTAGTGTTTGTTTGTTTCCTTGGTTTTATACCTATTACTAGCTACACCACCAATGCCAAAACCCAGTATAAGAATGGTTATCAGTACAGGACTAGGATGTAAGAATACTGGAACTGAGAGGCACTGAGAAGAAAGTATTTTTTTCCTTACAGTTTGCTTGCATAATATATATGACAACACTTTACTTTTGGTGAGCAGGGGAAGGGACTCTTGTTGACAAGAAGTCAGTGAGAGAGGGGAGTTCAGCCTGTGGTGTGGCAGCGTGAAGCACTCCTGCCCAGTAGCATTAACTCGGCCTTGGGGTTCAAGGCAGATTTGTCCCAAGGTTTTACATTTTCACTTTGCAAACAAGCAAAAAGGAACAGTTTTGTTTTACTCGCATTAAAAGGATAAAGAAACCACCTTATCTTTATAATTTTTGTGTCTACTGCATGACAGGAAGGCAGAGAGTTACGGAAATCTTTAATATACAGAGAACAAGGAAAACTCTTCTTGTCTGACATGAGTAGTTAGTGAAGACATTGAGCTTTTTCTTACTGTAAAGTGCATGTGTGTCGTGGTTTAACCCCAGCCAGCAACTAAGCACCACACAGCCACTATACCAGCTAAGAAGAAAATTAACTCTATCCCAGCCGAAACCAGGCCACTGTATTTTTTCTCATTCCAAATAGGGGAAGTGATCAGCACCAAATGATTACTTTTTTACAGAGTTGAATACAAAGCAACACTGTATTGTCAGTTCCTGTTACTAACAGGTATAAAGCCCTTTGGAAGGACTCTCTTGAGATGATTTTTGGCAACATAAAAACTGCTGTTTGAGAGACATTTTGGAACATATTTAATAAAAGGGAGGTGGCAAAGGGTAGCAAAAATAGAGATCTGAACACCAACATCTTTGAATGAACCAAATTTCTGTAATTTGAAGTCTTAGCTTTGCATACTGTTAGAAGTCTTACTACTGTTATTACTATTAGTAATAATTGAGCAGGTCGGATATTAGGGAAGATGGTTAGTACAGTCATAAAAGAAATTATAATTTTCTTAATATAACTACCAAAACAATTTTACAGTACCAACCACATGTTCCTTTGCTATGTATTTGCTTGTGTACGTGGAACTCTAATTCACAGAGATTTTGGTCATGGTCACTTCTCTGAAGCATTCATTTTCTATGCAATACAAAGAAAAATACCCCAGGCTACTGAGTTTCTGAATCAGAATATCTTCTTCTGGTTGAACTTGCATGTTAGAAAGTAAGCAAACACTCCCTGTATTTTTATTTTTTTTAAAAAAAGCCCTGCTGATTTAAATGTGACAGGTCTTCCTCTCCTCAGATTCTAAATGGGACATTTGACTTCCAAGGTTTTTTATTTTTGTATTCGCATTTAATATTGTATCAAATTGTAGGAAATGTGGTTTTTTGTTTGGTTGTTTGGTGTAGCTCCTTAGTTTATCATGCAGATAACAACAGATTTTTGTAGACAAAATAGTCAAATGTTTGACAGTGGGCTGCAAGAAGATGCAAGCAGAATATTGCACCTCTGCTAAGTCCATTGATTTCAGTGCCACCCCAGCACCGTTCAGATATTTGTTTGTGTGCTTATCAATGCAAAATAACCTTGGGTTGCCTCACTTTCACAGACCATTGAATTGTTCTAAGATTCTTTTATGCTTACAGGGCCACTGAATAGTAAAACGTGCTAAGAGCTGTAGATGTGTAGGGTAGGATTAGGCATTTCTGTAGTCTTTTAGAAATTTAGCTTTTTTGCTTTAAAAAAAAAAATCCCATTTAAAAAGCCAAACAAACCAACACCTTCAGCAGTCCATGGACTTCGCAAACAAAGGAACCTTTTTTCAAAGGTGAAAAAAAGGAATTAGATGTTTGTCTTACTAGTTAGTTGAGTGAACTTCTGAGAATATTTATTGGATGAAATTAGTATAGACCTATAAATTTATCCTGAAGTTCTTACATTGTGTTGCTATGACTTAAAGCCATATTTTAAGACAATATAGCTAACAGAATTGGCAGTGTGCTAAAAACACCTTGCCTTCAGGTCACTGTATCAATCTGACATGTTGTGTCACCAACAATAAATTCACTTCTAAATATACAAGTGAGAGAAGATACGGGCTTATTGAGCTTTGCTTTTTCTTCTAAACAAAATTTTTTCTCCAGTAGATGGCATTATTTAATCTTCCTTTACCATCCCTCCTGTCAGCCCTGTGTTATTACAGAGATAGAGGTTAGAACTGTTACTCCTCTTGCACATGCTTGTGTTCCTGTCTTTGCATGATCCCCCAAAGCAGCTGTTTTAGTAAGTGCCCTTTTCAGCAGACAGTAATACCTTTGCATACAAAATTGTATTAAGTATACAGTTGATGCTGTATAGTTTTTCATGCTGAATTTCTATCTTCCTTCCAGATTCCTCTATGTAAAGTAATCAGATTTAACATTGACTATACAATTCATTTCATTGAGGAGATGATGCCTGAGGTAAGAAGGATAATTAGTCAAAAAGTTAGAGTGGGTTATGAGTTGTTGATATGCTTCATGGATTAAACTCTTCAGAATCCCATCTCATGAAGTCTCTAAGAGACAGGCTGTGTTCTGAACGAATGACTGAAAAGAAAGTTTCACTCACAGGTACTAGCATAAATCCATCTACTTAGGCTATCATATATTAAAATCAAATAGTAAGAAGTGCTTATATCCATAGCTTCTTTTCATTTTAAGTCATATACAATATACGTCAGGTACTCTTATCTGTAAGCTGAGTTAGGCATTATCCTCCTTTTACAGATACAAAAATAAGGGTCTGTGCTGGTTTGCCAGGACCACATAAGTCAGTGGCAGAGCTGAAACTTAATCATGAGTTTGAAGCTCTGAAGATTGCTTATCAGTACTTAATATAAGCTGTTGCCAAAACAAATTTCCGTTGGATACAAACAAAGCACATTCAGTTCATAATTTTTTTTTTTTATTACAAATTAATCCCTGGTGAAGCCAGTCTGTGAAGTCAGTTGTTGCGGTAGAACAGCACGTGTAGGTACAGAAACACCCCTGCATATTAACTACAAAGTTCATAAGGCATATTAACTACAAAGATCAGTGTTTAATTTAGTCACATACATTTACATTTTTCTTTCTAGTTATCTCTCTTTTTGTTGCTCAACAGCATCTAAATATATGCAAGAACCCTGAAACTCCTCAGCAAGATTAATGTGATCAAAGCAGTTCGCTTCTTGTTACTGAATCTGCTGTGTTGTCTCCAAATTTTGTTCTAAAACAACAAATGGCCACCAAGCAAAATAGGGAATTTGACTTCTTTTGGACTCCTGGTCAATTGGCTACAGCACTATTTGCAGACTGTCTTTACTAACGTGTTCTTGCGAAAGAGATTGTGTTGTTGGGTTTGAAATTTATGGCTGGTATCGTACACACACAATTTATATCAACCTGGCCTGATTTTGTTCATTAAGGAAGGCTTTTTAAGTTCCTTCATTTCTGAATGAAAGTTATTTGCTTTGGAGGAGCTGCTTCCCCACTTGATGAGAAGAATCTCTTTTTTTTTTTTTTTTTTTGGTTTTTTTTCCTATCCTTTCCAGTTGGCTTTGTGTTGTACTGATATGTTGCTATGGAAGTGATCATGATATCACAGATTTATAAACTTTTAATACAAACATGTAGGAAAAAGTGAATTACAAAAAAGATCCTTCTCAGAAATATGTCATCTGCTTAGCTTACTCAGGTGAAAGGGTTTTAGTGCATGGCGAATTATTGCAGATTCATAATTTCTGCCTGTAGTGCTGATTTGGACATTGACTAAAGAGTCTTCATTACAATGCTTTCTTGACAATGCTTTCTGAAGAGATCACTGTGTTATGTTACAGTAGATGGTTACAGATACATCAATACTGTTTCCAAAGCCCAGTGTCTAGCATTTGGCAAATATGAAGACACTGTTTTTTTTATTGTTTTATTTAAATATACGTGAGTAGCATTATTTGTATTACAGTACTATATAATTATAATTCTGGTTTATTTTTTTTCTTTCCCCAGAATTTTTGTGTGAGAGGTCTTGAGCTGTTCTCTTCATATCTATTTAAAGATATTTTGGAGCTCTATGACTGGAATCTTAAAGGTAACTTTTAGGGAAAAAAACCCATACAAAACCCCAATTAATTGCAGCTTTTGTAAGTAGGACTCTATTTTGTTATGTTCTTTGGTTTAAAAAGAAAAAAGTGGGGAGGGACCTCAAGAGAACAAAGTCGAATGCTGGTTTACGTGAGAGGGACAAACTTCCACTTTGTTATTCAAGAAGATGAAATATATTAGAGTTCATTAGTGTGGGCTGTAGCAATTAAAATGCGCAAACTTGGCGCTGTATTCTTGCAGATAAACTAAATTTCTTCCTTAATCCGAAACAGTTCTTTTTAATCAAACAGTAAATATTATTGTACGTTTAATATTGCACAGTATCATGTGCATGGTATTTTGGAAGCCAAGGTGTCAGGTAAACTATTCTCTCTGTTTTTACAAGCTAACAAACAAGTTACTCGTACAGTATTTCTCTACAGTCAACTTACAAAGCAGTGTCATACAGACAGCCGTAGAGGGATAACATATCATTATAGCTGAATTTTTTTGACTTGACAAGATGAAAATGTATGTTTCCCTGAAGACTGCGACAAAGGAGAATTTCAGAGATGATCCTTCCCTTGGTCTAAAAGAAGACTGAGAATACCAAGGGAATTTCATTTCAGAACCTGTAGGTGTGTTTTGGTGTCTTGACTTTGTCTATGGAGGTGCGCTCTGCACTTATTGCAGTTAAACAGAGGAGCATACAAGTTTCATAGATTTTGTGTAGCCTTCTTTGGTTTGATACTAAATGTATTCTGATATCAATGTTATCTTTCATATCACTGGTTCTGATTGTTCTTTCTTTTTTAACACCAGATACTTACTGGTTTTGTTTTTATTTTCATACAAAGCTTTGGATGATGAAATAGGAAACAAAAAACCCCACAAAATAGCATCGTGGAAATTTCCTTGTTATCTTTGTTATTGTAACCAAAAACCACCCCACTAACTGGGAGGGATTCATAAACTAGTGCTTTTATCTGTAAGGTTTACGTGAATTAACTATATAAAACAATTTTTTTCTGTATCACTGTTTTAAATAAAACTACTGTGGTTTTTTAGATTCTTTTTATTTTTAAGTTATTGTAGCTTTCTTTGAAATTGTCCATGTGAAAGCTTTCACTAGAAGTTGTTACTCTGTTCCTCTCTGCTGTGTATTTTGTTACTTTTCTGATTGAAACTTGGGCCCTATCAAATGTAATCACTGCTCATTGATTTCCTCTGCGACAGGGTTGCCTTCTTTTTTTCTTCTTTTACAAATACGTTGCTGTTCATAAATTTTCCGTATTTTTTTCATGTTTAAGGTCCTTCACTTGAAAATGATTCTATTTGCTGCCCTAGATTTCACTTCATGCCGCGATTTGTGAGATTTCTTCCAGGTAATGTTATTATGTAGCTTTGTTATTATGTTATGTTACCTGGTATATGTTATTATGTAGCTGTATGGAAATTAGATCTAAAAAACCCAACAAACTCCACAAAAACCACCCCCCCCCAAAAAAAACCCACAAAAAAACTTACTGCAAGTCAAGTGGTTCAGTCAGTGTAGCGATCTGGTGCTTCCATCTGAAGTCTTTAGTGCTTGCTGGCAGTGTGGACGGTATACTGAGAACTGGGATTCAGATGGGCAGGCCACGTCTTGCCTCCAGCTTTTGTCTCTGTCGTGGTGATTTTAGGCAGTGCTGGGTCATCCTTGTCCTGCCCTACGATGGAGCTGTGGCATTTGAGGAGTGCTATTACCTAATCTCGGATGTGAAACTGAACTTAATGTCCCCTCTGCTCTTCAGGATACCGTGTGATTGTATTGAAATTCTTGATGTGCAGTTTTGAGGGTCAGCATGATTGGCACCCCGAGCACATGTTGTTCTGATTGTTTCTTTCTTTATCTTAATGCAAGCTTAGACCTTGCAGCAAACGGTGAAAGACAGAAAAACACCATTCCAGTGCAATTCAACCCTAGCCTGCCAGCCAAGGACAAGCTTCAGTGTGGAGCGTTACGCTCATTTTGAGTGAACAGCTTACGCAGGCATTTAACACATCCTAAGATACTAGGACGGACTTTCAGTTAATATAAATGTCATGGCTCCATTGAAAATGTGTCCTGCTGAGATCCTGCCAGTGATTGCTCCAGAAGGGTTGTATGGACAGGAGGATGCATTTCAGCTGCTGGGCTGAGGATGCAGATGAGACATGGAACAATCTTCATCAAGAGGGCTGTGGCCTGGAGGTGCTCTCTGCTCTGGGCTTTGAAACTTAGTTGGGATATTAATTATAGCTGTAGCTAAATGAGGTTTGGCTCGTTACTGTGGAGAGTACTGATGGCTAGATGACTACGTTTCTAATTGTTGTTCCTTCCTGGATACACAACACTGTTCAATCAGAAGCAGAGCTCTGAGGCTTGCTAGCAAACATTGATTTGGTTCTGCTGAAGCAATTTACAAAATAAGCCATCAAGCCACATGTGGCTGATTAACTTGACCTCATCACAAAATGAGAACAAGTTTGACCTGCCTGGTTTGTGTAGCTTGAGGGTGTTTTTCTGTTAGTTTGGGGGTTTTATATTCTGATATGTTTTATTTTAGTTTAGAAGTCAGCTCTTTCTGCACTGTTGGATTGTTTACTGATAGGGAGAGATAAGTCTCTATAACATGTATTCCTGTGTGCTTCCTCCTTAAGGTTCCCAGCCTTCTAACTCTTTTTAAAAATGTCATTTTCCTGATATTTCTGCATATGTAATTGCCTTTTGGCATCTTTATGACAGATTTTTTTTTTTTAATCAAGTTTGCATTTTTTATTGATTATTTTCTGAGATGTCCTTGGAGATTTTTAATTGCCAGAGAGTGGGAATCTATTTCCTTCAGATATGTTTGCAGAACATTATATATGTGTCTATTCAAAGAAGATATATTGGTGTAACAGATCTCCACACATCCATCAACTGTCTCTTCAATGATAGAAATGAATTACTGATTTCCCATCCCCTCTACTTTTCTTTCTTTCTTATTTTTCTAACATGGTCTAAAAATATGAGGTTTGGGATATCAGATTTTCTATGTGGATTACTTAGAGACAGGCCTTGGGTAGCTCTGAGCTTTGAGCTAATCATACCGGGTTTCCTGAGTGCCAGAGATGCATAGCATGCGGAATAGTTTCTGTATTGTATTCATTGTGATAGATTTTTATGATGATAACTATATTAAGAGAGTAAAAGACTAGAAAAAAACTTTTGAGGTCCCAAGTACTGCATGTTCTGACCCAGGAAAGGTCAGGTCTCTTAACTACTGTCTACCACAGCTATCTATAGCAGCCTATACCCTTCCTGTACATGGTCTTCAGTGAGTAAGGCTACACTTTTTACTTAGTGATTGTTGGACATGGGATACCTCTTGCGTAACAGTATAATCTAGTTGTTGACAAAGACAGGAGTCTTGTAAACTGAGTCCCCCTTTAATTTGAAGGAAAACTTTGCACATTTAAAAATCTGCCCCTGTAGCTATTTTAGAAGTATGTTCTGTTTCCAGTGAGGTTTTGGGTGTATTTTCCCCCATTTAAGATTCCCTCTTGGAGTTTGAATGAGGGTAATTGTTCTAAGAGGCCAAGTTATATCATTCCCTTTCATCTTTTCTGTACCATAGTGCTGTAATCCCAGCTGAAGTAAGAGGAGTGCTTGTTCCCTCGCACGTCTTGTACAGGACATCATCTTACGCAACACTGCTGTTATGCAGGAGTTCTGCGAGGCTTTTCCTGTGTGCCTGGGATCACATTCCTTGTGCTGTGGCATCATCCACCATGTTGCTCTAAGGCTTTACTTCTGTTTTTTCTCCATTCCTTTTTTTGTGTGTGTAGTGATAGAGAGAATGTATTCAGTGACAGGACTAGATTGTTCCTGCTCCCTGGGGAAGGGAAATCAATGTTGGTGCTCTGTGGGGATGAAACTTGAAGATGCTTCCATACCTACAGATTAACACCCTGTTGTTGAAGGAGAGCCTTGGAGAGATGTGTGTCAAACTTAAAGCACTGTAGTAACATGTCTATCTTTTTGCTTATATGAGTGGACATACTGAATTTGAATGGTCAGTGTCTTCTGAGTGGTGGTCTGTCAGGACCGTCACTCGTCTTTCCTGTTAGCATCTTCACATCTGTAACTGGCTACCTGGAGCCAGTCAGATGTTTGTTATACTGTCTTCCTTTGTTACAAGCAGCCTTTGCTGTGCATGTTTGCTTGGGTCTCAGAAGTATTTAGTAGTTTTCACATGCCCTTGATTCATTTAGTGACAGAAGACAGCATGAGGCTCTTTAGTCTTCATTACTGCAGGTACAGCATGTAAGCACTACAGATGAGTTTAAAATGCGAGGATAACTTGCTACATTCATCCAGAAGTATCCTGTAAAATTTTGAGTGTTCTTTAAAAAAGCTGCATAAATGCCTAAAGGCTTTTTAACTACCATTGTAAAAAGAATGATAAAAGTATGAAAAGGAAGATATAACTGGACAACGTAACTGATTGTTCTGCCTACTCATTTTAAGTTTTTTCAGGCAAGTTAGAAACTTCAGCTTTACAGTATGATGAAACTGTTACTCTTGCTACCATTACCGTTAGTGCTTCCAGTTTAGCAAAGTGTTTGTGCATGTGCAGTATTCATCAATAAAACATTTGCCTTCATATTTGTCAAGTTGCTTAAGCATTTTGCATTTTATTTTGCTCATCCAAATATTTTATGTGTTCTGCATATTTTCTCTTTTGCTCATGCTTTAGGAGTATCTGAAATGTGTTTTATTTATTTATTTATGTTTTTAAGATGGAGGAAAAGAAGTACTCTCAATGCATCAGATTCTTCTCTACTTGTTACGATGCAATAAAGCTCTGGTGCCTGAAGAGGAGATTGCCAACATGCTTCAGTGGGAAGAACTAGAATGGCAGAAATATGCAGAAGAATGCAAAGGGATGATTGTTACCAGCCCTGGCATGGTAGAGCAAATAATTCAGATTTATGAACAACCCAATGACACGTACATGTCTTATTTCAGAGAGTTTGCTACAGGCCGAATTGGAAAGGGAAAAGATGACCAGTAACAGTTGCAGATTGCTATAGGAATAGTTCATTGACTTGTTCTAACCCTGGGAAGAATTGCACCCTCTGCTGCTCTACTGAAGGGCAGATTTCCAGATGAGCACTGTTTCAATGTGTGTGTTAAAAGGAATGGCTATATTTTATGTATGTGAAACTGTAGTTTGCTCCTCTGCTTTCTTATTTTCTCAGACAGTCTTTATGTGCATGATCTCATTCTCTTTTCTCTGGCACAGGACCAGAGAATTAGTAACTATTTGCTGTTTTCTTTCATCTTCCTCTTTTGACCCCCTAGCTCTATTTAAAGTGCTCTATGCAGATTCTGCCCTGAATATGGAAAAGGTGTTTTCTGCCTGTGTGTTTTTTTCCCACATTGTTTCTATGTTGTCTTACTCACACTGAGGAATTTTGTGTACATTAATGAATGCATCCATTAATTTTCAGTGCCAAGCTTGAAACCCCTATGGCCTTATTATTTTTGGAACAATTAGTATTTTAAAGCATATGTTCTCTGAACACAGCTCCTTTCAACTGCAGTGTTTATGTGAATTTAGCCCATTTTTCTGACTCTCACACTTAAGCGATGTGGGTCACAAGAATAGATGATGTCCACTAAAAGCTGCAGGGTTCTGTTTGTGTGGTTTGGTCAGTATCGCAAAGTTGTGTCTCAGTATTAGAGGCATGTTTTGGACCTAATATTTTAGACTGCCATGCAGCTTTCTCAGTTGTAATGCCTTCCTTTCTCTGACTTCATTTTCCTCCTTTGCTCATAGCTCAACTTCTTAGCTTCTGCAGAAAAAGTGTGACTTGGTATCATGCCTAACGGGAAATTTAGTTTGCTAACTGAAAAACCTTTCTCCAAACTGCAGCCAGGGTGACTGTCTACATATATTTTTAAAGTTCATATTTTTAAGTATGGCAGCATTACGTTTAGTAAAATACTTTATAAGCTAATCATAACTTGGGCAGGATAATTTATTTTTCCCTTAATTTAATTCTGAGTGTTTTCATTCTGGCTAAAACTTTCTAAACCAAAAGGAAAATAAGATCATCTGTGGGAACATGAAATACAGAATACATGTGAACTCTCACTATGGAAAGTTCTACCTGAGCTGGTTAAAACAGTGCTAAACCCGAATCTCATAATAGAAATTGTTAGACAACCTTACCTGTTTAACTTAACATTGCCTGTGGTTTCTGTGATACGAGGTACATGCTAGTGCAGAAGTCATCAGCATCTGAATGGCATACGCTGACATAACTTGAGTGGTTTTGCTGAAGATATGCTGATTTCAGCTAGCTGAAAACTTGCTTTTTTGTTTAGCATGAAGGAATGCATATATGTTCTTTCCTTGTGTCACTCAACTGTAAATGTCTGTATTCGCAAGGCAGTGCAGTTTGTGAGTGGTACTGTTAATTTTGAGATTTTGTGTGATTTTTACTGACAAATTTTGCATTCTACAAGACAATGTTTTTAGAGATGCGTGTGGACATCAAAATATGTAAGCATAAAAGAAATCTGCAGCACTTTGAAACATTGTCATGTTATAATGCCATCATTAGAACACGTTTTTTCTCTCAAGAAGATTGCAGTGACTTTATTCTTAGTCTGTGGATTTTTTCTGTTCATTGCAGCATATTCTATTGAGTATGAAAGTAAGCGAAAAACAGAGTATGAAAGTATTTTCTATGCATTTTACAATGTTAGAAGATAAAACAGTTCTGTTACAGAGACAATGTGAAACTGTTTTTGAAAATGACAGCTCTTCGATTCAATTTTATCCACTTGACACAACAAAGTAAAACCACTAAATTTTATTTTGCTACTTTCCTCCACAACATCACTTCAGAAATAATAATTCGTCTTGTGAGCAGATCTAGGTTTTATATTTGTATTTTATTTTTTTTAAAAGTGAGGTGTGTGTATATATGCATGACAGAGAAGGGAAAAATTTTGATTAGGCATATAAATCTCATTTACTTAACTAACAATAGTTCACCATTATTTAAAACCATTTAATTTATTCATGGCGTTTCATTAGTTCAGTGAAACTTTGTGTTGGAATAGATTTAAAGGTTCACAAATTTTAATCCTCTTTAATACTTCACTCTTTCTTTCTAAAATATTAGTGCTTTTCTCACTAGTACAAATATACATGTATTAACATACTTTTGTAATACATCTGCATACAATCTCATCATGTCTTCTAAAATCAGCACAGCCTTGATTGATGAGGTTTGGAGTAGGAAACAAAGATAATGGGCCTCTGTTCTGTTAGAATTTCTTTGGTTTTGATGAGATTTTGAAAGCAAGGTTGTGATTATTAGATGGTCTCTCACAGCACTTTTAAAAGAACACGGGGATAAAAATCTGGAATAACAACATCTAATTTGCTTGTGTCCTGTCTGCTGGTGCGCAGTTTATACTCTGTGTTTCTGTATGGTGCTGTTTGTTCATTTAACCTTCAGAAACAGCACCAGAGAGGAAGCTAGTGTTCACTGTGCTGAAGCAAAAAAGCATAGCCTAGCTACGCCCCTCTCATAACTGTCAGTGAAGGAACAATTGTGATTAAGTCTCAAACAAGGAGTTCTTTTGTCCTGGTTGTTATCAGGCATCTGTGAACAGCTGTGTAACTGAGTGACAAAACTCAAAGGCAGTGGCATATAAATAAAGAGAAAGAGTCTGGTTTTGGGTGATCCCGAGGCCACGCTTTTCACACAGACCCTGCTGTGGGCATGTTGAAAGCTCTCCTCCCTTTCACACTTTTGAGGATCAGACTACTTCTATTTAAGTGTCTAAAATGTGAAACATTTGAATAGGAAAATATTGTCTGTAATTTTTTTAAATATATTGATTATAACTGGTGTATTGAGTATAATTATTGTTTCATATTCTGTTAATCATATTTTGCCACCTTGGTTCTCAGAGGACTTGTGTAGCAAGGCTGCTTTTTTGAGGGGGGTGGGGATGGGAGAAGTTCCTCATTTTTAATGTTAAGAGAGGGGAGAACCAATGAACAACTTTTGTGAAGATAAAACTTTTCAAATTGGCTTTGTGCAAACCGCACAAAACCAGATAAACTTAAATTTCAGGACTTTAAGTTCTGGTTTAGAGAACAACATTCTGCCTGCTACAAATCCTCCCTATGTTTTTCATTAGATTTTATTGTCCTAATCCCTTTTTGTTGGAGGTGCTGTGGGGAAAACCTTTTCTGTTCTTTTTTCTTCTCTTTTCTTTTCTTTTTTTTTTTTTTTTTTTAAACCTGACAGTGTGAGCTAACTAACTTAAAATTTTTTATTTTTCTCTTTTTTTTTGGCTGGGGAGATGTAACTTTATGTTCAGTCATCATGTCCAAAGGGAAGCTGATAAGTATTTTTCCCTTGGAAAATGTTTCTCTATCTGAATGTCAAAGTTTTAAGTAAGTTTTTCTTTTTCTAGAATAGATTGGAAATGTGGCCACCTGATGAGGCTTACCTTTATTTATAGAATTGGCTTTGCTTGTCCATGCAGAAAATGATTCCTGTGAACAGTTCTACCAAGGTGGTTTGAAGGGTGAAAGCTTTGTTCTTGACGCAGTTTTTATTGTTTTGTGAAGAGAATGGTGGGAGCTGTTTCTGTAACTCTGAAACTCATCTTTGAGAAATTCACAATACTAAATTAGAAGTTTTGAGATGCAAGTAACTAGAAGTAATGCCCTTTTTCTGAAACCTTAGACAAGCAGAAAATACTGGCCTCATCCAGCTGATTGCAAAGTGGGGAGTAAGCAGGCATATAACAAAGCAGCTTGCCAAGTAACGGAGAAAATGTTTACTTGGAGACAAACTGTGCACCTTCAGATGAGTTTTTAAATATGTTAGATAAGTGATCGAGAGCTCTGTAAGCAGCATGTCTTCTACAGTGATGTGCAATTACTCATTTTCTGCATTTTTAGAGGTGAAGCGAAAGTTGCCTCCTTCTACGCTGTCCTTTTTAACTATAAAAAGAACTTCTGTTTTGAAGTGTAAAAAGGACAAAAGTCTCCTCATTATACAAGACTGTATTCCTCATTGTACACATCAGCCTAGGAGCCTTTTCTAAGAGTAGCATGACAGATTTTTTTAATGCTGTTTAGTCAGTGTGATTGAATGGATCTAATAATGGCTTCACTTGGTTTGGGAAATCAGGAACAGAACTAAAATTAGAGAGGTAACCTGATCTTAGCGAACTACTCAGGCATGTGGGAGCTTGGATGCCAGAATGCTAATCCTGATTTTATTTCCAGTGTGATGTTCGATCAAAGAAAGTTGCTTTAAGTTCTTGGAAATAATCAAACTGTAAATTTCCTGACTTGTAAAATTAAAATAAAAAGACTTCTTTTTTTTGCTGTGAGAGCTAAGTCAATTAACTCTGTTTCAGTCATTGTCATTGCCAAATATTTATTATAATATTAATGATTAGTTTTATGTGTATTTTAATAAGCTTGGAATATTGCTGCTTCATGGTCCCTGGATAGTGTGGGCTAGAAGCAATAAATTTTCCATGGAGCTGTTGTCAATTAGGTATATTTTGTTTTTTCTCCTAGAAACCCAGCTCAGTTCGTATTGATCAACTGGACCGTGAACAGTTCAATCCTGATGTAATTACTTTCCCCATTATTGTCCACTTTGGGATACGACCTGCTCAACTCAGTTATGCTGGAGATCCTCAGTAAGATGCTTTTCCTTCCATCTTTCATTCAGAAACTCATTACTGTTGTCATTTGTGGCTTAAATAGGGCTTGTTTATGTGCTTAATTGAGTCCGATATAAAGCTTAGTGCTTATGACATTAGACACAAGCTCTTGTAAATTAGAAAATATAAGGTATAACTTCTTTTTTCTGGCATAATTCAGGATCTGCTGAAGTAAATGTGCATGCATGTGCAGTATGAAATTTCTCAACCTGAGAACAGCTCTTCTAGGTCAGACCAAAGGTTCCTCAAGCTCCATGTTATTTCTCTGAGAGGCCAGTTGCTGGTTTTTAGAGAGAGAATAGTGTAACAGGAAGGCAGAGGGGAAGAAATACCCAGGCTTCCAAAGGTCTGTAGCATATGGTCTTCTGAGCTAGAGGATGTATTTAGATCATTTTGTTTAACAGCCCTGAATGGACCTTCCTTCTCTAAATTTTTCAGATCACAGTTTGAATCTTTTTATGCTACTGACAGGGAGAAGATTCCAGGTAATCACTTCCCCAGTAACGCTGTGCCTCATATGAAAAAGGACTGACTTTTGTTTCAGAGCTGCTACTTGATCGTTTAATTGGATGGTCTTCAGGTCTTACATCTAATAATGAAGAATATAGCCATTTTCTGTTTGCTTTCTTCATGACATTTATGTTTCTTGCACCCTGCCATATGCTGCTTAGTTGTCCCTTTCTATGCCTTGAAGGATCAAGTCTACGTACTGTTTCCTAGCTTGGAAGTTGTTGCGTCCATGCTACTTTTCTCTGTACCTTTTATATCTAGTGCAGGAGTGGAGAGGGAATCAGAACTTCAGGCAGAGCAAGAAATACTGTTTCGCTGTGGATTCGTGTAGTGGCATAAAAGTGATTGCTGGATTTTGTTCACAATTCTTTTCTTAATTTCTGACAATTTCAGGGAACTCTTCCAATGATCTGGAGATCTGTTTTCTGAATGATGACAGACAGTATAGAGCCCATCTCTTGTGCATTTATAGTTAAGGTTGTCTCTTTCCTAATGCATTTTCCTCCAGTATCTTGTAAGGACATTGAATTTCACCTGCAATTTTGAGGCCCAAACATTCATATGTGCATGTATGACAGACATATTCTTCTACAACTACTTGCTGAGAGTTTTAGATTTAATATGGTGGGAAGTGGGAAGAGTGAGTGCTTATCCAGATAATAACATATTTTCTTTTGGCTTTGAGCATGACTTTCAATCCTCCTCATCTTTTATTTTTCTTATCTGTAAAAAGAAAATAATTAGACCAAAGAATATAAGAACGACCTCTATTTTGATGGTGAGTTTCTTAATATTTGTAAAGTTCTAGTACCTTGCATTGAAAACAGTATAAAGATACAGAAATTATTCTTCCCACACTTTTTTTTTTCTAACTTTCTTTAAAATTTCCATGGCTTCCCCCCCAACCCGCCCCCGCCCCGCCCGCTGCTTACAGGATTTAGGCGTGCTTCTTTTTATCAAAGGAACAAATCAGTTTTTGTGAAAGACCTGTGCGGTGCCATCATAAATCTCAGGCTTAACTCTGGTGTATGTGTGAAATAGGTAATGCCCAGAAAAGATTTTTCTCTAGTGTCTTTTCTTTGAGGTTCTAATACAGAATTTTTATTATTGTAATCTGATTATTAATTTTCAAACTTAACAGCAATAACAGAGCTTGTTCCACCCATATTAATACTAGTAGTAAAACATATATTGTAGATCATAGTTTCAGGTTCTTGCTTTTGGGTTGAAACCTCCTCATGACACTTGTTTGTTTTCTGGTTGGTTGATTTGTTCACTAACTCATTTTTCTTCTTTGAATGGGGATTTGTCAGAAATAGACGTGCTATTCTGCAGATTGCAGAAATACAGAGAACAGAGCGTAAGAAAAATCTATGGATTGACAAGTTCAGATGTGTTTATAGACTCAAAAAATATCAACATCTCTAGAGGCAGAGAGTATATGTTCAAGAATGCTGCAGAGAAATAGCTATGGAAAAAATGCCAATAAGAAAAGATCTGTTTGTGTGCCTGTGAATGTGGGATGCCGGGAAGATTATCAAATAGTAAAAAAGCTGCTGCTTCACTTACTGCTTTGCCACTAATGTGGTAACTTCCTACTAAAACCACTGCTCTAAGTTGGTGCTGAGGAGGATCTTCTTTTATAATGTAAATATAAAAGAAAATAAATTACTTGGGTAAACTTCTTCCCTCTGTCCTCTAATTCCCTGCTTCCTATTAAAAGTCTGGTTTTATGGGTTTTCTTGAAAAAACTCTACAGAGGTGATGCTATTTTGAAGATAACATCATTTCCTAAGGACACAAGGTCCATGTCATGATTCTCTTGGTCCCTCCTCCCATAGTAACTTCTGAACCTGGTGATCAGTTGCAGCTGAATATGACAGTGGGATGTTGTCTACAAATGCAGAAGGTTCTTACAAGTTTTGTGAAAATCCATGCTAGATTGCAGAGGGACTCCCACCAAAGAAGAAGTTCTGTTATTGAAGTTCATGTGTAATTAGATACCCCCAAAATAAGAAAAGGCTAGACAGTTGGAGAAAACCAGAAACCTTAAGTATGTACTAACCACAGAGAAAATTTGACTTGCTGTTTCTATTCAGCACAAACCCATAGGGAATGAAACTTTTATTTCACTGTTTGCAGAATGCCTTCGTGTTGCACATGACTTGTAGAGCTCTTCCTCATGTGCTTCACTGAAATGTTTCAGCCAGTGTAAGGACAGACGCTTCTTGGGAAAGGTTACTGCTACTTTTCAGTGAGTGATAGGTAAACCCTGTGGAGAAGAGGGAGTTTTCACCTGCCTGAATTGAGATGTCATGCTGCAGGCAAGTCTTTTCAGCATGCAGAGATGGCCCTTTGGAGAAGATGAGTGGGTATCTGGGAGACCTGGGTTCTGCCTTGAGCTTAGCTGTTCACCTCACACTGCACACTAATGCCTCCTCTCTGCTCCTGTGTCCACCTCGCTGGAACAACTGCAGAAACGCTGGAACCACTGCAGAGACACTGTCACCTCTCTTGGAAATGCTTTGAGATTTTTTCTGGAGCAAAAAGGTGCTTGTAGACAATCTGTGTATATGTGGGTGCATTATTAGCAGCTGGCGTGTTCATAAGGACAAACGGTGAGAGACTTTTGTTGTATCAACCAAAATATTTGTTTTCTGTTTTTGTCCTTCAGATACCAAAAGCTGTGGAAGAGTTACGTGAAGCTGCGTCACCTGTTGGCTAATAGTCCCAAAGTCAAACAGGCTGACAAGCAGAAATTATCACAAAGAGAGGTATGCTGGGCCTTCCTGTAACTGATAATTGAGCACGATAATTCAGGATGGAATAAAGCCGTATGACCACCCTGTTTATGGAAACAATAGAAATCCTTCACAAAATATTTTCTTTTCAAGCTGTTAGCACTGATTTTATTTTTTATCTTTTCTTGTTAGTGAATGGATTTTTTTCCTTTTTTCAACTGTCAAACTACTGCAAGTTTTTTACCCAATTATAGAAATGATCATTATAGAACCATAACTTCTTTATAGCCATTGCCATTAATGGTTTCAAGAATTAGCATAGGGAAGGACTTTTTATTTCAGAGTGCATTTTTAACTGGCTCATAATTTTAAACATTTCTCTTCTGAGATAAAAACTGCCACACTTGTGCATGGTTTTAAACTGTAGTTTATTAGGCAGTCTTAGTGACATTCCTTAAGATCTTTGAGTTGAAATTATCTGTTATTTTCAGTAATCTTTAATGACATATGAGGTATTTGTTGAATTTTTGTCTTTTCTCACTTTTTTTTTCCCCCCAAAGTGATGAGGAATAAGCATTTCCTAAGTGCAGATGCTCAACCAATCAGGAATTAAAATCAGAAAAATAAAGTCACCTAAATATAGACTAAAGCAGCCTGCTCTCAGGTATTTATTTTTTTGAGATCTTGGACTGAAGCTTTGAATTTGTCTGGTGCATGTCTACCAGGCACTCTTAATTGGACAACTTACGTAAAGAATACATAGAGGAGAAATAAACTTCTTTGGTTCCGGATGGAATTTTAACTTCGTGGTGCTGTATTTTTATTTATTGATTAGAAACCCTGATGATTCATAGAATCATAGAATATCCTGAGTTGGAAAGGACCCATGAGGATCATTGAGTCCAATTCCGGAGTCTTCCCCAGTTTGCTAATTGTGTAGCTTTGGTTGCAGTAAATGTTTGATACATTTGACATTCCACCTGATTTTTATTATTACTGCAAAGCATAGCATGCTGTTGCATGAGCAAGAGTCTTAGTTAACATTTTATTTATGCTGAAATTAAATAAGCCCTTAGCTTCCTTACTTGTAAATGGGAAAAAACACAATGTTGTGACTTAACTGTGCTGCAGTTATAAGGAAAATAATTTTTGTCCCTATAGGAGATGAGTTAGTTTGCTACAGCTTTCTACACTCAGAGTAAGTAGAAGGGAAGACCATTGTTTTACAGGAACCTTTTCATTAGGGGCTAATGGATGACTTATTTGTAAAATTGTAGTGGATTGGATGTAGGGGGGTGATTATGTTTTGCTTCAAAAGATAAAATGCTCCTTTGGTATCTATCACTTACTGTGTGGTGTGCTGATTTTTGTTTCTAGACCGTATTAGCTAGCAGAATGAGTTTATAAAGTAGTTTGCCATCAGAGAGGCATATGGGGCTGAAGCAGAAGCTTTATGTTAGGATAACCTATGCGTTTTGCCAGTGGAGGTGTCAGTAACTTAGAAGGAGCTGTAGGGCTGCACCTGACTGGTACATGGGCTTTTAAAGATTATGAATCATATATTATGAGTAACACTGGAGTGCTCCTGAGCCCAGTCAGCCTGAAAGTACAGCTAGGTCTAGCAAACACTGTAGCACCCATCTCAGAAAACAGCCAATGACACAGCCTCAAAATGCAAATTTTATTCAATGCACAAGGAGTGCAGTGCTGTAAGCGTCTCTGTTTGCTCTGCCAGAGGTCATTCACTACTATGAGATTGTATGATGTTATTATTTGTGACAAGGTTGTGCCTGGGGACTTTGTTCCTCTAACCTAACTTTGAGCATTTACAGCAAGTGCATAAATTGGGACCTGAAGGCTCACTTTGAAGTCAATGGAGAGAGAAATGCATTTTTTGAAGCCTTTTATCCCCCATTCATTGAATATAAAAGGAGCCAGGGCTAACCAGTCTCCTACCCTAGACGCCTCAGTATTGAGGTGTCTGAGGTTTGATGAATCTGCATCTGGATAGATGGAACCACTCTGTGAGTCTCTGCAGAACAGAAGACAGAGCCCATTTCTGCCCAGAGGTGCTCACAGGCTTTGGACGGAAAGCTGGGAAGAGACAGCTTTGAGCAAGTACCCTGTCGTGAAAAGGAGAAGGAGAGGGAGGATGGGCTGCAGCTTTGAAAAGTTTTGTGTTCTGAAGAAGGAAGAGCACTGAGGGAGTCTTTACCGTTAGTGCCTGCTGTGTGGGGAGCTTGTGTACCCCGAGGTCTTTGTACTATTGGAACCAGGAGATCCTGATCCAGGAATGATTTATTTTAGCTGGTTTTGTTTCATTCCATTTTTACAGAAAATATTTTCTTTTAATGATTCTGTCTCTTTCATAGTTTCTAGACACAAATAAACTGTTTGCACAACACCAAATGGCCAGTGGTCAAGGCAAAACAGATTTTTTTTTTTAATTTATTTTTATTTTTTAATTGAAATAATATTGGTAGATTTCATCATAATAGGCTCCAGGACTAATGAATGCTGACCCCTTTCCCAGGCTGGGAGTACTGACAGTGTTGAACAGGAACTATTACGAAGTAGCCGAGATCACAAAACAAAGCCTTTGTTTTACTTAGTCTGTTTTACTCCTACTAAATGCTTCAAACCAGGAGTACTCATGGTGACAGACTTGAATGAAGAGGTTGTTTTGCACACGGGGTAAAGAAGGTGCTTTCTTTATAAGGACCTTAACTTGCTTACTTAAGTATCATCTTGGATGTATAAGTTGGACAGGTTTGTTCTGTCATTTGCAGTAAAAAAAGTAGTCACCTCTGTTCTCTTCTTGGTCTACCAAAATCCTCTGTCTACACTGTACTCCAGCACGTCCACCACAGTCTGTGGCTGGCAGTTACAAGATTTGGACTAGTCTTAGAAACTGCTCACCAAAAGTGAACCTTAAACAAGTGTGTTCACAATACCCATTTGCATTGATACTGCTTTGTTGTAGAAAGTTCTTCACAGGAGCTCTGTTCTCTCCCTGTCTAGGAAGCACTGCAGAAAATTCGTCAGAAGAACACAATGAGACGTGAAGTGACCGTCGAGTTGAGTAGCCAGGGGTTCTGGAAAACAGGGATACGCTCTGACGTCTGCCAGGTGACTAAACCGCAGAGATGTCTGATGTATTTTCTTTCTTGATAGGGGTGATTTACCTTTTGCAAGCATTTGCTGTGATTCTAGGCTGAAGAACCAAATAGAAATTAATACCTTTGCCTCAATAAGATCTGTTGACTTAGGGAGCTATTCTAGTGTCCTGTCCACCCCCTCCACATACAAAAAAAGTTTTTAAAATTTTAGTTTTCTTTCCAGTAGTTGATTAGCACAAAGGAGAGGGGGTCAGAATGGCCAGCTTGAGGCTGGAGGTTAGCCAAACGTTGAGTCTAGTGTGGAACTGCAAGGGTTTCTTCATCAATCAGGTTGGTTTTAGATATTTTTATTTTAATATATTTTTCTATTTAGTTATTTTTGAAAAAACAGATTTTACAGTGAAGCATGAAAAAATATATTTCTACTTGAAAGAAAAGAAAGAGAAAAAAGACACCACAACTAACTTTTGGATTAAAACAGGTGACCCTCAGTAGGAAGATATCTTTCAGATACTCTGTTTCATATGCATGACATCTCCAAGGTACAGATCTCTGCCAGATCCTATTCTGAAGCAGTTGACAGCCACCAGCTTTGTGATATGATAAGAACAAGTGCAATTTTTATATAATATTGTATTAGTAAAATTCAAGTAGTTATAACAGCCAAATAAACATACTAGAGGTATACTTGCATCATTTTTTTAGCTGTTGTTTTGGAGATGTTAGTTAAGAATTAAATGCTTACAATTTAATATTAACTTAACAGTATGAAGTATAAACTTTGAGGGTTGCTAGGCAAAGGTATGGGTAGAAATCCCGTTGTTATCTTAGAAGTCTGGTAAGGCCAAAGGGGAAACTCTAATGGGAGAGAAATGCTAATAACTAAAATTGCTTTTCTTCTGTCTGAAACATTTCTTCTTGTGATTCTACTGTTGCTTCTGAAGCTGAAGAAAGAGAGTAGTGGAACAGTATCTTCTTACATAGCTGAGAAAAATTACAGCCCTTTTCTAATTTTTTTTGTTGTGAACTGTATCTATTTTTACAGGCTAAGTAAACAGTGTAAATTTCTAATTTGGGAGCCTTGAAACAGTTCTGTGTTGTTCATAATATCTTCTGTGATTCATCTCTTAATGTCTTTTTGGATATTCCTGTTTCGTTTTATTGTTCAAGGACAACAAAACACCAAAGAACGATGAAAGTAAAGCTATTTCACGTTTTTGTGCCCATCTGGAGCCATAACATCTAAATCAGCCAGTTCTGGTATGAAGGTCCTTTGATTTGATGTCTTTGAGAGGCCAAGAGTAGGCAAACTGTATGTCTGTAAAATGAAAGATTGCTGCTGTTGCTACATGCTTTTTCCCAGATTAGGGAAGACTAAACTGAATACGCATAAATCAACTCTGTGGGCAGAGCTAAAGTGCAGTGATTTAAAATTAATTCTTCTAAAAGCATTGCAGTTTAGAAGATTGAAACTCTTCTAAGTCACTCTGATAGCTTATAGTTGCTCTAAGTTCCGCACAGCAGTAATGACACTGGTCTTTGCAGTCTCAGAAATGAACCGCTTGGAGGGGGAGGAAAAAGGGTGAGTGAAATGTTCCAAAAATGTAAAATGACTGTGTTCTGCCAGGCTCACTTGAAGTTACTCAGTAGATGAAGTGCACTACTTGGCCACTAGGCTGGGCAGCACTTACTATGCAGTCTGGCAGGATGGGGCCATCCTGAGAAGATACCACCACCCCTGCCACATACACCCCCCCCCCCCCCCATCATTGCCTGTATTGTTGCTGGTGTGCCCTCAACAGCTGTGTTAAGTGTTCAAGGTGAGGAGAGAAATGATGCATTTCAAAATATTTCAGCTCACCTCGTTCTTCTTAGTAGCTTCAGGTCAGGAGCATCTGCCAGCCTGGGGGATGGTGGCACTAGCTGGGGGCACCTGAGTCTCTGCCTTTCCATGCCAGCTGCAACAAGAAAAGAACATGCAGCATAGTTAAAATCATATATATTTAAAAACAAAAAAAGTAGTTACTTGTATGTTTATAACCAGATGCAAGTACCAAGGTTATGGGATAACTCCTGTGGCCATATGGTTTCAAGAGACTTTTTTTAATCACTAGCCATTCTTTAGCCTAATACAATTTTTAAAGCATATATTTTATTTTCTTATAAGGAGATAAATACATAAAACATCAGAAACATCAAATAGCTATAATCCTACATTGATGCACATTAGTTGAATCAATCAAGTATTTAGTGCCATGAAAGCAGCACTTTGTCAATATAACTGCAAGAGTCAAATTAAAGGCCTTCTGTGTCCTCCCAGGGAGATGTCAATCCTTCATTCACTGCTCCACAGCTGATAAAAATCTAAAACTTTATATTTCAGTCCTCAAACTTAGGGCCCATGTATTGGTATAAAGAATACTAAACCTTGCTTGAGGGACTCTTTCTTCCTAGTGCAGTGGAACATACAGGCAGGGAAGTAGAGTTGTTTCATGGGACAAGTTTTGGGTTGGTTTTTTTTGGTGGTTTTTTTTTTTTTGGTAATGAATTCCTTCAGTGAAGGAAGGCATAGGAAGCACACCTGTACAGTTTATATGGAGATAAGAGGGGTGTTCCCCTAGCTTGTAAATTACCCTAAGAAAACTCTAAATGAGTGACATGGTAACAAAATAAAATTTCACTTACAGTTACTCAATTTGCTTGGAGTGGTTTTGCATTTTTCTGTCATTCAGAGATCCAGAGAGTCTTTTTCTTGCTGTTAACAAGTTACTTCCATCCGGCAGAAAAAGACCTGGAGGTGTTGGTTGACAGCCAGCTGAATATGAGCTGGCAGTGTGCCCAGGTGGCCAAGAAGGCCAACAGCATCCTGGCTTGTATCAGAAATAATGTGGCCAGCAGGACTAGGGAAGTGATTGTCCCCCTGTACTCAGCACTGGTGAGGCTGCACCTCAAATACTGTGTTCCGTTTTGGGCCCCTCACTACAAGAAAGACACTGAGGTGCTGAAGTGCATCCAAAGAAGGGCAACGAAGCTGGTGAAGGGTCTAGAGCACAAGTTTTATGAGGAACAGCTGAGGGAACTGGGGTTGTTTAGTCTGGAGAAAAGGAGGCTGAGGGGAGACCTCATTGCTCTCTATAGCTACCTGAAAGGAGGTTGTAACGAGGTGGGTGTCGGTCTCTTCTCCCAAGTAGCACGCGATAGGATGAGAGGAAATGGCCTCAAGTTGCACCAGGAGAGGTTTAGATTGGATATTAGGAAAAATTTCTTCACTGAAAGGGTGGTCAAGCATTGGCACAGGCTGCCCAGGGAAGTGGTCGAGTCACCATCCCTGGAGGTATTAAAAAGACATGTAGATGTGGCACTTAGGGACATAGTGTAGTGGTGGAGTTGGCAGTGTTAGGTCAAGGGTTGGACTTGATGATCTTAAGGGTCTTTTCCAACCTAAATGATTCTGTGATTACCTGCCAGCTATGTGTTCGGTTCTCAAGAATTTTGCAGTCTTTTACTTAAACAGAAAGTATTGCCATTGTTTATTCTTAACTTCTCAATCTTGTAACATTCACTAGTTTGTATTTTCTGCTCTTCTTTCTTTAATGACATGCAGAAATCCATAACATCATTTATTCCGTAAATTATACATCATCTGCTTTGTTTGCTTGTTTTTCTTGCATCTCTCCATCATCTTCTGTAATCATACACATTCCTTTTTCTGAAATTAATAGTGATAGCCCTCAGATTTTGATTCCCTTAAAGCATGTCATTCTTTTGAATATATTCATGTCATGTCACTAATAGGAATGATTAGAAGAACTGAAATTTGATATCAGTGTTACAAAAATAGTCACATGCATAAAATTCTTTAAACACTGACGTTTCTCCTGTAGCTCTTACTTTTCACTCTTCCGCAAGTTTTTTTGATGTTGATATCATACTTGCTATACTACTGTACTGATAAGCTGTACTACTTGCTTATTTCAACCCAGATCCATCCAAAGTCAATATTAGTGTAGAATTCCTGCTTTAGAACCCTGAAAGAGGGAGACTTTCGTTTTTGCAACATAGTTTGTTAAATTTTTATTGAAATTTTCCCCAACAGAAAAACATTATCTCTTTCCTAAATGATCAAACAGCAACCTTTCTGATACTTTTTTAGCACATTAAGCCAGGAAGTGCCAGACTACAGCATTTCAAAAAGCCCTTAATTCTTTCTCAGGAGTAAATGAAGCAAGGCGCTAATAACTGTGCTTGAAAATCAAGTAGCTACTGTTGTTTGGTGAAAGCTGGTTAAAGTGGTATAAAGTGCTTCTTCCCTAATGTTACCAGGCAGAGGGGAAATGGTCTTTCTTCATCTTTGATACTAACCTAAAACTGCAGGGTGTTAAATGAGAAGGTACAAACATATAGCATCATATTCATTCACAACTTATTGAAATTTGATGTCACTGGTGACCAGACATTTTTTACCTCATTCAAAATACTTAAGTAGAAGGCCGGTTTTATGTATTTATTTATTTAGTCTGGGTGGGGCTGTGTCCCCACTGTGATTATGCAGATGGACAAATCTGATTTAATTAAGTGCTCTGATAAGGAAGGATGGGAAACCATGATTTTTTTTTTTTCGCATTTAAACCAAAACAGTAAAATTCAGTGTTGTGACAAATGGAAAGTGTTTGTATTTATAGCTTAGTCAACTGAGTACTCTGTACACTGAAGTTGAATGCTTTTCCTTATTGCAATTGTTTTTTAGCACGCAATGATGCTTCCTGTCCTCACCCACCATGTCCGCTACCATCAGTGTCTGATGCATTTGGACAAATTGATAGGCTACACTTTTCGAGACAGGTGCTTGCTACAGGTAAGATATGAAAAAAATAAACTATTTGCTGGTTTGTCTTCCTAATATTATTGAGTTTATCCGTAATCCTGCTTGCTGTACAAACTTGAGAAATACACTGCATTGCCACAGCTTGGACGTACTTGATTACTTGCACTGCAGATCTTTCAAAAGTTTCAGTTATCCCAAGAGACTTCTAGAGACATCTATTGTGCATGTAGGCATACACCTACCTTTGCTCCAGTGGTAGGTCTACATTTGCTTGTAATCTGTAGAAAGACAAAAATATGCGTACTGAAAAGACTGTCAGGTACATTACTCATTATTTCTGTGTAAGTTTTTTTTTTTTAGATATTTGTGAAGAATACGATGTTATTCTGCAGATGAGCATACATGCCTTGCTTCTTCCTTTTATAGTCTGTTGTTCCAAAAAAGAATAACTTAAGTGTTGCCTTTTTATTTTGCGTTTATAGCTAGTGAAAAGGAATTGGCAAACTTTGGTTCCGCTCTTGATTTCTACAAGTACATGATGAAATTGTTGCATTTACAAACAAGGGCAGGAACTGGAAAGGAGAATTTATTTGTTTTAAATGCATCCGTGTTGCCTAACCACTCATTTATGTAAGTGCGTATTTGGAATTGATCAGCTCCAGAAGGCTGACTCGTGGCATGGTGGCCACTTTCCCCTTACGTTTTTTCTGAAGTTACAGAAGGGAAATGGAGACTTCTGTTCAGGATTTCCCCCTGAAATAAGCATCATCTCTCTCCACTGACTGGGGCTGAGAAAGGTGAATTTTCTCTAAGTTCAAAACATGCAGTTTCTGAATGTGTATGGAGACTTTACTGCCAAACTACTTTAAGCAGAGGCTTACGGAGAAATCTTTTCTCATAGCTTCTCGGTTTTCTAGAAGTTGGTTTCCAGGGTTTGTCCTACTGAAAGTTACATTAAAAATTGAGCATCTTGTAGGATTTGATTGTTCACAGGCTGCCTTAGTTTTAATATGAAAGGTAAAAATGCAGTGATGGAAATCTTCCAAGTGTTGAGACCAAACACACAAACCAAAAGGCAAATTGCAATTGAAAAGGGGAGAAAGCATAAAATCAAGTGTGTCAGCATTAGTCAAATTAATGTTTAGTTATAAAAACAGTACTTTTTAATGCTTGATCCTTATGCAAATTTATTTAAAACCTACAAACTTCTTCCAGAAGAGAGAGAGCTTTTTAAAAACGTATATAGCACCAGTCACCTACTTAAGCATAGGCAATATTAGATGTATAATTTTGCATTGATTTTTACTTGCTTCATCATGATGTATTAGAGTGAATATATGTTTAAATAAGCAAATGTATTGAAATCAGATCAGCAAAGCTAGTAAGCAAAACTTTTTGGGGCAAATTGACAGTTCATGCTTTATCTCTTCTAAACTAATTTTTCTTTAAAGAAAAAAAGTGTTGAAAGTTAATTAGTTAAACTGATGATTGGGCATAAATGTTGCTTCTTTCTGACATCTGAAATAGCACATCCTACATTCAAATTGCTGGAATCAAGCTACTAATTGATGATATCACTTTGTAGCCTTTCTTCAAACTAAAAAATAATAATTGTTAGCTACCAGTCTAAGATTTTTTTTTTCTTACGTTTGCAAAAATACATCTAAGACTTTTTTTCCTGTATGTGCTACATTATAGCTTGCCATGACTCATCCCAGCCATCACTTAAACTTTGGAATGAATCCGGATCATGCCAGAAATTCCTTATCCAACTGTGGCATTCGACAGCCAAAGTATGGAGATAGAAAAGTTCACCATATGCACATGAGAAAAAAAGGTATGCTGTTACGCCACTACCATTTTTCTCTCACCTCACACTTAATCAGTAAGAAAACCTTTTGTCCATTATTATTTCATTGGCCATTGTTCTTCTGAGACCCCCCTTCAGTGGAGGATTTCAATGGTTATACACAGACACTAGTGAGAGCTTTCTAAAAGACTGGATTTTGCAAATCAGTCAACAAGTAAAGAGCTGAGAAAAAGCAAGGATAATAAATGGGAGGATGTGTTTTCTTTGATTTTTGGCAAGTATTGTTTTCTTAATTTGCTGTTCAACATGGTGAGCAAACTGGAGGATATTTTGTAAAAATGTCTTATTAATGTGAAAATATGTGGTCTGTCTGCTGCAGAATATTCCTTACCCCTTAAAAGTATATTCAGCTGTAATGAAGTAAATTCGTTATTGTTTATGTAATGTTTGGAATGTCTTTTTCATGAAAAGGTGATATTTTTATCTGGCTCTCTGAATGCAAAAATACAATAGTATTGTAATGGGACTGCGGTCAGTTAGGCAGAGAGCATCTGTAAGGATTATACTTGCTGTAAGTAAACCCTGTAAATAACAGGATGATCTTGTGTACAGCAATTACAAAGTAACATTTTGAATAATTATTTTCTAAGCCTATTCAAATTGAATTAGTGGTTGTTTATTTAATACTGCATTGTTTATATTTCTAGGGATAAACACCCTGATAAATATTATGTCCCGTTTGGGACAGGATGATCCAGCTCCTTCCAGGTAATGAAAATAATTGTTTGCAAGTAGGGAAGCTGTTGCAGAGGGAGGTATTTAATAGAAACAACCACCTTACAGTCAGCAACAGCTTTGGCAAATAGTTGAAATGAAAAGTCATTTTGAATTGACTTTTATATTATGAAGATGTGCTGAACCTCCATTAGCAGTGACATAGTAAATGTTTGGTCATGCCTGTAGAAAACTCCTGAGGAAGGTTTAACAGATAATTCTATCATTTTTGCTTATCCTTGAAATGAAGAGGACTAAAAGGCTACCTTTTTGCTTTCTGGAGAATAAAAAATAAGATTTGTTGTTATGGTTATCATTGCTATAAATTGGATTCTCCATCACATTTCCTCACAGTAGTACCTTCCTGGCATGGCACCTTGTTAATGTGAGTGTGATACTGAATGTGGGCTTTGCTGATTTACTGGTCCAATTTAAAGACATATGCAAAAAACATTAATGTTGTAATGTAATAATCCTTAAATGGCCACTAAGAATTCTGTGCAAATAAATAATGTTTGAGATGTGGTTTATAGCCACAGGCACCATGTTTAGCCAAAGTGAATAAACAAAGCTCATAGGGCTAATGCAAGAAACAGTTGCATGTGAAGTCTCCTAAATGCATGAACTAGAGGGCAGAGTGTATTTTAGTTAACTAGTGCTATAACTGGACCTTTTAAGAGTCATCATTTTGGAGGAAGCTCGGGAATGGGAGGAGTTGAATTCTGAATAAATTATTGTTGCAGTGTTCCCCAAATGCTGCTTCAGCTAGACCATGACCTTTTCTTTGAAAGTCAGCCTCGAGCTTATTTCAGCTCTCTTAAGATAACGTGAGATAAGGCTAAATTGCATTAGTTCTCACAAAATAACACACAAATATAAAATCCCACTTCTGAGAGATCTGTGTTTTCTGCTATGTTGTTACACAGAGCAGTTGTAGTTTTGCTCACACTTTATTGTTTTACACAGCAGAGGTACTTGAATTCTTTCAGCCCATAACAAAAGCTTGCTATTTCAGAAATTAGACTAACTATATAATTGTTGGGGGAGTGCAAATTACAGTAAAAGCTGTCAAACACTTGAGAAGGATCTTCTGGATTAAAAAAAAAAAAAAACCTCCTGTGGCAATGGCCTTGATTCTATTACAATCATGTGTGAAGTCAAAATGGTGCTACTTACATGCTTTGATGTGTAGAGCAGAAACATGTATATATTCGAAGACAAACTCACGTTCTTTTTCAGCTGCTGTGTCCTGTTAGTCCTTTGTTATATAAGCAGACAGAGAGCTTGGAGGAAATGAAACTTTATGCAAAACAAAGGAAAATCAGGAGCAGTGATAGAAGAAAAGGAAAACACAGGAAATACAAGATTCTACTAGCTTAATGGCATCTTCTTGTACAGCCATTTTTTCTTTTGAGCTCAAAGGAAGTTAGAGAAAACAGGGCATTTAAAGGTGTTATGAAAAATGAAAGTACTTGCTCCCTTGTAGCTCTGCCATACCAACGGATCTGTTGCAGAGTCATCACACCCTGCAGGTGTTGATGTTAATTACGTACACTTCCCTAGTTGCATGCACAAGACTGAAGACAGGCTGTTTGTTTCAATCACCTGGTGCCCTCTGATGGACAAAGAAACCCGACCTCAGTGCCAGTCAACAGCACTGTTTCCTTTCTCCGTTTGTTAAGCTCTGACAATAGCTCAGAATGGAACGTGACAATTTCAAAGGTGGTGGTGTCAGTCCTGAGTTTCAAGATTCATGTAGTTGTTATTCTGTTTTGGAAAGGATTGTAATGCAGAGAGGGTGGGGGAGGCTGCAGGAATGTCTATCATGGCTGATTAGCAATCAGCTCTGATTTGTTCCATTTTAATTGTATTGTGTAAATAACCAGCATGTGTTACTTTGCTGATAGTAAACCTTAAAATGCCTTTTTCAGGATTAACCACAATGAGCGTTTAGAATTTCTGGGAGATGCTGTGGTGGAGTTCTTAACAAGGTAAATGGGGAATTCTTCAACAGACCTCACCTTTTATATGTTATTGTCATACCATTGGGCTTATTAAGCTTTGCAGTGTCTGCTTTATGACTGTGTATGTTTGCAGTCCTGCCTGATATTTAGAGCTGCACGTCTGCACACAGCTCTCTTGAAAGTTCCTGCAATGCTGATGAAACAACATGAAAGATTACAAAATGAAAAGCTAGAGTTTCTGTTTCATGGAGTGCAATTTTAAGTTGATTGGGGTTAGAGATTATTCAGCTACAGACAAGTTGAACTTTGTACCCTTTTTTTAAAGGAAAGATATTTTTCTTAGCATATCATTTTGTTTCCATGGGTTCTTTTTCTCTAGTTGCAAGTGAAAAGCATTTATTGGTAATCTTGAATGTGTTGCACTTCTTATATTTCCAGTTATTAGGGCTGCAGCTTCCATAGTGTCTGTATGTAAATAAATTAGTTGAGCACAAATGTAATTTATTTTGGAGTAATAACAAAAAAACATGGGTCATCAAAAATTGCTCCAGTTTTGGTCTGTTTTGAGTATTCTGAAATCAGTGAACAACACAGGGATATTATCAGTTACCTCCATTGGCCCCTCTTACCTGAGTACTAGAGGCAGGCAGTTTGCACAAAATAAACATTATAATCCATTTTCAGCTGCTTTGTTCTACTGTTTTTAATAGGGGAGTAGTCTTGTTTACTGTAAAGCTTCTCTTTAAGCAAGTTTGTTATATGAATAACAAAACTGCACTTATATCTCCATTCTCTACTAGCCTCTACTAGCCATTAGCTACTCAGTATTAAAAGCTATTAGTCTATAAAGGTCTCCACTGCCCTTAAAACCCATGACCTTTACTCTGATACAACAGTACAGGCTGATAAGATGGAAGACTTGCTGATTAAAATGTCTTGCATTTTTCATTGTCATTGTTCATCAGCCATCAGCTGACTTTCTGAGCTAACTTTTGTCTCGATTCAGAAAAAAACTGAGCTATGTTTCTGTTCAATAGAGCATGTAAGCACCTATTTAAGTCTGAATTTTTTTTCTAACTCTCTTGACTTCAGGTCTCTGCTTTTGTGAATCATCATGCTTGATTAGATTGCCTCTAAGTTTTATAGCAATTTTTGTCCTTAAATAATCTTGCGTCCATCTGCACTTTTCTCTCTGTGTACTAGGTTAATAAAATATTTTAATAACCAGTGCCATCCACTACCTTATTTGTGGGATGTTGAAAACCCTCTCTGGATTAACTTCTTTCCAACATGGGTTAGATAGTCATATATGAAGATATTCAGAATCATTTATCTGTTACTCAGATCTTTGTTGGATCACTGAATTACTTTTTTTTTTTGTTTCTGTTTTATTGAAGTATCTTACTTGCATGATGACAAATATCATTAAAGGCAGTTGAAAGCCTGTGATTTTTACTCTTTTTTTTCCTGTGGTATTAATGACTTCACACATTTGATAAATACAGGTTGTTGAGTTCTGTTCTTTGGCTCTGTTAGCATCTGTTAAAGTACTGTAAGAAACTTGTAAAACAAGTATCCTGAGTGGTGGTCCAGCCTGACTCAGTAGTATTATCTTAAAGCACTGCATACCTGCAGCACGGAGTTTCTCAAGGCTGACGGTTCCATTGTGCTTTATTCCTCAGCATCCTCTAGGTGTCAACCTTACTGAACCCACTGCTGCTGATAGATGGAAACCTATGTTAAACCTAAACCCTGCATGTCGTTGCAGGGATTTAGAGATCATGTGCTGCCCAGTAGAGAAACAGCACTCTTCCTCCTCTGCTGCCAGTGCTATCCAGTCAAATAGTATTGAGCATTGTTTTAACATTTGTTTCTTTACCTTACTTCAAGCTGAGTTGCCACCTTGGGAAGGGACCTGTGTTACCAGCTAGGATCTGAGGGAAAGGCACCGTTCCCTAAAGGCACACATGGTTCATCTTTAACCAAATTCTGACAGCATCTGATTTGATTTTTGTTTTGCCAGTGTCCACTTGTATTACCTGTTTCCCACTCTGGAGGAAGGAGGATTAGCTACGTACCGCACTGCCATCGTACAGAACCAACACCTGGCCATGTTGGCTAAGGTACAGTTTTATACATCTCTGCATTTGACACCCATAGGTAGGATACTATTAGTGCATGGATTGCTTCTTGAGGGATCTGCCTGCTTTGAACATCAGTGGTTTTACCATGTTTTGTGTACAAGATTTGGGATACAGGAACTCTTCTCAGTTTGAAAGTAGATTTTAAAGATGAAGCAGGACTTAGTGTTTTCTCCAAAGCATGTTTTTAGGATGCTTATGCTGAAAGTGTGTCTATATTTACCTTTAAATTGCACAGGTAATGAAGCTGATAGTAGAAATTTAGTGAAGAAAAAGAAACAGACTGGTTGTTTATAAAAGGACTTCCTGATAGAATATGTAGGGAGAACATGGCAGCAGGTGGTAGAGAAAGCGAGGAAAAAATGATTTTGTCTGCTCCCTAACCTATGCAGTCATTTTCAGATTCACTGTGAAATGTGAAAGAGAAAGATGTTAGAAAGGCTTTTGGTGAAAAGTTGTATTATCTCATGGGAAAAATTGAGATGCCTCTGAATTTTATTTCATTTAATTCTGTGAATGACAGAGCTTTCTACATTTTTACATGATACTGGAGGGCAGGCATATGATGTAGAAAGTTGATTAAGTCTCTATTTGTAGATAATTTGGTATTCCCTTATTCGTACTTGATTTTGTTAGCATGTTTTTTAAAAAACAGTCTGAGACTTACTGATGTAAGGTATTAAGCTGTGCATGCACGCATGCGTGCACACATGTCCACTGTATACTGCTGATAGTTTTCAAGTGCTCTTTTTATCTTCTGTGTTCATATTCACACAGTAATTTAAACAAGCATATCCAATCTTGAGATTTTGGCAAAAACTGCATGATTTCTAACATGTCGTCTTTTTGCTCAGTTCTCAGGAGAGGCATAGGGTAGGGAGTGAAGACAATCATTTTCCTCCAAAGCCTTCTTTAATGATTTAGATAAGCATGAATTGATTGAAATGTTTCAAATCAGAGTTTTGTTTACAAATATGGTATTGAACTGCCTGACATTTGAATTCGTGTTACTATTTTAAAACCTGCATCAGGAAAGCTCATATATTCTTAAAGTCTGTTCACAGCCTTTATCATTGTACATGGACAATTTTTGAAAATTTTTATTGCAACATTTTTAAAACTTTATTTATATCAGATACAACTGTAAATATTAGATATCTGTACGTTCCTGACTTCCCAACTCACTCTTTTTTCCTCTTGTATATCTTATACGATGTTCCTGGTTTCATCCCCTTTAATTATCCCCTGCAGTGTCATGTTGCATTCAGTTTACTTACTCAATATAGTTCTCAGCTCCTCAGCTTTTCTTGTGCGTGTGGAATGCTGTTTTAATTGAGGATCAAACAATAAATTTCTGTAGCTTCTAAGGGATATTGTAGCAGAAAGTTTATAAATAATCTGAAACATGTTGTGATCAAAAAATGAGAAGCAAAACACATGCAAAAAAAGCTGAGTGCAAGCTCCGAAAGTGGAGATAAGCCATTGGAGGTGGGGGAGACCAACACCCAAACAACACCTGTTAACGTGAACAAATGACAATGATCTGTAAGAAGTTTAAATTCAATATAAAAATTAATGTTCCACTTTTATGTTGACTCTAACAGGTGCTCCCTGCACTTTATAAAATGCGATGGAACATCATAAGTGGTAATTCCCTGTGTTCTGGAGCAGTGAATAGGCTCTCTTCATTGAAAATGGAAGACTCCTTTTTTCCAATTGAAATGTGTCTAAACCACACACCTTAAACAACTTACCTCTTAAATATACTTCAAGAGGATGAAGTTGAAAGTTAATGAGAAATTAGTCAGTAGAAACTTACACCCAGCTGGGAAAAAACTATTCTCATACAAACTGCGCAAGATGCACAAATCTCTTCTTTAAAAATCTCAATAATGGTTTTGTGTCAAAAAGATGAATATGTAAAGAGAATCTAGTAGCTCTTGCCTGCATTTCTATAGCAGAATTATCATATATAAGATATCTGACTCACTACTTGAGATTCTGACTGGCAAGCAGAAGGTTTAAGCAACAGATGAATGTTAATGATGCACGTTTGAAAGGAAAAAGAAAGCTAGGTGGCACTGTGGATTAAAATATCAGTCTTCTACTTGCAGTGCCCAGAGGCTTTTGTTACTACCACCTGTTGACACTCTTAAAGGAAAAAGCCAAATGTTCGATGGATTGTGTCTACCAGAGTTCCTGTTCTCGCTGTTCTACTGTATCATCTTCTTGTAGGCAAAATCTTTTTCCTCAGTGCTAACTCCCCTCCCTTTGAATGTCCCTTTAGTGTTTCTGAAGGCAAATCACATGAGGGCAAACTACCAGCAAGAAACACAGCACATTGCACCATCCAGCCGGTATCAGGCTATTTTTCTGTCACACCCTCAGCCCTCCTCTTGAACTCGTGCCTAAATCTCACTAGTAACATATTTTGATCTGGCTTCCCTTGACAATTTGGTTTGATAATTCCTAGCTTTTCCACACTATCACACTCTAGTTGCTTGCCTCTGATAAACAAATATGAAGTCTTCTAATTCTAGCCTATGTCTGAACTGAAACTATGGAGAAAAGCTTTAAAGTTCCCTCAAACCCAGTTGCTGCATAATAATAGTGTAATTGAACTCTAGTGACTAGAACTGGTACTCTTGTACTTCTAAAGCCATAGTTTTAACTCTTTCCACATATTCTGCAGAAGCTGGAACTAGATCGATTTATGCTTTACGCTCATGGTCCAGACCTTTGCAGGGAATCGGATCTCCGCCATGCCATGGCCAACTGCTTTGAAGCCCTAATAGGTAAAGCATGTGTATTTGTGTGTGCAGACAGTTATATTTTAATATGTCTACATGCCATGTTGACTGTGATGGAGGAGACGTGGGTCTGTGTTGAGTAGTGTTAGTAAGAGTAGGCAATAGTAAAACTTCTTAAATCTTCTTCGTCTCTTCCCATCTCCTGCATATATGCTGTGTGTATAACATGATGAGTGTGCAGTATTACAGTGAAAAATCTCATCTTCTGTATCCTGCCTCCCACGCACTGAAGATGCAGCCATTTCATATTGTTGTGGCACAGCACTTCTGTCCGTCACTGCAGAACTCCACCTCTCATGCACCACCATGGCCTCCCACCTGCAGTCATCTGGGGGGAGTAGTTCAGTCACCATGGCCTGGCAGGAAAAGTGGAGGTTCACTGCTTCCAATAGTACTTGCACAGACCTGCAAAATGTGGAGTTGCACTTCAGCCCTGAATTTTAAGCTCTGCAGCTTGCTTTCTGAATGCACCAGGCACTCCCAATGAAGTCACCAGCCCGCTTCCTCTGTGCCCTGCTAACCTTCTCCTGTGAATTAAACGTGACATTTGCCAAGTAAATATTTTTTGGTCTTTGCATTTTCCTTACAAATAAGCATGGCAATATGCCATGGCTGGTGTAATAAAGCTACCAAAACCCCTCTAGCTGAGGATGAAGGGGAGTTGTGTCAAATTTGCTGTTGGGCGTTGAGATGCTGATTAGTGACTGGCTGTGCTGGTCGATAAATTTATGTTGGAGAAGATACCAGGACTGCCTGACCACAGTTACCAAATAAGCAAGCAGTAAGGTGGAAATCTGATCCGTTATACCCACACAAGCTCTATTTTAAATAGCATATTTTTATAAAACTTTACTTGTTTGAATACACAAAGCAAGCTAAATCTCACTGATTTGGCTTCATATTCATCCAAATGTACTATACATGATATTAACTATGGGAATGGTTTAGCCCTGATCCAGGTCTTTACATACTACACAAGCTTCTAAAGCATTTTGTCCTGCTTTGAAAAATAGATCATAGTTGGCTTAAATGTCAACAGTTCTGTGCATTCTGCGTTGGGCCAAATTGCATTTCATCTTATCAAGAAATAAGTTTTCTTTTTAACTCTATTTTGCTTTCCATAAGTGCTTTGATCTTTAATTTAAAAATAAAAAAAAATCAGAAAAGGAACACTATATATGTATCTGTGGCTTTGTTCATATACTTCAGCTTGTCTAGGATGTAATGATGAGGACTATTTGGCAAGCATTGAGATTTGCTAAGAGAGCAGACTTGCTGTTTAACCTCCAATACAAAGTTGTTCACAAAGTTAATTGAGCAATAAGATTTTTTTCAGCGCCATAGCTAAAATCTTAAGGGACTATAAAAGTATATGTAGGGTCTGGAGCTCCTACTTGAGAACCTTTGTAGAAGTCTGGTGCTTCTTCCCTGTGATGAAAATAATAGCCAAAAGTATAAGCAGGCTGCCTAGGACCTGTTTGAAATTCTGTGCTCTCATAATATGCCTCTGGCAAGATAGTCTTATAAACCCCCAAACTGTTCTCGAAAGAGTCCAAAGAAGGTAGTTGACCTAGTGAGGAATTAAAAGGAAAGAGGAGGGGAAAGACACAGCAAGGCAAACCATGTTCTCCCTGTATGCGGGAACATCAACTCCCTTTCTCTGTGTTCTTCATGTAGCTATGTATTCCCTTTGCTTTTATACAGATGTGCTTGCAAGAACTAGTTTGAGGTTTTCAGAAGCTCTCCTGTAAAGAGTATCAAAGGACAAAATGTTGATACTGAATTTATAAAGTGCCTGTGCAGATACAGAGTGTATATGGTACACCCAAAAAATATAATATGCTAGCACAAGTTTTGCAGAGCTTGTTACTAAGGGGCATATGGAGGGCTGTATATGCAGTTAAAAAAAAAAAAAAGTACCATAATCTCCAGAAATTGGGATGCAGAGGTGCAGTGTCCAGTTCAGACAATGTGTTATTGTGATACTGGGGAGACATTGAGGTTTGGAATAGTCCTGACACATCATTTATATGCAGAATGTAATGTTCTTGAAAGTACAGAATAAATGAAAATTATTTACTAGCTATTGAAATGTATTTTATGGCTTTCACTATCTACGTATATGGTATAGTTATCTGATTACTGGAAACTACTTTTAGAAATAGATTGCTTCTAGCCTGATTTGTTTAAACTTTGCTCTTTGGATGTATCGTTTTCTATCACCGATTTAATTATTTCAGGTTTTTCTGTGCATTTTATGACCATTGATTTATGTTCGTGTTTAACATGCTTTAAATTTCTCAGAAAATTAGGTATTACTACAGAAAGCATGCTTCTAAAAAAAAAAAATGTATTGGCGGTGAAGAAGGCAGAGATCTTTGACTTTCCTGTGCTTAGTAGTTTTCTGAGTACTAATGCATTATTGACCTTTGACGTATTGGTCCCCTCATGCAGGAGCTGTTTATCTAGAAGGGAGCCTAGAAGAAGCAAAACAATTATTTGGACGTTTACTCTTCAATGACAAGGTATTTATGTATTTATATGATTTGATTTCCATTTTAAAAATAACTGAAGACATGCTTCCTTGTCCATTGTTTTACTTGAGAATCACAAATGAACAGGAATACACCTGTTGTACTTAGTTCCTGGAAACTGAACATAGCATAGCGTGTTTAGGACAGCAAGCTGCACTGGTTCAGGCAAAAAAATTACAGTGTTTCCTCAGATGTGCTGTTTGTTGGTTGGCTTAGATAGGGAAGGGCAGGTGGCGTGGGAAACCTGCAGACTTCCATTCACAGTGCTGCTCTAACAACAGAGATGGGTGCTGTGGATCCAGGCGGCATGCCTCGGGGAGTGATGCACATGTAGAGCGACTATTCCTGTTTCATCAGTTAAATTGTTCCACCCCTAAAAGTTTGAAACATATCTTTGAAAAAAATACAGGGCATTTCATCCAATGTTTACCCAATTGCATAGTTAAAGTCTGATCCATTCTTGCGTACTGTATCTTAGATCACTGTTAGTTGGAATTTATCCCATATAATGGCTAAGGAAAGTGACCAGTACATACTGCTGGGACAATACATGTGGCAGTGGTGAGGGGATGAATTATACCGTATTTTCCTTCTTGAAAGTCTCCGAGTCTATGAAATGACAAAGCTTATTAGAAATAAAAGTATTTTGAAGCCCATTGTAACTCAGTGTTTATTTGGTGCTCAGTGCCTGTAGTGAAGGAAGCCTATACGAAATAGAAGAAAATAAGTTTGTTTTTTTTCTTTTTTAGTCCTTGCCTTTGGTGAAGTCAAACTTGCTACTGAGGAGTACTTGCAAATAAAGTTAGTCCTGAGGCTTAAACAAATCTTTTTCTTGCTTTAACCACTTTTTATTTGGTTCAAGGATTTTTCCACCTCTTTGACACAAGCTAATTGGGAGAACTACAGGCAGTTTGAACAGCAAATACACGATTTTAAAAATTAGTTTGCCAGCACTATTGAATTTGCAATAAGCAGAGTCAGCATCTGAAATAGTTCAGTATTTCAAGTAATGACATTTTATTTAGTACTGTGGAATTTGTTAAATGACTCCTTTGAGCATTAAAGGCATCTCTCAATGTTTGCAGGACCTGCGGGATGTATGGCTTAATTATCCACTACACCCACTCCAAGTAAGTGTATCCCTTTCTGTAATAAATTTCATAGCTCTGTTTTATTTTCAGGGATGCTTTTCCATAGGTTTCCATTGTAATGATAGCTCAGAAATTGTGGTAAAAAGTAGCCAAAGGAGTATATATATTTGCCTTTGTGTTTGGATTTGGGTTTGGGGTTTGTTTTCTTTTTATAAATAATGTGTCTCTGCCTCTCTGAGTGTTAATCATTCACCTTTCCTTGACTCATATTTGATATATAGCTGTGCTTATACAATAAATCTAGTGAGAGGTAACATTTTGGCGGCTTCTTGTTCATCTTCTTGAAGTTAGGGGGAAAAGGGTACAAAAACAATCTATATACATGTTTTGTTAACCTGAAATTAAGACTGAAACCTTAGTAGTAGGAAGGCACATTAGTTGAATGGAATAAGAGTGGGATTCTGATTTATTCTTTTTTTTTGTGTGTGTGTGCGTGCAATGATAGCATGTTTGTTTCGGTGATTCCAGTAGCTTTAATACCAAGTAAACACTGAAGTTATGAAGGTGTCTGAAGGCTAATTTATCCTCCATGTATTGAAGCATACAAGTTCACAAGTTGCTAGTTTACAAGGCTGGAAGTTGGGAGAATGGTTTCCCAGTCCTTGTTCCCTGACTGAATTCTGAGGGAGGCCTAGAGCAAGTCACAGAACCTCTCTGCACTATAGCTGCTTGTCTTCACAGCAAACATGGTAGCATTTTCCAGGTGTGCAGGGGTGCTGCAAGAATAGCTGTATTCAAATTGTCATCCAGTCAGTTAGTAAGGTTTTCAGGGTCTTATGAACATCTGGGAGATTTCTTTTGTCCAACCAAATCTCGGACGTTTTGTGCAGTCAGTTTGACTCCTTTGAAACTTTTTATGAGTGCACCCTTCCAGCAGAAGGTCACTTTGAGGCCTCCATCTGAAAAGTCTCGTATATTTGTACGGATTTTGCAATGGGTACAAAGTCTTCAGCAACAAATCAGTGCGCATGAAGCGTTTTTACAACCAGCTCTCTGTGAGTGTAAATAGAAAAGAGTCTTAATGGGAAGATGAACTTTTGAGATTCAGCACCAGCTATCCTGCATGGTGGCACAAGTTCCCAAGAAAATTCTTCGTACTCTGGATTTGTTTCTTTTCTCTTACTTTATTTTATTTTAACCTTTTTATCTCTGCTTTCATAAAGAAGACTTGGACTCTGCTTAGAGATTGGAGACAGTGTATGCAGCTTATCATTTCTTGCTACTACTTTAACTTGTGAGATGAAAATTTATTTTCTTCCATGTCCCAGAAGCCATCCTAGCTCTCTACTTGCCAGTAGGGAAAACACAGGCTGCTCAGGCTGGCCTTTGGGCACAGCTAGCCTGAAAAATGGCATTTTAAAAACTATTAGAAGTCACTGTAACAATATGACAAATAAGATGCCAATTAAAAAAAAAAAAAGCTCTGGGTAAGATATACAGAACTGAAGGCCTGTAGCCCTGTTATTTGGCAGTAGTCAAGTCAGTAGAAATAGTGATGAAAAAAATTAGTGGTCACCTGGATAAATGTGGTCTTTTTAGAAAGAATCAACATGTAAAGACAAGTCCTGCCTCACAAATGAATAGGAGATTTTAGAGGAGACAAAAAAAGCATGTGATGATGCAGATAATACTGTCCACTGGGTTTCCTAAGAGGCTGTTGGAAAGGCACTCATGAAAGGCTTTTAAAAATGTGTTTAAAAAAAAAAAAAGAAAGGAATAATAAAAAAAAAAAGCAACCCCGGTGAATACTGTCAGTCCTTACAAGATTTAAAGGAATGGCTGAAACATAAGGAGTGGAGAACAAGAGTGAAATGACCACATCTTACAAGGGATGGAGATCACTGGCAGATTTCCCTAGGGATCTTTGCTGAAGTACAGGCTGTTCGCATCGACAGCTTAGGGAAGAGGATGAGCAGTGAGGTGGCAGTTTGTTGACAATACCAAATTATTCATGGTAGCAGGGACAGGAGCAGGCTGAAGAATTGCAGTCTGATTGCGAGAATGCAAGAGTGACTAACTATGGAGTAAAAAAGCAGATGAAATTCTGTGTAGGTAAATATAAAGGACTGTGCATGAGGAAGCAAAAAGCAGTCTCAGCTCCACATACAACTGAACTCCAAACTGACCATTATCGCCCAAGTGTGGGATTTTGGTGCCGGGATATGTAGTTCTATGAAAATGTCAGCTGAAAGCTCAATAGTGTTTAAGGAAAAAGACAAATGAATAGAAAAAGGACAGACAACAAACCAAAAAAGATCTTAATGCCACTTTAAAAAACTGTGCCTATTTGTACTTTTCCTTTAGGCATCCTCATCTGGATGATTCCTCCTCTAAGGCATGGCTATACAAGAGAGATGCCCAGAGTGGCTGGAGGAAATGCTTAAACCATTTCCCAGCTCCAGAAAGCCATTTAACAGTGTCACCACATCAAGGACATTAGACAAGAAACTGATAAGAAAAGATACTGACTCAAAGTGATAATTTGAATTTTCTTGTGTTATTGTGCCCTTTTGAATTTCATATACTAAGTATTTATTCTTGATTTTTGATACTGAAGGAAAGTGGGAGAAATAGATTTGGGTTTCGTCTCATCTTGACATGCTGTCAGTCTGCCAGTCCTATTCTAATAATTTTTGAATCCGTTGCTCAGTTGCAAACAATGTGATAATATTAGAAAACTCAGACATGTACATACAATTGTACGTGTTTTGTGAAAATACGTAGCCCATGCTATCCACATGTAGAGACAAGACCATATAAGCAATGTGTTGTAAGGGCCTCAACTTTTAAAAAAGCATTCATCAGAACTCACATCTTCTTTGAGTGGTAATTATCCAAGACAAAAAGCCAGAGGAAACTCGGTTTTCTCAGTTCAGCTGTCCGGAGAACGACTTGTTCAGTGTATTCTTTGCCCTTAGTTTACAGAAGGGTTGCTTTTCTCTGAAAAGTTCTGAAACAGTGTCAGTTTGTCATTATTTACACTTCATTTTGTTTACAGCTGCAGGAGTCCAATACTGACAGGCAACTCATTGAGACCTCTCCAGTTCTTCAAAAGCTTACAGAGTTTGAGGAGGCAATTGGAGTCATCTTTACTCATGTTCGGCTTCTAGCACGTGCGTTTACTCTGAGGACAGTAGGCTTTAACCATCTGACTCTGTGAGTACACAGCAAAAGTGCTCATGTAGCACTGTTGGTCCTTCTGTTAGTATCCCAGATCGCTTTATTTGTAAACAAACTCTAGATGTTATATCTGCCCTCCAGAAGAGAATAGAGTAGCTATGTTTGCAAGCCCGCCTGGCTCAGTGTCCCATCTCTGACAGTAGTCAGTAGTGGATACCTTGGGAAAGACTATAGAAGATGTCAGAGAGCCATCCCGGTGTTTCTTCTGAGCTTCCTGCATCACTGATATTTGCACATCGCTCCTGAGACAGTAGCAAAACATACTTGGAGGTACATTTGGGCAGAGGAAAGAAGTAACATCATGCTCTTTGGTCCAAGTGCAACCCTTGTGTTCCGTGAAGTGTACAGCTGCCAGGCCTTGTTTTAAAGCAAACGGTAGAGCCATACCAGTGGTTACCCAGTCCAGGATCTCGCATGAGTTTAAACCCTGATCTTTTTATTTCCTGTGAATGGACAGACCTTTTTCTCTATTGAAGTCATTGCATTCATTAGTTCACTTTCTTATAAGAAGTTGCAGGTAGAGACCTTATCCCATTACAAACTTGATGTAAACTACTCTTCTCCTTGTTAGTCCCAGATCTAGCATGTAATAATTGTGTTTATATGTAGCTGCCCTGATTTGCTTTCTCTCTGAAAGTTGGTGTTACAACAGTAATGAACTGTGTTTTCATCTCACCTGGTTAACACTGGAAAATTGTCTTAAATGCGTTTGGAAATGAGCGAGGCTCACTCTCAGATCACTCTTTATTTTAATTTGTGTGTGCATACTGGTTTTGTGTTTTCCTCCCTGAGTGCTTATTGATTTTGCTGCATTGATGTCTCATTTTTCAGAGGCCACAACCAGAGGATGGAATTCCTGGGTGACTCCATAATGCAGTTGGTAGCCACAGAGTATTTATTCATACATTTTCCCGATCATCATGAAGGGCACTTAACGGTGAGACTGCCATCAATCATGCTCTGCAGAAGAGCAAGAGTGGGATGGAGACTGAAATTATGGGAGCAGCTAGTGAATTATTCTGGATTTGATTAATAAAAGAAGCCTCAGCAACCACTGCTCTTAATAAGGCATTGTTAATTTTAAGTCATGAGCACTGCAATGAATAGGAAATGATGATTTATGAGCCCAGTGCAATAATTTTTGTTCTGTCTGTGAAATGGATCAATAATTTTAAGGGTGGCAGTGATGAAACTGGGAGATGACTAGTTCTTGTTTAAAGATGGGTGTCTTAAACCATTTATTTAAATAGGCACATCACATGACTTTTTATTCATGGCTTCTAGTCTGTTGAACCTGCAACCAGGCAGGGTTATGTTTCCTGATAAGAAGTTTTTACATCTATTTTAGTCTGGTTTTCCTGTTGTCTTCAATCTGGAGCTCCTGTGGTAGCTTTTGAATTTAATTTTACTATTGTTATAGTCATCTGTTGTTGTTTACTGTAGCCTTTCAGCCTCTCTTATCTGGGCTCTGAACAACCCAGTTTGGGGATCTTTCAGCAATTTACAGTACTTTAAACATAGGGTGGTAGTATATGTAGGTTTTTTCCTGATTGATTCATTTAGTACTGCAGCTAGAAAACTGTGGCTTTGTTTGTGAGGAAGAAATTTTCTTAGGCTTACTAAATTTTTCATAGTTTTCAAGTCTTGACTAGAACAAAAAAGTGATACAGGTATCAGGAATATGAGTCGAGTCTCCTAGTTAAAATTAGGAAGTAGCACTGTAGGCTTCTTAGCTACTCGGATTGGTTTTCTCAAATCAATAAAGGGATGGTGATGCTAAGTCTCTAGCAGGCAATGTGTTTTCAAGAATATGCTTCTTGGGTCTTTTGGGCTAAAGCTGTTTACAAGAAAAAAAGTACATGCTCTGACTAAAAGTAATTTTAATTTTTCTTCACAAGTTCTTAAGTTTCATTTACATTTGTATGGATTCTTCTGCACCGTTCAGGAGACAGAGTAGATAACTTTTACTTAAAAGTTCAGGCTTTGAAAGGGGAAGAGCCTTGTCGTATTAATTCTTCAGAGAAACAAAAACATAAGGCAGAAATCCAAGACTGATGGGGTTTTTTTTGCTTTGTAGGTGACTTTTAAGAATGTAGGCATCAGTGGTGTTATAGTAAGATAAATCTTTCAAGAACTATTTGGCAGAAAGGATATGAAGTGTTGCTATTAATGGGTGTAAATACTCAGAACAATGATCAGAATGTCTCCGTGTTGCTTAATTTAATGATTAGTGAGTTGGCAAGTAGAACAAGTTGCACAGTCCAAGTTTGTAGGGGAAACTACAACGTTAGAGTGGAATGGATGCTGAAAACACATAAAGATTTGGAGAAGTAGGCAATACCTAGAATAAAATTTCAACTCTGGGGATGCACGTGCGGTGAAAAAGAAAATTGTCTTAGAATGTTTTTAAATTTGAGGACAAATGAAATGAGACTCGTGAGAAAGGAAACTAATGATGTGGGATCTGAAGAGAAACAGCAAACACTGAGCTTTCTCCTGTCATCTGGGAACGTACTTACATTCAAAGTAATAATGGAACATCAGCTGAATGGTGTCTTGGTCAAGGTTGGGAAGATTCCACTTGACTGGCAATGCAGTGGCTTCCCAGTGTGTAGTGATTACTTGTGGAGAGATGTCTGTAAATTAACTATATTTAAGAAAAAGAAAGGAGAATGTAGTCTTGTGTACGTATTTTGAGATAGCCAAGTCATCTGCCATAAAAGAGGATGAAATTTTGTTTGCTGTTGGAAGATACAGCTTCTCCAGTACTGGCTTATGCTGCAGTCACAGGTAGTAGTATGCTGTGTGAAGACGGAAGAATAAAAAAAAATTGCTTTCTAATTAGAGTTAAGCTCCAGTTAAGCATCCGTCACATGTTACAGCATCTGCAATGATGCAGGCTGTGTGTTGCCAGAGTGGAGACTTGCTCTAAAAAAGTTGCTGGGAAGGCACAGGTACCATGTCTTCCCCGTATTATTAAGGGGAATTGAGTTTCTTGCTAGATCACACTTGTAGAGGAGGCAAATTCTAATATGGAGCAAGTTGATAACCACAGTGCTAGAAGGATAACCGGTTTTTTTTTCCATCTCTAATTCACTGTGTAGTGTATATGTTGCTCTTTGTTTTATGATACTACTAATCATGATTACGGGTCCTATCAAAATAACTACTCTGCAAACACAGCAAGAGAGATCCTTCTTCTCCCGTTACAAGAAACAGATTTTTGTCAAGTGATACTGCACTTCTGTCTCGTAGGTTGCATGTCATACTTAGGATTTTGTTGGGGAAAGTATAGTTTATTTATCCTAAGGACATAAAAGGGAAGAATTTTGGAGAGGAACAAGTAGAAGATGGGTTTAAGCAGAGGTTAGGGAGGCAGGTAATAATCCTATCTGCAGTCTGCCTAGTTTATGAAGATCAAGTTGTGAGTATCTGCTTCATACATCATTGCCAGACAAATTATGAACATACTGTTCTTCGTTTATCTGTTGTCAGAGATGAAGTATCAAGTGCAGCAAATAAATCTTGATTTTCATAAGCTCAGTTGACATGCTGGAGCCAGGTAGCATATAACTTGGATCTAATAAGCTGAGCAAATGTGATATGGAAGACAAAGAGAGAAAAAAATGTGTATGCAGCTTCTCAACTCTAGATTACACATAAACAGTGGAAAAGAGAGACATTCTTTCCCTCTCACCTGCACCTCCTATAATATCCCTAACTTCTTAAATTAATGCTGTTTCATTTAAAGCAAAAAAGCAAACAAACAGGAAAAAATCTCACCTTAACCAGGGGTTCAGAAAATTGTATGAAACCCTAAAATTCCAAAATACTCCTTTAAGCTATATGGGATTGTATCTTTGGCAGAGCTCTATGTTTATTTAAGCAGTCCGCCTAGAGCCAGGGTTAAGCATTTCAGGGAACTCTGCTGGAGAACCAGGTGTCCTGGATATTGTCATACATTGAAAATGTTAGAGCCAGATCTTTGTCAGGGGTGCATTGGCTCAGCTATACTGCCTTCAGTAGAGCAAACAGTACATACAGGCTGTACAGCTATGCATTTTCTTCTCTGGCCAAATGAATGGAGCAGCTTCCTCATCTGCTTGTTCTGAAACACTAGACTGTCTTCCTTTAATGTGTATTGGTTTTAATTACTGCCTATTTATTTCTTATTTGGTGGACACTGGGGACTGATCTATATGGGGACATTCACTTTATGTGGAAAAATGTATATAGCTGTGTATTACTTAAACTAGAAAAATGCAGATTGGCTAAAAAAGTACAGGACTGATGAAGAGATGCTATATGATTGCAAAGAAGCTCACAAACAAGCTTTTTAAATGCAAGACACATCTACAGAAGTAATGTGTCCATAGAATAAATAAAATTTGGTGAGAAGAATTGAAACAGAAGGAAAAATCAGCAGTAGAAAGAATGTGTGTGTCTGTGATTATGTAAATCATTTCGAGAGGCTACAAGGATAAAAGTAACTTTGTCTCCCCAGCTCTCCCTACCTTTCATAGTTTGATATTGCTAATTGTTACCATTGAGTGGAACTTCTTTCTGTTGCAGCTGTTGAGAAGTTCTTTGGTGAACAACAGGACACAGGCCAAGGTGGCAGAAGAGCTGGGTATGCAAGAATTTGCCATCACTAATGACAAGACAAAAAGACCTGTAGCTCTTCGAACTAAGACTTTGGCTGATCTCTTGGAATGTGAGTTAATTTGGTTATAACAGCTTAGTACTTATGCGACTTCTCTTTCCTCGGGGCTTGTTTAAGAAAGCCATTAGAAAAAATGGCTATTAAAAATGTATGTTCAGGTTTTCAAATGAATTATGCCTATACCTCTGAAAGCCAGATTTTTTAACAGTAGCCTAGATTTTTGAAGTCTGTGTGAAAGCATGAAGGAGGCGTAATTGCAGATACAAAGGTGTAGGCTTAGAAATTGAGGGGTCATGATGACCAGGTCAAAAGCATGTCTAGAAAGTTAAAGCTTGTAATCCGAGTTGAGCTATTTAACAGCATTTTCAATGTTTCATTGATATGTTCTTGTTGTCACTATTGGAAGATAAAGTAGTTCCTTCAGCAGGTGAATATTTCTGTGGTTCATTTGACTGCATTTTAGGAGGTTTCAAAGTGGTCATTCCACAAGAGGGAAAGGTACATGAAAGTTAAATTCTTTTTAGTCCATTTATGGAAGTTTGTGCTACCTTCTTTCCAAAGAAAGTGGAAACAGTGATAAATATTCTGCAAAGAAAGTTAATCCGTATCTTGTATATTTTGATATATTTTGTGAGCCATTCAGACCCCTTGGCTTTTGCCAAATCCTCTAAGCAAATGGAAATAGCACACAAACAGGAGTGATTTATATCTAAAAATTTTTATGGTACCCAGTTGTGATTTATTTGTAAGTATCCATGGTCTCCTGGTTAAAATGTGAGATTAGGAGCTGAGTGTTGTTTCTAGCTCTTTAAATGACTGAGTGGATTTGGGTAAGTCACTTAATCTCTTGGTCAACTTTATTTTTTCCTGTGTATGCAGGATAATAATACCCTCATCAGATCACTGCTGTGAAACATAATTGAATATGGCTTTAGAGTACTCGGAGATACTTGTTTCTAAAAGTGCAAGCCATTAACATCCTCCTTGGATGAGTGACAGTACCTTTTTTTCCCCCCCCAGCTTTTATTGCTGCCCTGTACATTGATAAAGATTTGGAATACGTTCACACTTTCATGAACGTGTGCTTTTTTCCACGGCTAAAGGTAAGATCAGTCAGGTTCCTACTTTCCTGGCACTATATTTTAACACATTATTGCATTTGGGACTCTTACCACAATCTCTCAATCATAAAAGCATTTATGTGAACTTCTTACAGGAGTTTATTTTGAATCAAGATTGGAATGATCCTAAATCTCAGCTTCAGCAGTGCTGCTTGACTCTCAGGACAGAAGGAAAAGAGCCAGACATTCCTCTTTACAAGTAAGAACTGGCATCATATGGATATGAGCTAATTGTCAGTCTTTCTTCTGTGTGGAGGAAGATGTGATCAGTCACCCTACGTTTTTCCCATAGTTTGGTTTTATTGTAGTTATCCAAGCCCTCCAGTCTCTCTTTGACGATGGAAAATGTTGAACCAGTGTTTTCCAAGTTTAGGTGTTTTAAGCCATTACAAGGAAGAATTAGTAAGCATTTTACCTTGTACAGTTGCAAGGGAAAACATAATTTTTGTGTTTGAAAGTAGTATTTCATTGGCGTCATTATATATTTGTTCTTCTTTTAATGTAAGGAATGGCAGTATTTTAAATGAAATGAATGGAACAATGGCTGTTTGGGTATGAAGTCAAGACACCTCCATTCTATTTTCAGTAATAGTATGAAGTTTCTCTGCACACTACATTATTATGCAAACATCATAAATGCTTTGTGTTACGCATCTGATTGTAGGCTCTATTTCTAATCCACAGAGTCAGGCATTGAAGGGCAACACAAGTTTTGGACATTTTCGGTGCACAATTCAGCCCACGTTATGTCCTCCTGTTTAGTGACAGAAGAGCTCAGGGCAATGAACCTCTTAAATTGTACACCTCAGACACCTGAAGCTGGATGGGATGGATCTCCCTTCTCTCTTTCAGTTGTAAAATAGCATAATAGCTGCTTCAAAGAGACAATAATAAACTTGAGATTGTATATTACATCCATATCCATTCAATTAATGTAGGAATGGGTGCAATGTTAGGCCGGAAAGGAAGAGATAAAGGCTATGAAAGTTCAAAGCTTGTGTTGTTGGGATTATTATATCAAAAAGGTATGAAGAATGAAAGTCTAAGTGCATTTGCCACATTTACTGAGGTAAAGTTTTCAATGAAATGTAGCAGTTCAGTTATAGTGACAAACAGTGCACTTAGAAATATGATCGCTCTAGCACTGCAACTGATGCTCTGCAAATCTGACTCCTCAGTGTCTCTGTGTGAGGGCTCACAGCTTTGTCTTGGGTGAGGGAGATGAATACAATAAAAACAATTCCTGATTCTTGTAAAACCCACTGAGTATCAAGTACCAAATGTTTGTTTTGTTTTGTCGTGATGATAAATTGATTTTTTTAGTACAGCTTAGAGCTAGTAATATGCTGTTATCTTCCTATTATCTTGTTAAATTCCTTTTCTTGGGGTTATCTTTCACTGCAGTCAGTAGTATTGCTTTTAAATTTGAGGTGGGTTTTATTTGCTCACAGCGCACGGAGACAGAGTACTATAGTTAGATACTTTCAAAATTGATGTGAAATTGGTGCTCCTTCCAAAAAGAAACAGCGTAGTGGACAGAACTCAAGCTGACAGTGGGGAGAGATTTGGGACAGCAGGAAGAAACAGCAGAAGCAGCAATTCATTGCATGTCTAGGGAATTATCTTTTTTCCCCTTTAGATGGTTGTTGATGCATGTCCTAGACTTTAGCTCAAATGGAAAGTTTGTTTCGTGACAAACTGTAACTTTTCAAAGCTGATGAAAAATTTCTTTGTACTGTGATAATTCAGTATGTAGAGAGCTACCATGACCAATATAAAGTCCTTTTAAAACCTTGCTAACTGCACAACTCTCAGGGACTAAAATTTTAGTGCACACAATAATCATATTGGTGTGATTATTTGCAGTTGCACAGCTACTCACCATTTATGACTTTATTACAAGTGTTTTCACAGTGTTTAAGTACTTTGTGTTATAGTTTGCATGTTTGCTTATAGGTTAAAGTTTTAATTTTCATGTGGTGCTCCTGAGTGAACCTGGAGGAATAAATATAACCAATATAAACAAGATGCATTTTATGTAAATTTCTCCTTTTTATTGCGCACCATACTGGTTATCTCTGGGTTAATGTGACTTATACAGGCATCTTTCAACCCTTGCTCTACACTTTGCACTAATTCCACTATATGTATTGACCAGACTGAAAGCTTGGTGATGTATGTGCCACAAACAGATTCTGGTTTTTAATACTTCCTGCTTGAATAAATCCTATCTTTCTTATTTCAGGACTTTGCAGACAGTGGGACCATCTCATGCCAGGACATACACAGTAGCTGTTTACTTCAAAGGGGAAAGAATAGGATGCGGTAAAGGCCCAAGGTATAGTGAAAAATTAGTCACATGGTGTTAAAGTTTCGGTGCGGCAGTGTCCGAAATGACTAGCAGTGAAGATAGACAAGTATGTGGTTGGCCTTAGAAAAGGAAAGCTATAGAGCCTTCTTCAAGCTGTTCTGAGTTTCTGCCTCAGGAATACCTGAAGGGTTCAACGTCTGTATAGTTTTGGGTCTTAAGCTTTTTTGGTGAACTTGTCTACAAGGTGGCTAGCGATGCTAACCGATTTGTGGCTCTCAGACTAGAAACTGCAGAACAGCTTCCAGGAAATAGTGACTTTATCTTTGGCTTTGCTACTGGATTACTGGCCAACTTAAGCTGGCAAGTTAAGGGTGCAAGGCTCTCAGGGTTTTTTTCTGATGTTATTACTTCTAGGCATTTTAGAAGGGTTTCTAAAGTTGCAAAAACTTCAACCATGAACCCCAAAGACCTCATCTTATTTTCTGCTACCAAATGTAGTGGTCGTTATAAAAATATCATTGGTTTTATAGCATTCGCACCTCTGTGATTTTGTTCCTTTTTTCCTCTCAAGTAAAAGCAAATGCTTCAGTGAAGAATGGACTAGAGTATTCTGTTAGTGTTATTGATCTAAGTTTAAAAATATTCTACTGGAGCTGTAGTGCTATTGCTCACATATTTATGGAAAGGCTGATATAAACTCTGGGAATTACTAGCTACTGGTTATCCAAAGAGTTTTATTACAAAAGAGTAGCTAGTGTTCCACTTTGTCAGAAACTTCAGTTTATTCTGTACAACTGAGATCTCATGTAACATGTTTTTGTTTGGCTTTCACAGTATTCAGCAAGCGGAAATGGGAGCTGCAATGGACGCACTTGAAAAATGTAAGATATTTAGGCAACAAAGAAAATAATTTATAGTCTACATCCTTGGTCTTTAGTGAGGTGAGGTGCAGGTTTTGTAGGGGATAAGATTTGAACAGAACGTATATGCTGAATGTTGTCAGCTTCTAAGCAGCAGGTTTTCCTTTTAGTACTTTCAAGACAATTTTGTAACAGGTGAAGTTAATGTGATACCAAAAGGTATTTTTTAAAGGGAGTTGGTCAGCTACAGCGGTTGCAACTTAGAGGGAATCCTGTGCAGTGAAGCCTCTGAGATTTTCCATGCTTAAATGTGCAGTGGGATAAGACTGCTTAGTCTCTGACGGTGTGGTTGTCTCATCCTCTAATTTAGGGGAGGAGGAAAATTACTTTTCAGTTGCCAATTTAGAAAATAAGATTTGTTCTCAGATTATACAGTAGACTAGGTTAAAATCTAACAGGCAGATCCCTAGCCAATGTAAGTCAATATTTATCTGTTAAGAATGGCTTATATCAGCTGAGGATCCAGTGATCTGTGTATGCATCTCTCAAAATTATGCACAGGATAGCCAGCATGAGAGCAGTCCTTCATTGCAATGGAGTCTCAGGTGTGAAAGGAATGAGTGTATGCAAACTTCTTATACAAAAGATCTTCGGTCAATTGAGTTAAAGTGCCAGGTGTGGATGTACTGTAAGCAAATAGATTACAAGCATTTTGTGCAGCAGAAGCTCTCTATTCAGAAGAACATGGGGAGGTACATTTTTTGCATTTGATTCAAAGGAAAGACATGCAGTTCCTCAGATGCCAAAGGTTTTTAATCTGTTATCTCTGCATCTGGAAATCCCAGGGCTTAAAAATTTCAGAAGACAATGAATCCCTGTAATTCAGAAATTTTTTTATATCCATCTGCTAGGCATATACTTCTCACCACCAGTAATTTTGACAAGTAGAAAATGTAGCTTTCCTTCTCTGCTGAATATCTGCAAACTGTTACTGAAGTTTTGTTTGAGTGTTTTTTCTTGTGACAGTATCACCACTCAGAGAGCTGTGAGCTTCATCGCCTATCAGTCCAAGGACTTCACAGCTCTTTTCTGACATACGTATTTGTTTGAATACCATAGACCTCTAGAGGTCTCTACTCCAACCACCCCTCAAAACAGAGCCAACTTTCAAGTTAGCTCATGTTTCTCAGTGCCTTGCCAGTCAAGTTTTGACTATCTTTAGGGATGGAGGCTCCACAGCCCCTATGGGCACCTGTTCTATTATGTATATGTTTGTGGAGTGGAGTTTTTTGTTTGGGTTTTTTTTTTTTTAATGCATAAGTGGTTAACTTCAAGTAAAAGTAACGTTCATGTACCTGTTTATATATGTGATAGCCATGATGAGTTTATTACATAAACTTCTCAACATCTTAAATGGATTATAAACGAACAGGTTGCTACCAAGCTGAGTTCTTCAGAGTTCTTAAAGAATCACATTACAGGCACAGTGCTGAACATCTGATTTTCATTTTATGGTGCACATGAGCCACAAAATATCCCAGAACTCCATTAAACAAAGCACTAGTGTTTTTAAAAACAGCAGCAATTTAAAAACAATTTTCTGTTACTTAGATTGCTTTCTGGTTTAAATAAATATACCCTTCTATGCCTGAGTTGTAAATAACTGATGAATAAACCTTTTATTCCTGTAGTATATAATAAAAGGCACAAATTTCACCGGCCAATAAAACAAAGCAGTAGAAAGTCATTCTGCTCTACCACAAACTCTTGCAGATTATGTGGCTTCTGCACTGTGTTCTTTAGCTGAACAAATCTGTGCTGCCTGGGACCCAGAAAGAGGAGGAAAACGCTTGGTGTCAAGGGACTCCTCCTTGAGGAGCCTCAGCTGAGTTCTCTCTTGGTAGGCAGCTAGAGAGAGAGCAGTCCTTTGCCAAGATATCTCCCAAATTTGTTTATGGCTTTAAAGGTCAGTGTAGTAACCTTTTGCATTCATCTCGGACACAGATAGGTAGCCATTGCTGATTCCAGAGCTCTGTGTGATCCCAGCAGGATTTACCACCAACTGCAGGCTGCCATGTACTCTATGACCTCTTCATTTTCTGACCAGCTGGAGGGTGCAGGTCTCTGCAGCACAGAGACACAGATGAATGTCAGCATCCTGGTCATGCAGAAAATGTCATATTCTGTCAGCTGTGCCCTAAATTGAGAGCAATTCTGATCCATTATATAAGCTGGTTTTACAGCCTCGGTTCTAACTAGTGTATGTATGTACCAGCCAATGGACAAGTGTCTGAAACCAAAAGCATCCGTCCCCCGGCTACTTCTCCATCACCTCAGCCTTCAGTCTAGTCAGTTTTAGCCAGTCTTCACTCATCCGTGCTCTTAGACTATGCTAAGGCTATATTCTGGTACATAGCCAAGCATTAACTTTTTCAGGAACAGATTTTACTGCATTCCATTTTGCTAAATTATTACTTTCCCCTTAGGAACCCTGCCATAATGTGGGGCATCTAGTGGATTCTGCATGGTCTAAAATAATAACAATAATAATAATGGAAACATCTGTACAATGCTTGGAACCAGTGGCTCATACTTTTTGGAGTGAGAACAAGACAAAAAACCCTGACAGCATTGACAGTAGTCTCACATTCGTTTTTCAGTATCGACCACATGTTGCTAAGGGAACAGAATGTAAAATCCAGGTAATACCTGGCCATGTTGCTATACCAGGATTTTATATTTTATTTTTGTGAGTGTATTAGATTTGACAGTGCTTTGTAGCAGGGGAAACAGATGTGGAAATCATAAAGAAACCAAAGTCTTATGACACACAGCCCTGGTTTACTATGGATTATTAGAAATAAATGAGTAAAAATGGTAATAACATTATTCCCCTCTACCCCTAATCTCATCAAAGCTTAAAAAAAAAATAAGAGCTGAGGCTTTCTGTGTTACCAGTTTGTTTATTAATGTAAAATATTTCTCCTTGTGTCAGATAACTTCCCCCAGATGGCCCATCAGAAACGGTTCATTGAACGAAAGTACAGACAAGAGTTGAAAGAAATGAGGTGGGAAAGAGAGCACCAAGAGAGAGAGCCAGATGAGACTGAAGAAGCAAGGAAATAAAAGGAGGGCACAGAAGCAGTGGCATATTTCTTTACTTAATAACTCTGACTGTGGCCTATGGAGACTTAACCTAGTTTCTTGCAGAAGATGAATGAAGAGTGCCTGTTGATATCAAATAGAAAATCATAATCTCTTCTTAAAGTGTGTGTGTGTATAGTATTTCTTTAGTTTGGTTTTAAGTGCAAAGTTTGTTTGGCTTTTTAATAAGATATGTTTTTAAATCCTTTTAATTTTTATGAAAAGTTGTGGGATTATTTTTACTGTCTTATATGAAGTAATAAAGTATTAATTTCAAAAGCCTGTAGGAGGAAAAGCTGTTTAACAATTGTCTCCTATGTCCAAATGCTGTTTTGTCAGTGACCTGCAAAGTTATTGCATGGACTCCACTGTGGAGCAGGAAACTGTTATGAGAAACTAATTCAGCAGAGCACTTAAGCGTGTACCTAACTTAAGTTTTGCAGCTAAATGTACTTCTTGACTGTGCTAAACCAGAGCCATAAACTTCAGGTCCTTCTACAGAAACTGGTACAGTAATTTAAGTAAAGGAAATATTCAGTTTTGTTTTAAATAGTGGATTCCACATCTGGAATGTGACACAGGTGTGTGGAAGGTTGGGGGGTTTTGTCTTTAAATCCGTATTATAAAACTCTAAGAAAAAGAAAAAAGGTAATTATGAAGAAAGAGAATGACAACTTTTTTCGTAGAGAACGTACTGAGTTTACATTTAAAAGTTTAGTTTAATTCTCAACTTCTTGCTCTATCAAACTGGTGTCTACTTTAATGGATTTCTTTGTCCAGAAGATACCAGTGTGACCATAATAGTCAAATGGTGTATTAGAAACTCGATACAGGTGCTGTTCCAGATAGGTTCATTGAAAACTGTTTGTGTCCAAAGGATGGCAGAGTTTGTCCCCAAGGTGTAGTTCAAAGGTGGTATACAGTTTTAAGTCACCCAGTTTCCTTGATTTTCGGTGTCTGTGGCTTGTGTTAGACAGACAGATGTTTCTTCTATAAAAGCTCTGAATGGTACCAAAAGTGGAACATCCACTGTGTCTGTTGGTGGGTTTTCCCACTACCAGCTTCATTGTAGATATTGGTGTGTTGTTCATACTTTTAATTCGCCTGCTTCAAGCTATTCATTTCCATTATGCTGAGTTCTGAGTTAAAACAGTCCTTTAGTATGCATTGTGTAGTCATTTCTCTATCTTTCTTTTCTAATAAGTGAAGCTTATTTTCCTTAACTGCGCATTTTCTTCCTGCTTCAGATCTTTTTTGGTGAGTCATTTATGCATCTTTTCTGATGTAAGTAACACAGATGTATGGGATAAGATACCAGGCAGCTTCGTGAGCGTGGATGCACGAGTCTGGTCCAAAGAATTCATACAGACTCCTGAAAGAAAACTTTTGCCCAATGGCCACGCTACGCTGAGCAACTAATGCAGTGGTTGTCTGAAGCACCTTTCTGTAGGTGTGTGGTGGGCATCCATGAAAGCACTTTATTGCAGGTGCCAAAGTAGACACAAGTGTAGCTGAAAAGTTCAGACTACCCAAATGTCTTCCCAAAGTTTCACTTCTGAGCTAATCAATATGTGTATTTTCATAAGCACGTTTGTACGCATGCAATGTGAGATGCACTTAAATGTGTTTTTTTTAAAACTTGACCCCACAGCACTACCTCACTTCTTCCAGCTTCTATGATTGCCTTTTCTTAATGGATTGATGCTTTGAATCCATTTCAGAGGATGAGAGAAAAGAAAAAAACCAAACACATTCTGTTATTTAGAGAGTGATAATAAACCATTAAAACATAAAGGGGGGGACAAAAACAACAAGATAAAGGCAAGGAGCTGCTCTCTGCTGGATGCTGCTGTTCTTTGACTTTTGAGAAGTGATTGTAACTCCTTATAGCTTCAGTCTGTAAATAAAAAGCTGAAATGCCTCTGAACAGCAGCAGGCTTGAGAAGCAAGCAGCAACAACTCCCCTGCCCTCAAGTCTTTTGTATTTCAAATTCTTTTGTATAATTGCCCATCTGCTTCTAGGAGTAAGTTGAAATGGTGCATTGGTAGAGGGTTGAGGGGAATTGTGGACACCATTATTTTATTTTTCCCCTCTTAACTGTGACCAGATTCATGTGTTTAACAAGTAGAACGTGCAGTGACTTCATTTTCAGGTGTATGGTTGCTCTGCAAATTTCTCATTGTATCTGATATCACCAGAGTACCCTAGTGGAATTGTTAGCTCATAGTTTAACATTACTTTCATTCTTCCTATACATCATTTCACTTTTCAGCTGTAAGAAGACTGTGAGTTTATTCATAAACATTTGCATAAAAATAGATCGAAGTTTTCAGATATGCTGTTTGGGGGGAGAAACCCAGAACTGTTCTCTTTTCTTCTTTGTCCCGGAAATTGCTTGAAAACAAACAAACTTTTAAAACGATTTCTGCATTCCGCTACTACAGTTAATGAATTTTAGATCTTCCTCAATAAAATGTAGATGATAAACATTTTTTCATGAGTGGGCTATTTTCCCTTTTTTCACTGTATAAGCATGGGCTAGGAAGATTGCCTGAAGAAATTTTGTTTTCCTTGTCTTGAGGGCAGAAAACAAAATAAAAGGTAAAGAAATTTGCATTTCCTTTGTCTATGTCAAAACCGTGCTTTCTCTGTATGCACTGTCTAAAAACAGTGGCTGTGAATGTTTCTGGTAGTTTAAGGAGATGCATAGAATGTGTGATGTGAGCACAGTCCTTTATAACACACACTAAGGAGAGAAAGTTTGTTTCTTTAAGTTGCCTTAAGTTTGGGAAAAATGATTACTGAGCTCATGCTAATCAGTGGAACAGCTGTAGTTTATAACTAGGCAACTTTGGCTGCTTTTTTGGAAATGTGAAGGTGTCTCAGGCTTATTGATAAAGTAAGGTCCTTTTTTGATTGCTCCAGAGCCTGATCTGTTCTGATCTAGAGATTCTCATGCAAGATCCGTTGACTTGGTTTGGGTACAAGTAGATAAGCGAAGAACAAGACTGAGATCTGTGTGGATCCAGCAGATCCTGTGAAAGCACATCTTTTTTTTTTTTTTCTTTTTTTTTAATGTGCATATGTACAGAGCGTTGAATAGTATTGTAGCTCATTTGATTAGGAATTTTAATTGAATTTATGTAAAATTCGTCATTGTTATTTGCAGAGCCTGAGTTTGCTTTGTAAGATTTCAGTTTCTGGAAGGTTATTTAACAGCCATACTAAGAGAACCTTGGTCTCTAAGACTGTAAACATTGTTGCTAATAAAGTTTTCCAGAAAAGACTTCAGGCATAGTTGTTACTTGCTAAAACAATTTGGAAAGATCAAAAGGCAAGTCCTGATCATGTGTCTCCCTACTTCAAAGACTCTGATTATACAGGCTACATATTTAAATGAAGTAAGCAGTTCACTTGTAAAAAGTTTCTGTTTGGTGGACGTTTGTAAAGCCCCATAAGAGCTCAGGGAGTTGATCATCTACATTGTACCATTGTGCATTGTCTTTGATGGGGATGGTATTGCGACAGAAATTTCTGTGACCCATACATCCCACCCTGCTTCTCCCCCTTGCCACCCCCCCAGCCCCTGGGTTATATATTTGTCATTGAGCATTTGAAATAGTTTTGCCTAAACGGGGAATAATAACCAGAAAGTGGTTCCTGGTTTGTTCCTTGAAGTGTAGTGGAAACTTGCAGTTGAAGAGTGCTCTGCTGTCTTCTGTTGCCTGCAAGCCTAAATGTTTAGCTCTTGGAATGACTGACATCTTACTGTGAATAGGCTCAGAAATGAAATGTGACACATCTCATCACTGGTTGCTGGTAATTATTCTTGGCCAGTAAGCCATGGTGTCAGGGAACAGGCATTCTGGATTCTGCTGTCTGTTCTTTCATTCATAGTTAAGCAAATATGGTGAATAACCTGGAAAGCAGCTGCAAAATAAACTGGTGGCTGCGTAATGAACTTGCGTTTACTTATTAGACTAACAAAAGAAAAATTGCCATAACAATATGGTAGGCGGAGCAGGGAATTGGATCTCTCATCTGTCATGGACACATCTCAATACCATTTATTCTTATTGTAGAGCTGCTCATTAGACCATCTACCACTGAAAAATAGGTTAACTCCTTGTATTTTGAAGACATAATTTCTCTTTGTATGAAGACGCTAATTAAAATGGATTGCAAATCTGGAGGTGTACTGGTCACTTCAAATTATAGGCAAGGTAGAGATTTTTATTTTAGTGAGAATGGCCTTTTTAAACTACTTCATGACTTTTCCTTCCCTCGTATTCTGATGCATTTTGTGTTCCCCGCTTGAGTTACAAATGGTGTGTTTCTTAGCGAATTGTTCATGTTTATGGACGTACTATGTCTACCTAGCAATGAAATGCTAGATAAGACCATCCATCACATCTCCTTAGTGTTTCTCTGGATTGCCCTTTTAAAGCAATTCTCTGTCTGTAGGAGGAAATAAGGATCAATGACTTTGCACTGGTCTTGTTTTGTTGTTTTTATTTTCTTTTCTTTGTGGTAGCCTACGTCGTTGCTCTTGCAGTTTGTTGCTCAGCTAGAGCAACTCTCCAAAGCTTGCAGTATTGAAGACCATCCTAGGCTCTTGTGTCTGTGCTTTCTGCTCGTAGGTACCTTCTTGACCTGGAAGGTAATGAGCAGAGGGAAAGGAGCATTGCTGGCTGGAGTGCATTGGCTGATATCAGCATGCTGGAAGATCTGCCAGGGAGTCACAAAAGCAGTGCAGTCAGAGAGGCTGACCCCACAGCTGCAGCTGAGTGTATTGGCCAGAACTGGTAGGCTGAGTCCGTGAAGAGAAATTTAAAGGAGATAGCTCCCCTGTTTTTAAAAAGTCAAAAGACAAGGACTGCTTAAAGACAAAGAAAAGAGTTACTATCTTCTCCAACTGTCCTGAATTTTTTGTTTCCATGCCTGATTTTTCAGGTACCCTCAAATTTCACAGATTCTTTCTGGGGTCCTGTCATTGTTTAACCCCAGCCAGCAGCTAAGCACCATGCAGCTGCTCCCTCACTCCCCTCACCCAGTGGGATGGGGGAGAGAACAAAAAAAAACAACCTTGTGGGTTGAGATAAAGACAGTTTAATAGGACATAAAGGAAGGAAAATAATGATGATGATAATAATAATAAAATTACAATAATGATACTAAAAGAATTAAAATATACAAAACAAGTGATGCACAATGCAATTGCTCACCACTTGCCGACTGATGCCCAGTCAGTTTCTGAGCAGCAATCTGACCCTCCCGGCCAACTCCGCCCTGTTTATATACTGGGCATGACATCATATGGTATGGAATATTCCTTTTGCCAGTTTGGGTCAGCTGTCCTGGCTGTGTCCCCTCCCAACTTCTTGTGCCCCTCCAGCCTTCTTGCTGGCTGGGCATGAGAAGCTGAAAAATCCTTGACTTAATATAAACACAGCTTAGCAACAACTGAAAACATCAGTGTGTTATCAACATTATTTTCCTACTAAATCCAAAACACAGCACTATACCAGCTACTAGGAAGAAAATTAACTCTATTCCAGCTGAAACCAGGACAGGTCCTAAGATTAAATAGGTTATGTGCTCCAGCCACTCAGATTTCCCTGCCCATCAGGGAGTGGGTTTAGCTCAGAGGCCCTTTTCTTCACCTGCTTGCTACTGATAACAAAGGGAGCACCAAATTACACCCAAAACCTCACTAACTAGGTATATTTCCCTTTGTCTAAATCCTCACTGCACTCCTCCAAAAGGATTTCAAAATCTTTCATGAATAACGGTATAAATGATATACCTGTGACTTACAATACAATCATAACCTGAATGTCTCAAGCATGTGATTCTGTTGCTCTTCACAGCACCTGTGTGGAGGGAATAAGGGACTATTTATTCTATTGCTGAGAGATGAAAACAAGGATGAAATTGTCACTTGGGTCCAGGCCTCAGGAGGTCTGTGGTAGGGCAATGATGCCTCATCCAGTGGATGCCTTAGTCCGTAGATTAAGTATCTTCTTTTCTTTGAAAGTGTGCTACATTTCTCTTCCTGTGCCTGAGAGTGTCTTTGAGGGAGAAAAAGAGAACTTGGCCGTGCAGGCTGGGCACTGTCACCCTCCTCCCTTTTTCCTGCCGAGTCTTGGGAAACAATGATCGAGAAGATCTCTAAAATTGGGGTCTCTACTATGAGAAGACAGAGCCGAAACAGTGTGTTGCTTGTACACCTTTTTAGAAAAAGTAAATAAGTAAATAAAAACTTCCACTTACAGCAGATGTTTCAAAAGTAATCCATTAGCAAAGAACAGACTCTTGAGCTGACAAATTGTGAACTTTTACTGGTGGCAGAAGCAGCTCGTACATTGGTGGGCCAGAAGTGATGCAGCAGTGATGGGTGAGTGTTTGTCACTGGAGGTAGCTTGTTACTTTATTTAAAGATGGGATGGTGGTCATGGGAACCCATGGGACTCCACTGATGCAAGCTGAGCCAACATTTCTTAAAAAAAAAAAATTACTTCCCTGCAGATTTCCTCCTGTCATTACTTCAGCCATTTACTGTGTCAGAACAGTTCTGACATGGTGAACAGTTTTTGCTGCCAACTAGAATTACAATTCAAATATTGCAGCTGTTTCCAGAGGGATACTTGAACTGGCAAACAAAAAGCAGCCATCTCCCAATCCAGCAGCACTTGAAAATACTAATGTTATTCAATATCCAATTATAAATTTCTTTTTTATAAAAAAGAAAAAATCTAATTAAAATTCTCTAAGATAAGATTTTTTAATGACCTCATTGGACAAGTCATCCAAAATTGCTGCTCTTACCTTCTGTTCCTGTGCTGATAAACGTTGTCAAATACATGAGAATCCTTTAGCTTTGTCATCACTAAGAAAAAAAAAAAAATCATGCTATCCAAAGAAAAAAATAAGAAAAAAACCTGTTTTAATCTTTGATGTTTAAAATTCCTGTCATTCAATACTGTTGTTTTCTTCCTTCTTCCAAAAACCAAGCCAAATATTTTAAATATATTTTCCACCTGTCAGAATGTGTCAGATTTTACAATCAATATCCTGTCTCAGTAGGTGTCTGTACACTAAGAGTTGAAAGCAATCTAGGTGTTACTGCTTACTGTTTTTTGAATCAGGGCTTGACCAGACATCCAAAATGGTGGGACACTGCCAACCTTATAAGCCCTCAAAACTTCCAGAGAACTCAATGGCTTTACCCAGCAACTGGTTTTCAAGACTTCCCATTCCTTTTGCTCCCATTGCTTTCAATGTTTTTTTTCATGTTTCAATGTTTTCATTGTTTTTTTATTTGGTTTTTAATGTGGTCCGTAGAACTACCATCTCCTGTTTCAAAGTTCCCTGATCCTTACTTTTGGTTAGCAGATATGGCATCAATTCCTTGCCCACTGTGAGAAAAGAAAATAAGTGACCTTGAATTCTTTGCCCTTGCAAATCATACTTCAACATTTATATCAGAAATCAAGTGCCAACAGCAAGAACAAAAGCCTCACTGCACACCCACGCAAATACAATACTGAATCTTTCCAGTACAGTTTTGGAGGGATTCTGTCGGACATTTTAAGAGAGATTGTGAAGTCTTCAGGCATGTAGTGATGTACTTTTTACAGCTTATGTCGCGGATTTATGCAAGTGGATTGTTTGGCATCTATTTCAGATGGCAGCTTATGAATGGACATTTATACATGTAAGCAAGGAGAAAGAGGTAAGACAAGGCAGAACTGTTACCTAAAACACTAGAAAAAGGCCTATTTCAACACTGCTGAGAAGCAGATTGATTTGGATAGAAAAATATGTTAACCACTTTCAAATACGTACTGAAAAATATGGGGTTTCATTGTAACATAAATACAATTCTGTGCCATGTGCTTGAGATAATGATGGCTTTAAAAAAATGCATTGAGTTTTATGCGAAGCCAGAGTATGAATCTTAAAGATAAGATATAGCAAATCAATACTTTTTATTAGAAGTTGAAGTGAGGTGATAAAACTTTAATATCTTAAGATACAGAGGTGGGAAATAATCTAGCAAAGCTGTAATAGGTATCTAGTTTAATTAGGAACATATTCGAATATGTGTGTTTGGGGTAAATGCAGATATATATGTATATATTTATTTATGAAACATCTGAAGTTTTCACTCATTGCAACATGATACTTTTTTACCAAGGGAAAAAAGTCTGCTCTGTGTTCATTATTTGTGTTACAGATATTTAAATATTGTTTGTATTGTAGTAGTATCCAGAGATCTTCACTAGCACTGGGACTTTTCATGCCAGTGATTATGAACACAAAGTGATAGGCAGTCCATGACCCAGAAAGAAATAGAAATAAGCAATGACTTACTCAAAGTCATTGAACAGGTCAAGGGTAGAAATGAGAATAAAACCTGAGTCTGTCAAGTCCCAGCTGAGATTCATCTTCTCTTCATACCTCAGCTACTTATTTACAGCATTTAGCTTTAGATATAGTAGTTGTTTTATTTCTGCATTAATGTGGGCATTTTAAATTTCATGCACAGCAGACTAGAATACGGTTTTATGTAATCCCTTTCACACTGAAAGCTTATAAAAGTAATTAAAAAAAGTGAAAGAAAATTCAAGTGGCTGGTGCTGCGTGGTAGGAGTCTCTCTCTGCAGCCAGCATGTTCACGTTTTCCTGCCTTTGCTGTTAAGATCCTGCTGTGGCAGCTTGGGCTCGTAGCTCCAAGGTCTGCCACTCAGCATGTTGTGATGGTGCGTGTGACAAGCATCACTCGGGTAGTAACAAGCAGTGTCGTGCTGCAGCGGAGCTGGCATTGGCTCCGTTATACACGCACAGGACAAGGCAGGTCTCTGTTCCAAATTCACAGCCAGGCGTTAATGACTGTTCATTTTTTAAGTCTGATCGTACCCTCACCAAACCCATTAGAGGTTAATATGGCTCTAAGCACATATAATATACTTCCAGCGTGGTTACAAAAGAAAACAAGCATGCAAACAGCTGTGGTCTCATTTATGCAAAGTACTTGATTTCGAAGTGCCTAAGCAATTTCCTTGGTTCCTTGAAAAGAAATTGTTTGAGAACTGTTTGCCTTCCAGTAATGGCCACAGATAGGTAGAGGGGACCATGGGTTAACGTCACTAAAACAGAAGAGCACCCCCTCTTCTTAGTCTTGCGCTGCCATGTGTACTTGCTCCTGCAGGAGGATTAGCGGCCACCAACCCCCGTGGCAGTAACGGGAGGTGGAGGTGGGGGCAAGTCCACTGGCTGCGTGCTTGAGCACGGTCCCCGGGCTGGGAGCGTCAAGCGCCAGTGCCGAGACAGGCTAGTGGGAAGGCATTCAGTGCATTTGCAGCTGGTAAGAAGGCAGGCGGAGGAATAAGCATGGGTTTTAGCCCAGCCTTGACTGGCAGAAATCAGTAAGACGGGAGTGAGAGCTGAAGGTAGAAGCGGGACCTCTCTCTTTACAAGCAGTGGTTAATCTCTGACCAAAATAGTATTTCCTGCGAGGTGGTGAGGAGGAAGACTAGAGGTCCAGAGGACAGTACATGTGCGGAAGAACTCAGTTCGATCAGCTGTTGCTTCCATACAGTTTGGTAATGGCTTATCTCACAGCTTCCCATGTTTTGAGGGGATTTTTGCCTGGTCCTACATGCACACGATTGTGCAGACATATGTATGCATACATGTGCATGGAGTTAAACAGACGAGAGTGTGTGTCTGTATGTATAAAGAAGTTTGGGACTGTGCAAGTGTGGGAGAGGAGGCCCAGAGAGACAGCTGCATGACTCCTTTGCCTCCTAGGCAGATCTGTCATTTCTGGCTATAGGATTGGTTTGTTTATTCTGTTTAATGATACTGACCTTTGTGTTGAATAGGTTGGCCTGTTGCAAAGCTAGGATTTGTGGCCTTTTGGGACTTTAGTTGTTTGGAAGACCGAGGATATTTTTTACTACCTCAGGTCCAAAGAGAACGACTTCTGATGACCAAGCTGCCCTTATAACTCATTTGCCCTTTACCTTTTGACAGACAAAGTGACTTCAGATTTAGTCATATGTTAGAGACTGTCTAAAGTTGAAGAATATTCTGGTAATAAATGATGTCTTATGGCAAAGGGAAATTGAAAATTGTTTTGAAAATTCCTATTTTTATTATTTTTTGGGGAAAACTAATCACGAATTTGTAGTGTGAGTTTTAGAAAGGACTTGAAAAGTAGAAAAAAAAATAATAATTTGGATACATTGGAGGGAGTATTGCCTCAAACCGTATTGTCTTCCACAAGAGATCTTACACCAATATTACTTTATCTGGCTCTGAAAGAGCAATCAGTTTCTCTCTTACAATGAAAGAAATTGTCCCCAAATCTTATTTGGTTTTGGGACCCCCAATCTGATTCCACAACATATTTTAGCTAAGCGAATCCCTCAGGATTGGTGCAGAAGGGTTCACACCTGAGATGTTTTGCAGCACATCAACAAATAGCCTCATTTGGTTTTTACTACCTCGGCTTGTAGTGGCCCTGATCCTGCAATGCTTATGCCTAAGATTAATTTCAAGCATGTGACTGTCTGACTCTGTTGAGTTGAGCAAGTCAGCTAGGATTGGAAACTCGCCTTGTTTTGACTTGCATATCATCAGTGCAAACAGCTTTGCAAGCTCTGCTTGTATGTACAGCCCTCCGCTGTCTGCCCCGTTAGGTGGTAACTGTGGTCGCAGTCCAGAGACCCGCAGGCTGCTCAGGTGGCCCTGGAGTTCAGTTAATGGTCCCGTAAATACACGAGCCAAAAATCCTGTCCTCTTTGCTTCCCCTCAGCTGTGTTGGTTCTGCTGGGTGGAAAGCAGGGAAGGGGGGAAAAAAAAGGATTTTAGTACTTTTTATGGTAAGTTAAGCAGCCTTCTTTCTGACTTCACACAGGAAAGGGATCTGCTGAATAAGAAAGTGCTAATTTTGCATCATTGTTTTTCGCAGAAGAGCTACACTGTAAGTACCAAGCCTGAGAGGAACGAGAGCATAGTTAATGAAAAATAGGTTATGATGATAAATTATTCAAGTGGATAAAATTACTTTGGATTTAGAAGGTGCTGAAACTTAAGGGCCAGATCCTTTTCTGGTAGAAAAAGATTCAGCTTCATCGCTTTCAGGGAAACAGTGGGAACTTATATCATTCAGCTGAGAATCTGACTATGACTGGCAGCATAAGCAATCATTTAAAACTCAGTGGCACATATTTCATCTACTTTGGGTGACAGCCACGAGGTGAATGTTTTAAATTCTTACATGGCATAGCCTTTCTTTCGAGATCTGTGGTGTGATTTTAAAGGAGGTGAGATAAAAGCCGTGCCTCTCCAAAGGCACCTTTTCTCTGATGTTAAAGGAAACAATGTAGAAATATGCCCACTAAATAAATCATCAGGGACTTTCAGAATAGATCACATCCTTCTGTCTTAAAACTTGTAATACAACTGAAGATGTTCACTTAACTCAGTTTCTTTTGTTCAGCAATTTTTCCGTACAAGGAGGCATATATAGAGAAGGCAAGTCTGGAGGAGACACCCCATCAGAAGAGGTTCCAGTGTACAGAAACAAAAAGCTCCTCTTTTGATTTCTGGCATGGCACTTTCAGAAGTTTAATCCTCATTGGTCCCTCTCACATTTCCAAGGAGGGGATAGTGGAGAAAAGACTGAGGGCTGTTATTTTGCTGAAGGTGAATACCAGCGACCTGTGAACGTACCTGGCTCTGCAGAATAGCCTCGTTTTTCAAGTACCTTAGCCAACATGGTGAAGGAAGTGTGCTGATTTTGCTTCTGCTGCTCTAGGATGAATTTTCAGTAACATTTGTCTTCAGCTTGCATGCACGTAAGCACACAGAGCGGTGGAGGGAAGCATAGGCTGGCACAACAGGCTTTTAAGGACCATGTCTGAAGTTAGAACTTGCAGCAAGTTGCACCTATAGAAAAAGAAAATGCCCCAAACTCAAGAACTCCTGGCAAGTTCCTCTACCATACTAAACTCTAGGGTTGAAATGCATCCTACCGAATAGTAGATACTGAAGTCATAGCTATGGCCCTTAGGCCCCTGCTGTGATAAGCAGAGAGAGAAAGCAACAACTCCAGAGACTAGTTCATGGCTTAGGCAGGATGAATCACCCACTCTTGTCTGAGAACCAAAGGGTGACAGCTCTTTTATCTTTCTGATTAGTCCAATGCCCATAGTTAGATGAGTTGAATCTAGGCTTTAAACTTTTGTGGCATGCAGGTGTAGTAAGACATAAGTGCTCAAATTGAGCCAGCATGGCGTAGCCTCCTTGACACTTTACATAGCCATTGCTGTGAGGATGATTCTTTATCCCCAGGTGACTCCTTTAGCTATCCCCTTATGTGCAGATGTGAGGAGGAGTGACAGTTTCTCCAAAGTGAGAGTATTTTCAAATGTCAAGAAGCTTTATTTTTTAATGTGTTAAACCATATAAAATCCCCAGATAATATATCTCATAAATGAAATGAGACTAATTAGTAGGAAGGTAATGAGAGAGCATTTACAGAGGTTACATCCCAAGGTCTGGTCACTGCTATGGAAAATGCGGGAGAGGGGTAAAAACTGCGGTCTACTTTGTTCCTCTAGCACTGGCATGCATAACTGTTAATTAAACCCAGCAAGGGCAACTTTAGAATGGCAAAATGAGGAGAAAAATGTTAAGGGACTATGAACTTTGTCTTTCCTTTCTCTCCCCTTTGCCTCCCGTCAGTGTCCCTGGGCTGGCATGAGCTCCTTACTGCTGCACCAACTTGCCCTTGCATCCATAGCAGTGCTGTGGCTCCATCCAGCTTTCCCTGTGTAATGGCCATACACTGGGAAACTCAGGCTCAAGTGCTTTTTCCAGGAAAAACTTAAGGGCTACTGGGACACCACAGAAGTCCTTTTGGCATAGGTCATCAAGGTTATGTAGGTGCCCAGCTCCTTTTTAACTGAGAGTCAATTGCCCATCTGCAAAAGCAGAAAATAGCACTTCTTGACCTTATAGTATCGGAAGTGTAAGTCTGTTATGGGTTTTTGAGCACTTGCATGCAAAGGTATGGAGAGTTGTGTGAGGACTTAAAACAGATCATTGAATTAGGATGCCATCTGTGATAGCAGAAGTGGAAGCTGTTGTACTGACTGCAAGGTAAAGGATCAAAATGGCAAATTTATGTTCTGTGTTACTTAAGCTTGAATAGAAGTATAAGGTCTCATTCTAATCTCATCTGAATTGATAGGGTCCTTCCCTTGACTTTAATAAGCATCTATACTGAGCTGAAAGTTGAACCTTGAAATGAAACCTTGGCATGCAAGTAACTGAGACTTTAAAAGCATGAATTTACAGTTTGTCAAAATATCAAGGAGATAGTGCTGATGAAACAACATCTATGCTGTGTACTAAAAAATAATGTACTTAGTGAAATACAGATGTCTCTTGAAAGAAAAGACCTATTGAAAACCAGCCGCATGTTGAACAAGGGTCATCCATTTGCACAGCTTTTAACAGTTGCCACTTACACCTGAACAGCTACAGGCTCTCTTGGAACATGACAGAATTCAAAATGCTTGAGACAAATGCAACTGAAGGAACATACAGTCAAATCAGTTCTCACTGCAAAAGAAGCATCTGTGTCTATATCCTGATTGAAGGAGCTGGAGGGAGAGGGAACAAAATAATGAGCTGAGGAGATGCCATGACTGAAGTATAACTGATGAGAAGTCAAATAAGATTTAAAAAAAAAAGAAAAGAATAGCACTGATGTCAGCTGTCACAAAAGAAAAAAAAGATATGAACAAGCAGGTGTAATGAGAAAACAGGTATGTTGCAAGTAACAGAATTTGAACACTCTGCCAATCTGAAGTTGATTAGACCATTGTGGAGAAAAATCATAGACAGGGTGCCAGGAAGACTTTCTTCTTTTTTTCCTCTCAAAACTTAAATTTTACAGATCTGATGTCTTCATGATTTTATTCTTGGTCCAGTGTTCTTAAATATGTACATTATTGCACTTCAGCTACCTTTGAATTTTTCACTAGCCTAATTACTCTTAGATTTTTGCTCATGTTTAGCCTAAACTTTTCCTTCCTTTGCTTATGGTCATTACTTCTTTTTCTGTTTTCTTCTGAGACTTGGTGTAATTTCCTTCTTTCATTTACATCATTACCTTGAAGATATTTACAGGCTATGTTCATTTTCCTCCTGAGGTTACTCTTTTCCCCTGTGTTGCTCTTTTCAGTTCCTTTCTTTTTTCTTCTCTTTCCCTAATTTGTATGCTCCCCATCTTTTTTTATAACCAGTACAGCTAAGCATTTTGACTAATTTTACATGTGATCTTTTTCTCATATGTTTAAGACTAAGGGTTAGGTAGCAGAACTGACATTAAAATGCTGTGAGGGACTTTTCCACAAAAATACTGCATAATATTCTCTCTTTTATGACACTGTTTTGTGCTTTTAATGTCCATCAGCAGCAAAGTTCTTGTATTGCTAAGCCAGCTGCTGCAGTTATGCAAAAAAAAACCAAAAACAAACCCCTATAGCCTTCATTTTTTTCAAGTAGGACTTTATATTCCCATTGCTTTAATTTCTCACTGGTGCATATCTTATTTGCAAGCTGTCCAGACTTGCGTAGGTTCTGCATAACTTGTGGTACATACGTGAGTCTGGTGCGCATTTGAACAAGCAGGCAGAGTCTGTGCTCCGCAATTAAAACGCAAGAATGGCATTCAGTGTGCATGTCCTGCTTTGGATGCTTTTCCATTTAAGAAAGGCCAGGTCGGGTTTAGAGCTATATTTAAGCACATTGACCTGCAAGCAGATGTCTAACAGGATTTTCAGAAGTGACTAGGCAGGCTGAGTTCCTAATCCTTAATTTCGTGATTCTACTGGTTTACACCTGAATTCCTTTGGACATCTGCTACCTGTGCTTGGTAAGTTTGCTGGGATGGGAACTATCATTTTCTCTGTGCAGTGCTGAGAACAGCGGAGCCCTGCCCTTACCAGTTCCTCAGCGGTACCAACCTGAAAATGCCTAACAGCAGCAAAACAAAACCAGAGCAATGCCAAGGGGCCATGCAGTGGGAATTAATATGAAGTAGAAGGAGCCAAGCAAAAAGACACCATGCAATCAGTTCATCTAACGACGAGAGAGTGAAGAACTGACGATCATAAACATCTTGCTTAGCAATTCAAGATGAGGCGTTGTCTTTCTGTTCTTTGCAAACAGACTGATTAAAAACATCCCCAAATGAAGAAATAGGTTGGATGTATAAAAGGTGCAAGAATGTACTTTTTCTTGCAATCTCTGGCCTCATATTTGTTTATAAAGATTATCTAATAGAGAGACAGCTGCAATCTGAGAATGTGCCTGCTCTGGCAATACGGTGCCAGGGAATGGGAATCTCGAGTCTGTCAGAAAAACAAATGTGTATACAACCCACGAGCCCGAGAAGATACAGCTCCTTCGCCCTGAACCCCCTGTTGTCACTGGCTGCTGTCAACCGGAGGGTTTGCTTTCAATGTTGTGAGAAACCTTAGGCAATCTCACACAATGCAAGTGAGAAAATGACAGCCCTCTGATGATGCAGCCAGTTTTCCTGATCAGCGTGATTGTCTGAGAGCGCTGTACTTAGTTATATCGATTTGTCTCTGAGAGCTCTTTCTGCCACATAAATCTCATCGAAAATCTTTAAAGATCTTGCCCCAGAAGGCCACTATGTTTTCTTTCTCAGTAAAAAGAAGTAGAACCAGGAATTCATTTCTCAAAGTTTCAACTAGACTGGTCCATTTATGAGGCAGGTCTGAATGCATCTCTATTTTACATTTTGAAACATTTAAAAACAGTGCTGCACTTTATGATTAACTTTCACATCTAAGCAGTACTACAAAGAGTTGTATCTATCTCCTCTCCCTTTCTTTCTTAGTTCAAGAGGCTTGAATAAAGAAAATCACCTTTCTTTTAGATGGGGGAATTTGAAGGAGCACTGTGCTTATTGTAGCTCAAGCCTTAAGTACAATAGGCAATGCATTATAAAGATATTATTTGTGCCACTCTAGTTAAAAAGACTGATAGTGCTTCCCTGATGAAATTTTTCTTTTAAAGTAACTAAAATTATTTTTTAAATAAATAAATAAATATTTTAAATTAAGAATCAACTCTTTCAACTCAGCCAGAGCTAAGGAAGCACAAAATACAAATTCATACTAATTCTCCATAGAATTATCAACAAGTCTGAATCATAAAGTGTGTCTTTATGCCTGGCAGACTGATTTCTTCTAGCATATATAGAATTAAATATGAGAAAACATAAGAAGTTTGACCTTTTTTTCCCCTGACCAAAATACTTTTTGGAAAAAAGTGATTATTGAGTCTGAATTTTCTGTAACACAGAAAGAACCTGTTCGTGTAAACACATACACGTGTGTGAGTTTTAGGCTGTTCAGGTACAGAATAACTTGTATGATGGGGCTATAAATGTTTCAGTAATACTAAATGTTTGGTAACATTATTTTTTTTTTCCTCTTTAGTAGCCTGGTAAATTATTCCTTGGCTTGCTCTGTCACTCTGCACAGATGCAGTGGTCTGACCACACACTGTAACAGGAGACTGGAAACTTCATTCCCTTCTCCTCTTTTTTTTCTTCTAAACAAACTAACTCCAAGACCTTTTACAACCAATATACGCCAAAGTGTCATTTATCCATTTAAACTGTGCAGCCCAGTGCTACTTAAATATAATTACCGCACAGCAGAACAAAGCTAAGTTCATAAAACCAGGACATGACAAGCAACATCTGATTAGACAAGCATCCTTCTACAGGTGCGGAACCATTGGTAACAAAGGAGGGTATTGCGTTAATCCAGGACGCAATAGGAAATTAAACTGGCCATCATTTTGTCATTTATTGCAGAGGGATACACCAGTACATTTGTATGGAGCCAATTTCAAAGAAGTGAGCGCTGTAGCCATCCCCTCAAATAGAGCAAGTTTGTGAATATGGCATTAATTGTGTTAATGAACCCTGGCCTAGAGTATATTCACATGTTTGTGAGTTCTCTCCAAAGCTTCTTCATCTAAGTATTCTTATTTTGACTTTATGGTAAATGACCTGAAGTTGCTACAGCAAATGGATGAGAAATCTAATGCAATAAAGCAGCAGGGGTTTTGAGGACTGGAACGGACAGTGCCTAACAGTACATGTGATAATTTTGTCATGAGCATAAACTCTCATACCTGCAGCATATCAGCATGTCTTCATAAGTGTGCAAGTGTTTTTTCAAATAACAGTTCAGACTGATTAGTATTTGAATCCTTGTCCCAGACTTGAAGAAAATAAGGCACCAATCTTGCCCAGATTTATGCATATTTTTCATTTTATGCACCAGGACTAGTGCCTTGAGTTTCAGTGAACTGACAGGCTGAATAATCATAAAATACAAAAAAATTCAAAGTAAATTTCTGAGCTCCCGTCAGGTTCTAGAAACCAACTCCATGGTTTTTGGAGCAGTCTTTGGATTTCTGAGTTCACCTTGATCAGCTCTTGCGTGCCTGCAATATTAATGGCTTATGGGAGAGATGTAAATATGTCCACTAAGCCTTTATGACAGTCCCAGTTATATTTCTGTCAGGAACAACATTTCTCGAGCTGACCCTTAGCACTCCTTTATGTTTCCTGCAGTGTCAACCCCTTTTGTCCTTAGGTGAGACAAATACAGACAGACTCTTGTCTCCCCTTTCCATGGCTGGTACTAAGGGGATGGAGGGGTAGGAAGAGAGCACTAGCTGGCCACTGTTTTCATAGGAAAAAGGGCTTCCTAAAGCTACTTTCTGGGCCTTCCTTTCAGTGTTGGAGGAATGATATTTGTGTCTCCCTTTCCTCTACTCAACATCCCTCACACCAAATAAAGTGTGCCTTGTTTGCTGAGGAACCTAGAAAGAGTTCTGGTGGCCTCTAACTCACTGCTGTCGCAAAGAGACTGGGCAGTGGGAAGGCAGTCTAAGTGGAAAGCGTTTTTCCTTGAGTAATCAAAATATCTTCTGGAGTTTGCATTTTCTCACTTCATCGCAATACTAGCTCCAGTGATGACAGGAATAACTCATGTACTGGCAGTACCACACATACAGAAAAGGTCTTCTGAACTTTACCAACGATTAAAAGGTACCTAGTGAGTGCCCAGAACTATGTGCATCAGTGAAATGTGACTAGTCCATTCACACTTGTAGGGGTAAACCAGAGCATGGGCTAAGTACCTGGCAGGGTTTCAAAAGACAAGATGGAGTAAGATGATAAGACTGAGTAATCATTAGCATAACAGCTTTATATGTATATAGTTAGTGTATAGTGTAAATGTTTATGAATGCATGTAGGCTATCTAGAGGATAAAAAAAAGGAGATGCAAGAACAAGAGCTGAATGAAATAAAAGTTGGCAGTTGAGCTTTGGTCCAGTTGGTCTAGGGGGTGGCCAGAGCTGGCACAAAGCAAGCACTGCCTGCAGCAGGGACATGACCTTCCAGTGGAGAGGAATTGAGAGAGACAAGAGAGACAGCTGACAGGATTTGATGATGTCTCAGCTGACATACAATGAGGGGTTTTTTTGGGTTTTGCAAGGTAATTGTTAACGGGCAATAAAATGAAATGCTGAAGTCTTGGCACAATGTTTTATATATTAGGATCCTCCTGCCAGAGATCTTTGTTCGCATGTGATTCTTTTATTTCATAGTCCTCAGGAGCAACATCTATAATCTAAGTCCCTTTGTCCTCTGCTGCACTTCATGCTGGTCATTAAACAGTTAACCTGTCCCATTTCACTGCTGCCAGAATCAATGATAAAATTCTGACTGTGCAAGCAAGCGAGCCCATGGGCCAGATGGATATTCGGTATCAAAACATTTGAAAGGCTCTTTCTGCAATAAAGAGCTATATGAAGTATTTGCTCTAAAGACAAGTACCAGTCTCTTGTCTCCAGGGCATTTGTAATCAATATTATATTACAGGTTGATTAAATACCAAGATATTAGAACTGTGAATCTCAAAGTGTAGTTCTGACTTTTCTTTGTTACTCAAAAACAACTGTAAAAATTGTTTAGAGAAATGTTGACAATACCAGAAAACAACAAAATCAAAATAGCATCATAGTTACTATTTCTGAACGTGTGAACTTGGCAAGGGGGAAACACTCATCATTGGATCGGTACCTGGCAGATGCTGTAGGTGGGCAGAATATTATAACCTTGTGGGCTAAATATTTTGCCCATTTATCCTGCGCTCTGTGCAAGTAGATAGTAGAACGTGTGGAATAATTTCTATGCATAGCTTCTTAGACTAGTATCCAGCATGTGCATAAAAGGTGGGTGCCTCTCAAAAAACTGGTGGCATCCACGGGAAGCCAAATAGAAAGGTTGAAATCTGTTGTCTTCACAGATACATAATAAGGGATGTGTCTGGTACGGGAAACTCTAGATTTGATGCATTTGACACTGTGACAAAAAATAGGTAAGCAAGAGAACGAAGGCCATGTGAAGAGGCATGGCTAACCCAGCCATAATTTGGAGCAGTAACAGGTGGCTTGGCCCTCTTGTCACTGGATTCCTTTTATCCCTTTAGGCTTTCTGTCTTTGGCAATAGGTATTAGGTTCATGTGCATCCTAACATGAGTGATAAAGTCTGGGACTGGTGTGAGAAGGAGGAAGCAGAGAGAACCTGGCTCCGTACTCTAACTATAAAAAAGTTGACCCATCAAAATGCTCAGCGGTGGCAAAACAAAGGTGCACCTAGCTCTGTTTTTTGGTTCTGACAGAGATGCCTTGGTACGTGGGGGAGAAAAGTACATGAAACAAGTAACAGGGTGAAGAGTGCACCCTCTGTGAGCTGCCAGTAAGCAGACTTATAGGAATGCTGTGTCAGAGACTGAGCCAGTTGGACTCCCACTTTCTCCTGCTGTCCCTATACCGGCTTCCTCACTCTGTCACTTACCAGAGCTCTTTTATTCAGTCCTCTTTTCAATGTCTTGTTACCAAAGTTTAGGTTTGTTCTTTGGGGCGTCTTTGGTTTCATTTTATTTTATTAAAGGAAGTTTGAGAGTTTGTTTGTTCTAATAAGCTGGAGCTGTAATTGGGAAATGGGTTAAGCTTGCTTCCAATTAAGATAATTGACATGAAATACCCAATTGCATCCTGAAAGAGAGAGAGAAATGACTTCCCCAGCTGAGTTGTAGAAGGGAGCAGCTTTGTCTGACAATGTAGGTAGAAGCAGATGTTTAGAAAAACATGTAAAAGCAATCAGGAGGGGATTTATTCATTTGTTTATTAATTAAGATGCATGCATGAGCAGACAGCCAGCAAAGTTCCGAGTTAAGAAAGGCAAAGTTCCAGCATGGGGTACAAGAAAGATGTATACAGGTAGTTCTTGGTTTTCTTTTTTTCTTTTTATAAAGGAGGAACCACCCAAAAGCTTTTTGGAAGATTCAGGTCAGTACGTCCCCTTGCATACAGTCTTTCTGACTCTGTTCCCCTGATCCTAGTAAGTTTTTTCTCTTTTGCTTAAATAAAGTAAGATACATGATAAGGTCCTATCAGGCCATGAGTATCTCTACAGCTAGTAAAAATACACATGTGCACTCTGTGGTTTGCCAAGGTTAAAAAAATGCATAATGAGTACTAGAGTGATTCTGAAATAGTGAGTGACTGAGGACTTCTGACAATGCTCATGTTTGCTTTCTAATTTGTGGGGAATAAGGAAAGTGGAATCAGCCTCTTCTGATTGGAGGAACAGATGCTTGGGGATCTGATGTGGGGACAGACAGCTGCTGAGAACCTGTTAGTTGGTGAGGTCAGTTTGGAGAAAAGACAATGTAGAGGGTGAGTATTTGCTAGATAGCTGGCTGTGCTAAAAACAGGGAAAGATGTACTAGTGCTGGTAAGAAACAGGAAAGGCTTCAAAGGCTTTGGATAAGAATATGTACTTTTTTTTTTTTTTTAATATCTGTACCTTATCCAACAAACTTGGATTTAATTTACAGCATCAAAAGTAACATTATCTGAGATTAAAATTGGAAGGACCAACACTGAATTCACTTGGCTGCTCATGTAAGTGATCATTCCTGCAATTTTTATGCAAGTATTAAAGCATCAGTTAAATGTATTGCTCTTTTCTTTGGTTTCCTTGTTTGAGCTGTCCTTGAAATTCAACAAGGACTGGTTAAACTTTTTTAAAGTAAGAGATTAGGCTTTAATGGCTTGTCTAGCTAACTTGTCTCTGTGATGGCTTTGGTAGTATTAATGAAAGATGAATATTGGGGGGCTTGTGGTTTTTGTGTTGCTTGTTGTGGGGGAGTTATTTTACATAGATAAACCTGGTAAATTAATGTCTGAGAATCAAATAGGTTTTCTGGCTGAAATGCTAGCCTTTAGTTGACTCTTCTTTGTGATTGAGGTGCTGGTTGATATAGTAAATCAAATAAGAAGATAAGAAATATGGCAGATTCCTCTTTCATGTAAACAAAAGTGGTAGGGTCCTTCTGTTCTGCTTCTGGCACTCAGAGCCTCAGTACACGTGAAGGGTTGCAGAGCCTGGACCACCTCTCAGCAGGTGGACAGCCAGGATTCTTGCTGTGGCTACTGTCTTCGTTTAGGACATGAAAAGCTTAAGCGGATGTTTTGTGAAATCTTGTAGGGCTGCTCTAATGCAAGAAGTAACAGAGCCAAGAGATGGGGTAACTGCAGCCTCTCTGTGCCTGTACCTGCAAGTGTGTGTGTCCTTGCTGGAGGGTGTGGAGGGGAAGTAGATACATCCTCCATGTGCAGTACCTAGTTTCTGTGATTTGGTATTCAGATAATGAGATAGTAATTAAAAGTGGGTTTTTCTAACTATGTAGACCTACGTATTTATAACTTTATGATCTGCTATTGAGTGTCGAAGAAAGTTCGTTTCTTGGGATATTCATACAGAAATTTTCTTCTGGAGGTCCACCAAAGATTGCAGGTGGCTGTTTAGGCTAATTCCTCTCATCAGTTACAAAAGTTACTCAGTTATTTCATAAACCACATATGGGTTTCAGTGTTAAACTGGTTGCTTTTTTGTGGTTCATTCTAATACTTCTGATGAAGTACTGCTTTGCTGTGACCTTTCCCACTCTTTTCTTTGTCCTTGTATTTAGGAAGAAATTTAAACATGGTGGAATTTCTGGAGATGTAGACAGACCTTTTATTAAGGAAGTGTTAAAATGAATAATTTTCTCTGGAGGTTGTTCTCTTTATGTAAAAAGATATTGCAAATGTCATTTGGACTCTCCATAAGTGAACCGAGCCTTTAAGTCTTTTTTGGACCTCATACAATGAAAGACAAATAACTAAACAGTGCTATTATAAATTATATGATCTTTATATGCTTCAAGGAAGATATTCCACATGCTTTACTTCAACAAAGCTCCTGCTGACTTGCTGGGAAACCTTGGCTAGTCAAAATTTGGCTTGCAATCATAGACTAATATCCTCCTCATAGTAAGCATCACTAAATGATGCCTTCTGAAATTGTATCACTCTTTTGGGAGGCCTCACTGATCACAGAATAGTGATCCTACTGCTCTTACAGCATGTTGCAAGCCAGACACTTACAAATGGCATTTGAAAGACTGAGTCAATTTACCCCTGTGTCTTGAAGTGATTGCAGAATCTTTTTGAAGGACTGTCTTTATGATGGTGTTGTAAATACAAAACACATATTGAGAGAATTAGGGGAAAAAAAAAAACAAGTTAGAAAAAACAATTTATTAAGTAGTATCATATAAATAACTTGTTACAAAAATCAATTTGCAAAAAGGCAAATTCACTATGTCTGTGCGAAATTGTTGTTCAAATTGGTTTCTCATTAAATCCTTAAATTTCATTTCTCCCTGCCCCCCACCCCCCAAAAAGAAGCCAGTACAGTGAACAGGAAATATAAGGGAGAGAGTGCATGCTTGCCATCTGACCATAACAAATTGCCCATCCACACTGCAGAAGAGATAATCATTCCAGCATGGGTCCCTTTGCAACACAGGGAAGCTTCTAGGTGTAAATCTCTTGAGTGACAAAAATCTTATTGCCTGCAGATGTCCCTCTGTGCTGAGCAGTGACAAGATCCATCCGATGCTGAGGCTCCCTTGGCACAACCAGGGGATGACATCGCAAGAGACTGTGTGGCTGGAACATGCCAGCAAGTAAATCTTCCCAGGTGGTGGCATCAGTTTCAATTTATGCTTGGAAGTATTTTTAATTAAAAAAATCAATACCGAAAAGCATTTATTCTAAGGGTTTAAAAATCACAAATCGCAATAGGAGTTTGCCAGATTGATTTCGCTCAGTAACACAGTTAAGACGCACATAGCATTTATTATAAGGCCTTTCTTTTAAGTTTAATTTTTCAAAGCAATGAAAGTAATCACAGAATTAAAACAGTACAGTGATTCTGAAGTTTTTCATGTGTCAAAATCGAGAACAATTTTGTGTTTGCAGTGTTGTTTCTTTGTTATGTTCACCTGAATGCTTAATAATTCTATACATTTGTTTCTTTAATAAACACTAAAGTAATAGATCATAGAAAACTAAAAGCTTATAGAAAGTGTCTCCAGGTATATTTACATAAATAGTGCAGTCTCGTAGGAAAGGTCAAAAGCCCATGGGAGTGGAAAGGATTTCTCTATATGCTGGACTTAGGCCTTATTTGTCAAATCGACTTTGTGAAAAGAGAAATTTGAAGTTAGCAGCTCTTTTTTTTTTCTGTTTTTTTTTTTTTTAAAGAAAGCAAAAGATGCATGCAGAAAAAAAATAAGAGCAGGTTCTGTAAAAACTCCTTTGAAATCCAGTAACTCTAGGCATAATATGGCAGCTTTGTGGCTTTTAAGTGCCATGGGCCTGCCTTGCATATGACTGATTACCTCCCCCCACCCCCCATGCAATTCACTTTCTGTTCTTCCTGAAACTCCCAGTTCTCTGGCTCTTGTACTCCCTGTAACCCCAGCCATGGCTTTTGGATACCTACTGCTGAATTTTATGAATCGTTCGGGAAAAAGTTTAGTGTATGACAAACACAGGTCTGGGCTGAGAAGTGTAATATTGCAAAATGATGGGCAGGATCAAGATTGTTTCAGCTATGCCTAAATAAAACTACTGAGGGAAGAGACTGGCATTAAAACATTGCATTGGCTGCTGTGGGTTTTTTTCCCTCCTTCTGGAGCAATGCATGAGGCTGTAGATATTAAATATGCTTTTGTTCCTCTTCTTTAAGTACAGAAACAATCTCTAAGAAAACAAGTCGTTCTGAAGACTAAACTGAAAATAAAAAATGTTGTGGCTTTGACATTTATTGGAGGAGGCTGCTGTTTCACAAGACTAGAGGGGTTGGAAAAAACCGCTGCCTTTCACAACTTACGGCATAGTTAATTCTCATTGGAAGTAGCGTAATGACTGTTAATTTGTCAGCTCTGACTTGACAAGGGAGCTCAGACTGCAGTGTTAATTGAAACACAAATGGGCAGGGGATGGCAGCATCCAGTTGGGACAGTGGTCTTCTGAAACACTTCAATACTACTTATAGCCAAAGGAAACATGGAGAGATTTAAAACAGATGGTGGCAGGAAGAGCTAACATGGTGGTGTTTGCAGTGAGTTACCTGCTCAGAATCGCTGTCCATAATTCAACGTGCAGAAGGTCATCAGGATAGATCCGCTGCAGAAATTTAACACGTTTTAATAATAATCATGACAAAAGGACTTTCTTTCCTAGAGATCTGCGTGGAAATGGCCTGGATTTAATTTGGTCTGAAAAAGACAATGTCTTTCTTCCTATCCATGCAAATCTCCCTCTGGTTGCTGTAGGAAACCTGGAAGTGTTAGAAGTGACTGTGCACTGTTGGCCCTACTCAACATGGATAAGTCTGGTTTTGAAACATGGACATCTTCCAATGTTCATTATTGCCTTTCTTTTTATTCATACTGTACATGTGCAGACACACATTCCCAAAGCCATTTCTCCCTGCTCTACTTCTTTATGACCGTTCTGTTTTTTATGGTACTGCAGATATTCAGTTAGTTGGTTTTTGTGGGATTTTTTTGTTTGTTTGTTTTGTGACGGAGAAATGGAGATGTTGTGCCTTGTAATGTAGCCTGCTACTTCCAAAACTGGATCACTTGAAGGTTGCCTCTGCCATTCACACTTAACAGCTAGGAAATACCTGTCCATAGAATGAAGTAAGACCCGACAACTAACAAAATAAAAAATGTCAGAAAAATATATCTGTTTCTTAGGACAAATTTACAAAATATTGGTGTTGGTACAGGTGGACTGTTCTTCTACTCAGAACCTTTCCCAGCAATTTTTCAGCAATAACTGAAAAACACAGACAACTTGTTTTTCCTCATGGTTAGACGCATCTACGTCAGGTTGGGAAACACATCTCAGTCCTGTGATACTGTCGGTAGAGCCCTGTGGAAACCCCCAAATTCCCTTGTCCAGAGCTTGCTGCAAGTTGCACAACTGCATTGGAGGCATGTGCTGCTGTGTCTCCCCATACTGGTGCTGCTGTGGGATAGGATTGGTTTTAACCTGAAATAATCATTCTTCTGGAGTAAAAAAATCATTTTTCTGGAATAAAGTGGCTGTTTTGAGAGCTGGGATGAAATAGCTATATTAGAAACCTTATTCCATTTCAAATATAGAGATGTTATTGTTCTGCAGCAGCAAGGCTGGAAAAGTCTCCCATGTAAAGACGCCTCTGTTTCATGTTAATTCCACTGAACTCCTTGGTATCTTTTAATAGGTTCCCTGTTGTTAGATCAGATGCTTTTCCAAATTAAAAGCCATCTGCATTGCTCATCTCTCTGCCTGGCTTAGCTAAACTTCCTAATAATATTTCTTCTCAAATAGGTGTAGTTGTAAGAAAAGCAGGCTTAAAACAGCCTTGAAACCCACTTCATAGCCCATAGTCTAACACTTGTTTATCTATAAATGACAATTCTAGCATTGTGTGAAAGCATTGTTAAATACTTGTTTCTATCATCTAGCACGCCGGCATGCAACAAAGTGCAAAGAAATACTACTGCAAAGTTTTGTATCCACTGCAATATGACACTTTCAATATTTAATATGCAGTACTGATTTTATAAATTGCACTTTGTGGTACTGCCAAGCAAGAAGAAAAGACAGAATTGAACTCATCTTGCTGTGTGAGAGATGCTAAATCTGTCTAATTTGCAGGAGAAAATAGACCTTAAAACCTAGATGCATAAATAATAATTTGGAAGCAAGTTTGCCTTGGATTTTCTTAAAAGAATCCATTTGTTATTCAGGCACCATATTTGTGGTGACATAACATAATTTTATATATAATATATTTACACAACAGGCACGAGTAGCCACTGTATTATTTACTGTGTCACTCAATGGACAAGATAAAACCAGCTTTCAATTAAAAGAAAAAAAAGAAAAAAATAAAAACAAAACTTGCGCTTCGACTGCTACTAACAATCACTAAATCAGACAAAATCGCTGTACAAACATAGGAAAGTAGTTACAAGGAGATCAGTGATCCTCCTGTCTTGTTATTCCACCCCAAAGAGTGACTAATGCAAGTTGACCTGCAGGGTGGCCCAGCCCTTTCAGAGTGCAAGGTCTGTCTTCAGTCAAGCGACAGTGACTCCCTCTTCCCTGTGAGCTGGGGGTGGCTCGCAGGGCCGAACACGTGTGCCACCTCTGCCATCCCCTCCGCCCACAAATCTGTTTCCTCGGGGCCGGAGGAGGGGAAGGGACAGTTCACTGCCTCGCTTTGGGCGTCCAGCTGGACTCTGAGCTTGAAGTGATTTGATTGAGGCAACCTCATACAGTGAAGGGTGAGACACATGTGTGTGTTGGGGAGCCATTTGGAAGAGCCCCCTGAGGGGTACACTGTCTCCACTGACTGTATGAGGAGAGCAGCCTGAAGTGAGGGACCTGTGGTAGGTGGTGCTGAGCATCTGCTGCTCCTCCACGTATCTGAAATCCAGACGGTCCCTCCTGTGTGCCAGAGCCAGGTTTCAGACAGGTTGCCTCCTGGATGCTCTGATTTCAAGGAAGCCATGAAGGGTTAGACTTTCAAAGGCTTTTATCATCTTAAATTACTGAGGGGCCCTCAGGAGAACATAATAAGGGCCTAGTCGTGCCGTTGCTGCCGTGACAGGCGTGACAGGCTCAGCCCCTGTAAATGATGGAGCTGGGTACCTCGCTCTGCTGGGCTAAAGCACCGTGAGAGGCCTCCATCAGGGAGACCAGGGGCTTAGGACCCTTTGAAACTCTGGGCTCCTCCACTCTGAAAACCCATCTAATCTATCATGCTGGGCATCTGCAAGCCATTACCTGCCTTGCCCTAACCCTATAAATGTGCAGTGCTCCCCACTGCAAAGGAGTCTTTCCCAGTCTCAGCCAGGCACCGCAGCATGGCTGGCTCATCCTCTTCACTGTGAGCCGGTTTGCAAAACATGAAATTATGTCGTCGTGCTTGTAAAAGTCTAATACTTGAGAATCTTACTGCTCTCTTTATTTAACTCTCTAGGAGTAATGAATTCCAGGGATTAATTTTTAATCCCTTTTAATTTTCTGTTTATTAACTTTTTTCCCTTCTCTCTTTATTTTTAGAGTAAATTGGAGCTGTTGTTTAGTTTTCAAACTGATTCACTTAAGATTCAGCAGAAGGGGAAAATAGATCCATGCCTGTAATTCTGGTATTAAATACTGTTTCAAAATGAAATAAATGAGATTAGTTATGTATGAGGTGTATTAAAAAAAAAAAAATCCTACTTTCCTTGGCATGGTGCCATGGGCTGTGTCCCCACTTTGGGACACAGGGCAGCTTTTAGCTTCTGGAATTGGGTATGTCCCATGGCAGCCCCTTAGGATTTTCTCCAGATAGCCTCTCTTAGATGGCTGGATTTGAAGAGCAGCAACTGCATGCATTTGACAAACCAACAAAATTACTGAGTGGTGCACAAGCTATAAAGAAAATTGTTTTGGCCTGAGACCATGGCATCTTTCCCCACCCCACCTCTAGACAAAAATTACTTAGCTTGGCAAAGCAGATAAACACACATGGAGAGACTTGTGATTAAAATCTTACCTTTTGGTGAAGTCTTTAACAACCCTGGCTGAGTTGTTTATTTAAAAAAAAAAGAGTTATAGTTATAAACCCTACTTTTCAGGGCACAGGAATGACAATTTATTCTTGCTTACTTGTGCATTCAGGGCTTGAATCTGGGGGAAAAAAAAAAGAAAACAACCACCCAAAAGCATGAGAAATTACTTCCTCCAGCAGAATGCCAACATTTTCCATCTCTAAAGCATTTTCCAGATGACTTATATAATTCTTGCAACATCCTGATGAGGTAGGCATCGTTTCCCCACTTTACAGATAGCAAAACTGGGCAGAGGGTTAGTCAGGAAGCCACCCTGGGCATCCAGGGAGGGAAGGTCAGGACAAAAAAAGCACTCTTTCCTCCTTTGCAGTTGCTCCTTTTGCCCCAACGGGTGGCAGTCACCTTGGAGGCTACTACTCCCCTCCTGCATATGAGAACAGGCAGAAGCAGATGGATATGAAATGCCCGACTCCCACCTCCCCAGCACAGTGGCCATCACTGAACTTATGTGCAGATGGAGGCCGACCAAAGACGTACGAAGAAAAGCACAGTTATGATCTGCTCCTTCCTCCAAGCCATGATCTAATCTGGAGTTGGATTAGATGACTTTCCCCATATCACAAGGCAAGTCTGGGTTAGAACTGGGAAACCATCTAAGGATTAGATATTGGGGCTACTGACCACACACACATGCACTCACACACATCTCTCCAGCAATGCTAGGTCAGAAGAATATATACATAGCAGTCAATGAACTATATATATGTGTGTGTTTAGTATGATTCAGTGCATTGGGGGCAATGGCGAGTTCTAGGAAAAACACTTAGGTTTAAATGACCATTAGGCCTTTCTACCCTTCTCATGAGTAAAATATATGTTTGATGTTTTTTCTCAGCTTACTCTACTTGTATAATAAGCCTTCATTCCATCACCGCTACTTTTAACTATAATACATAGGGTAAACTAGGGTACCTCATTACATTGGGATGTGCAATACACAATTGACAGAGCAGTCGTCTGAGCTGAATAGTCTGAATACAAGTAAAAAGAGCAAGTGAGCTTAAACAGTAATATACTCCAATTTACAATATAAGCAAAACAAGTAAAAATATTGCTCCCCATCTGATCCTTTTTTTCCCTTCTACTACTGCCGTGCCTGTAAGATTGGCTTGGTAAACTGGATGCACTAAAAAATAAGAATTTTGCCTCTTGGAAGCTCATAAAATGATACTAGAAAAAGTTTTCTGATGGCTGATCCACACAGACTGCAGTCATTAGACAATTCGAACGGGTAGAACAGAGAACCCTTTCACACAGCTGTGGAGAAATAGAAAGAAATAGCCACTTCACATATCTCAATGCTGTTTCTGAAAATGAGGAAGGGAAACAAAAAAGAAAAGAAAAAGGCAACATATTAAGAGTCTTTGTCACTGTCCATTGTGCCATACATATCTGCCAGCTTTTTAAACCGAGGCCCCCAGTCACTGAGGTAATCGTAGTCCTGATCTCCGTCTGTAGTCACCGACTCCAAGGAGCTGAGGGACTCGGCCACAGAACCGTTACCTTCGTACGCATAGGTTGCTAACGAGTCATATGGGGGTGCCGTTGGATCTGTATCATTTTCCTTTAACCTTTGGTTAATGAAATCTCTGACATCTGTGTTATCTCGTGCTGTTGCAGTCCGCCGTGGCATAAAAAGTGTTTCCGGCACAATGTCTCTGCGTAATTTATTATCGTCTATGGCTTCGGGATTCCTCAGCGTGCCGATATCAAATGCCTGGGTGTCTTCCTCTCCACCACCTTCATCATTATAACTGACAATGTTGTCTCTGATGTCTTCTTTGGAAATAATCAAAGGCTCTTTTTTCCGCTGCCGTCTCAGTGCTGCAAACAGCACCACTGTAACTGGAAACAAAAATAATAGGGGAAGAGAAAGGGAAAGGTTAATCCCTAACTCCATTAAAACCCAGAAGAAATGCTGCGCCTCTGCTCGAATTCAAAGTTTTAAAAGATGTTTTGCAAAACCACAAATGTGCACGTCAGGTTTTCAGACTGTGCTGGCTCTGCCTGTGAGTACCTTGGGAGATGAAATGGCATGGATATGCACTAGAAGAAAGGAGACGTCAAGCTTGTAAGAGGCCAAGTGGAGTGTCTTTTTGTCAGTAGGCACATTTTTACCTGGAGTCATATAGCGATTTTGTTGCCTTGAGAACAGAACTAGTTTCATGAGAGCTGGGAAGGAAGGAACACTTTCTCCAAAATAAGTAACATCAGATGTTATTTACCTTGAACCCCCGGGATGAGATGCAACTTGTGCTATGGACAAGGCTATTATCTACTGGGGTTTGATAAAAGGTTAGTAAAGCTGCATTTCAAGATAAATAAATCCAACCTGCTCTGGAAAAAAGCTTGGAACATGGAGTGGATTTTTCAGCCAGCACAAAGTTCAAGTTTTATTAACTTCCTTGATGTACAATGTACATCACCTTAAAAAAATACATGGCTTAAATCTTAGACTGATAAGGTATGGTAATGGTATTTTTTAATCTGCCAAAGGCATGAGATTTCTCAAACAGTTATTTTATGCCTTTCATTCTAAAGTTTGTGTGTGTATGTAAGTATATTTTTCATTTATTTGAAGGGCAGGAACTCTTTCCAAGGCCCTGATCCAAATTTAAATATTTTTACTCAATAATGATCCTCAGTACTGTTGGAGAAGTACACACAGAGGGTGGAAGGGAATATGTTCAACACTATTTCCTTTAGAAGCTAATTTCAGATTTCTTAGCTGGATTCTGCCTTAAGATGGTAAATGGCTGAATATTTACAAATGAACAGCAGCAAGGAGCAGGGATGTATTACTACTATCACTGTTGCTTTGGTAATCTGAGGTCCACAGTGCCCAGTATCTCAGCTCTGCTGTGCAAAATCCAAGAAAAGACACATCTTGCTGTCTTTATAGTTCTTTCATAGCAAAGCAAAGCAGAAAATGCCTAAACTCATTGATACAAGATGATAAGGTGGATCAAAATTATCTTTCATGTCAGCTGTGTTTCTAAAATGGTGTGCGAGTCAAAGCACAGTAATGGTTAAAGACTTTTTTTTTGTCAGTCCCTTCATCATTCATAACACTTTTAAGGGCAATGCCAAGGACTAAGGACATCCCCAAAACAAAATTTTAGCCCATTGAAACTTGTCTTTCTTAGCTTCCGTTGACAGACAAAAAGATGATTTTTTTAATTTTTTTTTTTTTTAAATGAAAGGCTCCCCTGCAGGATTGCTTAGAGCAAGATGCTATCTGTAGGTGTGCTCAAGAATGTTGTGGAAGAGTCTCGTACTCTTTCTCTCCATTCATTATAGATGGATCCCAAGAAGACAGGATTAAGTAGGAAAATGCTCTAATTCCTGCTGTGTCTTTACCATAGGAATAATGTGAGTAAGGGAGAACATCTGTTAATATGAATTGAAAGGAAATAAGTGAGGTGGTGAAACTGAAGGAATTAGGAGGGCTGGTTCAGACTGTGAAAGATTCAGGCTCTCACACTACTGATGAGGATTTACTTATGGTGTCATGTAAGGGTCCTAATCTGAGTGATGCTTCTTTGTGCTGCTGTGCAAAAATGCAGTAAGAGAGAATCCTCTTCCTTAAGAGCACAAAGCTGTGACACTAAGTGGGAGGATTAGGCAAAGGTCTATGTGAAAGAACAGAGATAGCTGGAGAAAATTTTGGAGAACTGGAAAAACACAGCATCAATTTTGAATGGGCTTCCGGAATAGCGACGGGTAGAACGATCTGAGAAAGCGTAGGAATGATAGTTTTTACATTGAAGGGTTGCTGAAGTATCTCATTAACAAAAAGGGTGTTACACAGCATATGCAAGGATGAGACTTTGATAATTATGTCACATCTCTGATACTTGGATTTTCTTATTTTGTGCTGAACTTGCAGGCAAAAAAACCCATTAGAAGTTATATGTTAAAGTACATCACCTTTATTTGCACATCAGTGTTTAGCAGTATCTGAGGCCTCCTGATAAGCCGCTAGACTTACTCAGACTGCAGATAAACCTAGCAATTTACAGGCACTTTTTGTTGCTGCTAAACTTTAAGTTGTGGTTCAGGTCTGCCCAGAGTATTGTTTTTCACTCAGTAGTGGTTGCACATGCAAACCCTGCAACCAGCCTGAAAATAGAAAATTATATAGCTGAGTTAATTGAAAATCTGCTTATGGTGCATGGTGGTGTGAGCAGTAATTGACATAAAGTGCTGCTTAGCACACAGAATCAATTATTTTCGATTGACATAAAACAGGAAATCGTTTAATGTCAGATTGATATTAATGAGCATAGTTGTACTAACGAGTGCAAGACTACCTGCAGCATTAGATTTCTTTTTCTGGTAAGGAACTTGATACAAAGTAAGCTCAGCCCTTAGAGGCAATGATACCATGTCTTGAAAAATGAATTAAATGCTGAATTAAGGGTAAGATTGTTATTGTGGGAATCTTTTCTGAAAATGGGATAGTGCTTATTTGGGCAAGGCATGACTATATTGGTAAAGTCTGAGAATCACAACATGGTCTTTGACTCATCACCAGAGAGGGAAATTTTTTTAATAGTAAAGATCAAGATGATTCTGCAGTGGTGATAAGCATGTCCAAGGAAGATACAAGTATGGTAGAAAGAAGTGGAATCACTGAGGAAACATTTTCTACCCTACTGCTATAAAATTGGTCTGACTCCCTTCTTTCCTGGCCAGATACTAAAGGTGACTAATATCATCTCCCTGAGAAATGCCTGTGTTGTATTGTACAGTTCTCCCCAGATGAATAGACTATGGCTAATGGCCGAGGAACCGATTATCTCTGCTGTACAAGAGGGGTGGAACCTGAGTGAGAGGAATGTGGGAAATGTTGCAAACTGTCCCTATTTTTATAAAAAAAATAAATGTTGACTGCTTGTAAGTGCTGTAGCCAGACATCTGTACATCCTCCACATTCAGGACCCAACTTCTTCATATTCACAGGTGCCTGAAAGGGAGAACCCTGCAGCTTTTGAGAGAGTGCTTTAGTAGCCACCCCATTTCAGCATCCTTTTCCAGCAGAACAGAAGCACTGAGACTTGTTTCTCCACGGTTTAGACACGGGAAGTTAATTGTTTAAAACTAAGTTATCTGGTCTCCTTCTATGATGAACAGAAAGAGATGGACACCTGCAGAGGGTGCTTAGTCTGGTCCACCTCAGATACCAAAAAGGGGAAGGGATGAATGTCTCTCTACAGGTGCCTGTCTCTTTCCATTGACCAGAGGGTGGAGCCCAGCTGTCTCCTCTTGCCTGGACATTGCTAACTTTTAGATAACTAAGATTAGATAGGATGTGTTCTATATACCATATCTGTAGCAGCCCTCAGGGGAGGAAATACAATAATATAAATGCAGGATAAGACAAGGATGTCTTGGCTTTGCTTTTGTCCTAGCCTTGGTATAATCACTTGTAGCAATGCAAAATAACCATGAAAGGAACAAAATGCCTCTGAGCTACTTACCGAGTAATATAATGATACAGAGAAGAATGGCAATAAGAGCCCCAGTGCTAAGACCAGTAGGATGAATCAAGGCTTCTGCATTACAGGACAGCATCTTTCCTCGATGGTCACAAGCACATACTCGAATAGTCACCGTTTCAGTGCTGCTCTGGATAGGATAGTCATTGTCTGATATTACCACTGGCAAGAAGTAGGTACTCATTTCATGCCGGTTATATCTGGTTTTTCGGGTGAAAATCCCTGCTGTGTTGTCTGGAAACACAAAGCACACATTAAATCTTCATCTGAAGACTGAAAGCAAGGATGAGATAATAAAGAAAAGTCTTCCTAGAAATTCACCTCTGTTGTCCTGTAGTGTAAAGTTTGAGCTGCTGGCTGCCTCTGGAGCTAAGGAGAATGAAAACTGATGTCCACTGTAAGAGTCATCTTTATCAACAGCACTTAATGTTTGTATCAGCTGAAACAATAAGAACAAAATTATCTCCAAAGTCGGTGGACCTTATGCTCATTTATGTACTCTAGGATTGTAAAGCGATCTTATTGTATTCATTTCTTCTACTTTAAGGCAGCTGATGTCGCTATGGCGAGCTTAAGAAAAGCGATCCATGTGGTGCTGATGCTGTTTAGGATCACCGTGCTATTGTATCCTGTACCATCAGCCAGTAACATAATGAATTTGAAAGCTGGCAGGAAAATCATGTTGAATTTAAGAGCAAGCTTGGGTTGATACCACTCCAGACGGGTAGGAAACCTTTGCATGTGACAAGCAATAGAGATGAAAGGTGAGACAGTCCAAGCTGACTGTATATTTATCTACCCAAATCTCATGTCACAGGAATTGTTTGGCTGAATCTTCCAAATTGTCTGCTACTTTGAACCATTTAGTAATAGGACTGGTAGAGTGAGAGTTATCTGGCAGGAAATAGTTGTATCACAGACAGGGCCTGTAACAGTTATGGACCTGAAACTGTTTTTGAAGGAGGCAGTGGCAGTGCCTGAATAAAGCAGAGAATCACAGAATGGAAATGAATCAGGGATAACCAGGTGCAGTACAGAAAACAACAGTTTAAAACATACTGTCACATTAGCTGCAAGAATACTAAGTGTAATCACACACTGTGCAGCCACTGTTTAGTTTAATTTTGCAAAACGGACAGTTTGATGTAATGCGAAGTATACCTCTTGATGAGATGATGCAAGAGTAGCAGCAAAACTCAATTAATTTGGAATATTTTCATAGTACAAGCAGACAACACACCTGTTCTGCCTTTGCATTTTCACAGACGAAGGTCTCATAAAACATGGCAAACTCTGGAGCATTGTCATTTACATCCAAAACCTTAATGAACACTGGGACACGGCTGCTTTGTTTTGGGTTGTCTGAAACAATAAAACCAGAAAGAATAGAGATTTTATTTAGCCCAGCTACTGACTCAGTGCAGGAGAAGAAAAGGACAGACTTAGGGGCTCATTGCCTTAAGTCTTCTCACTCACAATACTCCACTTATATTCTGTTGATTTCTGGGGAAGGCCTTATAGGGTGAATTCCACAAAATCATGCTGTGTTATCATTACTCTGATTCTGTATAAGCTATCCAGTTAAGATTGGGTAGGAGTCCAGGATTTACAAGTTCCTTTGAACAGTCCAAGTATGATTATGAATGTATGTGTGATATATATATATAAAGTATAATACTGGAATTAATTGAAATCTATTTATTAGCCTAACTGATACAGTTTGGTGGCAACAAAGTTTCTAGAATATATTCCCTTCCTTAACTCTGAAACAGGAAGACTGAAGAGTCATGAAGATGGGATTGAGTGTTTTTTTTTTCCTCTCCACCTGTTATATATAATATCCTGTCCCCTAGAAATCTCGTGACACAGTTCCTTAAGCTACCGTGATTACCATTATGTTATATAAATAGTAACTGCGGCTGTGATCACAGATATTTTCTAATCTGTTGTGAATTGATTTGGCTGATATTCTAGAGTTAACACTAAAATGTATCAGCTGAAGAACATAAGCACTATATAGAATCTGCAGATCCCCATATGTAAACGTGTTTTTTTTCCCTATAAGGACTGTATAGTGCCAAGAGATTGAATTTGACAAGGATATTCCTGAGCATAAAATACTAATGAAAATATTGCAAACTTTCTAGATAAAATTGAAAACATTTGGAAATGCACCACATCATTGTATAGACCATTCCTTTTCCTGTTGGAGGGAGACAGGCTTTAGTCATGAAGATATACAAAATAAAGAAGAAAGGCAACAGGCAGCAACCTTGCCTAGGAGCCGTGAATGGTGAAATAGGCAAGATTCTGAGGCAAAAAGTTACATCATAACCACTATCGACTCCTAAAAGGTACAAGATCTGCCCCCCAAACCAATTTGTCATCACCAATCAAAAGGAAACCAAGAGACATTGCCAGGACTTGATCTGTGTCCTCTGTCCTCCATATCGCACAAAAAATGATCTAGGACAGGTCACCCAGACATACCCACCTCAGTACCTGCGAGTATGTGGGTGTGGGAATGTGAAAGAGTGAAATCTCTGAGGGAATGAGTGTGATGATTGAGATTAGTTTCATTTAAAATAAATACCTTCCCCCTCCCTTTCATGAGGGCTCACATTGAGTTTTGCTACGTTAATTTCCTACCCGTGTTAATATAGTTTATTAATGCATTTTAACCTATGATTCAAGTGAAAAAAGTGCAATAAAATATAGCAGATCTAAGACTCTGTATGCTTCTACAAGCATTCATTATAGTAGCTTGTTGAGTTAGGCTTTAATAAAAGTCCTATTACTGTGTTTGTCATACTTTTATAAATCTGAAAATGCCTTCTCTAAAATTGGCACTGTATATTTGTATTACAGAGCTCAGTCATTTGGACAAAATATTGTCCTTTAAAGCTCCACAGTCCCATTGAAGTTAATATGATTCCATTAGGCATAAACCACATTCTAATATGAATCACTGGGCTAAATTCATTCAATGTATAAAATAACAGTTTATGTATAATATAGACTAGGCTGAATTCTATGCTAAAATACATCAATACAAATGTTGAATTTTTATAATAGGCAGAAATCAAAGGTAGTTATTTGAAGTCGCAGGACTATTGGCAAGACTATTTTATAAGGGCATACCTTTCTAACAAATACATTCGAATATATTGGCAAATGTGTTTCTTCTCCTCTCAAGAACTACAATTGTTTTCTTTCCTGCTTTTTGAACCATGAACTACATATTTTCATTTTACTTCTAGGTGCTTAAGGTTCTCACTATTTAAAATTATACTGTAATAAATAGAAGCTTCATAAAAACTCTATGCTCTATGGACATGGGACTTTTTTCTGATTTAATGGAAATGTAAGTTGAAATATATGTGTACATCTTTAAGCCTTTTTTTGTTATCTTTCAAATTATTTTTGCAAATTAATTGATGTAGGTTAATTTGTTTGAATTATCCTTTCATTACTGCTGGGCTCCATCTCCAAAAAAAGCTCCACAGACTCAACAAACTGCTTAAATCTATTAATCTCTATGGTGGTATGTTTTCTGTTGACCCAGCAACCAAACTGTTAAAGTTTTTTTTTCTGAATACAGCCTCAAAGTCCTGCCAATGTTTGATTTACCCTTAAGTGTTGAGTAAAGAATATTTAAAAATACTCTGGGAATTCTCTCCGGTAAATCAGCTGTAATTCTGCAGCTGTGAATCAGTAGCCCTGTGTATTGAGTTTTATTGCCAGTTTGCCTTCTGATTATGGCAGATGTACTGACCCAGTGTTTCACCATTTGTTTGCAACATTCACAGCATGATTCTCTGGGCTTGCTGAGCAGCTGCAGCTCATACCGGTGAAAAAGAACATTAAAAAATGGAGCTATCTACACTTACTGACATTTCTAGTCAATTAAAGGCAAACCAACGTCTGTATTTTCATTTTTTTCTACTGTAAAATGAAATGAAGAACAGTCATCACTGAAAGGTGTTTCTCTTTATGACTTTATCTTTTTTTTTTTTTACTTTTTTAATATCAAAGGGAGCACCCATCCATCTGAACGTGCATCCTGCCTGTAACTTGGCTGGATATTTCTTTTAGATTACTTCAGTGAAATATACCTGGAGTTTGATATGATGATATGTCACTGAGAGCAATCAGTGATTAGCTGGAATTTAGTGGAACAGGAGTTCAGCTAGCCTTGCTAGAAATTACTAGTTTTAGCTAGGAACATTAAGCAGTGGTGCTTTCCAGCCTAGTCTCTTGAGACTAAAATTAATGAGGTAACCAGGATCAGACCAAGGCTTGTTTAAACAGTAGCTGCATTTCAACCAAGAAAATTGGCTTTGGAAGGCTTCTACCCCAGTTATGCCAAATTTGGTCTAGGCTCAGTGAAGCACAGCCTGGGAAGTAGCTTGTTGCAGCCTGGAAGGATTCAGACTAAAGAGGAATGGTAATTAAGACAGAAACCTGTGTCAGACACAAGAGGTTTAGTTGAGAGAGTTTGGCCCAGTCGAAGGTCTGTCCTTAGGGGAGGAAACAAGGAACTAAATGAGTATTTCATGTAGATGCTAAGTTGGTTTTCAGACAGTATACAATTTTCTATACTGTTTATTATTTCAGCTCTGCTGGGATCAATGCAAGCATGCTTCCTAAATGTTCTTGCTGTTCTTTCCTTTTTAGGTGTTTATTTTTCCCCTCCTCCTCTATCCAGGATCTCAGTCTGTAGTGTATGACTCTTGACCCTAGATCACTCTTTCAAAGACTTAATAGAAACACAAACATCTGACTAACAGTCAGCCAGAAGTCAGTGTTTGGTGCACTGAACCACATACCTAGCATTAAAAGGTGCAAACTTTCAAGAGAGGGCAAAAACTATTAAGAACCATCATTCCTGTAGGCTCTAGCCCACTACTCTTTTACACAAACCCATCTGCTTGCCTCAATAGTATTGTTTCACATTAGTTTTCAGTTGTAAAATGACCTGCAGAATAAAGAAAGCTGGAGTCAAGTACTCCTTAGTTACACTCTTCTCACCATTCAGCAGCTGATTGAGCCATATACATATACACACAACATACGAAAGTTGAGCTTATATTGTCTCAGAATATGTTTAAAAAAAAAAAAAGCCATTTAACCTCTGAGTTGCACAAAGACTTTGTGACGGTCATAGAACTGGTGCTTATATGGGATCTATCTACCATTCCACCATGCTTCACAATCATAGGCACTATGACTCTGCAAAAGCAAACAATTGCATTCCCTAATATTTGAGCATGTCACATGCTTATAGTTAATGTATTAAAATAAAGAGGATTGTTTATTAAGGCCACCTAGCATACACGTCCTTATCTAGATCCCTGGCATTTCAGCTCGTAAAATCAACATGACTAGTATTATAACAAGATTACTTCTTCTAAGCAATCCTAAACTAAGTGACAGACTGATTTGTAACTATAGGTCATAATTTCAAAGGATGTGAAAGAAGTTAAAAATGGAAATCCTTAAAACTGATTAAGCTCTGGGCACCTAGCTCAGCCCAGCCACCTTAGTCTTACTCAAAAACTGACATACTATAGTCAGTCTGGATCAGACTGAATTCAGTCATGGAATGCAGTTTGTCTTTAAACCATCTTGCTTGCTGCGTGCCAATTTCAGAATTCAACAATCACGTTCAAAATTAAAAATGGCTATTACTGATTAGAAAACACAGAATTGTTACCTTTCCTCCCCACTCAGCTAAGTTACCTCTTGACGAACTGTGTCCCCAGTAAACACACCTCTTGCAGAGTTTCCGCTTCTTCATTAGTATTGAGTGGACTATCCATATAACCTGACATCTGTCCAGCCGTGCTTTCCACACGCGGAGCTAGAAGGCTAAATTCATTACAACAGGGATAGCAGTGGTATTTAGGTTTGACTTACTGATCTCTGCTGCTATTACTGTAATGTTGTGCCATAGCAGTGTTTCCCGGTCAAGGGGTTTTGAAGTAAATATCGAACCGTTTCCTGAATTGATGTTGAATACTCTGTCCATATCAGTGTGTCGATCTACAGAGTACCTGCAAATACAGAGAGAGGGGTTAGGAGAATGCTTTCCTTTTAATTTCTATGTTCTTAAACCATTTTCTAAGACTAGACATCGAACAGCTAGTAAATGGAGTTGCCTTTTGTTTTCAGCGCAGGCTTCAGAGTCTTTATTCACACAAAGAGCTACTGGATAATGACACATCAGAGGTTTGATTTAGGAGGTGGAGCATTGCCACTGACTAAATGAATTACTGCAGAATTTACATACTTCTGAGAATTATCAAAGCTTTGCTTTTAGTGGAAAACTGGAAGTCTGTGTACTGAAAGTTATGAAGTTTATTTTAAGGCTGAGTTGGCTTTCCCTTTATAAAACCCTCTTTTTGTGGTTTGATATCTCAACTGTTCCAAATTATTTCTGGTATAAAATTTGACAGCTGGGGTGCATTTCTGCCTTTCACTTCCCAGCATTTAAAAAGACTGCCCCCCAAAAACAAGTCAGCATGGAAGAGAGATTCATTATTCCATGGTACATATCACATAAAGGTTTGCTGTAATTCATTAAAACTAACATGCTCAGCCCTGCTTGATGGTATCTAGATGTCAAAATGAATGGTAACAAGCTCTGGAAGAGCTCAGAGTCTAAATACGGATTCAAATTTTCGACCTGATCTTTTGCTTTTTCTGCTGAACTGAATCCAACTTTAAAAGCAGAACTCTCCAGTTCACAGGAGAGGGTGCTACCACCCTGATCCAAATGCTGTGACTTGGTTTCATCTCTCATGAAGAGAAAATTCTTGCATAAATTACGGAGGTTTTGACAGAATTATGTCTCTGATGTTGCTAAAGCAAGAATGCAATTGCATTATTCTGCTCTTGTTTCAAGCCCAAATGTGTGCTGATGTACAATCCAGGACAGAGCCTTAGGCAGCCCAGTGTGTTCCCTTGGTCTCCTTGCAGGCCATGTCGATGGAGACAAGGCAGCTACTGCTGTCCCTTGTGTCCAGACAAGGATAAGGATAAAGATATGACTGAGCTGGTGTGCAGTCAGATGAAAACTAGGCCAGGAGAATAACTGGCAGAGTTTACTGCCACTACGGAATTGAGGGGAATCCTTTCCCTGCTCTGCCCTTGGAGCAGCTGCGTGACATGTCCCTTATTCTGCACAGATTTCCCAGTGCCTGTGCAGTGTCTCTTAACTTCTGAGAAAGATCTTGCATGGAAGAAGGAGAGAATAGAAGAGTCCAGTTGAGACATGTGATTCTGACACAGGTTTAAAATGAACTAACTTACTAATTATCTTGTAACTGCATTTTTTTTTTCTTCTTTGCAAGTAAAAAAAGGGATATAATTTCCACAGCGAATTAGACTGGTCTTATTCTAAAATAAGAATATTAGTGTAGCCTACCTTCCTAAACAAAACTATAGCAAGTATTAATTATTTGCACTAAATTGTTTTTCTTTTTCCACATTAAATTCCTATGGAAACAACCAAATGAGATTCAAAGGTACTCGCACAAAAAGCTAACTTTTTTTGGTAGGACTTGCATAGGCACACCTTGCTAGTTTTTCAGGAGCTGATTTAGTTTTTTTTCATTGCTGTCACTTGACTAACAGTACCACAATTTCAGCTACACGAAGTCAGCTGTGGTGTCACTAACCTAGTTCCTGTATGCAGCATAGTAATCTTACCATCAGCTTCAAAGGAGTATGTGAGAAGGTGTGTAATAGGCAGTGCTGACTGATGGGACAGCTCCAGCAAGCTGTGTCGTTTTGTCCACCTCTAAATAGTACATGTGAATTTGTTGACTTAGCTGAAATGTTTGATGGAAACAAGTTTATACAAACCCCTCTGACTCTCTTATATTTTGACAAAGTAAGTATTTGATATGGTAAACATTTCATTTTAACTTTCATTCATTCAGGCTTTTATAGGATATTATGTTGGTATTTTGTGAATTCAATTATTTTTCAGATATTCTGTAGCTCATTTCCATATCTTTCAGCTAAAATACTTTGGTATTTCCATTTTGCAGTAAATCTAGATTTTGCATTCCTATTTGAAATGAAATATCAGGATTTTCCATAGATTAGCTGTTCCAGCCAACTGTAATACTATGTTTCAGGCTCTTATCCAGCAAGATATTTAAGTAAACAACTAGCTTTAGGCACGAGTTGTCCGTTCGTGGGTTTTTTTTCTTCAATTATGCTTTCACTCATGCTTCATATTATGAATGAACTTAAAATATCTTACTGCCTTAGCACACTTTAATGCCTTGGCATATTGTAATCACTATCTTTACTTTGTAAGATTTCCCAAATTCAATCTGTGGTACAGTATCTGGAAGAAATGGGGGAAAAAAAAAAAAAATATTGTTCTGGACTTTTTCTAAGGTTACCAGAGCCGTTACATTGAGGACTAATTCTTCAAGATATTAAGAATTTTAAAATGTAAGTCCTTGTAAAACTGTATATATATTCAGTCATTCGTACAGTGGAAAGTTAAACTCACAAAAAAAAACCCCAACCAGAGAACAGCTTCTTAATGAAATGTTAATTTTATTTCTTCATATCCAAAAGAAAATACATACAAGGTCAATGCAGTTAAAGTATATTCTAATTATACCATTAACCCTGGTCTAGAAGGATGATTTTAATAAGCTAGACTGTCACTTCTGTTTCTCAGTTTGTATAATCCAGTCTCCTTTGATCAAGGACTGTTAGTTATGTTGAATTGGTGGTGATTCTGACTTATGGATCATAACCTAGTAAGAATTAAGCAGACAACATCAAACTCATTTTTACATTTATTTAATGAAATTACTGGTGTGTATTTGTCAGATTTCAGGACTTCACCCCTTTCAGACCTTGAGGAACTGACAAGTTAAGAAGTTAAAAGGTATCTACGTAGATTCCAGTCTCTCCCTGTACATAACAGGAAGAAGGGGAGGGTGAAAGAGAGAATCTAACACATGCAAATATGTTGTCAGTAAAATACACAAACAAAATTAAGCCTTACATTTGTTTGCAGATCATTTTCATCTGGGATACTTTAGTAAATCAAATCACAGCAGGGAGACAGTTCCAGTGACTGATGAACTTCATTATGCCTCTGAGGAGTTACTATAGCAAAAAAACTCAGCTAGCAATTTAAAAAGATCTGATGTACAATACAGCAGTGCCAGTTGCAGCATTATTTTTTTCAGTATGCAACGGTTCATAATCTTTCTGTTTAGATCAAACACAAGCAGAATGCAAAACTTTTTTTTTGTAACACAGCTGGACAGCGGATTGTTACTCAGGAGGGTAATAATGTTGCTACGCGTGGATACATATTCAAATATAGCCAAACTATCTATTGGTGTATTGCTGTATTTTCTTAATGTCATGTCACAGCAAAGCTTATTTATAAGGGCTGGACTGATGAAATGTAGCTCTAGCAATATACAGGTCATGAACGATTATGCAGTCTTACAACCAGGGCAGATATCCGCTTCATATTTTGCTATTGCTTCATTGTCTTCTGATGTTCAGCAGCTTGCTGTCTAATGTAACCGCAAGTCAGGAAGATTTGTGGGTCAGGAAGGGATGCGTGTGTGAATTTTTCATAATGTATTTTCATAATGATATTGTGAAGGTTTCCTTTAATGGAAGATCAAAGGGACTTTCATCTAACAGAGTTAGGGCTCAGTTTGTTTAAAAAGAGAAATCTTCACTCGAGTAGAGGAGAAAATGGAAGGTTTTCATTGTAATATCAAGTGTCTAAAGATTTTATTTTTAACCATCAAGAAAAATTGACAAGCAAGTGACAAGTCATATATATACAGTCTAATTGCATCTTCCCCGAAGCTCAGAGTGAAAATCAGATTTAGCATCTCTATTGCATGATGGAAAAAAAAAATCACCCTGTCAAAAAGATCCAGACTCAACCCATGCCCCTAAATTCTAGGAGATATCCAAGATATTAGCACCATAAAATGACATTTATTGCAAGCTAACATCTCTCAGGCTACTGCTCTCTGCTGATTTCCTTCCCCTCTTACTGGTTTTCATGTTTCTTCTTGTTGTGTTTATTTCTATTACTCTAACCTCTTCCTCATTTTTCTTTTTCTTCTCCTTTCACCTTGATTGCTGCATGCTGTTAGAGTGTACAGGAGGCAAGTTTTCTGCTGCATTGCATCAATTTTGACACCTCTGCTAAATTTTGCTCAATAATTATCTGATACTTTAAAATGCAAAGTACCTATACTGTATTAAAGAACTGCCCTTTGAAAGACAGGTAAGTTTTAGCACACACATTCAATTAATAGAGAAGAGCCAGGAGGCAGTACTCAACAATGAACAGCATAATCCCTGTCCACTGTAAATCACTTATAATTAGGAGCTGGTGCTGGTGCGAAATGCAAATGGTTGTAGTTATCACCACAGGGAAGCAGAGGGAAGCAGGGAAGCACTCCCCTCACTCTCCAGTGCCATTAGATATAAAAAAGCAGGTTCATATGAAGACTGCAAGGGGCCTGGGTGTCACCCGAACCAATTTTTCATCTTCATGTTAGCATGCGATGAAGACCTGCCATAGAAGATGTTTGTTCTGTCCCTGGGCTTCACCAAAGTCAGCAAAACTTTATGTTGCTCTGTAAGTTACTATACTCTGCTAGTCCAGAACTCCGTATAATTGTTGCATGTCTTGATATAAATGAAAGCAAACCTTAATTAAAATTAGAAGGCTTAGTCTTGAACAAGAATTCCTGTGCAGGGCATTGCATGTAAACTGAAGACAAAGAGGGTTTCTGCCAGAAATGTTTTAGATTTAGTTTCTTCATCGAGGAAATTAAGACGATATTTACCCCTCTCACAAGGTGAGCTGAGAGCTTAAAACTTACCCATGCCTCATAAACATTGTAAGATATTTTGACGAAAGATAGTTGTTTGCAGAAGTGCAAAGTTTTGATGGATTGGATTTTTATTAAACCTGCATTGTTCTGTTTTGATCTTAAGACTACTATTGCATTTCCAAGGTGCCCAACCCAGAGACATGCTGAAAACTGACCTGGATTTAATATTGCTGTATTTTTCGTTTCCTCCTCTTACTGCCTTGTAAGTAGCAATGAACTTTAATTAAAGCACATGACTATTTAGAAGTTCTTTTATACTCTATCCAATATGACTTAAGTACTCCAGTACGTTTTCAAATGTACTGAAACAATGTACCTGTTAATTTACAAAAAATGAAGGCTTAGGTTTAGCTACTCCAGCCTTAACATTTCCTCCACTTCCTCTAAGACTAGTTTATTGATTCATGGCAAGTGTAATTTATGAAGACCATGAGACTGATTCTTATCTTACTAATCTTACACCGATACAAGTGAGATCAGAGTCTGTGTGTGCACATGAGCTGCTTTTAAGGCATTTCTGCTTGCAGTTTAGAGAAGGTAAATGTGACCTCTGTTAAACAGGTCTGGACAGATGGGAGAAGAAAGGGCTGCTGAATCACCCCCCTGTCATATAGCCAAGAGGATGCACCGCACCGCACTGGAAAATGTTAAAGGTGGAAGGAGAACGCTAACATCTTCTTAGTGCTCTTTTTGCAGTAAATTCTTCCATGGTAGAAATACCCACAAACATTAGTTACTGAAGAGGATAGGATGTAATTCAAGATGCAAGGGCGATGCAAACGCAATCACACATACCTAGATATGCTCAAGTGTGAGAGGTCATTTACCATCTACAATATTCCATATTTAAGCATACCTGAACAATTTCATTGTTAAAAGTGATTTTATTGTGTGCTGACATAAAAAAGCAAAATTAAAGCTGTCAAAATTTATGCACAAGCTGAAATGTCTATGCTTACTTGACAGGGTTCTTGGCAGCATCTGGATCCTGAGCAGTTACGGTTCCTATTACACTGTTTATTGGAACATCTTCTTTCACTTCCATTATGTATGCTGGTCTGCTGAACACGGGAGGTTCATCTACATCCTCCACCTGAATTCTGACTGTAGCTGAGTCCTTGAATGGCCCCAGGTAGAGGAATCGAGGGTCCACGTGAGTATTGGTAGCTTCCACTTTCAGAATATACAGGTTTTTATTTTCAAAATCCAATGCCTGGAAAGAGAAAAAAAAAAGTTTGAGAGGTCTGTGGGGATTGCCAAATGAATGGGGGGATGTTGTGGAGAGGCCTGTGCTAGATAACAGGAGGCTGAACCAGAATTAAAATGCCAGCAGAAAGGAGAAAGACAGGGCTCTATGCCACTGATGATACGGCATAGAAAAAAACCCACTTTTTCAGGGAATTCTATGCCTGGAGCTCCTAAACATCAATTCATCTTTTCTTCTCAAATAGTCTTAACTCTTCATGCCTTTTATTCTGTCATTTTTGGCATTTTGATGTTTTCTTGTTGATTCCTTGCCCCTAAGCACCACACACTAAAGGGGGGAAGATTTTCCAGGAGCTGCTTCTTTAAATATTGGCATTCCATCACTGAAATGAAACACCATGACACCTAGTGTCTGGACATCCAGGAAAACCCATCAAGGAAAACATGATTTTATGATAGGCTATGACTATATCACACTCTATTAAATAAAGTATGAAGAAGCAGCATTTAGCGACTCTTTGTTACAGTACTTAGAGAAATGTGGGGAGAGAGTAGTCACCCCGTTTTTCCATTATGTTGTAGAAGATTCACAGCTTCTGTCAGCAACAGACAGAAATGCAAACAGAGTTAGACTGATATCATAATCAGCCCCTGGAAGGCATCTCCTAAAAAACAAGTAATGACAGGTGTCGTACTGATATCAACAAGCAAGTGCATGTTCGGAAAATCTACACAATGTCTATCTAGTGATGACTGAACTTGAACTGATGGAGGGTGATATCTGTAACCTTATCAAGCTTGCCTGATAACCCACTGTAAACAATATTTCTCAAACCTTTTCTGACAGCCAGTGTGCAGCCTAGTAGATGATGTCCAGTGTGCAGCCTAGTAGATGATGTCCATTGTGATCCAGCAAGGCGCTGTGATTTTTTTTCTAAAGCAAAATCATGCTGATGGATTTATTAATTACATTTTTACAAAATGTGAGTCAAAAGAAATGTGTCTATGTACTTTAATACATTATAGCTATACAATTCAACACCTTCTGACAGTGCAAAATAGGCAATGTAATACTGATTATTTCTGTGGTCTTAACACAGCACCTTCTAGTAAGTGAGCAAGTCCTGTAAGCATCACAGGGACAAAATCACAGTTGGATGGTGGTGCCTCCTTGAGTTATTCTGTGGATATGTTCAGACTGTAGAATTTTTTCTCAGTCTTATCCCACTCCCTAGGTTATTTACTCTCTCAGGTCCTTCAAAGTACGTGCATTGGTTTAGTAAAGGAGGGTATAAGAGGAAGGACCCCAATTGCTTGTATAAAAGAAACTTTACATACGTAATGTAGAGATTCCTAATAGATAGCATTCAAATTAATAAACAACACACATTGCACCAAAAATGGAAAACAAATATGTGCTAGATAAAGTTTTGGCTGGTATTTCAGAGACTGGGATTAAGTGTGTTAGGATGTGTACCTTTTTGACAGTTATAATCCCTTCCTGTGTGTCCTTGTCTGTGGTAATTCCAAACATGTCATATCCATCCCCCTCAGTGATGCTGTATTCAATCTCTGCATTTTCATCCACGTCAGCATCGTTAGCTTTTATCCTGCCAACTGGTGACTCAGGTGGCATAGACTCAGGAGCTCTGAATTGGTATGTGCCTACAGCAGACAGAGAAGGAAATTTTGTCAGTCAGTCTCATGGTATTTCGGACACCATCTTTCAGCCCACGGTTCATGCTGGGCATGCACAGATGAGTTAGTGAGTCGCTGTGTCTTCGGGCCTTCCTGGGGCAACAGCCTTCAGCTTCTGCCTTACTTTCATGTGGATAAAAGTAACTTATGTTTCTATCCATTTTCTAGTATGAAGGATGGGCATTTTGTTTTCCTACATACATGTATCTTTAGCAACATATGTCCCTTTCTAGACATTATCAGGGTCTCTGTTGGCCATATCAAAATTGTATATGAAAAATGTCTTGAGGCCAAAAGACAAATATTAAGAACTGCCAAAGGCCAATGCAGCTTAGTAACACTAAAACTAAATCCAGCTCAAATGCCTATTAATAATGTGCTACATTGAATTTTCCTCTGAAAAAACTCTACTTGGGGAATGTTGGCATTATGAAGCTGTATCTATGGCTTTTATATTGAAGACACTTATGTCCAGAGATGTATAATTAACTCATTGGAGGCAGAATGCTATATTTTCTCTTAAGTTGCTCTAATTTAAATGGAAACGCTTTGCCCACAGCTAAGAACAGACTTTGAACTTAAATGACAAGTTGCTTCCAATAACTTTCCCAGTGACTTAACCGCCAAAGCTTGCTGATTTGTCTGATAGTATCTGCAATTATTTTCTCTAACAGCTGCTCTTGACTTTGACACACGCTGACACTGTGATACACACACATCACACACAGAGCAGTGGTTAGACAAAGCAAAAAAGAAGAAAAAGAGAGAGAAAGAAGGAAGAAAAGAAAGAAAGAGAGAAGGAAGGAAGGAGAGGGAAAGAGAAGTGGATAAAAGCTGAATCACTTTGAATCATTTATGGCCATGAATGGTCATTAATAGAAATTACTTTCTAAGAGATCTGGCTCAACTGATTCCCTTAAATATCACACAGATATCTACCAAATGATCTGAGACAGGGGAAGGAAAATAGGCAGAAATATCTGGTATATTTATGTATGTGCTTTTGTTTCTGTATGCAAAGAATATAGGAAAATCCATTGAGGCAAATGTTTCCTGGGCTTAAGTATTCATTTTGATAGAATTGCTCTTGGGATCATTTTACGTACTTAAATATGTTTCAAAACTTAAATATGTTAGATCAGAACAGATATCTTAAAATGTAGCCAACCACACGGTCTAATAGAAATAATATTGATCAAGAAATATAGATTATATCAAAGCTATTTAATGGGCAGGAAAAACAATGTTTCTGTACATTAATTCACCTCTCAGACTATCTAGTGCAACTGAAGTAAAAATATTAAAGATGTGTTTCCCAGTTATTGCAATTAACCTTAGCATGATGCTATTGCTTGCTTGTGTGTTCTCTTTTTCTTTCTTAAAGGAAATCTGATACTCAGTAAGTTCATGACAGCAGAAACAATATCTGAGGTGAAAAAAAACCAAACCAATTTTTGTCTGCTTTAATGTTAAGACATAGAACGTAAATGTTCCATACTCTGGGGGAAGCGAGGCGGATTGTCGTTTACGTCAGTCAGTGTGATGTTCACGGTGGTGGTTCCTGATAATCCGCCCATCTGGCCTCCCATGTCCTTAGCCTGGATGACCACTTGGTACTGCTCCCTGTTTTCACGGTCCATGTTTAGCAAGGCAGTTTTAATGATGCCTGAAAACACGAAAATTAAAGAGGGGGAATTCACAAGTAAGGTACTGACTTTGATGGAAATTCTTATTACACCCCCCCTCAGCCTAAAGAACAAAACAATCTCTGTGTAATAAGTAAACTTTGCCCAGTACAAATATTTACTGTTATGAGATGGCATATTAAATTACACCCTTGTCATATCATATCTCAGGCTGCTGCCTATGTGACAGACACAATATTAGTGGCATCCCTAGAAAGATGTTCTACCTATTTGTGAGCAGTGTTATTTTACATAACTATTTACCCCCTTTCAGTTCCATGCTAAAATCTCTCACTAAACTGGAAAAAGGCTCTTTGTTCATTGTAATGTGCTCCATCTTTTCTCTCCTGTTCTGTCAATATTTTTATTTTGACAAATATGGTAAAAAAAAAAAAAGCTACCTTCACCAAGACATCATTAAAGAGGCAGTACAACAACATTAAATGGGAGAAGAGAAATTAATTAAGAAAATTATGAGCATCCAAGCATGCCCAAGTATATGTATTTTTATTTATACATTGATTGAAATGATTTTGCCAGTCACTTCCTTCTTCAAAGGCACAAATATCAGTTATGAGGCCAACTCCTATTGAAATTCAGTCATTCAGATTTGCCATGAAGTAAAATGTTTGCATTCTCACTGGGTCTTTTAACGCTAAGAACTGACTCCTTTGTAGGCAAAAGGGGTGAAATTCAAGTACTGAAATCCATGGCAAAATTCACAGCAGCTTTGACAGAGACTTATTTCAGTCTAGGAGTTTTGCAATTGATTTCCATGGCAGGAAGATCAAGCCTGTGGTTTACCTTGCTTCCCCTCTGTGCCCCATACAACCCTCTGCTAAAAGATTATTACTGGTGAACTCCCAGCTACATTATAACTCTCAATAGAAGAGCACATAGTGTACTGTCCAAGTCAGAATGAGTGCATTAGTGCAAAAATCCTTGTTTGTATGATCTAATACCTTATGCTTGAAGGGAAGCTCCCCTTGATCTTGGCTCTCCCTCTTTTCAGAATTATGTATATTTTTCACCTCAGGTTTTTCTTTGAGACATCTAATCTCTCCCTCCTTTTCCCTGCCTGAGTCTCTAAGATTTACTTAAGAAACAATGCTAAAACCTGACTAATTGTCTGGGATAATCCATTCCTTTCCTGTAAGGATGTTGAGAAGAACCGATTTCTCTAGCTTCCAGCAACCTATCACAGTGAATGTTCCCATTTAAGGAGTTTCTTGAGATCCTTTGTTTCTTGTTGGAGAATTTTATTATAAATCTTGGGAAGAGACTATCTATGTAGTCAGATAGTCAATGGTACAGAAGATTCTATGTTTTACATGCACAGGTTCCAAAGCTGTCTGTTATTCAGACCATAAAAAATTCCAGTCACTGCGTATAATTTAAACATCTTCCAAAAACAGAACTCAGAAGTTTGGGATTCTATTTGTGATCTTCTAGTGTAGCGCAACAGCCAATTTTACCTCTTCTATCATTATTCTTAATTAAGATTTCTTTCATAAAATTAGCATTAAAGTGATATGTTGCAGATGTACAGAAATTATAATTACTTTAAACAAGTTTTGAAGAAGCAGAAGGAGAAAAAAAACCCACCTGAACAAACCCTCAGTCTTAATTTAGCCATTATGAAGATCTATGAGGATTAAGCACTTTTTTCCACCCACCTGTTTCTCATTTTTGTCTAAAAGCCAACCTATTTGGTTTAATTTAAGCATCCACGGCAGTCTCTGTACCCACTGCTTGTTAAAAACGATTGAAAACTGGTTCACATCCAGTATTAATTGTATTTATTAGACTTTGCTGGTAAGATTAAAATCATGTAGGTGTCATGTTTACAGATGTATCGCTCTATTAAGTTTGTCAGATTTTGCACTAAGATGTAATCTCTTTGAAGTTTTTGTCTAATATGTCCTAGCTTGGCTTAGCACGTCATTTGAATTACAGACCCTGTCATAGAATGACAGATAAGGTCCCCTGACCTGTCTCAGATTCAACGGAGAAATATGGTTGTCCCTGGAGAATGCTGTAGACAACTTTAGCACTGTTCCCATATGTAGGATCATCGGCATCAGTTGCGGTGACTTGCACGACAAAGGTACCTGCAATGATAAATTAAAGAAAATAAAAATCCACAGGTTTTTTTCATGGCCTAGTGTCATGGTTTAACCCCAGTCAGCAACTAAGCACCACGCAGCCACTTCCCCCTCTCCTCTCCCAGTGGGGTGGGGAGGAGGAAAAAAAAAAGGTAAAACTCATGGGTTGAGATAAGAACAGTTTAATAACTAAAGTAAAATAAAATATAATACTAACTAAGAATAATAATAACAATATAATAATAATAATTGTAATGAAAAGGAATATAACAAAAAAAAAAAGGAATAACACCCAAGAAAAGACAAGTGATGCACAATGCAATTGCTCACCAGCCGCTGACTGATGCCAGAGCCGTGATCTGCCCCTCCCGGCCAACTGCCCCCTGTTCATATACTGGGCATGACATTCTATGGTATGGAATACCCCTTTGGCTAGTTCGGGTCAGCTGCCCTGGCCATGCTCCCTCCCAGCTTCTTGCACACCTGCTTGCTGGCAGAGCATGGGAAACTGAAAAATCCTAAGATAAGCGCTACGTAGCAACAACTAAAACATCAGCATGTTGTCAACATTATTCTCCCACTAAATCCAAAACACAGCACTGTACCAGCTACTAAGAAGAAAATTAACTCTATCCCAGCCGAAACCAGGACACCAAGACAGTTTATGATGTAGAAAAAGCATAGTTAATGTTCACGTCAAACTTACGGCAAAAAGTTAGAGATATTCTTACTTTGTAGAAGTTTCTCTGTTCATAAAGGGCATAGATACAAAACCAAATTATAGTACACAGCTGTTGATTGGATATGTAGATCCTTCATCATATGTCTTATGAAGAAACCAGAAACGCACCCTTCCCCAGATAGAGAAGGCATTCAGAATTTGTATCTAGGTCAAGAATATACTTTTGCAAATTTACTCATGCTTGTAAAGTGTTTGACACAGGAATGTAAATCTGTTTTTTCTCGTGTCTTCTAGAGAAAGAAATGGTGTTGAATCCTAGGCAAAGTGTTAACAAACATAAAAAATGAGCTTAAGTTTTGGCATTTAAAACAGATTTGTGAATAAAGTATTCACTTCACATATTAAAATGTGAATATTAGGTTCTCTCTTCACCAGATGAGGTTTCATCCATGTGACAAGTCCCATGAATGAGAGGAGAAAGTATGCCCCAAAGTCTTTATTTTCATATTGCTTGAGCTTTATTTTAATCTCGTTCTTGATTATGATTAATTAATGCTTCTCTCCCTGTATACTATTTCAGATTAGAAATGTGCTTCTTGCAGTTCAACCATCCATCGCTCTCTGACAAAGAAATCAAAACGACCTTCCTAAGAATCAGAGACAAAGAATCAAAACCTGTCAACTTCTCTGGAAAAGATCCAATCTTAAAATCATATTTCAAGGAAGTTATTTTGTTTTCTTTTATTGATTGATTCTTACAGCTTGATACGTTTTAAATCAATAGAAAGATTTCAATGGACTTCAGTGGACTTTGGAGCTCTCTTCTTTTGCATGAAAAGAGCAACAAAGGTCATAGGAAGTTAATGGCATATCTCAGAATCAGTGATGAGTTGACTCAGGTGACAGTTTTCTCTCCTGAAGTGTGTACAACCACTTCTGCACCTGCCCTTTTCCATTTTTTTTACCTTCCTGAACTAAAGAAGGGTTGCTGAACAGATCTAGGGGTGGTATGGTCACACTTAGGTGACCATGGATTACCATATTATTACACTGCTACTAAATCATGTTAACAAAGCATATTAAACTCTTTACAGGTGTCATGTAACACAGCTTAGCTCTGCTCACTTTCACTGTGAGCTAAACTAAATTGTATTCACTTGCATTTTTTGTGGTACAACAGAGGGAGTGGATTTCACTCAGCTGACACCTCTGATTCCAGCAAACTGTTGTCACTATTTTTCTGGATTCAGATTTTTTTTTTAATGGCCGAGGTGCTTTTACTCCAGATTCAAAGAGCGGATGTCTGTATTCAGTGCCTGTAAACTTTGGGCCCTTCATTAACTCCACAGAAAGAACCCAGACTAGACACTGAAATCAATTATTAGTTAACACCTACCAACATCTGACATTTCAGGAATGCTGGCATTGTAAACGTCCTTTGTAAACATTGGCTCATTGTCATTGATATCATGGATCTTAATGATGAACTCAGATTCTGGTTCCACTGGTCTTCCAGTCCTTCTGTTTATAGCCTGGGCACGGAGTATGTATACAGGCTTTTCTTCTCTGTCTAGTCTCTTTGTGGCCTGGATGTCACCAGTGTTTTCATTGATAATGAAGAGGTCTCCTGCTCCATCTCCAGAAAGGATGTACTTAAGTGATCCATCTCCTTTATCCTGGTCTGAATGCAGCTGGTGGTGAAATGGGAATAAAAAAAAGAGAGGAAAATAAATAATTGGGACACAATTCTAGATACTTTAACTAATACCATGATACATGCTTTACTATTATTAACACCGAGCAAAAAGGCTGTACACTGCTTTTGGGAAATGAGATGATACCACAGTAGAAGCAGTGACTTGATAGAGTTGTGTCTTGATGTCGGAATTGAAATCGTCTGCAGTATTATAAGAAATTGCCTGAGGAAAACCATGAACTGAAGCTGCAGATCACTTTCCCAAGCTAAGCATACATCAATCAGATCTAAATGCTCGTGGCTTAGGTGGAATCCTAGGAATATGTAGGACAGTGAGATCCTACAGTGGAAAAACATTGGATTCAGGAATTGCAGTAAGCAAAGAATTAAAAAGTGACCAGGCCAGCCACTTCTTGAGTTTAAATTCTGGGTGCTCTGCTCTTACGCCCTGTGGACATTATGTAATATACTACACAATACACAACATAACAGCATACTAAATACATACATGAATAGCAGATAAATACATTCATTCACAGATACGGCAAACTAAGAGCAGAGGCAGGCAGGCATACTACACCATTACAGCACTGGCAACGAAGAGATCAGTTGCCTTATCCAAAGGGACATGGACCAAGCTGAAACATGGTGGGGGCAGGGGGAAATAAGGGAATGATGGTAACTAGCACACAACGCATGAGCTGCCCAAACCATCATCTTTTTTTCCCAGGAAATTTCCATGTCTCTTGAAATGCTGCTTAGCACACACACAAGGTATGACCAATTAAATCATATTCTCATGGCTGTTCCTTTGACAAAGGCTTATTTATCCCCCCGGCCTTAAAATCAAGGCTAATCAACTACAATTTATTTTGTTGTTACATTAGAGAAAATAAAAATTTTAAAAATAAAACATTAAAATAGCTTCCAAAGTCAGGGCATAGGTGATGAAATTCATGGGAAAAAAATGAATCTATTAGGTAGCAGATTCCTGGAAACTGTTGATTTCATAGAAAATACATGTTTATGAGTCAGGACAGCTGGACTTTCTCAGCCAGCTCTTTGCTTCTCTTTTCCTGCATACAAGTTAGAAAAAAAATACCTAGTTGACTATGTGGCAAAGTACTTAGCATTGCTGGATGGCATGCTTTGTAGAAGAGAAAGATTTGTAGGTTGAAAGAATATAAAAAATCTTTGCATAGACTTTACCAATGCCTGGCTATGCCCCTACCATGCTGGAAGGGCAGCCTCCAGCATGACCATATGGTCAATATTTTGGGCTTCCTCCAACTTTCTGCCCAGATCAGTGCTATGCCGGCAGCCTACTGACAACCTACTTGGTGGCACAGTGCTCCACAACGTGTGCTTATGCCTATGGTCCCTACAGAAAGTATGTTCCATGCTACAAGTCTGCATTTAAGGGCAAAACTCTTTCTCACCACACATACCAAAAGTGTCCAATAATACAAAATATCAGAACTGTAGCATGGTTAGTCGTTACCAGATATGCTGAGGCATTCGTCTTAATTTTCTCCTTCAGGGAGAAAATGGGCATTCTATGTAATTTTGCACAGAGCCCTTTCTCTTGATAATAAGAATACCAATAAGTAGCTTGTATGCAGCATTTTTCATAAGCAGATTTCAAAACCCTGCACATAAGCAGTCAATACCATTTGCTCTGTTTTTTGGATAACAAAGCATAGAAACTTGAAGTTTCTCGGAGGACTAGTCTTGGAACCTGGAATAGAGTTCAGGTCTCCTGAGTCCCATTCAGTTGGCCAATACATTCAGCCATAGGGCCTAGACGAATTATATGATTTACTAGATAGAACCTCAGCCTCTGACGAATATGTTAGACCTGCTTGTTAAAAAGTCAGACTAGAAGTCTACTGCGGGAAGTAATTTCAATAGGATATTTGAGTATCATTTTCCTCAAAGGCAACCTGCAACAGAAAAGGCATGAAAAGAATTTTGTCTTTAAAACTGTGTATTTTTTATGATTGTTTCACATCAAAAATTCAATTTTTGTTTGCCTTGAAAGCCTCTTTAACTTTGTCTGTATCATATGGGGACAAAAACAGCCCTCAGTAACAATCTATCATTAATTCATATGAATCATGGAATAGTGCTGTTGTGAGACTTGTTATAGGCTGAACTCCCAAACTCATTTTTATCATCATTTTAATTAAACCTGGTTTCAATGAACAAGGTAGCAAAAAAGGTCAAGCTAGAAAAGGTGTTGGAACCACTGGGAATTGTCTTCCATAATACTCTTTACCTAGCCCAGACCACCTAAAGAGCTAAAAATGGAAACTTGTGTGATTTTTTCAAGTCCATAGTTTATGAAATTTCCTCCACAATTAATCCACCTGTGTAAGGTCAACTGTGACTTTGGATATCAAAACAAAGTATATCTCAGTGTAATGACTCATCAGTATTGAGAATGAGGTGATCATCAAAGGTTCAATCTCTAGCCCTTCAGCAAAAGCACTAACTTTTGAAAATAAACATTCCCTAGGCCTATATCACAACATCAGCATCAACTGCTTAATAGCTGGGCCAGAATAGTTTGGATTTTGTTCCCTTCTTTTCAGAAAAAAATTTGGTTTTATATATTAGACAAAACAAGCAGATCTCTAGAAAAGTTTCTCATAGATGATAAATTTGTAACATTCACTTGTGAGGAAAATATCTGAAAAAATGATTTATTATTTTAGATTACTTTATCTGTCCTTGACCGTTTGCTTGGTAGAAAAGTTTTAGTCAGGCAAAGACTATCATCTGTTTTATTTTTTCTTAAGTGTCAGCTTATCTTGGAAGCAATATTTTGTCTGTGTGACCTATACAAAGGGGGAAATTGCTACTGTAACCAGGTTAAAAAAAATAAATTGGGAATAAAATTAAAGGAGAAATAAATGGTGCAAGTTGAGGCCAAAAGAAGGGCTTGGAGGTGAAATGCACTTAAAAATACAGTTGATGGTTTTGTATATAAAACTTAACACCATTGTTAGGTTATGAGGATGAAATGAGTAGTAATAACAACCCCCTCCTTTCCTTTTAAGTTGAAGTTATTTTTCACTACCTAGACATCTCATTGCAAAGGCAGTTTGCTGTGGTGAGATACGTGTATAAATTAAACTGCAGATGCTTTTAGCAGGACAGATCCTAGCCAATACAAGATATTATAGCTTCACTCTGTGTGCTAACCTGTGTTGCAAAAGTGTCCATTATCCTCTGCATAAAGTTGATCATGGGGCGGATAAATGGACCATGGCAGATAGTCATGGGATAGAATAAAATGTCTTAGGACATAGTGCTCGTGTCAGCTGGGCTGTATCATATTACTGTTCCTCAATACAAAGTTACTTCAGCCACAGGTTTTTAGGGCTCCACTTAAAGGTAGATTTTTTTATTTCCTTAGGAGCTCAGTGTTACTCAACAGCATTCATTTCAATTGGTGATTGAACTGAACAATACCTCAAAGGTAAGCAAAATTGTGGAGAAGTAAGTCTATGCAATAAAAAGTAAATGCATCAGCAATTGCACTGTATTAATATTATAGTAAATTGATTCATTCAGAATCTAATCAGGACACTTTTGTGAAATCGTCCATCGATCACCGGCTAAGGCTGAGCATGAATGACAAATTAAAGATTTTACTATGCCCTAGGCATACTTTTACTCATTTTACTTTAATACCACTGTTAAGGGAACCATCTGGTTCGCTTTTAATGACTTACAGTCAGATAAAAACTGTCTAGCCCTTGTCTTTCTTCTTTGCCCCCCGCCCCACCCCAAATGTCCTGGCCCAAATCATTCAAATACGGCTGCCTTGAAAACAAGGAAGGCTTCATGTCTCCAGGAAGAGGCGTTTAAAGTGCATGCGGGACTGCAGCATTAGCTGCCTGTATTTGACATTCTGCCTGTTGTCACATTCATAATTACTTTAAAAGGATAGGTTTTTTTTCAAAGTAGCCACAATCTGGAGTCATATCCTTCCCTGCAGCGCTGCTGGCAGAGTCCTCTGAAAGCGCCAAGGGCAGTGGCAATGGGGTGTCCTCAGCACGACGAAAAGGAAAAGGCAAGTGAAAGCTGTGCTCAAAGTATTTGTACCGTGAGCTTTTTTTTTTTTCCCCCTGAGTGAATATATTTACAGCATTTGTGTTCATCTCCAATAGATGGTATTGCTTCACTTTAAAACAACACTCCAGGAAATTTTTAACAGGGTTTTAAAAATGGAGTTGGACCCATGCTACACAAATAGGAATTACTTCAGCAAAGTATGTGGGAAGAATTTAAGGGCATCTTTCATGTGCTTTTGCAATAAGACTATAAACTGAAATGGCATGAAAACAGCAGATCCAATTGGCATTAAGTTGTACAATTCATTATTGCCCACCTCTGGTATTATAAAGTCATGAGCTATGCTCCAAAATGTCGGCAGCACTTAGAAAAGAAGCAGTGTTAGTGTGTTTGAACAGAGGTGAGGGATGGCAGCTCCCCGGGTGGGTCAGGGCAGGACCTGGCAGCCGGTGCCCATCCCACCCCCAGCCAGGAGCAGGGCAGCCCGGGGCACTGGGGCAGCCCCGGGCATCGGGCATCTCCCTGAGGACAGGGATGGGCCAAGGCCAGGACAGGATGTGGGCCCGTGGGTGGGCCTGGCTCAGCAGGGCCCATGGCCGGGCAGGGCAGGGCAGGGCTGTGGGGAGCTGGAGACCGGCCCTGCTGCGGCATCACTGGGGCAAGGGCTGATGGCCCCGGGGGCTGACATGGGGTCCTGGGCTGTGGGCAGGTGGGGGGAGCCCTGGGCCTGGGCAGGGACAGTCAGGGCTGGCGGTGCCTCAGGGCTCTTTTCTAACCATGCTACATTCATCTTGATATGAAACTGTATGAAACAGCAGTACCAAAACCGTATAATGAAAGTGAGATCCTGTATATTTTAATAGGTTAAGGCTAAGCACTGACTTTTTTTTGTGTTTAAATGGAATACATTAGAGAGAAGCGGCTTTCTAGCATGCATATTTGTAACAGGGTTGTACTGAAAATGTACTTTTATAGCTGTGGTAATTAAATTCCAAAAAATTGAAATTGCAGGCCCTGAATATTCTCCCGAATGAAATAACATCACTCCTCTATCTCACTCTATAACACTGATTTAAACATCATAGTTAATCTCCTTTATGAAGTGGCTTTAGGTTATGCAAGATGGCTTTAAATTGCAGTTTACCTCCCACTAATGTCGTATTGCTGGTTATGATATCTGGCAATTCGGTGGGTAAGATGGTTTTCCATCCACCCTGCAGACCAAGTTCTGTTTCCTGTTGTGAATATAAAACCCTACTTGCTGAATTTCAGAGTGGTTACTGAACCTCTGCAAAGATCAGAGTCAATAGACCTTGGGATGTACACACTGAACCATCAACCTACAATTATCCAGAAATAAGCTGCCTGTTGCATCTTGTTATTTGTTTGTATTTATAAGAGGAACTTGCTATTCTGGGGTTGCTGTGGTCACATTTTTGTCTCCTAACACAATGATGAAATAGAGACCAATTATTAAAATAGTAAGTAGGCAGTTGGTAGGTAGCTAACAAAGAGAATTACAGGTTTACTCTTGGCAGTATTCATAGCACATGATTTCACTCCAAATTGAATAGATTCAAACAGCAGAGTCCTGTCTAGTAACGAACAAATTCAACCACATGTATTGCCTGAGGTTACACAGTGCAATGCTACAGCATTCAGAAAAACTAAAGCACTTAAAATGAAACTGCTCATACTATAATATTGCACACAGTTTCTATTTCAGAATAATAACAACCTTGCACTCATCCCTGTCTCTTCTGGTGCTCTGTATCCCTATAGCATCAACCAACCTCTTCAGTTAATATCATAATCAACACCATTAGTATCATCAAATAATCAGCACCAAAGTTTTTGCTCCACTTGGTGACTCCGTGTTAAAAGGAAAATGGCATTGTTTTTGCACATTAGGTAGTAAGTATTTATGTGTATTTTGCTGAAGTTTAAGTATAGACTTCTTCCCAATACACAAAAAATACCCCCAAAACATTACATGTGTGTTCCGTATACCTACATATACACACATTATATCATGTATCGTCAGGGCAAATACCTACACAAATAATTTATTTCAAGCCATAAAAGATCCTTTCTTCTAAAAAGATATTCCGCAAGATCCAGCATCACCAGAAATGACAGATTACCTGTGGACATGTGTGCCATGTTCTTATGGTCTCAAGTATGCTAAGCTCTGGTTCCTTTCATGGTCCACATAACCTCTCTATCTGACTGACCCCTAAGGCAAAGCATCCTGCTCTTCCTCACACCACTTAGCCCACTGCATGGTATTTTATACTTCCTGCTCCAGCCTGTGTCCTCAAAACCTCTTGACTGCAAAATGCTGCTACTTCTTGTGTTCCCTAAATACTGGCTGGAGAAGAGACAGCATGGGCTGTGGTTGGTGGTGGCTTATATGTATATTTATGGACCAACCAACTGACCAAACAGTCAAGGCACAATGTAGGTTTATTTGCCTTTTGCAGCTACTGTTCTTCCAAACTGTATATGAAATTAATGGTTTTGACACCTTTATTCCTCTATAAAATTTAATTGAAAGCAGTTAATGGATTTAAAAATTTTTTAGAGGTGGCCAATGGAGAGAGATAGAGGCTAGAACTAGTTATCTACTAGAGCTGAAGCTAGTTATCTGCTCAGGTCAGATATCTGGAAGGTTATGTCAAGACTTAGGTACCTACTCTTAGGGACCACTATTTCAAAAATGTAGCTTAAATTTCTGTTAAAAATGGGAGGATAGATGCTAAAAAAATTTTGGAAGACAATGGGAGAAAGATGCTACAGTGCTTCCAAATTGTCTTGGTGTTTAGAGAAACTAGAAGAGGTGATTCCTTTCCATTCTCATATAAAGTATTTTGAAGATTATATGAAGATTTATACTCTGCATCCTCAAAAGAGCTGGAGAGCCAGAGTTTGAAGTAAGATTCAAGCACTGTCATTTTCAAAGAAAATAAAACAACAAAAAAATTTTTGACAGGATTAAAAGAGACATGTAAACGGACCCAGCCTTACCAGACCACAGCACCATGATTCCAGACGTACAGTTGTCAGAAAAAGCACTTCCACACAGGGGCTGTTAGACTGCTACAACAGGCGCTTAAAGTAGATTCTCACTTTTTTTATCTCCTCACTAACTCAAGATCTGCTGTCCTGAGCAATCAGCAGTCTTCATTGTTCATCACTTTCTTGAACTTCCAGATGTCATTTTTTTGTAGATAGATACAGTTTATAGAATACTTAAATTAGTTAACTATAGAAAGTGACTAGTTTACTATAGTAAGTATAGTTACTATACTATAGTTAATAGAGTAAACCTGAATATGGCTCAGTGTGACTGATTCCTGAGTGTTTCAGTTTGTTAATGCAGTTTTAATCTTGCTTGCTTCCCACTATGCCTAGTGAAGAAAAAGGTGCAACAGGTGCATAGTTCCTGTTTGAAGAAATTGCCACTCTGGTGATTAGAAAGAATCTTGTTTTCCAGATTAGATGTGCTGTTCTTGTGCCAGCATTGTTTTTCTAAGAACCTCCTCCCATATACATACACTCTTCCTCATCCATCATTTATAGATAATAATCCCATATGCTCTCATTATTTTTCTTTGCTAGGCTACCAGCCTATATACAGTCTTTGCTTGCAAAATAGGCACTTCTGAGTCCTCAGCTGGAATCCTGTTTACAACCCCAGTCTCTCGTTTTCAAGTCAAGTGGATTCCAAAAAGAGCCAGTGAAGAAAAGGCCAGATATGAAGGGCTGATGATCCTAGTCATTTTTCTGTAATTGCTGCATTTAATTGGCCTTCCTTCTGTATGAATGGACACAGGTCTTTGAACACTGATGTTAATATTTTCCTATCTCTATTAGAAATGAGTACAAACATTTGCCATTTTCATTGCCATATCAAACTAGATTCTTCCTGTCATCCCATGACTGACTAAAACACTCAAGTTTTTCTCCTTCTTTTGCTGTTTCTAATTTATGACCATTCATTGTGTATTGGATTTTTTCTTAATTACTCCTATTTCAAGAACATTGTGTTTTTGTCCTGTTTCTATTCCTTCCATTTTGAAGAGCATCCTTTTCTTCCTGTATGATATTCTGGTCAGCGATAAAGAATAAGATTCAGTACTGCAATAAAGAATAAGATTCAGTACTGCAATCAGGCATGCAAACATTAAATCTGTAGTAAATTAATGAAATAGAGCACTGAAGAATTACTGAGGTTATACAAGATTTCTGCATTTTGGGGTGTTGGTTTCTTTGAAGCTATCGGAAAATATACTACGTTCTATTTGCATTGTGCTTACTTTTTTGGATTTTGTTTATAAGAGGTTGTATAGCAGAACCAGAAATACTTTAAACCCTGGCTCATTCAGCTGTGGGATCCTATTAATGTAATAATACATAACAGACTATTTTTTTATATAAAGTTCATGTTGGCAAGCTACTTTTTTTAAGGAAACCATATCAGCCCTCATTGTATGGAATCAGGTATATTAGAAGAAAAACTCAGTAAAAAAAATTTTAAAAAAATTGTAAAGGATACAGGGATCCAATACTTTGACTATTAAAATGCAAATTAAATTTTATTAAGAGAACCACCTCAGAGTATACCAGGGAAAGGGTAAAATAAAAATAATGCCCCCTAAGGGCCCCCTTTAACCTAAATACTGGTTCTTAGCTCTAACCCTGAGGATTTTGCCAAAAAAATTCCATGAGATTCAAAAAAAATGAAAAAAATGCTAAAATTGCACCCACTGCAAATGGGGAAAAAAGCTAGATGTCAGATAGAAGTGTTCAGTAACAGCAGTATCATCTGCAAAAAAGATTGTCCTGATATCAAGAACTATAGGAGGAATAAAAAAACACCTAGGAAAAAACCCACCAGGGTGATGCTATCTTTCTGTTTCTTGAGAGTATCAAAATGTCGGTGATCTTTCTCCTTCACTCTCAAAAGTAGGAGTGCCAATCTATTCCCTGTAAACAAATGACACTAAGAGAAGCTAAAAACCAGTTTTGTGCTGCTGAACAACTTCAGGAAATGAATGGACCAAAAAGCACTAAGACCATTTCAAAATTCAGAAGCAACCAGGTACTCCAAAGGCAAACTGAGAATAAAAGATGGTGGCATCTGATTTCAAAACAAACAAACAAACAAAACATAGAAAAGGCACTATAATAAAAGTAAAGGGTGCTGGAGTGAAAAAAAAGGAGTAAGAAATAAAGAGCCCTGGAATAGGAATTTGTCATTTGACCAGAGACAAGAGGCAAAGCGCTCTCACTTTGGACCCTCCAGGCAGGCTGGAAGGCTCCTTTCATTGTCTTTTTGTGAGGGCTATATGTGAGGCTGCACGGCCTGAGATAGATAGGGACAACAGTTTGGCTGATGTTGTGATCCTTGATTTATGGAATAGGCTGCCCAAGAAGTAGTCGGGAACCTATTGTTCTATTTTAAACATATGAAGCTAAGAATAAACATCCATACTCTAGTGACTCACACCTTTATTACACACCCTTCAAAAATCACAAATGTGTTTTCTAACCTGAAGTGCAAACATGCAGCCACAGCTAATCAGCTTTGCAAAAAATCAATTGGGAAGTGTCAATCCTTTCAGCATTGCCTAGGGCCTATCAACTCTTTTCCCTCTTGGGTTCCCCATCTGCTGCTGCTCTTCATTGTGATTAAACAGGGACAATGGCACAAGAGCTTTTGTCCTGCGCTGCAGTACCTCAAACTAGAAAGGTCCCTTATTCTGTTGTCCCTTCTCTCTAGGGGAAACTCGTTATCAGATCTTAATGAATAGTTAGCAAAGCTGCAAACTAGGTAAAGGTGTCTCCATGTTCTCCTGAGCTGAGTGCTGCTCAGCTCTTCTGTGGTAATGCAGTTTTATTTGTTCCTCTTCTTATTATCTCTAAGCACAATTATAGCAGGAATTTACAAAGTTTGCCTTTACAAAGACGAACAGGTCTTTAATTTATAAGGCACAAGAGACTGTGGTGTCAAGTCTGATCTCTATACATACGGACCCTTGAATTTCAAGTTCTTTTATCAAACTTCTTGCTTTTCTTTGAACTACTGTATAACAGTAAGAAAGATAGCCAGTCTTCCTTTTAGACTCTCAGGAACTCAAAACAATTCTGCCTCTGAGTAATAACTCTGCTCTCACTTAAAAAAAAATAAAAATCCTTGGTTGTAAACTGAATTTTCCCAGCTTTACTTACAGCAGTTGGGTTTCATTATGCCTTTGTCTGAAAGATTAAAAAGCCCTCCCCAGCTGAACAGTAGTGATGGTAACAAAAGAGCATTGTACAGACTTCAGCAATTACCCTCACAAAAGCATGGAGATCTCGTTGTTCTCTTAAGGAAGGCCAAGGCAGTTTAAAAAAAAATGTATGGTCTCTGTCACAGTCTTCCTGTCTGAACTTAGACAGATCGCTATTTGATGCTTCTACATTCTCCCTGCAGTAAAATGTCAGTTGTTAACAATGTCCAGTTCTGTATGTAATGATTATAACATGATTTGAAGGCCTTGGGTGTAATTTTTTCTGTGTTAGTTTGTGGAAAGACTGAGGATTGTTTAACTGGAGTAAAGATTAGCAATACTGTGGCTTTGCCACAGCGTGCTGCATTTAGAGGGTGGGGGGATGGCCTATTCCTAATCCAGCTGCAATGCTAGAAAATCTGTTTGCTCTCTGGTATTTGTTATTATCCTCCAGCTGAAGGTTGCTGTCACCACAGGTTAGCTAAGGGATGGGGGTAGATAGGGGAGTTTCCACGCTCTGGGGCTGGCTATATTAGCTCAAATAACGTTTCGAGGTATCTTAAGACTTTGTGGTAAAGTGAAAAGGAATATATGTGCTTTCATTTCTACCAGGTGAGTTGTGGGGTTAAGGAAAATTTAGTGCCTAACTTGTAATGACTTTCAATGGGAATACAACGAGTCCCTAAAGGGATGCATGCCTCCCTGGGAAATCTCTCCCCTAAACCCCCATTTTTCAATAAGAATTGTGCATACAATTCAAGAGCACCAACTTTTGTTATAGCTTTTTTCCAAGTCAGAGCAAAATAGTTCAAATATCCTGATATCCTTGTATATCTAAAAGACAAGTATGTGCACCGGAAAAAGGTACCTACAGCATAGTTAATGTACCTCCACTGTTTAAGCTTACTAATTAATATATGAACTATGTCCCATTTTCCTTTTTTGCAAGAAAAGATACTCACTGAGCCGAAAGGCCCAGATATATATTTCATCTTTTGAAAATTACACAGGGGGAAAAAAAAAAATCATATGAGTTTTTTTGTGTACCCAGCCATTTTATGGCAGAATACTTTCATGGGTTTGATCTAAATATTTTTCAGTTAATCTGAAGGTCTTCAACTGACTATAATGGGATTTCTGTCCTGTACTGCATTAGTCAAAAAAGGAACTCACATAGTAGTAGATGACAGCAGGTATTCTACTGAGATTAAGAGAAAATATTTTTTTCAGAAAAGAGTACATTCAACAAACATGCACTTCTATAATTAATATTTTGTTTTAGCATATTTCCCTTAATCTCTAAATTATGTGATGTGTATAATTAGTGAAATCAGTCTGTATTATATGCCCAACTTTGATTGCCTTTGATTTCTCAGGGAATTTACCGAGGGACATTTGCTTACTCTTTATCAGTGGTCAGAATTATCCATTTCATCACTGAGAAAATGTTTTCTTTGGACTCATGAACTTTCAAAAATGCCTCAAAATTATATGGTAGGCAAATACAGCACCTTAATTAAGGTATATGAACAAGTACATTTCTAAGTCAGTGAAAACCTCTATTCTCCTGTGGGGGTAGGGAAGAATATATCTTAAAGATGAACTAGAAAAAAAATAAAACAAAACAAAAAAACCCCTTGGCCTAATATACAGAAATGTTTTTACTGGGATATAGTTGAATAAAACATCAGGCTTCTTCAGCAAGTAACAGCTTCTGACTACTCCCTGATGGATGCGCTTGAAAGCAAATGCTCATCCTTTGCTTACTGACAAAGGTGACCCTTTGATATTCTGAGCACTTGATGCTGACAATCAAATCCTGAAATATGTGTATGAATTTTATATGCTATATAAAACTGTGTGTGGCAGGGAGGAAAGTAGGGGGATAGAGAAGGGAGGACATAGACAAACACTAAAACAAATGAGAACCCATATTCAGATTTAAATGAAGACTTAACAAGAAGGAAATTAATTCATATCCACAGGTTTTGTTGAGTCTTTAATCTATTTGCATGCCTGGATCATCTAGTTCTATAGTACAGAAGCTGGGGAAAGGAAATATATCTCCATGCTGTCCTGTTCCCCAGCTTTGTTTCTAAACAAAATGTTGTGTGGTGTAAACAGATTATTAAGGATGTGTATGAGACAGCAGGTACAATCTAAAAGGCTACACATTTAAATCTCAACAGGACCCTCTTGAGGAAGGCTGCTCAACTAGGAATATGTTTATGGGAAACCTTAGCCAAGGCTGCCATTGAGTAGATTCTTCTTTCAAATGAGTATTCCTCAAAGTGCATTAGTCAGGATGTGAAGGGATAGCTCACGTGACTTGAATGCTGCAACAGAAGGACGTAGGCCCTATAGAAAGGCCAGGCCAGGAAGGCAAAGAAGTGGATTAGCAAAAGATCAGCTCAGGTAGATGGAGCTTTGCTTTGGAACAGGTGACAAATCAGTCAAGAGCTTGTGGATAAGAGGACAGACCAACACAAGACATCATGGTAGGCATCTGCTACAGACTGCCTGCTCAAAGAGATGAAGTAGATGAAGCCTTCTTTAGACAGATGGAGGAAACCCTATGATTGCAGGCCATAGTACCCATGGGGGGCTTTAATCATTCTGATGTTTGCTGGAAGGGCAATATGTCTGTGTGCAAGCAACCCAGGTTTCTTCAGAATGTCATAAGACAATTTCTTGACACAGGTGATTGATGAGTTGACCAGAGGATGCATTATGTTGGACCCGTTACTCATGAATAAAGAAGAACTGCTCAGAGATGTGAAAGTGCAATTTGCCCACAGGCCCCAAAGATCCTTAGGCCTAGCAGAAAATTCTGGTGGAGTGAAGTATTATCCACAGCAGACAAAAAGCAATAAATTAGGAGCCTTTTAACTAAATTGGACAAATTCAGTTCCATAGGACAACATTGGATGCCTCTAAGGATGATTATGAAATGTTTTCTTTCTATAATGTCTGAAAAGTCATAGTCATTGGGGAAGGTTCTTAAATTCTGAAAACAGGGAAAGTCACATCCATTCTAAAGAAGGGCAAGAAGAAGGATCTAGAAGAACTAGAGACTGGCCAGCTATACCTTAGTTCCAAGGAAGGTTATAAAGCAAATCCACTTGGAAGCTAAATCCAGGTACATGAAGAAAAAGAAGGTGATTTGGAACAACCAACATAGATTTAGTAGTGGAAAATCATGCTTAACTAACCTGATCGCATTCCATGATGGCATGGATGGCACTGTGGACAAGTAGAGAGCAGTGGATATTGCATGACTTTTGCAAGGCCTTTGACAGAGTCTCCCATAGTACCCTGACAGACAAATCAGTGAGATATGGACTGGAAAAATGTCCAATAAGGTGGGTGGAAAATTGGCTGGATAGCCAAGTTCAAAGGGTTGTGATCTGTGGTATGAAGTCTGACTGGTGGCTGATCTCTAGTGATGTTCCTCAGGGGTTGATACTGGGTGTCAATGCTGCTTAATGTCTTTATTAATGACTCAAATGATGGAATGCATCCTCAGCAGTTTTGCAAATCATAAAAAAATTGAGGTTGGTTGGGTGAAGTGCTCTCAATATGGAGAAGATAGAGCTGCTATCTGGAGGGACCTCAACAGCCTGGAGAAATGGACTGATGGAAACCTCATGAAGTTCAGCACAGGCAAATGCAAAGTCCTGCATCTATGCTGGAATAATCCCTTGCAGCAGTACAGGCTGGATAGAAAACAGTTTTGCAGTGAAGTATCTGGGCATTCCGGTAGACAAGAAATTGAACATGAATCAGCAGTGTGTCCTTGCTGAGAAGAAAGCCAACTGGTTTGTTTTAGCAAAAGTATAGCCTGTTGATTGAGGGCATCGTTCATTCTCCTCCATTCAGAGTTTGTGAGAATACAACTGGAGTACTGCATGTAGTTGTGCCCCTCCTCTGTACAAGAAAGACATTGACATATTGCAGTGAATTTACAGAAGGGTCACCAAGAAGGTTAGGGGGGCTGGAGTATATGATGTATGAGGAGAGGAGAGAGAAATGGTTTTGTTTAGAATTAAGAAGAGAAGGCTTATTGTTTATTACAGTTACCTAACGGGAGGGTGTAGAGAAGGCAGAGCTAGAGAAGGCAGTGGCAGGATGAGAGGCAATAGACACAAGTTACAATGATGGAAATTCTGATTAGATATTAGGAGGGAAAAAAAAAGAAAGGAGAGATGGTTAAGCACTAAGAGAAGTGCCCAGAGAAGTTGTGGAATCTCTGTCCTTGGAAATACACAAAACTTGACCAAACACTGCCCTGAGCAACCTGCTTTAATTGGACCTGCTTTGAGGAGGGGGTTAGACCAGCTGGCCTCTAGGGGTTTCTTCCAGCCTTAATTATTCTGTGATTCTATCTGGCAGGAGTGATATTCAGTCCCAGGCTTCAGGTAATAGTTCAAGATCCAACATTGCCTGTCTAGGAATGCGGGTTCATTTTGACTGGAGAGCCTGGAATTCTTTTGGTGCGACTACTTGTGTCTATGCTCTCCCAATTATATCATATCTAGTATTCATGAAAGAAAAGAATTCTCTCTGAAGCACATATAATTGGTGTGATCCTATCAGTCTAAATAATCTAAAAGGAACTTCTCATAAAATAATTTCTGTAGGTGTAATAATAGATATTTGCATGAGGTGGGTTTATCAGGTGAATGGTGTAGGTCTTGACAGATTTTGTTACTTGTAAGCAGCATGAGGCTCAAGTTCACACCAGTGTACAATTACCATGAATATACATGCAAGAGTTTTCATCCACAGGGTATTAACTCTTTGCCCGCAACCCCCTTGGCAGTTGTTATTCCCTATGTGTACAGGACATTCTGTGAGGAATTTTAGCAGTTGTAAGCAGCATTAACTCTGCTTTAAGCAACTGACCTGAAATGTGTAAAACCACGGAAAGAGCATGGAGTGGAAAGAAACTATGAATGCTCTGACACGTCTGTTTGCATGCCCTTTAAATCCTCTGCCGGTGCCCTGATCAGCTTGATTGCAAGGGCTGCTAGGTAGGAGGAAGCATGTCATAGAGCCAAAGGTACAGTTATACTGTTTGGTTCTGTCTTTTAGGGAGAACTTAACCTTCCATTAATGATAACATGATGCTAAACACAGAAGTTATACAAGTGACTTGACTTAATGTTGCCTTCCAACATGAAGATATAGTACGGGCAAAGCTGACGAACATGCTAAAGATGACTGAATGATCATTATGTGAGCCTGTGCGGGACAGTAAAGCCTTCTTTTTTCCAATAGACATCTAATGGTGAAATATTGCTTGATGTTTCACAAGAGACAAAGTAAGAAATAGTGCCAGACAGATGATATTCCTATACAGAGAGACCATTCCAGCTGAGCTCTTCTGGAGCCCTGCTCTGTACAACATGGCATATGCAAGTTGGGGATAGAAGGACTGCAGTCTTCATTGAATGATGTGACTCCAAAATAAACAACTATGAAAAGAAAACAGTGGGAATGATAGTTCTAGCATAAACATTTGCTGATCTGTTTTTCCCCTTCTCCTTTAATGTACATTTTTAACTCCCAGCTCACTCAGTGTTTTATTTCTTTACAACCTTTGTTGTTCTGGGTTTTTTTGTGAAATGAGAAGAGAGAAAGGATTGATATTTTTCCTTTCTCCTTTCCTTCCAGAGGGCGATTCTTCCCTTTCCTTCATCTGCCACCTCAGACTTTCATGATAACTACAAGCTTCACTGAATCCTGAAGTACTTGCAAGTGCATGCTGAGGTTTGTTTCACCCCATTAATGGTGAAAGCAAGCCACAGTCTGCATTAGTGCATAAAGGATCAACAGTAGCTATTCACATCACAACACATTTTCAGTTTGTGTTTTGAAATGTTACACTGACTGGCCACAGCTCTCGATCTGCTGCTGCCCCACTGTGAACCTGTGTTCACCAGTGGGGGAAACAGCAGCAAAAGAAAAGGGAGTCACAGGCAACATGAGTTTCATTTAATAAAGAGATTTCTCTAAGCTTTATGGTTTAATATTTTTGGTGAGCCAACTGTAAACAACAAATGGTGGAGTAACAATGGTTCTTTGTCTTGAGCCTAAAAGAGGGCTTTTTTTTAGCCATCGCTAGCCTGCAAGTTCTATATTCATGACATTGCAGCTTTACAGTGAGGACTTTACTGTGCTATGCAAATAAGAAAATGGTAATCACAACTCCAAAGACCAGTGATCTAAGTAACCCAAAATAAAGCATGAACTTCACCTGCAGTCTGTCCTTGGGGAGGAAGATTAGTGTGTTCAGCTGTTTTTCTATAGCTAGAAGTTTAGGGGCACACAATTCAGGAAGACATGCAGCTTGCTAACAAGAGTAGGACAGGATGATCTGTGAAAAGATGTGGCCCAAAATGTAAGCACTGGTATGAGCAGGTCATTAGCATATGGAAAACGAAATTGTTTAGTTCAGGGCACAAAAAATGAAAAATAAGAATTAACAGAAATATTGGCTTGAGGGTCCCAGGATTTGCTTGCTTCTCTAAGTGGAATGGGAAGAAGGGGAGGAGGTTATGTCCCGTTACACTGTAAGTACCATCATGTGCCATACTGTAGGAAATGTGGTATGTTTGAAACAGATGGTTGTAAGGCTCTTATATTGTGTAATATATTTGGATACAAGGATGATGCCAAGTAGATTCACAATTATGATGATCGTAAACATTAACCATGTTGTATTTCCTGCCTTTTCATTTTCTGAATAACATTCTTGCCCATCCCACCCATTTCTCATTATCTCCTTTCTTAGCCCCCATATGACGGTTTAAAATCTGCAAGCTGTTTCTGGATTGTCATCCTGGACCTCTAACCTCTCAACTGTCCCTCATTTCAGAGTTATCTCTATTCCACAGAGACCGACAGTACAGAGAACTTCTATCAGTGCCAGTAAATCTTTCAAAGAGGAATATAAGATAAGTGTGTGTATGTGTGTGCAATTCAATATAGGAACGAAGGGCACTTGGGAAAGTCAAGTGGTGTAACATAAAATATGAATGATGGATGAGGAATAAAGGAAGTGCAGATGCACCACGGCATTTGTTCTACCTTTTAAGAGAATGACAAGTATTCAGTCTATTGAAGTGGGAGGCAGGTGACATAATAATTTAAACAGGGGGGGAAAGGGGCTAAGAACTCTAATTTTTATTTTTTTTTAAATCTCTGTTTAGAAATTTCTGACTTTTAGCTGTGCATAAGGTCATTTAACCTCCCTGTACATCAGTTTCCTCATGTGTAAAAGACTGGTTTTAATGCTTCTTTCACCACAGAGTTAAACATATTGCAATTAACTAATATTGGAACATGTAAAGGACCCTGTGACTTTCTTGTCAGGAGCAAGGGCAGGAGTGCCATAAATGGCCCACAAAAGCCCTATGCCCTGCTAAGAGAGAAGTTCCTCTGCAGAGTGGTGCAGACAACCATTAGTGCTCCCCGAGGACCACAGCACCCTCACACACATGGTGTGCTGGAGGGAGCCTAAATCTGGAAAGGTGCAAAACTTCAGTCCTCCTCCTTCTGCATGGTAAAGGGTGTGGAGGTCATCTGAGAGGCACAGCGTAAAGTCAAATTTCATGTGCACATTTAGCTATGGAAGAAGACCGTTGAGGACTTGCCAGGGACAGGGGTCCAGCCCAGAGCCTTGTGTACACTGTGAGCAGTGCTGCAACCCACAGAGCACCTCAGATTGACTGATGCAACCTAGGGATGACTGATAGCTGTCTTCAGTTTTGCCATGAGCCACTTCAAGCCCAGGAATTGCTCAGGACTGAGAGGGCATTCAGGGACTTAAAGCCTGGCTCTTGGGCTGCCAGTTCTCCTGGAAGCAGAGTGCAGAATCTAGACCCAGAAAAAGGATATTCTGAGTGTGAAAAAAAATTGAAAACTGTTTTGAATAGACTCCCTGAATAAATAGAAGTCACAAGTGGAACTTTTAATTTTAGGCCTCGTAAAGATAACAAATAGTCACTGTGTTTGGAATAGGAAACTGAAGGCATTAGGTGTATATCATAGTGCAAGTTACAAGGTAAAGAAAAATACTGAGCAAGTGTTTGCCAATAAAACTGCATAAAGGATGTTAAAAGTGCAGATGGGAAGAGTCATTTTAGTTTGAATTTTGACATCTTGCTTTCTTTGGGGAACAAAAGTTTTGATGATAAGTACAGAATGCTAGTGTACTAAAGATCTGAGAGAAAGTGAAAGTTTCTCTTGCTAGTTATCACATCATCCAATTAAGATATGATACCTTTTAACCATTGGAGTAATGATGTGACCCATTACTACCTCAAATGCTGAAAATTCATGGACTGTATTACATGACAATATTTTTCCTTGTTTAAATAACCCCTTGTGTGTGCTCACAGCCAGGTATTTTTGTCTCAGTTTGTGACTTAGTCCCACGACTTGCAATGGTTTGGAGAGATTCTACCTTTTGTTTCATTTGCTTCTGGTGAAATACACTGCAAGGAACGGTTCTGCTTGCCTTCAGAATAGTTGTAGCCGGAAGTAAAATCAGGCAAAAGAGAGAAAAACAGTTCTGAAACTATATTGTGATACCATTTAATTCATCCCCTCCTCCTCCAAAGCAGGATCAACAGTACCTTAAACCATTCCTGACAGAGGGGAATTTGTCTTTCCCAGTGGTTATTTCAACACCAAACAAAAGGATTCTGGTTGTGCCTACAGTAATGCAGTATCCTTTCTGCTTTGCCAAGCCACACAGCAGCAGGACTTTGACTTCACCTTCCTTGAAAAATGGAGTTGTCAGCAGAGGATGATTGTTTATGACGGGTTGTACAGGTAGTAACATCAGACAGCTTCCAGTTGAGTATAATGCTTGAACTGTATGAACATCAATAAGACACAGCAAAAATGAAGAGTATGTCTGGAAGTTTCCTATTAGTGCCGGACAGACAGAGTGTGACAAAACTGTTCCACAGTTGCGCCTGTTGTTATCAGAAAAGCAGGTTGCTCCTTTCAACTGCAGGCTGCCAGAAGCTGTTTCTGGGTTAATGAGTAAGATTTAAGACTTGTTCAGATCTTTGTTTAGTCTAAAAGAAAGTGGCATCCTATCCCTTTATGTAACAATGATTTGTAGGTTTGTACTCTAACAAGACCACTCAGTGATGGATGCCAGTACCTGGATTTTATGTAGCCAACGGGACAGCCGTCCAAAGACATGAAGTACATACAAATGGTAACTATACCTTTGAGTATAATCTTGGAACAGAGCAGATTTTTTTCACTCTTTTGTCCAGGAATATCCGAAGACCTCTAGGGAATGTAGCATATATTTCTATATACAGCTGCACTACCACTTCATTGTTTACCTGTGATTTAGAGATGCATTCACCCCAGCCCTTTAAAATTGTACTAAGCAGCCACAGCTACAACAAGATCTCTTTTAAAACCCAACTCAAATGTTGCAGATTTGGCTAGGTAGTAGTGGGCACTTGTCTACTTTGATGCTCATGTAATCCTTTTATTTTATTTTGAGATTGAGTCCCTGCCAAGTGCAATAATTTCTGAACCAGAAGAAAAGATATCTTCAGGTTAAAATGTCACTGTGCCCATCAATCACACTTCAATGAATAGCTGTAGTTCACAAGTTATTCAGCAGTGCAATGAATAATTCCAGCCTAGAACTTTTCTGCAAGTTCCTTATATTATTATGTCTGAGACTAACCAAGACTGGAGGTGTGAATTTCTACTTTTTTTAAGAGGCTTTATTTCATGAATATACAGGAATGAAATTCAGGAATACAAGAACTGGATAATAAAATGATGGATCTGGTGTCAGAGCCACAGCACACAATCAACTTGTATTGATAACACTGGGAGCTTCTTGTTGGCAGCCGCATATTCTTGTCCAGTGTGATACAGCAGCATATTTGGGCTGACAGTGAAGCGTGTAGCATACAAAACTGGGGAGCACTTTTAATAGCTGACAGTACCCATGGGTACTAAAAAAGGGCTACTTTGCTTTGTATGTGCTTAGGCAATTATCTCCTAAAGGATGGAAAGCATTTGCGTTCGTTAGATATAGAGTATATGGGGTATGGAGCACAGTAGTGCTCTGGTCCACGACTTGGATGACGTTTCAGCATTGTCTTCAGTACTGCCTTGAGCTCTGTCTTCAGAGAGATTACTTTTCTTTTTTATTATCTCAAACCTGAATGCATTCCCCTTCACTTTTCTTCCCCTTCCCTCTAAAACTATTATGATATAAATGTAGTTTTTGTAGTATAAACAGTTACAGGATTTTACAACCGTAATTTGGGCAGTTTGTAGAAATAATGTTGTTAGAATCTTTCACAACAGACTTCTTATGTCTCAAATTTTGAGGTAATGTTTGAATTAAACAGAAGTTAACAAATGAAAAGACAAAAGTAAAATCAGCTTAAGGAAAAGATTTTTTTTCTTGTAGCTTATATGAAATCATTTTTTTTATAGTTATGATGCTAATGACCACCAGCTGTAACCACTAAACACAAAAAACCCGCAAGATCCAGGTCTCACTGCTTATACAGTAAGATATAAGCACAATTCCCCTTTACATACATATATTACTATTGTTTTAAAAGGTTTTCTTGTTCACATTTCTTTATGATGTAAGGGAATAAAAAGACTATAACCAAATATTCTTACCATTTTTGGTTCATATTTAAGGTTAACATTTAGTCCTCTAAGAAAAAATATGCTTCATAAACATGTTCATTATCCTTATTTGCCCACACCAATCAAGTTTAATTGCTCAGTTAAATTGCCTGGTTACCTCAATTTGGAGACATTCAGCTGTTTCTATCTTTTATCCTCACACCAATACTCAACTTTCTCTAATAATAAATGGCTGCTCTTCTATGCCTCTTGGCTAATTGTTCAATTACAAGGGTGTGAGCAGTTCTGGCATTTGAAAGACGTGTGAAAGGCCACTTGTGAACAGCCCAGGAACACAGAATCAGTGACATTTATACATTACGTGGTGTTTCTATACTTTGTAATAGTAAGTGTATTAAAGTACCAATAGGTAGAAGAACAACTTTTAAAAATAACATTCACAATTTTTTCTCTCTCAATGACTCCAGTTCAAACTTTCTTGGTTTTCTGGTCCAACTAGACCATTTTTTAACTGTCTGTCAGCAAATTCATACTGCAGGAATATTCTCTCCCCCAACACTCCCTCTGAAACCAGGAGCTTCTACTCTAATTCTACAGTGGAGAGAATGGGGGTCTTGGGGCTGAGCAGGTTTAATGTCAAAATTCACTGTGAAAATGACAGGCTGTAGGACTCGCCTCATGACCACATACTTTATCTTTGGAGAAAGAGATCCCCGTTACCCTGACTGCCCTCCCCCCCTCCCCCAGTAGACTGTGAAACAGGAGAGTGTGTGGAGGACTGCTGTCTTTCAATTTGTTTTCTTTTTTTTTTCCTTGACTCCATATTGCTTACCTGTTGGGTTTTTTTTCCTTCACTGCCTCATCTTCTGTTTTTTATTTGTGCTCTCTTCAGGTAAGCTTTTTCTCCCAACTCCTTTCCTCTGCCCACATTTGATGTCCCTTTCCCCTCCTCTATCTTGATTCCTCTTTGTAAAGTTTCCTCTCCTTCCACCTCTGTTTTTCTAGTTCTTCTCTCTTACTCTCTTCTGGCTTTTTTTCTTACCCTCTTATCTTCCTTCTCTACATTTCCTCTCTGAGGACTCTCTGCCTTTGGCCTTTTCCTGTAGATTGGGCTCAATGGTACCCTTCATGAATGCTGATTATCCTGGTTGGAGCTCTATGAGTATTACACCAGCTGAGTAGCTCTTCATTTGAATCATGCCTTGCAGCCATTTAGCAGGAAAGGAGTGTCACATCCAACTTTGACTGACAACTGATTGGCAGGCAAGAAAAGCAGCCACCATCTCTCATGGGAATGCTCAGAAGCTTGCAGAGGGAGATAAAATGTCAAACCACTGTGATCTGCAGCCTTTGCTAAGAGGCCTGAGATATCAAACTAGATCAGACACAATCCCATTTTAGTTTGGAAAACTAAGCTGTATTGTTTCTGCTTTGAATGTCATCATCAATAGCACAATTTCTGCATTCTGCAAGAGAGACTCCTATAGACTATGGGACCTTGGGCAGTATAGACTCTCTCTAGACTTACTACAGGTGCATTAGCTCTACAGTTCACACATAAAGGTTCTTACCTACATGGGGGTCTGCTGCTCAGGGAGATGGATATTCTCAGAGTTAAGTTGTGATTTTTTTTTTTTTTAATTATTATTTTTTACAGACCTTTTCCTAACTGTCAGCGTGCTTTGAGCTTAGAAATTTTCAGCTGCCTGTGGCTTCTTAGTGTATAAGCACAGTGCGCTTCAACTCTTTGTAATAGCATGGCTTGTGGTATTAAGGTCATGTCACAGAGTCCTCAGTGGCACCACAAAACCTCATCAGAAAATGGCTGCAGCATTGTTGTGTGCAGTGGGGAATAAAAAGGGAAATAGTTGCCTTTTGCTGGGTAGAGAGAAATCTCACCAAAACATGGGTACTGTGAATCTTAAATATCTTGGACCAAAACCTGTTCTGCTTTATATAGTTTGACTCTAGAAAAATTAATGAGCATGAGGGAAAATGCATATTACATTTTAAAGCTAAAAATCTGGCCTAGACAACCCTATAATTAAGCTGCATTATTTCCAGACAAAAATAAAAAGGAAAATCTTTAACATAATTGTGCACGATTGGCCATGGGACTTACTGGTTAATTGAAGAACTTCCTGTTGTTGGTTACAATTTGAAGGTGAAGTGTGCTAACCTTTCTGCCGAATACTCCTCAGCAGAAGCTGGGCAGACAGGAAGGAGAACTAAAAGTTGTGGCAGGCTTTGTTCTTACCTACTTGCTATTGCTGGCTTTCCAGTGCTTCTGAAATCAAAACATAGATGCATATGAAAGAATCTTACCTTGCCAACATATTGGTAGTCAGTTCCTGTGTATTCCTCCAATAAAAAGAACTGGTTCCACATCCAGCTCCTTTTGGAACGATGGACGTCTCGCCTGCTGTTTCCAGACAATACCAAAATCTTTTCCTTTTCTGGAAAGCCACTAGTCCTTTTGGGTAATGGAGTTAAGAAACTTTGGTGGGGCTGACCAGCCCAAAACAGCAGCCAGAAGCAATGGTAAGTTCTCATCATGGCAACACAAGAAAGTCTAAATAATGACTTTTTGTCTTGTCCTCAAACTAACCTACTTTACTGCACTGAATCCAATCTCATGCCGTCTTCCTTCTTTAAATAGTCTTTGCAGTCTCAGAGGATATCTGAAAAGAAAAACAACAACTTTTTGAGCATTTTCAAAGGTACTTAACATTCATCACTACAGCAAATAAGTCCAAAAAGTAGAAGAGTAATAGTGATTGTTGAAAAGCTGGGCTGTTTCTGGTTGAAAACGTTGCAAGTGGTCCTCCAAATAATCTGAGTGAATCTATATTGAGTAGGAGGAAAGAGTTCTGATGTTTGGGTTTATGGGGTTTTTTCTCCCCTTTAACTCCATTTACTTCCATTCATCGACTAAGGCAAACCAGGCATTTCTCTTTTTATTGCCTGAACTTTGGGATATAACTGATTAGTTTCTGACTGGGTATCTTGATGAGGTTACCTTATTACATCGAAGAAGGGCTAGCAAGAGTGCACAGTCTTCCCAGGAGGCATTCAGTTGCTATAGTTATGGGCTGAAGAGCCTGGACTCGGATAACTCCAGGATTTTTCCCTCACATTTAAGGAGTTTTGCCTTTGACTTCCTTTAGGAAGGGTCAGGTAAACAGGTTAGTGAAATAAATGTGCATATTTGTCAGTATCTCCCACATACTAGACCTGTTTGATACTGTGTAGGAAGTTAAGTAGACATTTTGGTTTTCTCAGTTACCTACTGCCAGAGTTTTGCACGGAGTTTTGGTTCTTTAAATACATAGTTCTATATGTAAATGCTTTCATTAATAACTTCTAAAAATAAAAAAATTCAGCTAGTTCATCGCTACCTGTGTGTTCTTACTAGCTACTGCTTCCTACTATTATTAATACTAAATATCTGTGCACCTACAAAATGATTATGAAAATGATCCCTATCTCTAAAGATTGTATGATTTTCATCATGAAAAAAGCTATACATACAGTACTACAGTGTAGTGCGGACAGTTCTTCTGTTTTCAAAAAAGTTGAAAGTTTCTATTCAGGAAGAAGAAATGATACTATGTGTCTCAGGTAACCAGTCATGCAAAATGCCTACTGAACAGTTTTGGAACTTTATATAATGTGAAGAAATCAGAATTAGTTGACAGAAACATTCCACAACGTATATTTTTCATAAACACTTTGTTAAATTTTTAGTCCAAACAGGTCCATACTCTTAGAGAAGGATCATTTGATTAATTTTCATTTGGTTTCACACAGATGCTCTTTGGAAAAGTTATTTTTTTCAATATTCTGATCAAAAACCAATAAATCATTCTGAACCAGCTCAAAATTCAAAACAGCAGCTCTCAATATTTGTAAATAAAGATTGTGGAATGACAGTCTGACTATACCAAATTGAAAAGAGAAATTTTTTTTTTGTTTTATTTTGTAAGCATTTCACACAACACTTCTTGGATCATATTCTGTATCAAAGGACAATTTTTTCCCTATATTATGTGTGTTTGTTTTTTTAAAGTTGTAAATTAGGCAGAATTTAGCCTTTGAGCTACACTGATGAAGTTAAAGCATTTACAATGCCTCGAGTTAGCCACTCTTCTTGTTGTCATTCTTAGTAATAAATTGTATAAAATAACCTCAAGTCTCTTACAGTTCCTCTTAGTAAATAATTTTCTATAAAGAAATACCACTTAGCTTTTAGATGGATAGTAGGTAATGGAACAGGGGTGTTCAGACAATATTGTTTTACTGCTTCACAAGGTAAAATACTGTAAAAAGGTAACTTTTGGGTGAGAAGGAATGAGTCTTTTAGCATTAAGAGGAAGAATGGAAAAGGTACAATTAATTCTGAAGCAGTGTAGTTTCCTCCGGAGAAGAGGGAAGGTTTCTAGTTAGCTCTCATTAATGTCAATGAACTTTCTGTAGGTAAAAACAACTCTGTCCAGTAGGTCATGGGAGCTGTGTCCAGTAAGGCTTTGAGTGTTGTGATAGACACAGACACATAGGCCTATACACACATACACGTAAACACGCGCACACACATACAAAGATATAACAGCAAGAACAGATCCGCTGCCTACCACAAGAAGACCTTCACAGAGGCAGAACAGAAAAAGCCAGTGTGACTAAACTTTACAATGTGTTCAACAACGGCCTTCAGTGCGATTCACGGAGCACCGGCAAATAAGTGTGCAGGTTGCTAAAGGAGGACACGGGCAGATTCAGGCACCGGGCTAGGGAGAGCTGAGGTGGCTTTAACTCTCTCCCAGTTTATGGTCTCTCTTCTCCTCCTCCTGTACCCTTCCGACCTGCGTAGGGTCTTGTCCTTTGTGGTTCTGCCAACATCCACTCCTCTAACCCCCAGCTCTGAGTGGAGTCTGTTCTGGTGGGCATATTCCCTGATGTGATATGAAAGAGGAGATTATGTCTCATGCAATATTTTTGACTTCCATTTTCTTGCCACGTTGCTTTGCGAGGAGGTTGGGGCCTGCCCAGGTGAGTTAATTAGTGCCCCAGGCAGCGGCAGCCCTGGCGAGCTGCCATGTAACAGCATGCCCGTCGTGATCTGTGCTTGGAGTGCAGATGTGAAAAGATGGATGAGACGGTAGCTCTGGCTGTGCGCACGTGGCTTGCCTTATAGGGGAGGCAGGCTCTGAGCTAGAGAACGCAGCATATGAGCAAACCTATTATTTTGCTATTAGTGAAGTCTGCATGGATTGCTGAGGCACGAGGGAGTGAAAATCATCACTTGACAGGCTCCCCCAGCGCTCATCTCATTACCCCTATGGCCAAATCCCACAGTGGGGCTCCATACCTCTGCTCCTGCACATAACGTTTCCTGAGCAGTGCTGCTGGAGCAGCATTACCTAGGTAGGATTTGTGCCAGCCTCTTAAAGGATCAGTCCTTCAAATGCCAATTGCCAGGAAACAATTATTCCTGCAGGGGAATTTTCTGCACTTGAAGTCAGCTATATTTCACAGCTCTGATGTCATGGGAGAGGTTTTATAGTGGCTCATGCTGAAATATAACTCATGAGAATGATATCATAGCTGTGAAATACAGCCTTTTACTCTTCTCTGCAGAGATGTGTCCAAAATGCTAAAATAAGGACATGATCCTGTAATGTCCTTCTTGACTGGGTAGTCTTCATGAAGCAGCAGAGCAGCTAAGCCCTGGCAGCTTCCCTGTGAGTGGCAAGAGAGGAGACACACTTTTACAGACCTCGGCTTAAGCATGCAATTGGGGTAAGTACCCACTGAAGTCCAGGGTGTCTTTGCCCTATAGGTGCTGATAACTGTTTTATGGGTCATAGTGATAAATTCAGTTGAGTGAATAAAAAGGACAGGAGCACTACACTCTGAGCTGAGCCTTTAGTAAAGAGTGAGCTCCTGTGGCTCTTAAATGCCATTTTGTGCTCCAGTCCCAATGTCTCATGCTCCAGAGAGGTCTCTGCAATGTAACAGCTTTTCTCATGCAATCGCCTTTATTTATGCTGAAAACAAGTCATTCACCAGGGATATTTTATTTTCTTTAAAAGTAGATGTGCAAATATAACTGATAGGACCTTGGAATGGGGGCTAAAATGCCTTTGTTTTCTTCATATCACACAAAGACAGGCAATAAGACAAAAAGGGTGCTTTAAACATTGCATTTCTCTCAACCATCAGCTGGTCAGCTGGTTGGGGAACTCGCTGTGTTAATCAGCTGTCAAGGGTGAAAAACAATTTTACTGTACAACAGCCTCAGACAACTGGCTTAGCTCTGTCAGCTCAAATATATAGTAAATCTGGGCTTTTTACGGGAGAAGGAGGAATCTACATACCCAAGCTTCAAAAAACTCCCAGTCTAACTTTAGGTCTGATGATTGTTAACATAAAAGCAATGTCACTTGCAGTCATAGAACTGTCTTTGGTGTGACAAGTCACAGATTTAAAGTTTATGTTCATGCCTCTTTGAAGGATCAAAACCTCAGACAATTGTTTAATCACTATAAATATCAACTTACTTCAAAATTATTTCCCCTAGGCGATGATATTCATAGTCAACCTTTCTATTCACCCTCTCCCCCAGTATCTTGTTAATGTAGGTAATGTCTTAATGCCACCAATGTGAGAATTCAGTGCAAATTTACACCTTTCCAGATAAATACTTAATTATTTCAACTATAAATCAAAGAGGAAATGCATCCTTTGGAGTTACTCCTATGAATCAGGGAACTCTGCCCTGGAGATGCCTTTCTGGCACAGTGACAGGCGTCAGGTGCGGGTTCTTGACATGAGGAACCCCAAAAAGTTTCCACTTCCACTCCCACTCAGTACTGTGGGCTATGCTGCTCTTCCCAGTTGGTGGTTAAATAAACCAGACCCTTCCCATGAGAGGCATCAGCAAGGACAGGGAAAACATTTTTCCTTCATTCCTTTCTGTTCAGCCCCATAGTACTCCCCCCTCAATAGACTCTCAAAGGAATATGCTTTATGAAGTGTCCTAGACTCTGGACTTGAGCATAATTTCTTTTCAGATCCCATGCATTCAATTACGTTTCTGTATGTATTTATACATCTTGGATGTTATGGGTTGCTGATTATTAGATTTTAAATAGCCTCTAAATATGCCAACAACCATCAGTGTCTCTAAAGTTTCTGACATAACCTTTATTCAAACAGAAGAGCCAGTATAACAGATCTTTTATTCTCTAGTCATCTAGGTACAGTTTCATTGTTTGAGGGCTGGGTGCAAAGCTTCACACATTAGGATTTAGGTCCATTAGTATACTGGAAGGAATATTAATTGTATTTTCAAGAATTGATAAGGTACTGTTATTCTCACACTGAGACTGAATGATGAGGTGAAAGTTAATAGATGACGTGGCATTGTAATTTAGGAAAGTGAGCATGGGAAAAGATACTGATATAGCCTGAGTGAGTGTAATATGGATCTGAAAATTCAGCTAACAGGAATAGTTAGGTTTAGGTTTTGGTTTTGTTTTTTTTTTTTTTTCATTTCTGTGACACAATAAACTGCATCCATCCTCATGCAGATTGCTTAGGTTCTTGGGAAAAAATGCACAAAACCAGAGAACAAACCCTGCTGTTTCATTCTAGCAGATTACACTATGAATGCACCAGTGTATGTGCCTTTACTGCCCCAAAATCAGGTGGTGGAAAGATGCAGACTAGTCCCTGGCTTCATCAACAGCCATATTATATGAAGTGTCTGCCACTACCTTTGGAAGAAAAGGAGGGTTCTGCCCTGCAAGCTTTAATTTATATTTAATTTTGTAGAAGATGTCGGGATGCACTAAAAATATTCTGATATCTTATCTTCTAGATGCTTACCCAGCCAGCACCAATTGAGTTTGCCAAGCAAACTGACCCTGCTTAGATCCCAAACAATTCTACAGAGCAAACTGCCGGCCACAGCCAACTGGACCGCAGGCTTCAGCTTCACAGTTTCCCTGTGCAGGAGAGTCAGTTGCTAGTCCCTTGGTGAGACCAAGCAGTGAGAGATATTCTCCGTACTCACACGGTCCTGCTGGAAGGACCTTCCCCTGGCTCAAACATCAGGTGCAAGTGTTTAACCCATCAAACCCGAGAGAGAGGAAGACATCAACGCTTCATTGTCAAAGCCTGAGGAACAAAACGTGAGGAAAGCATTAATGGGGGAGGAGGATAATGGCCAAATAGCGAGTCCTGTGTTTGCTGTGACAGTCTGTGGTATGGAATGAGGCATATTAGGTAAGGATCTGGTGATCATTTGCTTGGATTTTACCTTGTTGCAAAGCCATGCCAAAGAAGCAATGTCCAAGTCCCTAAGAGAACTTGAATGACCCAGAGGAGCCAGAACCTTAGGCTGTCCTTGGGGCTGTCCTCACAAATGTGAAGTATGTGGTTCTGCTACTGTGCAGGCAAGACTGCAAGGAAGGGATTAAGGCTGTAAGGAAAATCTGCAGAAAAATTACTTTCTCATCATGGGGGGGGAAAGGTTAAAGTAGCAACATTTGCATAAAGAAAAGAAAGTACTCCAGCTATCTTCAAAAAATAGAGGCTTCCAAATTTATCATATTCACTTCTTTTCAGTGTCATATTCATATATTTTAATATATCATATTAATACATTTTCATATATAGCAAAGAATTCCTTGTGAGATATTTTCAGTAATAGCTAAGTTTCATGTGCTCAGAAGCTGTAACACTGCAGTCTTGTCCATAATTGACTTGGACTTAAAAAGTAGTTGTTGAGTTTGAGCTTACTTTACAATTATGTCTGTCTTATGACCAGTCAGATCTGGAAGTCTCCATCTAATTTTCTCAAGTGTGAATTAGCTTTTATAGCTCTGAAATCCAAATGCTTTTTTTTCCTTCATTGTCCATGAGGCATTCTTTTGTAAATATCAGTCACAAACAGAAAAAAAAAAAGTCAATTTTTCAGTGTAAAGATAGCTGATGAAATTTTAATCTTCTGATGTTCACTTTTTTTGATATCTTTGTTATATAAACCCATATACTCTAGCGATCATTCCTGTAAATACATCTCTAAAATAACAAAACAGAACAGAGCCAAGAAAGAATTCAAACCGAAAGATTTGTGGTTTTAAACTAGAGGTACTTTCTGAAGACATGAAGTACACAATGTAATTGCAGCCAGCAGTGGCTGATTATAGTGTCTTTCAAAGTCTTTTTTTTTTTTATTCAGTTCTCTCAGCAGGAAAAAAGATCCAGAACTATAAAAATAACTAAATGCAGCAGAAATGTTAAGATGACTACTACCTCCATCCTGCATTGGGATCAATTAACATGGCCCTTTTGAACAATGCAACTGCTTTAACCCTAGTGCACCTGAATGCACACGAACACCAGCCTTTACAAAAGCACACACTGACAAAAGAACTAAAGTGAGAAGTATATCTCCTTCTTCAGTTCATGAATGGCGGTGGCAAAAGATGACTGTATGACTTTATACAGTAGCTGGTGAGTGAATTGACAACGATGTTTGTCTGCCCTCAGATATTTTGATTTTTTTTCACCTGACATTTGAAAAGAGCCTTAGTGTCATCTTGTTTCAGAGATGCCCGCTCTAAGTCTGTATTTAGCCACACTGGGAGCATATCTTTTATCTGCTGTGCATACACAGTCTCAACATACAAGATAGAGGAATGGCACAGAAAAGAAAATCTTGTTTCCATTGTATGGTTGCATTAAGTGACTTTTCTGTGGTCATTCAAGAATATCTGCGGCAAGGCTGGAACCTGGACTTAGATTTCCTGAGTTGTACAGCAGCATTTTAATTGCAGGGTTATTCTTCTTCCTTTCTGATGGTGTGCCAGTCCAAGGCATAATATCTGTGTTTTAACCACCACGTGCACCTTTGCTGCACATACTGGCTGGATGTTGGCGTATGCTGGAGGGTGTGTGGACGCTTGTAGCTGGAGCACCTGGAAAAAGGTCTGGCATTCCCTGGGTGTGCAGGCAAGAGCAGTAGCTGCTGCAAGAGCAGCACCCTTACGTAGGTGTCACAGGCTAGTCACCTCTGCAAGCAGCTATATAGGGGAGGAAGGACAGACCCAGCTTTAGCTGATCCTATCCTCTTTGTGAGCTACTTCTGCATGGCATTAACAGGAAGCAGGAACTGGTCTTGCCAAAGGCTTCTAGCCTCTTCTGCCTTTTGCAGGTGATGTGGGGACAGGCCTCCACAGTATTTCATTGTCCCCCTGCGGAGGGAAGCATTCTGCTAATGCTGTGCTATAATCTAAAATGGGGGACGGGTATGAGCAGGTAATACAGAATAATACTGTAAATTATATTAAGTTGTTCCTTGATGGAGAGAGGACTAAAACAGTTAAGCAATCAACTACATTTAGTCAGAGAACAAATCGGTAGCATTCCTACTGCTGTGCATATCCAGTACATGAGTCTTTTATTCCTGATCAATACCTTAATGGCAGAGAGTAGCAGATGTGCACGGAATCATAGCCAAAGGGTTTTCAGCAGTACCAAAAGTATCCTTGAAGCCATGAAAATGCTATAGGAAAACCTTATTCCTTGTTGCAGTACTTGATAGAAGTCTGCAGTGTTGTCATCCTATTGTGAAAGTTACTGTTGTTCTCAGACATGCAACAAGCTACTATCAAACTTGCAGTTGCTTTTATAAAGTTGGGGTTTTCCCTAACCCTGTTTATTTATTTATTTTAGGATAGGGAACTAGCAGGTTCTTCAAAGCAGGAGTGTCATCAAAAAGAAATTCAGTCTACCTTATGCATTGAAATTTGATGTCTGAAAAGGAGCCTAGCTTCCCTACCCAGTTAATAGAAAGAGGAAGGCTCTTGGGTGACTTGAAGTGCCTAAGTTAAAGCATTTTGTCTCTCCACTGAAAAAGCTACATGGTTTGAATACCTCTTCTGTTTCTTTTTAGACTCTGGTACTTGAAAGTCTCCTAGGCAGACTCTTAGAAGTGATCAGTGACTTCTTAGGCTTTTCATTGTAAAGCAAAAATAGAGCTATTTTAAATAAGATTCCATTCTGAGAAAGGTATGAGATGCCACCACCCAAAAATCTCTAGTAAGGGAACTATTCCAAATCTTTAGACACATTAAAAAAAAAAAGTGATCAGCTTCTCCTTGAAAATTGTTTTTCTTAATGTAGGTGAGATATCCTGTTTTGCTTTTTCCATGCACACTCAACCTATCATTTATTAGGCACCTACCTCCAGGCCATCAGAGGAAAATTATCCACAAGCTCCCATAGATGAGACAGAACCACAGACAACAGATTCTTTCTATTCAAAGCCAAGGTGTCAGCGATACTCTCCGAACACAAGAGAAAAACCTGGGCTTGCAGCTGCTTTAGTGGCATTGCAGTTCTCCCTCAAGTATTACAGTGTGATAATGAAGGCAGAGGCTATACTGCCACATGCATAGCCAGGAATAAAAGAAAGGAGGAGGTAAGGTTTCTTTTTCAACAGGCACCAGCATATCTCCTTGTCAAAGACCGACTATTTTTGACAGTAGTAATTAGGCAGTTCAATAACAGACACAAGTGAAAGAAAATTCTTCGACAAGAATGTTTTGGTTGTGCTTTGGGCAGTGTATATTGTTGTCAAACATGATATTAATTGCTAAAATCCTGATTTATTTCCTACAGAAGAAATCCACAGACTGGGATAACAGAATTGTTATAGCAAGTGGTACAACTGAGGGCAAACAGGCGAGCAGAGTTCACCTGATTCTAATTCAGGTGTATTAGAGCTTATGCACCTTTCATATGTACAAAAGAGATTGTTCTTTTCTATTTTTTATTTACAACTGTCTATAACTTCACATTTCTAGGATAGCCACAATCCTACATCTGATTGCTACTGTCTTTTTTTTTCTTTTTTTTTCTTTTTTTTTTTTTTTTTCCTTAGTGCCCCTAATCTCTTCTGCCTGCCTTTTGCAGTTCCCCCTTACAGGGTCTCTTCTCACTACCTCCATTCCCAGCGTGCCCCATTTCACCTGTGGTAGAGCAAAGCAGTTGTCTTTCTTAAGCAGTTTTCCATTCACCAGCTGCTGTTTGCTTCTTTCTCTCTGCTAGAGGCTCAGTGCTTGCTATATTTTTCTCTATTTCTTGACGGAAACATATGCTAATTTCCCACTCTGAAGTTAGGTGAAAACAATTGCTAGGCGGGACATAAGGTACTGGACCTGGGGAGGATAGAAATAGCTAAACTTTGGCTTTGTATTTGACTGTCAAGGGCTTTCTTATTTCTCATAGACTTTCATGGTCATTTACCACTGTGAAGTGGATGGAGAGTGCTACCAAATCAGAAATGCCTACAATGCTCGGCTTACTGTGGGCAAGTGAACTCCATTTGTGCAAATACACTCCAACAGGAGCAATCAACTGGAAAATAGAGGGATGCCCATTAAGACTCATTTCATTACGAATGCGCTATTAAGAGAACTGTAGATTAGTAGGTCATGTCTCTCTTTTGATGAAAGAGTCCATTATTTCTTTGATCGCGATAGTAACTGGCTATACTAAAACGCTATAGCTTCTTTAAAAGCCTCTTAATGCTACCCCTATTAACTGCACAGCTTAGGAAGCTGTAGCAAAAGACAGGAGAGCTAATGCAGATCTGCTGGCCTCCCTTCTCAGATCTTTTGATCCTATTAAGGATGTAGGAGATCTTCTCAAGCAGGGCTAGACTGGATGGCAGAGGATGGAAATACCTGCGGCAAGTCCTCCTGGCTATCCTCATGGATAGCATTATAAAAAGCTGCAGCAGTGAGAGGGACTGACCATTTCTGAGTGACTTCAGAGTTACTAGGACTGGATAATGACTATTAAAATGGGAATAAGGCATGCTTGTGGTTCATCCAGGGTGAATAAATACCACGCCATGGTGGTGGGGATGTTCTAGCAGTCTGACTAGTAGGACATTCTTGTCCAGGCAGGATGATATTTATTCGTTGTACAGCTGCATGCCAGAAGCACCTACACTCTGCCTGTGACTTCAGGTGAGGCAATAAACTATACCACTTCAGTGTGTATTTCCAGTCACGATGACTCATTACTTAACTGAGGTTTTGTGAACAGTGAGTGATGTTTCTGAAACTCTCGAAATTTCTTGAATAGGAAAAACACATACTTGCTTTTCAAATCACTAATCTGAGAGGTGGCTCTCTTCTTTGAAAAGGGCCTTTTAATATGTTTTTGCTAGTAATTTTATGTTTCTCAGAATATGAAAATGTATAAAATAATAATGTTACTTGTGACTGAATAGCTTCTCAAGTATTTAATAATGCCACTTATGTCACTAGTTCTTTGAAAAACCTTAATGAGTTTTTTAATTAGGAATATTGAGGAAATTTGAATCACACGATTTTTTTTTTTTTTTTTTTTTTGCTTTCTTGGTTCACACAGCTCTGCATACATACACTGTGAACGTCAAATACTATACAGGTGACTAACCCCTTTGATTGTATTATTAAAGCATACTCCTCTGGGCATTGAAACCAGTAAGAAAGTTCCTTTCAGTGGTATGTGATCAGATCCCTGTAAACATATTGCTTCTTAGGAGTAAAAAAAAAAAAAGGGAAAGATTCCGATCCAACTTAAAACAATTGGCGTTCATAGTATTGTTGAATTCTTTGCAATTATATGTGGAATCTCTTTGGGATACAAACATAGTTTATATTTTTTGGAAGTGGGGTCTCTAATGGAATTACTGAAATCTTCCCCTTGTGTAACGGAGACTTGAATATGGTGCTTTATTTTTAAAATCTGTTCCAGACAGACTTTTTGCTATTGTTTTCCATTGAAGGGAGCAGGAGTCATGCTGCAACTCTTAACTATATTGTTAATGCTAAGTAACTATGTGATCATCATATGCAGCAAATTGGGGATTAAAAGCTTCTAGGACAGCTCTGCTATTATGTTTTAGACAACTGAAAGAGCTAATCCTAAAAATACAAAACATGTGATGCAAGTGGTTGTTCTCAGTCCAAGATTCAGCAAAACATTGCTCTGTGCAAGCCACTGAAGATGGCAAAATTGGCCTTCTTTGCTCAGTGGAGTTTTGGTTTTGATTCTGAATTAATTCCATGGAGTTGCCAGTATTTATAGCCAAGATCAAAAACACTGGATAAGTGGTTTGGGAGGAGCAGAATGAAAAGAAACTATTTCTGCATAATTTGTGCTTTCATGCCTGTAAACAGATGTCTCTATTTAAAAAAAACAAGAGATACTAATCTGGACAAGAGAGACTTCCTTCTTATTTCAGAAAATCCTTTTCATCTAAAAAGTATTCCCCTGAGCAGTTAATGCTTAAGAAGAGTATTTCCAGTAAGAAAAGAAACTTGACCAGCTGAGGTGTCAGTACAATCTCTGACACTACTCTTCACATCAGAGAGGGGTAAATCTGCTATTCTTCCATTAGTGGAAAGACTACTCTGTATGTCTTAAGTATTTTCTTGAGCCAAAACTAAATTTCTCTGATGCTCTTACAGAAAGGAGTAAACAGAAACAACCAGCCTCAGTCTTGTTGAAACTGATGAGAATTTCGTGTCATTAGAGCCAGCATGCCACTCCTACTTTTTTTTTTTTAGTGTTTCTTAGTTCTACTATAGTTTCTTTCAATTGTTGCTATTCTTTTTATTGGCAAAATTTTTGTTAGCCTGATTTTAATGACGACAGCTGAAGACATTGGAGCTTAAATACCACATGAAGTGACCAAATATTTACTGACTGTATCTAGAGAAATCCATGCTTTTGCAACAAAGGATGCATTTAAATGAATCTCAAGCATTCCTAAAAATTGCACTTCTTTGCACTTACAATATGTTCCACCCCAGTATCTTAAATATTACATGCACTTCTAGTGTATTGTGACTATTGCCAGCTTAGGCTCCTTCCTTCTAGAGAGATAAAAGCCTCCTTCCTGTCAGGGTCACTTAGCTTTGATCCTGAAGTCCTCCCACTCTCTGCTTTCCTGTTTCCTTCTCACCTCTAATTATGGGCAAATAGATGTAAGCTGAAAATTGTCAAATTGCCCTGAAGGCAAACATGAGTGTTTATTCACCTGTCTAAGGTACCCGCATAGTCTCAATTACCAAGGAGTTCGATCACTTAATAATCTTTATTGTATTTATCCTCAGAGTAATTTTGTGAGAATTGCAGAGCTACCGTTCCTGAAAATGGAAACAGAGTGAATGTAAGGACCAGACCTTCAAAGGCATTTAGAAACCTAACTCTTACTGCAGTCAGGTCAATGGCATTTAAGCCTCTTATCCCACGACATTTTAGCACTGATTCAAAAACAGAAGACAATATGGACATGGAAAAAATTGAGGAATCATTATAAACTGAACATGGATAAACTCATAAATACATACACATGTACTTTTTTCATTACTTTCTAAGATTTCATGTATTTCTACTCAAGTCTTGACAACTTTGTTTTTAATAATCTTTTCTTAAATAAGCTGTAAGACATTTACAGTTTTATGATATTTCTAACCTGCTGGATGAAGACAAGTTTCAAAACAAAATCAAAATTAGACCAGCAGTTTATTAGCTACATCTACACATTATCTGTTGAATTGATTGTCTTGTAATGAAATGTTGTTTCTTCAGTTACCTAACCAATCCATAATTTATCTGTTTTAAACCAGAAATTAGATTCTCTCTCCTATTTAAAGCCCTTGCAACTTAGCAACAATGCAGGTGTTAGGTACACACAGGCAATATGAGGAGAAGTCTGCCCTGGAGTTACCAGCCTCTGCTCCCTCCCCATAATTGCTAACCGATACCCCTTTCTTCTGATTTACTGCAGGTTATCTTACACTGTAGGTTGTAAGAGAACTTATTTTCAAGTATAGGCACCTATAAAGCAGTAGGGATTATCCAAGATTCAGGCTGTCTATGAAAAAATATGGTATTTCATTAAATGGGCAATCTAAGATTTATGACTTTAGATTTTCATTCCTTTCTTTTTATAAATGCCTGAAGTTTGTCGGAAGTGTGATATATGTCACTTAGTACCATATTCCAAGTGTTGAGCTTACATGTGTATATATAAATATATATATTTATGCCTGCACCTGTGTGCTGTACACTACTACCTATACCAGTAATGGCTATAGTAATGCTACTATTGCCAGTGGGAATTGAACTTTGATTTCAGTGCTGAATAGCTGAAGTGTTTCCTTGACATTAGTATCCAGAATAGGATGGAGACTTAAAACCACAAGCCGCTGTTCCTTGAAATGAAAGTGTGACTCTGAGATGTGAATAGAGCTAAGCGACTTCAGCTTGAAAGAAAACCTCAGGTGTTTGGGGGAATAATATCTAACACTTTGACTGCAGTTCATTTGACTGTAACTGGAAAAAGATCAGGTAAACTGAGTTTTACTGACAAAAGCATTGATGTAATTGGTATGTATGAGAGCGCATATACATCGGCAGTACCAGCATGAACACAGCTTTTGTAGCCCTGCACCTTAGGAAATAAGATGTTGCCATTGCTACCGAAAAATTGCAGATTTTGTTTTACCTTAACACAGGCCACTTCAGGCCGTGTCTGGTCCCGAGCTTATGTTAGCTTGTTTTAGCTGAACCAGCAATTGCCCAACAGGTGACTAATGTTCAACTTATTTTTTTGTGTTACCTTAACTCTGTGAAATTGCATGGTTTTACCCTAAAGAAATTATACCAGGTATGTTGTTCCAACAACTCCTAAGTGAATATTCTGTAACTAAAGTTAGGTACCAATTAAAAAGGCGATAGCAACAGACTGTGTGAAAACCCCAAGCAGACCTAGGACCGAAGAGGAAGAAACTCTGACCATCAACAGCATACTCCTCCCAGTGAGGAACTTAGGGTGCCAATTATTTGCTGTTGCTACTCATAAGAAAGGTGAGCATGACATGACAAAAAGAGGTAGATTCCAGGAAGCTGGTGACTAACAAATTGGATTGTACTGTTAATAGGAATTAGCAATAATTAGATAATATGGACTATAAATGTTAGCATCACCGTAACTGGACTTAGAATAACTGTTTGATTCATTTTGATTTTACTGTTGAAACGTTAATTAGACTAACAATACACTCTAATTATTGGCTCTGCATATAAGGTGTGTTCCCCTGTGCCCATAATGAGATTTTTGACTGTAACACTCTTTGTCAGATGGGCAATTTTTATGCAGCAGGAGTGTGGAAAAAGGGAAAATAATGAGAAGCAGCAGCAAGGAGAAAGACAAGGAGTGGCAGCAGAGAGGGTCCCAGCTTGGCAGCGCTTCAGAGCTGGGACACAGCTGGTTTTCCAGCTGTGAGCCTTGGATGCAGGCAGATGAGGAAGACTGAGGGCACACCCCCCAGATGTACCTTTTTACTGCATTTATAGTAAGCTTATGCCAGTGGCACTCCGACATATCGACCGGCATCACAGGGGTCAGGTATTTTCTCAGACTCCAGCCCAGCATGGAATCTGAGTGGCTGTCCCTCCCCTGTGCTGTCCGCTTGGAGTGGCATCGAAGGCAGGGGACTGCGTGCAGTCACCAGGGCTGTGATGGTCCTCTTGGTCACAGCATCAATTTTGCTCTTGAAGCAGCCCCCTATTCTCAGCAGTTTTGCACCGCAGGGACAAGCCCCATGTCAAAACAGACAGCATCAATTCATTAGTCAAGGCTGACTGAAATTCGGAGCCACATCTCAGAGGTGCAGCCCATAATTTGGAGGCCTGAGGGAAAGGTGGATGAGGGTGACTTTAAGCAGCCTTGCTTTCTGACATGCTCTGGGGCCTGAAGCGGCCCCTGACAAAGCCTAGGCAGTCCTGGGGAGCTCCGTAGTCACCACAGCAGCCTGTGCTTTGCTGCTTAGTCTCTACCTCCTCAAATCTCTGCGTCTAGAAGCTGCAGTCCAAGACCACCCTGGACATGCTCCCTGTGCTGATAATATACGTAAGCAGAGTAGCTGGAGTTCAGTTCCTGTGCAAATGATGAAGTCTGGGGGAACGTGCCCTTCCTGGTGGTGTCTGGGGCTTTTAAGGCTCCTTTAACAGCTCCTTAAACAGACCCTTTAGTAAACACAGGGAATCTGGGAGAGTGATGGATGGCTCCCTATTCTTACCCAATTGCAATGTACGGTGTGACACAAGTTGGTTTTCTCAATCATAAAAAAAGAAAAAAATCAACATGCCTCACTGCTCTTGAAAGCTAAACAGGGAAAGAGAGCATTTCACTTCAGTGCAGTTGCATACCCATTGAACTGACATGGTGGGGAAAGGGCTGGGATGAGGTTCCTGTGGGGGCTCCCAGTTAAAAGACACTTGAGCCATGCGTCCTGAATAAGCATATGAAGGAAAAAGAGTTGTCTTCAAGGAAAAATGGCAATGTCTGGCCTGCCTTGCCATTCCATCTCAAATGGGGGTGTACAATATATCATCCCTGCCTAAACTCTGCATATTGAGTTAAGCCTCACATTTGGATTTATTAATAGTACAACTTCCCTCCTCCATTCCCCCAGGATAAGAATTCAATCTTTTTTCCCAGGAGCTGCATTTTTATGCATACTTATGGGCAGGTCAGGTTTGCAGAAGGTGACTCCCTACAGAAAATATGTGGCTTCTTAACGTCAGTTTGTTTCTGCATTTGCTGGAGGACCCTGTAGTAATCTGGATGAATACTTGCTGTAAATTGATAACAAAATATGATGTCCTAGAAAGTATATGGTAGCATGAAACATAAGGGAAAAAGAATCCTCCTCCATTTAAAATTAGCAAAGTTTTACAAAATGGAGAGATTTCCCTTTGTGTTCTGGAGTAATTTATAAGGGTTTGTTTTGTTTTTTTTAATTACAGTTGTTTGGCGAGTGGGAAGGGAAAGAGACAGATAATTGATGATGTGCTTTTTCTGATGTGGTGGGATGTAAGCATAGCTTGTGGCTGGGGGAGAAAGGAAGATTAATTGTCAGTTGGTCTATTGCGCAAAACTTTGACAAACTTCTACAGTGTGGAACCTACACTTTTTAAATATTTGTCGTCTTCTTTCCCTGGCTATACGTGAACGTAATACTCGTAGTTCTAGGTGTGGCATGAAGGATGTTAAAATGCAAAACTGCAGGAAGAAAATCAGAAGTAGAATGGGTCACCATTTTATTTCTGAACATTTCAGAGCCTGGGAGGGATGGGAAAGGAGCGGCAGACAACTTTGGCTCGGTCAAACAGAATTTCCCCTTGGCTTTATAAGGGAGCGCATGCTGCCATCGCATCTCTTTCAGCCACTGTGAGGGGACAGTACCCCATGAGCACCCTGAGTATCTAACCTTATTCCTCGTACTTTTGGCTGGGTAACATCAACCTTGTGGCTGTGGGTCCTCTTCTGCCTTTTGTCTGCAGCTGCACTTGTTTTAGTCATGATTAGTTTTTTTTCCTGAGTTGCTTCTAATTGCACTTTAAGGCTGTTGTATCCTACTTCATTTTTGTCCTCATAGTTGAAGGGCAAAATCTATAAATTCTATTTTAGACAAGGAAAAAAGCTCTGAACAATTTTTTAAACTGTTTTTCTTACTTGCTGTTATTTATAGGCTTGATCTCCAACCCCATGCCCCAGCTCACCTCTGTACCAAACCACATTAAGTCTTAACGAGAAAATCTTTAGGGTGAGATCATAACAAATAAATAGCTGTTTACCCATGAGTCCTTTCTATTGTTTCTCTTTTTTGTGTGTGTGTTGTAGTATTTCTATGGTTTGATAAGATCAAAGTAGTCTGGCTTTTGTATTCCCATAGCAGGTCGCAGGCTATATGAACATTTTTCAAATTCAACCTTCCACCCAGGACATGTACTAGCTCTCAAGGAGGCATAAAGGAAACATCCCAGTCCAATGACTGCTGCAGATGTGTTCAATAAAAGAAGAGCTGTAACTACACAAATTACCTTTGCTAAGCTGCAGGGTGCTCCAAAACTCCTGGAATGAGTTTCTCCCTGCCACACTTTTCATTCTCTCTGCTGGTTGTGAATGAATACAAATTAAGAAGAAATCCCTGAAAGAGATTGTAGGCCTATACAAATGTCTTACAAGAGAATTGGGCTGCTCATGCAGCTTATTTTTTACGTTGCAGAAAGTTTTCGGAAGAAAGGGATGCTACCTCTTTAGAAGCTTGCACAAGTGGGGCAAGAAGGTGAGACATTCAACAGAGCCAACTGGCAATTTCTTTACAAGTCTTGCAATAATTGATATTTTAATTAAAGCCCCAGCTCCTGGAGACTGGTGATTGTCGGAGAATCTCCATTTTCATTTAGGAAAGCATGTTTCTAGTCTGATGTTTGCCAAATAATATTTGGAAATATAACCTGTGTCCTAGCCACCCCAAGGCTGGAATGCAATGAAAGCCAATCTGTACTTCCAATGTGTTTTCATTGTTTGAGACAAAATACCTCCTGAGTGGAAAGCCAAACTAATACATGTTGGGACCGGGCCCCAGACTTTCAAATGTGGCATGGTTAATTCTGGATGTTTAAATTCAGCATCTGAAACATGCTGAGATTAAGAACAGTAGATGGAAGGGGCCATGGCAGCCTGTCGTGGGGAGGAGAGCGGAGGGGGGTGTGAAATACCTGTTGGGACCAGGAGGAACAGAATAGTCATGTAGCAAACTGCTAGCTGCGTCTCCAGGAGGGGCAAAAACCTGCTCTCTGCCAGGGAATGAAAAGCTAACAGAGAAAAATTGCTGTGTTACCTTCTACTGAGGAAAATAGTTTCTTACAGAGATTGATTTACTTCATCTTTTGGCTCTAAAATGCCATTAAACAGTATATTCAAAACTGTATGATAAAACCTGGGCCCTGGTTCCATTCCACAGACAACCCAGACTCTCTCCAGATCTCTATACTGGGCTAAGGCTCAGCCCAATTCTTTCACCAGTGGCATCCTCAGCTCTGTAATGTTTTAAGAAATCTGCCTGCTTCTCCTTCTCTGGCAGAGGCACAGAGAGGAACTGGTTGTATTTTGGCTTTGTAGGTATAAAAGCAGGATTTTAACTGTTCTTCCATACTTACAGGTCTGTTTTATTTCTCCTAGCAACTACTTTGTAGAGTCCCTCCTGCCGCAGAACCCTGGGAAATGAGACCAGGAGTTTACCTACATGAGAGATATATGCTACCGTAGTTTTTTTGCCATTTTTGAATTTGCTATGCACAATCGATTTCAAAATGCTATAAAAAGAGCCAACATGAAAGAAATTCAAAACCCTTAGTGGAGTGTTGCCTTTAAAAATAACAACATTTTGGCTTCAGGCCAACCATGCTGAGAACAAATGGAAGAAAAATTCTCTTAAAATATTTAATATTACACAGTGGATTATAGTGGATTACAAATAATCAAACATGTCTGTTTATTTTAAAAAAGACATTCATGTCAAGTGCAGTTCTGTAGCTTTCATGTTTGTTTGTTACTACTCAATAATATTTTAGTAAAAGCCTCTTACTGGCCAGAAAATAATACTTTATTCTTTATTGTTTTTTGCCTTTTTCTTATATCTACTTAAATTCAGAGGATTTCTTGCATGGACTTCAAGAAGAGTAAGGTGGAGTCCATTTCCAATTAGCAAATGGTACTTTTTCTTCCTTTCCTATCTCATGAAACATGTCACATTACACATTCAAGGATGGTCATGGAGTGACGTAGTTTGTTGCACTGAATCATTGGTGTGAATATAACCAGTTTTACATATAATCTGCTCTGTCATTAGCTGACAGCATAGGTAATTTGATGTCTTTTTTCTCCTAAATGTGGCTGATAACAGTCTCCACTTACATAATTGGCAGAGTTTTGGGAACAAGCGTTATTAATTTGTCCTCTTTTAAAAGGATGAGTACATCAGGAAGGAAAAAAAAATGGGAGAAAGGAATAGAGTAAGAGTGGTTATTATGTGGGATTTTTAACGGATTAGTGACATTTGAGGGACAAAGCAGGTTGAGAACTGTGAAAGCAACTTTCAAATTATGGAAGTAATATTTGTCCAACCATTGAAACAAAACAGTTAATAGGATCAATTCTCCTGTCCTGTCTCCTGGACAGAGAATTTGGGCCCTGAAGCTCAGTATTTAGAGCCTTTGAACCTTTTCTCAGCTGCCAGCTGACCCTGGCGGTGCCAGAATTCCCCAGGCACTTGTGCTTCTGCCATCAAAGCCCTCCAGGTGCGTGCACTTCTGCTATTGAGAAAGGGCAAAATTATGCAAATCTAATGCAGGCAGGCAACGTGGCAGCTAACACTTGGCACGATTCACAAGCTAGATCCTCCTTTTCCTATTTCCCCTCAGGAGCCTCAGCTGGGACATCAAAATGTATCCACCTAATTGGAACAGCATTCAAACCCATTCCCACCTCCAGCCACTGTGCTCTGGTGGGGCTGAGCTGGATCCTTTTCAATTTGTTGTGTTAAGGCTGTGTAACATACTGTAATATTCATAGCACCCAGGCTGTCCATCTGACTGCCCTAACCACCACATCTAAGCCTCCTCTCCAGCCTTTCTTTGGCCCAGTAGCAAAGGGAAAGTTTTGGCTCAAGTTCTTTCTCCTGTCTGTTTTCCTTTTCCCTGCTCCTGCCTAAATGGATAGAGCATAAACTGCGCCGCAGCTCTACCTTACACAACCAAATGGGCTCGGATGGGGGAGCGAGGTCTTGTCCACATGTTCTCTCTCAGCTGCAGCTGTGTTGGCTTAAGAGCCTTTTTGTCACCAGACACTCATCTGTACTCCCTGCCAGGAGAGGAGGTTGTTAGCTGTACTACGCCTTAACCCATTTCTGTCGAAATAAGCTCATTGTAGCTTGCAGATCTCTAGCAAACGTACACAGTCTTGACACAAAGGAGGTGGGGAGAGGTCCCAGGAGCAGGTCTATGTGAATAGCTCTGGGAAGGTGGCCTGCAGGTGGAGGAGTGGTGTCTCCTTCACCAGCACAGCGCAGCCAGAAGAGGATGTAGGAACAAGACTTCAGCCACATCATAAAATGGGGGCTGATGCAGCTTCTGTGCAGAATAGATGAAGGGACTGAATTGTGTCTGAACCCATGTGCTTGCTTGTATTTCCTGGCCTGGTCTGCAAGATGCCAATTTAGCTATTAAGGTCTAATAACAAAATGGAAAGCTCAATTATAAAAGATGATATGTTGCATTAAAGGTTAATAAAATGGTCTGATAAACAAATCAGTTGTTGTAGTTCATCTCCCTGTTACCAAATTACTGGTTTGTCAATTGTATGCTTCCACCCTTCCCTACTCTCTTTCTATGTGTTTTTTGTTTGTAATGCAATTGCTTTATATATTATCTGTCTTCTCTTTGAAGATAACAAAGTATAACTAAGACTTAGCTATGTTGCTTTAGCTAAAATATCTCCTGTTCTTTTATCCCTCAAACCACATCTCTTGCTTCAGTCATGCAGAAATGGATGAAATGGGAATCAGACTTTGGGGATTTAATTGCAGTGCCAAAAGGCACGGAGAGCCCTGGGGATTCGGCACCCTCTTTTAGCTGTATGATGTTGACACCAGGGAAATTTGAGATGAATGTATCTGATAGAACAGAGCTTGCACATCATCTCCATAAAAATCCCCACTGTTTCCAGTTTCACTGAATACTGTACACTTAGGCACTTCTGCCAGAGTTGAAAAGCACTTTATAGGCACTGAGTGGAGCTTTGCAACACATCTTTATGCTAAGTGCTATCTTTATTTAAAAGATTGAAGGGGGAAGGAGAAGAGGGAAGGGAAGCCAAGAGGGATTAGTGCCAAGAGGGACTTACAAAAATACTTGCACGAGTTAACTTAATGGGAATTAGGCACCCGGCTGACTTCTGTGCATCCCGTGAAGGCATCTAACTCCCATGGATGAACTCCCTCAGGGACTTTTGCAAGTCTCTTGAAGTAACATTAAATCTTTGTAAATCTCATACAGAAGAGTGTGTCAAGCCTGAGCCAACTGTGATTAGGGCTGAACATTTCTACCTCTCATTGAAGTAAATGGGACTTGGGGCTATACAAGAGGTCAGCCTGTACAACTCTAAGGGGATGACAGTGAGCCTGAATAATCCAGGAGCCCACCAAACTAGTGCACTAGTCGGCCAAGTGTGCTCAGACACAAGAGGCTCCATGTGCTCTGGCTGTGCGTCCAAGATCAATATTTACCTGGTACTTAGGGTGGCCCTGGGTAGCCCCCAAAAGGCGAACACCTCCGTCATGACTTGCACATGCCACTTTGTAATGGAGCAGGAAATAAAATCTAGCTCATCTTACACCAGCCATGGAGATAGTGCTTCTTCTTGGTGTAGTTAGTGGCAGGGTAGGGAAGGAGCTGAGGCAGTAAAGACTACAAGGAAGCAACCTGCTCCCCCTGAAGTAGTGAGATATCTGGTGGCTCTTTTATGGCAGAGAGTTCAGAAATGCTCAATATTTGCAATGTTAAGTATTTTTCTACTTCTGATCCTCTGATCTCTATGATTACACACAGCCTCTACAAGCCTTTTGAATTAAAGAATATGTTTTAAAATCTCATCGTCTTTTCAAAAATCAAACCACATCTCCCTCCCCCCAAAATCTCAGCAAGACAACTGACAAATCCACACTTAGAGGCAAAAAGTACAGAAAATCAAAAAGTACACAGACAACACAAAATAAGGTAGGAATTCAGTGATATGTAGCATACTGCACTCCCTGAGCACAACTATAATGCTAGTTCAGTATAGATGAGACACTGTCAGAGCTTTTGAAACCTCTTCATACATTTTACAGTGTGCTGCAAAACTAGTAGGCTTGGCCGCAGTGCTTCTCTGATCATGAAGCAAAGAGAAAAGCAATAGCAGAAATGAGAGCTACGTCTACTGATACAGTGAATGCTATATAATCTGCTGGAGCATTGATGATACAGGGCTGCATGTAAAAGTGTGTGCGTTTGCTCAGGTGTGAATATATGTATTGCCTCCCTTTGTTTACATGGATGCTTTTGTTTCCTGTGTTTATACAAGCTTGTTTTAAAGGCTGGCACATCCCATCTTTGAAGCTGTGAATCCCTCAAATTCCATCCAAGCACACTGCCAGCAATCCACAGCTGTACACAGCAAGAGCAAGTGAATAAACCAAGTGTGACTGGAAAGAAAGCAATGCTGCTTTGCTCATGTGTGAGCTTTCTCTTTAGTCCTGTGAAGGACCCAATTTAGCAGAGCACTTTACTTTCAAGCTGTATGCTTTTACTGAAGGCTGCTAGCTGACCTAAAGATAAAGATGTACCTGAATGCTTTGCTGAATCGAGGCCTAAGAAGCAGAGCATAACAGAAAATGTTGATCATTATCTAAGAAATGATGGGCTGGCATCATGCTGATAGAAGTACTTTTTCAGTGCACGTAAAAACAGTAGGGATTACAGGTGAGGAATGGATTTCTGCATCTTATCTCTCACTCATTGAAATAAATGGTTTTATGTTTCCAGCAAGTTTATTTAACTTATTCCTTCCAAACACGCATTTTGTTTTTGAGCTGGATAGGGAAGAAGGTGAATGAACTCTTCTGATTGTTCTGCAAGTTCAGGGCAGCCTTAGTTTTTCTCCAGTGACACATCTGTAAGTGAGGTGGAAGGCTCTGTGTCGGAAGAAGCTTTGTACTGAGACTTTCCCTTTGCCAAACAGCAAAGAACATTTTGTCTTACAACGGGTTGGCAGACCAGGAGGGGGGTAACTCTGTTTATCATCTGTGCTGGAGACCACAGCACCTTGCCATTCCCAAAGTACAATAGTGTTTCTGAAACTGGGAAAAGCAAACAATGGTCTGGTAACACAAATGTCTTCCCTGAGTTAACAATTTCCCTTGCAGGGAAAGAGAAGGGAGAGGAGAATTTGAATTTGAAAGTGCCCCCCCCTCCACAGACACACACATGCATATATACCTCCTGCCAAAAGATGCATCTGGTTCTATAAAAATCCCAGATCCTTTTGCGTGAATGCAATCTGAAGTCATAGGTTTGCATAAGAACCAAATCCTCAGCCAGAGGGCTGTGAAGTATCTGTCAGCTCGTCAGCTGGATACATACGGAGTGAGCTATTTAGAGCTGATGTTGCTACTTGGAAGACAGGGACTTGGTTATCTTTTTACTTCTGTGCACCTGTGGCCTATCTTGCTTATTTCATAATGTTTCTACTTGCTTTTACCTCGCCTTGTTTGAGCTAAGGGCAACTTCAAAGTAAGCAGCTAACGTTTGGGTGCTCCAACCCTTGCGCGTGGCAAACCTTTACCCGGGGACAGTGAGGCAGCGCGGTGCCGAGGTGCTGCCTTGTGAGCTGGGGAGGGAGGGCCCTATGTGGAAGGAGATACCTATGTGGAAGGAGAGCCCGATGAGTGTTAGGGAGAGAGGTTGTCAGCAAAGCCAAGGGGAGTGCATCTGACCCGTCAGATCTGCAGGGAGGTAGCTTGGGAAAGGTCTGCTTTTATGAAGGAAGCAACTGCAGCGCAACAAGAGCCATATGAAATAATATTAGGTGAGATTCACCAGAACCTCCTGCCCTTGTCTCAGGTGATGTATGCTCTGACAATTTCTGGTTGAAGCAAACTACAGCCATTGAACAAAAGTTCAGCCAAAACAATGCAGGTTAAGCAAATAGGCTTTCAGAAAATCATAGTGCATGGTTGACCATATCATTCTGCAAATAACCACCTTCGTAACAGAGGGCAGTAACACCACCAAATCTCTACCCTTTTAAAAAACAAAAGGAAGAAAATAAACTATGCTTTTGGTCTCATTGTCTCTAGATCAGCTACAGGTCTCTACAAACTATTAGGAAGTTACTCAGAGGAGATACTGCAATGCCTGTAATGCTGGTGCCATCAGAATCTCTTCCTAGATGCAGGTGCTGGCCAGCAAACTTGAAATTAAATCCCACTGTGATGTTCTTTTTCCTATTCCACTGAAACAAATGGAGTAGTGGTTCACTGCTGACTCCTTCTCAAAGTGTGGTCTGTGACAGTGATCTTGGAAACGGGTCTGCGAGGCGAGCTCTCCCGTTCCTGCTCTGAAGTGCTCTAGCAGATTAAAAACAGTGGGATGGAGAAGGAGAGGTTGCTGAGCAGTTAATGGCACTAGAATGGGGAGATTGCATGTTGTGATGAACATTGCCATAGTTTGTGACCTTGCCTGCTGCATGCGGTGCTGATTATACCGAAGGATCAAGCAGATGTGAAGGAAAATTGAGTTTCATCTCCTCCCAGCTATCACAGGCCCTCTTTGGTAAGTGGAGGATTATGATACTTTAGGAAAATAATGTATATATCTGTGTGTGGCTGCAATAATGATGGATTTTTTCCCCCAACCAAAGTATCTGTGATTGATGCAGCTGGCTGCAACCTATAACAAACACTAAGGTTAATTGGAGCCAAGGGCACAGCAGTCTTTAAGTAGCATTATTCTGTTGTGCACTCATGTGCTGTCATTAATTTTCCTATTTGTTTGACTTTACAAAAACACATAGAAAAAAAATCTGAAAAGAACAGAAAAAAGAGCTCAATTATACCTCTTACAAGGTAGTACTGAGGATGGGGAGGAGCTGAATCACCCAAGAGCTTGATGACATTATGCTTTTGTACAGCATAACGCCTCCAGGTAACTGGAGAGCATACTGTGCAGTGGCATTTGCTACATCTGTACTCTTCTGTCTCTCCTGGCTGGTGCATTAAAAGACTGGGCATCATAACACTTCCAGGCCACAGCTATTTTATTACAGCAGAGTTCAACCTGAGTCAGCATTTGAACTCCTGAAGCACTGAAAAAATATATGGAACATAGGACTAGAGCTATTGTGCTGTGTGAGAACGAACACATGGCAGATCCAGTCTGGTATCTCTTCTCTGAAGGTGGCCATCATCTGGTGGATGGTCAGCATCTAGAGGAATGGTCAAAGATCCCAGCAATAGGCTGTTATGGGGATAATCTGCTTTCCATGTGGGGATCCTAAGCTGGTAGTGTTAGAGACTGCTTTGAACTCTGAAAATCTGAGGTATTATGGACTTTCCAAAAGCAGTCGTGGGGACCCTGGGGCATTCTCATTCACAGTCTGCTGTTTGTGTCCACACATGTGTCCCATTCCCTTTTGGACATTAGTGAAGTTGGGTTTAGCAGGATTATGTGTTGCAGTGGTTCCTGCAGTACATATTCCTGTTATATGAAAAAAATTTCCTATCCTCTGTATTTATACATTTAGGGATGAGGCCACAAAGCTGAGAGTTGTGGGATGTACTGCAAAGCAGCCATAAGAGTGGAAGGTAGCAGGAATTACAACAATGACGTGAATGAGAACCAATAAAACACAGATATCTGACAAATGATGTTTATCTCTGCTGATCCCACAGTGTTGCACAAATATTCAAGACGAGTGAAGCCCATACAACATGTAAAACATTATATACTTGTCAGAACATTCCGAACAAAAATCTACCAGCCTACTCCTTCCCCTCCCAACAAACAATGCAGTATAAGGTCTTTTGCTTTATTATAGAAGTCAAGTCAGAAATTATTCCTATTCTTATATAAAATAGCTTTTTACAAGGTTTTGTTTGAATGAATGGTGCCTGTCAGTATATGGCTATATTAGGATATGTATAAGGAGAGCTTTCAGTGTAATGTAGTATCAAGGACGTAAACTAAATTCAGATTACAGGGAAAATTAGGTCCCTATGATCCACCTGAAGTATACCCTAACTTGTAATACCTTTGCAAGATTTCAGGGCAAACAATAACTGCCAGGTGCAAAACCTACTGCCCAATTCATTCCATGATAATGGCCAAATTATGATGTTTGGCCATCAAAAATAAATACGCACACCACGAAAAATGACAAGTGTCTCTGTACTGCCTACGAGTAACTCTGTATGTGTACTTTTTCACACTTGCATGCTTGCAACATATTGCAAACGCATGAGGGAGAGGAGGAAATGGGAGCGGGGGCAGGATTCCTGCATGTTACAGATACTGTTAACAGCTTTTTTTTAGTCTTTCCCTAAGACCTGCCGGTTGCTGTATTTCATACATGAGAAAATTTCAAGATCCTTCCCTTGTTATCACTTATTCTAACAAACAGCTCTGTGTGCCCTGATGAGACTATTTTCTTGGACATATTCTTATTAGTGCTCTTAAACATGTATTTTGATGTGCCTCTCTTGGCTCAACTGCAGCACAAAACTGTAGACATACTGGAAAATAAGGACATAAACTTTTCCAAGGAAAATAAGGACATAGACTTTTGCAAACAGCTAGACTTCTGAAGAAGAGGAATTATTATTGGTTTTGGACTACTCCTTTCTTGGGAAACATGAAGCCCTGCCACTGTGTCCAGTATTGCATAGAAGTTTATTAGGTGAGCAATAATGTGTCATTGTCAATCTAACTAATAAGCAATGGAAAAGCTGGCAAGTAAAATTCAAGCTCCTGAAAATAATTTCTGAATATATTTCACATTCATATTTTTAATTATTCATTAAAAGAAACCAGAATGACTGACAGGATCACAATCTTTTCTAGTGGGCCCTAAAAAGTAATCCAGATATTAATGCTGCCTATGGTGGGTTTTTTAGTGGAAATGTAGCAAGAAAGTAGGAAAAGCACAGGTACAATCTGAGGCAATGCATTCCTTAGTCGTTATTGTCATGTATTGCAAAGACAGTAGAACAGTGTTCATATGTCACGCGAGCCTGTATTTCATATGGGGATATATTGACAGGGACATAAGACTTGGGGCAGTACATTACCACAGTGAGCAAGATCTTGCTTTTGGCCAGTATCAAACAAAACTATTTTATCACGCATTTTTCAGCTTATCAGTATGACGTTACATGATCCAGCAGAAACCATATGGTACAAACTCCTACACAGTTGCAAAGCACTCGGGCTTTAAAATGAGTGCCACAAATCTTTTTGCCAATGCTTTCTACTTCCAGAAAGGATTACAAAGTTAGCATCGCACAAAAGCAGCACAGGGGAGCCTGACTCATTCCAAGCTGTGGCTTAAGAGCAGCTTGGGGAGCAAAGGTAAGGTTAAAGGTAGCTTTAAGCCATCCTTGTATACTACTAGTCCTCCGTCAGTTTCTGCCCGATCATACCCTTGATCTCTTCCTTTCCTTTATTGCAATGTTTTGCCATTTTTAAGCTGCTTCTGCATCTTTTACTTCAGGTCTCAGATGGGTTGGTTACAGGATGTAGTGAAGGGTGAAGTGTGCTGTGCATTCCTGAAAACTAGATGTCTATTATGTGGAGACTTGTGATTATGGGAGAGCTGGACTCAGTGTCCCAAATGATTCCTTCTAGTGCTATGTTCCCAGGAAATTCAGCAATATTTACAGTAGCCTGAAGGCTATTTTAAGTTGTGCCAGCTGCTAAACACAGCAGGGATTCAACAGGGTGATAAAGGACATTTTAGACCAAGTCCTGACTTATACTCTCTTCAGGGAGTGTAATACAAAAACTGCTAGGAAAGCTCTGCTCAGTCTGAGAATTCACCTATTTTGGGATAAGCCTTCCAGGGCTGAGTGAGGGCAGATTTATACTAGAGGAATGGTGCCAATCTGCACTAATGCAAACAGGGTCTGACTGTGGAAAGGGAGTAACAATAGCAGAATTATTTAAGGCCAAAGACTGATATTTGAGACCTAGCTGGCTGGAAGCTGGGCTTTTTGGTATTTGATTTTTCATTCATTAAACCGATAACTTAACCCATTTTCAGTCCCTGTTAATGCAACTCAATTGCATGAGTGCTTTACCAAGCCATTAAAGGAACCACCTTATAGAAATAGATGGGCAAAATTGTGGCCATATTACTGCACTGTGACTCTGATCACAGGCATAATGTACTGAGCGTGATACAGTGCTCCTTCAGTACTCTCACTGGCACTAGTAAAAAGTAAAGAAAGGATGGGATGTTTGAGGGAAAATCTCTAAGCTCTGCACTTTCACATGTGATTCAAAAGCCGGGGTTTTGAAATGACACTAGCCGGATATAAATTGAAGCTGCAAGAAGCAGCAGTGTGTCCAGATAAAAGCATGCTGCCTTGTTATATGTATCGAAAGAAGGATACTGAAAAACTTGAGGAAAGAGTTGATGCTATCAGCCGTTGTGACTTCTTGTGCTTGCTGTCTTAGTGAATTTTTGTGCTTGCCAGAAAAAAATAGTCATCCTCCACGGCCTGCATGTTGCTAATATAAGTGGTGTAGAGGGGCCAAAAACACCCTCTCACTCTTCACAGAGGGTGCAGGCTGACCCAATACATAGGCTCACTGAGACAAGGGCTGTAGTCAGATGATGCCGGTATCTCTGCAGGGCTCAGACCAAAAGGTCAGTCACAGCACCTCAGTTGGAAGTCTTTGCCCCCACATCTAAATGCAGAGAGGTCTACACGGGAGCAGTCCTCAGCTACTCTGGTACAAAGTCTGCACACTTAATTTATACATCAGTGGAGACCGGTTTGAGTAAGCCCAGGCGATTTTGCACTGAACTTAATATCGCACTCTGTCCATACTAACTGCTGGTAGCGGCATGGCAACATACGGCTGGTGGCAAAAACTTTTAAACCATTTCCACAGCACCGTCCTGTCCCATGGCTGAATGCCTCCCCTGTGAATGCTCAGTGGAAAGATACGGTATTTTTAGCCCCCTACTCCCTGCCTGTGCTTACAGCCTTTGCTGTGTTTACCCCGTCTGTCTGGCAGGACAACACAGCCCTCCTTCACGGACGCTCCTCTTCTTCTGTCAAGGGACATGACCTGGCCTTACAATTGCCATGGCATCCAAAGTCCCGCTGGGTCACACCAAAGGTCTGTGGCGCCCGGGGCCTCCCAGGGTGACTCTGGGCTGGAAATGAACCCCTACCCAAGGGGATGACTCAGGCCACCAAAGCCTGACTACACCACTCTCTGCAGGAATTTGTTTCCCCTTCTTCATTTCTCTAGGAGAAAACCTTTCAAAACCAGACTCAGTAAAAACAGTGAAAAAACGTTGTTTTTTTTTTAAAAAATAATTAAAAGCGGTGCTACAGCGTCAATTTTAATGACGCGTGTTTGCATTTGATGGCAGGGCAGAATTTCCGGTCGACTTGTCCAAAATTCCCAGGCGGGAGGTGCAGGGAAGCCCGCCCCGGCGGAGGGTACAGCCCCTGGCCCCAGCCCCGCTCCCGGCCCCGCTCCCGGCTCCCGGCTCCCGGCCCTCCCGGCTCCCGGCTCCCGCTCCCGGCTCCCGGCTCCCGGCTCCCGGCTCCCGGCTCCCGGCCCCGCTCCCGGCCCCGGCCGCCACGTGGGGGAGCTCCAGGCTTTGCAGACGGCCGCCGGCCCGGGACTGAACTTGTCCTCAGACTCGCTCCGCTGATACTTCTAAAAAAAAAAAATTAAATCGGTGCTTTGATGGGCTATGTAGCTCGGCAAATAATTTAAGGGTGGAAGGGAAAGGACTGCCAGTCTTTAAAAAAAAAAAAGTATCATCTCCTTCACTGACACACATTTTAAAACACAAACGTCTAATTCTTTCACTGTTTCCTGGTATTTAACTGTGACAAAAAAAGGGGTTTTTTGAGCACTTTAAACAGCTCAGCTGGAAGCACAGAAATTAGCATGAAGTGAAATATTTACGGGAGCTTAATACAGTTTAAGATCGTTATTTTCTCTGCCATAAGACACCAGGGCCAATTAACTATTTCCAATTAGAGTAGCCTAAAACAAAATAGCATGCAGCAAGAAATAGTGGCCAAATAGTTATGACAGGACTGTGGAATGCAGAGAGATTGACCGTGAATGCGAGGTAAATAATTTTCTGATACCAAAACGTAAAACTACTATAGCATGAAAAGGCAACAATTGGATGAAAGAATGAGAAGGGAAAATCATGCTCACAATTGACATTATTAAATACGGTTCTCTTCAAATCCTATCCATTAAACGTGAAGCCTTTTGTTTGTATAGATGCACATCATATTGCATCGCATAATTCTGCTACACAAACGTGTAGTGGAATGCATTCCTCTCCACTCATCTGCCAAATTCCAAATTTCAGTCATTTTTTGGTGAGATTTCTATACAGAACGAAGTTAAACATACACAGTGAGAGAAATGTATTTAGTTTTGTGTTTGAATGACTCAAAAATTGTCTAATCAGGATGTCACCAGGCTGTGATTATGTGTGTTTTATTACTCTGGATTTTTTTAAATTATTTTTTATAATGTTTGATGTTTTTGGCATCTAAACAGTTGACATTGGAGTTGGCAGTTTGTATCTCATTGTCTGAATGGGGAAGAGAGCTAAAATTTCTCTGAAATGGATGAGGTAATGTTTACAGATTCATAACCAGGCTGTTGCTTTTGCTGTTGTTTGCTCTTCAAGGTTGGGTTAACAGTCTAACTGCCATGGTGACTCTCTGGAAACCTAGAAATGCAGAACAGCACTTCAGCAACTGAAAAAGACAGAAACCTAGTGCTAGATTACAGGATACTTCGTAGCAAGGCGACAATTTTGGAAGAAATCTTGCAATCCCAGAGGTTACATTTATTTTCACATTGATGATTTATGATGACAATTTTCTCACACTTTGTAATGACACCTCAGGTAAACTGTCTTGCTCACAACACAGAGCTTGGCCACAATGGGGAGAAAAAGTGCACTGCAGCCTCACAGGTAGAGCCTGACAAAAATCTTAAGATGCTCTGATACTTTTGGGTGCTAAAAAAGCAAGCTCAGAGTGGCTTTCCAAATGACAAATGTTTTCCTGTGAGCCCAGGATGAATATATACATCAGTGGTTATTTTTCAACTGCCATTTTTCACAGTTCAGCCAACTTTGAGTTATTTGTGTTGGAACAGTATCTTAAAGAGACCTAAAAAGGCGTGGGTTTAAGCTACATTGTAATGACGATCTTCCTTAAGATCATTGCATGTAATGATAAGATCTTCCTTAAACCTCTGAATGATAAGCAAGTGGCTACACACGTAAGTGCTTGAGACTATTTGTGTCTCTAAAAATATATCTGTGCATAAGTACTTGCAAGATTGGGCTCATCTGGTCTAACCTGCGACCACCAGGGCTAATTTTCATTTTAGCTTAAATAAGTTTTTTTTACACTCGTAACTGTCCTTTGTCCAATACCCTCATAGCTTCTTCTTGCTATTGCAAAAAGAAGCAGCGACTTTAATTGCAATTCGGTGTGAAAAATTTTCCAAATTCCAGAGATGAAAGAGGTTTGCCTTGACCTAGCATCCACGTTTCACAGCGCTGGGGAGCTCGCTCTCACACGCTCCTGTTCTGGTCCGAACCTGGGATAAAGTGCTGCACAGTGCTTGCAGCCTGCATTATACGGAGTCATGCTCTTTGTCTGCAGCACTTGTAAGGGCATGCCTACAAGGCTGCGCAGCGGAGTGCGATGCGGAGAGCCCCCAGCCTTCCCAGGCGCTGCCAGCAGCCCCGCCGTACCAGCACCGCGCTGCACCTCGCCTCATCCGTCCTGCTGACGGGCAGAGTTAACCAGCCCAGACGCGGCACAGGGCTGGCACAGCTCGGCTGGTGTTGTGGGATCTCTGCCTGGCGCTGGACTCGACCCTTGCGCGGGTACCAGCGAGCTCTGGGACCTGCAGCACAGCACCAAACCCCTCCATAAAGATGTTCTCACCACCTCGGTATCGAAATCAACAGTACTGCTATCAAACACTGCCTGGGAGAGACATCTGCTATTTAAATGTGTTATAGCGGATGAAAGAAATTGAAACACAAAAACCAAACACATCCCTTTTTCCTAATATAATCAGTATTTTTAAGCAGTTTATCTGCTTATTAATAGGAAGGTTTTAAAACATTTTGCTTGAGCTGACATTCTTTAATTATAATATTCACACTGCTGAATATGCAGTCACACCAGCAGAAGCTCCATTGTGAAAGAATGCACAGATTCAATCTGTTTCTTTCTCTGAATTTTTCTGACTTGGTTGTATTTTCCATTCAATTTTTTGTTTGCTTCTCACATTTTTTCTTAAATGTGTGGGGTTTTTCCTCTTACTCTGTCGTTCCACTTGAAAACACCAGGATTAGCATGCAGATGTTTTTTTGATCAGAGATTTTTTTTAATCATTCCCATTTTCCACAGTCTATTTGGGTAGCTGGGGATTTTTTGTTTGTTTGGTTGGTTTTGACCCTGTCTTGGTTTTTTTTTTTTTTTTTTATGATAAATGCATTACCCTAGTCTTCTGAGTGTAAACACCTTCTGTTTGCTACTGTTTTCTTAAAACAGCATTTTAGAAAATTAACTATATCTTCTAGTTAAGTAGATCATGGGCTATGCTAACTATGCCAATAATCTAATATCTTCCATGTTTTTAGTGCTTTGCTAACCATGAAAGCTTAGGTCAAAGAGATATTGTTTTAGGCAGGTTTTGCAAAAAAAAAGAAAAAAAAAGGATAAGTTTTCAACTTGTCTGTTATCTGTTGTAAAATTGTGCTGTAATACCTTTAAAAATTGCTTTTAGAATTTGCCTAAGTTATAGGATTTACTGAACATATAATAGGTGGGTAAGAAAAGTAATCATACTCCTTGCCAATAAGAAAGGACCAACTTTTTATTTTTTATTTATTTAAAAGGAATAATGACCTCTTTAAATGAGCACCAGTCGGAATTTTGGCTATCTTGTTATCTGCAGGCTAATGTTCACAGGAGTTGAATTACACTTAATTTTTAGAAAGCTGAGAGGAGAAAAAGATGTTCAGCAGCTTAGACTAGGGAAACTGCCATTGAATGCCACTTAAGCGATGATCAGCAGAAAGAATACAATCTGAGTTGTTACCATCCATGAAACTGGCAACATCTATATTATAAACACTGAAGAGATTCAGAAATGCCTTCTCTCTTGCATTAGAACAGTAATCAATGGATTTTACAGGGCTGGTATTTCAATATAAATTTTTAATGTCAAGAAACTAAAGTCGGGGGGGGGGGGGGGTTGTTCTTCCATAACCCTGAACATTGCCGGTAACTAGGGTATCCACCACTGCCATTTAGTGGCTGTATGTTGTTTTAAGAACTTCCATGCCTGAAGCACCCGTGGAGAGGGAATCTCACCTATGCACCATCCCTTACAAGGAAAAGCAAAATTGCCTTCAATGGTGTGTGCTGGGCAAGCTCAGAAATGCCATGAACTTCAGTTGTTTGGGAGCTTGGCCAAGTCAACAGAACTTCCTGCTCGTTTCCAAAGTTCATTTAATGCCTAAAACTTTGTCGCTTAATAGTTCCCTCTCATCCAGGATGACCTCGTCGTTCCCTGGTGGGCAACGGTAATTGCATCACCATGTCCTGGCACCCCCCAAGGAGCAGCTCCAGAGCAGCCACGGAGCTTGGAGAGATGTCAGTTCAGCAGAGAGAAAGCACAACCCACACAGTTTAGTTGCCTCTTAGAGAGCATCTGTCACCACCTTTTCCATGCAGAGGACTTAATTCCTGAAGAGGGACATTGGCTGCAGTTAAAAAAAAAAAAGACGACATTGAAATGTGAATTATCCCTTGAAAGTTTTTCTGCAAATAAGTAAACGCAAAAATCCATGGATGATGCTTTTTCCTTTTCTTTGTTGCTAGACACCTCATAAAAAAAGGGAAATTTGAGTAAGTTTTTAAAACAAGCTATCTTTTCTCCCATGAAATAAAGCAGGAGATTATCTATTACCTGTAGCTATAATCAGGCGAATATTACAAATCTGTTTTTTTCCCTGCAATCCTATTTCTTTTTGCTCAAGTAATTAATTTTTTGTGACATCACATACTTCAAGGAGAAAACACAAGATGACTCTGCTACAGCAGTACGAGCAGAGCAGCAAAGAGGGGATTTTTTTTCTCTCTTGCTCTGCAGTATGTAACTGAAAATGCTTTAGGGGTTAGTCAGCTTTCTTTAAACCTGTGGCGGTTAAAAAGTGTTTTCCCAACCCTTCTTCTGTGTCCTATCATGAATAGACAAAGACAGAAGTTCCTGTAGGCCTGCAGCCCCTTTGCACCGATACAGCTGAAGCAAAGGCAATGCAGGCAAGGTATAAACCTCTCCCGAAAAAAGGGTAGGTGTTTGTGCAGAAGTCTAGATGTGTGCCATCTCCAGTGAGGGACCTGGGTGCATGAAGTTACACAGGGATTATCCTAAAGCTGCCTCCTTCTATCTTGTAGTATCTAGTGATTTCCTATCCCAGCACAGCAGTTTATTACAGTAAGGACACAATTTAGCATCTCTCTGAACATACCATTATTACTGAATGTATCGTAATTAGTTCCTGCTTGCGAAGCACTTGGACACGGAGGAACATGTAAGTGTTAAGTGTTACAGTCATTATCATTCACCTTTACTTGATACATTTCCGTCTTATTCAGCCGCTTGTGGCCAAGGTGCCTGCGTGTCTTTGGCCAGGCTGTACATGGGTGTGCCAGTGAGACCACAGGAACAGGGAGGTGGAGTCCTGAAAACAGCCTTGTTCCAGAAAGCTGAGAGATTAAGTTTGCTGGTAATGTAATAAGCTACTAGTTAGTAAGGAAGTAATAAATTATGGCAATTAAATTAACTGTATTGCCAACCCCGAGTCTCCAAATAAATCATGAGTTGGACTGACTTAAAAATAACTTAAGATTGTTCTTTTATATTTTTTCCCCTTCGTAGACTTCATGTTTTCAAGGCTTTCTTTATATGCAAGAGCTAGGAATTTTACTTTTTTAGTGATAATTAAAATCCCTGTATAATAACATCTTTACCTTACCAGGTCAGTGATTTAAGGAAAATGAATTCTAAGAGTGGACAACAAGGAATGACATGCAGTGGATTTCAAGATGAAATAAGCACCACCAAAAACCTAAAATATAAGGGCCTGATTCACTGCTACTTGTCACTTAAACTGAGAATAATTTCACTAAAATCTACGGGTAAAATCTCAACCTCCCAAACTCATAGAAATACATTGAAAATATTGCCAGGATCTCCAGTGGAGAGGGAAGACCAATAATCCAATATAAATAAGAGCGAACGTAGGTCCTGTCATTTGACCAGACAGTCTAAATGACAGAAAACAGGATCATGTCCTCAGCTGTTATAAATTTCATTAGTTTTCACTTTGCTTTTCCCTTGGAAGAATACTGATTTGCCTGTCTGATGAACAGAAACTTAAGGCGGAGCTTTAGGTCTGACTTAGATTTAAGTGGAAGAAAAAGGTGTCTGCATGGGATGAACAGCTATATGCATTTTAGATGCATATATATCTATTCGTGTGAGGGCAAAATCTGTTCTGTTTACGAATGCATGCCATATGGTCTCTTTTTGCATGCCTGTGCTTCTGTTAAGGTGCGTGTCTACAAAGCGTGAATACTCAGAGAATCTTCAAACCCCAGTGTCCAGGTCTACAAACTCCTATTCAAGTGAGTCACCACTGGCTTCATGAAATAATTTTTCCATTGTAAATTTGCAAATGATCTACTCTGGGGTAGAAAGACGTTAAAAGGTAGTGACAAAACGCACTTTATAAAAAAATTTGAACTCAGCATGAGTAAGGATTATTCATGAAAGGAAGGGCACTGACACTTAAACATTGAGTTATCCAATTCCTTCTTAAAAACTGGTTCTATGGGTGGTTGCAAAACTGTGAGTGCCTTTTGTCCCTCCTTTCCTGTTCCCCCTCCATCGCAGGAGATATTGCAAGTCAAAGTTTTAAGATTTACAAATGTGGCCTAAATGAATCAGGTATATTTACTGCAGGTCTTTCACTGCATGACTAGAGTGTGAGAAAAGTGAATTCCACCCTGAGATAAGAGACTACCCTGTCTGGAGTTCCCTGCAGATATGAGAAAACACAGGCTACGGGCTCTTTGAGTAACTCAGGGGCCCAAAAGTTCAGGAATCCTTCCCGTGCCTGCCTCCATGGCAAATCAGCTACCTTGGAATGAGCTTTTTTTTTTTCCTTTTAAATCTCTCTACTGATGCAATGCTTCTGCAGTGTAGACACTGGCAGCTGCAGAGGCTGAAGGCTTTTATTTGTCCACAGAACAAATAATGGATAAACAGCAGCAATGAGAGTTTCTTCAGCCCACCTCGCCAAGGAGCCTAGAGGTCTTTCTGCAGTGCCATCTTCCACGCCACTTCTGCTACTGGTTCATGGGCCAGTGCCACTGAAGTTCTCAGCAGATGATGCTATTAATACAACCCCTACTATTTATTTTTTTCTGTATGAAAGGGCATGGACATACTTGTTTTGCTTACACAGTCCTCTGAAGAGCCATTAGGTGGTACTAATGGTGCTTTCAACTGCTGGCATCTGTTCTAACCGGGGTTTGAGTAGGGGCCTTGACAGTAGAGAGCTTTCAAAAACCCGTTTGCTTGCCAGTCCCCTGAGGAATACCAACTATGTTGGTATCAACGTACTGAAAGATGTGTGATACCAGCCAGCAAGCCAGGTGCTCTCAATGACAGAGTAATAGTTTATTGAAAGAGACAGGCATGTGAGGGTGAGCTGTGAAGTAAAGATGCAAGATTTCTCTTGTGAGGCCTTTTAAACACTCTTATGGAACTACCTTGTCCAAGAAGCATTAGTTAAAAGCTTTTGGAGAGTGTTCTGTTCTGTTCCCAGATATCCCTCCCCCAGAGGCATTTACCAATCCACCGTATTGTGGGGAAAAGATAAATGCTAAGAGTCTCTCTTTCTCTTTTTGAAAATTGAGATAGTTTTAGAAGTAAAATATAATCATATTCTTTATAAATTCTCACCATTCTACATTTCTTTCCTTGACATTCCTGTACTTTTTTCCAGTGTCAGTGGCCTGAATATGGTGTAGCATAAACCAGGCTGTCACATGCTACTCATCCTGAGCAGCAGTCAGGTTAAAATGCTCACTCCTGTGTCCAAAAAAACCTGGGGTTGTTATTTTAATCATTTAAGGTGTTTTTTTTTCTTTTTCTGATAGAGAAAAAAAACCCCACAGACAATCAAAATATCCCTTCTGGTGTGAGATGGTCCCACATCCTTTTTCCTCTTTGCTTATGGCTTTTAAAGAGATCATTTCTGCAGGAGGTAGGGTTCAGCTTCCTATTTTTGGCACAGCGTCCACGCTTCTGACTTTGCATGGGAAGGGTTAGAGCTGAGAAAGCAAAGCTGAGTATTTATATTACAAGGCATGTGAGTTGTGCCTAGAGCCAAGCAGCCAGAAGTGCAGAAGGCTTGCAGCGTGTAGGTATACACCCCATTCTGCGCAGCAGACAACAACCAGAAGGCTGCCTCCATGAAAACGTACTCCCTCACTTTGGCATCCTTTCAGTCAGGCAGAAACAATGCATAGCCCAAATGCTCCAAAGCATCTTCTGCTTTGCAGTCGCAGAGGCCCGTTCATCAGCTGGTAAAGGCGATGACAGTTCCTTAAAGTTACTAGAGTTACACATGGATTTACTCCAATTAAGGACTTGGCCCAGATTCTTTTTTTTTTTTTTTTTAATGCATTAGCAGATGGCAAATATGCACTGAACACAGACAAACTACGGTTTTTTGAGGGCAATGGCTGCTTGCAATGCTAATTTGGGGCTTTATGTTTATGCAAGCTAACCTGGAGGGACACATTTCAGAGCTGTGTTGAAGCAGCAGAAAGACTCGAGCAGCGAAGTGCAGACCTGGGTACCACTAACCCATTTAAAGCTGGGGTGTGTGGATGCAGGGCTGGATGTCTGCTCATTCTGAAGAGATTCAGAAAATAAGGCAGGAGCAAATGTTAAGATATCACAACTTCATGCATTTCCTTCATTCAGTCCTTTCAAGATGAGGCCACTTGCACAACGTGGACCTCAGTTCAGTCTCCAAATACCTTCATCATGTGAAGGTATTTGGCTTTATGGTTTGGATTCAGGCCAGCTGACACTCCACTGCAAGCTGATATCCACATGTTCTCCTGGAAATGACATCCACATGAGAAAATTTTAGTGCATTGGTGTGTGGTGGAACTCAATTAGTAATGAGCATCCAAAAGTAGAGGTTGAGAGACGTGTACAAACCAGGTGTTGATAGATTTTTTTCATCTAGCAGTTCTTTTGATGCATACACCATGTCCTTATCTGCAAACTGTGGCGTGCTGTTGCAGACTCATGTGGCACAAAGGCAACACTTCCCACAAAACTCTGTTATCCTTGCTGCAGAAAGCAACCCGGGATAACCTATTGACCAAGGCTGAATAGCTTATAAATAACTAGGCACTAGTTAGTGCCTAGTTCAGACTGCAGTCACAGAATAGGAATAAAACAAAAAACAAAGCAAAGAAGAGGCCTTTTTCCTGGCAGCAGTCCTACACACAAATACAGTGGAAAGATGTGTGACACTGAGGGAAGAATTTATCCTGAATACCACTGAAGGCACATATGATCTCCACTGACCTCCAGGAGCTCCCAGCAAATGTTTTGTACCTCACTTTTTATTTCCTCGTTCTTTCCCTTACTTTCGTCAAAGAATTGTGATATCCTCATGTTAGGCCTGATATCATGTTGTTCCTCCACATAAGATATTCTTGTATGTTATAGTCAGACCATTGGTCGGACTTTTTTTTTTTTTTCTCATTTCTGATTCATTTAAGGGAACCAAGAAGCCATCGTTGTGAGTGAAAAATCACATTGACCTCACCTGAAAATTCTGTACATAGAAGACTTTAAAATCATTCCAGTGGTTACAGAATGAATCATAATATAGTAGGCATTCAGCTATTTTTTTAATAGGTGTGCTTTAATTGGACAAAAGCATAGCTGACATGTTTAACTTACACATCTATTACAGGGTAGAAATCACTTAACCACTCTGTTCTAATATGATTTCCTGTGAAGTTAGCCACATTTTGGTCAAATAATCCTGCAGAGCCAAGACTGATTTCTCTGAACATATTTGCCAGCTGGGACTCTATTAGGTTAGAGCACCTCTTCACGCAATTAGGACCTGTGGGCACTAATGTCATACAAATAAATAATAATATGTTGCCATAGAATAGTTTGGATAAATAATTCATCACACAGATTAAGTATGAACTATTTGCTCGCGCTGTTGTTTGCTGTGTCACTGGCCACAGAAGTCCCATGATATCGCTCCTGCTCTCTGGCTACACAGCTGAGGATTTTTTAACGGGAGAGTGAGGAGAGAGTAGGGGGAGCTGACTACTCTCAGTCCTGGGCATGTCCACTGTTGATAATTTATTCATGTGTTTTCTTCTGCTTGCTTGGTCCAGTTTTTCAGCTCATGTTTATCATTACAGCTCCCTGGAAGTCAGTGGAATAATATTCATTTGTCCTCTTTTGACTGAGAATGTGACTAGATAAAATTTCAGTCAGAACTGAAGAACAAGATAGAAACCTTGAGTGTTGCTAATCCTGAATCTAAGGGTCTTATTCCTTGCAGGTACTGCTCAGTCCCTGATTCAGCACAATCTTTGGAGCGTTTGCTTAAATCCCACTGACAGTAATGGCCCACAAACACATGCCGAACATAAGCGCCACAAGAAAATATTCTGATTGTGGTTCTCACAGTCCTTCTAACAGCAGATCCTTGAAATGTGAATGCAGCCCTAAAACTAAAATTCAGTTTGTCACATCCTGAAAAGCCATGGAAATGAGAAATCTTCCTCTGAATGTGTTAATGCTCGTTTTTGCTTTGAAGAACCAGCAGTTTTCAGATTATGGCTCTCGTACTTTAAAACTTAGTCCTCAAGTCCAAGACAAAAACTAAGCTATTGATTAAAACAAAAGCCATGGAGATGTTGAAAGTTCAAATAAAGCAATGAAGATCCTTAAATATCAGCATTTCTTTTGAGCCTTTTAGTGTCTTACTGACTAGAGAAGCTCAAGAAGACAAAAATAACGTCTCCCTTGCTGTGAGCCAGTGGAGCTCATAGCCCCTAGCTGACAATCTTTTCCCTTAGCTCTACAGGCTACAACCACCACATCCAACCCTTGGGGAAAAGAGTGCTAAATTCACTGAAGAGTATCAGAAATGGAAATACACAGGGAAAAAAAAAGAAAATACGCCATAGAATTTTCTGAAGCAACCGAACTTGGAGAAGACAACGGCGGGGCATTAGGTGAGTTTGAAAATAGGTAACAGAACAGACCATTGTTATTATTTTCTATTTGAACATTACAAAATTTAAAAAAAAAAACAAAAATAGCTTTGCTAGCAGTGGAATAAATTCCACTCTGTTCCACTAAGCTGCACATCTTTGGCCTGATTTTATACTCAGGAGAGTGAGCAAAGTCTGGCCGGCAGATCTACTGGTATCTACTCCTCACTCCCTTCCCACTTGGTAGCATGCTTCTTCCTGGTCTGCCTCTGTAATAGCAAAAAGCAACAGCTCCTGCTCCGTTGCTTCCCAGAATATAGCAGCAGGATCACCCCCTGCTTCCTCTCCTAGCAGAGGCTGCCCAGCAGTAACCTAATAAGCAGGGCTAGGAGGCTTATAGGAAAACATCACTGAGACTAGTTGCAGAAAGTAAATGTCAAAAAGGAAAATTCCTCTCTGGGAAGGTACATCAGGCAAGCCTTGGTCATGAACATCTGGATTTCATTCTCTAAAGTAATGTTAGCTGGACAACGTTCAGCTCCTGGGCTTGACGATCTTGGCCTGACTCTGCCAAGTGCCGATCACTCTCCATCCCAATGGGCTTCAGGGACAGTGAAAAGCACCTGAGCTCAGCAAAAGACAAAAGCCGTCATTTTGCAGGATCAAGCCCATCGCATGATGCAAGAGGCCAGTTTTCCCTCTGACACATGTGAGGGGATGAGGTGCTAAAAGATCAGTACAACAAACTGGTGCCTGCAATGTTCACATACGCAATGTTTTGGAGGCAGCAATAGTAATAATGAAAATAATAAATAATGAAAATATAAACTTGGTATGGTTTCTCTTAGATGCAAATTAAGATTTAAATACAAAAATGATAGGCTTCTGCTAATCCTTCTTAGGAAGTCATAAATTGTTAATCAGACCTTAGGCGGTGTTGTTTAATACCAACTTTAATAAAATAGCTGCCTGAAGCAGAAAGACAGTTGGGATCCTGACTCTAAAACTTTGGTAGCCTCATCCACATTTTTGTAGCCTGAGGCTCTTACACTACCATTGATACCAACTCCTTTGAAATATGCTCATTTTTTAGGCTGCTAAATTATTAAAGACCTTATTAGTAGAAAGATTAGATGGAAGAAAAGTCATCTCTGTATGACGGAAAATGGATTGGAAGAGGAAGAAAAAGTTGAGGGAATATTTACATAAAAGATACAGCTCTGTTGTTGATATACAGAGGTAATCCATAACCCATAATTCTTTTAAGAAATTAACCCATCAAATTACATCACAATGCATGACAAATTGCTACTGTTGAGCTATCCTACAATAAATTACATAGAATCATTCCTGTCAAGAGTAAAACTTGTTTGAGACTAAAAAAGCAATGTCGCTATAAGGTTATTTTCCCTGTTGTTCCATAGGATTTGTCTATCCTACACAATGTCTCACATTTCCATAATATACTTTGATGGGGGAAGCAAAAGTTCCCTTGTACGGGGTAACCAGAAAGTCTGCCAAATTAAAACTGCTTTGAAAATTGCAAGAAAAGGGGAAAGGAAGAAAAACGAGAAACGTTTCTTCCTTATTATTCCTTAATAATATTTGTCAGTCAGGTGAGCAGATCTTTAGACTAAAAAAAAATAAGCAGCAGTCATTTCCTTAAGTGCAATGCCTTTTCACTGTATGTCCAGAGCAGCTTGTTAGCATGCTAATTGTTTAGCTTAATATGCAATACAGAGCACACTTACTACTTTGAAGTGCTTATTCATGATGTCATGGATATTAGTGTATATTTCTTAATTACACAACAGGACAATCTTTCCCCCCTTCAACCTACACTTTCTGTTGCTCTGATTGGTTTCTCTAACTAGCCAGAATAATCATTTTGCCACACAGAAGCAGATAAGGAAAAAAAAATGTAAACAATTTTAAAGCCATTTTAATTTAATAACAAATTGGGAGCTGTACTTTGTGTTAAATTAGCACTGCAAGCTTCATATCAATTCAAGGCAAGGTTCCTTGTTTGTTACCGCTTAATTAATCAGTCCTGTTTCCATCTAAATGAAAAGTTTTCTCCTCTCCCCTATCATCTCTAATATCTCATTTCAGGCAGCACATCAAGTTAATCTTGCTTACATTAGCAACTTATTTCTAATGGCTCAGCTCAGCTTTTTACAATAATTCATCCTATCCCAGCTTGCAGCTGAATCCCGCTTGGTCTCTTTGCTCTGTTCGGACAGTCAGAGTCAACAGTAAAACAGCAAGCGCAGAGCAAGCTCATCCAGCCCCGTGATGCACTGTGTGAGGACAAAGACCTACTTCCAACACACTGATGTCTACTGAACTTTTGGCTTCCCGGCATGTCTTGTCTTCCCAGAGGCAACGTGGTGCTTAGGGACATGGTTTAGTGGTGGACTTGCCAGTGTTAGGATAACAGTTGGACTCGATGATCTTAAAGGTCTTTTCCAACCTAAACAATTCTATGATTCTAATGTCCACAGAGCTGGGCAAAGGATCGCTATCTTATAAAACAACAGATAAGCATGAAACAGGCCAATGGAAGAAAAGAAATATGTAAGGGAAGGAGAACATAGAAAGTTGGGTGGTGCCTGAAAACATGTCCTCATTACCCTTTACACAGTCTGTAAATAAAGCTGGGATAACCATGAGTCTTGCACTACCATCAGTAGTGTATATAAAAAATGTCAAACCTTCCACCATGTCACCTTTGAAGGAAGTGAAGAATGAGACTTGAAGCACCAGCTGGCTGAGCATCTCCTCCTTGTGCTCACCCCACCATTCCCAGAGGTGGAAACTGCTGCCGCTGCCATATTCTGGTACTTTCTATCACCGTGGTAGGCAAGCACACTAAGTTTGGGATTTAACAAAAGACCTCTGTTGTTTTGGATTGCACCAGCCTGGCCCCAGTCAAACACTTACTGAAGCTCTGGTCGCTGGTAGCCATCTAGTCTATATGCTTACCATTGCTAAGTTCAGCCTCCAGAAGTAAGTTTTCTGGCTGCCTCCTGGGGCTGGGATGCCTAACCATGTCAGGATGCCTGTTGCTAACCCCCCCCCCCGCCCCCGGCTCCCCCTGCTCCAGGCAGCACCACTGCTCCAGCAGCTCTGTCCGGCAGTGACCCACAGCCTCTGAGACGTAACAGATACTTGCTCGGGTCAGGGCTCGAAACTAAATCTTCACCAGAGGTGCCTGCATCACATGAAGGCTGGTTTTAATGCCAGTTTGACCAAACATAAACACCTCTGTAATAAACACAAAATACACTTAATATTAAATGAGCCATTCCAAGAGGACAAAACCTGTTTGTTCCTGAGTAACCCCAGTATTTACTTTTGCTTATCCAGGATTCAGGATGGTATTGCAACAGGAAACAAGGATGTGCAGTGTATTTTAACCTCCTAGATTTGCGGCAACCAGCTTCTGACCTCACGTTTACCAGCCTGGTTGAAATTACAACCTGTTGCTAAGGAAAACTCTGTCATACCTTAAAGTAACTGTGATATCAAGTAGCTTTGAGATATCTGACAAATGAATTACGGTAGATTAATGAGGAGCCACTTCAGAAATGCTCCAAAAGACACCCTAAAATGTTACAATGTGATAATACATTTCATTTAATAACAATATAAATTCTGTGCTGAGAAAAATGGGAGTCTGTTTTTGTGTGTTTTGTTTTTTTTTTTTTCCAAGAGGAAGAGGAATCCTTTCTACAAATCAGAGTGCACACTTCTGTTTCTGATGGGAAACGCTGCTCTGAAAAGCACTGAATTTCAAAGCTGCTTGAGATTAGATTGTCTGCAGAATTGTGCTGATGGCTGTAAATATCAATAAATAAGATACACTGGGCCAGATTTTTTCCTCGGATGCTTATGCACTGCTTCCTCTTAAGTGCAGATGACCTGAAGACACAGGCACCAGAAGGAAGAATCTGAGCTAAGAATTGGCTTTAGAGATAAAACACACAGCGACACTCACACAAAGGAAAGATGCTCCTGTTATGTTCCAGCAGACCCAGCCAGCAAGCGACAATCTCAGTCCAGTCCTCTGCATCCCCGCTGCAACTGCCCCCAGCTGCTGATGGGAGCAGAAGGACTGCAGAGAATCCATCGCCATGCTGTACAAATGAGCCAGGGCTATATTGCTGAGGGGCTTCAATGGGAAATGATGATCATTCCTTACACAGGTTTTTTTCCATCCCCACTTTTCCTAGTGTACTATTTAAGGAGACCAAGTATACAAATTTTTGGAGGTCACGGTTTGGTCACCATGGAAATAATTGCAAAGTTGTAAACACTTCATTACAGGATCCTGACATCTTGATCCAGGAAGGCACTTAAGTATTTAAACAGTCTTGTGGACTTCAGTGCAGTTTATTGGTGTGTTTAAAAGTAAACTGCTCTGGGACCAGGTATGATAAGGCGGAGAGAGAGAAGAACACTGCTTTGTTTGTAGCAGAAATAACTTGGTAATTATCAGCAGTGAGAAGGGAAATACCGTAGCAGGGCATTCATATTATTTAGACTTAAATGGAGTTTAGATGAAATACAGGGTTTTATAAAACTGTTTGGCACAGCATGAATTGCTTAAAGGGATGTGGCTGGTGGACTTAAAAGTTGCTTCTGCATCTTTTTCCCTTTCAGCAGTGACAGCTAAATTGAGCACCAATTTCACAAAAGGAATTTGCTCCCTGAAAGGGATTCTAACTCTATATATTCCTGCTCTGTGATCTGCCAGAGCACTCTTCGCACTGTGAAAATGAGGAAATAGGCTTTCTTGAATTCTTGTAGTGGTTGATCAGTTTGTGAGGCCAGCTCCAAAACCATTAGTAGGTGGCATGCAGCTCAGAACCTGGTACTATTTGGATCTAACCCTGCCATATAACTTGTAAATTTAACGTGTCTTTTTTATGTGTCTTTTTCTACTTCTCCCTCTATTTATTTATACTAGGATCAGTACCCACGCCAGGGGTGTTGGTGTACGCCATGTCCTTATTCAAGTAACTTCCCTTTGACTCACCTTCATATCTATACACTAGGAATGCTGCTCCTTAGATGTTTACAAAGCAGAGGTGCTTTGAAATGAATTCATACAGGCATGGACATGAATAAGAGAGAGTGTGGTGTGACCTCTGGCTGCCCCAAACTACGGGCAGCAGCATGCAGAAAAGGCAGCCTTTTATGAAACTTTTTTTATTCCCTTCTCTCCCACAGGCATAAGTAGGTGGGAATGGACTAAGCAGGCAATGGTAAAGAAACTCTGTGGCCAGTTCAACTGGGCCAATGCAGAGAGGAAGGTCATCCCCACCTTGCTTGGGGACAGCTCAGATTACTTTCTCCCGGGAATAAGATATTCAGTCTTGTCCCAGACGGCTCTAGAGCTACCCAGCCTCTCCCTTTCCCTCCATACAGAACACACCTGAACAAACAAGCAAAAAACATCCAGAAAATCCTTTGGGGAGAGAGTGTCAAAGCAGCTGCAAGGAGTCCTTGAGAAAAATAATTGGCTTTCTTTTGGATGAAAAAAAGAGACCCAAATCTGCTTTTTTTCCCCCATCTGTTCTTTGATCAGCTCCAACAACTCAAGTGAGCAGCAGAGAGGCAGGAGGGTTGACTGTAAGCTGTACTTGCTGTAAAATCCTGGTTCAGCATCCCTGCTGTGCTACGGCCTCTTCATGTGACCTTGGGCAAGTCACTCACCTCAGTTGTGATTTGCTTCTCCCTGCTGTAGAACAAGGCCAATTATACAGGCCTATCTCGCAGGGGGGGCTGTGTGGTGAAGACTTATTTTTTAGACATTGTGGAATACTTGAACAGGTTTTGAGTGAAGGCCCCGTGTCGAACAACTATGCCTTGTCCCTTACTTGAAGCAAGACTCCCAAATGTCCACAGAGCATCTCACAATGATAGTGTTACTTTTTTTGGCAGGATACTATAAGCTATTTCATTTTCTTTTTGTCCACAAAGTTGCTTTTGTCAAATAATGATTGCCAGACTAATGACACCCTAAAGTTACAAACCACCAGGCACTAAAAGAGAATCAATTCAGTGAGGAAACAGATTTCACCTGAATGCTTAGGGCAAAACTAAAAGCAACGTGCTTTTAATTATTTTTGTTAATGTATTGGAACTGGGGGGGATGAGGGAGGAGGACACATGGGTATCTTTCTAAGCGAGAGGGCTTTCCCTCAGGTGAGAGTGTCGGTACAGAGGTTGGCCCCTGTGCTGCATGGTGTCAGCACCCCAGTTGGGACCCACAGGCACACATGGCTCTCCCACCACTCCACTGCCTCACGCGCAGGACAGGTCTGGATCCCCACGACATTTGAGAACGCAAAGTGGAGTTACCGTCAGAGGCAAGTATTTTCTTTGAGTTTGGTCTTACCCTTCACACCAAAGCAGATCTACATGCTAACGATCGTGTTGATTAAGCAGCCTTTGTGCTTATAGAAGCTATTAACTGACAATTGAAATGCAGCAGTTAGGGAGTAAGCAGCTCTGCCTTACACCCAGACAAGCACGCACCTGCAGTACCTGGGGAAACTCGACTAGTGTTTAATTTCTGTGTTAATTTTCAGTTCCTGCTGACCCTTCTCCTAGGTCCTCCTGCTCTGGCTCTGCGATTAGATGCAGAAGTGGGAATGCTGGAAAGATACACCACCTATTATCTCACAGGCAGCTGTAAACATTACAGCAAGATAATGGAATTAGTTTAGCTGAGAGGAATTAAGGTACCCAGATAGTACAGGACTGATCTCATTCATAAAGTGCTCTCTTCTGTGCGTTGCGGTGTGTCACTAGGGAAGAGCTGAGGCGTTACAATGGGTATTTATGTTGCAAATCAAATCTAATAGTCACATTCTGGCTAGAACTAAGGACTTTCTGAATATATATAAATACACATGTATATCCTGACAGGACAGGCTAATTAATCCATAAAATATTTGCCCACAATGCCGGAATAAAGCCATTATTGAACAGGTTACTTAAAACATAGCAAGGTTGGCACTGTTCCTGAATGCGACCAGATGGAAATGTACATGCTTTTTTGTTTGTGTGCTTGGCGAAGAGAAGAGTATGGAGAGCGTGTCTTGTGGCTGGGTGTGAAGAAAGATAATGCAGTATCAGTGTAATCTTGGATGTTTCAGCACAGTGCTATCAAGTGCTCTGGCACCATCACAGTTAAGCAATCACTTCTGTGCTCAAAGCTTCTTTTTGAGGTCCAACACCATAACTCATGAAGGACACCATGCCAGACGTGCCTTTTCCATCCTGGCAGGGCTCGCAGGCTCCCCTCACCAGAAAGGTGCAGTTTCCCTTCTGCATCAGCATTACTCCTCACCGCTGCTAAGGGAGTTGCAGCTGCAGGAAAACTGTCTTTTCTGGTTTATTCTGAAAGAGGAAAATACTTGGAGGAGTGGGCAGCTCCACGAGACTGGATGTACCAACCAGTAACATTAATTCACACCACTCTAAATAGTCCTGAACTACAGATATGCTATTTTCTTCTGGGAATGCTCCTATTAACAAACAAACAAAAGCATAAATACAAATATTCACAGTATTTGTTTGGGCCTTTCAGTGCCAAGTGCACAGCCAGGAAAATAAATAAAGTGGAAGACAATGTTGGCAACCAGCCACACCTGGAGTAAGTACAGGAGGTGGTCACGGGTGCAAGGAGGGATAACGCTGCCTGAAATAGGGAGGAGAAACAGCTGATGAGTGATCAGGATTAGGATACACAGCAGTGCCCTGGAAAAGCTTAGGAACCCGAGTCTGGGTGGACTCACAACAGATATTGGCCAGTCATTGCGGAAGGATGAGAGAGAAGCTCTTAGGCTGAGATTTACAGCAAGAAAAACCCAAACGGATGTGAAGAGAAGTACTCAAATTTTAAAAATGCTTCTCTCCAGCACTTTCTCCACCTAGTTCCACTGCAGCATCACTCACAACACAACCCAGAGAGGATGACTTTTTCTGCTGATGATTTGCATTAATTATGCATTCTTCAGGGGTGTTTTTAAAACTCAGACAAGGACTAATAATCTGCCCTATACCTTTTGTTAAACAATAAAGACAGATAGCAGCTAGGTTTAATCGCACTAAACATTCCCTCTACATCTCTTCTCTCCCTATCCCAAATGAAGCAAGGCGAGATGTCGTAACATCTCTCTCTGAGGAGAGCCCAGTTTCTCCAGACCCCTCGGAAAGGGCTGCCATGACTAAGCAAGCAGTATGAGCAAACCAGCTGCTACTGGATTTTTATCTCAACCAGAACACATTTAAACTTGAGAACCATGTTTATATTGCAAGTTGAATCCTGCATAGAGTCAGCAGAAGAGATTGGGTTTGGTGGCACACACAGCCGTTCACTTCATGTGCAGTATGGGGGACTCACTTTAAAGAGTTATGTTGAAAAGGTCCTGAATTTGGGCCCACATGGCAGTCAGGATAATCACAACTAAGTTTATCAGCCTTGTTTCTGAGAGTTGTGAACCCACGTAATTATTTAGAAAAAAGAAAAGGAAAAAAAGAAGCAAGCCCCAAATGACGCAAAGCCTTTGAAGAAATGGGAACAGTTACTGCAGCTAACTAGGTCTTTAAGGGGTTAATGAAGAAGTCTCCCTAACACCCAGCTTCCAAGGCACAGGCCCTCCGTGGCATTTCCCGCACGCTTATGATAATCAAAAGATACTGAAAACCAATTCTACTGTATTCTGGTATAATTGCAGCAGAGCCACTAGAGGAATTGCAACCATTATGCAAGATGAGGCACCATCACAGTGGGGCCTGCTGTTTCCAACAGATTCTACCCACTCATTTTTATAGATTTCAGCTACCTTTCATTTTAGCAATTAGCCACCATTTCCAAGGAGATCCATAAGCAATTTCCTGCCCGTCTTGAGCCATAATGCTACAAGATTGCACTAGCAAGTGAACATAGTATAAAAGTAGTCAACAAAGAGCAGACGGCACACTAAAAAATTCCGTTAAGCAAGAAAAGGAGATCACCATTTCCTTTAACAACAGATAAATGCCAATGCCCTCTAGATCTGCTTGACCACTACACAGCGCACAGGCATCCACTGGAAAACCCAACAGCGATTCCTTCCAAACCCTGAAATACTGTGGAAATCTATCAACAAGCAGCAGATCAGTGTGCTGAAATCTTCAGTCAAAGCAAAAATTATGTAGGAGACCTGAGGGTATAGAGGACTGGGGGGAGGATCCTGCCCTGAGGAACCCAGTGTGCCTTGAGTAGAGGGTTGCTTGCAGAGACAAGGTGCTCTGGCAGAATCTCAGCTGGTGAGAGCACAGGCACATTCATAACTTCTGTCAAGTTTGCATTAGTTTCGAGATCTTCAGCAGAAAGGAGGGAAAAAAACCCACAACATTTTTTAACATGTATGTTTTGCTTTCAAGGAAGTCTCTCAACTAAATATTATTGAAACAGCAGGTGGCAAAATGCAAACTTTATGAAACGAAAGGCTGCCTTGAGCCGCAGGTTACCGTTTGCATGGGAGAGCTGTGCAAGGGAGGGAAGGAAGAGTCAGAAGTTAAGGTGCATATTTCTAGCTGAACAACTTGGTTAGAAAATGATGACCATGTCTATAAATGTAATCTTTGGAGTGCTGGCATGGAGATATGCAAGAGCTGTGAACTGGTGTGAAAACTAAAATACCTAGACGGACTAATAAGTCCCTACGGGGACCCCAGTTCCTTAAATGGCTGCAAAGGATAATTGCAGAGAACTACAACAGGACTGAATCAATGCCACTTTCCCTGGGAAAAAAAAAAAAAAAAAGTATTGCTGCCTCTGATTACGTTATTCTGAAAAGACTGGCTGCTTTCTTCCTCCCTCCCCCAGCTCAAAAGTCAACTGCAAGCCACTAGAAATATGTCCAGAAAGATTATGGTACAGCTGAAAGCCAGAAGCATATGAGATTATATATTTACCGGTGCTGTGTCAGATAACATCTGAGAGGAGAGGAAAAAGGGATTCAGCCCTGCAGTCTTTATTAGCATGTTTGGGCTTTTTAAAGGAGCTATCTGATTGAGTCATTGCTGCCAGGCCTTTAAAACTGTATATATCCATGATAAAGGAATCTACTTGATCTTGATCACAAGCCTCCAAGCCCTACCCGACTCTCCTGTGACATACAAACTTATTGCCTTTAAACAGGAATTAGAAAAAAAGAAATTAATAGGGATGCATCATTACCCATAGCATTATATTGCTCAGGAACAGATGTTAATCAATTTTATGGAATGCTTTAAGTAATATGCAAGCACTTTTGCACAGAACTGACTGCATAATAGAGATTTTAGCCCAGCAAATACATGAGACAAGCCTTTATCTTGACTGGGAGAGTTATGTCTATTTTGATTAAAACCAAAGAGGTCTGCACATTCAAGCAATTTTACTCCCTTGGCATTATGTTATTTCCAGGGTGCTATTACATATGGTCTTATGACAAAAGGGAATGGAAATAACCTCACTTTTGGTTGTAGTGTTCTCCTTGCGCATATGTTCATGCACATAGCTCATGAAGTACACATGTAGGATATATGAACTCACAGGTTCCTGAATAGACAAGAAAAACTACTCTCTATTCCAGCTGTGCTAGAAGAACAGTAAATTTGGAGAAAGGACTGACCTTACACTCTGTAAGTAATTTTTGCTACACGATCTCCCATGCAGTGCTAACAGAACTTTAAAATCCCACACCATACACAAGTACAAGGAAAAAGGTGCCTCATCTTCTCAATTTGTATAAAAGTAGCAGCTGTGCCATCGTGCTGGGAGTAATTTTGGTCATTAAACTTCTTGATCCTTGAATGTCATCAGGAGTTACTTAGGTGACCGTCCACTTGCACTTACAAAGTACTGCATTTAACTCTCCATAAAATATGGATTTTATTGCAGCAGTGACAAGACTTCTTTCCACAGCCACTGACCTCTACTGCTATTGCTTATCTCTTGACTCAACCTTTTGCATAAGAACACATATATATAGTATACATACTGTGTATTGGTTTCCCTGTGTGTGCATGTAGGTGTTATATACATGTGAATATATAAATAGTTCAATCTATCTGACATACAAAGTATGTTACTAGCTCCTTAGAAACATTTACAACATAACCAAATTCAGCACTTTCTTTCTGCAATTATCCAACTTCTCTCCTGTAAAATGCCTGTACGCCTACCCCCTTCCTTCCACCACCTCCATCACTCCCCAGCCCGTTCCTTTATCAAATAAAAGACTTCACATTTGTCAATTCCTGTAACGTCCCCAGATCTGCCCCCTCTGCCCCCTTCTTTTCGCTGAGAGAGCGCCTCATTTCAACTGTGCTCTACATTCAGCTCTGCACTTTGCCTCAGATTTTGCTCATGATCCGAAGGGTTTTGCCCTGTATCCGTTTCACAGCAGCTAGGTAGTGTCAAGAAACCGAGACAGATTTTTTTTATTATTATTTTCTAGTTATTCATCACGCTTCTCCTTTTGTTGTTGTTGTTATTATTATTATTATTCCCTTCCAAAAATACACGACCTGCTCCTGCTCTCACCACCTCCCCTCGACCGAAGTGTCTTGCTGGTGATGACAATTCCCAGGAAAACGCCGCATCCCTTCGCCTGACTTTAAAATGACAGCAAACGTGGTCCCCACACGCCTCGGAGCCTCCGGGCACGCCGCGGAGCCCCGGGGGGGGACACCCCGGCGCGGCGGTGGGTGCAGAGCCCTCCGCAACACAGCTGCCAACTTTGAAAAATAAGTGCTTCCCTCCCCCCCCGCCCCCCTTTTAATTAGCATTCCCAATAAGCACGGCAAAAAGGGAGAAGAAAAAAAAAAAAGGACGAAGGCAGCTGCCTGGTGACAGTTGAAACTTGCTGCTAAAGAAGTGCAAAGCCGCATCTCCTTACCGGCAAGCAGGGACGACGGGGCCGAGCCTCGCCCGGGTCGGCGGCGCGGCGGCAGCGCGGCTCCCCGGCCCCTTCTCCCCGCCGCTCAGCCTCCCCGCCTCTCACTGGGGCTGCCGCTCGGCCAGCAGCACTTTTTAACTCCAGCATGCAGGCAGCCCAAGCCGAGGGGGCTCTCTATCTGATTGGTTTCCATTCAGTGCTCCTGATTAATAAAAAAAAAAAAAAAAAAAAAAAAAAAAAAAAAAAAAAGGTGGGGGGAGGGAAAGGGGAAAAAAAAAAAGCCAAACTCCTCCCTCCCTGCTTGCCTCCCTGGCAGGCGCACACACACACGCACACACACACACACACTCCACACACACACACACACACACACACACGCAGCCTCGCACACACACGCACTCCTGGCGCCGGCGCTGCGGATGCTGGAGCCGCCGGAGCTGCCGCACTGGGGACGGGGGGGCGCGGAGCGGGCGCGGAGCGGGCGCGGGCGCGGAGAGGGCTCCTCCGGGCGGGCAGGGATTTGCAAGTGAATGCGGTGGGAGGGCAGAGGGGGAGGGCTGTGCTATGGAGCCCCCCTTCCCCCCCGAGAGCCGCTCCGTGCTTGAGGTGGAGAGCAGCCAGCTTCTTCCTAATCGTTTGGTAGTGATAGTAAAAGCAGAATAAAATCGGGGGAGGGGGGAATAAAGAGGAGGGAGAGACATGCTCCTCTGTTGGAACTGCGTGTTTCTGCTGTGCGGCTTCTCATCCTCGGAGCCGTTTTTAAGTCCTTCTCTTGACACCAGAGATGCCTGACTGGTCTTTTCCCACACTTCCCGGGAACTTCTTGGACTTGATGAATCAAGAATCTCGGTGAATTATTAATGGAGATGACACTTTGTGGGGGTGATCACATGTGGTGGTTTCTACGTGAATGAGAAGCAGGGAAGGAGGATTTTCAGGTGCCTGCCTTTGCTTGCGCCCCCTCTTCCCAGAGGGCCCCCCACTAACAAGGTTATGACTAATCTTAATGCAGAACGAACTGAAATCTCGGGTTTTGCCATGGGACTCGTGGAGCCCCTCTGCACGCATGCACGTTGTACAGCCTCCCCCCCACCCAAGTCTAGCCTGGAACAAGGCTTTAGGTGTTTTAATCTAAACATTAAATGACAAGATGGAAATTGCCTGCCAGTTTATTATTTACCTGACAAGAGTCCACTCCAATTCAGCTGCACGGTGTGCCCTTAAGATTCATGGCAAATGTTGCAGGAAGTGAAGCTTTCTGCCATTTACCTCTCACATCTCCACAGTCTTAGGTTTGACCTTTATGATGTATTTTTTTCCCCTGCTAGTCAATCTTAAGTCATCTTTTTTTTTTTTTTTTTCCTTTTCCTTTTTCTTCCCTTCCTCCTACCCACCTCTCACAATTTCTGCTTGCTGTATACCTTAAGGATGGGTCTGTGCTGGCTCCAAGCCACCTTTGTGTCCTCCTGTTTCTGGACCATTTCAAGGCTTTTAGTATAATTTAAATACTCTGAGCACCAGAAGTTCAGGTAACAATCTTGCTGTTTGTGCTGTAATTTCTACAGTGCTGCAGCACCATCTCCACGGCACAGCTGTTATCCCTGAAACTGGTACCGGGCTCCTTAAGGCAGCCTTCAAGCTACTCCCTACAGTCACTGTGTTGGTGGAGTCCTTCAGCACAGCACTGGGCTTTTGAGGACTCTATATGATACTTACAAAAGCCAAAGCAGTGTAAAGATGCTGGATTCTGCTTTCCGTATGTTTGTGAACTCTACTTAAGCAAATCAGCCAGAAAAGCCACATAGGTACCACTGCCATTATCTAGCCATTTTAGTCTTTCCACACAGCTGAGTTTTTCCAGTCTGCAGATCGTTTTGATCGCTCTTCTTTGAGCTTCCTCTAGTTCCCTTTTTTTTTTTTTTTTTTTTTTTTTTTTTTTTTTGGCAATAACAGGTCAGGAGCTCAGTGAATATTTGCAGCGTATTCCCACGAGAGCCTTCTGGACACAGTCTATCTCTCCTTTGTGACAGACCACATTTGCAGGCTTTCTTTTTCCCTGCCATATTGCATTGTCAATGTCTGATTCACTGCCCACTCTGACCCTGAGGTCTCCTTGGGCATTATTCATTCCTGGATGTGTCTCATTCTGGCTAGCTTTAATAAGGTTGCTTTTTTTTTTTTCATTATTTCCTCAGACAGGACAAGGTTATTTATGTCCAAGATGGACTTCTGTATTTTGTCAGAAAGGAAGAGTTAGTTCAGGAACTATTGTGTTCTCCAGAGCATGTGCATGAGATTTTTATCTTCTCATTAATTATATGAATTTGTGGTTGACAATTTTAAGTCCATAGCTGTGTGAAGAAAACTTTTTTCATTTTTGAGGGTCATCATTGTCAAGATGGTACTCTTCCTTCTCAACCCTCTTCTCTTGACAGCTATAATGATATTAGAATTCCCAGACTAGATCAGGTCATTAGCCCATGAAGTGTCCTGTACCTGACACATTAGCCAAGTGAAAGGCTCAGCTAGGATTGTGAAAATTAATCAAGATCAGCATTGGTTGAAATCAACTTCCCTGTCATGAGGTGGAGAATTTAAGAAGATTCAAAGAAGACTGAATGTTTATGAGTCTAGCTAAGACAGGAAAGGAGAGAAAAACTCTTTTTTTTCAGCTCTTGAACCAATCTAATATTTGGAAATCAGGATGAGTATTCCATGTAAAACACATTGTCTCACACCTATCTTGTCTGCAGCTCTTCTCTGAAGCAAGTATTCCTGCTTCAGAGACAGACACAGCACTGAATTACCCAGAATGAAGATCCAAAGTGGCAACTTCTGCCTCTGGGATCTCTGTGGAATGCCCAAACCCTGCAGACTGTGACCGAAATGTCCATGAATCTCAGCCACCAGCACAAAAACAAAATACAGCATGAGCTAGGAATATGTGATGGTTTTCTTGAAGCTATTCAGGAGAAATCCCGTTTCCAAACCATGGAAGACGTCTGTGTGGGATTTAAGGACTAAAGAAAAATCCTGAAGCTGGTGAAAAGCCACCTATGATTCACTACAAGCTACAGTATCTATGAAACAATCTGAAGGTCTCACTTTGTAACTCCTTACATGAATCAGGCACTTCAGAGTTTTCCCAGCCCTGCTTATTTTCCAAAAATGTGGAAGGACCTTATTCTGAATTTATAAAGAGGAAACCTCAGTCTCAGAGAATTTCTCTTCACTCTTTTCTGCCTTTTTTTTTGGGGGGGGGGGGGGGGGGAGAGGGGGGCACAGGGAGAGAGAAAACATTCCAAAAAAGAGTATGACTACAGTTTCGCATCACTGCAGTAGAAGGGAAAAAAATTTACATTGAACCTAGTAGGCAATCAGATGATGCCAAAATTTTTGAGGTAGAATAATTTATTAACTTGGCGTCACATCATTACGGATGTTATGCATGGTCCTATCCAGATCTTTAAAAATCCAGAGTTTAACACTTCTGACCTTCTGTGACAATGAATTCCACAGGTGAACTGCATACAGCATAAATGTGTCTTTGTTTCTTTGTTTGCTTTATATTTATAGCCTTTTAATTTCAGTGTCAGTTTTATATTAAGTATCAAGAAAATAATGAGCTCCTGAATAATTTTAACCATATTTTTCATTTATTCTTGCTAATAGAATTATTTTTTTTTAAATTTTTGCTTTTCCAAGCTTGAATGCAATGTCTTCTAAGTTTCTAAACCCAATCCTGTAGATCTATGTGCAGTGATCAAGGATTAGCAAGACAATTGTAAGGGGCTGAGATAACATGTCATAATTTACCATTCCTCAAGCGAGACATGCTTCTCATAGCACTGAAACCGACCCTTGTGTTTTCCTAGTCTTAATCTGTTGCAAATAAATACAAAAGAAACAGGTTAGCTCCAACCACTTTCCCGTCTTCTCCTGTCTACACCTGTGGTCTGCTGGACCACTGGAGGAGTGATGGTTTGCCAGACAGTGCGCAGTGATTGCATGCAACTCTGCATTGCATATTTGTTCCCCTTCTCTGGATAGTTTTGTTCTTTGTTGATGTCCTTCCTCCAATGAGGCCCCCGAAATTGGAGAAAGAGGTTATTCCAGCAAATCTGAATGCCTTGTTCTAATTTGAGTTTGTTTGATGTTTTAGCCCCTTCTAGAAGTGATGAAGAAAAGCAGGTGATGGCTTGATTGGTTGCTTCATAAGCCACATGAGGAACTACTCCATTTCTGCCTATTCCATAGATATTTTAAAGTGATGGAGATTCCCATTGTGAGGTACAAAAGAACAAAGAGGCAAAATTTGCATCAGAGCTTGCTGATTTCATGGAAACATTATGAAACCTGCCTGGTTTTTCTTAGCTTGCTGTCTGAACCTCTCAACTGCCTCCCAAGTAGGGAACCTGGAACTGCAAATTCTTGCAGTTTTATGGCTTCTCAAGTGTCTGTCTTTCCCCATTTAAGTGGTGAAAGTCAGGAAATGAAGGTAATTAGAAAACAGTAATAACATTTTTGGTTTATCCTTGAAACAGTTGTATTTATTCATTAATAGTGTAGCTCCTCTTAACAAACTGGAACTTCTGTCATCTTGTCCTGGTTGAAGATGAGAATTCATTTTAAAAAGTGTTCTGGAAATTCAATTTTCCAGTCAACTACCATGCTAGCTATTCCTCTGCTGCTCTGTGTCCATCTGAACTGTTCCAAATAGCACCATTTTTCTTTAAGAAGTAGCTATTACTTCTGAATTGAATAATCCTGGCCATCATGGCCCTCCCCCAATTTTTCCTCTGGTGTCTAGTCCATGTCTTTTTTGCCTGGAGATGGCAAAAACAATCTCATTTTGAGTTAAACTCATACTAAAACAGATATTTTCAAAACTGTCATACACCTCTGAATTTCTTACCTCTTCTAATTCCAGTGGTATTAAAATATCACAAGAACAGCTGTTGTTATGTTGCTTCTGGAGTCAGTAATTACAGAATTGTGTTGTGAAAGTAACAAGCTAAAAGGTGGCAGATAAGTTTCACATACATCTAGTTTAGGTATGTTCAGCTGACCTGAACCTTCGCATTTTAGGGTTCACCCCTCTCTCATTGCAAACTACAAGGAAACTCTGCTGTTAAGAATGACAGTAAGGGAGTCCTTCACCTCTGCATTACCAATATGTCTGACTGATCATTCCTGACAGAAGCATAAAAATGTCAGCATAACAAATAAGACATGTAAATAGCAGCTAATGCCTCAGGAATTTCATTGCCTCAACAGGTACATGAGGTTATAATTGCTCTAATCAGCACTCCCACAAGCAGTTGCCACTTCTACTTGCCATAGAAGAGGCCTGAAAGGACAGAAACATCTTCCATTCAAAACACCACAGAGATCAAATACATCACAACCAGTATGGTCTTTAAAACCAAAAGCTTGCATCATTAGGATAAGCGAGGAGCCAACACACATCTGCATGCATGGGATAGCAGCAAATGGAAAATCAGATTCTATCCCTCTAGCTAAATAATCGTACAATAAAATCAGTTCATTACCAAATTTCACTGTAAGTCATTTGGATACAGTCCGAATCTTGATAGCTTCCCTGTAACTGATAAGAAATGTTATCAGTGATCCTCTAATGCTGCTGTTGTAGGAGTTGTTAGTCATGGGCACTAGTCAGAATCTGTAGATGTTACTCCTTTCCGCATGCGATGTTATTACAATAACAGTAGAAGGCAATGCCATTTTGCCAGCTCTGTCAAAGTTTTCGGTGTTTTGGGAATATTTTACAAAATGCACGTAAGTATTTTTCAAGAAATGCTTCATTTTCTGAAAAAAACTCCCTTTAATTTATTGCGGAACCCACAGAACTCTTCTACAGGGTTGCATTTGCTATCAAAATGCCCCACTTTGGCCATGAAACCTATTATTTATTTGTGTGAAGCTAACATTCTTACCAGTCCCCTGTCTGTTTGTATCCATCGATTCTCTCTTCTCTTAGAGCTCAAACTTTCTGTGTAAAAGTCACCATGGTTTAACCAGTTACTTGTCACTGCCTGAGCCACAGTAACTGTCTGTGTGTACTCTCAGATGGTAGAGAACACCATGTAATTTGACTTTGTCAATCCCTTTTCACTGTGGACTGAGCTAAAAAGAATTATCTTCCATTTGTTCCTGGCTAAGAGTGCCTATATGAACAGTTACTATGCTTCAGCTGATGTAGGCTACTCGCTGTGCAGTAATAACTTGCGAGTCTGACATGAACACACTTTATATTTTAATAACCTCTGGAGAATTGACTGTCTTTTCTGCCTCTGCTTGCACAGCACCTAGTACAATGGGAGAAAAAGCACTAAGAAAGTCATGCAAATAATTAATACATCAAAATCACAGTGTATTTTTCAGTAGTACACACAAGCACACATCCACTCGCAGACTTCCTGGCCCAGAGGGTTTGTCACCTAAATAGAGCTGAAAGGCAAATGCTGAAAAGGCAAATGAAGAGATGAAGTGAGTTAAGCTTCACGCAGCAGGTCGGTTTAGATCTGGGGATAAAATCCAGACCTGATTCCTACTCCGCTCTAGCTCACACCAGTGTCTTATCCTCTTATTCACAGTGCCTGCCACGTCTGGTTCCTAGCAAAGGTTTCAATCCAGGCATATCTTTGTCATTTCTCAGATAAGTATTGCTGAGAACCACAGGTCATTCCTTCCCCCCAGCTGATCAGTTCCCTCTTCTCAGGATTATGACTTAGCCCAAATATTCATCTTTTGTGATAACACTATTGATGCGTATACCTGTCTGTGTGTTAGGTTAGGTCATCTACACAAGGAATAGTAGATCATTTTTGAGTAGTTTTCTAAAAAGTGGTGCTTTGCTTTCCCCCATCTCCTCCACTTTTTGATTCATATAGTCCCAAGTATATTCCTTGCATGACTGCAATGACCTATGGAGTTACACCAGGGTTGAATTCTGCAACACACACCTTACACTAAGGTTGCAAATGCACATTGCATTTTTCTTAACAAAGCAGTTTAAGTCATTTTCCCCTCATCTACCTGTGGGCTAGTCACTCCTGCCTCTGCCCCAGTTCATCTCTCTCCAGAGTTTTGTCATCAGAACCGTCTGTGGGATGTGCTGTAAGCTGGTCACAGAAACTGACGTGGCTAAAAATGACTTGCCAAAGTTAGTTTTGTAAATTAGATCATTTGAGTCGCCTGTTGTAGTGGTAAATCTGAGGGAATGGTGAACTACTGCATCTCTGTGTATGTGCGGGAGAGTGGTGGTTGGGGGAAATTTCTTAAATGACTAAGTCATTGGAAAAAATGTAGTGTCACATTACACATTAAAAGATACATTCCCTTTTCAGGAGAAATTATATAGCAGCATAGTAATAAAAATGATGAAAAGTCCCCAGGATATTTGTGAAAGATACTTCTCTAGCTATATACAGAATTTGCAAAGTGAGCTAGAGTTTTGTATTAGCATTTACTTGAGCTAATCAGCAAATCTGCTACTGCCTTTCTACTTGCCAACTGATATTGTCATCCCAGAGGAAACAAACACCCTTTACACCACAGCTTCGTGGGTTCTCTGTATGCCACTTGCATTATCTAAGCAATATAACTTGATGTTCCTGATGCTTGGCTGAAGGCAGGGGCCTAGCAAAGCTCTTGAGGAAATTTCACATGGGCTATTTTATTCTTCCGCACAATATGTCTTATTTTTTTCCTTCCTTCTTCTTTTTGTAATTCCTCTCATCTGCTTCCTCACAAAAGCCTTCATCTGAAGAGTGGAAATTGCAGCTCCTTGTGCCCAGCTTTAAAGCTGTCAGGTGAACTAGTCATTAGAGACCTCTTTGTGATCCCAGTTTTTGGAGTCCAGTGACCAGAACATTTTAATAACTTTCTTGTCCCTACCTCTTGTGGATGTAAAGTTGTGTTACTGTAGGAGAGTGACACTAATCTAAGTCTGCATCTTTAGAAGGCAGGGGTATTTTGAATTTAAGTGGATGTCTAAATTTCAAATGAAGGTGTGATTGTGGCTGAAAGGGTAGGAATGCCTGTGCAGTGTTTGTAAATACATATACTTTTCCTAGGAGGCTACGATGTTTTTAAAATTTCCAGCTCACCTGTTTCCATGCTGGTTGCTTGTAACCCCTCATCCTAATCCTTCAGGGTTACTTACATGGTTGCCCAGTCATCCTGCCTCCTCTATTCCCCAAGCCCTGGCCCTTTGAGGAACTTGTAGAAACCAGGAGCGAAACTCTTCGCAGAAATTTTTATGACTCCCTTCATGTGGAGTTCCACAACTACACCTACGGGTAACATTAGGAGTACAGTCCTTAAGGATGTGGCAGCTCACTGCAGGTTGCCATGAAGTGCAAAGGAAATCTCGAAACTTCATAATGCAGCTGGCTACTCAGCCTGGTATTAGTATAATTTTGAGTCATTTTTCCTTAAATGAAGAGAAACATTCTCTCCACTGTAAAGGATTTCCAGTCAGAAGGAGAAGCAGCAACCTCTTATTTTGCATTTAACGAGAATAGCCCCCACTAGAAAAAAGCATATTGTCAGGACCTTTTTTATTTACTTTCTCAATTAGTAGCAAACTGTGATAGTAATTCACAAGAGAATTAACACACTGGCTTCTGCATTCCACTGTCTCCTCTTCCTGTAGCTATTTTAGGAACTGCAACGCTGTGGGATATACCTAGTTCCCGTTAATAGGTACTGTACTGAAAAGGAGAGAGCTAAACATCCTCTACTTGATCCTCTTTCTAATCTCTTATTCAGTGGGCCTTCTAGCAGGGTAGGAAACATTTTAGCAGGAATTAGAGTGATGTAAGTGGGCTTTTGTAAGAAAAGACCATCTTGTAGTTGAATGAAAATAAGTAGACTAGCAAGTACCCATGATAAACTGGGAAGACAGTAGCTGCTTTGGGATTCCTGTTGGAAATGTTAGTTTATTGACCTAGGTTGTAGCTCTGCAAGTTAATTAGAGACAGAACTGACTGTTAGAAACAGACTGAACTTTGGGCACCTGAGTAGTCCCCCCAAGGCTGGAATGACTGTCTCACGTCTTTGTTGAATCAGGGCTTGAGGTGGTATGGGGATTAGCACTACAGTAAGCTCCCTGTGGACTATAAAGAGTTAAAAAATCCTGTTTACATGTTCTCCTTGATTCAGGTGAAGAAATATTTCCTGAACCCACAGGCTTTGTTTCACACTTGAAATACTGTATAGCCCATTTGAATATTTTTGTAGTGCTTAACATTAGCAACTCTCACACAGTTTACATTACTTTGACTTATGGAGGTCCCACTGTGGAGGACTGGGAAAAACTAAAGTTCTGTATTAGTAAGCCTGTGACAGAAAAAGAGGCAATTATCTCTTACTTTAAAAGCTCCGAAGTGTAATTCTTGCAATTAATTCCTACAAGGTTCAGAGAACCTAGGCTGGATTTGGTTTGTGGTAGATATTTACATTCTCTTTGGATCAGCTATATATTTATATATAAGAACTGTGATTTCAATAACAGTCTTCTACTTAAACTTGCAAATCAAATAGACCTTATGCGGCATCTGACGTAAATTAGCGAACTGTTGTTAGAGGTCCAGCTGAGTATCTGGTGCTATGGATAAAAATAGGTTTCTTGGCATGTCTTTAACTAAAAAAAAAAAAACGTTTATAAGGCTCTTTCTTGCTAGAATTAATTCCCTCTTCTATTTTCTCCCATATAATTAGTTATGTATTAGCTAAACACCACAGTAGGGAAAATACCCAACAACTATTTGGAGACATAAAAACAGCGTAATATAACACACACCCGATAGGAACATAAGCCATAGGAGCTGTTCGGGTGGAGCGTTAGGAAAGAGCCATAATTTATAATTGGCCACTGTTCATCTGACAAAAAAGAGAGAAATTCTGAGTTCAAAAGGGACTTCAAAATGTGAACCTGTCAGAGCCTGTGCATTGTATTTGCTTTGGATAGTGCATTAACATCTCTAGCAAAGCTTATGCTATTTTGAGTGATGGAGGTCCTACTGTGTAGGGCTGGGGAAAAAAAAATGAAGTTCTGTATTAGTAAGCATGTGACTGGAAAAAAAGGCAATTATCTCTTTCTTTAAGAGCTACAAAGTACAGTGGTGGTAGCTTCTGACAAGAGTAAACTAGATGTGCACAGCTTAAAGGCAAACTGAGGACATGCAGATGAAAAGTTCAGCCCTCTCTTCCTTCCCCCCTCCTTTCTTTACCCACCCTTGTGATCTCTTTGCTACAGTTTGAGAGAAAATCTGGGGCACTTGTTTCTTTTATTTCTTCCAGATTGTTATTTTATCTTCATTTTTGGTAGAGCGGTAATGATATCCAGTGGCTGCTTAGATGAATCACTGATAGATATTCCTCAGGGATATTCCAGAAAAATGCATCCCAGCCAGGACTTATTTCCTAAGTCACAGCATGAATTTGAAACCTATACAGTGTGCCAACAGTAATCAGCTCCTGTCACTGGTCAAGTTTCCATTATTTTTTCCCTAGCACTCTTCTTCAACCCTTCTATTTTCTCCACCCTCACCAGCAATTAAAGGCTGCAATGAATCTCTTATGTGTGTAAGAAGGCGAGAACACACACAGGATCCTTTCTTACCTTTGCATTTTATCTCCAATATATTTTTTTTCTCCCTTTGCACTCAGTAGCTTATGCTGACTTGGTTTGGGATTTACAAGATATTTCCATTTCTTTTCTTGGGTACTTTGCAAGAGAAAAACTGGCTAGGCATTTCTCCTCTTTGAAATATGCAAGGAGTAGAGGCATAGTCAACAGAAAAAAGAAAGGATCGGTGTCATGGTTTAACCCCAGTCAGCAGCTAAGCACCATGCAGCCGCTCCCTCACTCCCCTCCTCGCTCCCAGTGGAATGGGGAGGAGAATCAGAAAAAAAGGTAAAACTCATGGGTTGAGATAAGAATGGTTTAATAACTAAAGTAAAATATAATACTAACAATAACAACAATGAAATATAATAGTACTACTAATAGTAATGAAAAGGAATATAAAGAAAAAAAAGAGGGAAAAAAAAGAAAAAAGGAAAAAAAAACCCAGTGATGCACAATGCAATTGCTCACCACCCGCTGACCGATGCCCAAGCAGCAATCCGCCCCTCCCGGCCAACTGCCCCCCATTTATATACTGGGCATGACGTTCTATGGTATGGAATATCCCTTTGGCTCGTTCAGGTCAGCTGTCCTGGCTGTGTCCCCTCCCAGCTTCTTGCACACCTGCTTGCTGGCAGAGCATGGAAACTGAAAAATCCTTAACTTAAGCTAAGCGCTACTCAGCAACAACTGAAACATCAGCATGTTATCAACATTATTCTCACACTAATCCAAAACACAGCACTGTACCAGCTACTAGGAAGAAAATTAACTCTACCCCAGCTGAAACCAGGACAATCGGTAATATTATAGTGAAAAGACACGTGAGCTCTGTTCAGGGATCCAAAATCTTGAAATGAAAAGTGACATGTACAAAAGCTCCACATCAGTTAAGGAGGTAAATACTGCTGCTGTATTCAGTGGTTGCTTCCGAAAGTGCAAAGTAATCTCCCCAAAGTGCAGGTTGTGTCATGAAATGACCTAAGAGCTATGGAGGGGGTTTGTCCTGTTACTTCTGAACCAGTCATCTGAATTTGGACCATGCTGGTAGCGACAAGGATTGGTTTGAAACTGTGAACTGACTGTCACAGAAGCTGCTCCAGGCATGTTACAACATCCCCCTGCAAAATTTCCTAGCTGTGGTGTTACCTTTTATGGAAAAGTTCCTCTCCCAGTACGGCTTTTGGAGTGGCAGAGTACATCAGCTCTCCCTCCTCAAGAAGCCCTTTCCAGTTGGCCTTCACCGGTTGCGTCAGCTGCCTGTTAGAAAGCAATCCATCACTGCTTTCACTCTGTTATGCAGTGGGCAAATTTCTAAAAAAAAACCACCTTTAGAGCTGGACGAAATTAATTTCCCAAACTTGCATGACAATGTATCTATTACCGTAGCAGTACTAAGAGCTCCCACGGCCAAGCTGACGCGATGTTGACCAAATGCTGCTGGCTTCCTCGTGTGCGCCTGTCCTGCCGCCACGGCCACTGCTGGCACGGGGCTCGGGCAAGCCAGGCGTGAGGCACAGGGAGGGAGCGAGGCTGCCTTCACACCAACATTGCCCAACCCGTAATTCTGCACTCCCAAGCAGCAGATCTGTGCGGCTGGATCGCTGCACAACAGGCATCTGGCCTGGATCAAGAACAGGCTCACAGCTGCATTTTTTTCGTTGTTGAACTAGAGCATAGATTCATAGTAATGGATGACGGTGTGTTGGTACAGCGGCTGCATATTGGCTATAGGGCAACAGACAGCTGCTGATATAGCCAACTGGTAAAAATTCACCTGTCAGAACTGGCAGAGTGAGTTAATACCCGATCGACTCGCTACATCCAAGAGCTATGATGAACTTTGAAGTTCATCATATGGCAGTACTATACTGCCAAAACACAGCCTTATTATTTGTGGGATTCTTGGTAAAAAGCATACAGCTTCTAGGGCTGCAGAGGCTGAGGAGGGTGTAATTGCATGTTACATTTGGGGAGGATGCTTGGGAAGTGCTGAAGACTGCATTGCAGTTCACTGTCCCAACTCCCCCGGCTGTGCTGACACAGCTCGATGAGAGCTGAACCAGTGAGCTAGGTCACTAAAGTTATTTTGCTGTTACTTTTCAGGGTTACTTTTAACCCCAACCATTTGAGTGATCTGGTTTACAGAGCAGTCAGATAAACAGTTGCCATGGCACACCAGGGAGGGTAAGACTGCAGTGAGATGAGAGTCAGAGCGGGTAACTATGCTGACCCAACTACTCTGTTTTGAGTTCTCTGGCAATCCCTCCGTGTCAGAGTTGAAGAATATGGTGTATATTTTGCAGCTTTGCTCCCAGAGGTATGAGTATCTTAGGAACAGCATACTATTAAACTGGTACTTCTCACCGTACAGTCTTTGTTTTAAAATAGACAGAGCAGGCTCAAAGATATTTGTTTACAGTAAAACAAAAGCTCTAGATGGAGCAAATTAGTCTTGTGGTATTTAATTTGTGATTCAGGCTCATCTATGACTCTTCCTGTTTCTCTGCAATTAAAAGAGCATGTAACTGCATATAAACATTTAGCCTAGTCAGACTTGGGTGCCAAACTTCTCTTGCTTTTCAGTGGCATTTGGGTGCTAAACTGTTATTTCTTCCTTTAAAAGCAACCCCAGGATTCAAGGTGGGGCGGTTTTTTTCCCTTTTTTTTTTTTTTTGTACCTAGTTTTTATATTATAAGGATCAAGTAAATATTATACAATTCTCCCACTAGTATTGCAATAACAACTCCATATAATATTGGCACTTCTGTAGCAAAAAAAGCCACACTCATAAAATTTTTAACAGATCCTAACTAACTAGTATACTTTCAGGGTGCCGTGTCATGATCAAAAACTTGTGTTATTATCTCTGTAGGAAAGCCCCAATAAGGTCACATTACATTACCCCCTGCTGGGGATTTTCTCTCTCATGTCTCCTGCTTGGGGCTAAAAAGATTGTAAGCTGAGTGTTCAGTGTCCCATAGAATTAGCCAAAATGCCAGATTAGAAAGCAGTGATTTCTGCTTATTTTAATCAACTTTGTACCAGTTTGGTTCATCATCCTTTCAACAAAAGAATTGTTTATCCCATTTTTGTTATTAGATCTCAAATTAGTATCTTCCAGGGGAGGCACAGAAACTAATTGGAATAATAAATGTACTCATATTTGCTGATATGTTTTAGCATACTACAATTCAGATACAATGCATATGAATAGTATTTAATAAAAGTTTGCCTAATGGGACATATACTAAAATGATACTTTTTTTTCTTTGGATCTGACTATAGAGATGTGATTTCTCATGTTACATTTTCCTCTGTCTTTCTAGGCCTTTATACTGCTGATGAGCAGAAGGCAGAGGAGGTAAGGTCACTCTTCTTTTCCTGTATCACTGTCAGCAGCAGCAACTGATGTAGTTGCAACAGAAATAATACTGTTCTTGTTTGTTCTCTCTGAGACCATAGAGAAACTCTTCTGAATGTTAACAAAAGGCTTCAAGTGTCTGTCTGGTATGTACAGAAAGGCCTCTGTCATCCTGTTTCCTCCTTCTTAATATTGAAAGTAGCTGCCGGAATCATAAGCCCAGCATGGTGGCAGTCGCCTCGCACAGTGACTCCATTTATTTTGTTTGCATGGAGCTTTGAAGTCAGATCCTCATTGTCTTTTAATCAGGGTAAACTCATTGACTTTCTAGACCTCACCTTCAAACACTGAGTTATCCAAGATGTGGGATCAAAGACATGGTGTGGAGCAGGCAAAAGCTGAAAAACACAAATGTGATGTTTCCTAATGGTATGTTTGGATGACTAGAAAGTTGAGAAGTAGACAAACGTCCTTTTTCTTTCCTTCTCAGTGCTTTGTCTCCTGCTGCTGTGTAGGTGGTAGATACATTGCTAGCCATCCATGCCTGTGATGTATCGTTGTGGCCAGCTAGAAGGTGTTCTTGGGCTGCAAGACACTCTTGCATTATTGACTTTCTAATCACAGAAAACAAAATTGTCATCATGTGTTGGATTTGTGTGGCAGGGTTTTGGTAGTGGGGGAGGGGCTACAGGGGTGGCCCTGTGAGAAGCTGCTAGAAGCTTCCCCAGCTCCAAGTCGGACCTGCCTCTGGCCAAGGCCGAGCCAGTCAGCGACAGTGGTAGCACCTCTGTGATAGCATATTTAAGAAAGGGAAAAAGACTGCTGGAAAACCTGCAGCAGAGAGAGGAGTGGGATGTGAGAGAAACAACCATGCAGACATTGAGGTCAGTGAAGAAAGAGGGGGAGGAGGTGCTCCAGGCACCGGAGCAGAGATTCCCTTGCAGCCTGTGGAGGACCCCTCACCAGAGCAGGTGGATGCCCGAAGGAGGCTGTGGCCCTGTGGGAAGCCTGTGCTGGAGCAGGTTCCTGGCAGGACCTGTGGACCCGTGGAGAGAGGAGCCCACGCTGGAGCAGGTTTGCTGGCAGGACTTGTGACCCCGTGGGGGACCCACGCTGGAGCAGTCTGTTCCTGAAGGACTGCGCCCCATGGATGGGACCCACGCCGGAGTAGTTCGTGAAGAACTGCAGCCTGTGGGAAGGACTCACGTTGGAGAAGTTTGTGGAGGACTGTCTCCTGTGGGAGAGACCCCATGCTGGAGCAGGGGAAGAGTGTAAGGAGTCCTCCCCCAAGGAGGAAGGAGGGTCAGAAACAGCGTGTGATGAACTGACTGCAACCCCCATTCCCCGTCCCCCTGTGCCACTCGGGGGAGGAAGTTGAGAAAATCGGGAGCAAAGTTAAGCCCAGGAAGAAGGGAGGGATGGGGGGAAGGTGTGTTTTTAAGATATGGTTCTATTTCTCATTATCCTACTCTGATTTGATTGGTAACAAATTAAATTGATTTCTTTTTTTCCCCAAGTCGAGTCTGTTTTGCCTGTGACCATAACTGGTGAGTGATCTCTCACTGTCCTGGTCTCGACTCATGAGCCTTTCATTTTATTTTCTCCTCCCCATCCCACTGGGGGAGAGGAGTGAGCGGGTGGCTGCGTGGTGTTTAGTTGCCGGCTGGGCCTAAAACATGACACATGACTACTTTGTAGTTGAAAACAAAATCCTTTTCTTTCTGTCTTTCCATATTACCTTACCACAATCTGTTTTCAGAAATATGTGCTTTCTCTGGAACAGACTCAGTGATGAGGAGCAAATCCATCTCACTGCTTTGTATCCATTAATTCCTACTGATATTGTATAGATGCCCTCAAATCTAAAAAAACCCAACACAAACCCAGGCTTGCTTTGTAAATACAGTCACCATACTTCCTTTATTTACAGTTTTTATTGTAGTTTGAAAGACTATCGCTTACATCAGTTATCACCAATGCCACTTTTGCAGATCAGGGCTCCACACCTTTAATATGCTCATGGGAGACTACTTGTGTACTGTTTTGCTTTGTTTTTTTTCATCTCCACCTATGAATTGAAACAAAGTTCAAGTGTACCAACACATTTTTCTGATCTTGGTATGTATAAGTGGAATTAATGACTGGCTTGGTAGATGAGGGGAGAGCAGTGGCTATTACCTACTTGGACTTCAGTAAGGCCTTTGACAATGTATCCCGTAAGATCCTCATAGAGAAGCTGTCAATGTACAGGCTTCATGAACAGTGAGGTGGATTGAAAACTGGCTGAATGGACAGGCCCAGAGGGTGGTGATCAAGGGAACAAAGTCTAGTTGGAGGCTGGTAACTAGAGGTGTACCCCAGGGGTCAATACTGGGTCCAGTCCTGTTGAACATCTTCATTAACGGTCTGGATGATGGGGCAGAGTGCACCCTCAGCAGGTTTGCTGATGACACCAAGTTGGGAGGAGTGGCTGATAGGCTAGAGGTTTGTGCTGCCATCCAGAGGGACCTTGACAGACTGGAGAAATGGGCTGACAGGAATATCATGAAGTTCAACAAGTAGAAGTACAAAGTCCTGCACCTGGGGAGGAACAACACATGCACCAATATATGCTGGGGGCCACCCAGCTGGAAAGCAGCTTTGCAGAAAAAGAGCGGGGGGTCCTGGTGAACAACAATTTGAACGTGATCCAGCAGTATGCCCTCATGGCAAAGGCGGCTAATGGTATCCTGGGCTGCATTCGGCAAATTATTGCCAGCAGGTGGAGTGATGTGATCCTTCCCCTTTATTCAGTGCTTGTGAGGCCACACCTGGGGTGCTGTGTCCAGTTCCGGGCTCCTCAGTACAAGAGAGGCACGGACATATTGGAGAGAGTCCAACGAATGGCCACGAAGATGATTAAGGGACTGGAGCATCTCTTCTATGAGGAAAGGCTGATAGAGCTGGGACTGTTCAGCCTGGAGAAGAGCAGACTCAGGGCAGGTCTTATCAATGTGTATAAATACCTGAAGGGAGGGTGCAAAGCGGATGGAGCCAGGCTCTTTTTAGCAGTGCCCAGTGATAGGACCAGAGTCAATGGGCACAAACTGAAACACAGGAGTTTCTGTCTGAAAATCAGGAAACACTTTTTCACTGTGAGGGTGACTGAGCACTGGCACAGGTTGCCCACAGAGGTGATGGAGTCTCTATCCTTGGAGATACTCAAAAGCCATCTGGACATAGTCCTGGGCAACTGGCTTTAGGTGGCCCTGCTTGAGCAGGGGGATTGGACCAGATGACCTCCAGAGGTCCCTTCCAACGTCAACCATTCCGTGATTCTGTGATTCTTTGAATTGGTTATTCTCCTAGAAGGTCTACCTATCTACTATTTAGCCAGACATGAACAATCTGTAGTTAGCAAATTAGCCTCTTCCAAAACATTGCTCCTGAAAAACACTCACTAAGAAACATTTCTGTCATTTGCCAGGACAACTCTGTGTCTTCACTTCTGCCCTGCCTCTGCATGCAAATCAAGGGCATTTCAATTCTGCAATAAAGTTTTAATGAACATCAAGACTTTTCCAGTTCCATGGGCCATTACTAGTTCCAGTTCAGGCCATTACTAGTAGTTGAGGTGTATGAACAAAAGGTGAAGTTGCACATTAAAACAGCAAACCTTATTGTTCAGAAGATGCAATTCCACATACTCCTGCAGGGCAGTGGAGTGGAGACAAGGCTACCCAGGTCTCTTTCCTAGTCATGGTGCTGCAGGAAGGGTTGCTCCACCCTAGTAGAAATAGGAACTAGCAATGCCTCTGTGGCAGGAGTGGCATCTGCTCAAAGAGTGCAACACAAAGTACTCCAGCAGTTGCCATTATCTTTCTGCTGTCGCCTATTCATAGGAAATGGAGAAATGCTTCCCCTGTTCCCCTGTCCCAGGCTCTCTGAGGAATCAGGCTGTAGGCTGCCAGCTGGATTATACTGTAGAGTGAGCTGAACAATACAATCTTTTTTTTTATACAGCTCTATCATTTCCAACCATAAATTTGAGTGGAAAGTTTAAGGACAGGAGACTGCTAAAAGCGAGGTGGTTTGAAAGTTATCAACTGAAGTAAAAGGAATTGTGAGCTAAACAGGGATCTCAATTGTGAAAAAGAAAATTAATCTATCTAATTATTTGCATGGGTAATATCATTGTAATATCTGAGCACTTTACAGGTATTATGAATTCACTGTAGCTTCATCAGAAAAAGTTCATGTTCTGTTCCGAAGTGGGAGCAGTATCAAGCTCACTAAAGGTGTGCAACACTTCTGCCACTGAACTACATATGAATTTTGCCATCTGTGGGAGCTGGCTGTTGCCCCCAAAATTATGAGAGTATTAGCTGACAACCACATATGAGTAGGGATGATGGAACAAAACGAGTATGAAAATAATCCATCGGCATTTATAATATTTTTCATTCCTCTTCTCAACAGAGTCACTGCAACTCTGCCTTAGAGCCTTTTTGTCCCATAGGATTAGCATCTGTACTACAAAAGCTGGGATGTGGAGCATTTGCTTTATGTTAGGTCATGGTCCTGTATGAAGAGACTTAAGGGCCAGAGGGAACCCTTGGTGGGGGGAGCAGGAGATTGCTTCTTTCCTGTGAGCAACTGAAGCTATTCAGGGAGAGGATAGTCTGGACAATGGGGCAGGTACAAGGGACTGGGACACTCCTGAAGAGGAGCAGGGGCAAACACAGGGCCAGGGCTCAGAGGTGGTGAAAAGAAAAAGACTTTTCCTGGGTACTAGAGGGCATGGTATAGCATTTTCTGCATCTCTGAACGGATGGACTGAAAGCAAGCCTGGAGTCATGGAGCACTCTGTAAGAGAGGAGATTTGACTATAGCCCCCTTTTATTTCTCTTCTGCCTCACCAATTCTTTTGGTAACTGTACTAGACAGGTTCAAATTTATACCAGGTTTCCTCTGTTTTAGAAGGTTGTTTGTCTAACTTCATACTCTAATGAAAATTAGGTTTTAAGCTTACAGGGAATTTTGATTTTGGGGGGAGTTCACCTCAAGTTAAAGGTGTAGGTAGAGCACCCTCAAAGCTCTTGCTTATATAGGGTCCCTCCTCTTTTTTCACACTGCAGGTATTTAGAATGAACCTTTCAATAAACTGCAGTAGTATGGATAAAAACAGGAGAAAAGAAAAAAATTTGAAGGAAATTGCATAGGTGTGATACAAGTTTGTGAGCACTCCTATAATGAGAACAACTGCTTCCCGATAAATTGTTCTGTGCAAACTGTGCTACTTCTGTACATGTCTGTCGGTTTGTAGTCATTCACAAACTGCTGAACTTTCAGCCAGGAAGAAATTTCCTTTCTGTTTGTGTGCTTTTTCCCTACATTATGTGTTCAAGTACTTCGAACCAAGCAAATTCTGGGTACCAAAATATTATGCATCAGAAATGAGAAAAGGTGAAAAAAAAGGTTTGTACAGTACTTGGATTCTCATTGTTCCCAGTGGTTTCAAATGCAGAAACAGCAAGCAGTTGAAAGGGAGAGGGAAAAGGCACTGGTGATGGAGGTGGGAGGATGCAGCGGGTAGTCTGGCAGTGCCACTGGAGGTTAGAAGGCACCACTGGTGTTTCTGCAATGCTGCTGCAGGTGTGCAGATTTTGAGTGTTTGCAGGTATGTTTAATATAGAGTGTTGCCACCTGAGCTGAACTGAGTATCCAGAACCCAGAGCAGGTCGGAAGCATACTTTGCTGAAGCCTGTCCTATTGTGTTTTCCTAGCTCATCATATGCAGGCTGGCCCATGTGGAGGTACGTGTGCTGCAGTCGCACATTTCAGTATCGCCAAGCTCTGCAAGGAGGACTGGGATTAGAGAGAATGGGTGAGAGATAGAGAGGATGAAAGTACGTGGACTTATATTCAGACTTTATTCAGGACTTCTAGTCCATTAGTACTGTTGCATTGATTACATCTGATACATCATCACGAAAGGACTAGTTTGGGTTGGAGTCAATGCAGTGTGGATGAATAACCTACACTAACCTCCATGTTATTGTGTCAAGTTTATTATGTCTGGTATTCATACTAGTTAGGTGGAAGGTAGATTAAGTATCTCCGTAGTGTGCTGAAGCCATGTCTGAAGCTGCAATGTCAAGTCATATCTGAAGCTCCTTCAATGCTAAAGGGACGGACTTCAGTGGACCAAGTCCTTGTTATGCAGTGAGCAGTGTAGGGGCCCAAGGCCAGCCATAATGTTTGATATCTACAAAATCCCAAAGCTTTATAAACAACTTCTAGGAATTTTTTTTAAGAGTAGTTCAGAAGCATATGTTTTGAACTAGTTACAAAGGCATCATAATGCTACCTCAGATCCAGGAATCTTAACTGCTGTTTCTCAGCTGGTAGTTATAGTCTTTTTAAAGAAGACATATGGACATTTCCCTGTTCTGGAAGGCAGGTGGTCCATGAGCATTGGAAGCCAGCCTTCTTTCCTAAGAGTGGGTGATTTGAGGTTGGAGAACTGTATCTTATGGTTAGTCACAGCCTTTCAGTCATCCTTTCAGTAGTAGGATCTCCTTACCCTGTCACCTCTTTTCATCAAGCTCACAGGCATTTAAGACTTTTCCAGCCTCTGTCCTTTTGTCAAGCTTGTGTAAATTTGGCCAATGAGTTCAAAAGTCATGGTGAGGACAAGTTCTTAGAGAGATGAATATCCACACAAACAGCAAAATTGCTTTGGAAAACAGATTTGAAAACAATACCACACTACAATAGAAAAGGCTGCCTTAGTTTGTGGAGCGTAGTGATGGAGTTGCCTGAACATGTGATCTGTCTGTGCAACAGTTTCACTGAAGTAGGATTTTATGAAATTTTATGGAGATAGAGCTCATTTATCTGTAATTGGTATGATAACTGAGGCATTTGTTTTAAATTTCCAGAAACTGTAATTCCTAGATATATAAATTCACCCGGCAGTCAGAATAGCTATTGGAAATCCCACCAAAGGCTTGTTCTTTTTAATCCAATATCCAGGCAAGAACCCAAACTGTTCAACAGTTTGGACACTGAGCTTTGTAAGCTCAAGAATTGAGTCTATGCTGGGTCCAAATAAGCAGTCTGTTGCTGCTGTTGTTTTATATGGTCAGCTTTAACTCTACGTTGCACCCTCCAAGCCCCACAGCTGCTCATTTTAGTGGTACCAGTGCTGACTCAGCAACAGTGGGGATGAAGCAGTCCTGCCTTTGTAACAAGGCAAGTGAGCAGGCAGGCAGGCAGGAGGAGCGAGTGTAAAGCAGCTTAATCCACTCTAATCAACAGCAACCACCAAACTGTACACTATTAAATGATGGGAACATCCCAGCCAAATCTAAGGAAAGAATCTAGCAAAAAAGGCTCCCAAAGGCTCTTGTGAGTGCTGTGAAATTGTACTTGTATCAATGAATGGCCGGGGGTGATCTGTCCAAAGCTGACATGTAATGAATCTGACCTGATTTACGTGAATAATTTGAGTCATAACTTCTTCCAACTGTCGACTAAGGCTCTGGCAAGAATGATCATGTCATAATTTATCAATGAAATGGGCTTCCAATATGCAGAGTCAGCAGGATCTTTTCCTGAGCCTGCGTAACAGATATTGTTACCTCTTGCTCAGTCAGAGGTGAGATACTGCTCTTTTGGCCTCATTAAGCTTATCGGAGAGCCTGTGGGTTATTCAGTTAGAGTTTAAATAAAACTCAACTGGAAATCCATTGCTGCTTTGGGACTTACCGTTTTTCTCAGAGTTAGGTCTATTTCTGTGAAATGCAGCCAGGCTCCCAGGTGTTCTTTCCAGGCTTTTTTATATGGAAAAACATGAAGGAATTAACCAAAGCTGACCACAGGTTTTTGTTTTAGTCTATGTACTACAAGTTTATCTATCTGCTTCTCTATGCTCTTTATAATTTTTAGTTAAGGCAAAATAAAACATAATCTATTCATTTTCTACCATGTTTTCTAAGCTATTACTTCATTTGTTTCAGGATTTTTAGTTTGTAGTGTTTTGGCATGATCTTGGTATAAATTTAAACATTCCAAGTACAGATGCCAATTTTTTATTAGCCTTTATGAAGATTTTTTTCTGTTACTGGCGAGTATGCTATAATTCTGTCATATAAGCATTTGCCATATCTTAGAATACTGCAGTTGTCAGGGATGCAAAACTGTTTAGTTCAATAGTCTCCCATTCATCAATGCTGAAAGTCACAAAGGCCACAACTATAAGAAGGAGCTTAGCTTCCCTGCCTTCCTGGGAAACTCACCTCCCAAATAAGAGATGTTCAAATTGCTGTTCTTGCAGTCTGATCTTGAAATTATCTTCATTGCTGCATCATTTGCAATTTCAGCTAACTAGTGATATATTAGGAGATAATCTCTTCTCAGAGGCTTAAATAAGCCCCCAAAGAGAAAAGGTTTTCTTTCTGATAGTAGAATGTGTAGAAAGTCTCCTTGTGTCTACTTGGTTGCTTGCCAGGACTGACTATGGCTTTATTTGGCTCATATAGTCCAATAAATGTTTGAGCTGTTAATTTCTCCCTGACCAAGTAGCCGTTTGTGATCTCAAAGACACCCATTGGTACTGCATCTCCAAAGATGTAGAGTGATTTGGAGCGTTTCTTTTTACATCAACCCAGCATAAGAGCTAAAATGAAAATAATGTGTAGTTATGAGTACTTTTCTATGCAAGACTTCTATATGCTGGTGGGAAGGACTGGTCTCCTTCCTATTTTGTATAGCTCTGATAATTAGGAGATGGTGGGGTTGTCCATATAAAGCCTAACCACTGGCAGTCTTTAGGGACATGCTCAACAGGTGAAAGGAAAACAATGGATGAAAGGAAGACAAATCCAATATTATAGATGGCATTCAGCTATACACTGTAGAGTTTTGCAGGAGGAGTTTTTTTCTTGCATTCAGGATGCAAAATGCACAGCCAGAAGAAACACACTTGTGAGTCATTTCTTCTGACCTCATTAATCACGCAGGCCATAGGACTTTCCTAATTGACTTAATTATCACCTGAGCTTGCCAAAAAAAAATCCCAACCAAAAAAACCCACCTGAAGACATCCCATCCTTACTGAAACATTTCCAGTGATGGAGATTCTACCCTGTAATATTTCTAACACTCTGGTGGTTAATTATCCTCACTGTTAAAAATGTCTGCCTTATGGCTGGCTTGAATTTTGTCTAGTTCCAACTTTCAGACTTTGGTTTTTCTTATGCTTTTGTTTGCTAAGTTGAGATAATGAAGAGACATTTATAAACAGACCTCAGGTAGTGCTGCCCTGCCTTTGATCAAATCATACCTCCATCTCCTTGTCATTAGGCTAAGAAATGTCACCATAGGGCATGTGTTTCAGTGCATTTAATCATTCAAGCAGCTCCTCATAACCTTTGTCAATTTATTATCACCCCTCCTGTAGTGTGGACATCTGAACAGGACAGTATTCTGGCTGTAGTCTCACACCATGTAAAATACTGATATCCTATACCTTAATCTCAGTTGGGATTCTTTTCCTTATTTACCCAACAACAGCATGAAGAACTGAATTCGTTTAACAGAGGCTTTTGTCAGAGTTGGATCCTGGAAAATGTTAATGTCTATCATGCAGCTTGCACAGAGTAGCTAGGCATTTCATGAGGCATTTCATGGTTTGTATTTTGCTGCGGCCTGTGCTATGGATAGTATGTATTTGCTTTTCAACACTCTTGGAACAATTCTGTACACGAATATGTCTTTCCTTTCTAGCTTGCCACATGTTCCAGCTCTTCTGAGCAATTCTTGGACAGTTGTACATTTAAGTATGTTAGTAATAGCTATCCTAGGTCAATCACCTTGCAGAAGCTCACAGGTGCTCTTCCTGCTTCCCCCTCAGTGCCACTAATCTCAGGGTCTACTTCAAGGGCTTCAAGCTCAAAATGTCTTCCCCTTTCTGCTCTTCAGGAACACCAACAGTCCTATCATTATCTTTTCCTTATTTGTTTTATAACCTTGGCCTACAAGGTCTTCGTTTCTTTGGAATTTTCCTCTGCTTTGCCTCTGTCTTATCAGCTTTAACCTGAAAGTGAGACATTAATTCCTCTGACTCAGTAATTTACTTTTTAAGTCCAAGTTTGTGTGTTTTGGAATAAGAGATGCAGGTGTAGAAAGATGGCTTATGCATTTAAAGCTTTGTCTTATCAACAGCCAGTCATCTCATCCACTCTCGAAGTTAGTTGAGCTCTAAGACAAGGTAGTGCTTCTTTTAAAGCAGTGGGGTTTTCTAGGGGTAGCATCTACTCTGTCCAGAGGTGTTTGAGCCCCTTTTCTTTGGGAGGAGGACCATAAGAGAAGTCCTTTCTCTTGTTGTGGTAGGCCTGAGGGCTACATGGCATGTGGACTTGGGTCTTTCTGCATCTAGAGGCCTCTGCAGTATCATCTGGGTAGGGATGGTTAACGTCTTGATGAAGAAGAAAGATTATATACATTAGGCTGAGGGAAGTTAGACAGGACAATTTCAATGCACCAGTAACTTGCCTTTCTTCCTCTGGTTTCCATTACAAGTTTTACGAAGTTTCTTTGAACTATCATGGTGCCCTTGGGGAGTATAAAATTGGTCTGGAAATCTCTATGCCCCCTTTTTTTTTTTTTTTTTTTGAGACATTTCTAGTACTTTCTCTTCCAGCTGAGCGTAACAGCAGCTTTTGTCTTCGTATTTTGGCATCTTCACTTCTACTCCCAGCTGGAAGTGGGAAATGCACTAGCAAATGAAATTGAACAATAACAAGGACAAAAAGGGGAAAAAAAAATAAAATAAAAAGAGTCACAGAGGGTTCATATGTTGTGTTGTGTGTCTTCCTCCTGAGGTGGGTCTTGATCCTGCCAACTGTTCCCCCTGTAAGAAAGTTTATGCCTGTGGGTACTCCTGCTGAGTTCAAAGTTACTCACATGAATAATTGATTGCAGGGTCTGGGACATAGTTTGCAATTCCTTTTTCAAGATAAGTTCATTATCATCAGATCTCATCTTGCTCCGAACATTGCTGGGTTAGGGACAAGTAGGTCAAATGGATACCTGATTTTTTTGTCGCAGGAAGAGCAAGTAACTGGCAACCTGAAAAGGTGATTTAATAATAATAATAACGAAAAAAAGTCACTGTCACTTTTTTGTTGGGGTAGGTTTTTATCAGAGTGGTGAGCTTTGAACAGCTTGTTCAACAAGAGTTCGAGTCCCAGGGGAAGGAGAAGAGCTCAGAAAAGCTTTACGTTTTACAAATGTTTAAGTGGTGTTATTCATGGCATAATACACTACCCTGGTGTGTGCTTCAGAGCTCTGTCGCTGCATTCTCTGCCATATAATTTTCCAGAAGTCATACATCTCCAAATTTATATTCAAGGTAATCAGTGTAATATAGAGAAATTAAGTAATAATTGAAGTGGATTCTAGCTACTTCAGCACAAAGGGTCTTATCTGGATATATTTTTAGCAGTTAGTGTACCACATCATTGATACAATAACACCAACTCACTGAAGGGAGAGACGGGGGGAAAAGAAAAAAGCGCAGAGTTGTAGAGGATGTGAGAAGGAAGAAAAGAACAAAGAGGACTTTTCTCCAATCAAATGCAAATGGAAATGACCCTAAAGATTCTGGGAACACAGGCTTTCTCCTGACAATGAACATTTTCATGCGGCAAAATCCATTTTTGAGACTCATTAGCAAATGCTGTGATCTTGCTTATTTTCTGTAACAGTGTCTAGTTATTTCAAATTGATTAGGAAACCTCTGATGTGAGAGAGTGAATCATGAGATATTCCAGGTATTTCTGTAATTGGTTATCATGCTTAATTACAAATGTTTGAGTACAACTAGTTTGTTCTGAACTTGATTTTTCCTGCCTTTCAGTTGCTGCTCACTGTATGTGTTAGTTTAAAAAAAAAAAAAGATAAACTTCCAGAATGCTTTTGTTCTAAAAGAGTTGAAAATTTACAGAATGATGGATTAATTTAAGATGTACTATCAATAATGATTTAAAAACAAAAGAACTAGACTATCTGTCTATTGATCACCAATCCATCTCAAGGGCATCCGTCACTGTCAGTGTTACCAGTCTGTTTTGGGTCTAATTACAGTTGCTTCCGCATGGCAACTTCTGTTTGCCACTTACTGGTTAAGGTCTTGGTTCCTGAAAACAAAAGTCCTGAATCTCTTCTCAGTTGACATGCCATTTTTACTCTGCTGTGCATGCTAAGCTGCATAATCCAGAAACTGGAAGATGCAGTAACCTACAATGCTTGTGGGAACTTCACAAAGAAAAATGGCTATCAGGATTGTGGCATGTCAGAAAAAAAGCCCGTATCTTGAAGGGAAACAGGAGACACTTTGAAGAACGGTGTTGTCCTTCGGTGTGGGCATCTGTTTTGCAAGACTACAGCAGCCATTGACAGCACTCATAAAAAGAGAAAGAAGCAAAGCACCAGGACAACAGAGAACACTTATGGTGATACAAAGGCTGGAGCAAGTTGCTCGATCAAGATGTTTACGTCCTTAACTTGTTGCGGTATCTCTATTAACTGGACACAAAGCCCCATTTGGGCTTTTCCTCCTCTAGAGGGGACAACACATCAGGGAACTAACAGTTATGGGTTTTCACCTATATCACTAAAGTTCTGCGGTTTGTGATAAACTTAACATTCTAAAAAATGAAAAAATATTTATCACTCAGCTCTGTCAGGAGACTAAATATTGCTAATGAGGAGACTGTGTACCGAATGTTGCTTCCAAAACTTACTCAGTTCTTTAGCTCAGTCATAGCTTTAGGCATCATCACCTGTTCTGCTGAGCAGGATAGTGCTGTGCCGTAAGAGCTTTTCATTTTCATTTCCGTAGCAGTGACTGGTAGGCAGAAAGGATCTCTGAAGAATGAATAAGATTTAATGACCCAATCGCACACGTGTAGTTAACTTCATCCAAAATACCTTGTAACACCTGCATCATCACAAACGCTTCTGTGTGCTTGGATGTCCTCTCATGAAATAAGCTATCTAACCAAACTGTGTGTGTTTGGATTGTAATTCATTGCTCAAAATGAGCTTCACGGGGCTGTTCTTTGGGAAGGAACACTCTCCTGCACCTTCTCCTGAAGGCTTGTTTCAAGGGGCCAGACAAATAAGAAGCTGATATTGTCCTGCCAGGTTGCATCTCTGTTGCTTTCAGTAAGCTCCTGGACCTTATTTTCAGTTTCTTATTTTGGGGGAAAGATGTACAAGAATAGTGTCCAAAGTCCAAGCTTGTCCTTTGTCCTACGGCAATCACTGCTTGCTCTGTGTTGCTGAGGCTTTCTGGTGTAACCTCATAGGAAACTGACTAATTTCTAGCAAACAGTAATCTTCCACATTTACACATTTCCCAAGTTTGTAAGAATTCAAATGTCAGCTAAATCTGAGGAGACATTAAATGTTTTTCCATTTGATAGTTGGTATTATATGAAAGGAATGTGGGACTTCTGAATTAAAGGGGAAAAATCTGTTCTAGTTCATGCACGCTTTTTTTCATCATTGTGAGTGTGAAGTAGAGAGAAGAAACTGTTAGCTTTTACATTTGATATTGATGTAGTCACACCAGCGTTACTTGCTTGCAGACTAAAGAGAACCATAAACCTTTTAAAAATCAAAACTTTAATTTAAGTCTTAGCTAAATGAAAATTTTCATACGTGCTTTTGAAGAATAAAAGGCAAGCTCTGAAGGCTTTTTCTCTCTGTAGCACAACTATCAGTTCTTGCTGTCCAAAGTATTCTCTATCAGTACTTCAGTTAAGCCTCTGTGCTTCTGCTGGCACTAACATTTTTCTTTAGATTTCCCAGCATTTGCACAGCACTGATTCACCTCTCTCAGTGATAACAACAGTCAGAGGGGCTAACAGGGACTAGCTGCTGGCATTTTAATCTTGCTCAGAGCAGGCAAGAGTGAAAATCCTGTCACTGCCTAGCCTGTGCTTATCCTCCCTGTGGTGAAGCTGTGCTGTTGGTGGTAGCGCTGTGGAAATTTTGGGAAACTGCTCATGTTGTGAAAGCCTGTTGGCCCTATGCCAAAGGTAGAGACCTTCATTTGGCAGGTAAAAATGCTTACAAGAGAACACAGGTATATATGAGGGAATAAGCAGACCCTGATGTAGCCTGAACAGGGACAAAGGAGAGTTTCCTACTTATTCCAGCAACGAATGTATCTGCAAAGTCTCAACTTTGATATTTGTTTTGAGAGTTGAATAGATATTTAAATGAGATAATTTGGCCCTGTGGATTTACTGGAGCATAAGCTAACTATTTGTCACCTTGCTCATTCAAAAAAAAATACAATTTCCATGGAGATAAAAAGAAAAAAACCCACTTCAGAAGTCTTGCATGAGGTTACTTTGCTGAGATTAGTGAAGACTAAAGCACACAATGTGGTAAGAATAGAATTGCTGGAGTCTGCTCTCTTCTCTGTGGGGGCCTATTCTCTTCTTTCCCTCAATATGCATACCCCCCATAAATGTTAATGGGAGCTATTCACAGACAAGAAGAGGCCCAGAGACTCCAACATATGCAACTCCCATTCACCATAATAAGCAGGGAGGTTTGATTCTCTGGGCGCCAGCCTCAGGTCTCTCTGAGAACTTGTGCAAATAAGCTGTGGGTATGGACACCCAAATAAGTTTCTGCAGAGGAAGTGAAGCTGTGAGTTTGCAGTGTTTCAGCAGCTCCATGGTAACATTTTTGCATGCATACTCTTACCCCATGGTAATTGTAAAGTAATCTGAAGTATTTCATCCTTCTGTGAAAGAAGGGGAAGTATAAGACACAATGCATTAATCATAGGTTTAAGAATGTGGAGAAGGGAGGGTAATGTACTGCAAAGTTATACTTTAGCTTACCCAGCAAAAAGCTCTTTGGGTGTCCATGGACTGAGAAGACGCCTGGGCAAACTTTGGTAAGCCACTGAGACGGAAGGAGAGTTTGGTGAGGGGGATGATTATATGATGGGGAGGCCCATTTTTGGAGGGTGTGAAGTTTCAGCAGGTCATGGGTATCAAAATGCTGGTTACAGACTGACTAGTGACTAGAAAATAAGCGTGCCGGCAGCATGAAGCATGAAGGTAACTGATGTGGACACTGCGACGGTAGGGTCTTAGAGAACTGAGTTTTTCAATTCATCTTGCCATGAGAGGTGAGCCAGAGGGCCATGGATGCCGTCTGGAAAGGATGCTGACTGATAGAAACCATGGTGAGCATGGGACCCTGGTCAGCTGCACGTGGCACATCCCTTTGGCTGGCCCTGAATACCAACACACTTGAGCTGTTGTTGGAAATTAATAGGAGTCAAGTGCAGGGATCAGGTGAGGTGAGACCCCTCTGCCTGTGCGTACAGAGTGCTCTGACACTGGGTTTGTGGGAGAAGCATGACACATTAAGCATGGCTCTTGTTAAGGGAGAAGATGTCACAGTAGCTACAGCCGCAATTTGAGCAGCAGGAGACTGGGATATACTCCTGGCTCTGCCAAGGTTTTGCTCCATTACCTCAGGCAAGTTGCTGAAAACTGTCATTGATTTTGGGTCTCTGGGTTTTTGGATGCCTAGCTCAAATAATCTGGGGTCTGACTTTCAGAGGTGCTTAGCTACTGCAGTTTTTATTGACCATGACTGATACCTAGGGCTCGGCACATCTGGCATATAAGCCTTAGCTGGCTCACCTGAGGTATTCTGAATCCTCTCTAAAAATTTTGTCATGATCTTACAGTGTCTAAGCTCACAATATAAAATCAGTTGTGATGGTGGTACCTGCCAAAAACAGGTGTCCCAACATGAAACATAAATAACATTAAACCTTTGCATTGGAGATGCTATACGTGTAAAGTATTAATTTCTTGTTGTAAAGTATTAATTTCTTGTTTGCAGTCTTTAGGTAATTTTTTCCACAAGAAAGACAGTCTACTGAAAAACAGAATTTCATTTGGTGAAGTGTCTTGATGATGTCCTGTTACAGTTATTAATAACATTGCAAATGGCACTGGGGGGAGAAAAGGATGGGAAGCCAAATGTCATTAATAATAGCTGCAATATTCTTAGTGTTAACAAATTATCAGCTGTATAAATTTTTAATTAATAGAAGTATGAACAGCAATTTGACTGTCAACAGGCATCAGTATTGATGTGTGCGAGTGAAGCATGGCAAGGCAAAGATCAAGGGGGGAGGATAACTGAAACCACACAGCTGTGAATGACAAGTCAGCATTTTCTGAACAAACTTCTGAGAGCATCAGAACTTCAGGTGTAGCCCTCTATAATGATAAGAAAAATGAATCTCGGTGAGGGCAAGAGAACATTTTCATAGTGAAGGTGAATTCATTTTGTTTGGGATTTTCTTGTGCTTTAGCTGAACTGGCTGTTAATTGCAACAGGAAAAAGGCATGTAAGAAGTTGGATGGGAATATGGAGAAAGAATAGTAGATTGGGTACCTCAGGCTAGAGACCCAGCAAGAGGGTAGGTTACTGTAGTGTAAAGTTGTGTTTCTTCCTGCTCCTTTCGCTAAATTTTAGGAGTTTCTAACAAGCTGCTTGAAAAAAACCCCAAGCCTGTTGATTAGGTCAAAGCCTAGCATAATGAATCAGAGCCTAGAACAATACTATTTAGTTTAAATGAAATCAGAATATTTTAAACTTTTAAAAATTTCAATAACAACTTTAAATCTTCCTCTCCTGCCCAACCTGTCAGTTTCAAAGTTTTCTTTCTCTGGAACTTTCAAAGCGGCTTTGATTTTAAAGCTTAGATCTCTCCTCTGAATTGTAGTGTGCAGTATTTTCCCCCCTTTTTTACATTCTTATGCTGTGAATCCACAGAAACAACTTTTATCTTTGGGAATCCTAAGGAAAAAGTTGTTGTTTTTCTATTTTAAAGAAAAGGATTCAGATGTAGGAAGAGGAAGGACAAAACAATTTTTGTGTCTAAAAGCACTGCTTCCCCCATTTTTTTCAGATTGGAAACTTCGGAAGACATTTTTATTTTCTTTCTGGAATGCATTTTTGCCTTTATTAGTAGTAGCTATTTATGAATCTATGAAAGATTCATTATCTAAGTGTATGGACAATATAAATGCACCAATTATAGATAAAAAATATTAATACCAAAGTAACTCTTTCTGGCTTAGTATATTATACCAGTTTTTCTGTTATATCATTAATAATCTAAAGATTAAAGCTTTTCTTCACTTTTTGTTTAAGGAGATCAAAATGCTTTAAAGACATTAGCTAATTCTCCTACTAATCCTGGGAGATTGGACAGTGTTATGATAATCCTTTCAAGGAAGAATAAATGGAGATAAGAGGGAGGCTAAGTGACTTTTCAAAGTCACAGATATAATCAGTGGCAGAGTTGGATATATAACCTTGAGGTTCTGATTATTGTTTTTCTCTTACAGACAATATATATATATACTTTTTTCTTTCCGCATTGCTAACAATACACAGTGAAAAACTATTACCATCAGTTATGTTTATAATAATAATGATTTTATTTATTTAGTGCCTCCCTGCCAAGACAGTCAGGGTGCTGCTCCAAAGACAATTAAAATGCAATTACTGTAATAAATAAACAACAATAATTAAAACATCATAAAATAAACAATATCAAAAGCAATCAAAAACACTAAGTAGCCGAAGTTAGTGCAATTAATAATGGATCTGAGTGACTCATTTGAAACAAATTGCATATTTAGTGATTATTTTTGTTTTGTGAAAATATTTTTTATTGCAAGATTATTATTTTTCAGCTGCGTTTTTATATCCAGCCCTTGAATGGAAGTTTTTTTCTTCTTCTTTTTTTTTTTTTAATATACAGCTATTTGCAGTTTTAGGATGGTGCTAAATGATGACTGGTCAACTAAATTACATGAATTGCATGAATCACATCAACTAAATAACTGTTGCAGGTCACTGAATGGATTAGCTGTACATAAATGTCTGGACTTCAGGCCGGTCAGTAGGAATGAAAAAGCACAGAGATACAGGTGAAATCTAGACCACTTTGATGTGGCCTATTCTCCCTGACCTACATTCAAAGTGCATTTAAATTGAAAGGCTAGTTTCTTGTTTTTCATATTGACTTCAGTATAGTTTATCTCACACTCTAGCACTCTATCTGCAGCAGCTTTTAGTGTATGCGTGTTTGATGGCATTACTCAATTTTAGGGTTGACCAACCCTTTCCCTAGTCTGTCATTTAGCAGCAGTCACTGAGCATTGCAATGATTTCTGTTTATTGTCTTTTAGCAAGAGGCCAAATTTTTGTAACATTGAGATGGCTCATCAGTTTTGGAGAAAGGCACTTGCTAGAAACATTTTGTTTAGACCATGCTAAAGTAGTTTTAGAAGGCTCGAAGACTTCAAGCTTTGAAATTCACTGGGGATGTAGCCTTTGTGTCAGGCATGACGTCTACCGCCTTTTTCGCAGAACATAGAAATCTGTCCTTGTTATGAAGCTGTGAAAACTGGGGTTTGTGTAAACTACTCTGAGAGCTGGCAGTGGGGAGGGGGACAAGCAGCAAAAGTGAGGCTGGGCTGGAGCTGGAAAACTGGGACTGGGGCTGGGGATGGTGAAGAAGGCCTGGGCATGGGGGAGCAAGATGAAGCTGCACAAGTTGGGAGGGTAGGATGCAGACCCAGTGGAGCTGAGAGAAGGAGGTGAGGCAGAAGGGAGGACAGATCTGACTGAGAGAGTGAAGGAAACAGGTGAGTCACGAGACCAAGGCAAGGAGCATGGAGGTGGGAGGCCTCGTGGAGAGCACATATGGTGCTGGGCGATGGAGGCCAGGGAATAGGCAGGGAATGGGGAGGCTGGGTACAGCACAGGAAGAGCAACAAGGCTCTGGGTCTGGAAATCAGAGGGGACATGAGGCTGCATATCCAGTGAGATGAAGACTTGGTGGGCAAGAATGTTGACAGGGGCATGAGAACACTGTTGAGTACCTGACTGGCTAAGGAGCTAAGGGCAAGAAAGAGGCAAGATCAGGCTTCTGTTGCTTGGTTTAATGAGAAAAGAAACCAAGCTTATGAGTAGTAGTGGATGTGTCTGAGCTGCACTAGCACACTCCCTTCCGGAGCCGGATAGCTTATGAACAGATCTGAGCGGATATCTTGAGCCCACAATCCCTGAATGTCACTGCTCTGCTCTGGAACCATCTGCCAGAATGGGGTGTTGCATCCCCCTTCAGCATCTGTCCGCAGGGAGGTCAGCAATCTATTAATGCAAACAGCCGCTCCATTAGCTCAGTGGCAAAATGTGTGTGTTGGCAGTAAAGCTCTGAACTCTGCTGATGACCTGTATGTGTTTTAGGAAGATGCCAAATAATGAAATTTGTGTCTGTGTATGTTTTGTTGTCTTTTCTTTTGTTTATTTATTTTTAGATAAATTGGGAGAATGCATACGCAAAAAGATACTAAATTTTTTTTTATTGAACCCATGAAGAGTAGTACTCAAACGTTAGAAAATGCCAGCATTTAAACCTTTTATATGTGGGATAAACATTTGCATCCGTTCTATGTTTATTACCATGAACATGGTAATACCATTTAAGCTTAGGTCTCCTTTGCACCACTCCCCATAAAGTTCTGCTCCTATTTCATCTCTTCCTAGTATCTTCTTTCACTTCTATTTCCCCTTTCATCCTGCACCAACTCCGTGTCAGATTTGTCTCCTTTCTGATGGGACAGCTATATCCCCCATGCTGCTTGGATGCCAGCAGAAAGGGAACCAACAGCACGGGAAAGACAATCCTATGTGTTTTTAGCACTCATGTCTGAATCAAAGCAGTCATTACAGCGGAAAACCATACCCATAACCCTTGGCTTGAACACAGTCCCTTGTTCTCTGCTTAGTAGTACAGGCACAGCTTCCTCAAGCACAGGAGCTGTGAAAATCTCCAGCATATCCTGTGAAGGCTCTTTGGGGAATTCAGCTGCTAAAATCAAAGCAGCCTATCGTAGATATGCACAAACAGCAATTATTCAAAGGCTATTAACTTGGCTATATTTGGATTAATTTTCATATAGGGCAAAAGGCACAACCCTGATTCATTTCTTTCTCTCTCCAGACAAATTTCTGGTCTTTGCCTAATGATCAGTTGCAGGAGAGCATTCCAAAGAAAGGATTGTCATGAAGAGGATAATGTATTTTCTCATTAGCCTTTTTCTTGGAAATGACTGAAAAGTATTGCCTGAAATTTTCCAGGAAAAGATATAAATAACTGCACAGATAATGGGCAAGTAAAATTTCTGCCAAACAAGTTAAATTGGTTAAAGTTAGGAAGCAGCTGAGCAGAGGGCCTCATAGGAGGATATGCAACTAGGCAATATTAATGAGTATAATAAATGGTACCAGCTTGATCACCTGTTAGAGAAGTGCAGACATATCTCTATGGATCAGTGGAGCACAATGCAGGGATTTCCAGGCTGGCTCTGGACCAAGCTGGTAATTTCACCTAGTGCTATGTGGATGAATCACCTCTGGTCCTGGGCTCAGTGCTGTATGCACACCGATGGTTTCTGCTACGAGCGGTACTAGCCCAGTTATCGTGTGATGTACACGTGACCTAAGTGATTCGACTAAAGTCAGACAGGACACGTGCGGCTGAGCTGAGAAATGAACCCAGTTCTCCTGAGCTCTAGTTTAGTTCATTAACTATGGAAGCTAAATCAGCTCCCTCCAGAGCAGCGACTAGAACAATGTACTCGATGCCATAGCAGATTAGCTTTCTTCTCAGAGTCAAATCTGGCCCAGCTCATGTGAACTCTTAACGTCCTTGGTATATATGTCTGCTCTGCTCTTCTTCAGCAGGGCATCACAAAGGGGTTATACCAAGGTGGGGGGAATAAAGGTACCTCATGCACCTTGAACTGCTTTGACATATCTCCCAGCCCACCCAGAAGCTCTTTCAGGTAGTCCATGGGAAAATGCTAGCAAAGAATTGATGCCAAATACTCTGTCTTTGTACTGTGTCCTGGGAGGCAAGTAAGCCAAGCTCTGCAAGCCCATGCGGTAGGAACCCTAGGCTCTTCCTTTAGTGTTACCTTAATCTAATTTTCTTTTGTATTTAATAAAAATCTATGGGTCTTGGGTTTTTTATTTCCTTTCAAGAAGCAACAGAGAAAAGCTCTCTTATTTGATCCTGCTGATGTTCGCTTTCCGACACCTGCCACCAGCACTGCTTGGACACGTCCCTTTTATTTCCCATTCTCTTTTAAGTGTCTAGGCAACTTTGATATATTTCTGTCTCTGTCTGTAATGGCAACAGGATAGGGTGTTATTCTCAACCTGGGCTTGGCACGATGAGCCTTTTGTTTCATTAAAGTCACATTCCTTTTCAGGAACTGTGGCCTGAATTGGAGTTATTTTGCTCTAACTAAGGATAAGTGTACCAAGGACAGCAGTATAAAGTACAAGCATCTATAAATGCAGCTTTGATTGGATTTTATCCAACCTCTTTAAAATTCATATATTATAATCAAAATGGTGAGTGGGTAGGGAGCATTGCATCGTCTTCAGTTTACTGCCCTCATGTAAAATCTCAAAATAAGGACTGTAACCAGCAGAATTCCAGCATTTATATTTCATGAGAGGATTGTCCTTGTGTAAATATTGGTTTCTTTAATGCATACACTTCCATCTCGTTTTAAAAACTCCCAACTCAACAGCGTCTGACAGCATTACATGTCTCTTTCTGGAGGCAGCAATGAAAATGTGCTGATAATTTGAGCCCTGGGAAGAAGTCTGTTCCCCTGTGAATTTCACCACAGTCACACTACTCTGCCATTGTATTAGCTCTCTGCTGCAGTACAAGAATAGCAGCTCTCTCAACATTATAATAGCACCTCTCTCAGATCACATCTTACTGTCAAATAATCACCCATTCCCAAATGGCTGGAAATTAATGATGGCTGAACCCATCAGTGCTAGGCTTATGCTAGTTACACAGTCCAGATCTTGAAAAGCCTTTTTGCAGGGAATGGCTCTGGATAAACTCCTACAGGCTTGCTTGGAGAGTCTGAACTGCTCCTTATCCTCTCCCTCCCATCATCACTGACCACCCATGGTTCAAAGGATTCTTCCAGTCTTTGGAATTAGAGCTAGAGATTACAAAGTGTATGAGATACTATTTGTGTAGCATCAATCACGAGAGGCAAGATTTTTCTTTCTTGCCCTGGAGACCCCTAAATCCTTTCCCTTCTTTCTCCAGATCTTCTAAAAAATGTAAAAAAGTCTCCTATCCCAGGCAGTGCCTCTGAAAAAGCGATAGAAATAGCTGCCCAGATATCACTTCTTATAGTATTGAGGGATTTTGACGACCAGAAGAGCAACGTGTGGATACATCTTTTTTCCCCTCTATTAAGGAATATGGATGCCTGAGGTCAGACCCCAGGACCATCTGCTACTTAGGAAAAATTGAGGCCTGCATACAATTTCTGTACCTCAGCTCCGTTCAGAATTTTTTGGCAAAACTGATGATGAGGGAAATCTCACGACTGTTTTTTGTGCAGTCCTACTCATCACTTCCCACAAGTAAAACTTTAGCATCCAGACTCCTGTTCCTCTCCTTCTGGTAGTTGTTTTGGGACATGAACTTAGTTAACATCAGACTGAAAAACCACTTTGATTATTGAATAATTTACTGATTTTATTATTATTTCCACTGAATATTCAGTGAATTATTCCTATTGTCCTCCCATGTTTTAATCACATCTTGGTAGAGACTTTTCTATAAATATGGTTTCAGGCTTGTATGAGTTGAACACAGACTGTTCAAATGAACACATTGAACACATTGAACACAGACTATGGGAAAGAAGTGGTATTGGAGTACGTCTTTTTTATTTGATGCATTGCACTGCAAAACTACAAATTCAACGTGATTTTTACACATTTCTGGAGTTAAACCCTGAACCATAATTTTTGCATAGTAATTGTATTGCATGCAGTTTTTTGCATAGTTTGTTTGAGACATAAATATGCAGACATATATATAGTATCATTTTATCACTTATTTATCTATTTATCCTATGCTGCTGATGAATAATATGATGGCTGAATGCCTTTATTCCAACTGGGGAAAGATGTATCATATGGTCTGCTCACAAGGCTCTGGAAATGACTCTTTGGCACCTGTCACAAAGTGATCTCAGATCTGTGTAAATGATTCCTTCTACTCTGGAGATTAAGTACCAGATGCTGTCCTTTGCAAATAAAAACCAAATAACAAGTTAGCTGAACACACTGGCCGATCTGCTGTGAGTGCAAGAGAACTTGAACTTTACTGTGCCTGTTTGAGAAGCAGAAATCTCATTGTGTGGACTATACTGAGAGGAGGAAAAGGCCTGAGAAAGTATTTTCTGGACTGATTTTCCAAAGTGCAGTTTTGTCTATATTCAAACAACATCTGAGGCTGTACTTAAAGGATTCTTTGCAAAAGTGGGTATTGTTCTTGGTTCAAAACAATGGAATTTCTCCCTTGTATTTTTCTGTCTGAAATTATACTAAGGAAAGCAGGTGATTTCAATTTATGGAAGTTTTTAGCATCTTAATCTATATGTACTCTAAGCCCTGCAGAGCATATGTCCTGATTCTTATTTTTTCCAGTATAAGAAAATAAAGGCTGAAATTCTGAGAGCTTCCACTATGTCTGGTAATAAGCCCAATTATTTGGCTGCCTATGGTAACATTCAGACTTCAGGCACCCAAGTTAATGCATGTTTGAGCTGTTGTTCTAGTGGGACCTGTACTAAGATGTTCTTATGCTTTGGCTCATGGACTATAGTCTTAGAAGAAACATTGTACAGCTGGACTTGGGTCATATGCTGTGGGAGTTATGTCCCATGCTGACCCGTGTTAGTGAGGACACTAATGCTTTCTTGGCTGCCCTGTGAACTTGCACTTTGGGCCTTCTGTCATCCTGTTGTTCTACCAAACAGAAATATTCCTCAGATGCAGGGCTGCAAGACTTCCCTGGTAGGTCTATCAGGTAAGCGAGACAGTTTTGGCCACTGCCAATGATTCCTTATTTTCCTCTTTTTTTGCTACTTCTCATACTCATTTGTTCTGTCTGTGCTTTTGAGAGCAGCTCAAAGTGAGGAAAAGTCCTGCCAGGTGGGAAGAGACATACAGCCCCTGCTGCCTTGTGCATTGTCAGTCATTTGTTTCTCTGTCTTGAGCATCAGCAAAAGAGTACCTGTCTTGGTTTCGGCTCGGATAGAGTTAATTTTCTTCCTAGTAGCTGGTACAGTGCTGTGTTTTGGATTTAGTGTGAGAATAATGTTGATAACACAGTGATGTTTTAGTTGTTGCTAAGTAGCGCTTATCTTAAGTAAAGGATTTTTCATTTTCCCATGCTCTGCCAGCAAGCAGGTGTGCAAGAAGCTGGGAGGGAGCATAGCTGGGGCAGATGACCCGAACTAGCCAAAGGGATATTCCATACCATGGAACGTCACGTCCAGTATATAAACTGGGGGGAGTTGGCCGGGAGGGGTGGATCGCGGCTTGGGCATCAGTCAGCAGGTGGTGAGGAATTGCATTGTGCATCACTTGTCTTTTCTTGGGTTTTATTTCTCTTTTTTTTTTGTTATGTTCCTTTTCATTACTATTGTTATTATTATTAAATTATTATTCTTAGTTAGTATTATATTTTATTTTACTTTATTTATTAAACTGTTCTTATCTCAACCCACGAGTTTTACCTTTTTTTTTCTGATCCTCCTCCCCATCACACTGGGAGGGGGGAGGGGGAAGCGGCTGCGTGGTGCTTAGTTGCTGGCTGGGGTTAAACGATGACAGTACCCCAACCCTGTGGAGAAATTGTAATAGAGGGTTGATGTGTTTACTCAGTCAGAGAAACAGGACTGCTGAAAGCAATACTCTCTAGAAGATGGAAGAAAACATTAGAGAAATTAATAACAATTAATAACAATGTAAATGTGGGAAAATTTTACCAGGAAAACAAGAGAAGAGAGGTGGTGGAGAAAGGGTGATTGTGAGGAGGATTGTGAATGCAAGGTGGGATGGGAGAAGCAAAGTGTTAAGGTTCAGGACTGGCTGTGGGTCCTGTTGCCTCGCATACGCATGAGCTATGCTCTGTCACCACAGTCAGCACATCTTTCCTTACATTGCCTTACTTTCCCCCTTAATAATGTAGGGACAGAGGCTATTCCTTTTTTTTCTGCAGGGTAGTGAAGCAGTTCAGATGGAGGATGTTATGTAAGTGTCATGTATAATCACTAATATATTATTACTAGACAAGGAGACAGGTCAAACCAAAAAAATGTTTGTTCTGCTCACTCTCTAGCATCCTTGAAAAATGTCATTCGAGCTACACAGAACTTGGCAGCGGTGCCAGAGAATAACCTGTGTGCTGGTTCCCATGCGGATTGCCCTAGACAGTATGGCCAGACATGTCACACAGCAGGAAGGTGGGCCAAGTACTTATAATGGGGTGCAATGTTCCCTGCCTCAGGCTATCCAAGACTTGGAGAGGTGCTCCCACCATGGCCTCTGCTGCTGTGGCAGAAGCTTTCAGGGGTTGTAAGAGCCCCAGTACCAGTCACTGAAGAATTTGCCCTGGGCTGTTTTTGAGCTGCTGCCCCATGCCGTGCCCTCAAGTTCTGGTTGTGGGGCAGTAGGTCCAGAGCAGTAATGCTGAGGGAGGTCATGCAATACAGCTTCCAGTGAAGCCATGCCTCCACAGTTGCCCAAATGGCTTATACCGGCAGAAATGCGAGCTCCCGGGATCAGGATTGTGAAAGGGGGATTGCTTAGCAGTTGTTCCTCTGTTCATTGTTATTATAATAAATTTTTTTACTAACTACCGCTTTGCCAAGGTGGTAAGTTTGATGCCCTGACTTCCCTGAGGCTCATAACAGATTCTCAGCTTTTGTCCACCCAGCACTGTAATGCCCTGTTTTCTACCTCAAATTAGAGGAAGGAAGGGAGGTTTCAAAGGCTGGATGTAAATTGTACCAGCAGTGCGGTCTACCTAACCTTTTGCACTGTGGTTTTGTACAATGCTAGGTAATGGTTACTGCTGCAAATGTCAGTGTGTCAATGAAGGGGAAGGAATGATCACAGACCCGCCTTTTAGTGTCAGTCAGTCAGTGATTGCTAGCTGGGCTACAGCACTGCAGGTGCAGTTGGGAAGTGCCTCGGTAGGAAACACGTGCCGTGCAGCATTGGATCCCTCTGTGCAAAAAGATGTGTAAATTGGTACCAATGCGTCTATGCACCTTGTCAGTCAAGCAGAGCAAACTGGAGCATGAGGGCATAAAATCTGTGCATTTTATGTTCCAGCAAAACCCAATACAGGCTATAATTTTCTCCTTGTCACTGTGCCCTGCAGGCAGCAAACATACTTTGCTCAAGTATCTAGATTTATCTATCTGCCACATTGCTTTCTTGTATACACAGTTCATGAAGGGCATTCTTTTCCATAGTTCCTAGCTACTGGTAAACCAAGGAGGCTGAATAAACTGGGATTTGATAATTAGCTGACTCAGTGCTGCAGTGCCCAGCTATTTTCCTTCCCATCATTAAGAGATGGAACATCCTGATTTCCATCCTCAGAGTTATACTGTGCACATTGCAATACACGGGGCTCAATACAGCTTTATCTTGCTTGACCTACCCTCCCCAGCCCATTCCTAAGGTAGAACTGTGAATTGGCTACTCAGTAGCACTACCGAGAGAAAAGGTGGGGTTAGAACAGTATGCTAAACGTTGGTCCAATACCAAAATCTTAGGTTTTCATTTGTAGCTTAAATCAAACCTATCTCCTTGGTATCTGTCTATACCTGATAGGACTAATTGCATTGTGTTTAGACTTACTTAAGTTTACCTTTGAACCAGCTTGTCTCGATACCAATAGTGGGGCTTGCAGGGTAGCAGAGAACTCAGGTTCACTCAGACCATGCAGCCAAACCAGCTGAATGGCTCAGCACTGCCAAGGAGCTCCTTCTTCACCCCTTCCTGCTTTCCTTTCCTTTACTCCTGCCCCTGGTGTCCCATGCCCTCCCTGTGCTGGGTCTTCTCCTGCCTCAATTCCCTAGTAAGCACAGTTGAAAACTATTCCTCCCTCTTCCTTCCCTACACCTTTTTTTTTTGGCCTGGGTTAGTTTAGCATGCTGTCTCAGCGCAGGGAGCAGTGTGAAGGATTGTGCTGAATCAGCTGGGAGCAGAGGGTGAGGAGGGAGCCTGAATCTCCCAAGCTTTTAGATCAGCACAGGGACTGTGGCTGCAGTCCCTGAGCAGGCTGATCAGGAGCCCCAGGGAGGTGCCCAGGCAAGCAACTGACAGTGAAATCTCCGCTGCAGTGGCTCCAACTCATGGTTCCCCAGCTCAGGTCAGTTTCCAGCTCAGGCTTTCATAAAAAAACAACCTTGCAGTCGACTTTACCTGCAGTGCAGACAGCCTGCAGCATGGGGTTAGGTTTGCTAACTTCAATTGTCTGAAAATTAGATGTCTGATCTAAACATCCCATTTAGGCATGCTCTGCAAGTCAGTGGAGTGTGTCAGCCCATTAGTAGACAAACACTGAAATCTAAAGTAGATGATAGGAAGACTCCCCCACTGGAGTTACTTAACTATCTCTGTTGACTATAGAGGGACCTTAGGTTAGTTTCCTGAACAGCCAAAGTTAGATGGGATTAATCCCACCCTTAGAGACGTGCAATTTCATCAGTATCATCAGAGCATTCTGCATCTCACACTTGGTTGTACAACTTGTCCTTAATACGTGCATTGTAACTGCCTCCATGAGCTGGAAATGCATGGGCATATTTACAGCTACTTCCATGCAGAACTGTGTCCCCAGAATCTGATTAAAGTAGCAAACAGAAGGCAACAAAACCCCTCTTCTTATTTACCTCATGGAGCTATAAATTATGTTAGAATGCTATGGGATTTTTTGTTGTATTTGATAGAATTTGACTAGCTTGTAAATGATACAGTTCTAGACTGAAAAATACAAGCTGTTTAATTCATCCTAGGCTCCTAAATGTATTATTTGCTACTGGGACATGTAATTATTATTTTTTAAATGTCGTTAGTCCCCAAAGCTGCATATTATTATTTTTTCTAACTTTCAACTTTTTTGTAAAAAGCAAAAAGAAAACAACTACGGTTCCCTCACTCATATAAACTTACATTAAACTTCAGAACTCAGAGGCTATTATAGTTCTTGATTGCTTCTCAGAACTAAAGGAGTGTATAAAATGTTGGTTATTTTTTCCCTGAGGACTCTAATTAATTATACAAATGTTAATGAAAACAGAAGAATGAGGAGAGTATGTGTAAGTACTGAAACTTCCTCTGCTTTTTCTTTCTGATTTTGAAACAGCCTTCAATGAGTGAATGAATATTTCTTATCACTCCTGCATATTTTCTTTTTTTTCTAGTGCTTTTAAGATTAACATTTTTCTGTATTGTAGTGACATATTAAAATGTGAGACTTTCTAATGTATATCCCTGTGTGGCTGGAGTGTAAAATTGACATGAGGATGAGCAGAGATGAAGAGAAGTGGAGAGTGGTGACATTTTAGCTTGTTTGAAGGACCTGAGCCAGTTTCTAAGTTTAGTGTTGGGTTCTGGGGTGGGGATGCAGAGAGTTGAAGAAGGCACTGATCCTTTGTTATAGTTCAGATTAGAAAAAAAATGTGATTGTACAAAAGATTTTTAAGCACAGTGACTGGAAGGCTCCATTTTAGTATTATTCTATAAGTGGAAGGTCTCTTACAGGCAAACAGTGAAGTTTTAAGGTTAAGATCAACTACCTTTTAAGGACTCCAGTGGAATTTAACTAATAGCCAGTTGAAGGTATGCTAGTTTGTGATAACTGTTTCATCGAGAAGTGAGAACAGACCTAGCTGCCTTTAATCTGTATAATTCCTCTTAATGCTAACTAATGATTTTCAAAGGAAGGGCAAAAGAAAATGATAGACAGGGTGTCTTCATGTTAACTCTCCCCACTGCAAATCTAGGTGCATTTACAATGAGGCTGCTTCTTAAATGTAGTACTATTCCCTTGTTCCCCCCAAACGTATTACTCTTTTTGCATCTCTGGGGGCGAAGGGATTTGCCTTGGGGCCATGTGCCTTTGTTTGCATAACACATTCCCCGTGCGTTTATTAACATACTGTTAAACTATGTTCTCAGCATGAGCAGGCACCCTCTGAGGCCATCGCCTGGGTCCAGGCATACTCATGCAGCAGAGATAATCACTGGAACTGAGCTGACTTCTCACTGCGAATGTGACTCCACTCACAGCAAGAGGGCAAATAGGAAATGACTTGGGGTGAGTCTCACTAAGCCGGAAAAATGAATTAGACACACTCTTCAACAGAGTCTGAAAACATTACACTCAGTGAAGAGAGAAAAGGTTAGAGCAAGAGGTTGCTTACCATTCCCACTTTGGAATTGAAATGCGTTTGTGGGTACATTATACTTCCTTATGATGTGAGGTTTGTCTTTCAATTGTATTACCCAGAAAAGAACCCGTTCATTGAGCAATCCTTCCATTTTTTTTATATACAGTTCAAGTTTTGAGAGAAGTAGGTTGTGTCAGAGGTAAATCTCAACACTTTCCTGTGAAAAACTTAAAAAAAAAATTTGGAAGTAAAATTGTGGAAATTGCTATGACCTTTGAGACACCATCCTTTACAATATGCAGTAAAAAAATTGGGCTGCTCAGGCTTACATCAAGTTTACAGGAACATAAATTGCCACAATTGAGCTGCAAGCTTTATGTTCTTAAATCACATCATTATTTTTCGGGATATTGGAAGGGAAGGTAGAAAATAGCAGATTTCCATCCATCTTGAGAAATAATAACAGTCTTACTGATTGCCTTCAGTATTTTGCTGCAGTATATTAGGTCATTTTTAACCCCCTCATTTTAGAGAAAAAAAAATCTTTTAGAAAACATCTGCTATTCAGGATAAATCATGACATTGGCAATTTATTTGTCTGATAAGGTGAACCTAGTGCACTAGTTTATTTTTGTCTGGACTGTAACACACAAAGGCACAGACAGTGGAGGTAAACCTAGAGAAGCCCATAGAGTTACGGAATTACATCAATTTATACCAGTTGAGGATCTAATCAAAACACCTCAATGTCATAAAGATAAAGCTAGCATTTGGTTTAAAATAAAAGTGAGGAAAACTTTATAACGGTAAAAAGAAAAAAACAGCTATAGGAGTCAAACAAAAGGAAAAATAAAAATTGTGTTAACATTAAAGAGCTCCTGTAAGAACTAGCTTGCTATCTTAACACAGCTACTGGTTTAAAAACAGACCAACCCCAGCATCACATGAAGGAGCAGTCATTTCCAATTAATCATTAATGCTGTGATACTGCAGATGAATGATTATGAGTATTTTTTATTTTTGGAGGGGGGGAAGAGTAAAAAGAAAAAGGGAAATTTGTACATTTTGTGCTAATAAAAACTTTATCCTTAGCCTGTGTCTGCTAGGTTACCACTGAACTGAATTAAAGGTACCAAAATCAAGTACTGCTAGAAATTTCCCCAATATGTATGAGGTCTCTGCACCCCTTTGGACATTGGATTTAAGTAGGGACTAAGAGGTACCAGCTGGCCTCCATGTCCAAGTGCTTATGAGGATTCATTCCTTAATGAGCCAGAGAGCACAAAGGCTCCTCCTGAGAAGTGCAGGCTTGGGTTTGTGCTCCTTGTGTACCACTCATGGTGAGTAACTTGTTCTCTTCACCTTATTCTGTGACATGCATTTGCCAATTTAATAACAGAAAGGGGGTGCAAGATGCTAATAAATAATGATGTGCAAAAGATAATCTAAACAATAGAAACCATAGAGGGAAACCATGTGTTCCCTAGAGCAGAATTTGTTGAAAGCTGAGGTGTAACAACAAGAAGCTACATTCACAAATCTCTAAAGGCAGCTTTGCGCTGCTTCAGCAGTGCAGAGCAACTTAAATCCAGCTTAAATTTCCAGTGGAGTATGCTTTTGTGTAACTGACTCCTCTGGCTTCATAAGGCTATCATAAGGTACATGATGAGGGAAGAGCTGTGGCCCAGGTGACCTGTTCCCTCGTGATTCATACAGATGGTTTTGAAGCCTCCCGTTGAGTTAGCACAGGCACGGTTCAGATGTGGCCCAGGAGTACAGGCCAAAGTTTGTTATCATCGTTGTCTGTGTTTTCTTGACGAGAGAAAGGAGAGAAGAGAAACTCCAAATAGTCTAGCCGTGCATAAAAACAGGTCAAGCTACAAACCAAGTTGGTTTCTGGTACTGATTTTGTTTTGACTAAGTGTCTATTCCTGATTAAGTGTCTCTAAAGCGTTACTCAAAGTATGTGAGTCAGACTGTCTGCACAAATGAACTTTGTGCTACATAAAATCTTGAAGGCGTAGAGTTTGCCCTGTTTTCCATTCTCTCTCCTTATGAAGAATTTGTGTGTGCCTTGTGTTACTACAGTGTCTAAATACCTTGTAGTCTTTAATATGTTTCTGTGCATGGCATTAGTATGACGCTAATACAGTAACACATAACAAGTTGTGACACTGTCTAAGGATGTAGGAGAAGGTCAGTAGAGGTCAGAACTCTAATCAGAAGTGTTAAAACCAGCAGAATATTTAGGTGCCTTGAAGTAAGATGATGCATTGCCTTGCTTTTAGATGTTGAGTGCCTATAACGAACACCAGAAATCTGTTAGGTGTATATAACCTGTACAAGGCACATGGTAAGTTAGACCCTTCTAATGGGATCAAAAAACCCCTAAGTATATGCAGAAGTGAGCTGCTCACAGGTAGCAACAAGAAGCACATAGGCAAGTATTGTAACTGAAATCTTTGATGGACTTTCAGAGTTGGGACGCTTCCTGCCTGGAGCTTCTCCTCTTCTGCTTATCCTCTGTCCTTCCACAACCGAAGGAGCATGGTTTCCGCTTCTCACTTACACTGCTGCTGGAAAAGGACAAAAAAGAGAGGGGAAGCAGTGGTGGTGAAAGAATCCTCTTCCCCATTTTTACAGTTCAGTGTTTGTAGGTAGCAAGAGAGAGATTAAACTTCTTTGCTGGAGAGGATTCAAAACCTCATCTCCCGGGAGACCGACTTAGGTACAAAAATACAAATTGTTTGACTTTGGGGAACTATCCATTTCTCCTATTGAAAATGTTTCATCTTTGGGGAGAGGGGGAAAAAAGGAGAATGACACTAGCTAATTGATTAGGTGTGGCTTGCAACTTCTCTCTGTTATGGCTAATACAGTATACAGAAACATTTTTATGAGTAAGAACTGGACTCCACATCTCCCCGCTCCTGGTTGAGTGTTCTTAGCCACTGGATTATGTGGCTGTGGGAGGGGACCAGGGAAGGGGAGGAGAGGACTGTTCAGGATGCCAGCTGAAGGTTTTGAATGTTTCTGTTCACTTAAGTCTCCCTTTTGTAAGGCTAAGTGATTTACCTACCATACAGAAGCTTGTGGTGAAGTAGAGGCTTGAACCTAGTTCTCCAAGGTCTAGGTTGACAGTTTAACTGCTTCTTCTGGGCTCCCTATTTGAGGGTACCCACTCTTCCTTTTGTCAGTTGTTGGCCTAATTTACAAAGATAAGGTTTCTCTAAACAGTAGATGGATTGCATATGTGTTACAGCTTTGTACCGCAGTATGTTTCTTTACAGTAATAAAATCTTCTCAGACAAAAAATCACGGATTTCTTTTTTTGCAAACTAAATCAGACCGGTAATACCAAAATGAGAACCTGTGAAACTCGTGGTTTTGACTGAACTAAATGTGATCAGCTTTGGATATCTTTGCAATCAGATGTCTTTGCTAAAGACAAATCATAGCAAGAGGAGAGCACGTAGGGTGTGTACTTCAATGCCAGTTTCCACACAGATATCTCTTACAAGAGGGCAAGTTGCCTTGCAGAGCTTCAGTAAGGGGCAGCATCTTTTTGTATGCATCATTAACAATAATCATCCTATCTCACAAGTTACAGAGTATGAAACACAAGAGTCATACTTCTATAGAAAGAATAACTGTAGATAATCTGAGGTGAAAAAAAAAAGTGAAGTAACTTTTTTATGACACACATTTACTTCTGGAATCTGCATGCTGGCAGAAACCCAGAAGCTATTATAAAGGAAAAAATCCCTTTCATTTCTGTTCATTTCTATTTGCAAGGGCCAATGAGATGTTTTATGTTGTGAATGAAGCTGAAATGAACAATGTTTGTTATTTGTTTAACAATAGCTGTATATGCAGTGTGCCTTGCCTTTTTCCCTGTGTATTGGTGCTACTTATCTGAATTTGCAGAGCTGGCAAAAACTGTTGTATTTTGAGAACTGTAGCTAAAGAGCAAGGAATAGGCAGGGGGAGGAAAAGAGGGAAAGAGTTGTTTTGTTTATTTTTTGTTTAAACTTCTGGTGATACACTGAAGAATTTTAAAATACAGTTTCAGAAGTAGCTGCAAAAAGCCTCATTTTGAGGGTTTGTGTGTTATCACAATAACTTCTATATTGACTCTACGTACTACTCAAGCAAAATCAATGTGTACATACAATTTAAAATATTGATTAACCTTGTAACTATATCCTGGCATCTGAGGTTCAGACTGGTGGATTATTTTTTCTCTATTACCACCAGCAGGAATGGTTGTGTAGATTAGTAGTTGATTCAAATATACCAAATCCAGAACTATCTACAGCTGTGACTAACTGAAATTGAACTCTGTAACGTGTGACTATTTACACTGTCTTAGCCTGATTGTCTCTGCAGCACTAACGGATATTTTTTAAAAAAATTAAATAGTAGAGCATTACAACACACAAATCAGAAGATAGAAATGCCCTCACTGAAAGGCAGTTAGCAGCTAAATGCTTAAATAATTTTGGAAAAGAAGTTGTAGGGTGTTGTGAATCACTTCATTTTTTTCTTTTGAAACCATTTGCTATTAGACTATTTTCAGATTAATTTGCATATGAAGTTCAGGCACCTGAAGGCCAGCTGCCAATATGTGCCTTCCCATTCAGGAATTCAGAATATTTCCTCCATCCTGTTCCTGTGTGTCTGAAGGAAACTGCGTCTTGTCTACAGCAGCATCTCTTCAATACTGTCAGGAATTATTTCTAAGTACTTAGCATGTTTTTAGTTTGAGGTATGGTGATCTTTAAAACTTTATGCATCATCACTTAATTCCAAAGAACAATTGACAGAGTATTCTGTTACTACATTAACTCTTACTTTAAGGGATTATGCTTGCCTGACAATAAAATTGTCTAGGGGGAGACAAGGCCTCTGTCCTGGCATGTGGAGGAACACAAGAGAATGTGCTTACTTTTTTTTCTTCTGTTAATCATACTTTGGTTCAAAAAAACCAGCCTCGCCTAACCAGGGGGGACCACAAATGGTATTTTTAGTTAATAGGCTACATACAGAAATAGAAAAACAAAAAAATGAGCAAAAAAACTCATAGTGTGAGTAGTGTGATAAATAGCTAACAAATTAGCACTGTGTATGTAGGAATATAAAACATTAATATTAAATGATACCTGATTTGAATTTCACTATCTAATTAGACAAAGTGATTTTCTTGGATTTTCAGACTTGCCCTTAAACTGGGAGCTTCAGTATTAAACACAGAACTCAGCCTGCCAGTTATGTGCTGCTGACATTGACTGTACTGGGAGAGTCTGAATTCTCAAGTCGCAATTCATATAACATTCATATTGATCATGTGCAAGTGTTTGCTCAGCATAGGGTTTTCTGAAGTGTTCTTGAGGAGGAGAGCTGAAGTGTGCTTACCTCAAGGTGTCCTCTAAGTAAACTGGGAAGGTCTGTCAGAGACGAGGCTGAGAGCAAAACAGCCCGGTCCTGGGCAGCAATTGTCCCTGGGCTGGCCCTTCTAATGTCTCAGTCACTCTTCATATTTCTGTGTAGATATAGCCCCTGACTCCCAAAAGACTTCAGTCCTCAGTGCATTCCTGTGTGAGGCTGAGGTGTGATTTTTCTTCTTTTTTCATTCTGTTTGAGGGGAACAGTTCAGGCAGTCTCTGTAAGCAGTGTTTTTCTAACTCCCTGCTTCCATACTGCAAAATTATTGATGCTCCTTGCTGTGCTTTCTCTAGATAACTGGCATGTGACTAACAATGTCTTGTAGAACAGCTGTTCTTTTTCCTAAACACTTGTTCACGTCCCTTCTCAAAAAACCCATCATCTTTGTTGACTGTTTGTATTTTATTTTCAGATAGTGGAAATGTCATCTTCATTTCTAGCAGCCTGGTCTACCTGCTCATGGTTTTGACATTCTTCATTGGCGTGGCTTTTGGGCGTGTGAGAATCTCCATGATGTCCCTTTACAGTAAGGTCCTCTACCTTGGCAGCAATGTCTTTCCACAGTGCAGCAGCCCAGATGGGTTTACCTCTATGCTGCCTGTTGATCTGTTTCTATTGCTGCAGCCACCCCCCACGACCATTTGCCACCATCCAAGAGTCGGTATAGAGATAGAGTACTGGCCACTTTTCTCATTCAGCAATATCTGGAGCCAACTGGATGGCTTTCACTTCTGCAAACTGACTCGATCTGCCTTGTCTTTCAACAGTTTTTGAAATGTGTCATGTGGGACTCTATAGAGCAGTTTTCCACTTCTGATGGTCTTCCGAAATATGATGGGACACATCAGTAAACAAAGCATATCGATCCCCATTTTCTGGTAATTTATTATACAGTGGGGCCTTTTCGGCATGAGTCACCTCCTTGGGTGGTGCTTAGAAATATCTGCCTTCTGATCAGTCCATGATCTCTTCTGGGACTTCTGGGTGGTTGGTGTTCCCCAGTCAAACCCATTATATGATTAGTGCTACCCACTTACCCCATGTAGCATCGGTCACATTGCAAAAGCCAAAAGCAGCCATTAACGAGTCCTGAAATTTGGTGTACAGCAAGAAAGGGAGCAGGTAAGGCAACAAACAAACCATTGTCAAGAGCAAGAATGTCAACACTGCAACCAGCAACAGCAAGTAGCAACTTGCCAAGCAACAGCTAAACAGGTATAATAATTGTAAATTCAGTCTAGCACATTCTGATCAAATCTATAGTTATCTCAAGCCCCACGCTGGGTGCCAAAAAGGACTTTTGTGGGTTGACACCAGCTGACAGATTAAGTCCTCAACCAGTGTCTTGCCCCCCAGCTCCCTTGCAGTGGAATGGGGGAGAGAATTGGAAAGGCAAAAGTGAGGGGGGAAAAAAACCCTCACGGGTCAAGATAAAAACAGTTTAATAAGTGAGGGGGGAGGGAAATAAAAATAAACAAGTGGTGCAAAAGCAGTAACTCACCACAAGCAGACCAATACCTAGCAGGTCTCCAAGCAATGGCAACTTGGGAACACAGCTGAGCGTGATGTTGTTAGGTATGGAATATCTCGTTGGACAGTCTGGGTCAGCTGTCCTGCCTGCATCCCCTCCAAACCTTTCACCCACCTCTAACCTACTTGCTGGGGAGGGCAGAGTGGGAAACAGAGAAGGTCTTGATGCTGTGCAAGCACTTTTGAGCAATAGCTAAAGCACTAGTGTATTATCAACACTGATTTGGCCACAAATCCAAAACACAGCACCACATAGGCTGCTATGAGGAAAGTTAAGTCCATCCCAGCCAGACCTGGTGCAGACTAGTAATGTCTTGTAGAATAACTGCTCTTTGATCCTAAACACTTGTTCATATCCCTACTCAAAATACCACCACATCTTCTGACCACCTGTCTTTTATTTTTCAAACTGTGGAAATGTCTATGGTAAATCTAAACTTCTGTAGAGAAGAACTTTTTCCTGTTTTGCAAGAAACAGACAGAAGATCTGTGTGATACATGTGGAAGAAATTTACATCAAACCTATGTATTTATTGTACGATATGCGGGATCAAAATACGGCTTCTGCCATGAGAGGAGTCACCATTTCCATACCAGAGTTAATGACAAAGTTATCTGTCTGAATCCAAGCAAACAGTGAGACAACATCAGTGCGATAGGCAGCAATTTCATCATCTCAGGAGCTGAACTGCTGTTAATAGGCATTCCTCCAAAAATAGGGCAAATTTAACTATGGAGAGCAGGATTTTGTTCTCTGGATGTATGCTGGAGCAGGGATGGAGAATTCAGCTTCACTCAGTGGTCAAGAGATGGATTGACCCTGAATACGCTTGTGGAGAGGGGAGAAGCTGGTCCTTTCACAGACCTAAGGGTGTGATTCACTTCTTGTGTGGTACTGAGGGCACCTCAGCTTCCAAGCATTTCTCCATGCACATGGGCACTTGGCACCTTTCAGAAAGTCCTTAAATGTGGCAGAATCGGGATCCTTCCAAAAAGTTTAAAGTCTGTGATTGATGTGGTAAAAGTCTGAATTTCTCCTGTAGTCAAATTCTATTTCTAGTTTAGCAAAACAAAAATCCTTCTTTACTGAGGATATGCAAATTACATCTATGGTCTACTTTATCTTTAGAAACAATTTGCAAACTGGTATATGGGGTTTTAAGTCCCTAATGACCACTTTGGAGGCAAATCTTCTAATACAACACTGGAATGGAAATCACAACCTTGTGGGGAGGGGCTTGTCTTGTACCGGTAAGTGCCTGCCTATTTTTCTGTAGAAGTATCTTTTGCCTTTAAATGGAAACATTTGAAATCCAAGAATGACTTTCAGAAGCAAAAGACTAAAGTGTTGCGAAACACCATGTCAGCAGATCTAATGCCTCCAAACCAAATAATTGCAAGGTGTTTCTCTGCCTTGAATTCCTCTGATATTTTGGCTGGTTTTTAATATATTTTTAAACCAAGATATAAATATAATCTCTCTGAACTTGACTGCAAAGACTTATTGCCAGCTAAAAAAGAAAGAGATCAGACAGACAAGTGGTTTTTGATGGGCATTAAAAGCTTGGTCGTTGTTTCTCTTCTGAAATATTATGACGTTCTCATAAAACCCCTTTTCCCTTTAATGCCAAAGCAATGCTCCTGTTAATAATGTAACACTGGTGGCACCAGCCACCTCTAATCATGAGAGAAACAAGCTGGCCCAAGCAATATTCTACTCGAGGGATTTGTTCAAAAAAATGTGCACCTCACCCCTCCACACTAGAAGTTGCTGAAGATAAGAAATGTGATGATACCTTAACGTGATGCACAGCAGCCACATGTTTTTTTTCTTCTATGGGTGAAATAAAGGAATTTAATTTGTAAATTAGGATAGCACACCTTGAATAGTGCTATGTAGGTGTAGGAAAGGCTACTTTGACAGAAGTGAGCTATTTAATAATAGCTCTTAAAAATGGAGTGGGGGGTTAGAAGTATGTGCAGCAATAAATATGTGATAGACTCCTCTTCACTGGAAATTTTGATAGATTAAAGAAACATACTGTCTTGATCTCATCCTTGTGAGTGCGTCTGGATGGGAGGACGTTCTGAGATGCCTTTCCACCTTTCATTTCTGTTCCCTTGTATTAGTGTAAGTGTTCCAGGCCACATTTCACCATGTCAAAAGTAGCTGTTCCTCTTTTATGCTTCACATTGAAAATGTGTAACTTGCTTTTAAGTGCTACCGTAACCCCACAATGAACTACAGAGATGAGGCAGCAATGCGGAACTGGAAAGGATGGGGACTGCGAACGATCAGTTACTTCTCTTAGTCTACTTTTAACCTTACAGCTGAGGTCAGGAATGAGGGTGCTACTTAGCATTTGCACTTTACAAAATGCTAATAAAGGGTAAATAGATGGAAGAGCCCTTCTGTGGCTGCACATAGCTGCTGAGCCAAATTTCTGTTCCACTAGCTGACCTCAGCACTCAATGCTGCCGTGTGTCCTACCAGGTGTGTGGGAACAAGGTCCCTGTGCAACAAGAGTGGTGGCCAGTTCTGTAGGTGATCCAAAACCAGTTACATAGGCTCTTATTCTGCAAACTGAGGAGAGGTGGATGGGGGGGGGAAACAACAGACACACAGGGAATTTTACTAGGTATTTTTTAAAGCAAAGACCTCACTTAGCCAATGTCCTAAGGATAATTATGTTTATCTAACCCCATTTCTGATGCTTGAAAGTGGCTATTTTTGCTCTCATCTGTGTACATGAGTTTCCTGGCTGTTATGGAATAGCTTTCGCAAGTGAATGCTGAACTAGCCTGTTGGTGCTCCATTGACTGGACACTTCACCCCCTGGCAGAACTAGTAATGAATGACCCAGCAGGTTCATTACATGAGGTTGTATATTTTTTTCCAGGTACTTCTAAATAACACTGCTTATCAGTGTCACAGCTGTATAGTGCTCTGCTTTTGGAGGCTGAAGAAGCAAGAGAAGCCTTATTCATGGTAGCTGAATAAGGTTTATGCCTTATTCGCACGGCTGCAGTGCGAGCTGGAAGCTGGGTAGGTGTAGTGGGACAGGAAGATCAGCCGAGAGTTTAATTTGTGGGACGTGCTCAGGCTCAGATGAGAAGTACCTGAGCTGCTGTCTGAGCTGAGAGGCTGAAGAGTGCCAGAAGAGCTGGTATGAGTAGGGGACAGGAGGGAATGCACATGCCAGTGGGAAACTTTCATGAGAGGGAGAAGCTCTGCTGCGTGATCTTGTTCTTGAATACAAGGAGGAGAAGCAGAAAGCAGAGGAAGGTGCAGATTAATGAGTGAAAGACCTGTGTGGAGTGTACTGGGTGGGAAATGCAATGTTCTGTGTGTTGGTCTGCTTGTGTAATGCTCAGCACAGGTGTCTTACAGCTGTATGTTGGTGGGGGAAAGACTTGTCAACTGTGCCATTTCACAAGGAACCATTAACATCCAATGGTGTGAAGAATACAACAGTCTGTGGTTTTAATCACAAATTTATGATAATTGTGCTTTGCTAGTTCTTCAGGGAAACAGATACAGGCCTTGTGGTGATTTTGTATTTCTTAATGCAGACTTAGCTAACATACAAATAATGCTGAAAATTTTTGGCCTATTGAATTAATTGGCAGAAATCCTCTTGCAGCTCCATATCAGCACCTAATTCTCTGAGGGACCTTTGAAAAATCTCAACAGCAGGTACTCCAGCTGCTAGCTTTTCCCCTGTAGTGTGCAGGGGTGCATTGAAGCATCTTCATGGGAAAATCTGATTAAGGATGTGGTCACTTAATTAGGGAGTGAATGATCTATTCTTTTTGTTGCTGACCACTTTTTTTTTTTTTAAGAGGGATGACACTGCCTTCAGGCCCAATCTTCAGATAGTGTGAATTGGTCCACAACAGTCCATACAGCTGTGGCGGTTAATTTTCACCAGCTGAGACTCTAACCTCCCAAGTGTAAGAGCTCTGGGGGGGAAGGGGAGAAATACTGCCTGGTATTCTGGGACAATGATTAAGTCTTGGTCCTGGATCACTGAATTCAGAGAAAGTTTTGCCATTTGACTTCAGTCAGATCAGGATCAGAAGCCCTTCACCAGAACCTGAGGCTCTGAACAAGGGCATCCTGAAAATATAACTTTCACTCTGTGACTGAGGCTGTTGGCATGACAGTAGGGAGAAGCAGGAAGAGTTCTTCTGCAGTGTTACATATTGATATCAATAATTTAATAAAAAAAGATCAGAGATATTTGAAAGGAAGTTCAGACCCTTTGCTTAGAAAATGAGAAAAGGGGAAATATACGTTTTTATTTGCTGGTACTGAATGTGATCAGTTGCTGGTAGTTGTGATAAATGCAGAAACCTGGAATAGCTGTTTGCTTATCAATATGTTATTTCTTCAGCACCCAGAGAAACCCATTGCATGGGGCACTGTACAAACATACATCATGGAATATTCCTTTGCCCTGTACAATTCTCAGCTGAAAAAAAACCCCAGCTAGGTTAGGAAAATAGAAATCTAAATATACTCAGAGGCTTTCTGCTTTTACAATTGTTGTAACAGGATAAAGTGAATTTGTGACAAGACAGCACTTGGTTCAAATGCTTGGATTATTAAAGAGCTGCAGTGCTTTTGAAAGAGCTGTGTGGTGAGGACTACCCAGTACATCTGACCTCATCCTACTCTTTTTAGGGAGGAAGGAATGGAGGAATAGGGGAGAGAAGGGACAAAGTCCCTATTAGCTTCAAAGGACAGAAATGTTTATTCATTTAAATAAAGGCGAAACACATGTGTTCTCTCCATGAGCACTGCTTGTCCTGTTTGGGCTGCCCATGTTCCCCAGCTGGAAAGCTTGAAGCCATTTCATATGTGGTCCTCTACATTACTTTTTAGAGACGTTACATAGTTTCTGATTAGATGCAGAGACTTTGGCAGAATTCAAATATTACATGAATGACTCTGTATTCATCAGTGTGGTTGAGGCACTATATCGAGGTGTGAATATGTCCTCAAGAGTAAGCACTATTCACCTATCTTGCGTTCTTAAAATGAGTGTTGCGCTATAGACTTTGGGGGAAGTAGGGTTTGAGCTTAAGATTATTGACTTTAGGTATAGAATCTTTTCAGAGATAATGGTTGTATTATTACTGTAATAACAGAGGCAAAACTGAGCAAAGAAAATGAGTGAAGACTTAATACTGTATTTAGTGAAGAGTAAGCAGAATCAAGCTGGGACTTGACAATATTGGTGGATGATATTATTAAATTTGTAACGAGAAGTCTTAGAAAATATATTAGCTGACATGGCCAAGGACAGTCTCCGTAGAACTTGAAAGCAGAGGAGGGAGCCTGGTGATTCTTGGAACAGCCAACATCAATGTAGAGTTAGGGGACTGGGAAATGCTTTTTTAAATTAGAGAGGCCTGTACAAAGGCCAGAAAATTGATCATGCAGGATTTTAATTACCGAGATATCGATTAAGATAATAACTATGCACAAATTAAGAAAGGGTACATAGTGCAGGACTGCTTCCTTAAGCTGTTTGTGAGCTTGCACAGTCACACGCTCTCTTGAATCCAGCCCTGGGGAACTGAGCCAGCTATGACAAATGAGGTGGAGAGGATCTGTGGAGCACCCTGGTGTTAGGCCAGGAAGAATGAGGAGTGCTTAAGGAAGAAGCACAGAGGGTTGGTGGGGTTTTTTTTTTGAGGTTAGTAAAGGCTAATTTTGAGGAAATGTGCCCAAGGAATTTCTTCTGATTATGGAAATCTCCATCTGTACAACTGAAAAATAACTGTGATTTCCTCAGAGAGAATGTAATTAAAATGTGTCCTGGTTAAGCCTACACAGGTTAAAGGCTGATGGGGGTAAAGTCAGTATGAAATTAGCATAAAGTATTAAGCAGGTACTTTCTTAAGCTATAGCATAATCGGTGCAGTAAGGAGCAGGATAGGGTGATACACAAAAATGAAAAAATATTATAAAATTAAATTCCTTTTCAATTTATCCAAATAATTATTTTCACATGCTATTTCTCCTTTACCCATTCCCTTTTCTAGATCATGCTTTGAGAGCTAGGAATGTTTTGTCTGTTTAACAGGATAGGTGAAGGTGGTTATAACAGGATATGTTGAGGATATGTAATGGAATATTATAGGTTGTGCTGTGTAGTCTATGGATATATTTTTTTTCATGAAAAACACTTTCCTCTCTTTTTCTGACTTTTGCAATGGTCCAGAGTAGAGGTGTTGGAGGAGTGAGATGAATTATAGAGAAATAAGAAACAGTCTTGGTTTTACCACCCACTAGCAATAATAACTAGCCAGGCTTGAAGTAAGAAAGCAAGCCATGTCCTTTTAGCAGATAAACTATCCTACTTCTTAAGGAGCATACGAAGAATTCCTACTCACAACAGCTCCTGAAGAAAAGAAGTTGCATTCTCAGACACAAGGGAACAGTCATCTTATTAGAGGCATTTATTTTGGAGGAAAGAAAAAAATAAAAACATCACCACTTTTATTCCCCCCTATATTCATAGTGCTGAAAGGGCCAGAGAAAGCAGTTCCAAGAAAAAAGAAGTGGATTAGAAAAAGAGCTAGGACAGTTCTGTTCAGTAATAATTTTATTATCTATTTTCCATAAAGAAAGAATGGAAATAAGCTTTATTTAGAGAATCTTTTTCTTAAGTTGCTGAAATAATCAGATAATTTGGAGTAAAGCATGAAATGGCCTGGCCTGCTTCAAATAAACAAACCACAGCTATTCAATATAACCAACATACAAGCCTGTGTTTAGTAAGAAACAAAGTTAGAGTTATTGATGTCTTTGTTCTAGGGGGTTCTTTTTTATAAATGCTTTAAGTCTTCTGATGGTGAAATGTGATGAATGGGAAGATGCAAGACAGGAGCCATGTATTATATTATAAAAATAGTATTTAGCTTAAAGATGATTTTTGAGGAAAATAAAATGGGGCTTTTTATGTAGCACCTGTATTTGTGGCAGAACCCTAATATAAATTTAATATCTTTTTAAGGAATATGCTTTGGTTGTATTTGCCAAATAGCTTGGTCAATGTAAAAATAATCTTCCAAATGGTGGCTGTGGGGTGAGGTGGGGATCAGGGAGGAAGGCTTCCCTCTCAAGTGCCGTGGAAGATTATATTTTAGTTCTGTCATCCACTGAACGGATTTGAATTCAGATTTCTGCGTCTCCATGAAGTGCTCTCCTTATTATGTTCCCATATGGCTGCTCTTACTCTCTCCTATCAGAACCATATCAATTTATATAACGTACTTTATCCGCTCATTGGATTACTGAACCCTGAGAGTGTTACCTCCTGTGAGAGTACCTGGGCACTCTGGATACCCATATACTCAAACACATTGTGTTTTACTCCTGTGCACAGACATGTGGACAAAACACCTCACCCTCATGCTCCATGACACAACTTTCTGCATTAATCCAGTCCCATGCACCCCCTGCACAGAAAAGGAGAGTAGTGAAGTGTGTTCCTGCAAATCCATCCACTCCTTCCTTCCAAGACTGAACCCCTCAGGCTGGGTCACCACCTGCCTCCTGAAAGCAGAGGTTAAAGAAAGTTGCAGAGGAGCAGGAGAGGATGCTATACCCTGATGCCTTTCTCTGCTTTCCTTGGTTGGCAGTAGCGATCTGCACTCTGTTGTCCTGAGCTCTTTGTTTGGCTGTGACGCTTGCTCCTGCAGCAACCTGACAAGCTCATGCTGTGAGTGAGGTCGTGCTGGCCAAACTGAGCACCCTTTCTTTTTGTTGCCCAGGTGGTACAAAACCTTAAAGGGGAGATGTTATCATTTCTTAGTGATCCTTAATTGATCCTTCTTCCTCTGTATGCCTTCTGATTTCATGACTGGCTGAAGTTGCCCCTCTATCTGTCCTAGCCTCCTCTCCCCACACTTGCCAGTCTGTTATGTGCTTCCCTGCCTTCCAGTTCCTGGTGAAGAGCAGATATGCTGGGACTGCCCATCTGTCATGTGGGGCCACCTTCACTTACAGCTCCAGTACTAGCTCTTCATTTCCCAAATCTGGGCTGCTGCTGCTGAGGACTGTATTTCACCTCTCAGCTCCACGATGCCAGGTGAAGTTTTTTCAATCTCTCACTCCAGAAAATTGTAAAGGAACAGAGGAGATTGCTTTAAGAGAGTGGATAGATGTTCAGGGCAGGAATACTAAAATGAAGTAGAGAAAAATATTTAGTGGATATGGATCATCTTTTTGCTGTATGAGCATATTCCTGTCCATCAGTTATTTCTGTTGCACAGCGAATATAAACCAGAATTAGTATTTTGAAGTTAGGGAAGGGCTGGCAATTTAAACCAGTTGAGAATACGCTCTGTGTTTTATAACCCACAAAATGTTAACCTGGTGCAGACACACTTGCTAAGCCCCTCAGCTTTCAACGTGAAGTTCTTGCTGTGGCAGATAATGGCTGGAAGTTTTTGCTGGCTGCCATTAAGTAAAAGGCAGTTCTTCTCCTGATCTTTTAAACTTAGCAGAGATTCACAGAAGCAGCAGTTCAAAGTTATGAAACTTTTCTAATATCCAGCAGCCATGTAATTTTTTCCTTATTAAAGACATTTGCCTAATTTTTATGTAAATAGCCACAGCCTGGTGGCCACTCTAATCCAACAGCATTACTGCTGGCAAACAAGGGATTAACAAGAAAATGCTGTATTGAAATTAAAGCTGTAGGGCCTGATAGAGCCAGGTTACCATTAAATTCTATAGATACTGTATCCTTCCTGCCAGCTCTATTGAGCTTTAATCCAGTGCTCAGGGTTTTCTATAACTAAAAAGTACTTCTTTAATCCTTTTTTCACACGCTGTAATGCAAACCTTGATGCTGAATAATCCACCGAGGTTTGCACATTTGTTAGATCTCTGCTTCAATAAATTACCAAATTTTACTGGCAGCAGAGCAGGGTGGCAAAATGTCAACATGGCTTTGCAAAGCCAGCAGTTGCTCATTTCTAAAGATGAATATGATCTCTATTAATGCCTGTTTACTACATTTCAGCACTAACCTTTATAAAGTGGTGGAGGGATGGGAGGAACTCCAGGACAGGCTTTCAAAGTGCAATAACATGTATCTTTCTCAATCAACATTTGATGGAACCAAGAAACCAGGCGATATGGGTTTACAAGGGCACTGAGTCTGAACTCCATTGCTAGACATCTTGGGATTTGTTTGGTTTGCACTGTGTTAGTGATATCATACGGTCTTTGAGCATTCATCAGTATTGTGGCATTTGATACTGCAAACACACGCCAAAAGAAACAGAAGCCCAACATGAAACAGTGGGATCAAAGTTGCATATGTTTTCTAGTGGCTGATAAAACGTCTTCCCCCAGCCATCTGAGTGTCTGATCTGCAGACACTAATCTCTGGAATTTGTGGTGATATTCCTGGTCCCTAATCAGTGTTATATTTCATGTACATTTTGCTGGAACTTTCTTGAGTTAAGGAGGGAGGGAACTATTATTCAGTGTAATATAATGTCAGTAGCAGTGTTAAGGATCCTGATATTTATTTAGGTTCCGCCCTGAGGGGCATTAGTGTAATTCTAACATTGGATATAGATCGTCTGAATTCTTGATTCAAAGCTTTGGCCACTTTTTTTTTTTTAAACTGAAATGCCCCACAGTTCATGCCCATTCTCTCAGCGAGATAGGCTCTTGGTCATGCCAACAGGACTTTTAGTTGAGAAAGGAAAATAGACATTTGTCCTTAGGGCAAACAGCCCCCACAATGAATTCTACTAAAAAAACCCCACGTGCTGGGAAATACAAAAGAGAAACGTTATTAAGGAATCTGTTAAAACCGATATGGGACCTAACACCTCATGTTGGGACAAGATTTTTCTGTCGCTAGAATAACTAAAGGAAGGCTAATTTTTAACAGTGTTTGAGAGGTACTGGAGACAAGAATTTAGTCACACTTCACTTGGATTCCTCAGGAATGTCTTTGTTTAATTTAATACAACTGATTTCAGTTGTGAAAAGGCAGAACCCATACCTGAATGGGACAAAAGAAGTCTCAACAGAAACCTGAAACAGGCTTTACATTTTATGGTTTTTGACCTTATGGCTCCTGGGAGGAATGAATCATGCTCCTGGGAGGAATGACCTAACCTGATCTCTTCTTTGGCTGGAACTGCAAAACTGGAAAGGAATGCAGTGGATGCAAAACATAGGCTTTGCAAGTGTAGTTCATTGGGTTTTTAAAAATTATATATATATATATATAAACCCTATACATATCGTTTTCTCTGAGCTTCGTTCTTGAACAATTTATTTTCATTTGCCAGCACCCCAGTGCTATTGCTTGATGAAAGCTACTAGACTGACCTACCATTTCCAAATACCACTGTATGAGTAAAGAGCAACACACAGAGCTGGGGAAATGCACAGAAAACTGCTGTGCAAATTTGCATCAACGGTGCTGAGATATTTAAGATAAGTTATGTAAACTGTATGTTGGTGAGATAAACACCAGGAATGTGAACAATTATGTTAGGGTTAAAAAGGAGTTTCTGCTAGAAGGAAAATTGGGTGAACAGATGCTCTCAATATTAAGATGATTAATTTTAATAGTGATGTATGATAGACTGTAGATACCTAGTGACTCAGGCTACATAAGACATGACACATACATAAAATGCAACTATAATAACAGATAGCACTGCAGGAATGGAGGGATAGATTAGGTGACCTAAATTATGTTTAATTCATCTTACCTTATGAAGAGATATGAACTAGATGACTTTTTGAAGTCCAAAATATTTCTATGTAAGTCTATGACTTGCCATTATGGGGAAGGATAGAAAAGTGCTTTAACTGCGAACTTCCCTTTTTGACTGTGCATATCATATTACTTTTGTTGAGGAAACCTAATACTTTCACTGGAGACCAAATCTATTGCCTGTTGTTGCTAGTACTTTATGAAGTTCTGAACATCTGAACATAAATGATGCTAATGAGTTTACATGGGATATTATCTGTTAATAAATTCAGTAGTAGAATGAGTATCACAACTACATATACTGAAAATAACACAACTTGAACAAGGCAAGATAAACATAGTGGTACTCTTATCCAGTTCAGTGCGATCCAAATGCAATGTTCCTACTCTGGCACATTGCCCTGGTCATACCTTGTTAAATATGGAAGATTGCTACTCAAGACTCTTAGATTGTCATTGTGACTCCCTCTGTTTCCCAAGTGGATCCTATGTGAAGCCACATGGGATTTTCCTGCATTCTGTTTTTCTCTGTTTTTCAAGTCAAGTAGTTCACCAGAAAGCTGTACAGTGGTGCACGTAATAAAGAGGGGAATTGTCTTGAGCAAATTCAATGTTTTTAAATGTCAGTACAAAACACAGTGTTAATACATTTGACATTGTCTTTCCAAGCGGCATGTGCTTCTACTCAACACTGTCCCATTCATATCTAAAAGAAGGCATGGTCTCTGCACCACAAAAACCCAGAGTCTGAAGGGTTTTACAGCTGAGACAGTGAATTTAGTACCACAGAAATGAGGGTTCAGCCTTACACGTGACAAATAAAAATACCTGCAGTTTTGCCAGTTGGGGTAAAAATTCATAAGGGAGATGAGTCCTTATGCTCCAAGGGCATAAGACAGTCACTGACTGCCTGAAATTGGCAAGAGGTTGCCCACCATGGGATAGTTCTGCCTAATTGTCCACTGAAGGGCTTTTATCCTTTCTTTGGAAGCACTTAGTCCTGTTTACTGCCTGAGTTGGGGTAGAAGTCTGTGCTGACCATTGATCTCATCCATTCTGGCAACTTCTGTGTGGGAGTCATATCTGTTGAAACAATGACACTGTTTTCAGAGCATGTCAGCTTATATATGTTTTGACTGTGGGGGCTGAGAAGTACCTTGACTGATTCATATAAGATTGGACTGAGGGGTGTAAAAATAGCCAGGGTTGGGAATAGCCCTAACAAGCAGCAATTTCTGGGTATGGAGTCACAGGGCACAAACCACAAACTCATGGCAGGGGAGGGGGAGGTCCTGGACTCTTAGTTCCTCTGTCTCATGTTTTCCTCCCACTTTTAATCATGAGTGGATGTAACTCCTAGTAATTTGATCACTGGAACAGGTTGGCCTGAGACGTGGTGGAGTCTCAGTCCTTCAAGATATTCAAAAGCTATCTGGACATGGTCCTTGGCAACCAGCTGTAGGTGGCCTGCTTGAGCAGGGGGGGGTTGAACAAGATAACCTCTGGAGGTCCCTTCCAGCCTCAACCATTCTGCGATTCTGTGCCTGCATCCAGTCCAGTGCAGCAATAGAAGGTGAAATTTGGCACATAGAAGAAATTCAGAACTGGCTTTCATTTACAGTTTTTCAGATTTTAAAATTGTCAGCAGAAATCTTAACATGGTGTGTTCTCATACTAGTATGGGGTCTAGCAGTAAAACTGACCCTGATTAAGGGGTATTTGCCTAATCACATGCTCTTGGGAGTGGAAAAGACACAAAATTGGGAAAATTGCTTCCCAATCTCATCATAGCCTGTGGGGACAGTAATTGGCTTTAGGTCAAAATCAACAGCAGGGTATTTTTCCCTCCATGCTGGCTCAGTTCTAGTGACTGATCATCAAATGTGCAAAGAGGTGGGATCACATGTGTGCTCCCTTATCCTGTGCTTTTGTTTCTCATGGCCTGTGTTGCTTTACAACTGCTCCCTTTTGGGGGCTGCCCGTGTCATAGGGGAAGGCATCTTAAGTCCTCAGTCCCCACCCCTGTCTCCCAGCTTGTCCCTTCTTGGCAGAAAGCATGATCCTGCTCTAAAACAGAGACTCTTGTCCAGAGATAAATTTAGCTGCCGCCCTTTTATGCACTGCTTATTAAAATCTGTACAGCCTGGTCTTGTCTCTCTGGATTTGCATCTGTAAAAAAACAGTGTGAAGTGATATCAGATCAGGACAATCCAGGCTGTACTCTTGGGATTCATGCATGCAAGGGACCCTAAAACAAATGGTATCATGGCAAAGAATAACACAAAACAAATTTGTGCTTACTTTACTGTTAGTTTTTCGTTGTTTGTGGGTTTTGGTTTTGTTTTTTTTTTTACCACTGTGAGAGACAAGGTGCTGGGCTGGCTGGATTTTTTGGTCTGACGTGATACCGAACATCTTCAGTAATGTTCCTGATGTTCCAAAAATACTAGGGTACAAAGAAAAATAATGTTTGGTTCAGCAGTAACACTTCCTAGCTGTGGTGATCAGCACTAGACAATTCATTTTTTGTTAACAGATATCTAAAATCTCAGAGGCAATTTCACATTGTGTTTGTGGCTGTAGAAGATGCTCCCCCTTTTCGGGGGTAGAGAGGAATACATGGGGCCTGCTCTTGATTTCTCTTGTGTTGATGCGGGCTAGGAAGAAAATTTTGCACATAAATCTTAGGTAAAGCTTTGACCACTGGAAGGAAATTATGCATGTTTACTATTGTCCAGGTTTAAACTGATGGGTTTATTTGCATATGTAAGGTTAAATACATCCACTACTGCCAAGGTCTAAATTTGCTCCACTTAATATGCATAAATATATACATGTATGGTCTCTTAAATAGATACATACTGTGTGTATATCTATACTGTATAAGTGTGTATATGTGTGTGCATACATTTTTACAATCACGTATACACACCTTATGTATGCATGTATATGTAAAGCAATAATTTGTCATTGCCCAAGTATGTGCAATGCTTAAAAACACATCCATCAATACAGGCGTTTGACTCTTTTATCAGTCCTGCCACAGCACCTCTTTCGTGGGTAAGAGGAATAATGAGGGAGGTAAAAGGTGCTATTCATAGAAAATGGATCACCGAAATGAAGTTTCATAAAACATTTTTCCCCACTTTTTATTAAACTTCTACCATTTTAAAATATACATATTTTTTTCCACAGAAAAAGGTGTATATTTCTAAAAGTCCTTTCCAAGCTTCTTAAATGCTACCCTTTCTTATTCCACTCTTCAAAGAGCAGCAGCCATGCTATCCCTCTTTTCAACTTCAAACTGTGCTGCTCTGTTGGTCCAGCACAGCGAGGGTGCTTTGAACCTGAGAAGAGAATCTAGCTCCTTTTTTTGGAACCTCGAGAAGGACTTTTTGAGAGCACTGCAATTAGCATTTCCCTTTCACCCATATCACCTTTCTTGACTTCTGTAAAAGTAATACAAATAATAATAAATATATTTACACATGTGCGGTTCCCTAGGGTCTGGCAGAGATAGCCTTCATTCATACTTTCCAGGATTTTTTGGATCCTGTTATTTGGACCTTTAGACAGACATTGTGATATCTATGAAACTTTGCACAGGCCACTGACTTTGTGTGGGGCAAGCGTGAATTGACTTTGGTCTCCTTTCAGAGGTAACTTTTATTCTGCACAGAGTGAAAGATTCGGTGAATGTCAAAGGAAGGAGCCACAAGTCATGTTGATCTTGCTTGCTAGACAACCAGCCCCTTGGTGGCTTTTATTCTTGGTGGCCCACCTTGGCTGCAGCAATGTGAACTCTGAATGCCAACAAGGCACCATGCAAATTCAAGCAAAGCCGAGCTTCACAGTTGCTTCCTGCTCTGTACTTGCACTTTCCCCCGGGTGATTTGATGGCGAGGGATCAATGGCTGTAATCTGGATACGTTCCTAAATGAGGCCTTAAAGGGTGCAAGTGTTGGAGTGGAAAGCAGAGGAAGTGTGCTGCTGCTTTTCCTCTGACTGTAAATAGCCAGGTCATCAGTACAAATGTTGTGGCTGGCTGGCATCAGCATTTCTAACCTATTTGTGCACTGAGCGCTCGTAAGAGCACTCGTTTTCCTTTTTGTGCTAGAAATTTGCCCATGCCAGCTCCATGTGAAATGAGGGACACTTTGCAGGTAAAACTTCAAAGTCACTATATTAATTTCAATTATCTGAAGTACTTGGTGGTCAGGGTCTCAGCCCACAGAGAAACCCTTGCACTGCCTCACTGGGAGGAGAGCCCTGGGGGCTGCAGTGAGTGTTTTTTGAGGGGGAAACCCCTGCTGAGGTAGCATGTGTGTCCTGTAGGCTTAGACCCTGAACCACTGGGACAGCAGAAGGAATGAGGTGCTGCTTTTGGTGTAAGTGCAGATGCCTGAAATCAGCCAACCTAAATGGGATGAGGATGTGCCACGTTGTTGTGGTGCCCCTGTGACTTGTGAAAACATCCGTGGGAAAGAAAGGTACTTAAAATGACCTTACCAAGGCAATGTCTATAAATGCAAAAACCCTAAGAAATAAATACTTTTAAAGTAAACAGCACCTTCATTTTCCTTGAAACTGTATCTTTTTATCTGTGTTTCTCCCAGCAATTAAATATTTCCTGGTCTATAAACACCTCCATGTTTACAACACACTTTTTAGGCAATAACGTGTCCAAATATCCTGTGGTATGAGAAAACCCTTCAAGTGTAAAGGATTTGTTCATGGAAATTGGTTCAATAAAGCTTCCCTTTCCACCCTTGTCCCCCTCCCCCCCAGCACGTGCACAGACTAAGCAAGGCTTGCTGCTTCTCTGTAGTAATGCGAATTTTGAGTTGTTGATAAATACAAGCAGGTTAACAGCTAACATCAAAGGTTTACCAGATTAAAGTCAAAGGAAGATGGGATTTTCAAGGCCTTGGGTAAACAAAAAGGTTGAGATTCTCAATTATCTTTAAAAGCTCCTTAATACAAGCCTCAATAGCTTAAATGAACAGAGGAACAAACATGCCCGTTCTCTGTGCTAACCACAACACTGAGTTGCTTACTGTAACTCAGTTAAAGGCTACATAAGGAATGAGAGATAAGGCAAATAGGTTTGCCTGTAGAATGAGATCATTAAGAAAAGGTGACTGTTGTGTTTGATGTAGTAAGAGGTGGAGGGAAAACTAACTATAGCTTAATGGGCATAGCAGATTCTGAGACATATATGGCAATTATTAGTCATACTATTTGAATCCAAAAGGGCACTGGTTCAAAGGACTGCTTAGAAAGGCTCAGGCTGGGAAAAGGAAGCTATTAAATCAGCTGTGCTCCTCTGAATGTGTGTGGGGTTTTTTTTTTTTTCCTTTCCTGAAAGTCTTAGGATACTTCTTGAGAAGAGGAGGATGGTGAAATTTCACAAGTGTTGCAAGAAGGATAAGATTTGTATGTATTATTGTTGTAGAGATTTTTGGTCCTCTCTAAAAAGCCAAATTTATCTGCTGTTTATATGGTCAGATTGACAATAGGATGAATGTACCACCTGCTTCTGTGAGATTAAGATAGTTTAAACAAAACCACAGAGAATGTGTCATAGATATTTATGAAGTGCATAATTTCTAATCTTCTATCCACTGTTGTGCTGTCTAAGTAATACAAAGAAGAGTCATATGAAATTAGAGATGAAGTAAAAAAAGCCCAAGCCCTGAATTTAACCCATCATCACATATTGCTCATACTTGAGTTGAAAACACAAAGGAGGAAAATTGTAATTGCATTTGCAATTATATGTGAGGTGTAAAGGTATAGATACCTTAAAAAAAAAAAAAAAAAAAGACTTCTTCGGTTCAACTTCTGAGTCCTTCATCTAGTTTCTGTGACTGAAAGGGTAACTAGGAATTTCTTTTTTTATGAATCCTTCATACTTCATGCATTAAGAATACCCAAGGACATCTTTTATTTCTGTGTCAATAGAATAAGTGCATGTTGGGTGCTAGCTTAGTGCATATACTCATACAAAATTTAAAAAGTATTTAAAGCGACATACCATTCAAGACATGATGCTCTACTGTTATAGAATAGTTACAAGTAAACAAGTGTGAGCACCTAATATTGAATGTGTTATCACAGACCATAAAGAAGTTATTTTATTAAGATAAAATGGCTTTCACTGGTGCTGTCTTGATTGTATGTGAGGTCAGTAGAATTCAATATAGACTGAGTGTGGGATGATGTAAGTGCTAGGTATAAAACAATTGCCATGAAGCAAAAATCTCGAGTTTTCCCACTTCCAAGTGTCTCACATGTTACTAAGGTATTTCACTTACCTGCTTAGAGTTGTACTTAGTTTGCTCTACAACATTACATTTATTTTCTTTTTTTTTTCCCCCACTCTTTTCTAGAGATTTGTTTTGGTCGTCATTGCTGCCTGTCTTTCCAGTTAGTTGAACATGATGAGGGATCTCATGCCACTGTGATGGAAATGATTTGATCTGTTCAATGACTTGACACTTTGTATTAGCTTATGGTACAATTTTATCACTCTTATTTGTACTTAATGTTATCTTCTTTCAATGGTTGTAGTGGTTCTGAAACAATATTTTGGGGCATACAATTTTATAAAAAATAGCACTTGGTTATAGGGGTGAAAAAAGGGGTTTTTTTGGGTGAGACAGGGAGGGCAGAATATTCTGAGTACTAAATATTTAAGGTGACAGCCTGGTACCATTCAAGTGTATGGGCTTGCAACCTGGAATTTCTTCCAGATTCTATATTCACTTCGTTCAAGTGATGTAAACAGGGTTCCATAATTATGTCCATGTGAGAGCACAAAACCTCAGAGACAGATGTACACCATGCAAAATGGAGCATGCAGCTGAATGTAACGAAGCATACCACCTTCTGAGATATTTCATAGAGGGCTAGATGTTGGCCAGCTACTATTGTGTACTGCCATCCTGCATATTAGTATGAAATCAACTTTTCCATAGCTTTGTTTTCATTTGTAAGGCAATACTTTTTTTTGGTTTATCATCTTCAGAGATTCTACCCTGTATCAACAGTTTACTGCGAGCTCTGTAATGTAGGTCTCTGGCTGGTTTTGGAGATAATAAAATGTGTTCATTTTTCTTTCTTGATTCCCTATTTTACATCTTAAGAAAATACAGGACACAATTCATTGATCTCATAACAGACTGCAGTATTATTTCCAGTTGGGATGTTGAAATGCTAAATGTCTCACCTGGAGGGCAACTGTAGAGCTCATGAGAATCACAAGAATGTGCTGTATGCTTCTTAGAGGTAGTTAGAAGACACTATCGTACACCACATCTTCTTGCCTTTTATCTTTTGCTGATCTTGCACAGACCACTAGCAAAGCTCTGTATGCAACAAATGTAATGTAAGCTGTTGTCTGCTTCATCTACCGTCCCCAGCACACAGTCTGCTTTACCAGGCTGTTCTCACTCCTTTGCCACTATATCATTGTTGCTATGGTGAATTAGGAAAACACTGGCTATTAATTTGATGCTGAATGAGGCATACTCTTATCTCAATGAGTGGGGATTTACCCACATAACTTCTAATAATGTGGAGGTATAGATTCTTGTTTCCCATACAGAAAGCTCTTTAGTTTCCAGCAGCCTTTGAAACAGCTGTTGAGAGATCCTGCGTCACTGTCATGCCAACCAAATGGAAGGTTTTTTACTTAATGAGAAGCAATAATTCAGAGACCTGCCCACCTGGAAGAGGAGTGAAAAATAGCTCTTTCTGTATTTTCATGGTCATTAGGGTTCCATACAATTACTAATGAGAAATGAACTAAAATTACAAAATAAGCAAACTTATTAGCCAGTAAACTGGCTGCAGTTTGGTTTCCATATGAGCCTACTCCCTTAGGATTTCTGTTGCCAAATCAGTCAAATAAGGCTAAAACCCTCACTAACCTTTTTTCCACTTCTCATGGACCAGTCTTGAAAGTACTGAGTTTCATGTCAGTCATGTGCTAATCAGGGCAGCATGCAAGCAGTGAGCAAATGTGAGGACTCTTTCACAATTTATGCAGAAAAACAGTCCTTCCACATGTGCCCCTCTATTTTGTGGAAGAGCAGCTCAGTTATTTCTGCAGCTCTGTCCTTCACTTACTGCTGATCACAGGACTCGTGTCATGTACAGGAGGAGACAACCAGATAGATGGAGAAGCATGAATGCTATGCTCCTTCCTGAGAGAAGGAAATCGTGAAGGGACGATGTAGCCCAAGATCTTGTTATATTTTCAGTGAAGCACTGCCTACAAGGGGCAGAATATGACTGGGACTGTGGAGCCCAGCTGTGATATAAATGGGTTTTGGGACAATCTTGGGAATCCAGGCTAGGCAGAAAAGACAGCTTTTTGTCCCTGAATTTTTTGAAGTTTGGGCAATGTTATGGTGGAAGCTACATTCAGCAGCTCTGTCCCAGGCTCAGACATGGTCCTCCACTAGATTTCTGAGTGCACATCTCTATGGAGGGACAATCACAGCAATCCTCTCATTTTGCAAGAGAAGGGATGACCTATCCTGAAAGAAAGAAAGATTTATCCGTTGCAGTGGTTATAATGTCTGTTATGAACTGCACACTTCACATGAGAGCTGTCATAAACTGAGTGTGTTTAACAATAATGGCCAATAGTATTTGGAGGGAAGCTACCAAGAAACAAAGTTAAAACAGAAGAGAAGATGGTGTCTGTTTCGACACAAGTCCAGTGTGTAAACGGTGAGTCTTAATTATCTCTGACAACATGACTGTTGCCCAAGTTAACAGGAGGTGTAAGGAGCATCTACCTACCTTGTTCTAACTGACACAAAGGATATCTTACATTGCAAAAGAGATGATGCAGATGCTTTAAGTTACAGAGCCGAGTCTGCCACTCAGACAGATGTCACCCTTCAGGAAAAGAGAAACTTCAGATATGCCTTTTCTTATAACTGAAAAGCATTGTCAGCTTGTCAGCTTCTGGGACACTGCATGTTTAAATGACAAATATTCATACTAGTTGAAAATGAACCCTGCTCAGGAGACACTGGCAATGTTTTGTTATTTCCCCCTTTCTCATTTCTAAAAGGCTAGTAGATCATTTCTGTTCATTAGACTTGATAGGAATTAGGCATGGAAAATAAATTCCTTCAGCCTCTTTTCATCCTGGAGCTGTCCCAGGTATTCTGCCTTAGAGCTCCTTAGTAACGCCAACTGCGGCATGTGAACGTGGTATTGAAAGGTGAAAGCAAAAAAAAGCAAACTTTACCCTAGGAATGCAAGCACCATCTTTTGCCCATTTATCTTGCTGACATCTTATTCTTTTTGGTTGTGCCTATCCAGCACGTGGGAGCATTCACGGTAATCCAGACAAAATGAAAGTTAGAATAGCCCTGAAAACTTAGGCTATTCAAACCGTACTTCTCTCTAGTAGAATGTACACTATAGAGGAATGTGCACAGTTACAATTACCTGTCTTTCAAGGGCCAATAAGCTGAAAGCTTTTTTTTTTGGCATCATAAAGCAAAGAAATATTTTCTCCCACTCTATTTCTACATTTACTCACCTATCACATCATCAGGTAGATTGCTTTTACCATTATGCATGGCTTCATGAATAATGCTTTAGTGCTACAGTCTGCTCAATAAGGAATCAGTGCAAAGCATTATCTTGCTAATACATATGGTTCAGAAATATGCTTTCACACCAGTGTGAGAATTTGTTTCAGTTTTGAGTCCCTTGCTATCTCAAGAGGCAGGGTCCTGCAGCATGGCTGTCTGATGAATGATGCTGTGTGGAAATGCAAAAAACATTTTTGTCATATGAAGTTGAATTTTTGTGAGTTTCAATTAACAGCATTTTTTCTCTGTTCTGGAATGTGTAGATCTGAAGTTCATGAAGATGAATTTGAATCTTTACAGCATTTGGAAAGCCGAATTGTTTCACCTGCTGTCTAAACATTAAGGATAAAATAATACTGATGTGCTGTCTATGTTGTTACTTGACAGCAAACAGTATAGCAAAGGGGTGAGGTGGGTCTCAATTACTTTGGGATCATTGTATAAATTTAGTAAAAAGCATGGCAAAGTTAAGCTTCTCGTTTTAGTGGTGTAATTTAATTATGTCAATGGTATTAAAGGCCTTTACTGCAAATCCCAAAGACTCTAAAGCCAGAACACTGTTGTATTGCATGTCTATGTAGGTCCAGAAGAGACCAAACTTGCAAATATTGATGACATCATCTTAACAAAGCAGTTACTACAGTGTCTTTTTTCAGGGCTCATCCTTCTCCGATTCTAGAGAATGATGTCTTTTTCACCTCACAATTTAGTAAGTTTTGGACTGATTTGCACAGGATGTTGTACCCACATTCTATTCCAACAAATTGCATGAAATATAAAGAAATTGTAGATAGGAAAATGTCTTTTATTTCTGTCTTGAGAAAACAGGTGCAGTGAAAAATGTCTGCACTATGGAGAGGCAGTTTTAACAGCTAGACAGTGTTTGTCTCTAGTACCTTGCCGCATTAAAGGGATCATGCTGTCGTCTAAAGGTGTAGCTGCATCATTACCAATAAATGGAAAGTTGGAATTGACCGTAGATAAGTGCAGCTAGAGTCTGAGAAGGGTGAGCCCTGAAAGAAGACACCCTAAGAATCATCAAGCCTGAAGATAAGGCATTATGTTTGCATTTCATGTGGTTGTTTCTAGGAAACCATTTTCATAATAAAATTGGCATCAGAAAAGGTATTTTTCTGACTCTGAGTGTTTTGTTGAGAACAGGATGAGGACAGCAATATTGCTACAAGTTATGGCAATGTGCATGTGTGTATTGCCAACCTTGAGCTTCAAAAAGCATGAGCCAAGCATCATAAAATCCTCACACTACTTCAAATATTCTCAGCTTTTTAAAAAATTCACACATGTTCTGTTCTTAACACTTACTTTCTACCGAAAGTTTTCACTTGACTGTGGGGGGATCTGAGACTTTAGGAAAGATACCAAGAAAGATTACAAATATTCTTGTGAGAACTGGTAGAGTTGTCTGTAATAAAACAGTAGTAACTGTAGCTAAATAAATTAGGTTATTTTTCCTTTATTTTGGTTTTAACTATTATGTTAGGTAAGAAGCTACCATAAGGGAAGGTACTATTGCAGAAGGCTTTTAATCCGGAAAAGTTCCTGAAAAAAGTCAAAACTGTGTAGTATTACAAGGTAAAATGTAGAAACAGAAAGGACTAGGACTAGACATCCTGTTGTTGCCAGCCTCTGGAAAAGTGCATTTAGTCTGGAAAGAAAGTCTGACATAACACAGTTCTGATTTTTGCCATTTAGAAATCACAGACTCTACTTGGCACCAGTCCTCAATTTCCACCTGCAGAACTCGATCAAAGGACTCTGCAAAGCACAGTAACTGTTTAATTTCTAAGTCTTATTGAACAATGTTGAGACTGTTTTAAACTCCAGCCTTTGGAAATGATTGTGACGGGGAGAATGATAAAAAAAAATGTAAGTTCTTAGTATATGCAAGTATCCTGCTGCTTACTTTTAAATTTTCAGATTCACAAGAGTTTTTGTTAAAGCCAAGGCAGGTTATTTGGAAGAACATTGGCTAAAGGTGTTGTTTTGTTATATGAGGGCCTCTCTTTGTTTTAGCTAATTTGGAGTCATCATAGTCCCCTTGTAGTAAATAATTGTTCTTAGAAATAATCCCAGTTGGCTAAGATATGGTGGCAAGCAAAGCATTTCCTAGATGAAAAGCTTTGCAGTCCAAAGATTGGTATTAAGACATTCCTAGGTGAAAGATAAACTTTCAATGGGGAACTTGTGTGTCACCTGTGTTTATAATAAACACCTGTCTATGTTTATAAATAATCTAAATGAATTCAAAGAGGTTCTTCAGCTATAATAAAATTTAAACATGGGACAGAATGTAGGCTTTAGAACTTACACAACTTTTTGAAAATTGTCATATTGTTGGGGCAGGGCGGGAGAGGGTAAAATCCTGGCTCCAGAAAGGTTCATAAGAGTTTTACTTTTGGCTGTAGCAAAATCAAGATTTTTCTCAAGAATTTCTGAAAAATCTTGATATCCCTTCTCCACCCCCCTTCCCCAATTAGTTCATAATTGTTAAAAATGGGTGATTTGCTTTCTTCTGATTTTTGCAGAGAAATAATTTGTAGCTCAAAATATGGAGTGTGGGAAAGGTAGGTTATGCAGAGTCATGTAGATCATGTGATTAGTTGCAAGTTTTCCTGCAGACTGAGCTTTAACCAGAGACTCCTACTGAGCTCATAGGAAGAAGGATGAGGCCCATATTATCCAGTACCTAATGATGCTATTAAACTTGCCTTATAAAGGTAGCTGGACAAGGAATTTACATCTGGTTTTATGGCCTGTAGATAGGTGTTATTATCTTGTAGGCCTGTATCCTCTTATTATCCTGTATGGCCTGTAGATAGGTATAATACCTATTACTATTATTATGACCTTCAACAGCAGCCTGGGCTGCAGTAACCATACAATTGTGGAGTTTAATATCTTAAGAGGCAGAGGAAGGTAAGTAGCAGAATAAAGTCCCAGAACATCATAGGAGCAGATTTCAACTTGACTCATGGAGCTGTTAGGAAGGATCCCAGAATAGTCTGCTTTGAAGGCCAAAGGATTTTGGGAGTGTTGGAAGAGTTTGAGACTGCCTTCAAGATATGTTGAGAAGACAAGGAAGGCTCCTATAGGTATGTTGTAGCAACCAGAAGTACAAGGAGGGTGCAGGCCTGCTGCTGAATGGGGTTAGCAAGTTAGGTCAAAAATGACACAGAAAAGGCTGACATGCTCAATGCCTTCTTTGCATTGGTCTTAACAGTTAAAGTTAGCCCCAAGTCCCTGTGACAGGAAGCAATGGCAAAGCAAATGGCAAACCACTAACAGTACAGCAGGGTCAAGTTAGGGACCTTCCGTAACAACTGGACACATACAAATCTATAAGCTGTGACAGAATGCACCCAAAGGTGTCAAGTTTGCTGACATCTTTGCAAAGCTCTTTTCTACCTTTTCAGAAAGGTCCTGGAGATTGTGGGAGTCCCAGATGACAGGAAAAGAGCAAATACTACACCCATCTATAAAACAGGCAAAAAGATGACTTAGGAGAAGACAGACCAGTCATCCTCACTACAGTTCCTGGAAAAAAATGTACAGTGGGTCCTTGCAGACGCTCTTTCTGGGCACATGAAGGTCAAGAAGGTGACTGGAAAAAGCCAACACAGATTTACCAGGGGTAAACTGCGCCTCGTTGTCTTGTATTATGAAACAACTTGGTCAATGAAGGATGGTAGTATTTTGGACATCATCTACCTTAATTTTAGCAAGTCATTTGGCATGGTCTCCCACAACATCCCTGTTGACAGCCTGGTAAGATATGGATTAGATAAGGGCCACAAGTTGCATGGAGAACTGGCTAGACTGCTGAGCTCAAAGCTGTTGGTGGCTAATGGCTCAAAGTCAAATTTGCAACTGGCCAGGTGTGGATTTGATACTATTAAATATCTTTATAAACAATCTGGATGAAAGGCTCGAATGCATCTGTGCCAAGCTTGCAGATGATGCAAGACTAGGAAGAGAGGTAGAATGTGAGAAGGAAAAGCCACTGTACAGAGAGATATTGGCAGGCTGAAAGGCTGGCCCAACAAGGTTTTAACAGAGATAAATGAAGTTCTGCACCTGGTATGGAATAGTCCCAAGCAGCAATATAGACTGGGTTCTGACTGGTTGGAGTGTACTGCAGCTGAGAAGGACCTGGGAGTCTCAGTAGACAGCAAGCTGGACATGACCCAGCAATGCAGCTTTGCAGCAATGAAAGCAGAGAGTTTATTGGGCTGCAGTACAACTAGGAGATCAAGGGATGTGATTATTTCATGCTACTTGGCACTTCATAGGCCACAGCTGGAATACTGTGTCAAGTTTTGATCCTCCAGTTCAGGAGAGACTGAAAAACTAGAGGGTTCAGTGGGGGTGTCACCAAGACAATTAGAGCATTAAAGAACTTGATGTATGAAGGAAGGATGAAGAAATTGGGTTTATTCAACCTAGAGAAGTAAAGGCTTTGTGGGGCACTAATCAGTTTTCCAATCTCTAAAAGGTAATTAAAGGTAAGATGGAAGTGCTCTCCAGAAGTATGTGGTGACAGGATAAAGGCAACAGGCATGAACAGTGTCAGGGAACCTCCATGTGATTATAGGTGCAAAAAAAATATCTGAACCATGAGAACCAGTTGGGATATGTTGCACGGAAGTGGTAGGATCCTGTTTACTGGAAATATTAGAGACTCTGATTGACAGGTACCTGCATGACCTGATATAAGGTCCTGATTTCAACAGAAGGTTGGATCAGATGAAGCCCAGATGTCTCTCCTCACCTAGACTTTTCTGTGATTCTGTGACTCTACAAAAAAACCCAGTTTAACTCCTGGAGAAATTCAGTCTATGGACTGAATTTAAGCCTAATATAAGCAGTTTCAGCATCACTCAAACCAGATGAGTTGTGCATACACACACATGCACAAGCAAGAGCTGAATTTACTCTTAAGACTTTGGGATTACAGTCAAAGTAAATGCATAATATGGGTGTATTATGGTGCAAGCTATGCAAGACTGATATTAAGGCTTCTGAAAAGCTGGCTCAGGCCATTTACAAGCTGGGCTGGTAAAGTTATCTGTTTTATAACAGCCAGCATAATAGCCACTGTTTTTGTACTCTTTTTTATCATTAATGATATTTGGAACTGTAATAAAAAGTAATAAAAAATCCCTCACATCCAGCATTCTACAGGAAATTGAAGACTGTGGGATTTGAAATTGTTGGATTCCCTTGATGTCATTGTCCAAAAGACCCACCTTGTCATTACTGGAAGAGAAGACACTGGTGAGAGATAAAATCCATGGTGTTGATACCCACTAATGAAACAGGTTTAGAGATCCAGTATAGAAAAGACTTTGAGGGACACAAAAGTTGTCTTGTCCCAAAGAGATGAGTGGATCAGTGGCTGTCAGAGATGGCTATGACCTAAAAGAGTTGTACCCTTTTTCTGACATTGACAGGCACAGTTTGTTGCAGTGGCTTTATCTTGTTCTTTGGGTGCTCAAAACCAGTGAAAATAAACCCTTATTGCATAGCTGGTTTTGTATAGGAAGGAAACATTTTCTTTGACTCATTTGCAGCACTCCACAACCTGTGAAGAAAGCAAACATTGTGGGTGGAAGTTGTTTCACATAGTCTAATAGTTCAGCAGCTGTGTCATGGGAGTGTGTTTTGGTTTGGTTTTTTTTAAAGCCTACAGTTGAAACATTTATCTCTGCACAAGGGTGCAGAGCATATATCTTTAAATATGATATCAATATGTCCTGACCCAGATGAAAGCTTAAGTCAGTTTTTTCCTCAATCCTGTTACTGCACATTAGCTGTGAACAGGATTATTCTTTAGTCTGCCATTCAAGCTGTTCAGAGAAAGCAAAAAAAAAAAAAGAGTGAAGGAGAGGGGAGAGAACAGATTCTGAATTTGTCTGTCTGCCATGGGACCAGCAGGACAATGAACCAAACTTCCCACACCATTAAGAACTACAGCTGCTTCTGATATGTATTGCAGAGCAGCCAGCTGACATACTAGAAAACAGCAAAAACACATTTTGGATAATTTTTTTGCCTTTAGGGAGAATTGTAATACTCATTAGGGTGTAATTGCAGCATTATATTTGAAGGCAACTTCTAGAGGAACACTAGGACAGAAGTCTCTTACCCTGACCCTGCTTCATGGAGAGGATGCCTGGTAGGCTTGTATGAAAGGGCTTTCCTAGCTCTGCCTGTGAGTACTGAGGCTGTTCCAGTAAGGGAGAGTTCAGTGCTGTTGTGAAGCAGTGGATCAATAGCTCTGGAGAGCAAACACACCTCTGTTTATCCCTGGGATGTATTTAGTGCTGGCCCTGGCAGGCCAGATTTCCCCCTGATGTGTCAGTTTGGCTTGGTGGTCATCCTGAGATTTGCTTCCTGAAGGGTGAAGGTAGAGCTTAGTCATCTTTAACTTTGGTCTGTGTGTGGGACCAGGACCTGTAGTGAGTGAGAATTAGAGCCAGTTGAGGCAATGGCTTTTATGCTGGTGATAATAATTTAAGGCTCAGCTCTGCTCTACAGCTGATGCTCCGAGTTAGGATGAGACATGAACTTTTGAGGACATACCATATATGTTGTATCATGATTCAACTTGTGACACAGTCAGCAGTGAGGCGAAAGGCTGTGGCTTGGCCTCTGTTTCCCTGTTAGTGGTTGCATCTGGTTCCCTCTCATGGAAAGACCTTCACAGAGACTTAATGGCAGCGCTCTATCCAAACACCACCGTTAGGCCACTGAGATCACACCATCCCAGCCCAGTACAAAGCCAGCTTCTCCTGCCTTACAATGATGTCAAATGCATTTCCCCTCTGGAAACAGAGTTTATTAATTTCTACTCAGATCTTCAAAACATGGTCTCACTTCTCCATCTCCTCTTTCCATATATCCAGACTGAGGACCTGTAGATATAAAAGCTGTACTGTTTGGTTTGGCGATTAAGTGCAAATGGTCGATTCCCAATCCCTCCGTATGGCTTTGTCATTCACTGTAGCTCTAAAGCCTTCCTCCTGGGCAGAAAAGCTGTATCAAGTATATTTGACACTGAGAAAATTTATCTTCTGACAAAAAGAACAGAACACTGAATTTTCTTCAGCAGACTGTGGAGTTTCCCCTTCTCATTTTTCTCACTGCAGAGAGTTTGGTTTATTCCTCCTTTGTCTCCAGCACTGATCTCTTTCATCCTGATATGCAGGATGGAAGTATGCATCCTGATTTGTTCTGCTGAAGTAGCAGGGGAATTCAGCATCCTCATTGTGAAATGTATTATGCCCGACTTTTGTTTGGATTTGCAGAAGAGGACGTTGCATAAGGGCCCTCTTCCCACCAGGATGCTCCGTAAGGGGCTTGGTGTAATTGTAGCTCTTGTGTTTCCCTGAGAACAAAGGCTTTTAGCTTCTTCCCCAAATATTCTGTGAAAAGATAAATTTAGGGCAAATTTTCTCACTGCACCAACTAAAAGAATTGTTTAGCTGTGGAAAGAGCCTTGAACAGTACTCCTGAAGATATAGGTCTCTTCTTATTGTACCCCTATTCTGCATGGTTTTGCCTTTGAATTTCTGTGTGAACTGAAGCAATTCTTTGTTATTCCAACTCAGGCCAGAATTTCATGGGCTGAATTAATGTCAAGCATAGGAAATTCTGAATGATTCTGACATATATATGACATACTAAAGCATGATCATTCAGTTTGAAGTGTCTTCAAAACTTTAATTTCCTACACAGAAGTAACAGTAATATCAGTCTTTTTCCCCCTCATCTATTTTGCAATATGGAAAATGCATTTGTCCTAGAAGAATTCCAATTTTTCTTTGCAAAATGTAGAACTAAAACTTTTTCAAATTTTGAAAGTTTTCAGAGATTTAAGTTGAAAAGTCTCCACCTCAAACAAAATTCTATGACCTTATATTTTCCATGAATCTTCTTCCCATGAAAACACTTGTTGAAAGATTTATAGACTGTTCTAGAAATGATGTTTCCAAGTAACTGAGTCTAGAATTCTGTTATTGCTGTAAAAGTAGAATATTCTCTATTATTTCAGCAGAAGAAAAATTGGTTTTGCACCAAAGTCTGTGAATGACTTGAATATAATACAGAATAATTTATAAATAGTATCTTGTAGGGAATTAAAATCCCACCACATCCTGGTATTTAGATTTTCTTTTATTCATCTAACCACTGTCTAATCATTCACAGGCAAAATTTCAAAGCATTGCATGAGCACTTAGTGGGAATCTTTCAGCCAAATTCCCTTCCAGCAATTTGGAAGCTTTTCATAATAGGTCAGAAGAATCTTGTCCAACAGCATCAGATCTAGTAAAAAAGGTAGAAAGAACATTAAAGTCTTTTGCTTTCAGCAAGAAAGTTTTATGGTGGGGAATCAGGCTGCAGAGGTGAGCTGGAAAGTTACGTAAAAGAAGCTCAGACACCAAGATCCTAACTCAATATAAGTAATGTGATTTGGGGCTGATTTTGGAAAACGCTGAGCATCTGCAGAGCTGTTGGATTTTAGTTGGCATTTTGCTCGTTACTTTTGAAAACTGCAGAAAGCCTGCTAGGTCACACAAATAGAAAGCAAGGCACCTAAGATCAATTTGTAAGGTCATGATTTCAGGAGTACTCACTGGTAGATCCTGGTATCCAAATCCTCTTTTTGTGCTGGTAATCAATAAGTAAGCCTGTGTTTTGCATAATGTAACACAATGCCAGAGCATTAACTCTATAGGTGATAGGGGAATGCAAAATTAACAAACCTTAAGCAAGACTTGCCTTAAAGTATGCTACTGTTTCTCCAGCTAAAAACAAAACCAAACCAATCAACCTCCCCCTCCTTCCCTCTCCCCCCCCCTCCCCCCGCAAAAAACCCCAACCAAAACCCCAGAGCTTTTTCATGGCATTTGTCACAGGCATCACAACTCAGTATTAAGTGGTGGTACATGGTCTGACATCCTTCTTTTATTAACATGTTCTTCAATAGCGTAAACCATCAACTAGAATTATTTTTTTCCCAAATGTATCAAATTTTTTCAGCCCTGGCTCAGTATGAAATGGTACAGTTATCATTGAGATAAAGGACAAAACTCCAACAAAAATGTTTGGGAAATTGCAAAATGACAGAAAATATGTCAATTCTGAGAAAATATGGGAACCTGTCAGGACACACACAATTTTCACTGTTTATATTCTTGTCATGCTGTTTTCTATATTTGTGCCTAAAGAAAGTAGTATGTAGCTGTTTCATAACGTACCAATACAAGGAAGGGTGAGGGATGAAATTCAAGTCTTACCTCCAAAATTCCTTGCTTTTCTGCATTTATGTTGGGCTTTTAACTTTATTATGAAGTCATTACAGTTTTTCATGCCAATAGGTATATAGGGAGTGTTAACCACAGACCATTGACAGAATAAACCATGCATTCACAGTAAGTATGCACACTAAAAAAAGTCTATGAAAAACTGAGCACATGCATGAAGTGCTTGCTTCGTTAAACAGCAATTCCTGCTTCCTCGGGCTTTTATACCCAAAGGCACATGTACACACTAGGCTGAATACATTCGAATTACCTTATAACCATGCCGGAAAGGGAGAACCGTAGAAAGCAGTTGCAAACAACTGGCTCCAAAGTGTTTCTCTCTTAGCTTATTTTGACAGATGAGAGTGATCAAAATAGGATTAAATTAGATAAAGGCTATGTCTATGTTAGCAAGTGAATCTGCAGAGCAAAACCCTGTGGCTATCCTGTAAACGTTTGCAGGGAGGTTCCTCCGTACCAGCTCTGAAGTGTGTGTCTTCTGGCTTAATTTCATCCAAAAGGCATACAGATTGTCTGTTCTGAGACTGTCCTGCGATGTAAACCAAAGTGAGGTAAATAGGGAAGGATCGAGAGGTTCGCTTCAAAAGTACACCCTGATTCACACAGAATCACTGATGTAGACTTACCCAAACTGCACCTGATCCAAAGACCTGCGTTCAAAGCAGTAATCCAATGTAATAACTTATTCATTTTAAAAATTAAGACTCCTTAGAATGAAGTCGACACAAGTTAACATTAGTATGAATATAACACAGCCTTCTGGGACAGATTTGCAAGACAAATGAGTTAGGTTAAAGCAGCTGATATGTCTGGCAAATGCAGTGGCCATAGTGGCATGGGCATTGCTTTGTTGCAATGTACTGGTACAGTCCCTGGCATGGTTAAAGTCTTGTCTAGTGAAAAGTGATTTCCCAGGAAATTGCCATACATTTAGCACAGTTATTACAGTGTCTTGCAAAATGAAATGGAAGAAATTGCCATACATTCAGCACACAGTTATTATGGTGTCTTGCAAAATGTAATGGAAATGAGGCTAAATAACTGGTCTGTAAAACTACTTCTGAAACATTCAGCTTTTTATAGAGACTGAAATCTTTTCTACAGAAAGATGGGAACTGCCATATTGTATAGGGCTATTAGCATGTCTCCTATAGTCTTTATAACATGTACTTCAGAAGACTAGTTACTATAATAGCAACAAATATTTCCTTTTTCTTTCTTTTTTTTTTTTTTTTTTTTTTGTAACCGTTGTGCCTCCCTATTAAGTCAGATTTATGCTTGGACCAAGATGATTTATATCCTTTCTCTTGCTCTTAGAACTAGAGCCTCAGCTGGTGTAACATGATATGGTTCTATTGAAGGCATTGGAGAGCCTTCTACTTAAACATACTGATTATCTTGCTTTTAAACTCACTTTCTGCTTTGTTTGCTGTCTTGAAGAATTGAGAAATTACAGGATCATAGGATAATTCAGATTGGGAGGGTGGTCTGGAGGTCCAGCCTCCTGCTACGTTAGTGGTAATTTTTATAGTGTGGTTTAAAAACAAAGATGTAAGTGTGATACTTTTCCTGTGAAACTCTACCTAGCTGTATCATAGTGTTTGAAAGAAGTTCTATGAAGTAATATCTTCTCTCTTCTGTAGAAAATCATGCTCTTCTAGTGTGGGATTTTAAGAAAATCAATCTGCTTAGCTTATCAAAGATAAGGTTAAGAGGTGACTGGGTCATGATCTGAAAATACCTACGTGGAGAAAACCATAGTTCTTTAATCTTAGCAGAAAAAGGTGTAACAAGATCAAGTGTCCAGAAGCTGAAACCAGACAAATTCAGATTTTAAAAAGGCAAATTTTAATCATTGGGATATTTAATCATTATAGCAACTTATTAAAGGTTACTTTGAATTATATATCAATTGAAGTTTGAAAATCAAGAATAAATGTATTTTGAAAACTGTGTACTCTAATTCAGAAGTTATGGACTGATGTACAGATTTCTGCACTAAAAATCTATGGCCTGTATTAAGAAATCAGACTGGATAATCAAAATTGTCTCTTATGTGCATCAGTGTTGCATATATTTATTTGTGACTTTTCTGTTTAAATTCCATATTGTTCCCTAACTGCAAGCTTGTTTTAGTATCCTGACAATCATTGTAGAATAATTGCAAACATTGTTGAAATAGTGGGTATGATAAGCAAGGATAAATGAATCACCAGAGATGTCAAAGATATTTTGCTAATTTTTGTGAACTTCAGAAGAGTAGAGAAGCTCTGAGCAGAGTCTTGATGATCACAGCCATGTTTTCAGTGTTAGACTGCGTAGTTTCCTTGCATTTCTACCACTGGAGCTGGCAATGTACACCTGGATTAGCAACTGTAGGAGAAAACAGTTATTTGACTCAACAAAGCACATGAGACTGCATTTTCACAGAGGCTGTGGCAGTGCAGAACAGCTGTTTTAAGTAGTGTGGGCTTAGTGAGACATGAACTTTCTTCATTTTGTCTTTTTGCATTAGAAGTGGGTGATAGAAGGCTGCTGAAGAGAGACTTAGGCTCACGGTGCATCTTGGGGCATTTTGGAAATGGTAGGAGCTCTCAGGGCTCTGCCCAGTCACATTTTCTGCTTCATGAAATAAAAGCTGTCAGAGCTGGGATGGTAAGAACTTATTCAAATCTCTCCATCTGAGGAAAGAATCAAAAGTCGGGTCAATTCTATGAATCTGTAAATCAGCCTGGGTCAGTTTTTGTGTATATGTCCATCTTTCACTGTAATGGTGCAAGTCTTGAGGTGTTTAGGGGATTCATAAACTAGACTGTTTTCGAAGTCCGTTGCATGGAAGAAGGTGTGAATAAGAATGAAGTCTCGTGGCCACAGCCAACCATGCCATGGTTAATAGTAGTACAAATAAAGACACCTTTAAGTCATAAGTCTTCAGAAGTTTCTGATATTGACTCATACCATATTATAGGCTTTGTCTTGCTGATGTTTCTCACATGGTGTGCTGCTGTCAAAGCAATGGAGCTGTATGGGAAAATAATGGATTCTTCAGTTTTGTGCCAATCCCCGTTCCCTGTCAAAACAGGAAAAGAACCTGAGGTCGGGTTATCTGACAAAGTGAAAAGATGGAGAATTCTTATCTTAGGGTAATAAAAATAGGATTAATTACAGAAAGGCTATGTCTGCATTCACAAGTGACATGGCCCAGTAGAAGTGAATGCACAGAGTAAAACCCTGTGCCCACCCTGCTAACATTTGCAGGGAGGTTCCTTCATATCTTTGTTGGAGTGCATTAATTGTGCTCTTGAAGTGCATCTTCTGGTTTAATTTCATCCAAAAGGAATTGTTTCTGTTTGGTGTCATCAAATGCTTTTTAAAACCGCACGTACATGTTTGAGAAAAATATCAAAAGGAAGAAATTAGATTTAGTCTGTTCCCCTCCTGTGCCCTAGCAATGTGAACTATAAGGAAAGGTAAGATGAGCTGGGCCAGCAGAAGTTATTTCACTGAAACATATAGTATTGCTGATGTATTAAATTACTGCTCCATGCGAGCCTGGATGGGAGCATCTGGCTGTGGCAGGCTGTCGGGCAAGGAGTAGAGCTTTTTGTGGCGATATCTGCCAAGCACTTGTGCTCAGTTCTGATCTGAGCAGGGGTCACTCCTGTAATTCTAGGGACTGGGTTAGAAATGGGATTAGTGCAACGATTTGAAATGCCGTGTGCTGCTCGTGCCAGACCAAGCCGTCAAGCTAGATTTTGTGCTGTCATCAACAGCTGTCATGAACGTTTCCTTAAATCTGTGTTTGGAAGGGGTTTCATGTGGCCTTAGAGATAGATTCATGATTATGTTTAAAATTTGGGGTCAAGCCAACACGGACCAGAGTGAGTTGTAGTGGAAGGGGCCTTAGAACTAGGTTTAACTCCATTATTGTAGGAATTATTTTTATTTTATTTCTGTGCAGAAAAGCTATACTTCAGTGGTTTTAGTGTCTATTGAATAAATCAAAACAAAACCAGAAGTTATGTCTTTGGAGGGACCAAAGGAAGGGAGCAAATAAATGGTATTTTTCTCATGTGGCTGATAATGACTTGTGCCTGTCATTGCTATTCCCTGTTTATCTGACCTATTAATGGAGGGCAAAATTCCAAAGAGATGTTTAATTAACATTTGTAATTAGTATTACAAAAGACCCTGCTTTATAGAACCGGCAGCCCAGAGAGGAGGGCCAGGAAAAGACAAGCTCTTCACCCTGTAATTATTGCAGCTCTCCGTAGTGCTCTCATTCATCTCATTAACATCACAGTGGGATGGTGCCACTGCAGGCTACTGGCAGGTGTCTAACTGCCTTCCTCCTGGGGAGATTTTTACAAAAGAGGTCCTGATCTGCAAATAAGTTTGAAAGCTTGCCAGTGGAGTACCTCATTCAAACTTTGCAGTCTCCTGCTTCCAAAATACCCTAAAGACTTTCAGTTTCAATAGATAGTGATGCTCTGGGGATGTGGTTGCTTTTTAATTGTGGGAAGGAGAGGAAGAGAGAGGGGAGAAATCAAGGTTTGTCTAACAAAATATGCTACTTCATTAACATGTTCCATTAAAAAAAAAATAAGCTAGCTAGAAGGGAATTGTGGATGGATAAACAAAAGGAAAACATGAGTCATCACTTGAAAAGCACTGAAATGCAATCAACCTATAAAAAAGGCGTGTGTTAATTTTCTGTGTGTGAGTAAAGCTTTTCTTCTGGATTGCCTGCCTTCTTCAAATTAAATTGAAACAACTATCATATCAAATAGTCTAATTCAGCAAATTATAGTAGATCTTTTATGGAAGAAAAAAAGGAATTTGCTTTTGCTTCTTCATAAAATGTATAAAAACATGGCATTATACTTATACACTCCTGTGATATTCAGGTTTTTCTTAAATCCCCAACTCATGTATTTACACGAGACCCTTGCCTTTAAATGAAAAATAATTACTGAGTTTCTAGCCATAAAAGCATATAATAAATACCAAGATAACATAAAGTAAGAGAAAAAGACCTATAAACTTTTTCTTTTATGTTAAAGATAATACATGATTTAAAGCCAATCTCATGGCTTTTGAAGATACGTTTGTTTTTTTTTTTTTTTTAGATATGGTGGAACTGAGGTTTTTTATTACAGCTCTAAGTAATGAGGCAATAAACATTTACAATATACGGCATGAATGGAGTCAGCAAGTACTCAATGCTTGGAAAAGTCCTAAATCAGGTGCACATCCCACTGATTTTACTGGGATTGCTCTTGTAACAGAGTTTGTCAGCCTCAGTGTATTGTTCACAATGATGATTAGAGGACCATTATAAATATGCGTAAGAGCTAAAGTAAACCTACGTCTACTAAAGAGCTTGTATATCAAAGGATACTGAAGGTGATGTTTGGAACAGCAGTGCAAGAGTCAGAAAATATTCGTTTGAATCTTGCTGGCTAGATTACCTGTAGTGAATCAGCAAAATCAGATGACCTGTGATTTTAAGAACACGTTGTTCAGTTTAGTGAAAGGAATCAATGTTGCATTTATTTATTGCTGATAGAGCATGTATTGCTGTATTTTTAAGAGCTCTAATCATGGCCAAGTAGATTTTGCAGGAGTCTGTTCAAATATTGAATAGAGAGGTGGTCTCTACCTCAAGGCAGCTAAGACAGGAGGTAGTGGACAGATACAGATGGAAAACAAGGAAAGAATGAGTGGGTATAGGTTTGTAAAAAAAATAAGAAATACATACATATGAACTGGTGTTATACTTTATAAACATTTTAAAGACATCTATGAAATAAAGTAATGGGATAGTTTTGCAGATATTTACTGATACTTGTTTTTAAAATAAAACTATTGGATGATGAAAAATCACATCGTGGATTGATTGAAGGCAGTTGTCAACTTTCTGGCAGTGAATAAGAGATGATAATGACAACTAGCGTAGCAGAGACTGTGATACTCTAATGTACATTTAAGAAGACAAAATTTAGTACTTGGGCTAGCAATATGAACCTTTAAAGGCTACTTGATGAAGTCCAAAGATTTAGTATTCAGAGTCTGTATTTCCATCCCTTTAAGTAAAGGATCTTGAGCTCAGGAACAAACGCTGTAAAAATAGGCATATCCATGAAATTCTGCCCCAGACTGCAAATAATTAAAAGGCCTGATTTACTAGTGAGACACACACTGAGCATGCAGCTCCTAAACTCGCTGTCTGACCTCTGTCCTTTTACAGATCTGCCTCCAGGGAACTGCTCTCCCAGTGTGAAATATCTGTTACATGGATTATATAGTTGCTGTCCAATGTTTTCTTTTGAGCAAGAATAGGGAAACTGAGGGGAATCGTCTCACGTGTTTATGTGAAAGAAACTTTAAATTTGTCTAAATATCCTTAAAAGATCAGGTGCATAATCCTAACCCTATTTCTCACTGAGTATAGGCCAATATACTTTAGAAGTATGGATCAGAGCATAATATATACTATATAATTTGTGCTAGTTCCGGCTTTTTTGTAAAAATGGGGGTAGTGCTTCTTGCTTACCTGAAAGGCTTTTATGAAATTTAATTTAAAAGTGTAGAGGGATTTGAGGTTTATTTCTTATGAAGAGAGCTAAATAATATAATCACAGTCTCCATTTATATTAATTTTGTTTTATTTTTAAAGAAATCATAGCCTTTTCCTCAAATGGCTCTTAGCTTTTATGTCTAGCTTGGCTTACAGGTTTAATTGTCCTTACCTTTCAATGCTCCTGGCAAAAACAGGGACCCTTTTGGATGTACATATTCTCAGATTTGTTTTTCTACCTTTCCCCCAAGTATTAGATATAAATAGCTCAAATTCTGCCAGCCACAGGCAAAGGCTGAGGAGAAGAAAGAGAAAAAAAGGAAAATAAAATGCTATGGTTCTCTACTTTAAAATTCCGGGCAAAGGCAGAAGAAACCCATATTTGTATAATTGGAGAGTATGTGAGAAGGTTCTTTTAACAAGGTGCATTGAAAGAGTTTTGAATAGAGGAGAATTTTAGAGAGAGGATACAAGTTTTTTATTGATTTTTGTCCGTATACCAACTACAGTTATTCCAGCACTCTCAATCGTGGTAAGATTTGCTGTTGTTGTTGTTGTTTTCTGTGCATGTGGATTAATTGCTTCTCCTAAACATCAAACTCAAGCTGTTTTTCTCGAGTTTTTTTAATTTCTCATCAGGAGTTTGTTTTTTTCTTTCTCTAGGTCACCAGGGGTGCAGCGAAGTGCCCAGGTGACTAGACCCAGTGTTGTAACAGCAAACCTTGTAATTGATCCTGGCAGAATGGAAGGATGAGCCCAAAAGTTCAAAGCAATCACACACAGTGCCTTGGCAACACCCACGAGCTGAAAGCTGACCTGGAAACAGTAAGATATGTGGTATAGCTGTAACAGCTTTTCTACAGCCTACGCCTAGAAACCATTCATACACATGGGGAGAGAGCAGAAGTACAGAGATGTTTAAACAGAAAAAAAAAAAAATAAAAAAAAAAATCATAAAAAGCACTAACAATGTTAATAGAGTATGGAATAGAGGCTAGAACAGGCTTTTTTTTTTGAACTTTTCAAATTGCTTTCCTTTGGCTTACGTGAAAGTACATTTTCCCTTAATAAATATTGTTTTCGGATAGGGCAACAATATAATTAGTCTTGAACTCAAGACCAGTACGTAGCTGAGTGTAAAAACAAACATCCCCCACCCCAAACCCCCCAAAACCACAAGAGCAATCAGGCACCTCACATGACAAATCCATACGGTTACTGCACCAGCTCCTTACCTCTGAAGGCTAGAGCTAAAATCCTTTGTTATGACCCCAGTAAAAATGAATTTGGTGATCTACTGCATGTCGTAAAAGTACAATATTATCTTCAGTTTATACTGGCCGAAAGCTCCATCAGGGAAAGGCTTTTTTCTTTCTATTTTCTATCTGAGAGTCCTTGAACCAAATACAGATAGTGTATAAATAAGTGTAACCCACTGACCCTCTGTCTCACACTGTGTCCTATATATTTGAGCTTTGCTGTCCTGAAAGGAAGGAATTACATTCCCGGAGGGATGAGCAGGAAGATTGCTGCCTTTTTTTCTTTTGTCCTTCATATGATAGCGTGGCATTGGCTTTCAGAGGATCCTCCTTCATGTTACCTTTGTGTAATCTCATGCATAGTCTAATTATTGACTATCCCCAGTGGTAATTTGGCTAGTAGCTAGGCTGTTTGTACTGCAGTGCAGCTGGATCTGCATCACAGGTAGGTGCACCTGAACAAGATTTCAAGTGGCTAACATGGATTTCAGTGGGACCATAGTCATGAAAGCACAAGTTTTACTTCAGTCTTTGTAAGCCATCAGTAATTATTTCAGTAACTAAACCCCACATCGATACCATTGCGCTGCTGCCTAATTCCAATTTAGTGTTAGCTTGAATTTACCCAACAAGCTGCAAGCAGACTTCTGGCTCTCAAAGGGGGGACAATGTAAAGTAAGATGTACCCTACATCTAAAGTAAGATGTTTTTGTAGTATCTGGTGATGAGGGACTGTGAAGGTGAAAACTTGCTTTAGTTGGGTGAGAGGCACACTGTCCCCAGGCTCAAAGTGATCTCTTCTCCCCACCTTCCCTTAAGGGTTGGCAGTTTACAACTGCCAGCCTGGGCAAGCTGTGCTTTTGAGTGTATTTCTGGGATCTTAATTTGATGTATGATATTTGCCAGTTGCAGGTTTTTAATGCTTGTATTTTTCAGACACTTGAAAAATACAGAGTGAAAAGCACTCAGCTGAACTCATTGCCAAATGATAGTTGCTCTCGGTTTGGATCAGTGCTCCAGTTTACAGCTGTCGTGATCTTCAGGGGAAAGACTGTGGAAATAGACTGACCTTATAGCACACCTGGAAGGCCAAGAGACTCTGTCTTTGCCAAGCTGTACATAGTCAGGAGGGTTAAGTTATACAGCCAGGTAAATGGTAATGCTAGCTGTTGTCGTACTTTATTTGGCTGTTAAGGCAGTCTGTTTTGACTGTTTAAGCTGTTTGACTGTGGCTGTTAAGGCCGTCCTTTAGGGACATTCCTTTGAAGCTGGCAACCTCTGCATCCTAAAAATAATCAGTGCTGAACAGAGTCAGTGACCAAAGGAGACAGTAATCTCAAGATATTAAAGCCTCATATCTTCAAGAATTAACTTGTGTGGTTAAGGCTAGACTTGTCAAAATCTACATGAGATGGATGCTTGGTGGGTGATCTCTCCTAGAAAGGTGGGATTTCCAAGCTGTTGTATTTTTCTCCTCTGTGCAGTGACTCAAAATGCAGGGCTCTGCATTATAAAGCTGGTGATTCAACAGAAGCAATACAGAAAGTAGTTGCCAATCAGTCATTCCTTACAGACATCCCCTCTAGCGTATGCATGCTGGCCTTTTTAGGAGGTAAACGTCATTAACCTTTCTTTTTTTAGTTTGGCTTCCAAGTTTTTTTTTATTGAAATTCAGTTCACACTTGCAACATGCTCTCCTTTTGGACTGTAAATGCTGTGCAGTATGCAGATCACTCCATCTTCTGCTCGTTGTTGCTCGCTGCTGCAGAGCCAGAACTTTCCAGCCAGCAGCTACTGCAGTGATTTGCGTCCAAGGGCTCTGATGGAAAAAGCCATCAGTGAGGATGGTTCTTGCTGGAGAGGAGCATGAATGCGTCCTTCAAGGAGAAATGCCTGGTGATCCTCTTGAGCACAATATCAGGCAAAATACCTCTCTGCCTACTGCTCCTGAAGTGGGAAATGTGCGGTGGGCTTTAGACTGAGGCCAGAGTTTAAATGTAATTACAGTCCCTGTCTTTTCTAGTTATTTTAATAGTATAGAGAAAGCTACTATTTGGCCCTTGATCTAGCTGTGCTTTCTTCCCAGCAGTGAATTATGTGACACTGTGCTTCTGTTTTAAATGCTGTAGGGAGCCTGGACATCTGTTTAACCCCCTATCTCCTGAGTCACCACTTCCAGTTCACTGGTTAAAGGACTGGGAGTAAAAAGAAAAAAAAAAAATCATAGTGGCCACAGAAAAGTCAGGGATTATGGGTAAGAGGGAGAGTTTGATAGAAATTTGAACCTTATTTCTCTCTGTAAGCAGTTTGCAAAAAATCTAGTGTGGAAGAGGAGTATTATGCAAAAAACCACTAAAATTGCTAATGTGCCTACAGACTCAAGGTGACTTTCCAACTTGAAATTTAATAGAAGTAAACATCAATGTCTTGGTGATTGGGTATTCAGTCTTTCTTTCACTGAATTCAGTCCTCAAGTTCCCATGGCCATCAGCACGGACAGGACTGAGCTTGAGGGTCAAAAATCACACTCCCAAATATACAGAAATGGCACTATGTATGGAGTATATGAAACTGAAACGGATCCGGTGGAATCTCAGTGAGGTTATTGCCAACTTTTGTACCAGGGACTATTCTCGCTGTCTAATACTTGTGGTTGTTACTTTTCAGATTGCTGTTTCCTGGCACAGTAGTAAACTCCCCATAGAAAACACTAGCATCCATGACTTCATTAGGTTGATACTTGGCATTTACCAGTCACAAGGGAAACCTTTTCTTGGCTCTATCTCCTGCAATGAGCAGGAGAACCTCTGTGAGAGGTTCCTTTTGCAGTGTTTCACCAAAATTGCTTCTCTATGAGAGCAGAGAGTGGAGTTCACTACTCTAGAGAGTTTTTTTCCAATCCCTTGCTCCATCAGGGATCGCTTATGTCCTGACATTAAGTGTAAGAGAGACTGAAAGGACTCTAAGCTGTCCCTTTGCCAAATAAAACCAGGCTTTCAAGCTCTTTGGATTATTTGACAACCCACCCTTCTTCAAAGTACAGTGTTGTGGCTTAACCCCAGCCAGCAATTAAGCACCACACAGCTGCTTGCTCACTCCTCCCCCCGCCAGTGGTATTGATTCCATAAATCAGAAGCAAAGCCTCATGCCGTATGGATGAATTATGTTAATAGCTAGAACATTGCTTCCCCCATGAAATCATGTGACCTTCCCCTGGAAGATCTTGCAGATTTGGACTATGTGGGTGAGAAGAAGAAAACGATGATAATTTTCTTAAGATTCTCCACAAAATTCTCTGCCCCTGAGTTCTCTTAGTTCCTCAAATCCTGTTCACTAAAGGAATGTAAAGTTGTATTCTCTGTTTTGATTGTATCTATTATGTCCCTTCTGCAATTTTTCTCTAGTCCTTTCTCTGCCTGCTACATTTAGCTACTTACATACATTGATACAAAAGCAACTACCTCTACATCTTCAGTTAGTTAGCTATGGGCAATTCTTTAGATAACAGACTTGCTGCTCCCCCTCAAGATATTTTTTCCCAAGTGGGACTGGAGCATCACTGAAGTTTTGATATCGTGAAAAAGACCCAGTGTAGTTGGGTGACACCAAAGAAGAATGTCTCAAATGCAAGAGGTCCAAGTACCTGTTGATCAGCTGCTATGCTGACGTTACTACAATTCAGGACCATGATGACCTGATCCATTCCCTGGCCATTCTGTCCTGGAGGATAACTGAAGTTCATGATAACTTCTTTTTTCTTTTGAAAAGATCTTTGTACTAGCAGCAAGAGAGAGTGATAATTCTCTAAACCATGAGTGGTCATGGGTTTTGTAAGTTGTCTGAGCCAGTTTCTTGTCAAGCTGCCAGAGATTTCTGTCTGCTCATTGAGACTTGAATTGTTCTATAACATTGACGTGACTTGCAAGGCCTGGGTTCTGAGTAGATTCACTGAGATTGCTTGTAAATACATACAGATCACTGAATTTTGTATTAATAATAAATAATAATACTGAAATGATAATAATTGTGAGTGAACCTGACTTAGCACTTGATTGCTTCCATTTTTCTTTGGGAACATTAAGAATGGGAGTTAATTTAAATTGTATGTATTATTCAGGGCATGTCTTTTAAGCATCTGATGGCATCATTAATATACATGTAGAGGGCAATTTTGGAGACACATTTGATATAGAAGGATTTGGAATGTGTAACAAGTAATGATTCTTTCTTTTGTGAAGTTGTAATTAAGTTATTAAAAATTCATCCTTCAAAATATGAAAATACATTTTCTTATGCATCAATTTGTTTTAAATACAATGCATATTTTTAAATTTGCATAAAAGATACTGTGGCTTGCCTTATGGATCCTACCGGTCACTGTGTTGATATGGTGAACAGGAGAGCCATGTCTCGATTTTCAGGAACTAACCAAATTTATGAAGAGCTAGATACCATTGCCAGGGATTATCTGATGCTCTGCCTCTCTCTGACTCTGGCAATGATGTGGCTGAGCTCACGTATTTCATAAAATAGTAAGGGTGTATCAGCCCCCAGCAAAGGTATAGACCCTGATGTCTCTGGTACCACTGAACTGCTAACCACTGAAGAGAATGGGGCTGATCTGGACAAAGGAGCCCTAATCAATTAATGGGAAGAGACTTCTCTCACCCTATTGTTGTGTACTGTGTAAAGATGCAATATATGTTGTCTTTCCAGCAAATTCAGACCCCTGGAGGGCTTTTAGCATTATACTTGGAGCACAAAGGAAAGATAAAACGGAGCCCATGCACGTGATGCAAACTGTGGCTTCTCTCGTTGCCGCCTGGGATTTTCCAGACAGGCAGCTAGTCACTGATGCTGAGCAAGGTCCCTGCATTAACAGAGCTTTGTTTCCTAGTGACTCATGGGAATAGTTTTGGTTGAGTGGTTTGCTTGCATGGCTTCACATTCGTTGAGTTTTGTTTTGAATTCTGGACTTGAGTTTATTTAAATTCTCCAAAGTGACGTTCATTAAAGTTGCCAAGTTTCATTTGGTTTTGTGTCGAAAGTGATAGTATTCTGGCAATTTTTCCAGATTAGTGAAAGGATTAAGGTCTGATAACTCATCAGTATTAAAGGCAGGAGCTTCATACTGTTAGAAAGCTGCAAAGACTACTTTTTCCTCTGTCCAATGGGAGAAGGCTTCTGTTTCTAGACATGATAGGTTCTATGACATCAAGTGTTAATCCTGGAATATTATTCAATATGGAAAAGTTATTTCTGGTAGTCTTTAGACCTTTCCAAAATGCATAAGCTTTTATCTCTCCTTCTGAGGTTTTTAAAGTGGGACTTAGAGTATTAAGGAAACCCTGTTTCTTTGTGAGCAATATATGACATGCAACACCAATAAAATTTCTCAGCTTTCAAATGCTGCTAAAAGAATGTGCCTGTGACATGTGTGGTCTTTCACTGCACAGAAATATACTCTGGCATGACATAAAGCTTTTACCTAAACTGTATGAAATAATTTGCCTAATGCGATTGTGGTTTTGCTACTCATGGGTAATACAGCTATCTTAAAGTCAAGTTTGTGAAAGACTTACTTATTTTCCATCTCTGAAGTGGGACAGCTGAACAGCAGGAACCTCTGCAGAGGTTCTTCTTGACTCAGCCATTTCCAGTGGAGATTTCTGCTGGAGAAGCTTCCTGCATGATCCTTATTGTAACAGGATGGAGCTGGGAAGCAAACTGGGCATTTAAAACAAAAACAGCTTTGCAGTGAATATTACTGTTTAGTAAATGCATCTGCTAGAATCTTGTTGCTGAACAAACAAAGAATAATAATAGGGTGACAGCTGGAATAAATTTGTTTAAAATTGCAAGTGAATTTGCATGGGGAGGGAAATATTTACCTCCTCACATTCTCACTTCTCCATTTCTACCAGGACTACTTCTGATGTCATTGGTCTTTAAACATTGATGGTGAATGCCTTTAATAAAAATAAGTCGTCATCATCTACAAATATTTTGCATTTATTCTCTTAAGTGGGAGGCTCCCTCACAAAATTGCCTGTTAGTCAGCTGCCTAGCACTGAACCAGATGTAGTGTCCAATAATCTGTGAAAGCATTGGTGTCAGAGATGCTTGTTCTGTAAGCAGAAATTTCCCATGCTTTCTGTTGCTCCCATTATGTTGTGAGACCACAGGTTATAAGAAAGAACTCTTAAAAAAAAAAAAAAAAGTGTTTGCCTAGCTCAATTTCCATTAAATTCAATCATTTCCTATAAAATAATATATTAGAGCATGTTAGACTTTTGTAAAATGTAGCATTTATAATTTTCCTACCTCAAAGAAATTGAAAATGTTTCTGTAAGGCCTCGACTTTAAAGATAGAAAGATGAGTGATTGCCGTGTTGGAAACAACACAGACAAAAGATAAAATTCACATGGCATAAGTGAATTATCACATGGCATAAGTGGATTATCAATATATTTCATTGCATTGATAATTTTTCAAAGTGTTATTGGTTTGGTTGAGATCATCTCTACAACACACACACACAAAAAAAGGATTTGTCACCAATGAGCAGCCCAGACATTTGAAAACCATGTTTGTAACACACGCCCTTTTCATACCATGTCAGAATACATTCTTTCTACTTTCTAGATCTCTCTTCCCTTAGAGACAGCACAGTTAGCTGTTCCAGGTCAGTTTCTGATGGCCGCTCTCAATTAAGCAGCATGTGTGTGGATACATTCAGGGCTGCAGAACTCTTATGGGAAATTTGTGTTTAATATAAGTAAGGCTACTAAAAGCTGGTTTCAAGTAGAGAATACATTTAAGATTTGATTTTTTTTTAAAATACAAATTCAGAGGTGTTTTGGGTGTTCACAAAAAGGAGTCTTTGTCTAATGACAATTTATACTGAATGTTACTTGGAACACAGTATTATGAATATTTCAGTGAGGTCTGCAGTCAAATATCCTGAAACATGTTCCATGACCCAATATGCAAATCAGCTGTGGGATGTGAGAGGGCTGTTGGGGCTTACTCTACATAGACTTAGACTGTTCTAACAAAGGTTATTTATTAAACATTATCGACATTGGTTTTTTCACCACTTTCAAAATTCAGGAGGGTATTATATTTTCTTTAGGGAAACAGCTAAGAAGTAGGTCGGGAACCATGACTGCGAAGAGGCCACTCCAGGGAAGGGAAAGGTTACGTTCAGTTCTAACAAGTAAAATAAGAAGATTGGGAGGCTGCTGTCATTTGTGAAAGAAGAACCTCTTCTGAGTTATTGATATACATTGAACTATTTAATATGTCTCAGTTGTTGTTCTTTGACAATATTAAGGTTAATGAAGGGAATTCCTACCACTACATAATTCAGGGAGTTAAACTGGAGGCTACTGGAGGAATTATATTATGTAGACAAGTCCGGAAGCATATTCCAGGGATAAAAAATATCATGTAACAGAATCAATATTACCAAAATTGTATGATGCATATTTGGTAACTTGTGAAATCACAAAATCCACATAATACATTAAGTAATTTTGGCAATTGCCACAATAAAAAAATGGTACAAATTACTGGACCATATTATGGCCTGCTTTGTAGTTTGTGAAATTTCTGCTGGAAATAGGAAATATATTAGATTAAAATTGAACCAAACCATACTGCAAACTTAAACAGAATTTAAAGGCTTAGGGTTCTCCAGGCAGCAGCTTGTATTCACAAAAAGTAAGGACGTGTATGCAAACATGTGCAAGTTTGTCAGGTGAGAAGAACAGAGTTTGGGGCATTTTTATTTTTTCCTTTCTCCCTCAAATATTGTTGAACTCCCACAGAAATGGGGAAATCCCCGTTGACTTGAAATAGAGCAATGGACAAATTAAGCAACCATGAAAACACACACACACACACACATACACACACACACAAAAGTGACGTTGTTTACTTAAGTCTTTAGCTAGCAGGCTCTGTGAGAACCCGGGAGCTGCCGGCCCCTGTGACAGAGGTCAGAGACCACGAGATACCACAGTTGCAGCATGTCATCTCACACCGTCGGTGTGTGTGGGAAGAGGATAGCTTGAAAAACCTCTCTTTTTGCAAAGGAAAGAGGGACTAGTGAAGCCAGAGTGCTCCCTCCATCTTAAGGGCTGTCTCTGCTCTGCAGGGCCATGAGCTGTGGCTGTGTGCATGGAGGGAATATACTTTTATGGGAGTGCAGGAGTCAGCGTGTTCCCCCTGCAAAAGCTGGAGAATTGCAGAGGAACGGTTTGGGCCAATGAAGCAGTGTCATTTTACATCGGTAGAAAATTGGCACCTCTCTCTCTTTCTCTGAAATGCAGCACTTTAGTGCTGACCTCTGCTCAAAATGAAGCGTGGTGAACCTATAATTAGGAGAAGTTCAAGTGACTTGCACAACAGAAAAATGAAAGTTGTGGGGTTCACTTACACAGTATTCTCTTAGGCTGCTGTTGAAGCCTCCTGGCATTTCTGTCTTATTCTGTCTTCCTGCTCATTTCCTCATCTTTTGCCCGTAAAGTCCTGGAGCTCAAAGTCATAGGTTTATTTTGACCTTCAGTTTTTACTAAGAAAAAAAGTGATTTCCTAGTCCTAAAAGCTGCAGAGATAAGCTTGAAAGTGTGCTCTTTGAAGCCTCAGGGATAAGAAAACTCATGATTTTAAAATATTTGGGAATAGCAGTGCTACTCCAAAAAAGAAGCCACCAGATGCCTGTATCAGCATGCTTCTGAATTAGGCAGTAAGCCTGCACTCAAAATATAACTCTTTCACAACAGTATTAAATAGGCTTCCTCCTGTTAGTACCTTATTCTTTTCTGTGTAAACAACTTTTAACAGCTTCTTGTCTATCCTTATTCAAACAAACACTAGCTTTTGTAACCAAAAAGAAAATGAGTAGCAGGTGAAGACTTATTTTTAATTATGCTGAGAACAAATGATTATTTAACTAAAGACCTCAGCAATTGTTTTCTACTAATACCTATAATTCCTCACAAATATTAACAATAGTTTATGAAATCTAGAACTCTGATGTGCTCATTTTTCTGAAGAAGTGACCCTTTATCATCTTTATTTATTATTAATATCTTTGTACATGTATATGTGAGTTTGGGAAACATATGCATTTAAGTACATGTGCAAGTATGCCTGCATGTATTGATTACCAAATCATACTTGTTGCCCATTTAAGATATTTTATGGAATACGTACAACACGCAAATTGGTGTTTGAATATGCATTAAGTCTACAAGGGACAGTCTGGCCAGCCAGATGACACAGCATATTTCATACAATTTTCTCAGAAAACTCTGCAGTTGAGCCTTGTAACATCTATTTCAACAGAAGCGTCTCTTTCACAGAGAGATCCAGACAATTCTCAAGCACAAAGTAGTGCACCGAGTTTGGGTTTTTCGTGCTATACCTATTAGTTTCCTTTAAGAAGCACTGTGACATGATGTGTTGTGAAAGAGGTGTTAGGACCATGGGCTGCTGCAAACCATAGCCTGGGGGAAACAGAGACCTCCAGAAGGCCTGTGCCCATTCTGGTGAGCAAGTAACGGCATGGTCAGAGGACAGAGGTGGAGAAGCTCTGTCTCGCGACACTGCTGACCTGACTGGAGGAAGGAGCCAGTGTGGGTGAGGAGCTAATTCTGGACTGATTTAGGCAAGGAAAAGGTAACAACTCTGGAGCACAAAGAAACTATAAAGGTGAGGCAAGTAATGCTATCCTATCAGTAGTTCTTTGAATGAGATCCTAGCTTGGGATAGATGTTAAATTTACAAGAAAGACCTTGTTCTGTGTTTACTGTTGTTCAGGTACTTATTTCTGCAGATGCCTTCTTCCTTCTTCAGCTCTGTGCAAGTTTTTTTTTCTATATAATGTTTTAGCTTTAATACCAAGTAGATTTCAAACACAAATCATTCAGTAGTGTGGCTTCCAGTCCATTTCCTGGAAGCCATTGCAAACAATATGGCATTCAACATTTTCACAAACGGTTTTGTTATTCTTGTCTGGTTTCACAAGTAAATCAGACTGACAGGGTCAAGAATACCCATGATACAAGCCACTCTCTGTAATAAGCAGGCCCCCTCAGAGGAAATCCAAAGTCTGGTGAATGCCAAGAAGAGAGTATGCCAATGGGTTTAACTCTCTGTTCAGCTAAATGGCCGATGACTGCGGTGATACCAGAGTGGAGGGACTGAGGTGTGACTTAAGTCATCTCTCTTCTCCTAGATCAAAGTATAGCAGCTATGCGTGTTACACCTCTCTGCCTTGACTCCCTTGCAGCTTTGTAAAGCTTTGGCTTTGTGGAGTACCCAAAGATAGACATCGATGCTTGGCAGGCTCGGGGCTGTGGGGGATGCTGTGGTCATGGAAGGAGATGGGAGATGGGGACAGTGGGAGGAGGCACTTTAAGAGGTAAACCATGTTTATTTTTCCTAGAAGTTGGAACTAGGGCTTGCCTGGTTTTTTTTTCCTCTGTAGTTTAATAAATTTGAGAAAAAAAAAGATTTTCAGAAATTCTTCAGAGACAAACTTTTTGAGTTTACTTGCAATTACTTTTTTGTATAAAACCTAACTTGAAAACCAATATTAGGTATTAGTGTGTAAAACAAATTAATTTTCACTATTTTGTATCCGCTGCCATGTAATTTTATACCTTAATTTTGATATTAGGAGAAGTAGAGGGTTATTTTCAACTCATCTTCTCTATATCTTTCCTCATTTTATAGTTCTCCAATATGTAACCTTTTCTTCAGTCTATTAATTCTGTTATTTGTTGGTTGGTTGGGGTTTTTTTTCCCCTCTATCTGTTTGTCCTGAATGAAAGCCAAAACTGGATCCTCCTGAGATTTACATAACCAGATGGTACTATGTTTGGCATCTTTCATTCCTCTGATACCAAGGCTGATCACACGCTACTCTTAGTAGTTCATCAATTTCAGATCTGAACCATGTTCTTTAGAAATCCTGAGTGAATATCACTCTGTCCTTGTAATTTGTTATTGCTCATTTATTAATATATTCTAAAAGCTTTCCTGCCAACACTTCAGTTAGAGGCACTTCTATGACTTTCCTCTGTAAATAAGGACTCTGGTATGAAAACATCCTTTCCTTCAGTGTTAGCTTTATGCAAAAAATGTGTTTAGTTCTTCTGCTACTACCACTCCAAAGGAGATCCCTGTCTTCTTTGTCTCTCATTTGGGAGCATGTTAGCTCTGCATTCTTCAAGTCTCAAAAAATTTCACATGCTCTGGTTCTTGAATAGACACAAATGAATGCTTAGTGTAACACATTAGTGTATAAAAGATGGTCCAGTGTACAGACTGCTTTTACTGAGAAGCTGTCTATATGGGAAATACCGCATTTAATACAGAGGTGTTCATTTATATCGCAAAACTCTATACTATTTCTCTGTGTGCAAAATGTAGTACTTATTAACTGTACCTTTATGTGGCATGGTTAATTCTGCTTTAAGTGAGTCTTCTCTGAAAATACTTGCAGTACACAAGGCCTTGTGTGTAATGCTCACACATCAACAAAAGACTGTGTTTTATTTCGAACACAGAACTTCGAGTAAGCTGGGCTACAAAATTGACTTCTCTGAGTACACAAGCCTGGAACAGGCTGGAGCTGGTAGAAAGTTTGAAATTAGGAACATTTTTTAAAAACTTGTGATGTAAGTGAAAGGGTTGGAAAATGCCTTGTGGGAGGCAAGTAATGTAAACATGGGGAGAGGGGGGAACTAACTGTAAGCCTGACGAGGTTTTGTAAAAATGCCATTTAGATATCTCTCAGTAATGCTGATGCTGAGACGTTATTTCACCATTTTTCTGCTGGCTGCATCAGCAAGGCATTGGGACACTTACAATGAAAGTGTTTCAGCATATTTCTTCAGCTAGAATCTCCTTTTTATTCCAGTCAGGACAGAATAAAACTCATCTGAAAAATCCAAGAGGGGGATGGAAATGCTGACACTGCAAATGTCCAGTTCAAAAAATCTGATGCCCATGCTACTTTTCATTCCCACAGCTCCTGAATACATTAAGCATGTTCTCTTTAAGGACAGCTTGTGTCATTGCAAACCGCGTTCTTGATGTCTAGTTGCATTGTGTCTGTGTTTGTGTAGGGTTTTAATCATTGATAGTATACCTGAGCATTCATTGCTTTCTTGTTATTTCTCATGGTTGCTTTTTTTCTGTTGGTATTGGTAAAAATGTTTAAAATGGTTTCTGCTGTGCTCATATTTGCTCTTGAATCAAAAGAGTGTAGTTGGTGAAAATATAATTCAGGGAAAGTGTTTTAATTTTTTTCAGTCAAGCTCAACAATTCTTGCAGGATTTTTATCCAGTAGAGAAGAGTTACCGCTGAGTAGTTTATTACATTCCATTGTTAGCCTGAAAACAGAAAACACAGTCTATGAATAAAGGAATAAATTAATTTAAGTGCTGCAAAGTGCAATAAATTTTATTTTAATTCTAAATGGAATTGTTGTCATTTAACCCTGTGTATGATTTGTATTCAGAAGTGGTACCATTGTCCTGGTATGTCTATTAATACTGTAGCAGTATCATTTTCTTTCCTTCTTTCTTTCAGCTCTCAGAGTCTTTTACCAATCCTTTGTTCCTTTTCCTTGCTTTTCCTTGCTTTTCTCCTTGGGATAGGAACAGCAACAGACTCTTTTCCTCTTCTAGTGACTGATCTTTTCCTTTTCCCAAAACTGCCATCCTGCAATGCATGACTCTCTGAAATTACCATGTTTTGAAGCAAATAATGCGATCCCTTGGAGAAATTTGAGTCTCCCTTTCCTGGTGCTATAAAACTCCCTTTTCTCCTGGTTAGAAAATGAGAAACCAGCCTGTGAAACTTGATCTGTTTTGTTTCCTGAGCCCTCTGCTAATTTACTAGCAAGTTGCATTCAGGACAGAATAAATATTTCTTTGGAAAGCTGTACAGAGACTGATGGTTATTCAGAGCTGCTCAGAATTTTAGAACATTAGGAAATACCCTGTCTGGTTAGTGTAGAGTTAGTGGACAAGGGTTTAGATAAGGCAACTTATCATTTTACTATCCAGCTGTATTAAATGTGTTAATATTTCAAATGGTCCTGCAAGACAAGATGTACATCTGGTTGTCTACCAGAGTACACTAAATAAATATTCATAATGTAAATATGAAGAGTTTAAGAAAGTCTTTATTCCAAAATATTTGCCTGTCTCATTCATATAATTACTTCAGATAGGCAGCTACTTGCACAAGACTTTTATAAAACATCAGCTAGACTTCTGGAAGGGTTAACTTTCAACTAATTTAATTTCTGTTTTGATAAAAAAAATTATCTTCAATCAGTAACTCTGAAAAAAAAATTCTGCAGATGGAAACCTTAGAAACGGGCTGACTGGCAGTGAAAAGATTGTCACCAGGAGTATTCAGCAAGAGTCAAGTGGAGAGTAGCCTTTCTCTGGTCTAAAGCAGATATTTGGTACCTTTCCCTTTATTTCTTAATGTTAATCCTGGGGAATAAATGGTTGCTGCTCATGGCAAGAAATAAAGAGCTATGAGCTCAGCTGGATGCAAAACAACAAAGAGCTGGTGGAGTCAGTAAAACAGTAGATTTAGACCAGTGGAGAATATATAACTAAACTAAATCACCTAAATGAAATCAGCCGCTTACAAAATCTTGCTACTACAGGTCTGAATAATTTTGAGAGATGATGGTAGTCATAGGTTCTCATGCTATCTAAAGCTGGCTCCTTTTTCAGACTTGAGGATTCAAGACCTAACTTTGTCTCAAAGGAAGTGCCAGTGGCTGATGTGTGGAGGTGGAGATTATGGGGGCATACAGAAGAGGTCAAGAAGGTCTCCAAAAGGAATTTTAAGTGCTGTTACTAAACAGAATTTCTTTTCTTACCATTTTTTCGTTAAAAATCATGTGTTAGAAGAGAAGAAAGAGAGAGTGCAACTGTTTAACTAAGCTGCTTTCACAAGCGGGACTTGTGAAAGGGCCAGACCTATGCAGTGTGTAGTGTCTCACACAAGCATCGCTCTCAGAGGCTGGAGCATCACTTTCCATTGAAGTGACTGCTGGTGCATCTTCTGTGAAATGTTTTTATTACCTCTTTTCCTTACATGTGTGTTTATGGAAATTTAGAACATCTCATGCCATTTTCCATATTAACAGAATGTAACTCCAGGAGAGCACATAAATCCAAACTTATTTATTCTTGTCTCAAAACCCTTCTCACTCCCCTCCCTTTTTTTTTTTTTCCTAAGCAAGACATAAGACAGTCTCAGAAACACAACACTAAAACAGCCTGTTAAATTCTGATATATCCCAGCACGTGTCATTTCCTCCTCCTTCACTTTAAAGATAATTTTGGAGGTTAATGAACTTAAATGTAATACTTTAAAATAATCACTAGAGATAACAGAAAAAAATCAAGCAGCTCCCCAGACTAGAAGGAAATGTTTGATCTTAGACTCACAGGCTCATTTAAATTCACTACTGTAAGTCCATCACTTTCAACTATTGATCTATGATAAGACATTTTTATTAATTTTTCCTTAGAAAAATTCACTAGCATTGAAGAAGATTCAGCATGCAGGGGGGAAGAGCTTCTTAATTTGACTGATAAGGCCAATTTACTTAGGCTTTCCTAAAAAATAAAAGGATGCACTGTAAATCTTGGACTTCATCTCCAAAATGTTTAGTCAATCCCTGGCAATTAATCCATACCTTGCTTTCTCAGCCTGACATATATCATGCAGTGCTCTTTACAAGAACCACTTGTGTCTGTGCATTTTGTTTTCTCATCCAGCTGTGACAAATTCAATTAGCTAATGTATCCCTTATTCCCTTGCCGCAGCTACGCATACCATAACCATGGATTGGTGGGAGGAGCAGTTCCTATGTATCTCTTACTCCTCTGGCACATGGGTGAGATGGGACAAGGTCTGGGTGGAGCTTGGCCTGAGGAGGTTTCCTGTCACTTTGTGTCCTCCTGTGCAGTCTATTAGGATGACAGTGCATACACACTGCCCAGCATCTAACAAATATATCCTAGAGCAGTAAGGGTTGAGGAGACAAACTGTTGCTTCTTGAGAAAAGACCTGTATTCTGCTTTGCTTTTTTAGCTGAACATACAGGGGACATATGGCAAAGCCAAGATTTAGCTTTTTCTATGCTATCTTTGCAACCACAACTTGTAAAAAAGACTTTTTGTATCCTTTCTCAATTACATTAGACTGCAAAGAGAGTCTTGCTTGAAAAAGTGTTGCAAAATCAGACAGGCTGAAGTTGATTATGACTGTCAGGACATTAGGACACAGGGGTATGCCAGGCTTTCTCCCCTCGTGTAGTTTCAAGAGAAAATTGTACATAGTCTGAGGTTTTAATTAATTCATTAATTAATTCAATTTTTTAAATGTTGGCTCATTAGGGTTCAGATTTTTGAACTCTAGAATTCCCTCAGGTCCCAGAACACCAAATAACATTCCTGAAGTTCTTGAAATTTGCTTGAGATGGGTGGGTGTCATGGTTTAACCCCAGCTGGCAACTAAGCACCACAGAGCCGCTTGCTCACTCTTCTCCGTGGTGTGATGGGGGAGAGAATTGGAAGAGTAAAAGTGAGAAAACTCGTGGGTTTAGATAAAAACAGTTTAATAGGTAAAGCAAAAGCCGTGCACGCAAGCAAAGCAAAACAAGGAATTCATTCGCTGCTTCCCATGGGCAGGCAAGCGTTCAGCCATCTCCAGGAAAGCAGGGCTCCATCATGCATAACAGTTACTTGGGAAGACAAACGCCATCACTCCGAATGTCCCCCGTTTCCTTCTTCTTCCCCCAGCTTTATATGCTGAGCATGACATCATATGGTATGGAATATCCCTTTGGTCAGTTGGGGTCAGCTGTCCCGGCTGTGTCCCCTCCCAGCTTCTTGTGCACCCCCAGCCTACTCACTGGTGGGGTGGTGTGAGAAGCAGAGAAGACCTTGACACTGTGTAAGCACTGCTTAGCAATAACGAAAACATCCCTGTATTATCAACACTGTTTCCAGCACAAATCCAAAACATAGCCCCATACTAGCTACTATGAAGAAAATTAACTCTATCCCAGCCAAAACCAGCACATTCCACTGATGGAAGTGCTACATGGATGGTATTATATGAAATGATTGCAGTTCTCTGACTGTTCCTTAAACAACAGGACCAAATGCATGTTCTTGCTGGTAAGCAAGCAGCACAATACGTTTCAATGGAGTTCCTACTTTTTCTCTCTGTTCCCACTGGTGACCCAAAAGTAGCAATTTTCAAGGCATAATGCATACTTATTATGGGAGGTTTTTTTCACTGTTTCTTAATTTTGTTAGAAAGGAAGGAAATAATTTGTTTGGATTTGAAGATTCAGTTGTTGTGTCCTGAATATTACTGCAGAGCTTGGTATAGTAGTGTTTTATTGTAATTTCGCTTATTGATGTTCATTTGCTGCAGTAACTGAGATGCAGCTGAAATGCAGGAGATGGATTTCAGTATACCTGAATTCTCCTTTTTTTGCTGTGAATTTTTAGAAATCAAACTTTGTGTGTCACCCCAGTCACTGCTCCCGGCCCCTGATCTTGTCCTTGTGATCCAGACCTTTGACTTTTACCCATATCAGAGATGTCTACAAATCTTACAGGTTTCCCACTATTGAAATATAAGATAGCCTCCACCAGTGACTATAGCTGGGAAAAAATAAGGGGTTAGGAAGACGTTAGTTGCACTTATACTTTACTTGTTTTTTTAATCTTTTCAGAACATACCTAGTAGGCTGTTGAATGACTGTGCTTCACAAATTGCTTGCCCAGCTGTATAAATTGTGGAGAAAATAATAAGAATTAAGAACATTGAATAATTTATCATAAAAAGTGAAATTTTTCAAATAAATTATTCAGTGATATTATCTGACAGCTGTAACTGTGGGGCTTAATTAATGAATGTATGCAAAGCACTTTAATCTTCCGTTTATGAAAGGGATTAGTTGACAAAGTTGCATTCAGGAACAGGGGCCTGAATCTAAGAGGTCTCTTCCAGTAGAGTCATGTAAAAAATTGTTGTCTATGATACATTGTAGGAAGTGTCAGCTCTTGCCAGCACATTGGACATGGTGATCTTCTATTATTCATATTACAAAGAAAAACCTTAAAGCTATTATATACCACTGACTGTACTGTTCTTGGTGGACATGATCTTTTGGTCGTGTCTACCAAATAGACATAATCTGGTCAGAAAGGCTTTGGATTTTGCTTGAGTGTCTAAGGAGGAGTTTTCTTTATCCCTAATATCCCTTCAGCCCTAATTTTGCATACACTGCTCACATCCTTGAAAAGATTACAATTAACTACATTTATTCACTTCCAGCTTCCCTCTAGCTAGTGCAGATACCTCACAATTCATGTACATCTTCTTCAAAACAAATCCTGTAGCTGCTATTCCCCTGAAGATGCACAAGAGAAATTGTCTGCAGAATCCTCTGAATTCAACCGAAAGGCTCTCAAAAACTTAATGGTGTTTTTAGGCCAAACTCTAAAAACATGGAATTCTGCTCCTTGTCCACTCTGGCATTAATGGTTCCTTTTGGTGGAGGCCCCAGTGGAGAGGCCAAAGCCTGAACTAGTATGGATTTTAGTTTATTTTTTCAACTTGTGTTCAGCACAAAAGTCTCACCAGTCCAGAATCAGTACACAATCCTAGGCCTAGGCTCTTTGCCATTGCATATTACTCACTTGGGTAAAGCTCAGAAACTTTGATCCTAATTCTTGTGGCATCCTTGTAAGTGCTCTGTTCACCTAGAAACTCTAAAATAAGTTATGTTTCTATGAATTTCCTGGAAAGGTTTTTGGTTTGCATTTTTCTTTGCAAAATGTGTCACTTGCTTCTGAAGCCGCATATATATGCGATGCAAAAATTACTCCGGCAATCACAGATTTTAATTAACAGAAGAATAAGCAGGTACATAAGAACTCTGAAACATCTTTATCCATTAGCATCTATTGTTCTAATCACATCAATAATTTACTCTTTTGAAAGTCTGGAACACTTTTTGTTAAAGTTGCTTTCTTTTTTTATTGCATTCGTTATGCCAACTTATCTTAGTGCCAGAGAAATAATCACATTTTTACCTTTTTATTTCCTCCAAGCTGCTTCCTTGAACTATGTTCCTCAGGGAACAGTGAGGTTGTAGTAATATCAATTGTATGGAAGACTGTTTTATGCAGAAACTTTACTCTTGCTAAACAAGCTAACGTTTACATTGAAATTGTTCCCAGTTAATTATGAATATGTATGACCCCCAAATGGTCATTTGGCTTAAATGCAAAACAATATTCCTATGGTCCAGAAAAGAAGCCTGCTATCTGTTTTTCTTATAAAGTATGGGGTCATAGCTTTTGGAAATTGCTAGAGCCCATATATCTGCCCAAAATAGTGTGAATATAGTTTTATGTGTGTTTTCAGCTTGCAGCAATCAGATAAGTATATAAAGCAGCACTTGTTCTCCTTATCAAGTTGATCTCAATTTTGAACTTTATTTGAAGAAATGAAAAGATCCTGGGACAGACCTCTTCCCCCCCGCTTCCCCTCCAAAGACAATAAAAGTGCAGCCTGAGGTCAGGAAAACTTTGATTCTCAGTGGCCATGTCCAGTCAAGATATTCTGACACTAATGGCTTGCTGCATAAAAAAGGCACCGGAGCAGCCTGCAACTTCTGATATTCAGTAGTGTTCAGCGGTCACATAGCCTTGGGAGAGTCTATTCACTTTACCAGTGAAATAGCATGGTGATGTTTTCTGCAGTGCAACAGAAAAAGAAATAATAGAAGGATTATGTAGAGTGATTAAAAAAAAAACCCACCAAACAACAAAAAAACCACACAAACTATTAACAACAGAAAACATGACAGATCAGAAACAAACATATGGATTAATCTCATTAAGGAGAAGCAGACTGCTTGAAGCCCCCTTTCTTCTCATTTCTTCTTCTTTCCTCTGCTTCTGTTTTATCCTTGCCCTTTTCACTGATTTCCTGGAGCTTTTTTCTGCTTCTGGAATAGTTTTCAAAGACTGTTGGCAGCACAGAGGTTTTATCCTTTAGAATTCATGTGCAACTTCATCTGTAATAATATATGATAGATGAAGTGATAATGTACAGTATGTCTTAAGCATGGCAAAATGAGAGCTGTGAAAAATTTGAAAACTTAGCAAGATAGATGGCCTTTCTTGAATTACGCAAAATAACTGGTTCATTCTTAATTTAAAACTTGGTGCCTGATGCATTAAAATTTAAACTGTTTTAAACCTATATGTTTTTAACAGGAGAGAGACTGCTATATCACCAAAGAATGATATTCAAGTCCCTCTTAGCTCTCAGTTACCTAGGGTGAGGTTTATTCTAAGAAGAAATATATATTTTATTGTTATATCAAGTCCATTTATCACAATTGATAGTATTGGGTTTACTTTCTCCTTTTTTTCTTATATAAAATGCTACATAAGACATTAAGACTAGACCTCACTGATTTCTTAAGTGTTTATGTGAGGCAGAGAGTAAGATTGCGTATTTTGAAAGTATTCTATAAATGTAAATTGTAACTGACACAAATCAACGGGAACGAGATTATCTAATCAGTTCTCAGCTCATAACCTCCCTCTAAATTTAACTGAAGTGGTAGGGACTATTTTTTTCCGGAGTCGGAACGAGGTGTCATTTTCAATCCACACTTCTTTTTGTTTATGTATTTTTGAATGTCTGATATCATCTCTTCTTCTGTCAGTGCTGAACTGTAAGTTGGTGTTAAAGGTCTAGCAAACTGTTCTGAGTAATCTAATCACTGCCCAATATGATAACAGTGCCACGGCTTATCCATTTTGATGGTCATTTTCAGTTGCAGGTCTGTGTGCAATAGGAAATAGGGTAAGACACATGATATGTTTTATACCAGCTGTGAAGGGATGAAGACCTTCTAGCTTCAGCTTAGGGAAGAATTTTAGCAACTGCATATTAATGAAGTGATAGAACATAATCATGTGCTTAGTCTTATGCCAAACATGGTGAATTGAGGCCTCAGTCTCCTTGACCTTCACAGAAAATAATCTGGTCAGCCAGAGGTGAAAGTGTCCATAATCAAATCACAAAAATCTTGATAATTCCAATCCCCTTTTAGACACTTCTCTCATTTCAATTAGCAATCCATCAAAACTGAAAAGTAAGGTGGGGAAGAGATGTGTTTAGTTCCTTCCTGGGTCTGGGAAGCTAACTGCTGAATATGTTACTTTAATAAAACCCATGGGAAAGTTGGAAGGCTTGGATTTGTTCTGTTATTATTAAAAGAATGTTTTAGTAGAGTGCATAATTTGATTTTGTTCTGCTTGCCATTTGATCAAGTAAACTTGATTTCCACATATTCAATTGCCTTTGCCTGCAAAGCTGCATCACTCCTTTAAATAACAATTTCATTTTTGTTCAGTTTTTACAGAGAACTTTGGATTCTTTTTTGAGTTTGAAATCATAGACTAACCAAAATGTAGGACTTACATTGCTGGGCCTGGTTTCCATTGGCATTATGGCCTATTGACGTTAATAAAATTTTGTAACAGGACCATGTAGTCGATGTGAATGAAGTTAAGGTCCAGTCTCGGGCTCCTTTGCTCTTCCAGAGCACAGTAGAAGGACATGGTGCAAACTAGAATCAGGTCCTTGTGGTAGATTTTTGTCTGAAGTAACAATGCTAGAAACAGCTGAATATCATCTGAAGGGAATAGTTTGACCTACTGTAGCATCAGCATGCAAGGGAGATGACGCCAAACAGCTGGGCAATCCCAAAAGTTTTCTAAATCAGATTTTATAGTGAAGGGTCAGGGCAAAGTGACTGTTTGCTATATATTTAAGCACTAATTGTTAAGGTCACTACATGGGCTATTTTGTTACTATTTACTGAAAGCAATGTAAGAATGAAAAACATTTGAGAATAAGTTAATCTAGGAGTCATCCATCACTGCATATTTTACGTGTTTGGTACTGTGAACACAATAAAATGAGGCACATCCAATGTATTTATTCACTAGGCTGCTAACAAAATGCAATACTTGACCTTTAGCTTTACTGCCTCTCCTAAAAGCAGAAGGCAGAGGTTGCTAGTCAGCACTCTTGAGTGTTAGCCCACCTCTGCTCCTATTAGTGTGGCTTGGGGAACGGTGACTGGGAAAATCCCATAAGAAGATGATCTCTCTTGTGTTTTCCTATTGAGATATCAAAATTTACATCACACATGCAAAAAGTCACAGGGTTAATGACTACCTCTAGGGAGCCTTGAGGTTCATAAGGACTTGCAATTTTTTTTGATGTGTTTTCCCTGTGGCTTTTGGTCCTGCTGCCATCATTTAGACTCTGTGGCAATATACTTCCATTGCAGTTGTTCTCTGTTCTCCCAGGTTTCCCCTGTCTTGGTCAGCTCTATCCTCAGTTCCTACACCTTTCTAGCATTTTTTTTTAAGACAGATAGCTCTTTTCAGGTGGCTCTTAGTTTTATGACACTCATCCCATACAGCTCCTGTCTGACTTCATTTCCCTTTCTCTGTATTTTTTTTTTTAACAGGCTTTGTCCATTCTTGCAACTTCTTTTGCACTGTTGATCTGGCATGAATGCTACCAATGGTGCAAACACTTGGGTAAATCGAGCACACATATTTCCACCTTCATCCTCTAAGTCTATATAATGCAGTGAAGTTAAGAAACAAACTATGGAAAGATTTAATGAAAATGCATGTCATGAAAACAACACCTTTTCAAGGGCAGTTTAATTAAATGAAATATCCACATTTACAACTTGATCTTTAAACTTTTATCCCAAATTTAGGTACACAAAAAAACCTGCATGCAATTTGTATTTTTTTTTAACTACAAGAGAACCAGGCGTCTCAATTTGCTTGGGGAACACAGTATCTGTTTTTTTGGAAGCAAATGTTCATATATGGTAAAACATGGGTACAAATTAAAAGTATGTCTTTTAAAAACTGGAATCCAGAATGCTTTGTTTTCACATGGGAAGCATAGAAAATAGTCTTGTGAAATGACATTGAGAAGACTAGTAATAAGAGAGAACACTGATATTGATACATAAAATAATGATTAATTTTAATACACGCTGTGTCACTGTATCAGAGAGGAACAAAAGGAGATTCAATGAATTTGGAAGGAAACAAATTTAAAACCAATAAAATGAATTTCTCTTTAGTACAGTGACTAACTGGCATACTTAAGTCATTACCACAAGATACAGTATCAGAAATAAACATTTCTGTGAATAAGGAGAACAGTTATATTAGGCTGGATAGAAAATTTATGTGGGATATAAACCCTCATGTTTCAGGACATAAACCAGCTACTAAATAACAGGGGTTGGCAAGACATGTTCCCTAAGGGCAGAGTAATCATGTATGGTGCTTCTCATACTTCGCTGTGACACATTTTGAGGTACTAGTAAGTCTTGAAGAAAAGGTATCAAATTAGGTGGAACAGTAATATAATTAAACATGGCAATTCTTTTGCTCAAACATACTGTTTCTGAGCATGAGCTTTCCCAGAAAGTATCAGATATCTCTAATCTTTAGATTATGCTGAACATAAAAGAAACTTTAAAGCTTTTACCTTAATGTTCTTTTTTAAAAAAAGATAAAATATAGTTTGATACTCAGCCCTCTACCCCAATGTGCCTAGTTTTCTATCTGATGAATTGACTCACTTCAGATAGCCCTGATAATTTCCAACATTAAACCATCTCTCTCTTTGCACTTCCTTTTCCTTACTTAACTTCACACCCTGAATATAAAGTAGTGCTCAAGGCAACTGCTTGTGGTTTGTCCTGTCAGTTCCTAAATGGGAAAACATGTGATGTGGCAAACTTCTTGTCCTACTTATCTTCATTCAAAACGTTTTACCCTTTTAATCCTACAGGGACATTTTGCAGAAACTTCACACCTTCATGTCACTTTCTGTTTAGTTTCAAGGTTGCCTGAATTGCGATTAATCGACATCTGGACTTTCATTTGAGACAATGTCACTTCCTGAGAATATTTCTGGATGACACAAAGTTATCTCTTAGGCTCTGCTGTTTAATTAGAGATTCCAATTAATTATTCTTCATGTCCCTTCATATTTCTTGTGCTCAGTAGAGGAAAGTCCTCCTTACCCTAAGGGTTCAGAGGAGAATTCTGTCAGGATTAGCTGCCTTCTTCCAGCTAAGTGGAAAACTGGCCTAGATTAAGTAAACTGCTATCAATTTAATCTGTTTGTTTCCTTTCATACTGTGAGAGGATTTAATTACAGAAATTGGTGTAGAAGATTTGGATTGTCTTATTTTATATGAGTAGGTGACCCAAGATCTTAGAAAAATCTAGCTGAAGGAAAAGATGTGGTCTGGAAACTAGAGCAACAAGTAGGATCAGGAGTTTCCTATGCTGTCATGCTCTACTGTTGTTATGTCTTCTACTTTATCCATACCTGACTCTCTTTAATTCAGCATTCTTCTGCCTCATCTCAGAAAGCACTTGTTTAATCTTACCTTATTTCAGAGCTTGGTAGTGTGAACATCGGATAAAAGGAACTGCATATTCAGCAGTAGAAAAGAATCTGTCATGTCCTGTCTGTGGGAAGAAGAGAAGAAAAGGTAGAGATTTCTATTACTACCACTTGATGTTAATGAAAGAATATAAAAAAAATGGTAGGACTTAGAAGGTCCTATGTAGTCCATCCCCTTACTTTAGAGTGAAATCAACCATAAATATGTCTTTCATAGTAGGTGATTGTGTAAGTTGCTTTTAAAGCCCTCCAGTGATGGAGGTTGCTCAGCTCTCGTAAGCATATTATTCCAGGGCTTTCTTTGTCCTACTAGTTCTCCTAATGGCTCACCAACATCTTCCTTGTTGCTGTTCAAGCTCCATAGTTCTTATGCCAGCAATGAACATGAAAATCAATTGATACCTTTCCTCTTTGCTTTTGTCTTTTGCACAGTTGAAGTCTGTTCTTATGTCTCCCCTTCTGCTTGTCTCCTCACCCTTGTCAGCCTCCACTTTGTTTTCTTTAGTCTAACAGTTTAAATTCTTTCAGCCTTTCCTGGGTAATGTTTTCTAGATCATTGCTGTTTCAGTCTTCTGGATAGTTTTTGATGGATCCACCTCTTTCTTGATGTGTAGTCCCCAAACAGGACACAGTTTACTGGCTGAAATGAATGAAAGGACTATAGGGTTAGCTAAATATCAAATACTAGAAAATAATCCCAACCCCCACTTTGGTTGCAAGAAAGGTTCTTGTTTTGCAAGGACTTTTTGATTTGTGTGGTGATCCCCTGCCACCCCTGAATTCTTATCGGAAGGAACACTTCCCAGCTAACTGTTCCCCACCTTGTATTTCTGTGGTAGTTCCCCCATTTAGTTTCATCTTTTTCTTTTTCAGACCATTTATCCAGTTTCGCAGAATCCTTTAGAATTATAATCCTGGTCTCTGCTACACTCACTGTGCCTGCTAGCTTTGTGTCATCTGTAAGTGAAACAGGCATGCTCTCTATTCCCTCATCCCAGCCATCAATAAAAATGTTTCATAGAACCAGAACAAGGGCAGACCCCTTCTGTACCCTGCCTGATGTATCCTTGCATCTTGACAATTTCCTAGCAATTAAGGTTCTCTTACAGCTGTTCAACTAGGCTTTATCTATTAGGTCTCCCATATTTTCCTAGCTTGGCTCTGGGGATGTCACGTAAGACTATGTCAAAAGCCTAAATGATATCTGGATATGACATCTACTGCTTCTCCTTTATTTACAAACCTAATTACCTATTGTATAACAAAATGAGACTTATTTGACATGATATGTTCTTGACAAATCCATGTTGGCTATCACCTGTTCCCTTGTTATCTTTCAGCAGTTTCAGGACTCATCTCATGCCTCTGTGTTGGGTGCAGGTGCCCAGGTGTTGGTCATGGGGGGCTGCAGGGGCGGCCCCTGTGAGGAGCAGCCGGGTCTGCCCCATGCCAGACACAACCGGTTCCAGCCGGCTCCAGCGGCCCCACCGCAGGGCACAGCTGAGCCCCTCAGCCACGGGCGGGCGCCTCGGGGAAAGCCTGGGTAAGAAAGGGCAAAACGCTGCCCGGCAGCCAGGGCTGTCTGAGGGAAACAGGGTGAGAAACAGCCCTGCGAGCCCCGAGGGGAGAGCAGGAGGAGGGCAGGAGGTGCTCCAGGCGCCCCAGCAGAGATGCCCCTGCAGCCCCTGGAGAGACCCTGGTGAGGAATGAAGGGGTAAGACTGGGCATGGGAAAAGGGTAGAGTCGGGGGAAGGTGTGTTCATTTTGTCTTTGTTTCTCAATGTCCAAATCTATTTTAATTGCCAATAAATTAAATTAATTTTTCCCGAGTTGAGTCAGTTTTGCCCACGATGGTGACTGGTAAGTGATCTCCTTTTCTTTATCTTGACTCATGAGACTTACCATCTTACTTTCTCCTGCTGCCCTGTTGAAAAGGGAGAGTGAGAGAGTGGCTGGGTGGTGTCATGGTTTAACCCCAGTCAGCAGCCAAGCACCACGCAGCCACTCCCTCACTCCACCCGCCGCTCCCAGTGGGATGGGGAGGAGAATTGGGAAAGAAGGTAGAACTCGTGGGTTGAGATAAGAACAGTGGAACAGTTTAATAACTAAAGTAAAATATAATACTAACAATAATAATAATGAAATATAATAATAATAATAGTAATGAAAAGGAATATAACAACAAAAAAAAAGAGAGAAAAAAAAGAAAAAAGGAAAAAAAAAACCAGTGATGCACTATGCAATTGCTCACCACCCGCTGACTGATACCCAAGCGGCAATCCATGCCTCCCGGCCAACTCCCCCCGTTTATATACTGAGCATGACATTCCATGGTATGGAATATCCCTTTAGCTAGTTCGGGCGAGCTGCCCTGGCTCTGCTCCCTCCCAGCTTCTTGCACACCTGCTTGCTGGCAGAGTATGGGAAACTGAAAAGTCCTTGGCTTAAGATAAGTGCTACTTATCAACAACTAAAACATCAGAGTGTTAACATTATTCTCACACTAAATCCAAAACGCAGCACTGTACCAGCTACTAAGAAGAGAACTAACTCTATCCCAGCTGAAACCAGGACAGGTGGGTATCTGGCTGAAGGCCAAGGTCAACCCATTACAGCAGTCTACAAATATTTTGATTATTTGTTCTTAGATTTTTTCAAGAATTGCAGTTTATCTGACTAGTCCATAATTTCCTTGTTCCTTTTCCCTAATCTTCATTTTTCTCTTCTGTAAAATATCCACTGTGTTTACCTTTTTTCTGTCTTCTGGTACCTCACCCAGCCTCCACAGATTCTCAGAAATAAGTATCAAGTGTCCTGAAATTATTATTCTCAAAGTATTCTAGGACAGAGTTCAGTTTATTTGAAAACATCTGATTTACACAAAGACTCTTAACCTTAGTTCTTCCCTTAGTCTAAACTAGCATTTGACCAATTTTGTTACTGATACTAACTGTGATAGCTATCTTAAATGTCCTTCTGGACACTTAGACCCTCATCCAGTGCTTTTACTGTGAACCAGTTCAGAACAGTGGGATGTAGATGGGCAGACTACTTTTTAAATTTTAAATACACTTGGTTTATCAAGGCTGAATATCTGAAAGATTTGATGCTCGCTTTCCACAGCTGATATAAAAAATCTTATCATGAAAACTTGAAATTTCAGTTCTAAATTGCTACTTTGGGTTGCATGTTATTTAAGAGTCTGAGCTAAAGGGATAGAATCTGACGTTTATATTTTTTTGTCATCAATACGCCTCTTGTTGTTGACTGCACAAATAGCTAGTCAAAGGGTGATGAAGAAGCCAATATGCTGTGACAGTGCTACGGAGGGATTTCCGTGTGCATGGAGAATGCTCATCACTTAAGCCTTTTTCTGTTCCACTTTTTTCCTGCAAAGCAATACAAAGCAGCTGTAAATGAATGGCAGTATCTAGATGTTTGTATAAGTTAGGAGAGCATTATCTCTTCCTTTCTTAAGGCACTTTGATCCATGAAAAGCAAGAAAGAGTATAGCTGCAGGCTGTAAGAATATCCTGATAGCTCTAAACTGTGCAAAGTAAAAGGCCTTTGCTAGAGAAATTATCATGTATTCCATGTGTATACAGCATAAGTTATTGTCTATGGCATTGTTGGAGATTGCAAAATAGCACCTCCTGATTGAAACTGTGCAGCCTGATAACTTCATTCCATTTGGGCTAAACAAGATCAAGTCCTCTGCTTCGTGTAAGCCTCCAAAAAAATTTCTTGCACCTCAGACCTTTGTGTCTCAAGGGACTGGATCTCCAGGACTCCTCTGACAGGCACTGAGGTGGAGGATCAATTTCATTTTAGCTTTGGGTCAAGCCCTGCATGGAAGGTTTAGGACTAAGCAATGAAATTATTTGGGGAGAAGGAAGTTTTTTACATGTTATTTATCAATAAGCAGTGCTTGCGACAAAAGAATACCTGACTCTGTTATTCTTAGGAAAGACCACTCATAAGACTGAATTTGGGCTGTCTGATTTGCCCCAAAAGGTAACTGTGTGTATGGATGTGCATAAGTCAGCACAGAATCTACATAAATATATAAAATATACACATACTGTAAAAGCATTAGTCAGATAGAAACAGCAGATGAGCCAGAGCAAGCACAGTGTGAAACTATTTCAGCAAGGCAAATTCAAAGCAAACACTGAAACAAATAAGGTGGCAGACAACAGTATGAATGTTAATGAACCAAAAGCAATACAGCAGAAAACTATTAAATGCAATTGTGGTGCATGAACAACATATTGCTTTAAAAGGTGCTTTCCTCTATTGGTGGGATGTAAAGATGTAAAATTTCATGCAATATTTATGAAAAGTTCAGTCCAAATATCTCATTGCTCATCAGTGCTATAGGACTGTGTTTGGGATAGCTATGGAAATCTGTAAATCTTTAAATAGAATTTCAGGAATCATTCAGATGAATTTAGAAAAAAAGTATCTGGAAACGTCAGTAGTAATTGTGAATTCTCCATAGGTTTTGCACCATTATTATTTCAGTACTCTGGTAATAACATCTATCAAGATCTTTCTTAAACTGGAAGCGTAAAGCACTGTTAATTTCATAGGAGATGGCAGTCACAGTGTGTCTTCAATGTGAGTAGTTTGTTTGCAGGAGTGGCAGATTTTCAAGCCATCAGCAGAATTTTGGAGTCCACAGAGTTCCCAGTGCTTCCTGTATGACTCCTATATGACATCCTATACTGAAGAAAACTGGTGCTTTGCTTTGAAATATTACCCAGAAGCTCTATTTCTGCAGCTGTTTTGTCTCAGTTATTCTGACTCGGCTTTTAGCTGGTACCTTTTTCTAGTTGTCTACACACACCTCGCTGACCAGCCTTCAGCAGGCTGTTGCCTTAGACAAGCTTTGGGCCGTCAGACTTTTGCGCATCCAAGCCCAACCTACAGCATGCTTTCCCAATGCAAAGTACTTGTGCACTTGATCAGCTCCTTTGGGAAGGGAGAAGCAGATCTCACAACTTTGGCTTTTCTGGACCTCCTCCCTTCCTGCCTGGATTTGGCTCGTAGGTGAAATGCCTGGAAATAGGCCACTTCACAGGGTAAAAACCTCAATATAAGCAGCCTGTGTTCAGCTGAGCAAAGTAAAAAAAGTGGACAGCTTTATTCCTGGTGACCCAGTACATTTGTGAAGCATTTACAGCAGTCTAATTTTATGTCATCACTTGCACATTTTACTAGACACCCAATTTGCTTTGAAAACAGCACCATTGTGCCATAAAAGTGATATATGCACCTCTTTTGGACATCTTCCTGTTTTTATGTTCATGAAACTTGAAAGAAGTTGAAACGCATGCACTTCTAGCTTTCAGTTATCCCTGTTAAATGTGTTAACCAGAAGCTAAATAAAATAAGATGGCTCTGAGAGTGCTAAAACCAATTCAGACATGTAGAACACAAATTATGGATTGGCTATATATGGATCAGGTTTGCAGAACTTCTGCATTACATAATTGCTTTATCTCAGCAGATTTCAGTTGAATAGGTGCTATTCTCTTAATAAAATTAAACTAGTGACATCTGGGGAAGAAATACTGTCCAAAATGATACAATTCCAGCATAAAATCATGAAGTAAAAGCAAACTCTTTTATTATTGCTTCTTGTAACCTAGCCAGCACTATTGCTTGGGAAAACAGAAGCTACTATCCATCTGAGATGCTGTGAGAAGGACTTTGGCATATGCAAGGGCTACTGCACCTTCCCCTATGTTACTTCATTACAGGTGTGCAGTGCATATCTGTTCAAAGGTGTTTGTTATGGTGCTAAGCAATATTTCTAAGGTGGCCATGGTCAACCCCAGCCTTGAGGGGGGGATCCAGAGCTGGTGGTACTTTGCATCACATTTGCACTCACTGTGGACATTTTTTAGCAATAGTGCAAGACATCAGGCAGTAGAGAGTCAAGATTCATCCTCAGAGCTCTTTCATGTGATCCAGGAAGGCTCTTCTGTCACAACAGCTGAGCATCTCTCAGTCCTACAGCAGCAGAGTTTCTTACTGTTTGCTTATGACAAGCTGTCTCTGATGGCTGCTTCTTGTCTTGCTTTGGTGAAAATCCATCTGTCACCTGCTTGGAAGACAAAGCCAAGGAGCAAAGAGTGGTAGAAACACAGGAAAACAGAACTAAGCCAGGAAATAACTAAAACTGATTATAGCAACTGTGCAGACAACAATGGGTTATTTGATAATAATAAGAATATATTGTAAACCCATGGACCAGAAGTAGTCCATATTTCAAAATGAGGAATGCTTAAAACAAATGTACCTGTTGCTAAAAATAATAAAAAAAAACCCAAATAATTCTTGTCACTTTAATTGTCTTTTATGTTAATTTTTCATACAGTCAAAACTGATAATTTCTTCAAGAAAGATTTGGGTTTAAAAGCATAGGTTAGAAGATGTTGTATTTGAAAACCTCTCTCTTAGCAGGTATCATGATCTACAATCTGAAAAAGAATTTGAGAATAGTTGGACTCCACAGGCATTATGTAAAACCAAATGCTAGGATTTTTTCAGCCATTGACTACAGGGGAAACAATTTGTCATTATGCAAAAAAATATACACAGATGTAAGTGCACTCCTTGGTTTAAAGCTGCTATGAATTCTGTTGCATTTCTTTTACTGAGATTAGAAATTGCTGGTGTAATCTTTAAGCCTTATTCAACCAAAACTCCCAGTGAATTTTACAGAATTAAAAGATAAACTGAGGTTGTCCCCAATCATTTTCTCACAGAAAGCTTTTCCAGGGCTGTTCTTAGTCATAAAACTGTCATTACTAAATTGCCCTGTCTGAGCGTCCCTCCTGGATGCTGATATTTTGAAGGTTTTTGGCTTGTAACTCCTCTGCTTCTAATGACTTTACTCTCAATACTCTAATTGACTCAGACTCAGGGCATGACAATAATCTGAGTGTACCTCCTGACAAGGTAAAAATAGGGCCAAAATGCTCAGCAACTTTTCTAGGCTTTCAAAAGAGAAATAGTTCTGTTGACTTTGAGCATAAGGTACTTCAAAGATGAATAATCCTAAGAAATCAAAGGACTTTCTCTCACTTTCTCTTTCTGTCATGCAGGTTTAATATCTATCCTTAATTGGTAGTTGTTGGGGGGGGAGTTTGTTTAAAATTAAAGCCACATATAGCTTGAAATCACCTACATTAATCGCAGTGTACAGAAAATGTAATTGTTTGAATAAAACAAGGGTTGTTTTATGATACCACTAGAAACCTACATGACATTATTTGCATGCTGTTTTCTGAATCTAATTTGCTGTAGGTTTTAAATATGGGTTCAGTTCTTTGGTTTTTCAGACAATTTATTAGTCAACATCTACCATATAATAGGAATTCCCAAAGCTCTGTTATAATGGTGAAACAGGCCAAACCCTAAAACTTGCATCAAAATCAGAATAAAAAAATTTTGCCAAGAGAAGGCTCCAGAAATTATATTAACCTCAGCTGCAGTTTATGTCCAGGCTGTAGGATGAGAGAGGAACAAATTGGTGGCTGATTGATCTTAGTCTGTTCTGGAGTGCAAGGAGTATTGAGGGTTGCAACTGTATTGACCTGTTGTAGATGGGACATCACCATGGTTTTTGTAGGGCTATAGACATGTGGGAAAGGAAGGGACCAGTCTGTTTCATCAGTCTTGCTGCCATCTTACTGCACTGCTTTAGAGCAGATAATGTGTTCTGGTCCTCCTCTGTGGGTACATAAACATTGCATTTCAACATAATTTAGTGGATACTGTACAGAAGAAAATATATAATTTAATGAAAACAAACAGTAAACATTACTGGAATTTAGCAGGCGGAATGAGAATCTAATTAAATAACAGCAACAACTGGCTCTAGTGTAACTGTTCTTGTCTCAGTGGCTTTTCTTGCCACAGATATCAGTGCCAGAAATGATAAAAGGATGTGGCACAGTAAGGAACCATCCCCCCTCTGCAAGAGCAGTGATCAGTCTTTTTACATTTCCAAAGGAAAACTTCTTGCCAGCAAGCTGGATAAATACACTGTGTGGGACCCAGCAGTTTGTCCCATGCATCTGTCAAGTGCTAGTGTGGTTCTGGTGGTTTTACGCTTACTCAGGTTATCAAACAAGGACGGTTTAGTATGGCACGAAGGAGTCTATGCACTTTGCAAGTATGAAGCACTAAGACAATGAACAAAGATGTTGTACCTGATAATGTAAAGACCTTCCTGACAAATCACAGGCCAGGAATAAGGCTGAAGTAATAGCTGTAGCATAGGCTTTTTTATATGCTGTCTTCGATAACATGTATAATAAAAGTTAATGGAAATGCCTATGGGAAAAAAATATTGTTCCACAACAGAGGGACATTCTTCCCAAACAGGGATCTAGCAAAAGGCTGCCACATTGTTTAAATCTGTGTAAGCCCAGATTTGAGGATCAGTGCTAGATATAAGTGATACACAGATACAGTTGTAGGATCTCTGTGAAGGACCACATTTCATCCACAAAATAACGAAACAATGACAAACTGCTCTTTCTGCCTGCGGGGGGATGTTACTGATGTCAGGATACCCTGGCAGGCAGAAATTCTGTGCTTATTCTTTGTGTTAATGGGCATCTTTTTTGCTGTAATTCCAGCGCTACATTTCCAGGGAGGTCATCTCAGGTGGACTCATAGAGCATTTGCCCTAACCCACCAATGCACAGGCAAAGTAGCTCTCAAGAGGCTGCCTATCTGGTCACACCCATTTCACTCTGTGTGTTTGTAAATCTCCAGGTCGCCCTAGGAGCATCACCTGGTTATTTTCTATAAGAACATGTGTATACACAGTTGTATGCATATTAGTTTGTATGTGATGTACATATATCTGAGTAGCTTCTGTCCATTCTATAGTATAACAAAAGAGCTTAATAAAATCAGGAATATTGAAATGTAATAACAGCATATGCTCTTCAAGTAAAACAAAATAAGTTCCAAGTACTTGTAAAGGCTTCTATAGCAATGACTTGAGACATGTTTCAGCCACTATATTGTACATACCAGACATGATCAGTAGTCATTGCTGTCACAGCTGAGGAATTGGGAAGGGTGAAAGCAGACAGCAAAGGAGTCAGAATGGAACAATTACAGAAAACTGTCAAAAATGTATGCAAAAAATAGATTAAGAGCTACCACAGACGTGTGCGACATGCTGAAATGAGTGAAAAATCACCACAGTGACCTAAAAAGGATACATAATCCTATTTTACTATTCTAAATGGCTTTGTGAAGCAGTGCCCAAAATTTCAGTGTAACCTGGTCACAAACATCATTGATTTCAAAACGTGAAAAATGAGATCATTAGTCCTCTGGAAGCTGTGGAGAAAATGTACAACAGAGTTGGAGACCTTTATGCAAATGTTTCTGAAAGCCTGGTCTAGCCTATATTTGGGTGTGTGAGGTTTAATTATGAGTAGGATCAAAGACATCTTGAAAAGAGCTATTCCTCTTTTATGTGTATGCAACTCCATCTACATTAATTATATCTCAAGATCACAGAACTTGGTTATGAGCAGTAATGATAGTGATGCAAATTATATTGTGGCATTGGTAGGACGTTTCACCTCCAGCAGAGGCAGAATGGCTTACCTTTCTCTGTGGCCTTTAATTAGGGTATATAGCCTTCTAGAGACCCTCTTTTGTGGCATAAATGTAGAACTTTCTCAATTAAAAAAAGCTTGTTGTCAAAATATTGCTTTCATATTCATAATGGAACTCTAATGCAAATATATTTGGGGTTAAGTTCTCCGCGTTTGAACATCAGCATTGTTCTGTCAGCTTCAGTGAAGGATGGGTACCAGAGAATTTGGTCTTCATAGGAGACCCATTTTAAGTGTTGTCAGATTTCCAAAGGATTTCACTGCTTTTTTTGCAGGTAATGGACCTGGTTATTTCTCTTCTGGGTGACATTCCATTCTGCTTGGAGTTGTCTTTTATTCTGGATTGGTCAAAAGCAGTATTTCCAAAAGTTTCTGGGAAAATCTTTTCCCAATTTTGCAATTTTTGGCCACTTTTTTTCAAATATTTCCAATAGATTTTGTGACTTCCGTCCCATTTTTGTAATTTCTTTTTTCCTAAAGTTACATGATGCTATTTTTGAAAATTGTTTAATATTGCTGAAATATTTCCTGTTTCCAAAGTTTGAAATGCTCCTTATCAGCTTCTCTAGTGCATTTATTACAGTCCTGATAAGAAGCGTGCATTTACGTTAGCTGTAAAGAGCAACACATTTTCTTAAGGGAAGTTAATTATGGTAAGAAAAAGGAGTTTGCTGAGTGGAACTCTTGCTTTGTATTTTCCAAGCTTATTCCTTTCATGCATGCTTTTCCAAATGTGGATAAAGAAGATTTTGTGGAACGGAAAAATGCACAAATACTTAGACAGAAGGAACTTAGAATGTGAGGGAAGGTAAAAATCTCAGTAGGTAGGAGACCTACAGAGTGAAAGGATAACAATGGCAATAAGGAGCAAATGGTCATCTTTCCCTATGCCTTCTTCTAATCCCTGAGGCAGAAGGATCTATCTGCCTTTGTCACACAGTAGGATTGATAACGCAAAGGACAAATATTCTTTTCTGCCATTATGTCTTTATAGGTCTCTTCCTGCCGTGCTTAAGCGGCACAAACTCCCAGAGTTTTCTTTTCTAAGTACGAAATAATCAGTCCCTGACAGGGTAGAATCAAGAGACAGGGCAGGTAAGGTAGCATTTACCTCACACCTCCTGAAATACGTATGGATCTTCTTCCAGGCAAAGAAGTAAAAGTACATTTCTCAAATCTTAAATTTATAGCAGGTTACTACTGGTTTATATAAAGGTAGTCAAAGGGTTAGTAGATGGTGCCTGATGCAAATCTGATGAGAATAACTCCACTGAGAAGATGCCTACTGTCTTGCAACAACTATGTAGACAAACTAAAGCGAATCACAGGAAATGCATGTAGAGCTCCAAGGTTGGTCATTGTTTAGAGGGAGAAAAAAACCCAAACATACGCAAGAGTGTCAGACTCTTCTGAATACAGTGCAGTCTGCCAAGAAAGAAAAGAAGATATATGACCTTTGTTGCAGTGCAAGATAAATCAGAAACTCACAATGAAAATAGAGTAATATCAAATTAGAATACTAGATTAATGGCGGTAAGACTTATTATAAAAGGATGTGATAAGCCAGAACAGCCGTGGGCCAAATCAATCGTTTTGCATCCACATACAGTGTGTTTGAATGTAGTAGCATTGCATATCCACATATCCAGGCTGAACTTAATCTAATATTCTTCAGAGTTGATGATGAGTAGGAGGTGGAAGAAAGAAAAGAAGTGAAAGTCCATCTGCAGTTACATAAAACACATCAATATCATCTCACATCTATCCAATGGTATACTGAGGAAATGTATTTGCATGTACTCAGATGATCTTTTGAAGAGGACCCAAATTCTGAATTAATGTGAAGCTACTCTGAATTGTCTTCTCATTTGTCTCACAGAAATTATCTGACAAAGTGGTGAGGCATCAAATGAAGAGTCATTTGATCATCAATACTGGAAAATAATTAATTGCTAGTGCAACAATACTTAATGTTAGTGAAAAAACTTTGTACTAGCTGTACCTTGGAAGGACAGAACTAAGACAACGGTTTTCTATCATTTGTGGTAGACCATGATCTTAAAATACATTGACGAGCTCAGGTGAAGAAATATTTTATTTCTCTTTTGATTTAGCTTCATTAGCCTTTTATTTAGATTAGACTTTTTTTTGTTCTGAAAACATTTGTTTTTCTTCCTAATTTGATCCTTATTGATCCCCAAAAAACCCAGAAGTTTGTAGTTTCGAATAAACATGTACAGTGTATCCATATCAACATTTTCAAATACGGTAAATTATGGAAAGCTGCTAACTCAAGAGGCAAAAGTTTGGCACTAAATATCTACAGGTTTTAATTATGAAATTCTGAAACCTGATAAGCAGATAGCAAGAGTTAAACATAACCCTTGTCAGAACCCAGATGAGCTTGGAAACTGCAAATGAAAATATTACCTTTAAAAAGATCTACCTAGGACTGACACTATCGCATTGAAAATGCTGCTTGTTGAGTCTCCAAGATTTAGAGTTTTGAAATTAGTTTGTCAAAACCTTGATTGATTGAGACTTGGATTACCTGCAACCCTGATTCCTTGCCGCCTTTATGTGAGCTTCAGATAGGCTTATTAGCTGGACCTCATATTACAGGTGAAATTCATTCAGGCTCCTCATTTTAGTCTCTTCTAAAGGGCTTAATATTTTGTATTTTGGTTGGGCTTTATTAAGACTAGCATGAAAGTGAGGCTTCTGCTGACCCTTTGTGCAGATCTGCACTTCGCCCTAGAGATAGACGCAGGAAGACGCTGTTTTCTGGAACGCATTTTTCTTTCTGGTCTGTGAGGACTACCAAGGTGCTGAACCTTCAGACGATCTGCTCCCAGGCCTTCCCTTACAACAGTTTGGGAAGGATGTGCATTAGAAGAAAAGGACTTCACAGCACTATTTTTTTCTTTTATGGATGTTAATATGACTGAAGACATTTTTGTGAGGTAGTTACATTTTAAGGTGCATTAGGTGCTCTGTTGCCTCTTTTTACACATCCACTGTTCATTTTAATATTTTCTAAGAGCACCTGTAGTATGTGATAGGTGTTAATGTCACTTATAAAATTAAATTAACTAGGATGTTCTGAAATTGTCTTTAAAGGTCAAATTATAATAATCTTACCCAGAGTAGTACTTTTACTCAGGGGTAGGTCTAGGTAAATCGATAGCACTATAGAAGAAATAAGGTTAGATACATAAAAGGACTTTGGCACCAAATACCCTCCAAAATGTACTTATCAGTGCCTAAATTCACAGGTTTATATTCTCAGAATTCTTGTTCGTTTCCTGACAAACTTGGAGACGTTAAAAATTTTACTGCTAAACTATCTAGCTAAAATTTTCCACCAGTATGATTTCACAGCAGCATAGAGGTCTGCTTCTGAGTGGTCAGAAGACTTGATGATATGGACCATACAGGTGTCTGCTTCTTTCCTGTATTTCCCCAGCTACATAAACTACGTGTTCCTCTACTTATGTCACAAAACTAGATCCCAAAGATATTCCTAAAATATCTGGAGCAGAGGCAAGCGCTCCAGTCATCAGCCCTGTGAGTACTCTGAACTACAGCTTACTCAGTCTTTCCTATCAACTGTTGTGTTTGACATAAGCCTTTAAAATTGCTCAAAGCAAGGACTGAAACCTCAATACTGCTCTCCAGAGGTAATAACTGTAATCTATGGTGCCATATTTCACTGTCCTAATATTTGTGTAACTCCTTTTTAGGCAAAGTAGAAAGCTATCTATCAGTAGAAGGATTGAGAAAGACCCACATCAACACATCTGAGAGTTCAGACCACTCAGCGGAAAGATGTATACATATGAGGAAGGATCAGAAGGGAATTTTGGAACTCATTGCGTCTTTATTCCAAGCAGTTGCTATAACCACTGAACTACTGGGTGTTGTGGGGCTGCTGTAGGAATGGAGTGATCCACCATACAAACCACATTATGACTGAAAGTCACAAATATGGAGTTGGGCAGCTCCAAGTAATCTAACATCAGATGTTTACTTTGGATGATAGTCTTAATGGTGATTCTCCGATCACTCTACTGATTTCTGTTGCTCTCTTTCTTCAGTGCTTAATTCCTCCCAAGCACTGTGTTGGAAGAGATCTGGTTTATGGATGGGAAACCTCTAGGCAGTAGTGGCCCTTTAGAGTTTGACTGATTTTGCAGAGAAGTTCTTGGAACAGCACAGATAGCATCAGTAAAGAAATGTCCAAACTAGGTATGATTGGGTTAGCACGTCTACTGGAAGCCATAAAGATGCACTGTTGACTGTAATATGCTCTAGTAAAAAGCAAGACATGTAAGGCTTAGGCAGAAAAGAGGGAAGGGTACCAAGCTAAGAGGGTTACCCTGAGTTTAGTTCAGTTTAGCTGTCCAATTCACTTCTGAAAGTGAGTCTGAGGTTTTTAAGTAAGTCACCTGCTGCTTTCGGAAATACTACTGGGAGTACTCCTCTTTCTCTTTAGTGTATGCCTCAGTATGCCGTGATTTTGATCCAAACAGCCTTCAATACATCTTCTAACATACTCAGTGGTGAATTTTGTTGCACTGTCTTGTGCATCATGCACACATGGTGGCACAAAGCCTCTGCCTTGGCAGCTCATCCCAAGGGTGGTACCGGGAACCCACAGGCATATAGTGTGGATGATCACAGCTGGGGAATTCCTAGCAACCTTCTTTGTTCCTTTCTAGTAGAGAAATAGCATTATGAAAACGAGCTGGAAGGCTTTCCAGTAAAACAGTCTCAGGCAGGTTTTTAATCATGCATTTGAGCATGCATCACCGCTCAGCTATTACTGAACCTATCAGGATACCACTCCTTGATGTTGTGTGGCTTCCACTCTTAGTTGTTGTTTCAGTAGATTTTTTAAGTCTAAACAGAGACAAAGACAAGTACTTGCTTGTGAGAACACAATGTCTTAAGGTAGTCATTTTTACTTTTTAATGACTGTCACGACTACCCTTCAGCTGCCGGGCACATCATTTAGCTCTTTGCTCTTGATGTCATTCATTGAACTGTCAGTATTTGTCATTTGCTGTGCATGCAACCCTGTTGCAGATGACTCTGTTAATGCCCAGCTTTGATACTTCAAAAGGATGGCTTGTTCGCTGCCTTCATATGCCTTTACATGATCAGAGAGGTAAACCCTCAGAGCACCAAGTATATACGAGGTTCCTGCTTCAGCACCCATTTTTCAGACCGTAGATGTAACTGAATAAAACCTCTGCTACAAATATTTCCAAGATTGGGAAGAGTCTAGACCAACACCCCCTTCTTAAGCTTCCTTTTGCAAATGTCCAGAGCCAATCCATTTTCTCTCAATACATTGAAGATTTAAGCCATCTCTATGAGCCCAGTTGGCCTTCATTTTCCTATTCGAAGTCTTATACTGAGGTGAATGGGAAGGGAAGTATTTTACAGAGCACTTGCAGCTCTGTTTAGGTGTGACATTAAACAAGTTGCCTGTGGAAACCAGAACCATGTATGGCTACTAGGCTTTCCAGGCACAATTTTCTTATCCTTTCCATGTCAAATTACTAGTCTGATCTATGTGCTTGATGCAACAGCAGTATTTGGCCCTCACAAGGAAATTTAGGACATAAGCAAGCTGTTTAGGACATAAGCAAGCTGTCTTACCCACATTTCTCAAAAGGAGAGAAATGCAGCCTGGTCCCCATACGTGTACAGCACTGCTATGTGGAAGACATGTCTTCTGTGTGCTCATTCTCTTTCCAGAGCCCTTTCTGCAGTAGAACAGGGGATAGGATCTACTGTCCTTTGGTCTGCTCCTCAAAGCAAAGAGGACAACTGAGTGAGAGGAGGTGAAAGTAATACTTTCTCATTTATGAAAAAAAAAACCCAACACAAAAAAAACCAAACCAAAGGAAAAGCAATATGAAGGATACTTGGTGCAATATGCAATGTTCCTGACTGTGCCATCATGTCAGTGTGAGTCCTCAGACAAGCCACATACTTTTTTTTCCCAACATACAAAAGCTGGGAATGGCGATGATGTCTGTAAAGCTCCTTGAGAGCTGTGGGTGAAAAATGCTAACTGTATGCTGACTATTCTTTTTTTTTGCTACTGTAAAAGATGGAAAGGAACAGCGTGCCAAAAAAAGCTTTGGCAAACCATTTGTTCCCTGCTGTGTTCCCTATCTCTACTTGTCCCTGCTATATAATTACTTTCTAAGTCTTAAGTCTCTGGATATACTTTGCTGCTCACTGTTGTTTATTGTATTCATTGTATATCAAGCCCAGTGGAGCCCTCTTCCCTACTAGGTGTTCTAGTGAGCCGAATGAGATGGAGAAGAACAAGCCACCTTCTGGAGAAAAGGTTATGGGAAGAAAAAAAAAAAAGTTTATACATAGCAGCTTCTGGTTTGTATTTAATTTAAAATTTCTGGGACACTTCATCTAGCCACTTTCTTCTGCTCTGCTATTAGCCAGTGACATTATAAACCATTCTACTGTCACTAGATCAGCCTATAAAGCACTCTCTGTCATTTATTGGAAAGGTTTTATGGAGAAAGAAAACAGGACTGTTTAGTTAGGTAATAGTTCAGGGCAGTCTAAATAGGCAAGGAGAATGACAACTGCTACCTACTGTCCAATACAAACTGTTCTGTTTGCATCTGCTGTTTCTCCTCTAACTGCTGTTTATTTCCCTGCATTCTTTATGGATGGTTTAAATGGTGGGAAATAATTCTAATCAGCACATGAATAAGAACCCAGGGAAACTGTTTGCATTTTGTAGATTCATATCTACGTGGGAATATACAGTGTATTTGCTGATATTCAGAAATTTCACTGCAGATTATTAGTGGCTGCAAAATGGGAAAAGAGTTTTCCAGAAAATTTCTGAATATATTAGTACTTTTAATAAAATTTTATCTTAACCACAAGGGTTTGTTTGTTTGTTTGTTTGTTTGTTTTAAAGGTGTTGATCAGAAAGCTACTGTAACAAACAGTGAAAAAATCATGAAATGTTAACTTTTTTTGACATGTTCTACCCAGGCCTAGAACTCACTGACTTCTGGCTGCATTTCCCAAAGCCAGTACTGAAGCCAGAACCCAACTATTAAGTTATCTGACTGCTGTGTTCGGAGTATAATATGATCAACAGCAGGGATGTGAAGGAGGAAATTAACTAATTAGTCATTTCATTGAAGAACAATGTTGCAGAATCCAGTAAAAGAAAGAATTGCAATAATCCTCACTAGCGTAAAAGAGTGGCCAGTGTCAACAAAACGAGTGGGATTCTATCCTTTCCCTCTGCTGCCTTTTGTCCCCAGAAGGGTTTCTTGTCATTTCAGTAATGGCTGACAGGAGTCAGTTGAGTGCTGCCACGTATTGTGGCACCTGTAAGCATTTTTAACATAATTGACATAGTCCTGCAGGGTTTTGACAAGTTTGTCAACCTAATGAATGGGCAACTGAGCTTTAAAACCTACACTAAAGGTCATGTAAGTTGTTCAATGGAGGATGAAAAATTCTAGTAACCAAATAATAGTTTCTGACTTACTCTGCTTGCCTGAGAAACAGCAAGGGTGGGGGGCACTTTACAACCTCTCCCCTCCAATATTGCTTATGACACTTAATGGGAAGGGGAGGGGGGAACCTCTGAAGAATGTTTTTGCCTGTTTTTTTTATAAGCAAAATTTGAGAAACCTTCATGTGTAGTTATATATTTAACAGGGAATGGCCCTGCTTAGTTTAGTGCAACTGCAGTTGTCTTCTTATAAAAGCAGAGTAGATCTTGTTTATGAAAGAAAATGACTCACTATAGCAATAAAGCATCTGTAGTTTGCGATAGCCACATATATAACCTTGAGATTAGAAAAGAGTAAAAATATTTTGTTTAAAAAAATCATGTACCTTTAACCAAAATAGTTTTACTTTGCAGACAATGTGTAGACCAAGCCAAATGGCTTGTACTAACAGTTAAGTTATAGCAAGTAGACAAGATATCCACAAATAAGCTGAGCTTTTGTAGTTGAGCAAACAACTAAATTTCATCTCAGAGTTTGAGCAGACTGAAAACCTACCCATGGAGAGTCACTACTGCTCAGCTGACAAGCAGTAGCCTCTTAGATTGCTGCAACTAAATCATGGTTCACATCGTGGTGGAGCAGTAAGACCTATCAGAATACTCAGTATTTTTTTTAAAAGTCCTGTGTTTTCCTTGCCCATAAGTAGATCTTACAATATTTGAAATAAACGTAATTTCGTCTTACATAAGAACTCCATGACTGCACCTTTAACAGTGCCTTCCAAAGGTCAAAGGTATACTGGCCAGGGACAACATATATTAACTCTACTTTAGGGAAATACTAGCATTTCTTCAATTGAAGTTCCACCCTCTTGTTTAAGTGGTCCAAAGCACACAGGACTGCATTTAACTGATATTTCTCCTCCTTGATAAGACAATGAGTCTACGGACTGACCTCACTGAGAGTAGGATATTGACTGTGGTGGGGTTTTGTACTCAAATGGCGAAATAAACATCCGATCAATAATATGTTTTCAGAGCAAACCGCAGAATGTTACACTAATTTTAGCAGAGTCATCAGATCAGTAGCAATAACAACCTGACTAATTTTTACAGGATTAGAATTGCTTAATTGCAGTTAATGACCATTTGTCAAGCACATATTATTATGGACTATAGTAAAAAAGCTTTAGCAATGGAGAGGAGAGAGGGAGTAAAAAAAGAGAACCTAAAACTGATATTTTGTGACTAGATTCCTGGGTTTACTTAGCTGCTTTTCCAGCTGCATAAAATTGATGTATTTTCCTTTCAGGGAAAGGTAATATTTGTGATGCAGAAGGCAATTTTCAAGCTGTCTGTGAGGAACTCTGGCCTCCTATTAAGATATCTAAGCAAAACGTCTTGCTTCGTATACACTGCCCAGTACTGCACTTCTCTCTGGCTCCGTGGTCATCTGGGGGTCATCGCACTGGTGGTTTACTTGACCGCATTCCTGCAGCCTGGATACTGCATTAAACTAAGACGGATGTTAATGAGCTGTTATTGACTCTTCACCAGCAGGAGATAGCAAGAGGATTTTGTTCTCTGAGTAAACTGGCAAATAAGAGATTTTGTGAGATTCAGTTGCTCAAAGAAGAGGGAAGGGCTGAGATATACGTACTATATTTTTATGTAAAATGCCAATATTGACAGAAGAAAATCAGCTAGCCTTGATGATATTTGCAATCAGACAAGTACCTAAATTGACCCATTGTGAGTTTTTCTGTGCATTTGGAAATTCAAACCTGTATCTACATTCCCCAGAAAGACTGCACTTCTGTAATGCATCAAACCAGAACTATTGATCCACACAAGGCTGAACTCACTGGTATCTAAAAACCAGATGAGATCAGAATTTTTGGGGGCCTTAGCTTGTATCTTGATTTGTAAAAATGAGAAAAAACCCACACAAAAGCACAACTTTTATATTTATTTGTTGAAGTATTTAAGTACCAAGTTTTAAAATATCAGTTCTCTTGGGTATTATGAAAATTTTCTCTTGCTTGTTCAGTTTGAGGTGGAAATATTATGCATGTGTCTTTATGTCCAATACTGAGTTTATTGTTGTTTGAGGGCTTTGGAATCTCAGAGCCACAAACCAGACCTTCTGAAGTGCAGTAACTCTAGTAATTTTCATGCACTTTAATAGCTGTAAACTAGAAACTACTTTTGCTGTTCTCTTTCCCTTTCACTTTTATGTTTTTAATTGCATTTTCCACTCATGCCACTCCAGGCGATATGACTCATGTTTCATCTGTTAGATTTGAACAAAATATTTGCTTTTTTATTGTTATGCAGATCATTGATATCATTCTGCCATATCTCCACTGCTAATTCAGAAGACATTAGGGGACTGAATGTAAGGATAAACTAACATTTACTTTACGTCAGCTCCCCATGAAGACAATCAATCGGGCAGCGAATGAGAAATTGTTTGTTAGTCTGCAGCAGTCTTAGAAGTACATACACTGATTCTTTTAAAACGATATAAACATTGCATGTATAACCTCCTAGGGCAAAAACCTTTAAATAATTGACAACTGCAATGATATTTTTTTCTTTCCACCTGTTGTAAATGTTCAGGTGGTCTGGAACATTAGGAAATTAGTAAGGAAATTCACCTGAATGTCATTGAACTTCAACTTGCCACCTTTAAAATTGAGTGCTGTGGAAACAAAATAAAAATTGCAAATACCTTCAGTTATTTCAAATACTACAGTGCAGACATCTATGAAACCTCTAGCTGGAACTAGAATATTGTGTATTCAGTCTTGTGTTTGTAAAGTGTGTTGGGAGTATGAATGGTTGGGATAAAAACACAGATTAAATAGCTGCATATTTAGTAAGTACCTTCCACCTTCCAGGCTGAATGTGGGAGGGGTTTGCTTGGAAAAAACACTATGTTATCATGTAATTAAAGACATTTTCAGGGAAGAACATAATGAAGGTTGAAAAGGTGAGCTTAATTCTGCCATTTTCTAACTCCTGACTATTTGACTTTGCAATCCCAATATAGTTTTCTTTGTATGAAACACGAGAGTTCTCCGGGCAACTACTTTCTCAAGTGTGTTTCAAAACTAAACAAAATTATTTTCTCCTCACAGATATCATTTTAGCTAAGCCTTTTCTATCTTTCCAATGTAGATATTAAGTTTGAGAGACCCAAACTGCCATCAGTATTCCAAGTGCAGCTGTAGTAACTGAGGATACAGAAGAAATTTGACCTGAGTTGCCCTGTTAGAGGTTCCTGTGTAGCTTCTGTCCTCTAGAACTTAACTTGTTTTTAGCAACAGAAATGAATTGGAAATTCATTCATGCCGGTCATTTCCAAATCTTACATAATTTGTGTAGGTATCCCGTCTGCATGAGTGTGGAAGACACACATGGAACAGAGATACTGATTTACTCTCTGACTTAATTAAAAAAAAACCAAGCTAACAAATAAAAAAAAAAAACTTAAAAATTCCCTGTGGAAAGATGCTAAATGACTTCTGCAATACTGTTTTTATTACAACCTCCATACTAAGTGTTACCTACTCATTTCAGGAGAGTGTCTGGTACCAGGTATTGAAAGGAAGGTGTAGGAAGCCTCACAGTAGAGAGTTACATGATCATTTTGCCACAATAGAATGTTTCTTTTTAATTGCCAATGGTTAATAGCTGGCTCAGGCCCAGAAACATGGAGGAACTGCCTTCTGTATTGTTTTTGTGCTAACGTAGCTGTCAGTGATCTTGACAACCCCATTATTGTAGGTAAAGGAGGTCTGGGGAATCTCATACGTTAGAAAAAACACGGAATATGAGCAATAGGGAACGTAGCGTGGGGATATTTGAGGGGCTTTTCATGAGGCCAGCCTAGAGCTAATAAGCATTTTCAGGCCAAGGTGATTCTTGCAGAACTTCTCTCATGCCCATTTACTTGTGCTGAGCAGTTCTGTGCAATGAGTTTTCTTAGACTTCGGAGGATGGGGGAACATGAGATGAAGATAGTGAAGTAGCCAGTCCAAGACTTTGGCTGGCTTTATGAGCCCAGCTTTTTTTCTAGCCACAGCTGGCAGTAAGCAGAGTTGGTTGCTTTCTGTGGATCCCACCTCCTCTGCTCTGGGATAGAGCAGGTTGGTGCTGAAACATCCAGGCTAGCTCTGAATGCCCTTTCGCTCATATGGCTCTCTGCTTCAGCTAGTACTCCTAGGTATTATTAATGTGCAGAGATTTCCAGTGTAATTGTCTGGGAACCTGTGGCACATCTGAACACTGGCTGTATATGCCATCCACAGATAACTGACACTTGTCTCCAGTTTTCCAGCTTGTACCTAAATGCCCATAAATTCCTGCTATGAGTGAACGGAAATGCAACTGGAAAGCAATTACGTCCCCTGTCATGGTAAACTATGTTAAAAAGCACCACGCTACTCTGCAAAACTGTGTCCAGTCAATTTCGTGTACGTCTTTTCCTGGACCAGTGGTATTTGAACCCATGTGGAAAGGAAAACAAGCATATATAGGGAAATCACTAACTCTGGACATACAGCTGGACATATCCAAGCCCAGCTCTGTGGACTGGCTGCCTTTTTATGCTGTTCATTGTTCCCCTTTCTCTTCCCCTGTTCCTCCTCACACACAGGACCCAGCCTAGGATAACTTTTATCTGTGCAGATAAACTGCAACACTAAGAAATTAAGTGATTCACTAACTTCAGTGGCAGCAAGCCTTATTTTCTTATCCTCTAACCTAGGTATGCTCTTCCCTGTCTTACTCTCTTTCCCATGGTGGGAGGAGCCTACTCTTGTTCCCAGTTACCCTTAGAACAATAAAATCCAATATCATCTATGTGTCTGCGACATCCTGAGCTTATTTGACTTGATGTAGCTACCACAAGATATCCATAAGCTCACCATTGCATTGCAAAGGGCAGAACACAATACAGGCCAAATACGCATCCTTTCAAAAACTGCTATCACAAGGAGAGAGTTGTTTGTTCAATCAAAATCTAAGTAATGTGCTGCCTTAGTCTCTCATTTCTCCTTCTGCATCTTTGAAAGCTTTTCCTCTCCACTTTTTTTCCCATGCAAATACCTTCCTCCATAGTCATGACAACTAAAGGAAAAGCTATGTTTAAAACAAACAAACAATTAATATTAATCAAATATTTATGAGCATGCATGATGAATATTTATGAAAAATATCAGTGTCTGCTGAAGATGTAGGATAAGAATCAGTTGTAAACTCTTTGTGTGAAAATAAAAATTAAAATTTTCAAATCAGTTCTTTACATCAGATGTGCCAAAGTGTAATTAAAAACAATATATTTGACCCAGGTTCTTTTTAGAGACACACCAAAACTAATTTCTGGTCGATACAGAATGCATATTCCCAATACTTTTTTGTTTGCTTCTCAAACTGAAAAATTATTACTAGAACTGAACATAGTTCACCAAATTAGAATATTTTATATAAAGCTCTATTGGTGGTATAGGATGATTCTAGTGTTTCTGTGGGAAACGGGGGATTTCTTTTTCTCTTGTGTTTCTTTGCACTTCAAGATGCATCAAGAGCTCTTGAATACAGCAGATCAACTTTTAATGACAGTAGGCTAGCCTAGTTAAATCCAGACTTGAATTCAAGAGTATGTTTTTAATAGGGAAGGTAATTAACTTGGAAACAATTTACCTAAGCATGAAACAGATTCTTCCTATCTTGAATGATATTAATTGAGATGGGATGTCTTTCTAAAAATATGCTTACGGTTACCCAGAAACTATGGGTGGAATACAAAATTTTTTTGCCCATGATATGTGGGAGGTCAGGCTAGATGAATGTGTGCAGTTTCTTTTTTTTCCCCCTGACATTAAAATCTAGGAATCTATGAATAGCAACAATTTAATCTTTGATCTAAACTCTCCTCTTTTGATTTTTTCCCCGGCTAGATAGTAAAGCTGTCAATCAAGGATAGACTATTTTACAATTTATCTCTATCAAACTGACATACAATCAGCTTGGGAAGATGATCTCCGCACACACTGATATCAGTGTTTGGTCACAAGTTTAAGTGCCCGGTTTTCTGCCAGTGGAACATTTTCTGAGGTGGATATTGTCATGTGCCAAGTAACTTCAATGCAATTGATGGTGTCGTTTATGAACTTGAAGCAAAAATCCTTGACATCTGTAGAAAGACAACTGCTGAATTTATGGAGTCCCACATCATACCACAAGTGCATTATGAACAGACCTTAGAAACTTAGACTCAGGTGGGTTACTCCAGGCCCTTTTGTCTCCTCTGGTAATGTGCTAGTGTACACCAGCACTTCTGGGGTGGTCAATGCTGCATGCTCAGTCTGAACCTGGCAGTGGACAAAACCTGCTGGACTCCTGAGACCTGCTGCCCTCATGGGTCGCCTGGGCCAGCAGGAGCCTGCCTTTGCACTGGGACGTGCCACCGCGTTCTGGAGGGACATGAGCCGTCTAGTCTATCCGGCTCTTTCCCTGGGATAGAGCTGGGAGGACAGAGGCAGGGACATATGCTGGGCCAGGCATGGAGCCCAGGCACAGTCAGAGCAGAGGGAGCTGGGTGCTCTGCATGGAAATCGTTTGTTGGTGTGCTGCTGGGAGTGAAGAGTGGGGCCTCATCTCCAGCCTAGCCTTGAGGAGGCACTTGAAATGCCAGTGGACTTCTGTTTCCTCTGAGTTCCCATGGACCACATAGGAGAGGTGACTTGCCAGCTGCTCTGAGCATTTAATGAATGGGGAAGAACAGCAGAGCCGAGGCTGCACCCACCTCCACATCCCTCCTTGCTCTGCTGTTTGCAGGGGGCTGCCCAGGCTTACCTCTGTGAGCTGCGGAGCTTCTACTCAGCCACATAATGGTGTGGTCTGCTTGGAAAGTCAGGTACTTGTAATCATAAATACACTGCTTGGATAAGCAAAGCAACAATAGTTAATGGGTTTGGAGCTGAGTAGTATTAACTGATTAATTTTGTTAGTATCTTCTATACTGGCTTTTTTTTCTCCTTCACTAATTGCTAGGGAGCTACCATTCATCAGTTGTCTCATAGCCTGCACAGTTTACCACTTAATTGGGAAGTTGATTCACTCGTATGGTCCATACTGAGACGAAGAAAAGTATCTTGGTAGATGTATACTCATTATATAGTGTATGAGCACTATTTGTATATGTCAAAACCAGCTTTTGGTGTCCTCAGAAAATGGTCTCAAACACTAATAAAAAGTTTTCATGTTACCTTTCAACATCAGTTCAAAGAAGTCGTTGGTGTCTGCATAAAAATAAGTTTCGTTGCAGAGTGATTGAATTTTAATAATCTCTTAGATTTTAGGACTTCAGTTCCAGTTTATTCCTGTCTTATTTTCTTTCCCTCCCTCTTTCAGCACTTTCCCTCTTAATCTCTTTCTCAGTAGGAGAAAACCTGCCTCTAGGGTACAAGTAGGAGGAGCAGAGAGCATGAAGGATCAAGCTAAATTAGGATGTCTTGAAACACAGAAGGTCACAACCCCACATTTTTCTGAGAGCAAATTTCCTGCTATTGACTCTGTAACACTAAGGAGGATTCAAACTGATCTAATTTTCAACCCCCCCTGCCTACTCCCCCCGTACATTTTTCTTTTTCTCTCTAGAAAACAGATGTCAATGTCTTTTTAAGTTGTTGATGATTAACTGTGAACACCGTACTGTTAAAAACTCCCAGTCACATTTTTCAAAACCTTCAGAAGTGTAACTGATAAAGTGCACACCACAGCAATGAACATGATCTTATTGAAGGCTTTTTGAAGTGAGAAACTTATTTTTCCCCTTTCCCTTCCTGCCTTATTTCAAATACATTTAAATTCCTCCTAAAATGTATGCATCCATTTATGAGAGTAGCATATGTAAAGATTTATCAAATGACTGGGATTTTTGTTTGTTTGTTTGTTTTCTGGGGGTAAGAGGGTATGCGTGTGAATTTGCAGCACAACAGCCTTTGAAGCAATAGCTTTTGTTGTAAGGCTGAGATCTAGCCTTGTTGCTAACTTAACTTATTCAGACCAAAGGCATAAATTCTTCAGAGTAAATCTACACAAGCCTTGCCAAGGTGGATATCCTCGTATAGGCGGAAAGGCTAATAGAAATGTGAAAGGATAGTTAACCCTGCTTTCTTCTCATTCTGAGCTTTTCTGAATATTTCCTTCTATTGAATCTTGTTCTGTTGTTGGGTGTTTATTTATTTAAGGAGAAAACAAAATAAAGACACCAAAGGAAGTATAATAATTTGTTTCCTTGACATGCACATGCATCATGTAGTACAGGGAGTATGCATGGGGATGTTCCTATGTAAAGTCATAAAATCTTATTTTTGTACCTTTTTTTGGTATTAGCATGAAAAATGCACAGTTTTCAGGGTGGTGGTGGTGGGGTTTTTTTCCCTGTTTCCAGTGTGTCAATAACCTCCTCTCCTCTGCTTTTCTTGTTTGGCTGGGGGTTTTTTTGTTTGTTTGGGTTTTTTAAATTTTTTTTTAATTGCTCTCTTGTGTTTTTTAACCTTCCTCCACAGCAGACAAAGAAGGATTGCTGCTACCTGCTAAGGTAACAGCAATTATATTTCCTCCCCTGTTTGATTCAGAAATAAACTAGATGTTGGAGCTGTCAGAAATTTCCTGACAAGGCTGTCATTGGGCCTGTGGCAGATCAGTTAGAGCTAATGAAAAGTGTTACAAGTGTGGTCTGTCTAAACTGAGATCTTAATCTGGCAAATTCTTAAAACCTAAGCTTAACTTTATGCGCCTGTGCAAGTCAGTAGGCATGCTTGCACATTGTGCGGAGATAAGCATTTGCATACAGCTTTGCAGGTTGGTGTCGTTACAATGTAAAGTCTTCAAACCTGTTTGGGTTTGGGTTTTTTCCTCTCCTGTCTGCAGTGCTAGTAAGCTTTGACTGGCATATGCTCCTTAAAGAGCTGTTAGAAATAGTCATCATTATTGTCTAGGTAAGAATATTGACTTTTCAAAGCAACAGTTGGACTGATTCGCTAGGCCTTCTTTGCGGGCAGGTGAACTTAATTTCCACTCCCAGTACTGTACCCTGATATCTCGCTGCTCACTAATGGTCTGAGAAATTCCCATGCCCATTGCTGGGTATTTTAGAGGAGAACATAGAAAGCAATGGGACCACATGTGCCAGTGAATCACTTCTTCTGCAGCCAGAGGCATTTCATCAGAAAGGATCCACCAGGATACCTGTAGAGCTGCTGCTTCTCCTGCCCACCCTTGCTCCTCAGCATTCCCTTACACGGCTCAAGACACAAAAAAGTATCAGTGGGATGAGGACACTAATGTGGTAGAAGACTAAGTAAGTGCTCGAGAGAAGGCAGAGCTTTGAATAAGACAGGGAAAATTTAGAGTGCTCTGTTGCTATTATTTCAGCAGTGGGTTCTGAGTTTTCAGCTACTTCTAGGGTTTTTGTGGGGGTTTTGGTGGGGTTTTTTTTTGTCTAACACCAGAAGTGGCTCAGTTATGAAAGTTTAGTCTCATTTTTACGAAGGAAAATAAATTAAAACTTATTGTTGAGGACAGTAACTATGGCTAAAAAGGCTACTAGCTCCATGGGAACAGAGAAAAGAGAATAAGAATTTTAGGAAATTCTAAGTAAGCAAATTAGCAAATGCTTATTTGGAATAACACAGAAGGAGGTATGTATAACCTGTCTGCTCTTATTTTCTTGACATCTCTGCTGATACCCACTTTTTAGAGTGGAAGGGCACTCTGGGAAAAAAAAGCCATACAACACTGTTTTTAAAAAGAGCTTAAAAAGAACAAAATTAATAGTTTGTGGTTTGTTTTTTTTTTTAAATAAAAAAAAAATCCCACTGTACCAGTAATTAGTCTCCTCAGGATGTGTGTTATTAAGCTGGCTGCATGCTTCTTAGGTGGCCAAAAGGGAAAGCACTGTGCTTTCATCCTCTTACCTAATGCAACAAATCCAAGGTATGCACCAGTCACTTATTAATGCACACCATGTTGAGGCTTAATACTATTGTACTTGTTCTTTTTCAAGCTCCAGGCTGGTTGTACAAGAAAATGCTGCAGAACAGCCTTGGGAGCAAAAGTCACAGTTAGGGATTATGTTCAAGCATTGAAGAAATTGTAAAAAGTCTTTTGTTGTTTTCCTGGGTTTTGTTAATAAAGGACTGTTTTATTGGTTATACACTTTCAAGTAAATTTCTCAGTCATCTTTAGAAAAGCTGGTTTCAGCCACCTACACGTCTCAGAAGGAAAAATAAACTAGGCTGAATTTTACCTGCTTTTCATATATCACTGTGATGTCAAAGCAGCTGTTTATTCCTTAATGTACCCTTCATTTTCCTATTGAAACAGCTTAAGGCAATCTAATTTTTTTTTCTAGAAGTTAGAACCTTCCTAACACAGCAGATAGTCCACTCCTGAATAAAGCCTAGAAAGGCATCTCTGATGTTTTCATGATCTTATACATCAAGAATGGCCATTAAACACAGTCAGTGCTTCCAAAATGGAGGGAGCAGGGGAGGAAACCTCTCTATGTAAAGGTTAGAGAGGGATAGAAGATATATTTTCCATGACGTCACTGGACAGAAATGAAAAAGCAAAGAGTGACAAATGAGAGCTCACTGAAAACTGGAAAATTTCAAAACAATATTTTCTCCATTACAAAATGTTTCTGTTTTGGAAAAAGACTGCGTTTGTTAAAGACCATTTTGCCCTACTCTTTCAACCAGCTCTGGAAAAGATGCACTTCTCCAGTCTGGTGCGTGTGTGAAAATGCGAAGGCCTCTGGTTTGAACATTTAGTATTCATTTGGGCAGAGAAGAGAGGCTGGATAAGGAACAGGGTATTTGTTGTTCCTGACACAGTGGTTGGTCCGTCTCCTGTTTGGCACAGAAATAGTCCTTGGCTGAGAGAACAGACAAAAGCACATTACTGGGCACCTCTGTGGTGGCTGGCCAGGAGCCCGTTCACAATCCGTACGCAAGGACTGCCACTGAATAGAAATGGGGAAGTGGGGAGGCTTCTCCGCTGGGCAGAGAGCTCCGCAGCGCTGACCCTTCCTCTTCCTCAGCTTGCACCAGGCTGAAGGTACAGCAGTTCTGTCACGCCTGGTGGCTTCTCTTCATTGTTTTTTAACCAGCTGTCTCTGTCCTGCCAAAAATTGGAGGTAGAGTGATTAGGAGAGTCAAAATGGATGGTTTGTAACATAAAGAGCTTGGGCTGTTGTTCTGTCTGTACAGCCCTGGGTAATACTGGCTGTATCTCTGGAGGGTGGTGTAATAAACAAACCTGGTGTGGTATTAGGCACATTTTTATGCCAATCTTTATGACTCTTCTTATTGTTATCATCATGCTATTGTTATATCATAAAAATAAGTAAATTTAATCAGCTCAAAAATACCTGTTAACTAAAATCATGCTGCAAACATGCTTTAAAGGCGTACCCCTGTGAATGCTTTTGTCTGATCGTTACCTCACAAGACCCCATGGGAAAAAATTGCCAGATTATGCTTTAAGAGATTATAAATAAAGAAAACAATGGCCCCACTGCTGTATTTATACTCTGCACAATATATTTTTAATATATTAAACATTAAATGAAACAGATTAGGAGCCTATGTTGATAGATTCACCTGGGTGGTTTTGAAGAAATGTGTATTAACTCACCTTTTGAGACTTAGGGTTTAGGATGGTAGTTAGACATTTGCCTTTCCCCCACCTCCATTCATTCCTATAGAAGCACAGTTTTCCAATTACAGGAAGGCCTTAGGACGGGGATGTATGTGTGTGTGTGTGTATGTGTGTGTGTGGCTACTTTTTGTGGACACATAAAATTAATGAGTACTTACACTTGCCTGAATGAAGCCAGATTCAAGGAGCAAATATCTGCTACACATCTCTTCCATGGGACAAATAACTTACATCAACATTTCTATATAAATGTTAATAATGTGTCTTGATGTGATTGCTATCAAGCAATTTTTGTGCTGTGCCACAGACCTCAACCACAAGAGTCTGCTAAATGAAGTCTTATCTGCCTCCTTTTTCTTCAGGTTGCAGTTATTATTATTTACTTTTTTTGGCTATGAAGTGACAAAAAAGTTGAGACTTTTTGAACTATGGTGAACATCTCTATTTCATAGGCTCATAATTCATGAACTCCTTGTCTGATTTACTGCAAATTCAGTAGAAAAACCCTACCTCAGCTTGAGACCTAGACTACAAATCTTGAGGCCAATGTGATTTGTGAATCTGGAATTTAGAACTGGGGATAGGAGCCAAATTTTGTCTTATAATGGAAATCCATGTTGTAGCCTTAATTAAGGGGACTCTTGCTGTTCCTTAATATATCTTTCCTAGTCCTTCATGCCTCAAAATACAGACATATGAGTAATGAATATTCCTTTTTGTGTCTGGTGCATATTTAAAGATCCTCAAGTGAAGTAAAGCGACTGAGCTCCATAGAGATCAGCACACCTTATTTACACTATTTTCACTGTGCACTCAGTATTGAGGAATACTGTGTAGTCATGATGTGGTACCACTCCTTGTTTTGCAGAATTCTCATCTTTACAGCAAACAGAATACCTTTAAAAAGGGAAAACTATCAATATACCCTAAATTGTTGCTTGCATAAAGCCATGTGAAAGCCCTCGGTAGAGATACTTTTCTTGCACTTTCTGTTGAAGCAGAGCTGTAGGGGAGAAGCTGATGTGGAGAGATGCATCATGAATCTTTCCGCTGTTTCATAGGAAATGGTTTCTTCCTTGCTGAGTTACAGCCATTTTGTTCAAATCTTGCAGTTCATATTCTGTCATTTTATCGGCCCTTCTTGAGTATGTTAGCTTCCACTTTAACACAGTGGCTTTTATAAGTGAGATGAATAGTTCACTGCTTGGTTGTTGTGTCCTGGGGCATCTTCCAAATATAATTATCAAATGTGAATGTAATGGCTTTCTATTTTTTCTGCACCAAGTCTGTAGAATGATTATTTCAGCATAGGGTACTGTATCAGTTTATTACAATATCAGATGCCAGTAGTTTGTTTGAGACCTGGAACCACTTATTTTTCTATTAAAATATTGTACACTATTTGCAACTTCAATATTCTCAGCTTTAGTAATGAATGAAAAACACAATCAAAGCAAGAATGTTTCAATATATCAAACTCATTCGTCATTATCAGAATATGGTGAGATGGGGAAGGACAATTTCACCCTGGAGAAATCACTGTAACCTATACACAGCATAGAATTAAGTAATAAAGAGCAAGTGGATGTACATGATATTTGATTTCTAGATAGACGATGAATGTGTTCAGCTCTCCCATCTGTCCAGAAATGAAATGCTTTACCAATGAGTGGTGTTTTACTGCTATTCCAATACAGCTTTTCTGCATGATTCTTTCTTCACATAAAATAAATGTCCTTTATGGAATTTAAAACTTTTCCCCCAGATTTATTAGGATCTTACTTTATCTTCTTTTTTTTTTTTTTTTTTTTTGTAAGCCTGCTGATTATTCAACATAGGAGACTTCTTCCGGAAGTGTCAGAGGAGTCCAAGGGAGTTAGGCGCCTCAATCCTACTGATCTCTGTAATCTGCTTTGAAAGTAGGAGTTTCTCTCATTATTTAATTCAAAATGAGAATTATAATACCAAGAATATGCAAGCATTGCTCACAAAATAATCCTTTGACAGGGCAACTCATATGAAGGGAGCTAGTCATGGTAGGAATGATATTTCATCCATTCCAGTTTGGTGTTCAGACCCGCATATAGTTAATCAGCAAATTCACCTAGTGGAAAATCATAGTCCTGAAATTAAACCAACCACTAAAGGATGTGTGAAGGAGAAGAGACTTAAAATAGATTGCTTCGTCTTTCCTCCCACTTCTAAAATACCTGTTTAGTTTGTTTTCCCTCTTCAAGAGATTGAGAGAATGGTTTGGTTTCTACGCTGCAAAGAACCACTTTCACAGGAACTGCCTATGTCTAAGATGCTTTATTTTCAAAGGCTTACTTAAGTTTCCCTATTGTTCATTTTTCAGGAATGTGCCTAATTCCTTAAATGGCACTGTAAAAGCCTCTGTGTTGACAGGAAGCCTTTTCCAAAGGTTAATTATTTTATGAGAAAAGAAATTACTCCTATATTCCCTGTTAACCTTTGTTTTTTCTTTTTTTTTTTTTTAATTATTTCCTTCAGTGATGTGACTGCTTGGGAGTCACAAGAGCTTTTTTCACTTTCTAATTTAGCTTATCTCTTAAATATTTTTCTCAAATCTGAACCTTATCTTGTTAATCTTGTTTGTTCTAGAGAGAATAGATTAAATTCCTTTAACTGTCCACTTTATTAAATTTCTGGTATAATTTATTAGTCTAACAAAATCAGACAAGTAGGAAATTTAATTGCTTAAAAGTGCATAACCCATTGCTACTGCAGACTTTCTCATAAATGTGTGTTACAGTTATGAAAGATAATTAAAATGAAAATTGTTTTCTTTTAATTAGACTTTCATAATGAGCATTTTTCACTACCAAAATAATTAAGTTTTCAAATGATACACTTTTATTTAAAAATACTAACTATATAAGGTCCTTATCTTCTCCTCAGAAAAGGAATATCTGATTCTGTTTCAATTTAATGTACCTCTATTTTCACCAACCTTGGTAAGGTAGAAAAGCATGCTGATTCCTATTCTACAGGTGAGAGATGGAGGCAAGGTGACATTAAAGAACGTGTTCACTCTACATCCTTGGTGCTATTGCAGGTGTTTCACTAGGATCTAAACTGCCTGAAATTAGGCGGTAGATTCTCTCAGTAGCTGCTGAAATAGGCTCTTGGGGCTCCTGTAGCCTCTGAAATGGGGGTCCCTGTTACCCTGGGTTAGACACCTAAGCAGAATGAATATCCTCGTTGTCCCAGATAGCACACAAAATCTTTAGCTGATCCAAAAAATACTTCCATGGATTTGGTCAACAGGCTTTTTGTAGCACTCCAATCTGGTACAATGTTGGCAGTTCTCAGTGGTTTGTCTAGAGGCTACAATCATGGGCTTTCAAGAGCGTTAGTCACACCCCATTATAAAGAGCTGGAAAGGACCTCCAGGTACCTGACTAGCATTTTGAAGGCAGCCATTGTACCAATTTCAAAGGCATATTCTACCCCTTGTTTTACACCAAGCCAAGTACGTGCTAGGATCTGACTTTAGGGAGTTGAGTTGGCAGATATGATTAAGAAAACTGACAATGTATACCTCAGTACTGAATCTCTGTATTTGACTCAAGGAGATCCCGATAATTGGAAACACTCATCTTGTCATCAGCTTTATTAATTCTAGTGTTTAGTGTTCCACGCTCCACCATTTTCTCCAGCACTGTCAGGCACAGGTTATTTTTATAGTTGTTGTCCATCGTAATAAGACAGCAGCAGAATTCCTGGTGAACATACTGTACAATCAAGGGCTAATCTTCCATCATTTACAAAAGCTGGAGCTCCATTGAAAAACAGGTCTTGTTGCAGATGATTTAGGTTAGAGGGATTTTTATACGCCTTGCATTTTCTGCTCTTTATATTGTGGTGGTGGTGTTTTATTGGCTTTTATTCTACTATTACATGCCCAAGTGTATTTTCAATGGTCATTTTTTTCTTTTTTGATTTTGTTATTTTTAGACTTTTCCTGTTCTCTGAATATTAAAAGGTGTATTTTGACTTTCATTACTTACCTCTTGTTACTAATGATGAGAGAATTTTTCTGAATAATTGCACTGGATTTTCATAAACCAGCATAGCTCCAGAAGGCTAAAAGAGATGTAGATAAACATTGACCAAAAGAAATAAAAAAATGTAACAGAACACATAACCACAGCCCTGAAATTGTTTAATTTATGTGCTGGTTATGAGTTAAATGTCATTATCATTAGCTTGCTATTATAAATAACTAAGCAGTGACTATTGTAGGTCTTGGTTTTATAAAGGATAAGGCTGAAGAATGAATGACTTTACCAAACACCAAAGAAGCATTTTAACTGCATTTTCTGAGAGGAAAATATGTGTGATTCTAAGGTAAAATTCGCTGTGAAATACATGGTTTACACTGTGTAAACCTCAAATTAAGAGATTAAGTACAATTCACTCAGTAATGAACAAATTCAGTAAAAAGCATACAGAGAGTGCGCCTAACTCAGTATTTAACCTTTGAATCTAATCAAACAAGATACATAGGACTTTTAATAGGCTTTTGACATAGGAGTATTTTTTACGTAGTGATGGGCTGCAAAACCTGTAGACAGGGTAATCATAGATGTGTTCAGATGCTCAAGATGAAATTCACCTGGGTTTTCGTGAACTCATATAAGAACAGATACTGCTTTGAGAGTTTTCTTTTTTAGTTCTGGTACTTCCAAGTTACAGTGGAGTTGTGATAGTGTTACATGTTCTTACAAGAAAAAGAATAACAATTTAAGGAGGTGAAGAGTCTGACAACTTTCTTCAGTCTTAGATTTTGAAAAATCTTCTCATCTTGAGCCCCAAAATAGGGATTCTTCCTCCTGCATGCCTCATCTTTCTGCATGTGCAGATTCCTTGCAAATCGTGTCTGTTCACCGCAAGTTTGGGTACAACTGTTACCTATTTTCTTTCTCTCCTCTAGAAAAATATTCTTAAGATGTATACTGTCGCCCACTTTTTCATCAACTGAGTATTTGTGTGACTACACTTGCCAAAATCCTTATGATTAGGATCCCCACTCCCTGTTTTGTGTTGTCTGTTTTTGCCTTCCAGCTGATATGCTTATTGTTCCTGCTTGCTATTGTAATCTTCCTTTAAACACAATACAAGAACACTTTGCAAAACTCACCCCCATCAAGAAAGGACAGAATAGATCTTTATTCTGTGGGACCATATGTCTCTTGGAGAAAAGATAACTGTTGGGAATGGTTTTTGCAAGATCTGGTGCTTTCAGAGGCCTATTAGAGGAGAAGAACCCAAATGTCCGACTCATTCCTCTTTTTCAGTTTTTTTTCTCAGAGAAAAAGGTTTTAATATAACTGTCTGAGACAGCACAGTATCTTCTAAAGGATCAAGGTCTCATAAAAGTACAGTAACAGCTGTCAGAAAACTGAGTTTGCTACTCAGTAGAATGCTGTGCAGTCCAGTACATAATTAGCAACATATTTCCCATCTGAGAAACAGAGATGAATAAAACAGGTTGCCACATTTTTAAAAGAGCTTCAACCTAGCTTGTGATATTCTGCTTACAGTTTTGCACAAGTAGCCATTCTGGCCAGGAATTTTCTCCTTGCCAGAATTTGTGCCTGGGAATTGCAGCTATCAGAGTTGCTTCTTATGAATCCTCTTTATATGGTCCAGTTTGGGCTTTCTACAAATTAAATCAGCCTTGTGTGACCGAGAGCATTTTTTCTTTCTAACCCTCAGGCTAATGTGTTGTTCTTGAGAGACATGTGGAATGGCTCAGCAACTCTTAACTCTGGTTAGAGAGTTGATGAACACCCAGGATTTACTCCGGCTGTGGACATCAGCTGGAGGTGCTCACAAAATTTTCAAAACCCAGCTTCTAATCAGTGAAACTCCTTGGTTAGAGGTGTTCTCATGATAATGCTGCTTAGTAGGAAGTCAGGAGAAAAAAAGTTGGTTTTAGTATTCCTGCAAGGGAAAGTAGCTTCCAAGACACGGTGCCTATCAATTATTCCATTCAACACATCGTGAAAATGTCCTGATAAAAGTATCTTCTTTTTTGCCTGCCTAGCTCACTCCAGTCTAAGCAAGTTCTCGGGTTACAGGTTTCAATGGATGGGTGACACAACGTTGTCCTGGTTTCAGCTAGGACAGAGTTAATTTTCTTCCTAGTAGCTGGTATAGTGCTGTGTTTTGGATTTAGTAGGAAAATAATGTTGATAACACACTGATGTTTTTAGTTGTTGCTAAGTAGTGTTTATACTAAGTCAAGGATTTTTCGGCTTCTCATGCCCAGCCAGCAAGAAGGCTGGAGGGGCACAAGAAGTTGGGAGGGGACACCACCAGGACAGCTAACCCAAAGTGGCCAAAGGAATATTCCATACCATATGACATCATGCCCAGTATATAAACTGGGGGGAGTTGGCTGGGAGGGGCGGATCGCGGCTCAGGAACTAACTGGGCATCGGTCAACGAGTGGTGAGCAATTGCATTGTGCACCACTTGCTTTGTATAGTTTAATTCTTTTAGTATTATATTGTCATGTTATTATTATCATTATAATTGTTTTTCATTCCTTTCTGTCCTATTAAACTGTCTTTATCTCAACTCATGAGGGTTTTTTTTCCTGATTCTCTCCCCCATCCCAGGGGTGGGAGGGCAGTGAGCGAGCGGCTGCGTGGTGCTTAGTTGCCGGCTGGGGTTAAACCTCGACAAACGTGGACGGAGGGTTTTTTTGAGTCACAAATTCCCTGGACACTTCCCATGTTGCAGTAATATTAAAGCTTGTTGCCTCATAGGCGAGGCCTGTGGAAGGTACTTACTTGTTCTCCACAAATGCCACCAGAACTGGCTGTTCTTCATTAACTTTTTCACAAGGTGGGAACAAAGAAAGGACAATAGTTGGTAAAGAAGAGGGTGCGCTGCCCACAGATCCAGCGACTGGCCTAACAGGCTTCCTCAGAAAGTGGAAATTACAGTGATTTTCCCTCTTGTTTTAACCAAGTCTAACAAATGGATTATCTGTAATGTGTAATGTTTGAATTTTCTCATTTTTGCACTCGGATTCTATTTTATTTTGTTTCTTTCCCTTTTCTGTTGGGATAGCTTTTCTCTTGTAGCTCTACAGACACAGCCAGGTAGAAGCCCCGAAGGCCAGAACAAAAAGTTCAAGAGAGGCACTGGGGGCCAAATTCTCCCCTGACCTGAGCTATGCCTGACTCCATTGAACTCAGTCAAATGGCATGAGGAATCGAGCAGGCTAGAAGCTGGCTTTTAGTAATGCTATCGACTCCTACTAACTCTAATCTTTGCTAAATCTTTATGGCACTGTAGGAAAGCTCATTTCATCCTCTTTTTAACTGAACCTCTGATGTAGCCGTTTTTCAATGATGGCACTTACGCACCTACGGGTGTGTGTATGAGGTCTGCAGGGCTTTTTGGCTGTTGAAAAGGGATTGCTGCAGGGTTAGAGCCTTGCCTTGGGGAGAGCAGCAGTCTTTCCTTAGTGCCAACACTAAACTGGAGTTGTCCAGGGAATTTTGGAAAGTGCTTTCTGGACTTTACTGCTTTAAAAGAACTCTCAGTCTTTCTGACTGTAGCCTTCTTTGATTTCTGGGAAATGACCTGTTTTATTTGCTGAATGGCAGGCTCCCCACCGTTCCTCTCCTCCCCAGTCAGAGAGACTCCTGTATGCCTTCCATTGTCCATGGTTTGCTCTGAGCATTTGCCATTTTTGTCTGCACGTTTGATCACTCAGGTTGCACCAAAGTTACCGGAGCTCTAGAGAATACACATACAACTACTTCAAAAGACTCTTTGAGGAGAGTGAGTCCATTGGTGTACACACAACTGTAACACCTGGAAAAGTGCTCTTGCTGTCATTCTTCTGCACTGTCTCATTTTGCCTCTGTCTGGCCTTGTGACAATGAATTGCGTTCTATTACCGTACCCATCCCTTAACCTGGCCTGCTGTCCCTCCAACCTTACTTGGAAGCTTGACTGAGTTTGGAAAGGGAATTGGAAGATGTGTTTAACATTTCCTGTTGCTTAGGTCTGCTACACTGATGTAACGTCATATTACACCATTGCACAACTTGCTATCCCCTCTCTACAGTTAAGGAGTGGAAAGTTAAATAAAGCTTGGGGAGGTAGGGGGGACACAGGGAATTTAAATTGATTATGTAGTCATCTATGCAATGTTAGAATATTGCCACATCAGAGAAGGGGCCTCAGACCAAAATACAGTGTCCAGTTTTAGATACTGTACTTGCAGAAAGAGGTGGTCCAATGTGAGAGACTCCAGAGACTGAAGGGTATGTTGTGTGATCAAGGACAGAACACGTGGGAGTAGTTCAGTCAAAAGAAGGAAGGGCTGGGATGGAAAGCACCTGCTTATATGACATGAAACATGAAAAAAGGATTAATATAAACAGAAAGGGAATAAACTCTTCTCTGTGCCTAGTGTGTCAGAAATAAGGTGTTTGTTTTCAGTGAGGGAGATTAAGGTTATGTATCAATCAAAGCTTGTAAATGGTCAGGATAGTTAAGCATCAGAATAAATTTTCTGGAAAAAAGGGCAAATCTTTTTCACTGGTGGTCTTTAAGACAAGATGTTTAGACAAACTTTTGGTGGTAAAGAAATAGTTTATGACTGATCTTGTCTTGGGGTAGGAGGGTGGAGTAAAGGATTCCTTGAGGTGTATTTCAGCCTATTTTATATCATTTTTCATGCTCAGAGCAGAAGGCAGTGGTGAGACAGGCTGTATGCATTCACGGAAATAATTTTCTCTCCAAGACCCATGAAATGTTAGCTGTCCCTCAATCCCTCCACATGCAAATGATGGACTTTAATTTACGGGAATCACACGTACAGTGTGTTATGTAGTGGACAGTGTTTCAGAATAATGCAATGAAAGATGAACACTTTTCCATGACAATAAGCTTCAGACACTGCTTGTTGCACCGCTTGCAGCACATTCCAACTTTGAACTGCTGAGGTCTACATAAATTCAGGTTATCCATACAGCCGTGCGGAAAATCTCCGAGATGGGTTCTGTATTAATAGCAAGAAAGGGTGAGTCAGTCAGCTAACGTAATGATCTGGCCCATAATTTGAATCCATTGAAAGCTGTCTGTAAGCACCTCTGGGAACAGAGATCAAAAATGACCTTGCATTATAGTAGTATGAATTAAATCATCTTGTAATATTTCTGATGCTCACTGTTGTCACACAAACAGTTCAGATTAGCAGAACAGCACAGTCATCTTGTAGCACACTTAAGGTTCCTTTCAGTGTAGTCTTTCATTTCTTTCAAAGGATGCTCTTACCACTGTTTTTGATTTCCTACATTAAAGAACTTAGAGGACTGTCTTAACAATGTTAAAGCTCCCACAAGGACAATGCATTTCAGATGTATTACTGTACTTGCATAAGGACTTTCCTTTTTATTCTATTACATAAAGATGATTTCTGGTTATAATGGATAATACATAGCCTTGGCACTAAGGGGGTAGGCAGTACCCAGGCGAGTATTCAAATACAGTTGGTTCTCCAGTCCTGTATTCAAATACAAAGAAAAAAACTTATCTCTTTCTCCACATCATAACATTTGTTATTTATCCCCTGGACCCTGGCCACTGTGGACTTTTATCTATGTGATATGTTGTTCCTGTGGTTAGTTAGGTTAAATCCAACCTCCCTGCTTCCCACTACCATTTCTTTAATGTAACTTACTTTTATCAAGACAATAATAATTCTTTCGCTGTATTTTTCTTGGGTGTGGTTTTTTTTTTTTCTATTAGGTTGGAAGGTAGCTTTCAGTGCTCTTTGCTCTTCTTTATTGATAGTCTTTTATCCATTCACTTGCAGAGCAAAGAAGTGAAAACAAATAGAACTAAGAAGCAGACCCTATTCCTCCCTTTAGAAGTTAGGGCAATTTCTTCTTTGTGAAACAAAAAGGTAGAGAATTAAGAAAGATAAAGTTTATAGACACTGAATGCATCCCATTTTTTGAGAATTGTGTTCTGTTTTGCATTTTTTAAGTTGTTTCTTTGCCATCTTGCTTGAACAGGTAGCAGATCTCAACAAAAGGGGATGAATTAATATTTTTTAGAGCTACGACATCATCATGTTGTATTGTGTCAGAAGCCAGCATAACCTAATGAGTCACAAATGGAAGAGCTTTAACGAATCAAAAAACCCCTCCTTCTTCATAAACTCCTTGAGATAGTCAGGAGAACAGTATATATGGTATAAGCGGGTAATTTCAGTCGATGTAAGCATGTAATTTAAATTAATTATGATTTCTTTCTGTCTGCAAACACCTCATAACCTACACATTTCAACCCATACTTTCACTTGGCTCCACACAGCACACAGTGATTTAATTTTATTGTAGAGCCTCTCTTTTTATAGATGCTTAAGAATGGAAGCGATATGAGTTTTGAAGGTTGCGTAGTACAGAATGATATTAAAATATTTGACTGTTTCTTAACTGTAGGAAATTTTCAGTCTTCCAAACTGAAATTACAGTGCTTCTCTTAGGAATTGAAAAGACTTCCTAATTTTTAACACTTTCTTCAAGTCAAAAGTTCAGGATCATGATTTGGAGAAATATATTCCCTCCCTCCATTTTCATGGGTTAGTAAATGATGTCTCAAATTGCTGAGGAGCAATGTGGTATAGTATTGTCACCCTTGGCACACAGTCATTTGCAAATAATATGTCTTCCGTGTGCTGTTTGCAAAGAGAATGGGGAAAAAGTAAAACCACAGTGCCTATATTTCAACAGACTTCAGGGAACATCAAGCCAAATCTCACTGTAAGTTGACATCACCTCAAAGAAGAAATCTAGCTTCATGTTATTATCAATAGGTATTGTAGCATACTTGGTGTCAGCTTCTTCATGGAACAGAGGATTTTACTTGCCTCTTTCTCCCCATCATAGCATTTGTTATTTATTCCCTGCACCCTGGCTGCTATGGACATTTATCTCCATGATATGCTGTTTCTATGGCATGTTAGGTTAAACCCGACCTGTTGTATTTTAGCATACTTGCTGTCAGCCTCATAGCACAATAGGAGACTTTGCTTGTGTGAGTTTTTGTGTGCATGCACACACAGACATGCACAAGTGAGTAATACAGCACAGAGTATGTATAGTGCACCTGTCATGTATAAACACAGAGTGGATACAGCTATCTGAAAGAGATAGTGTCAATCAGATCTATGAGAAGGGGGGGCGTTGTAGTAGATGGCATATCTGCTGAAAGCAGGTAATTTTAATTATCTAAGATAGTTTGAAGCTATGAATAATTTATTACCCATAGAAGTCTTTTTTAAGGCTTCTAATCCTGGTGAGCCTCTGATATTCAGATCACAGTCCCTGATGTTTCCCTATTTGAACTGTTACTCTGGAGGCACTGGATGGAAACTATATGTTTCTCTGTAGCTAGTCAGCATAGATTGAGTTGTTTTGACAAGCCCAGCATGAGACTGTAATAGTCCAGCTAAAGATCTGAAAAATACAACACACAGTGGAAAATAAAACACTTCCTTGGACAGTGATAACCACACTGAACAATACAACACACTCCAGCGCAAATAAAAGAGAGTTTGGGGGTTGGCTTTGGTTGGTTGGGGCAGCCTTTCTCACAGCTATGAACACAGAAATGTTTTCCTATAGGTTGATAGCAATTAAGAGGAAGAATACTATTAGAGTACACTAGTTAGGAGTTCAGTCACACCATTGCTCTGTTTGAACTCTTTTGAAGCCTGCAGTTTGTGTGTTTCCTGCAGATTTGCTAGAATTAGCAGCTGATTTCCCGCCAAAAAAGCCGGTTGCTCTCTAGGCCTGCCCTGGTGCTCCAGGATTGCAGCATTGGCATGGGGGCAGGCCAAAGGCTTGAAAGCAGAGACACCCACTCTCCCATGCACTTAATCCACTTTTTTTTTTTTGTTTTTTAACAAGTGCCTAAGCAACAAAGAAGGTGGGGAGAATAAATAAGAATGAGAAGCAGGTTCTTGGAGGAAGAGGTGGGAAGTGAAAGACAGGAAAGCATCCAAGAGGTGGGAAATGTGCGTGGTGTGTGGAGCACATGTGTGTCATGAGGTAGGCAGGATGGATGGGGATAAAGAGTAGCTGAGGGAGCGGAGAAGAGGCTGACTTCATTGGAGTGGTTAAAAATAAGGCAGGCCTCCCTAGAGCTGCGGAGATGTCTTTTACGCTCAAGTCTTAAGTTCACAATGAAGGGCCAGGGGCTCCATTAAGCAAGGCACTCAAGCAAAAGCCTAAAACTGGTGACATACCTAGGGATCTCAGTGAACCATGGTCGAAGGTAAACAATGGCTTAAGTTCGTCTGTAAGCCTCTGCTACATTTTGAGAGGCTGATGCATATGACAGAGCAGGATTTTCTGTCTGTATGTGTCCTTTTGAGGTGATGAATCTGGAGGCCTGGAAGGAGGTGTTCAGACATGGGGTTTGAGAGCTTAGAGGAACCCAGTATGGCGTGGAAGGGTACTGAGGAAACCCTAAAGTCTTTGTCAGATTCCCTTCTCTGCCCCGAGCCCCCAGCCCAGCCACAAACAGACTCAGGAAATGGGGAAGGTCTTACATCAAATGAGCAGTTCCTAGGTCAAAAGCAAACACAGGATAAAGCTAGCCCACAAAAGGCAGAGGATGATAATACATGGAGCATGGAGGTTAGGTGGAGAAGCTAAAGGAAATCTGTCCTATGTAATGCGACACAATCTATTACTGCTTTCCTTGTTAGATATATTCTGTCCCTTGTTAACTGTATTACTTTATTGTCTAACGCATGCTGTAAAATGTGCAGGATTCGCAAAGTAACAGATAATTTTGCTGTAGGAACTCTAATTGCTGAATTGTTCTATTTTTGCAGGCTGTATTTCTCTAAGGCAGTAATGCAGTGTTGATGAATTGTACAGGCAACATGCATGTAAAAAAGACACAGAAGAATGTATGTACGTAAACACCCCTCCCTGCACAACCCTGGTGAAGATTTTGCTGAATTTCCACTTCATAATCTGACTTCAGTGCCAGCCTTGCCACCAAATTATTTTAAAATGAGTTGTAGAGAAAAGCCTCTTGAGGCAGTGAAACAGCAGGTGGCCTGCTTAGTTTGTTGTGGTGGCACCTTGTGAATAACTCAATTGATCTCCATATGCTTACATTCACTCTTGCTCACAGCAATACTACCTTAAACACTGAGCACTCCAGCATCTGATAGCAAAGGTTTTATTCACACAAAAAAATGACATACTGGAAGGAAAACATGTTTCACTGCAGACATTGCTTTGTCATCCAAGCCCATTTTCAGTGCCAAATGCTGATGCAAAGCTCAGGTACTGGAGCAGTGAAAAATGAAAATTGTATGACTTGTTTTGCAGTGATATATTAAAATAGGCTCTAAAATCACATAAGAGGTATCTGGTAGAAAAATTTGGAATTCACCTATACAGAATGCTTTGCTCCAGTTAGTGGTTTGTGAAGTTTCTGAGGCTAATCTTTTAGCCTTGGAAAATAACTCTGGAGTTTGTATGTGGCGGATGCCTGAGTAGTGTCCTTGTCCACCCGCATGCAGCAGACTGTCAGGTATTAGGAGAGTAGGATCTTGTACTACCTGTGCACTGGAGTGTGATCTAGGTTTCAAAGCTAATGCTGATAGGAACAAGCATGTTCACATGTCATGGTGATACTAATATGGTTCTGGTCTCAGTGTCTGATATCAGTGCAGTAGCAGCCTGTCCTCCTGAGTGACACGCTTTCCTTTTAGCAGGGTGTATTTCCTTCAGTCCAGTGCCACACTAGCGCACCCCTACCTCTTCCAGTTCAGAGCTAGTACGACCATCGCTCATTTAAGCGTAGCGTAGACCTGGTGTACTGAGGTGGCTGTGTGTCAAGGAAAAAGTATAAATGGAAAGATTAAACAAAGAAGGCTGTACAGCCTGCTCTGAGAGGCAAGCACCCAAGGACAGCATATAGTGCTATATGTCTTACTAAGTTTTAGTCACCACCTGCCTATGGAATAGGATCATAATAAAAACTTGATGATGTACAAAAAGAGGAGGGGGGATTTATATTTCCTAGGTTTGAGATACTTAGATACTTAACTTAGATGGTTAGTCGTCTTAATCTCCATAGTTAGTGAGATGATAAAGAAACTTCCCCAAGAACTGTAGCTTAAGTTTCTGTCTGAAATAATTATGTAGAGGAGCCTTTCTCTTTCACTGTTGTTAAAGTTGTCTGAATATTCTCCACTCTCATGCAGTGATCCCTCTGGACTGTATCCAGCAGTGGCTGCAAACAACATGGTAGTCCAAAAAGTGGCAAGAGACTGTCAAGTGACATGCATGGGAAGTAACTGTACATCAGGAGGTAAGGACATAGCATGGTGGAATTGGGATTATTCTTTTTTAATTCATAGCATGGTGCACATGTGGTTATCCCCAACCCTTGGATGATAGTTCACACCCAAGAAAACTAAAAATGTGTACACATTTCTGTTGCACCAAGCAAATAAACTGGTGCTGTAACTGGGATGCTTCTGGTATCAGGGATGATTCTGGGCTGTCAATGCATGGTAGTGGAAGATGCCTGTTGGTTGCACAGAATAGGGCATTGAGCCTTGGAAACAGCTGCTATTAAAGGTGCAATCTTGTTCCTGATGTTTCCCTCTTGGCTAGTTTATGCAAGAGTCTTGTCTAACATCTAATTTACATATCATCTTTTTCTTCTCACAAGCTTGGCATTAACAATGTAGGATATAAGTGTGCTGGCCCAATGGATATAAAAATAAATGGGTCTCTGTCAAGTCCAGTAATCAAATTTCTTGAATAGCTCAGTTTAGATCACTGCACATCTATACTTTTGGTTTTATGCTACAGCTTGTTATTGAGAAACCCTCTCCAGTGCAGCCTCCTTCAGTGAACGTAGTCAGAGGATTATTGCATTGCTGTCTTTCATATGCTACCCTGTTGACTGAAATTAATTCCAGATACACTTAGAACACCGAATTAAGTATGAAAATGTGGTTTTAAGATGAACAGTCATCACTAGTTCATTTTAATGATCTGTTTATCCTTTAAAATAATCTGCTTATGTTATTTTTGTCTAGCTATGAAGTGGCTGAGTGATGCACTGAGTCAAGACTGGCCAGTTATTGCTACATATTGCATCTCAGTCTGATTTGTTGATGGATATGAAAGATGACAGTTTTTAAAGGGAACGTAATACATATATTTAATGGGGTTTATATATTTTAGCTTTAGTACATACTTTGGTTTCATGGCATTTTCTGTATTTATGACATGATTTTTTGTTTCATCTAAAATAGTGATATTGACCTGCAACTCAGCTATGATTCATGGTAGCAAAAATATCTATTTTCAGAAGCAAATGTTCTCTAGTACTAGTAGGATGTGCTACAGACTATATAATAACATTATGAGAAAAATTCTCAATATGTATTTAATTGTTCATTTGAGGTTACTCAGCATGCATGCTCTTTTTTTTTGATACTGTACTATATTTTTCTTATATTATCCCCAAACTCTTTCCAATCCATCCTTCCTTAATGAATTGAGCCTTAGGATTATTGTACTGTGGTCTCTGGGGAGACATCTTTCTGGTTTGAATACATACAAGATTACACTTAGAAAACTGTGCTAGGTATGGAAAAGTCTATAAGAGATCTCGTCAGTTTTATACCTGGATCTGTCTATAGCTATATTTCTACTAGAAAACAATGGATTCCCCCAATGTCCCTTACAGAATAAGTACTATGAAAATATTGAAAATAACAAACAGTATTACAAACAATAACTAATGAAGGATAGAACATTAACAATAATAAGTCAATTCACTCCGAATAACTTGGTGCTTGGCTTCTGGATTCAGAAAAGGCATATCAAGGACAACTGCTCTGTCCTGTTGTAGTTGTCTTTTACATGGCCAATGTACATGAGCAGCAGTAATTTCACTTCCACCCTTAGTCTGGGTGATGAGGCCCATTTGTGGGTAGCGAGTAATGTTGCTACTGCTTACCTTCAGATTCTGCAATAAAAGCCACTTTAAAACTTGTCTAAAGCATCTTTGCATCCCACCTTACAAATACCACTAGCAGTTGTGCTGAATTGCTATGATGGTTCAGAGCACATACTTTCCTGGCCTATCTCAGCGGTTTGCTTTCTTATCCACTTTAGCTACCTCAGGTTAATTTATGTGTTGCTTTTACACATGATTCAGTTGACAAAATTTAGTTGTGTCAATGCAGGGAGTTTGCATGGAGTATTTATTTTCCCTGTAGCCTGAATGAGTAGGTTATAGGATTATATGTTAATGGTGTGTGTACATGAATCACTGACTGTGTCTGCATGTCGGAGAGGAAAAATTTCTGACTCCCAACACTTCTGGAGACACATCAATAAGAAATCTACACTATCTATGCTACCTTGATTCCCCAGCACACTCAGTCACAGCTTCAGTCAGTTATTGTGGTTAACAGTAAAGTGCAGGAGAAATCCCACAAAATTGATAAAACACGTCAACAATTTTATGAACAAAGAAGAACTTCAGATTCTAGATATTTTGACTTTTCTATGTATTTGGGCGAGGCGGGGGAGGAGCAGAAAAAAATCTCAAAATGACCAGATCCTCTAATAGCTGTTGATTCTTTATTTTGCCGGAAGTCAGATGTGTTGTGAATCTTCCCATAGGAATATGTTACTCCATATTATTGGAGGTATGTCAAAGTCCCAATGAAACAGAAATCTACGGTGTTGAGCTCTTTCCAGACATCACCCTCTCCTGCTTGTCCCAGTGCCACAACCCTTCATCTTTTTCAAAGGTAGTCAGAGCAACAGCAGCCACTGATAGCCTGAGGCTATTTGTCCCCATATAACGCCCGTCTTGTCCTGGGCTTGAGTCAACTCCAAAGAAATGCCTACTGTTCCTTCCTTTCTTGCTTTGACCTCAGATTCTGTCAAGGTGGCTATAAGTCCAGTATTAGTTCTCCCATTACCTCTTCAGTCAGCTAAAAGACCCAGCTCTTGTAATTTCTGTGAGCTGGGACCACAGTTCAGAGGCTCATTGTCCCTCTCCCCCTCAGTGCCTGACTAATGAGCTGTGCACCTTTATGTTTGCATATAATTTTGCAGAGGTTGATTGTCTATATGCACTTAGCCTGGCAAGCATCTTCCATTCTAACACACTATTTTATCTCTACCTATAGCTTTGTCTTGGAAAATTAGGCAGTGAAAGCACTGAAGCACAAGCGTAAATCTGTCTCTATGGAGGAAAGCACTCAGACATGTGCTTAAATGTAAATATGTGCTTAGATCCTATCATTAAGTCAAAGAGACTCAAGTGCATGCTTCAAGTTAAGCATATGCTTACATCCTTTTTGAATAGTGATGCTTTCCTGAATTGGCACCTTAACTTGGCCAGAAAATTGCCACATTTCCTATGAAAGAAAGGAAATATTTCTACAAAATCCAAAGGCACATTGTCAGATTTTTTGAGTTATAGGTCATTTAAAAATATGCTGATTGGAAATTTGAATTTCTGTCTTAGCTTTTCTTTTCATCTGTCTATCATAAAAATGATTTGTTAGCACTCAAGCTTTCGAGACTGGTCATTTACAAGGCTACAGTTAATACCTTGAACTGTTATAATGAATGATAAGTAAGTTTCTGGAAAAGCTCTAAAATCCGATTTTCATGTTTGATACCAATTGCTGACTCTTAAAGATCATGTATGAACTCAATGTGGAGGCACAGTTTATCTGACATTTTGTTGCCAGCAGGTACTCATGCATTTAACTGGTGCTGCTCTTTGATGGAGGCATAGGACTGGACTAGATAGAGCTCTTAGGAGATCAGATATACCACATTCTCAGTTCCCAGTCAGTTATAACTCCTTCAAAATAAATTAATTATCTATATTTGGAGGAAGTAGATGGTGATGAGGTTATGACCACATTAGTACAGGTATCTGGGAACAGATCCAATTCATATGGCTCTATGCTGTTCATATTCATGTTGTTTAATCACTCCTACTAACTTGTAACTGTGTCAAAAGAGTGATTTTTCTTTAGCACTGAGTTTGATGAGGACCAAAATCATGTGCTGTATGTGTGAATATGTTGGCTTCTGCTAATGGTTAGTATTAGAAGTACTAGAAGAGTACTTTTATAGTTAAGAGCAAAGAAAGTTTACTTTGGGTTGAGCAGGCTAGAGCAAGGTGAGCATGACACATACATAAGGACCTGTTTTGGTTTTGAGGCATCTCTGTGCAAGAAGAAGTCAATGATATATGTAGTCTTCACCACTACATCTTCCCTAGTGAATTTAATGATTCTGGGAAAGTTCTAGACTAATGAGCCCAACTGGTACAGAAAGCTTTTCTTCCGCATAAGGAAACTCTCCTAGCCTCCAAAATCAGGTAGCTATATGGAAACCATATCTTACGAAAGGTCCTTGCCTGTGTTTAACTCCTGAGCTGTAACTGGGCATCATTTAGGAAAGTACTAGTTAGCGTAGGCCAGAGGTGTGCCAGGCACTGCTCTAACAGTTTAACAGCACAGACAATCGTGTTTCAGTGACTGGGAGTACTGCCCAGCAGGGTTTAGTTTACTAGCATGTTTGTAGCCAATAGGACAAATTTGTTGTCATAGCAGTGCGGGAGATAATCCTTGCACTTTCCTAGATTAAACTGAGTGGACATTAGACCCTTGGAATGAAAACATGGAGACAAAATTTATTTGAAGTCCTATAGACTCCATAATGCTTAGGGCTCTTCCTCCGTGGAGGAAGGGAAGTCATGGCAGCTGGTAAAATGTTCCTGTTCCAGAGTAACATTTTCTCCCTTTGCCAAAGGGAAAAAATGCAAAAGTTTTGAGTGTTAGAGCTCGGGATTTTCTGTAGGTTGTTCAGGCATGGCAGGCTTCCTGCAATCTACCTCTTGTTTTGGTGCAATAGCTGAAAATCAAGGGCAAGAGAAGGTGATTTACGTAGTCAGCGGGCCTTCTCTCTTTTTAAGGTTGCGTAGTATTTTACCTGGTTATCTTTGCAGTCCTCTATGCTCAAACTGCAGTGACTGACTTTCAGTCCTCTCAGCCCCAAATGACTGGGCTTCAGAGGACTTCTCTCATATTCTCTTGATTCCCCTTCCTCTGTATCCCCAGCATTTTCCCTACAATTGGAGCTCCAAGAGGGAAGCAGGGTAAGGCAGCTTCCCCTTACTTTGAAGGTATTCAGCACTGAGGAGTGCATCCCTGGCACTGGAGGAACCACAAAAGGACAGAGGTTTGGATCACAGGTGGTGGAATAAGACAGTAATTCAATTGCTGAGCTGAGTTGAAGAGTTAGAAATTGCTCCTAAACTCTCTCAGTGAATCAGGAATACTGCTGCTTTGCTAATTCAGAGACTTTATATGAGAGGAAGTTCATTAACGTATGAGAGGTGTTCAGACAAAACTGTGGTGAGTGGCAATGTGAAGTCAATGCCTCTATCAGTAGTAGCTTGTGAACTATTTTACAGTCTTTCCTACAGTGTTTTCTCTGTCTCAAATTATGTCATTTTTTTCTTTTAGAGAGATACCATCAGCAGGAGGCTCAGAAATGTCAACTGTAATTAAAAATGTAATTTTCAAAGGCATTTTGCAGTTTATTCACATGGTAAATGGTTTCCTACCCTCTGAACTTTCAGCCTGCTGAGCTGAGCTGAAGAGTTAGACGTTTTCTTAAAATCCTTACGTTCTCTCACAAGCATAACAAGGCACTTGTTAGCTGAACAAGTTGGCAATGAAGAGTTCAGCTAATGGTGTAGAGCTTGAAAACATAAAAAAGGGGTTTGTTTGTTCACCAGAGTTTTCATCCCTGTCAAATTACTTACTGAAACTTCCATTCTGCTCTATTTTAATATTTTAGTCCTTTGTTTCTTCTCTCGCTCCTTTTCTACTTCAGATGTGACTTTCTTGTTTCTCTATCCAAATGAAAAGACAATCCTATTAACCTCTAGTCCCATCTAAATCTGTCTTTTCTCTGGTCTCTAATGCCCTAGGCCTGTTGGATAGCTGATTATACTTTAGATGGTTTCCTTTGTCTGGTATCTGAGCACCTAACAATCTAAAATATTTTTTCCTTGTGACATCTCTGTGAGGAAAGGGAGTGCTATTATTAAATAGTCATTAAATAAGAGAGAGGCTGATTCCATAGCCCAGTGATTAGGGCAGTCACCAGGTTCATGGTAGCCTCAAGTCACTTTTCTATCATTACTCATGCAAAGTAATTGAGCAGTTGGGGGAACTGCCTTACTCAAAGAGAGTAGCTTGTTTTGAGCTCTTCTGTGGGATGTGAAAGGTCTCAGGTCCAGTTTTGCCCCACATTGGGGTTTGAATCCTTATTTAGAACCTCTCATTTAGGGCTAACTCCATCCCTAGCTATTTTCCCTGTACTCCCATCTGCCTGCTTGTAGGTTCAGTAAGGCTCTACTCCCTGTTGCCAGCCTATCCTAGCTCTGCTGCCTAGACTGACAGATGACAAGCTTTCGGATATTCTCCTGACCATTGTGAGAATCCCTTTGTGAAGCTTTAGGCTGAGCTAGAACCCTGAGCGGCTTAGGAGTTGTTGGGTGGTGTCAGTGGTTAGGTGGATTTGGCAATGCAGACTGGCAGCAATGCAGAGGTTTATGAGATTAGGTGGGAGCTAAGCAATGGTTTTGAGACCTGCCAGGGATTTACGTGATAGATGGAGGTGCTTGCTACCTTGGAAAAGTAAGGTAAGTCTATCAGGCTAAATCTCTTACCTATCCATCCTGGGGATTTATCTCATGGATGAATTGTACAGAGAGAGGGAGTTGAATGTTGGGGGAAGAGAGACATAAATGCGGTGCATTGTAATCTTGGAGTAGCTCTTAAAGACAGTGAATTTAGTGCATTAACTGAATTAACAAATTAAAAAAAAAAGGAGGGTGAGGGGAGAAAGTCTGTAATTAACAAGAGATACTGGCGATTAGCATTAAGATTATTTGTTTATTGTTTCTTTTTTCCAGACTGTAATTTATCTTTGTCTTTTTAGACTTTACACTCTAGAGCAAACATTGTGTTCTGGTGCTTAGAAAATACGCCACTGTAATGTAAATGAGTTTCTGTAAAACATAGACCGTATGCCTCCCCCCTATCCTTAGCTTTTAATGTGAAATGTTAACTAATACTCAAACCTCAGACATATAGTTGAGCATTCTCTTCTTTACAGAATTGTTACCAAAATTGTATCAGGCTATTCTCACATCTAGCAGAAAGCTTGGTGCTTCTTACGCATGAAGCTCAGACTTTATGTGGGAAGACAACCCTAAGACTCTGACCCTGCAGTGTGCTGCAGGTATATCGAGTTTTGTACCTGAAGTCATTGGCACTGCCCACACATACTGGAATGCGCACTGAAAGACTACAACATCACTGGAGCCTAAAAGACAAGTTCCTTCAGAAGTTTAGTATCCTGAGTTTTTCATATATGTGTGCTCGATTGTCCTCTGGAAGGGCGCAGTGCTTGAGGTTCACATCAATCACAGACTTTGCAGAGTGATTCAGATTTGCTCTGTGGCTATCAATCACTGTGGAGGTACCACTGGGCAGGAGTGGTGCAACCCATCGGTCAATGAACAGCCTCAGTTCATTATCATACTATGTTAGTCCACTAAGAATAAATACCGGCTACCATATTGTCTGCTACCTCAAAAGGTCTGAAATGTAGCAGGTCAGCTAATTTTACTTGCTCTTTTTCTCTGGCAGGCTTCCTTCTAACCTCCAGAGTAGTTCTGCATGAGAATGCACTCTTGAGTATTGCACTTAGGAACAAACAATGCATCAGTCTGATTTCATGACAGTGCATATTCTAGGTGTTCCACTTCCACTTGCAGTAGCAATAAACTAGGTTAAAGAAAACGTTGACAGATCATTTTGCCTTGGAAAATACATTTCTTTCAAATTAATGTATCTAGTTATGTTTATTTTCCCAAAGATTAGAGAAAAAAAAAGTAAGGGGGGAGTGAGTATCTTCATAATACTGCAGTGTTTTCTTTTAAGTACAATATTTTAATTTCTTTTTTTGAAATGACTTCTGATTTTAAATGAGAATATAGAACAGGGAAAAAACAAATTCCTGTCAGAATTTTCTTTGGGAGAGAATTCTGCAATGTTTGGAGCTTTTTTCCTTGTCGGAATGAATCTAACTTTTAAAATCTTGAAATCGCCCCCAATTGAATTTGAATTCTCTATGCAGTTCTCATTAGCAATAAATAATTGCCTAAAACCACAAAAGGCACAAAAGGAATCACAGTATTTACTAATTGCATCTCAAACACTTCTCCCCTCCTAGATGGCAATGGCAGAGCTCTGCTTCCCCTTCATCTGTAATTTTTCTTCCTCCTCTGCCCAGCTCCTTTACCTGCTGCCTGTATTCATGCTTTACAAACTGTTTTTGTAAATTGCTGAGACTATGACAACAAAGCTGAAAAAAATGATGCAGTAAATATAAGAACGGGCTACGAAAAGGGAACATAAAGGAAAATGTTGCCATATATTTAACAATTGTCAATGCAGTTTTAAAGAGCACCAAGACTGATTTAGATTTTGCATGTTTTTTGCACTTTAGTGTTTTATTCTTTATTTACTTCAATGTACCAGAGAGAAGAATCCATTCCAGTCTTTCTTTTAATCTATCTCCTAATAATGACTAGCTAAGAGGGCCTTTGAGGGCTTATCTTACCTTCTGCAATACCTTATATTTGATCCTTCAGAGATCTTGAAATTATTAAAAATTCAGCCAAGTCTGTTGATTCAATGACACCCTCTGGCAAGCTGACTAAAGTGCTAGGGAAATATTTTATTAATTTTAAGTGAACCAGCAATTAATTTCATGTGTAGAACCTTTTAAATACTGTGTGATAACCCAGAGTTTTCTCACAGACCTTCCTAATTTGAGATATTTTAGTTGAGTCTCTGTAACACCTCTTTCCAGGAGAAACAGTGCTCTGTCCCCCAGTAACCTTGACTCTAGGTATCCATAGATGTCCTTATTTGGACACACCAGCAAAGAGTTTGGAGGTTTTCCATCAAGCACAGGAATCATTCGTGATGACTAGGCTCACTAGCTGGGTTGAACTGCTTGATCTCTTTCATGATATTCAGTCTCAATGCATTTACTGCTCAGCAGGAGTCCTCTAATTCCAGTGTAGATAGACTGCAATAAAATTCCAGAGGAGAAAGTAATATACTGACTTTTAAAAACAGTATTGATGTTTAAAATCTCATAACTGCAAGGCATTTAGCAGTGTTTGAACAATGGGATTGCTTAATCAACTGATTGTACTGAAACGTGTATTTCTATAGATCTCTCATTCACATTTCAGCTTTAGCAACAGTAAAGTCAGTTGACTTCCACTCATGCAAAGCTCATTTAAGAGTCTAATCTAATGATCACTGCATTCTACTAGGAAGTTTTTTTCCAGATCTTCTTGTTTTTTCAGTAAATAAGAAAACAACAACAACAAAAACCTGTGCTAGAGGATGAAAGTCTGATTGGATTTAGAAAGTGTGCACACTTAATTTATCAAATCCTGTGTAAAGAGGCATTTCCTCTGTAGATTTGAAGAGTCTGGCCCAACACACAGCATATAAATGATAGAATCTGTCCTATATTGTTTCACATTGGTGAGCTCTCTGAATGGCTCAAAATTTTCCTGAGAGGGCAAGAAAATAAAAATGAAACTAAATATAATTGCATAATTTCTGTTAGTTTGTCAGCTCTGCAAATGAAAACACATTTATTCCATGCTCCAAGGTAAAACAACTTTGTTTTGCAATGGGTGTCTTTCTTCATAGTCTATGCTGATTATTTTTTTTTATTTTTTGTTTTTTTTAATGTGAACCTCTTGCCCAAACAGCTCTTGAGTTCCTGTTTAATTAAAAGAGAGACACCCTTAGGACATCATACAAATTTGTCAGCAATGTATTGTCACTAAAATGCTTCAGTGTTAATCATGCAGTCTTTGTCTTGGGTTCTTTCGAATCTAAAAATAATGAGAAGAAAGGTGAGAGTTGTGCTTTTAGTGGCCCTTCAGTGCTGTAGCAAATTGCAATCTGGCATGTTTCTCCTCACAGGTCACATCCCTCCTTTAAAAATGTCCTCATCACTGCCATCTTAGGAAATCTTTGAATGTCTCTGCACAGTGTGCCTGTCACTGCAGTGCTTTTCTGGAAGCATTAATTCCCTGAAGAACAGTCAATGATAAATTTGTGCATTTGATGAGGGAAGGGATGAACGAGAGGGAAGGAGCTGAGGAAAAGGGGGAGGCTGTTTTGCTCTGAGAAAATACAGAAATTATGCCTGGGTATTGGTTCATATCCTTTACATCTTGAGGATGTCATCCTACATCAACACAAAGGTTTGTTTACAGTGATTTTCAGTGAAGCATGGCTGTCTTTAAACAGATTGCTGAGGCTGAGAAGTAGTTTGGAAACTGGAATAGGACCAATGCAAGGAAAGGACCAGTTAGGGGTACTGATAGGGGTTCTTGCATCATGGTCATGACAAAATAGCCACGTTGGTGTCCCACAGTGGAGTTCACTGACCTCAGCTTGGCAGTTTACTGGAGGAGGAGCTGAATGGGCTGTCCTTGACACAAGACTGACTGGCTGTCACCAGCACAACAGCTTCTCCTCCTCAAGACCCCATGGGCTAATGTACCAAACCCCTGAGGCTCAGGCTGTCCTGAGAAGAAGAGCACAGCCCCTCCAGCATGGTTAGACTTGTACAGCTGGTGCTGAGGTAACACCCTGTGCCTTGCACAGAAATGGATTAGTGAAAGGCAGTGTCTAGTGGCACTACGTAAGTGTATACCTGTGAATGCTCTAGCTCATTAATTTATCTTTACAACAACAATTAGCAGTGTCTTTGGAGCTGAGCCTCACTTGAAAAAAGTGGTAGTTTTGCATGTCTTTCCAAGCTTATCAGCAGCTAAAAACTGCTTCTGCTGTGACCTTCCCTTTAGCCTTTGCTTCACCCAGCACCCTTTAGATATATCACCGTTTCATTCTGTAGCACCCCAAGCTCCTGCCACATGGTACAGGGAGCCATGAGCTGGCTGGGCACAGAGCAAGCCCAGGGAAAGAAGAGCTGATTCATGTGGGTCCTGTGTGGTCCTTTGATCCCATACAGGACTCACTTATCTTCCATGAGTGACTAATTTGATGTAATGGCTTTCAAATGCAGTACTTGTAGGTATCACTCCTGTCTACCTGTTGCAATGGTCTCTATTTCTGTCCAGGTGTCCTTGCAAAGCTGGAAGTGGGAATTAGCTGCTGTAGCTTCTCATGGTGCACTTTTCCCAGGAGAGCTGTTGAATGCACAGGGGCTCTTTCATGAAAAGCTGCTTCTCCTTCTTTTGCTGTAGAAATGTTGAGACTGTGAACTGTAGATTCTTGTCTCTCTGTTGATTTTAAGTGCAGAGAATTGGTTGAGTATGAGGTACTGGGTCTGCTAAAGCACAACTAAAAATATGCTTTCCCATGAGAGGAATACCTGGAGGGTAACTGTCATTATCTGACTAGGAGCTGAAGGGTAAGTGGTTCTTGGGGAGAACAGGGGAGAAGAGGGGGGACTTTTCTGAGATGGACAGCCTGACAAGACATGGTTCACTCTAAGAAAAACAGTTTATGTCCAGTTTTATATGGATATGTGTTATTTTTTTTAATATTCTGCCTATGAATCCAGATTGTATACTTCCTTGCCTGCATTTCCTTTTCTGCACTGTTTTTGCATAAGAAATATTCTTGTAGTTGAAACTTGAATCTCTGACTTGAATAAACCAGAGCCACCAAATCATATTGCCTTAACTTTAAAATACTGCTTCAAAAAATAAGAGGCATCTCTCTTTACAGCTTGCTATTGTAATCTGGACATCAAAACCTGTCTGAAATTGTTGTCTAAGATTTGCTAGAAAACTGCAATTCTAAATGGAGCTTAGGGTTTCTGTCACTCATCTGAAGAGAAAGCCTTGTCCCAGATGCAGTACATATCCATCTCACTATGTATAGTGAAGTGATGTGTGTTTATACTAGACAGAGAAAGAGAAAAAAAGTGCAAGGCAGTTGTAGATTTTCAGTTATAAAAGTTTTAAAACATATCCACATTTTTTCACATATCATATTTACTACTTAAAACTGCTCCACTGCGTATCAGCACTGTTTTACACTTGAATTTCAAATATGGGCAGATATTCACCCAGTAAATGACATAGCTTTTTGATTTCAAAGGAACTATGCTGATAAATACAAACAGAGTGTTGCCTGTATAGTATAATACAAAGCCTCTTGTCTTGATTCCTGTATGAAAACCAAAATGCAATGTGTATCACTTTACACAGAAAGTGTGCTGCACCATTAGGAGAAGTAGAGTCAGGGATGCTGAACAGCTTATGCAAAGCAAAAGTGTGAAGTGCAGTTCCGAAGCACCCTGGAAGAAATGTGGGAGAGGAAACCTGTGTGGGTGCCTTTCCGCACTCTCAGCTGGTCTTCTTTCAAACAAAAATGTCACAGTGGGGTCTTTTATGTGGGGCTGGCACACCCAGCACCTAACCCACCCCTGGTGAGGGGAGGGGAAAACTTCTCTCTATCAGTGTCCATACGTGTGTGGGGCATATTTTTGCCTTCTGCTACTGGCATTGACCTATTTGTTCTGTCCCTGACTAGGAGACAAAATCAGGGATGTTGAAAACTACATCCTTCTCATAGTAGTGTTTTCTACTTGTCCAAGCGGCAGGATAGAATAAAATGCTCTTTTAGGATGGATTTCTTGATCTTAACCAGTACAAACTGGGGGGAGATGAGGGGGTAGGGAGGGCTGTGTACTCAAGCAATCATCCTCTGTCTGCGTCACTGTGTGTGTGTACTTGTATATGTACATAGGCATTCATTCTCATTCTCCATTATTTTGCCCTATAAGGAGAAAGAGCCTTCCAGAGTGCCTCCCTTGTTAGGCAGAGCTACTTCTGCCATGTCAGTCCAAGGGCTGGGGCTCTGTGCAAATACAGGGGACTGAGAGAAAACTACTTTACGTTTTAGGGATGAGATACAGTATTATCTTGTAACTTCCCCTGCTAGAGGGACTAACGTCTGTAATTATTCCAGTGAACCACACAGGCTTTTGGGGGTCCTGGCTCTTTACAAAGCTGGATCTTTTTCTACAAGCATGGATTTTGCTGTGTTTTCTGGGTCACTTTTAGGTGTTGAGCCACTGGTGCTTTCTCAGGAGTTCTCCCATAAAAGCTGGGAAATTACATCGCCCCTGGGCCAGCCCTTCTGAGCCTCAAATTAATTCACACAATGGAGGAAGGTAGGAGAAATGATAGGGTAGAAGAGAGTGATGTGGGCACTGCCTTTGGCAAAAACGTCTCCAGTAGTTTTGATGTGCATTTTCTTCAACAGGACTGATTTTTCTCTTGCTGAATTTATTCTATTGTTGTAGCTCTTTCAAATTAAAAGAAAAGAGAAAAAAATGAAGCCTTTGATTAATATCTGATTTGATTTGAGCTTTGTCAGTGATGGATGAATTTAAATATTCCTGTCAGGGTGAGTAAGAGTGAGGTATTTCTATTAGGAGCACAGCATGCAGCCTTCTAAGGAAACAAAAACCTTGCATCTTGAGTTTCAGAGCTGCTGAACCAACAGTAAGACCGGACATGAAAGTTTCCATCAGCTGGAAACTGTAAAATGCAGTAAAAAGCAGAAAGAAAATGTTCAACCTCTGACAAATCAAGATCATATACATTAAGGATTTTACAATAACCTTCCCCTACTTAATGTTGCTACTTTTTTTCTTTCATGATAGAAAAAAAAAGATCAAACCTAAAACACAAGCTGAACATTGCAGAGGTAGATTCTTGGATATGGCTTTTTAAAAATTATGTACTGTAAACAGGACACCAGATCTACATGTAGGAACAATTGAAACAATCCTTCTGAAGGCAAAATCTCTAATAAAAACTGAAGGCAGCTGAGTTACACCAGTGAACTCAACTTGAAGACCTGGCCTAAGGCTTCATTGGGCATTTCAAAGTCTATCTTTCTTACTAAAGTAGATTTTCTTTTTCTTTGTTTTTTTCCTACTCATAATACTTTTTTTTAGGCTTCACAGGAGTTGCTCACTATAAATACAAATCAACTGTTTGTCCATTCCCAATTTACTCATCCACACACCAGGACAGCAAGTTAATTGCAAGAGTTCCCCATGGGGAATGGTGAACTTAAATATGCCTGGTGTATATTGTTTAGGCAGCAGAGTGAAGAAAGGCACAAGTCTTGAAGAAAGGCACAAGAGTGGAACTGGGAATGAAAAAGGATATAAAAAAAATCCTCCCTGTCACGGGCCAATTGACTTTGTAAATAATTGCCTTGTCCCCCTGGGAGGCTTAGGGGTAGGAAGGAATTTAAAGACTGTTTATTGCTTTAGGGCAGGATCCACAGAGGGACTCTCGCGTTTTAGTGCTTTTTGGTGGAATCCACAGTCACTTAGGGTGACTCGTAAATGGTCTTTATCTCCTAAAACACCATGCTAGGCTCCCAGATCCAAAATCTATAGTCTCATAAATTATTGCAGCTGCTCCAGCCTTGGGGGTATCTAAAGAACATAGAAACCAAAATTCCTGCAAGTAAAACTCACATTTGCTCTGCAACCTGTGCATAAGTACTTTGGTCTTGACATCACTGAGTGGCCTGGCACTTTTCTCAGGCCTGTTTACCTGGCTAGTGTCTTGTCATCTCTGAAGCACAGGGCTTTGATTTCACAGACACTCTCAAAAACAGGCTGTGCATAAAACATGGCTAAGAGAACAGGAACAGCATGTCCTTTTTAGCTGATGGCATGCCAAGTAGCATAGTCTCTTTAAGTGCCGAAGACCAACGTTTAACTTCTCCCACCACCTGAGGGGATTTGAAGCCAGCAGAATAATCCTGCTAGTAGCAGTGTGATGCTATAGAAGCAAAACTCTCAATCTGTCCTACCAATGCACTTCAGCGTAGTATGGAGCAATAACTTTGTCTGTTGATCTAGACAGTACCAGTCCTAGTGACAGGGGCACTCAGAACAAGGCGGGGGGGCTTTTTTCCAGTTTCTGCTCTGGGGACTTTTATATTAAGCACTCAGTGCAGCAAGGCCTGGAGAGTCATGGCTTCTCTCGCTTTCCCCCTTCCTTTCTGTTAAATACCCAGTTATCCCACACAAGGGACAAGTCTCTCTCTTATATTCTTGTACACGTTGAATGGTCTATGTTCTAGCAGCTAGGGCACTGTGGAGGAGATGGGTGGTCAAATCTCTTCTGCCAGAGGGTGGATGTCAGCTCTGTCCTTCACCTTCTGGACATCAGCTGTGGAGCAGTCAGGATGCAGTAATCATATTCAAATCCAAAATTAAGCCCAGCGTGTGAGATAGGGGAATCTTACTGTATATGTGAATAGCATAGGCTGAGTGTTGGGATGCTCTCAACGTATTCAAGGTACGTCTTGCTGCAGACACCTACGGGTCTGTATCAGTAATAAATTAGATAGTTTTGAACTGTAGCTAGTTCTAGGGATAGCTGGAAAATAAATAAGTATTTTCAAGATTTCTGTTCTGACTTTGAAAGCCTAAAGTGATGCTTGGCAGTAGGTGTCATTTCATGCATCTCTCCTTTACTGTATCTCAGCTCTTGAGCTGTACCCAAATTGTTGTCCTGAACAGAAGATACATCTTCTTCATACAATGCCGAGATATGAAGTAATGATCATTTACTGTGTTATTGGTATCAAAGCAGCGGGAGCTGGGTCCTCATTTTGTTAGACAACAGTCAGTAAGGGAACGGCCACCTATGCTGATTGTCAGTAGAGGAGAGTTTGTTAGCTGTTATGAAAGCCCTAATGGCACAACCTGTCAATAGCAAGGATACGAGAAAGTAGTGATGCAACTAACTAGTCAGTTTCTAAGGAAATCAAGGGTTCGCTTTAATAGTCAGATGTATAAAGGTCTGTATCTTTTTAAAAAATCCTTTGGGATCTGCGTTTGCGTGATTACCTCTGCAACCATGGGGGGTGCAACACCTAAGATGTTACATAAGAAGGGTTCATCATGTACCCAGCAATCTGTAACATCAAATACCAAGAGGCTTTCAATAAAAATACTGAAGTTGATAACACGCAAGGCCAAAAACTCTTCTCTTTCTTGTGCACTTAGTGGTTTTCTATCTGCTGCCCTTTGCATTGCATCAGAATCAGGGCATCACAGCATTAACTTATTCCCTGCCTTGGGCTACCAAGATCCTGAGTTACAGAGCCAGCAGGGAATCATTTTTACCTCCTCTGTGCAGGGCAGCCTTCAACGAAGGGATGGTCTGCTGCTTTCAGCCCTGTGCCACAGCTGAGCTGCTCTGGGGGCCACTGCTTGGACTGTCTGTGCTGAGAGCAGACACTCTGCCTGCCCAGAGTGCCTCTTCCAGGAACGGGAGTAACAGTGGCATGAGGACTTTTATGATAAGGTGGAAATCGAGTGGGCACTGTGGGGTGGTGGAGAGATTTAGCTGCTGAAATTATTAAAGGACCTCATCCTCTATATCTTTATTTCTTGTCTGTAAACCATGGAAAGTGACACTTTGGTGGCTCATCAGGGCTCCATGAAGATAGGCAGAGTCGATGGCTGTGCTCAGTGAGACTGATATATAGATATATAAAGCGTTGAGTCACTGAGTACATTTGGCCACTTCTATTGATCATGATCTAATCTGGCATTTTTAACTTGTCTTCATTAGTTATGCAAGGAGTACTTTTTTAAAAGGAAATTGTATTGGCCAGTTACAGATTTTCTTGATGTTTTTCTCTGTTCAGGATTTGAGTAGATTCTGAAATTATCAAGGAGAGTCAATGCTGTGCTGCAACAGCTATGACTGCCCATACACAGTACCCTTTTTTTTTCTCCCACACTTTTATTCCATGTCTAAATATGGATTTACATGACAAATTGTAACGGTGCACTGCAAGCTGTTATAGCCTGTTGGGTAAATGACTAACATTTCAAATATATTTATAATTTAATTTCTAAATACTTACTCAAAGGACTATAATGGCTGTATTCTAATTTATCTTATATTCAATCCAATTTTTGTAACATTTATTAATTCCTTTTATTCCTGATTCAGAAATATAACATGCCAATTAGAAACAGATTAAAAAGCCTATTTACTCCAAACCATTGCATGGCATCAAGTAAATAAAACATTGTAAAAAAATCCCTGATTATGCATAGTGTAATAAGCATGCTTACAATTACATATTTCTGTAGTAGACCATAATATTTAGCACATTCTCAGCTGGATTCATCACTCATTGGCTTCAACTGTGTATTTACATTCTTTCACGCAACTCAAAAACTTTCTCAGGTGTTTCTACCTTAGCTTCCCACAGGCTTTCTAACAACACAGAGCAGCTATAATTTGTGCTACCAGACTCCTGGTAGGAAATGTGTTGAACAGCAGCTTCTAGCTGCTCTGGCAAGAAACTTACTCACTGTAGCTGCATGGACTTTTTCACATATTCCATTCAGATCAAGAGCTCTCAGCATATTAAAGGACATAGATTTCTTATTTTTGGTAACATCCATAAACCCTACTGCCAGTTAGATTTCCATATCTTGGGGTTTTTTCCTTACAATACAAGGGAGGGATAAATAGTTCTTTGGTTTCACCAGAGAACAATACTGGAAGATAGAGGACTTTAAATCACCCTTGTATTCTGCTAAGCCAACAGCTGGAAGAGGATGTTTTTTGTTCTATTGGTTAATTTACAGCAGCCCCATGGATGATCCAGTGAATTTACACACGGCTGGGAATGGTCCTATTCTAACTTCCAGCAATCAAATTCCAACAATAAGTTCCAGGCATGTCTATTTCAATACCCAGGAGTGCATGCTCTGCTAGGATCTAGGGAGTTTGGGTAATTCTGCTTATCATGACTCCAAGATTACGACTCTATTTTTACTGAAGTCAGGAGAAGAAGTAGTTGCAGCCTTTCCTTTCCTCAAAGCGCAGCGGTTGTTGGCAAATGCTGCCTTTTCCATGTGAGCTAAGGCATGGAATCTAAGGCCTATGTACTCTGTTATAGGATTATGTTGTCTATCAAGACTCATATTGAGAAAGTAAGAATGTGCACACTTGTAGAACAGGCGTGATCCTCTCCAGAGAAAGGAAGGAGCATGCTTAGATAAACAATTCTAACTGCTACCTGTAGTAACCAAGAAGGTGAAAAGAAACCTCTGTGTTTTTGACCAGATGTATCAGAGGCTTCTCTCACGACTCCACACAATCATCTAGCCAGCCCACATCTTCTGCTATGACATGCCATAGGATAGCAACCAAGTGGAAACGTGCATTGTTACCACAATACAGGAATATGAAATAATGTTGGCTGCCAGAAGCATTGGGCAACCCTGTGACCTAAATCAGCTCAACTAGAATCCATTAAATGATTTCATTTTTGTCCATCCAGCTATTGATTGTACTTATAGTGCAAGAACAGCAGTGACAGCAGCAGTGCTGAAAGTCTGAACAGAATTATTAAAAGACACTGCTTGGCAAAGTGAATGGATGTCTGATAGGAAGGACTTAAAACAATAAATCTTTGACAGCGCTGATTCAGTCTTTGTGAAATCACTAACTGATTGCCAGAGACTTTTCATGTCAAAACATTAGATTGTGCAGGTGCCTGAAAATAAGCATGCATTGTAATACTTGTGTCTTTTATTTTTTCCCGGCAGTAAAGAAATGCTTTCAGGTGTTACAAAAGACGATGTGTGATATGAAAAATGGGGATAACACAGACTACTGCTCAAAGGGGAATACTAATGTGTTATTACAGGAATGATGCTATACTCACTGTGCATTTGTGGTGCAGTGGGCTTCTATACCCAGGTAGATGGCTAATATAGCTCTCTAACACATGACCTGTATTGATGGCACAACAACCTACTAGCCACTGAGGTTGTTTCATAAAGGGACACAAATCTCTTTTCACGAATCCAGGGCGGGGAAGGTGCATATATTTATCTGTGGATGCCTTCACTTTTGTCTTGCAAACTTTCTGGAGCACGAAGGCATGAGAGAGTGAGTTCGCCCCCTCCTGGTTTGCCAATGGCGTCATAGGGTTTGTAGATATGGTTCAACTACGTGCAAGTAAAGCCTTGCTGGTAGGCAGAAACAATGATGAGGTGAATAAAGTACATACTTTTGCCTAATTTCAGTCTAGACATGTAGATAAGTAAGTTCATGTGGCTGCCTTCATGATTCAGAGCATAGGTGAAGACCAAAGAGGAATAGATGGAAAATTTGAACCAATCAGAGTTGCCGTGTATGTTCAGTGTAGCTCAACTGGCACAAAGCAAAGCTGAAATCCACTGGTGAACAACTTTATTCTGGAAATAAAGGCAGGGAAGGGGCTAGCAGGACTGACCCGCAGAGAACCAGAGCACTTTGTCATGGCCCTGAGGGCACCGCCACCCTCGCTGCTGGCCCTGCCCTGCCTGCACAGTGCCTCCCGCAGCCCTGCCCGTGGCCCAGGAGCCCCAGTTCTGCCCAGCCTGGGGTCACTCGTCCTGGTCGCTATCCCCAGGTGCTCAGGCAGTGCAGGAGGGTGCCCTGGCAGGAACGGCACTGCCTGTGCTGTGTTCGCCCTCAGCTCCTCACTCGTCCTTCCCTGTGGAGCAGCACTGCTCCTGCTGCTCCCTGGCACATTTGTTGGAGCAGTCTCATCCTCAAGCAGCAGCGGGACTTGCACATGGGTGATACATCAAATCTGGCTGGTGCAGACTGTGGGGAAGAGGAGCTTAGGGCTGTGTGCACCTGACTTTCTCAGCATGCAGTAAACTGTGCCAAAAGTTGCTGCAGCACTAAGACTATCAGATATCAAGAGCTCAGGTGCCTGTAAGGTGTTCAAGAGTCCTCTAGAAATATTGCAAAACAGGTTTGCAAAAGGCGGAAGAGAAACAAGCTGAAAGCTAATTTCCAGCTTTTGTTAGGATATAAACAGGGGAATAAAAACAATCACGTTACTGTACAATGTGCCTTTGTCCTTAATGCTCTGTACCAATGCATAAGAAATATGTACTGCAGTGTCTTTGAGATGGATTCTTTGTACTAGACATTAATGAATTTCAGTGCAGGCTTACATGAAGAGCAGTGCTAGAGGAGGCCTGAGAGTTAGAAGTGGGAGTGGGGAAGCCTGAGAAGGCATGGGCCAAGAGTGGGAAGTAATTTGGGAAAGGGTGAGAAGGTATCTAGTTTTCCAAAGAGGCTCTTCATCAAGCTGAGAAAGACAGAATAGTAAGGGTAAAGTACAGTAAATACCAGCAGTAAAACTAACAGGATTCTCTATGAGCATATTTGGACTTTCCCTTGTGCCAGCTTTCACTGCTCCTTAGTAGACAGACTGAAGAACACAAGCCTGTCTGTCCCTGGGATCACGGAGGGTCTGCTTACGTCCTGATTTACAAGCATTTTGGGGAAAATTGCCAGCTGCATTCCTCAGAGGCAGAGGAGAGGAGCAGAGCAGAGAGACAAAGGCAAGTTCACAGTTGACAGAGTGTCCCTCTGGACATCAGTTAGTAGCAATGCTGATGCAGTCTTGATTGGGCTTTAATTGTCAATCTTTAAAGGACTCTTTTGTGGTAGTGGGAAAACCACAAGACAGACCTCTCTCTCTTCCCTTACATGCTGCAGTAGCAGAGGTGGAGGAAGGAGTGTGTTCTTCCTTTTTTGGATCCCTTTTACCACATTCCAGAAACCTTTAACAGAAGACACATAGACTCTTCCCTTCTTGATAACAGCCCCGTTGCATTGGATCCTGCTGCAGTAAGGATTACGTCTGTTGATCCTTGCTGGGTTCAAAGACTGTAAACAAAGGTTGATACTCCTTTTCTACCAAAAGGAAGCCCCATGTGGTTAGAGTACATTTTAGTGTACAAACCATAGTTACAGCACTAATGACTGTCTGTTTGCAGCAACGTTGTTTTTGCAAGAGGCTTGAAAGGTTTTGTGCTGTGTTTAGCATGCACAATAGCCATGTAAAATGTTGCTAGTGCTATTTTTGTTCTTCTCCTTTGGAAGTGTGGCTTTACAATTTTCCACGCAAAAAGAAAACAAATGCTTCACCACAAGTTGTAGTTGCATTTTGCCTAATATCTTCTTGACAAATTTCATAAGACACGTTTGTGAGGAAAAAAAAATCAAATGTCATGATCACTCCAAGTGAAATGCATAGTACTTATACATTACCTTAGTAACAATGTATTTAAGGAAATATACAGGAAAAAAATTTCTGTCACTTAGAGTAAGTTCTTTGCTCAGATGTTTCCTTATCCACTCCCTCCACTGTACATAAATAAGCCTTGCTGAATAGCCACATCTGACTCTTGTTTCATTTGCACAGTTAAAGCAGTGTGAAAGACTGGACCCAGACACCACAGATCCTGCTGAAATCTGGGTAGTTAGACTAAGGGGAAAAAAACTTCTTTTTTCACATTACAATACATAAAAAAAAATATCTTTGTTAGAGCAGAAAACAAATATGAAAATGAGAATTAAGACTTTGTTTAAAATGCAGAATTTAATGTGTCTAAGAGTTATTACTGAAACTCCTGCTGAAATCAATAACAAGATTTAGCCCTAACTATCTGCAGCATTCATGTTTGTTCAGATGCTGAAGTGGAGCTGTGCCTATTGCAAATTGTTCCTTTTATGCTCTGAAATCCAAGAAGATAAACTCTGTGACACAGAATAATATATGAATGTATGTTTTTTTCCATTGTTGGAGGACTTCAAAGCAGCACAATACTGCACAGTCTAATCACAAAATCCTTGTTTTAATGAAAGCTGTTCTGCCCTCTCGAAGATGTGCTCTTGTTAAAAGCACAGAAGAGAATCACAGTCATGAGCTTATACATATATATACACACACATACATATACACACATATATATGTATGTATATGGTTATCTATATGGGGAGCATTAGCTGTGATGGCAAACATACAATTTTAATCTTTTTCAACTTAGTTTTCATTATATAAAAATTCCAATAGCATGACAATGAGTGCCATCTCTGTTCTTTGCAAGATAAAATCTTACCATTTTACAGTGCTGAGTTCCTTGATGGCAATTGCCTGTGATTTAGAGGAAATGAGCAATTCTACCAAACTTACTGTTTAAAATGTTGTAGCTAGTGTGCAGTCCCTGTCTCAAATGTGGTAAGCATGACGAATAGGCTATGATACTTTATGTGGAAAGGTTGATGGAGAAAAGGTGTAATTGGCTTGGTCCCTATCTGCAAAAACTGAACCCTTACATCTTGATAGAGTGATCTTCCAGGTATACTGTCAACCCACAGAAAAAAGCATGCCATGCTCTTGTAGCATATTCATACCTGGCACTTAGGAGGACATTAGAGCCCAAAAGCTAATAAATGGAATAATTTAATAGAGGAAGTATAACATGTTTTTCTGTCAAATATCACTTTAGCATTTAGAAACACAGGGATGGCAATCCCAGGTCAGAGGGACAGTCCATCTGGTCTGGCAACCCAGAGAAAGCTCAAAAGTCAGTGAAGCAAACACACCTGCTTCTGGAGAAGTTCCTCCTTGATTCCTTACCACCTTTTGCCCTTACATGTATTTGCTCCTATTCCTTCCAAAATCCTCTGTGTGTGCTTGCTCCAGCTCCTTCCTGAAGGTAAACCAGAGTACACCCTGTGGATGAGACTGACAGGTGACAGCCTGTGCTGGCACGCGTCCTGGGGGCGAGGGTGCAGGGGGTCTCCTTCAGCGTGACAAGTTCTAGGAGCCCAAGTACAGCCAGCAGATGTGATGCCAATTGACATTTCCAAACAGACTGTTGAAAGGCAATGCAGTCATCTGCAAAGCAGGCATGTGCATGGGCCGTGGCTGGAGGGGAGTATGTGCTAGGCTCACAGATGCTCCAAGCTCTGCTATTTCACCTTATTGGAACTGCAAGCATTGTCATTATCTGTGGGAAAGTATAATCCCTCCCTGAATCTCAGTTTATTCTTGGTCTCCAGTGACCTCCTTTAACAATAGGTTCCATGGGTTACTTATGTACTTTGATATCTGTTATATATTCATGGTGTATTTCTGAACCTGTCATTGTATATCACTTGGTTCCTCTTTTAAGGAGCATAAATAAGAACTCTTCTTTCTTCACTCCTGCTATTATTTTTTTATATACTTATCTAGTCCCTTCTATAAGACTATTCCAGTCTATTGAATTCAGTGCCAGACTCCCAACAATGCAAATGATGCGAACTTTAAGGAAAGACTGAGTAGGGGATATTGTGAATAAAGGCTGCTCATCAACCTAAGACACTGACGGCAGTTTTTGTAAAGCTAAACAGGAACACTAAGGATGTGTAATATGTTCCTCCTCCTTTTTTCTTCTCCTCCTCCACTAAGAAGAACTTTGGGAGGAAGGAGAATCATCGAACAGCCAAAACCACCAAACACTGTTGCAGCTGAGGATATCACCTGCTGCCTGTGAAATTCTTCCTGAAAGAAGATTCATTTCTGAATCACCGGTTGGGAAGAAGCCAAAGTGATAGAATTTAGCACTAATGTTTAACTAAAAGAACTCTCCATGCTCAAATACTGAGAAGCGGCAGTATTTATGTCCTTAATGTATCAGTATAAAATGAATATACTAACTGAAAAGTGGTGTTTTGTCAAAAGAAAAAAAAAAAAGAAAAAAAGTCTGCATGTTCTCAGGGTGGATGGACTTTGGTTTCAGAATCAGAATTGAGCTTTATGCCTCGCCTTGCCCCTGGTCTGGCTAGCTTCTTAGGCTCAGTCATTCCACATCTCTGTATCTCAGTTCCTCAGCCTACCCTTCTCACACTGGCAGTGTGTGCTGTGGCAAGGTGAGGTAGCTTTCACGTGTGTGTATATATAAAGTCAGAGCTTGACAGTGGGCACTAGTTTAAAACAGTGTATATATTGTCTGAATGTTCTGAACAATCCCGAATCTTCAGGTGTTGAGTTTGATGCTAGGAAATCACAAAGTTTTCTGTGGAGTACTTCTTAAATATTTTTAGGTTCTTTTTTCTTCTGGGTTCCGAGACTTTAGGGTGTGTTTTCTTCTTTTTTTTGTCCTCTCCCGCTGAATGATGACAATTGGAAAAATCCTTAAGAAAATCTGGGATACCCACAGATTTAATTGTTAAGGATGTAACATAAACCCCAAATATTGCAATAAAATTGTGAGAGTTGCAAACATTGCATACAATTAAAATCATACTGAACAGCAGGAATTCAAAGAGTCATGGCATTAAGGGAACAATCATGAACAAACACACACTTGCTTTCCAGATGGTTCACCAACACTTAAACATATCACAAGGAAGGGGATGAGGATTACCTAGTTAAAGTTTTCACAGTGGTTTGAAGGAAAATGCTAATTAACTTTTAATCTTTATCATTTTATTATGAAGTCCTCCAAATCTCATCTAGTTTGGGACTTCATTACAAACTCCAAATTCAGCCCAGTTTCAGTGAAAGGTTTATGTACCTTTCAAGTGCTATTAGGTAATTTGCAGTTAGCAAATAATAGAAACTTTGTTAAGAATTTGCTGTGAATCCAATTAGGACTAAACCACAGGAACTGTGATTTGCAAGATATTTAGGTTGGTCTTTTGTGTGTGTGTCTGTTGATTGCACTCGACTAAAGGAAATCTTTCTTTCATATTTCTCATTAAATGGAAATTTCAGCAAATATGTTTTGGAAACAGAAAACAAATGAATTAAAATAAAATATGCTCCCTGGGGCCTTAAAGTTGCCAAGTAAAATAGAGGCATTCTTGCCAGTTCTGCCTCTGATGGCAGGTTCTTCCAGCAGCTGGTGGGATCTCTGGATATGCGACAGCACAGCCGTGCTGAGAGCACTGTCCCAAGCCAGGGACTCAGGTTCTCCGCACTGCCCTTGACTCACTCAGTCCTTGTCAGGACTAATGTTATTTTTTTTAATTTATTTTTTTAAGAATTCAGGGATGCCTTTTCCCTCATCCCATTGCAAAAAGGAAAAAAAGATGAAGAGTGAGGAAAAACCTCTGTCAGCTAAACTATCTGAGTTTTGTAGACTCTGAGGCCAGAAGAGACCATTTGGAGGAGCTAGTCTGACCTCTTGCATAACATAGGGCAAAAAACCTCCACAAGTAATTTCTGCATTAAGCCTATTATTTCTGCCTGAACTGCAGCATGTTCTCCACTCTCATTAGTGGTGTCTCTTCCTAATTATTATAAGAAATGCTTTTATACTAATAATGTTTTTTATATAGGTTGTAAATATTCAGTATTTAGAGGGATATAAAATATAGTACCAGCTTTGAACAATTTATAGTCTAGCCTTTCTTTGCTATGTTGTCTGACATTCTCTGGACTCTTTTCTGCAGTGTAATACTTTTTATTTAATGAATAACATTTGGCAACAGACTGTCTCTCTTTTTCCTCATTTTTCTTGCTTTTTTTTTTCCTTTTTCCAAGCTGTCTGGACTCATCTAGTGGGTTTTTTTTGTTTGAGGTTTTTTTTTTTGGGGGGGTGGTGTTCGGGGTTTTTTGTGGCTTTTTTTTAACATATCTATATATATTTGTATTATTTATAAGCTGTTTATCTCTTCCTTAACTTTTAAAATGATCCTTTGTCTTATAATAAGACTCACCTGGGACAGCGAGCCAAACAACTCAGAGCTCTTTTACTTAAAAAGAGAAGAAAAGCTCAGCATTTACTCTCTAGGCAGATTTCCTGGAGCTTGTCCAGCTCTAGCTTAAATTATCTTCATGAGGCTGTTGTTAGCAGTTGCACTGTTGCATTATGCATGATTCCTGACTGCTCCTAGCATGAACAAACCACACAGTGTTTGGTTAGTGGTTTTCAATTTTATGCTAAGCTGTGCAATTTGTTGGTGTTATTTAGGTTAATACGCTATTATTTTGCATATTTATAACTCTCCTATTACATTTTTATTAATAATGATGTCATGTTTGGTAGCAAGGATCAATAAGACTTCTAGTGTGTAATGTTTACATATTTATATTATTACAGTATTATAAGTCTCTTAGGCAGCTCTCTGCATTGGAATCACTTTGTAGATGCGTCTTTCAGGTAATTTCATGCCTACAGTGGGTGCTTGAATAGCAGTGATACACTGTGCTGAGATGAAATCTAGCCCGCAACTAGTGTATAGGTATCAGAACAGGCAATCTATCTTCAATGTCTGCATCAGAAAATAAATGGTGATGCATTACATCCATTTCCACTTCCACTGGATGGATTCTCTTTTACCTATTGTGTTGCTTTTGCCCTTCCACAAGTGGCATTTTCTTTAGCATAACTCTGAAGAGCACTTCTTCACTCTCTCCCATAGTCATCCCTCCTAGAGAGATATATTGAGCTTGTGGATGTGTACAGCACCTCTTGGAGGAAAAAATTCAGGCTCTTCCTTATAAAATTTCCCTCTCTGCTCCCCAGATGCTTTATTTACCTCCCTTTGCACTGGCAGAAGTTTTCTTTAGTTGGTGCTATACCCTGCAAAACAGCAGCAATACCATGAAGAAAATAAATATTGCCCCTGTTAGTGAGTAAACCACTTGCCTGATCCTTTCGCACACCAGAAGGCTCATCAGTGACCCTGACCCAGTGGTTGAAGTAAGGGGGTGCACACCGGCAGCTGGCTGTTGTGACCGAGACCCTTTGGGCAAAAAGGTTTGCTTGCTAATCTCCCACTATGCTGCTTGTTCTCGCTAATAATAGTGATCACTGCAGTGTGAATGAGTATCGCTGACTAATTATATAGAGTTAGATTACATTCTGTTAATTCCTTAATGGGTGCAAGAAGCACTCCCTCTTGCCTGTTCATCTGCCTGTGCAGGAGCACGCAAAAGTGCAGTGGTGCATCGGAGTGTGCAGAGACTTTTGCTGCGGTGCTGGCTAACTGAAGGTGGCCAGGAAAAGCTGGAGTCACCATTTCTTCAATGGTTCTCTACCTTGCCCTTTCCCCACAGGCACGTCCTGACCCCCCTGACCCAAACTAGAGCTTCCTAAATGACAGTCCAGCAGGCATGCTCTTTCAGGTTGTGGAGAGGATACTCACTGGTACACTGTGAAGTCTGCAACAGTGTCAAAAGATCATGCAATATAGATGACTGGCATTGCCAAATCAAGTGTCAGAAAGTGGCAGAATATCACAGGAAGCAGAGCAAGGTTGTAAAAAAAAAAACAAACCAAACCACTCAAATGTGATTGAAAAAAGCAAAATGGAAATATTTTTTTTTTATTTAATATTGCAGAATAAGAAATAAGTCAATAAGGATAGCATTTCACAAAATTTCAGCCTTGTCTTCCTTCCAAAGGCATCTTCCTGGCTCACAACGGACACCTGTTCCTCTGTGAAAATGCTTCTGTTTTACCTCAAGGGAAGAAATGTTATACAGGATATTCTTACTCAGACCCCAGAGTAGGGGTGAAAAGCTGGAGCATGGGCAATTTATCTAACCAGATAGACTCTCCTCTTTTCACTCATCATTCTTGAAGTTGTTCCCTTTATTGCACTTAATCTTAATCTCATGGCTTGAAAATTATGAGAATAAAAATTAATCATTTTTTCCCGTTTATGATTTTAAGCACTTAGTACTAGCAGTTTCTAGGTTTTTCCCTGTTACCAGAAACTTACTTTTTCCTTTCTTTAATAAAGGTAGAAACTATTCCTTGTTTAAGAAAGACATATCATAGCACAAGACTTACAACACAACTCTGAGCAAAGCTGAACTTAGTCTGGTGATTTGGCCCATGACGAACAGCCTGAGCCACATCTGACAACAATGCAGATCAAAAAATATCCACCATCAGCAAAACTCTAACAGGAATTGTACCTACGGATACATCAATGCCTCTTGGAGCAATAATCTAAGCATAAGCATGTGTCTAGTTCTCTCTCCTCTACCCTTCTTCCACCCAAAAGTCATCCTCTGATCAGAGCCATGCCCTCTTGCAGAGACCTCACAGAAAGCCAGCGGTACAGAAGGTCTCTGGAAGGCCTGGATGTACATCCTCATCTAGCAGATACCAGTTCAGTGTCTGAAATAATTTTTCAATTTCAATTCAAAGAAAAATCAAATTTACTTGTTGTTCTTAACATTTGTAACTCTAGAGGGAAGAACAGAGCACAAATAAACTATTACTGCAGGCTTTTTTAATGATACATTGGTAATGAGTCAAACACTAGTGACTAGTTCCTGCAAAGATTTAAAAAATGCTCGAATATGGACTTGCATAAAGCTGTCCATTCACATGCACAAACTCTGAGTTTAAGTCTGAATTTCATTTCTCCCTTTCATTCCTGAAAAAGACCATGCTGGTTGTAGTCAGCTGGTTTACTTCTTTCAAACTGTGTTAACATCTGCTGGTCCCCAGGCTTTAGGCTGGGCCTTTGACTCTTTCCCATGGCACTTCACAATGACACGGTTCCTTCGGTTTGGTGTAGACACTCGCATTTCCATTATATATTATTAAAAAATTAGGTTCGTGCTTGTGGCATTAGGCTAAGGTTTGGCTGCCATTCCCCACCGATATAATTTCAGGGTGTTGTACACATATTGTTTATGAAATGCTGTGGTATCCTTCAGGCTACAAATACATAAAAACAGGCTACAAATTTTTAGCTCCATTTGGTGCTGCTGAGGAGCAAAGCAGTTTATAATTTGTCTCTGCACCTTTCTGCTTTTAATTACTGTACTGTTGGTTTATTTTTCTGCTGTTAGTGTGATTGAGGTAGCACAGCACCTAGTATTCATACCAGTATCCTAAATATAAGGGTCTTGACAGAGCAGCAGGTCACACTTGAATCTGGTGTGTGAATCTGGTCTTCAGTTTTAGCTTCATTAGAACCAACAAAGCTGCAGCTGTTTGCACCCTTGCTGAAGTTACCAGTTCCATAAATCATGTGAACTAATTGTTATAATGCTAAAGTCATACCAAAACTTGAATAAACAGTGTTCTTCCAATACCTAAACATGTGTATGTCTGAAGTGTCTGTTTAAGCATTTTCAGTACCATATTTCTATTGTGGCTAGTATGTTCCACTCACAGAAGAATACCTACCCTTAAGCAGCCATGACATACTTCAGCAGAAAAAAATAATCCATACTGCTTTGCATTCAGATGGTCAAAGAGAAAGCAAAAAGCCTTAGATTGCACATAGAGATGAAAAACCCTGCTCTCTGCATTCTCTACAGTTCAGAAGTACACTTGCAATGCTCAGGAGATGTGTACAAGTGAGCACAGGCACCAAAGGCACATACAGACCCAGTTTCTTATTCTGATGAGGCCAAATGTCATTCTTCTGTATTGAGCCTCTGAGACTGGCTATAAAACCAGCAGACGTTGATTCTGTTCTTATTTTGTTTACAGACCTTAAAAGAAGCTTATGAAAATGTCAAGTTCAGATCACTGAAAAATGCAATCCTTTGTTTATTCTAATTTTGGCCTCATCCACACTTTTACTCTGCCCATATCTCCATCTATATGGAAATTTTTTTCCTCATATTGCCGTAGAGTAGAATTCAAAATGAAACAGATGTCTAGAATACTGTTTAAAAACTCATGCACAGAAATGTACATACAAAAATTCATACCTGTTTTAGCATCTCTGAGGTTTATAACCTCAGAGATTGTAAGTTAGGTATATTCTCAAAAAATCCATTTACGTGCCTGATTCTCCTATCTTTTACACCAGATCTACTTTGTTTTATCTCAGTTGTCTTGACTAGGATATGACTGATGTAACAGAAAGAGAAATCCAGTCAGTCAAACACATAAATATCCACTTTGGAAAGCCATTGTAGCAGCTGTGTGTCAAAATTAGGAACATAAGTACTGTGACATTTTTTGTGTGAGCAATTGGATGACTGACCTTTTAAAAATGTGAGGCTCAGGTTAGTCCATCGCCTTCATCCTGCTTGTGAGACAGAGGTTACTGCTTAAAGTGTATTTATGAATGTCTTGAAATACTCACTTTTCCCATCTTTCTTACTGTTGCCAAATCCTGCTGTACTCGGCTGTCCATCATAATCAGTGCAAGCTGGTATCACAGTGCAACTTTGGGGCTTGTGTTCGCAAAGACTCATCCTCTGGGGCTTCCGCTATATTGGAAAGGATACTCTGCAGTCTGGACCACAGTGTTTAGAAAGCTTACTGGTGTCCTGTTTATCCTAATTAAGGCCCCCATGGTAATTATTTTCACACTGGGACATTTGGATAAAATTACACATTTGTTTTTAGAGACAAGTCCTGGTTTAGTCTACTCCTCCAAGTTTTGCTTTTAAGCTGGGCTTCTTCACAACTTTACTTTGGAACCGATAAAAATAATACAAATAGTTGTTTTTATTTTAATACTATACACACACACAAATAAATATATATTACATATATATACACTTCTATATATTCACAATATCTATTATATGTAAAATATACGTAGTTGCTGGTTCAAGTTCTTATTTGCTGCATGTTCAAGAATCAGGTTAACACCACAAAATCTAGAGTGATATAATTTCAGTCTGCTATTTCAAAAACACTTCAAGATCATAATTTCTAATCTCCTTTTTTCTTTGTTGGGGGTGGGGTGAGGTGGGGTGTGTTATTGTACTGTATGCAATGAAACGCCTCCTGGTTTATCCAGATTAACAAAACTGAGGCCACAGTACCTCACAGGAAGATATTTAACAAAAATATTATTAATCCCGTGAAGTTCGGAGATTCTTACTTCTTTTTTTTTTTTTTAACAGGGCCCTTTTTTATTAAAATGCCTTGTTGATTTTAGAGGGACATAGAAAATTTCTGATGGATGGCACAGTGCTGTTTGACAGAAAAATCCTGCGTGTGTGCCAAACTCTTCCCTCGCCTTTCTCAATCACCAGAAAACAAATTGGAAAAGTGGAAATAGCAAGGTCAGGTCAGGTGAGTGCATACTTAAACATTTCATAGGGTGCAGGGTGCAGAGCAGTGATCTGCTCTCATGTTCCATTAATTCAGAGACAGCTGTCATTTATCTTTTGATGGAAGCTAGAGGTTGAAATGCTTGACACAACATAGCAGGCCTAATACGGAAAGATAAGAGCAATGTGGGCTCAGTTCTGTAAAAGTGAGTTACTGTGCAAAAAGGTTTCATAATTCCCCTACTGACGTTTAACAGAGAACTTTGGCCACATTTCAGCAAATACAAATTGCCCAGTTATAGTTAAAAAAAAAAAAAAGTCCAAGGATTGCATGGGGAATTAACCACGTAATTTCTATTAGAGACTATATGAATTGCATGGCTAAATCCTTGTGAAGCTTCTTAAATGCTTAAGAGCTGTATGTCCGTAAAAGAGTCTTAAAGATAGCTTTTGAAATGCAGGTAGGGAGGCAAAAAGTTAAATAAACTGGTGGGGAAGCACTCCTTTTTGCCTCTGGAAAAACTGACTGCAAGATGACAACTCAGACATACCCGCTTCTTTAGTTGTCAAAGTATTAGCATCTGCAAGTCAATTTGGTGGGAAATACCATTAAAAAGATAAAAGAGAGCAAAGTCAAAAACAATTTCAGTAAAGACTCACTCAATAGTGCTGTAGATCCACGAGAACAAAAGTGCTTTCTATAAAAACCGAAGCGTGTGCGCGGGGGTTTGACAGTAAGATGCAAAAGTGAACCTCTAAAAATCATATTTAATACAAGAAACTACACTATATGAAATAGAAATAGCAGAGAAAATCAGCACAGCATGCTGCTAACTCAAGAAGAGATCTTATATGTGGCAAGGGGTTTAGGAGCTAATGAACTGATGCTTGTACAACCCTATATCTTACCCCTCCCTTGTTTTAAGAATGAAAAGGGCTTTCCACCACCTCTCGCAATTCAGATGGGACTATTAAGGGTACTGGGGCTAGGCAGATTCTTCGTGCTTCTGGATACTCAAACTTCACAGGTCACAGCTCTATGATGACATTATCTCACTGACACCTCTACCCTTCTATTTTCAGTTGTGTGCATCTTACCTTTCCTCGCATGTATGAACAGATAATATTAACAACTTGGAAAAGAGGCGTTGGGAACATATGTATGTGCCTTTGCACAATTTATGGATAATAGCAAACAGGCCAAAGCATCACCCTGTGTTTCATGGAGGAAATCTCCAGAGACCACCTAGTCTCACAGATCCAATTTTGGGAACCACATCTTTAAATTTACAGGGTGACACTTTGTTCTTGGTAATCTGTAGTGATACAGAGAATAGGTGAGTCCAGACTTTCAGTGGTCAGATATAGGTTATGAATTACTGGTCCTAACTCCTCCTGCTCATGACTCACACTTACAGTTTGTCCAGCCTGATGTGGGGCGTCTATTCTAGTTCTGTCATCTTGATGAAGGTCTGAATTTGAATTTGTAATTGCTGCCTCCTGAACTGAAAAGCTCTCAAGGCCTAGATATTTTCATCCAGTCCTGTCTCTGGCAGGAGAGCAGGAGCAGCAGAAATTGCTGACGTACTTTCAGTTCAGCTTCTCATGACTTTTAGAAACTTATTCTGTCGTAGCAGAAAAAGTGCTGTACTTGTCATTGCCTAAATGTTGTTGTGTGATTTTTTTTTAACTTTGCTTAAGTGTAACCATTTTTGAGTCTGAAGAAAATAGAGGTAAAACATTTTTCCCTTGATAAAGAAAAATTGCTTAAAATATTTGCCTGCCAAAGCAAGAAAGAAATGAGAGTTGAAAACAAAAGAAAAGCTCTGTATCAAGAATTGGCTTTGACTGCAATAGAGAAAAGTGGTTTTAATTGGTTCGAGATGCCTATCTTTCTATTTTTTTGTTTTGTTTTGTTTAAATCACATACTGAGAATTAATAGTTTGGTTGCCTTTCTGAGAAATTCTTCCCCTTTGCCTTTTTTTTCTTTTTAAGTATTTTGAAATACATTTTTTCAAAATACTAGGGACATCCAGTGCTGTGGGAAAATCTCCTGTGACTCTTGTAAGATGTCAAGGAGATGTAAGACAGCTTCGGTATACTCGTAGGAAAAAAACCACCCATATGATTCAATATCACATTACTTGAGGAATGTGTCTTACTGGGCTATTTTGATGCTACTCGATGAAATACAATGTTACTTGGAGTAAGCAAGATAAATGAATCTGCCTATAACATCTATTTCCCTTCAGCTGCAAAAAATCCTGGGTGGGGGATTCAGATTTTATGAGCTGTTTTCAGGTAGAAAAGTAATGGAAGGTGCTGAGAGGGAGGCGAGGGGCAAGGAGCCTCCTTTTCCCTGGGCTCTGCACCTCCTGTAAATGCTGTTATTCTACTCATACAAAAGAAAGGAATATGCATTTATATATTTCAAAGACACAGGCAACACCCTAAAACAATTAAGAAGGGAGAAACAAGAGAGGCTTTTTGTGTCCACTGCCATGGCTCAGTCACACTGGGCTGCGGCACGGAGTCCGGGTGTGTTTGGGGGATGTAGCAGCAGGCACAGTGTTAGGTGCCTGGTAAAGGGCTGGACAGACTGCTGCTAGGTACCCTTCCAGGAGGTCTGCTCCTCTATGGAACAGCAATGCCTTAGTGGCATCACTGACTCTCCCTGTCTCTCAGAGCATCAGCCTGACGCCCCCAAAGCAGCTGCTGCCAGAGGTGCGTGGCGTTTTGCGGCACGGTCTACTCGGCAATTCTGCGTTCACTTGTAACATGCCTCTGCAAAACAAATGTAGCTCTGGTTTAGACATCGCTCCAGTTATGAGGTCAGTGTTGCAGTTTGAAGTGCTGAGCCAACCTGGTGTTTTAATTCAAATTTCATTTGAGATGTCTTTGATCCTTCTGTTCTTAAGGAAAATAATCACCGTCTTTAGGGTTCCTTTACACTTCTTGAGATTATAGATCAAGGCTAGGGAGGCAACAGTGTTCTTGAATAAAAATTAAAGTAAAAAGGTGAAAAACGTAGATTTTCGTGGAACAATCTTAAGCCCTTTACATAGGTCAAGGTCATGATATCTAAATAAATGGGATACAAAGTTCCCCGTGCTACTGTATGCCCTCCTTAGATCTTTCTTAGGTTCACTCCATAGAGGAAAGCAGGAGCATCCCACCCCCACTGTGAGCAGGAAGGGACTGCAGTGAGTAGGAAGTTACCAAGTGCTAACAACCAAGCTGATGCAGAGGAGGTGGCATGCATCCCACATTGTAAGGCTGGAGCAGATTGTGGCCTTCCTGTTCTAAGGGAGAAGTAATTCCTTCACAACTATATTCGTTGGATAGTAGGAAGACTTTTATCTAGAGGCATAATCTGTTCCTTAGGGCTTCTACTGAATTCAATTAGAGATAGGTTGTTGTTTTTTTCTGTCTGTTTTTCCAACTCAAGCACTAAATTATGATCTGAGATTACTTCTAGACTGGGAGTTTGACAACATTCCCGTAGTCCACTTTGGTAAAATAGGACTGGCATCTAGCACAGAATATATACAATAGCTTTGAAATGTTTATGGTCACATTAGATTGGGTAGAGGGATATGACCTTGCCCTCCCCTTCCCCATACTTCTCTATTTTTCTCACTGCAAGAGCAGTTATTTTTGTTTCAGACTGTTCAGGTTTAAGGAAACCACTAATTTATATAGGGCATGCTCAGAGGCTTAGCATAATCATTCCCAGAGTAACATGAATGTTTCCATTAGCATAATTATGCCCATACTCATTACATGATTCATATTCTTATAATTTTTTTTAGGAGTCACAATTCCCCACTTTATTAGATTTGTCTTTTCTGAAGAATTGTTCTAATTTTTTTAATCATCCCTTATTTTTCAATTTAACTTTCAGAGGTGAAATGGGAAATTTGGTTTCTTTCTGAGTAACTTCCCCTAGCTGAGACTGTGACCTGAGTCACTATAAGTTATGTGAGGAGAAACTAGAACTGAAGCCTATGGCTCTCAAAAGCTGTACCCACCTGATTTTCCTATCATGTTTGCCTTTCATTTTTGGTTCCTAACAGATAGGGCTAGAGTGGCATTCTGATCTGTACTCTCTGCACTCTCACTGTTTCCTTCTAGTTGTTAAAGGATCATATCACCCTGTCCTGGTTTGGCTGGGACAGAGTTAACTCTCTTCTTAGTAGCTGGTACAGTGCTGTGGTTTGGATTTAGTGTAAGAATGATGTTGATAACACACTGGTGTTTTAGTTGTTGCTAAGTAGTGCTTATCTTAAGCCAAGGACTTTTCAGTTTCCCATGCTTTGCCAGCAAGCAGGTGTGCAAGAAGCTGGGAGGGAGCATAGCCGGGGCAGCTGACCTGAACTAGCCAAAGGGGTATTCCATACCATGGAACGTCATGCTCAGTATATAAACAGGGGGGAGTTGGCTGGGAGGCGCGGATCGCGGCTCTGGCATCGGTCAGCAGGTGGTGAGCAATTGCATTGTGCATCACTGTTTTTTTTCTCCCCCCCTCCTTTTTTTGTTATATTCCTTTTCATTACTATTATTATTGTTATATTTCATTATTACTATTGTTAGTATTATATTTTACTTTAGTTATTAAACTGTTCTTATCTCAACCCACGAGTTTTCCTTTTTTTTCCTTTCCTCCTCCTGACCCCACTGGGAGGGGGGAGAGGGAAGCGGCTGCGTGGTGCTTAGTTGCTGACTGGGGTTAAACCACGACACACCCCTGCACCTTCCTAACTGAATCCAGAAATACATATTGTTCCAGTTTCAAATGCTGCAATGTGAGTGCATATAGACCTAAACAGAAGCTGAATGGACCATTTAGCAGACATCAGTTTCCTGTATCCAACTGCTTACACACAGAAACCCAATAGGGCTTAGCTGACACAAACTATGATGGGTTTCTTCAGGCTTAAAGAGGTTGCCATATCCTATTTTAGAACAGCTGCTACATAACTCTTCGTCATATGGCAGCCTTTAGGAAACTGTCCTGTAAGGGAAAACCCCCCATATTTTAGAAGTCTCATATATATATATATATGTAATATTGTCATTGTTTAACCCCAGCCAGCAACTAAGCACCACACAGCCACTCACTCACTCCCCCCCAGTGGGATGGGGGAGAGAACTGGAACCGTAAAAGTGAGAAAACTCATGCGTTTAGATAAAAACAGTTTAATCAGTAAAGCAAAAGCCGTGCACACAAGCAAAGCAAAACAAGGAATTCATTCGCTGCTTCCCATGGGCAGGCAGGTGTTCAGCCATCTCCAGGAAAGCAGGGCTCCATCATGTGTAACAGTTACTTGGGAAGACAAATGCCTTAACTGCAAACATCCCCACCTTCCTTCTACTTCCTCCAGCTTTATATGCTGAGCATGATGTCATATGGTATGGAATATCCCTTTGGTCAGTTGGGGTCAGCTGTCCTGGCTGTGTCCCCTCCCAACTTCTTGTGCACCCCCGGCCTCCTCGCTGGTGGGGTGGGGTGAGAAGCAGAAAAGGCATTGACAGTGTGTAAGCGCTGCTCAGCAATAATGAAAACATCCCTGTATTATCAACACTGTTTCCAGCACAAATCCAAAACATAGCCCCATACTAGCTACTATGAAGAAAATTAACTCTACCCCAGCCAAAACCAGCACAAATATTTTTTTTTTAAATCATTTGAGCTTTCAGGATGATTTCTCCAAAGAAGGTGTCTTGATTTGCATGCCATTGAAAATCCTGGGTCCCAAGAAACAAAGTTAAACAATGTGATTATGTTTCCTACACCCAGGTCTGGATTTCTAAGGGGGAGGGAAGGAAGAGGGTGACAGTGGAAATGCAAAGCTGCAGTATTTCTTCCATTACTTCTTACTTGTGGGGAACTGATCCCAGGAAAACAATGTCCTACCTTCTATATTCCATATGCAAAATACTATTATGTTTGCAGCTTTGTATCAGTCAAATATGATCGACATTCTTTTCCCCAGTGCTAGCACATTTCTGTGTGTTGCTCTTGTTTTTACATGGACAGAGACGTGACAGAGTTTTCACCTTCCCAGTTAGAATAGTGCATGTTTTCTGGCAGTTCCCTGGTTAGGAGAAGAGGCTGGGAGCTGGATTCCTCTGCTCAGTGTGACTCTCCAAGTGTGTTTTTTGGTCAGAATCACCAGCCAATTTGAACATGGTCTGGAGGACTGGCCTCTGCTTGGCCTCAGGAAGTCCTCATTAATACTCACTGCTGCTGAATGACTGCCAACACTCAACTATCAGGAGAGAATGAAGATTCACAGTGTCTAAGTTCAGACATCTAAATTAGGTTGGAAATTTATACTCCATACAAAGGGATTCCTTCATCTGGAACTCTGAATTAACTAACTAAAAGGAGTAGACTTAGGTGGAGTGACTACTCTCCTTTACCAAAACAATTAGTACCTTTGCCTCAGTTGGTGAAAGTCCAAATAGTTCCACTGAAGCCGATGGATCCTCACTCCATCTTCACCATTGCACAACTCCTCGTGTCCCTTTTTCCAATGTGTTCAAAAAGCAGAAATACACCTACAAGGGCAAGAAGTGGCTTTTATCAGAAAGGTTACTGTTTATTCCATCTCAGTGTGGCAAATTGCTGTGCAGATGTCTTTGAAGAGTTGGACTTGGAGCTTCAAACTGTTTCATCATCCAGCCATTTACTTATTTTTTTCTCAGAATTTGTTGAAGTCTGTGAATGTATAATTTATGATGCTTCCCTCTGTCTTGTGACAATGAACGCCAATGGGCTTCTTGAAGCAGGAGCTTATCCTTTGAGAAGCACTTAACTGAAGAGCTCACTTCTTAAACTGCAGTCATCCTCCATTCTACCTTCAGGATCCACAAACTTGATGGCTTCGAGCACCTGCAAAAATTTCCCTCATAGTGACATTTTGGTGAGATACGAACCTAGTGAAGCTGCTGATCTCTCTTTGAGTCCCTAAACTTTCTTACTATATGAGCTACTGCCTCCTGGCAATACCATTTTGCTGATGCTATCTTTTTCTTTGACATTCAGGCTGGCTACTATTCTTACCCATCAGAGCTAAACAGAGTTCGTACACTGCAGCTGGGGTAACAATGCCTGGTTTTGTTCTTTGTTTCATTTCTTCCTGCCACCAGCACAGGTATCATTCTGTAGGATCTTTCCAGTCTCACCAGAAGGCCCTTCCCATGTAAAAAACTGAGGTTTTATATGTCCCTATATTGGGATATTCATGGCTTTAAAAAATGTTGTTTTGGGAGTGAGGTGACTACTACTCCATGAGAAATTGCTCAAAGATATGTCTGTGTTAAGTCCTTTGTATTACCTAAGCTTAACCAAGGTTGGGAATGTAGTCCTTCTAACGTCCCTCTTACTGTCAGTTGAATAGAAACACACTGTTAGATAATGATGTAGTCCACCTAAAGTCTGGGGTTACATCTCTGTCCCTCCATTGATGATAAGAGAGAGTACAGTTGTTTCAATTAAGTGAGACGATTCCAGGTCTGAGTATTGAGAACAGAACAAAAATTTGCTGAAGAACTAATAACCATCCCTGACTCATACTGCTTCTCAGAAAGGACATTCAAAGTCTGTATGCTTGTTTCTTCTCTTTTTTTTTTATTCATTAATTTTTTCAAATAAACCCACAAGTGCAACAGATTATGCATTATTCTCCCTTTGGAAAAATAAATAATTGTTGTTTTATTTATCTTCATTTACTGTTATATGGATGTTCAGGACCAGATGTGGTTTGATTTTTAAATGTTCTTTATGTTGAGGAGTATATTATGAGTGGAGCTCCTCACAGAATCAAAGAATAACAGGTTGGACTAGAGGTCACCTATCCCAAATTCTTGCTCAAAGCAGCTCCAGTCAGATCAGGTGCTCAGGGCCATGCCTAATCAGGTTTTGAACATCTCCAAGGATGGAAATTCCACAGCCTCTCTGTGCAACCCTTTCCAGTGTTTGACCACCCTCTTGGTAGTTTGGGTTTTTTTCCCCCTTATACTAAACTGGAATTTCCCATGTTCCAGCTTATGTCTGTTGACTTTCATCCTGCTCAGAGAAGTTGTGGATGCCCCATCATTGGAAGTGTTCAAGGTCAGGTTGGACGGGGCTTTGAGCAACCTGATCTAGTGAAAGATGTCCCTGCCCATGGCAGGGGGCGGTTGGACTAGATGATCTCTAAAGGTCCCTTCCAACCCTTCCATATCATTCTGTGATTCTATGATTCTATGATCCTTCCTCTGTGCACCTTTGAGAAGAGCCTGGCTTAGTCTTCTCTACCCCGCTTGTAACATTGTTGTACATAGCAATAAGGCGTCTGCCCTGGTTTTGGCTGGGATAGAGTTAATTGTCTTCCTAGTAGCTGGTACAGTGCTGTGTTTTGGATTTAGTGGGAGAATAATGTTGATAACACAGTGATGTTTTAGTTGTTGCTAAGTAGCGCTTATCCTAAGTCATGGATTTTTCAGTTTCCCATGCTTTGCCAGCAAGCAGGTGTGCAAGAAGCTGGGAGGGAGCATAGCCAGGACAGCTGACTCCAACTAGCCAAAGGGATATTCCATACCATGGAACGTCATGCTCAGTATATAAACGGGATGGAGTTGGCAGGGAGGGGCAGATCGCTACTCAGGCATCGGTCAGCAGGTGGTGAGCAATTGCATTGTGCATCACTTGTCTTTTCTTGGGTTTTATTTCTCTCTTTTTTTGTTATATTCCTTTTCATTGCAATTAGTATTATTATATTTTTATTATTCTTAGTTAGTATTATATTTTATTTTACTTTAGTTATTGAACTGCTCTTATCTCAACCCACGAGTTTTACCTTTTTTTTTCCCGATCCTCCTCCCCATCCCACTGGGAGGGGGGAGCGGCTGCATAGTGCTTAGTTGGTGGCTGGGGTTAAACCACAACAGTGTCTCCCCAGAATTCCCTTCTTCAGGCTGGACAAACCCAGCTCTCCTAGCCTCTCTTTGCACACTGTGGGCTCCAGGCTCCAACCAGCTTGGTAGTCCTCTGATGGACTCGCTCCAAGTCTGTGGACAAGTGTCTGTCTTGTACTGTGGAGCTCAAAACTGGACACAGCAGCCCAGTATCCCCAGGTCCTTTTTTGCAAAGCTGCTTTCCAGCTGGTTGGACCTCTGCCTGTACTGATGATGGGGTTATATCTCCCCACAGAAGGACTTGGCATTCACTTTTGGTCATCTTCATGAAGTTCTCATCAGCCCCTTTTTCCGGCCTGCCTATATCACTTTGAATAGCAACCCTGTCCTTCAGGGACTGACCAGTTTGATATTGTCCAGAAACTTGCTGAGAGTGTCCCATCATCCAATGTCATTAATAAAGACACTGAACAATATTGGGGCTTGTATTAATCCCAGAAGGACAGCACTAGTAACTGACTGTCAGTTGGACTTCATACTGCTTTGTACCATACTTTGAGCCCAATGATCCAGCCAACTTTCCATCTATGTTTTTGTCCACTTCCTCAGTCACTTTCTAGGCCCATCTACCTGGAAAAAATATTTTGCACTGGGAAGAGAAAGTCTCTGCTTTGGTTATTCAAATACTTTATGTACAATAAAAAATTTTATTTTGTTACTATTTCATGCAGAATTTTCTTTATTAAATAAAAATCAGCATCTGAAATGTTTTTCTTTTGGATTATTAGTATCTTTGATTCAAAGAGCCCATTTTAATATAGATATGGTTTAACATTTCATGGAAACCCACAAAGGGAAGTGGATAAGGTTGAAAACTACATGGGTTAAGCTTATTTTGTTTTATTTTATTTTAAAGTTATACATTTTTTTCACACATCTCTTGTAATAACATGTGCCATCTCCAGGGTGAAACGTATTTGAGATCGTTGGATGAAAAGCACTCAGTAGCAGCAATGACCTGTTGCCAGCATGATGAAGAAAATGGGTTTTTTTCTATATTATTCTAATATTTCTTTAACAGAGAGAAAAAAATAAAAAAATAACTGGACTCCTGAAATGTTGCCTCTACTCTCATAAACTGAAAATCTCTTATTTCTTTTCTGTGACAAGTGCACTTTAAAGAAACAAGAGAACATGAGCTACTTTCCCATCCATTTAGCTGTGAACGAGTCCCATGACAAATGAGTACCCTAGGTAGACTCTGGAGTTAGTCACCAGAGCCCCCTCTGTGACTTCCCTGATGACTTTACTTTTATTATTGCATAGCAGGACTATAATGCCAGAGTGACTGAGTAAAGCACACAATAAATTCTTTACTCCCCCTACATACTGAGACAAGGTGTGATATAACTCTATCACGTATGAGGTATCGCTTGCTTGTGGCAATGCCGAGCCACCTCCTTGGACTCCAGGCCTCTTAATGTTACAGTGCAAGTAACCCCTTTTTGGTCAGTGAAATGAATCAGTAAAATTCAGCCTACATATAAGTAAGTGCTTGCAGCATTGGGGCCTGACTCTGTGGTATTTGCAAGGAAGCACTTGTTGACAAAGGTACAGTTCATCTGATACCTGGCTAGGTCAAGGCTAAGCAATGTTCTTATTTGGGTACATTTTGATCACTGCCACGTGCACAGGAAAATCTGTGGTGGTGTTGTATGCATGTTTATTGTAACCTAACAAACAGAGAGTCACCCATTAATCATCAAAATAGACATTGTCCTACTGAAACAGTTCAGATGTCCTTGTCCTATGTCCATCTCTTGTGTACGCTAATACTGGTTGCTTTGGAGGAAAGCAAAAGTAACCTTGCAGAACAATTATGCCATACATTGGCCCAGGAAATGTTCCCTCTTAGTGACCACTATATATCTAGATTATACCCTGAAACATGGGGGATTAAATCCTAGAAAGCTGAATTTAATCTTTAAAATGTGGATTTGAGTACTGAGCATCTTTGCTGCCTACACGTTTGTGTAGCTTTTTCTGAGTCCTGTAACCTGCCTTGATGTTGCAACACGCTGATAATGAAAAACGTGGAGGGAGCAGAAGGAGGAGAGAGAGGGTGTATTCACATCACTTACCTTCTAACTAGGTAATGGAGCTGTATCAGTTAAGAGGTTTGTTTCCCTGGGCTCCCTGTATTGCTAATGGAGACAAATGGATTCCTCCAGAGAGGGGCTCGGGGCGGAAGTGCCACTTTGGTACTCTGACCCCTTCCAGGGTGGAGTTGTCCTTTCTCTCTCTGCTGATTGCACAGACAGCACAGAAACATTAACCTGCTGCCTGAAGCTGTCACTCCCACAGGTGGCAACGGCTTCCATTGTGCAATATCCTTTTCCAGTTTCCTATATGCATGTGTAAGAACCAGGGCTATGGTCTGAATTTTTTCAGTATCCACAAAGGGCCTTTGGAGGATGAGGAGTAAGGGTAGCAAGGTGAAGAGTAAATGCTAAGAAACAACACCTGGAAGTGAGGCCACGTTGTACTTATTTGACTTGACTGCTTACATTGCAACTCTGTTTTCCAGGTTTCAATAACAATTCCATATGGCTGTGGCTGAACCATCTCATGCTACTTTTACTGACTTTTTAATATCTAACAAAATGCTTTGAATCAATATATCCAATAGGGTGTCTCGGTGATGTTGTGTAAAGTAATGAATGATTAAATAAACCTAGAGCTAAAAATGGATTTTTAAAAGATTTTTAATCTTATCCCCTTTCTGTTGCTAGATTCGTGCTGTTACAGTTAGAGCAGCCAGTGGCTGTTTAGAAGTATGGTGCGTACAAGCCCACGTTATAGTGATAGCTGGGCCCATATATGCTCAGCTTTGTGTGTTGGCTTAGTATGATTAACTACAGCACAGAGTGCTCCCACAGCTGGAATCCTATGGAGAACCCTGGCTGGTTGTATACCTGCCTTAACCTGTTGAAAATGACTGCAGAAAATGGTAGGTAATGGGCTTCTGAGCCCACAGTATTTCGATTCATTTTAATAGTCGGATATAGAGGGATTGCTAAGAATGAGCTAAGTACAGAAATAAAGTAAGCCAGTCTGGGGCAGAGCCAACATTTAACAGTCCTTATCTATATGACCATATAATGGTTGGTGCTAATCTCAGCTTCTGCTTTAAGTAAAAGTGAGCTGTCAGTACTTTTCCAGGGGAAGTAGCCCTTGAAGCATTTATCTATTGCTAGGGGTGAAACTGTTACAAGTTCATCAATGGTGTGCTCATAGCTGCTTGTATTAAGACTGATGAAATGTGAAAACCCTAGCTGCAGCTCCTGTGAGAATTGGAGGTAGACAGGGGACCTCAAAGAACCTGAAGGATGTGTGGTTCCTAACAAACAGCTTTCCCCAGCACACTTGTTTTCTTGTTTACTCCTTCAACAGATTTGCATCCTCTTTGTCCATTCAGGGAAATTTGCCTGTTTTAGAGAAGGTAAAACCAACCCTACATGGTCATTTGGAAAATTGTCGCTTTGATGGGGAAGTGCAGCCCACCAGCTAAATCAGAACCTCCATATTAAACTCAGTCTTTCTGGATAGCCTTCTGCTCAGTTTCAAATAATGCCAACCTGGTTACACTAAACTCCTTAGTGAAGCCAGTGCTTGATCATTTTGTTTTCTGTTTCTACATGTGTCATACCTAAGGAGCGGGTATAGAGAAGTCCAAAGAGGAAAGAAAAACACATATTTCTTTGAATGTCTGCTCTTACAGCACATGATGGCCTCTACTCCTTTTTCTGAGCTCCAGAGCCCTCTGCTTTTATCATCTTTCCCACTCCTGTGGCCCTTTTGGAGTAGCTTGCCTAACCAGCCAGCTTCCTCACCCTTTCTATAGCACCAGAATCCCCAGGGTTATCCATGTCATTAGAAAGAAAGCACTCAACTTTTTGTCAGCAAAAAAGGGCAACCTCTCCGTAGCCAAGCTTATCCTAAGGTCCAAAGGCACCCCACAAAAGCAGAGCCATAGAGGGGTTCAGTGGCTATGGTGCCTTATGTCTGCAGCCATTGAATTCCAACCTCCATTTCACGCTCTATCTCTGTGCTCTCAAATCTCTGTAAGTTAGTTTGGATGGCATTGTCTGTGAATATGACTATAAAAGGTAGGATTTATGCATTTCTGATTCAACTGCAAGTATATTAGACTGAATCAGAAACATCCTGAGACAAATGGAGAAATATTTGTTTTCAAAGATACATGTGAAAGTTCTGCTCTGTAGAGCATTTTATGACTCATTCAAAGAGGTGGGTTTTTTTCTCACACATCGCCTCATTCTCTAACTTCCCAACTTGTTTGCTGCCGCCTTGTTTTTCAGAAGATTTTCATCTCTGAATTGCCATCAGGTTCTTCCTCAACATCAGTGCAAGAATCCAGTAATGGTGATGGAATTTTGCACAAACACAGATTTCCATCTGAGCATTCACATTGTCTATGTTGTGTTCAATTTTTTGAATGAAGTAGGGGCAAAGAAACAGTAGTAAAGGATTTTCTTAAAAGTTGCTTTGGCTTTATAATTGGGAACCTTACCAACATTACTATTGCCTGTTATACCAGAAAGAGTAGTCTTGGGCAAAGACCTATAAAGAAAGTTGCTCCAGTAACTGATGATTTCTTCTCTTCAAAATGTCTTGCATTGTGTTACGGTGTTTGCTCCTACAAATACAAATTCAAAGCTGTAGGACTACTTTCAAATATAATACTCCAGCACAGTAAGTGTTTACTAGAAACTTTCTACTGATGAAATGAGGTGAAGAATGAATACCATTTGCCAAAAGTCAGCAGAGGGATTCAGTGATGGAGCAAAGTTCAGAAATTTGCAACTTCTGACTTGGATGACTCTGCTCACACCACACCTGTGACTTAAGTTATGATAATAATAACAACGCTTATTTTTTTTCACCATTTTTGCCTTTGAGTAATTGCCAGGAGTCTCACTCTGCAGTCTGGAGACAGCAGAGACTGTGTTTTGCAATTAAAAGTTAGGGAGTTTTTAATGAGAGCTCCAAGGCTGATTCATAGTTCAAAGTTATGCAGAAGGTTTCTTTTTCTTTTTCTTTCTCTCTTTTTTTTTTTAATCAAAAGCAGATCATTCATTTTTATCTCAGACAAAAATATGATAATGGCTAATTCATTGGGCGGGGAGAAGGAATGTAGGGAGTTACTGACAGAATTTAAATAAAAAATTTTAGAGGTCTAATATTTTATTTCATTTCGGAAATGTAATAAATCTTATAAAAGGCCTTACACAATTTCTCCTTGAAGATATTGCACTGTGATAACGATGCCATGCCCTTGCCAGCCAATTTCATGATTTGTTCAGGTTATTCCAATAATATCTACATTTCACGGGAGAGTATTTACATTCAAATCTTCCCTGAGATTTGTCATGCCCTGTTGTCATCATGTTTTCTCCTGTGTCACCTTCAAGGACTGATAGGGCATGAAAATCTGTAGGAATAAACAGGACTTGAAATCCCCAGTGAAAGAAGCTGCGCCTCAGCCCTGTGGGGAGCTGAGCTCCTTCACTCCCACTGATGTCATTAGCGTTCCAGGAGACTCAGCATTTTGGGGAGGATGCTCAGTGCCTAGCAGAATTAGGATGTAATTGCCAATTTCAAGCCAATGTATAGAACCATGTCTCAGGCCAGGAGATGGGAAGGAAGTAGCAAGCTGGTTACAGAGAGTCATATGTAAACATCACCGGTTGCTTTTGTAGAAGTAGTTGTCCCTTTGGAGAGCAACTTTTTCATTTCTAAACACTCCTACCCTGTAGTAATATACTGAAGGTTACTGAAAAAGAAGTACATCTATGCTCCCAGAAACATGTATTCTCTCTAGCTAGCGTGTTTGATTCCTGAAAATGGAAAGGAGTGCAGAGAATAAAAATGGCTGTGTTTAATCAGATTAAATGGATATCTTATTAATTATTCCACATAATTGGAATCTTTCACAAACTGAAAGAACTGACCTCTAGTATAGCACGGGAGAAACTGGGAGTTTATTGATAAGATTGGGGCTAATGGGGGAATTTTAGAGGATAAAGACAGGTCTGGGACAGGTATGAGAGACTAAGAAGACAGTGATTGGAAATTACAGTGTAATGGATCCACTAACAAGAGATAAATAATTTAGGGTCTGTCTTTATAGTCAGGGACAGTTACTTTCAGAACATTTTTTGTTTGCTCATTAACCAGCCAGATCAGACCATGGACTGGCAAGATGCTTGAAATATGCTTTAAAAAACTTTAAACTTTAAGGAAACTTATTTTGCAACCTGAATACTCAGTTTGTGAGGTGTGTAGGTGTGGTAGGCTATGAAAGTGAGGAAGTAGATCCTTAAAGGGTTGGTTTTTTTCTGAGTTAGGGTTTTTTGTTTCAAAATCTTAAAAATATTTTACATTTGAAAGCAAAACCATTTCTGGTCAAAGCAAAACATGTGGAGATAAAGATATATAGGATTTCCTCATTCCCTCAAATAATCTTATAAACTTATCACACTTTCAAGATAGCAGTAGTATACAGAAGGGTGGGGTATGTGCCTAGTTTTGTGGTTAATTGGCATTTTCCATTTGTAATAGTGTAATGAATGTGCTAACTTTGTTTATATTTAATGCATGATAAATCATCCCCCCATCTATAACTGAATGAGGGTTGAAACAACTGTTAAAATATATAGTGTTTTAGACACCTAAAAAGTGCTGTCTTCAACAGCAGTCCTCATTAGAGCTATGCTATGGCCCACACGTAGCACTGACCTCTGTCCATAGCCATAACTCTCACTGGCATCACTCTGAGCACCCCTGCATATTTGAGCATAACCTTACACTATGTGTGCATGGAGAATGCAAGTGTATTTTTATGATGAATGCCAGAGTCCATCAGGAAATAACTACATGGTCTTACATGAAATTGCGACAAGTGTAACTGCAGGCAAGGAAAGATCTTGAGTAGAGCCCTGTAATTTTTTCCATTCTTAGTTTGCAAGGCTGATTTCCCTGCTGCTCCTCATAAACTGTGCTCAGTGCAAAGTTGCCGCTATGAGAAAGGAGGGACTCAATACCCTACAGACAACATCCATTCCTTCCCAGCTGGCCCCCATCCCAGAAGGAAAAGGGCTTGCTGTTGTAATGTCTTCATGGCAGTGACAAGCATTGAGTGCAAGTACAGCTATATGGGCTGTTCAAACTGCCTGCAGCTGTCCGAGCACACGTTTGGGCGCTAAGGCTGGTCTGTACTGCTAAGTGATGAGCGAGTCCTGGAGCAGACCTATGAACATCGAGCCCCTTGATGTGCACATTTTCCTTTTTTCTAGACAGCTGGATGCAGTGTGGCTTGATCCAGAAACATGCCAGAGGTCCTTGCAAAGTGAGGTCCTAAACCTTGAGCTTTCTACCACAGGAGTGCTCGAGGACAGAGCCCCTCAGCTGTGTCTGAGTGGGCACCCGGGCACCAACACTGAGGGCGGGTGGGAGGCTGAGTCGCTGCACGTACTTGAACCATGCTCATTTCTTGATGCAGGCACCATACATGATGGTGTTTAAAAGGAACCTATGGTCAGAATTAGCAAATGCAATTTACACAGCCCCAGCACTTGACTGCTTGTCAAAAATTCCCTCCGGTGGGCATTCCTTGCTCAATTTGTTCAAAGAGACAGAGCCAGTCTTTGCCAACTAGGCGGTGTTACACATCCCAACATTAGCATATTTCTATTAAAACATATGTTATTTTGTTCAATTATGACACGTTTCTTGATTCTTAGCCTGAAGCGGTATTTGAGATATCACCCCAATACTCCGTAATTATAAAGATATATCCTATACATTGCACTGAAAAATTGTAAGACTTGAAGAGCATACAGACTACTCAGGCATTCTATTCTTTGAGTACAGTATAGAGAATAATTATGGTTTCTCATATTCTCCGAGTAATTAATTTGAAGAATTTAATTATATTTTTTGTATTAATTATTAATGTATTATTCACCCAGCATAGTCAGTTCATAATTCATAGATGTATTAGTCAAGTAATTTAGTTGATGAATTTCATAGTTGTGAATAAGTTATTCAATTTTTTTAATTATTCACTCAGCTCTAGGAGTATCTGTTGACTCTTGAATATTAGCTGTAGTATGGCAACTTCTTTTTTCGGAAGGTATTGTGAACACCTGATATTAAATCCAAAAGCTAGTGAAATGCTGTCCAGCCCTGAAATGTGTATTTATGTAAGGTTACTTTACAAATAAATGGCAGTTTAATCTGATTAGCAAATCCAGATTTGGGATCTTTATGCCTATTTAAATTTAAACTTCATTTTTCTTACAGTATGTTCTCATAAACTAAGGGTTTTTTTTCTACATTTTCCCCAGATTTAAACTTACATAGGAACCTATGGCAAAATCCAGTCCTTACATTTACCTTTCACTAATGCCAGAATTACACCCATGATGACATACCCATTCATTATTCTATGAGTTTTGTCATCAGTTTTATGCTCAGATAATTCTGTTTATATCAGGAAACCTCTAACCAGGGTAAAAGAGACTAGAAATAAGGTTTCTACAGTATGCTGCCCGTTCAGCAGGATACTTTAGCTTAGCCTAAACAGTAAGTATATAAGTGGCCTAGACAATTTCCAGGGAAAATAATCTCATCACACTGGGAGCAGCCCCTCTGGATGTATATCAGGTAACAATTTTGTTGTGGCAGAGGAATAAGACACAGGATGAATTATCAAATCTTTCCATATCTAGATTTAGTGATTATATCACATAACTGGGGTCCATAATGCTGGTGGAAAATCAGAGGAGAATGCATGTACATATGTGTGGTTTTATGTGTTTTTTTAGACAGAGAGTGTCTTGTGTGTGAGTATATAACATAATAGTCAATAATGGGAAATAACAGAGCAACTGAAAAGCTCTGAGTGAAATATACTTTATTCATAATGTTTCTGGGTCCCTTATTCTGCTAAACAAAGTGATTTCCATTAATTATTTTTTTTTACAATCACAGCTTTCTGTCTAAGAAAAGTTTGTCCTGTATTCTAAAAAAAATATTGCAATAACTTTAATGCTTGGAAAGGTTTTAATGGTAAGCGTAACACTGTAACACTGATCTTTGGAATGCAATGCATAGTTTGAGATTTTCTTCCCTGTATGGACCTCAGGGAGGTTTTTCTTTTTAGCAGCTCTAAAAACAATAAAGCCATTTTTTCAGAAGAACCCTGAATTTAGAATACATTGCTTCCAAGTTCTCTGCATATTAATGTTATCACGTTTACCATTTGTGTACTGCTGTTTCATACAGCCTCAGTGTCTATGTTAAATCCAAAACACAGAGGTTTATGCCAAACCTTTCAAGATTTCCAAATCCATGATTACGATACAGTATTCTAAAAGAAAAATCTCCAGCTACAGGTTGCTTCTTTCACTGAGGAAGGTGCTTGTGTTTTGGGTTGTTACCTCACTAGCAGGCAGTCCATATGGTGCTAAATTCTGTAAACTAACTATAACTAGGTATAAAATTCATAGGGAAAAAATGTAATTTATCACAAGTGCACAGCTGGTGTCTGCTTCTAAGTGGTTGTTTCCTAATCTGATACCAACCTATTCACAGCCTTAGTATGTTATTGAGCTATAAAATCAATAACAAATAACATGCATGATCCCCTGAGAGATTAACCATTTATTCCAGCTGTGAAGAACAAATGAAGGTTAAAGCAAAGGAGCTGCTTTAAGAAAGGTGCGTGCATGTTTATAGATGTGTGTGCACATGAAATGAAACAAAGTAAGCCTCTTTTAGATTAATTGATAATAACTGCAATAACAACATAGGGTGGTTTGTTTGTTTTTAATTAGGGTTGTTTTTTTAAGCAGCTGATTTTCAAGCTCAGATTTACATGCAGTTTGCTTTCTGTGTGCTCCCAAAAGTGCTTGATATGTGATTTATATTTGTTCTTTTCCCCAAATGTTTCAGTATTACTTTGCTCTTTTCTTTAATCGCAACTAATATCTCAGGGAGTACTGCCTGGGGCAGACTGAGCATAAGCACCGAAAGCTGCAACAGTAAAAAAAACAGTGGACGAAATTGTCATGCCCTTTCTTCCTGGCTCACAGCTGTAAAAGCTGTGGATGTTTTAATGTGTGCATGTGCAACGGGAAGGAAGTGAGAGATCAGAGTCGTGGTGAGCAGTGGCAAGGGTGAGAAATGAGTGGAAGGAGAGCAAGGGGGGAGTGGACTGGCTCCGGGTGGGCAGAGGGGCGTGGGGGGGGGTGACCAAGGGACCTGGCGGGGCATCGGGGGAGAGATGCAGGCAGCGCGTGGCATGCTGGCCTGTGAAAAGGGGACCGGGGACTAGTGGAACTGCCACAGGATTTTGCAGTATTCCTAGGGATTGATTGTGCTCGCAGCATCTAAAACCTCATTTTTTGAGCAAAATACAGGTCTTAGCCTTAGATGTGGCAGAACCAAACTGAAAGCAGTGGTTCTAAAGGGAAAAAAAACTCCTTCTGAGTCAAATTCCTTGCTGTTTGATGTGCAAAGATATCTGATATAATCTTAACACCAAGACTCTGTCTTTCTCCCTGCACAGCAGTTAGAAAGATGCTATTACAATTTTAATCAAATCAAGCATTCCTCCTGTGATCCTTGGATTTTTTCAACCCTCTGCCTGACAGTGCTTAGCCCCTTGTACCAGTTGGTCTGCCTCCTTTATCTCTGAGTTGGTTGCAATTCATCGTTTTGCATTGTATGTAGTTTGTAAAGCACTTTACAATGAAAGACGCTTGTGGTGGTTTTGCTTTAGCCTAATTTCATCTACTGCAGAAGTGCTATTCCTAGTTTTGCTGAAACAAGATCAGAATTTGACCTCAAAACCCCCCAGTGTGAACAGTATTATTTATACTTATTTTGTAGAAGGATAAATTGAAACACCAGGTTTAAGTGACTTGCCTAAAGGCATGAAGCTTCTCAGTGCCAGACTTGAACGCATGAATCCAGATGCCAATGTCCTTGCTCTAAATGACAGATGAACTCTGCAATCAGGATTGTGCTCAGATAGAAAAATCTACTGTCATCCACGGACTTATAAAACCAATTTAAGCCAGGGAAGAGTCAGGCCTCAGCCTACTTTCCAGGAGCAGAAAAGCAGTGCTGAACTGCTTCTTTTCCTGTAAGTGTGACAGCTGCTTATGGGATAGGGAAAATCCTCTTTGAAAAGGTGAGTTCTGCAGGTTTGGAGACTGTCCTGTAACACAAAGCCAATTCTTTCCCTCTCACCTCTGTGGAGAGTACAGTTTAAAAAAAAGAAAAAAAAAAGAGAACTCCTAAAGAAAAACATATGCCAAGTTTAATTTCATAATTTTATTTTTTTCTCTATTTGTAATTTAATTCTTTAATTATAAAGGTTTATTATAACATTGTAATTGTTTATTCATCCATCTCAGACACTTGGTGGAATTCCTTCACTGGGAGTATTGCAGTAAAATTACAACACACAGGAGACAGATCAAGCTTGTAACATTGGCAGTCTCGTGGGTACTAAATATCTTCAAAGTCAAAACATTTGCTGATGGGCAATAAGAAAGAACACAAAAAGTAACTTCTCCTCCAGTGCCCTGCTATTTTTAGTGCCTCTGTGGCTGTCTATATACTTTTTTTTGTGTAGTCTGCTCTATCAGTCATGAAGCTAACTCAGCTGAGCTCCAGCCTTGGTGGCATTATCTCAGGCTGTTATATGGATACACTGTACTCAGAAATGCTGCATACCTGTTTTGAATGACAGACAGCAGAGACAGAGCAATGGGGGTAATGCCATGTCTGAGTTTTATACTGCTTATTCCCTTTACAGATGTAACGTCAGAAGTTTGATGCACTTTAAAGATTATGCTGGATTTTGTGAACTGTTTCGCAGTAAGAAATTTGTTGCAGTGGATACTGAGAAGAGCTGACAAAGAAATTATTTGATGTTCCTTTTAAGCCTGTGGAAAGCCTGCTCTCAGACTGTAATTTCCTGGAATTTATTATTCACAATTATTCACTGTATTTTGTTTTGGCAAATCTTTTTAACTCTGTTTTGATCATGCACAGTCTTCCAAGAATAATAATCATTTCAGACTGGAGCTGTTGTGATAGGTCAAAAGAGAGATACGGCACTGTCATGTTTGTGACTGGAAATGGAATAAACCACTTCTAATGCAGCATTTGCAAATGTGGATATAAAATTTGGCACCTGTAAATATTCATATACATACACTTGCAACTATGCTCTGGGCTTGATCCAAAGCCACTAGAGGTAACAGAAAGAATGAATATTCATGTTAGTAAAACTTAATTCCTAGATGGTTCACTGAAAGCAAATGTAAAGAGAAAGCAATATAGGCAAAAAAGCATTAATGCCACTAAATATTCACAGGAAAAAAGGTCCTACTTATTACATTCAAATACTGGTGGGGTTTTTTTGCATATATGTTAATGAAATAACACACATGCACACAAATATGATTGCGGTCTCCCTTTTAACACTATCTTTCCAAACGACAGAAGCTCTGCTGCTTAACAACGAGAAGCTAGGAAAAAGCTAGAAGTTCAAAATATGTGAAACTGGTCCAGCAGAAAGGAAGAATATCTTCCCCCCCCCCATTTTTCTTTTTTTTCCTGTATATAACAGGAAACTGAAACGCTTGGAAAGTTTTATTTGATTTAGCATACTTTCCCACAAAGCTCAATACATGATACAAACAGGAGCTAGCAGTTTCACTGTGGGCTTGTGAAGATTTCATTTTCTCTTAGGACATGCACCTAATCTCCCACATATGTTAAATTACCTACATTTCAGTCCCCTAAATTGAGCAACAGACCAGAGCAACACAATCAAAGAAGAGTGCATCTGATAGGTTTGAGTCAGCTGTTACTATTTTGTTTATTATTTAATTCTTTTTTTCTCTAACAGAAAGGTAGAAAAAATATTTTAAGAGAGAAATGATCTTGAATGAGTCTGAAGAGGCAAATGCACAACTAGAATGCAGAAATTTCCCAGTCAGGCAGAGGTTGAATTTGGGAGACGCAGTCATTTGAAGCTGACATTGGTTTTGCTTGAATTGTGTTCATCTGATGGCATGTAGTCAACTTCATGCAACACTGCTATGGGGCAGCCTTCAGGTGTCAGCCTCCCAAACTCTACCTGTAAGTCAAGCTCAGTTCATTCATGAGAAAATGAGGTATTAAGATAGAATATCACTTGTACTATACCATAGATCTTTATACTTTACGAAATTCTATTACCCCTGTGATTAGATAATTAACAGAATTGGTGGTTATAGTGCTATACATCCTCATAATTTGCACAATATCAAGCTGAATGGAGGGGTTCACGTGTTTGCATTTGCCCATCTAGCAAAACATCGCTATGTACAGTCAGGACAATACATTTTTAATGCAGAATAACCTGTCATTCTGTAGTCCAAACATATTGACTCTGTTGTCAGCTGGTATAAATGCCCCGCTACTACTTAAAAAGAACAAAACACCACTGAACACCAAATACATCAACAAATTCTATTGCAAAAATGAAGAATCTCCTGCTGTAAGGAAAGGAAGCAACCATGAATGAGGGAAAAAAATACATGTAAAACTAATTCTTCTGCCACTGCGATAGTTTGTACTCAGCACAGAGTATTCAGAGTCTGTAAGTCAGACTCCACAAGTCTGAGCTTTGCACCTGACCACCCTGTTTCAACTTCCAGATGTGAAGAATAATGTCCAAATGTTGCCACAGGATTAGATGGTTGTGATTAGACAGTGACAGTAGCTCTGCAAGTTTGGAGGAACAGTGCCCTCATTTGCACTCCAGCTGTAGGGCTCTGGAATTGTTTAGAGAAGAAAGCAGATTTTTTTTCCCTGTCACTACCTCCACCACTAGCCTTATAAATATTTTGGTAGCTTCTCTTCAAACAGGTGTTGTTTTGCCTTGGCAAATCTGAAGGTCAGCACTGGGCAGGTGTGAAGCTGCAAGGGGAATAATTGCTGTAACTGGCAGCAAGGAAAGCAGCTCTTCAGTATGGATCCTGATTAGAAAGAAACATCTTGTATAAACCATGGACAATTGTATTGCACTCTAAATAACGTGAAATGAATTTTTGGTTCTCCTGAAGTCCTTGGAGTTTGAGGTGAGAGGAAGAGCTACCTGGAATTCCTAGTCTTCATTCTAGTTCAGAAATGCCTTTCATCTCAAGTTGGGACAAAAAGATGAAATTTCTTACAAGATGCCATTTCCAAATCATTTCACTTCAGAAATAACTAAGTAGTCCTATAACTTGCTTCATTTTATTAAGAGTAAAGCATTTCTTTTTGACTTGTTCTGACTTTTCTATTATTTGTTACGGGATAATAAGTTTTTTGTTGGACGTGATAAATGTTCATAAAATCACAAATCAAAACAGTCACTGAAACAAGGTTCTCTGATCTTGTCAAAATGAAGTATTTCAAAAAACTTGTGTAAAAATTTCTGTTTGTCTGTACATTCCAGAAAATGTTTGATGTAATTGAACGAGCATTCTCCAATGGAAAAATATTCTATCATCTGTAAAAATAGATCAGCTTTAATCACAAGACAAAAGCAAACAAATAAGGACATGATGAAAAAACCCTTAAGTGAAAAACAGTTGTTGTGCAAGGTTTTCAGAGGGCCTGAGAGATACAGGAGGTCAAACTATAATATTGCTGAAGCTGGTGGGAATTCTGTCAATTACTTTAATGTGACTAGTGTTCTACCCTGTATCTTACGAAAATTCAACATTATCTGTTTGAAGGCCCAGAGAACAGCAGATGTTTTTTGAGACTATAACTGACAGAATCCAGTCCCTCTGATTCCTTTGGCGAATAAATAGTTGTGTGCATATATATATATATATATATAAAAAAATGTACATAGTCAACTGGGGATGCAGTAAACCGAAGTGCAGCAGCTGAGATTGTGGATATTGGAGTCCAAATGCATAATGAAGCTCCAGTATTTGTATTTGAAGCCCATCATGATAAACTATAAACTAAGTCTGATGGGCAATGCCCCTTTATGGTTACTTTGGATGTACAGTGGTTGGATCAGAACAAGATACTGATTTTGTTTGGATTTCTGCCTTTACGTCCACAGGACTGCAGTTTTGGCATTGTTTGCCTTTGCTGCAAAGTTTGTTTCTGTTTTAGCATCTGTTCATGGATAGGAGTCTGCTTCTGCTTCTTTTATGGTTCGTCTATTGCTGTTTCACCACTATACATTGCTTGCTTGTTTGCTGCTCCTGCTTGCTTTCTGCAACAGCTATGCTCTTTCTTCTCATGTCTGCTGTGCCAAACCCATATCTACATGTAGCCAGGCCTCTGCCTCAAGCATTTGATTTGTCCTATCAAGGGATAGTCTTCATTTTGGTTCTAAATTAATATCCTTCTCACACAGATCTGTTGTGATAATCCTACATTTTCTACTGTAATGTATTTAAATCACAAATGCAGACCAGGAAAATAAGGTAAGAGGAAGGCTTATATACAATAAAATAAACTCATTTCCTAGCATTTTAAGATTTCTTTTTTTTTTTTTAATCTACTTCTGGGGAGAGGTAGGTTGATGGGGGAAGTTTCTTGTTTCCTATTTAATGTCCAGTCATTTGGTGTTTGTAAGTATTTGTAAAGCTTTTCACAAGGATTTAGCTGCATATCACAAATCCTACTGATATTAATAAGAACTATATAATCAAATCTTTGCACAAATATTTGAAAATATGAGAACAAAATATCTGTTTTTCAGAGTAATTTTCCCTCTTTACTCTTTTTTTTTTTTTTTTTTTACTTGTTCATTTTGTGATTAGAAATTATCTCCTACAGCTTCCAGGTATCACAGAATTAAGAGTCTTTCTGTAGCAAACTTTCTGTAAACTGCTCAAAGACTACTTTTAAGTCTTTCCAGAATACTTTCTCCAGGGTTTTGTTGCTAGAGAAGCTGTTTATTACTGCAAGGTGCTATGGTGTTGAACAGGTAAGCTTTCATCCAGTATCAGATGCTTTAAGTGCACCTGTGGCTCCAAGTGCATCTGAGGTTAGCTCCAAGGGATGATAGAAGTGCACCAACCATGATCATCTCTTTCAACAGCCCCTGCTCACAAAGGAAATGATCTGAGATAACAAATCAGTGTCAGAGATCACAATGTAAACCAAAGAAATAATCTCTTGGGTGGAAAGCTTCTTAGTCATGCAAAGGATGATGTTCAGATAAATTCTCGAGTCATCCGCTGACCTTATTTGCACTAAAAAAAATGCTGGGATGTTGTGGCTACATCTATGATAGTAAACTGAACAATGCTAGGGCTTGTTTTCTTGTCCTCAGGTTAGCTGGCACCCCTTCCTATTGCTAAGTTCTCTGGTTTTCAAGGCAGGCTGCTAACAACTAAGCTACTAACTGGGGACAAGTGGAGAACAGTCCTTGCTTTGTGCTGACTCCCAATTTGTGCCCAAGAAATGTTTGGGAAAGGCCTCATTTGCTGGGCCAAAACTATGCTAATGACTATTCCGTTATGAACAGAATATGAACAATGATATTCTAAGAGCACCATTTAGTTTACTACTGTATATGTTCCCTATGATTACATCCTGAAATAAAAGGTATGTTTTCAGGGAAGAAGGTGTTACTTACATAAGCACTCCATTCCAAAAGTCACCTTTTACAGTAGCATTTTTCTCTTTATATGGTGTCCACGGAGAGCAAATAGCAATAAGTTCACTGTGAAGAACATTGTACTCACTATTCCCTATAATATGCTACATGAAATGTGCAATTTTACCTATGCATTTTTAGGGGCTTCTGAAAAAGAAAAGCAGCCTGAAGTCTATGCTGGGAATATGCTAATTAAGAAATGTGATTGAAATGTTAATCAAGATATTCTAAGGCTGACAAAGGAAGGAGATGTCTTAATCCTCCACATTACCATGAGGTCTTCCATTGCCCAGACGTAGCAGAGAAAAAGCAAAAGAAATTGAGATGGAGGGAGACCCCACTAAGAGTTTGTTCTGTGTCTCTAATATTTGCAGTCAACAATGACAGAAAGCTAAAACAGAGCTCTGAGACTTCTCCTGAGCATGCCAGATCAGGGTCAGACTTTTGAGGCTAATTAGTAAACCTCAAACACTTGCAAAGATGAATTGTTAGCAGCAGCCTTAGTAATTTATTTTTCATTTAAGCCGTTTGTATCTTTGTTCTGTTACTACAGATCTCTCTTTTAAGTAACTATGCCATTTAAATCTTGTCTAGTAATAAAGCTGATGCTGAATAACCTGACAAGACACTGCACTTTTAAAAATATGTTGAACTCAAAGCTTTCTGAAAGGATTGGACCTCTTTTGTGGTGTCCAGTACCTGGATGCATTTATGCACAGCACTCAGATGGCAAAAAAGGTGCACCTCCACTGAGTTACACGAGTTTAGGAGCTGGTAATGCAGTTTTGTGGTAGAGGCTCTGCTTGAAATCAGTGCTAACCAGGCAAGTTTCTTTGGCAGCAGGATCTTAGTGAGAGCATTTTCAGATGTATTGGTGGCTTAAAAAATGCTCTTCAGTTAATTTGTCTGTGCAGCAGCTGTTCTTGCAAACATTATGTATTGGGTTACTATGTAGCTTTGGGAGGACTTGCCATTTTGTGTTCATGAAATTTGAGGAAGACCAAATTTTATTTGCTGCTGGTTAGCTCCTGAAGTTGTTCTAAGATCCCTTTTTTTCCTTTGCTCTTTCTTCCTCTGAGCCGTGTCAACAAATACTTTCCTGTCTTAGCAGTCTTGAACTGCATCTTTATGGATTGGATCTCTGAAGTGAACCTGTTGGTGTTGAGAATTCAAGGTCCATACTACACATGTTTTTTAGGAAAGGAATGTTATCTCAGACTACACCTAGTGTGGTCCTGTGGACTAAAAACCCACTAGCATTTGGACCAGATTAGTTGTGCTCTTGGTGTTCATCTTCCAGTTTAATTTCATCCAAAAGGAATATTGTTCATGCACTCTTAGATTGCTACATGGTGTGAAACAAATTGTGTGGTATGTGGGAATGATTGAGCTATTTGCTTCAAAAGCACACTCCTGATCTGGACTAAAACACCAATATGAACACTCTCTGTTTTTGAAGTGTTGTGAAAATACAGTTTCAAAACTTATCAGAGATGCCAGGGTGATTTTGATGGCACTGTTCATTGAAATGAACAGGAAGAGGGCATCTAAATCCTTTAGAAAATCATTCTGAACCATAATGTCCTTTGCAGTTTTAAATCTCTCTTTGGAACACTCCAAATATCAAGTAAAATATGAACAGAAAAAAAAATCCAGCGATGCAGTACTACAATTACAGAAAAAATATTAAAAGCAAATACAGTCAATACAGTCAAACTAATATGCTTATACACGTCGTTTAAAATTAGTTGGCACTGGTATTTATTTGTTTGGAGCATTGGGAATTTTGGTTGGTTCATTGAGTTGAGTGTAGATTTTTGTTGCTCTTCATTGCTTTTAATTCTTTATGTAGTTGACCTTTCTGGCACAGCAGTTTGGGACCACCACTGATGAAATGTTATTAATATCTTAGCACAGCTACATTAATAATCCAAAGGAAACACAGCTAAACATGCTCTTTCCAACTTGCTCGGTGACTTAGCACCAATGGTGTGCACAGCTGGTGTAGGTGACCTGTTTTCAGCAGGAGTCCTGGATATCCTCATTCCCTGTGGTGAAGAGAAAGTGATCCTGTTGGCTGCATCATCTTGGGCTGACACTGTATTCAAGGCAGAAGCTGTTTCTCAGTACAACTTTTGTGAGCTCAGGGTAGCTGACTGTGCTGGAACATCAGTTGCAGTGGATGCTCAGTGCCTCTGAAAACTCGGTGTAAGATTTATTTGAACCCCAGGACCAAAACACAGACATCTGAGTGACTGGGCAGTTTAGAAGATGCAATGAAAGAGATCTGCTTAAAACTGCATGCAGATTCCCTGGCAAGGCCAGGGAGAGAGTGCTGAGCTTTCTGCCTTCGAGTCCTCTTTCCAGATCACAGGACGGATTGCTTCATCTTAATAGCTCATATGAACTGTTAATATTATTAACATTTATTAACCCCTCCTGCAGACTGTTAATTAAATAATGCAGAGTCAAACCTTAATTCCTTTGGTGCTGACTAGATATCTCTTCCACTTGACACAATTTCATTTATCATTACCCTGTGTCCCTTGTGTTTAATTTTCAGATGAACTAAATGCCTGCATTTGGTATTTAAGATACCACATTAAAAGTGGCTGTGAACATAACAAACATAAGCAGTGTTACCAGAAGTTGGCACGGTGAAGCCAATAAACAAGCCTGACTGTAGGAAATTGCATCCTCAAAAGTGTGAGGAAAGAACCTTGAGTAAGTCTGTCTTTTAATTTAAACTTATGAAGAATAGTAGTTAATAAGCCTTTGCTGAAATGTGGCAATGTTCTCTGCATGTGACAGGTTTAAGTTTACACATAAATGCTGGAGGGAACGGATGAGCTGATTGCCCAAAATGTGATCCTAAGTTATGGTAACCCTTTACTCCAACTTGACTTTTTATTATATCATGCGGCTGTGAGCCATACCAGAGCTAAAGGAATGACTTGATAAATGTGCTTTTAAAGCAGCTTTACACTCCCGTAAAACTTGGGGAAGTATGCAAATTAGTTTCTTCTTCTGGATGCTGATAAAAGGCACTATTTATAAATACAAAATAATTGTTTGGCAAGCAAGATATAACCTTTTTCACGGTTGGTGTTATACAATAAACAACATCAGAGGTTTCAAAATCCTCGTAACAAGAGCACTCAGAGAGTGGTGCTTCTCCCACTGGAATTTTGTATTGGTTTCCAGAGCTGACTTTGAAGATAGGCTGTGGCTAAGAAAGAGAAGACTGGTTCCAGGATAAATAAAATCTGCCTCCTAGCTGATCGTCCTCACAGCTATCCTTTGGTAGGTCTGTCTTTTGCATATCCATTTTGCCCCAGCTGTGGTACCTGGGGCCGTGATTTTCTGTACTGAGGGTGGAAGGGGTGGAGAGGAAACAGATAGTGGCTAGTGCTCATCCAACAGAGCAGAAGATTGTCATGAAGCAAACATTTACCAAATTTATTCTTTTCTTTCACAAATGTTACTAGGAAAGGCTTCCCCACCCCAAAAGTAAAAATACAGGTGGTGAAATACTGAGAAAGGTACTGCACAAGAGCAGAGCTTGTTGTGTTTGTGTATCTCACAGTTCAAGATGGAAAAGGGCAGAGCAGACTTTCTTCATCTCTATAAATAACATGCTGCTTTTTATCTGTGTTAAAAGATTTACAGAATCCTTTCTTTTGGCACTTGATCACTCTAGCTGGCAGTGTAAACATAGGAACTCCATGAACACAGAAAATCAGAGAAGAAAAATGGCTGTGCAATCCTACTGGGATTCCTCAAACCATGGCAGTCAGGCCTCTCACACATTAGATATTGTTTCTTGATTTTTTTCCCCTTTACTGCCAACACCAGCACAGTGAGCATAGAATGCAGGAAAGGCAACCAAGTGTTCAGAAATTAAAAGGAAATTAAGTTTTGACCCATGAGTTATCTAGACCTTGCCTTAGTCGTTCTAGTCAATCTCAAAGTGCTCCAGTTGTCTACACTAAAGCTCTTACTGAAATGCTGGCAAAACAAAACAGATCCTGTGGCCAGAAGAACAAGTGCACTGCTACATGAATTTCCATATTTACTACCAAAGGCACAGATTTAATATTAGAACTGATAGCAACATTTTAAAATAACTTTCCTATAAAATGTCAAAAATGGATTTTTAAATTAAAAAATACCTTTCAGAAAAATGCAACAATAAAATCCAAAACATTTTTTAATTTTGCCTTTCATTTTTTGAATTTTGACTCCTTCCTTCCCTTTACTGAATGCCACACCCTTTTCATTAGCAGAACTTAATAAGGTATACAATATCACAGAAAGGCAAGGGAAGGGTCATTCAAAGGAAGAGTTTCAGCTATCATAAAGACTGTAAAAATCTCTATTATTAAAAAAAAAAAAGTTCTTTTAAGAGAAATCATGTAAACTTTTCCCAATTACAGTGATCCTAGAGTTTTATGAACTTCACTTGGGTCTGTGATCTAAGCTGGCTATCCCGGTTATTCCCAGGCTATATCTTAACCAGATTTGGTGCTATTAACAACAAGATTAAAATTTTGATGTTCCTTTACTCTCTACTGTAGCTGCTTTCTAACAAATTTTATTGGAAGTCATATTAGCAGATATCCTTTTCCACTATAATTTTTTAAATTTAAATATTATATGGCAAGCATGCTGGTTCATATGATTACATACAGAGGAAAAGATGTGAAAATGAATGAGGCTATGTCTTTATCGATAACTGAAAAATATTTTTCTCTTACCCAGAATTGATACATGGTATATATTACTCACATATTTTATAATTCACTCTGTTCAACTGAATGTTTTCTTATCAAAATCCAGTTGTGAAGGCTGTCCACAGAGTACATGACTGATCCATGCTGACTGGACATGCCTGTAAATCTGATGATATAGGGAAGAAATGTGTGCCTTAAATCTGACAGCGAAATAATAACTCTGTATCTATAGTGAATACAATCATGAGGTCTCCCTCTCCATTTCTCTTTCTCAGCTTTCTGAACTTCTCTTTTTCTATAGATTTTTGTATTTTCATAAAATAAACTCTAATGTGCGCAGCAATTTATTGTACAATTTGTTTTTCAGTCATGGTATCCAAAAACCCCATGTTAGATATGAAAATAAGAAAATCCTGTAGTTCTGTCAATGCATTTTCTAGGAATTCAGTAGGCACTGAGTGGTCTCACTGACACTCCACACGGGCTGCACAGCCCTTTACACCAGATGGCACGTGTGTCCCTGCCGGTAAGTAACAACAGGGAACTTTGGTGGCTGCAGAAAAGGGACTCCCATCTTCACTGTGGATATAGTACTGCATCTTTCACTGTTCCCTTAAACAGAGCTAACTTGGCAGCAGGGAAGATGAGTTCAGCAGGGATAACACGGGAAACAAGGCTAAAACAGAACAGGAGGTATCAGCCAGCAAACATGCCTGGGAAGGGAGTGGGGTTGGGAGCGCTGGGAAGTGGGACTGCTGCTTATGAGACAGTTTCTGTGTCGCCAAATGAAATTATTTCACCTCTATTTGGGCTGAAAGACCTGGTCACCTCTTTTGGAGAAAATACGGTTATCTTAGTGTTTTCATGAAATCTCACTGTTTCCAGCACAACAAGGCACTATTATTTCAGTATTAAACAGCCATGAATATGCGCTTTTGAGAAATCATACATTTTTGGACATGAAGTCTTGCTAAGGCTGTCTGGTGTAAATGTTGGAGCTATGTTGATTTACACAAGCTGAGATCTTAGCATTATTATTGTTGTTATTATTATTATTATTATTCTTTTTCAAACTAGTAGCACATTTAATTCAAGTATCCTGACAAGAAAACTGAGCTTTTTCCTTACAATTCTTACTTTTGTAGTCACTGTTATTTATTGGCCCTCTCTGCACTTGAAGAAAAAATAACAAGGTTTCAATCACCAAAAACATGATGCTTTTACGCTTACTTTGCCAAGATTAGTTAGTCTTTATTGTAAACTTTTTAAAATTAAATACCCTGGGTTTCTTATTTAAAAATGAACATTGTTTAATATAAGCAAATGACAAAACTTCAAAATATTATTGTTACCAAAAGGAGTAAACAGAATTTTTAAAATTATTAGAAAGATGGCCTTACAGATGTTCTTTTCCAGTACTGCTAATATACTAATGTCACTGGATACATTCCACTGTCTGGAACTAATTCCATTTAAGTCAATGAAGTATATACAATTTTTCCTTCATAAAAGTTAAGAGAAACTTACAGTTTGTTCAGATGTTTCTGGTATGATTACAGACTTACTGGGTATCTTGTTTAAGCACCTGCTGCTATGATGACTATCTCATTGTCTACCTGCTAAAGTGATTTTTAATATTACTGACTTGCATTCTGTAGGTTTGAGTCTAATGCTAGATATTAATTTTTGTTAACTTTGTCTTGCTGCCTACATTAATGTGAAGTAGAGTATGAAAACTGGCCGTTCCAGTTTATATCAGCAAAACTCAGCTGGCTGATCATGACAGTCCAAAAAAAACCCCAACCAAGCAACCAAAAAAAAAAAAAAACCAGGAGAAAAAGAAAAATAATAAGAAAAATAATTTCAGAAATTTAGTCATAGGTACTGTTTCAGAATACGTTATGGATAAAACTTCCACAGTTCAAAGAAGAAACCAGAATGTTGACACATTACTGTGCTAGTAACTGTATTGTGCCCATACAACACCCCCACAATTACAACAGAATTTTACACCACGAAATTAGAATAAGTCTGGAGCTAGCTGTACAGTGAAGTCCCACAAAATGCTTATCTGGAGCCATCCCTTTGCTTATCAGGATTTTGGCAAAATGCTTCTCTGTGGTTTCAAGCAGGCTAGAGCTATTGTGAGAATCATCTTTCTTTTGCTACTTCAGCATTTCTGTTCTTACAACTGATAATGAAAATTTACAAGAAATTAAAAAAAGGAAAGAAATTAAAAGCGTCCTCATCTTTCCTCCTTGATTCTGAAAGTTGTATGAAATGAACAAATATTTGGAGATAAATTTATTTCTGTCTGTTTTCTATCAGTCACCAAAATTCTTCTAAAAATACGAGGGAAAATATTGTAAAAAACATTAATTTTGATCTAGCAGACTGTGATGTTTTTGTGGCATGCTTATTTAGGGAAGAAAGAGAAGGTAACTCTTTGGCTGTAGTTTTAAAACAGTTTTTTGCGCTTTGATTTTTGGAGTTTTTTGAGATAATTAGGTCACAAAACATAGCAGTATGATCAAGACCTCCATTTGGATGCAGTTAGAGTCTAGTGTAAAGTCTTGTAAAAGTACAGAGGATACACTTTCCAGAACACAAGTTTATGCAAATAGCACTGTACACATGCATTTTTTAATAATAAGGTGGTAGGTCTGTAATTTTAGCAGTAGAAATAAGAACTGTACATCTAATGCTAAAAATACTACCTTTCAAAGATGGTTTCCTTTGGTCCTGAACTCTGAGCCTGAAATTGTGCATGTTAAGAATTTAATATTTAAGGTTTTAATTTTTCTATTTGTAAATTTTCTGGACAGTGTATCTCAGGATCATGTAACTTTGAAATATTACATCAATTGATTAGCATTAGCACAAGTAAAAATACTGAGCTATGACATTTAGAAATATAAACAGAAATGCTGTTTCCACTTAGCTCTCTGTAGCTGGTATCTGAAGGATACAATACGCTACACAATCAGGCCCTGATGACAGCACAAGAAAGAAATCCCCAAAGCAGTTGTTGGGTTTGGGTTTTTTTTTGGCGGGGCGGGAAACTAGTTGCAGCAAAAGTGAAACTTTCCATGTTAAAGTGCTGATAACATTTTTCCTTAACATCTACAATTTTCTATCACAAAAGCCCAAACAAAATGTTTTAAGAAAGGTAACATTAATGTGACCCTGAGATTTTGCAGCATCTTACAGGTGCTGCAGTTTTTTTAGTTAATGCTTCCATTTTCCTCTCTGACTCATGCTTGTGGGTAAGTCCATTTCCCCCTGTACAGCTCAGTCTCCTCCCAGGTTGAATGTCGATCCACACTGCAGAGCTGATGGTGGTGCAGACGTCAGCAGCCTCGCAGCAGTCAGTGACGGGTTGCACACTGTAACACACTGGCAGCAAGTATTATCTGCACCCAAGCCAGTAAGGCAAAGGTGAGTTGCTCTCGGATCCAGAGCCAGTGCCATCACCAATGTGCAGTGCATCTCAAATCACTCCTGTCTGTGAGTTCAGGTTAAGGAAAACTATCACTGAAATTTTTAGAAATAAAACACAGCAAATTTTAAGCACTGTTTTTGGCTTTTTCTTATTTATGTACTACATGTGGCTAGCTGATTTTCTCCTCAAAATGTGAGATGAAAATAAAAGTTTAAATATCTATAATTTCCCATGCAATGGACTTTGGGATTTTTGAAGACCTCTGGAATGACACATTGGTGTTATCACACCTTCCAAACTAGAGATGTGCAGGACAAGCACATACGCTGCCTTACAGCCAGTGTAGGAGCTCCTGTAGGGCTAAAATACAAGTTACAAAGATTTAGAACACAGGTTTAAAAATGTGGAATCTTTTTTCTTTGTGCTATTTTGGAGAAGGTCTAAGTCATTTACCTTGGATACATAAGGCCTATTTTTACATAGACTAAGGGCATTTTTAGTACTTTCGCATGGAGTAAATAAGCTTTAAAAGAACTGTAAATATAATTTGTTTTGTCATTAAAGACCTTTAAAACTGCCACAGTGAGAAAACGGGAGTCTGAATCCAAGCATTACTCAAGTCAATAGTTTTGCTTTTTCTTCTGCAAATTTTACCCCAAGTCCTTAGCTCCTGGCTCTTCAATAACTTTCTGAGTGCTTTTTGTTGCTCTGTGACAAAAAGTGTCTTTTTTTGTAGGATTTTCAGTGAAAGAAGACAGGACTCTTCCAAATTTACAGGTTGAGAACAGCCTCCCACAAAGCATGTTCCTTCTCTTTTAAGCATCTCATTTGTATTTATGCACAGTTATGAGCGTGTTTCTTCTGTATGTGGTAATTTGCAGAAGATAAAATGGAAGGTGCAGTGTTTGTCGCAATGAGATACCAGGATTTCCTCCCTCTCCTTGCCAAGCAGAAGTTAGCTGGTTATAGCAGCTGTAGCTGCATTCCTCACTGTTTTGACTTTGTCTTCCCTGAATGAGTATTACAGTCTTTCTCCTCTCTCAGTTGGACTTAATGATTCTCTCAGTTAAAGCAGACAAAAACGGGGATCTGTTCTACTGTGGGTGTTTACATGCAGTGGGTGTGTGTATGTGGATACAGGGCATAAGGACTCCTTTTCTGGGTTTGTGAGAGATGCCACCTGGAAAAAGCTTAGAAAAAAGACAGCAGTTTAAATTTCACATCAGGTTTCTGAATATAACTTTCCAATGTCTCTTTTCTGGTCTTCTGTTATCTCCTGTCAGCCTATTTTCTTATTTTCTCATCTGGCAGCCTCTTTACATGCATGTGAATGATGATTCAAATGCTTCAGAAGCTGTTGTTTTCAACTTTTATTAATGTTTCCCAACTCATTCTCTTGTTTTCCTACTGACAGTCTGCCAAAATCACCCTCTGGTGAATTCTAAAAGGGTCTGGGTAGCAGAAATTGGACCCAAAATTTGTTGCAGATAATTACTCGATCAGATCTTTGTCACAGAAAATATTTGACAGCCCACACATCTCTATTTTTAAGCAGTTCATAACATAAAACTATCAGAACTTTTCTTTCTTTAAGCACAAGAAGCACATCGTTAGATCAAAGATACCTCATTTAACTGGGTAGCATACTTGCTTGTGCATAATTTTTTGTTGATTCTGGAGATTCAGCTTAGGCTGGGATTTCGACCACGTTCAAGAGTGTACACCGTTCCCTCCTGCTTCTGGGAATAATACACTGTAGAGGTGGTCAGATCTGAGTTGCTTCATCCCAGATGTCGTTCAGCAGAGCATTACCAATAATAGCCTGCCAAGGAGTATTTCTGCCAAGTTCCAAACCTGGATCTTGAATGAAGCAAAAGAAAAAAAATGATTCCAAGAAACCAAGCTAGAGATTGTGTTCTGATTACAATCTATTTTGGGATAGGATTTCAGGAATTTAATAACTGCTGTGTGAATACTCATATGTATAGACATGATCAATAAAGTTCATACTTTATGTTTCCCACTTGTGAAGCTTGGTTGAATTTGATTTATGTTTTTTTCCTAGCAGCTTGGGACACAATATTACAGATTTACGATGGACAGTCAATTTATAGTATTTAATTTAAACACTGCTGGGACATTGTACAAAAGTTTGAGGCCACTGAAAAAAACCTTAAGTCAGTGTCAGAAAAAAAAAAATCTTTCTTAAAAAAAAAAAAAACTGACATAAGAAAATAAAAACCAGAAAGAATAGGAGAAAAAGGAATAGTTGATTTTAAAAGTGTGTAAAAACGAAATAATCATCATTGCAAAGCCCATCATATAGGAACTGGATAAGAAAGGGAATACACTGGTGCCTTGCAGAGGAGCATAGGGATGAGGAAAGAAAAGCGGGCATGAATATCTGAGTCTGATAACTTTTTCAAGTAACACCTTACCAAGTTCCTCTGACATTCTTAGAATACAGGGATTTCACTTGGCTGTGGGATTTTTGTTGTTCAGTTAAAATTAAAAGCAAGAAAAAAAAACCCAAAAATGAAGAGAAATGAGAAGGGAAGAGAAAGAGGGCAGAGAAAGGGAGGGAAGACCCAGGCAGAGTGAGATTCTGCAGCGCTCATGGAAATACCATTATTTCTTCCAGTGGTTCTTGACAATGTTACAGCTGTGTGCTGCTCCACCTGTTCAGCAGGTCTTTACTGCTCACTTTGCTCGCTAATCCATTTAATTCATTAATTGCTAGTTGTCAGGAAGGAAGGTCGGTTACAGCAACTTGAAATAATTAATCTAATTTGTTCGTAAATTTATTGACCACAACTGTTCGTGTAAGTGAACTTCAGCTACAGACTGCAATAGTCTCACTGATATGCAGGTTGACATCTATTACATTTTTGAACTCATAAATTTTCTTGTACAAACACCAAATCACTACTTACAAGCCTGTCTGTCCTTATCTAGTGCCCCCTGAAGTCTTTAATTAGGCCCTGGATGCGTACTTCTGCGGGGGTATTCTTTTAAACCTCGTTCGCGCCTAACGACATATGAACTAGTTAAGGCTCAGTGTTCGAGTGCAGGTTAAAGTGTACACTGTGTGATTGCTTTCAGCAGCAACGCTAGAGGTCTTGCTGTGAAGGTGAAGAAATTGTGGGTGATTAAGTAGTATCATGTACTTCAGAGGGCACGCATTTGCTGGAGAACGTCTTGCGTGAGATATCCCTTCATCTGTTAGTTATTCCATCAACAGGAAATGCAGCAGTGAAACCTAAACTCCAAAGTCACACAGTCTTGTAGGTTAATGCTAAATCATCAGCATGCCTGTCTTCAAACATTAACTGATGAATCCTCAAGGCACTTCTTATCCTTGTGTTATAGGCTGGGAAGACAGGAAGGCTTAAACCAGTCATTTAGGACTCAGACACTGTCGGACTCCCCAGATAGAAGGATTTCTGACCAAACACCAAACCTGTAGGTTAATCTCAAAATAAGCCTTATAGAAGGAAAAATAATATTTGATGATGGAGTAAACAGAGTCAAAATGAATAAATAATCACTTCACTGGAAGGCAGTAGAAAAATGATCTGTAAGAGGTTAAACAAAATAACGAAACACTTTGTTTAGTTTATTAAGCAAACAAAGCCTTATATGTACATAAAATTACTGTAACACTGGCTTTAGAAATTAACCCCTGTATAGGTTTAGAAACTGCATGGTTCTTTGAAAAGAAGGAAGTCAAAGGTATTTGCAAGCCTGTTTATCTTCTAATAAGTAGCTGTGTTTGAGAGAGACCTTGGTCCTAAACTTTAATATTGCATTTTAGGTCAAATTGCCTTCAATTACACTGAAATTTAGTACTGATTAATAAGATCTGGTACTACACTGAATTCAAGGGGGAATTTTGTGTTCATAAGACTCTAGAACAGAAAAATAGAAGAATATAAAATTATTCAACTAATCTGCTTATAAAGTATGGAAAATAAGGCAGATGAATCAAGTAGAAAATGACAAGAAATTTCACAAGATGCCAGTCACAGTACCCCAGTCTTGGAGCTTGCAGCAAACCTATTGATACAACTCGGTATCTCTGTTTTTCCAGGCTCTTGCAGTGATTTGTGGCTGTGTGTGCTGGTAGGGATGCTCAGTCTACAAACAATTGACACTGCACCCTCCACAGATCAGGAGGGTTGAAGCCTTCATCTTGTTATTGACAGACTCTGTACTAGGAAAAAAAAAATAAATGCCATGTAGTTAGAGTAGCATACTGTGTATGCACAATAAGCCTCTGAATGTCTTTTGCAAAACTCTTTACCAGGCCTTCCACAACAGCTTGTTTTTAATCTTCATTATTTTCAGCCCTTTATTTATTTTAAAAGGCACAGTGGAAATTGGCTACATCTGGGCTCAAGGTTGCCAAAACATGTCACATACAAATTACAGTCATTTGTTTTTTAAAAAATCCCCCCAAACCTCCTCAAAATGTTCAGACTTACATTTCTGACATTTAGGATGAGTCAAAATGATTTAGAAATCCATGTGTGAAAGAGGGAAAAAAAAATCACTGGTCCTCAAACGCCATTTTTCAATCAGACCAATTCCTGTTTTCATATTAGGCCGAAATGATACAACAGGGGAGCACAGCACAACAGAAGGATACATCCAAGCACATTTCTTTGCATGGGGTAGGTTTGCATGGTCTTTGTGTCAGCCCAGACTGTACAAGGTTCTTAATCTGTAGGACCACAATTCACAGTCATTGCAAATAACTTTTTAACTTGTAGATCATTAACTTATAAGTCATAAGAATGCCTGAGCATTAATACTATAATTCCAGCTGGGCAATAAAACAGGAAATAAAATGTAAACAAAAATAATAACTGGTCATTTTTTCACCTAAGAAAAGTGGTGAATTCTTTAGAAAAATGCTTGTTGTTACTTTTGCTTCTCACTTCTTGTTAGCTCTAGCTTTAAATATGGCCAGAAAGCTACGGCTTGATTTATCACTGTGAGTTTTGTGGACCATAAAACAGTGGTTTTGTCACCAGTGCTAACATCCACAAAGACCTCGAGTATTAATGATGGTAGTTTCCAAAAAGCTGATGCAATGGCTGTCTTAAGGTAGGCCAAGAAACTTTAGTAGGAGTGGGAGGGGATTGTCAGAGATCTGGTACTACCAGAGATGTGAGGAAAGTTGGCAATTGAGCAAGGATTGTCAAAGGCTGTGAATGTAAAGAACACTTTATTATGGTAGAATTATAATTGCAGTGATTTTTCAAATGTGAATAGCAAAACAACCACCTGTTAAATCATATTGATTTAAATCACAAAAGCTATTGAATTTTCCATAAGCAGCTGGATGTTCTGCTGTCATGTATTTTCTAAAAAAGAAAGTAAAATAAAACTGTAAGAAATAGAAACTGTGAGAGAAACAGTGGGGAAAGAAAGGTCTGGAGTTCCCATTATCTCTTGGGTAGATATGCCTTTGCTGGATAATTACACTTTGGATTGATTTGCTGCCTCTGGCACTTTGTTTGGAAGATGACTTTTATTTGTCCCTTCTCCGCAACCTCTTCCACCCTATTATTTAAAACCTAATTATCTTATGAAATACTAATTGCCAAGCTGGGCAACTTCATTTTCCAACCTGCAAAGTCTCCATTATTTCCACTTGCCATTTTTGATGCAGGAACACTTGCAGGGAACAGTTTTACTTTTATGACTAGTTCTCCAGCCCACCATAGGCAGGAGCTCGGACACATCATAAGATCCCACTTTTTTGCCTGAAGTGGATACCTACATTTTACATCTCTTTTTTCTTCTCCCAGGCTTTGATAGAACAGGGAATCTGATACCAGACGATGGTGAGGACTGGGAAAATGAGACAGGCCTAAAATCAGTGTGTGAAGTTTCTAGGCCTTGTTTGAATACAGCAGATGGAGCTGCCTGCCCTGATGGTAAATAGCAACTGCCTGGAACGAAGCAAGTACAACAGATCCTGTGTCCCTCTAATTTCCAAGTTTTGTGGGACTCCACGATGCACAACCCGTGAAACATGAAACGAAACTGTGAGATTTTAATATCCTTGAGAAGTCAAAGATAGTTTGCTTGTAGGTTGTTTTTCCCCTAGATGTTATCTCCTCTCTTTTTCTTCTTTTCTTCACTTCTCCTTCAGTGGAACAAACCATAACCTTCTGAAGGCAGATAGTCCCTGTATCCTTTTTGTCTTTTAAATAGCTGTGATATAACCCACATCCTGCACACTTCCAAGATAAGGTTAGCAAGGTAAGACATAAAAGCACTGCTATATTTTTAGCTTCTATCTGCTTTGATGTTAATATTTTGGTGCTGCTATTGAGTAATAAAAAAGAAACCACAATAAAACCCCAGTGTGTGGCATGGTTCCCAAGTCTATTTATATTATGGGTGGACCTAGAAACAAAGATCAGACCAACACAAACATGTTCTTCTATCTATGCATAAATCTGGGCAGCTAAAGATTATTAAGAGGGATTCACATGAATTTCAGACACCATCCTAGATACAGTATATATGAATCTTTTGTATATGTGTCTGTCAATGTTATGCTTGTTTGTTTTTAAACAGTTCCACAGTTTTCAGTTCAAAGAAAATAACTTTTATCCAAGAAAAAATAAGCCAGCCTACCTAGGATTACTGAAACTCTAACACTGAGAAATCAAGAGCCAACGGCTTGATAGGGTCAATGTTCTGATGCTGCATTCCTGTGCTTATGAGTGAAGGGTGAAATACCGTCTCTTCTGAAAGCCTTATCCAGCACCAGTTATTCACGCTCATCTTTGCAGAGTGTATTCTTAAACAGAGACTAGAAGGACTGAAAGGCAGAATGAAGGATGAATAATTCAAAAAGGAGTCAATGCCCTCATTGGGGTAAAGTAATTTTAAGGAGAGTTTTACCAGATCACACATGTTTAAGTTTTCATCTGGAATATTATGTTAAATTTTGTTATATAATGTTGTGTTACCTTGGGTAGTTTTTCACAGCCTATGGGGTTCTTATTTACCTTTAGTTTAAACCTATGTAGCTCTGTAAATTTCATTGGCCTTGTTTTACACTGTGTAAATTAAGTTAGCATCCAGCATTTGCTTTCTCTGACCTGCTCAGTTATCATATTTCCTGCATGAATCTCTGACTAATGTATTTACAGCAACTGTACTCACAACACCACATGCCTGGTGGTACAGTCTGGTATCGGGTTAATCTGAGGGAGAGGGGGAGTTGACAGCACTGCAAAGTGCAGCAGCAAAAGAGGCTTATTAAAAGAAAAAAAGCTTATAACTTTTGGGGGATGCTTCAGGACAACAGATCAAAAGCTTTCACATTCAAAATGTAATTGTAAGGAAAGAAACTGAAAAACAGACAACCCAGAGTTCCTCATGTGTCTGCTCTGCCTCACTCTATACTGGATCTCCCAATTGCAAGATGATCTTCCTAACAGACCTGCTTACAAGCTCAGCTGGAAATAGGAAATCCAAACTGCTCTAATAAGAATCACTAAGAAATACTGCAGCTGAAACTTCTCCTTTTCCAGTGGAACGAGGGAATTTGTCACAATTAAAATGTTTCTCAGGAACACCACAGTTTTAACCAATTTTCCAAGCAGATTTCTTTTTTGTCTTGAAAGTCATTTCCATTGACCAGAAACTCTGGGTCAAGCCCACTGCTGTCAGGACTCCCAGTTTCCCAAGGGCTCCCCATAGCCATCTTGGGGAGAACAGGTGGGTTAAGCTGTCTGTGCATCCAAGTTCTTTATTTATTTACAGCTAGCCAAGTGAGCAGACAGATTTTGGTGCTGGTTGGGGAACAATGTCAGACTGCTTAGGGAAAACTGACATGTAATGTCAGTGTTTGGACTTGCCTCTTAACTCTAGAGAACTGTAAATAAAAAACTAAAAAAGTAAGATTTTTAAAAATTTTATATTAAACAAATATAATTTGTTAAATTATTGTAATTATTTTAATTTTCTTGGCAAATTTTCATTTTGTGTTTCATTTACTCTGAGACTTAATTAGTACTGTCTAACAGGCTATCAGAATTTAGCCAGCAAGGTGGCAGTTCACATGAAAGTCTATAATTCCTTAGAGTTCTCCTTCTTCCCCCAAATTTTTTATCATTGTGCTCGATTCTTCAGTATTTTCTGGTTAGCCCTTATGAGACATGAAGCAGCAGTGGATGCAGTCGGCTATTTGGATCTCTGCTGCATTAACAATGTTTCTAGTAATTTAGTTTGGGTTTTTTTTAGCGATTAGTTCTGTTTTAAACATACCAAAATCTGTCTTTGCGTGATTTAATCCTCAGCTAAATCCTGCCTGGTAAACCACCTCTTATTTTGCAAGCAATTGAGGTACCCTTTACTCCTTCCCTGTTTTTGTCACTCGAAAATAGTGTCACTGGCTTTAAGTAGATACCTTGAACTTTCAGTAGCATGCCAGGTGCCATACTCCAAACTGAAAGAAACTTCTGATACAATTTTGACTATGGGAGGCTTCTTTGACTTCTTGCCTATTTTTGTGAGCTTTGTTACAAGAAGGTTTTAGCTTGGAAATACCCTAGAGACAGGATATTTTTCTGGATTAATAAACTTACACAGACTTTTAGAGATGTAATTCTATTATGCTGTGCCTCGTTGGGAAAGAAAGCTAGATTCTTCATAGGTGTGATCTTGGTGCTTCTCTTTGACATCCTGTCTGCCTGAGCACAGTGCTTTTATTCCTGGACTCTGTTTCCCACAGTCTCCAGCACTTGCCCACATTAGCAATTTTATGAGCACTTTTGCCATGTTACACTTGATGAAATAAAGGACAAATCCTTCCAAACAGGAAAACTCCTTATTTTCCTCATTTACTTTTTGCTAAGCAAAAGTTTACTGAAATTGATTTTATTTAAATGAAGTCACAATTAAAAAAAATAAAAAGAGCAAAATACATTGAATCTTCACATAATTACATGGTATTTTTCAATGTCAGAGACAAGCATCTAGTTTGGGATCAATGTATTGATTTATATCTACTGAAGATCTGGCCTGAAAAAAATTAATATGTAAATATGCCTGTCAAGAAGTGGTAATCTTATAAGAAAATATTCTCTGCTGTTTATCAAGGCTGTAACTGTAGTAGATTCTTAATGTTGCACTTAGGAACCTTGTATTTAACATTTACTTTAATACTTAGGTGCCTTCTGTGCAATAAGCCAGCTTGACAGGGGGAAAAAAAGATCTGTTTAACATATTGGTGATATAATCCTTGTAAAGGTAATTTCTGTTAGGCAGAGGCTGCTAGGCACACAACAGGCAAGAAAGGAAGTAAAGAGAAAAGTTGGAAAATGTTGCCAAAATGACAGTAAATGTTAATGATCCGATCACAAAAATTGTCCTTCAAACTGGAGTGTGTAGTAAATAGTAATGAATAAATGTACTTGTCAGGAAGATTTGATTTGTCTAGCAAATCCTTACTGACATATACACTCATTTAGTACTATATAGCCTTTTGAAAATGCCATTCCAGCAGAGCATAAAAAAGGTTATTTAGATTAAGTATAGTAACAAGATGAGCAGCATACTGAGTTCATTGGACTACAGGCACACTCATTTAATACCCAGTGCTCCATTACTCTGAATGAAGCTGTCCCTGAAAAAAACAATAGGAAAAAACCAGCATATAAAAACAAGCATAATGGTTTAAAAAGAAAAATATGAGCTTCAGTGTAATGCTGTGCACCATCAGTATTTACATTCAGTCTGTAAATGATAATGCTGGAAATGGCATAAAGGTATTAGATGGTGCAGAAACCATCACCCACCCCCACCCCCGCCCCTTGCTTCCCGACAGCAAAATTGTGAAAGCTAAAAATTTGCCTTCATGAGTAAGATTTGAACTCAGAAACTCACATTAAAAAGAAAAAAAAAGTCAAAGCCAGCTTTACATGACACTCTTGGATCTACTTTCCTCATTCAGGGGAATTACATGAGAGGGCCACATTCTGCACTCAGCTGCACTTTGTCTTTCTTGAAAGGATCCTTAGCTGGTAAAGAAGCAGTCTCACTTTTAAGTTCATTAAAGCAATGCTAATATCTCATGATGGCTTCAGGTTAAATGTCTACATACCAGTTTGTATTTTTTCCACATCTTCTCTTAATTTTGTTGCCATCTCGAGCCAGCTTAGGTCTTCCTATATACAGTTTCTGCTGTTACAGGTTAACAGCTTCACATTCTCTTCCTTCAACCCAGCCTTTTGTCAGGAGCAGTTCAAGCATGACTGACAGGTCAGTCATTATGATTGCTTCCTTGCACACGGACGGTGCAGGTCTGACACAGGAAGAAACAAGGAACATCAAACTAAATCCAAATATAGAGCCGAAGGAATGTACGTGCATGTAGACACCTGCACATGCACTCACACGTGTGCGCGCGCACACACACACATATAGCTATGATATAAAGTATCAACCCTTTCACATTTGTGACCACTACAATTGTACATTGTGATAAAAAATACATGCAGAGTTCTCAGATGGCAGCATATAGGTAATATATGGCTATGCCTGTGGTTTTCACTATTATTCTTTATACCAAGGAGTAGTATATAGTGTAAGTATGCTTTATTGTGTTCCTTTCCTGGAAGTGTGTATTACAGTCTTCATTTCTCCAGTGTATATAGAACAGAGAGAAAGCAAAAAGGGTATTGCACTGAACCGTATTAGCTGATAACTAATATATGATCATGTTACTTGGGCCCCTGGGTCAGATACCAAAACAAAATCTCATCTCCCATCCACAAGGCTGGGGGAAAAATATTTAAAGCTGCTTAGCTTGTGTGGTCCTTAATATGTTTTCTGCCCCACTCTGCCCAGCAGAATTCACAGGTGCTTACTGAGGACCAGCCTTTTTGCCTAGGCAAACTAAGCATCAGTTTATGCTCAAAGACTTCCCAGAACACCTACATAATTGCAGCTGCATATTCTGCTTGTGTCTAAGAGAAAAGTGTAATTGTTTCAGCAGAGTATGTTGTCCAATTGGCTCATCACTATCTCTTGCCTGAACAGTGGAAAACAGAGAACAACTTTTTACCTCCACCTTCACAAAAGGCAAGTACTGGAATTATTTCAGGGAGTTAGGAAGGATTCCCTAGAAGTTTGCACGGGCTCATTAGCCCCACTCTCCTTTTTCTTCTTACTGTTTACAGAAACAGCACTGGTATGCTTGTGGCAGAGCAGAATAATCAGATCAGTTGAAAGGGCAGGAGATGTAGAGGGGAGAGGAGGAACAGAGGGACGTGCTCTTTATTCCTTCAGCTTCCTTTCCCCAGATCCTGCTCCGCTGTCATTCCAAGAACGAGGACCAAATAAATTGGCTTATGCTCCTATGAAGCCTTGAATTGGTACCGTGCTGTGGCAGTATGTCAACATGCACATAATCTTCAACCTATTTTAAAGAGTTTAGTATGTCTGTAGTTTACCTGCTCGCACATTCCCTGTACAATTTAGTGAAAAATAGAGATTGGTTTTCTGTAGGACTTTTTTTTTTTTTTAAACTGACCATGGAACCAGTTATTTAAGAAAAAGCTGAAACTGAATAAAATTATGAAACCCAAAATCTGTTAATTGTTGGGGTTGTTTTGGAGGGGCTAACAAACATTCATTGAAACATTCTTTTTATTCAAAAACTCATTTCTATGAAAAAGGAAAAAAGAAATCAAACAAAAGTATTTTGACTAGTTACAATCATAAACAAAGACTCATAGAAAGCTCTTTTATCTTGTGCATCTTTAAAAGCTAACCTAAGTAGGCTCAGACAAAGCCTCTCCTGGGTACCTGTGTATGTCTGCAGGGGCTGATAAATGTCTCCATGCATACTAAACGATCCACAGCAATGCCTCTGTCTCTGTTTGTGTCTCTCTCCTTTTTTTCTCTCCCTCTCTGTTCATAGCAGTATGTTTTCCTTGGGTGCTTCACTGTAAAGCTGAATTATGTGCTTATGTGTAGCAAAGCATTCTAGGTTCACAATCTGAGTCTAATTGAAGGAATGGAGGTTGGCTGAGCGCTCCTAGTCTGAAGCTTCCTGAAGACACAAATACAATTTGTTTTGGACTAATAAGGTTACTCAGGATTCTCCCTTTCTAATGACAAAACTGTCGGGTGACACCTTTATCATATTGCCACTTCTAGCCTGAGCAAGAGAGGCACAGTTAACAGGTGGATCCAAAGCCCACTGAGATAAATAAGAGCTTTTGTACTAGTCAGAGCCAGTGGGATTGGGCCAATAACTGAAGGACTGCATTTGGGCTCCCTCCTTATCACCTTTATGCAGGACTATGAATCACCATTTCAGAGCCTTCTCCTCTTCAAACCAAAATAGTTGCTATTGGAAAACTACATACAGCAATAAAGAATCCTGTCCTCATATGTCCCAAATCAATAACTAACTCACTTCTAATTGAAATTATAGAAAAGGTTTTGCTCTTCAACTGCCCATTGTGAGAATACAAAACACAAAATGTTATTAAATTATTAAGCAGAAACAGATCCTTTTAAATTCCCTGTTTAGTACTCACGGTATGATGCAAAAGCCTTATTTCCCTTTAATTGGCTTATCTATAAAAATGATAATTTTCAGATGGTAGTAAAATCCCTCAAGACTTCAGGAAGCATAATTCCCTATTTAAAAATCCCTACATTTATTAATGAACTTGAAAAATAACACTTAAAATTGCTTGGTAGGTTTTCCCTCCTGTGCATTGTACTCTCTACAGAGTTTCATGGTGAACTTCACGCAGTTCTTCCTAATTTTTACCTTCAGGCTATGTTTCCCAAGTGCTAACCTGAATAATCACTGTTAAATCCTGCCCATTAAATGTTTGTGAGAAGATGGAAGATTGCAGATCACATGTAGTTCACCAAGGCCAATACATGGGAGAAGAGTGGTATGCTGAGGGGAAAAAGACATGCTCACCCTGTCTTTCATCACCATGCTTTTCAAGTCTGCACTTTCTTATTTTCATACTAAAAAAGAACAACTGTATTAATTTCAGTCTTGCCAACCCAGTTTACATTAAGGCAAATGGGAAGGTGCAAAAGTAGATTCTCAGTCAACTCTTATCTACTAGGCCTGCCTTTTTTGTTTTGTCATCTCTACATAATCCAGCAAAGTAGGGTCTAGATCTGTCATTGGACTCTTCAGTATTAGCACAATGCAAATAAAAGACGTTAACAGCAGCTTGGAAGGCACAAGCTGGTCACATATTCTATAAATGGTGTAATATTCTGAAGAAAGCCAACAAGACTTGGGTGTTTTTCTTTGCAAGCTGACGGATCACTGAATCTTGTTCTAGTACAAGAAAGAAGAAAATGTTTTTTGCACACATGGACTCAGCTTAAAACCAACAAATTAGGCTCACTTCTCCTCAACAGAGAGTGTTATTCAGAAACCATTTAATACTTTGGGTATAGAACAGAACACAGGGCATTACAGGACCCAGATGACTGATAACACAAACTCCTCACACATAAATGCCAGTTTTTTTCTGTTATCTTATGTAGAATTTCCTTAAGTTTGACCACCAGAGGAAGTCATCCTAAAGGTTTAGAATAAATGGCAGTCTACCATTTCAATCTTTGCTTTCTTATTGAAGACTAACAGGGACATCAACTCAGCTGAGATACTTATCCTTTGAAAAGTGATCTACGACTTCATGTAGGTCCTAAAGCTGAAGTAAAGTTATAGCTTATTTGTCCTCTACCTACTTAAGTCACTTTTTATTTGGTAGCCTCCAAACAAAAGCTACCGTGTGGTTATTAATAGTTTCTTGTTAAACCTTGACAGACAATGAGTGTATGGTGACTCGGAGGGCAGGCACCCTCAGTCTTGAGCAAATGAGATCAGAAAATGTTGCCCAAGCGTTACCACAGAAATTCTTATCTTCTCAAACATCCTTTTTTCACTTTTCAGGAGAAGAAGGTAGAACACTAAATGGTTACACGCTTCATAGGAAATTTTCCATTAGAGTAAGGTGGGATTTGTAACATGGACTGGAATGAATGGCATCTAGGGAGGATTTGACTGCTGGCAGGGGGGTGAGACTTGGACCTGTGAAGATTGTGGTGAAGATTTGGAAATGCTGGCAGGTGACAAGGGGATGTGGTAGTCTAGGGCAGGAGTACATGAGCATGAAAGGAAGAGTGTCTGTGGAAAATTTGCAGTTAGGCTGTGGTTTTTTGAAACATAGTTTTGCAAAGGTGGTTTTAAGGCATGCAGTAGCACTAGTTAGGGATCATTCCAATATGCTATGTTCAGATAAAATGGTGTTTACAGTTTTCTACCTGGGTGAGAGTCCTCCTGCCCTATCAGGTCTTGAGAAAAGAAACCCTATCCCAAGCTGCAGACAGTCCAAATAGGTAAAAGGGAAAGAAGGAGGAGGAAGAGAACTGCAAGATGCTCATGCAGTGACCAGCATGTGAGCCCTTCATCTCAGTCATGTAAGGTTTTTAACATTAGTTTTACAGATCTGCTCTTACTTTCCTTAGAAGAATACTCATTCACTTTGCCATGTAGCATGCCAAGTTTCATTTCTAATTGAACTGGGATCACTTGGTAAAAGCCAAGCCTGCAGTCATAGCTGCATTTGAGGGAGAGGTGAAATATGACAGAGGTGTAATTCGGCATAACTGGCTTAACTAGCCAATTGTTTGCAAAAAGGAGGAAAAAGTAAAGTGGAAAACCAAAAAAGCTTTTTACTTGCAATTAACTTCTGCCAAGATAAATCAAGAGTAACATCACTGCAGCAAATGGAATTATAATGATGTAAAACCAGGAAATGTAGAGGGATAATAACTCTCAAGTTGTGTTAACAGCTTGGATTTATGGTTTGTGGCTGTAGAAAGAATGCAAATTTGTGATTTTTCTGCTTTTTCTCTAATGGATCAAAGAACAAATATTTATAAATACATCAGAAATTTAAAATGGACCAGGATTTTATTTTATTTTATTTTATCTATTATTGTCTTAGTAAATTAGAATGCAAAATTCATATCTTGTGACATTATATTTCCCTATTGCCTTAATTGTTAGGGTTGTTGTTTTTTTTTTAAATAGTCTATGATTTCTTTTTTATTCTTCATGTCATATAATCCTTAGGCATATTATGAAAGAGTGGTGTGAACCTGACAAAGCAGGTGGAAGCTGCAGAAGACTGAAATCTAGAATTAACATTATCTTCTTTTGTGTATAGGCAGATACTTCTAGATTACAAAGAGCTTTATTGCAAAACAGGAAATGTGCTCATTTTTTAGATTGGGAAATTGAAGCAAGATACAAAACAGTGATGTTACAGTAATCAAAGCATCTGGTTTTCTAAGTTCGAATACTTTGCCTACTGAATCATACTGATAAATAAATGAGGGCTGATTATTGTCTTTGCGTTACCACCCTTGTATGATCAGCTGTTATGTGAATTCCATTAAGCAACACTTAACACAGAGCAAAACCAAAATCCCTCAGGTCTGTCTCTAGCAAGGATCCAGCACAGAGTTTGAACTCTTACCAGGGGCACTGTTAGCAAATCATAGATGTCAACAGATCTAGGCTGTTAGGTGTATCATGACATTTTTTCTGTTTCCTCACTGACTGAATGATTATGTTAGTATTGCAAACATAGATACTATCATTCACTTTTGCCAATATACTGCCAATGCTCATCAAGCTTGAATATAAAATAAGGTGCAAACAAAGCAAAACTGATTTTATTTAAAATGTGGGCAAATATTTGCAGAAACTATTTTGCATTATTTTTCTCCTCTGTTCAGCATTCTCGGTTCCCAGCGGTATGATGAGAGTTTGAAACACAGAGAGTCTCCCAGAGGTGCCCAGCAATTTGCAAGAACAGCCCCACGGCTCGTATCTCTTCGGTTCAACAGCTTCAAAATAAATTAAAATACTTCGGGTTTCTGCTACCACTGGTAGAGATTGAAGAGGCAGCAGCTACTTGAGCAACTAATTAGGAGGGCCCGTCTTACTGAGTTTTGTTCCTTTCAGGTGGACAAGTTCATCAATGCATTATTTTAAGAGCTGGTATATCTGTTGTCCTGGTTTCGGCTGGGACAGAGTTAACTCTCTTAGTAGCTGGTACAGTGCTGCGTTTTGGATTTAGTGTGAGAATAACGTTGATAACACTCTGATGTTTTAGTTGTTGTTAAGTAAAGTAGCGCTTATCTTAAGCCAAGGACTTTCCAGTTTCCCATGCTCTGCCAGCAAGCAGGTGTGCAAGAAGCTGGGAGGGAGCAGAGCCAGGGCAGCTGACCTGAACTAGCCAAAGGGGTGTTCCATACCATGGAATGTCATGCCCAGTATATAAACAGGGGGGAGCTGGCCGGGAGGCATGGATCTTGGCTCTGGCATTGGTCAGCGGGTGGTGAGCAATTGCATTGTGCATCACTAGGTTTTTTTTCCTTCCCTCCCCCCCCTCCTTTTTTTGTTATATTCCTTTTCATTACTATTATTATTATTATTATATTTCATTATTACTATTGTTAGTATTATATTTTACTTTAGTTATTAAACTGTTTTTATCTCAACCCACGAGTTTTACTTTTTTTTCCTTTCCTCCGCCTCATCCCACTGGGAGGGGGGAGAGGGAAGCGGCTGCATGGTGCTTAGTTGCTGACTGGGGTTAAACCACGACAACTGTCTAAAAATGGCTAAAGAAAAAAAAAAGAAACGACACTCTAAATAATCTCTTTGTAGCCTAATTAACTGTAAAAATTTTCTGTATAAACTGTGACTGGGCTATCTTTAGTATACAGGCCGTCAACTTTGTGCAGTGAAGAACACTTTTGTTGCAAAAAAGTGATGTATGTTCTGAGGTACTGGCAACCATTGATTATGCTGGTAGACTAGATATCTAATCCAAGACATTACAGGGAATGGACATGATTCAGCTGTAAGTAAAACTTTGTTTTATCAATTGTTTCAGAAAAGTCACGGGGACAAGACTGGGTAGTTAAATACAGGCATGTTGGTATGATTTCTGATATTTAATGTGCAAAGGATTACAGGCTACCACTATAAAGAATTAGATGATGTTCCACAAACAATTATGCCCGATGACTCATAGCTATCACAATGAAGGCATCATGGTGATGCAAGTGATACCGTAATGCTGAGAAAACAAACTATAGACATACACTAAGAGAAAAAATTTCAAGTGTGTCATAGCAGTGGGATTACTCTACTGCTTTAAAAAAAAAAAATCAATACCAAATCTTTTAATTTTCCAGAGCTTTGTGCATCCCATACAGTCCTTTTCCCCTTTCATTTCATGTTAAACCCGTAGGGATAAGATAACAGAGGTCACAATTTTGGAGTTTTCTTTAGAAAAGAGTTAATTTCTGTATGAAATAAAATCGCAGTGTAACGTTTCTCTAAACATGCCCCAAACTTCTGGTGGTTGAGCAGGTCTTCATATCTTTCTGTTGAAAGCTGAAGTAAAATGTACTGTGAATAGAATGGGATAAATACTTCAGCCAACAAATCTATCTGCTGGTTTTACTTACTGCTTGCCCATAGCAACTCAAAGTGTCCTTGTGTTTGTTATCAGAACTTGCCCAACATATTTTTTCCTGGTTTTGTTTGTTTGTCTCCATTGGGTTTTTGGTGAAAAGATTGATGTTGATATTCAGTCCGCAATATTCAACATTTAGATGTAGATTAGTTATGAGTGATCAGATAAATTACATATTTTTCAATTTCTCTGGTGTGATGAGTCACTTTTTGTATAAATACTAACAATCAAATTTATTAGTATTTATACAAATAACTAATTGACAAATAAATTCTAAGTATAAGCATATGTGTCATGGTTTAACCCTAACTGGCAACTAAGCACCACACAGCTGCTTGCTCACTCCTCCCCCCCAACCGGTGGGGAGGAGAATTGGAAAAAAAGTAAAACTCGTGGGTTGAGATAAGAACAGTTTAATAACTGAAATAAAATAAAATATTATAATAATAATTATAATAACAATAACAATAGTAATAATGAAAAGGAAGATAACAAAAAGAGAGAGAAATAAAACCCAAGAAAAGACAAGTGATGTACAATGCAATTGCTCACCTCCCACTGACCGATGCCCAAGCAGCGATCCGTCACTCCCGGCCAACTCCCCCCTGTTTATATACTGGGCATGACATTCCATGGTATGGAATATCTCTTTGGCTAGTTCAGGTCAGCTGCCCCGGCTATGCTCCCTCCCAGCTTCTTGCACACCTGCTTGCTGGCAGAGCATGGGAAACTGAAAAGTCCTTGACTTAGGATAAGCGCTACTTAGCAACAACTAAACCATCAGAGTGTTATCAACATTATTCTCATACTGAATTGAAAACACAGAACTGTACCAGCTACTAGGAAGAAAATTAACTCTATCCCAGCTGAAACCAGGACAATATGAAATTGCTTACTTTTTTATGATGAAGATCTGGCTCTCTAATTTCAGGCCTGCAAGTACTAAAAACACTGTATTCCCATTGCAGAACGGGACTCTGTCTTATTGATGCTTTTTTCTTTGGTGTAAATTCTTGAGTCCAGTTGCAGAAGCCTGAAGTATCACAATAATATTTTTATTCACAACCCTTGCAATAAGATCTTCAAAACATCTTCTCCAAAGCCTATTAACAGAGGCCCTAATTTTGACCTACTCAAGAATTAATCCAGCTATTAAAATTACTAAAATGTTTGCCTGTTTAATAAAGCACTGTTGAGGTTAATAACCTGCAAAACTGACCTACTCATCATTACTATCACTGCTATTTTTTTAATAAGTTTTCAGAGTTTATTTTTTTCTTCCAGAGGAAGAATTTGGTAGTATTTTGTTTACAGTACGGGTGCTTAAATGAGCTTCTCTACAGAAATGCATTTTGTATCTATTTAAGGATAATGTTCCAAGCATTGTGATGCATGTAAACTTCGCTAGAATATCATATGAGGTATAAAAAGCAGATTAGCTGCAGAAAAATGGCTCCCAGAGGGAAGTAGAAATAGTACAGCTTGAAACGCCTTGTGCTTTGTAATGTTCTTAGCCACCAGCAAGGCAAGTGTCCTGTGGAAAAGACAAATGCCCGACTTCACAGTATATACAAGGATGTAGCGCAGTAGGGTTTGCTGGGTAAATATGAAAACACAAGTGGGAATTGTATCTTCTCTCACAGCACTCCTATTGGCACAAGACTTTGGGGGAATAATCCTGACTGGGATCTGGATAAATAAGAGCAATGATTTATGTTTTTCCTTAAACCTATAACTTGAGGGTAGGAGGATGGAGGGAAAGAAAGACCACACTTTACTCCAGAGGAAATCAGTACAAATTTTGCCTACAAAACTGGGAAACCAGGATTTCACTCTATAGTTTCTAGAACTGAGGCCAATAGGGAACTCTGCCAGAGGCATTATACAGCTTCCCCTGAGGGGTGACTCCTTAAAATTTCATCTTTTTTTTCCACCTTTTCTCTCTCCTCAATTTATTCCGGTGGGATCAGCCATAAACAGTGAAACTAGCTACCTTCTCATTTATACTGAAGGACATTAAAGAAAAATATTCAGTTATTATTGATATCTGTTGACCCAAGTTTAGTAAATGACTTGCCAGCAAAGCTTTAACTTGACCCACTTAGAAGCTACAGACTGTCTACAGGAGCCAAGTTAGATGAGTACTAACTTAACTTTAAACCTTTATTTGCTTACGTCAGTGAAAACTAGCAACTTCAGAAAAGCAGCATGCTTTGCACAGGTATAAATCATCAGGAAAGTTTCAGGTCAAAACAGGATAAGGGATTTCTCACATGGCAGCATCCTGCTTTATCCTCTACCACATCCAAAACTTGTACTTATGGTAGTAGGATTGGCCCAAATGCTTCCTCATTAAGAATTTGCTACTTGCTTAAAATTCTGTTCCAGATAAGTATGTTTTATACCAATATGAGAAGTATCTAAGGTGTACAGTATCTTTGGAATCCACTGAGGGTAAATACTGGTAGACTAAGTTAAAACATATCAGTTTTTAAGAGGACTTGCTCTGTGTGTGTATGAGAGAAAGAGAGCGAGAGAGAGAATGTGTGTGTTTTGCACAACTATATCCATGCAGAGATGTAGGACTTGGTGTTACTGCTTTTTATTTTGTGTAGTATTTTGTTATGGCAGGCTAAATAAGATATAAATTCTACCAAATGCTACCAATTCGAAGAAGTAGTGTTTTACATCATTCACTAGTATACATGTTCTTATGAGCTACAGAGCAATTGTGACTCCAGTCCATTAAATGCATGCCATTATCTTCACTGTCATAAACCATGCTGAAGAGCAATGAAGCGTTATGAATACCTGGGATGAAGGAGATAACAAACACAAATTCCCACTATTATTACAAGACAAGTAGGACAAAAACTATCACTAACAAAATGTAAACAAACCAACCCAATCATATCTTTTATAGTTGAAGCAAAAATAAAGCTTTAGGAATTTTTTCCAGGGAAATCGAAATACATGCAACCCGATAACAAACCGATGAAATTCTCATACAGCAACAGAAGAAGATTCTCAGTAATGACTCTAGCCCAACCTCCTAAGAAAGATCTCCAGCTTTGCCAGTTTCAGACCTAAATGTCTCCAGTAATTACACAAAATTAGGGTCAATTTAATAATGTTAATGTTCAAATGATAGATTACTAGTAGGCTGAACAAGAAAGAACACAACAGGCTGTTTGTTTGCATTGTTTCAGCATTTTATAGAGCAATTCCAACTGTGTGTATGGAAAGATTTCAACATAAAAAAAAGAAATCACAGCGTGTTACATGGCTGTTACTAGTTGGGTAAGATGAAGAAAACTAATAGGAGCAAATCCTCATGATGTGGCTAAATAAAGTTTCAAAAGTTAAGGCATTTCAGTCTCTAGATAGATGGAGGAAATCTCTGGTTTCCCATGAAGGAAAATAACATTAGTCCTGAAAGGTCCTTTTTATATCTCCTCCTTGGTTCAATAATAAAAGGGGTGGACCTACAAACTGACATTTGGATTTCATTTCATAAGTTTAGCTCTGCAGTTTTTAATTAAAATGTATAACATTATGTAATTAAGACATTTGGGGGTGTAAAGAACGTATCTGCGACATGCAACAATGTAAACTTTTTCCATTGCATTATGAGTATAGAATGAAGAAAAGAATTTGTAAATCCTAAGTTTATTTAACATGTCTATACTCTGTGACATTTGATATACTTAGGTTTTAGTTTATTCTCCTTTAAAGGCAACATTGCCAGTTTAGGTAATGTTCAATGGGTTTGTATAAAGAAAAGTCAGAGATTAAGATGTCTCAAAGTCAAAAGTTTGCAGAGATAAAGGTAGAAAGAAATAAAAAGAAAACATAGATAAACATAAAGCAGACAAAAACCATAAAATAATGAAGGGTGAGTGGATGGAAGAGAGAAGGCTGGCGAAAAAGCTAATTTTGGAAAGGAAAAGACTTTGTTTAAGCTTAGTGTAAATCTCAGTGTCCAGCTGAATAACATCAGAGATATCAAGCATACAAAGGAACTGTGGTAAATGTGAAGTTCATTCACAATATAAACTTTGAGTAGTGTTTTGCTTAGTTAATGTAATGGGTGAATGGAGCAGACATCTCCACTTCTCTGAGTTTTATTCTCCTCCAGTTTGCGCTGAAGTTCATTTGTACAGGTTACAAAAGTCTGGCCCATACCATAGATCAGGGAGGTTTGCACTGATGGTTTTGAGTGGACCTAGGACAAAGAAAATTAATAGCTGTTTAATTTCTCATGTAGGCTACGGGGGTCAATTTGTGTCTAAAATTTAAATTACATAACTGGGAATTAGGTAATTTCAGATCTATCTTTTTCCAATTTTATTTAGGCTGTCTCCAAATCTTGAGAAAGTCAGTTCTCCTGTGGACGGCCAAACAGTTTTCACTGTGCTCAGGGGTGGCTGAAGATTATCATGGAAGTTACCAAATTATTGGCAGTTGTCCCTATTATTATTCTTATAATTGGTATGAATATTTTAAGATTCCAGTTTTAGGCTTGAACTCTCCTGTATGTCAAAATTTAATGGTGCACTTAATTTTTTTCATATTGATTTTTATACTTTACGTTATTTCTTTAAGCTGTCTGGGGAGATTTGGAAATTAACTCGGTAAAGAATAAAACAAGTCCATACTTACACTTATTGAAAACAAATCTGTATTAAAAATTAAAAGTGAGAATTTTCAGAAGTCCTTACAGGCTTTAGTTATCTATTATAAATTTAAAAGGAGATGAGTGCTGAAGACTCTCAGACTCCCTTGAAGAACACACCTTTTAAAATCCTCTTGAAGGCAAGAAATGTCAGATAAAATGTTCAACTCCTTTGCCACAGACCTAAACAAATCTGATCGTTAACTTCATGCACAACACATGCAATACTTTTCACTGCTTTATGGAAGAAACACTGGAGAAAAAGAAAGATGATATCAGGCTTTTTGGATAAAACTTCTCCAAAAAAGGTGTGAATTGGGGACTGTTTATTCATAAATAGGTACAGAATGTTTTAAATATTTTGTAAACTGTGATAAAATATTTCCTAAGTTTTTACAACATTTGGGAATATATCTGACCTTCTAGGGCTTTGGCAACTTGAGAAAACACCTATCTTCTTCTTCTGAGTTCTGTCTATTATAACTGACCTACCATTTGCTCTCCTTCATTGCCTTCAGAACATCTTTTACCTTCCTAGAATGATGCAGCCAACCCTTTAACTACCATGAAAGGATACATGTCAAGATTTGGGCTGTACACCATTCCATAGTAAAAAGTTCCAAAATGCCAAAAATGCCATACAGAACCTTTAGCTGAGGGAGGGACTTTAGCATGGTCTGGCGTGTCAGGAAAAATGACCACATTAACTTCTGAATCTGAGTCCAGACAGATTTGGCAGGTCTACTGATGTCCGTGGAAGGCTGAACGGTTTTGTGATTGTGCTTAGCTGGGAATGAAGCCCTCAAACAGAGCGAATGTGTCCCCTTTGTTCCATAGTACCAAAGCATTTCCAGTCTACCAACCATTACGTATTTAAATGGCTTAAAATCACATCTCCTTTGCATGGTAGATAAAGGGTCATTATTCAAGACTTGATTCCAGTAGTAGCACAGGATACAGGCAGGAAAAGATGCAGTCTACAATAACTGAAGGACTTGCCTGTCCCACTTCTCTTTCAGATGGACTGGGGCAAGATGAGAAATTACATTGCCTAGAAGATCCTCTCATGACGATCTTAATGCCTTGACACTCAACAAAAAAGGAAAAAATAGCATTTCTTCTTAGTGATCACAGTGATTACAATCTATAACGGCACTAAGATGGGGAGCAGGAAATGGAATGAGCAGAAGCACCTGTTCAGTGGGGCAGACAGTGAAACCCTTCCATGTGTTTCCACCTTCCCCTATCCAATACGTATCATTTCCGGGATTACATACTTGTCTGGACTGTGTAGCTAAAGAGCTTCATATATGATATGCAGAACTGGCAATCCCAATACAGTGACTGACTCATTTTGCAGAAATGTCTTGCTGTTTTTTTACCAAAACTTGCATAGACAATTTACTTGATTACCTGTACTCCTTATTTTTAAAGGTAAGTGCTTAGGACTTTAAAGAATGACCCAAATCCTACCCTAATCTATGAGAGTCTTGTCTTTTACTTCAGTAGATTTTAGATCGGTGTCTCACCTTTTTTTAAGGGGGAAAAAAAAAAAGGAAAGCAGAGTTTCTTCCTCTTAAGCCCCAAAGGTCGGTTGTGTTAAACATGGGATTAAGTCAGCTTCGTTGAGTTTAGGAACATACTTGTGTGTTTTCCATTCCATCACACACTTCAAGGTTACCATGAGACTTGTTTGAGTATAGAAGGATACAAAATGCCTGTTGTTTGTGGCAGAAAAAAGTGTATTGTCGCTTTTTTTAGCACTGGTTTATGGATAGAGGTGAAAACTGGGCACAGATTTACCATCAAATGAGCTTCCCAGAAGACATATTAATTGGAACCGCAAATTTAAGTGAGCAATATAAAATATATGCTGTGAGCCAAACTTGAATTCATAATAGGAACTATTTTCACTGCAGAAACTGGAATCTAAGAGTGAAGCCAATTCTGTTAGAGAACTTAAATTTATTCTATAGCTTACAGTTATCAAACTCTCAGTTCATGTAAAGCGTTGCAATTTCACAGATTTTAGTGGAGCTATGCAGCCTATACTACCCTAAGATCTCACTTAGGAGTGTACCCAGTAAAAGCAGCACAGATTTCAAGTACTGAGTACTCTGATAAATAACTCTAAGAAAGTTTTTAGTAATTCGTTCAGAATATTGAATGCACCTAAACACCATATTTTCCTAGAAAATTAGAAAAATTTCCTTTTGCCTTTTGGCCGTATTTATATGGACATGGGCTTGTTGTGATTAATTTCTGAAGGTGGTTCAACTTGTGTCTTAGAGATGTATCTTAGGTGATCTGCTGTCAGGGTTATGCTTGTATCCCTTCAAAGGAGATGATGTTCTGTAAATATTATGTCTTTGGTAGCCATTGTTGTTGCTGTTGTCAGGAGAGCTAATAAAACTGGCAAGTAGGCAGAGCTCAGCCTCTTTGAGCTATTGCCTGTCGAGCACTCACATCTTTTGTTCTTGTCTCATCTTGGACAGGCCTTGACAACTTACTTGAAGAGAAAATTATTTCAATTTTTACTGTGGACTTACCTAAGTCCTAGGGGCAGTGCTTGTGGTGGTGGACTTGTTTTTGAAGGCAGCTATTTTTGTTCTACTAAAGAAGCTGCCCACAGCCCCTCAGACTGCATGTTTGTCTTTGCACTATGTGTTTCACTGCCATGGTCTGCCAGATCACATGGTGACAGATCGAGGGGTCCAGTTCACTGCCTGGTTCTGGAAGGGGTTTATGGGTCTGCTGGGGGTGCAACTCTCTCTTTCCATACCGTATCACCTGCAGTCAAATGGTCAGATGGAGCAGGTGAACCAGATCCTGTAGCAGTATCTCCTGCCTTACTTGCCACCAGGATGACTGGATGTCTCTGTTATTGTTGGCAGAATTTGCCTGTAACAGTAGTGTCCACCCTTCCCCACAGCAGACCTCTCTTTACACGCAGTATGGTTTTCATGCCTGTGGCCACCCTGCTATGCTGTCAGCTGTCCAGGGGTTTTCCCCTGAGAATTCCTTTGAGTGGTTGCAATGTCTACATTCGTTTCTTCAAGAGCACGTGGAAAAAGCAGGGGCTGATTGCAAAGTCTGTTCAGATAGATGTCAGCAACCAGCACAGGACTTTGTGGTTGGGGACTATGTTTAGTTGTCTGGTGAGCATGTTCGTTCAGTGCATCCTTCTAAATTGGACCACCATTACCTGGACCCATATAAAATAATGGCCCAGGTTAGCCTGGTTGTGCTTCATTTGTAGCTTCCACATGTGCTCCACACTTACACTGTTGCTCATGTCTCCCTGTTAAACCTGTTCAACCAGATCCCTTCCAGCCACAACCTCGACCTCTGCCTCCTCTTATTGTCTAAGGCCAGAGGGAATATTGTGCCTGGGCTACTTTGGATTCTGGGATATCCCCAGATTCCCTGCAGTATTTGATTGATTGGGCAGGGTATGGCCTGGAGGACCATGCCTGTGTCGAAGGTGCATGCCCTGCAAAAGGTTTGAGCTTTTCGTGCTTGTTATCCTGCTAAGTCAGGTCCACTGGAGGGTGTGGGAGCACACCCTGGGTGAGGGGGGGTTATGCTTGCATCCCTTCAAAGGAGATGGTGTTCTGTAAATATTAAGTCTTCAGTAGCCATTGTTGCTGTTCCTGTTGTCAGGAGAGCTAATAAAACTGACAAGTAGGCAGAGCTCAGCCTCTTCAAACTACTGACTGTTAGAGCCTTCACATGCCATGTTCCTGCCCTTTGTCTTGGGACTGCCTTGACTCCTGCCTGCTAGGCATGACCATCCCTTAGACTATATGATTAGTCTGTAGGCAGCTAAGCAATACAATATCAGTTCTACCCCTGATATGTGGAAACAAACAAACAAACCAACCAACCAAGCTTTTTTTTTAGCATTCAGTAACATAACTTAGAACACAATAGGATCCCAATCTGACCTTCAGCACTTGCATCTTGCTAGAAGACATGTAAAGAGGCAGCAATAACTAGGCCCTTTTCCCATTAAAATCTATGTAGAATAGTGAAAATAATTCTGAATGGAAGATTAGGAAAGTTGTCTGAATTTTTCCTTAGTGGCCTGCTCAGAAAAAAAGTGAGGCATGCTCAGTAAGCCTTATAATGCATTACTGAATGAGGCCCCATCTGGTTGTTCAAGTGAAGTGTTAGTTTTCATCCCAGACAGATTCCCTAGTGTGGCTGTACCACAAGCCATGCTGTTAAGAGAAGCAACAGCAACAGAATGTGTATAATAATAATAATGTGAAGAAAATGTATCTCATGAGAGAATTGGCTGAACGTATAAGCAATGAAGACTCAGTAGACATCCACACTGTACTGCAGCTTTGCCCTGTGAGGATTTTAGCCACACTTACATAGAGTCAGGGCTATGCTATTGCTGCTATACATCAAGCTTTATAGTTTAAAAACAGTTTTTTGTGCTTTATAATTTTAACTACAGTTTGCTTGGGGGCTGGCAAGAAAGGAGTAAGTTGTTTTGCTGTATTAAGGATCAATATTTGGATCAATAAAATTCCTTTAAAAAACCCCTCACTTGTTTTGTTCATAGGAAAACAATTTATTGTTGACTCTGTTTGTTACCTCACCATGCTTACAATCACCTGGAACCGAGAAATTAGTGGCTAGGATCTCTTGCTGTTTAGTGTCTTTTTAACTGACAGTGCAATGCTGCCCCATTCAGTTTTAAAAACACCTGTCACTTTTTTTTTAGTATTTTTTTTGTCCTTGCACCACATTTGTTTTGTATCTAAATGATCTGACAACAAGTCTGTGCCACTGGCAGCTTTACTACTAACTTCAGTGGGAGCATGACTGGGATCTGTACAGATCTTTCTATTGGCTTGAATAGACCTTCGATGATGGTCCCTGGTTTCAGGTTATACTCAGCTGTCAGTCTTGAGTTAAAATGAAATAACGCAACTCCCTTAGGTGAGAAAGAACAGAATAATGTTTTTCTTGTGTCTGCACTATACCGATTGACAATGCCTAGTTGATACATCTTTTTGTAAGTATTTCTTGTAAAAGAAAGTCATAGCTTTTCAAAGGCAGCCCTTCCATAATCTTGAACTTTCTGTATATCACTTGCCCTGTATGAAAACTGTTGTATCTTAAATTATGAAGAGCTGTAGAACTTCACAGGAGTTGTGCTTTGCGTGTCTTGGTAAAATATAAAGAAAATCAGCTGAGTGCTTTCTTTGTAGAAGGTTCCTTAGTTGCACATCACTTCCCATTCTATAATTCTATTTCTCCTCTTCCTTGGAGAGGAAGGGTATATTTTGCAATTATCACAAGGGCATCACAAATGCTCCGATCTACCTAAGTACTCTACCTCTTGAGATCAGCAATAAACTTGAAGTATAACTCACATGAGGAATTTCAGCATTTCATAACAAAATATTTTATAGTTCTGGTTGAAAAATAAAACAAACCTGTTTCTTACATAGTCAACTCTTCTTTTCCTGCAGAAAGTAGATAATTTTCCCACATACATATCATACATACATTTAAAAAAAAAATCCAGACTTTGATGGAGAAACAGTTTTTACAAATTAAGTTCAGTTAAAAATAATGAAGGTAATTAAACAGCAAAGAGCTCTGGGATTTATTAAAAAAAGTTCAGCTAACTTCCTAAGAGTAGGGGCATTATAGGCAGTCAGCTCTTGAGGATTTTCTCTGTCCTTGTCTCAAGATAGAGAATACCTGAGCATAATTAACAGGGCCAGTCTATCTGATTTTAATTGTCTTAAAAGACCAAAAGTTGGAGATGGTCATACACAACTCTCTAGTATAGTATTACTTAGACAATTTAAGTCAATCTTTACAGTTATTGAGATACGTAGAATTTGTTTATTGGGCTTTCTTATTTTTATATTTCTAGAGAGATTATGGCTTCTTACATTTTTCATTTACAACCTAACAACCCAGGTTCATTTGATTTGTCAGGTGAATCATGTTTCAGGAGACTCTCAATATTTCTGGCAAGCTGGAGCTTGACAGGGTTAAAAACAAAATAACAAACTTGAAAAATTAGTTCTTGACTGTAACAATCCAGTTCAATTTGCAGCATCTGGAAGGAAAATCAAAGCCTTCCTGGGAAGAATTAGCACAGCAATAATGAGCATAACAGTAAAGCATAATGCATAATAAGACATGTTTTGGTCTTGTGTCATTGAGCATTATCTTCACTTCAAAGATAATGTGTAAGTAACAGTATCTTTTTCCACATATCACTAACCTTTAAAAAGTGTGCATGCAACTTTAGATTTTCCCTGACCATCTGGCTACTGAAATCTCTAGTAATAGAGACAATGAAATCCAAGCCATGGCAAGTTTCCATCTAAAATCTAGTGGGACCAAAACTTAAAAGTTGCTTTATAAATGCTGCTGCTGTTCATATCTGTTTCTTTCAATGACAGCACTGCAGGGCTCAACATTAACCTCTCATTCTTTTTCATTAGTATGCGTCAGCTAAAGGACATTCTGATTGGATTGTTGCTGGTGTTTGATGTATGACCAAGATGCCATCTTTTTGGGGAGGGAAAACTTGGTTCAGCTTTTAAAAACACAGAGAACTCCTTAAAGGGAACTTCATATTCATGTTATTTTTCTGTTTTCATTTAGATGATCCCGGATGCTGTGAATCACTTCCTATTGTTATGGATAATTTGACCATCCAAATTCCTGTGTCATAAAACTTCAAATCCATGCCTTCTACCTCGAGATATCACAGCAAAAATTTAATACCAAGATCTGGGCTAATCCCTTTAAGTTAGTTAGATGAATTAGGACAATCTGTTCAATCTCCAGAGGTATGTTACAGGTAAAATGTCCAGGTAGATGTCAAATAGTAGACTGGCTTATGAATAGTTCCTTTCATTCATGAGTCTACAAGCACCTTAAAAAAAATAATAAAGGCAAACATCATTTTTACAGCTGGAGAAACTAAAGTCTGAAGGTATATGCCCTACTCTCTGTTACACTACAGGAGAGGTGCAGGCCTGGAAACAGAAACCAGAGCTGGACTTAAGTAATTTCTTGGGTCTGAAGTAGAAAACATCATGGCAAGTACTAAATGAAAAAAGTTGCAAGATCTTTACTTAGCTTACTGGCATTTGCCTAGATTATATGGCAGGAAAGATCATTTCAGATGGTCTTATTTAGTCTACAGACTTTTGTAAAAGAATTTTGAGTTACCATGGTCTCTCATCATAGTTTGTTGGTACATTTTGTAATCTACTGCAGCTTTTTAGATTTGCTTCTGTTACAGCCACTACAGAGTATCCAGTGCAGGAACAAATCACAGCCTCACAAATCACTCCTCGGAAAATCCCCTCATGCCCTACTGTTTGACAGTCAGCACAATCCATTACTAAGAGGACAGACCTGTTAATCTTCTGTGAAGCAAAATAGGATCCTCAATACTAGGTACCAGGCTAATGAAGTAATGAGAAACACAAGAAACTGAGGTGAACTGAAATAAGGTTCTTCAGCCAATAACCAGACTTGACCAGCAAAAATGAGCTCTGAGAAAAAGATTCAAGTCTGTGGCTTAATCTCTGTTGTGTTTTTATGTTAGAGTAGACTAAACATCTATATGGTGTTGTATGCTATATTATCAGAAAAGATCTACAGCAACCTGTTCCAAATAGTGCTGACTGTAGAGAAGGGACCTTGGCTGTGGCAACTGATACACAGATAAAGTCAGGCTGCTTAAGAGACTCTCCTGAGGATCCAAATCTTCCAGATTGTCTTCAGTTTATTTCAGACTTCTTTGTAATATGACTCAATCTAAAAGTTATTTTAAAATGGGTTAATAATTTTGGAACAATTTTGCTTTCAATAGTTCAGAATATTGTTTCACAAAAGGCCCTGCACAATCATTATTTATATAAATATTCAGAAAACTAAGTTGTGTTAGAAAAGTAGAAGGCTGGGAAGAGATTTGCTGTGATAGTAGCCCTGAAAAGACTTTCAGAAATATATTTGCTTTGATGCAAACCATAGCTGTTTGTCCATTGCACTTTCCATGTAAAGTGAACCCAGGGACTAAAAAGAAACATTACAATCCAGTAAAGAAACAATGCCAAATGCTAAAGGTCTTATTACGACTTAATTTGCAGTCCTTAATGACAATTGAAATTGTTTTGACAGGAACCTGAATGAAAGAAACGCTTCTAATTGATAACACCAACAGCAAAATTAAATAAATGCCTGCACAGAGAATGCTATGTCAGCTTTGGAATGACTGTATTTATCAGGATTTATTTTTTCATGACAGATATTATATTTAATATGTAGGTTCCCGTCATCATGGTGTAGCTCCAGATTGCTGGTCTAGAGAGTATGTTGCAAGATGAAGCTATGAATTTATTAAACAAAATGTGTTTTGTGACAAAGTAGATCATCCAATCATAGAAAAGAAACAAGTACTTGGCTTTAGGCAAGCAAACGCCGATCCCCAAAGGAATACTTGCAAGCAGTCAGTTTGCAGTAACACAGGCTACAAGTTTCTTGCGCAGAATAATCAGCAAGCAGTTGGGAGGAACAAACGGTAGCAATCATTGTCCGCTCATAGGTAATTACCATAAGAAGAGGAAGAGCTAAAGTAATTGAATAAAATGTACATAGATTGTTTACTCAGCTCTATTAGCAGCAAGCAGTACGTTCTCATTAAAACTAAAAGACGAGAAATAAAACATTGCTTAGAGCTTCAGTGAATCAGTGATATTAGTTTCCACAACATTACCTGGCATTTTAAAGAACACAAACAGAAAACAAGAATTCAAAAGGACCCTATAAATACGTTTACAAGTTAACCTATTCTGTATAGATTATGTACTATGAGTTGAATGCAGTTCCCACTGCCAAAGACTGGAAATCAGGCAACAATTTAGGACTTGGATTTCACTTCTTCTGAAGTCAAGAGCAGTCTGGTTTTGTCTTTGATAAACCTTAGCAACTGGTACTGGGTAAAGAGATAAAAATACTAAAATCCAGTCAGAGCTGCAAGAATCTTTCAATGGTAACTTTTTAGGAGAATGTCCTTTTGCAGTCATGTTTATTTTTAAAATGTTCTTCTGCTTCTGTATTTTTTTAAGACTTTTTTGGTGTTGATACTTTCTTTTTGTGGTGAGGGAACTTAATTTTTATCTTCTTTAAGGCAATATTTCTAAGCCCATATGAAACTTCCCTTTCTTGTTTAAAGCAATTTTTCTTGGCCCAAATGAATCTTCCCATTCACTCTCCCACACTTTGTCAAGAAGCTCAAGTAAAGTCTTCTACAAAAAAAAGATAGAACTGAGCAAGTCAACTTCTCTTTACTCATATAGAAAGTCTGTAAAGATTTCACTTCCCTCAGGGCTTTAAGTAAGTAGGCATCAGAGAAGTGATGGGAGAGCTATGACTAGTTTTATTGCTACACCATTTATTCTACTGGACAGACTGCCCTTAATGGAAGTCACACAGGCCAAGTTTACAAATTGTATTATAGTTATACAGATACTACCTATAGTTTCTACACACATGTATGAATATGTATGTGTATACATACACACATACGCACATATTTGTATGATATCCACTTATGTCTACTTATTCTAGTCTGTCTTTGCCTCCTCTCTGATGCAATTCTTCCTCTGTTTGAGCATTTTAAAGATACTCCTTAACTTGATGACAAAGCTAAACCTAGGTCCAAAATGAAAATATTTCAAATATTGTCTAAGTTTAAATTTGAATTGCAACTTTGCTTTTCAAGATAGTCTTTAAATATAAGTCACCTACCTTTCTTAATTTTTAAACAACATACACAACGAAAGCATCCTTAAAACCACTTTTACATTAGTAGATCATACAACTGAGTCCACAAGGAGAGAACTTTATTTATTATTTATATTTCAGTAGCACACACTGTGTAAGGCTCTGTCCATAGAGACAGACAAACAGGCAGTTCCATTGATTTCCTGCAGCATTTCCAAGTACAGGTTTTCAAAAAAACCCAAAAGGGCTGTACGCTGATGTCCAAAATAAAAGAGCAAGGAGATGGTATCTGGCCATATATCTTGGTATTACAAGCACTACTTAAGCTATGCAACATATCATGGGGCAGAATTCCCCAAACTGGCTTGAAAAGTTAGGTCTAGAATTGGAAATAGCTTAGGCACATCAATTTAGTGTCGAGGCTAATTAGCCCAAATGAGAGGGAAGCCTAATTAGCTAAGACACTACTCCATACTAGCACTGCTCAGGACATGGTCCTGCTATGCTGCAGTTGGGCAGGAGAGGGAGGAGAATGTGAAATGGTCAGGCTGTGACCTCACAACTGTATTATATTACCCAAAGTGCACTACTATAGTGCTTCGTCTTTTATTTCTCCCATTTCCCAAGTGCTCTTGTTCCAACTCAAGTGCCACACATATACTCCTGCACTTTGAAAAGCCAGTTTAATCATGGGGTATTAGCTGCAGAACACTGTGAGCATATCAGGTCATTCAGTGCTAACCCAGAACAGAATAGTGTGCTATAGATAGACCGTGAGTCACTTTTACCCATCCTATCCTCTTGCCTGGATCACACACAGCTCCAACGTAACTTCATCCCCCCCTCAACAGAACTTACACAAGCAGTCACAGTCAAAATTGTTTCGTCCCTGCAACATGTTAGCCTTGACTGAACTTCTAGACTCTTTGAGATCCAAGTATAACGTCAGAAAAGCTGGTAAATTCAGGGACCAGCTCTGAAGACAAGTCTTCTCATAGAGCTGATCTAAACAGGAACAGTTCTGAAGAAGCAAGAGATTCACAGTCAAGACCAAGGACCCTTTGCCTGTGGCCACGTTTATTTCCAGCATAAACCTGCAAGCTTCATTTACTGTCACTGTACAATGCACTTGTTTTATGATTACAGTCATACATGGATGGAACAGTACACATTTAAAAAAATAATCTGGTCACTGGCACATTTTGGTGTCACACTCCAAGTTCACTTGTGAAGGTACAATTACCAAAGTCATCAGGCATGCTATTCAAAATACTGGCTGAAATCAAGATTTTTTATTTAGATCTGAGCTCTTTTGTAAGTTGTCTGGATCAAAGCTAAGAAAATGCTTCAAAGTGAACATGCTATTTTGAACCAATGATCTTAATATTTAGATACTAAAACCTGAATTCTACATTATTTTTCTTTAATAATACAGTCTGTCAATGCATATAGGGTTTTTCTTATGGTGATTCTGTGTAGATGACTGCTGCTCATAGTTTTCAGATTTATCCAACTCTTGTTCACAGTGAACACTGTTAAGGGTTTGGATTTAGTGACTGGGGCAAAGAAAAAAGCTTTAATATGTCTGGCTTTTTTTCTGGTTCTACCATAAATATGTTCTGTGAATTCAGGAATCTTGTCTTTTCTTTCTGTGCTTGGTTTTACTGCTCAGAATTAATATGAGAGACACAATTAATTCATAATTCCAAAAGTAATAGGAAGTTAGGGGAAGAAAAGTTTTATATTGCTGTGAAGGTTTGCTTCTTTTAAGACTCAAGTAGATTTCAAACTCTTCATGAATAAAAAGAATAAACAACTTATTTCTTCCTGTCCCATCTCTAGGAACAGAAACATGGGATGTGCCTGAAAAGAACACAAATAAGCACTTAAACATTAGGCACAATAAGCAAAATTGATATTGGTGACTGAAGTGTTGCACTACTCATGCTAATTTGACAGGATAGTGAGATGTAAGGCAAAAAGAAGCATAAAAGAAGAGTCTCATGACAGGCATGAGGAAAATGAAAGAAAGGACAAGGAAGGGTTTTGCCTACTCCAGGGCTTAGGAAAAACTGATTCCACTAGTGAAGCAGCACTGCAGTCAGCAGAGCTAGGCTGATTCATATCGGCTTAGGATTTTCCAAGGCTGTTTTTCCAAGGCTGAGACTCCTATGGTTTTCCTTCAGTGGAGAAAGCCAAAAAGGTGAGCTCTCCCTTTTCACTGGAATTTTTCTTCTTTTCTTCAAAGTTAATTTCTTAAAATTCAGAGTTATTTAACAGCAGCCTCACCTCCACCCTTCTCAGACTCCTCTCTGCTGTCTCATATGTTGTGGTTTAACCCCAGCCAGCAGCTAAGCACCACACAGCTGCTTCCCCCTCCCCCTTCCCAGTGGGATGGGGAGGAGGATCGGGAAAAAAGAAGTAAAACTTGTGGGTTGAGGTAGGAGCAGTTCAATAACTAAAGTAAAATAAAATATAATACTAACTAAGAATAATAAAAATATAATAATAATTGTTATATATATTAATATATAAAATTATATATTATTGTTATATATAATAATAATTGATATATATAACAATATGTATAATATAATAAAAAAAGAGAGGAATAACACCCAAGAAAAGACAAGTGATGCACAATGCAATTGCTCACCACCCGCTGACCAATGCCCAAGCAGCGATCCGCCCCTCCCAGCCAACTCTCCCCCTGTTTATACACTGGGCATGACGTTCCATGGTATGGAATACCCCTTTGGCTAGTTCGGGTCAGCTGTCCTGGCCAGGCTCCCTCCCAGCTTCTTGTCCACCTGCTTGCTGGCAGAGCGTGGGAAACTGAAAAATCCTTAAATTAAGCTAAGCGCTACTCAGCCACAAGTAAAACATCAGAGTGTTATCAACATTATTCTCACACTAAATCCAAAACACAGCACTGTACCAGCTACTAGGAAGAAAATTAACTCTATCCCAGCTGAAACCACGACACCATAACCCTCAGAAGGAGAAAGAGTAAAATGACAGACAAACAGTAAGATTAAAAAGGCTTCTGGGGATCAATTCCATAACCAGTAAGGGAGGAGAGGACATGCGTTTATGGTCTGAAGGTCAGTTCAATGTATTCTCCAGAGGGGCCATTTCTTGGAACATAAATATGTAATTGAAAATATATTGTGTCAGCAGCATTTTTGGAGCCTGTTCCAGCAGCAATAATTGCAGCTTTCCAGGTGAGGTAGCCTTTGGGTTCTCATTAGTGCTATAGGGTTGTAATTCAGCACTCATTTGCACTTCTGCTCTGTGTGACCCATCTTTGGCAGCTCACCTATCCAGCAAGAGGCCAGCATGCTGCAAACAGACACATGTCCCCTCCTTGCCTCCTGCCGTAACTGTATGCCAAGTTGCTGCCACACTGTTTGAGGAAGAAAACTGTACACGAAAATGGGGTTTCTGCTTTCGGTCTTCTGATATAATCTCTGATGAACTTTTTATTTATCCTTTACCCTGTAGGAGGCTATTGAAGAAAATTACATGGTCAAAGGAGAGAAAGCATTTGCTTTGAAGTCTTATCCATTGTATGAGACTAGGGGTGAGAGGTGGAAAGAGAAATTAGTGCCATGAAGCCCACAAACAGATCATTGCTAGGTAGGATAAAAAGGCTGTAGCCCTTCCCATGTTACCATTTTCCTCTGTGGGATGCACATTGTCTGCCATGTGGCTTGAAATTACATTCAGCTGCACAATTCCCTTATTCACAGCATAACTGCATTCATTTAACAGACCCCATTCTTTGCTATTAAAAAAAAAAAAATCCATCCTCCCTCCTCAAATGAAATTTACATCTACATTATTTCTGTGCTTAGTCACATTATTTCAAAGCTTAAAGTATCTGCTGGACCCACATGCCATCAGCTGTGTATATAGAGTGCATACACATGCATTTAGACATACACATACATATGAAAATATGTATTTACACATTCAGATATATCTTTACACATTAAAATATGTTTTTACACATAGGTGTGTAAACACAGAATTTATTGTGCCTATATATTTATTTCTAATAAATGACATAAAATATTTGACAAACTTTGGGCCTGTTATCAAACCACAGTGTCCAAGAGATATACACTGTATTCAGCTATAGTATATGTGTATATATATACTTGCACGTGTGCACGCACATGTGTATATGAGCGTGTGTGTGTGCGTAAACACACATGCAAACACAGTCTCCATACTCTTCTTAATTTGTGAAGCCTGCTTTCCTGATAAGGCACTGTGAACAACAAATGAAGCAGAAAGAACCCAGTACTCCGCAAGTCAGATGCTATCTTGAGGCTCCAAGGATTTCTTAATTGACTAGGGTGAGGTCAGGAGCTAAAATGATTGAGCAGCAATGATGTGTGCAAAACCATTTTTTGCTGCTTCTATTTCCTTTCCTGACATCCAGGAAACATGTCCCACAGAAAGGAGAAAACCTTTAAAGGGTCACCAGTGCAAGAGAACAGGATTTTACGCTGAACATTTGAAAGAATAAAGGATATGCCTGATGCTACGTTTTATGCAAGAGGGCATGGGCAGCATTAGTTTGCAATTGTGAAGTCAGGATACTGGGCTTTATTTCAACTTCTGCCCCAAATATGCAGTGTGATCACTTAATCTTTCTTTATCTCTGTATCTTCCAGTGAAATTGGGAATGCTTTGTTGCAAGCATTGAACTCTGTACAGCTCTAAACAAAATCAAGACTCGAGCCAGTAAGGGGGCAACTGAATTGCACCTGTTTTAGGTAAATACAATAGATATGTAAAAGTACAGTCAAAGCTATTGATTTTAAGCCTCATATGGTTATTAATCTAAAATAGGAAGCAATGCTAATTAATTAAGACTAATTTTACATATCAGTGACAGCAGTATTCCCCTAGGTTCACATCAGAAAACAAGTGTTGTACTTTGTGTATTCATGTTGATTTTAATTTGACTGCCTGTGTATAAACTGTTACATGAATATGTGCAGGAACAGACATACACCATGAGCCATCATCATGATCTTACTCCTTACTCCATTTTCCTACTACCAATTGTTTAAATAGTCATCTTTTCCTCAGTCTTCAGGACCTGTTGTGACTGCCCTTTGGATGTGATAACTCAGAAACTGAATTAGAATTTTGCTTTTAGTTTAAATCTAGGACTGCATACATTTGAAATTACATTTTCCCTGAACTTTGCAAATACTACACTTTCATGATGGATAATGCACTCAATGAATGAAAAATATTTATTTGATTACTTCTTACAACTGTAAATATCTTGAGGACAAAACAATATTAACCGGTACCTTGTAAGAATTTAATAGTTAATTTACCTCATAGAATGTGTTCCAGGAGACTATAATCTCTCCATATTTGCCAGGATTGCTATAGTTTGCATGGCTCTGCTCTGTCCTTTTTTCCCCTGCCTGTACCAGAACTTTCTCTATTGCTCCCTCTATGGTTTTTTTCATCAGCAATCACCTTTTTATATTTTCTATTTCTCACTCTTTCAGACCTCTCTTTCATTTCATGACTGGTTCTTTGCCTTCCTACCAACTTTCCTATTCCACAGAGTCTGGGTCCACTTCTACTTCCTCTCTTACCTGCTTTTATTCCCCAAGTCTAAGTTCCCTATTTCTCTATGTCCTTATAATACTATCCATGCCATCTTGATTTTGCTGATACCTCACAATATCTAATTCCTGCTTCGCTGCTTGGCCACCAACTGAAATTTGTTTGACTGGCTGGGGACAGATAGGACTGAATAAACTGCTATTTAAATCTTTTCATGGCCAGCTTTTTAAAGTGCACCAAAAAATGTAGACCATCAACCTTCAGCACTTGTCAGCAAATTTCAAACTCGCTGTGTTTAATTGGGTTTGGAAAAATAATCCCACAAATCTTGCCTCCTTTATATACTGAGACAGTATGTCCACAGTCTCACTCCAATCTATTCTGGAGCACTGAACCCTGGCAGCGAATTTTGAATGCCCCTCTATCTCTCTGAAATCTTTCCTGCTGCAGCAAATTTTCAGTATCATTGAAGTCCTGGCATGCCAGTTTATTTATAATTAATATAGACCACTTAAGTGCTCATCGCAGAACACCAAAGAGCTATGGTTTCATGTTACTTGGATGCTACCTTGCCAACAAAGATTAGGAGTTGAGGTTCTGTCGAGCACTGAACCTTTTTTATGGGACCTGAGTAACCAGATGATGAAAAGCAGATCTTTCCTCCCAGGGAATAAATCTTCAGTGGATTCTTTGGGCTCTTTGAACACAGAAAAAAATAAAATAAAATCAAGACTTGTACCACACACTATGTTTACCCTGAATTAATACAAAGTAGACAGAAGTTAAATATTTAAGATATGACCCATCCAGTGGGGAAAGCAATTTTGCTTTTCATAAACACTGTCAGATTTTAAAGAAGTGTTTTCTCAATAAGCCATAAAATTAATATCTGAGAACTTTTCTCTGACGAAACTTGCCTCCTAAATGGGACCTCATCCTTCTGAATTTTTGTTTGAAAATCCATTGTAAATCAGTCTCTACAAACCTGCTTAATTTTTTTAAAGAAAGAATTAATGGCTTCTCCTTTATGAGAAGCTTAGGGCAAACAAAGCAGTATGGATAAAACAAAAATGACTGAACTTTCTCCTCTTCAGACAAAGCAAACATGACCTAAACCCCTTCTGAGAACTAGATAGAATAAATAACTGGATTCATTTCATGTAACTCCAGTGAGATCAGGAAGAAACATAAGTAGAAAGGAAAAGTTAGTATTACAAAATGGTCTTCAATAACACCATGCCTGTTTTCTCCAGGTCTGGGTCCAATGGAGTCCAGACAGCACTTGAGAAAGAATGAAAACGTACTGTTAGAAAATGTGAACTTAATATTTTTGGTCCAAAGAAAGGGTATCTCTCCCCCATTCTCACAGAGAGTTTGCTGCTTCATTTCCCAGTTTTTCTGTTAGCAGAGGGTTAAGTCCGTTATTTATCTCAGAAAAGGAAGACAACTCCAGTCCTCTAGTCAGATGGATTCCCATGGTCTGGCAGGCTCTCAGGCACTATCCCTCATTGACTGTATGAGTTGATTAAAATACTAGCTGATTACTTCACGTTGTATCCCACTGCAACAGAACAGAGAGCTTTTCACAGCTTCAGGCACATCAGAAAATACAGGTGGCTACTCATACAAATGTAAAAATGAACACACAGTGTTCAAGTACCCCTTCTTTAACTTGAATTTCAATTTGATTCATTTCTGTATTGCTAACTAACTTTTGATGTCATGTGGTGTTTTCCATGGCTAATATTTCATGTGTTATACAAGCTGTCAGAAGAAAGCTGGGGATTTTGGCTGGGGACGTTTGGAACATTTGGCAGTCAGCAAGGTATGAGAGCCAGCTCAGATTTTTGGTATAAGCTTATTAAAGTCATAACAATCAGTACAGAGATTGCTATGCACAATGAGGAAAATGTGCATTTTCAGGTAAGACAGTTAACATCTCATTAGAAGAAAGAGATTACTTGTTTTTCAGGGGGAGATAACATTATTGACTGATGAAAGTGAGAATGATAGAAGATCTGATTTATGAGGAGTTTTAACTATAAATTTCACTAAAAAAGCATTAACTGTGATCAGATGGCTGACATAGCCTCATTCACAGTGGGGTAAGAACTCAGTTCAATATAGAAGAACTGCTTAGAGACTCCTTGTAAAAGTTTTGCTGAAACTAAATTGAACAAAGAAAAATTTAGTCTAGAATACCTAAGGAGTGCCTGAAACATTCTCAAACAGTATTGGGATTATCTATGAGAACTTGTGGAGAACAGGTGCATTTTCAGGAGACTCCAAAAAGGCAAAGAGTATTAGTCTGTAAAAGGAGAGGCAGGAGAAAGCATGAACCAGGAAATTATAGATCAGACTTTCAGAGTTCCTAGAAAGATAGATATAGATATAGATATAGATAGATATAGATATAGATATAGATATAGATACAGACATAGATAAAGATATAAAAATAATGATATTAAAAAAACCCCACCACTACCAACAAAAAAAATCCATTTTAAAGACTCTAAAGACTAATAAGATGGGAAGTAACAGCCAGCACAGATATGTCAAGAAGAAATGGTATCAGACCAGCCTGATTAGGGCTTCTGAGAAAAGGTAGCTGGTAACATATGTGAGAGAGAAGCAGAAGGCATCATAACTGGACAGATTAACAGGTATGCTGTTTATAAATCTGGAGAGTACTCAGAGTAAAACTATAATTTTCAAAACCCCAAAATATTTGATTGGAATAAACTGTTCTACTTTTTCCTTGCAGATAGGACAGGAAGCAATGGGCTTAAATGACAGCAAGAAGGATTTGAGTTGGCAAGTGGGAGAAATCTTTCCAACTATAGGCATGGCAGAACACTAATGTACATTGCCAAGGGAGAACGTGCAAACTTCTGCCACTGGAAATTTTCAAGAACTGGTGAGACAAAAATCTGTCAAGAATAGTTTAGTCATAGCTGATCTTGCCTTTGGGCAACTAGATGGATTAGATGACCTCTTCGGACCCTATTTACTATGATTTCTGTGATTCCCATGTAAACATAAAGCTATTGACTCAAATTCAATTCATGTCTAGAAACTTATATAAACTACTTTTAGAAAAAAAAATTACACTTAACACAAAGAAATGTTACATGTGGAAGTTAGACAGTTTTCGTTGTTTTACAAAAATCAGAAGGATGGAGAATGCTTGAATGAAGACACAGATGCATGATCAACTTCTGCCTCTGTGCTGTCAGCTGGCTACAGTTATGTTTCACAGCACATTTAACTATTTGCCTTTTGCGCTACCCACCATTTATATTGGCGGAGAAATGTAGTGTCCTAGTTGTAGTAGAACTTTCAGCTCGAGCAGTTTAGTATCTGGAAAACTGCCCGGAAGTAAAGACTCAAGCTAAATCATTTGTGTACTGACAGTCCTCCAGAATACATCCTCCCTACCCGCAATGTCCAGAAGTGCCATCAGGTTTGCCCACAGGATATGAGAAGACACCCAGAAAGCCTATCTAGGGTGCAGCACTGGCAAGGACAGCGTGACAGAGGTATGGCTTCTCATACAGGCTTGGCCAAGCCAGGGGGTCAGGCTTGGGAGCTGAGGTTGCTTTAGGAAAGGCGTTGTTAAGAGCACAAGAAGTCTGAAGAAAGCCAGCAAAAGCATTTTATTCTATAAAACAGAGGTCATTAGCTGACATTGGACACTGAGCAGTGAGGATCTCCTCCATGACTGCTGTGCTCCAAAGCTTTGATTTAATCCTCCTTCCTTAAAACATTTACCTGAGGCACATAAAATAAAACTTAGCTATCCTAATCTCCCTCTTTTTCAACTCAATAAGAGTGAAAGATTCAGAAAATTTAAGTTACACTCCCTTTTGACTACAGAGGGAACCTAGGAGGGCCAAGCCTCTCATTCAAGCACATCAGTTAAGTCTCTCAAGGTAGGAGTGATGAAGGTAAAGTTCTGGACCCAGGTTATCTGCCTAAGTCAAGAGAGATGAATCTGGGCTAATTCCTCAACACTTCACTCTTCATCCAGAATAACTTAGCAGTGTGTAGATCAATTGGAGATTCAACAGAATAGTACAAAGACTCTCATGACAATATACCCTCAACACCACTCTTCTGTTTCCCTGCTCTTAGAAATGCGTGAAAGGAGGTCTCTGCCAGCAAGCATACAGCTTTCAAAAATATTAAGAGTTCTATATAGTCACAGCGAGATTTGAGGGTGCAGGGAGTGGGGAAAGTTACAGGCATTGCCCTGATCTCTACTATTGTTGGATTGTTTTTCTGCACAAGTATCTTTCCATTCAAGCGTCCTATGTCCTGAAGGTTGATCCTATTGTTTCCTTCCTTGCAGAAGAAAGAATTGTGTGCAGAGAGTCAGTTCTTTTTCATGTACAATTCTCAGGAGGGAGTCAGGCCCTATAGCAGGAGGTACTGAACATCTTGCAAGGGATCTTGAGAAAGCTGCAGCTGCCTTTTGCAGACTCCAGAGGCATGGAAAGTTGTGGTGGGTTGACCCTGACTGGATGCCAGGTGCCCACCGAAGTTGGTCTATCACTCCCCCTCCTCAACTGGACAGGGGAGAGAAAATATAACAAAAGGCTCGTGGGTTGAGATAAGGACAGTTTAATAAAGCAAAAGCAAAGTCGTGTGTGAAAAGCAAAGGAAAACAAAAGGTTTTATTCTCTACTTCCCATCAGCAGGCGATGTCCAGCCACTTCCCAGGAAGCAGGGCTTCAGTACACGTAGCGGTTGCTCTGGAAGACAAACGTAAATAATGAATGCCCCCCCTTCCTCCTCCTTCTCCTAGCTTTTATTGCTGAACAGATGTCATATGGTATGGAATATCCCTTTGGTCAGTTCGGGTCAGCTGTCCTGGCTATGTCCCCTCCCAAGATCTTGCCCACCCCCAGCCTACTGGTGAGGGGAGAATGTTGGAGGGACAGCCTTGATGCTGTGTGAGCACTGCTCAGCAGTAGCCAAAACACTGGTGTGTTATCGACACCTTTCTAGCTACCAATAGAGAGCACAACACTATGAGGGCTGCTATGGGGAAAATTAACTCCATCTCAGCCAGACTCAATACAAAAGTTCAGACTGGGTTTGTGTATTCAGTAAACTGAACACTTACGTGAACTGAAATGAACTTCAAAAGCTATTGGGGATCAGGGATTATTATGGCAGATGTCTGAAAAAGAGAGATTATCATAAATTAACTTGTGCGTGTGCATGTATGCACATCTTCGTGCAAATAGACAAATACACAGTTATTCACTAGATCATGTGGTATTAGCTAACTGTGAAATAGAGCCAGCTGAATTCAATTTTAGTAGAGGACAAAAATGTTCTGTGTCTTCTCCATTCTAGAGCAATTCATTTGCTGCTGGTGATTGCTTTAGACCACTTTAGATTAACTGTGCA